>NC_139609.1:63283483-68083483 GCF_964270895.1 Podarcis filfolensis
CTAGTCTAGTGTAAAACAAGATACCAGGTCAGACTATTTCCCCATTTAGTTTAATATTGTCTATTCTGACTAGCAGCGGCTCTCTGGGGTATCAGGTAGAGAGATCTTTTTACATCGCCTGCTACCTGACCCTTTTCAAAACTGGAGATGCCACAAGCTAATTGTGCGACATTCAGTGTAAAAAGCCCATAGTTGCCACTGAGCTACGGACTCTTCTCGTGTGTGTATATGTGTGTGTGTGATCATTGAGTTATTTTCCAAAAACAAGTTGCTGAGTAATATTTTCATGATGCATATAGTTGATGATTTATGGATTATAATATTTACATGCTGGGTACCACTATAGTTGCATTGCAGAAAGACTGTTTAGAAATCATGGAATACAAGTAGGATCTACCACAAAACAACGATGTTTGTTGTCACCACCTAACAGGAGTGGTCCTGTTCAGAATGTTAGCCAGCCAGCCATGTCCTTTAGGATATTCTAATCCTATCTGCCCTCTGCTTTCTATTTCCCTTTTCCAACTGACACTCAGCTGATACAGCATGCTCAGTCTTCAGTGGGTTTTGTTAAAAATTTGATCTCCTGAACTTATACTTCTCTCTTGTTTCTTATTGACCCACATTTGTGTTGGCACTCAACGGTTGAGTTGGCTAATAGAAGGAATGATGTGTTCATACATACTCCACCCACCAACCCACAAAAAAACATATAGTCATGTGACCCAAGAAATAGGACAGGCCTATGATGATAGAGTTCTCTATGGCTCACAGTGAGCTGCAGCGATGGCTGAAGTGGAGGGGAATAAGGTGTGGTACTTTCTCTTCATTTCCTACTGTCTGGTGAATCTTA
Source organism: Podarcis filfolensis (assembly GCF_964270895.1). Classification (NCBI taxonomy): domain Eukaryota; kingdom Metazoa; phylum Chordata; class Lepidosauria; order Squamata; family Lacertidae; genus Podarcis; species Podarcis filfolensis. The sequence goes on from NC_139609.1 coordinate 63,284,337, forward strand.
AGACAATGATAATAATAAGGTAGTCTGCATCTTCAGGATATCAAAGGAAGCATATTTGGATGTGGGGGGACCTGAGGGGAAACTACTTCTGCAGCTTCAAACTGGATTAAACAAATCCCCCAATTCTAGACTAATATCTGGCTGAGCTTGCACATTACACACCATTCACATTCCCTCTTTACCTTTTGTGCCATGAACCTAGAACCATTTAGGTTCCTAGATGGTGGCGTGTTCATACGCTGCGGCTCTGAGCTCCCAATACCTCACATGGTAACATATTACATATATGTATCTCCTGCCTGTATAGAAATGCTGATTGCCTGTACTGTTATTCATTCCCCATCACATTTCTAGGCTGATGGCTCTAATCTTTATATCTAGCAAATCTAATGAATTTGCTCTTCATGAAGATCTGACCTCAGAGAAATTATGACCCACGAGAGGTGGTTTAATTCATTTCACTGCAAGAGGGCTGCATGATATATGCTTATATTACTGGCTATTAAGACGTGTATTTTAATGTTCACTATCCTCCTTTCTCAGACAAAAACATGATCAGAAGGAAGATTGCTGCCTTCAGATTTGGGGCTAAGCAGAGAAGTTGTCTGGACAGCGCCTGATCTCCTCCAGCTGGCAATAAATAAGGTGCCGAGCAGCTCATCGAGTCTATAAATAGCTTTCCCAGCAGCCTTCTCTGATGATTGTATCTCTCGCTCTCCTCTCTGTGTGCAACAACACACACAGCCCCTAAAAATAGAGGATGATAATCAAAAGGCTGAAAGACCCTTAACTACAGTGTAGAGACATTAGCAGCTGCAGAAATAATGAAGCCTTTGCACGGCACAGTTTTTGATTAGATTGCTCTTTTCTAATCCACGTGGTTGCTGCAGTTTTGAGCTAACAGGCCAAATCTGAGATATGGAAGCCCTGCCCTTTATCCCAGATGTTTGTGATGGGCAAGATGAGATAGATTAGCAGTGTAGTAACAGCATTCTGCACATGCTCAGAGACCCTGTCCTTCTTATTATCATTTCACAAAGGTCCAGGGCCTGGAATATTTTCGTATCTGAGCCTTGACGTGAAAAACAAGTACTGGAGTCAAGCCCAAGTTTAAATTGATCTTTTAATATAGGATGCAGCCCCAAGTGTGATACCGCTTGATCCCCTTCACAGCCTCCTTTTGAATATTCCTGCAAGGTAATGCAGAGCTTCCTAATTTTATAGTTGAGGAGTCTCACTTAGTCCCAGCATGACTGACAGATTTCCAAAGAGCTCCATTTTCATTTCTGTATCAATTTACAGCTACAGTTTGCAAAACACAAATTCTTCACCCATCAACTCTCATTTAGCTGACCACAGCTAATTTTTTTTTGGAATGAATTCCTGTCGCAGGTAAATAAATGGTGTTGTGTCCTTCCGAAAACAGATTTGACTGAGCAAAGTGACGTGTTGCTACTGCAAATATTTAGTACTGATACTCTACTGATAATGTCTAATGCATTTTTACATCTGGACCTGAATCATGGCCACTATAAGCATGTGATGGAGGTGAATAGAATTTCCATTTTGCAAATGGCGAATGGTTGCTTAATGCAAGTAAATTTCCCAGCAGCTGTGGCAATGGCCTGAGATGTGATACACATTCCTCCCATCATGGGGCAAAAGCAGTGATGCATTTAGGGCAGCATGACCTGTTCTGCTGCCCTGGGTGCAGAGTCTAGGGTGCTGTAACTATAATGTAGTGAACTGAGCAGAATGGAAGGTGGGGGGGGGAGGGCATGCCAAATTTTGGACTTGCACAGAGCACTGCTGAAATTTTAAATACCAAAGCACAGTGCAGTGAACCATTAGTCTCTCTCAATTTAAGATAACTCATTGAATCCAAAAGCTAGCTTTAATTAGCAAGTATAAATCTTTGAAGCTAAAGTATTCATTTGACATAACTTGGCACCCTTTTTATATTCCAGTCTCGCAAACACCTAGTAGTGCTGTAGTCGAGGTTTATATCAAGTAGGTTAAGTCACTTACAAGACTCCTCTCACCTTTAGTCGCACCAAATTAAATGACAAATACATTCTACAAACCTAGGAATATAGCAGTTCCACTTTTTAAAGAGAGGCAGACTTAGGCAAACTGACATAAAAGGCTAAATTGAATTTAGTGAGATATATATATATATATATATATATATATATATATATATGCCTTTCTATAAATTGGCAAGTAACTCTTCTCCGCCTGTCTCTTTTCGAGACCAAAGCTTTTGGTCTGAAAATGATTTCTCAGCTGTTTAATTTCAATAGCAGCATATAGTGCTATCTTTAATCTTTAATTTGCTTTTTAAAGAATTGTCAGGTATCAGACAGATAGTTGCTTGGGAAATGCTATAATCTCAGGAGACAGCCATAGAGATCTACATCACATTGCAGTAACAAAACAGAATATGTTACCTTAAATCTGTAACTTCTGCACTGGTTATCAGTTTGTTTTTGGACTCAGCGGGAAGTGCTACCTTTGACCTTTAAAGCCTTCAAGTTACCTTGAGCCAAGGCACCTTCACAATCTCTCTCCCTGCCCCCCATGAACCAGCCTGTAATCTCTGTCCCATTAGGGAGGTTCTTCTTTGTGTTCCTTTGCTGCCAAAAGTGAAGTGAGCAGGGAATTTTCTTAGCTCTCTGGTTTTATGGAACAGCTTGCTAAGAAGGCTACATCTGCCCCTACTTGTTGTCCATCGCTCCTAAGGAATGTTGTAACTGCTCCTAGAGGTTTTTTTGTGGGGGGGTGGGAGTATTATTTTCTATTGTTTTGTATATATTGTTTTAAACTTTTGGAGCTGCATTGAGCACACTTACTAGCAGAAGGGTGTGGCAGAAATTCATGGCAAAACAAAGAATCATAGAATCATTAGAAGTGTAGGGTCATCTAGTTGAACTCCCTGCATTGCAGAAATCTTTTGCCCAACCTAGGGCTCAAACCCATGACCTTGAGGTTAAGAGTCTCATGCTCTACCAACTGAGTTAAAGCTCTGTGTCAGTAGCAGATGGTGTGGTGGGGCATTGGCATTCAGCTGACTTCTGGTCAGTTATGTCACTACTGCTTACTTAGAGATAGAGAAGGAAGCGTGAGGCAGAGGCAAGGGCAAGGCAGCACAAATGCACCAGAGGAGCCAATCTGGTCTTCCTGCCAATGTGTTTGCTCTGGGGTAAGTTCCCCACCAACTCACCCCTCCTCCCCTCCAATCAGCAGCAGCAACATGGACAGTACTGTCCAGAGTACTTTCAGCTTATTTGCATTAAGCTTCAGCATTTTTGCCTGCATGCATTCACCAAACACCTTCAAACATCTGTTCAGGATGTCCACCCCATCCTTGGTTCCAAATAGGAAGGAAGCAGAGCTGGGAGTCATCAACATACTGATAGCACTGAAGCCCAAACCTCTGGATGGCTTCTCCCAGTGGTTTCATGTAGACTTTTAAAACCGTGGGGGACAAAATGGAACTCAAAATGGCATCTCAAAAACCACAAGGTGGAACATAAGGTGCCCCAGCATTGTTTTCTGTGCCCATCCTCCTGGAAAGGACTGGCGCCACAATGCTGTGTCTCCTGGACTCATCACAGCAAAAAGGGCAATCTAAAATATGCAGAACGGGGCATGAGTAGCATGCTCTTTAAAATCAGAAACTAATTAATTTGTAGCTGGCTTTAGAAAAACAATTTAAAGTATTTAAAATCTAGATTTAAACTCCACCAAGTATTTTTAATGTACAATTAACTGTCTCCTCTATCATGTACTTTTAATGTACAATTAACTGTCTTATTCATTTTCTCCAGGTGCAGGAGAGATAAGCGGAAATTCTATCCTCCCTTTGCATGAACATATAAAATGAATTAGAGGATTGTTGGCCCAGAATCCTAACCTTCTTAACAGGGGTTAAGTAAGATTGCGCTCCATGGGCCATTTGAAGCCATTACCTCAGCAAAATAACTGCAGCTACTGTAAGACATATGCTGGAGTGGGAACATTTCCCTTTCAGTGCTTTCCTGCTTGCCAAATTAACGGCCGAAAAAACCAGCAGCTCAGGTTTAAGTCAGCAGCCTGTGCCTTTGCCTCCACTTAATCTGTGGCTTGATCAATATGCTGCACTGTGGGATGCCAGATACCTACACTCATACACAGGTGGGTCAAGTTTGACAGGGGGTGGGGCAATCCACCTTTCAATCACTTGATGCCACAAGGATGTCAGGTGATGCATTTTCCTTTGCCTGCATGGTTTGAAGGCAGTCTGTGCAGTTGCAAACAACAAAGACCACCCGATAGCTGGTGCTCACAAAACATGTATGTGGCGGAAATGTGGAATATAAGAGATGGGGACATGGCAACATACAGTCCTTAACATCCTAAGATTTGCTGCGATTTACATTTCCTCTTTGGGGGTTGTGTTTTGGTGCGTGCCTATTTGACTTTCAGAGGAATCCTAACCTCTGGTGTTGATGGCGGGGAATGGGTTAGGATGGTGTGCAGCCACCTCTCTGCCAGTGGAAAGCAGCAGAGGTCCCATCTATGCAGGTAGTAAGCTATTGCTGATGGTCCTTTCACCAGTGGTAGCCAACAGAAAGCTCCCACACCTTTCAGGGTGAGTGTAGGATGCTGATGGCTTTGAATGCTCTGGATCTAAGTGTCTTGTCAATCTCCCAAAGAGCTCAATCCTCAGGCCTCTCGGTTACAGCAGCCTAAAGCTGGTGTGCAAAAAACAGAAGAAAATAAAAACACATCTCACCTTCTACCCTGGTTGGCATGAATCAGCAGGGCTTCAGAAGCGATGCAGCATCCATCACTTCATACACTTCAAATTGTAGAGTTGGAAGGGACCACGAGGGTCATCTAGTGCAACTTCCTGCAACTTCCTGCAATGCAGGAATATTTTGCCCAACGTGGTGTTCAAACCCACGACCCTGAGATTAAGAGTCTACCCACTGGGCTATCTCGTTAGGATTGCAATGTAACTCCCTCATCCTATACATATTTCCTTGGGAGCAAGTCCCCCTGGTTTTAATGGAATTAACTTCCACGTAAGGATTTTGGAATTACAGCCATAGTAGTGCTTAACCGTATTATTAGAGAGTAGGCTTTGTTGAAATTAGTGGGACTTTCTTCTGAGTAAAAATGCAGGTGATTGCTTTGGGTTAAAGAAAGTGATGGGGGAATACCTTGGAAACTTTACACAGCAATTTTAATAGGGATGATGTGTTTTTATTGAGCATCACATCCTGATCTGAAACGCGCTATCCTTCATTTCAGCCCCTCAGGGAGGACACACAGCCTCAAATGTCTGAGGGCTGCTTCGTATGATTCAGCCTGAGGAAGTAAATCCCCTGATATGAGTACAGTGGTACCTCGGGTTACATACGCTCCAGGTTACATACGCTTCAGGTTACACACTCCGCTAACCCAGAAATACTGCTTCAGGTTAAGAACTTTGCTTTAGGATAAGAACAGAAATTGGGCTCCGGCGGCATGGCAGCAGCAGGAGGCCCCATTAGCTAAAGTGGTGCTTCAGGTTAAGAACAGTTTCAGGTTAAGAACGGACCTCCGGAATGAATTAAGTACTTAACCTGAGGTACCACTGTATTTGCTGTAGAGAGCTTGAGTCAATCAAGAGTTCTGTGCAGCTTGTAAGAAACATACTGACTTCTCAGTGTTAACATACTGGTTCCATCTATAACAAACTTGTGTTTTCTTATAAACAAAACTAAAGGGAACTCTAAGCATGAATTGAAGTGATTTAGTTGCAGTGCAAATGCTACATACGTTGGACGCGATGACAGCTCAGAGAAGCTAATGTCCTTCCAGTGAACAGAGGTGACTGCATACAATCATTCCAATGCCTCTTGCAGCCTCCAGTAAAATAAGGTTTATGCCATTTCTAATAAGAGACTAAAAATAATATTGTTTGTTTCCCCTGACAGCTTCTACAGACATTGAGCATTTGCTCCTGGATAGTACTAGGTTCCGGAAACAGCTCCATAACATTATTAACTGTAAGTGTGTGAGCAATCCTTTCAGAGCTGATGGGGCAGGGCATAAATCACACTTTGATCATCCTCCTCTTTTCATGGTAAAGGAATTGAAATACAAGTCTGAAAGAGGGCCTATTCAAAGCACCTCAAGGCAATTCATATGTCCAGGTATGGTAGAGTTCGCTCACACAACTGGATCACCTTGGAATGCACAGGGATCATCACTTATTTGAATGCAGCTGCACACTTAATCTCCTGCCATGTGGAGCTCTTAACAAGTGAGTCTGGCAGAAATTCTGATGTTTCTGGAGCGTTTAAATAAGTGATATCCAATGTTTTATTCTGTAGTAGTAGAGTCATCCTAATAAGAGAAGCATATGTACCACATGAGTAAGTGCATCTTTGAATCTACTCTTCATGGAGGAATGGGAAATTCCTTAGGATTTAGGTAGCAAGTTTTGGAATCTGTTTTATGCTTCCTGACCCAGCTTAGCAAGTCAACCCAACATTCTGCTGCGGTTTTATTTCACATCTTTCCTCCCTCTTTGTTCAGGCCCAACACAACTATTGACACTTTCTGCATTATTCTTAGTTTGCGTGTGAATTCTAATTTGGAGCCCTGCATGACTCTTGATACGGCAGTAATTTTTGGAAGATGAACTGCAGGGGAATGGAAACAGAGCTGCATGTGACAAAGCCATCCCTTCTCTTGACCTGCATTTACTGACACATCCTGTGTCTCTGTGTGATGACTCTAAATATCTGATCATTAGTAACTAGGGATAGGTTAATAGTTATGCTTCCCCACTCTCTTCTCAACTAGGAAGGTCTGCTGTGATATCTGTAAGCCACCCAACCTTATGCTTGGCTTTTATGGGCAAAGTAACTTTTACAAAATCTATCTTTCTTGTTAAAGTTTGAACTGTGGCTTAACTGTGGCATTTCTCAGCAGTGGCTTAACTGGTTTTGGAGACATGGAGTTTATGAAGTTGCAGAAGCAAATTATGCTCAGAAATTTGGCATGCAAATGTGGCACATTTTCAGAAGAGTCGGCAATTTCCAAATCCATAATGTGACAAACACAGAGGCAGCAATAAGGAAACTGTCAAATGACAAACTTAAACAGCAAATCAACCATGTCTAGGGAAATACAGAGACCATTTCATGCAAGAATTCATTTACATTAAGGAGACTTATTTTATATGTTCCGAGCTTCGTAACTGCTCAACTGTGCTCAGTTCCTGCTATGTTTGGTTTGGTTTGCAGCTGTGTGTTTTTTTAATCAGAATATATTATCTGTATTATTTGCATGGGGGCAGTAAACTTCACTAGCTATGTTGTCTGAAATTACATATATCAGCCAAAATGGTTGGAAGGGGACATAAAATTATAAATCCAAGTACAGTAGATACTCCCCAGAAAACCAGTTGTTGCCACTTAAGTGTCCTTGTCACATTGTGAACTCATGAACAGCTACTGATGAACAGCACATTTCTTTGTAAATCTGCTCATTGAGTTTCATTCATATGTTTCTTAAGCCCTGGGCAGACATCACTGAATGCAGAAATTGATAACATAGAATGGTGGACTAAGTTTACACTAGGGTGGTGGTATCTTCTACTTTATAGAGGAGAGGATACTTCTTTCCTTGAAAGAACTGTCCAGTCCAAGGCCTCATCTGCACTTTACATTTAAAGCAGTATCATAGCAGAGAGCTTCCCCCAAAGAATCATGGGAGATGAAGTTTGTTAAAGGTGAAAAGAGTTGTTAGGAGACCCCTATTCCCCTCACAGAGGTACAATTGTTTGTAGTTTAACAAGTAGTGGTTTAACAATCAGTCCCTTTCCCCAAAGACCTCTGAGAATTGTAGTTGTGTAAGGGGAAACTTGTATTCTCCAATTGTTGGAAACTGCTGTGCATCTACCGTCGGATCAGACGTATTTCGCTGCTGAAATCCTCTCTCCTTTCCATGGTTCTCATCACCTCCTCCAGCCCTGCACTGCTATGACAATCGACTTCACATCCCCCTCCCCCAATGCATTTCGCTAACTGGTCCCCATCAGTTTACAACACTGGACTACCCTTCAGGATTGTAACACGCTACCTCTCCCTTGTCTTTGACAACATGGGTACAATAACACCAGGTTAGTTTGCAAGGATGGCTACACTTCTGTCCCCTGCACAATGAGTATAACAATGATGGACTTTAGCTGTATTGTCATTAGCAGCCTCATTTTTTAAACGGAAGATAATCACTTTTTCTGCTATGAAATAAAGCTTAACATAAAAAGATCGTGAGCTCATGTCTTTGCAGTGACACACTATCTTTTGTATTGACACACTACTCTCAAATTACAGCAATGCTAACATTTTGGATACCTGAAACAAAGACTAGTGCCTGCACATTTTGCCTCATTTCTCAGGTTCTACAGATGCTAGAAACTTACTCTTTTTTTTTAGAAAAAGAAGAAAGCTGAGGATCTGGGGTGGTGATCTTTTTTTTTTAAATACATATTTATTAAGGTTTTACAAAACAAAGAATTTCATCATTTCAAAATGCATCATTTCCATACATAAAGCTCAAGAAAAACAAAAATATATGACAGAAAATAAAAAAGAGAAAAAGGAAAATAGAAAAGCAGAGAAAGAAAAAACACTCTTTCTTAAATTTATAAAGTTCCATACCCCTCTGTCTTGACCTCCTCACATCCCCCATTTTTGTGTTCCACTTTACTCCAATCAAATTCAGCAAATTCAAAACCTTGTTTCAGCCGTACTTAATGTTATATTCTAATTATTATGTCCCCATTTTCCATTTTTTTTTTTAATCCGTACCTCATCTTATAAAATATGACATAATATTGTTCTGTTCAAAACCCCTTATCCTTTTTTTCTTAGATTCTTCTTTTCACACACCTTTGACCAAAGTCACACAAACCCTGTTACTTTTACTTCCCACATCCTATTGACACTCAAAGATTTTGCAGTATTTTTGTAGATAGTCCTTAAACTTTTTCCAGTCCTGTTCCATCGATTCTTCTCCCTGGTCACGGATTCTGCCAGTCATTTCAGCCATCTCCATGTAGTCTATCACTTGCGTCTGCCATTCCTCCACGGTGGGTAGATCCTGTGTCTTCCAAAATTTAGCTAAAAGTATTCTTGCTGCTGTTGTTGCATACATAAAGAGTGTTCTATCTTTCTTTGGCACCCATTGGCCAACTATGCCCAGGAGAAAGGCCTCTGGTTTCTTGGGGAAAGTACTTTTAAATACTTTCTTAAGTTCATTATATATCATTTCCCAGTAAGCCTTAACTCTTGGGCAAGTCCACCAGAGGTGAAAGAATGTTCCCTCAGCTTCTTTACATTTCCAACATTTATTGTCAGGCAGGTGATAAATTTTAGCAAGCTTGACTGGGGTCATGTACCACCTGTAAATCATTTTCATAATGTTCTCCTTTAAGGCAATACATGCCGTAAATTTCATACCGGTGGTCCACAACTGTTCCCAATCAGCAAACATAATATTATGACCTAGATCCTGCGCCCATTTGATCATTGCTGATTTGACCGTTTCATCCTGCGTATTCCATTTCAACAGCAAGTTATACATCTTTGACAAAATCTTAGTTTTTGGTTCTAACAATTCTGTTTCCAATTTCGATTTATCCACCTGGAAGCCAATTTTTCTATCCAAATTATAGGCCTCTCTTATTTGGTAATAATGAAGCCAATCTCGCACTTTGTCTTTTAATTTTTCAAAACTCTGTAGTTTCAGTCTGTCACCTTCTTGTTCCAAAATTTCCCAATATTTTGGCCATTTAGCCTCCATATTGAGCTTTTTCTGAGCCTTAGCTTCCATAGGTGACAACCACCTTGGGGTTTTACTTTCCAGCAAGTCTTTATATCTTATCCAGACATTAAACAAAGATTTCCTGACAATATGATTTTTGAATGCCTTATGAGCTTTAACCTTGTCGTACCAAAGATATGCATGCCACCCAAAAACATTATTAAAACCTTCCAAATCCAAAACGTCTGTATTCTCAAGAAGCAGCCAGTCTTTCAGCCAGCAGAATGCCGCTGATTCATAGTACAATTTAAGATCTGGCAGGGCAAATCCACCTCTTTCCTTTGCATCAGTTAAAATTTTAAACTTAATTCTAGGTTTCTTGCCCTGCCAGACAAATCTAGAGATGTCTCTCTGCCACTTCTTGAAACAGTCCATCTTGTCCAAAATTTGCAAGGATTGAAATAAAAATAACATTTTAGGCAATACATTCATTTTTATAGCTGCAATTCGACCCAACAAGGAAAGCTTCAAGTTGATCTGGGGTGGTGATCTATCCAGGGAGACAACTGCTCTCTTGCCCCACTCTGTGGATTCTCATGTGTGTATATACGCATATACATTAGAATACGCAAATTTTATGCAGATCTATATTATCTTTTCTGTGGTGCATTTCCTTTTTCTTGACAGTGCAGAAGTGACCATTCTAGTTTACATCATCTGACATCACTCCTAACCTCCACAGATTGTGTGCCCTGTTGGTACAGGGGCACATGTACCTGAAGCGTGTGAGTTTCTCCCATACCTTCTTTTTACATGATATGGCTTGCGCATAGACAGTGTTTCCCTAAGTAATAACCTCTGAAACAACCAGGTAGCCAATTTTGTTTATGAACATTTTGCTTCCTAAGAAGCCTGCCCTACTGTGGGTGTGCTTGAGTACTTACCTTACTTACCCCCCTTTCCCCCTTAGTCCTTCATTAAGGCTATTGTTCCTGATATGCTGATTTTATGAGAAAATGGGAAGAAAGGGTGTTTCATTTGCAGAACAGCATATCACACTCATAATATGAATTAATTATTAAGTACAATATCACAGTGTTGTTAAGAAAAGTACTGTTATTTGAAAAATCTAGCAGAAAAAACCTTAAAGATCATTTAAAATCATAGGCATTATGTAATTTCGGATGGATTAAAAGAAAAACACTACCTTCTCTTTATTTGCATTGTGAGCTTAGCTTCATTACCATGAGGGCTAGGGACATTTTTTTAAAAGAGCTGATAAACACAGGATTCTATTGTGAGCTATCACTTATGTTTGGAAGCTTAGGACCAGAAACATCAAAAAGGACAGAGAGAACTGACAGTCACAGGTTTCTATATGATGACAAGGCCTGTGCTTTCCTTGTTCCTAATTCCTGGCTCGGCTTTGATATCTCCTTCTGGTGTATTTATGGCTTTGACTGTAATTCAAACCTTGATTTCCAGTAAGCAACTGATCTGATTCTGCTGGGCAATTCTTGCATTGCTATGAGAAAAGAGCAATGTAATTGGTAACCTATGTCATGTGCTTTTTATGTACATATAAAAATGTCATTGCTGGTAATGCTCTGTGAAGCTCTATCCAAACAAGCAAAAAAGTACACACACACACCTGGCCAATCTTCTTAGTCTGAAGGCTCTTAAGACAGATGGAGTGAACTTGGTTGAAATGAGAGACCTTGAGTCATGGCTATAAATGGAATTTTTTTCTGGTGAGGAAGTAGGTCAGAAAGCTAAATCTACTGGTCATAAACTGATGAGGAGCTGCTAATCAAGTACCTTGTACTTCCATTCATTAAGCACAAGAGAATGAGATCTGAATGCATAACGAAGGGACTGAAAAATGAGTATTGTGGACTCCAAGCAAGAATATTTAAGTATATGACAATTAATTCAAAGGTGGATGAATTTGTAGGCTAGCAGTATAGCTTTAGTTAAGATACCTGGCTATAATATGTACGTCTGATCATAAACCACCTGAAACTTTACAGCAAAAGCACAGAGGGAATGCCTGTGTCAGCTTTGCTGATCTATTAACAAATGTTCCCCATGATAGCCCCTTCAGCTGTTTGATGTCAAGCTGTAAAATTTCATATCTTCCATAAATTGTGACTCATTCGTTATTGCAACTTTTCAAGCCAGTGCTTCTCTTGCTGCTGACCTTGTGGAGAAGCACTCTCTATCTCCCTCTGGAAAGTCAACTTTTACTGCAACCAGAATGGTTTGCTCCCAGAAAGTAATGGGGTCAGACCAAGTTGGGAGTCATTCTTATTTTTCTTTCTTGGTTGCAAACTGTCCAGCTCTCCTTGAGCTGTGTCATTCTTCTTCCACCATCCTTATTCTATCACTTATTATAATATCACCCCTGATTTATTATTCACTGACTTCACAGTAAGACAGTTACTTGCTTAAGTGATTAGGTAAGATAAAGTGATCACTTTGGAGCAGAAACTTCTCTTGTACTTTACAAAACTCTGCAATGCACGAAATGCTCAAACTACACTGATTTCTGCCCATCACACACAGCCCATACCAGGCAGGGACTAAGCTAATCACCACTACAGAATACACAACAGAAGAGGGGGTAAAATGATAGGCAGGAAAATGCCATTCAGTGAGGTCAAAAGCCTTCTCATAAATCAAAGATGGATAACTTGTGGCCCTGCAGACTACCATTGCCCACCAGTCTGAGTTTGTATGGCCAGTGGTGGCCAGGGACCAATCAGTAAGATGTGAAGGGCCACAATTTACACACCTCCATCTCAGATGTATTCAAATGTCAACGTAACAAAAGTGCTAGGCCTTAATGAATTTTATTGTAAACATGTTCTTTTTAAAAACCTCATGATAACCACACTATCTTTATATTTTAAAGGGTTATTAACTTGGGACAAACAGACCCACCTCTGCTTGTTCTTCTTGGAGATGGGGATTTGTGCTCTTGGCACAGATTTAGTACACAGACCCTTTCACAATCTGTAACAGAACTGCTCATTTGTCAAGCAAATGAGCTCACCAGAGATACCACTGCTCCTGAAGAATAATAACACCCCAAACACAGACATGGTATGTGGACCTGCCCACTTTCATCCTTAAGTGAAACATCCTTTCCAGAGAGCTTCCTCTGGGGCCATCTTTGAACAGCCTGCTGGATCAGGCCAGTACAAATGCATATATCAGTGAAAATGACGTACAGAAATGCATAAGTGTGTATGTTAGGCAAAATTCCATGTAAAAATGTGCGTATTAGGAGAAATGTGCACTAAAATGCTGGTGAATTTTCATGAGGATTTCTTTAAAAGGAAAATGCAAATGCAGAAAATTGAACTTTAGATTGGAAAAAGGAAACCATAATTGACATATTTATACATTCCTAGTTATGGGACAGCCATATACATTCTGTAATAATTTAATTAATAAATATTTATCCCCAGGAATCAGGACCCCCATGCATTCTGCTTGACTGTTGGTTCTGAACCCCAAAAATGCTTCTTCCCTCAACCTTCCTCCATACACTTCTGCTTGAGTTCTAAAGAGCCAACATGATGTGTGTGGGTGCCTTGGCTCCCTGATTGTGAATATCAAAGCCATATATTTTACAAGGCAGATCTACAGATTCAGGCTTACAGAATTTGAAAAAGGAGAAACAAGACAGGTTTCTAGGAATGTAAAAATAATTATCTTCCATCCTGCAAAGTAAAAGAATCAGTGACCTGCTCTTTTCTCTTCCCCAGCAGGTAGAAAGAATAATGAATTGACCTTTGGATATTGGCTTTTTAAGAAATTATTGTTATTAATAACAATCCTGCAGCTGATATGCCATTTATTTTATCTGCTTTAGTTCCACAGGGGTGTTTTTTGTGTGTGTGTGTGTTTTTAATAGGGTAAGCTATTCTTAAAATTGATTATGAACTGGAAACCAGGCAGTGTTTTGGAAGAGGCTTTCATTGTACTGTTTGCTCATGCCTGGTGTGAATAAAAGTGGTACTTCATAATCCAAGTTAAAATAAAGGACCAGCATTTGATACGGTTATGTATAAATCTAAAGTGAAGGATATTACTACCCAGGTCAGCAATATGCTTTACTAGATGGCCATTATGAAGGAATGAGAGTTGAGCACAGGAGTAGATCTAGTTTCCTCTTATGTTCTTCATAGTGAATTGTTGACAATTCCTATCACCACTTATGTAAAGGGTATATCTTTATACCCCTTCCCCTGTTTCTAACTCCCTCACAGGGTTCTCACCCATAGGCCTCATGGAACAGTTCAGGGACTAGGCTCCGTCAATGACTTACTGCAGGGCTGGGGCATCTCAGACCTGGGGGCTTCTCCATCTTGCCCTCAGAACTCTCTCCCAGCCACACTCCTCATTAGCTTTGGTTCCCTGCCTCCACTTATTGGAGTGCTTTTGTTGGGCTGGAATGTCTCCTTGAACTGAAGGGAGCATGAGACGGATAGTAGGTGAGGTGATATAGAGAGATATTGAAAAATGTAGATATAGAGATAAATCCTGATAGCAATTGAGCTGGGTATCAAACAAAATCTAGCCTTGGGTAGGGTCTCTGAACATACTTGAATCTGTAAGCCTGCAACTTTTAAACAGTTGCTTGCTCCACTGAGAAATATTCTTTCGCCTCAACCCCCCTCTATTTGGGACTCATCAAGGCTATGAGAATTCTGATGCACATTGAACTGCAAATGCAAAGAAGCACATTGTTGCTTCTGCCAGCTCCATTGGCAGCGTTTTACTATAATGCTGACCAGTAGGGCATTAAAAGCTTCAGTTTGTTCTTAAAAGTCTGGAAAAGCTAGAGAAACTATTGATTTAAGCGTTATTCAGAAAAGAGGGAGAAAAGGAATTTAACTCCAGCGTATAATCAATGTAAGAAATGCTGAGTTGAGCCTTCCACAGGATAACTCCAGTCATAACCTCTCCACACTCTTCTTATTCGTAATGTTTATTCATGACTCCCTCTCCACCTCTGAGAGCACTTTGCTCTTTTCAGCAATAGCACGGCAAATATACCTCGTGAGGAAAGAACAATGTTCAGTTCTGCTACATGCCTTGACACCCAGCCAAGCTGTCACCTGAAGTTCCCATTTCCTCATCTTTGGTTTGGTGGTGATATATGAAGCAGAAATGGGTTTATCGGATTTCTTTCTCCAAGGCCAGGTGGGGCACCCCGTGTTAATGGGAAGAGAGATCTTGCTCTACTTTGGGGGGAATCAAATTGAATTGAAAATTCATAGGTGAAAATGAACGTTGCACATCTGCAATGTCAGGCTGGCCTTCACCCCTCTAAGCTGATTCAAACATAAAAGGTTGGGGTGTGGTGGGGGTGGGAAGGAACATGGATAGTCACTGCTCCCAGGCTGAAATGGTAATGACAATCTGAGCCAAAGTATTTCTACTGAGCGGAATTAATTCCAAGCGAAGGAGATATTTCACTGGGCCAGTGACTCTTGAGTCTTTGAGCAGGATTTCTGTCATGACTACAGTATATCGCTGGATCAGGTCACGCCCATCAGGATACAAAATCAGAGCATTCAGGCCAAAATGCTGTTGGGAATCATACTAGAATCTAATAATTTAAAGCCATCATCCAAATGTGAAGGACATTACAAAGCAAAGGCTTTGCTTCTTGCGGGCTCTTTGAGAGGAGGAAATGGCTTGCTAGTTCCGAGTATATTTCTTGAATAGATGAGGCTTTCAACATCCTCTTAGCTTCATGAAATGAGGCACTGGAATTGCCACCTGTACAGTTCAATCTTTTGCAGAGGTTCCATTGCATTCCCATGAGGGGTTGTCAGTAAAGAAAAGCCCTCCCACCTTGTCATGCTTGCAGAGTATATTTGTGGTTTCCTGAAGTCCTCTGCCACCTTCTTGGTTTTGTCAAGAACTAGGGATAGAGTGCCTAGCAGCACGGAATGTCGCAGACTGAAGCTGAGCCTTCTTTTCAACTGCAAGACCTGACTCAGAATAGCAGCTCTCGTGTCACGCTGAGCACGGATGATTCAGGTCTACAAAATGGATGGCAAACCCACTGGATCTACCTTGCAAGATCAGATTTGTAGACTTGGCAGAAGCAGCATTATGTTATGCATCCCCCCCCACCCGCTTCAGGCAGCAAATCTTTCTCAAGGTTAACACATGATGTTGTGTTTTTCAAGGACTGCTGTTTCCTTGGTAATTGAAGCTTTTCACCCTGAAACTGGCAGCAAGCTCTGCCTAGGTCAATATTTAATTTGATTTAAATTCCACTGCAAGCTCTAGACGTTAAATCCATTTATAAGAATTAAGCCTTGCATTGGTGCAAGGTGCTATCCACCTGCTGGTTCTTTTTGGTCTCCATACAATGCATCTGTTGCATGCTTATTAAATAGTAATGAGGTACTTTGCTTTAATCTTTTACTCTTTTTTTTTTTTTTTTTTGGCTTTCAATTAACCACAGACGTACACTGTTTCCAAGTACACAGGTGAAAGATGCCGGTGAAAAGAAAATCTGTAGTGCCAATTATAAGGGCCCAAAGGTGCTTTCTATAGCACCTCATAATTACTATTGTATGCATGGAGAAGAAATTATTTTACAAGCATTCCCTAATTTGTTTACAATTTAACATTAATAGTGTTCTTGGAGGAGAGAACTCACCATTTTGCTATATGAAAGATCCACTGTACTTGTTCCAATTAAACATAAAAATGAAACAACTGGAAGGGCTACACAGTCTCATAAAAAACCTGCTCATTAATTAGGGTTTTCAGCAGAGGCTGTGCTCCAGATATTGCTACCTTTAGAGGGGTGGTAGTTAGATTACTGCAATGTGCTCTATGTGGGGCTGCCCTTTAAGGTTGGCTCTAGCTGCAGAATGGCAGACATTAACCTTGCTATTGTGTTAGTGTTTCTCCCAGGCTCGTGATAAATACTACTATATTTTGCCGTTTCTGGTTGTATTTCTCCTTGAAGTTCTGCTTTTAGCTGCTATTTTTACTGCCGGTATTTTTAACCGCATTTTGATGTTAATTGGTGTGTTTTAATGTTTCAAAATACTGTATTGCCTTGCGAATTGCCTTGGAGAGGGAAGTGGGAAGGCAGCTTAGAAATCTTTCAAATCAGAGGGGGCTAATGCTAGCCAAAATACTACCCTAAAGGTAAAGGTAAAGGGACCCCTGACCATTACGTCCAGTTGTGGACGACTCTGGAGTTGCGGCACTAATCTCGCTCTACTGGCCGAGGGAGCCGGCGTACAGCTTCTGGGTCATGTGGCCAGCATGACTAAGCTGCTTCTGGCGAACCAGAGCAGTGCGCAGAAACGCCGTTTACCTTCCCACCGGAGCGGTACCTATTTATCTACTTGCACTCTAGACATGCTTTTGAACTGCTAGGTTGGCAGGAGCAGGGACCGAACAACGGGAGCTCACCCCGTTGCAGGGATTCGAACCGCTGACCTTCTGATCAACAAGTCCTAGGCTCTGACTTCCGGAGGCGGCGCGACCGGTAATGGCTGCCTTCTCCGAGTAAGGAGAAGGGAGCTCCGCTGTAAACGGGTCGTCCGCTACGGCGAAGCGGAGACCCATTCAGGAAAACCACAGGTGGCAGAAGCCTGTGGTCTCGGGACCCGGCGGGCGCCAGAAGCAGCCCCCAAAACGCTGAAGGGACCCCGTAAGGGGCTCCGGATCGCGGAGGGGGTAGCGGCGCTGTGGGTCGTTGCGCAAACAGCGAAGTGAAGCCGCGTTGCTGTTGCCGGTCAGCGCTGTCCTTTCTTCCTGCAACTTTTCTGAACTTTGGAAACTACAACCCGTGAGTAAATTTGGACATTGAAAACTTTCTGAAACTTTTGTCAACTTTCTGAAACTTTTTGAGAACTTTATGAAACTTTTAAAACTTTTTTAAAAAGTTGAAATCTGGCTGAAAACGGAGTGAGGATAAGCAGGAAGCCCATCTCCCGCTATACTGAACTTTAAGCAAAGAGCAGGAGGAGTGGAGACAAAAAGTTATGCGTTAACTAAATGCTGGCACCCTGTTAAAGCAGTTTTCTGAGTGAAAGACTTTGAGCTATTGACTTTTGCTGGTCATATTCGGGGTGCATTGATATCCTTCTTCTGTGGCACCAGTGGATTATAAAATAAATAAGAATCTCTGGTGCTGGAGCTGCCTGGATGAGCACCAGTTTGCAACTTTGGATACATTGAATTCAGGTTTTGAAACATTCTGAGTTGGAACTGGATACTTTGAAACTGTTGCAGTCAAGGCACTGTAAGAAACACTGTTTTGCTTTAAGTTTTACTCTGCTAAAAATTATACATTGTGGAGGCGATAGACATGGATTTAAATTTATAAGTTTAACTTGGATTTGATCTTTTCCCTGAAGACGTATTAAGCTCCCTCTAGAGGATTTTGGACTTACAGCAGTGACTTTGTTTTACTTTCCCTTTCCCGGCCTCTGTTTGACTATTGTATCTGGGACTCTGCTTTCTCATGGGAACAACTTGGATTGACCTTGGATTACAGATAACTTTGGAATGAGTGGCGCAAGGAGAAGAGGAAGGACTAAACAAACAACTCTAACTTTATCTGCAGCCTCACAGCGTAGATCTTCTGTGCCGGCCTTGCCTTCCACTTTGCCTCCAGACATAGAGGCGGCCTCCCTAATACAGGCAGGGGAGGGTGAGACAGAGGAGCTGCACCTGGGAGATATGGCTTCAGGGACAAGTAGCTCTGTCTTGGAGAAAATTTTGGAGAAACTGGAGGCTCTGGACAAGAAGGCTGATTTGCATACAGCTAAAATTGAACAGAACACAGAAAGCTTGAATAAGCTGACTGGACAAGTTGCACAGAATGCCCAGTCTATTGGAGAATTAAAGGAGGCTGTAGGTGAAAATCGTAAACTGGCTGAAGATACTAGTCAAAGATTGGAAGAACTTGAGAAAGAAGTAAGACCACTCAGCAAACAAGTTGGAGAACATCAGATTTACTTTTTGATGACAGAACTGCGAAACAGGGAGACCAACTTGAGGATACGGTCAATACCAGAGGTGGAAGAAGATAATTTTATTGAATTTCTAACTAAGGAATTTGCCAAGTTTTGGAAGTTAGAGGAAAAAGACTTTAAAATTGTATCTGCTTTCAGGCTTGGCAGAGTCAGAAGGACAGAGAAGCCCAGAGATTGTTTGATAACACTGAGATCAAAGGAGGAAAGGGACAAGATTTTGGGCCTGCACTACGAAAAGTCACTAGACATTTTGGGCAAGAGAATTGAAATCTACAAGGACATTCCTAAGCAGTTGCTGGACCTTAGATCTAACTACACGGAATTGGCAAGACTGTTGAGAAGCAACGCAATTATCTTCAGGTGGGAGTTTCCACAAGGATTATCCTTTACCTACAGAGGGAGAAAGATCAAAATCAAAACAGTGGAAGATAGAGACAAGTTTTTGGGAGCACACGGAGAAGACCTCCACAAAGGACTTGGATTGCCAGCGCCAGAACTTCCAGGGGAGCCCGCCCCCTCGGATCCTCAAGGACCGGAGAACAAGGTACCACCCCAGAAAGAATAACCAGATCTATCCAGGATGTCTCTGCAGCTTTTGAGCTGGAACATAAATGGCTGTAACAGTCCCGAAAAAAGGTCCAAAATTTTTCATATTTTAAAAAAGGAACAATTGGACATTATATGCTTACAAGAAACACATGTGATTAGGCTCCATAAAAAGGTGTTAATAAATAAAAGGCTTGGTCAAGAATTTATATCATCGGATACAGTTAAAAAGAGAGGTGTAGTGATCTATGCAAAAGAGAGCCTTTCACCAAAATTTCTCTTTAAAGATGAAAGTGGAAGAATCCTCGCAATAGAAGTACAGTATCAAGGAGAAAAAATTTTGATATTAGGAATTTATGCTCCAAATGAAGGAAAATCGGATTTTTATAAGAAGTTGCACGAGACCATGCTGGATTATCTGGATTACAACAACGTCATCATGATGGGGGACATGAACGGGGTCGTATCAACAAATATGGATAAGTCACAGAACCAGAACATTACTAAAGAGGGAAGACTACCTAAGACCTTTTTTGAAATGACTGACAATATGGACTGGGTTGACATCTGGAGAGTTAGAAACCCCCTGGGAAGAGAAGGAACATTCTTTTCTGAAGCTCAACTGACTTGGACACGAATCGACCAAATATGGATAACTAGAAGTCTGGCACCTAAGGTGAGGAAGGTGGAAATCTGCCCCAAAACATGCTCCGACCATAACGCCTTGAGAATGGATATGACATTGATCCCAATCGGCTCCTTTAGATGGAAGATGAATGATGGCCTGTTTAGAGACCAAAGAATTGTAAAGAAGGCCCAAAAAACCTTAAAGGACTATTTTGAGATTAATTTGAACACTACGGTGGAAAAAAGAACTATCTGGGATGCAAGTAAAGCTGTGATGAGAGGGTTCTTGATTCAACAGAATTCCTTAAAGAAAAGACTGCAAAATGAAAAGAAAGATAAAATTCTGGAAAGTATCAAAGAGTTGGAGAAGAAGTTAAGATCTAACCCGAAGTCCCAACCGATTCTGAGAGAAATTAAACTTTATCAGGCGCAATATTCCAAGCTGATAAATCAGGAAATAGAATGGAAGATTAAAATAATGAAACAAAAAACTTTTGAATCGGCAAATAAATGTGGGAAACTGCTAGCTTGGCAGTTGAAAAGGAGACAAAGATTAAATACAGTAACAAACTTAGAGGTTGAAGGAAGGAACATTCAGAACCCGGGAGAGATTAGAAAGTGCTTCCAGAGGTATTTTAAAAAGTTATATACTCAAGGGCCACAAGATGAAATAGAGATTACACAATTTTTGGAGAGAAATGGATTAGCAAAGCTGTCAGAAGAAAATAGAACAATTTTAAATGGCAAAATAACACGACAAGAGATTGAACAGGCCATCCTGAGTCTGAAACAGGGCAAATCACCAGGGCCAGATGGACTGACCTCTAACTACTATAAGACATTGAAGGATTATTTGATACAACCTTTGTTGGAGGTCAGTAATGAAATAATGGAGGGGAAGAAGGCGCCTGAATCGTGGAAAGAAGCATTTATCACATTGATTCCAAAGTCAGAAACTGAAAAGACACAACTCAAGAATTACCGTCCCATCTCCCTTTTAAATGTGGATTACAAAATATTTGCAGATGTTTTGGCACGAAGATTTAAGAAAGTTTTAAGTGAGATAATCCATAAAGACCAGGCAGGCTTTCTCCCGGGCAGACATATGTTTACTAACACAAGGAACATCATAGACATATTGGAACTTTTACAAACAAACATAAACACTAAAGCAGTTTTAATTTTTATAGACGCGGAGAAAGCCTTTGACAACATATCTTGGAAATTTATGAAGGGGAATTTAAAAGAAATGGGAGTGGGACGGGGGTTTGAGAACGGGATTGAGGCAATATATTCAGAACAAAAGGCTAAACTGATAGTTAACAATGTGGTTACAGAAGAGTTTAAAATTGAAAAAGGTACACGACAAGGCTGCCCGATTTCCCCATTACTGTTTATTTCGGTTCTGGAAGTGCTCCTGAATATGATTAGGGGGGACCGGTTGGTGGAAGGGATTCAGGTCGGAGCGAAACAATATAAACTTAAAGCTTTTGCAGATGACCTAGTTCTGACATTACAGGAGCCGGAGTCTAGTTTGAAAAGAGTACTACAACTGATTCAAAACTTTGGTCGAGTGGCAGGATTTAAGTTAAATAAGCAAAAAACTAAAGTTTTGGGGAAAAACGTGACAGATATTGAGTTGGAACAGCTTCAGAAAGAGACAGAACTAAATGTGGTTAAAAAAGTTAAATACCTAGGGGTAAACATAACAGCAAAAAATCTGAGTTTATTTAAAGATAATTATGAAAAATGTTGGTCAGAGATTAAGAGAGACTTGGATAGTTGGTCAAGACTAAAACTTTCTTTGTTAGGCCGAATAGCTGCCATCAAGATGAATGTATTGCCAAAAATGTTATTTTTGTTTCAGACACTGCAGATTGTAGACAAGACAGAGTGCTTCCGGAAGTGGCAGAAAGATATTTCTAAATTTGTCTGGCAGGGCAAAAAGCCCAGAATCAAATTTAAAATATTAACAGATGCGAAAGAAAGAGGGGGCTTTGCCCTGCCAGATTTAAAGTTGTATTATGAAGCTGCAGCTTTCTGCTGGTTAAAAGATTGGTTACTTCTTGAAGATACGGATGTCTTGGATTTGGAAGGTTTTAATAATGCGTTTGGATGGCATGCATATTTATGGTATGATAAAGCTAAGATAAATAAGGCCTTCAAGAACCATATTGTCAGAAAATCAGTTTTTAATGTCTGGACAAAATATAAAGACTTACTGGAGAATAAAACTCCGAGGTGGCTGTCACCCCTGGAGGCTAAGGCTCGGAAAAGAGCCAATATGGAGGCCAACTGGCCAAAATATTGGGAGATAATAGAAAAGGATGGTGACAACTGGAAATTGCAGAGTTTAGAAAAGATGAGAGACAAAGTGCGAGACTGGTTACACTATGCTCAGATTAAAGAAGTGTTTAAAAATGACAAAAAGCTAGGATTCCAAGTGGAAAAGTCAAAGTTAGAAACTGAACTGTTAGAACCTAAGACTAAGGTACTTTCAAGAATGTATAACTTGCTGCTGAAATGGAACACACATGACGAAATGGTAAAATCAACAATGATAAAATGGGCGCAGGATATTGGGTATAATATTATGTTTGAAGATTGGGAAAGGTTGTGGACCTCTGGGCTGAACTTCACTGCATGTAATGCGTTGAAGGAAAATGTGATGAAAATGATGTATAGATGGTACATGACCCCTGTTAAACTGGCTAAAATATACCATTCGTCTGATAGCAAATGTTGGAAATGTAAGGAAAATGAAGGAACATTTTTTCACCTCTGGTGGACCTGCCCTAGAGTGAAGGCCTTTTGGGAGAAGATATATAATGAATTAAAAAAGGTGTTTAAATACACCTTTACTAAGAAATCAGAGGCCTTTCTCCTGGGTATTGTCGGCCAGAGTGTGTTAAAAAAGGACAGAACATTCTTTTTGTACGCAACAACAGCAGCAAGAATATTAATTGCCAAGAATTGGAAAACTCAGGAGCTACCCACTGTGGAAGAATGGCAGATGCAACTGATGGACTATATGCAATTAGCCGAGATGACCGGCAGAATTCGAGACCAGGGAGAAGAAAGGATGGAAGAAGACTGGAGGAAATTTAAGATTTATTTACAAAAATATTGTAATTTGGCTGAGTGCTGAATTGGATGCCAGTGCAGACAATTGTCTACCATTAAATTAGATTTAAGGCTGAATTATATGTCAAACCAAATTAAGATTATTAATTAAGATGAGTTAAATGATAATTTGTTTGAAATTAATTTAATAATGATGTAAGTGTATGCGGGAGGTGTGGGGGAGTCCCATGTAACAATTGAGAGATGTTAAATGGACAATGATAAGTGGTGCTTATCTAATATATGCTTTATTTGAAAACTTCAATAAATATATTATAAAAAAAAAAAAAAAAAAACAAGTCCTAGGCTCTGTGGTTTAACCCACAGTGCCACCCGCATCCCTAAAATACTACCCTAGCTTTGGACAAAAGAATTACCGGTAATCAAGCCAATTATAAATGATAATAACACTGCAACAATAAATAAATGTTGGAGGCTAGTCTAAAGACAAAGTGTGTGATGGTTTTGGGGACACTTCATAGAGAGTTATAAAAAGGTCATGAGCAACGCAGAAACTATTGGTGAGAAGCTCTGCAGTGCTGATCATACCATGCCTACAGTAAAGACTGCAGCTAGATAAAAAAAACATGTAAGACACCATTATGCCATCAATATGCTCTTCTCCCCCGGAAGAATCACAGCAGCTTGCGACATCTTGCATCCCACAACCATATGGAGCAAGCAAAAGGCAAACCTTGTAGCTTTGCAATCAAGACTTTTTTTTTGGTATCAAGTTCATCCACTGGGCACATGAAAGCTTGTGAAATCATGCAGGCCTGTGATTGTTAACTGAATGGATTAATTTGAATAGAATCATAGAACTGTAGAGTTGGATCGCCTGAGGATCATCTAGTCCAACCCCCTGCAATGCAGGAATATGCAGCTGTCCCATACGGGGATAGAACCTGCAACCTTGGCTTTATCAGCACCACGCTCTACCCAACTGACCGATCAGCTGTTCCCCAACTATATAACTATAAATGGTCAAAATACACTCAAGTAGTAAAAGCAACTGCATCATATTCTCTCAGGGCAACAAAGGGTCACTGTGACGAATAGATTCATGTGCCTGCCACCCCTGTAAGATAGTGGATAAGTCCAGCCATAGGCAAACTCGGCCCTCCAGTTTTTTGGGACTACAACTCCCATCATCTCTGACCACTGGGCCTGTTAGTTAGGGATGATGGGAGTTGTAGTCCCAAAACATCTGGAGGGCCGAGTTTGCCTATGCCTGGATTAGTGACTATGATTGCCTTTATTTGCTATGGTATTTTAAATAGTCGCAATCTGCACCGAGATAATTTGTGATGATGGTTAGGATACAAATTTTATAGACACACAAACAAACAAATCCCAGTCAGGTTCCATTGGCTTGGGCAAGGCACTGTCTCACAACCTATAGCTTCCTCCATGGAAGTCTGTCTCCTGAATCTCTTGACATTCCAGGGCTGAACTTTGGTAAGGAAAGTAGATTCTAAGACTCAGGTCTGAAGGTTATAAGGATGGTATACAGGGCCAGCCCAAACATTAGGTAGAGGGAGGAAGCTGCCGCAGGCAGTAGATTTGGTGTGTCATGAAGGAGGAGGAAATTATTAGTTTTTAAGTTTTTTTTGCCAGGGAGCGGAAGAAGCACTTGTGGGTTTTTCTGTCAGATGATATTGATTATGTAAGGGTATCAAGGGGTTGCTCGAGAGCAATCAGGCAAATGCCTCCCTGGTCTATTGTAAAGCCTTGTTATTGGTGCCAAAAAAACCTTCACCATGCAGAGTGCCACTATTCCGTGGCTCGCTCATTCACTGGTAGAATCTGAGAGTGGGCGGTCCTTAAACCTTCCCCAGCAGAGTAGTTTCTTGATGCCCAGTCTGCGCTTCCCCTCTCTGCGTGGAAGCCTACTGCGCAAGGAGGGCATGGGTAACGGAGGACATCTCTCCTCCCCACTTTGCTCAGGCAAGGTGTCCTGGCACCGCCTCGCCTCCTCCAACCCCTGCATCTCCTCTCCACTGGAGGCGTGGCTTCCTTCCTCCGCTGAGGAGGTGCTGCTTCCCACGATCTTTGGGGACTCTCTGTAATCCATCCAGCTTTTCCCCTCTCGCCCCTGAGCCGATGGCAGTTCCCTGACAGATTAGTTGATGGTACTATGCACCTTGACTTAGGAAGGGGTTGCAGATGTCATTTCCTGCTCCACCTACCAAAATTCCTTGGCTGAGTTCTGCTAATGAGTTCTACACAATACTATAGAAATTATAAACAATAAATAAATGCATCCCATATACTTTATTATCTACTTTTTAGAGTGAGATGGATCAGTACGGTGGTTAATGCATATATTATCATCATCACCATAAATATTAGTCCTCCTATACTATATCTCTTTCCCCGCATATACCTATATGAATACTTTATAAAAAGGAAACCAGTATCAATGCATTATTTAAACTATAAACAAAGTGAAAGGAAAGAACCACATCCCTTTTGATAAACAGGGGTTATTTATCAAAAGGCAGTGCATTCTGGAAGATTTGTTTTGTTTTTTAAGTGACTCAATCTGCTATTCACTCCGGCAGAGTCATCATGTTGGATTGAGCTGAAAAGTCTCTTAAAATAGCTACCAGTAGATTCCATTTCTTTGAAAACCATGAAGTGATATGTAGAAGAAATCACAGCTGGAAATTGAAAGGGGGATGTTGATCAGTTAATCTCTTCATCTAAAATGAAGGTTAAAGACACCGTAACCTCTGTCTTAAATTCTTAATTATGGTGTCAGCTCCAAGCAGAAGCTGTTCTTATTTTACCTCCACTGGTGAGTTTTTCCCCCATTTTCATTCCCCCCCCCCTTTTAAAAGCAGCTTCTGGTGTCCTTGCTGAGCCATGTCACAGTTAAATGACACACATGCTGTGTATTTTAATGAGCTGCTAACACTGATTATATGAAAAGCAAGCCCTGAGACATGTTCAGAGTCCAAAATGCTCCTGTGAGGAATAAATTAGCCTCTTTAAAAAGCCCTTGGCTCTGAGGAAGGCTTTAGTCCTTCTTGAAAGACTTGGTTAGAAACTGCAGAGCATTCAAAAGACAGGTGGGAGGCTGCTAACAAAGAAGCTGGGGCGACGGGGTGGCAGCTGTGCCTCATGCTGGCCCTTGCCCAAATGTGATGGAGCCAACGGCTACATTCACGGCATACACTTAAAGCACGGTGATACCGCTTTAAATGGCATTGGCTTCCCCCAAATAATTCTAAGATCGGTAGTTTGTTAAGGGTGCTGGGAGTTGTTAAAAGGTACCCCTGCCCGTACGGGCCAGTCGTGTCTGACTCTAGGGTTGTGCGCCCATCTCACTTAAGAGGCCGGGGGCCAGCGCTGTCCGGAGACACTTCCGGGTCACGTGGCCAGCGTGACGAAGCTGCTCTGGCGAGCCAGCACCAGCGCAGCACACGGAAACGCCGTTTACCTTCCCGCTATAAAGCGGTACCTATTTATCTACTTGCACTTAAGGGTGCTTTCGAACTGCTAGGTGGGCAGAAGCTGGGACCGAAAGATGGGAGCTCACCCCGCCGCAGGGATTCAAACTGCCGACCATGCAATTGGCAAGCCCTAGGCGGTGAGGTTTTACCCACAGCGCCACCCGCGTCCCGAGCTGGGAGTTGTTAGGAGACTTCTATTCCCTCTGCTGAGCTATCTTTTTCCCAGGGTTCCTTGTGAAGAGGAGCTGATTGTTAAGCCTCTCCCCACATGAACTGACCCAGACCCTGGGTCCTTCTTCACATGCTTCCTGCATGCAAGATCCAGAGGGGAACAAAACAAGAACAGGCCTTTTCTGTGGTGTCTCTCATTTGGGGAATGCTCTCCCCAGCGAGGCTCGCCTGCCACCTTCATTACATATCTTTAGGTGCCAGGCTAAAAACATTCCTCTTAAACTGTGTGTATTGGGGGGGGAGGAGTTATTGTTTGTTACTATAGTGTTTTTTGTGCTCTGGTCCATGGACATGAGTCGGACATGACTAAACGACTAAGCAACAACAACATTGTAAACGGTTCTGTGATCCTTGGATGAAGGGTGGTATAGTTAGTTAGTTATTAATAATAGTACAGTCATACCTTGGGTTACAGACACTTCAGGTTGCATTTTTTCTGTTTACGGACCGCCAAAACCTGGAAGTACGGTGGTTGTGCATGCACAGAAGTGCTAAATCGCGCTTTGTGATGCACAGAAGTGCCAAATCGCAACCTGTGCATGTGCAGACGTGCAGACGCGGGTTGCGAATGCTGTGGGTTGCAAACGTGCATCCCACACGGATCACGTTCGCAACCCGAGTGTCCACTGTAATCACCCTAGGAATTGTAGCTCTGTGATGACTATTTAAACCATGACTATTTAAAGTGCTTCAAATGTATGGTGAGAATGTGGCCTCATACCAGAGGTGATTTGCAATTTGTACCTGCCTGGTGATCAAAATTTGGCCAGTTTGAATCAAATACTGATATCAGTTGCTTTTGTGTAGACTCCAGCACAGGTGTTTTAATAACCTTATATTAAATTTGATTTTAAATAGTTGGCAGACTCTTCTGAGCCAGATGCAGAATTCCTAGAGTGTTAGGATCTGGTACCTACTGATGCCTAGTTCAGCAGTTCCATACTTCCACTGGAGAGTAGTCATTCAAAGATAGGGAATGGATTGCAAAGAGCATGCTCGGTCTGAAAGAGGAAGGGAGGGGAATATTCATGCCTGCTCACATTTCTGTGCAGAAGTAGTTTTAAGCAGGCTATAATAACAACAGCCTAGGAAGCAAGCAGGAAATTTAAAAAGGGTGGGGGGAAAGAACTGCAAGGGATTGAAAAATTACCTAGGCATGTACAGGATATTGCTTGGATGTAAAAGATGTTTGAACTAGTTGAACTTCTCTCCATTTAATCATAAATAATATTGGAATCATCATGAAAATGAGCACAGTGGGATATGGCAGAAAGCTCAGGTTCCTACAGCTGACTAGCAGCCGCTGTGATGGGGGGAGGTGGAGAGGTGAAAAATGCAATTTCATTGATTGCTGTCTGCACAGTGACCTCGTCCTGCTTTCCACAGCAGGGTCAATATGAAGAGAAAATAATTTGGCTTTAAATGCTCCGTTACCTAATGAATAATGGAAATGGCATCAGCCAGGGTGCATTGCCCCAGGGTCCTGGCCCCACATTTTAAGGCATCAAGGGAATCCAAAGCTTTATGATGTGTCAAAGCTGTCACTCCACAATGTGGAACGCTGGCCGCAAAACTCAGCAGCATCCCAATGAGCCAAATCCATTACAGCAGGTATGGGGAACCTTAGTCCCAGAAGTCCTTGGGACTTTCTCAAGGCCACACACCCTCCCCCCCTTTTTCCTCAAGCCACACCCCTAACCAGCCTGGCATCTTGCCCTCCTTGAGTGTTGCATTGGGGCTGGAATATCTCCTTGAATTCTGATAATGCCTCTGTATCAGAGGATAGAGAGGGATGTGTTTGTGGAAACTAGCCCACTGTACAGAGGTAAAAATTTACATCCATGGCCCTAACCGCCACTGGAATGTGGCCCATGGAAGATGGTCCAGATATTATTATTTTTTAAAGTCCTCATGAAAATTCACCAGCATTTCCCCCCCCCCCACAAATTATTCATATAGTATTTTTGCCTAATCTACACATTTTTTTAAAAAAGCAAAACAGTTTCCCCTAATAAACATGCATTTTTTTTTTTTTTTTTTTTGTTTCTTTGTTTGTAAGTTGCTTTGAGTTGCCTTGGCAAGATAAAGCGACCAACAAATTTAATACCTAAATGAATAAATAAATAAATAAATAAATGCGCACATTTTCCTTTAGTAGATGCATTTTGTACACATGGCTTGGCTGGAGAAACTACATTGCAAAATTCAGAGATATGCGAATTTTGAAAGCTGGTCGGTATCTTTTCTGTATAGTTTTGGAAAATGTGTGAGGAAAGTTCACCTTTAAATGTGAACTCTTGTCAAATTTCTCCCCTATCCATTCTATTTAGAGCACTACCAGTAAATTCTCAATAACTCTGTGTATCCTTGATTGCATAAACAAGCCTCAGACCTAATAACAATTCAACACCTGACAATCATTTGCAAACTAGCCCCAGGCCTAATAAAAATAAAAATCTACACCTGACAATCATTTGCAAAGTGAACACAGTGGACAGTGGCTAGATGCTTCCTGCTATGCCAAGTGTGTAAAGTTACTCTAGGAATAGAATACCTGCTCACACAATGCTGCAATGATGCAGAGATAAACTGTTTCAACTCTTCCTCAAATTACGGCCATCCTATAAATAGCCATATGTTTATCTCACAATGCAGAAGCCATATCCTTTTTCTGTTCCTAGAGGCCTAATGATCTTACCACCACATTTTATGGTCATGGGAAGGTGGGTGACTTAGGAGAGATGCTGCTTAAATAACTATTAATGCCAGCTCACATAACAGATGCACAGACTGTACCATGGGAAGACTGCCTTATGATTGTAGAACCATTATCCTTCTCTATCAATCATATTCTCACCTGCTCATGGGAGGCAGAGTACACACCTGTGTCTAGTTAACAGCAGACTAAGTGACTTCAGCATTTCTTTGTCACTTCTTTCATTCTGCCTTCTTAGGCAGACACTTTGATTTTAGGAAGTCACATTTACTGTCAAGAAAATGTGTAATTGATACATTGTTTAGACTACACTGCAGTAATTGAACTGAATATTGTTTAGACTACACTGCAGTAATTGAACTGAATATTGGGGTGGACACACCACACTGGCTACATTGTAGAGAAAAAGTCTAGTAAAAATTGAAACCTTTTTTTTAAAAAAGAATATATTTATTAAGAGTTTTACAATACATGAAGACAAAGAACTCTATGGATCCAAATGGATCTAAATCCAACAAAATCATTGGATGTGTGGCTCAACTTTTGTTCATACAACAGAATGTTGCTCCCAGATCAGATGTTTGGGGTTTACAGTGGGTGCACAGGGGGAGAAGAGATGGGGAAAGTTCCATTGGATGAGCAGAAGTCATCTTGCTCACACAGTAAGTTTGCTGGATACAACCACACCTTTTCAGAGGCCAACGTCAGGAAGCAAATGGATGATGTCCATGATGGATTCTAATAAATGAACCCAAACACATCTTCAGATTCATCACTGAATTATTTTCTGATGCAGATCAGCAGTATCTCCAAGGAAATCACACAAGTTCTTGTATTTTGAAAATAAAATGTATGACACAGTGTAGTAAAAGTAGCTTCAATAACATTTGCTTATTTGCTTATTTCAAGCAGGATTCAAATGGAACTGAGATGTTAAGAAAGGAGAAAGAAGGAAGGTACACAAACAGAATTTTTATCTATGATTACATGAAGTAGAAGATAATTGCTCACAAGTATACAAAGAAGAAGAGTTTGGATTTGATATCCCGCTTTATCACTACCCGAAGGAGTCTCAAAGCGGCTAACATTCTCCTTTTCCCTTCCTCCCCCACAACAAACACTCTGTGAGGTGAGTGGGGCTGAGAGAGTTCAGAGAAGTGTGACTAGCCCAAGGTCACCCAGCAGCTGCATGTGGAGGAGTGGAGATGCGAACCCAGTTCCCCGGATGACAAGTCTACCGCTCTTAACCACTACACCACACTGGCTCTCACAGCATATTCTTATTTAAGTGTTTTCACTGCATTTCTTAGTTGCCTGATTATTAGTGTTCTCTGGGTAATGTACAATGTAATAATGTAATAAAAACCCTCACAAACAATTCTTAAAAAGGCAAC
Organism: Podarcis filfolensis; assembly: GCF_964270895.1. Lineage (NCBI taxonomy): Eukaryota > Metazoa > Chordata > Lepidosauria > Squamata > Lacertidae > Podarcis > Podarcis filfolensis. The sequence goes on from NC_139609.1 coordinate 63,315,271, forward strand.
ATTAACACAATCAATATTAAACAGAGAAAACTGAAACTATACTAGTAGCAAACAGCCATCACATGAAAACATTTCAGGGATAGCACAGGGGTAAAAGGATTGTATTTAAAAAGCTAGTGAGAATAAAAACATATTTACCTGCAACCAAAGTGACATTACTGGGCAATACTCTCTGGAGAGTGCATTCCACAGTCAAAGGAGCCACTGCTGAAAAGGCTGTCCCCTTTGAAGCCACTGCCTTATTTCAGCTTGTAGGGGCAAATGGAAAAGGGCCTCCACTGAGGATCAGAGGAATGTGTGATTCTGCATATACTGTGGTCCCAAACCTTGAAGAGAGTCAGCACTTTGAAATGGGTATTCTTGAAGAGCTACTGTTTAAAATGAAGCTGGAAAAAGTCATGTACCACCCTCATCATCTCCACCCTGGTTGTGGAGCTAACAGGTATCACACACTGAAAAAGAGGCCAGTTTGTTGAAATATTTGCATATCACAGGTTTTTAACCATAACAAGTCAAGTAGCTATGCTCTTCTGTCTTCATATGCATTTTTGTAATAATTTCAACACTGTTTTGTGTTTTCCAGAATGTGCATGCACTATGTTGTTACACAAGTGAACATGTGTAGGACAAACCTCCAATAAACATGTTCCTTAACCACTATAGGTGGCATCCAACTAATTTGTTCCATCAGCACAAGGATTTCTGTATGCTCAGTCATACTTCCTCTTCCATGCTTGCCTTGCTTCCTCCCCAAGTCTACTCCAGAGGGTTGGGGGAACCTCAGAACATATTTAGGGAGCATGTGGCAGGGGCAGACTTTGGGAATCTTTTGTAATATGGTGCCCTGTGTGAGGCTAAAAGTAGGTGCCCCCAAATGTATCTTTTCAATTATGGGTCTTCTCTGTTTTGCAGCCCCTCAGCTTGGTGCCCTGTGTGGGAAACCACCCACACCACCCTAAATCCAGCACCGCACATGGAGGAGCAATGGAGGGGGAGTCCCATTGCACAAGTAGAAATTTTTGCACTGGTGGGAGACTTAGCTCTGCATTGGCAACAACACAATGACTGGCGAATTCTATAGCGGTACAAGTAAGTAAAACATTCAGCATTGGAATAATAATAACGATGTTACTGCCAGCAAAGCTTTTCAGACTCCAATTTTTCTCAAAAGTCCCTTCCTCCTGTTCTGACACAATCCTCCAGATTCAGACTTCGTCTCATTTATTCATGTTGGGAGGAATAGCAAAAACACTGACACCAAAGGAGATGGGAATGAAGAGCTTTGTTCTCGACTAGCTACCTTTTCATTTTCCATCATTTAAACACCTTGTCAGAAAGCTGGCAAGATTCATACACAACTCTTCAGCGCGAGAAGAGGCAAATTCCATTAGGTTCACAACTGAGCGGTAACCCGAGAAAGACTTCATTTTTCCACCTTACACCTTTTCTTAGAAAAACACACTAGCATAATCTGACTCTAAGGTACCCTCTCATTATGTTTCAGCTCTGTACAGTACTGTACAAGGAAGAAAAACATCGACTAGAATAATCCATGTAAACCAAGGACTGGGAATCTGTGGCCAGATGTTGGAATCTAACTCCCATCAATCAAAGCTTGCATACCTCATGGTCAGGGGTGGTGGGAGTTGTAATCCAACAATATTTGGAGGGTCACAGATGCTCCTGTGCTCTTAAGACGTCTATGCCAATGCTAATATTAATGTATGTACATTGCTTGATATCTAATCAGTGACTCACAGTTGAACATTCACTCATTCAATTCCCTCCGTTGTGTAATGAGTTAGGACTGGGTGACATGAGAGCTCTGTGTGTTCTGTGACGCCTCATTTCATAAATGCAAGTCATGGCGTGGCATGATGCTGTGATGATGGGCATGAATGCATGAAATCATTCAATGAAAAACAGTTGTCTTTCTGAGTGCGTAAACAAAGGCAATGGCCATGGTATTGCTAATTCAACCTTTGCTGCTGGGAACAGACTTTTATCATGGTGATGGGAAACTATTATAGTCATCAAATATGTGGGAGAAAATAGCAAGGCCTCCCCATGATATTTTGTGTTGGGACACAAGAAGGGAAAGACTCTCTCCTTTACTCCACCCTTGCCAATTTGTGTAAGCTGATGGATAAGGTTTATCCGCTACAAGGCAGGCAGAGGAACTCAACAACTGCCACCACTACTATTTTGGGGGTATAATGTGGAAAGGGCATAGTCATTGGCTGGCAATCTTCACAGAGCTTCACAGGATGAGCACCACCAGAAGAATCAACTCTTTCTAAAATTACAAAATAAAATCATGGGGCACAGAAGCATGGTGGCACAGGAGGGTGCTTCTCCTTTCAGGAGCTATGGACCCAATGAGCAGAAGGATCTAACCATCCTCCACCTGAAATACACAAGTGGTTCGTTACATTTGGGAGAATCACCAAAATATGGCGTAGAGAGCTTTGTAGCAGTAGTTGCAATGATGTCTTCTTTTGCCCAGGATATCCACAGTGGGTCAAACCAAGCAGTTTCTGATGCTTTGGCTTGATAAAGAGAACCCTTGGCAGAGTAGCTTCTCAGCAGTGGTGGTGGTACTTTCCTGCATCTTTCTCCCTTCCACTAAAAGTTATGTCTTGCCTGCATGCCCGTAATATAACATTCTCCTAAAGCAGGTGCATAGAAAACACATGCATGAAAAGTGTTGCTCGTTGGCAGGAGTGCTTGCTGGACTTTGCCTTAATCAGGGAGGATATTGAGCTCTCTGTGGGGGTGGGGGAGGGGAGAAGAGAAGAGAAGAGAGAGAATTGCCTTCTCCTGTTTTGCAAGCTTACAATATCTATTGAGACTCTGGGCATGTGGGTGTAGCTTATTTGCTCCCAGTGTGCAGGAAGTGGTGATTTGGAAAGAAACAGGCTCCAGCTTCTGTGCATTTTGCTGAGGAACAGTTAAGAGTTGCGTATATTTTAATTTGTAGGTTGGATTTTGTACAAAATGCCAAGCAAGACACAGCCCTAGGATTCCATGAGTAACCTGTACACAAGCTGGTTGCAGCATCTGAATGCCAAGTCTCTGATTCTGCCAAGAAAAGTGGCATTCAGAGAACATTAAGGAACGTATCCCATCCCAGGGGATCTCTTTTTCTTTTGCAAAGTGACAGATCTACAAAGGATTCACAGAGATCACTTTCCCTAGTGCTGAAATGGAACGTAATGGAACACAGCAGCTGTTAAAAGTGATGTGGGATAGAAACGAGGCTGTATATAACTAATCAACTGGATGATATAAATCTTCTACCTTTCCAGTGTCCTCTTCACTGTTGTCATCTTCTCCTGTTATTACCATCTTAAATCATGTGGCATGTGCTTCTGGGAGAGGAAGTCATGCTTAATATGTTGTGCTCATGTACGTATGGCTCTCAAGAAGGCACATACTGACCTTTAAGATTATTTCTCTGGCTAAGGATATGCATGCTAACCAGTGAACTTGTATATCAAACATCAATAGTGTGAAATAGTATGTCCTTCAGTTTCTAATGAACCCTCATCCATATTCTCAGCCTGCATTCCCCACCTGGCTGTATTTACAATGACAAGTGATTAATTTCTCTATGACTGCTTTTAAGGACTTTTTTTGCCACCCCCCAACCAATTGCACAAAGACATCACAGGAGCTGTTTTCTCTTTTAAATGTGACATTTACAAATAAGCATAGTTAGGAACCCTTTACTTGCAAGCCATATGATATTAGAAGTTTGCCAGTTGCATTATTTTTCTTTTCCTCCAAATTCAAAAGGAGTACTTGCAGCAGATGGACCAGCATTCCCTGACCTGGCACCCTCCAATGTTGTTGGACTACAACTCTCATCAGCCCTTGCTATTGGCTATGCTGGCTGAGGCTTATGAGAGTTTATAGTCCAAAATATCTGGAGGGAAACAAGTGGGGAAAATCTCAGTCTTGCTCATAAGGCAAAGCTGAAGCTTGTTTCTCCATAAATCAACTGCTGACAGACCTTGCAGCTTGGGTGAATCAGATGGAATAATCACTTGCAACTTCTGGAGTTCAAAGACTTTATTCATGCAGGATCTATTTACAAGATGAGTGGAGATAATAGAGAAACAGCAGACATTTTGTCTCAAAAAGTTGTGAGAGAAGAAAACAAAATGACTCATCTTTTAGGGGTGGGATTAATTTGGATAAAGACTGCAAACAAGTGCTGGCTAGGTTGCTAGAGAAACAGTGCCCTCATACGGCTTAAATTAATACATGCATTAACTAGAAGCTCAGGAGAAGGAAGTGTATTTGCTTTCCTCCACAAACAACATGTTTCCTATCTTCACTAAGCAGTTTCACTCATCCTTCTTATTTCATCTAGCAAACACCTTGTCGTAACCCATACACTTCCCCCCTTACTCTTCCTGCATGGTGGACAGTGTGGCTTGAGTCCCAATTAATCATGTTATTCTTCATTCCCTCTAGCCTAGCAGTTTACCATTTAACAATCAAACAAACAAACAAACAAACAAACAAACACAAAACAACACAAAATGGATTGCTATAACAATGGCCACCTGGCAAAGCTGAATTATCACACTGAACATTGCGTCTCATCTCATCCAAGTGCAGAAATGAGTTTTGCAGAGCAACCACGCGAAGACAGATTTGTGTACATGTGTGTAATTAACCAGACACTACCTAGATGCTTTTTCTGGTGAAATGCATTGATTAAGGAAGGAGCCCGCTTGAAGAATGCCCTGTGCTGGAAGAGGACTGGAAGCTGCCTTGGTGACTTTGGTGAGACCTGGGATGTAGCTGGAGAGCCATATGTGTTCTTCCCTGCTGTAGCAGACTGACACTGAATATGCCAGAGGCCATTGCCTCACTGTTACTCACAAGCTGCAGAAAGAGATATTACCTGGTACAGAAGCACACCTGGTACAGAAGCACACCCTTTGTCTGTGGCAATCCTATTTCAAGATTTTGCTTTTTTTTCATGGGCATGCCTCTCATTCTTTAGATGGGTATTGTGTCTTGGAAGAGAACTGTTTACGTTCTGTCACTGTTTGTGAGAGCATGGAGAACTAATTAGATTCATCTAGAGCCCCACATGAAGTGCAGCAACCCTGTCTTCAACATTGGTGGAAACCCAGCTGCTTTTACAGAGTGCTAAGTGACAGATCAGCCCAGATGCAATTGCTAAATGGAGTTAAGTTTCCAGTGACAGGAAGAAAATCAGGCACAAGTACAAGAAGGGAGGAGCAATTATGAGATACTACCATATATAAGGGACAGGGACAGGGCAATTAATCATAATCTAACCATGATCAATAGGAAGCAATACAATGCTCAGAAACTTGACTGTCTTGGATATAAGAGTGGCTGCTAATAGCTGTGGCCTTACCAAGGGGATGTGGTTCTGACCCATAGTTGACTGCTGTACTGTTGGTGGGGCTGGCCTTAATGACAGTTCACAAACTGTCATAGGTGCAAAATGGCACCACTAGAATGTTGGTTGGCCCTTTGCTGTTGAAACGCAATACTCCAACCTTATGTCAAGCTATGCTGGTGACTTTTTCACTTCTTAATCAGAAATCTAATGGGACTTTGGGTGCTTCCAGATAGATTTTTATTGTGGGATCAAGGCTTCTCATTCATGCAAGGTCAGCCTGTATTCTACCTGCCCGCCCCCATTTAAGCCTTTGTGAAGATGCATCTGTCTTTACGCAATTGTAATGTTACTGCAATGTTAGTGTGACATAGTTTGTGACATTGTACTGGTCTAACAGTTGGTGTGCCCTAGGCACTTGGAGAATCAGATTATTAATGAGTTTCTTGAGGGAGGGACACACACTCTATTTTTATAACTATGTGAATAATTTGCTTATCTGCAATAATACAGAGTATATAAAATTATGAGAGGATTTTTTTAAAAAAATAATAATAATTAAAGCATGGCAACACACACAAAAGCCAGCAGCAGATATCCAACATGGTGAGGGGATAAAGCTGGATGAGAAGGGCTGTGGTTCAGTGCAGCAATGCTTTGCATATAAAGGATTCCAGGTTCAATCCTTTGCATCTTCAGCTATGGCTGGACAAGACTGTCTGACACCAAGGTGAGCTGCTGCCCATCAGAAAATACTGAGCTAGTTAGGCCAATGGTCCGACTCCGTTTTTTATGCATAAAAGGATTCAAAGCAGCATAGATGCTTTCTAGATAAAACAGCATAACGAAAGACCTGCTGAATCAGACTAAAGTCCAGGGTTCTGTTTCCACGATGGTCAACCAGAGGCTTATGGAAAACCTACAAGCAAAACTCCTATTCCTGGGATATAATAATAATAATAATAATAATAATAATAATAATAATAATAATTTATTTATACCCTGCCCATCTGGCTCGGATTCCCCAGCCACTCTGGGCGGCTTCCAGCAAAACATTAAAATACAATATTTAAGGTGGGGGATTGAATGGTTGAATGGTCTTGCCAGGGAAGATGTGTATGTGTGCATTCCTTACTCTCAGAGACTAGCGTATCTGGGAGAAAGGTGGGCTAAAACACTTTTTCCTGATATCTAATGTTCTTTGCAAAATGAATTTCTGCACAGCAAGGGACATTCATATATGCTCTCCCCACCTACAGTCTGAGGTCCTCAGTGGGTGCTGGTTCATTAGGCAAAAGGGGAGTACTTCTTACTTAAACTAGTTGAGTGGGTGGCACTGGCTGTCAGCCTCCTGCTACTTTTGCAGATCTCCACAGGGAAGAAGGTGGAGTTGGCTCCATCTATAATTGGCTCTGGTTCTGCCTCCTGTTTGCATGCCTGCCTTCCTCCCTAAATTCTCCCTAGGGGAACTAGACACTACTAAAAGTGGTGAAACCCAGGGAGAGTTGGACCATGTGATGAGCTTCTTTCTCTAGGGAGGATCTAATTTATGTGTGCTTTGCAGCTTAAAAATTCATCAGAGAAATGATTAATGTAGTCCTTTCCCTTACTGATGCTGGAATTGCATTTAAGCTACTGAAGTGATAGGACTCTCAGGTAACCCCTTTGCTCTTGGATTCAAGTGGCATTTAAGATGGTCTAGATCTTGGAGAATTATGTTCTATTTACAGTCCCCTCCTGCGGATAGTTTTGTCCTTAAAAGTTCACACCTTATATAAGATGTTCCATTAACTTCACAGGACTGTTGCTGAGTGAGACCTTCATGTTTGAAGGTAAGTCAGCGATTCCCTCCTGGCAGGCATCTGTTCCGATGCATATGGAGCATAATCTATTTACTGTTTTATAGTCAGGCATTGGAAGGCAAGACCCCTTGGGTTCAATCTTTTCCTAGTTCTGAAGGCGATTTGTACCTTTGCGGAAGCCATTTAGCACCTCTGCACTTCAGTTTGCCCATCAAAGAGTTATTTTGAGGGATAAAGCTATTTTGTCAAGCAAACTGACACCCTTGACTGTAAGAGGCTGCACGGGTAAATAATTATGATTATGCTTGTCTCCACATAGCAATAAAGCAGCACATATTGCTCCACTTATACAATACGCACATTTACAAATTGCAGAGGGAGAAGACTTCATTTTTAATGAGTTAAGACGTTTGCTGTCTCTCTCGCTCTCTAAAAAAAAACTTAGCCTATTTTGCTCAAGGTGTACTATGCCATGGCAACAACAATATAGCTTCATCATCCATAAACATTTATGGTGAAAATATACTGCACTGTCTAATTAATGATACTCTCCCAAAAGTATTCACCAGATTGGGGGGAGATGAAATACGTAACAGTTAACACTATGCAATGAAACTCACTTGAATTTCCCCAGGCTCCATTCTTATTGCCATAATTCTCTTGTGCCATCTGTTTGACAGGGATGCAGAATAAGCATAGATAGTAATTGCCTTTTTTAAAAAAATAAATAAATCCATGTTCATCAGGAGACAATTGAGCTATAGTGAAGCTATGGCAGGTGACTGAACATTTGAGGCATCCAAGTGATCTTTCGCAGTGTTAATTTAGCATTAGTTCAAGCCAAGAGCGAAACATTTCCTTTTGCGAACATGTAGGACATATAACAGGACAGGTCTTCAATACTGAGCTTTCACTCAAGCAAGGGGGCCGACGTCTTTCTTGCAACAGTTATGATCAAAGTTGTTCACATGCTACACTCCATGGATGTACAGTTTGTGCAAGTGTGTATACAAACGGCTCAGCTGTGCAACCAGTTATTTACGTACCATGCACAACAGTTTGTGTACACAACAACAGAGCTTAGAAAAGTGTGCATTCTTTCACTAACAGCAGTACATGCACAGAGGCAGCTTGCACCTGTGTTCAGTATAATGTAACAAGTCTCAGTGTAATGTAACAAGTGCAAGGGATATGGTGTAGGGATGATGACTATGGCTACACACGCTCTAAACATTTAAAGCACCTCCCAAAGAATGCTGGGATCTGTAGTGCATTAAGGGTTTTGGGACATGTAGGGAACAATGTACAGTTCTCAGGATGTTTAGGGGAGATGTGCTTTAAATGTTTGGTGTGTATGAAGCCTATGCTTACTGCCCCCACCACCCAACCTCTTGAGAAGGGGAACTCTTAGCCACATTTGTTTTTCGCTTGGTTGCCTAGGTCATGAATGATTTGACATTCCCAGTGGGGATGTTAACAAAGGCAACAGCATCTCAGTGCTTCCTTCAGAAATCTTCCCTAGATGATGCTTGGATATATTATAAAAGTCTCCCTAATGTTGCTAAGATCAATGTTCAAAGGCTGGACCTAGTCCAGGTAGAGGCTTACCTGTCTCATGGGTGTCATGTTTGCTATGCTAAGGTTTTTCTCTTTAGTTCAGTTTATTATACCCTGCCATGTGGGTATCACTCAGCAATGAAGGGTGGGTTTAAAATATTTCAAATATGGGTCTGTGACTGCATAATAACATTTGATTCATTTATAAAATATACTAAAAATCATTTTCAGTCTCCCGACCAAACACAGACTGGGTTTCACTGTGGTGGGGGCCTCATATGCATTCAGAATCTACCCTGTCTTATGATGATTTATTTTTAATTTGATGTGACATTTATCCTTCCCTATTTAATCTAACAAAAATATAACTTACAAAAAAGGTTTTGATTTACAGTCCTAGATTTCATATACCAACCACACTTCAATTTTGTTTTCCTCGGGTTAATTTTTCCTTTGTTTGTTTTTCTGTGCCTAGTGACCTTTCGTTTCAGCAGATAAAGAATTGACTGACACACACATGAAGTTAACAGCACATCCCATCTGTTTTTGAATTTGTAGATTGTGCATCCCTTTATAGATTTATAGATCACTTTCTCAAGTCCCCATCTTAGCTCCTGGGAAGGAAATTTCTTGTGCTTTAATGGAAAAACGGGACACATTACTGTGACAGTTTAGAACCAGCTGAGTGAACTACCAATGTGCATGAAATGAAATACAAGCCAGAATGCAGCAGTCTGTGATGATGCAAGGCAAGGCACTCAGTTTGAAATGGTACGACTCAGAGAGTGCTGTACTCTTGCATTAGGCTCATACAGCACTCTGGCTATCCTCTGGCTGATTCCTCATTTCACAAATCACACTACTAAGCTACCATTTTTTTTAAAAAAATAACACAGGCAGGATGTTTTCAAGAGAAGAGAACAAGATTTTATTTCATTGGTCCATCTGTCATCTCCAGACATTTATGTCCTTCTCCATCACCATCTCCTAGTTGTCATCAGGCCATTCCATCCTATATTGCAGTGACCTTGTGTCTCCAGGTGTTGTTGGACTGCAAATCCCATTATCCCTGAACATTGGCTAAAATGGCTGAGGGATATAAAGCTGTAGCCCAACAACACCTGGGGACACAAGGTTGAAGAACCAGCAGTAGGCAACATGTGTGTCTCCACATGTTGCTGTACTCCAAGTCCCATTGCCCCCAGACAGCATGAACAATGGCCAAGAATGATGGAAGCTGTATGCTCTGTATGATGGAACAGGTACGCTCTGTAAGAAGTCTGTATAGTAAGGGGAAGCTGTGGTCCCCCAGATGTCTTTGGACTACAATCCAACATCTGGAGGGCCACAGGTTGCTCACCCCCAGCCCATGGCCCTTGTTTCTCTCTCCATAACCTTACACTCCTGGTCATAATGCTTGGCATTTTGCTACTAACTGGTACAACTTTAACTCCCAAGTATGCAGTAAGCAGGTATAATTATCCAAGGAAACAACTAATTGATGTTTAGTGGTTTGTCTCTACCCACCCCTTTAACTTATTGGTTAGGCTATGTTTCCCGAGTGGTTGCTTGGAAAAGCTAATTTCTTTTCATAACTGGAAATGAAGTTTTTCTGGAGGAATTTAACAACCACGTCTCTTTTATAGCCAATTAAAAACTCAGTGGTAGCTAGGAAAGAGTCTTAATCCCCAGAGCCTTACATTGATTTTTATATTCTTTTATTTATTTTGATTTCCATTCTGTTCTAATCTTAGTATTCATGGCAAGTAAATTGCAGCTTAAAAATACACCCAAAACTAAGTGCTGCCAAATCAGAGCAAATCCCCATTGATTTTGATGGGCCTACTCTAAGTCTAGATCCAGCCCACTGTCAAGAACTCCAACAAATAAAATTAAACACACACTTTAAAATCTCTGCTAGGACTGAGCTCAGAAATATAGTCCAAACATGGTAATTTAGCAGTGCTATGGAACATGCTTTGATGAGCAGCAAAATATCTCATAATTATGGCATCATACAATTCTTTCATAGGATGAGGTTGGGTGCCTGCCTATTTTTGAAAATACAAGGTGTTATTACTAATGGCCCCAAATAATGTTGTACTTAAGCTGTGAAAATTTATTGAGCATTAAGATTTTAAAAGAACAAACACAAAGTATTCATACAAAGGGACGGAGGAGAAAATGAATTTGGCATGCATTTAAAGCCAAATCTATCAAATTTTCACTTTCCAAAACAATCTGCAAAGCAAAACACAGCTATCCTTCAATATATGCACTTATCTCAATTTGCATTGCAGTTCTCCAACCAAACAATGGTTATAAAAATGCATATATTAGGGGAAAGTGAAATGAAGGCATTAGTGAAAATAACATAAGATGCATTATATTAAGGGAAATTGCTTGTAAAGATATGTACATTAGTCAAAAAATGTGTTTATTAGGAGAAATTGGCACTAAAATGCTGATGAATTTTAATGAGGTTTCTTTAAAAGAAAAGAAAAGAAATGCAAATTGCTGCAAAATGTGGAGAACAGAATTTAAGACTGGAAACATGAGAAACCAAAAGAACTGACATCAACAGATCCTTCCGTCCCTATTTATAGGCCAAACAGGTATGCCTCTTCATGCACACATATGGTATCAACATGTGGTTTACAAATTCTGTCCACATTTGTCTACTTGTATTAAGAGGGCTAAATTGACTCCAGCTTCTGTTTGTTCTTCCTTGATGTCTCCAGTCCTCACTCAAATCACCAGGCAGTGAATCTTCAGGTACAACATCAAGATATATTCTACCTCCACTGTCAGAGGGTATATACTTCTGAATGCCAGCTGCAGGAATCTCAAGTGGAGAGAATGCTGTTGCGCTCAAGTCCTTCTTGCAGGCTTTCTGGAGGGCCATGTGAGAATAGGATGTTGAACTAGATGGGCCTGTGTCCTGATCCAGTAGGGCTCTTACTGTCACAATTATGGACAGTATGTTCCATGTTACTTTTTGGAAACCCTAGGCATGAAGCATTGCTCAGTCTGACTAGTAGTTTGGAAGAAACCCTCCCTTACCAAAACAGCTGATAACTCTTGGAGATTTTCTCTTTTTTTAGGTGGGGGGGGGAGTCTGCCCTTGAACTATGTGTCTTGGGTAACTTGCTTGAGTTAACACAATCAGCTGTTCTGCATACACCTTGCTGCGTTAACTGTTTTCCGTTTGGGGCACAAAGTAGTGTAGATGGTACAGGCTGAACTGCAGTGCAGGGTAGTGGCTAACTGTTAGGCAAGGGGTCAGACAAGATTGCCTTTTTAATTCCTTCCTATTCAATGATTATTCATACACAAATAGGTAGACACACAATCCCCTTTGGGAAAGTTCTCGTCCCTCTGTGCTTTCAGGCGGAGAGCTTTCATGCTTTAAGCATTGCTTCCTGAACAGTTTACATGCACCAGTATGAGATCTTGGCAATTCATGCGTTGATTCTTGGCAGCTCCCTCCAACTTGGTCTTTTACTCTCCTAATGGGTAAATAACTGCAAGTCTGTGAAGTTCTCTGGCAGATTCTCAAGCCTCTTCTGAGTGTCTCGGCTTCTTTCCGCTTGTAGTTTCTGAGCACCTCCTACTTGGAGGATAGAAGTATTTTTTATGAATCTGCCTGGATTATGGTGCTTGGGTTACTGCTATAGTTTTGCCCAAAGGGCTTTTTAGACTGCAGGATTCTCACTCTACCCAGTTATTGCTCTTCTGCTGCAAGCTGCTTGCACAATTGCAACTGCAGGTGCTTCCAGGCTATTGCCATTTTCAGATGGGGTTCAACCACATACCAGGTAAATTCAGCTTGAGTAAAGTTAAACCAATTATGATTGATTTGGCCTTCTCATGCAACAAACTCGTTCCCCCGTCCACCTGATTTTCTGCAATAAGGAAAGTGCTTAAAAGCCACACATCTTTAAAAAGGCGGAAGTCTGTTTCTTCAGTCTCTATCAAATGGAAAGTGGTCATATGAAGGGCATGCATTATCAGATTCAGCCAACATTTGCATTACTTGGCAACCTATTGATGAATAGAATTTTTGTACACCAGTATAAATGCATCTCAGATCAAAGTTCCTCTGATACAGTAGCACAAAGCCATCCTCATTCAGCAGCTTCTTATTAAGCAAGCTGGAGTTCAAACATGTGTTCTGCATGTCTTCATAGATTTCCTCATTAACTTTAATATCAGAGAAATCTCTACATGCCCACCTTCATTTTGTGCACAGACCGTCCCTGAATCTGGAATGCCCATGCTTACTGGGGACTCCACATGTCTACTAGGACTTAATGGCTTCAGTTCTGAGACCCACATATGCAAACTTGCCGTGTCATGAGTGACACTACTAGCAGTGACTCCAATAGAGAGGGAGCAGCTTAGTCAACAGAACCACTCACAGAAGTACCAGAAGTCCTGACACTGAGCTCAAGTCTTGCAATGTGAGAACCAAAAGCAAGGACTTCCATTGACTACTGTCTCTGAGCTGGACTCCATAGAGGTGCCAGCATCCTTGCTCCTTAGGGCCCCACATGACAAATGTATTTACCACTGCAAGTAGCATGCCTAGCAAGCAAGAATGGCCTGAGAAGTCCAATTCCTTCCCATTTCGGATTCAATAACATTCAGTCATAGCTCTGCACCATCCTACTTTATCCAGGTTTGAAAGAATGCATGACAAACGCACATTTAAATGCATGCCTTTTGTGTGCCTGTTTTACATGATACACATACTTTTGACATAAACTTCAATGCTTTTTGATGCATTTTCAATGCACTCTGTCTGCATTTTTAAAACATAAAGTGCATATTTTGTGCAGATTTGTTTCTGTGCTGAAACTGCACAGCATGATCTGGAGAAGCGGGTTGCATTTTTAATCTCAGTCAAGTTCAGGAGTGTCAGATTGGCTTCCTCTGTCCCTGCCAACCTAGACAACAGAGGAGCAACACAATGCTAGGCTCTTGAAAGGTAAGGCCCATGAGAGGCTATTAGGCTTAGGAACTGAAGAATTCTGCTGGCTTCCTGTGCTAGTTGGAATGCGTAGCTTCTTCCTGGGCTTTGTCCAGGTTCCTGAAAGATCTGTACTCAACCCTTGGCCTCTTCCTTTTGGCTAGCTACTGCCTCTGCAAATCGGTTTCCTGCTCTGTCTGTCTGCTCAAGTCCACTATGTCACCTGGTTCCTACACACTCCCATGCTCATCCTCAGCAGGAGTGGGGGTGCTGTTAGGTTTATGATTCTCGAATGCTCATTTCCCCTACACAATACAATGAAGAAGTTCTGCCTGCGCTCACACAAATCCATTTTTATTATTATTATAGATAAATGCCTTGTGGATTAAAGAGATGGCTTCAATACCTCACCGACCCAATTTACACACAGCTGATGAGTGGCCAAGTTGGCTGTATTGGAATTATACTTAATATTCATAAAGACTGGGTCCACTCCGCCTCCGTTTCAAAGCTAGATTCCTATCTGGTCCTCTGGATAAAGAAATAAGTTTGACTCAGTGTGGTTTTAGATGCACAGCACCGACACAGAAATGGAATATCCGGCTTTCAGTTAGGTAATTTTAAACATCTGATTTATATTCATGAGGTATTTGACAGTCACCATTTCAAAAGCTTAGATTTTGTTTAAATTTACCAAACACACTTGAATCTGCACTCTGATTTTCAGGCCCAGTGGTTTCCTGATAAGGACAGTTATACAGTAGTTCCATGCTACAGGTATTTTATTCAGAGATCAACTCCTATTGACTTTCAAACCTCAGATTATGGATGCTTTCTGGGCTGTAATACATAAATCCATTAAGAACATTAGAAGTGCCCTGCTAGATCACACCAAAGGCCTATCTAGCCCAGCATCCCATTTCATAGGAGTGCCAAACCAGATGCTTAAGGGAAGCCTGCAAGTGCAATGGGAGGGTAATAGTCCTTTTCCACTGTTATTCTACAGCAACTGTTAATTCAGAAGCATGCTGGCTCTGATCCTGGAGGCAGCATATAGCCATTGGGAGCAGTTGCCTTTCATAGCTGTCTCATCCATGAATTACTCTAATCTCTGTTTAAAGGTGTTTAGGTTGGTGGCCGTTAACACACCTGGTGGCAGTGAATTCCATAGTTTAGCTATGCACTGTGTAAAGCAGTTCCTCCTTAGTCCTGAATCTCACTTCATTTAATTTCAGTGGATGGCCACTGGTTATAATCTTAGAAGTGAGGAAGAAAAAAATGTCCCTCTACCCATATTTTTCATACAATACATAATATTATAAATCTCACATTAAGTTTTAAGTTTGCTAAGCATGGCAAATGGTATTTTATTGTTTAGAAACGCTTTATCTTTGTTGGAAGATGGAAATGGATTGCTTCTCAAAGCAAGTTGGTAATCTATGCAAGGAGTGCAAAGAACTAGGCAGATAATATATTTAATATAGAATGTTCTGCAGCAAAGTATATGATTGACTTAAAGCAGAGGTGATTATTAAATGTTACTGTTCTTTGGCTTGGTTCCTGAAGACTTTATTCGGTAAGCATTTGTCACCTTATGCAAAGACTATCGCTGCATATTGTACTGAGGAGTCTTAGCCTCTTTTCTGCCTTTTCTTAGACGATCCAAATCTCAATTTTTGGAGATTACCAGTAAGTAGTTATTGACATTGTACATTTCCAAAAAAAAATATGATGGAAGTAGCTAAAAACTACAAGAAGAATTTAGAGTTATCCGAGAGAAGTAAATGAGATAAGTGCTTCTCTGGCCCACATTCCTCACATTCTCTCTCCCTCCCTTTCTCTCTCTCACACAAAACCACAAACTTATGGCACCACTATAAGCAGCTCTGGTTAGTGCCTGGAGAGGTGACTTCCTAGGAACCACATGCCTTGGGTTCCGTGATGGAAGAAGGTGGAATAAAAATGTAAGAAACGCAAATGCAGCATACAAGCAAGTAACATTAGAAATAAAATCAACAAGTACAATAAACTCTCACAGCAATGGCAGTTCCTAAAACTTTAAACATTTGAGATTCTATGATGGATTTTAATTGTTCTTATTAAGTGCCCCCAGTGGTACAATGGGTCAATGCATCTGGCTGTTAACCAGAAGGCTGGTGGTTTGAGCCCACCCTGGGACAGCTGTGGGCAGATTCCTGCATTGCAGGGGGTAGAGGACTAGATGCCCCCTGGGATCTCTTCCAATGCTACATTCTATGATTATATGTTTTTTTAAAAACAACAACAACAACAACAACAACAACAACAACCCATTTGATATACAGTGGTACCTCGGGTTACATACGCTTCAGGTTACAGACTCTACTAACCCAGAAATAGTGCTTCAGGTTAAGAACTTTGCTTCAGGATGAGAACAGAAATCGTGCTTTGGCGGCGCGGCAGCAGCAGGAGGCCTCATTAGCTAAAGTGGTGCTTCAGGTTAAGAACAGTTTCAGGTTAAGAACGGACCTCCGGAACGAATTAAGTACTTAACCTGAGGTACCACTGTATCGTGCTTAGAAATTTAGAATATTAAGTAGTAGGTAAATATCTGAAATAAATAAATAAATAGCATTCCAAAACCTCAAGTCTTTAACAATTTCTAGGTCGTCTTTGCCTGCATCCATACAGGCATGCTGAAAGAGGCATTTGCCCCACTTTCTGCTTTTCACACACCTGAAATCAACACCATCTCCCAAACCCACTTATTAGAGCACTCAAGGACTTTCCCAGAGAGCAGCAGGCCTGGCATTCCTAGCAGAACTTCTAGCTATTCTAAGTCTCCACTAGCAGGAGCACGTGATGTCTGAGTTAGGGAATGGGCACCTTCACAGTAGGCTAGGTGTCTTTATATAGGTATCATCCATCCCTCCTGTCTTTATTTTCCAGACTTTGGTTCATGACCTCAATTACACAGATGCCACCAAGTGAGCAGGCACTGGCCCTCACAGGAACTTTCTGTTTCACAGACATCACAGTTACAAAACTGTCTTTCCTCATCAAAGTATTTCTGCTTCACTGACTGAGTGGGACTGAGTCTTGCTCAATTTGTGTGATGTTGAAGCTCAGCCAAAATCGAGCAGGATAGAACATAGCGATCTCTTTCATGCAGAAGAGAACCTTGTCTCTAGCAGAGATCACTGTATTCTGTGTTGCGCCAGCTTCAGCTTCAGAACCACACAAATTGGGTCACATCCAAGTAGGTGAGTGGTTTCTACAGTTCCTTCTAGTTCAGAATAACCATAAATTTCCCGTACAAAGGAAACTGTCATAGGTTATAGGCCTTTGCTAGCTTGATGCCCTCCAGGTGTTTAAGGTCAGTGTGGGTTGATCCGCACTGGCTGGCAGCTGCTGCCAGGCTTATCATAGAGAAATTCCTTCCCAGCCCTATGTGGAGAAGCCAGGGATTCAGCCTGGAACTTTCTGCCAAAACTATGGCCCATCCTCCAAAGGTCTCTCTCTCCCTCCTCCAAAAACAACTGGTGGGCAATCTAAGAAAATGCCTTTTAGCAGAAAACACAAAGTTCAAGTTCATTGCATTTTGTTGGGGATGCTGATCTCAGGAAAGCAACCCAAAACCCAGAAAAGAATGCTGGCTTGATCCAGCAGGTTCCTCTTACGTCGTGTTCTACTTCCACCACAATTCTGGCTGCATTCTACCGTAACTTTTTTTACCCTTTTCAAAGAGCATAACACTAAAGACAAAGCCCTGGGAAACATTGGCAGTGGAGAAAGAAAAATCTAAAAGTGACGGGCGGAAAACCATGCAGAGAAAAGGCATTTGGTAGAACGCAGGCATATGAAATTAGAGTTTGAAAGTTGTGCAGCGAAGAACAAGGGACTTGCACCACTGTCTGGGGAATCTTTTCCTTGCCTACTCTGTTATGTTTGGTTGTTATTAATAAAACATGACTTAGTCTCTGTACATCCCTCCAGGCCATAAGTTACAAAGGCTCTCCATTTTTTATTTATGCACCCATAACATTGATCTAATCCTTCAGTCACCTGTAAAGTTCTCGAGTCTCTCCTCTCTTGCATATTCTTCCATCTCCTTCCCCCCAACAGCACCCTGCACAGTGCACATAAGCACTGGACTTCACAATGAAGAGAGATGCAGATGCTCAACTATATCAGCCTGAATCTGTTCATGTTTATGCTGAAGCTAGTTCCACTGAGTTCAGTGAGGCTGACTGCCAAGCAAATGCATATGAGGTTGCAATCCGTGTAGGTTTGTGCTAAGGTGGAGGAGTTCCTTAGATGGGAGCCTGATTGCTGCAGCTCATGGGCTGTGCTTTTTGGAGGCTGGAATAAATTATCCTCCTCCAAGAAGAACAGATTGTAAAATATTAGGTTAACACCAAATACTTTATTTAACCTTGCAAAACAAAGGGTAAAAATGAGACTTCAGGTTTCCCATAGCATTTTAACTGATTTATAGTGAATAACTCTCAACCACTGGCAGATCTCCCCAAGCTTCTACCTCTAACTTGATTGCTGTTATATATGTGCAGTTAGCTCCAGTGCACACCTGCAGACCCATCTAAGGTAGAGACAGTGAAATGTGTGATGATTGCCACCGTTACTGATGCTGTCTCACTTTTATGTGACAATGACTTCCAGAGTAACAGTCAACATTCAACAGCTGGTCTTGAACCATCCCTCTGACACATTAGCCATAATGGCAGGCGTTTGCTTCCAAGCCCAAATTACCATTTAACTTTCTAGAAAAGAGATGATGTACCTGTGGCCCTCCATATGCTATTGGAAAAGTCCCATCAACCCCAGCCATAATGGTCAGTGGCCAGGGCAGATGAGAATTGTCGTTTAGAAACATCTGAAGGGCCACAGATTCTCCATCCCTTTCCTAGAGATTCAATGTTGTTTTTGGTTCAGTGCTTTTGGATCAATGTTGGTTTTTTTATATGAATAATGTTGGGGGCATAGGAAAAGAAGGGATAGGTGTTGCAGCGGTGTTGCACTAAACATGACATACTTAGGTCCATCAAGTAAGCTCCTGAATTTTGTTTCAAACCACAGATTTCATTTAAATCCAAGAATATGTGCAATATACAGTGGTACCTCGGGTTACATACACTTCAGGTTACATACGCTTCAGGTTACAGACTCCACTAACCCAGAAATAGTGCTTCAGGTTAAGAACTTTGCTTCAGGATGAGAACAGAAATCGTGCTCCGGCGGCGTGGCAGCAGCGGGAGGCCCCATTAGCTAAAGTGGTGCTTCAGGTTAAGAACAGTTTCAGGTTAAGTATGGACCTCCAGAATGAATTAAGTATTTAACCCGAGGTACCACTGTATTCTATTTATTTTAAAAGACAACCCACTGAATTTGCACGGATAGCAAAGAGTGGGCTAATGGTAGCAAGTTGAATTATGTTCCCCAGTTAGCATTAAGGCAATTCTGACAGATGTGTTCCTATTTGCTCCCCTTTCCAGGCATGGAATGTTTGCATGAGCATTAGAGGAAGAAAGTTTGCTTGTTGCTTGCAGGCAGGAAAATGGATATTGATGCAAATTCAATTAGGTATAGAAAGAAGCCAATGTTCCGAAATCACAGCCGAATTGAGTGAAAGCAAGCTGGTAAGTCCTCAGAGAATTTTTTCCTGAGTGAAGAAGCAAGGAAAGCATATGCATTGGTTAGTGGAGGTGACACCTTTTAAAGAAAATAACATTAAAGCCAAGGGAACAGCAAGTGCATGTGAGACACAAGATAGGTGCAGTGCTCAGTTTATTCAATTACTTCCATGAAAATAAATGGGACAACTAATCTAACTTGGCATCTGCCCTGTGAACTGCAGCTGCAAAACGAATAAATATTAAAAAGCATTTTTTTTAAAGAAAGGGAAAAATGCACTCTATGTTATTTCATTTTATGCAATTCATGTTCAAAAGTGTAGAAGCTATCAAAATATTTGCAAGTTGCTGAACTGAGCAACACAGTGAATGTGGAAATCACAGATAAAAAGGACAGACATGCAGGATAAATAATCAAAGCACAGAATGGCCTCATTTTGCTGTAAAATAGCCATGTGTTTACACAACCTGTGAAGGAGCCTAAACTGCAGGCTGTAGTTTTCCACTCATTCTTTCACCACTCTCCAAGTTGTTCCTACGAAATGCCACTGGCGTTCATCTAGTGCCATTTGAAATGCTCTGCCTCTCTTGGCTTGGCTGCTTGAGATCTAGGCCACGGAACGGTTCACTGGAGAAATGTTTGTTCCTGAACACTCCAGAGCCCTACGTTACCTACTTGCATTTTTCTGCTCATGTCAGATCAGCAGGAAAGAGGTTGGGGAAAACAAAGTACATGCATACTCTACCAGTGCGTTTGGGGGAATACTGATTAAAAATATCATTAAGACACTGAATGTGGCTGGCTATTTTTGCCTGCAACAAAACTTTCTGATTCACTGAGAAAGTGCTGTGGAAATAGGACGCAAGGGGGTCCCCTTTATATGTAGAGGGGCCCATGATTTAGATTGCAATCCTATACACTTGGGAGTGAGTTCCATTGAACTCAATAGGGCTTACATTTGAGTAGATATGAACAGGATTGTATGGTTAGCCTGCTGTTTTTGTAAGTTAAGTAAGTAAGTAAGAAACAAACAAACAAACAAACAAACAAACAAACAAACAAACAAACAAACAAACAAACAAATAAATACTGTTGTAAGGTTTGGAGCTCCCTCTCCAAACTCTATAAATTAATAAATGCTAGGATTTTGATTATTTGGGATGTGAAGGGAGAAAGAAGAAGAGTTTGGATTTGATATCCCGCTTTATCACTACTCAAAGGAGTCTCAAAGCGGCTAATGTTCTCCTTTCCCTTCCTCCCCCACAACAAACACTCTGTGAGGTGAGTGAGGCTGAGAGACTTCAGAGAAGTGTGACTGGCCCAAGGTCACCCAGCAGCTGCATGTGGAGGAGCGGAGACGCGAACCCGGTTCACCAGATTATGAGACTACCGCTCTTAACCACTACATCACACTGGCTCTGAAATATAAGCTGTGGAGGAATTCCTGGGCTAGCCTATGCAAAATGGTCTGGTCAAGCTGGAACAATGCAGGGCCACTGAGGGCCACTGGCAACACAGGAGACCTATCCTCTGCCCGCCCCCTCTGCCCTGAGGTGAGAATAGAAGATTGCCGGGGTAAGTGGGTGTGAGGTAACCAGAAAAGAGTTTCCTTTTAGCAAGGTGTAATGGGAAGAAGAAGGGGGAGAACAAAATACAGAGATCCATCTTGGGCGGGATGGTTGAAGGCAGGCTGGGAGAGATAGAGATGCCTTGGGCTCCAGTGCTGCACTGCTACAGGTAACAAGCCACTCTTGAGATACCACGCTGTAAATCTGGACTCCCTCCATCTAAATCCATGTGTAAATTTGTTAATAAATCATATTTCTTAAAGCTATGATAGCCTCTGCCATGTCTTCCATTCTCCAGCCAAGATGCCTAGAATCCCATGCAAAGCTTGGCAGGGATTGAGGGGCTGGTAACAAACAATACATTGCGATTCATCTCCAAGCTTTTGTCATGGAAACCCTCCATGCTGAAGAGGCTTTAGAATGCATTTTCTCAGGCACGTGTGTAATAGGGTTTTAGGGAGCATTGTCTAAAATAGGAGTGCTCAAACCGCAGGCTTGTAAGATCTTACAAGAACCCCAAGATCTACACACCAGAGCCAGGTGCAAAAGACATACAATTGGATTTCTATTTTTTTATTTCTTTTAAAGGCTGCCTCTGAGCACATGCTGAACCTAGGGATTTGTTGTCTGACCAGAACAGAGCTTGCTGTTCTTTCACATAAAAATCCACTCCACTTAACTTTCTTCATTTCAGCAGCCTAACTTAGGTAGAAAGACGTATGTTGTTGTTGCTTTTGTTTAATAGTTGTGAGTCAGAAATGCTTCCTGCTCTCCATCAAATCACACAGAGATCTACCAATCATTCCCAATACATCTGCCCAATCCAGCCTAGAATGTACACAATAGAGATGGGCAGGCTGTATTTCAGGAACACTGTTTCATCCTAATGGAATTAGCCTCAAGTCCCAAACTTAGCTCTCTGATATCTCAGGCAGAGTTTACTGCATAGGATGTTACCTGTAACACCTTCAAAATACCCATACCAATGTGAGCAGAACATCTGACAGCTTCCCCCAAAGTGGTTACTGGCAGATGTTTAGGACTGTAACGCTCTCAGCATGGCCAATGGTAGCTGAAGATGGGAAATGCAGTCCAAAAGAAGGCTAATATATGAAGTAAAGGTAAAGGTAAAGGGACCCCTGACCATTAGGTCCAGTTGCGGATGACTCTGGGGTTGCGGTGCTCATCTCGCTTTATTGGCCGAGGCAGCCAGCGTACAGCTTCAGGGTCATGTGGCCAGCATGACTAAGCCACTTCTGGCGAACCAGAGCAGCACACAGAAACACCGTTTACCTTCCCTCCGGAGCAGAACCTATTTATCTACTTGCACTTTGACGTGCTTTTGAATTGTTGGGTTGGCAGCATCTGGGACCGAGCAACAGAAGCTCACCCCGTCGCAGGGATTTGAACTGCCGACCTTCTGATTGGCAAGCCCTAGGATCTGTGGTTTAACCCACAGCGTCACCCGCATCCCAGTAATATATGAAGTAGTCTCTGGGTAAAGAAAATAAGCTGGGCATATGCAAATTTTCAGACTAAGTGCATGTGAATATATTTGATAAAAATCTAGGAAAAAATGATTTGTGCATCTCCAGAAGAACAATGTATTTGTTAGAAGTTTTGGAAAAGTTGTCCCCCCACCCTGCCCTTAGCAAACATTAATTAAAGTATCTTTAATTAAATGTTAATCACTAAGATAAGGTTGGAATTGACTATCCAGGCCATCTCATCTATCTAGCTGACCCCAGTGTTTGTGTTTTACCTCTGGTGCCCTTCAACCTCAACTGAGACTTGACTTTTATGACCTCCCTTGGCAAACTATTCCACTGTTAATTAGAAAGTTGCAAAACCTGCCCTCCAGTTTAATGCTTATTAATGTCTCCCTTGTTGGGTCTGTGAGTTTGCAGTTACAGAGCTCAGATGCAATTCATCTTCCCTAGGAAGAAGAGAAGTTGTGGCTGACCACATCTATGATAACAACCATTCCTGTGAGGAAAGGTTGAAAGAGCTCGGTATGTTTAGCCTGGAGAAGAGAAGATTAAGGGGAGACATGACAGCTGTTTTCTCTTGCTCCGGAGGGGAAAACTAGATTCAGTGGGTGGAAATTGCAGTGAAGCAGATTTCAGCTAAATGGTGGGGAAAGACTGCCCCAGGCAGTAGAGTGCTCTCCTTCATATGGAGGTATTTAAAAAGAGGTTGAATAGCCACCAAACAAGGATGCTATAGCTCAAGAATTGCCAATGTGATCCCCTCCAGATTTTGTTGAGCCACGGTTTCCATTGTCTCTGAGCACTAGGCATGCTGGCAGGCAGCTAATGGGAAGCTGGAGTCAAATGACATCTGAAGTTCACTGCACTGGCTATCTTTGACCATTAGGTCCAGTTGTGACCGACTCTGGGGTTGCGGTGCTCATCTCGCTTTACTGGCTGAGGGAGCTGGTGTACAGCTTCCAGGTCATGTGGCCAGCATGACTAAGCCACTTCTGGCGAACCAGAGCAGTGCGTGGAAACGCCGTTAACCTTCCCGCCGGAGCGGTACCTATTTATCTACTTGCACTTTGACATGCTTTCGAACTGCTAGGTGGGCAGGAGCAGGGACCGAGCAACGGGAGCTCATCCCGTCACAGGGATTCGAACCACGACCTTCTGGCAAGTCCTAGGCTCTGTGGTTTAACCCACAGCGCCACCCATGTCTGTATCCTAAATTGTAGATCTTGCATTAAGTAGTGTGCTAGACTCTATCATCTCCATGGTCATGTCCTACTTTGTGATTCTAAATTATATTTGAGCATGAAAGCACCTACCCAGAAAAGGGAATTTCTGCTTGCGTGGATGAGAAATACTTTGTGATAATTACAGTAGTTCTTATTGTTTCCCTCTGAAAGGAAGTTAGAAGATAGAAACTAGGTTGCAGATTCTGCTCAAGAATAGGGCCTGCTCCAAAGGAATCAGGAATGCCTGTTTTTAATGGAGCAAACAATATACATACATACATATATATTCCCCCTACCATCCTTTTCATTCAATTAATTCCTTTTGATGCTGATAAGCAGCTTTTGTACAAAGAGAAACCTTCTGTAAGAATTTGGAGTTGCTTGAGAATTACAAATATGAAAACATTAACTGCAGAGACGGCAAGTAAAGAATGACGATAATGCCCTGGATCTTTTTAAAAGGATTAAAGCTTATGCACAAACTCTCACTTGGAGATTGGTCGTTTTCCCTTCCTGGACAGTTTGCCATAATTGCTATTTTGATGCACCATTGAGATGATAATTAAAATTAAAAAAATGTAAATCAGTTGAACCAATTTTACAATACTATTAATTTTCTAGCTGTTTAACTGAGGACCTGTTTGACTTGTGTGACTTCGGCCAAGGAGAAGGTTATTATTAATTTGGCTAACTCTAAAGGGGCTCATTTTCATATTAGGTGGATGCACTCTGTGTTAGGTGGAAAAAGGCGTCTACATAATATAAAAGGTTGGTATTTCTTTAAGTAGCAAGCTAATGCTTGACTTACGGGGTGAAAATAAATGCCCGGAGTCAAGGGTGATTAATAACAGCAGCAGCAGCAGTGATATATTTATATCCCATCCTTCCTTCTAGGCACCCATGTTAACAAACATATTAATAGGAAAAGAAGACAATTAAACATTCTGAAAAGGGCTGAAAACACCTTCTAAAAACAGTTAAAAACTCAAAAACAAACAAAACATCACATACTCTTAAAACTGGTCAGGGACAGATCTTTCAGACATCAAACACCTAGGAAAGCAGGAATGTTTTTAAATTTGTCATAAAGTTAATAATGAGGGAAACAGATGCACCTCTCTAGTGAGGGCATTCCACAAACAAGGAACCAACACTGAGAAGGCCCTGCTATGAGTCACTGCTAAACAGGCAATCCCAAGTGACAGTACCACCAACAGAATCTCCCCTGCCAATGATAGGCCCTGGCATGGTTGATACTGGGAAAGGCACTATTTTAGAGGCACAAAAGTACTTTTTGGCTTAATGGTGGAGCTGATTTGAATGAGGTATTTCCCCCCCATGAAACAATTCTATGTCTTTTGGCTTTATGGGGATCTGTAGCCATTGCTTGTGCTTACGGCATTGTCAGAGCTTCAGCCCACCTAGTATCAACAGGCTCGGCACGTACGTGTTAGGTTCAAGTTTTCAAGAAGCTGCTTCTTTAACTTGCAATCTGTGAGTTAAACTACTCTTGCTGCTGCACTATTCTTTCCCCTGAGGGTTTGTATGTTGTCACAAAACAGCTGCAGGAAGCTACAATTTGGACTGGAAGTTTTGGAAAGTGGAGGAGTATACTTATCTTTTCCCATGCAGGCTACTTTTCTTATCAAAATGGTCCTCTCTGAGCTGCTTTTGCCTTGCAGGGGAAAATATACAGGTAGCTCCTAACAAATTCACTGTCTATCGCCTTTGTATATTAGCTCTCTTCAGATGCCTCCTCAAACTTATCCTTCCTAAATGGGCTGCTCTCAGAAACTGGGTTCTTTCTTACTTCAGAATACGTAATGGAAAGCTTTTTAGGGCTTCTGTTAGAGTTTTATTTGCTGAATCTGCACTGGTATTCAACATTTTATTATGCATCTCTGCCATTCTGTCTCTAACCCAGTAAATCATAATAATAGTTTTAAATTCTGATAACTGACTTTGGTGAGTGTTAGGAAAATCCCTCTCCCATAACACTAGAACTCATGAACATCCTATGAAGTGGAATGTTGGAAAATTGAGGACAGCCAAAAATATGTACCTATTCACACAGTGCATAGTTAACCTGTGGAACTCACTTCCACTGGAGGCAGTGATGGACACCTACCTGGATGGTGGATTAGACAGATTCAGGGAGGCTAAATCTATCAATGGCTACCAGCCACAATGACAGTATGCTTCTGAATATCAGTTTCTTGAAACCCCAGAAGAAGAGAGCTCTGTTGCACTCAGGCCCCGCTTGCAGTTTTCTCACAGGCACCTGGTTGGCCACTTTGAGAACAGGATCCTGGACTAGACGAGCCACTGGCCTGATCTAGCAGGGCTGTTCTTACGTTCTCATGTTCATTCACCACCTGAGGCAGCCACACTTAACTCTGCCTAATTGCTGCGGCTGCTCCTGAGCAGCAGCAACACTAAGGACGAAATGAGCTACTCCAGGATGGGCCGCTTGCACAAAACGCCACCCCTCAAATCTGCAGCCAACACTAGATTAGATGGCTAGACGATACCTTGAAATAGCTGAAAAGCATAGAGTACAGCAGAGAATGCTTGAAGGATCAGCCAAATATTATTTTGTTTTTTATTGGACTCTTCCTTTTTCCATTCTTGGCATCTCCATGCAGTATTGCCATTATTATTAGCATTTTGCATCCCAGTAAAAAAAAACAAGAGAGAGAGAGAGAGATGAAAACAATTGACAGCTGATGATTTAAGCATATTTCCTCATAGGCATCTTGCTTTCTCTGCCCTCCAGCCAGAGTGTTCTAATTTAAATCTAACCCAAAACCTGCCCAGATTCTTCAGCTGGAAATTTACAAACGCCTGGCTTTGCATGTCAAGCAGGATCACTGATTGAAAGTGGCCCAACAACACCCTCTCTACCTCTGGGATTTCCAGCACCAGTTGTTTTTGTCCCTTTTTATATCACCGGGGCATAAAATAATATCTGACTCTTTTATGTGATATTGCTGTGTTACATCTGAACCATGAATAAAAAGAGACATGTGATATCTTCTTAAGGCTTATCTACAGCTACACGTTACAAAGGTATTTTGTTCCCACCCCAAAGCATCATTTGCAAATTTGGAAGTTCCTTTTATGTCTATGAAGATGGTGAATTATGGGAGGAGGTCGGAGCTCCCTAGGGTAAAGGATGCTGCCAGCCACCTCCTTCTTTTCCTCTAATACAGTTCCAGAGTTCTTTGCGGGTGCTTCATTCAAAAGCATGCCTGCTACTGCTGCTACTCCCAGTTGACCTCTATGTCCTGAGAGCAAGAAAGTGGATACCATTTTGAATAACATTTGACAATGGTAATTATGTATACTGTATGTGCAAATTTAGAAGTACTGTAATTACTATAAATATAAATGCAATGTATCTCATTATATTGGGGAAGACTGTGACCACATGACCTTTGGCCCTGCTCAGCCTATGTCAAAGTTCCTGGTCTCCCTT
Source organism: Podarcis filfolensis (assembly GCF_964270895.1). Taxonomy (NCBI): domain Eukaryota; kingdom Metazoa; phylum Chordata; class Lepidosauria; order Squamata; family Lacertidae; genus Podarcis; species Podarcis filfolensis. The sequence goes on from NC_139609.1 coordinate 63,342,381, forward strand.
GGACCAGGCAGCCCTTCTAAAAGACAACTCCTTCAAATAGAGGAAGCCCATCAAATCGAGTCTGTTCCCTGTAAGGTAGGGCAGAGGTCCACCTTACATATGTCACATAAACAAGTGGCAAGGCAGAGAGTTGCGGTGAGGACGTTCTTCTGAATATTCTGAAAAATGAGCAAAATTAAGCTATGGGCAGGTTAGGTACATCAGACTGATCCTTTATGTTTATATTTATAGCCAGCCAGCCAACCAGAAAGGAAGTTTTGGGACAGGTAGCTGATCATTTCAACAATAACCATTGGCTCTGAATCAAGTTTATTATCCTGCAGATAATAACTTCAAGCACTTTGCAAATATTCCGATTATATCCTCCAAGTTAGGTGTTCTGTGTGCAGAGATCTAGATCTTGTTCTGGACTTCTTGGAGGCATCTGGTTGGCCACTGTGGGAAGCTACTAGACTAGATACTAGACTAGATACTAGACTAGATAGATTTTTGACCTAAGTTAGCAGGGCTCTTATGTTCTTGTCAACAATGAGCAGGATGTATACAGCATACCATAGGAGCTTGCAGTCAATACTATTCATTTGAAGTGCTGTTGGCTTTGGACTGTCACCAAACTCACACTAAAGCTGGCATAGAGAAGTGTAAGTGTCTTGCAAAATGGATACAGAAACCAACATGCCATAGACAATTATTTTTTTCTTCAACCTAACCATAAAACTACCAAGAGCAGAATTCATATATGCCCGCATGCCCCAGAGAAGGCTAGGGTTGGTGAGGCAGTGCCAGGTTTGCTGTAATGGACCATCTGCCACTGATTTAGCATCTAGAAAACTGCTTCTTATATTGCTGGTACTCATACCGACATGAGAGAGGGGTGTGTGTAGGATACTTATAAAAAAATCTGGCCTTGAAATTGGTTGCTGAACAAATTTGACCCATAGACTCAAGTTATTGCCAGTGTGTGGCCAATGAATGCAGTCTCAACATTGTAGACACTATTAAGTTTGCCTCCTGGCTAAATGTCTGCCCCATAAAATTTTCTTACCTGGTCAAAGAACGTAAACTCAAAAGACCTGTGGTCATGTCCACCAGTATTTTTTTTATACATGCCCTTTTAATTCTTACACACACACAGAGAGAGAGGCGGGGGGAGAGAGAGATTCTTTCATTGGCTTGAGTGCTCTTATTTTGACTATTGTCGCAAACAGGGAATCAAATTTCTATACAGCCTGTGTATAGCTTGCCTAACCATCTGAGTGCCTAAGCACTGAATACAAACACACCTTTGAAATGACAGGTGCTGCTTTAATGGAGTGCCCTGGCACCTTTTTTCAAAAATGGCACAAGGGGTCTTTCTAAACAAGTTTCCTGGCTGTGGGCAATGTGCATGTGACATATTTTGGGAAATCTCATTGAAATGATTGATGATCTTAGTCTCATTACTAGTATAAACACTTGGCATTGAGCTGGCACTTCTGCTGTCCATATTTCGCAGGCCAGAGAAAGTGGCGTAATAGAGGTAACATGCACAGCATTTATAGAGAACTGTCTACTGCAGCTGTCCATGCCAGAGAGACCTTTGATGCCCAGAGAAGTAGATATGCTTTATCAGAATTTTCTTTCTCAATGAAAGCTCATTGTCAGTGAACATTGAAAGCTGGAACAAAATGTATGTGGATTGGCTATTCATCCTATGCGTGGTTAGTGCCCAATAGAATAAAACTTTGTATTTATATTAAATAAATACATGGAAAGAGATAGAGCTGACTTTGTGAATGAACACTGTAAAGAAAAAGGATGAATCAGTCACCAGTTGGCATGGATTTGAACTCTTCAGTGCTTACATTCCAATATTTGGCAGAGAAAAGTGCATTTGATTTATATTATAGGAACAAGTTTGGTAGTCTTCAAAACCATTTCCAAATTCCATGCTTTGCCTAATTATAATTTACAAATTATATTCTGCAGCCCAGAATATACACCTAGGGTAGAATTCAATGTAGTGCTAAGCGGCTCGTGTGTGTGTGTGTATGTGTGTGTGTGTGTGGGGTGGTGTCTTGTTCTGGTCTCCAGAGAAGACTTCGTAATGTGCAGGGGTGGATGGGGGTAAGGGGGGGCAAAGCACAAGAGGAGCTCATTCCTTGCATGCAACAACTTAGTTGAATCCTGCCCCTATTGCTGGTACTCCTTAGATGTCATACAAATGCATATGCTTTTGTTATACAAATTTACAATGGAAACAACCAATTAAAACATTATCTAATCCATACAGGTCAGTTGAACTTTCAAATTTGGCACTTACTAGGAATGTTCAAATCTCATGGAAGAGAAGGCTAGCCGTGATGGTTCTACTCTGCCTCCACAGCTGGAAGCCGTAATGCTTCTAAATAGCAGCTGGGGAGGGTGCTCAGAACCTGCTTGAGGGTTTTGTCACAGGCATCTGGTTGGCTGCTGAGAGAACAAGATGCTGGACTAGACAGGTCAATGGCCTGATCCAGCAGGCTCTTCTTATGTTCTCTTATTAGTGGTGAAGATCAAGCTGTTACCTGTAATGTGGTTTGTGAGCTTGGCTGCTAAATCCATACCTATGCTTGGAAGCAAATACAGTTTTGTGTTCAAATGATATTCTCAGGAAGTGTGATGCTACGACTCGTAATATAAGGTTAATAGATTAGTTGATTGTCATTGACGGTGATTTTCAAGAGTTACATTTCTATGGGTTTTTATTTTAAATATTTTATTTGGCTATTACATTGAGCTTCCAGCAGTCTCTTGTCCCAGGGATGGATCAGTTCCACAAATGCTTAAGCCAGGCATCCCCAACCTGTGGCCCTCCAGATGTTTTGGCCTACAACTCCCATGATCCCTAGCTAACAGGACCAGTAGTCAGGGATGATGGGAATTGTAGTCCAAAACATCTGGAGGGCTGAAGGTTGGAGATGCCTGGCTTAAACCATGCCACAGCCTCAGATACTCTATTCGACATAGATTTATGTTGTAATATCAAATCACGTAATCAATGATAAAGAGTTACTGGGCTATGACTGGAAAAGCTTCAGATTCAAGCAGACAAGAATTCTTAAAAGAACTTGAACTGGGTTACAAAGTTGGATTCCTCTTGAGTACTAACATAAATCATACTGTGGATATCACTATTTGCTTTTATAAGGTAAGTTTTTGGATGACTGAATTTGCCTACCCAAAAATATGGTATTAGTCCAAAAGTGGTGGGTGCATGTTTATATACTTCACTTGCATACTTGTTTCCGATGCTATGTATGGTAGTCATATTTCTGAACAAAAGCAGTGGCTGACTAGGGGTAGTAGAAAGAGGACCCACCAATAGTTCCTTTTGTGCATGCAATTTGTTAATGAACTTGCAACCTTATGCACGTATATTATGTTGAAGGGGACTTACTCTCAGGCAAGTGGGCTAGGATTCAAGCCTCCAATGTGTGTGTGTGACAGAGGAGATGGCAGCAAAAAGAAATCATCCTCATTTTGAAGATGAATGTCCTTGGCTCTTGATGAGCTGGTGCCTTTAAAAAGGGGGAAAACTATTTTAGGCCCTTTCTGTTTAAATGCAATCCTGTCCATCAGCTGAGTTCTCAACTGGTTCAGAGCTGCCTGATAACTAAGAAGTATCCCTAATTCAGAGCAGTGCTGAACTACTTGAATGAGTGCCTCTGAACCGTCATGTTCTGAGGGTAATTATTTTCATAAATATGAATTGTGGGACTCCTGCCTAAAAGTGTGCCAGCAATCCAATCTATACTACAGATGGATAGAAATGCAGCTGTGCGGCGTTAATTAACTATACACATAGCATATGGCAAACCCCACCCCCCGACCAACCAGCTCAGAACTCTGAGATGCAGTTAGCTCTTAGGGATAAATTTTAGTCAAATTGTCAAAAATGCTCATGATAATATCACAGTGACAAAACGACAGCATTCAAAACCTAGTACCTGTCCATCATAATTGTAGTGGGCCTTCGATATCATACCTCATTTTCTTTTTTCTCATCTCTTATTTAGCTTTGCTGGCAAAGGAAATATTTATATTTCTTCTCATTCATAGTAATATTGTGTGCCCTGATTTTCCCCTCCACTTGAAGCACTAGCAAAACCCAACCAACATCACCAAATATATATATGACAATGAACCAGATCATGAACTATAAAAAGGACTAATTGGGGATTGTATTCAAATAAGCTTCACTCAGAGCTGACCCACTGAAATGTATGGACCTAACTGAGTCATGTTAATTAATTTAAATTATTAACTTGAAACTTAATTGACTACCATCTTAGGGATCCAACTAACAAATCTGGAGGGAGATCACACGAGAAAAATCACTGTCGTGTCAAAGGAAAGGTTGGGATCATTTTCCATTTCTCTTGGACTTCCCACTGTGATCGGTCCATCAGCTTTCCATGCCCATGAAGTTTCCCTTGGAAGGTTAGGCTGGGCACAGACTTTCTGGGGACTGCATGGTTACAGATTAAGAACAGCAAGTTTGCATCTCCTTTTCATTCTCTGCCCCTCATCTTAATGTGTCGTGAGACCAGTTGCATGACACAAGACTGCCACTCTGAGTTTCACAGCCTCCGTAAGTGGCAGCCAATGAAGTGAAGCCAGAGTGGGGAAATGCTCAGAGTGCTGGTGTCACATAATGCATATTGAATTGCTAAACAACATGGGGAGAGAGGAGGAGCTTTGGGGATGCAGAACTAGTCTCAAAGACAAACATGTTTAATAGTTGGCTTAATCTTGGTGTTTGCACTGTTGGGAGGGAAAGAAAATATTTAGAATGCAAATGTTAGTGTGCTTATATCTCATCAAACGGGGGGATCTTTTTTTCAAATGGAGGAGAATGGTTTCTTAAGATTGTCAACGTAGCTAAAATTAATTCATTTTTAAAAACTTGACTCTTCTGCACGTAGCAAAAGGTACCTTTAAAAGCTAGAGGAAATGATTAACAGGACAGAAGGAACTGTGATGAGAAAAAACTGGAACATTTCCTGTCTTTGGAGGCCACATTAAAAGGCGTTTTATTGAGTTTTTATATTTTGCTGGAAGCTGCCTGGAGTGGCTGGGGAGACCCAGTCAGGTGGGTGGCATATAAATAATAAAATTAATACTCTTATTAAATGAGGCTGGGGTAGATGTTGCCCACTTGCACTATAAATGGATGCTGAACCCCATCCTCCGATTCCCTTCCATTCTAACCAAATCATGGCACACCTTGCATCTTTCAAAACCGTAGCGGGAGGGGGGGGGGAGAGTCATCATGATAAAAAAATAATAATCTGGGTCCCTTCTGTTGTCATCCCCCCTCCGATATTTCAAACAACAGGCTCCCATTTATAAATTCATTTTAAAAAAATACATCCTATGTTTCCTTCTGAATATAAGCAAACAAATACTCCCTAAAAAAACCCAAAACACTTTCTCAATTTTTGGGCTGTCTTGTGCTAGAGGGGATGATATTATGCAGTCTTTGCATACCTGTAAAAAAAAGATGGAAAAGAAAAGCCAGTGATAGAAATACTGTTACCTTGATGGCTGTCATAATGACTTTGGGTTGTGGATAGAGAGTGACACATTTAAATGGATAGATAATATGATAGTAGGAGAGGGGGGATATTCCTGAGATTTTTATAAAAACTGGGCAGCCAGCTGAACTCAATGGCAGGAAGGACTAGTCTGCAGTCATTTGGTTCCCTGCTCAAGCATCTAAACCAAAGAGTTAGTCATTTATCAATCATACAGTCATTCTTTCTAATGACTTGCATAGGAACAGAGATTAAAATGCCTTCTGTAGCAACGAGAGCCGAAATGGGATTTTAATCTACCCTGCTATGGGGTGATTATATTGGGAAGGGCATTTGCAGGGAAAGCTCTCTTCTTGTTAGTGGCCCATAATTGACTTTCCCAGGCAATAGTCAGTCCCAGCCAGGCCTGTGGATTAATGAAAAATGGTCTTTTCCATTTTTCATTTTCTACGTCGCTCTCTTAATGCGGTAAATAAACCAGTGCTGCTGGCGCTGTGTGCGCCTGAAGTCTCCTTTCCAGAGGGCTGATTTATCTACCTTTTTTATTTTCCATCATTAATCTGCCCTCCTTACTTCAGTGGTAATCCCATCTGTCATGTATAGAGAGATGTTAAGAGATGGAAACCTAATCCCAATATGGCTTTCATTCTCTGTCTAATGTTCTTCTATAGATTTACATGGGACAAATCATTACACTGGCTTCTTAATGAAGCTGGGTGCTTAAATGAAACCAGCATGGGAAAGGTACCGTATTCCATATACAACCTGGTCTTTTCCTTGCCTTTGAAAAAATGCAGGGACTTTGCAAAGTACACCAATGTACATACAAGCCTGGAAAAGTGGCCTACATGCAGCCTGTTGTCATTTTTATTTTAATACACAATAGTGCTTTGATGTAGCAAATAATATTCCTATTTATGGAGAAAGAATTATATCTTTAGGTACCAGGCAAAAATGTTCTTCTACTCCTAGGCTTTTGGCTAATTATCCTATGGCCCTTTAAACTGTGTGGGGATGGTTATTTCTGTTTGTCTCTATGTTATGTATTTTTATGTTTTTTTATTGTAAACTGCTCTGTGATCCCTGGATAAGGGGCAGTATAGAAACTGAACAATAAGCCAACATATGAAACAAGCATACACAAAAAGTACAATTGCTGGTCGATCTGGTGACTGAGCAGCAGCATCTAGGTACTTCTGGCCTCAGAGAATCTTACACAGCAGGTCAACTCTTCAATTGTTTCTCAGTGTGGGATCCATCTGTGGGACTGATGGATTCCTATGGGTAGAGTAGGCATCCATTATGATCACCTTATTAATTTGTAGTTATTCTTCGTACAGTGGCACCTCAGGTTACAGATGCTTCAGGTTACAGACGCTTCAGGTTACAGACTCTGCTAACCCAGAAATAGTACCTTGGGTTAAGAACTTTCTTCAGGATGAGAACTGAAATTATGCGGCGGCAGCAGTGGGAGGCCCCATTAGCTAAAGTGGTACCTCAGGTTAAGAACAGTTTATGGTTAAGAACGGACCTCCGGAATGAATTAAGTTCTTAACCCAAGTACCACTGTATTCAGTTCAATGGTCATTAGCTTGGTCAGAAGACCTCTAGTCCTCCTAGTCCAGAATCCCTTTTCCCATTGCTTCTGGAAACTCCTGCTTGAAGGCAATAAATAGCCCTCTCCCCCTATTGATTCCTGGGAGCTGATATTCAGAGGCATATAGCCACTATATATGGCATATAGTCGCTAGTGGACCAATCCTTCAAGAATTTGTCTAATCCTGTTTTAAAGGCACCTGAGCTTTTAACCATCACCAGATCACATGGCAGCACATTCCACAAACTGATTCCGTGTTGTGTGAAGAAGCCAGTTCTTTCGTGTGTCCCAAGTCTACTGCCATTTAATATGGTGACTTCAAGAAAAGATTTTCTCTGTTTTTACGACGCTATACATAATTTTGTAAGCTTGTATCACATGAGAATAAGAAGAGCCCTTCTGGATCAGGGTCATCATTTCCAGCATCGTGGCCCAAGTAGATGTCTATGGAAAGCCCCCAAGATGCAACTGGTATTCAGAGACACGCCGCCTCCATTACTGGAGGCAGAACCACCACTGCCCATCATATTTATTTTAAACTAAATATAAATCCCCCACTCAGCCTTTACCAACCTCCTTCCCTCCAGGCGTCTTGATCTGTAACTCCCATCCTCCCCAGCCAGTGTGGCCATTGATCAAGAATGATGGGTTAAGATACTCCTAAACATTTGAAAGAAACCAGAAGCCTGCATTATTTGTTTCAAATAGGGAAGCTGCTCCAGTCCCTCTAATCGCTCTGGTTGCCCTTTCTAGTACCTTTTCAAACTCTACAGTCTCCATTTTGAGATATCTACCATCTGTAGCAGAACACTGCTGTTTAATTGAGCTATGAAGTGGGGAATTCCCCGGTCTATCTTTACGTGCCATGACACTAGCAAATCAGCCCCTTCAGCTGGCTCTTCCCTTTTAGCCTGCTTCCTCCAGCTCTTGACAACAGCTGCCAATGGCTCACTCACCACATCACTCGCAGAACATTGCTCAGCTTTTATTTTTCCATCCAAGTCCAGCTTTAGCTCCTCTAATCTTTCTCTTTGAATGTTTCCCCAGCACACAACCCCACCAGCATTTTCATTTTAGAGCAGCCTGCTCTCTAGCCCTGGCTTTTACATTCTGGAGTTATTGAGCTCAGCACCCCTAGCCTTGAGAGCTCTCCAGTTAAGTCAGCCTGCCAGGTTCACTTACAGGCTCAGCATGGCTGGAGACATCTGCACATGTTCATTCATGAAGACTGCGGCTCGCATGAATGACTGGCCAGCTAGATGCTGCCCTGTTGTGAGACATCTGGTGTCTAGTGGAACACCAGAACCTCTGAGCTTAACACCAAGCCAGGGACAAGCTCCTGGAAACCGGAGAGAAGGGCAAGAGAGGTAACAGGAAGGCTCACAAGCTATTAGCCAGTTGCTAACATATTTCCTTAAATACACACACACACAACCCAAACCCTGCAAACTTTCTATCATCTTTCTCTGAACAGGGGGCACCAGCTGCAAACTGCCTGTATCGTTAACTCAAGAACAATTAACGCATCTCAGAACATCTCATGTTTATTCATATGCTTTTGACTCATCCTGAGTTATGTGTTTCAGTGATGCTACTGACTCATTTTTTTATTTTAAAAATTTGTTTTTCTTTCCAGCTGCACTTGCTGTTTCCCCCCACGTTGACAGAATCAGTAGTCAGTGAAATGAATATGTATCTTACTAAGGGATGGTTCAGTCGTGACATTTATGCAGATGTGAGCACAGGTCATTCTTGCATCTGCATAAATGAGTAAACATAAAGACTCAATCCAGCTAAAGATGGTTATAAATCCCAGTGAAGCAAAAGAAAGTTATTGGCTGTTGTTTTTTTAAAAAAGAAATAAAAATTAACTCACAAAAAAGTATGTAGGGCAACTTTTGTAAAAGAAGTATAATACAAAATAAGATTAGAAAGCAACCTAGAAATAAAAGCAATTAGGCAATACGAACAGCAATTTGGGGTGTGTGTTTGTATGTGTGGAAGCAGTAATAATAGTAATAATAATTTTTATTTATACCCTGCCCTCCCCAGCCAAGGCCGGGCTCAGAGCGGATATAAATAAAATAAAATAAAATAAAATCAGAATACAAAATAAAATCAAGATAATCAAAAGGCCTTCTTTAATCATTTTTTCTTCCGCTAGTTTCAATTGGACACAATTAACATTGAATGGACTGGGCCCAAAGGCTCACATGGGGCTGTTGAAGATTTTCTCTGCTTAACCTACCTCACATGGTTGTTGTGAGGATACAAGGAAGTTGAGAGTAGATCATTTTTTATATCTATAAATAAGGTGGTGCACATGAAGTCAGAGGGACAGTGCCTAGAATGAAGACTGAAACCCACATTTGTAATAACAGCTGTTGGAAGAAGTCTTAGATTCTGATATTCTCCTAAATATTTTTTTTCCTGTGGAACTAAGCCTAGCACAGTTCTGGTATGTATGACTCTGGATTCACTTGGGAATACTAATTTTCATGGGTAAGTCAGCAATCAAGCCCATTAGTTAACCAATTCACACCTTACGTTTCCTCCCACACGTGGGAATTATCATAACTGTTTCCTTGAATTGGCCCTGAGGCAGCACCCCAAGGACACAAATTCCTGTCCCTGCACATTCCTGTATCACTACTCACAAAGGATCGACAAGGATTCACGAATGCAGTTGGGGGAATGAATCTGCTGTGGTGCCATTTGTACTTATGTGACTAATGCCAAAGAGATTTGCATTTGATTCGCTAACCTACATGAATCCCTAAGAGCCCGCTCATCGCCAGTGAATTTTAAAGCTGTTTGTTGCTTTCTAATTAAAGACTGCGGTGCTTGTTGGAATGCTGTATCTGGTCCTATATACATACATCTCACAGGAACATAGTCATACATGCGCCATCCCAGCAAGGAAATGCATGCAGAATACATTAAGGCATGCTATTCACATTCATAAAAGCATGCAGAATACGAGGGTAACAAGGGCGCCACAAGTCAAATAACAAGATAGTGCTACTTTAATCTGCACAGCATCCCCCATCCTAGCCCAATGTTGCCCTGGTGTGGAATGGCCTTTTATCTACTGAGCCAAGGAACAAACAGCAGTACTAGAAAGGCAGTCAGGGGTGCAGGATTCATAGTGTCAGGCCTGCAGGTCTTTCTGGTCTTGTCCAAGTAGCCCAATAGTTCCCCCTACCACCAAAAAAATACCCTTGCCTATGCTATTTGCATACCTGTCAACTGCCCTGGGAAAAATGGGTCATCCATTTTTTTTCTCGTGAGAGGACAGAGAACAAAATGGCCACCATGATCTCGTGTGATTTTGGGATGCACTTTTAGGGCACGGAGCCACAAAATTTGTGTTTTGGGGTACCATGTAAGATTGCTGCCCCTCAAAAGCACTTTTTGTTGGGGGGGGGGAGTCAGTGATTTCGCATGAGTCAGGTGACTCACATGGAAGTGCGGACCATGAAGGTGGCATCCCAGATTTGGGCTGCATCATGGTATGCAATTGTATACCAGTGGCTACCCTTGGTATGCGCTAAACTACTTTGGGGGCCTATACTGAACCTGGCTTTACATGAGTCAGAACACTGGTTCACCACCAACTGCCAATAAGTTTCTAAGGGCTCAGTCAGGGCTGGGCTGCCCTTCCCCTTCCCTTGAGGCCTTGTTACCTTTGGTTCTTTTCACTACTTGTGGCGGGGTTCAACCTGAGATGTACTATAAACAAATGCTGTGGTCAAGCATAGACTCATGGTGCCTTTTATGACACCCACCACCCTATAATATAAATGCTTCTTTCTTCTGTCCCTCCACCAAACGTGATATCTGGATGCAGCACCAGAGAACATTATATTTGTCTGCCTGCTTATGCTGGCAGGCAACCACCAGTTTAAATCTGCTCACAACCTCATTGCTTTCTTGCTCTATCTTAAGCTCTCAGTTGCAACGGATTTTAAAGCAGCTAAGCACATTCAAGACACTCTTCCATTGTACTGAAAACAAGTATTTCTTTTTCTTGATATGGCTTCCCCAAGGTCCCTGTTAATAACATTTTAAATTGTAAGATACTAGCCCTTTTCAGACCTCATCACCCAAATAAAATTAATAAATAATAATAATAATAATAATAATAATAATAATAATAATAATAATTCTATACCACCCTTCATCTGAGGATCACAGGACAGTTTACAATATAAAAACACAAAAAATATGTAACATAGTAACAAACAAAAACACTAACCCATCACAGTTTAGCAAGTCATAGATTGTTTAATCAGCCAAAGGCCTGAGAAAAGAAAAATGTTTTTACCTAAAGATATGAAGTGAAGATGCCAGGCGAGCCTCCCTAGGGAGAATATTCCACAAGCAGGGAGCAACCACAGAAAAGGCCCATTCTCATGTTGCCACCCTCTGGACCTCTTGTGGAGGGAGTACACAAAGAAGGGGCTCAGAGGATGATCAGGGTCTTTATTGGTTCATATGGGGAGAGATGGTCCTTTAGAACAGACTAGCTGCCTAAAGAGTGTGAGGGGTGCTGGATTGCTCCCACAGACCTCGTCCACCAACCTTCAAATATTTGGCCAAAGATTTCAATGGGATTTCAGTGTGTATACACAAGGCGAAGCTGTTGCCCTTTTTTTTTTATCATAATCCTGCTGCCCCTCAGAATATTCAGTATATGTGCAACTGAACAGCTGTGGACAATTATATTTCTCGTTTACCCTATCATGAAACTGGGACTTATCCTGGTTTGCACAAGCTTTCCTGCCCTTTCTAGGTTGGAACACAAATGTAGGCACTCAAGGCCTGAAATGTGTATCTGGATTATTCATTTTAAATGTTTCAACCTTGTGTTCCCAGTTGTTGCTTGATTAGAGCTCCCATCACGCTACAGCCAGCTTTGGCAATGATTAGGGATAGCGGGTGCTACAACACCACCTGTGCACCCAAGGTTAAAGAACATGAATTTAAAACAAATCCACCCCATCTTTCTAATATAAAAAAGTGCAAGGCAGCCAGCATCAACAATACAAACAACAACCATATTACAGAAAACAATACAAAAATCAAACACCTGGAACAGAATACAGAATTGAGACAGAAGATAGCTCAGTAGGCTGACATAAATTTCGTATGCAGAAGGTCTGAGGTTCAGATAAGGATAGGAAAGACCCAACAGAAGCCCTGGAGAGTTACAGCCTGTTAGTGTAGGCCAGAGTTCTTCAACTTTGTACTGTATCAGCTGTCTCCAAACTGGTAGCTTCTATATGTTTTGGACCACAACTCCCCATTATCCCTGACTATTGGCAACACTTGTAGTCCAAAATACCTGGAAGGCACCAGGTTGGGGAAGGCTGCTATGTATGCTACTAAAGATGAGAGAAAAACAATGCTTTAAGCTGCAAGAGAAGAAGAAAAAAACAATTTCTCTTACTATGCTTGCTAATAGGTAACTGAAAGACATTCGCTTCATTGGCCTTGCAGATTTTAAAGACTGGAGTGTGCATATCAGAGCTCAGCAACACTCAGCCATGCATAAAGTTTTTGAAATGCTTCCCTTCTGTGATGAGGCATATGTTACTTGTGCTTACCTCTGAGACAGATCCATATTCAGAGTGCATCTATTTCAACACCTGCTTACAGCATCTGATCATCTGGTCCCACATACAGAGAGGTAAACAAGCCATTGACTCCTTTCTTTGTTGGAGGCATATTGAACAACAGTCAAAATTCTATCTAGGCATCTATTTCTTTTGATGTCACAGGCTCCTCGAGGCAATGAGTGCTAGATCTCTGTTCTTCAGCAGTTGGCCTGCAGGCCACCATCAATGGTAATTGACCAGCTGAGCCCCTCTCTCTCTCTCTCTCTCTCTCTCTCTCTCTCTCTCTCTCTCTCTCTCTCATCATTGCCTTTGTTTGTACTGTTCTTTGATGTCACCAGTTGTAATGTTTCCTTTTAATACTTTCTGCATGTGCTGCGAGTGCCTCCAGATTACCACTATTTTGCAGGAGGGATTCAAGCACATATTAGAAAGTTAAGGTTGTGCAATTCAGGTGGGTTAAAGTGCTCTGCAAATCCACTTTAAAACAAAAACATACTTTTTGGGGTGTTAGGAACTCAGTATGGCTGAGTGAATGATTAACGGGAAGATGTATAAACACATCACAAGCAAATCAGGATGAATGCTTATTGTCGTATAACCACCCGGCAAACAAATCAGAATGAATGTGCAAGCAATCCATGATTAATGCTCAATAAACCAGGCATGTGGGAGAGCCCTGGGTCATAATGAAACATAATGGCTGGGACTGCTCTGATAGTATCAGAGCCACAGGACAGAAAGCCAGGGTAGGAGGGCAGTGCTACATTAAACGAACATTTGAGTAGTCCAAGGAAACGCTACAGTGTCCTATAAAAGTCTGATTTAATTTAATTAGCAGTCATCATGTCCCCTCTGCATACGGTCCTGACAACTTGATTAAATGAAGTATTCTTTTAACAGTTGCAGTAAGAGATGCAGCGCCCCGAGATGAAGAAACAATGAAGCTCTGTACATTGTGATATCAATGAACACGTTAAAATGTCATGCAACTATTGCAGAAGGAGGTACAGAAGCTGTGGTTTTCATGCCAAGGCACTCAACAATTTAGAAGAACAAACAAAAAAGGGAAGGGCTTAACTGCTCAGCACCATGGCTCAAACCAGATTTAGGCCACTTTTGCTATCCCTAAGAAGCAATACTTAGTTCTTGGGAAGCAAAATCATACTAGACCAGGCTTCCTCAACCTCGGCCCTCTAGATGTTTTTGGCCTACAACTCCCATGATCCCTAGCTAGCAGGACCAGTGGTCAGGGATGATGGGAACTGTAGTCTCAAAACATCTGGAGGGCCGAGGTTGAGGAAGCCTGTACTAGACTCTCCTTGCCAAATTGGGGGGGGGGGGGATATGGCCAAGGCCATATAGGGTCCTAGCTGAGAGGACTGGAGGGCTGCAATCAGGCCCCGGAGCTGAGATTTCCACCCAGTTGTACACGAAGGGGAGGAACACGAGTCAAAAACTTGCTCCTCGATTCATCCATGTGGATAATCTACAGGCCTGGGCCACATGTTAAAACTGCACCAAAAGTATTGGATAATATATTGCTGATAAATATTTCAGAGACAAGAAATTGTGCATTGCGATGAGCTACATCTCACAGAATGTCTAAGCAGCACCATGCTACAATATTCTAAACACAGGGACTTCAATGTTGACTTTGTTGAGCAGGTGCTGTACTCAGCTTTGAGCAAATAATATGAAAAACTGTTGGCACCCCATGCCAATCCCATCAGGCAAGAGCAGGGAATGAACTTTGTTAACGAGCCAGTTCTAATAGGCCCTGCCATGTTTGCCTTTAGCTTCTGTAATACCCTCTACTCTGCAAGCACTAGAATAATTGTAGCTAGGTCTTCCCACATGTGTGCTAGAAGAGTCATAAATCTTCCCCTTAGGAAGAGAGGTCCCTTTAGGGTTGCTGTAAAATGAAAAATGAACACAAAAGGGAGGTGGTGGGGAGATAAAGCTACCACTATGACAACAGTAGCTGGGAATGACACTTCCCCTATGAGATGGTGTCTGAGTTTCATGCTGAAGACCAAAGCGGATGGGTTTGTGGAACTGTCTGTCATGCAGGCAATTGTATCTAGCCTCTTGGCAGGCATGAGGAATGCCGACTTCTCGTCTCGGAAGTGAGTAAATTAAAGTTTAACAGGTTTTCCTGATGGGCAGCAGATTGAAGTTCAAAGACAAAGCAGACTATCTGAAAATGGATGGGGAGGCTGCCTCAAGAAGCAAGAGGAACCCAACTGTAGGGAGAGCCCTATGTCAGCTGTTGCCAACCTGGTGCCCTCCAACCTGTTTTGGACTCCAGCTCTAATCAGCCCCAGCTCGCATGGCATTGAAGGAGTGACAGTGGCTTGTCATGCTGAGCGGATTGTCACTGACAAATATTGTTACAGGACCATGTCACCTTGAAGGAAAGCTGTTCAGCTCACGAGACAGAGCACAGGAGTTGCTTTCCTTGGGTGTGTGAATTTGAAGCATCAATCACCAGCTGCTGCTGAGAGCTGTATCTGCTAAGCATTATTTAGGAGATTATAGGGCTGATCCAAGTAAGTATATCCATTGAGCTCTTTGCCCTTATATATGGAGCTACAAATGTTCACAGTGCATAAAATTTTATTATATCCATATTGGTACTCCTATCTCATTCATGTTTACTTAAACCCCACTGCATACAATGAGTTTTACTCACAAGTAAGAGTGCACAGGTAAGAGTGCATATAGGACTGCAGTGGTTTTTTGCAATTCAAGTTGGAAGTAAACAAGTCCCAATCCAAGTCTAGTTATTAGCCATCTTTCTCCACCCTCAAATTGAGACATGATGGCAATGTTAATTCCTTATAAGCCTCTGTCTTGACACTGCCGGTGAAGAGCAGCTGAGAAAAGATGGCAGGTTGATACAGCCTTGATGCATAAATAGAGTGAAAATTCCATTCTATTTCAAGTGTAAGGAAGACTCAAAACACCAGAAGCTGATTGGACGTGGCAGGTTAAACTGTGAGTTGATGGAGACAGAGGCTTTGCCTCGGGTAGTAAAGCATTTGTTACAAGCAAGCACCAACAGCGATCCTGTGGTTTCATTCAAGATTTTTTCCCCTATCATCATTGCCATGTCCAATCAGAATTGCCTTTCAGTGTCATTCATTATAAAATATAAGGCTTGGGAAAAATTATGCGAGGATAATAGAAAAGAGACTTAGACTGGTTTAGCGCCTAGACTTCATGTTCACATAAAGCCACCATCTGACAAATTACTGAGTTTAATCAAGGCATGTGGGCCAAATTATCTACAGCCATAAATAACCTCATCTGCTCTTCAGAGCTTCATTAATTTAAAGCAGCAGAAAATGCCTTTCATATCTGTAGGGGTGCTGCCTGCTTTTCATTTGTGAATTAAGGGCAAAGGTTGATCAATGATGTTGTTGCCTTAATCTCACTGTCCTTGCTAATGTTAGCAATCAAAGGACAGAAATGGCCGAGTTCAGTGCTATTTTTCTAGAAAAAGAGGTGCCAGAAATCACCATGAACACCTCCTTCATTCTCTTAGAATGACAATGGCTCCCATGGAACTGAGTTCCCGTGAGCTCCCCTTGAAGAAGAAAAAAAGCCCTGGCCGCGGTCTTGAAGCTGAATTTGAGAACCAGAAAAATCCTCAGATTTCTGCAGCTGCTGTGGCAGTTTCCCATCACTTCTGCCATACCTGTCTGTGTATAAAGGCCCTAAACCCCATTATTTGTTTATTTGATTTATGTCTGACATTTCCACCCTGCTTTCTATATAAGAAATAAAATCAAGGTGGCTTTTATCAACAATAAAAGAGCAAGCAACAACAATAAAATATCCATTAAAATGAACTAAAACTATTTACGGTAAGGGTCAAAAGCAGCAGCAGTGATAAAATCCTTAAGAAAAGAAAACACCCCAGAAAAGGCCTGCCAAAGGAATTAAAGAAATATTGCATAGCTTTCTTGCAAGACAATGCAAGATTCTAGGCACCACAACCAAAAAGAGTCTTATCACAACCCCGGGCTCCAGTAACAGTCAAGATTCAAAGTGGGGCAGCAAGTCCAGATCATGTTGGAAAAATGCCCTGTTGTGCCCCTGCAGCCCCTGAACTCCGAGCATCCGGTATGCGCTGCTCTGTAAAAGGCATTTCCCTTCTCCAGTACACTTCAGTGACATATATCAAATGATATATGCACACTAATCTTCTAGTTTATCACAGCAATAAGCATGATACATCGTAGAGCTAATCTACGTATTTATTTACACACTATGTACAGACAAAGGATTCATGGCGTCCTCTCTTTCCAGCTCCAAGAGAAGAACAGGCCGAAGTAAAAGCAAAAAAGTACAATAGCTAATACAGCGGAAGAGATAAGACTGCCTTCCATTCCCACACTCTTCCCACAGGCATGTGATTTACACCAATCTCACCTGAAGCATTGGAGGCGTGAAATACTAACAGATCAGTCCCAACACTGAGCCAGGTCTGCCAGAGACTGTGTCCCTGAATCAGGCTTTTCTGAGTCCCCACCTCCAGCATGTGATCTCCAACTCCATAATTCCCTCAATGGTGTAGGGAGTCTGTCAAGCAGGAAGTTGTGAAATGGTGATGGAAGCTATGAAAAGGTCCTTTTAGGACCCCCGCAACTCAGCAAAGGAGTGGCGTTTGAGAGAAATAGTTACTTCCCTTACCCTTGAAGTTAATTCTGTGGCCCCCAATACAGCCCAAATGTCTCCTTTTCATAGTCTACAACTGTCAACAGTTAGTGAAGGCCACCAGAGGGACAGTAGGTTTACCTCCCCTCCATCTCCAAGTGCACCCCTTAACTCAGCCAAAATGCATCCCATTTCAACCCCCACCCCACAAATGAGGCAGCGTACGGGAGGAGTAGTTCATTTTGCTTTAGCTTTAATCCTGAGTTATACATGCAGCAAAATGAGGCAGCCTAGATAGCTCAGTTGGTTAGAACATGATGCTGATAGCCTTAAGGCTGAAGGTTCGATCCCTGTATAGAACATCTGCATAATCTTGCATTGCAGGAATGTGTGTGGATTCTAATCTTCAGAGATTAGGATTAGGTCATCAGAGTTGACACATTTACAGACTGCAGGTGGAGATTCTGGGTTTTTCTTCTCGCAAATTCCTTTTCTATGTCTTTCTCCAATGACTTTCTCCAAGGAAAATATGGCAGGGAAGTAAGTCCCATCCCATCTTACTAGCGCATTATGCTACTTTCCTGACTGTAGAGCATTTATTTCTATAAGCAGGAGTGGGGGGAAACACACACACAAAATGTGTTCCCCTGCCTAGCTGTCCATTTTAGCACCTCAGGACTCTTCCACCTCATTACCTCCTCAATCAGCTGCAGGGTTCCTGCTCTGAGGCTTTTTTCAGAGCGTAAGCAATGACATCACCTGCCAGACCACAGAGTGGACCCTCCTTGCTCCAGCAAGTGAATGAAGCGACAAGGAGACTCAAGATCTAACACGATTGTTTGTGTCAGGTTAGCAAAAGAGTGCCAGCAAACAAGGAAGACAATTGAGCAGAGGCAGAATTCAAAATGTTAAAAAGTGATCTAGAAGATTTATTTATCTTTAGCAATTTTCACCAGAACAAATGCAAATAAAAGTAAAGGAGGAGAGAAAACACTTAACGGGCTATTGTTAGGTGCCTCATTAAAAAATAAATAAATGAAGCTTGGCTGTTTTTTCTGTTGTTTCAAATATTCTGGCCTCATCTTTCAGAGAAGAGCCGATTTACAGAAAGAGGGATAAATGATGCAAAGAGAAGATTTAAAAACTCAACTCGATTTAAAAATCTCAAAACCAAACCCTTTGGTTCTGCATAACTGCATATCAGCATGCCTAGGAGAGATAAATCGATAGGCTATGAGGGTTGACTCCTTGCTTCCTGCTGCTTTTTTACATTAAGAGCACATCTCCATGGGCTTCTGTTTTCAGGGATCAGATGCACTGTGTGAGCGCATAGAATCCTTGCAACGCACATATGCTCCGAGCTGAGGCCTGTATGATCTCTTGCTGAAGTATCCATGGCATACACACAGAAGTAGGGGCAGCACAGGCTGTACCAACAAATTACTTGAAATGGAACATCAGTCCCTGCTGGGTGATATTTACCCACGATGCACGGCTAAGAATGCACCCCAAATGCATATAACATGGAACTCCGGTTCAATAGGGCAATCCCATTGCACCAGAGTCTTAATTCAAACATTGAAATTACAGTTTTAGAAAACTTGATGGCTTCCAAAGTCTGCCAGGATTTCAAGATCTGCGTAAGACCTGTGGCTGCATGAATACATTTCTCTCTTACGGCATTTCAGCGTTTCTGGCACCAAATGAACAATAGGCATATGCTCTTTATCCAGCTCGGAATGCATGCACGGATTAGGATGAGCATGCTGTGACTACTGCAGAGGATAACATTTACTGCGGAGAAAGTAGTGTGTACCTTGTTTTTGCTATGTGCAAAGCTGAAGTGTTCCAGGTTTTCTGAGAACGAACTGCTAGGTGGATGCAAGTATCTCTGTGGCTGTATGCTCACACAATATATGCTCACAGTTGTTGCAGACAAGCACACTAATGCAGCTAGGAATGTTTCCATATATATCAGGCATAGGCAACCTCGGCCCTCCAGATGCTTTGGGACTACAACTCCCATGATCCTTAGCTAACAGGACCAGTGGTCAGGGATGATGGGAATTGTAGTCCCAAAACACCTGGAGGGTTGAGGTTGCCTATGCCTGATATATATTGTACCTAGAAAATCTGATGCAAAGCTGAATTTCAGATTGTTGTTTATGAGATGTTGCTCTATGTTTTAATGACCCCCAAAGTTTCACTCTTTCAGATAAACAAATAAAGTAATGCTTGCTACATTTTTGTTCCACTTTGAATGAGGAGGTTTAGAGGCCTCACATAAATGTCTAAAAACAAAATACACGTTGACTCTAGATCACTCCTAACTTTTAAGGATCTGTGTCTCATTGGAATTCTTCTGCTTACGTTGGGTTGCTGAATTTTTGGCCCAGGTGCCTATCTACTGAAACTTGACATGAATCATTTAGATGATTAATAAGGGTGAAAAATCTCTCCAGAGCATCCCTATAAAAATTGAATCTCAAGTGCCTACTAGCTCTGCATGGGTTATATGAGAGTCCAACAGACTGAAATTTCTTAAATTACCAACACTTCTGAGCTGCAGTACTTCTAAGATCCAGCCAATTTCTTATAATCTAGGACAGAAAAACTATTTTGTTTTGGAGTAGGGGATGGGATTTAGAAATATTGGGCTGCAAGATTCCTCTACAAGTTGTTAGTTGATTCTGTGCCTCTTTTGCATGAGATCTGGTATTAAATGCAGCTGAACAGTGGTGCAGCAGTAATTTTGGAAGAGGGGGAGTTCATCAAGACAACCTATAGCCAAGGAGCGTTTAAAAATGCAGGTAGCTGTGTTGATACATATCTCACCTCCCCCCCCCCCCCCCCCGATCAACAGAACATAGCATAATGCCTAACTTGTTAGGAACAGCATGACTACAATCCTATGCATATTCCAAGTGCTGGTTTTCACTTATAAAGCTTAAACGGTTCAGGAGCACAATACCTCAAGGGCCGCCTCTGCCCATATTAATAGACTTGGACCCTGCAATCATCATCCAATATCCTTCTTCATGTGCCTCTTCCATGAGAGGCCCAGAGGGTGGCAACATGAGAATGAGCCCTTTCTGTGGTGGCTGCTCACTTGTGGAATGCTCTCCCCAAGGAGGCTTGCCTGGCGCTTTCACTACATGTCTTTAGGCACCAAGCAAGAACATTTCTCTATAACTAGGCCTTGGGCTGATAAAACCATCTATGGCCTTTTAAATGTGTCTCTGGGAGGTCAGGGATTGTTGGCTTGTTTTCGTGTTTTGTTATGTAATTTGTGTTCTCGTATCTTGTGATCTTTGGATAAAGGACAGTATGCAAATTTAATAAATCAAATCAAATAAATAGTTACCAGAGACGAAACTCTGCTGAACTCAGTGGTGCTTACTTTGAGCTGTGAAGGTTCAAATTTTAAAATACACTAAGCTTTAACAAATAGTCTTCAGCCTACTGAAATTCCAGCTTTTAATTAGAGATGCAAACAATCTGGCATAATCATTTAAACTTCTAGCATGTAGTCAGAAGCCCATTAAAGAAAAGGGGAGAAGCCATTTTATCCCTGAAACCACTTATTCGGGGGGGGGGGAATCTCACTGGATTCAAAATTTCAGATACCTCCCTAGCTCTTGGTTTGATACAAGCCTCTTTCATATTATTCTGTTGCCTTTGCTCATAGGACTACAGAGGCAAACAAAACCAGCTATAATCTCAATAGGTATCTGCAGATGAATCCTTTCCCCAGTGTACTTTATGTGTGCAGTACACATATACACATGAGGTCATGGTGATACATTAAAGTGCCAATCTCAGTTGCTTTAAAAGATCTCAAGTGTTCTCAAGTGACCATAGAAATGAAGTAGATAATAATATTCCTGTGGGGAAGATGGAGCAAATAGTGTTTGACATTAAAAAAAATGACCTACAAGTTTTTATTAATATCTTTTTTTTGCCGCACACACTTGAGTGATGAAAAATGGATCTTTATACGAATTATTTTACCGTTTTCGGCTGGCTATGTAGGAGGTATATGGGAAAAATAGATTCTTGAAGATGCTTGCGAGCCATTCCGATGACAGCAATCTACAGACCAGAATAGAACAGAATTCTATAGGGGCACTACACCCTGTCTGCCAGATTTTTTATATTATTATGATGTAGCATTTTCTGAGATTAGATTTTCCTTGGTTTAAAGTCATACCAGTGCTGTTCTGTCCTCTTGATGGAGCCTCCCTCGTCTCTTGGCACTGCAGATTCTGGATTCATTTTCTTGCTAATGCATTGACTGTGTTATTTACTTGACCCAAAGCCTGGCTCTTTAGCTTAATGTACACACACATTTCCATGCTATTTACTCAGGGGGCTAGCTGCTTGCATTTTAAACTTGTTGAATTCTCCCAGGCAAACTATGAGTCCTTCAGGGCTTGCACAGCTTTTCATCATTTCTTTTTTTTTAAAAAAAAATAATATTTATTACTTTTGAAGATCACAGAAAAAGAAGAAAAAAGAAAAATAAAGACAAGAAAGAAAGAGGAAAAAAAAGTGAAAAAACACCACAATACAGTATACAAATATTATAAAACCCACCCCAAACCCATTAGATTAAACACATGACTTAAAACAAAAAGAGTTTAAAATACATCTCTCCTTTTCCATATTCTATCCTTCATTTCCTTGTTTCCTCGACTTCCTCACACCTCCCTTTTTGTATTCCAGTTCTTCTAATTGTTTCAGCAAATCCTTTCCATCTTTCTCTGTTTTTTATCATCTTGTAAGTAACACATTTTAACCTTATTTCCCTTTAAGACTAAATTACTTATCTATACTTAACTTCTTCTAACATTTCACTAAATCCCTATAATATCATTCCACAGATTTTCTAACAGTCAATAATTTTACAAAATTTCTAAATATGAACTTTAACTTCCCAGTCTTCTTCCACCCTCTCTTTTCCCTGGTTTCGGATTCTGCCAGTCCTTTCCGTCAGATCCATGTAGTCCATCAACCTGGAAATCTTATATCCGAGGCTCTTAATTCTTTTCCAAGTCCCTTCTGCGGATCTTCTTCGTATTCTTTAATACTCAGGAGCAAATCTCGGGTAAACTCCAACCAAACAAAACTTTTCTTCCTTCTGAACAGCTCAGCCAAGTTTCCATAATTGAAACTAAAGTCCATAAGGTATTTCAGGACGTATTTCAGGATTCCTCCAAATCCATAGGCCCCCAAAGCTTCAAGTTCCTCCAGGCCCAAACCCATGTCCCAAAAGTCAGTTGGTCCCTGAATATAGGGATCTTTCCAACTTTTGTTCTTCAGTCCAAGCCAGGGTCCAATCCTCAAAATCTGGCTTTTGCTAGAATCAATCATGCAAGGCCTCAATTTATAATCCTCAATTTGCTTCTGTAGAACTGAGGATCCTGCTTGAACTACCTTAGATTTCGCAACGGCATCCTTCTCCTTTTCCTCCACCATTTGTCCTACCAAGGTATATTCCTGTTCCAAGTCCTGAATTATTTCTATATTGTTGCTTGCTTTTTGATTCAAATCGGTCACTTTCTGTTCCCGGCTGTCAATTTTGGAAATCATGTCATCTGCCTTTTTGTGCAGCTGTTCAAGTGAATGATTTATCTTATATAATACAGTCACAATACCTTCTCCTATCAGCATTTTGAATAGTCCAAGGTCAATCTCTGATTCTCAGAAACTTTATCTTGCAGCTGGAGCTTACCCTGTTACACTCCTGTAACAGTTTCACATGCTCCCTCTAGAGGTAAACAGTCTCAACTTGTATCAATTCTTTCAAGCACAGAAACAGTTTCGATTTGCAGTTATTTTTTTCCTCCCTTTGATAAACTCAGAAGAGATCAATGGAAACAGTATCTTTCCAATTTTAAGTAACTGTCAAATCCGTTCTGTCAATGAATCTTCCCCAAACGTCATCAGGCAGACCGTTCCCAGGTTCAGAGCAGTGGTAATTTGCTTTTCACTCTCTCCTGCAGGTTCTCCCTAGGTTCACGACTTCCCCCCTCTTCTCCTGCTTCCAAGGGGGTTTTGTATTTTTAGCCGATGGAATTTTAGTCCTTTATCAAAAACTTTCAGAGACTTTAGTTTGTAACGTCTTTGCTTCAGTCTGTTTACAAAAGCGGAAGGCGGACTTCCTGTTTAGAGCCTTCCTGCTTCGTTGCCAAATTAAAATATTTGAAAATCCAAATTTTCCAGTCTACTCACGGGTAGTTGTTTAAGGTCCAAATGTCCACAGGAAAAAGTCAGCGCTCTCCGGCAGCAGCAATGCGGCTTCACTCCGTGAAAGAAGTGGTCGATTCAAAGCACCGCGCCACTCACCCCACATCGTTCCGGATCCCCAAAACAGGGTTTCCCCGCGAGTAGGGCAGGCGCAAAAGGTGCCAGCCGAATCCCAAGTTCACAGGCTTCTCCCGCCTGTGATTTCTATGGGTCTCCGCCTTCGCCGTGGCGGTTAGACCCTGCTTTTCACGGAGCAAGTCCCTCCCGATCGGAGGAGCTCCGCCATTGCCGGAGGCGCCAACCTGGAAGCTTTTCATCATTTCACTAAGAAGTTTGCCTTCCCATGCTACTATGTTTTTAACTTAGTTATGCACTGTTCATGAATTCAATGTAAAAGAAATATGAGACCTCAAAGGTTTGTGGGTTTGTTTGTTTTTTGACACAGTGTAAAGCAAAACAACACCTAAACATTGTATGTTTTGTCATGCAGTCCTTTCAGTGCTTAAGGGATGGTGGATTAAATTGCAGAATCGGGAGGGTGGGAGGGTTTCCAATTCTGAGCATTCTAGAAACTTGGGAAGCTGAGTCAGACCATTGGTCCATCTAGCTCAGTACTATCTACACTGATTGGCAGCAGCTCTCCAGAATTTCAGACAGGAGACATTCCTAGCTGTACTTGAATGCATTTGCAGTGGCAGCCAGAAGCACACTAATAATAATAATAATAATAATAATAATAATAATAATAATAATAATAATTTATTTGTACCCCACCCATCTGGCTGGGTTTCCCCAGCCACTCTGGGCGGCTTCCACAAAGACCAAAAATACACTAAGATGTCACATGTTAAAAGCTTCCCTGAACAGGGCTGCCTTAAGATGTCTTCTGAATGTCAGGTAGTTGTTTTTCTCTTTGACATCTGATGGGAGGGCGTTCCACAGGGCGGGCGCCACTACCAAGAAGGCCCTCTGCCTGTTTCCCTGTAGCTTTGCTTCTCGTAATGAGGGAACCGCCAGAAGGGCCTCAGCGCTGGACCTCAGCGTCCTGGCAGAATGATGGGGGTGGAAACGC
This sequence comes from Podarcis filfolensis, assembly GCF_964270895.1. Lineage (NCBI taxonomy): Eukaryota > Metazoa > Chordata > Lepidosauria > Squamata > Lacertidae > Podarcis > Podarcis filfolensis. The sequence goes on from NC_139609.1 coordinate 63,367,140, forward strand.
TCCTTCAGGTATACTGGGCCGAGGCCGTTTAGGGCTTTAAATGACAACACCAACACTTTGAATTGTGCTTGGAAACGTACTGGGAGCCAATGTAGATCTTTCAAGACCGGTGTTATGTGGTCTCGGCGGCCGCCCCCAGTCACCAGTCTAGCTGCCGCATTCTGGATTAGTTGTAGTTTCCGGGTCACCTTCAAAGGTAGCCCCACGTAGAGCGCATTGTAGTAGTCCAAGTGGGAGATAACTAGAGCATGCACCACTCTGCCGAGACAGTCCGCAGGCAGGTAGGGTCTCAGCCTGCGTGCCAGGTGGAGCTGGTAGACAGCTGCCCTGGATACAGAACTGACCTGCACCTCCATAGACAGCTGTGAGTCCAAAATGACTCCCAGGCTATGCACCTGGTCCTTCAGGGGCACAGTTACCCCATTCAGGAGCAGGGAGTCCTCCACACCAGCCGCCCCCTGTCCCCCAAAAACAGTACTTCTGTCTTGTCAGGATTCAACCTCAATCCATTAGCCGCCATCCATTCTCCAACTGCCTCCAGGCACTCACACAGGACGTTCACCGCCTTCACTGGTTCTGATTTGAAAGAGAGGTAGAGCTGGGTATCATCTGCATATTGATGGACACCCAGCCCAAACCCCCTGATGATCTCTCCCAGTGGTTTCATATAGATGTTAAAAAGCATGGGGGAGAGGACGGAACCCTGAGGCACCCCACAAGTGAGGGCCAGGGGTCTGAACACTCATCCCCCACCACCACTTTCTGAACACAGGCCAGGAGGAAGGAGCGGATGCAAGCAGAAGGGAGGCTGACTTTATTTAGAAATGCTTAACCCTCACCAGTGCTTTTTGCCTGGGGGGGGGACGCAGGGTTACGCACACCCCTAAACATTTTGTGAATCTTTGTACTTTTGTCCATTTACTGTATTTATTTTCCCCAATTTGAACTATAAAATGGTGATTTTCTTGAGTCAAAATGCGAGTGCCCCTAAACATTATTTTTTTAAAGAAAAAAAGCACAGACCCTCACCTATTGACTGACCGAGTAAAAGATTTTGAGAGTGCAACCATCACAGAAAGGAAGCTGAACCATGGTACCCTATGTAGGGATATCGCCGAGTGGCCAGTGGGGTCCGGAGGGAGCACACTTTCCACCAGCAGGCAGCCACAGTCTGCCTGCACACGTGACCCTGGTGTGCAGGGAAAACGCCCCCTCAGACAAGCCACGGCTGTCGGAACATCGTCCCCTGTGTCTGACCTTTTGCGGTCTCAGCAGTCAGCAGTGTCCTGTCTGTAACCTTTTTCCTTAGAGACCTTTTGTCTCCATTCGTCATACACTGTGCAAGGGGGAAATGACGCTGTGGAACAGGTGCCAAAATAGCTTTGTACCACCCCACGATCTCGGGACGGAAGATGTGTAAAGGTCACAGCCCAAAATGTATCTGCCTAGCTTGCATATTTGTCTCAATAAAAGGAGGCTCCACAGGAATGGTGGTAGCTCGCTTCAGACCACCTGTGCGCAGCTCACATGATGATCAACACCTGTCTTGGGCCTTCACTTCAACCCTAGTTGCAAGAAAAGTCTGGAAATGGAATATTTTTCATGCGCAGTGGTCAAAATGTGCAACTCAAATCATTCTTAGCAGCAGCAGCAGCAGCCAGCACTGCCACAAGAAACAAGCCAGGCAGAAATGGAAGGGAAAGAATACAGGAATATAATCAGTTGTCCCTTTGTGATATGGACCTGTATTTTCAGATGTGTATGGACCTATGCTTACAGAACACAAGTTATGTTTGTGTCCCCAAGGATGCCACAAGAAAGGCCAGGTCCCCTTTGGCCCATAATCAGGGCATTCCCATGAATGAACTGCATGTAAACCCAAAACAGAGTGGTTCTTTTTTCTTGCAGCAGCTAAGCTCTATCAATTTAATTTTGCCAGCTCTTGGTATTCATTGGTGCTTGTGCTCAGTATGTAAATATAGATTACCCAATTTCTGTTTCTTAAGGAGAGCAGTGTATATGCAAAGGAATAGCCTGAGAATACAGGAAAGTGATAATTACCTCAAGGTGTGTTGCTTACTTGTTACTTCGAGAAATCTTAAGAAGTTCGCTTATTACTTTGAGATCACAAGGAGTGCCTCAGATGGAGTCTGTTCCTAGGTTGTTGTTGACGACTTCATCTCAAGCTTGTGCCAGTGGTTTGGTTGTATTAAAAAATGTCCAGTACTTGAGATGTATGCTTTATTAGAGATAAACTGGAATCAACCAGTTTCCTTCTTTACCCCAGGCCAGTAGTTCCCAAACTTTCCCCCCATATGGACCGCTTGAAAAATGGTGGACCACCTAATAATCTGTCTGCCTGTAGTGTGGCTGCCAGATGCCATATGATTTTAATTGTCTTTTTATTGCTGCTTTTATTTAAAGGGCATTGTATTACAACTTGAATTCTATGAAACTGAAATTGAAAATCAATATGAATATTTCATGCGATGGATGTGCCTGCTGTGTTAAACAAAGTTATTTGATGTTCAGTGTAATATTAGTCAGCTTTAGTCTCGGGTCAGATTCAGCACCCATTCTGCTTCTTTCTTTGGACTTAAGGGCAAGTGCTGAAAACCCAGTTCTTGAACAGGTCACTTTTTCTGTCTGGCTGCTATTCTTTGCTCCTTTCAAGGCTTAATAATAATGCATTTAAAAGAATGTGAACAGATGGGGGAAATTTATTCTTTTTTGGTCTCAAGCATATTGCCACCATTAAAAGCAAATACATTATCAAGAAGAAACAGTAGCTGGGAAGCAGTGGTCTAGGGCACTGACTGACAGCGATGGCTCGCCAAGGTTTCAAACAGGAACTTTCCTGAGCCCTTCCGAGAGATTTTGGGGATTAAACTTGATATCTTTTGCATGCAAAGCCTGTGCTCTGTTGCTGAGTCACAGCCCTTTCCCAACTGTTTTGCTGACGGAAAGCATACTGCTTTCCCTGTGTGTTTCAGACTTTCACAGTAAAATCCTCTTGAAAAGTCCCCACAGCATGTCAGGTCAGCTGTTACCTGTCCCTAATTCATGGCAATCATCTCAATAGAACTTATTTAACGGGCTTCTTGACATAGCTCCATTAGCTCACCCACTATAATTAACATTATACGTACAATTTTGACATTGAAATAAATTTTAAAAGCCCTCAAGACTGGGGGTGGGGGTGGGGACCTAGTACAATAAGTGTAAGGAACAAATAGGAAGAATACTGAGGGATTTGTGGGTGTTGGTTACAAAAGGCAAGCTATCTCAGCTATCCTATCCACAAAAATCTATTCAAATCTGTCAATGTTACCTCTTCACCCTTCTCCCCCCACCAACATAATTGCAGTTTTGTGTCTATTTCCTGATTGTGCTGCCAACCTCAAGCAGATTTACTGAGAAGTAAGCCCCCCCCCACCCCAATCAATGGTAGATGTGCATAGCCTCACTCCTGAACAGAATTTGGAATACGGGTAACTTGTGCCAGCTTAATTTAAGGTAGCATAAAAACTTCCAGCTTCCTATAGTTAGGACTGCTTTGTCAGTCTCACTCTGTTACTTTACTGATGCTTCCCTCACTCTGTCCCAGTGATTTGGCCTGGCTTTCAGGACACTGAAGTTTACATTTACTTTGATTGTAGCAGCATCATGACCTATCTTACTCATCTTCCCACACTATACCATATGTTTCTATTTTCTCTTTGCAGAATTTTCCTTCCTTTCGCAGTTTTCAAGAGCTGCGTATCACAAAAACACCAATTTTATGCTTCTTTATTTGTTTCTTATGAGCCACATTTTTAACCACCTTGATAATGCAACAACATTGCGGTCCCAACATGTTCATGTTTAAAAATGTAGAATACATTTTACTGTCTTCTTAGTTTGGTATACTGTGTAAAATTGTGTATAGATTCTTTTTTTAACAAAAGAATTACTCAGCCAGCCAATTAGGGCTTGTTAAAACAAGGATTATTTTGATGATCAAGAATGCTGTTTCAGCACTCCCAGATCACACAATCCAAATATACAGTGGTACCTTGGGTTAAGTACTTAATTCGTTCTGGAGGTCTGTTCTTAACCTGAAACTGTTCTTAACCTGAAGCATAACTTTAGCTAATGGGGCCTCCTGCTGCCGGCGCGCTGCCGGAGCACGATTTCTGTTCTCATCCTGAAGCAAAGTTCTTAACCTGAAGCACGATTTCTGGGTTAGCGGAGTCTGTAACCTGAAGCGTCTGTAACCTGAAGCGTATGTAACTCGAGGTACCACTGTACTGGGTATTTTAGCCTATTCTGGTGCAAAATACAGCTTAGAGGGGCTATGCCATGCCATGAAGCCTTAGGTTCCTAGTCACGCCGTAGATCACCTGCCTTCTCTCTACAAGCTTATGCAAATGTGAGGGATGGTGGGCAGAGGTACATAGCTGTAGACTCAGTTCTTCACTTGAAGAGTCTAAGCCCCTTTAGATGTCCTCTTTCCTCTAGATCAGGGGGAGCCAATCTGGAGCTCTCCAGATGTATTGCCCTCCATCCAAAATTCCTAACCATTAGCTATGCTAGATGGGGATGATGGGAGTTGTAATCCACAACAGCTGTAGGGCACCAGATTGCTCTAGATTAGAGAAGAAGGACCTGTGGCCTTTCATATGTTGCTGAACTCCAATTCCCATCAGCCCCAGGTGGCATGGCCAAAGTTCAGGGACCATGGGAATTACAGTCTAACAACATCTGGAGGCCCTGCAGCATCTGGCGGACCATCTACCTAGATGGTCCACAAATTGCTCTTTTCTCAGAATGGCCCTTGGGTAATCTTGGAGAATGCCAGGATCCCTGATCCTGAGGTGGATTCCTGCTGTTCTTTCTGCCTTAGAGCTCTAGTCCAACATATCCAGGACACCTCCTGCTGTTTTACCCATATGTTTAAACTGCAGAACCAAATGTAATAGAAGTTAACATATGGATGGGACTCTAATGTTCAAACTGCTTCTGCAAATGGAACATAGACTCGCACATTAAATATAAGCTTTCGTAAACATTTACACAATTACCAAGAACAAGTAGGGAAGCAAAAACTGGTACAATGCTACCTTTCAACTTGGGAGTGAAGTCATACACTCTGAAACATGGTAAAGATAGATGAAACACACATCTGAAACACTGCAAGACAATTCACAAGGCTGAGGATGTGTGTTCTTCAAACGACTTCTGCTACACTTCAAATTTCCATCTTTCTCCAACCTTTACTGCTTGCATCTTGAACAACAGACTTGCCTGGCTTTTCTCATCACAGCTCCCCTTCGCCCTCCATTCCTGTTACTTCTTAATATTCCTCTTCCCTTCGGTTATTGGCTTGAAGATTAAGTACTTTAATTTTTCCACCACACATGCCTTTACACATCTGTGCTCAGTCGTTTGTTATCTATAATGTCCACCGTTTTATCATTCCGATGTCATAAAACGGGTAGAGGGACACAATTTGGTTGAGAGATGTAGTATAAAAAAAGTTGTGTGATCAGGCTATGTTACAGAAGACCTATTATTATAATAGAACTATTAAGGAAATTGCTTCTCTGGGAGAAAGATGGGAAGGTTCATATTCAATGGGGAATGAGTTTGCTGCTGTTAAGACACAAACTACACTAAGGTCACATGCTATTTCCCATTTGTCCCCCCCCCCACCACTCACTGTCTTGAATCTTATACTTAGACAGAGAGGAGCCCAAAGAAAGTGAAAATGTTGTTTGAGAAAATCTGTTCACTTCAGTTTTTCTCAGTATATAAATTTTCCATGCTTAAATTCAGTTATCTAGGTTTCTTACATTTTTCTTTAAAGTCCACATGAAAATTCACCAGCATTTTAGTGAATATTTCCCCTAGTACAGTACACAGGCACCTTCCCACTTGCATGTGACTAGCACTCACACAGCCACTGACACATGTACCATTTTCAGCACCGCAAAAGGACATGGCAGGGGTGGAACAGGATGGGTGGGAAATGACACGTGTGGCACCTCAGAATGAATCCCGTGTAGATAAAGAATTGCCCGTATATAATTTCGTAATCAATTTTCCCTACTCTAAACATTTTTGCAAATCAAGGTTCCATAAATTAACGTAGTCTTGTGTGTTTTTGTTCACTGATATATGCATTCTCTTGCACACTTTACCCTAGTATATCCATTAGTGTACACACTACTTGGCTGGAGAACTGCACTGCAAAATTCAGATTAAGTGTGAATTTTGAAGAATAATTGCATTTTGGCTTTGTGTACTATTTTGGAAGGGTGGGGACATGGGTGGCGCTGTGGGTTAAACCACAGAGCCTAGGGTTTGCCGATCAGAAGGTCGGAAGTTCAAATCCCCGCGACGGGGTCCCAGCTCGGTCCCAGTTCCTGCCAACCTAGCAGGTCAAAAGCACATCAAAGTGCAAGTAGATAAATAGGTACCACTCTGGCGGGAAGGTAAATGGCGTTTCCATGCGCTGCTTTGGTTCGCCAGAAGCGGCTTAGTCATGCTGGCCACATGACCCGGAAGCTGTATGCCGGCTCCCTCGGCCAATAAAGCGAGATGAGCGCCGCAACCCCAGAGTCGGCCACGTGCAATTTGCAAAGTGCAAATTGGGTTAATTTGCCTTTGTATGTGAACTGAATCAAATATCCTCTCCCACCCACATTCTTGCAATCCCTAGTTGAGTTAATGTGTTTCCTCCACCGAATATATGAGGCTGAACATATATCCTTCCTTAGGCTCCTTGCTGGAAGCATGAAATTATACTGGTTCCTCTACCTCAGTGTGCTCTGATTTATTCATTTATTAAATTTGTATACTGCCCTCCATCTGAAGCAGTTGCTCTCCATGGTCCCAACCCGAGATGCTAGGGTGTGAGACTGGCCCTTCTGCCAGCAAAGGGCATGCTATGCCCTTTGGATCCTCCTCAACTGAATGACTGATTGATTCTTAATTATATGATTGTTAGCTATGTGCATGATCTCCCTATTCTCAGGGTTCTGTCAAATGTGAACTGTACACATGAAAACTGTATGGAAAAGTAAGGATAATCTTAAAATGAACAACTTGACAATAGTAATTTTTTGGACTGTTTAAAGGATGGTACCAATAATAATAATTATTATTTTTAATGGTTTAAATTATATTGTGTCAGACCACTGACCCATCTATTTATTTGTACTCGGCTGGGCAATTGCTTTCCAGGGTCTTTTGAGATCCATCCACCCTTCCTTCCCCAAATCCCATCTTTATAGAGATAGCAACCGTCATAGTATATTTTTAGCCTTTACCAGAGTGTAATGTACAAAATAGGGGATGCGGGTGGTGCTGTGGGTTAAAGCACAGAGCCTAGGGCTTGCCGATCAGAAGGTCGGCGGTTCGAATCTCCGCGACGGGGTGAGCTTCTGTTGCTCAGTCCCTGCTCCTGCCAACCTAGCAGTTCGAAAGCATGTCAAAGTGCAAGTAGATAAATAGGTACCACTCCGGCGGGACGGTAAACAGCATTTCTGTGCGCTGCTCTGGTTCGCCAGAAGCGGCTTAGTCATGCTGGCCACATGACCCGGAAGCTGTATGCCGGCTCCCTCGGCCAATAAAGTGATATGAGCGCCGCAACCCCAGAGTTGGCCACAACTAGACCTAATGGTCAGAGGTCCCTTTACCTTTACCTTTACCTTTACTGTACAAAATGTAATAATAATAATAATACACTGAAGGATCCCCTCCAATCCAGGAGGACATGAAATTACTGCTGATGAATGTTCATAAAGGCAACAGAAAATCATTAGCTTATTTTTTTTTAAGCAGAGAGAGATATATTTTCACTTCTGCCATATACATCTAAGCCTGAGCCCCTACAGAATTTCAGGTCTGTTTGTTGCCCAGGGGGATGGGGGATGGGCAGGAGGAGAAGGATGGATTGCCTGCCTATGTTTCTATTGACCGGACTGGGTGCTATAAATGTATAATGCATTGCGACCTTTTCAATAAAATTGTGTTTGTTATTGTTTTTTCTCTTCAATAGAAATCTGTTCCTTTTTCATTGTGCTGGGCTAATATCTGTTTTCACAGGGAGACAAAATGCCCCATTTTGTGGGAATGCTCATTGCTTTTGAAACCAGGGCTCTTGAGCCTAGGCATAGATAGATCATTTTATTTCCAGTCCACACCAATTTAACATGTGTTGAATTATACGTCCATTCCATCTCATTTCCACGTTAATGCTCATTTTTTAAATTAAAAATTGTGTGGTAATGTATATAAATGTATACTATCACAATACACACATTTTAAAATGCATTTTATCTTAAAATATGCATGCTTTTTATTTTTTATTTTTATTTTTTATTTTTGTTCTTTCACTAGGAACTATATTGTTAAATACAGTTCAAATTCTGGAGGATAATTATGTCCCAATCTCTAAATTAGCCTCCACAATGTTTTAAAGGAAAAGTTAAGATGCAATCCTCGTCTCTCTTACTTAGGAGTAAGTCTCACTGAACTCAGTGGGGCTTACTTTTGAGAATATATGTACTCTATAGGATTTCATTGTTAAGCCATTTGAACAGCTCCAGGAAACTTTTTTTTTAAACGGAGATACATTGGACAGGGGTCTTGAATGCATATCGACCCTGGGGATTCCCGCCAATCAAGAGATCAAGAGATCTTATCCACCTGTCTGCCAAAACCAGTAAATTCACCAAAAAAAGGCAGAAAGGATTTTGTGAATTAAACCTGGAACCTTCTGCATACAAAGCTGAGCTGTGGCCCTTCCCTAAACAGAAGATGAGCAAGCCTGCTTTTTAGACCCAACAAAAGAGTGTAGGGGGGAATAGTATGAGTCACATCCATTTCCTGTTTTCCCCACAAGTTCAAAATACCCAATGCCAGTTGGAGAGAAATATAAGCAAAAAGAACCAGTCATTTACTGTTCAAAAATGCTCAACTAGCCATGTATTCACAATATGATACCATTCCTATGAGAGGGTAACTTGACCATAGCAATTTGCCGGAGCAAAATTGAGGATTAAATGCAGTCGCTCAGAAAGATTTCTATTTAATTTACATTTCTGAATTGAGGCCCCAGTCTCTGCTACTTAATTAGAGAGATGTGCAAACAAACCATGGATGTGCAATAACAGCCGTGGAACAAGCAGACAAAACCTTTTAAGTGAGAGCGAGAGGCAAAATAGATCTTTTTGTTTGTCAAAGGCAAGTTCCTAATGCAGGAACAGTGTCAGCGTGACCATTTTTTGAGATGGGAGAGTTTCATGCTTGCCACAGCGTAAATTGTTGCTCTTGATACACAAGAGATTTAGGGGGAATCCAGCCAACAGAAGCTGCTACTTAAAAGCTTACCTTGTGGTGCCTTGATGATACAGAGAGGTTTTCTTCAGCAGAATCTAACCTTCCGTTAATTTATCTCCTCTTGCAGCATAGAACTCAAGGTGGCAACAGTGGCAGCTGATGCCCATTGGGAACAGTAGGGCGGAAGGCAGGGAGACCAACAGCAGAGGCAGTGACAGGCAGAGCCAATTTGTCCTGCTTTTGCCCCCATTCTACTCCCTGCTGACTTCTGCTAGGTCACCACTGAGTTTAATGAGGAGGAGGTTGACAACCAGCGTCACTCCCTAGACTGGTTTTAAACAAGTAAACAGGCAGGCCGGGGCTAGCTGAGAGCAGACTGGTGGGGAGGCAGTAGCCTCTAAGTTGCCAAGCCCCAAGCCCCGTTCAGGTCTCCAGTTTCATACCATCTAACATCCTGAGTCCCAAAACTGGGATGCACGTCTTCTTGCCCCTGCTCAAATTGGACTAGATGACCCCCGTGGTCCCTTCCAACTCTACAATTCTGTGTTTCGATTCTGTGTATGTGCTTTGCATGGAGGAGGTCTTCAATACCCAGCATCTCTAGGCACGGCTAGGAGTAACCTGTCTGAAACCATGGAAAACCACTGCCAATCAGTCTAGACCAGGCATAGGCAAACTCAGCCCTCCAGATGTTTTGAGACTACAATTCCCATCATCCCTGTTAGTTAGGGATGATGGGAGTTGTAGTCCCAAAACATCTGGAGGGCCGAGTTTGCCTATGCCTGGTCTGGACAATACTTAACAATACTTTTGTTGTTGTCTGCTTGCTTTTTGTTTTGTGTTTTCATTTTGTATTTTTATGCTGCAAACTGCCCTGTGACCTTTGAATGAAGGGAGGTACAGTGGTCTCTCGGGTTAAGAACTTAATTCTTTCTGGAGGTCTGTTCTTAACCTGAAACTGTTCTTAACTTGAAGCACCACTTTAGCCAATGGGGTCTCCTGCTGCTGCTGCGCCACCACTGCACGATTTCTGTTCTCATCCTGAAGCAAAGTTCTTAACCTGAGGTAATATTTCTGGGTTAGCGGAGTCTGTAACCTGAAGCGTATGTAACCCAAGGTACCATTGTACATCAATTTAATATAATTAAATAAATAAATAAATAGAGAGATCGGTGGTTTTGCTAACTATAAGGCATATTCCCTTGTTCCTTAGTTTTGCAAGGGATCACTTCAAATGTGTGCCAGAGGAATTGGCTCACAGTACTTCATGTTTGAGGAATAAAGGGGTGGGCTTAATGAAATCCAAATTGAAAGGGGTTTTCAATTTGAGCCAAGTCACGCCCCTCTGTAGCCTTCTAAATCAGTAACTAAGGGGGCCTTCTCAAATAAAAGAACGGGGTATCATGCTACCGTTTGAGCACTGGACCCAGAGCAAGCCCTCAAGTTATCTTAAGGTGTTCCCATGTGATCATGAACTGTTCCCACGCAACGCAACAGTGAAGTGTCAGACAAAGTAAACAAATAATTGCCATGCCTATTAATAAAACATAGCTTTGCATTTCCACCTAAATCCAAAACAAATGCAACAACTTAGATTATCTTTATTTGTCTTGGCCGTAACTTTCTCAGTTTTAAAATATATGTTGGCATTTACCTAGTGCTAGAAGCACCTTCCGAGTGTTTTATAGATTCATTAAAATGAAGTTAAGCTGTTTTCCCTAAGGTCACCCACACAAGATTCCTACGGCAAACTGAAGGGCTGAAAAATGGCATTTTCTCCCCGAAAAGGTCACACATCCTACTTATCTCTGAATAAAATTTGTCATTAGTTGCATGTTTAGACTAGACATTCTTCCAGGTATTTTTAAAAAATCGTACCTATAGTATTTTACCTGTGTAAAAACTGCTTTATAATTAATTTTATCCTGCAAACCAGCAATGCTTGTTGCTTTTTTTATGAGAAGTAGTATTTTTTTCACCTTCTGATTTAGAAGCTTTCCCACAATTCTAGATTTATTGAGGCTGGTAGTAAAAAGCCATTACCCAAAAGTGAGGCATACCAGATTTCATAAATTCATCCACTGGCTGGAGTGTCCTGATTTGAGAATCGTACTTGATGGTTTGTTCCTTTTCCCTGTAAAAGTGGAATTAATGGATACAGGGGGGATGTACAGGATACCATAGGGAAAAGACTACCAACCTTACGGAATATGCAGATAACGGCCCAATATTGTGAAACCACAGGTTCTCATATATTAAATCAAGTTCTGGAAGGACTTGAATTTCAGTTTATCTGTATGTCTCCTAAAACCAATGTTGCATCAATATAAGTGCACTAAATCAAGGTTATGCTGGATATGCTCCTGAACAAACAAATGTGCACTTATACAGCACACAGTGTTTAAATAATGAACATCAGCAACAAAAGCAGAATTGCCTTATGGCTCATTTTAGTCTTATTGGAATTTCTATTCTGCAGACATTTAAATGCCATAATTCCTGCTGTATGTCTCATCTTCCCCAGCGGTGGTGGTTGGGTTCGTTTGTTTGTGTGTTTTAATATAATAAATAAATAAAATAAAATCACTACAGATGCTGAACAATAAACAACTCTCTGCAAATTGGTTTCCAATTGCTAAGTAATTACAGCAAATTTCAAAATAAACGTAAAGAATGAACTGTTACTTTTTAATAAAGGAACATCTTTTCTTATCAGGTGCTTTAACAGGACCTCATTTGTCTTACATCGTAGCTGAAAGATAGAGCTGCCAAGGAGTCCTGTCCTTGTTCTAGTGATTCGGTATTCCTTTCTGAATGCTTCCATTACAGCAGGTAGCTGAAAGTTCAGCCTTTGGAGTACATTGGCTGTAACATTAAATATGTTTAATGCAACTATGCTTTGGCCACGCAACATATACCTACCCTAGTTATTGAAGCAGACAACCTATTCTCCGTAAGCAATAAATAGTAATTTCACGGTTTGGTCACATTTGTCATTATTTTTCTAACTTAACTGCTGACATCATAATCTGGCACACACTATAAGAGATACTATATGAAATACCCTTCTTACTTTTATTACCATCATGTGATCCATAATGAACCCATAATGATCGAATGAAACTGGGGCTGCTACAAGACTCCCCCCCTCCCCCATGATGTGCTTTTGCTTGCCACATCACATCAAGATTGGTAGTGGTTTAGTAGTGGCTAAACACACCCAAAAGCTTGCTTCCTGTCCACTGCCTTGTTTCCACATGGTTAGTAAGCAAAGATGGCACAAAACACAGCCCTGATTCAGGCCAGCATTGCTCATAAGATACAGTAGTTGTGCCAGTGGCCTGCATCAGACAACACCATCAGCTTTTGGTGATGGCAGGTAAAAATCTCAGATACCCACATGCTGCTTGCTTGCTTCATGGCTGTAGTAGCTGGGTGGAATTATGGGACAATGAAAAACATGTTACTCCTATAATATGAAAAAACCCAAACAAACCTGGTCCTCTAGAGCAAACAGACGGCTGCATCTATGTCCCCTTTGTCATATCTTCCTGTACTTTTGGAATAATATCCAACATTAGTCATACTCAGAGAAGCCCCAATGAAATAATTAGATTTAAATAAGTTCATTAATTTCAGTAGGTCTACTCTGTAATTTACAGCACAATGCTATGTCTACTCAGAAGGAAACCCTATTGAATTCAGTGGGGCTTTCTCTTGGGTAAATGGGGTTCGGATTACAGCCTTAGTTGGGTATCACCAATTATGTTTACCTCCTTCAGTTAAGAAGAATATAATTGCTTTCTGGGGAGTGACTTAAGTGCTATAATATGGTTTACCCTGTGCTGACGTCATGATAACATTAATGAAACAGCATGCAGCACTGCAAAAATAAGGTATGAGGCTGTGTGCAGAAGACAACAATTTAATGGAGCAGCATACACAGTTTTATTTGACAACAAACAGAGAAGCTGCTACTGTTGCCACAGAATTTTGGGGAAATATAATTGTCAACAACAACTGATGCTGGTCAATCACTGTAATCTTCAAATCAATTGACACTGAACTTTTACTTGCTGCATCGTTCAAACAGACACACACTCACCCTGCGCCCCAAAACAGGATCAAACACATAACTTCTATCAGCACATTTTTTTCTTAACAGGGAAGTTAGACAGCCATGAGAGTTTGACTGCAGGAAGAAACTAAGTGATTAAAGACAAACAACTGCTAAATCACAACATTCATTAATGCTCCCCATGCTAATGTTCTGAAAAAAACCACACCTAACAAAATCAATATATAATGCTTCTAATTACACCATGGGAGCAAAGCCAATTGGAAATGACCAGTGTTTTGTGTCCAAGAGAGAAGACGGAACTGCTCAACGCCTACTTTGCCTTTGTCTTCACCCCAAAGGAAAGCAGTACCCAACCTGATAACAGAATAAATAGTGCAAGGAGGGAGATGCAGCACAAGACTGCAGAAGAGGAGGCAAGGTATCCGAGTCTCGTTGCTGAGCAACAACATGCAGGGCTCAGTGGAGTGGGAGACCAGCCAACCAGAAGAGCATTTGAGGTGTACTTGCCTGGAGGCAGAGTCAGCATCCAAAGTCAGGTCCAGTCCTAGGGTCGTGCAAAGAGCCATTCACGTGGTCAGATGGTCCAGGGGTCAGGGAATCTGATGACCAAGGGTCAAGATAAGCAGGAAGGCAGGGCAAGGAACTACAAGCACTGTTTCCTGCTTGTGACTACTTCTTGAAGCTCTGCTTAAGAAGGCTGAAGCCAGCTGGTTCTCATCCATGCATTCTCCTCTGTGTCCTTGAAGGCTGATCAGCTGCAGGTAGAGTCACTCTGCCTTCTCCCCCTTCAGGCTGCTGTTCAGCAGGCAAAGCTGGCTCCTGGTCCATGACATAAGGGAACACAAGGGGTGCCAACAGCCCATTTCAGGGGCTTCCCCTGACTATGACCACTAGTGATGTACTGTTGGTGGTAGCTCTGAGGAGCTTTGGAGCACTCCTGACCAGTGGAGTTCTCACGCATACAAAACCACTCTGGATTGAGGCATTGAGTTGCTCTGTAACTTAGTCTGGATTCCACCTATTGAAATGAATGTGTCCAGGTATGCTTAACTCTGCAAAGAATCAGGATGTTAAACTGGGACTTGTATGGACATTTGCAAGTTCTGTCCTTCAAGATCAGATTTCTCTCAACAAATGAGGCATCATGCTTTCATTCAGTAAAAGCATTTCTTTGTTTTCTTCTACTCTGTCTCTAGCCAGGTATTAGCTAAGTCAATCACTCCTCTGGAATGTAAATTTCTCTTATCCCAGCTTCTCCTGACAATACCTCAGATTAAGCCTGTAATGCTTCCTTCCTTGGTGTAATTGATAGCCCATTCCTCTTAAGCACCATCCTATTAAGTTTCTGCCAGACAAACTCCTACTGAGAAAGGGGGGAAATGCTTGTTGCTGTCTGCATTTTCTACTCTGGTGTTTTAACTTATGAATCGCTAAATGAATTGTAATTCTCCTTTCTTACATAGGGTGTCAGAAATGACTTCTCAAACTCAATTGACTTCCTCTGTGGTAGGTTATGATTGGCATATAGCACATGAGAGCTGGAGCATCCTTTAATCCCTCATCATATTTATGGAAAACAACAAAAATTACGAGCATAAAGCCCCCTTTATGCGTGCACTGTGTAAAGGAAAATATCACCTAGAATGGAGTTGCATGACTGCATCTCTAGAGCTGCTAGCTCCATTGTTGAACTTCACACATTAGGTATATATATCTTCAAGAAAAAGCTTACATATGTAAGATACCCCTCAACTGTCCCGATTTTCCTGGGACATCCTAGAATTACAGAAGACATCCCGGCTTCTGATTGGATCCTGGAATGTCCTATTTCTCCCTTCCAGTGCTGCTGCTGTTGCTGAGCTTGGGGAGGGAGGTAGCGGTGGAGGAAGCCTCTCAGGCACCTGGGATGAACTGTCCATAGGGGTGGGGTGGGGTGCGCTGCACCCATAGGAACAGGATGGGGCACGCTGCACCCTTAGGGAGGGACGGGAAAAGGATGGGGCGCGCGGCACCCATAGGGTCGTGGCATGCTGTGGGGTCTCAGCCACCCTACAGCTGGGGTAGAGGCAGTGGGTGGACAGTGTGGAGCCTGCAGGCGCCTTAGACGCATGGCTCGGGCGCACTGCAGGCCCCGGGGTGAGTGCCTCCTGCCATTTTGTCACCCCCCTCAGTGGTGACACCCAGGGCAGACTGCACCTGCCACACCCCCTTGATACGCCCCTGGAGGGGGGTGAGCTGGTACTTGCAGCTGGCTTGTGAATGAGCGCAAAAGACATGTGTGTTTCAGTGCCTCTGACTTGCAACAAAAGACATGTGTCCTGATTTTCGTCAGTGGGATGTTGGCAAGTGTGGCATAGATTTGTATCTATTTGTATTCAAATTGTTCTGGAGCCCTGTATGATTGGCATTACAAAACGAAGGGGAAATCCCTGGGCACATTGGCTTTCCCTCATAGGCCTCCATTCTTCACGGATGGATGTTGGGGTATGTGTGTGCCAGCACTGTGGCACAATCTCAAGGCCAGAGCCTATGATGTAACTTTGCAGGCCTGCACTATGTGTGATTCCCCTTCACAAAATGCAATTGTGAAGGGGCTTCATTGACATACAGAGAGAGTTATTCATCCTTCTCTGTATCACACATATAGTCCAATCCTCGAATCACCTGCTGGGGTGATTTCTTATGGAGGAGATTCATTGTGGTTAATGAATGGCAGATGCAAGAGTGAAACACTGGAGGATTGGGGCCTTTGTCCTTACAATATGCAACTGCTTTTAAGCCACACACAGAAAATGTGTTGATTGATTTTTTTGATGGTCAATATTTCACCCAACACCTTTACTGAGCTGAAAGGGTTGTTAGGTCACTAGAGCCCATTCTTCTTTGAAGGGAAACAGCTATTGTGTAATTAATAATTTTTTTAAAGAAGGCTAGATTTAAAGTCAATAAAACAATCCGAAGAGCAGCATGTTATAAAAACTTTGCCAAATTAACTGATGCCTAGAATTGGGGGCCTACAGGGGAATCATCTCTGCTAATTATTTGCATATTCATCAATGCTATTAACTAAAAAGAAAAGAAAGAGTAATGAAGGATGTTTGTTTATTCCTCACCCACAACAAATAAAATAATGTTTTGATAAGCCATATTAATAGTATCCTCGTTTTATGTGTGTCTGTCAGTCTATAGAGTTACATAGCTTTGACATTTTTACCCTGCCTTAAATAATGCTTTCTGGCTTTTGTGGAGGAGCAGGGGCTTTTTAAGGAAATCACTATCTCTAGAAAACTGATTCTAGATATAAACCAGATGTAGTTCAGGTTTAAGTCCAAGCCACTTGGGATTATACCACAATATAAAATGCTGTGTGAACAGATCGCAGACATGAAAGGTTGGGAAGGGTATTTTCTGTGGGGATACAAGGTGAAAGGTGCTCTGGATGAGCCTGGCATGGAAACTCTCCTTCTGCAAAGATTCATTATATGCTTTTATTAGGCTTTTCCTGCGTTGGGTAAGCCGAAAATGAAGCCCAGAGGTGCTCCAGAAATAGCAAGTATATTGGGAGTTCTGCTTAACGAGGTGAACAAGGGAAAGAAAAATGTACTTTTTGGTTGAGCTTGGCGGTGACTGTTAGGTACTGATCAGAAGCCTGAGCTTGTGGTTGAGAATGCCTGTCTCAACCTACTCCAGTGATTTATTACCTGTGTGGTGAGATGTGTGGTGCACACAAGACACAAACCCCATCCACAATGGTTTGTCCATTCTTTTCAATGGACGAAGCAGATGCACATGCAAACTTCTTTTTACTTCATCAGGTTATTTTAAGTAAGTTTTCTGATTTTAGCTTTAACTGTTTTTTAAAATTGTACCTTTTGAACCTTATTGTAGACCACTTCAAAGCTACAATGTTAAGTGGTATATTAATTATAGGGGAAAGACACCACGGATTTGGACCAGGCACACCATGATGCATTTAAAATGGCATTTAAAATATATTCCTACCTCCTCCCAATAATGTTGTTGTTGTCGTCATAATAATAGTAACAACAACAACAATAATAATTAATAATAATATAATATAATAATAATTTTATTTTCATCCTTTTTGAGTGAATGGAAATGTCCTAAGGTAAATGTCAGAATTTAGGATTGAATTTAGGATTGCACTGGCAGAGATGTGTCCTAGGGCAGGAAAAGACAGCAAGCTGGAGCAGAGGGTCAGAGAGCTTCGGCTGATTTCTGTTTGAATCCAAGGCTGTGCTATGGAGGAAGCAAGACCCTCTTGGAGTGTAATGCTGGGAACCCCTCCATCATAGGTTCAGGTTGTATATATGTGTAAACAAACCATATATTGTAAAGATTCTGTTGTGCCTCATTTGCCAAAGGAAATACGAACCCTGGGTAGCTGCACCCGGAACCCCTGGAATCTTGCCCCGCTCAGCGATTGGGGTGGCACAGATTTGAAGAATAAATGACATAAGGATAAACTGCTTCAGAAATGCTAGCTATCTTTTAATGTGGGAGGTCAGTTTGGTTATTATAAAAATATAGTTGAAAGAAATTAATTTCCTTGATTCGCTAATATTTATTAATGGCCTCCAAAAGCCAGATCTTATTCCCAGAGCTAGATGTGAACCGGCCTGAGACCTCCAGCTATAGGGCGGTATATTTATTGAATGAATGAATGACCAGGTTCAAGGTCTGCTTAATCCTACAATAGTATTCTATGTTTTATTTGGCTTTCAGAGGAAAGGAAAAGCAAGCTCTTGGTGGTTGTTTTCAAACGGTCAGGCTATAGCAGCAATTTGACGATTCAGACAAAATGTCAATGCTTCCTTCCAACTGGGAAGTGGATGTAATGTTAGCTTCCAATGGGGCAGGCTCAACCCACAGAGAGACAAAAGAGGCAGCCTTGTTTTTCATTCAGTGTATAATCAAGAGCACAAGGCATATTACCTGGGCGGGACATGACATATTCTGCAGACAACCAAGCAGCAAGCAAGGATATTTTTTGTTGGTTGGTGGTTCAATGAGGAGACAGCAAATAGTCTGACCTGCAAAATAACCAGGCCAAGAGAAAAGCTCTACCCAGCAACAAGAACAGCAAGAACGACAGGAAGCCAATCCGGCTGAAAAGTGCTTAACCTCTTCAGAATGTGCAACATTTCCTCCCCCTGAATCCTCCATCTGAGAGACCCTTCCCTAAGAGATAATCCAGTGATGCCCATTGCAGCGATTATTACCCAAAATTTTCCTGAAACTCTGTTTTGTCTTAGAAAAGGAAAAGATGGGTGTCCAAGGGATTTTAAAGAAATTTGAGAGTGGGTTGTGGATGAAGGAGGGAATTGTGGTTTATTTTGAGACTTTTGTCTTTATTTTTCTTTGTGTTTGTTTTATGTACCGAAATAAAAGTGTGAACAAAAAGTAAAAATAAAACAAGCTCTAGGAGAGAGCTTGAAAGCATCTATTATTGCCATGGTGTTTCAGAAGACAATAGTATCTTCTCATTGCATAAAAGTTTATCATTGTTTAATAATATCCCCTCTTCTCCTTCTCCTCCCCTCCCCTCCCTTTCTCACAATAATACAGGTGGCGACCATTTTACAAGCATCCAGTTGACACACAATTAGATTAAAGAACCATTAGAAGGGAGAACAGGAGGGGCCTTGAAGGTACCCATCAACAGTTTGTCATAGTCTTCCTATGATGAGGTGTCTAATGGTGAGAAGGATTATATTTCTATTTAAATTATAGTAGTTATTTCTAATTTTACATTGGTATGTAAATTTAGATATTGTGATATTACAATTTTACATATTACTCCTAAGCAAACTGTATGCAAATTAATGCCTTACTAGGTGATTCATTTTAGCTTTTTTGGCATCAGTAGACTACCCTACTAACTGTGCACCATTACTGTGAGCCCTGAGCCTCAAAATAATAAGAGGCCAGCACTGCAAAAGGCTCTGTTGCTGTTTTTGCTGGGAGTCATAGAATTGTAAAGTTGGAAGGGACCCCAAGGATCATCCCCTGCATTGCAGGAATCTTTTGCCGAACATGGGGATCAAACCCACAACCCTGAGATTAAGAATCTCATGCTCTACCAACTGAACTAGAAGGTTAAAGAGTCCTTTGTCCACACCTTAGTTTACACTGGAGTGAAACTGCTCAGGCCTTGTTAAACTCAAATGATGGCACCATGATTAGTTGCCAATAGGAGTTATATGTTGTTTTGTGACCACAGGCCTCCACTACACCAATGCCACAGACTGCACAGAAAGCTGCCCTGGAAGGATGTTGTCAATTGAGTCTTGCAGATTGAAATTTGATATGGCATGCGACAAGCGATAGGGTTCAGCATTCCCACTAATCCTTGAAATGTTTAACAACAGGGATTGGATGCCTTTCGAGTTTCAAACTGTGTTTGTCACATAAACGCAGCACAGGAATTTCCTTCAGAAGGGTGTTTAAAATATTCATGAAATAAAAATGAAGATTTCAGTCCTCAAGTCTCAGCCTGGGCAATGATGCAGTCACAGACATTACGGAGCACTCAGTTGCATGGTAATGTGCCATTTGATACAAAAGTTGAGGGGCCTGCTGTGCAGTAATGTCAGACAATTCTTTTAAATCATGAACAGAAAAGAGAAGAGAGGGTGGCTAAGGTCCTTTGCGATTGGGCACTATATTTAGATTAAGTCAAGCAGCCACTTTGACTTGTCAGCTGAATGTTTTCCATACAATCAAGTGATATGTCGGGGTGGTTTCAGGTGAACAACTGAGATGGTCACTGCGGTGAAGAAATCAGCATAAGGTGATCTTTTTGGAATGGAGACCATTTATCTGAGTGTTCTGAAAAACACTTTATTCCTCCTGTGAATGCCTTGGAAATTTGCAGGCAAGCAGCTGTGCTTTGCCAAAGTTTACTGTGGAATCTCCACACTGGATGGTATTCAACTCCCTTTTACTAAGAGTAGACCCATCAAAATTTGAAAACCGAACTTAATCATGGCCATTAATTCCAGTGGGCCTACTCTGAGTAAAAGTTAGTTAAACACAATCCATTGTTTCGTAAACTATCCCTTGACACAACAGCACAGTTCAGATATTTTACCCTGCAGTAACATCCTTTGCATGGTGAGGGCTGGATCTGGACCTCATAAGAACCAAGAAGCCTACTGGATCTGGTCCATAGCTGTCAACTTTTCCCTTTTCTTGGAATAAGGGAATTTCCCTTAAAAAAAGGGAAAAGTTGACAGCTATGATCTGGTCAAAGGCCCATCTAGTTCACAATTCTATTCTCACAGTGATGATCCAGATGCCTCTGGGAAGCCAACAAGCAGGACATGAGTACAATAGCACTTCTCTCCCTCGTGTTCCAGAAGTTCTTCCTCACAGAAGCAGAGACTACAGTCCAAGAAGCCAAACCTTTCCTGCTGACACCACCTGCACAGCCAGTGATTTACTTCCAGTATTTTCTTCTCTCTTCCTAGGCCTCAACCTTCAACAGGAAGGAGTGATGAAGGAGACAAAGGTCTCCCTGCTCACTTTCCTTGAATCATGCATATATTTTATGCTTCTTTCATGTCCCCTTTCTAAGTCATCATTGTCTCTGTAGTCCCAAACCTTGTCTCTGTAGATCATTTTGGTTGCCCTTTTCTACACCTCGCACCATGGGAATAACATATTTGAGCTGCACACTCATGCAGAAGTGTACATGCACTTCAATCTATATATTCAGTCCTCTTGATTCTGTGTATCATGGAGCTCACACAATATCTTTTTGGAAATCTAAATGATTCTAGGTAGGATGGAGAAATGTCAGGGTAATCCCCCCTCCTTCTACTGAGCCTGCCACTGTTGTCCACAAAGTCACCTATGTGCAAACATGTGTTGGCAGGCTGTGGAAATGGCTGTCACATTGAGTTATTGGTACTTTTAGAATTAAGTGATTTGGGCAGTTCTAGCCCGGGTTGACTATGTCTATAGATGAAAATAAAAGTGATTGTTCAAGTGAGACGCTAACAGATGAGATGAAATCAGTATAGCACGAGAGTAAGTGAACCAGTTGCATATTTGTCAACACATTCCAAATGAGAGCTATTTCCTAGCAGATTCACACTTTTCTCCTTTAGTGCAGTGAAGACTTTCCCATGCAGAAACTGATTTGGGGGCATTCACACCTGAACCTGTGTGTGTGGTCCAAGAGTACTACTTCAACCTCCGGCCCCACACACTTCATGAACAAGAACAGGGGTCAGCAAACTTTTTCAGCAGGGGGCCGGTCCACTGTCCCTCAGACCTTGTGGGGGGCCGGACTATATTTTGAAAGGAAGAAAAAAAAAAAAAACAGGCAGGCCCCACAAATAACCCAGAGATGCATTTTGAATAAAAGGACACATTCTACTCATGTAAAAACACACTGATTCCCGGACCGTCCACGGGCCGGATTTAGAAGGCAATTGGGCCACATCTGGCCCCCAGGCCTTAGTTTGCCTACCCATGAGCAAAATCTTAATGTATGGTGCACAGTGCATACATTAATTAATATATGTCACAAAGTTCTGTGGGTGGCTTACAGAAAATATGAAATGCAACTCAATACAGGGAAATGCACCGCAGTACAATAAAATATAAAAATGAAATGATATTTTTTTTTACTGCTGTAATTCAACTTCGACTCTAACCCTGTGGGGAACTCTCTTGCACACCTAAACCCTGCAGAAAGCAGGACTGTATTCCCTGCACATCAGCTGATGCATGGGAATTCAATCCTGCTTGATCACTGTCTCCCCACTCCACCCCATCTGTCAAAGTTGGCTTGCGGGGTGGGGGAACATAAAGATCTAGCCTGCTACATCACAAAGCTTCCCCATCACTGCTGTAATCTGGGACAGAGCTTTTCTGAACATCTGCAGAGTTCATCTCACTCTTGCATAAACATTACCAGAGCCAATACTTCCAGGGTGGGAAATAAGTGATTCTAGTCAGGCATACACCTCTTAGGTTGCTTTATGCTGTGAAGTGGTCTATAAATTTCTTTAAGTAATAATGAAATACATACTGCCGGTTTTAGAAATTAAGCAATGGACTTAAGATCTATAGTTCACCAGAAAGTCCTCTAGTGAATTAAAATGGTATTTTCTCAACCTATTTTAAGTTCTCTATATTACCATTCCTCCTCCCTGCTCTCCACCTCAACTGAAAACTGAGCACTGTAGGTCACAAGCCATGAAATGGTGCTGAGGTGGTCTGAAATGCCGTTAAGACTGAAGACTTAGAATACCCAACATTCAGGCTAGCAGCCCATCAGCATAATTAACATCCATTCGGCCCCTCTGCCAAGCAAAGGGAAGTCCGTGGTGTGCACAGTGATGATGGGATGCAGTTTGCATCCTGTCCAAACAAGACACAAACTGTGTTCAATTGTCTGGTCCTGCTTATTACCTTGATGGAATTCACCACATTGACCCCAGCAAGTAAGTGTACCATTTACACCCTCCACTGAACACTGTCATTTTACCCAGCTGTGTGAAGTACCTCTAGACATTATACCAAATTCCCTGGTTTTCTTTCATTCCCCCTGGTATTAAGGCTTTTTACCCCCTTTGACAAACAGCAGCTTTATACAAAGCAACATTCATCCCAGGTTTTTCAGCCTCCTACCTGTGGTGATGGAAATTGATGAAGCACTACCTGAATATTACTAATGCACATAATCTAATGGCTAAATATAGAGCTGACAAAGGCCCTCCCTTAGATAGCAGCAGCATGGGGAAAAATCAATGTCATTCCTGATACAGTTGCCTGACAGACATCTTCAAGAAGAGTTTTATCTTTACTTGTCACTGATTCACAGATATGCCTTGGCATCGGATTATAGAGTGCTTTTATTCTGTTGTTTTTTTTGCAGGTAGGGGCACATTTTAAGATTGATTTCTCTTGTGTCTCTATACTTTTAGGACTGTTCTATATGTTGGAACAGATTTCCATTTTTCCACTGCAGGCTGAGTGCATCTTTTCCATAATGTTCATGTGTCTGGAAAAGGATACATATAATCCTCAGATAATCATGGTTCCTAGGAGTGTGCACTGACTATTTTTAGGCACAAAAATGTGTTCTGTGACAGAAAAGAGGTAGTTGACCCAGAATGGACCCATGTTTTGCTTTAACTTATGCAGGACTAGCAGAGAGCGCACGTTTGTTCATGGAGAGTCACATTCTGGCCCACCATCTTGATTCAAAATGGCACCCGGCATCAAAATAGCAACCATCCAGATGCCAATGGAATCTTGAAAGCAGGGATCCAAGTGCAACAGTGCTCTGCCCACTTGTAATTACCAGCAACTTCTACTCAGAGGTAAGTAGAAGCAAGAACATCAGGCTGTTGCTCTCCAACGCATGCTTTCAGGTTTTCCATTGGCATTTGGATGGCCAATGTGAGAACAGAATGCTGGTCCATTGGCCTGATGCAACAGACTGTTCTTAGGTGAAGTGGGAAGCCTCTTGTAGTTGTGGTGGTATCCTGTGCAATTTAGAAACTTGGAAAATTGGGGATCTATAAGGCATGGGTACAGCAGCTATACTGCATCAGACAGATGCCTTGGCTTGCGGTGGGGGGGGGGGAGGTGATGATGAGGTGAGGTCAGTGTGCTCATACCTGCTGTCTACCTCATGTGTTTTCTCTGCCCATTTAGAGAAGAGGGCTAAGGAGAACAGTTTAGGCAACTGTGTGATATAGGCATATTTCATGGGAACTGGGAGGGAAAGTGTTAGGGATGGATTGCCAGGGATGGATTGCTGAAGGATAGGACTGGACTGTAACTCATCTTGATCACTTGCTTGGAAAAGGCCTTCCTAGATGTAGTCTGCCTGCAATGTAAACCCCATTTTTTGCCAGGAAAGACACTTCATGTATTCATGTTTTCCATGCCCCTCAGTAAACCCTCAACATAGCCTAACGTGGGCTGCTTGTAAAACTGGAGATTGTCTTTGGCTTGTATATGTTTTGGCAGAGGGAACCATTTCAATATGAAGCAGCCTCAGAATCCTTTTGGCATTTCTGAAAGAATGGGGCAGGATGAATAATTCACTTGAGAAGCAGTTGACATTATGCTGGCGCTTCAGCAAAGTTTATTTAAACATTTTTTTAAAATGAGATGAATCAGTAAGTGTTCATCTGAGCTCGTCGTGGTTCAGAATAAATGACTGATTGAAAGTGATTTTTCAAAAAGGAAAAGGAAAGGTTATTTTTATTATTAAAAGATCACAGGGCAGTTCTCTCTAAACAGATCTTCCGAAACGGTTCCTAAATCAAGGTTTTAAGAACAACATAAACAAGAAGGGAAGACTTATGCAGGAGTTACACTGCTACAAAGTGGTTTGCAAATAGAAGGATCAAAAAGCAGGCCAAGAAAATGGGAGTGGTAGTCAGCAGTCACCTTCTGTGCATAGGCAATTAAGAGTACATCCCTCATAATTGTTTATTGATATATATATATATTTAAAAAATCCTTTTTTTGCTTTGCTTTTAAGTCATTTTAAGTCATCTTTTAACACCAGAAATTGTTCTGTGTCTGTTGGGCATTGAATGTCCTTTCTTGCGCCAGCAGCTGATTCTACTAATGGCCCAGTCCAAATCTCCTGTTCCAGAACTGTATGAGACAATATAATTTATGACAGATTACAAAGTCTAGGTGCACTACCTGCTTCTGATGTTACTTTCTAGAATGATAAAATCACCAGGATGTTAATATTAAATGCTGTATCCTTTTCTCACCCTCATATGATATAAGCTGACATTTACTATAGATGGCTGCTATAGGTACTTGTATCTACCCATAACACTGTATTGCTGCCTCATAGCAAGCACATGTGCTTCAGAGCTAGAACTGAAATGCTTGCTGCATGGGTATATGCACACATAATAGATATATAGTGAACTGGTTTTAAGAAAGCACTGGCTTATTCTTCTCACATGAGGACCAAGTCAGAAATTCAGCATTCAGATCTGATCTCCCAGTTATTGGACCAATTGAATGGCCCATATATACTCCTTTGGCAGAATTATGCACATGGCCAATGCTGAAAGCATTGATAATAATTAATGCAACCACATTGGACATCAAAGGGAAGATGATAACAGAAGGAATTTGTCTCAAGTTGTAAAATCAGACAAGCCATCAAAGTACAGAGTATGCTGATTTATCGCTCAGAAATGAACAAGGTGTGCTCAGTGTCCATTTTAAAGAAAGGGGTTGTGGGTGTTTTCTAAGTTCTGAAAGAGAGTGGCTTTTATTTTATGAATTTGAAATTGGGCAGGTAATTAGCACCCTAAATGAAATGTGGACATGCATTGTGCCTGTCGCTCTTTCCACAGCTGGAAATAAAGCAACTTTTCCTCTTTCCTTCTCAGAATCAAAAGCTACTCAATTACAGTTAGTAATATGAAAAAGGCTTCAGGAGAAAGGCTTGAGGCTATGAAGCCCCCAAATGGCTTCCCCTTAATGGTTCCATTATTAAGTTTTTCTATTTTTAGCTGAATTCCCAGGTACCCTCTACCTGCACCCCCCCTCCTTAATTCTCTTAGCTGTTCAACAGTTTCTTACCACAAAAGAAGATGGCTTTGTGTTATGTTGCTATGGCAACCCCTGCTGTCACCCTACAAAGTATAGGGAGGGAAGTGGATCAGAGAGGGAAGAAAATCAAAGCTAGAAATAATGATTTTCAGCATATTCTACACAATATGCATATTGTGACACCACATCCAGATAGCTTGTGTTTTAGGAGAATGGAAACTGAAGGATGTTGAGAAGAGAGTCATGTCTTAGTTCACTTCCTTTCCCAATGGAATTTTGTTTTCTTCTGCAATCTTGGTAGGGATGACACAGTCATCCAATAGGTATGATAGCCACCATGAGTATTGTGCTTTCAAAGGTGTGGACAGTTATTCTGAACACAGGGAAAACCATAGCTCCGTGGTTGAGTATCTGCTTTGCATGCAGTAGGTTCTAGGTTGAATCCCCAGCATATTCGGGTCGGGCTGGCAGAGACATCTGCCTGAAACTCTGGACAGCTGCCCCAAACCTGGTGTTGTCTGTGTTGACAATACTGGGCTAGATGAGCCATTGTCTACTTCAGTACCATATGAAACATGGTACTGCTATGATGCCTTATGTCTGATCCTATCAAATTTACCATTCATTGGGGTGTGGGAAGAGAGAAGTGGTCAGCAGCTACACGAGAGTGTCTTGTGCAAGCTCATCAGAAGGGGGAAATCATAGAATGTGGACACTCTTCTGCCATCTCATGAAGGTTTAAGTATCATTATGGAATGTACATTCCATTTTGGATCCAAATAGGCAACCCAGTGAAAGGGGTTTTTCCATGAAAAATAAATTGAAAAATCTGAGAAAATTGCAACAGGGTGGGGATGCCCTTGCAGAGATCACCAGCCACTTTGGGGCCCTGGACACTTTTGCAAGCCAGGGAAACTGTTGCAGTCTCCCCACCCAACACAAAACACCACAACCTAGTTTGTTATCTGTAAGTTTCAAAACCTGTTTGAGTGAGATGAGGAGTGGTGAAGGGGACCTTGTGTGTGTGCCAAGGAAGGTCTTCTCAGGGCAGATGGGAATAAGCACCATGTCTGTAGAATAAGATAATATATATATATATATTTAATGTAAAAAAAAAATCTGTAACTGCCCCTGACTATAAAATATTCTTAAAAACAAACAAACAAATAAACAAACAAAAATATATTATTTATACCCCACCCATCTGGCTGGGTTTCCCCAGCTACTCTGGGGCGGGTTCCAACAGAACACTAAAATACAATAACCTATTAAACATTAAAAGCTTCCCTAAAAGATGCTGCGCTAACCAGTGCCAGACCTGGTGCAGCCCATCATGGCCACATCAACCCACATGATAATAAAATGAACACGTGTAACCTGGACTACTGGGGAGTGGGTGGGGCTGTGGTCTAAACCAATGAGCCTCTTGGGCTTGCTGATTGGAAGGTTGATGGTTCAAATCCATGTGACGGGGTGAGCTCCCATTGCTCTTTCTCAGCTCCTGTCAATATAGCAGCTTGAAAGCATGGTAGTGCAAGTATATAAACAGGTCCTGCTGTGGCAAGAAGGTAAACGGTGTTTACATGTGCTATGGTTTCCATTACGGTGTCCTGTTGCGCCAGAAGCTGTTTAGTCATGCTGGCCACATGACCCGGAAAGCTGTCTGTGGACAAATGCCGGCTCCCTCGGCCTGAAAGTGAGATGAGTGCCGCACCCCATAGTCACCTTTGACTGAACTGTCCAGGGGTTCTTTACCTTTACCTGGACTAGGGATGAGTGAATCTGTCAATTTAAGCTCCTCTCAGTTTCTCATTTTTCCACACTCCAGGTTAGTCATTACATTTCCAAATTAGTTTTCCTTAGCCCTACCTGGAGGCACCATGGGTTGGACCTGCCAACTTCTGCTTGATCACTGAGCTGTAGCGCTGAGAGTTTCTGAATACCTATGATGTTCAGGCACTTTTTTGTGCAAAGTTGTTATAGTGAGGTTGCTTTTCTAGCTTTCTCCTGAACTTTGTTCACTCCTATTTATTTAATCCCATAGTTGGAAAATTAGAACAGTTCATGAAGAGGAAATTTGTGGCCTGGAGAAATCATCCAAAATCCAGTTCCTGAGAAGTCAGTGTTGATATGTTGACACATTTGTATCAATTAGCTGTAGGGTCAGGGGGGAGAGCTTGGCAAGTGGAAGAGAGATGCTGATCCCTACATCTCTATAGCACTGACTGACAGCTGGAAAATCATCCTAAGAAAATGACAGACAACTTGTTCAGTACTGAAAACTACACTGAATTTCCACCCTGCATTATGTATAAAGATGGCTAGAAAACTAGTGTATCAACAAGGAGAGTACGAACACATGTTCAAGACGTTCTCTTGCACACTGACTATATCAATGTTGTCTAGCAATTGGTGTTCAGAGGCATATTGACAGTGGAGATAGAAGACAGTCATCATGACTAGCAACTGCTGATAGTCTTATTCTCCATGAATTTGTCTGATACTCTTTGGTAGCCATCCAAATTGGTAGCCATCACTGCCTCCTGTAGGAGCGAGTTCCAGAGTTTAACTATGCCTTGCATGAAGAAATAAGCTGCACTGAATCTTCCAAAAGCTCCCTTGGATGTCCATGACTTCTACTGTTGAGGGAGAAAATTTTTTCTCTAACCACTTTCTCCATGCTTAAAATGCACCTGAAGCTCAACTGGGAGGAGGCCCATCTGATCTCAGCTGGGATGGAGTTTCACAGGACTGGGCCCACAATACTTAATTCATGACTCTTGGCAGATGACAGCTGTGCATCTGAGCCATGGGAGACCACAAACAGAGATTTCAATCAAAGATCTCAAGGACTGGGCAGGGAGATACAGAATCAGGCTGTCCTTAACATATTCTGGACCAAAGTTGTTAAGGGCCTTTTAAATAAATTAACCCTGGCCCAGTAACATATGGGCAGCCAATGTAAGTGTCTCTGGCACATTTGTAATATTTGGCACATGTGTTCATCAAATGCCATGTGCACAGCCCTGAAGTATTCTGGGCTTTTTTGTTTCATCATGTATCAGTCTCTGCATAGATCCTCTTCCATCCATTCTTACATATGTTGGTTTGTTGCCAAGAATAGTTCCCAAATAAGATAGGTCTGGGTGCACCTATTTTATTTTATTTATTTTATTTTATTTTATTTTATTTTAGAATTTTGAAGTGAATTCATCTGGCTGACTGAACCTTGAAGTCAGGAGCATGGAGACCAAAGTCCAGACTAGAGGAAAGAGGGCTCCCTTACAGCTGAAATCTAGTGAAGCTTGCTGTAAGTAGGAATAAGAAATCTTATTGTGTGGACTTTAAGTATGGCGACTGACTGCCTTCCTTTCTCAGAGAGAGAGCCAAAACTCCAGCATTGCTGATGGCACAGACACACCGACCACCAGTTATGTAACTTATGACATCTTTTTTTGTATTTTCTCTCCCCCTCCCCACCTTCCTTCGTGCTTCTGAAGTGATGATGTTTCCTCTTCACTGGGTTTGCGTGTCCCTGCTGGGGACTTTAAATTGCATGTTCAGTGATAGGACTTGACTGCTCTTTAATGCTTCCTGCAAATCTTATTAACCGTATGGTAATAAATGGAGGAGGTGCACAATTAACTGGGTGGCTCATAATCTGCACTTTGCATCCTGTTAAGTATGCAAAGAGCAGGTAGGTGTTGCAGTTCCAAAAGAGAGAGAGAGAGAAATTATTTAAAGGTATGTACCAGTATTGCTCAAGAAAGAAAGAAAAAGTGTGGAACTTGCTTTTAAGGTTGATTTTGTATACCTGACTTTCTAATTGCCTTAAATCTGTTTTTATAGTTTAGATTACAGAACAAATTAGAAAATGTGTTGTATCTTGTTTACCCAGATAATGATGCAATTCTGTTCTCATCAAATCAGGCTTTATTTGCCCTCACAAGACAGTTTAAAATAGTCTTGAAATAATAACAACCAGCCTCTCCTTTGTTATTTTAGTGCTTCCTTCTTCAAATGGAAGCCGTTTTGGAGATGCAGAATTATTATGCCTTTTCAGTCCAAAGTGGGAGACATTTCTTGCTGCTAAAGTAGAGGAGTTGGAATCAGAAAACTCCACAGGTTCTGATCCCTAGTTGAAGCCAGCCACTTTCTTTCCTTTCAGAGCTTTCTATTTTGTGACCTGTGGGACTTGTCAATGGTCATGTGCATGACCAATTTGAAGAACGTTTTCCACATGTGTACTTCCACAGGATTGCTTGAGGTAACCCCCCCCAAAACCTGCTATAGCATCATGGCTAAGAATTTAAGTTGGGAAGCCAAAATTCTAATCCCACTTGAACCATGAACTCACCAAGTGGCATTTGACAAATTGCCATCTTTCAGCATCTTCCTCACTCTGTAATATTGGTATTATAATGATGGATATACTCAAGGGTGCTTGCAGGAATTATTCCAGGGCTGGGGAAATATAAAACATGAAAGGGGAAACAGGCTAATTCGTCACACACGCAAATAAGTAGAATGGCACATTTTGCCAGATAGCTTGGATTTTACAAATGCCAGAAACTTAATTTTTAAAAAATTAAAAAGCTGGGTGTCCAGAGATTATGATTCATCAGAGGGTGGGTGCAAACACCATGGATGCAATGCTGCTCACAAGTCACTGCTCAGTAGCCTTACATAAACATAGTATTGAAGCACAAACTTCACTGTTTGTAGCCTAGCCTGCAACTCCTTGTTCCTTTCTTTGCTAAATCCTGCTGTAAGAGCTTCCTTCTCTTACATATAGATTCATGCTGGACATTATAGAGGGTTAAGAATCAAACAATGTAAGTGGAGCCTTGCTAGATCAGATCAATTTGTCTATCTAGGCCTGGGATATAGTCCTTCAGTCATTACTGGACTACAACTCCCATCATCCCTGGTTGGTTATGCTGGCTGGGGTTGGTGGGAATCCAACAGCATTAGGAGTTCCCCATCAATGATCTAGTCTAACATCCTGTTTGGGCAAATGTGGCACTGTGGGTTAAACCACAGAGCCTAGGACTTGCTGATCAGAAGGTCGGCGGTTCGAATCCCCGCGATGGGGTGAGCTCCCGTTGCTCGGTTCCTGCTCCTGCCAACCTAGCAGTTCGAAAGCACGTCAAAGTGCAAGTAGATAAATAGGTACCGCTCCGGCGGGAAGGTAAACAGCATTTCCGTGTGCTGCTCTGGTGCTGGCCGCATGACCCAGAAGCTGTACGCCGGCTCCCTCGGCCAATAAAGCAAGATGAGTGCCGCAACCCAGAGTCGGCCACGACTGGACCTAATTGTCAGGGGTCCCTTTACCTTTACCTATGCAACAAAAAGTATTGCTTTTCCCACAAACATCTATGTAATATTTGTTGGATTGGCAAGATAGCAGACGTAAGAAATGGCCCGTAGGGTGGGGCAGCTGACACTGGCATCACTGCAGCTTACCTAGGTGGGAATGGGACAGTGAGGTGGGTTGGTGTGTGGGCTTTGCAAGTACACCAGTGAGATTGCTGGATTGTCTCTGCTAGTCCACCTGCACAGCCCAGACCCTGCTGCTGCTCCACCCCAGCCTTGTCCAGGTAAGCTGCAGAAACACTACAGTATGGAGGCAGCCACATGACTCTGCCACACCATAGACCGATAGTGAAAAAAACTGCTGCATCCAACTAAAGCTGTTCAGCATCAGGTCAGCAAAAGCAAACTCGCTTTTATTTCTGCAGGCATGTTGGTGCATGGTTAAAATGCATGCTCAGAGCATTTCATTCTTTTCCCATCAGGGCTGGCAAGCTGTTTGTCTGTTTGTTTGCTCTAACATGTCAGGAGTGTAGAAGCAGCTGTAAAGCATGGAATGATGAGGGATGGGGAAAGAGAAATGTTAAGGGGGGTGAGCATGAAACCATTAAGTTTAGGATCTAGAATTACCTCTTTGCATGACTGATTACGTACAATGTAGCAGGGAGGAATCAGGTCATTATCAGGTATAAATCTGCCCCCCCCCCAGAGGTGCTTCGTGTACACACATGCACAGGGCCGGATTTAGGCTTGATGAGGCCCTAAGCTACTGAAGGTAATGGGGCCCTTTATATGTCCAGCTGTCCTTTGTCAACAACAATTTGTTGCTTTTTTGTGCTGAATATATCCTATATGGTAATTTATGGACCTAATAGGTATCTAAAACCATTTGCACATAACAAAATATGTATTTTATCAAAGTAATTGTTGAACGGAAATACAATTAAGAAGACGTATATTAATAGTGAAATACAATTAAGAAGAAGTATATTTTTTTGGGAGCCCCCAAGAGAGTGGGGCCCTCAGCTATAGCTTTGTTTAGCTTATACACAAACCTGGCACTGCACATGCAGCATGCCAGTGGTTTCCTTTTTGCTTATCATCTCCTGATTCTCTTTTGCTGTTCAAGGGATCTGTGTAGGCACTCACCGTTCACTAAACATAATTCACCCACCTCCCACCCATGGACCCATCTGCCAGCTGTCATGGCACCTTTTCCAAATCCACACAGGCAGCCCTATCAGACTCGAAACACATATATCATATATGCCATAGGGAATCTCTGCTAAGTAAGCATTATGCATATAAGCAGGAACATAGGCGGGAACTGCCCTAGCAATTAACATTTTCAAGCACCTCTGCTGTAAGGATCTAAATTTAAACCCTGATATCATTATCCTTGGCACAGGGCCCAATCCGTTTTCATCTGACCTACCTACAATGCCTTTTTTATTTTTTATGAATGAAAGCTATTTGCCAAATTGACCATTTTTGCTGTCGTTTTTTATTTCAGATATTGCAGTGATAAGTGCTATGATAATTCCTGGAGAGAAGCAGAGAGGACGAAGCAGATAAATAAA
Organism: Podarcis filfolensis; assembly: GCF_964270895.1. Taxonomy (NCBI): domain Eukaryota; kingdom Metazoa; phylum Chordata; class Lepidosauria; order Squamata; family Lacertidae; genus Podarcis; species Podarcis filfolensis. The sequence continues at coordinate 63,400,020 of NC_139609.1, forward strand.
TGAATGGGTATCTGAATGCACACTGACACTTGGGCATGCAACAAAAGTGTAGCTAGCTTTTTGTTTTGATAGACACGTGTGCCTCCATGTGTGGGGCAGGTAGAAAATAGGAGCTGCAATCTTGAGAGCAAGAGAAAGATAGTTGTTACGTGATCTGCAAAGAACAGGAATTTAAAACAAACAGCACACCTGGAAGTCAAGCAGTGCTCCTTTAAACTCCCCACCCCAGGAGAGACCTCCTAGGATTTCTGGTACTACTGATCATCCTTTGCATTGAAAGGCAGAGCATGAGACAAGAAGTTCTGTGATCACTTTCCCCTTATTGCCAAAGGTGACATCTGAAAAGAGCAGGGCTTCCTCCTGAGTGTGTGTTGAGGGGAAACGGAGGAAGATGAAAGAAAACAGAGCTGAAGAGAATCACTTTATACCTCTGTGGTATTTGCCACTTGTTGTAAGGCAGCATTTCAAAAGATGAAAGCAAATGATTAAACCAAAACTTTTCAGCTTTCAGTTCAGGTTTACAGAAAGACAGAAACAGATATAGACACAATTACATAGATGCACCTGACCTTCAGCTACAGAAAACTCCTGAACTGCTAATTTATAGAGAATAGTTAAAAAGAAAAAGGCCCAGTCGGTACACAGAATTCAGAAAAGTAAGTACACACAGGGCAGCAGCATCTCTCCCTGTGTGCCCCCTAAATCTGTTCTGGGGTAACCCACAACCCTAACCCTGTAGGATAGCTCAGTTGATAGAACATGAGACTCTTAATTTCAAGATCATGGGTTTGAGCCCCACACTGGGCAAAAAGATCCCTACATAGCAGGGGCTTGGACTAGATTACCCTTGTGGTCCTTTTCCAAAACTATGATTCTGTGATTCTGTAGCAGGTTTAGGGAGGCAGTTCTGTCGCACAAGAGTGAATCCTTGTATTGATGGAATGAATGCATAACGTCCAGAGGGGTAGCTGTGTTATTCTGTCACATCAAAAAATAGCACATGGCATAAGCTTTCATGGAATACAGTCCATTTCATACTATGAATGAAGTGTCATCCAGAGTAGCAGATTTATGTAAAAATGGTTGGTTGGAGGAGGGATATTGTAAATAGAAAGGAAAGCCCAGCCCAGGACAAAAGCAGTTCATCTAGAAAGAGCTGCAGACCATGCCTGATATTCGCTGGTGGTGCTTGGATACTGAATTTCATCCCATTTCCCCCCTTTATCACTCTGATATTTATAATCAACTGTGGAGCCAACCCCATGGGCCACAGGAGGTTGCACTCAGCATCTGTAGCACCCAGCTGCCAAACGTTGCCATTTCATGTACGCAGGAGAGAAGCGCAAGAATCAGCTATGTCTGGCTCCTAGCTAATTCCACATGTAGCATCTGGGTTGCCTTTGCGGCTGGTTCCCATCAGCTGTGATTTGTGCCTTAAGAGATAGAGCAAGGTCAAACTCCTGATGAGCAGATATTGTCATCTGGAAGATTTCTGTCTGGCTTGCTTTGGGAAATGGTGTGTGTCAGAGGGGAGGGGAATAGAGTGTGTTGCTAGAGATATGAAGCTATGTAGCAGAGATAATATATAGAGAGATAGATAAATGATTAAAACTTGTCATTGCAAATGAAAAATACTTTCTTGGATTCCCTGGACGTACTGTAGCCTCTCTTCCTGTCTATAGACCACTGATTGCCAAAGTCAGGAGGCAAGTTGTGGGGGGGGGGGATTCATCCAGTTTTTCAAAACTTACAAAACTGGATCTGTGAACACAGAAAAAATCATATGGAAGTGAGTCACCCTCATATGTGCTTGAAATGAATGAACTTTTAGCCCTTTGAATTTTTCCTAAAGGCAAGAGTGTCAACAACAAAATGGCACAGAGTAACTAATTAACAAACTCTGCCACTGTGATTGCTTAACCACATTCTGCAACATCTGGCATCGTTGAAAAGCTGCCATGAAACAACGGGAATTATTCCCAAAATAACTGTACAGATGGGTTTATGCAGATAAGGAAGACAGTTCTCTTCATCTGCCATTGGGTGGCGAAGTCATGAGTTGTGCATGCAACAGGGTGAAGGGAGAAACCAAGCTTTTGAAAATGCAAGCCCATTCTCTACGTTTGCCACTAGGAGGCAAAGTCTCCTGGACCTACACGTGCACAACCCAACTGAATTGAGTTCATGGAAAAAGTCACACTCAAGTTCGTGAGAAGCAAACACAAAGAGTTGGCCTCAGAATCCAAATCTTAAGTCTCTCCCAATTGGTGAAGGAGTATATGTGACTGGGCAAGAAAGTAGAGAAAGCTGTAGTGAAGAAATCTCCCAGGGGCACGGGCAGGGCTCATAGCTCAGTGGTAGAGCATCTGCTTTCCATGCTTAATGTCCCAGGTTCAATCCCTGGAATCTCAATATAGGATTGGGAGAGACACAATGCTGGAGTACTGCTGTTGCTCAGTATAGACACTACTGAATTAGCCAGTGTTTGAACAATACAGAGTGAGAGGGACCAATGTTTTGACTCTGTATAAGGCAGGTTTCTGTGTTGTTTCTTTGGAAGGAAGGGTCATTGCTCAGTGGTATAGCATGTAGAAGATCCCAGGTTGACTGTTGAGCATCTCCAGGTAGGGCTAGAGGAGAGACCCCTACCTGAAACCCTGGAGAGATGCTGCCAGTCAATGTTGAAATACTGAGCTGGCTGGACCAATGGACTGGATCAATATAAGGTAGCTTCCTATCTTCCTATGGGACTGTTTAAAAATTTCAGACCAAGGAAGACCTTTTGGAAGACCTTCTAGAATTCTTCTTGCCTTTTCTGATAATGGCAACAGATACGAAGCAGATCCCAGCATTTGTGTGGTGGAAACCTAAGAATAGCATCCTTGCCTACAGATATCTCACGTGTATAATAGGTTTGAAGAAGGCCGAGGAGACTTGCAAGTAACCTAGAAGGGCTATAAATATGTAATGCACAAACACAACAGAATTGCAGCACGATACCTTGGCTTATTCCAGATTCCAAGCAATGCAGTTTCAGCCACTGCTGCCATTTGTGGTGGGCTGCAACTATGCAGAGACAAAGTGGATTCGACTGCAGAGACGGAGGGCGTCCCTGGCATGTGCTCTTGCCACTCAGCCTCATTCCCTCTTCCCCCATCATTTGACTGCATCAGCCTCGATATTTAATAGCCATAAGCCCCACAAAAGCTTCTGTGAACTTCACAGGGATTTGCAATGTAATGTAATTTAAGCCACTAAAATAAGGAGATGAATGTTGTCCATGTGCCAAACACAATGAAAACCCCACTTGGATCTAGTGTGAATTTTGAAGTGAAGTGGCTGTTGAAATCCAGGCTAGACATTGCTCATTTTATTGGGGGCGGACAAATTGCCAGTAAGCCTGCCACTGAGTGAAAAAGACCCTGCTAAATTCTTTCTCATTGCATTTTTATACACTATTTTAAAATAGTGGTTTGAAGAAGGGCATAGTTCAGAAGAGAGAAGCTGGGAAATGCTGGATGGGGAACAGCTAGCAGAAGAAACACTGGAAGAGAGAGGGTTAACAGATTCACAGTCTCTGGACAGCATCGCCAACCCCTATCCCCAAGGATCCAGAGAGCTCAGAGTGTTAGGAGGAGGAGGAGTTTGGATTTGATATCCCGCCTTTCACTCCCCTTCAGGAGTCTCAAAGCGGCTAACAATCTCCTTTCCCTTCCTCCCCCACAACAAACACTCTGTGAGGTGAGTGGGGCTGAGAGACTTCAGAGAAGTGTGACTGGCCCAAGGTCACCCAGCAGCTGCATGTGGAGGAGCGGAGACGCGAACCTGGTTCCCCAGATTACAAAACTACCGCTCTTAACCACTACACCACACTGGCTCTCTTAGAACAGAAAGCACAGAGGGTACAAACAGATTACAAAAAGTAGGAGTAATGTAGATTACATAATAGGAATGGAGGGGCAAACCTTAATTGGGAGCACCGCCAGTCTAAGGAGATGCTTTCTTTTGTCTCTCGCTGTGTTTATTAAAGAAACTAACAGGTAAGACTTTCCTTTTGTTTGATCTGCTACGGGGGAGTCAGCCGATTCTCGAAGCCCACCAATATTATATTTTAGGATGTTTTTATGTAGTTGCATTGTTTTATACTTTTTCAATGTCCCACAATCATATTATAAAGTTGTTGTGTTCTATGCTATAAATACAAGCACTGCTAGGAGTTGTTTTGTTTCCTTTTTCCAATGTACGTCTTATCAATAATAAATTTAGTGTGGTGCAAGCAATTTTTTATTCTGAAAGTGTGCCCCAGAGAAAAAAATTTGAGAACCACTGGAGCAGAGGCTTGATTCATATGTGCAGGTTTGTCACTTGATGAGTACAAGATCAAGCAAAAATTTGCATGTTTGAAAGTGTCCAGAGTTAATATTATCCAGTGTCTCCTCAAGTGCAATGATTTTTTTTAACAGAGTCAATGCCACACGTGAATGAAATACTTGTAGCTCATGGTAGTATAGATGCTTTGCATGCAAAAAGTCTCATGTTCAAATCAATCCCTGGCATCTTCCAGTAAAACTGGGGAAATCTTTGGTCTGAAATCCTGCATGTTCACAGCCAGTCAGTTTAAACCAGGGAGGGGGAACCTGTGGCCTTCCAGATGTTGTTGGATTCCAATTCCCATAATCCCTGGTCACTGGCCATTATGGCTGGGGCTGATGGGAGTTGGGAGTGCAACATCACCTGGAAGGCCACAGGTTCTCAGTTCCTAGTGTAAACAATACTGAAGCAAATGCACCAATGACCTGACTGGGCATAAAGCAGCTTTCTACTTTTTTCATTCATAGCCATGAATGAAGTGTTTGAAGTGGCTAATTGTTTATTTTTTATTTTGGAAGAAATCAGCTCATTACACTGCATTTCAAATCATCAAGATACAAAAGCAGTTGGCACCTAATAAATTGTACATTCAGACAAAACAGAATCAGACAAATAAAAGGCTTTTTTTAATATAAAAAAGAGACACTTATTTATACACTCCCCCCCCCCCACAAAGGGAAGTCCAGAGTACGCTACAAGGTTGTATTGCGATAAGAGAAGCATTTCAGAGGAAAATCCGCCTGTGACTGCACACAGCCATTTGACAAAAGCTTTTGCTTTGTAGATAGCACAGGCTCCCTTTATTCTCTGAGACACAGAATGACTCTAATGTGACCTCTTTAATTTCCTTAGGGAGTACGTGAAATCATTTCTTCCTGTAATTCAGTCTCCTGCTTGAAAGGGACAGTGCAATCTCGGCCAGCTAGGTGAGATTTCAGACCAAGGCCTGGATGCAGAAAAGCATGTTTAAGGTCACAATCTGACAGGTAGATATTGGCTTACTTGCTTAGGAAGCTACCTGAGGCTCCTTGGGAGAGCAGCTGAGAGGCCAAAAGATGCTGTGGACCTCCCTCTCTAGGTTAAGGCCTCCTCAGTACAGTGGCAGAAATCTTGACCACTGTCGTTCTGTTGTAGGCAGCATACCAAGGGCAGGAGGGCCAGAAACTGGTCAAAGCTCTCTTGGTCCCCTAACACATTCCTGAAAAGGGTGAACAAGTATGCCAGCCCTGGCTAGCAACCACTGATTAAAAGTGCCAGCGTTAGAGTGTCAGACTAGGACCTGGAAGATATGGCTTCAAATCCCCACTCATCCATGAGACTTGCTAGGAGATCTTGGGCCAGTCACTGCCCCTCAGCCTAACCTACCTTGCAGGTTTGTTGTTGGGATTAAAAAAACAAAAGTGGAAGAATCATGTATATCACCTTGAGCTCCTTGGAGAAAAAGGTGAGATATACATGCAATAAATTTATTAAGAAAATTAGGCTGCAAATCTTATGGGCAGTGAACGCAGACCCTCCAAGTGTCCCTATTTTCCAGGGATGTCCCTGATTTAGAGAAGCCATCCTGGTTTCTGATTTGATCCTGGAATGTACTGCTTTTCCTTAGAACATCCCTATTTTCATCAGATAAATGTTGGAGGGTATGGAGTTATCCAGCCTGCAAGCCTTCTGAAGGCAATCGTGTATAGGGAAGTTTTTTTTCAAATGTTTAATGTTTTATTATGTTTTTATATATGTTGGAAGCCACCCAGACTGGCTGGGGCAACCCAGTAAGATGTGTAGGGTATAAATAGTAAAATTATCATTATGGAATGGGATGTCCCTATTTTCATTGGAGAAATGTTGGAGGGTATGGTGAAAGGGTCCTTTACCAAGGGCCAGTCTAATCTTAGAGAGAAAGGACATCATACCATTCTCCTAGGACTGTACCACAACTCATAAATTCAGGTGCATGTGAATAATTCTTTTGCCACCTCTCGCCCTGTACAACAGCTAGGTGAGGTCCCTTCATTCTGACGTGTTGCATTCTGCACTGCAGAAACACACATGAACACATGAACACACAATAGCATTCACATGAAGGGCCCATACCCCCACCCCAAATGTATAAATGAGCTCTTAGTGACACAATGAGTCTACACAGAAGTTTATCCTGCCTTTGTGCCCCTTGTCTAAATGCTATAAAGTGCCTTAGAAAATCCACACTGCACCAAAGCAAGTTCTTTGCATGCTGATGCCCTACTGTTTATAGTATTGACTTGCAGAGGGAGAAAAACAGCATTTTAATTAGTATCCAGGGAACCTCATTATACCAGAGGTCAAACTTGCACCTGGATTTTGCTCACAAAGCAAGTCCATTCGGGGAATAGATGAATACTTTAGCCAAGAGTAGATGTTAGGGTGAGTTCTGGAAGGTCACCCCACCCCCTGAGAAAAGCACTCGAAGAACAAAATTTTGAGCAGAAACACAGCCAAAGGCAAAATATCAAATTTGCATGAACACACCCCTGGCTTTTATTTTTTTTTAAAGTTAGTATAAGCTACTCATACTGTAAAGGACTGCCACCTCTGGTTTTCAAGAATTTTAGCACCTGGGCATATTGTTCTTGGGGATGTACAGCCTCTGAGAAGAGGTTTGGGTTTTTTTGTTTTTTGTTTGTTAATTAAGAAAATGTAACTTATGATAACATAAGCATATTGCACAATCTTTTTCTTGTCTTGAGGAAATAAACTTCTGTGTCTTAAAAAAAGTGTATGGGCAGATTATCTTAGAACACGCAAAGAGGGAATCTCTGTCTCTCTTTCTCTGACTAGGCAATAGTCTGGAATGATGGGAGTTGTAGTCCAATAACATCTGGAGGCCCTGCAGCTCCCTGTCCCTGCTTTAGAAGTTTGGTGGGTCTTGAGCTTAGCTTATCACTGCAAAGTGTACTTGCTTTTCTTTCTGGTGAATGCTTCGCTATGGCTCTGCAGCCTCCCTGTCCACAGAGATGATTTGCAAAATGAAGTATGCATTGCAACAAACAAACAAACAAACAAACAAACAAACAAACCTGCACTCCACCTATAGGAGTTTCTTTGAAATTTTCTATCCCCTTTGATAATGTTCCAATACAATTTTCTTTTTCATTAGTTGATGGGGAATGGTCAAAAGAACATACTACCACCCATCTCTCCTGCAGCTTCAATTTTATTAACTGTGAAGTAGAGACAACAGCCTATTCTCTGAGGTTGGATAACAGTGGGTTGGAGTCAGACTTAGTCACGCTTTGAGTTGACTAACTGATTTCACTGGAACTGCTCTAAGCACAATTATATCTGGATCCACATAAGTACATGTGAAACAGAAAAAGAGAGAGGGAGAGCACATTTTAATGCTGGATTTATGTGAAGGGTTTCAATGTGTGTTTTCGCAGCAGTGAGTAAGCATTTTCAAGCCAAGGGACGCTTTACCTCCTGTGCAACTTTTCAGGGATCACATCCCAGTGGTGGACGTGGCCAGAGGATGAAGTAGGCAGGGAAGTGAATGTAAATTTTACTTTTGTGCAGTGCACCCCTTTTATCCTCCATCCTGGCAAACAACAACAACAACAACAACAACTTTTTACTTATACCCCGCCCATCCTCATTTTTTTCTTTTCTTAGAATGAAGAGAACTGAAAAGCTGTGCCCGGAAATAATGTCCAACAACTCACTGGGGATTATGTTTTAATTGACTATCCTCTACATTACCAGTATCCTAACATTTGAAACATGAACATCCTAACCTTCCTAATTATATATGAGATAGTGAGTAGGTACACACACTTTAAAAGAGCGTGCTGGTTGGCCAAGCATGCTTGTATTTCTTGAATACGGTAATACTAATAATTTATACCTCACCCATCTGACTGGATTTCCCCATCCACTCTGGGCAGCTCCCAACAGAATATTAAAAACACGATAAAACATCAAACAGTAAAAGCTTCCTTAAAAAGGGCTGCCTTCAGATGTTTTCCAAAAGTCAGTTGTTTATTTCCTTGACATCTGATGGGAGGGTGTTCTACAGGGCAGGCGCCACTACCAAGAAGGCCCTCTGCCTGGTTCCCTGTAACCTCACTTCTCGCAGCGAGGGAACCACCAGAAGGCCCTCAGAACTGGACCTCAATTGAACGATGGGGGTGGAGATGCTCTTTTAGGAGTATTACTAGTGTTCAAGGACTTATTATAGCCAGTCAAAAATATTCAAAGAAGGAACAAACCAGGGCAGGTGAGGGGGATAGCCTGGGGAGTTGTGGTGTGGCCAAGGGACAGACAGAGAGGCCTGGAAGGACACGCCTGATCCCTGGACCAGAGGTTGTTGCAAAGCCCAAAACAATACTTAATGAAATCCCATAGTGTGGCCTTCCTTGTGATTTTTGCTGAACTGAATAGCTTCCCCGAGGGAGGTGGAGTGCTTTTACCTGCCTCTGAGCTGCCACCTGACAAAGAAAAAGAGAGAAGGGCTTCCTCCTAATTTTATTGAATTTAACCAAACAGGCAGAATTGATTACTCTAATATATTCCCATCTCTTACACTTTCCTCAACGGAGGACTTCAGAGGCAATAACTGAAGTAAATTCAAATCCTCGGAAAGAAACCACCTTAATGTCTCCAGTGGTGGACGTCTTTGTAATTATGAAGATGGAATTGGTTGTCTTTCTGCAAATGGAGTATAATGAAAGGGCTTGGGGCATTCCTAAGTGGGGGCAGAGACTGCCGTTTTTCCTTAGGGACAGAATTTGCATCCATTTCTTTCCTCAGCAGGCAAGTATGATTATTCCAATCAGAGGAACAAAAAAAGATCTTTGTGGAAGATGGCTATTTTGGCACAGCAAGAACAAGAATGGGATTTACTCCAGGTTCTTAGACTCTAACACCAGGAGGAAATTGTTAGGATTTCAAGATTGTCTTAAGGGAAAGCATGAGTAAGGATTAGAGATACGCAAAATCTGTTTGTTCAGTCCTTAATTTTAACAGGTACTCAGCACACATAGTCCAATCTTCTTCATCCCCTTGTGTGCATCTGATGAAGTAGGTTGTTTCCAAGGATATACAGTCAGCATCCCTAAGCAGAGCCACGAGGCATCCTTCTCAAGTAGGTCAGAGTCTTATACTTCAGAATCAGAGTTCATAATCCTGAAAAATGTAGGCCTTGTAGTGACATCTAATCCATTAAAGCAATCTCTTTCCAAAATGCAGATCAACTGCTCCCTGTGGAAATTAACACAAGTTATTATCCAACCCCTGCACCTGAATTGTCTAAAACCACCTTTTAAAGCTGTATTATCTTGGCTTCTATTCTGACACATCATGAAATGATGGAGGTGAAGTAGAAAGAAACTTGCCGCTTCCCCCCACCTCTCTGCTCCTTTTTCATGAAGGGTTCATTGTTAATGTAGTTCTGAAATGTGTTTGATGGATGGTAGCGGGTAGATTTGCCCATTATTCTCTCTAATCTGCCTGATATACAATTTAAGGGAGATGGGGAAGTGGGGAGGGGGGGAAAACAGCTCTGCTAAGAGGCTGTGGAAATTCAAATCAAAATTCATTTATGCAGCAATTCCTGCATTCATTTAAAATAACCCATTAGATATTGTCCTCTGCTAAATTTAGCAAACACTCAGGTGTGCCTGCCCTGGGAGCTTTTAAACATATTGTGTTGGGGGGTGGGAAAGAAAGCTAATTAGATAGACAAATTTAGAAGGAGGATACCATGCTACAGGAAAAGAAGTGGATTATTAGGTGTTACTTACTCTAAAAAAAAAAAAAGAAAAAGAAAAGAAAAAAGCCTGACCCCAGCAGGGACATTGGGGCGGAGTCAGAGGACAAGATTAGTCTCCACCATGGTGCATGCTATTGTCTTGATTTAAACAATAAATAATAATAAGGGCTCCCACTGTTGGGAAACCCATTCAGAGGTTGTAAGACTAGCTTCCTCCCCTAAGGGTTTACCTTGGCTCACAACTGGATGGGGAATCAATGGAATGCCTGTGAGTGCATGGGGTCCTTTTTCCTGCACATCTCACATAACAGCATGGAAATATAATTCTGTGTTGCTTGAACCTAAAAACTGCCCTGTTGGATCAGGCAAATGACCACCGTTACACTTTATCTGAAGCGGGAGGGCTCTCACCTAGAACTGGAACTGTGGGAGCACCCACAATTACTGGTAGTTCCTTGGGGCTCAACATTGGCTCGGCTGATTTTGATCATTCCATGAGGGGATAGACATGGTATTGTGTGCAGGGTGTGTTTGGAGCCTTCAATGTGATTCATGGCTCAAAACATGTGAGCACCATCACTAAGCATCGCCACTAGACTATGTGTTATGTTGCATAGCACAGTCTCCCCAAACCACTCCACCACTACCTCTCCAGCATCTGATAATCAGAGTATTCTGCCTGGCACATACACAGAGACTCTGTTTTTACCCACATAGATAGTGGTTATTGATAGATCTACCCTTATTACAAAGCTGCTTATACCACTATCCACTGCAATATCCTGCTGTAATACATTCCATAACCTGGTTATGAACTGAATGGTGCACAAAGGGTTTTCTTCCTGGCATGGGGGAAAAAAAAAGTTGTCCTGAACCTTCCTAGTTTGCTTATAGAATTATGTGAGCACGTTTGCAAGAGAATAATTTGTGTTGATTCATGCTCTCTCTGTTCTTTGTAATTTTATCCATTTTTGCCATCTTCCGGAATTATCATGCCATCCTCCCGTCGGCTTAAAAAGTCTTGCCGACTTAACTCAATGCACACTTACTAGGGAATAAGTCCCACCAAATTTTGTGGGACTTCTAAGGGCTAAATACTATATAGGTTCCATGTTGTTCCATGACTCATTTTCCCTTTTGCAAAGGAAAGGCAACTGCAGGAGGCTGAAATTATGAGCGGGGGGAGGGGGAGTGAGGAGGGGGTATAAAGTGCTCTTATTCTTTCTGTACCACCTGCTTGTCCCCTCACAATCACTACCCCAGCAGTTTCCCACCGATGAGAGGTAGATATACCTCCCCTCTTCCATCAGGAGAAAGGCAGTGGATGGTATTGAGCTTGACAATCAGGGAACTGTAAGGGAAAGCGGTAACCAACCCTACCACATTATGGCCTCCTACAGATTTTCCTTCCTTCTTTCCTTCATAGGTTAAGAATGGAACGGTGTTTATGGTTGAGTTTGGCCCCAAGTAAACTTGCCTAGGATCACACTGTGCCTTCCTTCACCAGGAACATGCTCGTTGATCGTTTTATTTTAGGCGCTGAGACGTTTCGCTGTTGAACACATTTAGCCTTTACAGTCAATGCAGCTACACTCTGGAGTAAATTATTTGTAAGTTTTGAATTAGATGGCCTTTATTAAAATTCATAAGACAGGTGCACAATTCTGCAAGCAGACGTAGGGGAAGGAGGCAGACAAGCAGTCTCCAGAGGCTCTTTCTCAGCTAGGAGCTTGGACATTTTGCTATTAGGACCTCAGTCCAAAGTCTGAGCCATTTGCTCTTAGATTCACACACAGCTTGACATGCTTCATGCTCTGAAACACGAAGGACAGAGCACCACCAGTGTACTTTTTGCCAGATACTCCCAGAACCCCCTTGGCAGCGGATAAATCCAGGCAGGCTGTGAGCAACTATAAATGCATTGTGTGAGTGCTCTGGCATCCCAGGCAAAAACTTTGCCTTTATAGACGTCCTGCATGGAATTTACTTTCCTTACGCAGTCTGGTAGAAAATGCTCTTCTGAGTGCTCCTAATCCATAATGAGGACACCTGCTTGTTTCTTTTTATGGGTCCATTTCCTCCTTTGCTCCTTCCCAAGGCCCTCCCTCCCGTGCATCTCCGTCATTCTGCCATCTGACACAGCCGCTGCTGGGTGACATGCCTCTTTGTGCATTCTTGGTCTCCTCCAGGGGCTGCACACAAGTGATGCCTTATGAGCAGTACCTAATGGAATTCAGCTTGCACACTGTGAAACGCTTAATGCACAGCCTAGTGCAAGTAATGGACTGTCTTGCTACCGACTGATAGAAGCTCTGGCTCAACACGGCCATTCATTCCGGAGAACAATGTTTTCCTTTTTAAGATGTTAATTGAAAAGGAAAAGGACCTGACAGGGCACTCGCGTTCCAATGGATGAAAATTACAAAGCCCACTCCGACAAAGCGAAAAATACTGAATGGGAATGAAGAGACTCAGGAGCATAAAAAGCAGAAAGAAATACAAAGTGTCATTTGACGGTGCAGAGATAAAACCCAGCTCTGCTAGTCTGGTGCATAATAGAGCTGAGGGCAGGAGTCTTGAGAAATTGCCCCCAGAATTCACAGCATCTTGCCACTCTATGTGGCCAAAGATCAAGTCAAATGTGCTTTATTCTGAAGGTCTAGAAATACAGTATCTTTCTTTGGCCATCGGTGCTGAAATACATGCACTACCAAAGATTAGAAACAGGCAGATCATACTCCTAGGTTCGCCATGGATTTAAGACCCATACAGGAAGCATGATTAAAAGTGCCATGAGCATTACACTTTGATTTTAATATGCTGGCTTGCAATGCAATTGCTATCTGCTACTGACTGAGCAGGATAGTCTGCAAGTATTCTAGAGGAGGGGTAGCCATGTTAGTCCTTTACAGAAAAACTAACAGTGTCTTGTGGCCTCTTAAAGACTATGGGCAGGATTCAGCCAAGTTGCTGCATGTGCAAAATGAGGTCTGCTCACAAATGTGACTTCCCTCCCCTCCCCTGTACACATCTACACCCCCTAAATCTGCTCTGTGGGGCTGAAGGGAACCCAAAACAAGTTTAAGGGGCATATGGAAGGGGAGCTGGGGAGAAAGTCTCACTTCATGAGTGGCCCTCGTTCCCCATTCACATACCCCCCCTAGCACTATTTTGAATTTTACACCAACAAATTTGTTCTACCTAAGCTTCTGTCGACTAGAGTACACTTCATCAGATATAAGGCATATGACCAAGTGTGAATATTATGTCATACTCAAGCTGTTGGTCATGAAGGGTACCAGAGCTGTTGTTTTGAGCTGTTGTGGGAACCTCATGTATGTAAGTGTGAATTTGCCACCTGACCACCGAAGGGATGTGCAATCTATTGCTCAGTTAAGACATAATGGAAAACCATGAATTACTGTTAACATGCACAAGATGTGACAAGTCTTGGGTTCATGTAATTCCTCCTCTTTTGCATTCCAGAAAAGGAGCTTCTCCTTCCAGTTTTGAACTAAGTGCTGTTCCTTGGGCATCTTAACTCAGGAAACTGCAATTCATTTAGATGATGAACAGAACAGAAACCACCAAAAGAGGAACATGTATGTCTGTGGCTCTGTTGTTTAGGGGGGTACTAGGAAAACAGGCAAGTATCAGGCAGGCCTTTATTGCTACATAACATGTCTGGAATAAACACCAACTATGAACTACTTCAGCAAAACCGTTACAGGTGGCTAATGCAGGAACCATAGTGCTCTGGGGCATACATTAGAAGTTCACCATGCCTCAGGTGAGTTTGACCAAACTGCAGGAGGCAGTTGAAGACAGAAGTGCCTGGTGTGCTCTGGTCCATGGGGTCACGAAGAGTCGGACACGACTAAACGACTAAACAACAACAACATGGCTCAGGACTCTAATGGGAAACATCAGTTTTCCATTATAGTTTGAACCAAGACCTTGAGTTTGTGAAGGGTTGCCTGCAGCGGCAGACAAAGGCAGGCGTACTTACAAAGGCTTCTGCATTGCTATCATCATCATTAAAAACACTGAGAAAATTCAGTGAACGGAAGCCTTTTAAATTTAACAGAAGCCATTAATTAATTTCATGTCACATTTCATTCATGTTAATATGTCCATCCAACAAACCTTTTTTAAAAAATTAAGGGTGATTTCCAGTTATACATAGTCACCTTTTTATTACCCCAGTAATAAAGAGGCTAAAGGAAATATTTGTTCTGAAGACCTTCCTGTATAAAAAAGGACTTGACATATTATCATCCTGCTTGGGTTTAATTAAATCTAGAAAAGCAGGAACTCTCTTGCCTTTTTAAAGAATTTTCTATGGTTGGTTACGGTTTGTATAGATCAAAGAGTGATAAAAACATTTTTTTTAAAAAAAAGTTACCCAAAGCTTCATCTACATGACTCTAACAACAACAGCCACCCATCCTGACAGCCTGACAGATATCTGCTTCCATTACTCATCAACTGTTATGCTGCTATAGGGAGGCAGAGTCTGCAAAAGGAGACAGCCACACTCATTCTTGTTCAACCATGTTTTTAAAGCTATGGCTTATACAACCAGAGGTCAATGAAGTGAAGTGTTAATTCTATAATAACAGCTGGACTACAAGAGGAAGGAAATCTTAAGTGCTTGTCTTTTGCTTGCCAAACAGCCCAAGCTATGCAGAATTTCTGTGCAAGGAAGAATACAAGAATGTCTGTTGTGATCAGAGTTAACTAGCAATGGCCAAGCACAGAAGTGAAATGCATGGTTTTAGGTAGTGATGGCAGAAATACTTAGAGACACCCTGGATGTTTGCATTAAATAATACTCGCAATAGAAATTGGATTTCCATGGTCAAAATGTTTCAATAGAGCCAGATGCTCCAATGAAACTAGGCCTCAGTGTCATGATGTGAACTGATGACATCATCGGTCCAAACCAAGACTTTGGCGCACAGGTCTCCTGGCACCTCTGCTGAATTTGAATAAGTCATAGCCTGCTCTAGATGGAGACCCCTGAATAGTCTTAACAAATTCTGGCTTAGTCCAAACATTTTATTTTTATTGCATTTACCCCCTGTGGTTAATTAGTTTCAGCTTAGAGTTACTTTGTATGCATCCTCTTAGTGGTGGACTGTAGAAGAATTGGCAGGAATTAATCATAAGCCATTTTCAAACAAGCTACTCCAAAGTATCAGGCTGTAGTCATCTGAACTTAGACCTTGAGGGTGTGTTCTCAGTCTAGTATCCAGAGGTCTACTGCTGCTGGAAGGCAGACTGCAGCAGGCAGAAAACTTTGCTCTGTATCTTCAAGGTTAAGCTCCTGATATATATACCAGGTCTAGTCAATACAGAGGCTTTGTGATGCCTCTGTTCTCTTTTTCCTTGTGCATCTGCAGAAGTTTTGGTATGTATGGTACCAAGTAGCTTACTAGGCTACATAAAATTTCAGGCTATGATGTTCCCTGAGATCTTATGTTGAAGGGTGGTATATAAATCAAATAAATGAATAAATAAATGTTCCTGGGCATAGGGATTGAACTAAGTGCATTCACAGGCATTTCACCAATGCACCCTTGCAGCATCCTCTGTGATGTGGCTACTCAAACATTTTGCTAAATGATGGAAATCACAGGGGCAATGTATCTGTAGAAGTCACATCCATTCATCATATTTCTCCATTAGATTCCTGTATGTAGAGGATATTGCCAGGGATCACGTGTACCATGTTTGCTTGTGTGAAACAGCTCTTAATGTTATGGTTATGCTGAGCCTTTACATGTTCATTTTGGAGGGTGAAAGGGGGACTACCTGAGAGGGGGAGATTTCCTGACGCCCCTTTGCTCACCCTATTTACGGTCTGTTTGCTGCCCAGTCTGCTATTTGTCTCCTAAATGGCTGATTACAAAGTCCGTCATTTTCCTAAATTGGAAATCATGTGTTGAGTGTGGTGCCATCACAACGGTATGCAGCCAATCAAGTTTTGGCAATGTGACAGTGTCACAAAGCCAACTGAGAGGGAAATGCTTCCTGGATAGCCCAGCATTGCCATCACTCTGAATGGGTGAAAACTCTGCCCTTCGTTTGCAGTGTCTCCCCATTGCTGAAGGGTGGGGGTTTCTGTGGCTGTCAAGAGTGCTCTTCTTTTATTGTTTCTAGTTCTTTAAATTGCTGAAGTTCAAATTATTTTTAAGAACTGCCATGATATATGTCCCTTTTTTCCCAAGGGCAGCCAGTGATACATTATGCCACTGGTAAACTCAGCAAATAAAAAATGATTCATTTTAGTTCTTTTGTGCTTCTTTTTTCCACCTTTCAGATTACAAAGGGCAACACAAGTGGGCTTTTATAGAAAGTATGCTCAGTCTCTAGTTATCCAATAAAGGGAAAAGGTTAGTAAGAGCAGGTTAGAAATACCACTGCTAAGTCAAGAAACCAATAATAATAAGAGAAGCATCTGCAAGCATCAAATCACATTAGTGACTTTACTGTCATAGTCATGCAGCCTGATATTACATCAAGCACAGCTATGCAGGCCGGGGTCAGCTGAGTATTTTGCTCCATATATATTAACTATTATCAGAAGAATAAATCAAGAGCTTGTTTTACACCAACACACACATTAGTTTTCTTCCTTTAGAGCAAACTTCGTTTTCATCCTTCTGAAGGGGTTCATTTAATAGCGTGTGAAATGAAATGTCAACATAAATTACAACAAATAGCATCGTATCCACCATCAGACAACAGGACTCTGTTGGGAAATACACTTCACAAGTCTGCTGGACAAGAGATGAGAAGGATGTTACTAGCTGTTTGCACTCCAGGCCATGATGTTTTCCTAGGATGGAGCATGGGCTATTGTTCCACTTGTTCCACTTATTTTGGTGGACTGGTGCTAAATGGACCATAACTATGGTTTAGACTCCTACCATAGGCAATGATCTAGCAAGCCATCGTAGCAATGGGGCAGTCAGGATTCTCATTACTAGCTATAATGGACAAAGGTATTCACAAATGCAAACAATAAAAATTGCTCTCCCAGTCACCTTCCCCTAGGCAGGGACTAAAGTAAGGTGTCAATAAAAAAAAAAAACTCAAGTAGACAATGATCTGAATTTAAAATGACCACAATTTATTGATTGTAGGTGTGGATGGAATTTTGGCTCAGGCAATGGGTGTATATCCATTCTAGCCTCCGACCAGAAGACAAAAACTTTTCCAAGGCCAAGGATTCTGGCTTCCCCAAGATATTGATCTACCAAAGCGGTAAGCCTAAGGCCACTGCTGGAAGCTCTATGACCTACCCCATCTTTGGCTTCTGGACAGAGACTTACGCCGAGACCCCTCTAACAGGGTACCCTGAGTAAGCCACTGGTTCAGGGCAGGATGATGCACCACTTCACCCAAAAGCTTGGTGATTGGGAGTCCTCCTTAACTGCAAACAGTTGTGACATTTTGCTATGGGGAAGGGCAAAACCTTTAGATGGGCCAACTTGTCTATAGGCAAATTCCTTCCTGGCTCTGAAGACGGCAACCATTGGCAACCATAGCAAGGTCAGGAGATGAAAGGAACCCAAAGATGGTTAAACAGAAGGAAACCTAGGGAATAAAGCAAGGCTAAAACAGCAACCTGGAAAACAAAATATGTTTAAAATACATGTTAAAGAATTGACCTAGAATGCAATAAACCAGCTAGGGAAATTCCCAAATGGCCATCCCAACTTGTGTGCTCTGGCTGCTGTGGATGGTGGTCAAATGAAAGGGGCTGCAACCTGCGAAAGGCGTAAGCGGCAATTCTGATACTTAAAAGTGGACCAGCATTGATTATGTCCCCTCATGCACCTTGCCAGGTCATACGTCTAGTAGAGTGGATGAAACAAATTGGTTTTTCTTTTATAAAAAAAATCAGATTTCCCCAAAATACCATGGTTTATTTCAAAACATTTCCAGGTCTGTATGTTGGAAGAGAATGGAGTGGAGCTAGTTCAGTAATCTCCTTTCTCCCTCATAATTAGTTAATTTAACCCAGAAGATAAATGCCTGAATAAGGCCACTGTGTCACCCCTTTCTCTTTTAACAGGATAAATGATCATTTATTGATTTATTGCTTGGAGCCTGTGGCTGGGCTCCAAAGGTCTGCCTACACTTGCATTAGCCCAGTGGAATGTTTGGCTATTTGAACAGCTGACCTCCATGCCAAACAGCTTTTGAAACTCAGCCTAAAGCTGCAGTCCCCTGACAAGGAGTTCACACCTGTTCCACCCTGCTAATGGACTGCTGTGGTTACTTGAAGGAAAGGCACTTTTCACATACAGATTGTACCTAAGCACAAACTGGAAATCAAAAGCATGCCTACTCAAAAGTTAACTCCATCAAAATCAAGGAGGAAAGGAGCATAAATATGAAATATACCATTATTTGGATAGGAGCATTATTATTATTACCACCACCACCCTTATTATTATTAATTCATTTTATATCCAAAGATCCCAAGGTGATGTCGAATATCAGTAACATAATACAGAGCATAATAATGTGATTAATGTGAAATCTGACATTATTTCTCTTTCAGAAATCTAACATCTGGGACAAAATTCATCCTGTGCTGGAATGAAACCCACAATGATTTTTTTTTAAACATTTTGGGTGGTGTTACTCTTGGATCTGGGTGCTGTTACATAGAGATAAAGTAATCTCATGCTTTCTTTACATTTATCTAATCCTTATTCCTGAATTATTGCTTCCTACGATGATGTCTTGATGGGGACTCTTTTTTGGTCAGGTTTTAATGTACAGCTCCCCCACACATCAGTGATTCTGGCAGAGCTGTGACATGCTTTTTCCTGGGTCACTTGTTTCCAAAGCAAATGAAACAAAAGGCTTGTATGTAATTAGAGACCATCCATTGTATTTGACGATCCCATTAGCTCCTGTGGAGAATGCCAACCTATGATTTGCAGGTACCTCTCCCCCTGATTGATGCCCATTTGCATTCAATACGGGGACTGCAGACCTATTATTGCGATGCTGTTTGTTACACAGAGCCCAATTAATGAAAGGTTAGGATGCAATTAAAAACTATAAAGTTCTTTTTATCTCTGGGTGAGGTTCATATGGCTACTTGAAGTTCCCATATGAAGTTGTTGCCAAGTCTGAGGCCTCTATCCCCCATCCACCCCCACCCCCGTAAAGTGTTTTGATTTCCTGGAAGAGGGAAAAGTTTAGTCTCAGTGGGTCAGTTATTGACACTTATTGAATTTTATGTGCATGTTGTCTGATCCTCCACTTATCCTAAGGCCAAAGGACTTGATGCGATGACTGTCCTTAATGTTAAGTTGAGTTGTAAATCCATGAAAATTAACGTGTTTGGCTTTGGTGAAGTGGAACAAGTAACAATGAATAACAGAAGAAAAGAACATTGGATTAGTAATTGTGAGTTATTGGCAAAAATCAGTCTTGATAGAGTCTCATGATAATCTGTTCAGATTTCTTGAAGAGCATTTCAATCAAATGACATTCTTTTATCAAGTTGAGAATACCTCCTTAAGCTTTGCAAGTGATTTCATAGTGAGCCCCTGTCTTCAAGTCAAAGGGAGAAAAGAGTATCTTTTTCTTTCTCCTGAAATACCAATTCAGGTGCATTTTACACACTCAGTAGGAGATAAAGAGTTAAGGGCAACATTCAGTTAAATAACTGCATGAATGAAATGACTTCTTCCTACAAAACAGGACTTCCCCTCCCTCTCCTCCCTCCTGTGTGTGCCCTACAGCAGGGATGTCCAACAGGTTGATCACGATCTACTGGTAGATCCCAGTGAGGTTTTGGTAGATCGTGGTCGATCTCTGGCTCCCTTTCCTTAAAGGTAAAGGTAAAGGGACCCCTGACAGTTAAGTCCAGTCACGAACGACTCTGGGGTTGCGGTGCTCATCTCGCTCTACAGGCCAAGGGAGCCGGCTTTTGTCCGCTCTGCAGACAGTTTTTCCGGGTCATGTGGGCAGCATGACTAAGCTGCTTCTGGCGCAATGGAACACCAACACCAGAGCAGTGCACGGAAACGTTATTTACCTTCCCACCGGAGCGGTACCTATTAATCTACTTGCACTTTTTTTTACGTGCTTTTGGACTGCTAGGTTGCCAGGAGCTGGGACTAAGCAACGGGAGCTCACCCCATTGTTGTATGATCTTTGGAAGGGAAGATGGAGTTTTCTCTGTGCTGCTGTTTAGATCCATAGTGATCTTATTGTGAGCGACTTTGCCCCTTGCCTTTGCCCCTTGCCTTTAGCCCCCACCCCAAAAGGAAAAGCTCAACAACTTTGAGCTGACCCCCATCCTCCCCATCTATGGGGGTTAGATCTCTGCCAGATTTTAATTCTGAAAGAAGATCGCAGTCTCTTGAGAGTTGGCCACCCCTGCCCTACACCATCCCAGATCTGCTCCAGAGGGTTGGGCGGGGGGAAGCCAGAACAGATTTAACAGGAACACTGGAAGAGGAGAGGGGGACAATGTCCTGTTGTGAAAGTGGAATTTGTTCCATTTGTCCAAGGATCTGCTTAGCACTATTTTGAACACAACCCAAAATCTTTTCATGGACTTATACGACTTGAGGTAGAGGCAGGGTTGCCATATATACAACATCAAAAAAGAAGATATGCCCCAAAAGGGGCTGGTATCAGTCTGCATAAAACTGCATATGCTCATAAAATACATACAGTGCCACAATAGTTGGTTCCTGGTTTTAACACTTGTATATAGTTTTTTATTGTATGATTTAATGCATAATTGTCTTAAACGGCTTTGATATTTTTTAATGAAAAGTGGTTTATAAATATGTAATATTTTTGTATAACATATAGGTGGAAATTTGTAAATGATTACTAATTTAAACAGGAAAACAATACATCTCACTGTAGTGAAAAAGACTGTGACCTGCTCAGTCTGCTGATGGGCGACTTAACATTCTGCACATGCCAAAAAGGAAGATATATTTGATGAGCTTTGAAAGTTGTCCATTAAAAATATGTGCACATACAAGGAAAACCATGATTAGGCCAGGGTTTCCTACTGCATCCACATGTTTTAAAGAGACAAAAAACGAACTTTGCTTCTTGTGTGAAAGGCCCTTCAGCATTTTAGAGCCTGTGATTGCTGCCAGTTTGAAAAAGACCTAGCATTATGCATTGACATTTTGTTGTTGTTTTGTTTTCAGGACTCAGGTTTGTTGCTGTAAAACCACACACACTTGTGCTCCTGGCAACTGCCAGGGTGACACCATTGCAATTCTTCTAAGTATTATTTGCAACAGCTTGTCACTTAGTCATCCAGAAACCACACAAAAATATCTCTTTTTTATTCTTGTAAGTCATCAGCTTGAACTGAGTTCAGTAGTGGAAAATAAAAATAAAGACGCTGTGTTCTGCCAAATGTCCACTTTGCCTGTGTGTGTGTGTTGAGCAGGTAGCTTTGCACAGGACCGTGTGTGTGTGTGTGTGTGTGTGTGTTACTGACAACTATTATTAAACTGGTTGACTTTTCTCCAGAGGAGGAGAGGAAAGAAGAACTGAGAAGTGAATGCGATGTCCAAGTAAATATCATACAGCCATCCCACGTGAGGCTTCTTCCTGTTTTAGTCTTTTATAAGAGGCATAATGCAAATATTCCCCATTTCAACAAAAAGATAACTGTTAAGAGGGGCAAAATTGAAATCTTGTGGCGAGCTCAGTGAATGAAGATCAGCACTGTCGCAATGCTAGGAGCAGGTTGTCCAGGAAAAGGGACCAGTTGTCCCGTAGGGTGGTATGCATTATTTTGTTGAAGAAGATACCACTTTTGAACATGCCTTTGCCTCCCTCTAGGCAAAGGGCTAGCACTTCTGGGAGAAATGTTCCTTGCTCTCCTAGTTGTCTACCTGTTGACAGTTTTTAATGGAAGGGGGCAGTCAAAAATGGAATCATCCAGCTCCCCTAAGTGAAATACTGGTTTTGAGAGAAAATAAACATATATTAAAATAGTATTCTGAGAGGATTGTAAAAATAAAAACATAGAAATGCACTGACATAGAATTATGCGTAAAAATGTGTACAGCCAACACAGAAAAATGCAGGTTAATGCATCCCTATCTAGGCAAGCAGACTGTGCCATGGAGGGGCCATAACTGTGACCCAACACGTGCTTTGCATGGAAAGGGGTCCAAGTTGAATCTCCATCTTTCCCCGGGTAGGGCTGGAAAAGGCTCCTTTCTAAAACCCTGCTGCCGCTCATAACATAACAATGACCTTCCTCCAGGAACAGGCTGCACTATCTTCTTTGTCTTCCCATCAGTCCAGAGATAAGCTGGCTGGGCCAATAGTCTGACTCAGCATATGATAACCTTCTGTGTTCTCATACATGAAACACTTGGCACATGTGAATCTAGATGCAGCACACTTGCAGGTATGACACGGAAAACCTGAATTTTAAGCATGTTTACAATTGATGCTTCCCATCCATCTCCTGTCCAATGGAGTAGCTGATGTCTGAAACTTCCACAGATTAGTCTGATGAACAGATCACCTTTGCCTGTCAAAATTTTCTGTTTGCATTTCTTAACAAGCGGAACCTGCGGTCATGGGTAGCTTAACCAGAGTACGTCTGTCAACATAGTTGCAGAAATATTCTAGAGACTTTCAGGGATATTGGCTTTGTGCCGACTGTGAATAATAGGCTTTGTCAAAAACAATCTATTTAAAACTTAGCACAGCTCATGGTTGTCTTTCAAATATATGTGAGAAGCTGCAGAGAGCTGTGTTAGCAGTGTGATCTGGCCAAAGACGGCTGTTAATGCAAGTGCTTGGCATGTCTTGTGTGTATATATGAAGCCAATTCTTAAGGAGTGGGCAGGCGATATCACTTCTTTGTTTTGTTAGAGAATGAGCAATGAAAGCAAGCAGGGACAGATCGGTATGGAGGACCAGCAAAACATTATAGAGTTCTGGCAAAATGTTTCACCCACATTAATCATCAGGCTTGGCATACCGACAAAACATGTAAGCCATTGTCATCGCCATGTAGGAGGATGAAAATATATTCCATGCTGAATTCAGCAGGCAAATGTTTATCAAGGGATCTTTTATTGGTTTTTTAAAGGCCTCCCTTTCTCCAAGAAGCTCAGGGTGGTATACATTGCATACATACCAGTGGATGTGAATGGGGACTGGCCCATCAGTCTGCCCTCATCCAGCCCCACCTGCATCCCTTCTTACTTACATCCAGTCCAGGGGGTGGAACTGACTGTCAGCTTCCTCCTCCTTAGGAAGTTGCCACTGAGGAGGATGGGGACAATACTAGCAATGGTTTGCTCTACCTATCAATGGCTTTGTCTTTGTCTACTGTTGGCCTTTCTACCTTCCACCCTGCTAGTCCCAATGGACACCAACTTCCACCACCCCACCCCACATGTGGTTCTGCCTCCCTTTTTACCCTTAGAGCAATCCTGTGAGTTTGGTTAGGGTAAATGTCACCCAGCAAACTGCAGGAATAAGTGGAGATTTGAACTTGCCTCTCCCCAGTTCTAGGTGGACACAGTAATCACTACAACATATCACATTGTCTGTCAGAGCCTGTTCATACCTTTGCAAACATGGCTATAGAAATATGTGGTGGTGGAAGTGGAACCTCTGTTTTTATCTTTAACAGAGTCTTTGACTTCATTTCTGGATTGCCTTTACAGCTTATTCCTCAGCATCTGACTTGTCACTCCAGCTTTAACTCAGAGCACAGAAAGTCCTGCTATCAATCAGTATTCTCTATAGGTAATATCTGAGGGGAGTGAAATCTTCTAGTATGAACTCCCATTTCTCCTGCCTACCATTCAGTCAAAGACACATGAGGTACATATGTAGTTCAGATGTATGAAACTTGGCGATGAAAGAAATATACTGTGGAGATACACTTGTGGACTTAGCTGAGGCCTTGCTGCTGTCAGGTTACCTCTTGGCTTCCTCTGAGTAGTGAGTGAATCCTTGAATGGTCATATCTCTTCCTAAAGAAAAAGACACCCTTTGAAAAGAGGCAGAGTCTGGTCTATACATGCAGTAGTAGGATGAGGTGATGGAATAGACTATACTACTGTCCACAGGCTAAAGGGGAGAGGGTTCTTTTCCACTGAAAACTTGCCTACAACCTAGTGACTAAGACTGTATGGTTGAAAACAAATCTCCTCAGCCACCTGCCTGCCAAAAACTCTAAAATTTGTCTTCAGCTGGTGACAACCAAAATTCATCAGAAGCTAAAGAATTCCAAGGAGCAGCTATAACAGCCTCAGGGACTCTATGCAGCCAGCAGAAACAAATCACTGCATTAAGTTATCAAAACACAATAAAACCAGCAGATAATTCTTATTCAGTGTGAAACTTCACTGAAATGCTGTCTTCAGGTTCTATTCTTCTCACTGTTTGGTTTTACAGTAGCAAAATGCATGTGTGAGGAGGCCACCTCTTGAGGAATCACCACCAAACTCAGCATGAGAGACCCTGAGGTGTGGATGGGGGTCCATGTGGAATGCCAGGTACCATTTTGAATCAAGATAGCAAACCTAAATGTGACTTTGGTGTGATGGGTCCACACTCACAAATTACACTATCTATTTTTTAAAAAAAACACCACACCAATATTTTTGGTTTCTATAAAACCCAAGGCAGTGTCAGGCAATCCCTGCTAGTAAATTTAAAAAAAACCCAAGAACAGACAAAATTTAGGCAAGTATTGGCTGTGTAACCCAGCTGTTGCAAACACACTTTGATCCTTCTTGCAGCAGCCTTAAGCATGCTGTTCTCTTTATGATAGTAGACCAAGGAAATGCTTTCCTGTTGCTTTTCCATGACACTTTCAAATGTAAGTAAGACTTGGGATTGGCTCCACAGCAGTTGTGAATTGTTATAGTCACACCAATATTACAACGGCATGTTTTTGTACCTACAGCGAATACATTCATCTAAAGCTGTAAACTAGTTTACATAATCTGGCTGTCACAACAGGAGCAAAAACAAACAAACAAACAAAGCAGAGACAAATAATAATACACAGGTTTCTGGTCAAGAACTGACATGATCTGGTGGGGATGAAACTGTGCATTACAAATACATAGACATTATGCAGCAAAACAGCTAAGATCAAGTGATGACTCAGAAAGTCCCCCTGTTTCAATCTGAACTCTGCCATGAACTCAAAAGTTGCTACTTCCTCTTACTCTCATGCCCCCCCCCCATATTTAAGGTGCATAGTAGGGGGGGGGTGTTCTCCTTGATTCCCAACTGTTGTTGGAGGCTCAGATGTCATTGAGGGTGAGTGATGCTTATGCTCAGCTCTGTCTGGTTCACCTGCTATAACCATTCCTGCATCAGAACAGCTTGACCTAAGTAATTCACACACTGCTAAACAACCTATTTGGATGAATGTCGAGCTCCTACATGGTGCTATCCTTGAAGATGGTTCTGAAGTTGCAGCTGGTGCAGAATGCTATAGTACATTGCTTTGGTTTTGAAAGCTCTGCATTGGCTGCCAGATAGCCACTGGGCCCAATTCAATGTCTTGATATAAAGACATGAACAACAAAGGGAGTACTTTCCCAACTACAAGCTAACCAGGGTTTTATGATCCACAAGAGATGCCCTGATCATGGTCTAATCCCTGGTGGATGTCAGGATGATTATGAAATTTTCAGGGCATTTTTAGTGGTGGTAATCGAGCTCTGGAGAGGAGATATTCAGTCTGCCCTTAAAAATGATTTAAAGTCAGTCTAGTCATTTGGTTATTAGCTGTTGTGTGTTAGACGCATGGAACTCTCATGGGGGGCAGGAGATGGGATGAGGGGCACATATCCAGGCTTTGTGAGTGTTTGCTCCAAACAGTGCAAAGCCTTGACCCCTTTGGAGGCAAGGTGGGGTTGCTTGTGAATCCCTCCTGTCAACTTCTCTCCCATCTATGATGTGCAGCATGTTCTGTGCCACTCTCTTGGCTGCAGCAGTGCTGCTGCTCAGAGAGACTCAGAAGGTGGTGAAGGCAAGGGGAGCAGTGGGTTGGCAGCAGCAGATGCATGTATACTTGTGCCTACCAGCACCAGCACCAAGCCAGTGCTTCGCCTGCCCTTGCCACAGCCCTGCCCTGCAAGTGGCAAAACGTCTGCAACTGGGAGGGTGGGACAGCAGCGTTGGCAGCCCAGTGTGCATGCTGTGACTGATCACAATGCTGTTTTCCTCCTCACTACAGCTCCACACCATAGGCTGCTGCTGGAAGGGATGTAGAAATGTATAGTGAGGTGACATTTAGGGTTTTATTTTTATTTTTTTGCTACATGTTGCAAAGGGAAGGAGAACTCAACACAAGGATGCCATTTTGGAAGCAGTCCTGAGTTGGCTGAAAGATGCAGTTTCATATTAAGACAAAGTGAACTGCAAATACTCAAAGCAGCAGAGGAGGAGACTCTTGAACTAAATACGCATGTAAAGGAGACAGATGCAGTGCTACCATAAGCTTATTTGCTTTCCAGTGTAACGAGATCAAAAGGAAAGCTTCAGTGGTTCTGATCATGTTTTTCATGTAGGGTCCCCACCCCCAACATCCCTGGAAGCAACTCTGGATAAGGAAAAAAATAACCCTTTCTTTTGAAGAGACTCCCCACCCCCTTCAACCTGTGTCCCATTTATCATCTCAGTTTGGAAATGTCATATGGCTTGGCACTCAGAGCTCAGGTAATAAAATGTGTTTTCTTGGCTTCTCTCCCTATCACTGCAGCCTTATCTCTTGTAAATATTATGAGACTTAACTCTTAACTGCCTCTGGTGCCCTTTCTTTTTCATGGTATGTGCATTATTGGCAAATCCTGAACTATGGAGCCATTCGGATAGGGTCAAGTGTGCAGAAATTCAAATAAAAGCACATCTACACTAAAGCTTTCAACTGCAGCTTGTTTTAGAGGCAATGCAATCTTCAGCTTTCCCTGTCTAATGTCTTCATGACAATAAACACACTATAAACAGGGAGAATGCTTAGTTCAATGAGAGATAAACAAGCTAAAGAAGAGACACCATACTGATATTTCACTGTGTATGGTCTTAGTATCCAGGATCTGCATATGTAGTCATAGAGTAGTAGGAAGTGCTAAGAAAATTTGCTTGAAATGTGTGTGTACAAAGTCTAAGACTACCAGAAGTGAACCATTCTCTTCTACAGTATCTAAGATTCATTGCGGACCAGTAATTTAGATCCTAGTTAATGGATCAAACAGACAAATTACCTATCTACTCTAATGGCCGCTAAAGTTAAGAGTTAATGTTAGAAAAGATAACAGCAGTCATCAGCACACAGAAGAACCGGGGTGCAGACTCTCAGGCTGAGGGCCACATTCCCTTGTAGGCAACATTCTGGAGGCCACATGGCAGTGGTGGGCAAGACCAAAAGGGGACATAACAATGGATTCTGAACTTGGTATAGTAAGCTGCATTCCAGTCATGTAAAAGTCAGATGTTTGTACACTGACACCTGCACTTGGATGTGATGCAAGAGGCATCACAGTGACAGTGCAGGAGGGTGATCTGGGGACAGCCCTGGAGGCCAGATAGTTAGACTTGTAGGGTCACCTTCAGCCCTTGGGCACAAAGTCTCTCTGTCTTGATCTAAACGATTTCCAAGATGCCAGACTTTTTAATGTCAACAAGCAATGCTGATGATATTTATCCAAGCAGCAGCAGAACAACAAAACTAGCCAAAGGCAGAAAAGAAAAGCACTTGGATCCATTCCAGTCCAGCTTCAGGCCTGGTCATGGCACTGAAACTGCCTTGGTCACCCTGGTTGGTGACATTGATTGGGACACAAATGTGGGGAGTGCAACTCTGCTCATTCTCCTTGGTCTTTCAGCAGCTTTTGATACTGCTGATCACGGGGCTGCTATACGTCACTTGATATCCTCCTGGATTGTCTCAGGGAGGTGGTGTTTGGGGGCACTGAGCTCTGGTGGTTCTGCTCCTACCTCTAAGACAATTTCTGTAAAGTAGTTATTAGGGGCTACTGATAGGCACCATGGGAATTGTCCTTTGGTTTACCACAACGTTCCACCTTATCTCCCAAGCCATTTACCATCTATATGAAGCCACCAGGATCTGTCATCGGGAGATTTGAATCTCAGTGGTCATATTATGCCAAGGAAGAGTTGAAGTCTTGTACCCGCCAGGTAGCACATATGCACAGCCCCTTTCCACAAAGTCAGATTCAACCTTGTTCAGTTACTAAAGGAGAACAGTGGAGACCCATCCATCATCACATTAAGCAAGGGTCAGTAGCAGCAACCTGTATTCGAATAAGAGAGAAAGTGTCTCTCTCCAGGCTCCTATCTTTCTCCCTGAGGGGACATGAAAATGAGACTTCATTAGCACTACTAAATAGCTTCTTGCAATGCCATCTGCTGAGAAGAATGGCAAGAGGAAAACTCACCAGCATTTGTCTGAGTTGTGTGAATTGGGCTGGGTGGAGGGAATACCTGGAGTTGTTTTTCTCTGCCTACCTGACATACTTCTCTGACCTTTATAATCATAGGGTACTTCCACACTAGGGCTCTTTAGTGCTGCTGAGGCATGGCATGGCACTGTCACAATCAGCTGGAAGCACGGTAGGAATTGTGCTACTATGCTGCACAGCCCTGGAGCCAGACATTTTGCTGCTTGAAGTAGAGCACCAGTTGGAGCCTACATTCCATGCTAGTCTCACTACGCTATTCCGAATCAATTTTTGTCTTCATTTATTCCTACCCCTAAATTCAGCTGTCCAAAGCAGCCTGCTTCACCTTACAGCCTGCTAGAATTACTATACATAATAATAGCCTCACTGACATCCCATTAACACCTGTCTCCATGGTATTAGACAAAAGTGGGTGGTATTGTTAACCTATTGCACCCCTGCAGTAAGATCATGTGAATGAGTGTGCAGAACTAAGTCCCATTCAGTTGGGACTCATAGTAAAGAGTGCTTACAGGAAGCAATGATGGCCACCAACTTGGATGGCTTTAAAAAAGGATAATCCATTGAACATTACTTTGTGTTAACAGAGAAACTGATCAATTTAACAGGTTAAATTGTGTAAAAAAAATCATGATCAAATAGTCATTGCATCAGTTGATTTGGGGTAGCTACATAAACCAAATTAATTGCTTTCAGAATCAATTTTAACCAATCAACTTAAACGATTTATTTCACGCAGTCAACTTTATTCTCTTCTAGCTGGTTCTGCAGTGGGAGCTTAAGTTTTAATAAAAAGCACCACAAATCAGGACTTGAAAAGGTCAGAAAAGCAAACCAGAAAACTCTGAAATAGAACAATTTAAAAGCAATGTTGTCCAGATGGGCTGTAAAAGGTAACTGAACAAAGGATAGCAATTCTGGAGAAAACATTTAGTATCTAAGAAACCATAGTAATCTGAGAGCCGCATGGTCTTTATTCATTAGTCCTACATTGATGGTGTAGACTGATGTATAATTAATCCAAATTTTGCATCTGAAAATCAGAATCCCTGGAAAGTTTAAGGGCTGCAACTGTGGTCCTTAAATACTCAGTTTGGAATTGTTCCCACACATTTCTGATAGGATAATTTAAGTAATTGATAAGAACTGCATTTACTTCCACCTCCCTTGTCTTGTAAAGCAAAATGCTGATAAATTATCTGGCTTCAGATATCCATCGTCACGTGATTAAACCCACACATTGAAGTTGCAGATCATATCACTTCTGGTGATCCTTGTATTCTGCCACCATTTGCTGAATGTTCAGACCATTTTAATATGTTTCATCTCTAGTCACTGAGCTTTATCTTCAAGTGGGAAATAAACTAAAGGGCCTTAATTCAGTCAACAACTGATTGATCTTAAGCAATGATTGTGCAGTTGTTTTGTATCTATAGTGCCCAGCGCCCCCTCTTCCCTGGAGACAGCATTTCTCTTCTTTAACTACTGCGCTTTCCAAGCACTCAGACCAAATTTTTTTATGATCAAATGGTTTGCAGGTGTTACAAGTGAGTCCTGCAACAAAATGTTGCAGTGTGGAGTGTTCCTGTTCAGGATTCTCCATTCCATTCCCCTACCCTGCTAGTTTGATTGCCCCTCCACAGTCAGTAATCAAGGGCTCCTGAGCACACCAAGTCCTTGTTGGGTGGTTTGGGGGAAGTTTCCCCTCTGGGGTTTTCCTTAGGATTTCATTATATTTCTGCAAATGCTGGGATTCTTTCAGCCTTTATGCATGGGTGGTGCTGTGTGGGCCATGTAAGTGACAGAACACATCTTGGAGTATCAAAAATAGAGAGTGATAAACTTCTAGTTCTTGTTCCCCAGTGGCAGTCATGTAATGGCTTTTCAGCACCTGGATAGCTGCCCAAAACCTAACTGATTGATGTCAAGTTGCACATTGGGAGGGGTCCGAGAACAACTCACACCTCTTATGGCAATCATTTGCCTCTGTTACAAGCTACTCATTGCACACTTTTAAAGATACAGATAAGGGGACTTTGAAACACATTTCAATTGTCCTCTGCCATTGCCCATATCTGGTGTTCCTACTCCTAAAAAGTGTGCCATTGTATGTTACACAAAGAGGCAGCATGCCCCACGTGATTTTTTTCTTTAAAAAAATAATCTCTCCCCCCCCACAGAAATTTAAGATCAATGCACATATTGAGCCAGCAGTGAATGCCTCACAGTAGAGTCTTCAAAGCCTCCTATTTAGAGGTATTTCTGTTGCTTTCTCATACTTGTTGAGCCTCATTATCTAAAACCGTAGTCATTTCATGGAAGGTTGGCGCTTTGTTCCACCAGAGCCTCTTGCTATGAATCCTTCCTGCTGTTCTTTTTCCACCTGACATCAAACTCCCTAGCTTCTGGCATGATAATTGGGCATCAAGGGCTTGTAAAGGTATGGTGCAAAAAATGGACAGGCAATGCCTGGGACAGGCAGTGGGGGTGAAGGAAGATGTGGAAGAACAAAGAGCCTTTTATCAAAGTAGATGTCTTTGGTTGTAACTAACGAGGATGGGAGTTATGTGCTGAACCTGGAAAGAAGAGTCTGGAGGGAGAGCATAAATTCAAGCACTTGGTATGATTGGAGACATTGTTGTTGGGTAAATGGTTACTTTTGTTGATAAGAAGTTGCAGAATGGCCAGCCTATCTCTTGGAAGAAAAGAACACAGGGAAGGGAAGTAGATCAGTGGCAGAGGTTCTGAGCCCAGCTTTGGCTGGGGAGGGTGGGATATAAATAAAATAATTATTATTATTATTATTATTATTATTATTATTATTACCAGGTTCAGTCCCAGCATTAGCCTGGGAAATACCTCTGTCTGAAACACTGGAAAGCTGCTGCCAGTCAGTGTAGACAGCATTGAGATGGATGGACCAGTATAAGGCAGCTTCTTAGGAATGGAAGTGAGAGCACAGGAATAGAAACTATTTTGTAGGTATTGCAACCCTACCCACTCCAGCTGGGTGGTAGCCACAATCAGCTGAGAGTTGGTTGGTTTTTGTTTTTGTTTTAAATTCCCCAGAATTTTGAGTGGCATTTATTCTGCGCATTGCAGTCAACTCCTATTATATATGTTCTGTACAACAGGATTCTGGAGTAATAACACAGCACAATTTAGAGGGAGCAGCAGCACTATATCAGGGTCATACAAGAGGTCAGATTATTGAACAACACAATGTAGTCACATACAAGATCCATTTCATTCTCTTATTCCCACCACCTCTTTCCATTCACCATAGAGATCAGTACCTCTATGGCAATATTCCCACCCCCTGAGCATATCATGTAGCAAAGCTCACCATGACTGTGGTGAATGTAACATACGGAATATTTCCAGTCCTTACTCAGAGTGATATAAATGTCTCGCTGAAAGTCATTTTTCTAAACATGGCTAACTTGGGTGGTGTTTTTATTTAGTACCCTTCCATTGGTTTGTATAATATGTGTGCAAGAGCATCTTTGTAGATACGGGATCCCACTTAAGGTAGCTATTAATCTTGTATTTTCTTTTCTTTCAGATAACGTAATTAAGATGCTGGTCATGTTAGCATTGTTCAGTGACCCAGCATTGCTGGCACCTTTGTTTTCTTTAGTTACACTTTCTTGAAATCTAATTTCATTGCTCAACCTGACCACAGAACCTGTGTCTGGAGGCCACTTCCTGACAGGTTGAATTTGGGCTATGCCAGGTCTGATCACACTTGTTTCAAGTTGAAGTGACATTGTGTGTAATGGTGTCAAGTGTCAGAAGCATGGAGCATCCAAAATGACACAACACTAGTTCACCTTTTGGCACCACTGATTCTAATTAATACAGGACAGGTTGAACACATAATAATGTCATGAATTAAAGCTGCCTAGATATATGGCCAAATCTAATGATTTCTATGCAGCATGCTATCACACTGTCTCCCAGGTGAATGAAGATCTAAGTGTTCCTAGGCAGCTGCATCCACAGAAGCTATTGTGGGAAAAGACTCTAGGATAAAAATAGTGACTAGGAGTATGGGGAGGTGTGCAATGAGAGGAGTGGAGTACACTGAGCAAAAAACATGAAACTGATGCTTCAAATATAGAAGCAAAAGCTGAGGTCCTCAAAGGTGCACAGCAGACATGAAAATGCTTTTTCAGTGTGACTCTGATTTAGTAAAAATGAATTCAAGCTCTCTTCTACCATCCCACTTTTCCACACCAGCTCAAAATGTCCTCTGACTTAGCCACAGAGTAGGCAATATAGAGAGCAAGAACAGTACGGTTGTTAGAATGTTGGAGTGGACCTGAGAGACGATGTGTCCTGAATGCACCCAGCCCAAGGAGAAGAAATGGGTTGTAGTTGAAGTCTTTAGAGACAAAGCACTCAATTACAGTATCTCCCAATGTGCATAGGATATACATGCCAATCCTGTAACATAGCTATCTAGGCTTCCCCCAAAGAATCCTGGGAATTGTGGCTTGTTAAGAGTTCTGGGAACTGCAGCTCTGTAAGGGTAAACTACATTTCCCAGCATTTGAGGAAAATCATGTGCTTCTCATGTGCTTATGATATACAATGTGGGTGTGACCTTAGGCTTGTACTTTTCTTTCCTGTTCCTATAGTTTCTCCCATGCAGTCACAGTTTGCATTGTGAATGATACAGCTCAGGATAAATGTGGAATGCTACCAGATATCCCTCATTTCTCACTGGATCTTTTTAAAGCCTAATGTGTGCCTTGGGATTCTGGTCGTGATTTTGGCTGCCTTGACTGAATTCTTCCCCATCAGCACAGTTCTAGCCAGTTCCCGTGAAGGGAACAAAACTTTAGCAATTACATTTTATATTTTAGAAGTATTTATATTGTGTGCTCCAACTTCCCCATTGTGCATGTAGCTTGTAATTGCTTCAGGATAATAGTCATCGTGTGCTATTTTATCACCCAGTGACAGATCAGTACAAGGGAATAGAAAAGATCCAGTGAATAACAATTAAGCAGAGTGATTGTCTTAAAAATTCCAAAGCTGGACTCTGTCCATTGCTTAAGTAGATAATTTGTTGCATTCATTACATTTACTCCTGAATATCAAACAGCAGCAAATTGTTAGCTGGAATGATGACATGCAAACAAACGAGGCTGATTGTTTTATAAAAGAGTCTCTCCTATTAGCTGCAAAGGTTCAGAAGAACACCTCTGCATTCTTAAGTAGTTTGAATGAGAAGCAAGTTTTACAAATCTGTTTAGCATGTATTACTTAACTTTTGGTTAAGTGAAACACAGGACATTGCTCACCTCCTCAATGTCCTTTGATTTTCTGTGTGTGGCTTAATGTAATGTGCTTTTTAAATTGCAGCAGTGGTACAATGGTTCTTCTTAAAATATGACTATGAGATATGATGATACATTATTTCCTTTAGTGGCATTCTAAACTTTTAAGATTTCAAAACCTTTCATGGATATGTGATATGATTGGGCAAACAATTTCAAATATGCAAAAACAAAAGCATCAAATTCTCAAGCGTTTCTATGAGTTCTGCAGCTACACTATAGGCACATACACAGCCAAACTAGGGGTTCCTGCCACCAAGTGAATGTGCAACACAGAGTTGAAGGCTATTGAATCACCCAGGTGAGTGTGTAGGATGCATGTATTTGCAGACGTAAGTTTGTTGTATTCACATTTCAGCTTTCACTGAATGTGCACAGTTCTTTCTTCAAAGCATTTTAGGTGTACTCATCAAATAGTATAAAATGGCCCAAAGAATTCTCCCTGCTTGCTTCCAAGCTCAAAGACAGCCTTCACCAACAATTTCCATCAGCCCCAGCTAGAACAGCTTGTTTCTCTTCTCTCCTCCTCTAGTCCTCCACGTGCCCCCAAAATCAGCTCCAGAGTGTCACCAACTTCAGTGATTAATAGTAAGCTAGAAAGAACCTGGGCAATTGACATAACACTGGTGTAGTATGATCCAACCTGCCAGTCTCAGTTAACAACCTTGCTGAGCTCTTTTGGGCTCACTGAAGCTTCTTGGTTATTTTCAAATGCAGCCCCAATGCATCTGAACCATGCACACTACTGCAATGAAAGATCATCATATTATCAATGCTCAAGAAAATCACACCCATGGAAATGCCTTTCAAAGACTCCTCAGACCATTTGGCTCAGCGCAGATACATATGTGAACAAGCATCACCACAAAACTTAAGTTTGAGGATCTTGGGACATGGTGTTAGTCATCTAGCCAGAACATTTTGATCAATTTATAATGCAATATTCACACAATGTCCCTTCAAAGAGGACGGGCCGGTTGGCAGTGTTTTCAGCTGCCCATAGTGGGAAGCGTGGATTGGAGATGAAGAGCTTTTCCAAAGCCTTTAGGGATTTTGCTCTTTCAACAGCATTACTGGGGGGGGGGGAGTAATTGCACTCACTTCTTTGACCAAAGATTAATCTCCTCCCCATCAATAATGGTAAGCTAAGTTAAAAAAGGAAAGACGCATAGGAATGCACTGACCAAAAAGGCCCATTAAGCAAAGCTGATACCCCTAGGAGATGATCTGTTAAAATGCCTAATTATATGTAAACAGGAAAGGCTTATATCCTTAAAAGCAATTCTGATCACATAGGGGCTGGTGGCTAAGAAGACTAACATGATTCTCACACCAGCCTTGTGCATTTTGTACCATTTAAATGCCACTGACTTCCTCAGAATTGCATTGCACAAGCAATGAGGGTGTCGTGTGCAGGACAGAACTGCATGTATACCGAATTCTTGCAGAGGTGGATTAACCATTATGCCAAGTGAGCTATAGATCAGGTGCCCAGATCAACTGTGGTCTAATGTAACAGGATCACAAATGCGTGTGAAAGTAGTGGGTTGTTTGTTTGTTTTTTGTTCTTTTGCAGATGTAATGTAGCCCCTTCTCCCTGAAATATTCAGCATATCCCTAATCTCAACCTGAAAATTCATACCCATCCATTTTATAATATTCAAAGAGTTCGAATAACACGAGAATGTGCTTTTCTGTATGTTAGGGCCACTTTCTAAATCCCCAGGAGTTATTTAGTTCCATTGGCCATGTAACACACAATATGTGCTTTCCTTGTTATACGTTAGACATTAGGCGAAATCTGTCCTATTTCACCGGGCTCTGGATGTTTAATTTGGATGTGCTTATCAGTTGGTTTAATTTTGTGATGTTTGTGTTCTTTCTCTGGTGGCTGAACATTTGAACTATTGCTTTCATTGGTGCTGCATTTTGTAGTGTGGCTTGGTTTAGTTTGGCAGCTGCTATGCATTTTGTATTTTGTATGTTTATGTCTGTTGTTTTATGTCCTGTTAAGCCACCTTGTGTGTTCTCTGCAGGAAGGCAAGGTACCACTTATAAAACACACAGAAGTGAGCCCATGGACCTTGTCAAAGACAACTTTGGTGCTCTGGAAACTACAGTTTGACAGCTGCATGGTGGCAGATGCTGCTGCGGCAGAGATCAAGGAACTCTCAGCTCTCACATTACATGGTTTACGTAATTAGCCAATTGTGAATGAATCATAGAATTGTAGAGTTGCAAGGGACCCCAAGGGTCATCTATAGTAACTCCTTGTGATACAGGAATCTCAACTAAAGCCATATAGAATCATAGAATTGTAGACAATGATGAATGAAGACAATGGACAGATCCTTCAAAGCACTGACTAAATGAAGGGGTTGTACATCCTATGAAATTTAAAAAAAAAAATCTGATGAGTTCTTGCTGTTGCATGGTTGGAACAAATAATATTTCACTTATTTATTTTCTTAATTTCTGCTCCATCTTATTATATTTGCTGTTGTTTTGCTATGTTATTATGAAATGGTTACTCTGTTATTGTTTTGCTACGTTCTGAATGTTTGTTTCTTGTAAGCCACTTTGAGCATGCATTTTATGTGGAAAAGTCGCATACAAATGAAATGAATGAAAGGAGCAACATCAATTTGGCTGTTTGGTTTGTGAAACTGTGGATTGAATTTGGGATCCTGCCCTTTATGGACCTGCCCAGAGTCCCACAATCCCACACAATCAGATTTCATAGTATGATAACATCATGAATACTACCGTTATGCCACAAAAGCCAGTTCAGATTAAGGGTGGGGCTACCTGTCCTCGTTCAGAATGTGTAAACACCTTTACCCCTGTTCACAGCTCCTGCCTGTGAAAAATGACATGACAAAAGGGGAGATGTTTCTGTAGCTGGAAAGAGCTTTCCTGAAAAGCACCTCATCTTTCCAGAACTACACCTCTCATCTCTTATACCAGAGTGTTCCCAGGGGCTTCATTTCTAAAATTGTTTCTAAAATCTGGAAGTGCAAACCTTTGATCCTAAACCTATTTATTCACCAGAAAATCCAATTATCTCCTGCCTGCCAAGTCAGTCTTATTAGGTCACTGTCATAGTTGCTGGTGTGATGTAGCAAATGAAATGTGCTGCACCTGGAAAAAGCAGCAACTGCACTGGCTCCACTCCCTGATAGGGAAATTCTCTCAGGCTGACATAGAATTATGCCATTGCCCTTTGGCCAGGAAATAAAGAAGCAAATCACTATTCTTGGGCTAGAGGAAGACCATAAATTCATTGATTTGTTTTTCAAAGGCTCTGCAACAAGACCATTTTGTTCTACTTAATTCCTCACACTGCTACTCCCCCCCCCCATGCTGGTATAATTATTTGGGATGAGGCAGGCACATGCCAGTTCATCACCTGTGCCAACCCCAGTTCTGGGTGAGCCCCATTCCGTCTCCAAAACCAAGATGGGTCACTGCAATAACTCCTCTTGGCTCATTACAGCAATGCACCCATGATGCATTGCTCAAGACTAGGCCATGGCACAACTCCCTGAGTTTGGGCAGGCAAATCAGGCAGTCCCCATAGGGGTTCTGGTTTCTGTCTACCTGAGCCAAACCTGAAGGCTAGTCTAAGGAAGCTCCATTCAACTGCCAAGTGATGGTTCGGGGTGCACACCAATGTCTTCTACTTGCTTTCTCCCCCCCCCCAATTACTCACACTGTCTCTGCCAGGCCTGATATCTTCATGCCATTATCAGACAGATCTGTAGATTTTCAGGGATGCTGCTACATAGCAGTGCAGAGTAGATCCAAAAAAATTCAAGAAGTCTAATGGCACAAGAAGTCTCATTAGATTCACGGGGGACAAATTTCTCCATGGCCTCATATGACAACTACAGGATGGGTAAGCGGGTGGGAGAAAGATTGCTTTGGTGAAGATTAGGCTGTAACAGTCCAGCTATCTCCCAATGGTCAGGTTGAACTGGACAAGGAAGGCTGGGCCTGTGGGTGAGCCATCTTGCTTCCTCTTTGCCACATGCATAGCTGTTAAATTGAATATTGGATATGAGCCAGCACATCATCCCAACTCCTGGATTGGTGAGATGCTGCATATTAAAACCAGGCAGCAATTCGCTTTCTGGATTGAGAGGACCCATTTTAAATAACAGTATACAAAATTCTGCATTCTTTGAAAAATGCAGTTTATTGTGCAGACATGAATTGAAAATGAGGCTGAGGAGAAGTTTGGCCATGATATATTTTGTATGGTGTATATTGCACTAAATCTGTAACACCACGAAAAACTGCCAGTGAAACTGCCATGACTTTTAATCTGCTTGGGATCTTATTCAGCCTCCTACATGCGGAGTTCAGGGATATTTGGGGTTAAACTAAGAAGAAGAACTGCATCCCTCCTTGCATGGATATTATTGATACTGGATAGCTGTACATTTATTCAGTGTTTTGGGAGATACTGTTCATGTAATGAAAAGGGTGACATTAGCTATTACATTGCGCTTCTTATTGTTATCTGACCTAATTTACAAAACATTCCCATCTTTGCAAAAAATGATTCAATTTCCTGAGTATCTTGCCTTCTGGTAAACAATGGTTTTCTTACATTATAACTCTTCATGTTAAAAGGTTTAAGAATTCTCATGTCATTTCCTTTGGTCATGATTGAATTTAAGCATACTTGCTTTTAGAAATAAAAAAATAGACAAAAATCTCTGAATAATGGTGTATACAGAAGTATTTTTCATGGCTTACAAATGGGATTGTGTCCAAGGCCAGTTTTAAGTTAATGGACATTACTATCAGGTTCTTTCAGTAGGTCTACTCTGAGTAAGACTAGCACTCTGAGAAGAACTAGCTGTGGGTGTTGCCCATAGACTATAAACAGACATATTCAGTCAGGCCATTGGTCAATAGAGCCCAGTATTGTCTACTCTGACTAGCAATGTGTGAATATATACATACACACATGCACTTGTGTATTTACTTATCATAAATTGCTTCAAGATCTTTCAGATAGCAATCAGTATATTAACAGAACTAATTTTGGCTATTCCATAGAACAAGGGCAGTCACACCAAAAACCCTGCTTCTGAGTTACAGTGGCACAGGCTCATGATATATTTGCAACTTTGCAGGAGAAGCTCTTTTGCAGACTGCACTGGACGACTGGGTTTATGAAGGATAAGGCAGTCTCTCAAGCAAGCTAGTCGTGGGCTGTAAAGGGATTTATATGTTGTACCAGCATCTTGCATTTGGCCTGGTAGCAGTTAGGCAGCTAGTGCAAATCCCACTGGCAGGATGTTATCTGTTCGCTTACCCCCACAAGTAACCTAACCCCTGCAGTTTGCACCAGCTACATCCTCCAGACCAACCTCAGTGATAGAGCACATTGCAATAAGCCAAGTATTTGCGTGGAAGTAGCTCCCATACCCAGCTAATGCTTATTGTGGTGCCAGAATGCCCCTCTCATCCCCAGTGTTCTGGGCTCAGGGTGAGCAGCAGCTGCCCTTGGCCACTGCCTAAGTGTGATGCGTGGTGATACTTGGTCTGATCTGAACCAAAAGGATGTCAGGGATTAGAGATGCAACCTTCTGTATGCAAAGGACATTCCCTCCCACAGACCTGTGCACCCACACTCATATGTGTATGTTCTATTTAAATATACCAGTACAACTGGTACTTCTAGAAGGGTGGAATACTACTGGAAGATTAAAAAATAAATCGGCTCATTTCGTTCACAGCTCCACAAAATAACTCTGCATCTAGACAAACGAGAGAGGACCACTGCACCATTTTGTACACTGAAAATGCTGTAGGAATTACAAATTATATTTTCAAAAACACAAATAATATTCCCTAATATGAACATTTTTAGAATCGATCTGTTCAACAGCTGTGGATGTGAATATGGTAATAGGGACTTTGCGGTATTCAAGGGAAGAGGTGGGGAGGTGTTATTGATCTGACATGGCTTCCATCTGGAGAAAAGCCCCAATTTGGATGGCAAAGGAGCTTAGCAAAGAGCTGAAACACTCTGTGAGTCCTGGGTTGTAAAACAGTCTGTGCTCCACCACTATGTTCAGTGTTTGTGATGCCTGTTTAGGCAAGCCAATATGGAAAATCAAATTTGATCTTAAAATGGCAAATGCAAGAACAAACCAAAGATGGGAGAAAGTCTGAAGCTTACGACAACTTTTTATATATATAAAAATATTTTTTTCCATTGTTATGTCTTGCCCTCATTTCAAATGGTATAAAATTTGGACCAGGGAGATGCAGATCTCACGATGCAAAAGCTAAGCACACTTCCACACATTACGGTAAGAGAAAAGTCACGCAGTACAGTTTTCAGGGCTGGAAACAAACTGAATTCAGCCTTGGCAGACCCTGATGCCCCCAAGTCCAGCTCAGAAAAACTATTTGAAATAAGAAAATTAGTGTTCTGAGTGTTTAACCCCTAAATCCTGGTTTACAGCAATGCCATCACTGGTGTGCTCCAGGGTCCACTGGTTACTTAGAAGTTATTCTGTTCATGCTGAGTAATGCCACATGTGCTCCCAAACACAGAGGTAGGAGGTTGTGTACACTTCTTTAAAGGATGTGTACACTTGTGAAGAGAGAAAAAACAGTGACCTTACTGTGGGTGCCTGCTATAGACCTCCAAGACAGACTGAAGACTTACATGATGCCTTTCTAGAGTAGATTATCAAACATTCAAAGAGAAGAGATATAGTAGTCATGGGAGCCTTCAACTACCATGAGGGAAATAATAGTTCCACTCTTTTCTGCCTTGCTCAGACCACAGCTGGAGTCCAGCTCTGGACACAGCAATTTAAGAAGGCTATTGACAAGCTGGTCTGGAAACCAAGCCTTATGAGGAACGGTTGAGGGAGTTGGGTATGTGTAGCCTGCTAAAGAGGGGGCTGAGAAGAGATATGATAGCCATCTCAAATATCTAAAGGGCTGCCACATGGAAGAAGGAGCAAGCTTGTTTTCTCCTGCTCTGGGTGGTAGGACCCAAACCAATGGCTTCAAGTTAGAAGAAAGGAGATTCTGACTAAACATCAGGAAGAACTTTCTGATGGTAAGAGCTGGCCATCTGTCATGGATGCTTTGAGATTCCTGCATTGCAGGGGGTTGGACTAGAGAACCCTTGGGGTGGTCCCTTTCAACTCTTCAGTTCTATGATTCTAGGACTGCACCCTTGGTGGAAAGATAGTGCAAACATTCATAAGCAATACATTACTTTCTCACCAATGGTTTTGCAATTCTACTACAGTATCAATATTTTTACACACACATACATTTTCCTTCTTTATGAACTATTTATAAAAGGAACTCTAATTTATGAGCAAATATGAAATAGGCATGCCAGCTGCAGAACTTCATCAAACTCTACAGGGATCTTTCAGTTACAGCATAATTTCTATTCAATAATACATTTTGGTGGGACCTGGAGATATACAGTCTTCCTGGCAGAATGATATTGAACATACCTTATTTTACAATATTTTACGGGGGAATTGTAAATTAATTTTGAAAGAAGGCTAAATCATCCTCTTCCTATGGAGTCACCTCCTCTGACTCCACATCCTTATAATTGAAATTGTGCTCAGGGCTAACCTTAGGTATTTCGAGAGATTTAGAAATATTGGGCTCAATTCACCAAGCACTGCTCCTTTCATTCCAATCCAACCTGTGCAGATGCATTGGTTGTTAGTACATTCCTTTATAACATTAGGCAATTTGTAGGGAAGCTCAGGAGAGTGATCAGCCCTTGGCTGGGAAAAAAATGATTGAGTAGCTCTGTGAAAACTTTTGTGAGAGAACAGAATTTATTTGTTTAGGCCAGGCGTCCCCGAACTCACTCCTCCAAATGTTTTGGGACTACAGTTCCCATCATCCCTGACCACTGAACCTGTTAGCTAGGGATGATGGGAGTTGTAGTCCCAAAATATCTGGAGAGCCGAGTTTGGTGATGCCTGGTTTAGGCCATAGGTCATAACAAAAGCCATAATTTGATGTATGCTAAGCAGTATGTCAAGTCAATGTGGTCATTGAGCCTTAAAACAATCCCAACACATGTACAGAAAATAATGTGCTTGTTTGTTGTATTAATCCACCTTTCCAGTTATAAATATGTGGCTGTTGACTAGCTAGAATTCATTTCCTCACAACCTCACCCTCCACCTCTGATTTCACCTCAGAACTCAGGATTGAATCCAGACCTACTCATGCTTAGAGTGAACAAAGTGGGGGGAAATGGGACTGGTTAGTCATGGCTAACCTAAGCCACATTGACTTTAATGGGTTTATTCTAAGCAACCAAATGCCAGCAAGAAACTGTCCTAGGTATCTGCATCTTATCATCTTACAAAAACAGCAGAACAACTGATAGTGGGATAAATCTTACACTGCTCTCTCCACAAATGCAGAATCTTAAATATACATGGAATGATCTTTAAACAAATATCAAGTGTATCTTGACCAGTAAGGCTTTTGACAAAGTCCCACATGATGCTCTTGCAGAGAAGCTGATAAAATGTGGACCGGATGAGGTAACTATTATGTAGATTTGTAGCTGGTTGACTGACCAAACCCCAAAAGGGCTCACTAACAGTTCCTTGTGATTCGGGGGGCGGGGCAGGCAGAAGGGACAAGTGGGGTGCTGCAGGGTTCTGTCTGGGGCCTGCTGTTGTAAGAGCTGTTTGACAGTGGAACAGACTCCCACATGTGGTGGTGGAGTCTCCTTCCTTACGAGATTTTTAAGCAAATGTTTAATGACCATCTGTATGATCTATTTGATATGCGTGCATTGCAGAGAGTTGG
Source organism: Podarcis filfolensis (assembly GCF_964270895.1). Taxonomy (NCBI): domain Eukaryota; kingdom Metazoa; phylum Chordata; class Lepidosauria; order Squamata; family Lacertidae; genus Podarcis; species Podarcis filfolensis. The sequence continues at coordinate 63,442,817 of NC_139609.1, forward strand.
AGTAGATGACCCTTGGGTTACCTTCCAGCTCTATAATCTTATGATTTTATTATTCTCAACTGTTGAAAACTACAGATGGCATTGAGTGTCCCACTGTTGTCAGAGCAAGACAAAGAGCAAGGTAAGCAAGGGATTTGGAGTCTCTGGGGAGGGATGAGCTGATCTATTCCTTGGCTCAGATTGAAAGCCAAGCCAAAGAAGAATTCATAGCTTATACAGTGGTACCTCGGGTTACATATGCTTCAGGTTACACACGCTTCAGGTTACAGACTCCGCTAACCCAGAAATATTACCTCGGGTTAAGAACTTTGCTTCAGGATGAGAACAGAAATCGGGCTCCGGTGGCGCGGCAGCAGCAGGAGGCCCCATTAGCTAAAGTGGTGCTTCAGGTTAAGAACAGTTTCAGGTTACGTATGGACCTCCGGAATGAATTAAGTACTTAACCTGAGGTACCACTGTATAATTCACCTTATATATCACCACGGTTCTCAGAATAAGCTTGGGAGTTGCAAACTTTGGTGGTGGGCCTACTTCCTTGATAGAAAAATGAAATGGTGTGTGTGTCTATATTTCTAAAAATAAAATAAGAAGACATGTTTAGCAGGCAAAGGGTAAAGAGACTGCAGAAAGAGAAACAGTGTGAGGTTCTGTGTGAGTTGTACTGATTGTGTTGTAGGAAGGGAACTGGCTGTCCTGATGTCCACTCCTCCTCCATCGTTTGAAAATTTGTGAGCAGATTCTTGCACAGATGCCATTTAAGGCTCCAGCACAGCCTCCAAAGAAAGCAAAGCAGTGTCGGAAAGGTCTCTATGCTTCCCACTACAAAGGAATGTGGGAGCAACAATATGTTCAAAATGTCTTATGATATTTTTTTTGAGAATTATTTTGCTTGCTAAAACCAAACACAGCAAGCTGCCATATACAAAGCGAGATCACTGGTTCAACCAGCTTAGCACTGACTAACATCATCAGGCTCATCAGGGTTTAAGACAGGATACATTCTCAGCCCTACCTGAACTGGACATGTCAGGGATTGAACTGGGGAGTTTTTAAAAATATGAGGTCTGTGCCCCGTCACAGCACAGAATACCAAATTATCAAGCCAAAGAGACAGTACACTTTTCACTTGCATCATTGCTAGCAAACCACATGCAAACATCCCACACTGGGCCTTCTGAGATGTTTTGTTTTGTACATCTATACAGTGGTACCTCGGGTTACATATGCTTCAGGTTACATATGCTTCAGGTTACAGACTTTGCTAACCCAGAAATAGTACCTCGGGTTAAGAACTTTGCTTCAGGATGAGAACAGAAATCGTGCTCCGGCGGTGCAGCAGCAGCAGCAGGAGGCCCCATTAGCTAAAGTGGTGCTTCAGGTTAAGAACAGTTTTCAGGTTAAGAACGGACCTCCGGAACGAATTAAGTACTTAACCCAAGGTACCACTGTACATCTTCAGTTCTCTATTTCTCTTATGGGCTGGACATTTGGTTTCATCCCCGTTTCCTGTAAATCTTTTGTTTTACTCTGTTAGTTATCCCAATTTTCCTTGAGACTAAACAAAACAAAATTTTTTTTTCAGAAATAGAAATTTTTTCAGAATTTTTTTTTCAGAATTTCAGAAATAGACTGGAAAGAGAAGCTGCTGAATTGCAACACATTACCAAACTTAAAACCATGGAGAGACCTGGTCTGAACAAAGACATTGGATTCTTATCTCATTATACATGACAAAGCCATTTTTCACCTTCTCACCCCTTGCTTTTTCCTGTAAGACCTATTGCAGTCGTTAAGAGTCGTCAACAGGCTCATCACAGCTATCTGCCAATCACCCATTCCCACCACCCTTCTGAGTAATACCCCTCCCCACCTTCTCACTATATAGAAGGATCTGGCAACTTCTGTTTCAGTGTATCTGAAGAAGTGTGCATGCACACGAAAGCTCATACCAAGAACTAACTTAGTTGGTCTTTAAGGTGCTACTGGAAGGGAAAAAAATTTTTTGTTTTGACTATGGCAGACCAACACGGCTACCTATCTGTTCCTTGAGACTGAATGTTCAGTTGTGACTTTGAGAGCAGGATAGTAGCAGTGCCTCCTACTATTGTCAAGGCCACATTCCTGTTGCAGTTACAGACTTTTGCAGGCTCATGGGCACTTTGTAGCAAATCTTACCAGGTCTTTGCAAAGGAATTTAAACTTTTCAACAAAAGCGCTCTGCAACCAGTACCAAGTCATTTCACAGGAGCGGTAAAATTAACATCTTGTTAATTTCATATCTGCAATGACCCCCCCCCCCAGCCTGCAAAGATGAGGTCTATTTCCCACCCCCATTTCGGAAATGTAAACAAGATTTTGAGCATTATGAGAAAGGCTGAATAGACTGGGATAAAGGTGTTCCATTTACCACAGCAGTCAGAGTGAAGCCTTTCATAGTAGAGGTGAAATAGAGGAGGACATGTCGATTTCACCATCCTCGCAAAGCCTTTGGGATGGGTGGGTGAGGAGGGAAACAATTGTCAGTTTTAAATCTGTGCTCGTTGCAGGCTTTGCATAGCATTCTCAGAGGGTAAGCAAGGTGTTGCACGTAGCACCCCTACTATTCTTTTTCTCTGATCAATCTACTGTGAGTCATCAAAATGTGAAAATAAGTCCCAAGTAGTAAACCTATACATATGTGTGAGCCCAACCTAAACATTCATAACATTTTTGAGTTATGATACTTATCTCTCCTCCACCATGCCACCAAGGATCCGTTGAGGAATAAGAAAGGCCTATTCCTGCCAGCTTCTCTGAACATCCAATATTTTATCCTTTGGGGCATTTCATTTGTGGTTTCCGAGCACCGTCCAAAAACTCAATCAGGTCCCGCACAACATCTTGTATGCAGGGGTGTACAAAGTGGGGGGCGAGGGGGTGGTCTGCCCTGGGCACTGCCTGGGAGGGTAACAAAATGGCCCGCTGCCTCCCCCCAGCTGTAGAACAGCGGAGGGTGCGCACACAGTCAGTGTGGGCACCGCTTGCGCCACTTCCGCATGGCATCTGTATGGGCTGCCACTCGTGTGTCAGCCGTATGGGCTGCTGTGCATGCACAGTCCATACGGGCTGCTGCGCATGTGCAGACCATACGGACATCACATGTGCACAGTCCGTACGGACGTCGAGCATGCATCCCTGGGTGGTTTGCCCTGCCCCTTGGCATCCCACCCCGGGTGATGGAGAAGGTTCCTCCACCACTGCCTGTATGTACGTTCCAGGAAAACAAGTTACAGGGTGCTCTACTTTCTATTTACACATACTACTTGTGCATTGATCACTTAGAAGCAAGTTACTTGCCTGGAGGTTGTGTGGAATTGCTTTTCTGAAGGAGACAGTGAATTATCTATGCCTGTTTCCTATGAAAGCACACAGATCATTTTCCGTGGGGATACTAGGGACGGATGCTCTTTACCATGAGCGTTTCACATTATAGGCAGAGCATTCTGCACACACAGATTTGGGGGGAAAAAGCACTCTCATTCTCTGTGATCATTTAATGGTTGACTTAATTTAATGCATAGTCAAGTAAGTACAAGGCAACAGAGGCAATGTCAGCCCACAATATTTTGATACTTCTAGGAGAGTAGATATTAATGGCACCACACAAATTCTGCACATTTGGTTTGTCAAGTGCCTTAATAAAATAACAACTCTTGCTGCGAGAGCTGAATATTTTCCCCATTTATATGATAGCTGAGGAAAGCTCCAAAAAACAAGTGTAAGTGAAAATGGGAGAGCAGGCAGCTTATGACAGACAAGTACAGAGTTTCCCATCCACTAAGATAGGCTCATACAATTTCCCAAACAGAAGTGCTTAAACTCTAGCTGTCAAACCTGGTCTGTCCAGACAGGACATTTCAAAAAGTGCTGCTGGAAATCAACACTTCAGACAAGTATTTGTGTGTGGTAACCACAGATACAGGGAATGCCAGACTTATCTGTGCATGCTGACCATGGAGAATTTTGCACCTTAAATGAGAACCCGGTTCTTAATTTGACAAGACCCTTTAAGGTTCAATACAATAGGAGTACCGTCACATAGATACCTATATTTTAAAATTAACACCACCCCCCCTCTGAAAATGTGCTTTATCCCTAACCCAGTATGACTGAAAACAATTTTGATAAGCATATGGACTTATAATAGACCAGATCTTTGAGTGCAGAGATTTAAATGTCTGAGCCAATGGATTATATCTTTTTTTCATAATATATCCACCACAAAATGTGTCACAGTGCAGTGTGCCTGTCAGGTTTTACTAAGGCAGCTTCCAGAGATCTTTAAATTGGCACTCGAACTGAAATATTTTCTAAGCTGCCAGAAAAATAAAAAATAAAAGTAAGGTCAGGGTTATTTACTGGCTGAGTAATATAATGTGGATACAGCATTACAGCAGGCTTGGTTTGCTATTCTTGTAAACACTTAAAGGAGCAGCAATCATTCCAGCTTAGTCCCTAATGGTTGACTGATGTATAGGACCTCTGCCAGGTTCATAAAAAAGTATCACTGGCAGCCTAGCCCCGTACATGTTTACTTGCTTATGTAATGTACATACCCCTTTATTGTAATAAAATTTCAAAATGGTATACCCAAACCCAAACCCAAACAAAAGAAAATAATCAGTAAAAATAGTTCACAACAACTAAATTTTAAAGCATTCAGAAATTATTTAAATCCATGATAAATTAAAAACCAGATTAAAACACATGTCAACATTCTACACATCTGGATAGGCTTGCCTAAACAAAAATGTTTTTAACAGGGGCCAAACAAATTACAATGAAGGCACCTGCCTGAGGTCAATAGACAATTCTATCTAGCCCAGGATTGTGAACACAGATTGGCAGCAACTATCCAGGATTTCAGGATTTCTCTCCTGGGGATGGTCTACGTAGAGAAGCAGGGGGTTGAATCTGAAACCTTTTAGATTCAAAGCATGTCCTCTACCACTAAGCTATGTCCCTTCCCCTTGTTACTCATGATTTCTGCCAACTCTCCTCTGCAGCGGCAGTACTTCTCATACACACATGTGCAATATCCCTTACCATAACCAAGAATTTCCCAACTGTTTGGACAGCAACATGTTAGGATTTGCAGTGGGGAGGTTGAGATGGGAAACCCTAGTTCCATGAGCAACCACCCAGATTTTCAAGATCTAGGCCCTGGTTCTACAGAGCTACAGGTCATCCCATACATTCCCAAGTTCTGCATACACTAACCTGTGGATATCTGAGCTGCACATGTGGAGTTTGTTCATTTCATCTTTATTGTGTTGTGTGTGTGTGTGTGCTTTTGCATTTATGTTTGGCATAAGTCCATGAGATCAGAATTTCTTTGGAGGCACCTGCTCCTTCCTGAAAACCTGTCTCAGAGAGACTCCATCCATATATTGCAAAGGCCTAAAGGTAAAAAGAGATTTAAAAGGTCTGTATTTCAATTTTTGACACAGATGGCCAGCCATAATTAAAGCAGCAGGCTTCTTCAGGCCGTTGAGTTGGTGTTTGTTTGTTGCTAGGCCGCAAGACAGCTTCCTTGGAAAATGAGATTGAGAAGCTCCCCGCAGCTTCAGATATCTATATATAGATATATAGATATATATGTATTAGCTTGTCTTGCTTCAAGGAGGAAAGATATATTTCTCATCACAAGATTCACCCTACAGAACAGGAGACCTGAAGGGTGCAGAAAATGGAGTTGCTTATATTAGTCCTTAAATCCATATCCAGATTTCAGCTATAGCAAAAAGTCCTTATGTGGTTTAGAAGTCCTTATGCAATTTAGCCACTTAATTCACACTATTTGTAGCAGGATACAAACTGCAACACAGCTGTCCTTCTAAATTTGCACTTCTCCAAATGTTGCAGTGTGGCTGAAATTCAGATGCACTACATCCACACCATTCCCCTGATCCACCAAGCTTCTAATGCTATCAAAAGAAAGAAAGACAAGAAATGAGTTTTGTGTGGCATGAGAAACCCATGTTGGGTCTTAGTAAGTGCTTTCTAAGTGCTCACACACCAACCATTTACATCTGTTCTAGGCAGCGGCGTAGCGTGGGTTGTCAGCACCCGGGGCAAGGCAAGTAATTTGCGCCCCCTAACCCGGGGCAAGGCAAGTAATTTGCGCTCCCTAACCCGGGGCAAGGCAAGTAATTTGCGCCCCCTAACCCCTAACCTGCTGCCGCTGCCAGCTTCTTCTTGCTGCTGCCTGGTCTGGTCTGGTGTGGTTCTCTCCCGCGCTCAGGGCTGTGCTGGGCGGCCGCTGCACTGTCCCTCCCCCAGATAGTCCCTCGCCCTCTCTCCGCACCGCACACCTGGCACCCACCCCCTCCACAGTGGGCGCGACCCGGCGGCTTGGATCGGATTCGCACAGCCAGCACTGCAGTGAGAGAGAGTGAGTGAGCCAGGTAGGGGCAGAGAGCTGCGAGTGCGAGCGCCCCCCCAGATGTTGTGCCCGGTGCGGCCGGCCCCCCCTGCACCCCCTACGCTACGCCACTGGTTCTAGGATCTTTCCTGGTTATTTCTGATTACTGTATTAAAAACAAAACAAAACCCAGTCATCTTTTTCAAAACAACCCAATGCCATCTTACAATAATAAAATTTTTGTTAAAGCTTTTATAAAATATACAAAGTTGAAAACCAAACACTACATAGCCAAACTAAAAAGCAAGTTGAAATTTCTTTCTTTACATAAACACAATCTCTGCTGCCGCCTGTGTAGGAAAGGTCAGAGTTACATAGACTCTGGCATACTCTTATTACATCAACAGAGATGGGTGATTTCAACTGACAAGTTTTGAACTAGCTCAAAGGAGCTGTCCCCTCCCAGAGAAGTTAGCTTTGCAGTGCTTTATCAGGTGATAATGCAGGTCACCTCCTGTGGTGCTGTATATGAGATCACCTGTGAAAGGGACAGCAGCAGGCCAGGACAATTTTCTTTCCTTTTTATGAGCATCAGACAGCCCTACTTGTGAATGACATCTGCCTCTTAAATGTCTGACAGCATCAAGACACTACTGCATCAAACCTTTCTCCACTTGAAAGGCTTGGGAATTGTGCACCCTGATCCTAGTGCGTTTATTCAATAACCCAGTAGTTCTGGATCAGGTATAAGACATATAGACATTAAGGTATAAAGAGAGGCAGTGTGGTGTAGTGGTTATGAGTTTTGGACTAGGACCTGGGAAGCCAGGGTTCAAATTCTCACTCGGGCATGGAGCTCACTTAGTGATCTTGGGCCAGTCACTCTCTTTCAGCCTAATCTACCTCACAGGGTTGTTGTGGGGATTAAATGAAGGGGGGAACCATGTACACCACCTTGAGCTCCTTGAAGAAGAACAAGGTGGCATATACATGCAATAAAAGAGAAAATAAATAAATACATACATACATATCTACACAAGTGTGTATATGATTGTAGTAATTCAGTGGGAGGTATTCCTAAACAAGCCTTCATCTGACTACTGTTCCTACCCATTTTTTTTCAATCTGTTTTTTTTAAGCACAGCAAAGCTGCACTTTTGAGCATAAGGGAGATCAAGTTCTTGCTGAAGGGTGAAGGGTCCGTGCCCTCATGCAATTCAGATTTAATCTTGGCTTCTGCTGTGTGAAATAACACAATCAGCGAGGAGGTAAAATTAGATTGGATTAATTTGAATTGAGGCAATGAATAGCACTTTCCCGACTTCTTTCTTTTTGGTACAGTGTCAGTAGCTGCTGTATCCCTTTCTGCTCAAGCATTCTCAATAAGCAAATTAGTTCTGGGCTGGGTCCCCACTACAGCTAAATAATTTTATAACACCACACAAATAACCAGCAACCCAATCTCTTCCCTTCCTTTCATCTCTGCCTGAGAAGACAATCCTGCTGTTAATGTTTAAACAACCACTCTCAAATGATGATCTTTGGGAAGAATATCATGCTAATTATTACATATGCACCTCTGCCAAAATGTTGATTAATAGCGATTATAGATATATTATTAATTTCTCAGCTCAAGGATCTCATTTAGCCTGGGCACAGTTGAGAATCAAAGCTAGAAGGACATCACTATAGATATCCCCTTATCCTTATCCCTCCCCTATGGTGGGGTTAAAATTGTCATGGACCGGTTGGCCACAGAGGAATGGTGGAAGGAACCAGCTGGGGAACACCCAAGGGAAGAAAGCTCAGAGCCTGGAGATTAGTGGTTGATCAAAGATGAGGGAGAAGAGGGAGAAGACTGGGAAGAGGAGGTGTTGGAAGCTGAAGGGGTAACAGGGCTCAGGGAGTTGACAGAGTCTATGGCAGAGAGAAGCCAAGAATCAGAGACTGAAGCTGAAGCAGGTGAGTGGGATAAGGGAGGTCAAGAGGCAGAGATGTGTCAGGCTGTGAAGAGTGATGGGTGTCTCCTCTTCCTGCTACAACAAGCTCCCTTTCCCCCCTGACTCCCAGAATCAGGAGAGATATGAAACGGGAGGAGCAAAGGCAGGCTGTATGCAGGCATAGACTCTGATTGCTTGCAATAAAGCCTGAAAAGGAGGAGACTTAGATGGCTGGTGGACGGGGTTAGGCAATTTTAGTCTCGGCTACTGATTCCATGGAGTAGGACCTACAGGGCATGAACTGATGTTCTCCTTAGGCCTGACACTCTCCAAGCCTATGAAGCTCATGCTTCACAAATAAAGACTTAACTCCAGCTTCAAACACTGTGATTTACTGACCAGCTTGCTCTGTGGCAAAATGCAGAACTAGGGGCAGAGATACCCAGGTTCAGATACTCATTCAACCACAAATCTCACTTGAATGGCCTTGATCAGTCACTATCTCTCAGCCTAACCTAACTCTCGGGGTTGTTGTGAAGACAAAACTGGTGGGGTGGAAGAAGCATAGACTCAGCCTTTAGCTCTATGGGGGAAAGGTGGGATAGGAATGAAATACTACTACTCATGCTGGCTGAAGCTGATGGGAGTTGTAATCTAAAAGAACTGGAGGGCAATAGGATAGGGAGGCTGGCTTACAGACTCCCCAAAACTCAGTTCAGCCCTCTGTGTGCCTCTCCAGTCTGTCTCACATCCTGACTCAAAACCAGTTACGGTAATTTCTTTTTTCGCACAGAGATCTAGATTACATCATTGTTAGTTAAACAGAGAAAAGGCATGCCCTCTGTTCCTTTCTCTGTATCATGAAGGAACTTTCTAACAAGTACCTCTCATTGAGAGACATCACCTGTATATCCCAGACTATTAGCATTACATTGCAAAGTCCAAGACTCTGGCCAGGTTTACCTCAAGGCAAACTCACATTGTTTGTCCTATTCAGGGAAAAACTCATGAGCATATATTTCATTTCTATTCCACATGTATGCAAACTCTTGCAAAACAAGTATTGGTGGATCAGCTCCATGATCTCTAGCTAAACAGTCACCAGGATCTAGTAATGTGTTGTTCAATGGTCGTGAGAGGCTCCCCAAGTGATAATCTTCCAGGACTGTTATCATTTCAGACTACAGTTGGAAAATTATATAACTGAATGCCACACAGATGGATAGATACCATGGCAGTTGCAGTGCCATCTGCTTTTAGCACTTAGTATACTATTTATTTAGCACAGCCTACCCCAACTTGGTGCCCTCCAGATGTTTTGGACTACAATTCCCATCAGCCTCAGAAAGCTGACTTGTGTTGACTGGGCTTGGTGGGGGTTGTAGTCCAAAACATTTGGAAGGCACTAAATTGGGAATGCTGGCTTAGATATCCTCTTCTTTGACCTTGTATTTCTTCCAAGAGAGGGGTGTGTGTGTGAAAACCTGAAACTGAGAGGACTGTGATTTGCAATAGCAGTTTTTTTATATATATATCAGGGATATATCAGAGAGCCAGTGTGGTGTAGTGGTTAAGAGCGGTAGTCTCATAATCTGGGGAACCGGGTTCGTGTCTCCGCTCCTCCACATGCAGCTGCTGGGTGACCTTGGGCCAGTCACACTTCTTTGAAGTCTCTCAGCCCCACTCACCTCACAGAGTGTTTGTTGTGGGGGAGGAAGGGAAAGGAGATTGTTAGCCGCTTTGAGACTCCTGAAGGGGAGTGAAAGGCGGGATATCAAGTCCAAACTCTTCTTCTTCTTCTATATCTGCTGCTCAGTGGAAAAAGTGAATACATGCCTAGGATAATAGTTTAGATTCCCTATAAGATCTTTTGATAAAATGCAATGACTCAAAGCTTGATTCCATTAATTTGGAATTTAATCTTTTCATAAGGTGGAAAGAAACTCCCCTGGCCCTGATTCTGTGACTGCAAATAATAGTCCAATTTTATCTCTGTTAATTCAGAAGTAGGGCCGATCAATCTCAGTAGGGTTCATGGCTGTTCTGAATAAATAGGACTAGGATTGTGCAGTTAATATAGTATCAGAAACAATGCTAGAAAGGGGAGGTTCTCTCCAGGGAAGTTTTGGTCCTGTAATGGGATCTCAGGCTGACTTATTATGTACATTTCCTTTTAATATAACTTAGTTGCAAAGATATATCCACAAGTGTGGCTTGTGGAAAGGAAATGATTCCCAATACAAACAAATGTTACCTGTAATATCTTCAAATCTATTAGTTTGGGGAAAATAATGTTCATTTCATACAGGAAAGAAACTAGCACAGAAGGCTCAGAAAAATGGTTTGTCAATTTATTGTTTGATTGGACTTCCACTATATTAAATTCAAGCTGTTCTTTGGGTTGTGAATTTTAGACTGGCTGGCTGGGTAGGAAAGAGAGATGCTGATGAAATTTTAGAGCTGGACATTGCAAAAGGAGTGTGTTGCATCTCATCTGTATTTTCATCAATGAGGTTAAAATGTGAAGGGCAGCACTTACATTTAAACATGGTTCCCCCCCCCCAACACCATGAAGTTTAATGAGAATAGTTCGAGCTGTGACTCATAAAATATGATTGCCTGGACAAAAACATCATTTTCCAGGTAGGGCCTGAGAAAAGCAATGGCCCACAACTGGTAAGTTATTTTCCTCCCCCCCCCCCCCCCCGCCTTCCATCTGCACCAAAGAAAGCAGCAAATGAAATTAAGGTGTGAAATTAAGGTGTTATGCCTCTTGAACAAATCTATTCCATCAATGGTGCTGTCAGAATAGGACCCAAGTGGTCCAGGACACCCCTCAGAAGGATGAGCAAGAGAGCCCCCAAATCCACATTCTGAAGTGATACAATATTATTGGGAGTAAGGTGAGGAATAAGACCATTAACTCCAGTGTCTAAAATTACCCCTAATTACACTGCTGAATTCAATGACAGTGTTCTTGTATGTCTTCTATTACTTTGTATGAGCTTTGCAAAGGGGTAACTTGCATCCGCTGAAACTATAGACAAGAGGAATTAAATATCTATTTCTATTGGCAGACAGAACTAAAGGTAGGACTCTTTTTGAGGCATTTGTTTTCAGAGCTTTAGGTGTTCAAATTACTTTCCCTGCACATGAAATGTCATGTCTGTTTTCATCCTTAAGATGCACAACTGGAAATATTCTAACTATGTAAGAAGAGCCCTGACCATAGATGGATGTAGTCTTGGGATATGGAGCCTGCGGACTTCTTCAGGTGTTGTTGCACCTCAACTCTCATCAGCCCCAGCCAGCATGGTCAAGGGTCATGGATGATGGAACTTGTAGACCAACAACATCTGTATGCACACAGATTCCCCAGCCTTGATCTAGTCCATTATCCTGGTTTCCACAGAGGCCAACCAGATCTCTCTGGGAATCCTCTAAGCAGGACGTGAAGACAAGAGTCCTTTCCGGCTGTTGCTCCTCATCAAATAGTATTTAGTGGTATACTGCCTTTGAACTTGGTTGGTCCATATGGCCTACACAAGAAATATGCCTTTTATAGGAAATGTGTTCAGAATTCAAGTTTGTTGTGCTAGGCTACCAATCAACGATTTAGCATGACTGAAGACTGTCTCACACTGCCTGTATCTTGCTGTATTTCTCTGTACTTGATAGCTCCACATTTGATGACTCAAACTTGGGCCCATTCCATCTCATGTGACTTTGGGTGATGTGAAAATGTTTAGAATTGTGATGGCCCATTTACACAGTTGATGTTGTAGTGGTGAACAGTCATGTGTGAATCAGTCTACAATGAACAATCTATTACGAAATTTAAAATGCAGTGTTTTTCCCAGTGATTGATGACAGATAGTAACAGCAAATCAAACAAAATAACATAAAGCTTCCCAGATTTAGAATGTTACACTGAAACCCTGCCTTTAACTAAGCTAGGCTTTCTGCACAAATAGATCTACTCTGCACTGATTAGTGTAGCCTTCCAGTAACCCCAGCAAAACAAAGAAGGAGCTGCTTGGAGGCTAGTCAAAACCATACAAACTTGTTTGTGAAATAAATGTCTTCCCTTCTGGAAACCCAGTACATGTTAATAATTTGACATATTTCAATCTGAAATATTTCAATTCAGAAAGATCTGGAATAGAAGAAGAAATATTTATATGAACTATTGGTGTCAAGCAAATGTCCTGACAGATAGAAATGTTGCACAACCCTGTCAAATATATATTTGTTCTTGTCAAGATGCAATATTGGAGGGAAACTTTTGAGTAAAATCATATTTTAAAAACAAGAAATGTCTTCAGTCATATGGCAATTTCAGATTTTTGGACATGCTGAACCACAACTGAAACCTACACGAGAGGTTAATATGCAGATAATTTTTAAAAGAATAATTCTGTCAGCTTTTTTATTCTTTTCCAGCAATAGCCTGCTTGTTCGTGACTGCTTATTTTATCCTAACATGAATGGCTCATATTGTTTATTGGCAATTTTCTTACCCATTTTTAGCATCCCATCTTTCACTAATTTAGTTCATTGCCTTTGTTCAAATTTCCATTTAAATGCTGAGATCTTTTCATTGGTTATTTTTATGGTAGACTGAAGCACAAAGGGTCTTAAGATCATAAGATGTCCTACTGGGTTGACGAAAGGTCCATCTAACCCAATCTTCTGTTACCAATGGTAGATACCTGTTTTCTTTGGAAAGTTTAGAAGTTTAGAAGCTGGGCATGAAGGGGTTTGACTTTCCTATACAGGCCTAGTGTTATGTTTCTGACAGTAGTGTAGCAGAGGAGGAAACACGATGAACCACAGCTCTGGGCAGGAGCCTAAGCTCAGAATGCCTAAGCTCAGGGTAGTATAAAATTAAACAGGACTTCCCATTTTATCTTCATAATCATGACTGGTAATTATTTTTGGGGCTGAGAGCCACCTTTACCCTTAGCCATCCCTCAAAGCAGGTCATGAGTCATTGGTCGGCATGGTCAAAAGTGAGTGCAGCCACTCCACACTCTCCCATGTATGCACACTTACAGAACATGAACATGCCCACAACCCCGTCTGTTAGCTGCTCCATTCAGATCAGCTGAGCAGGAGGGTTTTTGTTCCCTCCTTATTTATCAAGGACCAGTCTGATAACCAGGGAGGAGGTGATTTGTATCAGGACACTGTGCTAGGCCCACCACAGTGCTGCACCTACATTATCAAGGTTTTCTGGGGCCAGAAAAATGTGCTTGGAGAGTCAGATCAAAGCCACCCCTGCTCATCATAACTCTGTTTCACTACATTGCTGGTGGCCAAGAATGTGACTACTTAATTCCGAGGTCTCATTATAGTGGCTCTGCTGGGTTTAGTTTGGAAAACCACATGTTGCTTTTGCAGACCTGCCCTGTGCTTGATGTGCATGAAAACAGTTGCACCTCTGAAAATCTGAGGCTAAACTGACCAATTGCAAAGGAGGAGAGGTCTCTTGTATTTTTAATCACGGGAAGATAAATGTTACTTCCGCATCCCTGCTTGAAAATCTCCTGTTCTACAGAACTGTCCAGACCATTCTCACCTTGATGGTGGACCCCATACATGATAGTCAAGTCCCACCAACTCTTGATTCCCCTGAGAAAATTTCCATAAAAAGTGCCCTACACAATACTTGTGTAAATGAACTCACTTAGGAAGCTGCTTTATTCCAAGTCAGACAACTGATTCATCTAGCACGCTGCCTGGCAGCAGTTCTTCAGGGTTTCAGACAGGGAATTTTCCTCAGCCCCACCCGGAGATGTTTGGGAATGGACCCAAGACCTTTTGCATGCAAAACAGATGCTCTACCACTAAGCTATGGCCCTTCCACTTCTCACTTTTCCCATGCACACACAGATGCCCAATATTTAATTTCATTTCACAGAAGGATGGAGGAGGCTGCCAGCCTCCAGAAGAGAATGTTTCTGCCTTGAAGTGGGCAGCTGATTTGGAATTAATTCTGAAGAGCCGTTTCAGTAATTCAGATTGATTAAAGATGCACCCAAGAATAACACTTTCATTACAAAATCTCCTGAGTAAAATTTAAATGATGCTAAATTAAAAACAGCCTCTGTTAAATCAGAATCTGATGAGCACAACAGAGCTAGGAAAGATGCAGGATGTATAATTTGATTCCTTTGTTTTGTGCATCACTCTGTGAGGGTTACTGACATTACCTGCCCCTTTGTACCCTTTTGGTCCCTGAAGATGCATGCAGGATGTTGTTGGTTTGTGTTTGAATTTAGGCCCTAAGCAGGATCCCACCCAAACCAATTTGGGGCAATTCAGGTTGACCAGGGATTTGGTTGGAGTGGGTTGAGGCAGCTCCAGATAACCCTGGGTTGGATTGGGTCCACCCAGAATGATCCAGAACTATCATAAAGGGTGTTGCAGTCTGGTGATAAGGAGGGAGAAGAAGGAGACACTTATAAGCAGCCAGCGTATTTCTCCTTCTTTTCCCCCTCCTGTATGTTTAATTTGGGTTGAAAAGTTCATGAGAGTGCGTTGAAACTAGCCTACTGTACAAGGCTAAAATTCACGTTGACTGCTCTGCCCACTGTTGCCTTTAGACTCATCCAGCACCGGCATGTGATGCTTGGAGAGTTGTCCAGAAGGGAATGTGACCCTCAAGCTAAAAATATTTCCTCATCCTTGCCTTATGTGAACAGAGCATTTTCTGCTGGCTTTCTCTCTTTAGCTGCTGGGTTCTCCACCCCTTCTATATTGCTCCAGCACTTCCTGCAATCTGCTTTGAAGCCAGAATTTTGCCTTCTAAGAGCTGGCAACTCTAGTTCTTCTGAAATGGAGTTCTGCCAGCAGCATGAAGCTGGGTAACCCTTTCTGGAACCAGTGAAGTCTAATGGTGACCAGGCCAGACTTATTCAAGGAGACCGGTATTCAAATTCCTTCTCAGTCATGAACTGGACACAGCATGGTTAGCCATATCATTAGCTGTCAGCTCAGTTTCTCCTTTGCAAAATGTGTAAAAGAGTGACCCACTTCTCATGCTGAAAGTGAGTGTAGCCCTTTGTAAATAAGAAATGTTGTATTTAAGATTAGTTAATAATAAGTTCAGGAATAGTTTGTTGTAGCTCAAAACTGAGTTGCAAAATCAATTGTGGCTTTAGTGCCTTGTTTCTTTTCATTTTTAAGAGAGGGAACTGAATGCACACAATACTTGCTACATCACTAGCTCTTTTCTCCCTCCTACCTTCTTTTGGAAAGGTCTTATGTGATGAGCTACACTTATGTCGCTATACTACTAGAATACACCCCAACACCAAAAGCATAATGTCTGCATTTCTGTTGGCTCACCTAGCTAAATGTAAGTAAAATGATGCAAAGTTTTGTTCTCTAGGTTCCTTTCAACCATCAGCTACTGGTATTACTATTCTTCATGTATTTTATGTTGCATTTTACAGAGTTCATGGTTGTCTGCACAACTCCCAGAAATCTGACATTTTGTTTGGGCAAATCTTAAATGAACAAGAGACCTGCTTCATATGTAGGCAAAATTTCCTAGGTCCGTCTAGGGGGGCAGGGGAGATTAGCAGGTAAAGCTTCAGATATCTAATTATATTTTTTGAATACATCTATTTTTAGCAAACCCTTCTCTGCCTCAGTGAATGGAATGTGAGAGAAGTTAACCTACATATTCCCAAT
Source organism: Podarcis filfolensis (assembly GCF_964270895.1). Taxonomy (NCBI): domain Eukaryota; kingdom Metazoa; phylum Chordata; class Lepidosauria; order Squamata; family Lacertidae; genus Podarcis; species Podarcis filfolensis. The sequence goes on from NC_139609.1 coordinate 63,458,861, forward strand.
TATTTACAAGTCAATCTGTTTTGCTAACAAGAAAAGGGGCAGTCACTCAATTACCCAGATTAAATTCCTCGATGTGTAAAATAAACCAACGCTCTCTTCTAATTCTTATTTTAAAGCACACATAAATTTGGCTGCTCCGTCCCTATTTCAAAAAATGCTAATTGGGCTGTAAAGTGCAACTGAGCCAGTAGTGCCAAACTGTTTATAAAAGCTCAGAGAACTATTCAGATGCAAACTGCCACAGCAGGAAGTGGGCAAGGTACAGGCTTATCGTACAGTACACCAGAGAGTGGAGTTGGATGATTTTGGCAATGTGCAACAGGTAGGGAATTGCAAAGATACACTAATTAGGGGAACTCTTCTGCCAGAATGACCCCCAAAGCGTATTGTATAAGGACGTCTGGGCAGAAAGAGATGTCTGAAAACTTGGAAAGTAGCACTCAGGCTGCACCTTGGGAAACACTAAAGCTCAAAGTTGAGCCGAAAACAAGCAAACACCTTTATACATTGCTATCAAATAGGAAACAATAAATGGAACAACAAAGCAATTTCTCCAAGTATAGTTATCCCTTTAATTGTATTCCAATGAATGCAGCTATTATTAGCATGAGTAAAATTGTTGGCAATGATGCTCGTATACAGAGCTACACCATTCAAAAGGCTTCATATACATTACACCAGCAAATCTTACAAAAAGACTGTGAGAAAAAGACTGTGAGCTGGCAAAAGACTGGCATCCAGGGTTGGCACCTACTGAATCCCACACCTTAGCAAGGGTCAAGCGCGCCTCTGAATCTTCTACCATAGATATTCCTGTTTCTGGCACAGAGATGCAGACTTCCACGTAAATAGGTTTGATCTTGTTGCTGCCATACTATTCCTTTCTTGAGCTTGAGGCTGGTCTATGCTACCAAGGCCTCCCACTAGGGAAAGATTTTCTTGTGCCATGCTGGTAAATGAACTTGTACCAATTTGCTTATTTCTTCCTCCCCACTAATTCATTTCCCTTTTGTGTTATGCCTTGTTAGTCTGAGAGCAAGTATTGTCTTCATCATAGTAATCTATAAACCCTCTGTGGCGTTTGTACAGGGCCCCCGGTCGTTTCATGGACTATTGACCTGTACACCACTGCTTTATTCTTCCACTGCCACCAACCAGGTTTCTTCTGGTGAAATACTGAGTCTCAGTCAGGTTGTAAAGTCAACAACAAAGATTAAAGTTTATTAAAGTTTATTGAAGAACAAACAAGTTTTAAATATGTTCAGAACTGTTTTCTCAAATGCGCGCCCTTAACTAGACGTGGCACTATCTCACACTGTCACACGCTTCTCTCTCAGTTCTATCCCTGTCTTTCACTCTAACTGTCACTTTTACTGCCTCTGTTTGACCCTCACTCCTCTATCTCCCCATGGTAAACCCCTGGGCTGAGCCTCAAAACCAAGTAGGCTCCGCTTCTGAGCTTTCTCATTGGTCAATCTACATTAACCATTTCCATCCCCCTGTACAAACATAATCACAAGGAATGGGCAAACGCCACACCCTCCGATAAGCCTTTTTTCTTTTTCTTTTTTGGCAGAAAGGGAGGATTAAAAAAATAATAATTAAACAAATAATAATTAAAAAGGAATCTGGTCTGGGACCATAATAAATTATTATTATTATTAATTGAATAGCAACTTCTGTCCTGCTTCCAGTTCAGGCCTACTTTTTTGCCCTCTCCATTCAAAGTCCGTCTTCACCCATCACCCTTTCAACTACCCTGGACTAGGTCCTCCATGCAGTTCCAGTGTTGGCATTGACTCCCAGTTTGCCTTCCCTCCAGAGTCTTTCCAACCAAGGCATGGGGTTTGGTCTCAGAGCTGCCACAATTTTTATCACTTTCACAAGGCTGTAGCTAGGCTTCAGCACACTGCAGTGGACACCATCTGCAGGCAGCCAGCTAGCCAGCCAGGCAGGGGCAGGTGTAAGGTTTGTGTGCTGGTAACAATTACCTCTTGCTCATAATACCACAATGGCATTTTTATTGGGTTCAGGTGGAAATATATGCAACTGTTGCTGAGTTCTCCTCTGTGCTTTGTGGTAAAGGTGGAATGTTTAGCAGAATGCCACTTCCAACCTTGAGTGGGGGTGCATTTGTCATACCCCAACTCACCTGGGAAGAGGACTCAAAATGGTTTTACCCTACGGAGGAGTTGGGGAAGGGTCAAGTGGGCCATCAGGCCTATCAGAATGGGGAAGAAGCCAGACATTATATGCTGGCTCCTCCCCAAACACTACACTCTTTTTGTAGCCCCCCCCTCTCTATGTAGTATGCTTGTTCGAGGACTGAGTAATAATTGTGTGGGTAACCCCTGATTAGCCTTGAGAACTCTGGGAGCCTTATTCCTGGGGTGGCATTTTTTATTGGTTTAATGAGCTTTTAGTCCAGGCAGGAAAAGGGAAGAGGGAGGGACTGATCAAGAGAGGAACGGGTATAATTTTGCAAATGGCAGCCCTGGCTTGCAAGAAGGGAATAATTTTATCAGGCTTCTCTCTTGTACTTCCAATCACAATGGTTTTGGGAGGAATGTAAAAAGAATTTATCAGTTGATATCAATTGATCAGGGGTGAAAAAAGACCTCAGTCATTAAAACTCCCTGACTCCTTCACTTAATTCTCCAAATTTTGCAGGCTACATACCTAGGGGCTCGTCTGTGTACAGCAGTAGATTTCTGAGGCAATTTAATAATGATACATCTAATTGACCTCATGGTTAAACTTTCCCCTCAGACAACATCATCAAGCTCTCATCAAATCAAAAACATTCCTACAATTCCAGTCTGATACTTCCTCTGTTTAAAAATAAACTAACGAAACAGTGTCCCAGACTCAGATTATAGCTTAGCAGAGATTTAGAAGATATGGCTAAGATTTTCGAAGTTGTGTGACAAATGGATTTATGTGTTCCTTGAGTACAGCTGCCAAGTTTGATGCTTTCAATCTTTTACTATAAATAACTGTTGTGTAATCCATATGTTGTTTTGGTAAGGTTGAAACAATCCACGGCAAATTTTATGGAGGACCAGTATTTCTTATTTTTTTTTTAATGTACTGGGGTTTCCTCTATGGCAGGGTAAAATGTCTAAAGGGCTCGACAATCCAGCAAACTCTTGAAGCAGTGCACTGATGGTGGCATTACCTTAATCCCTTGGAATTCTCAAAGAAATCTGATTCCTAGCCTGCTGGTGTGTCAAAGTATTACGTTTAAGTATTTGGATGCTGCTAAAACTCAAATTCAGAGGGTGTTGAACCTGAAACCTGTGGGATGTCATGTGAATGGATTTAGCTAGTACATCTGCATCCATTTCCAACTAAAATAGTTAAAATTATAGGAAAACCAATAAGACAAAACAGCCAGTCATAGGAGGCCAAAATAGGTCACTACAGACTTCCTCTGAAAGCTTCCGGGTCCAGCTTGAATAGCAGGGCTGTGCAAGACATTTTGCTGCCTGTGGCAAAAAATAAGATGGTTGTCCTATCCACCTACAGAAGCTAGCTGGACTGGCAGCTGAATATTTCAATACTAACCTCTACCACAACTAAGGTCTAGTTGTGGGATGCAGGTCAAATCAGGGAGCATGCACAACTCGATCCTCTAACAGAAGGGTACAGCCAGGGACTCAAGGAACAGTCAGGGAGCTGCCACCAATGTCCTCCAGCATCTACCACCTGAGGCAGTCATCTATCTCTGGCCAATGATAGGATAGGTCCAGTTGGATGGTAATTTGAGTAATAAGAGAACTTGATTGCTGTGTACCCACAAGCAATGTGCATTTGCCCTCAACTCTGACAATCACTTTCATATAAAATGCACTCACACAATCATGAAGGTTCGAGTTCTAATTTTTGAAGCCTAAAATCCTGCTTCAAAGAGAAATATTTGCATTCAATCTTTGAATCAAATCCAAAGTTAGAGAATGTTATTACAGTTTCCTTGAATGTACAGAAACACCATGGCAACCATCTTGGTTTAGAGCTGCCTTTTGCAAAGCTTAAAGTAACAATGTACTACCAGGCAGCATGGAACTTCATCAAAAATCTAATGCAACAAGTTGGCTGAACAACCCCAGTGACAGATAGTGATGTGATTTGTGATGTCATCTCACTTTGTTCCTTTTTTACGAACTATTGATTCCATTCTGCTTTGCAGCTCGTTCTCTTTCATAAGATTTTGTGTTTTCAAAAACTTTGATATGTATTTCACAACATGAATTTGGCCATGTAAAGATAACACAGGTTGGTTTGCATAATTTTACTACAGATATACAATATACATGTATGCAGAAAGGCGATGATTTGGGTAAATGGAAGCTAACATAGCAGGATATGTTATTATGGGGGGGGGGGAATTACAATCTCCCCTAAAAAAAAAAAGATGGTCTAGGCATCGTAATCTAACAAATGCTCACAGAATCTCACTCATGTGCACTCACTTAGATGAGAACACAAAATAATGAATCACATGATATTTTGTAAGTAATTTTTAAAAATGCAAACTTCGTTCATATTCCTAGTAACAGATGACACATAAACATGATAGATCAAAGAAAGAGATATACACAGAGCATTGGATTCTGCCATCAGCATGTCGTTATCTGATGTTTTGACCTTATTAGTCTGTATCAAAGAGGTCTTTAAAAGATGTCAGAAATGTAGATTACACAAACTGATTGCTACAGCAACTTGTTTCATTTAAAATCACCCCAGACAAACAATAATAACGGATATATGTACGTTTAATCTCTTTGGCAGGGAAGTGATTTGTGGAAAGCTTAAATAGATCTTCCTTAAATGTTAAACATCCTATTTTAGTGTCTACATTTTTTTTATCCTCATCAGCTAGTTTAATGCACTCCCACTGTGATTTCTATGATTATCCTAGCCTGAGAACACTTTAGAGTACTCAAAAACACTCAGTTTGGACTATCATTATGTGTGGAAAGGAAAGGTATTCTATGCAACGGACCATTTCTTTTAGCTAAACAGCGAACTAATGGTACCATGGAATCCTTCACTGCTATGTTTTGACAAGGAGACATGTTTAATTACAAAACATCCTGTTATTGACAAAGGGGGGTGGGGGTGGAATACCAGCAAAAGTGCATCTCCTTTCAGATGCTAGCTGTTTGCCAACATTCTTGAGACTCGTTTTATTAACTTTTAATAGCAACTCTGTATCATGACATTATAGCATCATTTTTATAAATACCTATATTCTCACTGAAACTGATATGATACATATGGTATTATTTAGGGCAAAATATTATAACCATGCTAAAACAATATTCAACACAGATTACATGCATGCTTTCTTTCACCTTCAACATTTGGATTTGATATCCCGCTTTATCACTACCGGAAGGAGTCTCAAAGTGGCTAACATTCTCCTTTCCCTTCCTCCCCCACAACAAACACTCAGTGAGGTGAGTGGGGCTGAGAGACTTCAGAGAAGTGTGACTAGCCCAAGGTCACCCAGCAGCTGCATGTGGAGGAGCGGAGACCCGAACCCGGTTCCCCAGATTGCAAGACTACCGCTCTTAACCACTACACCACACTGGCTCTCAATTTGTAAATAATTTTTGATGTGTCCCATTTTGTTGGAAACATACAATAAGTAAAGTGGACATTTGTACACATTATCAAATTTCCCCATCATTTTACACCAGTGTCATAATAGATCCTTTTAAACACCACCCTCCTTCAAAACATCCTTTTATAACCATCACTTGAATTTATGTGTGTGTTGATCTTTTTTCTGTCCCGCTCCCATCCTAGCTTAATCATTTGGCTGCTTTTGACCTGTTATCACTAAAGAAGCTGATAACTAGGTATTTTAGAGATGACTCAATGTCTAGATCATAATATGGTGACATTCCAACACTGATTGAAAACCACCATTCATTCAAGCAGATCTCCTAAGCTTTATTAATGTTTTCATATTCATATGTTTCCAAGAGGACAGAAAATCCCCAAGTTACAATTGCTCATGTTTTTTTGAAAAACGAAGTACGTTTTAAAAGTTTTAACCTGTGATATCTTGCATGTTCATGCACAGTGTGAAAGCCTTTCAAAGCAACAGCAATGCTATACTACGTCTAGCGATCAAGCATCATGAAAGCAACTGCTAAATGCTTAAAAATCAAAAGCCACATGAATTCCCAGGCAGAAGCACACTTGACTGAAAACTGTTTACATTTTTTAGTCTTGTATACAAGATTTTAATTTTGTTACATGTGGAGCTCATGGAAGGCTGGATAGCTTTAAATAGCTGGAAGAGAAGCGACGAATGGGTACTACAATCTCATATGGGGGAGAGAGAAAATGTGTTTCTCTTAAGGTGCCCCCAGGTTTTAAGCAACTAAATCACCCACCTGAAATGTTAAAGTTGTTTTTGTTTTTAAAAGCTGTCAATTCACCAGGATTCCTGTGAAGCTTGGGAACAAGTGGAAATGTCCCAGGGGCTATGAATTCCCTATTGATGACTAGATTTGCACCTGTCTGAGCTATTTAGACACACGAACCACAATACAACAGCAGGTTTATAACACACTTAAGCCCATCTATTTCCATGGGTTCAATGCAGTGCCTTTTTTTTAAGAAAAAAAGGTGCCAGTATTCACCATGAAGGTATTACAGTAAGTGCCACACATTTAACATTGGGGGGAAGAAGAAGAAGAAGAGTTTGGATTTGATATCCCGCTTTATCACTACCCGAAGGAGTCTCAAAGTGGCTAACATTCTCCTTTCCCTTCCTCCCCCACAACAAACACTCTGTGAGGTGAGTGGGGCTGAGAGACTTCAAAGAAGTGTGACTGGCCCAAGGTCACCCAGCAGCTGCATGTGGAGGAGCGGAGACGCGAACCCAGTTCCCCAGATTACGAGTCTCTCGCTCTTAACCAGTACACCACACTGTCAGTACTACGTACCTTTGAGTACCCCCAGAAAAGAAGCACTGATTCAATGCATAATTCTGTGTTGTGTTGTTAACATGATGTTATAATGGCCACAAATCTTCATTGACGCATGAGTTGTCGGCGCAGACTCGGCCATTTCCTGTTAATAAGCCAGTTCTGTTCTCTAAAACCTTACCATATCTCAAGACATTGTTTTCAATACCTATCTGGATTGAAACAGGGGTGAAGGAACAATCTAAATGCCTCAAGAGCCAAATTCACAATGCTTTCTTTTTCCTTTTTTTTTAAATGACATTGTAAAATGTTTCAAGCATACACTGTTCCTCAGAGGCATTTGTCAATGCATGAAAAATATTAAGCATGGATCGCCAGGACTTTTGTTCATTGCTAACACTACATGTTTAGCATTTGTCTTCTCATACTCATCCCAAGCAGACATTCCTGTGCTTTTATATTTGCGCTTATAGGATGGGCAATGAACAAACAGAGTATGTTCTAAAGATCTGGAGAAGATCTAAAAGTCCTAGAAGGTCCGCTTGAGTTGACTGTAAGAATATAGCCTGAAAGACAGTTGCTGCTGCTGTTGAAGATTATGAATAACATTGTCATTTATTTATTTATTAAATCTGTATACTGCCATTCATCTGAAGAACTCAGGCCGGATCATCAATACAATTGTAAGCACTGCTGTGCTTAAGCTGACATCTTTGAAAAAGAGCAGATGCTCAAACTATTTATCTGCTTGATTTTAATTCCAGTAAAAAATAATAATAGTTCATTGTACCATTCAGTTATTTCCCACTCCCCCCTTTTTTCACCTTCTGCCAGGGTCAGACCCTCTTCTTTCATTTCAATCCTTATTTGACTTTAATAACATTTAAACTCCTGTTGAAGGCAATGTGAAAAGCACCCAGATAATTTCAAAGAAAGAATGGATTCTTTAAACCAATGCAAAAATGACGATTCTTACAGATCCCTGCTCCTTATGCCAAAACTGGAAGCAAGATAGATTGCAAGTAATGCCAGAGTTAAAACAACAGCAATACCTAAGACCTCATTTTGAACAACAATATGGACCAGATGTCACTGCTGCAAAGCCATCATGACGTTCTGTACATATAAATGTTGGAGGTTGTGCACAAGACAGCATTGAAAGTAAAAGAAACAGACCTCAATAGCTGCTGAAGCTTAGGTCTAGGTTTCAGAAAAGGAAACAAGCTTGGAACCTCATCCCACCAATCAGCTCATGTGACCTTTGGTCAGGAAAGAGAAGTGATGCACTTACCCAAGAGTTGTCATGGTGACAATAGTGTACCAAAAAGAAGCTGGGATGCTGGTGAACTTGCTGGCTGAAGATCCTTTCTCTGCATAAAACATCACAGTAGCAAAGATGATGATTGCCATAGTGAGAGAAAATAGAAGAAAACCAAGCTCTGAGGCACAGCTCTTCAGTGTGTACCCCAGGATTCGCAAGCCTTGGGAATGACGGGAGAACTTGAAAATCCGGAACACCCTGAAAACCCTCAGAGTCACAAAGGCTCCACTGACATCTTCGTTGTCTGTCATCACCAAGCCAATGTAGTATGGCATAATGGCCACCACATCGATGATGCTCATGACACTCCTGATGAACCTGTAGCGACTGGGAGCCGCAAAGAGTCGCATAAGGTATTCAACTGTAAAAATCATAACGCAAGCTGTGTCCAAGCAGAAAAAAGCCATTTCGTACCTTTCTCCACATGGCAGTTCCTTATTGCCAGGGATTGTTCCACATGGTACAGTCTCCACCACATTGGTGATCACAGAGACAGCAATAAAGAAGCCGGTGACATAGTAAAAGACTAAGGCTAAGGTGCTGGTATGGGGGTTCTCGAAGGCTCGCCACATGGTCTGCCGGAAGCTCAGAGCTGGCATAGACTCTTGCTTATTTTCGGAGTCACTGTCATCCATCAACCGCTCAGCATTTTCCCGTTTCCTGTCTTTGTACTCTTCATAGCAGCAGTCCCCAATGATATCGGGTAGGATCCCATAAAAGGCAAGCTCCTCATCATAGGCTGAGATGCATTCATACCTTGGGTAGTGCAGTTTTCCAGTCCTGTAAAAATTTAAGATACACCTAAAGACATCAGGGTCCCGGTCGAAAAAGTATTCCTTTGTGTCTTCGTTAAAGAAGAACTCTTTTTCTGTGCTGCCAAGCAGAGTGTCAGGGTACCTCTCCAAGGTAGTCCTCCAGGTCTGGAAGCGCCTACCACTCACATTAAGAATGATGAGCTCATCCTGTCGTTTGTTTTTATCCGTTGGGGCCAGTGGCATCGGACAGTTGGCAACTGGCATCCATCCTATGGCAGCCGCTCTGGCAAAGGGCAGCCATGCTGCTACACCCGCAGCCATGATGGATCTGATGGAAGAAGACAGCTCTTCTAAAAACTGCTTGACTTCAGTTCAATTCCATCTACAAATACAATTAAACAAAATTCAGAGTGAGTGGCCACTTTGCCTTTGATGCTATCTTTATAATGATTTAAGACAGTTGCCACCAACTTGGTGCCCTCCAGATATTTTGGACAGCAACCCCTACCAGCCCCAGCCAGCATGGCCAGTGATAACGGATGATGGGAGTTTCCTCCAAAACATCTGCATTAGGTTGGGGAAACCTTGGTTAGATGGTAGAGCAAAATGTTTTCGAACTTGCAAACTAGGTGAGGCAGATTTTCAGTGGCAACCACTGTACATTAAGTCTACCTGATGACATCTTGAAAAAGACTTCTGCTGCCCTCTTAAACATTCATAAGGAGTTGGTTAGACATATCCCATGGATAAGCAACCCTCTCTCAAAAAGCATACTGCAATCACCTTAACTGGATCCCTGCCAATTTTAATTCATAGCCTATTTCCAATGGTAGAAAGATTGGAAAGGGGTTTCTTAGGCAGCAAGACAGAAGTAGCCAGCTTTCTGCTGCTCCAGGGATTGGGCTCTCTGTTGATTCCACCCCCAATAAAACTCCCTAACTGTGATAGCCAAACATTACTGCTTAGAACAATGAATGTTTTAAAGCACTCATGATAATCAGCGTGGAAAAAGTCGTGGCATTGTTACTGGTAGAATTTTTGAACAGCAAATTATTCCTCATTAAAAGCATTTAAAAGCAGCATCAACACACTAATTTAAATTTGCTTCCTCACAAACAAGCTTCAGATATCATTCCCAGGTGTAAACAATGGGTCCTGATTTAGAAACTCGGAAGTGCAACAAGACATTTCACAAAACATGTTCTGTATGTGGAAAAACAACTCCTAGTGGTTCGTATTCACATTTAGAAGTATGTGGGGTAGCCTATCCTCATGTGACCTGTGTGGTAGTACCCATCACATTGGCATATTCAGTCATCCACATGAATATGCTGTCCAGTAGAACATTCCCCCAACTTTGTAGGTTGCTCAGTTTCCCCAGTTCCTCCGGGAGTGACCTATATGTCAAGCAGACAAAAACCTGGCTGTGCTACTTTTGCCCAATGTTGTAAGATCCAGTTCAGCTTTGCATATGCATTGCATATCCACTAGCACAACTTTTTCATCATGTATGTAAAGTAATTTCTGGAGCAGATCATATATGATCACTCCAAATATAGCTGTCAGAAGGGTCTAAAAGTGCTAATTTATTTTACTGGACGATTCATCCGTAGAGTTATCGGTCACAACTGCAAGACCAAGATTGATTTCTAATAATCACAGTAAGTGCAATGACAATGCTAATAAAATAGTAGGATATTGTGAGAACTCACTACCAGCAAGTGTTACTATCAGCTGAAAGGTTTATTGAAGTCATACATATTCAGGGGCCACTTCATTATCCAGACAGTGGTCTAGTGGCTGCAGAAACTGATTCCCTCAGTAGAGAGACTGGCATTTGTTGGGCTAATGCTGAATCCTTAGGGATTAGAGAGGGCTATGTGCATACTTATGGTAGGCACTGTTTCCTCTGCCAAGAGAAAACACACACCTCTCCCTAATCCCTGGGGATTCAGCACTAGCCCACCAGATGCCAGCTTGCCTACCGATTTGCTTACGGTAATAACAGGCATATTAATAATGCGTTACAGGCTACTGCATTATGAGTTTCTATTAGAGAAAGCACACATTACCAACAGGGAAAGTCAGGCATAAGCACCATTGAAATCAGTGTGACTCAAAAGCACAGTTATGTGCATATACTTTCAATGCGCTTCAAGTGTGTCTAGCTGGATTGCGCATAGCTTTTTAAGCCATGCATTAGGATAGCTGGACTATCTAAAAAGAACGAGGGTTTTCAATTTTGCCTATTAATGCATTAACAATGAGCATAGTACTTTGTGAAAGTGGCTTGGAAAGATGTTGCATAGGGAGATAGATTATACAATGCAAATATGTGCATGTTTTCTCATAAATAAGTCCCATTGATTTCAAGAGGACTTGCGTGCAAGGCTTTTTGGGTCATATTTATGCATATTTATACTCAGAGGTAAGCACAGGAAGGATCTCACCTTTGCAGTATAATGACAACAAAGCATCATTAGAGATACATTTATACCTGCCTGCATAGTAACCAGCTGTAGTGTTGCTTCATATAAACACTGGATTTTTAATTGGTTAATTACTAGCATAGCTGGCTATATGCCATTAATAAAAAGCAAAAGTGTGATCAGGATATGCAGCAATCAAATTTAATTTATTTTATTGTAAAACTACATGCAAATTATCTGATTAACAAATTATTCCAGCTAGCTATCAGGATGTAAAATGGAAGAACCTCACAAATTCAGAGGATTTTGTCTCTCCATTCACAGTTACCAGATTATTTTCCTAGAAAGAAGGAAGAGTCCTATATTTAATTTGAAAATTTTTCTCCTTTGGCTTCAGTCTACTTTAAAGAAGAGAAACTTACACTAATTATAGTAGACCAGCAGCTAAGCACCTCATTGCTCATTTTCTGGCAATGTTTTTATATGTATAATTTCTCCACTGGCAACTGTCTTTTTCTTGGTTACCTCAGTACGTCAGAATGGTACAGTATATTAGATATTAGACCACTGTAGTAGGCTAGAGTGGGTTCTTGAAAGAATGAAAATGTTAAAATTTCTGAAAACAGCCATTCTGAGAATGGTGCATATGTTGTGTACAGATGAGTCTTTCTTGATCTTGTGTGAACAAAGTGCACATTATATCAAAATACAACTCTTCAAAAAAGCCAGTGAGGGTCTTTCTAACTAAAACACCAAATAATAAAGTACATTGATGACAATACCCACGTACCAGCATGCCTAGGATGAAAATTAATTTTCTAAATGCAAAGAACTAGCTGTTAAAGGGAAGAAAAATGTACTTCACACTGTTGGTGAATATCCCGATTGCACACTGATTTATGCCATAGCAAGGGTTTGGGTATAAATGCCCTTATAAAATCTGCATCCAAACCCTTTGCTTTCTTTACCTTTCTCTTCCTTTGCATTTACTCTCAGATCTCCAGTGTTTATTTTCAATTATTTAAGTATTTGCATGTCATTTTTCCACCTCACAAACTGCCATAGAAACAGCTGTTTAAAACTTTTAAAATAAGGATAAAACATAAAGAGAAGGTGGGAAGAGGCCAGCCAAAAGGCAGAACCAGTAAAGTGGACATTATCATACCAGCCAATGAAATTAACAGTCAAATTCTATAAAATGGCAGAATTTTTTTTTAAAAAAACCACCCCAAAAACCAGAAGATTACAAAGGAAGCCATTAAAAGACTTGCTGAATAAACTAGCTTCAAGGATTAGTGTTCTGCTCTCCTATATAAGTGAATGGCCACCATTCATTCTTACAAAGAAATAAAATGCTGCATTTGAGCACAGCCCCAGCCCCCACCCCCCAGTGCAGGGAATGAGTCATATTGCACCCTTTCAGAGGATTCAGAATACAAATCTGCTTTCCCCATATATCCTGCCAGTTATAATGATAGGCATTTTGCTAGCTAGTATCCAAAGTTCACTACTGGAACTATCCTACAGTGATCCAGGACCTGATATCTTTCTGCCTGGATTGCTACAGTATGTTGTATGTGCGGCTGCCTTTCAAAGCAGCCTGAAAACTGCAAAGTAACTGGGACTGGTTGTTAGGAACATATCATACCAGTACTTTCAAATCTTCTCCAACATGCAGTCCATTTCTAGGTCCAGGTCAAAGAGCTGGCCTTTAATGCCCTTCATTGCTTGGGACCTTGGCATATGCAGAATCACCTCTGTACATGACTATATCCAACCTTAAGATTATGTTCTGACCGCCCATGCCATTTCTGAATGATAGTTCAATGTTTCAACATTCTTGGTTTTGATGTTTTGTGGAACGGGAGGAATCAACTCAAACCCATACTAATCAGGGGTGAGGCAGACAATATGTAATATAAATCATAATACAACAACCACCTGGAAGACTGAGGAATCAGAGTTACAGTGTGCATATTCAGGGTAACCTTCTAGATTTTGAGAATGTACCCCACCTGAATCCACACACCCATTTTTGAGGGGTGGGGAAAGTTAATACATAAACACATCATCTCCCTTGAAAGCTATCAGAGTGAGACTGATATGTCCATTCAGAGAATATAGTGTTTATTTATTTTATTTATTTCATAAAAGTTATACAGCACTTGATTGTAATAACTCAAAGCGGTTTATAAAAGAAGAACAGGCTCCACCCTGTGTCCATCTTCAAGAGGGTCAGGGGTAATTGATGCCTTACAAACAATAAAAATGCACAGGATAAATTCCTAAGAGAGATGATGTCAGAATTTTCAGATTTGCTTGGTAGTACACAGTGTCCCGGGGTGGTGCTGTGGGTTAAACCACAGAGCCTAGGACTTGCCGATCAGAAGGTCGGCGGTTCGAATCCCCGCAATGGGGTGAGCTCCCATTGCTCGGTCCCTGCTCCTGCCAACCAACAGTTCGAATGCACATCAAAGTGCAAGTAGATAAATAGGTACCACTCTGGCGGGAAGGTAAACGGTGTTTCCGTGCACTGCTCTGGTTCGCCAGAAGCAGCTTTGTCATGCTGGCCACATGACCCGGAAGCTGTACGCCGGCTCCCTCGGCCAATAAAGTGAGATGAGCGCCGCAACCCCAGAGTCGGTCACGACTGGACCTAATGGTCAGGGGTCCCTTTACCTTTACCTTACACAGTGTCCCCACCACTACCACCATCCTGTTCAAGAGGCTAGCTTTAACACAGCTGCAACTTGGCTGATAATATTCCAGCCTTTTGTTCATTGACAGAACAAAGTCACAAATAGATCCCAATAAGTCAGTGCTGAAAGCAGCTTGCAATACTTTTGATGCCAGTCACAGCTTTTCCATTTGCCTGGGCCTTTTACCGTAGCCCTACTGCATCCTTAGTTGCTGCCTTTTAATATTGTTTTATGGTTGTACTTTATTGCTTTTATTGTATTTTATGGCCGTATGTCCATTTTTGGTTACCTTTATTGTTCACCACCCTTTAACAAAGTGCAGTTTATCAATACCTCAATGAATAAATGAAATGAAATAAACAGACAGGTACAGAATACCATTATGTTGCTCTAGAAGGCGGTTCCATGCAGTGAGCTGAGAGTACAGGCAAACCCTGATGAGAGCTCTAGCAAAACATACAATTCACTTTAATCCCTGCAAGAAGTAGCATCTATGGATGCAGAACAGGACTCAGAAGTCATATATTTCTGAACCTACTGCAGATTCCCTGATTTAATATGAAACCAATTTTAATGGGAAACTCCAAGAAATAATCAAACCTTAATTTAAGTCAATTCCTAGGTTCACAGTATTAGACTCAATGTCATTTCAGCATATTGGTCTATAATGGGCATGTCAATGAATAAAGCAGGAGCTGGCAAAGCATGCACTTCATACACAGTTCTCTCCTGCTGATGGACGGATACTGATGATAGAACAGAATGTAAAACTTCCAACATTCTTCCACAACCAAAAATGAAAAGAAGAAAGGGCAGGAGATATGTTACCAACGAAGAATTTTGTGATGCTCACGGGCTTGAGATTCTGCAAAATGTACTGGGTTGTATCCCATAGTGCCCTTTGCCCTGATGGAATGCACTTCAATCCCCCCCAAAAAATTGCTCCAGGGGGTTGGGGAGACCCTTTGGATCAAAGAGCCTCATCAGTGCAAGGGAGACCATTGGCTACAATCTGTGGTTACTGGTTGACATTTTGTTCCCTGGCGGCAGTTTTTTTCCTATGAGCAAAGAAATGTTACATTGAGACTTACATCAGAAGATGATATGAGGGTATAATTATTGGAACCAGTTAAAGAAACTGAACATAGAACTGTCACATGATCTGCTACTTTCCCATGACATCAATGAAAGCCAATTATTTAAAAAATGTGTGATTTCCTATAAGTTACCCTCTTGATACATGGCCACTTATTTTTAGTAGCTCTGCAGAAGATTTTGATAACATTCAGGGATTGCATCAAACTACTCGGGGCTCACATGGCTAAGCAATTTTAATGGGAAAAGTAATATGAAACACAGGCTGCTCAACAGAGACTTTTAGAGAATACTGGATGGGCATGGAACAATGCTGGATTTATGTGGTAATTGTGTGACTGAAACGGAGTTCTTCTCAAAATTCCTTAGAGGCATCAGAATCTACAATTGCGTAATGTAGATCTTTGTTATAAATTCCAGCACTGTGTGCATGGCCACTCCACAATGTTGCCAAAGGCACTCCTAATGTGTCCCATAAAGCATTACTTAAGACACTAATAGATCATAAATGGGTTACACATTTTAAAACCACTTTTTTAAAAAAAGAAAGAAAAAAAGCCTTCTGGGTCTGTATGCTTACTCTGAAACTGTAAACTCTAGCTATCTGCACAAGAAATTAGAACATCTGAGTGAATTGGAAACATTATGTTGACATGTTATCACTTTGAGCACAATACCATGTATGCTTATTCAAAAGTAAGTCCTGCTGCATTCAATGGCACTTACTACCATTCCAAGAACATATGCATAGGACAGCAACCGTATCTATCAATTCCAGGAAGTGCAGACAATTTTCTGATCATGTACGGGCTGTTGGCTCAGGCTCCAACATATAAGTTACATTTCAGAAGTCAATAAGTATTATTATTATTATTATTATTACTACTACTACTACTCTTTTTCTTCTTGTTGTTGTTGTTACAGTGTGGTATAATTCAGTTGCTTCCAGTAATTTTGGGGAGTATATTTTAGGATATCACTGATACTATGTGGAAGGGCCATGGCTCAGTGGTAGAGCATGTGCTTTACATGCAGAAGGTCCCAGGTTCAATTCCTGGCACCTCCAGGAAACCTTGAAGAGCTGCTGCCAGTCAGTGCAAACAGTTAGCTAGATAGACCAATGGTCTGAGTCAGTACAAGACATCTTCTTATGTTCCTAACATTGAATTATTTCAATTTCTATCTAGGGGTTGCTTCAAAGTGGGATAAAGACAGAACTGAAAAGGTAGCATGCAAAAGCATAAAATATATAATTGGTGTGAAACATTGATCTATGTACGTGTATCACTCAGTGTTTTATTACTCGGTAGTTTGCAGATGAAGGGCTGTGAACGACTGCTGTTGAAAAGTTATATGCTTGAAGTAAAATGAGAGCAGAGGAAAAGTCTTGTCGGTGGTGTTTGATCTGTAATGGCTGTTTCACACATACAAGTCATTATGTGACACTGCAGTTATTGACCATTCAACATATAGGTATTCATTCACTCTTAGTTCCATTGACAGAACTTACTTCCAAGGGGATGCAAAAACTATGTATTTGTATTGCCAACAAATACTAATAAGGAAGCAAAGTTAATTAATTAATCAAATCCAACTGTTGATCTTGATCTTTCCTAGACTCCACCCCCACCCCACCCCCCAAAAGTAAAAGCTTGAGAGGAAAGACTGCACACAGTATTTTATGTAGCCAATTTAGCAGCAACAGGTTAATTTGTGGAAAGGTATAGAAAAACCTCTCTTCACAAATGCATATAGCATTTACAATAAGAGTATTGTGGGCCATGCAGAATCCATTTAGGAGCAAAGTGCATTCTGCAAAAGTGCCCCCCCAACCATCACACACTGTTGAAGACAATAGTTCACTTGTTACCATTTCAATTAAACATATACAAACATGAATTGTAAACTCCACACTGGGGCAATACCTTTATTAGACCAACCAAGTGGCAAACTTTTGAGTTCGCCAGAACTCTTTATCAGGTGAGATGTTACACATAGTGGGCGTGTGATCGGGTTAGGGGATGACAAAACTCAAAAAAGAACAGCTACAAATTCCTCATCCCCTCTTCCTCGCCTTTGTGTAAGACATTTCCTGAGGAAGAATTCTAGACAACCCCCTTCTCACAATTTGGTAACTTTTTAAATGGTTCTAATAAAGCATTGCCTAAATGTGGATTTTGAAGTGTTCAACACCCTCTTGAACCAACTATTGTTTTTTAGACATTTTTTATTATTCTAAAAAGCTAAGCATATTACACACTAGACAGAGATGTCTTGACAGTATCTTTTACTTGGCAGTCTACTGATGGTATTTCGACTAGAGAAGATTGTGTGCATGGTATGACCCTTAAAGACTGAAACCAAATGTCAACAGACTGTGGAAGCAAACAGACTGTGTTTTCTCTAGGTAAGTGCCATGCCCCCCAAAGGGTGCAAAGAAAATGGTAATCCAAGGCTTTCCTGCTCTCTCAAAAAGATTGCTCTTTCCAGCCACTCCAGCCATCCTTCCACATGTAGAAATAAAGCTTGTTTGAGCTATGTCTTGCTTTATTGACAATAATTTTATTTTCACTTTGAAAATTCGAATCCACACTCCTTTCTGGGATCAATAGTGCACTGGAGAAAAACTTTAAAGAACCACATATTTATTCCTGTTCATTCAGGGGGAAAAGGAAATAAATGATCGACTTTCATCTCATTAACTTTTGACACCATATCAATATTTCTGGGTGTCACTGATCATCCCTAGTTAGACTTGTTTTAAGAAACTTAGGTTATCTGTAGAAGCAGATAAAGGTAACTTCAAAGAGCAGGGAAGGCTGACAAACAGAATAATGTGAGTTTCATGGAATTATAAGAGCAAGGAGAAAAGCTGGTATTCTGAATACTAGTGTTTCCTTTTTAAAAAGTCCTTTTTATGTGGGTCAGGTTCCAGTTTCAATGATCTTTTCATTTAAAATGCAAACTATGCTCAGATGAGATTTCTACACCCTCTCTCAATTAGATCTCCTCCTCCACTTTCTCCCATGGTAGATAACAAAACTTCTTGCAAAAGATTTCCTCTCTCTTTTCTCTAGCAAATGTACTCAGTGAAAGCAAATCTTAGAGCAACAGGATAGAGACATGCAAACTTCATTAATCCAGCCTCCCCCCACCCCAGCACATAAAGCCAGCATAAAGCCAAATTAGCCAGAACTTACCTTGATTTTTTTTTTAATCACCCACACAATAGATGGAAAACCACACATACAAAATGATCATGGAACAAATGAAGACCAGTCCTTTGGGCTGAATGTGAATCACCTTCCCTAAGTCGGAGCTCTCCACATGCAGTTTGGAGGAATCGGGCAATACCAGCAGAGGGAAAGTAGAGAAAGAGGTGACTAAACGGCTTATCTTGTTATTGCTGAGCCTGGTAAGCTCCTGGATTGACAAGATGCACTTGCCTGATCAGTCCTATCCAAGCACTCCAACTTTTCCCTCATTTGCTGGTGAAGAATGGGGGACCAGAATGTCTCTCTTGGAAGGTAGCTAGGAAAGCAAGGTTATGAAGGGAGAGACTGTGTACACTGAGAGAGAGACACCAGTACATGAAGTTATTCATCTGCATGCATGGCTTGACATGGAAGGGCGATGTGACACGGGTGAGGAAACTAAGTTACCTGTTGGAGGCTCTCTACTTAGATAAGCAGGCACCGTTTCTTAGGTACGTCTTGCAGCCAAAGTTGCTGATGCCCATTTTTTTCTTCCTTTCTAAAAGAAAGCTCTTTCCTTCAGCTCCTATGCAACTCTATGATTTCTGGTTCTCATCCCTTCGATTTTCCATGTATGCACATCCCTCCCAACAAACACGTTGAAATTCTATACTCAATTACCTGTGAGTTAAGTCCCATTGAACCCAATGGGGCTTACTCCTGAGTACCCACGTATAGGATTGCCCTGCGCCTTTACTTCATCCCGTTTTGGGTCAAGTCCGATTTTGCATTTTGTCTTCCCACCTTTGCCTAAATCTCCAAATCCGAGCGCTCTTGCCTTTCGGAGTTAAAAGAAGCCTCAAGGAAGTGACTGATGGGCTACAGCGGGGCTTAGTGACTTCGGTAAAGTAATACAAATGCATACATACACGGAATACAGGCGCTCAGCTGCTTTCCCCGGCGTGCGTCATCTCATTCGGAGATTCAGATTATACTTAAGCAGTGTGTGTGTGTGTGTGTGTGTGTGTGTGTAGGAGTTCAGCGGAATGAGCTGATCTGTGCTTTGGAAGCAAAAGGAGAGAGAGGGGGGAAACAAAACGGCAGAGAAAGGGAAAGAGCACCGAGGGAAAGAGAGAAGTGTTGATTAGCATCTCATCTCTCTCTTTTTGGTCACAGTTCCCAAAAGCATCCACCGTCCAAAATTCAGGTAAGGACTTAAGAGGAGAAAGAAGCAGAAACTCGTGTTTCTGACGGGCTGCAAGGAAATTCATCTCCGCCCCCACGCCCGCCGCACCCCCTCTTTTTTTCTCTCCCCCACACGCAGACACACACGCACTCCTCGAGTGCTCCTTACTTTACCTCCTGGGCGAGGAGCTCCCTTGCCATGCCATTCCATCCTCTTCGCGGGTGCCCGTTCAGCAGCTGGGCTGAGGAGGTTGCCATCCAGATGCTGAAGGCGCTTACTCTAGCTGCTCGGACTGGGGAGGGCGGCTCCAGGGAGGAGGAGGCGCTTGCCAGGGGCGCGCTTAGCCCATCAGCTCAGCAGGCGCACGGAGAGGGCGCAGGAGCTGGGTGTGCTGCTGATGCGAATGCGCGTGGACGTCGCCTCCCATCCTCGTGTTCCGCTGCCGTTTTTGGTTACCTCCCTGCCCGATTCTCGTTCAGCAGACAGATGGCGCAGTCCCACCAGGCTTGCACCAGTCGCCGTGTGGCCGAGCCCTGATGTCCACGCTCCACAAGTCCGCGGGCGGGAGCGAGGGGCATTCAGCACCACGAGAGCGGTGGACAGCTCCTCGCGTTCCACAGGCTTCCTTCCTCCGACGCTCCCGGCAAGTCCGTCTTGCGGCCGTTTCTTTTCTCCAAAATGCCTGTTGCCATTTGGAAAGGGCCACCCCGATGACGGTGGATCAGGAGCGATCGAGGAAACAGATCGAGATCTGCAGGCACAGATCACTAGGCGGGTATCTGGCTCTGGCCTTAATGGAGGAAACCAAGTTCAGCGAGTAAAGCCTGACCCTAGAACTCCCGGGCAATAACATTTTGTCTCTCCAGGAGTGGGAAGCCAGTGGACATCGATATATTACTGGACTCTCACCATCCGTACCCAGCATTGTCAATGGCCGGGGATGATGGGAATTGCAGTACAACAAACATAAGGAGTGCCACAGGTCCCCCCACCTGTGCTCTAGGGTATAAGCTGCTCTCTGGGATAGGAAACATTTAGCAAAAAGTTTAATAGCATTTTCTGCAATTTTAAGACGAAAACAACCACTTAGGCAGGGGGTTCATGTAGCATCTTCCACATGCTAAATGGGATTTGAACTTTTGCATTGATATGGCAAAACAGAGCAACAGATGACTGTAGATGAGGAAAACCAAAGGAATAGCCTTTGAGATGCAGCGATGAGGTTCGTGACAAAGGTTTGCCAGACACTCACTTCTCACCAGCAGATGTCAGTCAAGATGAGGATACTCTAAGACATTCGAGAAGGTAGTCTGCCTTCTTCTGTTCATATCCAAGTGACAGCTGCGTGTATGATTGGATGGCAAATAATGGAGAAGTAACACCTTCCTTGTCCTCTTGCCAAATTCAGAGCACTGGGTGATTTAATCATAGTCTACTGTGAAGAAGATGACAGTGCAAATGCACAGAACAAATTCTGCCCCTCCACATGCTGCAAGTCATTCACACAGTCAAACTGACATATCATGAGTGGTGGGTTGAGTGGATCTGTGCCACTTCTGCAACATTTAATTGATGCCTCTGATTAATCAATTAAAATCTTTATAACTGACTAAAGAAAAGGCAACTCTGATTCACTGGGCAACACATTTTCTTTCTTTTGTTTTCTTAAAAAAAAATTCCCCATGTAAGTACTTAGTGCTTGCCTTCTGCAGTTCTTATATCTTAAAGGATAATTCTCTCTTTTTTAAAAAGTAATATTTATTAAAAATTTCACAAAATTACAAAAATAAGGGGGGAAAATAATAGAACAAAAAATTACAAAAAACTGAAAAATAAAAACACTTAAAAAAAAAACAAATCAATTTTTCCATGACTTATCTTTCATTTACTTGTTTCCTTGACCTCCTCACACCTCCCTTTTTTGTATTCTAGTTCAGTTAGTTAATTCAGCAAATCCTTTCCATCTTTATTTTTATCTTAATCATTTATCTTAATATGTTGTAACTTTACATTCTCACCTGCTGACAACCCATTTTTACATACTCCTTTAAAACATTACTGCTAAAACCACATAACTTCATTCCCGCATCCTTCTAACATTCCTTAATTTTACAATGTTTCTGTAAATAGTCTTTGAATTTCTTCCAACCTTCTTCTACCGATTCTTCTCCCTGGTCTCGGATTCTGCCAGTCATTTCCGCCAGTTCCATATAATCCATCACCTTCATCTGCCATTCTTCCTTGGTGGGTAAATCTTGTGTCTTCCAATACTTTGCGATGAGTATTCTTGCTGCTGCTGTAGCATACATTAAAAAAATTCTATCCTTCTTTAACACCAATTGGCCGACCAAGCCCAGGAGAAAGGCCTCTGGTTTCTTCAGAAAGGTATATTTAAATACCTTTTTCATTTCATTATAGATCATCTCCCAGAAAGCCTTAATCCTTGGGCACGTCCACCAAAGGTGAAAGAATGTACCTTCAGTCTCTTTGCATTTCCAACATTTATTATCAGGCAAATGATATATTTTTGCAAGCTTGACTGGTGTCATGTACCACCTGTATATCATTTTCATAATATTCTCTCTTAAGGCATTACATGCCGTAAACTTCATACCTGTGGTCCATAATTCTCTCACACAATGGGAAATGCCTCTTCCAATATGTTGCTGCACCATTTAGAAGCAAAGAAATAGTTCTTCCCCTAAAAGTGATTTTTTTTATATAAAAAAGCTAAATTATGTAGATTTAAATGATTCATTTAATACTAATCAGTGTCTGGATGTGGAAACAGACTGGAAAAGGGCCAATAAACAGAAGCTGAATCCATACAAGATGGGAAGATTTGGGGTGGATGATTCGTATGACCAGGGAACTGATACTCATTCTGTGCTACAAAAATGAGAAATCACTGTCCTTCCTGATGACAATTCTCATCAACCCCAGCCAACATAGTCAATGGTTACGGATTATAGGAGCTTCAGTCCAACAACATCTGGTCCTGTTGCACTATAAAGGGTCACATTCCCTGGTATCTTCTTTGGCGGTCACTCGTAGCCGAGTAAGATTGTCTTCCATAAACACGGTTTTAACAGTGAGTCCGTAAGTGACTGTGAAAGCTAATTCTGGATCCACACGTCCTTCTACAGTGCGAACATTGGTTTCTGGGCGGGAGTTGATCACAATATGGATTTGCCAAGCGTGCCTTCCTCTTAGCACATTTCTCTCTTGCGTCCTGAGTTCGAGTGTCTTCAAAGCCCATGGCACCTTTGGTAAAGGCTGTTGTCCAACTGGAGTGCTTGCAGGCCAGTGTTTCCCAGTTGTCAGTGTTTATACTACATTATTTTAGGTTTGCCTTGAGAGAGTCTTTAGACCTCTTTTGTTGACCACCAGCATTATGCTTTCCATTTTTAAGTTCGCAATAGAGTAGTTGCTTTGGAAGACGATCATCAGGCATCCGCACAACATGACCAGTCCAATGAAGTTGATGTTGAAGAATCATTGCTTCAGCACTGGTGACTATCAGTATTGACGGCATTTCCAAGAAACATTTTTTTAATAGAAAAATAACCATTAAACCTGATCTCTTTCTTCCACAACCAAAAGCAGCATGGAATTAGCATTGCATTTACCAAAGTGATAAAGCTGGCACAGTGCAGAGAAGCATGCAGAAGATGTAGCATTTAATGTAAATAGGGTCCCCAGGGAATAGGGATTTCCTACTAAGAAATCCAATCACTTTCTCCATGACCTGAAGCAGTATGTGTGGTGGGGATGATTACCTATGCCAGATGTTATGGGACTCCAATTCCCATCAGTCCCAGCCGCATGGCCAGTTCTCAGGGATGGTGGGAGCTGCAGTTCTACAACATCAGGAGAATAATAGATTCCCCATGTGTGTTTCTAATATCTGCAAATACAAAAAACCCCCATGTATTTCTTCCTGAACTACTTTACTTGCATGGGCAAGAGAGGTATAAGAAATCTAAGAGCCCTAGGAAAGTTGTGCAATAATCAGAGGACTAGTATTTTTTAAAATAAATCAGATAACTGAAGAATTTACACTTGCAGACTAATATGAAAAATAATTGTAGCAAGAAAGTAAAGGTTAATAACACTTTGGTAAACATATACTATTTCTCTAAAATTGTGTCTGTATGTAATAATGAGCAACTTCTTATAAAACAAACTGGCTTTGTTGATAAAACTATTCATTATTTTCCTAAGGGACAAATGGATTTTCCCAGCATTTGGCTATATATATCCTGGCAACTACCTGTAAATTAAACATTACTTTTAGGCAGTGCTTTTTTCTGGGCGTACTCAAGTGTACACAGTACTGGCACCCTTTTTCCCTAGAAGAAAAGCACTGCTTTTAGGCCCACAAGTTCTGTTTCATTCTTTATGTATCTGAATAAGATTTTCTTTGGAACTGTGACATTCTGTAATTTGAAACATTAGAGGTAAGATTTCTTTCAAGACTTCATTGATATTTGGACATGATGAACAGAATACAAAGAGTGGCACCTCAACACATATTTTGTGCATTTGAATAAATGATGCTCTATTAAATAGTGTTAAACACCAATGGTAAATGGTAAATTTTAAAATACATTTTCCTTTATATTAGCACTGATTACATTCCAAGGTCAAAGGATTGCTACCTTGGTGGCCACATTGCAACCATTACCACAATGGTTAGAGCTGAATAGGATAAAAAAAGGAGAAAGTAATGGTGCAGATGAGCTAGTGATAGACGGTCAGTAGTCCAAAGAGAGCAAGAGAAAGAAAAAGTCAAAGAAAATAGGCATCACCAGAGTAGGGTAGCCATTTATCCTGATTTACAGAGGAGAGTCCCTTATCTGAGTGGCTGTCAGAGGATAGTTCTCTGTTTGAACCCATTTAAATGTGTGCCTTGTCCAAATGCTGTTTAAAGGTAAAAAGAAAAAGAAAAACCCTAAGAAGGGAGAACAAGAGTCTTGAAGCTGCTCAAGAATAGTTGGCATCTGGGCAGCAGACTGAATAGGAACACTGGTCATCTGGTCGCAGTCGTAGTCCTCCCCTTTCTCTTTAAATTATAGGAAGCTCTTCTAAATATGCATCTATATATAGAAAATAGCATAGTGAATTTCATGCAAATACTGTTTTGTGTATCTGCTTTTCTTGCAATGTATAACTGACCACTCTAGTCCAGAACCAGCTGGTTGGGAAAGGAATCTGGGTCTAGCAGTCACACACACACCCACACACCCTACCTCTTCATGTCATTTTGAAATCAGTGTGCTAGCTATCAAATGTTTCTCACAATCTTCTGTAGAAACATTCACTTTTCTAGAGCTGCCTTCTATTGCTAGCAGGTGAGAGCCCACAGTTGAAATATAAAGATGTCAAAGTCCCCTAGAGATGGAAATGAGTTTACTTTCACTCATAATGTCATCCTCCAATAAAATGTCCCAGCTCTACTCTTGTTTTCTCTGTGCTTTAACCTCTTCTCTCTAACATCTGTGGCCTGGCTGTGATTTTTCAGCAGCTGTTCCCTTGTGACATGTCCCTCTTTTAACTTTCTTTTTCCATTAGAAAAGCTAATCTGGGAGTTCTTTGCTCCTGCTCCCAATTCTGTACATTTAAAAAGAAAATAAAAACCACAACCAGGTGGCTGGGCAGCAGAGCTAGGACCAAGAAAAGGTGCACTATTCACCATCTCTCTTATTCGCTTTTTCACTGGCCTTAGTCCTTGGTGTAGCATGTCATTTAATAGTCTTCAGACCTTAAGTACAACCAACAGCACTTAATCTAGCTGTGTATTTTAAATACAGGTTGTTGTTGGTGGTGGTAGTGGTTATATATTTATTTATAACTCACCTTGTTCCATGACAGGTACTCAATGCATCTTATAGATAAAAGGTGGATTATGTACATAAAGTCTAGGTTGCACTCCTCAGATCACTAAATCTAGAACAGGTCAGTGGAGTTATCTAGTACACTAAATTCAAAACAAAGTTGGAAAAGAAGCAGCCTATAGATCAGGATCCAGAACTGTTTTGGCATGCCTAAGGGGTTGGGCATGGCTAGTAGGATATTCTTTCTACCTTTGTATGATAGAGCCCCATGCCATTTCACAGTATTGCTCTTGAAGTTCCTCTCCATTGCAAAAACTGTCCATCATTCATGGAGAATAGATTTTTGAGAAACAAAAGTCCAAACTGCCCTTGGATGTGTGGAACATGTTGTGTTTTGGGGGTGGGGAGGTGTCCAGGTCATTGTCTGTAATGTAGCTGCTGCATCCAAGCCAACATACCGTATTTTTCATCCCATAGGACGCTCCGTCCCATAGGACGCACCTAGTTTTTTTGGTGGGAAATAAAGGGGGGGAAATTCCTTTATTCCCCCCCAAAAGCAGGTCGGAGAAACTGAACCAGGTCGAGGAACAGCGGGATGGCGGCGCTGCGTCTCCCTGCTGTCCCCCAAGCTTGTGGGACTGGCCGATGTCTGCCCAGCGCGAGGGGCGCTCTGATTCAGGGCGCCCCGCCCGCCGGGCGGCAGGCTGCTATCCGCAGCATGGGGAGCCCTGCAGGGAACTCCTGCAGGGCTCCCCACGCTACGGATGTGTTCCCGAAGCGCCGGGTGCCCTGAAAGCAGAGCGCCCGATGCTCCGAGAAGCAGGCTGCTATCCGCAGCCTAGACATCCCTGCGGGACATCCCACAGGGCTGCCTAGGCTGCGGATGTGTTCCCGAAGCGCCGGGTGCCCTGAAAGCAGAGCGCCTGACGCTCCGGGAAGCAGGCTGCTATCCGCAGCCTAGACATCCCTGCGGGACCTCCCACAGGGCTGCCTAGGCTGCGGATGTGTTCCCGAAGCGCCGGGCGCTCTGCTTTCAGGGTGCCCAACGCTCCGGGAAGCAGGCTGCTATCCGCAGCCTAGACATCCCTGCGGGACCTCCCACAGGGCTGCCTAGGTTGCGGATGTATTCCCGAAGCACCGGGAGCTCTGCTTTCAGGGCGCCTGACGCTCCGGGAAGCAGGCTGCTATCCGCAGCCTAGACATCCCTGCGGGAACTCCCGCAGGGCTGCCTAGGCTGCGGATGTCTTCCTGAAGCCTGGAGAGTGAGAGGGGTCGGTGCGCACCGACCCCTCTCGCTCTCCAAGCTTCAGCGAAAGCCTACATACGCCCCATAGGATGCACCCAGATTTCCCCTTCATTTTTGGAGGGGAAAAAGTGCGTCCTATAGGGCGAAAAATACGGTAATTGGTCTAGGGCAGCCTTTCTCTACCTGAGGCACTCCAGATGTTGTTGGACTACAACTCCCACCATGCCTGACTGTTGGACATGCTGGCTGTAGCTGATGGGAGCTGAAGTTCAACTTAATTGTAATTGTAATTAATTGTAATTGTAATTAATTGTAATAATTAATTGTTGTCCTGAGAATATTGAGGGTGTCATGAATGAAACGAACACAGAGAAGAGTGTGGTTGGTATCAGGCAATCATAGCCAGTAATGGCAGTTTTGGGGAAAATAGTTTGGGTCACAGCCATTTCAAATAATAGCTGTCCCATTTTATTTTATTTCAATCATATGTGGAGTGCTTTTCAAAACCTTTGCAATTAGCAAAAAAGAGGGATTACATATATCTAATATATGTGGATACAGTAGCAACTTAATAACATACATCAAGAATAAACCATTTTAATGATTATGACAATATGCATGCATGCTTTAAAAGTTTTACTTAATTTACATAATCCCAAAGCCAACTCACGTCAGCCTTTTGCCCATTTGCAACCTGATTATGAGATACGTTTCCCATTGGAATTCTGAGGCTTTACACCTGACTCCTATGGAAAATACTGAATGGTAATTGGTCCAGCAAGATCCAAATATTCTCTAGGATGGCCACAGAGAAAGTTTTAGAATAATTAAACACTAGAGCTGAGCTTTCATTGAAATGCTTACCTTTCCTGAATGTTAGATTTCAGATGAAAATCTGCCTGGTTCACCATACCTTGACTATTTGGAAACTGCCTTAGTAATATATTATAACACTTTAATAACATAGCATTGTCATAATAAACACCTAATAAACCAGAGCTGACCTTTACTTTTTCTTTGTATTAGTTTCCACACCTCTTTATGGCTGAGAGGAATTCTAAGCACAGCACTTCGGTGAACAGGGTCAGGTTGCAGGAAACTGAATCTTGTGTAAATAAGGAACATAAGAACTTCTGGATCAGGACAAAGGTCTATCTTATTCAGCACCCTCTTCTCACAGTGGCCAAGCAGATGACTCTGAGAAGCCTGCAACAGCACTGCCCCCTCCCTTGATTCTCAGCATCTGGTGTTCAGAGGCCTCCAGCACTGTAGGTAACACATAGCAATCATGGCTAGTAGCCATTGACAGCCTTAACCTCCATGAATTTGTTTAATTGTCTTTTAAAGCCATCCAAGTTGTTGGCCATCAGTACCTCTTATGGAAGTGAATTCCAATAGACTATGTGTTTTGTGAAGAAGTCATTTTCTTTCTTCTGTCCTGAATCTTCCAGTGTTCAGCTTCGTTGGATTGTCCTGAGTTCTAGCATTATGAAAAAGGGAGGAAAATGTGGGACCGCAGCCTTTACAGCTGCATCTCAGCATAGCAAGCATGATGACAGTGTTGGGACATGATTCTCAAGAGATATAAAATGTGGTTACTGATGTCTTTTGCCTTTGATCTGAATCAATTCTTAGGGATGGTGTCTTCTTCTTCTTTAAGTGGAATCTGTTAGTGTAATCAATCATTTAAAAATTAATCTGATTATACATGGAACCACCACGACAAATGTAATCAGTTATTTTAACATTCCTAGGGAGAATTACCTAGGTTGAATGGCCTTGTCATAATGAAGACATGGTGGTTCATAGCAGTGTGGAAACTAAGGAAAGGAGTGAATGTTCCCATGAAGGGGACAGTGGTTCTTTGCTAAGAGTACAAAGAAAGAGGTGACACTATTATTGCATCAATGCCGTGTTCTAGAATACTCTCACGAAAAGTTCACCCATCTGGAGGGCCCCTTAGTCTTCTGCTAGAAGCAGCTACCTGCTATTTTTCCCTGTTCTTTTGCCCCCATGCTATATAGCAGCAACTTACCTGAAGGTAAACATATCAGCACAGATGCTATTTGACAATGGAACGGACTAGTTTGGAAGGTGGTGGACTCTCTGTCATTGGAGGTTTTTAAACAGAGGTTGGATGTCCATCTGTCAGGGATTCTTTAGCAGTGATTCTTGCACTGCAGTGGGTTGAACTTGATGGCCCTTGGGGGTTCCTACCATCTCTACAATGCTATGATTCTACATTAATTCAAATTCTAGGGCAACAGCGAGAAAAATAAGAGCAAACTAGAGACGGGAGGGGGGAATGCACAAGAAGACATTCTGGGAATAGGATTAATCAAGCTGAGATTACTCCAGCCCTTCCTCAGAGCTTCTTAGGGTGGGGCTTTCAAAGCAACCTGAAGATCCCAGAACTAAAATGACATTTTCATCTGACATTACATTCATGCAGTGTGTCATTAAGCTGCCATGTTGCAGCTGAGAAATCAAACAATGCTGTTCAAATGGCATGTCCCTGGAAGCCCTTCAACACTTTGTTGCCGTCTAACCATATTTCCAATCTCCCTCTAACCAACGTGGCTATTCCTCAAAAGTAAATATAAACCGAAAGTCTACGGTATTTATATCTGTTGCCCTATAAATCTGATAACACCTATCTATCTTTTCCCTTCCAATAAGCAAGTAGTGCTAAGCCTGAGGCATGCCAGAACATGGACTTCAAATAAGTGGTAGGCTTGTCTGTCTGTCTAATGTATATATTTTATCGCTGTTACAGCAGTAGCCCTGAAACTGACAGAAAGCAGTCCTTGATCAAGGAGCTGAGAAATACATCCTGGCTGTATATTTTCTCCTTGTGATAAGACAGCTTACTCCTTCGGGATGCCTTGACAGCTTCCCCAGCCCATTCTTCAAGGCATTGCGCCTTAGCCTGTTCAGGTTACAGTTCTCAGATTAGACTTTGGTCGTATAGATATATTTTTGACCATGGCTATTTGAACTTTCATTTGCATTAGCCTCCAGGGGCATGAACCAAGTTTGAGTCTAGCTGTGTTAAAGAAGCAGTATTACATCAGGGCCAAGTCACAGTTCATGCTGGGCCACATGGCTGTCTACCACTTAAATTTAGCATAAAGATGGTAAAATGCATGATGCAGAAGGACTGAAGCTCAGTGGCAGAGCATGTGCTTTACATACAGAAGGTCTTCGGTTCTATCCCTAGCATCTTCAGGGAGGACTGGGAAAGATTCTCTATTTGAAATCCTGGAGAGCTTCTGCCAGTCAGTGTGGACAAGAGTGAGCTACACAGACCACAGATCTGATTCAGTGTCTAGAAGCATCCTATGTTCCCAATGGTTCAACTTCTGAGCAATGCTTCTGAGCAATCCATTCATATGGGTGGCAGCTGCTTTCCGTCATTTGCTTCCTAGAGCAATGGCTTAGAAGTCACATTATGATTCAGGCTACTGTAGCCATTTCTCATTAGACCCTGGCAATACTTTCTGGTGCCCTCTGTTTGTGCCATTTTCCATCCTGATGTGTTTGGGGAAGGAACAAGAACTGCCATGGCCCATTGGTTCCTCATTTTTTTCTTTTCCTAGATGAAGAAAACTGAAAGGCTGTGCCTGGAAATACTGGAAAAACTCACTGGGGATTATGTTTTAATTGGCTATCCCCCACACTACCAGCATCCTAACATTTCAGACATGAATATCTTAACCTTCCTAATTATATATGAGAAAGTGAGTAGGTACACACACTTTAAGAGAGCATGCTGGTTGGCCAAGCATGCTTGTATTTCTTGCATGTGAAATTACAAACCTAGAAGCATGAGGTTCCTCATCCCTGGGTGAGGTTTACCAATATACCTGAGATTAAAGAGAATATTTAGAGAAGCTATTTTTGAAAAAGTGGGTTTGAGCTTCTCAAAAAATAAAATAAAAAATAAGGATTATCTGGGACACCAGGATCCAAATATTTTCATTTCTTAAGTACAATTCTAAGTAAAACAAGAGCAGATGTATTTATGAGGTACGGGTTGGAGTGGTGGTTATATTGGCGGTAGGAAGAATTAGATGCAATAACTTTATACTGAAGCCGTTAAATATTGATGAGATGTGTGCACACTCTAAAGCAGCCTCTTCATTGTCATGGTAAAGGAAGACTTTATGCATCCTTTTAAATAGCTGGCTGCTTTTAGAATCTGTTTCTTTTACAAATATTACTCCTGGGAGCCAGCAACTTTGAGCATTCATGATGCGATGAACCAAGCAAAGTGTTCTCTCAGTTACAGTACTTTGATCACCAAGCTATCGGGTAAGATGGAATCTCACAGTTGTCTACAAATTCAAATGAAATTAAAATGGTGAA
The DNA here is from genome assembly GCF_964270895.1 of Podarcis filfolensis. NCBI lineage: Eukaryota > Metazoa > Chordata > Lepidosauria > Squamata > Lacertidae > Podarcis > Podarcis filfolensis. The sequence goes on from NC_139609.1 coordinate 63,489,938, forward strand.
AAGGGAAGGTACACCAGTGAAAGGTATCTGATGCATCTTTAAATTATTGGATTATATGTCAGGCTGAAGGAACTGATATAATAAATTGTCATTATGGGTCTCTCCTGCCTCATAAGAAATAAATCAGGATCATTGGAATTGTATGTTTACTAGACACTTTTTTAAAAGATTATTTTGCTCTTTCAAGTCAAGTATATGTATTAGAATGCACCAAGTGTTGTAACAGAATCATAGAATCATTCCATTAAGTACATAATAGCTATAATTTTGTTGTTGTTGTTGTTTAGTCGTTTAGTCGTGTCCGACTCTTCGTGACCCCATGGACCAGAGCACGCCAGGCACCTCTGTCTTCCACTGCCTCCCGCAGTTTGGTCAAACTCATGCTGGTAGCTTCGAGAACACTGTCCAACCATCTTGTCCTCTGCTGTCCCCTTCTCCTTGTGCCCTCCATCTTTCCCAACATCAGGGTCTTTTCCAAGGAGTGGTCAAACTGTAGCCCTGCAGATGTTCTGGGACTCCAACTCCCATTAGTCCCAGCCAGCAAGATATGGGTCAGTGATGATGAGAGTTGTAGTCCAACAACCTCTGGTTCCCTTATCCCACTATACTACCTTCTGAATTTCCTGGGTTGAATCCATTGGCTGCATGAGTGATAGGTAGCATATGCAGCCAAACTTCGATTTCTCCTGCACACTGAAGTCCCTTGTGCCTCAACAAAGAAAGAAGGTAGTGAAGGCACTGCTAGGAATCAGGCTAGGCCTCCTATTTATGGTCCAGAAGCAGAGCAGGAGAGAGAGAGAGAGAGAGAGAGAGAGAGAGAGAGAGAGAGAGAGAGCACACTTCCCTTTCAGGTCCTCAATGGAACTGAATCCTGAGAAGCTAGTTGCTGTAGCCAATTGACCCTGTGAAGAGCTAAAACCATGGCATGGCCAAGTGGCAGGCCTTTGGCCAGAAGGTGCAGGTCCTGCTCTTCAGCCTACTCCCCCACTTGGCAGGTGCAGGTGAGGGCTTCTGGTAAGTGGGCACTCAGTGGCATATGCCCACATTACATTGCTTTCCGTTTTGCTTGGAAAACCCCCTCTTGGTGTCCAGCCGTCTGTTCAGCTTCTAGCTGCAATGCAGACGTTATCTTCTTTCCTTGGTGCAGAGGATGGCACATGATCCATCAACCTCTCACCTCTCATGCTGATCCCCATGGATCAGATAACCAGCAGCGTCTGCTACCATTTGTCGAAATCTCAAGCCTTCAGTCAGAGGAATTGGCCACTCTCCAGGTGCCCGGCTTGGATTCCTTGTTGATCTCCCCCATCAGCGACTCCCGGCAAGACAAGGTGAGATCCCGGCGATCCTTCCCAACGTGAGAAGAACACAACCATTCCTCCCCCATCCCCAGGGAGGGGAGAGAGACAGACAGAAATGTATTTACATGCCTTTATTTCTGTCTTTCCAGCAGTACAGAGAAAACATGTCTGCACTCTCTCAACACCAATAGCAGAGAGACAATGTGATTTGGCCCAGTGAGATAAGTTAGATGGAGAAACTGTGGCTGACCCAGTAAGATTCATGGCTGAGCATACAGCTGAGCATGGCTGAGGTTGCTTGATACAGCTGAACCTAAGAAATGAAAGGGCACCTGCAATTGGTCCCTGCAGTGTCCTGGGAGACTGCAGGGACCAACTGCAGAGCCGCTGACAGCCCATGTCACTAGATGGACCAATGGTAGAAGGCAGCTTCCTATGTATCTATGTTCCTAACCCCCAACCAGGCTTTAGCAACTGAAGCAACTTATTAATGTTGGGATGTGGGAAGGCAGAAGGTAAAAAAACTTCAAAGCGGAGGCATATGTCCAAAGCCTTTGAGAAACAGTGACTTACAAGCATACCTTGCAACCCAGATTCCTACATAGTCTTACCTTTGTGAACCATTTGATCTATTGAGTTCATTATTTCCACCTCCCCTCTCAGTGCTAAGAGGGCTGACTCTTTTGTGTATGAGTCATTAAAGCCTAACCTTGAATTTGAAATGTATGACTCGCTAGAGACCTTTGATATACAAAGAAGGGTTTAATTACATTACATTAACTAAAATGTACTTAGGGCAGAAGCAGTGACAGATAACTTGAAAGGGAATTAGCTTAGTATTTTTGGATAAGTTTGGCATTAGCTACAAGATTCCAGGATTGGAGATATTCCCCTTTAAGCCTCTAAATTGACATAAAAGAGATATCGATGCCACTATCTTTATGAGTCCTCTGACCAGACTAGAATCTGGTTAATGCAGTTCCTGGAACATTGACCCGGAACAAGCTTGGAACCAAACAATGGTTCATTTATCCATTCCTTTATTTTAATAATTTATATACAGCGTAATATCATACTTTTGACACAGTTTATAACAGGGATGCAGCACACATCGTAAAAATAGTCACAGTGAACTAATATTTATTGATGTTTTATTTATGTACTGTTGTTCTATTGCTGTTAGGAATTGACTGATAGTTATAATATATTGGCATTGTTTTACTTACCTGCTAGCTACCCTGAAAAGATTTAAAGTGGACTGTGGCATAGAATGTGTACAGTGTCATATGTGGCATGTATATTGTAATATGGTTCAGAATACATCCTGTAATTCTAGCCACTTAACTATAGGTTGTGTAGGAACTTGGTGGTGTATTAATTTTCTTATCAAAATGAAGAGGTGCGTATCTTTAGGGTTAAGCCAAAGCCCCCCTGCCATGGGCCAAGTCAAGGACCACCAGACCCAGATCTGGTCCCAGAACAATTCATGGGTGGGGCTAATGTTTAATTAGTTTCCCTCAACCCCCAATTAAATGTACGGTGGAGAGGAGGAGGGAGGACATGCTGCATCTCCTACACCAGGCATAGGTAAACTTGGCCCTCCAGACGTTTTGGGACTACAACTCCCATCATCCCTAGCTAACAGGACCAGTGGTCAGGGATGATGGGAGTTGTAGTCCCAAAACATCTGGAGGGCTGAGTTTGCCTGTGCCTGTCCTACACACCCACACACCCACACACCCACACACCACTAACTGAAAGCAGAAAGGGTTTAGTCCTCCAATCCTGCTGGGGTCTGCTTCCCCAGTGCATTTCTTGAAGCATCCCGACCCAGTGCGATCCAGGGTTGCCTCGACCCAACTACGCTCAAGCTGTGATCTCCCCAAGCTGGCCCAATTCAGTTTGGGCTTGGGCCAAATCTGGTGCACATTCCTATGTTTAAAAATGAAACTGGTTGGCAATATTTCAAAAACCAAAACTGATAATCCTGCAATGTTGGGTTGGAAACTGTTTTATGCCTGTGTTGTTTGGTGCATGTTTCCCTTAGTGCCTTCCACAAATGAGATCCTGGGAGTGGCAGTCTATACACTTAGTCACATGGCATGTAGCAAACAAAACACTGATGACTAGATGCATGTGACATGTTGATGTCTAGATCCTGACACTATAGTGTTCTCCATCAGAGAGCTGAAGAAGAAATAAACCAAGTAGGTCAACTCAGCCAATGAAATACCCCATAGCATTTGATGATGGTACATATTCACATGTTATTCACATGAAGCAGGTTCCTTGCATTGAAGGGACTGTAGCTCTGATTGCATCCTCACTTATGCCTGCTGTATAGCCCTGACGTTCATGTATTGCACATGGGATTCTGTATCAGGGAAGCCTACATGCATAAAGCTCTACACGAACAGGCTTTCATATGTGATTGAGCAGGATTCCAGAATGTGTAGGAGCTGATGTGTGCAAAGTTCTAGACATGTAGACTTCCTTGCAGATGCTCATGCTCAGTACATGGACTTCATGGCTGGTGCCAGTTGTTGCACACAATGCGAGGGGCAGATACAGCAGTGCAGTCTCATAGCCCCTTCACATATGAGTAACATTTGACTTATGGTGTATTTATTTACCATCACATGTATTTGCCTCCCACCTTTCAGTGCAAATTTGATTGTGCTTCCTTACAAAACAATCTTTTTCAGCTGAAAAAACAGTAAACTACCCAAGACCAAGTAAGTTTCATAACTGAGCAGACCTTTCAGGCAGCTGCTCCTTGACTTAATAATGATAATAGAAAAAGTGGTGTTTTGTTTGAAACATTTTATCACCATGCTGCTGAAAAGCCATATAATTCAGAGGTGAGAATGTACTGTTGATAATGTGGACAAATAAGAAAATACACAAGTAGTTTCCCATTGAAACATTAGATAAAATTGAACTATGGATGGACACTACTCTGCTGACCTTAAAAAAAGAAACACACACACAAGACCCAAGGGCAAGATGAGAAGCTGCAGAGGGTACACTGAATGATTTCCCATAATCCTGACAATATTGTGTTCTCCTTCAGAGAGCTGCAGTGACATTAAGTGCTGAATGAGGGTTGTTTAATGTTCAAACACCATCGATTCCTTTGCCACCAGCTGCTTCTGTACTTGCTTGTTAGCAATAACGTTCATGTCACAACACATTATTGTTCTTTTAAGCATTTGCTATGATAAAAAAACACATACACTTGATCGAGGCCAACTGTGAGAAGCTGACATGAAAGTGAAACCCAGCCTTTGGCCCTAGGGCAGCTCCCTCTACCAAACATCTTAGCCCATATTTAGATTGTGACAGAGCACTGGCATTTTCATAAAGGACTATTTCTGTACAATTTTGGAGGCTTAAAAAAAGAGGAAGGCAGAAGACAGAACTCAAATTAATTTTTCAGCAAGTCACACAATGGGCTTGTACAGCTTTGCCTCCCACAGTCTTTATACCAATGAATTGTCTAGTTAAATGCCAATAAACATGCATAACATTCCTAACAAGACACAAATGGGCTAATTGATGCTGTGGTTGTCAGCTGTTTCCTGCTACTAGTCAGACGTCAGCAAGGTAGTGGTAAAATACTAAGTGTTGGAGAAAAGGAGAGGTTCTCTCTCTCTCTCTCTCTCTCTCTCTCTCTCTCTCTCTCTCTCTCTCTGAGCTGAGATAGTTGAGTTGGTAGAGCATGAGACTCTTAACCTCACGGTCATGGGAAAAGCCCCACATTGGTCATTTTCAACTCTACAACTCTATGATTTTATGATTCTTTCCCCCTCTCTCATGCATGCTCTTTGATAGGGCCCTTCAGCATCCAAACACCTTTAAGTGTTCAGCAGATAGACTGACAACATGCATTCAGCTTCCTAGGTCAGCCACCAACCATTTCAGCTGGTGTCATAGGCTGCTGGACTTTCCAGGCAGAATTGTTCAGCCTTTCATTTCTTCAGAAAGCAATAATGCAGTTTTTGCATGTGGCAATCCTTTCATTCTTCTCTTCACAGTGCCATGAAATGTCTGGGCAAGGATATCACATGGAAGACTGCACCTTGGAAGTTGGGGTGCTGCAGAGTCTTATTCTATGGGGACAGCTATATCAAAAGCTTGAAGAAAAAGTAGGTGCTCCTCCTCCTCCTCTTCTCTCTCTCTCTCTCTCTCTCTGTGTGTGTGTGTGTTCCGTTCGTATGTTAGACTGAGATAAGAACATAAGAAGAGCCTGATGGATCAAGTCAATGGTCCCTTTAGTCCAGCATCCTGTTCTCACAATGGCAAACAAGATGCCTCTGTGAAAACAGCAAGCAGGACTTGAGCCCAAGAACACTCTCCTCATCTGCCTCGTATACCTGAAGGAACGTCTTCACCCCCATCATTCATCCCGGATACTGGGGTCCAGCTCCAAGGGCCTTCTAGTGGTTCCCTCACTTCAAGAAGCTAAATTACAGGGAACCAGGCAGAGGGCCTTCTTGGTAGTGGCGCCCACCATGTGGAATGCCCTCCCATCAGATATCAAAGAAATAAGCAACTATTTGACATTTAGAAGACATCTGAAGATAGCCCTGTTTAGGGATGTTTTTAATGACTGATGTTTTAATGTATTTTTAATCTTTAGTTGGAAGCTGCCCAGGGTGGCTGGGGAGACCCAGCCAGATGGGAGAGGTGTTATTATTATTATCATCTGCAGTTTCCATCAACTGATACTCAGAAGGATATTGCCAGTGACCATGGAGGCAAAACACTGTTTCCACAGTCCATGGATGAAGAGCATACCTTCCACCATAGACTGGGCCATAGGTTCCTTGGCACTAGCATACATTAAGAGAGCTGGAGGGAATTTTCTCAGGCTTGCAAGCAAAACTGCTCACATCAGTCCCAGATGGTGATATTCCAACTTCTTAAAAGAAAGGTAACTTGCTAAGTATCATGGGAGAGGAGGCACTATGACACAACCGTGTACCCTGCTTTTCTTTGTTTGCTTCGACTACTAGATATTGGCCTTACTTACATATACTGTTTCCGCAGAGTTCAGTACGACTCAGTCAGTGCCTTTGACTAACCAGGTAATTAGTCCCACTGTGCAGTTTCACCCTGCACAGTTTTTGACACTGTATAAACTGTGTTTCGTTGCACATTAGAATAAAGCATGAGCTGTTGCCAGTCTGAGAAGACAATAATCTGATTTGCTATAAGTTACCTTCTTATGTGCTGCATCTCATGTGCAGGGTCTGACATCTGGAGAGCTGCACAATGCAGGAGTGCTGTGTAGTTGCATGAAAACAACTACCAAGTGGGCCACACATGGATGCTCTGCATCCAAGGAACCTGGGATGTAGGACCATAGGAGATCCATGGTGTGGGAAGCCACAAGTAAACCTGAGCTTTCAGGCTAGGACAGAGTGGATCTTTATAAAGGAATATTTGAGAGGCTAACTAGGACATTTCTGTAACAGGCATTTGGCAACTTCAATGGCAAAGCAATGTTTTCCTCTGCCGTGATGGCACATCTCACATAATGCACACAGGTCAACTATCATGTGGACCTTTGTTTCTGCAAGGCAACAGAACAGAGTGGGAGTATGCTACAGTTTAATACATTCTGAATGACAATGACATGTCCTTGGCCTCATTCAGGCTCATTGGGATCTAAAGTGAAAAGATAATCTCAAAAGGATCTGTGAATAAAGATACAGTATGTCCATTTTCTCCACCTTTCTTCCTCTGCCACAACCCCTTTATTTATTCACACTGAAAGAAATGATTGCCTGCTTAACTACTGTGGGAATGTTCAGGGTGGCAGGAGAGGATATATTGTTTATTAATATCCTTCCTAACTTGTGTGAGCGAGTTTCTTTACCTAGCAGAGTGCATTCCCCTTACACAGCAGAACACTAGTTGCAAACTCGTGTGAGTTTCTTAAGACAATACGCAATTCCATCTAGCTTGTCCAGATTGAAATGTGTTCTAATATTTTCCTGGTAAGACCCCTTGAATGCCTCCTAAAGGAATAAAGACTCCACAGTCTTATTCATAAGCAATAATAATAAAAAAGATTGCTCATGATCAGGCAGAGCACATGTGATCCCTGAAGGCAGGTTTTAGGCTTAAAGTTACAAACTTATACTAACAGGTTTATCCCATAAGGGAGATGACCTGGGGGACTGCTTGACTGGTAGCCAGCAGTTCATTCCAGGAAGTTTGCAGGATGAAAAGAAGATAGAAGAGAGTGAGAGTGGCAGCATCCATTGTCCTTTTACCAGGTCTGGAAAGGTCACGCCCACCCACTAGTCACATGCAAGGAAAGATGCTCCACGCCAGAAGGAACAGGAAGTTTCGACTGGCTGGACCAAACATTCCCTTGCATGTCCACTCTAGCAAAACAAGGAATGTTGTATTTGACTGCTCCCAGTGAATTACATCCCACAACTACCTATCTTTTTATACCCACAGGGCAGTTTACAACACTAAGTAAAATAATCCAAATGCAGTAAAATGCCAAACAACCCAAAAAGCCATTAACATTGTAAAGATTTTAAGAAAGCAGATCTGACATATGAAACTCATCAAAACTATCTTAGATGCAACGAGTATAAGAGAAAATTGTGGATGACTATTCCCCCCCCCATGTTTTTAGCTGGTCTTATTTTAATTGTTCTTGAAGCTACCAGCATGAGTTTGACCAAACTGCGGGAGGCAGTGAAACACCAGTGCCTGGCGTGCTCTGGTCCATGGGGTCATGAAGAGTCGGACATGACTAAACGATTAAACAACAACAACAATTTTAATTGTAAGATGCCTGGAGGCCCTGTTAGGGGAAAAGGTGAGATGTAAATAAATATATAACACCAACAGCAACAGCAACAATGGCATCAATATGCAAACGATATTCCCCTCAATCTCTCTGTTTAATTTGAAACAGGAGAGGTGGTTGAGGTGTTAGACTGGTGCTTGGAGGCTGTGCTGGGCTGGATATGGGCCAATAAACTGAGGCTGAATCCTGGAAAGACAGAGGTGTTATGTGCCCCAAGTTCTCACATCTGGGAGATGGGAGACAGCCTGCGCTGGATGAAGTTGCACTCCCCTGGAAGGAGCAGATCTGTGGCTTGGGGTACTCCTAGATTCAGCAATGTCACTGAGGCTCAAGTGGACATTGCTCAGGGTTACCTTTTTCCAGGTCCAACTGGTTCTCCAGCTACTACCCCTTTGGGGAAGAAATGACCTGGCCACTGTACTTCATGCTCTGGCAAACTCCAGATTGGATTATTGCAATGCACTTTATGTAGGGCTGCCCTTGAAGGCAATGCAGAAAGTTCAGTTGGTCCAAAAGGCAAGAGCAAGATTGCTGACTGGTGTTCCATCTGTAGAGCTCATAAAACCCCGTTCTAAAAGAGCTGCAGTTTTGGAGTTTTAGAACTGACTGCCAGTTTATTTCTGAGTCCAATTCAAGGTGCTTTAAATACCTGAAAGATGACATTTTTCTCTACAGACTCTATCAGTTGCTAAGACCAGCAGAGGGATCCTCTTGGTAGTTCCATTACCATTCCAGAAGCTTGGGGACATGGTAGACTAAGAGAGAGCATTCCCTGTGACAGTCTCTAAATTGCGGAACTCCTTCCTCTCAGAGGTCTGGCAAATTCACTAGACAGTTTTCGGCATATGCTGAAGATGCACCACTTTGACACAAGATATGTATACATTTAGAACCCACCCCATCTTTGTGGTTGCAATTCGTTGTAAACTGCTTTTATGGTTGCATATTAAATTGATGTAATCTACTGTGGAACCTTAGGGTGATGGGTTGGTAATAAATTTAATCATCAGCATCATCTTTAGGTGACAGAGCTCCACAATGTGGGTGCTATCAGAGAAAAAGCCATCAGCTATCAGCATGGAGCAGCCTGATCACAGGAGGTGGGGATATGTGAAGAAGGGCATCTGGTGAGCATCTCGGATGACAACAGTTTCGTATGGGAAAATGTGGTCCATTAAACAGCCCTAGGCTGTTTAGGATTCATCATATGCAAGCCATATATGGGGAATGTTTGGCTTGATTAGCCATCCTTGGAACAGACTTCTCTTAGGGAAAAGTAAGGAATGTGTATTATTAATTATGAGGCAAAATGAATGCATATAATGCTGAAAATTAAAGCTACTTTCCAATATAAAAGCAAATATGGGGAGTGTTGAAAGAAAATGTTCGCAAAGCTTGTTTATTTACATCACAAATGGCACTTAGCCCCATCTCTATTGCAAATCAGTTTTTCCCAAGTATATTTTTGCTGCATTTCCATTACCAACTGCATAAAATAAGAAACATGATAACCCTTCCTATGCTGGAATTTTCTATGCCAAGAAATAGCTTATGGTGCTTTGCATGAAGGATGCTAATTTGATCACTGTTAACTACTAAGCACTGAAATAATGCACATTCCGCTTTTACTTCACTTCTAATCAGATTTCTCTTTTTCTGATTTCTAGGATATGTGGATGTTCTCCATTCCAATTTTTTTGTTCTGTGGGTTGGCTCTGTTTTGCCCTTTCTTCTGACTCCTGAGATTTTGTAAGTTTAATTTTTGGAACAGACACGCACACAGTTTGCCACAGTTTTCAGCTCATGTCTCCCCACCCCCTCAACTGGTTACTGATGTAGGCATTTGCATATATGCATCAATTAGCACACTGAAAAACTTTGATTAAATTGCACTGCAATGAGAATGCATGGTGTTAGTGTACAATCACATCAAGATTTCTTTTTGCATGGTGCATTAATCAGCATATGTATGTGTTTGTGTTGGTTGGCATCTGTCTGCTTTGGGAGACAATGGAGAAGTGTGCATTTGTGGGTGAAGTCAAACTGTGGCTGTAGAGACCAATACTGAAGAGACATGTTTTGTTGCAGCTGGGGAAGATGAAGATGCCTGACTGTACTGCTGCAGATGCCCCATGGTGTTTATTTTATCTGCGCTTCTCCTAGCCATGTACATTGGTAACAAATAAAGGTAGGGAGACCACATAGATATCACCAGAACAGAGCAACCATATCACTTAAAAAAGAGAACAAAAGAGGGCACAGTTTCCTGAAATGGAATATCAATTGAAAATTGTTGCAATCTGAAGAGCCGTAGAAGTCTGATCAAACTATGATTTTTAAAAATAAATAAATAAATAAATACATGGAAGAATGGTAGATTGTTAGCATGTTGGTACTGTTCTGCAAAATGAGCAGGTAATTCAGAATCCCAATATCCAGGAAGAAACTCAGATCAGGAGAATTTTGTAAGCATCTCGTCCCCACTGCCCTAGTCTTAGGCACATCAAGTCCATATTCTTCTAGAGTTTCTTTTAAAAAAATATTAAAAATGAGGGAAGCTTCTAGAAAAGATCATTTTGAAAGGAAAATTTTATTAAATGGCAGAAGCAGAAAGTATCACATGTGAAGGATCTATAGTAACAGAGAGGTAGAAAGTCCCAGGTTCAAATCTTGCCTTCTCCATTTAAAAATATCATTGTTATGAGAACTGGAATAGACTTCTGGTTGAGAACCTGGAGAGCTGACAGAATTCATACACATTGTCTGACTTGGTTACAATAGCTCTGTATGTCTGTCTGACTCTACCCAGCCATATTGCACTTAACTGCTTTAGAACCAATTAATTGATGCAAACAATGTGTCATTAAAAAGCCTATAAATTCAAAGCAATACTTGCAAGCCACATTCCATTGGAGAGTTAAGTCACAGCTACATGAGTATGTGGTCAGTTTATTGAATAAAGTTCACTGACCCTGGCATACAGCAGGCAGCCTGTGAATAGGTTGACAGAAAGGCTAAAGTTGGGTTATTGTCAGCGGAAGTATTTTACAGAAGTGGCTCTTCAATGTGGAATGTTCTTTCATCAGATTTTTTACATTGAGCCTATTGTTATTTCTGCAGATAAAGCAGTCCCTATTTAATACATCACTGACATCAATGAAATCAAGATTTCACCTTGTTGGGGGGGGGGAGTGTCTTTGATTTAGCCACCGCACAGTAAACTGACTTCTTGAAACTGCCCTTTAGATTTCAATTCCTAGGAGAAGTAAAGGTTAATTAAATGACTGTTTAGAGTAAACAGAATATTTTTTTTCCTCCCCAAGTTGATCTTTAACCCAGTTTGGAAATATACCAGAAACAATTTCATGGAGCTGAGACACGAAATTGCTTTCTATCAGTTCAGCTCAGAAGTTTTCCTTAATTAATTTAGAGTTGAATTTTGAACTTCTTATTAATTCCTTAGATTTATAATGCATTCTTCAAAGAAATCAATGCAGAGGTCAAGTTAGTGCAGTGTGACCTTCGAAGAATGAATGAATGTGCCCCAAATTTCAAGCAGTGATAGCAGCATAGCAAATGGAAAGACGCTGAAAGTGCTTAAATCCTAAAATGTGGGGTGTTGGGCCATGAAAGTTCTTTCTCCTAAATCCATGTGCAGTAGAGTGGGCTATGGGTATCAGGCAGGAAAAAGTGGTCACACCTTGTATCTGCCCACATGATTGAAAAACATGGAGCAAGTTATTTTAGCTAAGCATATACTGGGGGCTGGAGGGGGGGAAGGCAGGATGACAATGACACACAATTATGCTGCAAAGTATTCACTCCAATGGTCCCTTTTGATGAAGCTCAAGCATGGAGCACAATTATGTTTTTTTTCTAGTAAATTGCTGTCCCTATTTTATCTTAGTGTTGGGGAGGGGAGAGAAATGGATTTCAAGTTTTATCCTCTTACCCCTGACATCTAGAAATTGAAAGTTGTGAGGGAAAAGCATATGCATGGATGCATCTTGACTCCGTTATGTGTGTGGAAAATCCCATGCAGCAATGCTAAAGGCATGTCCACCTTTGATCATGATTTAGGTGTTAATCCAATTTTCCCCCATTTGAATCAGTCCACACCTGCAGGTATTTGAATTTGTACATGAGGAGCAAATTCATTCTTTCCAATTCATATCATTCATTGCAATTCAATGATATATTGCTCTAGTATATGCTCAACCTGGGCTGCATATGTACTCCCATTTGTTCTACCTCCAGGGTAGTCTTACTGTTGGTTTGGGAATCAGTATACACATGATTTTAGTGCGTACTGCAACATGTGGCGAACTAATATTAGTGTACTGGAAGAAGCAAAGATCACCAGTTGAAGCAATGATTCTTCAACATCAACTTCGTTGGACTGGTCATGTTGTGTGGATGCCTAATGTTTGTCTTCCAAAGCAACTACTCTATTCTGAACTTAAAAATGGAAAGCGTAATGCTGGTGGTCAACAAAAGAGGTTTAAAGACTGTCTCAAGGCAAATCTTAAAAAATGTAGTATAAACACTGACAACTGGGAAACACTGGCCTGCAAGTGCTCCAGTTGGAGAGCAGCCTTTACCAAAGGTGTCATGGGCTTTGAAGACACTCGAACTCAGGACGCGAGGGAGAAACATGCTAAGAGGAAGGCACGCTTGGCAAATCCACACCGTGATCAACTCCCACCCAGAAACCAATGTCCCCACTGTGGAAGGACGTGTGGATCCAGAATTGGCCTCCACAGTCACTTACGGACTCATTGTTAAAACTGTGTCTATGAAAGACAATCTTACTCGGCCATGAGTAATTGCCAAAGAAAGAAGAAGAAGACAGCCCTGCTCATTCTGCAAAGCAGAAGACAGCATTCTGCTCGTTTCTCCTGCTCATTCTGCAAAGCAAAATTTCAGTTTTAACATCTAGAAATCAGTCTGGGGCCACTAAACTGGATGGATTGACAATGTCTGCTGTGATTGCTAAAGGGAAAAGATTTGAGGCTCACAAGACCTTGAAATTGGCAACTGTAAGGTTTCAGTATGCTTCATTCATTTGGTGGTGTTTTGTAATTCTGCCTTATTCACCCAGCTGCTTTTGTTTGATGCGCCTTGTTTGCAAAGCTCCTCAAATCAGACAAGACTCTTTGACACCTGTGAATATTTGCTTCTCTTCTAGGCAAGATTTGTGTTTGTAGAAGGAGAGTTAGTTGTATGCACAGATTAGAATTTAAAACACAATGATTTTAATAACCCTGTTTGAATGTGCTTTGTGGGCAATAATTAGAAGCATCACAGCTCTTTAAATATGACACCATCCCTTTACTGGACAATAATGATTCATCTCCCAGCAGAAAAAGGACTGCACCGAAAATTAAGAATACAATAATTTCATTCCAGTGCCTTTCTGGGGTTTTTTAGTGGCCAATCGCTCAAACATATATCCTTGTTCTGACAGTATTATTGCATCACTGCAGAATGTTAAAAGACTCTGCTAAAAAACAGAAACCTACTCACTTTAAAGCACAGAGTTTAGAGCACTTATTCAGGACTGGAAGTCACCAATAAAAGCGAAGAAGTCACTCATCTCCTTATTCCCAAAGATCTTGAGGCCTCCTAGACATGGCAGAACAAGTTGCTAACTCTAGAACTCAGGGATGAAAATGAGACCCTTTTATGGCACAGTATGTTATACTAGAACTGTTACTCTACCCCACACCTTTCCATCTACATTCACCATTACAGACCCCATACATTTGAGCTGGCTCTTAGAATCATAGAACTGTAGAGTTGGAAGGGACCCTGAGGATCATCTAGTCCAACACCCTGCTATGCTGGAATCTGCAGCTGTCCCATACAGGGATCGAAACTGTATCCTTGGTGTTATCAGCATCACACTCTAACCAACTGAGCTATCCAGGCGTTATTGTTTGCCTTCATATTTTCACAGGGATGGTAACAGGCTTCTGCCACTCTCTCTGATTCAGCTCTCAGGTCTATGAAATGCATCTCCCCCACCTTGTGTACAGTTTCTTGTTTTTATTCATGTTATGATATACAGCAGAGGCACCAAATAATGGTTATAAGTAGAGGAACAAAAAATCTGCAACAACTTGCTCAGTGAGGAACACAATTGCAAGCTGGAAGTTAAAAAAAACATTGTTTTCACATCATTTGGCCTGAATTGCTTTCGGAAAGGGAAATCTCTTCCCCAATGAACACTTAAAATGCAGATATAGGGCTTTCATGATACAACCAAGGGCATTTTGTTTTAGAAGTGGCCAAAGAAGATATGTGGATTTTTAATGCATTTTTTTTAAAAAAATAGTTCTATAATGAAGCATGCAAATATGCAGATAGTTCTTCCATTTAGCAAAGCATATCCTCATCCCCACCTGCCAGTCCAAGCAATCTTGCTGATTTCCACTTTCAAGTTCGTAAAGTGGGGTGGGTTGAGGTTAAGAGAGCTACAGAGAACAAACAGACAAATATTATTCTACTATCTGCAGTCTCTTCTGAATATGATTTGTGATTCTTAGGCTTATTAGGAATGTACCATCACTATTTCCCTCTCAAATCTGACCTTTATTCCATTGGTACTTTTCTCATACACTTTAATCCAAATACTTTCAGTGGCAAATCTAGGAAGCAGCTGGTGTCAATCCCTAGTGATCTGGTTAAAAAATAATCACCTTTCGTTTATTTTTTATTTTTTATATATTAAAAAACAAGGCGAGAACAAGCTGTGTTATATTTAGCCTGCTGTAGTCTTAACCTTTCTTTGAAATGCGAATATCAGCTCTGCCCACAGAGGAGTACAGCTGTGATAAGTGGCAGGGGAAAAAAGTTTACTGATGTGTAATCAGCAACCCAAGTAGGCAGGCAGAAGTGATTTGATAGCACCCTTTCCATGCCAAGGTGCCTTGATCTAGCAGCCGAGTCTTACAATATAGTAGCAGATGAAAGTCATGCAAAAAGCAGCCTATGAACAATCACGTACCAAGTGTACACTGTGCCATAGTATGTGTCTGTACTTGGGATTCCAATGTTGCCATCTTGATGCTTTGCCAGAGTTTCTGAAAAAGGAGGCACACACTGGAGAGAGAAAACATCACCATACAGATGCTGTCATCTTACAGTCACAGGAGGGTAAATGTCTCAGTCTCTTGGGGGCACTAAAGTAAAATATATTAAGGAAGCAGATCCAGGAAAACAATTTTGAAGCACACATGGAATCCATATATTTACCCAATAGCTTCAATGGCCAGCTCATGGATCTGATGCAATAGGCTGCCTTGTTTATGAAACCTCATGTCATAGAGAATAATAAATAGACAATGAGGGTTGAGTGAAGCGTTGGAATTTAACACAGTACCCCACATTATCCCTAGTGTGTGAAAAGGCCATTATGTTTGGTTGCTTTATGAAGTAGGGAAATTACACGACAGGAGGTAAAGCTGATAATACGGCTCAAAACACGTTGCTGTATCTTAATGAAACTTGTTTATTGTAGGTGGCTGCAGTAATCAGTGCAGTATTGATTAGGTGAAATATGGGCACTGTAAACCATCACGGTAAAACTAGTTGCAAGGGGGAACTTTGATTGATTCTTTCTGCAACTTTCCCTCCCCCTGGAACACACACAGACACACACAAGTAAGGATAGCACCAGCAATGAATGCTTGTCATGGACAAAACCTCAACACCAATGACTGTCAAGACCTCTCAAACAATGGTGTACTAAACTTTGTAGAATGATGCTTTGTGGACAGAACATGGAAGATCAATTGTACAGAGCCCTGCAGTTGGTATTTATTATGTTTTACATAATGATTTTTTCAGATCTCATAATTTATCCAGTGTTTCATGAACAATCCTCATGACAGCTTCTTCTTGCTGCTCTCCTTCCTGTTATGTCTATTATATATCATAAAATGCTGCTTAAGCAGTTCACGCATAAGAAAAAAGACAGTGGCCATGCATCCCATATCATAATACTTTGGTCAAAAAGCTATTATAAGGGCTATCTTGTCCAAGAACATAGAACAGGGGCCCTAAAATTGCCTGTCAAGAGTTAGGGTCTAGACAGCAAACAGGGCAAGCAAAAAGGATCCCTGAATTACAGCCTTCCCACTGTGTAAGATGTATTGTGTTTCTTCTTGAATTATAGTAGTTATTTCCAGATTTGCATCTATATAAAATCTGTGTATGTAAATTTTATGTAAAGCTGTATATTTTTTGGGTCTTTTTTTAGTGAAGCAATTCTTCCTTTTTAGTGATGCACTGGTGATAATCCCATAGATCAGAGGTGGGGAACCTTTTTTTTCTCACAAGATGACAAAATGTCTTGGTCTGACACTCCTCATTACTGGGACTCAGATCACCCTTCCGCCTGTCTTTGTCTTCAATTACGCATGCTTTCCACATTTTTAATAATAAATAATAATAATAATAATAATAATAATAATAATAATAATAATAAACCTTTATTGTCACTACACCACCTGTGTGCAGTGAAATTGAACGAGCCCCCCCATTCATTGTTTAACGCTACAGCTGATCTGAGAACGAGCATCTTCTCATCTTCTCTCCATCAGACCTTTCATCCTCTTCCCAAAGAATTGAAATGACCTATCATTTTATGAAACAAGCATAAAAGATGCTTTAGTTTTCTCTAAAAGCAAAAGGATAATAACAGCTCTCTTTCTCTCTCACTCTTGGCATACATATGACTATATGAAAGACACTCGGGCTCCATCCCTTTGAAGATGCTAGCAAGTTTGTGTTCAGTGTGAAAACATACATGCATTCAGAGTTATCCTTCTCTGACCTCCTGCACTATGTATTCCAGTCTGCGTCAACAGGAGCAACTAGAAGAGTTGCATCAAGAAACCACAGCAACTGACCCCTCTCCCCCACCCCACCCCCCACCATTAGCCAACTTTGTTGTTTCAGCACAGGAGATAAAAATAAATTACATGAATGCCGTTTCAGAAAGACAAAGGTACTTAATTGGCTTGCAGTTTGCTGCACTGTAAATAATAAATCACAGTGTTATGAACGTGACCTTCCTTTCTGCTATCAGCCTGATCTTCTCTGAGCAGGGGTACAGAAACCAGCAGTCTCCATGGTAGCACTGTCAGCATCTCAGAAATTGCAGGCAATAAGTGGAGGCTTCTGGATCAACAGATATCACCCTGGCACAGCCTTGCACATCTGGCTTTGCTTTTTGGAAGCAGGTGGCCTCCACAGTACATCCAGCTGCAACATTGTTTTCACTGAAAGACAAGGAGAAAGACAAACAATGGTTGTGATGAAGCTGAAGCCATGAATTATCCTGACAAGATGCCAAACATCTTCTGCAATGAAAGATGGAATGGTTTGTGTAGGTAAAACAGGCACACACATCATCACAGGGACTAGGGTAGTGAGGATAATCATAGCCAGCAAATAGTGCCAATTTAATTGGCAAGGCATTTACTTAAAATTTGTTAATATTTGGTGAGTTATTTACTCCGGAGGTGGTTTTAATGTTGTGCCTTGTTCAATAATCTCAGGGTTGGTTTAAAATAATAATTAGGGCTGGATCCAGCTTTACACAAGTTTTGAGCACATCCATTGAAATAATGGTTTACGACACAGGTGGCGCTGTGGGTTAAACCACAGAGCCTAGGACTTGCCAATCAGAAGGTCGGCGGTTCGAATCCCGCAACGGGGTGAGCTCCCACTGCTCAGTCCCTGCTCCTGCCAACCTAGCAGTTCGAAAGCACGTCAAAGTGCAAGTAGATAAATAGGTACCACTCTGGCGGGAAGGTAAACGGCGTTTCTGTGCGCTGCTCTGGTTCGCCAAAAGCAGCTTAGTCATGCTGGCCACATGACCCGGAAGCTGTACACTGGCTCCCTCGGCCAATAAAGCGAGATGAGCGCCGCAACCCCAGAGTCGGCCATGGCTAGACCTAATGGTCAGGGGTCCCTTTACCTTTACCTACAAACAACTCCCTTTGATTTCAGTGGCTCTACTCTAAGCACACCTGCGAATGGCTCCAACCCTCAGTCAATAAAATAGGTATGTATCCAGCTAAGTTCTTCAGAAACTCAGCTGAAACTAATGTGCCCAGGTAGGTTAGACTGGGAGAGAGTGAATGGCCCAAAGTGGACTTCATGGCTGAGGGGAGATTTGAACCCTGGTCTCCCATGTCCTATTTCAGCACTCTAACTGTACACTGCCTCTCACGTGTGCTTGCACATTTTCCATAGCATAAAAATACAGATATAAATACATATAGTAGATTTAGAGATAGTGATTACACTCCACTGTCACCTCTCTCTCTCTCTCTCTCTCTCTCTCTCTCTCTCTCTCTCTCTCTCTCACACACACACACACACACACACTTGTCCTGGTCCTTTTTTTCCTGTGCTTCTCCGTTCAGGTACAATCATTATCCTACCAAAAATACACCAACAAAAAACAGTTGAACTTCAGCTCCTCCTTCCTTTGAATTGGATCCAGTGAGCCTTGCACACCACACAAGAACGTCCAAATCTACCATACAGGACCTCTGGATTTGCCATTACAACTGTAGCACCTTATGCTGATTCATTGAGTGCCCTTGATCTTTCTGCAGTATCAGAAGAGAGTGGACCCTTGAGGGTAAGGACCCTTGAGCTGTTTGATCTTTGTGAACTGCTATTTGAAATGGCCTCAGTTGCACCTCTTGGGCAAATAATGTGAAGAAGAAGCAGGGCTGCATTAATGGACCTGCCCCTGGCACAGCATACCCCCATTAGCCTTGCTCCCACATCTCCACATTGGGCACAGACGCAGGCAAAGAAACCCACACAGAGAAGCTTCACGCAATCTGGACAGCTAGTTGTTCAGGAATCTGGATGCCATAGAGGCTGTGCATGCAACCAACTTATCACACATAGAAGATGCTTTGTGGGTGTCTACACTCCATGCAAGGACTCTAAGGAAGGTGTGGATGGCTCATTAATTTGCCAGTGGAAGTAGAGCCAGTAGCACAGCCTCACTTCTGCTACATGAATAGGGGTACTGGTACAGACCTATCAGTGGCAGAACCAGCAGAGCTCGTGCTCATTCTAAAAGTTCTGGATTATGCTTTTGGTGTCTTCATTTAACACAATAAATTTCTAACAGTCTTGCCACCTTCCACTTGCATATGATAAGAGGCTCATACACATGAGAATGAAAGGAGTGTTGCATTGTCATTGGTGCTAGTAGGAAGATGGCATTTTAGCTTTTTATAATAATCTTCAGGAAGTCAAAGGCAAATGTCACAACTGCAAATGTTAACACCGATAAGTAATTATTTAGTTTCCGGATCTTGAAATACACAAGAAAAAATATTCACTCCTGCTCACTGTTAGAGCCCTTTCCATATTTGACAGCTCCACACGTACACATGAAGGTCACCCGCACATCCTGATTTCACTTCTATTCGGTGGAAGTTTCAAGATTTTCTTGAAGCCTATCTCAGGTCTCTGGATATACTGTGTTGATTTTCTGGGCAGACAAACAACAGACTGAAGCTCTGCTATTTTGGAGCTGGTTCCATTCTAATCAGGGAAAAGAGAACCACTGGAGTCAATTCTGCACAGTAAATTGGATTCAGGCTTTGTTCCATAGCCATTGGCATTCAAAATTGCATGCACTAAAGGCAATATCCTCAAGCAACTTATCTACAAGTAGTGCTGAAACAGACAGAAAACAGCATAATGCTGGGAGTTCCAGAGAAGCCTACAGCACTGATAATGTCACTCTGTGAATTAATTTACCAATGGAATGGCTATACAGGTGTATGAAAATTTTTAACACTCTGCAAGTTGTTAAGATTAGGGCTTGTTTTTGTATAGGTACTGAGCTGGATACAGACTTTGGCTGCCATCTTATGCACACTTACTGGGAAGTTTATTCTCACTGAAGTCTATGGAAATTATGTCTGAGTAAATCTGCATAGGCTTTTCACTGTTAGTTGAACTTAATTTCCATTGAAATGAATGGGTCACCATTTAGCCATGAGGTAACTTTTCACATTGTTTTCAGTGTGACCTAAGTGCAACTAACATACTCTGGATCAAACATACACTGTTCTGGATGTTTATGACAGGGCATATGCACCTACTTTCCTTGGAATGAGAATCAGAAAGGAGGAACAGGTTTCTGAACAGAAACTTGGGACATTATTTCAAATCCAAAAGCAG
Source organism: Podarcis filfolensis (assembly GCF_964270895.1). Taxonomy (NCBI): domain Eukaryota; kingdom Metazoa; phylum Chordata; class Lepidosauria; order Squamata; family Lacertidae; genus Podarcis; species Podarcis filfolensis. Next base: position 63,510,308 of record NC_139609.1, read on the forward strand.
AGGTTATATACACAGTTCTCTGTGTGGTGTTGGACCTGTGATGGTTGTTTTACCTATTCAGGTCAATACAGCCATCGTGAAATGAATATGCATGCATGTTGTTGTTTTTCCTAATGAGCCTATGGTTTTGTGTGTTCACTTCAAGAAATATCTTCCTGGTTGGCATGCAGAATTTGATTCCGTAGCTTTGTAGGGGTCACTGCTTCTGTGTGATACTGAGTCTGTTGCATCTGCTTGGTTTCATGCTAATATATGAACTACCAGACCAATGATTCATTCGAGCTTGCTAATGAGTCTTTGACTGTCAGTGGCTCTCCACATCATGCAGAGGTCTCACTAACTCTGCTACAAGAACTTTTAGCTGCAAATGCCAGCCATTGAGCATAGCAAAAATAGCTCTGAACTATGGCCCCTCCCCTAAGAGTGCAATCTTATACACACTTACCTGGGAGTCCTACTGAACCCAAAGGACTTAATTCTGAGGGGGCAGGCATAGGATTGTACTGATAAACAATTAACTCCCTTAACACATGTCAAAAAAGGCATGGTGCTCCACATTCTGTTCTGGGGCCAAAGGAATATCAGTGGAGGGGAAAACATGGGGAAGGAGCTACGTGTATCATTCATAGGCTGAAAAAAGTCCTTTCTTCTTGTTGCCTCTCTGCTACTGTTGGACTTGATGTGGTTGGCTGGTGCTCCAGAAACATCTGATCACCACAAGGGCTTTGGTGATACCCCAGTCCAGGCTCCAGAGTTCGTGACATTCCCATGTTCAAGCTTCCATGTTCAGTGTTATTCTACAAAATCTATCAAATTTGTCCAAGGTGTGCTGAACAGCAGCATAATCTGCTGTTCAGTTTTGCTTTTACAGTACCTACTCAACCATCTACTTTGTTCATCTCTCCATCAGCTAAATATGGCTTCCTTGTCAAAACATCATTTTACCATTATTGCTTATTTCCAGAACATTTTTTTATTATCCAGCTCACAAACCAGCATGCAACCAAAGCTGGTGAAGCAGCTTCTGATTTTCATGGGCATCACTGTATGGAGGATTCAGTCTTCTGAAAATAATGCTTGCTGTATGTTTGTTTGTTTGTTTGTTTGTGTGTGTGTATATATATATAGAGGAGAGAGAGAGAGAGAGAGAGAGAGAGAGAGAGAGAGAGAGAGAGAGAGAGATGGTATTACACAGACATCTACTGCAAAGTAATGGAAGAAATTGAAAAATGCAATTACTGCCTGGCTGATAACAAAATCACCAATAGCAAGAGTCAAACTTGTGTAGAGGCCTACTTTAAGAGTTTTTAAAGTCTCACCCACCTGTATCCAAGGACTCTTTCACAGATTGTGTAGTAAGGATTCCTTCAACACACCCACTGTCTCTCAAATATTGCACAAAGCATACAACTCTTTGGCCCTTTTATCTGCTCATGTGGGACCAATATAGATAGCTGGCCCTGATGAATACTTGAGGTTCCCGACCCCTACATTTGAAATTCGTGGGCAGTCATTTAATTTTATCCTGATTCTAATTCTTAAGCTGTATTTTAATCAATTGTTTGGTTGTGTTTTAATGAATTTGATATTTCATGTTAGCCTCCCTGAGCCCGGTCTTGGCCGGAAAGGGTGGGGTATAAATAAAAATTTACTTGTTGTTGTTGTTTAGTTGTTTAGTCGTGTCCGGCTCTTAGTGACCCCATGGACCAGAGTACGCCAGGCACTCCTGTCTTCCACTGCCTCCCGCAGTTTGGTCAGACTCATGCTGGTAGCTTCAAGAACACTATCCAACCATCTCGTCCTCTGTCGTCCCCTTCTCCTTTCAATACCCTTTCTGGTTTATATACTTTTAGCAGTAGTTGCCAACAATATTCCAAAATAAATTTAGCAGTGAAAGCTAAGGACTCCCCCTCCCCCCCAATTCTGCAGAAGATACTGGATTTTGCACTAAAATCTAATGTTCTAGGTTACAGTCCATCACCAGTTGAGCATCTTTCTACACTCCTGGAAGAGAACAAATATGAAGCATATTTCTACACTCCTGGCAGAGAATATATTGTGAAGGAAATGCCTAAAGTCTTTGCACCCCAAAACTTTGTAACCCTAGGCTTAAAATAGAGAAATAACTCACACAGGGTCTTAATTAGAAGCCACAAAGAGCTGTTACTTAAATTTAGAGAGAAAATGATGGAAAGTTTCACTATTTATATGTTTAAGCATTAGTTGTCTGTTTAATATACCAGATGTCTCTGTTTTTTCTACTGGCTGACGCTTATGGACTTGTCCTCTCAACTTTACCTATATGCAAATATATACCTTATGCTATGAGTGTGATTAAAATTGGCAGAAACTGAAATATTTGAAATATCTCAAAGATTAAAGAGTTATGTAACAAATACTATGTGCACATGTATTGGGATATGCCAAGCAAAGTATAATAGTCTCAATGATTTCCTTCTTTGGGGAAGCACCTTTGGGGTTTCACCAAAGGTGGAGGTGCTGCCCTGAGGTTCTGTACTGGTGCAGCAGAAATAAAAAAAAAAGGTGCTTAAATCTGGCCTGCTTTGCTTTGAAAATATGCCTTGCATGCGTTTTTATTCCAGGAACCTCCTACTTAGGAATGAACCTGGGGTTTCTGGCCATGCCCACGATCAATGGTGGTTGTTCTTCATAGCCCTCTGGGGGCTGTGAGGAAGTTCAGGCAGGGGGAAGAGGTAGTGGGGTCTGGGGATTTCACTGCATCCCACAGTGGTACACAATCCTGTGTCTGCCAACTTGAAATGCAGAGTGGGTGCGACCTGGGAGTATGTTCCTGCCATGGACAAGCCTCTGTTACTGGCATGATTTGTAGATGGTTCCTCCTTAATCTGGACAAATGGCATTCATCAAGAGGTGCTCCTGGACTGACACATGCTAATGGGCTGTGATCAATCAGCTGACAAAAGGACTAGGCTTGGCTCTCTGAAGGTATTTGAATGTTTTTCTGAAGCTTGAGAATCCCTACAACAGCTGGGAACAGAAGGAGGAGGACAAGGTGCTTTATGCTTTCTTATGGTTTTCAAATGGTCTTTCCTTTTATTGTCCTCCCCTGCACAATGAAAGAGATGTGTGTAGCCATTGCTTTGTTACTCTGTCTGAAACTTCAAAAAGTGGAGGGAGGCTTTTTATTTATGCTCAATAAGGAATTTTAATATGGTTTTGCTATGCCCCCCCCCCCCCAGATCTAGACTGAATGGATTTTATCTATGAGTATCTGGACTGGGGTGTTGTAGGAGGAATGGGAGGAGGGAGAGAATGAGCTGCAGCTGAACAGATGTGGAAAAGAGGCTGAAATTGAGAAAATATCTTGCTCTTAACTGTGTGCTGAGAAAGAACTCCAGAGGGGAATTTTAATGGTGGAAGCTTGGAGGTGCACGCTGTGTATTATTTATTGATGCAGCTCATATGCTAGTTTGCAAACAGCAGAAGGAATGGAATGTGATCTTGTACGATCCAGATAAACACTGCAAAGAACTGGACAATGGAAAATAGTAATGAACTCTCTCGGCACACCAGTTCTGGAACAAAAATGTATATGAAGGACTATACACATGAACTGGATTTTATATTTATAAGATGTAACAGAGGTGCTGTTTGTAAGGAGGAAAAAGCGGTCAGCTGGAAGAATGGTTTAATGGCAAGTGACCACTGGACACTAAATAAGAAATGATGTGGCTACGGGAGGAAATGATTGACATATATTTGCAACACGAGCGGGAAACCTGATTTTAAGAAATTGTATTAAATTAAAGTAGTTCAATTTGTTTTGTAGTAATTTGGAAAAACCATAAAAATAAATAAATAAATAAAATGAATGAACTTGGGAGTGGAACTGGCCACCCCCTTGACAAAATGAACATTTCATGATACTACTGACTCTTTGAAATCAATAGACAATGATTACTCCTGACTGATATCATAGCGAGAGTTAGTGCAGCATAGTGGCTAAGGGACTGAACTACGGTATCTTACCTCTGCTATGAAATCACTAGGCAGCCTTATACTCTCATCTTCCACTCTGAAATGACAGTACAGAAATAATAAAACTGATCTATCTTACAGTGCTGCTGAATGAATTAATGAGCTAATGCATTTGAAATGCTTTCAGCTCTCTCAAGCACAACACAGAAATGCAAATAACCATTGTGGAATATGCAGGTCTTTACTATTAAGAACTATGTAAAATTCCTTTAGAACATTAGAAGCTAGTATGCTTGATTGCTGACATTTTCCGTTCCTGCACATATTTGCTCTGATCCAGCAAAGACAACCTGTGGTTTGGAGAAAGAATTCCATGAATGCTGAAGAAAGGAGAGAGAAATAAACCTCAAGCATGCCACTATTAAGTGATGCCCAATGTAGGCATCCAGAAACCAAAAGTACTATTCCATTATGAGGGAAATTCTAAAAATGAGTAACACTGGCACTGACCTGGCTTAGTGTGGTTCTTAATTTATAGGCATTCTTGAATCAAACTTATAGTGGGGCTCAAAAACCTGGAATTTACTTGGTTCCATACAGAACTTAGCAGAGCTCAGAGCAATCAGCCCAGGTCTGTGTCTATGGCTCTACTTTCAAATCCTTTTATTTATTTGTCATGCTAGAGCGTTAGAAGGGGATGTGTGGTATGGGATGGAACCCAGGAACTGGCTGCATCATTTATTCTGGATTAACGGTGCATTTTAAAACTCTGGCAAACTAATTCTCTCTAGTCACATTTCCACATCACAATGAAAACATTTGCCTTGACAACGAATGAATTTAGCTCCTTTCATTATAATTAAGGCCAATGCATGTCAAAGGCAGCATGTACGCCATATATCACTGGATTACCTGTCTGTTGGGCAATACTTTTTAAGCACTTTAAAGTTTTCACTACCTGCTGCTTTTCATTTAGACACAATTAATCTTGTAATGAGGTGGAACCTATTTCCCAGCCCTTACAGTTTGCTTTTTCAGCTTCCCAAACCATGCATGAAGAGGTAAATTTCCAGTGGGTCTCTGAGTTGCTGCTCTGTTTATATTCAATAGAATCGGCTTACCCTGATTTCAATTCTGGTCTGGTCATTTTAAAATTGGAACTCCTGAAAAACAAAATGAAAAACATGCTATTTCCAAAGCAATATACAGTAAATCCAAGCATGACCACAGAGTTCCTTGACCAATCCTATATGATCAGGCCTCATCTTAACACATCCAAAATGGATCTCCTAGAAATAAAAATGTCTATGTGTCAGTAGTGATAGGCCACATATCTAAAAATGCTGGCAAAGCTCATCAAAATGCTCAGAAGGTTCTACAGATGAAAGTTAGGCTTGTTGACAACTAAGCAGGATCACAGGAGGTTAATGAAGTAGACCAGGAACATGGCAATCAAATAAGGAGAATGGATCATACATAAATATCATTTGGATCAGCCCATCTAGTAGAGTACTTAACAAAGATGAGCAGGCCAGGATCTGATCAGTGCTTGGAAGAGAGACCACTTGGGAAGCCTACACATACTTCCTTCAGTTCCAGAAAGAAAGTTCGGACACAATGTAATATATCACATCAGTGAACAGAGCTGGTGTTAAGCACCCTATGCTCAGTTTAGTTGTTCTGATGCTCTTTTAATATTTGTAATGATTTGAACTCTGTTTGAAAGGTTGCATCATGTTATGTATTTTCTGCTGCTCTGAGTTCCTACAGGAGGAAAGGCAAGGTAAAAATCTTATAACTAAAATAAAGTAGTGAAACACAATAAAATAGGATAAAAGAAGGAAAAAGTAGCAATGAAGAAGTTGCAATTTTTTCTAGAATTTTATGGTGCCCTCCATGACAAGCTCTCCCAGTAGCCATCTCTTTCTCATTTCTGCCAAACAGAAAGTTCTGTGCATGCCAATCAGCCTCTTACTGGACCCCAGCCCCAGTGTGCCCCCTCCAAAACTGGCTTGGGGAGGGTCAGGAGAACCCCAAAAACAGGGCACGGGGAAGAGAAGTGCTGACATGCTTTCACATATGGAATGTTTATAATAACATGGCATGACTTTACCTCTGAAGGCATACTCTTCCATTGTCTCCCGAGACAGACAGATGCCAACAATTCCACCTGATATTTATATGCCTTACTCCAGGCATTCACATGAGAGAAGCATTGCCTTGACATAAATGTACTTAGTACAGAATATAGCCTTGGATGTCTGATAAACCACTAATCCATTCATTTCCAGAAACATCATAACTAGATGTATGCTCACCTAATTATATCCCTGTGTTAATAAGGTCTCATTGACCTCGGCCTTTAATATTGTCCATTATTGCTTTGCGCCATGAAACCTGTCCCCAAGTACACTGAGGTTAAGCTTTTAAAGCCATGTTGACCCCCTGCAGAAAGCAGTAAATGGCTATGCCAAGACTTAATTGTACTTGAGAGGTATTTCAAGTACCTCTCAAATCTCTCCCTTGCTCTCTGTTAACCCTTGCACCCAAATAAATCTAAGTTGGAAATGAGTTGAGAGCCAGAAATATTCAGCACTGCATCTCGCTTCCATTGGCAATACAAAATACCATCTTGGCATGTGTTTGGGAAAGTTCCCCTATGTAGGCTGTATGTGAACACAAATGTAAGCAGGCAACTCAGTGCTAAAGCATAGCTGATAGACAAAAAGACTAAGCCCCCTACTACAGTCATACCTCATGTTACATTTGCTTCATGTTACGTTCTTTCAGGTTACGTCCCACGGTGACCCGGAAGTACCAGAAAGGGTTACTTCCGGATTTCGCCGCTCACGCATTCACAGAAGTGCAAAATGATGTCATGTGCATGTGCAGAAGCGGCGAATCGCAACCCGCACGTGTGCAGACGTGCCGCTGTGGGTTGCGCTCTTTTCATGTTGCGAATGGGCCTCTGAAATGGATCCCGTTCGCAACCAGAGGTACCACTGTATTTATATTGGGCCTGACTTATCAGAGGCTATATACTTCTGGCCAATCAATAGGAATATAGTCAGGAATTTTCCTGCATAAGAAAAGGATGTATAGCTTATTAAGGATTCTTCAGCCTTGGTCAGTGAATTGAGGGCTTCTTTGTAAGACTAGCAGTCCAATCCAGTCCAAGTTGTGTTTACCCAGAAGGCCATGGAAATCAGTGGGGCTTATCATTAGGGCAATGTGCACAAGATTGCAGTTTTAGCAGAACTGGAAGAATACAATATATTGAATATATGTCAAATTATTTATTTAAGGATTAGAGGATTCAAATACATATTACATGCAAAAAAAACTATTAAAAATCTAAGGAAGTGTTTGAAAGGGGTGATTTGGAATGGAAAATCAGCAGAGGGAGTTGCTATCCCAACCCATCAGGTGGGAGGGAGGTATTCATGGTGAGTTCCACCACCTCGTCTTCTAGGAAAATGGCACTGCATAGCATTGTTTTCTCTGTATTGCCACATTCCTCTAACAGGAATGATTTGCAGCAGCACAGAGGCAAGACACAGCAAACTTTTACAGGAGAGCACTTTGCCACGTGGCACAGCCATTTTGTGTGAGGAGCCTCTCATTAACTCAGGGACATGTTTGGATTTCAAAGAAGCTATTAATTCAAAGAGCTTGTTGACCACTGCTAAATTCCCTAATAGGAGTAGATTTGGAAAGCGTTCAAGTGAATTCTCTCCTGATAAGTCAGATGCAAGCTCCTTGCCTTCCCGAAACAGAGGTTAATTTACAAAGTTGGTCAGAAAGTTTAAACAGCAATTTAATTTTTTGAAATATTAATGCATAACCATAGCTTGGCGCCAGGGAGGAAATTGCATTAGGGCTGAAATAGCCCTGCTGTCTAATGTCTACACCTAATATGTACGCTTGGTTTTTAATGCTCTGCAATTCAGTTGATGGAAGACTCTAAGGATTAAATTTACAGTAAAGAAATTATTTAAGGTTATAGGTACATTTCTGAATTTATGGCATTTTGACATTCAACGTGTGTGACTGAATTTCTACTTCCATAACCTGCTAATTACCCATGCACAGAGCTGGGTAATGAATTGAGTGAAGGACAGCTTAGCCCAGGAATTCTGCTGCAATGAATCACCAAGCAGTGCATTGAACGGGAAACATCGGAGGAGGGTGGCTGAGCAGAAAATATTTTTTTTTACCTGACTTAAGCCAAGGTCAAAGGAAGGAGAAGAGATAGGCCAGTATTTAGCAAGTAGGCTGGAGGCTCAAACAAGTTGATTTAAATTTCCAGGTTGTTTTCTGCAGTTATTCTGTGCTCTGTGACCTTTAATAGGGCTGTGAGCAGGACTTTTTTCAGCTGGAACTCACCAGAACAAAATTCTGGCACCTCACAGATGGGCACCATTGCCATTACAAGAGAACAAAGCAGGCATTCTAGAAAAATAGCACTGGGTATGAGTTAGTGTTGATGCGTAGGGAGGAACCAAATACATTTGTGTGAGATATCTTGGAGGGAAGGGCCATGGCTCAGGGGTAGAACATCTGCTTTGCATACAGGTTCAATCCCTGGCAGGTTCAATCCCATGAGTATGTATGTGGTACAGCTTGACTTTCCATATTTTCACCATTTTAAAACACCTCTGTCACTCATAATACCCCTGTTTTGTCTTCAGTTAGCTAACTGTATGAAAGTTGCATTTACCCACTAAAGGCAGCTACTGATCCACAGCAAGGCAGACAGGAGGTTCCCAGTGTAGGAGTCAGGCTGGGACCAAATGTGTGGCTATACTGAAATCTAGATGTAGCGGTTGGGTTCTCCAGCCCAGGATCCTGGAGGTCCATAGCTTAAGCTAGAACTTGACATGCAGTAAGGAGAATGCCTCTGTTAACCAGACAAAGGTGGAAGACCCAGCTTCTCCCATTTAGGGACAAATCAGAGGCTTCAGAGTTCTGGGCTATCACTAGGAACTGATGTTGCATGCCCCTGTTCCCTCGGACATTTGAGCACCTGCAGTTCATGGTATCTCACTGGGCTAGGTCACAGATGCTGAAGTTTGTGGCTCAAGGTCCAGGAAAGGCAGGTCTGAATGATCTGCTGCATCACTAGAACAGGGTGGTCCAACACACCCTTGGCAACATTTGATGCATGCCTCAGCCCAGCCCTCCTGTTGCCTTTCCAAAGCTGGGAAAGCAAGGCGCTGGGCTTTGGAAAGAAGGCATGAGGGGTCTGACAGAGTTCTAGAGTCCCCCTGATACCTTCTCAAAGCCTAGTTAGTGCTTTCCCAGGTTGGGAAAGGAGGTGGGAGGGCTCTGACTCCCTGCCAGAGCCTTGTGCCTCCTTCCCAAAGCCTGGCACCTCACTTTGGGAAAGCAGAGCAAGGCAGGTGGTGGACATCAAGTTTTGGCCTCGCTCCCCCTTCCCCAGTGTGACAAGGCAGTGTGGGCTCTATCAAAGTACTCTTGAGGCCTACTTGGTTTGAAAAGTTGGCCAGCTCTGCACTAGACAATAGCCAAGCCATCCTACCCAGGAGAAGGATGCTGCAGCCACTTCCTTCAGCCAGGTTCCATAACAGTATCAGCTGTTCTACTGGCATTTTATAATTATGTTGCATTTTTGTCTCACAACAACAATAATAATGCTATTTTTCTTAGACCCCACTCTTCCTCTCATGAGTGACAAACACAATTTTCTCTTGCAATTAGATCACATTCTGCAAATCAGCAGACTTTGATAAGTAATTACTGCCCCCCCAATGTTCCGTTGTATGCTTTTCAAATTAATGAATACATAAATGTATTCCAGTTACTAATTATGAATATGCAATTGTTCCCCCCTCTAGATTTCCTTGATTAATCAATTAAACCATATTATTAATCAACTCATTTTGTGTGTGTGCGCGCACGCGTGTGTGTATTCAGAATAGTTACTGAAATTCATTACATTTGGGTGTGGGTGCTAAATAAATTAAAGACCTACAAGTTGCTCTTAGTAGTATACGTTTTGCTATACCTAAAATCATCTTCCAATTATGGTTACAGATACCTTTCAAGTTTCAGCATTGTGGGAAGATACTCTAGGCCCCCACCTCCATTAGTATGGACACATAGTTCCCACCATGGCACTGTTGCAGTGAATCCACTGACCTTTTCCAATTGTGGCATCTGATGCTGTAGTTCATCTCTGCAAACAGATGGACAGATGAAATGAGGTGAGCTGCACTGGAGCCCTGGCTTTCACAAATATCCTTTCATTCATGAAAAGTGCTGTTTTTTTCTGGTGGGGGAGGGTGTATCAGGTGTAGAACTGATTGCAATAAAGGAATTCCAAAGCAATCAGTCTGGCACTTCCACTTTGTGACTCTACATAGTGTCACAGTGAAATCACACTGTGCAACACAGTGAAGGGGGAAGGAATGGGTTTATGTGCAGTCAGTCTGAAACGGTACCCAAAATCCTCATTTTTCCTCCTCCAAGGGAGCATTTCTAATATGCATTAACTTAAGCTCTTGAGCCAGCTGTATAAACAAGTGATCAAAGCCCTCTCCTTTATCAGTCCGTGACGGCAATGGATGGCCTTGCCAGTTCTAGCGGAGCAGGGATGGCACGTCTGGGTCTTATCTTACATCCTGACCACAAAGATGCACAGACCTTGTCAGGTCTGACAAGAGACCCGGGAACGGCGCCAGGAGCGCTCTTAGAGTTGGTGACCTCCTGCCCCAAGATAAGAGTATAGGAAGAGGAACAACCTTTTATGGTCAAGAGTACCAGAACAGGAATATCTGTTTATGGGCATGGATGTCAACTTACGTGTATAAGCTGACGTGGTTGGATTCCTGAGGAAGGGGGAGAGGGTGCTTGGAGGATATATACTGCATTAAATTTCTCATTTCTTTGGACTTGCTGTGAACTGAACATGCATGTGCCTTCTGCTATCCGGAGAGCAGAATAAACTCTTTCTCTGAATCAACCTTGGTGTCATTTGACTTCCTTCCTCCCGCCCGGGAGCAACGCAGACACCACCAATCGGTAAAGTATAATAAGGCTACAACAGAAAGTCTGGAAGTGCCGTTCCAGTTGCCTGGACAATAGGCCAGAGCACTCCCTGTTCTCTACATGATTCAGACTGAGGGCAATGCGGGTGGAGTGAGGGCAATTCAGCAGCCCCGGCAGGTGGTGGTAGGAGAAGGAGGCCAAGTCCAGTGAAGAGGAGCTGTCAGCCATTGAAGCCACATTCGGCTCTACCCCCTAACTCCTCCCAGTGTCTCAGCACCACACACATGCCATGTGTGTGTCATTGTGCCCCCTCCTTCCCTTGCTGAAGTTGGCATCTCTGGTGCCAAGGACTACTTCTTACCACTTCACTGTTTCCTCATTGATATAAGAATTGGAGACCCCAGGTGCATATTTTTATCATTTTAATGTTTCAATGTTTCACTTTGTTTTCAACCTTTCAGAATGTATTAGGCCTGATTTTTGTGTGTTCTGCCTTTGTGAGTTTCTCCCTGCCATGCTGCATTCCATCTCTCCTTATCCACCCTTGAAAGTGGTACAAATGGCAGTATGTTTTAGCACCAGAGTGTAAATCAGCTCTCCTTGAAGCTGAAACCCAGGAAGAGGATGTTATGATGCTCTTCCCTCACTGGACATCTGAGACCTGAAATGGTCAAATGGTCTGGGTACATCAGGGCCACTCCAAGGTGATTATGGTGGTGAAGTTACCAGTATGGAATCATACATATTTTACTTTGCAAGACCTGTAACCTTTCCTGACATATGTGAAGATGTTTTATGACTCTTTGTTTGCTGTGTTTGAACTACTATATATGTAAGCTTTTGTTCTGAAGTGCCTCGGGGCAGACCTTCTCAACCAGCACGTTGAGTTGAGTGAGCCCTGTCCTATTGCAATAGCTATAATAAATGCTGGGTCCCAAAATCTGGATGATGGACTTAGAAATAGCTTCACTGGTTCTGTGGTTTATTTGAAAGGTGGTTGTTTCTTACCTGGGTAGTGAACAAGGTGGTGTAGAGGTGAATTCTTACCACATCACCATCAGTAGTTTTCAATGCATCACATTTCTATGGACTTTCTAGGCTGGGCTGTTAGGCCATAATATTCTGCCGGTGATTCAATGCTCATTAATGAAAATGATTTTTTTTCTTATTTTTTAAAAAGGTGCTGCTTAATATTACACTGTTGGAATTACCTTATTGCACAATAATTTCAATAAAATGGCACATGAATTAGTAATAGGATGAGATAGCTTGAAGAACAGCAGCCTCTTCAGTATGCACAAATTCAGTAATAGCTGTAATTATAATGAAGTAATAATAAAACACAATGTCTTACTCTTTTCATTCAAGGGCAGCGAGTATGAATAATGGATCCCTCTCTGACTTCCTTTTAGTCATTCTTCTCTTAATTATGGACTGAAATAAAACAGGGTTCCTTAAATTTTGAAGGTTAGTAGAACATTGTTGGTGATACTATCATTTTTCAATGCTCCCAGTTATTTGATGCAATGCCAAATGATGACTGCAGGAAACCACCATATGTATGAAAGGTTTTAGCGTGATCATCATCAACATCATCATTTTATTAAATTTCCATACCACTCTTCATCTGTAGATCTCAGGGGGCTTCACAGCATGGGTTAAAACAAGAAGTGGTTTTCTGAAAACAAAGCATACACTTTTTCTGTATTCATCTGTCTTTTCCAAGCCACTGGCTGAGTTACAGGTAACTCCCTGCCACTATTGGCTGCACTGATGTGATGTCACAGAATGTTGATGGAGTGTGTAAAGGAAGTGAAAGGTATGTCTTGCTAGGGAACAAAGGAATGCAGAACTTTGGGGAAAGAGAGACTGTTAATATGAAATGGCCAAGGATGCTGGCCAGCTTGGGATGCTGGATTTCAAAGCTGATGTAAAATTCGGCTCTAGAAGAATGATAGCCAAAAGACAAGAGGCCTGGGAGCCAGAGTGCCTAAAAGACAAGCAATAGACTGAGGACTCAGAACAAGGACCTGGAGGAAAGACCACCAGAAGAGGCAAAGGTCTGGTTCATGATACTAGTTATCACTATATAATTGTGTGCTTGGGTACACAAGCATGTGGACAAAGTTTAGTGAGACTTGGACGTTCAGTGGACATTTGCACAGGAAGAATCACAGTTTCTGCAATAACAATGGTTTGCCAGGTGGAGAAGGTGGCAAACTGAAGCAGCCTGGGACTAACTGCAGAGGAAAAGGACCTCAGGTACAGGAAGTGCTAATCCCTCAAAGCTATATGTTCTTGGTTGGAAGGAAAGCAAAAAGCAAAGGAGCAGCGGCTGGTCTGAGAGGCAAGCAGGCCATTAGCTAAGAAATGTGTGTCTGTATATCCATTATTTGGATAAACAATTCTATCTATAGCTACAGGTTTTTAATTAAGAAGTATTTAAGTATAACATTTTAACCCAATCTTATGATAATGCTAAAAAATGCTTGAGACACAAGTTATTGTTTGCTAGGAATTTGCACCTTCCCTGTTGTTCACAGTTTCTTCTCTCACTTCTGTTCCCACAAGCCTGGATGAAATATGTAGACCGCCAGAAGATCAGGCACATCTTATATGTACCTAGATAGATGTGTGCCTTTGATTATGCCAATCTTTCCTCCCATTTGTTCTATTTATTGCTGCTTTAAAATATCTCTGCCAGGTCCATTTGCTTTTTTTAAAGCAGATGAAAAAAATTATGAAAGGCCCATTATGCCAAGGCTTGCTTGTGATTCCCTGCCAATTACACGGTTGCACTGATGTGAGATCAGAGTGCCAGAAAAAAAAAAAACATCGAGAATTGTTCTATGTAGACATGTCTACCTCTTTGGATACAACCCATGCTGATGATTTATTGCTTGGCTGCCAAAAAGTGTGTGCAACATGTTGCTCTCAGTGGAGGAAGCCGCTGGTGGTGAAAATGGGAGGCTTTAAGCGGCTTTGAAAAAACGTTCATGTTGAAAATACACCAATTTCTTTCTTCCTAAACAAACCACCTCAGTGGGTGAATTTAAAAGGATGATTTTCTGACAACTGCCTGTGCTTCCATTTTGGCACTGAACAGTGTGGGGAGCCAGTTCCTCTGTGTCAAACTGTCCTTTGGCCCTTTTCACTTGTATTGAAAGTTTTTCAAGGAAAGCTCTACTTTCTGCTTCCATATTTCTATTGGAATTGTGGGAGATTTCCATACCTTTGCTGCTGCCAACCTTGCTGTGACCAAGAGGAAGATAAGCAAGCAGGTCTTTTGGTGCTGATCCTCTTTCCCCCTTCATAGAGTATAAAATGCAAATTGTTCCACTCAAAGATTAACCACAGCAGAGACAGAGGGTACCCCTCTTTTGTACCCCATTCAGTTTCTATTGACATGCTGGAGCATGTAGCTTTGAATGACAAATGCAATGATAATATGAATACCATATTTCACCGCATTCTGGTCGCCACTGCATGATAGTCGCACCCCCCTTATTTGGACCCTGAAATTGGTCCCAGAGCATTCCCCCCATAATAGTCACAGCACACACATTCTCAGCACCAGTATATTTCTGTCCATGGTCAGCAAGCAGTGGTGGCAGCTTTGAAGAGGGATTACGGTAGCGCTGGAAAGAAAGCCAAGCAAAAAATGCAACAAGTACAGCCTGCGACCACTGAGGCTCTGCTCCTCTCTCTCTCCCTGTGGACAATTCTGGTGCCTTGGCCTAACTTTGTAGCACTGCCTGCGTACCTCTTTTGCATGGCCCTGGACATGGTATGAGGGAGAGAAAGAGGGACAGGCTTGAGTCCAAGAAAAGGACAGGCAGCTGGGTGGCAAGGAGATGAAGGCAGGTGGGTGAGCGAGTGCATGAGGACTTCCCTCTTTCACTGCGCCTTCCAAGGCAGGTTGGATGAGGGCAGTGTGCGTGTGTGTGGAGACAGCAAGCTTTGCAAGGGGACCGCACCTGGGGACATGCCAGCTTCCAGCCACCTTGCCAGCTTCAAACTGCCTTACGCACCACATAATGGTCGCACCCCCCTTTTCGGAAAGGAAAAACCCCACACAAGAATGCGACCATTGTACAGTGAATACAGTAGTTGTGTAGAAAAGAGAATTGTCCCATGTGCAATTACTAGTGTGATAGTGCAGCAGGGGTGACAAAAGCTGCATCTATCAAAACTCTTTCTTCCAGACACGGTGATGGCATGCATTTATAGACAGCAAGGCCCTGTTCTTTGTTGCACGTGGTCCCCTTAAATGTTGTTGATATTTATTCCTTAATTGAATCTATCCTGCCCTTCCATGATGGTTAAGGGGAGAATGCTCTTGTGCAGGAATCAGGGCCGGAGGAAGGGGTGTGTGGTGGAGGTGGTCTGCACCGGGTGTCACCACCGAGGGGGGTGACAAAATGCCGGGCGGCACTCCTGAAAGAGACATGGTGGCTTGGGTGTGCGCAGGCTCCGTGCTGCCCCAAATGGTCCACCCACCGCCTTCCCCTCAGCTGTAGGGTGGCTGAATGGGAGGAGGCAGGCAGATTCCTCGGAGGTCCTGCAGAGTGTCCTGTCCCGGCTGGCCCCGCCGTGCGGGTGACTGGCCCCACTCCTGGGCACAGGGCATGTGTGCCGCCCCAGGCGCCCGATCAGCTTTCCTACTTGTGAGTTTCCCACAGGCATCTGGCTGGCCGCTGTGAGAGCAGGATGTTGGACTAGATGGGCCATTGGCCTTATCCAGCAATTTCTTCCCATATCCTCCAAGTGTTCCTATTTGCCAGGGACGTCCCTGATTTAGAGAAGCTGTCCCAGTTTCTGATTTGATCCTGGTATGTTCCGCTTTTTTTGCTTAGGATTACCCTATTTTCATTGGATAAATGTTGGAGGGTATGGAGTTATTTGACTCCTGAGCTGTCTGAAGAGAATCCTGTATAGTTTTATTAATGTGTAATGTTTTATTATGTTTTTATATATGTTGGAAGCTGCCCAAAGTGCTGGGGCAACCCAGTAAGATGTGTGGGGTATAAATAGTAAAATTATCATTATGAAATGGGACGTCCCTATTTTCATCGGAGAAATGTTGAAAGGTATGTCTTCCTATGTTCTTACATTCCTCCCTGGGCAGCAAACACCAAAGTAATAATACAGTCTTATTCTAAATAAAATAAAATAAAAACTTGATTAAAACATTCGAAAACAATTCAGAACTTTTATAAACACTTAAACATTTAACCGTCACACTTAATAATTCCAAGGGTGCAAGGAGCAGTATCTTTAGCCCCCACATGCCTAAGTGGGCAGCCATGTTTTGAAGTACTTCTTGAAAGATAATAATGAAGGAGACAGATGCTCGGCACCAGGGAGGGCATTGTTACAGCTGTGAAGCTTTTGGTCACATTGATAATGCTGCGGTTGCCAAATCAATCACTATTCCAGTTGATAAGCAACTCATTTCACTTCCTTTCTTTTCTCATTCAGAATATGACTTCATTGGGAGCTTATTTTTAATTTCATAGCTAAAAATAGCTGCTTTAAAAATTCCTAATCCTGTATAATTAGCTCTTTGTTTACTTTTGAACAGATGTTCACTCCTTGATGCTTTTGAATAGTAGGGTTTGAGTAATGGCTTTTGCTAGATAAGCTATTCAAAAGAGATGTAACACATAGGATTCAAGTGGCTGTAAAATGGAACACCCCCCACTCCAACCCTGAGATTCCAGGCAGAGTCACCTCTTCTTTCTATAGATATATGGGGCATCCCTTAGTTCCCCAAAGGAACTGAGATTTATTTACAGAGTGTGGGATTCACCTAATGAGTTCCATCAGCAAAAGCCCAGCATAAGGATGTCTGCTTGCACAGCAGGGTTCCCTGTCCCCAAGAGCCCCCCCCAAACTTGGATCAGGCTGGGCAGGCACCCCACCCCAGAGAAGCACACAGGGAGAGAGAGTGGAAGATCATTCTGCCTGGCAGACTGCAATGTTCGTATTGCAACACTGAATTCCACCCAGAGCGATCCCTCCTCCCTCCCTCCCTTCCTTCCAATGAACATTTTAAAAAATAACACGCAACATACAAAGCTGAAAATTAAATTAAATTAATGATTGGTATATGTATTGGAGGGATTAAATACCTCCTTCCATTGTCATGACTGATAATAAATTAGGTAAATCTGTTTTTCTTCTTGAGAATATGAAGCAGATATTGAGCATCTGCAGTCTCTACCACTCAAGGCTTCCAAGTCCACAGCATTCACATTAATTATAGATCCACCACATTGTTTGCTGAATGCTTTATATCAACCCAGGCGGAAACACCACAGAGATCTATTAGGTTGAAGAAAGTGCCAATGTAAGGACCAGGGCCTGCATCGAGGGTAGGCATCATTGCAACTGACAAGGCTTCAGGAGGGACTTGCAATGTGGGGCAGAGCTGCAGCAATAGCCCCTCAACAGCAGAGTGGTTCCTGCTTGCAGGGAAAGATGAAAGGGTACAGGAAGGCTGGGTCTGCAGAGATTTACCAGGGGAGTCAACTTGGTGCCCTGAGCTTGCCTCTTCCTCACTCATTGTGTTCTCAGTAAAAGTCAGTGACTGCTACTGGGAGGTTATTGCTGTGGCTTCCACTCCTGCAAAGGCCCAGCCTCCAGACTATAAGTCTGTGTTCTGCAGTATTAGTGCTACACTTTGGCCCTATCCACACTACTGCTGGTTCATGTTACCAGGGTTAGAATCACCCTAGGAACGGGAGTTCTTTTGTAAGTGTTTTTGAGGACACTCTCCCATGCACAATTTTTGGAATACCATTGGTCTAGCAAATTCAAGCAATATGCTAAACGCTGGAGAACAACCGAGTGTAAAAAGTTGAATTTATGTTCATTTTAAAGATGGGTTTGGGAAGCCCAGAACACCATTTGGGGCATATGGTGGTAAGACTGGAATAGCAAGCTTTATAGTTTAGTTAAAGGGAACAGGATAGGAAGAAAAAAATATTGAGATCTAGTAATTTGAGATCACACATGTACACAGACTCTGGGGAATTCTTTACTCAAAAGTAATTAAATATGTTGCTCCCTTTTGGAGTGCTTTGACTAAACAGTATGTTCCAAACCAGCAAATTGTGAACTGAGTATCTGATCCTCTGCCCAAATGACACACAAAAACTGAGCTTCTCTTCCCTTCCCTTCCCATCCCATCCCATCCCATCCCATCCACTCCATCTCTTGTTTTTCTTTTACCATTCTGTATATTGCTATTGATATATTGCATTATCTTCCTACTCACCCTATCCCAAACAAATCCTGGGCTTTCTGTAATTCCATGGAGTCCAACCATGGAGTAACAACAGAGACATAATTTGATTACAAGCCTCTTTCATTCTCAACAGTTTTGTACCACATAAAAAACTTGGGTTTTTTCAAACATTCTAAATGTTCTCTTTTTAACTCTTCTCTTTGTTCTCATTATTGTGCACTGTGTTGTAATTATAAAAATAAATTACTGATAGACAACTTGAGATTTCATCCCAGATTGGTTTTCTCTGACGGGCTAAACTGGGTTTATACAACATGCAGAAACCACTAAATGAAGCCATTTTTGTGAAATAACCTTTCCCCCCTTTTTTCTGGGAGGGGGGGGTAAAATCTTTGATTCCGTTTGCGTCCATGGGTCACAACACTGAATGAGTTTCTTTCTAAGTCTGGATCAAATGGAGACGGGAAGGGTAAGGGGAAATGGAAACCCAGTACCTAAACATAGATGATCCACAAATGGAGCCCAGTCAGTTTTTGCTATGATCTAATGATTAGCAGCTTGTGGTAGCATGGAGGCAGGCTTTTTCACTGATGGCATCACTGTTGTGGAATGCTCTCCCTGCTGATATACAAAAGGCCTAATCCGGAATGGCATTCCATCAGCCTTTGAAAGCATACCTGTTCAGATAAGCATTCCCCTGATCTCCTGATGAGAAACGCCTGCTTTGTGTTAATTGCTGTTTTAACTCTTTAAATTGTTCTTCTCTTTTAATAGGTTTCTTTTATTGTATGTTTTCACTATGAATATTTTGATGAATTTGTTTCATTGCGCATTATAATTATTTGTGTGTGTGTGTATGTGCACACACACACGTATTTGTTTCCTACTTGTAAGCTGCTTAGAAGCCACCTTGTCAATGATGCAGTATATTTATTTATTTCATGAAATTTCTACACCACTTGATTGAAAACACATCAAAGCAGTTTACAAAAGAAAAGACCAACAGTAAAATCAAGAATTTAGAACCTTACTTTAAAACATACAAAAAAATACTAAAACAGACAACTTTCTAAGAATCTGGGTAGGCTTTTCGAAACAGGAATGTTTTAAGTAGACACTGAAAACAGAACAGTGAAGGTGCCTGTTTGATCTCTGTAGGCAGGGAGTTCCAAAATGTAGGCACTGCCACCAGGGGCAGAGGAAGGGGGGTGCGGTGGGTGCAGGGTGCCCCAGGTGTCGCCACTGAGGGGGGTGACAAAATGCAGGGAAGCACTCACCATGGGGCCTGCAGAGCGACTGAGCCACGCGTCAGGGTGTCCCACTGTCCAGGGTTGTAAAGACTGTGGAGAAAATAATTGGGTGCACTCTGCCCACTTTGGATCAAATCTATGCTTCCAGATGCCATAAGAAAGCTGTAGAGATAGTGCAGGATAGTACGCACCCCAGAAATGATCTCTTTCAGCTTCTGCCTTCTGGAAGAAGGTATAGGGCTATAAAGACTAGGACTAGCCGCCTGAGAAACAGTTTTTATCCAAATGCGATTTTGGTTTTAAACGCAGTGTAAGGTAGTCTCTAGGGACGCGGGTGGTGCTGTGGGTTAAACCACAGAGCCTAGGACTTGCGGATCAGAAGGTCGGCAGTTTGAGCTCCCATTGCTTGGTCCCTGCTCCCGCCAACCTAGCAGTTCGAAAGCACGTCAAAATGCAAGTAGATAAATAGGTACCGCACCAGTGGGAAGGTAAACGGCATTTCCGTGTGCTGTTCTGGTTCACCAGAAGGGGCTTTATCATACTGGCCACATGACCCGGAAGCTATACGCTTGCTCCCTCAGCCAATAAAGCGAGATGAGTGCCGCAACCTCAGAGTCGGCCACGACTGGACCTAATGGTCAGGGGTCCCTTTACCTTTAAGGTAGTCTCTGTGGGAGTATATTGTATTTAATTATGGGGTATCAGAGTTTTTAGGAGGTTAACCAGGCTGGATAGCTGGGATAGCAGGTTTGTTGGTTTTTGAATGTCTGATGTAGATTTTTTCAGTTTTGTTGTTCTGTATGGGACAATGACAATAAAGATTATTGTATTGTCTCTCCTGGGAGAGATGCGGTGGCTTGGGCGCGCGCAGGCTCCATGCTGCCCAAATGCTCCACCCACTGCCCGCCCTCCAGCTGTAGGATGGTTGAGTGGGAGTAGGCAGGCAGACTCGGGAGGCCCTGTGCTGTGCCACACTCATATGGGTGGTTTGCCCTGTCCCGAGGTGCCCAAGCAGCTTCCTCCGCCGCTGACTTCCACATTTATTGATTACAGTAAGTTCTTACAAATGCAGATAATAATACTTGTAATAAGACATTGCCAAAAGAAAGGGCCTGAGTTTGAGGGTTTAATGATGGATGAGTTAAGAATCCTCTGAATAATCAAATGCAATGGCCATCCAGGTTTCAACATGCCCAGATTTCAAGCTGAAAATCCTTGGTGTAAGTGATGGGAACTTGGAAGGACAGAAAGTGAGGAAAAGAGATGAAAGAGCAAGTGAACGAGTGCCAGACATGCTTAAAACAGTTGGAGACCCAGAGGCAAAAGCAGCAGGAGCAGCAGGAACATAATTTAAGAATTTTTATACAGTACCTGCAAAAGGTCAAGGTCACCCCCGAAAAAACTTGTCACTCTCCAACAAGAGAAGGTGCTGTGTTTCTTCTACTTACCTCTTTTCCTGGACCAAGAATTGTGTGGCAATGATTGCTCAATCACAAATAACTCTAGGCAAGATGCTTGAGAAGGTGATGACTGGCCAACTTCAGGAAGTGCTGAGCCAGTATTTCAAACTGTGTTTAATTTGCTCATTCCTAGTGAGGAGAGGTGAATAACAAAGTTTGGGTGGGTGAGGCAGAAATTGCATAAGAAATCTGCAGAGGGCAGGATTTCCTATTCTTCCTCTCACCATAGGTTAACACCACTGAGTGGAGTATGTGCTTGCTTTTAACCTTTGCCTCGCTTTCAGCCTCCCTGCGCTCATCCCCCTTGCTTGCTGTAGTTCATCAGCCTGGCTCTGATTGCTGGCATCACTATGGAAACCAAATGTTTTCATGGATGCTATAGCAAGTGGTGGCAAACTACAGAAAGGGAAGAGGGCCATTCTAGACATACTTCAGGCCTGGGTTTGGCATGGACGGAGCTTAGGTTGCTCTGATTGATGGTTTCTGTCATGGGAGAGGTGTGGAATGTGGACTTGTTGACTTTCTTTGATCTCTCAGCAGTCGTGGTATCCTCCTGGACCAGCACTGCAGGTTGGGAATTGGAGGCACTGCTTTGCATCGGTTCCTCTCCTGCCTGTGGGGCTGGTTTCAGAGGGCAGTTGTAGAAGAGGTCTGCATGGCCTCGTGGCAATTGCTGTGGGGTCCCACAGGAACCCATCTTGGCTTTCATAGTTAACGTCTATCTAAAGCCATTGGGTGCCCCTTTAGAGACATGAAAGAGCTCTTAAATCATCTGGGGAAATTCTACTCATGGTACCATACCCTACAGACCACATAAGGTAGAGACCTGAAACTGGCATTTTTCAGTGACAACTGAAAGCATTTCTGCTTTGCCAGGCCTTTGAACAAGAGTTGTGAGCTGTCAATAATACACTGTGAGTTATGAGAAACATTGTGATTATTTCAAAGGTTTTCTATTGATTCATTTTTTGGTCATCTGTTGCATTTATTGTATAAATCTCACTCACATGAACAAACCTTTCCAGTGAGGAGCTTGCCTCATTTCTTCCCGTTTCCAGTTCTGGGTTCCAAACTGCTTTCTTCTGCTCCTTTTTCAAAGTCAGCCATAATCATAGCTCTCAGTGCACCGCTAAGGCATTATGCACTTGGCTACATGAAGACAACCCTCTAAAAAGAAAAAAAGGGAAAAATGCCACTACAGTTGCTCATAAGGGCCCTTAACTTTCTCTACTGCGGGAAGAATCTTTTTATTCCTCCAGCTCCTACTGGGATAAATTACAGCAATCTCCTGGGGAGAAAATGCATCTGATCCATTGAGCACCAGCTTATAAAAGCCTCACCCTACAAGCGTCTGGTTCAATCTACAATGTGTGTACATAACCCTTATTTTGATGCAAATGGTATGTAAATAATAGTTAGCAATTGGCTGTGTCCTTGATGCATCATCAATCACTTATGATAGAAGATAGCTTCCTTACAAAGCAGATTAGGACAAGATGCCTGGCAAATGTGCCAGGCTAACTACTCTAGAGATGCATTCAGTTTTTCTCTCCCCACCCCCACCTCCCAAAAAGAGAAAGATATGTAAAATGTTGACATGTGTTTTAATCTGATTTTACCTTATCATTGATTTTAATAAATTCTTGAATGTTTAAATAACTATTTTTATGAATATGTTTTGTTATTTTATTCTTTTTGTAAACTGCTTTGAGGTTTTGTTTTGTTTTTACAATCAAGTGGTATATAAAGTTTATTATATGATAACTTTATTTAGCGCACGTTGAAAACCCAGAGACAGCTTGGGTTTCTAATTAGCCATCATCATATCATGACATTTATACTTATGAGAGATCTCAAAATCAACTCTGCTGGTAAGTGAAAGTCACAGTACAGGCCACTGCTTTTATGTATGCATTCATTTACACCATGTGATGCCAGAAACTCTATTTATGTCCCAAAGCTTATGCTTCTTGTTGGCCAAAGTAGAACATACAAACTTTAAAACATGCATGGGGTGGGGCGTGCTGCATGGAGCCTCTCCACCGTCTCCCCCTCAGGTGTAGGGCGCCTGAGGGAGAGGCGGAGGGCAGATGCAAGTCCCACGCTGCCATTTCAGGCAGCACAGAGCCTGCAGGCGCCCAAGCTACCACGTCACTCCCAGGTGAGATGCATGGCTCAGGCATGCTGCAGGCCCTGTTGTAAGTGCCGGTGCCCGCGGCGGTGTGGCGCCCAGTGCCAGCTGTGTTTCGTTACATTTGTTGACTGAACTAAAAGGTTTCGTGAGCCCAATTTTTAATTTAAATTTATTTTAAAATCATTTTTATTGATTTCCCAATAAAGACAGCCAATCAACATGTCCACATCATAATCTATTTTAAAAAAACCTAAAACAATAAAAGAGACTAAATTGTAATCCAAATTTTAATTTTCCCAGGCTCCCCATAGTCTGGACCTCTGAAGTATATTATTTTTATTTTTTCAAACTCTTATATTTTTTGTCATTTTGTCACCCCCCCCCCCTTCAATGATGACAGCCAGGGCAGCCCACATCCCCTGCACCTCCTTCCTCCACCACTGAAGTCGCTGCCTTATATTTGGATGGTAAATATTTTTGTGCCAGGTATTTGGTTTTAGTTTAAAGATGGTGTGTTACAGAGCAGGGATGGGAAACCTGTTGCCCTCCAGATGTGCTAGACTGTAGCTCCCAACATCCTTGACCTTGGGTTATACGGGATGCAGCTGATGGGATTTGGAGGTCAGCAACATCTGGAGGGCCACAGGTACCCTGATCTGTCCTAGGGGAACAATTCCCGTTGGTGATCCTGGTTCTTTTGTGTTGGAGGGTACCCCTCCCCCCCAATATATATATATATATGGCCCAGAAACTAACCAGCTTACCAAATACAAAGGAGCCAGGCATGTAAGTGAACAGAGATTACCGTATTTTTCGCTCTATAAGACGCACCAGACCATAAGACGCACCTAGTTTTTGGAGGAGGAAAACAAGAAAAAAAATATTCTGAATCTCAGAAGCCAGAACAGCAAGAGGGATCGCTGCACAGTGAAAGCAGCGATCCCTCTTGCTGTTCTGGCTTCTGGGATAGCTGTGCAGCCTGCATTCACTCCATAAGATGCACACACATTTCCCCTTACTTTTTAGGAGGGAAAAAGTGAGTCTTATAGAGCAAAAAATACGGTATATTGCTTTGCATGAAAAAAGTCCTAGGTTCAGTTCCTAGCATCTCCAGGTACAGCTGGAGGTAGCCCTGTCTGAAATTGGTCACTCTGATTGGTCACTATAGACAATCTTGAACTAGACAAACCAGTGATCTGTGTTCCCATTGGAGCCTTTCTAGAAATGTTGATGAAGAAGAATTCTATTTATTTGTCAGGTTTCTCACTAAAGCGACTTATTAAACAAACAAAAAACCCAGAACATTGTGCAGAACAATGCCCTCTGGCAACACCTCCAACCTGTGTCTTAATAATACAGTGCATGGTATTTTTATTACTGTCAAAAAATACCTCTGACATTGGCCCAGAGGCACAATGTAATTCTGGAGGAGGAGAACAGACAAGAGAGTCTGGCACCTCCTGCATTTCACCACAGGCCTGGTATTTATGCATCAGAATAAGATGGGAGATCCTGCTGTTCTCATGATTTATGTACTTGGGGAAGCATTCAAAACACACCATCTGTAGACTGAAGTGGTACAGCCTATCCTATTACTTCAGCATCCCACCACTCCAATTCCATAGACCATACCTTCCAGCTATTAGGATCTACAGACTTGGCTATTCCAGAAAGTCTAGTGACATCTGTTTTTCTCTCCCCTACCCTTCTTTCCCCCTGCTTTCTTAATATCCAGCATGACGAATAATTGTTTTGACCATGAGAGCTTGCTCACTTCCTAGTGGGGCCCTCACTTTATTGTGCATTCATGATGATATGTGCTCATGATTATATCTAGGTGACCAAAAGCAATCCTGCTTTTGATACTGTTTGTGCCTGCAAAAGTTTTGAGGTGGATGCCCTTGTTTCATTTCCAATCAGTGCATGCCCCATCACTTCCTGTTGAAATCCTGCAGCTTTTAATTCCACAAATGCCTCAGTTTATTTTTTTGTCCAATTTTCCCTGCACTATAGTGCAAGCGTGCCCCTCCATATGGCAATAATGCAGTAACACCGGGGAAGCATTACAGAACAATTAATAGAGTGGAAGGAGGAATAGAAGGTCCAAGTCCAATCTTTATTACAGTCATAAAGGTAAAGATACCCCTGACCATTAGGTCCAGTCGTGGATGACTCTGGGGTTGCAGTGCTCATCTCACGCTATAGGCTGAGGGAGCTGGCGTTTGTACGCAGACAGCTTCTGGGTCATGTGGCCAGCATGACTAAGCCGCTTCTGGTGAAACCAGAGCAGTGCACGGAAACGCCGTTTACCTTCCTGCTGGATCGGTACTTATTTATCTACTTGCACTTTGACGTGCTTTCGAACTGCTAGGTTGGCAGGAGCTGGGACTGAGCAACAGGAGCTCACCCTGTCACGGGGATTCAAACTGCCGACCTTCTGATTGCCAAGCCCAAGAGGCTCAGTGGTTTAACCCAGAGCGCCATAGACCAGCATAAATAGAAGGTCCTGTTACTGAAATGTTGCAGAATACACCCAATGATCCCACCTCCCCAAAACAAAAACAAAAAACCCCACCACACGGTCTGATGGAGTCTTAGGACTGTTTAACACATCCTAACAGGTATTCTGTTGCTTTCCGCAGGGATTTTTCTACTGGACCAAACATTGCTATCCATCATTTTTATTACAAATAAGTGCTAATAAATGCCAGTGTTGAAACAAATATAAGTCAGTGATTAAGCAGTATGTGAGTGAGTGTCTGCAGAGGCTTTTGCTAGGGCAGCTTCTATCACCTACTATATCTCACTTGCAGCATTGACACTTGTTAAAAAAACACAATTTGCAAAGCACAGTATCTCTACATTGGGCCAGATCAGCGAAAATTTGAGTCTGTGAAATAATGGAAAGCAACATTTTCAAAACCCTTTAAGAACTTTCGTTTGCCTCTCACAGTTAACATTGCGTAGAAGCAGATGGACATTTAATACCAGGGTACTCCAAACTTCTGAGCTCACTAACCCCTAAGGTTGTCATTGGCCCCAGTCCGAATTCTTAGGAATCTAAATGAAATAAAGTCAATCAATATCAATCAATATCAATATATGTATAAACAACATTGATTAATCACCAATCACCATAACTAGGCATAATTAAAATTGCACAAAAATAAAGAAGTAAAGCAATAAAACAGCAAATACTGTTGCATGCCAGAAAAAGAGACATGTAGAGGTCAGAAAAAGGACTATGGAAAAGGTGATCTACTTTGCATCCTTAGGATCTCCTGGGAAACTCACCAAACCAGACCTGTTCTAGTCTAGAATGGGATGTGCAGCGTAGCTGATTCGAGTGCTGAATGGAACACAGATATGGGCAGCCTGAGAAATGGTTTGGATGGTTTTATTGTGTGTTTTTGTAACATTTGTTGTTGCTGTGTTAGTTTGCTATACAGGGGTGTGTGTGTGTGTCTATCAGTATAGAAATTGCCTAAATAAATATATGAATAAGATATTGTGGAATCACCTTATTAAATACAGCGGTTCCTCACAGGCAAGAGAGGTCTACTCTGTACAGGCCCTGTAGAGATGGACTGGGAAGTCTGGAGATATGAATCGATCAAAGGTAAATCCCAAGGGTCACCTAGTCCAATGCCTTGCAGTGAAGGAATATGCAGCTATCCCATTGAATCTGCAACCTTCGTGTTATCAGAATCATGTTCTAACTGACAGAGTTATCCATCGATCCCAGGGTGTCAAGATTGACCACTTTGGGAAACCCTGCTTTAGAGAAAGCCCCTGATTATTATTTTTAAGCTCAGTGCTTAAGTGGTGTTTATAGCAAGAGAGAGAGAGAGAGTGGTGTTTATAGCAAGAGAGAGAGAGAGAGAGAGCTGTGTGTACAAAATGCCAGCTTGAGCTTCGAGTGCATTCTACTGCCTCTGAATGCTTTAACCTCATTTATCCTTTAGGTACTTACAGAACCATTTTACATATGAGCACTTAAAGGATTAAATGAAATACATGGAAATGATTATTACTGCACACAGCAAAGCTAATGTTTAAGGACATGCTGTTTTGCTGCAAACTGGAACGGCATTTGCACTGTATGAAGATTTAGCAAGCCTTTCAAAGGAGCCAGTGATGAATCACACTATCTCAAACACTCCACTGCTAATGTGAAATCTGCTAGTAATATGTTTTTTTATGTCTCTGGCTCTATGCAAAAGTAACCCGGATACTGATTCCCTTCCCATTTAATCTTTAAAGTCAAATGAGATGAGATGAAGGCTGCCTAAGCTTAAACAATAGTGATGTTGATAGCTTACATTAGTCTCTAAATGGCTTTTGTATGTTGCACTGATACCATTAAATGAGAATATTGATTTTTCAAATATTTGTCATTGCAAAATACGGAACACTTTTTCAGTGGCATAAAATTGAAGTGCTCCCCCCCCCCAAAAAATATGCATATTCTGTCGAGAAGGATACTAATAGAAGAACAGATAATTGTCTAATCCCACCTGACTCTAATCCTAGATACAAGTCAAACATGTCTTCCAAGCATACCCCTAGGGAGTAATACAAAACAAATATGAACTGAAATTAAATTTTAGAAAATGGTCTCCAGTGTCTGAAATGAGAGAATTGAGGCTCTGTGCCTTAATATCAGGTGAAAGATGGCAACTCTGGTTACTGGGTGGCAAGAAGAGACAATCTGTACAAGCTCAGAAGCACTATTGCTCACATGTTCCCAGCACTGAAAATAGGCACTCACAGTTGCCATCTGAATGTTTATGATGGTTAATTCCTTTAAAATCCTTTTCTTTTGTAGTTCAAATACACACACAGCTCATGTGAATAAGAACTGCATGTCTGAGCAGAAGGGACATAGCTCATCTTGCCTTCTTTGCCTTCATTGGTTTTTCTACCGCATGGTGAAGCTTTTCCTTTTTAGGAAATTCTTTGCCCCTTTGGCCATCTGTTTATTTTTACACTGTAACTGTTCTTATTGCATTGTTTTTGTTCCAAGGCTAGTTCTGTTGTTCAAATCTTCTGCTTCTGGTTTTAATTAAGGCATTTTTTATATCTTTATTCTGTTTTAAATAACATTTTCATGCTGCCCTTTTTGTATATTATGAATCAGGTCTTTTGTATTAAACGTTAGCCACCTTCAACTGCTTGGTAAAGGTAGGTTGAGTAGATTTGGTAAATAAATAAACATTTACATTGTAGATCAGCAGTGGGGAACCTGTGGACCTTCAGAGGTTGTTGAGCTACAACTCCCACCAGCCCTCGCAGGCATGGGCAATGACCAGGCATGATGGAAGCTGCAGTTTCAGGCATAGTGGTAGTTACCAAAGGTTCTGCATGCCAGTTTTTTCTTTACTTATAGAAATATTTATATACCGCTGTATCATAAAAATATAACACAGTGACTGACAACAATATAAAAACATAAAACCAGACAATAAAATCATAAAAAGTTTAAAACAAGTTAAAAGCAACAATAAATTGAAAGCAAACATCAGTAGACCACTGTGGAGGATATACAGTGGTACCTCGGGTTAAGTACTTAATTCGTTCTGGAGGTCCATTCTTAACCTGAAACTGTTCTTAACCTGAAGCACCACTTTCGCTAATGGGGCCTCCTGTTGCTGCTGTGCCGCCAGAGCAAGAATTCTGTTCTCATCCTGAAGCAAAGTTCTTAACCCGAGGTAATATTTCTGGATTAGCAGAGTCTGTAACCTGAAGCGTATGTAACCCGAGGTACCACTGTACTCTTAATTTCATGCATAGCTTTGGTGGAATGGAAAAGTTTTCAGCAGGTGTTTAAAAGTTGGCACAGGTGGTGCTGGCTAAATCTTTATTGGCAAGACTGGGCCAAGGACTCCATAGCTGTCAATGTTTCCCTTTTTTAAAAATGGAAATTCCCTTATTCCAAATAGGATTCCTCACAAGAAAAGGGAAAGGGGAAAAGTTGACAGCTATGCTTGGCAAGGACCTATCACCTATCGGGCTGACAGAGCTGAAGTATAAATGTTTTGGCTATCCCTGAAATATCCTGGACCCAAGTTGTTCAGGGCTCTATAATCCAATACATGTTGCAGATTCTACAACAATGTACTAATGTGCAGACTATGTAAGCCCTTTTCAAACTTTCAGGAACCACGTGAACTGAACAGATGAAGGGGAACCACCATTTGAAGTTGGTTTATTGATATCCTGGCTTGTTTGGGTTAATTATGTTTCACAGTGAAAGGATGGGGCACAAATGGGCCTTCATGCATGAGCAACAGGCTCGTGCATGCCTGAGATTTATAAGATGAGATAAGATCGTTCAAATGGGCTGAATGTCAGGAGGGGGGAAAGCTGTCCCCAAATGAAACAGATATAAAGGTGGAAATTTAAGCTGCAGTTGCTGTTTTGGTTGGAGGAGCTGTATTGAAGTAATGTGTACCTCTGGCCTTAGTGATGTCGCACCACTTAATAGCAGGCCTTTAAAACAAAAACAAAGCCTAGCTGAGTCCTAGACATCACTTTTTGTTGCAGCTTTCTCAACTTACTGTGGAAGGGAAATTGGATGCAAATGATTACATCTTGCTGATTCCCCCTTCCTCTGCTTTTCTTCTCCTTCACTGGAAGGATCACTTGCCCTGCAGTAGAGACCAGGACAACTGCCTATTCTCTACACTTCGTAGAGGCGGGTGAATAGGGTGGGCCAAAGGATAAAACAGTCTTTGCAAGGCAGCCTGCTAACTTCTTGGGTAGCAGCAGTGCAAGCAAGATCCAGCTTCTGTTTCAGTGGAGTTCTTTACTTAAACCATGATTAAACACTTATATAATTCATCACACAATGAATATTATATGTAAAGCCATTAATCAAATAAATGTACATTTTAATGAACTGACATCGAAGGAGCTTTATAACTGATGTATTAGCTGATAATTCTTCTTAGCCATAGTCCTTGTAGTGCCTTTCTTTTCTGAATTTGTTTCAAGTCTGATTACATTACTTGTCTCTAGGTTTCATATGCTCCCCTGTTCCGGAAACACATCTGGTGTGTGTGTGTGTTGGATCTCCCTTCTCCAAAAGAAAAGGGTGCTGAAGACGTTCTTTGAATCTTCATTAGTCTAAACTGGAATGGGGAATCTGTGGCCCTCCAGACTGCAACATCCATCATCACTGACCATTGGCCATGTTCGCTGAGGCTGATGGGAGCCGACATTCCTCATTATCCAGAGTGCCAAAAGTTCCCACCCCTGCCCTAAACCTTTAGGCCTGATTCACACATATATTCTAGTTATGACAACACAGTCATGGTACTGTGAAATACATGTCAGTGTGCCTAAAGGGGTGGGATCATATCTGCTCATGCTCACTAGCCGCTCCCCTGCCTCTGCACATGTTTGGCATAACTAGTGAAGCAACATGCAAACTGTCTATCCCCTACTATGCTCCATCCAAGCAACTGGAAACACTGCCCAAATCAGCTTGCATACTAGCAGGCTCTTTTAAAAGTTATGCCAACCATATGTACAGAAGAAAAAGACAGAGGTCTCGGGCCAGATGTATTATATAACATTAATAGCATTTTTATCCCACCCTTCACAGTGATGATCTCAGGATGAGGAACAATTTTAAATACAGTAAAACCAGGAGGGAAACACACAATTCAGTTATAGCAGCACAGTACCTCTTCACATTTATCCCAATGCAACTCCAATAAAATTGTGGAAAAGGAATGTTTTCTGCTGGTGCTGGAGGCTGTAGACAACAGCCAGATTTCAAGCGGTTTTGTTAGGCAACTGGTGAAGCTCATGCCATTGTAGCAGCAGTGGGAATCAGTGCCCCCAGTTGCCTTGCCATCTCCCTGTGCTTGAACTGGGTCCAGAGGAGGGGGAAAGCAAACAAATAGAGGGTTGTGATGTCAAAGGTGGAGGTGAGCCCAGTAAGGGGACCATGCCCAATGTCGTCCAAAAAACTTTGAACCAGCTCCGTATGCTCAGTCCTCCTCAGTCCCTATGTATGTATCACTCTGCAGAAACGAAACCTCAAAATTCACCCTAATTGTGGGCAGTGAAATAGGGCGTGGGGTGGGGAATTTCACTGTATTTCTTTAAGAGGAAAAGTTATCCAGCAGTTTCTCCAGGGCGCAGCTCACCATGAACAGCACCAAGAGCTCAGCTTCTCCCCCTCCCCCCCGTGACAGCCTGCCTTTTCATAGTCCTGTCAGTCTCATAACGTACACATACACACTTCATAATAGTTTGAAAGTTTCTGAGAGGCCTCTAGAGCTGATGACTGGGCACACACCTTGTTATTTTAAACACTTTATAAAGAATAAGGAATAATATAGGAAATCTCTCAGGCGGCATAACTAAGTGGTTGCCCAATCATCTGTTATGGGGAAAGTGCTTTGGCAGCTATAATACCAAGGCCTGATTAAGACATTTTGATGCCAGAGGCAGAATAGCAAATCATGCCCACCCCAAAATCAAGGTGCACAGAATCCAAGGCTGGCCAAGTTATTTTAGCATAAATTCCACAGGTGTCTTTTACTGGGAGCGAATAAGTAGCAAAAAGTCAATTGCCAAAGTCAGTTGCTTGAGGCTTCTCCTTCACTCTGCCTAATGGTAGAGCCCAGTCCTGCATAACACCCAATGTCTCAGTGAAGAATTTGACTTTATTTCTCCCAACTAGTAGGCTGTCTTTAACTTCAACTCCCTTTGTATATGGGCTGGTCAATAATTGCATTCCGATGGGGATTCCTGCCACCTACTGTATTAATATCCCCCATTGTTTTCAGTGTAATTTCAGTTAATTACATGCCATCTAGATAAGTTGTAAAGCAGCTTATAAACTGAGTAAATAAAAATATTATTATTATTATTGCCATAGATTAGTGGATTGTATTTTGTAGTATACCCGGTTTAGGTGGTCGAACCCCCACCTATATTTCGCCCCACCCACAGGATTTTCCCTTTCCTTGAGCTAGGGATTTGTTTCCAGATGGTGTTACAGGAAGGATGTGGCATGGCCAATGGTTGGAAGTTATAAGAGTTGTTCAACGATTGGAAGGCCACTGGTTGTCCACCCTTGATCTACAGCAATACATAGTATATTCTCTTAATAGGGTACTATAAACCAATGCAGAAGAGGTTTATGATATTTTCTGATGCTGCCTTTTTCAACATTTTTGAAATTTAAAGATGAGTGTCCTTATAAATGATTTTTATATACAATATACTGACATATTACATATTTGCATATTTGCTTTATAGTCCTCAAACCTCAGACAGGATCTTAATAATTGTCCAAGTGTCCATTCATTCAATTTATATCCCACCCTTCCTCCCTAAGGAGCCCAGATGGGCAATTATATCAATAATAAGAAACATTCTTCAAACATTCTAAAAAGAGATAAAAAGCATTAGAAAAACAGCTAACATACATCTTCTCAGCCAATGATTTCAGGATTGGTAGGAAGAGTACCGTACTTTTTGACCATTAAATGTTTTTAACTTCCTCCTAAAAATCATTGGTGAAGGAGACATACGGTACATTCCTCCCCAGGTCTTTTGAGTCCTTCCTTCCTACCTTCCTTCCATTTAAGGGAAAATTCATAGTGTATACCAGGGTTGAGCTGCTAAACTTATTTGGAAGATTTGCCAAACAATGCATGCACAAAAAGGTAAAGGTAAAGGACCCCTGGATGGTTAAGTCCAGTCAAAGGCGACTATGGGGTGTGGCACTCATTTCACTTCAGGCCAAGGGAGCTGGCATTTGTCCGCAGACAGCTTTCCAGGTTATGTGGCCAGCATGACTAAGCCACTTCTGGCGCAACGGAACACTGTAATGGAAGCCAGAGTGCACAGAAACCGCGTTTACACCAGTACACACAGTAGATAGCAGCCCCCTGCTCTTCTGCCAATCAGCAGAACGGCAATGGAAGCCCACTTTTAATGAAATAACTAGCAAAGACTAGCAAGGGGCCACACAGATGACGTGCATTTAAAATTTATGTTTTAGGGTAATTTTTTTAGGAGGACTTAATTTGGAGGGTATCTTAAAAAGCAGAGACATCACCTTGCCGACAAAGGTCCGTATAGTTAAAGCTATGGTTTTCCCAGTAGTGATGTATGGAAGTGAGAGCTGGACCATAAAAAAGGCTGATCGCCGAAGAATTGATGCTTTTGAATTATGGTGCTGGAGGAGACTCTTGAGAGTCCCACGGACCGCAAAAAGATCAAACCTCTCCATTCTTAAGGAAATCAGCCCTGAGTGCTCACTGGAAGGACAGATCGTGAAGCTGATACTCCAATACTTTGGCCACCTCATGAGAAGAGAAGACTCCCTGGAAAAGACCCTGATGTTGGGAAAGATGGAGGGCACAAGGAGAAGGGGACAGCAGAGGATGAGATGGTGGGACAGTGTTCTAGAAGCTACCAGCATGAGTTTGACCAAACTGTGGGAGGCAGTGGAAGACAGGAGCGCCTGGCGTGCTCTGGTCCATGGAGTCACAAAGAGTCGGACACGACTAAACGACTAAACAATTTGGAGGGGGGCACATAAAAATGTTGGGAGAGGCTAGATAAGCCCCCTTGCTGTAGGTTGGTCACCTCTGGTGTCCATCAAAGCAGACACAGTGGAGGAGGAAAGGAAGGCCATATTCTCCTGTTTTCTGTGAGTGGGAAGAATGTTTTGCTACAGCTGGCAGTGTATTCGAAAGCATGCTGATTCTGTCAGCTGATGGTTGCTCTCTACGCAAAGTGATCTTTTCTTCAGAATATAAATAAATAAATAAATAAATAGAACACTTATCTACTTTTCCTCTGCCGGCTCCTTGAGCTATTTTTAGAGAGCCTGCTGTTTTTCAGTGTAAAGTTAAGGATCTATATTATTGAAGACCTTGGGTGAACTGTCAGAGGGAAAGAAAACTGAGCAGCAAAAGCAACAGAGATGGAAGCTATTTCTGAAAGCTTATATATACCTGTATATATATATATATGTGTGTGTGTGTGTGTGTGTGTGTGTATATGTAAGTTAAACAAATTTAATATTTAGATAACAGGTGCTAAGTACAACTTTGTAAATAAATCTTGCATATTTCTTGTGAAGTGTATGAGCTAAAATAGAGCTGAAGACCAGAAATCCTCAGACAGTTGATGGTATTAGGGAACGGGATCTGGCTGCTGGGTGAGATCCTGAGTTCCCCCACTGCCAGGAGGATGTCTTGACAGGTGGGCAAGGCTGCCCACCTCTTAATCATATGATGCAACCATGACATCAAATGACCTATGTTTTGGATCCAAACTGTGGAACAAAGGATTACCTCATCCAATCCAACTGGAACTTGAAATCAGCAGTTACCTGAAGCCCCGCTTGGGCTGGTTATACTCCACAGTCCCCAATAATTCAGAGTGTAGTTGTTCCCAGCAGAACTTGAAGTCCCCACCTGATGGGCAATTGACTTCAAGGCCCACTTTGTATACAAAGTGACTTCACTTGGAAGCCCTGATTGGCAGCTCTCAAGTGGAGCCAATCACAGCAGAGCCTGCATTTGGCGCTAAATTTAAAAGGCATCAAATCCAAGCCCCACCTGCTAAGAAACTATTGTGAGTGCATTTTAAAATTCATTTAATATGCCAGTTTCCATTTCTTTCTGGGTTGTTTTTTTTTTTTTTGGTTTACCAACCTTAAGTTCAATTCTCTACATTAACATGTTGGTTGCAATATATATTTTTAAAATCATTATGAAAATTCACCAGCATTTTAGTGCAAATTTCTCCCAACATTTTTGTATGCCCATATGCCTCATATACAATTTTTTGCATTCTATTTTCCCTCATATAATGCATTTTTTGTGTGTTATTTTCAGCAAAATATACATTTATACACACATTTTACCCTAGTACATGCTGGTTGGAGAACTGCATTACTAAATCCAGAAAAGTAGGGATTTTGAAAGATTTCTATGTTCCAGTTTGCATCTTGTTTTGGAAAGTGTGAATTGTAGAAGCTCACCTTTAAAATGTGACATAAATCAAATTTCTCCCTCATCCCTAGTTGCTGTCGTGCCTTTACCTGATGCACACTTGACATCATATATGATGCCAGGAGTGCAGTAGGGTGGGAATGTTGTGGGCAAAATGGCCTCACTGGCCAAACTGGGAATGCTGCGGCGCCCAATCAGGACTGGAGGTTCCCCACTGCTGTCTTAGTTAAATTTCCTGTGATCAGGGAACACCAGAAGTTCAATTAAGAAATTAATATGAAGAGTTACTCAAATCTTAAAGAAATGGTTACGAGTGAATCTCAGTGAATATCCTCTCAAAAATCCACAATATACAAGAGACTGGTTGCTTTTCCCAATCAGTCCTTGTCTGCACTGGCTTGGCCTCTACTATACTGGATACCTACCCACTTACAAATGCCCATATTTCATGAGGTGCCAGGATTGGATGCTCACTGATGTGTGTGCATCTTTGTGCACCATTTTGCAGTCCTGCCCCCACTTTCCCTTTTAGCTTTGGCAGCCACTATGCCAAGCCAGCTCTGGATGGTTGGGGAGCCCTGAAAGCAGCATGAAAGGCAGCCCAGGGGAAGGAATGGCAAGATTGCTTTACCTCAGTACTCCAGTGGTCTGAACATTTTGTATCCCATGAGAACCACAAGAAACTATCTCTAAATGGATAGCTCGGTTGGTTAGAGCATGCTGCTGATAATGTGAAGGTTGCAGGTTCAATCCGTGTACGGGTCAGCAGCATATTCCTCCATTGCAGGGAGTTGGACTAGATGATCCTCAGGGTCCCTTCCAGCTCTACAGTTCTATGATTCTATTTTTCATTCCCTCTCAGGGCCACTGGATCCCAATTCCCACAACAAATATAAGGATCCTTTTCCTTTGCAAGGGCTGGCTATGATCGGAGTCATTGTTTATAAGCAGGAAGAGGGGAGTGCACTAGATACATACACAAAGAATGTTAATAGCCAATGGTTTAACCTAAGATTTTGACTGGATGGCAGGGAGATAATCAGCATTAGCTCTAAAACAATTATGTTGTTAAGTTTGATATATTATAGCCTTGTCCTTTTTAATGCATAGTATTTATTTGTAAAGTTTATCTTGGGATAATAAGGCATGTGTCATCTGAGGGAGGAATTTGCCATGTTATGGGATTTCAAGCCGTCTGGTTATTGATTGCATTTAGGGTATCAGCGCTGGGATGAGTAAGTCTTGGCAGAATTATGTCCTTTAAGAAAGCTTGATATGATGCTTTCATAATGTGTACCAAAGTTCTAATGAATTTTAGTATTTTAAAATAGGAATGAAGCATTTTTAGTCCAGTTATGCTTACAAAAGCAATGAAGAAAGAATGGAAATAGTTGCTCATGGTTCTTAGGGAATAAGGCAACTTCAGGCCACAATACTTTCTCCTTGCTCTATCATTTACCATATATACTCGAGTATAAGCCGACTTTTCAGCACATTTTTTATGCTGTAAAAGCCCCCCTTGGCTTATCCGAAAGGAGCCCTTTCTTGTCGCTGGTCCTGCCGCCACCACCCGCCTCTTGCAAGGGCAGGCACAGGAACCACGGTTGGGAGAGGTGCTGCACTGTGCCTCTCCCAATCGTGGCTCCTATGCCTGCTCTTGCGAGCGGCAGAGGCAGGCGGCGGCGGAGGAAAAAGCAGCCCGAAAGCAGCCCTTTCAGGCTGCTTGTTCTTCCTCTGCCGCTGCCGCCACCACCAGGTTTGTGGTGTGGTGAACTGGCTTATACTCAAGTCAATAAGTTTTCCCAGTTTTTTGTGCTAAAATTAGGTGCCTCGGCTTATATTTGGGTTGGCTCATACTCTAGTATATACGGTAATTGCACATATATTTTTTTAACTCCAAATCTTAAAAAAATGGATCATGAACATCTACAACCATTTCTGTTTCTGTGTGGTTTAATAATTTACATTGTCCCTGTTTTAGCACAGTGTTTAAACAGTGCAAGGGTAAGACTAAATTAAAAATTATTAATTCAAGAGTTTCTGCCTTTGAAATTAATCACATAATTTACTAACATATTGTAGAATGTTCCTAATTAAAGGTATATCCACTCCCCCCTCCCAGAGTTCTTAAGCATATCCTGTCCCTTATGCAGATTCATCTAAATTGTTCATGCCATTTTCCAGATACAGTGAAAGTGAATTTTGACTATTGATCTGGCTTTTGATATTTCATGGGCAACTTTGCAACTGAGCTGAAACCCTATGATGGATAAAATACTGTTTCCCAGCAACTGTCCAGATGTACCCTGGGATCATTCTGAAGCAATGCAACAAAAAGGAGAGCACAAAGGTCCGTGCACTGGTCCTATTGGTGTAATTACGTTCAACAAGCAATTACTAATTGTAAACAGTTTCTGCATATGCTTGATTTAATACATTCAGCCTTGCTAGCAGTGCATGCTGGAACGATCTGGAAATGTTTACATATTACATGATATTGTATAGTGAAGTAAACTTTAGAGGGGGAAAAATCTCCCTCTCCCCCCAGAAAAATGCTTCCTCTTTTTTCTTTTCTTTTTAAGAAAGGCATCTTGCTTCTAAGAGCTTCTTTGTCTCCGCTCACTATCTCTCAGTCTAGCCTACCTCACAGAGTGGCTGCAAATATAAAGTGGAAAGGGGTAGAAGCAGGTGCGCTGCCTTGAACTCTTAGGAGGGAAGATGAGATTGTTGTGGGCACCAGTCTGCCTCGAGAGACAATGGAGTGCGCCTCTGGGGACAAAGCCAAATCGCTGTGTTAACAGTACTGAAGCCTGGGCAGTGAGAATGGAGGTCCTGGGCTGCCCAGATGACAAGACTCCCCCCACCCCCTTGCAGTGGCGTAGCGTGGGTTGTCAGCACCCGGGGCAAGGCAAGTAATTTGCGCCCCCTAACCCGTGGATTTGCGCCCCCTAACCCATGGATTTGCACCCCCTAACCCGTGGATTTGCCTTAACCCCAGATGTTGCGCCCGGTGAGGCCAGCCCCCCCTGCACCCCCCACGCTACGCCACTGCCCCCTTGGCCTCATTGATGTGATCCAAAGGAAAGTAGAGCAATATGTTTGTCACCAGCTTGGCTGCCGGAATTGCTGGAAGGAGGCATGGGGTTTACTCCTGAGCCTTTTCTTCTCCTGGAGATATCCCACAAGGCAGTGGAGGGTTAAGATCAGAGTTTTCCTTCTCCTAGATGGACTACCTTCCCAGGTTGATGAACCACCTTTGGCCCTCAGCTCCCTGTACAGCACGTGCATAAACTGTCCACTCAGTCTACCTGAGCCTGTCTTCACATGCAGGGAAAGTCCCAAACTTACTGAGGGTTTGAGACCCATTGGCTACCCTCACCTGGTTTAGCTGGCCACTTGTAGGTGTTCCAGGGGTGTGGCCACTGGTGGGGGGCGTGTTATGCTCCTTCTGGGGTAGTTTGTCCACCTTTGGTCCCCACCCTGCACTCAGCTCTCACATGTGGCTCCTAGAAGCTGTCAGCATGTCAGCAAGATGGGATATGATTGTAGTAGTAGTTGTAGTAAATGATGACTACAATGAGACCAGAGAGACATGTCCCTTCTGCCCTGCTTTATGGGTTTTCGACCACTGTTAGATTAACTATGTGAATGCTGGAAGGCTTTGGTCTGGTCTTTGGTCTGTGTGAAGGCCTACTCTAGCAGACTTCTTTTCCTGACTTGCTGCCCAATGTGTGTGTTTTGGATTGGAGTTTTAAGCCTTCTAAGTGTTTGCTATTAACCGACAACGCTTAAATTTTA
The DNA here is from genome assembly GCF_964270895.1 of Podarcis filfolensis. Lineage (NCBI taxonomy): Eukaryota > Metazoa > Chordata > Lepidosauria > Squamata > Lacertidae > Podarcis > Podarcis filfolensis. Next base: position 63,549,166 of record NC_139609.1, read on the forward strand.
CCCCATTTCTTTGGCATCTGCAGCTATGTTGTCAAAAACAGTAATTTAGCACAGCAATAACGACAGTCATCTTGTAAGCAAATCACTCAGAGCCGTGCTTTCTCTCCTAGTAAAAGAAAGCTTCATATGCTGAGCAGCCCTACTTACTGGAAAAGACGGGATAGGCAGTTGTCATGGTTACTTCCCAATTTTGTTTCTATTTGGTTATGCTGTCAGAACTAGGAGCAAAAAAGAGACTTCAAGATTTGTCAGCATTTCAGAAGTGTAATGTTTAACAAGAGCACACATCCATTTCTCTCCTCATTGACACTCCCAGTGGGAACCTATGAATTTCTGGAATTTTCAAAGTGAAACTCTGTCTTGTTAATTATGTGTTAATTATAGGTGCACAGGGAAGCAGTGTAGATCATGTTTGTTTTAAGTTGTTAGCACTCGTTATGTCTATCTACAGCCCTTTTCTCCTTATATATAAAGTGAGCAGTTAATGCTCTGCAGGCAGGTTTCTTCATTCACTTAACCTACCTTAGCTGCTATTTTATCTTACAATTCTGCAATGAATAGTTGCAAATGGTGGTAGCTCTGAATATTAATTTACAGTGCAGCCCTATGTCTGTCTATTAAAAAATGGGGCTTAATCTCTAGTAAGTAGGAGTGGCATTGCAGTTTTCACCCCAGGTACTGCCACAAGGTTGTCAGTAGATCCATTTTTGCACAGTGCTGGGCACAGAAGCCCCAGTGATCAGCTGGTAACCAGGGCTTGTGAAGTCCTGTGCACCAGGCTTTGCAAGCCTCAGTTTATTGGATCTCTCCATTGGTGTCTGCAAACAGTATGCATACAGCTATGCAAGCCACAATAATCAGCTGCAAACCCCCTCTGGCTCAGCTGCATCTTTACCTGCCCCATTGCTGATGTCATAAATGGGATCAGGTGTAGGGCAGGTGGACATGGATTTGCCAAAGCAATCTTACAAGCCTAATGGGAAGGCCTGGTGGACCAAATTAGGTCTGCAGACTAGAGACTCCGCATCACTGTTATAAACAATTGGCGATTGGTCATTAGTGATCTAGTGCAAATCCTGATCTACCTTCTGCCCATCCTAGTACAGTGGTACCTCGGGTTACAAACACCTCGGATTACAAACACTTCGGGTTACAGACTCCGCTAACCTGGAAGTAGTACCTCAGGTTAAGAGCTTTACCTCAGGATTAGAACAGAAATTGTGTGCTGGTGGTGCGGCGGCAGCGGGAGGCCCCATTAGCTAAAGTGGTACCTCAGGTTAAGAATGGTTTCTGGTTAAGAATGGACCTCCGGAATGAATTAAGTTCGTAACCAGAGGTACCACTGTACATGGCAATTCTGTGTACTAGAGTGTAAACCTCTTGTACTTTGAAGTAGCTCCTGTGCCCGAGCTATCAGGCTAGGAAAGCTACTGGCCCATTTTCCTTACCTGGGGAGCCTGACAGTGATGTGTTGTGGGAGAAGAGTTAGCTTTATACCTTGTGGGGGTGTGTGTTTGAGTACCCAGGGTCATTCAGAGTGTGTCCCATTATGAATACATCAGTAAGTATTCAATAAGCCACCATGGCAATTAAGCAGTATATAAATTTAACAACAACAAAAACAACAGGAGAAGATATGGGCTTACGGTAGAGTGTACTGCCTGTTTCCCTTCATATTATTTCTGAAATCAGTTTAAAGTAATATTTAAAAAATTAACTTCAGGGGTTGAAGAGAACAGGTCTTTAAGATATGTGAAACATTAACTGTAGACAAATATGATATACTGATATGGCTTTTTATTCATGGTCATTTCATTCTTTCTATCTTGAGAGTTTGACCACCTACTAATGAAAACTGATAATAGTTAACTCAGCATTTCAAAGAAAAAGATAAATGTGCAAATTTGAAAGGAAAGCCACTTAGAACCTGCAAAAGAGAGAGAGAACTGCCACCTCCTTAAAAACCCAATCTCTTTGGTGAATTATCAAATGGAGGAAATATATGAAAATTAAATCATGTTAAATATTTTACAAAAACCCAGTTTAGGGCTGGCTCTCCCTTGCCGGCTTAGAAGTGTGCCGGGCTGCTGCTAGCAAGTTCACAGCTAGGGTGAGCTCATGTGGAAATGATATAGTTACTTTAGTATCAATTATTCACTCAAAAAAATAGAATTATGGAATAGACAGGTCCTACCATGTGGCTGTGATTTCCTCATGGTAGGTCCAACCCTTAACAATTCAGAATACTTGTTATGTCCAGTTCCATGAGTGTAATACCTATTTGGCTTAGTATTAGATGTGCATTGCATTGTTGCAATACAGGAAAAGTGGGGCAAAGAGAAACATGCATACCTACTTATGGTTAAGTGAATAAATTGGTATGCAACGTATGTGGGTGGTTCTGAAAATATTATTTCGTCTCTGTGACCCAAGACTTGTAAAAATTGATCCATTTACTCACAGGCATGTAATCTCTATTGCAACAGAAGTTACAATAATATTTTTAGTGTGGGTGGTCCAGTGTGAGAACTCATTTATTTCTTTTTCTTGTGGGTGGGTTGGCAGGCAGAGATATAGTTAGATCCAAAGATCCAGCGAAGACATAGTGCATGTTACTCCTTCCACAAGGATGTCATCGAAGCATCATGCTATTGTTTCCTTCCTTATCCCCCATCTGAAATCAATTATGTGGAATGACGATATGGAAACTCAACACACAGTGACGTTCTGTCATGTGGTGGGTATTCATAGTTGCTGCAGCAGATAAGGTGAGAAGTAGACTTGCCTTTCTCTCCAAGAGACCAATGGAATGGACATAAAACTGCATCATTTCCCTCCATCTGGACTTCAATTCAGCAGGCTAAGTTTATCTTTTCGGGAACTGTTTTCTTCTTCTACTTTGCAGACTGTTAAAGTAGTTATATTTACCTTGTATGCAGCCTCCAGCATGTAGGAAAGTGGTGCACAAGTAATTTTTATCAATAAGAGCAATAGCCACAGGGATTCGCTTTTTGGAAACTTTCCTATGTCATGTATAATGGGTTGCCTAGTTCAAAGCGCCCACTTTCCCCTCCTTGACTAGTCTACCCTCAAATTGAACAATCCTGTTGATAACATAGGCTGAATCACTATTTCACTGTTTGATGACTTAGCACTCAGTGACTTGATGTGTGAACTGCCTCCTTTGAAAAATATGGTGCACTTTATGGTGATAGGATCACATCACATTCTGCCTATAATGGTGGTTGTTTTATGACAGCTATTTAACACACATAGCCATCAGCTGAAGAAATCTAGTGATGAACATTGCATGTGTGACTCAGCCTAGGATGACTTTGGAAGAAGTGCATTGTAGAGCAAACCATTTACCTTACCTGATAGCTACACCATTTCTCGATTTGTAAAAGTGCCAAAAATAAATAAATAAATATATTTTCTTTCTTTCTTTCTTTCTTTGCCCTGTGCCATTAATAAATTGAAACTACATGAGGAGGGGATTAACTGCATTATCTTGAAAAAGGAATCTACTTGCTGTGATCTCATTTGGAATCATGTTAACTTGGGCAAACCTTGTTTAGAATTAAAGCAGCACCAAAACAGTAGTCCAGCTTTAATTAGCCACTGTCTGAGGTAAACTTCATTAAACAATGTTCTCACTGTGAAGGCATTTCTTTTCTAATTCGTTGTAACTTTTCCACTGCTCAATTGCCTTTTTTTCATTCTTGTATTCAAAGCAAACTTGTAAGTAAGAACTTGCACTGGAGTTTCTTTCCCCCTTTCTCTCAGTGCATTTTCATTTTTTGTCATGCCTTTTTAGATTATAAGCGCAATGACAGGGACTGTCCTGCTGTAGTGATTTCTGCACTGTTTTGGGTACCTTTTTTGAGATATTTTGCCAACTAATATTAAGCTTAGCCTCCAGTCCTTTTGCACCAATGTCCACTCCTAGTTAGCTTTCTTCATTTCAGCCAGCTAATTCAACTGAGGAAAGTCATTTTGTTGCTGCTTCTGTTAAAAAATGGGAGCCGGTAATATTTGCTGATCTGGTGTAAATCACCCAGAGATCTACCAGTAAATCCCTAGCTAACTTTGTCCTGCCCACCCTGGCTCCAGAATCACTTTCAAGTGTTCCCATTAACCTTATCTATTATGTCAACTACAGCTCAAGTCTTGCTCAGAAATCATTCCTTTGTTTTTGTTGCACTGTCAATGACTCATGCCTGTTTCTTCTGCTCACTGCAGCCATCTGTGATCCCACCCCAACAATCAAGTTGCCTCATGAACACCTACTTGTTTGCCAAGGTCATCATTTGCATCACCAGCACAGAAACAATTGAGATGAGCAACAGCCATGCTAAGGGGAAAGGAAATTCTAGAAATAAACTTTTGACTTCATGAGGACATTCTCTGTCTGCTGCAATCTCCAACTTTTGCTTTCAGGTTGTAATTCCACTGATATATAAGATGACTCAGAAACATCTAAAGAAGTGTGGGGTGAGAATCTAGCCATGAGTCCTCAACTATTTCAGCACTCCAGCTTGAATGTTTAAAAAAAGACCAAATTAAGACTGACATGCTGACAAGACAAAATTGAGTCTGATGTGACCCTAAATCCACATTATCCTGTGTCCACCTCTCTTCCATCCCCCAGGAAAATGAAACAAAGACTCGTCTTGGAGAAGGGGAAAACGTAACAGGCAAAGGAAAGCTTCCTGAAGCCTAGTATCTGCCAGCAAATCATCCAGCAAGAGGCCAATGCTGTGAGAAACATCATTTTCCTCCTACCAGGGAATCATAGGCTGAAATATAAGGCTCATGATTCCCCAGCAGGTACTGAGATACAGTACACAGCATCATTTGCAGCAACAGAAATGCTTGTTTGATGGCCAAATGGTCACCCCATGATGAGGCTTCCTTGATACAAATTTAGCCATCTCATAAGCTTTTGAAGGGGAAAAGGAGTGAGATGATTGGATGAGGAATAGGTCTGTTATGGGCCTGATATAAAACTTTTATTGTTCACCACCAGCAAAGTATACAAATATCCAAAAGGAATGAGCTCACCCACTAATGAGTTAGTCTGCACAAGCTTCATTGAAATGAATGGGAGCAGCACAAGACGATGTTTGCAAAGGAAAACTTGGTGGATTCTGCTCCAAATCTCTGGAAATAGAAAGCAATTTTTTGGAATTAAATGTTTTATGAATATTGGTGGTGGAAACTTTTCTCTTTTATTCTTGAACTGGCTAAAGCAAATCCTCAGACCTTGAAACCAATACCTGTTTCTTCTCTTTCATGAAGTCTTCTTATTGTTGCTGTTAAAAAGTGGCTTTCAGAGAGCAGAAATGCTTTCCCCAAACTTCCTTAAATCATTGATTAATGTTTACCTCCTTCATAAAGCTGTGTTGTCTACCCTTTTCAAAATGTTCTTCACTCTATTATATCTACCTGATGGTGGTGATAGCTTTTTTGTCTTTCCCAGTGTGATTCCGGACAATCACGCATGTGTACAGTACATGAAATGCATGCCTGTGTTATGCATAGGGATGCTTGTGCATTACCTAAACAGACTGGAAGCAAAAATACCACCCAGTGAGATATGAACCAAGAGGTGATGCCTTGGATCTGATTTAAATTCTCAAGGAGTATTTACAGCAAAAACATATCACTTTTATATAACAATTCAATCAGGGCTATGGCATGATAAGCAATGCAATAGTCATTAAATAAGGTTTTTAATGCTCCAAAATCCTTTCTTTCTGATGGATGGCTCAGGTATCCCATTCATTATAAATTAAACTGCAGCAAACAAAATCCATTTGCTACTAGGCTCTCAAGATGTTATTACTGTTTAATGGCACCCTAATCCTGTACATTGCAGTGCAAACACATAACAGGAAATGCTCAAGAGCTACAGTAATTCAAAAGAAAAATGTAGTTGTGCTTAATTTCTCTATGGTCTTTCAGCTTGGGAGTTCAAAGCATGTGCACATGAGTTAGGGGAGAGAGATCACTCTTGTAGCACCTGTTCTTCATGGCTCTAGTTTCCCCCAGCAGGTAAAAAGGACGTCCGTTCCAAAACCAAAGTGTTCCAAAACCAAGGCAACCTTTCCCATAGAAAGTAATGCAAAACAGATTAATCCATTCCAGACTTTTAAAAACAACCCCTAAAACAGCAATTTAACGTGAATTTTACTATCTAATGAGACCATTGAGCCATAAAATGAAAGCAGTAAACAATGTACTGCAGTCACACAATCAATCCATCAGTAGCTGAACTGGGTTCCATGCAGTCACAAAAACAAAACAAAAAAGCTGCGAAAACAAAAATGTAAAAGTAAAATTAGCAAAGACAGATAGACCTCAGTGTAACATTCAAAACGAAAGTGTAACACTCAGAACGGAGCACGTTTGGCTTCTGAAAAAAGTTCGCAAACCGGAACTCTTACCTCCGGGTTTGCAGTGTTTGGGTTCCAAGTTGTTTGAGTACCAAGGCGTTTGAGAACCAAGGTACCATTGTACTACAGTTTAATGGCAAATCTTCAGGCCATGGCACCAGCCCCACACATGCTACCCCTGAACTGAATGTGGAATACAGTGTTCAACTTCACAAACAGCAAATATGAAAAAGTAACCAGTAAGGGGGGGGGAGTAGCTTCTGTATTTGGGGTGCACAACAGCGGTAAGAAATGAGTGCAAGTATTCAGATTCCAAAAATGTTTTTAGCTAAATAAGAGCTTGGGTGGTGCAATGTTGACTCGGAGAGAAAAATGCATGTGTATGCTTTCTTTGATCTCTAATCCATGTGCTTAACTCTGTCCTGTTGAAATTAAGGTGTTTTAAAAGTGCTCGGCTTTGGCTGGATTATTCTATTATCAGGATTTGAACTCTGGAGCTAGCCATTTAATTTAATTTATGGAGAAAAACCCAAATCCTTTCAGCAAGCAATTCATAATTTTTCAGCCTAACGTATCTGACTGGATTGTTGGGAGGATAAAAAAGGAGTAAGAATTAGTGCTGAGCTAAGAGGGGAAGCATTTTATGACCATTAAAAAACAACAGCCCACACCATGTGCAATGCCCTTCTGTGATTTGCAAAGCAATTCTAAAATGTTTGCAAGTGGGTGGGTGCCAGGGGAGTGGAGAAACTGACTCTGTTACCAAGGCACCAAGTCCAACTCTTCCATATATACTGTATGTCCATTTACATTCTTCTCCAGCTACTTATGTGTGACTGGGGCTATAGTGGAATGACCTTTGCGGGGGGAGGGGTTGTCACACAGTACTGTCAAGCAGTGAGTAGTGTTCAAAACTCCCATTGTTCTGGGCGCATTTTGGGACAGGGAATTTCCTTAGTGCAGGCATGTACAACAGGTTGATTGCGGTATTAAGTAAAGTGACCGCCTGTGTTGTCCTTATTGATACCAAAAAAAGCTTTGGTCAACCAAAGCTCAACAATTCTTGGCAACAACAATGGGTAAATCACAGCTAGTTTTTTAATATGTGGAGTAGATCGCAGTCTCTCGGAAGTTGGACGTGCCTGCCTTAGTACAAGCAGTTTCTGAGCTCTAGAAGCAGTACTTCACCTAAGATTTCAGATTAAAACTGCAGAATGGAAGAAAAGGAGGATCTTTTTCTAAGTCCCCACTTCCAGCTACTCTCTGAAGACTGGAGAAGAGGCACTCTTAAGAATATTAGAGGGGTGCACAGGGGAAAGACTAGACCATGTGAAAAATGAACATAATATTTAGCTGCAGTTCATTCATTTTCAACTTTCTATTCTTGTTATTAAAACGTGCACCTAGACATTCTGTTGTTGCACCCATAACCTTCGTTTAAGGTGCCATTTAGCTCCTAGCTTTCATATCTCAGTTTCTAACACTGGCAGTAAGCATCAGCCTGATTGCTCATCCAGAAACCTGCTGCCTCCAAAGAGATGACTGCTGACTCCAATGAATCATTCAGTGTGGCACTAGTAAGAATTGTCAAGCAATATGTACAATTAAAAGCAACCCAGAAATTCTCAATAACTAAAACTAATTTGACACTTTCTCCTGCCAACATAGCTCAGCATACCTCAGAATTCAGCTTTCAAGATAGTCCCTGATTAAGCTGTTGCTTTAACCCAGGGGAGGCTAACCTGTGGCCATTCAAATGTGAACATTGGTCATGCTGGTTGAGGCTGTGTCCAAAATAATCTGAAGGGCACCAGGTTAGCCACCTGAAAGATGGGTTTTAACCCATTGAAACTGAAAGGTGACCAAAAAAAGGCCTGTAGGAATCCAAATTCAGTTTGAGACCCCTTCTGATGCCTAACACCCACCTTTGGTCCGGAAGAAGACGAACCTGTAGTCTGATAGAATGTGAATAGGACATGTCCTGTCCTTAGGTGATTTATACAAGTAGCACCACCATCATTTTCTTTCTTTAGGAGAAACAGAAGGAGAAAGGTGCAGGGGAAGAAAGCAAAGAGCCAAAGGGAGAAGGGGAGATAGAAGAAGGGAGAGAGAGGAAGCTCATGTTTAAGCCTAGCGGCCTTCTTTCACCAATGAATGGTTTCATAGTTGCCATGGGATTCCTTTGATAACAAGACACCAAAGGCAAGAATATTTATGGAAATGACCCTCCTCCACAACAAACTTAGAACCTGAGTCATAGCAGTTCCTCCTACAACTCCAGTTTGAGTCATTATTCCTCAACCTTTCCCAGCGTGTGGATAGAAGAGCTGGAACTAGATGCAGGCAAGTTTCACATCATGTACAGTCATGTGCTGTCTTTTAGCCCCCCTGTTGCTTCTAGAATTATAGCCAGCTTTGTGAATGATGCCACAGCATGAGAAGAGGGCCAGATTCTAAGGTCTATCTCACAAGGAAGTCTGACTTGGGGTGACCAGCATGGGATTTGATTTATTCTCTCTCTCTCCCTACCCCACATCCCACTCACAAGCACCAACTGCACAAATCATTATGTGTGTCCAAATGCAGTGCTTTTTAATTTTTTTGAAGAAAATTAAAAAATAGGTACCTGTACTCACCATGAAGTTGTTATAGTAAGTGCCACACTTTTAAACAACAAATTATGAGGGGCCAGTACTGTGTACCCTTAAGTACCCCCTGAAATAAAAGCACTGTCCAAATGTACCTTCCACCTGGAATAGAATACAGTAAGCCTGCAACTTACATTCCAGAGATCAGACCTATAGCTCAAATTGTGTATAGTCGTCTGAACACATTGGGTTCAAGGAGATGCGGGAATTGTCAAAGTCTTTTTCTCTGGGGGCCTGCCTCCTTTCTGCTCCCTTTTAATTTTTATTTTATTTTATTGCCAAGCATGTAAAGCTGATTGCACACAAGTTAAATGCACATACATTGTGGGCTTACCATACAGTAATGTTACTACTTTATTCATTATCCACATCATAGAGAAACTAGGAGCCGCTCACTCAGTGGGGCAGAGCTGCAGTGCTAGTTTCCCAAAGGGCAAAGGGTGAGGTGATAGGGAGGTTGGGGCAGTTGCCCCAGCAGAACTCACCTAGTGCTCCTGCCAGCATATCCACACTGTGCCAGCCTTCCTACCACTTTGCCTCCTACCAGCAGAGAGGAGAGGTTCAAAACAAGAGTCAGATCTTAAAGGGGAAATTATGAAAATGTTTGCAGAGGTTAATTCCAATATCAAACAGAGCGAAAAGAATATAGAAGCAAAATTGGAAAAAATGGATAAGAGAATGGGCCAAATGGACAAAAAAAATGATGTTACAGTTAATGAGTTAAAAGGGCAACTGAAGGACATGAATAAGAGGACACAGAACCTGGAGGAGGGAATTAAAAAGACAAGAGTGGAAATGAGGGAGATGAGGAAGGAAGAAGAGAGAATATGGGTGGGGATGTCAGAAATCAACAAAACTCAAGAGGAGGTCTGGGATGCGATTTCTATGAATGAACTCAGGCAGAGAGAAGTGAATTTAAGATTGAGACTTGTCCCAGAGGACAAGCAAGGAGAAAATATCAAAGAGAAATTAATAAAAGAAATTGCACAATGGATGGAGATGGATATAGAAGAAGTGACAAAATCTGTGCAAAGTGCATTTCGACTGAAGACAAGATCAGCCAAGGCAAGAAAATTTCCAGGAGACTGCCTGATCACCTTTAAGGATAGGGAGATGAGAAACCAGATTCTCCAAAGAACAGAGAGAAGAGACTGAATATTGAAGGAAATTATATAATTATTTTTAAAGACATCCTGATCAGGCTTCTTAAACGGAGAGACCCATATAAACCAACAGTACAGACTCTAAAAAAGAATAACATAGAATTCAGATGGGAATACCCAGAAGGGATTTCCTTTATTTACAAAAGCAAAAGACACAGACTCACGAGCTTGGAAGAATTAGGAAAATTTTTGAGAAAATACAAAGAGCTACGAAGCGAGGATGAAGAAGTAAGTGGAGCGGAACTAGGAATGGAGGCTGCAGGAGGAGTGGATCCGGAGGAATTAGAAAAAGAAAAAAGGAAGGAAGAAGAAGAGGAAGAAGAAAAAGAAGAAGAGGTAGACGAATTATAAAATTTATAACAAAGAACTCAAAATGGCCAAAACGGAGTTGCATTTATGGACTTGGAACATTAATGGGATTAACGATAAAAAAAATGAAATAAAATTGAACAACACTTTAAAAAGAAAAAATTGGATATCATCTGTTTACAAGAAACTCATGTGGCGCGAAGGCATAAAAAAAATTTAATTGACAAAAGACTGGGAAATGAATTTGTATCTTCAGATAAGAGTAAAAAGAGAGGGGTAGTGTCAGGGAACTGCCATCGGAGCTAGAGGCGGAGGCAAGGCTCCAAAGCGATGCTGGAGAAGGGCCCAGCAGGGAGAGAGGCAGCTCATCGGCTGGGGAAGGAAATCAGCGTGACACCAGGGAGAAAGGACCCGTGCTCTCCCCGCTTGGAGTCAAAGAACTTCTATGCTGGAAGAGGTTCAAGAAACGCCCACTGACAGATTCTGCTAGTGACTGAAGCAGCCACGAAGTGAAGGGCTGTCCAGACAGAAAAGGTTTAACCAGCCAACCTAGCCAGGAGTTGCACGAGCAACCCCTATAACCATTACAGGTAGTTTTGTATAGAAGGAAAAATATTGAAGCTCAACAAATCTTTAAAGATGAAGAAGGCAGAGTTATGGCAGTTCAAATAAAGTGGCAAGGAGAAAAAATAATAATTGTCGGGATCTATGCACCAAATGGAAACAAGACAGACTTTTACAAAAATCTAGAAGAAAAACTGTTTGAATATATGGATCAGAAAATCAGGATAATGGGAGACTTGAATGGAGTGGTGTCAATGTAAATGGACAGATTGAAAACAACTGGGGTGGGTAAAGATGGTAAACTACCTAAGACTTTCTTTTCAATGGTAAAGAATTGCAATCTGATTGGTATTTGGAGACTGAGACACCCGTTAGAGAAACAATTCACATTCTATTCTGATCCAAATCAATCTCTGTCAAGAATAGATCAAATTTGGGTTTCAAATGAACTAACTCCAAGAATCTCGGAAGTGGAAATTCAACCATAGTGCAATAAAATTTGAATTAAAGGGTTTTGAAGAAAGAACGTTTAGATGGATCCAAAAGAGAGTGTTAGTAAGGTGTTAGATCTGTTAGAAGAATTTGGAAAATTATCTGGTTTCAAATTAAATAGAACAAAAACTAAAATGATGACTAAAAATGTGAAAGAGGAGGTAAAAAACCATCTTGAATCTCAAACTGGTATTAAAGTAACAAAAAAAGTAAAATACCTTGGAATCTGGATAACGATGAAAAATATAAATTTGATGGAAGATAATTACATAACTACATGGAAAGAAATAAGGAAGGACTTAGACACCTGGAATAGAATAAAACTTTCTTGGTCGGGTAGAATGGCGGCGATTAAAATGAGTTTATTACCGAAATTGTTGTTCCTATTTCAAAATATACCGATAATCAGGGGAACCTCAGTATTCAAAGATTGGCAGAAAATACTCTCTATATTTATCTGGCAAGGGAAAAGGCCCAGAATCAGTTTTAAACTACTCACAGATCAAAGAGATAGGGGAGGATTCGCAGTTCCAAATTTAAAGTTGTATTATGAAGCCTCGTGTCTTTGTTGGGTCAAAGATTGGATTGTTATTAAAAATAAAGACTTGTTAGATCTCGAAGGATTTAATATAAGATTTGGTTGGCACTCTTACCTATGGCGTAACAAGGGAAAGGTTCATAAAGGATTTTCTAACCATATTTTTAGAGGACCACTGCTGGAAGTGTGGGAAAGAAACAAAAAATTATTGGAACAGAAGACCCCTTGGTGGCTATCGCCAATTGATATCCTGACAATAAAAAAAATAAACATCGAAGGAGAAAGATGGACATATGAAGACCTACTAGTAAAAACAGAGACTGGTTGGAGGATTAGGCCTTATGAAGAAATAAAGAACAAATTGACAGGATGGATCCAATTTCACCAAATTAATTCTATATGGTCTGAGGATAAAAAGAATGGGATAAGTGAGAAAAAATCTAGATTTCAGATTGAAATACTAGAAAGTAAAACAAAACTCCTATCGAAAATGTATAGCCTGTTACTTGAATGGGACACCAAAGATGAAGAAGTAAAGGAGGTAATGATCAGATGGGCAATGGACTTCGGACATAACATAGAGTTTGATAAATGGAAGGCATTATGGAATAAAGGTATGAGATTCTCGGCATGCACAACACTCAGGGAAAATATGTATAAAATGATGTACAGGTGGTATGTAATGCCCGTAAAATTGGAAAAAATATATAAAACTGGTGATAAATTATGTTGGAAGTGCAAGATCAAGGAGGGCGATTTCTATCATATGTGGTGGTTGTGTGAGCCTATCAAAAAATTCTGGGAATCTATTTACAATGAATTAAAAAAAAATCCTCAAATATACCTTTATAAAAAACCCCGAAGCCTTTCTGCTGGGGATAATTGGGGAGGAAATCAAAAAGGAAGACCAAACACTCTTTCAGTATGCGACAGTGGCTGCCAGAACTCTAATAGCGCAGAATTGGAAGACATCAAAAATTCCAACTATAAATGAATGGCAAACCAAACTATTTGATTATTTAGAACTGGCAAAAATGACACAGAAAATAAGAAATCAAAAAGACATAAAGTTTAATAAAGAATGGAATAAATTTATGACATACATGGAAACAGAGGTAAAAAAATCTAAAAATCACAGTAGGTGTGATGTAACACTCGTGACGTAAAGAGTCTTTTGAGGAAAAGAAACTGCAGATAAAAAATCATATAATATATTCTGAAACCGAGATGAAGGGAAGTCAATTAATGTTGTGTGTTATTTAGTTATTTAGTTAATGTAAGTTAGTTAGTTGGTGTTTTATGTTAGGTGATGTTTTTTCTTTTGTTTTTTTATTCTTATTTCTTTTATTTATGTACTCCTTTTTTGTATGTATGTGTTATGTATGTTTATTTCTTCACTTGTTTTAATGTTGGATGTAGCAAAATGAATTAAAACCAATAAAAAAAAATAGATGGAGAATGAACGACTACCTTTTGGACAACCAGAAGGTAGTTGAAAATGCTTTAAAGTATTTGTCAGAGTACTTTTTGAACAATAGCAACAAGGGAACAAAAATGAACATGGTATGGGACGCCAGCAAAGCAGTGATGAGAGGATTCTTTATCCAGCAGAACGCTTTGAAAAATAAGAACAGAGAGAAGAATAAGAAGGAAATATTAAAACAGATAATGGAGAATGAACAAAAATTGATAAAGAAACCAAATAACGAGAAGATAAGACAGAGTATAAAGACCCTACAAACACAATTTGCAATGATGATAAACAAGGAAGTAGAAGGGAATATAAAAAGAATGAGACAAAGAAATTTTGAATTTGCGAATAAATCAGGAAAATGGCTGGCATGGCAGATCAAGAAAACAAAGGAACAGAATACAGTAAATAAAATCATTATAGACGGTACAGAAATTGAAAACCCGAAAGAAATTAGAAAAGGATTCTTGGACTTCTATAGACAATTATATAAAAGCAAGGAAAAGAATAACATGAGAAAGATAGAAAGATTTTTAAAGGAAAAAGAAGTGCAGAAGATCCCGACGGAGAAAAAAGATCTTTTGAACGCCCCAATTGAAACTGATGAAATAAAAGAGGTAATAAAAGAATTGAAAAAAGGGAAAGCTCCAGGACCAGATGGATGATGGGTAGCAATTAAGCAGGTGAAATCTTGTCCATCACTGCCTTATGCCGGGAGGGAATTGTTCTGGTTGTTTGTCTGCATTTTCTGCAGCTGTTTAAGCTTGCAGAAGGAACTTTTTCCAGATCAAGGGCCACATTGCCTTATGGACAAAGTTCTAGGGGCCCCTTATCAATGGTGGGCAGGGCCAGAAGGTGGAGCAACACATGTCATGCTTCCTTTGCACAGTAGGGTACATTCCAGCCACACAACCCTTTTTGTCCTCTAAGCAGACAAAAGCCACAATCAAAGTTAAGGAAGTTGAGGGTACAGAGCCTAGGGGAATGCACTTGAGGAAGAGTGTGGCCTCAGGAAAGAAGGTTTGGTCTGAGAAAAATTCCAAGGGCCAGCAAGAGGAACTTTGGGGGGGGTATATTTGGTCCCTGGCACCTAAGTTCCCCTAACCCTATGTTTAAGGCACAAGAGACAGCAGCCCTAGTCCTATCATTATACAGGGTGAGTCTTTTAAAAGAGGCCCGGTGGAACATGTGTACTCTATATCCATGTTGCCTTTTTTAAAGGACTCACAGTGTATAAGTTTGTTGCCACCTCTGTCTGGTCCTTCAGCAGACTCTAGCCACAGTCCACCATCCAACTGCTTGAACAACACCCAAAAAGTAGTTCTCCTTAGGACTGCTTTAGAGGTAGTATAAATCATGATTCTACAGAGATATTTAGGAGTGGTGTGGAGAAAGAAACTTAATTTATTATTCTTGTTTTATATTATTATAGCTGCCGCCCCTACTCTGGCTTTAACACCAGCTTTCCATGAAGAAGTTAAGCCTACCAAGCTTTCTGCCATGCCACCCAAACCTTTGCCTACAACATTTCTGCATGCGAAGCTGCTGTGAAAGTTGCAGGAGCAGGGACAGGGGAGGGGGAAAAGCTGGCCATTCTGTTACCTTTCTGGCTGTATGCTGACTTTGTGTATTGTCAAGAAACACATTTTGAGAGGGGTTTTTTATGGGATGTCAACATTAAAACAATCACAGCTGCAGAAGGATATTCTCAACATAATTTGTATTGATCACTTGGAAACTTGGGTCTTCTTCAAATGTTATGTAGCAGCTGATGATAAATTGGTGTGCTCTGTTTGCCTGCATGACTAGGGCAGTGGAAAGCAAATGTATATGACCCATCTATCAACATTTGACATCAGTGGGAGTTGGGGGAGAGGGAGAATCGCCCATCCTCTTGCTTCTGCACCCTCAACAAGCCTTATATTTACATATGAACGTAATTCAGATTTGTTACTGGATTAATGTTGACAATTTATTGCCACAGACTTCAGTGCCCTGATCTTGTAGGCAAATGGTTTCTTTTGCAGGACATTTTCATCCAATGGCTTCAGACTGCTAGAACCTGACTGAGGGTCATATTCAACATATTGGTACATGAACGTTCTATCAGTGCAAGGATTTCTGCTTGTGCAACAGGATGTTCTTCCACCTCCCACCTCCTCTAAATCCATTCTAACAGTTCCCCTAACCCCTTGAAGAAGATTTGGGGAGGTGGGGGCTGTGTGGGGAGGGGAAGAGAGGGGGCAAAGTCCCAGTATACAAGTATAAATCCTTGCACTGCTGGGATGTGTTAATTAAATATTGCCCTGATTTATTTATTTACTTATTGTTCACCCATATATTTGTATGCCTGCCCAAAGACCAGAAATTGAGAGTATGCAGCCTTCCAGATGTTGTCGAATCATAGAATTGTAGAAGTTGGAAGGAACCATGAGGGCAATCTAGTCCAACCCCCTGCAATGCAGGAATCTCTCTCCAAATGTAGAGCACAAACCCCCAACCCTGAGATTAAGAGTCTCATGCTCTACTGACTGGGCTACCAACTCCCGTCATCCCTGTCCATTCTCCATGCTGCATTTGGTTATGGGAGTTGGAGTCCAACAACATGCTCAGGTTTCCCACCTCTGCTATACCCATTTACCTGGAAACAAATCCTACTGAACTCAGTAGGATTTCCTTCCATGTAGACATGGGCAGGACTGTGCTGTTAGCTGGCATTTCGTCTAATAAATACTGGTGCCCTACTTTCCCAAGCCTTTTTTTCCTTTTGCAGAGAACTCACGCTGGGTGAAAATGAATAATGCAATTATTGGGGGGAAATCAAAATAAAGTTTGCAGATCTGTTTCACATGCCCCCAGGAGTACCCCTACAGTGCTTCTTTAGTCAGAAAGAAGGTTCATATCCTTGATAACAGGGGTTTATTCCTGGATTTTAATTACTAGATTAAAATCACTCTGATCAATGGCAGATGCTGAGAGTTTGCTCAAACACTGTCTACATGGGCAGAGTTCTATAAACAGGGCTACTCGGTTTCAGGGAAACTGATAATTCGGTCATGAGTGCCCTTTTGCTTTCAAAACCAAAAGGACCTTCCATAGACAAGAGGAAGATATCAGCAGGTTCAGAGGAACACTAAGGTTTGCAGAAGTACAAAAAGCATTTTAAAAATAAAATAAAGCTAAGTGAGAAAATGACACAAAGAAGCCAGTGTTGACTGACTTGTTGGTCTCTCTCTCTCTCTCTCTCTCTCTCTCTCTCTCTCTCTCTCTCTCTCTGTGTGTGTGTGTGTGTGTGTGTGTGTAAAACTAGGTGGGAAAGAGAATGGAATGCACTATCATCAAAAAGGCTCCATACTGCAGCCATTTTGTTGCAGGCTCCACTTTTTGGCTTATACAGTTCTTCAGCTTTTCAGTTCTTTACGTCTTGATATCAAGCTGAAAGTGGCCAAAGCAATATTTTATAACAGCTTGGAAGAGGTCTGAGTTGAGGGATGAGAGAACTGTGGCTCTCCGGATATTGTTGGAGTCCAGCTTCTATCAACATGGCCAACAATCAAGACTCAAGGGAGTTTTTAGTCCAACAGATTCTGGAGTGCCATGGGTTCCCTGTCCCTGTTTTAGGTACCTTGCCAATCTGTGCTCTCTGATGTTATATCCCTGGTCTTGTACAATTTAACAGATCTTAACAAAACCCTTCTACAGTTTCACTGAATGCCTATGGCTTTTGAGCTGTCCCTCTTCTAAAGAAAGAATATGTAAATGTTTGGAGAACATGTAAATGTAAAGAAAGAATTTCTAAAGAAAGAATATGTAAATGTTTCTGGCCATTTTTAAAACAGTGACTCAAGAAAAAATATGAATTTTGTTAGCTAACATTGGCAGAAATAGTATGGAAAATGTTAAGTTCCTTTGTTTTTGCAGTAGCGCATGTATGACAAAACCAGCACATGTGGTGGATTGTTTTTCAGAGAATTTTTTTGTAAGCTGCATATTTGTATCTTTTATTTGGAATGCTTAAACTATGGTTTGGTTTGTTTTTAAAAAATGATCTGCTAAGAGACAGAGGTTCTTTTTGGATTTGGGGCAGCATGAATACCCAATGGGATGAAGGCTAAATATTTTATTAAATAGCCTGAAGAAAACTACAAAGCATTGTGATTATATTACCGTACATCCATCTAATGGCTGAAACCCAAGTCAGTAACATGTGTGTATTTGACTTCGGGAGTTGGAACTTGGCCAGAACACAGCACTGTCTGGAAAACCTTGCATAGAGCTGCCAAGCAACCAGAGGGCACTAAGAGAATGGCAATGCTTTGTGACTTCGTTAGGACTGTTTAATAAAACATTTAGCCTTCACCACACTTGCATGTTCATTCTGCTCCGAATCCAGAAAGAATCTCTGCCTCTTGACAGAACAAGCACCAAAACTCAACACAAAGCAAATGGCCACGAGCTAAGTTGCCACCTTGTTTCTCTTTCTTAACAGAGCCGCTGTACCTTTAATGGCGGTTCCCTCACTGCGAGAAGCCAAGTTACAGGGAACCAGGCAGAGGGCCTTCTTAGCAGTGGTGCCTGCCCTGTGGAATGCCCTCCCATCAGATGTCAAGGAAATAAACAACTATCTGACATTTAGAAGACATCTGAAGGCAGCCCTGTTTAAGGAAGTTTTTAATGTCTTATGTTTTAATGTATTTTTAATCTTTGTTGGAAGCTGCCCAGGGTGGCTGGGGAGACCCAGCCAGATGGGCAGGGTATAAATTATTATTATTATTATTATTAGGCAGTGAGTTTTTTCCAGCATGAAAGTATCATCGGTTGAATTCCTGCCTGTTATTCTCTAGCCCCAATAGTTGCAGATATGTAAATGCTGCTTTACAGAGTCAGATTTTAAAATGAGATCTGAATCTTTCTAGGGGGGAAACCCATGAATTACAGTACAGAGAAATATTATTACTGACCTTACTCAGTTTTATATACCAGCTGAAAACTTCTTTCTTCCTTTCTTTTTCCCAGGCCGACTGACAGATTCAGCAACACAGGTTTTGTTGTTAAACAGATGGTGATTTATTGTATTCGATTTAATACTTGGGGCTAGATTCACTTAACCAGCCCCTTCAGTGGAAGTGGAATGCACAAGGACTTCCCTTGCACAATTGGCTCTCCAGAGGTCAGGAGAGTCCCCAGAACAGAACAGCAGGAGGAAAGTGAGAGGAGGGATCATTCCACCTGGCAAGTAAAACGCTTGTGCAGATGGAATGATTGGAAGACAAGGATGGTGAATTCCAGCCTTCCTTGGAATTCTGCACACTGTACAACCAGGACTAACATGCAGATTTACACTGGGTTTTTTGTTGTTTTCCAACATGGAGGCTCACTTTCAACTGAGGTTGGTTTCATGGTTCACAGAGAATGGGAGAGGGGTGGAAATGTATCTCAGAGCCTCTCTAAATTCAGATAGATTATGGAAGTATCTGTGGGGCAGGAAAGAGTGAGGCTTTGAGATTTGAGGGGGAACTTAAAAAACAATAACTTGCTTGACATTTCACATTGTAGGGCTAAGTTAGGCATAGGCAAACTCGGCCCTTCAGATGTTTTGGGACAACAACTCCCATCATCCCTAGCTAACAGGACCAGTGGTCAGGAATGATGGGAACTGTAGTCTCAAAACATATGGAGGACCGAGTTTGCCTATGCCTGTGCTAAGCAATTGCTGTACTAATGAACTGACATTAATCAGGAAGTAAGAGAAATGAAAAAGGGCGCGGATGGTGCTGTGGTCTAAACCACAGAGCCTAGGGCTTGCCAATCAGAATGTTGGCGGTTCAAATACCCGCAACGGGGTGAGCTCCCGTTGCTCGGTCCCAGCTCCAGACCACCTAGCAGTTCGAAAGCATGTCAAAGTGCAAGTAGATAAATAGGTACCGCTCTGGCAGGAAGGTAAATGGCTTTGGTTCGCCAGAAGCTGCTTAGTCATGCTGGCCACATGACCCGGAAGCTGTCTGCGAACAAACGCCAGCTCCCTCAGCCTACAGAGTGAGATGAGCACACAACCCCAGAGTCGTCCGCGACTGGACCTCACAGTCAGGGGTACCTTTACCTTTAAGAGAAATGAAGAGTGGAAACCACACAGCGAACTAAAATGCTAGAATTCAGTGTTGTCATGTTTCAAATGTATCCTCTCAGATAACGATATATAATAATAACCTGTGGGCCCCTCATCTACATGGTGCCCTAATTCTGTGCATGGTGTATGTGCTTATAAATTTGCCACTGTGAGTTGTAAAGCACCGCTAGACTTTGTCACAAACAGCATTTCAGTTTAAGGACTGAATTTCAGTTCATGCATTTGAAATAAACAGAGACAAATTGAGGGGAATTGTCAACAATAAACCACTGCCCAACTGAATCTATCTTCATTGTAGGAAGGAACACCCTCTTCTATAAGTCTATAACTACACAGTTCATTAAGCTATTAATACACCGTTCATTAAGCTAGAAACAACTGTATCATTTGCAAACAACAATTCATTAGTCTTAATGGGATTTAATAACCCCCCTATGCAAATATTCATCAGAGAATTAAGTACAATATACTAATCAGGGGGGAGAAAAATCCAGTTCATAAGTCAAATATATTTATCCAATTTACAAGCTGGGAAGCAGAAATAATTTCCAAAAAAGAAAGTAGCTCTTCAAGCAGACTGTGCTGTCACATGCTGAAGAACCTGGATGCCTTACAAGCAGATTTCTATTGATTTCTGGGAGTAAATTTACTAAAACAAACACTTTTGTTCCTCATTTCACAGTCACAGCCCTGTGACTAGAAAAGCAATTAAATAGGGTTATAATAGGATGAATTAACTCCTCCTATGGCTTCTCCTGATACCAAGAAAAATAAGTAGCATGTCAGAAATAAATAGCATGCTTCTTTCAACAAGTATTCCAAGTGGAATTTTTTTTTCTCCCAGTCAGTATTTATATTGGATTTTAAATTGCTTCTATATGTGTAATTGTTTCGACTGTTTTTATATATGCTTTTTTTAAAAATTAATGTGCACTTGTAGAACGCTTTTCATATATGCAGTTGTTTCATGTATGTTTAATTGTATTATGAAATCGCTTCAAGATGCTTCACAGGAAATGTTTCATAAATGAAATGAAATAATAATATAAATAATGGGAAACCTCTCCCCCCACCCCCGTCAAGCCCCTGGCATTTTTTGTGAATGCATTGCTGCCTTCGTTGTGTTTTCTTAACTTCTTTTTAATTGTAGTTTTCCTTAAAAAAGAAAAAAAAGAAATCTGCTGTGGTTATCTGACTTCAGCATTTCCTGAGAAACGCAAAGAAGGATATACAATTTTAGCGCACAATTGATTTGCCTTGTGCTGGTGTGAAGTAATGGAGTGCAGGTGTGGAAAGCAAGACTTTTAAAAATCTGTGTATGAAGTTACAAAATAAGAATCATTTTGATGAGCACCGCCACACTTAATTCTGACTTCTGAATCCAGCTTCTTTTTGGGGGTGGGAAGGATTGGGTTAGAACCAGTCAGGGAGGGAAGATTTGCTTGGGAGGATCTGAATGTCTGTAAAGGAAACTTTTTAGGGCTTTGGTAAGCTTTCACTACGTGTAGAACATGTAGCTGTGCAACTAGTTTATTTCTTACTCAGAAGATAGCATGGGGAGGCTAATATTTTCATTAGTCTCCACCTCCCCAGTTTAGAGAGAGCTACGTGTGTGTGTGTGTGTGTGTGTGTGTGTGTGTGTGTCTGCACGCACACACACACAACCTGACTAGAAGCCATAAAAAACAACTACCCAATGGCCTGATAATTCTCCCTTCTCTGTTCACAGCCTTCCCAATAAGGATCGCCTGTCCCTTTGATTATAATTAAGTTGAGGGAAAATAGATATATATAGCTGCTGGCCCCAGTACCTAAGAAATGTTTAGTTTGAATAAATATTCAGAAACATTTGGGAATTTCATCCTCTCTTTAATATAATCCAAGAAATGGTGGAACTAAACATGATGCCCGTCAAAGTATTGATGTCCAAAATGGCAACCTCATGTCAAGTGTCCCATCCTCTCTTGGTAACATGTAGTTCTGGAAGCAACTGATACACTGTCATGATGTGCTTTCCCAGCAGAGGAAGACAATGCAGAGCAGCGATGGTGAAATGTGAAACGTTGGCATCATATGTTTCCATTACTACAGGTTGCTGAGCTTTGCTTTGTTGCAAGTCTCTGTCATTTGTGTTTCCAAAGAGAACTCCCTGCAGACCAACTGAGGATAAACCAATGGTTTCCAATGCACTCAAATTAGTTGAGTACTAGGCAGTGTGCAATATAGTTAAGCACACGCTATTCAATGCCAAACAAATGAATGAAAATTGATGTTATGCCTTCTGACATTTAAAAAGTTAATGTAACATGCTGTGAATTCTGTAAACAACCGAGCTCACAAACCTGAACGCGACTTTGAACTAATCCAATATACTTGTCAAAAACAAAGTGCTTTTTAATATTCAATTAAATTGCTGCTCCCAGAGTTCCATTCTGAGTGATTGGGCATAATGTAACCAAAACTAAGCACTCCTGCAATGAAATCAATAAGCTTGGGCTGGATTATGTCCGTTATGTTGTATACGGTACTGACATCATCTCCTTTTCATGATCCATTAATCGTCATGTTCCTGTTTAACCATGGCATCTGAGAGCCAGCTGCATTTTCCCTAAATGGAGAAATAATATTCATGCAGGTAAATGTGTATGTAGATTGTCATGTCTGAAAAATGGTGCAACTAATTTTTCCACCAAGGGCACATACAAATAGATCAGACAACAACTGCCTTTACAGTGGTACCTTGATTCTCAAACGCCTTGGCACTCAAACAACTTGGAACCCAAACACTTCAAACCTGGAAGTAAGTGTTCTGGTTTGAGAACTTTTTTCAGAAGTGGAACATGCTCCGTTTTGAGTGTTAAGCTTCTGATTTGAGTGCCACACTTCCGTTTTGAGTGTTATGCTGAGGTCTGTCTGTTTTTGCTATTTATTTTGCATTTTTGTTTTTGCGGCTTCTTTGTTTTGTTTTTGTGACTGTGTGGAACCCACTTCAGCTACTGATGGATTGATTGTGTGACTGCAGTACATTGTTTATTGCTTTCATTTTATGGATCAATGGTCTCGTTAAATAGTAAAATTCGTGTTAAATTATTGCTTTAGGGGTTGTTTTTAAAAGTCTGGAACGGATTAATCCATTTTGTATTACTTTCTATGGGAAAGTGCCTTGATTTTGGAATGCTTTGGTTTTGGAACAGACTTCCAGAATGGATTAAGTTTGAGAACCAAGGTACCAGCAGTTCGAAAGCACAAAGTGCAAGTAGATAAATAGGTACCGCTCCGGCGGGAAGGTAAACGGCATTTCTGTGTGCTGCTCTGGTTTGCCAGAAGTGGCTTAGTCATGCTGGCCACATGACCTGGAAGCTGTATGCTGGCTCCCTCAGCCAGTAAAAGCGGGATGAGCGCCGCAACCCAGAGTCGGTCACGACTGGACCTGATGGTCAGGTGTCCCTTTACCTTTACCTTTACATGAAGATTAACTGTATGTAGTAAAGCAAAAGCAAAAAAACTTAGGGTATGTCCATATTTCCACCCTTAGAGTTCAGTGAGGTTGTTTTTTCAATTTGTTTTACAGCTCTTTCTCCCCTAGTTGTTCACATCAGCACTGCTTCATTAGTGTCAAAATTATTTTTGTTTGTATACCCACTACTAGGAGGTATTGATGGACAGAGATGCAAAAGTGCCAGTGCCTTGCCTAGAGGTAAATTGGGGACGTCTTAAGGACTCCAATCCATGTTGAACTGGTTTGAGAAGCAACACATCTAACAGTAGTATTCTATAATGAAGTACAAGATACGTTGGATAACACTGTGTGACCTCAGATTAAAAACCAAGCACTAGGGAATGCAGTGAGTACACAGTAAACAAGAGTCTGAACACAACCTTACTTGAAGAGTTGTTGTTTTTGAGGGGGGATATTTACCTTTATCAAATGAGTTAGGCAATAACCTACTCAGTCAGCAAAATTATTCTTAAATCTCTAAGTAGGAAGGTATTATATACCAGAGAAATATTTTTCTATGCCTTCAAGAGTCACAGATGTACCCTTTCCATCATTAACGCTAAATTATTTTCATACACATAAATTCCCAGTCTTGATATCAATCCCCATTTCAGATCCAATTATGTTTTTTTCTCCCACCCACTTTTCATTGAGAAAGTTATTTCTATATATTAGCCACTTTTTAGCCTTGTCTGCCCGTGATTGAATTATCAAGTAATGTCTGCTTTAAGCTAACAGATAAATGATCAAAATAAAAGGCTGGAAGCTATATTGCCTTTAATGCAAATGACTTAGAAGGGGAGGATTGGATTTAATAGTGTTCAATTAAAGTGAAATGAAAGGAGAGAAGGCTGTGAAACACAACTAGTTTTTTAAAAAATGACTTTGATAGATATTGCTGTAAGATAAATTGGTTTTTACAAACAAAAAAATTGAAAATGAGCATTGTGAAGGTTAACCATGTCTTCAAGGAAAACAACCATGGATTTTAAAAAAGGATGTTGGAATATATATATATATATATATATATATATATATATATATATATAATACAGAGCTTGTATATACTTTAGTGTGAAAAATCCTTTCTCTGGTAAATAGGAAAGCAATGTTGTAATTAGGGAAGGAGTTTCTTTGTTCATTCACTAGATTGCTTAATCACCCCTTACTATGAGGTCCCAGGGTTGGTTGCAACAACAAAAATATAAAATTATTTAACAAATTGATCTGTTACAACCACAAAACATGGGCATTTAAAAAAAAATTTTTTTAAAGATATTTATTGAAGTTTTACAAAAACATAAATTTAAAAAGGTCATATAAAAAGAAAGAAATACAAAAAAACATAGAAAAATACATAAAAAAGAAAAAAGAAGAATAAAAACAAATCCATTTTTTGTAACCCTAACTCATTATCTTATTTCCTTGGCCTCCTCACACCTCCCCTTTTTGTATTCCCATTTAAGTAATCAAATCAGCAAATCCTTACCCTCTTTCGCAAAACATGGGCATTTTAAAACATCAAAAATACTAAGATCATGGCCACTGGTCCCATCACCTCCTGACAAATAAAAGGGGAAGAAATGGAAGCAGTGAGAGGTTTTACTTTCTTGGGCGCCATGATCACTGCAGACGGTGACAGCAGTCACAAAATTAAAAGACGCCTGCTTCTTGGGAGAAAGGCGATGGCAAACCTAGACAGCATCTTAAAAGTAGAGACATCACCTTGCTGACAAAGATCCGTATAGTTAAAGCTATGGTTTTCCCAATAGTGATGTATGGAAGTGAGAGCTGGACCATAAAGAAGGCTGATCGCTGAAGAATTGATGCTTTTGAATGATGGTGGTGGAAGAGACTCTTGAGAGTCCCATGGACTGCAAGAAGATCAAACCTATCCATTCTGAAGGAAATCAGCCCTGAGTGGTCACTGGAAGGACAGATCGTGAAGCTGACACTCCAATACTTTGGCCACCTCATAAGAAGAGAAGACTCCCTGGAAAAGACCCTGATGTTGGGAAAGATTGAGGGCACAAGGAGAAGGGGACGACAGAGGACTAGATGGTGAGACAGTGTTCTCGAAGCTACGAACATGAGTTTGACCAAACTGTGGGAGGCAGTGGAAGACAGGAGTGCCTGGCATGCTCTGGTCCATGGGGCCACAAAGAGTCGGACATGACTAACTGATTATCCTGGTATGGCCCTAGCCCCTACCGCGGGGTTTCAGACAAAACCCAGGCCAACCCCTAATTCCTTTAATGGAATACCCTTGAGCTTAGATGGACAGGTGACAGCCGCACCTCCCCTCCCAACACATTGCTGATCCAATGACTAACTGCCAAACCTTACAAATTTGTGACGATTGTTACACAGTAGGCGAAAACCAAATAGCTCTGCCAATCTGTCAGATGGAAAAATTCCTACCAGGCCCCCATTGCAAAACAAGTGACCAATGATGTCCATAGCAAGGCCAACGCACCAGATAAAGGGGGTGGGGCGGGTGGGTGATCCACTGCATGAAGGCAAAGAGGTCCAGCAAACATTGCAAAGGGATTAACTAATGTTTCACGGCCACCCCCCAAGCCAAGCCAAGCCATTGGCTTTAGGGACCAAGTGACCATGAAACGTCCAACCAGTGTGGAGCAGGGCATAGCCCTGCCCACACGAGTAGGTGGGAGATGCCTGGGGGCCTGAGCGCAACGCATACCCTCCTTGAAGAGGATCTGAGATATATGAGCTATGCAAATATTTAAAAGCAATTCCATATGTAACATGCAATAGTAGAAAACAGTTAAAATAGTTTCAATGCTGTTGCAGGCTGGGATAAAGATTTCAACTTTAAAATCTTTGGGTGGTTGCTGGGCCTGAGTTGCCCTGCCCTTGCATGAAGTCTTGGGTTTACAATTTTGGGAGAGGGGAGACTGAGACACTGGGGAGAGGGCAGGCTGGTGAGGCCCCCTAGATTTAGAGGCCCTAGGATTCAGCCTACTTAGCATATACATAAATCCAGCACTAGGTCAAGGCAGCGGCTGCCCCTTTGCCACCACTATCACTGCAGCATCAACATCCCAAATGTGTACTGTAGCATTTATTTATTTAGCTACGCCCCCCTGGCTGACCAGAGTGGTCGACCCAAGGATTGACGCAGCTGGGGGGGACTCCCTAATGTTGCTGGGGCTAACCATGCCCCCCATGCAGAGGGGAGAGATTGTGACGAGCCCGCAAAAAGGAAATGGCTTTGGTGGGCAGGTGCTCGGGGGCCGCAAGAGATTGATTTTTTCAAAATTGCCTGGGGGGGCATTTGAAACCAGCCCGGGGGACTTTGTTTTTTTTTCATATAATATTTATTGGAGTTTTACAAAAACATCAATTTACAAAATACAAAAAAGAACATATGAAAAGAACAAAATAATAAAAAAGAAAACCTAAAAAAATACATAAAAAAGAAGAAATACAAATAAAAATGCAATGTACAAATAACGAATAGGTAAAAGAGAATTAAAAACAAATCCATTTTTTATAACTTTATGCTCATTAACTTGTTTCCTTGACCTCCTCACACCTCCCCTTTTTGTATTCCCATTTAGATAATCAAATCAGCAAATCCTTACCCTCTTTCATTTATCTTAACTCTATATCTTAACATATTATAACTCTATATTTTCATCCATTATCAATTCATTTTTGCATATTCTTATTAACTTTGTTGCTAATACCCCCTATTCAATCCAATCATCATTTTAACATTCATTAATTTTACAATATTTCTGTAGATAGTCTTTAAATTTCTTCCAAACTTCTTCCACCAACTCTTCTCCCTGGTCTCGGATTCTGCCAGTCATTTCCGCCAGTTCCGTATAGTCCATCACCTTCATCTGCCACTCTTCCAGGGTGGGTAAATCTTGTGTCTTCCAATACTTTGCAATCAGTATTCTTGCTGCTGTTGTTGCGTACATAAAGAAAGTTCTGTCCTTCTTTGGCACCAATTGGCCGACTATGCCCAGGAGAAAGGCCTCTGGTTTCTTCAGGAAGGTATATTTAAATACCTTTTTCATTTCATTATAGATCATCTCCCAGAAAGCCTTAATCTTTGGGCACGTCCACCAAAGGTGAAAGAATGTACCTTCATTTTCTTTACATTTCCAACATTTATTATCAGGCAAATGATATATTTTTGCAAGCTTGACTAGTGTCATATGCCACCTATATATCATTTTCATAATATTCTCTCTTAAGGCATTACATGCCGTAAATTTCATACCGGTGGTCCACAACTGTTCCCAGTCAGCAAACATAATGTTATGACCAATATCTTGTGCCCATTTAATCATTGCAGATTTAACCGTTTCATCCTGTGTATTCCATTTTAACAGCAAGTTATACATTCTTGAAAGTATCTTAGTTTTGGGATCTAACAATTCTGTTTCCAATTTTGATTTTTCCACCTGGAAGCCATTTTTTTTGTCCAAATTATAGGCCTCTCTTATTTGATAATAATGAAGCCAGTCTCACACTTTATCTTTTAATTTCTCAAAACTCTGCAATTTCAATTTCTCTCCTTCTTGTTCCAATATTTCCCAATATTTTGGCCATTTGGCCTCCATATTGAGCTTTTTCTGAGCCTTTGCTTCCATTGGTGACAACCACCTTGGGGTTTTAATTTCCAGTAAGTCTTTGTATCTTATCCAGACATTAAACAATGCTTTCCTGACAATATGGTTTTTAAATGCTTTATGTGCTTTAACCTTGTCGTACCACAAATATGCATGCCACCCAAAAACATTATTGAAACCTTCTAAGTCCAAAATGTCTGTGTTCTCAAGAAGCAGCCAATCTTTCAACCAGCAGAATGCTGCTGATTCATAGTAAAGTTTAAGGTCTGGCAGGGCAAATCCACCTCTTTCCTTTGCGTCAGTTAGTATTTTAAATTTTATTCTGGGCTTCTTGCCCTGCCAGACAAATCTAGAAATATCTTTCTGCCACTTCTTGAAACAGTCCATCTTGTCCAAAATTTGCAATGACTGAAACAAAAATAACATTTTTGGCAATACATTCATCTTTATAGCTGCAATTCGACCCAACAAGGAAAGCTTCAAATTTGACCGTATTTCCAAATCTTTTTTCACTTCTATCCAACATTTCTCATAGTTATCTTTAAATAAATTTAAATTCTTAGCAGTCATATTAACCCCCAAATATTTTACTTTCTTAACTAATGTTAAACCTGTCTCCTTCTGAAACCTCTCTTTCTCAATCGGTGTTAAATTTTTCTCAAGAACTTTAGTTTTTGACTTGTTCAGCTTAAATCCTGCCACATGACCAAATTCTTGAATCAGTTCTAATACTCTTTTCGTACTAGATTCTGGCTCCTGTAACGTCAAAACTAGGTCATCTGCAAAAGCTTTCAATTTGTATTGTTTGGCTCCAACCTGGATACCTTTAATCAGATGGTCCCTTCTAATCATATTTAGCAAAACCTCCAGGACCAAAATAAATTGCCTGGGGGGGCATTTGAAACCAGCCCGGGGGACTTTGGACATGCCTGGTCTATGTAGAAAAAGACTTCCAAGCAGGTTTGAAAAGCGCCCCTTTTCAATCCATGGTGTTATTTCATTTTCTAGCTCAGGCAGAAAAAGCAATCTTATCCAGGATTGCAATTCAGATGCAAAACAGTGAAAACATTAAAATATACAAGATGCAAGATGTTGCAGGTAACAGTTGGCCTCATTGCTAAAATAAAAAGGTGAAGTGGCTCTCAAAAGAACAAGCAGTGAATATGTAAACATTCGGATGCTTAACTATCCGAGTCAACAGAATCTGTAACAGACAATGAAGGTGGATAAAAATAAGTGTCTGGAGAGGTTATCTCTTTTGTCTGATTCTGTTAAAAGACAAAGGAAACTGTTACCTGAAGTGTTAACTGTTCTGTCATTGCTTATCTTCTACTTACTTGCGCCATTATTTTCCCAGAACTGTAAAAACAGACAAAATCACGACTCTTGCCATAGCTCTTCAATGAAAGACTTGGCTTGACAGGGCTGACTTAGATTGGAGCTACTCTTAGCATAATAATGTTCCTAAACATGGGTAAAAAATGCCAAGGCATTACTTGAAAGTACCTGTTGGCACTTAACCAATTCTGTGTCTAGATTCTCCCCTTAAAATACTTCCCCCTGCCCCCCAAAATAAGCTTGGCTCACTATTATTTTTGGAGGTTGTTGTTGGGGGATGGGTTGGGAGAAATTGCATTTACAGGGGAGTATTGGAGGACAGAGAAAAGGTTATGCCTATTAAAAGTGAATCTATAGTGTAACAGCTACATGGGGGTATCAAATGGCAGGACAGGACAAACCTACTCTGAAGGTTAAGAAACAAGATAGCACTGAATTCACACTCAGCTCAGGAATTTATTTTCAGTACCAGAACCGAGCTCACAATTTTGTCAAATTTTGCTTTTCCCTCCTCATTTCCATCCCCTTTTCCTCATGTGTCATGTCTTTTTAGATGATGAGCCTGAGGCCAGGGATCATCTTAATTCTGATTTCTGTATGCCACCCTAAATATGGTTGGTGTTGGCTAAAGGATGGGGTCCAGTGTATAAATGCCGCAAATAAATAAATAAAACCAAATGCTGGATGATTCATAATGTCATGTTTCCTATCTTCTAGATCAACTCAGTATCAAAAATGTTTGATCTATCAAGGTCTAACTGAGCACAATACCTTTAAAATTCAGTTATTCTTCTTGTGAAAACCATAATAAGCAGGAAAACAAAGCAATATTGTTCTCATGCTAACATTAAAGTGATTAATTTGATCATAATTTTTATTCATTCATTTGTTCAGACGTGAGCTTGGCGCGTGAAGATTATGCTCTATAAGTCCTGTTCTGATCAATAATTAGTGCCTTATTTTCCAGGGAAATTTTCTGTGTCATAAAAGCTCCAGCAAGTCATCCCATGTTCATTTATCAATACAGTCATACCTCATGTTACGGACGCTTCAGTTTACGTGTTTTCAGGTTACGGACCATGGGAAACTCGGAAGTACTGGAATTTGTTACTTCTGGGTTTCGCCGCTCACGCATGCTCAGAAGCGCTAAATCGCGCTTTGCACATGCGCAGAAGCGCCGAATCGTGCCAGCACCTGAGCAGACGAAGTGCTTCAGGATGCAAATGCTGTGGGTTGCGGACATGCCTCCATCACAGATTACATCCTCAACCCGAGGTTCCACTGTACTTAAAAGCTGAAGCGTGCACAAGTTTGTCTGAAAGTATGTACAGTACTTCCTCTTTAACTCTCCACAAGACAATTAATAACATGCTGGCCTTTAAAATTTAAATATACTTTCAGAGGGATGGAGTTTTGGAAAACCTTGATTTTGAGTTTATCCACACAGATTATTCCCCCCCCCCCAAATTCCCATCTCATTTCCTAACCTCAGTGAAAAGCAAGTTTTCCCCATCCTTGATTCCACTATGATCAATTCTCATAAATCGTATGCATTATTACATCTACAATATTATACACATACCATACACAATGACTTGAGGTTTCCTAAAGCTATCAGGACATAAACAGATATATACAGAACTGCAGCTATCTGTATAAAATTGCATATGTACAAATATGCTAATGCAGGGTCGTTCCCAAACCAATTCACCTTATTATTTTGCCCACACAGAGAGTTGATGAACTGAGCCCTAGTGATGTCATGTATATTTTGCTTCACACTCTATGGACAATATAAGACAGCATCATATATATTATCAGGTCTGAATGATAGTTTTTGTGAATAGTAATACCCAGACAATCTTTTATTATTTACCTGAGTGATTCTGCTTAAATGGCCATTTTGCTAAGGTTTATCATTAAAAGCATTGGTCATTTCTAATGGAAGTTTCCTGGGACACTGAATGAGACACTAGGTAGTTTCTATGCATTACAACTGTGGAAACACTCTCTCAAGCATAATATTTTGAGTATTTTTGTCTACTGTCAACGAAGAGCGGAATAGTGGCTATTGTTAATAAGGTCCTCTGTTGTCCAGCTCACTCTGGGAGCAGTCAAAGCTTTGCATAATGCATAAAGCCACTAAATCAATAAATTATAATGAGCAAGAATGCAATCAACCCAAACACTTCATGCCAGCTTCAGCTTATGCTCATTAAAGACATTTGAACTTGGCCCTGAAGCTATTTCACACATGCTATGAGAATGGTTTAGTCTTGAGAGCCAGTGTGGTATAGTGGTTAAGAGCGGTAGTCTCGTAATCTGGGGAACCGGGTTCGCGTCTCTGCTCCTCCACATGCAGCTGCTGGGTGACCCTGGGCTAGTCACACTTCTTTCAAGTCTCTCAGCCCCACTCACCTCACAGAGTGTTTGTTGTGGGGAAGGAAGGGAAAGGAGAATGTTAGCCGCTTTGAGACTCCTGAAGGGGAGTGAAAGGCGGGATATCAAATCCAAACTCCTCTTCTTCTTCTTCTTCTTCTTCTTCTTCTTCTTCTTCTTCTTCTTCTTCTTCTTCTTCCTCTTCCTCTATGCTGGCTGTTGCCTCCTATAGCAGCATTGTGTTGTAGATAAATGATTGTTCCTCCTGTCAGCATGGTGAAAGAAACTGTTGAGATTAAATGCAACTCCTATTAACAAGACATCCGTTATCCATAATTCTGTTACCCCAATTCTCCCAGCAGAGCCCAAACATAATATTACTTTATAAACCACAGTTTTGTTGATCCAAACTCTTCATTATTTGAATCAATTCAAATTATTCAGATGAATCAACATGCCCTTATCTATGCTGTAAATTCCTTAGGACTCCTTGGGCTCTCTGTCTTCATAACTAGGTGCAGTGCTGGATTTTTAGAGTGTATGCATCTCTTTCTGAAGCACCCACTGCTGTTGAAAAGAACAGTAGCTCTCAAATTCAGAGCTCTGGGGGCCAAAGGCCAGGTCCTTCCTTGCTGCACCTTTGAGGCAGCTGAACCAAGTTGCAACCAGAATAGTGGTGCTTAAAATAAGGAAGGTGGCATAGCAGCGTTTGACCTCATTGCTAGGGGTAGGACAAGGACATGAAACTGTAAGGGGCAGGTTAGCAATTCAAAGAGGCCAAAGCACTGTAGGGTAAAATGCACAAGCAACACATAACATGTATCCGTCTTTATATGCTGATGCTGGAAGTGCTTGGTTTTAAAAGAAGGCATAGACACAGAGACTGTAATAGAAACATGATGGAGGGAATGAGTGAGACACAGTTATCTCTGAGTGCAAACTGCATAATGACAGGGAAGGGTGTATGGAAAGTGGAGCCACTCAATATGTCAATGCTGAATTACTGGCCAGGATAGAGATCTGGGAGATGTGGTGGATAGCATGAAGGAAATGTTGGACCTGTTCATGGAAGTGATGAAAAAGGCAAATCTCATGCAAGGGATTATAAGAAAAGGAGTTGGAAATAAATCTGCTAATAACATAATGCCAATATACAAGTCTATGGTTCTGTTTACTGCACCTCAAAAAGGATGTTGTAGACATAGAAAAGGTTCAGAAAAGAGCATCTACATTGACCCATGAGGGTGGAACAGCTCCCCTATGAGTAGGGATGGGTGAATCTGTCAATTTTTTATTCTTCTCATTTCTCAACTTTCCAGTCTTCAATTCCGTTCTCCACATTTCCGTATCAATTTGTCATTTTAAAAAAAATTCTTCTTGAAACTTCATCAGCATTTCAGTGTGAATTTAATCTAATAAAATATTTTTGCCTGTGGTTTCACCTAAAATACACATTTTTGCAATGCAATTCCCCCATATCTGGTGTATTTCTGAATGCTATAGACTGGTGGTCTATGCACTTCTGTACACATTACATGGCTAGAGAATTGCAGTGCAAATTTCAAAACTTGGCTACGTCTTGGTTCATGTATGCAAACTGAATCAAATTCCTTCCCTTCTTCAAGGCACCCATATCACCTGCAGGTCCTTGGCACATTCCCAGGGTCCTACTGTCGTGGCATTGCTAGTTATTGTTATTGTAAGTACATAGCTCCAACTGAAAGCTTGTTTACATTGGCTGCAGGGCAGTAAGCCCTAACCCCCAAGGGGAGCTGGCCAGCTGTTAAAGGACCTTCATGAAATTTTGCAGTCTTTGACTCCTACAGGACAGCAGAGATAATGATGTCATGGGAGAGTCTTTCTTTGAATCAGAAGAGGGCTGCAAAATTGTGGCTTCTGGTTGGGAGAGTCCTGAAGATGGTTCTGGCAGTTCTTCCCTCATGAGAGAACTCTACTTTCATCATTACCTCATGTCATCTCTTGGGTATTCCAAGAAACCTGCTGTGGTGGAATACAGGCACGCATCCTTTTAGAATAAATAACTTTTAAAACTTAAAAAAACAAAACAACAGAGTTCACTCATGTGGTGTTCACACAACCTTCCCAGTTCTTGTACTTCCTAAAATCCAGTTCTTTTCACACTCCAGTCAGGATATGAATCACTATGGTAAGCCTGCCAATAATTTCTACATATTCCTTCCTTCGGGGGTGGATAGTTAATGTCAGCCAAGGGGTTTCATGCCAGGACACCAGTGTGCAGTTTGGGAATGGAGTGAAATTTGCTTTAGGATAAATAGTCCTTAAATTGTTTAATGATTACATGTGAGAACATTATTCCATTAGCTACAGTGCCAAATGAGTCCCCAGCTATTGCAAAAATGGGGCAGGTCTTTCCAATAATGGCCAGGTGCCCCCCAACCCCTCTGTTACCCATTGTCAGATTGCTTGCAAAGGCCTGAACCACATTTCAGCTTTCTCATAAAAGAAACTCATCTCTCTCACACATTTAACCAGGTGTTGCAATTAATTGTCTAAAAAAGGAGATGCTATCTAGGAACATTGTGGGGGGGGAGGGTAGGATATAAATTGATTTTTTAAAAATAGGAACAGTAAGTAATAGCAGAATAAGGTAAAGGTAAAGGATCCCTGGACAGTTAAGTTCAGTCAAAGGTGATTATGGGGTTGTGGTGCTCATCTCTCTTTCAGGCTGAGGGAACCGGTGTTTGTCCACAGTTTTCTGGATCATGTGGACAGCATGACTAAACCGCTTCTGGTGCACGGAGGACCGTGATGAGTGCCAGAGCATATGGAAATGCTGTTTACCTTCCCACTGCAGCAGTACCTATTTATCTACTTGCACTGGCATGCTTTCAAACTGCTGGGTTGGCAGGAGCTGGGACAGAGCAACGGGAGCTCACCCTGTCACAGGGATTCGACCCTCTGACCTTCTGATCAGCAAGCCCAAGAGGCTCAGTGCTTTAGACCACAGCGCCACCTGCATCCTTACAATAGCAGAATAGCTCCAATTAAATGATACAGATCAAGGTCACAGTGACAAAGGGACACTAGCTTCAGATATGATTGGCTAAGTACTATAGTTGTGGGGAAGGGACATGACTCAAGGAGTAATGTTCTTTCGTTCCCATTCAAAACACATATAGATATACCATATTAAGCTACTAAAACTTTGTATGGGTCTTAAATCCCCTAGGTTCATTCATGTTGTCTGTGGCATGTCTCTGGATCTGTGGTTGAAGTTGGAAGACAGCACATCCATCACATTAAATATCCATATTTTTAATTGTATTTTATTGCTTCTTTCATTTCTTATGTTGCATTTTATTCTGTTATGATTTCAGTTCTATGGAATTCAAATTGTAATACATTAAAACACACTATATAAGAAAAGAAGCAATAAAAGTATAATTAAAAATCATGCAGCATCTACCATAGCACATGACAATTGCTACTATAGGCAGTAAAATCACTTGGCAAGTGGTCTGCCAAGATCCTCAGCAATTTTCAAGTAGTCCATGGGGGGGGGGGAGTGAGGAAACATCCTGTGGTCCCTTGGCCAATGGTCAAGGCACACCAGATGCACTGACGATCATAACTTTGTATACTATCTTAATTGGTCTATACAAACTATGTCCATTTAGAGTAATTTGCCCCTCTTCTTCCCTGTACCATGAGTGGGGCCTCAGAATGACCTTGGAAAGCAAACACAAATAATTTAAGCATGGCGGTATTGATTTTATTTTTTTCGTATGATGCAATTATGTATATAGGTTGTATATAGGTCAGATTCTTAATCAGAAAGCTTCCTTTGTCAGTGTTGGAGATAAAAATTACTGTGGTTGTTATTTTGTAGTTATGCCCATTGATACCCCTCTTTTGGGACGCTTGAGCACCTAGCTGAACCTGCAGATCCCTTGAATAGGCCTTTAAATTTTCCAAAATTGTGCCTGCTCTGTGTGTATTTGAAATAGTGGGCATCATGGAGTGGGCAATATTTGACTGGGTTGCAAACTGAGCCAAGAAACATTGCCAGAGCGCCAAGATTACAAAATTATTTCTGAGGCACAATGTATAATTTCAGTACAAATGAAACCCACATTACCATAGATTGTGCAAAGTATTTAACTGCTAAACCTGATGTAGGGTGTTGCCATGGAAATAGCAAAGAAGCAGTGTGGTATTTTTGTTCTGAAAATAAAGTGTTACCAAAGCTGGAAAAACATAAATGTGAGGGGGAAGAAAAAGAGTTAATGCTTCTTCAAGGAGCAGGGAGTTCACCATTGGGTCTTTTCATGAGGTAAAAATAGATTTTGTTAAAATCTTGAAATCTCTTTTTATCCCAACAGGACACAATCCAGTGAAAATCTAGATGGGAAAACGTAGCTTTGAAGAGGGCCTTGGAAATGCGACAAAAACAAAGCAAACAAAGGGAAAACAATGGAATTAGGGTAGCCACTTACACATCACCCCAAAGAGTGGTCAAAAGAAGGTGTAAATCTA
Source organism: Podarcis filfolensis (assembly GCF_964270895.1). Classification (NCBI taxonomy): domain Eukaryota; kingdom Metazoa; phylum Chordata; class Lepidosauria; order Squamata; family Lacertidae; genus Podarcis; species Podarcis filfolensis. The sequence goes on from NC_139609.1 coordinate 63,585,220, forward strand.
CATATGCTAACTGATAAAATTTGTATATGCTAACTGATGTGCACAGTTGAAAGTTTAGAGGGAAATGCTGTAATTTAAATACAGTGCATCCAGTGCCAGATTTATGTATAAACTAAACAAGCTATACCTTAGGACCCCACTCTCTTGCGGGCCCCAAAAAAATTTAAAGGGAAAAAACCTGGATGTACCTTTCCAAAATATAAGATAAAAAATAAAATAAAATAAAACCTACATGCAGCAACAGTGTTTTGTGTTGTGTAGGCTCCTATGATGTAAGTAATGGGCCCAGCCTGCTAGCCTGCTCCCTAAAATATCACTGGCTAGATACCTATTAGGTCCATAAATTACCATATAGCATATATTCAACACAAAAAACAGTGACAATTTGTTGCTGACAAAGGACAGTTGGACACATAAAGGGCCCCATTACCTTCAGTAGCTTAGGACCTCATCAAACCTAAATCCAGCTATGGTAAGAGTGCATCTTACCATAGCGGGAAAAGCTGTGACTAGTTGCCATTTGCATCAAGACTACTGGTCTTCCCTTCATATGGCTCTTTATCTTAAAAGCCGACTTTGATTGGACATGCCTTCAAATAGATAATGTCTTCAAGCAGAGGACGACAAGCATAAGGAGAGTCTGCTGAATGAAGCCAAAGGTCCATCTGGTCCAGCATCCTGTTCTTACTGTGTCTGACAAATTGTGTCCTCCAAATCATGGAGAGCCATGTGTTGCGGTAAGATCACCAAACTGCCTTCTTGCTGCTGGGGCAGGCCCATTTGGATGACCTCCTTGCCTCATTGGTTGCCCCTTTGTTACTGGGGAAAGTTTCTGTCGGTGGGGTTTGATTGGTAACTAAGGGGCTATTTAAGGGGCTGCACGAGGTGACGTACTTCCTCTTTCGCCCTCCCTCTCTATAATTTAAGGTTGTGTTTTTGACCTTGCTATGCCTGTCTAGGGGTCATCTGTTTTTGGAGCAGGGGCCCAATAGGAATTTTGCCACTTGGCTGATTGGCTGGTGCCATTTAGTTTTTCCTTACCGTGTAGCAAATCGTCACAACTTTGTAAGGTTGGCGGTTAGGCATTGGTTCATTCTTTGATGGATGTGATTATGGATTGTCTGTGCCTGCCCCTCAATTTTGTTGCTGCTGCTAAGGAATTCTGTTAAGGGAATCCAGGGGCACGATTTGCTGTGTCCGATCCCCTCTCAGGGGTAGCGCCATGCCAGAGTTCCTGGGAGCATCTGGGGTGAACTAAGAGGCGGAAATCCACCTCTGTGCTCCCCCAGTATGTTTTCTCCAGAGGTCCCTTACTGACCTCTGGAGGTTCCAGTTGTCAGTCCTGTGCCTGCCAGTACAGGTTCAGGTAGTCTGAACCAATGCCTAAGCAACCACTCACATGCTGTAATCAATAAAGTTGTGGCCAAATTAATGCCAAAAAATTTGAAACAAATATTCTGTTTCCTGTGTGATTTATTTTGGAGGGTGTTGTCTTCACACGCAAAATGCCTGTGGCAGAGTCCTGCAACAGCTCTCTTCCCCACTTCTGATTTCCAGCAACAGGCACACTGCTTCCAACAGGGAAAGTAGAACATAATCATTTTTGCCATTAGCCGCTGTAAAGTAGAATACTTGGCCACTGTAAACGAAATAGCTATCCTAGAAAGAAAAGTGAATGGCTTCCTCAGTGTTGCCAAGACCCTTGTAAATCTGAGGTCACCAGAACCTCTCCCGCTACTGCCTCTTATCACATATAACTGAGGGTTTTTTAAGAGAGCAAATTAGGTTTTGCCTGACAATTTGGTGCATTAGCATTCATCTCCAATGAAATCATGAAGTGTTTATATGTTTTTGTAAGCCTAGCTGATGTATCACTTTATTGCTAACAAGCATGGGCTATAATTATGCCTTTATTTGACATAATTTATGGATAATTTTATTGACAGCTCTCTGGGTACTGCATATTGCTGATAAGTCAGTTACTTAACAGGCAACGTTAACCCAGGCAGCTGGAGGCAGCCACACAGTTGTTTTTAGGTCTCTTTTTGTGATCTCATGGACTTTATTGGTGCAGCTTTTTTTTAATCCAAAAGGGCAGCTTGCAGCGAGAGAGATTCCATGCAAACCCCAAAGAGATCATAGAATCATAGAATCATAGAATCATAGAGTTGGAAGAGACCACAAGGGCCATCGAGTCCAACCCCCTGCCAGGCAGGAAACACCATCAGAGCACTCCTGACATATGGTTGTCAAGCCTCTGCTTAAAGACCTCCAAAGAAGGAGACTCCACCACACTCCTTGGCAGCAAATTCCACTGTCGAACAGCTCTTACTGTCAGGAAGTTCTTCCTAATGTTTAGGTGGAATCTTCTTTCTTGTAGTTTGGATCCATTGCTCCGTGTCCGCTTCTCTGGAGCAGCAGAAAACAACCTTTCTCCCTCCTCTATGTGACATCCTTTTATATATTTGAACATGGCTATCATATCACCCCTTAACCTCCTCTTCTCCAGGCTAAACATGCCCAGCTCCCTTAGCCGTTCCTCATAAGGCATTGTTTCCAGGCCTTTGACCATTTTGGTTGCCCTCCTCTGGACACGTTCCAGTTTGTCAGTGTCCTTCTTGAACTGTGGTGCCCAGAACTGGACACAGTACTCCAGGTGAGGTCTGACCAGAGCAGAATACAGTGGCACTATTACTTCCCTTGATCTAGATGCTATACTCCTATTGATGCAGCCCAGAATTGCATTGGCTTTTTTAGCTGCCGCGTCACACTGTTGGCTCATGTCAAGTTTGTGGTCAACCAAGACTCCTAGATCCTTTTCACATGTACTGCTCTCAAGCCAGGTGTCACCCATCTTGTATTTGTGCCTCTCATTCTTTTTGCCCAGGTGCAATACTTTACATTTCTCCCTGTTAAAATTCATCTTGTTTGTTTTGGCCCAGTTCTCTAATCTGTCAAGGTCATTTTGAAGTGTGATCCTGTCCTCTGGGGTGTTAGCCACCCCTCCCAGTTTGGTGTCATCTGCAAATTTGATCAGGATGCCCTTGAGTCCATCATCCAAGTCGTTGATAAAGATGTTGAATAAGACCGGGCCCAAGACAGAACCCTGTGGCACCCCACTAGTCACTCTTCTCCAGGATGAAGAGGAACCATTGATGAGCACCCTTTGGGTTGAAATGTGATGCTGTCCCAGGTTTAAGGATTCAACATTCTCACCTGTGCACATCTCGATATTTGGACCCCAAGATATGAAGCTGCCTTATATCATGTTAATTTATTTGTCCATCTACTCCGACTGTGAATACCTGGGATTTAACTTGGAACCGAAGCATGTGCTCTACCACTAAGCTGATTTTGTGTTTTGTGGCAGTTTAAATCTATCTGTATCTGGAGTGTCAGAAGTGCGTGCAGGATCCAGGCCCTGTGACCGGTAGGGCCTCGCAAGACTGGGGCCTTCCTAGTTTGGCCTGGAAGAGCAAGGTGCTGTGGCATAGCTGAGGCTTGACAGAAGATTTGTAGCACCTGATGGCAAGGGCCAGGAGGGGTATATAAGACCAGCATTTCCCTCTGGCTCTTTGCCACAGCAACATGCTACCCACCTAGCTGTGCTTCTGCTTCCTGACTCCTGGTATCCTGACTCTTGGACCCTTGGCTTCCTGACCCTTGGCTTCCTGACCCTCGGACTCTTGGCTTCCTGACCCTTGGCTTCCTGACCCCTGGACTCTTGGCTTCCTGACTCTTGGTTTCCTGATTCGTGAACTCCTGGCTTCCTGACTCCTGGACTGCTGATTCCTGCGTCCTGTCCTCTACCCCAGCCCCGACGTACCAAGTCAGGACTCTGACTGCCTGTAACCCAGACTGTGACATGGAGTAGTTTCCAAACAGTTATACTTATTGCCTATTTATCTCTTCCCATACTAGGTCTGTCTAGGAACCCATGAAAGATCCTGGCAGGACCAGCTCCACACTTCCATTTCTACGGACTGCATTTTTGTATCTTTCTGAGCCCAAGTCATAAATGACATGTGCACTCTCATCCACACAGAAGGCAATCCAATAAAAAGACATCACTTTCAAATTACCATGCCTCTGCTTTTTTTTAGACATTTATGAGTATTGAATCTTAAGTTTTAAAAGGAATGACAGCTGACCCATGCTGTGTTGCATACACAGAGGGAATGACAAATATCCAGGGAACCTCCAGTGTTTCCTTTCTTGCTTTCAACTTCTGAGAAAACAGAAAAGCATCCTCTTTCCTCTTTCACACCCATTGCTAAATCTCTGGGCAATGTTCTCAAGGGTGACCCCTCTCCAGTTAGACTTCTCTTTCCTTCACAAAGAATATATTCAAATCCATGCAAAATTGAGCCCTAAAAAGTATGATCCATTGTCTTCATTGGAGCTTACAAATGTTCAGCACAGACCTTGACCCATCCATATGATACCAAATGCCACAGTATAGATCAGTAGGAAACAGGAGTGGATGCTGTGGTGAGGTGGCAACAATCACTTGACTTCCTGACATCTGGGTCACTGCTGCTTACTAAGAGGGTTGAGGTGGTGGGGATGCCAGTGTGGTGCAAATGTGGCAGCATGAGCAGCAGGTTGGCTTTGCTTGTACCTTTGCACCATGCCAGCTTCGCCACTGTCTTGATCCTCCCCCTTCCAGAAAGTAGCATTGACTCATCTGTCAGGAGGTCAGGTGAACACTGCTGCCCCACCACAGAAGCCACTACTTATAAGAAATAGATAGCTAAAATCCAGAAATCCCATACAAGGAAGTCTGTTATCCCTACACTATCTGCTTGATAAGATTCAGATATCTGTAGAATACATGTTGGAGCCCTAAACTGATTTATTTGGAATAATTCACACCTTGTTTTCCTTCCTTCCTTCCTTCCTTCCTTCCTTCCTTCCTTCCTTCCCATCATCTCTATCTCATTGTGAAATCCAACTACGCAGTCATGGGAGGCTCACAAGATGAAATCCATTGCCAGTTCTATTTTCCTGGACCCCCTTTTACCATAGTATCTACTGGAGTAAAAGTGAAGCAAGGAATGAGAAATAACATTGAGAGAATTATAGAATGAGACATCCACATCCTGCCTTTCTACCTTATGAGTTTAGACTGAGGCAGCCAAAACTATGAAGTTGCATTCCTTAAACTTTTGGGATTTGAGACCTTACAATGCTCCTCCCTGTGTTTGTGATGAATGACTCTGGTTGTCTAATATTCACTCTTTTTCAGCCCAAACATTAATTCATGACGCAAGTATTATAATAAAGCATCTGGCCTTGCAGCTTTGTCTGCACTCTTGGCAGCAAAATTGAGCATGTCACCTTCATTCTTCTGTTCAATATTCACACCAACACAGACTATTTGCACATTCTACAATGGCAGTCAAGCGAGGGAGAGTTCAGTCTCGTCTAAATGTTCTAATTGAGCATATTAATATACCTAACTTCATAACAGTATTTCTGTACTTCATCCAGTCAGTAAAGAACTACTTTGGGTCTTAGTGCTATTAACCCTGCCGGTTTTTAGTATCAAGCATGAGATAGAGCAGATCCATGTGAATTCTTTACCTAGTAAAAATGCTATCTAAATATTCTGAAAACTATAATCATTGTGAACTATTGCATGGTGTTCATCAGAGGGGATGGTGGAGATTAAGTCTTTGCTTCTATTATAGAACATCTGGAGGACCACAGGTTATGGAGAAGCTTTACAGAACAGTTACGAATGTTTAGCTTACCACTGCCCTCTGTCAAAGAGCTGCTCCAAAATTTAAAAGTGAACAAAATCAAACTTGGGCTCCAAGGTGACACTCATGACAATTAGCAAGAGCTTGGAACAGGTGATTAGATTTAAATGATGCCTGGTCAGCTCTACTTTATAAATGTGCCTTTGATAGCCTCTCCGCCCTACAGGGTTCAATAACCTGTATGTTCTTGCTCTACTGCTGAGATTACACAAACTGCCTAAAAAACTGCACCCAGTTCTACAAATTTCCTCACTGTACAAACACAGACGAAACTAATAAAATATAGAATGGCTCAGCAATGGAAGTGCTGCTTTTCTGAAATGGTATTTCTTTGATGGAGCAGCAGGATAAGGTACAGATGTTTCTGCTTCGTCCTTGCTTGAGGGTCATAAACCATTACATGCAATGCTAACTGCCAGTCAAGCCCAGGCTTGATGTAAATGCCATTCCCCACAGCAGGGTGTCCAGCTCAACAATGACAGGAAGGAAGGCTGTTTAAATCTCATCTCTCTAGCAGTGAAGGGCAACTGTCTCTCGGTACAAGAGTCCCCTCCCTGCCACTCAGCCCTTCACTCCTGTATGCCGTTGTTCTGGAAGGAGCTAAGACACACTCGAAATAAAATTGTGTGCATACTTCAACAGAGACTATTGGAAGCTAAGCTCACAACATTGGTGTGTTTGAGTGTATATGCACGTGCGTCTGGATAAAAAGCCTCTTGGATGTCCATGGTGGTGTTACTGGGGCTGAGGAGCATGCACCCAAATGGCTTGTGCATGCGCCAAGAGGATCTTGTCTTGCCTTGGCACCCTTATGCTTCTATGACCTCTAGCATAACTCAGGCCCCGAAACAGGCAACTGTGCAATCCTATGATCAAATTAATATTAGATTGTAAGATCCTCAGAGCCTTTTGTCCTCTACAATGCACCATGCAAACCGATGGAGCAATATTTAATTAATTAATTGCCCACTCTTCATGCCAGAGTCCCAGGATGGGCCAATCTATCAAAACACAACATCAAAACTGGCCCCAAACAACCTCCAATTATAAAAGGTCAGTGTCAAAAGCCAGAACTACATCTTCGGCATTCTCTGGAAGTTATATAATGAAACTGCAAGACGCACCTCTGTGGGGAGGGACTTCCCAACTTAGTGACCCGACCGCCACAGAGAATGCCTTTTCTTGTCTGCCCCAAGCCTCTGAGGTCAGAGGAACTCCCAGTAGGTTGCTGTTCCTGTTAAACCATTCTTAATCATCATTATCAATGCTTTTTTTCTAAAAAAGAACGTTTAGCGTTACTCTCATTTTCCTACTCATATTGAAATACTGCCCCTCAATGAGGCCAAACTTAGATTCACAAAATGTTTAGGGGTATGCGTACCCCTGCGTCCTCCCAGAAAAAAATGCACTGATCATTATTGTTGTCATACAAACTGTACAGTGGTACCTCGGGTTAAGTACTTAATTCATTCTGGAGGTCTGCTCTTAACCTGAAACTGTTCTTAACCTGAAGCACCACTTTAGCTAATGGGGCCTCCTGCTGCCACCACGCCGCCGGAGCCCAATTTCTGTTCTTATCCTGAAGCAAAGTTCTTAACCTGAAGCACTATTTCTGGGTTAGCGGAGTGTGTAACCTGAAGCGTATGTAACCCGATGTACCACTGAATAGACAATAGCTATGGGGGTTCTGCTGAGAAATTTGAGTTGACTCCCGACATTTAATGAGATACAAGAGATACAAGGCTGGGGTCAGTTGTAGCAGACAGGTGGGAGGGAGGGATGCTTCAACCTATTAATACTCTATTGAAAATATTATCACCCTGTGAGTTTTCACTCCCAAACTGGCTTCTTTCAGTTTTTGGGTGCCTTTGTGGTAAATAAAAACAGCTTAGAAAATATTGACAGGGACATGGTTAGGCTCCTACAACTGCCCATTCATTTCCCCTTCCAGTGTCTGACATCACTGCTGCAGTGACCTTCCAAGGAAAACATGAGTTTTGGACTCCAGTAATTTCCTTGCAATGTTGAGTTGTGCCTAGATGTGGGGCAAGCAGTGAAAGCAGAGATGACGGAACACAACTAACACCCCTATTCAAATGACTGCAAATGGTATCAGATTGGGTAGAGTCTACCTCCAGCAGCTCCCTTGCCTCAGTTTTGCTGACACCCCACTGCCGGCCAATCCACCTTCTTTAAGGCTGTGCAAGGCTATCTGCCTTTTGCAGCCTATGAGATCATGGCTACTGTCAGTACTCTTTATCTCTGGTTGCAAGGCCAGCAGCTCCCAAACTACCAGGACCAGGGCAAAAGTCAGCACACCTCTGAAGACCCACTTGGCCTGTGAGTCTCTAGACCTTCTCAGAACTGGAGCATTGTTAAGCACTGCGTATGAGCCAGTGACTCAAATAAACAGAGTTAAAGACCCTGTGTCTGCAAATGCTGGGTTTCTGCAAGCAATTTTTTGTTTAGTTCTGGCAGCAGCTTTCCATCCTTCGTGATTATTCAAAAACCAACCATTTTTGAGCTACACACCCAGTATTCAGAAGCCTAAGGAGTGCTTTTATTCAAATTCATTGTGTGTGTATGTGTGTGTGTGTGTGTGTGTGTGTGAAATGCTGGTGGATGGGATGGGTTTTATTACAACTTGTATGTTGTATATCTTAACAATAGTTGCCTTGAATTATTATAATTGCCACATGCTATTTTTAAAAGGTGGGCGGATGTTGTGGGGAAGGCAAGAGCTATTACTTATCTGAGGACACAAATCCACTAAGTCAGATGCATCCTGCATTTTTCAAAAGGCAGCAATTTTTTTCGTGCATCTGTTATGAATGACTTTGCCCTGGATGGGAGGCCAGGTGATATATAATCACAAGTATTTGTTGTACATCCTGAAGAAACCAGTGAGATCCTCTCTTTATAAATAATCTAGACGTCTGTCGAGTCTGATATTTCCTTTTGTGGTTTGAAGACTGTTGTGAAACCAGGCTACACAAAGATGTGCTAGCTGAACACAAGCAAAGCTGTTTGCATTTATAAATCTGGCTTGAGTGAGTCCTATAGATTACAATGGTATTGTATGCTATCTCTAAGGCATCACTGCTGTCAACCCCATCCATGACATTGTTCATTGTGATTTGTGTGTTTTTGCTTTATATTGGGTGGAATTCAATTAAGTTTTTATCAGAGTAGACCCAGTGAAATTAATAAACATGACTGAGGTTCATTAATTTCAACAGGTTTGCTCTGAGTAAAACTTAGTTGAATACCGCCCATTTTATTTTAACTGTTGTATTCATTTCTTGAGCTACTTAGAGAACTTATGTTATGGGGCAGCAAGATAAATTTAGTTAATAAAGACTGTTTTGGATTGTTCTTGAGTGTTATTTTTTAAAAAACCATGTTCTCTCAAATACAGTATGGCTTTGAAATGTTCTCATATGTAATGAACAGAGTCTATTTATTTTCCTTTCTTATATGATTATGATTGATGTATAGCAAAAAGTGCTCTATTATTACATTAATATATTTCTACCTTACAGGTATTGTTTTTGTGTATTGGGTATATACTGTACATTTTGTCCCCCAACCCCTTTTTGTGCAAATTTTATAATAAAAAAGAAAAAAAGGTAGAGAGCCAGCTGTCTATATACAGGGTGCCTTACACAGTTATATAGGCAACATAGGCTGCTCAGAAGGATGTAAGAACAGTTTTGCTGAATCAGACCAGAAGCCCATCTAGGCTGCACTCAGACAGCAGTTTATTCTTTTCCCCTATCAGTTCCCTAACTATACAATATCCTGCTACTTTGCTTTGTCTTTTAAGTATGCCATTTTGAATTGTGTGTTTATATTTGTTATTGTGATCTTCTTTGGGAATTATCAAGTCAAAAAGCAACTATAAGCACTTGACATGCATACTTACATTACAGATATAATATGCGAGAGGACATACCCTCTAGCATTCCTCAGAAAACAGGGACATTCTGTTCTACATGAGTAGAGTGTCCCTTCTGAGACATTTCTTTTCCTTGTGGGATACTTCACACTTTGTGCAGCAGACATATTTGCTATGCATTTGTCTCAGTGTGGCTGTATGCCTTGTAATATTTGAAGGAGAGATGTGGATGCAAATAGATCACTTCAGGAAGCTGCCATTGTCTGCAACTTTCTAATCTGTATCCTCTGAGTATTTGTGAATAAGTGTTCTCTGTTCAGTTGTTGGAACATTCCTTGAGGGGAAGGGGTGGTATGGGCAACAGAGACATGATAAATGCCTCTGCTGCTATGATAAATTGTGAAACAGCCTACCAGGAGACTAGCAGGAACCCAAGAAACCACCTTAGCAGTGATAAGGTGATTTCCTATGTTGTCAGTCAAGGTGGTCTGTCTAGCAACTGTCTACACTGGTGTGCAATGGCTCTCATTAGTTTTAGACAAGAGGGTATTTTTGTTTTGTTTTTTAAAAAATGAGAATTGAAACACAGCCATTCCACAAAATTTGCACTTATCTGAATTTTTGGATACACATCTCCCACCAAACAAAGTTTGCAAAGATATAGTGGGGGTAAGGTGTGCATAAAGATGAATATATTTCTGAAAATAAATATTAGAGGAAATTGCTTGCAAAAATGTGTACATTAGTCAAAAGTGCATACAAAAATATGTTTACTTACTGATATTTGCGCTAAAATCCTAGTGAATTTCCGTGATGATTTTTGAAAAGCAAATTGCTGCAGAAATGGACAAACTGAGAGTACTGAAATTGGTAGATTTTCCCACCCCTAGGTGAGAGTGAGACAAACTACAAGCCCAGATTTGTATGTAATGTTTAACCATGGCTTAGCACTGGATAGCACAGCAGCAGCAGAATTGTGGGAGCTGTGAAGGCTTGTTTGCTTGTTCTTGCAAAACCATAGTTTGGCTTAGCGGTGCATGTGAATGCCCAGTGTGGATACTGTGAAGCTGTAACCCATCCCACCCCCCAACTTTAAATCCTCCCTGCTCCCTTTGATATAATTAATGATAGAGGAAATGTGACATTAAGCCTGTATTTCTTATGGTTCCTGTTCCTTTCAGGTCATTGATGTGATGTTCTGTATCTGATTATGTGTTAAACAATACATCATTATCATGCATATGCTAATTTGGCCATTCTGGTAATTAACATTTTAAATGGATCCCCCCCCCCCACCACCAAATGAGAGAACATCTTTTAAAATAAAGACAGGGAAAGAGACAAACAAAACATAGTGTTGGCGGTACAGAGTGAAGAGTAGGGCAAGGTTGTTGTCTTCTGTCTTTGATTGATTTATAAGATTGTAAACCATCCAGAGGACTTGTCTGATGAGTGGTATAGAGACATCACAAATAAATTACTACATATTAATAAAATCCCTTCCAGCATTATATCTACAGAGAAAGCATTGACACCTGTCTTTAGGAGATAAAGATTGAAAGGGAAAAGCTAGAGAACAACAAACTTTTGAGGCTTTTAAAAAAGGCATATAAGCAGGCACTGTTACAAAAGGAGAGAATGTAGATGAATATAAGCCCTGCTGAGTAATACTTCACAGCTGGAAGTTGACCCCTAATTTCTCTGATTAAATATTTATTTATTTTAATTTTAAAAGTTATACTCCACCTTTCTTTATAAAACAAATTGACTTACAAAAATATCATAAAATACATAAAACACAATTAAGCAGTTCAAGTTAACAATGAAAATAAGAAATTAAGATTACTTAAACCATCAGTACTGTGCTTTGCTTCCTGAGAAGAAAAGAGTCCCATTAACTCAATTGTTCTTCCTTCTAAGTAGACATATGCGATATTGTTCTATAATTCACTTCCACATATTAAAACCAATAACAGGACAAATCAATGTGATATAAAAACGGAGAAACAGAACTTTAACCTGCAATTACTGCCCAACAAAATCCTTAGCTGCTTGCCTGAAGTTTACAATGTTAGCTGACCAAACCTCTCTGTGGAGGTAGGTCCACAAACTGGGAGTTTCAGTAGAAAATGACGTGTCTTGCATCCTAACCAGTTATGTTTCTGAAAGTGGTGAGCTGCACAGCAGACCCTCCACTGTTGAAGGCAGTAGGCTTGGCAGGGTCTTCTGGGAAAAGGCAACCCTTCAAATAGCCTCATCCCAAAACATTTAGGTAGTAAGCTACTCTCCCAACTTCTTCAAGTTCAGCTCCCTGATGCTACCTTTTGGTACCATTTCTCTCTCTGAATGTATTAAACAGCAACTTAGGGAGACTTTCAGTCATTATTTAAAATAAAATGGCATTCCATTCCTTTGAAGCATTTGGCATTAAGTTCTGTGGCTTAGCCTGGTTGGGGAGTATTTGATTTTTCATGGCAACAGAGCAGAGGTATGACAAAGTAAATGAATGCTGGAGCAAAGCTACTTCTCCCATATTTTTCTTCTTCAAAAAAATATGGATATGTAGTGGAATAAGAAGAAGCAGACATCTGGATTCTATGATAAGAGCTGTGTTTCTTTAGTGATAAAGGCAGGCTGGCTTCAGTATTGTTAGTTAATATTCCTGCCGGGTAAAAGGTAAAGATGCACAATCTTAAAAATAAAAAGGAAGAGCAGGGACAGATGAGCAGAGCACATTTGATCACATGCTTCTGAAAAAAGAAGTAAAATGCAGAGCGGAATGAGCTGCTACAGCTTCAAGCTGTAGTGTATTCCTTCCTTGATCTTCTGGAGAGACTTTCCAGTGGTGCGTAGGGCTTCAGAATGGCAGATAACAATAATAATAATTTATTATTTATACCCCACCCATCTGGCTGGGTGTATTATTATTAATAATAATAATAAGCGATAAAACAGCAGACATTTAAAACTTCCCTATACAGGGCTGCCTTCAGCTGTCTTCTAAAAGTCAGATAGTTGTTTATTTCCTTGACATCTGATGGGAGGGCGTTCCACAGGGCAGGTGCCACTACCGAGAAGGCCCTCTGCCATTCTTTTCTCAGACATTGCATGAATGAGATCCTGCAGAAGCAATGGTGAAGTATGGGCTACTATTCACGTAGTCTTTTTTTATTATTATTATCAAGGGCCAATTCACACAACTTCTTGGAGAAGGTTTACTTCCCCCATACATGTTGACTTTTCTGCCTCAAGTCAGACACAATCTGAGCACTGAGGTGGTGAAGGGCGCCTCATTCCTAGCCCTTAATTTAGAATGGCATCACACATTTCAGGAAGCAGATGTATTAATGAGTCACCACATCCACTTTTCTCCTTTCAGGCATAATGTACAAGGAAGGAACACTCTTACCTTTGTTCTGTGGTGAGAGGCATGAACAGCAAGTACACTTGGAGCTCCTGCAGTTCTCCATGGAGATAATGTGTAAATTGATTTCCTCTTCACACCTGACATTGGAAGTGCAAAAAGCAGATGTGCAAATTGCTCTTGCTGTTTCCTCTCAGATATGCAAATCTGCTCTTTGTGTGTTGCTTGCAAGCATATTTTAAATGGGTTGCAAGAACATGCTAAGCCAAGGACTGAACCAGAATAAGTTGCTTAGATGGCCATCCCTTCAATCCAGGCTGGTCATCAATATGAAATCATTGAGATAAAAGTCATCCAACTGGTTCAGATTCAGATAAGAAGAGCTCAAATCCAGGATCCAGCCCACAGAAAGCCCCAAATCAGGCTTGAAGTCACTGATCTTTCATCCTATTTCCCCTGCACCCCAGAAGCTCATTTTCAGGGGCACACTGCCTCACTTGAAAATATAGGATGTCACTAAGCATAGCACTAAAATGACTTCTCTTTGTGCAGTGCAATGTCTCCCCTCTCTCCTCCCACCAACCCTCTAAAGCTGAGTTGGAAATGGTGCAGGCTGCAAGCAGGGGAAGGAAAAGAAGGAAATCCCATTGAACTACCACTAATCCTCATACTAGTGCAAAAATTAGCTGAAAACCACTCTTAGGTTCTAAGCTATGTGGTTGCAATATATTTATGGTAATGGCAGTTTAGATTTTGTTCATAACACAATCCTGAGAGGGTAAATATTTCTGAGATATGGGAGACATGGATACAAACCTTTGACATTTTTTCAGCTGTACTATGGGAAAGCTGAACAGGAGAAGATTACTGCATTTAAGCCCTGCTTGAGGTCTTTCCATAGGCATCTGGTTAATCACTATGAAAATGGAATGTTGGACCAGACGGGCCTCTGACCTAATCCAGCATAGGGTCTTATCATCTGGGTGCAACAAATGCTTCAAACATGTAGCAAAATAACTGTCTGCTGTTCATGCCAATGAGGTAGTAGAAGAAAGAATCCAGATGAGGCACAGAATGTAAGAAGGGCTCAAATGCACTTTTTATTTTTAACTTTCCCCATCTTTATTTATAGGCGTATGTATATGCCAGTACATTGAAATTACAAGTACTGAAATGAAACAAGCAAATAAGGAAACAATAGATGCACAGTTTACAAAAATGTATCATATGATAATCAAACTTCAAATAAGAAAGATCAGTGCTATAATCCAGAGTATCAACAACCATAAATAAGCAATAAAGAAAGAGTGGTTGCTTGTTAATAAAGCATCTCTTCTAAATTTCTACATTGAATCTGCAACCTGATGTTGAAGACAAAACATGGTGCCAGGAATGAAGTACACTATGGAAAGGTATTGTGGAATATTTGAAGGCTCTGCAGCTCTGCATCCTTTCTCCCCTTCACATGAGGAAGCTGAGGAGTAGAGGAGGGAGAAATTGAAAACAGCCATTCTTTTTTCCTTTTGATGTGCCTCCTTTCTTGCTGTAGTCAAACAGTGGTAGAAGTTGAGGAAAGTCATGGTGGAGAGACACTGAGACAAAAAATGTGGTTTAAAACAATGGCAGAGATTTGATTAAAGCAGGGATGGGATGACACTGAGTGGCTGGAAAGAAAGAAAGAAAGAAAGAAAGGAAGGAAGGAAGGAAGGAAGGAAGGAAGGAAGGAAGGAAGGAAGTTTTAGCAAGAAAAAAGTAACAGGGATGGATACAACACAGAATCTAACCCCCAAAGGCTACCAAAAGAGCCTTTCCCAACTCCCTTTTCACTGTACTCAAAGTTCATTTTAAACTGCCAATAACCTCTTCCTTGTCACCTCCTGCTCACTCTACTAAAGCCTCTGTAATAGTTTCAAATCACCACTTTCCCCCTCTCAGTTTTCCTTCATCTCTCTTTTCTTGAAACCTCAGCTGCTGTTGAAAACTGTCATTTTCCTCTGTGTCCATCTTATGCCTTCTCTTTTGCTCCCGTGCCCTGCCTTTATGCAAATTCAAGATTGTAATGAGGCACTGCATATGTATCTGAATGAAGATAATGGAAGTTATTCAGTATTATAGCTATGTACTGCTATGCAGATGGTTTGCTTAGCTCCCTTTCAAGAATCCAAGCACCCTAGGAAAGTTTCCATCTGCACTCTTCCCCCCACAAAAAACCCTCCATATAAAAATATGCATTAGTTGGAATGATATAATCTCCAAATTGATGCCATCTTGCTTCTAAATTTCACAATGCCTTTTTAGATCTGACCTTTCAAAGTGGAGGCCTGTCTGCCATTAGGCAGAGCTCCTGCACCATTCAGAAATCACATGTATCTGCTCAGTGACAAAGTCTTGAATGTTCAGCACAAAGGAGCGAAATAACAATGCAAGCCTAAGATTTGCAGACTGCAGATTTCTTTTATTTTACCCACTTGTTCTCGCTTCCCTTTTTCCACATTATGGTAGTCATTTGCATTACCTGCTCAATCCTCTCAGTCTTCTCAGCGAGGAGCAATATTGAAGCTAATTATTTGAGGATGGGATTTAAAGAGAGATGGGCAAACTGCAGTGTATCCATCGCTTATTTCTAAGTAGGACAAGTTATCATTAATTCAAATTTTGCAAGTTCTTATGAAAAGGCTAGCTGAGGTGATAGCTTACAAGAAAGATGATTGACTTGAAGCACAAAGAATAAGACAGCCACTTGGGAGGCTTCATAGCAGGTTGGGGAAACTATGGCCCTCCAGATGTTGTTGAACCACAACTCTTCTTCACCATACTGGCTGGGGCTGATGGGATTTGGAGTCCAGCCATTCTTCTGAGGAAAGCTTACTCTCTCACAAACTCCCTCCCTATGGGATTTCCCTATGAATCCCAAGCCAGAATTAAGATTGCTGGAAGAAATATCAGCAACCTCAGCTATGCAGACGATACAACCTTGATGAGAGAAAGTGAGGAGGAATTAAAGTACCTCTTAATGAGGGTGAAAGAGGACAGCACAAAATATGGTCTGAAGCTCAACATCACAAAAATTAAGATCATGGCCACTGGTCCCATCACCTCCTGGCAAATAGAAGGGGAAGAAATGGAGGCAGTGAGAGATTTTACTTTCTTGGGTTCCATGATCACTGCAGATGGTGACAGCAGTCACAAAATTAAAAGACGCCTGCTTCTTGGGAGAAAAGCGATGACAAACCTAGACAGCATCTTAAAAAGCAGAGATGTCACCTTGCTGACAAAGGTCTGTATAGTTAAAGCTATGGTTTTCCCAGTAGTGAAGTATGGAATGAGAGCTGGACCATCAAGAAGGCTGATCGCCAAAGAATTGATGCTTTTGAATGATGGTGCTGGAGGAGACTCTTGAGAGTCCCATGGACTGCAAGAAGATCAAACCTATCCATTCTGAAGGAAATCAGCCCTGAGTGCTCACTGGAAGGATAGATCCTGAAGCTGAGGCTCCAATACTTTGGCCACCTCATGAGAAGAGAAGACTCCCTGGAAAAGTCCCCGATATTGGGAAAGATGGAGGGCACAAGGAGAAGGGGACGACAGAGGACGAGATGGCTGGACAGTGTTCTCGAAGCTACCAGCATGAGTTTGACCAAGCTGCGGGAGGCAGGGGAAGACAGAAGTGCCTGGCATGCTCTGGTCCATGGGATTACGGAGAGTCAGACACAACTAAACGACTAAACAACAACAACATGGGATTTCAGACAACCTTCATCTTCTAAATCAGATTTACCCAACATCTGGTCCACTATGTTTAACATAGTCCATAACAGCCATGTATTGTGGTGGACTACACAGATTTGTATTTCAGAGAAGCAGTGATGGTTTATAATTTTGACACTGAATCTTTGGTGGCTGCCTGCCATATGTGACTTGTGCACTGCTTTCCATATGGTGAGTCACAGGTTGCAGAACTTCTGCTATATTTATTAACTCAGAAGAGCCATTGTTTTCAGTAGAACTTACTTTGCCTTGCCACACCCCCTAACGGGAAGTAATACTACCTCTAGCAGCTATGTGAACTCTTTTATTTAAAGTATCTAAAAAGGTGTGGGACAGATAGACATACTGCAGAGACTCCTTTCAGCATATAATCTGACATTCAGGCCCCCATTAGTGAAAGAATGGTAGAAGTATAGAATTGTAGAGTTGGAAGGGACCCGAGGGTCATCTAGCCCAACCCCCTGCAATATTGGAAGCCTGCCCATAGCTGTCCCTGGGTGGACTGGGACCACCAACCTTCTTGCACTGATGGAGTGATCCTGACAGAGCAATGCTGGCAGAGTGATTGGCACAGCACTATGCTGAATTCCTCATTCAGCCTTCAAATGCCATTTCACAGAATCTGCAAAGGCCTGCTTTCTTTCATTCAACTGAGCCTGGATCCCTACCCTTCTTCAACCCAATGGTTACATTCACTTCTGGGCAATTTCCTGGGGACCATATCCCAGCGGTGGGTGAGGCCAGAGAAAAAGTAATATATGTAAAATTTTACCTTTGTACAGTAGGGTAGCTTCCATAGTAATGAGTCTGGAGCACGGGCAGACGCACCATAATCTGTAGAGCAGAGCTTTCCAAACTTTTCATGTTGGTTACACACTTTTTAGGCACGCATCATTTCCCGGCACAGTAATTCAGTTTTCCTAGCAAACTGGAGGTTAAACTAAACCCTTTCTAGCCCCGAGAGGAGCATGGGGAGCGTTCACACGGCACACCTACACACTGCAGCTGACACACTAATGTGTCACAACACACAGTTTGGGAAACTCTGCACTAGAGTCAGTAAAGAGCTAAAATTTGGGCAAACTCATAAATTCATGAAGTAAGCAAAATTTGGTTAATTAAAACTAAGCCAAGCGCTGTTGCATTCAGTTTAGGATCACAAGCCCGGGCAGCTTCACAGCCAATCTGTTAACATGACAAAATGTCTTGATGGCCTGTCTAAGAGGAATCTTTGGCCTGAGCAGATAGAGGTTGCCAAGGTGATAGGGTGCAAGTTTGAGGTGACAGGAAAAGAGTGTCTTTGTCAAGGTGTTGTGGGAAGAAGAATAGGGAGGGGGGAAAGACAGAGATTGATGTTTGGCAGGCTGGTTGAAGGGAGGTGGGGAGAGATGTCTTGGACTCAAGTGCTACACTGCTGTGAAGAACAAGCCCTGCTTGAGATGACCATGCTGTAAGATCTGGACTCCCTCCATCAAAACCTCAGGTGTAAATATGTGAATAAATCATATTTCTTAAAGCTATGACTATCTCTGCCATGTCTAGATTCTCAAAGGAACACAGACCTTGAGTGAGCACCTGGAACTCCTCTGGAATCTTGCTCCCACTCTGCAGAAAGTGGGTGGTGGTAGCATCCAACCTTTGTAACATTATACACAGCCCTGTCTCTACTGGTCATTGACACAAATAAATATACCCCCCCATCATTCATTCAGGCAGCTCTACTACATTTAAGTATCTGAACTTTGGGATATGAATAAAGCTCTCTTCTAATGACCTGAGAAAATATTGAAGTCATCAGTATTAATTTTTAATTACTGGTATACAATTGCACTGAAAGCAAATAAGACTTTTCATGCTCTTTAAATCTTGTAAATTAATCATGGTATTTTGCTACATTAAAGTTCTGGTAAATTCATTTGTTAGATTTTGAATCCTTTGCAAAGGATTTGTAACAAAAATCTAGCTGCAAATTTAAGCTGCTTTGCACACTTGCAGAACTCCATTCCCTCCTGTTGTTGCTTGATTCTGTGAGCACATCTTCTATTGTTAATGTAGCAGAACACTCCATGGTTTTATAGCTCTTCCATGCATGTTTGGAGTGGGAATAATTGAACAGCACCTTAGCAACAAATGAGCATCATTGGCTCACATTAGTCAGTGCTGTGTGGAAAACTGCCCCAGCAGCATGGCAGATCATATAGCCAAGGCTTGAAATAAGTACTAATGGTTTTCAGTCTGCTCATTCTCAAGGATATCAACTGGTAGAATGATGTTTCTATGCCTTTGTAGGACTGGTGACCTGTTTCTTATAAAAGCAATAAATAGATGGAAGTGGGCAACATAGTTGCACGAAAAAAGGAGAAAACAGCTTATTAAGGGCACTGTAGGAAGTAAAGGAGAGATAAAGTCTTCTCATAACAGTTTAGTTGGTTTTGAGAACAAGCAAAATGTTGCAATAAAGAACATGGCCACTCAAATCCATTCCCCGTGTTTTCTATCCCACAACAGTGAGTCAGCACTCCATGTTCACTGAGCATGCTCAGTTCTCATTGGACTGTTTTGAATCCCATCCCTGAGCCACCTCCCACACCCACCCACCCAAAAAATCTTTTCTACTTCTGCAAATTTCAGGTTTCCCCTGAGTCTACTGATACTTCCCCTTGGTGCTGCTGTTTTGGTTGCATAATAATAAGTATTCAGGGATCACTATTAGTATATATTATCTTTGGATTTCTAAAGATGGTTAGGCAACGAGGCAAATTGCCCAAGGGATTTTGCTTTCCTGGCTGTCTTCAAAAACCAAGATGAAAGCCACACATCTCAAGCCTATGCATCTCTACTCTGATGTTCAATAGCTATAAATCCCAAGTAAGTGGGCAAAATATTGAAGGTGTGGAGTGTGATCTTAAGCATGTTTACTTAGACATCTGTAATGTTTCCAAGGGGTTGCTCGAGAGCAAGCAGGCAAATATCTCCCGGCTTGGCTGTGAAGCCTTGCTTTTGCTGCCAAAATAAACCTTATCTGTTCGGAGCACCACTCTCCCGTGACTGACTCAATCACTGGCAGAATCCGTGAGTGGGTGGTTCCTAAACTTTCCGCAGCAAAGCAGCTTCTTGACACCCAGTCTGCGCCTCTCCTCTCTGCGCAAGGAGGGCGTGGGTAACGGAGGACCCCTCTCCTCCCCGCTTTGCCCAGGCACAAGCTGTCCTGGCACCGCCTCGCCTCTTCTGACTCCTGCAGCTCCTCTCCACTGGAGGCATGTTTACTCTCCTCCATTGAAGAGGAGCTTCCCAGGATCCCTGGAGGCTCTCTATAATCCATTCGGCTTTTCCTCTCTCCCTCCTGAACCGATGGCAGTTCCCTGACAACATCCTTCAGAGTTGAAATGACCTTGGCCTCTAGCAAGTAGATATAAGGTTGCAAAAAGATAGGGGTGCTTCAAAGACCCCTCCATTCATGTCTGGAGGAGAAGTGAGGACCACACTGCTGGCCTTGTTCTCTACTGATACTAGAACAAAAGTCCATGCATTCACGGCAATATCTACAAGGGAGGGAAGTCTACACACATACAACTGCCCACCACAACCCTGTGCAGGTGTTATGCCTTAAAAGAAAACCCCTATATGGGGGTGCACACATGTCATCTTGTACCTGTGCAACTGCTTCATTTGACACATGTTGATTCTAAAATTCACCATGTGTAGCTTTGCCCTGAGGAAAGTGGTGTTATGTTCACATGTTCATCTGTCCCTCCAGTCTCTTCATGTGGTTTTGACTGTGCAGCTTTCTTCCCAGGGACAACCTTTCCCTGCTCTAACTTCTCTTTCCCAGCTCATATGTCTCTGACCTTCCCTCACTGAGTTGACTCAGTGCAGTAACATTGGGGTTCCTTTCTAAGTCATAATGCTATGTTACTCTTGTATTTTATTGGATCAACTTACAAAATATTAAAAACGTAACTATCATTATTGCACTAACAAAATAATGACCTCAAGAATCACATCAACAACAGCAGAAGCACCAGCAAATTATCTGCTTAGAAGCAGGTGTGGAGAATTATCTTTGGTCCAAAGAAGATGACAAGGCAAGTCTTTGCACAAGGAAAGAGCATTCATGCAAGCAAGTCGCTCCTCTTTACTTGTTACTAGAGTCACTGTGAACTAGTACATCCATCATAGAGAATCTTGATCAGATTGATTCTGGTTTCAATTCATGCTTAGATATGAAATTGTTGGATGACCTTGGGCAACTCATTGTATCTCAGACTCAGCTATCTGATAGGAAGGAATACTAATCACTTCCCTGAGAAGAGATGAATGAGATAATCGGTATTAAGCATAAAATGCACCACATAAATGATAAATAGAAATTTTTAATAATCTCAGAATAAAGAGACAGATAACATTTGATATTTAGCACGTTACTCATACTGGAGTTTTCTACTTGGGCGGATCATTAATATACCATTAACAGATTTAGTGAACATTTAAACCAATTGAAATGCTTAATGGCTGCAAGGGGATTTCCTCATTCTTCTGTAAGTTTTATCTCCTGTGATTTGATTGAGAAGTTCCACAAATGACTTCACAAACTTTAGAAGGAAGAGGAGGAGAACAATCAAATATCTGTTAACAGTGAGCAGATGGGTAATGCCACTACTGCTTGGTGGGAACAAGCTAATTCACTAAAATATTAAGGATATTGCTGGGGTTTTGAATTGGTAATGTAATAACGTGCAGACAAGCAGAGCAGGAGGGAATTCATATCATATGTGATTGCCAACAAGTCACAATGTCTCAAAGAAACAGATTATAGGATTATGCACTCCTATATGAAGCAACTTAACACGGAGCCCAGCTGTTGTATGGACATAGTGAATGTCTTCAAGAGCATTATCTGGGGGCTGGACAATTCAGCTCATCTTGTTGTGCTACATGCCTTTTCTGAATTACGGTTATTGTTTTTGTGTCAGTGACAAAAGCAAAATGTTTCCTTCCTTTCTCTTTCTTCTCCCACTCCAAAAAGAGAGAATGTAAGAAGAACCTGCTGGATCAGGCACGCATGATGTGCACATGTGATACCAGGCACATCACACTGTGCCACATAGCCCCAGTGAGGCCCACCACCATGAGGCTCAGCCCCTCAATATTTTTTTTTTGGGGGGGTCAGTCCTGTCCCAACAGACTGGTGGTTAAAGACACCTCAACCCTATAGCTGGTGCCTATGCTCACAGAGCTACAATTCTCATAGTGGTTTGACGGATAAACCCTCTTTCCAGGGAACTCTGGGAATTGTAACTGTGGGGGGAATAGAGTTCTCCTGACAACACTCAGCATCCTTGACAAACTACAGCTCCGAGAATTTAATCCATGATGGTTTAAAGTGGTATCATAGTGCTTTAAATGTATGGTATGAATGTGACCATAGAGTCCTGGGGCGATAGTCAACATTAGTCACACCCAAAGCAGACCCACTAAAATAAATGTAACTAGGTTACTTAAGTTCATTGATTTTAATGGGTCTGCTCTGTAACATTGGCTGTCATCTCTACATCCTTATTTTATTTGCTATAAATCTCTTTTCCAGGGTTGGGAAACCCTGGCAAGGTGGCTCCCAATGTGTTAAATACAATCCCTAGTACTGTGAATTGTAAAAATAAAACCATAATTTAAACCACAGTGACACTTCTAAAAATCGACACAGTGGCATAAACATACTAAAAACAATGCAAGTGTAAAGGCAGACAGCAAAAAAGCACATTAAAAGACCAGGAGCATAAAAGTATCAACAAAAATATGAATTTATAGCCATTTTGAAATGGATGGATGGTAGACCTGGCAGATTGCTGAGGGTTCTAGATATTATATTATCTCTTCCTCATAGGACACTGATGTAGGAAGGGTGAACCTATTTGCATCTGGAACTGGAATTTCTAACATCCAGAGAAAAAGCAAACGGATGGCAATTGTGACAATTTTAGAGTACTGCTTAGACCCGGGGCATAGGGGTGTGCTATCACCATATAAATTGTCAGCTATATACTGCTGGATACCTTTTTCCTTGAAAGAACACACATCTGCAATGAAACAATTTCATAGCTGAAAATTAACAACCATAACATATGAGCATCTCCAGTCGTATCTGCAAGAAAATGGCCCATTCTAAAGTCATGTCATTCATTCAATAAATAGCATCACATAAGTACAGTATGTCATCCGGCAGAGCTCTGATGTCCATCATGCTCATGGATTATATTACCAATAGCATGGTTTATGAATATTGTTCTGCTAACCGAGAAATTGACCAAAACAATCAAACATTTGCAGCCTAGAGGGCCACTTGTGCTTTGCCCGTTATATTTCATCTGCTTGTGCATTCTGATATACACATATATATGAAATGCTACAATACACAGCTTTTTAAAAAGTTGTTCACGGAGAAAGAAGGTAAAGGCTGTTTTCACAATCTCAGCTCTCTTGCGTCTGCTTGGGAATCACTTATCTTCTGAAGCCTGCTGGTGCCTGTGATAGTGAAAGCTGCAGTGTTAATTGTGGCAAAGTAATTGAAATGTAGAGCTGCTGCATTTTAGAGGGAGTCCATAAAGATAGAATAAACAGAAATAGGGAAGAAGCAAGTTTTGTTCTGCAATGATTCATCCACACCAAACCAAAAAGAATTATGGCAATAAGCCTAATTTGGATTATTAATTAGCAGGACTGATACCCCTTCAAGTTTTCAGTGAGCACTGTAAAGGTCTTTTAAGACAGAGCCCCACCCCCCACCCCCCAAAAAAATGGAAGGAGAGAAAAGTTGTGCTCAGCAAGTGCAAATTGGTTAGGCCACTGGACTGATGGAGCCCCATATGTAAAAACATAACAATGCCATATCAAAGCTCTGAATCTCCACCACTTTCTGGTTTCAGTCTCTTTAGCTGAGATTCCTGCATTGTAGGGAGTTGGACTAGAGGACCCTTGGTGTCCCTTCCAATGCTATAATTCTATGAGTCTATGATTCTCCTGAAAATCATGGGATATCATATCTCTTCTCTCAACCCCCCCCCCACCTGATGAAAAACAGAGAATTGCTCTGGCTGGGACTGCTGCCTCTCTCCCCAAAGGCGTTTTGGAGGTCTTGAGCTGCATCTAAGGAATATGCAGTGTGGGGTGGATAGAAGAGCTAGTCTCCCATGTGCGTTGATGCTGCCTGCATCTGTCCTCTATGTGGGTGACCACTACAAAAGCCACTCTACTCCCAGGCTAGTAACTTCCCCTTCCCCTATTACCTCTTCCTAATCTTCCTAACTGCACAGACACAGTTCAAGTTGAACAAGCTGCCACCATTGCCTTCTTTGCTGGCTTGTCTGTCTCCTCTTCTCCCCTTGCTTTTTCTCCTCTCCTCCTTTGGTTCTTCTTAGTGGCAAACATGCTGTTACTCCCCCTAGGGACCCAGGGCTTCACATGCCAACAAGCAAACAACTTCAGCTGCTTTGCCTTTGTTTAAAGTCCCTATTAAAGGCATCCAAGATAGTGGCCATCACTAAATCTTACTCAAAGTCTAACAGTGAAGCAGGACATTATTTTTCCTGTCCTGAATCTTCCAGCATTTAGTTCCCTTGGATAGCCATTGGTTCTAGTCTTAGTACAGCAGGAGAAAAACATCTCTCTCCATTTTCTCCACACCATGTCTAGTCTTGTACATCTCTATCATCCTTCTCCCTTTCTTGTCTTTGCCCATGAACTAAAAAAGCACCCAACACTGCCAGCTCTACAATATCCTTGCCGTGGTGCTGCAGCTAGAACCAAACACAGTATTCCAAGCATGGTTGCACCACATATTTGTATAATGGCTTGACAATATCGACGTTTTAGACTGGCACTGACGATATGAAGTTTTATTTTCACTCCCTTTCCTCATGATCCTTAACATGGAATAAGCCCCAACACAGCCTAAGTATACCTGAAGGAGCTTCTCTACCCCCATCGTTCTGCCCAGACATTGAGGTCCAGCGCAGAGAGCCTTCTAGCGGTCCCCTCACTGCGAGAAGCAAAGCTACAGGGAACTAGGCAGAGGAACTTCTCAGTTGTGGCGCCTGCCCTGTGGAACGCCCTCCCATCAGATGTCAAGGAAATTAACAACTGATGTTTAGAAGACATCATGAGGCATCTGATCAAGGCCTGTATTTTAAAATGAGCTTAAAGATTTGCAAATGTTTCATGCCAGGCAGAAAACCAGCTGGCTAAGGACTTTGGCAGTTGTTTATCCTCCTGGACAAGGGCCCCCCTGATTTATATAGTAGCAGGAGACAGGTTTCTCAAGGTGGTAAAAGGGAAATACAGGCTGGGAGCAAAGGTTACACTGACCCTACATATTACAGAATAAAATCAAGCTGCAAAATACTAATTAAGAGTTGGTAAATAGTAAGATCTCTGTTTAGATAGAACTTAATACCACAAGCCATCTGTTTTAGCCATTTGTTTTGGAATGCAGGGGCAACAGGGGCAAAAGGTGATCTGGTAATTAAGGTGCCTTGTTGAGGCAAATGTAAGATATATGGCTACTTGTCTGCCATTTATGGATAGAAGGAAATATAGCTCTTTGTCTCCCATAAAAGGTAATCGGAAATGGGTGTATCTTTTATGATTGGTTCTAGCAAACAGCCAATAGGAATTTCAACCAGGCTGATTGGACAGAGGCAGCCAAAGGAGGAGCAAGGGGGCTGGGTTGAGGAAATATAAGTGCTGGACATCAGGGCTAGAGGGCAGGCAGAGCTTTGGTAACCATATACCACTGTGCCTATCATTTATTTGTCTGACAAATAAATTATTATTTTAATTTCTCTATTGCTGCATTGAATATTTCATTCCAGCTAAGCGTTAACCACAAGCAGGGTGCTACAATCTGAAGGCAGCCCTGTTTAGGGTAGTTTTTAATGTCTGACGTTTTAATGTATTTTTAATCTTTTGTTGGAAGCCGTCCAGAGTGGCTGGGGAAACCCAGCCAGATGGGTGGGGTATAAATAATAAATATATTATTATTATTATTATTATTATTATTATTATTATTATTATTATTAGGGCTTGGAGCAATGGCTCTAGTTGGACTGTTACAATCCAGCCTTGTCTGTGGAGTCTTATGTCCATCGATGTTACCTGAGCCTACTAATTCACTATGTTGGGGACTGAACTTGAGACTTTCTGTATGCAAGACACAAGCTATCATCCTTCCCTCTTGCCACCTGCATCTGCTTGAACCATTCACCTTCAACCTCTGGGAAGTAGGGGCAGAGGGAGTTCGTTTGCAAAAGTGAAATAGCTGCTAAGTGTTGAGGTATCTCATTTGTATTATTCTATTTTTATTTCAGACCCAAGACACCCAGCCTGTCTTGCCTATTCATGAAATGCTGAGCTGTCTGATTTATATTCTTGATAAGGCTGTTTCCTCGCAATGTTGTGAGCCAGGAGGATTATAGCATTTCATCGGAGGGGTGAGGGGAAATCTCCAGAGAGAGAATCGAAGCCGCAAGAAAGGAACAGGTGCTTAATTTTGCAGTAGCTAAAGAAACCAGTTGTCTGTCAATTTCAGTCCCACTTAAACCCCTGCATTTGCTTATCTTAATCCTTAATTACTTTTTGTCAGGTTTCTTAATGTTGCTTGTTTGTTCTGGTTTTGGGGGCCCTGAGCTGTTTATAACCATTTTCTCCAGCTCTGAAGACCTTAGCAAAAAAAGAGTGGGAGTGAAAGCCCTAAGCAAGTCCTTAAATAGTTAGCAGTGGAAATATTTTGCAATTTACTTTAGGTCACAGGTTTCCTCCTGCAAGGAAGGGCAGTATAAAAATGAAGTTAAGAAATAAATAAATGAAGCACTCACAAGAGTAGGGAGAGAGAGGATGGTAAATTGTGGAACCGAAAAGTCATGAAATGCAAGTGATATTCTTTGCCATTTCAATGCAAACCTCAAGGGTATGCAAGAAAAGGCTGTCATGCTCATTCATATTGCAATGAGTATGAGGTAAGGAAATAGCATATAGTGCAATCCCATACATGTCTCCTCAGAAGTAAGTCCCACTGAGTTCAATGCAGCATATTTCCAAGTGGGGATAGGTGATACACTAGATTCAGTGAACCTATCCAATTCAAACTTTTTGAAACAATATATGAACCAAAATATAGCCATCCTTCAAAAAAAAACCACACTCCTCTGAATTGTGCAATGTAGTTCTCCAGCCAAGCAATGTGTACAAAATTGCATATACTATGGTAAACTGTGCATAAAACTTCACTTATTAGTGGGGAGAAGAAACAAATATGCATTCTATTTGAGGAAATTGCTTTGCAAAAGATGTGTATGTTAGACAAAACTGGATACAAAAGGGTGGGTGTGTTAGGAGAAATTTGCACTAAAATGCTGATGAACCTGCATAAGGGCTTCTCCTTTGGAAAAAGTTGCAAATTTGTATTGAAATTTAAGATTGGAAAAATGACTGGGAGTAACTGAAATTGACAGATATGCCCATCCCAACTCCCAAGTGAGTGTGTATAGGATTGCAGCCGTAGGGTCTGAGCAGTTTTCTATGTGTCATGTGCTTTTTAGGCATGGGTACAAGCAGCTTTGCCTTTGCTCTGCTTCATTCCACCAAAAAACCCGCTCTTTAGTGCTAAATCAGAGCAAACAGCAACGTGTGGCAAATCTGATTATCATTTATTCTGATACAGTGCTAAACTGCAAGTTTTCCCAGAGGAAAGCAGCAGGACAAACAGAATTGTCAATGAGCCCTGAGCCACACTAAAACAAACAAACAAACAAACAAACAAACAGAAAACCCTCTATGAGGGTATTGTCATCCATTTCACATGGTTTCTTTTTATTTAATGCATATTTCACAAAAGAGGAAGAAATGAAATCCCAAGTTCTTGTTTCTTAGGTAAGCAGCTTTTAAGATTTGCTTTAATTTAATTGGGGCTGAAGATATCTTTTGTTACCCAAGTTTTAACAATTTGCCACAATCAATCTCATACAAAACATCCCCTGCTTTTCAGCAGGGTTTTCAAAGGCAGGCAGGCACTCAGAGTTAATTGGTCATATTAATGACAAAAAGTATACAATTGTGAGACTAACATCTGTCTTTATACAGAATATAATAAAGCAGTTCTTGAAAGGCTCTAATGCGGGTTCCTTTTACAAATGGGGGGACCTGGAATCTGAATATATAACAACCAACGCACGCACACATAAGAAAAGGGGGTGCGTTTCATGGATAACTTCCTTGTTACTGAAATTAACATTTTGACACTTTTCAATGTGGTATCGCTGGCGCAGTTATGACAGGCTTGAGATAATGCTCCATATTATATGTCATCACAATCCTTTCTCACTGGCAAAAGTGAAAGAGGGAGACTCAAAGCCATTAATGGTGCCTAAAAATAGAATCCAGCAGCAAAAGTTCAAAACATTGCAACAGGGAGAGAGGAAAGAAAGAAACCACAAAACACCTTTGGCACTTGCAGAAAGATTTCTTCCTAGCTGAGTGCCTGTCATGAAACTCTTCTTGCAAATGCACCACAAGACAGTTGACTAAATGGACACAAAAGTATTTTTTAATGATAGAAGCATTGGGGTAAATGAGACATGAAGAAACAACAACCCATGCATCTTGATGGAAAATGCAAATCTAAAAGTTAAGCTACAGGTGCCTCACTGGATCCACAAACTGATGAGGCATCTCCTGGTAAACAAAGGCTCTACACATCATAGACTGTGAACAACAACAACAAAGGTAATGTACCTATTTTTTAAAAAATTGAAGGAGCTCCTCCATAGCCTTTTAGTTCCAGGCAATGTAAGCCATGGTGAAATGTATATTCCAATTTCTTGAAAGTTTTATTCCTCTGTACAAAAAAAGGCTTCCATTTTACTTCCTTATTGTCAAGGCACTTGCAAATTTCTTTAGGATTTGGGGGAGTGTGGGATTATCAGTGCTTGGTGTCCAGGGGTGGTGTATTTAAAAAAAATTCCAGTACTCTGCAGCCTACCTGGCTGCCCACACTTCCTGAGTCAAACGTCTTGATGTCTTCCCCTGGGCTTGAATTGAAGACTGCAAAGTGCAAGTCACTGGTGAGATGAATTGTAGAATAAAAGGAAGACATTCACAAACACCCCCTGGCCATCTCAAAAGCAAAGTAAGCGGAACAAAAACACCCAAAACCCAACTTATGAGAATGTCTATTTCTTTCCCCCTTTTTAATTTTCAGAAGTCGCTTCTGTTCTCATTAAATTGATGGAGCATGGTAAAAAAGAAACGCAGGATATATATTTTGGGGGAGCGGCACAGTACTATTGCAAATATTGCCCTTCCTTCCAAATGGTACCTCCACTGGTGTTTTTCTAGGATTTAAACGGCAGTTCAGTATTCCAGGTTCAATGCTATTATTCCTTCAGTTATTTCCTTTGTCTCAAGGAATGACAGCTTACATGCTTTGCAGAGGATCCCAGTGTTCTTGAAATCTCTAGTTAAAAGGTTCAGGTTGCAGATTATGGGAAAGATGTATGCCTGAGACTCTGGAGAGGCTCAGCCAGCCAGAGCAGACAATTTAAGGTGGATAGTCTAACTCACTATAAGGTAACACATGTGGTTCTGGGACAATAAGAAGCCCCAGCTTTGATAGTGTGCCATGGTGCCAGTAATAAAGGGGCACAAATCGTCCCCATCTCCAAACTTGTATATATCTATATCTGTATTTGCAAAGCCTACAAACTATATGTATATATCAACATCCGGAACTGTATTACTGAAGCCTAATCTTCTGCAGCAGTAAACTATTTTGGACCTTAAGCTTCCTTAAGGTAACTGAGACTGGGGGTAACATTTGCTGTGTGGGTATCTCAAGTTTCCAACACCTTGCTATGCTCATAAACTATACTGCCATTCATCAACTGAACATCTGACAGTTTCTTGGTTTCCTATAGTTGAACATCCTCTTTAAAAATCTCCCTTTGTATGTTTGAGACTTTGAGTCCATACTCTGTGGCAGCAATGTTTCATCCCCTGTTCAAAGACCTCAGTATACTTTTAAATGGTTAGATCTGTGCTGTGACTTCATTTGAGGTACAGGGCTCTTAAAAAACCCACAACCAGACTTCTATCAATGGCTTGAAGAAAGTATTTCCACCTTTAGACATATGGCTGCAGCAATTATCTTAAATCATGAACAAAAGAGACTGGCAGCATTCACTGAAAGAGACTTTGCTCAATAGGAGTGAATTATATATGTCTTTATATGTGAATCATACTGTGCTCATATACTCAATAGAAAAAAGAAATATATATATGGGAAGGGACAGCCCCCAAAGTGAAAGATGCTCAGGATAACAAAAGGTGCTTGATTGAGAGCAACTTGGGATATGAAACAGAAGCAGGAGAACAAAACAACTGGATTCTTTAGGTCTTTCTCTTTTCATGCTTAGCATGAAACTTCTGACGACACATCAAACTAGGAATTCATTAATCTTATCTTCCCTGGTGATATACTTGAGCTATACTGGACTGGGCATGTGTTGGAACATAGCTGCTGTCCTGTCTCCAGTATCATTGGGGTCTACCTGCAGGGGCACCACCTCACGCTCAGGATTGTCGGTGCCGCCGCCACAACACAGATGTGCGAAGTGACACAAATTACATGCAGGCATGTGACATCGCACATCTGTGTTGCAGCTGGCAGTGGTGACTCCTCTTCTTCCTCCTATCCACAGCCAGCGAGGCACCCTTTTTGTGGGGAGGAGCTTGGACATAGAGGCAGAGAGACTCTGCCTCCATGTCCAAGTCCCACCTTCTGGAAAAGGGTACCTCGCTGGCTGGTTGCAGAGGGCAGAGCTGAACTGCTTCTCTCTCAGTGGTAGCACCACTGCTTCCCAGCGGCTTTTTTCACTGAGTTTGGGGGTGCCTAGCCTCCACAATTATATTATTGTGGGTGCCTAAGCACCCCATGGGACGCGGGTGGCACTGTGGGTTAAAGCACAGAGCCTAGGACTTGCCAATCAGAAGGTCGGCGGTTTGAATCCCTGCAACGGGGTGAGCTCCCGTTGCTCAGTCCCTGCTCCTGCCAACCTAGCAGTTTGAAAGCACGTCAAAGTGCAAGTAGATAAATAGGTACCGCTCCGGTGGGAAGGTAAACGGCATTTCCGTGCTCTGCTCTGGTTTGCCAGAAGCGGCTTAGTCATGCTGGCGACGTGGCCCGGAAGCTGTACGCCGGCTCCTGTGGCCAATAAAGCGAGATGAGCACCACAACCCCAGAGTCATCCACGACTGGACCTAATGGTCAGGGGTCCCTTTACCTTTACCTTTAAGCACCCCATGGCCCCCTGAAGTTGGCTCCTATGCCTACCTGGATGGAGTTGGGCCTACAGAAACTGGAGTTCTCCTTACCTGGACAGGGCTGGGTCAAAGTGCGTTGGCAGCAAGGTTGAGGCTGTTTGGGTGAGCCCTGTTTGGGTGACCCAGTGGAACACCATCTGCCAATCCAGCACTCCTGCTGGTGCACTCATGTAGCCCCAACCTTGCTGTCAACCCACCCTGACCCAGCCCTGTCCAGGTAAGGAGAGCTCCAGTTTCTATAGATTTACCTGTCTCTTACTAGTATCTGTCCCCCTGGCATGATGTTTTTGTGGACGTAGGAATGATTTGCAGGAGCATGTAGTCAACATGACAATTTCTTCATCTCAAAGCTTTGAAGAGAAACACAAAAGTCACTCGCTAAACGAAGTTTGGGATAACCAATTTCAAGATCACTTTGATGGTGACCTGATGGCGACTCCGATCTCAGGAGATCAAGAGTGGGCATGAACAAAGGTAATTCCAAGACAATCTGTCTTTATCTTGCAAGGAAATAAATCAAAAAATGTCCCGGAGGAACTTTTTTCTAGCCTGGAGATATAAGGGTAATGTCCTAAATAATTTCCCTTGGTTGTAAAGGATCAAAGGGTCTCTTTCTTATGAAATTCTCCTTCAGCTTTAAGAGGCACACATTGATTTCATAAACTTGCTTCCATTAAGCTTGCTTCCACAAAATAACACATTTATATTGAAATATTATTATAGTAATAGTAATAGTAGTATTGGCATGAATAGACTGAGTGAAACACCATCTATGTTTCTTGTCTATCATTCCTTGCCCATAAAAAAAAAAATCAGAGCTTTATACGATATCTGCTCAAAATCGCACTAAACACACACACACACCTTAACAATAAGAGTGGGTGTAGCTGCAGGGCTCCACAAAAACTGATTTTTTAAATAAAAAAGTCAAATCCATAAAAAAATATGTCTATCACTGTCTACTGCTGGCTATAAATGGGAGCTCTAATTTCAGGGGCAGTATATCTCTGAAAAGCAGGTACTGGGGGCAAACAATGGGAGAAAGTGATTATTCTTGTGTCCTTGAGAAACTTGACTGTCCCAAACAGACTACTGGGGCAGACTGACCCTCAGTTTGATGAAGCAGAGATCTTCTTACCACTCTGCCTATTAGTGATGCAATTGTGCTGCATGTAGATGTGCTGGGAGTCGACATGGGAAGAGACCAGTAAATGAGAAGTCTGCCTTTGGTTTGGTGAGCATTTGGATGGCTCTGTGCTGTTATGAATAGGTTGTCAACTATTCCCAGCTGCTTATCAAGGAAAAGGCATCAGGAAACTGGCTGCATGCCATTGAACAGGAGCATAAAAGGAAGCCATGTTCCCGAGGTGTGCACCCATGAGCTCCCCTGGGAAGCTCAGGTTTAGGGGTAGGTGGCTAAAATAAGGCACTGAAAGGGGTTAGCAAGGCTGTGCACACATTACCAGCTTAAAACACAAAGTCATTCTTTTTCTCATTTTGGATCAAAGCTGGTGTGTGTGTGTGTGTGTGTGTGAGAGAGAGAGAGAGAGAGAGAGAGAGAGAGAGAGAGGAATGCTTCAAAACACAATTTTTCATCAGAAACTACAGGATAGATACAGATTGTGGCTAGCTTTGGAATGGAGTGCACAGAAAGTGGAGTAAATGGGACTGTATAAACTGTCAAAGTCTTAAGGGGGAGAAAAGTCTGTTTGAACTGAATCCATTGCCTACTTTCATTTAATAAACCAATTAAACTCATTGGGGATATGAAATTAATTAGCAGTGTTGTAGTAAATTACCAAGGTGTCAGTTGCTAACGTTCAAAATTAACATGTAATAAGCTTTGATATCTAATTTATTCATAAAGTGGTGTTTCATTAAATTAATAATTAAATTAATTAAATATTCTTCAGATATTTATAGTTTATATTTAAATTTCCCCCCTATATTTTCCTATTTAAACTTGTTCTAGATGGCAAAATCACATTCAAAGTTCATGTAGTCTCATGTAAATGGTGATCGATCTGTTCTGGAGTAAATTAGTCTTTATTGTGCCATTAGAAATGGAGCAGTTTTTGAAAACTCAGTTGGGGGGGGAGTGTTAATTAGCATATATCACAACTCATTAAGAAAGGATACATTTATTGGAAAATATCTTTTTTATTGATGATTTTAAAAGGCTATGCCCTACAGCACTTCTACATTAACCTA
Organism: Podarcis filfolensis; assembly: GCF_964270895.1. NCBI lineage: Eukaryota > Metazoa > Chordata > Lepidosauria > Squamata > Lacertidae > Podarcis > Podarcis filfolensis. The sequence continues at coordinate 63,618,596 of NC_139609.1, forward strand.
CCTGCTTAATTTCTAACTGCCAAGCATTTTTCAAAATATGAGTTATGTAACTGATTATACCAACATCCACATTAAATATGTTCTGTAATTATATTAAATCAACAAAATCATAGGGCTGGACTGCAGTACTTTAACTAAGGTGAGTTGATTTGCTTATGGCAAAGAATGTCCAGTGAAGCACAGCAGATCCTCATCAAAATGTTCTACCAACATTTTAGTAGAATCGGATGCTGGTTCCTTGAGTTTGATGAGCTCCAATATGTTGGCAAAGATAACAGCTGCCACCCAAGTACACAAGTAGTTTATATGCAAAACAAGGACCAGATTCTTAGTAATTAAAAATGCAAAAATGCTGTATTGTTTGATTGAATGAAGAGATGTGTAACTCTCAAAACTGAACAGCTAGAATAGGAATTCTCATTTCCATTCAGAATGAAAAATGGAGCTAGAATTTCTAGTTGCAATTCATGCATTATTTTAGATAAGCATGTTCAAAAGCATGAATCACTCATACTTCTAAATCTCCCTCTCCCTTGCATTTAAAGCAATGTGTGAAGTCAGGATACATGGTTCTCACCTTTTGGAGAGTAGTTTGCACATGTGATCAAACAATGAGGTTTTTAAAAATAGATTTGCAGGCCCAGGCCCAGGCCCAGTGAGGTGCAGGCACAAACAGTGAAGGAAAACAGGAGACAGGTGTTGGATACCAATGAAAGACAAACAATGAGCAGATTTGGTTTAGGCATTGGACATGCATTGCAAGGATCAACCAGCTCATCTGCTAGTAGATAGACCGTTGGGGTCAACAAACATTTAGGGGTCCCATTTGGGCCAGTATTGCATTGAGGGAACCCCAGATTATCACCAGCAGGGGGCAGCTAGAAAGGAAGCATTCCCCCCTGAGATCCCTTCAGGAGATCCCCTCATGGGATAGGTCAGGAGGGGGCCCTCCACGCACCTGTCCCCAGTAGAGATCCAAACTAATGCCTCTTCCACCATAAAGTTCTGTCAATTGCTGTGAGGTAAGCAAAACCTGCTGACCCAGCCAATCTATCTGCAGGGCAAATTCCTCCCTGGCCCTGAAAACAGCAACTGAGAAGATTACCCATAGCAAGATCAAAGCATCTCTGACTGGACAGCCCCAAACCCCAGTGCAATAAAAGGGGTGGGTGGGAGGGGAAGCCAGAAGCAAACTGTCATGCTGTGATCCTCCACAGCGAGCCCTCAAATACTCCCAGAGCAGACTCAGCCATGTGAAGTCTTCATTCAGGTCTGCTCTGGGAGCCCTGCCCACCGGGGAGCCCCACCTAATGTTGATTGGCTCCTCAGTTCACATGGAGCCTCCTGGCCTCGTGTAGCTGAGCTGAGAGGAGCAGGAAACCACCCCCATGGTGCATTGAGGCTGGGAGGTGGCCATGTGCTTCCCTAATGCTGGGCTGGACTACAAATGCCACTTCTTGTAAGGCGGGTGGCAGGGGGAAATGAGCAGGGCCGTCTTACCCATAGGCGCTAGGGGTGAGGGGCACCCAGGCGCTGGGCTCTCAGGGGTGCCAGGCCGGCCGAGAGTCCGGGGAAGAGCCCGCCCATCGGTTGAAGCGCCGCAACGGGCTCTTCTGCTGCAGGCGGCTCTGCACCACGCGTTTGGGGGTGACCGAGCCAGCGAGATGCTGAGGCAGCCGGCCAGCTCTGCCCTCCTGCACAGCTGGGACTGGGCAACCTGGGGGGGGGGCACCGGGCCGATCTTTGCTCCCCAGTGTTGCATATACTTAAGACAGCCCTGGGAATGAGACATCTAAATCAATGCTACTAAAATTGAACCAAAGTACATGTGCATTTTGTTCTTTACCCTGCTATTTTGCTGCTAACCAGGATGAGTTTCATTTGATTAAAACACACACACACACACACACACACACACACACACAAGCTAGCCGCAAAGCTTTTTATTTCTGACAGGAATGAAGCTGATGCCATGAAGTAGAAAATGTAATGAAGTTTATAATTGGGCGGGGGGGCACTGTTGTGATCAAATGAGGAATATACTATAAGAAACAACTAATTAAGATTCTCTTGCCATCACTTTAATTTGCAATCGAGGAGATGTTTTTCTTCATCTTTTGTATAAATGTAAAGAAAGGAAAACTCCTCTGCACACATTAGTCAAGTGAATGATCCCATGGCTAAGGGGCAGAGAAGCACAGGTCGAAAGATCTTTCTTGTCTACTGTTCAGAAGTTTGACAGGGACACCTGCAGGAGGAGAATATATACACCCAGATCTCTACATTCACAGACTTCCCCAGGACTCATAGCTAGGGGAGGGGAGGAGAAGAAAAATTCATTGCACAAGTGGAAATCCTTGTGCTGGCAGAACTTTCCCATAGCACTACATTGGCTACCACCCTCCAGTTTTTAACAATGGCAAGCAGCTGTCAGGCACGGAGTAGGTAGACTTCCTATCTTCCTGTTCTTACTAGAGAGCCCAGCTGAGGACCTCTTTGGGTTTTCAGGAAATGTGAGCACCGAAGCCGACTGCACAGTGCTGAGCATTAGAAAGCTGGTTTGTAGAATAAGAGAATTTACAGCATCTTTTGCACGTGTTGCTTGGCTGGGGAATGGCACTGAAAAATTCAGAAGTGCAAATTTTGATCGGTGGTTGTGTTTTGGCTTGTATATTATTTTGGAAATTGTGAATTTGAGAACTTCAACTTTAATTATAGACTGAATTGAATTTCTTCCTGATCAGTACTCAAAGGAGAGCCTTTAACATTTATTTCCTCCTATTTCCCAACAGTGAACTCTTTTGTGGTGAGGATCAAGCTGGAAGCTGAGGAAGTGTTCCCATCCCTCCCACCCCAAAATCCAGCCTCTTGCTCCCAAACCACTTTCCCCACCCTTTCCTTTACTAATCTGTAAGTAGGATATTAACAAAAGTGACTGGTGGAAAGGAGGAAGGTTCTTCCCCAATGTGTTGCATGCATCTGACATTTTCTCAGTTACCTTGCCCTGAAAGGACTCTCTTTGGTCCTTTTAAACCTCCTTATGCTTGCAATGGGTTGCTTCAAGAATTTGATTTTATCCCATAAGACTCCCAATCATTTTATTTCTATGGGTTTTCTTCTTCTTCTGACGCCCTCTTATTCTACTTCTCAGAGCAGGAAAACACATCACAATTGCCAAGGGGATGCCACAGAAAATTGTGCTCCTCTAAACAGCTCTCCAGCCCCTTAACTGTATAGTTTCCTAGAATAGCTTATTGTGAGCTGCTCAGTGCCCGCAAAACAACCTCCCATTTATATCCCTCAAACTACCTTTTAACCTCTTCTCCTCAAAGTCAGTTCATCTGCAAATGACTTCAAATCGCAGGTTCACTGGTGCTTCTGGATCTGAAAAGGCCCCATGGGAGGAATTCCCTTGTGACATCTTCTCCTGGGCTTTAATGGAAGTGTGGGAGCCTTGGCAGCCTGGCTACCAAGTGTCTGAGATTGGTGTGCTTGGCGATTTTGTTCTTAAGAAAATATATCCATACTGATTTCCCTATCTAGACATCTTCTGGTAGTGGCAACACTGGTAGTAGATACAGGAAAAATATAGAAAGGGTATCTCTCGGGTATTGGTATCCGAAAGTCTGGCATATCACTCCAACAGCTTATATCTTGGTTGTTTTAGTAACTGGCAAAATAGTGCATCTTCACTCCCACACGAGGCAGTGATGGCCAACAACTTGGATGGCTTTTAAAAAGGATTGGGGAAATTCATGGAGGAGAGGCTGATGATGGCTACTAGCAAGGATGGCTATATTCCACCTCCACAGTCGGAGGCAAGAATGCTTCTGAACACCAGTTGGTGGAAACTGCTGGAGGGGAAAGTGGTCTTCTGCTCAGGTCCTGCTTGTGGGTTTCCCACAGGCATCTGGTTGAGAACAGGATGCTGGACTAGATGGGCCATTGGCCTGATCCAGCAGACTCTTGTTCTGTTCTACCTTCAAGTGGTATATCTCTGAATATCAGCTACTGGGGATATTCAATGGAGAAGTGTTGTCGCCTTCCATCCCTGCTTATTGATTCACAGAACACGTCTAGTCGGTACCTGCTGGGAACCAGATACTGAACTAGATTGACCTTTCGTCTTTTAATTGAGTAGGGCTCTCCTTACGTTCTTAGCTCCATCAAAAATGCAAAAACAAGCCAATGTCCCATCTAATGTAGTATCCTTTTCTCATAGTGCCTATGTAAAGCCCACAAGAAGGACCTGAGTCTTTCCCCACTTGTGAGTCCCAGCAACAGGCATTTAGAAACATACTGCCTATAACAGTAGTGGTAGACTATCTAGTCACCATAAGATCATATAGTCTCTGGAAATCTTTTTCATCTTTTCCCTTAAATCAAGTTTTCTGAGTCCAGACTTTTCACAGACACAGGCATCAGGAGCATGACTGGAATGGAACACTCCCACTGGAGTTAGTTTCTGAACTTTGTTGACATGAATGGTGTCCTTGAATGGCAAGGGCATCTTCTCTAGTCAACATCCATATTTTTTCTTTCAAGAATGTCCTGGTTTGCTCTTTTTAAAAAAATGGTTTCCGGCAAAACACTCGTTTCTTCCATGGAAATCAGCCCTTCACATCTTTCCAACTTTTTAGTTCCTAGTTTATCATGCATTTAATGTAACTATCTAAACAAAACAAAGCACCAGTTACATGGCACTGGTGCCACAGAAATTTTTTTTGCTACTGAATGATTTGATGGCGCTAGGCAGCTGGCTGATTACCAAGAGAACACAGTGTTCAGAGAGCATAAACTATGCCGGACTTTCTCCCACCTTCAACTAATTTTTTGCAATGCTTATACCATGGTCAAATGATTGTAGGATTTATACTTTTTAAACACACATACTGCTGTTCTGGGGAAAGACTGTAGCTCAGTGCTAGAGGATGTGCTTTGTATGCAGAAGGGCCCGGGTTACATCCCCGAGAGCTTCAGATAGGGCTGGGAAAGATTCTTGCCACTCTGTAGAGAAAACACTGAGTTGTCTGGGCCAATGGTCTCACTTGGTATCAGGCAACTTCTTATGCTCCCGTGGATGTGATTAAGAGTGAATATTATGCCTTCTCATCCTATCTGTGCTCAATTTTTCCCTATCTGAAAGTGAACAACCTTGCTATACAGCTGAAACTCTCATAGGCAGAATGGAAATCTTTAGACGCAAGCCACACATTTGGGATGATATTTTTGCATCCTTAACCACGCTGACAAAATTTTACATATAATCAATCAATCAATAGATTTTATTGCATTAGCCGTGTGGCCATAGCATGATATACATAAAAATAACAAGTGGGGAGGTAAAGGTAGATATCGGAAATTTTACATAGTTGCTTTCACAATGCCGCCTGTTTTCTACATCAGGCCGACCCCTGGCATCATTTCACAATCCTGCCCGTTGATTTTTTTAATGTAAAAAAGAGAAAAGAGAACTCAGAGATCATGGACACCAGCCAGCTAGCCCAACAATTAAGAAGAGGAAGTGCATAATAAATATTTATTTTTTCTAGTTCAATTTGGTTATTTGGCTGGCTGGCTGGCTGTGCAAAGTCTGAATCAATATTCTTTTCCAATGTTTATCACAATATAAATGCATCAAAACATGTGTTATTTTTAATTATCTCCACAAAATCACTTTCCTGGTCAATTAATTTAATTACACTTTGGATAATTATTTTTTCTGAATGCTGAAGTGGCTGCAGACTGCGATAGTTTATGCTGCAATAACAGAAAATGGAGAGGGGATGACATGAATGACACACTGAATGTATCAGCAGAAGACACATTTATAATGTGGACACCTGAATTAATGACATCGCTTCAGTGAGAAACGGAACAATTCATCCTCTGAATGAAATAGGCTGGAAAAGCCTTGAGCTGAAATGTGCTGGGCTCATCATTCCCTATAGGATGCTGTTGAATATCCTATGAGGTGTGTGGGACTACAAAAGGTATGTAAAACAGGAACAGATCTTCCATTACTCCACATACGCTACTTTAGAGGGTCTCACCTCACAAAATCTACCTCCAAGCATCATTTGGTAGGTGGTAAGACTGGACTAAAACTCTTCCTACAGGTTCCAAAAAATACTGCCCCCTTGCAAAAAGTAGAGTTGATTGCTGCTTTCAGTGTGTCTGTGGGGTGGGATGACATTTCTCTAAAACATCTGGAAGGGGATAACCATTTGCTGTACAGGCCAGGAAGTGTGCTGCTCCCAAGGCATTCCAGGCAGTGTGGCTGGTGGAGGCAGTCTTGCAGCATTGTGGGCAGCGTGGAGCTTTAAGTAAACCTCAGAAAAAAATCTCTCTCCACCCACCATGTTCTTTTGTTAGGGTTTCATTTTGCTTTCATCTACCCAACAAATGGTTAAAAAAAAATTAAAAATGGGCGGCATCCAATCCAATCCACAGGGATTTGTGCTTGTACAACAGAACCCTCCAACATTCCTCAGATGAAAATAAGGACATTCTATTCTACATCAGTGTGTCATTCCCCCCCCCTCAATGCCCCCGATATGCACATAATGTGCATGGAATACTGGAAATGGGCAGGGCTGGCTGAGTTGCCACAACCAAGAGGAGTATGTAACAATACCTTACTGGCAAATGTTTTGGTTATATGTTGGAACTTTAGATGATACAATATATGGTACAACTGTGAGGCTTACAGCAGCCTGCCTTGGGTGTCAGAGGAGGCACCCACACTGGATGTTGACAAGATGGCACTCTTGCACCAGCAACATAGTCTCTATGGCCGACAGCTATGACCACCAAAAGGCCCCTGTCTCAGTCTAAAGGCAAAAAGAACACACAATATGAATCAGTTACAGATAGGTAGCCGTGTTGGTCTGCCATAGTCAAAACAAAAAAAAAAAAAATTCCTTCCAGTAGCACCTTAAAGACCAACTAAGTTAGTTCTTGGTATGAGCTTTCGTGTGCATGCACACTTCTTCGGATACGGTGTGTATCCGAAGAAGTGTGCATGCACACGAAAGCTCATACCAAGAACTAACTTAGTTGGAACACAATATGAATGTTTTTCTACCTGCATTTTATCCTCTTCTTCAGAGTACCTCCTGACTTGGGAAACTGGTCTTCTTCCAGCTCAGTCTGTTGAGCATGAGACTCAGGGTTGTGGGTCTGAGCCCCACATTGGGTGAAGAATTCCTGCATTGCAGGGGGTTGGACTAGATGATCCTTGTGGTCCCTTCCAACTCTACAGTTCTGTGATTCTATTATTGTAAATGCTTCCTGGTAAGGGAGGGAGGAATTAGATTTCCCATTTGACCTAAGCCTATGTAACATTTTAACAGACCTCTAAGGATGATTTCGTATTTCAGGTTTTTACCTGGAATTCAATGTGTGTGTGTGTAAAGTGTCAACTCCATTATCCCTGACTATTGGCCATGGTGGCTGTGACTGATGGGAGCTGGGAGTCCAACAACATCTTGGAGGCTGTTGCTGTTGTTGTTGTTTAGTCATTTAGTCATGTCCAACTCTTCGTGACCCCATGGACCAGAGCACGCCAGGCGCTCCTGTCTTCCACTGCCTCCCGCAGTTTGGTCAGACTCATGTTTGTAGCTTCGAGAACACTGTCCAACCATTTCGTCCTCTGTCATCCCCTTCTCCTTGTGCCCTCAATCTTTCCCAACATCAAGGTCTTTTCCAGGGAGTCTTCTCTTCTCATGAGGTGGCCAAAGTATTGGAGTCTCAGCTTCACGATCTGTCCTTCCAGTGAGCACTCAAGGCTGATTTCCTTAAGAATGGATAGGTTTCATCTTCTTGCAGTCCATGGGACTCTCAAGAGTCTCCTCCAGCACCATAATTCAAAAGGATCAATTCATCGGCGATCAGCCTTCTTTATGGTCCAGCTCTCACTTCCATACATCACTACTGGATCTTGGAGGCTACAGTTTACCTATCCCTGACCTAAGGGCATGGCCAAGGAGAATATCTCGGTGATGACAAGTCAATGAAACAAGGCATATTCCTCACACATCCCCTTGTTAACACTGAGAAACTGAAACCCATGTCAGTTGTTGCTGGTTAGTACTCCATATATCTCTCTTTCTGTCAGCTGTATACATTATGCCTCCTGTTCTTTCACAAGACTGTCACAACTGAAATGCAACTTTTGTCATTTCCCAGTAGGAGAGATGCACAAGGGCAATAACTGATCAGTGAACATGTCACATCTGAAAGCGCTCTCTGAGAAGTATCTAACCCGTCCTTCTTCTGTCATGACAGACTTTGAAAAGGGGTGTGGTTGGAACATGTAGGCTAACGTACATGGTGCCCTGATGAAGACAGCATTCATCTTCCAAGTACATCACATTACCATTTATAGGAGCTGAACTTTTAATGCTCAGTCTTCCACATGTTCCCCATACAGATCTGGGCCTTAAGAGCTTCTTCCCTCTCCCTGCTTTGGTTTGTTAACAATGTCTTGGCAATAGATTGCAGACAATACTTACTCCAGAGATCAGAAACAGACTTGAACTGACAGTCTTGCGCAGGTCACTGCAAGCACTTGAGCAAGTCCTCTGCTGCCAATGGAGGGCGATGTTAGATTAATCAGTTCATCTCCAAACTTTAGTGACGTAGGGGATATGAAGTCTAAAATTTACTAAGGCAATTATCTGTAAATCAGATATTCACCAACTTGACAAGTAGGGAATAACCATTTTAAAAGACAAAGAAAACAAGGAACTAACTTTTTTAAAAAAATCCACTCCACGCTTTCTGAGTAAAAGCTGTACAATTAAATTTTAAACATGAAAGAAAAGCAACCTCTGGTGTATTTCACTCCCATGGTGAATGGTCAAGGGTGTATTCTGTGAAGAAAGTTTCAATAAGGCCTCTGTATGTTAAAACTATTGACAGTGCTTCTTGCTGAGAGAGAAGCATACTCTGTTGAGCCCTTTGCAGAATGAACTCCTGCGATCAAGCCTATAATTGATAATTCCTCACTTCCAGAAGTAGCTATGCAAAAGGCTGTGTTGTACAGAAGTTCCATGAGAGGGAAATTAAATGCAGCTAAGACTTCAAGCATACTTACAACAACAACAACAATTTTTACTATTTATACCCCACCCATCTGGCTGGGTTTCTTCAGCCACTTACCTGAATGAAGTTCCGTAACAAATAATAGGGCATGAGATCAATGCATAGGATCACTGGGCTAAAGGCAGCCCCATTATATTTGAGCATGCAGAGGCTTCAAGTTCATGTTGGTGGGATGGCACCCCCATATTGCCCTTAGCCCCCTACCTAACATTTCTGGTTATGGGTCTGTCCATGCACAGAACTGGGCAGTTATGCACACATGTGTCAAAATGAGCTAAAATTTGAATTAGACACCACATCTCTTGCACCCGTGTCAATTAGTTGGTGCTTGTGGGACTTTTCCTTTGTTGGCATAATATGCATCATTTTTTTCAAATCACCTCATAATGGTTTTGACTTATGAGATGGTTGCTTTCCAGTTTACACATGTGGAACTGGAGCACAGGGAAACTAACAGTGCAGTCCTGCACATGTCTACTCAGAAGTAAGTCTTACTGTGTTCTGAAGAAGGACCCACATAAGTGTGTTTGCAGTCATACGGCTGCAATCTTAGCATGCCAGCTAAGGGGCTTCTGAGATGCATAGGATTGAGCAGTAACAGGCCTAAGTGTCATCACACATGATTTTATGCACTCATTTCCAGTGTTGTAGACTATGAATGCAATCCCTGGACAATCCTTTCTTTTGCATATATGATACTCAAGGGTTTACTTTCAGCTGTGTGCTACCAAAGTTCTCCATGACCTCGGGCAAACATATAACTAAATAAAATCTCACTTTTCTCATTGTTTAAATACCATTCTGTAATTGTATTAAATACTATTCTGTAATTGTGCTTAAATAATTCAGAAGGATGTTGGGATGTTGTTTGCTTAGTGCTTATAAAACATGCAATAGTCTTCACAAGAAAAGAACTGTGGAAATGCAGAATATTACCCAAATAATTCTTGAGCATCCCTCCTAAGGCGTATTTCTACAGTGTCAGGAAATTGCAAGCCTTATTCCTTGTCCAGTTTCTAGCATGCAAAGCTCTGCACAGACCACTCAATTCAATCTGTGGATCCAGATTTGTAAATCTGGATCAGACCTGATTAATAGAATCATAAAAAGGTAAAGTTGGAAGGGACCATGAGGATAATCTAGTCCAGCTCCCAGCAAAGCAACCTTAGGTCTGGACCAATCTCACTCTTCCCTTATCCAAATCCAGATAGAAGAAAATAAAGATATCTGGAAATCCCATTAACTTGCATTGTAAAATAAAAATGGCCACATTTAAAAAAAAAAAATGTATAGGAGGATGAAAACTGGAGACATGCTAGCCCCTACAGAGTGAATTAACCTTGCCAAATTTAAGATGGGTGGCTTCAGAGGTTTTCATGTTAACCAGCTTTACAATTTGCTTTTTTTTAAAGGAACATTTTTTAAGGACTGTGAGTGCTCAGTCATGCTAATCCTCATGCTCCCGTGTTTGCCCCTTTCCTTCCACCAATATTTTGAAAACATTAGGTTTTTAAAAAATTAGGTCAGAGAGAGTAGGCATAAGCAGCCAGCACCAGACAGACATTGGAGGGCAGCAGCGTGAAGGTATGAACATGGTTGAAGAAATAATATAGGCACAGGAGCGGGGGGAGTAAGTTACATAAGAAAAAGTAACATATTCATTGGAGTAACAGGAGAGACCCTGCCATAGAGGTGATAAACTGCAAGCAGCAGCACTGGGAATATATATTCAGATGAGAATATATATTCAGTATGGTTAGCAATTGGAAACAACACTAATATTAATAATACTGTAGTCAGAATTTCTCTATGGACTGTCTGGAAGATTGGAGCAACAGCTTGATAATGAACCCATTACACCTCCTTGGGTGGTATTTATTTCTTCATTTAATATTTAACTACATGTTACTCAAAATTGACCAACCGAAATGAATGAACATGCAAAGTTATGTTTGAGTAAAATTCCACTGACCGGCCCTTGTCTGTATACTGTGTCTTGCTTGTTGTCTGTACCGACATATCCGCAGGTCCTCCTAGAAAAAGAAACTTCAGCCTTCACTACATCCCACCACAAATGTGAAGATTATTCTCTTTATATCACTTTCAGTGTAACAAGGTGGAATGAGAAGGAAACATGGAGACTCGTTCCAGTGATGCAACTTCCTTTGTCTGGAACACTCCCCACAGCTCACCCACAAAACACCCTTACCTTTGCCTAATGTAAAATATAGGAATTGTTTTAATACACTAGTTTAAACTTCCTTTGGTATGGAAGTTATGGAGAAGGGAAGGCTGACTCTCTTCACAGGCCCAGATTACACCACTAGTATTTGCCAAGTGATATTAGGACTGGTTTCAGCACTGTCTACACATAATAAGAAACCTCTTTCAGTTATCGCTAATCTGTCACAACTATTCCACACAACTTTGTTATTGTCACATTGTAGTTGGCATTACCATTAAGCTCACAGTCTATTCATTCACATGGCTATTATACTTTCTCAAGAGATATGTCAATATGCATGTGGATTCACTCATCCCTTTATGCAACCTTTTGCTTTTAAGGTTTTAGATCTATTTAGAATAAGATTGACACCTTCATCCTTATTTGAACTCAGGTATGCACTACAGAAAAGTTTTAAAATGTTCTGCCAACATTACTTTTTTGAATTTCTGGCAAGCAGAGATGTTGAGATATCAGGAGCAAAAGGTAGTCTGTGAGATATTCCCAGAACAAGGGAATGAAGAATATATCAGAAATAATAGAATCATTTTCGATTCGGCATTGGGTAGATGTTTTCACTGTACTGCCAAGAAATAGCAAAGTAACTCCAGCTAGGGGAAGAAGAAGAAACACACATAGAAGAAAAATAAAGCACTTACAGTGCAGACTTATCCCAGTGGCACCCATCATCTTGTGCTCATGCTTGCGACTGAATAACTTAATGGGGACTTTGAGAAGTTTCCCATTAAAAGGTGGGTGCCTGTCCTTCAGGAGATTCACATTAAGAAACAAGCTATGGGGTTATTACAGTCTATCCTGGATATATGTTAGCCCTTGTAAACCATACCAGCTACACCACAGAGGCAGATCTTCTAGACTACAAAGATCCAGAAGTACTGACATGGCACAGCTAGCTGTTCTGTTAAGAAAGAAACCAAGACCAAGTTATTTATTTAGTCATAGTATTTATATCTCACCCTCCACTCAAAGGTTGCAGGCTGAGTCACAACACAATGTGATATGCAATAAACTATGCCAAACAAATCACCTAGTAAAAAGCTCTTGAGATTATAGATAGCTTTGGGTATTCTTCCATAGCATAGGATCAGATGTATGGTACATTAATAGAGAAACAATGACATAAAATTTATTCATTTTGAAATTATGACAACTTGCTTGCAGTCCACAAACCAGTTAGTCCCAAAGCACTTGGGTTACTTTAAACAGAAAATCCAATCTACTTGAATGAGATTATATAAATAATCATCAAGCCAAATATTTCATACTAAGTGATTTGTAGGCTAGGCTCTTTTTGATACTTCTGTCAATCTAAGTAGCCTAGAATAGAGGAATAGAGCTTATTCATGCATGACAGCCATGGAAAAACTGTATCATTAAAAAAGTTACATATATGAATGTTGTTCTGTAGTAAGTACAAAAACTATTTGGTTTTTGAATAGTTAACTGCATAAATCAGGAGTTTCCTTCTAACTCAGGTCTACATATTACCATATACTGGGGTTCTTCCATTTACATTCTGTCTATGAACAGCAAGGCTGGTACGGCTCCTAAAGAGGTGACCATGTGCTTTCTGAAATGTTCAGCTATATCAGTTGACATCAGTTTGTATATGGTTTAATGGAATCACACAATGAAAATAGGGACAGCCTATTCCATACCCTTGTGAAAGAGCGAGAGAGAAGAAATAGTTGTTGTTGCCCAACAAGACATGTTTGGTGATGGAAGAGCATGCCACTCTGATCACATGACTGTTTACAGCAAGATGTGGCAAAAAATAACTTTATTTATTGCAACTTATTGCTGTAACGGTCACAGAAACAGAGATCTTTTAAAAAGAGTTGTAGTGAGTTCCTGGGAAGTAGATTTATGAGCGACTATTAGACATTATAAAGCTTAAAAAGGAACAATAACTTCCATGTTTAGAGGTAGACTACCAAACTATCAAGCATTTTGAAACACACCGCAAGAGACAGCTATCTCTGTCTTGCTCTGATTATGAGTTCCTCAAATTCATCTGGCTGAACAGCTGGTAAGAATATAGTGTTGGATTTGATGTACTTTTGGTCAGATTGAGCAACACAATTATTGTGCTTTCTGGAGAAAGAGTTTGTGACGTGACATTGAAAGGTAAGGATAATAGGAGAGCAGGATAAATTGGCCAATAACATAAAATCCACATTGCTGAAATGACTGAACAGCACCTGGCATATGCAAGTACCAAAATTTATACTAGAACTGGTTCAGTGGTTTGTCAAGTCTGAAGTTTAATTTAGGGCAAACCAGCATCAGAATTGGATATGGGCAATTGAAAAATAATAATTCTTTATTGTCTAGTTGTGGCTTTGCTAGTACAAATGCCTCTTTGTTAAACATGACCTTCCTAATGCTATTCTGTAGCAGTAGAAATTAATAGACAATGGTTTAGTCTTGCTGTCTCATCAGTCCATGATGTATTCTGAAAGGTGAGCTGTTGAGCTGTCTTGCCTTTATCCATGAACCTAGACAGCAGCCAGATTCCTCGATTCAGTCTCAGCCAAATAAAGGTTTTCAAGACAAATTGGCTTCCCCTTCTATATGTGTCAGAGGAAAGGGTATATCTGAAGATGAAGCTGTGAAGGTCTCTGCAAGGGTGACCAAGACAGATTGTAATGAAGCATTAATGGTGGAGGAATAGGACATTTCCTGAGGATTAATGACTGTCCGGGAGGAGTTGATGGCTGGAAGAGCAACTAAGGGTCATTAACCCCAGATGGTCATTAATCCCTAGAAAATGCCCAACAGGTAGGCTACTCATATAGAACGTTAAAATAAAAAATAATAGGTGCAAATATATTTCTTCATGGGTTTGACACTTTTGATTGGTGAATATTAGGAATATCTAGTAACTTAATAATACCCTTTCATTTGAGACTGGTGAGATGATTAAATAATCATTTCCCGGAAATTGCATTCTTTTTTTTAACAGAATATAGAGCAGTATGTCATTTGAGGCAAAATAATTCCATAAACACAAACACAACAGCTTGCTTTGCTGTATTCTAAGGAAAACAAAAAATATTTGTTAAAATCAATTGCTTCCTTTGACAGTTTTGTTGTTTCTTTGTTTCCAACTGCTGCACTTGTCTACTTTGGTGGGGTTAATTTTTCTCAGCTATATTTTAATACTGAGTACTGTAGTTCATCTTCCAGTCCTGACAACATGATGGGGATTCCTCACAGAAACTGATTTTAGCCATAAACTCTCATCCTCTGTGATCTTCACTTTCATTTTCTTCAAGCAATTCTACACCTTATGGCTATGAAAACACATTTGAAAACATGTTGGCAATGACACCAAGCAGCTGGAGCTGAGAGGTCAGGAATTATTTTCTGAGTCACTCATAGTTCCCTGAACCTAACACGACCTCAAGTTAAGGATGGATGAATTGGTCTGTTTCTAGTTGGTGTCAATTGTACTGCACACATAAATCATGATTTCCACATTACTCTGGGGGGTGATATTTTTAACACTGAAATATTCATTTAAATAGTACTTTAACATGTATTATCTCCCAAAATGTGCACTTTAAAACAGATTTGGTACATGTTGAGAACAATGTTCAGGAAGTGCAAAAATGGTTGGATAACTAAGTTTCTGACGAATATGATCTCTGATCAGGGAGGTGCATGTCAGGTCAGAAATTTGCAAAGGCCAAATGACCTCCATTCATGTTCCTATACTTATATGCCTCTCCCACCTTCACTGAATCATAATATTTCTATGTCTGTAACTAAAATCCCATCTGTACCATACATTTAAAGTTTTATCATACCACTTTAGACAGCCATGGTTTCCCTCAAAGAATATTGAGAACTATAGTTTGTTAGCGGTATTGAGAATTGTTAGGAGACTCTTATTTCCATCAAAGAGCTACAATTTCCAGAGTTCCCTGGGCTGAACAATAGACGGTCACGCTTTTGAGCCACAAACAATTATTCATGACATAAGGTGGGTGTTATAAAAGGCCATAGTTCAGTGGTGGAACATCTTCTTTGCATGCAGAAGGTCTGAAATTCAATCCAAGGTATCTGCAGAAAGGGCTGGGGGAGAACTTTGACTGAAATCTTGGAGGGTTGCTGCTAGTCAGTTTAGACAATTCTGAGCTAGATAGACTAATGGTCTGCCATAAGGCAACCTCCTAAGTTCAGGTTTAGTCTAGTAAGGGTGCATATCATCATGAATATGCACCCTTACTAGACTAAACCTAAACAGTGAAGATGGTTTTCATTTGTCAATACTGTTAATAGATTTATAGGTGCTAGAATTTAATTATGGTTTGGGATGTCAAAGCTAATTTCCTTGGAGATGATAGCTAGACTCATATGTGTATTAGGTCAGACCCGGTATACATTTCAGCCTTGTGCTAGACCTTGTTAATCTTTTAATTTAGCAAAGTATAAAAGCTCATCATTGACAAACCTAGACAGCATCTTAAAAAGTAGAGACATCACCTTGCCAACAAAGGTCCGTATAGTAAAAGCTATGGTTTCCCCAGTAGTGATGTGTGGAAGTGAAAGCTGGACCATAAAGAAGGCTGATCGCCGAAGAATTTATGCTTTTGAATTATGGTGCTGGAGGAGACTCTTGAGAGTCCCATGGACTGCTAGAAGATCAAACCTATCCATTCTTAAGGAAATCAGCCCTGAGTGCTCACTGGAAGGACAGATCGTGAAGCTGAGGCTCCAATACTTTGGCCACCTCATGAGAAGAGAACACTCCCTGATGTTGGGAAAGATGGAGGGCACAAGGAGAAGGGGATGACAGAGGATGAGATGGTTGGATAGTGTTCTCGAAGCTACCAGCATAAGTTTGACCAAACTGCGGGAGGCAGTGGAAGACATGAGTGCCTGGCGTGCTCTGGTCCATGGGGTCACGAAGAGTCGGACACGACTAAACAACTAAACAACAACAACATAAAAGCTCATTATATCAGGTAATTTCCTTTTGTGGTGTTAGACTGGGGATGAGCTATTTAGGCAGCACAAATGGTGCCTAAATCACATTTGCAAACCCTCAACCAAGGTTTTAGTTTTAGGGGAAGTTAGAGTTAAGAATGGCAGTTAGGAGTTAAGCAACAGAGTTGCTAAGCAATGGGCTGGAGAGACAACAGTGTAATGAAAGCTGAGGAGGAAGTAGCGGGTGCCTGTCTTCCTCTTGTCCATGGATGGCCAGCTCCCATCAGCCCATCCAGCATAACCAATGGTCAGGGATCCTGAGAGTTGTTGTCCAGCAACATCTAGAGGGTACTATGTTGGTTACCCCTGCACTAGTTGAAGTAAAACTCTTTTGTCTTTGTTAAGGTTAATGGCTTGAGGGTGAGATGGTAATGGACCAATGTTTGTCAATGAACTCGGAGAATAGATGCCTGGTTTCTTACAGTCCTCATCATTCCACAACAGAGGTGGAAACAATATTCTGGGAACAAATTGAAAAGGGTGCAAATTGTAATTTATTTTTTGGGGAGTGAGGGGATACTTGCAGGTATTATATTAGTCACAAAGATATTAGGCAACCTGGTGCAGGAAAATAAGCATTTAATAGAAGCAGCTGCAAAACTAATCAAAATAAAAATTCAATTGTTTCCTTGCTCCATGAATTTCCATCCTCTTTCTTTAGAAATTGTCCCTTAGAGAAGTCATTTCCAGCTGCTTTGTAGATGTTTGTGGAAGTCATTCTCATACAAGGGTCATGTTACAAGGTGCAAATTCCCGCAGGAAACATCAATACCTCAATTTCTCCACCAGTGCTTTCACCAGTAGGTGACCATACCACTTTCCACAGGATTAGCATTGATGAGCACTGCAGAAACATCAAAGCAAGATTCATTTTTCTTAAAAGAGGCAGGAATACAACACTTATCTTCCAGCACCGGATATTTCTGCAATAGCACGAGAGTAACTTCATTTCTTCCAATCTCCAAGTGCCCCCAGCACAAATACAATCACATTGAACAGATTGTTTGATGAGCCAATTCAGAATAGCCTGAGCAATCTCTGTAAATTAAGACAACCTTGTCCAGGATTATCAGGGGAACACAAGTAATACATCATTGTCAACATCCTGGAGGATCCACCAATTCCTTCCTGCTAACGACTGATGGGAACATGACATCTATCGAGTTTGGATGTTCCGAAGTGGAAAGGCTGGATGTCAATGTGCCAGTGGTAACCTTTGATCAAGACCTGTGAATAAGGCTATATAACCTGTCTGCAGAAGCCTAGAGAATTTCCCAACATTGTAACTTGCTTTGGCAGGTTTCATACATTCATGTACTAGCAATTTCATGAGCAGATGTGACATTGAGGAAACTTTGCGGATGGTATAGGTATGTCCTGGAAGTGCAGTTTCTCATTTATTAAGTTCACATGTTCTTTGATGACATTTCTTGGTTCCATCACCTCTAACAGCATCTCAGAGCAGATATTATGAATTGCAACTTTTCAGTGAAGGTTTGTGAACCCCCTGTAACAAATGAAGCTGAAATGATGAATTATCAATGTGTATCTCTACAAGCTGACACTAAACATAAATTTCAGAAACCTGATCAAATGGTGGCATTTTATGCCAAGGTGAAACTATCTTACTGAACTATTATTACTATTAGAATAAAAGGTGGGTGGGGAATTTTTGGAAAGACACACAAGCAGAACTGACAGACTTTTGCCTAGTTATCTACATGGTAGATATTGTCAATGTATTGCAAAAAAATTCACCTGGCAAAGTACACTAGAAACTTTCAGATGCAGAAATAAAAATGCCTAGAAATGGAGGGGATAAAATAGGAAGACATATGATTTATAAATTTAATATTGCTTTGAAGCATTATGTGTCAAAAGTTTGAAATTACAGGGAAATATCATACAAGTTCTCATTAATGCTGCATATTCGATAGTTTGACACTTCTCACTTTTTCTGTATAATTATATATTTTTGCATTCTATACTTCATTTTGTCCAAAAGTGGGGAGGGGACCACAAATCACTTATCTTCTAGCTATATCTACTGTACTAATTCGGATGAATAATATGTGTAGATGAAGTTTGTATAATGCTGCGCCTACAAAAGTCAATCCAAAAAGAGAACTTATTTATGTTCAGTATAAAAAATTCTAAGAAAAAATACCAAATCCCACACATTTAAAAAATTTACTACGTTGGACATTGACCATAGTCATCTTCTGTCCACTCTTTGCTCCCATAGTTGAATTCAGGGGAGTGCGATCAGTTCAGTTACACTGGGCATGCAGCCTCAAGAGCACTGCAGAATGTGCCACAACGATGAGGTAGAACGGAAGGCAAGAAGGGGTGCCAAATTTTGGCATCACACAGGGTACTACTGAAATTTGATAGCCCAAGGCCCGCAACTGTTGTCCCATTAGCAGAATGAAGACTCAACAAGACAGGAATCTCACGTAAGAATCTGTGGACAGGTATGACCTGCAGATGCATGTGGGAAATCTCCTGTCTGTTGCTAAGGGCCAAATGATCCCAGATCAACTCCATCGCCCAGGTTGGCATGATGGGAGGCAAATACCACCTTACTGTAAAGGGAAGCCATGGGCGTGTGAGCTGATAGTCAGAAAATACTAACCATTATACACACATGTATATTGTATTGCCATCCCTTTCTAAAACTGAAACAGTGGAACAGACTCCCACAAGTGGTGGTGGACTCTCCTTCCATGGACGTTTTTGAGCTGAGGTTGGATGGCCATCTGTCATGTAGTTTCCTGCAATGCAGGAGGTTAGACAAGATGACCCTTAGGGTCCCTTCCAACTCTACAATTCTATGAACTTGTTCTGTTTGTTATATCATCACCTTCTTGTTTATGCATGCAAAAATATCTAATAATAAATATGATGTTAGAAATACTTAGAAAGCTAGATGACCAGATATTCAGCAACTTAGCAGCGAAGGCCAATACTGTCAAATGCAGAATGTCAAATATTAGGAAAATATTCAACATTAAAATTAGAGGAGGATTTTGATGGAAATTAATGGCCAAATTTGCCTCAGCTCTTGTCACGGCCTCTTCACTAGATAATTAAAAATCCAGTGGCTTAGACAAATTCTAAAAAGTTCTGAGTATACTTAAGCTATTTTTTAGACAGCTTTTCATACTGCATTTGCTAATCACTAGATAGATGGAAAGTGATATTTTATTCAATAAAAAGAATGTGGTTTGCGAATGAGACCCTGATGAGAGATCTTAGGACAATGGTGATCAGGCCACCCTTTGGCATATTGCTAAATCTGGGGAAGTATATGGTGATTATCTTGTATATGATTATCTTGACTTGCTTCTGCAGAGGAAAAAATGTGCATTAGAAATATTTTCAATCACTAACATGCATAGAAAGAGATCTTCAGGCCATTTCATCAGTTTTGGGTACCTGAAAGAGTTGATAAGATTGGTCAGCTATTCCATTTGTACAGCTTCCTGCTAATTACCTCAGGTAATTCAGGAGGCCCAGGGGATGATTGGCAGAGAATTTTTTTTTGGGGGGGGCATTACTTTGGAGCTATGGAGGAAGAAAACAACCATGTTTCTCTCCACATTACAGAATCAGACTGCTTTGTTATTATGCCCAGAGCTATCAGGCTTTATGTGCAGTTTGTCTTTGGTTTAGAGAGTTGTGGGGGGAAAATTGTAAAAGCATAAGAAAGCATTGTAAACTTATTTACATGGATAAAATTGATGCATCCTGGACCGGTATAGCTTGACCACAATGGTCCATTCACTGGTAACCTCAAGATTCAGTCCAGCCTACCAGCGAACTGGACTATCCATTCAAAGCTGATAAACTCCTTTTATTGCCTACCTACCAGATGCTATAAAACTGAAGAAACAGGTTGTTTGTCACAGACACATAGAAGACTACAACAAATGGGGAAGGTGTCACTGCAGCATCTGTTTTGTATGCAGAATGTTCAATCTGCAGTTTCAATCCCAGGCATCTCAAAGTAGGGCTGGGAGTATCTAAAACCCCAGGGAGCTGTTGCCAGTCATTGAAGGCAATACTGAGCTGGATGGGCCAACAGTCTGCCTTGGTAAAAGGCAACTCACAGTGTTTCCAGTGCAGAAACTGAGCTGTGCCAATAATTACATACCTGTCAACAGTCCCAATGTGAGCGGGACATCCCAGAATTACAGAAGCCACCCCAGCTTCTGATTGGATCCCAGGATGTCCTGTTTTGGTTCCCGTGAGAGTGTAGCCCTAGAAGATGCCTATTTTGGGAGGCCATGTTCTCTCGCGAGTCACCTGGGTCCTGTAAGAACACAGCCCTGAAAGACAGACATCTTGATTTTCCTCTTCAGGATTTTGGAGGGTATGCAATGAAAATCAGCTGAGAGAACCTACAACATTCAGAAATTGCCTTGATCGATATCACTACAACCATCTTGCAGCATTCAGATTTGGATGACACCGCCTTTCCTTCATAGAGATCTTAAAGCTCTTTCCTGTTGTCATGGGATGGAGATAATTTGTTACTTCTGAACCACTATTTCTCTTAAGGAGCTTCAAGTGACATTTTAGCTCCTGAACAAAACAATGAGGTAATTAGTGTCAGAAATAGTGGGTTGCTCAAAAAACCCTGGTAAACTTGGTAGGTATTACTAGAGGGAATTTGAACCTGGGTTCCCAAGGCTACTGCATACTGATGGCTCTCTGTTACTGAAAGAGTGTGCAGGAAAGAAATTGTGCAAAGCACTTGTTTATATTTATAAAGTTTAGATTAGATTTCCATGCTGGTATGCTCATGTTGTCCTTTCACTCCATTGGAAGATAGACATTAAGGAGATTTTAAATATACTCCCCTTTGAATGCTGTTGAGAAAAGAGTCAACTGTAAAATGAGTCTACCTTTTTTAAAAAAAAAACAGATTCTCTGTTATGGGTTCATGATAGTAGCGCAGGGCAATCATTCATGGCTGGAAACAGGATGGCCTACATTTGCACTCACTTATGCCGCATTGAGTGCCCCTCTCAATAAATAATGTACGGATGCAGCATGCATGTTCTAAAGGCAACTTTTAAGTGGAGGTTTCCCCTCCCCCAGCTTGCTGTGTATGTGTGACTGAAATTTCTGTCTGCTTAATAGCAGTCAAAGATTTGGAACATGATGACTGAAAATAGATCTAGCAGTCAAGAGGAAAGAGTGAGATGAATAGAAAAACAAATTGCTACAGGCAAGTCTGTAAGCACTATTAAAACTTGTTTTAAAGGAAACTTCTATAGGCCTTTTAGACAGGGTATCACTTCTGTCATCTGAGTCTTTCAGCCTCACTCTCCTCTGCTCAATTAACAGTAGTAGAGGGGAGCATTTTGATGATGACACCATTTTCCAGAGCACCAGGGGAACCAGTGGAGTCTACTTGTTCTCACGAATGAATGAGGTAATAATGAGGCTTTCACTTGAAAGGAAGTGAAGGAAAAGTAGAATATAATGGCTAAATAAATAAATAGCAGTGGGGGAGAAATTCAATTCAGTTTGCATTTCAAGTTGAATTTTCAAATTCACACTTTATGAAACATTGTGAGAACCAAACCACAGCTATCCTGCTCCTACCAAACAATGTTTACTCAAACACACACTCTCTCTCTCTCTCTCACACACACACGGCAAAATGTGCATCACAATTTATTCACTAGTGACACTAACATACACAAATGCATTATGTTAGGAGAAATTGCTTGCAAAAAATTGTACATTAAAAAAATGTCCATCGCTGCCTTGCCCCACCGTGTCTTGTTTTACACCCTGGATAGGCCTTGACTTGCTGCACTGCAGAGCACAACATGCACTTTTTTGTATTCTTTCAAAGAAAATCTGCATGAAGTAGGTTGGAATGGACATGATTGAGTACCATTGAAAGTGTAATGGGCTGCTTAGTCCATCCCTAGCCCTGGGTCATAATATTAAAGGATGAAGACTGTTATCTGGAATAAGTGTCTAGGACAAAACATGCATAGACCTCTTGGATACTTTGTGTGTGTGTGTGTGTGAGAGAGAGAGAGAGAGAGCGCACTGCTTTATTACTTGTACATATAATATTTATACAGGTGCCCAGAAGCCAAAAAGACACTCAAATGTGGCTTTAGTAAATAAATAAAAGATTTTGTTGTCTTTGTCTGTGAAAGTATATGGGGCAATAGGTCTTTTTATGAATTAAATCAATAGGAAAATAAATAACTAAATAAACCAAATGCCGAGAAAGAACCGAGGCAATATTTTGAGACCAAGGAAAGCAAACAAACCTGTGGGAAATCCAGGCTTCCTGAGATGTCTTGAAACTGGTATCTCAGTTTGAAAAATGATAGGGAATGTTTTCTGACATGGATAGCCAAGATGTATTGACAGGAAGGATGGGGAGAGGAAGCTTCTATAGTATGAGATGCAACATAAATAAGCTTGTTTTTGAGCAAGGGTGGAGACCCATTAGAGAAGGATGAAGGTCAGTGTATTGTAGACAAATCAAGTAGGATACTGAATGTTACACAGAAAGCTGATTTGTAACTACTCATTTCATATTTTGTGAGTGTCACAAAGCCTCACCCCTTCATTTTTGGGAGATTTTCTGCATTTAAAACCAACATATTTCTATTGTTTCGCAAGGCTGTTCCTTCTGAGCACCTTTCTCCTCCTCCTTCTTAACCTTCACAAATGGGGCATTGACAATGGGCATATGTTCACAATAAATTTACCTACCTAACACCTAACTTTATTGGCGGTGGCAACTCATGTGCATTTTAACGATGATGCCAAGGGGCTACATTTGATCATGGAAGCTCTTAAGCATGGTCACATGGGTTGCGACAGCCCGCCTGATTCACAGAACCATGTGGGCAAACTGAGCTCAAAGACAGTGAGCTCAAAGAAAAGGAATATGGCAGCATGAAGCAGTAGCCATGGGGACAAAAGACTGCCAAACAGCATCCAAACACCACAACTGCTCATTGAGATTAGTGGTGTATTTGGGGTCTTTTTATTTGGATCAATGCTGCTTTGAACATTACCAAAAAAAATAATATTCAGCCTGAGGCTACACTTTCCCCCTCTTAAATTAGATGTTACCAAAGGGAAGACCTCATTCAAAGGCTGGCAGGGAACCTTTTTTAGCCTGAGGCCTACGTTCCCTTTTGAGCAACTTTGTGGGGGTCCTCATGCTAATGGTCAGAGGGGCCAGATAAAATGGGGTAGTAATGAATGCTCTAAGTTGACCTTTGTACAATAGGCTAGTTTCTACACGCACACACCACTCTCCTGCTTCCTGGTAAGCAAGAGTCATCATTACCAGTGTTCAATGACTCATTCCAACAGGGCTAAAAGACAAAGACGCTGTGAACCAGGGTCACAGAGGGGTGGGAAGTGAGGGTGTGGCTAGGAGTGGTATATGGCCTGGGGAGACTCCCAAGGATCAATACATAGGTCAATCTGGAGGACTGCATTTGGCTTCTGGACCAAGATTCAACACCCCTGCTCAAAAGAATCCAAAGAGGAAACACAGAACAAAGTATGTGAATCTATATCCCGCTGTACCTCCAATGGGTCTTGAATCTACTTCTAGCGCACAGCACAAAGAAAATTATGAATATAGGATGCTCATGTCAGAATCATTTGTTCTTAAGTCCTCCATTCTACAGGTCTGGTGGTTGTCATTTTGGTCTTCAGAATATGAGAACACATTGAAAGCAATTGCCTTTATATAAAAGTCTGAATGCCAAAAATGTCCTTGGAACGAAATATTCTGAAATGGTTTAAAGGTGGAAATGCCAAACAAAAGAGACTGACTTGAGATTGATGTGCAAGTTCTTGCTTTGACATTCAAAATACCAATAAGACGACATTTGAAACAACACAAGAAATAACATGACATCTTAAAAGTGAAACCGATTTTCATTCTATTATAGTGCTGTAATTCAGATTGAATTTTTTTTCTTCTGTGACAGGGTGAGAGAGGAACCCTTTTCTTCTGCAATTGACATTTTTGGGTGACCTCACTTTAGATCTCAATGACCATATTCTAGCCTATAGCCAAGGGCATTCCCCCACCTCAGAGGATTTTAACTGATACCCATCCTTCTCATCACCTTATATATATATAACCTACATGCATATTTCTTTGGTTCTGTTCTATTGAATCTAATGGAACCCCAACCATCTAACTGAATTGACGAGACCATTTCTAATGGGGCAAATTCTATGCGTGGCAATAGGGCATGGTCTTCTGTGTAGTTAAAGATTTGTTTATCGCAGGACCAAGGTCAACATTTTTATGGTAGGTCTGTAAATCTCCTTTAGACATATGTAAAAAAGCAATTCATAAATTGATAAATAAAACCAAATTAAGAAATTAAGAAATAGAAACAAAGTAATGACAACAATGATTTCAATGTCTCAGGGCAATGTCCCATGGTAGGGAGTGGGGAGATAAGTGCAGAAAAAAATCACCTTAATCTGTCTCTGTATACTCAAATGTTCACAGAGCTTCTTTTTCTGGTGATGATGCTCAGCAAAATCCAGCCAAAATTGAGTGAATTTAGACCCTAGTGGCAACTTGTTGTTGTTTAGTCATTTAGTCATCTCCGACTCTTTGTGACCCCATGGACCAGAGCACGCCAGGCACTCCTGTCTTCCACTGCCTCCCGCAGTTTGGTCAAACTCATGTTATTAGCTTCGAGCACACTGTCCCACCATCTCAACCTCTGTCGTCCCCTTCTCCTTGTGCCCTCCATCTTTCCCAACATCAGGGTCTTTTCCAGGGAATCTTCTCTTCTCATGAGGTGACCTCAGCTTCACGATCTGTCCTTCCAATGAGCACTCAGGGCTGATTTCCTTAAGAATGGATAGGTTTGATCTTCTTGCAGTCCATGGGACTCTCAAGAGTCTCCTCTAGCACCATAATTCAAAAGCATCAATTCTTCGGTGATCAGCCTTCTTTATGGTCCAGCTCTCACTTCCATGCATCCCTACTGGGAAAACCATAGCTTTTAACTATACAGGCCTTTGTCGGCAAGGTGATGTCTCTGCTATTTAAGATGCCGTCTAGGTTTGTCATCGCTTTTCTCCCAAGAAGCAGGCGTCTTTTAATTTTTTGACAGCTGTCACCATCTGCAGTGATCATGTAGCCCAAGAAAGTAAAATCTCTCACTGCCAAGTTGTATTTTACCAGGTGATTTATATGTTCATGGAACCCAGAACTGTCTACTCTCAGTGACTGCATTCCTCTGGGCTCTTGAGCAGAGGTCTTTCACTGCAAATTGCTAACTGAATCTTTTAAGATGTCAGAGATTGAAAATGAGGCTTCCTGTATGCAAAGCATCTACTGTACCACAAAGCTACAGTTACTTTCTCAATAGGAAATGAGATGCTGCATCAATGGACTTCCAGTGTTACTTCCGCTCTATGCAGCTATTCAGTTCAGTTTCCAAGGAATGCCGATTGCCCATTTATTTTATTTATTTCATAAAATGTACACACAGCTATAAAACCACAAAGCAGTTGCCTGATGAGATCAGTTAAAGGTCCCAAAACATGTGTTCTGGCTGTATTAAAGCACTTATTTAATATAACTGATCACAAACAACATGATCATTGATAACTGTCCACATACAGCATGAGCGGCCAACTTGCAGCGTAAGTCGAATAGGTTCCATCATACTGTGGTATTCCTGGCAGGAATCAGGAGGGCTTGTGGGCCTGGTTATACCATAGATTTGGACATATAGTCCTCAGAGTAGCTCACATAAAATGCTGCCTTACACCAAGTCAGACCATGGGTCCATCAAGCTCAGTGCTGTTTGCACTGACTGGCAGAAGCCCTCCAAGGTTTCAGACTGGAGACATTTCCAGCCCTGCGTGTTGTGCAGCTGTCTGTTCTCCTCCTCTGTAGACTACAGACAACCTCACAACAAGGGGTGGGAATGGGGAAAGGAAACATCAGCAAAAGGTGGGGGGGAGAGAGTGGCGGCATGCCATCTTTCGAACATGACTTATGGCACACGTGCTGAAAAGCTTGGCTCCCTGTTACTTATTGAGTTGCAATCCAGGTCACCAACGTGCGTCTTCTCCAGAATTTGACAAGACGTTTCATGCTGTCATCCTTATGGAACTTGTACATGATTTAATTGGAGTTGTAGCAGCTTGGCTTGGCTTGGCTTGTTTCTGGCTGTCTAAACAGCAGGACAATCTTGTCAAAGATGTGGTGCTGTTGTGTATCCTGGCACCTTCAGTCTAGAGGATGGGGATTGCTGCAGACAAGTACTGGTGCTGAATGGTGCTCCATTTCATGGGGGCTGTTATTTAATTTATTGAAAAATATATATAACATGCCCACCTTTTGAAATTATTGTGGAGGTGTTTGAAAAAGAAATGTAGGCAAAATGCAAAATGCAAGTTAAAATGATTTTTTTTAAAAAATACACACACACACCAGTGTTAGTCTTTTGTGCAATGATGTTTTCTGAGTCAGTTCAGGGTTTTTCTTCCAGTTATACAGCAAAAATATCCATTATTCAAAGCAGCTCGTTTCATTCTTGTTCAGCAACAAGAAACACATACGCAGGGGGATGAAATATCAACATAAAATTCACATTAAATGTAGGCTGAAAATCTAGAAGCTTTTTATGCTGAATTCCGCCCTGCTCTCTGTTACAAGGAACTTATAGGGCATGCATGCTCTAGTTGGCTTGGAGAAAGCAAACATGATTTTTTTTTAGAAAGTGATAATAAAAGTCAGATTTAATTGAAATTTGCTCTTGGATCTGAATGGCTATTCAGAGACCATTTCTGGCTGTCTTCTGAGCTCTAATTGTGCAGATACATAAACTATTTCTCTCCTAGTGTAAAATGTACACAGCCGCTATACTCACCTCCCTCATAAAAGCAAAAAATAAAGGAAATTAACCAGTGTAATGAGGCATTGTTAACCCAGCAATTAAAGTGTGTATATGTGTGTGTTTGTATAAACGAGGTAGGCTTAGACTGATGACTGTGCAGGTGTTTTCAGATTATAATACCTCTAAGCAGGCTCGTGCAGTGCTTGTCTAAGGCCCGGGATGGGAGTCTTGTTAGGATAAAGTTATAAACTCGAACAAAAAACAACAACAGCAGCTGCTCCATGGCACCTCCCGCACATGGCTGGCTTAGCCCTCCAAAGCCTGGAGCAAGTGTGCACAGCTGCCTCTCCCCTCTGCACACACCTACCTGCAAGAAAATGAATGGTTTTTACCAACTGACATTACCAAAGGTATGTTGAAAGGTGCTGTTAGTTGGCGATCCTATGATTCTGCTATGACAGTAATTCAGTCATTATCCTATATACCAGTCAGGGTTTCAGGGCCAAATATTGCCTTCCAGACCTTAACAAACGATGGCTCCCAGGAAGCTATGACTAGAGGTAAAAGTGCAGAAGTGTCCCTGGTTCTTCCATGATGATCGATACCTTAGAATAATGAGCTCAACAATGTTTGGAAGGTTCCATGTAGAGACTCTTCTGATATTTGAGGAGCTTATTTACAAATTAATCAAATCTCTTTGGTGTTGATATCTGCCCGTGGCAGCCATCCAAATCCCTGCCTGGTGAGTTTCTCTAGTGCTTCAAAGGTCCTCCTGATCCAGGTGGAGAATACACACTGGTGCAGCCCAAGCTAACTTCCTTTGCCCTCCTGGGGTGAAAGGATTTCAAAGCTACCTGGCATGTGGGTTTGCAAAGAAGGAGCACTGAAACGAACAGGTCAGTTGCAATGGGAACTGGGCAAAAAGAAAAAGAAAGCACATTTACAATTCTGTCAGATGGTGGAGAAATGAAGCCAAGCTAGAATTTGATTCCATTTCTATACTACTCTCCTATTCCCACCCAAGAGATTTGTGGACAACATACTTTTACTGAAGTTGTACAGTTCCCTTTCTTTCTAAATCTTGTCATGTTTCACCCCCAAAAGATTAGACAATCCACCTTTCCTGGGACCTGAATGTAAAGAGGGTGATTATTCAGTGCTGCTTCATTTGTACATTTCTTATTGATTATAAGGAATATGAATAAGGGAGACTTACATTGCAGTGTCCTTTCCATTTCTGCCCCGGGCCATTGGATCAGCAACTCTCCCCTTACACTGCAGTACTCACAAACATGGGAGATTTGGGTATATTACTTAGTGTTTCTTGTGGGGAAAACCCCCCCTAAAATCCAATTTTGTATGAGTCATGAAACTGAAAGAATTTGGTTGCTGACGTTTGGGGATATTACTTTGCAAAATTAACCCTTGGTCCAGTGGAACTCTGGTTTCTTTTGGCTTGAAAACAATCTCAGTTAAGTTTGCTTAATACTCATGGCAGTCCCTATGGGACTGATACAGATTACACATTTTGGGCTGCCCCAATAAGCCCATGTCTTACGTGTGCTGAACATCCAGCCTGATGCAAATTATGAAGAAATTCAAACTCTTAATCAGCACTATGTGGCATTAAAACTAAAGACAAAGACTTCTTCTTCTTCTTTTAATAAAGAGTCATTGATAACCCACCTTTCCACTAAGGAAAGGTGACATACATGATTCAAATCTCCCCCATTTTATCCTCACAACAACCCTGTGGAGTAGATTAGTCTAAGGGACAGTTAGACCCAGCCTGTAGGGAACTGGGAGATGAAAAAGGGAGGCCAGGAAATAGTTATTCATGTTTCCCCTGCTTGGTCTGAAAGGTGACATGCTTTTCATCTTCCATAGGCTGATCCTAGAGAATCCACCTTGGAAGGTGGTGGCCTCTCATTTATTGGAAGTTTTAAAACCTCTGTCAGGGATTCTTTAACCACCATTCCTGCATTGCAGGCATGGGACTAGATGACCCTTGGTGTCCCTTCCAATTCTACTATTCTATTATCCTTTCTGGGGTGGGTCTTTACTATAATCCATTTTGTGACTTTCTTGTTATTGCAGTGCTCTCACAGCCAGTGTGAAGACGAGTGGGTAAGGACCTTGAAGAAGGAAAGCTCTGAGGGATTAGGGCTAGACCCTCAACTTATATCCACACATGGATATTGCAGTGCTGCAGTATATGGCAAACTTGGCTGCAATATATGGCAAACAGTTGGCTGCTGGGGAGACATGCTCTACAGATACCTAGGTATGGGGTTACCATTTAGTTATCAAGTTCAGGATTGTGCCAGAGGGTGTGTCAGGGCTGGATAGCCACATCACTGTCTCCTGTGCAGGGGTGGGCAGCTCAAGGGACCCTTTCTATTCTGGGCAACCTTCCAGGGTCCACCTGACAATGGTGCATGAGGCCAGAGGCAAAAGTGGATGGAACAACAAATCTGCAGTAGACAGTTCACCCACAGAATGCCAAACATCAGAAGATCCCAGTCCACAAACCCCTGGAAAGTTAACATGGTCAACTACTTTAGAAATTCACCATGATAGAAAGTAAATTTTCTGCTATTGGCAAGTGGTGTTGGACAGAGATAACACAATGTTTCTTTCTAGCTTTCTGATGAGCTGCATGCCTCTCAGTGCAGGGAGAGGAAGAAGAGTATCACTGCCATTCTCCATGCTCAGGGAGAAAAGAGGACATATCTACCACCCCTTTTGTTGGAGCACTATTAACTATGTTAATGCCCTTTCTGGTGGCCCAAGTTTTTGCTACATGTACTACAAACATCCCTGATGAATGGAGCGGCTGCTGTAAGCAGACTGTTTGGTGGTGCAAGGCAATCATTTCATCACTTCCACATGTGTCCTGGGTGCTATTAGGCCATTGAATAAAGAGCGTAGAGGCATCCAATGGGTGCAGCTCGCTGGCTGATTCACTGCCAATAAGTTAATAAGCCAGGATTGTAGAACTTGCAACCCATTTGAGGTTTGCCAGCAGGCACCGTCTTAGCAAGCACAGCTAATATAGCAAGCTGCCTTCTCAAGCTTGACAGGTGGCATCAAGAACTGAGGTGACCAAATCCCTTGTATCTAATTAGGCAGCACTTGCCTTCAGCTGTAGCGGAGAGCTGACAAAGGAACAAAAAAATATGAATAAATAGGAAGATATAAATCTCCAAGTTTGTTCTTACTTACATAAGGCACTTCTAAGAGGATATAAAGTCGAACCTCCAGAATCCAAACTGAGATTGCCCAAACTCCTTGCTTTCTGCATTTATGCCCTCCTTGACTATTCCAGTGCAAGCCTTTATAATTAGCGTCCCTGTTTAGCCACACTTCTGATTATCTTAATGTGATATAACTTGCCTTCTCACCCCTCCTCCACCTCCATCATTGCTATTAGTATAAATGAAGTCTTAAAGTGCACAGATGAGGGTATATTTGCCTGATTTCTTTGCTAATTTGTAGTCCCTTAATTTACCTGGACTGCGGAATAGATGAGAAACTATGTTTCATTAGAAGATGCCTCTGTTTCTAATGTCCTCCAATACAATTTAGGTTTTTGAACAGGTTGAACGATTTGGATTCCAATCTGTACCCTGACTCAAAGCTTCTGTCAGTCACTGAGCTTGTGTCTCTGCAACACATCACAGTTTATCTTGTATTACTGGTCACTACTCATTTAAATGCTTTGGTTATTTGCTAAAAGTAGGCTGAAAATGTCAAACATTTTATGGGTTGGTGGGGCACTTTGAGGGAGGGGGTTGAAGCTCAGTGATAGTGTTGTACATTCTCTCTATGTGTGTGAGAATCATTTGTTCAAGAAACAGAGAACAGAGAAGAAGTTTCAAGAAGTAGCAGAAGGCTAAGATTGTTGCGTCTATGCAAGGACGTTTCTGTGGGAACTGTTCTTTGGACATGTGCAGTATGACAGGAAGTACTGATAACATTGGTTCTGTGTAACTTGTTGTAACTGGTTGTGAGTGTCTTGCTTGAGCCTTGTGGTGAGACAAGCAGAGAGTGAGTCTTGGACTCTTGCTGGACTCTAAGCATGCCTTGACCACAGCAGTGGTCAATGTCTGTATATATTTGCCACCAAAATGCTTGTATGGCTGTCAAGTAAACTTCTACGTTTGACTGAATCTTTATTGCATCCATGAGTGTTTATTGCCCATTGGAAGACGCTTCCAATAAAGAAGCTGCATTGAGATGTAACTCTCCTGAGTGTGGATACTAGCACACACATTCAGAAAAAGAGATGCCAGACCCAATCCTTCTAAATCAGGGATGTCCAACAGGTCGATCGTGACCTACTGGAAGATCCCCTAGAGGTTTTGGCAGATCACGATTGATCGCTGGTTCCCTTTCCTCAACGGTGGTAAAATAAAACTTTGACCTAAATCCCTAAAAAAATGGGACTTTCCTCCCTAAAGAAAGCTCAACAACCTTGACCTGAAACCCCCCCCCCCAAAAAAGGGGTAGATCACCGCCAGTTTTTTATTCTGTGAATAGATCGCAGTCTCTTAGGAGTTGGCCATCCCTGTTCTAAATCGTCCAACAGAGGTTGATGGATTGATCCAACAAATAGAACCTGGTGTGCTTAAAGTCTCAGTATCTCCAGGTAGAGCTAGGAATCACTCCCATCTGAAACCCTGGAAGGATGTCCACTGTAGACAATACTGAGCTCCATAGATCAATGGTCTGACTCAATATAAAGCAAGTTCCTGCATTCATAACCTTCCCAAATTCATCAGGTTGGGGAAAAAAAATATCTATTTTTTTCCCCTGCAGGGGTTTGTCACTTACCTTTTTTTAGCCTTACAAGGTATTGTAGCCACTGCTTTGTCACCTTTCCCTTGTTTTTTTACACTTCTTTTTAACACTCAGAAAGAAAAGTGAAACCCTCCTTCTGAAAAATTCAGAGAAAATTCTCTCTTCCATCCAAGAAAGCAATAGAAAATAGGACCCATGTTTGCAGGGAGGAAGGCTATCTTCAGAAGACTGGTATGGTGGTGGTCCAGCCTTAATATCTGGAATGCCAAGAACACTAAAGAAGCATTAGAAGGTAGTAGCAAATTGCTGGAGTAGGCATTGACTAGGCCAGCACAAAGACACACAAAGACCTGGTATGAATCTTAATCTCATCCTCTGAAAAGGTCTGTAGGTGCTGCAGAGCAATAGTATAATTCTTACTCATCTGTGAATTCCAAAACACCTTCTGAGATATACTGAGAAAGCTTCCATGAGGTATACAGAACAGTATCACTGCAGGCACTCCCAATCTGTTTCTGAGATTTCTGTTTTAGGACAGTCACCAAATACAGAAGCCAGTCCTGCTACCAGAAACTGTGGAGGTCTGTGCATTAACTGCTAGCCTTGGACAATGACTTCTGCTACTGCTTCTGCACTGTGGAATGTTCTTCTGTTTGTCAGATCTTGCTGCTCCTGCTTTTATCATGTTGTTTTACTTTTTTATGATACTGTTTTATTGTTTTTATGCTATTTTTGTATGCTGCTAAGTATTTAAAATACTTAGGGGTTTCAAAATGCTTTTAGTTAAGTAAAATAAATCCAAATATAAATGAAACGTCACTAAAGAGTTTCCGTTATTTAGTAACTTTTATTTTGCCTGTGCTCAGGTTTGGTCTATTTTCCCTCCCCAATGCAAAATAAAAATAAAAAATAATCATTTTGCCTCAAGGGAAAGCCACTCTGTTCATGTTCAGAAGTGCTCTGGAACTGAATGCGTGAAAACAAGAAACAGTAACAATCATTTGGTAGGTAGTTGTTGGCTGAATTTGTCAGTACAAAGAACAAAGCAAATTCAGGATTGAGAGATTGGTATTCTTCAGTGTGCACATGGCAGTTTACCCAGGGAGCATGTCATCTCTGCAACTGCAAATGATGTTCCAGGTCAGTAGGCAAAAGCAGGGCAAGCACCACATCGACATGGGAAATGGTCTATTTTATTACCTGGACATCCATATTTGACAACTTTAATTCCCACCATCCAAAGCAATCTCTCAAGTGTCATGTATGAACAGCCAGTGTGCTATTAGTGCTAAACAGAAGAAATATGGATTTTTATTCTCCATGCTCGAATAAAATACAGCAATGCAGCACAAGAAGTACCCAATTACTTCTAGTGATCATGATGATGTGTTTTCTGTTCAATGGCATTTCAGTTGTTTTATCTACTTTACTTTTAACAGTTTGAAAGGCTTTTATCCCTTGAAATTCATACTTCTCTGAAGTCTGCAATGCAGTTTTCCAACTACGTAAATAAATATACAAAAACGTGTCAGTTGCGAGTAAAATGTGTATGTTGTGTGTGTGTGAATAGCATGCAAAATGCATTCTGTTTGGGGAAATTGGTTGTAGCAAATGTGCACACTAGGCAAAATTGCACGAAAAAATGTGCATATGAGGAGAAATGTACACTAAACTGCTGCTCACTTTGTGAGAACTTTTTTTTAAAAAGAAAATATTTTTAAGCTGATGTGGTGAGCTGAATTTAAGATTAGAAAAATGAGAAAGTGAGAGAAACTGACATTGAGTCATTTCTCTCTAACTAGCAGTGAACTAAAATAAGGAGGTCTAAAAATGTGTTCATGTGTTTGTGTGTGTGTGGATGGGAGTCATTGCTTGCAAATCAGGAAGCTGGAAGAGTTCTGTTTGTGTTTAGTCCTAAAAGAAACTGCAGAACAGCCAGAGCCTGTATTTCCTGATTAAATCCTTATGTCCTGCCATATACTAGAATTAACCACAGCACAAGCTCCCTCTCCTATGATCCCACAGGATACCTAGGGCCTTTCATTCATTAAATTATTTGTGTGCTGTACATTACACATTGATCTCTTTCTATTTTCCATAGCATCCAACCTAGCAACAAAAAGCTTCAAAATCCCCACCTGGATCAGTAATACTCCGCCTGGGCTTTCAAATTAGTCTGAACAAATCGTAGCTCACTGAGATGCAAAGCTTCATTCTTAATTAAATTATGTAATGATTACCATTAAACAATTGTAGGATTTCTCTCACATGCTTGGCTACTGGCAGGAGCATTACCAAAAGGCTATTTAAAAAGTGGGATTTCAATGGCTTAGAGAACAGAGAAAATGGAAAGATTTGTCTAAAGTTCAAACATGAAGGCAGTGTTATTTGAGGTCATATGTATCTGTTCTACACAGAGCTTATAAAAAGTCTGTTGGGCATTGAATAAGCACACTCCACTGGTCTTCTGCCTGTGGTCTACAAGTCGCATGTGAGCAATTTCAGGATCAGCATGGAGTGGGCTCAAGCTCTGCAATCTGCCTTTAGTAAAGGGCCGGGGAGGGGGAGAGGGGGAGGGAGGATTTCTACTTGTGCTTTCTTAAGAAAATGCATCCTGCATTTCATGTCAGTGCCAGTACCAGCTAACTAAGTGCAATTTCTATATTCACCCCATAAAGTAGGGGTGTGCACAGACCAGGGGTGTAGGAAGGGGGGCGGTGGGGGTGGCTCACCCCAGGTGTCATCCATGAGGTGGGTCACAAAATCCCCCAGAACAGATCACCGCGCTCCCCCCTGGGCGCCAATCACGCACCTATTGCCCCCGGCTCACCCCACCCCCGGGTGCACGGCATGTGTGCCGCTCTGGGTGTCCAAGCAGCTAGTTCTGCCGCTGGCACAGACCACAAAATTTAGCTCAGATCCAGATACTTTGCTTTCTGAAAAAGCTCACCTTGAACTAAGGAGATTCACATGTGGCTTGATTCAACTTGCCCATCCAATTCCACTTCATTCCCCCTTCCTGCTTCACCACTGCAAAATTAATTTCCCTGCTTAGAACTGTTTTCCTGTTAACAGAAGTGGATAAAATTTGCAGAAATGATAAACGCCCAAGAGTGCATAAAGTCTGTCAAATTGCATGTTAATAGGTCACTCTTCCTCTCACCAGCTGTGCCAGGAGAGGGGAACGAGCAAGATTTTGTAGACTTGGAGACAGGGATACTATGGGAGACTTAAGCTCTGAGTCGGGGGGGGGGTGTTTCTGTGTGAAGACTCAGACTTCTGGTTGGGCTGATTTTGCAAATGGTCCTGGCAATTCTTCCCACAAGGAAAGAGCCAGAGCTTCCTCCTCCTCTGGCACCTCCACTACATAGTGCATGATCTCTGGGTCAGGGATTATGACATGCTTATTGTTTTGCAAAGTTTGAATTAGATACATACCAAAATGTCAACCAAACTAAATGTATTCCCCATTCCTACTCCTAACAGGACCTGTAAATGTTACTTCCAAATTCCCTAGTTAACCAGTATAAGGCACATCTCTACTGTTGCACCCTGGTGGCATGTCTGAGGCAGGAGCGCCCTCTAAGGACTGTTAGGGAATCCATGTGGCACTTGAAAAAGACACTGCTTGCCTGTTTCCCCAGTTCCTTCTTAGTGACTTTCTTTCTCCTCCTCTCTGCTCTCTTCCTCTGCACATTTTTGGAAAGTCTTGAAGCTGTTCTCCTTGGCCACAGAATGCTCAATTTCCATAGTTGCCAGCAGCCTCTACAGTTCCTCCGTCTCCTTCCTAAGACCTAGAAGGCACCTGAGGGCTTATTCTGGGCCTTGTGTCATCATTTCAGGAGTTACCAGTGCTCAAACTGTACACTTTCATTTCCAGTCCCCTAATTTTTTGGTTTTAGATGTCTTGTTTTTGTTTGTTTGTTTGTTTATAATGTTAATTTTAGAGCTCTATGAAACAAGGCTTATTGAAACAGCTTTGCTTTCTCTTAAAATGGCTGTGCACACAGCTGTCCCATGTGAAGAGCTAAAATAATGTGGCTTGGAGCATCTGCCTAGAGCAGGCTTCCTCAAACTCGGCCCTCCAGATGTTTTTGGCCTACAACTCCCATGATCCCTAGCTAGCAGGACCAGTGGTCAGAGATGATGGGAATTATAGTCTCAAAGCATCTGGAGGGCTGAGTTTGAGGAAGCTTGGCCTAGACAGTCAGGTACCTCAAGTCATGGACTGGCTCCTCCCACCTAAGCTGGCCACTGAACTCTGTTAGACAGAAAGGACCACTTAAAGGTTTTCTGTTTGAGTTAGACTTTGTGGGAGCAATGCCATTTTCTTGACTCTTGCGTGCTCTTGCATGTTCTTCACTTTGCACATCAGTCCTGATTTCAGCTTTGCCCTTGCTTTTGATTTCTGGCTTTCTCCCTTGGTGGAAACTCATGTTCCTTCCACGCCTCTGACTTCTGCCTTCACCTTGGTTCTGATTTTTGCTTGTTCCTTAGCTCTGTCTCTGAAGTTCAACTCCTGGCTCCCAAATCCTGATTCGTTTTTGACTGCTGCATCAACAACAACATTTTGGCACCACCAATGGTGCAATAGAGCTATCCTGTACTTTGGGTCAAACAAAACTATCTTAATGACCCCAGTTTCACAAAGAAGGAGGAAGGCCCATAGCTCAATGGCTGAGCATCTTGCTTTGCATGCAGAAGGTCCCAATTTCAATCCTTGGTGTCTCCAGTTGGGGTTGGGAGAGAGTCCCTCAGTGTGGGCATTTCAGAGGGAAATGAGCCAATGGTCTGACTCAGTATAAAGCAGCCTCCTAAATTCCTCTCCCCAGAGCTTCAATCTGGCTACATTTCCTAAGCAAATAAGCACATCCCCTCCCATGCTTGCCACCAGCGTTTTTTTTCTAGCAGCCACTGTTCCCCAGGTTAGGTTGCCTTTTGTGGCACTTTTCCTAGCAGCAGGACACCAGGACACTCTGCCATTGATTTTAAGGTGGCTGTGCTTGAACAAAGACATTTCAAAAAGAGAAACTACTGAATTACAGTTAACCAAGAAGTTCAATTATGTACATTTGCATCTGAATATATAGAAAGGTTTCCTTTCCTACTACATATGTTAATTAACTCCAAGTCTATTGTTTCATCACGTATCAATGACACTGAAAAGAGTAACCATGCTTATCTTGCCTACCTTCCAGCTTTAATTGAATTGTCACTATCTGTGCTACATTTTCCTCTGACCCCACAGCTTACAAGTGCCTTACCCAACCCCCCAATATCACCAGCACCACCCATATATATTTGCAACTGAGAATGATGCTCTGTGCATCTGATGAAGAGGACTCTGTTCCACAGAGATTTTTACCATAATAGATTTGGTATCTATTGGTATCTGTAAAGGAAGGAACCTTCACATTTGCTTCACATTTTGCTTTAGGTGAAATCTGGTAGCAACCTAGAGATGTGTGGTGACCCAATGAGAAAGTTCAGCAGTCCTACTCAGATTATTTTGGCTTCCCTTGAAATGCCTCAAATGTTTCCCCTGAGGAGGAATTCCTCCTTCCAATTTCAGACCAAATGTTTGTGGCAACCAATAATCGTAATATGCATTTTACTTTCAAAATCTGGAGTGTACATTAGGTAAAGGGACCCCTGACCATTAGGTCCAGTCGTGACCGACTCTGGGGTTGTGGCGCTCATCTCCCTTTATTGGCTGAGGGAGCCGGTGTACAGCTTCCGGGTCATGTGGCCAGCATGACTAAGCCACTTCTGGTGAACCAGAGCAGCGCACGGAAACACCGTTTACCTCCCTGCAGGAGCGGTACCTATTTATCTACTTGCACTTTGATGTGCTTTCGAACTGCTAGGTTGGCAGGAGCTGGGACCAAGCAATGGGAGCTCACCCCATCATGGGGATTTGAACCACTGACCTTCTGATCGGCAAGTCCTAGGCTCTGTGGTTTAACCCACAGTGCCACCTGCGTTCCCTTGGAGTATACATTGGGAAGCCAATAATTCTGGAAACTGAACTTTTCAACCATGCTTTTGGATCTGTTAGCATGCTTGCAAAGAAGCAAAAAGTGTGTGTGTTTTGTGGGGAAATGTTTTCTATTTACTGAAGTTTTATCACTTTCAGCTTCTGTGTTCCGTAGTCTCACTCCAATGTGGTACAGTGCCTCACACACATAAAAACAAAAGTAAAGCACCATGACATATTTTCTATATAGTAACATAAAATTAATGAAAGGCATGCATCGGTGCTGAATGCTAGAGATTTTTCTTCTCTGAATTTAGATGCAGTTGTAAAGCATGCCCAGCAGTAATGTTCTCCTAACAAAAAAGTAACCACTAACGGCCTATTATTCAATATCCAATTGTTTGTGAAATAACTGTAGTTTGCTCTCTTGTTTTCTTTCTTGGTTCTGATTAACAGAAAGAGGACATTGCATGGATTCAGAAAGGAGTCCCAGAGATGAAATTTGACAACTTTGCTGCTCTTGTCCTGGTCTCTGTAAAGTACCGTAAATGCATTTTGAATTTGCTGAGGAAAGTTAAACATAAAAACTTGAGGGTATACAAAATCATCATCAACAACAAATGCCTTCACTCTTCACTCTGCAGGGTTCTTGTCCCAAATCTACCTCTGCTTATCTTTTACAGAGAAACCTGAAGTCATTTCCCAGAAATGGTTCCAGCTTCCTCATCCTCATCTGAGAAGTAAACAAGTACATTTTCAGGAACTACATATACTAGAGGTCTGCACAGGTCACAACATTCACCTTGTACCTGTATCTGTGAGGTGTTTTTGTTTATTGTTTAATGCTCCTGTCACATTAATTTCCAAATTTCCAAAACAAACATAAGAATGCAATGAATCATACCAACCAACTGCTCACATACTGAATGTCACAAGTTCAATTCTTGGCAAATCCATGTATACTATTTATATATGTATGTAATATTTTTTTTTTTTACTCTATTCTTACCAAAAAACAACAACAGCCAAGAAGGCTCTTAGAGACGCTGACTAAATTAAGTAGTCAGGCAATTAAGTAGTTACAGCAATTTCTGCAGTCAGGGTTATAATCTAAAACATATGACACACAAGAAAAAAGAAATAGGAAGGAACAGCAGGAAAAGGAAACTAGCTTTTTTAAAAGTTATAGTTATCATCATGACCAGCTGTGATAAAAATGGTTTGGGTAGCCTGATACTAGCCTGATATTGTTACCTGCTTACTAGGTAACAGCCGAAGGAGGAATAAAGGCAGCTGGTTTCTCAGCAGAGGTAATGGATAGGATAGGGCTGGGGGGAAATCCTGTCTAAAATCCTGTAATGGGAGCTTCTTATGGCATATAGGTCTAAGGATATTGAGATGATTCAACCCAGTTTGCTAGTCTTTCTCAGCCACCTGGCCACCTAGTCAGATTACTTCGTGAGGGTTATTTGCAGCAGCAGCAGCAGCAGTGAAATCAGGCTGTAGAATGATCTACACTGAGGTCCAGCTCCGAGGGCCTTCTGGCGGTTCCCTCACTGCGAGATGTGAGGTTACAGGGAACCAGGCAGAGGGCCTTCTCGGTAGTGGCCCGCCCTGTAGAACGCCCTTTCATCAGATGTCAAAGAAATAAACAACTATCTGACTTTTAGAAGACGTCTGAAGGCAGCCCTGTTTAGGGAAGCTTTTAATATTTGATGAATTATTATATTTTAATATTTTGCTGGAAGCTGCCCAGAGTGGCTGGGGAAACCCAGCCAGATGGGTGGGGTATAAATAAATTGTTGTTGTTGTTATTTCCCATCCAGTTAAGGATATACCCAAATCCAGTAGTGACTGGAGTGGCATGCACCAGTGGCAGACTTTGGGCTCTGAGATTTCAATGGTGCCCTGTTTGGTTCTCTAATTCAGCACTTGCCCTCCTCTCACACTCCATTCTACAGCATTGTTGTGGTGCCACCTGCAGCGTGGTGCCCAGTGCAACTGCAATGGCCACACTGCCTTAAAACCACCTCTGCTTGGACCCCCCTGATCCCATAAGCCTTGAAAGCTCTGACTTTGTAGTTGCCCTGCCTGAACCAGTGCCATCCAGGTAAGTTGCAGGGATTCTGATGTTAGGAGGGTGGCTTCATGACTCTGTCCCACCACATCAGCTGGTGCTACAAAAATGTGCTCCTGTACAGCCTCTAGCTGGAGTGTGGTGAATTTGACAGAGAATCTGTTGTTTGATGGGGTGTCATGAATACAGTTTTAAGAGACTACATGCAAACTTTTGCAGTAATTTAGATTGCCAGAGTTAGACCAACATGTATGAAATAGCAACATTTTCTCTCTCTCTCTCTCTCTCTTCAGTTTTATACTTGCAAAAATTGTACTTTAAGTTACATATCAAGAAGAGAAAAATGGCAAACTGAACATCCCACGCTTTCTCAATCTGAAGGCATAGTTCAGAACTGAATAATAATAGTAAACAACTGGTGGACAACTGGTGGTGTTGATGTCAATATATAAAGCAAACAATTCTTTCAAGGAATTTCTGAAAAATCACCCAAATAGGAGGGGTTCTTTGGTATTGCTGAAAATGTTCAAAAAACCCAGTGATTTGGCTTTCTTCTCATTTCTTTTTAAATCCAGTCTGGTTTTGCTCTTTCCCAGTCAGTTGGTTCATCAGTGGTCCTTTGGATCCTTAGAAAGTCAACAATATGATCTGTAGAACTGGAAGGTAAGCAGTGCTTAGCCTTGCTAAATCTTTTTCACTCTGCTACTCTGTGGCTAATAAAATACTTGCAGGCACTGTTTCTGTGCCATTCCCTTTCTATGTGTATAATGTTCCTGAACTGAACATTAAAACATGCCTGAGGTATGAAGACTTGCTTGAGTGAAATTGCTTCCCCTCCCCCCAAAAAGAGAGAAACAGGCTGTATTGATTGAATGGAGCTTAAGCCACTGAGCGATATTGAAACACCCATAATTTCCCCGTTCTTGTTTATGTGTCATATTAGCTAAGTCTGTATAAAGGAGTTCTCAGCAATGAGTTATTTGCCTGTCCATGAATTATATCTCACACAATAATGTGCTGCCTGTGTAGCAATTGTTTCTTTAATAATCTACTCTTTGAATTATGATTGGTGGCTGAGATCTACTGTATTCTCTGGGGAGCTACTGCCTTGACTGTGCAATCTGTACATCTCTCTTTTTTTCTGCTTGCAAACAACCCCTCTGGCACAGTACAGGTGAATCAATGCTTTCCTGATGTTGTTTTCCTCCCCTTTGTGCTTTCCCTTTATGTTTATGGTTTTCTAAAACAGTGTTTTCACAAGTGTGGCGGCTTCTTTTTCTGCCTTTCTTAGACCTAGCCATTGCTGTTGCATTTGCAGCAGAAACAATAGTTTGTGCTTTCCTTGACTACTGTAGATTATTTCTTCCCTGGCTCTCTACCCCATTGTGTTCCAAAATTAACAAGGCAACTACAAAAATAACATTTCCCCCATTTTCTATTTTAATAATATCTATGGTTGCATTCACATAGATTCAGAATTGTAGAGCTAGAAGAGACCTCTGATGAAGTAGCGTCCACCGCCTTACTTGAGAGTCTATTACACTGTTGAACAGCTCTTACTGTCAGAAAGTTCTTCCTGATATTGAGTTATAATCTCCTTTCTTGTAACATGGTGGTTTATTCTGTTTCCCTGCCATTTCCCTATTAATTTCTGAAGCTTTTATGTGACATAAGCCACTTCCGGATATCTAGTGGATGTTTAGCACTCATTTTGGGAAAACCCTTTTGATAATATCACACACACACACACACACACACACACACACACCATAGTTTGCTGTAGGGTAGAGATTCAGAAGCAAGCATTTTCATCATCATCATTATTATTATTATTATTATTATTATTATTATTATTATTATGCTTAGACACCAACAAACCAAGAAAAAAACCATACATTTACATCAATTGTTACAAAAAATTCAAATTAACAAAAAATAAACTCAAATCATCTGACAATAAATCTTCTTAAAGTATATCTAACTTCGCCAGTCATTTCCCACAGTTCCTTCTGTAGGCTGGAACCTTCTATCTACAATTTGCAAGACATCATTCTTTTTTCTTTTTCAGGTACATCCTGAAAAGATCTTCTATTGAAATTCCTGACCCCCTAAGGTTGTTTTCCCCCCTGCCTCTGTATTTACTGTTTTTGTTTGCAGGATGCGTTTAATGAATTTATACCTTGTACTTAGTGATCTAGAATTTTTCTAAATAATGAAATGTAGGTGGTTTTGATCATGAAATGTTCACAAAACTGCCTGGGTAGAATTGGGAGTCATCTTCATTACTCATCACTAATCCTGTCACAAACTGTTATGAGCCCATGAGTGTGCACAACCACATCACACCCATGACAAATCATGATAGCCTTAAGTTGTGCTATCTGGAGTGTGCTTTGTTTTCCAAGGTCCAAAACATTGCAGGTTGAGTGCTCAGCATATGCCATATCCTCACAACAAAATTGTTCCCTCTGGGGAAGTTGTGTGGACTGTGCTCAAGAAACAGAAAATAAGATTCCCATATTTTATTCTGCAACAAAATGATCCTGCAAAAAGGCCCAGGGCTTTCTTTTGCTGTCTCTCTCTACAACGGGGATACTTCCCTCCATTCTCCGCCATCTGTTTTTCCTTGCGTGCAGTCTGCAGAGCCTTGCCAGTGGAACGTCTTAATTATATACCCTTCCCCTTTGCAGAGTGTGCTAAATATAAAAGGAATATTCATTTGCAAAAGGCCCTAATTAACTTATAGCAGAAGTTCGTGGTAGAAAGCGGAGTTTGGCGGAAAAACAAAGGGGTGTGTGGAGTCAGGGCTCATGTGTTATGTTCTTTAAAAAAGGTCTCTGCACCCTCTGCATTGTCTGGAGAAGACTTGCCAGATAAAGGATTGCCAAAATGAGAGATGCTGTCCAGTACAGTAGCGAAGCTGAGACATCGTTTGGGATCAGGAGGTGGGGGAGTCATGCTAAATATTCCTTAAGAGGCACAGTGCTTAGCAGAACAATTTTCATTACACACAA
This sequence comes from Podarcis filfolensis, assembly GCF_964270895.1. Taxonomy (NCBI): domain Eukaryota; kingdom Metazoa; phylum Chordata; class Lepidosauria; order Squamata; family Lacertidae; genus Podarcis; species Podarcis filfolensis. The sequence goes on from NC_139609.1 coordinate 63,661,701, forward strand.
GGCATATGTACACTATGGATATGAGTGGGAGCATGGCTGCAAGCCAACATCCTACCCTCTACTCATAAGAAAGAAGTCATATGAGGCTTGTGCTCTGGATCAGGGCCCTGATGCCAGACCAGGAAAGGTTGGCCTGAAGAGCCTGCCATAAGGCTGCTCAGTTAAGGCCTAGCTGAGGGAAGAACTGGGTCCTACATACACTGGTTTACCAAACCTTGGTCAGAGGTCTCATGAGTGCTATCAAAAATTAAACCAATTGTGCAATTACATAAACATCTATTGAAATAAATATTGGAAAGAAGAAGAAGAGAAGAAGAGTTTGGATTTGATACCCCGCTTTATCACTACCCTAAGGAGTCTCAAAGCAGCTAACATTCTCCTTTCCCTTCCTCCCCCACAACAAACACTCTGTGAGGTGAGTGGGGCTGAGAGACTTCAGAGAAGTGTGACTAGCCCAAGGTCACCCAGCAGCTGCATGTGGAGGAGCGGAGACACAAACCCGGTTCACCAGATTACGAGTCTACTGTTCTTAACCACTACACCACACTGGCTCTCAATGTCCTTTATCTTATACTTTTTGCTCCTGTCTGTGTAAAAGTCATAGTTTATATGGAATATTTGCTGAGGGATATGTTTAGGCTGTAGAGACAGGGAACCTGTGGCCCTTCAGATGTTGCTGAACTATTGCTTTTACCATCCCTGACCATTGGTCATGTGGGCCGGAGCTGATGAGTGTTGGGAATCTAACAACCTCTGGAGGATCACAAGTTTCACATTCATGGCATATGCCACTATCGGATGACTCTGGTTGGGTCATGGTTAAGTCCACATTTTAAGGATTACATTGCTACCTCTTCAATGAAATTTTCACTATTGTGTAATCAGTCACTCAGCTAGACCTTCATATAGTTGATAGAATAGAAGGCCATGATAATTTCAAAGAGTCTGAATTAAGATTATTATTTTTTCCAACCCACTGAAATTCTGGCATGCTTTTGCACTGCAGTCAAAATCAGCAGCATTTATCAGTTTGGATACTTGTTGTGAAGCATTAAGAAGATGCTGTTGTTTATAGATTGCTCTTCCCTTCTAGGCCCCCCCCCCCAGTTTATAGAGGGGAAAGAAAAAGGAGAGTTGACATGTTTCAGCATGTTCCTTGACATTTTGACAGCTCATGATTTTAAGCCGCTTGTTTTTTCTCCCTCCTGATTATCAGTGCCTATAAGAGGTACAATCATAACTAGCAAGGACTGCTTTGTCCTGAAACTATAGAGAGGCTTTACATAATTGATGCAGCACTGAGGACAGACCCAGAGAAAGTGCCTGCTAGAACTATAAAGGCAAGAATGATTATTTATATCTTGTCTCCATGAGCAAGAGATGGTTGCGTTTTCAGTTTACATGGTGTTGGCATTTTTCTTTTAATCAGAAGAGACCACTGTTGTTAGTGAGGACCTTCTCTGACACGATCTTCCCTATTTAAATTTCCTTTAGGCAACTCTTATGTCAAGAGTTTCAAGTGTTCAGCATGCCAACACCTTCACCGCTGCAAGCCTCTTTGATAACAAATGGGAGTTGTGTAAGCACTAGAACATGAACATCCATTATGGTACTTGCATAAGAGCAATGGTGGGTGGGTTGTGCCCCAAACTGGGAATTGTGGTTAAGATAACAAAGGCTTTCAGTGTCGATAAATCCACCAGTTGTGAATGATTCTTTCCTATGGAAAAGAACGAGGAAAAGGTGGTGCCCATTCATCTGTCATCATTTTTTCCAATGATCCTTCTTTTTTGCTTTAGGGATGTAACTGAATATCAGGGTACATTGTGCTCATGTCCTTCATGTGGTCTTCCTGAAGGCATCTGCTTGGCCACTGTGAGAACAGAATGCTGGGCAAGACAGGCCTTTGGTTCTTTCAGTCTGAAGATAGATGGTGCAGCACCCTCACTGAAGCTAAGAGTGTCTGAATGAGAGACTGCTTGGGCATCCTTTGTATGTTCCCCTTGAGTTCTATAATGGAAGAAAGGCAGGACACAAACATGATTAAAAAAACCATTTCCCTTAGCGCAGTCTTCCCCAACTTGGTGTCCTGCACACGTTTTTGTTTTAGTTAATGTTATTGAGAGTTTTCAGCATAAGATACAATTAAAACCCAACTAATCTAAAGAAAATAAATAGAAGAGAAGCAAGAGAGAGGAATCAAGTTCATCACCTTCCTGAAGACATTTTTGGACTGCAACTCCCAGCAGTCCTAGTCAGCAGCACCAATGATCAGAGATGGTAGGAGTTGTAATCAAAAACATCTGGAGGACACCTGGTTGGAGAAGATTTCTTAATGGATTTCCACAATTTGTACACTTGGCTTCCACTACTCTTCCTCTAACTACTTTGGTCCTGTACACTATGTCTAGGACAGCGATGGGGAACTTGTGGCTCTCCAGATATTATTGGGCTACAAATCCCATCAGCTCTGACCACTGGCCATTCTGGGTGGCACTGATGGAGTCCAGCAACATCTAGAGGGCCACGGGTCCCCCCCCCAAAGCATTGGTCTAGGTCGGAAATGACTTTTCAGAGTAGGCTGCAGGTAAGGTTAACAGAGAAGCAATAGCAATTGCTGTACTTTTTTGTTGTTGGTGGCTTGAGAATACTGCCAAACTTTATTTCTCTGCACCAAATTTCCTAGATCCCCACCACAACAGAACAGCAACCATTGTCTGGCAGAGTTGTGCTGTGGTAAGGTCAGGGAGCATCTGTTGGTACAGGATTGTATCATAATGTACTCCTTTGGCAGCAAAGGTTACACTACCAGCATGACAGCATGAAGATACTAGTTGTGCAATGAGTCCTTAGGGCCAAAACCAATGAGCTGTTGCTGCTTGGGTGCCTTTACCTCCTAACCCAAGGTCATCCCAGTCTCTCCTACTAATTTTTCGCCTGCTGATGGGGCTGCAATAAATATATCTTGACTGAAGATTACAGCAATAAGCAAAGACAATAGATTGAGCACACTATGCTAGACAATGAATTATCCATACCATCTGTTTTCTGTTAACAGATTTGAACAAGCAAATAACATTTGGAAACAATGTATGTTAATCGCTGTGCCTTTGAAACAGTCTTTCTTTCGGAGCAATTAATTATTATTAACTAAATGCGCATGTTTTACAAAAGAAACTCCCCCTCCCCATAGTAATTGTCATCGCTAGCAACATTTCTAGAGTTAATCAAGGCATGCATTTATAAATATTTTCAACAAAGAGGTTCAAGCTACATCTAGGAATGGAGGAGGAATCTTTAAATACAGAAACAGTGGCATTTCCAACCCAATCCAGCGTATCCATAAGCCATTTGTGCATTGTCAGAGTTTCTTTTTTCATATATATATATGAAATCCCAACTAATTATATTCAGAATTATGCACAATATTTAATACCAACCCCCCCAAGGGAACCCCCCCCCCAGGTACCAACACCTCTTTCTGGAGAAGGTGATGGAGAGGGTTATGGCTGGAAATTCTAGCTGTACAACAGTTCTCGGTATTCTATGGTGGGAAAGGATGTGCTTTAAATGTATAGTGTGTACATAGCCTTTATCAATGCATGAGACCAATTGTGCTCAGAGATAATAATAATAAAAAAGCTTTCTGCATAGCTGTTGCAAAGATGTTTCTCTTTCTCAGAAAGCCATGGATGAAGACACAGACACAGTGCTATGGTTGCTTCTAACTGATCGTAGCAATTTCTGGGTTTCAACAGTTTTGTAAATCTGCAAAAGCAATTGGGTTTTCATGCAACGAAGGGGAGGCAAAATGTTATTATCTTTGGTATAAGAAGAACTCCAGCTGTTGACTCCCAGAATGAAAGTAATTGAATAAAAGTCAATAAAGGAAATTATTTTATTATAAATGTTAAACTGATAGTAGTAAGTTTACCTTGCTGAGATTTTATTAAGCGGAGCACTGAGAAAGTTTGTGTTAGCTTGGAAAGCTGCTGGGTCACTCATGAGAGATGAGCCAGATGATCTGTCTGCCATCAGTGCTGGGACAGAAAAAAGATGCACAGATCATTAGCAGAATGGTCATTTGCACTGGTCCTCAGAGGGCTTCTCTGCCATTCATTTAAGACTATTGACCACATATATTTATAGAATCATACAATCATAGAGAATTGTAGAGTTGAAAGGAGTCCCAGGGTCATCTGGTCCAGCTCCCTGCTATGCAGGAATCTTAACTAAAGCATCCATGGCAAATGACCATCTGACCTCTGTTTAAAAACCTCCAATGAAGGAGAGTCCACAACCTTCCAAGGGAGTCCATTTAAAGCACCACGAAGAGTCATGGCTTTCCCCAATGCCGTAGTTTGTTAAGGGTGCTCAGGAGACCTGAACATTTGGTGCGGAGAAATACCATGACAGATCAGGTAAGAGTGCTTGTTTTTTATATCCTAGTAGCAAACTGAAATCCCTTGTAGAACTGAGTGCTATACAAAATAACAACTGAAAATAGCAATAGAGTTAGTGAGAGGAATGCAACCGCAGGGGCAGGCTTTGGGGTCTCAAATTTCAGCAGTGGCCTGTGCAACACTAAATTTCAGCACCTCCCCACCTCTTGCACTCATTTTTGGTGCCCCCTGCAGTGAAAGGGTGGTAAAATGGCAAATGCAATTCAGCATAAACAAGTGGCATATACACTCATAGGTCAGGAAAGAGGCCTTGGAGTCATAGTAGATAGCTCAATGAAGAGGTCAACCTAGTGCACAGCAGCTGTGAAACAGGAAAACTCCATGCTAGGGATTAGTAGCAAAGGAATTGAAAATAAAACTGCCGATAACATAATGTTTTATACAAATCACTGGTGCAACCACATTTGGAATATTGTGTACAGTTCTGTTCACTTCACCTTTAAAAGGATGTTGTCGTGTTGGAATAGGTTCAGAAAAGGGCAGCTAAAGTGATAAAGGGAACAGAGCAACTTCCCAGTGGTACCTCTGGTTACGTACTTAATTCGTTCCAGAGGTCCATTCTTAACCTGAAACTGTTCTTAACCTGAAGCACCACTTTAGCTAATGGGGCCTCCCGCTGCTGCCACACCGCGGCGGCGCAATTTCTGTTCTCATCCTGAAGCAAAGTTCTTAACCCGAGGTACTATTTCTGGGTTAGCGTAGTCTGTAACCTGAAGCGTATGTAACCCGAGGTACCACTGTATGAGGAAAATGGCAGCTTTTGAGACTCTCTACTTTAGAGAAAAGGCAAGTTAAAGGTGGCATGGCAGAAGTCCATGGAAGGGAGAAAGTGGAGTTTTTCTTCCTCTGGAATAACACTAGAATTCATGGACATCAAATAAAGCTGAATCTTGGAAGATTCAGAACAGATCAAAGAACGTACTTCTTCCCACAGTTTGTACTTAAACTATGGAACTCACTCCCACAGGAGGCAGTGATGGCTACCAACCTGGAGGACTTTAAAAGAAGATTAGACAAACTCATGCAGGAGAGGGCTATCAATTTCCGCTAGCCATAATGGCTATAATGTACCTCCATTGTCAGAGGCATCGAACATCTGAATACAAGTTGCTAGAATGGCAGGTGGGCTTACAGGCTTCTCACAGGCACCTAGTTATTCTCTGTGAGAACAGGATCCTAGAATCATAGAATTGTAGAGTTGGAAGGGACCCCAAGGGTCACCTGGTTCAAACCCCTGCAATCAGTGGCGTAGCGTGGGGGGTGCAGGGGGGGCCGGCCGCACCGGCCGCAACATCTGGGGGTTAGGGTTAGGGGGCGCAAATCCATGGGTTAGGGGGCGCAAATTACTTGCCTTGCCCCGGGTGCTGACAACCCACGCTACGCCACTGCCTGCAATGCAGGAATATCAACATCCAGATGGGCCATTGGCCTGATCCAGCAGGCTTGTCTTATGTTCTTACGTTTTTGTTTTTTAAAAGAGAGCAGATGATTCACATGTAAATAGTGCTGATTAAAATTTACTTTCTAACTCTTAAAGTCTGGATTTTTTTAAAAAAGCTCTTTCATTGCTGGTTTCTGACATTTGAATCTGTGTGCGCATTTTACAATCAAAACTCATTATGAAACGGCAGCCTTCCCAGTATTTCTGTGCCTTCTTTTGGTTTGATTGCTGACCCCAAGCCTTGTTTTCTTGGGAAAAGAAAATTCCCTTGAGGCCTTGTTAGCTGGCACAGGAATCTTAAAGCCAATTAATTCTCTTTCAGGACATGATGTATGACACATTTCAATACCACATCAATTATTTAACTGAAGAGGAGGACTTTAAATGCGCCAACAGAACGGACACCAATTTGCCAATTAAAATGGCAGAGGCAGAAGCAATTTGTTTCATGTGCTTTAGGTTTTCAGGGGTTTGGGCATTGTTCTTTTGGCTGCCTCTTTCATTTCATTAAGGCCAACCCAGGTTATATTTAATTTGTTTGGATTGGATCCAGACAGCTGCTTGTTTCCAGTGTGGTGCTAAGTACCCATCCCATCAGTGCTTGTGCAATGGGACTTCCCTTTCCCTGCATCCCACCCCCAAATTTGTTCTAAGGGTTCTAGCTCTCCAGAGAAGATTTGGGGAGCATTCAGGGTTTCTGCAGTGTGTGTGTGTGTGTTCCCAGAGTTCCATGGGAAGAGAGATTGGTTGTTAAACCACTCTCGTAATGGTAGCTCTGTGAGGGAAATAGGGGTCTCCCAACAACTTGAGGTACGCTTAACAAACTGTAGATCCCAAGATCCTTTTGGGGGGAACCATGAATGTTTCAAGTGGCATGTGGGGCCTATATTAGACCGTTCTTTCTATCAAGCTTGGGGCAGCAGCAAGACATCAATTCCACAAGAGCCACACTCAAAATGGCTGTGCAGACATACCTTTAGAATCTAGGGGGTAAAAGATATGATCTGCACCAAGGGAAAAAGCTGTCTAATTAAAAGCAAACTCCTTTGCTTTTTTCAATATCTAGTCTACATAGGTGATCATGACATCTCCTTAATTAGCGAGGCAAAATGGATTACCCCTTATGAAGAAGTCGCAAAGGGACTTTTCTTTAATGGTGTCTTAAAACGGACAACTTGTATAAAGCAGGGTTTCTTTTCCCTTTTTAAAAAATTGTTGTTCTGTTAGTTAAGAGCTTGTGGCAAGATGAATAATTTGTGAAATGAAGAATGTATTTTGAGACAGAGCAAGAGCTCTTGATCTGAAACTAATTTGTTGTCAAACAGAGTTAAAGGGCTGCAAGTTGTACTTTATCTTGAGCTGTTTATTGGGATGGAAATAAACTGATTGAGCCAGACTCCTCACTCAGTTACATTGCCTTTAGATTGCTTTCACCATGCTGAGCTCTCAGGAACTGCACTAGCAGAAGTGGCCCCTGGTGTAATGGATCAAATGAATTGAGCCACCATGGGATTTTACCTTCCTCTCCTCCCAGCTGCAGTTCCTAGCACAACCACAAAATCTGCTCCAAAGTGTTTGTGGAATCTCTGCAGGAGATTTTGTGTGTGTGCAGAAGGTGCCAAGAGAGCTGAGAGGAAGGTGGAGTCCCATTGTGCAAATAGAAATACACACACACAATGTGGGATTTTGCCCATATAATACATATTTGCAGAGAAATGTTATTCATTGAGTTGATTTTTCACTTTGGGGAATTGTGCCATTTCCTTGTTCACAGATAAGTGATTTGTTGTAGACATCCCCAGTGACTCCTTTGCTCAGGCTGGATTTGAGCTTGAAGCCAATTGGTTCAAATCCAAGTTGAATTGTTTTATTTACTGGACCAGTGCATTCCATCCCTTAAATAAAGGTTGTGTTGGCATGCCCTGGGAATATCTATCTCGTATGGTGTAATGTTCTTTCTAGACATCCATTAAATTCCCTGGATAAATTTAATTAATCTCATCAAACATTATTTTAACTTCCCTTGAAATTGCTACATATTTTTAATGCTTTTAGATGTTTTCTTAATTGGACTGCAGCCATGAAATAAAGAGAAGTGACACAAGAAGAGTTGGAATAAACATTGGCTCATGTTTATTTAAATTTATGAAAATTAACTGTGCTGTGACTGTGTGGGAAATTAGATGTTAGCCAATCATGTGAGGCCAACCCTGCTGCATAAGAAGCCCTTAGTTCCACTGGTTTTATTTCAGCCTCACACCAAAAAGGGGGTAGAGGTAGGCCTTTGTGACCCACCCCCTCGTGGGGCCCCACAACTCTGTGTGGAAGTCAAAGGTGATCCCCAAAGGTGATCCTTACCCAGCCAACAGGCCCCACAAACTCAGAAGGCCAGTCTCACTCATATGCTTTGAGTCTAATCCAAATCCTATCATTCCTTGAGGAAGGGGTAAATGCATTATGAACCAAAAAATTTTGGAATATAAATTGTTAGTGTAAAAAACAACATCAACGAACCAACCCCCCCCCCCTGAATTAAAGCTTCACAGTAATGATTACATGATTATTAAAAACTATAGCAAATATCCTTAACTTCCAACTCCTCCTGGATAACTAAAATAAATACAATCATACAAATGCACTTAATTTCCCCCACTCTTTCATAGGTATGCCTTAAAAGCAGTTTTCAATTGCATCCTTTACTTGAAATGACTACTCTTTCCAACACATTTTGGGCATCTTGGTACACACATGAATTTGGATACTGTCAGCTACAGACCTTCTGACCTTTGCAGACAAAGTACTTGGGTTATGTTGCAGAGTAAGAGGATTCCATTCCTAGAGGGAGGTGTTTTTACCAGAAGCCTTTCAGTTCTTCTGATTGTTCAGTGCACTAAGGTGCACTGAACATTGACCTCCAGCTGCCTACAAAGATGAAGAACACGATAACGTTAAGAACTGCAATCTCAACCAATAATGCTTGCTTAAAAATTATTTTTCCCCTTCTGGAAGATGCTTGGATCTGGCTGCTGCTATTTATAGCTCCCATTGGCATCATCAACACTTAACTACAGGCCTCAGTTTAAGAATGTGATGGAACAGAGACACAATTTCCCCCCGGAGATGACCAAAACCAGACAACAACATCTTTTATGTTGGGGTGAGAAGTATTCATTGGAGGTGAATCCAACTAAGGCTGCATTCAGACAGCACTTTGTTCCATTTTCCTGATATTTCCTTACCTGATAATTTCTGCATTTTATGTGATATTTCACACATCGTAAAAGCCTCTTCCGGAAATCTAATGGAATCTAGCAGAAGAGTAGCACTCATTTCCATGTTAATTGCTTCCAGAAAAAAATCTATTTAAAACCTGGAAAATGGTGAGTTTCCTGCTGTAACTTCCCCACCAGTTTCATGGATCACACTACATGATGAAAACATGTGGGAGGGATGTCCTGTTGCACAAGTGGAAGTCTGTTGGGCAGGTAGAATTGGCTGTGTTTGACACAACTTTCAGGGTGTAAATTCAGTGAATAGCTCTTTAATTTAAGCAGGATCAGGCATCTCTTCAAGGATCGTTTTCAGTTTTTCTGACACCTGGGTTACGATAGCATAGAGCTTGGAAATGTAGCTTTCCGGGTTCAACCCCTGACACCCGTAGGTAAAGCATAGGAGCCAACTCCTAGTGGCTGAGGTCCCTTCGATTCCACCCAATAAAATATTTGAGGAGGCCGCAGGCCCCCCAAAGTTGATGGATATTGCCATCCAAATTGTGTGTGTGTGCCTGCATCTTGTGGTTGATTATGCAGGGCTGGGCTTACCTGCCCCCCCATTTTATTCAAGTTGGCACCCCTGGCTGGGAGAGTAGCTTGCCTGAAATTCTGGAGAGCCACTACCAGTCAGTATGGACAATACTGAGATAGAAGGCAACTTCTTAGGTCCCAATGTGGGGGGCCTCCATAAATACAGACGGCTTTCTGCTTCAGGCAGCCCCTTCCAACACACACACACTCATCCCTACACCTCCCTCCCACTATTGCATTTCCAAATTTCAAGAACACTTGAATAACACTATTATCTTTAGGCATGGTTGGAAGTCACAGGAGATAACATCTTCGGACTTTTCCCACACTGAACCATGTATAGAAATTCTACATAATGGGATGCTGCAAACAAAGCCTGACAGACTTCTCGCTGCTCTAAATAGCAAGTGAGATGATATTGCAAACGATAGGCTCAGGCTTTGAATTGGATTTGGAATGTCAAGCGATTTCTCTCAAAATGTGGGAAATAGTTTGGCTTATTCTGAGCCGAAATGCAAGTCCAATCAGGCCCTGTTGTGGATCCAGTGATATCTTTGAATGGAACAGGTGATATCCTGCAGATAGCTTGCACCACGCCAGCTTTCACCCTTCCCTACCCCTAACTACCTGTTACACTACCCTAAATACCAGTTCCTGGGAATCGCACGTAGGGAGATTGCTGCTTCACGCAGGTCCTGCTTGCGGGTTCTCCATAGGCATCTGGTTGACCACTGTGACAATGGGATGCCAGACTAGATGGGCCTTTGGCCCAATCTAGCAGGGCTCCTCCTACGTTCTTATGCTGCTATGGTTTTGAGCCAGGCTTGAGACCACTGAAAATGCCCGAACTGTCAATTTGCATTTCTTAGTACAGAAAGTATTGATCTGATTAATTCAAGAGGGTTCTGGAAGCTTCTCTGTGTAAAAGAAACAAGCAGAAGGTTCAAGATGTTTGGGTTATACCTTCAGAGAAGCTGAATACAGCTGGCTTAAACTGGTTCACTTATCTCTTCTGTCAAGGTTATGCTGACTATAAAAGTAAAGCCGGAAGGAGAAGGGGTTTCATTTTCTCTTTCTCTTTGTTTTCCTTCTGATGTGGTGTTCTGTGTATAGTGTTAAGGTTTAGTCTTATTATAAGTTATTGTAAGTTTAAGTTAAGTCTGCTGCAACTGGATTTATTATGGACAGTGCCAATCCTGAATGTATTGGATTTGTGACCATTATGCTCATTTGCCTTCAGTAGCAGTAAAGCTCTGCTGGGTGAAATACAATTGCCTCTGGTCTATTTTTGGGACTCCTGGAACATGTTTAAGTTTTACTCTGCTAACTATACATTGGAGTTCTGCTGTGGATCAATATTGAGTAGAATTTCATGACACGAACAACAGTACAAGCTACTGAAATCCCCCCTCTCTCTTTCTAGCCAGATAATATGAAATTAAATGAAATCTTTAATATTGTTGAGAGAGAAGAAGTTAATAATAACATTGCAGTTTGGATTTAGTATCACTATCTCCGTGATGTCCTTTTGTGATTGTGTGGTATTTCTTTCAACATACAATTTAAATTAACAGTTTCAATTATTAATACTAAAACATTGCTTTTAATACACTTATGATGCATTTTTAAAATGTACTTCTATTGGAAACAAATGTTGGGGAGTTAATTGCCCTGATCCATTTATAGTCATACACATACACCCTGCTACTCCTCTTTGGGCCTGGCTCAGTTTGCAAAACCATTAATGGGGAGGCACTTTCAGAAACACATTCAAGTGCAAGCCATTAAAAGTAATGTAGTGCAGATGTTTGTATCCACACTTGGATGCATGCTTGAATGCTATTTCAAATAAATGTTTAAACAGCAGGGATCAAGAGTGTCAAATCGTACTTACTTAGCTGCTATTCCATATTAGGACCTCAAGAGTGGATGATATACTGTGTACAAGGATAAAAGATAAACATTCATAGATACTGTTGACAAGGAAGTTATAGTCCACAACATCTGGAGGGCATCAGAAAGCCTATCACTGCCATTGGCTATGCATGCACGTAATGTTTCCAAAATCACAACTTTTCTTGTCTTCCCCATCCTTTTTTTCCAAGTATGGGGGAGCGGGCTTTGGTCAATGTGGAACAAAGGTTCCTCAAAGCTATTTACAGAGATTGAAAAATGCCAACAATCAAATCAAACAGTCCTTTTCATAAAACAATGAAATAGAAATAGAAGTAGGGGTCCTCTAGATAAGTTACAACAATTTAAACTTCAGTATTAAAAACTGTTAAAACAAATTACAGTCACAGGAATAGGGTGGTTCCTGAAACCACACACCTCAGGTGTCAAATTGCCAATGTAAAGAAATACACCTAGGGGACTTAGTAGACCACAAGCTTAACCTGAGTCAACAATGCGATGCAGCAGCAAAAAAGCTAATGAATGGCATGCTAGGCTGCATCTACAGAATTATAGTGCTGATCAAGGAGAGTAATAATACCACTCTATTCTGCCTTGGTTAGAACACACCTGGAATACTGTGGCCAGTTCTGGGAACCATATTTTAAGATGGTTATTGACAAGCTGGAACGTGTACAGGAGAGGGCAATCAAGATGACCAAGAGTTTAGAAAGCAAGCATGATGAGGAACAGTTGAAGGAATTGGGCATGTTTCGCCTGGTAAAGAAGAGACTTAGATGAGGTATGATAGCCATCTTCAAATATCTAAGGGACTGTTGCATGGAGGATGGAGCAAGCTTGTTCTCTCCTGCTTTAGAGCGTGGGACCTGAGCCAATGGATTCAAGTTACAAGAAAGGAGATTCCAACTAAACATCAGGAAGAACTTTTTGACAGTAAGAGCTGTTTGACAATGGAACTCTGTAGGGAGGTAGTGGACTTTCCTTCATTGGAGGTTTGTAAGCAGAGGTTGGATAGCCATCTATCTTGGATGCTTTAGTTGAGATTCCTGCATTGCAGAAGGTTGGTTAGATTATTCTCAGGATCCCTTCCTACTCTACAATTATTTTATTCTATGGTTAACTTCTAAGGATGTATTTGACACACAAGGAAAAGCTGTTAGAGCAGCCACTTGGAGTAGCAATCTCATATATATATATATATATATATATATATATATAGAGAGAGAGAGAGAGAGAGAGAGAGAGAGAGAGAGAGAGATGTAAAGGTAAAGGTACCCCTGACCATTAGGTCCAGTCGCGGACGACTCTGGGGTTGTGGTGTTCATCTCGTTCTATAGGCCGAGGGAGCCAGGGTTTGTCCCCAGACAGCTTCCGGGTCATGTGGCCAGCATGACTAAGCCGCTTCTGGCGAACCAGAGCAGCGCACGGAAACGCCTTTTACCTTCCCGCCGGAGTGGTGCCTATTTATCTATTTGCACTTGATGTGCTTTCAAACTGCTAGGTGGGCAGGAGCTGAGACCGAACAACAGGAGCTCACCCCGTCGCAGGGATTCGAACCACCAACCTTCTTCTCGGCAAGCCCTAGGCTCTGTGGTTTAGACCACAGCGCCACCTGTGTCCCGCTCTCTCTCTCTCTCTCTCTAAAAAGGCAGGCCTTGGAGGATCTCATAAGTATGTTTTAAAGATAATTATCATTTCATGTGGATGGTGGGGGGGTGGGGGGGCCAGGAGGATGAAGTCTGCTCATTTAATGCAGAAAGAGGATGGAGCAGCCCTCATTTTGAACACAATGCAAAAGTGATGCAAACCAGGTTTTGACAGATCCTTCCATCCCTAGTTGAAACTGTTTCCCATCTGCTTTTTGCAGTGAAACTACTGAACGTAAGTTCAACTCAGGGCAAGGAAAAGTGCATTAATAATGACTGGAGTGAAAGTGTGTTTAAGCCATGCTCACTACTTATGAAAAGTAATGTTTGCCTCCCACTTCAACTCTTCCTTTGAAATGATGGTCATGCCCCATATTTGTAGATTGCCATTGTCAGGATTTAAGCAGTCCTGGAAATATTGACTTGTTCATCTGGTCATCACTTGAGTGCAAGTGTTGAACAACCCTCTCCTTGTGACCTTGACAAGACCCACAGACTGGGAAATGTCAAGAGTCCTCCAATCGAGAATCAAACAGCTCACTTGGGTGGAATCACTTGGGTGAAAATGCTTTTCTTTATTAAAAAAAATTGTTTTGAAAAATGCATTGAATTTGCCATAGCTCACAGTCGCCATCTAGTTCCACAATTGTAAATTGCACTTTACAGCACATTCAGAAACGTTTTATTTGCAGCTGTATAGCTGAGTCCCTGGGGAACTTGAAATGAATTCTTCCATTACAGCAATTATAAGTAATTACGCCCTTGCCTCTACCTGCAGTAATTACAGCCAGCAATACTAATAACATACCTCGAGATCAATTGTAGCGAGCTTCATTTTCTGATTGCTGACAACCTCTGTAGGAACTAATGTGAAACAATTCAATAGATTGGTTTTGAGCAGAATAGCAAGCTGAACATATTGCTGCAATGCAGTCTTTGCATTTAAGCACACTTAAACTCTGCAAAATGAAAACAGCATCCCTGCACTTAAATTCCCACAGGGAGAAAAGCCACTGAGGTTGCAATTTGGAGCAGGCAGGCAGTGAAAGGGTCCAGTGCAGCCACCTGTTCCTCATTACCTGCACTTAAAGTAGCAAAGAACAAAAACAAGTGATGGCAGAGCCATTACCCTGACAGAACGTGGAACGTTCAGTCTCAGACAAGAAGTGGGGGAGAAGTCCCTCCCCCAGCTGTGTGTTAGTTAGCAAAAGGCAAGAGCAGAGTTTGGAGGGGGAGGTGGCCAGGGTTTACAGGGAATGTGATGTCACCACACAAAACAGTGCCTTTTGCCTTTTGCAGGAGGCTTTTGAAACAGAGGTTGCCAAGGTGACGGGGCCAATGATGTAAATGGAAGAGGGAGTTGCATTTGGTGATAGGTTCTAGGAAGGAAAAATAGGAAGTGTAAAGTCCTCCATGTGCGCTGGCTGGGAGAGACCAGGGAGCATGGCTGGCTTCTGCTTCCCGAAGTTATGGGAGAAGCAACAACAGACATTATTGAGCTGTAATGCTCTGCAGCCCCTCCATTGAAACACAAACCCTGGTTGAGTGCCAAAACTCCTGGAATCTCATGCACGGCTGGGCTATAGCAGTTAAAAATGGGTAAGAGGCACTAGGAGAGCTTATTTACATCTTCACGCAAAAGAACCTTGCAGCTTCTACTGTAGTTATCCCTGCTAGTTCCTTCCTGCACATAACAAAGAGGATTAATCTCCATTACTATATGTGCAAGGTATATATGTACCTGGTGTGCTACATGACTGAGGCAGAACAGTGCCAAGTTGGGAACAGAGACTCTTGCTACACTTCAGCTGCCGGCAGGTTCCCCAGGCACTACTAGCTAAGTGGTAAAAATGAACAGCTCTTGCATCACTGTACAGTTTCCACTTCAGCCTCTTCAGCTTCCAGCTAACGGAGATGTCAAACTCTAGGTCTCAAAGTTTGAGATTAGTTTCCTATTTCTCCTGCCCAGCCCCTGACTCATTGAAATAATCCAGCAAAGTTACAAACTACCATTTCATTACATTTACCTGTACTGCAAGCCACTGGCCTAGATTTGTAATCTGGGGCTCTGCAGTGGCACTGGCAACAAATAATTAACTCCTAAAATTGTGACTGGTAATATTTTCCTGAACATGCCACATATTTTATCAAGCACAGAATATTCTGCTTTGGAGCAATCATTTCCCAGTTCTCATTTTTAAAATATGATAATAATACCTTAATTGCCCTCAGTTTACTTGCCTTCTACTTAGCAAACTAGGTATTCATTTCTGGATATTTATTGATTTCAAGGGACTTAGCATTTAATTACATTTCAGCAATTCTGTGCTTGAATCTTTAAAGGAATAAGGCTATTTATGCTGTGCTATTATGTTGATCTTACTGAAAGTGTCATAGTCAGTAAGAATATTCTATTCACTTCTTGAGCACATGCATGCTGATATTTCTGAGACTTTTAATTCATAGGATCATAGAATCCATAGAATCATTCTAAGAAAAGAGCTAATATTACTAGGGTTGCAAGCCTATGCACATTTCCCTGGGTGTAAGTTCCACTGAACATCCTGAGACATACTTCAGAGTAAATATGCACAGTATTGCAATGCATGTTTATGCATTCTTGAATAATATGGTTTGACTTTCCACACTTCTTTGAGAAGTTTCAGAGGTGCAGTGCTCAGCCAGGTTCAATTTCCTTTGTAAGAAGGTTGCTGGAGGCTTATGGTGCTGTGTCATATTTGAGTTTATTTACAAATACACAAGTTGAGTGTAGGCAGATATGAGGCAGGGCAGCACAGTGGATCTGGCCTCCCAGAAGCGCTGTTATTGCTCCTTTGAGCCAAAAGTTATTTTTCAAATATTGCTTATTGCTCCCCGCCCCCTTGTCTAATCTGATGTCAAAGGTTGAAAGGATCAGTACTGGGTGCCCTTTGCAAGCCTTCCCACACATACGCCTGCCATCACCACTGATGGAGGTGAGAGGAATGAAGAGGAGAAAGTTTTTCACCCTTGGTCCCACATCTGCTGCTGCTGCTTCCAACTGCAAGTGAGAGGGGGAAAGCCTATGTTTTAAAATTCAGATGGCAGCAGGGAAGGGAAAACAAAGGGGGAAACGGTTATCATTGTCCCCCATCCAGTTCATGGATATTCAGTGATTTCCTAGTCAGGACACAATTTTCAGGAAAAACAATAATTTAATATCCTTCAGGGTTCTTATTTGCATTGTGAAAACTTCAGTACAAAGCAAGAATAATGCAGCCACTGTGTTCACTCTCTGTGTCATATTTCAGCTACAGGCATATTATTTCTTCTTAGAGAAAAGACTCATTAATCAAATGTTCTGGAAATACTTCTGATCAGCTATATCAAACCACTAATCTTCATTAAGCAATAATGAGAAACCAGCCCTAGTCTGTATTTGCTTGTGCAGCTTCGAAACTCCACGCTTCCAGACATCACAAATCCACAGCTTGGGTCCTCCTCTCCAAGGAATGGAGAACTCAAGGAGCTCAATTGGGAGGGAGAATGAAGAGGATGAAAAAATGAATGTGAGAGGCATAATATTAAAGAAGAAGAAAACACAAGAACAAGTGTTGCAGAATAGAACTGTTTTTAACTGGAGAATTTATAGTTATGTTGAGAAATACAAGGCAAAGCAGCTTTGTTTTCTGCCACAACCGGCAAAGACAATGGACTTTCCAAGTCTTCAAGCTTGGCTTGTAGGTCACATTTAAGAAGATTTGCTTACATTACTGTAACAGGAACATTTGGCTTAAATCAGTGGGATTTTGAAGTTTATCCATTTATTACCTTTTACTGGAAGAAGTAACTCATTATTGTGATATTTGTGAATAGTCCTGTATGCTTTAAATTATCAGTAAATTTATCTTATTTCTGGTGGCCTGATTTTTTACTAACTGCATGCTGGGAAACTGATTGACTTAGGATTTAGGACCCCTATTTGGACCAGAATGTGGAAAGCTTCTCAGGTTTAAAAGACCACCCCAAGAAGGTGTGTTAGTAGAATGAAGAATTCTGAAGAGGGTGGTCCCTGTGATCACATGTTAAGAGTGGGATTCAGAAAAGAGCCATAGAGTGGCTGAGTTTGGGGTTTCTGACAGCTGGTAGTGGATGGTGAGGTGGCTCATGTGGGGCATTGTTAATCTCCTGTTTCCCCAAAACAGCAGGTCACTGGAGCTTACTGGGAGGGATGAGTCAATCTGACACTCCTGCTACAATGTACCACACAGGGCTTAGCTCCCGGGGCTTCTACTCTCCTCTTTAAGTGTCAGTGACCCTGTGAGCTCAATGAGAAGAGGGTAGCTCAAATGAAATTTGCCTCTCAGCCTTAGTTCACTGGATCCCTTGTTGTAAAGTTCAACAACAACAACAGAGGGGGATAACGCCAGATACTGCTTTCTGCATGGGTCCTGACTAAACCCTAAAGAAAATAACAGACATGACTACGAGGTAAGGAGGCAGGGAGAGGAGGCAACTGAGAATTACACTGCAGACATCTGTTGAAGTAGACTACGGTCCATGAAAGCTTGTGCAATAATAAATAATGCACTTGTCTTTAATGTGCCATAATTCTCCCTTTCTCTCTGCATTTGTTTTTGCTGCAACAAGCATTGTTATCAGGGTTCAGTAGATGATTGGTTTCTGAATCTTAGAAACAACATAAAATACCTTTGGACTTTACCCCATGAAATTATATTGCTGACTCATGTTTAACTTGCTTTGTACTATTTATTAGTTCCACCATGTGTGTGCATGTACTGTATGTAGTACAGTAGGCCATTCAAATTGTATTGGTTGTTTTTTTTCCATGTTAGGAATGAATTATATTGCAGCAAGCTAAATCTGGAATTCTCAGTCATGGCCTGTTTCTCTGTATCTTTTGATGTTTTATACATCCATTTCCCAACTTCACTGACTTGGAAGTTATCAAAGTTTCATCATTTTTAGGCAGGAGGGGAAATTTTGAATCTAAAGTCTCTCTCTTTTTCTTTCCAGCCACCTCCAGTTTCACAATCTTTTCTTCTCTCAAATGCAGTCACACACAACAAAAAGACAAACACTGGAGAATCTCTTCTTAGCCAGCTAATGAGCCACTTAACATGCTATATTGTTTGGCAGCTTCATGTTATGACTTGGGATGGTACAGGTGGGGGTGAGAAAAGTGCAGTTGGATTATTAGTATTTGTAGCATTGAGGGCAGCAATGGCAATGCTTTGAACTTCTAAAGAGTCTTTCATCTCACATTCTTGGAACACTTTGCCCTCGTTAGCTCAGCCTCATGACACACACACTTTATAGTCAGAGAGTCAGAGCCTTATGTCAGATAAGAACCTAGTTGAGAAGGAAGTATATTTCTCAAGGTTACCCAAATGGCTGATAAGTGGATCATCAGAGAATTGGGTGCAGCAGCTTTAACTAAACTGTAAGGCAGGTAAAGTACCTGACCAAACTACAACCTGACAGCAAATGTTTCGAGGAAACTTGTATACATATTATTATTATTATTATTATTATTATTATTATTATTATTAGCCTGTTGTTGTTGGCATCTTGGGCAACAATGGAGTGTGCCTCCAGGGATGAAGTCAATCCGCATAGTGTCCTCTTTGGGGCACAAGCCTGGACAGTGTAGATGGAGGTCCCGGGCTGCTCAAATTACAAGACCACCCCCCCTCTCAACCTCATTGATGTGGTCCAAAGGATATCAGAGTGATAGATTTGGCACTAGCTTGGCTGCAGGAATTTCTGGAAGGAGGTGTACAAGCACTATCCAACCATATTAGAGATTACTCCATAGCCTTTTCTTCTCTTGAAGATCTCTTGTAGGGCAGTGGAGGTTTAGGATCAGAGTTTTTCTTCTTCTCCTAGATAGGTAACCTTCCCAGGTTGATGAGGCCCACCTGCTGCTCACTTCCCTCTACAGCACATGTAGGAACCACCTCCTTGACCACTGGACCCACAATTGGTCTCATCTGCTGAATCTGCCAGAGCCTAACTCACTGAAATTTGAGGCCCATTGGCCACCCTCACTTGGTTTAGCCAGCCAGGCATTCCTGGGGTGTGCCGCTGTTGCATGCTGACAGCTTCTAGGAGCCACAGGTGACAGCTGAGGTCCTGGGGTCTTGCAGAAGCTAGCTGACTCACGCTAGACCAAAAAATGAGTGTCTTGGTCCAGCTCTCTTGTGCGAGCGAGATGACATGCATGAGAGCAAAAGACCAAAAAACTGAATGTGTTTTGGTCCGGTGCTCTGGCATGAGCCAGCTGATTCACATGAGAGCAAAAAAAATAATGATCATTTCTTGGTCCAGTGCTCTGGCGTGAGCCACTTGACTCACGCCAGAGTACCAGACAAAAAATTGGGTATTCTGGGATCCACTCAGAAGCCAGGAAGGCTTCTATAATTCTGGGATGTCCTGCTCAAAAAGTTGAGGGGTATGGTATACCAGGGAAGCAAGCAGGCTCTAGAATGTGGGAAAGGGTCTCACAGGTGATGGTGTCAACAGCCCAAGTCATTTGGATGTTCCAGAGGTCAGCCAGAGCTTTGACAGAAGTACCAGTCATATCAGTTGGAAAATCCCCCAGAACCATCTGGAAGCCCACTGGATCCATCAGCCTCCAAGGGTGGACTACCTTAATAGGTTCCCCACCTCTGCAGAGGGGGAAAGGTGGTAAATGCTTAAACCTAAACAGGAAGTGACTTGACCATGACAAGGGACTGATGTCAATATCACCCTCTTCCTGCCCAGTTGAGAAAACAAGGTCTAGAGTGTGGCCTGCCACATGTGTTGGACACAAGACATGTTAGGATAACCCCATGATTGTCATGGCAGCCATTATGTTCTGAGCCACCCCAAAGCCAGTTGCCTTGGCATGGATGTTGAAGTCTCCCAAAACCAGTGGCCATGCTTGCTGGGGATAATGGGAATTGCAGTTCAGCAACATCTGGAGAGCCACAGGTTCCCTATAGGACATACCTATGCCTTTTTTCTTTTTGGACTACAGTTCTCATAATCACTGGTTATTGCCCCTACTGGCTGGGGTCTGATGATCAAAACAATTGAAGGGCACCTGATTGAGGAAGACAAAATATAAATCAAATATTTAAAAGGCTGTCAAAAGAAGAAGAAAAGCTGGTGACAAGACTCAGATTCTTTAAACTACAGGCAAATGGGTTTAGATTATATATTAGTAACCACTGTACTGCAGCAGAGATCTTTACAAAGAATCAGAAAGACAGATGAATCCTCATAGCTCCTCATATCAGCAGGAGCTAAAGGCTTATGTGTAGTGAGATACTCTATGGCAGGCTAATTATACCTTAGTCTTTTCTGCAATTGCTAGTTAATTCCTTCCAACTCAGGCAATTTTTAAATAAATTGCAAATATTACTAATTAATCTGCCTTTATTTCAGTGTCATTAAACATGAGGAGGTCTCTGGAGAAGAAAATGGGGGCAATAAAAGGAATCCCATTATAATTGAACCCAGATTAATGTCCACTTAAACTAATTGTTAACATAGTTTAATAACTAGCAGTTGCAGTCTTCCCAAAAAAACATACATTAGTACCGTAAATGTTCTATTCTGAGCCTAATTAACTGTTTCATGACTAGAATTTGTGTTTGTGTTATGTTAAAAGTGTATTTCTCTCCTCCATTGTGCAGCCCCCCACCTCCCCATATTTTTTTAAGAGGGTCCCCCAGATTTGAGGCACACACCGTGGACATGAGAGGAAGGGGAAGTCCATTTCATTAGTGGGCAGACACAACTGGATGTCACCCCAGTTATCTGAAGTCTCGCATATTCCTAGGTGACTCTCGTAGTACACTATGATGTCTTTAGAGGTCCTCCTTTAGGTGCCACCATCCTCTGATGCAAGAGGACCTTTAGAGATGTGGCACCTTGCCTTTGAAGCAGTCTCCTGGTATCTAAACTCATGTTTTTTCAGCAGTAAGTGGGCATTATTCCATTTCCTCAGCTCTTTAAGAAAATCCAGCTGAAAATGGTTTTTAGTCTGCTGCTGTGTTTTTTTTCTTTTAACAGCTCTAATTGTTTAATATGTCATCTTATTTTAAAAATAATTTTAGATTATTTGTTACCCACATTGGAAGTAGTAATACTGAAGGACAGGGGATTTTTTTCCCCTTCCAGATAAATAAATGGATTCAAGACAAACAAGTGAGAAAGTGAGAGTTCCTATCCATTCAGCAATCTATCTTTCGATATCTGTAACTGACCTACTTAACCCTTGTCTTGCTGCATATAGTTGCATCAAAATGAGAGAATCACTAAGACCGGATGCCTATTTTTAGAATGGGGTAAGAACTGGAAAGACAAATCAAGTAAATGCCTTTTGATTCCTTCCTTCCTTTAGAATGAGCTTGTGCAATGGGATACTAACTGCCACATTCCAGCACAATGCCAAGTTGATTGTGGTGGGTGGTGGCGTGAGAATCCTAGCAAACTTATACATTTCCATTGCTTGCAGGGATATTGCACAGCTAATCTAGATCAGAAAGTCAAAATCATCCACAAAGGCACAGGAGAAAGCAGAATTGTATAGCATAGCTGCCCAAAGCTGTAAATGCCACAAACTAACCCAGAAGGGATCTGGTGGTTGCTTTGAATAGGGAAGGAATAATTTTCCCTTTTAGTGCAGTCAAGCTTCACTAATGCCAGCAGAAACAAACAATTCCTGTTCCTTAGGGATAAGATTGCCCCCAGTGGAAATGAGACAGTTCAGCTGCAAATAAAAAGGTGGACTGCTTCATGAAGTTTCTGCTTCATTTCATGTACCTTCATGCAACATGTTCCTCTGAAATTATTGGTTTTATCATCACTTCTGCCTCTTTCCTCCATTGTCAGAACAACTTTGTGAAGCAAATAATTAACATTTTTGTTTTCAGATGATGAGTAGTAACCATCACAGATTGACTACCCTCTTGGCAGAGAATTACCAGGTGAAAATTCATTAGGCATAGCTTAGTCAATGCTTCAGCTGCAAAATGCTTAGTTGTAGGTGTGAAGAGGTAAACATGGTGAGTGCATCTCCATGCTAGGAAACTTACTGTATCTCTCCTGATCACTGTGTTGCTGAATTTTCAAGGGGAGAGGGTGGCACCTCAACCCTATAATGCATTTTTTTCACACCAAGAGCTCAGCTCTGTGTTAGTTTGAAGCTATCTCTATGACAAATCAATAAAAAATTAAGTAAAAAACGAAAAAGAGCTCAGTCCTGAAGTATGTGGTAGATCAAGGTTGCAGAGCATGGTCTGAATGCATTTTCTGCACTGCTAAATAAAGTCTAGGGTTTGAGTATATAGATTCCAGGCAGAGGGCCTTCTCTGTAGTGGCACCCACCCTGAAGAACACCCTCCCATCAGATGTCAAGGAGATGAGCAATTATATAACCTTTAGAAGACATCTGAAGGCAGCCCTGCATAGAAAAGCTTTTTAATGTTTGACATCTTACTGTGCTTTTATATATGTTGGAAGCTTTGAGCTTGTGTCTCAAAGCATAGGAATGTCTCTTTAGGAATTTTGACTTGTGTTTGTTAGGAGATTCCAAAGAACCAGTTTGAATGTGTATGCATCTTTTAAAGTAGATGAAATGCAACTGATGTTATAGGTCACTTGTGTTTTATAAATGTAAACTTGCTTTTTATTTTTTATATCTACAAGGCCACCCCTCTTAAGACGTGGCCCCTTTTTGTTAGCAGCTTTTCATTTACAACACCTTTGTCTTCCACTCGTCTTCAGTAGGCCTGTGGACAATTTCTGCTTCCATATAGGCTGCCAGTTTGGTTGACACAATGGCAACTGAATCTTCAGCATATGCCAGCATGTGGGGACCAAAAGCTTCCTCTGCTTGAGCTTTAAGTGCACAAAAGACCTTTAAAACCTTCAGTGTTTGCATTTGGACCTGGCTAAAACTCTCTGTAAACATGAAGTGAAGAAGCTGCATCAGACCCTCTGGGAAACTGCATTATAGCATTTCTAACCATTCTGAACATTTCCAACACAGCTTCTCTTTTAATATATATGATAATATACTGAGAAAAACTCTCCAGTCCAATCTCTGAATCATTCCAGGCACCCTCCAGCAAAAACAGGATGTGTTGTACTTACTTTTACCGGCACAGAATAAAATGTTTCTAAACCAAAGCTGTTCTGTCGATGAACATGCACCGTAGAGAAGCAACACCGGGGCACAACCCATATTTTTTCTCCTCATTCAAGTGACATGTGTGAATGGATAGCCGCATTGTGTAGAGAAACACAGGACATTTCCCTGCAGTCTTGAGGCTGGATCTTCAATTCTGGGACCAAAACATGTGCAAATTCTTTGAACAAGGAGCAAAATCATATTGCTGTGCTATTAAATGTCTTCCACAAGTGTATATCCAAGTTATTATTCTTTCATAACGATGATGCTTCAGCAATGTAAATCTAAGGGCTCATCTACACTTACCTTGTGCCCCATGCTTTCTAGGCACAGTCTCCAAGCGCTTTTTAAACATTCTTTTTGATGCTGAATTGGAACAATTCAGTGTTGAAGAATGGGTTTTTTCTTTCCCAGGAAGAGTGCTGGGACCTCAGACACAGAGCTTTAAAGCCCTGACCTATGTCTAGAAATGTGGCACTACAGGAAGCCTGGATGAGCCCTAAGTTTGCATTGTCATAATTAACTAGTGTAGCAGGCTGGGAATGGGATAAGATGCTGCAGTGATGGAGGAAGATTAGGCATTGGGTAAAACCTCAGCGCCTAGGACTTGCATTGGGCATTGGGTAAAACCTCAGCGCCTAGGATTTGCCGATCGTCAGGTCGGCGGTTCGAATCCCCGCGGCAGGGTGCGCTCCCGTCGTTCGGTCCCAGCGCCTGCCAACCTAGCAGTTCGAAAGCACCCCCGGGTGCAAGTAGATAAATAGGGACCGCTTACTAGCGGGAAGGTAAATGGCGTTTCCGTGTGCTGCGCTGGCTCGCCAGATGCAGCTTGTCACGCTGGCCATGTGACCCGGAAGTGTCTCCGGACAGCGCTGGCCCCCGGCCTCTTAAGTGAGATGGGCGCACAACCCCAGAGTAGGACACGACTGGCCCGTACGGGCAGGGGTACCTTTACCTTTACCTTTAAGCCTTAGTCTTGGCTGGAGAGGAGGTTGTGGCCTCCGTCTGCCCCTCCTTGGTTAAGGGTATCCCGTTAAAGGGATCAGTGAGCAGTTGCTTCTGTCTGATACCCAGACTGGGACTAGGGCCATAGAACTCCTCCACTGGGGACCCCTCGGGGAGTACCCCTGTTTGGTGTAGGTCATAGACCCCCATGTTGTGGTTTATCCTTAGATACACTCCCAGTAGACTGGCTGGAGATGAAAACGCTTCACCCAATGCCTATGCCAAACCTTTCTCATCTGTATCCAATAAAGTTGTGGCCTATTTGAACCCAAAAACCTGTATCCTGCTGTCTTGTCTGCTTATTTCATCACATAGGGAGCAACTGAGTCATGAGGCCTTGGCACGCAAAGCACTGATCTATGCCTAGAAAGGCAGCACAAAAGTAAGTCTGGATGAGCTAGGGTTGCAATATTCCCAAAAGTGAAAATCTGGACAAAATTGTTGAGCTTTTTTGGAGAACATCTCCCCCCTAAAAAAATCAAGTTTTTAGGCTTTTAAAAAATATTGCCCTACTTGTAATATGCCCAGGTTTTCCCAGGCAAAAATCTGCCCTGATGCCATTTTCATAATTAGCTAGTGTAGCATACTAGAAATGGGATAAGTTGTCACAGTGATAGAGGAGGATTAGTGTGCTGGTCCCGGGGGGAGGTTACCGTGAGGCGTGGTCAAAGTCTGGTCCTGGGTCAAGGGTCTGGAGACTGTCCACCAAGGGCGAAGCGGGGTCCAAAGCAGAAAGCCGGGCGTGGTCAGGAACTCCGAAAGAACAGGTCTGGGTGCTGGCAGAAACAGGTTTCCAACGACGTTGCTCCCGCAACCTGGGACTGGGCTGACTGGCCTTTATCTTCTCTGAGGCCAGGGGCGGTCCTGGCCCACAGGTGACCCGCCTCTCCTGGCCTTAAGGAGAGCACTCCTCCTGAGAGAACCCAGTTCCCTTCGCCTCTCTGCCCTGAGCCTCTGCAGCTCAGGAGAGGCTGGAGGGTTACTGGACCCAGGGGGAGGCTCACCTTCCCCTGACAGGGCTGGGAGAGGCGCACCTGTAGGCAATGGGTCCTCAATCACCTCCGGAGCCAGAGTGGATTCATCTGGTGTCTGCTCCTGAGGATCCGGCACAGGTGCAGGCGCTTCAGCTTCAAGGCCCTGCCCCGGCTCAGCTGGCCCTGGAGGCGGGGACTCCTGTGCAGGCTGGGATTTCTCCGGTTCAGCCTCTGAATCAGATTCCCAGGCCAGGAATCTGATTAGCCAGGAGACTGCTCCTTCAGATGACCTGTTCATGCAACATTCATCCTGATTTGCTTCCACAAATCTCACACCGTAGTTTGACTATCTGGTATTTATCGAGCATTTGTTCTGATTTGCTTGTGGGGTGCTTCATAGGTTTTCCTATTAGTCATTCATTCACCCCACACTTTCAATTTCCCCGTTGCCTTCCAAACCACAACAAGTCCTCTTTTTAAAATGTGGTTTTGTTATCCAATAGTAACAGAGTGCTTTAATCCACTTTAAGAGTTTGGACTTGATATCCCGCCTTTCACTCCCCTTAAGGAGTCTCAAAGCAGCTAACATTCTCCTTTCCCTTCCTCCCCCACAACAAACACTCTGTGAGGTGAGTGGGGCTGAGAGACTTCAGAGAAGTGTGACTGGCCCAAGGTCACCCAGCAGCTGCATGTGGAGGAGCAGGCAGGGAAGCGAACCTGGTTCACCAGATTACGAGTCCACCGCTTTTAACCCCTACACCATGCTGGCTCTCACACCACGCTGGCTGAAACCCCCCCCCCCACAAAATACTGACAGCCTGAAGGCACCCTTAGTCTAGATTAGGAGTGGGGAACCTCTGATGCACCAGATGTTGCTGGGCTACAACTCCCATTATCACTGACTGTTGGCCCTGCTGGCTCAGACTGATGGGAGCTGGTGTCCAACAACATCTGGAGGGTCAGGTTCCCTATTCCTGGTCTAGATGCTATCTTCACTTGGGTCACCTCAGTATCGCTCAGACATTAGAATGGAACCCCCGTTTTCTAATTTTCTACTGTAGCCATCTTTCTCTCTGAATTGCTAATCAAGTGTTCCCCATAATCTTGCTCCTTTACCACCCATTCTTGCTTGTTCCTATGACCCCATTCCCTGTTCCTTCCAAAAAGAGACAGATGCAAATAGAAACATATTGTATGTAGCATTAGGAAGAAGATTTGTGTCCAAAAATCTGGTTCCTAAGCCTAATTCTGAATTGAACTGGGGTAAGAGGGATTTCCCCATCTTTAGTCAAAATGTGTCCAGCTGGTGTGTGCCACTGATAGTGCAATTTGATCTCAATTGCTAGTTGATTTTGATAGTGCACATAAATTGGTTTGCTGCAACTCTTATAGTGTTTATGGAATGTACAGTGGTACCTTGGATTAAGAACATAATTTGTTCTGGAGGTCAGTTCTTAACCTGAAACTGTTCTTAACCTGAAGCATCACTTTAGCTAATGGGGCCTCCTGCTGCCACTGCGCCGCCATTGCACGATTTCTGTTCTCATCCTGAAGCAAAGTTCTTAACCCGAGGTACTATTTCTGGGTTAGTGGAGTCTGTAACCTGAAGCGTCTGTAACCTGAAGCGTATGTAACCTGAGGTACCACTGTATATGTGTAAATAAATTGGGTATTCATCTTAATTTGGGGTGGTATCCAGTGAAGTAGTTCCATTAGTGCCATGACTTGTAGCTGCACAGTTGAATTTTCCCCTCCACCTTTTCTATCTGTGTCCCCCTGTGCTCCCTAAATCTGATCTGGGGGTTCTCCAATCCCCCAGAGTAGATTTGGGGAGAGTATGGGAGACACACAGGAGAGAGAGGAGAGGAGCTGTTGTTCAAACATTCATTTTTGTGCTAATGAAGCTGCTTCATTAGATACCGCCTCTGAGTTTTTGAGCTTATAGTTTTCAGTTGGATAATGCCATTCTAGAAATGGAGTTCTGGATAAGTGGTTCTCCTCTGTTCATCTAGAAGTGCCCTGAATCTGCCCTTTGTAGGATGGCACCAAGCTATCACTAGATGGATTAGATTAGAATTTAAATAGAAAAATAACCAGAACTTTACAATATGTAGGTTATCCTCATGCAAGCCATTAACGGCTCATAACAGAGAATTAAGAGACTCATAATAGAGAATTAAGAGGCTTTCATCAGCAGATGAATGAATAGGGTCCCCATCTCTCAGCAGAAGCAGCCACAGTGAATTTCACCCATTTCTTTCACTGGTGCTATTATTAAATATACCAATTATACAAAGATAAAAAAAAATCATTAAAATGCAATTATTTGAACTATATAAGTTTATAGCTACAAAACTGCAACAGAAGGCTGAGGCTGTAGATCTTTATGTGCTTAATAAAACTGAATAATTTACTCCGTGAAACAATTTCAAAAGTCTTCGGTGCCTGTAAGGGAGTGGGGTGGAGAGATCTCATAAGGCCAACTCAATGCACAAGGCCATTTCAGATGTCAGATTCCTATAACTAACTCTTTTGCTCTGAATAAGGTTAACCATTCATTTTTCTTCCTCAGGATGAAATCCCTCAGAAATGCATGTCCTTATTGTGACAAGAGCGCACTTCATCAGAAACATGGAGTGGTCTATAGTTCACTTTCTTCATTTGATGAAGTAGGTCCTTATCTGTGAAAGCTCATGTCACATGATGTGTATAGTCTTCAAGAGGCAGCATCACAGTTTATATTATCCATGGCCACTCCCCCCACCAGCATAGATTGACCAGATGGGGGTGACGCAGCCAGGGCTGGCGTAGAGGGGACATCAACCTCCCACCCCCTAGCCAGGTTATTACGTGAGCCCAGATGCTTGGCTGCAACGGAAGGTGAGCGGTCTTATCTGTGAAAACTCATGTCACATGATGTGTATGGTCTTTAAGAGGCCATGAAACTATTTTGTCTTTTTTTGTTGTTGTTGCAGCTGACCTATTTTGTATTTTTGTTGTTGTTACTGCAGCAGACTTGGTTATCTCTATCTAAAATGTGCTTCTCTTTAGCAAGCTTAACTTCAAAACATGTTATCAAGAAAGCAGGAGTTTTCATTTATGCATGGTGTCATCTGCAGGAATGTGGATGTACATGTGTGGTTGCCTGCAGGAGTTTGTGTGTGTAAGCATGATTGTGTGTGTGTGTGTGTGTGTGTGTGTGTGTGTAAGCATGATTATAATACTAGTCTAGAGTGCTGCTTCTGACTGATACCAGTAGCAGATGATATGAGTAAGAGATTTGGGTTCCCTTCTGGCTACAAATAAGGACTTTTGGGATGTTATGATACACACTGGGATGTCAGGAGGCAGCAATTTCTGCCCTTTCCTACATCCATTGCAATCAGCACTGTTTCTCTTCCTCTGCAATTCAATTTCTGCTAAGGGTCACATTATTCATCTCACTTTCCTGTGATGGCAAAATTTGATGGAAAGGAAATGTCAAAAACAATGCAGAAAATAAGATGTTTATTTACATAACCCTTGTAGAGTAAAAAAGACACAAAAGCCAATGATTGCAAACATTGCTCATATTTACTTATGTGATTTCTATCCCAGACCTTGGGAGGACATGTGAATTGTGGCGATTTTCACCCCCATTTCCATTTCCAATGGAATTTTCTGGCATCCCCAGATACACGGTCCTCAGCTTGTCATTATGAACAACTTTTCAGCAACAGAGCATCCCAGGAAATAGGAACAGAAACAACAGAGTGACAAAAAGCTTTGTGGTGGTTCTGATCCAACTTGTGGAGTGGGAGTACTGACATTTTGTTTTTACCTGGGAGGGGAGAAAGACCTCTGAATCACCCCAGATCACCTCATTGTAAGTCCCACACTGAACCAATGTATCCCTCAAGTAGCATGGAATGGGATGAAGAGAGAGACAGGCAGGTTCAATAGAACCAGCTGAAGTGTTTCACCTAGTTCCATCTTCCTCTCATGAATATTTAGTATCCACATCGCGTCCAGTATCACTACAGAAACTAATGCAAAAGACAGAAATAACATTGCAGATGAAAGTTATGATCTGTAAAGCAGCAAAAGTGGGTGATTGAACAAAACACTGATGCAAGGAAGATTATAACAGAGGCACAGAATATTTATTGGCCCAACTAAATATTTGTGATCATGGTACACAGCCCTCCTTGGTGGTAAAATCTTATATAGCAAATGTAACTAGCATGGGGAAACGTTCAGCTGGATGCATCTAACATTACTTTGAACTTGTTCATTGTGGTTTCAAAATGAACATTTTGTTTGCTCAATAAATCTTCTGTACACCTTTGTTCCCTAATGTGGCCAGTAGCACCTGATCCCACAAACCTAAAGGGCATATTGCATTAGGCATCGGGATGGTGGTGCTTTTCTCTCATAACATTGTTGTCAAATGTTAGGAAGCAGTGGAGACTGGTGCGGTGTGGCAGAGCTATGGAACCACTCTCCTGACACCAGTATTGCTACAGCGTACATAGATAGCAATGGAGTGGTGCAAGCAGGCAAGGAGATTGGTGTTGTGCAGATGCCCTGACAGGAGTGCTGGATTGGCTCTGCCACTGCATCCACAGAACCCCAACCTCACTGGCTCCCTACCCCATCCCAGCACCATCCAGGTTAGCTTCAGAGAGATTGGCACTGGAAGGGCAGCTCAGTAGCCTCAGTAGCCTATTGCACTGGTTGCTCCTAGAATGAAGGACCCAACACACTGCTTGCTTCAAGACTTGGAAAGAACATGTGAGGGTTTCCAAAACAGAAAATAAAATATATATTTTAAAAATGGGATGACATCCAAGAAAGTATTGACTAAGTCTTATTGATTAACTAGAAATCCTGTAGAGTTTGAGTTTCTCATTCCGTTCTTTAAACTTCCTTAGCTTCATGTGGGAACACTGTGAAATTTTGCATGGGAAAAAAGTTGTGCAACTTTCCATAAAGCCTGAAGAAATTGCCTACTTACTGTTCTAGAATCATAGAATCATAGAGTTGGAAGAGACCACAAGGGCCATCGAGTCCAACCCCCTGCCCAGCAGGAAACACCATCAGAGCACTCCTGACATATGGTTGTCAAGCCTCTGCTTAAAGACCTCCAAAGAAGGAGACTCCACCACACTCCTTGGCAGCAAATTCCACTGTCGAACAGCTCTTACTGTCAGGAAGTTCTTCCTAATGTTTAGGTGGAATCTTCTTTCTTGTAGTTTGGATCCATTGCTCCGTGTCCGCTTCTCTGGAGCAGCAGAAAACAACCTTTCTCCCTCCTCTATGTGACATCCTTTTATATATTTGAACATGGCTATCATATCACCCCTTAACCTCCTCTTCCCAGGCTAAACATGCCCAGCTCCCTTAGCCGTTCCTCATAAGGCATCGTTTCCAGGCCTTTGACCATTTCCTCCTCTGGACACGTTCCAGTTTGTCAGTGTCCTTCTTGAACTGTGGTGCCCAGAACTGGACACAGTACTCCAGTACTAGCTAGTCACACAGTACTAGCTGCCTTTTGCTGCAGCTGAACCGGGCACAGGAACAGGTGGCAGGTCCTCCTTCACCTATGTAGGGTGAGAGGTCACTAGTTATGTGTATTTCAATTTCTGTCTGGTAGTTTTCCAGAAGGGGGACTTTCTTTTCTTTTCTTTTCTTTTCTTTTCTTTTCTTTTTTTTTTTTTTTTTGAAGCTGTGCATCATTACTCTTTATTGGTTGAATGACAGCATAGAATTAAAGTGTAGAAACCATTCTCTACCCTGTATGCCTTAAATTCATTGTAAAATGGTCAAGTAAGGGAGACCTTCCCTCTGATAAATATCTCCAGTGTCCACAAATAATATTCATTAGGACTGACAATGATACTGTCAATATAATGCCTTTATACAACTCTATAGTCAGAGGTGGATTTAGGAGAGTGTGACTGGTTTGGTCGCGCTGAGCACAGTGCCTTGGAAGCACTGTGAGGGATGCCACAAATATGATTCAGAGTGTGGTGCAAGAGGCAGAGGGGGCCCACTAAAATTTGAGACCCCAAGGTCTGCCACTGCTTTGGTGCACTCACACTTGGGCTACTGTGTACAGCTCTGGTTGCCTCCCCTCAAAAAGAGGGGAGCTTAAAAAGGTTCAGAAAAAGGCAGCTATACTGATCAACTCCCATATGATGAAAGGTTACATTTGGGGCATTTTAATTTAGGGAAAAGCTGAGTAAGTGATGGGGGAGGGGACATGACTGAGGTGTATATGTATGGTGTGGCACACATGAATAGAGACAGATTCTCCCTCTCTCATTATACTAGAACCTAGGGCCATCCAATGGACTGAATGCTGGAAGATTTGAGACAAACAAAAGGAAATACTTCTTCACACAGTGCATAGCTGTGGAATTTGCTGCCACAAGAGGCACTGATGCCCATCATCTTGGAGGGTTTTGAAAGGGAATTAGACAAATTCATGGAGGATAAGGCTATCAACAGCAGCACACTTCTGAATACCATTTGCTGGGAAACAAAAGTGAGGAGAGGGCTGTCGCCCTCAGGTCCTGCTTAATGCATGTAGCCAGTGTGGTGTAGTGGTTAAGAGCGGTAGTCTCGTAATCTGGGGAACTGGGTTCGCGTCTCCGCTCCTCCACATGCAGCTGCTGGGTGACCTTGGGCCAGTCACACTTCTTTGAAGTCTCTCAGCCCCACTCACCTCACAGAGTGTTTGTTGTGGGGGAGGAAGGGAAAGGAGAATGTTAGCCACTTTGAGACTCCTTAAAGGGAGTGAAAGGCAGGATATCAAATCCAAACTCTTCTTCTTCTTCTGTAGGCATCTGGTTGGCCACTGTGGGAACAGGATGCTAGTCTAAATGGACATTTGGCCTGATCCAGCAGGGATCCTCTGATATTCTCTTGGGGCTCAGAGATGGGAAAACATATGCAAATTGCTTTCTGCTACCCATGGCCTTGAATAGTGAACTAAGGCTACAGTCCTCTATAGTGTTAGTCACACAATGCAGCAATGACTGTACAGTTATTGCACAGCAGAATTAGGCTTTATTTAGTTGAGCTAAATAAATATTTAGACACTTTTGTCTATTTTTTTCATGACACAATCCACTGCAATCTTTAAGGATGGTGGAGGCTAGAATCCCTAATAAAGAGTACATAGGTAGACAGAATGTTGAATAAACACTTTTAAAATGACATCACCGTTATAGGTACTTTGTGACTGCTGAGCGCTGCTTTGAAAAATGCAAGCTAATTACACATTCATTATGCTGGAATTGTGATATTTTGCTGCCATTTACAGCGAGGTCAATTTTACCCATTTTAAGAAGACTTCATAACATTATGGTGGTTTTAGACTGCCTTGTTTCAAAGATAATCCCTTGGCACAGCTGCTGGCAAAGCAATGATTATTTCATGTCATAATGAACTGTTGAGCAGCACAGTAGAATAGCATTCAGTCCACAGCTATTTTACAAAGATAATACCGTGCCATCCTTTTATCTGCCGCAGAGAAACTCCCAAATTGTACAGAGCGAGGAGAAGGATGATTACTAAGTGTAAATGTCATCTTTAATTAACTATTTCCACTCTTACTTAAAGTAACAGCAGGAAGGAAAAACACCAATTATTATTTTTTAAATACAACACTTGACCTCCCGGCAGTGGAATTGCTGCCTCATACTGAGGGAGGGGGGCAAGGAGGAACTGTACCTGCTGCTCCCTCTCCCCCCTCAGTAAGCAGCAGTGACTCTACAATGGCGCTCCTCCTCACCTGCTACTACTGATAGGTGGTTCTCATCTAGCTGCCATATTCCTTTTGTTTCATGGCGTAACCCTATGCATGTCTACACAGAAGAAAATACTTCAGTGAGATTTTCTCCCAAGGTAGTTATATAGCTCAGTGGCAGAGGATTTGTACAGAGAAGGTCCCTGGTCCAATCCACAGCATATTCAGGTTGGGCTAGGGAAGCCTCGTATCTGAAACCCTGGAGAGCTGACAGTACAGAGCTACAGGGTCAGGCCAATATTTTTTGCCGCCTAAGGTGAAGTACAAGGTGGCACCACCCACACCTACATTCTATGTACAAAATCCAACTGGATTGACAGCTGAATCTTACTTCAACACTGAAGTATCTCTCCCTGCACCTGAGGGCAGCAGGCCAATTTAGGGCTACAGGACAGGCCTTGTGGTACACCCAGCTTTGCCTTCCAAAAAGCTGCTGCTTCCTAGTATTTGTTGCCTGAAGCAGAACCTAGGGCTGGTTCTGCAGAGCTAGATGGACCAGTGCTCTGACTCAGTACATGGCAGATTCCTCTGTTTCTAATTCTGGCCTATTTCAGGTGATTTTACCCCCCAGTGGAGAAAAAAGCTACTAAGGGCAATAAGGCTTGTTTAAAAAAACAGATAGACACAATGCCCTGCAGCAAAGAGTGTTTTCAAAAGTGTATTGATCAATTGATTAACGCTAACACTGAAACCAAGAGACCCAACAGGGCTTTTAGTCAGGTAGCATCACAAAAAACCCAAACCAATAAAAAAACCACCGTGTTCATGTTGTAAATTGACTTCCAAAGGAGATAAACAAATGTAACCCTGTGGCTAATGTTGTGACCCCTGTTTGTCATGTGGCTGCTTTCAAGCTTTAGGAAAGGACTTTGTAGTTGTAACTCCCCAAACACCGAGATGTTCTTACACAATGCTTTTATCTGCAGGAAGAATGTTTGGGAAAGAGACTAAGGCCTTCTGAACAGCACTGGCTCCAGATTTTGGAGGATGCTATGGCAAGCTACACTCCATGGGGCCTCTTTCCATAGTCCTAATCCAGTCCATTACCCCAGTCAAATACCAGTTCAGTACATCAGCCACCACACCTGCAGAAGATGAAAAGGAGAAATAGAGTTGCATGTTATCAGCAAACAGATGGCAATACACTACAAAACTCTGGGTGTCCCCCTTCAGAAGTTTCATATAGAGATTAACCGGCATGTCCTGTGGAGCTGTATTGTTATCCAAGCTTCCCAGCCTTGTGTGTCACTATTACTGGGACGAGGAGAGGCAAGGCAGTAAGGAGCTCAACAAGGTGTGGATGCATCAGTGCAGCCAACCCAACACACCCAACACTGAGCTCTTTGCTGCCTTGTCCCACCTCATAGAAAATGGCAGTGATGCACAGCATTTGGAAGCCAGCAGAGTAATGCAGCCTGACTTGCTTAGCCCTACTAGCCACTGCTGTATATTAAACCTCATGGGATATAAAATCAAGTCCTAGAGGAACCAATATTTCAGGTTCCAGTGAGTCAAGCAATACCTCAGAGGTGGTTTTAGGGTGGTGCAACTGGTGCAGTCGCATTGGGCACTGCCCTGCAGGGCGTGCCAAACAATGCTGTAGAACGGAGTGTGAGAGGGAGGGGTGCCAAATTTTAGTGTTGCGCTGGGAACCGCTGAAATTTGAGAGCCCCAAGTCTGCCACTGAATACTTTCCCAGCACTATATTATGGACCTGGCCAGCCAGATGGTGAAGATGGTCATCCCTTGGAGAAGAAGAGATGCAGGGCCAAGAGGCTCACGTCAATTCACCTTCTGCTATGGTGTGGGCCTTTGGCAGATGCCTGACTCTGTTTCTTAGACTTTTCCATGTGGTGTGTAAGAGCATCAAATACATTTGAGGACTGCTAGAAAAGGAGGAGACTAACATGCCTTAATTAGCAACTCTAATCCATGCACTTTGGAACCTGTGGTGCAGCAGGCTACTGTGAAGTCCCGCTGATGCTAGAAGGCTATCTATTGCAGTATGTGGCCTGTGTGTCCTTCCTAGAGCACACAGCATCCAAATCCTTATATAATTCAATGTCTTGGCACTGGCATCTGGAGGGCGTCTCTCCGCAGTTATTTTTGCAGTAACCCTTGCCATCTGGGCTTGACAAAATGTTTAGCACAAGGAGCAGAACACCAGACACATCAGATAAATAATCACTGCCTTAAAGGGGAGGAGGGGATGATGAAGGTGCCACTAAGGGCAACAGAGCTTGAAGAAATCCTCATTTTCTGGGACAAGAACAAATCTGACAAGCCTGTGGAGGATTAAGAACTCATGTGATTTATGGAGTCTTTTGTCCACTGTCAGAGATATGCATGCTGCTGTCAGCTGAACATGAGTGCGCTGGGCAAAATTAGGCAGAACAGCTCTTTACTCAGCTTTTATTTTATTTTATTTTTAAATTATCTTCATTGGTAAAAGCCTAAGAGTTTCATATTCATTTGCACATTGAGGGCTGAATTTGAAACTGTTCCTCTCACACTGGTACCACTGGTTTTCAGATATAGTGGGTGAACACCCTTCAGGGTCCTAATCTGGGTTGCAAATTTAAGCAAACCTGGAGAATGCTCAAGGAGAAAACTCTTTTTCCTGAGACCCTGAAATCTATTTACTGCAACTATTTATATCCCACTTTTCAGTGGAGGAGCCTTGTCACACAAGAAGAGCTCTGCAACCTAGACTTTGGGTTTTTGGCAAAAAGTTTCAACGTGGCAACTTCCATAGCGAAATAAGCAGAAGCTGAAACTTTGTGTGGCATACTGAGAGCATACATTGTAGAGAAAAATTTTCAGCCTGAAAGTCTTTCAGGTGCCCCAGAAAGCAGGTAAAGAGAATCAATAATAAATTTAAACCCTGATGGGGTCTGAATGCTTGAATACACCTGGAACCGAAATTCACATTTCCCCAGGGTGCAAGGACAAGCAAATTCCAGTAAAAATCTTGCTGCTGTAACAATTGCAATTGAGAGTGAGATGCTTATGAAGGACAAGATTATCACAGCATTTTCCCCACATCTGCTCACTTGCTTACAGACGGCACAGGATGCAGCTCAAAAACTGCAGGCAAACAAATGCCTGTTTGTTCCAGCAGATAAACAATTTTGTTCTTTGAAAACTTTCAGCAAGACCAGACTAGCCTGCATTCACAGTGGCCAGCAGAAAACAAGCCCCTGTGTGCTAAATGTTCCTGAAAAGATTGCTGCCTCAACAACTGCCGATCCAACACGATGAGAATGAGGATTAGCAACACACATCTGAGGAATTCCGTTGACGGCATGAGAGGTAACTGTGGCATTTCAGTAGGGTAAAGAGTCTTGGTCTCCCATCTGCACAAGAAAGCTCCATTGATTTTATACACGTGAAGTTGCTGAACATGTCAGTGATCTCTTACCCCCATCAAAGAAGCCCAAGATTCCCAGCAGAGAAGGAATGGAGTAGCTGTGATGAAGACAAGACCTATGCTTCAGGGGGAATATGTGGCTTAGCGTTTGTGTAAGCAATTGAGAGTATGAAGCAATAAGAGTGGGAAAGAAATATGATTCACACTTCCTGAAACAATATGCAAACCAAAATACAGCAATCCTAAATTCGCACCTCTCTGAATTTTGTAATCCAGTTTTCCAACCAAACCATTTGTACAAAGATGTCTGTATAAGAGGAAAATATGGATACAAATGCACACATTAGGGGAAATGGCATACGAAAATGCATTGTATGAGGGGAAATTCCTTGAAGATATGTGTAGCATAGGGTAAATGTGCAAATCAAGAGAAATTAACAATAAAAGGTAATGAATATTTATGACTTTAAAAACAATTGTAAACTGATGTGGAAATGCAAAGAAATGAATTTGGAATCTTAAAAAATGTGAAACAAAAACTGACAGATTAGTCTGTCTCAATAAATCAATCAGACATGCTATGATGCCTCACAGCACAGCTGTGTTCATCCCAATATTGCTACATCCAGGGTTGGCACCAGACATTTTGCTGCCAGAGGTAAAGCAACATATATCCTTCCTCTTGAGTAAAGGGGCATAGTACCCAAGGCCAAATTATTTTAATATCTGCAGCAGAAAACCCCACAAGCACTTGTCCCACTCCCTGACAGTAGAAGGACCCACAATGACAATACACTGAATAACTAACCTTTTGCTTCCCTTTCATGACACTCCAAACTGGCTGCCTGAGGTGGCCACCTCACTCTGCCTAATGGTAGGGTTGGCCTCCCAGCTGTGAATTGTCAGCTTTTAGGATCTAAAAGGCATACATGTATTCCGTGTAACCTTGTTTATCCAAATAGCCTCTCGGCCTTGAACAACACTCTGCCAGAAATCTAGAGGAGATTGGAAATGTTTGCATTCATTTAGACGGTCACATAATGAATTCACATGCAGTTACATTTTTATAGTGCCTACAGTTTCTATCTACATTGCTGACAGCCATGCCAGCCTTCTTTTTTGCTTTCCAAATGAACTCCTCAGGTTATTTATTTATTTTTCAAAGTGCAGGAAAGCTTCAAACTTTGGGGGCTTTTGCTAACAGTTGCCAAGTGGATTTTTTTGTCATTTAATTCATCTTCATCCCCACTTTGTGGTCCCAAATCATCTCATGTTTCATTCCTGTCAGCATATCTCCTTAGTGCTGAGTAGCTTCCATTGTACCACAGTCAGCTTTGAGCCAGCAGACAATTGGGAGAGAAATACAGGTTATTCTCATGGGCTTTCATTTCTGCCTCCTTCTGTCAATCTTTCGTTTATTAGGCTGATGGTTTTCTGAGAATACAATTTCTGCATGAACATACTGGAAATTGGCATATTAAGGATGTGCCTTGTATTGTTTAATCCTCATGGCTGGTCTCCGGCTATTGAAAGGATTCTCTGTTGACACACAATGGCGGCCTTTTGTCATTAAAATGACTCCTTGCCTGAGGCTGCCTCTTGTTAGCAGCTGAATATTGAACTATTAATAAGCCTATGCCTATGAACATATGGAAAAGCTATTTTCACTGCAGTCTGTTTTAGCAAATGGGCTTGTGTTAATGGGTCCTTTTGATGGCTAGATTGAGTATTTAAGGGTGCCAGTGATTAACAACATAGCTACTTTGCTCCAAGAAGAAATCTTATTTTTTTATGCAAAAGCACTCCCTGACTCTGCAAGCAGGCTGGCAGATTGAGGGGCGAACTAGATGTTACAGCTGCACAACTCATGGTCTTACAAAAAGTATAGTGTTATGAGTTTGTGGGTGTTAGACACCCTAAATTCCTGGGTCAAGTAGGTGTTAGAATTTAATTAAGGCTTAGAGTGCAAAAACCAGGAAAGAACCAGACCCATGTGTATTAAGACTCATGTGTATTAAGCCAGACCTGTTTGTATTAAGCTGTGTGTTAGAAACTTCTATATCTTGTAATCAGCAAGTGTCAATAGTTAATTAAGCCAAGTTGGTGCTTCCTGTGTCAAAAGCTAATTAACTTGGACTAGCCTCCTCCATAAGGATGGGCCATTTAGATGAATGAAAGATCAAGGGACTCTGACTGAGCTGGCAAGTGAATTGAACCGCTTCCTTCTTCAGACAAAGCTACAGAGCTTAAAGAGTTGGGGTTAGGAGAGATGTAACATAGGAGTAAGGTGGTGAGCTGGAGAGAGAGTGAGAGAACATGATGGTTGATGTTTGTTTGAATCTAGAACCACAGCTATGGGAGAAGCAAAACCCACAGGGTGATTATGCTGTGAACCCCTCTATCATAGGCTCAGGTTGCATATATGTGTAGATAAACCATATATCATAAAGACACCACAGTCTCTGCTGTGCCTCATTTTCCAAAAGGAAACATGAAACCTGGATAAACATGTCTGGAATCCCTGGAATCTCACACCACTCAGAGATTGAGGTGGCATGTAACAATAGGATAAAAATAGTTTTGAATAAACATCAATGTAACTGCTGTAACATGGGGATTATATGGGCTCAATCTGCTGCTCCCATCTTGGCCACTAAATTGCACACTACTTGCAGTATCTGGAATTTTCAAAGGCAGCCCAACTTAGAGTGTAATAGAGTAGTATAGCCTAGAGGTTACCAGTGCATGGGGTGTGTATGTGGCTATGCTCAGGCTATTCCTGTAAAGAAATGTCTGTAATTGATGCATCAGCTAAAGCAGGACATGGGTGGTTCTAGCTACCAAAGCCACTTGGACCCCTAGTGACAATGAGGGTTTGAGGAGCACCCCTAAAGTACATACCTGATCCATTGGGGGGAGTCCATAACAGGCAATTCTGCCAACTGCTAGATATAGAAACCACCCACCCAGAACACTTCTGCATTTTCTGAATTCAGGGTCAAATGATTGCTCCACATCCAGCTTGTTACTGCCTTCAGGGTGTAGATCAAGACCTACACTGTCTCTCTTTGCACACACACACACACACACACACACACACAGATGGTTGGTAGTGCTATGTGTTATAAGTATATTGGTGACACCTCACCCCAAATACCTTGATGAGAGATCTCAATTGCTTCATGTAGTTGCTAAACAGCATGGGTGACAAGATCAAACCTTGTGGGATTGACCAACAGTCACTCAATGCCATTTTCTGGAACTGTCCCGTACAACAGAAGCAGAACCACTGCAATGCTGCGTCCCCAACCTCCTGAGGTGGTTCAGAAGGATACCATGGCTAGTGACATCAAAAGCCATCTAGAGGTCAAGGTGAAGCCACAAAGTTGTATTCCCCTGTCCCTCTCTCAACACAGGTCATTGAGGGCAACCAGAGAAGGTTCATTCCCA
Organism: Podarcis filfolensis; assembly: GCF_964270895.1. Lineage (NCBI taxonomy): Eukaryota > Metazoa > Chordata > Lepidosauria > Squamata > Lacertidae > Podarcis > Podarcis filfolensis. Next base: position 63,701,748 of record NC_139609.1, read on the forward strand.
AAACTATGGCCAAAGCTGTGCTGCAATGGGTGTAGAAGGTCTGTTTTATCCAAACATACCTGAAGCTATCCCCCATCTCTATTACCTTATCCCAAAGAGGAATATTAGTGGCCAGGTGACAGTTCACTTCAGGATATAGGGAAGCCTTCTTAAGAAAAGGGCATACTACATCCTTCTTCAAAGCCGAAGGTCCAACCCCCTCCTGCAGTGAGACATTAATCACTCCCTGGGAAGTCCTGTGGTTTGGATTCAAAGGCCTTGTGCTCTGTAGTTGGATTGAACTTCCCTGACTTCTCCACCCTGACTTAAAGCCTGAATTTACTCTTTAGGGCAATGCTCTTTGTTGATCCTCTGTGTGACGTTAACATATGAGAGTGCTGGAGATGAAATAGTTAATCAGGTTACCCAATCAGAACCCAGGGGGTGGAGTCAGAGGGACTATAAAATCAACTCTGGGAGGAGCAAAGGGGGGAGTTTGTTGGGAGTTGGGTGGTTGGTTGGAGTGGGAATGAATTGGGATAGAGTCTGTGGGTAGGTTGAGTTAGTGTAGCGAAATAAGCTGAGTCAGCAACAGTTAGGAGCTAGGAAGACAAGTAAATATCTGAGAGGTGGTTTAGTGAGTGAGAGCAGGTAGCAGAAGTTATAGGTCTGGATAGGCATCCCATGATTGTAATTGACTGAAACCGTTTATGAAACCACACGCATGTTAAACTGCAATAAATAAACAGAAGTTTATGTTCCAACTTAACCCTGACTGGACTCAGTATTTTACCAGGTAGGGCCTGGGTGGTGGCAGCGAGAAATAAAGTGGTGGCACAGGGATCAATAGACGGTGAAATGTCCGGGGACCCTGTGTGATTGCCACACTCATCTTCTCACAACTGGCTCTTTCTCCATCCCTTTGAAGGGATGCTGCTGACTGTCCCACCCCCTTGCCCCCTAGCTGAACCTGTGGTGGAGAGCTTGCAGCACTCATTTGCAACAAAATAGAGATGAATTTTTGTGAGGATTTAAAAACAAACTAAAGGCTGGTGTTAATGAGATAGTAAGGGATGAGATATTCATAGTGAGCATTACCCAAATCTAGGGCTGCCAAATTTCAAACAGTGAAAATCCAGACAGAAAAGTTGCAGAGCTTTTTAAAGTTCTGCCCAAAGTTTTGTATGGCAACCCTGTCCAAACGCTTTCAGTTCTGCATCTTTCTTTTCTTCTGAGGGCCCATTAAAATATCAGGTGTTCAGCAGCCTTATTTGTGCTTTGTCGTGCAAACACACCCAAATAATCACTGAAAAGCAGCACACTTGTTGCTGTGTGTGTGGCTGTGTCTTGTTCTTTCAAGAGGGCTCCAGAGGAGACAGGAGAAACGATCTGAAGGCATTGGAAATGGTGCGACCTAAAATAGATCGTTGACATTAATGGGTCTGATCAAAGTGGAAATGTTTGGAAAAGTGCCCAGATGAAAGAAAGCATGTGCAGAAAAGCGGGCTGATAAAAGGCAGGGGAGGCTGTAGGAACACAGATAGACTCACTGTGCGCAATTCAGCTAAACTAGGACCCAACTCAATGGAAGAAAGTGAATTTCAAACAAAGGAACGACACAGCGAGTGCCGTCTGCCAGTGACAATATTTGGCTCCGTTACAAGCCATCTCATGGGGCTAGGGATCATGTCTGTTCTTCCAGCTTGCCTGCTATGAGTTGCTCATTGATGTCTGCAAGGCACATGGTAAAAAGCCCAATTAGGCAACAATTTATGGACCTTGGAATGGACATGCATTAACTAATCTATTAACATTAATAGGCATATCTGGCACTGCTCACTGGGGAGAGACGGGTGGCCATTGCTTAAATGCTGTGATGCACATAAAAGCACTGTCATGACCGAGGTTTTGGGAGAATGTTCCCTGTGCATTTCTTGTTCATTAATATATTCATGTTTGCTACTTCCTGTAGGTCAGGGAAGTTTTACAATTTCGCACTCAGTTATATGTGCTTAAAATGTGTGCTCCTACATGTGCCTACTCAGAAGTAAGCTCTATTCTTAGTCAGTTGACTTAGGAGAGGCTAAACCTATGGAACTAGTAATTAGGAATGGGACTGCAATGAAAGGATATGCACTCGCAAACATGTAGAATCACAGAATCATATAATTGTTGAGTTGGAAGGGAATCATATAATTGTTGAGTTGCAATGCAGGAATCTCAGCTGAAGCATCTGTGACATATGGCCATCCAACCTCTGCTTATTCACCATGATACCCACTTTCAAATGTTTACTCCAGAGCAAAGGCCTGGCTCTGCCAGTATTTATGTAGAGAGGTGTGAGGCACTAACACATCTGTGGTAAGTAATAATGACAGCAAATTTTGGAATTGGAGGACTTTAGCAATTAACTCCCTCAATTCAGAAACCCATGTCACATTATGAATTGAGGATAGAATTCTGCACCACTGGCCATCCCTGCCTGCTAGTTCCCACCCCAATTTCCCCAGTGAACTTACCTAAAGGAGGGAGGGAGGGAGCTGTCTATGTGGAAACAGGAAAGGCCTTGCATACCCTCCAACATTTCTCCAATGAAAATAGGGACGTCCCATTCCATAATGATAAGTTTACTATTTATACCCCACACATCTTACTGGGTTGCCCCAGCCACTCTGGGCAGCTTCCAACATATATAAAAACATAATAAAACATTAAACATTTTTTTTAAAAAACGTTCCCTATATAGGATTGCCTGCAGACAGTTCGGGCAGGGGTGTGTGTGGATAACGCCATACCCTCCAACATTTCTCCGATGAAAATAGGGACATTCTAAGGAAAAGTGGGAGATTCCGGGATCAATTCAGAAACTGGGATGGCTTATCTTAATCAGGGACGTCCCTGGAAAATAGGGACACTTGAGAGGCTGGCCTTGCATGCTTCACCCTTAAGGACTGCATATTTCTGAGCATGCTAGGCATTTTCTGCTGGTGGTTTCTGTTATAGATTAAATGAACTCACCCAGAAGTCCCAGGCACCTCAGAGGGATAAGGTGACATTTCTGAAGTTGCTTAGGAACACTCAGGCCTTAAGGATGAAGCCTACAAGCCCTCTTTTATTTCCAATCCTTTCTGATGCCAAGGATTCTCCCTCCTGCCTTGCAACATGATGGATTAGTAAGGAGGCAAGCTCCTTCAGGAGATCAGGCATGTTCAAGGTAGTATGGTCGTAGACCATGGGTCACCAAACTAAGGTCCACAGGCCATATCAGGCAAAATTGCCTTCTAAATCCGGCCTGCAGAAGGTCTGGGAATCACTGCATGGATCACCAGCACGCACATTCTTTCCTTCTCCCTCCCTCTCTATCACATGGTGGTGGCAGCGCCTCCTCCCTCCCTCCTCCCGGCTTCTCCCTGCCCTGCCTAGAGGAGGAAGGGGGTTGGCTTTATTGGTGCCAGACCCTCTCTGGAGCCCTTTCGCGCTCTGCTCATTGTCCCTCCACCGCCCCCGCCACCACCACCAGCCCCTGCTGCTTGCAAGACACTGAGCACCCCTCTTGAGCAGCCGCCATTTAAAGCAGCCGCCCTCTCCAGAGCCCGTTCACGCGCTGCTCATCGTCACTTGTTCATTTCCCCCCAAAAAACTTGTCTGGCCCCCCCACAAGGTTTGAGGGACAGTGGACCGGCCCCCTTCTGAAAAAGTTTGAGGACCCCTGCCATAGACATACTCAGGAGTATTTTTTTCCCCTGAGGTCTCTTGCTTCGAAAGACCCTGAGCTTTCCCCAAGAATTCTTACTCAGAAATTTCTGAAAAAACTGAGCTCAAAATACAAGGTGAATGGGGGTGAGCTCACACACTTCACTACTGTTAAATGCATTAACTTCTCCAGTTAATAGCAACCTAAAGTTCCCATATGCCTTTAATTGGCTGTCAGGAATGTTAGTCATTACAGAGCGCCAGTTTGCTTCTACCATTTCTCCTACGCAATGCAGTGGGTTACAATGCTTTGTCAGGTTGCCACATATCTTTTCTAAGGAGCAAGAGAAATTCTCTGATCATCTCTTTTGCACAGCTATTGATTTAGCACAAAATACAACAGGAAGAAAAAAAATCCAGTTGGAAGGGCAATAGCCCAGTGATAGTACATGGGCATTATATAAGTTCTGAGACGTTTCCCATTAACAGATCTCAAGCAGGCCTTTGTTATGACCCTGATAAACTAGTGCAAGGCAGAATAAATAGTCCTACCCTGAATATCATTTTCCCTTACTTTGTCATTCTTTTATTAATGCAGCATTATTTTTGAAAGAAAGTCTTTGAGAAAGAGAGGAGGACAATGAGGCAGTCTGTTCAAATACAATAAACTGGATCGATGGTTGTGTGTGTGTGTGTCTGTGTGTACACACACACACACACACACACACACACAGCCCATATATATGCACACACCTAGGGTGGTTTTGAGATGGAGAATGAAATCAAGAAGTAATCCAAAGGAGAAAATGTTGTGGCAAAGAGTGAGTTCAATTAAACTCACACAGACTGAGTAAATTCATGTTCCAAAATTTCTAGATGCTTTAAACCATGGGTGGGGAACCTCCAGTCCATGAACCTAATTCGGCCCAGCATGGCTCCCAGTTTGTCCTGTGAGCTTGCTTTTCGCAAACCACACCCACTTGTCCCATTCTGGACATCACATGTGATGTTAGGTGTGAGACACAGAGACACAGCTGCCCACAAACTACCAGCAGCCTCAAAGTATACTCCCAACTGTTCTTTGCCAAGTGATGCCTAAAGTCACTGCTGACCAGCTGATCATCAGAGATAAGAAGCCCACTTTGGGCTACAAAGTTCCCCATCAGGAACTGCATAGTGCAGCCAACTTCTGCAGAAAGGATCGTTTGAAGTCAGTGCCAATCTGCTGCTAGGCACTGACTTTGGGATCAGCTGCACTAAAGAGTTTCTGCAACGGAGCGCCACAGCAGAGCCAACCTTTGCCAAAATCACATTTTAAAGTCAGCACCAATCAACTCATGCCCGTTGACTTTGAACCCGCTGGGATTGAGTGCACCAGGCTTTCTTATGTGGAGCTCTGTAGATGAACCAACTCCTGTCTAAAGCAGGGTTTGAAATCAGCACTGATTAGCAGGTCAGTAGTGACTTCAATTTATTTAACTTATATGCAGAATTCATCATGCGAAAGGCTGGGCTGGATGAATCCGAAGCCGGAATTAAGATTGCCGGAAGAAATATCAACAACCTTAGATATGCAGATGACACAACCTTGATGGCAGAAAGTGAGGAGGAATTAAAGAACCTTTTATTGAGGGTGAAAGAGGAGAGCGCAAAATATGGTCTGAAGCTCAACATCAAAAAAACGAAGATCATGGCCACTGGTCCCATCACCTCCTGGCAAATAGAAGGGGAAGAAATGGAGGCAGTAAGAGATTTTACTTTCTTGGGCTCCATGATCACTGCAGATGGTGACAGCAGTCACGAAATTAAAAGACGCCTGCTTCTTGGGAGAAAAGCAATGACAAACCTAGACAGCATCTTAAAAAGTAGAGACATCACCTTGCCAACAAAGGTCCGTATAGTTAAAGCTATGGTTTTCCCAGTAGTGATGTATGGAAGTGAGAGCTGGACCATAAAGAAGGCTGATCGCCGAAGAATTGATGCTTTTGAATTATGGTGCTGGAGGAGACTCTTGAGAGTCCCATGGACTGCAAGAAGATCAAACGTATCCATTCTTAAGGAAATCAGCCCTGAGTGCTCACTGGAAGGACAGATCGTGAAGCTGAGGCTCCAATACTTTGGCCACCTCATGAGAAGAGAAGACTCCCTGGAAAAGACCCTGATGTTGGGAAAGATGTTGGCACAAGGAGAAGGGGACGACAGAGGATGAGATGGTTGGATGGTGTTCTTGAAGCTACCAGCATGAGTTTGATCAAACTGCGGGAGGCAGTGGAGGACAGAAGTGCCTGGCGAGCTCTGGTCCATGGGGTCACGAAGAGTCGGACATGACTAAACGACTAAACAACAAGTGACTTCAAGCTCCAAATTCATGGAGAATGTGGCTATCAGTGGCTGCTAACTGTGATGACTCTCTTTTGTATCCATTCTGACTTCCTCTAAGTAGACTTCTGGTTGGCCATTGTAGGCATCTGGTTGGCCACTGTGAGAAAGTGAGGCTGGACTAGATAGATCTTTGGCCTGATTCAGCCTAGCCCTTCTTATTTTCATATATTAATCTATTGGTATATCAATATATTAAATGCCCTCTATGCAGTAAACTTTCATAAGATAGACTCCTATGCTCATACGTTACAATCATACAATTTTACTCCCAATATTATCAAATATTTTAATTTGTTTCAAAATGAATATACATTCTTCTGGAGATCAGGCATTTTTTTCTCTAGCCTAAATTTAAATAAAAAAAATCAAGTAAACTGAAAGTTCCATAGATAATTGGTTTGGTTTTGTAATAAAATTGAAGTACATATTGTAGTGCTCTAACCTTCCTTCAGAAGAAAGATTTCTAAACACTTGAATCATTGCCTGATTAACAGAAATTTCAGGATTTTGCCGTAAAGCCTGTTGAATTAATCTATTCACAATCTATTGTCATAGAGTTTGATTAAAATGTCTCTAGGTCTTTTATCTGTGTCCGCAAATCTTGATTGTAATCTACGAGCAGTCTCAATTTTTGCTTGTTTTTCTGCCAAGTCTAATAATGAACTCATCCATTTCTCCAGAAAGGTTACAACTGTCTTTGTTCCTTTAGGGACAGATACCAGCCTAGTAATTGTAGTTTAACAGGTTGAACTAAAAATGCAAGTGAGAAATGCCGTTTTCCTCATTTAACACAGAAAAGGACTTCATCAAACTAAGACGTCAATTGCCATTTTTATAAGGTAATGAGGTCATTCCTCTTGTGAATCTCATTGTTGCAAGCTATGGCTAAAGCCAAGGATTTAACAAGAACCACAGAAGCCAAGGGTGCCTCTGTGAGAGACAATAACCTTTAAGGCTTGGTGTGCTTCAGAAGCATCACACAAAGAACCATAGAGTAGGAAGGGACCACAAGGGTCATCTAGTCCAACCCCCTGCTATGCAGGAATCTCAAATAAAGCAAATTATTTGTTTGTTCTGTCAATGTATTTTCTACCCTTTGGTGATTAACAGAGCATAACAGCAATTAAAACAGCAAGAGCAGATATCAACAAATGAAGAAGCAAAACAGTAAAATTATAAAACTTCAGAAAAACTGAGTCAACCAAGGTTTATAAAATCCCAGGAATGAAAAATGTGTTATCCTGGTGCTGTAAAGACTTGAGAACTGGCAACAGCTATGCCTTTCTGTGAGCCTATTCCAAAAGTAGGACAGCATGGCATAAAAGGATCACTATGCAGTTGCCACATGTATGAGCAGGGGCACCTAGGGAACAGCTACATATATTCATGTAGGAGAACATGTTCCTTTGGATATCTGGGTCCTGAGTTCCCTAGAGCTTTAAAGATGGATTGGGGAACCCGTGGCCTCCAAATCTTACCACTGGCTGCACCGGCTGTGGCTGTTGAGAATTGGGCTCCAGCAATACATGAAATGTCACAGGTTACCAATCCCTGCTTTTAAGGTAAGCTGCAGTTCTTTGAACTGAGCTCAGAAATGGACCAACAACTAGTGCAGCTGTTCTAAAACTGGTGAGACGTTAATTGTCATTGGTCAGTTCCGCTCAATAGCTTGGAATCTGTATTTTGGAATAACAGCACTTTCTGAGTTGTCTCAAAAAAAAGGCCCCATTTGCAGTAGTCTAATCAGGAGGTTACCAGGACTTGGGGTGGTAAAAAAAAAGCTTTACTCAAAGTAGAACCATTACAAGTAATGGACATAACTGAGGGTGGAGCTTAACATTGGGCTAAGGTGATCATTCTGCCAGCTCAAGTACTTCTGCTTGCTTGAACGAATGATCTCCCTTCTCCTTCCCTCCCTCACTGTTCCGAGGTTCTCCCAGTCACCTCCCAGAGCTGATTTTGGGAGTGGAATGGATGGACACATTGAGGGAGGGAAGGGGGAGAAGCCTCATTGCACTAGGTGGGACTCACTGCACTGGCTCCCACTAGTGAAACTATTTAGCGGAATCAGACCTTAAGTTAGGTTCACTAATTTCAATGGGTCTAGTCTGGATAAAACTTAGTTGAATGCTGCCCACAGTTAACACTGAAATGTTAGGTTGCCTACTCTTATGAGGGAGAGAGCAGATCATCTGTTTTCCTTCACTACCCTTCTGCAGAAGGCATTCATTATATTTGAAGCGTCTGATAGTGCCACTAATGGAGACGAACTATAGATTTAAGTACAGATTGCCATTGTACCACACATTTTACTACACCTTGGCATTTTATAAGTGACAAAATACTCCATAGTGCTTGATAGGATGGTGCCAACCCAGAGAAAGAACTCATATACCAGGGTTGATTGGTCATCAATATGAGTGCATACAGTGGCAGACCTGGGGTCTCAAATTTCAGCTGCATCCTGTGTGATGCCAAAGTTCGGTACCCCCTCCCTCTTGCCATTCATTCTACATGTTGAGATGCCCCCCAAGGCAAACACTTCGGGTGCATTTTTGTTGTTATTTAGTCGCTTAGTCGTGTCTGACTCTTCATGACCTTATGAACCAGAGCATGCCAGGCACTCCTGTCTTCCACTGCCTCCTGTAGTTTGGTCAAACTCATGTTAGTAGCTTCGAGAACACTGTCCAACCATCTCATCCTCTGCCGTGCCCTTCTCCTTGTGCCCTCAATCTTTCCCAACATCAGGGTCTTTTCCAGGGAGTCTTCTCTTCTCATGAAGTGGCCAAAGTATTGGAGCTCAGCTTCAGGATCTGTCCTTCCAGTGAGCACTCAGGGCTGATTTCCTTCAGAATGGATAGGTTTGATCTTCTTGCAGTCCATGGGACTCTCAAGAGTCTCTTCCAGCACCATAATTCAAAAGCATCAGTTCTTCGGTGCATAGATAGACCAGATTTTACCCAGTCATGGTAGTATTTCTTTCTGAGAATTTTATCTTGATAGATAGAGTCTATGAGATGTGCAGATCTCTTTCCTCTGTCTTTTGATCTAGCATCCTCATACTGAAGCCAGTTCAAAGTCACACCCAGACAGAAAATACGTTGAATTTTTCATAAGCCACTTCTTTCATTGCATGTCCCACCCCATGAGAAAAAATAATGCATTATTTCAAAAGAAAGGAAAAGGGTGTGAGTGAGTTCACCCACAATTAATTGGAAATTAACTGGTTTTGCTTAGAAATATTTGAAAGGGCTTCTAATAATTCAGTAACCACCCATGCTTCAGATACTTGAAGATCAGATGATGCAATGAATTAAAAATGTCCCTCACCTTGCCTTTTGACTCAGCTTCAGCTTGGGGTTATCTGTCATCCCTGAGAAATTTGACATGAGGGCAAAATAGAGGGAGGCAAGCACTAGCATAATTTAAAGCCATGAAGGCTTCCTCAAGGTATATCATCAACAGCTTTAGCCCATGGCTGCCACTGTTCCCAGCTGATAGCTGGTCCTCCTGCTGTGTAACTTATGCAGCATTCCTTGCGCACACAGCTGCAGACTGGCTATAAAAAACCATAAATGCCAAAAGAACTGTGGCGGAAAGTCTTTTCTTTGCACAGGATCACTTCAGGGTCTTTGGTCCAGGCCCCAAATACCAGCATGATCTATCTCTTTCTCAGGCATAGGTCTTCAGATACCTCTTCTAAATAATGGCTCCTGTCCACTTCTTTGTGAAACTGCAAAATTAAGAGAAATGCTCAGCTATATTCTGCCGTTTTGTTGCCCGCAGATGCTTGATTTATACAGTGTGTTTTCGTAAATCTATTATAGCCAGAAAGTGGATTGCGGGTCTTCTTTGGCTCATTTAAATTGTGGCCCTACTGCCTTTTAAACTCATTTTTCACAGGGGCAAAAATGCCGGCAGTGGGGGAAATCCTATTACAAATTGGTCACAGGCAGAGCAGCAAAGAAGGTTGGAAAGACGGGGGAGCAGGGTTGTACCTGGCACTTTGGAATAATATTAGCTGTTTTAGAAGAGGGAACTTGCTATACTTTTTCCATCTAGTGCAATGCTAAAATCCATGAATCATGCTGGACTGTATTCACATGGTTATAAGAAGGTCTTTGCTTCTGGATTCAGCATCCAGCGTCCACTCTGAAAAAATACACAAGTATACAGTTTTACAGGATGGCACCAGGGGGGAAATGTGTGTCAGGAAGCCATCCTATTGAGTGAGAAGATGCTTCCTATATGCAGTATAAATGAGTTTCCTGGCAGATGCTAAGAGGAGCAGACATAAATCTCAAAAGCAAAGACCACAGGGCTTATGTGGCCTGAGGGAGCCCACAAGAGATGGAGAAAGTTCCCCAAAAGGAATCTAACTCTTCCTGACAAGTAATAAACCCCAAAGGATGGCAGACACCCCCATGGAATTGTGATGGGGCAACCCAAGATAAACATGCCCATTTGATCAATGGAATAGCATGACATGTAAGACAATGACAACCAGGCTTCAAGGCCACAACCTATTGCAACATTCTTTAATCACAGATAATTGAAAGTATTTTCATAGTATTTTCCCTTTTCCTACCAGCTGGATAGCTTTGCACACACATGCCCAACTTATGGTGAGCATGTTAGTCAGTTAATACAGTGGACTGATGCCTTGGCATAGCAAGCAACATTTACTTAGGAATGATACAGAAAATGGGTATGAATGGCACCAAGTGTGCCAAGGACACATCATGTCCTTAGTTTGCATACATTTACATTTGGCACAGAGTGATGCACACATCTCATACTTCTCAACAACACTTGGCAATATCAAGGCACATTGCCATTTTCCCCCCAAGCAAGATGTTGTTGCTATATTTAAGGTCTATTTTCCTGCTTCTCCTCACACATTACTGCCATTAGCATTATAAATGAGAGGTATATATGGAGAGGAGACCCCCAGGGTAGCAATTACCGGAACTGAATTTTGTAATGCAAGTGGCAGCATTACTCTGGTGTAATTTGATCATAAAATAAATTGCATTGCCCATAAACCTTTTAGATGCCAGTGTTTTCCTACTGATGGCTTCCATGTGTTCAATGCCAAAAAGACCATAGGGAAATAACCCGGTTCCAGCCTGCTGCAGCCTCAATAGTTTGCAAACTCAGAAAATGGTCACAGCAATGTGAGCAGCTGAATATTCATAACAGGCATCAGTTCACCTAATGACAGGGTGCCAACATTCCCACCTTACAGCCAGGTCTGTATAAAAGCTGTGTGGGAAGGAACATTGACACATTTCAAACAAAATTGGAAGATTTTTTTTTCCCCTCACCGAGCCAAGCTTTGGATTCATCAGAATTGAATCAGGTTCTCGCTCTCTGCTTCTGTTTCCCAACTGCACTAGTGCCAGTCTGTGGCTGATATTTTGCCAGTTCACATCCAGGGCTGGGATAAATTTCCAGTTTTTAAAATGTCAAAGTCTGTTCAAAAACACTGATTTGGATTAGTCAGATTGAAAATCAAAATGAAGGGGACATTTGTAGGAGTGAAAGGTTTTTTGTTTTTTTTCATTTGATGCATTTTCATTTTTTAAAAAACACATTCAAATATTTGGGTACTTTAAAGCTTAAAATAATTTGTTTGCTTGCTTGTTTTTAAAAAATGTAGGGCCCTAAACATCAAAATACAACTTCAATGAATTTTCAGTTTCAGATTCTGATAGGCAAATACAGATTCTATTTGAGTAGCTGCCACATGTTAAAGATGCTTTAAGTAACACAATGGACAGAGAACAGAATCTGGGACTGTAATGTTTCCCTCCCACTAATGTTCATTGTGTCTGTATACATTCTTGACCTAGTTACCAACATACAAACCCTTTACAAGTGTCCAGTCTTGTGGGGTGAGATGGCAGCACAGCAGCAAACTCCATCTCTAGTTTAAATATGTTTGTTAGGAATCTTTGCAGTAGAACCCACATGTACAATTGTGGGGGCTCATGATCAGTGCCAGATTTACATATAAGCTTTACAAGCTGTAGCTTAAGGCCCCACTCTCTTGGGGGCCCCAAAAAAAATTAAAAGGAAAAAACAACTGGATGTACATTTCCAAAATATAAGATAAGTTCAACAATTACTTTGATAAAATACATATTTTGTTATGTGCAAATGGCTTTAGATACCTATTAGATAAATTACCATATAGTATATATTCAACACAAAAAACAGTGACAATTTGTTGTTGACAAAGGACAGCTGGACATATAAAGGGCCCCATTACCTTCAGTAGCTTAGGGCCTCATCAATCCTAAATCTAGCCCTGCTCATGATGACTGTTCTAATGAACAGGCACAGACTGGGGTAGAGACTCCCCCTTCCCCCCAATACATATGCACATAGAGTGCAGGGGTGGAGCTAGTTAAAACTCCACAATCTTAGGTGGGCAGCTTCTTCTCCATGAAATAGGAGAATTCTCTCCAGTATGTTACCTAGCAATGGTATAGGTAAAGGTAAAGGTACCCCTGACCATTAGGTCCAGTCACGGACAATTCTGGGGTTGTGGTGCTCATCTCGCTCTATAGGCCGAGGGAGCTGGCGTTTGTCTGCAGACAGCTTCCGGTCATGTGGCCAGCATGACTAAGCTGCTTCTGGCAAACCAGAGCAGCGCACGGAAACGCCACTTACCTTCCCGCTAGAGCAGTACCTATTTATCTACTTGCACTTTAACGTGCCTCAAACTACTAGGTGGGCAGGAGCTGGGATCGAGCAATGGGAGCTCACCCCGTTGTGGGGATTCGAACTGCCAGCCGTCTGATCAGCAAGCCCTAGGCTCAGTGGTTTAGACCACAGCACCACCTGCGTCCCAGCAATGGTAATATGATATAATATTTATCTATGCAATATAGATATCAAACATTATGAGTAGTATTATAAAGCCTCACAAATGAAGTATTCTATTTTAGACAAAGAGCTTGGAATAGATAATCTCCAAATTTATTTGAAACTGATGAATAGAATTAAAATCCTTTCTAATGCGTTCACATTTCTAGGTTAATAATTTTCAAATTTAGTCGTTAAAATGCTCAAGATAATTTCTTTGAGTTGCTTTCAGAGTCCAAATTCAAGTATTTGCAATTCATGAATTGCACTGCTGGTGGTGTTTGCCATTAATGCATTTCAATTGCATCATTTATAGTTTATGAATTCAGCATTATATAGTCATATGTATACAATTTGTAGATTATTGACTAGAATATATGAATTAAATAAATAGGAAGTAAGCAGCAAACAGGAATTACATGAATACAAATGGAATTTTTAAGCATTACATGAATGTGAATGGGAAGACAAAATGGATGAATTAAGACAAGCTGCAGACACAACTCTAACATGGTAGCATTGTGAGAAGTACAGCTGAATTCATAAATGGGGGGTGGTGGCTTGAAATCCAAACCCCAGTCCTATCATGTGGTTGTTCTAGAAGCAAGTTTACCAACAAAACAGCACCCCCAATTTACTAGTTCTTCCCCTGTACTCTGTAACACAGAGGCCACTGCCTAAAAGATGCTCAAACTCAGGATGAAAGGGAGAAATGTGCTAAGAGGAAGGCATGCTTGGCAAACCCTCACCATGATCAACTCCTGCCCAGAAATCTATGTCCCCACTGTGGAAGGACGTGTGGATCCAGAATTGGCCTCCACAATCACTTACGGACTCATTGTTAAAACTGTGTTTATGGAAGACAATCTTACTCAGCTACGAGTGATCGCCGAAGAAGGAGGTGGAAAAATGGGGTGGGCACTGTGCATAGCCCTAATATAGCCTTTCTCCAGGACCTTCTATGAGCCCAAAGATGCATATTGGTTGCAAACTACTTCATGTTTGTGATTAATCCCTTATAATGCTTGGGATGAAATCAGTGGACAGCCTCAACATTCAAGATTGCTTAAACCTTCTCGAGGTCATTCTTAAGGTGGTCTTGATTTTAATGGTGCTTCTCTGGTACGCTGTAGTATTTTGTGTAATCTTGTACAGCAGTCCAAATTACTTTCTTGGACTGTTGCATAATTGTCATCTTAATTCAGCCAAACCATTGTCTTTGAACACAAGCCAAATACCCATGTTGACCACTGTAGGTTTAAAAACATGAGTGCAATGATATTTGGGAAGCATGCAGAAGTTCCCTGCTTTAATCTCCAGAAACTCCAGGTAGTGTCGAGAATGTCCTTTGTCTATAACCCTGAATAGCCACACCAGTCAGTGTAAGCAGTACTGAGCTGAATGGGCCAATTCCTATGGTCCTATCTTTTATATTGGTTTATCCACTTCCTTTGCCTGTAATGGAGGCAGTCTTTAGCCTGCCTCCGTTGATGAGCTGTGCATTTATGCTAAAAAGTTGCTTTGTATTCCAGATGGAAATCTTAAACCTTTCGTATCTCACCCACCCCAAATGAGCAGAAACATTGTACTTCTTCATGGGTTAGTAAATAAAGCTATAAGTAATCCTGATGGCATTGCATCCCCATGTGTCCTGGAGGCAATATGAAAAGCACATAAAAAGTGGTAGCACAAAGGAAGCCACATTCCAGTGAGAGAAATAAATCTGAAGCATTGTTTATGCCACTTGATCATGTGATTTTTTAATTAAAAGAAATCATTGTTGATGAGTGTGTCCCCCCCCCCAAGTCTCAATTCAAGTTTCCTTACTGTGAGCAAACCAGTGTCATAATAGGGTGAAAATGCTTCCAGGGCAGCAGAGGGAAGTCCATTTCCAAATTCATTGTGCCAGGTAACTGATGTTTTGAATCAGACCTCCAGGCAAGAGGCAGCCACCTCAGGCAACAGATGTTGAAGGAATAGACAGTCTGTGCCCACCAAGTGTCCTGTCCTGGGCCCTTAACTCTGGCCCTGTTGCTCTTGATTGCAGTGTCAGATGCGGTCTCTTTGCCAGCTCGGAAGTAAGAGTCAACTATCTGGAAGTAAGAGTCAACTGTCAGCTTCTGCACATGGAGCAGGAGAATGCTATGCTGTCCTTTACTTCAAGCAGCAAAATGTCTTGAACTGAGAGCTTGTCTCCGGGCCTTCTCTCCAGTCTGTTTTGTGCTGCAGGCGTAATAAGAAAGAACCAAAGCAGCTTCAGGCTGCCCCAGCCTGCAGAGCTTTTAAACAGGATCCTCCATCCTTCCTGGACAGTTCCACAAACAGCCTTTCATTGGATGGCGACAGAAAATAGTGCCTGATGCATCAGAATAAACCTTATGGATGCAGTTCCTTGGGTTCCCATTCCCCTGATAACTCTGGGGGGTGGGGTGCTCACTCTGACTGTCAGACTTAACATCTCACTTTGAGAACCATTTCCAAGAAACTAACAAATATGATCCCATTGTAATTCATGGGTCTGAGAGGTGTAGGCTCTTGCTGTCTGCTTTGGTATCTCTGCCCAACTTGTGAGGTTGTAGCCAACAATGTCATCATGTTAGCACAAGGAATTCCTTTGGCTTGTGCAGTGGGGCTTCCTGTTCCTCTCCTCTTCCTGGGTACCCCCACCAAATCAGCTCCAGAGGGTTGGGGAACCCCAGAAGAAATGTATGGGGGCACAGGGGGGTGCACAGAGAGGAGTGGGTGGGTGTCCTTTCATTAATGTCCTTTGTTGGAAACAGCCCATTATCTTCTAAGGCTGATCTTGCAGCCCAGAGCATATTTGGGTACATTGATTACAGAATATGCTGATGATAACCCAAAGGAGTGATGGTTTGATGACAAGTTGTTGTGTGAACAGCCAGGTATGGGATTAGGTATGAGTAGTGAGGCTGAACAGTTTGACCTCATTTGAACCCAAACTTTCTACAAGCAAAATCACCACTCACATACAGCCCACATTTCAGATCTGACTCTTGGATGCTGTTTAGCCACAAGTGTTTAGAGTCATCATCAACATAAAAGATTGCCAGTAGGAAAGTGGCAACTGAGTATATTGTCATGTAACTTGCTTGCAAAGGCTTATTGTGTCCACCTCCTTCTCTACCTCCAAATTATTTCCGCTCTCTTTCTTGCTATAGTGTGGCTCATTTTTGTTTTATTTTAGCATTTAAAAGGCTTTCTTGTTGATGAAAAGAAAGAAAAGTGCACACTTTAAAGATTGTATAGAATTGCCTACTGATTAGAAGTGCAATTATTTAAATGAGAACTAGAGGATTAGAAGGTATCACTTTGTCTGCTTGGTCTGCTGATTAAAAATACTGGACCTTTTCACTCCAGAAAGTAGATTCCTATTGTGCAAGAAGTGGGGGAGGAATGAATGACTAGCCTCCATTCTGCAAGGCTGGGAAGAGAAGACTAACGAAAGGGAAGAAAAAGGCAACAACTTTGTTGGAGAGCTGGTTGCAACTTTTCCATCAGCATGTCCTCCTTTTGCGATACATTCCTAGTTTCACTGAAGCTTGTCAGAGCTGCCATTATAAGCTGTCAAAAAAAACCAACAAAAAATCCAAGAGCCCTTCTGAGCTCAGGCCAGCTGTACAATGGTTCATTTGAATGAGAAAGGCAATAAGCTGTTAACTCAAACATGAAGGTAGGCTTATATTGTAGGGATGAGGGGAAAGTTAAAAAGAGGAGCCAGGGTATTGTTGTAGAGACTCGCGAAAGGTCACTTAGTCCTTAAAATCATGATTTAAAACTGATGTTAAAGACCAGAAAAAGAGAGGTATATGCAGAATCTAAATAAGGACTACAGACAGTGTACATTTCCTCCTGAGCATAATATGCATAAGCACAGCATCAGCAAGAACAAAGTTAAAGGCTCCATTTGAACCCCGAGTTTTAAATGCCTGTAGATCTCTCTTCAAGAGATAAACAGTGGCATTCAGTTTTCAGAACTGTCAATCTAGCACCAAGGTCTTTCATGATAATGAATATACAATGCAAATTCAAGTTCCCTGCCGTGTCAGTGACTCTGTTCTCTCTCAAGAAGTTGAAGATACAAATGACACCAAAACTGTAAAAACAGCATTTCAGTAAAATAACTTCAGGTTCACAAAACATTTATTTATATGCCCTCATGCATGCAGGCGCTGTTCAATATATGCATACTTCCAGTACCAAATCCTAGCTCTAACTTAATGTGCAGAAGTAACTCAATCTGTTTAGATTCATTTCTGATGAATAATATTTATTTCATTTGGTGTGGGACATGGGTGGCGCTGTGGGTTAAACCACAGAGCCTAGGACTTGCCGATCAGAAGGTCGGCGGTTCGAATAGCCGCGACGGGGTGAGCTCCCGTTGCTCAGTCCCAGCTCCTGCCCACCTAGCAGTTCAAAAGCACTTCAAAAGTGCAAGTAGATCAATAGGTACCACTCCGGCGGGAAGGTAAACGGCGTTTCTGTGCGCTGCTCTGGTTCGCCAGAAGTGGCTTAGTCATGCTGGCCACATGACCCTGAAGCTGTACGCCGGCTCCCTCAGCCAATAAAGTGAGATGAGCGCCGCAACCCTAGAGTCTGCCACGACTGTACCAAATGGTCAGGAGTCCCTTTACCTTCACCTAAAGAGTATTATTTAAAAATTAAAACATCAGAAAGAATTTTTGAAGGGGAGCTCTGAACAGCTGTGGCTCTTCTTAGGAAAGGTGAGTCACTGTTGCGTATCAGGAATGAGGTGGGAAAGGTCAGGTGGTGGGGAGGTAGGTATACTCTAAATACACCAGTGGGACTAATCCAGCACTGCATTGACCTCCTCTCTGCATCATCCCTCCTACTCTCACTTCTGATAAGCAACAGTGACCAACTGTAGCAGCTTTGCCCCTTCTGTCAGTGTGTTTGAAAAACTGCTTTATAAAATTCCGAATTCTTGGTTCAGAAATGGAACGCAATTGTGGTGCTGTTAACTTCCTGAACCAATAGGGGCTTAGATGAAACACATACATTATAGAGGTCGTAGGGTCATGCAGACTAGCCCTGTCATCAGCACTGTGACCACATCCCCCCATCAGTGCCTTCATCTAAGGCAGGGGTGGGAAACCTGAGACCTGGGACTCACCAGGATTTTCTCTCTTACTTGTATCATTGGATCTCTGCTGACACCACCCGTCTCATTCCATGGGCTTTAACTTGACTGGAATGTGTGTTTCAACTGTGATAATGCCTCACCTGAATGGAAGATGGAGAATTGTATTTGTGGGTGGGTGTGCATAGAAGACCTCTGACTAAATGCACCCCCACAGTGCAAAGGTAAGTCACATCTGTTGGCTGGCACACTTAAGGCTCTGGCACGCACTCCCTAGAATTTTGTACATTTGAGATTTCAACCCTTGGGCTGAAATGGGTTCCCCACCCCTGACCTAAGGTATGCAGTTGCTTTACGCGTGGACTAATTGAGTTAGGGAGTCTTCTCTAGTGAAATAACTCCATGTGTGTACAGCTCTTTCAGTTGCTGACCAAATGCATGGTTGGTTGGTGAGTGAGTGGACTAGCCCATGTGACCACATCCTCTCATGAGTTCTTTCAGTGCAGAGGGGGTGTTACATGAACTCTGTTAGGTGACTATGGTAAGCAGCTTAAAATTTAATTTTGAATATATTTATTTATTTTATTTATCCATTTATAATCTGATATAGATAGATGGATAGATGATAGATAGATAGATGATAGATAGATAGATAGATGATAGATGCTATACAACATATAAGAATAAGATAAGAAAAAGCATGCACAAAACATTATTAAACACATCAGTCAATATTGGGTCCACCACATGCAATCTGGCTAGTTTACTAATGCAGTAGAGATGTAAGTCCTATTCAAATGTTCCACCTCACTGTCCAGGAATTAGGAACCACATCTGTAGAGGAGAGTGTGCTTTTGTGGTTGTAGAATCCCCTGGTGATGTGAAACTCTGTGCACTCAGGGGCAGGCCTATGTGTCTAGAACAGGCTCCCCAAATGCATGGATGGTTGCAGACAGAGCCAGTGGACACGATCCTATTATTCCTCTCACACAGTGGTTAATCATAGGTGTAGGACTCTAGTTTAGCACATACGTTCCCCTAATTATTTAATAAAAGTGTACATTGATTCAGTAAAGATCTCCTCGGATGTAATAAACGTTTATTTTGTCATGAACACAGTTTTGTCTTTGCTCCCTGAATTCAGTATTCCTGGAAACTCAGCTTCATAAGGAATAATTCATGGATTCACACAGATTTTCCCAAATCTACCACTTTATCTTCTAATCATTAGGAACTTCAATTTGGCTGGAGAGTGGAATGCATGTCTCAGACTGCAAAACACTATTTCGTCCCTCGCGTGAATAGGGAAGGAATGTCACTGTTGTGACTATACTGCCCTTTATAATGCTAAGATTTCTGACAGCCATAGAAGGTAAAATAAGAAACAGTGGAAGACTGCAGCTGAAAAGAACATTAGGAAGAAAGACAAAACAAACAAGTTTTTGATGGAGGAGAGTGGATTGTTGGGATTTGGGGTAGTGATCTCTTCTATCACTGCTATCTGGTATCCTGACACTTGAGAAGCCATGATGGATTAAGACTGGAATGTATGCATGGAAATCATGCGCTCTACATCTCCTAAATGGTTAGAGGATATGCCTGAGTACCGAGATATGTTAAGGAAATCTTAGAGGGAACACTTGAAACTCTAAATTTAGTAGTTTTATATAAACAAATTGATCAAGTAACTGCCAGATGTTCAGGTTTACCAGCCTCATGTTTGCTGGGAAAGCCACAGTCTTTTCCATCTTTCTCATATACTGCAACATCTTAATTGTGGTAGTAAAGGTAAAGGTAAAGGGACCCCTGACCATTAGGTCCAGTCGTGGCCGACTCTGGGGTTGCGGCGTTCATCTCGCTTTATTGGCTGAGGGAGCCAGCGTACAACTTCCGGGTCATGTGGCCAGCATGACTAAGTTGCTTTTGACGAACCAGAGCAGTGCACAGAAACACCGTTTCCCTTCCTGCCGGAGCGGTACCTATTGATCTACTTGCACTTTGATGTGCTTTCAAACTGCTAGGTTGGCAGGAGCTGGGACCAAGCAACGGGAGCTCACCCCGTCGCAGGGATTTGAACCGCCGACCTTCTGATCGGCAAATCCTAGGCTCTGTGGTTTAAAACCCCCCAAAATCTATTACTTTTATGCTGCGCAACTGCACACACTAATTCCACAGTGTGTTTTTCTATGCACTGGAGAACAATGGACATCAAGGGCTGAGACTTTTAAAAGCCAACAAGGGAAGATAAGGCAGTTTTAATGTATCCGGCGACACACAGAAATACTTTCTAGTTCTTCCTTACAGACTGACCCAAGAGAAGACCTGAGATTCACTGTCTAGGGCTTGCTAACCTGAATCCCTCCATATGTTGCTGAACTGCAACTCCAATAATCCCTGACCATTTGTTGCAATGGCTGGGGCTGATAGGAGTTGGACGGTCACAGGTTAGCCCGGTCATGGATATGCCTATAATCAGGAACCTCTGCAATTCTGGTGGGGATCTAGGAACAAGCCTATGATCAGCAATATATTAATACATGAATAACTGTGAGTAGATCTAGAAAGGCAAAAAAATTAATAATAATATATTACCCCATGAAGTTTGAGTAAGCCTTAAAGTTTAGATAAGTCTTATTGATTTGACTGTGAGAGACACCTGCTTCAGACACCAAGTTAAAGTAAATTAGAAGTTAATAACTTTGTTCTTCATTATAGATTGAGCTCATGTACCAGAGAAAGAGGTGGGGGTGGAAACATAACCTAGTGTTTTATTCCCTCTTGGAGTCATTGAAGCATGGATAAAATAACACTGTGACTCACAAGTGGTACATGGCAGATAAGTGACCACAGTTAGTTTAGACAAATTATAAGGAGAACAATCATTTAGCTTTACAGATAATACCTTATTTGAGGGTGACATAAAAGTATATTTTACATTTCTGAATAAGCTGGGAAGCATTACTGAATCAAAATATTAAATGAGTAACCCTACGATCTAGAATCATCATGCTCTGAACTCCATTCATGGGCTTGTAATATCTTAGCATGCCCAAACCACCTCAAGTTGGCCACTGTGCCAACAGAATGCCAGACTATAAGGGCTTTGGGCCTTATTCTGCAGGCTCTTCTTGTGCCCTTATTTGGAAAAGCCAAATATGCTTTCTGAGTAGATTAGGAAGTCAGAATCATATTCAAGACTCAACTTTAAAACCAAGTTGAGTTGCAGATACATGTTTAACCACATAAGATTTATTTTATTTTATTTTTACAATGTCATTGTTTATGAAGCATCCTCATCTTGTACTTTCAGGTAATGCAATGAGAGACGAGGGTGTGTGAGTCAATAATATATAACAGCAAAAGCTGATTCATGGCTTTATTCATTAAGTAGGTTAGGTTTTGTTAATCTATTGCAAATGGCAGACATGTTTTCAAAGCTTCACTTTTGTGTGTTTCTAACTATAAATATTGAGATCCAACACATACAGTTATGTAGCTCCTTCTACAAACAACTGAAGCAAAGGGGGATTTGAATTGAGCACTGTGAGAGACAGACTTTGTGATGAGCTGTTTGCTGAAGATGAACTCAAATCTCCCACCTCATCCTGTTTGTTCATCTTTTCTGGCAATAAAAACTGTGTATGAATAACAGCTGTGGTTCTACTGACTGTAGGTGTCTGCAGTTGTGCACACATTTGCTGCACCTAATTTGTTTAGTAGATCAGCCCCTGAAACCTACCACTGTTTATGAAAAGGATACTTCATTCGGAAATGATGCTTCCTAGTTTCTCATTCATTATATCAACATTTTAAAATTATATTCTGAAGATGCTTAGTTTGAAATAAGCTCCCTCTTTTTTTACCTGGAAAAAGTGTCATTTGCATCTGCTGTAATTCGCAGTCTGAAGTCAAATTCCTCCTTTCTGACTTCACAATTGGCTTCATGGAAACCATTTGCTTTTATTCCGTAGAGGTTTGCAGACAGGCAGGCTGTTACATATCACCCTATATATGAAGGCTTTGATGCAGATGGAAGGTTGCTGTGATCTCACTTTAAATGGATCTATCTCTTCACAGTACACTGATTCATTGTGTCTTTCAATCGAACACCTATAATTAAAAACAGATACTGTTAAACAAAATGAAGCTACCTTGGCAGACTTCTGAATTGGCTGGAGACACACTGAAATTTGCCATTGATAAAACACAAAGAAAATCTTCTCAGATCCTCAGCTGTAGTTAACAGAGCATGCAACAAACATGTGTTTTCTTAAAAACTCATTGAAAAATGAAACCCCGTTGAATTAATGGTGTATCCAACTTAGATCCCATTGAAATCCGTGTGAAAAGTTAGTCATGATGACAGCCTAGGTCCCATTGATCTAATTGGGAACTGAGTGCAACTAACTTAGTCTGAATCTTACCAAATGTTTTCCCATACAATATAGTAATTGTATGCCTTGTGATGCATCAAGAAGGGAGAGGACCTGATCCTTTCCCACCCAGTTGCCTCTGAAATATGGCACCATCCATGCATGATGACTGGTTGCTAAAAATACAACAAAATCTGTTTGTCTTGGCTTGTGTCCTTTTGAAAGGGGCCTTAGAAATTATGTACATGCAGATTTCCCAACTCATGTAGCATGTTGTGTATGTATTTTTAGCTCAGGTTTCTGTCATGAGAAATCACTCTCTGTTAACAGACTGGGATGGGACATAAGCTAAAATACCACCTGCTGCCAGAGTTTGTTTTCTGCTCCAGCCCCTTCTACCTGATTCAGCAATTTATTCAATCATATTTGTATTTAAAGATTCATGCATCCAGAGGTACAAAGGGCTCCAGAGGAGGGCATTCCAAATAAAATTAGCTGCTCCAATAAAAATTTACTGCAGAACAAGCAATTTATGACAAGCTGCTTGGTCTTTAATTTTTAATCTATGAAAACCTGAGCTTCTGCAGCAATTATGTTTCTCAATTGTAAAGCCTCATTAAATCTTTAACAAACTGCTTTTAGCTTCACCCCAATTCTACCCTAATAAATAAACTATTCTAAGATGATTTTCAATGAGGGGAAAAAAAAACCTGGTTTACCCATGGAAACTGCATTTTGGGAAATGTGGGCTGTTTTGGAATCCTCCATGACCATAATTTCAAAGCAAACTTCAGGAGCACAGCATTTTGCTCCTTGTGGTATCTGGTGGGAAGCAAAACAGATCACTTCACTGGCAACACAGCTTTCTGGAAATGGTATTTTTATTCTACTCCCCTACTTCCCCTTCCTGAATTATGTTTGCTATTTATTTTTTTGTAAATAGGCTTTTCCATTGACATGGGTACAGGAGGTGCTCCTTGCATTTAATTATTTCAGAAATTGGATTTATTCTCCTTCTCCTCCTCTTTGGATAAAACAAAATTTCACAATTATTTTAGTTATTTATGTTTATAGTTGATGATGATCAGGCGGCACTAGATGACCAACACAATAATAACCTATTAGGCAAAGTGTGATGGTTACAGGATCGTTATTATTTCCCACATATGTTAAAGAATGTCAATTTTGAAAATAAGTGGTATGATCGACCAGTGCAATACAGCAAAGAACCTTGAGAGTTGATAGCAAGTTAAGGATCGTTATCCAAGAATTCAAACCTATTCACGAACACTGAAGTAAATATATTAAACAAACAAGGAAAAAACATGCAAAACAACCAGCAGATAAAAAATACAATGTGCTCCCCCCCCCTTGTAATGAGCTCCCCCAACCCCCAATTTATAAGATGTACAATTTATGCCATTGGGCTTTTATTTACATTTCTGTATATGTCCACATACTCTTTTTACTTTGGATTCACTAGAAATAATGAAATTAACCCAAGAACAACCCAGAGGGAAACAAGAGAGGTTCCAGCACAGGGAAGCAGAGGTGGGCTCTCAGAGCTGCCGACTGAAGCTGTGGGCACCAAGGAGTAAATTTTTCTGATCTTTAGACACTGGGCAAAATTACTTTACCATTTGAGCACAGACTGCAATGCCTGTGACATGGAAACAGCTAGGAACAGCTGGGGATTTGGCCTATAAAGCAGCCCAAAAGTAAACACTGTCCCAAGGAGTAATTAGGACTAGCCAGAGTCCTGCTTCACAGCTCCACAGGTGCACGGTGGGCTCATGGCACTGTTATTACCTCTCAATGCCCACATGCCAGTTTTCTGATTAATGACATCCCAAACCACTTGGCGCCATATTGATTTTGCATTCAATAAAAGGACTGGCTGCTGCTGGCAGGGTAGCATTGGTTTTCCTTTAGAAATAGAATTTAACAACGCCGATTAATAAAGTGAAGATGTCCCAAACTCCCTTCATAGTTCTTGGCTCCCTCTCTGCAGGAGTCAGATGGGCGGTTTGGAAGTTATTTGTCTTACAGTCAATTGGCACAGTGTGGGATGTTTATTGGTAGAAGGATTCAATCCCAGTTGTGAACTACTGGCTGTCTCAGATGACAGATCTGAGTTTAAGAGGATGATGGGGCTAATCTATAATGAGCACTTTGGCTCAACCTACTGCAGCCCAAGGGCTGTGGCTTGGTAGTAGCACTGTCCAATAAGGAATAATGACAAAATCAATCCTTGGACTTGAAGGAATGCAATGCCCACAAGCCCAATTCTCCCTAACTTCAACTAAACTTATTTGCCTGTAACCTCAACTAATAAAGTGGGCTTATATCATCACTCCATCCAGTCTAGCACTGTGTATGCTAACTGGCAGCAGTGCTCCATGGTCTTAACACTTTGGGGAAGTGTCTTTTGTGTTCCATCTGGACAAGTTGCAGACTGCTTGGTGCAGTGATTAGAGCAGGGTTAGCCGACACAGTGCCTTCCAGTTGTTTTGGACTTCAGCTCCCATTAGCCCCAGCTGGCATAGGCAATGGTCACAGACGAGGCTCTTGTATTAATTTACAAGGCCATTAACAATGTGAGCTCAGGATATCTTAAAGACCACCTGATCTTTTATCTCCCTGCCCAACCACTGAGATCTTAAGAGGGGTCTCTGTTGATGGTCCCCCATGGCTCAAATGCATGGTTTTTGACCAGTGCTATTTTTCTAGAGAAAGAGCTGCCGGAACTCACCATGTTGTTCTCTTGGAACAGCAATGATGCCCACCTGAGAGGTTCCAGAACTGGGCGGGGGGGGGGGGAGAACAGCTGCATGTCCCACCTTGAGGTCCTTGGAGAACATAGGGAATAAAAGTGTAATAACAAATATAGAGTTTATTTTGAAAGGAAATCAGGTGATGGGATTCAGTGGGTCCAGTGAATTCAGATCGTGCAAACTATTCGCCAGTAATTCTGTTGATACCCAGAGTGATCCCTACTAAATCGGAAGTAAATCGGTGAATCAGAAGTAGAGATGGATGGATCAGTTTGTTTCTAGTTTGTGTCACTTTTGCACGAGTACCTTCATAAATCTGTTCCACTTCACCATGTTTCCGCATCCATCTATGATTTTAAATAAAAAATTGGATGGAATTCAATTCCCGCCCACTTTGGCCTCCACATCTGCCCACCACGTGGCCCTTAAGACATTATCTCTGTGGGAATGTGGCCCTTGGAGAGGGAGTGGGTGGGAGGTTCTCTCACTCTTGTTCTACAAGGAGGGTGAAGTGATAAAGGAAATTCATAGGAAGAGCTATCAGCATAAACAAGAAATGAAGAAAGGAGTCAGAGCAGTGAACTCAGAGGAGGCAGAATAATTTCCTTCCGCCTGGCAGAGCTGTGACATGTTGCACAGCAGGTGCCATAACGGGGCTGAAAGCCACAGAAAATCTGCTGCGCAGTGTCACCAGCACATTGCCAAGATCACACGGATCAAAGAGGGGCATGTGGATACGAGAATAATATAACCCACCTACCTCCACTTCAATTGCTTTGTCTTCAGAAGCAGAGTGAACTTATAATATTACCAGAAGGTCCTTAGCCTGCATTTAAGGAGAGATTAATTTAGTTCTTACCAACACAGGCTTTTGTTTATAGTGGTACAAGCTTATGAATGAGGAAATGCAAGTTTCAGTGTGAAGCTGGAAATGTTTTATTTTGTTTTTTAAAATGGAGTGTGTACCAAAATATTGTCTAATAAGTTAAGTGTTTCCCCCCCTTTTCTGTAGGAATAGTACAATTTCTACATGGAGTGTGGAACAATCTTCAGATATCAGTCCTAACCTATATCGCAGGGTTGTTGTGAGGGAAGTTTTTAATGACTGATGTTTTAATGTATTTTAATATTTTGGAAGAAAGGTAGGATATAAATGTCACAAATAAAACAAATGCCAAACTCCATTTTAAGGTAATGCCTTTAATAGGTCAACCAACATGCCTCAACATAGTGTGGAGGTTTTCAGTTCTCAGAACTCTTCATTGGGCAATATAGTAAACAGAGCAAGAGTGGGAAGGTGGGAAAAGGCTGGCTGGTGCTAGTGAGAGAGGGAAGAAATCCAATTCGGTTCGCCTTGAAAGACAAACCTACCTAATTTACACTTTCTGAAACATTATGTGATCCAAAACAAGACCACCTTTCAAAAGCTGCACTTCACTGAATTTTGCGATGTTGTTCTCCAGCCAGGTCACATGTACAAAATGCACAATCTTAGGGTACAATTTGCATAAAATGCATCTATTTGTGAAAGTAATATCTAAAATGCATTATTTTAGGGAAAACTGCATTGCAAAGGTATGCACATTATGAAAGAATGCATAAAAAATGTGTACATTAGAAGAACTTTGGACTAAAGTGCTGATGAATTTTTGTGAGGATCTCTTTTTTTGAATGCAAACGAAAGTGGAAATGTTGTGAAATAAACAAGACTGGCAGCAATGACAGCGTGGTGCAAACATAAGGTGTGTCTGCACTATGCCAACCTCATTGTCACCTAACCCCTCTTCCTATACCCCTCAGTAAGCAGCAGTGACATGGGTGATGAGGGGCCAGATGAGCACCACCACCTCACTGCCAACCACTGCTGCTACTAATTCATTTATTTCCCACAGGTCTCCTGTTAGGAAGAAAATGGCTGATTCCTCCATTGCATAAATGAAGAATTCAAAAAATCATGCAATTCTCCCAAAGGCAGTCAGGTGGTAGGAGAGGACTGAGTGCAACTTTTATGGCGGGGGGGGGGGATGCTGCAATGCGCTAATCATTACGGTTTCTATATGCCTCTTTGCTTCCCATTGGGAAAAAGATATTAATATATCCTTGCTCTTCTATTCACTCACTCAGTAACTCCCTTTCTGTTTTGCAGACTATAAATCTTAAGAGGATTCTTTTTTTCATTCTCTCTCTCTCCTTGCAGTTGTTTTTCCCCCTCCCTGCAGAATACAACCACTGGTGTAAGAAATTGCCTCTTTGTTTTTGCTGATGAGCAAAAACTGAAGGACAAGACACAGACCTCCTTAGAGGTAAATTATTTAGTCACTTTAATTTCCCTGAATTGGTGAAACTAATTAGCATAATTTGAATTTCTCTCCCTCCTACCCCCTCCAATATTTTATTCTTCTGACATTTGCCCAACAGCATTCAAATGACACATGTAATTTCCATCAATGAAGAGCAGAGGATACTCCTCCCGGTGATCGTTTAGGCCTCAGTGACTCTGCCCCAGAGGTTCCCTTCCTCAGTAGTCTGATGTTTTAAAGAGAAAAGGAACAGCAAACCTGTGCAAGATTCAAAGGAGAGGAAAGGAAAATGCCTTACGGCTTGTCAGTCATAAGCCAAACCTTCACCGATGAGAGAAACTGCACTCAGCAGAATTTTCATTTTCATGCAACTTTGGGGTTGGTGCACCTTCTGGTGAGTCCTATTTTTCCTTCATTTTCCATCCCTTTCCCTTCCAAGCGAAAACAGTCCACAGTCTCTACACCCCTTTTGTTTCCCCCCATTTTCTCCTTGGCCTCTCCTTACTCCCTCATAAAATTCCATACGGCTGGATTCAGTTAATGAGTCCTAGTAGCAGAAGCCCATGGAAGGACTTCTGTTAGCACAATGGGGCTTGCCTCCCCTCTACTCTCACCACATTTCCTATTGGCTCAGGGTGAGGGGGCATAAGGAGAACAGCATGTGGGGGAGGAAACAGAAATGGTTTCATCCGGAAAGCTGAAATGTTTACACTGGTAGAACAATTGCCTTAGTGCTAGACTGAATCATCCCTTTAGGACCTTACTGTATAGCTTCCATCCTTATAACAGAGTGGGAAGACCTGTGAGGCAGGTCACTAATATTCTCTCCCCCCTCCTCTCCAGTTGGATGATCTGAGGCTGAGAGTGTGACTAGTTTTTGGCTGACCAAGAGGTCATCACACTTTGGTCTGCTCTCCAAAGTCCATCATTCTCTTCACTGGGCAACATTGTTTCCCACTTGCATTCCCCTGCTAAAAGAGTGACAAAAGCTGAGGGGTGGGGGCTGCCAACTGCCTGCCCTACTGAGATCTTCACATTTCATCTCAAAGGCACGTGTTGCTTGACAGACTGAGCTTCAGTGACAAACTGATTGCAAATTCCAAAACCAGCTCTGGGGCTTTCACAAGTCAGTGAACCCATTTTCTTCTCTTGTTTGCTGGCTTAGCAGCTTACTGCTCAGTGCTAAAATTCAGCGTTTTGTCAAGGCTTGTTTTCCCCCCAAACTGGATCATAATCTTTTGCATTATCTTCAGCTAGGTTTCCTCATAAAACCAAACACAAGTTTGGATTATAAATCACTGATGCAGGGAAGTAACAAAGAAATAAAAGGCATGAGGCATGAAGACAAACATGTCAACTGCACCATATGCCCTGAGGGAAAAGTTACAGGTATAATCAAAACATGGTAGGGAATGGATACAGACAGGAAAAAGAGTGGGCAGATGTCTAGAATCAAGCAGATGAGAACTTGCGTATTCAAGCATTCGTGACTGCTTAGTGCTGTGTCCTTAGTGCTGTGTCCAAATAAGTTAGAAAATATAGCATTCCAGACCCCAGAGAAATATCTTCCCTCAATCTCTGAGTTTTTTTCTCATACCCTCCTTGCCTTCCCTAACCAGCCAGATTGGGAAAAGAGAAGGCAGAGATTCTGGCAAAACTAGCTGAGCTTGGAATCAGCTTGTAAAGCTCTGGTTTGGACTCTACTTAATAATTATGGGGCTCATAAAATTTGCCTTATGGCTGAGGTGAGCTGTATAAGTCCCTTAATTGTACTGGGACACTGGCAAAGGAGACACAGCCCCCTTTTATCTTCACCCTTCACCCCACATGCCATACTGCTGCTCCCATCACTACCAGTTAAGTCTTGAAGAAGGGAGAATTGCATTTTGAAGGGCGGGGAGGGGGGGTTCTGAACAATTGATTGACTCAGGAAATAGTATATCTGTTCTCCCCCTCCCCCCCAGAAATGATTTGATTCATTTCAGAGTCAATCCATGGTGAGCAAGCTTCCCCCTTTCTACATTAAAAGGATGGCTGCGTAGTATAAGGAGCACCTTTTGTCCCTGAGTCTATAGAATGGAAACTGTATGTCATGCCAGGGAGCAGCAAGAGTCATGCCATCTTTTTCAGAACCCTTATACTTTTATCAGCATTTGAGAGGGATTTGAAAGCATGATTTTTTAGGTGAGCCTATTAAAAGCCAGGTAATTCACTTCATTTATTAATTTTCTTATGTTTATATCTTTCCTTTCTTCTATCATGAAATCCAGGGGGGGGGGGGCTTACATGTGGTTCCAAGGTATTGTAACATCCAGGTTTAATACCCTTGAAGAAAAGAGACATGATCAATCTGTACTTTAAACTATAAATTGCTGGGATTACTGCCACCAGATCTATCCACCCTTTTCTCTCAAAAATTAAGAAGTTAAGTCACTACCTACCTACCTACCTTCCTAGCTAGCTAGCTTCTCTCCACTACAAAAAGGAGTGCTATTTCCATATTGGGAGAATACAATAAGTGGCAATGCAGTTGTTTCAAGGATAGAAGGACTTTCACAGAAAACCTTGCAGAGTGATGCTGAGCAGTTTTATCTGCCCAAGTCACAATAGATCTTTGAATCCCAGTGTTTCACACACACGACCATCTTCTGTAGAATGTTCCATGTATTTGGTCAGCTAGGGTGCCAGAACTGGCATTTCAATATGCTTCACTTCTATGGCTTTTCAGGTTCTTATTTATGGCTTCATTTTCCTTTGGCCATTTCGGTTCATAAATTACCACGAGAACTTGATTCGCAAAATGGAGAGGGGGAGAGGGTAGGCTGCAGCTCTTTCAGCAGAGCAGTGGATGAGCTTCTAGTTGAAAATGATCAAAATCATAGATGAAGACACTGGGCACACACCCCAGGATGAAGACTCATGAGACAGACATTTAATACATATAATATATAGACACAACTATATTAACTACAGGGGAAGCTTCAGAGCTGGAGGAAGAGGAGGAAGAGGCAGGCCAGGCAAGTGAAGAGCTGGGTGTCATCGTCATCCCCACCCTTTTGCATCACTGTCTCCCAGAACCAGGAGATAGATGAAATGGGGAGAGCACAGTCAGTCTTCAGATGCATATGTGAAGCCCATCGGGGGAAGCCACATAAACTGGTGGAGGGGGAGTGGTCCCCAGATGCTGCAACTTCTGCACAAAGCATGGATCTGAGAATAGCTGCCTAGACCTTAGATTGGTGAGCATAGGTATCCAGAACTGTAGAAGCAACAGTGTTGTCTTTAACAATAAAGAGTTAACTATCTGGCAGGGAAGTGTCATTGACAACAGGGTGCTGTCCCCTTACCCATCCCTTCAAGTGGAAGTCTCAGGTATGACACTCTAAGAGGCGGTGGAGTGGTTATCTCTTTCGTGAATGATGCCAATGGATATGATTATTATTTAAAAAAACCTTAATATCACAAATTGCATTTGTAGTATATTGCCCTTCAAACTTTGTTTCTTCCTTGTTGCAGCTTATTTGTTTGATGGAACTGTAATTATTTCTTCCACCAATGGGGAAAACCTCTGATGCAAACGACAGAAGAAAAATAGAAGTCTTTGGGGAAGGCAAACAGCTGTACTTGGGGTAGATAAAGTCTAACGCAAAGCAACGGAGTTAAGGAAATGACTTAAAAGTCTGTGATGGCAAAGGATGCATATTGAGTGCACATGTGATTCCATTCCTCCTACAACAGCAAATAAATTTACTCTGCGAAAAGGAGACAAATGCACCTTGGAGAAATACATTCATACCATAAGTGGAGGGAATGAATTCCTTCCTAAAAGTTAATATCCATTCCTGAACTCCTATGCCAAAGAATCATTATGCCTCTCATAACATTATATCAGTGCCCCCAGCAGCTAACAGATGCCATTCATTATCTCTCTCATTCATATATATATATATATATATATATATATATATATATATATATAGACTTCTTATTTTTTAAACAATGAAAGCTTTTCCATTTATCAAATTCCTGAATTAAACTTGTGCTTGTGAGCAATGCTGAAGGGAATGGGGATATTTTGCTGCTTGCATCATCCGTGACTAGCATAATGTTAAGAAATCTACATTAAAATCAGCTTCCAAAACGAACAAACATCTATTAAACAGAGCAAGTGTGTGCATTTTCTCCATAAAATCTTGTTAGTGGGAATGGTGCTGATATCATTTATTCTGTCATTAAAGAGCTTCCTGTTACTGTACCAGAAAGCTGCAATGAGTTCCTTGCACGCAATGTTCAGACAAGGCAGAACAAAGCTGATGGCTTGAACTCTTTTCAAGGGCCTGGATGCACTTTGGTGTATTTTTAATTATTTTGGTACTCAATGAACTGATAACACTGAGGGCCTGTACACTTGATGGACTGTGGGAATCATGCCGACTCAAGTATGTTGAATTCCAGATTACTGTTATAGGTGGTGGAACTGGTAAGCAGACCATCAGGAACCTGAACCACTTTGCTTTCGGTTGTTTGTTCCTGAGATAATCTTTCCAGCTACATACTCATTTGCTCAGAAATGTGCTGTTGACACTAGCAGACACTAGACTACAGAATATATATATGATCTGCCCCACCAGATAACATTTTTATTATCCATTCATGATGATTTATGCTTATGTGTCTGCTCATAACAAGGCTGAATGTTGGAAGATTCAGGGCAGATAAAAGAAAGTACTTCTTCATGCAGCACCTAGTGAAACTATGGAACTCACTCCATCAGGAAGCCACCAACGTGGATGGCGTTAAAAGAGGATTTGACAAATTCACAGAGGAAAGGGCTATCGATGGCTACCAGCCATGGTGGCTATACTCTTGCTTCCACAGTTGGAGGCAGCAATGCTTCCAAAAATCAATTGCTGGAAACCATAGGAGAGGAGAGTGCTCTTGTGTGCAAATCTTGCTTGCTAGTTTTCCACAAGTATCTGAGTGCCCATTGTGAGCACTGGAAGCTAGACTAGATGGGTCATTGGCCTGATCCAGCAGGCTCTTCCTATGTTCTTATGTTCATTATGGGCAATGGTCTTGGGTGATGGAAGTTGCAGCTTGAGGATCACAAGTTCCATGGCTCTCTAGCAAAGAAAAGGCCCTTTCCTATCAATTATGTCTGATCCTTTCAACCAGAGGTACCAGGCATTGAACCTATGACCCTGGATATGAATAGTGTTTGTATGCTTGTTTATTACATTTATATCCCACCTTTCCACCAATGAGCTCAAGGTGGCATACAAACTTCTCCTCCCCATTTTTATCATCATGACAACACTGTGAAGTAGGTTAGACCGAGAGTGGAGTGACTAGCCCAAGGTCACCCAGCGAGCTTCATGACTGAGTGGGAATTTGAACCCTGGTCTTCCAGGTCCTAGTCCAACACTCCAACCGCTACACCACATTGAGCTATGACCTCTTTCTTTCTCAGTATAGTGTCAAGATAAACAATCATATCACCAGGCCTTCTGTGAACTTATTCCATATGTTAACCAGAAGACACAAACAAGTTTAGAAAGAAAACTGCAAGGAAGAAAAGAAAGGGCACTGCGGCTCTGCTCATCCCTAACAAAATAGAAAGCTTTTTTTTCTTCCTTTGACAGTCTAGTTCTCCCTATGACTTCTCCATCTAAAAGCAGTGATAAAGAGATTTTTTTTCCCCAGCAGAAAAATTAAACCCTGGAGGTGGGGGAATAAAATAACATCAAAAGAGTTGACTCTGGATGGAACAAGAGCTCTGTGTTCATGGAAGGAATTGAGAAGGGCAAGTTTTGATAACAGTATTTCTAAACCTCTCAACCTCTCTGATCAGAACTCCCTGGGATGCCTGTTTTGGGCCAGTTTCATTAACAATGTGAGTGGAAGGCGACTCGGCACAAATCAAATCCCTTTGAAATTGTAACATATTGTGTGAAAAATCAAGAGAACTATCACTATCCTTGGTATAAGTGTATGCTCAGAAAGGTAGATGTGACACTTCTGAAAAACTGTTACTCAGATTAGGAGTGCCTAAAGATTATTAAAAGATTTATTTACTTCACTTTAGAAAGAATTAAGTTCTGGCTTGATGAAGGGACTAGCTCATCATTTTCTCAGCCGTTCTCTCTCTCTTTCTATCTGATCTCCTTCAGCTGACCTTGGAAACAGGATTGTTTGCAGGAATGCAGTATGTGAATTACTCATAAACTATCAGTACTATAGGGACACACACTTTTGCAGTTTTCACACATACAGACACACATACTCAGGGGGATAGCAGGAGAGCATGCCAGTTCACACATTACATTGCTCTATGTAATTTCGCACCAAGGAACGGGATTGTATGGGGGTGGGGGATGTGGCTGTCTTGCACATGTGAACTGGCACCTTGATTGGCCCATTAAAAAGCTCTTCGATTATTCCTAAAGTAAAGTGTGTTTAAACTGTATATTAAATATGTAGGCTTAGAAAGGTGTTACATGTATCTTTCTAAGCAATGCTTTATCTCTTCCCCCAGAGGATTCAAGCCAATAGATTCAAATTACTGGAAAGAAGATTAAACATTAGGAAGAACTTTCTGATGGTAAGTGTTGTTCGAGAGTGGAACGGACTACCTTAGAAGAGGGTGGACTGCCTTTCATTTGAGGTTTTTAACCAGGGATTCTTCAGCTGTGATTCCTGCATTGCAGGGGTTTATACAAGATGACTCTTTGGGTTCATTCCAACACTACAATTCTATGATTCTATAACCTGCAGAGGAAGAATCACAAGGAGAAAACCATAGCCGGCTTGTATCATTCTCTTTGTTTTTGATTCAAGCCTTCATATGCCCTCACATATGTAGCCAAAATGGGGTCATTCAAGCACAAGAGGGGAGGTATCACTGGCTTATTTATTTTTTTTAAAGAAATAGCACAAAATCACACATATACACACAGCACAATGACCATGCAATGAGGGGGGGGGACCAGGTGAGGAGAAGAATGAAATGGGCCATCTGGAAAAGTAAAGTAAAGAGACACAGAGATTTTTTTAAAATATAAACAGAAACATCTTGTTGTCTGGATAGGTCCATTCTTGGTTTATCCTGAGAAGTTGTTTTGAAACAGAAGTGAGAGCTTTCCACATTAATCAACGGAGAAATCCAAGATTATAATATAGCAAGGATTGAGCACCAACCAGTAGCAGCAAGTGGGGTGGGGTGGATCCTGGAACTATCCTTGTGAAACTCATGACAGGTGGTCTTGTCAAGGTCACAGAGGTGCACCAGTGGGATGCCTCCCTGTGTACCTGTGTAACCTTATCCTCACTGCCACCCTGCCCCAGTCCATCCAAGTAAACAACAGCAACATTAGTGCCAGGAAGGTGGCTCCAAGGTCTATCATACATCCTGCTACTGGCATGAATGTGTCCAGCCCACCCTCACACTATGCAAGCACTGGAATTCTACCTGGACCCATTTTTTAATTCCTCACAGACTCGCTGCTCATCATGAAATGGAACATGTCTGATTCCAAACCATTTGGATCATTAGCAGCTCAGATACATGATATATATGTTTACATAAAGTGATACTAATAAGAGGCTAGAGGACGCCTTACGGTGAATTTGGATAAAATTAGGTTTGGAAGAACTAAATCACACAAGTGTGGTGCTTGTTATATTTTTATTATTCTTTTTGGAACCAGACAACGCCCTGAAGCTGTTAGCAGAGATGATCATTTTCTTCTGCTTTCTTCTGCTTTCAAGTTTCAAGTTGAATTCAGCTATGTAAGCCAGATACACTTGCTGATTGTTGATCAAGCAGTTGTTCCTGTGTAGACTGATATTTTGGATGTTGCTATTGGGGCCTCTGTTTTTATTGCTGGTTTCATTTGTTCTTTCTCCTCTTATTCTTTTTTTATTTTTATGGAAATCTTTGATTTGATTTTGTAATCCGCCTTGAGGGCTTTTTGATGTATAGCATGAATAAAGCATCCTAGGTTGGACTCCAAGTCTTATCCCTCACTCTTCAGCGATCTGGCACAAAAAGCCAAATAGCAGGTCCTTATTTTCCCTTTACATACAAAAGAAATTGGGAGTACAGCTGTGCTGTCAATAAGCAATAGATAAGCTCACAGTGACACCAGAGACCATTTGCTTAGGCTGTTGTACCCAAACACAAGTGCTGTCAAGGATCTCTAAATATTTAACAGGAAAAGTTTACCAGTATAAACGAATGCTAGAGAGGTGATAATTTTTGTGATTTATAAATGTCTGTTTTGTTTAAGAGCATGAAATATTCATTGACCTTGTCTATGAGAAAAATGGAGGGGATTCTTTTTTTATTTTTTTACATACTAGCTTCATTCCTAACAGGTCCTAAACAAATATATGACTGCTAAAAGCAGTGGCTCTATCACCAGCATTGTACTTGAAAATAATTTCTCACAACTTTCTTATGGAGCTATAGAAAACAATGCCACAGCTCTGGGGCTACAAAGACATCACAAAGTTGGGTGATAGCAGAACAGTTAGGCAGTAAATTCTCAGAGTTGATAGTGTAGTAATGAATCAACCCTAAACCACCAACTGATAAGAATCAGGAGAAGCTATGTAGATTCTGGATCAGTGGCTGGATGCAGCAGTGGCTGGATGTGCCCCAGGAAGTTAAATCCCAACAAGAGGGAGGTTCTGTGAGTGGGTGGTTCCCTTGTCTGGGAATTGGGGAGCTGCCCAATAGGGTTGCACTCCTCCTTAACAAGCAGCTTAAAGGTCTGGGCTGCTCTTTGAGCCATCTTTGTCAATGGAGACCCAAAGGCATCCACAGCTAAGAGTGCCTGGTCCCAGCTTTGGCTCCTATGACTGTTCCTGCATAGGAATGGCCTACTATATTTCATGCATTGGTAGTCTCACAGCTGAATTCTTAGAATTAACTCTATGTGGAGCTGCCTTTGGGTCTGGGTCAGAAGATACAGCTAGTGCAGAATGCTTCAATGAGTCTGTTCGTGGGGGCAACTCACCACCAACATATTACATCAACGTTGGAAGAAGCACACTGGCTGCCAGTGCACTACCAAACCAGATTTAAAGTGTTTGTCATAATATGAAAAGCCCTCAATGACTTGGGACAGAGATACCTGAAAGACTGCCTTCTCCATTATATGTCTGCCCAGAAGTCAAGATCATCAGCAATACTTTTCTTACAGTGGCATCCTGAGCCTCACCTGCAATAAACATGTTATCACTTTATTTAAGTTTTATTTAAATGAAATATGATCTTATTGCATTTTAATATTGTCACTCACTCATTTTGGGATTGTGTGAACAATGAGCTATAAATAATTTTAAATAAAATTGATCAGTCAATCATGACTAATAGCCGCTGCTAGCTTTATGTTTCCTGAATTTGTGAGAATCCTTTATAAAAATCTAAAACTGAGAGGGCATGGAAAGAAATTAGATTCAGTTCACATTAAAAAGTGAACCTTCCTAATCTGCACTTTCTGAAACATTGTGTGAAACAGAACTCAAACATCCTTCAAAATTCACACTTTTCTGAATTTTGCAATGCTCTCCAGTCAAGGAATGAGTACAAAAATGCATATTTTAAGGTAAAATTGGGATGGGGTGGGAGCAATAAATATATCAGTGAGGAAAAGAAACAAAAATGCATTATGTTAGGGAAAATATAAGTATTTGGGAACTATGATTTGCAAAAAAATGTGTATATTAGGCAAAATTGCATACAAAATTGTGTATATTAAGAAAAATTCACACTAAACTGCTGGTGAGTTTTCAGGATGACTTTTTGGTGGTGAGAGGGAATGCAAACTGTTGTGAAGATGAAGTGGACTGAACTTAAGATTATAAAACCAAAAAACAGAGAAGAACCAAATGGGAAGATTCATTCAAACCTACTTCTGACCAGCATATCACACAGAACCTTGCTATACCTAGTGGGGGGAGAGTGCATAACCACATCTTGTGACAGTGAATTCCAAAACTATGCTGTATAGTAAGAAACAAAAATACTGCGTATATTGAATCTCCTGCCAACCAGCTTCATTGGATAACTCTGGTTATATGAGAGAAAGGTAAGTGGGAAAGAGAGAGATTTCAAAGCCCGCTTTGTCATCACCATGCATAATTTTGTAAATGTCACCCCTATTCCCTTTGCTGTCCTTTTCTCCAGTTTAAAAATGCACCAAACAATGCAACCTATTTGTGTGCCCAAGCATGCATGAAACACACACACACACACACACACACACACACACACAAAGACACAAACAGAGAGAAACAAGGCCAGATCAGCCTAGATGAGGATCTAACTTAAATCTATTTACTGACATTGAGAATCCTGGTTTGTTTAAGTTTTGCATTTCAATTTGCTTTTCTTATTGTTAAGTATACAACACTACAACCTGCAGCTTCATATAAAAATGGCTAAGTATTATCAGTCAAGCTGAAAAATAATTTAATATACAGCAAATACAAATAATAAATGACTGCTCATGTGGTCAGCTGATAAGCGAGTTGGAGGTCCGTCTCGCTTACATCTCACGTTAGAGAACTCAAGTTATTGTATTGTAGAAACTTGAAAGAAGCACAATTTTTTTTTTCTTGCCGGAAGCTACGGCAAGCAAGCTTCACTCAGCTTCTGAATAATTCAGCATACAAGTCTCTGATTAATTTCATGTGGGAAAAAAAGAAACAAAGTTTGTGGTAACTATAGGCCATTTCAAAGTATAGATTGCCAGCAAAAATGTGCATAGCGCTGTCGTGAGAGGATTAATTACTAAGATTAAATATTTTATAAGTTAAATAATGTGTGTTTTCTGAGACAAAATGGAATGTCATTTTCTCTCTCACTCCCCCCACCTTACCCAGCCCTAAGATAAGGGAAAGGAGCTGTATTCACTTCCTGTAAAGGAAGGCAAACATGTAATAGGGTAGGATGGATCGGGGTGGTAATTTCCATCTGCTGCTCAAATATATCTCCTGAGCAGCATTTCATCTTCTCCCTGTAAGTATTGCTCTAAGCTTTAAAGTCTCCATATTAGCTGTATGGCTCTTCAGAGAGCAAAAAAGTAATGGGCCCAGATAATTATTATTCCCTCTATTACTCTGTGGTAAAATTGAGAACAGTGGC
Organism: Podarcis filfolensis; assembly: GCF_964270895.1. NCBI lineage: Eukaryota > Metazoa > Chordata > Lepidosauria > Squamata > Lacertidae > Podarcis > Podarcis filfolensis. The sequence continues at coordinate 63,740,393 of NC_139609.1, forward strand.
TCTCAAACATTTTCGGCCATCTCCTCCTTTGCAAACAATCTCATTTATCTTCTGGTACACACAGATTGGTCCGCCCCACGTCTATGCTCAGGCTTTTTTTTTCTGGGAGTTGCCAACTCCTCCTTCTCTTCTCAGTTTGCCACTCTTGCAGCATTTACCAGAAAAGAGTGTTAGGATCATCCTACTCATGTGTAGGACCCTGGCAGAGACACATGCCCAACTGGCATGTTCTCTCCCTCCTGGTCTGTCGTTCGGGAACTTCAAAAGCTTTCTCCAGCCTGAACATCACAGCGACTGATACCAAAAGGCATTAGCAGGCTTACGAACAGCAGAGTGTTAGCAGTTTGCGTAACAAACTCAGCAGCACAGCATTTTGGCTAATCTACTTTATTTACATATAATACACTCGGGGCATTCTGACTTGGCTCCTTCTTCTTTTTCATCAGACAGCAAAGAGAAAGAACAAAGGACAATAGTCCCACTTCATAGAACACAGTAACACCAAAACATCCTGTCTCCATCACTTCCCACACTGTGGAATGAAAACTTACACCGTCATGTGATAGAAAACAATCCCATGACTGCAAGCGCAGAGTAAGAACCCTAACAAAGAGGAATAATGATGTACACTAGGAATCTATGTCAAAGCAAGGCCAGCACAAAATATTTTGCTGCCTGAAGCAAAGGAGAAGATTGTGCCTTTTTCCCACCCTGCCTGCCATTCTATTATTATTATTATTATTATTATTATTATTATTATTATTATTATCTGTAGTAACAAGGCTGTAAATGTCACCTAACACTTGGGATAGATACTTCTTTTAATTTCAGTTTCTCTCAGGTTCTAATTTTTCCAATATTAAGTCCAGTCCTCCATATTTTCACATCAAATGGAGGGATTAAAAAAAAGTCTTCATGGAAATACATAGAATCATAGAATTGCAGAGTTTTAAGAGACCCAAAGGCTAACCTAGCCCAACCCCTGCAATGCAGGAATCACAGCTAAAGAATGGCAGACAAATGGCCATCCAACCCCTGTTTAAAAGCTTCATATGCAGGAGAGACCAATGATCTGATTCTAGGGCCAGTCCATGCCAAACATTTTCCGCACACCCAATGCACATGTAAAGCACATGACTTTCCCCAAAGAATCCTGGGAAATGTAGTTTTGCTCTCATAGAGCTACAATTCAAAGTACTAATACAGTTTCTGGGTTTTCCAGGCCAGGGTAATCTACTTTAAATGTGTTTTGGAAGTGCTTTAAATGTTTGGTGTGGATCTGCCATCTGTTCACAACTGAGGATAACAGGCAGTAACTTGCCAAACAGGCGGTAACCTGTAATTACTGTTTGCCTGGGTAAACATTAGGACCTGGAAGGTTGCTTCTCTCACAAATGGCACCCTAACAAACTGAGAGCTGCCAGAGATTTCCACGCAGCATTTATAAGAGGAGTCTGTTGTCACATGACATTACACAGATTTCTGTCAGGGCATGCTAAGCCATCCTCACATTCTCCACAGATTCATGACTGCTTGCAGTAATTCAAATCCCCTTCACAACTGGTAGAATGGTCCTGGCTTTATTATTGTGTGACAATAAAATAGATGCCATGATTAGCGCTGCAAGAAAAAATTTAAGAGCTGAGGTGTTCAGGGGATAGGGATATCAGCTAAAGGATATTCCTACCCCTCCCCCTTTACAAAATTGTGATTCCCAGGAAAAGTTCCCAGGAAAAGGAAGAGTGATTCAATGAACTTTTAAGCCAATTTAAACTCATAAAAAGATGTGATACTATCAAAACACTGTCATAACCAGGTATCTCTATTTTTTGTTATTGAAAATCTAACCCAACAGCATTGCTTCTGTGTCAAGCAACATCATCTCTCCTATGAACCAACAGAAAGGAAAGAAACAATTTTCTCTTTTCACTATTTATAATCACCTGCACCTTTACGCATTTGGTTTCTCCTATGGGATTACTCCTGGATTCCCCCTTTTCCTGTTTGTCATCCTACTTTGTTACTGAGTGTAAAAGCTAGTGCTGAACTTTTGCCCTCCTAACATTTACAGTGGGCTTAAAAGGAATCCAGACAGTCCTGTCTGACACATTTTAAACTGTATTCTCTTGGCTAGAACTCTTGGAAGCTACACACTTCTATGCCCTGGCACAGATGAGACTGAAGCATTAATGAGTATTTGTTCTTTTATTCGAAATGCAAAATGCTTGCCATTGTCTGAGAAATCACAGGCTGTAACCTGCCACCCCACTAACAGTGCAATCCTATATATTTTGTGCACGTCTACACAATGGGGCTTGCTCCTAAGAAAGTATGCATAGGGTGGAAGCTTGGCCCAGAGCAGTCTAGTTAAGTTTAATGGGGCTACTCTTTTGTAAATAAGCTGAGTGTTGCAATGCGACTGCCTGAACGGGATCATTTTTATGTGTACTTCTTTCCTAGTTGCAGACTTGCTAAAAAACTCTGGATTTGGTTTTTGTCAATGGGTGACATGCTGGTTTTACATGCACAGTCAACATGGAACTGAGCTGTATCTAGCCCTCCAAATGAGTTTCTGTACGATGCAAAACTTTTCAAACACCTGCTTGTCACATTAGCACAGTATAAGAGTCAAGAATTAGCATTGACAGGCATCTGCCAAGGCCTATATCCACCACCCACCCCTGCTGGGAGGCAATGGCAATGGCGATCCTCCAAGTTCTGCTGCTCTTTTGCCTTGCTGTTTGTACTTGTCCACCTGAAATATATTCGGACACCACCTGTCTCTTTCTATGAGCAAGTGACCCATGAAACACAACAAGCTGCCTTACAATAAGCTAGATGATTGGTTCATCTAACTCAATATTGTCTATACAAGTGTTTTTCAGCCTTGGCTCCCCAGATGTTACTGGACCACTGTTCCTCTCATCCCCAGCCAACTTAACCAATAGTCAGGAGTGATTAGACTTATAGTTCAACAGCCTCTCAGGACCTAACCTTGAAGATCACTGCTCTGGCAGTAGTTCTCCAGGATTTCATATAGGGACTTCCCCCAGGCTTTGTAATCCCATTTAAGCTTATGAGGTAGATGTGGTGGTATAAAACAAGGGTAGTAAGGAAATATCCCTTTTGCTATGAAAATCAAATCCAACAGCGTTGTTTCTTTGACAAGCATTGCTGGAGAGGCTGGGGATTGAATTTAGGACCTTTTGCATGCAGAGCATGTATTTTAACCACCAAACCGTCTGTGAAGGAGCAAAGAAGGAGCAAAACTTGTGCTCTTGGCAAGGTGGTACCAATTGGGCCCAGAGAAAGAAGCTGTCGGCAGCAACAGTGATAAGCAGGAAATGGGGGCCACATTAAGAGCATCTTTCCCAAGGACCACCCCAAAATGGGGAAGGGCACTGCAGCCATCCTTTACATGTGCATATCTTAGGCAAGCAGAAACATGTGCAGAAATCTTAGGCAAGCATCCAAATGCATCACGTATGAAGATGTATAGTTAATAACACAGAAATACAAAGGTGGTAATGGTCCTGATCATTCTCCTGTTCTGGAGGGTAGGACTTGAAGCAATGCATTAAAGTTACAAGAAAGGAGATTCTGACTAAACATCAGAAAGAACTTTCTGGTGGTTAGAGCTGTTTGACAGTGGAATAGACTCCCTCGGAAGCAAAGGTTGGATGGTCTTCTGGCAGGGATGCTTTAGTTGAGATTCCTGAATTGCAGGGGGTTGGACTAGATGATCCCCAGTGACCCTTCCAAATTTACAATTTTATGATTTTATGATTCTATTATATCCCTAAGTGCCCAAAATTGCCATGTCTAATTTTGTTTATTACGTCTAAGCCTTAACATTCATATTTTACCCATTTACAAAATGTATGGAATTGTTGTTTTCCTTTGTAGGCAGCCTGGATTTCTGTTTCTTCCCTAAGACTGAAAATCATGCCCAGATTCCTATTTAATCCTTTCCTATTTGGCATTTACATGCATCCTAATGGAGATTAAGATCCATTTGAACAGCAAACTAAAAGAAGGAACCCATCAGTAAGCCGAAATCAAAGAGGACACGCTTAGCCAACCATCGCAATATTCACACTAAATTGCACCAATTGAAATGTGGTCTCTGTTGTTGCACACAGAGTAATGATAAAATGGAATCACAACTGAATATATTCTTAGCTATTAAATGTACCGGTGGAGGTGGGTGCGTGCACTATTTTAATGCTAAAGCAAAGCACTGAGCTGTAATTGAAAAAGTAGTAGGCAAATCTTCCAAAATAATTATTCTAGTTCTTTTCTTATAAAATATATATCTCCAGTATTCTGGTTTAGAACCAATGGGAAATCTGGGTTTTTAATATCATTTTAGATACTGGGTGTTTAATTTTCTCTAAGTTTTGTGTCCAGGCTTTTGTCCATCTGTTGTTCCTGAGTTTGTGTTGGATCTCAATGCTGGGAATGATGTTTGAAAGCTAACTGAGTGCTTTGTTGGATGTGAGTCAGGGTAGCAGTAATGTTGGATGGTGCCGTTCATATGCATAGCTCAGTCGGTAGTGCGTGAGACTCTTAATCTCAGGGTCATGGGTTGGAGTCCCTTGGACAAAATATTGCTGCATTTCAGGAGTTTGGACTAGATGGCCCTTGCAGTCCCATCTAACTCTACGATTCTATGATTCTACTGCAGCACTTTCATCAGCAATATTTCCTCTGACTCATAATTGATTTGTTTAAATGAGTTATTATTTTATTAAACTCTGGCGCATGAGATGAAGCAGTTGCCTCCTTACAAATAGCTTATTACATGCTCAGAGCCCACCCCCATTCATCCCTCTTTTTACGTTTTCTCTTCAATCCTTCATGGCTGTTGACTATTCATCTCCAAATCCCTTTTCACATTAAACACAGACCCACACATGCACTGTCCCATTTTTCTTTTAAATAAATCATAAGTCCATGCGAGAAATGACTGGAGGTGTTCTTCAGAATTTGTAAACAGCATTAAAGTCTTGTGGGAAATGTCACAGAGCATTGGTCTGAATGTATTAAGCCGTTTCTCAGCTTCAATATATATATATATTCCAGTGTGTATTTTGACAACACTTTTTCTCTCCAAAGGATTTTTATCCGCCCTTGATCACTTTGAACATTTTGAGGGCTTAGAGCATAGCTTTTGAGATGAGCTTCATGAATACCTTCAGAAATATTTATGTGTTTGTTTTATTATTGTCTGCACCCTCTCATACAGATTGAGGGCCAAACTAAAAGTAATGCTAAATGAAAATTGCCCCTACACACAAACACACACAAAAGCATGTACACACACACACACACACAGAGAGAGAGAGAGAGAGAGAGAGAGAGAGAGCTATTAGCCTTAGTGGGGGAAAGCTCCTGTTGGTGCCAATGGGAGGTTTTCCCCTAAGGTTAATAGCAGTGTAGTTGTGATTTTCATTCACTGTCATGGCTGGGGGCAGAGCATAAACATCTGGGCTCCTCCAGATTTCTGTTTGCCCTGCCACTTCCTTCTGGGAAAACCCAATCTTTAGCACTGAATCAAAGCACATGTCAATTGGGTTTTTAGCAGATTGACATCCACTCTGATTCAGTGCCAAAGTGCCCATTTTCCCAGGGAAAGTGTCACAACAAACAGAACCACTTGGAGCCCTGCCCAGAAAGCGCAGGATAAGTGGGAAACTGCCCAGACCCATGATTTCTAAGCATGGGACAAGTGGAAGTGTGGGGAAGCCCTTACTGTGCACTGTGGCTACAATGAAATACAATGAAATATACTTCATTGTATATTTTGACCCTTAAAGTGGTTAAGAATACTTTGAAACAGGGGCATGAAATAATAAATATAAAGATGAGAGTTGATTAAAAAGCAATTTTCTCCAGCAAAAAATCTAAAACAAAAAAGTAAGTCAAAAAGATCAGTCCTGATTCAAAATATCTTATAAGGATTCCCAGAACAAAACTCTAAGCAATGGTCAGTAAGGACATCTCTTTATGGTTCTCTGCATTATGAAGGTTGTAAAGTGGTGGCATATGAAAGACTGGAGGTTCAGACAAGATAGTTGGCATCTTTCTCATAATGACAACAGGGAGCTGTTCTGATGTCACTGAGGTAACATAAAAACAGACCGTGCCCCCCCCCCCCAAGGATATACATTTCAGGAGAGGCCTAACTCCATGAAAGAAATTCCAGGAAGTCTGCTGTAATGTGTTTGCTGCACACTTCAAGAATAAAATTGCTCATATCAACCTCATCCTATATGCCAAAAGTGCTGCAGTTTAGTCAAGATGTTTGTTCAAAGCACAGCTCTTCTTTGTGAGATGAGTTGTCAATTATCGTAGGTGAGAATGCAGATGTTTGGAAGAGTATGGTAGACCTTACTAGAGGTCTACCCAATCACACCCTTCATGACTGGTAGCCTTACAGCATCTAGCTGAGGGAAATGTTAGATGATCTCTGCTAGATAAAGCCACAGGGCCATCTAGTCCTGCACCTTGTTCTTACAGTGTCCAACAAGATACCTATGGAAGCCCCAAAGTAGGACCTGAATGCCCCATTTGTGATTCCCAGGAAGTGGTATTCAGAGGCATACTGCCTCCAACATTGGAGGGAGAACATTGTGGCTAGCAGAGTCCAAAAGGTGATTTGTTACAAGAAGGGGAAGTCTAGTGAGGGCTCTTGGCAAGGGCATGGCTCGATTTTTCCATATTATAGCTTGTTTCAATATTTCCTACTTAGCCAAGAGGTGTTTGACCAGGTAGTTGCTATGCAAAACAAGGCACTTTTGGGCAAGACCCATCTTGTACCCATTTCAATTAGTTTTCAAGCCTTGTTTGGCACCATGCTAGGAAAAGGACCATGTGAGTACAACTCTCCTACTCCCACATCACCCTACCCATGCACTGTGATCATCTTTGCAGCCTTCCTCAGGGTGCTTCCACCATCTGAAGTGAAGTGGGTAATGACCATAGATAGGCCCTTCTCACTTGTGGCACCCCGTTGATGGAAATCTCTCTGCAGGGAGGCCAGCATGGCATCTATATTTATGTATTTTCTGCACCACACAAAGACCTCTTTATTTTTCTGGGCCTTTTAACCTGATGAGATATTTTTATGCTGCTGTTTTTATTTCGCTCTTTCGTTATTGCTTTATTATATACTTATTGTTTTCATATATTTTTAAAGTATGAGCTACCTGGGAAATATTATTGATAGAATCAATCCTGTTTTCTGCTGAGGGAATAATGCAGCTCCCAAAGATTTGGATAGATGATATAAATGATTGATAGATTGATAGATGATAGATAGATAGATAGATAGATGATGATAGATGATAGATAGAGATTAGATAGATAGATAGATAGATAGATGATAGATAGATAGATAGATAGATGATAGATAGATAGATAGATGATAGATGATAGATAGATAGATAGATAGATAGATAGATGATAGATAGATAGATAGATAGATAGATAGATAGATAGATAGATAGATGATAGATGATAGATAGATGATAGATAGATAGATGATGATGATGATAGATAGATAGATAGATAGATAGATAGATAGATAGATAGATAGATGATAGATCTTTAGAGTCCTGCACATTTACTTTCTTACTCTTTTTAGTCCTTGCTTCATTTGAGCCAGGGCTTCTGAGGGTATAACTCCAGAACCTCTTCAATGCTAGCATTTGCATCTGGAAGAAGGAATTAATCCAGGGCTCAGCAGAAGCCTCTTTCCTCAGCATCCTGCTGCTTGAGCCTCACCATGCACGCTTCACAGCAGCCATTATTCACAATGGGAGGCTGATGTGTGCTTCCCATATAATGATCTGCTTGACCATTTTCTCCCCAGGTTATGCCTGCTGTAGGAATGTCCCAGCTTTCAATATTTCTACTAAAGCCCCATATCTATGTGTTTGGTTCTCTCCATTTAAAAATAAACAGTTTAGACAAGCAAAGGATGTATAATCTTTGGACACAGTAGGAGTTAGATTTAGCTTTCTCTGTACTGGATCACTGATCTGTGAATCTCCAGGTGCTGTTGGACTGCAACTCCCATAAGCCCCAGCCAAGAGCCAGTGAGGCTGGGAGTTTCACTCCAGCAGCATCTGGAGGGCTGCAGGTTTCCCACTCCCGCTTTATAGGATAGTTATGATTGGTGGTTACTTCCCACATCTGTGCTGCTTCTTACTGTCCAGAAAAACTCATTGGCAGAGTGGTCAGTGGGCACCACTGCAGACTTGGCCTCCCAGAAGCAGAACAGGAGAGGTGGAGACGATGGGGCAATGTTGCTACACCAGCAGAGCCAATGGGGCATTCCCAGCAGTGTGCCTGCACTGCTTGGACCTCACCACCAGCCTGTCCCCATACTGCTGCAAAGTCAGGTCTGTGATGCTCTCCTTAACCACCAACTGCTCCTGCATGCTGATAATAAGCTGCCAGCCATTCTATGTGGCTGTTGACCCGGACCAGGAGTGGCCTGCAAGCAGCCAACCACTTGGTAGCAGCACCCATGCCATTCCTGGTAATCTGTGAATATGGCTTCAGTAGCATACAGGAGCGAGGCAATAGCTTTTTGTGTTAAGATTATTTGCCATTACACACCCTTTGCTGTTGCCTTTTGCACTTTCTGTGAAAAAAAGAAATCTATGGCTTCCTAAACAGGCCTTTTCCCCAGATTTGCGTTCCTTCTCAAGGGGCCTGATCATTGAATGAGTTATTTACATCTGCAAAGCAGCCTATTCTGTACATGCACTACTTTCCAACAGGGGAACAGAGGACCTATAATTAACAAGAAGCAGAAAGGAAAATCAAGTATTGCATTAGAGAAGTGGGATCACTTTTCTTTATGCCAAAACAGCTATGGCTGGCAAACAGCAAAGGCATAGGGAGGGTCCCTCAAGCAGATGAATTTTCAGCTGGGATCAGAGATGCTACAGGCTTTGGAGAAGTTTTGCTGAGCATCTTGTTAATTAAAGGTTCCCATCGGATAACTGTTGTGCAATCTTATTAAGTGTCTTGCTGAAATGGGAGGGGTGGGACACACAGTTATGACAGCTTAGTTGTCATTTGATTCTTCTTCACAGTAAATATCTGTGGAGATCCCGAAATAGATAGCCCACCATTCCAGTGAAATTTCCACTTTTCATGTCTCCCACAATGATATGCTTCTTCCCAACAAGTTGGGTCGAATCACAGCTATAAAGATGAATGTATTGCCAAAAATGTTATTTTTGTTTCAATCATTGCAAATCATTGCAAATATTGGACAGGATGGACTGTTTCAAGAAGTGGCAGAGAGACATTTCCAGATTTGTCTGGCAGGGCAAGAAGCCTAGAATAAAATTTAAAATATTAACTGATGCAAAGGAAAGAGGTGGATTTGCCCTGCCAGACCTTAAACTTTATTAAGAATCAGCAGCATTCTGCTGGTTGAAAGACTGGCTGCTTCTTGAGAATACAGACATTTTGGACCTAGAAGGTTTTAACAACGTTTTTGGATGGCATGCATATTTGTGGTACGACAAGGTTAAAGCACATAAAGCATTTAAAAACCATATTGTCAGAAAAGCATTGTTCAATGTCTGGATAAGATACAAAGATTTACTGGAAAATAAAACCCCAAGGTGGTTGTCACCAATGGAAGTGAAAGCTCAGAAAAAGCTCAATATGGAGGCCAAATGGCCGAAATATTGGGAAATATTGGAACAAGAAGGAGACAAATTGAAATTGCAGAGTTTTGAGAAATTAAAAGATAAAGTGCGAGACTGGCTTCATTATTATCAAATAAGAGAGGCCTATAATTTGGATAAAAAAATTGGCTTCCAGGTGGAAAAATCAAAATTGGAAACAGAACTGTTAGATCCCAAAACTAAGATACTCTCAAGAATGTATAACTTGCTGTTAAAATGGAATACGCAGGATGAAACGGTTAAATCTGCTATAATTAAATGGGCACAAGATATTGGTCACAACATTATGTTTGCTGACTGGGAACAGTTGTGGACCACCGGTATGAAATTTACGGCATGTAATGCCTTAAGAGAGAATATTATGAAAATGATTTACAGGTGGTACATGACACCAGTCAAGCTTGCAAAAATATATCATTTGCCCGATAATAAATGTTGGAAATGTAAAGAAAATGAAGGTACATTCTTTCACCTTTGGTGGACGTGCCCAAAGATTAAGGCTTTCTGGGAGATGATCTATAATGAAATGAAAAAGGTATTTAAATATACCTTCCTGAAGAAACCAGAGGCCTTTCTCCTGGGCATGGTCAGCCAATTGGTGCCAAAGAAGGATAGAACTTTCTTTATGTATGCAACAACAGCAGCAAGAATACTTATTGCAAAGTATTGGAAGACACAAGAGCTACCCACCCTGGAAGAGTGGCAGGTGAAGGTGACGGATTTTATGGAATTGGCGGGAATGACTGGCAGAATCCGAGACCTGGGAGAAGAGTTGGTGGAAGAAGACTGGAAGAAATTTAAAGACTATCTTCAGAAGTACTGTAAAATTAATGAATCTTAAAATGATGTTGGATTGAAAATAAGTGGCATTAGCAACAAAGTTAATAAGAATATGCAAAAATGAATTGATAATGGATGAAAATATAGAGTTATAATATGTTAAGATACAGAGTTAAGATAAATGAAAGAGGGTAAGGATTTGCTGATTTGATTATTTAAATGGGAATACAAAAAGGGGAGGTGTGAGGAGGCCAAGGAAATAAGCTAATGAGTTCAAAGTTACAAAGTTCAAAGTCTTTTGTATTTTGTCTTTTTATTCTTCTTTTTCATGTATTTTTCTATGTTTTTTTTGTATCTTTTTCTTTTTATATGACCTTTTTTCATTTTGTAAACTTATGTTTTTGTAAAACTTCAATAAATATCTTTAAAAAAACAACAACACAATGATATGCTTCTTAGCTGCCACAACTCAAAAAGCGACAAAGCTGGAAAAGCAGATCCCAGCCATCAAATCTTACCTGAAGGTCGGTGACATCTCTCTGGCTTTACATGGGTGTCACCTCGGGCATCATTAGTCACACAGACATTTCCAGCGAGTCAGACTGAGGCTTTTGTTCCGCATAAGGTTTGTGTGAAAGAAAGCTGATGTGGAAATAGAAAGGATACAATAAGTGGCTGCTTCCGTTGTGAATTCTTGGAACCTTTGCTTGTCGGATTGTATTAGGAACATCAGCTTGTGACAAACAGCTGCTTTTATTCCTTCAGCGTACACTAGAATCGGTCACTTTCACCTCCATGCCCTATCAAACCCATTATCTATAATGGGTGCCCAGAACTATTAAAATCGGCAGACTCGGAACAAAAAGAAAGTGAGTGAATGTAAGGCCCTTGCTTAAGGCATAAGCAAACAGAAGACAAACGCCTAGCTTGGCTGTTATTCTGCCTTTGTTATATATGCCTTGCACTGGGCATAGAGTGGTTTTAAAATTCCAGCATCTTGAAATACACAATAGGAATACTGTCAGGCATCTGAAAAGATGGCCATGTTTTCCATTCCCTCATTAAATTCAGAGCTTAAGGAATGTCCAGGAATTTGCCTAAACACGTGAATACTCAAAAACACACATACAATTCTCTGCCCACAACATCCTGGCATGCATGAAAGGCAATGTGATGTGTAGGAATGCCCTGGCTCTCCAAAAACTTGGCCAGAACTGGGGTTCTCTTCAAAGCACTTTCACTCATCTTCCTCCCTGCTCCCGAAAGAATGCCCTGGCTCTCCACAAACAAAGTTGTGGGCAGCCTGAGAAATACCATCCACCTTGCACCTGCCCATAAAAAGCAAGTCTAGGGTGAGAGACAAGGATGATCTCAGCTGTTTCTAGGCACTCTTCCCATTGTGAGACTTTTGTGGGTCAGTTGAGTCTGTTGGGCCCTGAGTGAGAACCCATAGGCTAAGTGGGAGGGTGTGTCAGGAGGAAAATGAATCAATGTTGATTTTTATATACAGTGGTACCTCGGGTTAAGTACTTAATTCATTCCGGAGATCCGTTCTTAACCTGAAGCACCACTTTAGCTAATGGGGCTCCTGCTGCTGCCGCACTGCTGGAGCATGATTTCTGTTCTCATCCTGAAGCAAAGTTCTTAACCCGAGGTACTATTTCTGGGTTAGTGGAGTCTGTAACCTGAAGCGTGTGTAACCTGAAGCGTATGTAACCTGAAGCGTATGTAACCAGAGGTACCACTGTATTAGTAACTTTGCATTAATATAACAGTTTATAAGTAACTGTGGATTTTTGTATTGTTTTCTTTAAGTTGTCTGTTATTGCTTCAGTTTTCCACATACCTCTCAGTGATATTTTAAATATATTTAGCGGTATAGAAATTACATAATCAAATAATCAATCTTTGGCTGCAGACAGGTGCATTGTTCATTAAGGGACAGAGATACTTATAGAAGAAATAGGGCTGTGGTATATTTGTATTATGTAGTCAAGTACAAAATGTAGCTCTAAGTTCCAGACATGTCCACCGATCACTCAAGAGAATAGGCATTGTTTCCTCCATCCATCTGTTCCACAGATGCTAGCCCAGGATACGCCAACTTGTGCTGCTGTTCCAGGGAAGTGGGGAAACAGAAAACCAGTTTAAAAGACTCTGCCTGGAGAAAGCCAACTCTACACTCGGGGGAGAAACAAAAAATCAAAGCCAAAAAAATTAAAAGAGCACAGGAACGTTGAGCTGTTTTGAAGAAATGAAGTCATTTCAACCTAATGACATTATAGCAAGCAAAATATATTTACATGAAGAAATCAGCCGTTTTGAAACATTCAAGAATGACTTTGGAATGTATTTGAAATGAGTTGATTTTAAAAGGCATGATGATGACTCCAAGCAGATCAATTACTTCAAAGCAATAGATGTTAGAAGACCTAGAAAATGTGTGATTTCCTTTCCTTGCCTAAATCCCAGGAATCTCCTTTGCAGGAGTTCAAAGTCAAAGGTTTCATCACTGCACAATATTTTTATATTTATGTAGCAAGCACGTACAATGTAAGATGGACTGTCAAGCATTTATTATGTAATAAATTATTTGTTTGGAAACATTGTTTACAGTCTATGGGCCAGAACAAACTGGCCCACAAAGCCCTTTTGACTGGCTCACTCTCCTGATTTCTCTCTCTCTCTCTGTGTGTCTTGTGATGCAGTGTGGTAGAGCCATAGCCATTATTAATAGATATGTCCATCAACCAGTGTTCCCCACTACTACTACTCATGAGAAGCAGTCAGTGACAATCATTTGTCATCCAGAGCACTCAGGAATCTTCAGAGGAGATTGAATGAGTCTTCTGGAACACTTTGCATTCATCACCGGCTCTGAAGCATCAGCAGAAGCAGTACTCCTCCCAATTCTCCCATTCAAAGCTCCCAGTCAGATCATTGTCTCAAGGGCAACTTAAATGGAGTAAAAGCATCAGCAAATAATGGTGAGGGCTCTGTGGGGCTGTGGGGGTTGTGCGGGGGGAAGAGAATGCCTTAGCTGTGTCTAAATAGAGAAGTTATATTTTAAACTGCAAGTAAGTGATGTCTCTCCATCACATCTAGGAGGGGAGGATCATGCAGGAAGAGAAGAGTGTGGTGTGCGCTTGTGTGTGAGCTGACTGTCTGGGATGGTATGTATGCTACATGTGAGCATGTGTAAATGTTTGTGTGTTGTGTGTGTGTAGATGTACTATTTGTGTGTGTTATGTTGTATGTTTGCTTGGTCATGTGTGTGTATGAAAATGTTAGGGAGGCCCTGTCCTCTGTGAGTTCTGACCCTACTCACTTCAGCATCGCACACTTTTGTTTTGACCCTGGAAGATGTCATATACCCACAAGGAAGACTGACCTCTGGACTTAGGGCTGCCATACATCTGGATTTTCCTGGACATTACTGAGATTTCAAAGGCAGAATTGATGTCTGGGGAGGGGGGGGATTTCCGAAAGGTGGTGCTTTGTCCTGGGTCTTAGGCAAGTCAATCGAAAAATCATGTTTCTTTGGCGTTTTTGTATTTTAAAAAAGGAGTCTCCCTTAAAAAAAGGCTCAACAATTTTGGGGGTGTCCTGATTTTTACCTTTTTGAAATATGGCATCCCCATCCGGACTGTAAAATATTTCCCATTCCTGCAGTGGCTAATATTTCTTTAAATGAGTACAGACTAGGCCTGTAGAGAATGCAAATGGTTGCTTTTATAATGCCTTCAGGCATGGCATCCTATGGTTCAGTTAACTTGGTGAACTTGGTTTGGACACTATGTTCTTCCATCAACAACATCAAAAATACAATAGTAGCAATTTTTTTTAAAAGCAAATGCATAATGTGTTCACCCCTTCTTTCTATGAAATGGGTGTTTCTGTAAAAAATAAAGCCAAGGATGGAGGAAAGGTGATTTATATCCATGGTTTGCCTGTGTGTGGGTCACACCCTGGCAAAATGTAAGCATACCTCCAAAAGAGAGCATTATAAGCACGCTATGTGTCGTGTCAAAATAATTGTGAAGGAAGTACTCCAACAGCATGGCCTGAATATGTTCTACTAAGAAGCCTATGGGTTTTTCATGCAGGTCTCCTACATGCAAAAGGCTACTTATGTAAAGGCATCATGGTCTCTTTCTGGCTTCCTCATTGTGTCCTATGCATAGAGTCTGTGTGTGGCCCTAGTTGGGGCAATAGCTTATGTTAGATTTTTTTGGGCTGAAAAGGGTTTTTCACCAGCATATGTGGATTTATGGATTCCACTCAAATGTAGCAATGTCACCAACCAGTGCATCCACAACATCCCAATGGCTGGATGGTGGCTGTGTCTCCAGAGATGCCATGGGCATAATCTATTTTTCTTTTCTTTTCTTTCACCATGCTGCTACTGAGTAAGTATAGGATTGTGACTGACAAAGCAGGACTATAAATTTGGAATTCCCAACCCTCTATGTGGAATATCAACGAGTTTAGTTGGTTCAGAGCAAATCCACACAGTCAGAGGTACTTCAGTGGCTCATCACTCCACCCCAAAACCCTTCTATCAGTCATCCTCTGTCCAGTGTCAATTGTCTACTACACTTGAATGTCTGCTAACTATAGCACTAAGTTTCATTTATGACTCATTTTTTAATATAACGCTTCCTTTTTTGCATGCATATTTCCATCTCTATTCAGATATTAATCTGTGAGGTCCAAGAATGGAAACTAAAATATTACCAGCTGTGGTGAGCTTTTCTGGTTGTGTTTTCCATATGGCTCTACTGTGAAACAGAGTGCCAAAAAATAATGCTTCTGTGTTACATACGTTTTGACAAAATGAGTGGTTTTAATGGGACCCCCTGGAGCACACCACAACACAACCTGTCCTCTTGGCAGCTAGAGTGGATGGCTACCCAGTGTGAGGTCAAACAGGTGCTACACAGTAGCAAAACATATAGCGCCGTATGACTTTGCCATTGGGACTGCTTCCAGCCAATAAAGAGCTTTCTGCAGCCTCTTAGGCAAACTAGAACCACAGACTCTATTTGATTGGCACTTTGCTTTGGCAGAGCAATCAAAATTCTATCTGAACAGGTAAAAAAGAAAAGACAACCCTGAGTGGGCAAAGGAACAGATGGCAAGGGCTGAATCCTGGACGTGGACCATGCGCTGAGCCTTAAATATCGTCTGTGAAGCCAAGAAGTGTGAGGAAGCCAATCTTCTCAAAGGCAGAAACCTTTGAGGGGAAAATCACTGGCATCCTGAGAACATTGTTGACAAACAGTTCTGCAACCTGCTGCAGAAATGGAATAATTAAACAATGCCATGATCAGTCCTCTCTGGCATCTGCCCCCCTCCCCTTTCTGCGATATTATCATGTATCTCACCATCCTGCCCTCACTTCCAAGATACATTTGCCTGGTTTCTCATGCCTATATTTTGGGTTCCCCTCCCCTTCACAATAAGCTGGTTCACATGTAATGCTAAGCCAAACCGTGACTTAGCACATGCACACAAGATCTGCGTTCCTCTTCTGGTCCTGCTGCTGCACTTAGCATTGTTTAGCATGTCACCAGGACCTCAATGCATGGTTTATCTCACTCCAGACTGCTGTACTTGTGCAGCCCTGCCCTCAGCCCCTGCTGCCCCCTGCACTAATGCTGCAATTGGGAAGGCTGGCACTGACATACTATAATGGCATACTCTGCAAGTGTCTTGGAAAAATCAGGACATCCCATGGCGGCCATTTTGGTTGCTGTGATTGCATACATTTTCACAGCACAATTTGCCCCCTAAAAAGTGCTTTTTCCAGTGCCACAATCTCATGTAGCATCCCAAAATACACATTTTGGGTGCTGTGCCCAGAAAAAAAATGCTTTTGGGGGGAATTTGTGCGAAATTGTGCATGAACACAGCAACCAAAATGGCTTCTGTGCTCTCGCAATAAAATACGGGAAGATGGCGTCCTGGATTTTAGCTTCAAAGTATTGGAGGGTGTGTAATGACTGCTTCGGTTAAACTCCATTAAGTTTAGTGAGACTTGCAGCAAGGCCGCAATCCCAAAACTGAGTTTTAAACTATAATTCAGGGGGCACTTCAGACCACCTTGAAAGTACCAGCACACTGAGAATGGACAGGAGATGCATAGACTCTGTGGAAATTATAGACTCCTTTCTTTGCTTGCAGTTCTTGAAGAGGTGCATTCTATCATAAAAAATTACATTAATGGAGAGATGGAGGCAAGGATTAAGCACAGGCTTCAACAAAACTGGCCCACAACCAGTGAGCTTTACACCTCAGGCCACATAATTGACAGATGCACAGTTGGCACATTGACTAGGACTGATGGCTGCCAGGTGAAATGTTTCCATTTAGTAATGTCATAAAGCACAGTGCAAGTCAAAGTGGAACTGCCAGAGTATTCAGCAGTCCATAAATCAGAGTACACAGGATTTCTGGCTTCATTTCCAATACTTTACGACAGCAAGAATCCCATTTGGAAATAACCTGGTTTTCTTTCTTTGTATTAATGCATTAAAGTATATTACAAAGGACTCTTCAGGAGTACATATAGTTCCCATTTATGTGATACCACAGGGAAATAAAACCTCATTTATAAATCATATTATTTCAACAAATGTACCAGCACTGTGAGCGGCTATACTTTAGTTACATGGAGAAGTTTTACAGACACCTCTGGCTTTACATAAATGTGATGGATGATGAAGCAAGTTTGAATGCATATTGATTTCCATTCACTCATAGCAGGCCCACCTGTGACTGACGCAGGAGACAGTGGGTTTGATCTGTAGTAGCAGATAATTATAAAAGTTGGTATATGAATACTTGTTTTTAAAAGGGATTGGCGGGAGGAAGTAATAGTATCTTCTTCTGTAATGAAAAGAACATTCATGCCCTGACATGGCATGACCCTTTGACTGCTGTATCAATGGTGGGGGTTTTTTTTGGTGTTTTTTTTAAAGAAGGTATATTGCTAGACTGCTGGGGACAAGGCATGTCTCTTTATTGGAGCTGTGACATTCTGCAATAAGAAATGCCAGTTTGGAGTTCCCAGGTGGAAACAATCCCAGCAGGGCTTGTATTTGGCATGAAATTTAGGTAAAGGTAAAGGGACCCCTGACCATTAGGTCCAGTTGTGACTGACTCTGGGGTTGCGGCGCTCATCTCGCTTTATTGGCCGAGGGAGCCGGTGTACAGCTTCTGGGTCATGCGGCCAGCATGACCAAGCTGTTTCTGGCGAGCCAGAGCAGCACATGGAAACGCCGTTTACCTTCCCGCTGGAGCAGTACCTCTTTATCTACTTGCACTTTGATGTGCTTTCAAACTGCTAGGTTGGCAGGAGCAGGGACCGAGTAACAGGAGCTCACCCCATCGTGGGGATTCGAACCACCGACCTTCTGATCGGCAAGTCCTAGGCTCTGTGGTTTAACCCACAGCACCACCCACGTCCCTGGCATGAAATTTAAAAGGTACCAAATGCAAAGCCCCACATCTGAAGGAAGAATTGGGAGTCCAATTTAAGGTTTCTAATGCCCCTTGGCAGCCATTTCTTTACCTGTCCATATGTGTGGGGGGATAAATTTTGTTCAATTCACATTTAAAGTCAAGCTTACCTAATGTGCAATCAGCCCACAATCTGTTCCCTGGAAATCATTTGTTAGGTGAGCGTTTGCCTAATGTTAGGTGAGTGTTTGCCTAATGAGTCCATAATTTCCATGGGAATAACTGATCTCTCTCCCCCTTCCTCCATGGTTTCTTCCTAAAATGGCAAACTGATTTGTCCAATCTCTCCCTCTCTCCGATTCATCTGATCTCTCTTCCCACTTCCTCTCTTTATCGTACCACTCTGAATACCCACCACCCAATACTAGAGGTATAACCTTGGTGTGAGTGGATATTGGGCTCCATCCAAGGGATCCCCTGACCCCATCGCCAGATCTGCAATGTGAGATCTTCCTGCCCCAAGACACTCATTTGCTGCAAGAGATAATGGGGCTATTGGTCAGAAAAGGAAGTGGATATTTGATCATCTTTAAGATGGGGAAAAAATTGAAGGACTTTTTCCATGGTTATTTTCCAAGCTGTTCAAAGTCATTGTTATTATTACTTCAGTAGCTAACATTTGAAAGGCAAAAGAGGCCTTGGGGGCATGTTATGATCTGAAATGATGTAGTAATTGTTATGTGGCTGCATATACAGAGGTCAAACATCATGAAGAGGAAGAAAGCACAGCGGAATCAGTAGAGGTCAGCCTCGGGCATTTGTCTTTGAGCCACCAGAAACTAACTTGACTTCCTGTTAGAGTCAAGCCTTCTCAACCATGTAGTGTGCCTCCAGCAATATATCTCAGTGTCCAGTATCTAAACTACTCTCTTGCAAGGAACTGAATAATAATAATAATAAATCTGGCTGAACATATCACTTTGATTTTCAGAGTGAAGAGTTGCTTATTCACATTTCCTGTTTGCAACTATGTGCAAATAATGGTCACCTTATTCCTGTTTCTTCTTCACTCTTTGCTAGTTCTGCTTGTTGTGGTTCTTGCTTGGAAAATCCTGAATGTTCAGATCCCTCCACCTCTGGCACATGCCCACATACCTGGCAAATCAGTTTTGTGCTTAGTTTGCTACAACTTTGGTGTCAGCTGAACAGAAATCATGCCTGAAACTGCTTTTTACATTCATCATAACTTCCTCATCCCTGCACCATTACTTCTGATGGCTCCAGTGCAGGAAAAGTGCCTTGTGGATCGTGATCATATTTCGCTGCTGCAATTCTGTAAATTTGCTTAATATAGGGGTGGGGAAACATTTGGGGGCCGAGGACCACATTACTGTAGTGGGATTCTGTTGGGGAAGGAACCAAACCACAAAATGAGTGGGGCCAGGACCACACCCAATCACACATAAATGCACAGACAGCCATCTCCCACAGAAACAAATGTATATTACTTAATTCTTAATAACCACTCAGGTTTTACCTTCCCTTTCTTCCATGGATTTTTAAATTTTATTTTAACAAAGATTGTTCTGTGGTTTGTAGTTAAGATTAATGCAGTGCTGAAAATTTCTTCCAGATTTTGTCCAACAATTATCCATGAATTAATAAGAGTGGAAATTGCATTCAAAATGTAAGGGAAGGGCTGTAGCTCAGTGCTAGATCATGTGCTTCACTCAGAGAAGGCCCTAGGTATAATCCTTGGCAACTCCAGGTAGAGCTGGAAATGTCTCCTGCCTGACCCTTGGAGCAGTGGCAGAGAAAGGCGGGTGCAGTGGAGGTGGTATGCTCCGGGTGCCATCCCTGAAGGGGGTGTGACAAAATCCCCCCGGGCGTATCACCGCCACACTGATAGGGACGTGATGGGACTTGTAGCACCTAAAGGAATGCAGCGTGCCACGGGGCCTCAGACACCCTACAGTTGGAGGGGAGGCAGCAGGTGGACAGCAGCTGGGCTGGGCCATCATGGGCACTGCATGTGCCACATCCCTAGAGGAAGCCATGGGGCACCGCATCCTGCCTCAGGTGCCCAAGAGGCTTCCTCCGCCACTGCCTTGGAGAAGTGCAGACAATACTGAGCTAGATGGATAAGTATGATCTTACTCAGTAGTGAGGCAACTTCCTAGGTTTCTAATAATTATCAGAGGAGAGGGAAAATTTCTGGTGAAATTCTTGTTTGGAGGATTCTGGAGTTTTGTCGCACTTATCTGAGGTGGCTGAGGGTTGTTTGTAAGTGTCCTTTCTTTCATTCTTCAAATATCTCTCCAGTGGTCTGCACTCTGCAACTTTTCTGCGTGTCCATGCTTCAATTAAATGCCAGGGGAAGATGTCATGAAGTAACTCAGGCCATGCCATGATACTTTATTTAAAGATCAAGAAGCACAGGCAGCTGGGGGGTGGGATTCAGACCATTACAGAAGCATTCAGTGAAAAGCAAAACATATACCCCACCATTGGCCATCTCACAACAAAAGTCCCACACCAAGTAAAATTATAAAGAAATTCTATATCATCCTGAGAACGAGACAGAAAAAATTCAGGGAAAGAAAACATGGGAAATTGGAGGGCAGGTTTTGACTGGGGATGTAAGAAGTAATCATCTATTCTGCCCTGTAGTTGTCACACGCAGCACCATTTCTGTTCCACTGCAGTTCACCTTCTGCCAAAAACTATGTTGTTTATCTCACTGTCTGCTGGGCAAAACTATGCAACTTATGTAATGTTTGTAATTAATTATGTAAGTTACATAACTTACAATGTTATTCCACGCTGTTCATTTCAATGCAAGGGACTCACAGTGCAAGTGGGCGGAAGGCAATCAATTATGTATTGTTTGTGGACTGAAAGCAACAACAACAACAACAGTGGATACCAATTGTGTTCGCTGGATTGATTTCCCTTCCTGACATGGGATGAATAAGCAAACACTGGCAATTTCCCATTTATGTTTCCATTGGAATACTTTGGTATCCTTAGTTTGACACCATACTAGTCAAGATGGTCTAAATAAAGCAAAGATGGCTTCCCTCCGCTTTTCAGAACTCAGGTCCTACAAGGTTCTACCAAGTTCTACTGGCTCTCTGTGTGGTTGCTAAATTTTTACCATCTGTAAGCTAGCAGCAAGTATTAAAAATACATCCTGAAGTTTACTGTCATTATTTTTTTCCCTTAGAAAAAAATATCTGGCTGTCTTTCCCTTCTAACTGGCTGCTTTCCACTCCGTATCTCTGTACTGCCGCACAGTTAATTACTTTGCAGAGGAGAAACACACAGCGATGAGTTTTCAGAACATTTCAACTATTGTTGCAAAGGAACAGAACTTGCTGCAGAATGTTCATAAAATATTTGGATTTCATGATTGGCACCTGATAGATGATTTGTTACCAAGCACTGGGAAGAGAAGATTATATTTTGTGTGTGTAGAGATTTATACACCAACCAGTGCAGAATCAGAGTTGGCTGAGGCTTGGCTTTTCTTTGGCTGTAGAGTGGACATCAATTAAATCTTTAAAACACCTCAAGAAGGCCTGATTGAATACAGTACAGACTTGAGTGGCTGCCCAGTCTCCTTGCCCACAGCAGCCTTGCCCAATCCAAATTGACTCTCCTCTCCCGTCTGCTTCTTCAAACAAGATGCAACTGTTCTTTATAACAAAGTCAATCAATAGCAAAATGGGTCCCAGTGTACTTTGTGCCATTCAACTAACTTTGATTCTAGAGGTAATCACAATCTGTTAAATAAGACATTTAATGGCTCTAGTGGAATTGCTGATGACTCAGTTTGGATGGATCTGAGAAACTCTACAACTACATGAGGTGTGTGTCATGGCAGCGCCCCTAGAAAAGCTCCTTACAAGCCAAGCTCAAGTAGAATTGAGTTCTACAAATAATGACTCGTTGCTTTTCAAAATGGAGCAGTTCATTTCTGAACACTTAGTCCAAATTTCAGCACCATCACTAGACTGAACTGGTACCATCCTAGAAAGACTCTACACTACAGAAGCTTCCTGAAAGCATGTCAGTCCTCCTGTTCTTTTCCAGACTTACTTTATTTTCCAGTGCAGCCCACACCAAATTGGATAGTATGCATGAAGGACAGTTTCATGGGTGTTATGAAATTAAGCTAACTTTCCACAAGGAAGTAATGTAAACAATATATGGGAAGGTGATGGAATTATTTGCTAATAAATTGAATGATCTGAGGCTAGTTTCTGTGGATGTATTTATTACTTGTCAGCAAGACTTGACTATTTAATGAAAACAGAATTCAGACTATGAGTTGTTTGTGAGCTGTTCCCTTTAACTAGTCTTACACTGTCACCTAAGACTTGATAAAAACTGGCAGGGTAGAATTCTCCCTCAAGGCACAAAAATTCTATAGGACTCTTATTAAAACTTTCCTACAGCAGTATTGCAAGAATACATTCTATCCATTTTATACCTGAAATCACACATTATTAACAGCACATTAGGTGGTTTAGCACACAAAAAATGAACTAATCAGAGAGACGCATGCAACAGAATTAATTTGATTTTTTTAATGCATTTTGGTCCTCGGCAGTATATGCTAATGATTGATGCCAACCATTTTTGTTCAGCACATAACAGGATGAAAATCTGAAAGAAGAAGAAAGGGGATAAAGGCATTCCTTTCTCCCTTATGCCTTCCCTCTGAATTGCAAAGCAACAGTATGAATTTAGGGGTCTGGTATACACACACACACACACACACACACACACACACACACACACACAATATGATACTTTAAATCTGTTCATCCAGCTGAGCACTCCTGATAAAGCACAATGGCTTCAAACCTATTAATTCAGTTACATAAATTTGTCATTAAAAATTCCATTAATGGGACTTGAGTGGGTTCGTTCTGGACCAGATTAACCATTATGTTAAGTACAGTACACTGCCATGCAGGACCACAGACAATTGGTCGTCTCACTATAGTTTAGCATCTTCTCACCATTATTTGCTTGCAGCCTGCCCTATTTCCTCATCACGAGACAGAGGAGAGCAGTCCATGTTCCTAACTGTACTTTTCAAGTGTCCATTACAAGAAGGACCTTGTTGCATTTGCTATTATTTTTAAACTGCCTACTTCCACTAGATTCCTGCAGGGTCCCCCCCCCCCCCCCCGCTTATACATCACAGACTCCCGCAATCCCTGAAGAACAAGTGAGAATTTATCAGATATTGGGCATTTTATCACTACGCAAGTCACAGGGAAGACACATTGCTAACTGCAGCAGATAAATTTTAAAATCCTGCATATACCCTAATATAAGACTGCTGTGGTTCCTGAGATAAACCTAATTCCATGAAGGGGAAATAGCATTGTAATAGGAAACCATTACATAAACACATTGCATTATAGCCAACAACATGGAATGTAAAGGTGAGAAATATTCTGATTGGCTTCTGAAAGATATGGAACTGCTAGAGTACTAGCCCTAATCTAAACACTGAAGTAACAGTGTTGTGGTACAGTGGATAGAGCAGGAGGTAGCCAACATGGTACCTTCTAGATTCTATTACCCATCATTCCTGGCTATTGACTGGCTGTGATTGATGAGAGTTGCAGTCCAACAGTATCTGGAGGACACCACAATGGCTATCCCTGGGCTAGAGTGTTGGGACTGGATGTTTGAAACCTAAAGTCAAATCCCATTTAAGGTGTGAAGATTACTAGGTGACCTCAGCGAAGCTACCCTCTTCCAGCCTAACTTATTTTACAAGGCAACCCGGCACACACTGCCCTGAACCTCAAGAGGGTACATCATGGGGTAAATTCTGCAACCACCACCCACCAGATGATGACTTTCAAAGTTCTGATCACCTGGGAATCTATCCCTTCCCAAACTCTTGGTGGTACCATTATCCTCTCGGTGATAATAATAATAATAATAATAATAATAATAATAATAATAATAAATTATTATTATTATTTGTACCCCGCCCATCTGGCTGGGTTTCCCCAGCCACTCTGGGCAGCTTCCATAGAAACCAAAAATACAGTAAAATATCACAGATTAAAAACTTCCCTGAACAGGGCTGCCTTAAGATGACATCTGAATGTCAGGTAGTTATTTATCGCATTGACATCTGATGGGAGGGTGTTCCACAGGGAGGGCGCCACTACCAAGAAGGCCCTCTGCCTGGTTCCCTGTAGCTTTGCTTCTCGCAATGAGGGAACCGCCAGAAGGCCCTCGGTGCTGGACCTCAGCGTCCGAGCAGAACGATGGGGGTGGAGACTATGCGTGCAATAAAACCCCTGCGTCCAGTCACGCTTCCATTGCGCAGCTCTGTTCAGAAGCTGACCTGGCAGGGGAGCAGAGTCGCAGCAGTCCTGTCCGTGTGAGATGAGGGATAAATCAAGTCCAGAGACAGTTCAGTTCTTATCTCTAGAAGCGTTTATTTACAAGCCATAAAACAGTCACACTCCATCGGAACTCGGTGACATTCTCAGCCGTGCTCCAAGAGCACACACGCAGCGTCTGCTGCTCAGCGAGAAGTGAGAGTGAGTCTGGAAGCAGAGAGACGCTGTACGTCACTGCTCTGCGACGAGCTCCTCCTTCCACTCCCCCTCCTCCCCCCAGATACAGGACACCGCGGAAGTCTGACCCTGCCAGTTCCAAACTCCACAGAGACACTCCTTCAGGTATACTGGGCCGAGGCCGTTTAGGGCTTTAAAGGTCAACACCAGCACTTTGACTTGTGCTCGGAAACGTACCGGGAGCCAATGTAGGTCTTCCAAGACCGGTGTTATGTGGTCTCGGCGGCCGCCCCCAGTCACCAGTCTAGCTGCCACATTCTGGATTAGTTGTAGTTTCCGAGTCACCTTCAAAGGTAGCCCCACGTAGAGCGCATTGCAGTAGTCCAAGCGGGAGATAACTAGAGCATGCACCACTCTGGTGAGACAGTCCGCGGGCAGGTAGGGTCTCAGCCTGCGTACCAGGTGGAGTTGGTAGACAGCTGCCCTGGATACAGAATTGACCTGCGCCTCCATGGACAGCTGTGAGTCCAAAATGACTGCCAGGCTGCGCACCTGGTCTTTCAGGGGCACAGTTACCCTATTCAGGACCAGGGAGTCCTCCACACCAGCCCGCCCCCTGTCCCCCAAAAACAGTACTTCTGTCTTGTCAGGATTCAACTTCAATCCATTAGCCGCCATCCATCCTCCAACCGCCTCCAGGCACTCACACAGGACCTTCACCGCCTTCACTGGTTCTGATTTGAAAGAGAGGTAGAGCTGGGTATCATCTGAATATTGATAGACACCCAGTCCAAACTCCCTGATGATCTCTCCCAGCGGCTTCATATAGGTGTTAAAAAGCATGGGGGAGAGGACGGAACCCTGAGGCACCCCACAAGTGAGGGCCCAGGGGTCTGAACACTCATCCCCCACCACCACTTTCTGAACACGACCCAGGAGGAAGGAGCGAAACCACTGTATAACAGTGCCCACAGCTCCCAGCCCCTCTAGACGGTCCAGAAGGATGTTATGGTCGATTGTATCAAAGGCCGCTGAGAGATCCAGCAGAACTAGGAAACAACTCTCACCTTTGTCCCTAGCTCGCCGGAGATCATCAACCAGCGCGACCAAGGCAGTTTCAGTCCCATGATGAGGCCTGAATCCCGATTGGAAGGGATCCAAATGGTCCACATCCTCCAGGCGTGCCTGGAGTTGTTCAGCAACCACGCGCTCAATCACTTTGCCCAAGAATGAAAGATTTGAGACTGGGCGATAGTTGGCCATACTGGCCGGGTCTAAAGATGGTTTTTTAAGAAGCGGTTTAATGACCGCCTCTTTCAGCGGATCTGGGAATGTTCCCTCAGAGAGGGAAGCATTCACCACCCCGCAGAGCCCATCGCCCAGCCCTTCCTGGCTTGCTTTCATTAGCCAGGATGGGCAAGGATCAAGGAGACAGGTGGTTGGTTTCACGCGTTTAAGCAGCCTGTCCACATCCTCGGGGGTAACGGATTGAAATTGATTCCATGCAACTTGACCAGACAGAGCTCTAGCACTCTCCCGCCCCAGCCCTGCTCCCTCCGAATATGAGTGATTTTATCTGCAAAAAACTTTGCAAAATCGTTGCAGGAGATCTTGAAGTCTTTACAAGGCCCCGGTGGTAAAGGTGGTTCCGTTAAATTGCGAACCACCTGAAAGAGTCTCCTGCTACTATTTTCTGCAGATGCAATAGAGGCGGTGAAGAAAGTCTTCTTCGCCGTCGCTATCACCACTTGGTAGGCTCGACGTTGAGCTCTAACCTGTGTCCGGTCAGATTCGGAGTGAGTTTTCTGCCACCGACGCTCTAGCCGTCTCAGCGATTGTTTCATCGCCCTCAGCTCCGAAGAAAACCATGGGGCTGTCTGGGCTCCATGCAATCGGAGAGGGCGCTTCGGAGCCAGACAGTCGATAGCCCTGGTTAACTCCGCATTCCAGCGGGCCACCAGGGAATCAGCTGAAGGCCATCAACATGGGATAAAGCATCCCCTACCACTCTCTGGAAACCATTTGGATCCATTAAGTGGTGGGGGCAGACCATCTGAATTGGTCCCACCTCCCTGCAGAGGGGAAGAGTCATGGAGAAGTCCAGTTGCACCAGGAAGTGATCTGACCATGGCACTTCTTTTGTTTCACTTTTACTTAGTGTCAGATCACCCACGTCACTAGAGGTGAACACCAGGTCTAAGGCATGTCCATGACTATGAGTTGGGCCAAACTTATTCAGGGACAGCCCCATGGAGGCCATGCTTTCCACGAAGTCCCGAGCAGCCCCTTGTAAGGTCGTGTCGGCATGGATGTTAAAATCCCCTAGGACAACCAAACTAGGTGTCTCCAGGAGAAAATCCGCCACGACCTGAAGCAGCTCGGACAGGGAATCCTTGGTGCAGTGATTTATGTGAAACACAATATCTAGGCATGGGCGGGGGACACTTTTATTTTTTGCACTGTAATGAGAAACCATTAATTCATACTTCGCAAACCACCCTGCCACTACTTTTGAAAGCTTGGTGAGATATGGAGAAAAGATAAGTCCTTGTAGCATCATCAGGGGAGCAACAGGATCTGAACTGGATTTGGAAGTGATCAAGCTGTATCCTGAGCTTGTAGAAGTCTCTTCTTATACCCATGTATTGGCAAACACATTGTTCCAGTTATTTGGCAATGCATTTGCATAGTTTATATTTGCAGTGAAGGGCTCTTCGCTACAAGTTTGCCTTGAGTCTGAATTAAATCCCTTGAGGACTGCAAGAACAAAGCAAGCCAGTGTCCTAATATTGCCCCTGGTTTAAGCAGCAGAGCTTTGCCCTATCAGCCAAATCTGCTGACACTTGAAATGAAACATTTCAAGGAGGCATTCGTAATCAAACTGTGGGTGAAATATATCATAAGTTAATTATATATCATTAAAAGACATTTATAGAGCTGTAATATGCATATAAGAGATTGATTTAATTGTCACACGGTGAACACCAATTATTTAAGCAAATAATATATTGTGGGATTTTAATTATCAATCCCACTTTGGAACTTCTCTTTGAAACCTTTTCCCGTTTGTCCAGAATGTCATGCTGAACAGTCCCAGAAGTGATTTTAGAACAGTAGCTATATTGAAAGTTTGGTGGTCTGGTGCTAATTCAGCCACTTCAGATTGAAGAGAAGGATCTGTTAGTTGAAATATATTTCCTGACAAGGCTTAATTGTTTAACAAAGCTTTTCCCATTGTTGGTTGTCTACCACTTTGTGGTCGAGGGATATATTGTGCTCAGCAGTGCTCAGAAGCATCCTCCTTGTTATTGTTCCCTCATTTATGATTGAGCTGATCACTGTTTGTCAGCTACCATAAATGCATCCCAAGGTAGCTCCTCAGCAGTTCAATAGCCCTCCTTTCCTCCTGGCAGGTGAATTGGTGCTGCTTACTAAAATGGGAAGTGGGGAGGCAGCAAGAAGAGCTATACCCTGCAGACACACCGGCAAGAGTGCTGGGTTGGCTCCACAGTTGGGTTTGCACCATGCTGACCTCACTGTGCCTCACTCCCCACACTCCCGGTAAGCAGCAATGATTTACCTTCTCATGCATCCTACAAACAAATTTATTATTTCGGTCACAGACCAGTTCCAGCTCACATACAATATCAGGGAAGTCATATAACACTATAGGGATACATTTAGATTTACAGTTGGGTATAACAGGGACAATACAGATATAACAGCAGTTAAAAATACATAAGTTAAATCTTAATCACTAAAATATAACCTAAAATTGTCATTTAAGGCCTAAGTCATTATGGTAGCACAGCTTGTTCCCTAAGTTTTATGGCAGATGCACAGAATTTGGCCACCCTTAGCGTGATCTCTGGATCCTTGCCTCTACCAGGGATTTTAGACATTGAAGTTCGGACCCATTTGGAGATTTTTGTATAGCAGGGATGATAAGTACCGAAAGTATATCCCTGTATTAACGACAGCATAACAAGACATGAGAGACAGTTTCTACCTCCATCAAACCACAGGGGCAGACTCGTTCCACGTATGGTTTATGCTCAAATCTGCCCTGCAATAATTTCATGTGTCCTAAAATAAGTGTTGGCTGAATGCAGCAGACAATTCCAGGGAGCGCCCCAAGGGGACTGGACAGACCCTGCCAGATTGGCGAAGGGGTTGAGGAGGCACCCAAGGAGGAGGATCCTGAGGAAGGTCCTAGTGGGAAAGTTTCTCCTTGGCTCATCCCATCTCCTCACTATTCACTCAGATGTGCAACTCCTGCCCCACCTCCATCTCTGGAGTCACTAGGGTTTGCCTCTGACTCAGACACCCAGCTTGTTAGGCCAGCTCTGCTTCCAGAGCACCCAAAGTCCACCTTCAGCTCAGATCCTTGAGATCTCCACCCTGTCCACTCGAGAGCAGTCACTTATGCCTCCTCCATCAACACCAGTGAAAGCAAAGGCAGGTGGATCAGGCCGAGCCTTCCTGGAGGAGTGCCCATTTGCTTGCCCAGGCTAAGGAACAGCCCTGCTGACTTAGATGATTCCCACCCATTCCCATATAATGGGATGGCAGGGATCATACAGCTTGTTGGATCAACATCTTAGTTGGCTTAGCTATGCATTGACTCAGCTGTGCCTATGTGTCATATTGATCTGAATATTAAGGTTTTTGGTAAAAATCACAATCTAAGTTCGGGTTCTTCCAGTGAGAGTAAAGACACACCTCTCCGAAGGTCAGGTGTCATCAATCTACCCCACCATCTGCTACTGCTCCACTCAGAGGTATCACATACACCTGTCAGTGAGGGTTGTATTCCTGACTATCAGAAACATACAGCATCAATCTCATCACAACAATGTCCCCAACAGAACACTGTGGCTAGGGAAAAGAACATGAAATGAGTACCAGAAAATGTGATGCCCTCTTCTGGGACATACATCAGATGAAAGAAACAGAATTGAAATTGGAGTGTGAATGTGTGTACAGTCTTGGAAAAATATCTATTGGAAGAAAAATTGTTATATAATATACAGCAATATATAGTATGTATGTACTTGGCTGCTATTGTCACGAGCTCCATTAAAAAAGCAATACTTTTGCAAGACATACTGAATTCTCTGTTCTTTGGCACTAAATAAAGCTGGACACCTTTAGAAGCAATGCTATTGCTTTCGGGGGGGGGGGGTAAGACCTTAATAAAAGAGATATAAATAACGGTGTGGTACTCTGAATTGGTGTATGTAGGTAAATTTTAATGGGAGTGGTGCAGCCACATTTATTACTGCAGTAATCATCATATAATTTCCACTGGCCCGGTGCTGTGGGGCTTGCAAGCAATGCAGCAATGCCTTTGAAGAAGACTCGTTAGATTTAAGTAATAGCTGGGGCCTAAACATTCTATCAAGGAACTGGAGAACAAATCAACTTTTATTGCGAATGCAAAAAAGGGAAAAAAACTCAATTTTCCTCAGAAGCTAATAAAAAATTATATATATATATATATATATATATATATATATATATATATAACCAAATGAGTGGTAGGTTTATTACTTTGCTGCTTGCCTTCATAAAAATGAGAGAAAAACTAATCAAGGGGGGGGGGAGATAACAGCTGTGAGGCACAGTGCGACTGACCAAGATGGATGCCTCAGAGCTATGATACTCATTAGCTCCCTAATACCGAACAGCAAACAAGTCTTAATTAATTTGGACTTAAACTGTTCTGTTAACCTGACAAAGCAGCAGGGTAAGGATTTTTGAAGAGGTCAGGGCAGCGGACATTTGCCAACGTACTTCTGAATCTTCGTACATGTAGCACTAGAGAATGGAAGACCCATACAAGGCCAGGTGAATTATCATGTCAAATGGAGTAAAAAGTGGAGGTGTGGCCTCTGCTGAAGAAGTGGGTGCATCCTGCTCCTTCATCTTATGTAAACTCCGTTAGAAGCAAAATAGTAGTAGCTATTCCTATTACAGTTTGCAATGAGGCTGTTGTCCTGCTTTGTTTCCCCCGGATCAGGCTGATTTGTCTACCTCACCCCAGATCCATCCCAGAAACATTTCAGAGGATGAAGCTAAGGTATCTTAAACCCTTTTTCAAACAAACAGTTAACATGGGGTTTTTAAAAAGTTGGGGGCGGTGTCCCAGCACCGCACAGGATTGGATCCTCCCTCAACAGCTGTTAAGTAGGAAGATCCAGTCCTCCATGGTGCTGGTTGCTTCTCCTTCATGACTGACTTGCTTTCCTTGTGTGCAAGAAAGCCACCTGTGAAATAGCTCCCACACTCCAAAGGGTAATAGAATAATAAAATCAAAGAATCGTAACGCTGGGTTCATCTAGTCCAACCCTCTACAATGCAGGAATCTCAAAGATCAATGCCTCCACTTGACAGCTGCTCAGAAGGGGCATTGATACTATGTGGTATCAGGCAGGAAGGAGAGCCACAGCCTTCTCCCAGGAAGACAAGCCACCACTCAGGTAGGTCTTGGCCTTTTTGCTCAGTTCCCCTGCCCTGCCTGCCTCTCATTCCATTCTGCCTGATGCTGTGCCCCCTGACAGCCATGGACTGTTCTGGTCCAGTTTAACTCCACTCACCACAATCCATGGCTGTGTGTATGCAGTTCATCTGAGGTTGGTTTATTTGCAGTATTTTATATAAACTTGTATGGACTTGGGTTTTTAAAATTTATTTAGTGATGACATTTTCTGCTTTCACGTATGTAATAAGTAAGAAACCATAGAATTGTAGAGCTGGAAGGGACCCAAAGCATCATCTAGCCCACCCTCTGCAATGCAAGTAAACTTTCTATCTTTATGATAACAAATAGTATTCACAATAAACAGTATTTTACTTCACCTGCAGCCTTTTATCTAACCTGAAACAGTTTACCATGTAAATGGAAAACTGGGGTTGTTGCAAAACAAAAAATCTTCACTGTCCAATGCTCAGATTGAGCTTCTCTCGTGGTAGTCCAGGTATCTGTCATTTTGTTCCACTAAAAATGCCCTGAAATAAACCTATTTCTATATTTTTTAACATCTCATATCTTCCAACCAATGTGCTTTTCATATGGATTCGGTAGGGCTACAAAATTGCCAGAATCACCCCCCACCCACCCACACATGCACTCACTCAAGCCCCAATAGGCATACAAAAAGAATTCAGGTAGCTTGACTTTTGTCTGCCCATAAAAGAATCAAACTGTGAGTTTTCAGGTGAGAAGTTTAGTTCAGCCATATATAAGACCATATATAAGAAGAGATATGTGTCGGAATTATTTCCATTTGCTAGAACTTCTCTGACTGCGGTGTTGCACCAAGGGTGTAACGGGTTTGAGAGGAGACATGTTAAAATTGGGGCTGCCAACCTTTCAGGACAAGTGGGGACATAAAGAATTTTCAGAAAGTGCCATAGGTGCCAGTCACAAAATGGATGTTGTGGGAGTATAACACAAAATGGGAGCCAGGGGCATGGCAGAATGGTGGCTACGTTGAAAAGAGCAGAAAAAGAGACAGGACCACAAAATGGTGTGAGCATGGCCCCCAACTGCCGCCCCATCAATGGGAAAAGGTATTTACATCAGCCACTACTGTACTTGGTCACAGAGGGAAGCTACGTACACCTTTCCTCTGTTCAAAATAGATGGGAGGGTGGGCATCAAATCCTGCCACCCAGTGAAATGTGGCCATGTTTAAGGGTGTATGTTGAGTGTGGGAGAGGCTGAGCCACTTCAAAAAGGAACGGAGCAGGAAGAGCAAATAGTCTCTTGTTTGTTGTAGATTTTTGAGGGGGTATTTACTGAGATCTTTTGTGGGCAGCGTAACAAGTATTGGCAGGCAACTTGCATCATCAGGCACCATGTTTGCAATCCCAGTGTTTAGCTAATCTGCAGGGCTTTAAGGGAAGTTCATGTTTTCTTTAAAATGTGAGCTCCATGGCAAAATGTATCTCTGAGCTGAAAACAGAGGGCGGGGAAAACCCTCTAAGCAACCCTCACAGTCGCCCAGCCTGACATCCTCTTGGGAAACTGTGATTTGTTGATTTCCATGTCACTCATCACTACAAGCTAATGCAACTGTTTGTGGTAATTGACAGTCCATCAAGTCCATGTGAGCTGCAACACACACCTTGATACAGAGGCCAATACAGCTGATAAGTACCCTGCAAATTGTCACAGTGACAAGCCTCACTGTCACCTTGTGATCTTCTTTCCTTCCTCTTGTCAGGAAATAATCTAAGTCCCCGGAGCAGAGTTTTCCCACCAAGGCTTTATCTTAAGTTATCCTTTTCACTTTCAATTTGTCATTATGTCTGTCTCAAGACAATGATTTTCACTCCAATCCGAATCAGACCTGCTAGTTATTTGTGTGTGTGTGTTTAACCTTTGAGGCAATTTGCTTTTCCGTATGGGTTTGGCAAGGCCCACAAAATGTTAGCTTGCTGGGAAGCACCTCCTCATTAGAAGAAAGATAACTTCTCAGAGAGTATTGGCAGGTAGGCGGCCTGACTGTCCAGGGAAGATTGACGCAGAAATGGGGCTAGACTTTCAAAGTTAAAAGTAATAGGGGGCTGAATGGGTGGTGCAGTGCAGCAAAAAGACTGCAAAGTTGTACTGCTGTAGCTCTCAGTTTCCTGAAATCCTGCATAAGGAGAGAGGAAGATTCCATATGCCAGGCACGGGAACCTGTGGCCCTCCAGATGTTACTGGGCTCCAACACCCATCAGCCTCAGCCAACATACAGAGTTGTAATCTAACAAGTTTTGCAGGACCCACCATAAATCCATTCTCCCAGCTGTGCAAAAGTAACTTGTGGATAAGGGGCCCCAACACATCATCTAAAGGGCATCTCAGAAGATGGTAAGAAATGGGGCCAGTCTTGAAGCTGCAGACATGCCAGGCTGATGTGGGACTCCCTTTTGATCATCAGCTGTTTAGTCTAACAAAGGACATTTTATGAGAGTCGGCTGGGGAATACCTGCCACAACCCTTCCACAAACTTCCATGCCCCGTAGATATTCTAGTTTCCTATCTTGGATATTAGTGGAAGAAGTTTATTGCAGTTGTTTACAACTCTGATCAGCCACCAGCAAACACATCCCTTTCTTTAGCCCAGGTTTGAAATGGGCTCATTTGGAGAACGAGGGAGATACTGATATTTACATCTAACAATTTCCCATGGACTCATTCTACATTTCCCTCTTGTGTGTTTTGCTTTCATTCCAGAGAGTTCACAGCTTCACCAATGAGTCCCATAGGAAATTGGCAATGGAATGCAGTGGTCTCTGCTGTGTTGTTCTCAATTCAGGGGGGGGGGCGGGAGGGGGGAATAATCAACTGAACTCAAGATAGTTTGCATGGGGGAAAGCAGTGAAGCATGTCACCTTTTTAGCAAACACCTGGTAGAAGTAGACCGAAATTAGGGGAATAAAGCTTAAAGGCATTATGTTTTCTACCCACAACTCTCTAGATTCATCACAGCCAGCATTTCCCTATACAAATATTTTTACACCTTCAGTTTTCAAATATACATCTTCAGTTTCACAGCTTTTGTTTGTTGTTGTTTAGTCGTTTAGTCATGTCCGACTCTTCGTGACTCCATGGACCAGAGCATGCCAGGCGTGTTTTTATTTTAATGGTTTTCTAAGGCTCAGGCATACAGTATAAGTCTGGGGTCTTCCTGCATGTGAATCTGAAGTCTTAAATCTGAGAGTTGATCTTCCAAAACTATGCCTCCAGATGTTTTGGACAACAACTCCCACCAGCCACAGTCAGCATGGTCATAGTCCAAAACATCTGTAGGGCACCAGGATGGTAAAGCTAGCTGTTTCAGGACTGGGCTGGTGGTACCCCATATTTCCTTCCCACAAGAGGTAGGGAGAGCAGCTAGGGGGTGGTTTTCAGCAGAAAATTGGCCAGAGAAAGACTGGAGGAGCCCATTCTGTGTATTCCTCTCATTAGACTTACAGTCTATTGAGGCTTCTTTGGCTTTAAAAAAAATGTGTGGAAAAAATAACTGGCATTTAACCTCTAATTTGATCCTAATGATAGCATGTCCCCACTATTTCCTGTTGGACATTAATGGGTCAATCAACATTAAACATTTAAGAAATGCACTTTTAAAATGACTTGGAGGAATCTACCACAGTCTTTTAAATTTCTCTATTTTTAAAACAAGAGTTTCATCATGTTTATAACGATAGCCATCCTTGCCCTCCCTGGAACTCCTCTAATTCTGCACTATCATTTCAAAATTATTCAAGCTACTTAGAAGCCCATTAGCCTGGTATCTACAGATAGAATCCACAAATGCATGGACCCTGTACACTCTGATGAAAGCAATCTAGCACTCTAATCAGATGGATCCATCGCTGTGAACAACCTCTTCCAGAGGACTGGTCCCTCAGCAACTCCACACTCAGTCTTTTTCAAGTGTTTTCCTTCATGGCTGTAATTTTCTTTCTTTCCCAAATGGCTTTCTAGAAGTGGAAACTAGCAGGCCATCTCTGCACTCCGCTAGCAAAAAGTCCATCACCACCACATGTTCTGATAATATCACAGTGAGAGTGCATTCAGCATTTTAGATATAAAGGT
Source organism: Podarcis filfolensis (assembly GCF_964270895.1). Lineage (NCBI taxonomy): Eukaryota > Metazoa > Chordata > Lepidosauria > Squamata > Lacertidae > Podarcis > Podarcis filfolensis. The sequence continues at coordinate 63,775,510 of NC_139609.1, forward strand.
ATTGTTCTATAAATGGTAGGTAAGATGAAGAGAAAGTGTTCCATTTAAGAAGCATAGGCCCAGTACCCTTGAGTTCATTTGGCCTTCTTCCCAAAGATAGTTCACTTCCTCCTGATTTGATATAGGAAGGGCAGGGTAGGGAAACAGGGATGGGAAGTTTAAAAGTGGTGTCGGTTCTTAACAAGGGGAGAAAATGGGTAATTAAGACCCAAGGGAAGGCAGAAGGCCAGCCAGCACATAACCCATGGGCTTCTGGTTGGCTGCTGCAAGAAGAGCATGCTGGGCTACATGAGCCTTTGGCCTGTTCCAGCATGCATATTGCTGACAATGTATACCAAACCTCCAGATAACCCCACACAGCAGTTTCATGTAGATGTTAAACAGCATACGGGATAAAATCAAACCCTGAGGAACCCCACATTGAAGGCTTCATGGGGCTGAAGAGCCCTCCCCAAGCATCACCCTCTGGAAATAGCTACTGAATTAGGAGCAGAACCACCACAAAGCAGTGTCACCCACCCCCTAACGTGAACAGCGACTGTAGAAAGATACACTGTAGAAAGATAGTTGAAGGTCTTGAAATGTGAGCACAGAGCGCTAGACAAGATGGGCCTTTGACATGCTTTAACAGGGTTCTTCTTATGTTCATATGTGGTAGAGACAGTTGAATGAACTGAGCTTTCTAGATGCAGGGCTTAAGCTGCTCTGTAGAACTATTTGATGTTTTGGTATTATTACATACTGTAGAGCTTTTTAATGGTCGTCTTGCATCCCCTCTGAGCTTTCAAAATGCGGTGAAGAAATTTCTAAATGGTACTAATCGTAATGCACATTTTCACTTCGGTTATTTCAGAGCCCAAGAATGGATGATCTAATTAAGAAATCTTTTCTCGTGCTACTTTAACCAGGAGAAAATGCCACAGAAAATAAATGACTCATGGATATCTTACCAGTAAATAATTTCATCACAATTTCCCTGAATAAAAATCTGATTATCAGTGAGGGAATCAGGAAATGTCACTAGTATTTACAGCAAACATTTGTATATTTCATTGTAATATTATTTCGTTTCTATACTTACTGCGAGAGCACATTAAAAGTACCAATTTGACTACTTCATATTGACAGATCTATTTTAAGTGCATCCAATGTTAATTTTTTTCCCAGCCCATAGCACTAATGAAGCCACATTTAAAATGTCAAATCTGCAGGTCAAGTATCTTGCTTTCAAGAAAGGTGAATAAATGTGTAACAACAGTTCACAAAAATGGATTCAAAAACTGTGGATTTGCAGTGTCTAGAATTTTGAATTGAACTTTGAGGTTATACTGTATTCATAGCAAACACAGGATTTTTAACCAAGACATTTTATCAAACAGTGGATATTAAAGAAATTCAGTAATGGCGTCTGAGAGAGAGCCCTCATCCAGCAGTATATGCTTGAGAGCAGACTTTCATAAGTTCCTCATAAGGTGGATCAGGAATCAGATACCCAGAAGGGTGTTGTTTATGCAGTTTCTGGGACTGTACCTCCACATCAAGTACCCAAGGCTGTAATTTCTGACACTGGATTGGCAGCTGCCTATGCATTGCCAGATCAATGGAAGCTTTGACAGTGGTAACCATCTGTCTGGAGGATCTGAGGTCCAAGCTCCTTGTCCACAGATATGCTCAGGAGCAGTCAATTGCTATATGAGAATATCTCTGATTCATTGCCAGTATCAGCAGAACCTGCTGAGGTGGTGCTGCAACATGGTAGAAGAAGAGAACATACTTAGTGCTAAAATGTTGTCTGCCATTCACACAAGAAAAGGTGTGTCAGGCTGAAAAGCACAAGAGATGGGGCCTTTTCAGCAGTGGCCCCATTACTACAGAACTCCTTCCGTTATTTAAGCAGGTTCTAAAGACCTGGTTGTTTCCTGAATGAAAGAAAGCAGAGGTGCAAGTGTGGCAGGGAATGGGCAAGGAGTACCGCCATCATCAGCACCAAGTAAGAGCCACCCTGTGTGGATTGTGCTGGGGACACTCAGCTTAGTTATATCTGGGTTGAATCAGAAGCTTCCTGTTATTATTCTGGTCTTGTTAGAGCGAGGCGATAAGGTTCTTATCTAGCTTCCTGACTGGTGTGCCCTGTAACCTTTCCATGACATATCCAAACAGCAACTTCCAAAAGCATCCCCTGAGGATCCCTGCAGTGTACAGGTGGTCTGAACCTTTGACAACAGTAACAAATAGCACAGTCCACAGAAAGATCCAACACAGGTAGGTCATATTCTAGAAAAGGTCTCCAAGGGATGGAAGTAGAGACATTGTGCCTAGCTAAACCTTGATGCTCATTAACAGTTAGATGGCACTGAAGTTTTGCAAGCCATTGCTCTGTTAACTCTCAATGACCGTCTAGGTGCCAATATATTTCTCTGTATGGAACATCTTGGTGAGAATTGACTGTTCTATAACCATTTTGTGCCAATGCTAGGACAATGCAGAATCAGGAGTTGAATGGTACTGGGTTATGGTGCATATAATGTACTTTAAAAAAAATGAAATGTGAACATATATTGCCAAGCAGAGTATTTGGGCTGCATGTTCTGGTATTACTGGCCATGATGATCCAGGTCTCATAAGAGTAGTTGCATATTGTTGTAGACCAATGAAATCCAAGACGTTGAAAGAGAATGTGTGGAATTTAAAGAATGTGTGGAATATGTGGAATTTAAAGAATGTGTAGAATATGTGGGATCAAATTTCTATTTAAGTTAATACTCATGTAAATACTAGATTACACATTCTTCAGATCAGGCACAGTGGGGCACACTTAGCCTAGAATCAAACCTTGGCTACAGATCACAGTTAAGGAGGAGAGACCGTAACCATGATCCCGTGTTACACTAAGCCAAACCATGCTTTAGCATGAATATGCTGGCTCCCAAAGAGGAGACTGCAGCCTCTTTGCTCCTTCCCAGACTTTCTCCGTCAGTGTGGCACAGCAGCTAAGTGAAGGATCTTTAGTCAACATCTGTCCTGTGGTTACATGTTGTGGTTTAGGAGGAGAGACCTTAAGCACGATCCCAGTTTCAGATGGCTTAGCTGCTGCTTGCTAAAGAGCTCATGGAGGAGAAAAGCAGGTATCTGCAGTCACATTGACCTATACTCTGGCTTACTGTGATGTGTGAACCAGACCAGTGTAGTGAGACAAATATGCATCTTTCTGACCTCCCCAGTCAAGATCTCAATGGAAGTCAGCTATACCAGGAAGAATCCTACAAACAAACTCTGGCACTAGCATCCAACTTTCCCTTATTTTTTGCAGTTTAACAAAAGTTTCTGCTATGTGTGTATATGTCTGTGTACATATATATTTGAATCGTAGGATGTGAATGCCAAGAGCTCAGCAATTTACAGCAGCTGTAGCCAATGGAATCTCCACCCCTTTCCTAACAATGACACATTTGCATTGACATATCATCCTCTGACTCCTCAAAATAGCCTTAAACACAGGGTCGAGGAGATTTTAATTGTTGGTTCAATTTTGCCATGCTCCTTGTTTGTAACGGGGCCCCCATGAGCAGAAACAGCTGTTGGCTGATAGAGTCAGCCCATCTGCTGTGGTTAAAAAACTCCACTGAAGTTGCTCTCCCGAGTTTCATGTGGCTATAACCTGAAGTCGCTACAGAGTCATAGCTGAGCCACTAATTCTTTACCAAATTCCTTCAGCTGTTCAGTTTCAGAGTGTTACAGCTTGCATGGATGAAAAATATATTTTGCCCTGAAATAATCTCCATGTAGTAGGGATAGGAAGTGGACTCATTCAGGTATTATGTGCTACATAAGGATGTATACTGTAAAATGGGGGGGGGGACGGGACTTGGAGATATTAGTGTTCCAAAGCAATGAAATGTAGTCTTCCAGGCAGCAAAATCCAGTTTAATTTAATTCACTTACTTCTGAGAAGGGAGTACTTGTGCATAAGATTGAAAATCCATGCCCCGAGATTAATGGGGCAACAACCCTCTGTTGTTCCTCTTCAGTCTTTCTTTTCTTTTTTTACTGTGTTTTGGGAGTTTTTAGTGAGAGAGAGGGAAATGCAAAACTAACAGTCACTAAATCATTAACCAATTACAAATAGGATTTAAAAAACAAGGGAATGAAAATGAAGGCTAAAAGGGAGATTTTTAACAAAGAGTATAAATTATATGAAAATGAGATGAACTAGGCTACATATTTATGCTTAAAACAAATGTGAAGAAAGAACACTAATGTTCCCAAGTAGGGAGTACCACACTCAGCATGAACATTTTTCTACTTCCAAAGAGGTCAGAGCTTCTGCTAGATCTCTGCACACACTTCAGTGCTCTTGACTATGAAGTTCAGGTGCCTCAGCTGCGTGCACTGCTGGGTATTTGGAGGTCTTGAGAGACAATTAGAACATTCAGAACCACATAGCTGCCAATCAACTTGTGTCATGATCTGGGACTTGTAAAGTCTACGGCTATCAAATGGTAAAGAACAAATTGCACCAATCTGTGTGAAACTGGTAAAACAGGAATTCAGGTAGCTTTCATTAAATGATCAGGTGTTCAAGGGAGTTATGCGTCTGGAAAAGGGCAGAGAATGTGCTTCCAAATGAAGTTATAAAGCTCCAGAAATTCAGCCAGACTTTGGAGAGCGATTTCCTGCAGATGTTTCACAGTCCTTCAGGAAGGAAATTTTCAAACGTATTTTGGCTTCTCTCTGATAAAGGCATCCCCAAATGAAGAATGAACTGCATAAATATTTAAAGAGCAATAATATGAAGGGAGGCGAGTGCATCATTATGTGCAGGAGGAAAGTAAAAGAGATTCAGAACTACTTTGCTAGGAAGTCAGAAGCACCTCAGTGCCTGCTTGGAGTGATCAGATTTTAAACTTGGCACTTGAAGCCTGTTCAGTGCTAAGAGAAGTCAGAGATAATAAAGGGAGACAAGAAAACATTGTGATGATCTATGCCAGGTTTTCTCCAAATTTAACAGAATATGTCTTTTTGGGTAGGAGGGTGGGAGACAACTCTCCAACCTTTGGAACATATAAGACAAGTATGAGCCCCCAATTAGTTATCTTCAGAGGACACCAGATAGCTCAGTTGGTTAGAGTGTGGTACTGATAATGCCAAGGTCACAGGTTTGACCCCCATACGGGCCACCTCCATATTCCTGCATTGCAGGGAGTTGGACTAGATGACCCTTGGAGTCCCACAATTTATGCAGTCGTCTTTACACCCACTTTGGAAAACAGCTCCCAATTGGATGTTCACATGTCACATTCACCAAGTGTGCAATATGTGTACCTCTAGACACAAATAGTTTGAGCTGTACACTTCTACAGTCGTTCATACATAATTTTCAACAAGCGTACAGCCTATGTACCTATGTATACAATAGCTGAGCTGCACAAATCCATAAGGGTACACTCTTTCACAAATGCACCTGCACATGTTTAGAGACAGCTTATGCCTGCATTCTGTGTAATGTGAACAAACCTATATAGCAAGTGATGTCATGGCAGTAACAAGGAAAAGGCCTTTCCACATGATCAATGTCATCATGTGGACAGCCTCTTGATTCCAAATGCTGCAGTATGAAGACTCTCAATTTTGGCACAAATCCATGTGGCTAGGACTCCCCATGTTACAAGTCACTCACCCCAGGAAATGGGTTGGGGCAGCATTCCCACAGAAGGCATATGTGTGACCCAGCTCCCACAAGCCCTTTCACATATAGGCATACACTTTGTAGTATGGAAGCCATTTCCTCATGGAATGACCACCACAAAGTGTGTGAATATTGCAACCATATGAATAGAGCAGAATACTGGATGTTAGACTCTTTACCACTTTGTTACCATCCTACTGAGACTAGTGTATAGCACTAGAAGAGTGGAATGGGAATCTTCCCATAAATAACTCTGGAGAGTGATTTTACCACTGCATCCCAGTCAGAACCCACCGTTTTTCTTCAGCTATGCAGCAACTCTTGTTGGAATCTGTATTTTTCATTGCCCTTCCTATGATGGCAGAACTCCTCATTTATCATTTACTAAGAAAACTCATGAATAAATGTGTGCAGCTCAGTGGTAGAGCTTCTCTGTGTGCAGAAAGTCCCACATTCAATCCTAGGTGGTTTATTCATACAAAATGTGGTTGTCTGTTACCCCATGCTTTCTGGTTACAATTCTCCTGTCACCAGACTAACAAAAATCCAGTAAGAAAAGTGATGGGAAATTGCACCAGGAAAGTGTGAGATAACAACCACTAGCAGGCAATGCCATACAACCTCTGTGCGCACCTATCTGGTTAAATGTTCAAGAAACAGCACACCTGCAGGTTGCTGGCAAATCCAAAAGTAAGCACCAGACTAGGTGATATGCAGGAGGTTTGCAGTCTCCCAGTGTGTCTTTCTGCTAAACACACTTGTGGGGGCCTCTGGCTTGAATCAAGGCCATGGCATGGATGAAAAAGGTATAACTCTCCCCTGATAATAAAGGTAAAGGTACCCCTGACTGAAAGTTCCAGTTGTGGACTACTCTGGGATTACAGCGCTCATCTCGCTTTACTGGCCGAGGGAGCCAGTGTACAGCTTCTGGGTCATGTGGCCAGCATGACTAAGCTGCTTCTGGCGAAACCAGAGCAGCGCACGGAAACGCTGTTTACTTCCCGCCAGAGCGGTACCTATTTATCTACTTGCACTTTGACATGCTTTCGAACTGCTAGGTTGGCAGAAGCAGGGACTGAGCATCGGGAGCTCACCCCGTCACAGGGATTTGAACCGGCAACCTTCTGATCAGCAAGCCCTAGGCTCTGTGGTTTAGACCACAGTGCCACCCATGTCCCTTAATACTACAGGCCTATTTCAAAGTGGCCTCCTAACTGCTGGTACAGTGGTACCTCGGTTTTCAAACATCTTCGTTTGATGAAAATTTCAGTTTTCAAACGCCGTAAACCCAGAAGTAAATGCTTTGGTTTTTGAACACGCCTCAGAAGTCGAACATGAAACACAACTTCCATATTGAGTTTTCCATTTTGAGGCTTCTGTACTGAGTTTTCGGTTTTCAAACATTTTGGAACTCAAACTGTCTTCCAGAATGGATGACGTTCAAAAATCGAGGTACTATGTACTTTGAAAATAAGAGAATAACCACAGGAGATCCAGTCATGGTACTCCCAAACCCACATAATATCTAGTTAGGCTCTAAAGCTAGGGGCTATGGCTCTCCCAAGGTTGCTGGACTTCAAACTCCCATCAGTCCTGAACCACTCAGCATGGCCAAAGCTGGGGGTGATGTTTGCAGTCCAGTAGAAGTTGCAGAGCGCAGGTCCCTCAGCCCTTCTCTAAAACATATGGTGAGAAATGAGGATACTGTGAGAGAAACAGCTGAAAGTTCCTATTCTTTTTACCTGTCATGAAATAGGCTCCATGTGACGGCCAGTTTCATAACATTATGAAATATATTCATAGCTTTAACTGTGCTGTGCAAAAAGATTCTGGGGTTACATATGTTAAATAGGTTAGGGGTCCCTTTCCTCACAGTTTCACAGCAATAATAGCCTTTAAGCATTCCTTCAGTCAGAGACATCTAGCACTTTGCAGATGCCACTCCTGCTCTCCAAGGGTTGAGAGGTTCGGGCTGATTGTTAGGCCTGAACAGATGGAACTCGGAATGATAAATGAGGGGAAGCATGACAGTTTTAGCTAATAAAGCTAAATATTGAAACTTTCCTGACAATGTGGGGTACTTGACAGAGGCATATTTCAGAAGCTGGTATAATAATTTGAGCGCCCAGAGAAAGGAGTGAGTAAAGCAAATTCTCCCTCCCTAGGATTCCTCTACGTTTGACAGGTTGATTAGTCATCTTCAGACATTGGTCACCTGTGGCAACCTTGCTGAAACTCAGAATGTCTCGCACAGACACCACTTTTGCTTGACATCCAGTGTCTTTCATGCTGAATTTGATAGTGCTTGTCCCTTTTTGCTGTCACCTATGGAGATAAAAAGTTTACTAATTCACTAATTGGTGCATTATGTCAAATCCGCCTTTAAAACTCCCAGTTGCCATCTGGTTTATTTGACATTAGTTTTTTCAATGTTTTTGAAGAAGAAAAATAGGAGGGGAGAGAGAAGTAAGGACTCCCTCAAAGCCAGTTAAAATGAACAACGACTTGTTTCATCTCCTTGGAGGGATGGTGTTTTTGTATATAGATTGGTTTTTAAATAAGTGGCTCCTCACTAGATAAAAGCCAGACCTGAGCGGTGATTACAAACAATGTGTTGCTTAGCATTTGTTGCTAAGTTACAGGAGAGCAAAGGTGCCCTCGGCTAAGGAGCAATTGTTCCAGAGAGTCAGGTTATAGTCATACTGTATTAAGAAATTAGATTTCTCCCCCTAAAGAATTGTAGGTTCCTTTGATATATATTACCTTTTGCTTAAGCATTTGTTGTTTGCAATGTGGTTTCAGGCCACCCGGAACTGGAATGGGAGGAACATGGAGAGATAAGAGGGAAACTCAGGCAACGATTACAATGTAACCTTGCTTGGATGTTCTTCCCTTTCTTTAAACCAATAAATCAGACCCTTAAATCTCCGCTTATTGCTTATTTATGGCCTTATTTAATATGCAGAGAAATTTATGCAAGACAGTTAATACCTCAACCTTTACATGAATAATGGGTAAAGACATTGACATGTATATGAAAAATCTGAATGGCTTCACCTTCTTTCCCTTGACAGATGGGGCTAACAATACAAGAGGTTACTAGGGCAAGAACATTACATTCCTAAAAAAAGACACTTGTTAGTGAAACGAACCTTTCCTTGCTTAAATACCAAATAGGGAAGAAGTTTCCTATGAGTGATCTTAGTTAAGGGGGTTTCTGGTCTCTTTGAGATTTCATCCCAAACTTGTGAATCAGTGTGCCAGAATCTTCACCCTCAGTGGTGGCACTAGACCCAGACTTTGGGGCCCAAGTCTAGAACCCCACAGAAGCTGCTTTGAGGGAGGGGCAAATGAAACACACTGCCTCTCTGCTTCCCTATCCCCCCCCCAAAAAAAAATCTGGCCCTGGATGGAGCCTAGGTAGCTAACCCAGGCTGCTGCCAATTTCTCAGCAAAATCACAGCTTGGATTTAAAAGTGCAAGTGCACATAACAATCCACCCACATAGCTCCAAGTGGTGGTTTTACTGAGATTGTAGCAAAAGCAGCACAGATGGCTAGCTGCCATTTTGAAAATGAGACTTAAGAGGAAGAGGGAAGGAGATTATGCTCTGTGATTACATGATGAGTCCTCTTCCCGCTTCCTCTTGGCTTGTTACACAGGCAGAAACTAATACCGTAACTGGTTCCCACTGGTCTGTGGAGCAACCCACATCCAGAGAAAAAAACGAGAAGAAGAGAAGAAGAGTTTGGATTTGATATCCCGCTTTATCCCTACCCGAAGGAGTCTCAAAGCGGCTAACATTCTCCTTTCCCTTCCTCCCCCACAACAAACACTCTGTGAGGTGAGTGAGGCTGAGAGACTTCAGAGAAGTGTGACTAGCCCAAGGTTACCCAGCAGTTGCATGTGGAGGAGCGGGGACGCGAACCTGGTTCACCAGATTACGAGTCTACCGCTCTTAACCACTACACCACACTGGCTCACTTTCAAGGGGAGTTTCAAGGAGAGGTTCAATGACCGATCAGGAATATCTTTTCAAGAGACAAGCCACACAAAACACTACAGTCATGTTCACCTGTATAGGTAAATTGTCGTGTTTGCATGCATAGGTAAAATGCCCAACCTGCCCCCACTGTTTGCCTGCCATTTTAATGCTTCCCCCTCACCACTCATGACTTCCAGCAGTGTTTTCTATCCCTCTCAATGTATCCTTTCCTCCCCACCTCAAGCCCTCCAGAAGAACCACAGGCTTGTAGAGTTGGAAGGGGCCATGAGACTCATCTAGTCCAACCCCTGCAGAATTCTTTCACCCAATGTAGAGCTCAAACCCATTACCCTGAGATTAAGAGCCTCTTGCTGTAATGAGTGGATGCAAGTGAGTATGCGTCATGATAGAAACAACTAACTGGTCATAGATTCATAGAGCTGTAGACTTGGAAGGGATCCCAAGGGTCATTTGTCCAACCCCATGCAATGCAGGAATCACAGCTAAAGTATCTCTAAAAGATGGCCATTCAACCTCTGTTTAAAAATCTGCAATAACCATCTTCCTAAATAGTCTCTTCCTGTGCAACAGCTTCTGTTAGTGCAATAGGAATTTCCATCCCCTCACCTCTATGGATCTCCTCAAATTGACTGGGGGGGGGTCAGGTGAACCCCCAAAGCAGCATGTAATGGGAGGAGGGGGAGATCGTTCCATCAGGCAAACAGAAATGCTTGCACTTCTGGAGTGATCACCTTAGTGCTGCAGTGAATTCTTCCCAATGTGCAGCTATCGTATACCCTTGACCGAAGAACGGTACACTCCTTCTATCTGGGATGGTCGTCCTCTTCCACCGAGCGCGCAGCTTCGGGAGGGACGCACATGGAGCGGTGAGGGAGGAAGGGCACACCCGCCTAGCCAGCCAGATCAGCCGAATCAACCCTGGCGATCAATGGGGTGACAGATGTCGCAGCCAGATCGCCCTCACATAGGAGAGATCCAAGATGGCGTCGTCGTTAGTAGTAGCGTCGACTTGAGCTCCGCATCAGTTGATGCTGTTTTTATTATTTTTATCAGTTTTTATTAGCTTTTTATCAGTTTTTATTAGCTTTTTATCAGTTTTTATTAGCTTTTATCAGCCTCAGTATTATCTTTGTTAGTTGGCAGCTATTAACTTACAAAGCCTAGGTCAAGGGCCTGAGTTACAGAAAGTCTGGAAAGCGCCGGAGAAGGCCCTAATTAGCGCCGGCTCAGCAGGAGTGGAGATCAGACGCCCTATTGTGGGTAGACGCCGAGCTTCCTGATTTACAGCAGAAGCTGCTCTGATTTACAGCGGCTCGAATCTCTCTCTCTCTGGAAAACCAACTGCCGTTGGTCTCAGCACAGCTGAGCCTCGCTGCTTCCCCTCTCCTTCGGCGGCTGAAACTGAAGGCAAGTTCTGCTTCATTTTATCCCCTGGCACAAGCCCTATTACTTTGCTGCAGTAAACAAGCCCTACTATTTTGCTGCAGTAAACCATTCTGATTTTTTAGTCATTTATAACTTCTTTGAGGTGACGAGGATACTGGAGACAGCCTCGGTATTTCTGCTCGCAAATATAAGGGGGAAGGCACCACAGGACAGAAGCGTTAAAAGCCCTAAAGCTGAGAACTAAAGACGGAAAAGGAGCAGAAACCCTAGAGGCCCACTGAGATAAGGGACAAGCATGAATCCTTGCTTGTAAAACAACCCTCCCCACCTTTCGAAGGTGGGAAACTGGAAGATAAACATAATCCATCTTGTGATTGAGCCAAGTGAAGCCAAAAAACCCAGGACCAAGAGATCCCAACAAACTGCTCCCGATTACCTTTTTCCACGCTCAACATGGTCCTCACAAGAAAGAACTATATGGACCTGGGAATTGCACCAATATCACCTCAGGGGGAGAGGGAGCCCCGAAGGAAGCAAAGTAAAATCACCAATTACTTCCCCCATAAAGAAGGGAATAAGAATCCACAGCACGAGAGCACTCCAAAAGAAATTGCCCCTACTGTGCTGGATTGGCCATTACAACGCAGACTTACAAACTAAGCATGAAAGACCAAATTATTCCATGAGCTGGGCGCAGGAACTGGACCTAGCTGAGAACGCCTTGATAACCAATTCCCCCAACCCCAATGACCTCGAGCACCAAAAATCAACTCAGAATCTCAGGGAAAACCAGCAAAACCCCCAGAATCTCAGGGAAAACCAGCAAGACCCTCAGCCCTCAGTGAATGCCAACAGTATAGAAGAGAGGGGTGACCAGTTACACAATCAAAGAGATCAGATACGCACAGACCTCTACAATATAAAAAACTTCCTAGCAGTAACAAATGGCCTACTCCTGACGCTTGTGGAGAACTTCAAACAAGCAAAAAGAGCCACAGATCAGACCCTGGACACAGTTGCTAGAATCCACATACCACCCAAAAAGAACTCACGCAAAAGAAAACCGGAACCCAAGACGAAGAAAACTAAAAACATCAAAAACTTTAAGCTGTCTAGAAAAACCAAACATATCAGCAAAAAACAGTGGCAGAAACTCTTCAACTTATTATCATCACCTCCTATATCCACAAAAAAAATCAAAGCTCAAGGCACCAAAGAGATCGACAAGGGAGACTCGTCAAAGACCAAACCCCTCCCCATATGTGAAAATAATTCCCCAAGTACATTCCAAGAAATAAGCCCCCCCACAGCTGTTCTCCCCCTATGTTCGCCCAGCCTGACAAAAGCAACCAAACCACAGCTGGATGCTCCTGTTTTGAACCCACCTAGGACCCCAGTAGCAACTGCAAACAGAAGTAAGTCGGGGATCTCCAATATAGATGAGAACCCGCGGGAACTCCAAGCCCCCAGTAGAAAGAAAGAATGGATCCTGGTCCTAAGCCCGGAAAATATGGTATTCACGAACTATCCAAAACCACTGGGTCCTCGCACAGGGACAGACTGCGTGAGGCACCTGCTAACTATTATAAACAACATTCTACCTGGGGCAGTTAAAGCAACCGACATAGACAGTATAGACTACCTATATCAAGATGGTCATTCAGTCCGTGCCCTGATCACTTTCACAGATCATAATCTGGTCAACTTCATCTTCAGAACAAGAAATCTATTTTTAAAGAAAGGAATAGATTTATTAAGAATCTTTGAAAACAGAGCTCCGCTAACCTCCCTACTGGCGGTCAAGGGGGAAGGGAGACCAGGAACAGAGGAACAAAATGATAGAGTGCATATGCAACAAAACCAGCAAAACCAGAGCCTAGTGCACCAGCAGGAAAACATAGCCCCCATTGAGACTCAACTTCAGTTGAACGACAGAGAGGACTTTTTCTCCATAGAAGAACATGCCCTAATAAATCATTTCTGGTCACTGCAGATGCCAGCCCAAAAGGAAATCTTGGTTAGACTGGACACCCTGAGAAGCAGACTGACCAAAAAGGAGACCCATGTTGAGACTACGGAAGGCTCACACACACAGCCTATATCCCCCAAGTGCCCACAAGAGGACGGTGGGAGGCGCCTTTAAATGTGTAGATTCGGAAGACCAATCGCAGCCCCCGCTCGTGTATGGTAAGGCAAAACTAAAACAGACCGTCACATTTCCGAGTACCTGGTTCAACTATCTAAAACTCTCCCCAAATGAAATAGCTACTCCCCCAAGTCCAAACCACCCCCTTAAGTCCCCAAGAGTTATGGATAATCATTCCCTTATGCAGCAGATGCCTATTGACAAACTTAATGGGAGTGTTTTTTTGGATGTAAAGGGGTCACTGGACACCGTGGACCCAACAAATCTACACCATGGAGGGACAAAGAATTAAAGCTGCTGTCCTGGAACATTGCAGGATGGCGCGCTAAGAAAAACAATCAACAACTTGCAATGTTTCTTAAGCGATTCGATATCATCCTCCTGCAGGAGACTTGGCACAGCGACCCCATTCTGTTCAATGAGTATTCTAGTCACTCCCTATTTGCTACTCCATCTGCGAGGGGAGGTAGGCCTAGTGGAGGTTTAGCTAGCCTTATCTCCACAGAGCTTGAACATTCCTTAAAAGCCCTCCCAAACTGCAATTCACTAGCCACGGCAGTCCTACTCAAATTTAAGAGAGATGCACTGGTAGTGGTCAATGTCTATCTGCCCCCCTGCCAAAAGAAATCTATAGTGAAAGCTAACTGGGCAGAGTTAGAGGCATTCCTAGAGTCCATAGAATCTTCCCACCCTTCTACACCGATTATAATTGGGGGGGGATTTCAATGCCCGTATGGGAATTGATGATAACAATCTTTACAGCCAATATAATCAGATTCAGGACCCTGAAAGTCCAACCGAAGCAGGCGTTTCACGACTTTCTAAAGATAATAAATGCAACTTCTCGGGGCTATGTCTAGCCCAGGTCGCAAAAAGAAGGGAGCTGATGATATTAAACGGTAGTAAGGAAGAGGATCTCCCAGGGGAGTATACCCATTTTTCAAAAATGGGAGGAAGTGTGATAGACTATATACTGATATCAAGATTCACCTATAACTCTGTGTCGAAGTTTCAAGTGGGACACAACACTGAAAGCGACCACTAATTTTAGCGCTCAATGGCCCATCGTTTAACAAACCCACGGCTAACCTTTACTACACCCCCATCGTTAATCTGGGATCACTGGCCCCCAGAAGAATTAAATGGACCCCCATGCTCAATACAGAGCTAACTTATCTCCTCCATTCGGAAGACGTGAAGACCATCTACTCAGCCATTGTATCAGCTAATACCGGGGAAAAGGCCATGGACTCGTTCAACGAGTTATTAGCAAGACTAAAGACCTTCATAACAACTGAGATACTTAATTCTGTTACAAAGCGGGCAAAGGATCAAGAGAGATGGTTTGATTTGGAGTGTAGACAAGCAAGGAAACGTCTGAGATCAACCTATCGGAATTATAGAAACACCGGAGCACCCTCGCTATTTATGGCTTACATCTATTTAAGACGAAATTACAGCCAGCTATTAAAGGTAAAAAAACAAAAAGCTGAGAGATTGGCCTGGTGTAATTTAGTGAAGGCCTCGAATGAGAAAGACTCAACCTCCTTCTGGCGTACCATTATGGGCCTGTTGGGCCAGGAGAGGATTGGTCCCACATGTACTGTAGAACCCCAGGAGTGGATGAAATATTTTCAAACCCTCTTCTATGACGACAAAGCTCAGCACAATGATCCAAGTGCCTACCCCGAGAATTTACCATATTGGCCTCCTGTCTCCATAGAGGAGGTGGGGAAACTAACTGCCCAACTGAAAAACAACAAAGCCCCGGGCATGGACCACATTCCAGCAGAGCTCATGAAGAACAATATCAGTTGGTGGGCTCCTATAATGGCGTCAATATTTACATACATCGATTCAACAGGCATAATACCTGGTTGCTGGACAGAGGCAGTAATTATTCCAATCTATAAAAAGGGCCCTATGGCAGATCCAGCGAGCTATAGACCCATTAGCCTCCTTACTATCCTCAGCAAACTGTATGCCAAACACCTCCACATCAAACTAATTGACTGGATGGAAACTGAGGCAGTTCTGGCAGAGGAGCAAGCCGGCTTCAGACAGGGCAGAACAACAATAGACCATTGCTTCGTATTAGCACACCTCATTGACAAATACGTCAATAAAACACGTGGGATTCTATACGCAGCATTTATTGACCTGAAGGCGGCCTTTGACTCGATCTCACGAGTCAAACTTTGGGCTAAACTCAATGCTACCAACATTGACAAAAGATTACTATTCTTGATAAAAAGCCTATATAAAGACTCCAAGTTATATGTAAGAACCTCAGTAAATGGGCAACTAATTGGCCCTGTACCAGGCACCAAAGGAGTCAAGCAGGGCTGTATTTTAGCCCCGGCCCTATTCAACTTATATATAAATGACATGGTCAAATACCTAACATCCCCGGAGTTTCATGCCCCCAAATTGGCCGAAAAATCAATTTCAGCGCTCCTCTATACGGACGACGCTGTTCTCTTATCACGAACTAAAGTAGGCCTCAAAAGGCTACTAAGAGAATTCTCAGCCTACTGCAGGAGAGATCAACTGGTGGTTAATCACCAAAAAACCAAAGTCATGGTCTTCGCTAGGAGACACAGATATCACAGATGGGAGATGGACAATCAGCCAATAGAACAGGTCAAAATTTTCAAATACCTCGGAGTAGTCTTCCAGTCAACAGGGGCCTGGGAGGCCCATCATAAATATGCTAGGGAAAAAGCATCTCAAAGTGCCAAAATACTGTCTCGCTTTTACTTTACGAAGGGGGGCAGACATATCCCAGCAGCTCTGGAGGTCTTTCAAGCAAAACCCTTGGCGCAATTACTCTATGGGGCCCAAATCTGGACGGGAAATCATTGCTGCACACTTGAAATGGTCCAGTCTAAATTTTTAAGACAGATTCTAGCCATTCCACCATGCGTACCAAATGCGGCCCTACGGCTGGAGACTGGCCTCCTCTCCGTCGAAACCCGAACCTGGCTAAGAACATTCAACTATTGGCTTCACTTAAACTTAAACCCATCTGGACTACTACCTCTAGTAGCACGAGATTCTCATAGAAGTCGGTGGTCCAAAGTAGTGCATCAAAAACTACTTACATGTGGCCTCCAAGCACAGCATCTCCTGAAAATGGGTCTACCCAAGGCAAAAACCGTTATTGACCAGCGCATGAAGGATATTGAGCAACAGAATAATCTGGCCTATATTAAGAAATTTAGTGCTTGGTACGCTTATCTGCCCCCCTCCCACTTTGATTTTCGGGCACCTTATTTGTCTACCTTAACCATTCCAAACCTTAGGCGGGCCTTTACACTGGCCAGACTAAATATGTTACCATCAGCTGTTCTTGAAGGTAGATATCAGAAAAATTCATTCGAGAACCGGCTCTGCCCCTGTGGAGCTGGTTACGTAGAGACTGTGTCACACGTTCTCTTGTCCTGCTCCCTATATAAAGATCTCAGGGACAAGACCATCACGCCGCTACTATCTGCCATCCCGGGCCGCTCTTGTGAAGCCAAATTGTTCTCACTCCTAGCCGACCAGAACAGCTCGACAACAGAGAAGGTTGCCAAATTTATCAAGAGAGCAATGAGACTGAGAGCTGCTATCTGAATGACATCAGTGTCGTCACCTGGATTCCTCGCCTAGGATCTTATTATTATTATCATTACCTCTGCCAAGTTTTAAGTACTGAGATTATTTTACGATAACTATTTCCGTAATGTATTTTTGTTTTTGTCTGTCCTTTGATGCTATGGCCTGTTGGCTATGCAAATAAAGTCTATTCTATTCTATTCTTCCCAATGTGATTTTGCTCCTTGTTATTTTTCTCAGCTGCTCCTTTACTGCTTTTACCTCATGCCCTGCCATTTCGGAACGTCTATTGCCCACCTGTCCCACTCATCCAGATGTTCTCTCCCTGCATTACATAAAATTTCAATAGCCAGGGGAGCCTGAAGATGTGAAACATGCATTTGCCCCCCACCCCTGAACATCCTCACAGGCTAGCCATCTATTTTTGTCTGGAAAGAGGTGAAGTATTCAGTCCCAGAGCTTTCCAAGTGGAAAGCTCAACTGGCCTCAGCCATAGGAAGATAAGAGGAGAGACTTCCGGGTTGGTGCCACTGTTTAATGGCGGATTCCCTCCGAGCTCCGGAGGGAATCGGCTCCGTAGCGTCTGGGTCTGGCCGCTGCGGCGAAGCGGGGACCCTTAAAATCACAGGCGCGGATGCCTGTGAACATAGAGACTCGGCGGGCACCATTTGCGCCCCCCCAATCCGCGACGGAGCCTCTTTAAAGGCTTCGGAACGGAGGCAGGGTAAGGCGTGGTGCTGAGAGTACTCCCTCGCCTACGGAGTGAAGCCGCAAGCCATTGACAGAGAGCGCCAACTTCTTCTAAGAGTGATTGGATCCTAAAACATCAACCCGTGAGTAATACGGAGATTGGAACTTTAAAAAATTTCTTATCTTGGATTTGGAACGAGCGGGAAGGGGCTAAAAAGGAAGTCCACCCCCCCCCTTTGTAAACAACTTAAAGCAAAGGACTGGGCAGCTAAGGTCGAGAGAATCTGTTTTTTGCTTTTCTTAACAAAGATCCTGACCTCACGGTTTGGACATTATAAGAAGATATTCTGGAGGATAAAAAGAATTTTGGGAGCTGAAACTACACCCCCCCCCCTAGACCCGGGAACGTCCGATGAGAAAGCCTGTTGCATGGAAGATTTTGACAGCTGTCAAGTGAGCTGCTAGTCAGCTAGTTGTCAGCTGGAAAAAGAGAACATTGTTTCTGCTGTTTTTGCTGGTTTATTCGGGATAACTTGTTGAAAATAAGGTTGATACAAAATAACTGGACTTTTGGTTTTTGAGCTGAAAGGAAGATTAAGGAATTAAATCCCCCTAGAGGGGTAACAAGGATACTACATTACAAAAATGGCTGGAGTGTCTAAATTCCAAGCAGAATTGGACAGAGCACTGGTTCTCTTGGGAAACTTACAAGATGAGTACGATGCTTTGTCTACAGAGGTATCGCTATTACACTGGACAGTAAACAACAGCTTGGAGTCTGATAAGGATTTGAAGCAGGAAGCCTATTCAACTGAACAAATAAATGAAACCGAAAGCGTAGACACGATGGAGCAATATGTTCTTTTTGAAGAAAACGAAGGAGGAGATGGAGGATTGCAGGAGTCAAAGGAGAGCTACAATATGAGGCCTGACATGATGATAAAAAAGGACAATAAAAACTGGATGCGGAAAGCCTGGTTTGATTGGGAATTTGGAAAATGGAGAGATCCTCTTTTGAGGAGATCTGAAGACCTGAGGATTATAAATTTGTTGAAGGTGGAAGCTGGAGCTGTGGGGACATTTGGATTTGAAAGAAATTTGAAACAAGAGTTGGAATACCCCATAGGCTCTGCTTTTGCTTTTAAGTATGGAGGACTGGCTAGAAGTAACACCGATTCTGTTGGGCCGGAGCCCCTCCGAGACCTGGGGCTTAACATCAAGGTCTATCAAAGAGACCGGCAGAAAGGAACTGAGAGAGACATAAGGGCCTCGGACCTGAGATCTCCAGGCTAAATAAATAATATAAAGACTGATGGATATTGGTTGGGGACTGGAACCGGGAGAAGGGTGGGTGGAGGTTGGGAATCCAAAGGGTACATAAGGATAATTTGCATTGCTTTATTTGTTTTATATTTTGTTAGTGGTAAGGAAATTGGGTAAACCGTGGAAGGGAAATTTTGGTCGACCTTAGGAAAAAGGTTTAAGAATAAATTAATGAGGTATAAGTATTGATGAGTAATTTCAATAAGGTGAAACTGGTTTTTTTTTTCTTTTTCTTTTTTTTTAAATTAAGTGAAAATAAGGCTGTTAAAAATAAATGGAGGAAATGGAAAAAAGAAATAAAGTAAAATAACAGTATGTTAGAATAAATGTTTAAGTTAAGGTGAAGAAATAAGTTAAGGACTTGCTGAATTGACAATTTAAATTGGAATACAAGAAGGGGAGGTGTGAGGAGGTCTGAGAAACAAGGTTGAGGAAAATAAGTATCAGAAACTGTATGTGTTTTTTCTATTTTTCTGTTTAGTTTCGAATATGCTTTTTTGTGTTGTTTTTATTTTGTTTATTTTTTTGTTTTTGTTTGTGGTGTGTTTTTTGAAAATACCAATAAATATTTAATAAAAAAAAAAAAAAAAGGAAGATAAGAGGAGATACACTCCTGCTAATAATTTGTCTTTCCCTGTTTGGGCCAGGAGGGGACTGCCCCCTCACAACTTGGTCAGGGACACCATTTGCAATTTTGCTGCAAACGTTTCCATAGGGAAATTTGGGAGCAGGAGCAGCTGGACACCCATAGAGGCTGCACTGAAGGTTTCCAAAGATTACCCAGAAGTGGCTTAAACTCTACAAGGCTTAGCTTGTGTTGAAACACCGTACATTTAATGCACATTATTTCCACAAAGAATCCCAGGAACTGTAAGGGTGCTAGGGGTAAACTGCAGTTCTAAGAATTCTTTGTGGGGAATAATGTGCCTTAAATGTATGGTGTGCGCACAGTCCTGGAAACTGTTGAAGATATTCAGGGATGCACTAAAAGTAAGCATTTTAATGTTCTAATAGCAAATGTGCTGCATTGTCCTGCTGCTGGAATGTTTCAGAGAATGGAGCTGAGGGAGGCAAGAGAGGGAAGATGAGAGACAGAAAAATGGCCTCCCTCCCACATCCCAGCTGCCAGGCGTCTGAAGAGAGGGGATCAGAAACCTTTCAATTGGAGACAGCCTGAACAGCATTGTAAACAGAATGTCCCTGTCTCTTCTCCCAAGGGAGCAAAGAAGAAGAAGAAAGAAGAAATGAGTGTGTTTTTTAAATCAGTGATGCAGACAAGAATTACCTTGAGAGGAAAAACAACAACAACAGAAAGCAAATAAACCAGACATTAAATGTGACCATTTCACTCACCTCAGCCAGGCAGCACTGTGGGGTTCTACCATGATATATCACGTCTAGAGTATTTTTCAGGGTTGGCCTTAAGAGTGGAAGAGCTGGGGTGGGAGCCCTGGGTACCAAGCTGAAGAGAGTGCCAGGCTGATACTTTGTGTGCTATCTGCAGTGTCTGGTACCTTAGCCAGACTGCAAATCACTGCAAATACTATAAGCATTTTACCTTTTTTTAAAAAAGAAAACAATAGGAGCTTCAAGAGCTTCCGTTTCACTTCTGATATACTTCTCGCCCTTGTATCCTCTTCCTGCTCAAAACATGACTTCAGCTTGTGCATCTTGTCACACAGCTCCCTTCCAGCAAAAGGTTTTGAGACATGTTCTCACATAGAGGAAAAGCCATGCCCTTGATTTCACTTGTTACATGCAAAACTACTGTCCCCAAATCTGGTCCAGAGGTTTGGGGGTAACCCTCAGAACATATTTAGGGGGTGAGCAGCAGGAAGAAAGGAGGAGATATTTTATACTCCCCAATATATTTTTGTTCCTTTTATATATCCATATATCACTAATGGGTTCATGGGTACATTTATTGTTTCAAAATTTCATTGCCTGTAGAGAGAGCCACCAAATGATAAGTTCACATCTCCTGAGGTATCTGCTAAGGTCTTTATTCTGAGCCTTATAAAAACAATCTATGCAATTAAATATTTCAAGAAGTATGTGTATATCATTAACATCACCAGTGTACCTGCTTTGTAAATGAACGTTTCAAATTCTGCTTCAGTCGTTTACACATTCTTTCTTAATTTCCTGTTCATGCAATTTCTTAATCGGAAAAAAATAGAATAAAAAGTCTCTTAGCATTACATATTTCTGTGATTTTTATCACATGTAATTAGCTATTCCTGCTCAACTATGGTATTTTTTATCTTTTACAGTGGAATTTGTTTATTTCTTTTGTCTTTTGTAATTCATCCATGTAGAATGACTCTGTATTTTTATCTGTTTTTAACCTTAGTCCAACACTTTAACAATGGTACTGATGTTTGTAAATTGATGGTGTGGATGTTCATAAGGGCGTATTTCAGAGTACACCCTCCCCTCAGCTCATGATGAACTCCACTGATGTTTGGGCCTGGCTTATAACAAGCTCACCTTGACACTATCACTCCCCACCACAGCTGCCATGCCCTTTCCATTCCCAAAATCTATGGGGCAGTGGCAATGAGGCT
Organism: Podarcis filfolensis; assembly: GCF_964270895.1. Lineage (NCBI taxonomy): Eukaryota > Metazoa > Chordata > Lepidosauria > Squamata > Lacertidae > Podarcis > Podarcis filfolensis. The sequence goes on from NC_139609.1 coordinate 63,796,914, forward strand.
ACCAAATGGAAGGTCTCTCTGTGGAGCTTTACCATCATAATGATAATTGCACTCATGATAAAAGAACACCAAGTGTGGTGTATGGTTTCCAACAATGGTCATATTTGGCTCCTGTTCTTACTGTGCTGGAAGGTGGCAGCAGTGGGAGGAGATACTGGGATGGGGCGGCAGTTTTTTCAGAGCACTCTCCCCAGTCCCTCAAGTGTTCCTGCCGGCATTCCTGCTCTGGACAGATGACAATAGTGGGGAAATCAAGTACTCTCAAAACTACATGTCTGAGGATGCTTTGTTCCTGAAGTGCTGTTGTGAGAATGCATGAGTCCTTTAAAATAAATAAATAAATAAAAATTAATTAATAATTCATTTGATTAATTTCAATTTTTTTTAAAAAAAAAACTTCAGCAGGAAAATCTTGCTTTAGTAGAGCAGACAGAGCAGTTGACTGAGGACTATTTCCCCAAGGAAGTTTCTTCTAAAATGTTATATGCATCAATAAATCATTATTTTAGAGCACCAGTTTGAGGCTTCTTCTCTTTCCTTTTTTCTTTTACTTTCTAGTGCTGCCTCTTCTCTCTCATTGCTCTTATTTGGATAAAGACATTTAAATTCATTACCGCTAGCCTTATACCTGTCAGATCAAAGTCCCTCTTGGAGACGGCTCATTTGGCTGTTCTGCATGAAGTAGACTAGTTTCAGGATTGATTCTGACATTATGTTCCTGTTCTGATCATGCCTTGAAGAGGTAAGTCTTTAAGGTGAGACTCTTTGGAAGATGTCTTTATGGTCATCTTTAAGATCAGAAGTTGGTCTGGCATGTGGACAGTGTAGACCTCTTGTAAGAACTTGGTGAGAAGTTTTTGTGTTTTGTTGTGTCTGACCTTCATGATGGGATATTTGTGGGTGGTGGGGGTTCATAGGACTATGTATGCCCTCCCCCCTGATCCAGTTTATGCCCCAGTTTGGCTCCTTGAATTGAGCTTGATGTGACCCAGCCCAGACCCTCCAAGTATTTTCCAGGGACATTCCCGGATTTATAGAAGCTGTCCCGCTTTTTTATTTGATCCCAGAATGTCCCACTTTTCCTTAGGATGTCCCTATTTTTATCAGAGAAATATTGGAGGGGAGTTATGCGACCCCTGAGCCAAGGAGCTAAGTAACTATACAACCTTTAGAAGACAGCACTGTATTGGGAAATTTTGTAATGTTGAATGTTTTATTATGTTTTTGTATATGTTTGAAGCCTCCTAGAGTGGCTGGGGCAACCCAGTCAGATGGGTGGGGTACAAATAAGAAAATGATGATGATTGAATAGGATGTCCCTACTTTCACTAGAGAAAGGTTGGAGAGTATGCCAATGTAGGCCTGATCTGGAAGCCTTACATAGCCCAGCTGGTGATGGTGGGGGAGAGAAGGACAGAGTATGGCATCTCCTTCTCCTCCCTCTCCTTACCACAGACTGTGTGTTAATCAGGGTTTAAACACTGGTTAAACATGTATTCAGTGGATTGCTCTCCTTTTGACATTCCTGGATCACTCCAGATGGATCTGACCTGGGGTGACCCAGACCTTTTCCAGATCATCCCAAACTGGCCTACTTGATGATGCAGAATTTGTCCAAAGCCAACACATAGCCCTAGTCTTTACTCTGTGGTGTATGCATACATTTACATTGGTGTTGACCATTAGCAGGAAACAAGTATGCTTCTGTTACATGGTACCTGACTTTTCCAAGGCCAGAAAGCAGAGATTCTTTCTGGTGTGTTTTTTCTTAAATCACAGAGAGGAGAAATGTCTGCAAAGGCCAGTGGGGATTATCATCCTGAGTATTCCAAAGCAAATTCCCATTAAAAAAACCTAATGAACACTTAATTTCATTATTATTTTGCTCCCCAAGCCTTATCCATGTTTACTTCTTTCAAGTGTAATGATGGCTAGATTAGGAAAGGAGATTTTAATTGTAAGAAATTTAGCTAAGTAAGGAGCCTGGTTTTCTTGAAACAGGAGTGTTAGAATTCCCTACATGTGTATGTTTGTCTTAAAAATCAATAAAGCACAAACACGTCTAATTACCATAAGATATTCTGCAAAATCTGAAGTCAGATTAGATTTTACTTAAGCATCAAATGGAAACTTTAATGTCTGCCAAAATCAATATGTTACCCACGGGGTCCAGAGAAATTTCACTTACATGCTTCATCATACATTATAATGAAGGTGTCTAATAACATTAACATCGTCTTGAATACATTTTCTGTATAATTTACTTCCCCCCTTCTGCACCAGAGAGATCCAAATATAATTAGATAGAGAAATAATGCACAGCTATTTTTCTTGTTCCCTGTTTCAGACTCATGCAATGATGAACAGAAGCCTGGGTTATTTTAATGCTTTAAATATACACTCACAAAGGAATTTAAGAAGAACACATTCATTTTTCTAGCAATGGAGAAGGAACTTTGCTAAAACAAAATAAATATGCCTTTGCCACCAGGATGACATAGTATGTGGGATTTTAGCAATTGCCCATTGTTGTTGTTCTTATATTCCACCTTTCCTACAAAGAGCTCATAGTAGCATACATGGCTCTTCCCTGTGAGGTAGGATAGGCTGAGTGATGGGCCCAAAGTCATCCAGTGGTCTTAATAGCTGAGAGGGGTTTGAATCCTGGTCTCCCAAGTTCTAGTCCAACACTGAAACCACTACACTACACTACACTACACTGGCTAAGTGGGAGAGAGAAAGTAAGGAACTATTGCCACATCACCGAATGGGATCTATATGAACTTGTAAATACTACCATGCAAAGAAAATACATTTCAGCATTTGAAAATCTGATGGCTCCATTCCTCTCAGTCTGACTGCTTTTCTTTGAGGTTCCACGGGTTATAAAGGCACCAGGGGCCTCTCTTTTAACAAGTTACTTCCAGGAAAGAATGTGTCCGCCTTCAACTTTATGTTATATTGGATTCTTGTCTCATTACACATGCTAAAGCTATTTTTGGTCATCTGCATACTATCCCTTGCTTTTTCCTATAGGACTAACTGCAGTCCTTAACAGTCATCAACAGGTTTACCGTACCCATTGAGTCAATCACCATCTCCTACTACCCTCCTTAGAAAAACCCCACCCCGCCCTCCCACTGTATATAAGGGTCTGGTGAGTTCTGTTTCAGTGTATCTGAAGAAGTGTGCATGCACGCAATGACCGCTCCCCGCTTAAAACGGGGGGCGCCCTTTGCGTGGACGCTCGCAGCCCTAGATCTGGAGCGGCCCCATCAGCATAGGCTTGGCTTTGCGTTCCCTCAGGTGGGATACCTGGAGGTCCCCGCCTACCTCAGTCAGTTGTCCAATCCCACCTGGGGGAAGCGTTGCCAAGGAGACCAGGCCAGGTAGGGGGAGGGATTACCTGCCCACACAATAGAGGGAGGATCTTACCTGGGAATCCTCACTTGGCTCCAGAGCTTCTCCCACCCTACCCACCCTCAGTTAATGTCTTCCTTTGCAGGTTAAATTTTCTTCATAGGTTTTGCAAGTTAACTTTTCTTCACAGGTATGTGGGCGCTGCTACCATAAGGTTGCTGTTAAAGGGCCGGAAAGGAATTTCCCTGCATTGGCAGGTTTCGCCTTTCCCGTAGCAAAACGTCACAACTTTGGCGGTATCAGGCCTTGGGCAGAATCCTTTAGTCCATCTTCCTCTTTGCGGCGGCGATACCAGGGTTCCCCGTTAAAGGGGTTTCTGAAGGGAGGCTTTGACCGTACGCCGAAAGGTCGTCATTGCTCTCCCCTGCGGTGGCGGCATAACGGGGGCAGCTATCTCTGCTTGAACATATGTTCTCCAGAGCCGGCCCATCCCCCCCCCACACTGGATAACCCTGAAGCTCCCTAGGTCCCCGGCTGGGGACTGGGGAGGGAGAACGCCCAATGCCTGAGCCAAGGTCTACCCACATTTGAAATTTAATAAAGTTGTGGCCAATTTAATCCCATAGCACGTTGTCTTGAGTCGTTATTCCACATGACGGGGGGGACTGCTCGGGATCTGGGGACTCTGCCTGTCCACGCAAAAGCTTATACCCAGAACAAACTTAGTTGGTCTCTAAGATACTACTGGACAATTTTTTTTATTTTGACTGCGTCAGACCAACACGGCTTTGTTGTTGTTGTTGTTTAGTCGTGTCCGACTCTTCGTGACCCCATGGACCAGAGCACGCCAGGCACTTCTGTCTTCCACTGCCTCCCGCACGGCTACCTACCTGAATCTTCAACTTTATGGTTTAGAGTCCCTGCAAACAATGAACCTTTTCTGTCTTCTCCCTGACGAAAATACAGAGCTGGCTCTCTACTGTGGCTCCCACAGAGATATCATTAACAAAACTGATTACATCTGACTTCCCATGCATAAGTATAAATATGGTGGATAGACCCTCCCTGTCACATGCATCTATCAGCTACAAGCAGAACTGGGAGAACACTGGAAAAATGAATGGTAGCAGTCAATTAGTTGATGAGATATTAATCTTACAGCATGATATATAATTTAAATTTTGAACTTTGAAAATTTTTAGATGAGCTCAGCAGTATCTCTAATGCTTGCTTGCTTGTTAACAGTCATCCAAGTGGACTAGAGCTGGAATCACGATGGAGTTTGTGTACCTTTTAATGCCATTTTCATGTCATCAAATAATGTCTTTTAAAAAGCTGATTTCAGGGGAAGACACTTCCTCAACTGTCGCTTTTCAATGAGAACAAAGTCGCTGTCTGTTTGCTCACTGGAGTGCAGCTTGACAAGACCACTCAACAGATCATCTATGAAAAGGGACATAGCCACATTAATAACATAATGACGAAATGGAGAGGAGCTAACAAAAGTGCAGATGTTATTAGGAGGTTGGAGTTCATTTTTAATGCTCAGAAATTGAATGATGACGGTCCAATGCATGTTCCAGCTTTAAGACTTAACTGAAGGAATCATTGACAGATTTATAACCAAGGTCACATCTGAGCCAGGAGTATTCAGTTCCTGCTTTCTCCATTTTCAGATATCCTATCCTGACTGTCGTATTACACCCATTCAGTGCATTCTTACATTCATTCATTACATGGCTTTACATTCATTACCTGGTTTCTGAGGCAATGGTAGAAAGTTTTCATCTGTTGATCTTTCCTAGGAGTCACTATCAAAACTTCCAGTAGCAATCCTTAGTTCATTTGTATATTGTATTCCAGATATTTCATAAAGATTCTCTACATTTGCTGTTTCACAAAATAATGGGGAACATAGACTGAGGAAAGTTGATGTGCCCAGCAGCTGGCTAGGGCTTGGGAGACCACGAGGTTCAATAAGCCATGGCTCAATTACTCTCTCTCAGCATAACCTACTGTGCACACACACACACACACACTTTATCCGAGTCCTTTTAATATATGCTTCTACTTTGAAATACTCCTTGCTACCTAGTTATCAATAATATTGGCTCTGCCACTCGTTATTACTGGAAGCAACTTCTGCTGTAGACTACGTATTAATTGCCACAAAAAGCTGTAATATGTGGTCTTGGCAATTTTACAAGGAAGGAGCAGGAACTCAATTTCCCAGAGTTATCTTACCCACCTTCTGTTATCATCTGAATAATTAACATCAGGGATGAGCAGTAAATGACTGGGAAATAGAAGAAATGCAAATACCTTTGGTTTCCTATTTGGAACTTCTTATTTTTTTTATTAAAAAAAAGGTTTCCTATGCTGTAATTCTGGGAGTGAGCCCTGTTGAACTCAATGTGACTTGCTCCTGAGTAGAGATGTACAGTACAGGAACTGTCCTTGAGCACTTTAGGACATAGCAAATGATATGCTCTTAAATAGATCTATGTTGACAAAGAAGCCCTGTGCTCCTTTCAAAGGGTGTGAAGCAACATGTGACCCAAAGTGAAGGAAGTACACTAAGGAAGGCAGGTATCTTTTTCCCCACAAGAGGAAGACTGTGCCAGCCTCATCAGCTATGTGTAGTAGCAGGGCAAAAGGTTGGGCGAGAAGTTTGATTCAGTTCACATTTAACAGTGAATCTCGCTGATTTGCTATTCCTGAAGCAATAGGCAAACTGAAACACAGTTGCTCTCCATGCCATCCAAATCACTGGACTTTATGGCTCTTTCTGCCCCAGATAGGCACAGCCTTAATTCTTCATTGTGGCTGGCTTGATACAGCACACAAGCTCCACATTGGCCATGAACAACACAGCTGTTTCACAACCTAAGTTTCCCAATCTATGGCATTAAAAATATATATGATCTTTTAGTTTCTCCTTAACTAATACAGAGATATGATTACCCAAGAGCATGTGGGTAGAACTCTTCAAGAAAGAGCTATGGAATGGCTCCTACCCACACAGCTGCAGGACTTTCAGTATTGTTCTAGCACCAGGGAAGAAAAATGCAGGGGAAAGACCTGCAACTATTGTCCCAAAAGGGGATAAGGGAAGAGAGTGTAGATGTGGTCTTGAGGATCATTCCCTTCTTTGAATGGGGTCCATTCCATTTCTGAGGGATGCGGGTGGCGCTGTGGGTTAAACCACAGAGCCTAGGACTTGCTGGTCAGCAGTTCGAATCCCCGCGACGGAGTGAGCTCCCATTGCTCGGTCCCTGCTCCTGCTAACCTAGCAGTTCGAAAGCATGTCAAAGTGCAAGTAAATAAATAGGTACTGCTCCGGCAGGAAGGTAAACGGCGTTTCCGTGTGCTGCTCTAGTTCGCCAGAAGCAGCTTAGTCATGCTGGCCACATGACCCGGAAGCTGTACGCCGGCTCCCTTGGCCAATAAAGCAAGATGAGCGTTGCAACCCCAGAGTCGGCCACGACTGGACCTAATGGTCAGGGGTCCCTTTACCCTTTACCTTTATTTCATTTGTATGTGATCAAGGGATGATGTAAAAGTGAACCGTGAATCTATATTTGTGTCTATTTTTATACAATACAAGTGGGCTCTAAAACAAAGTAATCAGTCAGCCATGTTACCCTTCGATACACAATCCACCCATTTTTCTGCCCCTTTCTTATGGCCCCTAAGCACTCTCAGTCTTCATTTGGCCGTCTCTTTCTTTCTTTCTTTCTTTCTTTCTTTCTTTCTTTCTTTCTTTCTTTCTTTCCTTCCCTCTTAGGGTCATCCCACCTGGCCAAGAGGTTCTGTATTTCTGCAAACCTGGGTGTTCCCCCAGCACTGCCATCCATACATAGATGGGACCATTTTTATTTTTGTTTTTGTTTGCACAAAGATTAACACTCACTTCTGAACTTGGGGAATAGAAGGAATGTTTTATCTACTAAATACTCTTGTGTGCCATTTCCCTGATTCCCCATGCCTCTTTGCACATGATGATACCTTGTTTACCTTAATTTTCACTTGCTGTCATTGATCTTCCTTTTTTGGGGGTGAGGGGCATTGGATGGGGGCTGCTCACCATATTCTGTTGAGCTTCTCCATGTCTTCTTCTGTCTTTGAGAACAGGAAGGCTGGATTGACGGGGCAAATGGTGAAGATGAGAGGGAGTAAAATTTGGTTGTTGTTTTCTTAGCATGGAATGTTTATGGACTACCCCATTTAAGAAATCTGACATATATGAGAGGAAGCCTCCAGACTGTCAGGGTTTTGCAGGAGGGATTGAAGTGCATATTTTGGTTTGTGCAATTGGATTAAATTGGAGTACTTAGCCAGCCTGGCACAACATATGCACTTTCAGAAAGAGACAGACTTTTTGTGGTTAGGAAAGGTAATGTGGAAATGCACTGAAAAGTATGAAATGAACAAATGATTAATGGGAAATGTATAAACACCCCACAAGCAAATCAGGATGTATGCTCATTGCTGTATAATCTCCTTGAAAACAAATCAGAATGAATGCTCAATAAAGACTGGATATAATAAAACCTCTGCATAAGCTTTGTGCAAGCAAATCAGGATGAATGCTCAGTAAATACGTCATCTGGAGAAGCCCAGAGTAACCGTTAGACCAGATATATTACCAAATAATGCTCCGGTGGGAACACTGCTGCAGTAGAATTATCTGACAGCACCATTATGTACAGGATTGGTCTACCCTCCTCTCTTATTCCATAGCTCAGAACACGTTGATTGTTCTTCTGTGATGCCGCTGCAGAGGTCTGTAGTGATCATGTTCCGAAAGGAAGAACAGATGCACAAAACCTGCTTTGTGGCTGTGTGAACTGAAGCAGAAGAAAGAATGTGGCTTACTGGTCAGAATTGTGGAACACAGTTCACCATAGAAGTTGAGTCTTTCGTCTAGCTGTGCAGAACGCTCTCCTATCATTTGCACTTCCACATAAGCAGGCTATTTTTCTCCCTGATATTCTGTATTTGGGCTGTCATGGTTGCTTTGGCACGGTTTCTGAAGTTTTGCCCCTGAGTGGCACATGACTGATGAGCTACACAAGGAAAACCTTTGAATGCATCCATGAGGTGCCAAGGAAATTGATTGTAAACAGCTTAACAGAGGTTGTCTTCCAACAACTCACTTCACCAGCCATTATTCTAATTAGCTGGTGTGCTTTGGACTCAGATAGTGGAGTGTGGTTGGGTTTTTTCCTCTCTCTCCTGCCAACGTACAGACCCAGGGCAATTAAATCTGAGTTGGATTCCTGAAAGCGTCAATGTTTTCTTGCCCTTAGCCTGAGCCCAGCCATGATGTCACTCACATCACTCAAATCACTGGGGTGAACTCAAGAGAATAAACACGCCTCCTCCTTGCCAGGCCCTAATGGTGTCAGGAGAACTAGATTCTGAAGAAGACTCTACAGTTACATTCTAACCCTCTGTTCACAAAAGCTCATTTCTGATTTACACAAAATAAATCTGCTTCAGCAGGTGAAAGCAGGAAAAAATAAAAATCCTGTGAAGACTAGGGTTGCCATATGTTCTTTTTTCCCCAGACACGTCGTCTTTTTCTTTTTTTTGTTTTTTAAATAATTTTTATTAACTGGCCAATCACATCAAATTAAATCACATCACATAAATTCCAAATTACAAAGCCAAATTTTTAAATTTTGTTGGGGGAACCCATACTTCAAGATCCAAAGGGGGATTCAAATCATCTTCTTATTACTGCGTTAGTGTCCAAATCAGTCCCAATCAGTCCAGACAAAGCTCGTAATTCTATCCAGTCTTATCTTGGTGTTTCCACATCATATCTTGTTCATATAATTTCTCTTTTTCTTTTACGATCTCTTCTGTTAGTCTCCTTAAGCCGATAAGCAAATATAATAATCCTGTGTGAATTTCCCGTTCTTCCAATTTAAGTCCAGATGGTTTCCATATATCTCCTTCGTAGATAACATCACTCTTTCCATCATAAATCAGGCATTTTTTGCTCTTAAGTCCCACAGAGAAGTTAATCCACGATATGTAAACAGCTCTATTTCTCTCTTTCTCCTCCCAGACCCAAGAGCTCCAACAATGCCTCCCAAGATGGCGACGGCATTTTTAACTGCGTCATTCCAAAACTCTTAACTTTCCAGCTTCGTCTTGAAACATTGCTTTGGTTCGAAAGTTTATCTCCACACAGCCTTAAATCACAGCTTAAGTCCTTAAAGTTCTAACTCATTAGGGGAGGGGATTCTTGTTAATCACATAAAAAGGATAGGAAAGTTTTTATTTCCCCCTCCCCCCTCAGTCATTTGCAATACCGTATCTTGACGTATCTTCTCATATTTTGTTCTTGCCTTGTTATCAGAGATCTCTTCTGTCAGCAGTCTTTACTCCCCCTTTTTCCTTGAAGTATGTGCAATTTATCTCGTCCAAATTGTTTCTTTTGAAGATTCTTGCAAACTAGAGGCGCGGATCAGGGACGGCGTCCAGGAGTGCCGGAGTCCCACAGAAGGGCTTTGTGCCTAGTGCCCCCACCCCCACAAATTCGGGGGTGGTATAGGGCACAGCAGGCAAGGGCCGTCCCCCCCATAATCCTGGGGGGGTTAAGGAGGCTAATTACCCCCATCATAGCCTCCAAATTACCTCGTGTGGGTCGGAGAGATGTTATTGTCAGCCATCTTCCGATGCGCCACCTAGTGGCCCCCCAGACACGTCGTCTTTTTCATGGGTATGTAAAATGGGTCTCGTCATAGCAATCCATAGTTAAAAGCAGAAGTTGGCAAATGTGTCCTCTTCTTTGCTCTTCAAAATATGGCATCCTTAGAAGACTTAAGTGTTGGAGAATAAAGATGAGGCAGTAGCTTAAGTCTAGTAATCCTCTAAAGAAGTACACAGCACTATATTTTTTGCAAAATGGTGACCCTGCACCAATCATGTCAGTGGTGAGGATGGGCAAAATTTTGAAACTTGAAAGAGAATTACAGGTGCTGTAAGGAGAAAGGACAAAAAGAGAGAGATTCTGCACCAAAAAAAGGACAGAAGGATCTGTCGGTTTTGGTTCTCTCTGCTCCTCAGTTTAAGTCTGAGAAAATAAGTTCTCACATTTCAGCAGCAATTTGTGGTTTTAAAAAATTATGTTAAAAATTCCATCAGCACTTTAGTGTGTATTTCTCCTAATATACACATTTTTGTATGCAGTTTTGCAAGCAACTTTCCTTAATACAATACATTTTTGCATGTTACGAAAAAGGAGCAATGCTGCTGAGTGCTCCAGATGGCTGGAAAGCCAAACAGGATGTTGATGTTTTGGGACTGTACCGTGGGAAGCAGGGACAGTCTATTATGTGCTCTGAGCACCGGATGTTAGCTCAGAGTGTCACATGACCCTGTACTGGAAGTACATGGGTGGAGTTATTCTCTCTCTGCAGCTGGGTATCAGAGGGTGCAGACATGTTGTTCTCTGCACTGAGGAAAGACAGAAATAAAGACATGTAAATACATTTCTGTCTGTCTCTCTCCCCTCCCTGGGAGTGAGGGAGGAGGGATGGTTGTGTTCTTCTTTCACGTTGGGAAGAATCGCCGATTGGAGACCTCCCTTGATCCTGCCGGGAGTCGCAGACAGGAGGTCACAAGGATTCAAGCCGGGCACCTGGAGGGTGGCCAAATTCCTCTGAAGACAGGGCTTGAATCAACATATGGTAGCAGACGCTGCTGGTTATCTGATCCATGGGAATCAGCATGAGAGGTGAGAGGTTGATGAATCGTGTGCCATCCTCTGCACCAAGGAAAGAAGATAACGTCTGAAATTGCAGCCAGAAGCTGAACAGACGGCTGGCCCCAAGAGGGGGTGTTTTCCAAGCAACGGAGCCCCAAAAAGGTATGCTGAATATCGGGCTAAAAGTGTGAATGCAGATTGATTTATTCTCTGGTTCACGAGAGCTGCGTTTGGCAAAACAAGCTCTGAAAGAAAGGCTTGCATACCAGGAATTCCTGTGGTAGATAAGGATTCCCGTCCCGAGAAAGGTTGCTAAGCAACGACAGTCAGGGCAGTGGAAAACTACTGACACCTGGGGCTGGCTCAGTCAGAGCCGGGAAAGCGAAAGTTGTTTTGACTTTGAGATAGCATGGAGATTGCCTGCCTGAGAGAGGCAGAAAGACAGCTCAAAAGGAGCTTTTGGGATTTTACTAGCTCGAGAGTGGAGAGCTGAGACTTGAGTTCAGCATGGATGCCAAGAAGGGGGGAGTGCCCCTGAGTGCCGTGGTTCAGGATGAACACAGCCGGCATGCTGCACTGGAAGTAAAGGACAGGGGGAGGGAGGAACGGAGTTCTAATTCCCCCACCGATGAGGCTACTGGAAAGGATGCTGTAGCTTTGAACGTTGTACAGTGCTACAATTGTGGACAGGCTGGGCATCTTCAGCGGAACTGCAAGAAGCCACGCCAGCCGAAAGGAGCGAAGGGCCGCTCAGCAAAGCCTGAGGCGTCAGGCAAAGGTCATACCAAGTCTTCGGTGAAACCTGCAAAGGCCCTGATGGCGAAAGGAACCACGCCAGATGTTGGACACTCTTTTGTAATCGATACGGGCTGTAATTTTCATATGTCCCCGCACAGAGGACTCTTTTCATCGTTTAAGAAGCAAAGCTTCGCTGTGACACAGGCCAACGGTCAGAAGCTGGAAGCGGCCGGGGTTGGCACTGTCTATCTTAAGAGTCTGAACTTGACAATACAAAATGTTTACTTGGTTCCTGAATTGAAGTTCAATCTGCTGAGTGTTTCGCAGATTGCAAAGAAAGGACTGAGACTGTCCTATGATGATAGGAGCTGCGAGATCTTCAAAGATGGAGAGTTATATCTTTCTGCCAGACAGAAAGGTGGACTGTATTTGTTGGACTTTGACCAAAGTGATTACATGGAATGTAATTCTGAGTCTAACTTGATTTCTCTTGCAGGTGTGACCAAAACGAGCGCCAAGAAGGTGGCCAGGGTCGACAGAGCGTTTCAGCGGGTGTATGCTGATGTGATTGGTCCTCTAGAACCATCTAGAGGCAATGCAAGATTTTATCTTGTGTGTGTGGATCATTTCTCTAACTTTGTCTGGATTTATGTGTTAAAGAGGCCACAGGAAGCCTTGGAAAGGTTTCAGGAGTTTTGTGACAAGGTTAAAGATATGCATGATGCTAACATTGGTTGTCTATTCACAGATGAGAAGCAGATTTTTCTTTTACAGGATTTCCAGAGGTTCCTGCAGAAGAAGGGGATCAGACACAAGATTGCTGTTTCAGCGGAAGCGTGGAACAGGGGTGTCTGTGTAAAAGTGAACAGAGAATTGCAAAAGGGGATGAATGCGCAATTGCTTAGTTCACATCTGCCACATGAGTTTTGGGCGGAATCACTCATGTCGTTTTGTCATGCGTGGGTGAGAAAGGTTTCGAAAGAGTTGGGAAGTTCTCCTTTTGAGAAACTGTTCCAGAGAAAACCTTCTGTTGCCCATTTCAGGGTTTTTGGGTCTCATGTGAGGACAGAAGCTCCAGGTGGAGTAAAGAATGCCAGAGGCATTTTTGTGGGGTATGAAAAGGGTCTCTACAGAGTAATTTTGTCTGAATCTGGTCAGGTGATTCTCACAAAATTTCTAGAGAGTGCTCCTGAAAAGGAGAGAGTGATAGTACACACATTTCCCACAGAGGACGATTCAGATGATGATGATGATTTCACAGAGTACAGTGGAACTGAGAGCGACAGTGATAGCTCAGAGAGCTCAGTTGTCACAGTCATTGAGAGGAAATCTCACACAACGGATAGACCTTCACAGGTGAAGGAGGAACCACTGTTTACTGTTGGAACTGGTTCTGCTAAGAGTCCTGAGACTGAACCAGTGAGCAGAGAGGATCAGCACCTCATACGCAGGTCTGAGAGAGTCACAAAGGGTGAACCACCCAGAAGGTACTCAGAAGAGTATGCTAATTTAGCTGTTGCATGTGTTGCTGTTGTAAACAACCGAGGACAGGTTGGAGCTGTGTCTAAGTCAGAGACAAAGACACAACAGAGAGTTGCTAGCCAAGGTAATGCAGATGCACTCATTCCTTGGAAGCCAGACAACCAGAGAGGTACACTGGGGAAACCAGTGGCGGGTAGTTCCAAGGGTGGAACTGAAACAACAGGGGAGTGTTATGTGTATAACAACTGTTTGTTTTCTTCTCTGGATCACGCTATGCATGCCGCAACACGCATTGATTCTTTTGGGGGAGGTTGTTACGAAAAAGGAGCAATGCTGCTGAGTGCTCCAGATGGCTGGAAAGCCAAACAGGATGTTGATGTTTTGGGACTGTACCGTGGGAAGCAGGGACAGTCTATTATGTGCTCTGAGCACCGGATGTTAGCTCAGAGTGTCACATGACCCTGTACTGGAAGTACATGGGTGGAGTTATTCTCTCTCTGCAGCTGGGTATCAGAGGGTGCAGACATGTTGTTCTCTGCACTGAGGAAAGACAGAAATAAAGACATGTAAATACATTTCTGTCTGTCTCTCTCCCCTCCCTGGGAGTGAGGGAGGAGGGATGGTTGTGTTCTTCTTTCACGTTGGGAAGAATCGCCGATTGGAGACCTCCCTTGATCCTGCCGGGAGTCGCAGACAGGAGGTCACAAGGATTCAAGCCGGGCACCTGGAGGGTGGCCAAATTCCTCTGAAGACAGGGCTTGAATCAACAATTTTCACTAACATTATGTTTATTATGCCCATTTCCTTTAATATATCAATTTTTATAAGCATTGGTTGGCTAGAGAACTGCAGCACAAAATTCAGATAAGTGTGACTTTCAAAGGAAGGCTGTCTTGCCTCACAAATTTTATAGATTTGTCTTTAAATGTGAACTGAATCAACATTATCCCCCATGCCTAACAAAAAATAATGGCCACCGTAAGCTAACACAATGGCAGCACCTAATAATATCTACTCACAAGTAAGTCCTAGTAAGCTTAATTGTGTTTATCCCCAGGTTAGTGTGGTTAGGGTTATAGCCTAAATTTTAGAATGAAGTATACCATCTCTTGCTCTCTTGGCATTTGGTAAAGATGTGTGCAGCGCCTAACAATTACATTTCTGTTGATTGAGGTAGATTTTGACCATTGATTGATCACTTGTACATTAACAAATCATGCTTTCACTGCATCCACTCAAGCAGGTTTGCAATCCCCAACTCTTACCCATCCGTGGCCAGTCCCCATCAACATTATTTCTTCATCTTTTACTCCCATGTGCTGCTCCCAAGAATCCAGTTCTTTCACTCCAATAATGCAAATTTAAAATTTGCCAACAGGGATCTCCAGCAAATAGAGATTTAATCTGCTTCTTACCAAACACAGTACTCTTAAGCACGTACACAATGACTCTCCCTAGCTTACAGTACGGAACCTTGCTCATCAGAGGGGTAGCAATGCAGCTTTCGATTTCAGCGCTGCTAAGGAGCCTTTATTTCGTCAGCACAAAGCTCAATAGTCAGTCAATGCAAACTTGCCTTTGATAAGTGGCATTCTGGTAATTACAGCATGATTCCTACCTAAACCACTGCCTACTTTGGGTTCTTGTGTCTATTTACTAGGTTCCTCCTGTTTCAGCCACCAGATGTTTTGTTGAAAAGCAATGATGTAGTCTTTCTGCCACTTCAGACCCCATAAGCATATATGGGAAATTAAGATATTTCACCCAAGCATACACCACTTTCCACTAAACTGCATTTTCCATTTTGCCACCCACTCATTTAGTTTGGAGAGGTCCTTTTGGATCTTTTCAGAATTTCTCTCCCCCCCCCCCCAACAACTGAATAATTTCATATTATCAGCAAACTTGGTCACCTCATCGCTCACTCCTAGCTCTAGATAATTTATTTAAAAGTGCAGGTCCTAATACAGATCCTTCGGGGATTCCATTTTCTACAGCCTTCCATTCAGAGGACTATCCATTTGTTCCTACTCTCTGCTTTCTGCAGCTGGCAGAGATCTAATAGGCAGCTAATATGAGTATCCCCATTAAACTTGCCCTTCTTCACAAGGGGAATGTTTCGCTACCCTTCAGGTACAGCTCAGACTTGACCTTAATGGGACATTGTAACTGGTTATCTGTGCTAAGCTACCCGAACAGCTCATAGGAAGTGATTCAGACCACACTTTCTATGCTGGTGTCTTAGCCAGTGCATGAATGCCCTTTTCCTTCAATAAAGTTGTGGCCTATTTCATCCCATTTATTGGTGTCTGCTTCCTCCAATCAGCAACGCACCTGCCCACGGTACAACAGCAGAGCACAGGGGCTCTTCTTCAAATCACAGCCATACCAATATTTTCCACACCCATCAATAGGATCTATTTCTAGCTAATTCCAATGTATTTTTTGGTCAACACCATTCACTGAGAACTAATCACAGGCCTAGGTTTGCTGTCCATTTGGGAAGTGAAGAAGTGATGGGGAGAAGGAAGAATAAAGAACCACCGCATACTTGAACTTCATTAAAGTGAAGTGAAATGTCTTTAGTGGTGGGAGGGGGGAATCCTCAATTTGTTCATTGTTTACAGCTGGCAGAGAAACGATGACGGAGTCTGGACTTTCAAACAATTTGTAAGGCAAAATCCAGGTGCGTCTCTTCCAAGACAGATATATCACTTTCTCTCTGTCTTCTCCATTGATGCTTTTCTCTGTCAGCTGGCCTTTCTGAACCAGCATTCTATGAATGGTGATGGGAACAGCAGAGATAGGATGAAGCCTCTCTTAAGATGCCATCTAGTGGCCTATCTCCTCTCTTGCAGCTTTGGGTTTTTCATTCATCAAGCCTGCTGTTTCCTCGTGCCGTTAGCAATAGCTGTGAAGTTCCCATTCAGAATTACACATGGCTACCTGGCTTTAGCTTGATTCCGCACAGCGCAGTGAGCCAGAGAATTGAAGTGGATTCCTTCAGTCTTATTCAGAACTCTATAAAGGGAGTGTAAAACACTTGTGAAAAAGAAAGGTGATTGTGCAAAGCTTCATCACAATTAAATGTTAATATTTTAAGGAGCATAAGACCACCTCCTGCCCAAGATTGAAAACATTCGTGCAAGCAATAGCATCTTGAAATTGCTTCATAATAGGAATCTCTCTCTCTCTCTTTTTGTATATACAGTAGAACGTCTACTTACAACCACCTCCATTCACGGACGTTCCAAGTTGCGACCATGGCAAACCCGGAAGTAACCGTTGGGTTTGCTGCCGTTCACACATGCGTAGAAGCAGGCAATCACCGCCCACTCCTGCGCACAACAGTGTCTCTCCCAGCGACCTGTTTCGCCATAAGGACAGGCCTCCAGAACGGACTGTTGTCGTGAGCAGAGGTTCCACTGTAATTTTTATTAAGTTTTCTCTTTTACAATTAAAGATACTCACTTTACATCCTTATGATATCAATGACTTCCCTTCTTCTCTTTCCATGGTTCATTTTACATATAATAAATCCCTCCATATTTTACAAAACTATACCATTCCCTATTCCATTATTGCATCCATCAAATTTATCTTAATGCTGCCTGCGTTTTCAGCTGTACACAATTATTTCCCATATATCTAATAAACATTTTCCAATCTTCCCTAAATGTATGTTCTTCTTTTATTCTATATGTTAAGTCTGCGAGTTGTGCATATTCTGTCAGCTTATATTGCCATTCTTCTTTAGCTGGGGCCTCACTCCTTTTCCATTTTTGGGCTCACAAAACATGGGCTGCAGTAGTAGCATACATAAATAACCTTTTTAGACACCTGGGAATTACAGTCCATAGTAGGAACATCTTAATGAATGGAGGATTTTGCCATATGTGCGCTGAGCAGGTATTTGGTTTATGGAAGTGTTTAGTTTACCTTCTCAACAATCTACTGAATAAATGCAGAAGTATAGATAATCCAGTGCTCTAGATGCTGCCCCTGCACCATGCTGAGCTCTGCCCATCTTGTCCTTCTACCTTTCAGAAGCCAGCAGTGACATACAGCATTGGAAAGACAGCAGAGCTCTGCAGCTCTGCCCACACAGCCACTCTGGCATTAGAGCTGCTTAGAAATTTTCGAAATTTTGAGCAACATACAAATGCTTTTAAATAAATGCCTATACACACTCACACTTTGTGACTATACACAAAGTGTAGCTTTGACCTACACTTTGGAACTCCCTGCCAATTGATATTAAGCAGCTGCAATCACTGTATTGTTTCTAGTGCCTGACAAAACCCTTTTTGTTCCAATAACCCTACCCAAGCATGTAACTCTGAATACATGGTTTTAATAAGTGTTTTATAATAACCATTTTATATTCTGTTTTAATTGGTTTCAATGTAACTGGCTTGTAATGTTAGGTTTTTATTGGTACATTTAATGATTTTTCTCAAGCTGGTCATTGTAAACAGCTTACAGGTCTTTTGCTCTTAATTTTGTTAAATAAAAATAATTGAGATCACTCCTGTCTGCAGATTTCCTTAGGAACAATAAAATTCAGATATATCAATTTTGGAACTGTTCCTCTGTAGCAAAATCTCTGAGCTGGACAGAGTGTAACTTTTTTCAAAGGCATCCACCTGAAAAAAAGAAATTGGAAAGGAGTATTTTGACGCTTCCGGAAAAATATTTCAAAGCTGAAAAAAATAATACTTTGTGCTTGCCTTGAATTCCGGTTTGTTCATGGGATCAGCCTTTCTATCAAATCAAGGAAGTTCCCTATAGGGCATTCTTTTCTCCCTTGCTCTCTTTATTCTTCAGATGAACATAATAACATTTCACTTTCTTTGCCTTTCAAAGGTTTTTATCCATATCTATCAGGCCTTGAAGATATTCCCTGTCTCGTCTTCCATTTTAATAACCTAATTGCAGGTCTGTGTTGATAGACAAATTAGGATAGGTCAGGGGGGAGCAAAAAAAAATGTAAGGAGAAATTAGACACTTATATGAGAAGCAAATAGCTGCAGAGAGATTAATCAAATGATATTGGCTGGCTATGCTCCTGAGGCATGCTTGATAGACTTACATAGGACCTTCTCCTCACCCCTAGTGCTCATAGAGAGCTGGATTGTTATTTTTGCCTCCAAAGCAGTCATTTTCCCCTTGCCCTCTTTCACAACAAACCTTGTCAGAAGTACGAGACATTTCTCTAGCACATGTTTAGAGTACCTTGGGGCTTCAGCTGGAGTATTGCTTCCAGTGGCATTCCTTAAAATAATCTTCTCCAGCCTGGTGCCCAGAAGATGGAGCTGATTTGGGGAGCAGGGCACTGGGGACTGCAACGGGGGATGCATCAAAAATCCCCTCCACCTTCATTGACAGGCGCCTTTGCTAGATCAAAGACCTTCACACGAATGCAGGCACAACAATTGGATTCCACCCCCGGTCTGCCCATTCTTCATCAGAACATTCTACTCCCTGGGTAAGAGGAAGGGAGTTAGTCACCTTCAGAGAATAAGCGAACTGGGCCTTTTGACAACGCCTTCACCCCACCTCCCCCAAGCCATTATATCAAGGTCTGTTAAGAAATCAAGTAGTAGCAATTTCATTTCTCTTCTCACTTCGGAAAAACAAGGCATGTGTACGGATGATTGCCAAGAGGCTTCGCCTCCCCTCACCTGCAGAAGTATGAAAACGGCTATAAGAGTTGTGTTAACATCTGACGCTTATACCACAGTCACTGGCTCTACAACATTCTCAGCAAAAACGTCTGGCTTTTATGCAGACCTTCAAATAACTGTCATTTACACCGAGTGTGGAAAATGGCTTTTCTTTCATTCATTTGCTTTTATAGGAGATGTGGGACCATTGCGAAGGTGCCGGGCCAATTCTATATGAAATATACCTTGTAAATTCCGTACTTCACCAGCAGAAGCAGTGCATTATTTGCAGATGGATTGAGCCATAAATGTGTATGGGCAGTACGTTGCTTTCACCACAATGCAAAGGTTTTGCTTCTGTCCTCACTGCCGCCTTCCTTTTTACTCAAGAAAGTTGATAGAACAATGAAATTCACTTTTGGGAGCTCATGGCTCAGAAACACACTTCAGAAACTCATATTTTCAGAAACACACTTCAGAAACTCATATTTTTACTGATTGGGTGCAGACACAGGAGTGAAGGTAGGTAAGTTTATGCTACAGTTTATATGGTAGAGCAGCTGCTGCGTCATACTTGAGTCATGTTGCAGCTGCCCAGAAATGAGACACAGGTGGCACATTAAACACTGTCAATGGCAGCACTGCCTTCCCCACACTTTTCAGTGGCTGCAGCTACCAGATGGTGACATCTTCTAGATCCTAAAAGCCCACAGCATCACTGGTTGAAGGCGAGGGTTGCAGCCAAAATAAGGTACCCAATATAACCATCAAAATCAGCAACCTAGAAATTTCAAAACCACATCAACATAAAAGATCACTGGTGGCAGCAAATGAGAAAGCCAACCTATTAAAATATTCCTAGGATCAGGCTGCCTTAGTCATTAATAGCATTACTTAAAAGGTGTATATAATTATGCATGTGTGGTGAAAGCGGATAGGGAGAAGCTTTTCCTCCTCATAATACTCGAGCTTGGGGCCATCTAATGTTGGAGGATTCAGGACAAACAAAAGAAAGCACTTCTTCACACAGCACATAGTTAAATTATGCAGCATGCACCCGTAAGATGTAGTAATGACCACCAACTGGGATGGTTTTGAAAGAGGATTAAACAAATTAATGAAGGATAGGGCTGTCAATGACTACTAGCCACAATGGCTCTGTTCTACCTCCACTGTCGGAGGAATATTCTTCAGAATGCCAGTTCCTGTGAATCACAAATGGAGAGAGCGCTGTAGCATTCAGGTCCGGCATGCAGGCTTCCCATAAGCATCAGCTTGAACAAGATACTGGATTAGAATAGCCTTTCACCTGATGCAGCAGAGCTTTTCTTATGATCGCAGTCTGTTGAAACTTGGGCTTACACAAAACAATATGTCAGCATACACTGAACACTGAACCAAATTACCTTAAGTAGTCTTTGCTGCATCCAGATGCCAGGTTCCTCCTCAAAAATGTATTTTTTAAGCTGGTCCAAACTTACTTGTTGGATTAGACAAACAATTGTAGTTTCATTAGAAAGTGCCAAATTGTGCTGCCAATAGATCTTCTATGTATTGGGGACAGAGTTCTCAAAACAGGTACAGTGCATAAAAGAAATTGATGGCAGCCCTATATACCAAGATTCTGCTGGTCCCCACCACCTTATTCGACTTCCCTTATTGATTCTAAGGCATATACTTCCAGCTTTGACATCAAATGTTATTAGAACATCCATATTCCATCCACACTTCACATAGCTTGTATCAGATTTAGATGTGTCAGGGATGTTTTTCTATCTATCGTTTCAAATGAAAATGAACTTCATTTATATTCCATGTCATTTGGAATATAAGAATATAAGAAAAGCTAAGCTGGAAAAGTTTCAAAGGGGGGGAAAGGGGACTCAGGGCATGCCATTATAAGCAGCTCTGAATTTGACTATATATAATATTGGTAAGATACATACTGCTTTACAGAATAGCAATAATATAGGCCAGAACAAACAATGTAGTGCAGAATCAAAATTCCTGAGGTCAGAACTAGGACTTCAATTTATAGCCTTATTTGCATGGCATTTTTGCAGTACTTGGTTGCCTTCATGCTGTTAATGTAATCCTTGAAACTCTCTCACAACCTTGAGAAGTGCTATTAACCTCATGTTTATGGTTCACTGAAAAACACAGTTAGGAAATTTGTCTAGGGTGGGACCCTGGCAGGAAATGGATTTGAACTCTGGTCTAAATATACGAGCCAGCACCCTAATCATTTACCATTTTCTTTGGGGGCTGCTGGATGAGTTCCTTGAGTTTCTGTTATACTACATATACATGCAGAGACCACTGCAAGTAAAAGCGGAAGCCTTGTTTGGGATTTTGAGCACATTGTTAAAGATTAGTGTGAAGCCATCAGCAATAAAGGAACATCAAATATTGTTCAGTAAATTACTGTACATGGTTCTCTAAGCACCAAAGTTCAGGCATATTGCTTCAATTTTCTGGAACTGGGAATGATCGTCACAGAAGTCACAAACTTGTGAACAGAACTCGCTTGAGGCAGTGGCTGAACTGATGGTTAAGACTTAGAAAAAGGTATAACATTGTAGGCAATATCCTGTGGTTGGTCACTGAGAGAGCAGAGGGGAATTCTGTCTTGCTGTTAATCTGGCACAAGTTAGTCACGTCCTAGTCCTGTATATGAGAACAAGGTGTTTGTCACAGGGGAAGCCAGTCAGTAAATCATACAGTTCAAAGCTGGAGTTAATTCTTTATTAGCAAAACATGATGTTCACAGACTTGGCTGAGTTTCGGGCATAATAAGCACAGCAGCTACGGCCCTGTAGGTGCTTCTCCATGAAATCAGTTGCCAAGACAAAAAGTTTCCACCTCCCCACAGCCACCTATATCTCCTCCTCTCCAGGACGTCTTGCAAGCAAACTAAGCATAGGGCCTTCTTGGCAGTTGCGCCTCCCTGTGGAACACCCTCCCGTCAGATGTCAAGGACATGAAGAACTATACAACCTTTAGAAGACATCTGAAGGCAGCCCTCTTTGGGGACGTTTTTAATGTTTGATGTTTTATTATATATTTATATTTTGCTGGAAGACTTCCAGAGTGGCTGGGGAAACCCAGACAAATGGGTGGGGCAGGGGCAGAGGAAGGGGGTGTGGTGGGTGCGGGCCGCCCCGTGTGTCACCACTGAGGGGGGTGACAAACTGCCAGGCAGCATTCACCATGGGGCCTGCAGTACACCCAAGCCACGCGTCTTTCCTGGGAGAGACGCAGTGGCTTGGGCACGCACAGGCTCCACACTGCTCAAATGGTCTGCCTGCTGCCTCCCCCCCCCCCCAACTGTAGGGCAGCTGAGTGGGAGGAGGCAGGCAGACTCCTGGGTGGGAGGAGGCAGGGTATAAATAATAAAAGTGGTAGTAGTAGAGACTGTGCCTGCATGCAACTTGTCTTTGCTCCTCATGTTTCATGCCTCTCCTGCCTCTGGGAGTCAGGGGAGGGTAGCTTGTTACAGAAGGAGGAAATACCTGTGACTCTTCACCAGCCTGACACATTTCTGCCTCTTGACCTCCCACTTGCCAGCTTCAGCTTCTGATTCTTGACTTCTCTCTGCCATAGACTCTCCCAGCTCACTAAGCCTGGCTACCCCTTCAGTTTCCAACACCTTCTCTTCTCCATCTTCTCCCCATGACCACTCATTATTGTCCAACCACCACTCCCCAGGCTCTGAGATTTCTTCCCTTGGTAGTTCACCAGCTAGTTCCTCCCACCATTCCTCTATGTGCAACCAGTCTCTGACATCATGCACTACACAGTGGTAGACAACATGGTGCCCTCCAGATGTTGTGGGCTATAAGTCTAATCATTCCTGACCATTGGCCATGCTAGCTGGAGCTGATAGGATCTTTAGTCCATAACATCTGGAGAGCATCATGCTGGCTACTCCTGGGCAGAGAAATTCATCTGGAATTAAGCTCAGAGAAGAGGCAGAGGTTCGAGGCATGGATAAGAAACTGTGGCATGGGACTGGAAGTGGGACTAATCCTCTCTTCTGAATGACAAGATGGTGCACTTTCAGAAGAGAGGATTTTATATATAGTTTACCAGCATATGGGTGCTGAGGTTTACTGCTTGAGTGAGGTCTGATGTAGGACCCTGTGTTCAGGAAACAAAAAGGCAAAGATTCAGAAATGCAATGCACACTACCAAATTACCAGTGGGCAAACAACTAATTCACTGAGATAACAACTGTGGACATGTCACAATTGGAGTATATGGCTGATATATTTCAGAATATGCTGGTACATTGGGGAGGGGGGGGGCTTGCCAGCATCAAGTGGCCCAGGAGGATCTGGCTGGGGGCTTATGATGTGACAAACCACAGCAGTCAATCTCATCCATTTCAGTTCGACTTCCTTCCAACTGAGAACACTGAGGGTTGCAGCCTCAGTTGAGCAGTCATGTGCACAAGCTCTCTGAAGGGTTGGAGGATGGAATGAACAATTTCGTGTTTTAGAATGCAGTAAACATTTCTTCTAGATGGATGTCTCCTCAGTATCCTGCAGGTTAGTTTGCAGCTGAAGTTTCAAGAAAGAAAGAAAGAAAGAAAGAAAGAAAGAAAGAAAGAAAGAAAGAAAGAAAGAAAGAAAGACCCTGAGCTGCCTGTGTTAGAAAACAGCAGAACTTTCCCTTATTGGGGATTATGCAGGCAGGATCATTCACTCCAAAGGAAACTGCAGTCAGTCATCTCTGAAGGGGGTAATCTGGTTTAGAGGAGTTAACAAAGGATCTCTCCAGTGAGGAGGACAAGACTGACTAAGTGTCAGATGAAGGAAGAGGATGGAGGAGTTGCAGATGACAAAAAACGACAGCTCCCAATAAGTAAAGGGTCTGACTCACATAAAAGCGTGCAACCATTATTAACCTTAGAAAATGCTGAAGCTGTGACTCACTCATACACTCACCTTGAGCATCGACTTCATGGAAGGTTTATGTATCCCAACCCTATTAGAATTAGCTGCAATAAAGCATTTGTAATGTGATGCACATAATCCCTGAAGCTATCAGACTCTTCCATCCAGTCATTTAAACAGTGCTTTCTGACATCTCCTCTGTGTGACAGCCAGCTATCTTGGACTTAACAAAGCAAGAGCCTCAGACATGCATTGGAGTGCATTTCCCAGCTTCTTCTCTTGATTAAAGGAGATTCTCAGTTGCCCCTCAGTGTCTTAACTTAATGCCTAAAGCCATCTGTGTCCATACATATGCCCATCAGTTTCCATACAGCTTGGTTTTTTACTTACTTACTTATTTTGGCATTCTTTTATGTCCCACCTTTCCAAGGAGTTCAATATGTTGTATATGGCTCTCCTTTTCTCTGTATTATCCTCACAACCACAGAATAGGCTGAGAGGCAGTGACTAGCCAAAGGTGTCGTGGACTGGTTGGACACAGAGGTGTGGTGGGAGGAACCAGTTGGAGAACCACCAAGGGAAGAAGACTCATAACCTGGGGAGTGGTGGTAGGACAATGATGTGTGGTCACAAGGAGAAGATGGGTTCTGCTGGGACTTTGGCTTTTCCCCACCTACAGGAGACATGGGGAACCTGTGGCCTGTCAAAGTTGATGGATTCCACCTCCCATCAGCTCCAACCAGCATGACCAATGGTCAGGGATGATGGGAGATAGTCCAAAAATATCCAGAGGGCTACAGGCTCCCAAATCCTGATCTGCAATCCCTAGACCATGGTTTAGCATTTCATCTGTACCACCTACTTTAGGATGTAAACAGAAAATTCTGCAGATTAAAGTTATATTGTTAAATACTTATATTTCACAAGTATCAAGAAATATGAAATAATAATTACCCCCTGAAATTAAAAAAGGTTTTTTTAAAGGAAAAATACAAAAAGAATGGTGTCTACATCAGATACGTAAAAAAATAAAACGAGCAAGTAAAACTTGCCAACTTATTAGATTCATGCCATAGCCAGCCCATTATATATAGGCTTCTTTTATAGACTTTTCAGCATTAATTCCTATTAACCCTGAATTTGAATCATTGATCTTATAACCAGATATGGTACCAAAGTAATATAATACACTTGAATTAGGACCCCATCAGTGGCTCATAAAGTTAAACTGTAGAATTCTTGATCCTTAAATATCACCTATTGTATCTTACCATTACTCTGAATTGCTATAGCTAGCATTTCTTATGATAGATTAAATATCAGTGGAGAAGAGGGCAGGCTTGCAAAGGAAAACCCCACTTTTAAAGTAGAATCCATTTTTAAATACTTAGATTATCTTTCTTCAGGCCTCAGGTGATGCTGTGATAGGGACAGATTCATCATTTGAATTTCTGCATTGGAGCCATTGTTAAAATGGACAGGAGCCCTGCCAGAGCTAGATGTGAAGATATATTCAATTAGAACAAGGCTGTTATGACCACATATCTCCAATACTCTGGCAGGAGCGGGGTATGCATGCATTTGATTGCAGTTGGTTTCCAGCCACAATGCAAAGTGTTGGTTGTCACCTGTGTGACCCTCAGTGATTTGGGACTTTGGAATCTGAAGAACCATCTTCACCCACATGAGTCTGCCCAGCAACTGAGATAATAAATGATTATATTCTAACCCTTTCCAGACTCACACAACCCCTTCAGAAATGAGAGAGGTGGCTACTGAGAAGAGGGCCTCTTCTTTAGTGGCACCTCAGCTCTGGAATGCCCTCACCTCATGCTCTCAGAATGATCATGTTTAAAAATCATCACAATCTTTATTAATTTTTTTGTAAGCTGCACTGCAGGAAAGTTGGGGTTGATATATGTGAAATAGCTAACAAACAATTCTTAGGATTCCTAAATGTCAGTGTCAATGAAAGGAGAGATCATCATCCTCTGTTTCTTGCACCAGCAATTTTTCAATCTAAAATGCAAATGAAACTTGTTGTTATTGGCATCCGTCTGTCTCCAGAGACAATGGAGTGTACCTCTGGTTAGCACCTGTGTTAGCAGCGCCAAAGTGACCCCCTCAGGGCACAAGCCTGGGCAGTGTGCATGGAGGTCCTGGGCTGCTCAGACAAAACGCTCAGTCCAAAGGAATGCAGAGCAATGCAGTTGGCACCAGCTTGGCTGCAGGAGTTGCCAGAAGGAGGCATCCAACTGTCTTATCTCCTGAAGATATCCTGCAAGGCGGCAGAGGTCTAGGAACAGAGTTTTCCTTCTCCAAGATGGGCTACTTTCCCAAGATGACAAGCCCCAGCTGTCCCTCGTTTTCTTCTGCAGCATATGCAGAAACCACTTTCTTGACTGTTGGACCCACTATTGGTTCTGTCCTCTCAATCTGCCATGGCCTGTCTTCTCATGCATGGAAAAGTCCCTAACACACCAAGGGTTTCCCTAACACCCCAGACACATTTCCTAAAAGACGCCAGTAGACTGGAGTCCTTTGCCACTTTGCACTCTGCCTCAGCCCATTCCATTTTCTGCCTGTCTGGAAAACAACCTGCCTTGCCAATATTCCTAGCAGATGTCACCAGTGGAATATGTCAGTTTATTTATAGCTAGTTCACTTTCATTTTCATCGATGCAAGGATCCTGCACGGAGATTATGTTCCTTGGGGAACCTTGTCTCATTTCCATCGCAGGGGGGTTGACACCCTGTTGCAAATGAACAGGAACCCACTCTCCACTGAGAATTTGTACGGCTTCAGACTCTGCCTCCCTCCTCATTCTCTTCCACTTAACATTCTGCACACATGTGGCTCCAGATGTGGTGCAACATGACAAATAAGAAACCTTTTTTAACCCTTAATGGACATTTGCTCTTATTTTTGACAGCTCTCCCGATCAGATTTGATTCACTCCAACCAGACAGCTTTGGGGAATGAAGATCCTCATTGTGCATTCCACTCTGTGACCTCCTGCCAAGCTAGACCATGCACAGCTTTCTGCTTTATTGGTTTGTCATGAGCTGTTTAATGCCAGTGATGCCTTGGGCTGCAATCTTGTTAAAGGCTAACAGTGTGTTGTGCCAATGGTATTCAAAGGTGAATGCTCACACTTGACTGCATTAGAAAACCCCTTTGGCTGAATGCATGGAATGTGAAGATACCTCTCTGCTGATAGCTGAAGGTTGCTGGCTGGGCAGAGAATAGCGGGCCCTAAATAAATGTGCATCTTTTTATTTTCAACTCTGTGGGGCACAGTCCTCTCTTTCTGCCTATTGACACTGCTCTGAAATAGCTGTTCAGCTGTGAGGAGCTGCTGGAGTTCAAACTGGAGGTCTTCCGATTGGTGTGCAGCTGCCCTATGAACAATCTTATTGATGATATGGTGCAAATTTTTGGCACTCAGCACCCTAGGAGCTTCAGTTTTAGGTCTTGCTGAAATAGAAGCTGAATGCACTTTTTATCACAGACGGAAGCCTTAGACCTGTCAGTCAACTACAAATAAATGATTAAATATCTAAAAAGTGACAAAGAATATTTTAAACAATGGTTGGAGGAGCTAGAGAACATATAGAAATAAATAAATTTACATGTGTATGAAATTTTTGAGGCAGAAAAAGGCAACATCAAAACTTTTATTATAAATTGGGTTAACAAGTTGTCACCTGTCCCGAAACTGTAAATCAGTGCTGTGAAATGAACTGATGGAGCTATCGGAACAAGACCCCAAAATGCCTTTTTGCCAACAGACATTGTTTTATGCTTTCCCAGGTATTCAAAGAAGTAAAAGTTAATGCAAAAAATGATAACCATCTAAGGTCTACAATAACCCATTAGAACCCATTGAAGCTACACAAAACAAGGCTGCCTCCTTTTCCTCTTGTTCATATTGGTTATTGAGCTTCTAGCAAAGTGCAGGTGGCAGAATGTCTACCTCAGAATAAGTACCAAAGTTCACAGGGACTTACTGTGCATTTAGAAGTCAGTAGCACTGATTCCACTGATTATTACTCCCTGATAAGTGTAAGATTGCCTTAGTCTGCAATCCTATGCACACCTATCTGGGAACACAACCCAATGAATACAGTGGAGCATACCTCTGAGTAAAATCCAGGACTGTGAAGGGACTATTATTAAAAAGAATATGTGTCTCTAAATAAGACTGAAACGAAAATCTCAATTTTTTGCCAAAAGACCCAGAGTTCGTACGTGGAAGATTAACGATTCTAATATTGAACAGCCTAAGAACTTTAGATATTTAGGTACTCAGTTCTATCAATTGAGTATCTGGGCAGGCCCATAGGAAACAACACAGCTTCAAGCATTCAAAGTAATTAAAGTCATTTTAAACTTTGCATAGTCGAGGAAGACTACTCTCCCTGCATCCACCACAACCTTAAACATTATTGAAGGGGAAATCACTCCCTAGTTACTTTACAGGACTGAAATATGGGAACCTAGGAAATGGGAAGTGGTGCAAATGTCCATTTTGAGGGTGCTCTGGTGAGTTGCAAACTACACCCCTGCTGCTTTTCTAAGAGATGTTGCTAAACCATCATGGTCATGACAGTGGGGAAAGTTCTGGCCTCATATTGGCCGGAATTGCAGAAATTTATCAATAAATGATTGGCAAATCAATATTCCCCTTGGATAGATTCCTGAGGTTTCTAAGACACTTGGGTCAAGAGAAAGACTTTGATGTGGTTATTGCAAAATAGGGCCTGAATTCTAATGAGCTGAATGTTGCTTCTTTAGATCAGCTGGGGTAGGGGAGAGGTGGAGAAGGTCTTCCTCCCTGATATTCCCCTTTCCCATCACTGATGCTGAGGGGACAGAATGAAGGGGAGAAGTCACTTCCCAACACTGCTGGTCGCTCCTGCTTACTGAAAGGGGAAGCAATGAGGCATGAGGAGCTCAGCACACTGTGTGGCAGCAGGAGTGTCACATTGACTCCACCATCACAAACTGAACTCACTGGGTCTCACCGTCTGAGAAAACAGCATTGGCCAATGATGTTGGGAAGCCATGAGAGCAACAGAAACCCACCCACACTGCCTCCCAAGCCTCTATCATGTGTAAGGAAGGGGTGGTTTGAGTGAGCTATGGGGTTTGGGGTGGTGGTCTCAGTTGAACTGGAAGGAGATGAGTGAGCTGTGAGTGGGTGGAGTTGCATAAGCTGTAAGGGGATAGAGGGGTTGGGGTGATGTGGAAAGGGAAGCAGGGTTGGTTAGGTGTAATGGGAGGAGAGTTAGCAGGGGGGGTTGGCAAGTTGGCCAGCAATGTGAGCAAGGCCACAGTATCTATTATGTGTATACAGAGACAGAGACAGAGTCACACACACACACACAGAGAGAGAGAGAGAGAGAGAGAGAGAGAGGGAGAGAGAGCACAGCACACACATATATACTGTATATATTTGTATGCATCTGCAGCACAGGAAATCAGAGAAAAAAGTTAGCACAACAATATCTGGCTGTCATGCTTTGGAGATCACCTAATTTAAGAACATTTGACTGTGTTGTTACTGCGGTTGCAGGTTTTTGCATTTGTGACCTTTTATCAGTTCATTCTGAGTAGCTGGAATTTTGTGATCACCTGAAGTTCTAAACAAATGAATATTAAGTAATTCATTCATTAGAAGAAAAGTGTTTTGACAATGTTTTCTATCTAATATATATATTGCATAAATTGTACACTACTGATTGGCATGGAAATGGTTTGGCACATAAGAATGAATGGCTGTGGGAATTGCCATCTGGTGGAAGAAAATGTGAGTGCACCAAAGTGAATGAATGAGTTTATTACTACTTAATGTTGAGTAGATAATTTGTATCATTCGACTGCTGTGAATATTGGTGTGCCAGCCCTTTTGTCATGTTGAGTTATAACCCCTTGTTTCCTCTACCCTGCAATTAAGTTAACTGGAGCAAAGAGAGAGGTGAAGTGGAGAATGATTGATGTGAAGGTTGATCTGATTTTTCAATCTGATAATCTCAGACCAAAGCTCTCCTGTTAGATATTAGCTTTTTGAATGGTTTCAAGCTTGGTACAAAGCAAATGCACTAATGTGAACTGGCTTGCATAACTAGAATAAGTTTGTTGGTACTAGCTTAGTGGTAACTAAGATATCATTCACTACAGTGCTAAATATCCTCCAAAACAGGTGCTCCACCAAGCTGGAGTTTATCAACCCTGTTTCATATTAGACTCTTGTGCCTTACACTTCAGCCATTACACTTTAGTCATGGTCACTGCTCTCCCATTACTGCTCTTCCCAGCAAGGGAATCATAGTGACATTTTATCCTTTAAAATAAAATCATGATATTGTTAGGATATTTCCGTTCCACCTTAAAAGGCAGCAGGATGTTTGTGTCACAGCCTGCGTAAGTTCCTGTCTCACAGGATGTTTATGCTATATGTTCCTTTCGTTTTCTGTCTGTTTTGCCTGAGCAGTCGGAGCAGACGGTTATGCCTTCTTTGTTCTGACGAACGCCAAATAAACTGTAAATATGCATGTTCTGCTCTCATGCTGTGCAACTTCTTGCTGTGTGAATTCTGCTGTTAAGAGTGTGCACTAAGCCAGAGGCTTAGTGTCGCTAAATAGCTGATACTGCGTGACTACGGGAGGTCGATGGATCGTCCGGCACCGAGCTTGGCAGCTTCAGATGGACTCTATCTCCCTGGCGGTATCCCAACAGATATTTCATCCTATTAAAGTTGCTTTGAAATAGACAATCTCCCCTGCATAAAGAATGACTTAGTGAACATGGATTATGAATGGCCCTTTGTTTATGGAATGGGATAAAAGAGGGGCAAATCAAGAACCCTCAACATTACTGGGAATGACTTTGACTTTTTTTCAGCAAGCCATGTACATAAACAAGAGGTCGTGGAGAGTTCAGAAATGTTGTCCCAATATGCGAATGTGAAAACAGGCCTTCTTTATTAACAGTGTTCTGTGTTTCATGGCACAAGAGCCGGCGTCAAAAACCTCTGTTTTATATGAACAGTTCTGGAAAATCAAGAACCCTGAGAATGATGGCTGTGTTTTCTCCATGATGCATCTCTGGGAATATCTCTGAATATGTTCATACGCCAATTGCTTCTCCCCAGAAACTCCCTCAACTGTTGGCATCATACCTCCATTGCCAGGTATGATGTCACATAGAAGTGACATTAGGCAGATCAAGTACCTTTCCAGTTTCACTGCTGCACATGCTCACTTTTACCTGGTAGATAATGTTCTCTAGAAAGATCAAGACCAAGTACACATTCCCTGGCAGCAAAATTTCAGTCATCAGCAGACATCTGTTCTGAGTGGATGCAAATCATTCAGAGCCAAGCTAATCATGTTATTGTGTGTGTGTGTGTGTGTGTGTGTGTGTGTGTCAGTGTCATGATAAGACCTTCCAATGTCCATTTTCCTTAAAAGCAGACTTAGGTGTATGTTGAGTAGGGAGATTAACCTCTCTTCAGTCACACCATGTCCCCATTTTAAATTCACACCACAGCAAGTAAAACTTTGGGACATTTAACAGGAACAAGTGACATGTGGCCTTGTGTCTTAAAAAAACAAACATTTGAGGTGTCAATATCCTGACCAAGACCCCCCCCAAAAAAACTGTCTCCTTTTAAGATAAAAAGAAAAATCAAGAAAACTAATGACAGATCTACATTAATCCTTAGACTGCCTGTTTGCTGGCACTTACCTTCCAAACAGCACCATTCTGCTCTGTCCAAGGTCCTGATGCTTTGCCCACAAGGCAGGCTTTCACTGTCTTGATGTTCTGCCATTTGCCTCTCCCTGAAACCACCTATTACTTACCACCCTACCCCCCACCACAGGGAAGCTGCCTACTCCAAGCCTCTCTCATGAACAGGCAAATATGCATTAGAAGCACAACATTGCTGTGAATGTCCCCATGATGAAAATAAATCAATGCTATTAAATAACAATCGGTAAAATTTGGGTTAGGGAGCATGTCATATAAAAATTGGAAAGCATAATGTGTTATGTCCTGAGTTTCTGCATCTGCAGAGGTCTTAAAGATTGAGGACAATGTCTCCCTAGACTACCTTGAGAACCAGCCATCAATGCAATCACTCTGCCATAGATTTTGACAAGTGAGCATAAAAAACAATCCTAAGGGGTAATAGTGCTTCCATGTCATGCTCCTCAGGAGATTCCTTCACCCATGCCATCATGGGTGACAGGAAACTACCTCAGTCCTAGGCAGTCTTCTTAAACATACACCATTCCCCAGAGACACCAGAAGACAGCATTAAAGGAAAAGTACATGGCCCTGTAATTGAGAACAGATCTTCTCCAAGAGGGAGAGTCTTGGCTAGACACTTGTCTGTAGAACTATTTCAAAGAACTGTTTCAAAGCAGAACTATTTCAAACTCCTGTACATTTTCCATCTCTTCGTCCTTCTCTCCAAGGAAAAGAGGTGGATGCGAAGAATACAAAAACATCACTTGCTACAAAGAATGTCTTCCACACCCTGGAAATGAAACAATCCTCCATTACTCAACAGGTTGTGCCAGTATCACTAAACATGTTGAAAAATGCAATTTGCAGAAGGGGTACCAGTAAATAGCCGAATCTGTATAAGCAGTTGCTATGCACTAATGAAGGGAACTGGAAGAAGCAGCCATATTTTTTAGTGGCTCAAAGCACTTCCACTTCGCCTGTTGCTACTGCTGACTAACCAGCACAATCTGCTTTTCCTTGCAGAAGCAAGAGTTTGGGTGGGGAATAATTTCATTTGATCCACATTTTTAATGGAACCTAATTCAGAATTTCCAGGCTAATTCATGAATTAGTATGCAGTCAACTTTCAGATTGTGCACATTTCTGAATTTTGTGATGTAGTTCTCTACTCAAAATAATGTGTACAAAAATGCATATTTTAGGGAAAGATGCATACAATTTAAATGTGTTTTGGGGTGCATTTTTGAAGACATTGTAGAAAATGGGATAGAACAGATGTAGAGGCATCATTAGCAGGCAGCTTTGGTGAACAGTGGCAAAGATGCCAAGAATCGTTTGGTAATGTATGTTGATACAGCTATCTTTGTCCTTTCTACATTGCTACAAAGTTTAAAGGACACCTACCTTGTTATACTGGTGCTATCCCTTTAGAGTTGCAGTACATTGAAACATAGGAATGACTTTTTCAATCAATGAATGAAGGTGCCTCTTTAGCATCTACCGCAGACCATAGGTGGAGATATAAAAACCTTACGTCCATCACCCAGCTTAGAGAGATCCTGTTGGAGCTTCATCTCTTTTTGTTTTAAACACATTATACAAGGGAAGCTAAACCATTTGCTTGATGAAGGCAAGATGTTCTGAAGCATCTTCACACAAATCAAAAAGACTGTGCACTATTTAATATGTGTAAGGAACTGTGACAATATCTACAACAAAGAACAGGAAAAGAACAGGAAAATAATGATGTTTGTAAATTTACCCCCCCCCCGGGGAGTTTCTCAAAATATATACGTGATCTATGACATCAGTTGTAAACTCGGTGCTGAAATTTTCCATCTGACATTCTGCTCCTGCCTGAAGAAGTTCTGGAAACCGCAAGCATTCCCTATCTCAAAATGAATGCACTTGAATAAGTTGCATTGCTGGAGCCTGGACATGGACTTAAAAATGTTTGACTTCTGACTTTCAAAAGGAAAATGTCAAAGCGATAATAACCTTTAGTAAGTGTCAGTTGTCTTAAAGCGTGACTCTGCTTTCACTTTATAGGAGAGCAAAATGTTACATGATGAAATAGGTTGACCTAGAAGAAGAAACAGCAGGAGTAAAAGTTATAAACTCTGTCTTAACTTTGCAGGGATGTGACACACTTTTTATATGGGCTCTATAGGGTGATCTGTGGCAACAGTTATATAGAAGACCCTCCCACATTGTGGGAGTGAGTGCTTGAGACAGAGGGATTGACATATTGGTCTTTTAGTCTCTTCCAATGCCGCGCCACTGCGCCACTACTCATTGGCCTTGGGAGGGAGAAAGAGATGAGCGTGAGGGATGTCTGTAAACAAAGCAACAGGGTGAATAGGGATAGCAAAGCATGTTGGAGAAGTACAGCTTGACCAATTAAAGGAAAAACATAACAATGAAGATACATAGTGGACCCAGAAGCTATTGATCACATGTTTATAAAGCATAACATGCATCATATTAGAAGTGGCCTAGACAGTGGTATCTTGTGCCCATTGGGAATGGTGGGGTGGAAGACTGGGAGCCCAAAGAAGTAGGTGGAGCCAGAGACAGTGACAGGTGTTACCACAGCCAATGATAGGCAGAGCTAACCAGTGTTACTTTTGCCCCCATCCTTCTTTTTGCTGAGGTCTACAAGACATCACTCAGAACAAAGAGGAAGTTGATACTAGGGCTATCCACTAGGCTAATTGTAAGAAAGAGGGCAGGCAGGCAGGTGGTGACTAGCTGAAGTGGTGGGGCAGTACCCCATTTGTACTAAAAATAGACCAGCCTCTTTTTTATAATTTTCATTTTACAACAAACAATAGCAAAATCTCTTAAAAGGCAACTTATTACATGTGTCATATTTCGACTCCCCCCCTTTCTACAGTTCCTTATGTTTATGATACTTTTACTGCATTTCCAAATTAAACCCATTTATCATTTATCCCATATATTCAATATATGTTTTATATCACTGCACGTTTTTACGTTAATCCTGCTAATGTCTTAAGCTGTTTACAATAATCTTGTAAATCTTCAATAAATGGTTTCCATTCTTTATTAAAAACTTTGGTTTCTTATTCTTCTGGTAAGTTTCGCCATTTCTGCATAGTCCAGTAGTTTCTGTTGCCATTCATCTTTCATCAGGACATTGTCTTCTTTCCACCTTTCAAATGGTATTTGTGTGCTGCGCCTTGTGATCAATTATGTGGGGTGGGCCTTTCCTAGCTTCCCCACCACCACCAATATTTTATTCAAGTTTGCATCCCTGTCTTGAAAGAATTATATTTATATTTGTAATGCAGCCACACTTCCCTGGAGTCTAGCTGTGAACCTTTCGACTCCCATTCACCAGAGGTTTTGTGCTTGCTTGCTTAAGCAGTCTGCCCGTAAGTGAATATGCTGTGATATGGAGCAATCCCTGAGAAAATCAGAAGCATAGAACCGATACCATGAAGCTCTTCCCCAGATGAGACAGGAATCTTCCGCCTAGTTTTCTCTGCAGTGTAGCAGAGCTGGGGATGGTGCTCAGGGGAGTAAGAAATCTTTACTAGTTCGCATTGCAACAATGCTTAGAAAGCGGAGGGGGGATAATTATAGCGGCATTCTGCATCGCTACCTTAAAGTACACAGGAGGCCTGAGAATAAGAGTGTCTCCCTAATGGGATAACAGAGCTGGATGTTGACAAAGGCCCCAGTGAGATAGCCAACAAACCAGTCTCGTATAATTACCAAGCTTGTGTGAATAGAAAATTGACCCAGCCAATTCAATTACCAGTGTGTGTGTGTGTGTGTGTGTGTGTGTGTGTTTATGACTGGAAACGTTTGAAAGAAACTGGTATCACAAGACCTTTTTCCAGCAGCCAAATTTAGATTTCCTTGGGTAGGAGCCATTCCAAGGTAGGCCTCAGCATGGCTGTGTGGGGAGGTGTTAATTAGCAGGAGCAGCTGGCTCCTTGTAGGTAAGAAAGGAAAACAGTTGATTATTGTAGGAAATGCGTAAGTTGGAGAGAGAATTTTCTAGTTCCAGTCTAACTAACTAGAAAAGAATGAGGCAGCCATTCTTGAAACCTCTGGAAATTTAGCAGAATATAGGACAAGTTTAGTGCTCATTTCTGTGTTACTTTTTTTCCTGCTGTATTCCACTGTTATTCCAGAAATGGCTTTTACGTCATCTGAAGGCTCAAATACAATGCAGAAATTAAAAGTTAAGGAACATCAGGAAAACTGAATAAACTGTCGTGTGAATGCAACCATATTCTTAATGGATGTGAATTCACATCCTGTAATTTTGTATAGTTACAGATATATATCTCTGAGTAGACAAGAAGGCTGGTTGACTGAGCAAGGATACCATCCTTTAGTTTTTTGTTTGACCAGCTGATTTCTAGAAATGAGAGGCTGGGAATTCTTTTTACCCAGATTGCCTTGAGGGAAGCAAAGAGGCAGTGGGGTGGACTTCCCAACAGATATGAAGGCATACCCTCCAACATTTCTCCAGTGAAAATAGAGACATCCCATTCCGTAATGATAATTTTACTATTTATTCCCCACACATTCTACTGGGTTACCCCAGCCACTTTCGGCAATTTCCAACATATATAAAAACATAATAAAACATTAAACATTTTTTTTAAAAACTTCCCTTTACAGCATTGCCTTCAGATGGCTCGGGGGGTGAGATAACTCCATACCCTCCAACATTTCTCCAGTGAAAATCCGGACATCCTAAGAAAAATCAGGACATTCTGGGATGAAATAAGAACTGGGACGGCTTTTCTAAATGGAATGTCCCTGGAAAATAGGGACACTTGGAGGGTCTGTGAAGGTGGCTCCATGACTCTTTGCTCAGTCTTCAGTACTACCTGCACAACCTTTTGGAGGAGGATTCTTCATTTTTCAAAAGACTCAAATGCCTCTTCATTTCTGTTTTAACAATTCAAGAGGGGGATGAATAAAATTCCCAGATGTGGCTCTGCTCCCTGGCAAAATGGAAGCATCTAGCAGGTTTTGACTGAAGTTAAACTTTGAAACTTATCTTTAAATCAAGCCTAAAGGGGGAGGAATAAGCTATGCTTCTTTTGATATTGGCCAGAAATCTTCCATGAGTTAGCACAGTGCCCTCTTGGCTCGGCCTCTGTCAGAATTCTGTTTCCCAGCTTTGTGTAGCACAGTATCTATTTTTCATAGTGTACAATGTTAGTAAGAAAGAAGGGGGGAAAGAAAGAAAGTCAATATTTGGCTAGTGATCCAGAGCCTGTAGAAGTCGATGCAAGAAGTCTGACTGACTCTGAGAAGGTTTGGGCCTAGCACATAAGTAGTCTCTGTTAAGTTAGTTACCATGGCTGTGTATAGACACTGCCAGCTTCATACAAAGGTAGGCCATTCTTTCTCAATTCAGATTGAAGCTGGTTTCTGAGGAAACACATCAAAACACAGTAATCCATAAGAAACGAGAAGACTAACACTGGGTGTACACAGCTTCCCAAACCGGTGGTGAGAGCACACTGGATGAAGAATAAATGGGAGTGTGTGCCCCGCACTCCTTGGAAGAGGAGATCAAAAGAATGTATGTGCAAGTAAAGGTGGTGGGAGGGAGATATGACATAGGACAAGGATTATTTCTCTGAACCAATCAATGCTAGTCCCTTGATAGCAGCAAGGTTTCCTAGCTAGCTGCTTTGAGAAGAGTATGGGATTGTGGTCCAGCATCTCAACTACACAAAAAGTGCATGCCATCAAGATTGGCTTATTTGTTTATTAAATTCATAGGCCTCCCTTCCTCCCAAAGGAACGCAGGGGAGCATCTGACATAAACTCTCCTTGCTCCACTCTTCTTGCACCTCTGTTGGCTCCAGGAGGCAGGTAACAACCCACAGTGAATTGGATTTAGCACAGGAGGCATCAACTGTTTTCTCCTCTGAAACACATTAATCAGATGAGGAAACTTCTGATCCCTTGAATGGCTAAACATTCAGATAGTCAGTGTGATGTAAGTATATTGTTTGACCTGGACTGAGAGTTCAAATCTCTGGGCGCTGTGATTAAGTCACTACCTCCCAAGCATACAGAAAGGCTAAAATAGGATCGAATAACTTCTTGTATGATGACCTGTGCTTGTTGGAGGAAGGGTGAAAGGGAGACAAAGGCAAAATGTGCATGTTAATAGGTCCTTCATCTTCATATAATCATATGGGGGGGTCATGGGAGGACACCTAGTCCAATACTCTGCTAGATGCAGGTAATCCAGAGGCTGAGCATCCCTCAACAGATGGCCTCTGATTGAAGATCTCCAGTGAAGAATAGTCTCCCTTTTCCAGAAATTGTCCATTGTCAAAATGTTATTGCCATTGAGAAGATTCTTATTGTTCAGTTGAAATCTACCCCAGTATTTTAAGCCAGTGACAGCCTTAACCCACCCCTTTCCCCTTTTTAAAGATTGAGCCAACATATACCTGCCTCTAGTCTTGTGTCATTCTGCCAGTTCTCTGGGCCAGGTGAATAGACTGTGCACCAAGAAGATGATACTGGTATCTGTTGTCTCATTGTCCTTGTGTTTTTGAAGCTACATGAAGTGTCCAAGTTCACCAAGGCCTCTTTGTATGTATTTCTTCCATCCCTGTACAACCCGACTGTTTCTAGCTGGTGGGATGCCTGAACCAAGTTTCCAAAACACTCAGATTTCAGTGACATATTGGATGCAATGTGCTGTAATCACAAAGATTCTACATGCCGTTAGAACACATTGTCTTGCCATTTTTTCCTCTTCGTTCTTGCCAAGTGACTACTATTACATTGTACATGCAGAGACTGATTGCCGATTCCACCATACAGATGAAAT
Source organism: Podarcis filfolensis (assembly GCF_964270895.1). NCBI lineage: Eukaryota > Metazoa > Chordata > Lepidosauria > Squamata > Lacertidae > Podarcis > Podarcis filfolensis. The sequence continues at coordinate 63,835,390 of NC_139609.1, forward strand.
CACGCTGGACTAAAAATCAAAACTAAAGCATAGATTTCCCTTGGGAATTACCTGGCTTCAAAGATGCATTGTAACAGAGGACCATTGAGCCAAAGAGCAATCGAGTAGCAAGTGGCAGTTTGGCAGTTTGACTTTAGTATGCTCTGTCTGAGCCTGTGATTAAACTGAAAATGTGGCAAAAGCAATTCATTTTAAACACTATCGCTGCTGCATTTCACGAAGTTCATTTAGAGGCAGATCCTCCAGTATGCTAAAAACTGCCAATCGATGATCACTAATTAATAAGGAGATTGCTGTTGCCTTCTTCTTAGTGCAAGCATAGTATGCTTACCCAAACAGGCCAATTGCACAATTGCTTAAATCATTAGAGTTAATCAGTGTTCCTTAATCAAAAAGCAAGCTCTCAATAATTAATTAAGACCTGTCAGGTGAGGTCTAACAAAAATGAGACAGAAGGATCACTAAGGGGCTCTTACCAATGCTAGGACCCATCCCTCTCCACTCGATAAAAATTGTCATATAAAAATAACTGTGCCTAATGTGAGGGGGGCGGGGCGGTGACAGGAGACAGGAGACAGCAAATGTTACAGGAGAATACATACTTACGCAGGAGTATATTTGAGTAGACATGTGCAGACATGTACAGAAATCCTATGTGGCATTTTAAAGCATTAAATCATTTGTTATGGCATAGGCTACAGCCCACTTCATCAGATGCATGTTGAATAATCCCAAACTGGCAGGTGTACATAGCGTGGGTGGGTGTAGCAAAGTCAGGTCAGAGAAAGTCACTCATGGCTACCAACTTGGATTCCTTTAACTGAGGATTAGACTAATTCATGGAAGACAAAGCTGTCAGCAGCTACTAGCCACGATGGCCATTCTACCTCCATGGTCAGAGGCATTATGTGTCTGAAAACCAGTTGCTGGAAAACACAAGAGGGAAAAAGTTATTGGGTCCTGCTTTCACGTTTCCCATATGCATCTGCTTAGCCAACTGTGAGAACCAGATGCTGGACTAGATGGGCCATTGGCTTGAACCAGCAAGCTCATCTTATGTTCTTATGTTCTCAAATGACATTAAAAGAGCAAAAGATGATTACTTAAAAGCAAAATAATTACAATGATTAATTAAGACAGTGTTGGTGATAGGAATGAGTGAATCTGCCAATTTCGGTTTCCTCCAGTTTCTCATTTTTCCAATATTAAGTTCAGTTCTGCACAGTAAAATTGATTGATTATATTAAACCCACCACTTTGCTCCTCAGACAGGCCCAATGGTGTCAAAAAGCCAGTTTGACAGTACTTGAAACAGTCGTTGATTTTGACAGTCTATTGAAGCAAGTCACAGAACCTGCTCATCCTCACAGGTAGCAAAAGAGTGACCTGTCTGTTGGCATGAAGGGAAAGAGTTTAATTGGGGTCATCAAAAATAATACAAAAGATATGGGAGATCATTCCAGCAATGGTCTCTTGATGAAGCAATGGAACAAAGGATCATAAAGAATGAAAGGCACAAAAGATGAGAAACAAGATTGCCAACTTTTGAATCTGCAGCTGTTCCTTTGAGCACAGTTTGATTTGATCTGTGGCAATTAACACAGGCATGGTCTCTGGATGTTGTTGGACTCCAACGCCAATCATCCCCAACCAGCGTGGCCAAAGGTCAGAGATGATAAGTGTAGTCCAACAACATGTGGAGGTACATAGGTTCCCCATCACTGAATTAGAAGATGATCAAGTTTAGCTCCATGCAAGGTGGAACTGATATTAAACCATTGTAAAAAGTGGAGGAGTGGACCAGAACATTTTTTCGGGCCAATTGGCAACCCTAGTGAGAAACCAGAAAAATCTGAAGCAGTTGTTGGATTACAGACGCTTCAGGTTACAGACATAACCCAGAAGTAGTACTTCGGGTTAAGAACTTTGCTTCAGGATAAGAACAGAAATTGTGCTCCGGTGGCCCAGCGGCAGCAGGAGGCCCCATTACCTAAAGTGGTACCTCAGGTTAAGAAGAGTTTCAGGTTAAGAACGGACCTCCAGAACGAATTAAGTTCTTAACCCGAGTACCACTGTAATCAGAAGAGCTGACTTCTTGCCTGTGTATAAGCCTAAAGAGTAGTCAAACTGGTTTATTCTATGCTGGCGTAAGAATATCAACAGTCCTAGTGAATTGCTCATGCAAAGAGACCCTTGCTCATCCATGTCCCTTTGTAACCTGTTTGATTATCTGGCAGGGGTCCAAAGCCACATGCATAGTCTGACCTGCTGGGAGCCTGAGGGCCCCGTTCCTGCCTCTCTCCACCTGGCCCAGGGCAGGGCCTGACAGGCTTCATAAGAACTGCTGCTGCCAAGCAAGGACTGAGGTGTTTTGGGAGAAGTTTTGTTGGGAGTTTTGCTGTTATTGATATTGATTTTTTGTATCTTTATTTTTATGTGGAAATTGTTCAGTTTGGTTACTGCACTTTTCCATGTATAACATGCCCCCGGGTATAACTCGCCCCCTATTTTGGGGAACCTAAAATTTTTAAAAATGGGGGGGAAGAGATTCTCCAAAGTTGTTGAGCTTTTGGGGGGAGGATTGCGCAGAACTGTTGAGGGTTTTTTTTGGGGGGGGGGGCTGCCCACAGCAACAGCCAATCAACAACAGTCCTTGCAGCAGCCACCAATAACAATCTACAACTCACGGCAGCAAGCTATCCCTTGGCCCCACAATGCACTACCCATGTATAAGATGACACCTAATTTTGAACATGATTTTGAAATTAAAAAAAACATAGTCTTATACATGGTAAAATACGGTATGTAGTTTTTGATGTGTTTTATTTATTTTTATGACTACTTTGCTATGTTTGTAACTATGTAAATCTTTTCATATTGTAAGCCGCCTTGAGTATTGTTTTAACTGTTGAAAGGTGGCATACAAATAAAATGATGATGATGATGATGATGATAGTCCATAGCAGCTTCTTTTATCCCAAGCCACAAATAATCTGCATACTTTTCAGGGAATGCTGTTACAATTTGTGAACCGTTAAGGTTAACAACAAAGGTCCGTATAGTTAAAGCCATGGTTTTCCCAGTAGTGATGTATGGAAGTGAGAGCTGGACCATTAAAAAGGCTGATCGCCGAAGAATTGATGCTTTTGAATTATGGTGCTGGAGGAGACTCCTGAGAGTCCCATGGACTGCAAGAAGATCAAACCTCTCCATTCTGAAGGAAATCAGCCCTGAGTGCTCACTGGAAGCACAGATCCTGAAGCTGAGACTCCAATACTTTGGCCACCTCATGAGAAGAGAAGACTCCCTGGAAAAGACCCTGATGTTGGGAAAGATGGAGGGCCAAGGAGAAGGGGACAACAGAGGATGAGATGGTTGGACAGTGTTCTCAAAGCTACCAACATGAGTTTTACCAAACTGCGGGAGGCAGGGGAAGACAGGAGTGCCTGGCATGCTCTGGTCCATGGGGTCACGAAGAGTCGGACACGACTAAATGACTAAACAACAACAACAACAAGGTTAACTTTTTAAAAAGTGGTTTTGTTACCAATTTTGGACCCTAACGGATTGAGTATTTGTTATCACTTTAATCTACTTTTCAATTTTTGCCCCATTCCATTTATTAGTGTTATATTTTTCTTCTCATCTTTACTTCTGTTTTGTGCGTAGGTCTGAAACTTCTGTGCAATGCTTAATACAGTGAGCCCTGTTTGGTGGGAGTTCCCAGGAGTCTTAGGGGTGATAAGTAATAACAATCCTGTTTTTTCTTCTGTGCACCATCCACTGGCTTTAAAAAGAAAAAGAAAAAACAATATGCAATTGCACTTTGGATTCTGGCTGGGTTTTGGTGGGTCCCCCCCCCCACCAGACCTGAAGCTCAGATTGTGTTTAGTTCTGCACAGGTTCTGGGCATTGTTCTTGCTTGAGACCTGTTTTCAACTCACTGCTATTAGCTGGGTGTCTCATTAGCAGACCTTCTGTAAACAAGGTCTCCAGCTGCCAAATGTTAACATAAATATTGAATTTTCTACTTCATTCCACTCCATGTTGCAAGACGTTTTGCCTTAGAAAAGCAGCATGTTCCTGGCGGGCTGCAGTGGGAATGGTGGGAGGAGAGAGAGAAAGGAAAATTGAGAATAGGAGACTAACTGATTTATTTTTCTTGCAGGTAGGTATGTGAACAAAAATTCAAACTGATCAGAGAGTTAAATATTCATAGGACATTATTCATTAAGATTCATCTTGCCAAGTGGGTGAAATGAGGCAAGGGAAGAAATTAGCTTGCTTGAGAGTGTCAAAGTGATTATGTGATTAAATTGCAATTTATAATTTCTCCTTCAAAAAAAATAAAAAAATGTTACTTCTTGATTTGTGTTTCTCCCTTGCTCCACTGTAATGAGAAACTTGAAGGAAAATATTGCATGTGATTTTGAAGAGAGAGAAAGAAAGAAAAAGAGTGCCCGAGGCTTAGTCTGTGTCAAAACAACAGACATTTTACATAAGGCCAATGCATCCTCATGTTACATTTTTGAGCTACGGTCCTGATTTCTTATACACATCAATTTTACCTAGCTATAAAGTGCTTGTAGCATTAGCTGTTTGACACTGATCACTTAAAGAGAAAATATAATAGTCCCCCCCCCCCACTATTTTATAGAAAAGAAAACCTACACCATCTCAAGATTATGATTCCAAGGAAACTGATGTTAATACAGGAAGATTTGCTGTAAAGCACAATGGTGCCTTGCTGCTCTGTCCTCTAATCCTGCTAGGATTCAAGAACAGATGTTCCTTGGTTTGATTTCACAAATCTCCCCCGTTTCTGCATATTTATTTTGCAAAAGAACCCACCCCAAACTCAACTGCAGCATAGGATGGTATCTATGGGCTAATATTTCTCTTTGATTTAAACAAGCTTGTCTCCAGTCTTCTTCTTTAATGCCGCCCAATAAAGATTTAGTGGTATGCGCTGGCAGCTGAAAAATGCAATATTAATTTGTGACTTGTTTATGAACACCATAAGGCTCGCCCAGGTTAATTAGACAAGGCAGGCTTTTCTTCAAGTGAATGAGCAGGCGTGATTTTTCCCTTTATGTAACTCTGTCACCCAGTTTATTTGTACATTTTCTGTTTTATTTGAAAATACGTTTATACAACAATGCATAAAATCAACCGTGACAAGGCTTATGTCAGCAGCACAAAATTTAAGCCCTGCCAAGGTAGTAATCCATGGAACAGTCGCAGTTATCAGGCTTGGCAGGAGCTGGAAACCCTAGGACAGGTGGTTAGGTGAGATAGTGAAATTTGCACAAAAGTACAGTGGAAAACGGGGTGGGGAAGACAGGAGGGTGCAAGGATGCAGGTGGAAGTAACAGAACAACAACAAATCACTGACCAGCATAGGGCACATAGAAGGAACTTTCTGCCAACAAAGGCGTTCATGTGAATCAATTGCAAACTGCTGGCATTCTGACCAACATTTTCAAAGGAAGGAGGCATACCTATCTAAGAAATTAGGAGACATTTGGAGTGGGATATCAAGCTCACAGAACAAAGGCCATATGACAATGGCAAAGCACATGTTTTATTTCGTTTTTATTTAATGAATTGGCCCCATTACAAAGGATCAGGTTGGAAAAAATTCCACTGCCAAACTTCATTGGCGTTTCCCAGTTCTTCACATTCTTAAGCCCTGAGCCCCAAATCCTAGACCAATATTTCCGGATTGTTCTCAGTCTTGGACTTTGGTGGAATACAAGGAACAACTTCATATAAAGTCAAACCAGGGCGTTTTTTTCCAGCCAGAATTCACCGGAACTCAGTTCAAGCACCTCTCAGGTGGGCACCATTGCTATTATAAGAGAACAAGAGAGGCATTCATGCAGTGTTCTATGGTCAATGGACGAGGGCAACTAGGTTTGTTCCCTAAATGTTGCCCTGGTGCATCCCTCCCCAAAGACTGAGCAACTTCTTCCCAGCTTAGAGAGGGAAACAATGCTCCAATGGGTCCAAGAGCCCTCTCGTCACCTTCCCAAAGCCCACCCGGCTTTGCGAAGGAAACAGAAGGGCTTCAGCATCCTGTCAGAGCCATGGTGCCTGGGAAGCTTCTGTTGCCCTCGTAAGCTGGTGCCTCTGGCCCTAACTGTTCCCCTACGAAAAATTTCACCACATACCACTGCATTCATAGTGAGCTCCGGCACCTCTTTTTCTAGAAAAATAGTACTGAGTCAAACAACTGGTCAAGAAGTAGTTGGGACTACAACGCCCATCATCCTCAGAGAGCAAGGATGATGGGTGGGGGGGTTGCTAGGGCTGATGAGAGTTGTAGCCCAAAATCTTTCAAGGGCAAGCCACTTGGGAAACCTGAGAAACTCCAGCAACCTCCAACCATCAAGACCCAGAATTGTGGTGAATGCAAAATAGATCTCTTAAAGACTCTTAAAGCACTTTTTTGGCTCTCCTCACAGAAAAAGGCTGGTGCCTTCAAGCCTTGTGAGAGATGCTTGGCGGACTTTTGCATGTATACTCAGAAGTAAACCCAAATGTGTCCATGGCAACGGTGCTTTCCCCTTCCCAAATAAAGGATGCAACCTCAAAGGAGCTCAGTGGAACAGTCTTCAGCCACCTGTCTCCTGATCTGTCTTTTTACTGTTTCTGTGAAGAAGGGACAGCTCACTAGGATGGTTGCATTGCAAAGCCTCTGGAACTCAATGAGACTTGCTTATATGTGCTTAGGCAAGTGCAACTGGAGGTCACAGTTGGCCCAGCAAGGTTTGTGGGGGAGTCTGTGAGCCACCCCTGCAGGGAGGGAGACCATCCCTCATGCTGGCCTTTTTGCACAAGGCAACTCCGACTTCTCTCCCTTTACTTTGTTGTCCTGGGACAGGAGAGCTGCATGTTCTGCACTCTAAACTGACATCAGGGGTTTTTTTGGGGGGTGGATTCAGTTCCTCTCTTTCAGTGCCCAATATGGACTCGGTACCCAATACAGAGTCACAGAGTACTGGCACTTTGCACTGACACCACCCCAAATTACAGTCTGAGGCAACAGCTCAAGGTGGGGACTTTCAATTCCTCCATCACCTACAAAAGATGATGGACTTTCCTCCTCTTCCAATTCCCATGTTCTAAAGTAGTGGGCAGAACAACTACTAGATGGCAGAGCCTAATGTTCTTGGAGGAACAGAGCAATTGTTCATGAGTGAAGGTGGGTGGAGACTCAGAGTTCCCCTAAAATGCAAAATGCTGTTGCATGCCACCCCAATCTCCAAGCTGTGCATGATTCCAATGGTTCTTGCCCACACCCACCATCCAGATGTGGCCCTCAGAGTGGTAGATGACCAATAATGCAGCCCTTGAGTTGATAAGGTTGCCCACCTCTGGTCTACAGCTAATGAGCTATGAAATAATAAATGTCCTGGGATATATACAACACTATTTGTATTGCAAACGAATGGGAGAACTTTTCGGTTCCAAGTCATTTTCTTAGAACCCAGCAGATGCTCTCATTATATTAACTAATTGTTTAATCTTCTCTACTATGCATGGTCAACAATGAATATTCAAATTACAAAGTGCTTTTCTTCAGCAGTGCATTTGTATAGACCATCAGAATTGTGCAGCCCAGCTAGATTGGGGGGGAAATTGCCTGCCAGCTGATCAAACATTGTTAGAGAGTTGATGGGCCACATTACTCTAAAAAGGGAAACCATTGAATCATGTGCACTTTATGAGCAGTTAGTGTTGAAACAGGATGCTTTTAAGCTCGAAGACCAAATGCAAGATTCTGCAAGTTGTCTGGAATTCAGCCAGGTGGACTCACTTCAGAAGGTGCAATGAACAATGGGGCTATTGAAAAGTGGTGCTGAGAATGTCTTGCATGGTGGCAGATGGACCAGTTATAGCATCACTACAGTCAAGAGAAGAGGAAGAGGAAGACTGTAATGTCATGTGCCTAACCCAGCAGGCTCTTATGTCTTTTAAATGTGATGTAAAAGAGAATAATTACATGTGCAGGAAAATATACTAGAGCAATTAGGAAGTAGGAATAAGAGCAATGATAGGGACAACAACAACAACAACAACTTATTACATGTGCTCTTTGTTGACATTGGTTATGGCAACCCAGAGCTATGGCGAACCATAGAGGAACAGGCAGGAAAGGGGAGGGCATCTCCTCAGAAACTATCCTGCTATGCTGCTACTTCCCTCCACCTGGTCCTCCGACACTGCTGAAACAGTCCTTGCTTCGAGCCTGTCATCTTATTAGAATCTACTGGAGTCTGTATGGCTGCCTGCTCTGTGTGTACTATAGTGAATACTGAATTTACCCTCTTTCTGTACAATTGCTCCATGGTGAACTATTGAACAGCAAGTGTCAGGCTTACTAATAAATGAAGTTCCTAATTTGACTCTATCCATCAAGACTGACTGTTGGCTCTTTCTGAGCATAAAGAGCTTCCTTTTCCAACTGAACCTTGCTTGAGCAGCAATATCAGCCAGAGATCTGGTGTGTTCCTAGAGTAATTCACCTGCTCATCCTCCAATGTGATATATGCTATTATCTCTGAATCATATTTAGGATAAACAAGCCAGTCTCTAAACAACAAAAGAAATGACACAAATCTGACAGCAGAACTGGAGAGGGAACATTTCAGCCTCTCAGGACGCCCTGTAAGGAACTTTAAGGTGGCCATGCTGGAACAAAGCAAAAAATAGCAATGTGTAGCTGCTGAGTTACAGTGCATGGTAAAGTTCAATGCATTTGAGGTTCAAATGGGGCTTTTTCCACTTCATGTTTTAATTGGCTTACAAATGCCAGGATATCTGTGTAAACAGCAACTACTGGTATTGTTTGTATGTGCGAATTTCCATTGTTAATGAATTAGCACCAGTCTCACTTCTCTGCATTTTCTTTCCTTTTGACCTTACTGCTTACAATTCACACACGCAGCCATTGTGTATATATACTTGTAATTCAGAGCAACACTTTGTATATCTGTTGAAGTGCACTCTAGCACTTCAGAGCCAGTGTGGTGTAGTGGTTAAGAGCGGTAGTCTCGTAATCTGGGGAACCGGGTTTGCGTCTCCGCTCCTCCACATGCAGCTGCTGGGTGACCTTGGGCCAGTCACACTTCTTTGAAGTCTCTCAGCCCCACTCACCTCACAGAGTGTTTGTTGTGGGGGAGGAAGGGAAAGGAGAATGTTAGCCGCTTTGAGACTCCTTAAAGAGAGTGAAAGGCGGTATATCAAATCCAAACTCTTCTTCTTCTTCTTCAACTTAAATGTGTGGTTGTTTTTTGTAAGGCTCTTTGGTGGTATTGCTGTAGCAGGCTAGCATAGCTACCTAAATGGAGATTGTATTAATTTTTTCTTCTTTTCATGTTTCATTTGTTTACCGCCATCAGCAGTTTATGAGTTGAAGAAACAAAATATACAACAAATATTACACATCTTATAACAATTTGATCCAATACAAATGTCATAACAAAATATAACTTTTAAATAAGCAACTTATATAAAATAAAGTAATATTCAATAATCTATTAGAATATAATTGTACTGGTTGTTCTTTAGTAGCAAGTCCTAGTTTGTTGCTGCCTCGTTCTTTGGCTCTAGCTTCCTGCTTTGTCCTTTAGCCCTGTCATCAGTTTTCTACCACTTGTCTTATGGCTGCTGGTTCCCAGCTTGACTTATCTTGGACTGCTGCCCATAACCTCTACCCAACACAGCTCCAGTAACATGTAACCCCAATTACAACTTATCACTAAACTGAAAACTATGGTGAGACCTGGTCTTAATAGAGATATTGGATTCCTGTCTCATTACATATGCTAATCATCTGCATACTGCATACTGCATATTTGCTTTTTCCTGTAGGACTAATTGCAGTCGTTAACAGTCATCAACAGGTTTACCATACGCACTGAGGTCAACCCATCTCCCTCTACCCTCCTGAGTAAAACCTCACCCCACCGTTCCACTGTATATAAGGGTCTGGTGACTTCTGTTTCAGTGTATCTGAAGAAGTGCGCATGCACACGAAAGCTTATACCCAGAACAAACTTAGTTGGTCTCTAAGGTGCTACTGGACACACACACATATATATCTCGACTGCATCAGACCAACACACCTACCTACCTGAATGTGTAACCCCAAAATTTCAGATACCCCCAAACTGATGCCAAAATTTAGTGCTAGTTTTGTTCTGTGAACCCTGAGTTTTGTGCCGCCGCCCCCCAAACTGAGTAATTGACACAGCAAATCAGGGTCACAAGTCAATGCCCCCAAATCCAACGTTGTCTGATTGGCTACAAACCAGTAAGTTGTGTGCTGGTTTGGTCTTCTTTTTGCTGCAAACCCCACTTTCTGTGCCACCCCAAAAACTGAGTAATCAACACTCAAACACATCTTGTCATCCTATTGAATAACACCCCCCCTAACTTACTGACCATCTTAGTGGGATACAACACAGGTCATAAAAGACAAAAGAAGCCATTACTGGTCCATAACAGACATCAGTTTCTATGAAATGGCAAAACAATGCTCACAGTTTCCTGCTTGGTATTAATGATTTCCCCGAAATCTGTATCATAAGAAGTTCAGCAGTGGCTAACCATGTTGAAGGCTACTCTCAGTGGGTGGGGGGCACCTTGATTCCCTTAAAAAGGCTGTTGTCCCTCATTTCTAAAAGGTCTTTGAATTCGCCTAAGTGCTCCATTAACACTGATCAGCATTTAACCTTCCTCGATGGTCCTCCCACATAGCTACTGACATCTTTTAAGAACAGGGAGAGGTGATTACCAGGGCACTGTCAACATGACCCAGTGAATCGTGGTCTTGCATGCAAATCCACTTGAACTTGATTTTCATTCTGAACTCACAATGTGAATGTGGAAGGTTTTTTGTTTTGTTTTGTTTTGTTTGGTCTAAGCTCCACCGTGTTTTATCTTTTCTTATAAAAAGAAAGTGAGTCAAGAAGGGCACTCAGTTGGCTTGGGTGTTAAGTATCATGCCAAGTATTGTGACCTTCATGAAGGTATGCTATTTCTCTGGGCTCCATCTATAATGTGTCTATAATTACTCTGTCTTAATGGACAATTGTGAAATACGTACCAGGAATTTTGAACTACTGACATCATCTAATGCTTTAGAGTGAAAAAGCATTCTCTGGCAAAAAGCTGGCCTTTCAAATGAAATGAATTTTGAAGCCTCTTCCATGTTCTTGTTGACATACATTTGGAACTTTCAGAACATGGAGTTCACATTATATTTATTCACTTTGTCATCCTATACGTGTGTGTGTGTTTGTGTGTGTGGTTGGTTTGCAAGTAAAAGTAAACAAGCTTATTCTTCATCGGAGTAACTTTCCAGAATGGACCTATATATCAAAAGTGAGAGAACCCAGTGTACTGCATATCCATCTATTATTACAATCTGATTAACAAGCATAAAATTCCAATGTGGCCCCAGATGCAACGATCTAATCCCACACTATATCCCAAAGGGAGGGGTGGTGGGCAGGCACCACAAAGATCTAAAGAGGCCTGGCCCATGATATAAAGGGCTTATATAGCCAGCATTGGTGTAATGTGCAGCCAATGTTTACATGCCAACATACCATGTTTTCCATCAGGGGTGCTTGCAAAGCCACTCCCACCCACTCTTTACAGCAGGTGGATAAGCATGCTTTGATTAGCAGTTTGATATTACTGAACCAAGAACCAATAAAATATAGATTAAGAGCTTTCCTGGAGTCAATGGGTCACAGCCTGTAGCAGATCAAAAAAGGACAAAGAAAGAACCAAGTCTTCATTTGTCTACTCCACCATTTGCTTCACCATGTGAAAGGATTGTATTTAGCTATACAAGCTCTGGATAAGTGATAGTATGCTCACAGACAAACAGCACTCCTCCAACAATGTATCTTATTTTGCCGCCTGTGGCAAAATGTGAAGGCGCTGCCCCACCCTGCCACAGCTGCCTCTGAAGCCTCCCTTACCTGGGTTGTACAGCAGTGGCTGTGAAGTGGTGGCGGCAGCAGGTTACAATGAGATGTTGTGTGTGAAGACCCCCAAAACCACCTCCAAATGAACACACAATAGACACAGATTTTAGTTTAAGGTTTTTGGCATTAAATTTTGGCCACAACTTTATTGATTACAGCAAGTGAGTGGTTGCTTAGGCATTGGTTCCAGACTACCAGAACCCGTGGAAGGAACAGGACTGACACTGGGCACCACCATATGTCAGTGAGGGAAAGCATCCTGGGGGAGCCAGATCTCCTTCGATCTCACAGCTCACCCCAGGTGCTCCCAGGGGCTCTGGCAGGGCCCTAGCCCCTTGACAGGGTTCGGACAAAAGCAAGGCGAACCCCTGGATTCCTTTAACGGAATTCCCTAGCAGCAGCGATGGAGGGGCAGGCACAGCCAATCACGTCCCCTCCCCAAAACATTGAACCAAATGCCTAACCGCCAGCCTCACAAAGTTGTGACGATTTGCTACACGGTAGGCAAAAACTAAGTGGCACCAGCCAATCAGCCAAATGGCAAAATTCCTACTGGGCCCCTGCTCCAAAACAGACAACCCCTAGATGCCTGCCTAGCAAGGCCATAAGAACCACCCTAAATATAGGGAGAGGAGGGCGGGTGATCTGCTACACGTCGCAAGAAAGTGAAACTCTCCAGCGATATGCAGCAGCTTAAGTAGCCCCTCAGCAGCCAATAGCCAACCCAACTGAGCAAATTTCTTCCCAACCAATGGGGCGTTGTGGCCATCCAAACAGTCCCACCCCACAACAGGGAGGCAGTTTCTGGTGATCTCACTGCAACACGTGCCCTCCATGATGGAGGACCCGACTTGCCTAAATCTCATGACATCTCATGCACTTGGTGAGATTTCAGCAAGATTTCATTGAGATCTTGTGAGATTTCAGCAAGATCTCAGCAGATCTTGCTGGAAGCCACTGCTGCTGCCACCTCTCCACCGCCCAACATGGTTCCCTCACCCTGCCCCACAGGTGGGCCGGCCCTGAATTAGAGGCTCTGAACTGAGCATCCAATAAGTATGGAGGAAGACTGACTTGCACAGAACGAGTTTTTGCCAAGGGAATGGAAGGATATGCTGATTTGACTTGTTTCAGTTTCTCATTTTTGCAATCTTAAACACAGTTGTCCACATTTCTGCAGCTAATTGCAATTTTTAAAAGAAATTCAAAATTATCCTAGTAAAAACATTTTTGTTTGCACTTTTGGCAAATGTACACATTTTTTTCTAGCACAGTTATTTCTCCTACTGCTATGCATTATGTATGTTATCTCCACTAATTTTGATTCACCAAGATATGCATTTTTGCTCACATTGGTTGGAGAACTGTATCATCAAATTCAGATGAGTGTTGATTTCAATGTTTCAATTTTCATTTTGTTTTGGGAAGTACAGATTTGAATGATTCACCTTTACATTTCTCCCACATCCCTACCACAGAGAGGGAAAGGTAAACACCTCCAATTGTAAGACACAGTTATTTTACATCATAACAAATATATTATTCCTTTTGTCTCTCCTCCCCCATCATATAATTGTGTGAAGTTTATCCTTTCATGAGTAGAACTACTGCAGATTTCTAGAGAACCATAAATGTTTTAGGTTCATGAGTTCCTAAACCTCAGCATAGTTATAGTTTCAGAAACATGCCTTCTAGTTGTGCTGTGAAAGTAAAGCTTGACTGATCCTGGGCATTGTACTATTTACATTTATTCAAGAGGCAGTACTTTGATGAATAACTATGATTGCACAGACTTGAGTTTTGTGTAGTGCCTGAAACCTGATTCTGGGACCTGCCCTTTATAATTCTACCAAAGGAAAAGAGTGACAAGAACTAAGCAATCAAAATCTTGAGTGTATCTGATAATAAAGTTTATCCGCCCAGTGAAATGGATGGTATTTGAGATTATTATTAATGGAATGTGTAGTTAGCAGGGCCACTATGAAAATGTCTGTATTTCAAAGATATTATGCAAGTGAACAGCTCTGTGTCTGTTGATTTGTTGATTTCAGCTTTGCTTGTAAGCCCTGGGCTGCTTTGGAAGCAAGGGTGGGTTAGAAAACAAACAAACAAGGCCAAATTACTTGAAGCTCTGGTAGCAAAAAAAACCATGGTTCTTTTGCTTGTCTTATAAGCCTAATGAGCTGTATTGATTATCTGAGGATAAAAACTGTGTAGCAAACTTCTCATTATATATTCATATCATTGTATGTGGAATCTGAGACATGGAACTGAGTTGCTTTTAGGAAGAACATATTTTTATATATATATCAAATGCAGAAACCATAACTTGGAGCATATACATGGTAATTTGTTTTCTCCAGTTGTGATTTACATTTGAAATGATACTTGGTTGACATTTTGTTTATTACAGTTCTACCTTTACCCATCAGCTAAGCAGTTCAGAATACCCTAAATGGTTTTGCCCAATTTCGTTTTTCACAGCAACTCTGTGAAATGGTTTTAAGGATAAGAGACAATTCATTGGAGCTGAGCTACAAATAGCTGTTGAGCGAGACTTCAGGCCAAAGGTTGGAGTCCACATGTCAGAGCCAGAAAGTCAAGAAAGTATGACTAAACAGAGAACAAGCAAAGAGTCAGATCAAACTGAGAGCTAGATCCTGGAAATACTATAATCACAACAGCAAAGTCCTAACCCAAGACTCTATAGCCCTTCTTATTAAAGAGAGCCAGTGGCCAACCTGAGTTGGTAGAGTCACTCCAAAACCTGGGAATCACCTACTACTTAAAGCTGCTTTCTCCAACATGGTGCTCTCTACATGTTTGGGCTACATGCTTGAACTAGCATGGCCAATGGCCAATGGTGATGGCAGTTGTAGACCAAGATATAAATTATTATTATTATTATTATTATTATTCACAGATACTGAAAGTCTATTTAGGGGGCAGGGGGAACAGCAGCAAACTTTCCCCTTTGGAAAAGTGTCACCCAGCTGCAAATTCTATTACTCTTGATTAAGATATTCCAAAATCTGGATTCTGTGGGAGGAGCTAACCATTTTTAAAAACACCAAGTGAGCAGTCATAATTCTGCCCATTTGGGAATGGCGTCTTCTGGGACTTGTACCAGAGGACAACATTTCAAAGCTTCCATTTAACAGTGATACTTCTGCCAGTCCCACTCTCCACCCTCTCCAAGATACTTTAAAAGTGTGTTGCGTGTTGCTAGTCAGGAAGGCAATGTAATTTCTTATTCAGCATTCAATATCTGGCAAAGAGGAAATCAAATATTCTCCTTGGTGCTATAAATAGCATCATAGCTCGTCTTGCGGAATACATGAAAAGCCTTCTTGTGCTGGAGGAGCAACAATTTTGCCAAGCAACAGATGCAAAAAGAAAGCCAACCCTCCTCTAAGAGTAACTTAGGGAATTGACGGCTGTCCTTTCCCCGTGTTTAAATTTCTATTTATAGAAGCAAATCAATGCCACTATCTCAGGCTGCAAAGACAGGAAGCGGGGGGGGGGGGGTCCAGCTGTCCAGCCAGAATGGCAGGTGTAAAGAAGCCCATATTAAATATTAATCTGCATTAGACAAAGGGCCATTTCGTCTTTGTCACTCTGGCAGCACAAATGGAAAATCCATGAGGCCTTTTCAATTAGGCTGTGCTGACAAGGCTCTAATCGATGGGGTAGCCAGCGGGGATGTGTAGCACACAAAGTGAAGTGAGAGCAATATACTACACATGCCATGCAACTAGCCGGCTTGCTCAGGTAGAGTCGTAATGCTCAAATCAAATATTTCATCTAAGTCATATTCTCCTGATTAGCAATGAATTTGTTGGGGAAGTGGGGCCATAAATCTTTCTAAATCCCTTGCACCTTTCACCCAAGAACCTTGATTGAATACACAGCCTAAACCAACAACGAATCTGCTGTTGTCTTTTGGTATCTTCTGCTGCAGAATTGTGTATTTGACTTTGTCAGATGCTGGCATTAGTAGTGGTGTGATTGATTATGGTTGGTTATGCTAGCCTGGTGTGCAGATCCTGGTGTCCTATCACATCTGGAATGCAATTAAAAGTAAAACTGGTTTGGGTATTTGCCTCCATCTAGATCAGGGATGTGAAAACTTTTACATTCTGAGGGCCACCTTCCCTTCTGGAAACCTGGTAGATGGGGCCAGTGAATGTAAATGTTACTTTTTATACTTGGCTACTTTCTACACATACTTCTCTGTAACCTCTATCCAGACAATCTAGAAGCATTAGAAGAATTCAGGGACTCACTCCAACCAAGCAAAAACACTGGGGGTGAGATAGAGAAGCCGGAAGGACCACATTTGCACTCTGGCCCTCAGGTTCCCCACTGCTGACTTGGACATATCCTAAATGAAGGGAAAGCTTCTTACACTAAAAGAGCCATGTGGAAGTTATTGAGAAATGCTTCTACATGACTGTGGCCCCATAGGGGCCCTGTTGTAAGTGGCTTATTATGTGGATCGATTCTTTTGTATATGAAGTCTCCCAGTGAGCACTACACATTCCCATCCTGCCTGTCAAAACAATTCTCCATGCAGAAGGTTGATTGATGCAGTTAGTGCCGTTCAAATGCTTTGGGCTCTCTTGCCCTATTCAGAAGTTTTTTTTCTCATACGCAGCACAATGTATGAATGTGGCTTTGATGACTAGGCCTACCCTTTTTCATCTGCCATGTACAGCACAAACATCGTGAGGGACAGAACCTTTTGCGTGTATCTCTGCAAAGGCTTTATCCCTGCAGAGGTTAGCACTGTGTGCAGAGAAACCAGGTGGTAGCAGTGAGCAAAACATCAGGGACTGAGCTGGTCAATATAGTCTCAGTCCTCATTCATA
This sequence comes from Podarcis filfolensis, assembly GCF_964270895.1. Lineage (NCBI taxonomy): Eukaryota > Metazoa > Chordata > Lepidosauria > Squamata > Lacertidae > Podarcis > Podarcis filfolensis. Next base: position 63,852,269 of record NC_139609.1, read on the forward strand.
TTTTGGTCTACACAGGAGCAATGATCTTCTGAACAGGGCTTTTGTGCAGCCACAACCATATGTGGCTTGTTCAAACTGCCAAACATTTGCATGGATCATGTCCCCCAACAATATAATTCTTGTTTGATTATATATATATATATATATATATATATATATATATATATGGGTGGCGCTGTGGTGTAAACCACTGAGCCTTGGGCTTGCCATTCGGAAGGTCGGCGGTTTGAATCCCCACGACAGGGTGAGCTCCCATTGTTCAGTCCCAGCTCCTGCCAACCTAGCAGTCAAAAGTGCAAGTAGATAAATAGTTCCGGCATTTCATGGCGTTTCTGTGCACTGTTCTGGTTTCACCAGAAGCGCCTTAGTCATGCTGGCCACATGACCCAGAAAAACTGTCTGCAGACAAACATTGGCTCCCTTGGCCAGTAAAGCCAGATGAGTGTGTATATATATATATATATATATATATATATATATATATATATATATATATGAGGAAAGCTTGCACACACGACTTGCAAACATCAGGAATGAATGTAGAATATGTACATCATAATTTGTTGTCTCACTTCCATGGAGAGTCATTTCTAGAATTACTTAGATAGGCAGGCATTCCTGTGGGGTTGTGGTTGGCCATAATACTAAATCATAATTTGTTGCATCCATGCTTTATTGAACAAGTCTGGAACAAGCTCACACAGAAACCATGGTTGGTTTCACCTAATGTTGTTTAGTTAACCTTGCCAGGAGGAGGGCTTTCAAATGTGTATCAAGTAACCAAACCCACCTTTGTTCATGGCAAGATGTAGAAACAATCTAGATTGAAAGCAACATGTTGAGTTTGAGCACTAATCATTCTGGACTGAGGAAAAACTGCATGCTTTCACTACAAACAGGCTAGTCTGTACACAACCCAAGTGCTTTCCAAATGTGTGCACTTCCCAGCATGTGTCCTCTTCCTTCTCTCTCTGTCTGCCTACCTTCTTGATTTCATTTGACTTCAGGCTGACCACACTCCAGCATTGACATATATATGTGTGTGTGTGAGAGAGAGAGAGAAGGAAAGAGCATAACTGCTTTGTGTAGTATGTAGTGTACAGTCTGTGCATAGGAATATGAATCATAGCCATTTCAGAGGTAAGCCCGTTTAATAACTCAGGGGAGAGGAGAAAAGGGCTTAAGCAAGATCCACGTGAAATAATATATTTGATGGAGAATGTGTTCTCAGTATTTCAGCTTTGGCTGTCTAAATGCAAGTTCCAAAGTAATCTTCCAAATGTGCATGAGGCTGATATGCATGATAATGTCAAGTTATATCCCCAGACTCTTTCCACTGTTCATGAATGTTTCCACTCCACTTCCTCTTGCGCTGCTGCAAGCACCAGATACCTGCCCTAATGGAAGGTCTTTTGTGGTCAGTTCTCGCTTCGTATCGGAGAAGCTGGAGATGGAATCCCTGCGCAGCACACCTCTCTTTCTTTGCAACCAAAACAGCATCCAGTACTTTGGTGTGAGGATAATCTGTATGCATCACAGCCAGCGTGAAGATGATAGGCACTGAATTAGCTGCAACTCCCAGATATAAGCATGCTCACCCAGAATTAATGAAGGTAGCCACACAAGTGTATTCATGTTATTAAACAGAATGAGTAATTTCTTCAATAAAGAATGTTGCTGGAAAAGGGCTTCCTGGCTAATTAAAAACACAGCTGAAATTTCTCAGCAGACTTTACAGAATGGTGACTTGATTGGCTGACCTCTAGAGCAGTAGCTTAGCACAATCTCTCTGGAGATTCCCGTCTAGTTATGTGAAACGACTGTGAGTTTTTATACTGTGGGATGGATTTCAGAGAGTCCAGCACTCAAACCACAGACGTTCAAGTGTGTTTGGTAGCTGCTAATGCATGCTCCACCCTCCTAAAAGTTTCACTTGGCTGCAGTGGCGTAGCGTGGGGGGTGCAGGGGGGGCCGGCCGCACCGGGCGCAACATCTGGGGGCGCGCTCGCACTCGCAGCTCTCTGCCCCTACTAAAATCCACGGGTTAGGGGGCGCAAATTACTTGCCTTGCTCCGGGTGCTGACAACCCATGCTACGCCACTGCTTGGCTGTTCTGAAAATCCAGACCAAATATAAGTGCTGAGATGAAGCTGGATCATACGAATGTAAAGCAGTATAATAAAACTGTCCATCTGAAATCAGTGAGAAATTTTTCCAGACAATTGTCCAAACCCTGTGATGCTTTTATGGGTGCGAAGGCATCTTTGGGGATCTTAACCCCTTAGTTAAAGAACACAGTTAATCACAGCCATCCCAGGCATATACACAATGAAAATTGCAGCTATGAAAACACTAAGGGAGCTGTCATCACCTTTAAAATAAATTTGAATGTGAAAGCGCATGAGCTCTGTGTGCACATTATGGCCCCCCTAAAGATTTTGGATTGCATTCCATGTGTTTAGGTGAATACTTTGCAAAAGATATAGCCTCTTGGAATTACTCAGTTGTATCAGCTGGGCTGTTCCTCAACCTATTGGTGCTCTTAAGGGAACTGGAATGAAGAACTTGATTGCTCTTACTCCATTTTATAGACTCTATATTATGGGCTTGGCAGTCCTTTCCCAAATGTTTTTATTAGGGCTATTAAACAATTTTGAATTGGTTAAACACCTGTCTTGTAACCTATTAATTTGCTGAATGACTAAATTTCCACTGGCATATTACTAACACCTCAGTATAGATGTAGTTTTGAGATATTGGTGGAAGTACACAATGCCGTTGTCAGAAGGAAAAAAAATGTTTAATGGTTTGGCAGTCATTTCCTATTGCAGCAAATGCACCAGAACCTAAATAGTTAAGGGAAGGTCTTTATTGAGACTAACAGCCTCACCAATTTAAACATTCAGCATTGACCCACTGATTGATCTAATAAAGGTTTACTCTATCAATCAAAGATGACAACCAGGATTTTTATCCCAATGATTGCCATTTAAAGTGTGTCCACTGTCTGCAGTTCATCTGAATGACATCTACAGCTGGCTGAGCTTTCCTGCTTGCATGAAAAATAGTTTTAAAATATGTTGATAATAGTTGAATAACAAGACAATTGCAAATAACTGGTATTTTTCCTGCAAAATCCAAAAGAAAAAACCTGGGGAGGAAAAGCTACTTTGAAGTTAAATCAAAACAGAACATTCTAATTAAGGCTGCAATTCTAATCCCTGACCTGTGCTACTGGGGGGGGGGGTGGAATTAGGATATAGCAGATCTCCCCATATGCTGACCTCCACTGACCTTGCCAGCGTGGAGGAGGGTAGGTCTCTACTGCTGTGATGCCCCTCCTGCAGCCACAGAAACTGCAGCAGAGGCAACAATTCAGCTATTGTTGGGCTCTAGGGAAGTGGGTAGAATGGGGTCATCCAAGGACCCTAAAATTATTTGAGCCTCTCTGCTGCATTAGGCTGAAGCTGGCATGGCAAACCAAGAGGTTCTAGCCCCATCTTCTCTCCCTTCCTAGCCAGAGATGGTGGTAGCTCGACCCCTCCATCCCAGCCCACTGCTCTGTGGCCAAAGTTAGGATTGCTCTGCTTGTAGACATTATGGTTTTTACAAAGAAAGTTTAATCCACAAAAGTTTCAGCTAGGTCTGGGCTTATTTTTGTGGTCTATTTTATTGGTAATGGTGTCTCCCCAGATCCCAGGAGAGCTTTTCCTTCTCTGTTTATTCCAACTTCAGAGAAGAGCAAATCCTTCGCTCCCAAATTACTTTTGCTGTTCCTTGTCACTGACATACTAGCTGACATGATTCACGGCGTCTTAACAGAGCACCCTTGGATGAAAAGAAGGGCAAGAAAGAGAGCAGCAAATTACTGTTATGTCAGAACATGAGTACGATCAGACAGAGAAGGAGACTTCACTGTCACTTACTGTCCTATCACCAACAACAGTCTGCATGCTATGGAGGAAAGTGGAGAAGGACGAAGCCTAATTAGGGAATGAAACATGTCCATCCATTCACTCAAAATGGCAGGAACTGTAGCACAGGGTAAAAACAAGAAAGCTTTCCTCATATGGTATGAAATTTGCTCAGGAATAACCTAAAGGATGGCCAACGTATAGAGTTTACAGCATGACATTAGGTGGATCAGTTAAGATCACTGCTAACACATGTTAAACCAGGGATGGGGAAACACAGCCTCTGGGAGCAAATGCACTTCTCCAGGCACCTCATGGGACTTTGCCAGGCCACAAACCATCCCAAACCACACCTGTCACCAGCTCTGTTTTGCACCCTCCTTAAACATTTTTGTTTGGCTGGATGTGCCTTCGAACTTGCATCTTGCTTGCCTCTATAGAGGGTAAGGAGACATGTGTGAGTGTGCAGAAACTTGCCTACTGTACTAACAGTAAAACCCACATTGTTGCTCTGCCTACTTTTGGCTTTGGTTCTGCTCATCACTGGTTTGTGGCTCTTGGAAGCCCAGACAGGAAGGAGGCTCCCATGTTGTCTCTGTTAACATGGAAGCCAAACTTTACACTGATGTGACAGAACAAGGATGGGGGGGACCTGTGGCCTTCCCGATAAACGTTGGTCAACTGGCAGCAGCCCCGGGCAGCATGGCCAATGGTCAAGGATGATGGAAGCTGTACTCTAATAACATCTGGAGGGTCACAGGTTCCCTGTCTCTGCTGTAAAGCCAACATTGACTTGTTCAGATAGATTCCATGCATATGCTGGCATATGCCTCTTCAAAAGTTTTGACTGTGCTAAATCATTGCCAATCATTCATCACCTCCCCCCCTCCCTTATTCTACTCCTGTTTCCTGGGTATCACTGTGCTCTTCTATCAATACATACAAAAGTAGATTTTAAAAATGGGTGGATTTTAATCATACTTTCCAGGTGACTCGGAAATTTAAAAAAAAATTAAAGTGCTATAATAATGTGCTTGGTCAGTGCTATAATTTGAATGCTGCTAGATTAAAGTGATTAAAGAATACTCTGTCATATTTTCCCCTGCTGACCCCACATTCAAAGCTATGTGAAGATGCATGGGAACTGTGCACTCAGATATTAAAAAGAGAGAAACTGAGGGAGAGGGAAATGACAGCAACTGTTCATTAAGTGTACATCAGTATTGGTGGCATCAGGCTCTCATCAGTACAGGAGCAGTAATAGTGCAGACTGTGCCAGAGGTAGGGATGGAGGAGAAATTCAATTCAGTACTCATTTAAAGCCAAATCTATCCACTCCCACTTTCCAAAACAAAATACAAACTGATACACAGCTACCCTTCAATATTCACACCTATCCAAAGTTTGCTATGAAGTTCTTCAGGCAATGTTTGCAAGAATGCATATATTAGGGGAAAGTGTTTGAACCCCATGGAGATGTCCTGGTGGGAATGGTCAAATGGGGTGGTAGAGTGGGAAGAGATTGGGGAACTGGAGGATCCGAATCCAGGAAACAGCTGTGTGAACTGTCAGGAGAATAGCTCACCTTTGGATACCCCAAGTGCTGCATCCAAACTGATCGATGTGGCACCCTCTGACAACATACAGCCTCTCCCTTCAGGGGATGCACAGGAAGATAAATCTGACTATGATTCAGCCCTGTCATCTCCACCCCCATCACCAAGAACTCAAAGACAACTGTATCATCACAGAAAGTCTTCACATGTTCAGCCTACTCAGCAAAGTGTTTGCTTGCTTGTCCAGTTCCAAACTTCAGGACATCAACCATATGAATGAAGATCCTGCTCTTCAGAAGGAGATTTCAGGGGTCATGCCAAATTTGTGGTCCTCTTCTTAGCTTCTTCCTAGCCATATACTTTAGAGCTTTGCAATGCTCCCTGACTTTGTAACCTGAAATTCATCTTATGCTTGTAGTGAAGTTTGTGTCAGTTAAAGGTAAAGGTAAAGGGACCCCTGACCATTAGGTCCAGTCGTGACCGACTCTGGGCTTGCGGTGCTCATCTCACTTTATTGTCCGAGGGAGCCGGCGTACAGCTTCCGGGTCATGTGGCCAGCATGACTAAGCTGCTTCTGGTGAACCAGAGCAGTGCATGGAAACGCCGTTTACCTTCCCGCCGGAGCGGTACCTATTTATCTACTTGCACTTTGACGTGCTTTCAAACTGCTAGGTTGGCAGGAGCAGGGACCGAGCGGGAGCTCACCCCGTCACGGGGATTCGAACCGCCGACCTTCTGATTGGCAAATCCTAGGCTCTGTGGTTTAACCCACAGTGCCACCCGCGTCCCTTATTGTGTCAGTTATGATGGTTAAATAAAAAATTCACTGGATCCCTAGATCCAAACACAGGGCAGAATACTCTCTGGTTAGAGAGAGCCTCAGCAGAGGTTTTAAAACACAAAATGTGCAAAATGGGAATGCTTTAGACCTTTAAATGTTAGACCTTTTTATTCACATGACAAGAACCTAGAGCTACTACATGCAAACAAAATTGGTGTGTGTATTTTTCACTGTCTTGCTTAACATACTTTTGCCATGTTTCCTAAGCCAATTCTATCATAATTTTTCACAGTCCTAATCTGACTTCCTCTGGGCAAATGCATTCAGAAAAACTAATTTTGAATGAGTCAAGCAATTACATTTTCCAGTGGCAATTTTATAAGCAGAACCACAGAAGGTAATGAACAGCCTTCTGTCCACTCTGTTACCTGGAGTGATGTCAGCCACTGCAGTACTGTCACCCAAAGGTAGACCTGCAGGAGTAAAGTTGCATACTTTGTCCTTGGAAATTAAAAGAACTTGTATTGATTGATAAACCTAAAATAGTGTGCTTTTGGTACATACTCAAAGCAGCACCGGGCAGGAAAATGTGATTCATTGCTTACTTCAGCTATGGCCAAAGGCATCAGCATTAAGTAATTCTTAATCATTTGTTCATTAGCAAAAAATTCTTAGACTTTACAGTGGGAGAAACAGTTAGGCAGACTTCTATCCTATGCTTCTCTGTGGTTTTCTCTTACCCAGACATCCTGATCCATCTTCAGACCTTTTCTTCTGATTCTCCCAAAAAGCAAAAGTCTGAGCAGGTGGTATGTCTGCCCCAAACATTCTGCAGCTGTATACCACCATCTGCTGGACTCTTCCCTAACACCAGGCCATCATTGTATTCCAAAGGGTCCTGCAAACATTGTACTATACAATCTTAGGATCTTCTTTCAACGTGACTTGGTATCACTTTATATGTCCTGACCATGCTGCCCATGTCCAAATTAGAGCTGAAATGATTTCAATTTCCTGCAAATCTTTTAATCTTTCTTTTCTTTTCTTTTTTTGCAAATATTCCCAATTATAGCTATCATTGGATTTAGTTGGATTGGGGGATGGACAGACATAAAAGTAACTTTGTTTTCTTAAATTTAGCAACAAAATCTATGACAAGTGAAATTTCAATAGCTAATTTCTCTTTCCATGCGAGTATAGAAGTGGGCAAAACAAAAATGGAAGGAAGACAAATCTGACAGACTGAATTTGCAATGGACTGGAGGCAATTCCTTGATTTCCAAGTATTAGTTTCACTTCTTTGAGAACATGGTGCTTGTAGAGCAAAGCAAGGGAGGGAGGGCAGTAGGTTGGTGGTAGAGCGTTTGCTTTTCATGCACAAGTTCCTAGGTTTAATGTCCGACATTTGGAGCAACTCCCCTGCTCCACCTCCCTGGGAGCTGCTGTAGACCTGTGTGCCCTGGTGGAAGGCAGAAGCAAAGGAGCCCAGCCCAGGGAGCACACATAGCACCAGCTCCCAGTTGGCATGAGAGAACTCTGTCAGTCTTCAGTCATTCATTATTATTATAGATTTATTTATACCACACCTTTTCCCCAGAAAGGGTTCAAGGCAACTTACGGATAATGTATTGGGTGCCTTGGCAGAAAGGCAATATATAAATCCAGTAAATAAATAATCTCCCAGTGGGGCTGGAAATGTCCCCTGTCTGAGACCCTGACAGTGTAGATGGAATTGGTCTCTGCATTTGTGTTTCACTATTTTTGTTTCTGTTCCTTTTCTTCTAGTTGGTACCCTCTGTTTCATAGTAGAACTTCAAATGACATAGTAGAACTTCAACCAACAAGGAGTGATCTGTACCACAGCAATGATAGATTCCCTATATAATCCCCAAATATATCTCTCTATCTGCCTTTTGTACTTCTGTGAAACGGAAGATCAGAGGCAGGGGCCCGTTAAAGATTCCAGCCCTGCTGCTTTCACCCTCTTTGATTCAAGTTAGTTCTTCCAGCAGACATCTCAGGAAGGGAGAATGATGCTAATGAGACACAACGTCAGTCTTGAAATGTTTTATTTGGCGAATCAGGGAAGAGAAAAAGCCCTGACACTCAATTTCTCAGCTGTGCTAGAGTGAGCCTGAGAGACAGCAGCTCTTGAGGCTGCCCTGAGAGCTCATCTGTCTGCTCCAACAGAGCACAGTATGTTCATTTCAGGGGGAAGTGATGGGACACACGACAGCCTTTAAACTGGACCAAGGAAGCTCAGCAGGGTCAGGTGAAATCAAATACAGAAACAACTAAATAGGTAAGGGCTCTCTGCTTGGCTTCACAATAGCCAATCTAGGTAGAAATAGTGTTTCACAACAGCTGGTTAAGTAGCAAATGAAAGAGACAGTTTTGACTTGCTATGGTTTCCTACAGGTTCACACACACACATTTTTTCTTGATTCTTATTTCTAGAGCCACCCAAAAAGCAACGGTAGTGATGCTGGCCCATAAGTAAACTTCCAAAATCCATATTAGCTTCCCAAATGGTGGTCTGTGTAACCCACCCAGAGAGTCAGTGGCAACATTCACATAACGAAAACTACCACAGAGATATCAAAATTTTCAAAAGAAGCCCATAGCTTGTTTTTTTGGGGGGAAACTTACCTAATTGGGAACCACAGCTCTACACAGCCATATCCTTCCTGTGTTTGGGTGACTGAAGGGGGCTAGTATGTGCCCAGATTAAGAACATAAAATAAACCTGCTGGATTGGGCCAAGGGCGCATCTAGTCCAGCATTCTGTTCTCATAGTGACCAACTGGATGCTTGTGGGACACCAGAAACAGGATCTTCTAGCACAGCAGTTAGTCTATCGTACTCCTGCAGCTCCCAATATGAAAAAGCTCTGTCCACAATAATCAAAAGATCCCTTTCAAATGGAATGGTGGCACAATCCATTTAGGGAATGACTCAAATTCTAGAAAATTCATTTGATATTCCATATAACCTTGCGGAATTAATGTTTTCGGCACTTTCTATCTGGTTGGGGGTTTTTTTAACAGCAGTGCTGTTGCTTAAACTCCCAAACAAGTTAACAAGTTTCAGAGCAAATTAGAGTGTAACTAATTCATAGCATTACCCCCAAATTCATTATAAGAACCTTTTTGCACTGCATAATAATGACAATATGATTAATGAGTATCAAAGCTCAACAATCCAATGTTCCAGTCGAATAGACTCTCGGTTCCTTGAAATCCAAGCCGGCTTAGGATGGGTCAAATGTTCATTTGTTCCAGGCCATTAAGTAAAAGGTTTCTTTAAATATTAACCTTGAACTTGGCCATAGATTAGTTCTGTTTGTTTGTTTCTTATTGAAGTTTTGAAAGAGACCATTGCTGTGGGGAAACAAACCAAGAAACTTATTTAAGGAACTAATTCTAAGAAGTAGAAACTCTTTCTGTGGAAGGATAGATTAAAAAAAAAAAGATGTACAAACGGAAGTTCCACAATTTTTTCCTTAAAATGACTATCATCAGGCATCTAGCAGACATAAAGTTCAGTCAGATGCATGGGATGTCTTCTGCCCATTTATTCCCTTGGGAACTGATGGTAGGTAGTACTGGGGATTCTCTACCCCTGGGTGAGTTATGTGGGGCTGGGGAAAAAATGAAAGGTAGTCTGGTGGACCATTTACATAAAATAAAATTAAGGTAAAGTAAAGGATTGACAAGCTAAGATATTGATGTGTGCAGAGGAGGTTGATGATAAAGGGTCTAGAAACAAGCCTTATGAGCAATGGTTGAGGGAGCTGGGTATGTTTAGCCTGGAGAAGAGAAGTCTGAGAGCTGATATGATAGCTGTCTTCAGATATCTAAAGGGCTGTCACACTGGAAGATGGAGCAAGCTTGTTTTCTCCTGCTCCGAAGGGTAGGACTCGAACCAATGAATCCAAATTACAAGAAATGACATTCTGATTCAACATTAGGAAAAACTTTCTGATGATATGAGTGGAACAGACTCCCTCAGAAAGTGGTGGACTCTCCTTCATTGGAGGTTCTTAAACAGATGTTGGATGGCCATCTGTCAGGGATTATTTAGAAGTGTTTCCTGCATTACAAGGGGTTGGAGCAGATGACCCTTGGGATCCCTTCCAGCCCTACAATTCTATGAGTCTATGTTTCCTCTATCACTTTCTTATTATTGTTGATCAAGATGCAGAGCTTGGGCTATTAACTTCTGATCTGTAGACCCCAAAGAGAAGCATTGCCTTACAGCCTGGTCACTTGGATTCCAGAACTAGTGTTCTGTATTGCGGGGGGGGGGGGAGGGGATAGAGAACTGACGCTATGCTGAAGAACTGAAGTTATGCTTGCTTTCCTATTTTCCCAGCATCTTGAAATCTTTGAAGCCGTGTGGAGTGGAATCTCCTGGGAGAAGAGTAGTCATTGTGGTGTCTTCCACAGAGCCTGGGAATCGTTCAGAGTGTTGGAAGACTTGCATATTTGCCTAACTGAAACTAAGGGCTGAATTAGACATGAAGTTAGATTTATTGTTGCATATGCCGGGATTTCCAAATGCAAATAGCAGGTTCTGTGGGTATGGTGATAATTATCAGGATCACAAGAGGTAGGGAGAAGAAATATCACCCTTTCTTATGCTGCTGCTGCATTCCGCAAGAAAATACCTCCTCTGAAGCTGATATTTGCTTTGGGTACTCATTAATTACCCCCCCTCCAAAAAAAAAATCTGGTGTAATTTACGTTTCTAAAAAACAACAACCTGCATGCTAAATGCAATGGTACATCTAGCATCATGTCTAGCTCTACCCTAAGGCATCCAGATTTCAAATTACTGGCATACAACCTGTACTTTTAGAAAGGGTAACTAACAAATGTTATTCATTTTTTAAAATGCATGTCGATAACTTGCTTTTCAGCTAATTTCTTACCGCAAGGCTCCCTGTGTCCTTTGCACTTTAAGCAGTATCTCTGTTTGTTACCGAAGTAAGTGGCAGAAAATAAATCACTAATCATAATGTCAAATACAGTTTGCATAAAAATCAATCCAATAAAAAAATGGGAATGGAAGGAAGAGAGGCTGTTGCTTGAATATTTTAATTAAAATGCCACACAGTTACAGGAGCAGCAGAAACTGTGCTTGGAAAAGAGATGAAATAGTCTCAGTAAACACAGACATGATCTGTAAAACTGTTTCTGAGTCTTCAAATATTTGGGAGGTGTTACAGATAATTATCCCGGTGGAAAGCAGATTGGTAGAAGCACAGCCTTTAAAAAAGGATGAGATTAGGATAAATAAATGCATTTGTTACTCAAGAGCACCTTTTATGGCTCTGCAAAAGCCACAAAACTTCCATATGCCCCATAATGATGTAAGCTTTTTCTCTTCCTCTCCCCTCTTTCCTCTGCATCTCATTTCTTAAACAGCAATAACACATGAACACTCATCAGAGCCGTGTTCACCCCAAATCCCAAAAATCCTTTCAATGCATTTGTATTCAGTTCTTTTTGTAATTACAATAATACTTTGTTCTCAAATAGCACTACTGACTTTGCAGAAGCGCTCAAAGCACCTCATGGGCATTAGGATGTGCCCACACCAAAGGTCGCCAGGGGTGCACGTCCACCTACAGACACCTTCTCTGAAAGCAGTACCAGCTGGCAGGGTGACACCAGATGGGCTACATTGCTGACTTGTCTTAACAACGCTACACAATAAAATAAAAACATCACTACTGGTTATGGAAAGGGAGAAGGAAAGGAGCAAGATAGCAGCAGTGGTAAACCTTTTGGCCTCCAGCTATTGATGAGCTACAACCCCCTGGCCATTGGCCATGCTGGCAAGAGCTTACAGGAGTTGAAGTTCAGCAACATCTGGTGGCTCAAAGGTTCTCCACTCCTGCTCTAACTACTATATAACATAATGACTGGACTATAAAAGTAGCATGTATTATAGCGAAGGCCCAAAACAGAGGTGGAATGGAAAATCTGTGACCAGATTTCCTGACCTTTTTTGTTTGTACTTTACAACGCCCATTGTGAAAAGACGTCCAGTTGTGATCAAAGGATGAGCACTGGGGGGGTTAAATCCCTCCCCCTGGACCTGCCATTAATCTTAGTGAAAGGGGTGGGATCTAGTCACCTGTATCACACCTGCATCTTTCTGCCAGTGGACTAATTGCAGCTTTGGTGAGAGGAGAGGCTAGACTGGGCAAACAGGGCAAAGTGGGGCTGAGAAGCCTTGGTTCTCCAGATGTTGTTGGGCTCCAATTCCCATCAGCCCCAGCCAGCATGGCCAATAATGCTCAGGGGTGATGAGAGTCATGTTGTTGTTTAGTCGTTTAGTCGTGTCTGACTCTTCGTGACCCCATGGACCAGAGCACGCCAGGCACTCCTTTTTTACACTGCCTCCCACAGTTTGGTCAAACTCATGCTGGTAGCTTCAAGAACACTATCCAACCATCTCATTCTCTGATCGTCCCCTTCTCCTTGTGCCCTCAGTCTTTCCCAACATCAGGGTCTTTTCCAGGGAATCTTCTCTTCTCATGAGGTGGCCAAAGTATTGGAGCCTCAGCTTCACGATCTGACCTTCCAGTGAGGACTCAGGGCTGATTTCCTTCAGAATGGATAGGTTTGATCTTCTTGCAGTCCATGGGACTCTCGAGAGTCTCCTCCAGCACCATAATTCAAAAGCATCAATTCTTCGGCGATCAGCCTTCTTTATGGTCCAGCTCTCACTTCCATACATCACTACTGGGAAAACCATAGCTTTTACTATACGGTCATAGTTCGACAATATCTGGAGGGCCAATAGTTTCCCATCCTTGGTGTAAAGGAAAGGGTAAACTCTTCTCCCCTTACACCTCCCATTGCTTCTTTACAGTACCCAAAAAAATGTTAAGGGCTCTAATCACAAATCTCTGTTTTGACCCTTAGCTACACACTTAAAATGAAAAATGCTGCAAATAACATCTACAGCAAGAAGAAACTGCAGTGTGCACACCAGAGAAACTACCGGTAAATATTAGTATTCAGAGGCTGCAGCCAGCTATGCAAACAGTAGTTGATGACACTCAGAAAAAAAGCGAAAGGGGAAAAAAACACTTTTTTCCAAGTTACAAAGCAAAATAATGACATTCAGATTTGAATAACCTTCAACTGCAGTGTCTGCCCTGCAGGTATTTGCTGGAGCTAATAAATCCCCTATTTTAGGTAATGAGACAGCAACTTCAGCTGTGTAAGCAGAGAAACGGACATGGATTTTAATAATTCAGGCAGAAAAAGCAAAAGAGGTGCGGAAACCAAGTGAATTTCATTCTGAAATTTAAAATGATAAAACCTGATGTGTGTGTGCATGTGTATTTACATCCGAGCAGCTGAAGAAAATGGTAGGCGAAACATTTTACTGTAAGAATTTAATATCTGTGTTTTCTTAGTCACTATAACATGCATTCAGAGTGTAGTATAATATTCGGTATATATTGAGCTAAGCAAAACTGCAATTGAACCACTTACTTGACTGCCTGAGGATCTCACTCTGACTGTGGAAATCCCTGCACAAAACACGGACAACATGTTGACTTCTTATGATTTTTATGGAGTTTACCCCATCCTGTAGCCAGCTATAAGCTCCCTCTTAGTACCAAGGAATTGGGTAGGTTGCTGATCGTTGTTTAATTGTTTCCTCCCAATCAATCTGATCAATTTAAAGATGAAAAGTTTGGCCAGACACTTTCTTTTTCCTCTTGAGTGTATACATTAATTCACCTATTTTTATCTCATCCACGGCCATTATGGAAGCCGCTACAACATAGATTGCATCGCCAACTATAAAATTAGAAACATCTAACAAATAAATTTAAAATGTTATGAGAGATAATGATGACAACAGTTAAGAAAAGACAGGGCAAAATAACAGCAAAACATATTGGAGAACAGGGTGTTTTGAGTTATCCCTCTTTTACCGAAAAAGGCCCCCTGCAATAACAGTTGTTGTTGTTTAGTCATTTAGTCGTGTCTGACTCTTTGTGACCCCATGGACCAGAGCACGCCAGGCACTCTTGTCTTCCACTGCCTCCCGCAGTTTGGTCAAACTCATGGTGCTGGCTTCGAGAACATTACCATCTCATCCTCTGTCATCCCCTTCTCCTTGTGCCCTCAATCTTTCCCAACATCAGGGTCTTTTCCAGGGAGTTTTCTCTTCTCATGAGGTGGCCAAAGTATTGGAGCCTCAGCTTCAGGATCTGTCCTTCCAGTGAGCACTCAGGGCTGATTTCCTTAAGAATGGATAGGTTTGATCTTCTTGCAGTCCATGGGACTCTCGAGAGTCTCCTCCAGCACCATAATTCAAAAGCATCAATTCTTCGACGATCAGCCTTCTTTATGGTCCAGCTCTCACTTCCATACATCACTACTGGGAATAACAGTACACACACACACACATATATATATATATATATAAACACATACATACATATATACATATACAGCAGTTGGATGATCTGATCCATCTCAAAGAAAGTTTTCTGGTCCACCAAGATTCCACCCGTTTTGCAGTGGCAGCAAAAGAGGGCAGGGAATGAAAGTAGAGAAATTGCTGGGGGGCAGGGGGCAAGGGGCAGAGAGCCTGACAGGGGTCAAAATCATCCTTTCTCCTGTCATCAGATCAATGATCTATGCATGGGTAGGCAAATTAAGGCCCTGGGGCTAGATCCAGCCCAATCACCTTCTAAATCTGGCCTGCGAACGGTCCAGGAATCAGCGTGTTTTTACATGAGTAGAATGTGTGCTTTTATTTAAAATGCATCTCTGGGTTATTTGTGGGGCATAGGAATTCATTCATATTTTTTTTCCAAAATATAGTCCGCCCCCCCCCCACAAGGTCTGAGGGACAGTGGACTGGCCCCCTGCTGAAAAAGTTTGCTGACCCCTGATCTAATGTGTGGAGAAGGGATGATAACCTCACTCCTCAGCTGAGCTGCAAGGGAAGGATCTGTGCCTGTTTATGTGTGTATGTGTGTGTGCTTGCACATGTGTGCGCATGCACATGTGTGAGTAGCCACACCCACTTTTACTCACACCCAGCTCTGTCTGTTGTGTGCCCTCCCCACCCCCCAAAGGACTGGCCAAGGATTAGTGTGTCCCTCAGGCCGAAAAAGGTTAGCCATCTGTGATACCAGGGGAATACTGGCTGGAATCTTACCCAGTAATGGTCTAAGGGAGCAAGTAGTTTCTTAAGGTAGTCCTTTAGATGTCCTGGTTCCAGGCCATTCAGAGTTTTAAAGGTCAATATTATCACTGTGAACAAGGCCTGGAAACAGACAGCAACCTGTGAAGCTGGCATAATATTGCCATACTGTCCTCCATTTACCAAATCCCATTTACTGCTCTGGTACTGCATTTCAGATCACTTTTCAACAGCTGCCCCCATAGCTAGAGATACAGCTCCATCTTGACTCACCCTATCAATTGTCCCCTTAAATGAAAACTGATCACAAACTTGCATTCCACTCCTTTCATTTGTCCCATAGGCTATTTGATATATTTTGCATGCAGTAAGGATCTATCAATTCGACAATCATGCAGCATTTCAGCTGTAATAACAGATCTGATGGAGGGGGGGAACCCTATAATTTGCTTTCATTGCATAGGGAAAAAAATCTAGGGCAATCTTAAAGCAATGAATAACTTTTCAGATATCAGTGCACATGGATTGGAAAAGGTAGTCATTTTCTCATAACTGCCATGCCACAAAAATCAGATAGAATCATTTCGGGAACATGGTGTTGTCAGTTGCTTGAAGGTTATTTTTGACAGCAGAGTGTTTATAGGAAAAGGGGGATGCAAGAAAACACTGCAAGGTCCAACCATTCAAGGTCTCACTTTTGTTGTTGTTGTTGTTATATTATTATTATTATTATTATTATTAACATTTTGCACCCAGATTGCACTTGTTAGGAGTTAAAGCCCTTTGTGTGCATTTTCTCACTAGTCTTTACAACAATCCATTAAGCAAGTCAGTATTGTCATCCCTATGTTGCAGAATGGTAACAGATGGGCCTAATACTGAGATACTTTGACTTGCTTAAAGCCATTCTAGAGAGATCAAGTCTGAGGTGAGATTTGTATTGAATATTTCACATCTAGGAATGGATGAAACTGTCTATTCCACTTTCTCTCAATTTACATTTTTTAAAAAATCTTCAAAAAAATTCATTAGCATTTTAGTGTGAATTTCCCTTAACTTTTGTGTACAGTTTTGACTAATTTGCATATTTTTTCAAGCAATATATCTTACATTTTGTATGACATTTTCATGTGTGTGTATATTGCTTAATATACACTTTATATACATTATTTGGTTGGACAACTCTGCAAAATTTGGAAAGGCCTGCATTAATAATGATAGCTGTGTTTTGGTTTGTGCACTGATTCAAGAAATGCCAATTAGGTAGTTTCTCATTAAAATGCAAACTAATTTGAAAATCTTCCCCATCCCTATGCACAATTCACACTTAGCCACTACTTAAAAGCACACCAGTTAGCCACTATTTGAAAGTACTACTGTTAAGTTGCGGGTGAACATATCAGACGACACAGCGATTCTTCAAACAGCTCTTGTTTATTCACAGGCCAGAACAGAACTGGGCTGAAGGGTTCAGCCAACCTGCTGATATAAAGCTCAACTACAAGGCAACAGTAACAACAGTGACAACTATCCAATCACTGAACATCACTTTCAATTCCTTATTTGCATATGTGGACCTGAGTGAAAACTATCTACAGTATCCCCCTGCTGGCCCAGGGTGAGAACTTCAGTACATAACAACTACACTACATGGTTGTTGTTGTTTTTTAATGTATTTTTATTAAAGATTTTCTTGGTTTACAACAGTATGTGCAATGTCTCTCTTTTTTCCAAGTAACATTTTTTACAGATCAGTTTCATTTGTTGAGACATTAGGAAGAAAAGGGGGAAAGAGGTGGAGGGGAGGAAGGTGAGTGGGGGTCGGGTCGGGTGGCAATGTTTCTATTTTGCTTAATATATGGGGGAGTTGTGTCAGCGTCGCTTGTGCAGGTTCTCTGCTATTCACTTGTGTTCTACACTACATTGTTTAGTCACTGACTAATCAGTATAGTTAGGTTGGCAAGGAGCAAAGAGATTTCTGATAAGAAATCAGTACTTCATGGCAACCATGGGACCAACTCAACCATGTCATCAACCCAAGACATCAAGCAAGGCATACGCTCAACGTAAGTTCCCTCAGATACCCTCAACGGTATCTGAAAAA
The DNA here is from genome assembly GCF_964270895.1 of Podarcis filfolensis. Lineage (NCBI taxonomy): Eukaryota > Metazoa > Chordata > Lepidosauria > Squamata > Lacertidae > Podarcis > Podarcis filfolensis. The sequence continues at coordinate 63,869,813 of NC_139609.1, forward strand.
TGGGCATGCACACAAAAGCTTATACCCAGAACAAACTTAGTTGGTCTCTAAGGTGCGACTGGAATTTTTTAATTTTTTTATTTATTTCGACTGCGTCAGATCAACACGGCTACCTACCTGAACCTCAATGTAAGTCTTTTCCCCAAGTGTTGTGAGGGGTTTTCTGAAGGTAGAGACAGTCCATTATGATTATCATCTGGTGAAGTTGGGATTGGTGGTGACAATTCCCTTGCAGGTGTGGTAGACCTGTCTGAGACAGATGGAAGGTGGTGGTTTCTGAATGCTCTGCGGTATTTTCAAGCAGAGAAAACCAATGATTCCATTGAAGCTCTGGTCTCACAGTTAGTCTAATTCAGCAGGGCTCTTCATACATATGTACTTAGCTATAACAACTTGTGCCATTGCCTACGTTTGAGCTCAGGTTATCTTACGCAAGTTTTGTCTCTTAAGAAAGGGAGGAGAAATGGGTTTGTTCAGACATGATTCACCTGCAAGGCTTAGCAGCTGTCCTTCAGATGACTTCTACTACCTAGAAAACACCCAGAATCAAATTCCAAGTATAATCATGGAAAATCTGAGGGGAGAAATAAATTCTATGACATTACCGTTCTTCAAGGATTTTCCATTTTAAACAATTTGTATTGTTCATTTTTTAAGAAAACAAAAACATGTTTGTCTTGAGGTGATATTAAAGATGACCAGACTCATTGCTCTGGAGAAATGGTAACTGTAAAGTTCATGAAAGCCAGATGTGTCAAGGAGACTCATGGAAATGATCACTATCAGCAGCCTAGCTGCAAATACAGAGAGACACACTGTTCCTGCCAGCTTTTTTGCTCAAGCAAATTATGAGATAAGCAGACTTTGTTTTGCATTACCCATTACTTGCTGGTTAGTATCTGGCTTTGCATCTCAGTCAGAGAATTGCATGTGTCTTTGTCACATTGCTATAAATATCTGGATGCTCCTTTAGTCTGCCTCAATAGCCTAGTCAGGCAACAAATGGCCTGCTTCTCCAGTGCTGAGGAAGGGACACAAAAGCTATTTCCTTCTCTAGAAAGCACAACCTGAGCACACACACGCACACCTACACACACATAGTGAGACTGCATAAGAAAACCAGTATCGTGCAGCTGTTAAAGATTCCATGTTGTGGGGAGAAGCTGTGGGTCAGTTGCAGTGCAGCGACTTTGCAAGCAGAAGCTCGCAGATTCAATGCCCAGCATTTCTAGATATGGCTGGCAATATCCTGTCTGCAACGCTGGACAATCACTGCCAACCAGTGCAGAAAATTCTGAACTACCGGGAGAGGGACTCATGGTCTCTGCTTTCTGCATACCCTCCAATGTTCCTCAGATGAAAATAGTAACATTCTATTCTTGTTGTGAACCGCCCTGAAAACTACGGGTATAGGGTAGTATACAAAGCCACTTCCGAACTCGAGAGGAGGGGGGGTTGCGGGCCACACCCCCCCACACACACACACGGGGGCTGGTTTAGCCCCCGCGAGAAGAGGGAATCCCCGGGTGTGTCTGCGACCCGGCCCGCCAATCGGCGGGCAGGGGAGGCGTGGCCTAGCCCATTTAAGGCCGGCACACCCAGGGACCACCCTCTTTTCCCCGTTCCAGCTGCCCGGTTTTCCCATCCCACCCACCCTTTAGGCTTAGCTTTGACCTTGCTGTGGACTTCGGTTGATCGCCACAAGGGGCCTGGTAGGAATTTTTCCAACTTGGTGCAATTCCAGCCTTTTGGTTTTTTCGCCTACCCCGTAGCAAATGTCACAACTTCTTCGGTATTGGCGGTTAGGCATTGGCAGGGGTTAATTGCTATGCAAATGAAGGGGGAAGGAAGCACCATCACCTTCCCCCAATGAAAAGGGTATTCCGGTAGAGGACTCCGGGGGGCGTTGCCCTGTCCGAAACCTAGGGAGGTGAGGGCCTCCGGCACGCCCCCGAGTGGTGACACCCGTGGGATCCTAGTTGGCGTACTTCAACAGGACTCCCACGGCTGGTAGATAACCCTTCCCGGTCACCATGCCGGGTAGTTGATAGGAGCCAATGCCTAAGGCCAATACCTTCCAATTCCTGTAATCAATAAAGTTGTGGCCTTTTTTATGCCCATTAACCTTAAATAATGTGTCCTGTGTCTTCATTTCACTTGGGGGGAGGGGTATCGCCACGCAAATGTTGTTGTTGTTGTTGTTCTGCATCAATGTCCCCCCACCCATGCCCCCTATATTCCGATGGAATACGGGAAAAGGGTGGGGCTGGCTGAGCTGCCCCAATGGCTGTTAGCGAGAGGAGTATGTAACAATACCATACCGGCAAATGTCTTGGTTGTACGCGGGAGCCTTAGGTGATACATGGTAAAATCACAAGGCTTCCATCACTCTGTCTTGGGTGCCAGAGGAGGCACCTGCACTGGATGATTACAAGGCAGCACTTCTGTGCCAGAAGCATAGTATCTATGGTGGGCAGCTATGACCCCTTTAGGCCGCTCCTGCTGCCACCATCACTGTAGTTGGATGCATTGAGCAGTAGCCTACTGACTTGCAGAGTTCCGCCTCTTCCCCTCTCCATGGGTCCTGCTCCACCACCGTGAGGGGCCAGGCCACCTCCACCTCCTCACCCTGCTCCCTCCTTTCTCTGCCCCCTTTCCCCCTATTCAGGACTCTGTGTGACACAGTGAGAAGCTGTGATGGCTTAAGGGTTTTCATGACAGTCCTGGCATATTCTGGACAGTTGGAGACAATGCTTTCCGTATTCTGTGTTTTCCATGTTCCTGCAGTAGTGTAAGGCAGAGGTGGGCAGAAATTGGATCAGGGTCTACTAGTAGATGTTTGAGTGATTTACAGTAGATTGGTAACAGTTTCTTATTTGTCTCTAGCAACCACTAAAAAAAGCTTTCTCATTCCCCCCAAAAGCAACTAGACTGCTGAAAAATACGCTAGCAGTGGATTTTTATGTGAAAGGACTGGTGAATTTCTGGTACTGAGAACAAATTCATAGTCTATGTGTGTGCTCAGAGGAACCCTGTTTCTTGTATGCCCACCTGTCTGAACCTGACACCAGTTGGTGAACCTCAGGGTTCTAATAAAACACACAAATACTATGTAGGCTGTGCAAGCCTGAAGTTTGCCACTCGTGCTGTAAGGCTGTTGTTTGAGGAAGAGCCTGGACGAGCATCTCAGTGCATCTAGTCAAGAAGAGGCACCAAATGGACTTCAAATACATGCTCTCAAAAATTTAGAACCTTCCTGAAAAGTAAAACCACTGAATGTACTGATGCTGCTCCAAAGTAACTCTTGACTCCTCCTGGATGGTTTCTGAAGAAACATGAAAGCAAGCTGAAGGAGATGAGTAGTGTCCAAAGAGCTCCAACCACGTGTATAGATATTTTCTTCCCTTCCAACCTATTCGGGATATGCCAAGTGGCCTGGGGAGAAATAAGTACAACCAGAGTATCTAGTTAGCATTTGTGGCTTAGTCTAAACTGGGACAGCAGGCCCATAAGGCAGAGCTTTCCAAACTTTTCATGTTGGTGACACACTTATTAGACATGCGTCATTTCGCAACGCAGTAATTCAGTTTTGCTAGCAATCCGGAGGTTAAACTAATCTCTTTCTAGCCCCATGAGGAGCATGGGGAGTGTTCACGTGACACACCTACACACTGCAGACAACACACGGCACACAATTTGGAAAGCTCTGCCATAAGGAACATTGAACATTATGCAAAAGTTTGCTCAGTGTTTCAAGGTCATGTGTGGAAGTGGCACTTCTCTTAAGAGATGTTGCTAGTCTAATCAAAATTTTTCTTGCTTCCCTCATAGTTCTGCCCAAGCAGAAGCTTGGATAGCAGAATATGGTGGGTTTCATACTGGCATATCCGAGATCTGAAATGGGCCACAGAACCAATCGGCTGCAGTTGTAGACAGGACTGACTGGGGGGGGGGGGCGGATCTGTAATTTTCCATTATTCACCTCACATTATCACAGTTTCTTTCTCTGATTATTTTTTATTTTTTTTATTTTGGAGCCCTTAGGTTTCCACTGCACTAATAATGACTCTAAATGTTCACTGATTCTTTAAGACAATTTCATGCTAACTCATTTCCAATTGCAATGTTGCCCTGGGGAGGGAAATGTTCAGCTTTATGCTACAATAAAACCTGTTGCATACAAATTAAAAGGTGCTCTTTCCAGCATATCAAAGTCAGTTTGTCTACTAATTCAAATACAAGCATATAATTAGCAGAAAGAGTAGTGCTCTTGGATATTAGACAAGCCAAACATGGTCTAGATATACATTATTTTCCCTTTGAAAATGACCCTTGGTCAATAATAATAATAATAATAATAATAATAATAATAATAATAATAATAATTTATTATTTATACCCCGCCCATCTGGCTGGGCCTCCCCAGCCACTCTGGGCGGCTTCCATAGAAACCAAAAATACACTAAAATATCACACGTTAAAAACTTCCCTGAACAGGGCTGCCTTAAGATGTCTTCTGAATGTCAGGTAGTTGTTTATCGCTTTGACATCTGCTGGAAGGGCGTTCCACAGGGCGGGCGCCACTACCGAGAAGGCCCTCTGCCTGGTTCCCTGTAGCTTTGCTTCTCGCAATGAGGGAACCGCCAGAAGGCCCTTGGCGCTGGACCTCAGCGTCCGGGCAGAATGATGGGGGTGGAGACGCTCCTTCAGGTATACTGGACCGAGGCCATTTAGGGCTTTAAAGGTCAGCACCAACACTTTGAATTGTGCTCGGAAACATACTGGGAGCCAATGTAGGTCTTTCAAGACTGGTGTTATATGGTCTCAGTGGCTGCCCCCAGTCACCAGTCTAGCTGCCGCATTCTGGATTAGTTGTAGTTTCCGAGTCACCTTCAAAGGTAGCCCCACGTAGAGTGCATTGCAGTAGTACAAGCGGGAGATAACCAGAGCATACACCACTCTGGCGAGACAGTCCGCAGGCAGATAGGGTCTCAGCCTACGTACCAGATGGAGCTGGTAAACAGCTGCCCTGGACACAGATTTGACCTGTGCCTCCATGGACAGCTGTGAGTCCAAAATGACTCCCAGGCTGCGCACCTGGTCCTTCAGGGGCACAGTTACCCCATTCAGGACCAGGGAATCCTCCACACCTGCCCGCCTCCTGTCCCCCAAAAACAGTACTTCTGTCTTGTCAGGATTCAACCTCAATCTGTTAGCCGCCATCCATCCTCCAACCACCTCCAGACACTCACACAGGACCTTCACCGCCTTCACTGGTTCTGATTTAAAAGAGAGGTAGAGCTGGGTATCATCCGCATACTGATGAACACCCAGCCCAAACCTCCTGATGATCTCTCCCAGTGGCTGCATGTAAATGTTGAAAAGCATGGGGGAGATGACAGAACCCTGAGGCACCCCACAAGTGAGAGCCCAGGGGTCTGAACACTCATCCCCCACCATCACTTTCTGAACACGGCCCAGGAGGAAGGAGCGGAACCACTGTGTGACAGTGCCCCCAGCTCCCAGCCCCTCAAGACGGTCCAGAAGGATGTTATGGTCGATGGTATCAAACGCCGCTGAGAGATCCAGCAGAACTAGGAAACAGCTCTCACCTTTGTCCCTAGCCCGCCGGAGATCATCAACCAGTGCGACCAAGGCAGTTTCAGTCCCATGATGAGGCCTGAATCCCGACTGGAAGGGATCCAAATGGTCCGCTTCTTCCAGGCGTGCCTGGAGTTGTTCGGCAACCGCTCGCTCAATCACCTTGCCCAAGAATGGATGATTTGAGACTGGGCGATCGTTGGCCATTGTGGCCGCATCTAAAGATGGTTTTTTAAGAAGCGGTTTAATAACCGCCTCTTTCAGCAGGTCTGGGAAGGCTCCCTCACGGAGGGAAGCATTCACCACCCCATGAAGCCCATCGCCCAGTCCTTCCCGGCTAGCTTTTATAAGCCAGGATGGGCAAGGATCCAGGAGACAGGTGGTTGGTTTCACTCGTCCAAGCAGCCTGTCCACATCCTCGGAGGTAACAAATTGGAATTGATCCCACTCAACTTGACTAGACAGAACTCTAAGCATAAGCATTAAGAAGTTGGGACACTTTGTGGAAGTCTCCACTTCCAGGCTGGATAGTAGAATACGATAGGTTTCATACTGACAGATACAAGATCTGAAACAGAGCTCAGAATCACTCTAGATCTGATCATGCCTGTGGACTGATAAAATTGTCATCAGACAACATTGTGAATTGCAGGTCTCTGCACATGTACAGCAATATGTTCTCAGCTCTTCCCTTTTTTGTATATTACATAACAATTATGGTTTCTTTGGTAGGGGGTACACTGCTCTCTGTGTGCAAATGCATCAGTGGAGTGGCTGCTGGTTTGTTGTGGTTTGTAAAGAAACTTGAATCCACAGCTCTGGCAGGTGCAGCCTCTGTGTACTGTGTACACATGAGAAGTAGCACAGTGCAAATGAGAGACAAACCAAATCAACCTATCTGGTCTGGACAGGAGCTTAATGGGAATCTGAAAATGCCCCCAATGTGACAAGCAAGATAAGACCCAATACTAAGGATGGATGCCTTACAATATTAAAAGAGAAAAGGCTATCCCTCACAGGAGTTTGTTCTGGATATTTCCTCTCCCCCCCCCCAGCTTTCTCCTCCCTCCCCAACACACACAATGGCAGCCCTGACAGATGAGTTATTTTCTAATATTTTTGTATCCATCTTTTATTCCTTCTTTCTCATGTTGGTGTGGGTGAGGTGCACCCTGTTTGGAACCAATTTTCTTATTCCTTTTAGTTTCTTTCTTTGACACCTGATTTATAGTACTTGTTTCCTCAAGAGAACAGCAATATCAAAGTTCTTTTTTTAAAAAAATAAGCAAATTGATATAACGAATAGAATAGCAAGCATAAATTCAGAGTGCTTCTCTGAACTATTTCATAGTACTGGGGAAAACAAAATGGTGGCCACTCCAAATCTTCACCACTAAAAAGAATCTCAATCCCCCGCCACCCACTATATATATGTAGATAGATTGATAGATGATAGATCAATGTGTGTGTGTGAGGGCGGGGAGGGAGGAGGGAGGGAGGGAGAGAGAGAGAGAGAGAGAGAGAGAGAGAGAGAGAGAGAGAGAGAGAGAACAGCCCCAAACTCTCCAATCTTACTCATATTGATTTGGAAACAACTCTCACTGATTTCAGTGGGGGTGATTTTCATGCAGCTATAACAAAGGATGGGACGCGGGTGACGCTGTGGGTAAAACCTCAGCGCCTAGGGCTTGCCGAACGCATGGTTGGCGGTTCGAATCCCCATGGCGGGGTGAGCTCCCGGCTTTCAGTCCCAGCTCCTGCCCACCTAGCAGTTCGAAAGCACCCCTAAGTGCAAGTAGATAAATAGGTACTGCTTTATAGCGGGAAGGTAAACAGCGTTTCCGTGTGCTGCGCTGGTGCTGGCTCGCCAGAGCAGCTTCATCACGCTGGCCACGTGACCCGGAAGTGTCTCCGGACAGCGCTGGCCCCCGGCCTCTTAAGTGAGATGGGCGCACAACCCTAGAGTCGGACACGACTGGCCCGTACGGGCAGGAGCACCTTTACCTTTATAACAAAGGATAGTGTAATATAAGTTGACTGTGTCAGGCAAACAACCCTGAGTGGGGCAGGCATCTTCTCCCATAAACTCCGTAATCCAACTGGCATTGTGTGTTATTTCCCCAGTATTACGAAGGAGAGGACAACTGAGCGGCTTGATACTTGTGTTTGCACCCATGGAGAACAAGGATTTTACCAACCTCTTAACACATTACTACATTTTATTAACATTAACGTCAACACCCTGCCATTCTCCAAAGGCGTTCATATGTCATCAATATGTTTCCATGGTCTCCCAGCTAATATGAGTAGCAATTCCACATGGAGCACAGGAGTGGCCCCATCAACAGACAGGGTGAGGAGCCTGCATCACAGGGTACAAAAGGAAGCAAATTGTCAGTGGTTTAGCTTGTTACTGCATAGTTACCACCAGTGAAATTGTTATCGTCTGGGGGGTTTTCTCTGTCAGACACCAAAATATCTCAAACCATCCCTCTTAGCAAGGGGCTACCATACAGTATGCTGACAAAATGCTTTTTAGAAAGTCTGCATCTGTTGCCTCTCTTTCTCATCTTTGTGATTCTGGACAGTTATTCCAGCTTCAAACCCTCACTCCAAATGCCAGGACGGAGAGGTCAGGCTCTGCAGTGCAACATGTTCTGTGATGGAATTCACTGATACAAGGAAAGCTTTCCAGAACATTATAAATTGCCGCAGATCCATTCTGTGCAGTGCTTCTCTTTCTCCTTTCGTTTGTAATAAAATTGACAGCCAAGGAGAATTTGCAGCATAAGAAGAGAAAAGCAGGCAAAGCAGCCAGCAGGAACTGCAGCCCAGGAAACATCTGTTGACTGATTCTGGAAAATAGCAACTCTGTGTATCTCGGAGATAAAGAAACTCGGTCCTTGACAGCAGTGGTGTAGCTGAAAGGCAGAAAACTCAACCAGTTGTGGTGATAGTGTTATACTATAAGGAAATATGGGCTCCATCAGTCACATGCTGTTCCTTGTCATTACGACAACATTTTCCTATAGCATCGAGAACCAAATGCAGAACTGCAGCTGAAGACTTACCAATGATGTGTTGAACTGTGTGATTACCTTAGCCTTGGAAGTGTTGCTCTTTTTCATAAAATCTAAAATAACATTTGGCTTTTGTACCACAGGATTTGAGGCTTCGGTCTCATTAAGCTGGTGCCCTCTGTAACTCATGATTCTCAATTTGGACTATGCATTTATCCAGCCTCATCTGCCTGGAGATTGGAAGGCAGTTGACACACACCAAATTGTGTGTAGTTTTTGACAGCAGGCCACATTTCTGGTATGTAATATAAGGGAAATAATAACACACACTTGTGACCCACACATGGTTTCATTTTGTTCATTTTATTTAAAATATGTGTTTCCATTAGCTCAAGGAGCCTAGCAAATCAGACACACAAAGAATATGCACATGACATTGTTTTTTTTAAAAAAAAACAAGACCAGAATAGTCATTAAAAAAGAAGTAAAGTTGTTGAAATCTATCTCAAAACAGCCATGGATGCAATTTGCATCTCCACTGCCACTCAGTGAGCTGTTAGAGTACAATGGGTAACCACAATGTGATATTTTTTTATTTTATTCTTACTAGCTGTTCCTCTGCCAAAGTTCTTTGAGTTTCAGAAGTATAAAAGTACAAACAACAAATAACCCACACCCACAAAACACATTGGGTTGTATTCAGTTGACCTGAATACATTGGGTTGTATTCAGCTTAAGGTGGAAAGGCCATAGCTCAGTGATAGAACATCTGCCTTGCAAGCAGGAGATTTCAGGTTGAACCCCTGCCATCTCTAGGGGTTGGGAGAGACTCCTGCTTGAAACCCTGAGCTGCCCCTGCCAGTCAGTGTAGACCATACTGTGCTAGATGAACCAATGGTCTAACGTGGTATAAGGCAGCTTCTTATGTTTCCTAACTTTTATTCAGTGCAGACCCACCTAATTATGGGCCTTAGCTAGTAATGGTCATTCATTTCAGTGGGTCTGCTCTGAGTAAAAGTTAGTTTTATACAACCCACTGCATGGTATTCAATAGTGTCAACAGAGTTCACATCAAGGAGAGATGAGAATTGGCCAAACCCTTCCCTAATCCACTGACAGATTCCTTCCATCAATGAAAGCTTCAGATGTCAGGAGGACAGGTCTCTAAGGCCAATCTCAGTACAAGGCAGGATCACACCGGAGAAGGCAGTGATGGGGAAGTTGTTGAATTAAGAGTGGGGATTATTTTTATTCACTGCAACCTTGAAGAATGTGTACCTGCTCCCCAAATAATAATAATATTTTTATTATTTGTACCCTGCTGTTCTGACTGGGTTGCCCCAGCCACTCTGGGCAGCTTCCATCATATACAGAAACATAATAAAACATCAGACATTACAAACTTCCCTATACAGGGTTGCCTTCAGATGTCTTCTAAAAATTGTAGAGCTACTTATCTCCTTGACAAATCCAGCACTGTCAGTTGGTTGCATTTTCAGACAGTTGCAATATGGGTTCCTGCTTATTTCTGAAGGCTACCATTTTTGCCAAAACTATACTTTGGATGCCAGCTACCACCAATTGCTCTGTGGGGAGGACAGGAGATCAAGAAGGGCAGGTGGGGAAGTCACCACAGCCTGCTCCAGTTGGGCTGTTGTTTGCCCTTCACTCCACATGGCCAAAAACCAGAAACTGTCCTGCGGTAAGGATGGCAGGTGACGAAGACATCTGGAGCCTGCTGTTGCTCTGGCTGGAGTTTCTCCTCCACACACAGAGCCATCTTCTAACAGTTGGTCTCTTGTAAGGGCCCGGCCCCCTGACTTCTAATGTACTGCTATTGCTTACTGTGTTCTTTTTTAAGTGTCTTAAGTCACATGTAACTCACCTTAGAAGGATTTGCATCCTGAAAGGTGGATTATAAATTATTGTATTTTTTAATGTTGTGTGTTTATTATTGCCTGTTGTGCACTTGGCAGGCAAATAGGTCATGGTGGAGGCTGGGGGTTGGTTTAAAGTCCATTGATGTCACAAAATGAAGTGTCAAGATTTGACGATGACCACTAGCTTAGATGGTTCCAGAACAGGATTAGACAAATTCATGGGGGATAATGCTATCAATAGCTACTAATCATGAGAACTATATAGAGCAGCAGCACACCAACGAATACAATCTTCTGGCGCTTTATTTTTCTGCAGAAAATTTCCACCTCATAAGTTAATTAGTAGCAATGAATGGATGCCAACTGCAATTAAATATTATGCAAGCTTGGCAGTTCAAAGTTTGTAGCTTTGTTTACTATATACAAATAAAATAGGAAAGCTAAATTAGATCACTCTCCAGAGCATTAGAAAATGTTCCAATGCAAATGACTCTAATTTCCATTTGGTAAGTTTTCCAGAAAACCCACATCATGACTGGGAAGCGTACTCACATCCCACTTCTTTTTAGATTGACATAACTAAGGGCTCATCCCTACTTCTGCATGTCCCATGACGAGAACGGTTTTCCACTTGTCCTGTGACTTTCTAGGCACAGGTCCAATGAGTTTTTCATCTGTCCTGCCACTTTCCCCAAGAAAACCCACTTTTTACCACTGAAGACTTTACCCTCCTCTATTCAGGGCTCCCAAAACAGTAAAGATTGTTCTTTCTGTGCTGGTGATCACAGGTCTTCTGCATTTTAATGGACAGGTTTATGTCTGAGGATTACATAGGTGTCTCTCTTGCCCTTAAACCCACAAACCTGGCCTGGCAAGTAGTTTTTTTGAAAGCAGCTTTTAGGCAGGCTGGGAAGTGAGGTTTTAAGGATGAAACAAATGTGCAGGGATGACCCGCTCTGTGTGTCTATATTTCCATGAGTGTATGCTCACCTGAGTGATTGATGTCTATGTGAATGAGTTTGTGCATGTGTGTGTGTGTAGTGCCGGATTTACGTATAAGCTAAACAAGCTATAGCTTAGGGCCCCACTCTCTTGGGGGCCCCCAAAAAAATTAAAGGGAAAAAACAACAACAGTGTGGACTACTATGGTGATATTGATATTATATTTTAAAAATGCATTGTATTAACTACAATTGCATTGTACAGGTTATAACACTTAATTTCATATTAATAAAGCTATTTATAATTATTAGTAGTTTGCATCATATATTTACACCTATTATTATTTCATGTTATAGCAAGTTTATAGAGACTAGATTATGAGTCTCTGTAAATTGTGTTTCTAAAGGAACTTTTGTTATTGCCAAATGCCAATGTGTTTGCATTATTAAGTTTGTTATGAATAAAAAATCATTTTAAGTTAGGGCTTAATAATTATTTCACTATTAATATACTTCTTCTTAATTGTATTTCAGTTCAACAATTACTTTGATAAAATACATTTTTTGTTATGTGCAAATGGCGTTAGATACCTATTAGGTCCATAAATTACCATGTAGCATATATTCAACACACACAGAAAGCGACAATTTGTTGTTGACAAAGGACAGCTGGACATATAAAGGGCCCCATTGTGTGGACAGGCGGAGTCCCCCAGATCCCGAGCGGCCCCCCCGTCATGTGGAATAATGACTCAAGACAACGTGCTATGGGATTAAATTGGCCACAACTTTGTTAAATTTCAAATTTGGGTAGACCTTGGCTCAGGCATTGGGCGTTCTCCCTCCCCAGTCCCCAGCTGAGGACTTAGGGAGCATCAGGGTTATCCAGTGGGGGGGGGGATGGGCCGGCTCTGGAGAACATATGTTCAAGCAGAGATAGCCGCCGCCGTTACGCCGCCACAGGGGAGAGTAATGATGACCTTTCGGCGTACGGTCAAAGCCTCCCTTCAGAAACCCCTTTAACGGGGAACCCTGGTATTGCCGCTGCAAAGAGGAAGATGGACTAAAGGCTTCCGCCCAAGGCCTGATACCGCCAAAGTTGTGACGTTTTGCTACCTGTGAAGAAAAGTTAACCTGCAAACCTGTGAAGAAAGGTTAACCTGCAAAGGAAGACATTAACTGAGGGTGGGTAGGGTGGGAGAAGCTCTGGAGCCAAGTGAGGATTCCCAGGTAAGATCCTCCCTCTATTGTGTGGGCAGGAAGTCCCTCCCCTACCTGGCCTGGTTTCCTTGGCAACACTTCCCCCAGGGGGATTGGACAGCTGACTGAGGTAGGCGGAGACCTCCAGGTATCCCACCTGAGGGAAGGCGAAGCCAAGCCTATGCTGATGGAGCAGCTCCAGATCCAGGGGCTGTGCGCGTCCACGCAAAGGGCGCCCCCCGTTTTATGCGGGGGGCGGTCATTACCTTCTGTAGCTAAGGGCCTCATCAAACCTAAATCTGACCCTGTGTGTGTGACTGCCTCCAGTAACACCTATTGGCATGCGGCCTCCAACCAACATAGCTTGTGTTTCTAGAATGGTTAACATGGAAGTTGGGCTGTCACACAGAATAAATCATTACAGCCTTGTAGAGTTATTAAGCTTTTATAGCATGCTCTCTCCACAATCATACCTCCAGGTGTTGTGTAACTAGACAAATTTGTTTATTATGCTTTCTCATTCAAGTTTCCTTTTCATTAGCCCCTTTGCTATTGAAGAAGCCTTCCTGAATAACATTTATTTATTTTGCACATCCTGGCTTGACCATGCTTGATATTAATGGTGTGCAGTAACCACAAAAATTACATTGAATCTGTATCTGCTATCCAGCCTATTTTGGAACTGCTCTGTGTTGTTCTGATTCAATTTATTCTTTGGGTCTAAATCTATTAAATTTGAAGCTTTGTTTTGTCCCCATTGACTACACTGAGGAATCTAAAAATGGTTATAACTTTCCCCCCTTTCAAGATAAATGGATGAAATTTGTAGGCAAATCCCTTCAGAGTGGACTAAGCCCTCCTAATTTCAGACAGGTACATTCAGGATCATTCCTGAAGAAATCTTTTAATGTTTATTTTAAAAGAAAGAATGTCTCACTTTTAATTTTCTGCCGGAATTTGATGCCAGCCACAAGCCCTTCAAAGGGAATGAAGCCTGTCAAATTTCAGAAGATAGGTGCAGCAGTTCTCCCTCAAGGGCAACCTTATGGAAAAGAGAATTCACATTCAGGCCTCTAAATATCTTGGGGAAATCAATTTGAAAACTGGATATGAGGGATTGCCCTTGAGTAAGAAATCTGCCCACGTTCAGACAAGTAATTCTCATGGCTATTAGGAGCTAGGTGATTTTACCTTCATTTTTTAAAAAATAATAATCTGGAAAAGTCCTTTTTTGTTGCCTTTGGCACCCAACCCTAACTTCCTGGAAGCAGCTTTCATGAAGAAAAAAAAGAGAGTGCTATGATTTTTAACTGTTTGTTGGGAAAAATAAAATTGGGAAAGAGGTTGGCTCTCCCCGAAGTCTAATCCTGCCACATATGCCCTGCTCTCAGAGCCAAATCTTGGAGAATGATGGCTACCCAAGTAAATAGCAACAACTTCAACATTTCTCCTCCAAATCACTGTGACTGGGATGCACTGAGAAAATAAATCTGATTAAAAATTAGACCTGTCAGATGATCCCTCAGCTCTCCACCTCCTCCCCTCTTGAGCATTTTCCGGGTCAGCTTAGTTTTGTTTTTCAGGAAAGGGAAAGGAAGTCATGCATTTAACTTTCTGGAACAAATGAGGCAACAGAGCATTGTTAACAGTGCATTGTGATTTGGGAATATGAGAGTCCGGCCAGAATCATCCTAGTTCACCTCAGTTGGGGTACAGGCGTAGCTGTTGCATACCCCTACTTGATATACAGATCAGGATTAGTACAGTGGTACCTCGGGTTACATACGCTTCAGGTTACATACGCTTCAGGTTACAGACTCTGCTAACCCAGAAATAGTGCTTCAGGTTAAGAACTTTGCTTCAGGATGAGAACAGAAATCGTGCTCTGGCGGTACGCCGGCAGCAGGAGGCCCCATTAGCTAAAGTGGTGCTTCATGTTAAGAACGGTTTCAGGTTAAGTACGGACCTCCGGAACGAATTAAGTACCGTACTTAACCCGAGGTACCACTGTATTTCCATAACAAAGATGACACAACAATGTGATGTAGTACAAGGTTTTGGTCACAGGGTGGAGGTACACATTCACAGAAATGGTTCTCAAAATCTTTACAAGATCTGCAAGCTGTAACTGTCCAAACAAGTGACTAGATTTAGTATCACAGTTAAGTTGGCTTGCACAAATATTTCGACTGGCATTTCCTTTTCAGGCAATTAAATATTGTTTAAAAGATTTGGACTGATAGGACGGGAGGGGGATCTCTATTAAATCTTGGGAATAGTTTATAATACTCTGTCTTACTTATAATTGCACAATTGCTGGGAAAGCACATATACAAAACTAGGTTCGAAAGCTGGAGATATTTAGGCTTTGCAAGTTATTCTAACAAGTGGTCAGATATATTTTATTGTCTTTTTGGTTGCTAATGTTCTTTGCTGACATTTGTAATTTGATTTTCAGTATCAGGAAGGCTTTCTTGAAATCGTTAAATCCAGTGCTTTTTTTCTGGGGGCATGCAGGGGGATGCATACCCCTAAACATTTTGTGAATCTTTGTACTTTTGTCCATTTACCGTATTTATTTTTCCCAATTTGAACTATAAAATTGTGAGAGAGTACCCCTAAACATTTTTTAAGAAAAAAAGCACTGGTTAAACCACATCTGGGTTTGTTTTATAAAATTTCAAGGATGCTTGGAAATTAAAGCAAGTGTTGAACTATCAGTTTTGATAAACAGATGATCTACTTCACATGTATTTAAATATTTATTTAAATGAGATATGTTTTTGAATGTATTTATTTTCTGCCGTATTCAAAAGTTTTCTTTCTTTCTTTCAGACAGAGTGCCTGGAACTTTCCATGCTTCATCCCACTTGAAAACCTCTTAAATAATTACTTGCACTTATTACTGATGTGACTTAATAAATGTGTACTTTACAATAAACCGAAAGATTATTGCAACTAAGGAAGCTTTGAAGGATTACAGCTGTTGGAAGGTTCTACTAGCCAAACTCTGTTTTATTTAACGGGGGGGGGGGGGGATATTTCTCAATTCTATTTAAAGCAAATAAGCATCATCAAGTACAAAATAATAGGTTAAGGAGCAAGAACCTGTGTACAAAGCACATTGATTAATGCTTTAATATACAAAAAAGTTTGTAGATTACTGCTCTTTCCCTCTCCAAATTCATCTCTCTTCTAGGAGTAAAGAATAATACATTGTTGAGAACACTGCTTCGGATATTGGCTAAACAGTTATTTCACTGTTTGGTTGTTCTGTTACCTCACCCAACCTTTCCCCATTTTCCTCAAATGCATCCTTCTGTACACTTTTTCTACACTCCCACCTGCCCACAAACCCTGACCTCTTTAAGCGCCCTACTAACATCACATTTGGAATTGATGAACTGTGGATATTCTTTTCTTCCTTAGCATATAGTTAACTATCAACACAGGAGCAAATGCAGCTGACTTCACTAGTTTCCTCTCACGCTGACATTGTAAGAAAATTATATTTCATATTAAAAGGTTACATGTTCCTGTGCTGTTCTCTTGGCTAAAGATGATACTGGGGATGTAATACTTAAAATTAAACATTGTTAATGCATAACTGCTATTTTAATAAGAAAGTCAAATGTTTAATTTTGATTTCTATGTTTTAGTTGGGAATGGAGTCTTGAACAGATCTATAAAAATGGCAGGGGATGAGTAAGTAGAGTTCTGAGGATGGCTGAATGAACTGGGCCACTTTGGACAACTCTTTATTGTAAACAACGAGAAGTTAGAAAACCAATACAACTAGGAGTGGGAGCCAGCTAGCCTCTATTTTCTATTTTTATTTTAGCATGCAAGACTATTCAAAACTGTTCCACCTGCCTGTAAAGCAGGCTTATGCGTTTCTTTTGCTTTGTATACTTGTGGATTTATGGCTTCCATCAAAAATAGAAACCATTCTGTGCAGCAAAGATATTGCTTGTTTAAACTCATTATTTGCATTTGGTGTCCTTTCATCCCACCTGTCTTCAAAAGAGCACCTTGCATATGGTTCCCAGATGGCTTCCTATCCAGGCAGACCCTGTAACCTTTACTGCAAAACAACTGCACATGCTTTCCGACAATTATTTAATAATCCTGTTGCTGCCGCATCCCCTCTAGCTGTGCAAGGAAGGAAAATGTAATGCCCGTGGTTAGTAGATTGGCCGAAATGAAAGCCCACCCTCTCTCACATACCTCCTCTCATGTTTCATAGCTTAGCTTGTTGTACTCCAAATTAGCCTTCAAAAAAAGGGAGGAACTTTAATGAGAAAAAATTTCATCCAATGATTTTTCTAATTCATCTTAGTTTTAGCTTTGCACTTTGGGAAGTATAACTGTCCCATAATTGGACTTTGTGTGATTCATAGTTTCACACACAGTACAGTATATTTTTGGGAAGAGCCATAGTTCACCCAAGGTTCAATCCATGACATCCTATCTGAAACTCTGGAAAACTGCTGTCATTCACTAGATGGACCCATGGTCTGACATGGTATCATTATTATATTTATTTATATCCCACATTTTCTCCAGACCAGGACTAACAGCAGCTCTCACACAAATTGAAGTAACACAGATAAAATACAAAAAGCTAGGAACATATGAAAGATAATCATTAGAAGTGATTTAACTCAGTCAGTTCCTGAAGGCCTGTTCCCACCAAGTGTGCCTGTGACGGTGGTGGGACTGAGAGAAAGGCCCTCCTCAAAAGTCTCAGAGCCCAGGTAGGTTTGTATGGGAGAATATGGTCCCCCAGATTGACTGGGCCTAAGTTATAGAAGGCTTTATGGATCATAACCAGCACTTTGAAGTGTACTCCGTATAAGGAAGATTCCTTTCGCTCACTAACATCCTATAACCTTTTAAATGTGTTTATTGGAGAGGGTAGGGAGGGGGCGAGAGGATTATTGGTTTGGTTTGGCTTGTTCTTGTTTTTGTTATGCATTTTATATTTTATCTTGTATTTTTATGCTGTGAACTGCACTGAGATCTACGAATAAAGCATGGTATACAATTTTTGTTGTTGTTGTCATTGCTGCTGTTATGTACAGCACCATGTTTATAAAGGCTGCATATCTGAACTTCGTTTTTTGAAGTCACAGGCTTTAAAGGAATGTGTGATTTATTCTTGACACATCTTTTATCCAAGAGTAAAAGCTCTTGAGATTGCTTTTAGCTCAGAAACAAAAACACATGTGACCACTTTGTTTTGCTTCTGTGAAGTAATTAAAGTGGCAGAAATAAAAGATTTGAAAAGTAGCAAATGGTGTTTTGTTCCACAAAGAAAGCTGATAGATCTTACTAGTCTCTTTTTGCATCTGATAGTCATTTCATTGTGAGCTTTTGGAACCCAAACAAAGATCAGGCAGGGGAATTGAACTCTGCTTAGGACACATATTTTGTTCTGCTGTCCTATTAGAAAACTAATACTTGCATACACAGTAGAGGTCATTTCTGCTTTCACTGTTGTTAAGTTTCATTGCTCTTCAGACAGAAAGTTTAATTACTTCTAGACAAAGGGGGGAAGCACACTATCACAACTGGATGCTCATAGTAAATGATGAAACCATTTCCAAATACTGAGAATTTTAATTAAATGTGTGTAAAATACTTCAAAGATTAGACAGGCTGTGTTTTTTTTAAAAAAAAATGTCGTGCCTTTTTATAAAGCATGGATCTTCAACCACTATTACATTTAAAACTTGCAGCCCTCCTGTGACAAATAATATGCACAGCACTAGGTGAGAAGTATTCGATGGAAAGAAATTAACATCTGCATGCAGCTGCTGGGAGAGATCATCAGGGGGTTTGGGCTGGGTGTTCATCAGTATGTGGATGATACCCAGCTCTACCTCTCTTTCAAATCAGAACCAGTGAAGGCGGTGAAGGTCCTGTGTGAGTGTCTGGAGGTGGTTGGAGGATGGATGGTGGCTAACAGATTGAGGTTGAAGGACTGTTTTGGGGGGACAGGAGGCGGGCAGGTGTGGAGGACTCCCTGGTCCTGAATGGGGTAACTGTGCCCCTGAAGGACCTGGTGCACAGCCTGGGAGTCATTTTGGACTTGCAGCTGTCCATGGAGGCACAGGTCAATTCTGTGTCCAGGGCAGCTGTTTACCAGGTGGATGTCTTATGTGTTTTTGCAAATCACCCTGGCCACAGTCCCTCATTCAGTACAATCCTATGGATTTTAAAATCAGATGGGGACCATTAGCGGAGGAAGAGGAGTGCGGGGGGAGCGCAGTCCAAGTGGCTCGAGGTGGTGCCTACCTTAACCGTGTCCACTAGAGCCACTATAAACACGCTCAGGAAGTTATTTGCGACACATGGCCTGCCAGAAACACTAGTGAGTGATAATGGGACCGCTTTTAATTCGGCGGAATTCAAAGAATTTGTAACCAAGAATGGAATCCGCCACATTCGTTCCGCTCCTTTTCACCCGGCCACTAATGGCCAAGCTGAACGCATGGTCCATACAACCAAAGATGCGCTTAGGCGCATAGTGCATGGAGATTGGACTCTCCGGTTAGCGGAGTTCTTATTGGCCCAACATATCACCCCAAATGCAGTGACCGGCCAAAGCCCAGCAGAGTTGCTTATGGGGAGGAGGCTCACTACCCTCCTTGATTGTGTGCACCCCGAAAGGGCTCTTGAGCAACGGCCATCCACTGTGGTGCGGGGGGCTCCAAGAGGCTTCTCCCTGGGGGACACTGTGTACATCCGAAACTATGGACCCAGACAGGGTTGGGTCCCTGGTATCATTGCCCACTGTACAGGTCTGGTTTCCTACAAAGTAGGGTTGGAGGGGGGACTGGTTTGGAAGAGACACCTCGACCAGATCAGGGCCAGGGCACCTCCGAACATGGAACTTCAAGGGGAACCAGAGGACAGAGAAATGGGTACTTCAGCAGATTCTGTGCGCAGGCCAGGGTGGTAACTAGACGGGTTGCTGGTGACTGAGTTACCCCAGCAGGGCGACTTTAGGCCGGAATCCTCAGTGGCTCCATCGGCAGTGACCCCTCCCTGACCGCCCCACTCAGACCGCGGGTACCAGAGGAACCTCCTGGGTCACCCACTTGTGCACAGGAACCATGACGGTTGAGGAACTTATGCTGCCTTGGGCTTCTGACTTTTTCTGAACATTAAACAGGGACCTACTGAATTCAGCAGAAATCAGGTGCATAGGATTTTATTTATTTTGTTACAAAAAAAATCTAGATGGCTGTCCATCACAAATAGTTTCCAGCATGTTATGAAACAATATCACATCACATCAAACAATAATAAAATACAGTTATTAAAACCAATCAGCAATTAAATAGCGGGGCACAAAACTAAACTTTTGGCCTTAAACAGTCACAGCCCATCTCCTACAGAGACCCAGTAGAACAGACAAGTTATAAACATGGGAGTGGAATCATTGCCATCAGCACCACAAGGGAGACAGAATTATAGTCAGTGCACTACAAAAGAGAAAGCCCTGTCCCTCATTATCACATAGTGAGCCATGCTCATTGGCAGGATAGCAAGGATACATGCACACACTTGGCCAACTGTGTGGTGTGGATCACTTGTTAAGTGAGGAAGTGTTGCAACAAATAACTAGGTCCCAAATTGCTTTCCAAGCCAGTACTAACATCATAAATTGGCCCCAGTAGAATTTATATAGGCAGCCAGTGCAGATCCCACAGAATAGGTGTTGAGTTGTTATATGCAGATGCACCTGTGAATATACCAGCAGATGTATTTTCAACCAGTGGCAATCTCTTGACCTTCTTGAAGGAAAGCCCAGTATAGTGTATTTCCATAGTCTAGATGTGAGCTTCCAAGAACAAGCACCACAGTGAAGGGAATAGCTGTAGCTGGGACAAGATCCATAGCTGATAATATGCACTGCTGGTCACCTGGGCCTCAAATGTCAGCACTGAGCCAGGAATACCCCCACACTACAAACCTGCTCCTTTAGGGAGCATGTGAGTCCATCAAGCACAGGCCACACACCCAATTCCTGAGCACAATAGAGAAGGCCAGGGATGCATCCTTGCAAGGTGCCAAAATGACCAAAAAGATGTTTTCTTTACTTCAAATGTTTTTAAAGCCTCATGCTCACCCAGAGCATCACAGGGCTCTTTGCAGCCCCACAAGGCTTCCAAAAATGATAATTTTAATTTAAGTGGGGGATAGGCTTTTAAAACTTTAGAAAAGCCCCATTGTGATTGAGTGCACAGATTTTTTTTTATTTAAAAAAAGAAGAAATTTGAAGAGCCCTCAGCTATCTTGCACATTTCCTAAAGTTGAGCACAACACACAAACACACAGGATCCTCATGACAGCCTCATTTATACAGTGGTACCTCGGGTTAAGTACTTAATTTGTTCCAGAGGTCCGTTCTTAACCTGAAACTGTTCCTAACCTGAAGCACCACTTTAGCTAATGGGGCCTCCTGCTGCTGCCACGCCACCGGAGCACAATTTCTGTTCTCATCCTGAAGCAAAGTTCTTAACCCGAGGTACTGTTTCTGGGTTAGCGGAGTCTGTAACCTGAAGCATATGTAACCCGAGTTACCACTGTACAACATTTCATGCATCTTTACTTATGCCCAGACAGGCCACTGGCTCTTTTTAATATGTGCTAACATTAGGGCATGTTATCCAGAAAGGTGGATAGGTTAAACCATTGCTTGTTTTTCATCTCCTGTCACGTGGATCCTGGACCAGAGGAGAGCTGGCTGGGCAATTCCTCCAGATGCTGAGTTACAAAGCAGCGCTTTTGAGTGGTCAAACAATGCTTCTAATGTTTGAGGGATGTTTTCTACAGTTCAGTTCTTCTGCATAAATGAAATCGGTCTGCATTCATTGGCATTTCCTAGCAGCGTGATATATTAACACTGAGACATTGCTGAGTTAAATTAAATACAATGCATAGTGCATGGTTGTATGATATTTTAAATGAATTGGTGGTATATAAATACTTCCATAAAGAAATAAACAAATTAATGTTGGCAATTTGGGGGGAGGGATGCATGAGAGAGTGACTTGCAGATTGAAATGTGGAAGATTCCTCTTGTGCACAGAACTTATTTGGGGGTCTGGGACCCTTTCATTAGCCAGCCACATTTCTTATCCTGTGTTCAGACACCTGTGGATAATGTGACTAATTTCTTATCTGTCCTATAGTCAGGGGCAGCTCTTGGCTGGGCTTCAGTGTCAGCCACCTGTTAGAGGAGCACTGCTGTATAGTCATGTAGTCGCAGACAATGTTTATGTAAGATAGGAAAGCGGCTTGGGAACTCACCTCAGTGTAGACCAAGACCATGAAAGATCCTACCTACTGGTCATTAAATAAGTCCATCTCTTGCTGTTCTGAGAGAGTTCCACCAACTGAAGGGACCTAAGCTATCTGGCTTTTGCTTTCCTCTCTCATCCCCCATTATTATTATTATTATTATTATTATTATTATTATTATTATTATTTATACCCCACCATCCCCAGCCAGGGCCGGGCTCAGGGTGGCTAATACAGAATATAAATTACAATAAAATGTAATAGGAAAATAGAAAAAAGGAAAAAAAGTTGCTTAAAATATGGCTTAAAATATGGCTTAAAATACAGCTTAAAATGCAGCCTCGTTTTAGTAGTAGCCCATAAATCAAGACCATAAAGGGAGGAAACATCAGATATTCACCCAAGCCAGCTACCCATGCTGGTCCTACATGGGCCAGCAAAAAAGCCAAGGGAAAATTTATATACCATATCCCATATAAGGGGTCAGAGTGAGTCCAAGCCGAAGGCCAGGTGAAACAGCTCCATCTTGCAGGCCCTGTGGAAAGATGTGAAATCCTGCAGGGCCCTGGTCTCTTGTAACAGAGCATTCCACCAAGTTGGGGCCAGTGCTGAAAAGGCCCTGGCCCTAGTTGAGACCAATCTAACCTCCTTGATGCTCAGGACCTCCAAAGTCTTGTTATTTATGGACCTTAAGGTCCTCCTCGGGGCATACCAGGAGAGACAATCCTGTAGTTATGAGGGTCCTAGGCTGTGTAGGGCTTTAAAGGTCAAAGCCAGCACCTTAAATGTTAAATCTTGCCTCAAATTAAATGTTTGTCAAGGAACAGTACTGGTGTGCTCTTTGCTTTGTACCAATCCCAAAAGAACCTCCGCTCCTGGCAGAACACCCTACAGACAAAAGAGTTTCCATAAGAACATGAGAAGTCCCTGCTGGCACAGGCCAGTGGCCCATCTAGACCAGCATCCTCTTCGCATAGTAACCAACCAGATGCCAGTGGGGAGCCTGAAAGCAGGACCTGAATGCAACAGAAACTTCCCCTTCTGTTGTTTCTAGAGACTGGTATTCAGAACTATTGCTGCCTCTATCAGTGGAGTTAGAACATAGTCATCAGGGTTAGTAGCCATGGATGTTCTTCATCCACTATCATTGGCCAAGGCAATTTCCCTGCCGAAACCAGGCCTGAAAACAGATTGAAAGGGGTGCAGGTAATTAGAGGCAGTGCCACTGCCAGGTTAATTTGCCCCCTAGGCAAGACTAACTACTGGTGCGCGCGCATGCACACACACACATACACAAACACACGCTAACTTCAATTTTCCAAAAAAAAAAAGTATTGCAGGGAAAAAATAAAAGGCAAAAAACTTGAAACTTCTAAAAAAATTAAATTGCAAGATTAAGTAATGCAACAATCTTTGATTGATAAAAAAAGAAAATGTTTTAGGACACAAATCATTTTGAATTGGGGTGTGAAGAGTCTCTTCAAAGTTTCCATTTCAGGCACATCAATTTTGTTACCAATTCCTTTAGGTCAGGTGCTGATGCTTGGACATGTTCAATTGATCTAGTTGCCAAGCAATTTTGCAACATTGTTGAGGAGATAAGTCTATATAGTTGCCAAGCAATTATATTTTGCAACATTATATTTTGAGTTTATGTAAGTTTTTGTAAATTGGAGCTTTGAGAAATTGCATTCAGCACTTTCCACTGGCACTGAAAGTGTGGGAAGGATCGTTAGAGCAACAGATACATTAGACAAATTATCCAGGAGTTTTTGTTGTAGTGTGACAAGAAGTACACTTTGTGGCAACATGGACTTTGCAAGTCTTCAAGCAATAGCTATAAGTTCACAGCACAGATCTTCAGTACCATTGTCATTGCTTTTCTCCCAAGAAGCAGGTGTCTTTTAATTTCGTGACTGCTGTCACCATCTGCAGTGATCATGGAACCCAAGAAAGTAAAATCTCTCACTGCCTCCATTTCTTCTCCTTCTGTTTGCCAGGAGGTGATGGGACCAGTGGCCATGATCTTAGTTTTTTTTTGATGTTGAGATTCAGACCATATTTTGCACTCTCCTCTTTCACCCTCATTAAAAGGTTCTTTAATTCCTCCTCACTTTCTGCCATGAAGGTTGTGTCATCTGCATATCTGAGGTTGTTGATATTTCTTCCGGCAATCTTAATTCCGGCTAGGGATTCATCCAGCCTAGCTTTTCACATGATGAATTCTGCATAGAAGTTAAATAAGCAGGGAGACAATATACAGCCTTGCCGTACTCCTTTCCCAATTTTGAACTGATCAGTTGTTCCATATCCAGTTCTAACTGTAGCTTCTTGTCCCACATAGAGATTTCTCAGGAGACAGATGAGGTGATCAGGCACTCCCATTTCTTTAAGAACTTGCCATAGTTGACTTCAAAAAGGATGTCTTGCTTACTTACATCATAGGAGCCTACACAACACAAAACATTGTTGCTGTATGTAGATTTTATTTTAATTGTTTTTTATCTTATACTATGGAAATGTACATCCAGATTTTTATTTCCCTTTATTTGGGGGGGGGCAAGAGAGTGGGGCCCTAAGCTATAGCTTGTTTAGTTTATACGTATATCCGGCACTGGTTGGGACAGAAAAGCCTCCACTGCTACATTTCTGCCAAGCAGCCCCGACTGAAGCTTTACCTGGAAGCATTTTTGAATTTGGCGCCAGAGGGTCCGTCGCTAAGGTGGTTGCTAAGGACGCCCTGGGCTCTCAGAAAGACGTCGCTATTTCCTCCTTCCTGCATTCAGGCCAGGCTGGAGAAGGCACTCCTTGCGAATCGCTCTGGTAAGGGCTGCTTTCTCCGGGTCCTCCCCTCGCTGAGCCGTTTTGCATAAGGAAAGGGAGCTCCCTGTTTCTCTCTGAGTGTTTCCCACCCTTCTACCCAGGGGAGAGAAAAAAGGCTGCTTGTTTCTTTCTGTGTGTTTTTCCCTCCTCCACCCGGTGAAAAAGGCTGTTTGCTTTGTTTCACTCGGTCACTGATAAAGTCTTCCATCGGGAGCTTGCCTACTTCAGCGTTGTCTACCTTCTGTGCGTTGCCTTGCATGTAAGTTTGGAGCTGCTGGCTTAGAAAAGCTTCCTTCGAGTTTAAGTTTGGAGCGACAGGTTTGAAATGCTCTCTCTGTTTGTTTGGTTAGAGAGCACAGCTTTTGATTATTATTTTTTAAGACTACAGCTGCTCATGTATTTATTTATTTTTTAAAAAATGTTCTCTCTGTGTGTTTTGCATTTACGTTTGGAGATGCTGGTTATTTTTTTTTTTTAAAGGCTCTGTTTTTCATTCAGCTTTAGCTCCCCCTTAACTTTTGGCCTCGTCCACTTGGCCCTCAGAGCGATGGTAATAATCTGGCGCTCTGGCAGAAAAGGGTACCCTGCCCTAGTTTTAGAACATCAGGTACTAGGGAGAGGGGGGTGCACTGAGCAAGTCCCAAAAGGAAAAGCAGGAACTGGGTGTAGGGCCCCTTCAGAGATCAGTCTGCACCTTCAAATGCAACTGATGATCAATAAAAGTTATTGCAAAAAATAACTTGTACATTTGGCAAAAATAAGTGTTTGCTTGCACAGTTGTAACAGATCCTATCATGGGAAAACACAATTACAACTATATAATGTGTGAAATGACCCTGCATGTCTGGGACTTGGGAGCTGTGTGTATGTGAGAAAGAGATTCTAAGGTTTGGTTGTCTTTTAATCCATATTTAATTTCCTAAATGAGAAGTGCTGCTGATCAAGATTTTACTGAGAATCCTCACAATCTCAGGAGTGTAAGGATGGTTGTGGTAGCTTGGTGATACAGCATGAAGCATGTTGCACATGCACAAGCTGAGCAAGTTTTTAAAAGCCTGTTTGGAATGGAAGAAAGTGTATTTATTTGTTCTGAGTAATAAAATGAGTCTTTGGTGTGATAACAACGAAGAGGGGGCAATTAAAATTACTGGTGATTGTGGGGTACCGTGAGCACAAAGGTATGTTTTCGGCAGGAGCAGGTCAGATAAACCTTGTGGTCACAGACTTCTTTAGAGGATTGCTGTATGAAATGTTTGGTTTTGGATTGTTTTAGATCTGCTTGAAGTATCAGAAAAGAATTGAGGGTTTTTATTTATTTTTAATGGGTGCCAGGATAGTGTTCGATAGGCCTTCTTTCTGGAAACAGATCAAGACTAGGAAAAGCAAATGGCTGAAACAAAAATAGAAAGTATTTATATTGACTGCTTAAATAAAGGGCTGCTTTGGACTACTGAAACATTTGCAGTACATGACAATTTGTTTACTATATGTCAAACTTTATTTATGACTCAGTGAAGGATTCTGGCAATCACTATGTTTTGACATCCTCTCAATTAATATTATAGTGATCTTACATGTCACCTGCAGTGGTATGTAGTTTTGTATGACATTAGAGAATATTGTAAAGCATTTCTTCCTAGAATGATTTTTTTTTTAAATTTAGAAAACTTCTGAGTAATGAGATTACTAATTTAGTAATTAAAAACTGACTTATTTGTATTTTCAAAAATCAATATTAATGTATGAATTGGTTCCTCAAGGTTTGCCATCACTGTAACTTACTCTAGCCACTACCTCCAATATCTCTGCTTCTTTTAAAGTTATTGCTCTTGCATGCCACTGCTATACTGAATCTGTGTTTGTTGAAGGTGTGTTTAGTGCCCATAACAGCACTGACAGCATAAGTTTGCAGGAATTCTAAAAGCAAACACACTGTTGTATAGGAAATTAGTTGTATGTTCTAGGTTTTTTTTCTAAAAATGAAGATGTTATATTTCGAACGATTGCTAGCAGTAATTAATTTGGATTGGCAGGAAACAAAGATTGAGGCTCTGATTTGGATATATTGAAGAATATGATTTTAAAACTTTTAATTCCTATGCTCATGAACAGATTTGTACGTATTTCCTTTTGACTATAATAATACAAATATGCTCCTGCAGATCTCTTTAACTGCCACCACCCAAAACTATTGCTATGCATTTTGTAAATTTGATAATTTGTTATCCTCACCGCTTTGGCT
This sequence comes from Podarcis filfolensis, assembly GCF_964270895.1. Lineage (NCBI taxonomy): Eukaryota > Metazoa > Chordata > Lepidosauria > Squamata > Lacertidae > Podarcis > Podarcis filfolensis. Next base: position 63,896,835 of record NC_139609.1, read on the forward strand.
ATTGTGCCTCCAATATTAAGCAGAAATGTTGCGGCAACTATAGTTTGTTCACGTGCAACACTGCACACATGCCAGTGACTTCAATGGAGGAAATGGAAAGAAACCAGATGGCCATATGGCCATTCTAAACGTTTCAGGCAGCAAACAGTGATCTGGATTAAACTCAGAATTATAATTCTCAAGATCCCATAATGCAACAGACTATTCCAGGACCCACTAGTGACATAGCTTTAATGGCTTTAATGTTATCTTAGGACACCACTAGATAATCTTGTGTGTTCTTCACTTCCCCATGCCTTTTTCAGCTTTCATTGTTGCTGCTGTCTCCAGCTGGCTTACCTCAGGCAGACTAAAATGGGGATTTCCACACTGAACACTGTCTGCCTCTTTTGGAAACAAGTTGTGTCAGACTGAATTTTTTTCTTACAGTCCTTCTGACTGAGAAATCCAAGATGTAAAGTAAGGGTGGAGGGAGGTGTGGAGGAAAGTGAGAATGAAACAATTGTTCATGTGCATGGGAGGTAACTGCACAATTAATCAGAGTGCATGGCTGCCTCCTGAAGGATGGCGTATGTCTTCCTGCTTGTGAAGTCCAAGTGGCCTGCCCTTGATTCAGTTCTGGGTATCATCCCTTTTTGCATTATTTTATTATAGATATAGAATGGTTGGGGGACACTGAGCTGTCCATTTCCCACTCCTGGTAAAGGCTCTATTTGACTCATTTGCAAAAGCTGCCTTTCACTCATTTGCAACTACAGTGGTACCTCAGGTTACATACGCTTCAGGTTACATACGCTTCAGGTTACATATGCTTCAGGTTACACACTCCACTAACCCAGAAATAGTGCTTCAGGTTAAGAACTCTGCTTCAGGATAAGAACAGAAATCGGGCTCCAGGAGCGCGGCGGCAGCAGCAGTAGGAGGCCCCATTAGCTAAAGTGGTGCTTCAGGTTAAGAACAGTTTCAGGTTAAGAACGAACCTCCAGAACGAATTAAGTACTTAACCCGAGTATGTACTAAGAGTATGTACAAGGATGAATGCGGAAAGCCCTTGAAAGGCTAGCTTGTATCTCAGAGTAAATGTTTAGCAGTTCCTGGATTAGGCAGAATGATATCCAGTTAGAATCACCTGAATATGATATGACATGAAGTGAAAAAAACCCCTCTTTATTAGGGGGATGATTGTGAGAAATGAATTGAAGCTACTGTCTTCAGTTTGGAGAATTGAAGAAGGTAAACCAGCAGTGACTTTGTATGCTACAGTAGGTTTTGTGCAGCTTTCTATAAAAATGGCCATCTAGCTATATGGTTTATGAAACAAGGGTGCTGCCATTTATCTATATTTTACTCAGGGTTTGTGCCTCTGATAACTTCAAGATGGCAACAAACTTTTAAATCCTTGCTTCTGCCCATCACTTCATGCTGGATGAAGGCAAACAAGTTGAAACTTCTTCCAGTGAGACATAAGCTGTGCTCAAACATTTTATCTGGAGCTCTGGCCCAACCACCTCGGGTGCATGGACTCCTCTTCATAGAATCATAGAATTGTAGAGTTGGAAGATACCCTGAGAATCATCTAGTCCACCCCCCCTGCAATGCAGAAATATGCAGCTTTCCCAAACGGGCATTGAACCTGCAATCAGCACCATGCTGTATCTGGCCAACTGAGCTATCCAGGCTTTTCATTTCTGATTTAACTGGGCTCCCAGTCATAGGGAGGTTTCTAAACTTGTTCAACCAAATGCACTTAGAAATCCTCTTCGTATGTTTGCGCTAAACACACAAATGTCTGAAGAGGAGCCTCCACATCCAAAGATATTGGTCTTATTTCATTCTTATGTTGGGATGAATGTATTACCATGGCTGAAGGAACTATGGTTTAGGAAGCAAGCTGATTTTGATTAAGGTTTTCAACCAGTTTTAGATGGGTTGCCCTCCTGTTGAAAGACCTCATTCATAGCATTTTCATTGGTGGCAAGGAGTAACTTTCATCAATTTAAGGTGTTATTAACTATGATTCCTATCATTCCTGCCCATGGGCCAAACTACTTGGAGCAGATGGGAGTTGTCCAAAACTTTTGAAGGGCACCATGTTGGCTACCCCTCTTCTATAAGTAAAAAAACCAAACATACACAGGGTAGTTCCGATCATATCTGTTCTGCTTCCATTGCTGAATGTGAACAGATACATGCCAGCTGATGCTGTGAACCAGATTTGGCTTGATAAATCCAAGCATTCATTCATTACAACACCAGTTAGCTATTTCTAGTCTCTTTTTAGGTGCTTCCAAGTCACACAGCCTGGCCTGTGTGAGTGATATTCATGAACAGCATTTCTTTGAGAACAGCCTCCAATTCACAGGCCCCATAGATGTGACTGTTGCAAACTCTGCCTTTAATGGACAAAGTGCTGGCTTAGATCTATCACTTGGCATCATTGCTAGCTGATTCTTAGAACAGTGCTGGAAATTCACAGTACAGCAAAGAGGGAAGTGCAAGAGAATTGGTGACAGAATAAATAAAAGAACGGGCATGTCTTTCTGATGATGGAAAGAATGTGCATCAAGTACCTTTCCTAGTGTTGGAGTTCTGCTTCTCAATAAAAGTTCTGAAAATGCCTCTCAAAAGACAGTGAAGATTATTGCATTTTAAACCTGAAGCAAAGCGGTAGCAGCACTATCAAGAATTCTGTAGGAAAAAAATAGAAGTACAAAAAACTGCATCCTCACAGACATCCTATAAATGTAGACAAGCCTGTGATTTTACCATACAAGTACTTAGAAAGTACCGAATGCCTTTGCAATCACTGAGAAGTCATTTAATTGGATTTCTTGTGCACCTGCAGGCTGAGCAAAAAATATCAGATTTGTACATACAGATATTTATATGGCTGTTGCTGAATGAATCCCTCTTTTTCTTTTTTAAAAAAGGAAGACCTTTATTTTAAGTAGCTATCAGCCTGCATAGAAAAATAACAATCTATTTTTGTTTGGCACAAGGATACATACTTGGCTTTTAGATTTTTCCAGGTTCATTTTTCTTTATATCTTTAGTACGAGACAGAGATAAGGGGTTAGTGATTGTGGGAAAGTGATGTTTTTTCCTCAAATGAAGAAAATTGCATCTCTAATATTTTATATGCAAAGTTCTGAGTTGTGAAAATTTATAGTAAGCAATTGGACCCAACTGAAGTATGACTTGAGATGGACATTGCATGATGTGATTGTGAGTTACTTCTAGGTAAGTGGGCATAGGATTGCTGCCTAAATAACATTTTTGGAGTCCCATTGTATACTTGGCATTCTATATCATGTAGAGTGTAAATACTTTGTGCCATAAAGCCTTTGATGTGCCACAAGGCTTTACTCATTTTTTACTTCTTAGTAGACATGCATTGAACTGTACTTTTAAGCTGCTACCCTGTATATTTACTTATTAACGTCAACTGAATTTTCTTCTGAGGCTACTGACATCTGGGTAAACACAATCTGAGTTGCGGTTTTTAGGCTGCATTCACAGTCTACTTAAAAATTACTCAGTGTAAGGATGCTGCAACTGCCCTAGAGTAAGTGGGTTGTGGACACTTTTTAGCAATAGATTAATGGAAATAACTTTTTAATCTCTAAAGTATACAGATAAATTGAATTAGCGCTATAAATGTAAACTTCTGTAGACATTGCTGTGCTTGCATATATACTACAAGGAAGTAATACATTCCACATTACATGAAAATGACAGCATATTCTCAGCGAGCACATAGGGGAGTTTTTGAAGTGCTGAAAATTCCAGAGTTACTTGGATACAATGAATTTAAATGAGGTTTGTGCACAGAGGAGCCTTGTTTCAGTAACAGGTATGTGTTGTCAAAGAGTTTAGAAGGACAGGAAATATCTTCAATAATTGCAGGAAAATGCTGGCCTCTGTTTATTGTAGTTTATGCCAAGGAAATAGCACCAGGCATCTGAGGCAAAACCTTCAAACACAGATCTTAAAAAAGAAAAACCCTCACTGCTGGTACATATTGCTATACTGTATTGGGCTGGCCTTTCAGAAATGTTGCAATCAGTGTTTTTTCTGATTGGTGCATTTGTGGAAACAATATCATTCAGAAATGTCATTCTTATTGAATTATGATGCAATAGTCATGGTTGTTTAGGTTTAACATGAAGGAGGCTTTTGACAGTAGTTCCTGTTCAGCCTACAAATGAAATGCAAGTTGCTGTCTTCACAAAATAATTGTGCTGCTTCACTCTGGCTAGAATGTGTGCGCATTTCTTGGTGACATTTTAAAAATTTGAGGATAGCACAGAACTTACTAGCCGCAGGGTAGAGAAGAAGAAAGCATACTAACCAAATTATGTGATCTATGTTTCTGCAATGGATAGTTCCCTACCTACTTTAGGTTTAGTAACTGTGAAAATAATAAATGGATTCAAAGGTGGGTAGTATAAGACACCTAAAGTAAATCTACAAGTGTATAAATTATAGTGTGATGTAGAAACACTCATAAGAACAAGAAGCAGCTTCACCTTACAGTATAGATGTCAACCCTTCCCAACATGAAAATATGTGTCAGATTTTGGGTTTTTATATTACAATCAGTGGAATATATGTTCATCTGTTTACTGCTGTTGAGTAAAACATTTCTGAACTTCAGTTACCAACCATTTGCTGCTACTTCTATATCACAGCTTTTCTGTAGAGAAGTGCTATTTCTTGTCAAGGTTCTGAGAACTTTATGCAACTCATCAAACTCTACAGGTAGATATAAAAACCCAAGACAAAGGTGTACTACTGTTTGGAATGGTTTACAGTGGTACCTCAGGTTGCAGACACTTCAGGTTACATACTCCGCTAACCCAGAAATAGTACCTCGGGTTAAGAACTTTACTTCAGAATGAGAACAGAAATCGCATGGCAGCAGCGCCACGGCAATGGGAGGCCCCATTAGCTAAAGTGGTACCTCAGGTTAAGAACAGTTTCAGGTTAAGAACGGACCTCCAGAACGAATTAAGTTCTTACCCCAAGGTACCACTGTATTTTTAAGTAAATTGTGGTCCATCATATTTTGCTTTATGTAGCAGTGCCTTCCTGAAGGACCTGTTGGAGTTGCCAGGAAGTTATAGTAACAGTGCAAATGTGTGCCTGAGGGAAGGATTTCAGAAAGCAGGGAAATGTGGCTGTTAACTTCAAGATCAACATATCACCTCCTCTGTTGTGTCGGTACCAATTTAGGTCTGTCTGGTCTTGTTGGAAATTATGAAAGCAGGCGTTTGTGAGTTTTCCAAAGTGTTTAAACTTCCCCTTAGACAGTCAACTTGTTTATCTGCAGTACTGAATGTACCTGTACATGGTATGCTGACTGTTGTAATGAGCAGTTATGCTGGGTTCAAGCTGCCACAATACCACAAAGAGCCATACTTATGCATTCATTTGGAGAAGCATCTCTAATGAGACCAGCAGTGTCTTTTCTCTCCCTGCCCTGCCTTTGACATCTTTAATGTTCTGCTGAAGAACCTAATATTTCATCTTGAACTCCAGTATGGGACTGATCCAATGAATGCAGTGAGAATTCAGCAGATGGCCTAGTTTCTTATGACATATTCAGTACATTCATACATCTTCTCTGAGAAGCTGGATCACTACTATGCCTTAAACAAATCTAAATGTGTCTTTGTTTAGATCAGCATAGAATAATACAAATCACTTGCAAAGTGGTAATGGATGTGGAGCATTTTGCATGCAATAGTCTCTTAAGCATACAGAAACGTTGAGATAGATATATCATAATTTCAAGATGCTGGCTTGCTGTAATTTATTTTTTGACTATTTGATGGAATAAGGTGAGTAGTTGGACTCAAAATGTGTAAGGAAACTGACTTTGGGTAATATGCTTCCAAGTGATTGGTTTTGTGGTGACTTCTAATAGATGGGGCTTCAAATTTATTAGGTAGGATGACTCCTAGTGATTTCAGCATGAGTGAACGCCTTGAAACTTTGTCAGAGGGTGTCTGTATGTAGGATGTGGTTTTGCCACACTCTATGTAGTATTTCAAGCATTAATTTTTAAGTTTAAAATTGTACGGCTTTAGAATGGTTCTCAGTGGGATATTTAGCTATATAGTCTAAATGCCAAGTTTGGTTAATGAGCCTTCTCATTATCCTAGTTAAATGGGTTGTTACTTGGTTGCTGGTGCTGCTGTATTAAAAGTTGTGTTGTTCCCAGGCCATCTGGGTGTGCATATGTTTGTGAGCCCAGGGGAAACGGTGAAGGATTGCTGATTTGCAAAGTAATTATGCTGGCCATAAAAAAGGAGAAGTGTTGGGTGGGTGTGTTTTTTAAAGGAGCTTCCAGACTGAAACCTTGGAAACTTCAAACTTGTATGTCATAAGTTCTTTATGGCATTATAAAAGTATGCTTGCTGGCTGTTCAAAAACGGTATCTAGCTTAATGTTCTCTCTCTCTCCAGGTGTTCAAGATGAATCTGGACAAGCTCAGCAAACCTGAACTACTGACACTATTTAGCATTCTTGAAGGGGAACTAGAAGCCCGAGATGTTGTCATAGAAGCCTTGAAGGTAAGCTATAAATTACTGGAAGAGCTGCTTTGCAAGAGTGCTGCTGCAGGTGCTGTCCTCATCTTCTACCCAAAGATAAATTGTTCGCTAGCAATGGTTTATATACTGTTCAACAGTTCAGGCTTTATTAGCAGTCTTGGACCTCAAATGCTATGTAGACACCTATATATGGGCATTTCATGTCCAAATTGATAATAGGTACAGAAAGTGCTATGGTTAAACACCTGGATTATTATAAATTCAAACACATCATTTTTAAATCAGAATTGTTCTCATTTCATCACAGAAGAATAGTGCAACTTGAAGATCTTGTTCTAACTGTCATGTTTCAGCATGTTGTTCTAAAAAAATGGCCTGGTGAACAGCAGCTGTAGGAGTCTCAACAGGCAGAAGCAGCAATAAAATATTTCCTCGGAATACCCTAACTATCCTCGCTGGCTTCTATCAGTCCTCTTCTGAGGCCTCCTCTGCAGTACAATATTTGTACAGGGTTAAAGTCTGTTGCTAGGAGACATATTGGCATGACTTGGTTCTCAATAGACCTTATCCACCTAGTATTTTTAAGTGTTTTCATCGCATTTAATTTATGCTTACCCCTTTTTTGCATTTTCGGTTGGAGGTGATGAAAACAAAGCTTGCTTGGTAAATGTATGTATTTGCTTAACTACTTAAAGAATAAACAAGAAGAATGAACCACCACAATTTTTTGTCTGTTGGTGTTTTTTGCACGTTTCTGAGCACAATTCAAAGTGTTGGTGCTGACCTTTAAAGCCCTAAACCAGGCATAGGCAAACTCTGGCCCTCCAGATGTTTTGGAACTACAATTCCCACCATCCCTAGCTAACAGGACCAGTGGTCAGGGATGATGGGAATTGTAGTCCCAAAACATCTGGAGGGCTAGAGTTTTCCTATGACTGCCCTAAATGGCCTCGGCCCTGTATACCTGAAGGAGCGTCTCCACCCCCATCATTCAGCCCAGACACTGAGGTCCAGTGCCGAGGGCCTTCTGGCGGTTCCCTCGCTGTGAGGGAACTAGGCAGAGAGCCTTCTCGGTAGTGGCACCCTCCCTGTGGAACGCCCTCCCATTAGATGTCAAAGAAATAAACAACTATCTGACACTTAGAAGACACCTGAAGGCAGCCCTGTTTAGGAAAGTTTTTAATGACTGATGTTTTAATGTGTTTTTAATCTTTTGTTGGAAGCTGCCCAGAGTGGCTGGGGAAACCCAGCCAGATGGACAGGGTATAAATAATAAATAATAAAAATTACATAACTTTATAAGGAACTTTTTAAGCCTAGCTATTCTGAGCATAATGTCTAGGCAAGAGGAGAGGAGAGGTGGCGAAAATACAACTTGTATAAAATGGCATTGTTCTTAGTGAAACGGTGTGGCAATCAATCATATAAGGTCATTCCTCTTAGCTTTTCAATCAGTCTGAAGGTGCCCGTTATGTAAAAGTTAGAGACAAATAAGCATGGGTTGGAGCATGTGAAGACAAGTGATGTCATTGGTAGACTTGTGCATGGATATTAATGAGTAAGAACATAGATTACCTTAGTATATTTTATTAGTATTTATAATTTTATTATTATTTCACAACATTTATATCCTGTTTGATTGTAATAAAACTAATAAGCCATTTACAAAAATAAAAATTAAAACATTAAAATCATCAATAAAAGACAGTTAAACAATTCTTCAGAAAGTTAAATCAGCTGTAAGCAAAAAGAGACCAAAGCACATGTCTACATTCTACATGTCTGGGTACGTTTGCCAATTTTTTTTTTTTTAAAAAATACATTTTAAGCAGCTGCCAGATAGAGCACAGCAATGGGGCCTGCCTGTTGTCAACAGGTAGGGAGTTCCACTAGATACCTCCCACATTAAGCTGTATGAATTGAGCTGTGTGCCAGATGGAGTCACCCAGGCAAGGGCAAAATCTGTAATGAATGTTTTAGTGCTACCGAAAAGCTAAAAGAGAGCTACTGCTACTGCTGTAAGACTGTTCTACCTCAATATCTTCTAGGTCCATGTGATTTTTTAAAGGAATTTAAAGACAGTTAACACCCAATAAAAGCAACCAGGGATCGAATTTGCAGAACATTTGCTGCAGCATCCACTGCTGCTATGCTGTTAGATCCTGGGTTCTTCTGGGGCGCAACAGCTGGAACTTTCTGTCTGCCAGCCTCATGGAATCTGTAAACAAACAAACCCACTCAGGGAATCAAGTTGTTGAGAGAGAGAGAGAAATCTCCTTTCCACTGCCTTTACCTGCTGTGAATTGTTGCAAGTCCCCACTTGTCTGTATTAAAATTAATTAGAAGGCATTTGAATGAGTAGTCTGGGCACTTGCTGTTGCCACAGCAAGTTGCATGAGAGAGCAAATCAAAACATAGATCAGCAAAACAAATATCAGTTTTGCTAAAAGTCTCACAAACGTGAAAAGAAAGAAAACAAGATGCCATCTTTGAAAACCTGTCAAGTCACTTTGAAACCTGTAAGTTCTCTGGCTCCACCCTGTACCCCCACTGCACACCAACCTACCACTGCCACTGCCAGAGCTACAGGAATGTCATAGAATTAACATAAATATTTGAAGTACTTGGAAGTTAAAACTCTCAGCCTATAAAGCCTAGAAAAAGAAGGGGCTGCATGCTTTTGATGGGAAGGGATGCAAAGATGTATGGAGGCATTACCAATGCAGAAGGAAGAGGGGATGCTCTGGTGCATATGTATCTATATCTATCATCTATCTATCTATCTATCTATTTATCTATCATCTATCTATCATCTATCATCTGGCGTGCTCTGGTCCATGGGGTCACGAAGAGTCGGACACGACTAAACGACTAAACAACAACATCTATCTATCTATCATCTATGTATCTATCTATCTATCTATCTATCTATCTATCATCTATCTATCTATCTATCATCTCCCGCCCATCTGGCTGGTTTTCCCCAGCCACTCTAGTGGTTTCCAACAGAATATTAAAAACACAATAAAACGTCAAACATTAAAAACTTCCCTAAAAGGACTGCCTTCAGATGTCATCAAAAAGTCAGATAGTTGTTTATTTCCTTGACATCTGATGGGAGGGCATTCCACAGGGCGGGCACCACTACCGAGAAGGCCTTCTGCCTGGTTCCCTGTAGCTTTGCTTCTCACAGTGAGGGAACCACCAGAAGGCCCTCGGAGCTGGACTTCAGTGTCTGGGCTGAACAATGTGGGTGGAGACACTCCTTCAGGTGCATCTTCTCTTCGAGCTCCCTTTCTGCCTTTCCATTTTTTAACATAGGTAATTGATGTGCATATGGCGGCTGTAGTCTATAGGCTACAGACTTGGCTGTCTGAGTTACACCTGAGTTGATTCTTCATCTTGTTCCAAACAGAACAAGAAAGGGAGATAAGTCATTCCTGTTCCACATATTAGGAAGAAGAAAATCAGATTCTTACTGCTTATCCTGCTCTGGATACTGAGGGATAAAAGCTGAATGTATGCACAAACATTTTTTTTTAAAAAAAGTAAGCCTGTTTGAATAAAACCATTTAATAATGCTGTCTTGTCTCTTTTCTCTTGGGAGAGATTCGGATATGGGTTCCAGTTTCAGGTTTTTCATGTGGTATAGACTAAACTGATTTCATTTCTGCAAAATATGTGCAATACTTCCTCAGCAGACAATGATTTCTGGTTCTGTCTGAGCTGGCTGTCTTTAAAATAAAAAAGGACGCTTTATTCTCCTTTCACTTGGCTTCTTCCTCTTTTTGTTTTTTCATGCTTTTTATTTACCACATTCTTATTACTGTTTCTGAGGAATGAATCCAGTATTTTAGTGACTTTATTAAAGCTTTATCTAGTACATGCAAGCAAAACCAATGTGTCTTCCCATTTGGTAATTTTGGAAAAGGAAGGAAATGGGCCTCTTTCTGCAGCCAACTATGGGGAAGTCCATGTGCTCATCCTTTTCAAAATCTGTGCCAAGATGCTACTTCTAATCGCAAATGACACTGGCTTATATCCAACAGAAGCCTGTGAAATGACTTCTGAGGAAGGGGAATTTCCTGCCCCAATTGCTGCAGCCCTCAGAATCCCCTGAAAAATGTCTCCTGAGGGTGTTATCCTTTTGGGTGAATTGCTTTTCAGACTAAGTATAAACTCCCATTCTAACACTTTAGGATAATAGATTTGGCATTTCGTAGCGACTTATGTTTATGGTTATGCATCAATGCTAGCTAAGAACAAAAGGAGTTGTTCACCTGCTATGCTTGTACGAGAATTTCAGTTTGTATTTAAAGATAAACTTACCTAGGACACTTTCCTTAACAAGATGCAAACTAAAACAGACATTCTTTGAAATTTGCACTTCTCTGAATTTTGCTATGCAGTTCTCCTGCCCAGCAAAACTGTGTGCAAAAATGCATACATTAGGGAAAACAACATTAAAATGAATTATATTTTGGAAAACTGCTTTGCAAAAATGTGTTTATGTAAAATTACATACAAATAAGTGCATATTAGTAGAAATTCAGTGATGAATTTTCAACAACTTTTTAAATTAAAAAAAAAACACCTGACATGGATATGGGAAGAACTGAACTTATGATTGAGAACCTGAGAGAAACTAAAACTGACAGATGTTCACCCATCCCTGCCACCTGCACTAAGTTGAACAATAAGCTGGGCATTATGCTTTCTGAAGTGGCAAGCTATACAAATACCGCAAGATAATGAAAAATGGCTCGTTTAAATTGAAGCTCATTTGGGGGAAACCTGTTTTGTTTTACTTCACTTTTGTGATTTAATTCCTGCATCATTGCAAATTTATTTGCACATGAATTTAATTAGCGTTTGTCCAGATGAAGAATTTACAAAGAGAGAGAGAACTATTTCAAGCTATACAGTGTTTGAAAGATGTATGTTCCAAGGAAATGGACAAAAATAATTGAAATAGTACACAGTGGGGTAGCTGAACTTTTAACTGATGATATAGGAAAGAGGAAAATTGATGAGAGTAACACTGGCCTTTCAGCCTTGAGGAACAGTCTTAATTGTGTAACAAGAAGATTATCTGCCTTGAGCTTTTTCATGAAGAAAGGAGAGGAGTAAAAATAAAAGCTTGAAGTGAATTAAAGCAATGATAGACCATAGATTGCCTAGTTGAGCATGGTTTTCTTTTCAGAAACTAGGATGAATGTTTTAATGATTGGAACTGCAGCCGGGATTACTTACCAGGATAGCTAGGAGTCATGCACAGAAGAGTGGAGACAATACTTAGCTGATTCCTGAAAGCTGAACAGGATTTGAACAGCAGGTGATTGATTGATTGTGTGTGTGTGTGTGTGTGTGTGTGTGTGTAAAAATTAGTCAGAATCTTTGAAACTTACTTTGCAAGGTATGTTTATGTTAGAAATCAGTATTGGCTCATATCACAGCCCATTTTCCCCTAGTAGAAACATACTGCAAAGAAAACCAGAGAATCCTGAAATTAGCTAGTATGGCTTTGGCATTCAAATGCCACTGGACTAACCGTGCAGATTTGGGCTTGGATTATAGCCAACAGCTGTTTGTGCTTGCCAATGAGACCTTGGGCACACAAGACTCAAGAAGGAAAATGATTCTTTTCCTTTACTTCATGCTCAGCTATGAAGAAGGAAAATCCTGCACAAGTCCTCCTTGCTACTCCTGCTCACATCTGTATAGCATGGCATGGGCCAAACTAACTGTGTGAATGCAATTGAGTGCTTTTTTGTTTGTTTGTTTGTTACACAAATAGCAGCCTTATGGGGGGGTGCAAAGGGGAGTTTAATTCCCTCTCTACCTGTTATGGTCCCAACAGCAAAATTTGTGAAGCTTCTGTTTGCATCTCAGGAGGAGCCTTCATAGGCTTCAGTATCACAGATCAAAGGTGCAGCAGTAATCTATTGTTGCAAAGATTGTGCACCACTCCCAATCTCTGCCAAGTGGTAGCAAGATTCCAGGTACTCACTCAGAGTTGTTTCTGTTGGGAAAATCGAGGCACAGCGGAGGCTAGTAGTTTATTTTACACATATTTTACACCTGTCTTCAGTGGAAGGGGTGCAGAACATTACATCCTTAGAGTATCTCTCACTGCTCTCATAGCTTCAGCAAGCTTTTTCTATGGCATCATGCTACATCACCTTGACAGCCTCCCAAATCTCCTATCTCTGTCCACTCCTCGAGCAGAGGGGAAGGATCACTTTTTGCATTGCCAATTGCCCTTAATGGCCCAATACCTGAGTCCCCAATGTTGTTCAATGGTTCTGTATTTTGCTAGCTTGCCCAGGCTGGTTTGCATTTCTCCCTTGTATCCCAAATAGTATCTAAATACTTGTTGTTGTTGTTTAGTTGTTTAGTCTTGTCCGACTCTTCGTGACCCCATGGACCAGAGCATGCCAGGCATTTCTGTCTTCCACTGCCTCCCACAGTTTTTTATTAATTTCTACCATCCACTAACAGGCCCTGGTACCCTAGATCTATGACACTACTAATATAGAACTTGATAAGGGGAGAGAATTAATGGCAGCAGCTCAGAATTTGTTATGAGAGCCAGAAACCTTCAGAGGAGATCTGTGGTAAGCAATACAACTTAGAAAACTTTCCCATAAAATGTAAACATATTTTTTGCTATTAAAGGCTCCATTTACCTGGGTAGTAGGTTCATGGTAATCTAAAGTCATTGGGTGCAAATTTCATTCTGCAGAGGTGGTAAAGTGTAGACGAAGTGCCACACCTTATTCTTGTATATAAAGCAGATTGATCACTTTATTGAGAAAGTGGCATGATTAGCCAAATAAGCTTTGTGTGTCTGTGTTTCCTAATACACTGGCACCTTTTAGCCATTATTATATAGAACATCATTTTGATTTGGAGCTTCTGCAGACTAGAGATAAGAGGGTTCAGTCTTTTATCAAGTTTCTGGCTGACAGATTACTTGCATTAATCTAGTCTCATTCTCTCTCTACCCCCATGCTATGACCTCAGTCTGTGTTTATTTTCAAACGTCTGTCTCTAGGAGAGAAAAAACTAGCAATAAGGAAGTTCAAGATTGCATGGTATGCTATTTAAAGAAGATTCATTTTCTGTGATCTAGAAGAGGCACTGAATTGTAAACTTCCCTGTGATCTCTGGATGAAGGGTGTTATAGAAATTTAATAGTAGTAGTAAGTACTGTAGTAGTAATGATGATGGTGAAAGCAGCTTGAGAAATGTAGGATCTTATAGCCAGTGCTTTTTTTCTGGGGGTATGCATACCCCTAAACATTTTGTGAATCTTTTTACTTTTGTCCATTTACTGTATTTATTTTTGCCAGTTTGAACTATAAAACGGTGATTTTCTTGAGTCACCATGAGAATACACCTAAACATTTTTTTAAGAAAAAAAAGCACTGTTTCTAACATAGTGAAGCCAGGTATTTAGGCAGCTTACATGTATGATGTTATAAAGGGACAAGAAACACAGTGGATGGTATAACTCTGTTTCTTTGATTCAGAAATACTGATAGTAACTAAACATTTTTATTTATTTTTTATAATTTTTATTGAATTTTCAAATTGTAACAACAATTTTTCCACAAAAATTGAACAATTAATTGAACAATTTATATATCCATTTCCTTCCCCCCTCTTTGGACCCATTGGTAGGTTTTGACTAAACTTTCACAACTATATAAGAAGAGAAACCAGCAGGGTATAGAATTTGTTTAATAAATCAATACGGAAATACGGGGGCAACTGAACATTTTTTAATAGATCTAGAGGATGTGTAGTAGATCAGGAGGAAACATTCTGTTAAGCCCTTGTAAAAAGACCATCCAATAAATGTTAAAAACCCTGTGGGAAGTATTCTCCAAAGGCAGTATGGAAATAAGAATTAAAGTGTCTTCTTTTCAAAGTATTGCAGTGAACAACTCTTAATTCGATACAGTGGTACCTCTAGTTATGAACCTAATACGTTCCAGAGGTCTGTTGTTAACCTGAAACTGTTCTTAACCAGAGGCGTGCTTTCGCTAATGGGGCCTCTTGCTGCTGTTGCATCACCGGCACACAATTTCTGTTCTCATCCTGGGGCAAAGTTCTCAACTCAAGGTAACTCTTCCAGGTTAGCGGAGTTTGTAACCTGAAGTGTTTGTAACCTGAGGCGTTTGTAACTCGAGGTATCACTGTACTAGCAAAGTGCCCTGTACTCAGTGGCATCTTTCCATATCTGTGTTCTTGCTCCTTGCCCTGCTCATTACTGCAGCTGCTACTTGCCCATGCCTCCATCGAGTCCTTTTTCCTTCACTCGGGAAACAGTGTTGGCGCTGATGCTGGAGGTCTAAGCAGTTCTCTTCTCTCAGGAAAATGTTCTCTAGAGTAAATAATGCAAGTGTTCAAGGCAACTGCCTTTGTCTCTTTAGCTATTTTCCTTTTTGCAAGCAAACTTAATAATGGCTCATTACTCTCATTCAGACTCAACAAGTTTGTCAGTGCTGACTTCCCTATCAGTGTGGCGGCAAGGAAATGGGAAGTTTTCACTTTGGTTTTAGATTAACTACTACTTGCCATATCTTCCAAATCTGAACAAACTGGTTTTCTTGCAGGCATTTTGATCTCTACATGGCAATATAATGGAAAATACTATAATTGACCAGTAATTTTAAAAATGCATAATCGTTCTTTCTTTAAAAAAAATAATCCTCTCAAATGAGTCAACGTCTCATGATCTGTCTGTTTCCTGTTTTCCTAATCTCATCAGGCTTTAAAGATTTGTCCTCCCGGATAAATTACTCCATATTGGAGAAAGAACTGTCTTTTAGGATTTCCTGCTTTGTGGTTGTAGTTTTTTAAAACCCATGAATTGAACAGTTTTTTGAAGTAAACAATTGTTCCATTTCTGGAGAAATATAAAATTGAACACACATACAAACAGTTATTTCTACTTCCCACTCGTTCCAGAAGAGTGGCTATTCACAAGTCTATTTTATATATTGGTATTTTGAGATTGCTTTAATCTAAGGTTGCTTTAAAGGCTTCTGTGAAAACATAGCTATGGTTTTCTTCTTGAGAAAAATACATTCTTTGGTCCCTGTCCAAAACGCTTACAAACTGGGAAGTCTCTTCATTTCTTCAGAATCTCAGTGAAAATGTTTTCTTACATATTTATTTAAATTCTATTACATATCCCACCTTTGAGGCTACCAGGGAATCCAAGGTTGTGTGATTGTGGTTTTCAGGCAATCACTTCAGGAAGGTGGTGACCTCATGAGCTTTCAGACCATATCCTGGAACACGCTTAAATCATTCCTTACTAATAGTGGCTCATTCTGTTTTAACAAGTGAAATAGATCCAGCAACAAAATGTTACAGATTGTAAAGGGGACATTATTGCCTTCTATACAAATAGCTTGCTTTTCCTGTAGTTTTAACTGCTGTATGTTGTTGCACAGAGACTCAGCAGAGCTGTTGCTTTATAGAGCTACTGTTTAAAATTAAAGTCTTTATTGAAGTTGAAAGGGCTACTTTACTTAACTTGGTATGGCTTCAACATGTGTTTGTGTTCATGGAGACCCCCAGATGTGCAAGCATAGCCATCATTTAATGCAGCTACGGTATTAGTGTTGCAGGAGACAGGATCACTTTGCCACAAGAACTACTACACTGGTCAACAACAAATTTGTTGTCTGCATTTTTTCAGATGATTTAGGATGAATCTGATGCACTGAATCCAAAAATCACATTGGTTTTGCTCAATCAGGTCAAGTTTTTGAGCTATGGCCACAGGTTTTTTTTTTACGTTTTTGTTCACATGTACGCTTGTGTGGAGCATTTTAGAAGAAGTTGGTGGGGGTAAAATGCCATAGTCGAATAATTGTTTTGATTGGAAATGATTATTTTAATGACAAAATGTATTCAGGTCCGATAGTTCTGGGTGATTATGTCAAAAAGGGACCAGTTTGAAGTCATAAAACCTCAAAATCTTCCATAAATTGGTGCGGCAAAGCATAAAGTTATTTTGGTATTAAACTTGGTGACCAGGATAAAACTTGGGCGTCACACATGGTGTGCAAGGCATGCACCGAGACTCTACATGGGTGGACCAATGGCAAGAGGAGTCTGAACTTTGGAATCCCCGTGGTTTGGAGGGAGCCGACAAACCATGTCACTGACTGCTACTTCTGCGCTGTTGATGTGACTGGGATCAACAGAAAGAACCGGAGCAGCCTCAAGTATCCTGATCTTCAATCAGCGTGTCGTCCTGTAGCTCATTGTGATGAAATTCCAGTGCCTATCTTCAGAAAACTTCCTGACATTAGTGACGAAGATGCCTCCAGTGTTGAAGGACATGAAGAAGAAGAAGTGGTTCTTGAAGATGATGCTCCACATCCATTTTCCCAAAAGCAGTTGAATGATCTAGTTTGTGACCTCAGCTTGTCAAAGGACTCTGTCGAACTGTTGGCATCCAGATTGAAGGAAAAAACCTCCTCTCTGACAGTGCTCGCATCAGCTTCTTCCGCAACAGGCATCAAGAGTACCTCCGTTTTTTCTCGGAAGAGAAGGACTTGGTGTACTGTGCAGATATTGCGCAGCTTCTGCTTAAGCTTGGAGTGCCACAGTACGAACCCAAAGATTGGAGACTGTTCATTAACAGCAGCAAGCGATTACTGAAATGTGTTCTGCTACACAACGGCAACCAGTTTGCCTCTATACCCCTGGCTCACTCGAGTACACTGAAGGAGAACTATGAAGCAGTGAAGTATGTGCTGGAGAAAATTGGTTATGATCAGCATAAGTGGTTTATTTGTGTTGACCTGAAGATGGTGAACTTTTTGTTGGGACAACAGTCTGGCTTCACCAAGTACCCATGTTTTCTGTGCATGTGGGATAGTAGGGACCTTGCTCAGCATTACACAAAGGACTGACCTGTGCGGGAGGAATTTGTGCCTTGCAGAAAAAGGAACGTCATCAACGACCCTCTGGTGGACAGAGACAGAATACTCTTCCCACCGCTGCACATCAAGCTCGGCTTAATCAAGCAGTTCACCAAGGCTCTGGACAAGGATGGTGACTGCTTCACTTACTTGTGCCAGGCTTTTCCAGGATTGACCATGGAGAAGTTGAAAGCTGGCATCTTTGACGGTCCTCAGATCTGTCAGCTCATCAGAGATCCAGAGTTCGGAAAGTCAATGAACGAAGTGGAACTGGAAGCGTGAAAGGCATTTGTTCTGGTAGTGGGGAACTTTCTTGGCAACAATAAGGCCAGAAACTACGCAGAACTTGTCAACAACATGCTGACTGCTTTCAGAAACCTGGGCTGCAACATGAGCGTCAAGATGCACTACCTATTTTCACATATGGACCGGTTTCCTGAGAACCTGGGTTCAATGAGTGACGAGCAGGGGGAGAGATTCCATCAAGACATGAGAGAGATGGAGACCAGGTATCAGGGTCGCTGGGACGCAGTCATGATGGCTGACTACTGTTGGACTCTGAAGAGAAACCTCCCTGCTGCTGAGCATTCCAGGAGTTCCAAGAAATGGAAGTTCAAGCCCCGAAGTTTGAAAAATGGTGAAGCAACATGCAATTTACGTGTACTTACCTTTATCAATGCCCACCATTCAGTTTACAGTAATCAGTGTTTCTATAAGGTAATCAATATATGTTGTTGGAAAAACTTTTTTTTCTCTTAAAAACATATTTAGGATGATATGTGTTGACAAAAATCAGCTGATAATGCCACAAAAATGTAATCGATTTTGTCACAAGATCTGATTTTTTTTCAAATCAACATAGCACAAAAACCTGACCTGATGGAGAGAAACGGATGCCATTTCCTGATTCAGCAGTGCAAAAATACCCTAAATCAATTGTAGAAATCTAGACAACATTCAAAAAGTAAAAAATTGTTGCCCAGTGCTATATTTTTAAAATAAAACAACAACAACAACAACAACAACAACAACAACAACAACAACAACAACACATCCCATCCTATTAATCCCAAAGTGTTTTGTGAACAATAAGCAGGAACAGTTTTGCTTAAAGGAGTTGCTCTTACTATATGGTGCTGGAAGAAAAAGCATGATCCCCGCTTCCATTCTTTTTGTTGCTTTCATTCTCTGGCCAATATGACAACATGACTGCAAAACAAATGCACCTTTCTGAATATGCAGCCTCTTCTAAGATTGCAGTTCCTCTGCAAAGTACCCCATTTGTTTTTTTAAAAAATCATCTCAAGATTTTTGATGTTTCAAAAGTAGAATAGGAACCCGTTGGAAAATTTTCTCTGCAGAATGTCTTTGATAACTCCTGCCTAGAGAGGATGACAGACAGTGTTGCATTCTCAAGAAACCATGATGATAAGGATTCTAGATGTTAAAATCTGAGAATTGTTATGCTGTACTTTTAAAGTGCATTGCACTCTGGAGTAGGAAAAGAAGAAAGAGACTTTCTTCTTCTACCAGCAAGTTAATAATACAACCCCTCTTTGCATCATTGAGCCATTAATAAATATAGCTGTATTGTTCTGTGGTTCCCTTGGTGTATCTGAATCCCCTGTATATATTTCAGTATGTTGTTTGCCTATTCTTTTTCCTGTTTCCTGTTGGATGTTTACAGTAATCCTTTCCAGCCAGTGTATCTCAGATAGTGAGCTGAGACTCCCTTTCAGACTGGTCTCAGTGCCACAGCTTATCCTAGCTAAACTATGGCCTCTTGCTTGGACCAATGTCTGCACCAGAGATTCCTTGCATACTGAGTAAAGGTGGCCAAGAGGCAGAGAGGTTCATGGTGAAAGGAGGGAAGGAAGGCTTCCCTCCCCTGAGGGGAAAAGGCCAGAGGAAGCGTTTGAATGAGAGATAAAAGGTTAATATTTAATATCATCATTATCATCAAAACTGGGAATAGAAAGGAAGGAGGATAAGAGAAGACAGCTAATATGGGAGGAAAAAGTCAGTGTAAAAGAGCCAGGAAAGGAGGGTTAAAGGAACTGGTGTTGGGGTGCGGTGAAGATCCTATGCTATAAAATGAGTGTGAAAGAGGCTCCCATGCCTGCAGTTAGCAAATGTCTGTACTTAGCTTGATGGAAGCTGAGCTACGGAACTTCTTGCCATGAAGAAAACAATGTGGGAAAGAATTCAGTCATTTCAACATGGAGTAGAAAATGATACCAGTAACTGTCAGCAGATTACAGTGCCATGGTGAAAATTGAAGCCAGGCAGTATTTATTCCAGATTAGTTAATTCAGAATACTTTTGCCTCTGAGTTTAGCATCAGCTGTGGCTCTGCCCACCAGGGTTATGCACCCTTTGACAGACAGAAACATTGTCCACCCTTGGGTTTAAATTAACTGTTTTGGGAACAGGTTAGTCTGATTTTTCACAGGTCCCAGGAGCTCACCTGGAGTTTGCTTGGATAACTGCTCTTGTCTGAAGAAATAAAGGTTAAAGGGACCCCTGACCATTAGGTCCAGTTGTGACCGACTCTGGGGTTGTGGCGCTCATCTCGCTTTATTGGCCAAGGGAGCTGGCGTACAGCTTCCGGGACATGTGGCCAGCATGACTAAGCCGCTTCTGGCAAACCAGAGCAGTGCACAGAAACGCCATTTACCTTCCCGCCAGAGCGGTACCTATTTATCTACTTGCACTTTGACGTGCTTTCGAACTGCTAGGTTGGCAGGAGCAGGGACCAAGCAACGGGAGCTCACCCCATCATGGGGATTCAAACCGCCAACCTTCTGATCGGCAAGTCCTAGGCTCTGTGGTTTAACCCACAGCACCACCGTCGTCCCTGTCTGAAGAAATAGCTTTGCCCTATTCATTAGGTTTACAGTAGTCAAAACAGGTCAGGCTTGGTCAAAATGACATTGCGAGCTGCACTGGGAGGAAGCAAATGCTATTGGTTCTGTGCTGTTCGTAAGAACAGATTTTCACGAGACAAATAGTGACATGAATTAATTTTTTGGCTGCTTTTGTATAAATTAATCAGGGATTCCATGTAGGATTAATGTTTCTGCATACTTCAGTCCTCATAAAGAATATATGATGGCTCAGCAGTCTAAACTCCAGAATGGTATTAAATTTACTGAACAATTAAATTGATTGAAAATGCACCACTCTTTCATTTAGCATTTGTGTGGACTGAGATTAGGCAAGCATCATTCTGCTTCTTGAATTTCCTGGAGTATTTTTCCTCTCCGGTTACAAAAGCCATTCATGAAATGCCATGTTGTTCTGTGCTCAGTAATTCTGAATGAGTATCAGTGTTCTCATCCCAGAGTGGGAAAGCAGAGTTGTCTGTAGTTTGGAACATGTGATTCAGCTGGTAAACTGGGACTTGTTTTGTGTGTAGAGAGCTTTTATGGGTATTGAACAAGGAAAGAGATTCTGAAATAAATTTCCCAGAGCAGTCTGAAAGCAAAGTATTTCCATCAGCCTCAAGACTGAAGGCTGCTTCACTATTACTTTGTTTAACAAGAACTTTATAGACCCACACTGTGTATCTACTACAGCTAAAATGCTAGAAGTGGAACTGTTCCTTGCTCCTATGTCAAGCGTGTGCCAGTAAATGGAATGTGTGGAGCAACCTTGAGCTGAAACAATGTCAGCAGCATGGTATTGTTGAGTTAAGCTGCAACTGAAGTAAAAGACAATCCACTGATTATCTTGTATTTGGAGTTGGGAGAGCAAAAGTTGACCTGTCAAATACGCCTTGACATCAATAAGCGTTTGTGTAAGTGACACTCTACCTTTATGTTTGTGTCATCAGATAGCAGGAGTGGGACATAGCAGGAGTGGGACATTCCCTCTAGGGAAATATTGCCTATACTTATTGGCAGTATCTCTCCAGGGTTTTAACCAGGGTTTTAGCCCTACCTGCAGATATAGGGAATTAAACCAGGGATTTTCTGCATGCAAAACAAATGTTCCAATACTTAGGAACAAGGAGAAGTGGGGTGGTGGTGAGGTGGTGGTTCTGTGCACTTGTGCACAAAGCTGTTTCCTCTTCTCTCCTCCTTGTTCCCTACACTAAGCTCAAAGTGCTCAAACCCAGCTGCTCTGCCCTTTAGCTCCCTACCCCTGCCAGTCTAGAGTGTTTGCGAATAAAGAGTGAAGAAGAAACCTCCTCCCTAGCCTGTTTGTTAAGTTGTTTGAACCCTATTCACAAAGGAAACTTAATACTTTTCTGAACCAAATCCTGGAATCCTGACAAATTATCCAATCTGCTTTACTATGTTGTACTTTTTTTTTTGTAATAGATCCAAGTGAGTGTATTTGTAATCTGTAGGCCAGTGTTGGCAACAATGGAAAAGGAAGCAGCTGTATAACCAGCAACTGCCTGACCTTGATGTATTCATCAGCCACCATAAGCAAACACAAAGGGGTCATGGGGCTGTGCATGTACTTTGGTTCTTTAGTTCAAAGGGTTCCTTTTGTGTTGATCTTGGGAATTTCTTTTTTGGCACTAATTAAAATACCACAGACCTCTGCATTTTGAAACTGGGCTTCCTTTTCCTGCAAATGGTTTCCTGCAGGGAAAAGTGAGGATGTAAATTGATGGCTGTAGTTAATGATGGTCGAGATCATGGTGAGAGGAAAGGATAGTAGTCACTTTCTGCTCTTGTAATATCTTGTAATAAGATATTAATTCCAATGCCACATAGCACATTGCATTAACCCCCATGCATCCCTATCTATCCATTGTGGTCTATGTCAGAAGTACGAAGCCACCCTAAAGATTACTCAGTAAGCAGTACTTTAAAAACAACAACCCACTATTTAACCTCAACATTAAATCACCATGCCTCTTAAATGAATGAGTCCATATAAAGAAGCATGCACCCCATTAGATTAATTTATCACCACACTAACAGGTAGTGAGAACGGGTATGGAACCATTGCCATAAAGAGAGGCTGTTGCGTAGGCAAGTGCTGATCTCAGCTTCTTCACTTCCTCTTCTGAAGTGGCTCAGGAAGAGAACCCCCATGCTTTCTTTGTTTACTGCAACACTACCCTTCATAGAGCGTAGGAAGCTACCCAAATCAGGCACATTGGATCTCCAGGATTTCAGGTGGAGTTTTCTCCCAGCCCTATTGGAAGACACCAGAGATTGAACCAGAGACACCTTCCACATGCAGAGCAGATGTTCTACCACTGAGCTACAGCCTTTCCTTGGCCCCTGCTTCTTTCAAGGCTGCTTTCTTGCCTTCTCACTTCCTTCGCTTGGTATCCTCCTCTCTTCAGCCCCATTCCATCAATCCCAATGGAAGGAACCTCCCATTTCTCAGGTTCTCTTGTTGTTGTAAGTTGTTGTTGTATAGTAGTAAGGCAGTGCTGTAATAAGTAGCTCTCATGCTGTTTTCCCCCCTCCCAGGTCCTTCACAGTCACTCATTCCACTCACAACCAGCCAGTTGTGCTGGTTTTTGCACTCCTGCCTGTCCAGTATTTCATGACTCCTGTTTCCATGAGGTGACAGGATTTTATCTTGAATTTTATTTCTATTTTCCCCCTCTGGTAGCTAATAACATTAAAAACTTCATCATATGTTTCAGGCCCGGCGCAGAGATACTTTCATTGAAGAGCGCTATGGACAATACAACATTAATAATCCATTTGCGGCTCTTCAGAGAGATTTTGAAGCACTGAATGAAGAGAATCGTGATGATAAGCAGCCTGTTTGTACCAATCCCTTGTCCATCCTGAAGGTAGTGATGAAGCATTGCAAGAATATGCAAGAAAAAATGTTGTTCCAACTAGCTGCAGCAGAGAGCAGGCACAGAAAGGTGGGTTCCAAGACCTTTGTACTTTGATCAAAGGAATAAAATTCTTCCTGCTTAGCATTTGGTATTGCAGAGCAGTTTAACACTACATGTCGAACCACATTTTCTCCATCTTGATGTGACACTTTCAGTGTACGACATTCATGGTTTTGCACATTTCCCAGTCTCAGCCTTGTAGTTTAGCTGATTAAAATAGCATTGCAGTGCTAACATTCTTTTTATGAAGCTCCCAACAAGCACACTTCAATTAGTAAAGCACAAATACGTTGCTGTTTTGTTTTTTTAATTGATGCTGCTATTGGAATGTAGAAAACTTTTCAGAACTGACCAAAGTCTTGTTATCATCCAGCTTCTCCTTTCCCTGTCGTGCTGGATGTTCAGTTAACCTATTTTAGTGCTTTGACCTTAAAGTTTCTGCCCCCATAAGATGATAATTATCAATCTCTGGTTGCAATTTGATCATTGGCAGCTTCAAATCTGCAGATATGTGCTTTCCCAATAATTACAAATATCCTAGAAAAACAGCTGCTGACAATTCTGAAAGGAAGCAACCACTTCCTTTTAGAACATTAACAAACTAGAACCTCTTTTGTTCAGTTATTGCCCTGCATTTTGGTCATTTCCCCAAGTTCATAATTTAGAAAGATGCAGATCAAACTTTTCCTTCCTCTCCAAATGGTCTTGAGTTGTAGACTAGCATGCCCTATTGTATGTTAATATATCTGTCCCAATCCTATAAAAAGAGTTGTCCAAATTGATTTGATTTACACCAGTTACACAGTTTCAGAAACTCCAGAACAAGCATGGGGGCTTGGGAGAAGCAGAAGCTTACACATTTTATCTCTTTTGCCATGGTTTAAATTCTAGTTGAGGAAGACCCACAAACTTGCATGTAGAAATGCCTGTTGTGCTGAAAAATGGGAAAAGAAAAATTGAGTGCTCTCCAGTTACTGGAAGAACAATATTGGCAGCAGTTGGATCTAGTTACAGCTGACAGATACATGAGACAACATGGAGCACTCCACTGGTTCAACTGGGAATCAAGTGCTATTTGGCTCCTCTTGGTTCTACTGAGAACTTGCCCTCACTCTCTCAGACTCAATTCCACCTGGTCATGAAGTATTTTCTGTACCTGTAAAGAATTAGCATCTGAATTTGTTTGTTTTCCTGTTCCTTCTCTGTTCCGCCATGAAGTGACACTTTAGCGTTGTTCAGAATCCTTTTGCTACTAGGTAAAGGTCAAAGATTATGGATGTCTGTATTTTTGTGTGTTTTGCTTGAAATGTTGCTTTAGGCAGAAAGAGGCCTGGCCTGTACATCTGGATACATTTGTAATTGTTGCTGTATTTAAAGGTGATTGATGGTGTTCTTCTTCTGGTCTGAAAGGTAATCTTGGATCTTGAGGAAGAGAGGCGGCGGCATGCCCAAGATACTGCTGAAGGAGATGATGTCACATACATGCTGGAAAAGGAACGAGAGCGGCTCGCACAACAGGTATGCCTTCTCACTAGTTAGTCAGCTCTTGGAGAGGAATGATTAATTGCTGCTTAGCACAGAAAACATGCCTTGTATGGGTGGGGAACCTGATGGCTAGCATTGGTATTTGAGAGCTACATTCTCTACCGCCAGGGAGAGACTAGACTTACTAGAGTGAGATTTTTGTCCAGTGTGTGAAAGTGGCTTGCAGAAGCAAGAGATGTAATAATATTTGAGCATAAAAGGAAATCATGTATCTAAGAAGAGGCTTATTTCCAATGCAAATTGCAAGTCGCAGCAGGGAGACTCAAAATGGGGCTGCAATGGGAACCCCATGCCTACAGTTTGGCACTGGGACTTTCTTCCATTGCCATGCCACTAGTTTCCTCACCCACACAAGGCAAATAGTAGATGCACAATGGAACTGGTGTGTGTAAGGGTTGGGGAATGGATGGGAGAGAACATGTGGATAACCACAATTTTTTTTTTGCTCCACACTTGCACACCATAGGTATGAGACCATTGCCATGATTATGCCTGAGGGAATGTGGCTATCAGTTGGCGGGGGGTGGGGGTGGAATAAAAGGTCCCCACCCCTAATCTACATTATGTTGACTTTATACCTTATGGTTAATGTGTGTACTCCTTAATGTGGTCATTTTCTGTGCACACATTGAGCTGGGAGTGCAGACTGCTCATGAAACTTAATTTTTATCTACAGTGATCCTTATATCCATCCATTCACTAACTGATATGACTGCCTTTGAGAATCTTTGTGTGTACGGAGTGTGTGCGAAACTATTTTTTACTTACTTCCCCCTCTGAGCTTCTTTACCTTCCTTTCTATAGCTGGAATTTGAGAAGTCGCAGGCGAAGAAGTTTGAGAGAGAGCAGAAGAAGCTATTGGACCAGTTGGAGGAGGAGCATGACCGCCAGCAGCAGCTTTCTGCCATGCTTGTGTTGGAGTGCAAGAAAGCCACAGCCAAAGCCGCAGAGGAAGGACAGAAGCTTGGGGAGCTGAGGCTGAAGCTAGCTGAGGAAAGAAGCAAAGTAAGCCACTTGGAGGGAGAGCTAGCAGCCCAGAAGAAGAGAGGCTTGCAAATGGAGGCGCGAGTGGAGAAGCAGCTGTCCGAGTTTGACACTGAACGGGAGCAGCTGAGAGCCAAGCTGGATCGGGAAGAGAATCGCACCAAGGCCCTGAAGGAAGAAGTAGAGAATCTGAAGACAACTCTAAAAGAATTAGAGGCCTCATATGAAGCTGGGAGAGGCAAAGCAGAGCACACGCCACCAAAGGTCTCAAAGGCGTCCACAGCAACTGCCACAGAGGGCTCAAGTAGGTCAGTCACTTGCCAGACAGAAAGCCCCTGGACAGAGAGCCTCAGCCAGGGAAGTACAATTCGACGGGCAGCTATGTTATCGCCTGTCTCTGCCACTGCTTCCCACTCTTATACCAAGGCAAATGGGCACTGTGATGCTCATGTACAAGCAAGTAAGGAGCCAGCTCTGCCCAAGGATGAGCCGATTGGACCAGCAGCTGAGAGGGCCACAGAAATTAGCAGCTCCCCAGTGAGAACAGTTTCCCTTTCACCTTCAACCCCACCAGTCCCTTCCAGTGGGATATTCTTTTCTCTGAGCAACACAGCTTCTTCATCTCTGACACCCTCCCCATGTTCCTCCCCAGTGATGACTAAACGTTTGGTTGGAGCATCAGTCAGCAGCCCCAGCTACCAATCTTCATACCAAGTGGGGATCAACCAGCGCTTCCATGCAGCACGTCACAAATTCCAATCCCAATCTGATCAAGATCACCAGCCAAGCGGTCTCCAAAGCCCTCCATCTAGGGATCTGTCACCCACCCTGGTGGATAATTCTGCCGCAAAGCAGATTGCCCGTAATACAGTCACTCAGGTTCTCTCCAGGTTCACCAGCCAGCAGGGTCCCATCAAGCCAGTTTCTCCCAACAGCTCCCCCTTTGGCACAGACTACCGAAGCCTGGCCACTCCCCTGAGCCCCAAAAGTGAGTGTGGCCCAGGCAAGGTCTCTGGCCCATTGAGTCCACTGTCACCTGGAATTAAATCACCAACCATACCCAGAGGAGAAAGAGGGAACCCTCCACCAATTCCTCCCAAGAAACCTGGACTGACTCCTTCTCCAGCCAGTCCCACTCCACCAACTAAAACCTCCTCTCAGGCATCTTCTCTGGGTTCTCCTATGGACTTGGCAAGTAGCTGTTCAAGCAATCCTGTTGTAGCCAATGGGAAAGAAATTGAGATCTTATTGCCAACCAGTAGCTAGCTTCCAAAAGTGTTGCATTCCAAGTGTTTGCCATTCCTGGAGCTGAAACAGCTGCTACACTGTCTTATCCACTTTATGTTATTTATTATTTGGCTAGTAACAAGATCTATTTGTATAGCACGTTTAGTGTACTTTTCCTTTTGATTTATAGTATATAGAAAATAATACAACTTGTGTACAAACCTTTAAGCACTAGATCTTTGAGGTGTCTTAACGGCAGCAGGCACATCGAACGAACAGAGAAGCAGTTGATTTCCTGTGCTGGGAGCTGACCAGTGGACTATGACAATGAAGCAGTTGCTTTTAAATTATGCAGCAAAATACACTCCATGCAAACTTCCATTCCAGACAGACATTTCCTAAGAAGTGCCTGAGCTTAAGCTGCACTGCAGCCATGCATGTGTTTCTCTGCAA
Source organism: Podarcis filfolensis (assembly GCF_964270895.1). NCBI lineage: Eukaryota > Metazoa > Chordata > Lepidosauria > Squamata > Lacertidae > Podarcis > Podarcis filfolensis. The sequence continues at coordinate 63,924,377 of NC_139609.1, forward strand.
AACCAGAAGTGATTGTCCAATTGAAGCAAGCACAGATTCCTCTCTGAATCATGAATGTTGAAATAACCACTGTCCTTAATCCTTTCCAGTAGTTCTGTTATCAGCAGAAATGAAATGTTCCAGAGGCCGGCCAATTGTTTCCCTCTTAGGAATCAAGTCAGTTAATGTCGCTGCATTGTCAGGCACATTTGGCCTTAATAGGGAGCTTTGTACACCCTGAGCTTTTTCTATGTGACCATGTAAACATAAAATAAAAGGGGAGGGGGGCTTTAAGCAATTTTCCCCCAGTCAAGTACTCGTTTCTTTTTCTATGTAGAGAGAGAAAATAGGTGAGATTAAATCTGGAAGTGTTCCACTAGATTTTAAAAAATATTTTTCACATATTTTGCTGTTTTGTATGTAGAACCTCTGAGAGCAGAATCTTCTGTGATAATGATCTTAAAATTACTTGAAATGAGAAGTGGTTAGTCAGTTCTATGTATGTTTTAGCACTGGAAAGATAGGGATCCGTGCTAGATGATTCAAAGCAATAACATTGGGTTGTATCCAGCTAAGTTTTTCTCAAAGTAAACCCATGGAAATTAATGATGCTTGCAAAAGTCATCCCTCCCTGGGAAGAGTATAGCATTTTCAAAAGTTGTGTGTGCTGCAAGGAGAAAAGGAAATTTCTCCGTCATCTACACAAACACAAACTATTTCTTTTTCTCTCAAGATCCTCAGGGAGCCAGAAACATTGTGTGGTGCTGGTGACTTGCAGTTCTTGCTCTGCCCACCAGCCGCTCTGGTCACACTGACATCTGGACCTCTGCAAAGGTCCCTCCCTGGTGGGGAGGTTGTCTTCTCCTGCACCGGACACGAGGTCTTGATGCTGCTTCAAGACTCCACTATCTCCTACTCTAAACTTTATTTCTAAGCTATATTGAAGTATTTTAGCAAAGTGACTGATATTTCTGAGACTAGGAGGCCATACCACTTGACTATATACCTCTTAAATTTTGATCAGAGTACCGTAATTTCAGTTGGCTGCCCCTACACTAACAGTACTCCAGAATGTCTTATAGACAACTAGGAAAGCACACAAACAGTTCATTTGTGCAGTGCAAGTTTCTGAATATGGTCTGTGCAGCTGCATACTGGGTGAATGGTTTCTTATTGGTATCTCTGTGAATCATGAACTATAAGGGTATTGTAGCAGCCCCTAAAATCTTTCCTTGGAATTAGACTAACTTGTATCTTGATATGATAGAGATTTATAGATAATAATATTATTAGGAAAATGCACAGAGTATTGTAGTCTACAGTGGATGGTGGGAAGGGAGAAGGCAAGAGGAGATTTATATTTTTGCCAGTAGTCTGTCTTCAGAGATTAAGCTAAACACAACTATTAAAATGTTCCCATCTAATCCAGTAAGACATCTAGTGTTAGTATTGTAGGTTTTCTATAGACCTGAGTGTATGCAGGAAAAAAACAACATGTTTATTCTTCTCAGAATCCTGTATCGCTGGAGAAGTTCCTGGATAATAATGATGATAATATATTTTAATGAAGTCAAAACTGCATAATCTAGTATTATCATTAACACTGGTATATTTGTAAAGTCAAATGTATGAAGCACAGTCTTTTTACCATTTTTATAACTGGCAGCATTAAACACCTCAAACGTTCACACTATCAACAAAGGGTTATGTGATGGGATGGTGAGCTGCTTGTGCGTAAAATCCTGATCCCTCAGAGTTTGGCTAAGTCCCCAAACCTCTGTCTGTGATGGAGCTCCTTAAGCATGGCTCCATCAATCGCTCGTTGAATCGGACAGTGGGCGTTTACGGAACTTCTTCCAGCATAAAAGCTCCTTAACGGAAACGCGTCTTCTGGACTCTCGGCGTGACAGTTTCCGCCGAGGAGTGGGTGTCCCTACGGGAGGTCCTGAACCCTCCCCACTGTTCTCGCTTGAAGTGTCTCTGAGCCCTCCCTCCGACTCACTTTCCCTTGGAACTCCACTTCTCCCCCTGCTGGTCCCCTCCTCCGCTGAGTGGTCTCTCTCACCCTCCATGAGCCCTTTCACCTCCTTCGTCTCAGATGACAGTTCCCTGACATCCACCTCCCCTCCAGGGCCCCCTTCACCCCCTTCCCTCCCCTCCTCTGCGGGAGGCGAGGGAGCAAAACCCCTGAAGGAACCTCCCTCATCTTCCGAAGTTTCGAACACTTCCCTCCACCTTTTGCTGTTTCCGGTTTCCAAGTACTCCTCCTCCTCGGAGTCTGTACCTCCTTCCAACTCCGATTCCCTGAATCCCTCCAGTTCCTCCTCATCGTCGGTGGTGCCAAAGTACTCCCTCCGGAACCTCGCTACTGGCTGAGGTTTCCTGGGGAACCTTTGGTGGAACGTTTCGATCAAGACCTCGTCATGGACCTCCTCTGCCTTCACCCAGGTGTTTTCCGACTCCGGTTCCCCTTCCCACGCGACCAAATACTCCACCTGATTACCCTTCCACCTGGAGTCGATGATTTCCGCCACATAGTTGCGGCTTTCCCTTTCTTCTATGGCTGGCCCCCGTGTGGATACCCCTTCACCTTCCCCCCTGTATGGTGACAGTAATGACCTGTGGAATACTGGGTGCAGTTTCATGTGGTTCGGTAACCGGAGTCTGAAAGCCACTGGGTTGACCTGTTGGATGACCTCAAATGGTCCCAATCTTTTGGGTCTCAATTTCTTGCAACCCCCCTTGAACGGCAATCCTTGGGTAGATAGCCAGACCCGACTCCCCACCCTAATTGTTTCACCTTCCCTTCTGCTCTTGTCTGCCTGCCTCTTATATTCTTCTTTGGCCCTTTCTAAGTTGTGTTGGAGTTGACGATGGATCGCTTCCATTTCTTCTACAAAAAGTTCAGCGGCCGGAACACTCCATCTCTCTCCTCCTTCCCTGGAAACGCCCTGGGGTGGCACCCATAATTAGCCAAAAAGGGGCTCATCCCGGTGGACACATTCTCTGCATTATTGTAAGCAAATTCCGCTAGTGCCAACTTTTCGACCCAATCGTTTTCTCTGTCATTGACATAACACCTCAGGTATTGTTGAAGGATACCGTTTGCCCTCTCCGCCTGCCCATTGGTCTCAGGGTGCCTGGCAGTCGAAAAGTTGACCTCTACGTGCAACAAGCTCATAAGCTTCCTCCAGAATCTGGACGTGAACTGTTTCCCTCTGTCGGAAACCAGCCTCAAGGGGGCGCCATGCAGCCTAAAAATATGTTCTACAAACAATTTCGCTGTCTCTTCCGCCGTGACTGCATGTGAGCAAGCTACAAAGTGACCCATCTTAGTTAACTGGTCTACTACGACTAGTATGGCGGTTTTCCCCTGGGATTTGGGCAGATCAGTCATAAAATCTATCGACACCGCCTCCCACGGTCGTTCTGGTGTGGGTAACGGTTCTAATAACCCCGCTGGTGCCCGCCTTTCTCCTTTGGCTCTCTGGCATTGGTCACACCTTCTCACATACTCCCGTACATCCTCCCTCACCTTGGGCCACCAAAACTCCCTGGTCACCAACCACATGGTCTTGTGTTGCCCAAAATGCCCCGCTGTGGGATTGTCGTGCAGCTGTTTGAGTACTCTCCCCCTCAATTCCCCTTCAGGTATATATAGCGCCCCTTTGTAATACAATGCCCCGTTTCTTTCTTCAAAACCTCCGGGGTCTTCTCCCTCTCTCCTTAAACCTCTGAGCTTATCCTGGGCGTACTCATCATTTACCGTTCCCTCTACCAGTTCTCTTTGCCCCACCCAGGCCGCACCACACACCCAGTGGTCCTCTGGGATAATATGTCTCTCTTCTGGCGCTCCCTCCCCCTCCAAATATTCAGGTTTGCGAGAGAGAGCGTCCGCTCTGATGTTTTCTGGACCTGGCACATAGCAGATTTCAAAATGGAATTTGGAGAACTCCTGGGCCCATCTCACTTGTCGTTGGTTGAGCACTCGTGCCGTTCTCCAATACTCCAAATTCTTGTGGTCCGTACACACTTGCACCTTATGCTGTGCGCCAATTAGTAAGTGTCTCCATCTCCGGAACGCTTCGTGAATGGCGAGTAGTTCTCGGTCATATACCGTGTAGTTCCTCTCGGATTTGTTCAGCTTACGCGAAAAGAAGGCACACAGTCTCCATTCCGACTCATTGCTCCCTGGCTGAAGCAGCACCGCCCCCACCGCCCGGTCTGAGGCATCAGTTTCCACTCTCATGGGTTTTTGTAAATCCACATGCAGGAGCTGTTCTTCCGAAGCGAATGCCCTTTTCAATTCCTCAAAAGCGTGCTCCGCCTCCGCCGTCCAAACGAATTTCTTCTTGCTGCTTAGACAGTCCGTGATGGGAGCCGTTAAGTGGGCAAAGTTCTTGATGAATTTACGGTAAAAGTTCCCAAACCCTAAGAACCTTTGCACATCTTTTTTCGTTTTCGGTGTCTTCCATTCCAGCACCGCCTGGACCTTGCCTGGATCCATGGCTAATCCCTTGTCTGATAGGCGGTACCCCAGGAATTCCACCTCCTTGGTGTGGAACTGACACTTCTCCAATTTCACCCACAACTGGTTTGCTTGCAGCTGGCTCAGCACTTCCCTGACATCCTTTACATGCTGCTCCTCATTCTCTGAATATATCAGCACGTCATCGAGGAAGGCCACGCAATTCTTGTAGAGCAAAGGTCCCAGTACATGGTTCATGAGCGATTGAAAACAGGTGGAGCCTGCTTGTAATCCAAAGGGCATAACAAGATATTCGAAAGCCCCTAGGGGGGTGAACATCGTTGTCTTCCATTCATCCCCCTTCTTTATTCGTATCAGGTTGTACGCTCCTCTCAGGTCCAGTTTCGTGAATATCTTTCCCTTCCTCACCCTGGTCAAAATGTCATCAATCCTGGGCATGGGGAAAGTCACTGGTTCTGACACGGCATTCAGCCGCCGGTAGTCCACGACCAATCTCGGTTTATCCGTGTTTTTTTTGTCCACAAAAAACACTGGGCTGCCCCCCACCGCTCTGGACTCTCTGATGAAACCTCTCTTCAGGTTTTTGTCAATAAACTCCCTCAACTCCTGCATTTCCCTGTCTGACATGGCGTACAGCTTGCCCACGGGGAGCTGGGCCCCAGGGACCAGGTTAATTTGGCAGTCAAAGTCTCTATGCGGTGGTAGTTTATCTGCTTCCCTTTCGCTGAAGACCTTGCTCAGGTCAGCGTATTGTTTGGGCACCTTCCCTTTGTCCGCCACTTCCGTCCCTGCTAGGGAGGCTTTTGCCCCTTCTGGCACCTTTCCCTCTTTGCAGTGTTCCAGGCAATGTGCTGACCCAAAGGAGACCACTCTCTGATGCCAGCCCACTAGCGGGTCATGCAACGCTAGCCAGCTCATTCCCAAAATGACTGGCGCCCCTCCCAGGGTGGCTACATTGAACGCTATCCTTTCGGTGTGCCTTGCCACCCTCATAACCATTGGGACGGTCTGTAGGCTAACTTCTCCCCCCAACAGCTCCCTCCCATCGATCGTGGTGACCTGCAGGGGGTTGCTTAAAGGGAGTGTCTGTATCTGGTGTTCAGCTGCAAACTCCTTGCTCATAAAATTACAGGAGCTGCCTGAGTCCAACAGCGCTTTGGTCTTTAGTGGGTATCCGTTTGCCAGCTCTAGCAACACCTCTATTACTAGTGCTGGTCTTGGAGGTTCCGGAGTGGGCACTTTTACTGCTCCTTGGCCTGTCTGCAGTGCCCTGACAGTGGCAGACAGGCGTTGGCTTTTACTGGCTCCTGGACTTCCTCCTCCTTCCCCCCAACAGCTCCCGCCATCCCTTGCCATTCCTTTCTTTGCGGGCAGACTCTGGCAAAGTGACCTGGCTGCTGGCAGAGATAACATTTCTTGGCGCTCTTTCCCTCCTTCTTCCTCCCTTCACTGGGATTTGAAACTGCGCGCGCGCGCGCTGTTCCAACTTCCATCGGCTCTCCGGGCGGGAAACTTGGTTCTGGAATCTCTGGAATGCGGAAATCCCTCCAACGCTCTCCTTTCCCCTCCCGCTTCTCCAAGGCTCTTGCCTCCTGGCGCGCTCCAATGGTCAGCGCTGATTTGGTCAGCTGGTCCATAGACTCCGCCCTGGGCGCCCGGGAAAGTTCGTCTTTCACCGCCGAAGAAAGCCCCTCTTCAAAGAGCATTTGAATGGGTTCCGCCGATAAGTCCCACCCCAATTTATGTATCAACATTGTAAACTCAGTCCAGTACTCACGAACCGATCGGCTCCCCTGTTTGCAAGCCATCAATTGCCTGCGCACCAGTCCCTGTTCAATCTCGCTGGAAAACATCAAATCCATGGCGCGAAAAAACTTCCTCGCGTCCTTCAGCATGTCACTATTCCCTGCCATCAGGGGCCTCACCCAGTCTCTCGCCCCCCCTTCGAGATGGCCAATCACAAACGCCACTCGCGATGCCTCATCGGGAAAGTCGTTAAACTGCAGTTCGAGAGCATACTGCATCTCTGTCCTAAAGGCTTGGTAGTTCCTGGGGTCCCCCCCAAACTTCTGCACCATTCCTGGCATCTTTCTTGCTAGTGTAGCGCCTTTTGCCTTTTCTGCATCCTGCGCCCTCCTTTCTTCTAGCCTCACCGTTTGCATTGCTAGCTGGAGTTCCAACACTCTGTACCTTTCTTCCAGACTTGGACTTTCTCCAGCTCCTGCTGCTCCTCCGGCTCCGGCTGGGTTGCTCATGATGCCTCTCTGCACAAGCTGCTTTCAGGGACTGTCCGATTGCTGTGATGGGATGGTGAGCTGCTTGTGCGTAAAATCCTGATCCCTCAGAGTTTGGCTAAGTCCCCAAACCTCTGTCTGTGATGGAGCTCCTTAAGCATGGCTCCATCAATCGCTCGTTGAATCGGACAGTGGGCGTTTACGGAACTTCTTCCAGCATAAAAGCTCCTTAACGGAAACGCGTCTTCTGGACTCTCGGCGTGACAGTTTCCGCCGAGGAGTGGGTGTCCCTACGGGAGGTCCTGAACCCTCCCCACTGTTCTCGCTTGAAGTGTCTCTGAGCCCTCCCTCCGACTCACTTTCCCTTGGAACTCCACTTCTCCCCCTGCTGGTCCCCTCCTCCGCTGAGTGGTCTCTCTCACCCTCCATGAGCCCTTTCACCTCCTTCGTCTCAGATGACAGTTCCCTGACAGGTTATATTTTTATTATGTGAATATTGTGCAAGAACATGTTTGAGAAGTAGGTTGGGCTGCTTGTATCATGAAATGTTTTTAACTGGATAGCCATGAAGCATTTGCTAGCAATTTGTAGGCATTTTGTTAGCTGTAGTATGTCTGAAACACATATATAAAAATGTGCAAATGCTTCCAGTAGCTGGCAATAGCAGGGGCAAAGCTTTCAAAACAAAAATAAGAAACTCCCTACTACTTGGTAGGAATGCTGCCAGTATTTGCCACCACTTTTGTCCTTAGCTTCTGGGCAGTTTAGTCTTTACACTTCAGAGTTCTTCTATACCAACATCCATGCCAACCATTGCCATGCAACGTAACATTATGATGTGATGGCACCTCTCCAGCCAGCTTTTGGGTAGGGAACCACACCTCTTCATTTCCGCTGCACCTTCTGATTCCTCAGTCTTGCATCATGCAGCAGTGAGCCAGCACCCTTGGGAAATATGTATGCATTTGTAAGAGGGTGCATTAGGTGCATACCTTAAAGATTATCTGCAACTTTGGTACATCTGAGATTGCAACCAATGACACAAATGTCTGTACAGAACTTTTTGTGCTTAGGTGCCAGCACTTGGCAGAGGATATGGGCACTTGGTCAGCTCATTTCCACCTATTTGATCACACTTCTGCATATAACCTGATTCTTTTTCCACTTCTGGGGGTGGAGTCAGACTTTGCATAAGGCAAAGTCCTCTCCCTGGTCTGGAATGTTGCAAAACAATCCGTACAACATCAAAAGCCTGTTAAGGTTCCACCCACCACTTTCTACCATCCAGCGCTCAAATCTATGAAGGTATTAATCTCACCTATGGCAATCTACTTAACCCAGCCCATTTTCTAGAGCTATGACTCCTAGGAGCCTTAGAGCAACTCTGCAACCTGCTTTGAAACTACAGGAATAGAAGCAAAGAGACGATTGCCGACAGAGCATCTCTATGCTGCTGCTCTATTTTGTTTTGTCTCTTGCAGCTCACATACAGGAATTTTTTTTCTTCCCAGACAATTACTCAAGAGAAAGGGGGAGGGGGAGTTTTGTCCAAAGTCTTCTTTCCTTACACTAAGAAGAAAACAGTGTCTGCACTGTCCCAGAAGTCAGAGTCTGAGACTTTGAACTAATTCTTTTTTACTGGAGGATGGGACAAGTTAAAAATATATTTATGACTAGGAAAATTCCAGTCTTCTGACTCTTTCTTAGACTTCTTGCACTATGACCATGGGATGATGTGGTTAGAGTGTCAGACTTGGAGAACCTGTGTTCAAATCCCTATTTGGTCTTGAAACTCACTGGATAACTGGCTGAGAATATGTAACTCGTCCAAACTTACATCAGAGGGTTGTTGGGAAGATAAAATTAGCAGAGGTTCCTTCCTACTGCAGTTACTCTCTTCATTGTTAGAGCAGAGTCTTGATTTGTGCAGCAACTTGTCTGCAGCTCTGAGAGCCATCATTTTCCTGTCCAGGAGTGTTCAAAAATAATTCTCTTATGCCACCTTGTGTTGTGAATAATGCATGCTTCTCTGCTGTCTCTGGCAGACATATATTCTTGCAACTATTAAAATGAGGGGATTGAAAGGCACGCTTGGATTTACGCTTATCTCTTGAATGTTATTTCTCCAGGTGACTGGTATTTTTCTTAATTCAGTAGAATTTCCACCTCAGTAGGTCCTTTCCCCCCCTATAGAGCTACCAACATATGGGAGAAAGATTACAGCATTTGGGACTTTTTAGTTTAAAGAAATGGCGAGGAAGCAGTAACTGGATTGAAGTTTTTCAACTTCTATAGACAAAGTGGTTAGAGAAAAGTTATTTTCCTTCTCTCATAACACTAGAACCCATGGACATTCAGTGAAGTTGATTATGATGAATACAGACTGCATAGGCATAGAATTGACATAAACATACTCAAAATATTCATTGCCCATTCTGAGCAGCTAGAAAATTTGCAGGTTGAAACGCAAGTTTACTAAAATACAAGTTGCCTGACTGCACTGGAGGAATTAGGTTACAGCTCCCCAAACAAGCAAAGAAGCAATGGGTTTTAGCAATGAGGCACAGCAGGGACTGTGGTTGTCTTTGGGATATATTATTTACTTACACATATATACAACTGGGGCCTATGATAGAAGGGTTCACAGCATTGACACCCAAAAGGGGTCTTGCTTTTCACATAGCCGCAGCTTTGGATTCAAGCAGAAATCAGCCATGGCTCGCTCTCTGCCTTTCCAACCTGCAGCTTTTCCCTCTAGGTCACATCACAGCAAACTCTGCTCTAAAACTCAGGTTTTGTCCTTTTAGCTGAGAGATGGAGGAAGGCCCTCACCCATTTGCTGTGCCAGAGTCCCCTCTCCTTTGCTTTCTTAATGGCCCAATACCTTTCCTTTGTTCTTCTGAATGGCCCATCATCCCAAGTGGTTACCACATCAGGAAACTAGCCTGGCTTATGTTTTAACACTTGCTGGGTCCAGGAGTTAGAAAGTCTGGCACCCACAAACAATACATTGTTAGAGCCCAACCCCTATCACCCCTACCTAGCATGGTCAATGACCAGCGGTGGTGAGTTTTAGTCCAGCTGCATCTCCTCATCCTTGTTGGTATGCTCTGTATCCAGGCCCAGGTCGTGAGCCACATCTTGCCCCTGAACAGGTGAAGACTTTGCCTGTGTACCTGTACCAGGAGTATGACAGAGGCTTAGCCTGTCCTCTTTATGCTTGAGTTGGAGGAAGAAGAGAGCAGGTTAGTGGAAAGGGTGCAGGGGTGACAACTTGAATAAAATATGGGGGGGACAGTTAAACCCCACCATGCATAATCGATCACAAGACATGGCATGCACACACTGTTTGAATGGCAATGCCCATCAACTGGGGCAGCAGCCCCCTTAAATATTTTAGTGGGGAGGCTGAAGGGACCTTGGTCCCTAGAAGTTGGCTCCTATGGAAAGGGGTGCTAAGCATACAGTCTACAAGATGAGAGTGGAACAGGATCCTTGGGAGTCAAGGAAAGAAGCTCAATCTGCCCAGATCTGGAGGGTGCTAGAGAGACAGCTGAGGAGTTAGCATTGGATCGAGGAGGGAGTAGAAACTTGTGGGGAGTGCAGAGGGTGAAATAATGTTGGAGGCTGTGGGTCTTGTGGCTCTAGGTCATAGGAAGTTCTTAGAGGGATTAGGAAACTGACTGGCCTAGTATTTGGCAGTCTGTAGCATTTGTGACTCATGATTTCGTGAAAATTACAAGCTTTAAACCAGACTTACAGAATGTTCCTTGCTCTGCAGACCTGCCTGCTGGAAACTTCAGCCAAAGGAAATATTGGTTGCTGAAAGGCACTTTCCCTGAATACGTTGACATTGCCCATTCTGCCACAGTGGACCCTCCTGCCAGTTTATTAATTGAAACCTGCTATGACTTCTAGAACAATGACGCTAATAATGAACTTTCTGGTGAAAACTTCCTCTGGAAACATTTTCATGGCTTACCACCAGAGAGCAGCCTTTCCATATCAATTCACTCTCATGGCCAAATTTTGCTTAGGGTCCCTTCCAACCACAGTATATGATTCCAACTGATCACTGCTCAGTCCTCTAACCAAATGCCAGTGGCCAAAAAGAGTTGACTATTTGAGATGTTTGTTTTATTTTATTTCAGAATGTATAAAGCATTCTTCATATAGAGAAGACCCGAGTAATGTACAGAAATAGAATATAAAACATGGTGTATGTCATAAAATAGTATTAAAACACAGAAACAGACAAGAATTAAAAACTGCAGAAATAAAATTGACTAATCTGGGTAGCCTTGGGACAAAATAAAGGTTTTCAACAAATGTTGATAATTGATAACAGTGTTGGCACTTGCTTCACTTAGAGGGGAGGAGAAATTTCAGAGCGCCTTGCTGTCCCATAGTCAAGTCACAACATGCTTACTGCAGGGGCATGAGTGGGGCCTTTGGGACCTGAGTGTGCTGTTGACAGCTTTTAGGATGCTCCAGAAGAGAAGAATTTTTCCTTGGCAGCAAGTAACAGAGCAATCACTTGCAACTAGCGGAAGCGAGAATTAAGTTAGCCATTTCTGGGGTTTGTATTTGAGATTACTGGTGCCTTACTATGGGGTAAATTGACTTATTATTATTATTGTTACATATTTATTTATACCTTGCCTTTTGCCCCCTGAAGGGACTCCAGGTAGCTTACAGATAAAAACATAGAAAAACCAATCATTAAAATACAATTAAACATTGATAGAATTAAAGCTACATACATACATACATTGTTGTTGTTGTTGTTGTTGTTGTTTAGTCGTTTAGTCGTGTCCGACTCTTCGTGACCCCATGGACCAGAGCACGCCAGGCACTCCTGTCTTCCACTGCCAACCGCAGTTTGGTCAGACTCATGTTTGTAGCTGTCCGACCATCTCATCCTTTGACGTCCCCTTCTCCTTGTGCCCTCCATCTTTCCCAACATCAGGGTCTTTTCCAGGGAGTCTTCTCTTCTCATGAGGTGGCCAAAGTATTGGAGCCTCAGCTTCAGGATCTGTCCTTCCAGTGAGCACTCAGGGCTAATTTCCTTAAGAATGGATGTGCTTGATCTTCTTGCAGTCCATGGGACTCTCAAGAGTCTCCTCCAGCACCATAATTCAAAAGCATAAATTCTTCGGCGATCAGCCTTCTTGATGGTCCAGCTCTCACTTCCATACATCACTACTGGGAAAACCATGGCTTCAACTATACAGATCTTTGTTGGCAAGGTGATGTCTCTGCTTTTTAAGATGCTGTCTAAGTTTGCCATCACCTTTCTCCCAAGGAGCAGGCATCTTTTAATTTCGTGACTGCTGTCACCATCTGCAGTGATCATGGAGCCCAAGAAAGTAAAATCTCTCACTGCCTCCATTTCTTCCCCTGCTATTTGCCAGGAGGTGATGGGCCCAGTGGCCATGATCTTCATTTTTTTGATGTTGAGCTTCAGACCATATTTTGCACTCTCCTCTTTCATCCTCATTAAAAGGTTCTTTAATTCCTCCTCACTTTCTGCCATCAAGGTTGTGTCATCTGCTTATCTGAGGTGGTTGATATTTCATCTGGCAATCTTAATTCCGGCTTGGGATTCATCCAACCCAGCCTTTCGCATGATGAATTCTGCATATAAGTTAAATAAGCAGGGAGACAATATACAGCCTTGCCGTACTCCTTTCCCAATTTTGAACCAGTCAGTTGTTCCATATCCAGTTCTAACTGTAGCTTCTTGTCCCACATAGAGATTTCTCAGGAGACAGATGAGGTGATCAGGCACTCCCATTTCTGATACATACATACATAAAATACATACATACATAAAATCTATTTACATCTATAAAATCTATTTAAAGCATACCAAGATTTTGATAAAAACAGTACAGCACCAGGTCTCTCATTAAAAGCAGTCAGTTCCAAAAAGCCTGTTGGAGTAGAAAGGTCTTCACCTGCCGGCAGGAGGATGGCAAGGAGGGAATCAGTGTAGCTTCTCTAGGGAAGGAGTACCAAAGCCTGGGAGCAGTCATCAATAACATGCTAATAACTCCCAAAGTTTAGAGCTGGGAGACTACAAACTAAAGTGATGGCTAATACTTGTGACAAAGGGGAACTGGTGTCAAAAAGTGTGTTTGTGCCTACATAAACACACACGGATGAACCTCAAACTGATACCTTAGAAATTGACTTAAGTTGACATGTTCATTCTGTGGCATTAGTTCTGTAGCTAGGGAATGTAGGAATTGGATGAACAAAGGAACGCAAGTAGAAAGCTCTTTCTGGTGGTGTGGTGAAGTCCTGTATTCTGATGTACGGTAGCTCTACAATGCCACCTAGAGTGCTAGTCACCAGGGCACTCTTTTGGAAAGACTGCAACAGATCTACATCCTGGGTTGTATCCTGTGTTAGGTGTACTCGGAGTTAAAATTAATGGGCATGACAACTTAGAACCATTTGTTTCAGTGGGCCTTAACTGGCTATAACTCCCTATCTTTGGTTTTCCAACAAACTCTTTTAAAATAATACCTAAGATGGTTGGAACTGGCCAGCTTATACTGAAAAGTTGAATCTTCCTCTAAGTCAATTTATCACTGGCCACTCAAACAACTGGCATTAGAAATGGAGCTTATTCTGCCCCTGGAGAAAACACCTTATGGTGGGCTCAGATGCCTATAAATAAGTGAGGCTCTAGCCTCAGTCTCTGGAAATATCTGATGTCCAAAGATGCTCCCTTTTAGAACCTCTCTTCTGCAAGGAACTCAGTACCTGCTCTGAAACCCAAGACTCTGCTTAAGCAGATAACATATAACGCAGAAAGTTAAATTTATTTCATTTTATTTACAAGCTTCTCTGTGTGTGTTTGCTTGAGACCACATGGTTAAGTTATACTTCATAACGATATTTCACAAGGTTTGGGTGAGGTTCTGTGTCCTCTGGAGTTTTTGGGGGGACCAAAACCTACTGGGCACAATAGGTGGGGCAGTAGGGCCTAGAAACATCCCAAGCACTAAACAGACAGGTGCGGCAGCCTATCATAATTCTTTGAGGAGGAACCCTTGTCTAAAAAGGGGTCTCCCAGCAAGGAGCTCCCCCAATCCACAACTGGTGGAAAAATCTGTGTGGCCACTGTAGTGGCCAGTTGTCCATGAATTGACTTTCACATCTCCAAGGCATGAACAGAATCTCCCCAGATACCTGGCCCTAGAGTTTCTCCATCACTGAAGGCCAGGATATCGTGTCCACAATCACCCCAGATCAGAGGTCCACAGAGGCATCCTGTTTCAAAGGAAGTTCTAACAGATCCTGTTTATAAAGATACCTAGATAAAGATCCTGTTTATAAAGATACCCTGGGTAGAAAATGTCTCTAAGAACGTATGCTGGTCAGCAGAGGGCAGCATTGTTCAGGCAGATGCTTATTACTCCTTTCCACCTGGCAGAAAGAGCTTATTATTTCATTCCCAAATCGGTGCAGAGATGCAAACAGGCTAATGGGAGTTATGGCACTTTTTCCTTAGGCCTCTGTGTGATGAGCACACAAGCTTCCTGGCGTCACAGAGCTGCTCTTGAAAAGCCTGGTTCATCTTTCGCAAGCCCATCCCGCCAGAGGCGACTTCATACCTCTATTCCTAGGCAGCCGGGTAAACACAGCACTTTCTCAAATGCAGAATGGCTATTGGAATTGTTGCTGTGCGCAGCCTGCTATCTCTAGCTCCTGAGATAAGGCCGGACGTGGTGTACTTCTTCACCAGGCACACAGGAGCGAGAGATACCACGCTGCACACAGAATGAACAGGGTTGGAGCACCAATGGAAAGAAGCCGGGAGCAACTTAAGGGGCAATTTCTGTGAGGAAACAGGGTGGTGAGGAAAGAGCTAAAGCCATCCTCCCACCATCACAGACTGATCATGGGCCTGGGTGAAGCTCTATAACAGCTTTTTGTAAAAACTTTTCACTAAGGGCCAATGAAAGCAATGTTTGGGCAAAAAGGACGATGCCCCACCAACCAACCTACCTGCCTTCTTTCTTAAAAACCAGTTCAGGAAGTGGCACTGCTTGTCAGTTTTCTCCTCCTCAATCTCAGTGCTGCTATTGTAGTGAGAAGGATGGGGGCAAAACTAGAATTAGTTGGCTCTGCCTGTTAATGACTCGGGTTCCCCCTACTGCTGGGCTCCCTGCCTTCCTCCCTAACAGTCCCAAAGGATGCAAAAAAACCTCACTGGTTTGTGCTTATTGTAATGCAGTTCGTCGTATGTATCTAGGATCAACAAAGAATATTTCCCTCCTGGAATGTGTAGTTGTTTCTTGACTCACTTTGGGCAAATCTCTTTGCTCCAGAGCCCCTTTTCCCCCTTACAAAGGGAAATTCCAACATCAGCAGCGACTGTTCTCCTATTGTCAGCATAATAATTCCATCCTGAAGAGAAAGTGTAACCAGATCTTTCCCAGCCCCAAACACCGAGCAGGGCAGAGGGTTGGCGTTTGTTTAGAAAATCAATGGAGAAAAACCTAATTACAAGATGCGGGTGGGATGGACAGCTTTAAAACCATTTTATTTTAGAATAATATTTGGCACGGAGAAGAAAAGAAAGAAGCAGCATTTAACACAAGTCTCTCTCTCCCCCCCCCACCCCCTTCTTCCTGGAAATTTCACTATATGGATCACATTGGGCCATGCCAAGGATAAAATATGTCCAGCTGGCTTTTATACCTCTCATCCTCAGTGTTATCATGAGCTGTGAGTGTTAAAGATGGAACAAATGCAAGAAGAGTTGATGCGCTGCTCTTCAGGGGGCTTTGATGTGCTAGCAGCACAGGGGCGCATGGAAGATGAAGGATGGAGGATGAAGATGGAGGCTAGAAGGCTGGCGGGGGGGGGAGGAAAAAAGATTGTGTTAAAAGATTGTGTTAAAAATCTCTCTCATCTCCAACCCAAACAAAGCCAATGTTGATAACTTTGATTTGGCCTAAGTGAAATACGGTTTGGAAAATTTGGCAGAAACTCGGGTGGCTGCAGGAAATGAGGGGTCACTAACTTATTGGGGTTCATGAGCACATTTGCAATCTAGAGAAGCAATTTTGGGCACCACACACTGTGAGCTATTGGGTACAATAGACTCCTCCTCACAAGCCTAATTTCAACAGTGGGAGGGGACTTTGTGGGTGCCAGGGAGGGCTGACCCACAAGGCAAGTGCAGCCATGTAGAGTAGGGGGAAGAAAAGGCCCTGCTTAGTGATTCCTAGAAATGCTACATGACCACTTATGGCTTCCGTTGCAGCAAACTCCCCACAGACACAGGATGATTCGCTGACATTGATTCCATCTTTGTCATGGGTAGAGCATTTTAAGGCAGTTTTCTTTGATGACTGTATTCCACCTGATAGTCAAGACCATACCACTTTTACTTTCGCAGATGAGTGGCCCGCTGTCTCCATCACTGAAGTTATAACTTTAATTGACCAGATGAATTCAGGAAAGGCTGCCGGCCCTGATGCTATTCCATCTGAACTGATCAAAGTCAAGCCAGAGTGGTGGGCTCCGATACTAGCGGAACTATTCACTATGATAGATAGATCTGGTATCAGACCTAACTCATGGCAGCAATCTATAATTATCCCAATCTTTAAAAAGGGTGACAAAAAGCTGCCATCCAATTATCGGCCAATATGTTTTCTCTATGTTTTCTCTATGTGTTTAAGCAGACACCTAATTATTCTAATTGCTGTGATTTTCTGGATATTTCTCCCCCCCCCCTTAATTATTCCAAATTTTTAACTTGTTCTTTGGAATTTGATCAAAAGCCTTAGTCTCATTTAAGGACAACTGGTATTTTATGGATTTGACAGACATATATAATATTTAAAGCTCACCTAATCAATCAGAAATTTGTCTTTGATTATTGATCTGAACATACATAATTTGATTTAAATGTTTTGCTTGAATTAATAATTATAAGGTACTGATTAGTAATAGTAATGGGCATCTTATTTGTATTCAGCCTTTCCATAGTTAAAACCATGATCAAGGCAGCTTACAACATGAAAAGATGTGCATAATTACAAGCATAGCAAAAGCAGTCAGTATATAAAACACATCAAAAAGTATACAACAAAATTTAACAAATTCCACATAAATCACAATAAGATCTAAATATAAAGATACAAAGAATAATAACAATCTCCCCAACAAAAACCTGTAAACAATAGCCCAGCCCAAGAGTCAGTGTCCTCCTGTTTTTCCCCTGGTTTGCTAAGACAATTATTCTGAATATCTTCCACGAATCAGGACTGGGCTCGTCTTGCATAATTCAATTAAATAATATATGGTATTTGTGTTTTCATTCATTGCTTTGCTCTCTATTTATTTTCTGGTCAAGTATTGGGCAAAGATCCCAAATGTGGCATGTTTTAACAAGATTTTGACCCACTCAGCATTAATGAGCAAGGAAGCTGTCCATCACTGGTAGATTTATTCCATCTCCTTGTTTAAAATTTAGATCATAGCTAAGTTATATTGGCTGTGGGGTATCTGTTTCCATCACCAAATAGGTTTGATTACTAATGTAGTTTATATGATTCCACCAATGGCAGACTCAAGTGGTCCACCATAAACACAGCTGACTAGTTTAGCTGAGTGGTGTTATGAAAAGATTTCATGTGATGGGTTAGTGCAAAGAAGCCAAAATCATCTCCATACCCCCCACCCACCTTTCCTGTGTTCAATTGCATTGGAGGAATAATTCTAGAGTCTCAATTTACCACTTTGGCATGCTGTCATTTCATGAGACTGACTCAAGTGACATTAAGGTGATTTGGAAACTGTTGATCAAGTTTACTGTACTTATCTCAGTCCCAGCTATTGACTTATGCTTTAAATGCTTGTGGATGAGCATGAATCTTGTGAAACCTGAATTTCTTGTGAAATTCCAGGAGCTCAACTTTGTTTTTCTGGCAAAGTTGAAGTTTGCAGATTCCATTCCAGCCAGCCACCCATCCACCTGCAAATTGTAAATGCATTCTTCCTGATGTGAGATTCAAATGACTTTTGTGTTTGTTTTTGCTTTTCCTAAAGATGCTCAAAATCTGTATCCTTGGAAAACATCTGGAAGAACATCAGTTTCCCTACAGACACTTCTAGATTTAATAGCCCTCTTGGTAGGTCTGCTTCCCTCAGGAGTCCGGGGTGGTGGTGTGGCCCAGGTGAGGGCATTTTCTGTGGCATCCCCTAAATTGTGAACTTCCCTCCCCATAGAGGTGTGTGTGGCGTCTTCACTGTACAGCTTTTGGTGAATAATGGAGAGGTGCCTCTTTACCCTGGACTTCAACATCTGAGGTGTCTGCTCTCAGGGCCCACCTGTGACAGTAATCTGTTTTAACTGTTTTCAATTCTGAATTTTGAATTATAATTTGAATAAAAACTACCCTGTGACCTGCTGCTGAAGGGGGTCGTAAGAATCAGAATAATAATGCATTAAAAAAAAAACTAATGCAGAGGAATAACTTGTTATAGGAAAAGTCCTAGAAGGAAAATGACAGAACACTACTTGTCACCAAGAGCTCCTAGCTGAAACCACTCCAGTATATCAGCAATGAGCAACAGTCCTGAATTGGAAGAGATGCAACAGGGGACCTAAAGGCTGGAGAAGCATAGTAGTACTAGTAGTATTTAGTAGTAGTAAAGGGATGCAGGTGGCGCTGTGGTCTAAACCACTGAATCTCTTGGGCTTGCCGATCGGAAGGTTGGCAGTTCGAATCCCTGCAACGGGGTGAGCTCCCATTGCTCTGTCCCAGCTACTGCCAACCTAGCAGTTTGAAAGCACACCAGTCCAACTAGATAAATAGGTACCACTGTGGTGGGAAGGTAAACAGCGTTTCTGTGCACTCTGGTTTCCATCATCGTGTCCCGTTGCACCAGAAGCAGATTAGTCATGCTGGCCACATGACCTGGAAAGCTGTCTGTGGACAAACGCTGGCTTCCTTGGCCTGAAGTGAGATGAGTGCCGCACCCCATAGTCACCTTTGACTGGACTTAACCGTCCAGGGGTCCTTTACCTTTACCTTTTACCTTTTAGTAGTAGTAAACTTATTAAATAGTAATTTTTAATGGGTGGGTTATTCTTGTGGTTGTTCTGCTGCCTTGGGAAAGGGCATTCATATTTGACTTGTGAACAGGAGCCCCCCTTTCTGCTGCGTTCAAATTCATCTTGCTCACTGTCGTTTGAGGAGACTCATTCTGCGTGCCTCTCCCCAACTCAGTACTTCGCTCTAGGAGACCAGTAAAGCTTTTCTGTCCACAGCTGCCTCTTGTCCGCCTCACAGGCAGTGAGAGAGTGTGTGTGTTGCTGGGTGATTAATCTCTTGTGCTTGAATAATTGGCCAAGGCGGCGATTAATAACCCACCCACCCTTCTCCAATCTTAGACACAGTGCTGCCTGGTAAACATGGGCCTTTTACTAACTGTGACTGGGGATGTTCCGACTGTTGGGACACAAAAGAACAGCACCAGTGTTATTGTAAAGGCTGCAGGGCCCAGAGCCACCAAGGTAGGCCATGTGTTAGGATCCAGGGTCAGATATGTTTGACGGCGAAGGGTCACTGCGGCGGGAGGTTTGTTTGTGGAGGGCTTGCAGCAATGGGAATGTCGGCTGTCACTTAGGGGCTGAGGAGCAGGCTGCCAGCCTGAGGGGGGAAATGCCTGACAAGTTTGGACTAGGAGGCGAGTTGATGAGCTGAGAGGTGAAAATTCACAGCTCAGCGCAAGGGGCTTCTCCTGAAGAGGTGTTTTATGTGAGGGGGGAGATGCAGAGATGCAGCTACAGATGATGCCTACCCACACACAGCTATGGTTGCATGGGGAAGGGCTGTAGCTCAGTGGAAGAACATCTGCTCTGCACTCAGGAGGTCCCAGGTTCAATCCCCGGTATCTCCAGGTAGAGCTGGATATCTCTGTCTGAAACCCTGGGAAATCGCTGCCAGTTAGTATATCGACGATCTTGAATTGTAGGATTACTAACATTTAGAACATGAAATTGGTAAGATTCACACGATGTGGTGAAGACTTGTGAGATCCAAAAGAAATTACTGAGATTTCCCTTGTGGAAAGAAGCATGCAAGCAATCTCATGAAAGAAATGTTAGCTGCCAATGCAGGAATACACATACATTTGCTGTAGAAATGGAGGCACGTGCTCAGAAAAGCCATATCTGTCAATTTGAATTAGGTCACAAATAAATAAATAAATAATAGTTACGTTGAGATCAATGGGGTATACTCCCAGTTAAAGGTATAGTTTTACAGTCAAAGCTAAGTGTTTTTCACAATAAAGTTAAAGCAGAAGGCAAGCTCAAATGCAACTCTGCAGTAGGAAAATTCACCAGAATGCCCATCAAGTTTTGTGAGGTGTTTAAAACTGTTTGGAAATACTGATAATGAATACTTGCTAGTGTTGTTGTTGTTGTTGATGATGATGATGATGATGATTGTTATTAATTAAATTTGTATACTGCCCTTCATGTGTTGACATCAGGGCAGTTCTCAGCATAAAAATACAAGATAAAAACCTGAAATGCACAATAAAAACAAGAATAAAAACTACACAAATTCCATACAGAATAGTATGGAGGTGGAGAAGAGGGGAGATTGTTTTGTCAGGCAAGCTGATGGAATGATTGGAGGAGCGTGAATTGAGTTCCTCCCACAGGATCATAGAGTTGGAAGAAACCTTGGAGTCCCTCTGATCCAACTTGTGTCCTTTGCAGGATCTGCATGCAACACAGGATGCAGTTACAACACCCTTGACTGATGGCTGTCCAGCCTGTGCTACATATTGTTTAACAGATATTCACCACATTATGCATGGGAACCACAACTGCAACTAGACACAAGAGGTGACGGATAGGCGAACAGCCACACAAAGAAAACAGGCAGAGACGTATAGCTATCCATTACAACAGCCACAGCCACTCAGCCATATGCACTGACCCGTTCAATGGCTATTCCTCTCTTGTGGCTGCCTTGCCCCATATTCCACTGCACAAACAAGCACTTTGTATCTGCATTTGTACCTATCTATTGACCAAATGGACATATGCACTATGGGTTTTCACCCTTTGAATATCAGCTGCTGGTGTGTCCCAAACTGAGACGGGTTCTGAAGCTTGCTCAACCATCATTGTGCAAGTCAGCTCACCCCACTTGACATGTGGTTCCCGTGACTTTGCTTGTGTGCATTGAACTCTGACATTGTACAAAAAATGTTAATATGTTGGGAGCCTAATGTTGTGTGATGATACAAATATGCAGAATGCATGGCAATTTCCAAATGTGAAAATGCGATTTTTGGGAATTATTGGGAAACTCACATTTTGAAGTTTACGTTTCAACCTCTTTTGGCAGGGCTTTCAAACAGCCCCCATGGAAGCAGGGCTCATTCACTTATCGTGCTGTAAATGCCTTGAAATCTTAGTGTATAGCTGGGGTGGGGAATCTGTGGCTCTTTAGATCGGGGTAAGCAAACTTTTTCAGCAGGGTGCCAGTCCACCGTCCCTCAGACCTTGTGGGGGGCCGGACTATTCTTTGGGGGGGGGGGGATGAACGAATTGCTATGCCCCACAAATAACCCAGAGATGCATTTTAAAGAAAAGGACACACGCTGATTCTCGGACCATCCACAGGCTGGATTTAGAAGGCGATTGGGCCGTATCTGGCCCCCGGGCCTTAGTTTTCCTACCCACGCTTTAGATGTTTCTGGAATATTTGCTTATCCACAATACCATTTCGTGGCCCAAACGCCCACAAAAAGGTTGATTAATCCTGCAACGCATACCATGAAGTCTCTTGAAGGCATTCATTCTATGCCTGTAAATCAGGGAAGGGAAGTCCAGATATTCTTAGACTCCAGCTGCCATGATCTCTGACCCTGGGCCATACTGGTTAGGGTTGATGAGAAATGGAGCCTAGCAACATCTGGAACAGTGGAGGCTAGTCCATTAGGGCAAAGTTAGAAGTGCCTCACCAACCACTGCCTGGCTTCTTACTTACAACCCAGGGCAGGGAGTGGCACTGGTTGTCAGCTTTCTCCTCCTTAGTCTCAGTGCTGCACTTGTAGAATGAAGGAGGGGAGGAGGAAGAGGAGGACTAAACTAGAATTAATTTGCCCTGCATCTCATTGGCTCCGGCTCCACTTCATATTGGCCTTCCTGTGCTTTGTCCTGCCAGTCCCATGGGCACTAGCCACCATGGATTTGGAGGACTACAGTGGTACCTCAGGTTACAGACGCTTCAGGTTACAGACACTTCAGGTTACAGACTCCGCTAACCCAGAAATAGTACCTCAGGTTAAGAACTTTGCTTCAGGATGAGAACAGAAATCGTGCGGTGGCAGCAGGAGGCCCCATTGGCTAAAGTGGTACCTCACATTAAGAACAGTTTCAGGTTAAGAACGGACCTCCAGAACGAATTAAGTTCTTAACCCCAGGTATCACTGTACAAGTTCCCAACCCACTATATAGGTATACTTGCCCCTATTCAACTATTGATATGTGTGTGGCACTTGCAGACATTTTTATCTAACTTTGGCCTTGAAGCAAGAGAGTGCCGGGGGGGGGGCAAAAGAGAGAGATCTGAACTTCCTTTTGTGCGTTTCCCCCCCCCTCCACAGCTGGATCAGGGCTATATGTACAGGCAGGGTGTCGCCTTGTGGATATTCAAAGTGCCTTTTCTAATTTTTTAGCTTTTTTTAAAAAAGAAAAATGTAAGCTTCCAACTTTTTAACTTATGGAAATAATAAGAAATACTACCCCAGGTGTGGACAGTCTTCAGTCATGCAGGGTTTACTCTTCTTATTTTCTTTTCTGTTTAATTCTTGAGTTTCCATCTGCCTTTACCAGGGTGCAAACTTTTAACACTGAAGGCCCTGCCCTATGGGACTCTCAGTCAGTTGAGGTCAAGCAGGCATTATCTCTGCCTTCTTTTATGTATCTTAATAAAACTGGACTGTTCAGACACATCTTCGGGACATAATTTTTTTGTTTTTTACCAACTGGTTTTTATTGGATTTTTATTTATTTATTTACTCTAATACTACATTTTTATGTTGTACACTGCCTTGATTATATTTTTTATGTAAGTGTGGTGTATAAATATCTAAATAACAAAATAAACATGCATCTATTTAAATAATAGTAATTATTTCTAAATTTGAACCTATCTACCTATATTGCCTCTGTCATTTCTCTTTTTCAAGGGGCTTGCATTAATTTACAAAGCCCCCGAACAACTTAGGGATCACCTGAACCCTTATATCCCAGCTCAGTCACTGAGATCTTCTACAGGAACATCATTGGTTGTTCCCCAATCCCCACATTGGTGAAACCTACTTGACAACTGCAAGATATGGAACTTTTAGTGTCATTGGCCCAGTATTGTGGAATACTCTGCCAAGAGGGATTTAGCTGGCGCCTTCTGTTTCAAATTTTAAGTGCCTGCTGAAAACTTTTTTATTTTGCAAGGCAATTAAGAATACAACTTTCCACAATAGTTAATTGAAGTCTGAGTTTTATCTTTTTTTAATATGGCTTTTACTATGTGGTTTTATGTGCTTTTGTTGTAAACCACTTTTATGTTTTATGAAACAGTGGAACGTAAGTATTTTTAATAAAATAAGTAAGTAAAATTATCATACACAAATTGTGTTCAAAGTCATGTAATCTCTTACCATTCTTTGGTGAGGCGTCAGTACATAACTGCTAAAGATGCCAAAATGGCCAGGCTTGGGCGTTCCATACACAGACAGGTTGCAGAATCCAACATTCCTTGGCACAAAATTTGCACTTGTCTAGGCACAGAGCTTGAGCTGCTGTTAGGACAGAGTATGAATAGCATTACGTAGGATGCACACAATGCTTTAGAAATGAGATGAATTGCAAATGGCATGGAAGATTGTGAAGACTACCGTGTATGGGGAAAGACCATGCCCTAGAATAGGGATGGGGACTCTTTTCAGCCCAGGGGCCATCATTCTTCATGAATTAGCTTCCAGGGGCTATATACAGTGGAACCTTGGTTGTCAAACGTAATCTGTTCCAGAAGACCGTTTTACTTCCAAAACATTCAACAACCAAGGCGCAATGGCCAGTCGGCAAAATCCATTGAAAAAATCTGGGTCGTCTGCATTCAAAAGCCGAAATGTTTGACTTCCGAAGCGTTCAACAACCAATGTTCCACTTTATCCTTGTTGGGTGGAGTCAAAAGCAAAAATGGTAAGAGCAATGGATGCAGCTACACAAAACTCAGAAGTTTTTCCACCCACACACCCCTTTACATCCTCTGTGAAATCAAGCTGGAGGTATCATCAGAGTTCAAGAGTATATAGGAGGAAGGATTGTTGCTGAGTCATGGAGCTTCTGATTTGCAGCATCCTCAGCATCTCCAGGCTTCTGCCAGCCAATGTAGACAATTCTAAGCTAGATGGAGCAATGGCCCAGCTCCGTAGAAGGCAGCCTCCTATATTCCCTGTGTTTCTATTCCAGCAGGGGAAAGTCCTTGAGGGGAGTGCACAGCAGCACCGGTGATGGTAAGGTCTGAAAAGAGGGATTGTGCTGGGCTGGATATAGAGCCCTGGAGAGCTTCATTTGGCCCCCAGGCCTGAGGTTCCTCACTCACTGCCCTGGAACTCTTGCCATTCAGCAGCTGTGTTTAGAATATCTTAAAAAGCTATTTCACAAAATGGAAGATCTCAAGTCCTTTTATGAAGGCTGTGTTTGAAAGATGATTTTTCCTAATGTAACTTTATAAGAGGAGCAAAACAGAGGAGGGAAACCTAGCAAAGGGCCTTTGAATCAAATCTGGTCTGCTGATTTTCTTTGCGGCTACAGATTAGCCCCAATAGGCAGAGATAAACTCATACAGCTGGAGGTGAACTAATTGATACAATAAGTTATGTAATTGCCTTGCAAAGAAGTTAATGATCTGGCTCATGGAATGCTTTGATCCTGTCTGAAAGGCAAGAATATTCACTAATGGCTTCAATTAGATTTGTGGGATGAAATTAATTTCATCCCATGAGTGAGATCTTCTCTGGTGTTGACCACTGACTATAGGGAATGTTTTCTTAGTCAGATGTACAGTATGTTTCTCCTCATAAAAGTGGGTATGTGCAGGGCCCACACACAGGTGAAGGAGACCCAAGCCAGGATCCAAGGAAGTCCAGAGGCTGCTGGCCAGGACTGTAAATTCATTGCCATGAGAGGGGAAATAAGGCTGAATTGCAGATCATGCTTGGGGATCTTTGTACAAAACACATTTCTTCGCCTTTATATGGGATGTCCATATCTTCTATGATCTGCAGAAGCCCACTTCAAGCAGTATTAGAACAAGAAGGGTAATGTTCTGGAGAAGGAGCTGCTGATCAGTGGACAGAGACAGACAAAGAAATTGCATAGAAAACTATATAGCTTGTAGTCACTTGAAGGCCAAAGTTACATAATATTATGTAAGCTATGCAGCTGCAGCTTTAAGCCATGTAGGCATTTCTTGTGTATAAGTTGGCAGGAGAAAGTATCAGATTGTGGCAGAAGGAGGTAGGAACAAGCACCATAGTGGAGGACATCGAGATCCCAGAGGTAGGAGGAGCCAGTGTTGCTGATAGGATTTACAGACTCAATTTGGAGCAAGTCCAATGGAGTGAGTTCATGGGTTGCTTTAAGACCCAAAGACAGAGAACTGTGTCCAGAGAACTACATCTGCATTGGAATTGAAAAAGTGTTTTTAATTGTTTAAATTGTGTAATTGTGTAATTTTGCAATTCTTTTTATTGCTAATGGTTTTTATTGTGAAATTGCTTTCAGATATTTTCTGGGAAGCTGGACCACAAAGAAGACTGATCGCTGAAGAATTGATGCTTTTGAATTATGGTGCTCTTGAGAGTCCCATGGACTACAAGAAGATCAAACCTATCCGTTCCTAACCAGCCCTGAAGGACAGATCCTGAAGCTGAGGCTCCAATACTTTGGCCACCTCATAAGAAGAGAAGACTTCCTGGAAAAGCCCCTGATGTTGGGAAACATTGAGGGCACAAGGAGAAGGGGACGACAGGACGAGATGGTTGGACAGTGTTCTCGAAGCTACCAGCATGAGTTTGACCAAACTGCGGGAGGCAGTGGAAGACAGGAGTGCCTGGTGTGCTCTGGTCCATGGAGTCAGGAAGAGTCAGACACGACTAAACGACTAAACAACAACAACAACATACAAGCCAACCAATTTTATTGTTAAAACTTATCAACGGACTGCTTTGAAAGATGGTGAGCTCTCCTTGGTTGCAGGTATTTGTTGAGGCTGAATGGCCATCTGGCCAGGGATGCTGAAATTGCATATTGCCTTGCAGATTCTGCCTCCAAGGCCTCTTTCAACTCTACAGTTCTATGAATATATGCTTCTGTCATGTGCTTTTAAAACAATGATAAGCCTGGCCCAGCAGCAATAGCAGCAGCTCAAAGTCCACTAGGGAAAGCAGTGCTAGAAGTGTACATTCCTTTATTAGAATTGACAGCATTTTCCTTGATCATGGCCATGCCATCCCATTACTGTGTCTTTGTCAGAAAATCCTGTTTCATGCAGGAATTGCTAAGTGGAATTCTGTGGACTAGGAAGAACAAGCAGTCAGAATAAATTATCCTGATGATCTCTTCTCACTTTAATCTAGGTATCTCTATGTGACTATACCCTCAGAATGCACCAATTCCAGACTTAATAGGTAGACATGTTTTACTTCTACCATGAAGTGGCCACCATGAAGGGAACTGTAACGGAATGATGGCAAGGGGGTGGGGGTGACCTAGTGACTTTGGGGCATATCTGCATTATTGTAGTGAAATAAATACACATGTAGAATTTCCCGAGTGATGTTTGCAAAATGTTGCATGCATTTTAAAACCCATATTTAAAATAAGTCTTATTTGGCGCTGGAGCAGCAAATGCATTGAAAAACAACTGAACATGCATATTGTCATTAGGCAGTGGTGTGTTAACTGTAAGACAGCCTGGGGGCATACATTTACATGCATAGAAATGCGTCCACAGTCACTCCACATCCTGAATCAATGGCAACATCATCTGATGGATGGAACGGGTGTATGTGGCATCCAATCCTGATCCCTATGTGAACTCAAGACCAAACTAACTCTGACATGCACACGTTTAAAAAACAAGCAAGCAAAGCCAGCACTGCAGGTGCAGGAGCCAGATTAGATCCACTATTTGGGGAAGGGAGTTAATTTTGGAGAACCTGTGGTCCTCCAGATCTTCCTGTGCTACAGCTCCCATCACTCCCAACCACTGGTCACGATAGCTGAAGCTGATCACTAATCTCTAGGTGGCCACAGGTTCCCCACATCTGGATTAACACCGGGTCTACTTTAGCCCTCAGATACACACACGGCGCTCACACACGAAGTACTCCAGTTCATCTGAACAGAGGAGAAAGGTCTATGTGAGTGTACCAATGCACACACAATCATCTACTTGCTTTGTTACAATGGAATAGACTTCAAGGGTTCCCATACTGCTATCAAAATAATTGAGTTGATGCATAATCAAAATGCCAGAATGTTAGCAGGGTTAGAAATTCCCCTTTGAGAGCAGCACTGGAGAGAATCTCACTTCTGGGGTTATGTATAATTTTAGCATGACCTGCTGCACAAAACATGAATGCTTGCTGAGTGTTCTTGTTCAGGCATATCACAAAGAAATCCTATTGAGCTTTTGAAGAGAGAAAATATTTGAGAAAAACTATGTCTAAGCTGTATCCAACAGAGCTCATCTCTTTTGTATGAGATAGCCGGAAGCAATGTTGGAAACAACAATGCAGGGGGAATTGTTAGAGCTTTCTTTTACATATGTAGGCCTTTATAAAACCACAACAAAAGCCATCCATCCTCAACAGAACATTTTGTATTGCTAGGAACATCAGAAGAGTGATCCTGATGGATCACACCAAAGATCAGCATCCTGTTCCCACAGTGACCAACCAGATGTCTATGGGAAGCTCACAAATAGTTCATTAACACAACAGCCCTGCATGGCATTATTAATATAAGTATTAAATGGTCACAGGGCACATGATGCAGCCATCTTGCTGAAGCTAAGCAGATCTGTGGCTGGTCAGTGACTAGATAGAAGTCCACCCGAGAACCTCATGCACACAGAAGGATGGGTAATATCCAACTCAGAAAAGACCCATTGACAGACATGGCTGGTAAAAGGGCATGACTGGTCCAAGCAATATTTCCTTCTCCTGTCACTTGAAGCATCCATGCGCTTGTTCTGCTTCTCTCTGACTATAGACCTAAGCTCCAAAATGGAGCAACGTGACCACAAACTGAATGAGCCTAATAACATCAGGAAGCAGCATATCCTAATCCATTTGTGCATTTATTTCTTCAGGTGTTCCTAAATTTGAGCACCTGTGTCAAACCTTGGTCCTGCCACGAGGCAAACGATGCTGGTGAAAAAATGGGTAGGTGGCAGCCCTTATATACTCCAATACATTCAGAATCCAGAGAAGATTGTGAAATGTGGGCAGATCTTCCAGTTAAAAGAGAGGTCTGGAGGGTGGCAACATGAGAACAAGCCTTCTCTGCAGTGGCTCCCAGTCTGTGGAATGCTCTCCCCAGGGAAGTTCACTTTCATTTTGCACCTTTAGGCACCAGGTAAAAACATTCCTTTTTAACTAGGCCTTTGGTTGATTTGATTGACATCCTATGCCCTTTTAAAATGTGGGGGTTTTGGGGACGGGGGTATTATTGGGTTGTTGTTTTTAATTTGATTATGTATGTTGTGGTTTTATATTTTGATTTTTTTCTGTGAACGACCCTGAGCCCTCCTGGTATAGGGCAGTATATAAATTCAAATACCACCACCACTACTACTACTAATAGCAGCAGCATTTGAATCCATTGAATCTGAAAATTCACTTTAGCTTGCATTCTAATATAAGTTAATATGGGAAAGTTTCTAATGATAACAATGGTCATAATAATAAGAATAGTTCTGCATTCCCTTCTCCCTAGCAGCTTTCACAGCTCATCTAGGGTCATAGTGGTCTGCGGTTGTAGGGATTGAAGACCTGCCACTATTTCTGCGGCAGAGTCCCTGTCCCCAGCATTCTAGAGAGTCAGTGTGGTATAGTGGTTAAGAGCAGTGGAGTCGTAATCTGGTGAACCGGGTTCGATTCCCAGCTCCTCCACATGCAGCTGCTGCGTCACCTTGGGTTAGTCACACTTCTCTGAAGTCTCTCAGCCTCACTCACCTCACAGAGTGTTTGTTGTGGGGGAGGAAGGGAAAGGAGAACGTTAGCCGCTTTGAGACTCCTTAAGGGGAGTGAAAGGTGGGGTATCAAGTCCAAACTCCTCCTGCTGCTCTTCTTCTTCTTCTTCTTCTTCTTCTTCTTCTTCTTCTTCTTCTTCTTCTTCTTCTTCTTCTTCTTCTTGAGCCACCCAACCAGCATGCAAGGGGAGCTGTTTAGCCACTGAATGCTAAGCATTTACAAACACTGAAAACACCAAGTGCTTCAGTTTCAAGGGAATGGTGTGCAAGTTCTGTTACATACAATGGAACTTCACATAGAACGCAATTGAAGTCGCTCTGAAAGAAGGTATTGGAGCACCCATGTATGTGCACAGAAAACAGTAGATCTATCTGAAAGGCAACATGTGGAGATCTGCATTAATTGTTGCAGTGCATCCCTAATTATTTTTATTGTATGAATGTTTTATCTTAGCGGGGGGGTGTGATTGTAAGGGTGAGTGGTTTGGACTGTCATTTAGGACTCCTGGCTCCATCCCACATTGTTCAGGAAGGCCACCCAGAGCAGTGTTTCGGGGGTCACAGGCAACTGCAGAGAGAGGACAGAATGTTAAATCTGAAGCGGAAGGTTAAGAAGTGCCTTATTAATGAGATTGCTGTTATTGGAAATGAAGAGCAGAGAGACAGTTCCTCATCACCACCACCACTATGGTAATCTTAGACCAGATTTTAAAAGATTTCAGCAAGCAAAGCAACTTATGAACATATCGCTTTGCTTCCCTTGACTAATCCAAAGGTCCTTGAAATCAACAGAACTCGTTCAGCTTGTTATCCGCAGGGGGGAAAGGTGTTGTGTGAAGTTCCTGAGACTCTGGTTCAAACACTTTTCATAAGCACCAAAAATTCACTGAAGATAAGAGAGAGAATGAATGACCCAGAAAACAGGATGGAGAAAAAGAGAGGGGGAGAAATACAATGGGTCTGAAGAAAAGCATTTATAAAAAGGAGGGCTCTTATGAGGAGGGATTCTGTTGCAGAAAGAAATTCCTGCCAGTTTGATACCAACCAGTACCATAGTCACCACTAACTACAGGAGGGGGGATTCAATTCGGATCACATTTAAAGCCAAATTCACAAAATTCACAGTTTCTGAAATAATATGAGAACCGAAGCAGGGCCATCCTTTGAAATTCTCACTTATCCAAATTTTGCAATGCAGCTCTTGAACCAACCACTGTTTACTAAAATACATATATTAAGTAAAAGTGTGATTGAAATAGATATATTAGTGAAAATAAGGGGGGTAAATCATTATATTAGGAGAAACTGCTTGCATAAATGTGTTTATTGGGAGAATTTCCATGAGGATTTTAAAAAAGAAAATTCACAAATTGCTGCAGAAAGGCAGAGAACCAAATTTAAGATTCGAGAGAACAAAAATAGACAGTTTTATCCATCTCTAGTCACCACTGGGGAAAAACAGAGAGCCTTCTTACTTTGACTCTAATGTTGCTTGTAACAGGCATCAAACACTTAATAGGAAAGCAGAATCACAAGCCATAAAATAGTATATAGTTTTGCAGCAGCAGTAAAATAAAAAGCAAGGAGACTGGGAAAGAGAAGTTACTGTATGGAGTAGGAGTAGGAGTCTGGCCTACTGCTTTTCTATACAAAGAGGGATGGTGGCAAGGAAACGTAAGCCCAGAGGTAGTCACTGTTGCAGATTTCTGTTGCTGGTTGGACTACAACTCCAATAAGCCCCAACAGGCATGGCCAATGATCAAGGATGATGGGAGCTGTAGTCCAACAATATCTGGCAAGCAACACTTTGACCACCCCTACTTTAGGTGGCTCTCAGAGGACAGGGTGAGGGAGACCACAAGTTTGCTTTGATCATTGTGGTCATGCAGTTTTATTACAAGAAGTAAAGCAATTTTCACACATTTGGCCAACTTCGCAAGTTTAAATTGTTAAAATTCTCAAATATTGCTGTGATAGGCTCACTGTGTGGGATTTCCTGTGGGTATATGGTGGTATACAGATGATGATGATAATGATATGGCTGTGTGTTCAAGACTGCAAGGCTAGCCTACCACCAGCTAGGCTGCAGTCCATGGCTATGGGCTGTACTTGACTTGGTGAGTCACCAGCTGTGTAGACCTGCAGCAGATGAATAGCTGAGATCATGGTAGGCCACTATCCTCCCTTCATACAGTGTGGTTCCTACCTGTGTGCTCTGGGAATTAGTTTTCACATTTGTGAAGCAAAGGTGCTTAAATCTGTCAGGATTCTATGTGATAAGAATTTTAACACGGAGTTCTCCCTGTCCAACCTTTGCAACGAAGAACTTTATACCCGTTTTGACATACACCAGATCCTCCTGAGAAGACCTGCCTGCCAAGAGAAGAAATGGCACATGAGGAAATACATCTTAAAGACATTTAGACAGGAGAGACTTTGGAATCTGAAACAGTAAACACAGTTGCTGAGCTCTACCGATCAGGTGGTGCTCTGGAAAATGTAAAAGACCTTTTTTAAAAATTTTTAAAAAACCCCAAAACCATAAATCATGCAAGTAAATAATTAAAAAGGAAGAGTGTTTGTTTGTCCTTGTTTGACCAGATGCAGAGGTTTCTGGATGTTTGGGACTATCTGGCAGGAAACCATGTGTGTAGGTTAGAAAAGGCCGACAAGTGTCTGTTATGCAAAAAAGACTCTTGCAATATTCAAGGAACTCTTCAACATATCGAAGTTGACAGCACCTTGAAATGAATCCATAATGCTGAAATCCCAGCCAGATAGGAACCATTCCTGCCTCCAACCTCCCGTCCCCCCACCGCTCCCCACCCCAGTTACCTGCCTCAGCAATTCTGAAGGTCGGGAGTCGGTGCTGAGGTAGATTTTGCTCTTCCATGCCCACCCTCCTTAATGGGTGCTTTGTATCAACAGTGCTTTACTCATTTATTTTGTGAAAAGATGCCGCTTTCGACCAATTGGTTACCAGGGTAAAGGTAAAGGTACCCCTGCCTGTACGGGCCAGTCGTGTCCGACTCTAGGGTTGTGCGCTCATCTCACTTAAGAGGCCGGGAGCCAGCGCTGTCCGCAGACACTTCCGGGTCACGTGGCCAGTGTGACGAAGCTGCTCTGGCAAGCCAGCACCAGCGCAGCACACGGAAACGCCGTTTACCTTCCCGCTATAAGGCGGTACCTATTTATCTACTTGCACTTAGGGGTGCTTTTGAACTGCTAGGTGGGCAGGAGCTGGGACCGAAAAATGGGAGCTCACCCCGCCGCGGGGATTCGAACCGCCGACCATACGATCGGCAAGTCCTAGGCACTGAGGTTTTACCCACAGCGCCACCCGCGTCCCTGGTTACCAGGGTAGTTCCCAACAAATACAAGAAGAGCCAAAGGCCCATTTAGGCCAGCATCCCGCTCTCACAAAGAGAAGCATCCAAATAAATGATAAGTACAAAATAAGACCAGCCATTAAAAGCATTTAACTGAAGCAATTAGAGCTCAGAGCTTAAAAGGGCTCGGATGGAAAGAACACAACACTTAACAGACTGTCTCTTTAGATCCGATGCAGAAAGGGGTCTAACCATGATTGCTTCTACCAAGAGCTCAGCATGGTTCCCACTTATCAAAATGGAGCGTGCCTGAGCCAGATACCTGACAAAGCTCCCACTTGCCGTACTAAGAATCACTTTTACAAAACTACGATGCCAATTGATACCCTTGGCGGTGTTGAATGGACGGTACTGCAAAGTACATTACAAAGAGAGACTCTGTTTGTGTGGACAACCCTGCGTCGAGGACCTGTGCCATTCTTTATTGCAGCTCCCATTATATATAGACCCAAGAGACCAATTTATATAACCCCTGTTTACGAATGGAACACATTTGAATAAGGTGGAAAGGGTGAAATGGCTGCTGAGCGACACCGACGACTTTATTACTTATAAAGTAGCAGTCTATGCATTGGCAGATAAGAAGATCAGGAGGAAGGAACTAGACAAACGAGCGGTCAACTGCAAAGGGGATTTGGATATTTAATTTGGCACATCTTACCTGAGACTCTTCTGCTATTCTATTTAATGCAACAAATAATTTTAGTAGCTGTGACCGTGGTTTTATTGTAGGTCTG
This sequence comes from Podarcis filfolensis, assembly GCF_964270895.1. Lineage (NCBI taxonomy): Eukaryota > Metazoa > Chordata > Lepidosauria > Squamata > Lacertidae > Podarcis > Podarcis filfolensis. The sequence continues at coordinate 63,957,533 of NC_139609.1, forward strand.
TGCCCGATGATTTTTATGGTTATTGTGTGTGTGTTTTGTTGTTGTTCTCCTTCTGAATGATGCCATGGCCTATGGCTAGTGCAACAAAAAGTTTAATTGGAATTGGAACAAGCTGCCTTATGCCAGCTTGGGTCAGTGGTCATCTAGCTCAGTATTGTTGGAACTTAGGGGTAGTCACTATCCAGGTTTTCAGAGGTTTTCCCCAGTTCTATCTGGAGATGCCATTGCTCCATCACTGTTTAAACGGAGTGGCAGTAGCTGTACAGGGATTCAGACAGCAGTATTTCCCAGACCTACCCAGAGATGTCAAGGATTGACCCCAGAACCTTCTGTATGCAAGGCATGAGATTTAACAGTGAGGTACAGTCTCTCCCTTGCTTGGCACTTACAAAATACCCAGTAGGTGCCAAGCAAGTCATCCAGAGGAGGGAGAGTCATAAATTTGATGGGTGGTGCCCATATTGTCAAGATGGCCTTGACTTTAGTTACTGGGAGCTAGCGGTGTACAAATCTGTCAATTTTGATTTCTCTCACATTCTCATCTCTCCAATATTACATTCAGTTCTCCACATTTACACAGCAAGAGAGAGAGAGAGAGAAATTCTCATGAAAAGTCCTCAGCATTTCAGGATTATTTTTTCCTAATCAGCACATTTCTGTTCCCACGTTTGACTGTCATTGACATTTTTTTCAATTTATTTTTTGCATGCCATTTTTACTAATATATGCATTTTTGGCACACTATTTGCTAATATATAAATATTGGTTGGTTGGAGAGCTGCATTGCAAAGTTCCCAGAAGTGCAAATTTCAAAGGATTACTGCACTGTGATTTGCGTATTGTTTTGAGAAGTTTGAATTAGATTATTTTCATGAAAATGCAAACAAAATTTAAATTTCCCCCCTTCAATCAAGAACATGGTGCAACCAAACTAAATATTTAATAATAATAATAATAATAATAATAATAATAATAATAATGGGAAAGATGTTGAGAAAATATTAAATTTACCAGTGGTATTGCCAAAAGCAGAACTTGCCATGAAGGTGGGAACTGAACCAAGTAATGCCCCACTTGCTTCTGGCACCATTGACTGACTCAACAATATCTAGTGGAGTAAGCAGACTCTACCTCTTAGAGCATTCAGGGAATGAGCAAAACCAGGCAACTGCAGGCTTGTATGTATGCAGAGAAACTTGCACCTCTTAGCAGCTTTGTATCTTGTGAATGAATTTTGATGTCTAGATTCAAAATGTCTGGCAGAGTTTCAGACTCTGGACTGAGAAATAATCTCATAAGTGCTTGTTCAATGCCACAAGCTGCAAGGGATGATAATCATAGCATAATCAGATCTATACAGATGCTTTTTGGGGTAAAAGAATAATAATGCATACGTGTTAGTGATGATGACTTGCTCCATAGGCCCATGGGAGTTGGAATCCAATTTCATCTGAAGGGTCACTCATTCGCCATTCTTGATGTGCACATTTATTATTACTCTTAAAGCAGACAGGTCAAGTTAATTTAGCGCTACTGCATACACTCTACTTTTACAATTTTATTTTAGGTATGCCCCTAAAAATGTGGTATTTGATGGCAAAGATACATTTGTAAATAGATTATATCTATATCTGTGGCATAATTGTTTAGACGGCACGCATGAGATTGCCTATATTTCAATGATGTCATTGATTCAGAAGTTAGGCAAGTAACAGTGACAGACAGCTGTTAATACAAAAGCAGAGGATGATCTTCCATTGTTGTACTTATGTGACAATGACATCCTTTTGTTTCATGGACTCATCCAGTGTCATGGAGTCATGCATGATTACAAGTGTGAATCTGCAACAAATTTTTATAGTGTAGGCCCAGAAATGCTCTTGAATAGCATGTCAAGTGGCTTATGAACCTTCTAGCAGTGTTTGGGGATTTCAGGGGGAGAGCCTTAGGAGTGGAGGAAGGAAAAATGACATTTCCCCCCTTTCCCATCATCCTGAAACTGTCCCCCATTGTGCTATATAGGTGGCAACCATTTTAGGCGTGACCAATTGATGTGTGATGACCAATGCATGGGTCCATTTGGACCCAGAAGAAGGCTGCATGGGGACTGAACAGGCATAGGGTGGGGCATAACTGTGCAGGGTGCACTTATACATACTCTGCCAATGTGCACAGGGGCCAGGAACAGAACCCACGTGTGAAATGGTCACCAGCTGTATAGCAGTAAAGGGCTCCTGACACTGAACCTAGCAAAGGGAGTTTCCAGGGGGTGAGAAAGGGGGGAAATGTTCTTTTCTCTTCCTTTGTTTCCTGAAACTTCCCCATAGTCTGGGGGTAAGAGAATTTCTCAACTGCTAGTGCACACAATCCTGTTTTTACACCACCTCCATGTTCTACTAGGGGTTCGAGCAAGCCAATACTCTATTTCCCTCTCCCTTTTCCTTTCATTTTATTCTGTTCTCGGTTTAGCTGACATCTTCAACTGTCTGTGAATTAGCCGCTCTCAACATTCCATAGGCATTGGAAGTCTCTGAGCACAGATATTTATTGAGCCATTGGGTTTTTAAAGAAATCTTTTAAATTTACAAACTAGCATAATTCCACATGTCTAGGGAGTATGCAAAAGGCAGTAACTTATTTTAGGGTGACCCTATTTCATTCCCAAACCATTTCATTTCTAATAACTTAGCTACAGTATTTCTCTGCCATTCTTCTTTCTCTTCTTTGGAACAAATAATGAGTTGATGTGCATCTCCCTGCTTCTGCCCTCACCAGCTAATAATGGGAGTGGGGCAGGGACTGGGATAACATCACATATATGAGTTAGATGTCAAGAAGGGTCATAGCTGATTGGTAGAGCACCTGCTTTGCATGCAGAAGGTTCCAGGTTCAACCCTGGAATCTCTAGGTAGGGCTAGGAATTTCTCTTTGCCTGAACACTGGAGAACGACTGCCAGTCAAAGCTGAGTTAGACAATGGGTCTGACTCAGTATGAGGCAGCTTCCTATGTTCCTTTAGTACAAAGAAAAGAGAAACAAGAGGCAGCATCTCTTATGCCTGGTTTGACAAAGCAAAGTACAAAACAGAACCATGTATTTGAGCACACATATATCATACCTGTTTTGAATAATTTTGAATTATGGTGCTGGAGGAGACTCTTGAGAGTCCCATGGGCTGCAAGAAGATCAAACCTGTCCATTCTTAAGGAAATCAGCCCTGAGTGCTCACTGGAAGGACAGATCATGAACCTGAGGCTCCAATACTTTGGCCACCTCATGAGAAGAGAAGACTCCCTGGAAAAGACCCTGATGTTGGGAAAGATTGAGGGCACATGGAGAAGGGGACAACAGAGGACGAGATGGTTGGATAGTGTCCTCAAAGCTACCAGCATGAATTTGACCAAACTGCAGGAGGCAGTGGAAGACAGGAGTGCCTGGCGTGCTCTGGTCCATGGGGTCACGAAGAGTCAGACACGACTAAACGACTAAACAACAACATATCATACCTGTATGCCCATTACGAAGGCCATATTAACTTTAGCTCCCTGTTAATTGTAGATTTCCTTGCCAAACCAGTTTTGTTTCTGTGTAATGTGCAAAAGAGCTCTAAGGGGATGGAGTTTAGGATCTGTCTGCAAATAAGTAAAAAAACAGAATACATTCCTAATTAATTTTCCCCGGCTTTCCATTCTGCATGAGCTAATCAAGATTGCCTCCCCAGACCATTAAAATCAATGAGATATTCACAGCAGTTTTAAACAAATTTATGCCAGGGTGATGTGAAAAATTAAATTAGAGAAAATGTGCACAGGCAGCTGTCATCAATGCAGAACACAGTTGTGTATATTTCCTCTTTCTATGTGGAAATCCAACAGAGACTTAAGCATCATTTTCTAGTTTCAGTCACTTTTTTGCCCAGCAGGAAATGTTAAATGTGTATATTGGGAAAAGTCTGCACTTCCAAGTAAACATACAGAAAACTAAATAAGAAAGACAAACTGCAGAAGTGAATGGGTTGGACACAGATGCTGAGGATTAAAAAGAAACCTTAGAGATTTCTGGTCCAGAGTAAGGCTATTTTTTCTGGTCACAAAAACCAAGAAAAATATATTTTAATTTTTTTCAGAACCATATAAAACTCTTTTAAAAAATAAAAAAACATTGCATTTTGATCTATTGTCCAAATGATCCAAATTTTATTGCCAAATGCCTATGCTTTTATGTGCTTAAACACAATGAGTTATGGAAATCTTAAAACAATGGAATGATCCTTTTTATTGCTTTCAATTTGTTCAAAGTAACAACTCCTTTTTTTGCTAAGTCAAAACTTTCTTCTTTCTCTCCATTTTATGGACTTGCAAAAATGTCTCTTCTGTTTTCAACCCTCTACATATGCATGTCATAAATACCAGGGCAAGATCCAATGCTTGTGGATAGTCCCCTCTCACCCAGACCTTTTTTTCTCAAGGAACATTTTTATGGTTAGTGAGATTTGGCAACCTCTTCCTTAGAACCTGCTCTGACAAGATAGGCTTCAAATTCCTTGAAACAGATCCAAAAATGTGGATTCCCAGTCCCCACACTCTGTGGGAGACCCTGGCCTGTCAGTCACGTAGTGGAGTTTATAAATCTGCTAGCACTCTAGGTAATAGAAATGAAGGGTGTGTCATGGGTGGCCTATCAGTCATGCTCCTCCATCCCAATTACACTCTGCCTCTTAACATGTTTAAGGCTCCAATTTGGAAGAAGTCTGCAAACCTGGGGCTTTCAGGAATTCCCACCCCCCCACTAAAAACATGTTGCAATCCAAGATGGAAGAGCCAAACTGCCTCTAGATCCGAAAAATAAATTTTAAAAAACCAATGGTATTTAACATATAGTGATCTGAAATTATTTATTTCTATAGGCCCCTAATGGATGTTGATTATCTGCATCACTTCTGGTTCATCCTGAAGGCAGCAAGATCCTAATGATTTTGCCTTATGACTGACCTAGAAATGTCCTACATCAGACAGATTGAGATTGAAGCCACGGCCATCTATTGGGGTAGGGAAACTGCAGACCTCCAGTTGTAGCTCCTATCACCCCCTACTGTTAGTCATGCTGGCTGGGGCTAATGGGAGTTTGAGTTCAACAACTTCTGGAGGGCCACAGACTCAGCATCTCTGTGTCTGTAGCAAATCACTCTGAGCTATCTGGATTGTACAGTCCGATTATCTAGTAAATAACAATGTCATAAGAAAATGTAGGATGCTGTCTTACACCAGGCAAGTCTATTTGGCTATTTGCCTCTTAAAGAGATATAAGTTAACCCAAACATTCCTTGACTCCGGGTCCTAATTCTTAACTTCTTTTTTTTCCCTTTGTGTCTTGCTCAGTTTTGTTTATGACATATCACTTTTCTCTTCTTTTATTTAGCTTTCAGTTGAATGTTGTTGCATTCCTATATGAAATTACCTTTATTTTTTTAAAGAAAATCTTTTGCAAGCTGCTTTGAGATTTATTTTTTATATTAGGTAGAAAGTAGTGCTATAAATAAAGTAGGGTTGCCGTATTTCAGAGAGTGAAAATCCGAACACGAATGTTGCTGAGCTTTCTTAGGCAAAGTTGTTGAAATCGGCTCTTCCAATAAGGGTTGGACATTTCAGCGATTTCCACCCGGGCATGGTTCCCGATGGGGACATATAGCAACTCTAAAATAAAGTCTCATCTGCGCTATGCATTTAAAGCTGTATCATGCCACTTTAACATGGCTCTCCTCAAAGAATCCTGGGACCTATGGTTTGTTAAGGGTGCTGACAGTTGTTAGGAAACCCATTTTCCAGTCTCAGAACTTCAGTTTTCAGAGTGATTTAACAGTCAGTCCAGGGTACTCATTATCTCACAAGTCATATGCTGAAAGACCTCAGTGTTTCTGTTGAGTCTAGGTTTTGATTTTTTGCAGGTTTTCTGGTATTTTCTCATTCTACCACCCCAACCCGAAAATGCATACTTTCACATAATAGTAGTGTTGGATTTGTGGTACAAATGCACAAGATAAGATAAGACAACAAAAATGAGCGATGACGCCAGGTTGGACCACATAAGTGCTCAGGGCAGAACATGGGAAACGAAAGTTTGCAAGCGCGTTGAAAATGCTGTAATGAGGATGTATAGTGCTACTTGAACTTCCAGAATAAAGATTACAAAACACCACAAATGAGCAATGGAAACCCTGTGGTGAGACTTGTTGCATATGGTCCAGGTCCAGTTTTGAAATTATAGAAAATCCACAGGTCTGTAGCTGAAGTGAAGTAAATGGATAGATGATAGATAGATAGATGATAGAGATAGATGATAGATAGATTATAGATGATAGATAGATAGACAGATAGATGATAGATAGATAGACAGATATAGATAGGGAGAGAGAGAGAGAGAGAGAGAGAGAGAGAGAGAGATTGCTGTGTGCACCAGAGTTGTCTGAACAGTGAAGTGTTTCAGGAGCACAGCGGTAACTGAATATTTCTTTTTGAAATATTTTATCTGTTTACAAATATACAGGCTGTGCATAGGTGGAGGCACAGCTTTTACACTCCAAAAGACAGTCGCTACTCCCACGTCAGAACTCCAGGGGAACAGCAAGCACCCTAGGGTGCTTTTACAGAGTTAAAACTTGCTTTCTCAGCTTCTGACTCAAAACTACAGTCAACAAATGAATTACAGGAATGTTAGGTGGGAGGGAAAAGAAGGGAAAGAAAGATATGCCCTTTTCAGAAAGATGGTCTAATAATTAATTCCCATGGCACCATATCTCCTCTATTTGCTTAACAAAGGAATGAGCTTTGCCAACTAGATTTTATTACTTAAACCATTCTTTTCTTGGCTAGAAGGAACCCTGTAGACCAGGTGTAGCTGCGATAAACCAGTGCAGCATGGCACAGGGACTCAGTTCCGCGGCGCTGAAAATCACATCTGCACAGACGCAGATGCCGAAAATCGTGTCGCGCATGCAATCCGGCCCACAGAGGGATCTCCGCAGGACAGATCCAGCCCAGGCAAAATAAACTTTGCTGACCCCTGCTGTAGACTGCTCAGACCATCCCCCTAATCTCGTAATACTATGAACTGGGTACAATCGCTGGATTACCATGCAAGTTCCAAGACCTAGAAAGCAGATTATTTGGATGAGCCTCTAGGAATATATTCAAGATGAAGTAGGTGTTCTCTATGTATGAACCATGTATTACTTCTCAAAATGAGAAAGAAGCCCTGAGTTCAGAGCATGGAATATAGATCCTCCCATTTAGACTACCCGGTGTATTACATCGCAGTTAAGTAATGCTGTCTGGTGCCCTTGAGTGACCTATGTGGAAGTAATCTGTGGGCAAAGATCGAGGATAATGGGTTGCCTTCTTTAAAAAGCCAAACTGTTCAGTCACTCTGACTTTGAGAAATTGCCTAGGGTCACAGCCCAGATAAGAGGAGGGAAGGAGGGGGATTTGTTCAGGCATGGCCCCAACGTGTCATAGAACTTAGTTCATGCTCAATCATTGGATACCATTTGAGCTCACTCGCTTTCTTGAATACACTAGATTGGCTTGAAAAGCAAGGTTTGATATGGTGGGCACATATGGGAGGGGTGAGGAACACCCCAGCAACAGCCTCTTTCCCCAGACTATGCTTTGGGTCACATCCTCAAGTGTTTTTGTGTTGTCTTCTTGAACTCTAATGCCTCTTGCTTGCCTAGATGTGAAAAGGAGTGTGTGTGAAAAAAACTATCTTACAGCAAAAAGTACATAGGGAGCTACCTGTCATAGGGAGTTAGTCCAATGTTCCATCTAGGGTTCTCTCCATTTCCTGTCTGAAGATTCTTAGGATTGAACCAGGGACCTTTTGCATGCAAACTCAGTGTTCTGTCACAGAACTATGACCCTTACTCTGCATAAAGCTTGCTTATTGACCATGTGAATCTTGCCTGGCTTCTGGGATAGCATAGTAGGTCTCTTTGTGAATTCAGACAGGAAATTCAAGCCTGCCTCTCTCTCTGGTCCACAGGTTGCTGCCTCAAATTCTAGCTATTGCTTAGTTACCTAGAGCTTCTTCAGTGTCATGCTGTAAAGACTTCTGGATTTACTTGGGTACCTGGGAATTCTAGTCAGATGTATGTGGCCTTGTCTTCATTCCCAGGACTCTGGGACTGAGTGCTGCCAGCATGTCCCCAACAATTTATTGTTTGTCATATTGTTTGCGCTCCCGACTTTTCTTCAACAAAATGGAACAATATAGGGACGTATCCTATTTTCCCTTCATCACAACCAAGTGAGGTAGGTCAGACTGAATAATACTGACTGACCAAAGTTCAACAAGTAAATTTCATGGCTAAGCAAGAATGTGCTGCACTGGCTTTAGAAATGTTGTGGGGAACATCAACAGCGCAGCTCAGGCCAAAGGGTTAATCCTGTGTTTCCAAACGGTTGGCAAACTCCATGTTCACATTCTACTCTGAGAATGCTGGAAACAACTAATTGCAAGCTAATTTGTGTTTCTGGAGAAATGACTCACACAGACCCCAAAAGCGGAATCTTCCAAGATTCCATTACTACACAACCTGGATGCAACAGAAGAACGTCCAACGGTGCCGAGATGCTGTTGAGGAATAAAACACTACTCCCCTTCATTGCCAAAAGTCCATCTTTCATAACTGGCTGGTGGGAAGAATAAACTTTGTGCGGGAAGGAGTTGGGAGGCTTCAGGCATCTCTGGAGCCTTATAAACTGACAGGACTGTTTATAATATTCTTAAGTGCCTTTGGGTGGTGAAATAGCTGTTTGGTTTTGGTTTCCAATCCTTAGCCGATGAGAGGAGGCTCTCAAAGGGGTTTTGCGCCCCCCACCCCCATATTCATTATATAGTGCCCTTTTACCCAGGGCTGAGCCACCCATGAGGAAAAGTAAGGCAAATGCCTCAGGCAGCAGGATCCACAGGGACAGCAGATCCGACTTCCAAGGAATGCATTGCCCGCTGCTGCTGCTGCTGCTGCTGCTGTGGTAGCAGCAATGGCTGCAGCATGTTTCTTGGATGCTGGATCTGCCACCTTCTCAGCAGCTCCCCTACCCCATGCCCTAGGAGGAGGAGGAGACCAGTAGTGCCTCCTATTTGCCAAGAGGCTGCTGTGCAATGTCACCTCCACAGCGGCCTCTCAGTGAATAAAAAGCACTGGTCTTTTCCCACCCCTAGGGAGGAAATGGTGGGGGCAGCCCTATGGGTTCTCTTGGGTTCTGCACTCACCTGGCATAATTCAGAGTGGGCCTCTTTCCCACCCATAATGACCTTTGCTTTCCATCTGATTTGATCCCAATGTAGATCTTCAATCCCCTCTTGTTTCTGATGTAGATCTTTACTCACCCCATCTTCCCTGGTTGGGGAGGGGCATATGTCATTTTGTGGTTCACCTCAGGTGCCAAAATGGATTGGCCCAGTTCTGCATTTACAAATAGCATTTATGCTTTGCTCGACACCTAAAATTAATTCCCACCTTTGCAAATAAGGACTGCCTAGCTACTCTTGATTTCTGTTTTCCACCTATCAAGGAACTTGGCTGTTGTTTAACCTAAGGATAGAGATGGCACCTCAAAGAACCACATTTGAATGTTTTTTACTTCTTTCCCTATTCCATTCTAAGATTGTGACCAGATGCAGATTCCATGGTTTCAGCATCAGCCTCAAAAAATCTCCCCCCACTGTTTTGTTTTCGTCTGGTGTCGTCCAGATGTCTTGGACTATGGTTCCATTGCTGGCTGGGGCTGGTGGGAGTTGTCCAAAATATCTGGAGGGCACCCAGATTGACAGATCTAGATCAGCTTTTGCCAACCTGGTGCCCCAGCCAGCGGATTTTTGACTCAGTCAGAATTAGCATGGCAGATGTTTTTCACTACAATTCACCTAGCCCCAGCCAGCATGGGGCACTGTTGGCAAAGGCAGATCTCGCCTGATGCAGTGTTCTGGAGAACTCAAAAGCTTATACAGTATCTTGTGATATTTTGGGTGGCATAATGCGCATGTTGCCCTAATATCGATTTTGGAATGTTTCTTATGGGCCAATACAGCTGACATTCCTTTTTGTGTAATATTTGCAATAACTGATCTCTTTGTGCTATTGTGCCTCAGTTTCTCAAATTACAGATTTATTCTTCCCTCCCCTGGGTTTTTTTCCCTTCTTTTTCTTGATTGGCTTTGACTTGAACATATTTTATTCCTCTCATGATCTATTACCTCTGCACTGCATCTACCCAGGTTAGTTAAGGATATCCCCTTAGCAGTGACTGAGAAATTGGGTGCTCCAAGGTTTAAGACTGAGCCTGGCAAATTGGGAAATGGATTTCAGAAAACAAAGGAGCAATGACTCAAGACTTCTGAGGAACAGTGGTGGGGGCAGGAGGGGGAAATTTGGGATCATTTTGATACAAGTGGCAAATGGCATGGGAAGGCTGAGGTTATGAGATCTGCTTTCCAGTACGTCAGCCATTGTGACACATGTGCCAATAGTTTGTGGCCACTAAGGGGCAATTAAGTTAAACCTAAGGAGGAAATAATTAAAACGCCAATTCTGAAATCATCTTTTGTGAGCTTAAGCATAATAAGACAATGGAACACATTACCAAGGATGCTGTAGAGCTTGCTTTGCTGACATTACTTTTTAAAAACAAAAGTCTGGAGAAATATATCCGAGGTATAATTTAGGGCAGAAATTTGCCAATTTCTGGCTGTACATTGTCAAGCTCTGCAACAGAGATCTAGTCCACTTTAAATCCCCTCTTCTGCGGACGAAATAGAATCCAGTATCATACTCAGTCCAGTTCATTGGCAGAGTCAGCTGAGGAGAAATCCTTCACCTCAACTATCCTATATTCTGTCCACATGTTAACATCCCTTGACCTTTGGAGATGTACTTTCAGCAAGACTTGAAGGGTTGCAAAATTATCCAGGCTGATTCCACCCCATATTCTGAAGCAGGCATGTCATCCTCTGCTGACACGGAGCATGCACCTGGAGCATGGTCTAGAAGGCAGATGGAGCAGGAGCCTTGCTTGAAGTTAAAGAGGTCTGGGTCAAGTCAGTGCCTGGATCAGAGATTGCCTGGGAAACCTAGGCAGGTTGCCTTATGGGCCATGGAAGAAAGGCTAAAAATTAATTAAATAAATAAAGCCACATGGATAAACCAGGAGGTTCTTGGCCAATGAGAGGCAAATGCCAAACCAGAACAACTGACAAGAGTGCAAATAATAAAAGGGCCATATTACATGAGGTTTTGTATGCTCTTCCCCCTTATGGGCTATGTCAGTTGTGCTGACTGGAATTCCCCAGCAGTTCCACCAGTCTGCTGTATTAAGCTACCCAGGAAGAATACAGTGGTACCTTGGTTCTCAAACTTAATCCATTCCGGAAGTCTGTTCCAAAACCAAAGTGTTCAAAAACCAAGGCTTGCTTTCCCATAGAAAGTAATGCAAAATGGATTAATCCATTCCAGACTTTTAAAAACAACCCCTAAAACAGCAATTTAACATGAATTTTACTATCTAATGATACCATTGATCCATAAAATGAAAGCAATATTAAATGTACTGTACTATAAAATAAATAAAACAGTATTTTAGATGATAAAAATTAAAACTAAACTTCAATTACAATGGGGGGACGCAAATTAGCAGCACAACAGGAAACAAGGAAATGGAAGGATTGAATTACAATGGGGGGGCGCAAATTAGCAGCGCAACAGGAAACACAGGGGGACTCAAAATGGAGCACGTTCGGCTTCCAGAAAAAAGTTCAAAAACCGGAACACCTACTTCCGGTTTTGCAGTGTTCAGGTTCCAAGTTGTTCGTGAACTAAGCTGTTCAAAAACCAAGGTATCACTGTAATGCATTTTGTAGTAGGGTGCTGTGTCTTGCAGGGAGTTGGCACATCAGAATCTCTTCCTGCCTGCAAATCAGAAGAGTGGCCTTTCCTTACAGATTCATCTGTGAAAATTGTCTCATTTCCTGTCGACCATAAGGACTCTCATCCAAGGTCTTATTCCCCACTTGGGGAATGTAATGTATCTTCTTAAAATGCATTACTTTAAGCACTCTTGCATGTGCATGTTTATCACTTTATGATCACATTTATGATGTGTGAAAGAGCCATCGCAGATCAAACTTCACAAGATTCATTCAATTTCCAGCCATACATTTTCATCACCATCAAAATGAAACTGTTGAGCAATCAAGCAGTAGGAGATAAATCAATTGACAGGAACATACATGTATGAGCATCTTAGATGTTCCCCATCAAGTACCGCCAGCAATAAAAACAACAACAATGCAGGGTTCTACAGATGCTCACTTCTGCAAGAAGCCAGAGCTTGTTTATTCAAAAATACCCTCCAGAGCACATCATATTAGGATGGAAGCCACCATCCAGGCTTTGTCATCTTCACTCTTTATGACAATGGTTCTCTAAGAGCTGCCTTCTCCAACCTCATGCCCTCCAGAAGTCTTGGACTTTCTCATAATGTTCCACTGGTGGACAGACCTACTTTCTCATAGCTTCATTATAATATAAAACCAGATGGCTCAATCAGAAGCCAACCAGTTCATGACTAACAAGCCTTCTCTATAAGATTATTCAACATCTGTTGAAGAGAAGGTGTTGCGCATTACTCCAGATGAGGTTGCATTGTAATTGAGGATAAGATACTAAAGCCAAGATTGCAAATGGCCTTTGTCATCCCAGATTATTAGCCAATAACATTAACACATTTAAAGAGAGAGAGCAACCATGGTTGCATTACTCAGCATTCCAACAAAGGAAATTATTGACAAGGAGTGAAAAGGAGACACAGAATGTTTTGGCCAATCGCCCTGTTAATTTGGGCTGCATTGGTAAAGGATGAATTGATTAATGTCCTATGAGTAACAGCCTATTGTCTGGCCACATTAAACCAACTTCTATATCCTGGATCTTCATGGAAGCTTTAATGACTTTTAACTGACAAAAACTGAACTTTCTGGGAAAGCTGCACACATTAAAATGTTGAAAGCTAAAAGTTGTTGACCTGCTGAAGGAAACCTCACATCTATCTCTCTGTTCAAGTTCCCAGCAGTATAATAAGTTTTCAAAAGTGGAAACAGCATACATATCATGCAAAGAACACTTTGTGATCTTTGACTTAAAATAAAATTCATATCAGTAAAGCAAATAAAAACTGTTTCTGGGGCTGCAATTCAATGGACACTTACCTAGGACATTTTCATTGTGATCAGTGATATCGACTTCAGAGTAGGGATTGAGCCAAAATTCATTCTGATTGTATTTTAAAACAAACCTACACATTTTTTATTTCCCAAACAAGTGAACGAAACTCTGAATTTTGCATGTAGTTCTTGAAGCAAAGAATGTGTATGAAAAAATGTGTATTTCAGGGGAAAGTCTAAACAAATGCATACATTAGTGAAAATGAACATACATAAATCTATTCTGTTAGGTGGAAATTTCTTGGCAGAATGTATTGTGCATTAAAAAAATGTGTATAAAAATGTCTATATTAGAATGAAAGGATATGAAAATGCACACACCATTTCATGTGAACTTAAAATAAAAATCACATATGATCAAATGAGGTAAATGGAACTTAAGACTGGAAAGATGAAAAACTGAGAGAAACTGAAATTAACTTCTTAGTAAAGCAAGGATAGGCATGACCTGCAACTGTAAATATCCATGTAAATCAGGAGTGGGGAGAACCTTTGGCCCTCCAGATGCTGCTGAAATAAAACTCCCATTAGCCCAAGGAAGTATGGTCAGTGGCCATGGATTACCTGTATAGGATATGTATTTGAGCAACATCTATAGGGCCAAAGCTTTCCCATCCCTGATGTAACTTAAGCAAAGTGAGAGGAAGTTATTACCTAAGAAATAATGTTACGTGAGCCACCTAATTGCTCCTAAGTATTAGGTTACAGGGAAACAGGCAGAGGGCCTTTCTTGTTAGTCGTGCCTGCCCTAAGGTGCACCCTCCCATCAGATGTCAATGAAATAAACATCTACTGACTTTTAAGAAGACACCAGAAGGCAGCCCTGTACAGGGACGTTTTTAATGTTTGAGTTGTTTGTGTTTTGTTGGAAGCCACCCAGAGTGGCTGAGGCAACCCAGTCAGATGGGCGGCATATAAATATTAAATTGTTGTTGTTGTTGTTATATCCTTTGGCTTGGTCGGTGTACAAAGAAAAAATGAAGGCAAGCTTTTCATATGCTTTGTACCAAGTGGATGAAAGTATGTCAGATTTTTACATTTGACTGTGCAACTTCTCTGATGTGTAATATTATTTAGTAGTTTGAGTCAATGGACATTTGAATCCTGAGTGAGTAGATTCTTTCCTCGAGTAAAGCTCATGCATCATGGGTATTCCAGACACTTCTCCTTGATCATTGATTCTGCCAAAGCTGAGTCTTTCCTTCTGACATCGAGGAATTAAAAGGAATTTGGAGGAAGTTTATAAACATGCCACAGACAGTTTATGAAAAGAGGTTTTGAAATGTGATTAAAGAATTTTTTATGAAGTGTCCTGATTGCATTGCTCGTGTATGCTCATAATTCCGGCAAGGAACTAGGCCAATAGAAGACAGAGGGGAATGAGTCAGAGGAGAGGGAGATTGGAGGCAACGGCACAAAGGCCAGAGAATGTGACAGCTTTCTAAGTCACAGCCTGGCCTTCTCAATCCCTTACTGTACCTGCCAGTCTCACAATCTAGTCCAGTAGAACCCAAAGTTATAAACTATCTTGCACAATTCAGAAGCCTTCTATCAAAACAAGGGATTAACAGGGATCTCATCTGAAGATCACATAGATGGTACATTATTTGTATTGATGAACATTTATATATAAAGGTGCAATTATTACAATGTGTGGGGCTGCCAGTTGGCCCAGTTCCGAAGCCCCAGCTGATGCAGAATGCAGTGGCTAGATTGCTGTTGGAAGCAGATAGCGGACAGCATGTGACACCTCTGGTAAAACATCTGTATTGGCTGCCCATATGCTACCAGGCCAAACTCAATGTAATATACAAGCCCTGAACTACTTCAGTCCAGGATATCTTAAGGACTGCCTGAGCCCTTATATCGTAGTTTCATCACAGAGAACATAAGGAGGAATGCTGTTCATTGTTCTCCATATTACAGAGTTGGGGCTATTGTGCTGAGGGGGTGGGGGGAGAGAGAAAATATTTGCAACTTCTTAGACTTTTTTAGCCATCTTTTGGGCTTGTTCTTGGGCTGGAGTATTGTTTAAAGGGAGCTGATACTATTGATGTTAATTTTTTGTATCTTTATTTTAGATTTTATTAAGATTTAAGCTGACATTGTTTGATTTGGTTGTGAATTTTTAATGTTTTATTTATTGTTTATGATGACTTTCATTATGCTTGCAATTATGTATTTTTTCATATTGTAAGCAGCTTTGAGCATGGTTTAAACTACAGAAAGGCAGCATTCAAATAAAATGATGTATATATGTATTTACTTTTAAAAAGTGACCTACATTAAACCTACTTGTTAGTTGATAGCAACATCCCATCTAGACTCACAGCTTAATAGTTTAGGAAGCCTTGTTTTAATCTATTCTTCCACATAACACCCCTATCAGGAATACTATTATCTACATTTTACAAATGGGGAACATCTTTTACAGATGGTAAGACCTGAAGTGATTTATAGCTCAATCCACAAACTTCAATAGGACTGAAGCAGCTTATTTCAATTTAAGCAGTTTGTGGATTGGGCTGTTAATTGATAGCTCTAATCTCTTTGAAGGCTGCTTTAGTAGTAAAGTTTTGGTGCTGTAAACATTTTTTGCTCAGGAGGAACCAACAATTTGAATAGCACTTTATTACTTAAAAGTCCCCCCCTGAGCTGAAACTGCTCTTTCGGCATATGATTCAGAGAGTTCATATGCATGGGCCTTTCCATTTTGAATCACTGAATTGGCTCATAGCTGCAATGCCACATGCTGAGGTGATCATGCGACTACTAGCAGAACAAGCAAGACTCAACAAAAGGAGGGATGTCTATGTGCTTTTTACAACAGTCAGAAAATGACTCTTACCCCAGCATATCAAAAGTGATCTGTGTTCAGTTACTTGCAAGACATCATCATTCAGTATGTGGCATCTAGAGCTTGAAATGCTACATAGACCAGTTTGAAATCCTGGCTGCCATTCACACAGACCGACTTGTGTGTACTGGTTTGGAAGACTAGGGTCCAAATCTGCATTCAGCTATGAAGCTCATTGGACCAGTTGCCATCTCTCAGCCCAGCCTAATTCACAGGATTACTGTGAGGATAAAATGGGGAGGGAGAGATGTGAATACACCACCCTTGATCTTTCAAGCAGAAAGATGGGTATAAATGCAATAATATATATATATATATATACACACACACAAACACACACACACACACACACACATATATATATATATTTAAGGTTATAAAAGTGATCCTGAAAATGTATCAAGATCATAGGAGAGTGTCTTGCATTCAGACATCTGGCAGTTCTGATGAGGGTCAAATTATTCAGTTCTAGTTTAGTCAGTGTATGAATGAATATGAATTTTTCCTTCTCCCTCTTTCCAGGAGTGGGAAAGATTGTTGTTAGGAATACCCTCCCTATTCGTCTCACAGATCTACAATTCCTAGAGTTCCTTTGGAAAATACAAGAGGATTCCTTTTTTATTTGACTTGCCCAAGAATGTAGCCCTGTTCAACCATCTCATCTATGGAAATTCCCTCTCTTTCGCTCCCTTAAGATGCTAGGCTTTTATTAAGGGCAGGTTTTTTAAAATGTGTTTGCTGTGCAGCCCTGACTCATTGGGATTGGGACTCTTAATAAAATATCAAACTAGAGGAAGGTTTCAAAGGAAAGGCCAGATATAGAGATGTTCAGCTGCAACAACTGCATGATTGAAAATTGTAGTGAAAGTCTCATGTGTCTGCCATTTAGCCCCTCCTGGTCTAACAGCTCCCGGGGCAGCGGTTAAGGTCTTCAGTCCCCCCCCCCCACTTTTTAAAACATATTTTCATTAAAGATTTCTTGGTTTACAAAAGTATGTGCAATGTCTCTTTTTTCAAGTTACATTTTCTGCAGATAAGTTTCATTTGCTGAGACATTAGTGTTACATTAGGAAGAAAAGGGGGAAAGAGGTGGAGGGGGATATGGTGAGTGGGGGTGGGGTCAGGAGGCAATGCTTCTATTCTACTTAGTGTATGTGTGGGGTTTTGTGTCAGCATCGCTTGTGCAGGTTCTCTTTACTACTCACTTGCATTCCTTTGGTGGTGAGAGAGGTTGGGGTTGGCCTAGGGTGTGGTTGTTTGTTTGGGATTGGCTATGGTGAACTTTGTTTTCATGTGTGAGTGGGGTGAGTGGGTGTTTTTGAATCAGGTTAGCCAGATTGATTTGTATGTTGTTAGCAGATTCTTGTCATTGCCCTGTTGGGCTCCCTTTTTGATCTGCATCTGGTTTGTCATTTCTATGTTTTTGGATACAATCAAAACCCTTTGAATGATTGGAATGGAGGAGAGAGGTATTAGCCAATCACCTTTCTACTTACTCCCAGCGTCAGGCCATTGTTACTTAGGTGGCCAGGAGCTGGAGGAGCTCATCTTTGTGCAGTTGACCGAATTCAAAGGACTGCAAGGATTCGAAGCTTTTTGAGCTAGGAATATTAGGCAGAGATCTGTAATGCACTTGTTGGAAATGTGTTGGCATTTATTTATTTATTTATTTCTGGGGCAAACCCTCTTACATTTTTCATGGTTGGTTGAGCTAGAGGAATCTGGTTGGCTGAAACCTAAATGCAGCAACAGATGGTGTGGTGGCATGTGGGAACTCAACATGACCTCCAATTTATCGTATGACTGCTGCTGAGCAGGAGATAGAGCAGGAGAGGCGATGTGGTGTCAAGATCACTGACATTTGCACCATGCCAACCTCACTGCCATTTTGCTGCTTCGACTCTTGCTGTTGTTCACTACATGTTCTCCCCCCTGTGAAGTCAGGGAAGCATAAATGGTTCTCCCCCTTTTTTTACCATTAGTACCCCAGTTTTAGGACATCCTCCCCTCCAAGTGCTTTGGTCATTTTCTGGTACCACTAAGACTTTCCTCCTTCTCCAGGTCTTCTGAATGGGCTGTTTTGTGCCTGAGAGATACATGGCTGTGTACTGAAGGATATACTGAACAGATGTATTTTAAAGTTATTGACTGACTGAAAAATAATTTCTGCAACAATGCTTAATATAGGCAGGATTACAATAAGGTGAAGGCATCCTACAGTTGTAAATAATCCTGATGCTTGTCATCCCAACACTTGGGACCACAATGACCGCTCCCCGCTTAAAATGGGGGGCGCCCTTTGCATGGACGCTCGCAGCCCTAGATCTGGAGTGGCCCCATCAGCATAGGCTTGGCTTTGCCTTCCCTCAGGTGGGATACCTGGAGGTCCCCGCCTACCTCAGTCAGTTGTCCAATCCCACCTGGGGGAAGCGTTGCCAAGGAGACCAGGCCAGGTAGGGGGAGGGATTACCTGCCCACACAATAGAGGGAGGGTCTTACCTGGGAATCCTCACTTGGCTCCAGAGCTTCTCCCACCCTACCCACCCTCAGTTAATGTCTTGTTTTGCAGGTTAACTTTTCTTCACAGGTATGCGGGCGCTACTACGTCAAGGTCGCTGTTAAAGGGCCGGAAAGGAATTTCCCTGCATTGGCAGGTTTCGCCTTTCCCGTAGCAACCAACTTTGGCGGTATCAGGCCTTGGGTGTAATCCTTTAGTCCATCTTCCTCTTTGCGGCAGTGATACCAGGGTTCCCCATTAAAGGGGTTTCTGAAGGGAGGCTTTGACCTTACGCCGAAAGGTCGTCATTGCTCTCCCCTGCGGCGGCGGCGGCAGCATAACGGGGGTGGCTATCTCTGCTTGAACATATGTTCTCCAGAGCCGGCCCATCCCCCCCCACACACACTGGATAACCCTGAAGCTCCCTAGGTCCCCCCGGCTGGGGACTGGGGAGGGAGAACGCCCAATGCCTGAGCCAAGGTCTACCCACATTTGAAATTTAATAAAGTTGTGGCCAATTTAATCCCATAGCACGTTGTCTTGAGTCGTTATTCCACATGACGGGGGGGGACCGCTCGGGATCTGGGGACTCCGCCTGTCCATGCAATTTCCCCTCCAGAATCCTGTTCAGAACAACATGCTGTAGTGTTGGGAAAGAAACTGGATTCAGCTCTCTGGTCCCACTAGTGGAAGGCCTGCACAAGGCCTTCAGCTAGCAAAACAGGGCTTTCCCCTTTCTCTACCCCATGTCCCCCCCCCCCAAACTGGCTCAGGGTGGTCAGGAGGACCCCCAGAACAGTGTGCAAAGGAAGGGAGGGGGAAATCATTCCACCAGGCAAGGAGGAATGCTTGCAGTGATGGAGCCATCTCCTAGGCACTATGCTGAATTCCTCCCACAGTGTTGTCCCATGGCATTCTGGGGGAATTAAGAATAACAGACAGTGGGGAAAGAGGTGGGAGAACTACTGGTGAGCTTCATGCCCCCATTCTGATTTTATTTTTATTTTTATAATATATTTATTAAAGTTTTCAAATAAAACATATATTAGATAAGCACTTATCATTGTCCATTTAACATCTCTCAATTGTTACATGGGACTCCCCCACACCTCCCGCATACACTTACATCATTATTAAATTAGTTTCAAACAAATTATCATTTAATTCATCTTAATTAATAATCTTAATTTGGTTTGACATATAATTCAACCTTAAATCTAATTTAATGGTAGACAATTGTCTGCACTGGCATCCAATTCAGCACTCAGCCAAATTACAATATTTTTGTAAATAAATCTTAAATTTCCTCCAGTCTTCTTCCATCCTTTCTTCTCCCTGGTCTCGAATTCTGCCGGTCATCTCGGCTAATTGCATATAGTCCATCAGTTGCATCTGCCATTCTTCCACAGTGGGTAGCTCCTGAGTTTTCCAATTCTTGGCAATTAATATTCTTGCTGCTGTTGTTGCGTACAAAAAGAATGTTCTGTCCTCTTTTAACACACTCTGGCCGACAATACCCAGGAGAAAGGCCTCTGATTTCTTAGTGAAGGTGTATTTAAACACCTTTTTTAATTCATTATATATCTTCTCCCAAAAGGCCTTCACTCTAGGGCAGGTCCACCAGAGGTGAAAAAATGTTCCTTCATTTTCCTTACATTTCCAACATTTGCTATCAGACGAATGGTATATTTTAGCCAGTTTAACAGGGGTCATGTACCATCTATACATCATTTTCATCACATTTTCCTTCAACGCATTACATGCAGTGAAGTTCAGCCCAGAGGTCCACAACCTTTCCCAATCTTCAAACATAATATTATACCCAATATCCTGCGCCCATTTTATCATTGTTGATTTTACCATTTCGTCATGTGTGTTCCATTTCAGCAGCAAGTTATACATTCTTGAAAGTACCTTAGTCTTAGGTTCTAACAGTTCAGTTTCTAACTTTGACTTTTCCACTTGGAATCCTAGCTTTTTGTCATTTTTAAACACTTCTTTAATCTGAGCATAGTGTAACCAGTCTCGCACTTTGTCTCTCATCTTTTCTAAACTCTGCAATTTCCAGTTGTCACCATCCTTTTCTATTATCTCCCAATATTTTGGCCAGTTGGCCTCCATATTGGCTCTTTTCCGAGCCTTAGCCTCCAGGGGTGACAGCCACCTCGGAGTTTTATTCTCCAGTAAGTCTTTATATTTTGTCCAGACATTAAAGACTGATTTTCTGACAATATGGTTCTTGAAGGCCTTATTTATCTTAGCTTTATCATACCATAAATATGCATGCCATCCAAACGCATTATTAAAACCTTCCAAATCCAAGACATCCGTATCTTCAAGAAGTAACCAATCTTTTAACCAGCAGAAAGCTGCAGCTTCATAATACAACTTTAAATCTGGCAGGGCAAAGCCCCCTCTTTCTTTCGCATCTGTTAATATTTTAAATTTGATTCTGGGCTTTTTGCCCTGCCAGACAAATTTAGAAATATCTTTCTGCCACTTCCGAAAGCACTCTGTCTTGTCTACAATCTGCAGTGTCTGAAACAAAAATAACATTTTTGGCAATACATTCATCTTGATGGCAGCTATTCGGCCTAACAAAGAAAGTTTTAGTCTTGACCAACTATCCAAGTCTCTCTTAATCTCTGACCAACATTTTTCATAATTATCTTTAAATAAACTCAGATTTTTTGCTGTTATGTTTACCCCTAGGTATTTAACTTTTTTAACCACATTTAGTTCTGTCTCTTTCTGAAGCTGTTCCAACTCAATATCTGTCACGTTTTTCCCCAAAACTTTAGTTTTTTGCTTATTTAACTTAAATCCTGCCACTCGACCAAAGTTTTGAATCAGTTGTAGTACTCTTTTCAAACTAGACTCCGGCTCCTGTAATGTCAGAACTAGGTCATCTGCAAAAGCTTTAAGTTTATATTGTTTCGCTCCGACCTGGATCCCTTCCACCAACCGGTCCCCCCTAATCATATTCAGGAGCACTTCCAGAACCGAAATAAACAGTAATGGGGAAATCGGGCAGCCTTGTCGTGTACCTTTTTCAATTTTAAACTCTTCTGTAACCACATTGTTAACTATCAGTTTAGCCTTTTGTTCTGAATATATTGCCTCAATCCCGTTCTCAAACCCCCGTCCCACTCCCATTTCTTTTAAATTCCCCTTCATAAATTTCCAAGAAATGTTGTCAAAGGCTTTCTCCGCGTCTATAAAAATTAAAACTGCTTTAGTGTTTATGTTTGTTTGTAAAAGTTCCAATATGTCTATGATGTTCCTTGTGTTAGTAAACATATGTCTGCCCGGGAGAAAGCCTGCCTGGTCTTTATGGATTATCTCACTTAAAACTTTCTTAAATCTTCGTGCCAAAACATCTGCAAATATTTTGTAATCCACATTTAAAAGGGAGATGGGACGGTAATTCTTGAGTTGTGTCTTTTCAGTTTCTGACTTTGGAATCAATGTGATAAATGCTTCTTTCCACGATTCAGGCGCCTTCTTCCCCTCCATTATTTCATTACTGACCTCCAACAAAGGTTGTATCAAATAATCCTTCAATGTCTTGTAGTAGTTAGAGGTCAGTCCATCTGGCCCTGGTGATTTGCCCTGTTTCAGACTCAGGATGGCCTGTTCAATCTCTTGTCGTGTTATTTTGCCATTTAAAATTGTTCTATTTTCTTCTGACAGCTTTGCTAATCCATTTCTCTCCAAAAATTGTGTAATCTCTATTTCATCTTGTGGCCCTTGAGTATATAACTTTTTAAAATACCTCTGGAAGCACTTTCTAATCTCTCCCGGGTTCTGAATGTTCCTTCCTTCAACCTCTAAGTTTGTTACTGTGTTTAATCTTTGTCTCCTTTTCAACTGCCAAGCTAGCAGTTTCCCACATTTATTTGCCGATTCAAAAGTTTTTTGTTTCATTGTTTTAATCTTCCATTCTATTTCCTGATTTATCAGCTTGGAATATTGCGCCTGATAAAGTTTAATTTCTCTCAGAATCGGTTGGGACTTCGGGTTAGATCTTAACTTCTTCTCCAACTCTTTGATATTTTCCAGAATTTTATCTTTCTTTTCATTTTGCAGTCTTTTCTTTAAGGAATTCTGTTGAATCAAGAACCCTCTCATCACAGCTTTACTTGCATCCCAGATAGTTCTTTTTTCCACCGTAGTGTTCAAATTAATCTCAAAATAGTCCTTTAAGGTTTTTTGGGCCTTCTTTACAATTCTTTGATCTCTAAACAGGCCATCATTCATCTTCCATCTAAAGGAGCCGATTGGGATCAATGTCATATCCATTCTCAAGGCGTTATGGTCGGAGCATGTTTTGGGGCAGATTTCCACCTTCCTCACCTTAGGTGCCAGACTTCTAGTTATCCATATTTGGTCGATTCGTGTCCAAGTCAGTTGAGCTTCAGAAAAGAATGTTCCTTCTCTTCCCAGGGGGTTTCTAACTCTCCAGATGTCAACCCAGTCCATATTGTCAGTCATTTCAAAAAAGGTCTTAGGTAGTCTTCCCTCTTTAGTAATGTTCTGGTTCTGTGACTTATCCATATTTGTTGATACGACCCCGTTCATGTCCCCCATCATGATGACGTTGTTGTAATCCAGATAATCCAGCATGATCTCGTGCAACTTCTTATAAAAATCCGATTTTCCTTCATTTGGAGCATAAATTCCTAATATCAAAATTTTTTCTCCTTGATACTGTACTTCTATTGCGAGGATTCTTCCACTTTCATCTTTAAAGAGAAATTTTGGTGAAAGGCTCTCTTTTGCATAGATCACTACACCTCTCTTTTTAACTGTATCCGATGATATAAATTCTTGACCAAGCCTTTTGTTTATTAACACCTTTCTATGGAGCCTAATCACATGTGTTTCTTGTAAGCATATAATGTCCAATTGTTCCTTTTTTAGAATATGAAAAATTTTAGACCTTTTTTCGGGACTGTTACAGCCATTTATGTTCCAACTCAAAAGCTGCAGAGACATCCTGGATAGATCTGGTTATTCTTTCTGGGGTGGTACCTTGTTCTCCGGTCCTTGAGGATCCGAGGGGGCGGGCTCCCCTGGAAGTTCTGGCGCTGGCAATCCAAGTCCTTTGTGGAGGTCTTCTCCGTGTGCTCCCAAAAACTTGTCTCTATCTTCCACTGTTTTGATTTTGATCTTTCTCCCTCTGTAGGTAAAGGATAATCCTTGTGGAAACTCCCACCTGAAGATAATTGCGTTGCTTCTCAACAGTCTTGCCAATTCCGTGTAGTTAGATCTAAGGTCCAGCAACTGCTTAGGAATGTCCTTGTAGATTTCAATTCTCTTGCCCAAAATGTCTAGTGACTTTTCGTAGTGCAGGCCCAAAATCTTGTCCCTTTCCTCCTTTGATCTCAGTGTTATCAAACAATCTCTGGGCTTCTCTGTCCTTCTGACTCTGCCAAGCCTGAAAGCAGATACAATTTTAAAGTCTTTTTCCTCTAACTTCCAAAACTTGGCAAATTCCTTAGTTAGAAATTCAATAAAATTATCTTCTTCCACCTCTGGTATTGACCGTATCCTCAAGTTGGTCTCCCTGTTTCGCAGTTCTGTCATCAAAAAGTGAATCTGATGTTCTCCAACTTGTTTGCTGAGTGGTCTTACTTCTTTCTCAAGTTCTTCCAATCTTTGACTAGTATCTTCAGCCAGTTTACGATTTTCACCTACAGCCTCCTTTAATTCTCCAATAGACTGGGCATTCTGTGCAACTTGTCCAGTCAGCTTATTCAAGCTTTCTGTGTTCTGTTCAATTTTAGCTGTATGCAAATCAGCCTTCTTGTCCAGAGCCTCCAGTTTCTCCAAAATTTTCTCCAAGACAGAGCTACTTGTCCCTGAAGCCATATCTCCCAGGTGCAGCTCCTCTGTCTCACCCTCCCCTGCCTGTATTAGGGAGGCCGCCTCTATGTCTGGAGGCAAAGTGGAAGGCAAGGCCGGCACAGAAGATCTACGCTGTGAGGCTGCAGATAAAGTTAGAGTTGTTTGTTTAGTCCTTCCTCTTCTCCTTGCGCCACTCATTCCAAAGTTATCTGTAATCCAAGGTCAATCCAAGTTGTTCCCATGAGAAAGCAGAGTCCCAGATGCAATAGTCAAACAGAGGCCGGGAAAGGGAAAGTAAAACAAAGTCACTGCTGTAAGTCCAAAATCCTCTAGAGGGAGCTTAATACGTCTTCAGGGAGAAGATCAAATCCAAGTTAAACTTATAAATTTAAATCCATGTCTATCGCCTCCACAATGTATTATTTTCAGCAGAGTAAAACTTAAAGCAAAACAGTGTTTCTTACAGTGCCTTGACTGCAACAGTTTCAAAGTATCCAGTTCCAACTCAGAATGTTTCAAAATCTGAATTCAATGTATCCAAAGTTGCAAACTGGTGCTCATCCAGGCAGCTCCAGCACCAGAGATTCTTATTTATTTTATAATCCACTGGTGCCACAGAAGAAGGATATCAGTGCACCCCGAATATAACCAGCAAAAGTCAATAGCTCAAAGTCTTTCACTCAGAAAACTGCTTTAACAGGGTGCCAGCATTTAGTTAACGCATAACTTTTTGTCTCCACTCCTCCTGCTCTTTGCTTAAAGTTCAGTATAGCGGGAGATGGGCTTCCTGCTTATCCTCACTCCGTTTTCAGCCAGATTTCAACTTTTTTTAAAAAAGTTTTAAAAGTTTCATAAAGTTCTCAAAAAGTTTCAGAAAGTTGACAAAAGTTTCAGAAAGTTTTCAATGTCCAAATTTACTCACGGGTTGTAGTTTCCAAAGTTCAGAAAAGTTGCAGGAAGAAAGGACAGCGCTGACCGGCAACAGCAATGCGGCTTCACTTCGCTGTTTGCGCAACGACCCACAGCGCCGCTACCCCCTCCGCGATCCGGAGCCCCTTACGGGGTCCCTTCAACGTTTTGGGGGCTGCTTCTGGCGCCCGCCGGGTCCCGAGACCACAGGCTTCTGCCACCTGTGGTTTTCCTGAATGGGTCTCCGCTTCGCCGTAGCGGACGACCCGTTTACAGCGGAGCTCCCTTCTCCTTACTCGGAGAAGGCAGCCATTACCGGTCGCGCCGCCTCCGGAAGTCGCCCCCATTCTGATTTTAAAACCCCCTCAAAATAGCTGAACAGCCCCTTCCTTTTGCAACCTTTGAATGGGGCCATGAGTGCTAGTTCCAGTATAAGATGGGTCGAAGCTGGTACCAAGCTAGTATTGCCTCCTTCATGCCAGAACATTCCCCCTCCCCAAATTCAGATTGACCCTGTCAAAAATCTGGCGCAACATTAATAATATTACTGCTGAGAGTATATCGGCTAAGGAAATTACACTAGGCCAGGGACATCTTTCCCTTTCTTCTTTGAACAGCTGGCACCCAATACTGTGTTGCAAGTGCTTTTGAAACTCCTCTCAGGGAAGGAATGGAGGGGGTAAAGGAGTTGATGCTGCTGAGAAAACTGTCTGTAATCTCCTTGGATCCCAGCCACCACCTCTTCCTTATCACCACGTCCCTCCCCTTATTAAAGGAAGCATAGAAAAATCACCCCCTGTTATCTCTGCCACAATCTCCACATCATCCACCCCTTCCTCAGTTCCTAACTATCTTCATATTTCTACCCCAAACAGTAACACTCAGGGACCTCATCTGCCAAAACTTTAGGAAAGCAGCCAGGAAACTAGATGATCCTTTGATGTGCCTCGCAAGCGGCTGAAGCTTTTGAAGCCGGTATAGGAGCACGAGCTTGAGAAAACGAAGTCCTTCTCCACTGCATACAGGGGCAGTTCAAAGTTGCTATTGGCCACACAAAAGTTCCTCACTTGGGGCTACAAATTACCCGATCCAGTCACACAATTCATGAAGGAGAGTCTATGGCAACTTTGTGCACAGCTAGGTGAGGGCATTTCAACAGGTGCACCTCGGGTTGCTTCTAAGGGTGTTGTCGCATCCCTCTTCTCTCAACAGGCAACAGGAAAATATAGCACATATTTGTTCCCAGACTGCTATCTGATGTGTATATATGTGGAGGAACTTGGCGAATGTATTTATATCCATTACCAACTAATGAAATGTAACTGGCTGACAACAGGCTAGAGCCCTGCCAAAATCAAACATGAGGCCTGCAGATGTCCTTGGGAACAGAAAGCAAAGCCCCCTTTGGAGGGGTTAGCACAGCACAAAAGGTTAGCTTTAAATTTGGTACAGATGCTAAACTTGCCATTTGAAATCCATTTCGTTAGTGGATGGGGGTCCTTTTGGAGAGAAAAGCATAAATTCAGTTTCAAAAATCCAGACGCTTAGCATTTTCTGCTGCCTCAAATTATGTGACTCAGGTTGTTTCGATACATTGCAATTTGTCTGCTACCCGAGGGCATGAAGGGGAAAGGAAAACAACAGTTGACTTTGACACAAGGAGAGGACAGGCTCCCACATCTATTATTAGTTGAACTAACACCACTTTCTACTTGAAGGTTAAAACTGGGATCACATAAAGAGAAAATGGTGCTAATTTCTTCACTGGGGAGATGGGCAAGTTAACCATTGTCAGTGGTGACCTGTGAGAAGTCTAATGCCTGGGGCAGAAGGAAGTAGGTTCTCAAAAAATAAAGCAAAGGGGGGGAGCTCAGAACAGCAACTGGAAAGGAGAATAGGGTCACAGACACACTGCACATTTAAAGCACGCAGCTTCACCCCAAAGAATCCTGGGAACTGTAGTATGTTAAGGGTGCTGGGAAGTGTAGCTCTGTGATGGGAAAACTGGCATTAAGCAGATGGTTTCATCAACAGCACAACAGAATGATCTCCCCAAAGGCTGTCCCCACAAGCAACCATTCAGCTCATGGGGACAGATGGCATGCATTCAGGCCAAACTCAGCAGGTCTAGTGGGGTGAGGTCGTATACACAGTCCCCCCAGGAAGACCAAAATTCTAATAAGGAATGGGGAAAATTCATAACTTATCTTAAAGACCATTGTAAACAGTTAAAACCATTAGTAGGACTGGAATATCACTTGTAGTTTGAATTCTGGACATAATGGAAGAGGCAAGGATTTGGAGTATTATAAAAGATGCGGGAGGAAATGATTAATAATAGGACCCACAAAGGGGAGGATGGAAGTCCAGAAGATTCCTAGGAATCTTATTTTTATGATTTATGTTTGATATATCTCTGTAAGTTTTTAATTTGAAATGTGTAGTCAAGAATAATTTTCATATCTGTTTTTTCTTTTTTCTTTTCAGCACTCCCAATTATCAGTGCTGCTAGTTTAGGCATTTTAGGCAGCAGGGGAAAACAAAATGTGAAAATACTGACTTTAACAAGTTGATGCTTAAGATTATTGTATTATTGCTAGAAGTTTAAAGATAGTGGATGAATTCAAACTACTCAGTGGGTTAATGGAAAGCTAATATTTGACCCAGGGATTCCCAAGTCATGCTTTTAACCTGAGTGTTACGCCACTGTAGAAAATATGTGACCATGCATTTCCTTTACAGTTATTATTTTATTAATCTTTTGGCAGGAAAATATAAATTTCTAGCTGCCTTGTATCTGGAGGTGCTCAGAATTCTAAGAAACCAGAAAATCAGTGCTTAAAATCAGTGCAGTTTTTAAAGGTTCAATATGCCATCTTGATTCAAAATGGCATTCAGCTGCATCAAAACATATACAAAAATCTGCTCCTTCATCACCAGAAGCATCAAGCAAAATTTGGTTGCAATATCTTAAGAGGGATCTAAATCCATGGCAAACAAACAGCCTTCTATAATACATAAAAAGAATGCATGGTCTTTCTGTTTCTCATTATGATTAAGCTACCAGGATTTTAATTGTCCCCCAAACTGGATATTTGGCTACCAATTTCCTCTTGTGTGGTGAGAACACAATCACCATAAACTGAGAAGTGAAGGAGTTGTAAAAACTGCTGCACAGCAAGCAGGAAAGGTTGACACACTTAAACAAAAAATAAAAAAGTTTGTTTGTAGCATCAAAATGACAACATAGTGAACATGAATGTGCTATAGCTACATGGCACACTCTCAACGCAGAAGTACTTCCAGAGTTTTATGCTACAACAGAAAAACCTTGTGTGGCTTGGACCCTCCTCAGTACCCTCCTCTGCCTAGTGGTTAATGAAGTCCTGAAGAAAGACTGTGTGAATTGTTGCCGTCTGTAATGATTTTGAAGCCAATTCGTCTTCAACCTCGAGTGTTTCAGAATCTCAAAAATGTCAACAACTGACGAATGCAGCCAACGGGGCTCATTCTACAGAAAAATGTTGTCTCATTCTCCACCCAGTTCTTCATGTAATTCCCTTATGAGGACAAGAGACAAGAAGCACATAACTGGATGTGGAGTGAAGCTAACAGAAGCCCCAAGAAGTTGAAGGAAACACTCACCAGCAACAACAGCAATTGCTGTTATTAACAGGGTAATCCTATACATCTTTTACTCAGATGTAAGCCCCAATGAGTAAAATGGGACTTCTTTCCAGGATTGTGTGCGTCAGATTGCAGCCTACAATTTGTTCAGTTAATTCCATAATGCTCTGGATTAAAATAATAAACAATTTAAAAACAATTAAATGCAAAGCAATGAAAGCCTTTCTGTGTTAAATGTTTCATACCCAGGAGTCTGTCTTTCTTCCTCCACAAAGAATTTTCTGCTGCCTGCCTCTCTTTTGATTAGCTGGGGAATGAGTATAGTTCAATGGCAGGAAACGTGCTTGCATGCTGAAAATCCCAGCTTCAGTGCTCAGCATATTCAGAATGGCTGCGAAGACCCCTGTCTGAAACCCTGGGGCATAGAGCAGGGTGGCTCACCCCTTGTCTGGGGAATTCATCAAGTCTCCCAAGCCCTACCTCACCCTCTTTATGCAATTGCCTCCCAATTACAGACCCCAATACCCCACTGATTTTGGCAGTGGAAGCAAAATAGTTTTTAAAAATGAAGTAGATGATACATGCAGAGGGGATCTGCATGTATGAGCTGTGTGTGTGTGTGTGTGTGTGTGTGTGTGTGTGTGTCCTGGAGGATTAGCTGACTCTAGTGTAAGGTAAAGGTAAAGGGACCCCTGACCATTAGGTCCAGTCGTGACCGACTCTGGGGTTGCGGTGCTCATCTCGCTTTATTGGCCGAGGGAGCTGGTGTACATCTTCCGGGTCATGTGGCCAGCATGACTAAGCCACTTCTGGTGAACCAGAGCAGCGCACGGAAACACCATTTACCTTCCCGCCGGAGTGGTATCTATTTATCTACTTACACTTTGATGTGCTTTCGAACTGCTAGCTTGGCAGGAGCAGGGACCGAGCAACGGGCGCTCACCCCATCGCAGGGATTTGAACCACGACTTTTGATTGGCAAGTCCTAGGCTCTGTGGTTTAACCCACAGCGCCACCCACATTCCTAGTGTAGACAGTAATAAATATGAAGCACCTACACCCTCCATTAAAAAGGGGTGGGGCTGTAGTTGAACATTGGGGGGGAGCTTTAAGGGTAGGCAAGAAGGTGGGTGAGGTTTAAAAGCAGGCCTCATTTATAGAGACCACTATTGTCTAAGACTATACACATTATGCCTTTAAAGCACATTCTTTCCCTCAAAGAATTCTGGGCACAGTAGTTTTCTTAAAAGGTAGCTGGGAATAGTAACTCTGTGAGGGGTAAACTACAGTCCCCAGAATTCTTTGAGGCAAAGAATGTGCTCTGAATGTGTTTTAAAGGCATAGTCCATACACAGCCTTAAGAGAAAAAATCTGAACTGCATGCAGAAAACTGCATCAAGACGTTTAAATCAGGCTCCAAACTACCTGGGGGAATGTTAACCAGCAAGAGCTTTTAACATCCTTTCTTCATATCAGAGAAGGGCCAGGGCATTTTGAAGAAAAACAGAAAAACAGGGCAGGGAGAGAACTTGAATGCTGGGGAACTGGACTCCTTGAGGTCAGGGTTAGAGGGAAAAGTTTGAAGTCAATCTTCCTTCCTTACAGCCCTTGTAACATTCTTGGAGTGTTTTGTGTCTTCTTTGGAAATGAGTATCAGATGGGATTGGAAGAAGCGTACGTCGTATTGGCTTGCCATTTGTCAACGTCTTTCTGATGAAACAAACAACAGGCAGGGATTAAGGCAAGGAGATTTATTTCTTCTGACGGGCTCGATGTGCTCCTCTATTCTTCTTCATTATTCTTGACACATCTCCTGTCATCCTCTGAACTTCTGGAAGGGTTGGCTGAACACTGATGTCAAAGCAGGGGAAAGGAAGGAGTGGAGCTGCTTTCAGATGTTTGAATGAACAATAACATCGACAAGGAATCTGAAAATGGACAGAGATGAAGGCGAGTGTCAGGCTTAGGCAATTTTTGGATTATCTCATCAGCCACATATTAATTCCACACACACACACCCCGAAATGACATTTGGAAATATTTATTTATTATCCTAATGATGCCTCAAAATACATGAACAGTTTTGCTGAGATGGATGGCTAACACACTCAGCTGAGTATCACACCCACCCACACTCTATCTATCCATAATACCACTATTTACAGAAGGGATGGGGAATCTGTGGCCCTTCAGATGTTGTAGGACTCCAATTCCCATCAGGCCCTGCCAGAATGGGAAATACATACGGAATATGAGAGGGAACCTTGACAGCATATACAGTGGTACCTCAGGTTACAGACGCTTCAGGTTACAGACTCCGCCAACCCAGAAATAGTACTTCAGGTTAAGAACTTTGCTTCAGGATGAGAACAGAAATCATGCAGCAGTGGCACTGTGGCAGTGGGAGGCTCCATTAGCTAAAGTGGTGCTTCAGGTTAAGAACAGTTTCAGGTTAAGAACAGACCTCCAGAATGAATTAAGTTCTTAACCTGAGGTACCACTGTATACATATACTGTATTTTTTGCTCTATGACTCACTTTTTCCCTCCTAAAAAGTAAGGGGAAATGTGTGTGCGTCTAATGGAGCGAATGCAGGCTGCGCAGCTATCCCAGAAGCCAGAACAGCAAGAGGGATCGCTGCTTTCACTGCGCAGCAATCCCTCTTGCTGTTCTGGCTTCTGGGATTCAGAATATTTTTTTTCTTGTTTTCCTCCTCCAAAAAATTGATGTGTCTTATGGTCTGGTGCGTCTTATAGAGTGAAAAATACAGTAGCTAATTTACTTACTTTCTGCACTACATAAGTATCTTAATACCCTCATCCTATATGACTTGATGAGCAGATATGCAGGGAGATGAATGAAATCCTCAAATACATGAGCTGTATACTATCCAAAGCATCTCTGGCTTTTATGTCTATTTTTGAAATTTTACACTTGATCTTTAAAAAAAAAAGGTCTTTGTTCCTGTTGATGTGATTTTTGTGTAGTTTCTTCACTGTGCCTCTCTTTACAACGCCTCTCTTAACACTCAGGAAGTTTCATGTCTTGGCCTAGCTTAAGAAAATGATATATTATAATTAAAATTCAAACTCAAGGTCTTCTTGATTCTGTTTCTTGTGTAAACATCACATTATAGCATGTCTTTTGGGCTATGGTTCCATTAATCTCCTGGCCATTTGATATCCCCTGACTGACAGAAACTAGTTTGGACTGTTTTGCAATTTAGAATTAACCCTTTTCCACATAATGAATTGCCTGGGATGTGCAATCGGAACTGACGGTCCTATAAGCAGGAGTTCCTTTTCTCCTTCTGTGGCTAAACCAATATCTATCTGTTCATTAAAAGGAATTTGATCCTCTTCTTGGCTGTGGGATCAGTGAGGGTCGCAGGGAGGAGAGTTGGGAAATGAACCTCAAGCTACTCTTGCACAATAGGAAGTATGTAGAGCTGATTTCCTTGTCGTCTGCTGTCACATCAGATCCTTCTTGTTCAAAGGGCCCCATTTCTATTTTGAATTTGCAGCAGTATAACCATTTCTACAGACCTGCAGCATGTTTTGGTGAGCACACAGTTTACTGCACTAATAGTGATGCCAACCAGGAGAGCAGATGCTTGGAGACCATTTAGGAAATAAATGGAAGTCTCCAGTGTGGTGAAGAAGCCCGGTTTTCTTCTGTGGAGGTTGATCATTAGGATGAGTGAAGCACCACCTCACCAACCTCAGTTTGCTCTCAGTCTTCTTGCATACAACCAATCTAGAGGCTGGCACTGCTTCCTTCCTTCTTCTCTTCAGAATCATCCTTGTGGAACTCAGCAGAAAGGAGGGTGGGAACTTTGCCTGCCATTGGCTCTGGCTCCACCTCCTGTTGGTCTCCTTGCTTTTTGCCCTATCACTCCCAATGGGCATCAACCACTACTGGTTTTCTCATCATCATGAAGACCCAGAGCATGTGAGACAAGTGTCTACAATGGACTAGGAACATCCCCTCACATGCCCAGTTTCTCAGGCACAACAACAAGATAGATGTCGCTAGTCTGATAAAAATGAAACTCAGCAATGACTTAACAGAATGCCCTCCAGATGTGGTTGGACTGTCCAACAATATTTGGAGAGCAGCTTTGGGAAGGCTGCTTTAGGGATTTGAGGACACAGACATCTTGAGAAACTTCAGCAGTCCTCCCTCCACCATGCACTTAAAGAATCCTTTTTACTTCCTCGGATGTTTTCCTAGAGTGTGAACCTCCAAATGCTGTGAGATCTCTAATAAGCATAGAGGCAGTCTGATCATAGAGAAATGTAGCACCATAAAGCAGCCTTACCCAATCTGGTGCCCTCTAGATGATTTGGGCTACAACTCCCACCAGCCAGACATCTGGAGGGCACCGAGTTGGGGAAGGCTGCCACAGAGCTTCCAAAGCAGTGAGTTTCTTTGCTCCTATGATTTCTCTGTGGTAGACACTGAAGCCTTGTACAGGAAGGCAAACAGTCTTATCATCTGTAGGGTGGCAGGTGATTTTCCATACTTACCCCGTGCCTTTTAGCCATTGTCCTAGAACAGGCAAGCACTATGTTTGTTTTTGTAATCCCTTACCCTTTTTTTAAATAGCAAATTTAGCAATGGTGAAAGGTGCTGGATTGACAGGCTGTGGAAGCAGAAGGGTCTCTAGGCCCAACCATAGTTTACATTCATGAAAGACACACAGGATAACAAGAGACAGTGTTTAAAGTCGTCCATAGACACTTCAGTCTTGCTTATATTTCTCTAGGAGCTCCATCACCTCCAGTGTGATGGATGTTCTCTATAAAGCTGTGCCTTCAAATATTTTCCTATGTGTGGCAAGAAGCCTCTTTAATTTATTGCTTTTCATTTTAACGCCCACCCCCCGGTGATGTCTGAGCCCATGGTTCACAGCAAAATGTAGCAGTAGCATTAGTCTGGTAAATATCATTCTGCATATTATACAGAGAACCATGTTATTCAAATGTTGGTGGCAGTTATCGGATGGTAAACTGGTTATCTTAAGCATCCTTTTTATGGTGACTCAATTTAAACCGTTTTTCTTTCCTACAAGCATTAGCCACCAAAAGGGCAAAAAAAGATTTATATATTATATTATCACCATTTGACTGGATAGATTGCATGAATAGTCTCTACTCACATTAGTGTATGTGTACAAAAATCCTAGTTCTAATTAGGAACCCTGTGTGCAGTGACGGAGGGCATGTGAACTTGCATCTTCATCCTCTGTCCTAAATAACCTGTGCAGCAACACCATTTATGAACCGGTCCAATGCATAGGAAGTTGGCAAGGCAGTGCTGGGGCCTCAGTTAGAAACCAATACAAGGGCCTACCCTGCTCCCTATAAGTAAGCAAGAGATCTAGAATTTTGCACCAGTTATGGCTTGTTAAGCATTCTGGGAATTGTACCTCTGTGAGAGATATACTACAGTTCCCAGGATTCTTTGGGGCAAGTCAGGTGCTTTAAATGTATGGTGCATACATAGCAAAATAAATGGCTGGCCAGCAGCTACAAATCTCAGTCAGATGAAATGCTATGCTTAGAAAAGAGGCGCAGACATAATGTAAGGAGGTGGTGCTAAGGAGGCATGGCTAATAGAGGATGGAAGTGGCTAGAAAGTCAACCATACCTACACAAGGTTTTCCTTTACCTACAGACACCACAGTGTCTGCAATCATAACCGTATTTTCATATGTTCAGTGTAGTGTTCTAAATGAATGTGTGCTACTGGGCATTTGATTTTCTGGCAGGAGGGAGTGTTGTCTGGAATAATTTACAGCATGACTACATTACGGCTCTAGAGTTGTCACTGTGCCTAGGTTGACTCTATACTCTTCTCCTTTCCAAACCGTTTCATATTTTTATTTTCACGCAGTGGCAGCATCCATACATCACAGTAAATCAGAGTTAATGGTTTACCACAGTCAAGCCAATAGCATCCGCTTCACACCTCCTGGCTACCTCCAGGGAGAAACAAATTATGATCCCTGGCTTAGCATTAGGTCTGAAATAGGGATCATGGTTTGTTTCGCTCAAACTAACCATGACTGAGAATTCAAAAACAAACCTTGGCTTATTGTTATAGTTTGTTTGGAGTGAAACAAGCCACAATCCCTGTTCTAAACAATAAAACCCTGACAAAACATTATTTGGTTGGATAACTGCCTCACAACTTTTGGAGAAGTGAGAATTCTGAAGGATGGCCTGCTTTTCAGTCCACATATTGTTAAGTGCAAATTTGGTAGGATCACATTAAAATGCAAACCAAACCAAACTTATTCCACACCCCTAAACACATGTTGCTGCCTGACTCTGTACAATCACCCTTGCAGCCTTCCCTGTGTGCAAAAGTCTTGAGTGTGCTGCCCACACCCTGATAACTGACTTAATTCATTTTCCACTTCCAGTTTGTTCTTCTCAAAGCACCTGTGGAGTGAAAGAGCAATACCCACAGAAAGCTGACAAAAAAGTCAAGGGGGGTGAGCTTGGAGCCAAGGGTGTGTGCTAGGGCAGTGTTCAAACCAGGAATTTATTGGGTGGGTATATCAAAGAAGCAAAGCAGCTGGTGGGAGTTGATTTGGAGACATGACAACAAGCAACGGTAACAAGAGAGCCTGTGTTGCTGCACTTCCAGAAGACATTTAACATGTCCAGATTATGAAAAGTGACTGTAAAAAACTATTGGGGTTGTTTTCCTTTAGTGGTAATAACAAAGCCACACACAGGCAGGAAAAGACACATCACTTAAATGTTCTGGAGATGCATCTAGGATGGTAACTATACCAACAGCACAAGCACCAATCCCAAAAGCTTCAGGAAGTGAGGAGAGATCTGGCACAACTGTGACTGGTTTGGTGCTTCCATCCACTATGTTATCCATGCAGATCCCAGCAGCTTGTCTGGCCAGCAGTGATCAGAACAGAATATAGGAAGGTGCCTTACAGAGAGTCAGAACATCTAGCTCAACTGCTTGTAGTGGCTCTCCAGAGTTGCAGTGGGCCCCTTTCTCTGCCCTGTTAGGGTTCAGAACAGCTGCAATTTATGTGATGTTGTTGCACATGTGATGCTGATGCATGTCTGCCAGGTTTACTATCTTTATTCTTGGACCTTTTCTCCATTATTATTATTATGGAAGTGCTAATCCAGCATAGAAGTGCCTCGTTTTCAGGACATGAGCAGGCAATTGGGTGAATTCTCTGAAATGGAAGAATAAGAAATCCCAAACAACCAGGGTGGTTTAACAATAAATCTTCCCAGGGAACTCTGGAGATAGTAACTGTGTGAGGTGAATAGGGGTATCCTCTTAGCACCCTTAAGAAACTACAGTTCCCAGAATTCTTTGAGGAAAGCCATGACAGTTTAAAGTGATAACATAGTGCTTTAAATGTATGGTGTCAATGCAGCCTAAATAACCTATAATCCCCCTCCAACTCTGTGATTCCATGAAACAGAAATGAAAGGAGTGCTGGATATTTAAAAGACACTGTGCCATTTATTTCCCCACATTTTAGGGGAAATAGGAATAGATCACTTTTTCTTCCTTTTCTCTTTTATCAAGTAGTCAGCTAAATGAACCACAAAGAGTTGGTCATCTGCCCACAAAGTAGTTTAGGCAAACATCTCTCCTGAGTTGCTTGGCAATTGTAGCCTGCCAGTCATTTTTCAAACTCATTCATAATCTGAAATTTATTATACAGATGATCCTGTTCTGTTGGCCGTTGATATTTATTTCGAGGTTGTGTCAGCAGAGGAGCCAGCATTATCTTTTCCGCAATCAGTAAGTTCTTGTTTGACAATATGAATTCCAGCTAAAAGCTCAAAAGGCCAGCTCTGATGTCATGTGTGCGTGTGGTTTGCCTTTATTTCTTGCAATGAGGCATATGTCATTCTCAGATTTTGGGGACCTGTGCATAGATCCTGATCTTAAATAGCAGTAAAAGAATTTGACTTTGTTCCTTCTGTATATTTCCACAACCCAAAGCCCCCCATATTTTCTGCTGAACATATGGAGCCCCACTATAAGGGGCAACTGCACATGGACAGGTCCTTTGCAAGCAGTGTTCGAAACTCCCATTGTTCTAGGCACATTTTGTGACAGGGAATTTCATTCGCGAGAGCAGTTTTTGAACTCTGGGCGCAGTACTGCGCCTAAGATTTCAGATTAAAACTGCAGAGTGGAAGGAGAAAGGAGGACCTTTTTCTGCCTCCCCACTTCCAGTTACTCTCTGAAGACTGGAGAAGATACCCCTTTTTAAGAATATTAGGGGGGTGGGCAGGGGAAGGACTAGACCATGTGAAAAATGAACATAATATTTTAGCTGCAGTTCATTCATTTTTAGCTTTTTATTCTTCCTATTAGCTTTTTATTCTTCCCAGTAGTGATGTATGGAAGTGAGAGCTGGACCATAAAGAAGGCTGATCGTCGAAGAATTGATGCTTTTGAATTATGGTGCTGGAGGAGACTCTTAAGAGTCCCATGGACTGCAAGAAGATCAAACGTATCCATTCTTAAGGAAATCAGTCCTGAGTGCTCACTGGAAGGACAGATCGTGAAGCTGAGGCTCCAATACTTTGGCCACCTCATGAGAAGAGAAGACTCCCTGGAAAAGACCCTGATGTTGGGAAAGATGGAGGGCACAAGGAGAAGGGGACGACAGAGGACGAGATGGTTGGATAGTGTCTTCGAAGCTACAAACATGAGTCTGACTAAACTGCGGGAGGCAGTGGAAGACAGAAGTGCCTGGCGTGCTCTGGTCCATGGGGTCACGAAGAGTCGGACACGACTAAACGACTAAACAACAACAAATTAAAAAGCACATCTAGACATTTCATTGTTGCACCCACAACCTAGGTTTGAGGCACCATTTAGCTCCTTGCTTTCACATCTCAGTTTCTAACACTGTTTGCAAGTGCATAGCTGCTGTTTCCATTGAAATGAATATATAAACATGTCCTTGCCAATATACTAGAGTTCTTATATCTCCACAGGATTGCTGGACAGTGGCATAGCATGGGAGGGGCACAGGGGCAGTTGCCCAGGGCACAAAATTGTTAGGGGCATAAAATTTCAACACCTGGTTCGACTTCAATACAGCTGTGTGCTTCCATCACTGGGCTCTGTTGAAAACAGCTTCTCCATGTGAACCAGGAAGTGACCTCTCCAGACAATGGAACAACTCTTATTTTCTTATCTCTGCAGCTACGATCTCCTGGGTGACACGGACAGCATTAGGCAGTTGAATGCACATGCATTTTCTATCTATTTCCCTCCCTCCAGACACCCCTGGGCACTGACAACCCATGCTATGCCACTGTTCCTGGATCACAGTGGCTGTTAGTCCAGGAATATATTATTATTATTATTACCTTTTGCAGTTGAAAATGCAGCGAAACACCTACTATATTGAAAACATGTTAAAATTTGATGGATCTGAGGGCAAGTCATAGTGCCTTTACATTTTTGGAGAGCTCCGATTTTCTGCTTTGGTTTACCGACTGAGATCAAGTGCATTTAGGCCAAAGTGGTGGGTGACCAGCCACACCATTCTGCCCTATAATTCTTTGCTGAAAATGCCTGGCTGAAACCTCGCTAAGATATGACAAGGATGGAGTTGAAAACATTTGCCAGGCCCTTCATAACAGGCATGATATATAGCTTTATAACCTATTAATAACACACTGCACAGGTGCGGGAAATATGTGTATAAATGTGGGCATCATTTAGGGAGATTTTGCTATGGAAGCCCAAGAAGTGTGAAATACAAAGTGCAGCCGGCAAGTTCAACCAGAGATGAAAGAACGATGCTTTGATCAAATCAGAAACTGAAGGGAAATATCCTACAAAATGCAAGATTTGGAAGAATTAAGCTGTACTGGGGGCAGGAGAGAGAGAGAGAGAGAGAGAGAGAGAGAGAGAGAGAGAGAGAGAGAGAAGGTTTGCATTTTTATAGCCAATCGGGGATCAAAGCTTCACAGCAAATGTGAAGCAGGTATTGAAAGCTCCAAGAAGATTACAGCAAA
The DNA here is from genome assembly GCF_964270895.1 of Podarcis filfolensis. Taxonomy (NCBI): domain Eukaryota; kingdom Metazoa; phylum Chordata; class Lepidosauria; order Squamata; family Lacertidae; genus Podarcis; species Podarcis filfolensis. The sequence goes on from NC_139609.1 coordinate 63,996,590, forward strand.
GGCTTCTGAGGGTATGGGGTTGGACATGGGGGAGGGGGCGTTTTGCAGTAAATGAACCTCAAGATCTCCAGGACAACTTGTGATAGAATGTGCAGGAAAAGGAAACTGCACATAACAGGCACTTAAGCCTACAGCATTCACAGAAAAATACAAAACCTCTTTAACTGTAACCAAATTTCCTCCAGGTTATAGGGGCCTGACTGACCTCAGCCAGAAGTCAGGTATTTAGTTTTGCTGGTTCCCTGCACTCTCTCCCAGCAAAGATTCAGCAGGCACCCTTGCTTTTGATTTCCAGGCATCTCTTGAGAACTTTCTTATGCTGACAGGCCCATGCAGTTGTTGAAATGCTTTTTATAGTAGCTAGGCATCTGAATGATTCTTTAAATACTGTGTTTAATGGGATTTCTTATGTTTATATACTGCTGAACACCACCCTGGTATTTTATGAGAGGGCGGTATATAAATACTTTTATAAATGCATAAATAAAATTGTGTTTCAGCCTATGGAGTTTATTTTTATCCCACCCTCCTTGCAGAAAGATCAGAAGAGCACGTACATCCTTCTTTTTTAACCTTACAACTGGTGTGAGGATCCTGTACCCCTCCTGATGTTGTTGGACAGCAGCTTGTTGTTGGACAGCATCATCCTTGGCCACTGGCGCTGCTGGCTTATGCTAAAGGGGTTGGACTCCTCTCGATGGAGAGACGTGTAGTTTTGGAACACTCCTTGAGCCATCTCTGTCACTGGAGCTTCAGGTTTCTTCAGTGGCTGGGATTGCCTTTTACCTGCTTCACTTGATGACAGCTATAGCTATTCCTAGCCAGGGACAGCTTGAGTACAGTTGTCAGTGCCTTATTAGTAGCACTAATCTCACTTGTTGGATCATCACGTTGTGGTGAATGGACTTACACGTTCCTATGACCCTTGTGAGCAAAGCCGTCGGTGTCATGGGCTTTGAAGATGCTCGAACTCAGGACGAAAGGGAGAAACAGGCTAAGAGGAAGGCACGCTTGGCAAACCCTCACCGTGATCAACTCCTGCCTGGAAACCTATGCCCCCACTATGGAAGGACATGTGGATCCAGAATTGGCCTCCACAGTCACTTACAGACTCACCGTTAAGACTGTGTTCATGGAAGACAATCTTACTCAGCTACGAGTGATCGCCAAAGAAGTAGAAGAGTAGAGCTAATATTCATTTGTCATTCTGTGCAGTGCTGGTAACCTCAAGGCTGGATTACTGCAATGTCCTCTATATGGTGCTTTCCCTAAGTTTGGTCCAGAAGCCACAGCTAGTGTAGACTGCTAACAGGAGCAGCCTACTCCTAGCATGCAACAGCCTTTATTGAAAGATCTGTACTCTACTATATGCTAGCAAGTAAAGCCTGAGGTTTGGTACTGGTATACAAGACCCTAACTACTTGAAAGACTATGCTGCCCCCTATATACTTGTCCTGGCTGCATTAGCTTTGCCAAAGGACCATATGGGACCTATTATCAGGGAGCACATAAAAGTCGGAATTGTGTTTGCCACAGGTCCTGCTATGTTTGCCCCACCATCAGGAAACACCACTTTAGCAGCAGGGAATGACAACTGCTTGTGTTTCCACCATCAGCTCCAATAAACAAGAGTCCTATTTGATACTGCAGGAGACAGGGGTGGTCAGGAGCACTGTTCAGAAATCACACCTTTGGAGCTTAGCCCCTCTGCCAACCTAATGGCCAATAAGATGCATAACGCTCTAGGGAGGTTAGTCGTTGGGATATAAACTGGCACCCATAAATCACTGACCCTTTCCCTTGGTGCCCTTTTAACAGTCTTCCTACGAAGGCCCACCACATTGCCACACATTTTTCAGCAGGCAAGGCACTGGAATCATGCACTATTAACATTCCCAGCGTGACATTTTTGGGATAAATTGGTTGTCGGGTGATTTTCTCAGATGATTAGGATTCATTCTTCTGAGGTGTGCTGGCAGGGAGCCAGGGCCTCCTTTTAGGCAGATGAGTCCTGCTCACATAGGCGGCCTCGATTCTCACAGCCCGCTCTCAACCTCTCCAGGACTTCAGGCGATCCCAGTGGTGGTGCTGGAGATAGCGTCCCCATTAGAAACCAATAAACAGGCAGTAATTGTGAGGGCTCATAAAAGGCTCAAGTACTCTGGAGATGTAATATAAACAGAACTGAGCCCGAAGGTACACAATGGCTAGGAAGTTAGCCGCTTATTTAGACTAGTACTTGCTGCCCTAAGCTTGCTGCCTTGACTTCAGTCAGACGGTGGACACAGAAAGCCTTTGAAATGCACAGGAGTCTTGTTTTTACCCCACGGTGAGCTTTTCTACATAGCAGTTTGCAACTGTATGCAGCTTTGATCAATAACGTCATCTAAAGTATTTCCACATTTGTAGAGAAATCAGTCTTTTAGTGTGGCGGCACCAGCACATTAGAACCCTCTGCCTGCTGCCATTAGGCAGAAACCTTTGTTGTATTTTTTTTTTTTTTTGGTGCCTGCTAAAAATATTTTTGTTTCGATAAGAGTGCTCAGATATCTAGAATGCTTATGTGTTTTTAGTTTGTTGCCAATTTTATTTTATTTTTTATAAACTTTTTATTTGATTTTCAAAAATAGAAAAAGAAAGAAAATAAACATACATCAAAAAACCATACAATATCCACATATCAAGATTACCCTGAATCGCTTGACTTCCCCATCCCTCCTTTTGATTCTATTTTCAACTGCGTATCAATACTTCTCCAATTTTTCTTCTTCCTAAGTTATCTATACATCCTGTTTCTTTACAAGCGTGTTTAAAATCCTGCTAATGTTTTAAACTGTTTACAATGATTTTGTAAATACATTATAAACATTTCCCATTCTTTTTTAAAATTTCTTGTCTTCTTGATTCCTGAGCTTCCCAGTTAATTTTGTATCAGCTTGATTTGCCATTCTTCTTTAGTCGGGGTTGCCTCTTCCTTCCAACCAATTTTTATTTTTTGAATGTTTTAATTCTTTTTACTAATAATTTTATTGTTTTATTCTTTTTGTAAACCACTTTGACCTTTTTTTCCTTTTTTACACTCAAGCGATATATAAATTTTATGAAATAAATAACTCAACAGCTACTCTACATGTTGTTTGTATGCACAAGTGGGTGTGTTTTCAAATTAATGCACAACAGCCCTGCAATGTTGGGAGGCCTGCCCCAATAGAAGATTTCCTACCAGAGTAAATCAGGGTGTTCATTCTTTAACTTGAGGAGATCATTAATCTAGACTGCTCAGTTTTCAGTCGTCAGATCCAAGCCTCTAGACTCCAGTTCTTGTCCTACTGCAAAACTGTTTCACAAATGGCCACAGAAAGTACTCATTACAAAATCATCTTTTCAGGGCTGATTATGTGCCAGTATAAGGGAAGGTAGATTATAGCAAATTATATAGTTATACAATACAGAGTGACTTCTACCCTGCTTCCCCCTTGATTGCCAGTTCTCTTCCCAATCTTGCCATATTGAGGTACATATGTATGTTATGATAATCATAAAACAGTATATGCATGTTGTGAGACTAGCATCTCCATTGGTCTGACATAGGTTGAATAGGGGTGGTGCCAAGATTCAACCCTGCTTAACTCCCTTTGCCACTGGAATTGGACCTGCCAACTTGATATCAGTATTAGTATAAAGTTGTTTCACAAGATACAGCTATTAACTACAAACAATAAAAAAACTAATTGACATAGATCTTATGCTATAACCCATTCAATTGTTCTCTTTATACCCACAAAAAATAAGAGGGAAAATCCAGTCAATTTCTGTTGGGACCAAATATCCCTGGAAATTCTCTTGGAATTGAAATTATGGGTGGTAATCTGGTTTACAAATGATAAATCACAATTGAGCCAAATGTCCCCATTATTTTGCCATGATAGAAATCATTATGAGCCCAACATTCCCCACTGAAATCAACGAGACTTAAAACTGCTTACCTTTGGTTTCCTTGTTCCCAAACAGTTTTCCAACATAAATATTTCTGTATTGGAAAATTCAAGCCATCTTTGGTCTTAGCCTTCAGTAAATCTACCTCTTTGAATTGCATCCATTGTGGGAATCAGAAGAGGAGAGGCCATGTCTCTCAAGCAAAGCCTTGGCACCAGTTTGGCACCAGCACCTGAGCCCCCTTAATAAAGCATATGGGGTCCTTGACAGGAACCATCAGGGTAGGTCTAATGCCTGCAATTTTCCTTTAGCATTTGTTCTGGTTTATATTAGACTGATGCACCACCATCAAAGCATGTGGAAGCCACTTGCTGTATATGGGAAAGGTTTGCTCATGCCATAAAACATTGCAACAGCTGTAGGAAAGAAAAATGGCTTCTTGTATAGAGCGCCCAATCCAGATGTCACCACCTCAGCATTAAGACCTTCCCTGCTTTTTTAGCCCGTAGATGCTGCAGAGCAGAGTTCTTTTCCATGTGGATTTATTTGGAAGAGTTATTTGTAGATTGCATTGAACTGAACTCCCTTTCATCCTACTAACAGCTTCATTGATGTTTACAGCTGTCGGGGCATCACGGTTATTTCAGCATGAGGGAGAGGAGAGGAACAGGGGATTTATATTGAATCACTTCACTAAATATAAACTCTACACATCACTGCAGTCTATGTTGGGATACATAAAGTAACAATGGATTTTCACTAATACCTAAGGCAGGCATGGGGAACCTCCATTGCACGGGCCAGATTAGGCCCACCAGGGGTCCTGTGTTGGCCTGCAAGGACATTTTCCTCCAGCCATACCCACTTACATGATGTCCTGCACTATAGATAAAGCAGCTGCTGCAAAGGAGCAATCTGGAGCCCCAGAGTGTGCTTCAGATCATTCCTCTGAAGGTGGGGCCTGCATCGGGTACCTTTAAAGTTTGTTACCAAATACAAGACATTGTGGGATTGGACCCTCTGTGTCCCTTCCAACTTACAGTTCTGAGATTTTGGTTCTACTTGGGAGCTTCTGATCAAAACTCCTGAGTGGAACCTTGCCCAAAGTGGGGATTGCATTTACTGCTGAATGCAACCCCTGATTTCAGCAGGAATCCTTGTGAAATGGGCAGAATCCAACATGCACTTTCAGGGTTGTTCCTGCAACATTGAATCACCTGATATCACATGATGCCAAGTGACTGACAGGTGAACAACCGAGCCCACCTGTGAAAACTGATCTCTGCCAAGTTCTGGATCTATCTGGCTCGCTGGCTGGATCCATCCCCCACCCCCATGGTTATGGAAGACATGGGCAGATCTTGATAAATCAAGCAGAAATGGCTGGGGGGAATTTTCATTTTAAGAGATTTCTCTGGTTGATTGTGATTTATCATGATGACGATGTAAAATATGTTTGATCAATCTTGAGGCTTATTCACACATATTCACTGGCTGGGAAACCCGGCCAGATGGGCGGGGTATAAATAATAAATTATGATTATGATTATGATTATTATAGACTTGGAAACAGTTCTTCTTCCACCTGCTGCTTTTCCTGTTCCTCTTCTTCCACTATCCTGCAGTGGCAGAGCTGTCCTAAGGCTTTAAAAATTTGCCCGTCTGCATTATTACTAGATGGGGCTGCTTCCATGCAGAAAATATTTTCCTAAGGTTGCAGATTAGTTTTCATCTACCATTGGCTTTATTCACAGAGGTCTCTGTTGCCATATAAGGTGGGGAGGGGTTAAACCTGGCAGCTAGGATTCAAGCCTCCAGCCAAGTCCTGACCCTGGCACCTGAAGGATGACATGTAAGTCTGCCTGGAATCTACCATGTGAATTGTATGAATTGGCTTATTTCTATGTCAGTATATTTAACTGGAGCCAACTAAAAAATGCAAGACAATGGTTTTTAAATGAGAATTGCAGGCACCACACACACGCACAAACATTTGTGTGGATACTTTTTGCAAATTGCAATTTTTGTGTAGTTCAGCTAAAATGTGACAGGATCAGAGGCAGGCAGTGCCAGAACTATCTCCATCATTGTCCAATTAGCTGCCGCATGGGGATCACCTCAGATGATCTCAGTAATTAGCCCAAAAGGAAAGCAGACGCATTTTGTAAACACTGAGATCTCAGCATCCAAGGAACAGATCTGACACGCAGCCTGAAGCTGCGGTCCCTAAAAACAATAAACAGCTGGAGAGGCTGACAGATATGGAAAGAAACAGAACATAGAGCAAGGAGAGGAGAGGAGGAGACCAGAGGAAGTGGTTCAGGGAAATGGCAAACAAACAACCTTCAAACATAATTGTTCGTTTTCCATTGCAGGCAGCATTTCAGCCAGAGCTGTGTTCTCAGTTTCTAAGCGCAACTGCCGGGGTACATCCCAAAGCAGCAAAGAATCTGCAGCAGATAAACAGAAGGAGGTCATGAGGAAAGAACATTGCAAGTAAAACATGAATAGCAACTGCAAACTGGCAGCTGCAGGCAGGTCTGGAAATGAAAGTGCTCCTTATCACCTGTTTTCCTTGGAGATCTAAGCACCAGGAGCCAATATCATTCATACAGAAGGGGAGAAAATGAGACAGAGGCTGTTTGGTTTGGCTCACGTACAATGGATCTCAGAGTGAGGGGGTAGTCAGATTTGCCAAGCCCATGTAATCTTTTGTCCAGTGCCCTGTGGCACTCTCTTCCAATGTGCCACTCTAGAGAAGGAATCCACCTGTTTGGTCTAATCCAGGTATTTTCTCAAAACACTTGCAGTTATCCCCTGTTCCTAGACATTGTCAAAACTGTCCTCAGAACATGAGAGAGAGAGAGAGAGAGAGAGAGAGAGAGAGAGAGAGAGAGAGAGAGAGAGAGATTTACCTTCAGCCAGCTCTCTCCAATCCTAATACAAAAGTCCAACCACTATACCACACTACCATAGTCTCCCTTAAGTTGCTTGTGTGTTATCATAATGAATTGGCTTGATTGTATGTGTTGTTCCCCATTCAGATGCACAGCATAGCACTGATCTCAATTATTGTTGCATGTGACATTATTATCCACAATTAGTTTTCATTGTGACTCTTCTTGAGCATTCAGTTGTCACTGTTATCATGGATCTGACATTAATACTCTTCCACTTGCTTCCTTTTCAGGTCAGTTATCCACAACAGTCAGTGTGTGGTTTTCTCACTGGGAGCGGAAAATCACAGATATTTGTGGCATCCCTACATACCTCTGAAAACATAGGTTTGGTAGATTGCAGTGCATTTCACATGATAGGCTGGAATATCTGGGACTTTCCAGCTGAACTCAAGATAACCAAAGTGGTGGCTGTTGATTTGCAAAGAAAGTGTGGAATTAACAGCATCTATGGCTACCTTTCTTTGACTGCTGTTTGCACTCACCAACACTCACTCTAGAAACCCTAACAAAAACTGAGGCGAGTACTTAGGAAAGTGTGTGTGTGTGTAACTTAGTAGTAAGATGAAAGTAGAGATGGGGAAGAAATTTGAGTCAATTTGCATTTAAAGGCAAAATTGCTTATTTCGCCTTTGTTTTGCTATTGCTTACGGGATGTATTGATTTCTGAATCAATACATGAAACGAAACACAGCTGTCTGATAAAAGTCGCACTCCTCTGAATTTTGCAATGCAGTTTCCCAGATACATAGTGTGTACAAAAATGAATATGCTAGGGTAAAGTATGTATATATACATATACTCATGAAAATAGTGTGTGTGTGTGTGTGTGTGTGTGTGTGTGTGTGTGTGTGTGTGTGTCTTAGGATAAATTAGCACTAAAATGCTTATTTGTTTTCAAGAGGATTTTTTTAAAAAAAGTTGCAAACTGATGCAGAATGTGGAAAGTGGAAAATTGAGAAACTGAGACCAAAACTGATGTATCCATCTATCCCTAGTTGAAAGCCAGTGTAAGGCAAAATTAGGACTTAGGTGGCAGGATTCAACTCCTAATTTGGCCACAAATATTATGTGCCAGTTATTGGGCCAACCCGTATCTCTCTGCCTAACCTAATTCACAGGGTTGTTGTGAAGGCAATATGTTCATTGCCCTGAGTTCCCTGGAGGAAACATAATAAAAATGTAATAATAAATAATAATAAATTAAATCAAATCAAAATAAAGGTGCAGAGATCATGCTTTGGAGTGCTAGGGAAGACCGCGAAAGCTGAGTTGTGTGTGGCCACAACACACCACTTCTGGGGAACATGAAGTTAAAGAGAGGGAGTGCGGGGTGTCACCAGGAATTTATTGCATTTACTTCCTCAAGAGTTTTCCAGATTTTTATACATTGAAAAGTTTACATTAGGCAAGTTTATCAGCCTCGCCTTGAGCTTTTAATAGATTTGCAGCTTCAGGCTGTGTCAGTGAGTTGTGAAAGCAGTATTCCCCTTGGCTCATTCAGGAATCCACTGCCTGAGAGTTAACATAAGCTGAACTCAAAATCAAACAGATGGAGATGGAATCTCTATGCATGCCCTATGAATGTGCAATGCCAATGTGGATCAACCAGGCTGTTTTGTTCTGTCCTCATTCCTTTACTAAGGGATGCAGGTGGCACTGTGGGTTAAACCACAGAGCTTAGGACTTGCTGATCAGAAGGTTGGTGGTTCGAATCCCACCGACGAGGTGAGCTCCCGTTGCTCGGTCCCAGCTCCTGCCAACCTAGCAGTTCGAAAGTATGTCAAAGTGCAAGTAGATAAATAGGTACCACTCCGGCGGGAAGGTAAACGGTATTTCCATGCGCTGCTCTGGTTCACCAGAAGCAGCTTAGTCATGCTGGCCACATGACCCGGAAGCTGTATGCTGGCTCCCTCGGCCAATAAAGTGAGATGAGCGCCACAACCCAAGAGTCAGCCATGACTGGACCTAATGGTCAGGGGTCCCTTTACCTTTACCTTACATTCCTTTACTTGTTAAACTATAACTTTGTTTCCAAGTGGTTCCCACCCCCTGCATTCACTATAGTCAATAATGGATATTGTGAATAGGAATGCTGAGTCCTTGCACATTCATATATCTTCTTATTTAGGTATATATTTACTTTCTTCCTCAACCACTTCAAGGTTTTGTTTTGGGCTTTTAAAACCACCTTCCAAGGGCACTTACAGTACATGAATCAGATATACAGTAGGCCTCTCTGGAATGAGCTTGCGGGGCAACTAAGAGGGGTTCCTCTCTCAAACCTATGTCCTGCTCTTCTATCCCGTTGTGCTGTTTCCAGTGCTGTCATGCTGGAGCATCCTAAATTGGAATCATGGTTCGAGAGGAAGCCCCCAAAGTGATACTGTTTTATTTATTTCCTGCCTTGCTCCTGAAGGGATCAGGGCAGTGTACAAAGAGAACCCACATGATCTTCCATCCATGCACAGACTTGACCCAGGCCGCCAGCACATCACTGTGCCACATGTCTTCACACCATCTCCTGGCATCCATTGAGGTCTCTTTCATATACAGGCCCTGCTGGCATATACACAGGGGATGTGGAAAGGTTCTCTGCTGAACTTCAACTGTTTTTTTATAATTTCTATTAAATTTTACCATTTAAAATACTCGTTTTTACATCCTTAAAATATCAATGACTTCCCTTCTTCTCTCTCTTTCCACAGTTCATTTTACATAACATAAATCCCTGCATATTTTACAAAAACTATCTGTCAGGGGTTCAGGAGCAGAGGGAACGGATGGCGAGGAATCGGAAGGAGAGGTTAGCGATGATAGCCGTCCGAGATCTCTAAGTCTGTCCAGCGAATCGGAGGATTCACAGAAAGGGGCTCCCGTGGGCAGAGCTGGGGGGTTACCAAGAGGGGCACCCCAGGAAGAAGGGACCAGAGGGGATTCAGAGAGCAGCAGCTGGAAATCCGGACCAGCTACTCCACCAGAGAGCAGCAGGGGGGAGGAGTTCCAGGCACCAGCGACAGGCAGCTCTCCGGCAGCAGCCACGCCTGCGTCAGAGAGCGAGGAAACGGTAGAGAGGAGGGTCGGAGACAGCGCGCGCGCGCCAAGTTCAAATGTACCAGAGGGAGGCGCAATGAGCAGCCCGGAAAGGGAGCCAGGTCCTAAAGCCCGCCGAAGGGAGGGGGAGGAATCCGAAGGGTCCGCATCCGAGGCATCCAGGAAGGAAGGAACCCCGGGGGGTGGTAGGACCCAGAGGCGAAAGGAGAGACGCAAAAGGTGGAGCAAGGCTAGGGTCTTGAACTGGTGTACAGGAGGCGGAGATTCAGATGGGACTTCGCCGATCTAGGGAATAGACGTAGAGACGCACGCTAAGATGTGGAAATGGAAATTATACTTCAATAAAGACTTTATTCCGTTCTACCGGCTAGCGTTGGTCCTTTGTGAGCCGGGACCTAGAGGCAGTCTCTGACAGTAAGTCCCATCTCTCAGAAGTTTTCATCAGTTCTCTTTGACTCAAGCGGCGTGTGGGGAGCGAAGCAGGGAGGAAAGAGGACTGGTGCCTTTGGAGCTCACAAAAGTCAAGCGACATGTCTACTGAAGAGCAAATTGCTTCCCTGCGAGAAGCGGTAACGCAGCTCAGCGCAGAGATAATCGCCTCCAGGAAAAGAGAGGATGAAGCGGCTGCTGCATGCCGAGATCTCCAAGCCAGGTTGGAAGTGCTTGCTAAGCAGGCACAAACGGGTTCCAGATCCGAGGGAATCGGGTTGGGAAGGACTGGAGGCAGCATTGTATCTCACTTTGATGGGAATTTGCAGCAGTACCCCAATTTCCGAGCAGACGTGCAGTTTGCGCTGAAACTGCTGGAGAAAGAGTTTAGAGATGAGCAAGAAAAAGTGGGGTTTATCTTGTCTCATTTGCATGGAGACGCGAAAGCATGTCTGCGCAATCTGTGGAGAGATATGGACCCAGCGCTCCAGAGTTCAGCTGCATTCATTAAAGCGATGGATTCTTGCTTTCTATCGAAAATAGACATTGACATTGCCCGTAAGGACATATTTGAGCTGAGACAAGGGAAAGCCAGCGTGAGGCAGTATCACTCCCGCTTTTTTGCATTGGTCAATGCCTTGGGGTGGGACAAGGATTCCCCCCCCGTTAGAGATCTTTATTGGGAAGGATTGAACCCCCAAATCAAGGATGAGATAGCGCGGGGGGAGAGACCCAAAAGCACCCAGGAGGTGGTGGACAGATCGCTTGCAGTGGGGGTGAGGCTGGAGGACCGCCCTTGGGACAGAGGAGAAGGGCGTTGGGGACGCACACCAGCCAGAGTGCCCTCCCTCTTGCCCAGGGATGTCGCGCGTGCGCAATCAACGCCTCCGCAAGCAGGGGGGGAGGAGCCAATGGAGATCGGCGGTGCTAGAGCTCAATCAGCCACCAGAGCCTTAACACCGGGAGCAGTCAAAACAAAGCAGCCTAGAGGGAACAGGAAGTGTTACATCTGTGACAGTTCGAAGCACATGGCGAAAGAGTGTCCCCAGAGGCTCCACAAGCACACTGCAGCTTCAATAACAGTAATGGGAGCAACTCAGCAAAGTGAACCACGGCAGGGAAACGGAAGCACTGGGGGCCAGCCAGGCGAGTCAGTGAAGAAGTCCCCAGAGATTTTGAAGCCCACGGATCCCCTCCCGCCCAAACCAGTGGTGCAGCTCACCGCATCGCTCCAGCTGCCCAGTGGTCTCACTTTAGAAGTGCCGATTACGATTGACTCTGGCAGTAATGCGGACTTTATCGCACTGGAATTCCTTCAACAACATAACATAGCGCTACTGCCAGCCACACTGCCCCTGAACGTGGTCACAGTGGATGGCAGGGAACTGCTAGGGGGGCAGGTGGTGCAGCAGACACCACCTATGGTGATGCAAATTGGGAATCACCGAGAAGTCATCAGCTTCAACGTCACCCAATTGTCGGACACGCCCATAGTGTTGGGCATGAGTTGGCTGGATAGGCACAGCCCGGCATTAGCGTGGTACCAGCGGCAATTGACCTTCTGCTCTTCCTACTGCGCAGCGCACTGCATCCAGACCTGCCAGGAAGGAGAGGGGCGAGAGGATGCACCGCAGCTACACCTAGGCATGGTGCAAGCGGTGCCCAACAAGTACAAGGAGTTTTTGGAGGTCTTCTGCGAGAAGGAGGCGGACAAACTGCCCCCCCACAGACCCTATGACTGCAAGATTGATCTCCTGCCGGGGGCAACGCTGCCAACAGGGAAACTGTATTCCATGTCTGAGGACGAACTGCAGGAACTTAGGGAGTTCATAGACCACAATTTGAAGCGCGGGTTCATTCGGGAGTCGAAAGCTGTAGGGGGCAGCCCAGTATTCTTTGTGAAGAAGCGAGACACGCCCCAGAAGAGGCTTGTAGTTGACTTTCGAATTTTGAACTCGAAAACCAAGCCCTCGTCCTTCCCCATGCCCAAAATAGACGACCTGCTCGCGACGGTAAGGAAAGGACGCGTTTTCACCAAGTTGGATCTGCGAGGCGCGTACAACCTGATTCGTGTGCGGGAGGGCGACGAGTGGAAGACGGCCATGTTCACACCACTGGGCACCTACGAATACAGAGTTATGCCCTTCGGATTACAAAATGGCTCTCACTGTTTTCAAGCCTTTATGCATCACGTGTTGGCGGGACTCCTTTACAAGAAATGCGTATGCTTCCTGGACGACATCCTGATATTTTCTGAGTCGCGAGAAGCGCACGAGAGGGATGTCAGGGAAGTTCTGCGGAGACTAAAGGAGCACAGGCTGTACGCCAAGCTGGAGAAGTGCCAGTTCGACGTGACGGAGGTGGATTTCCTGGGCTATAAACTGTCGGACAAGGGGCTCGCCATGGACAGCGCCAAGGTTCGCTCAGTATTGGACTGGAAAAGCCCGCGCAATAGGAAGGAAGTCCAGCGGTTTGTCGGCTTTGCCAACTTTTATCGCAAGTTCATCAAGGGGTTCGCTATGCAAACGGCGGCCATCACCGACACGCTCAGCTCCAAGAAGAAGAAGTTTATCTGGACGGAGGAGGCGGAGCAGTCCTTTCAGAAACTCAAGCGTCTCTTCGCTTCCGAGGAGCAGCTGCTGCATGTAAATCCCAGCAGACCGATGAGGGTGGAGACGGACGCCTCAGACAGAGCCGTGGGAGCTGTACTGTTGCAACAAGACCAGCAGGGGGACTGGAGGCCGTGCGCCTTCTACTCAAGGAAGCTCAGCAAGTCGGAGCAGAATTACACCATCTGGGACAGGGAGTTGCTAGCCATCCATGCAGCGTTCAAAGCGTGGCGGCACTTCCTTATCGGAGCCAGGCACACAGTGCAGGTCCGCACGGACCACAAGAATCTAGAGTACTGGCGCACGGCGAGGTTCCTGAATCAGAGGCACATTAGATGGGCAGAGTTCTTCGCGGACTTCGACTTCAAGATAGAGTACATCCCGGGTGACAACAACATCATGGCGGATGCCTTGTCCAGAAAGCCGCAATACCTCGAGGAGGAGGCACCGTCGGCAGCCAAGCACATTTTCGCACCGGAAGCGTGGGCTTGCGCCTCGGCGACCGTGGATCTGGACGCCGTACGTCGAGCGTTGCGGGAGGACCCCTTCGCGCTAGCCAAGATGGAGGAGGTGCACAAGGGCACGGTGAGGGACGACGAGTTCCAGATCAGAGACGGTTTGCTCATCCGCAAGGGAGCACTCTACGTGCCGGGGAATGACCTCCGCGCGAGGGTGCTGCAGCAGCTACACGACGCCCCCACTGCCGGGCACTTTGGCAGAGAAAAGACTGTAGAACTAGTGACCAGAGACTTTTGGTGGCCCAAGATGCGGGGGGAAGTAGCGGATTACGTCTCGAGATGCGACACCTGCCAAAGGGCCAAGTCAGTGCACAAACCGCCGGCGGGATTGCTGGAACCGTTGCAGACGCCGTCTGAGCCGTGGGAACGGGTGGCCCTGGACTTTGTCACGGATCTGCCCGGTTCGAGGGGAAAGACGGCAGTGCTTGTGGTGGTGGACATGTTTACCAAGATGGCACACTTCATTCCGTGTGCGAAGGTGGCCACGGCAGAACAGACCGCCAAACTGTTCATAGACCACGTGTTTAAGGTCCACGGTCTGCCACGATCTATTCTATCCGACCGGGGGCGGCAGTTCATCTCGAACTTCTGGCAAAAGTTGATGGGCATCCTGAACGTCAAGATCAATCTAGCGTCGGCGAGACACCCGCAGACCAACGGACAAGCGGAGAGGGTCAACGCCATCATGCAGCAGTACCTGAGATGCTACGCCAATCAGCAGCCTAACACGTGGGTGGACTACCTACCCCTCGCAGAGTTCGCTTACAACAATACGAAGCACGTGTCGACGGGGGTGACGCCGTTCTTCGCCAACAACGGGAGGCATCCCAGAACCTTCCCAGGTTTAGAGAGAGTGGGGGAGGGGGAGCCGCAGGCAGCGGAAGAATTAGCGTCTGAGTTGCAGGAAGTCCACGAACAGCTTAGGAGGCAGTTGGAACTGGCAAAGCACGCATACAAACTGCAGGCTGACAGACACAGGAGAGTAGGGGAAGACATACAGGTGGGAGACTGGGTTTGGTTAGCAGCGCAAGCAGTGCCGACCAGATCGTTGGCCAAGAAGAAGCTAGGGCATAAGCAGCTAGGGCCTTACCAAGTCCAGGCACAGGTCAATCCAGTGGCCTTCCGGTTAGCGCTTCCGGAGGGTTCCAGAATGCATCCGGTCTTCCATAGATCGGTGCTCACGCCCTACAAAGCACCGCATAGATTTCACGAGCCAGGCACAGCACCAGATCCGCCCAGAGAAGGACCCAGGGAAAGGGGGTCGCCAAGAGGGGAGCGCATCAACGAAGTCACAGAGATTTTAGACTCGAGATGGGGGGAAGAGGGAGTAGAATACCTTCTTGCCAGAGAGGATACCCCGGCCAGCGCCAACAGTTGGGTGCCGGGCTATGCCTTGGACGAGCCTCTTCTCAAGGAAGAGTTCCATGCCATTTTCCCACACAGGCCCATGCCAGCCGAGTATTTCGATGACTGGCTCTTCACACCCACACTTTCAGGCAGCACGTTCCAGGGGTTCGACTCGGACGAGGAGACGGCACCACACATACGCTCTCCGGAAGGTTCACCCTCGGGTTCTGCCTCAGACCGCTCCTATTGGTGGGATAATCAACCAGAGGAGCAGTGGCGCAGAAAGTGGCTGGGGGGTCCCTGGCAGGCATCACCCTCAGAGGGGGACGGGGGAGAGATGGACATGGACGTGTTGGGGGAGGACGTGGGATTTGAACACGAAGGCAGGGAGATGGAAGCAGAGGAGATCGACGTCGACGAGCGCACGGAGGACGAGCCAGACCTGCCCGATGTGATGTACGACACGAGGGAAGAACTGTATCCGGCACTCACCCCTGCCACGACGGAGCACCCAGAACCCACACCGGAAGGAGGGGAGGGGGGAAGGGGGGGCTTCGAGGGGGGGATGGATGTCAGGGGTTCAGGAGCAGAGGGAACGGATGGCGAGGAATCGGAAGGAGAGGTTAGCGATGATAGCCGTCCGAGATCTCTAAGTCTGTCCAGCGAATCGGAGGATTCACAGAAAGGGGCTCCCGTGGGCAGAGCTGGGGGGTTACCAAGAGGGGCACCCCAGGAAGAAGGGACCAGAGGGGATTCAGAGAGCAGCAGCTGGAAATCCGGACCAGCTACTCCACCAGAGAGCAGCAGGGGGGAGGAGTTCCAGGCACCAGCGACAGGCAGCTCTCCGGCAGCAGCCACGCCTGCGTCAGAGAGCGAGGAAACGGTAGAGAGGAGGGTCGGAGACAGCGCGCGCGCGCCAAGTTCAAATGTACCAGAGGGAGGCGCAATGAGCAGCCCGGAAAGGGAGCCAGGTCCTAAAGCCCGCCGAAGGGAGGGGGAGGAATCCGAAGGGTCCGCATCCGAGGCATCCAGGAAGGAAGGAACCCCGGGGGGTGGTAGGACCCAGAGGCGAAAGGAGAGACGCAAAAGGTGGAGCAAGGCTAGGGTCTTGAACTGGTGTACAGGAGGCGGAGATTCAGATGGGACTTCGCCGATCTAGGGAATAGACGTAGAGACGCACGCTAAGATGTGGAAATGGAAATTATACTTCAATAAAGACTTTATTCCGTTCTACCGGCTAGCGTTGGTCCTTTGTGAGCCGGGACCTAGAGGCAGTCTCTGACACTATCCCATTCAGTATTCCATTATTACATCCATCAAAACTTATTTATACTCTGTTGAATTTATCTTAATGCTGCCAATGTCAGCTGTACACAGTTATTTCCCATATATTCAATAAACGCTTATTGAACTTCAACTGTTTTGAACCAGTTGAAGAAAGGGAGGAAAGGCAAACTACTGCTGTACAAACCTCATTAAAATGAATTGGAGTTACCGGGAGGCACTGTTTAGAAGACATTCCCAGTGGATTGCGCCACAAGATTTGCAATTATTTTGCATGGCTATGAATCACGAATACTTCTGGCTTTCTCCTAGAAATAAAGAGGCATAATCATTTCCGGCACAACCCTATGCATGTTTACTCAGAAGAAAATTCCACTGAGTTTCCTGAGACTTCATCTCCAGGTAACTGTGCGCAGCAAGGATAGAAAACCTGTGACTCTTCAGAAGTTGTTGGACTTCACCTCCCATCAGCCTCAGCCAGGATTGCAAATGGTCAAGGAACACCTGGAGGACCATGGGTTCCCCAGCTCTGCAGCCTTAGGATCCCACAAGATTCTATTTTAAAGTTCACATTTTCAAAAAAAACAAAAACCACACATATAAACCTGTGTGCAGACATTGTACAGGAAGCACACATTCACAAGGAGTTTGTTGGGTTAGTCAGGGGCTGAGCAATCCAAACTCTAGGGATCTCTCATGGTTAGTGGCTGCTGGTGATACACAAGTATATAAACAGCTGCAGCCAAATCCTGTTCAGTATTGGCTGGGAGGAACTTCAGCCAGTGTAGGGTAATTCGTGGAGGCGAGCAAAGGCACCTTCAGTCCAGCAAATATGGGGTTTCAATCGCACCTTTACTTAGTGAAGGTTTAGTTCTTTGCCAGTTTTGGACCAGTCAAAATATAACAAAGCATATTTTACAAAGATACATGTTTCATATAGACAGATTTTCTGCCAACCACTCTTAGAGCTGTGTCCAACCGCTGCTACACATTTTAAAAGTGTGTGTTAACATTTCTTATTGGCAAATGTAGTTGATGGCAAAAGTCGTATCTTCTTTTAGAAAGCTAGTTGTCCCTGATTCAAGAAGGAAGGCAGATTCTTGGGGGGGGGGGAGAAGTTATGATTCACTTGAGAACAAAATGTAGACCTCCTCTCCATAAAACCATCCAATAGTGAAGATTTACTGCTGTGGACAGCTCTGTCCAAACTGCTGAAAGATAACGCCCCCTCCCCTCTGCCCTTGCAAAGAATGGTACCAATTACACTTACCTTTGATGCTGCTGTGGGTCTCTCTCTCTCTCTCTCTCTCTCTCTCTCTCTCTCTCTCTCTCTGTGTGTGTGTGTGTGTGTGTGTGTGTTTAAATGGACAAAATTAAAGGAGCATGCGCAGCCTGCTTTCATGTGGCCAGCTGCAGTATGGGCCAGACTTCTCATTGCGACTTGATGTCAAAATGAGTAGTTCCCTGTTGGATCAGACCAATGGCCTATCTAATGACTCTAGGTTCATGGTAGCCATTCAGGTGCATCCAGGAAGTCCATAAGCAGCAGATCTCCCTCCTTCTTTGTTCCTGGTATTTGCAAGTATAGTGCCATTTTTAAAAAAAAATATGAGGTTTCTGTTTAACTAGCATTGGAAATAACCTCTGGTTGACCTACCGTTCATGAATCGATCTAAGCCAGGGGCAGCGGGTGAGATCCTTGTCTCTAATCTGTGATCTTTCTTCAAAAGTATAATATCAGGCCTTTTGTTTTACTGCATGTTATCAGGGAATTGGGGAAGAGCAGATCCAGAGATGTGGCAGCAACTGTGTGTTGCGTATTTAGGTCCCCCAAAACACTCCTACCCCAATAACTCACACATCACACAGAATTTTTGTTTAAGGTTTTTGGCATAATTTTGGCCACAACTTTATTAACATACATGGATGTGAGTGGTTGCTTAGGCATTGGTTAGGACTATCTGTCCCCCCACCTTGGGGACAGAACTGACTTCCGGATTCCAGCGAAAGTCAGTGAGGGGAAACAATATTGGGGAGAACTGGAGCTGCAACACAGGCCCCCAGCTTCTCCCCGCATGCTCCCAGGGCTTACGCTGCCCAAACCCAATTCCAGGGGTTTGGATGAAAGGATGGCAAGCCCCTGAATTCCTTTAATGGAATTCCCTTGCAGCAGCAGCATTGGAGGGGCAGGCCCAGCCAATCCTTACCCCTCCTCCAACCAATTTTAACCAATGCCTAACTGCAACCTTACAAGTTGTGACGATTTGCTACGCAGTAGGCAAAAACCAAATGGCACCAGCCAATCAGCCAAATGGACAAAATTCCTGCCAGGCCCCTGCCCCAACGGCAGACGACCCCATGACAGGCATAGCAAGGTCAACGCACAAGACCCAAATCAAGGGAGGGTGGGCGGGTGATCCAGTGCACACAGCGAAAGAGAAAGCAGATTGCTGTGTGCACTGCTTAAAAACCTCTGTTCCCACCCCCAAATTGGCAACATCAAAATTCCCCCAGCAACTCGGGCTACCAATCCCCGCCAGGGCCATCCTTCCTAAACTGCCTGGCAACAGCGGGGTGTCTTGTCTGGCCCCCACCGCAACACGTGCTCTCTTTTAATGAGAACACTCTTTCTTCATACCATCTAGTTCAATGGTTCTCAAACTCCCTCCACCTACAGACCACTTGAAAACTTCTGGGGGTCTGGGGAGGCCACTTAATACTTTTTCCCTGCTTGCTGTAACAATGCACTGTGCAAGATGCTGTATGATTTTTAATTGCTCTTTTACAGACACACTGCAGACACCTGAATGAAGCTCATGAACTTCTGGTGGTCCACAGACTGCAGCCTGGGGACCCCTTGTCTAGCCCCAGCTTCATGCACTACAGTCAGGTTCTGAGGGTTTTCCATCACAAACCTCCTTGAGAACCGACTGTGCAAAACGGCAGGTCATGCTCCATGCGAGAAAATTAGATAAACTGCACTGTATGAACCGCGGAATCAGCATGGAGGGAAGAAATAAAAGTGTCTCTCCTCCAGATATGTATTTTGGATCCTCTGGGACCTTTTGTGTGCAAAGCATGTGACCTGCTCTCCACTGAACATGATGCATTCCAAACAATTGTTTGCCAGTGTAGAAATTGCAACAATTTTATTTATTTTTTTAATAGGAAACTGCAAACTTTACAATTCATCCCTGCTGCGGTTTTTCTTCTTGTGGGTCTACTAGCACACTGGAATAATTAAGGCACATCGCTGCCTGGATTCCTCTGCCATGAAGTTGCAGGCTGGTGGTGCTGGCACCTTCAGTTGGACCAGTGTCTCTGGGTGAAAGTACATGTGCATTCTTAACCAGCCTTCTGTCCACCCATATTCTATGCTTGGCTGACTCCAGAGAGTCAGAAGGCTGGTTAATTAGCTACCTTTGAAAGATCAAAGTAGCCCACACATTCTCAGATTTATTTATTTATTTTATTTTTTTAGAAAGGCATCAAACAATTTCCTGTCTTTGAAAGCATGTGCTTCAGCACTTTGTGTCAGGTGGAATTGCGGAGGTCCTTTCGTTTCGTGGTTTTTTTTTTCATTTTCCACATATAAAAGGTGACAGAGAAGGATAAGAATGCACTCTGTTTATGGCTCTGTGCCTGGAGTGATCCAGGAGTCTCCCAGGAAAAAAAAATCTCCCTTGGAAATGGGATAATGCGCACCCCTGTTGCTGGGATTAGCGGCCATAGAGGGACAGCTGAATCGGGCACTCGGACTTTAATAGGATTACTTACTTGGGAACTCCAATCAAATCAAAGCTTGCCAGCCTGCAATTCAGCTCAAGGCACCCTCCCTGCGCTGGCTGGGACCCTGAAAACTTCCCCAAACATGAGACTCATAGTCACCTTTGATTGAAAATGTCATAACAAAAGGGAGTTGGCTGACCATTTGGTTTTGATATGCAGGCAGAGAGAAGGAAGAGCAGCTTGATCTTCTATTATGTTCAAAGGGATTAGGCCAGTCACACTGTGCCACATGCCACATGAAACAACTCTCTGCACTTTTGCAAATGAGGCTCTGAATACAAAAAGACTGCTCTGGAGAGAGGCTGGGTATATTTCTCTTTGTTCCTATCCTGTGCTGCAAGCAAGAAATTATACCATGCAAAAGACAGTAGCCATTGCCCAAAAGTCAGCAGCTTTCTATTTTATTTTTACTTTCATGGACATATCTATAGTCTGATCCTATTTACCTGATATTCTCTCTATTTTCTAGTCCCTGACAAATCATGCTTTGCCCCTGTTTTGTCCCTATTTTTGCCTTTCACAGACACCTTGTTAAAATTGTGTTAATGGGATTTCCTTGACTTCTCATTCTTCAGGATTGATTCCACTCTCTTCTTCCTAGCCATGAAATCCCAGAGGCCAGAGTGGATCCATCTTGCCTCTAGTGCACATGCATGTAAATGAAACAAATCAACATAATCACTAATATCAATGCTGCTACGGTTGTATCAATTTACTAGATAAGGAATCTACAAGTGACTTACACAAGTTTAAAAGTGTAAAGGATAACATAAAATCAGAAAAAGGAATAATTCATTACAATAAAAGTCATACCAAAAAAACCTATGCAACAGATCAAAAAAAAAAAAACTGCAGCAAAAACTTCAGCAGCAGCAGCATCTCATCAATAGACAGTAAGATCATCAGAATGCATCAAATGCCTGGGAGAAAAGAGAAGTTCTTACCTGGGGTTGAAGGGATGTTAATGATGGTGTCAGATGGACCTAACAGGGAGTGCATTCCAGAAACAGGAAGCCACAACTGAAAAGGCCTTCTCCTTTGCCGCCACCCTCTGAACTTCCTTCAGAGGCTGGTTGAACACTACTGTCCAACAAAGTACACACCATATCATTTGACACACTGCAGATGCTGTGTAAATTGTGGGACAATTGTGTTTTCTTTGTTATTGAATAAATAAATTTGAAAAACCATATATTGTCCTGGGTGATAGACCATAGGATCCCTGTAAAGATGATTCTAAATAGGGGTGCAAATCTATACAACAGTTTCCCATTATATGAGGGATACAAATGCTATGCATTTTGTAACCTTATTAACCTTTGTTTTGCATTCCTAAGTTGGATTGTAGTTTTAATTGATATGCATAAAAGGATATACCAAAACATGGATGAATATTGGCACCACTTACAGCATTTTTCCTTGAGCCTAAACCTGGACAAAACTCCAAGGAACGGAAATTCCATAGTCACAGGGGAGCCACTGAAAATAACTATCTACAAATCAGGGTTGTCCAAATTTGGAACAAAATGTTCAAAATGGCATGGTGGACTATAGAGTTATCAATAGGGAACAGCGGGGGGGCATTTTCTAAAGTTTTGGTGGCTCAAGTTCAAAGGTCTTGTTGGTGGTCACGTGTGTGAGAAAGTTTTGCAGGGCAATCCATCCACCATACCTTTCTGCCCAGCTCTGCACACATGTGCAGCCGCTTGTGTAAGCAGAAATGTCCACAGGGCACAATGGAGCCTTTCCAGTTTCCAAATGGTTTTGTCTGGGCACACAATGTTTCCTGCCCATGCTTTCAATAGGTGCCTATGAGTCAGGTCCCTTCCAAGGCCTTAATGCCTTCAGTATGTAACAATCCAGAACTCCGGTTCTGTGAGACTTCCAGTTCAACAGCAATTTGCACCTCTTTCAAACCTTCACGGCAAGTAATGATATCTAAGTCTCCAGCTCTTTGCACTTCAGCGCCAGCATTTATCAGAGCAAATAGTTAAGAACTTGGCATCAGAGAGGCTGAAAACATAACACATTGCCTTGATTACCCCTTAGATTTGGGGAGTAGGGAATTGCCAACTGGAAAAGTGATTGGCTCGGTGTGAGCAGAAGTTCATTATCTAGCAGTGCACGGGATGACTTATAAACATAGTCCAGCTGCTCCAGGCTTGCAGAATGCCTGGCCCCAACACAAAAAAAGAAAAGAAATGTTTGTAGGTGAAACTGAGCAGATTATGGGAAACCTTGAGGCTTTCAAAATTCACTCTTGTTGCTGGCTATATATAGGAGCCCTTCTCTTCTTGCCTAAAAGAATGACTATTGAACAAACCTGGATAGTCTAAATTGTCCCACCAATACTTGTTCTCTTTTTTCCCTCATCTATACGCAGTCTTAAACTCTACACCTGTGCAGGGAGCTCTTAACAAGACCAACTCCACACTTTGTACAGGTATTTCTCAAACCAAATGACCATTTTAAAGATGGCTGGTACAGTTGCCCCTCGAATGTATCTTTATCTCTGGTTATTGTGGAAGTATACAGCAGTAATTTTGCACTGTGAACACAGCAAGCAGCAGACTTTTTGGTTCTTGCTAGGAATTTTGTCTTCTTCTTGCCTGCCCCAAAACACACACATTACCTAAAACTGAAAATGTTCCAGTGTTGCTTAACTGAATGTTATTGTTTTTATTGCACACCAGCCCAGAATCTTACTCCCGGTGGTGGTAGGTAAGAGGGTCAGAACTGGTACGCAGCATCTTTAGGAATCAGCACTGGCCACAGCAACTTGGCAAACTTAAAGGTCAGCTTTGATCTGATTTAAGCACAGACCAATTATCCTGAGGCTACAATCCAAACCCAATTAACCTGGGAGTAAGACCCATTGAGTTCATTAGGACTTAATTCTAAGTAGGCATGGTTAGGACCGTACAGTGAATGGATTAAGGTAGGATAAAAATTAAAGGGTTCATGGTACATATATCAAAACAAAAGAGGCAGGGCCTTTTCAAATATGGGCCCATATTTATGGAATGGTCTCCCCTAGGAAGTTTGTATGGAACAATCACTGGTTATTTTTAAAAGAAAAGGTGTAAAGTCAATTTTAACTTGGTTAATAGCATCTTACTTATAGTATATTTTATATGATTGTGTTTATTGGGTGATTCCTTATACAGTGGTACCTCAGTTGTCAAACACAATCCATTCTCAAAGACTGTTCAACTTCTGAAACATTTGACAACCGAGGCGTGACTTCCAATTGGTTGTAAGAGCTTCTTGCACTCAAGCGGAAGCTGCGTCGGACTTTCAAGTTCTGAGGAATGTTCGAAAACCAGAGCATTTACTTCTGGGTTTTCAGTATTCAGGAACCGAAATGTTCGAAAACGGGGCAGTTCGAGAACCGAGGTACCACTATAGACTACATAGTGAGGGGGCAGGGGGCAGGATCCCATGTACTGCCGCTGCTCACAACCTTTACTTTTTCATCTAAGGATAAAGAAGAAAGCCTGCATACATATAACGGTCAGCAAGGCCCTTTCTCCATGTGATCAAGAATCTATCAGATTCTGTTCTGATCTTCAGATGAATTTGTGGGGGTCGGCAGCTGCCTCCACATAGTGAGTGAATGTGTGATTTGCTTTTGTAAATGTGAACTAAATGATATAATGAGAGACACCTATTTTACATATATATTACCGAGGGGAAGGGCTGTAGCTTAGTGGCAGAGCAACCATTTTGCATGCAGAAGGTTCAGTCCCTGGCATCTCCAGGTAGGGCTGGGGAGAGGGCTGGGGAGATAGCCCCTGCCAGTCATTGCAGACAGTATGGAGCTAGATGGACCAATGGTCTGACTTGGCATAAGGCCTATGTTCCCATTCAGTCTTCATTTTTGTAAAAAAAAATCGCCCCATACAAGCAGCAGCCACAGAAACAGCAGCTGTCTGAAGAGCACAAAGTCAGGTTTCCCTTTATCGTACGGATGGAGAACATTCATTTATTTCATAAAATTTATACATCACTTGATTGCAAAAATGAAAAATAAAACCCTCAAAGTGGTTTTCAAAAAGATAAAACAATGAAATGAAGGGGGGAATCATAAAACTAACTTTAAAACATTTTAACAGAAGTTAAAATACTAAAATCACCTCAGCTTTCTGGGTAGGCCTGTCTAAACAAAAATCTGAATTTGGGTCTGGGGGCTTTTGTTTCTGTTCTGCTCATACAAAATAAAGAAAGGCAAGAATTTATTAAGCCTCTTTGATTCCTAGGATGCTAGTCGTGGGCTAAGTCCAGGGGAAAAAACACTTCAGTATTCCAGGTCCTCACCCAGATTGTCCTTTATGGAAGCAAACACGAATCCCCCCAAAGAAGCTCAGGACCCACCTAGTGGGCCTAAAGGATAATTCCATAATCCGCTCATATCGAACTACGGCTCCCCCTTTGCCTTCTAGAACAAATGTTTACCATAAAGCATTTACCCGATAAGTCCCACCAGGCCCACCGCAGAAAGGGCGCTGCCCACTGAGAAGGGGGCAGACCCACCACATTACACTTGCCCCTGGATTATCATCTCAGCCAGTCTTCTTTGCAATTAAACCAGAGCTGCCTCAGCCCAGGAAACGTCCCAGGCTCAGCTTGCTCTCCCCTCCTGCTGTCACAAAGGCTTTGTGAGGCTCGAAAATCATTATGCTGCATTCCAGCCATTGCTATGGCGTCACACTGGGATGCTGTCACTTTAGGAACCGGAAAGCAAATGGATTTGAGAGGCCCTTCTCCCAAACTCCCCCCCATTTTGATTTCTGCTTTTGTAAAGTGATCTCTCCTCTGCAATGGCATCAATGCGAGGCCCTTAAACACTCAGGATCCTGGATTAATGGCGGCTTTTGCCTCTCCGACTTCTAAAAAATTATCCTCCGCAGACAGGAGGGAAGCAGAGGTGCTTCACCCACAGACCTCCAAAGGGTCCCAGAGATATTTATGGCACCTGGTAGTGATAAAAGTCAACATGCCCATGATATCCCAACATCTGAGAGGCCTCAGGAGGTGGGCAGGAAAAGGCAGAAACTCCCCTCTCCCCAAAGCCTATCTGCTCTTCTCTGACCAGAAATGGGGTCTACATTTTCCATTTGCAACTACAAAGTGACAGCCATTTTACTAAAAAGAGAGCAATTTTCCCAATAAAAAAGAAGGGCTGCCCTTTATCTTGAGCAACACCATGAGAACTTCACACCCTGGCTTCATTCAAGCATAGCGCTAGACAAAGCTGTCAACTTTTCCCCTTTTTTAAGGGAAATTCCCTTATTCCGAACAGGATTCCTCGCAAGAAAAGGGAAAAGTTGACAGCTATGGCGCTAGCTAGAGCAAAAGTAACACAGCAAGCCTCAGGCTCACATGGTGCCTCATTCGTTCTCCCTCACTGTCACAATTGCAAGGGGAAGGAAGGAAGCATCCACTTCCAGTTTTAAATATTCATTCCTGGATTTTAAATGGCTTGATTTTTGCCCTGAAAAGCTTGTGGCAAGGATAAATCATTGTAGGAAACTCTTTCCTCGCAGTATAAATAAAGTAGCCACCACCAACCTTGGGATGAGCTGGAGCCTCTGTATGGCATGATGTCACTGAAGGGATTTGACATGGGCCTGTCAGCTCTAAGCTCTCCCAGCTCTGCCTGGTGACAGACAAACTAAGCCACACATGAAGCAGCAATGCAGCCCCGGTGAAGCAGCAATCCTTGAAAGGGCAAAAAGCAGGGTGCAAATCTTGAGGATTTACAGTCTCCTTTTCCCATAGTTATCCCCACATTTTATCTCTACTGCATTGGAATTGTATCAGATTGGCCACTAAGCAAGGGCCTCATATTTTTAGGAGCGACTCTTCTATTCATTTGGGCATCATCTGTGGAACCTTATGCTGTTTCCTGGGATCAAGCCCAACAGAAATCAGCAGGACTTATTTGTGAATAAGCCCCTGTAGGAATTGTGATGTTCATTACTAAGCAAGGGCCCAATCCAACCTCCCCCCTCGCCTGCCACCCTACTGGAGGGGCATTTCAGAGCAGTGGGGCCATTGCCCCATCCTCAGCCTCTTAGGAAAGCATGATCCTCTGCATCCGGGAGCTGATTGAAAAAGGAGCTTAATTGCCAAGGCAAGGTCCTGGCCTAAGATAACCCCAGTGAGCCGAGGCTTCCCATATGGTCTTGCAAGAATAAATGAATGCTTTTGGCCCATTTGAAAAGAATGAGCCAGCTTCAACCTGCTGGCTTGCCTTTAAATTCTAGCTGCATTCTGGTTCACAGAACACAGACATGTGCCCCTGCAGAATCTGGCCTCCAGCTGATTCCCCACCCACCTACTGCTGTGGAATGCACAGCCATTTCCTGCACTCTCTGGTGGACACTGGATTGCAGTCCTGGAAGGAAAGGAGGCTTCCCTAGAAAATGCATTGCCGGTACTCTGCCATCACAGCATCATGAAGCCTGCTGCATGGGCAAATGGCCTAATAGGACCAATAGGGCCAACAGGATCATAGCCTATTATGGTATGGACAGGTGCTGAGTTAGTACAGTCCCCAGCCCACATGCACAACAGAGATTATATGCAATCAGTAAGTGCATCAGATTCCAAAAGAAGACCTAACCCACAAGCAAACTCACAGGGGTAGCCACCTGGAAGCTTGTCGGCCACAGCTGGTTCCTGAAATTATTTTGGCTAGCCCATGAGGGTCTAGCAAGGGGTGGGGAGTGGCCTGGGCTGCACCACATTGGCCTCAACCTGGTGGAAGTTGTTTTCATCCCCTGAGGAAAGGCTCTTTCCCCAGCCTTGGCGGCATAATTCTATTCCCACTAGGCTCTTAATGAGGATGACCCCCAACCCTTCTGGACATGCAACAGTATGTCATTGAGGCCCTCCAGGGATTCTCTCTAATAGTCAGCTGCAAAGCTTGCACTGCACTCAAACTGCCTCCCCCAACCACTTTAACCACCAACACCATCAGTTCTCACTGAGTGCAGATCTTTAGCTATCGGGCTGCAACCCAATTCTCCCTTGCAGACTTGCCCAATGATTTGGCCCATTAATTGTCCCCTGAGAAGCTGAAGGCTGAAGGCTGGCACTTTCCCCTGGCACAGAGCATGATAGGCCTCTGTGTCACAGGTTCTGTCTTCTGAACCAACCATGCAGAGCAAACATGTTAACTGGAGTGACATAGGTGAACTTTCAGCCATGTACAAGGCAAAATTCCACACTTTCCGCTTCTGTAGCCCCCTCCCCACTTTGTATGACCATAGCAATATTATTTGGACTGGTTGCTAACAAGAAAGTGAGATGATGATAGATGACAGATGATAGGTAGGTAGGTAGATGATAGATAGATAGATAGATAGATAGATAGATAGATAGATAGATAGATAGATAATAGATAGAGCTATAGATAGATAGATGATAGATGATAGATAGATAGATAGATAGAGCTATAGATAGATAGATGATAGATAGATGATAGATAGATAGATAGATAGATAGATAGATAGATAGATAGATAGATGATAGATGATAGATAGATAGATGATAGATTAGATAGATAGATAGATAGATAGATAGATGATAGATAGATAGATAGATAGATAGATAGATAGATAGATAGATAGATAGATGATAGATAGATAGATAGATAGATGATAGATAGATAGATATAGATAGATAGATAGATAGATAGATAGATAGATAGATAGATAGATAGATGATAGATAGATAGATGATAGATAGATATAGACAGACAGATAGACAGATCCTTCCTCAGGAAAAAAGGAAATAAAACTGAGCATGGGAACATAGGAAGTTGCCTGATACTAAGGCATTGATGCATCCAGCTCAGTATCATTGACACTGGCTGACAGTAGCTCTCCAGTGTTTCAGTCTCTCCTAGTCCTACCTGGAGTTACCAGAGATTGAACCTGGAACTGATGCAGTGCCAGTGTAAGTTCCCACTGTGCCATTATTACCTGATCTGCCACCTACTTGTCATATCTCAACATGGCACATAACAGGCTATTATGGTCACCTTATTTGTCTTTCCCTGTTATGGAGCTGGTTCATAAACCCAGCTGTCATTGCAATGTGCACAATTGAAATAATCTGATTTAGAAAAAAAGCAAACCAAAACTCCTATTTGACTGCTGAGGCTGCTAGCAAAACAAATAGTAGCCACGGCAGTGACCGCCCCCAGAATTCAACACAATCAAGTCATCGCCCTCAGTGCTGACGGAACATGGAGAAACTCTGAAGGGACTGACCTCTTAAGAAAACAGAGCATTTATCCCTTTGAAGTTAATGAATCATGAAGGCATTTGAAAGCTAGACTTGTTTATTTACACACACTGCAGCTCATGTGGAGAAAACACGCACCCATTTGGTGCAGGCCACTAATTTGAATGAAAGATCAAATGGAGGCAAGCAGAACAGTGGGAGGCAGTTCGAAGGCAAAACGTTCTCTCCAGCGACCTCTCCCCATAGAAGCCTGGCCAGATTCTGACTCATGTCAAGCATCACTGAGCGCTGTTCTTTAGTAAGGAAGCCAAACAAGTGAGAGACTGGTTTAAAACTCAGTGGAGCCAATGGGAGTCTTTCCTTTAGATCCCAAGGCTGGTATAGCATGCTGCAGAGAGTAGATTTCCAGCAGAACTCATTGTGTTGTAAATACCTGCCTTCTGAGATGAGTGAAAGTGAATCAGCAAATAGAGTGCTGTCAGCTTGATCCTCTCGATTTATTCTGAGTAAGGGGGACTCCACTTACACATGGAACTTGCCTTCTGGAACATCTTATCCATTCATATCAATGGAAGGAGACATGTGCACATGTATACATAGGTGTTTAAGGATACAGGCCCAGAGAGAGAGAGAGAGAGAGAGAGAGAGAGAGAGAGAGAGAGAGAGAGAGAGATGCTCCTGCATGAAAGAGAAAATCATGTCCTCTGAATCATTCTGTCAATCTCCCTAAATGGTGTGTGTGTGTGTGTGTGTGTGTGTGTGGGCTTTTGTATAAGAAATGATGCTCATTTTCTTCATATTATTGGCATATTACTGACTCAATATGAAGACATCAAATTTTACTGAGTTGGTCACTTTTCTGAAAAGTCCAGATAGCCTGTTTCCCAAACTACTTGTACATACACTTCATTTTTCCAAATGGGAAAAACCATTGAACTAACCCATGGCACAGTCCTCCTGAATCTACTCAATCCATGGCTGCTGTTTAAATAACACAGCGTAAAGGCATGCTGCTTACCATTTCATTTCCTGTTTTCCTTTTTTGACCAAGGCAAAGGCTGGAGACTTTGACTTCTATTGGCAGAGCATCACTAATGGAAGGCAGCTTCTGCCTTTGCCTTTTACCGCAATAGGCCATGAACTCCTCACACACACGAAAACCCAACCCTGAATGTCAACAACACAATGGATCTGGTCAAGTTTCTGGCTTTCCTGCTTGATCAGATTACAAAGGACTCTTCCGAGGTTGAAGAGCAACATATCAAGGGGTAAGACTCACTATTGCAAAAGTCCTAGGAAAAAAGACATACCATGAAATAATCCCAGGAACTCCATGGATAGTGCTTGGAAGGCTTTCTTACTGTTGATGTAATAGCAACTTTAGCAGGTTGTGGGTGGGTGTCATATTAAAGCACACTTAGCAGGCTGATAGAGAAAAGATCCTAGTTTCAAATGACTCTGAATGCCTGTAGGACAGAACAAGCAGTGTGGGGAGTTTTGACCCTCTCTCTTGTTAATGTGTTTTTTCCTTAAGGGCAGAAAACAGCTTACACTTTGGCTTTGGTCTCCTGAGATGAGCAGCCACCTCTTCTGAGCATGAGTTCCACCATGAGGGAGTAAGAGAGGACACTTCGTATGTTACAAGAAGCAGATCTAATGAGCAAAATGCACATCACTTTCAAATGTATTCAATGAAGCACGATTTTCAAAGTTCCCTTTTTTTTAGTGGAGGAGAGAAGATGCTTAACCATTTCCCAGGCAGCTGCTCTTCTGCTCAAAATCTCTCACACACCCCAATGGCATCTTCCCTCTTGGGAGTTCCAGATGTGCTACCTTTCCATGCACACAAGTGAGGGGAGAGCAGCTGCCTTATACTGAATTGCACCACTGGTCCATCTAATTCAGTATTGTAGCCATTGAGTGACAGCGGTTCTGACAGGTTTCAGATAGCCCTACCTGGAGATGCCAGGGATTGAAGCTTGGACCTCTTGCTTGTAATGTATATGCTGCACCACCAGAAATGAAAGAGCTAACTTAATGACCTACAGATGTTGCTGGACTACAACTCCCATCAGCACCAGGCAGCAAAGCCAGTGATCTAGGATGATGGGAGCTGTACATAAATTGAGACTGGAAGTCTTGTCTTCTTGTCATAATGACACTACAGACTTTACCCATGGGCTCCATGAAGTTGCTTTGAGAGGATGCTGAGATTTGTCTATTAATGACTACCACCATCCCTAGCCTCCACAGAACCAAGCAAGGTTGGGTGTTGTTATAATATATAATAGGGGAACACCCACTGCATGGAAGTTGGCTGGGGTTACTAAGGGCTGGAAATGCTCTCCTCAAATGCTCAGTAGGACTCAATTATAATATTGCCTCACAGGATCCAGGAAAAAGTCCTGGAAGTCAGATGTGAAGACCTTGAGTCCAGCTCTTTCTCCTCCTCTTTTCTGTAACATATGGGCTTTAAATCAAAGGTAGCTAACCTTTATGGGTGGTGGTGTTAACAGGTGCACTCACCCTTCAGGGGCTGGATTCCAGCAGTGGGTGTGGCCACTCTGCACTCTCTTGCACATGTGCACCCACCCACAAGGCACACATGCAGACACACTAAATCCATGCAGATCATCTGAGGAGGAGATCGCCTCTCTCCCTCGTCATCCAATGAAAAATCCAGTGACCAGGGATGTGGCAATTTGCATTCTCATCAAGGTATTGGACTGGGCTTTCCACTCATAATTGTGTCTACTTTTGTTTTGTTGTTTTGTTTTTTCCTTTCATCACTACCACCACATTCTTGGGAGGGGTGTTGCTCCAAAAAGCTGGGATTGGGCCTGATCTGGCCCCTAGGTTGAGGGGGGGGACTAGGTTGAGGAAGGGGGGAAGTTATCTGTCGCAGCTTTCACTTTTCACAAAGCAGTGACGACGACATATTCTAGATTGTACACAGCAGTGCTCTGCACACTGGTGGCCCAATTCTGTGTTCAATAGTGTAATAGCATAAAGACATCTGGGGGATCACTGCACATTGCTGTAGGTTAAGGCTTCAAAACAAATGCCCAGGCTCTAGTCTATAAATATCAGTCTTTCTCCCACTATCCTCTCCTCCCTGGGATTGTTTTATAAATAAGTTGTAACACAATCATTCAGTTGGGTCTCAGACAAAAGAGCAGAGTCCCACAGGCTTTTGCTTTCTAGCACTGTAAATTAGAGAAGCCTAATTGGATTATAAAGCAGCGTCGGTTTCTGGTCTCAGTTTCTCTCGGGCCAAACAAAGTCGTTATTTCATCTGTTACAATTGGACTAGGAAGGAGGCTGGAGATTTGGCAAAGGGAGAAAGCAGAGATGCCAGCACTCCTGCTGATATCAGGGCTTGCAACCCTGTGAAATTAATTAGACACAAAGCAGAATGTTCCTCATAGGCACCTGCTAGAATCCAAAACACATACAGAAAAGATTGCAGGAGTTTAGCAAAAGTTTTTTGATGGCCCATGAAGAAGAAAAAGGAAGCACTACCCTGAGGTGGGTTTTGGACCTTGACAGTCGCTTGTGCAACTGTTTTTGCAGTGGGTGACAATGATGGCATTCCGAACCCAGCCCAGGGCATTCGACAACTGACAAAGCTTTGAAGTGCCATTAGCAAAAACCCAAACACAGCCATCCTTTGAAATTTGCACTTCTCTGAATTTCGCAGCACAGCTTTCCAGCCAGCAGATATGTACAAAAATGCGCATGCTGGGGTGATGTATGCATGAATATGCATCTAGTTGGGAAAATAACATTAAACATGCATTTGATATGGGAAAATTGCTTTGTAAAAATGTGTATATTAACTTGTGATCATTACCCTATGAAATTTGGCTCCATGAAAACTATGTCCATTTGGTTTTATATCTGGAATTGTAATTTTTAAGTCACCCAGAGAGAACCTACAGGAGAGCCTAAAAAATTTTTAAATAATTAAATGCTAGAGACAGACATAAAATCAGATCTTTGCTCTAATCTAGCAAGCCTCTTCTTAGGTTCTTATGCTTGGATTCTTCTATTTTTTTCTTATAAGCATCAGTGAAAGCCATCATGTGTCTATGGAGACAATATTAGATTTGGGCATGAAAATTTCTTGATAAATATTTGCATCATATATAGCATTTCCCCTATACAGCATTATGTAGAAAAAAAGCAAACCATGCCCAAGAAGTACAGTGATGGGAAAATAATAGTGCAAATAGAATGTTCTCCCTCTCTCCTCCCCCTGGACTCCTACTAAATCTGTCCTGGGGTTTCCTCCAGGCCCCCCCCCCCCGAGCAGATTTGGAGATGTTGCAGGGCATGGAGGAGTGGAGGGGGGAAGTCTCATTGCACTAGCGCAAGTGCAAATATTTTGTCAGATACTGCCCCATGTTTTTCAATAAAGTTGTTTCAGAATCTGGCTTCTGCATAAGAACATAAGAGCCTGCTGGATGAGGCCAAAAGCCCATCTATTCCAGCATCCTCTTCTCAGAGTAGCCAACCAGATGCCTACTGGAAAACTGATGGAGATCACCCTCGAACTCACACAGCAGGACCACTCAGTGTGGCTTCAGCATGAACCATCTTTGGATGGACAAAGGTAGGGACAAAAAGAAAATGGGGACCACGTTACAAATTTATGGGAAGCCACATGAGCAGATAGGAGGCAATTTATCCTGTACTGCTATGCATTACTTTATTTTATTTGAACAAGTTACATTTATATACATTTCAAATGTACATAGTTAACATCATAGTTTCTAAGCAATGTACAATGATGCTACAAAAACTAAGTTAAAATTAACAATAAAATTGGGGGGGTACTTAAAATGCTGGCTGAAGTTATAAAAAGGTCTTCACCTGAAGTCCAACAGGGAGGGGGCCAATCTGATCTAAGCCGGGAGGCAGTTCCACAGGATAAGCAGGATGGGCCCACAATACTGAGCAAGCAGCATTCTGGGCCATGGGAACCTCTAGCAGCAACTTTCCAGGAGACCTCAGTGATCAGGTAGGGGTATAAGGGATTAGGCAGTCCTTAAGGTATCCTGGACCCAAGTTGTTATGTGCCTTGAACCCTGGAGAATACAGGCAGCCAATGCAAGCTTGTCAGTACTGAAGTTGTGTGCTGGTGGTAGTCTGTCCCCACCAACAGACCAGCCCTGGCATTTGGCACAAGATAGAGTATCTGGACCAGATCCACAGGTAGCCCCAAATAAAGCACGTTGCGTAATGAAATACTGAAGTTACCAATGAATGAATCACCACGGCCAGGTTTCCCTGTCCAAGAATGGCAGTAGTTGGCATATCGAACGCAGCTGGTTGAAGGCAATCTGAGCCATTGAGACTACCTCAACCTCCAGTGACGAAGATGGATCCAGCAGCACTCCAAAACTATGAACATGATGTTTCAGAGGGAGTTTATGCACATTTAGAATAGGCTACTAGCCAATCTCTCAGACACAGGAACTACCCATACACATTGCCTCTGTCTTCCCAGGGTTCAAACTCAGTTTACTGGCCTTCATCCAATCCACAACTGGACCCAGATGATGCTGATGCAGATCATGCACAGACTCTCCTGACTCAGGTGGTCTGAAGAAATAGAGATGTGTGTCATCAGAGTACCAATGACACTTTGGCCCCAAACTAAGGATTACTCCCAAAGGCTTCATAGAGAACTTGGTATAAGATTGTGCCTTGTGATGCACCACAGTGCAGAGACCACAAGACTGAAACACAATCTCTGAGTGGTCTTGCAGGTAGGAGTAGAACCATTGAAAAACATCACCCCTCAATACTAATTTCATGGATGATATCAAATGGTATTGAGAGCTGCTGAGAGATGGAGATGGAGAAGCAGAAACAGAGCCACACTCCTCCTGTCTTGTTCTTGATAGACTGAAACAGATCCAGATAACTGGTATTCTCCAGGAACTCCTGTAAGTGCTCCACCCACCCACCCCTTTTCACCATGAATGTATGGCAGTGGTGAGACCTGAACAGCTCAGTGGTATAACTTTGCAGGCTCAATCCCCCATATCTCCAGATACAGTTAAGACAGTGCCTGTCTGAAACCCTGAACAGTTGCTGCCAGTCAGTGTAGATCTTACTGAAATAGATGGAGGAAAGATCTGACACAGTATGCTATGCTTATGTCCCTGAACCCTTGGGGTGAACACCCTCTGTATTATTAAACAAGCCCTGTGCTTATGTGGCAGGGATGTGGGTAGGGGAGAAAGGAGTTATGTACTGGAAGATGTTAAGATTTCTGGCTACTCCCGTTTGCTTGGCCGGGGGGAGGGGAGATTACGCGCCAGAAGTCCAGGGTGCCCCTCAGCAGCAGTCTAAGCAAAGCAAGGGGATCAAGGCGGGGCCCTATTCAATCCCTGATCTAAAATTATCCAGCTACACCGCTGCAAAGCCCCACGTCTAGTATCAAAAGCTCCAGCCTCCCAGCCTGTTTTCTCCCTCGGGGACTTGGATCAGGAGCGCAGGCTGAATGGGCAGCGACAAGAGAGGCGCTAGGACCTCCGGGGGAGGGGAGGTGGATGCTTGCCTGCGCCTGCCTATTGCCCAGTTAGGGAGAGTTCAGCAGCGCCGTCTCTGATCTCTTCTGGCTCTGGCTCTCAGCAGCAGGTGGTGCCTGGGAGGGAAAAGGTGAGCGAGCTTTCAGCGAGCGAGGGAGGGAGAAAGGAAAGGCTGGGCGTGCGGGGGTGGGGTGGGGTGGGGGACAGAAAGTGAGAGGAAGAGAGGAAGAGGCGTCCCAACTGCGTGGCTGTGCCTGCTCTGGCCCCAGCCTTGCCTTCGTGCCGGGGCGTTTTTGCCCAATGAGAGTCCACCGGAGGTGTCCGTCTTCCCCGCCTGCCCCCGAGCCCAGCCCTCCGGCGTGTCCTCCTCATCCCCCTTCCCAGCAGATGCCCGTCCATGGGGCTGCTTGCGAAAGGCTTCTTCCAGCCGCGACCACAACCAGCAGTGCATCTTGCCAGGGAATCGGCCGGCCAGCGGACAGCCGCCCGCGGGTGCAGGGCGTTTGACGGCGCCGCCTTCCCGAGCCGTGCCCAGATCAGCAGCAGCAACAGCAGCAGCAGCCGTCCAGGTCTGGGCTGCGCTGAGCGGATCGATCAGGCCCCGGTCGTCGTCAGCCTCGCTTTCTCCTTCGCGCCCGGTTGTAGAGACCCGAGGACTTGTCCTTCTCGCGACTACCTTCCCTCGGCCGGGGAATTATGCTGGGCTCCAGCCGCTGGGCTCGGATTGCCTGCGCGCCCGGGGACACTCGACGGGCGTCCGTGGTCCCCCGTGCGCCCTCGCGCCTCTGCTTGCCCTTGGTCCTGATGCTGCTGACTCTCACGCCGCGGGCGGACTCCTCTTGGTGGTAAGTCGGCCCGACGCCGGGGCTCGCTCGCGCTCTCCTTCGAGGTTAGACGGCGGCTGCCGGGGAGGAAACTTGTCTCTCCCCGACGTCTACACTAAAAAGGATATACCAAGAGCTCAGGCTCACCGCGAAGCAGCGGTGGCTGCTCAAGGTTCCGATTAGCTTGGTGGTGCGCTGCTCTGGGCTGCGCGCTGCTCCAGGCTGGAACTCTCAAAGCGTACCACGGTGACGCAGTGCTCCTGAGCATGTGCAAAGCGCACGGTGCAGCGGCAGCAAGCGCCAGGACCTGTAGGAGTTGGGGAAGAGACGGGAGAGTCAGAGGGGCTTGTTCAGACTACTTACCAGTGATGTCGTTGGGTCATTTTAAACTCTGGATTTAATATGTATTGCTTATAGTATTTATATTCCGCTTTTCAGGCGGACCTCACAAAGAGGTTTACTTAAGGTTATTACCCAGACGGTACTAATGCGTAGCATTTCACTTTTTTCAAAATGAGGTTTAGTCAGCCCCAGTCCTGCTGCTTTTGAGGTCTGCTAGGTGGGTCCCTGGACTTTTACCGCGAAGTGCCCGATGGCCTGGCCCCCGTCCTTTCGACGTACAAGCAGGCCAGAGAGCCCCACACGCCACAAACGCAGTTGGTGATGGGGGCTCCTCGCTCCGGAGAAGCCCGAGGTGCCGAGAGGGGCAGAGCTTGGAGGGGGCGATATCGGGGTCCAGTTTCTCTCTCGAAGGGTTTCGGCTTGTCCTTGGCTCCTTCTTTGGACAAGCACAGAGGGCAGCGCTGGTTTTTCATAAAACAACCAAGCGGGCTTGTTAGAGAAGTTGGGGTTTATTTATTGGGAGTGGGGGCGGTTGCGCTGCTCGGGAAGCCGGAGTGCGAGGCGTCAGTGGACAGAACCGAGAAGGGAGGCGGACGGGATGGCGCTGTCAGATGGGAATCCTGCTCATTGATGAGGACGGGGATGGGGAAATGCCCGCTCACCGCGTAATTTTATAGAGCTCTTTGTTTTCTTAATCGTTTGATTGTAAGCCACTCTGGGAAAGGCGGAGATAAGTTTTAGGATTCGAATTATTCTCCTCCTCCTCCATAGGATAGGTGGCTGCAGAGCAGGTGCTATAAACCCCTTGCGCACCGACAAATGCCCTGCTTTAAACACGCGCACGAGAGCACGATCCAGCCTAAGCTAAGCCCGCGTGCAGCCCCATCCTTACTCCGGAGTAAGTCCCACCGGGGGAGCCTTCCAGGCAGTTTCTTTCAACGGACGGATTCTGTACGTCCTCCCCTTGGGAATCAATGGGCTTCGGTTTTGATGGGCTTTGGACGCATCCTGCTCCTAGTCTCAAAAGCGACGCCGTCCATTAAATCAGAGACCACGTCCTAAACCTGGGAGCCTTTCTACAGTCTGGCTGTCAAATCCTGAGTCTGTCGTTCTAGCTTGGATCTACCTGCCTGCTCCAGCAGCTAAGGCAGATCTGAGATTTCGAGAACTGCCTTGTGGGGGGGGGGGACGTGCCGGAAGAGAGGGGTAGAGACGGAGGTCCCTTCCAGCGCGTACCTGGCGATGCAGGGGGATCGAAAGCGGGACCTTCCGCACGCAAGGCAGATACCTTGCCACTGAGCTATTTGGCCGGCAAGTGACAGCAGTTGCGCGGGCATGGCATTATGATGGGCTGCTCTCCTATGGGTTCCTTCTCTCGATCGTCTCCTTCTCTATGGGGCCTCCTCTATTTACCCACCTGCCTGTGGACTCAATCAAGAGTCTCGTGGCACCATAAAGGCTCACACCTTTTATTCCGGCGTAAGCTTGCAGGTGCTAGAAAGTCCGCTTCGTCAGATGTAAAATGGAATATAAATATACCTGGTGGAGTAGGAAGCGGTAAATGAAATGCAAGAAAGCGCAGAGAGTAACTTTGCTACAGCGAGCTAGAATGTGTGCGCAAGAAGCGCGCGCGTGGGGGGGTCATTTCCCCCAAAGAATCTTGGGGACTGTGGTTTGCTAAGGGTGCTGAAAATTTTAACATCGCGAAGGGTAAGCTACAGTTCCCCGGATTCTTTAGCGTAAACAATGTGCTTTAGATGTGTGGTGTGTGCAAAAGCCTCTGAAAAAGCTGAGTTAATTGGGAAAGGAAAGCCTTAGAATCGTAGAATGGCAAGAGGGGAAAAGGGTCATCTAACCCAACCTCCTTGTCTCTCTGCCCAGACCCAAATGAGCCGAACGTGGCGTCCCAGCTCAATGCCCACCATGTCTGATTGGCAGCGCAGCACTGTTTCATCCCGTGGGGACGACCCCAAGACAATGGGTGTTTGGATTACAGGCTTATCGATTCACCATCTCGTACTCCTTTCCATCCCCATTTCTGGGATGTTAGCTATCTCACTCTAGTCATCCCATCAATCGATCTGTAAAATGTCCCTAGATATTTCCTCTCCGTCAGGCATGGGGAGCCACTGCCCTTTATTTCCTCACTGCCTGAGTAGTGTGTCTGTCTGTTTTAATTCACCCTCCTATTCATCCTTAGCTACCTTGAACTCTCTTACTCCCCCGACGTGGTGCGCCATTGCTGTCATTTCGACTTGCCCACTCACTCGCCCAGCTTTAAAGTTCGCCCCGGGCTTGGGTTTGAGGGAGCGCTTTATTGGGCCCGGCCACCATTGTCCTCGACGGGGAGGAGTGGGGGCGATTCCTCCAGGCGGAAGGACACATTCCCGTCGGGCCGGGCCGGTGATGGGCAACGCGGCCCCTTTCCAAGCTGTGGGTCTGACTCCCACGACGTAAGCCAAGCCTACAGCCTGTTATTGTTAGAGCCGCTGCGGCCGCCGTAAACATGACTTGAGCCTTGTTGATGACAGAGCCGCTTTAATTTAAAACTGTTTTTTATTGTTCATACTTGGGAGTTAAACAAGAGCTGCTTCTTAAATGGGAACAGCTGTCAGTCTGCTCCCAGGTGCGAAGCTGCAGAAAGCGGGTTGTTTCTGCAGTTGCGGAGACGCGGGGTAGGTTCACAAGGACCGAATCGTCGCTTGAGGACCACAGCATGAAGGGATGACTTCCGCGCATCTGATTCCTTCTTTTCACATTCGTATCTCGCCCTTCTTCCACGGTCCTGGGGAGCCCCCATTGTTCCCCACACAGATACATGCAACCCTCTTAATTATCTTCCACAACAACCCTGCGCGCTAGGTAGGTTAGGACTCGAAGACAGAGAGACAGTGACTGGCCCAAGATCACCCACTGAGGTCCGTAGTTGAATCGGGATTTGAACCTAGGTCTCTCCAGAACAACACTCAAAGACCACGGGATTAAAATTATTCAATTTGCTGAGGGTTGAGCGGGTTCACACGTGCATGCTCATCACTTGAGGACTACAGCATCAAGTGATGACTTGCGTGTTCAAAACAGGTCAGGACGCCCAACCAATCACTGCCCCTCATCCCCTCTCAAACCCCAGACTTTCTCCGTGGAACTAGATATGCACCTTCCACTGCCAGAGATCAAGGTCCAGTTCACACGTGTGTGTTCCGATGAGTGCCGCTTGAGTGTCTGGTGACAGGCACAACTTGCCAAACACGCTGCTTTTCCAGGCGTCTGGTTCACACATTCATCCACAACTCCAGAATACAGTACCGTCAGTGATGCGCGGTCCTTTCACCTTAAGCAGTAAACGCAAGATGGCTCTACATTTCCCAGCGATAGCGACATGCCAAATAAATACCCTATTCAGGGGGTGGGAGAGGGAGAGAGACATTTACGATGGTTAGATGATGGGAGCCAAATAAAGACATCTGTTTGCTTCCTTGGAATCATCTGCGCTTAGCACATACTTAGCAAGGAAAACAAAATGTTGAATAAATAGGAGTGCAGATTTGAAGGCAGAACGAATATAAACACCTAACTGCAGCATATATCCGAGGTTTTATTCAGCTGGAGTCATCTGGTTAGTGGTCTAACAAGGCAGTCCTATACTCAGAAGTAAATCCCACTGTGTCCAATGGGGTTTTCTCCCAGGTAAGCGTGCAGAGGTTGCAGCCTTACTGGAATTGAGCTAAATGGTATATATTTATTCTCTAGAAAGCATCCATAGGACCGGGTTGCATTAGGGTGTTTCTTTATTTTATATTTATAGGCAATATTTTTTGTTTAATTCTTTCATGATCTAGAGACATTTTGATTTTAGAAATCCGACTCCGGATTGTATCTGCTTCTATGCGCCGTTTTTGGATTCTGAAACCCAAACGGTGTTTAAGGCAGTGCTGCAAAATTTAGGAGGGAAATCCGTAGCGTCACTCACAGGAGGGGATTTGGGTGAGAGGACACTGGAATGCAAGATCGGGCCACGAGACAATTCCAAAATCCATCCTGAAGTGTGAAGGCCATACATTTAACACAAAGAAGAAAATCGCAGCTGCAGCGCCCCAAATACTCTCTTATTCTTATTCTGGCAATTTAAAAGACGGTTCGGAATGCACCATATTAGCCGATTTCCAACACCCTGAATAGCAAGTGTTGAGACCGAGGCTGTAAATTTACCGAGGAGTAAGTCCCATGTGCAACCCAAAGCGCTAGCTTCTAACTTTGCAATGCCTGTTCTGATGCGATCCTCTCAGTTTTTGCGTGGTGTGAAACCTAACAGGGAGCGTCGGCCAACCATAAGTCCCAGTGACTCAGCTGATCTAGTAAGTCTAGCCCCACACCCACCCCTCGAAATAGCAGCCTCAGAGATTTCCCTCCCCTGAAGTCTTTGTGGCTACGGTGGTTTCCCCATGAGGCTATAGGTTCCCCACCGCAGAACTAAAAGCACCTTGCCAATCTGAAGGTGATGCTCTTAGCTTGTCTTCAGAAGCAGCTATCGCTGAAACATCTGCTATAACTGGGCTGCAAAACTACCCCTGCAGGCTAGAGGAGACTTCCTTCTAAATAGGCAATTGTAGGAAATTAGGAAGCTGCCTTCAACTATTGGTCAATCAGACCACTGATCCTTCTAGCTTAGCAGCTCTCCAGGATTTCTGGCAAGGGTTCCCAACCCCATCAAGGAGATGTCAGGAAGCAGATGTTCTACCATTGAGTTATGGCCATTCTCCCCAAAATAGGACTGCACTGTAAACATCAGTGTCCAACTTACTTTCCCACCAATGGGTAAAGCCTCTTGTATGTATGGCGACTTGGAGTAAGGACTTCTCTGCAGTTGCATTCCAGTTACTGAACTGCCTCCACCCTAGAGGCATAGTTGAGGCAACACTGATGGGATTTCATACAGAGTAAAGTTCTCTTAAAAGCTTATGTTACTTGCTTGAATATGTTTGGATCACTTTTAGCATTTAGCATTTGTGTATTATTGAATTGATTAGCATTATGGTCAACATCATAATTGTATTTTATAGCTGGTACTGATATTGTTTGACTCTTACATGCAAACTGCTTTGTGGTCACCTGTGAAGGAAAATGGTTTACAAATCTCTACATATATTTTATTGTGTGTATTATTGCATTTATATCCCACCATTCCTCCAAAGAGCGCAATAGTTCTCTCCTCCTCTTCCATTATCTTCACAACAATCCTGTGAGGTAGGTTGGGCTGAGAGTTGGTGACTGGCCACAAGCCACCCAGTGAGCTTCATGGCCAAGTGGGGATTGAATCCTGGTCTCCCAGATCTTAGTCTGACACTCTAACCAGCACACCACACTGGCTAACAAACCAGTTCATAGATTTCTATATCTCCCATCCACAAAATAGATACAACTGCTTGGTTACAGGTCATCAGCAGAAAACCTCACTACTTATTGCCTCATTCCACACACACCCCAACACACACCATTCAAAGATATTGAGACAAGGCTAATCAGGTCTTTAAGAATGAAAAGCTTCAAATCTCTCAGCTCAGGTGGATATCTGTATGACTTCCCTACATAGGAAAGAACAGAGGTGGGATGGAAGCCCTCTATTCATAGCTCTTTTAGGAATTCAAGCTATAGTTCATTGAAATCTGGGTACTGAGCACCTATTGTGTTTTCATAACTTTTCTTTCTCAATCAGCTGATTCATTTTATCCCAGACGACTGCCTGAACTGTTATATATCTAATGCCATTAATACATACATGGTGCTTTTACAAAGAACAAATATAATATATTCCTTGTGATGTAAACTTTTTATTAAAGTTACTCCAGGCAGGTTCTTTATTGTATGTTCTTAGTGAATTCTTAGAGACAACATTTTAGTTGACGTACTTGAGAAAACAAACCAATGGTTGGAAGATTTCGGAGCCCTTGATTCCAGGTACCCTGGCTGTTTTCTCTTCAGCCTTCCATCCTTTTCTAAAACTGCTTCCAAACAATATTTCATCAACAAAGTATCTTATCTTGGGGATATAGCTATATTGCAAGCATGTATGGAGATGCTAAACTTGGATCCAAAATCTGGAGCTGCCATTTATGAAGACTTTGACTTTAAAAAAAAGAAAAGACCATGTTTCTTATTAATTAAAACAAAATAACCAAAGCTTGCATTAAAAACAAACAAATTCATACATAAATAATAAATTGGAGCATCATGAATCTAATATTTGCCTTTTCTAACCCTTCCGAAACTTTCTTATAAAATTTCACTTTTCTTTCAAGCCTCCTGGAGCTTCAATTTCAACTTGGCAGCATAAGACACATTTCACTAAATCAACAAATCAATACAAAAGGTGGAGTGAAATAATGGAGGAGGATATTTTCTGAGGTTCTCCAGCAACTGCTTCAGATAATCAGAGGTTACACACACAAACACACTCCATCCTCAGAGAGGTGGAGGAGACCTGTCAGTTGTATTCATACTTATCTGGTTTTTGACATTTTGCCTTTTAATCTTCCAGCACTTTCCCTGTTTAGCTGGCTGGATTCAGTGTTTCAACCCTCATTGACGAATGCTTCTGCTGAGTGGGGCAAAAATGGTCTCTTATGTGGAGAGTGTGACTTCCACAAAACTCTTTCCTTAGCCTTTCAGACCTTTAAAAAGAAAGGCAGTATCACTGATATTGCAGCACTAAGAATGGGTAGCATATTATCTGATCTAGACTGCCAAATTCTTGAGGAGATGGATGATCTCCAAACTTGCGCCTAGAGGAAATGCTCAGCGTTTTCTCCTGCCATTTTTCCCCGAGGCAGAATCATAGAAAGTATCGAGTCAGTTCTGCTCTCTGCTGTGCTTGAAAAGGAATTCTCAACCAAATGCTTCTTCTAAACAGCAAGGAGTTATGAATTTTCAGTGATGTCAGGGACAGCACAGATTGCTTCACAAACCAGCCCCCAGGAATTCTTGGAACACCAGCATGGTGGCTTGCAAATGGATGTGTATATAAAAAACTTGTAACTCTAAATAAATGTTATTTGCAATACAACAGAAGCTCAAAACTGTGGCAGATGGGCTCCATAAGGTGGTTGCAGCAGCTTTAACTGGCGGATCCTCTCTCAGTATTGTGGTTGTGGTTGGAGAACTTCACAGCCTTCTGAATACTGTGATTACTCAACGGGAAGAGAGTGGTCTATATAGAGATGACATTTATAATGCCTTACAAATATTCCTTGATCAAAGACCAGATTCTGAAATGGAATTATGTTGGTATCTCTGATATCAATACTTCCTTCTGATGGAACAAGATCCCTGCTGCTATACACACTTACCTAGAAGGAGTCTCATTGAACTCAGCGATACTTACTTCAGAGCAAGTATGCATAGGATTGTGTTGTTAGGCCATAATCCTACACACACTTAACTGGAAGCAAATCCTCCTGAAT
Organism: Podarcis filfolensis; assembly: GCF_964270895.1. Classification (NCBI taxonomy): domain Eukaryota; kingdom Metazoa; phylum Chordata; class Lepidosauria; order Squamata; family Lacertidae; genus Podarcis; species Podarcis filfolensis. Next base: position 64,039,934 of record NC_139609.1, read on the forward strand.
TTACAGCACAAGTGATCCACTGTGAGTATAGTCCCTCTGTGAGTCCAAGCTTGGATGCAAAATCCATTTATATACACAACTCTTGGGGGGGGATCCTCATGTTTTTTTAATTAAAATAAACCAAAACAACAAAGGCTTGCATTGCAAAAAACAATAATACATTCCTAAATAAAAAAATAAATTGGGGCATAAATAAATTCAGTCTTTGCCTTCTCCAACCCATCCAAAGCGTTCTCATAAAACTTCTCTCAGACAGCAAGTATCTGTCAAGCCTCCCAGAGCTCCAGCCTTACTTTGCCAGTTAACTAACTGTTGCAGCAACACAGACAGACAGCAGAACTGGCCCAAGACATTTTTATTCCCAAGTTGGAAAATCCATAGCATGATCGTCAACAAAGTTTTACTCAGAGTGAATTCACAGAGCTTAATGAACATGATTAAGTTAGGTCTGTTAATTTCAATGGGTCTACAATGAGTGAAATTTAGCTGAATACCTCCCATACAGTGTATGTAATCGATCATCATCATGGTTGACCAGTGCCCACCGGCACTCTTTCAAAACATGAAATGTTTTCTTTTTCTTTATGGTTCCTGAGATCAAAGAGCGGTTTAGTCTATATTTGGATACAACTGGACACCATTTTGAATGAAGCTGGGGGGATGAATATTTTAAAACCACTGATTTTAATTACGGATTTCAAAACTGCTCTAATTTTTTGTTTATTAGAATTCCCAGGCAACACTGAGTAAGAGGCTGCCAGTAACTGACACTCTTTGAACAGCACCCAACAAGTTGTTGCTTGAAGCAGATACCACATTTTGCCTCACGGTAGGGCCAGCACAGCCTGCATTGTCTCACCAAAGGCAGCCTCCCAGGCTTGGAAAGCAGGCCGCAGTCCAGAGGTCTGTGGAATCTTATGCCTGAGGAATCCTCTACTTTCCCTTGTAACTACCCACTGCATATATTTTTATTTATTCATTACAGTTATAACCCAGCTTTCCACCAAGGAGCTCAAGGCTGTATATACATAGTTCTCAGTTTCCCCCATTTTTATCCCCACAAGAACACTTTGAAATAGGTTAGACTGAGAGATGGTGACTGGACCACAATCACCCAGTGAAATTCATGGCTGAATGGGGACTTGAACCCAGGTCTCCCAAGTCCAGCACTCTAACCACTACACCACACTGATCAGAGGGGCCAATATTGAAGGAGTTGGAGTTGAAACAGCAGCATATGTTCAAACCAGCCAAGAGACACACTCAGGATCTGGCCCTAAACCTTGGCCACCAGCCTTGCTTCAGAGCTATTTGGAGCGGATTAGAGGCATGTGGCTTCTAAACATAATCGGTGCAATAAACAATCTTGGTGTAAATATCTAAGTAGAGTTTACTCATTGCTGAGATGGGGGTTAGCAGTCAGAGAGCGGGATTCCATTTTAAAGCTGGAAGTTGAGTTTAAGCGAACTGTACACAAGCACATGTGTTTGCAACACACTGACACCACACGCAAAAAGCCACACAGACACATTTCCCTGCCTCTTGTAAACTCTCGTTCACATGCACCATTAGCTAATCTGTTTAACTGAAGCTGCTGTTTCTAAAGTAGTCATACACACACACACACACACACACCATCCAGCATCAGAACAGGTCAGACGTCCAAGTTCCCATTTTGATATCGCTTCTCCATAAACGTGGAAAGGGAGATTTTTAAATTTATTTAGTATGTCTGCTTGCAGCAAGGAGGGAAAGAGAATGAGGACAGATCCGCACTATAACATACAAAGCATATTCACCACACTTTTTAAGCACATGACTTCCCCCAAAGAATCCTGGGAACTGTAGTTTTCAGTTACCTTTCCCCATAACCTTAACAACCTACATTTCCCAGGATTCTTTGGGGGGAAGTCATGTGCACTGCATGTGCATCAAATATATTCTATAGATCTACTCAGTGTGTGCATGTGAGGGCAATATTTCAGCCACAGAACCCCCTTCCACTTGGTACAAAGTAAGGATAGGAAACATTTTTCAGCCTGAAGGCCCCATTCCCTCATAGACAACTTTCTGGATGCCACCTGTCAGTGGTGGGTGGAGCCAGAGACCTTTGTACAGTCAGAAGTCAGAAGCTTCTACATACACCCCCCCCCCACATCCTCCATCCAGGCAAACAAGAAATTCAAGGACACATTCCAGGCAGGCAAAAGCACTCAAGGAGGCCACAGAGTGGGAGTATTGAGGGGAGTGGCCTGGGACAAGTCCCAAGCCCTGGGGGTCACAGAGGTTTCACCCCTTGCATATGGTGTCTGTAGAAATACACAGGATCTACTTCTTCCAGGTGCAACATCTCCAGCGAGGACAACCAGATTGTGGTTTATTTATTTCCTCCTTTCAATTAGTTGAGACTGTGCAAGTGAGTTTTCCTTCCTTCTCACTTCAAGCTGCAGGTTCTCTCTCTCCTTCCTTTCTGAAGATATTGGGGTTCACAATGTCAACTTGATCCCATCTGGGTCTTCATTAACACACACACACACACACACACACACACACACACACACACACACAACTCGTCAGGTTGTCTCCTTCTTTTGAGTCCATTTCCCCTAGACTCCTCCCATTCTTCTAACTCCTCCCTGCTGTTTATTCCTCTCCTGCTACCTTTCTGGATAAAAGACTGAGTTACAAACCAGGAAGACCCTGCTTCAAATAACATTTCTGCTGTGAACTCACGGCAGTCTTAGGCAAATCACTCTCTCTTAGATTCATTTCTCTCATGCAACTTGCAATATGGAAACAACAATACAGAGTTGCCTTGAAGAGTTGTTGTAAGGCCCTCCAGATGCTGCTGGACTACATCTTCCTTCATCCCTGGCCAGGCCTGATAGGAATTGGAGTCCAGCAACATCTGGAGGGCCAAAGGTTCCTCAGCCCAGCCTGTTATAAGGATTAGAACCAGATCACTTGCTTTGAACTCTTCACCATGTAGTACAAATGTTAAGTGTTGTTATTATTCCCTCTGATGTTCCTTCTATGTTCCCATTTTCCTTCTTTTGTCTTTTTCATTTTTGGAAGCTGTTGAAAGTGTCTTGGCCTCATTGTCTAGGTTTTGGCTTCTTCTACTTCTGTCTGCATCCTACCTCAAAAATATGTTGTCTGGGTTTGCTCAGATTCCATTCCAGAAGATGATTTGGGGAGGAAGCACAAGAATATTTGCAACCAAGAGAGGATGGGATTGGTAGAGACCACAGCTACTCTGTGTTGCAGTGCAGATTTCCACATCCCATAGCTGTGAGGGGTTTCATAGGCCTTCGTTTTCAGAACTCTGGTCTATCAAATAACAGTGTCCAGAAGGGGACTCTTGGATCCAGGGTTAATGGTTTGTGTTTCTCACTAGTATCTGACATTGCATCAGAAGCAGGAAAGGAGTGTGACTCGATCTCAGACTCTAAGCTCCATAACTAATGCATGTGTGAATTGGCTCATCATGTGAATAATTAGTTACATGATGCGTACAAGAGTAGCAAATTAAATGCTAACACATTGTGAAACCAGTATGCAATCTGCAATGTATAAACAAGGCCAGCAATCATGGTTTAAGGGTGCTAATGAAGCCACATGCAATCCAAGAGATATATCTTTACAGCAGTGTGAGTATGCTGGGCTGCAGCTTTCAGCTTGCTCACTGCTTGACCCAGCAACAAACACTGGACAGTCTGCCATGGATGAGGAAGATGACTGATGCCAACATGGATCAAATGAGTATACAAATCCAAGTTCACTTTCAGCAAATTGTCATAGTTTGGTTCATATGTTAATTCATAATATGGAGAGACAAAGACACGCTAGATGGAAATAGAAGCTAATAAATATCGAAGGGCACAACGCCCCAACAGCTTCTACCTCAGACATCCCAAATTGATAAAAGTAAATGTTCTGCAGGGCTTGAGCTGAAAGCCACCAAACTAGTGGCAGTATTAAAATCTCCAGTGAAGCTGTCACCACGTTAAATATTTTCTCATTTGCATACTCACTTAACTGAGAGTAAGTCTTATTGAATTCAATGGTTTTAGTTCTGAGTAACATGTATAGGATTGTGCTGTTATAGTTCTAGAATTCCCCCCACCCCACCGCAAGTATGAGAGCAGATGGGTTTGTTCTGTTCACAATTATTTCATCTAATTATATTCTCTGGTTCATGTTTCATTCATTGGAGAGTTCCCCCCTCAAAACAGGGGTTGAGAACTTTAGAAGTATGTCTTTGGCTTCTAGGGCTGCATGTAATTTGCATCTCATCATTGCTCATGCAATGAATATTAGTTTCCCTGTGTTTATATAAATGCTGTGCAGATGCCATAGTCATGTTATGTCTATTCTACAATTTCCTTTTCCCTTTCCTTTTTTTGGAAACTATTACCGTCATATTTGATGATGTCAACTAAATCTTGAGGTACAGATTCTTGTGACTGAATTCCCATGAAAGTTCTGTTTTACTGGCCTCACTGCTTCCACACCTTTAGGGTTTTTATTCCTCTATTTATTTGCTACCCCATTGTCAAGCTGCCTTTTGATGTCGCCAGAGATAGAAGTGTGTGTGTGTTGTTGAAATTGCTTTCCTGCTGTATCCTACCTTTTAGCAGAAGAAATAGCTTTTGATGCAGAAGTATAAAAGACAGGTGGGGAGTCTCTCACAGATGAGGGCAAGCTGGGGGAAAATAGCTAATGCCAGTGATGGAGGAGCAGTCAGGCTTAAATATGGAATTAGTACAGAAACAGAATTTTGAAGAGGGTACCAGCACAGCAATGAAAGTGAATCTTCAGTTAGCAGAGGCATTCCAAGCAACTGACTGAAGGGGGAAAAGTGATAGCAGTAAGGGCAGCTATGTGTGGGTAGTCGTTGACTAGGACACAGATAATACAAAACTGTCAGAGGCACCCAATGCCATACTTGCATGTGCAGAAAGACTTCTGTGAGTGCAATGGAACTTCCCTTCCTTCTCCTCCAACCTGTACGCCTCCAATCTACACTGGAGCATTGGAGGAAAGCTCAGAGCAGAAAGGAGGAGCATGGCGAAGGGGAGCAGGGAGCGGATTTCAGTCACTGTATTGAATCTGCAAGTATATACTTGGATAAGGTAAAGGTAAAGGGACCCCTGACCATTAGATCCAGTCGGGACCGACTCTGGGGTTGCGGCGCTCATCTCGCTTTATTGGCCGAGGGAGCTGGCGTACAGCTTCCGGGTCATGTGGCCAGCATGACTAAGCCGCTTCTGGCAAACTAGAGCAGCGCACAGAAACACCGTTTACCTTCCCACCTATTTATCTACTTGCACTTTGACATGCTTTTGAACTGCTAGGTTGGCAGGAACAGGGACCAAGCAATGGGAGCTCACCCCGTTGCGGGGATTCGAACCGCCGACCTGCTGATCGGCAAGTCCTAGGCTCTGTGGTTTAACCCACAGCGCCACCCGCATACAACCCAGTATTTCAGACAAAACCTAGAATCTCTTGGGTTGAATTGGATCTGCAACAAAAGTGCTGCAGTGTTGCATTCTCCCTCTTCAGGATTCCAGCCGCTTCCCCTCTTATCTACCAACAGCAACTTTCCCCCCCCCCCTAGTCTTTTTCACCCCCAACTATCTGTCAGTCAGCATCCCATGACCACTGAGCATACTTAGTCCTCATTGGACTTCTTTTCTAAATAGTTTTGTAGGTTTCTTTTGTAGCAGAGATATTTCCTATCACCTAGTAAGCCGATCCTTTTACCTGAAGATGCCAGGGATTGAACCTGGGCCATTGTGCATGCAAAGATTGTGCTTTGTCACAGTCTAAACTAAGCAAATATCCTTTCTTGGAGCCAACTGGTCATTTAAAATTGCAAGCATTAAGAGCCTTCCGCAACTATAGTTCTTCTGCAGGCATTTGCTTTTCAGAGGAAACATAAAATAAGACAATGTGAAGGTCATTCATTTTATGACTTTGACAAAAACGTGCTAGCATTATACAACCAATCTAAATCTACTTTCCTGCACTTTACATTCCTGGCCCCTGTGGCACCTTTCACAAATATGTGCTGCAATGGCACAGATTGGTATGTGGAGGTTTCCAAATTGGTCTAGACTTTAAAGATAATGGGGCTCACACCCAAAGTTCATGAACTTCATGATGAGCCTGATCTCATCATGGATCGGCTGTAGAACACAGAACTCGTGTTGAGTTTTGGCAGTGGAACACATAGGCTGAATTTGGAAATCACCCCAAAAAAACCCTTTATTTTAATTAACCAGAGTTTGTCATGTGATTAATTAAACCCAACAAACTCTGGTTAATACTAACAGTGGTTTGTACAAAACAAGACAACTTCGAAGCATAGGTCATGGGTAGGCAAACTAAGGCCAGGGGGCCGGATCCGGCCCAATCGCCTTCTAAATCCGGCCTGTGGACGGTCCGGGAATCAGTGTGTTTTTGCATGAGTAGAATGTGTGCTTTTATTTAAAATGCATCTCTGGGTTATTTGTGGGGCATAGGAATTCGTTCATTTTTTTTCCCTCTTCAAAATATAGTCTGGCCCCCCACAAGGTCTGAGGGACAGTGGACCGGCCCCCTGCTGAAAAATTTTGCTGAACCCTGGCATAGGTTATGAAGCTGGCTTGTTTCAATAAAAGAAGTGAAAGGGGGGCCAGAATGTCTCTAAGGATGTACAGAGTGTCTTAATCCTTAGGTGGCTGAAAATAGGAAGCAGGTCTGAAGATAATGGCTTCTAGGAAATTTAAACCTCAACATCTCTCCTTTGGAAATTAACAGCCTCCCATATCCATCCCAACCCCATGCGTCCTGTATGTTGTTATAGAATACCCACAACATACATGTGGAGGAAATCCATTGATGGGCTGATTTGGAGTGCTTTCAGTGGTATGAAAGTACATTGCCCAAAATATGTTTAAAATTATTATAGAACGAGGACAGGGAAATAAAAATAAAGCCACCAAAATGAAGTCGGGATAAGAGGTAGCTGTGTGTGACCAACGGTGTCAATTCAGTACTGTGACTGTACGTGAGGAAATGAAGACTATTAATCATTCCACAGCGTCAACTTATTTTAACAGGCCAGGATAACCTCATTTCCAACAGGGTTTAACGAAGTAGTAAGAGTTTATAATAATATTACTTTTTTTAAAAGAAAAAAATCTTGCTTTTATGCAACACTTTGCATTCCAGGGTGCTTTGCAACCCATTGCAAAACTGATATTGATGGCTGAAAATATGGTTTTTTTAAAAAAGGGCATGCAGCCTGTAGCTGGATCTGCTGCAGAGTGCAAAGTACACCAAATCTTTCCTCTAGACAAGCCAGCACTGGAAGCTGAGTGACCCAAACAGCTGCCCAAGACTGCACCACTGTCAAGATAGCACGATGCCCTTTCCAGATCAGCAGACGGGGAAACTGAGAAAAATATGTGGCCCATTGCCTAGCAATTGCTTGGGTCTTTTCCACAATTCTCCCCTGTCTGGCCAAAGAGGCCTCATGTCAACTTTGAAGTCATTGAACAAAGAGGAGGGGAAAGGCTTCAGTATCCATGTGCAATGTGGGCACATAAAAAGTTGACACTCCCTTTGCACTTCTTGGAGAAGCCTTAGCAAGGCTAAAGGAGTGGAATAATGTCACACTGAAAAGGACCAAACACCATACATTTTTTTTAGCATGGCAACATCTATTTTCTGTGACTCCCTGTCTATTTCTACCAGGCAGGCAATTTTATTGTACTGTTTTGTGTACGTACTAAATACTATCAAAACAGATTTTGAAACTACTGATTTTATCTATATTTTGATGTTTTTATGTTAGGTACTGTTTTTAAGGTATGCTTTCTCACACTCCCTGAATGTATTTATACTATTTTACATAAAACTGCTAAATTTTAAATTATTATTAAGTGGTATATAAATCTATAAAAAATAAAATGGCATGCCTCTTTCTTTAAAGGTGTAATCTCTACTCTCATTTTGTATACTATTTTATACATTAAAAATCCTGAGTGGATTGTGGGAAAGTCAGTTTTGGCTTGTTGCCTGAGATGTGAAAATATTGAAGGGCAGCATTGATCTCAGGTAGAGTTGAGGGACAAATTTGTTTCAGTTTGCATGGAACGGTGAATCTACCTAATTTGCATGTCCTAAAATAATACATAAACTGAAACACAGACATCCTTCGAAATTCATGCATGTCCAAATGGTGCCATGCTGTTCTACAACCAAATAAGTGTTACAAAAATGGATGTACCAAAGTGTGGATAAAAAAATGCACATATTAATGAAACGAATGTAAAAAAAATGTTAATTTTTGATTGCAAAAATGTGTATATCAGGCAGAATGTGCACATTAGGAGAAATTCACACACAAATGCTGATGAATTTTCATGAAGCCTTTAAAAATATATAACAAAACTATATAGAAATGTGCACGACTGAACTTAAGATTGGGGAGGGGGGGAAGTGACAGAAACCAAAACTGTCAGACTCACCCATCACAGGAACTTGTATCCAAGTCACAAATGACAGGTGGCTCCTGAGCTTTGCAGAATGCAGTATCATGTACCATAATGCATTGTGCTTAATGAGTCAGACAACATCCCGTGCTACACATCTAAAGTGTAGTCTTTAAATAACCAACTGCCAACCCATTCATACACCCACCTACCCCCTCTCCCCACCCCTTAGAAAAACATCCTGTATATCTATAACTCAGGCTTCACTCTGAAATTCTAATTCAATTGAGAAAGCTGTGATGGTATCCACTGTTGAGCCGTGAAGGGATTACATGTTTAGCATTTCTTCCAAATGATACTGTGGGTAGTAAGCCAAACTATAGACCTGCTAAATATTACCAGCAGTCAGCCTTCAGTCCCAACACAGGCAAACAACAACAATACGGACATTTTGAAAGGAGTAAATTATAAAATTCTGACTTACATTTTGAAGAGGGGTAAATTATCATCTTGTTCCAGGCAATACATTGAACCAAGAAGGCACCTATAAGCTTACCTGAAACAGGACTGACACAATGTGTCATTATCATTAGTAGAATCATGAAATCATATCCATACACACTGGTTGCCATATAGATCAGGGATGGGTGCTCCATGGGATGTTAAACTGCAAGTCTTAGTGGAAAGTCATCCGTCCCCCCCTGCTCCCCATTGTAACTGCTGACTGGAAGAAATTGGCCACGCTGGCTGAGAATGATGGGAGCTGGACTTCAACACTATATGGAGAGACACATTCCCAACCCTGCCTCAAAGCACGCCACTGACTCTTTTGGTTCCCAAGGTCAGGAGCAGAGGCTCCTTGTGCTCTGAGGGAAAGGATATATCCCTCTTCCACAGAAAAACATTTTAACAACTTTGCATTCCCACCCCCGGGCAAATCTTCTGTTCAATTTTCAACCCATTGTACTGGGCGAGCTCTCTTTTCAGTTGAGAGCAGAGCAGAAAATCATCAGCTTGGCCACATGAACAGGGTAGGATAACAAGTAAGATGAGCATCTGGATTCCCCTGAGATTCTGGCTACCCACTTCCCTCATGGGAGCATGTGCTCACCGGGAATACACGCTTGTTGGGGTTTAAAACAAAACGTATGTTGCTGAGTAAATAGACAGGGCTGCCTCTGATTGTTGTGTTTATCCAAGAAGCAATTTAGGATTCTCCTTGTTTATTGGAAGAAGAGCCAAAGGATTATTACAACAAGGGAGGGGGGAGCACAACAACTGGGAGGCGATATGTGACAGTTTTCTTCTGTTGTCTTGAGGGCTGCGTCAAGGGCAGGCTGCATTAAGGGGCCAGGGAGAGAACGAGCACTTGGCAGTTGCAGATCTAGATCTGTGTTGATAACAGATTCACTCATGGAAAATAAAGGCAGGCGGGGGGTGGGGGAGAGAGAGAGAGAAAGCCGCATAATAAAATTTCACTTCTCCCAGCCCATCTAATGTGAATTCTTCTGCGAAGTGCCAAGCAGATTCAGAGTGGGAGATAGGAAGAGGGAGGAGAGAGTAGCGACTTATTCTGAAACCTCTTAGGCTTCATCAGAAGAGTAAAGTTAGGACCAAACTAGTTGATGCATTGAAAGCATATCGTGTCTGATTTTTCTTATTTAAATAGCAGTGATGGGGAGAGATGTGCAATCAGGATTGGGACTGTGGTGTAAGGAGAGGGGTGATGAAGAGGGTTGGGGGAATATGACTATTCTGGCTTATCTGTTTCTCATTCTCCCATCGTTAACAAGTTTTCCACATTTCCACACCAGTTTGCTTTTTAAAAAAAAGAGTTCTCATGAAATTTCAAGAGCATTTTAGTGAAAATTCATCCTTACTACACACATCTTTGTGTTTTGCTTAGCATACACATGTTTTCAAAGCACTTTTCCCTTATGTAATGCATTTCCATATGCTATTTTCTTTTTTTTTTTCTTTTTTAAATAATATTTATTAAAGTTTTAAAGATTACAAAAAGAAAAAAGAAAAACACCATACTAAGCAAAAACAAAACAACACATCACAATAAGGAAAAAAGAAAAAAAAAGAAAAATAGAAAAATAGAAAAATAAAATCCATTAAAAAACGCAGCGAATCTTCCCATAACTTATCTTTCATTTGCTTGTTTCCTTGACCTCCTCACACCTCCCTTTTTTGTATTCTAGTTCGGTTAACTATTTCAGCAAATCCTTTCCATCTTTTCCAATTTTTGTCCTGTAATTTATCTTAATATAATGTAACTTTACTTTCCCTCCTTTCACCAATTAACAGTCTGTTTTTTCCTAAACCTTTATAACATTTCTGCTAAAACCACATAACTTCATTCCAACATCCTTCTAACATTCATTAATTTTACAATGTTTCTGTAGATAATCTTTAAATTTCTTCCAATCTTCCTCCACCGACTCTTCTCCCTGGTCTCGGATTCTGCCAGTCATTTCTGCCAGTTCCATGTAGTCCATCACCTTCACCTGCCATTCTTCCCGGGTGGGTAGATCTTGTGTCTTCCAGTACTTTGCAATAAGTATTCTTGCTGCTGTTGTAGCATACATAAAGAAAATTCTATCCTTCTTTGGCACCAATTGGCCGACCTCCATATGCTATTTTCAATAATACATGCATTTCTGTACATTTTGCTTGGTTTCCAAACTGCATTGCAAAGTTCAGAGAACAGCAGATTTTGAAAGGAGGTCGTGTTTTGGTTTGTGCATTGTTTCAGAAACTGCAAATTAGTAGATTTGTCCTGCTTGCTCCACGACCTCTGCCAGAAGCAGAGAAGCAATGCTGCTAGTGGCGCTGATTTCAGGCCGGATCACACCAACTTTGGGTGAGATCTTGCCCAAAATCACACACGCTGCAAGATCACAGACTATTTTGGTGAGATCTCAGTCAAAATTGGTGCAATCTCGCTTGAAGTTGGCGCTGCCTGGCAGGGTCACAACACTGGCAGAGCGGTGGCAGTGGTGGTGGCAGCAGTAGGTATGGTGGTGAGAGTGGCAGCAGTGGCAGGGCAGAATGGCACTTCTAATATGTACTGTAACCATGGCCTTTGCCTGATTCGCAGGTTAAATGGGAGTTGTGTCAATGATGTGGTATTCGCTGGAAGTACAGTTCATGGTTTGAAATGGAGATTTACTTGGAATTCAGGCCTGAAACCTTTCAGTGACCGAGTCCAGTCTAAAAATGTGAAGGCATAACAATGAAGAGGGAGAGCATTTCTGAACATGTACAGAATACCTTTTCCCTCGGCTTGCTCAAATGAGTAAGTAACCAAAGCCATCTCCCACACATCCAAACTCTCACCCATCTCATAGCCAGTGTAAATATATTCATTTCTCCTTGCTACTCCAGTAAACAGGTGTTTCAGAAAGAGGCAATAGTGAAACAAAGAAATGTGCACAACATGGGGAGAGAAACTTCTTTCAAACCACTTTCAATGTTCTTAAAAATTATTGTTTCCCTGCAAACCCTGGTTAATGTGCCAGCTTAGCTCAGATAGTGAGGTTCCTCACTTGGCTGGAAGGTTCAGCTCAAGTTTTAAAAATGCTACTGCTAATTATTTTGTTTGGCTTTGCAGAGCATCACTTTTTAAAAGCACAAAGAGAATCTGCATGGGACTGAACAAAGTGGCTGAATCTAAGCAGTTTTTAATCTTATTTTAAGCAACTGGCAGGCAGACTCCACTTGGAAGTTAGCTGGTGGCCCCTTCCATTTAGTACACAAAGACCTTAAATGTTACACACAATGAAGGAGATACAGAGAAAAATATAATTCATCTGTCACACTGTTACAATTTGTGACCATTGCGATTCATCTGGAGGAATAATGGTGCATGCCTGTTTTAAAATGGACTATGCTGCCTAGAATGGGATATCCATTATGTTCTTTGGGTCTGTAGCATTCTCTGCCGAAATAAGAGATGCCATGTTAGAATATATGGCAGTCATGGCTGTGGCTGCAGGAAGAGTCTGTGGAGTATGCAGGAGTCTCAAACATCCCCCACATCTTGGGTTCTGACATTTCACCAAAAGGCCTGCCCACAGATACATCTTAGCAACAAATGCTGGCTAAAAAACTCATGTCAGAAGGCTCGTTTTTGTACTCACCATTGAAAGATCCCGTTTACATTTTTATTAACTCAAGAGGGCTTGAGTTAACTCATCAGTATGTTAAGCACATCATTTTTTTATGATTTTAATTGTTTTCTCTTTAACCTGCTTTTGTTAGTCTTTCCCCCTCTTGCATCTCATAACACAAGCTCTCTTTTCACTCTGGACTATGGAAAGGTTCCCCCCCCCTCACAAAAATCCCAGTTATACCTTCTTCTTTTCCCCTTTGCATACCCCACAGGGTGTGTCTGTCCTCCTCTTTTTCTTTCTACAGTCCCCCCCCCCATCTGTTTCTTCATCCATCCATCAATCCTTACATTCCTTCTCACTGAACACAGCACACAAGTCTTTTACTCTCCCAGCCAGGGCCAGCCCAATACATTTTGGCATCTGAGGCAAATCACAAAATGGTTCCCAGCTCCCTGTCAAGGAAGAATGGGTGTGTGTGTGTGTGTGTGTGTGTGGAATAAAGATTTACACTGGGATCCGCTGCCCCTGTGGATCCTGCCACCTGAGGTGATTGCCTCACCTTGCTTCATAAGGGAGCTGGCCCTGCTCCCCGTAATCCACACACTGAGGGAGAGAGTGTCAGATGGGCAGGAGGACAAAGTGGTGCCAACTCCATCACAATCTTCTGAATCCATGGAGAAAGAGAAGCCTTGAAGATGTGCCCACCCAGATAGCATCCTTTCATCCCCACCTTTCTTTATAGTGGGCTTGAACCAACTTGCCCACAAAGAGATGGGAAAGGGCAAACAAACAAGAGGTGTTAGAAAGATTCCCCCAATCAGCTTACGTTGCATAGGTCCCATTATAGTCCAGCTCAGGTTATTAATGGTACATGAAAAGAAAGGCCTAACTTCAGCCTGATCAGAGGCTTTGTAAAGTTGTTGCTACTTTCCCATTTGGCGCATTTCTGCACAATGTAAGCGGTTGGTGTCAGTTCCAGTTCTTTAGTGGCCCTAATTTATTTATGCCTGTGCGAACTAGATACAGAGCACGCCTGCTAGCTAACATTGCATGCAAAGTAGGTCTCCGAAGTTTCTTGGCCTATCACCGCAGACAGTAATCACCTCACACAGCATGACGCTGGCGCTTTGGAAGTGGGACTTTTGTTGGCAAGGTGGACCGCAGGGGGAAAAGAGCAATTAGTGACCTTCCTATGCTCTCTCCCTCTGGCTTTATCCTTAAAATAATATTTGCCTCAGTCAAGACCCTTGGCAGAAAAAGTGGACAAGAGTGTAAATCTTTGGCTGCCTCTGTGAGTTGCGGACAATAACATGACTTGAAATTTTGCCTTAGGGAGGCTCTACCTGATGGCTCTGCAGGAACATGTTTGGGGTCAGGAAGGAGCTTCCTCCATAAAAGACTGGCAAACAACCATGAGTGGTGGAGCTCTGCTATCTTCTAACATCTGCTCTTGGCTCCTTCGCTTGTGTCATGGCTTTGCTAAACCCTTTTTGAATCACACTGACACTTCTTGGCCCTTCATTGCCTCCCGCTTCTGCTTCGTACTCACTCTTGAACAGCTTTATCCAACCTTCAGATGCCTAGGACTATAACCACCACCATCAATTATTTGCTCTGCCACCTAAGGTTGATGGGAGTTGGAGTCCAACCACATCTGAAGGACACCAGTCAGGGGAAGGGTCCTATAAAATGAAGTGTGGCAATGGGGTGAGTTAGTGCATGAAGTATACATTCATGGGACAAGGTGCTGGAGAAGATGGTTCTCTTCATCCTCGGATGAAGGGCAGTATATATATTTAATAAATAATAACAACAGTTATTTACAGGCATTGTACCACACTGTTGATTACCTTTGTCCTGTCCCATGCAGTCTGGGCAGAGAAGACAGGAAGAATGGGCCCTAATATAAGAGTGGGCTATGCGTCAAATTCTCAGTTCATGCTTATGGGATATAACCAATGCTGTCTGTACAAGGGTGGAACAGAATTAGAATCATAGAATTGTACAGGTGGAAGGGACCATGAGGGTCATCTCCTCATGGACTTCACTCTCCTCGCCTCGCCTCTTCAGCCTTCCACACATCCTCAAAATCTGCTCCAGAAGGACTTAGGGGACCTTCCAGAACAGATTTTGCAGGCATACTGGAGGAAGGAGGAGAAGAAGATGATATTTATGTATTTATTTGATTTATATACCACCCTTTATCCAAATATCCCAGGGTCGTGTACAACATTAAGAACATAATTTAGGAAGCATAATAATAAAAACATAATACACAGCGTATTAGTGCACAGGTTAATGATAAAATAATCATAATAACTGCCCCCATTTAATTGTGCAACATTGGATTCCACTCTCTGTGCTAATTGCATCTGGCATTTTCTCAGTGCGAAAATTCAACAGAGATTTTTGAAATTTCTCACAGCAAGGACAAGAGACCTATGGCTACTAGTGGTTTATTATGCATCCTTGGAAGTTCCTTCAAGGAAAGATAGTCAGCCTTGGGATCCTAACATCATTGGTCTGGAAGAACGTTTGATCAACAGCACCAGAAGAATTTGCATCTTTCTTAAAACAAATAGCTCTTACACAACCTTCCTATGTATCAGGGAGCCTTTCACTTCATCACTGTATGGCAATTTCCAAACTCCTGATATACACTGTGGAGAAAATAGTCACAGAACATTTTAATAAGGTTCCTGATATGCAAAAATAAAAATGAATAAAGCAACTCCTTTTTCATCTGCATGTTTTTATTTTTTGTAATAATTGTTTATTAGTTTTACAATTTAATTTTACATTCACAAATAAAATAAAAAGTGTAGAATTCCCCTAATTCTTGGACTTCCTTCCTTCCCTCCATAAAGGTAAAAAGGTAAAGGGACCCCCTGACCATTAGCTCCAGTCGTGACTGACTCTGGGGTTGCGGCGCTCATCTTGCTTTATTGGCCGAGGGAGCCAGCGTACAGCTTCCAGGTCATGTGGCCATCATGACTATGCTGCTTCTGCCGAACCAGAGCAGCGCACAGAAACACCATTTCCCTTCCTGCCAAAGCAGTACCTATTTATCTACTTGCACTTTGATGTGCTTTTGAACTGCTAGGTTGGCAGGAGCAGGGACCAAGCAACGGGAGCTCACCCCGTCATGGGGATTCGAACTGCCAACCTTCTGATCGGCAAGTCCTAGGCTCTGTGGTTTAACCCACAGCGCCACCTGTGTCCCCCTTCCCTCCATAGAGTCCGCTGATAACAATTTTTGACTGCATATCATATCGCCCTCTATTTGTCCATAAAACTCTATTTGTATCTATAGTTATTTTTGCATTGCAAGTATTATTTCAATCCTGCTAAATGTTTTTAACTGTTTGTAGTGTTCTCTCAAGTAAGTTACAATTTTCCCCCAGTCCTTGTTAAAGTTTTTATCATCCTGGTTCCTGATTTTTTCAGTCATTTTAGCCATCTCAGCAGAGTCCATCAGTTTTGTTGTCCACTCTTCTCTTGCAGGTGTTTTCTCTTCCTTCCATCTTTGGACTAAGAGTATCTGGGCTGCCGTCGTCAAATTAAGCAACTCTTCCTAAAATTCCTTTTCAGGGAGAAAGTGTAGTACAACTTTAATCCATCAAATGGGAGCAGGACATGGACTGAGAAACACATGCCAGAAAAAAACTCAAATGTTGCTTGCCTATTGTGAGTGAGCTCATGGTTGAATTACTGCAATGTCAACCAGTGATTTTAACCCTGTAGTTTGGTAAATCGTAGATCTGTCTTGGTGGGGTGCTAGAACAGCATCTTTTTCAATGGCAGGGAGGGGAAAATTTATTCAACCTGTATTCCTCCATGGGCAGCTTTCCAGGTGATGAGGGGCAGCAGAAAAAGTTGGTGGAGCAATGGATGTGAAGCCCACCTCTGTACAGTAAGCTACGTTGCAGTCACGCAAAAGTCAGAGGTTTCTACCCAGACAGTGCTACATCAAGGCAAGCAAGAAGGCCGATCATAGTCAAAGCCAAATCCAGCCAGGCAAAAGCACTCAAAGAGGGCCAGAGCAGAGCTGGTGAGTGCTGTGGCCTGGGGAGAGTCCAAAGGATGAGCTAGAGAAGCTTGATGAGTCACATTTGTCCCAAAAGCCTCAGGTCCCCACCCCTGCCTTACAATGCAATTCCATACTACAGATCGAAAATTGTAAAAGTGAGTGGAGCAGTTTATTCTTTCTGCCATATCTTATCTGTGTGTCTCCCTCTCTCTGTTGCCTGTCACTTTTTAGTGGCCCTTCATATATAGTCTCTCTTTTCTTTAGGAAGCTTGCATGCAACAACCCATTTTATCCAAGTAACAACCCTGTAAGGTAGGCTGCCTCAATTTTCATGGCTAAGAAGGGATTTGAGCCTGTGCTTCCCTAGTCCAAAATTCTTAACCACTGCCCTGCCCTGGCTCAGAGATAAAGGAACCAGATCTCTGTCTGTCTGTCTGTCTGATATTCATTTCCATTTATGAATCACTTCCCAGAATAAATTTTGAAGCGTTTTCAAAATAAAAATATCAACAATAAAAACAAGGCATGTAAAAAATATGTAAAAACTATTTAAACAGTTCCACATATGAAAGCAATTCCTTTTATCCTTATTTAATTAATTGCCTTCCACACATGTCTCAAGGCAACGCACAAATGCAATAAAAAACCCCAGCCAAGAACAGTTAAGATACAACACAGAAACTAACATCAGATATACAACCAACTGAAATCAATTCCACATATAAAAACAAATTAAAACAATTTCATATGCAAAAACAATAAATGTTATGCTATTAAGCCCAATGTAATGTGGTAGCAGTGCACAATAACTAGACATGTAATCAAAACCACATTGATAATATTATATTTCATATTTTATTCCTTTTTATTTAAATGGATAATTGAGCAAAGATTTAATTGTGGGTAGGCTATTGAAATATCAAGTGACAGTGCCAAAAATGGGAAATCATAGGACACATTTCTGCATTAGGGATCATTTGAACAATGGCATTAAAACAGAAGGTACAACCATATGTTATTCACTGGCCAGTCATTAACCTCCCCATTAAAAAATGACAAGGAATAAGATATCTAAAATCTGGTCATTATCTTGGAATTTTGGGACAACAGATTTTCAGCTCAAGAGCAGGGCTTTTTTTCAGCCAGAACTTGCCAGAACTCAGTTCCTGCACCTCTCAGGTGGGCACCATTGCCATTCTAAGAGAACAAGGCGCAGGGGTGCCCACTTGAATAAAATATTGGGGGAACCAGGTAAGCCCTACCCCACATCACATGACACAGTGCACACACACCATTTGAACGGCAATGCACATTAACAATTTTGAGAGAAATTGGAGCATGAACTTGGTGCTGGGAAACTGGTGAGAAAGTGGTGGTAGACAAACAGGAAGGCTACATAAGGAATTGGGAACAGAGGAAACTAACTTACACTGAGCCAGACCATCAGGGCACCCAGCTCAGTATTGTCTATACTGAGTGGCAAAAGCTCTCCAAGGTTTCAGACCAGTTTCTCTCCCCAGCCCTAACTGGAGAGGCTGGGGATCGAACCCAGGACCTTCTGCATGAAAAGCGGGTGCTTTACCAACTGAGCCAAGTCCCTTTTGAAAGAGGATCAAGTGGCAAATTAGTTGAAAAAGGTGGCACAGACCAGAGCCATTAGGCAGTAGGATGAAAAGCAGGAACCCAAAGGGGGAATGTGGGGGAAGATGAGGCAGAAAGCAACACGAAGGAGCAAATTGCCGAGCAAAGGAAGGGCCACAAGGAACGGGTCAGGGGGAGCTAGAGATTCTCGTGGGGCCTAAGGACTGGAGGGTGAGGCTGGAAGAGCTTGGACAGGAAGGAAACTAGCTCAAAAGTGAGAAAGCCAAGGCAATGGAGAGGCCAAAAGGGGGACCGAATTTCACATATTGAGTTAAACGAACCATGAAATTTTTGGCTGAAGATCTCTGAGCTTGTGGACAAACAGTGTGGCGCAATGGGAGCCAAGCAACTTCCCCCTTAACACTCTGGTGGAACTACCCCTGATCCTGTTTCAGGAGGGGGGGGGGAGCCTCCCTTCAGTGTCATGAGGATGCACTTAACGTTGAGAGAGGGAGGGAGAGACAGTTGTTTGTAAGGGCTGTTTTTTTAAGGCTACAGTTCAAACAGATGGAAAGTGAATTAACATCTAAATACAGTGGTACTTCGGGTTAAAAACTTAATTCATTCTGGAGGTCCATTCTGAACCTGAAACTGTTCTTAACCTGAAGCACCACTTTAGCTAATGGGGCCTCCCACTGCTGCCGCACCACCGCCGTTCGATTTCTGTTCTCATCCTGAAGCAAAGTTCTTAACCCGAGGTACTATTTCTGGGTTAGCGGAGTCTGTAACCTGAAGCGTCTGTAACCCAAGGTACCACTGTAGTTCTCAAGTGTGCGTAAGTCCAGTTTGCTACAGGCAATATGAAAAAAGCACTGGCAACAATCACACCAGTGCATAGGTGCACATTTAAAGCATATTACCTCCCCCCAAAGAATATTGGGGACTGTAGTTTGCTAAGGGTGCTGGGAACTGTAGCTCTGTAAAGAACCAACTACAACTCCCAGGATACTTTGGCAGCATGCTTTAAATGTATGGTGTTTGTGCTACTGCTTAGAAGTTTCTGAAGCTGTTTTCTCCTCACAGCATAGTTTTTGCCATAATATCAAGACATGGAGTTTGTGTTCTTTAATGACAGAATTCCAGTTTATTGAATTTGAAGTGGGAAAGCTGGATAAAATTAATAAGGCAAAGATTTTGATAAGAACTGTATGGTTGTATCGGAACAGGGGTGGGGAAGCTGAGTCTCTTAAGGTGATGTTGGACTCCAATTTTCATCATCCAATCTTCAAGGGTTATGGTCAGGGATGATGGAAGTTGTAGTCTAATACCATCTGGAGGTCCCCAGGTTCCCTCCCCCTGCCAACAATCCCTAAGTGGAATATATCTACGAGACTCTTAATCTCAGGTTCATGAGTTATAGCCCCACAATGAACAAAAATATTCCTGCATTGCAGGGTGTTGGACTAGAAGACCGTCTCGGGCCCTTCCAGTGCTATGATTCTATGTCCTAAATTGTTAATAAAGCTAAGATACTGAGTGAAGAGATCTTTCATTTGCCTCTATGAAACCCATGCCCTTCCTCTGGTGCGTCCGGAGCTGGAAGATTCAGTAAAGATTACTGAGAAACTCTGAAGAAGGATAACATCTGGTGGCGATGCAGCCTTAGCTGTCCACTGCAACCTTGGCTGAACATAGGCAACCATTCACCCCAATAGGTTCGCCACACTGTGCATGCAACCACTTGCCTCTAACATCCTGCTAAGTGGTGAAGATTTTACCACACATCTACACCCAGTCAGGAAGTGAGGGAGTCATAAAACTCTCTCTACCACTTGGCAGGACATCACAGACAGACAGCTCTTCAAGTGGTTGCACACACAGTGTGGTGAATGGCCACTAGGCAAATGGTGGAGTGGGCTGATCATCCTAGACTTTTTATGTTCTTCAGTCTGAGGGTCAAGAAAACATTCTGCCCATATCATTCGACACCAAGCTTGGATCCGAAAACCAGCCACAGGCCTGAATAGAGTTCCTCAATTGAATCCCTGTCCCCTTCCTCATCCATCCCATGCCTCCTCACACTTGACCAGGGGCTGTTTTCCAGTGCCTCATCTTCTCCCCCCACCCCCACCTTTTCTGTGTGTTTTCTGGCTGCTGAAAGGTTGATGAGCCAGCTTGTGAAAATAATATGTGTTAGCCAAAACAGCCCTCCCTTGCAAAGGCTGTGGGGAGCAGTGTTTATTATCCACCACGCCAGCCCTAGATGACCTCAACTTCTCACCAGAGTTTAAACCAAATATTTTAAAAAGGAGAAAAATAATGGGCCCTTGTCTTTATCCGCAGAGCTGAGAGCTATCTCCGTGACTAATACAAATGATAGCATATGGTGAGGTGGACAGTGAAATATTGCCCAGGCGTATTGCCTTTTTCGTTATTATTAAAGGGAGGGTCTTAATTCCAGTCTGGGAACTTGAAACACTGGAACCTTACCCAAACCTTTCCCTTTTCAGCCAGAAATGCAGCTTCAGAGGTATTCTCTGAATTCTCTAGCCTAAAGAGAGAGAGAGAGAAGGATTGCTTTCTTTCTAGAATGAATGAAATGATGCTGTTTGATGGATATGGAAAATTCCATGCTTGACTCAACTGTCTGGGTTACTTTAAGATCTGAAGGGATGCCTTCAGGGCCCTGAAAATGAAGCCTTGAGAATATTAACAACAACCAATGTGATTTGTTCATCTAAGGCAGGAATCCTATCCATTTTATCTTGGATCTAAGTCCCATTGAACTTAGTGGGACTAAGATTGGAGTAAACACACAGAGAGTTCTGCAGAGGATCAGATGCAGCATGCCTGACTATATTTGATCATGATAGAAATAATGCAGTGGGTGAAATTGTACCCAGGAAGACCTTGGTTCAAATTTCACTCGTCGCAAAATGACAGGTTGACCCTAGGAAAGTCATTTTTCTCCTATGAGTCCAGCCTCCTATCTAGAAATGGAAATATAGACTATATGAAATACCGTATTTTTTGCTCCCTAACACTCACTTTTTTCCTCCTAGAAAGTAAGGGGAAATGTCTGTGCGTGTTATGGAGCGAATGCCTACGGATGGCGGGGGGGTCTGCTGCAGTCGTGAGCAGAGGATCCATGGTTCCCCTTCCTTCCCTCCTCCATGGCTCGCTTTGCTCACTTTGAAACAGCAAAGCGGGAGAAGAGCCGCTTAGTGGGGAGAAGAGAGGGACAGAGAGCCTGGTTACAAAGCACGGATCCACATGGATCCTCAGGATTTTTGCACTGGGTCACCCCAAATTCACCATCAGATCACATAGTATGTCCATGGCTACAGCTTGCACCAAAAAAATCACGCACCCACTGTTGCCTGGGGCCGCAGTGGTGCAAAAACATGGTTACAAAGCATGGATCCACATGGATCCTCAGGATTTTTGCATT
Source organism: Podarcis filfolensis (assembly GCF_964270895.1). Taxonomy (NCBI): domain Eukaryota; kingdom Metazoa; phylum Chordata; class Lepidosauria; order Squamata; family Lacertidae; genus Podarcis; species Podarcis filfolensis. The sequence continues at coordinate 64,061,600 of NC_139609.1, forward strand.
GGGCTACCCCAAACTCACCGTCAGATCACATGTCTGGGGCCACAGCATGAACCACAAAAATCATACACCCACTGTTTCGTTTAGAATATTTTTTTTCTTGTTTTCCTCCTCTAAAAACTATGTGCGTGTTATGGTCGGGTGCGTGTTATAGAGCGAAAAATACGGTATATGTTTGCACCCTGATCTCTAAATGGTGGAAGGTTTCTGGGTTCTGGCCATGTATCTTAAGTCTGGTTTCCTTGGAGTGGATTTCACTGGAAGCTTATGGCACTTCTGTGATATAAGGCTTTATTTACACAAATACACCGGCTGAGCATAAGAGGGAAATTTCATAGCATGAACACTCTAGCAGGTCCTGCTTCCCCACTGGTTTTCTAGGGGTTGCCCCTAATGCCACAGCTCTGATTCTCACAGAAAGCAAGCCATGCCTCTGCAGTTCTCAGACTCAGTTCCAAGACCGCCCATCTATAGCTGTCTTTCACACAGAGACATCTTGATGACGTCACCTCAAGCCAAGGGAGAAGAAAAGTATGCCCCTTTGCAGAGGGGTCTCAAGTTTCTGTGGCAACACATCACCTGTACTTGGCTATTCTTCAGTTCAGCCTCCCAACAAAAGGGAATCACGCTAAGCTTGTCCACCCTGTTAGACCTAGTTGGCAGTCTCATTTGTCAAGCACAGCCACAGGGTTCATAGAGGTGAACCCACTTAGTTCATCCTCAGACAATACTATCCTAGTCTTTCAGGGCTGCTTGTAAGGATTGCTGGAAAACAGTAGGAAAGGTGTCCTCAACACTATATAAATGATACCGTATTGGCCTGAACATAAGCCACACCTTTCCCCCCCAAATTCGGGCTGTGAAAAGTTTAAGTGTGACTTATATTTGTGAGCCTTATGGCTCCCCCCCCCCCAGGAAGCAGCCCACCCACCACTCCCAAGCCTCCCCTAGCCGCCTAAGGAAGGCGGAAGGGGGGGGAGGCCTCCAGCAAAGCCGTGTAGCTCAACCCCCCCCCCCCAGAGCAGCCCAGGAGCGTTGGGCAACCCAGTGGCGTAGCGTGGGTTGTCAGCACCCGGGGCAAGGCAAGTAATTTGCGCCCCCTAACCCGTGGATTTGCGCCCCCTAACCCGTGGATTTGCCCTAACCCCAGATGTTGCGCCCGGTGCGGCCGGCCCCCCCTGCACCCCCCACGCTACGCCACTGGGGCAACCCGCTGCTCCCAAGCCTCCCTCAGCGCCAGCTTGGGGAGGTATGCTGGGAGTGCCAGAAGGCAGTAGTACCAGGAGGCCGGCACACAGCGCACTCAAAAGTGAGCGCCAGTGCCAACTTGGGGAGCAGGACACTGAGCGCTGGTGCCAGCCGCCCCCACCCTCCGTTCAGGGCAGTAGTGCAAGGGACCCACAAATAAGCCTTGAATTTTAAAGGTGCGGCTTATTTGCGGGTGTGTCTTATATTTGGGCCAATACTGTAATAATTATCACCATCTACAAAATTCTGACTAGGCAAATGTAATTGAGTAGTACAATAATAATCTGCAGTGAGTCTCATGATAGTTGGTGTTTCACTCTCGGGAATCATACAATAACTTTTTTAAAAAATTAGCCTTTTGTCCTACAGGCTCCAGCTAAAAACAAGTTCTTGTACAAGAAAGTGCTTTAAAGTGTTTTGTTTTGGTATGAATGGTTCATGGGTTTGGAATTCCTCAAGCTGGCACCAGCACTGCACTTGCAGAATGTACCAGGAATCCTCAAACACCAAATGACATCTCTGAAATATACACCTTGCTGCTCTGCCTTTTAGTGCTGCTGCGAAATCTTGCTCTTCAACTTGCCTGGCTCCTAACACTATTAATTCAGCAAAACGTTCCAGGTTCTTTTGAGCCAGGGCATTGGCTAGGGATAATTTTGTTAGACCCAAAGCAGCACCCTGATGGCTCAGCAATGCCCTGTCCCTGTATTGACTGCACCCCCACCCCCAGGTCTGTCTGGAGTTTTAGTGTAAGACCGGCATGTTGGCAACTCAAATCCAAGTTGGAACGTGGTGCAGTTTTTACTCCTACAAAATTCTCTTCCCTCGGGGAGAAAAACTTGTACAGAAGGATTAAATAATAATAAAAAGGTCTGCCTTGTTCTATCAGCTTCAGACGCAGCCAAAAAGGGGGGCGGTTGGAATATGGCTAACATCAGGATATCATGAATTATATATTCTCAGAGAAGTATTTTTTTATTTTTAAAAAAATCCAGACTGTCAATGCTGGATTTCAGAACAGTAAGCTCATATAAAAGGTCCCAAAATGGCAGAGGCATGAAGCAGGCAGGGGGGAGAGACTGCATTTTCCCAATGAGAAAATATTGCAGTTGGAGAGATGGAAAAATGCTACTGCCCTACAGCAGAACCACTTCCCCCAAACAAACAAATAATCGCAGTGCATTTAGAATGCCCTGAAATTGCCCGAAAGCCCACCCCAAAGGCATAGAAAAAACCACACACCTTTGTTCAGTGTGCATCTGTAATTCGCACCGGGTCAGTATTTCCTAACCAGTCTCCATTCATCCAGATCATTAGACATAGGCCAAGGGTGAAGAACCTGTGGCCCTTCAGATGTTCTGCTTCCAACATCCTTGACTATTGGCCATGCTGACTGGCCTTGGTGTCAGGTTTTTTCAGTGGGGGAAAGAAATCCCCCTAACTAACTAACATAAGAAAACCTAACTAACCTAAGAAAACAGGTCTATTGTTGCTGGTAGATGTGGTAATTTAATGAAGCCTGGAGAGGCCAGATCTATCTACTCTCTGTTGTTTCTCAATGGGTAGAGTGGCTGTCCATCTGCATGTGGACCTGGCATGAAGACAATGTCTTCCCTTCAGTTCTCCCCCTGGATCCTTTTACCTCCATTTACACCAGCCCTTAATTAATTGCATTGCTGCCATAATTGGCTTCACAGCCCCATCCCACTGCATTTCACTTAAAAAGGTAACACCCAGGATAACAATAGACTATCTTTCAAGATTGTCATACGTTACTCTACAACCGGCAGAGTTGGAGTAGGACCGGGGAGACAAGGGTTCAAATCAGTTATGCAACTCATCTTGGGCTAGTCACTGTCTCTTAGCTTAACCTACCTCACAGGGTTGTTGTGAATATAAAATGGGGACGAGGAAAATCATGTGTGCCACACTGAGCTTTGTTGAAGCAGGGTGGGATATAGATTAAAATAAAAAATAAAAATGATTATTTAATTAATAACTATCAATATTCACTGCTTTGTTTCTGGTGCCTGCTAAATACTTCTTTGTTTAGGCAAGCCCATCTGGATATGTATCTTTATTATCTTATGTATCTATATTATGGTGATGTACATTTTTAGCAACTGCTGGTTTTACTTAGATTTTGACAAATATTTAAGTTAGATTGCTTTTAACGTTCAATTTTTACGAACACTTTTTACTGAATATTTTATATTCTCTGTAAATTGCATAGAGGTTATGGATGATTAAGCAGTCTATACAACCTGGGTTTTTATTTATTTTTTAAATGAAAATACAATAATTTATAACACACATTTTATTTTTATTCTTAGTATATTTTAATTTCTTTTATATATATAGAATCCATTTGTTTAAACGGGATATCAATAATTAGAAACAAATACATAAATTAACAGTGTGAAGCAGCCCTAAGTAAGTGCTTGGGCCAAAGTCAGGAAATAGGAAACTGCCACTTGGAGGAAATGTATCGTTGACCCAGCTGCCCCCCTTCATTCTATCCACCAGAAGCTGCTAGACTTTGAACCAGTTGGCAGTTGTGTCCTGCTCTTTTTACAGGGTCACTTTCTCTCTCCCTGCAGGTACATTGGGGCCCTGGGGGCAAGGGTGATCTGCGATAACATCCCTGGATTGGTCAACAAGCAGCGACAGCTGTGCCAGAGTTACCCAGACATTATGCAGTCCGTTGGGGAAGGAGCAAAAGAGTGGATCCGTGAATGCCAGCACCAATTCCGTCACCACCGCTGGAACTGCAGCACTTTGGACAGAGACCACACAGTCTTTGGCAGGGTCATGCTACGAAGTAAGTCCCCAGAGCAGCTCGCCTTTTTGCAGAGAGCCCCACTGAATGGTGCAGCATAGGAATCTTTGACCTGCGATTATGATGTTCTCGTTTGAGAAAAGTCAATGTTGCCTGTCTCTCCGTGCTTTATTAATTAATTAATTAATTAATTAATTAATTAATTATTATTAATTAACAGCCTCGGTCCTGTATACCCGAAGGAGCGTCTCCCCCCCCATTGTTCAGCCCGGACACTGAGATCCAGCGCCGAAGGCCTTCTGGCGGTTCCCTCATTGTGAGAAGTGAGGTTACAGACAGAGGGCCTTCTTGGTAGTGGCACCCACCCTGTGGAACACCCTCCCTTCAGATGTGAAGGAAATAAGCAGCTATCCTATCTTTAAAAGACATCTGAAGGCAGCCCTGTTCAGGGAAGTTTTTAATATTTAATGCTGTGCTGTTTTTAGCACTTGATTGGGAGCCGCCCAGAGTGGCTGGGGAAACTCAGCCAGATGGGCGGGGTATAAATAATAAATTATATTATTATTATTATTATTATTATTATTATTATTATTATTATTATTCCTATGAGGCATCTCAAACTGACTTCCTGCATGTTGCTGGCATCCGCCTGTCTCGAGAGACAATGGAGACTGCCTCCAGTGTAGGGCTGCCATATTTCAGAAAGTGACAATCCAAACCCAAAGATTATTGAGCTTCTTTTGCAAAATCTCATACGAATAAAGTTTCGGAGCTACTTTTTGAGAACCTGCCAAAATCGGCACCTCCGACATGGGTTGCCGTACATCCGGATTTTCCTGGACATTTCAGCAATTTCTGCCCAGATGCTGTTCCCGATGGCTGAATCCTGGGTATGTCTGGGAAATTCTGGATGTATGGCAACCCTACTCCAGGGGTGAAGCCAAACTGCTGCATTAGCAGCACTTATCTCTCCAGGCCGCAAGCTTGGGCAGTGTGTATGGAGGTCCTGGTCTGCTTAGATGACAAGACTCCCCTCTTGGCCTCGCTGATGTGGTCCAACGGAAAGGAGAACAACATGTTTGGCACCAACTTGGCTGCAGGGGTTGCTGGAAGGAGGCATACAAGGTGCCATCAAACTGTTTTAGGGACTCCACTCTGGATTTGTGTAGGGTTTGCTCCTTAGCCTTTTAAAAGAGTATTAGACAAATTCCTGAAGGATAAGGCTATCGGGTCTGCTAGCTATGATGGCTATGGTATATCTCCACTTCTGGAGGTAGTATGCCTCTGAATACATTTCTGGTGAACACAAGTATGGAGGGAAAGTGGCAGGCACGATGCTGCTCATCTTAATCACTTGGCTGGCTGCCATAGTTCCCCCCTGCTGTCATTTAATAAGAGATCTGCAACAAGTTTTTACCAAGCTGTTTATTGTCTAGGTGGGTTCACTGTGAAATAATGTTATTGAAAATCTTGAATGCTGTGGCTTTAGCACCTTTCCAGGCTTCAGGAAACAGAAGCAAATAAAATGGACCACTTACTTATTATTTTGAATTTAAGATTTATGGAAGCAGGTACAACTTTACAAGGACTTGAGGTTGGCAATATCCTTAGTATAATTTCACGGCTTATGTGCGCCAATTCAGATAGAAAGATCCCCACATGGAAGTAGCCCTTATGAACATGAGAACATAAGAAGATCCTTCTGGATTAGGCCAATGGCCCATCAAGTCCAGCATCCTGTTCTCACAGTGGCCAACCACTCAAACAGGACCCAAGCACAAGAGCGCTCTCCCCACCTGTGATTTCCAGCAACTGATATTCAGAAATAATATTGCCTCCAACTGTTATTGCATCCATCACGGCCAGGAGCCTTTCTGTGTCGCTCCATCTCCTGGATCATTTTGGTTGCTGTTTTCTGAACCTTTTCCAACTCAACAATATCCTTTTTGAGGTGTGACGACATGCACACATACATGCACACATACATGTAAATGTGTACAGAGAGAATGGGGTGGAGAGGCAGAGAGAGAGAGTTTGGGAGTTTCTTAGAACTGGAACTCTCAGATCCGGCTTCATACCTGACTGGGACAGACTCACATTTACGAGACAAGTCTGCAGGCATAGCATTTAGCTTTGTCCAGGAAGGAAGAATCTTTTGCTAATCGCTGTGGACAGAGCAAGGCCTAAATTACCCTGCATGATGTCTTGGCTTCCCCTGTATACTAAGCAAACAGTAATAGGATATGTCACTGTGCTGGGAAGTAGCCACTTCAGAATAGGAGAGAACACCTCTGGAAGCATGAGCTTGAAAGTAAACTGTAACAGGATATATAAATATTTGGCTAGCGGGAGCTGGCTGGGAATCAGCTGCTGGGGCAAAGTTTGTAGTCACCCTGCATAGTGCAAAAGGCCAAGCCACAGCTTTGACCTTCCTCTCAAAGAGGGACTGTGGTCAGGGAGTAAAACGCACCCCTGTGGAAGGCCTCACACATCAGTGTCTAAAAGCTCCAGTGTGCCCTGCACTGGCTGTGCCGATAGATGTGTTTCAGCCCTGCCCCAAATGTTACAAACACTTGCTTTAAATGATACACAGGGAAGCATGCAGGGGCAGAAAGTCAGTGTTTAGTGTGTATAGAAGTGGTTTTGTGCACTACCCCAATGTTCTTCTCAGTCTGCATACAAGTATAGGAAAGTGCATAGACACCTCTTTGTCCTTGATTTTTACAAAGAAAATAGTGCAGGGACAGGATTCACATCTCCATAATGCCTTTTACCATAATGCTGTGCAATGTCAGACTGATATAGGCTAACACCAAATCAGTATGTTTGCCTACCAGATAAGCATCTCAGCCTACTTACATTTATTTGGCTCCTGCCATAATATTTGGCAGGAGCCTGCCTTCTCTTTGCAAATTTGATTGTAGTCAGATAGTCCATTAACAAAACAGTTTTGCATCTGTAGTAGTCTATTTTGCTTCCACGTTTGAGCTGATCTTTCTTTTTGCTTGGCAGATTGAATATAGTATAGTTGTTTTCCCACTCCCTTTAACATTGTGGTACAAGATGTTATGGGATATGCCATACATCTCACATAGTCACTAGCAGGGAATCTTTTTGATGATAGGCACGCTGCTTTAGGACAAGTTATGCATGTGAATATGTTTAATGGAACCTTGTCTTAAGTTAAATCAATAAAAGCCAAGCACTGTCTGGCTGATCTTACCTTCAGTCCCTATTTCTAGAAAGCAGACCTGCCATTTGCTTCTCCAGCTTCTGCTGAAGGATGCTAGATTGCACCACTGGCTTTGAAGCTGCTATCCGAAGGCTGCGTCTGAGGAACGCAACAGTGTGGTTTTGATTTGCAGCTGTTTTTATGGCCATTATAAAAACAGATGCGAACTCAAAGCAGAACTATAAAATACCAGGCAGCATCCTGCACTGCGTGGGGACTTGCCAGGCGATTTACAGCTTCTGGAAAGAGCGGTACTATATATGCATTTATCCAAAAAAAGACAACAGCCACCCAGATATGATGGGAGGATCGTGCTGTTCAGACTCAGGGGGTACAAGGAGAGAGGTGTGGAACCAGAAAGAATAATTTCTACAGATGCATGCAAACATGTGAACAAAGAAGTCCCAAGATATCTGAAGCTTGGCACATTGTGGAGATGAAGGCAGGCAGACAGAGGATCAGACAGACTCTCCAAAGAAAATTAAAAACAATATTGAAATTGCTCATCTTCTGTCAGCAGACCTTTCTTCATTAGGGCCCTACACCCTTGTCTTCCAGGCTGCTTCTCAAAGGCAATTTACCTCCAAGAAGTCCATTTTCATGGCATCCTCTTCAGCAGGACCTTCACTGTTGCTTGATCATTGAATTTACCCAACTCCAATCCCTGCTCAAAACCAGAAAATAATCTAAGGATCTTGGACGCCTGACTTTGTATGCCTTGTTTTGTGCATCATCAACATAGTGAATCCATGGCTCATCAAGGTAGCAAGTGAGCCTTACCTTTGTGTCTTTGTGTCCTTTGTGTCTCATCAACTTGTGTTGCACCCCCCAGAATATCTCCTCTACAATGGTTAACATAGTTTCATTGTTATCCTTGCTAGGCTTGGGGTGCCAATCAAATAGCCGATGAAATAAGCATCTGATATTTTACTGTTATCACATATTGCCAACTATCCCATGAAGTCCAAAATGTTCTTCTGTAGGTAATGGCGTGTACTTTTTATTGGATCACACTGACCACAAACATCCCCTTCCTGATAGCTTCCATAATCTTCCCTGTTATATCCCTACCCCAAATGAGAGTCAGTGTGGTGTAGTGGTTAAGAGTCGTGGACTCGTAATCTGGTGAACCGGGTGCGCGTCTCTGCTCCTCCACATGCAGCTGCTGGGTGACCTTGGGCTAGTCACACTCCTTTGAAGTCTCTCAGCCCCACTCACCTCACAGAGTGTTTGTTGTGGGGGAGGAAGGGAAAAGGAGATTGTTAGCTGCTTGAGACTCCTTAAGGAGGTGAAAGGCGGGATATGAAATCCAAACTCTTCTTTTTCTTCTACCCCAAAAGAAGCAGCTGGGACTGTTCTGTGCTAAAGGATAAACTAAAACCCTTGTATACAGCAGCTTCTCCTACAGGCGATTTGCTCTTCAAAGAAGAACTAGTAGAGCTGAAAAAAGAAAAAATCATCCATAGAAAGAGCAGCACAGCTCACAAAAGCCCCAGAGTCTCACAGTTATTACCATAACTGAATGTAAAGGCTGGCTTTTGTCTTTCATGGTTACTACTATGCATGCTTTATTTGCTTAATTTCATTTTAAATAACAATAATGCATGTAATTACCAATAGATCAATGATGTTTTGGCTGCTCAAATGGTCAGCACTGCTCCCCATGCAACAGACCTCTAGGAGTTCCACAAACCTTATGGCTTGGAATGCCTCTATAGTAAAAAGGCCAGACTTTCCTCATAATAAGTAGACTGTTCTCTATGATTTAATGCTTTACTTCAATTATGAAATATTTGCATACTCTCTCTAAATTGCTAAATATGTACAGATGTGGAAAATAAGAAGGGAGAAAAAATGTTGAAGAGATAGCTGTGATTAGTGAAGATTGCTAAATATCATGAATGCACATAGACTAGATTAAAATTAGATTACAAAATCAGTTCAGAATGGAGAAAGAGAAGGCAAGGGGTTCCAAATATATATACTTCAACTTCACATTGAAAGTTAGTTCCAGTGGTTTTTCTTATAAGAGAACAATGGCAAATGTAGGAATCCAATTTGTAAGATTTCTTAAGGAAAAAACCTGGAAGTAATGATCTCATTGTGCTCGGTTGACTGCACTATTCTAAGTGTATTTTAAAAAGAAAAGAAAGGGTATATCAAAGACTTTGATCTTAAGCAAAAGTACTTGGAAATTGATCTGAATCAGTGTTGCTATTGTAATTTATATTCCGCCTTTTATCCAAAGATCTCCGGGCAGTGTAGAAAACCACTTAGCTTCTGACTCCTGGCTCACTATTCTTATTTCTTGTTTCCCACCCATTTGGCAGGTAGCAGGGAAGCTGCCTTCGTCTATGCAATCTCCTCCGCTGGAGTTGTATACGCCATCACCAGGGCTTGCAGCCAAGGTGAGCTCAAGGCCTGCAGCTGTGATCCCCACAAGCGGGGCCGCTCGAAGGATGAAAGAGGGGAGTTTGACTGGGGGGGCTGCAGTGACAACATCAACTATGGGATCAAATTTGCAAAGGACTTTGTGGATGCCAAAGAGAAAACAGTGAAGGATGCCCGGGCCCTGATGAATCTGCACAACAACCGCTGTGGCAGAACGGTTAGTAGCATAAATTCTTAGTAGCTTGGCAGTGGCTGATATGAGTCGTCCTGTATGGTTCAGTTCAGTTGTGGTTGGTGGGGGGGGCGTGATGGGGCGGGGTTGCTTATCTGCTTTCCTAACACGGAGCATTGCTGCCAGTTCCTGACAGCCGGAGGGCAAGCTGAAGGGGAGCTCAGCATGGTTTGGGTGCAGCGGCAAGAGCATAAGATTGGTTCTACCACCTCAGGCACATGGTGCTGAGCACCCCACAACTCACCCTCTCAGGAACTGGCAACAAGATGTAGTGACGGGAAGGCAGGTGAGCAACCCTACCCTGCCTGTGTCACCCCACTGATTGTGCCAGCTAATAATTTTGAATAAAACCACCCAGAGCCCTTTCTGTGCTACAGATCTCAGCCCATGGAAAACTCTGACATCTCAGATTTAATTGTTGGAGAGAGAAACCTGGAGTTTTGTTAGTGAGGCTCTAGGCCTTTGGACAAAAACAAGGCCTCATTCAACAGGAACTCCCTTCCCCTCATTTAGACCAGGCTTCCTAATCAAAATAAGCCAATGGATGGGAGTCTGTGGCCCTCTCTTGTGAGACTAGCTGCCATCACTCCTGGCCATTGACTTTGCTGGCTATGGCTGATGAGAACCACAGTCCAATAACATCTGGAGGGCCACAGGTGCTCCATCCCTGGCCTAAGAAGAGTTTAAACCAGGGGTTGTTAACCTGTTGTTGGACTTCTATCAGTCCCAGCCAGCTGGCAGAAGGTAGGGAAGGGGAAATCATGCCATACTCAGCCACAGACCCAAGGAGAGATTTGGCATTGCGCTGTGTCAAACATTCTGCCGGTGCAAGCATTTCAGCTTGCCTGACAAAATGACCCCCCCTCTCCTCCACATTGTGATGCTGTTCTGGGGGATTCTACACACACACACACACACACACACACCAATTTCAGGGGGCATGCAGAGGAAGGGGAGAAGCCCTGTTGCACAAGTGGAAGTCCTTGCATTGGCTTCCACTGATGGCTTTCATTAGTTGAATCCCTTCCATGCCTGCATATAAATACAATCAATTTCTGTTCTGTCAAGCTGGCATTCTTTTTAGTCAGAAAGGCGTGCCTCTGTAGCATCATTACAGAAAATTTGCCTCCATTCATGCAGTGATAGTTATCCATTTCAGCACAAGCATTTTCAATCAGGTCATTAAAGGTTCCTTAGATTTGCTTCCAGTTGGGATGAATCTTGGCTCTAATAGACTAGCCCAAGGATTTTGACAAAAGAAGAGCTGCAGGTATTGTTCATAGGGCTGGCGGGTCTTTTCTATAACTAGTGAAAATGCCCTAAATGGAAACATAGGAGAGGTAAGCAAAGCAAAAGTGTCCAAGGCAGCGATAACCAACACAGGAGCATTATTAAAGCAGTTTTTGTCCATAATGGGAACATGTAGGGTCATTTATAGGGTTGATGCTGTCTCTTCTGTTTCAAAAAAAAAAAAATTCTTCCAGTAGCACCTTAAAGACCAACTAAGTTAGTTCTAGGTATGAGCTTTCGTGTGCATGCACACTTCTTCAGATACACTGAAACAGAAGTTGCCAGATCCTTCTATATAGTGAGAAGGTGGGGAGGGGTATTACTCAGAAGGGTGGTGGGAATGGGTGATTGGCAGATAGCTGTGATGAGCCTATTGATGACTCTTCTGTTTCAGGCTGTGAAGCGTTTCCTGAAACTCGAATGCAAATGCCATGGTGTCAGTGGCTCCTGCACTTTAAGGACTTGCTGGCTGGCAATGTCGGACTTCCGCAAAACAGGAGACTACCTCCGGAAGAAATATAATGGTGCCATCCAAGTAACTATGAACCAGGATGGCACTGGGTTCACTGTGGCCAATAAAAACTTCCGCAAACCCACCAAAACGGACCTTGTATATTTTGAGAATTCACCCGATTACTGTGTGATGGACAAGTCTGCAGGTAAATGGCTCCTTTGACCAAACAGCAGGCTTTCTGTGCCCTTACTCGCTAGCTATCCTTCTCTCATAGGGACCAGCAATTTTATTCTAATCATAAATGCCCAGGACATCTTCAACATTGGGGTGAACAGCATGCTCCCCCACATTTCATGACAGCAGGCTAGTTTAGGGAGTGCACAGGGTTATGGGTGAATAGCACACACAGCAGAATGGCTGGCAGGGGTTCAGGAGGAGTATCTGGTGTCTCTTGTCAGTGCCCCTTCATGGCCCGTGGCATCTGCCACTTGGGACAGCTGCCTCACTCTGCCTAATGTTAAAGCTGGCCCTGATACATTTCCTGCCTTGCCCAAGCCAGTTTATTGTTGTTGTAGCACATTATTAAGACTGGGCATATATTCATTCCCAGGAATATAGGAAACTGCCTTATGCTAAGCCAACACCACTGGATCTAGCTAGCCCAGTACTGTCTACAATGAATGGGAGAGGCTCTCCAGAGTTTCAGACAGGGGGCTTTCCTAGCCCCACCCACAGATGTCAGGGACTGAAGCAGAGACCTTCTGCATGCAATGCAGATGCTCTGGCACTGATCTATAGCCCTTCCCTATCAGTCAAGGGCAACCTATACAAGTCAAAGGCATTTTTCAGATGCTTTAGGTTGCACTGCTTCAGATAAGTGCTTGTAGAATTTGCTGCCATGTACACTGTGGAAGGGAACCCATAACTCAAGTTGACATAAGCCGAGTGTATAAGGTTTCCAGATTTTCACTCTTCATCAGCAAACCTAATGCAAAATCCAATGAAAGTATTCTTCTATTTTTACAGGTTCGTTAGGGACAGCCGGACGAGTGTGCAACAAGGTCTCGCGTGGGACCGATGGATGCGAGGTCATGTGCTGCGGCCGAGGCTATGACACCACCCGCGTGCGGCGAGTCACCAAATGCGAGTGCAAATTCCACTGGTGCTGTGCAGTCCGCTGCAAGGAGTGCGAGGACACCGTGGACATTCACACATGCAAAGCACCCAAGAGGGCAGAGTGGGTGGACCAAACCTGAGACAATGTGAGCCAGAGGGGGGAAAGCAAAACTGGCACAGTGCCCCAGGGCTTGGGCATTCTGGGAATTGTAGTTCAACTGCATGGCTTTTATTTAATTAATTCTGCAAAGCACTACAGAGAAGACTACATTTCCCATGGGGATAGCGAGCTCTTCTGCTCACCCAGTAGAACTCATTCCTCTAACTTTAAAAAGGAATTTTCAAATGACACGGAACTGTGAAGCTTCCTTTGCCTGGCGATATTGTCCAAAGAACAAATAAATAAAAAGAGGGAACAATGCAGCTACATAGGAGCACAAGACAGTGAGGAGCAGGTTACAATTAGCTGGAGAACCTTGCCTCTCTCCAGGGAATGTTCAGCAGTATATTATAAAATGTTGCCTAACCTGCAGAAATCCCTCCATCTACCCTGGAAGAAAGTACTCTATTTCCCAAAAGAAGATGGCTGTATAGTCCTAAGGAACTACATGTTCTGCTATGGATCTCCACTCATACAGAGGCCACCATGGCTGCACTATGGACATTAGCTGAACAACAGCAACATTGTGTAAAGGGACTTTGTTACCTTTTCCTTTCTAATGGAAAGCAAACTGTGGAGTTACAAAGTTGGCAGCCGAAAGAAAACCAGTATCTACATGCAGAGGGGGAAAAGTATGAAAGTTGAGAGTACATGTGTATGTCTGGATGCTCTGGTAGGTTCTAAAGGAAACTAATATAAAGGTGACTTTTTGGTACAAATGCACTTGTACATCATGTAGACTGCTTTAAATACTTTAAATCAAAATCCCATATAAACCTGTATCAGAAAACGGTGTTCTTTGCTTTATGGCTTTCTACAATCGTGGCTAGCAAGGTGAGTAATGGGCAGGTTCTTGCCCTCTGTTATTGCTGCACTCCACAACTGTGGCACTTCTAGACTATAAGGTCAAGGCAAAGTTCTTGAGGCTAAAGGCAGCATAACAGTGCTATCAGATCATCAAGCTAACACTTCTCTTTTGTCTCTGCATCTCTGAAAACTTTCATCACCACCTCCCACAATCCTTGCATATTCCTCTTTTCTGTCATTCTACGTTCCCTGGCCACAGTGTTGAATGCCCATCTTCTTCCATAGCCTCATATGCAACTGTTGTAGGTGCTTCAGTTTGCACCTCCGCTGAGATTACAAAAATGCAGCCATTGCTGTATCAGTTTTCCACTCCTTCCAGGGCGGGACAGGCAAACACAAATCTCTTATGTTGTGATTCTTGGCTTGTGGGGGTTGGACCAGATGACCCTTTGGGTCCCTTCCAAGGAGTACTTGGGTCATGGTCTCATGGAGTCACATGTAGCTCCTAAGCCATAGCTTTGATCACCTGAAATCTAGTGCAGGGTTTGACCCCCATCTTGTGAATCAAGTCATTAAGCCAAGCTCTGTAAATGAATCCTTTAGGATGCAGAGTCACTGTTTGGCCCCTTGCACCAGTACAGACCTGCAAGTATTAAAAGGGTCCTATAAGGATCATTTTCAAAACCACGATTATAAAAGCTGTTTGGCAATACAAACCCAAGTGTCAGTCTTTTGTGCGACATCATTTCACAGTTTCACGGCGACCGTGTGGGCTTTGTCTCTGGAACATAACTCCTTAGGATGAAGCCAGGACTGTTAAGCTTGTTTAGGTTCACAGTGTTGTTATAGCTTTTGCGAGCTCAGCAGAAGCCAATGAATCAGTCTAAAGCCACATGGCACACCCACGCCACAGGGGATGAACCAGTTTTGTTGAATAAATGCAAATACCCAACTATGGGAGCTTCGCATCTGCAATCAGCATATTGTCCTCACTGTTATGCAATAGCTGCACTGCACGTGTCTGCCCAGACAGGCCACAGCAGTGTCAGAACCACATTAACTTACTGAACCTGTACACATCTCCTTAAACACAAATCTCACCTTGTTTGGTGGGACTTACTCCCAAGTAAATGTGCAGAAGTTTGCAGCTTAGGCAACTTAAACAAACAAACACACCAACAAAACCCCTGTTAATAACCTCTACAGAACTTTTGATGCTACAAAGCGCCTGATAATCCTACACAGTCCATGTCCAAACCAAATATTTCACCTAATGCATATTACCTTTTAGGAAGTCTCAGGTCCAATGTCCAGCATATCTAGATAGAGTTAGGAAAGACCCAAGCTGAATCTCTGGAAAGCCATGGGCCAGTCAATGGGCGTTGACATTTCTGAGCTAGGCAGATCAATAATTTGACTCTGCATATGTCAGCTTCCTGTGTACCAGCTCCCTTTCTCTCTCTGATGCAGGATCAGGGATGGAGACCATGGCAACTGGACCTGCAGATTTCAGACAACATAGTAGCCTTTTCCTAGGTTTATGGGGGTTTTTAACCCAAGGGCCACATTCCCTTCTTGGAAACCTTCTGAGGGCCATATGCCAGCAATTGGCAGGACCAGAGGCAAAAGTGGGTGGGAGCAATGAACATGAATATCACTTTTGCATGGTAGACTAGTTTCTACACATATCCACACGCCCGTCTCTGTCTTCTATCCATGCAAGCAAGAAACAAAATTATTAGAGTTTATGGACATTTTTTCAGTCTACAAAAGTGCTCAAGGAGCATACAGGGCTGGAAAGGAGGTGTGGCTGTCGAGAGTCCTACAGAGACCTGGAGGTTCTCCATTCCAATCTTAATGGAAAATATCAGCATTGCTAGCTTAGACAGTGGTGTACCTAATAATTTTATTGGGGGTCAGCAGCAAGATCCCATTTCATTCCTGGCTTTTTACAAATTCAAAAGGTGTTTTCCAACGTTCAGATATATGTTCCAAAATATATGATGCAGAATTGACACTGCAGAAAATTGCTAGCCTGCACCTTTCAGGGTGCTGTTGCTGCAGATTGCTCATTGCTCAAATAGAAAAAGAAACAGATTTGATAAGCTCTTGCCAACTAATAGTGAATGAATTGCAATGCTACATAAAGCAGTCTTCCTAAATTGCATTCACACCTTTAAGGAAGTATTTTAATGGTTAAGCAAAACTGGATCATCATTAGATCATCCCTTATCAAACGTTATGCTGAAAGTCTCCCAAGGCTATTGTGTGCCTGAAAGGGGTATGTTCATAAGAACAGAATAAGTCCAAGAAATATTGAGAACAAATGACACCTAGCTTTCCCATTGTCTGGTTGGGGAGAGAACACAAACCTGGGAACATGGTCCTCTGCTGCCATGGCAACAAGCAGCTCACCTTTGAAACTTCCCCACCTTCACAAGAAGGTCACATCTCCTATTCTTTCTGGTGTGGCATTGACACAGTTTGCTGCTGGCCTACAGAAGCTTTGATGAGAGCTATACACTCAGTACCAGGCAATATGAACAGCAGGGAGCTCAACTTAAGGAAAGAAAGAGGAAGAACATTATGAAAGCATGGGCAATGTCAAATGTTGCATTACAAATCCAAATGTTTTCCTCATTTGTTTCAACAAAATAAGCAATATATACCTTTTAAAAATCCCCCCACCGTTTTCACCATTGTTTTAATTGGATCCTATTATTTGCATTCCAATCTGACACTTGAAAGACTTCTAAAACCCTTGTTTCACCCACCCAGATTTCTTCTCATTGGCCTGCTTACCAATAGACATACACATACATTTTTTCAGTATTCCTTACTCCAACTCTACAAGGTAGGTCAGTATTATCATCTCTATAGCACAGCTGAAGGACTAAGGCTAGAACACAGTAGCTTGCTTAAGACCACTTAGTGCAGGCATGACCAAACCTGGCCCTCCAGCTGTTTGGGGACTACAATTCCCATCATCCCTGACCACTGGTCCTGTTAGCTAGGGATGATGGGAGTTGTAGTCCCAAAACAGCTGGAGGGCCAAGTTTGGCCACGCCTGACTTAGTGCAATGGCGAGGAACCTTTGGCCCTCCAGATGTTGCTGCACTACATTTCCCATCATCCCTGAAAGTCGGCCACACTGGCTGGAGCTTATGGGAGTTAGACTTCAATAACATCTAGATGGCCACAGGTTTCCCACCACTGACCCAACAAGTTCAAGGCAGTGGTAAGATTCAAAGCATTAGCTTCCTGTTTCACAGTCTTTAAAAATGTCTTTTTATTATAAAGAAAAATAATACAAAGTATGCTTTCCGTTGCAATTGCAGGCTATGTTTAAATTGCAATTACATTTTTTTAAAAAATCAAAATAAGCTTGAATTGGTATTACAAAACTGAAAAGCAGTTATAAATATTTATGTCAATGTTATATTTAAGCGGAGAAATTAATAAATCGGCGCCACAATAAACTTTCCCCGTCTTTTGTTTTCTCTCTCAGTGTCACAGTTTATGTAACTTGGCATTTAGGCAGGGGACCAAATTTTAGTAATCAACTCTTTCATAGAATATATTTTATGCACTTCACCCTTTTTTTGCAGTTACAATTTTAGCAGCCATCAGAAAAACCAGAAGTTAGGCAAACCATAACCATTAGGATTCCCCTCTCATATTTCTAACTATCTTACATAACAAACAGCAGCAGTTCAGTGCCTATGAAATGTTGCTCACATTGTTTCTTTCAGAATGTTATCTCAATATGCCTGCATCTTAGAGCACTTCCACCACCTATGAATGAAGTATGTACAAGAGCAGTTGCATCTCAAACTCCTCATGTATTAGATTAATTTAGGGAAAAATAAGATACCAAACACGTAGAATCTTCTTTCATGGGAATATAAAACAAAGGAGAATTGCTTTTGTTAAGGGTTTTGGGTGGAATTGAACATAGTATTATTACAAATTTTCCATCTGCACAAGCGTATCATCTTGCTAGATGGAACAACCCCCGCCCCATGCAGTGTTCTGGGGAAATCTCTCAACTTGCCCCCAGAGCCAATTTGTGGTGGGCACATGGGGGAAGGGAGAGGGGGGAGCCACATTGCACAATTGGACGCTTCTGCTAAGACTTGTTAGCTGAAACCCGCCCTTTATATCAATCTGCATCACTTATTGCAATTTCAAGCATTTTCTCCCAATCTTGTTTTAAATTACCTCTTACATCACAGTCAGGGGTACCCCAGGGGTAATCTGTGACCCTCCAGATAGTACTTGTGTGCAACTATTATCATTCCTGGGCATTGGCTAAGTTGACTGCGGCTGACGAGACACAACCACCATCAGTCCCAGCCAGCATGGTCAGTAATCGGGGGTTATGGGAATTGCTGCAATGGAACAGTTTCTCAAAATCAGTTAAGTTACTACTCAGTGTACTGGCTCTTCCTGTTCTGATACCTAATCATTCCAAATTGAAAACAGTGAAAGCCCATTCAGATCCTCCTTCAGCCATCATTACTTGATATCTCACAATCCCATTTTTAATCTATTTGGAAGACTTGGCTACAATTTTAAATTGTTAAAGGTTTATTGAAGTTTTGGTTTGCAATATTTCACTTGCAGTCCATTTGGACATGGGACTTCTGATGGCCTCGAATTTTTTACATTCTATAGGAAATTTCTGACATCCACATTTGGAATGATATTGCTTCTTACATTTGTTCATCAGATGTGTATCCATTTATTGGGGGGGGGGGCAAAACTCAGCATCCTCACAGCTCCAAGAGTGATCATTCAGTCTAACTGATTTCTGTGAAGGTCTAATTCGTTCAATACTTTGGAATTAAAAACGGTTCTTATGTATTAAAGGGTTTAAAGTTATCTCTTGTGCCAGCTATTGCTTGCTCTTATTTTGTCTTTTATTCAGCAAAGCTGATAACTGAATAAAAGAATCCCTGGACAAAAAAAAAATGCTTTTCTGGCACCCCACACAATCTGTCAGTTGGCTTCAGATGATTACTTAAAAAGAAGTATTTCTGTGGTTTCTGCATAACCTCATGTCCCTAATCACATGTGTAGATCTCTCAACCAATATCAACGTGCGGTACTTTGTATAAAGAGGCTGATGCAGACCAATCTATGCATGCAGGTGCATGATCAGAAATTTCTCTTGGCAATCAAGATCTACTTGAGAGATATGTTGTCACATATTGCTCACCTTTACCAGAATTATAGCAATCCTAGAATAACTTTCAACAGAGCAAGAATAACTTCTAGGTGAAGGTTTACATTCCATCACTACTTTGAATTTTGTTATTATATGACTCAGAGAAATGGATTCTCTTACGATTCCATGTGAAGCAACATCTATTGCCTGGGTATTGGTTAGAATACCTTGCGGGATGTTTTTGTTCTCGTCTCTAGTCATAATGTGCTTTTGCTCTAACGTCATGTGCTTCTACAGGATTTGGAAGAGCATCCTGTGCAGCTTCTCTATTCCTATTCAGTACCACTTTGGCTTATGTTCAACAGAGATTTTGATGGGAAACACCCAATTTATACCGGAGTCCATCCTTAAGATTCATTAGAAATTTAATTGCTCCTTTTTCATAAAGTTATGCTGGAGAAAAATCTTAACTCAGCTCAGAAATCCAGGGGATCCAAATTCTGGTTCATCAAAAAGTCATTGTTTCAAATCTTGTCATATAGAATTTCTGATTCTAATTGAGACCGGAGCCAAAAATACAAGAACAATCATATTGTGGCAAGTGCCCTACTAAACGTTACTGAAAATGTGTGGGAAGAGCTGGTCTGCATCAGCTCCCTCTTATGCTCTAAGATTTCACAAGAGTCCTACAGGTCACAGCAAGGAGTCATTGTTGCAAAAGAAGCTCTGCACTGATGGCTGGTTCTGCACCAGACTTGGACTTTGTCAGGTCATCCATCCCATCACCAGTGACACTTGTATGCTCATGGCCTTCTTGGGACCTTCCTTCCCCACCCTGTTTGCTGCTGCATTAGCAAAATGAGTTGCCAAAGTCAGGCATGTCTGTGGTCACAGTGCAATTTCTAGAACAGTTGACAGATTTCAATGTAAATTCACGCTAGTTGGTCCCAGTTGATCCACACTGCATTTTCATATGCTGCTTTTGAACAAAACCCAAATATTAAATACTTTATTTTCAACCATAGACAGCCGTGCTGTTGCTTAGTCAAGTCTCACTGCCAAGGAGGACAACAGGCAGACCACAATATCCAAAGGGAAGATGCAAAGAACTGATAACTATTTGTGGACTTTAGACTCAGTACACTGCCATTCTGCTTATGTGATCTGGGAACAGGGACTGCCCTTAAAATATAGGCCACCTGACAAGCCTACTGCCATCCACGACCATGGAAATTACTAAATTATATATACAAACATTTTTAAAATTACAATTCTGAAATATATTTCAGTGAACAAGAAAGTCCCTGGATCAAATGCCATGAACACACAGTATCTACTGAAGCTACTCTTTTAGCCTCAACCTGCTCATCTGTAATATGGGTATAACATGAACTTTACAGGCTTGCTATACAGACCAAGATAGTGTATGTGCAGTTTCTCTAACATCCGGAAAGTGTAATATGAATGCCAAGGATTCCACTATCATGGTATTAAGATTTTGCAGCAGCTCCAAAAACCTGGTCAAGTTCGTATTTAAATTTTGGCCAGCTGCAGGCAGGTGCCTTCAGTTCAGACCGTCCAAATCCCTCCAGCATCTACAGATTACGTTGCTTTACTCAGGTTTGCTGCTCCCCTCTCCAAATGGCATTACTAGAATTTCTGAAGGTGAAAGGGGAGACGAGAAGTTGAACTCAGCCCAGAGCCTTTCAAGCTTGCCCTAACAGACATGTTCATCAGCACCAAGATCTAATCTGCCGGGAAGAGCTCCCTTCATTTATCTTCATTATTGCCTCACCTGCCATCAATTTAAGACTTAAACCTTCACAACAAAACAAGCCTCACCCCCCCCCTCTTCCCGGAGGGTAATGCTCACTCAGTGGTCTGGAAAGAAAAAGTGCTGAGGGGCAACAGCCGTTGATGAACACTTATTCGCCCTTGCAAAACTGCTTAGGAGCTCCCCTCTGGCAGGAATACCAGTGCTGAGGAGGCTACCAGACCTTACTTGATGAGTGACAGAGAATTTGGGAAAGTGGGGTGGGGTGGGGTTTTAAGATGCCTTGCTCCATAAACAGTCCTGGACTATTTCTTCTGAGCTTCTGTGTGTGTGTGTTCAGTAAGCAGCAGAGATAGTTAAGAGTGCCTAAGGCCTCATCCAATACAGCCTGTCTCTGCAAAGGTGTGAGGGAGGGCAGTAGTTCTCTCTAGCAGCTGCCTATTTTGGTAATTCCAGGAGCATTAACACTGAAGGAGGACTCATTCAGGGACAATGTGTTCCTCAAAGCCCATCACGCAAAAAGATGCAATGCTGGTAATAAGTTGACTGAGAAAGCGGGGAAAATAAGGTTGCTGTCCCTTAATGCTTCCAGTGATGGCAGCAGTTAAAGGGTTTTTTAAAAGCAGAGGGTAAGGTGAAGAGATAAGGTGAAGATTTTGTTATCATGGAGCAACCATGAAAACAGAGTCATAGTCAGAGTCTTCTTCACACATAAGTGATTTTTGGTACAATAAATATGCAGTTGTTTGTTGCAAGGAATCCTGAATCCTCCAAAACACTTCATGCTTCTGTTGCAAGGGAAAGAAAATTGCATTTTCCAAACAAAACTAGGAAAATGCAATTATCCAACACCATGCTCCTACTGTGATTGTAAATGATGTGTGGAATGCAGTTGCCAAGTGCGTCACAGGCATTTGATTAAGTCCACTTTTTATGGCTGCTGAGCACTTCCCCAAAGTAACAGAAAGTGGTAGTCCAATTTAGAAGTAGCAACCTTCAGGAAGGGGAAGGGCCATCACTTTGTGATAGAGCCCACAATTTGCATATGGAAAACTCTGTGATCAAGTTCTCAAAATTTCCAGGAAAAGAATCACAGGGAGCAGCCCAAGGAATGTCCTTGTTGGCCAATCAGTGTTGAATTGTGCTCATGTGTGCCATACAATTTCCTTAATCAGGTGGGTGGGAAGAGCAGTTTCTATAGGGAAATTGCATGGCAGGGGAATAGTTAAACTCACCCTTGTCCTAATATACAGTCCTGATCAGTTGTCCCTCCCCAGCCAGCTGATTTTTACAAATAATAATGATGAACAGGGCTTTCTTTCAGCCAGAACTCACTTCCAGCACCTCTCTGGTGGGCACAATTGCCATTCTGAGAGAATGAGGAAGGTGTTCATGGTGATTTCCAGCACTTCTTCTAGAAAAATAGCACTGATAATGAGATAGGAAATCCAGTCACAGATCTTCAACATCCTGCCAAGTTGAGCTCTCAGAAAACTGAAAGTAGACAGGCTAATGGTCCCCCCACACAAGGCAGGTTTGTATATTCAAATGCTAACTTTGTCCAATAAATTTGCTTCTACTATTGGAAGGGGGAGGCAGAAGGGACAAATTAGCCATCCCTTTTAAAAGGACTCCCTTAATTGGTAAATCTAATAACATTCAGAACTCCCTACGTGCTCTCTTACATAATGTATCTGCTGTACTCAATTTTCCACTGAACGTGCACATTTCTCTTTTAAAAAGCAGATGTTTTCTATCTAGTGGAGCTTTTAAAAGGGGATGAGCCTTGTCAAGGATTCTGTTCCACTCACAAACCCTTCCTAAGTGATGTGTATTGTGTCTAGAAGAATCTCCACAGAAGATCATGTTCTAATAATCTTTAAATCTGCCATGTATGATATAGAAGGCTAGCGGGAGAGTTAATTGGTTTAAGAATGGATCACAGAGAACTGGGATGGAACAGTTGCAGTGAATTACACCAATTCCATCTGAAACAGAACGTGTGGGATACAAGTCAGGAAGATGCAGATGCAGTCTTTCAGAGCAGAAGATGAGTGAAGCCAAACGTGGGCCACAGCATGGGCACCTCTTGATAAAGTTGCCAGCTTCTTTATAAACATGTGCAGCTGTTTAAAGCACAGGGCCCGGCAGACAAAAATTAGATGCTGAATTAGAAGCAGAAGCTTTCCTCACTGTTGCTTCTCTGCATGCTAGGAAAAGCTTATTGATTTGATTTTCTGCAGAGTAGTAGTAAGCCTAAACATAAATTATGGCTCCTATCCCACTGTTGTCATGGGCAGCTAGTCTCATAAACAACTGTTGAGTCCAGTGGTAGACAAACATGCAAATATGTATCCAGTGATTCATCAGACCAGCTCATTAAGTCTCAGATGAACAGTATGATGAAGATGGGGATTATTTCATTAGTCTATATCTGCATTAGCAATTTATGTTGCTGGATATCTTCCTTGCTGGATAAGGATATTAGATTATGCTCCTTGCAAAACCTTTGGTGTGTCCTTCATTCCTGTTGTACTTTTGCTGTGTCCAGTTCTGGACACCACCATTTAAGAAGTATATTGGCAAGCTGGAGTGTGTGCAGAGGAGCGTGACTGAGATGATCAACAGTCTGGAATCCAAGCCTTATGAGGAACGGTTGAAGGAATTAGGTATGTTTACTTAGCCTGGTAATGAGGAGATTGAGAGGAGATATGATAGTCATCTTCGAATATCTAAAGGGTTGCCACATGCAGGGTGGAGCAAGCTTGTTTTCTCCTGCTCCAGAGGCTAGGACCCAAGCCAATGGATCCAAGTTACAAGAAAGGAGAGTCCAACGAAACATCAGTAAGAACTTTCTGACAGTAAGAGCTGTTCGACAATGGAAGAAACTCCCACAAGAGGTTGTGGGCTTTCCTTCCTTGGAGGTTTTTAAGCAGAAAGCTGGATGTCATGAATGCTTTAGCTGAGATTCCTGCATTGCTGGGGGTTGGACTATATGAACCCGGTATCCCTTCCAACTCTACAGTTTTATGAACTGTGATAATCATTTAGTCCTATCTTTCTAATCACCCTTTCATTCTGCAGGAGCTAACAGTGAGGAAGAGAAATGAAGCCATTTCATGTTACAGAGGGGAAAAAGGACTTTCTGACTGGTTCAGTAAATGGAGATGATCAACTCTTCTCCTGTGCCATAAATTTAGCAAGTTACCCACCTGTTTAATCTGTGCCAGCAAAAAAGTTTAACCTACAAAAATTCTCTGTGCTAGACCACTTGCAGAAGTACAGGATCAAATGGAAGAGAGGGATGAGAAATTCTCAGCAAAGTTTAAAGGCTCACACCTGGATATATTAAAGATTAAAATTACAAAAGGAGGAGGGGAATAAAATCCACATTAAGAACATTTGATGCTGCTAATTTTTATTTCTCATAGTAATTTACTATAGCAATGACAAACTGCCATCCTTTTTTAATTTTAAAACAGGAAGTTATTTAGTGCCTTTGGCATCATGCAGTCCATTTAACTGTTTACAACCGTTCAACTGGGGAATTAGTGAGCTGTCAACATACCATGTTTGAGGAACAGTCAGAAGTAGAAACTACAAAAAAAGTTGCAGCATGGAGGGCTCTTGCCAGCCACGCCTTCTAGGAATCTCCATTCCATTTGCCTATTCTTCCCCGATTTTTGCCTCCCCACTCCAGTCAGCATTCCATGGTCACTTATAAGCTCTGTCATTATTGGGCTAGACTTTTTTTTTTGAAGGGTGCCATCTTTGCCCACCCCCGTTTTTTTTTATTTCTGCAAACCCTAGGGCTTTACCAATCACTTTGCTACCTCCCTTTTCTTTTTCAGTGTGTGCCTGTTTTAGCTACAATCCTGTTGACATCCACCCTCTGAATTAGTCACTATTAGAGGGAGACAGTGACTGTGTGTGTGTGTGTGTGTGTGTGTGTGTGTGTACAGGGAACCTCTGAGTAAAAATAAAACAATCCTACTGGAATTTTCTTAACATGTGTCCATTGCTACTGGAATGTGCACATAAACCCTTGGGTCCTTGTTCAAATAATAATTTTAAAAAGTGACTAAAATAAGTCTCTGCCTTTGCGAGGGTTGCTACTACTAAATCACCACATCAGTGCGGTGTACATATTAACAGCCCGCTCTCTTAAGCATTTCTTAACAGCTTTCCACCTACAGCAGGAATTCTGCTTCACACATGCTAATAGTTGCTAATTTTCCCCTTGAGGGGGGTTAGATCTGTGCAATGAAAAGGGATGGCTGCTGGTCCAGCCCCTTGGGGACAATTTATGGGACATTTGAACTAATATTTGTCTAACCTGCCACGACCTGTGTGGGAGAGGATTTTTAGACACAGCCTTCAAGTGCATTATTACTGCACAGGAGACAGGCCAGACTGACCCAGCCAGCAGCAGCCAGGGGCGGTGACTGCTGTGGAAAGAGGGGGATGGAATTGTTGTCTTAAAATCTTGGCTGATGATTCAAGGCAGGGAAATGTGACAGTCCCCCAGTTGGCTGCAGCAAGACTGAAAGGGGGTGGGGAAAACAGTCAATGCAGACATCAAACCTGTAGATAGTAAACCAGTACTTAATTTGTTAATCAGCAATAGCTTCAGGTAAGCTAGCATGTTGTTGTTTTTTATGCAGTTAACTTGTATTCATTTATAAATAGCCTATGAGAGAAAACAGATTGCATAAGCAGAGTCTACAGATTCAGGAATTTCAATTTGGACACATTGGCTGGTGCTGGCAAATGCACGAGGATACTATTACACGCAGAAATATCCATGAGGCCTCTGTGTGAGAAACCTTTTGCATTCTCACAAAGAAATGAAAAAGAATACAGTATTGGTATCAACTATTTTTCAAAGGGCAGTACAGTACAATTCCTAGTGTGACTGGCAAGTCCCACAGAAGAATGTAAGTGGGAGAGTGTCCTCCAGAAGTTTTGAACGACAACTCCCATCAGTTGGTCATTGTGAGGTAAATTAATGTTAGCTTGCTTCTTTCTTGAAGTACCGCTGGGCAAGGTGGTGGAAATTTTTGAAAAAGAGAGCAGAGTATGAGAAAACTATTTCACCTCTTTAATTCAGGTTTGGTGCAATGGACAATTTACACCAGGGCCACTGCTGCCTGTGTTGAGAAATTGCCAGCAGCTGAATTCTTCCAAGGTGCTTTCTTGAGGCAAGCTGAGTTTTGGTGCTACTTTGAGAAAATGAGTAAAGCAGCAGGCCTAGTCCCACTATTATGCAGACTGAGGCAGCAGCTTCAGGTGGCAGGAGTGGGGAGCAGGAAGTGAAAGCAAGGTGTTTGGAGGACAGAGCTGTATTTGCCATATGGCTCTGTTCTTCCAAGTTAGCCTGATGCCCTCTGGTGCAGTGGAGGATGTGAGATTTCCAAATTGATCGCCTACCAACATTGATGCAAGGCCCACTGAGCACATGCCCAAGACTCTCACTCCACGTAGAACCTACAATGCAGGACCCACTGGAATACTGTTGTCATATTATGTGTACAGTGGTACCTCTGGTTACAAACTTAATTCGTTCTGGAGGTCTGTTCTTAAGCTGAAACTGTTCTTATCCTGAGGCGCAATTTCGCTAATGGGGTCTCCCGCTGCGCGTGCGCCTCCATCACACGATTTCCGTTCGCAACCTGGGGCAAAGTTCGCAACCAGGAGCAGCTACTTCTGGTTTAGCGGAGCTCGTAACCTGAAGCATTCGTAACCAGAAGTATGTATGCACCATTGTATGTACAGCATACAATAAAGCTCTGTGAACACAGTGGTTACAATTCTTTTTCTATCAGCAAATCACAGTCTACAACTCCTTGATTCCATCCCATCCTTGAAATGATGAGTAATGTTTATTGATAGTCATGAGAACCGTGTAAATATCTCATCACTGGAGGGCACTCTACTAATTTGAGTTCTTCAGGCTTCCCAGCTAAAGGCCTGCTATCCTCCATATGAAAGGCGGACATGTAAAACACCCCTTCCAGCTTGCAATTCTGTGGATTCAACAATTGCTTCTTAAGTGAAGAATAACCTTCAGGCTCAGCACATATGTAATAAGCAGAGACAAATAAGTTCAGCTACCACCGCAGAATTACAACACTAGAGAACAATTTGCTGCATTCCTTCAAAGGCCTGTATGAACCCAATCTCCTAAATAAGTACCAGACACCAAGTGCTCCGTAAGCAAACAGAGCCCCCGAAGTGCATAAATGAAATAAGTAAAAAGCTTCACATTACATATAAACCAGCCGTTTGCACCTTGTTATTAATGGTCTTGACTGTGACCTCTGAACCCAGCCTTGCTTGGAGTCACGAATCCGCAAGTCTTGGCACCTTTGCAATAATTCCTAAATGCAGGAGAAGAATAAATAAAACTGTCCAACTTTAAATTAGATCCAATAAAACAGAATTTAGTTTCAAGCAAAACTGCATCATGAAGTTCTTTCATGGAGGAACTCCATCCAGAGATGACTGGCTGCCTGAAAACACTGCAAAAAAAAACAGCCCAATTGGCTTGGATTCTTTGGTTATCAATTTATTTTAAAAGAACATTCTTGGTATTATCTGAACTGACCACTATACTGAGTGGGGTAAGGGAAGAATACTATGAGTTAAGAGTAACCAGCAGAGAACAACTTGATCCCCACTTTCCTATTGCTGTTCACGGTATGGGAGTTGGTGCTGCATGGCCCATTAGATCCTGTAGCAACCTTTTGTATCTTTGACCCTGAGTGTGCTGATAAAACCACCTGGCAGGCATTCAAATAGGGATGCTGAGAGCTAATGGCATCAGTGTTGTGGCATTAACCATGGTTCCCTATTATCTTCCAGGCATTACACAGGGTGCTGTTTTAAACTTACAAGTCCTAAACTTCCGAACCCTGCATACTTACAGGCTGCTTTACCCCCTTATTATTTCTTAGCTACTTCCAGTGTCAACCCAAAGTATGCCTTTGCCTTTATGGTGTGCTAAGTCTGATTATCAAAGTGAAGCGGAGAGGCACTTTCAGAAGCTGTCCCGCAAAACAGTGGAACTCTTTTCCCTTACATATATTGCCAACTCAGAGCTTCAGCATCTTCACCAGAAGAACAACAAGAATCAAGGTAAACACTTGTACAGTGACACACATCACCAGGAAGTAAATCTTAAGCATGTGTGTTTATGTAGGTAGCATGTGCCACTTGAAACACATGATGGCAAAGCACCTTACCAAATGCTAGAATTTACTGGTGAAGGTTAGGAGAAACTTACATATCAAAAAGCAAGAACTGCAAAATTAAGCAAATACTTTTTTTAAAAAAGCCAATTCTACTCTCAGTGAGGAGCACAATGTGAATGCTATGCATACATTTCTAAGTTGCAATTGAAAGGCATTGCCAAAGCAACATGAAATAGTAGAAGGAACTAAGACTCCAGAAAGAAGAAAAGCTATAATTCTGTGCACACTTAACTGGGGGCAAGTCACATCAAACTTATTGGGGTTTAATTCCAAGTAAATATATGTAAGATCAAGCAGTTGAGAGCTAAAAGCTACCCCAGGGCACAGAGAATTGCATTGGAACTGGAATGCACACACTGGAATGCAGTTTTGGAACATTCATAAAGAAGGCTTACACATTGGTTAAAATGATCTCTGGCTTTTTAGCACCATTCTCAGCTGGGCCAGTTGCTCCACATTTCAGTGCGCACAACTCTGAGTATGTCATAGAACAATGTGGATAAACATGGCAACGCGTTTTACCAGATAGCAGAAGAGTAACACACACACACACACACACACACACACACACACACACACACAGTGTCTTATGGGAGCCACATAGGCTAAGAATTGCTGCCAGGACTACATTCACCACAAGCTCATCCTACTCTAGTACACTCATGTCAAAGAAGAGACAGTGAGAAAAACCAGCTCTAGGGAGTGATACATGGGAGGCTGTGCTTCATTTATAACCCCACACATATGCTGGAAAAGGTTCAACTTTAAAAAGCATTATATCGCTTACCTTATGGGCCCCTGTGGATGGTGAAGTGAAACTGCATGAGCACAACATGTCTATTAATCATCACAGCGATACCAGCGTGAGAAACAGCCCCTGTGGCTTACACTCACTTGGAAGAAAACGTAGAGAGTTACCTCCTGGTAGCTGAATAGTTCCAGCAATTTGTATCTCTTGCTTTCCTGTGTTGTCATATATGAATGCAAGTATCAGTATAGATGGGGTGGTAGGTGATAAGGTTGCCATGTGCCTTCTATTGAAAATATATGTATCTCTAAAATGGGGGGAAAGCATAAAATGTAACTGAGAATGGGCTTCCGGATTTTGAGCTGTTCCTGGCCTTTCAAAATTAATATATGGAATGGGGTGAGACCATAAGTGTTGGCAACATTTAAAATCAATGTCTCAACAGGCAGGGGACCCATGATCTATAAATCATCTGGGAAGTGGTACTATCTCATGCTTCAAGATCAATAGCCAACCTCTGTGCAAGGACTCACTGAAGACAGATATACATGTTTCTTTCCATTGTGGGGGCTATGCATCTTTTGCTGAAGCATTGTTCCCTCATTAGAATAGATGGGAGTGTGCTTTGACAATGCCTCTAATTGCAAACTGAGAAACGCATGTGCCATCCAAAGTCACAGTGCCATCATTTAAAAGTTTAGTTTTCACAGTTTACCCCCACAAAGCTGCCATTTGGAACAAAGTCAGAACAGGGGGTTGGGATATCAGATCTGAGCTGTGTTAATGCTTCTGTATGATCATAGGTCAAGGCAAGCATCAATTTTGTCTGCTGCAATTAGAATAAATTCCTCCCAAGGTATCAGTCTCCATCAAGCACTACAAAGTTAAGCAATCCCAGAAACAGTTGAAAGCACAAGTGACAAAGCCCACTTGTTAAGCTCTGATTTATGACTCACTGAATGGTAAATGTGAAAAAAACAATTCAGCTAATTTAATCCCTTAGAAGAGGGAGGACCTGGACCAGTTGCTGGGGTGGACATGTTTGTAATAGAATATAATTTGGCTTGAAGAACATGTAAGTGACCACAGCAATGTGATGATCATGAATTTCTACCCTGCCCCATCTTGAAGGGTGAGGTAGCATCATGGGTCATGAATCCATGTACTCTGCAAGGTAGCTGTAAGCTCGTTAAAAATCAGTATCACAAGAATGTGGTGACCAATCGGAGAGGTCATATACTCAGGGTGTTTTAGAACAGGGGGCGGAACCCAGTAATTTGTCCCACCAGCACAGGGATTTCTGCTTGTGGTACTGAACTCCCACTTTCCCTGTGCGTATCTTGTGCCCTCCTTCAATCTGCTCCAGAGGTTTGGGGGAAGCCTCAGAATAGATTTAGGGGGCACACAGGAGGAGGAAAGCAGGAAGATTTTGTTGCATGAGCAGAAATCCTCAGTGGTTCCACCTCCTCTGTCCTGCTATCCATTCACCTGCTTTCTTGCTTTGGGCCTAACCTGCACAGTTAGGGCAATATAATAGGAGAATGACAAGGTGAATGGCTGCTCCTGAAATTTATCATTTGCTCGGGAGAGGACAGGTGAACAAGCAGCGACAGCAAGATGCAGGAGCAGCAGGACTAGGATTCTCTGGCTGTTGTCCGTGGGCTACTTGGGTGTGGGCCTCAGCAAATGCCCAGTGATTCCAACACCACTCCTGCAGGTTTTATTTTTTGTTAAAAAAACATTTATGCGCAGAAGGCAATTTCAACACACAGTCTATCAGATTTATTGCTTTCTGGAATTTCTGGAAAGAAAGCAGTAATCTCAAATTGTACAGCTAAAGTGAGCACAACACTCTTGCCCTCCCCGTCCCACCAAACATGGTGTTCTTAAATCGTTATAGATTCTAAGGCTTAAAAAGCGGTACAGCAATTTTAAGCACCAGTAATAGGATGCAAAACAAAACTAAGTCACGGAGTTTGTCTTCCTTGACACCCGCAGCTGCAGATGCTTTTGTGCTAGAGAGGGTGTTGGTGGTGGAGTTCCTGAGAACACTGACCCAAGGACTGAGTTCACTCAGATTTGGGTCAGCTGATGCCAAAGACCAGTAGGCATGAGGCGCTCAATCTTCTCCATCATGAAGCTCAAGGGTGACAAAAGAGTTCCAAAGAACTGAAAGAAAAGAAAAAGCTACAATTAAGCTTAATGCTAAAGTTAACACACTCATTCAAGATGTATTCTGCTGACATATTTGACTGGCCTTCATTGAATATAAGTGGAATAATTTAGGAATCAAAACAGATTAGGCTTGGCAGGGGAAAAAACAGATGCACAATATAGTTCTTTTTATTGTTAAACTTTCTAAATACATTTCTAATTTTTTTTCAAAAGAAGAGAAACTCTGAACTTTAAATATGCAAAAAAGGTATACATAGTGAAAATGGGGGGGGGGGGAGAATCTGAATTCTCCAGAAAGATGCAGATGCTTTAAAAATAAAAGATTGTGAAGAGAAATGGCTGGATTCACCAAAATATGCCTAGAAGAAAAATTCAGCTGAGGAGCTGATGGGGGAAAGGTACACAAAGAAATACATTTCTATGAAACACTGGCTTGTTAAGAATGCTAGCCTTTTTACAGTTTTGTCTTTAAACAGTTCAGTCAGTCTTAGGCATTCTGTACTTCAGGACTACCCTTATTAGAGATAGGCAAATCATGGAATAAGGCTTCAATGACAGCAAAAATAACTAACTTAAATATGGAAGCGAGGCAGAGCTAGTGCAGAAACAAAGGTTTTCAAGCCATTAGCTATATTCACTTAATAGTGCCTTAATCTTTGCTTCGACTTTACGAGAAAAAAACTGTAGGCCCTGGTGACCCCGTTCAACCTTCTCATATTCAGCACAGATACTATTTTACACAATGGACCATCCTTTCTCCTAATTGCCTTCTATAATCCACTGGGACCTTTTGCCATTCTTCACATCAGAAAATACAGTCTAGAAAGTTGCCATTTGAAATAGTATTTTAGCTATGCAAATGGATTAATGTTGAGGGAGACAGCCATGCTATCTTCAATTGCCTTGACATAGAACAGTTTGACTCAGCTAACTCTAAAGTTAGCTCTCCTTCCAAGTAACTTCACAGCTCCACTACTATATTAATGATACTTTTAATCAAAGGCTCATTCTTCATATCCAGGAATTACACACAGAAGCTAACCTGTAAATTACAAGTGTCGTCTCTCAAATTAATATTACAGATTAAGATGTAGGTTAGTAAGGCAAGAAAACAGTACCTTTCATCCTTGCACATCCAACTTGTGGGAGACTATTTCACATAGTTCAAATGTAGGCTATTATTCATTACACATCTCCAAGCCATATACATTTTCTCACAGATAAGCAGAAGCTTCTAGTGTTTATAAATTTGAGATGCTCAGCAGCTGTGTATTAATTTAATTCTTGTGTAACTTAATGAGCCTTCGACAAAACAGTAAAGGGATTTATTCCTGTTACAAAAGCAGTTGTCATGCAATTATATGAATTCATTTGTTGGAATTCAGAGGTCTAGCTGCCCTACCAGTATAATCTCCAAATGAACCCAGTGCTTCAAAATAAATATGCAAGAACACATGGAGTAGCTGATGATAGGATGACAATTTGTTACACTGGTATTTTGTGATATGTGAATTAGAGCTGCCACCTAAGGTGATTGCTTTGTATTGTTTCAGATCGAAGGATCTTTGTATTGTTACTTCAGATCCAAGGAAGTGCCATCAGCAAGACTCCATCATATGAACATTGGAGGGATGGAGACACAGAGGGTACATTCCTCTTGCTTCCTGCTTATGTTGGCAGTGAAAAAGGGAAGAGATGAGAACAGAGCACCCAATTCTACACAGGCTCTTTTCCTTGCATATTGCTAATGACTTCTGGTTTTTGCAAAGAAATCTAAGATTGCCATTCAACTGGCTTCTATCTCTTCAGGTTAAGCAACCACATAAACAAGTTCAAATAATAGTAATCCTGTTTCTCACTGGGACATTCAAAGCTTCTGGAAAGCAAGCCCTGTAACCCATTCCAGCTGCTAACAAAAGCCAATCAAGATCGCTGTGCCCCACTGGACCCAATGGAAAGCTTCCATTCACTTCAATTTAGCAGCTATGAGCCAATTTTGAGCTTTCACTGTTGGCATATTCCTTTGTGTATACGATGCAGCTATTAAAAGACTGGCTGTGGTTTTTGGCCTCGCAACAATTTTTGTTGTAGCTTGGCAAGAGGCTTGTCTGGCGATTTGATTGTAGAGGAAACAAGTGAAATATTATCCAGTGAAAATGCATAAGTCAATGTTATTCTGTTAAATAAAAGATATTAAGTTTTGTTCTTTTACAGAAGTACATAGCTGACAGAACAGATTAGACAGCTGAGAACATCCAATATCTCCTCTGTGGAATACATGGAAGAGCTGGGGGATATGAAGGAAGGCTGTCTTTTAAAAGCATAAAAACTGCTCAAAGATAACCTCATGTAGTCCAAATTTTAAACCTGAAAGTAGGGAACAAATCTTATGCGCTTCTACCACCAGGTGTTATTACTGATCTACTTTCATAGCTTAAAAGAGCAAGAGCTTTGGTGGGGGGCAGTGTTTAGCCCTAGGACTTACCAATTTGTTGCAGGACATGTTAATAATAAGATTTTTTTTAAAAAAATCTCTAAGTTACTGGAGCATGAAGCTCTGTTTTTTATCTCGTAAATGTAGAAAACGAATTAGCCACACTCACTTTCTTGAAATCTGAATGCAATCTATTTAGTAAACAAGGCAAATAATGTAATCTAAATAAAAGAGTCATTCAAATGAGAGCCTAAGTGCTGTTTTTTAACCTATAAAGTGCTTAGCTTGAGCCCTACATCCCTGAGACCAACTTCCTTTCCTTGTGCTGGCATAAGCATTAATTTCAATTGACCATGGCCTTCATGGCTGTATAAATCCACATGTCAAGTTTACACCGCCAGGACACAGAGAGATGTTCCGTGGCTGTCCTCATAACTGAAGGTCTCACTTCACCTGGAGGTCCATCAAATTCAGAACCTGAATGTAAAACATTCTAAGCTTAAGGAAACGTAGGGTAATTGTAATTTAGGAAAGACTGCACATGTGCATGTTTTAATTGC
This sequence comes from Podarcis filfolensis, assembly GCF_964270895.1. NCBI lineage: Eukaryota > Metazoa > Chordata > Lepidosauria > Squamata > Lacertidae > Podarcis > Podarcis filfolensis. Next base: position 64,095,420 of record NC_139609.1, read on the forward strand.
TACCTGCCCTAAGTCCTCAGGAAAGAGAAGGATATAAATTTAAATAAATAACCAAATAGTCCAATAATTAATTTAGTAGGAGCAAACTGGCTACAGTAGTGAAAATGGGTTAAGGAATGAGTGACTCAGTCATTTGCGAATAAAGCTTACAGCTGTCAGCAGAAAAAAGGAACTCTCTCAATCTTCAGAAGGAATGTTGTATTATAACTTGGTATCAGCTGAGTCAAGAAGACACAGAAACATGACTATTAGCAAGAAACAAGTAGGACCAACAACAAGGTGTTGTAGTACAGAGTGTTTGTTTACTGTTCCAATCATTCATCCTTTTTTGAAGGGCTGTTTAATTCCCATCCACTTTCTTTTTCCCCCCTGTAAAAACTTCAGGGTTCCTCCAATATTTCCTGTGTGCTATTGTTGTTTTGTGTGTGTCTAGTGTTTTGGCTATATACATAATATTCTGCAAGTCTGAACACTGAAAGAAGGAATGGTGATGGGCTCCAGGGTCATGACAGGCAAATTCCGTATACTTTAAATAATTATGGTCCCAAAATTAAGAGGGGAAAAGAACTGCAATAAAGCCAGGCTCTTACAGCATTGTTCATGGGCAGTTCAAATGACCACTTTCTGTTAGATTTAATATTTATATCTTGTCTTCTATTACAATAATACTCAAAGCAGATATTTGGTGGAGGCTTGTTAACTTTATTGGGTCACAGTGAAGTGGCAATTAAAATCACAGCCTCAGATTATACATGGCAGCAATCCTATACCTGGAAGTAAGTCTGACTGAAATTAATGGGACTGAAAGGACATGCACAGGATTGCACTGTTAGTATCATTGCTTTCAATAAGTTTGAAACCTTTCAAAATTTGCATTGAAAGAAAAAACGTTGAGTTAAACATTGAAAAGCAAGGACAAATGCATTATAGACAGATGAAACAAGAGGACTAAATGTAGGTATTCATTTTTTACTATGATAGAATGATATTCTGGGTATATCAGCAAATTAGAAAATACAGGTATTACAATGTTTATCTTTTTAGATTTGTTCATATTGAAGCACATAATTGTTTCCAGATATAACATTTTACAAGACTAAGCATGTTTCAGATGCAATTCAAAGTACATTTATAATGTTTGTAAAGACCAAACTGAAATTTGGTCTCCAAATAAAATTGAGGCCAATGTTACTATGCAAGAAAAACCTGCACTAACAAGATTTTGTGCTATCACTATAGCGGACAAACAGTGGCAATGTTTGCAAGTCACATTAAACCATAGTTTTAAATGGTTTGTTTCCCAGCAGTATGACAGCAGTAGGACCAGCGGAAAAGTGAAGCGTCTAAGACAGGCATGTCAAAAGCCTGTTTTGGGGGCCTGCCAGTCTATTTAATCTGGCCTTCATTGCAGTATATGTCCTAGGGTAAAATCCTTAAAAAAGCTCAACAACCTTGGGGTTAAATCCTAAACTCACCAACCCTCATGCATGTTCACTTCATCAAATCTGGCCCTCTTGGTAAAAACTTTGGGCACCCCGGTCTAGGATTTCAAATTAAGCCATTGTTTATTGTAACTACAGTTTGATGTGACATATGAACCAGTTCACTATAAAAACAACACTGATTTGAACACTGTCAGCTTATTAAAAATTACTTTTAAGGAAACAAATCATTTTGGAAAAAGATAGTTTCTAACTTAGCATATGGCATGAACGAAAACCCTGCTATTCCCATTTAACTGCTCACTAAGGTTGAAATGTTCAGTCAGTTACAGACCTATCCTTGTTTAACTGGACAGATTTAGTAAGTACTTACAAAAACATGAGGGGCGGGTATTTTAGAAGGGGGTTCTACCTTTTTCTCACACAGTGCCTCCAAGACTATAGCATCTAGATCAAGGGAAGTAATAGTGCCACTGTATTCTGCTCTGGTCAGACCTCACCTGGAGTACTGTGTCCAGTTCTGGGCACCACAGTTCAAGAAGGACACTGACAAACTGGAACGTGTCCAGAGGAGGGCAACCAAAATGGTCAAAGGCCTGGAAACGATGCCTTATGAGGAACGGCTAAGGGAGCTGGCCATGTTTAGCCTGGAGAAGAGGAGGTTAAGGGGTGATATGATAGCCATGTTCAAATATATAAAAGGATGTCACATAGAGGAGGGAGAAAGGTTGTTTTCTGCTGCTCCAGAGAAGCGCACACGGAGTCATGGATCCAAACTACAAGAAAGAAGATTCCACCTAAACATTAGGAAGAACTTCCTGACAGTAAGAGCTGTTCGACAGTGGAATTTGCTGCCAAGGAGTGTGGTGGAGTCTCCTTCTTTGGAGGTCTTTAAGCAGAGGCTTGACAACCATATGTCAGGAGTGCTCTGATGGTGTTTCCTGCTTGGCAGGGGGTTGGACTCGATGGCCCTTGTGGTCTCTTCCAACTCTATGATTCTATGATTCTATGACTATGCCTGCTGAGTTATGTATGAATATTATCTAAAAAGAAAAAGTATTCACTTTGTTCATACGAGAAGATCTGCAGATTCCATCTATCAATGAAGACTTCCTTAACTGTGATAGAGATGCTCCATTCATAAAGTGTTTTCTAGTATCACAGAGCAAGATTCGCATTGTAGTAAAAGAAACAACAAGGCAATAGTTTGCGCATTAATGGAGGAACCATATTTCTTTATGGGCTTACTGTTAGTGCATGAATGAAGGGTGGAGTGGGAACCCTCTCCTTCTCCCCAATAATTCAAGCACTGATGATCAGCTTTACCGGAGAAGTCTTTCTTGATGTTCTGGAGTGGTACTCATCCAGACAAAATGACAAAGTCCAAAAGCATACACAAGTCAGTGCAAGCTCCCTCTGCTTAAGGAAACTCGTAAGAACAGAGCTAGTAATGACCATGTTGTTTGACATATTTGAAACTATGTACAGTACTTCCCATCAAGCATTATTTCAAAAGAAAGTTTTATATGTGTGCATGCTAGAATTGTTTTCAGGTTTAACACTGCAATTGTTCTATATGTAAATTAGGAAGCAACAATAAAGAAATCCAGCATAGAACTTCACTGAGCTATTCTTTGTTAGTGTAACATTTGACCTTGTATCTTGTTGGAAATCATACAATTTTGCTAGCGCAGTCCTTGAATTAATCAAGCAGATAGTTATATTTCATTCCTTAAAAGTTAGCCAATTATGAACCACACACAAAAGTGTTACTGGCATGTCCAGCAACATTTTCCCACATAATGAGTAACTAAATTTGGTAGAAATGAGGCCCCTGTTATCAGACCTACATATTTTGAACACTGCTTAATGAAAAGAAACTAGAATATGGATTTCATGCAACTTTGACATTCAAAAATTAGTAACTATGCTCTATTTCTGATCTCCACTTGTTGTAATACACATATTCAGCACACACTCTCCATCCAAGGCTATACAATAGCAAAATCAATGATCTGGTGTATGCCCGGTTCAAAAGTTCAAGGGTAGGTACTCGGAATCACAGTACTAAACAATGTTTCACAGGAGCTAAAATTGAGGGCAATTTGGTATTTTACAGAGAGGTTGTTGCTGCTATCTAATACCATAGTCGGTCAAACTACATAGATCAGCATTTTGTTTTGGGTAATACACACAATACAAAAGGGGGGTTGGGGGTCATGTTGTCCTCATGACCCAATTTCTGAAAGTCAATAATTAAGACCACTTTCAGCCTAGATCTGCACTACCTTAACCACAGAAGCTACAAGAGACATCTGAAACAGCTGCTTGGATGAAGAAACTCCACCTCGTGGTACCACCAGGTGTTGTTGAACAGCAGCTCACATCATCCCTGCCCACTGGCCATGTTGTCTGGGGCTGATGGAAGACTCCCAACAAAATCTGGAGGGCACTACACTGGCTGCCCCTGGACTAACATCAGGCTGCTCTGACAACTGTTTCCTGGCCAAGGTCATTTCTTCTGAGATATGCTGTGAGCTGGAGATCCAGAAGGACAATAGCAACTGAAATACCTGAGGACTGGGAAAAACCTGTATACACATCCTGCACCTCCCTTGTAACTCTTGCCTATTTAAATATATTACAAGCATGTAGTACATCAGAAAAGAAAAGAAATGACAGTTCAGCAGATGGTACATGTGACATCATCTGTTTACATGTGTGGTTCAATGGACCTTCAAAACAAATCTGATAAGAGGTAGGATGCTTGCTTCGAAAAGGAGGGTAAATTGAAGATCTACCAGACAATGCCGGTGCCCTGTGAATATGGAATGCATGGTGTGTTTACTGTACAGTATTCATTAGGATCCTGGAAGCATCTTCCTATCCTTCTCTGGCCTTAGAGGTATGCTTTGTGCTGATATGTTAGTTGCTTCAGTGCCAAGGACGGATATGTTTGTTTGCTCATGCAATTTTAAGGGGTCGAGTGGAGTAGTACTTAGTCTGCTTTGTGGTCTTAATAATTGTTTTAGTTGTTCCTGTTGTTTTAATGTATTTGAACCAAGTCTATACAACATTTTGTGACACTGTAGCTAAGTGTATGCGTTTTAGCTGGTATCCTGCCCTGGAAGCCTTTTGGATGAATGATGGACAAGAAATAGCCAGTAAGTAAATAAATAACATTTGCATAATTCAGGCTATTAATCAAAGCAGTCAGCTTGAAGAAGAGTTCATTCAAACGTCTACCTGATCCCTTTTAAGAATACCAGTTTAGGTAACAAAAGCCCTCATGACTCAAGCTTCTAAGCATATTAGAATGATTACTATCAAGAAAATATGTTGAAGAATTATTTTTATTTTACCATATAATTTTATTCTGCAGTTTGAACAATGCTACTTGTACTTCTTGTTGTTATAAAGTCCACTTATCCCTTTGATAATTGTGTTTGCCTTGTGCTATCAATACAAAGAGAAAATCACATAGTGAAAATTGACCGCCTTCCTGCCAGAGTAAGCTATCTATATAATCAAAAAAGCTTACAGAAACATAGTGTTTTAAAAGCATAAAGTAAAATCCTTTTAGGCTCCAGAGACTTAACTTGCCATATTTGCCATACATGGAATGGAAACTAAACAGTATTAGGGTAAATAGACAAGCAATGCTTCCATTCAGACCATATAAAAGAAGTTTTCTTTGGTCAGCCACTAGCTCCCAGGGTACAGAAAGAAAGAATGCAACCGTTTATTTATTATTTGTATATGTACTTAATATGTAACAGGATACTGGGAGATAGTCTCAATATTTTCATGCTAATAATTCAAACACTGTAAGTTAGGGTTGCCATATTTCAAACAGTGAAAATCTGGAAAGTTTTTGAGCTTTTTTGGGCAAACAAGTAGTTGAGATTTTTGGGCAAAAAACAGTATTCCGGAAGTATGGCAACCCTACTGTAATTATTAGCAAATCCTTACAGTCAAAGAAAAACTGCATGTGGTTTGAAATGGCTTAAGAGCCCCCCTGTCCTGCTTTAAAACTGGAAATTGTGGTACATCAGATGTTTCCCCATAATGAGATACAGTCCAGCTGCCGAAAGAAAACCAAGATCGTCATGTATCACCTCTGAAAAATCCCCTCTTAAAAAAAGAGGAATACTGAGCTATGCTGAATCAGGTTTTTAGATGCCCATTGTTCTGAATTAGTTTATAGTGTTCCAGAGATGGTTTCTGCATGTCATATAAATACATTAAGTAAGTTGAGTCAATACTTACAGCTTTAGCAAAAATGACCATAAGTTCCGGGAACTGGTGTGTGAGGAGCGCTAACATTGCTGTGAAAGAGCACAGCCCTGCAGTAAAGTGGATGAAAAAAGGAAGTTCCTTCTGCGGGTACACAGACACATCATGAAATGCTGGAAGGAAGGGGGAAATGGCAATAGTTATTTGATATTCCAGGTATTTTAGGGATGGTTAGATAAAGGTCGTGATTTTGCAAAGAAGAAAGACCTATCTGAGATGAACTATGATCTAACTTTAAATAGAGGGGAGGAATCTGCAACACTGATTAAATTAAGAATTATTTTAAAATACACCCTTTGCAGTTAAGATATACATCAGTGAAAGCCTCAATGGAGTAAAACGTTCTTTCCTTTTAAGAATTGACCAAAGCAACAGAATTTTTAAAACCTGAAACCTGCTGGAGAGTAGCAGCATAAAAAGTGTTAAGATGATTTTATTTATGGATAGTTTTGTATTTAAAAACTTAACAGGAATGCGTGAGTGATTGTGCTGAAATGTCTTCATGCACTGGAGTTTAATTATACCGGGAAGCCGATGGCTTAGGGTTCGTCACTAGCAGAGGCATTCCTTGAGCAATATCCTGCATGAGTGAGAAATGAGTAATTTAGAGCAGTCTGGGGGCAGATTTTAATTAGTTTTTAAACAGAGCTTTTCAAGATTTAATTTTTTTATTGAATTGCAAAAATATGCAAGTGCACTTGTGGCAGATGTGCCCCTTGGCTGCTTTAGTTATAAGTATGCCATATACTTTATAAACAAAGTTCTCCCAAGAAGGAGAAGTTAACACTTATCAGAATCTCACCAGCACCTAGCATGAAACAAAACCCTCATTATAAAATAAAGGGGCACCAAAATTCTCGCACTTAGCAACTGAGAAGTATATTTTCAAATCACTTTACAAAGGATCGTTCATGGGCTACTATCAAGAGCCTAACTCAAGGTTAGAATTTACCAGTGTGGCAAAGAACCTCTATTTTTGCATAGATTCTAGTACAAGTCAAGTACATGTGATTAGGAAACTCTAGTGGTTAGGAAGCTCTATGGTAGTCTGGTATGAGTAAGGCAGGTTTGCCATTTTATAAGGGCTGATTGCTGGTTAACCACTGCTGTTTTGACCACTTTCTGGTTAAATCAATTGTGATAGCCATGCCTCCTAAGGGTTTGACATTCAGAAGGCCAAAACAACCTCACTTTTATTAGGGCTTTATACCAAAATATTTCAAAAATCATGTTTTTTAATTGCAATTGTTTATCATACCAGACCTGAAACATCTTAGGAATCCTTTGAAGACCATGCACATTTCTTGTAGGAAGTGTTTATGCATGAAAAAATAATTTTTGAAAAGGGGGGATCACCACAAGCAACAGTTGCACATGGATCTATTTCACTCCCCATTCTGTAATATTCCTATAGAACAATCTATGTCATTAACGTATTTTTCCCCTACAGAAAATATTGAACATATGAAACATTCCTGATCTGACTACAGGATTCAGTTATTTAAGTGAATGGCACCCTTCCTAGCACACCAAGAATTTCTCTGTGAGTGTAACTCATTTTTACCTATCTAACAGAACATATTTTCGAGTAAGGTATTTCATTGTGTAACTTTCATGTTCACCTATCTTTAAAATTCACTTTACTTTACATCTAGTTCCAAACATCTGAGAGCTGAGCAACTCTCGCAACATACAGAAAAATACAAAAGTACACAGCATGCCAAGCTATGTGCTTGTGTCATGGCAATATATGTGCTTAAAACAGCCATACTAGCTGGAATCTTTAGGTATGGCACATTTCCAGCTTAGGTCTGTGCTGAACAAGTTGACCTTGGGCCAGTTTCTCTCCTCATTTGAGTATGGCCATTTAGAAGCTAGAAAGAAAATAGCCTTTTTTTATTTAAAACATTGAGTTAAAGCTCCAAAGTGTTATCTGAAACTGCAAGTTAAGCAAATGTATGCAAGTCTAATTATTAAATATTTATACCTTGCCTTTTTATAGTACAGTCTCCAAGGTGACCAACATAAATATTCAGATAAAGACCTCTATACCACCCACAAATGTAGGTCTTCAATCAAGCCGTGCAGGTTGCTTACTGAAGGAGTGCAGCAGCTTCTCGCTGATGTGATGGTGTCTAAAATTGCACGGTGACCATTCTGAAACCTAGATATTGAGCATTTTCTTCACAGTGGAAATGTCCACAAGAGTGCTGATCAAATTGACATTCCCACAAGGGAAGCACTCATTCAATATTTTCCCACCTGAAAGAAATTGTCATTCTGGCCTGGGGTGCATGAAGGAGAACACAGGCCATTTAAAATGCTCTTCCCTTTTGATAGAACTAAGCTAGAATGCAGAGAATGCTGCTCCAGTCAAACAAGTAGAGAAAGAAACTCAACAACCACAAAGCCGAGGGGCAGTATTGTCAAGTAACACTGAGACTGACTAAAGACACAAAAGGGGACAATGATATTTTAACGCCACTCCTTTTAGAAAAAATCCCCTCCTCAGGTTATCTTCACAGCACAGAACTCACCACAGCACAACTCCATTCCATACCAGTCATCTTTATGATTATTTTGTACTATTTTTATGGTATTTTATGTTCTATTGTATCTGTATATATATATTCCTGTATACAGCAAGGTATTTTATATGTGTGTGTGTGTAATAAATACAAATGCCATAAGATCTTGTACTAGAAACCCCAAGTCATGTGGAAAAGAGAACAAGCCACAGCTCTTCCCCACACCAGCGTCTCACCTCCTGGCCACCAGAGGCAATGCTGCTGTGGGGAGAAGTCATACTGAGGTGGTCTCTCCCATAGTGTGAGGTATTGACATTTTCTTTGCAGAATGGGAAGGAGTTGGACCACAATCCCACCACCACTTCAAATATAAGATACAAAAGGGGGCTAATTTACATTGTTGGATAGCTGCTTCATTTATTTAAAAGCTAACTGCATTCAGTGTACAAGTGTATGGAATATTTATTGTATGCATGTATAGACACACAGGTATTCCAGTTGAGCACAATGCCACACAGAAAGAGAACAGACTTTTGTGATTAACTGTAGATGGAAAAAATAAAATGTGAGAAATGGAACATTTTCTTACTTGGTAATAACTCTCTGTCTGCTGTCTCTGTGCAGCTGGGATAAGGATAAAATAGATGGCCCTTTTCTAATGGATATGGGATCATTCTAAAGGCTGAGGAGGTAAAAAAAAAATCATCAACATCAGACCCATGCAAAATTCACTTTATTAGAGTCGCCTGGAAACAAAGTCATATCTGTGTTCTGTATACCACTTGTGATCAGATTCCTTTTATTAAATTAGCACCATTCTAGCTACCCTCAGACTCACTGACAATCACCTCCCAAGCCATCCAGTCTTCTTTCACAAATCAAATAGGATAGGAATTCAATATTCACATGGCATGTTGCATACATCTTGTTGGCATCAAAGAACAAGACTAGATGATCCATGGAGTCCCTTCCAACTCTATGATTCTAAGACAATATGAATACGATCCAAGATACTTCTTGACATTTTTAGTTTGAAACACTCCATCTAGCTTAGAAAACTTTCTTAGAAAACTGGCAAAGTGGTGCAACAGGGGTTTCTTTCATAAGAATGGAATATTAGCAGCACATGCTCTTCTACATATCAGCTATTTTGTTCCCCCCCACCCCGAAGTACTCTGGTTGTGCATTCAGTTGCACTGAAGTAACTCCATGAACTGGCTTTTGGAAGGAATGGGTGGGGTGGACAAGGAAAAGAAATATGCATGCACAATAGATCTTTTAGTGTTCACTGCAGAAGAGAACACCTACATGCATGTATTTTTAGATCCTTGGAGCAGAAAGAGAGCACAAGCTGAACACCTGTGTCATCTTAATTGCACCTTCAATGTGACTGAAATCTGGACAAGAACTAATACCAAAACTAACTAAAGTGCAGAGGGAACCTCAATAATGAGTCAGGACAGCCTCACAGTTGAGCTCCAGCTGCACATTTAAAAATAATGATCCAAAAAAGAGAGAGAGAAATATTAGCTCATGCCACTAGCAAAGAATACTTACTGCCTTCCCATGTGCAGTGCAACAGATTAAGCGCCCCTTCAATTCGCTTCCAGTGCTGGAGATGGAAGAAAGCATATGCCACTGCTTCACTGTCTCCACGTTTCAGGATATGCTCCGGAGGCAAAATTAAGCTTTTCATTTCTAGCAAGTACTGGAAGGAAATGTGTAAAGTGACGTGAAGCTACACAGGCTATTGAGGTTAGTTTTTCGTATACACAGACTTTCAAATATTTCAAAATTACTTTTAGCTTGATCCATATATTACATTAGAGATAAAAGTTGCTGACTGGAACAAAATGTGGATTATTTGGCAAATGCAAATTTGAGAAGCGCCTTATGTACAGGCATATACAGACACCACTCAATGGGGAAGGACTAAATCAGATAAGTGTTCATATTTTACAAACACATTCAGACTTCAGATTGCAGTACGCAAAGTGGTTCCAGGAACATACATGTAATTGCCTTTCTAGACAGACTAGGAGACAGAACATCAGTGAAAATCTTCAGTCCACGTGATGCAATCATTATATTAGGTGCTAATACTAAACCCCAGTTCTTGGAGAATTTATCAAACAGAAGACACCCTTCAGCAACAGACAGCACTGGCTGAACACAAATCATAATGAAAACTGAAGTGGTAGCCAGGGATTAGGCAACTCCGCAGTCCAGTAAAAGCCATTAAAAGCACCATGTATACTCCAAAGCCCCCTTCCCAACCCCTTCAATCACAGGCACTCTTTTCTCCATTGAAGAAGGCCCACTATCTAGATGCAGACAATGCATTTGGAAAAGCAACATGCTACTACTAACATGGGTGGTTTTTGTTTACTGCTTTCTTCAAAAATGCAGCTTAGTTTGCACTGCTAAATGCGCCAAAGGGGGGGGGTGCCTGTTCCTTTTACAGAGCAATGAACTTCCACATTTACGTGCAAGAACAACGGGATTAGGAAAGTAGAAACAAATAACCACAATCCACATGATTTATAAGGAAATGACTCCCAAGAAGTGGAAGAGGATACAACAGTAAATTATAGAAGTAATAAAGGTGATGTGCTCAACTGCCAGCAGGGCCTGTTGAAAACAAAATTTTGAGGAGCCCAGGGAGTTTGTCTTTGTTAGGGTTTCACACTGATAGGTAGGTGCCAAACAGTGACACAAGAAACTCCATTAATAGGTCTCTTAAAATAAATAAATAAGTCTGGCAATTGTTACGGTATGGCTCTGCCTTCACTGCTTTGTCTCCCAGTAAAACAAAAGGCGATGGAGGCTATTAGCCTTACCAAATTGACTTGTGTCCTCAACCAGACAGAGAACTGTATTCACGTGCCATTCACAAAGCAATCTACTGAGTCTATTCTATACCAGGCATGGGATGGTGATAATAATTTTATTTATACTCCGCCCGTCTGGCTGGGTTTCCCCAGCCACTCTGGGCGGCTTACAGCACGTATAAAACACAGTAAAACATCAAACATTACAAACTTCCCGATACAAGGCTGCCTTCAGATGTCTTCTAAAAGTTATGTAGTTCTTTATCTCCTTGACATCTGAAGGCAGGGCATTCCACAGGGATAGGTGTGGCTCTCAAGTTGCTATTGGAGTATACTCCCATCATCCATGATCCTTGGCAATGCTGGCAGGGGCTTATGTGAGTTGGGTTCAACAGAATCCGGAGGGCCACAGGTTCACCATTCCTGTTCTACAAGTATACTCTTCCACAAAATGTATTCCCCCCCCCCCTTTTAGAAATTCTTTTTGAAAAAGAGAAATATTTTCAGAGTAAAGTACTAAGAATTGCAGGTTTAAAATTTCATTGATGAAAACAAATCAGAGAACGTTTAGAGAACATTAAATGAATGACTTTGATGAAGTCACTTATGAACTGGCCTGATCCACACAATAATGGCCAAAGCTAATCACATCCTTGATCACTGCAGTCAATAACACTGTCAGTTCTCCCCAAAACTGTAAGAATGCAGTGAACTTAATGATTTTTCAGCAGATGCCACAAACCATGAGATTATTTACTAATCCAGTTTAGAGGACTTAACTTTTCCCATTCAGATTCTTGAAGGAATGTAGCCAAGGTTGTGCCCTGGTCAAATATAGTGCATTTACTGCTTCACTAGGTTCTTCATTTTGTGTCTTGGGGCTACTTCTGGGAGGGTAATATTCTTACTAATCCCATTTAATCCTCTTTGACAATTTTTTTTTTAACACAGTAAGGGATCACTTGTAGAGAGCCATTGTGGGAAAATGGTCTCAAATATCTGACCTCTGACATGACCCCTGATGGTCTTCAGTAACTAGTTTGGTGTTGAGATAGATTTCTTAAATAAGGCAGGGGGAAAGTTGCAACAATGGTCAAGCTCCGACTATATTAGCCTCTCAATCACTAATTGTGAACTCTCCAGCTCAGGGGGTTAAATCTGCCTGTCTTTCTACATTATGCCATAAAGACACATAAGACAAATAAGTGGAAACTGCAGAAAAATAGCTAGTTCTAAATCCCTTGTTTAGCTATTTGCTTTCATATGGGGGGGAGGGGGAGATGGCATGCTGAAAGTATTTTAGTTGCAAATTTGGCATGCAGAACCGGTTTCTCTCTCTCTCTCTCTCTCTCTCTCTCTCTCTCTCTCTCTCTCTCTCTCACACACACACACACACACACAGGTTGTTGTGTTGCTGTCATTTCCAAAAAAAGCCACCCATTTCCCCCCAAAAGCAAGTGTACTTGGGTGCCAGTTTGGAGGGTTTGTACTGCCAGAGAAACAGAACAGTGATCATGTTGGTGTACCACCTACTGCTCAACAGCCTTTCTGTCAAAGATGGTTGAGGTAATCTCAAGTGTGGTAGATGCCTCCTTGTAGCAGGGAGTGTTCCTTGTCATATTGAAAGGAAGGGGTACATCATCACACCTAGATCATGAGGATCTAAACTACTACTCAGTCACTAATATCCCTTTCTGAGCAAGGTGCTCAAGAGACTTGTGGCCATGCAACTTCAGACATACTAAAAGGAAAAGCAATTATCTTGACCCATTTAATTCAGCACCAGGGCTGAATCTAGACACATCGAAAAAGTGTTTCAGTTAAACTTGTTGTAAACTTCATACAAGGGAATCCCATTGGCGAAAGACAGGACTCCACATCGCCATCTGGTGTCACAGTGTTATAATGCATATACAGTGGTACCTCGGGTTACATACGCTTCAGGTTACATATGCTTCAGGTTACAGACTCCGCTAACCCAGAAATAGTGCTTCAGGTTAAGAACTTTGCTTCAGGATAAGAACAGAAATCATGCTCTGGTGGTGCGGCGGCAGCATTAGCTAAAGTGGTGCTTCAGGTTAAGAACAGTTTCAGGTTAAGAACAGACCTCCAGAACGAATTAAGTACTTAACCCGAGGTACCACTGTGAAGTGCTTTATCATTACAAATGTAGCTGAGTCCCAGGTCTGGTTTTGGCACAGAGACGGTTGTGGCTGATAACTTGTTTTAGGAGAGAAATGGAAGGGTTACACTGTTGCTTCTCCTTCAACTCTTAGTGGATTTTGATACCATCAACCTGGAGTAACTTGGTGGGTTAGGATCACAGTGTTACAGCGTTCCCAGACCTACCTATAGGGCTGCTTCCAAAGAGCTGAGTTTGGCTTAGCCCCAAGTTCTGCAATCCTTATTTTTGTTCCCAATGCTATTTAAATATCTATATGAAGTCATTAGGTCACATCATCAGAGAGTTGGGAACTCAGTGCCATCAACATGCAGATGACATTCAGCAATGTATCTCAGTACCGTCTAAACTAGATATAGCCGTGTCTGTGCTGAACCAGTGGCTGAAGGTAGTAATTAGCTGGATGAAGGCCAATAAACTGAATCCTAACTTGGTGAAAACACTGTTGGTGGGTGGTCCTTGTGCTGGGAAAATGTGTATTTTGCCTCTTCTAGATTCCTGGATCAAAATATCCCAGCTAGTTTTACATGTTCTGAATGATGGGAAGTGCCTCTCTCCATATTAACCAGCTTGGGCTCCAAAATCAGTTGAGATTGCCTTATTCGCAGTCCCACCTATGAGTGTTGTGGGCCTTCTCTGTGATTGTACCTTGACTTTGAAACCTTCCCCAACGGTATGGACAGAATAATCACTTACGGTTTTCCACTGTACAGTTCAAACTTGCACCTCTCCCAAATCTTTGGAATTTTTCAACGCTCTATTGTTGTAATATTTGCTTTGCTTTAATTGTATTTCATTTTAATAACTGTAGCTTTCAGTACTGTTGGAAAACACTTTGAGAGTGTCTGGTGAAAAGTGCTAATCAAATTTTATAAGGCAACTAAGGTTTGATAAAAGAAGTTTTGGAATTCCAGAAGAAAGATCCATTTGAACCAATGAGATTTATTTCTGAGTAGATATGCACAGGACCACTCATCTTGAAACTTTAGTTTTGACCAAGAAAAAATGCACATCTAAAACAAGCATTTGTTATTTCAGATTCATGCTTAACTATAAGATTGAACATACATTCCCTGGAAACTCAGGTAGCAGAGGTGGGAATGCACGCACACACGCACACACGCACACACACACACACACATATAAACCAAGCAGTCAAGCAAGCCTGTTATCGCTTAAATTGAAAACCATAGACGCAATATATTCCAGAACTTGACTCTTCCCTAATCTAAAGAAGCTGTGCCTGTATCTAACACTGCTGGCACACCATTCTCCCCAGCTCCTTGTCAGCTGGAAGTTGCACCAATACAAATAATGAAATCTGAAAGAAAGCATGACCAGAAAGGAAGATAGAATTATGGATAACACGAAGCGCTAATTTTCTTGACAACACACAGAGCTAGTCAGGACAACACAAAAAGATGGTACAGACATATTAAACTCCTTAAGGATACAGCAGTTCTGAGGCAATTGAAGAGACACCTAACTCTTAGATAATGATAAGACATCATAATCTTCTCCCCCTAAAGGCAAAGGATGAAGCAAAATCTGTCTGAGACTGTCTGAAATGAACTTGCTGTGCTCTTGATCAGTCATGCAGGCAAGCAGCAAATTCTCTCAGCAATTAGCTCTCTCAGTGCACATTCTATCAGATTGGACAGGCAGACAGAAGACTGGGTGGATAAATTCAGACCTTCAAGGAAAGAACCATTTGGACGTCCCGATTATCAGAGGAGGATTAGGTCTGGGGATAAGCCATCCTTCCACTATCAAGACTGCAAGGGCCATATATCATCAGTGTCAGGAATGTATAGAGCTGGTTGAAATTCCAACTGTATACACTCATTTAGGGGAAAGTTGGACTGGGGGGAGGGGAGTCTACCATCTAGGCTCATCCCATTGGGTGATATACACTTTACGAGTGTGGTAGGAAGGCTTTAATTGTTCCATATGACATGAAAATAAAATGCTTTTAAAATCTGTCTTGGAAACAGAATTTGGTCGGGATAAGAAATTAGTCAATTACATCAGCTTAAACATTTATGTTTCAGGTTATCCGAATTAACCTCATGGATGTTTTAATTTTCTTTTTAAGTCACTCTTTTACCTAGCACTTGTGTAGCTACACAAGCAAATTAAACACAATCATTGTAAGTTTCTAATATTAGAAATACTAGACAACATAGCTAAGATATAATATTTATATGGCGACCTCCAGATGCTGTTAACTAGAAGTCTCATCATTGCTAACCACCAGTCATATTGGCTGTGAGTGATGGGAGGTGGAGTACAATATATGGGGGGGATCATGTTGGTCATCCCAGTCTCAGATATTGAGAAGACTTAAAAATTGTTATAATGAACAGTTCAATTGAAATACACAAATTGCACTATCTAGAACAGTGAAGCATTTGTACAATATTACATTAAAGTTTATATTTTGCCAGCAGAACAAATTCAAAACATAATCCCTTAACACTGATCAGCACCAATGTGCCCAATAAGCCACATGTTCTGCAAAAGAATATGTTCATAAAGGTCATGTATACTGTCTGCAAAAAGACTAAGAGCAAAAATCAGTCCTCGATGTTGCATGAAGAGGCACTTATGGAAGCTCAGAAAGGCATGACAAAAAGCTCTTTTTCAGTTTTTGAGGTTCAATTTTGCTGCCAGGATTTACAATTATCCTGCCAAGTTTATAGTAAAATGAGCTGGTAGGGAGCTGGTAGTGTATGCAACTGCTCAAAGAGGTAAGACAGTCTTACATTTCATTAACAGCAGTACAGTAAGATTGCAACTCATGTGAGCACTACGTTCCAGAGCACTTATGTGAGCACTACGTTCCAGAGCACTCATGTGAGCACTACGTTCCAGAGCACTCATGTGAGCACTACGTTCTACACAGCACATACACAAAATCACACATAGACAAAAGCTGCCTGCTGGAAATGGGGGAAATCCTGCGCAGAGGACCTCCCTGCACTGGCTCCCTAGGCTGCAAGAAAAGTGGGGGGAAGCTTGGTTCCTTCAGATGCAAAAAGGGAGAGAAAAGCAGACAGGGAGAGAGGCAGGCAGAAATGTGGCTCAATTCCAGTTTTGGGGGTTTGTTTTGCCTGCAGCTCTGTCAGCCTCTCTCTGTCCAGCCAGCAACTCAACATTTCTTCTTATTCTTCCATCTGCCTCTACAGCTTCTCCACTCATTTCACTCATTTTGGAGCTGCCACCTCTGATGCAACCACGGTTGGGAAGGCTGCTGCTTCCTCAAAAGCCAAGAGTGCATAATTGAATTTGCTTAAGTAAAATGTGTGTGTGCTGCAACTGCACTATACAGAGTCCAGACCACATGGGAAAATAGTTCCACTCTTTGCTAGTCAGGCCACATCTGGAGTAGTGGGTTCAATTCTGGGTGCCACATTTAAAAAGGACTGGTGAATGTCCAGCCAGCATGGTGAGGTGGTCTGGAAACCAAGCTCTATGAAGAGCAGTTGAAAGATCTGAATACTAGAAGTCAGACGTAATAACGTCTGGAAACTGCTGGGAAACCAATTTCAGCTAAACGTTAGAAGAAACTTCCTAACTGTTACGAGCTATTTGACAGTGGAATAGGCTGTCTGGGCAGCTGGTAGGCACTAGCTTCACTGGAGGCATCTGCTCAGAAGCTGGTCAACCATCTGTCAAGAGATGCTGTAGTTCAGGGGTAAGAACAACTTTGGCTCAGCAGGCCAGATTCTAAAGTGGCCACCCCTTTGTGGGCCACTTTTGACAGGATGGTGGATCTCCAGGGAAGTGTGAGGAGCAAGGTTCAGGGATGAAAACAAGGTCTCTGGAGGAGCAGTAAGATATCCTTCCAGTCTCCTCCAATTAGTTTGCACAGGACCAAAGAAATGCCTTCCATAGGAACAGTTTCAAGCCCCAATAGGCCCTGCTTCTAAGAAAAAATGGTCCCCATTAAAGGACAGCATCTTTCTTTAAAGCAGAAACCATGCTTATCCTATGGGTATTCCTGCATGGGAAATCACTATATTCAAACAGAGAAGGATCAAACCCACTGTATGTAGAATGGTTTACAGGTTCATTTAGAGCTAGCCATAGTCACAAACAAAAGGATGGAACTAAAACACTTACTCAAATATCTTTCTGAGAACCCATCTGTTTCTTATTGTCTCACTTATCTGATACATCTAGTTTTCAACTGGACAAAATCCTAAATTTCAGCCATTTAGAAAAAGCTTTCACTTCCTATTAGACAAAGAAAGTGGTCCATTAACAATTGACTCTTTGGAAAAAAACAAATAAAAGCATGCAAAAAAACAAGTTCTTCCCTAGAGGAGTTATTTTTAACTTAGTTCTAGTACAATATGCTATAGTTCTGACTGTCTACAGATGAAATTGTCCCAAAAAATGCTGATACGATCATTATTTCCTGGATAGTTGTTCTGTTCCCATGGTTCTCAAAGTGGTAGGTGAATCTCCCTAAGAAGGCTTGCAATCCGTGGGAGTATTAGTGGTCCTGTTTACCCCACATTTCCCCCGATTTTCTTCTTATTTTTACTAATCTATATAGTGTCAACTTGCACAATGTTTACTTGGAAGTCAAAGTAATAGCGATATACATTTGTATGCGTTGCGTGAATTCAAGAATAAACAGAGGGGTCCACTGTGTTCTATTTTTCTGGAATCCATATCTAAACAGGGACCTTAAATGACCCTTTGAGCTCATATTAAATCATGCCTTGACAACAAGCGGCACCAACTCGTTGCTTTTTCTTAGTTATGTTTAAACAAGCTCAAACATTGTCTCTTATCTTAGGACAGGGGTAGCCAACATGGTGCTTCTTAGATGTTTTGAACTACAACTCCCATCAGCCCCAGCCAGCATGGTCAATTGTCTGGAATGATGAGAGTACAACTCATATGGAGTCCAACAACATATGGAGGGCACCACATTCACTACCCTATTTAGGAGGGAATTATATTAGGTTGGAAAACAAAATCATGCTCTAGGACAGCATACTATTTCATGGTCTTTGAATGTTTCATTAAGGTAAACAAGTGCCCACCCTATGGAGGTTAACATATATTATCTCCCTCTGTATGGAAAATTATGGCTGGGGAAGCAGGTAGAGTCTGTTTAGCAGGAGATCCTAAGGACTGCCTTGATCAGCCAACTCAGAAGCTCAAAAGCAGCCAGCAGAAATGCAGAGGTGAATGCTTGGTATTACAGAAGCTGAAATGGTTTATATATTTCTATTTAGATTTATGGTACCTTTCAAAACAGAACACAAAGTGGTTTTACAAACAGAACAATTAAATCAGATAACAATTTCCATACATCTTTAAAACAAAATTGAAAATAAATAATAACAGGGGGGGTGAAAAGACACTGAACTAGAAAGACAGTGAGCTCAGAACCATAAAATCCTTTTTAAAAAGGGCTAGAGGAAAACATGAGATTTCTAGTCTCCCTAGATCAGAGGTGGTGAACTTTATTTTCAATCTGAGGGCCATACTGCCTCTTAATCCACCCTCTGAGGACCACATACCAGCATGGTCAAAAGCAAATCAGGCATAGCTACCCCACACTCGCTCTTTCTTGTACATACACCTAGCTCAGCCACACATCCTTAACTCAAGACAACTCTGCAGAAAAACACACACACCACACTTTACACACCATTGTTTATCTCTTTGCCAGCAGTGCAATACAACTGCTCCCTCTTCTGTTACCCCCTTCTCTGATTCCCCCACTCTCCCTGCCAGTCTTGTGGCATTATACCCTCCCCATGTGTTCTTCCTAACCCTACCATCCCCAAGGGCTCCATTATTCACTTCAGGACAGAGTGATTAGGATCCTCCTACCAGTATTAACAGCATTTGCAGAACTTTACCAGCAACTGTGATTTCAGAAAACCAACAAGAACAGCTGAGAGCTGAACACGCAAGTCAAGAAGTGCATGAGCATGTCTGACTGAGGCCGAGGACCTCAGAAGTGCTGTGAGAAACCAATAAAAAACAGGGTCCTTCTCAGTGATGGCTAAAGTAAAGAATTCATTGAATGGTGAAGGAAGGATTAGGACAGGCCACAGGCAAATTCGGCCCTCCAGATGTTTTCGGACTGCAACTCCCATCATCCCTAGCTAACAGGACCAGTGGTCAGGGATGATGGGAACTGTAGTCTCAAAACATCTGGAGGACTGAGTTTGCCTATGCCTGGATTAGGAAATAGTCTGCTTTCGTCAAATATAAACAAATAATCCAAATGGGATGGCTCTAGTTAGGAGACACATAGGAGAGAGGGAGAATGTTGTGGCAGGCTGGAGGCTGCAGTGCCTATCTTAAAACAAAAACAGGCAATGGAGAGAGCATTTGATAGCACCAGAACCACCAATGAATGGAAAATGCACTTTTCCTATTTGAAGATAACAATCAAACAGTAGCACCAGGAACAACAAATTTGCCAACAAACATACAAACTACGTAATCTCTCAGCATCAAACCAATTATAAGGACACTAATCTCTCTGAAACTCGGTCATGCAAAAATGCTTTTGGGCTGCAAGCATTTGAGATTAACAATTATGAATTGTTAGATGTTGCAGAAAAACATGGTGTCAATGTGTGACAGAACTCTGAAGAGCTAAAAACAACAACCCTGCACTTCTGTCTTATGATATTTTAGCAAATGTATGCTCTCAAACCTATGTGTGCCTGAGAAAATGTGAATGCTGGAGATGGGGGTGGAAATCAGTGCAGGAAGTGCCTCCATGAAGACACTCCCACTCCAGAGATCACTATTCTCCCACCTGAGTTTACCCCTTGTTTCAGAGCCCATTTGTTTAAAAGTGATTTTACCCACAAGTCCCAAGTGCCTGCTACATCTGCCTCGTAAGACAGAATGTTGGTCATACTGTGTAGTATTACGCTTACACTTACACTTACATAGTAAGTACACTTACTATGTATGTAGAGAAGTGCTTAAAATAATCACCTGTTTTAGTTGGCTTGCATTTTGCTGTCTGTGTGTGTGTGTGTGTGTGTGTGTGTGTGTGCGCGCGCGCCCGCGCGCGGACAAACACTTACCTTTGGAACATGAGGATTAAATTCAACTGCTCTGTGAATTGCCTCTACAGCATTAATCTCTGCTGTACTAAGTCCTCTTCTAGAGGCTGTTTCTGGAGAGAATCTGCAGCAAGATTCAAAAGTTTGTCAAGTTACTCAAACTGAGGCAAAGGATAATCTAGCTTTTTTTTAAGCTGATCTGATTGAAAATAAATTTTTTTAAGTAAAAGCTCAAATTAGCTGGGCCAGACAAAGCAAAAGCACTACTTGCAGTTGCAAGATGCAAAATTATTTGCTTGCAGAAAGAGTGAAGAGCTTATCACTTTACATCTGAATCTGAAATATTTCACTTACCTATCTGAAACTGCTCTGGCCTTTAAGAGTGCTGCTGTGTAACATATCGCTGCTGATTTTGGAAGGCTGATGTCTATGAAACAATAAATTGTTGTATTTACATTCTAAAGTGAGAAACATTTCAAAACCACACCCTCCAAGAAGAGGGAGGTGCTTTAAAGCTACCACAGAGGAAAAGGCAGTGTTTCAGACTAAGTTTACTTGCCTTGTGTGAGAGCTCAGGGGAGGAAACTACAGAGAAAGACATGGCTATGCATCTTACTCTCTTGTACATGTGTCAAATGTTCACTGCTTTGGATCATGGCTCCAAAGTGTCTGCAGCTTCTTATTTCTGAGAATTCCAAGATTACTAAAGGCGCATGGCCATTGATGTGGCTCATAAAAACATATGCCCCCAACACCCATGTGCCCACAGCAACAGAATGTGGGATAACCTCTTCTGTTCCATATATTCTCTGTCACTCATCTTTCTTTCCTGCACAATCTCAACCCTAGGTGCAATTCCTTCCTCTTTTCTCCTAATCACCTCTTTCCTTACTGTCATCACCACAACTTCCCACGAAGTTACTCTTCCTAGCTACTACTTCTCTTCCTCCTTTTCCCAAATGAGAGGATCAAAATTTTGGGCTGGTTGCCACACAGCAATGTTCAGAATCATGTATTGTTTCTGGCAAGTCTTCAACATCACTAATGTCATGAAACCAGGTTAAAGCAATCTATTAACACATTTTAAAATGCCTCCAGCCACCTTCAAATCCACCCCCCCCAATTCCATGGGCAGTTTTAGCCACTATCTACTTTTTAACTTTTAAAAAAATACTTAGCTATCAAGTGTAAGAATCTGCAATATATTCTGAGTTAAAGCAATGGCTCCATCTAGCTCCAGCATTGCATCTGAATAACCGCAGCTTTTCAGCATCTTGAATCTTGAACACCCATTGCTGGAGGGGACAAGGAGTGAATCTGACACCCACTGAACTGTGTTCCCACCCTTAACTTCATCAGAAACATGATAATTAGTTTTAATATCACTGTTCAGAGTTTACATGAAACTCTTCTTACATTTTATGTATGTGTTCCATGGTATGCTGAAAAGCAACTAAGCACTATGCAGTCCTAGAGGAAGAACTGTTAGGAAAAACTCCTTTGGAGCACCTCTCACAGAAAATGTGGTAAATCTGGCACTGAATTTGAAGTGCATTATAGTTTTTTGACCTGAAATCATTTGCAGAGAGATGCACCACGAAAAAAAGCGGTGTAACTTTGAGAACATACAGAAGTAATTAGTCTCTTCTGCTAACTGATCTATATATAAACGTCAATATAACATACTAGTGACAGGATACATTATTCAATTATAACGTAAAAAGTTAACATAAAAAGGTAAAGGTAAAGGGACCCCTGACCATTAGGTCCAGTCGCGGATGACTTTGGGGTTGAGGCGCTCATCTTGCTTTATTGGTCGAGGAAGCCAGCGTACAGCTTCCAGGTCATGTGGCCAGCATGACTAAGCTGCTTCTGGAGAACCAGAGCAGTGCATGGAAACGCCATTTACCTTCCCGCCGGAGCGGTACCTATTTATCTACTTGCACTTTGACGTGCTTTCGAACTGCTAGGTTGGCAGGAGCAGGGACCGAGCAACAGAAGCTCACCCAGTCGCGGGGATTCGAACCACTAACCTTCTGATCAGCAAGCCCTAGGCTCTCTGGAGTGAAAAGAGCCACTAGAAAAAAATAAGTGGGATAGAACTGTCATTCCTATATGTCCTGCTTAAATGATATCTTCTTTAAATTTTGGGGGAAGCGTTACTATTTTTAAAATGAATTATAGATAGATAGAGAGAGCCTTTCACCAGCTGGATTACAACCTAACTAGCATAATAAAATCCAAACAACACAATAACTTAAAAACAATTAGTATTTTGCAAACAACCCTGGGATTTTGATTGGATAAAGCACAATTTAAAAGTTGAACAAATAAAATAATCTCATCCAATTTATATCAACTGCCCAAGGTCCAAGATAAGATACAAATCAAGGTGAGCAGATGTCTGTGTTGATTTTCAGGCACCACCTATCTACTCTGCTGAGTTATTTGAAAAATGACTGCTAATCATGGAAGGCCTTGGACCCCAAGAGGGAAGGGGCCTAGTTATTCATGAAAATATTATTCAAGCACACACTGCAACTTGCATCTAACACACAATGACATTTATATATTCTTACCATCATACTTTGCTAGAACTGCCTGGACATCAGCATAAGCCTGTAGTTCCAGAAGTGATTCTAGGAGGTTTTCATGTATATTCAATACACTTAGGAGAGGAAACTCTTTCATTAACTGTAAATAGGAGCCAGGAGGAGAGAATAAATTAGGCTACACAAGTTTCTATCTTGCAGCCAAGTTTTATGCATGTTTACTCCACTAAGTAAAAATGCATTAAATTTGATTTTAAGAATAAAATGAATTACGCACACTAACCCAATGAACTCAATGAGATCTAAAAAGGTAAAGGTAAAGGACCCCTGACAGTTAAGTCCAGTCGCAGACGACTCTGGGGTTGTGGCGCTCATCTCGCTTTACAGGCTGAGGGAGCCGGCGTTTGTCCGCAGACAGTTTTTCCAGGTCATGTGGCCAGAGCAGCGCATGGAAACACCATTTACCTTCCCGCCAGAGCTGTACCTATTTATCTACTTGCACTTTGATGTGCTTTCGAACTGCTAGGTTGGCAGGAGCTGGGACCAAGAAATGGGAGCTCACCCCGTCACAGGGATTCAAACTGCTGACCTTCCAATCGGCAAGCCCAAGAAGCTCAGTGGTTTTAGACCACAGCGCCACCCACGTCCCAAATGAGATCTACCTCCAAGTAAATGTACCTAAGTCTAGGTCAACAGACTTGGTAGCAAACTCATGGTTAGCAGAACCAAACACAAAGGATTGTACATTCCACTCATATCTTGAAATCACAGGTGCTGCTTTTCCTATACAAAGTGAAACTGACCCACTTTTCCTTTGCAGCACAGATTGAACTCAAGCCATTCTGCAACGGAATTGCTCAGTTGACCGAAACAGCCAAAGAGCACTGATTTCAAACCTCACTTTGGAAAGGGTTCAGATCCATTCATTAGCTTCCAAGTGGAACCAATCCCAGTGGGACTTCCATCTGCTGCCAAATTTAACAGGCACTGAAAACAAGTCATGGAACAATCAGCACCCCTTTTAAGACTCCTGATCATTCCTGCTCTGGACCTGACATCATATATGATATCGGGGGGGGGGGGCGGGGGCAGATGGCACGGGGAAAATAGCCTCTCAGGCTGGATGTTCCTCATCACTGCTATACACGTCTACTCAGAAGTAAGTGCTGTTGACTTAAATTCAGCCACTAGCTATGATGAGCTACAACTGGAAGCAGCAATGCCGATTCTGAATACTAGCTACTGGAAACTACAGGATGAGAGAATGCTCTTGTGCTCAAATCCTGCCTGCCAGTTTCCCAGAGGCATCTGGCTGGCTACTGTGGGAAGAAGTTACTGGACTAGTTGGGCCATTGGCCTGATCCAGCAAGTTCTTCTTATGTCCTCCCAGGTAAGTGGGTATAGGATTGAAGTCTGGATAACTTACATCTCTCATCATTTTTACTGCTTCTTTAATTCTTCCAAGCTTCCTTGCACACATAGCTAGTCTTCTTTTCACATAAACCAGTACATTGGTGTCTCTTCCTAGGGAAAAAGAGAGGCTACATCAAATACATAAAAACTAAGTTATCACACATTTTGTAAACCAGGCATTCATTTCTGCATATGTTGTAGGAGATCCATCCTGCTCTCCCTGTCCACAAATAGATTGAGAAGGTTGAGAGTTAAAACACAGAACACACCCATAAAATCACAAAGTGACTTTTTTAAAAAAAAACACACATGAGTCAATCAACATTTATCCATCTGAGTCTGCAAAATGGAGGGAACATTATATCCTGAGAAAATAGAAAGGGAGGGGCACAGACAATGTGATGTGCCAAACACTGACTTAATATGAAGCACAAGGAATCCAACTATTTCCTCAAGCGACCACGTCCAAGGATGTGGGACAAGAAACCCTCTAACACCCTTTCATCCAAACAACATATTCATAGCTTCAGCACATATTTGCTGCTCCATTGTAATAAAAAACTGAAGTTTGACAACTTGTTTGTGGCCTCAAAATTAAGACACCACATTCCATGGCACAAGGCAGCAAGAGAGAGAGAAATACAAAGAGAGAGAATGATATTGTAACCTTGAGCTATTGACAGAGACTTGCTAGGAAAAGCAAAAAGGATGAGCTGTTGGTAGAGGGATGAACCCAACAAAGGTAAAATACCAAAGGTAAAACATTATTTCCCACAGCCCTGCTAACTGCAATGTAGTTAATATAGAACTGTATCGTGTTGCTGCTCTGTGAATAGAATGACCTCTTTCTTAGAGTGCAACTCTCCTTCTGTGACCAGCATATTTTAAAATATTCTCATAATATTTTAAAATAAGGCTAAAGCCTTATCCTTTACACACTTAACTGAAAGTGAGTCCCATTGTATTCAGTTCAGCTTACTTCTGTTTTGACACATATAGAATTGCAGTGCAAAACATTCAGCACTTTCTAAAATTAAAATGCAGCTTGTACAACTGCTGCCTGTACTTATTATGTGTACTTTTAATTTTTGTGTTCATGTAGATTTTAATCCTTCAGCATTAAACTTTTCTAGTGCTTCTGTAGATTCGAGCATGACCAAGCACAGCACTATTGACCATTTTGAATGATTTGTGAAAGGATACTTACTAAACTGTGCTTCATGCTGTGGACTCTGGGAACTGCAGTGCTGAGACTTTCTATAAATGGTTTCTCCTGCTTTCAGAGCCTGCTTAAAATATTTCTCAGCATCCACAATAGTAGTTGCTTCTTCCTCGGCCAAAAGAACATATGCTGTGGCACAACTGAGAAAGAGAAAAAATGAAACCAGGTATTCAAAAGATGTATGTTGACACAGTGAAAAGATTAACAATGTATACAGTACAGTAGCTGAACATACTTACAAATAAACTCCAATCAAAGATGTGGAACAAAACTATTTTCATCCAAACAATACATGTAAAATGTTTCAGTACACATTAAAAGGAAAACAGGCTCTGTGACATTGACCCCAGGCAGGAGGGGGACTACTAATTTTCATTGAGGGTGGCTATTTTACGATCAAGATGACTACAAAATGCACTAAGTAAAAGGTAAATTTCAATATCTGTTAAACTACAAAAATGAAGTTTTTTAAAAAAGGACTGCAGTTCATTCTATGTAGAAGCTCAAAATATTGGGTGGAATTTAATGGTGTGTTATTATGAACTACTCATCTGTGTGAGCATTACAGCTTGCCACATGGAATGATGTCCCCCCCCCCCCACATTGTTCTTGGGATTGTCCCAACCCCAAGTTCATTTTGAGGGGCACGTGAGCAAAGTAGAAGGAGGGAAAGCTCCATTGCACAAGTGGATGTCCTTGTGAAGGGCTTCTGCTGATGGGGAGTGTTAGGTGCATCCCACCCATTACTTTTGACCTTGAAATTAATAAACTGGGGGAGCAGGGTCTTAAAATGGAAATACTGGTAGTTTCATAAACAACAACTGTGCTCAAATATTCTGAATTTCTATAAAGCAGTGTTTCAGATATCCATGATGAGTCATATAAAAATACCAGCCCCCACATATAAAAGTGCACTTGGATAGTCAAATGTACAAAATAGATTTGCAAAGTGGTGTATTGTTTAAAAAGGTATGGAAACTTTTGTTCTGCTTTCTCTCTCTTAAGTGGAACATTGTGTGAGATACAGAAGGGGAAATGTTAGGAAAAGAAAAAGAAAAAGAGAGAATTCCCAGAACATTTTTTAAAATGACTTAACTATGAAGATTTTTATAACAATTGTGTTTATTTTGAGTTGAAAAATACCCCTGCTACTTGAAGATCTCATTTTCTAAAAGGCGCATGCTAATTTCGGACACAACTGAGCCAAACATAAGAATTTTGAGTCCTATTAAAATGGACTCTTAGTTCAGTTGCACTGAAAAAGATGAGATTCTTTACTTCATTTCTATGGTTCGGCATCAATTCAAACTTGTGTGAAGTATCCACTTCAGACTGTAAGTTGGGAAAATTGTAACATCTCAATGTCCAACAATTACAAAAACGTCTTACATGTTAGCTTTATATGTCAAGGGTTAAAAACTTAATATGGGATAGTGTTACAGCCCACCAAAGGTCACATCACTTGAACATGTCAATCATATTGTTACAAAAACCCAGTGCTCGCCCCTCTTTTCACCAAGCAGTGGCACAAGCGCATGGGGCCACATGCACACACACAGGGTCTGGGTCCCTTTGGAGAACAGAAGAAACATCGGAGACTGTCATGCTTTGAGAAATAGGGTTTATTCGCCTATTTACACATTCAGTTTGCATGGAGGAATTCCAGATCTTACAGCTTGGCCCAAACCATTGCAGGCAACCTTTCCTTCTCCCCCACCAAGATGGATCTCAGCCTTACTTCTTTCTTCTTCTATCCAGAAACCTTGCTTCAAACCTCCCTTTTCCTGTCCCCTCAAACACACAGTTACCCCGGCAAGCTTTGTGACATCTGACTCCCCAGGCCAAAGGATCCTTCTATGTCCCATCAGCACCTTTTTCTAATGCTAACAGGTCTGCTCTTCCCCCCAGCCAGTCAGAAATTCTTTTGCAGCTTATATCTTCCACCCCCAAATAATCACAATCCTAGAAATTATTAATTTCTATGTTTATCCTAAGTCTACAACAATATGAATAGGCCCTAAGAAATTACTTAACAATGCTGTATAGCTTTAATTTTAGTTCATAAAATTAGGGTGAGACTTGTTATCAAACTTACTCATTATTTAATTCTAAAGCTTGATACGCTGCTTTTATTCGGGCCTGAGGGTTCCTCTCCCGCCATGCCTTCTGCATAACTGTTGGGGGAAAATAGGATTTATTTACAGGCAAGTCATGACTGTAAGTATTCATGGAGAAACAAACAAACAAACATCTCTCTTTCTAAGAATAAAGCCACTACCAAACTGAACACCAGCCCCAACACCAAACTGAACACAGGGGTTGGCAACCTAAGGCCCATGGGCCACAAACGACCCATGGGGGTCATTTAATTAACCCATGAGCTGCCCCCAAACTGAGCTGCCTGCTCAGCGAGTCCCCATGCGCTGTGCTAAACTGGCACAGCACAGCGCATGGACTCACTTCCACGGCACCAGAAATCACGTCTGCGCAGACGCCGGAAATCACGCGTACGCATGATCTGACCCACGGAGGGATCCAGTGGCGTAGCGTGGGGCGTGCAGGGGGTGCGGGCTGCACCGGGCGCAACATCTGGGGTTAGGGCAAATCCATGGGTTAGGGGGCGCAAATCCACGGGTTAGGGGCGCAAATCCACAGGTTAGGGGGCGCAAATTACTTGCCTTGCCCCGGGTGCTGACAACCGACGCTACGCCACTGGAGGGATCTCTGCTAGAGTGAACCGGCCCAGGCAAGGTAATCCTTGCCGACCCCTGCCCTATCATAAATGTGTATTATTCTTGATCTTTATTTTTAAAAGAGAGAAAAATTTATAAGGTGACCGACAGAAGAGGGGGGCAGAGCTTGTGGCAATTAGCCCCAGGTGGCTCATGAAAGTTTGTTGTTTTCCCTCCTGCTGGCTGCAAGGTAAGTTTGGTCACTGATAGTCTCTGGGTGGAATGAGTGTGGCTACATGGAGAACAGTGCCAAAGCTGGTGGGATTGGCCTGGCTGTTGTTTCCTCCTCTTCTGCCAGATGCTATTCATTTTAAGTGAATAAAATTCTCATCATTGCCACTCACTTGGCTGGGTTCAATTTTTTGGAAAAGAAACCCTAATCCCAACAAAGGCTAAAAAGTCAACATTCATGAACTGATTGCACAATCCTATTCATGTCTACTCAGAAGTAAATCCAACTGATTTCAATTGAGCTGACTCCCAGGTGAGAAAGTACAGGATTGCAGTTTGAATATATCTGATGGTCCTCAGTTTTTATAAGAAAGGGAGAGAACCAATATATGTTTCTTTTGGAACTAAACCTGCAACTGTCCAGCAAGAATAATGTGGAAAATGTTGGAGCATTTTTCTGAAAACATAATGTTAGTTTTGGCTCTGATGATGAAACAATATACGATGTTTATAAAACAAAAACTACAGCTCTCATATCATTAAACATCTCATCAGATTAATGTGTAGACAGCTAACTCTTGCCGATTTAGATGAACTAGTAAGAATTAACACATAATTTTATGAACTAAAATTAACACATAAGCTGACAAAGGCCAGGTATGACAAATGCCATTGCTTTAAAGATAGAATAGACAATATGTAACCCTCAATACAATTTGGTGCAATCAAAAGCAAAGAAATATAATAATCTCGGGGCATGGCGGGGGGTTTTTATAGTAGTAATTCAACATTCAGAAGTCCATAACATTTGCAAGTCTTACTATTGAGAGTAACAAACTCAAGAGGGGTAGCCATATCTATCTTGCTGTAGCAAGAACAGTGAGGGTCTTGAACTGTCACAAAAATTCTGCTGAATGCATCCAATGAGGTCCATGTGCATGGTAAACATTTTAGTCTTTAAGGTGTTACAATACACCTTTCTTTCCTGCTATGTAGACTTGGACAGGACTCTCAGGTGAGCAGAGGACATATGTAAAAATATTATCACAGACATGCAAAGTTCTGGCAATAATAATGACTTAAGGTTTGTTTTTCTCATCCTGGTTTCTCCATCCCAAGAGATCAGAAACATTAGGAAAAATAGCATAAATTATCCATCAAATACAAAAGAGACTTAGAAAAGATATTTAGAACAAGCATTCCCAACATAAAAAACTATTCATGGCCAGACATCTTTTTATCTTTCATACAAGAGATACATTTGATACCTGCATCTGAAGGTCGAACTGAGTCCGTTTCACATGTGAAAAAGGTCTGGTGATCCTGAGCAGATAAGTTCATGTCATAATATGTAAGTGGCTCCTTTCCAGTCACCCATGTATATCTTTAAAAAAAGAAAGAAAAAGAAAAGAGGCTTCATTAACAGCCCAATTCTTTGCATATCTACTCAAAAGAAAGCCAGTGGGATATGCTCCCATTTAAGTATCTACATGCCAACCTAAAGGACGCATTTAGAAATGAATCATCTATCCAAACAGATCCATCTTTGTCTTTATATAGGGAATTTACAGGAAAGAGTAAGATTACAACGTTCTGACAAACCAGAAGCTCTAGTTCTATTTTAATTTATTTTACAAAAATGGCTATACACTAATATCACAAAGATAAAAATACCTGCTATATTCTGCTCCTCTAAAGAGATTGAGGGGATTTCTCCATACTTTGCACTCTGTAAAAGGAAACAGTTTAATCTCAAAATTAAGCCAGAACTGTAGATTTCTAACCTATATGCCTTGTGTGTTGAGGCCTGGTTCACCATAAGAATCTTGGTTCAATAAATATGAAATCATTACTTCTGAACTGCCCCACATATTAAAAAAATGTTTCCTCCACAGAATCAGAAATAATCATGGGCTCACATTCTGGTTTCTCCCTTTTCTGGTCTGCAGTAGTCATAATTTACCATGACATGCAAATCTGAAATGATGGCTAGCACTTGCTTTCAAAACTAGATTCATAAACAATTGTTTGAAGCAGGCATGGCAAGCCCTAACCATAGTATTAAAATGTGGATGGCATGACAAATTACCAGTGTTAATGGTGTTAAACAGAAAGTTTAAAAAGGGAAAGCCCCAAGTAAGAAGAGAGGAAACAGAGGAAACCCTGGTTTGTTTTTGATAGCCCAAATTACAGTTTGGATGAATGTCTAAATTGAGATACCACTTCAAGAAAACAGTTTTTCTATCACACGTAGGTGCAAAGCAAGCAATTTTCCAAAAAACAAAAACAAAAGCCACTTGTCACATTGATCTATATAGCAAAATATATAAAGGCAAGATATCTATTATAAAAAATTAAAAATCATATTGATTTGGAAATTGCAAGGGGTTGTGGAAAATAAAATACTAAACTCAACAACTCACCTGCCCCCACTAAAAAAGGCTTTGCCCAATCTGATTTACTTTATCTCTCTTGTTTTTCCTAAGCAAGACAAAGGCATTACCTGATGCAAAGCTAAGCCCATTTACAAAAAAAAACATAAATTGTATTTAAAGGCTTTGGCCAAGGCCAGCTATCACGAAATACATTTGCACAAAGCCAGATGTTAGAAGCAATCACCTGACAAACTCTGCCTGCTTGTCTCATTTTCTCCACTAGTGGCAGAGAAAGTTGCCTGTGGAGAATTAGTATTCTCTGCTCCTCCAATAAGTGGTCGTAAATGGCTCACGGATACCTGCTCAATGAAAGATGTGCCATATTTCCTGAAATACCACCATTCAAATATCTGCAGTGAGAAACAGAAAAATATACAATAAACCATTGGGTCAAGAATCTCAAGTCACGTCACTTGCTCACAAAACAATAGGCTGCCCGCAATTATATTTATGGTTCCTTTCTGCAAAGGTTGACAGTTTGCCCACAGTTAATATGATAGAAAAGAATTGTTTCTAAACAAAGCCCTTTTAGGGCACAGCCACCAGCAAAGTAGTAAGCAATGCTCCCAAATTTCAGCCACTTCCTGTTTCTCTGTAAACAAAAGTGTAATGGAGATATAAGATAGCCCAAGAAATCTATTGGTTCTTACCACAGAGCTGCTGCCCCACTTCCAATGGAAAATATGGGCTTAAAAATAGTATCCTATGTTTTTCAAATTAAAACTAATCCAGGGAAGCAGACTTAACCGTCTTTCTTCTAATGCTATGCACTTGATTTTGGTCATTTTACTACCCTGTGATAGCACACCCCTCCTACAACCACTTGTGTACATTTATTTGTGGCACTGCATGAGGGTTAGGAATAGACAGACAGGTTTCATCTTACCTTTTGAGCACAGTGCTGCACAGGGGTCTCAGAACTGGCATGTCCTATGTCAGAGATTTGGCCCCAACAAGTAGGATCCAGAAAAAAACTAAATGCTACTCTGGGCAACTCTGGTAAAACATGGGGTGCCATAAATCATATGCTGGTGGACTCAAGATGAACAAGAACTGCCTGAAGGCAAATGATAATATTTTCATCATCTTTTTGGTTTGTACACTGCTCCTAATATGCATATTTTATGTTCAATGGAATGGCATTAAAGTGGTACCTCTGGTTACGTACTTAATTCGTTCCGGAGGTCTGTTCTTAACCTGAAACTGTTCTTAACCTGAAGCACCACTTTAGCTAATGGGGCCTTCTGCTGCTGCCACCACACAATTTCTGTTCTCATCCTGAAGCAAAATTCTTAAACCCGAGGTACTATTTCTGGGTTAGCAGAGTATGTAACCTGAAGCGTATGTTACCTGAAGTACCACTGTATAGTGCAACAGTGGCTATGCATAAGGCCCCCTCATACAGCCATAATGAGGCAATGCACGTAGTCCCACAAATGACTTGGCAGCCTAAGCAATGTGCTTCAGAATACTGCCACAGAAGGCTCAACACTATTGTCACAGCTGCCCCTTACAATGCTATAAATCATTTCATTTTTTACTTGGAAGGCTGTGGTTACCAGCAAGGAATCACATCAAAATGAATAAAAATGTTGGATTCTTTTTCTGTATAGGAGCGCCACCTAGAGTTCAGCTGGCATATCAAAGGTAACTTTCATCTTCAGACTGGCAGTTTACAAAAGTCTAATTTTAAAAATTAATCTGTAACACTGTAAACACAGATGCATCACATTTCACAATAACTATTCCTCATCTTCCAAAAATCCCAAAAAGGTACTGTGGATGCAGACATGACCTATTCTTAGTTGCTGTAGACATTTTCCTGGACATTTTAATAACAGTCTTAAAAGCAGGCCAAAATTTAGGGTTGAGTATGCATCAATCTCTTACTTCTTTGTCCTTCAGACTTGCTTACCAGGCTTTGGGAGGCTCTCGTTAGATATTGCAGGAACTTGAGTGGCCAGATGAAATATCATGAGAGCCTTCCAGAGCCTGGTAAGCAAGATGAAGAGCTTAAGAGGTCTCTGCCTTGCTTGGAAGCTCATGATGGCCCTGTGAGGGTGGTTTGAAGGGGGTGGTTCAAGTATATGCATTTTTGCATGTATGTGCCATCCCTGGAATGCAATCCCTGCACAAGACACGATCATACTATATTTCTGGTTCTGTAGGATCAACAAAAATTCCAGCATGAGTAAATAGAGAAAATTACTTACAAATATCAGACCAGATATCAGAGAAGATGTCCCAGTAAGTGCAACATAGAATTTTGGAGTCAATGTGCTCAAGAAAATGGTCACTGTCAAAGAAAAAGGGAAGCTTTGTCAATCAATACATTTGCCTCTCAGTGTCTGAGATGACATTACTTAAGCAACGCACGCACACACCTACACAGTATCAATTCCTCCGTTGGTTGTGGGTACTTTTTGGAAAGTCTGAATCTGGAAATGATGTAACCCAGGCAAGCTATGCTTTGAATGTTAGAGGAAAACCATTAATGTTAAAGTAGACTTTTTAGCTAAAAGTGCTGGACAGGACTCAAACACAACACAACACTCTTCCCACCTGTGATTCCCAGAAACTGCTATTCAAAGACATACTGTACTGCTTCCAACAGCAGAGCTAGAACCTAGCTACTGTGGCTAGTCCATTGAAAGCCATCCAACATGGTAGGCATCACCACTGTTCATGGTAGAGAATACCATAATTTCACTACGTGCTGTGTTAAGTACTTTTTGTTTCTTTGTTCAATGTTTAGCTTCATAAGAAGTCCATGAGTTTGAGTTCAAACAGCTAACCCTAAATGTTTTAACTGATATTTTAGCTTTCTCTTAACCTAGATACAGTCAAAGACAAGGATCCAAAACAGCAAACCACAGTTTTAACACAAGTTTAATAGCTTTAACTTAAATCTGTAAAGAGTAAAATATGGGGAATTATGGATATTTGCTCAATTTTAAATACTTTTGAAAACACATATTGGTGTGTTGTACCTTGCCTTGTGAAGAGCAGTATAGATATATTTAAATAAGGACCGAGATTACTACAATGCATTATATGTGGGGCAGCCTCTGAAAACAGGAAGCTTCAACTGGTGCAGAAGTCAGCGGTCAGGTTGCTCACCGGAGCAAGAAAGTTTGAGCATATAATGCCAATCCTGGTCTAACTGTAATGGCTGCCAATCAATTCCTGAGACAAATTCAAAGTGCTGGTTTTTACCCATGAAGCCTTAAACAGCTCAGGACTGCAATACCCCAAGGATTGCCTCTTCCCATATGAACAGACTCAGAACCTGTGATCATCATCTGAGCCACTTCTTTGTGTACCCACTCCATGAGAGGTCCAGAAGATGGCAACACAAGAATGGGCTTTTTTGCAGTGGCTCCCCATTTGTGGAATGCTCTCCATAGGGAGGCTTGCCTGGCACCTTCATTACATATATTTAGGCACCAGGTGAAAATGTCCCTCTTCTCCTAAGCCTCTGGCTAATTAAGCCATCTGCAGCCTTTAAAACTGTGAGGGAGTGTAACTGTTTTTGTTTGTTACTATGTTATGCAGTTTTGTGTTCTTACATTGTAAACTGCCCTGTGATCCTAGAATGAAGGGCGGTGTAGAAATTTAATAAACAACAATAGACACTAGTTTCATTTTTTATTAGAATGGGCACAAACATTTCTTTTAGCATGGAGCATAGAATGTGCTTCTTGTAACAAGGGTTCAAAGTATTCAAAATTAAGCCGTAATCTTCCAAGAAGTGTCAACACTTAAGGGTTCCTTGTAATTGTGAGAAATTTGAATACAGATCATTGCAAACATCTATTTCCATGTAGGAACAACATATCTGAAGCAGCTCAAAGGTAAACTAACACTGCTGCATGCTAACAGGAAGTAAATCTCATTGTACTCTGTAAGATTTACTTTTGAATATGCATGTTTAGGACTGATTCATAAAATCCAGACAGATACTACCTGAGGCATTTTATTAACCAACCTACAACACTGAATCTTGTTTGTGGGTTAGGCCTACTGATTGTTATTTAGCAAGAGATTAGTAGATAAAAAGTCTAAAGAAAATGAATATGGTATGTTGACAATGAGAAATTGACAGCTCTTATATTAGTGTCAGTCTCACAATTTAACCAGTATAGCTAGTTATGTCTGAACAAGTCTACCTTCCTGGGCTTTTGAAACCACAGAATGCAAGAGACAAAGTCTTAAACACACAAACTAAGACCAAGTTAAAAGCAGGGCATGTACATTAAGCCCTGAGGGGGATCCTAAGGTAAAAGTCAACTTAACTTGATGTAGTGCTTCATGTGCTGAGTATGGCAAAACTCAGTAGGCCCACCAGGCAAATAAATAAGCAGACTCTCCTTCATTCCCTAGAACTTTAACCCATGAACACATTGTTCTGAAGTTAGGCAAGTATTGAGGATGCGAGTGGCGCTGTGGTCTAAACCACTGAGCCTAGGGCTTGCTGATCAGAAGGTCAGCGGTTCAAATCCCCACGACGGGGTGAGCTCCTGTTGTTCAGTCCCAGCTCCTGCCCACCTAGCAGTTTGAAAGCAGGTCAAAGTGCAAGTAGCTAAATAGGTACCACTCTAGTGGGAAGGTTTGCCAGAAGCGGCTTAGTCATGCTGGCCACATGACCTGGAAGCTGTCTGCGGACAAACACTGACTCCCTCGGCCAGTAAAGCGAAATGAGCGCCGCAACCCCAGAGTCGTTCGTGACTGGACTTAACGGGCCAGTCACCTTTACCTATGCATGTATCATCATGCTTTGGGATGTTTTATTAAAATACCCGATACTAAGGATGTAACCATATGACATAAGTCCCATTGAATATAATGGCACTTACTTTTAAATAAACATGGAGAGGATTGAGCTGTAAGTCATGCTGTATCCTGGCCTGCAGACTTAAGAGTGTGCTTTTGACTCCCCAACCATTAACTTTGGACCAACAAAATATTATGAGACTTAGCATCTATGTAAGGCCTGCAATTTAAAAAGCAACAAAAGGGGAGTATGGAGCTCACTGCTCTAATAAAAGAATAGTGACTGTGTGTAAATTGCAGCTTTCAAACAACAGGTCTAGTTTCTTTCTGTTTTGATGACACAGCGGATCTGACAGCTGGTAGTATAGATGCTGTCATCATTCAGGGCTTGCAGACAGCAACAGATGATAGAAAGCTTTTTTAAAAAAAAATCTGACAAAGGGAAGAAATCATGGACTACAGACTGACTTGCAATCTTTAAAATAAACAGACACAAAGAAAAAGTGGAGAACCAGATTTAAAACCAACTTGGCTTACAAATAGCTTGACAAAAAATAATGAGGCCCCCGAAGGACAGAAGCACTTAAATACACACCAAAACACAAAGGAGAACAGAGCCCAGGAGACCTGCAAGAACCAATCCTTTCTGATAATACGACCCTTCTTACGAAAACTGTATTTGTATGCAACCAACCCCAAGGTAAGCACATCCCAGATTTTAGTGTGAGGCAAAGTCATAGCTCTAGAGAAGCCTGTTTTCACCCGCAGGGCTCAGCCCAGAAATGAGCGGCGTAAAGCCAGTTTCACGGAGCACGTGCAGAGTTCTTTCCACAAACGGCACCTCAAGCACCTGAGATTAGGGCTGAAGAGTTGAGGGGCAGCGAGTAGCCGAAACAGACCCCTAACCGGGCGCCCCAAAGCCCCCCACCCCTCACGTCCATAGCAGCGGAGGGAAAGGAGGCGGGCCAGCCCGCGCCCCCCCGGCGGCGGAGTCCCCTCAGCGCCCACAGAGCTGCTCTCCCCTCCCGCTCCCCCCGAGCAGCCCCTCACCTGCCGCCAAGTTATCCCGCAGCCGGAGCGGGCCTCGCAAGAAGTAAAGGAGCCCGAGCGCCGCCAGCAGGGCCAGCGCCCGCGCCCAGGGTCCCCCCGCCAGTCTCAGCCTCTCCCACCGCCGAGGGCAGTGGCTGGGCAGCTGGGAGGAGGAGGAGGAGGAAGGCGCCGCATCCCCATCCACAGGAGAAGGACCACTCTCCGCCATGACTCCCGCCCTTCGCTCGCTCAGGCCTGGCTGGCTGGAGGAACGGAGGGAGGGAGGGACTAGCCGGGCGCGCCGCCGCCTGACTCTGGGAGAAGCGGGAGCGCGCCCGCTGTTCCGTCTCTTGTCCCCCGCGCACGTGCCTGTTAGCCGCCTTCGCGGGGACCCCTCGGGGCTACACCACCGCCGCCGGCCTGCTTTAAAAGGGGCGCTTTTGTTCTTTCCCTTTTTTTAAGGGCTGCCATCCCGTGCAGTTTTTTTCATTAAAAGGGACGCGGCTCCGATTTTTGATTCCCCCCCCCCGTGGGAATTTCTTAAAATTTTATTATTGCTTTTCTGCTTGGAATTGTAAAGTGGTCTTTAAGGGTTGGGGTTTTTTTACAAACGGGATATACATTTTTAATAACTAAGTGCGCTCCACTGAATGCATGCTGTACATGTGAAATGCACAGCACGCAGATACAAGAATGTAGCCTGATAGTCCCTGTTTTTAACCATTAGGAATTTGGGCGAATGGCGTTCTCCCACTTTCCTTTCTTTTTCAGGATGATGGGTGTTTGAGGGGGGGGGGCAGACAGAGAGGCATTTTTTAGCACGCCTTGCGAAATCCACATGCTGTCCGGCGAACGGAACTGGGCTGCTGAATTGCGGTACGCTGTGTCCGCCTCCGATATAATCTGAGCGCTGGGCAGGGTTGCGCCCTGGGGCATTAAATGGGCGTGGCCGGACGACTCCTTCCACATTACAGTAGCTCTGCCCTTATCCATCATGGCGAGCGTAAACGTCACTCAGCTCTACACAGCGAGTAGCGGCCGCCTAGTTGCATTGCTTTGACTTAAAAGGGCAGGCTTGCCCGTACCTAAGATGGCGCCTGTCCGCTTCAATAAGATCCCCTGAAAAGCAAAGAAGCGCATCGCTCACCATTGACATGTGGGCTGGGTGGTGCCTCGCCTCCAGCCACGCCCCCATTCCCAGCGCGCTTTGCGCTGGGCTGACAGGTGGGGCTGGGTTTAGAGAACCCAAAATGGCGGACTTTGAGGATCGGGTGTCGGATGAAGAGAAGGTAATAAGTTGTCCGGGGAAGAGCAGAGGGCTGTTTCTGTGTTCTTCGGGCACAAAACGATTATTTTGTGCACATAGCGAAGCGGTATCCTCCTCCTCGGTTCTTCTTGCTGGTGTTTCTAAGGCTCCTGAAAGTGTGAAGCCTCGTGAGCTGAAGGTTCCTTTTACTTCCTCGATTTCGAGAGACTCGTTTTTTTCCCCCACCCGCCGTGTCTCTTTTAATAAGTTCAACTGCAAGAACATTCGCCAGTGCCTCTTTCGACTGATGGGGGACTAAATTGTATGACAGGCTGTCCCCGATTTCCCGTTTTATTGACATCTTCCTTTGCTTTATGGGAAATGCATACGCTCATCTACGATGCCGCTCTGATCGCCTGATAGTTAGTTACCGGTTTATTTGTTTTACCGGTCCGGTATTTATTTACTACATCTTAATCTTGCCTGTTTTATTGTCACGACAACCTGTGGCGGGGATTGTGCTGTTCCTGTGAAGTGACAACCCTTATGAACGTTATTTTGCGCTTCAGCTGTTGCAGTGTCCCTTGAAGGAATTCCCCAGTGTAGGAGAAATCCCAACATTGTTAGCCTAACAAAATAACATTCCTTGCTAAGAAATGTAGTATTGAACCCACAGTACTCATTTTGTTCTCTCAGGATCACAGGTAAGCGATTTTTGTGGAGAGCTGAGGAGCAGTTTGAAAGGATTGTTATCTCCTATGTATAAATTTCATTGTTGATCCTGGAGAAACAGGTTTTACACGTTTCAAAGCAATTCGCCAGGGTCGGCATTGGGGCAGAAGAAATGTGTGTGCCATATAGGAAGCTATATTTCTCAATCACTTTCAGCTATCCTATTGCCTGTCCAGTCTACAAACATGTCTCTTGATCTTTAATGGAATATGCTTTTGACCCAGGGAATTTTTTCTTTTGCATTTCTGCTATGCCATCAGAGCACCTCTCGCATGGGAAGGAATATAAAGGAGTGCTACATCCAGGCTATGGAATTTGTTTGATCAAATAATAGTAGGTGTGGTTATACATGAATTATAAAAATGTAAGGAAATAATTGTCCTGTGCTAGAGGCAGGAGGTGGAAGCAGTTGAGTGACGGGAACAGTGTCATACAGTTCAGTGTAGTTACGTTAGTTTTTTCACCTTACCTGTGGCTCCTAGACACTTTCTGAGGAAATACAATCATCAAACCTTCTAGTGTTCTAATAAAGGTAATCTTATTTGCTTTCCACCCAAGTGTTTAGCTAGTGACTTGGAAGAAAATGCTTGTTTGATCTGCAACATAGCTGAGAGAACCATGCCAGGTAAAGAATGGCATGGGTGTATGTGTGTGAGAGCGCATACCGTACAGACTACTGCAGCTAATACAGGGCATATACCTACCTTTCTGTTTCAGTTTTCTTCTAACTAAGTCACTTGCAAGGAAGTGGAAATGCAAAATGCTGATCGCTTTACAGATAGATTTGATGGACTCTTTTGCTCCTGGAACTTTATCGTATAGTGTTCAAATTTGAGGGGGGTGGAATATCCATGATTATGACATCTTGACAGCAGGATATGAGAAACAAGGTGTGTGAATACTTGTCTGAGATCGAATATGGTAACTAGGCAGTTTCTTGTCCCTTCTTTCCAGTTGCACATAAGCAAATCGTGTAAGTATGCACATATTTTTGTAGCTCTTCTCTGGTCATGGGCAAGCATCTTAAAGCTAGCCAGAAAGATAGGGAAACAGACATCCACTCCATTCAGTGATTGCTGCTAATCTGCAGAAGTTGCATTTTTGCTTACTTTAGCTTACTTTGGCTACTATGGCAGATGACACAGAAAGTTGAACAGCAGCAAATGAGACCTTGTTTTTATACTGTAGGCCCAGTCTTGGCATTTAATGACTTATTGAGTTCTGCTAATTTCTCCACTGTCCAAACGCTATTCCTTTCAGTTTATAGTACTTAATTTAAATCTGAGTGAAAACAGTTCACAAAGTGCACAGCAAAGAGTTCTTTATGCAAAATTACGGTATTCGGATAGTAAGGTAAAGGGACCCTTATAGGTCCAGTTGTGGACGACTCTGGGGTTGCGGTACTAATCTCGCTTTACTGGCCGAGGGAGCCGGCGTACAGCTTCCGGGTCATGTGGCCAACATGACTAAGCCACTTCTCGCGAACCAGAGCAGTGCACAGAAACGCTGTTTACCTTCCCGCCGGAGCGGTACCTATTTATCTACTTGCACTTTGACGTGTTTTTGAACTGCTAGGTTAGCCGGAGCAGGGACTGAGGAACGGGAGCTCACCCTGTTGCGGTGATTCAAACCACCGACCTTCTGATCGGCAAGCCCTAGGCTCTGTGGTTTAGACCACAGCGCCACCCACGTCTCTTATTCACATAGTAAAGAGATGCAAAAAAAATTGGGCTGAGGGCACCATGAAACCTAGAATCTGTATAGTAAGAAATTACAAGGAAGTGTTGATTTGGATACATTGCATAGTTTAAAACCTGCAGGTTATGTATTGGGAATTTCAGCTTTAAATTTAGTAAGATTGCTGTAGGACATGGCAATGAATTGCTAATTCAGCAAAGCCTAGAATTACTGTAGTCACAATATTCGATTGCAGTCTGTCTGAATATGTAGAGTCTGCATGTACCCATGACAACCCAAATACAGTAACCTTTATTTTGGTGCATTTTCTGCTCCAGAGAAGGGAAATCAATTTCTTCCAGCTTTGTTTTCATGTGAAATTGAAGCAGATGGGGACCTGTCTGCATTAGTACGCTAAGAAAACAGAAGTCAAAATTGCAGGTTGTTGATAAGCTTGAAAATAGTCCTTACCACACCAAATAACTAGAACTTTGCTCAGTTTAACAAAGGCAAATGCATTATTTTTTAGCTTAGCCATAGCTGCTATGCCTTTATTTTTCTAAAGAAATAATATAAGGCTGTGTGATTTAATGTATATGTTTGTTTTTCCCTTGCTGCTTGGACACATTCATAACTTGATATAGGTATCTTGTCAGAGAGAATGGAAATGAAAATAGATTTCAGCACACTGATGAACACACACTTTTTGATTAGTTGAGTTTGGATCTGAAATCTGAAAACAATCAAAAAAAGTTTTAGTACCTGTGATGAATTTGATAGGACTGTGTCCACAATAGATTTGTGTTTTAATAAATTGCTATTAGTTGGATTATAAAAGACCGCAAAAGGGTTGTATTCCTCCCCCCCCCCCCTCTTTCAGTTTCTCATTTTGACTGCTTGTTATTTTTTGGATACCCCGAGAGATAATTGTAGGTGAAGATGGTCAAATGAGGGGAAATGGATCCGATACTCTCCATTGAAATGAATCCTGGTGCTTGTTAGACAAAGTAATATGTTCTTTGAGCACAGTATTTGTAGGAGTGCTTTAATGCAACCAGAGCGTCATGCTTACTGCTTACAGATGCACTTTCTAATAAAAGCACATGCTATAGTTTGAAGGAGCCATCTAGGGCAATGCTTTGGAAAGTCTTGGGGGAAATTACAGGGTAAACTAATTTCTAGACGTTGCTTTTCAGTAATTTTCACCAGGGAATTATTAATGCCCAGCCCCCCAATTAACAGCGGTGGCAGCTTGGGAGTGGTGGGAGGATATACTCCATTCCTTATTCTTCTTTTATACAGATTCATGTTTCAGAATCAAAATATAGCAGTCCCTTTTCTTCCTTGGCATTATGATATGATAGACACAGTGTTCTAGTTCTGTTACATACACCAAAAGGCAGAGGAGGCTTTGTTCCCAGCTATGTGCCTCTCAGGGCTACATCTATGTGGGTGGCGTTTGGGGGGGGGAGGAGGATTGGAGCAGGTTTCTTTTGGGTAATATGGTGCTGCCGTATGTATAAGGCCAACTTGTGCGGTGCTCTTAGAATCATGACAGTACAATTGTGCATCTGTTTCAGGTCCAATGATTCTTACATGGGAGGTTGGGAGAGGGGAAGTACCTCTAGTGGGGGACACGTTGTGCTTCTTCTGGGGAAGTCTGTCCACCTTTGGTCCCAGCCCTGCACTCAGCTTTCACCTAGAAGCTGTCAGCATGAGACAGCGGCCACACTCCAGGAAACAGCTTCAAATGGCCGGCTAAACCAGGTGAGGGTGACTGATGAGTTTCAAACCCTACATGGACTTCCCCTACATGCAAAGACAAGCTCTGGTGGAATGAGCAAATGGCGGGTCTAGTGGTCAAGAAGGTAGTTTCTGCACATGTTGTAGAGGGAAATGAGGGGCAGATGGGGCTTGCCTACCTGGGAAGGTAGCCATAGGAGAAGAAATACAGTGGTACATCGGTTGTCAAACGTAATCCGTTCCGGAAGACCATTCAACTTCCGAAATGTTCAACAACTGAGATGCAATGGGCGGTCAGCAAATTCCATTGAGAAAATGGAGAAACAGGCTTCGTAAGCCGTTTGACTTCCGAGGCTCGTTTGAAAATGGAAGCATTCACTTCTGGGTTTTCAGCATTCGGGTTCCGAATCGTTCGGCTTCCGAGATGCTCGAAAACTCAGGTTCCACTGTACTCTGAGCCTAAACCTCTGCTGCCTTGAGGGATATCTTTGGGAGAAGAAAATGCTAAGGGGTAAACCATCCACAAATCCAGAATGGAGACCCTAAGACGGTTGTATGGCACCTTGTACAGCTAAGCTGGTGCCAAATGTATCGTTTTGCTTTCCTTTGGACCACATCAGCGAGGGGGGGGGGTGTCTTGTCATCTGAGCAGCCCAGGACCTCCATACACATTGCCCTGGCTTGCACCCTCAGGAGGTCACTTCACTGCTGGTAACACAGTGGTTTGACTTCACTCCCGGAGGCACACACCATTCTCTCTTGAGACAGACGAATGCCAACAACAACAAAGCTTGTTTTTATCATCTAACTAGGCATGCCAATGTTTAAATACAATTAAATCTGCCTTGGATCCACGTCATGTGTTTTTTTTTTTCCCTCTGACATGCGTTAAAATTTGGAAAAAGCATATAGATAGTAGCTTTGTGTGATGGTGGGAGTGTATTTTTGCTGAGCAAATGCCGCTTGGGAAACTCACATAGATCAGCTTGTTCACCAGTGTAGGACAATTGAATACAGGCAGTAACCCAGGCTTCTTCAAACTCGGCCCTCCAGATGTTTTGAGACTACAATTCCCATCATCCCTGACCACTGGTCCTGCTAGCTAGGGATCATGGGAATTGTAGGCCAAAAACATCTGGGGGGCCGAATTTGAGGAAGCCTACAGTAATCATTTCATGCAGGGGTTCTGTTCCCAGCCTCCATGCATGTCGGTGGAGCATGTATAAGCACGCCACACCCCGTTCCACTGTCTTCTGGGTCCAAAAGGACCTGCTCATCACAATCGCATATCAGTTGGACCTGCCTAAAATGGTCACCGCCTGTATATGAAGTGGGCTTTAATATCTATGGCTGTAATCCCATGTTTGCTTCCCTCAGAGAAAGTTTTGTTGCTTTATGTATATGTATTACTTTCAATGAAGTTTTTATTCAACCATCTTTTTCTAGCCTAGAAAACATGAAACTCATCCTATATCAATCTCAATCCCTTGTACTCATTTCTAATCTAGGTATCCCTAATATCTCTTTAGATTGGTATCCTTTGTACTTTAGGAGGAATTTGAAGTCCCTCAGTCACCTCATAACTGTTCTGATTTAATGCTGACCTGGAGCATTTGCTTTCCTAACCAGGCATCCTCAGCAAATGAATTGCATCACAGGCAACTGGTGACTGTGGGAGATATATAGTAAGCACATAGATGTCTGAATCCCATTTAAAAAAAAAACAACCTTTGAGGCAATCTGACAGAACTGCAGATATTCCTGAAGTCAACAGTAGAGTATTATTATTACTTCTGCCAAAGTCTGTCATCTTATGATCAATAGTAAAAGAACT
The DNA here is from genome assembly GCF_964270895.1 of Podarcis filfolensis. Classification (NCBI taxonomy): domain Eukaryota; kingdom Metazoa; phylum Chordata; class Lepidosauria; order Squamata; family Lacertidae; genus Podarcis; species Podarcis filfolensis. Next base: position 64,139,316 of record NC_139609.1, read on the forward strand.
ATTACTTGAAAATATTTTTTTCACTTTGAGTGCCATTTGACTCGATTTACTTGGATGTTCATTTGATGTGAAAACTAGGCCTGTTGATATATAACGTGGACCTTAGGATCTCGATCACAAATTTTGGGGATGTTAAATTTTTACATTGTGTATGTTTATATGGAAGAGAGGACATGACGACAGATAGTAGATCATAATAAATTTGTTTTAATACCAGAAGGGACAATCTCTCTTCTTTAGGGTATCTATACCTGTAGCAGTTGTGTTAATGAGGAAGTTTCAACATCATAATCCTGCATAAAATGGAAAATCTGAACCTTGTATACATGACTGAGAAAGGTACAGAAGCTCTAACTTTGATTGTCCCCTGTGATTTAATAGTCTTTCAGTGGCCCATTTTATGCATGTTGCAGTTTGCTGTTGCCCACCCCCAAAAGAGGAACATAACTAATTAGTTCGGGGTTTCTCAAATAGGATAACCAGGGACTTTCAAGGGCATCAGTTTGCACTGTTAACTGGATTGCAATATGACACTGCTGTGGCTGCACCTGTTGCAACCATGCATGTTGTGTGGCTTCAACTGCAGCCACTGCTAAATATCTGTTTAAGAGCACAGACTGAAGCCCATCTGATTTATTTGCAGGTGCGTATAGCTGCAAAATTCATCACTCATGCACCTCCTGGGGAATTCAATGAAGTGTTTAATGGTAAGTTAAAAAACCGAAATGATTCATATAAGTTCTCCATTTTATCAGTTAACAAAATAATCACTGAATGCCTATGAGGCGATACTGAACTATTTAAGACCAAAGTTCTTGCTGTTGGGGTTACTGTCATTCAGAAATAGGGAATTTGGTGTTTTTAATAAATAAACTCGCTTTTAAAATGTCTTCTGTACCAAAAATTGCAGATTGCTTGTGAGTGTCTTGGCTTTTGGTGGTCTTGCATTTTATATACGTAGGCCTTTCCCCAACATCTTATTTTTTGTGTGACAGGGCAATTGGGGCTATGCAAACAAATAGCTGCTATGCTGCTGCCTGGTTCAAGTAGCTGGGAAGGAAGATAAAACTACATATGCTGCTTCCTGCTGAGTGAACATGAATGCTTTTATGGTGCCAATATACATGTAAAGTGGGAACTTCAGTTGTTGTTACTTATTATTTATTAAATTTGTATACCGCACTTCATCCGTAGATCTCAGGGCAGTTCACAACATAAAGTTACCTCCAGTAGTTCATAAAGAAAAGGTGTTCAGGAGCCGTGCTTGAACTGTCCAAGTAGCACTTGTATTTTTGTCAACTGCCTCCGTAGTAACATTCAAGATTATTGGTCTTCTCTGGAGCCATTCATGGAAATGCAAAATTTCACACACAAAGGGTATCTGTCCTCCAGTGTGCTCCTTTTTGATATCCAGGGATGCAGGTGGTGCTGTGGGTTAAACCACAGAGCCTAGGACTTGCTGATCAGAAGGTCGGTGGTTCGAATCTCTGCAACGGGGTGAGCTCCCGTTGCTCGGTCCCTGCTCCTGCCAACCTAGTAGTTTGAAAGCACATCAAAGTGCAAGTAGATAAATAGGTACCGCTGCGGCAGGAAGGTAAATGGTGTTTCCGTGCGCTGCTCTGGTTCTCCAGAAGCGGCTTAGTCATGCTGGCCACATGACCCAGAAGCTGTACGCCGGCTCCCTCGGCCAATAAAGCGAGATTAGCTCCGCAACCCCAGAGTCGGTCACGACTGGACCTAATGGTCAGGAGTCCCTTTACCTTTACCTTTTTATCACTGTAGTAGAGAATTTTAGCCTGGTTTTTGTTTAAGAAATAAAGGGGGGGGTTCTGATTCCCACCCACGTAGTCAGCTATATGCTTAGGTACCATCTAAAAATGGGCGTATAATTGATTTCCCTCCACTCCAGTCTGAATAATTCTTTAACTCTTTGAAACCTAATTCTTTGACATATACTGTACTAAGAAAAATACTGCCTCAAAAGGAAATACCTTTCAGAAGTACTTAGTATATCGGAAGATATTCTAAATGCAACACACTTTCTTTATTTTTCTGCTAAAAGCTCTCACATTCCAAAAAAATGAGAACTATTTTTTGTGAACAATTTTTTTTGGTATCCAATCCAAACAATTTGTTGTTCAAACATTTATCTGTGTGCTAGTAAACATTATATTGAAGCAGTGCAATTGTTGCTCATCTGTATGAATGTTTTCTTCTTCTTTTTTAGATGTCCGGTTGCTGCTTAACAATGACAATCTTCTTAGGGAAGGGGCAGCACAGTAAGTACTCCTTATTTTATGTTATTTTATCTGTGTTAGCTCAAGCTATGCAATTTGTTCATAAACCACTTCAGTAAAGCTTGAAATAGGAAGGATGGAGGGATTGTTGTATATAATTGTTTTCAATACTGATGGGAGTTTGTTCAGTATAAACCTGCCAACTATAGAAATTGTATGTTTTCTGCAGTGGTGAAATATTAATAGAGGGCCATAATTTGCAAATATGTTTGAACACAGTAGGGCTATGTGTGTTTTCTTTCTGCAGAGTCAGGATCTAATATTTTCTTACTTGTTTTCTGTCTCTTACAGTGCATTTGCCCAGTACAACATGGATCAGTTCACTCCTGTGAAGATAGAAGGATATGATGATCAGGTAAATTATTCTCCTTTCGATTCTCCATGGTGTTTGCATATTGAACTTCATGTGTAACTAGATATTAAGACCTCTTCTGTGCCTGGTCTCCCCCATCCCCTTTATGCTCGCAAAATGCTTGTTCTTGTGGGAATGATTAAAGGTTAGAGATCTTGGGATGTCATTCAGGTTGCATATATTGGCACTGGACATCATGTGTTTGGTGAAGGAGAGAATTTTGAGCATGCCTGCATTTTAAAGCAATATAAAAAATGTTGTACTGTTTTAAAATGTGGCGCAGTACTGCTTTAAAGTATTGAATTTGGTGAGAAGCTGGAGAGATTATGGCTGGCTTCACTGCTTATTGCCCAAAACCTCCTCCAACTCCCCCTGCAGGAACAGGAAGCTCTATAGCCTCAGGATGGGTGGAATAGGGTGAAGACAAGACTGCACCCCAGCTAAGGGGAATGTGACTTCTGGCTACATGTTGGGGAAAGCAAGCAGGTGATTCATCATGTGCACAAGCTTTCCTTAAATGTGCTTCAACCATATGTTCCCTCCCCCCCCCCCCCCGCCATACCTCTTGCCATTTCTTTACTCCCCCAGAGGACTGACTCGTCAAGCAGCAACTAAGCATGGCTGGCTTTAATGCCTTTAAGGCAGTATCATCTTGAACAAACTGTAGGTATCCAGCACAGCCTCAAAAGCACTTCAGGTCCGAAGGTGGACTTGAGAGATGATACCAGCAAGGTAGTGAAGCAAGAAGAGGGCAGCTGGAGCAAAGGGAGAAAATGCTTCGTCAAGGGCATTGAGGTGGGGTGACAATGATGGGAGGGGGAGGGCTTACCAAGTTTTATGGAGAATATACTAATTAATGTTGAGTTTGAAAAGAGATATAAGGCTTCCTGTTCAGCAAAGCTGTTGAGTAGTCTCTTCCTTGAGGAAGATGCTTGCCTCATAGGGGTTTTCCACCTTCCCAGGAAGCTAGTGGTGGTGCAGGGTTACGCATCAGCCACTGATATGATCCAGTTTTGTGCTTCTGCCTTTCCTTAACTTGTCCCTTTCAGAATTGGGTTACTTAATGTTTCTCAAGGGTCCCTCTTGCAAACAGAGAAGGATCTATCTTTTTTTTTTTAATGTACAGTGGTACCTCGGTTTAAGAACAGCCCTGTTTACGAACTTTGCAAAACCAGAAAGAATGGAATCCAAACGGTGGAAGGGCATCGGTGGTGGGAGGCCTCATTAGGGAAAGTGTGCCTCGGTTTAAGAACGATTTCGGTTTAAGAATGGACTTCCGGAACGGATTAAGTTCGTAATCCGAGATACCACTGTACCTGAAACAAGAGCCAAGGAAGCCTGTAGGAAGGTGCACTCACAATGGCTTGCTAGTGTTCTAACTATAATGGGTTTTTTTTCCTTTTTAAGGTTTTAATTACGGAACATGGTGATCTTGGTAATGGTCGATTTCTAGACCCAAGGAACAAGCTTTCCTTTAAATTTGATCATTTAAGGAAAGAAGCAAGTGATCCCCAGCCAGAGGACACAGATGCAGCGCTGAAGACCTGGAGGGATGCCTGTGATGGTGCACTAAGGGCCTATGTGAAAGATCACTATCCACATGGCTTCTGTACTGTTAAGTATCCAATGTTCTTCTCTGGTGACTCATTGTTCTTATGTTGACTAATGTAAAGAACAGAAAAAGTTGACTCTACCAGTGACATAGATGTCGTTAGCTAACAATAGTAGCACTTTGCTTTTTCTGTGTTGCAATGGGAGGTTAAAAAAGTGTGTGTGCTACTTACACATGGCCTAGAAATATGAAAGCTGAATTAAATAACCTTGAAATGTATTTTATAGGCTTCAACCAACTCCAGCATCTTCCCTATTCTGGCTACAAAATGGAACCAAAATATTCCCTCCCTTTCCCCCTTGACAGAAGGACAAGTGTAAAATGGTGCTGTGCTTAAATGACATACAGTGTATGTCTGACATTAAACAAAATGGAAGAGAAATCCATTTGGATATGCAGGCAAAAAGGGAGTATAGGATAACAAATTAGCACCCAAGTAACACATCATTAGTCAGGAAAGCAGGCTGTTGTGTGTCAGCCTGATGCTCTTTAGAACTGGTTTTACCAAGAAATTGGGTGCCCTTTGGATGTTACAGCTGTTGCATGGGAACTGTTTTTCCATGGGTTTATTACATGGTATTGATGCACTATTTACAAGTCTGTCAGCACATGGACAGGAGCATTTGCATAGCTCTTGCTTTACAATTGTCATCTGACTGAAATTGAGATGACAATTGGGTGGCAATTTGTCTGCTGCTCATGGTGGTGGGCCATGCCTGGAATAAACCTACAGAAAAGTGTATCCCACTCTGCTGCTATAATATCTAAAGCCAGGTGAGTTTGAAGTTTTTGTGTTCTCTTATGTAAGCTTCTCTTCTGGAAATAGGTTTACAGTAAGACAATAGATGGACAGCCAACAGTCATTGCTTGCATTGAGAGTCACCAGTTTCAGCCCAAAAACTTCTGGTAAGCATGTCTCTGATACATAATCTTTATTCAGCACAAATTAATCCACACTGGTCCATATTATCCTTCATGGCTTGAAAAAGGGAACTATCTGCTGTGACTTAATGGACCATCTTCTCTGGAAGTTTAAATTCCTCAGGGGCAGACCTGCTCTTCTTTGGACCAAACTATGTGGACATTAAAAATGCAAATAACATCAGGTGGGGGCTGATAATCTTAATCGTAGCAGGTGTAGAGGGGGGATTTAACCCTTCCATCCTTTGAAGCTGGCATTTGCGCTTGTGTGAAATCACCCATTGGCATTAATAGGGGATTTCCACCCAGAGCAAGTCTCACCTTAAAAGGAAGGATTTTCCTCAAAACCAAAGCACATGATGAAAGGCTTTCTTTGTCGCCTGTGATCCTGATAATCAGGTCCCATCTATGGACTCAGAATTTTTTAAAAAACCAACCTGCATGTGAAATACAAGGAGGCATTTAATATCTAATTTAGCTGAATCAGAAGAGAGGCAGTAGCCTTACTTGTTTCAAAGCCCAAAGGCCTTAACTGTTGCTTTAATCTACTGTCAGAATAAATTACCACAGGCAAATCATTTGTGTTTTGGACTAAGAGCACACTCCTAGTGCTCTTTTGTAAAACTTAATTTTGCCTATTTCATTATAGTTAAAAAAAAACAGTAGTTCACTGGAAGCTCTGCTTTCAGAATGTGGATAGAGTTCAGCTGTGAAGTAGTGTTCATCTGCATAGGAGTTGTCAACTATATAAATTCCAAGCAAATCTGCCTGAACAAGTGAGACTAGTAAACAATTAGCCTGCTTCAATAAACCTATGGTGGAGGGAGGATTTGTCCAGTTCACTTTTGCTCTAAGGAGCTATTTGGTCACGGCAAGTGTCTGCTCTGTTTCTGTGTAGGAATGGGCGCTGGAGGTCAGAATGGAAGTTTACCATCACACCACCTACAGCTCAGGTGGTTGCAGTGCTCAAGATCCAGGTCAGTTATACAGAAGCAATGCCAGCAAATGCAATGAGGCTTCCTTCAGCAGTTTCTACATGTCTTGGCTTAAAGAAAACCTTTCGGTTTAGTCTAGAATGATGAAATTAGTGCTTTGTTGGTTGGTACCTTCCCAGAGTAGAACTTTCGAAGCTACAAGTTAACATGCCTGACTGCATAAAAAGGCTCTCACTGATTTGCATAGCCAAGATGAAATGTGCTGGAGCATGATGCAGCCCCACTTTGGTGTTTAAGGCAACAAAGCCCTGTATTCTGCTTTATCTACAATACAATTGAAATTGAGACTAACTGAGCCTTTTTAAAAGCTTATCGGCGGCAAAGTCTTTGTCTAGTTGGCCATAGTGATTCTTCATGATACAATGGCTGTCCAAAAAAAAAGATATTGGTTGGATCATTTTTTAAAAGACTTTTGGGAAATGATGCATATTATGAGAAGAGGTTAAACTGCTGTTGAGATGTTTAGCTTTGGGGTTGGGAGGTGGAGCTTTCCCTTCTGCCTATAGAGTACTTAGCACAACATAGTCCCCCAGGCAGTGCTAGAGGCTTAAATACTACTTTAAAATATGGGTTTTATTTTAATCTAGGTGCATTACTATGAAGATGGTAATGTGCAGCTGGTGAGTCACAAAGACATACAGGATTCTGTAGCAGTGTCGGTGAGTGCAGCAAGTTTCCGTTGTACTACATATAATTTTACTTCCAAACCTGGGGGGGAAAAGAGGGAAGGCTTTTACTGAAGTGAGTACCATTCTCAAGTAGAAAACTAGTACCATGAACTGCTTATTTAGAAGGAGCAATGCAGGAAGGCATGCTCTATAGATGAATTCATATGTCCAAAACCACTCTATGCTTGAGGGGGTGTTTCTCTGAGGGAGCTCTGCCATTAAGGGGCTGCAGGACTATGCTGCTTTCTCTGGTCTCATCCCTGGCATCTGCAGGGGGGAGCCTACATGTGTATGCTTTCTTAGGATGACATTTTCAGTTCCCTTAGAAATTTACATGCATAGGCCCTGCAGATATTCATGCCTAACACATGGATATCGGGAGAACTGTGTGACCTTGGGAGTGGGACTGTTTCTATCACTCAGGCCAAACTCAAATATCCAAGCAGTTGCTGATGAGTGTTTGTGGGCAGCAGGGCATTTGTAAGAAACACTCCAGGCTTCAGGAAGTATTCTTTCTCCAGGCTTAATGTCAGGAACAACAGCTTTATCTACATGCTGTACCACATTCATACTTTCTCTCAATATATGTTATCACAATCCCAGAACTGCAAAGAAACCATGTTTTTATTGGAACAGTGCTGACGCATACTTGTCCAATTTGCACAATAATTTCCAGAATACATTAAAAAAAAAAAATGTCCAGCAGCACCTTAGAGACCAAGTTTGTTCTGGGTATAAGCTTTCGTGTGCATGCACCCTTCTTCAGATACACTGAAACAGAAGTCACCAGACCATTATATATAGTGGGAGGGTGGGGTGGGGTTTTTCTCAGAAGGGTCGTAGGAGACGGGTGATCTGATATAATGGTCTGGTGACTTCTGTTTCAGTGTTTCTGAAGTACATGCACACGAAAGCTTATACCCAGAACAAACTTAGTCTCTAAGGTGCTACTGGACAATTTTTTTGTTTATTTTGACTTTGTCAGACCAACACAGCTACCTACCTGAATCTAGTTCCAGATTACATATCATCGTTCCCTGTTCCCAAAATTTTAATCTTCAGTGTATTGCTGGGGGAGGTGGAGAGAGAGATCAGGTCACATGTTTGATCTCTTAAGTTGTGTTTTCCTAAAGGACAGCAGTCTCTGCCTAAAACTTGCTGATTTTTTTAACTATGTAGCAAAGGAATTTTAAAACATTCACTGTAGTGGTTTTCAAAACACTAACAGGTACACTAACCAATTCCATTAGTCAGTAATCTGTTTAAAAATAAATCAAAATATAATGTTTATAACTGACTATATCTTGAGGGATTGGGAGCTGTGGTACTCATGTTCACTCCAAAGCTTGGGTGGGAATGTGAGTTCCCCATGGAACTTTAAGATGTTGACCATGTGTTGATATGCTAATTGTTGCCTGTTCATCTTTATAGAATGATGTCCAAACAGCCAAGGAGTTTATTAAAATCATTGAGCATGCAGAAAATGAGTACCAGGTAAGAGTATTGCTCTTTATCAATATTTGTTTTAAATTAACACTTTTAGATTATGGAAAGAACATTTTATATTCTAAGCTGCATCCAGTTATTGCATTTATATCCCAACTTCGTTCTGTAATAGAACTCAGTAGCGGCTTTCATTGGATTCCCATGCAGTCTGTCGTCCAGGCACTGCCTGGACCTGCCGAACTTCAGCAAGTTTCCCACGTTCATGGCCCTTCATGCAATGCCCTATGATAATCTGTGTATTATCTCCCCATTTATGTATTTATTTAGTTACTGGATGCACCATAACTGATAAGGAATGTAGTCTTTCTTCTCTATACAGTCATACATGTGGCTGGTGCCCATGGGGTCTGGTAGGACAGAAGGCAAAGAAGCCAACAGGAGGTGGAGCCAGAGACAATGACAGGCAGAGCCAACTGATCTTAGTTTTGCTCCCCATCCACCTCCTTGCTAAGTTCTGCAAAGGCAACACTGAGACTGAGGGGTAAGAAGCCAACAGCTGCTATCACCTCCTGGACTGGTTGTAAGATGGGAGGGGGGTGGCTAAGGAGGAAATGTTAGTTGGTGGGACAGTGCCTCAATTGTCCTAATGGACCAGCCTCCACTGCAAGCATAATTACAGGGTTTATATAATTATGCAAATTGCCTAATAAAGAAAGATCTGGGGCAGGATTTAAAAGTGAATATAACGATAGAATGGAACTATAAAGAGTAGACTTGAGAACAGAAACTCATGAGCAACAATTCTTTTCCCCATTCCCATTCTTAATTATTTGACTCATAACTCCAGGAAATGGATACTTTCCCCATCATGGTAATGTACACTAGGGGCCTGGTTTCTGACCTGGCTCCCTCCCCACCCCCAATGAAATAGACAGTAGGGCATGACTGTTGGTTAAGTTATTTCAGAATAATTTGTAATTGCAAATGTCTATATTTCCAGAACATAAGCCTGTAGGTAAGGCACAGAACCTCTAGCCTGCCAGGCTTCTAAATCTGGCCCCTAGTGCTTGCGCTATACCGCACCCTCTATATATAGTGGTACAAATTCAGACACTTACCTTACATGTCTACTGGATACATCTACAATTTCCAGGGACATCATACAGTTGTCAGTGTATTTATATCATGATCAGGAAAGTTATAAGCTACTTATCTCTGGTTTGCAGAGAAACACAGATTTGGAGAGCCAGCTTTCAGCTGTTACAATGGGCAGCAACACTTCTACCTGTGGACTTTGTGCCCAGGTCTGCAGTCATGAGCAGTGTGAGCTATAGCAATTTCAGTGATCTCATATATGATGTTCAAAGGTTGCTGCACTGGTGCAGTCAGTGTTCCATATGCAGGAGGAGAGGGGGAAGTATCATAGCAGAACTGGAGGAAACAATACACTTGTCATTCAGAATTAAGAGTGGCTCCAAGTACACAGTAGAGTGTTGAAGCCCTGTCCAGATCAGTATGTGGCAATAGTATTGACAGTCTTTAGACCGTGTTAAGTAGGGTGTGGCAGCAGATCCGTTGTGTAGGAAGAGGCTATTTCTTGCTTTTGAAATCCAATCACTCCCATTCTTTTTTTTTCTACATGATTGCAACAATTCTGGATTTAAGCACATGGATCTTCTGTTACCACTAGTCTGGCTCTTGGTTGTCATTCTTAACCATGCAGCTCACCTTAAGGTCCCAGGTGGATTGCAACACTTTAAACTACAACATGAAAAACAGTTTTAAAATTTACAATTACAAAAATTACCATTGTAAGAAATAGTGTGGGTCCTGAAAATATACATTTCATGTGGGGTTCTTTTTAAAGGAACAAAGGATGCTGCCTTGCACAGAGTCAAATCATTGGTTCATCTAACTCTGCACTGTCTATACTGACTGGCAGGGTTTCAGGCAGGATACTTTCCCAGCCCTACCTGGAAGTGCTTGAGATTGAACCTGAAACCTGTATGCAGATACACTACTAAAGAAGTGTGGCCTTTCCCCAAAGAAAGGAGTCCTAATGTTTCTTTCTTTGCTGTACAGTGTACTAATTTCATGTTTAAGCCTTCACTCAGAAGCTTCCATTGAGGTGACATAAAAAGGCTATACTGTACAGTCGTACTTCGGCTCCTGAACGCCTTGGGAGTTGAACATTTCGGCTCCCGAATGATTGAAAACCGGAAGTAAGTGTTCTGGTTTTCGAACGTTCTTTCGAAAGAATGGAGCTTCCACGGCTTCCAATTGGCTGCAGGAGCTTCGTATCAATCAGAAGCTGCATATTGTAAGTCGAACATTTCGGAAGTGGAACAGACTTCTGGAACAGATTCTGTTCGACTTCCAAGGTATGACTGTACTTCTACCATTTGTTTGGCCATGTTGGCTGAGTGTACCAAGGGGTAGCTAAAACATGTCAAGAGATAACCAGTCTTAAGGGAACTTGTTTATGTAGCATCAAGCTCTAACCTCTAGTTCACTAACTTGTTTACAGACAGCAATCAGTGAAAATTATCAGACAATGTCAGATACCACGTTCAAAGCCTTACGTCGCCAACTGCCTGTCACCCGCACCAAGATTGACTGGAACAAAATCCTCAGCTACAAGATCGGCAAGGAAATGCAGAATGCTTAAGGACAGAGCAGAGGTGGTGTAGGCAATGTTAGCATGCAAAGAAAGCAAAGCAAAGGTGGTCCTATGCCAAGTAGGTGGGTTCTCTAGTATGTTGGCACTTGTCTAGGGCTTTCAGACTTAACAGGTTTTCTAGCCTTATGGAGGACTGTCAACACACAGCATTGTCTTGTTTTCCGTTTCCCTGCCATGTAAACATAAATTTCCTTTGTAAAAGTAATCATGCATTTCCTAGTAGGCTTTCTTCATTTGGCCACTTTGGGATCAGCACGATCAATCCTTATATTGGTTGGTAAACTTCTTTGCTGAGGAAGTCCTACTAGAAATGCAGGCTGGGTAGTGCTGGAAATATTGTTTCCTTGCCACCAGTCCAGGTATTGTATTCAGCTTAATGGGACTGCTGGCAGCTTTAAGGTGCTGCACTGCACCAGATACAACTTGTCATGACCTGTCCCTCCCCCCCCCAAAAAAAAACTGCCAATCACCACCTAGCAATATCCTCTAGGCTTAGCTTTTCATGTTTGCAGGTTGTTTACAAGATTTCTCCCAGAAATCCCAAGAAGGCCAGGTCCTCTGGAAAGGTGTTTTTTGGGAGGAGTTGTTTTTGTTTTTTAAATCCAAAGACTTGAGCCACATTCTCTTCAAGTGAACTACTTTTTTCTTTGTTCTTTCCTGGAAGTACGGTTAATTTAGACATCTGCATTTTTACAGGATGGGTTCTCCATTTTCCTTTTTTAATACTTGTCTGATTGCTGCAGAGATGTTTTGTTTAGATGGAGGAAGAAATTACAGAAATGAAAAACTGTAAATGTTTAATGAACTTTGGGTTTCTTGTGCTTTAATGCTTTGTGGCAAGTTCATTGCATTTGTCCCAGAGATGTATGAATGGACGTGTCTAAATGGTCAATAAAAGATTTGCACCAACGCATTTCTTCGTGTCACCAGTCTTTTGACATGCTCAGAAAACACTGCTTGGTTGACTATTTGTTGAGATTTTAAATCCTTAAAAACTTTGGATATACTGGGAATTGGTTCCTAACATGAGAATGTTTGCTAAATTGGACCAAAGGCCATTTAGTCCTGAATGCCAATTCTGATACCAGATCGCCAACCATGCTTTGTTGTTTTATTCCCAACACATTTTCTCTGATTGCAGTATTTGTCAGGGGTAATCATTATTGCTGGATCTTTATAGCAAGCTTTCTACAAAGATCCCATTTTTTTATATTCTGGGTCACTAAAAACAAATCTAGGCCCTGTCATTCCACATAGTATATTTCTGGAAACTTCTTTTTTCTTTATTTTTGTTCATCACTGCTTGCAGGAGGGGGAGCAGGAATACTGTATAGTTCATGGCAGTGAACAGTATAAAATAAAATACAATGCATCAGTAGATCAGAATCAGTAGATCAGATGGCTATATCAACATAGCAAGATGACCCTCTGGGAAAAGCCTGGGTGAAAAGGTACATTTTAAGCAGGCACCTAAATACCAATACTGTGGTGTCTGCCTGTTTTTCATTGGAATCACATTCAAAAGTGCAAGAATAACAATTTTGATATTGGCACACATAAGACTAACCTCAGAAGTCTATACTAAGAATGTGTATCCTGATGTGGGAAAACCGCACCTGAGGTCAGTTGCCCAGCCGAGTCCTTTACTCATTAACTGTGATAGAGTGACACCCAAGAATTATCTAAAAGCAAAACTTTTATTTCTTGCTTGAGCAGGAAAGGTTACAGCAGTGATCAGGAAATTAATCAGAGGGTGAACCCTGATCTGTTTACACAACAGTTTTTATAGTCATATAGGTTGCACATTCGAGACATCCCGAAATAGTCTTACTGCCAGCTTGACCACAAAGACAGAAGTTTCCACTAGCTATGTATTTCCTGTTTATACCCTTGTTTTAAATGTCATGCCCTTGCACACTCTTAAACCTTTAATTTACACACACACACACCCTTATGGTTTGCACTTTCTCTGTTCCTCTTTTAAGTTTGCATTTCAGCGTGATAACAGTGCGAATACATGATTATGTTGTAAGCCTGCAACAAGTTGGCATTTGTCTTGCTTCAATTATGACGAAGATGGAGGTGGTCTTGCTTCAGTTGCAACGCTCCCAAAGATCAAAATGACAAGGCAATGGTATACAAAGTAAGGCATTCCTGGAAGTAACCTGGTCCCAACTTATACTGGCCAGTGCAGTATATGCTAATAGCAAGACAATAAACTTGGCCTGGTAGCATATTGGCAACCAATGCAGCAGCAATTTCAGCACAGGTATTATATGCTGTTACTAGGGCATCGCCTACAGTCTTTCTGGAGCATTCTACAACAGCTGCAGCTTCCGAGTAGACATTGAGAAGCGCCCCACATAGAGTGCATTGCAGTGATATAATCTAGAGGTGATTGATGTCTGGACTATTGCTGTTGTTATCCTATCCAGGCAAGGCTGCAGCTATTGCACAAGCCAAATATGGCCACCTTCAACTCCAATGACAGATGGATTTGAGGGCAGCTCAAGGCTACACACTGAACTTTATGATTGAGGGAAATGTGCTACCATAAGCCCAGACTTCACCAGTGATGCCACTTTGACCAAATACCAAGTTGAGGGTGTGCCTCACTCTGTGCATTTGGCTGACAATTTGGGACAACCCCATGGTTGTCACGGAGGCCATGAAGTCTCAAGCTGGCCTCCCTGTGAATGTTGAAGTCTCCTGGGTTCTTCCAACAACTCATTGGAAGCCATCTGCACCAGCTCTGTTGGGGAAGCTGCTGGTTAGTGAAATGAGCCACTAACAATCTGCAACCTGTCTCTTCAGCCCAACTCTAGATCAAGATCCTCAAGCCCATTTCCAAGCCACCATGTTTTCCTGATAATGGAGATAGACATCCTATGAATATAGCAACACACAAAATCACGTGATCCCCCTATCTAACCTTCCCCCAGTGTAGATAATCCACTACAGCAATACGTACCAAAATCAGTCCGGAATCTAAATTGGAATGGAACCATATAATCAGTTTCATCTAAAACCTCTGGAGCGTCATTGCTACAACTTGCTCATGTACCCTGTCCATGCTCACTTAGGTTGAACATCCCCTTTATTTAGTTTGAAGAAATGTTTCACATAATTCAACATGGCATTTTACCTTCTTAAATAATCTGGTGACTGCAACTGGCTACCTCGACGTTCACCCGATTCCCAAATATTCATGCCTAAATTAATAGCAATGCCAATATTGATACAAAAGTACTTCCAACTGTCATGAAAAATGTGCATTAATTATTACTCTCTGATGCCTGTTTTCAACCAGCTACCATCTTGTTACCAACCATGGGATAAATGAAGGGACTTCACTGGAAAATGATGATCTGGCCACAGCTTTTCATAGTTCATTATGTTTACTTAGTTTGAATGAAATTGCTAAAGACTGCCTTTAAGTAACTGTCTTTGGTTTGGGCTACTTGGTGTTCTAAGGTTTTCTGGGCTAAAGCTAGGCTATTTTCCCTGTATTTTAGTCAGTTACTTAAAAGATTTATATTTTGCCTTTTGAATCAATGATCCTCTGAGGAATATCACATTTAATTGAAATTGTTAGAATGCTGGAGTATGGTGTGTCATCCCCCCACCCCCAAGCATAAGAACTATTATTGCTGTAAATGTTAACATACCATATGATGTGGGTGAAAGCACATCCAAGGTTCAGACATGGCTGAGTCACTTTGTCCCAGCAATGATGAGAGAGTCCAAGAAGCACTTCTTTCAAACAGGCAGAATCAGATTTTATTTCAAGCTACAGACAAGAAAGGTTGCTTGACAAGCAAACAGCAAAGCTTGTTCAGAGCTGGAAAACCTCAGATGGGTTTCCAAATCCGTTTATACATACAAGTAAATGAGATAATATTTCCACAATAGGTAACCACCAGAAATTCTCTGTATATGTCTACTTAACCACTTCCTACAGAATTAAGGCTGTGTGGACAGTTTCCCCCCACAGGGCACCAAACCTCCTCACAACACCATATTATGAAACACATGCAACAGCAATCTGGGCTCATGCCTTTGTTGCAAGGAATTTTAAAGTACATGTGGCCCACTCAAATTGTGTCCAAGAATTGACAGACGCAGCAATGGAGAAAAAGAAAGTGGTATTTTATTGCTGAGCAATAATGACCCAGTGGAATGATTTCCAAAGACTGGACGCCGCCGAAGCTCTAGCGCCCTAAGGCTTTATACCTGAGTACATACATCATAAAACATGACATAATCGTATATAATCGCATATGGCAGCAAAAATCAAACCAATGAGCACATGCATAAACCTTGCCCCTGACCATGTAAAGAATCCTCCCCAACTTCTGCTTTCCTCAGACGGTACATCAGCCTGACCTTTCCCCTGATTTATAGTAAGAAAGGAGAAAAGAAACTTATTTGCCCATTACAATGTTGGTAACCCTCCTACACACTATCCACAGGGACATGGTGGTTAGCGTTTTCCTGTTTTTAGCCGCTGAGGGGCTTGCCTGGACGGAGGAAAGTACCAGCACATCAGATTTATTGCTTCCTAGTATGTTGGCGAACCATTGAGTGCATTAGAAGAACGGGGGGAGGGAGAAATGGGGCAGAGGTCATTTTGGATTTCTAAAATCTAAGCATTTAGCTCTGCAGAAGCCTTCATGATTCAAACACCCTTCGTATACATGGATATATAGAAATCATAAAGATATATGGTTATATATGGATATATGATTATATAGAAATCATAAGGGTAAAATTCATCCAGGTAGTCCTGCTTCACCTTAAGCTTTTGATGCTAGCAAGCATAACTGAGATGGAGATGGCTACACAAGATGGAGTCGGTCTTGCTCATGCATATAAAAATGGATCTTCCATTCGCCCATCTCACATATATGCAGCCTTTTCAATAATTATAAAAATGTAGGTATAAAGTTTAAGATTAAAATAGCTTACACATAAGTTTAGAAATCTGCAATGAAGTACATAATAAAAAGTCTGCTATCCACTTGATTTTAAGTTCATCTGAGAAATCAAGAAAATTCATGCTTCCTAACTGATGGTGGATGGGGAGAGAAATGGGAAAATGGCATGGGAATGTATGTTGGAAGAGGTCTTACTTTTTTTTTTAAAACAGGTCTTGCTTTTAAGATTAAACAATGTAGTTTTGAGATCTAAAGCAAATGCCAAAGTCTGTATCAGTATATTGGGATGCCTCAATCACAATGGAGATAATTTTGGAAGGATATTTGACTTTGGAGAAATGCTGATAAGGAGGAATTGTCCGACTACGTATTTGTTTAGCTACTGCTGATCATCCTCTGAGACACAGGAACAAAACTTTTTTAATTATCAAGGGAGGGTCTGCATAAACTGACAAAGCCATCTAAAAGGACTCAGGTTACTGAATCAACATTAGATACACTTTGGACCTACTAGTGTCTGTTCTAAACCTGGTTTTGAGAACACTTATTTAATGAAAATTCAACTCTACACCTATTTACTGGCACTGTGGGTTAAACCACAGAGCCTAGGACCTGCTGATCAGAAGGTTGGTGGTTCAAATCCCCGCGACGGGGTGAGCTCCCGTTGCTCAGTCCTTGCTCCTGCCAACCTAGCAGTTCAAAAGCACGTCAAAGTGCAAGTAGATAAATAGGTACCGCTCTGGCGGGAAGGTAAACGGCGTTTTCGTGCGCTGCTCTGGTTCGCCAGAAGCGGCTTAGTCATGCTGGCTACGTGACCCGGAAGCTGTACGCCGGCTCCCTCGGCCAATAAAGCAAGATGAGCACAGCAACCTCAGAGTCAGCCACGACTGAACCTAATGGTCAGGGGTCTCTTTACCTTTTACCTTTTAACCTGCATTGAAATACATGAGGCCTACTTGTGAGTAGAAATGCACAGAATTGCAATGTAATGCACTTTTAATCTGAAAATGCACCCATCTGTGAGCTAAGTCGCTATTGTATGGATAAATTTCTAAAATGGGAGTTGGTAAAAGTCAGCTTGCTGAGAGAGCCAAATTTCCTGCCTCCAAATTAGAGAATGCCCCAAGCCATTTTGATACCTGAGGCAGAAATTTAAAATCTGCCTCCTCTGATGGCACTGAAAAATATATTAAAATAACTGAATGGTGCCTTTTAATAGTACCTAAAATCTGCTGCTTCGCAGTGCAATCCTATCCTTACTTACTCAAGCCCCACTGAATGGAGGTTTGCAGCCTTAGCCTGCCTAACAAGAGGAACAGTCATGATCCTCGTTATTAAAGACTTAGCAAAAGTTACTTTTGTACATATTCACAGTTCTTACTTATTTCTTCACCTGTTCCACGTCTAAGCGTTCGACCATTGAGCTCAGGTTATAGAATTGTGCTTTCCTCTCCTTCCTTATTTCTTTCCCCACCCCATGGGTGGACTGATAAAAAAAAAGGAAAACCATCAGCAAAGCCCTTTCTGTCCCTGGGGCAGGAGAGGGGGTTGCGGTCTAGCCCCTCCCCCCCTTCGGCGCGGGGGCTGTCGTAGCCCCCGCGAGAGGTGAGGGAATCCCTGGGCGTGCTCGCAACCCTGGCCTCCTATCGGAGGGCCGGGGGGAGGCGGGGCTTAAGCTAATTTAAGCCGGGCACGCCCAGGGTCCACCCTCTTCTCCCCTGAGCAGCCGAGAGGTTTTGGATCTCTTACCCGGTCTTCCTCAAGCCTGTTCGAGCGGCGTGGGATTTGCTTTTTTTTTTTTCTTCTTTTTTTTTTCAACTGCGTTCAGCTGCCCTCACCTTCAGCCGGAGCTGAAATCACTAGCGGGACCTCGGTCTTTGCTGGAGCTGGAATCTCGATCCCGCGCTTGGAAAGGGTAACACGCGCTTGCCAGGTCTCCCTCCGCTGTGCGGTTCATTTAAACCTCCTTGCTCTTTGGAGCCGATTCCTCCCCTCGCCTGCTGCCGCTTCGTGCGTCCTTCTCCCCCTCCTTTAGCCCTCCTCCCCCTCCTTTCTTTTGTTTGTCCTTTTAAAAAGCAAACCCTGAATCCTTGTGTGCCGAACCCTGTCTGCTTGGTGCTAGCAGTTTATTTTCAGCTTCCTTTCTCGCTCCCCCGTTTCCCCCTTACCTCTGCGGAGCTCCGTGCTGGTTGCTATAGAAGCTTGTGGGCGTCACATGGTGAAGGCTCAGAAGCCATTTTAGCTAAGGGCAGACCAGCAACCTCATCCACCCTCCGGCCGCCACTTTGAGGAGCCTTGTGGTGAAGGCTTGGTAGCCATTTTAACTGAGGGCGGAACAGCGACCACCCCCACCTTCCTACCACCATTTTGGGGGAGGCCCAAACCACAGGGCGTCATTGTTTTGACGCCACATGCTGAAGCCTGAGGGGCCATTTTGAGATAGGGCAGAGTGCACTGGCCGCCATTTTGAGAAACCACGTGTGAGGACAGGGGCAGCCATTTTGTGTAAGGGCAAGGGCCTGGCAATTACTTTTGATCGTTAAATTAATTCTCGCCTTCCTATTTCTCAGAACTTGTAGATATTTTCATTGGGCATTGCAGCTTCATTGGATGTAGCTGGTTGTTGTAGGGCTGCACATTTATTTTCAATTGAGGAGCGTTTGTAAGCTTTTCTTCCAGCGTTTTCACGCAAACTCCTGGTGAACATCGCCATCTAGCGGCGGCAGTGATATTAGCAGCTTTATTGGAAGTGTTATTTTTATGCCTTTAATTTGCCTGCAGCCTGTAATTGTTTGCTTATCAGGTTGCTTATTTGCCTAGTTATTTTGTTCCTTTGTTCACCTAATTCTAAGTTAATTTTTTTACTTTAATTCGGCAGCAGTCTGTAATTGTGTGCTTATCAGGTCGCTTATTTGCCTAGTTATTTTGTTCCTTATATTACTTAATTCCTAGTTATTTTATTCCTTATCAGGTTGCTTATTTGCCTAGTTATTTTGTTCCTTTAATTACTTAATTCCTAGTTATTTTACCCTGTGGTTGTGTACCTATCAGGTTTGCTTATTTGCCCAGTAGTGCTAGATAGTATATTGGCTTTAGCAGATTAAATACTAGCTAAGCTTTGTTACCTCCTGGAAGTTAAGCTCCTGTTTCCCTCAATAATAGAGAGTCCCCCTGGTGGTGCAGCAATAAAACTGCTAGCACATTTGCAAAGCTAAGCAGGGTCCGATGTGGTCTCAAATTGGATGGGAGACCAGGTGCTGAAAAGTTAAACAGAAGATTACTAGATAAAGGTGGAATATATTTCATTTTACTGTTTTACTACAAAGTATAATACCTGCACTTTTAGTCTCATACATTGAGATTGACTGGTAGGAGGAGTAGCTCAGGCAAGTAAAACACATAGTTATTTCTGTGATTTACATTTATAAGTGGGACTTAATTAATACTTTCGCAGGCAACCGTTTAGCAATCATTCAAACTGGGTGCTATTTGCCTGAATTTCTCTGAGTGTCTCAACAGCGGGGCCAGTGGTGGTTATCAGCACTCTGGTCACAGCTAGCCCGTCCCAAGGTGGTAGTGCAACCAGGGGGGGAATTGCTGAACAGTGCGGTGTAGATAATTTTGAACTACATTTCACCACAATAGGTAATTCGGAAATAAATAAATAAATTAAATAAATAAATAAATAAAATAAAATATACAGATCCTAAATTTTGCTAGTCCAAGCCTTGGTGCTGTGTGGCAATACTGAACAAGAATCACGCATAGTTCATTATGGCTTCCGACGGAAACCAGCAGTCTACCACTGGCAGCAGCCTGCCGGCCCCCTCCACAAGTAACGATGGTGCGCAAACGGCAGTTATAACTTGTGACCCACAAACGTTAAACCAGTTCTTCAGGGTGTTCGAAACCCTTTACAGACAGTGTAGACCCGGGTCAGCGGCGCTGCCAGCGCTGGAGCCAACGCAGGACGTAATTCCTGATACTCCACCCCCCATCCAGGGCCTGCCTGGTTCCTCGGCTGCACCGTCGGCTATGGCCCAACAGGGTCCATCAGTGGCTGCCGCCCAGGCGCCTGCCCCGGCAGCGGGTGCTCAGCCAGACGCCGCAGCTAGTGGGCGTCCCGGAGCGCGGGCGCAATCTGCCCGCTCCAGAAAAACCACGCAGGCTGCCAGTAAGGGCAAGGCCCCAGCAAAGGGCAAAGGTAAGGGGAAGGCACCCAAGAAAGGGAGCGGCGGTAAAACCATCTCTCAAGCTATAGGTACACCAAGTGTCTTTCAGGAGCAGCAGGTGCACAGTTCCACCGAGGACAGCGCGGGTTCTGGCTCCGAAGGGGTAACAGTGGAGAATCAGCCTTCTTGCTCAGCGACCGACGCCTCTTCTAGCACGCCACAGGGGGGTAAGAGGAAGGCCAAAAAGAGGCACACGTCGGCTAGGAAGAAGAGGAGCAGGCATTCGGATACCGAGGAGGAGGAATCAGGTACGTCCTCATCAGACTCGGATTCTGAGGGGCCTATGGATGGTTATTGGGGAATTGGGGAGTCGAATCATGGGATCCCCCTATGGGCCCATGAAAGGAGAGCCAATTCCCACCGTAAGGTTTTTAACGGGGTGCTGTATTGGAAGGATGGGGCATTGGTGGAGGATGTTAAGGTTGCCACCAATCAACCCACGGACTTCATTTTGGGGAACCACTTGTCACATAGGAAGAGGAATAAAATCCTCAACGGGGATTACGTGGATATTTTCACTCTACTCCCTCCAACAAAAATTACAGGTAAAGGTGAGAAGAGACGATCTTATGGTAGAAGGAGGTATAGAACGCCCAGGGCGGAACGCACATTCGATAACTGGTTAGACGGGTACCAGGTTTTTATGGGTGTAGTGTGTGCAGCTTATCCCCACCGCGCCATGGATTTAGTGGCTTACCAGGCTCATGTGAGGCGGGCGCGTGCGCTAGCAGGCGAAAATGCTGCTTTGACGTACGACGAGAACTTCCGAAGGAATGCTTCTCTCCACCCCACCACGCGATGGGACCTTACAGATCCTAACTACTGGGGAGAGGATGTAAACCCCTACATCGAGAAGAAAAGTCAGGAGGCGGCGAAAGTGGGTAAGATTGAGCCAAAGAAACGTCGGCAATGCTGGGAATTTAACAGGGGCGTATGCTCTCGCCCCTTCTGTAAGTATCTGCACGAATGCGAGCAATGCTGGGGTAATCACCCCGCTTCTGCGTGCTTCAAGAATAAGCAACAGCCCTTTCGGGGGGGCAGGGGGTACTTCCATAACAATCCCAGAGGTGCCCCCGGTGCATCCCGTCAAGGTCCCGGCAATCGCCAGTAACACTGACTTAGGTTTGGCATTCACCCCCGTTCGCCTTCAGCCACTCAAAGACCTTTTGGAACAGTATCCTGATAAGGCCGCGGCAAAATACCTGTGGGAGGGGTTTTCTTCGGGATTTAGGATCCCGGTGGCCACTCCACCAAGCTCCAGGGAGGCGGGCAACCAAAAATCTGTGAGGGAACGGCCCGACATAGCCAAAAAGAAGATAGAGAAAGAAATCACGGCTGGCAGGGTGGCTGGTCCCTTTCCCGAACCGCCTTTCCAGGGGCTTCACCTCTCCCCGCTGGGCATTGTGCCAAAAAAGGCCCCAGGGGAATTCCGCATGATCCACAACCTCTCTTATCCTAGGGGGGGTTCGGTAAATGATGGGATTCCTCAGGAGCTTTGCACAGTGAAATACGCTTCATTTGATCAGGCCGTGAGGATGATCCGTCGATTTGGTCAGGGTGCTTTCCTTGCAAAATGCGATATAGAGTCTGCCTTCCGCCTCCTTCCGGTTCATCCGGAGGACTTCAAATGGTTGGGATTTAAATTTGACGGCGCGTATTTCATTGACAAAGCTATGCCCATGGGCTGCTCTGTTGCATGCGCGGCCTTCGAGTCTTTCAGCACGTTCCTTGACTGGGCACTGCGTAACAGAACGGGGTCGTCTGGCGTCTCGCATTACCTGGATGATTTTATTTTGGCCGCGGATAATAAGCCACGTTGCTCATCTCTGCTAGATGCTTTTACATCCCTAGCCGGCGAACTAGGGGTACCCCTAGCCGCCGAGAAGACAGAGGGTCCGGCCACATCCCTAGTCTATTTGGGCATCGAATTGGACACCATAGCCCAAACTTCTCGCTTACCCGTTGAAAAATTGGTGGCGCTCAGAACAACCATACAGCAGCTCTTGCCCCTAAAGAAAGTAACATTGAGACAGGTCCAATCCCTGCTGGGGCATTTAAATTTCGCCTGCAGGGTGGTTGCCCCAGGGCGGCCATTTTGCGGGCGTCTGGCGCGACTGGCGGCGGGCCTCAAAGCACCCCAACACAGGGTGCGGCTATCCAAACAGGTGAAGGCTGACCTAGGGGTTTGGTTACAATTCTTGGAAAAGTACAATGGGATATCATTATGGCAGGATACCCTGCTTCTCAGTGCCGACTTTCAAGTTCAATCTGACGCAGCCGGGTCCTTGGGTTTTGGGGTTTACTTCCGCGGCCAGTGGCGTGCTAAACGGTGGCCCACAGATTGGCAAAATCAACCCATTACCAGGGACCTTACCTTCCTGGAGTTCTTCCCGATTGTTGTGGCTGTACATCTGTGGGCGGATCAGTTTCGGAATCACAGGGTTTGCTTTAACACTGACAACCAAGCAGTTGTAGCGGTTCTCTCAAGGCAGTCTGCGCGGTCCACCAGGGTGGGTGACCTTTTGCGGGCCTTTGTCCTGCTGTGTCTGGAACATAACATTTATTTCTCGGCCAAATTTGTGCCTGGCATTAATAATGATATCGCGGATGCTCTATCTCGTTTCCAGATGGAGCGCTTCCGCTCGCTAGCGCCAGAAGCGGACCAATCATCGATGCCTTTCCCGGAGCATCTCTGGAGGATTGGGAGCGAGATATAATGAAGGGAGTATTCGGTGCAGTGGCCCCGTCCACAATGAGGTCGTATAAGAAGGCGTGGGTGGAATTTTTAAAATTTCGGGCGCGCACCCCTGGCCCAAGTAAACACTCCATTCCCTCAACCAGGGAGGTGCTCCGCTACTTGGCACACTTGAGGGCGTTAGGCCGGGCCCCTAAGACACTCAACATTCACTCAGCGGGGATCTCGTACTTCTGTAAAACATTTTTTGAAAAGGACCCATGTGCAGCCTTCATCGTGCGCAAAGCCTTGCAGGGATGGCGCAGGCAGCAACCCCCTGGCGCGGACAGTAGGCGACCCGTAACTTACGAGATACTTTGTAAGATCCACAAGGCCCTTCGTCAAATTTGCTGGTCAAAATACGAAGCGCGTTTATTCTCTGCAGCGTTTTCCATTGCTTTCTTTGGCGCACTACGCGTAGGCGAGGTAGTGTGCGAAGGGGAAGCCACCCAGCCTCAGAGGGGAATTTTGTTGGGCGACCTGACCCTCTCTAGTACCGATCTCGTGGTGCGGGTCCGAAACTCCAAGACAGATCAGCAAAGCAAGGGGGCCCTGCTTCGGCTCCAGGCGGTATATGGCAGGGGCCCTTGTCCGGTTCGGGACACGCGGCGTTTTCTTTACTTAAGGCCTGTCGGCCAGGGTCCGCTTCTGATACATGCGGACGGATCTCGCCTTACTAGGCACCAATTCACCAGGGTTATGCGGTCGGCGCTGTCGACGTGTGGTTTTCCAGCGTCTGAATTTGCTGCACACTCCTTCCGTATTGGTGCAGCCACCTCTGCAGTACATATGGGGCTCCCCACGGAGAGAATCAAGGAAATGGGGAGGTGGAAATCTAACGCGTACAAAACATACGTGAGAAACAATTTGTGACTGTGTGTTGCACCCCTGACCTCCACCCGCCTTTTCTTTGCTTTTCAGAGCCCTCGAGACTGCGCATTTGGTTGGTCGGCCACAGCATCGTGCACTGGGCCAAGTTTCATGCCTTGCGAACTGGACTGGGCGGCAACCTGAGTTTACATCCCAGGGTGGAGCTGGTTTGGATAGCGCGTAGAGGGATGCGCTGGAGCGAATTCAAACCGGTGGTGATGGCCAGGGCTGCGGCTGAGGGGCCGCCAGACGCCCTTGTGATTCAATTGGGGGAAAATGATCTCGCATATCGCAAGGCGATTGATCTGAGGTGGCACATTTTTGACGACCTGACAGAGTTGGTCATTGCATACCCACATGTTACAATAATGTGGTCCTCATTGCTGGAGAGGAGGACATGGAGAGATTGCGGGAGCCCAGTCGGAGTCAACAAGGCGAGAAAGGTTTTAGAACGAGCGGTGGAACGTAGAGTGGCGGATCTGGGCGGGTTTGTCATCAGACACCCGAGCATCCAGTTCAGCAATGAGGCCCTCTACAGGAAGGATGGCGTGCATCTGTCTGATGCGGGGAACGAAATTTGGTTGGGTGACATCATCGCAGGAATTAGGTCTTGGGTTCAGGGGTTTCCATAGACGAGCATAGGAGTTGGTTGCAGGGTTGAAGGTATTGGCGGCGAGCTTTGCTCGAGTGGCGGTTAGGCATTGGCTGGGGTTCTATGGTTAGTCGAATGGTTGGGGGGGAAGGAACGCCATCACCTTCCCCAGGTAATGGGGTAGTCCGGTACAGGACTCCGAGGGGCGTTGTCTTGTCCGAAACCTGTCTAGGTAAGGGCCCCCGGCACGCCCAAGCGGTGACACCCGCGGGGGCCCTAGTTGGCGTACTCCAGCAGGGGCTTCCCCACGGTTTTGTGTTAACCCTTCCCGGACTACATGCCGGGTAGCAGATAGGAGCCAATGCCTAAGGCCAATACCTTCAATTCTTTAATCAATAAAGTTGTGGCCATTTCAAGCCCAATTAAATCTTAAACGCTGTGTCCTGTGTCTTTCTTTCCGGGGGGAGGGGTTTTGACACGCAAAGCCCTTTCTGTCCCTGGGGCAGGAGAGGGGGTTGCGGTCTAGCCCCTCCCCCCCTTCGGCGCGGGGGCTGTCGTAGCCCCCGCGAGAGGTGAGGGAATCCCTGGGCGTGCTCGCAACCCTGGCCTCCTATCGGAGGGCCGGGGGGAGGCGGGGCTTAAGCTAATTTAAGCCGGGCACGCCCAGGGTCCACCCTCTTCTCCCCTGAGCAGCCGAGAGGTTTTCCCATCCCGCCCACCCTTTGAGGCGTAGGCAGTCGTAGGTAGGCATGACCTTGCTATGGACTCCGGTTGGTCGCCGCAAGGGGCCTGGTAGGAATTTTTTCCAAGTTGGCAATCTTCGGCCAGTTGGTTTTTTCGCCTACCTCATAGCAAACGTCACAACTTTCCTTGTATTGGCGGTTAGGCATTGGCTGGGGTTCTATGGTTAGTCGAATGGTTGGGGGGGAAGGAACGCCATCACCTTCCCCAGGTAATGGGGTAGTCCGGTACAGGACTCCGAGGGGCGTTGTCTTGTCCGAAACCTGTCTAGGTAAGGGCCCCCGGCACGCCCAAGCGGTGACACCCGCGGGGGCCCTAGTTGGCGTACTCCAGCAGGGGCTTCCCCACGGTTTTGTGTTAACCCTTCCCGGACTACATGCCGGGTAGCAGATAGGAGCCAATGCCTAAGGCCAATACCTTCAATTCTTTAATCAATAAAGTTGTGGCCATTTCAAGCCCAATTAAATCTTAAACGCTGTGTCCTGTGTCTTTCTTTCCGGGGGGAGGGGTTTTGACACGCAAGCCTGAATCCTTGGATTGGCAGGGGAAGAGGTGATTGGTTTGTCTCCACCCTTCCCAGGCCGACGAGGAGCCTGAGTCAGCCTGGCCATTAGCTTTCAGTTTCGTTTCTTCCGGTTCAGAGCCGATAGTCTTGCAAGCAGATAAGCTGCAGGCTGGATCATTTCACAGGCGGAGGGAAGCCGGGCAGGCGGATTTGCTGGAGCTTGTTGGTGGGAGCGGAGGCGAGGAAACGACCACCATGCCTAAACGCACCGTAAGGGAGAATAAGGAGATCGGAGAGCGGTTCCTGCAGTTCCTAAAGGAATCTGGGAAGGAAAAAGTGAGCAACAAAAAAGAGCTGACGGCGATCTACAATCAGGAGTTTCGGTACAGGTTAGTAGACTAGAGCGATGGGGGGCGGGAGAGGTTCAAGGATGGCGGAGCGGCCAGCATCTCTGCAGCGCAGGAGGCTTTTCCTCTCGGCTTCCTGGCTTTGGAATGAAGGGGAAAGCGCTGGAATCCCTACTGAGCAGCAAGCCCAGGCTTGCCCAGAGTGGGACCCCCCCCCCCGGGCCTCTCGCTTAATTCAAACTCGCCTCTGGGTCTCCTCGGTGGAGCGGAACTTCGCGCGCCCCGACGCCTTTCCTTTCTGAGTTTGGCAAGCAGCAGCGGCTGCGTTCTCGGCGCAGCGCAAAGGCGCACCCGTGGCGCAAAATGGGGCACATCGGTGTACTACAGACGGCCGTGTTCGAGGGGAGGGAAAAGGCTGGGGTGACTTCTCTCAGTTGTTCAGCCTTACATATTAGCGCTCGAGAAGGAGGTTCTGAGGAGAAACACAAGAAAAATGGAGCAAGGATGTGGGGTCGAAGGGAGGGAGTCAGACGGTGCTCAGAGGAAGGGTAGTAGGCGAAGGAAAGGAAGGGCCCCGAGGAGAAGATTGGGTGGGTTGGCCTCCAGGATAAGTAGACCGGTTTCAGAATGGTTTGGTTGAAACATGCAAGTTGGACGGCGAGCTTTTCCTGTTGATCTTTAAACATCGCCTTCTCTGGTGGGTTCAGAGCAGCCTACAGCCATGTTTTCTGCAAAGTACCAGACCTTCAAAGCACATTCCCTTCCCCACCCAAAATAATTAAAAAGGGAACTATGGGAACTGTAGTTTGCCCATCCCAGGCCTGTAATTCACAACACCTTAAACGACAGTTCCCAGGATTCTCATGGTCTGACGTGGCTACGGTTGGGTAGGTTGAGGTTAGGAAGGCGGGTAAAATAAATTCTTCCCATATTCCCAAAATTAAGCTCTCAATACACAACTTTGTTCTGTTCACCTCACTTCCCCAGTTCTCAGTCTCTAAATTACTCAACAGAAATGAACACACAAGTGCTCAAACAAACACAACAACACCCAGGACTCCCTATGAAAATTGTGCATTTGTGGTTTAGTGGTGCAGTGTAGCTGATGGAGTTATTGGGCACTTGCAGACGGTCACTTTTGGGGGGGTGGGAGCCAATAAAGTACTTGCAAATTCAGGCTTTGACACTTGCGTGTGACCAGAGTCCTTACCCCACCAAAACAGGACATTTTGCAATGAGGAAAGTGACAGGAAAATGCACTGGAAAGTGCAGGGTAACAATTTTCTGATGCAACAGCCCGTTTCATTGGCATCTAACCTCCCCACAAACTTTATGCAAAGAAATTAGGGTAAATTCTCAATAAATAGGCCATCGGGAAATGACCAAAATAGGAAGTGGAAATGGCAACACGAGAGTTCTCTGTAACAATGAGGCCCAGTCGTGGATGGTGAAAAGGCAGAATACGCTAAAGATTGTTCAAAGATTTTATAGATGAGTTAGGTGGGATGGGGAAGCCGCATAGTTTGGCTCATTGGATACAAGCCAATTTCTTCCTCTTTGAAGCTGCTTACAGTGACTGTTGTGTTGATATGCATCAGATAGAAGTGGACTATTGCTCATAGGCTGACAACTGCTTTAAAAAAAGCAATTTCCCCTCTTTGGGACGATTTTCTTAAATGACCATTTTGGATGCTGGAAAGGAATTTCTCTACTGCGCTCACATTAGTAATTTGAGGGGGGGGGGAATGGAATGAGAAGAATGTTTTAAAAGATAGTGTAGGCATCCCCTGAGAGGGTGTTTTTAAGAATCTCGGAGCACAAGAATGTGGCTGGAGAATTAGAGTTTGGTTTGGAAATTGGAGAACTTGTTGGAGGAGAACCAAAGGGTCACTTTCAGATGTTGTAATTTCTAGAAGGTGGAAAAAGAGCAAAAGGGACCAAGCTGTGCCATGCCTTAAAAAGATTAATGATTAGTGTTCCTCAGAACAGAACCCTATCTGTGCAAATAACATTGTTTGTCTTACTGGTAGGAAGGCTGTTATAAATGGTCAAGGTTTCAGCTGCTAAAAGTATGTGACCATTCTAGTCTGAGGTAACTGGGCCTAGGACAGCAATGTTATTGTGACCTCCCTTCTCCTTTTCAGCAATGTGGAAATGAAAAGGAGTGGGGTATCCACAGACAAGATAGGTGTTTCTGTACGTTTGGAGGGCTCTTCATGGGGGGATGGGGATGGGACGACTTACATTGAGCATTGTGTATGCGCAAAATCCTCCCCTATAAGCAGAGCATTAGAAAAATCGAAAGTAAATCTCCCGAGCAACAACCTAGTTCTAAGGTAAGAAGAGAAAAGCTAGACAGCCTGCTTACTACCTCCAGCTGAGGTAGCCTTTTAATCCCCAAACTGCCATCACGGGCTAGCGAAAAGCCATTTTACCCTGAAGAGAGGACAGAGAAACCTGTCAGTTAACCTGATTGAAGAGAGCAGCATGAAAATATCAGGTAACAACAAGGAACCAAGCTGCTGCTTAGCAAACAGTTTATTGTTTGTTCTGTTTATTGTATGCTCACAGTGGAAAGGTGTGAGGTCAAATTTTCTCTTCCTCCCAAGAGCTTTCCCAGGCAGCACACAGAGGAGATGCTCTGCAAGGAGTTCCTTGCTCTACTTCGTGGGCTAACCCAGAAATATTTCTCGTCTGTAGCTTTCTGATATCAAGGAAATACCGTCTGGCTTTTAGAAGACATCTGAAGTCAGCCCTGTTTAGGGAAGTTTTTAATATTTGAAGTTTTATTCTGTTTTGAGTGTTCTGTTGAAAGCCGCCTAGAGTGGCTGGGGTAGAAATAATCTATTATTTATTTATTTATTTGCTGTCTGCACAACCTGCACCTCACTTTTGAATACAGAGTGTTTATTAATCTTCCCTCCCTGCACTCTTTCACTCAAGTTGGGGACCCGCTTCCCACCTCAGTGTTACAGGCACTTTAGCACTCAAATTCAGGGCTGCTGATGCAGCATGGGAAGTGGAGCTTGTAAGAAACAACAACAAAATTTTCCCATACTGTACTGCTCAGGTTGAGGACTACAGCTACCAGGGCCGCCTTACCCATAGGCGCTAGGGGGTGGGGTGCTGGGCTCTCAGGGGTGCCAGACCAAGAGTCTGGGGTCCGAGAGTTGAGTCCGGGGAAGAGCCCGCCCATTGGTTGGAGCGCCGCGGCAGGCTCTTCTGCTGCGGATGGCTCTGCGTCACGAGTTTCAGGGTGACTGAGCCAGCAAGACACTGAGACGGCCGGCCGGCTCCACCCTCCTGCATGCCTGGGACTGAGCAACTGGGGGGGGGCGCCAGGTGGATCTTTGCACCCCGGCGACGCATATGCTTCAGACAGCCCTGACAGCCACTGAGCTAGCCTTCCCCATATATTTTAATGGCTTCAAGCAGCTTCTCCTAATTTACCTGAACTGTTCTGTGCCAAATGAAATACACTTCAAAGAAATACAGTGGGCGCTCGGGTTGCGAACGTGATCCGTGCGGGATGCACATTCGCAACTTGCATCTGTGCATGCGCGGGTTGCGATTCGGTGCTTCTGCGCATGCGCGACTGCCGAAACCCGGAAGTAACTCGTTCCGGTACTTCCGGGCTTCGGCGGTCCGTAACCTGAAAAAACGCAACCTGAAGCATCTGTAACCCGAGGTATGACTGTACTTTGGTTAGCTCCTGGCAAGACTTGTATGCACAGGATTTTCAGTGAGTAGCTAAGTTCAGATTCCTGGAATGTTAAAAAAAAGTGTGGGGGTAGGGAGTCGCAGCACAGTAAAGGAAGCACATAATGGCACAAGATTGCTTTTTTGTTTTGGCTGCTCCTTTGGAATTTGTCTGATAAGAAAAGGCTCGTTTTTCAAGGTCATTTGCAAGGGAGTTCTGTCTAGGCTCAGTGAACAAGGAGAGGGAAAAGTCACATTGAACTTTCCCAGGTTTTTATTCTGAGGAGCCTGGGAAGCGACTCTTACATTTCTGAATATTTGCCTGAACTGTCTGGTTCATGTTCTCCAGGCCTGTTAGCTCCTCTCTTCCCACCCTGTCTTTTAAAAAAAAAATCCTAACTTTTTAATTATCCAAAATGTAGCAGTACAACAAAATCGGCATTCTAAAACAATTGGTTAATCCTGTCTTTCTTTCCCAGGAAGTCCCATGTAAGACACAATTGTCTAAATTTACAAGTAGGACATGAGGCAAAGGAGATGAGTAAACAAAACAATAATGGTTCTCTTCTACCCTCAGTTTATATGAAAACTGCCCAAGCTGCTGCTACAAACTTTTAAGTTGTTATTGAAATCCTAATGGAGAGCAGAAAGTAGTTTAACCAGGTATATGTAGACAGTCATCCCAGAAAATATAAACTGTATACCAAGATGCATATGCTGTTTACCAATTTGTGGTTTTTGTTCATTGATTTGAATGGCATGCTTTTAATGTATAAGCTTCTCAACCAAACATTATAAATAAACAGATTCAGAAAATAAGCCAAATACGGTACTCAGAAGTTGCACAGAAACTCAACAACTGCACAATGATTTCTGCAACAATTGAGCTGTGGTACCTTTAAAGATGAACATATTTATGATCCCATTAATTGTGGATTAGAGTCCCCTTCATCAGGAAAGTTCACAAAAGCTTATTCTACAAAAAATTTAGCTGGACTTTTAGTTTACCACAGTACTCTCTCTGCTTTGATAACAAAGGAACTTTATTAAGAGGAACTTTAAAAGGGGACAAAAAGCAGTTGGATGAACCCTGAAAGTCAAAACAGTTCCACACATAAATACACAGCAGATGTATTTGGCCAGCAGATTTGTGACTGCCTGCACATTCAGGGCAAGGCAAGGCTCTTGTGCCTTTAAAATACAATGAAGGCAGAAGATTTGTAGTTTTCCCTGCTGCAGTGATGCAAGAACTTACTAGAAAAAAAAATCCCTTCTATCAACTGTATTGGAAAAGGGGAGTTCCTATGTGTATTGAATTAGATGTTAATCCATCAGAATAGTCCTGCTCAGTTTAGCTTCCTTTGTTGAATAACGGTCTTCTTTCTGTTTCTTGTGTTGGCAGAGAGGATGTTAGAGGACCTAACTTCTCGGCTGTTCTCTATGCACTCTGGCGCTTTGGCCTTGCTGGGTTCCATCGGGACTCCGTGATGTTTGGAAGGGTGAGAGATGATTATCTTATTGATTTTTGACTCCTCATCTGATACATTGTTTTGAGCAGCTATTAGGCCTGAGAGAGACTGAAACATAGGTCTCTTGAGGCCTGTTAAAGTGGGAGGTGGTATGGAGGCCCAGTACTGTATATCTTTAGGGTCTACCCTCTCCCACTCTCCCTTTTGCTTTACACATTTTTTAAAATGTAAATCTTTCTCAGTTTACTTGAGCAATAACAGTGGTGTCCCCATATATTATTAATTCATCCATTTCAGCTCTTTAGACAGCAAAATCAACTTGTTTGACTGTACCATGTCAAAAAATTATGCTTCCGTTTTGCATTCTTGGGAAGGAAGAAACCAAGCCACCTTGTACCCAGATTTTCTGTGAGAGGGAAGCCTCAGAAGCCACAAGCCCATAAAAACTAAGGAAACACAGAGTTCACACAGTTAATTTACTGGCACCTGTCATTGACACATTTCAAGGCTGTTACTTGGAAAGAGCCTCCGCTTGAGACACCAGGAAGCAGCTACCAAATAGTGTAGACAGGGCTGAGTCGAATGCACTGTTGTTCTCACTTGGCATCCGGCAATTCCTTCTATACAGGACACAGGCTGGCTGGCCCAACAACTTTTTCCCTTCTTGAGTCTGCTTCTTCCTTAATTGCTGTGCTAAACCCTTTTCCATTGAGCAAGAAGCTGCCAAAAGCAGAACAAAGAAAATATGTGCAAATCAGTAATTTATACAAGTAGCTGCACTTATATTATTTGACACGGAATCAGAGTTAATCTTGCTGCAAAAGTCTTGGATTTGTTCTTGTTTGTTTTAAACCAAAGAGGATACGCAGCCCTGAACACAAGTTTCCATCTAGTATGTAGAGATGGGTTCTACTGAAAATATCCCCCAATGGTGGGGCACTTTGAGAAGGCTCCTTCTGAAGTTGGATTGTATGGAATCCAAAGTATGACCCATTATGAACTCCCTGCTTCCTGCTATGAACTTTATTCTCAGAGTCTTCCAGTTGTTCATGGTCACTACACTTTGTTCCCCTTGTGTAGATAAAGAAAAAAGTAAAGTTTACTGATCAGTACTGGAGACCAAGCTATGATGCTGGAGAACAGCCTGACCAGGACCAAAGCCCAGGTGCTGCCCCACCTCCTCGCAGGTCACGTGCTAAGGACAGGTAATGAAGGAGATGATGAAGACTTAAAAGACTGGGATTGTGTGTGAGCACAACTTTCTAGTACTCTGCATTTCAGAGATAGGTCTTTGCATTCCCGAGTCCCCAGTCCTACCACATAACTGAAAATCGGGCTGGGGTTGGCCCTTGTTTTCAGAAACTTTGGAATCTTCATCTTCATTTAAGAAAAGGTTTTCAGCCCTCTTTGCTGTCGAAATAAACTTGAAAACATAAACTGTGAGCTCACTCTGACTAGCTCACTAGGGGTAGATAATCAGAAGCCATCTAGCCCCTTATTCCTCGCTTAAGGCTAGAGCAAGTGCAATAAATTATGGGAAATGCAAATGTCCTTAATTTACATAGTGCAGGGTAAGTTATTTATAGGGACGCGGGTGGCGCTATGGGTGAAACCACAAAGCCTAGGACTTGCCGATCAGAAGGTCGGTGGTTCGAATCCCCGCGACAGGCTGAGCTCCCGTTGCTCGGTCCCTGCTCCTGCCAACCTAGCAGTTCGAAAGCACGTCAAAGTACAAGTAGATAAATAGGTACCGCTCTGGCAGGAAGGTAAGCGGCGTTTCCGTGCACTGCTCTGGTTCGCCAGAAGCGGCTTAGTCATGCTGGCCACATGACCCGGAAGCTGTACGCCGGCTCCCTCGGCCAATAAAGCGAGATGAGCGCCGCAACCCCAGAGTCGGTCACGACTGGACCTAATGGTCAGGGGTCCCTTTACCTTTAAGTTATTTATATTTGCACGGAATTTGGATTTGTGTATGTGTGTCATAGTATACATGCAGCCTTGGGGATGTGGAAAAAATAATTCTGGTCTTTAACTTAACTCTCACAAAAGCTGGGCAGAGCAGGGAGCTCAATACGGTCTTGCAAGAAAATAAAATTTGAAAGCAACATTTTAAATCCAAGATTCTCAAGAAGCCAGTCACATTGCCAATAGCAGGGGCATTCCCAGGGGCTCCTCAGCTGGAGGTCTTATGAAGACAGAAGGGCCTTCACAAGTATCCTGGTCCTAAACTTCCAAGGCCTTTGAATGTAAAAAGCCAATAATGACTCAGTACTTCAAACTGGATCCACTGTGCTGTTGAGGCAAAATATGATAATAATATCCAGTCCTGCTTAGTGCTGGATGAAGTTGTTAGATTACTAACTGTACTTTTGAGCAGCCTTCAGAGACATGCACAACACTCTACCGTAGTCTAACCTGGAGAAAACTTTGGCATGGATAAGTGAGGTCAGACTATCTGCTGCTATTTGTTTGTTTGTTTGTTTATTATATTTTTATCCCACTCTTCCTGCAAGGAGCTCAAGGTGGCATACATAGTGCTCTTCCCCATTTTGTCCTCACAACAATCTTGTGAGGGTAGCTAAGGCTGAGAGCCAATGACTGGCCTGAGGTCACCCAGTGAGCTTCAGGGCTGAGTGCAGATTTGGTTGGCATTAAAAAGTGTTGCTGTAATGGGTTCAGTTCCTCTTCTTGATACTGGGTCATTATATCTACTTCCTGCTGTACAATAATGTTAGAATATCATTGACACCCTCTGAATAACTCCACATCAGAACATGGGGCATTATCTCGGAGCAATTGCAGATGTGTATATAGGATAGAATATTTTAGGAACTTGTTACTCTGCTGTTTCAATTCCCTAGAGCCGAATTGGTCTCCAAGAAGCATGGAGTGGACATTGTTTCGAGTTGTGATGGGGAGAATGGTAAAATCAGTTTGCATGTGTCTCCAAATGAAGTAAAGAATATTGTAATAGAGGTACAAAATAATGGAGAAAATGAAGTGATGCTGTCGAGTTTCAGAAAACTACGTGGACGTCGTGAATTTACCTTTGCTTATAAACAGCTACCTGTGAAATTACAGCCAGGTAACTTATGTGCTTATTTGTTGAAATGTATTGGTTAACCCATTGAAGGGGATTAAATTGGGTAACCATGAGATATGTAAAATATCTCACTACCGTCCA
Source organism: Podarcis filfolensis (assembly GCF_964270895.1). Classification (NCBI taxonomy): domain Eukaryota; kingdom Metazoa; phylum Chordata; class Lepidosauria; order Squamata; family Lacertidae; genus Podarcis; species Podarcis filfolensis. Next base: position 64,173,597 of record NC_139609.1, read on the forward strand.
ATTAAATAGTTGCAAAAATATTGTTGAAACCCCTTAAAACCCCAAAAGTCAGCTCAAAAAGTTTTTCCATTCATGTGGAATATGCTCAAACTTGGACTTTAGTGAGCCTCCAAGGGAAAGTAGTGCCAGTGCAGAGACAACCAACTTACAAATTATTCAAGCAACTTCTCACCCAAACTGAAAGGACTGTGAAAGGACTTCTCTAGCACAAAAAGCATATAAGCCTTTTATATTTATTATTTTACTAGAAATCCGGAATTGTCATTGATATATATTAACAGTATTGTTGTTGTTATATATTTTCTTGGAAATTTGAGAGTATGTCACTAAATGGGTGCTGGTGGGTGTGGGGCAGTGTCTGAAATGTCATTGAAGATGAATTGAGGGTCAGTTTGAGTTAGACCCTGATTCAGTTTGCTGCAGTCTGCGGTTTGGCTTGGGGTCCAAGGCAAAATCTACTTCAGAAAAACTAAGCTTAATCCTTCCCCCTTTTCACTATATGGATTTCACCCTTTTTTTACCTTTTGACAGAAGTGGATGAAATTTGCAGGCATAGTAACCCTTCTGAGTGGAGAAAGCCTACCAGATAATAGAGATATAGATTATGGGGATTTTGTGCTGGGCATATTTTAAAATTTATATATTTTTCTCCCTCCTGAGGGGATGAATCCTGCCAAATTACAGAAGGATAAGGGCAGCCTTTACTGTTTGGAAGAGTTACTCTCTCCTAACATTATTTGGGCAGTTGTTATGAAAATTAGCAGATATGAGAGGTATCCCTAGGTAAGAATTCTGCCAAATTGCAGCCAAATAGGTTGAAGGTTTTTGCTATGCACTTTTCAAAGTTGGTGAGGAGGTGCTTTTTTAAAATTGGTGGGGAAAACAAAAAGGGTCTTGTTCTTTTTTGGAAACAATTTTTCCCTCAGTTTCATGGAATTGAAACCACCATGGTAGTGAAAGGGAAAATCTGATCAAAACTATGTGGAGAAGCCCTATTGGCTGCCCCTCATCCTCCTCCAGAATTAAAAAAAATATTAAATTGTTTCCTATCACTACCTTTAAGATGAGACATAAAAGCACAAAAAAAAAATTCCTACCATGTTTTGTGTGTGTTCAAAAAGCAAATATTTTATATTCTGCTAGATGAAATATAAAATAAGTTACCACAAACCATTAACATTTTCTGTTTACTTGATACATTTTAAAACCAGATGATCTGTTAACAGTTAATAAATTGCATTACATATTCTGGAGGGGCATGTATCTCAGTCCCCTGATTTCAGATATTGTTGTTAGGAATTACACTAGAAAGACTGAGAAACAGGCACCCTCCTCATAGCTTGTACTGTTAAGAGGCTTTGTTACTTTCAGGAGAAACGTATAGGATCCAAGTGCGCTGTGAGACAAAGGACTACGGATACTTTCCTGTCACCATGATGTTTGATTTTGATAGTGCGCAGACTGGACGCTTCATCATTGGACGTTTCATGTCTGCTGTTGCTCACAGTAAATTAGAAGAACAGCTGGCTCCCTCAGCACCTTACAAGCCATACCAAGCCAAACTGCACAAGCCACAGGAAGTTGAGATAGTGGAAGGCATTGCACCAAAAAAGTACGTGGGGATTCTCTGTTAGTGTTGCGTTCTCTCTTGCTTCCTTCTTTGTCAAACCACTTCTCAAATTTATACTCTTTAAGAACTCTGTCCTTAACCAGTCTTGCTGTCTCCTAGCTGTTTTTCTCCTGCCATATAACACTCCTTCCTTCCTTCCTACTTTGAATTACTCAGTTTCTTAAGTGTTTTCCTTTCTGATGTCTTTCCCAGCTGATGTAGATACTTAAAACTCTCACCTTGACACTGTACAGCACCTAGCTTTCCATCAGTGCTAAATAAATACACTGGAAGTCTGTCCGACTTCCAAAACATTCAGAAACCAAAGTGCAGCTTTTGATTGGCTACAGGAAGCCCCTGCAGCCAATCGGAAGCCGCATCAGACGTTTGGGTTCCAAAGAACGTTCACAAACCGGAACACTCACTTCCGGGTTTGGGAGCCAAAACTTATGAGTACCAAGGCATTCAGGAGCCAAAGTCTGACTGTAATAGGCAACGTCTGAGCTGTTGGGTGGAGCTGGACTTCAGATAGAGTTAGAACTCTTGCTTGTTTATGTCCTTCCATTAAGCATTCCGAAGTCTTCACCTCATTCTTCCTCCTAAATCTTCCTTGAGATAAGTCATTCATGAACTACCTAGGTGGGGGATTGATTCATGCATGTGTATATACACCTTAGCTCAGAGCTTTCCAAACTTTTTATGTTGGTGACACAATTTTTAGACATGCATCATTCACAATACAGTAATTCAGTTTTACTAGCAAACCAGAGGTTAAACTAACTTCTTTCCAGCCCCGGGAGGAGTGCGGGGAGTGTTCACATGACACACCTACACACTGCAGCCGACACATTAATGTGCTGCAACACACAGTTTGGAAAGCTCTGCCTCAGCCATTTCTCATCCAGTGAGACTCAAACATGTGAATGGCATCCACAGAAAGGGATAATATTGTGTCTGAGATGTCAGGTGAAATTTTAACTTGTGTATTGATACATTTTTTTTACCAATATTTGCTCTCAAAGCAGCTTACAACAAAAATGCACAGAAAGGTACAATTATAATACAGATAAATTTTTATGGCTATCTCTTCTAGTTTCTGTCAGTTGATGGCATTGTCCATATTCCAGGCTTTTCCTACAACGGGAGGGAGTCAAAGGAGCTGCTGCTTGTAAATATACCACCTCACATCCAATTATCTGCATCACTGCATATCAAAGCACTGTCTATAGTGTTTGATCTATGGTTATTGTTCCACAAATGCTAGGAACCACTTGGTGTAATCATCAAGAGGTTGACATGCTTCTGTTAATTTGGCCATCCATGTAGAGCTTTGAGAGGTTCCTGGATCTTCCTTGCAATTGCCCATTCTGGGAATTTGTGGGGCATTGTTGAACTTGCAAGTAAAGGATGCAGACTGCCTACAGGGAGACTGTGCAGAACCTAACATTCTATACCAGGAATCAGCAACCTTTGGGGGCCTATGAGCACATCTGCAAATTGAGGAAACTGTCACAGCCGCTGCTCATGCCACAAGCACTGCAGCTGCACGCATGTACTTACTGGTTGCTCTAGCAGTCAGAAGACTCCTGAGGAGTAGACAAGTGCAAACGGATGCAATTAATTAACTTGCCTCCCAGCCCACAGACTAGATAAGAGGGCTTCTGCAGGACAGCAGGCCAAACATATAAGGGTCAACACCAAAGGGAGGTGGTGGGTCACCAGAGGGTGAGAGTGCCACGCCCTTTGATTTTGTATCATTGAATTAATTCTCCTGTGAGAGAAAGTGAAGTATTGCTCGGTGGTAACTGGAATTGTTTCCTTGCTGCTCAGATTGACAGCTTACATGCTATACGGGAGTTAGCATTGCTACAACTGGGGGTTGTCCTGTTACACGTGACATTAATCGATAAAACCTTGCACTGCTTTTTACCCCTCTAGCACTTGGAACTATGACCTTAAGCAAAACATACCTCTGCAGCACTACAACTACCCACGAGACCTGAAGTATCAGGTAGAATGCATGAATAAAGGTCACGCACCCAAAGATGGCACCCGTGAGAAGATTGCACAGCTCCGGTAAGACCGCCCCCCTCCTCCAATGTTTCTTCCCTTATTAAGCGCATATTGCTATATTTTTACAAACTGTTAAACAGTGGAACAAACTCCCTTGGAAGGTGGTGGACTCGCCTTCCTTAGAGGTTTATAAGCAGAAGTTGGATGGCTACCTGTTGGGGGTTCAGTGCATTTCCTGGTTTGGGATGCTGCTGCAGTAGTCGATTTTCTGTATTGACAGGAAGTTGGACCAGGTAACTGGTGAGGTTCCTTCCAACTTCATGAATTGAGAAGGTTAAATTTGATTTGATACTATGATTCATTTCCATAGGAGCGACCTGAAAGCTGCCTTGCAGTTTGACAACTACAGTAAGAAGTTTCATCTGCTCCTTTACCTAGAGGAGATCCAGATGGAGGTGGACATTCATCGATACGATCAGTCCGATGTTTGCATGGAAGCAGACAAGAATAGTCCGTTTCTTGTCCTGACGGTAAGCAGCAGACAAAGAGTTCTCTTAGAGAAGAGAGTTTCTCATATTGTGTGAATCATATGTAGCAGTTAGATCAGGGATGTGGATTGGGCTTTGGGTTGCATGTAGTGTGGGTTGGGGCACTTGCTGGCAGGCCTGGGCTCCTCTTTCCTACCATCCACACTAAAACACACAACCTTCCCCCTCCCAGCACATTAAGATCCCAGCGCCTCTCCGCTGATGGACACTAGGAGGAGCTGAGGAATACCCTAATGTGCACTCCTCAGCTGTTTCCAGTACCTGGGGAGGTGAGAGGAGATCTCAAGGACTTCATGGTGCCCCTTTCCTTTGGTGCTGAGGAGGAACATGCCAATTCAGTGCTGAGCAGTGAAGAGAGTGGTAGAGGTGAACCAGTTGGAGAGCAGGAAGGGGGCAAGCAAATCAATGTAGAAGTCAGCTGAGGAGGCACCAATGGAAAGGACCAGATTGTGTGCAAGATGCCGCCTTCCCCTCTTCAGGTAGTTATTGGGAGCATGAAGTTAAAAGGGCATGGTTGCCTCTCAGACTGGGTTCTGTTTTCTGCTCTAGGCACCTGGTGTGGCCGAGAACCGCCCATCAGTCCTGAGAGGTGATCATATTTTAGTAACATTGGCTGAAGAACGCAAACGACACCCGATTGTCCAATACAAGGGCTATGTCCATGCTGTGGAATGGGATAAACTCAAGCTGGGCTTCTCTGACAGGTGAGTCCTCCGGCCTGAGGCTTTGTTTAGACCTCCTTCCATTGAAAATGGAATTAAGATTTCCAACTCAGGTGTGGTTACTTGTAATTTTGTGTTTGTGGACATGTAGCAGATGTAATTCACAACATGGCAGAACCTGCTCTGCCTTTCTTCATCACTTGGCTGTTAAAAGCAAAGGGATATCCTTTGGGTCAGGAGCTGTCAAACCTAGATTTTCACTTGCTAGAGACACCATCAGATGGACAAAACTCAAGAGATGCAATATTGTAGGCAGGCAAAAGAAAGAAGGGGAAGCAAAGTCCAGGAGGTTGGTAGACAGTATTGGAAAGCAAATTCATTAGTTCCAGCAGGTCAGGTGGGACCAGCAGATGAAGTGGAGCAGTTTTGGTCTGTGGCCTTTTGAAGAATGGCTGAAGCGGGTTGGGGGTGGGATTGCCCTGAAGGTTAAGGGGGAAATGGAAGTAGTTGAAAGGGAAAGGGAAGCAGTGTAGTTGGATAGCTTGACTTTATGATTGGCCTGAATTGGCAGCAGGTGGCTCTCAAGCTGATGGATTCAGCAGGTGGTATTGTGTGGGGGAAGGGTATGCAAGTTGGAGCTAGAAAGGTTGGTGGAAATTGGTAGCCTGCAAGAGTGACCTGAGATCAGCGATGCCCAGAGCTTGTTGGTAATTTATTCAGCACCCTTTCCTTTTCCCAGGTTGACATCTCGCTTCATCAATAAAATGAAGTTTGATGTGAACTTCACCTTCTGTCGTCTGCCGTTACGAGTTCAGCATCGTGCCGTTGACCTTGCCCAAGAGGGGCAACTTCAGAACCTGCTATTCCCATCTTTCTCACTGGGACATTCTCTACTCACTTCCGGTCAGCTGCTCAAGTGAGTGTATGGAAAGGAAGCAGGGAGAGATTGGAAGTGGACAAAGGTCCCTTTCTGCCATGGAAATGCCCTAACTGTATGGAGGTCTTAGAGCTGAGGGTTCATATGAGTATGTGGTATGAACGTGCCATTTTACTTTCTCTTTGCCCTGCATTTTGGTACCTCTTCTTTTTTCTCACTCACTCTTCCCATCTTTCAGATTACATGACCGGAATCTGGAGAGCAACCAAGAGCAGGAGAAAGCTGTCCATCAGGTGGTAGCAGGCATCTCCAGACCAGCCCCGTACCTTATATTTGGGCCACCAGGTACGGGCAAGACAGTCACTATGGTGGAGGCCATTAAGCAGGTGAGGAGAGAACTTGATTACTGTGATTAGATTAGCATTGAGTATACAGTGGTACCTCGGATTACATACGCTTCAGGTTACAGATGCTTCAGTTTACAGACTCCGCTAACCCAGAAATAGTACTTCGGGTTAAGAACTTTGCCTCAGGATGAGAAAATCATGCTCTGGCAGCGCGGCAGCAGCGGGAGGCCCCATTAGCTAAAGTGGTGCTTCAGGTTAAGAACAGTTTCAGGTTAAGAACGGATCTCCAGAACGAATTAAGTACTTAACCCAAGGTACCACTGTACTATTAAATGCGGGAGAGAAATAGACTTGCTTAAGAGTATTGAAATGATGGAACCAGGATACTCACCTAACTGGTTTGTTATCATCCCCATCTTGCATCCTGCAAGTCTGGACCAGTCTCAGGGTAACTCTTGAGCCCTCTGAATGCTACCATTTCTTAAAAGCCTGGAAGTGTTTTCTTTGGCTGGCCACCAGTCTCCCAGTATTATTTCCCTATCCTACTCAGGTACTAAAGCATGTTGAGGGTTCCCACGTGCTTGCCTGCGCCCCCTCCAACAGTGCCTCTGACCTGCTCTGTCAGCTCCTCCTGAAACATGTGGAACACAGGAAGATCTACAGGATGAATGCTAGCAGCAGGGATTACCACACCATCCCTGAGGATATCAAGGTATATACTAGTTCCATGTGTCCAAGCTAAATGTTCTGTCCTACCTAGGGTTCTTTATTCACACCTCTCAGGGTAGTAAGCTTGTAGTACCCTCTTCCTCCTCGGATACAAGGTGAACAAGGATGTTGCTAGAGCCCAGCTTATGCCTAATACCTGTTTTTGCTTCTAGCATGTCTGTAACTGGGACAAGAAACTGGATTCTCCTGTCTTTCCTAGCAAGGAGATTCTAGAAAACTACAGAGTGATCATCACCACCCTGATAACAGCAGGAAGGTAAGAAGGCTCAGATATCATTCAAAAATGACAAATGAGAATAGGTGAGAAGTGAAAAACTGTATGAGTTTGCATATGTAGTGGGGAAGACATAATATGTTTAGATGGAAAACTGTTTTGTTACCATTGTTGCCACAAAATTTTAAATAAACCCTTTCACATTCTCCTTGCCAGTCACCACTGAAGGAGATGAAATACATAAATACATGCATCATTTTATTTGTGTTCCGCCTTTCCTTAGTTAAAACCATGCTCAAGGACGCTTACAACATAAAAAGTTACATAATTACAAGCATAAAGTAGTCCTAAGCAATAAATAAAACATTGAGAAATACACAACCACATTAAACATTTCCATATGAATCATAATAAGATCTAAAATAAAGATAGAAAAAATAATAGCAGCAGCAGCAGCACCCCCTAAAAGAAATCCCTAAATAACAGCCCTCAGGTATTGCAGCTGGCGTAAGTCAGGACTTTGCCCTCCCAGGCCAGGTGGAAATGGTCTGCAAGGAAGGGAGCAGGTATTCCAGGATTCACAGCCAAGATGGTCTTTATTAGCTATTTTTGAGAGAAAATGTTTTAGTTGTCAGTTGATGCAATTCACCAAGACACCAATCTGAAGCACAATTCTTTCTTCTGGGCATGTTACATTGCTATCTGTGAAACCTAAAACCAGAGTTAAGACCATAGTGACACAGCTGCTACTGAAGGCCCTGGTTTAGTACTCAGGACGCCACATAACTGCTGTTTGCCACCGTGTGAATGGAATCCAGACCAAAACAGAAATGGCATTTTTGCTGGCAGCCACGTTACATAGAATCACAGACTTGGAAGAGACACCAAGGGTCATCTAGTCTGCCCTGCAGTGGAGGAATCACAGCTAAAGAATCGGTGACAGATGGCCATCCAACTTCTGCTTAACAACCTCCAATGAAGGAGAGTCCACTTTCCAAGGCAGTCCATTCCACTGGCGAACAGCTCTTGCCATCAGAAAGTTCTTCCTAATGTTTATTCAGAATCTCCTTTCTTGCAATTTGAACCCACTGATTCTGTTCCTACCCTCCGGGACATCAGAAAACAAGCTTCTTCCTCCATCTTCCATGTGACTCCTCTGTTAAACGGCCACTTGATGTGGTTGTCCTCTAGCTGGGAAGTCAGATATCCTCCCTGTGCTCCCTTTTGTTTCTCCTGGCTAGGGTGGTCTATGCTCAGTTCCCTCCGGGACACTTTACTCACGTCTTCATCGATGAGAGTGGTCATGCTGAGGAACCTCAGAGCCTGATTGCCATTGCAGGTGCGTTTTCTACCCTGAAAAGGATTGTAATTTCTGTGGGAAACGTTTTTTTTTTTTTTTTTAACATGATGGTTTTTAATGGAACAGAATGCAAACTTTCATTTTATTCACTAAACTGACAGGGTTCATTGTGGGGCAATTGCCTCGTCATGTATGTTCTCGCTAGCATGTTTCACTATGTTCAGCCCCCCCAGAGTTCTGGAAGGCCCTGAATCGAAATGTTTCTTCCTAAAACGTCCTTCACTCATTTTAAACAGCATTTAGCTTATCTTGTTTGCTTTCTGTATTTGCTTCCGCTGTTGATGATCAGGCTGCCTTTCCCAAAACACATTCCAGGTCTAGTCAGTTCTGTAGTTCTCAGCTTTATTCTGCTTTAGGGGAAAGCAGATTAAAGTTCAAGCCCCAGGACTCTGCTTATGGACCAGACTGAGCAAATGGCTAGAACCCTGTCTTTTTCTGCTCCTCCTTTAGGCATCCTAGCCATGATGGACCCAAGGACTAATGCTAAAGGAGGTCAGCTGGTTTTGGCAGGTGATCCCCAGCAACTGGGACCAATCCTGAGGTCTCCTCTGGCTAAGGAGCATGGCTTAGGTGAGTAAGGAGCAGGTAGCAATTTTTTAAAAACCCACTGACATGTATTTTATTTTGCTTTGCGTGGCATTTCATGCAAGTTGAGGTATCTGTTCTTAAGGTTGGGAGGAGGAGGAGGAGCATAAATCATTTGAGCTCTGTGCTGAAATCTTCCGAGTGGGTTTTTAAGTGGGCAATGGTTGATTCAACCAAAGGAGTCTCTGTGCGGACTCCTCCCTTGTTGAACAGTCTGCTTCTAGGCTCAATTCATGCAATGCCAGCAATACAGTTGTTGCAGCGGATGCAACCCATGTGGCAAGTTGAGGAAGAGCCAAGGCTCAGTGATAAGAGAATGGGGGTTGCCTGCAGAAGGTCCCAGGTTCAATCCTTGGCATCTCCAGATTAGGGCTGGGAAAGACGCTTGCCTGAAATGTGGGAGAGCTGCTGCCAATCAGTGTAGACAGTGCTGAGCTAGATGGACCCTTGGTCCAGGCTCAGTAAGAAGCAGCTTCCTCAGTGCTTCTTGAGCTGTTTCTGCAAAACTGCACCATACAGCTGGCAATTATGTTAAGTGCATAAACAAAACATTCTGAAACTGAGAGATTTTTGCAAGTTGACTCAAATTATGTGAGCGTGCTTCACACAAATGGCTTGCCCCTCTTGAGGTTGCACCCGCATCGTTCTTGTTCTTAGCAGCAACTGTGCTGCAGGACAGGCACATGAATTGGGCCTTAGCACTGTTCTGAAAAAGGGTTTAGAAAAGGATAGATAAGAGAGTTCCCAGCCCCAGTCCCTTGCATTCATTTGGAAGCTCTGAGCAGCATCTCGGCTCTTACAGGACTTTCCCTGCTGGAGCGGCTGATGCATGAAAACTCACTGTACGCAAAGAAGGATGGGAGCTACAATCCACAGTTTGTCACTAAGCTGCTGCGTAACTACAGGTACATTCACTGCCCTGCCTCAGGATTCCAGCAGGTGGCGCACAAGTGTGTCTGTATGGATCTTGCCTATTTAATGTAACACAGGTTACATTAGGTTGACTTGAGTGGTATTCCTGGGTTCTGTCTTCCCAATTCAGGTTGATAAGTGGACTGGGCCAGCTTCTTAAGAGACTATAGCAGAAGTGGGGGCAGCCAATGCTTTATACTAATGCAGAAAGATTGCCAGTTACTGTTAAACAATGATCTTCTTGCCCTGAAACACAGACAAAATGTTTATTTTACTTGAGGGTAAGATATCAGAAGAGTGACTTCAACTAGGGACTGGAATGAGAGATTCAGATGTTTATAGACCCATTTCATGGAAGGAAGCCACCGCCTTCAAAGAATAGCGACATCTAACACATTTTTACAAATTGCAGTCTGTAAACGTCGTGTTTTACAACTACTACTACCCTTTCCTTTTCAGAGGGATGGCCTTCACACAGAGGCAAGTTTTGCCTCTCCCACAGCCTCTTGGCCCATTTCCTAAAAAGAAAAGCACTCGCTTACCTTCACACACTCGGCTCCTGCCAACTTGTGAAAGTTATTTACAAATGGCATGACATGGAGGCCACCCATTTACCATTTGTATCTAAGTGAAAAGGATCAAACACTGCTGCAGCACCAGTGGGCCCATTTTGTGTAATGTGGCATTGCATTATTATGAGCATAAGAGGAAAGTGACTTGCCATGGTCCAAAGGATCTTGTATGTGCTAAATTATTGTCTTCCTTGCCCCCCAGGTCCCATGCTACCATCCTCAAGTTCCCCAATGATAAGTTCTATGATGGGGAGCTGCAGGAGCATGGCGACCAACGCATCACTGAGTCCTACTGCAAATGGAAGGAGCTGGTGAAGCAGGTGAGGAGCGGTAGGCACCTGGGAATTCTGCCATAGGCATGAGCACAGCTGAGTCGGCGTGCTTTCTCCTTGCAGGGGTTTCCCATTATCTTTCACGGAGTCTGCGGGGAAGACCAGCGTGAAGGGAACAGCCCTTCGTTTTTCAACACGGCCGAGGTTAAAGTGCTGACTGACTACCTCAAAAAACTGCTCCTGGAGGAGCAGGGCAAGAAAGGCATGCCTCGCATTTCCCCCAAAGAAATTGGAGTCATCACTCCATACAGGAAGCAGGTGAGATCTTCTGCTGGTCCCAGCTCACTGAACAAGATTCCCTTCCAGGAGTCATGGAAACTTGGAGCCTCTTCATTGGCCAAGTTGTCCTCCAACTTAGGTGGTTGCAACTAGTTATATGCATGCATGTGGTCAGTGGAAGGATGCACTCTGCTGTAGACAGATGCCATGGCTGTTACGGTTGGAGCAGCTAAAAATGTGGTGTGGCAGTCATATAACTTGCTTTTGGGTGGTTGCAGCTAGTCATGTGTGGCCCAGGCTATGTCTTGCATTCTCCATGTGGATGCTGTGAATAGTTGTGCTGTGTAACCTCAAGGCTCCATCATGTCCTGGGTTTCTGCTAAAGGTAGCAGTGACTGCAGGGCCAATATAGTATAGCCTTTGCCCAGGGTCTGAATCCTTCCTGCACCACTCCCATCATCTCTACCAGGAATATCAGACCAGTTACTCCCACTGCATCAACAGAGAATTAAAGGCTACCCTGCCCATTTGCGGCAGGGAAGATTTCTGAAGCCACCATCCCTATTTCGTGGCCCAAAGGAATTCATCCATTTGCTGAGGGCATTAGACAGCAGACGTGCAGCATTCTTGCTTGCTAGAGACTGAATCGGACAATAAGAATGAGGGGGTGCACGAATAACTGGTTTTGCTTTTCTCTCCCAGGTGGAGAAGATAAGAAAAGCCATTGGTCTGGAACTAAAGGGTGTGAATGATATCAAGGAACTAAAGGTGAGACTTAAGTTTTCCTGCCAGTCGTGCCAAGGGAGAAATGGTTTGGATATGTATCCACAGCAGACGTGGTTCATCTTAAATAAGAATAGCTTTGTTGCACCCAACCAAAAATCCATCTGTTCTGCTACTTGTGTGTCCAGCAGTGGCTAATCATATGGTCCAAAAAAGTTTCCAAGTGAGGTTTTGTATGATGAAGTATGCCTTCTTACATCACAGTGCTGTGGGAACAGAGTAAGCACTGCATCAAGGACAGAAACACAATAAGTTGCTTTATATGGAATCTGACTATTGGTTCATCTAACTCAGTATTGTTTACACCAGGGCCTTCCAAATTTGGCTCTCCAGCTGTTATTGGACTACATCCCTAGCTAGCAGGACCAGTGGTCAGGGATGGTGGAAATTGTAGTCCAAAAGCAGCTAGAGACTCAAGATTGGAATACCCTGGTCTACGCTGATTGGCTTTCAGGCAGGAGTTTTCCTCAGCCTTCCTGAAGATGCCCTCCAGATGGTGATTGACTTAGAACTACAGCATTGCCAATTATCTATGTTGATGGGAGCAGTTGTCCTGCAACATCTGGAGGGCAGCAGGATCAAGCATCTCAGTACCAGGAGGAAGAAGGCCCCCAGCTAAGCTGCTTGCCTTTCCTGAGTTTGGGATTTGAAGATTTATTTTCCTAATCCTTGTTATCTGGCTATTCTTCTTCTCTCCCTCCAGGTTGGCTGTGTTGAAGAGTTCCAGGGCCAGGAGCGGCGTGTGGTGCTCATCTCAACAGTGCGCAGCAGCAGCAATTACTTCAATATAGATGAGGAGTTCAGTATAGGCTTCCTTCAGAACCCCAAGGTACAAATCTGGGCACATCATCCTATAATCTTCAGAAAGGCCCTTGTCGCCTTTCCTTTGGGATCCAGGGCAGGTCCAGAACACACTACACCTGTGTTCCTCCTCTCCAGAGATTGCGAGAGAAGCAGTATTTGTGGCTTGGCTTGGTCATAGTGTGTTTATGAATGGCATCGTCACTTACTGCCAGGCCAGGTGGATTAATTTTTCTTCTTTTTACTCTCTCCACTTTCAGCGCTTCAATGTGGCCATTACAAGAGCCAAGGCACTCTTGATAATTGTAGGAAACCCGGCTACTCTCAGCAAGGATCAATGCTGGAGCGAGTAAGTGTTGCCCTCCAGTTCCTACACCCTATAATAATAATAATAATAATAATAATAATAATACTTTTTTATTTATACCCTGCCCTTCCTGGTTCAAAAACTGGGCTCAGGGCAGCTAACAACAAATTTAAAACACTTAATTGTAAAAGCAGCATAAAATACAGTATAAAAACATGAATAACAATAAAATTCAAAATTCAGAAATCAATTTAGGGGAAATAAGCATTAGATGATGCAGGTGGCGCTGTGGGTTAAACCACAGAGCCTAGGCCTTGCCGATCGGAAGGTCAGTGGTTCGAATCCCCACGACGGGGTGAGCTCCCGTTGCTCGGTCCCTGCTTCTGCCAACCTAGCAGTTCGAAAGCACGTCAAAGTGCAAGTAGATAAATAGGTACCACTCCGGTGGGAAGGTAAATGGTGTTTCTGTGCGTTGCTCTGGTTCACCAAAAGCGGCTTAGTCATGCTGGCCACATGACCCGGAAGCTTTACGCCTGCTCCCTCGGCCAATAAAGCAAGATGAGCGCCGCAACCCCAGAGTCGGCCATGACTGGACCTAATGGTCAGGGGTCCCTTTACCTTTTAAGCATTAGATAATCCCCAGGGCTAGCTGGCTGAATTGGTCCTACTTGGGCCAGCGAGGAAGCCAGGGGAGAATTAGTTGTGGGGTCTCAGAGCGGGTAATCTTCATAAAAGGGGAGGGGGAGGGAAGAGAAGGGAAATAAAAGATCAGGCGGAGTTCAAATTAAAGGCCAGGTGGAATAGCTCTGTCTTCCAGGCCCGACAGAAGGAGGTTAAATCCTGAAGGGCCCTAGTCTCATGGGACAGAGCATTCCACCAGGTTGGAGCCATCACTGAAAAGGCCCTGGCAGAGGATAGTCTGACACCCTTAGGGCCCGGGACCTCTAAACTATAGTTATTCATGGACCTTAAGGTCCTCTGTGGGGCATACCAGGAGAGGCGGTCCATCATCCCCCCCTCAGCCATTTCAGCCCAGTCTTCCCTCCCTTTGTTCCTTTGTGGTTTGAGCAAGCAGAACTAAGGATTTCCTGATGATTCCATGAGAGTTTGTGTTGATTGGCCTGCATGTGGTGCTCCATCTGTGCAGCTATTGACCCGTGCATTTATGACCATTCTTGGACCAAAACCCTGCCAGCAGTAGCAACAAATTCACCCCATAGCCTTGATGTTTCTCCATAATGTGTGGGCCATGCAGCAGTTCTTAATTCAGCAGCTATTGTGTAATGTTGTATTGTGTGGCTTGGCTAACTGAAGTGAGTTACCCCGGAGCCCTTGGTTCTGCCAGCACCTCCCTCTCGCTTTCTAACAGTGATGCATTGTGATCCAGACTGCAGAGAGTTGTGCCTGTACCCTGGGCGAATAGACAGGGCATCCTGCCTCTGTCAAGGTGTTGCATTTATATAGACCTTTGGTTCTTTATGAACATGAATGTGCCATATCTTGAATCAGACTAAACAACAAAAATTTTTTCCTTCCAGTAGCACCTTAAAGACCAACTAAGTTAGTTCTTGGTATGAGCTTTTGTGTGCATGCACACTTCTTCAGATACACCTGAAGAATCATGAAAGCTCATACCAAGAACTAACTTAGTTGGTCTTTAAGGTGCTACTGGAAGGAAAAAAATTTTTTTGTTTTGACTATGGCAGACCAACACGGCTACCTATCTGTAACTTGAATCAGACTGTTGGTTCATATAGCCTGGTGTTGTCTACTCTGACTGGCTTCAGCTTACCAAGACCTCGATGTAAAATCTTTTCCAGCCCAGGTATTTGAAATGCCAGGAACTAAACATGGGATCTTGTGGTTGCAAAGTAGGCACTTACCTCTGTGGCTCCCTGTCTTGGGGACATGCGATTCTAATCACACCACACCCTTAAGCAAGAACTGATGTTGAAATATACTTCATAGCCAATGGTTACTTAAGCATTAGGACATGGGCCATTTCAGGAAGCAGTGAGCTACGTCTGAGCAAGAATCCCCTCGGCTGTTCTGCTTTAGCGCAAATATATGCTTTTAAAATTATTCTGACTTCCTCTAAAGCTCATGGGTCAGGCTGGTGGCATTAACACTACTATTTTATTGGCGCCCCTAGGTTTCTCAAGTATTGCAAGGACAATAATGCATGCCGAGGATATTGGTATGAGGCAGATGAGAATGAAGAGGATGACGTGCTGGTAGAACTCGCTTCTTGCTCCTTGAATAGGCAGCCAGAAGGTAAGAGGTTGAAGTGACCTAAATTGGACTCCAGTTATTTCTTGGATGTATAGTAATCCTAAATGCATAGCAAGTAACCTGAAAAGCCTTATCAGAGTTGGGGCAGCCCAAGGAGGCTGCTCAGTTGACAGTTCTAGTAATTCTCTGCTGGGTTCCGTCTGTGACTTGGGGAGTGGATGAGCACTTACCAAAATAAATGCAACCATCTGAATCTTGATGAAATACTTCCATGGCTGTATTTTTTTTCATTTCCTGTGTGCTGTACAATGGATAGGGTTGCAGAAGCCACCCTTTCTACCTCCCAGCTTTATTTAAAAAGAGAAAGATCAGGATTTTTTTTCAGCCATGAATCCATTTGACGAAAGCCAATGTTCAATTTTATTTTATTTTTGCACATTTTCTGCACATCAATTGATGATTTTGCACATCAATTTTCATCCAGATTGGGGGGGGGGTTGATTGTTTAGAAATCCTGCTTTCTTTCTAAACACACACACACACACACAAATGTGGACTTTCACTTCAGCAGTGATCACAATGCAGCACAGGTCCTTCTGCTATAACATATTCCCCACCAATAAATTGGCAGCTCTGGAGCATGTCAGATCAATTTGGAAGCAAGGGCAAACTAAGGAAGCACTTTCTTTTGCTCTTCATCTGGTTTTCCTTCTCTGCAGGCAACAATTCTGGTGAGAGTCACATCCAGCAGCATATGGACCCAGAATGGTCACATGAGCGCTGAGGACCTCTACTGTCTTAAATCTTGGACCTGCTACTGCAGCCTGCATTCTTGAATAAGTTATTTCTCCTGTTTACATACTGAAAAGCAGATGATGGCCCAACTATAAATGAATCATGTTTGAGTTCCCTATTACTATTTATCTCAGGGGGTTAAAGCCAGAATTTTATAAAGAAATCCTAATTGTGCAAGAGGGAATGCAGTGTGCCGTTACCTGCATACACCTAATGCAGTGTAAATTCACTTTTATTGTTGTGCAAGACTTCTCTGCATTCCTTCCTTTTGTGTCCAGCGGTGTATGAGAAAAGACTGGTATTAGTTTGAAACACAGATGTGCTGGATTATAAAGCAATCAGAAATAAGAAAAGACTGGGGAATGGCACTGAGTGCAGAGGCTTAACCTCTCCTTTTGAAACTGGCAGGAGGAAACGCTCCCTCCCTTTTTGCGGTTCAGAGACTGACAGCTAGATTTCTATTTCAAGCTGCATTTAAAGTTTATCATGAAATTGTTTTGGGGGACCAGGGGGAAGATGAACCTTACCTCTTAAGCCCTTCCCATTTCCAAGACTGTATCAGATTTTATCAGGTGTTTTTTCTACTGGATTGTCATTAAAGCTTCTAGAATTTACAACGTGTATTATGTTATTGAATGAGACACTGCCCTGCTTTCCCTTTCCACCCACCTTCCTGTTGTAGTACTGATGGGAAAAAGAGAGAACAGGAGCAGAAGGAGAGTAGGTCAAGTACACATTATTCTAAGTTTCAAAATACATGCCTTTTTAGCACGTTCTTGGGACTGCCCGTCATCGTCTTTACAAAAAACAAAACAAAAAACTTGTTGTGGCTCTGTCTGGATCAGAGTCACAACAGTGTATGCAAGGAATTAATTTAGCCTGCACCTGTGTTATCTTCTCCTAACTTCTGTCTCTGGTGCAGCCTGCTGGAATCTGGAATCTCCAGCAACTAAGGTATTAGATTACCCCATGTTTGAGTATTCAGAGGGAAATAAAACTTAACCCCTTGGAGAAATAACTTTCCTGCAGCAACATGTATTGTAGAAGGATGTTATGCTGTAGTTTAGACAAACAGAGGTCCGTTTCTTGCAGGAGTTGGGAAACGTGCTTTTTTTCTTCTTCACCCCATGGATAAGTAAAACCTAATCTCAAAACACTGCTCAGCTAAAGTGACATTCTTCCTCCCCTGGGGCAAGATTCTGCTTTATTGCCATTGTGTCATTTTTTATTTCTGCCTGCTGAGGAGACGACGCTGTGAATGGTACAAATAGCAACTATTATTCACAAAGCCTTTGGAGAGCTGCATGTTAAAGGAGCAGCTGGTACAGTTCGCAGATTGGAGCAGCAATGTTTGGCTCTTTGCCTGCCTCTGAAGTAAACAGAAGAGTAAGAACGTTGGTTTCCTCTACAGTTCCTGGCACAACTGTGGCCATAAATACTGACAATGAATTTGCAACTAGGGGATAACCAAAGTGGTGCAGCTCTGTGGAGAGCTGTAAACTCTCAGAAGTCCTACTTGAGGAAGAATTCCCTAAAGGTTGTGGCTGTTTTCTTTCATTCTAGTGTAGTCTTACTGCTGTTGGTGCTGGCGGCACATATGCAGTTCCTTTTCTTGGATCGTGAACTGCTGCCATAATTGGTAATTTCAAAGTACAAAAGAAGACTCAAGTTTACATCCAGAACAGCTGTGACCCATTACAAACCAGTAGCACGGTCAGGGCTGCTAGTGGTACTCCAACATGCATCTGGAAGTCCACGGCTTCCCACCCATGACACCCACCCTTTTCCTCTCCAAGCCTTCTCTATGCACCAGAGTGAGAGGATCCTGCTCGCAGAGCTCCATCTTACTGTAGCAAAATACAAGGAACATGGTCTTACCTGCTGCCTCACCTTGCCTAAAGAAGCCAGCCAAACTGGCTGAAACTGCAGTTCTAAGAACGTCTGCTCAGAAGTAAGGCTTACTGAATTCAGTGGGGCTTACTCTATAAAGGTTTAGGGCTGCGGCCTTAGTTTCGCTGTGGTCTAAACCACTGAGCCTCTTGGGCTTGCTGATCAGAAGGTTGGTGGTTTGAATGCCTGCAATGGAGTGAGCTCCCATTGCTCTGTCCCAGCTCCTGCCAACCTAGCAGTTCGAAAGCACACCAGTGCAAGTAAAAAAATAGGTACCGCTGTGGCGGGAAGGTAAACGGTGTTTCCATGCGCTCTGGTTTCCATCATAGTGTCCTGTTGCGCCAGAAGTGGTTTAGTCATGCTGTCCACATGACCTGGAATGCTGTCTGTGGACAAACGCTGGCTCCCTTGGCCTGAAAGCAAGATGAGTGCCACAACCCCATAGTCGCCTTTGACTGGACTTAACCATCCAGGGGTCCTTTACCTTTATAGACAACCCAGCTCATTTCTTCAGGGAACTCAAGGCAAGGCACATGGTTCTATCTCCATTTTATCCTCCCAACAAACCTGTGTGACAGGTTAGACAGAGAGAGCAACTGGCCTAAAGGGGAGCTTTGTGGCTGAGTGGATGTTGGGACTCTGATGCTGAGACCACCATTGCTGTACTGACTCTTGCTAGGAATGTTGCAAGCTAAAAAAAATGGCTTATGGGAAGCTATGTTTGGCAAGTTCCAAGTCTATTAAATTAAACGCGAGTGATCTGTAGCACTTGGGAGTACAGCAGTGTGCAAAGCAAGGAAGAGTTACAATAGATTGTTTTCTACTTTTAAAATTACATATTGTTGCATTAATAGCGGCAGATAACTTGGTTTATCTTCTGTAAACATAGGTAAGGCATTTTAAAAGGCAGTAATGCATTGCTTGTTCCACAGCAATGGATTTTGGAAGCCTATTGTGTTACGGCAAGAGAATCCATGAGGAGTTTTCAATTAGTTAGGAAAATCGTATTTTAAAAATATAAAGTCTAGTGCCTTCTATATGAATTCTCTCTCTGATTGGGATTAAAAAAAAAATTGAGAATGCCATTGCTGTTCTCAAGCAACACAAAATTCATCCACCAGATGGCACCATCTACAGTTACATGCTCAATAGTATTTGAGGGTTGCTAATGAAGGGGGTTCCTGTCCCATGACAAGAGGTATAAAATGCACTTGAGTTCCGATTGACGTGTATAAAATCAATCGTTTCTCCCACATCTTCTTCCCAGAGCCTGCTTTTTCTATCTGCAAAAAGAATCTGGCCACTGTTTTATTTAGCAGTAGGGGTGGGTTAGGAGGCCAGGGGGACAAAGCCGTTAAAGTAGGATAACCCTGCCAACTTTCTCACCTTTTGCATTGGGGGGGGGACCCATTTCCATGTTCCCACCAATGCTTCATTCTTATTGCTGTGTGCTCCTTGCTCCTCCCTTCTTACCTGTGAACCACAGAATCACTCATTCTGAAAGGAATGCACAAGGTCAGTCTACATGAGAAACAAAGCAGTTGTAGTGAGGTGGTAAGAGAGTTGTCAGCCCGCCACTTTCAGAATAGGCTGCCCCATTGTGTCAGATCGCAGGACTGATCACTCTTAATTTTTAAAAAGTCTTTACATGTTTAGAAAGTGTAGTAAGTTACTAGCCTCCCTTTTTCCCCAATGGCAGGTGGTACACATGGGAGTCCAGGGCAATCTCCTATCCAGTGTTTGAAACTCCCATTATTCTAGGTGCATTTTGCGACAGGGAATTTCATTAGTGTGAGCAGTTTCTGAGCTCTGGGCTCAAAGATTTCAGATTAAAACTGCAGAGTGGAAGGAAAGGAGGACCCTTTTCTGCCTCCCCACTACTCTATGAAAGACTGGAGAAGAGACCCTCTTAAGAATATTAGGGGGGTGGGAAGGGGGAGGACTAGACCATGTGAAAAATGAACATAATATTTTAGCTGCAGTTCATTCACTTTCAGCTTTGTGTTCTTGTTACTAAAAAAGCATGCCTAGACATTCTGTTGTTGCGCCTATAACCTCTGTTTAAGGTGCCATTTAGCTCCGAGCTTTCATATCTCAGTTTCTAACACTGCTGCTATCCCAGCACTGGGAACAGAGCTTAAATGGAACACCTTCCCCCCTGCTCTGCTAGCTTTCCACCTACTTTTTTTAAAAAATAGTCCAACTATCTGGACTCTGAAGCGAAGCAGTTCATCATTCTATGACCTTGGGATTCCTAATACCCACCAATAAAGATAAAGGATCCCCTGACCATTAGGTCCAGTCGTGGCCAACTCTGGGGTTGCGGCACTCATCTCGCTTTATTGGCCGAGGGAGCCGGCGTACAGCTTCCGGGTCATGTGGCCAGCATGAATAAGCCACTTCTCGCGAACCAGAGCAGCGCACAGAAACGCTGTTTACCTTCCTGCTGGAGCAGTACCTATTTATCTACTTGCACTTTGACGTGCTTTCGAACTGCTAGGTTGGCAGGAGCAGGCACCAAGCAATGGGAGCTCACCCTGTCATGGGGATTCGAACCGCCGGCCTTCTGATCGGCAACTCCTAGGCTCTGTGATTTAACCCACAGTGCCACCCGCGTCCTAATACCCACCAATACCCTTGTATTAATAGATTTGCCCAAAGATAAGGAGCTGAGCTGCTACACTTTATGGAATTGTGAGGGAGAAAGTACCAAGACAGATAT
The DNA here is from genome assembly GCF_964270895.1 of Podarcis filfolensis. Lineage (NCBI taxonomy): Eukaryota > Metazoa > Chordata > Lepidosauria > Squamata > Lacertidae > Podarcis > Podarcis filfolensis. The sequence continues at coordinate 64,194,106 of NC_139609.1, forward strand.
GATGAAGCAGCTGAGAAACTTCCAACACAGGTTGACTGCCCTAGTGATGCTCAGCAGAATTAACACAGCTTCATACAGTTCAGTGTTCAGATGGACAGCCATATAGCATCCACAACAAAAGAGTCGAGCTCAAGTTTGAATTAATTTAATGAAGTGAGAATACAGTATTGCCAAAAACACAAGGCACTGCTGCTCCAAAGAGAAGCAAAGATTTCTGACCACTACAGAGCGCAGCTCCTTAATGCGAATACAAGAGGCCATTTTGGCAAGACTTATCCCGCTTGCTTTAGCACATTTGTGGAGAGAAGCCAGTGCATTCATTTGTAAACCAGAGGCAGGATCCACATTCTCAGATTGCAATATTCAGAAATTTAGCTTCCGTAATTTGTAAGAACAGGAAGACACAAGGGTAAGCACTGGTGAATCTGTACAAAGCACTGAAGAGTAGGATTAGTAAAAAATGGGAGCAAAGAACAATACAGAGTTAGTTCAAGTACACTGCCTGCCCCATACAAAAAGGACATTGTTTATAAGGAAGATTCAGAAAGACACCTCTGGCCCTTGAGAGAGCTGGAAAAGGCAGCCTGGGCATGCAACACAGGAAGATACCGTATATTGTGTATCCCAGGAAGTTTACTGTGCAGAGGGATGAAGGACATAGCCAGCATGTTAAATTTTTTATTCTAGATAGAGCTAATAGCTCCACCTCTCCACCTTGACCCCATCTGTGGGGTGCATGGAAAGGGAAAGATACACTTCAGACAGCACAGTCACATCATCTGCCAATGCGCCCCTTTTACAGTAGGGGGCAACCTTTGCGCTTTTTGTTCTTCCTGACTTGCAAGGCGGCTCGAGTTGCCATTTCGAACACTTCCCGCACACCGTCCTTCGTCTTGGCTGAGCACTCAAGGTAGCCAAAAGCATTGATCCTGTTTGCCATGTCTCTGCCTTCCTCTGGTTTCACTGGCTCCTTACGAAGACAAAGAAAAAAACACAATCCAGATTAATGAAACCAATGCAGGGCTTGATTTAAGGAAGAACTTGAGTTAGCACAGGTGTAACACTCTATCCTGGCCGAGAAAAGCAGCACAGCTCCTCGCAGAAATATGGGTGGCCATTTTGGCAAGACTGAAGGGGCATTCTCACATGAATTGGGGTGGGGTGGGAAGAGGACGGTCCACATATAGAAAGGCCTCTTCTATGCTCAGATATATACTCAGTGTTTGGAAGGCCACAGGGCTGGGCAGTTCAAATTCTGGGGCAGGGGCAGGGCCAGTGCTGTGGCTCCATTGGCGCTTTCTATATGTGGACCCCCATTCACACAACACTTGAAGCAGATTTTAGCATCCTTCCTATAGTCATACAGTAATCTTTGTACCTGAGAACTTTGTGGTTCATGTATCTGCCCCAAGCCATCTGGATGCAAGGGAGAAAGGACAGCGAACATGTACACATCTTAGCAAAATTTGTTATGGGCTTCTACAGTGATCAGATCTCCTCTGGACCACTATTCCATGCTACACCCTGCAGGACACTGCCCCATCATCAATCTGCAATCTCTGCCATCTACCTTTATGGTGTCTCTGTCTTACCCTGGTGCTAGGCTTGTGGTCCTACTGAAAAAATCAGGGAGTCCCTCCCAAATCAGGCTCTGACTCCACTGTAGGTCTTCTGTATCTCATAGGGCTTCAGGAACGCTGCTTCCAAGCAGTAGTTTTCAATCTTTTAAGAGATGAGGTCCAACTTTAACTCCAGCCTAGACCCATCTTCTTCTTGTTGTTACAGTACAAACTGCCTCTCTTCCCTCCCACTCCAAAATCCTTTAATCCACCTTCTGGGTCTTAACCAAAGATATTGCCAAATTCAGAATTAGGAAGATTGGTGTTCGTTTAGTTTTTAATTCCTTCAGCTCAAAATTCCCAGCACGAACCCACTCTGAAGTTCAGTTCACAATGGTTTCACCATCAGGTAAAACCACAGAGCTAGGAATCTTACACTCTGCACATGCCAGCCCACCCTTTCCCCTTAGGGCTGCATATACACCAAATGTTTAAAGCACATTCTATTCTCTCCCCCCCCCCCAAAAAAAGGAAATTGTGGGGACTATAGTTCACCCTTACAAAACTACATTTCCCTGCACCCTTAAACTACAATTCCCATTATTCTTTTTTTTGGGGGGGTGCTTTAAATGCATGGCTTGTATGTAGACCAACACTTCCAAAAGTAGGAGCACCGAGTGTCAGTAGGAAAGAATTTTATCATTACAGTGGTACCTCGGGTTAAGTACTTAATTCGTTCCAGAGGTCCGTTCTTAACCTGAGGTACCACTTTAGCTAATGGGGTCTCCCGCTGCGCCGCCAGAGCATGATTTCTGTTCTCATCCTGAAGCAAAGTTCTTAACCCGAGGTACTATTTCTGGGTTAGCGGAGTCTGTAACCTGAAGCATATGTAACCCGAGGTACCTCTGTACAGCCTGAATGTTTGATAACGCTCAATAGCAGTGAGCTATGTGAGTTTTAACTGCCAATACCTCTGCCTGGAAGAGATCTTACTGACCCTGCTCAGAGGCAGCTTCACCACCAGTCCTCCCCTTCTGCAATGGTTACTGTGTTGGGGAAAGTGGAAGTGGGAGCAACTTCCCATGGACTTTCTTGTAAAAGCCCTGAATATCCTCCCAAGAATTATGAGGAATGTCAGAACTGATTAAGGGCACCATTGGAGAAGGGCACTATCTTCCAGGTGGACCAAAGATTTAGAGTATATGGCTGCAATATCAAGAAATAAGGTAACATGAAATCATAATGAAAGATGGTAGTGTCAGAGTTGTAGAGTTGGAAGCTACCCTGAGGGTCATCTAATCCCAACGCCCTGCAATGTAGAAACTCAACTAAATCCATACATAATATTCAAGAATCGAGACGCTTGCATCAACCTCCTAAAAGCAACCCAACATCTTTCTAGGAGTGCTCCACGAAAGAGCAAATGATTATTCACAAGACATTTTGTTCTCTTAATCGCCATTATAATATGAGATGGGAAACTGGGGGGGGGGGGTGAAGTTCGTATAACAATTCAAGTACTGACAAATCATTCTAGTTTTGAAATAATATTCTGATCTCCCAGAAAAAAAAGTGATTCCCTAAATTTATTGTGTGAAAAATCCAAAGCGTTTACAAGTTTCACCTAATACTTCAGTGTAATATTTTAAATAAGATGCATATTGCATCACACATTGTATGGAGTAGAGCACAGATCCATGTATACTATTTAATTGCGTTAACTATCTAATTCTTTTTTTACACACTTTTAAGTTTTTTATTTACTTTTGAAGATTTCTCACGTGATCCTGCTTGGAATAATGCTCCCTAGTTACAGAGTTTCAGAATACACAAAAGGCACTTGTTTTATCCGGAAATCTTCAGTTATCTCACCCATTTTAAGGGGTATTGGATGACTTGCTGTTTAGAAAAGGATAGGAGGGATATAGATTCTCCCCAAGAGCACTTTACTGCATAGCAGCAGCCATCAGTAATTCTGATATGAAGAGTTCTCCAAGCTGTGGCAACAGTGGCTGCTGGTTTGAAGCCTTCCCAGAAACATCACAATGACAACATTATGTAAAGCAAGTGAATTATTTCTCGCTACAAAAACTCCACCAAGCTTTTTTTTTTAAAAAAAAAAAAAATACAACAGGTTCCTCCTACCTGTTTCATCTTTGCCAGTTCCCTGCGGGTGTGATCATCATTCCGCAAGTCCTTCTTGTTCCCCACAAGGATGATGGGCACATTAGGGCAGAAGTGTTTCACTTCAGGTGTCCATTTCTCTGGGATGTTTTCTGGAAAGGCCAATCACATTCTCATGAACCAAGTCAGGCCATGAAATAAAAGCTCTCCTCCCAATGAACGACAGATTCACAGGTATACTAATCCCATGGCATTTAAAAAGGAAGCTGTTTGAGACCTCTTCAAAACAGGCCATCCCCAGATCCAGTTCGTTGCCAAAAGCAAGACTGGATACAATGAGAGTCCTATTTCCAGAGCCCTGGCCAGCGCATGGCTGAGAGCCTGCTCTCCCTACCACACCCTGTAGCAGCTGAAAGGGAACACTGAACTCCCTATGCCAATGAAAGAAATAAAGTGACTGGGAATATGGGAAAGCTCTCCCCACACAAATCCCAGAGCCACAGCAAAAAATTAAAAAAAAATCCCTGGAGACGTGGGCAAAGATCAGTTTCAGAGAGACAGAACACCACACAGAAGGAGCTGTGCAGAAAAGTTCAAAGCATCTTCCAGCGCACACACTTCCCTGCAGAATCCAGCTATGACAAATACTGTCATCATTATTAAGTCTATAGTGCTAGCAGATGCCCAAGGAGTCAATACAATTTAGTAGTTGTGTAAGGCCCAGTTAACTGTTTGCCCTCAAATGCAGAGGCAGGATCCTATCATCATCCTCCAGCCAACAAGATGCTGTTTAACACAGAACTGCTCTAACATGGGCCTTGCTGGTTATATCCTGCATCATCTGCCAAACCTGTACACATATCTATGTGTAGAGGCTGTTTAAAAGTGTCACTACCTGGAGTTTTAGAGGCAAAGTGTTATCTGTTAAAATGTGACAATACTGCGGTCCATAAAGTCCTATGAATAAATTCCTAGTTAGAAATAGTGCTCCTGATTCTCGATTGTGCATTTGAAAGCAGTGGTTACTGGAATAAGGTTTCCCCTTTTTCAAGTGAGAAAAATATTGCAAGCAGCCAAACGTGTTTGAAAAGCCCCTGGATAACAGGGCAAGGCAGCTGCTTTCATGTATAGACCAGTAGGCCTTTATTTATTACCTACTTATCTCATTTTTAACTTGTCCATGATCAAACAAGGTGGGGTACCTCAGACAATATAAAACCAGCGACAATTTCAACAAAATTATTAACACATGAATCAGCCAGTATAACCTCTGTTCTTGCTTGTTTGTTCTACAGAGATCCAAACTTGAATCCAGGTCTTTTATGGGGGGGGGGGAGGGAGAGAGAGATGCCAGGGGTTCCCCACCACTGATCTTGCTCAATGTCTGCTGGCTCTCCAGCAATGTCTTTCCCATCTACTGCCACTGACCATTTTAATTGAAGATGCCAGAAATTAGACTTACGGTCACCTACTCAAAAAATGTGCTCTACACTGAGCTATGGCACTTCCCTTAACATTCTTAGACCACTGCAACAGTTATGGAAAATGCTAGGAACTGTAGTTTAAGGGTGCTGGGAAATGTAGCTCTGCAAGCAACCTCCTAACAACTCTAAGCACCCTTAATAAACTACGGTTCCTATGATTCTTTGCAGGAGGCTATGATCCTTAAAGTGTGCTTTAAATATCTGGTGTGAATGTGACCAATGTTTCCCAAAATAGCCACTGCTTATCTGAATCTTGCAGGGACTGGAAGAATCACTACTTTGGAAGCTAAATTAGGTGTTTCAGCTTTCCCAACCCACCCGCCCATAGAGTTCCCTTGTATCCTGTGGGTGTGACCATGAGCCAGCAAATGGGCAGTATCACATGCCCTGTGTCCTCACGGCCTCTTACCTCAAGCCTAGAGTGCCATAGCCTTACCTAAACTGTCTGGACTATCAATGGAAAAGCACATGAGGATAACATCTGTGTCTGGATAAGAGAGGGGCCGTAGCCTGTCATAGTCTTCCTGCCCAGCCGTATCCCAAAGGGCCAGCTCCACCTGGAGAGACAGAAGGAAGTTTGTATCAGTGAGCAGCAGCATCAATACCACTCTGGATAAGAAATCAAAGCAAACAGGAACACAGACCCTTTTTTCTTTCTCTCCCCATAGTACATCTTGGTTAAGAGGCAGCTTTAAAGGCAACCTGGCACAACATCTACCCTAATTAAACTGCCTGAGCCCAGGAATTGATTATGGCCATTATCCAGTGTGTTTTATAGGACTGCAGCGCTACCCTCAAGGGTGCCACCAAACGGTGTCAGATGATCATGAAGCTGTCAGGAGAGGCCAGGTCCAAACACAGCTCACAGCAACATCCCTCCTGACCAACGTGGGACAGTCAGTTACAAGATGTGCAGACTCTCAGAGATAACAGTATGACATTGATAGCACTTTAGAACAGTTCTACTGAAGTTACTGTAAACCTTTACTGAGTATTTATGATATGGACAGTTCTACTGAAGTTACTGTAAACCTTTACTGAGTATTTATGATATGGACAGTACACAGCTTGACCCAAAGGGAAAACCTAACTTGAGGCAGGAGTGGGGACGAATAGGATGAAATCAGGGTTTTGGCAACAGGTGACAGAGGTGGGCAAGAACATTTTAAAGGGACTGGTGTCAGAAGGAGCAGCATGAAGTTCAGCACTCAGGGATGAACTGCAACAGAAACTGATGTGATATTTAGTTGGGGTTAAAAGCATATGTACGCTCAAAGGTGCTCCTGTTAGCAGAGAGAGTTACCTGTTTCCCATCTACTTCAATGTCAGCAATGTAGTTTTCAAAGACGGTTGGCACATAGACCTCTGGGAATTGGTCCTTACTGAACACAATCAGCAGGCAGGTCTTCCCGCAAGCACCATCTCCAACAATCACCAGCTTTTTCCGAATCGCTGCCATGCCTGCAGAAAGAGAAAGAAGGCTAGATATGAAACACAGATCACGAAGACGCTGGAATCCTACAACAGGGATGGACAAAAAGTAGTTTGGGATCTACTAGTAAATTTCTTTGTGATTTGCAGGGTATTGGCAAACGTTTCTGACTCCCCATTTTTTAATGATAAGCAACAGCAAAACAACTTTTTCTGCCCAAATTAGGCTGCTAAAATAAAGATAAGCTACTAACCAGGAGTGGACTTTCATGTGATGGGTTGGCAGCCTCAATTCTGTTCCAATACTGGAGGCAAATTCCTCAGCTTAGAATGCACTCAGAGGCACCTTATTCTTTAATTCTAACTGTTTGTCTTTTGCACTTAGCTCTGATGGGTAAATCTTAAGGCTCTAATAAAAACCCAAAGCAGATTGGACTCGATGGCCCTTGTGGTCTCTTCCAACTCTATGATTCTATGATTCTAAGATTGGACAAACCCCAAGCCTGCTCACCCTTATGCTACTGGATAGCTGATAACTCCTCCTTGCAGGCAAGGAATATTCTGTGCCAAATATAGGGCAACTCTTTATCAAGAAAAACTAAATCCTGCAATCGCAATGAATTATGAAAAAGCAAACAAGTAATCAGGCGCTATAGCACCCTTATATTTCAGAGTGGCCTGAAAATCCCTCCTGCTACCATGCAGCATAAGGAAGTTCATTTTAAAATGTCACAAGTACTTTCCTGATCACCTCACAATTCAAAAAATCCACACTTTTCTTTGACTGTCTCACTGACTTCACTTGCAAGAACATGGCTGGGCTACATTTCAGAACAGATGTATAGATTAGCTACAAAAACCACAAAAATGTCACTGCACACCAGACTTTCTGCGAGTTTCAATCCAGCGGAAGTTATTTTAGAAACCATAAAGTGCGCCTGGAGAGCACAGTGATGCAACAGAAACAACACTCAACATGAATAAGCATTTATACTCGAGAAAGGTCCAGCTGAAAATTTCAAAATATTTAGACGGCAATATTGTGCAAGCAAGGAAAAACAATTATCCTTATGACTTATAACATGTATCACTGCCTTTTCTGGACAAACATTCTGAATAATATATATTACTGCCCTTCCCTTCCCCAGCTTCAAATTTTTGAAGCTGCCCTCATTCATGAGGTTTTTTGGGGGAGGGGTGCTCTAATAGGTAGTTTCAACCCCAAATCTGCACCTATTGGATCTTGGGGTATTGTGCTAAAGGCACTTGTGGACTGTGCTGGGGAGTGAGGGGAGAAGAGAGGAGAACTTTGCTGTTTGGAGCAGAGCCAACAAAGGGATTCCATGGGGAATTCCAAGGGATGTGTGTAAGCACATTCACAGCACAGGAAGCTGCAGCCAGATCTCCTCTAGCAACATTTCACCCTGCATATATAAGCAATGCTCCAAGATAGAGGTGGTGTGGGCTCCGAGCACAAGGATAGCCAGAAGTCATTCTGAAGGCTGGAAGTCCTGCACAAAGTTTTGCCCGCACTCTTGCCTTACAAACCAAGAAAATCACACAGGTGTCTAAATTAGGCACCTGTAAACAGAAGGGAGATCAGTGATGGAGCAGAACACCTGCCATGTAATGAAAAATCAGGTTAAAAAAGACGAAAACACCTGGGATATGAATGTTTCAGAGGCTCGGCATTTGAAGTTCAAAGAACTATAGTGCTCGATTTGTCTGGATTTGTCTGCTGGATTAAACACTCTTGCAACAGAAGCCAGTGTACTCCCCTGGAAATTACACACTCATACCCCAACAGAAACTCCCACAACACAGGGAAAAGCACCAAGTATAATCAAGACTTGTGTCATAAATAGATTAACTAATTAGATTCAGCTTCAAAAAGCAAGATGAAGTCCTCATCCATTCGTTCAGCAGGTGAGCAATAAGCATTCCTCCTACTCTGCCTGAAGCCAAGCTGACTATCAAGAAGGTTGCATCTGGAACATTTTGCCATAAACCTAGACCTCCAGAATACGTGCAGTATTGCACTCCTTTCTCAGCTGCCAGACTTCTCAGGGGCAGCAGCTGTATAACTTTGATAATCTCTGGGGTTAAGACGGCTATGCTGTTTAGCATTCTGACAGTAAAAAGAGGATGGAGTGTTAACAGGGCTGAATTTAAGCCTTTCTAGAGTCCCCAATTCTTCAGAATTAATACCTCAATTCAGCCAGCAGACACAGAAGATGTCAGGAGTGAATGCCTTGTCATAAGACTTGCCAATTTGGAACAAACCCTGCCCAACTCAAGACTATACAGTCTAGAGGTAATAATCTACACAAAGGCAGAAGCATCAACCCACACGAAGGGGGGGAAACACATCCAAATCTAGGTTGTTTAAAAAATAAAACTAAAGCTGAATCTAGTATTTAACTATCTGAGACATTTATCCATCTCCCCAGTCATGAAACTGCTAAAACTGTAATTGTTGGATGGCATCTGTCTGTCTCAGGATACAGTGGAAGAGTGCACCTTCAGGGGTGAAGTCAAACTGTTGGAGAGCTACAGCACCTGCTGTGGCTGTAGAGACATGTTTTGTTGCAGCTGGGGCAGATGAAGGCATCCAGTTGTGCTGATGCAGATGTGGCATGGTATTTCTTCTCTCTGTGCTCCTCCCAGCAGTCATTCCTCTTCCTCTGGTCACTGCTATGGATATGACTGTCTCCAGGTTTCTTGTGCGTGTCATTTACAAACAACATTTCTTGGGTAGGAACCTGTCACACTTTTGTCTTGGAATGGAGACACTGCCTGGTTCAACAGACCCCCATCACTCCTTGAATGGATGTACACACCATCTTCAGTCAAGCTGAAGGCATAGGAGAGTAACAGGGAGAAGAATATGCCCAAGAGAGTTGGGGCAAGAACACAGTGCTCTTTATAGGGAAGGCATCCAAGGATGAGCCGCAATGCCTTTATACAAATCTATGGTGACACCACACTTGGAATATTGTGTACAATTCTGGTTGTCCTTTATCTCAAAAAGGGTGCTATAGAATCAGAAAAGGACAAGAGATGTTCTGTAGCTAGAGTTAATTCCTGGGGAGTGGGAAAGGTTACATCTGAGGCTTTTTAGTTGTCTTGTTTGTTTTTTTTAAAGACAAGAGGAGGATACGCTTGACATTTATATACATGTTCTAAGTTTACTAACTGCATTTATATTTTCCCCAACAACAAAACGTTTTCTGGATGGCTTCCAATAAAGGAAAAACAAATGCATATAAAAATAAAAACGAAACCAATAACCATAAAATCTAAGAACATAAAACCAGCAGCCAGAGGATAAAAGCAACATAACAAAAACTCACAGCAATACCATAATTCTGAGTTTTAAAATGTGTGATAATATCGAGTCATAAAATCGACACTGAAGCCAAAAAGGTTTAAGAGCCTGATAAAATAGAAAGATCTTCACCTGGTGATGAAACACTGACTAGAGCATAGCTGTCGGGGGAGCCAAGGAAGCATCGTGTGGAGAAAGCACACAGAGAATAGACATTTTGTTCTCCCCTCTCATAATACTAGAACTTGATAATACTAGAACCAATGAAGCTCAGTGGTGAGAGATTCAAGTCAAGAAAAGAGAGGCACACAGCACAGAACCAGACAATGGAACTCTCCACCACAAGATGGCTTTCCTACAATCAAGTGGTATACAAATTTTCATAAATATAAATCCCTCCAAGCAGGGATATTCCTAGATTATGCAACACCCTATTCATACCTTGGCCCTGATTCATGTTATCTACTGTATCATGTCTGGATAGATCTGTAATGTTGCTTTCACAGTGCAGCATATTAATATCTGCCTTTATGCTATTTTGCCTTGTCAAATCAATTCAACACAAGTTATTCTAGGGTGCAAAAAAACAACAACAAACAACCCTCTCAGGAAAGACCAGAACGTTGTGTGTTTGTTCTAAATAACAGCATTTTGCCATAATTATTGCATAACAGGCTTTACTTTAACTGATGTGCTTCAAATTAGGACAATCTCTTGTGTCCTTTTTTAAAACAAACAAACATACATACATGCTTCTGCATGTGGTGGGGAGAATTAGCATGTAGACAACTATACAAACATGAATGCTCCCCTCCCAAATCTCACGAAGTCGTCTGAGGTGCAATGGGGGAAAGCAGATGCAGGTACTGTTCACAACTCTTCACCTGACTACTTTGAACCCATAAACATTGAATGGAAGGAGGAGACTTCCAAGTGTGATGGTTGGCTAAAAGAGGGAAGACTTGAAAAAGTCAGAACATATCCATATTGATAAGCAGCTTGTTCTCAGAGACAAAGCCAACAGGAGCTAAATATTTTATTCATCACATTCAGCCTGCACTCAGTGGATAAAGCAGATGGGATCATCGCTCTTAAGATACTGCCAGTTAAATGTGGAGAATTGAATATCATTCCTTTTCATCCAGCCTACTGCAAGAAATTATGCCAGAGATGGGTCTGACATTTGTCATCCATATAACACTTTTATTGAGCAAAGTGTTTTATAAACCTCATTTCATTCGTCCTCAGTTGGCCTTTCAGGGGGGTTATTTACATTTTATGGTTTAAAAATGCAAGCAACTTTATTGCTTAACCACTGGTCTTTGCAATAATAAAAATAATAAAAGCACAGTTTGGAGCACACAACATAAAGCCTTCTTAAAAACTCATAAAAACCAGTAGTCCGTTGTAATGCAGGCATACGAAGGAAAATTATGGACATGGCCACGGCTACAGCAGAGAATCTATGACTACCCTTGGGACTCGAATCTGAATCTTCAGTGATCCAATTTATTGGAGGTTTTAAAGCAGAGGTTGGATGGCCACGTGCCAGGTATTCTTTAGTTGTGCTTCCTACAAGGGATTGGACTAGATGACCCCTGGGGTTCCTTACAACTCTACAATTCTTTTATTCTACTAATTTTAGAGTTATAGGAAGGGGTAAGATGTTTAGAATAGTTGACCTATTAAAATATTCATTTTAAAAAGTGTGCCATATATATATATATATACATATATATATATATATATATTAGCAGTGAAACACATATCAAACACCTAATGTAGATGCAATGACAAAAATGTTTTAACTTGCCTTTTAGAGGGTAAGCGGGAGAGCGCCAAACAGAATACATCTTGACACTGTGAGGTTACCTTTTGTGGCTTGGGGTGGGGGGGTTGGACAGCTCTGGCAAATACAGGTGATATGTTGCCATAGGAACTCATTGTTAAATCACTGTCCTGAATAACTAGGCAATAATTGAAAGCAGGCAAGAGGAATGTCTCTCTCCTCACCCCTTAGCTACAGAGGATGTCATCTAGCAGCTTTGAAGTGTGTGTTTAAGTAAGCACAGCCTGCAGTTAGGAATTCTGGATTCTAGAAACACAGGGTGCTGGCAGTCTCCTTCACGATCTGGTGTGGGAGAAGAGGGGTGCTGAAGTGCTCGAGCTTTGTGCTTCCACCCATGCTCAACTTGTGCACATGCAAACATTACAAAGATCTCCTTCCTTTTCTTCATTTTGTTTGACCCCACTTTTTTACAATCCAACCCACCCAACCATATACAGTGGTACCTCGGGTTAAGTACTTAATTCGTTCCGGAGGTCCGTTCTTAACCTGAAACTGTTCTTAACCTGAAGCACCACTTTAGCTAATGGGGCCTCCTGCTGCCGCCATGCCACCAGAGCACAATTTCTGTTCTCATTCTGAAGCAAAGTTCTTAACCCGAGGTAATATTTCTGGGTTAGCGGAGTCTGTAACCTGAAGCGTATGTAACCCGAGGTACCACTGTATGGGCAGCCATATAAATTTTATTAATTACTTACGACTGCTAAAATGAGCTGCTATCTTCCTGGCACCTCCTTTAAGGTACATACAGAACAGAACTAGGCCTCCCTACAGGTAAATAACAAATCCCCCAAATAGTGATATAGTGGCATTGATTTGCTAGCCTCTTTTTTCTTAGCTCATGATCCACAGTGCAAATGAAGCAAGTTGTATTTGTAGGTCTCTTGCTGCTTGTTTTTTGCATGAATGGAATGTGGGAAGCACCCTTGGGTTGCTAAGGGAAACCACCATGTCTGAACATTTTGTTGGTTAGCATAAGGTTACCAGAATTTTTTCAATGAATCCGGGGACACTTTTCAACTTCAGTGGATTTTGTATGGGGACTGGTTTGTAAATCCGGGGACTGTCCCTGGGAAATGGGGACGTCTGGTAACCTTAGATTAGCATTTATAACAATACTTGGAGCCAAGATACTGGAGCCTTTGACTGGCACACTCATAAGACTACTACTTCAGAGCAGCTATGGGACTGAACCAGAAGGGAAGCACACAAATCTAGGATTGGGAATTTATGAGTCTGTTCAAGCTGGAGTATGAGGTGGCTTAAGGGGGTAACAAAGGGTCATCTCGAATGAACTTTATGTAAATTTATTTGACTTTTTCAGCAATCATATCTCTGTGGTGGTTTGGTATAAAACAAATGTCTTTGTTACTGATAACTTATATGTTCCCTCACATCCTTAGCCCCATACCTGGTATTAGGGGAAGGGAGAGACAAACTGGGTGAAGAGCTAAAGACTTGTCTTGCTGACAGATTGCTCCAATAGAAGACACAGCCAAAAGATGGAATTATAAGAAATGTAGTTAATCACATATGGGTTCTACAGTGCAATATGCATCTAATTAGTAAAGGTAAAGGGACCCCTGCCCATTAGGTCCAGTTGTGGCCGACTCTGGGTTTGCGGCGCTCATCTCGCTTTATTGGCTCAGGGAGTCGGAGTACAGCTTCTGGGTCATGTGGCCAGCATGACTAAGCTGCTTCTGGCGAACCAGAGCAGCGCACGGAAACGCCATTTACCTTACCACCGGAGCGGTACCCATTTATCTACTTGCACTTTGACATGCTTTTGAACTGCTAGGTTGACAGGAGCAGGGACCGAGCAATGGGAGCTCACCCCGTCGTGGGGATTCGAACTGCCAACCTTCTGATTGGCAAGCCTTAGGCTCTGTGGTTTAACCCACAGCGCAACCCACGTCCCATGCATCTAATTAGAGGCCAATAAAAGAGCATGGCACAGTGAGAAAGAAGAAATCAATGAACAAAAGGTTAGCAAGTGCAGGAATTACATGAACCTTGACCAAAGAAAAACTGGGCAAATCTTGACTCATCTTCCTGATGGGTTTTCAAACCTAATCACATCTTTGTTGTTGTTGTTTAGTCGTTGTCCAACTCTTCATGACCCCATGGACCAGAGCACGCCAGGCACTCCTGTCTTCCACTGCCTCCCGCAGTTTGGTCAAACTCATGCTGGTAGCTTTGAGAACACTGTCGCATTCTTTAGTCAAGACTATTGTCCTCATGCTATCAGTGACAACATAATCATGTTGCAGGACATGCAACAATTGCTACAGAAAAGCTCCCTTGGTGTCTCCAGAGACCATTAACACTTTTTCAAGGGGGGGGGGGAGGCAAGGGTCACATTCACTCTTAACCACCTCTCCAAGGGCTACATGCCGGTGGGAAAGGATCAGAGCAAAATAAAAATAAAAATAAGTGGGGTCACAAGTCCATGACCAGGAAGAAAATAAATATTCATTCATGATTGATTCATGGTTTTATACACCCCAAAGGCAGGCAGAAAAATTGTACAGCAATTAACAAATCTTGCTTCAGGGAGAAAAAAAAAGATTTTATTCACTTTGTGTTGAATCTATTAAAAAATGGAAGAAGGCACCCATATCACAGTGGACTCGGGAACATTGATTTGGGTTTGCTAGCAGGAATGATTAATATAGGAGCGCCTAAGCCACATTCACTCAGTGCTGCAAAGTTGATAACTGGAAACAATCCAACTCAGATTCCAACACTGTAATTGACTGTGTACGCTTGTACGCATTGTGAAATGCCAGCCAGCCTTGAGATAAGCCAAATTTGAACAATTCCACCCCTAGAGATTTTGTTACCTAGAGATGGCCTTATCTACAAAAGAGGAATTCCCAGTTATATATAACTGAAGATAGATAATAAAGATACTCTGCAAGGCTGATATCTTAAATTGTCATTGCCTTCTATCCTGCAGACACAATATGTTGGTTTTCAACACACTTAAGGAGCATTAAACAGTAGATCTGAATAACATTATCAACACTTAGCGTTTTATATAGCACTCTACAGCACACAAAGTACTTCATCATATACTAAATTTCAATAACTGTTATAGACAACCCTGTGAAGCACGGCATTAGCTCGCTTCATGTGTGCAAGGGGTTCCACATGAAGAAAGAAACAGCAGGACTGTACTGCTGGCCCTGCTCCCAAACGTGGCGTCTCCCAACCCCATCTCTGACATCAGCACATTAGGTATGGACATCCCAGCTCAGGAATCCACACCTAACGCATGCATGTTTGGGAGAGACAATGGGTTCACCCTTTTTACACATGGACACCCTTTGCATGCTACTCACATGAAGGAACGTTTTGAAGACTGTCCAAAAACTTCAACTAGTCCAAAAACGTATCAGCAAAGCAAGCACACATAAGATCACACTCCAACAGCCCAGTACATCCTTACAGTGCTTAAAGACATAGAGCAGCTACCAATTCATTCCTGGGCACAATTCCAAAGTGCCTGGTTTGGTCTACAACATCAAAATGACCTGGGAACAGAGGAAGCTCTGAGTATAGGCTCAGCATTGCCAATTATCTAGCAGTAACTTTGGGGGATTTCACAAAACCCAGCCCTACGTGATAATGGAGAGTCAATGAACCCACAAAGGATGTGCTCTGCCACTCAGCTATTACCTCAAGATATGCAAAATATTAACCACCCTGGCTGTTAATATCATCTTCAAAGCGTCTCTCCACCTTCTGTGGTGCAGCAAGCAATGCGTGGAAGGGCTTTTTCAGTAATGGCACCTAAAGCCATTTCAAACAAATACAGTGGTACGTTGGTTCTCAAACTTAATCCATTCCAGAAGTCTTTTCCAAAACCAAAGCATTCCAAAAGCAAGGTGCGCTTTCCCATAGAAAGTAATGCAAAATGGATTAATCTGTTTCAGACTTTTAAAAACAACCCCTAAAACAGCAATTTAACATGAATTTTACTATCTAATGAGACCATTGAGCCATAAAATGAAAGCAATAAGCAATGTACTGCAGTCACACAATCAATCAGGAGCTGAACTGGGTTCCACGCAGTCACAAAAATGAAACAAAAAAGCCGGAAAAATGCAAAAAAATAGCAAAAAAAGACAGACCTCAGCGTAACACTCAAATCGGAAGCGTAACACTCAAATCAGAAGCGTAACACTCAAATCGGAGCACATTCGGCTTCCAAAAAAAGTTCACAAACCAGAACACTTCTGGGTTTGCAATGTTTGGGTTCCAAGTTGTTTGAGTACCAAGGCGTTTGAGAACCAAGGTACCACTGTATTGCCATCCGTGTATTTAAGATGGAGACTGAGAGAAAGTGGTACTGTATACCTAAGCTCACCTGGAGTTCATGATACTGGAGGCAACTAGGAAAGCTGTTTTGTGTAAGGGTTAGAGTGTCACACTAGGACCTGCTGTGTAATTCTCTGGGTGACCTTGGGCAGTCTCTCTCTCTCTCCCTCCTGTCTCACAGGGGGTGTTGCAGGGTTAAAGCTTAAAGCTGAGGAGGACTATGCCCAGTGCCCTGAGCTCAATACCATCTGAACCAAGGATAACCTGGTTTACGCCTCAGCCTCTTAACCTCTGCGCCATACACCAGTTCATGTTTCAAAACAATTAAAACATGCAACATTATTACAATAACTCTGAACTATCACAGTTAGCCGCATAAGCAGCACAGTGTTCTTAACTTGTGTGCCAGACATTCGGAGGTGTGACCCAAACTGCGGAAAGGGAAATAAAAATAAGATATAGCAAAACAAGTCAGAGGAACTGGCATTCTAAGGTCAAGATGGTCCCTGCTATTGGGACTCTTTGTTCCTTTTAATATTATTATTGAAGGGAAGCAGCCTATGTTTGTATTTCATCTGTCAGTGCAGGCCCCATTTTCACTGCTGTCACCTTATCTTAAACACAGGGCAAAGGGAATTTGGGAATGTGAAGCATTCTCTTGCAACACCGGAAAGGAAAATTTGGAAAGAACAGTCAATGCTTTCAGTATGCCTGTTACTTGGAACTATATATTCGGGGAGGTAGGTCAGGAAAAAAAGGTTTTGCGTATTTTACAAAAGGTCAGCAATTGCAAAACAAAACAAAAAGCTGGCTGAATGCAACCTAGGTCAAGAGCCCAGTTATGAGAGACATGCATTGCAATCCATCTGCATGCAACACACCCTGTGCTTTGAGAAGGGTGTAGACTACACTCTTTGCCAACCTAGTGCTCTCTAGATATATTGCACAACAACTCCCATCAGCCCCTGCCGAAGTGGTAGTAGCCAGCAGCAAGTTATTTTAAGGAGAGACCTTCATTTGAAGGACCAGGAAGCCACGCTGGAAAGACAAGAATTCCACCCAACACACTGGAGAGTCACAAGCACAGTAGCAAAGTGTGTAAGTTTATCTGCTCTCTTATCAAAGTCTCCCATCACTTACTTGCCAGCTGCTAAAGCCAAGAATTCCAGGCTGTGCAAACCACACCTATTCATATGCCATGCATTATGCAGCTCTCAATTCAAAATTACAACTGGCCAAATTCTGTTTTTGCTCACTCACCAGAATTTCAAATGATGCTGCAAAAAATGTCTAGACATTATGCTACACCTTTGAAAACTTATAAAATAGCAGCTGGGGGCAGAGGGAGAGGAAAATTTTGACCCTTCTCAGCCTGTTGTGGTCCTAACAAAAATCAGCCCAAGTTTATTTACCGTATTTTTCGCCCCATAGGGCACACCGGCCCATAGGGCGCACCTAGTTTTTTTTTGGGGGGGATAAAGGGGAAAAAAATATTTTCCCCCTCAGGCACGGGGCTGGGGCGGGGGAAGCCCAAGCTTCCCCCGACCCCAGCCCCCAGAACAGGCTGCTATCCGCAAGCCTTGGGAGCCCGGCGGGAGCTCCCCAGGCTTGCGGATATCTGCCCGAAGTGCACTGCTTCAGCGCACCCCGGGCTTCGGGCAGCAGGCTGCTATCCGCAAGCCTAGGGAGCCCTGTGGGAACTCCCGCAGGCTCCCCAGGCTTGCAGATAGCTTCCTGAAGCCTGGAGAGCAAGAGGGGTCGGTGCGCACCGACCCCTCTCACTCTCCAGGCTTCAGCGAAAGCGTGCACTCGCCCCATAGGACGCACACACATTTCCCCTTCAATTTGGGAGGGGAAAAAGTGCGTCCTATAGGGCGAAAAATACGGTACATTGGAAGTGAAGCCTCCCCTGCTGCTCAAACACACAGCTGTTTAGACATTAAAAAATATTCACATTAATTGTATTCAAACAATTAACATTGCATCTAGTTTGACCCTAAGAATGTACCTAAATGGATGATTTCATAATAACTGCTTTGAAATGTCCCACAAAGTAGTGTTTACTGACATATATGTGTGTGTGTATATACACACACACATATCACATTCTATATTCCAGCCATATTTCCCCAGTTATAAATCAAGAACTTCTCAACATGGCCTTGTAAAGGTTTCCACTCAATAATTAAACACTTAATGCAAGATTACTCATCCCACTGAAGCATTAATGCATGACAGTGATGCAAGTAGCTACTTGTTGAGTTCATCAGGTCAGTAATAGAAACCAACCAAGGTTCACAAAGAGTAGGAGACGCCCTTACGCAAGACTTTTTTTTGACAAGCGGTGGTGGAGAATGTGATTAAGCACTTGCCTGCAGTTTATTTCATTGCTAACATAGTAGAGGAAGAAATCTTTACAAGATTAAACATTTAGCATGATGAAGAACTCTGTGCAATATACTCATATGCTGCTATGGGAATGCTGGTTTATCCTAAGAAGGGTAATAATCTACTACCAATACATTTTGCACTGATAGTCCAGCAGTGGAGAACCTCCAGCCCATAAGCATAATCTGGCCTGCCACCTTTTCTTTTCAGCCCACCGGCATTGTCACAGAAGACCACACCTATTAAACAGGCCAAGATGGCAACAGTTTTGATCCACTTTTTAATATAACATTTATCTCAAATCTGTGCAATCTGTGTACACGTCAGCAACGACCCACATTAGTTAGAACTATGATGACAACCTAATGACTTACCTGGTAGCCACAGGTGACTAGGAATTTCATGCAGCCAAGTGAGCAGGCTGGTAGAGGAAAGATGGACTGCTCCATTCCTCCTCTACCAACCTACTTGGTTTCCATATTATCCGTGGAAGAAGCAAAGCCTCTTCTTCCTCTACCAGCATGGAAACCCAGTGGTCAAGCAGATAAGGAACAAAGCTTCTGCTCATTTCACTCACAAACCTGCCTACTTCCTACCAACCCCCTCTCCTTCCCATTTACACCTCACCAACACCCTCCCTTTAAACCTTGCCAAACTCACCCTTACATCTCACCCAAACTGTGGGGCCTGCTCACCTTACAATTCACCCAAACCCTGGCACAGGCGAGTCACAGAGGATCAGGCAGCAGAGGCTGGGCTAGCTCTCCAGTAACCATTCTGCTCTGCTGCCACTTCCCTTCTCTTTGCCTCCAGCATTGCTGAAGCCGAAATAGCGGTGTCAGTTTGAGGGGCAAGAGAGAAGGACAGTTGCTAGAGAGCTGCTCTGGCTTGTTCTGGCTACTCAGGTGGGCTGCCTACCTGTTCATTCAGGCCATTGCCACGTTGCAGTTCACGTGGACTGCAGCCTGACAACATCCTTACACTTCTATTTATATAGAAAAATGTACAAGGCTGCATAAGGGAGCACGTCATTTGGAACTAGGCAAACAGCTTTTGAAAAGGGAGGGAATTGAGACCAGCAGAGCTGCCAAATCAGCCTCAGAGCCCAAAACCAGGGTGATGGGTGGTATAAAAGCTGCCTGGTAAATCTAACAGGAAAATTATAAAAAGAAACTTTCTCCTTTGTCTTGGTCGCTGCATAGAGTTCTAAACAGGCTTAGAAATTTTGCACTGAGAAAAGGATTTTAAACAAGCAATTTCAGAAGCAACACAGAAAATCCATGAATGAAAAGAGACCTCTGCTCAGGGAGCTGAAAGAAGTAAACGAGAAAGCACCAAACAAGGCATCTCTTCAGAGCAGGCACAAAATATATAGGAACATGCTCAAGAGGTAAACTTTGCAGTAAATGGGTTGTAGAGCTGGAGCCAACAGTGACACACAGCAGACCAAGCCAAGCCAGGAGACCCAAGACAACAACAAAATCCTGCAGGTAATGGAAGCTGCATGCACTGAGCACTCCAAGTTAGAACAAGGAAGGGAAAAGAAGAAAAGAACTGGGTATCGAACTGCAATCTAGGATTTCAGATACAGTCAGCAGGAAGCTTGACAAACTGGCTCAGACAAGAAAAGCAACAGACACAGGAGACTACGCTTCACATCTTCCACAGCTTTTATATCGATCTCTGCTTCCTGACATCTGATCCAGATGATGAGATTTTTGGCAAAGCAAGCAACTGTACATTTGTAAATGGGCAGAAAATGCTGCCCAATACACAAAAAGATAAAAATCTGTGGCCCGTGTTTGCATGGGTATTTGTTCCACCCAAAATCAAAGGGGACTGTGTACAT
Source organism: Podarcis filfolensis (assembly GCF_964270895.1). Classification (NCBI taxonomy): domain Eukaryota; kingdom Metazoa; phylum Chordata; class Lepidosauria; order Squamata; family Lacertidae; genus Podarcis; species Podarcis filfolensis. The sequence goes on from NC_139609.1 coordinate 64,214,438, forward strand.
ACTGTTCAGTCCGATTTTGTGGGAGAGAAGTCCCATTGAACACAATGGAGTTTATTTCCGAGTAGCCATGTACAAGACTGCAACACATCAGTTCCCACACAGAACATGTATCATTCTCCTTTTAGGTTTTCCTTTTTTAGTGTTTCCTTACTTTTGAACTACTCAGCCCAACATCAAATGCAAGTTCAGCAGAAATCCTCTTAGTTTCTGTACAAATCAACAAAGATTTCTGTTCGGAATCTAGGGTGAGATACCCATGTAGAGAAAGTTGCCCCAAGTGCACAGAAGCAGCTTAAGGTTCAAATGCCATTCCCCCTCTCCTGCCAAGCCCAGCTGCTCATAGGAGCCAACTCCTAGATGCTGAGAGGTCTTCATCCCCAATAAAATAATTGAGGGGGCCAGGGGCCCCCAAAGCTGATGGGAATTGCCATTCACACAATGTGTGTGCACTGTGTCATGTGATTGATTATGTGGGGTGGGGCTTACCTGGACCCTCCAATATTTTATTCTAGTTGGCACCCCTGCAGCTGCTTAAAGCTCCTCTCCCCTCTCCCCTCCCCTACCAAACTGAAGGATGTGAGACAAGAAACCAGTTCAACTGGAGAAAGAGAAACTAAGGGCATCTGCAAGGGACAATAAGTGGATAGAAAAGGGGGAAAACACCCACTGATTCTCCCTACCATCACCGTTCCATCAGCAAACACAGGTTCAGGAAACATACTCTTCCTGTGGCAATAGGCAATTCCATCATGACATGACAGATGGAAGAGACATTTTGAAAGTTATCAAGTGACATTTTGGAGATCAATCTAAAGTTATCTGAGCAGACAGTTTTTGAACATGGTTGACATATCACAACCTATGGAACTTATATATATATTGTTTCATTGTCCTCCGCTAGCCTTAGTAAAGTCTGTAGCTTTTAAGCCATTCACATTGTAAAATGATGCAATAAAATTCATTCCCATTAACGTGCCACATCTTTTCTTCAGGCAAGGGCGAAACCTGGCTTTTTTTCACCCAGGTCAAATACCCAGTTTGGCACACTCCCTGCCCCCATGCACACTTGTGTACACACGCACACAGGCTGGGAGCCTCAATACCCCTGGAGACTTCACCCAGGGCAAAAAACCTGGCTACCCCTCCCAGCTACAGCTCTGCTTCAGGTATCGGGTGTATGCCTCTGCTAGCTAGGAAACACACTGAGAAGCCTGGAGCAGATCAACCATCATTGGGTCAAGTGAACCAGATAGGTCTATCCTTTAAAAATCTGTGCTGCCAAATTCCATTTAGCAGAATCAAACACGAAACTCCTCTCCTCCTGTTGCAAAACACAAAGCAGCACACGTGATGTTGAAGCCCAAGCAACAAAGTGGAGAAGTTTATGCTTCGTTCATCTTCATTTTATAAAGTTTATTTTAGCACACATCAGGAGAAACAAAGACACTTCCTGAACATGAACATTTCCTTTCTACCATTTATAGCACCAGGGGCATAAAGGATGAACTGGGAAATATATTCGGACATGAGCTTTCAAACAAGTACAAAACTGACAAGCCTGTTCTTTATCAAAGCCCATAAAGTTTGAGATGCAGCCTTGTAAAAGGTGATGCACTTACTGGGACTGGAAACCCTTCCTGTTATGGCAGTTCTTGGGACTACTCAGTCTGTCATTTCTGGCAAGGAAAAAGCAGCAGAGGAAGCAAGTGCCCTCTACCCCATAAAAACCTGTGTTTTGAAATAATCTGAATGCATTTCACAAACATCTGGAAACTGAGGAACACTTTTTGCTCAATTAAAACCAAGAAGCACACTTCACTCTCACCCCCCCCCCAAGATTTACTTTTAGAAAATACAACAATACTTCAGATTCCATGACATACAGAGCAAGGAATCACTTCCTTGCCTCAGAGGATTTTGGTGGGAGCTACTGTGCACTATAACACCAGGGCAAAGTGAGGAGGAGGGCAGGAAATGCTGCCATGTGATTTCTGTTCCTCATTAAATCTGAATGTGTTAGTATTGTAAGAATCTCTTGTAAGATGCTTTGAGAGCCTCTCGTGTGTTATAAGCATTCTAAACAAAAAAATATAGGATTTGCCTATGCTCTAAAGAGCCCAATATCCTATGCTCCTGTATGTGTAACTAGTCGCAGGGGCGAAAATAGGCTTTATTTCACCCAGGATAAAGACCTATTTTGGCATCCCCGTGCACATTTGCGCGCGCGCGCGCACACACACACACACAGCCTAGAAGCCTCAGTGGCACCCCTCTGGAGGCTCCACCTGGGGCAAAACACCTGGCAAGCCCCCCCCAGCTACGGCTGTAACCTGTCACCTTTTTTCACAATAAACTGGGGCGAAGGGCAATTTTAAGTGTAGTAAAGGCAGGTAGGAGAGGATGCTGAACCCTTCACCACCACGCCCTTTTTGAAAAAAACAATTTCACCCCAAAAATGAGGGAAGGATACATGTAATTTGGGCAAGTAAAGTGCCCTGTTCCACTCTTCCTTGGGCTAGACTTTAACACCCCCACCCCCATGAAGGAAAATCCACACAACCCACATTCTGGTGCACAGCTTGCTCCTGACATGAAGGTGCAAGAGACAGGCTGCTGTGCTGCAGCAGCAAGAGTGATAGGATTAACCATCACATGCAATGCAGCAAAATTACTCACCCAACTAGCAAAAACCAAACAGAAGCAGAAAAGACCAGAGATCAGCAATTCATGCATAGATGTATCTGGCATCTCCTCTCTCCTGAGCTGGTTTCTCCGGGCTCTCAATTTATTTATATATTTGCTCCTGGTGTACAGATAATTCTTACAAGTACACAAGTGTGCCGTGGCACACAATTCAGAACTACAGTAGTGATCTAATGGAATTGGGATTTAAGGGCCAAGCTAGTCATTTGGCAGGACAGCTGGCCCTGGGAATCCGAGTCTTTGTCTCTCACCTAAAAACTGGCAGAAAGAGAAAATGAGATTTGGAGAGAAGGCGGCTATTTAATCTCCAACAACTGTGCAACACTCTGCTTTGGGAAGGGGTGGGATTCACTGGTGGCGAGGCTGGTGAGCCACCTGTCAGGGATTTGTAATGCCCTGCATTACAGTTCCTGCATCAAACGGGGGGTTGGGCTAGATGACCACCAGCACACTCTTTCCAACTTTAAGATCCAAACCTTTTCCAGCATCCCACTTCATCTTACTCCCTGGGAGATGCATCAACTGAAGAATTGTTCAGGTGCAGAAAATGTTAAGGAGCCCTTCCCTGCTTCCAAATCAGCCTTTATCCACTCTAAGGTCTTGTCCATACTTCTGCTTGTCCTACCTATGGGGCGGAGACGTTTTCTGTTTGCAGCCCTGCTGCTTTTCCCAGGAAAGCCCACTCTTTAACACTGAATCAGATCAAGCATCGCTCCATGGAAAATCCCACTGGATTCAGTGAAAAAGATTGGGTTTTCCCCGGAGAAAGTGGCAGGACAAGCTGGAGCCCCAAATTGCACTCTTTTCTCTAGCTGTGGCCCCCAAGTACATCTTTTGCCCTGGCTAACAGAAAAGCAGCAGTGGGAGGGAGAGGAGATGAAAAGTGATAGGTTAGAAGGAAAGAGCAAGCACCTACGCTTTTCAGGCATTCAGTAGAGAGACAGGATCCCAGCCATAGGTCTCTACCAAATGTTTAAGTTGGCCCTACTATGGTTTGGATGGGTCTTGACCAACACATTACCATGCAGGGCTGAGTTTATGAATTTTGCTTGTTTGTTTGTTTGTTTGTTTGAGTTAAGAATTCTCGATTCTCATCTGCGCATCCACAAAAGATTATTATTACCCCTTACAGAAAGGAGGTTTAAAACGTGAATCAGCAAAGGAAGTGGGATGGATCAGTATTCACGAAACTATGCATGTTTTGCTCAAGGTACAAGCCTGAAAGGGCATGTGTTAGTAAATCACATGTGCCCCACAGTTCTGACTTCAGATTTACAGTGCAGTCAGATTGCTTTGAGTAAGCATTTGTTTTGTTGTATCCTATACTTTACTTTTTAGAAGTAATTTTTTTTGTAGCAGGCCAAGCTACAGTAAGTTAAACAAACACACACTCAGATGAACGCTCTCTTTTTCCCTCCCAGATTTACACTCCAGTCAAGATTATGGAATAATTTCTCTTTCAATGAAGACAATGCCCACATTCATTCATTTTGGCAAGGCGGCGATGCTACTGAGTATTTCACTTGTTGCCTAAGCTTCACATAAATAGATCTGAATGTCAGATCCAGAAAACAATGAATTCCTCCCTCCCCAGGTTTGCAGTGGTTTTTATCTTTCTAGATCCAGTCCTCTGTTGAGATGTGATGAAATCTTTGGAAAGAAGGGTTGCCTCTGTTGCGATATCTGTGTGACTAAATGCAGTCTAAGCTCTGTTAACCCATTCAAGCTTGACACTGTCCACTGGACTGCAATGATAGACACCTCCCTGTGAACAAGCTGAAGGGATTGCTGTACAGGATGCAAGAGGACACACTGCTGTGGGTGGGGGAAAAAGTTGAGAGACTTAATTTAGCCTTCGAAATAGTGATTCCTCCAAGATTCAGATAAGCAAACTGCTATTTTGGGAAACATTGGTCATAGCCACATCATATATTTAAAGCACACTCTTATTTAGCAATCATGGTCTCCTTGCAATAGCCGTAGGAACTGTAGTTTGTTAAGTCACAGACCTACAATTTCCAGCAATCTTAACAAAATAAAGTTACCTGGATTATCCAACTGTTAAAGTGGTATAACAGCATTTTCAATGTATCATGGGGATCTGACCACTGGGCTTAAATGCACACCCTCCCACACACCCACCCAAGGAACATGCAAAACCCCCCTCAATTTTCTGATTCCGCTCAGGAGATATACGATCTGCATTTCAAATGAACACACTCAAGTCCTAGAAGTGAACTTGGCAATTTATTTAAAATGTATCTCTCCCACTTAAAGCAAATGCATAATTCTGAGTTTCAAGTGGAGTGCTTTACTGTTATTGGCCTGACAGTCATTCAATATTTGCCCAATATCATGTTTCTTTAAATTTCTCTACAAGAAGCAACAATATTTATTTTGCAACAGTCAAATTGAAAACCTTTTGGGAAAGGAACACTCTTAATTCTGCACCTCCCCAAATTTCAAAGCAGGGTTCCTGGAGAGAACACAGTCACTCCTTCCCTATTCCCTCTGCTGTTGAGAGTTATGATTCGGGCTTGTGGTTTGTTTCCTCCAGACAAACAGAGCTGTATACCCAAGAATAAACCTTGGTTACAACAGCTCATGGTTTGTCTATATCATGGGTAGGCAAACTAAGGCCTGTGGGCCGGATCAGGTCCAATTGCCTTCTGGATACACCCCGCAGATGGTCCGGGAATCGCTGCGTGGATCGCCAGCAAACGCGTTCTTTCCCTCTCCCTCTCTCTCCCTCACACAGCGGCAGTGGCGGCGCCTCCTCCCTCCCTCCGCCTGGCTTCTCCCTGCCCTGCCTAGAGGAGGAAGGGGGCTGGGCTTTGTTGGTGCCAGCAGCAGCAGCAGCAGCAGCAGCAGCACCACCATTTTAAGCAGGCCCTCTCTGGAGCCCTTTCGCGCACTGCCCATCATCCCTCTGCCGACGCCAACGCCAGCCCCTGTTGCTCGCAAGACACAGGTAAGCAGCCACCGGGGCTCGTGGTGCTCTTGCATCATTCCCCACCCCCAAAAAATACAGCCCGGCCCCCCCACAAGATCTGAGGGACAGTGGACCGGCCCCCTGCTAAAAAAGTTTGCTGACCCCTGGTCTATATGTTCCCAGGGAACCATAGGACTGGGCCCTAAATCAATTTTTTCTTTTGCATTAAAATGCCTTTCTGTCTTAAAAAAAAAGTTACAAGGTTCATGCAGAAGCACTTAAAGCAAATAAGCCCTTCAGTCAGTGCTATTTTAGCACCATGCTATTTTTTTTCCTTTTGCAAATATTTTAGAGTGCCCTTAAAACAATCCAAAGAAAGCACACAATGACGATGCCTAAATAAAAAGTGCTTTAGCACAAATTAAAATTGATTCAATTTTTTAAAAAAGCATGCTCAGAGTTGCTGCTTTCCTACTCAAACTGTTATGTCACACGCACTCATACAGATGGAACATAGTGGGATGCACACACACAAAGTGTTATCCTCCATATTCCCTGAAGCATAGAAAGTTAACAACAATTACACATAGAGCAATGATTGGGAAGCACAAAGTTCTGCCAGTTTGGAAGCAGCTTCAATAAAGAGCTTTCTAATCTCTCTTTCGCAGCACAATCCCCCAGAAGTGAATAGGAGTTGAACAAGAATTTATTTATGCAGTTCAAAGTAGTTTCAATAGTGCTTGCCCAGCAAAACTTCCCTGGTGGTTTGCATGTCCAAAGTCTGCTGGCAAGAATGACCCATAGTTTAAAAAACTATTGGAACCCGGTTTCTGAAGCTACATACAAGATGCTTCTTCACACAGTGAAAATAAGACTCATCTATAATATTCAAACAGAGAAAATTATAGACTTAAACAAGTTACCTATTTAATGGTATATTATATATATATTTATATATATATATATATATATATATTCCTTACTCCAGAGTGAAAAGCTGCCTTTTATCCATTAACTAAGAGATATGCTGGAATCCCACAACAGACACAAAAGCATCTGCCAGTCACAAATATCCCTGTGAAGCAACGTGACAATGCTACTGCCATTTTCAGTGGGTGTTTTCTAAAAGGCTGGAGCAGGATTTAGGGAGCCTGGTTTGCAATGAAAGGACTTGGCTGCCAAATTCCAAGGAGAGGGAGGGGGGATGGGGAGAGAGAGAGAGACAGAGAGAGAGAGGCACTGTTCAGTCATGGTTCTGGAATGCTTTCTTGCTCCTAAGCTATTAGCACAACCTCCTTCCCACCCCAATATAAATGTCCGAAAGTGAGCTAAGCAAGCATTTAAAGGACACAGGGAATCACTGTCCACATCACATGGCAAGCCAGTTTCACAGGAATCCTCAAACAAGGAAATGCAACAGCCACACAGGAAGGTATGCAGCAAACAGGGAATGAGGAGCAGGGGTGAAAAAGAAATAATCACAGTGCCTGTTTGGTTCAAACCAAATTCTCCATATATGAATATGCTGTTCCCATTAAGCACCCTTTAAAAAACCATCCATTGGTGAGTATATAATAACACAAAAAGCAGGGAGCAGTTAGAAAATGTGCTACTTTTCTTCTCTGACACACAGTTCACCTTTTTTTGCTTATCAGAGCTCCCACCCATGCTCAGTTACTCACTAGCAGTTGTGTTTTTCCAACTTCCTCCCAACAGATTCAACCCATCCCAATTCCTGTCCAAATCAGTGAAGAGAAATTCTTCACCTACTGAACACAAGGAAAGACGAACAGGATTCACATTTTAAAACAACATTCTGGGAACGTGACAAAATAATGGAATTAAAATGGCAACCAATCAAATGGAATTATTAATCAGAGCCAGGGTTCAGCGCCTAAATCTGTGAAGTAGTAACAAAACAAAAAAAGAGAGAGTGCCTTACAGCATGCAAAGATTAATGTGACTCTTTGACAGGGAAAAGATCATGATTCCAGGATCTACTTCAAGGCTCCAGTTTCAAGGCCAGAGCAGAGAGCAGCTCCCAGCAAGGCTCAAGGCACAACACCTTGCCTTTAGACATCAAAAAATAACTTCACAATTTTTGCCTTATGCTTAAGAAGTGAGGTGAGGTAGTACAAACAGAGCCTTTTCTGGGGTGGCCCCTATATGGCTCAGTGGTCTCCAGCAAGAGACTTGTGTTGCTTTCCATTGCTTTTGAAAGTAAACTTTTGAATGAAGCTGCCTTTTTAGTCCTCCAGGCATTTAGGGATTGGGGGGGGGGGCACATACAAGGTGTTCAGTCCATCTCACCACTGTTTTTAAGATTCTGTGGGAATCAGAAATGTGTTTCATCTGTTAAAGTTACGTTCAAATAAATTACCTCTCCACGGCACAAGCCTAGGTCACTTCACACCTTCCAACCCACATAGGAAAAAAATCCCAGCAGCTGCCTCCAGTTCTCCCCATTGCTCACTGGATCCTGTACACTGAAACTGCATGCGCCCTCCTTCCCCATGCAAAGGACACAGTATCACACCCACGTGCATTCAGATCGTGCATTAACCTGAAATAACTAGGCAACCCTCACTTGCTCCACTCCACCTCTGCTAACCACCCTGATAGCAAATACCACGGCAGAGTTTTAAAGGATGACTAAGGCTACAAGGCTAGCCACGGTTACTAAGGAGTAAGTCTCATCGAACTCAGTGGGACTTGCTCACCACGACGACGACGCTCTCCCCCGCACTCCGCATTCACGCGAAACGAAACCCCATTCAACAGCGGGGTCTACTTTTGAGTAAGCATGCCTAACGATTTGGGTTGGGTTCCTTCCAAGGGCTGACTTGAACCTGCCCCATGTATATATCTACAGATATAGAGAGATACATACCGCACTCCCAAAACCTGCTACCCCACCCTGCTTTCTTACGCGCGCTCCTCTCGCTTCCTCCAGCCCCGCCAACTCCTACCACGCCTTTCCCCCTCAGCTCCACTCCTATTCAAGCCAGGCTACTTTAGGGTCACGCTCACTAACCTACGGGACAGGCGCTCCTGGCCGAGCAGCCAAACCGATCCCGATCTTCCCTCCTCGCCTTGCCAGCTACCTTAAAGCGGAGTCGGGCTCCGGCCGCCGCGCTCCCTGGCCTCTCGGTCCGTCCTGACTAAGCGCGAACCTTCGGGGAGCGGAGAGGCGGGACCGGGCTCGCTTGGTGGGGCTGACACAGCCGCTGAGGCCGCCTCCCGGCCCGCCTCGGGGAGGGGCCGCCGGGAGAGGGTCGCGCCGCCCGGTGCCGCGGCTGCAAGTGGACGGGCGCGCAGAGGCGCCTTTTCGAGGGGTCGCTGTTGCAAGAGCATCAGGGCGCGCGGAAGCTCGCCTCCTCTGAGCATACGTGGAGCGCGCTTCCCCACCCCACGATCTCTAGAGTAATAGCGGACTCGAGAGGGGACGTGGATCCCAAGCGGGGGGGGGGGGGGACTCGGTGCGACGCTTCTTGGGGAGAAGTGAACCATTGCTGGCGGGAGAACCGCGCTTCAGTTCCGCAGCTGGTGAGAAGTCCCTGGGAGCCTCGCATGGGCGTAGCCAGGATTTAGGGGGGGGGGGAGAGGCAGAACTGAGTTATCTGTAATGCCATTGGTCAGTTAAGTATTTTTATTTATAGGCTTGATTAGGGGGGCAGCTGCCGCACCCCTACCCCGCCGGCTACGCCCATGGAGTCGCTGGAAGCCCAGTTCCCGCCGGATGGTGGCTTTGCTCCCCCAGTGGACATGGGAGGCGCGGCGCACATGCTTCGGGAGGCAAGCCACGGCTGAGTCAGCGTTTGGGCACATGATGGGAGGGAGGCGTGTGGGTAGGTCAGGGCCCGGGGTGAAGGGTGGGGAAGACGCCGCTAGGAGCCCTGCACGAGCAGCAACGGATGGACAGAAGAGCGTGTGGGCTGGAGTAAGCGAGAGACTTCTACAGCAGGGGCAGCTGACCGGTGTGGAAAAAGTGGTTTGTTTCGAACATTTCTATAATGCACTGCTTCAAAAAACAAAAACACCTCGGAGCAGTGTGCAATATAAAAGTTAACACTACCATGAAAACAAAAATGCAGCCTAAAAACTGTACTATAAAAAGCATATAAAAACCGGAATTCATTAAGATAAACACAGTCTGATCTTCTGGGTCAGGGAAAGGCTGGACAATATGATGGGTCTTTCTCTGAAGGGGCTGGTTTTTCTCCTTCATGTATAGCAGAGAAAAGGGCGTTCCACAGCAGAGGAGCAACAACAGAAGTTTTGGGTCACCGCCCTATGGCAGTGTAGGTTGCCTGCAAGGTGATCTAAATCAGCCTCAACCTGGTGCCCTTTGGATGTTTCAAACTACAACTCCCATCGGCCCCAGCCAACGAGGGGAGTTGTAGTCCCAAATGTCCAGAGGGCACCAGGTTGAGGAAGACTTGATACAAATTATCTTCTAGGTAAAGGGCTGGCGGACTTGCAGGTAACCTTGTCCTGAGTTGTTTAGGGAAGATCTTGGAACATGGCCTTGTAGCTGATTGCCAGAATAATTAAGGCTTCTCTGGAGTTCAGGCAAAAGGGCAAGAGCGGGGAGAAAGACATCAAGTCTGGAAACTGTGGGACCAGGGTGCATGGTGATGTCTTTTTAATACTTCCACTGTGCCTGTTTGCACACACAAGGAAGTCTCTCTAAATCCCCTGGGGCTGAGAATGATAGGTCCAAAACAGCTGGAGGACACCAAGTTGGCCAACCTGTTCTAATCCAGGGATGGTCCTCCAGATGTTGCTGGACTCCACTTCCTATCAGCCCCAGCAGCCATGGCCAATTATAGGTCAGGGATTAGGGGAGTTGAAGTGCAACAACTTCTGGAGTGCCAGAGGCTTCCCTCACCTCCATGCTCAAATCCCACATGCATTCATCTAATTCACCTCACAGCTGTTGGGTTTATTGGCTACATCAAAGTTTACTGAACACCAAACAACCAACAGAGAAGCTCCAGAATTCAATAGTAAAGTGTGAGTGCGTTTAAAATACAAAAAGCAAAGGAAGAAATACTAGAGGATGAGGCTAACCACACACACTCACATGGCCCGCAGCAACAAGCCCTGCACCAACCTACTAAATCTGGATGAAAGGCTCTCTTTCTGTTTCACACGGGGATTTAGGGAAACAAAGCTTATCCTCCTTCCAGCTATAGACTTAAACTCCCATGACTCAGGCAGGAAAGAAAGCACCCTCCAGGCCTCTGGCTTCAACCCAGCCAGACCTCAAAACCATTTGTTTCAAATGCGTTCAGCATCCAGTGCTTTTTCTTAGTTTCATGTACTCCAAAGGAGGTGCTCCCATAGAAAGGAAAGAAATTGTGTGTGTGCTGCAAGCAATGTGTCCTTTCATTCCGGTAGCAGCTCCCAGCCAGTATCAGAGGCCTGTGCAAAACTGGAATCTTGAGGGGGGATCTCCTTAACATTATCTAGGAGCAACCATTCCATCAGGCCATAGAGAGGACTGCAAAGGCTTCTCTATTGACTCAGCTGAGAGGCCAGCAAATTGTCGTCTCCTTTCCTTAAACACTTACCTTTCCAGATGCTCACTTCAGGGACTCAGAACTAATGTCTGAATCTGCTTTCTTTTCTCCTACCTCCCTTCCTCTTTTCTGTTTGTGCTGCATCTGTTATATTATCCTGATGGATGGGACTGTCTTACTACCAGTATCTGTAAGCTGCCCTGGAATCCTCTCCATCTTCTCTTTTACTTCTGCTGAAATCTTTGCTCACTTTAAGCTCCTGATGGTTACTTAGTAGCCGTGTCCTTAACCTGCCCCACCCCTGCCATCACTTGTGGGTGTGGTGGAGGGGCAAATTGGGCAAGCAGGCTGGAGGTTCCCCACTCCTGGTGTGCTTTATGATTATGTTCTGCACCTCGCCTGAAGTTAGATTCATGTTTGGTTGCAGCCTAATCTCTAGTCCCCTCCCTTTCCCAAATATTTAGGATTAGCAACCTCCTATGAACTCTCACATGCGAGCACTGGGCAGAGTAAATGTAATGCTCAACCCTTGTTTGCAGTGTACACTTGATTCCTCCTGATTTTTTAAAATGGGCCAATATATCGTTCTGCTGCTCCCTTGTGTCCGTTGTTAATATTCAGCCTGAACCTTGCTCCATTTTTGGAGCTGTCTTCTGTCATCCTTAACTCCTAAGAGGGAGAAGATTCCCCATCTCCTTCTACCACAACAAAGAGATCTGTTGTATCTAATGCTCAGATGATGTGTTTTGTGTACCAGCTGGGAGGCTCTGCAGAATTAAAATGCTGGCTGCTCAGTACAATGAATCGTGTTCTAATCTTGCTATTGATTGTAACCAGTTGGGAATTACTCATCCAGCCTTCCAGCTGGAGAAGAGCATGAGCTGTGGATATGGCTGATACCAAGCCTCCAAACTATCCCCTATCTGCTGATTCTTGATCTAGGAACCAGTCTGCAAAAAAAATTGGTTATGATATCTTAAGAGGTGTCCAAATGCATAGTGAAAAGATAAACAGCTTTCCAAAAGATACAGGAGACCTGCCATCCTTTACCATCATGTTGCCTTGCCACTTTACCAGTTCTAACTTGCTAGCACCCAGGACTATTGTTTGTTTGTTTGATTTCTATACCACTCTATCTGATCACAAGGCAGTTTACAATATAAAAACACAAAAATGCATAGCATAGTAACAAACAAAAACTATTAACTAACAGCCCAGTCCCAATCCTATGCATGTTTGCTTCAAAGTCCCATTGTGTTCAGCAGCATTTCTGTCAAAGTAAATGTTCACAGGATTACACCCTAATAAACATTTACTTGGCAGTGCTGGTGAATTCAGTGGGCTCGCCTTAAAATGAAAGGGACTTCAAAGGTCATTTAGGCTAATCCTCTGCCAATGAGTAAACGTGCATAGGTGTTTTCTAGCTACTGAACAGGGGGACTGAAATGTTTTAATTTTTGTTTAAGATTCTTGAAAACTTATGATTCTTTTGAATTTTTGTTTTTAAATTACTGCATTTGGGTTACATGTCAAACAATGTAAAACATATATTTTACGGAAATGCAGCTTTCTGAAATGGAGAGAGGTTCATCAAAATGATTGATTTGGCACCTATATTCTTGTGGCCTGATCCTAGTCAGGTTTGCTTGGAAAGAAGACCATTAATTTCATTGGGGTTTTCTCCCAACCAATATGTTCTGCTCCAGTTCACAACTTCTAACTGTTATGAAGGATGAATGAAGTGCAGATCCTAGTTGTAGACTTGAACTCACATTGACCCACTTTTCTTTCTGTCACATGTTCTGTGCATGAGAGGTTGAAATTCAGTGCTGTTGTTTCCCCTGGCATGGATGTGCTGCGATAGGTAAAGCTACAGTCATTGGACTTCCTCCCATCATGAAGTTGTCAAAAGCACTGGAGAAATCTTGGGAAAAGGTGGCAACCGCCCAAGTCACTATTTTATGTATTTCCATTCTCACAGTCTGCTGTTATTAACATTGAGCAAAGCAATTATGTTCATCAGCCTTAGGAAAAAATGATGACATGCTTCTCTCTCGAGGCATGAAGAGTGGAAATAAATACCCCAGAGGCTTCTTCCTCTAAAGAGGAAATGGTGCTAGAAATCACTTGTCAAATATATACAGCAAGGCACACATCTCAGGGTAGCCCGTATTTTGTTTTCTTTTACATTAATTCCTAAAATACTTTCTTGTCTATTCAGAAATAAGACCCATTGAGCTCAATGGGACTTATTTGTAGGGTTGGAGTCAAGTAAGCTGCATTCATCCTTGGGCATCCATCTAGGGTCTGCATGCCAGCTATGACTGTGGCCACTGGGCCTCAAGTTGCTGAGGAAAACAGTAAATCCAGTTTTTTTGCCTCAGCCGCAAGCTCCTCACAGAAAGCAACAGCATGGACTGTTGCGATATTCCTAGCATCACTGCTGCTGTGTGCACTTCTGGTTCTAGAATCTAGAGACAAGATGAGCATTGAAACAGAACAAGTAATGCTTTGAGATACTTCACATTTGGATGTCCCAACAGCGGAGAATAAGGCATTCATTTTGTAAGTCAAGTAGTAGCTCACTGTAGTGAGCATTGCCACTAGGCAATGGTGGATAGTGGCTGGACTTTTGGTCTCAGGCAGCCTTCCTCAACCTTGACCCTCCAGATGTTTTGAGACTACAATTCCCACAATCTCTGACCACTGGTCTTGCTAGCTAGGGATCATGGGAGTTGCAGGCCAAAAGCATCTGGAGGGCTAAGGCTGAGGAAGCCTGGTCTCAGGGGTTGTGGTGGTAACAGCAGATATTTAATCTGCATCACAGTGTGGACAACTCTGGCTTCGGCAAAACCAAAAGTGTCTGGGACTGCAGAGCAGAGCACCTTTGCCTCACGGTGAAGCTACTACAGTAATAACTTGTCACTGCACATCGGGAGTTATGGGACCAAGCTTCCAGCTCTGAAAAAAATATGGTTTTCAAGCACATTTAAAACCGTAACCTTTGCAGATTTTGAAACACAGGATGGCAGAGTCACATTCCTTCTTCCCCCGTGTAACATTACCATCTAGCAAAATTATAATTTAAGAAGAGCCCTGCTGGATCAGGCCAAAGGCCAGTCGAGTCCTAGGGGAAACTCACAAGCCTGGCCTGAATGCCACAGCACTTTCTTCACTTGTGATTTCCAGTGACTGATATTCAGAGGCAAGCTGCCTCCGAGAGCAGAGATAGGACACAGCCAATTTGCAAGCAGTTTGTTTGCCTTTGCAACCAACATTTTTGGCTGCTCTCAGAAACCCTTGAATGGAAATACTCTCCTACCATATATTTTTTTTCTTATCTGGGCTGATTGTTTCAAGCAGAAGGGATTCTGTGGAACTGGATTGCTCATTCCATGGCATTCTGTTGAGCTGAAGTGTTTTGAAAGAACAGTCTTGGCACTGGGTGCTGAAATGCCATGGGGATGCTAGCAAAACTTCTGCCAAGCAGCTTATAGGAACAAAAAACAGCTCATCAGCTGGCCATCGATCACAGCTCACTTTGAGATTAAATTTAGTATCATTAGCATTGATTGATTTCAATGCATGCTCTCAATTTAGAAAGCCCCCTCGAGAGCAATGTTTCATAGGATTTCCCCAGACAAATCATGCTAGTTTATGGCACAAACGCACAGCTGTAGCCAATTTGTTGCACAGGTTTTAGATCAGGGATAGCCAACATGGTGCCCTCCAGATGTGGTTCAACTCACTTCAGCGCCAGTCAACATCAAGGAGGATGGAGGCTGTAGTCAAACATCTGCAGGGCACCCATGTTTCTAGAGCTACCTTACTTCCAGAATCTGTGAGAGGAGGGAAGGATATCATACCTAACATTCAGATGTAAACATAAATATACAGTATTATTGCTGGGGGGGGGGGGGAATGCAATTCCCCCTTCTCCGGCACCACTTACCTTCAGAGTGGGGCTGTGTGGTTGCATTAGATACTCCTCAGGGGAGGATGTAGGGGAGCCTTCTTCATGCTTTTGACATTTAACCAATTATTCAAGTGGCAGCATTTTCAGCAACCTTCATTTATATCCCATCAGTGACTGCAGACTGCATTCAGTAGTTGCTGATGGATCTGTATAACAGTATCTTTATGTGTTGTTCCACAATAGTGCTTGTGTCTTGTGATCCCCACACCCACCCCAGTCAGAATTCTGACCCAGATCTCTGTCTACAACTTAGGCACTTATACAGATGCAGAAATCGATTCATTTCAAGACCTTTGTGTTTGGGGTCTTGCCAATTGCTCCTCCTCACATCCGCATCTCACAATAGGAATTTTCAGGCTTAAGATACTTGAGGTGGAACTTGCTGTCCAGGTGAAACTGGCAAGGCCTCTCTGGAATATGATTTAAAACACAGGCACTTTAGCACCTGTGCAGGGAGGGAATGCACTCCCCATTACCCACTGGGGCAAATACTGAAACAGCAGAAAGTGAATAACAAGAGGGCTCTCCCTTGCAGGCAATATGTTTTCCACTAATCATTACATGTGGACTGGATAGTATAGTAGGGCCTTTGAAAGGACTTGTAGGCAGAACAATCTGGAGGGAAAACAACACTGCTGCCCTCTGTTGAGCAGCATGGCAAGACTTGCTACCATGAAGTTTTTAGAGCAGCCTCCCCCAACCTAGTGCACTCCAGATGTTGTTGGACTACAGTCCCTATCAGCCCTAGAAAATGGTATAGGATGATAGGAGTCGTAGTCCAACACCTGAGAGACACAGAGCTGGGGAAGGTTAGTCTAAAGATTACCACTTTTGCAGTCAGAACTGCTGCTTGAATGAACACTTTGGCCCAACCCTGACACCTGACAGCTGAAGCAATGTGGTTGCATTAGCAGTCCCATTAGCAACTAAGGTAACATTAGCATGGTTGCAACATGGCATCTGCACCCAGAATTTTATTGGGATTGGAGTATTTTGTTTGAGTTAGCAGAAAATCAATCAAGCGTCCTTTTTTTCAGCTTGTAGTCCACCATGCAGCACGGCAACCTTTCCAAAGAGAATAGGTTGCTTAGTGTTTACTCAGGGCATATACACCTTGTTCATTTCTGCTGGCACAAAACCAGATTAGCGTAAGAAAGACCTGAGAAAATTCTTTTCACTTAGCAGTTAGGAGGGGTGGGGGAAGGAAGACAGGGAATCATCATTCATTACACAGCAACAAATCTCAATTTGCTGCCATGTGTACACTCAGTTAGCTCCATTTGAAGGATGCCCCTCTTTCCCAAGTATCAGGTGCTCAATCTTACATTTTTAGGTGCACATCCGAAGAAAGCTTAGATGTACACTCAATAACCAAAATGTGTAAAGGTGTGTAGTAGAGATCACCTATCTAAATTTGAGAGCTCTGTATGTGAGTATCAGCAGCTCCTCTTCACGCAGTAGAGAATTGTGTAGAAAATCGTTGTTAGTATTCACCTGTCTTGAGAGACAATGGTGTGCCTTCGAGGGGGAAGCCAAATCACTGTGTCAGCATCACCGAAGTTGTAGCATCACCAAAGTCTCCTAGCGGCACAAGCCTGGGCAGTATGTATGGTGGTCCTGGGCTTCCGAGACAACACATCGCTGATATGTTAGGCCAGTGGCGTAGCGTGGGTTGTCAGCACCCGGGGCAAGGCAAGTAATTTGCGCCCCCTAACCCATGGAGAGTGAGTGAGCCAGGTAGGGGCAGAGAGCTGCGAGTGCGAGCGCGCCCCCCCAGATGTTGCGGCCGGTGCGGCCGGCCCCCCCTGCACCCCCCATGCTACGCCACTGTGTTAGGCTGCAGGGCCACATCGCTGTTCTAACCTATTCGCTGTGTGGAGGATCCTCACATGATTTAGAACCCTGAGCACTCAAGAGTTCCAACTCCATGGGAAGCTCCCACATATGGAGAAGATACAGATATATCTATATAGATAGTTGTAGATATTGGGCTCAACACAGCAGTGGAAGAATAATAGGAGAATAAATAAATGTGGGGTTTGGGGGCCAAACACATGGCTCCACAGCCCTATTCACTTTGCTTGCCCTCTATGCACAAGTAAAAAAGTAAGGTTAAGGACCCCTGGACGGTTAAGTCCAGTCAAAGGTGACTATGGGGTGTGGCGCTCATCTCACTTTCAGGCCAAGGGAGCTGGCGTTTGTCCGCAGACAGCTTTCCAGGTCATGTGGCCAGCATGACTAAACCGCTTCTGGCACAACGGAACACCGTGATGGAAGCCAGAGTGCACGGAAACGCCATTTACCTTCCCACCACAGCGGTACCTATTTATCTACTTGCACTGGCATGCTTTTGAACTGCTAGGTTGGCAGGAGCTGGGACAGAGCAATGGGAGCTCACTCAGTCACGGGGATTCGAACCCCAACCTTCTGATCAGCAAGGCGAAGAGGCTCAGTGGTTTAGACCACAGTGCCACCCACGTAAAGAGGGCTATAGTACTCAACTAATACTTTACAAAATATACACATTCCTTGCCAAATCTGTTGAATGCTTGAAGCAGGATATATCAGCTGGATAGCTCAGTCAGTTATCGTGTGGTGCTGATAGCACCAAGGTTGCAGGTTCAGTCCTGGTAAGAGACAGCTGCATGTCCCTGCACTGCTGAGGGTTGAATTAGATGATCCCCATGGTCCCTTCCAACCCTATGATTCTTTAGCATACAGTGTGGATCTGGATACAACTTTCTTCCTTTTCTTCTTGAATTAAAAACCCACCCTCCCCTCTGGTTCCCAAGAGAAGCGTTCACTTGACTCATCTCTCATTGGTGACAAGGTACACATCACAATCACCAGAAAGTGACAGCATGACAATCAGGCAATACCAAAATGCTTTCCAGCAAGAAAGAGCCTTAGCCAGCTTTTACTTAACAATGGCAACTTAATAGTTGCAGTTTTTCAGTTGGTTCTTTAATCTTTTCTCAGGTACTAATGCCACACTCTACAAAGAGATCCAACCTTCCAGGATCTGCCTTTACATAATAGAAACTGTATAACAGCACATTTACTCAGAAGTCCCGCTGAGTTCCAAGGGGCTTACTTCTAAGTAATTGTGCATAGGGCTGCAGCCCAACAGAATGATCCTGCACGTGTCTACTCAGAAATAAGTCCCACTGTATATTGTCTGCGCTTAAGAGGTGGCAGGTATTTTCATGAAGCCTGAAATTATTTTCTTCTTAAAACTCAGGTAACTCACAGCTAGATAGATTACAAGGGCAAATTTAAGGTGCAAGTTCCCCCGGCCAGGGATGGTCTTGCTTTTGCACAGCACAGCTAGTGGAAAACAACAGTTCCATGAAAAAAATAATAATCCATTTCTTCCCCATCACAAATTTTGAAGGCTTCTTATTCACTGAACAAAGAACTCAATGCTTCGGGCTTCAGAGGTAGAACTTCAACTCAAGAAGTACATTACTTTTCATGGAAGGTGAACAGACCGTTCTACAGTTCTTCCCTTTGTAGAAATTGCTGTCTTCTATGTTTCTGCTGTGTTTGCAGCACCAAAGTGACCTCTCTGGGGTGTAAGTTTGGGATGGGGTTACTCCCTATGCGGCAGTAGATTTCTGTATCTTGTTATTTAAGGGTCAGTTGTTTAAACCAACTAGAGATGTCTCATCACAGTCCTTTTTTTCTGTCTGTTCTTCTAAGTGCACCCCCATCTGGTGAAAGTGAGGCACAGCTGATTTTCCCCAGGGACATTTTCTACAGCATGAATATTTTCACACCTTTCCTTCATTGCCATTTGGAGATGCATTCATGAAGAACCAACCAACTTGGCCGAGTTACAGCAATATCCAGGATTAGTGTAAGAAACCCCTATGGATGCATCCCCCCGTACTACACAACAAGTGGTTTGGAGCGAAAGCTTCAGGGGCTGCCTTATGGCAAGCCAGGGGAATGGTAACAAACCAATCAGCCGTACTTGCTTGGTGCTCCCTTTAGCAAGAAGGGGAGGGAAGTGGTATTCTAGGCAATTAGGCATAACTGTCGTGACGGTGAGGTGTCCTTGGCATCTGACAAAGCAAAATTCAGCTGCTCCTTTGCAACCACGGGACAGACGGAATAAGAACACACAAAATGGCTAAACGCTGCAGGGAGCCTCCAGTGCTGCTACCCAATTTAGAGGACATTTCCATGTGACCAAAAGCCCAAATTTAATGCAGCCCTTGGAATGCAAGATTTCCTACAGGTCTCCAGGGCTGATGGGTGTAAATCCTGAGAGGAACGGCTCTGCCTTGACTTTCTTGTCGTTAACAGAAGTGTGGACCAGGGCTACCTCTTTATGTCCCTAGCTGCAACCCAGCAAGCTGAGACACAGTGGGACAAGAACCCAAGGTGCAGTCATACATTCCCCCACCCCCAATCCTCTTCGGAAGACTCCATCATTATGAATGTTCCAGGTGTAGGGACAGCCTCCAGTTCTGCTGCAAGATGGTGGTTCTTTCCCTCGGTTTTTCTTCTTCTTTGTAAAGTCTAGAATCATGACCCCTGTGTCCCTGGCACCTGAGGTTCAGGTGTAGTTTCCTGGACCACCAAGGGGAATAACAAAGACAGAGATATCATCTCCAGAGCCCAGCTTGTCATTGGCCAGCCTCCAGCCACGTTCCTTCAGAACCCCTCTGGACCTCACCACCAACTCCTGGGCCACCATTGTGTACCTGGGAAACAGAACCAGCCCATCAGAATGCACACCCACAATGCAAGAGATGTGGTAGAGTACAGGTTTTTTAAAAAAAAGTACTTCTTTTAAGTGTGAATGGTGTTCACAATAATGATCTCATCCCACCTCATTCCCTGTGCAAGTAATTAGGAAATTGTAGGCCAGTCATTCATTTACTCTCACTCACCTTTCAAATTTGTCCGGGCAGCAGGTGGGGGTATAAGGATCTGGCCCATTGGCCAGAAAAGGTTCCCCACCCATTTTTAAAAACAGTAAAGTGCAAACGGTTGGTTGCTTATATTCAAATGTATGTAATGAAGTTCCAACTTTAAAAAAAGCAAAAAAAATTAGCAAAAAAGTGGGCAGCATAGAGATGGGATTTTGAACGGAAAAACAGCTACCAGTTTAAAAGGTTAAACCCCTCCTTCTCCCCACACCTACTACTCAAAATTGCAACCTCTTAAGGCTGCTTTTAATTTCCAAGAAATTGGTGCTTCATTACACAGACACACATGAACAACAAACACGTACTTTGCCCCTAAGACCTAACACCACCAGGGGACTTGAAGGTAAGAGAAACAAAAAGCATTCATGTCCCAGAATAGAAAAGAGGTAAGAGAATAATCCAACCCCAGACTGAGAGCAAACAATGGACCTCAACCACTCTGGTGTAAGTATTCCTCGGCACACAGGTGCAAAACCTTGCCCCACTCACCTGCAAGGGTCATTGGGCTCATAGCCCATTAGGACATCAAATACCACATTGGCAACCTCTCGGTCATTGGTGACATCCCAGAGGCCATCTGTGCCCAGCACCAGCACATCGTCAGGGCAGTGCTCGTACTGTGTGAGGTCATAAACGCGAACCTGCAGAAAAACGTAAGGGATGCAGCCTCACTGCTCTGGTGGCGAGGTTCTGCAAATGCTTTTCCTCAAGGAGAAGCACTTTCTGAGTCCTGTCACTCCCCAGAGGTGAGGAAAAATTCTGCGCTTAGACACCCCATTCATAAGCGTGCACAGGAATCTTGGAACAGCAGCACTATAGCTACCCAGTAGAATTGTCCTGGACACTGAGGTCCAGCTCCGAGGGTCTTCTGGTGGTTCCCTCATTTTAGAAGTGAAGTTACAGGGAACCAAGCAAAGGGCCTTCTCGGTAGTGGTGCCCGCCCTGTGGAACACCGTCCCATCAGATATCAAGGAAATAAACAACTATCTGGCTTTTAGAAGACATCTTAAGGCAGCCCTGTATAGGGAAGTTTTAAATGTTTGATGTTTTATTATATTTGATGTTTTTATTTGTTGAAAGCCACCCAGAGTTGCCAGGGCAACCCAGTCAGATGGGCAGCATATAAATAAATTGTTGTTGTCTTGAAACCTAGCTCTTGTCTTCTGCAGCTACACCAATCTTACCCACTGTTTCAAACCTTTCTATAATGCGCTCTCTCTCTCTCTCTCGCTCTCTCTCTCTCTCTCTCTCTCTCTCTCTCTCTCACACACACACACACATGCAAAAGCCCCAGAATTTTTCTGCCTCAGAATCTGATCCCTTGTGAGCCCTCCCTCCAGTGTCCTAAAGGGACTACTGTATAGATTTGTTGATGGTGGTGGACAAGACCTCAGTCCAAACGCTCAAGCCTGAATTAGAAGCACCACCTGTGTGGATGTGTGTGTGTTGTACAGCCTGGACACATGAGTGGAGTGTGTGTGTGTGTGTGTGTGTGTGCTGGAGGTGTGTGTGACAATCCTGCAAATCAGAATGGAGTGTGACAGAAAGAAGCACCTTGCCTGCAGCCAAACCTGGTTTGGAGAGCTAAGGGTGATCAAAAAGCTCCAGGTGCATCGTTTTGGAATATTTGATGAAAAATAAAAATATGCTGTTACTGAGCAGCTGTAATTCCAGGAAGTAGAATCTGAGCTCTGATGAACTCACCTCTGGCGTGCAGGACAGGAAAGGTTTGATGTGGATGTTGGAGCTGTACACCTTGAGATCATGATCACCCAAACCCCGCGTCACCCCAATAGTTGCCATCATTCGAGCCTAGGAGGAAAGTAAGGTGGGGGAGCCTTTTAATAGGATAGCAACATAATGAGCATCTGTGCAACTCGGATAGGCTCCTAGCACTCTGGCTTGCCTTGCATGCAGAAGGTCCCAGGTTCATAAGTATGGAAAGAAGGATCAGAGGCAGTCAGCCATAAAGCAGAATACAGATCTCAATTAAAAGAGATGTCTCAATTTTTGAGCATGCCACATGCCTCCTCCCATACCAGCCTGGCTATGCATTAAGATGAAGCCTTTCCCTGGGTGCTATCAATTGATGAACTATGCATGTACAAAAGAGAGGGCCATTTCTGTGGTGGTGCCCTGACTTCAGAACACTTTCAGCACCAGGCCAAGACATTCCTTGTTTCCTTGTTTTAAATTGGTTTTATGGGCTTTGTTTGCTTTCTAGTTTTATTATGTGTTGTCATCCTGTTTTTAGTGTTGTATGAAGTGTTTTTATGCTTTCTCTTATTTTATAGGGCACTGCATTACATTGTATTGCTGTGTATCACCCTAGAACCCATCAGAATGAAAGATGGTTTAAATTTTTTTAACATAACATACATTGTGTACTATGGAGTGGGGGAACAAGCAGGTAGGTACCATACAAAAATTGCTCGGTGCAGACTTACCAATGAGCCGTCTCTGTCAAAGCCAAAGTGTGCTTCTGACACCAATATCGCATACCTCAACCTATATTATTAGGTCTACTCCGAATCATAGAATCATAGAGTTGGAAGAGACCACAAGGGCCATTGAGTCCAACCCCCTGCCAAGCAGGAAACACCATCAGAGCACTCCTGACATATGGTTGTCAAGCCTCTGCTTAAAGACCTCCAAAGAAGGAGACTCCACCACACTCCTTGGCAGCAAATTCCACTGTCGAACAGCTCTTACTGTCAGGAAGTTCTTCCTAATGTTTAGGTGGAATCTTCTTTCTTGTAGTTTGGATCCATTGCTCCGTGTCCGCTTCTCTGGAGCAGCAGAAAACAACCTTTCTCCCTCCTCTATGTGACATCCTTTTATATATTTGAACATGGCTATCATATCACCCCTTAACCTCCTCTTCTCCAGGCTAAACATGCCCAGCTCCCTTAGCCGTTCCTCATAAGGCATCGTTTCCAGGCCTTTGACCATTTTGGTTGCCCTCCTCTGGACACGTTCCAGTTTGTCAGTGTCCTTCTTGAACTGTGGTGCCCAGAACTGGACACAGTACTCCAGGTGAGGTCTGACCAGAGCAGAATACAGTGGCACTATTACTTCCCTTGATCTAGATGCTATACTCCTATTGATGCAGCCCAGAATTGCATTGGCTCATGCCCTTGTTTAATGAAAATTCTCTCCACTTCTCCAATGATTTTCAAATGTGCTCAGTGCCTCACCTTTTTACCCTCTCCGTAAACAAGTGGAAACTTCAGGTCATCTTCTTCTATCCTTTTATATGCCCTGGTTAGAAAAAGAAATCACACAAAATGTGTTGCAGTGCAGATGAAAGTTAGAATAGGAAGCTGCCCTAGTAAGACCGCTGGTCCATCAAGCTCAGTACTGTTGCTATTGCGTGGCAAAAGCTCTACAGGTTTTCGGACAACAGACTGTCTCAGCCCTACCAGGTGATGTTGGGGATTGAATCTGGGACCTTTTGCAAGCAAAGCCTGTGCTCTACCACTGAGCTCTGGCTGCTGTGAAAAGCACAAGTGAATATCCTCATCCCAATGCCAAGCAAGCAAGCAACAAACTCAGGTCAGAACCATTTCACTTAGGTAATTTCCCTGAGTGTACAGGCATGGATTTGCACAAACACCCACAAAATATATGCTTTTCTCCCACTGTTATCTTTGACCAAGCAGGATTACTTAATCCATACAAAAATCTGCAGAAACTCTTTAGTAGAAGCAATAGCCATATGAGTGTGAGCATCATACGCCTCTATAATACAAAAATAAACTCCCTTTTTAAAAAATGCCTTCATTGTCGGTCTCCGGCTTTAGTAACATGACAAAAAGAAAAAAGGGAGAAGTAGAGACTTTTCTAGTCCAGCAGAGTAGGGCAGTGGTGATGTAACTAGCTGTCACTAGAACACCAAGTTCCTTCGTCTTGCATTTCTGATTGATTCTGGCAATCAGTGTAATCTAGATCAGATGAAAAGAGTTACCAGCCATTCATGTTTTGGTCCCTGTACAGCATCTTTTTCCCCACTTCCTTATGCTGGATTCTTCGAGGGAACTCGAGGTGAGTGAACTCATTCCCCAGCAGCTCAGGTCTCAAAAAGCCCTGGGAGGGGAAAGGAAGAGCAAGTTTAGCGATGAACACTGCCTGGATCTTCTCCACCCAAACAACAGAAATCTGTAAGTCCCAGATCTCAAAGAACCCTCATGGGGGCGCACTGAGCATTCACAAACCCTTCTATGATTTGTTCCACATGCTTTCCTTCAGATATATGTTTGTATGTTTGTATCTCTTACAGAGAAGGTAATTTGGGGAACATTTGAAAGTGCAGTTCCTGCCACCCCCCCTCCCCAACACACACCTATCCATCCTCACTCTCACACACAGATGGAGCATCTAGGACAGGCACAGGCAAACTCGGCCCTCCAGATGTTTTGGGACTACAACTCCCATCATCCCTAGCTAACAGGACCAGTGGTCAGGAATGATGGCTTGTTGAGATGAAAAAGTTATTGGTAGGCATCTAGAACAGTATTGTGAGGGTCAATAGGCAAGGAGTTCTAAAGTGTAGGTGCTGCCACGTTGAAAGGTCAGCCACAATTTTAAGCAGCTTAATTATTTGCCCTAGAAATTGGCAATCGTGACAGTTTTACTGCTTGAGCAAATAGCAGCTCCGAGGGACAGGCAACCTAGATCAGGACCATGGGTTAAATCCCCACTCTGCCCAACATATCATATCTGGATCCCCGCTCCTGCAGCTATTATACAATAAAGAAAAAAACACAAGGCCCAGTCTTGATTAATATCTCATCTTGTTTGGAGCCAAAACTTTATTTTCAGTACAACAGTTGACTCTTGAGGGCACATTTGCATCTTCTGCTCATGGCAGAATTAACAATGATCTCCCCCAAGCCACAAATGTTTTGAAAAACCTTATAAAGTCACATTTGGTTAATAAAAAACCACTCAGCAGAGAGCAACTAGACCTCTGTGACTTGCAAAGGATTTGGTTGAAGTGGTTTTATCAAGCAGCTACCTAATTGCTAGATGAAGCATGAATTAACAAGACTGAGTCTTGTGCAGAAAAAGCTTCCAGGCACAAAAAACATCCAAAAGTGAAAACAGAAGCTGAAATTATTTAAGAGATATTTAAGGGAGGCTAATGCACCAATCTCAGTGAGTGTGCAAGCACCAAAGTTTGGCTGAACAGGCAATAATTTTCCATTACTCTAGACAATCTATCCTATTTCTGTGCAAACGGGGGAGAACCTGATAGACTAAAACCTATACAGACTGAATCCTATGCTATGTCTGGAGATGTCAGAATCCCATTTTGATACCAGGTTAGATGCTCCTGCTACAGCAATTCATTCTCTTCCACACATACATTCAGAGGAAATTAAAGGTGGCTTTGAGATTGGTTGCCTTTTCATCCTGCAATGGAAAAGGGCTTTCTTTGTCCTCCTGGCACTGCTGCCCTAATCAGGGTTTAATTTTCAGAGCTGGCGCTGTGATTTCCATGACTTGCCAACATCTTTAAAAAGAGGCCATTACTCAACAAGCAAACCCTCAGCCAAAGAGCCAGCAACAAAAGCTCAGAAGGCAGTATCTACATTCAGCATACCTGGTAAACCTCGCAAGAATGGGGCCCAGGACTCAAACGGGCAGCAAATTATGCAGTGAATCTCCCTTTACTCACCCCCTTGTGTATTTTGAGTGTAACTAATCCAGAGAAAAGAGGAAATGGGCAGAACAAATTCTATTTTTTATGGTACAAAAGCAAAACTACAGAAGATAATATACATCAGGTTTCCCTCTTGCAATGATTTAAGTGGGGCATTTCAGATCACACTGGCCCAGTGTAAAGGATCGTTGCTCTGGCACTACTTACAGAAAAGGGCTTAAGCTATAAAAGGGCTTTGGCTCAAAGTGAACTGCTCAAGCCCACGGGGGAAGTGTAAGATTGGTTTTCTGAGTGCTCAGTTTCTTTATCGCAGCCAGTGAAGAGGATCCATTACTCGGTGCAATTTCCTCCCTTCCAAGACATGGAAGCTGTTTGGATATAGAACAGCAGATAAGATTCCACCTGGTGTCTTGCCAAGGAGGTCCACTCTGAGCCAGGAGCACCTCTGCTTGCTTGCATTTTGGACACTCTCACTGTGCTTCCCAGGGATTCTTTCCCCTCCTCTGCCTTAGGGCAGAACTCATGCAATATGCAAATAATTTTAGCAAAACCCTGGCAGCTTCTTCCTCTTCTAGGGAATAGAGATGTGTGTGTGTGTGTGTGTGTGTGTGTGTGTGTGTGAACCTTACCTTGCAAGCCTGACTCTAGAATCCGGGGGTCAGCAGGGGAGCAAAGTGAAATGGTGGAAGTGAGCAGGGCCTGTATTACTTTTCATTGTGCAGTGCTCAAGAGCATTTTCGAAGCACAAAGGCAGGAGCCCAGCACCAGCAGAGCCTCTGGACCAAACTAGGCATGACGTTAGTTAAATAAATGCAATTCACACACACATTAGTAAAACAGCAGCCACAGGGAAGCCTGAGCAGCAGCATGACCACACGCGGTGAGCAGGAAGAGTTTAACCCTCACTACCACCACCACCTGCCTGCGATGGTCCCAAGAGGAACTGCCCCTCAAAGCTGCTATGTGCTCTGGAGGGAAAGTCTTCATTGCTTCCCTCCTGATGCAAAGAGAAGTTTGTGGTGCAATTTCTTTAGCACCATGGCAGTGGATGGAAAACACACGTTATGTGGATGGACGCAATTAACACCACATCTAGTTGGGTCCTCTCTTTATTGTACCTTCACTAAGAGAGGCTGGAAATAAGGAAGGAAAAGACTGAATGTTTATCAGCTACAAGATCTGCCACCTCCGAAGGTTTATTGCCAGATCAATTAAAAACATCAATCCTGTTCACGCAGGTTGCTATTCATTTTTAGCACTATTTTTAATGTCCTTGGAGTTCTGAATATTCAGCACAAGGCAGGGTAAATAATACCCCCCTCCATCAATAACTGCAGTACAGCTTCCATTAGCAGAACTGGTTCCTGAGTGGATGATTTTTTTGCTATTCTGTTTTTCAAATTAAATTTCCATTTATAATTTCGTGCTACAAAATAGTATATTCAGTTACTACAAAACAGTATTTCGAGGTTTGTTAGGCTGTACATGTACATATGACTGTAAGTATGTAGGTTTAGACATACTTTTATTGGTGAGCTATTGGGGCGCTTGAAGACATTGTTCATACTGAAACACCTTCTCACGTTTATTCCTGGATGGGTTTGGTTGATAGTGCTAAGTGTTGGGCAGTGGGTTAAAATAAATCAGATAGGGGGAAAAAAAAGTTAATTCTTACTAAAAACTGCAGCCTTTGCCTCTCTGTTTCTGGAGTAAACTCCCTGGACATTGGAATGATTTCCCCATTACGGATGATAATGGCCCTGCAATGAAACATGGAATGAGGACATTAGAGAGCATGTGAGAGAAAGAGACAGTATAGGAAGGGAAAGCAGAAAGGACATCCGTGGGCAAAGGGAAGCAGCAGTATTAGCTAAGGTCCACTTTGCGTATGCTTATTGTCTATACAGAAAGTTGATTACTGTGCAGGTGATTAGGGGAGAAGAATAAGCATGAAGTGTGGCACGAGAAAATGATCTAGGCAGTTGATAAATGCAATGCATTGTCACACATTAAGTAGCCTAAAGAGGCTCCCTCTCCCACAGATTCCTCTTCCCAAAATGCCATCTTATGAGGCACTTGCCATTGCATCATGGAGCTCAGAGACCTATCAGTCAAAGTCTCCCTGATAGCCTCCTGTCAATTGTGCTACCACAATTGGAGGAAGAGAGAATCCTCTAGCTCGCTGCACCCCTTTCAACCTAAAGAGGCAGAATTCATTCCTGCTGTGTTCTAAGGATTACTGTAGCTCCTTATTTCATAAGGAAGGTTAAATCTAGAGGCCTTGTCTTGCACAAGGCCATTCAGTGAGGTCTGTGGATGAGAAGAGATCTGAACACAAGTGTCACATTTCAGCCCAGTACCAGTAATTCTCTGTCTGTACGGGAAGTTGCAGGCACAGGTATTTGGGATTCGTCTCTCACTTCAAAAAAACCTCTCTGTAAAATGGATTAGAGCCTTCCCGAACCTGATGCCTTCCAGATATTTTGGAGTACAACTCCAATCAGCAGGCTCTGCAGAGCTTGTCTGTAGTCCGGGGCGGAAGTCCCCGGTTGACTGGAAGGCCTGGGATGTTCTTGGCATGATAGCCTAAGTCCAGCAGGTTCCTGGCGGGGCATCCTGGCCGATTTAGCCCTCCAAGGCCCACTGCCCCTGTGGATCCTGCTGCCCAAGGTGGTTGCCTCACCTTGTCTCATGGGTGGGCCGGCCCTGAACAGTGGGACATTGGACAACACAAACACATGATGAAAGGAAGCAGAGCATTAGGAAAAATCAATCTAGAAAACAGAGCAGAAAGAATGGAAGGTGATCATGAGAAGAGAAGCATGGCCAACGTAATGGGTAACCATCAACAAAACCATAAGATACAAAGTGTTCAATACATAAATTTGAATATGCACAATACTCACTCCAGCCAACACTATTGATTGCTAACATACTGAGATTGAGCAAGAGAAGTGCTGCTGTTTTCAAACAAAAAAGATTTTATGAACAAAAGAAGACACAAAATTCAACTGAACTGCAATGGTAGGCAACAACTGTGCTTAACTCCCAAAGCCTCCAGGTTTGCTGGAAGTGGCAGTTCTAACTTTGTCTAAGTCTTGCATCAGGATCCCGGTTCTGTTCCACTAAAGAATGGAATATGACATATTTAAATAATTATTCTGGTTTGATGAAAAACTTGCATTTGTCTGCAACAGTGATAGAGTGGATGTGCCACAGACACATTACCAACAAATTTGCCCTTCCTATCTTTTTATCCATTCATTGTTTCCTGCTTGGCTTTTTTGAACATGCACAGAGCAGAGGGTAGCATCTCTGTTTTTCATGCAAAACCACAAAGAAGACTGACAGAGAAATCAGAATGAGGAACAGAACAAGCAGAAGACTCAGTGGGGAAAACAAAACCAATACTTGCCAACTCAACAACAACAACAACAACAACCTGCAATCATTTCCCCTTGTTTGGGAGCCCTTGCTCTAATTGGCATCCTTGTTTCACTTTCATTCATCTATATTCCAAAGGTTCTTAAGGCAACAAAAAGACATTTGATGAGAAAAAAGTCAAAGATGACACACCAAGAAAGTAATGGTATTCCACGTTTAGAAATGAATCACTAACAGCAATTGTAACCATGGACACTGTATCAACTATGGATTAACTGGAGACATCTATACTGCTCTATAGTCTAAAAGTGGCCTAGCAACTATTCCTTAGCCTACTTTATGTATTATCTACTGCTGTCGCTGCCCCAATGTTGTATGGTATCCTTGCCATGCCCCTGAAATGGAAAATGTATGCACATTGGTTTCCATGAAATTGGGGGTGCTACACAATTGTGGTTCCAGATCATGTGGAAGCCTATGCAGATGGAACTCTATGCGCATAGGCTCCTCCTCTTCAGACATTCCCACCAGTGCCAAGATGTTGGGGCTGGTTCCGGGAATACTCACAGTGTTGGGAGTAGGGCCACAAATGCAGCCTCACTGCCTATTCTACTCATGCGAATGATGGCGGCTATTCTCCTTAAACTACAGTTCAGTAAGGAAGAAGAGCTAAGAATCTCTATTGGAGAATCATCACCGTCTCCAAACTGCATTCTCAGGATTCTACTAAACTGGTATACTGCCAATGAAAGTTTGTAACATAGATATACCCAGACAACTCCACACTTGGATTAGAATACAATATCTCGCTGATTACACTCCCACACACAAACACCATGCATCCAAGCTGGTTATGACTTTGAGAATGGCTTCCTTGCAGTTTATAGGTACCATCAGCAAACCTCCTGATTTCCTGTTCTCTAACCTAATTTCCTACCAAAGTGACCACAGATTGACAAAAACAGTTTCAAAACACACCCACATTCATCAGGATGGAATCTACATAACAAAATGGTTGTTGCACACTAAAGCCTATTCCTCATACTGATTAGGATTGAAAGGAGACTATAAAAAGACTCAGAAAATGCAAACAAAAGGTACAGCATGGCCTTAAAGGGGGCGGGGAGAGGTGACTCCTCTAATATTGTCTTTCCCTCTTCACATGCTAAAATCAATAAGACCTGAGATACAAGGGTGTCAGCAACCCAAAGGTGAAAGAAGGGCATTTTGAGCAGGATTTCAACAATCCTGGGGGGGGGGGGGTTGGCCAAAAAATATCAGATACTAGTTTTTTGTTTTAAATCTATGAAAAGCATCTGTCAGATGCTGGTACTCTCAAAATACTTTCATTTATTTTCAACATTTACTAAAGTGTTTGGGTTAAAAATAAAGAAAACAGTTACTCATTGAAATATAGCTCTTTTCATATTTGGCATTAGTACTAGATGAATGTCCTGATTATCAAAGAGAGATTTATTTTAAATTTGCTGCTGCAAGGCCAAGGTAAAGAGACAAGCAGTAAAAACATTTTTTTTGGAACGCATCAACAAACATTGATTTTTCCATGCCTAAGACACAGCACCCCTTCCCCCCTTCCTCTTGTACAGTAAAGCCTGCATGTGTGGGAAGGAAAATGGGGAAACACTTGTTAGCCCTATACCTAATGCTATTATACCTGCTGAAAACACAGACAGAGCACAAGCAGGGCTGGCAGTCCCAATTTTGTTCCCCCACCTCTATTATGTATAGAAAGGATGAACAGCCTTTTCCACACTTAGGCTTCATTGACTCATGGTCCATCCTTCAAGGGCAACTTGTGAAAATGGGTGTACTCAAAGTGTAAAAGTTGGTGTGGCCAATCTTTTCTTTTAATGATGTGGGCTGGTCCAAATGGGACCTTTGGCCTCACAGTATCAGCAGCTGGGTACTAATGGGAGCAACCAGGCAATATATGATTTTTCAAAAGCTAAGTTTTTGAAAAACAAAATTATCTTTTTTAAAAAATGCAGGCGCTTGGTGGGGGTTGTACAAACACCTTTTGGCATCAAAGTGGTTTGGTAACTCAGATAATGACTACGTAAAGGCCAGGGAATATTATTCCTTTCCTAGTGCCACCCTATGTATTTTACTGCCTCCACCATAGGGCGTAGGCAAGCACATGGAGGGGCGCATATTTCTAGATAAACTTTGGTGGGTAAGTGGCTTTCTCTCTAACACTCCTGAAAGACATATTTCTCCTGGGCTCTCATATGACCTTTCCAAGCTCATTTGCTTACATGAGGGCATTCCATTCCGTAACCAACGGGCAACTATGGCTGGGAATGACTTCGGTTCACTTCCACTAGGCACTCAAGGAATCTTATCCTTCTCCTGGTGACATGGCTTGGGCTGCCATGACCCAGCAAGCAGCAGAGTAGCCTTTCCCGCCCTCGTCTCTCTCCTACCTACTGTCACCTGCATTGGCCACGTAGAACTTCCCCAGGAGATAAACCGCAGCCAGGGCACAGCAGCCTCCTGATGCATGCCGAGCCACCCGTTCCTGCTCGATCTGAATGTCCTGGGGAGACAGAAGAAAAGACTCACTTGTGGAAGGCAGTTCTCTGAAGAGAGGTGCAGCACAACAAGACAGGAAGCACACACATGCATCAAGGTGGACAGGGGTGGGGAAACTTTTGGCTCTCCAGATGTTGTTGGACTCCAAAATCCCACTGGCCTTGGCCAGTGGTCCATGGCAGCTCATGCTGATGTGGTCCAACAACAAAACCCAAGCACAGGTCCTCCATCCCTGAATTAGGATTATCTTTTACAGCAATCACCCAAGCTGCCTCAATGCTTTAACATTAAAGCTCTGGTAGCTCCCAGTGCCCTGCCAATACAAGCTGCTCCTTACAAGATTTTTTGCAGTTGGGTCCAAATGTTACACAAAGTGTAAATGCATGCAATGGTAGGAAGCCCAATGATCTGTTTTAAGATGTGGAAAAGCCATGTGGGGGAAGCAGCAATCAGGAGCAGAGAGTGATTCATTCTTTACCCACTCACCACTTTGTCGCTCTCGCAAATAGCTTCCCACATAGGTACCTGCACTTCCAACATGTTTCTTGGGAAGCGCATATACCTCAGTCAAGAACAAAATAGACATGTATTGCTTCTGTTCTAAAGGGTGTGTATAAATTGAAGCATTTCCCTTTAAAAAATGCAGACATTTTTCCAATCCCCACTTACCTAGGTAGGAATGGGGAAGCATTTGCAGATAAATACATACTTGACATAATAATACTGATATTTCTATACTCTGGTGTATGGATCTACTCACTTGAGGTTATCTTTTAAACTTACTAAATCTCTGAAATTGGCTTCACAGCATTTGGTTTCCTCTTGGGTCAAGGAGAACAGCAGAACCCTCAGACTCATTCCTTATTTTACTAATGGAACCACATTAACTCCTAATCGCTTTTAAAGGCAATCAATGCCTATTTTTCCTAAGCTGTTTTAGACCTTTAGTCCTTCCCTTCCTCTTCCAATTTAGACCAAGCTAGGAGGATTTTAACTGCATGCAAATAATTAACATGCATTTTTTTTTAAAAAAAAAAAAAGCTGCCACAGAAAGGAAAAAGAATGAGATTGGGGCTGCAATACATTAAGAGGGAGGGTTAAATCTGTCCTCCTCCTCCTTCTCCTTCTCCATGAACCCAACAAAAATCTGTAGAAACTTCCCTTCCCTTTGCTCCCAAGGTTACCGGCAGTTAGGAATCTGGCAGAACATATTTGCTTTTCAGCAACAGTGCATCCATCCTCTCCTGAAGTAGCTCCCTTATCTGAGTTTGCATGGCTTTAATATGCAATCTTGCAAAGGACTGTGCGCTGTTCCAATGATGCAGTTTGTTTGTGTGTGGTGGCTTCTCATCACAAGATGACAATATCATGGTGTGTGAGCATTGTTGAGGAAGTTTCTGCCCACACATCAATCCCAGAATGCACTGGGCACTTCTTCAAGATAGGATCAGAGAATACACACACACACAATCAGTTCAGTAGGGCTATTCACTTCCTCGTTATTAGAATCAAAGAACTGTAGCATTGTAAGGGACCACAAGAGTCATCTAGTCTGATCCCTTGCAATGCAGGAATCTTTTTACCCTACACGGGCCTTGAACCCACAACCCTAAGATTAGGAGTCTGATACTCTACCAACTGAGCTATCCTGCAGGTATTGTTTACAATGACTATTAAAAGGAACAATAGTGTTTACATGATTAATTATTACAGCAAGGTAGAAAGGAATGTGGTGGAGAGACTTGTAAATATTTTTAAAGGCATTTGGGAAAGGGCTGTAGCTCATTGATAGAACATCTGTATTTCATGCTGAAGGTCCCATGTTCAATTCCTGGCATCTCTAGGTAGGACTCGGAATGTACCACGTCTGAAACCCTGGAAAGTTGCTACCAGACAGTGTAGACAACACTGATGGACAAATTATCTCTATAGTGCAGATTTACATGCTTCTATTGCTAACTTATTTTAAAAGTGGAGGTGAAACAGTAGCAACAGCACATTTACTCTGTGGACTGAAGGTCTGGGGATCACTATTCGACTTCTCAGGCCCCACACCTACACCCAGTTTGTCATGTGGGAAGCCATGAAAAATTATATGCTCATAGTGTATGCAGCTTCTGACTCTGTTACTTCCTGTGCTGCAGCAATGGAGCCTGGGGGCCTTAACTTCGCAAGGCTGAGCTGCAGAGGAACAGCCAAGCAGAGCAGACTCATGATCTGAGAGCTGGGTAAGCAAATACCCTGTCAGACCAAAATAGTCATGGGTTGCCCTGTCAGCATCTTGGCTGCAAAAGGAAGTGAATCCACATTCTGGATGGAGGACAGCCAGGCAGGAACGGAACACATCCCAGATCCTAGAACTGTCTGCAGCTTGCACTTTATACCATGTCTGTCACTGTGTGGGCTCCTCAAAAATGGTTTTTTTAAAAAAACCCCACACAAAACAATTAATTTAGGTATCTTTCATTTGTGACCTCAAATGATTCCAGCTGGGTATCATAGCTATACTTTTCTAATTTAAATCTGAGATTTAGGAAAATTCGGGAGTGAATAATTCACCCAAGGTCACTTGGTCAGTTTCAAGGTCAAACAGAATTCTTTACCTGGAATCTCCCATGTGCAAACTCAGTTTTCTATGTATTGCACTCCACTTCTGTCCAGTAAAATATTTTAAAATGTTTTTATAGCATTGAATCAGACCTTCTTCTCCAGCATACCCATTTTTTCCTAGCACACTCACCATCTGCTTGAATGCATTCTCAATAGCTCCCACCACCAAACTCTCATGGGAAACGGCCTTTTCCATATGGAAGCGTGGCAGGGCATTGTTTGGGACCTCAGCATCTTCCTCAGCCAGAGGAACCCTGTTTGGTTCTCCTAGAACTGTCCTGGGACCATCTTCTAGGCAGATTGGAGGAAGGGATGAGTCTTGCAAGATGTCCACCAAGTCTCGGAGTTGGTCACGGATTTGGAAGTGAAGCAGCTTGGATGCCATGACTGCAGCTCCGCTTCCAGCATGCCCATCAAACAAGCCCCAGTAGTAAAAAGTCAGGCCTTTGGTGCCCTGCAGGGAATGAGGTACAAATCAAATCAAATATAAGAGAGAATTGCCCTGAAGAGCTGAAGGAAACAAAACACATGTTAAAAACCAAAAGAAATGAGGTAGTAACACTACACGATTCCATAAACTTTAATTGTTGAAGCAACATTCAGCTCCTTCTGCACCACTGGTTAACTTAAATCACAATGTGCAAATTTAGAAGCTTAGAGGACATCCTCTTCCTGGACTCCTGATCAACTGCAATGCAACTGGATGATGAAAAACGGAGGGAAGGATCTGTGTGTAAAAGGCTATGGAGTAAAAAAGCTTGAAGGGCACGTATGGCAAATTCATGTGCCACTCATTCCTTTTACAACAACATTGACAATAAATACTGCAGGGGAGAATGGAACAAATCTCAAGGGAACTTCTGAAGTTCCAAACATCTTGTGTCAATACATCAGCTGTGACTGAAATCACTTTCTCCTCTCCTCAAACCAGGATCGAGAAGGTAGATATAGGACTGAGAGCCAACATTTAGAAGGAACTCTAGCCATTGTGTTGCTCACCCCTTCTAGATCTCCAGAGGTTTCCTTGGGGGCTGGGTTATTCCTCACAGCCCGTCTCTTTCCCACATACACTGCCTCACAGCATGCTTGATCCTCGTTGTGTTGGCTCTTGCCAGCATTTATCACCCTGGGCAGAAAGAAAGATGCAATCAGGCAGTGTTTGATTAGATTAGTGAACTTCCTTTTCCCATGCGTCAAGGCGCTCTCAAAGCAAATATAAAAAAATGTAACATAAGCACTGATAACTGGGAAACACTGGCCTGCGAGCGCTCCAACTGGAGAACAGCCTTTACCAAAGGTGCCATGGACTTTGAAGAAGCACAAACTCAGTGCGAAAAGGAGAAACGAGCTAAGAGGAACGCACATTTGGCAAACCCACTCTGGCCCAGAAACCGGTGTCCCCACTGTGGAAGGACGTGTGGATCCAGAACTGGTCTCTACAGTCACTTATGGACTCACTGTTAAGACTGTGTTCATGGAAGACAATCTTACTCAGCTACAAGTAGTCACCGAAAAAGAAGAAGAAGAAGAAAAAGAAGAGGAAGAAGAACAGCTTTTTTGACTTAGTGCCATGTCAATTCTTGCAGGAAAGTGGAAGACAATCTGAAAGAGGGCATATTTGGTAGTCACAGCTTCACACATTGCACAGTATGCTGTCTGCTGACTGGGTAACCTTCCTTGCCTAAGACCTGGCCCTGGAATTGTGTGGTGTGTACACTTATCCCACTTCGCTGGTTTCTTTAGTGCTTGTTGAACTGGTGGTCTGTGGGCATCAACAGGTCCACTAGGCCATTTCTAGTGGCCCATGCACCAACACTGCCACTAAAAATGTTGGTAGCAGCATCAGTGGCAGCATTGTCCTTGGAAGAAAGAAAAACAGCTCAGAGTCTAGTGATGGCTCAGGATCGCAATACCTGAAAGATCATCTGTCCCCATATATACTGTCCTGGACTTTGTGTTCATCATCTGAGGCCCTTCTTTGTGTGCCTCCTCCACATGAAGTCTGGAGAATGGGCCTTTTATGCAGTGACGCCCTGTTTCTGGAAAGCTCTCCCCAGAGAGGTTCGTCTGGTGCCTCCATTATATATATTTTAGGTGCCAGGTAAGAACACTCCTCTTTGATCAGGCCTTTGACTGATTAAAATTCTACAGCCATTTAAATGTGTTTGTGGGAAGGGGGTATTATTGTTTCGTTGCTTCTGTTTCAACTACTTATTTGTGCTTTTATTTTGTATTTTTACCTTGTGAACCTCCCTGAGCTCTTTTGATGAAGTCCAGTATATAAAATAAAATAATAGTGAGGGAAACCATTTGGGCAGAACCTGTTGGTAGCAGTTTTCTTTCCTCCTCCATGGGGAAAGTAGGCAGTCAAGAGCTCTCATCTGGGGCTGATGTTTCCTGAGTGCTCTTTATTACTGCAGGCACTCTGGAAACCTTGGATCAGTTCAGAGCACTTGGTTGTTTACTCCCTCTGTGAAAGAGAAGAGATTGCCACCAATGGCAATCATCCTCATCCCTCACCTTTCCCATCGGTTGTTAAGCGGTATCTCTCAGTTTTTCCTTGTGCTGGCTACAGAAATGAGGGCAATACTAACGTCAGTTGCAAAAAAACAACAACCCATCTTTGTGGGAGGAAATTGTAGAAATATGAAACAGGAAACGTTCCCTGGACAAGAGCATGCAGAAATTCTGTTTGCAGAGCAAAAATGGGTTGACGTTTGAGGAGTGTGGTTGAACAGAGTCTGAGAGCTTGAAAACTCTCAAACTTCCTCTCATGTACACTTTCCCAGAGCTAAGAGGTTAGCAAAACCCTCCACGTGCCTCTGAAGCAACAATGTATTTTTAAACACATAAAAGAACTGGAAGTACAAACAAACTGAAGGAGTGTCATCATTTTAAACTGCAAATGCCCAACCACACACAGAAAGCAAAAATAAATAACTAAGAAAATCATGTATTTCATACATTTATATCCTGCCATCAAACTAATATACATGGTGTCCCACATAGTTCAGTCCCCTGTTTTTAGCAAAGATGCTCTGCCTGTGTTTCATGTGCCTTCAGACCATAGCTTATCTGCTTAAATATATTTTAAGACAATGCCTCCTTCTCCTGAAGCTTTTCTGAAAAGGCAGGAAGCAGAAAGAAGAGTTGGAAGATATATAGTACCTCAGAAAATGAGAAGGAAGTGGAGCACACAGAACCTGCTCCAGGTATCACCATATGGATCCTGGTGGTGTGTTCTTTGCCTGCAGGCTAAATCCAGCTCAGTTGTCATATATCTGCTTGTCCATGACATACAACTAGTGGGGTTGTCAACTTTTCAACTAGCCTGTGGATCTGCTGTAATCATCAGGAAAAAACAGTTCCTTTCAATTATGGAGGGGGAGAGTGGGCTTATCCTGGCTGGCTTTGCCCCCACCATCATGCCGCCACACATTGGGAAATTATCTACCAGTGAGGTGATTAGGATGCCAGCCCACGGAGATACTGCATGAGTTTGGATAGCTTCCCCCAACGAGAGCAGGGGGCAGGAACACAATGGCAGGAGCAGGGCCAGCTGGTACAGGCCCCACTGCAAGACAGCAAACTCCTGAAGATGGAGATAGATCACTTCCAAGCTGTGAAAAGCTTCTCCTGGGAGTTCCCTGCTGTTTGCCACTGTCAAGGGCAGGGATGGGCAAATACTGTACATCAAATCTTGCAAAACTGTTTCTCCTAATATGATGCATTTTCGTACGTTATTTTTCACTAATATATGCATTTCTATGCACACATTGCACTAGCATATATATTTTTATACACATTACGTGGCTGACAAACTTGCATAGCAAAATTTGGAGAAGTGCGAATTTCAAAAGAGGGCTGTTTCAGTTCATGTCTTGTTTTGGGAAAGCGGGAATTAAGCAAGTCCTCCAATTGTGAACTGAATCAAAATTATCCCTGATCCCTGGGTAAGAAAAACTGCTGCAGAGGCTGCTTGAAATTTGGCAGTGCTGTGATTTGGTGCATATCATGTGATTCAACTTACTGTTATCCCATAAAGACTACAGCTGCAATCCTGACCTCACTTATCTGCAAGCAGCTCCCACTGCATTCAATGGGACGTACTTCTGAGTAGTCATAGTTTAGACTGCAGCTTACATGGCACACCTAGACTCCTTCTCAGAAATAATGTCACCCAAGTGCGTTGAGTTTTAGCTCAGCCTTCACAGTTTTGTGGGCCGCTTCAGACAGCACAAAGAAATGTGCATCTACAAATGATAAAGCATAACTGCAACAAACATGTTCATTATATGGGTAAGATTCTTAAGAAAGCGGGAATCAAACCCAGATTTGTGTTTCTTACAGTTTGTTACCTATGAAGTGGTCCTTTGGTACATTTCTAACCTTAAAAGAACCTTAACTTTCTACATTCTCCAGCAATGCATGATGAAAGTATGTACAGTGGTACCTCGGGTTAAGAACTTAATTCGTTCTGGAGGTTCGTTCTTAACCTGAAACTGTTCTTAACCTGAGGCTCCACTTTAGCTAATGGAGCCTCCTCCTGCTGCTGCTGCACCGCCAGAGCACGATTTCTGTTCTGATCCTGAAGCAAAGTTCTTAACCCGAGGTACCACTGTAAAACAAACAGGCATTAGTGGATTAGGTTGGCTCATTTTGAGCAGGGCCATGGCACCATTGGACAGTTATGTGCAGAGAGAGGCACTAATCCCAGATGGCAGGTGCTGTGGGCAGCAATGGCAGCCTTCCCACACCCAGCTATTCCTCCAGAACACTGTGGCTATTCCTCACTGTTTGACATTAGACCTAAATGTTCCCCAGGCCTATCACACACATCCTAAACAAGCCTGCTGCCCTCAAGTGCCCTGGAGGAAATCATCCCATTGCCAGTGTTGAAGTCCAGTCAGTTTTGGGCATTGAATGGAGGGATGTGCCACCTTGCCCTCTGCCTCAAGCAGCAAAATGCCTTGAGTCAGGCCTGGTTATTTGTTTACTTCTTATTTATTTTATTTCTGAATCGCTTCTCATGAGGCATCCTGAAGCGATGTACAACAGTTATGTGCAACTGTTAGAAGATGGTGGTTTTTATTATTATTAATTATTACATTTATATACCACTTTCATCTAGGAAGTTCCAAATCCTGCAAATGGTAATGCCCAGACAGTTTCCACACAGCTACAAATATATGTTTCCATTTACAGCCAAATACCCCTGTTTTAAACACTTTTACTTTGAAGCATATTTTAATCCAGCCTTCCATTTAAGTGCACTTACGCCTCAGGCTGAGATCCTATGTATGCTTAGTTGAGAATAAGCCCTACTGAATTCAGCAGCATTTATCTAAGTAAATATTCACTGCATAAACACAACCTGCAACTTTGAGAGTAACCAGTAATTTTAATGGGGCTTCTCCAGAGGAAACAGATCCAAGTGTTCAATTGACAACAATGGTCAAGGTCTCTCCTTCCCTAAATAAAAAGTTCAGAAAGAAAAGAAAACCAGATCAGCAAAGGGCACCTCCCCTATCTAGATAATTATTTTTAGAACCTGTATCATTATCTCAGGGCTGAGCCCTAGTAACCTTCTTATAACCAAGATGTGTTTTCCTGCCAAACAAAGGCAAGCTAAGGTCAGGGACAGAGCGGCAAGGAGTCATCCACTTTTATGAAAAGTGGAACGTTTCACTTACTGGAAACCGAAACTATAATTTTATGTAGATATGTGAAATGTACATAGGAATAAAAATAGAATAAAAGAGGGAAGGAATAAAAGCTCTCTTTTATGCAGTTTCAGTGTTTTGTAATATAAACCTTATGAATTATATGTTTTTTTAAAAAAGAGACCCAGCTAAAACAAGCATGAGACCTT
This sequence comes from Podarcis filfolensis, assembly GCF_964270895.1. Lineage (NCBI taxonomy): Eukaryota > Metazoa > Chordata > Lepidosauria > Squamata > Lacertidae > Podarcis > Podarcis filfolensis. The sequence continues at coordinate 64,254,598 of NC_139609.1, forward strand.
TGTCTGTCCAAACTCCTGTATTTCACCAGCTAGATGCCAATTTCCCCAAATACTGCATCTTGCTATACCCCATAAAAGCTTTAGCTGCTGAATTCCTATCCACAGAAACCTGCTCAGAATAATGTGTGGTGATCTTAGTGAGAATAAAAATTAAAAATTCACCCACACAAGCCCCAGACATCAGAGGGTGTATTTTCTGTTAAAGTAGTTTGCTATTTTTGTATGTTCTGGATTCTCTCCAAAAATACATTTAGCCATATTTTCAAGCTTTTTCTTCCAACTGCAAGGACAAGAGAGCTGCTTGTGTGGGTGTGCATGAGAGCCAAAAGTGGGTTAACATGAAATGCAAGACTGCATTTAAAATGTCTGTTTTTCCTTTAACAGTAGCAAAGTGGGGATGGTAATTTGATGGGGACTGTGGAACATGGAGAGCTTTATTTTTAAACTCATGATGGCTTGACCCCAAGAGATCCTGATTTTCAGTGTTTAATCATCTTGTATATGGCAAAATCTGGAATATTTCATGAATTCGAAGGTCATCCTCCCTCACGAGCTATACTAATCTTCTCTATATTGTATTTATTATGAACAAAGCTGAAGAAAAAGACAGGAGCTGTCCATTTGTAATGACAAATTGTGGTGGGTGGGTGTTGTTGCAAGAAATGATCATTTACAAACTTTCTGAAGAAAAGAAGGTTAGGAGACTCAGTCTGATAGCATCACTGACCTCTCCCAGCAACTAATCCAACACCTGCCTGCCTTACCTTTAAAGAAGGCGGCAAGGAACTCAAGCCTTTCCTGGACTCTCAGCTGCACCTAATGTAAATCATTCAAGAGAGACAGATTCTCCCACAGCAAGCCTATGCACAGTTCCTAGAACATAAAAATGTCACTGTGCACCAGAGCTTTCCAAACTTTTCATGTTGGTGACACACTTTTTAAACATGCTTCATTTCACGACACAGTTAATCAGTTTGACTAGCAAGCCGGGGGTGAAACTAACACCTTTCCAGCCCTGGGAGGAGCGTGGGAGAATTTGTGCAACACTTACACACTGCAGCTGACACACTAATGTGTCGCGACACAGTTTGGAAAGCTCTGCTGTACACAGCTGAGCTCACTTCCTCATAAGGATCAGGTTGCATGTAAACAGGTAACAGTCTCAATATGCCTTTAACAGCAGAAGCGGAAAATAGATACACAGGCAGTGTTCCATGTTTTCCCTCCTGCACATCACCCAAAAAGAAGAAACATACTGGATAAAAACTGCAGAAAATTTGCATGTGTTGTTGCATATAACTAAACACAAACTTTAAAAATAATTGCTACAATTTAAGCACAGCGAGGAGCTAACCTGTATGCCTGCTCTGTCTACTCTCCTGGTGATGGGCAACTTCAAACACCCTCCCTTCTCCTCTGTATCTTCTTTCTCTTCTTCACTGCCCACCAAACGAAGACTGTCCTCTGCGAAACCGGACACAGAGCACCCTGCTAGGCTTGGTTAGCTTAAAGAACTACTCCCAGCCCCATAGCCCCGCCCCGTCTTCTCCATGAGCGGCCGCAGAGCATCCTCAGACCGTCCAAGGTGAGTTAAGCATCTTGGACAGCTGACTGGCTACGCGACGGGGCTTCTCCACCTGACCGCTTACCTGAGCTCACAAGTCCTCAGAGAGCGGGGGGCGCCAGGCTAACTTGCAAGAGGGTGAGCGGCGCGAAGACCCACGGCGCAAGAGTGGGGGATGTGGGGTGGGGTTGATCGCGTTTGAGGAAAGGGCCAGTATCAATTGATCAGCCGATTGGAAAGGCCAGAGCCCGAGTCTCATCGCGTTACCTCATCTACACCCTCCCTTCTCGACACCCTCATACTAAGGGAGGTATGGCTAGAATGATTAAGAAAGGCTGGAATCTACCTCGACGTTAAAGGTTAGATTATAGGAGGGGCTCTGGTGCTGGATCCGTATTCCACAAGGACCATCTTGATGCATGCGGCAAGCCCGCAAGCACCACGTGCGCCCCTACTGTGGTAGAAAAAACACGCGCTCACCAACAGGTATTCAGTGGTAGACTGCCCCTGGAGCTGGAGGATCGCTTTCCGAACCATACATAGACAGTAAGCTCGCCTTGGCTCTGAAAGCCCTTATCTTTAAATCCCAAAGTTGTCTGAACATGCTCAGAGACACTTTACCACCCACTACACGCCCGAGATTGGGGAGGGCAGAGAGGGAGAGACAGACAGACATAACTACAAGACCCACAAGCACGCACCCCCCCACTTAAAAATAATAATCTCTGGGTGGGGTATGCTTCCCAGCGGTCCCGCGAAGCAGCCCTCTCCCCGCCTGCCCTCCCCTCTCGCTCGCCCTCTCCTACTCGGCGTAGCCGGTGCTCCAAGGCAGGCGGCGGCGGCTCTCGCGGGGGCTCTGGACGGCTCGGCCCGTGTGGTCATCCGCCCGCAGAAGCTCCTCGGGCGTGAGCTGTAGGAAAGCCGGTCTGGAGAAGCTGCTTCGGGGCGGTTCCCGGCAGGGACCGGTGCTGGCGGCGGCGGCGGCGCTGGAGCTGGGCCCGGGGGCAGCGGGCGGCGGAGGGGGCGGAGGCGCCGCCGCCGCCGAGCCGGAGGAGGCCGAGACGGGCGGCGGGCTCGAGGGGCTTCCTCCGCCCCCCAGGCCCCCGACGAGTTGCGCCATCGCGGAGCGCACCCTGCCCAACATGCTGCAGGAGCCGCTGCCGGGCGCCGCGGGCTCGGGGAGGCGGGAGAGGGAGGCGCGCTGCCTGGCTCCGCTCCCCTCCTCCGCCTCCGCCCGCTCGGCTCGGGCTGCAGCTCCGCCGCCAAGTCAGGGAATCTCCGAGCGAGCACCTTCCCCCTCCCCAACCAGCTTCCAGCATCCTCTCGGGGCGCCCCGAGCCGAGCGAGGGCCTCCCTTTCGCGGGCGTCTTCAGAGCCCCGTCCTTCGGTGTCCTCCCCACCCCAGTGGCCTCTGGGGCGAAAGCGACTCCTTAGCACCTCACCTCGGAGGAGTCCCTCTTGCGCGCGCCCTTTCCCCCCCACCCGGCTGCTTTGGAGAGCCTCGCCCGCAGCAAAGTGGCTGCCCCTCGTTGGCTTCTTATTGTGTGGACTGAGATTTAGTGGACCAAATGTTTGCGGGCTCTCGTTGCTACTACATTCGTGCACACAGCATCGATGATCTTCAGGCAATCCACAGTTATTTTAAGGGGAAAGTGATGTCTATATGATCATATGTATACTGCAACCCCAGAGTCGTCCGTGACTGAACCTAATGATCGGGGTCCCTTTACCTTTACCTTTTATACTGCTTTAGGTTTTTGTAGTGTAAGGGCCTGAGTTCAATTTAGAGGGTGATATAAAAATGCAAGGAATGTGGGGGGAAAAATGCTGCTGGTCTCTGAGGTGCTACAAAAAGATTCCCTTTTTGTGTTGGACAAGCCAGTGTACTATTGCAGCCTACCAAATCCAATTGCCCTAAGCCCTTTGTTGCCTCAGTTTTCAATAAGGTGAGCGCCAGTAGCGTGGCAGCAAATTCAGAAGTGCAGGGCCCCTTCGTGAGGTCACAGGCATAGTCGCTTCTGAGAATATACATTGATTATAAGTACGGATGCATTATCCATGTGTTGCCTTTTCTCTACAAGTACTATTTTTGTGCATGTACAGTGGTACCTCAGGTTACATACGCTTCAGGTTACAGACTCCACTAACCCAGAAATAGTGCTTCAGGTTAAGAACTTTGCTTCAGGATGAGAACAGAAATCGTGCTCCGGCGGCACGGCGGCAGTAGGAGGCCCCATTAGCTAAAGTGGTGCTTCAGGTTAAGAATAGTTTCAGGTTAAGAACAGACCTCCGGAACTAATTAAGTACTTAACCCGAGGTACCACTGTACATGGACAAATGATTTGGAGTGCTCCACTATCTTGTTTTGAACTCTATGATTCTGTTTCTTGAACTTCCATTGTATGTAACTGAACTTGCACACCATTCTTTTGACACTGAAGTACCTTGGGTTTTCACTATTCCTAAATGTTTAGCTTTGGACCAAACAAAATGACTCAAATATTTTCCCCACACGCTATCTCTCTAGGGCAGGGATAGGCAACCTAAGGCCCAGGGGCTGGATGCGGCCTAATCACCTTCTCAATCCGGCCCGCAGACTGTCCGGGAATCAGCGTGTTTTTACACGTGTAGAATGTGTGCTTTTATTTAAAACACATCTCTGGGTTATTTGTGGGGCACAGGAATTCGTTCATTCCCCCCCCCAAATATAGTCCAGCCTACCACATGGTCTGAGGGATGATGGACCGGCCCATGGCTGAAAAAGGTTGCTGACCCCTGGCCTAGGGTGATCCTAGGAGCCGGTCCCCAGTGACAGACTCACTCCCTCTTGGGCCAATTGACTCCCATATATACAAAAGGTGTGAAGATTTCTAAGTTCCTAAAAAGCTACCCTTTCATGCTGATTAGGTAACTCTAGGATGCTGGAAACAGGGCCCCTGTTGCAAAAATTGTAACAGGTCTTGAACCTGCCTCCCTCCCACAACCACGTCACCTCTGGTAAGCACTACTGTACCATCCAAATCACTATTACTCCAGACAGGGTATCCTACTTCTTCACTGCTTTAGAGTCACCACACAGGCCCCCAGCAGCTACTGGTCATCTCAGACAGCAAAGGATGCTCAAAATGAGTTTAGGTTGCATCCTTAGAAACAGAAATGTACATTACTGAAGTGACCCTATGATTTCTCCTTTGCTTTCAACACCATGTTACTACACTCCTTTATGACTATTCTGCAGACTCCACTGCATCATGTTCCATTTTATGTTGTCCCCCCAGACCTTTTCTATATAATATTGTCTTGGCTCCAAAGATGTCACTGCCATAGAGTGACATTGTCACCCTCCTCCTCCATTAGCACTGCACTGCCTAGCCAAGAAACATGCACATGCGCTCACAGACGGTGTTCTTAGCACCTTTCTTTATTGTTTTCCCTATGCCAGAGTTGTCTAATTGGGAGTGTGTAGTATTTGCTCTGTTCTGGGTTTACAAGGGACTCTGGGTTTCACATGGAGGGCTCAACTGCAGGGGATGAAGAGAGGAGTCTTTGGCTGCTGGATCTTGGGATAGTCTAGTGAACAAGGATAATTGCAAGCTCCCCTTGTGAAGCTGAGTCATTTGGTAGCTCAGGAATTCATGAAAGAGTACTTGTTTGATTTATCTAAAAGGAGCAGTATTTTCTGAGTCCTCTTTGTAGGTCTACCTTGTTAGTTGGTTTGTTGCTCAGCATGACACATAAATCTCCTGCCTACACAGCAAGTTTTGCTGTGGTTACAAAACCCAAGTCAGCAGCCGGACCGGAGTGTGGCTTGGTAGAGCAAGCAAGTTTGGGGAGCCAGAAGTGGAGATAGAGATTTGAGGACAATAACTATGGGTGGTATTCCGTTAAACTTTAATTGGAGTAGATCAGCTGAAATTAATGGACCTAACTGTCATGTTCACCCCTTTCAGTGACTCTGCTCTGAGTCTGGCTTAGTTGCATATCACTCTGGTTTGTCTAAGCAACATTGACAAAAGACCAGTGAATTAATGGTTAATGCATTTTAGAGAGGTGTGAATACTCCCATTCTTTTCTCGCTGGTGAGAGCTGGTGTGAAAAGAATATGGGATGTGGACCAGGGAGGTGTGGGTTGAAATTCCTGTTGAGCCATGAAGATAATTGGAAGATCCTGGGCAAGTCACCTGATAAGTGACTGACCTAGCGTCTACCTAACCTACATTAGAGACATGTTGGGATAAGCAGGACAGCCACTGATATTCTTGGAGGAAAGGTCATGATGTGTGGGCAACACACAAAAGGGAAGTCCCAGCAATTCTGCAAAATTCAGTCAGGGTGAAGATTAGATTCCAAAGGCACAAGAGATCAGGGCATGCCTGCTGTTGTTTTTGAAAAGCTAAGATTGTAGTACTGTATACACTTAGCTGGGGATAAGACGTCTCAGCTAAGAAAAGCAAAATCTGTTGAACTCAATAGGGCTTCTAGGATTTGTCCTGTGAAATGCAGGTGTGCTTGTTGCTCCACTCAAATTGTGGTTAAGCTCCTGATGTACATGGTGATAGTTTGCTTGTGTATGTATCCCTTCCTGTGTTGCTGTCAGATTGCAGCAAAACTGCACATGGCCCTATACCCTGGGAGGAAGGGAGTAGGAAGGAGAAAGGTAGCCATAACCCAAGCTTTCTTATGGTTCTGGAGAAATACTGTGCTAGTGTTTTAAAACGTGTCTGTCTCCCTTCACAGAGAACCTCTTTGGAGGTTTTTTTTTTTTTAAAAAAATCATTTTAGTTTGTGCTTCCTCAGTTGCCATTAATCATGCTGTAAAGGACACTGTGAATGACTCAATTCTTTGCCAGACCTGAGAGGAAATAGTACATTCAAGGTGAGAAGAGTACTGGACATATTCTCTTTTCATATGCAGCTCTGGTTTCTGGCCAGTTGCTTTGAACTGGTGCCTGTTAGGTGTGAAACAGGCATACAAAGTTTTTATTGAACAAATTGGCATCCTTCTTGCGAGTGCAGGCAAGAAAAATGATGAGGCGTTTGTTTCCCTACCAAGCCCAGTTCTGATCCTTCAGCATTTTTGTGCTGCTTATGCCCTTGCTGTACCTGCCCAGAGATAAATGTGCTAAAGCAGCACCTTTCTTGGATTGAATACCCTGCAGAACAACAAAACAGTGGTGGCTAGTCAGGGTAATGGGAGAAGGCTATGAAAATGCCTAGTTAAGAAAAGAGGTAGACAGGAAAGTTGTGGGGAACATGACGGCCAGTGTCTTCAGTAAGAAAAAGGAGAAGTCGGCTACAAAAGGGATCTGAGCTGTTGCTCCAGCCCACTAAAACATTAGCCAATGAAGCGTGCATGGAATTGGCTCTTTCCATTTCTAGTGGTCCTTCTGCAAAATAGAGAAGACGGATTTTCATAACAAGGGAAACGAGGTGGAGTTGCTTGCATATCTTAAGGAAGAAATGGCACTTCCATATTCATTAGCACTCTGCATGTCCCAGTTCTTAGAAAAGGCTCAAGGATCACTGCTGCTCCAGTGTGCAGTATGTGTGTGCACCACAAACACACATGTTGAATGAATTGTGAAAATTGAGTTAATGTGCATTTACAGTGGTACCTCGGGTTAAGTACTTAATTTGTTCTGGAGATCTGTTCTTAACCTGAAACTGTTCTTAACCTGAAGCACCACTTTAGCTCATGGGGCCTCCTGCTGCCGCCGCGCTGCCGGAGCCCAATTTCTGTTCTTATCCTGAAGCAAAGTTCTTAACCTGAAGCACTATTTCTGGGTTAGCGGAGTCTGTAACCTGAAGCGTATGTAACCTGAAGCATATGTAACCTGAGGTACCACTGTATTTAGTGTGCACAATTCTCAGTTTTACCAATGAATCTGATTTTCTTAAACAACTGAAACTAGAGAGGAAATGGCATCAAATCGAGGTTAGGGTTTTAGAGCATGTTATGTACTAAGCTTAGATCCTACAACAATAGGTAAGTAGGATCCTAGAATGCAACAGCTGATTGGATTGCAGGAGAAGACCAATCAGGCTCCAGGAGGGAAGCAGAATCAGCCAATCAGATGGGACTCATTGTGTAAATAATGTATATAAAAGCCTGAGGTTTGGGGGGCAATTAAATCACTGTTTTACAAGCTGCAATAAAGAGCATGAAATCACTACAGGACTCCGAGTATATTTCTGGATTCTCTGGATGCATAATATCCCACGATTGCAAGGGAAGCCTCTGGAAAGCACACACCCTCAGACTAGGAAAAGGGCATGTTCATCCTCATTGGTGACCCTTTCTGACAGACAGACAGACAGTATGACCAAACATTGCTAAGGGACAGCAGCAGTAAAAATAATAAAAATCCCAATGCCCAGAGGGCTACTTCTTCTTACAGCTGTGTTACTACTGCAGACAACTCATCATCTCCTCAGTAGCGATTTATTGCAACAGCAATGATAATCATAATTACTTGAACATCCTTTGATCTATGATAACTATCAGACTAATAGTACTACAACTGTCAGTTATGCAACCCTCTTCTGGCATCCTTCATTGAAGATGATAGATGATTCTATTCATTGCAGCAAGTACACATTCAGTTCCATTAAAAAAAGATGAAGATGGCAGCAATCCTATGCTTCCTAGGAGTAAGCTCTTTTGAAGCAAATGGGACTTAGCTCTGTGTGGATATGTATATGATTCTGTGCTATACTACCATTCCAAACACTCTTGCTGGGAAGTAAGCCCCACTGAAAACAGTGCATCTTGCTTCTGAGTAAACATGGATTGGATTGTGAATGCTTAGGGATGGCCAACATGTATTCTCAAGAGCTGCTTTGTGTTTTGCCTTGTAAATTGCCCCTTGTGTGTAATGAAAAAGTTGGTGCAGTCTTTAGGGCTGCACTGTTGTGGAACATAATATGCGCTTAGGGCCTATCTAGAAGCGATACACTTCGCATGTCATATATTACCTAGTCTGCCTGTCAGTCTTCCACCACTATTTCTGGGTTAGCGGAGTCTGTAACCTGAAGCATATGTAACCTGAAGCCGAGGTACCACTGTATTTGTTGAGCAGCTATGACCAAAAAAGCAGTAATTGTGGGTCTTTAGTACTGCTTTGGTTCATTATTTTTATATTCTTCCACAGCACAATCCCAGATTGTACCCACAACAGTACATTCCCACCCCTTATGAAAAAACGTTCCATTCCTTCCACAACCCCACCTTATAATTCCTCATCTTTTGCGTTTTTTAGGGGGGACAGCACACCCAAATAAACAAAGTCCAAAATAAAATGGTGGCGCACTTGGCGCCTGGATCCTTTCTCACTCAGGGTGCAACTCACCCAACAAAGAGCCATGCTCATGAAATTCATAAGAAATGCCTGCCCTGGGAGAGGTGATTTCATTTGCTTTGTTGCCTGTTTGTTGTTACAGCACGTTTATTTTGAATTTATGGATTCTCAAATGTGTGTGTTATGGCAATGAATTACAAATCAGATTTATAGCTTTTAATCAGCAAGGTCACTGCAGTATCATGCGTACGCAAGATTAAAACAAGACAGTAACAATAAAAGCAGAAGCTACCATGTAACTCCTTCCAGCCAAACGGCAGACATAAATAAAACGATGCAAATGGACGTGCTGGCAATTTATAACAGATATTTCAACACACTTCCTTTTTGGCTTCTGTGCAACTGCTGCAAATTTAACACCCTTATGCATATAAAGTATTTCTTTTTGTTTTATAGGAGATAGATGGTTTCAGATAGATCACTAGCATTTAGCACACCAGTTAACAATTCTGCTGTAAATTTCTTCCTTACAGGCCACAAGGAAATGACCATTAATTTGTCATTTCATTGCCACACCTCTGTGTGTGTGTGTGCGCACGGGCCGTAAGCCCCACTACCTTGGGTTAAATATTGTCAGTGTTATCTGTGTGACACTTGTATCTCTCTCTCTCTCTCTCTCTCTCTCTCTCTCTCTCTCTCTCTCTCTCTCTCTCCAAGGCATGAGTTACATTTTTAAAAAGGCAGTAGTGATATTTTCCCAATGGACATTTCACTGTGCAATCTGGATTCCTAGTAACTGGGAGTTTCTCCCAATGTTCCTGCAAAAGACGCTTTTGTGTCTAGGACCTGTGTGAATATCTGGGTTTCCATGACAACCCTGAGCAGTGCATGAAACACCTTCTGCATCTTCACTTTGGAGGTGTGGTTTATAATTAGAAATCAGGGAGACAGAGAGTAGTGTCAGAGAACCAGCCTCACATAACCAACATGATTAAGTCTGAACGGGTTAATACTATATGCTAAGTTGTCCTGCCAGGCTTACTTATGTCCACTTCCCCTACCCTGGAAGGATATAGGAAGTCAAGGCAATTGTTCACCCCTCCCCCGTCTCCATGAGACGCTCAATGTGGGAAGAGGTTTTGAGCTGGTTGCTCCAGCTCTGACCGCATGGCTCTTGCCAACTACTCTTGTGTTCCTATACCAATAATTTAGGAACTTTCACCACTTTGGAACTAAACTACGTTTTACTGATTCTGTGACTTTTCTGACCGATGTATGGAACAGCACATGAACCTAACCTTTGAAGAGTTTCTACGTAAACCAATTTTACATGTTACATGTACCCAAGGGGAGTCATCACAAATTAGATTCCATAGCAAAAGAGACTTATGTTTGGCTATGCTCAAGGGAGCAATGGATACAAAGTGATGAACTTGAAGACAGGGAAAGTCAGTACAAGACGTGTGGTTCATTTTGATGAACACAGGAAAGCTAACAAGAGAGGAACTGCGATAGGCTTTTCTGATGACTCAGAGGAGGAAACACAAGCCCTCGTGAACTTTCCTGAATTGATGTATAACAGTCCAGATCTACTGTCACACCACCTAGCACAGAAGCTGAGCAGGAAGGAGAAGCAGGAGAGCAGATTCCAAGAAGCAGCAGAGCCAGAGGGGAGGAGACGGATGATGAGATGCTTGCATTGGAGAGTGAAGAGGAGACTGATGAGACTCCAGAGTGAGGCATCAGATGCTCAGCAAAGGTGTTCCAGCCCCACAATTGCCCCACCTCACAAAGTCAGTGCAATCCCGAGAACCTTCCACTTGGGAAGAGATTGAGCAGATTCCAGCTGCTGAGGCTTGCCTGCAAGAGGGATGCAGCACAGGAAGAGATTGATGCACTGCATCAGAAGCAGATCCTCACCAAGCTGCCCCCTGGCAGGCAGGCAATTGGAAGCCAGTGGGTGTTTAAGGTAAAGCAGCGTGCAGAAGGGGAAATTGGGTGCTACAAAGCAAGACTTGTGGCAAACGGTTACTCACAAAAGTACATATAGGGAAGATGTTATGTACTGAGTTGAATAGGATCCAAAATGCAGCAGTCTGATTGGTCCTAGAACAATAGGATTCAGAATGCAGCAGTCTGATTGGTCCTAGAACAATGCAGCAGTATGATTGGTCTGCAGGAGCCACCCAGTCCAGCTCCAGATGGAAGTGAATCCACAACCTGATTGGCCTACAGGAGAATCCCAGAATTAGCCAATCACGTGCAGCCCATTGTGCAAATAATGTATATAAAGCAGATACTTTGGGGGAACTTTCATTCCTCCTCAACACTATGAGCTGAATAAAGAGCGTGAAATCCACTCTCGACTTCGAGTATATTTCAGAAAACTAAAATGAAACTTTTACAGTTACACCACCATTAGGCTGCTTTTGAGCATAACAGCTTCCAAACAAATGGACATTAAAACCACATTTTTTGCATAGCCAGATCTCAAAAGTGATTTATATGGAACAGCCCAAAGATTTTATCAAACCAAAGGAAGCACATCCAGCATGCAAACTTCAGAAGTGTACTTGCCTCATGCGTGGATCTTGGCATCTAGGAATTCTCGTTTCATGCCGATTTTTTCCTTGAACCGACAAGCAGGATATGAGGCAGGATTGGTTCCTTCCCCATTGGCCATGCTAGATGGGGCCGAATTGTTGGAGTCCGCTATGAATACAAATTATTGTGAATGCACAATGAAAATGATGTCTGCAGGGAGCCTCTCGTTTTTAATCTACATCAGAGGTGATTTTAGGGTAGCATGACCAGTTTGGCCGCACTGGGCACCACACTGCAGGGAACACTATAACAATGCTCCTTGCTGTCCTCAGACTTAGAACACAAGGTATCCTACTTCCTTATTATGTGTGCGCTTAAGCTAGTAGTAGAAGCTGTTCAACAGCACATAATATTGTTGATCTCACTGCCACTGCCTAATGTGAGATGGCACAATCAGGTTTCTAAAGCCTTACGATAGTGTATTGTTTTGGGAGCTTTACCTCCAGTCTTGCTGTATGCTACCATCTAGTGGCCAGAAGAAGGAATGCCACTGTTTCTGGCGTGATACTGTCTACCTAACTAACTGGAGAGTATATTCCCAGTACAGAAATAAATTATGAGTGGGTTCTTAGATGATCTCACAGTATTTTCTCCACTAAAATCAGGTAGGGGTGTGTGTGTGGATCTTCAAGTTGAAGAAATGCCAAGAGGAGTAGATAACCCGTCTCCCCCAGTGCCATTTTCTCAATCTATTTCCTCCTGCTTTGTTCAGTCTGTTTCTAAATGATCTTGAAAATGTCTTCAATGACCCAGAAGAGCACATTTCAAAACTAGGAGATTGAAAAATTTGTATCCTAATGTATGCCGATGATGCAGTTATTTATTCCACTCTAGACCTGGGTCAAGCACAGTTGTCTAAAAATTGATTACGGGAAACCAAAGATTTCAGTTTTTGAAAAGAAGTTTTCCCAGCATAAATGGGTTCTGGATAACTAAATTCTGGAGCAGGTTAAAAGCTCCATATATATATATATATATATATATATATATATATATATATATATATGGGGGGGGGTGTAGTATTCAAAGCAATAAACTCACTTTTCCCCTTCCCAACTCCCTTTCTGAAGCTACTTCTCTCTGCTATTCTGCAGCCCTGCTTTGCCCTCCTGTTCTCACCTTCACGTCCATGCCTCCTCTCCTTTTGTGCAACTCCCCTTGCACACATCTCCTCCCCACGATAGCCCAAATCTTCCTCCCCCCCCCACATTGCAAAATAACTAAACACCCTCACCATCCCTTCCCATCCATCAAGCCCTTTCGTGGCCCTGCTTTCATCTTCCACCCCATTCCCGTGCCTCCCATTGCCTCCTTTTTTGCAAGGCCCTTTGAGTCAGCTCCAATTAACTAGTTCCCTTCAAATGTCTTATATGGGTCAGCACTCTTGTGTCAGTCTCATCCCCTGTTCTTCCAGAACTAATCTTCATGCTTCCCCCATTCCTCTGCCCTGCCTCCGTTCTCTCCAGAGGAATTGGATTTTGCGTTGAAATCAAACCGCAGGGGATTTTATTACAGTAAAAAGCTAGAATTCCTGTACGTTTGCTAACAGTGCCTCATGCAAGTGAAGTTGTGCATAGCTGGACTTCCATTCTCTTTATTTTAAGGAACCACAAAATAAGTTTTGTTGAATATGGACCCAGGGATAAGACATTTCAACATAAGGCCCTGACGTTTTGTAGAACATGACATGGAGGTTAATTTTTCTCATGGGCACAAATGAATCCATGTATGAGATAAGGCAACAGGGGCAGGGGCAGCTGAGCCAGTAGCTATGGCAACAGCCCGGTGCCATCTATATAAGTGAATGAATCATGTCAGCTCATCAGTCAGTCACTGAGTTTTGTGAAGTGAGCCAAAGTCTGTGTTATGTCTTGGAATTGTTGGAATATATACAAATTGTGCTTTGTATATATCTGTATCTGCAAAGGCTACAAGCTGTGTGTATATATCAATGTCTGGAACTTTATTGCTGAAGCTTTTATCTCCTGCAACAGTAAACTTGTTGGACCTTAAGCTACCTCTGTGTGGTGACTAGAACTTCTGCTGCCTGGGTATCTCACCTCAGATTCCCAACATTTATTTTTTTGTGGAGGGGGAACAATCTAATACTTAAGCGGTTCCAGTGTTATAGATAACACTTTTTTGCAGAGTGTGCAGATCTCCATGTAGGTTTTTAAAAATATTCACCCAATGAAGAGAGCCAAAGAAGAACAGGAACACTAGAGAATGCCAAAACACTTGATATAACTATTGAAGCCAAAAATATATTTTCTGCATGTGTTTCTTTGACTTTCAAGCAAGCAGCTATCACAGAGTGAACCCTAACCCCTTTCCTCCTTAAAAACAAAAGAAAAAACAAAACTGGAAACTCATTTGTCAAGGCCAATTCTTTCCATGGCAAGGAAGCTTCTCTTTATCCACAACACATGAACTTTTGCATGTTGCTGTTGCTTGAAGAGACAGACATGTCTTTCCTCCTGTCTGGCAAGGGAGAAGGGAGAAGCCACAGCTTTACAGATTTTCCAGAGATTTCCCCAGCCTAGCCAAGTGCTAAGTACTGTTTCCTGCTTACATGCTAGATTGAGTGAACCTCCAAGATTCTCCATTGCCCCTTTGCCGGTGCTCTGAGAACTCAGCCTGAAAAGAGAGTTTGGGAAGAGCATTTCTCTCTCTCCTTCTGCCTGACTATTTCTCTCTGGAACTGATGCCCATGCGTGTTAGAAGAATGCTGTCCATCAATCAGGTGCTGAAAAAGAACCAACTATAATATGAGCCTATTTCTTTCTCCTGTTTAGTGAAAGAAAATTCTTAAAATCAGAAGGCCTTGGGCACCATGACACAGATTTGTTGTTGTTGTTTAGTCGTTTAGTCGTGTCCGACTCTTCGTGACCCCATGGACCAGAGCATGCCAGGCACTCCTGTCTTCCACTGCCTCCCACAGTTTGGTCAGACTCATGTTTGTAGCTTCGAGGACACTATCCAACCATCTCGTCCTCTGTTGTCCCCTTCGTAATGGGCATACAGGTATGATATGTTGTTGTTTAGTCATTTAGTCGTGTCTGACTCTTCGTGACCCCATGGACCAGAGCACGCCAGGCACTCCTGTCTTCCACTGCCTCCTGCAGTTTGGTCAAATTCATGCTGGTAGCTTCGAGGACACTATCCAACCATCTCGTCCTCTGTTGTCCCCTTCTCCGTGTGCCCTCAATCTTTCCCAACATCAGGGTCTTTTCCAGGGAGTCTTCTCTTCTCATGAGGTGGCCAAAGTATTGGAGCCTCAGGTTCATGATCTGTCCTTCCAGTGAGCACTCAGGGCTGATTTCCTTAAGAATGGACAGGTTTGATCTTCTTGCAGCCCATGGGACTCTCAAGGGTCTCCTCCAGCACCATAATTCAAAAGCATCAATTCTTTGGCGATCAGCCTTCTTTATGGTCCAACTCTCACTTCCATACATCACTACTGGGAAAACCATGGCTTTAACTATACGGACCTTTGTTGGTAAGGTGATGTCTCTGCTTTTTAAGATGCTGTCTAGGTTTGCCATTGCCTTTCTCCCAAGGAGGAGGCGTCTTTTAATTTCGTGACTGCTGTCACCATCTGCAGTGATCATGGAGCCCAAGAAAGTAAAATCTCTCACTGCCTCCATTTCTTCCCCTTCTATTTGCAAGGAGGTGATGGGACCAGTGGCCATGATCTTCGTTTTTTTGATGTTGAGCTTCAGACCATATTTTGCGCTCTCGTCTTTCACCCTCATTAAAAGGTTCTTTAATTCCGCCTCACTTTCTGGCATCAAGGTTGTGTCATCTGCATATCTGAGGTTGTTGATATTTCTTCCGGTGATCTTAATTCCGGCTTGGGATTCCTCCAGCCCAGCCTTTCGCATGTTGAATTCTGCATATAAGTTAAATAAGCAGGGGGACAATATACAGCCTTGCCGTACTCCTTTCCCAATTTTGAACCAATCAGTTGTTCCATATCCAGTTCTAACTGTAGCTTCTTGTCCCACATAGAGATTTCTCAGGAGACAGATGAGGTGATCAGGCACTCCCATTTCTTTAAGAACTTGCCATAGTTTGCTGTGGTTGACACAGTCAAAGGCTTTTGCATAGTCAATGAAGCAGAAGTAGATGTCTTTCTGGAACTCTCTAGCTTTCTCCATAATCCAGCGCATGTTTGCAATTTGGTCTCTGGTTCCTCTGCCTCTTCTAAATCCAGCTTGCACTTCTGGAAGTTCTCGGTCCACATACTGCTTAAGCCTGCCTTGTAGAATTTTAAGCATAACCTTGCTAGCGTGTGAAATGAGTGCAACTGTGCGGTAGTTGGAGCATTCTTTGGCACTGCCCTTCTTTGGGATTGGGATGTAGACTGATCTTCTCCAATCCTCTGGCCACTGCTGAGTTTTCCAAATTTGCTGGCATATTGAGTGTAGCACCTTAACAGCATCATCTTTTAAAATTTTAAATAGTTCAGCTGGTATATCATCACTTCCACTGGCCTTGTTATTAGCAATGCTTTCTAAGGCCCATTTGACTTCACTCTCCAGGATGTCTGGCTCAAGGTCAGCAACCACACTACCTGGGGTATACGAGACATCCATTTCTTTCTGGTATAGTTCCTCTGTGTATTCTTGCCACCTCTTCTTGATGTCTTCTGCTTCTGTTAGGTCCTTTCCACTTTTGTCTTTTATTATGGAAATCTTTGTATGAAATGTTCCTTTCATATCTCCAATTTTCTTGAAAAGATCTCTGGTTCTTCCCATTCTGTTGTTTTCCTCTATTTCTTTGCATTGCTTGTTTAAGAAGGCCTTCTTGTTTCTCCTTGCTATTTTTTGGAAATCTGCATTCAGTTTCCTGCATCTTTCACTATCTCCCTCGCATTTTGCTTGCCTTCTCTCCCCCGCTATTTGTAAGGCCTCATTGGACAGCCACTTCGCTTTCTTGCATTTCCTTTTCATTGAGATGGTTTTAGTTGCTGCCTCTTGTATAATGTTACGAGCCTCCATTCATAGTTCTTCAGGCACTCTGTCCACCAAATCTAAATCCTTAAACCTGTTCCTCACTTCCACTGTGTATTCATAAGGGATTTGACTTAGATTGTATCTTACCGGCCCAGTGGTTTTTCCTACTTTCTTCAGTTTAAGCTTGAATTTTGTTATAAGAAGCTGATGATCTGAGCCACAGTCAGCTCCAGGTCTTGTTTTTGCTGACTGTATAGAGCTTCTCCATCTTTGGCTGCAGAGAATATAATCAATCTGATTTTGATGCTGCCCATCTGGTGATGTCCATGTGTAGAGTCGTCTCTTGTGTTGTTGGAAAAGAGTGTTTGTGATGACCAACTTGTTCTCTTGGCAGAACTCTATTAGCCTTTGCCCTGCTTCGTTTTGAACTCCAAGGCCAAACTTGCCAGTTGTTCCTTTTATCTCTTGACTCCCTACTTTAGCATTCCAATCCTCTATAATGAGAAGAACATCCTTCTTTGGTGTCATTTCTATAAGGTGTTGTAAGTCTTCATAGAATTGGTCAATTTCAGTTTCTTCAGCACCAGTGGTTGGTGTATAAACTTGGATTACTGTGATGTTAAAAGGTCTGCCTTGGATTCGTATCGAGATCATTCTATCATTTTTGAGATTACATCCTAATACAGCTTTTGCCACTCTTTTGTTGACTATGAGGGCCACTCCATTTATTTTACGGGATTCTTGCCCACAGTAGTAGTTGTGATGGTCATCCGAACTGAATTCGCCCATCCCCGTCCATTTTAGTTCACTGATGCCCAGGATGTCAATATTTATTCTGGTGGTGAGGAGGAATTATTTGAGGAAGGTCACTTCCTTGCACTTGAAGTACCCAGCAACGTCAAAATACCTCTAGCTTCAAAACTAGGGAGATCTTGAAGTAATGGAAGTAACTACAAAACTGGGATGTATGGTCACAACCACATCACACTTCAAAGCACACAGCTTCCCCCAAAGAATGCTGGGAAATACAGTATGCCATATTAGTACTGGGAATAAGTTGCATTTCCCAGGGTTCTTGGGCGGAAGCCAAGCGCTTCAAAGGTATGACGGGGATGTGTCCTATGTTTTCAGAGTGCGCATCTCCCACTCTCACAGGGGCAATGCAGAGCAGACCTTTATGTGTTGACCAGTGTCCACCCTCTGTGCTCTAAATGCTTCCTGTTTGGGCCAAAGCGTTCACCAGACTCATTTGCCCCAAGCAAAATAGGCAGTTCCTTTCAGATCCACTCAATCCACGCTGTGGTAGGTGCCCCAGACTGCCCGTGGCAAGTCCACCCCTCACAGGCAAGGAACCCTTGGCCTGTAATTAGCAAGAGGTTTTTGTGCACCAACTCTGAAACAGCTAACTCATTTTTCCCCTTCCAGGCTGCCTCCTCCAAAGTACTTGAAGCTTTCATTCTCTCAAAAGGGGAAGAACAGAGTCAAAGGGCCTCAAGGAGCTCATTTTTTCCTTTTTTATGTTCTTTTTGGGCAGATGTCTCTCCATTTTCATCTGTATTTAATGGCTGTGCCCCCCCATTTTCTTCTCACCACCTGCAAACGGCTTGCACAGAGGAGTGATTCCTTGCAAGCTAGGTGATTCATGCTCCATTAAGGTGTGGAGGGAGGGGAGGGGGGGAGAAAATGGCCTCCATGCATCAAGCTTGTTATAAGAAGGGAAGCCCCTTCTACCTCCAAGCCCAATTTTAGGCTGACTTGGAAAGGCAGACTATTCAATTCACTGGGTACAAAGAAATGAACCCACAAAGCTGCTACTTCTCTGTTTTGCCTGTTTCTCTCCCTATTTCTCTGTACCTACTTCCTGTCCCCCCCCCCATTAGCTGTTGGGACTGGGCAGAATAACACACAGCACAATCTTGTCAGCCATGTGTTTGTGTCACAGGAAGCCCAGGCCATCAGGGAGAAAAGGCCATCTACTCCTGAAAAGGCCATCTACTCCCCATCCACCTGAGAGAGCTGCTACGGTGGCCCTTCTCTGGGCTCCTTCAGAAAGGCTGGTGTGCCCTGACTGAAAGGACAAGTCTACTGCGCTCGGGGCAGGGAAGCGATGCTATCAGGCCCTGAATGAGGTGATGCAGCCCTCAATGCATGAACACCACCATCCTGGGACTCCCCCTACCCAACCCAGCTTGCCGTCTCAAATCTGGTGGGGCACTCCTGTTTTGAGATATTTTTAATTGCATGTCAATTGCACAGGGCATGAAAGTGTGATTACACTTATGACTTGGTATCACTTTTAGCTCAGTCAATATATTACTCCTAGTAAATATTCCTGAAGCTTTCTATACTTACCTGAAGATGAAGGCAGACTATTGCTTGTCCATTTAAGTGCATTTTGAGTTCTAGCCACTGCAAAGCAGTTGTGTGGGGGCGCACATGTAAAAGTTAGTTTCTAATCTTGGTGATTATTTCTGCACCCAGAATTCCCAGTAGAACCATCCTTGAGCTCCATGATGTTTTGAATATGTCTTTGACAATTCTGTTCCAGAACTTTGTAGCATCAATGAATCAAAGTTCCCAGCAGATGGCGCTACGTTCATCAATGATTAACATGCTGGTAATTTAGGAGAGTTTGAGCCGGAAGAGTCGGCAACAAGAGACTGATTTTTAAAACAACCACCACCTAGCTCTCTAGTGTATAGCAAGGAGGAACTGACTGATAATAGAGGAGCAAATCAGAACCTAATTTTTGTGTCCATAAAATTCCCAACTCCTTCCCCTGCCTTTCAATATACGATGCCATCTATGTGCTTAACCACCTATTTATCTTTGTAATTCGTATGAATCCTAGTGGTACAGCAATAAAACTGCTAGCACATTTGCAAAGCTAAGCAGAGTCTGGTATGATTTCAAATTGGTTGGGGAACTTGTGTTGAGATTCCTACATTGCACAGGCTTGGATTAGATTACCCTTGGCATTCCTTCCTACTCTACAATTCTATAATATTGCTTGATTGTAAATAAAATCTTGTAGGAGCAAGTATGCAGTTAAGGGGTATTTCTGGATCCATTGCTGTCACTTGAGGCTCAGGTGGCATCAGTGGCTCAGAATGCCTTCCATCAGCTTTGGCTGGTGGCCCAGCTACACCCCTATCTGAGCAGGGATATCCTAACTACGGTTGTCTATGCTCTGGTAACCCCTAGGTTAGATTACTGCAATGCGTTATATGCAAGCCTATCTCTGAAGAGAGTTTGGAAACTTCAGCTGGTGTAGAATTCAATGGGCCTTTTCTGCGGTGGCTCCCCATTTGTGGGATGCTCTTTCCAGGCTCGGCTGGTGCCTTCATTATATATATTTAAGCTCCAGGCAAAATTGTTCCTCTTGAACCAGGTGTTCAGCTGATTAACATTCTATGGCTTTTTTTGGAGAGGGTTTGTTCAGGGCCGTCTTTAGCAGATGCGGCACCGGGGTGCAAATATCCGCCCAGTGCCCTCAAATTACCACGTATGGGGGGGGGGGGAACGAAGCTGTGCACTGCCAACTATCAGGGGGTGCAATTCTCCCCCATGCTGCTGTGGGAGAGCAATCTCCGCAGAGGCTTGGGAGGGAAGCTGCGCCCCACCAACCATATGGCTGGCAGGTATGCAGCTTCCATCCTAAGTCTCTGCGGGGATCGCTTTCCTCCTGAGGAGGCTTGGGAGGGAAGCTGCACACCCGCCAGCCTTATGGTTGGTGGGGCACAGTTGGCGGATGGGCAGGGAAAGGAGAGGCCACCAGCAAAGCTTCGCAGCTCCCCCACTCGCTGGGCGCCCCTGAGAGGCTGGCACCCTGGTGATACGCACCACTAAGCCCTAAGGAAAAGATGGCTCTGGGTTTGTTTTTGTTTTATTATGCATTTTGTATTCACATTTTGTATTTTTCTGTTGTGAACTTTCTTGGGATTTTTGGATGAAGGGCAGTATGCAAATTTTAATAATGATAATGATATAGTTCTGGTCAATCTCTATTAAGAGAGTGAGATGTCAGGGTCAGGCAGGAGTCAGAAGTGTGGGTAGAGGAGGTAAGGGGCAAGAGGATGATCCAGTGGAAGGGGCCAATGATTTGTGGGCTTCTGAGCCACCCATCAGGCAGGGGAAAGAGGACAAGTGTGGGTGGTCAGAGATGGGAGAAGAGGAGGTGGGGGAGAGTTACAGGAAGGTGCAGAGGTGGAAGAGACAGTCCTAGAGAGAGTTGGGTGATTAGAATTGCCTCTGTCCCCTTCCCCACTCTTCAGTGACATGGAGGGGCTTAAAGTGACGGTAGCAGCTAGAGCTGCCATGTAGGAGAAATCACAAGTTGCTTACATGCACTATGTCAGATGGGGGGGGGGTTAAATGTGGTTGGGCTGTTGCTGCAACTATCTGGGTTGGAGCACAAGTCTGAAGAAGGAGGTGCCTAGCTAGGCAATTAGCAGGATTGCTGCTTCTATCCCTTGCACCTTAGGAGCTGATGTAATTGAGTGCTTTGCCAGTAAAGAACTAAACTTCCAAACGCTTGTCTTCATTGGGGCTGCGTGTGCTCAGAAGATGAGCCCATTTGGATCCTCCACTAACCATGGGGGAGGAATTAGATTCAGTGCACATTTAAAAGCCAATCTACCCAGTTTGCACTTCCTGAAACAATACACAAAGTGAACACACAGCTGCCCTTCGAAATTCACACATTCCCAAATTTTGTGATGCAGATCTCCAACCAATAATGTGTGCAGAAATGCATGTATTGCTGAACATAACATGCAAAATACATCATATTAGGGTGGGGTGCTTGTAAAACTATTGTTATAACTTTTCCAGGGGGTCAGTCTGGCTGGAAACCTATGGCCCCTTCCAAACCTTTAATCCTATACCTGTGAGGGCATAATGTATAAGAAGAAGCCTGCCAAACTAGCCCATCTGCCAAGGTAATGGCTTAGCTGGCCAGCTGAGCGCTCATCAGCATCTCAATGAATGAGCTAAGTGATGGTGCTCTCTAGGAAAAGGAGCAGGCATTCCCCTCTCCTTCATTCCAATGGAACTGAACCCCAGAAAAGCACCCGGAACCCCCAGAGTGGAGATTGGGGTGGAGTGTTAACAATATGTACATTAGGTAAGATTGCATATAGCACTGTGTACATTGGAGAAAACTATGCATTCCAGGGCAGACAAGTTTTGATGAGGACTTTAATAAGCCCACTAGTTATTATGGGATGCCCATAACTCTATCTGTTATTTGTTGTAACTTGCTCAGCTGCTGCCATGGTGCTCTCTAGCTAGATTTTCAGCAATGCCCATGTGAAGACCAGTGGTCATTTGGCCTCTCAATATGCCACGAAGCACGGACTTAAATGCACTTTGTGACGCCTTGGGGGCATTTAGTCAGCCTATATTAGTCTGTTGCTATATTACCTTTACTTCCACTGACAATAGAGAGCTGTTCCTGGCAAGGTGGATATCTGAGCTATGTGATGACAGATATTTGTATTGTTTAGCTTTGTTCTGCTTTGCAATTTACTTGGATGATCCCCTGCAGACCCAAAGTGGGTCCCAGAGCAAAACAGGGCAGGATGGTTTAGATTACAGCTGTCAGAAGCAGTTATTTGGAAGTAGGATCAGACAGCCAAAGAGATCTGAAGGGAATGAAGGGTGAGGCTATTTATTCCAAATATCCTTACCTATTTGGGATTTGGGAATCATTTGATGGAGACTAAGCAATATTCTACTATTAGACGAACAGCCTTGGGAGTATTTGCATTTGTGAATTTTTGTGCACACAATGGGAAGAAATCCACCTGCAGCCTATTTCTGTGGATGTGTGATGAAGCTGCAAACTGAATGGGACAGAAGATCTCTCTGAAGAGTGAGGGAAAGGAGTGATAGACAAATTCAAGCAATCAAAAGCAAATAATAATAATAATAACTTGGGACTCTGGATGTTCTCATCATCTGAGAAGGGGCTTGTGTATGTAGTCTTCTTCTTGAAAAGTACTTTGGTGAACTGCTAGATTGAGAGCAGAAACATCACTTGACCAGAGTAGCCAAGTACAATAAGGAGCTGAAGGGCTTTTCCTGATATATGATTAAACAAACAAACAAACAAACAAACAAACAAACAAACAAACAAACGGAGAAACACAAGACAGCCTTAAGCCATCTAGCCATCTTCCCCTGCCACAATAGGAATCACATGCTGAGAGGGATGCTTATACTGTGAAAACCAGGAATGCCTCTGACTTGTCCAAAGTATGTCTTCCACATCACATCGTACTTTAGATGCAACACTCATATAGATGAACAAGAAGTGCAAGGCAGTGCTGGAGGAAGTAGCCAGAGGGATGTCCTGTCTCCTCCCCACTTTTGTAATTTGAGGAATTGGCTGGCACCACATGTAGTGATGGCTACTAACTCGGGTGGTTTTAAAAGGGGAGTTATTAGCTGCTAGTCATGGTCATGAGATTTCTATTACCCCCAAGATCTGAGGCAGCACACTTCTCTGAATACCAGTTGCTGGGGAACTTGAGCAGGACAGTTGCTATTGTGCTTGTGCTCTCTTTGTGGGCTTCCCAAACGCAACTGTGGGAAAGAGGACCATTGGTGTGACCCAGCAGTGCTCTCCTTAGAGAGTAAGATGGGCTGCATTTGTATGTATTGGTAATTTGTGTGTGTGTGTTGACACATTTTGGGCTGGTTTCAGCTCAATTGTTGCACTAGCAGGAGCCAGGGCAACAAATCCTGCTAGCACAATGGGGCTTTCCCCCCTTCTCCTCACTCTATCTCCACCCCCCATCACCTCTGGGGAATCAGGGGAACCCCAAGAAACATGGGAGGGGGAAGGAGAGGAGAGATTACTCTCTGGAAAGCAGAAATGTTTGTCCTATGGAACAATCATAATAGTGCAACATGGAATTCCACTCTTCATATTCAACCTTCACTCAAGTTCTACCCCCTCCACCTCCCACCCCTCCATTTGTCCTCCTAACAACCCTGTGAGCCAGGCTAGGCTGAGAGGCATGCATGTATATGTATATGTGTCAGAGCTGCCCGAGGTCCCAGCTCACAAAGGACCAACGCCGCTTCGTTGTTAAGTAAGGAAGTCTTTATTGAAGTTCAGTTTCACTTCCAGAGCCGCAGCGTGCAGCTCTACGTCTCAAACTTCAGACCGCTGATGCTCCGTCTGAGTCTCCTCCCCCCAGACACCAATTTAAGACTCTAGCCTTACTCCACCTTTTCCTCTGCTCTTTCCGCCTCTGGTTCCGCCTGTCCGTCGGGGTCTCGCCCTTTCTAGACTCTTCTGACGCTGAATCCCCTGAGCCTTCCCCCTCCCTCCGGCGGGCTTTAGGAGCTGGTTCCCAATCCGGGTCTCCTGCTGTCCCTCGCGCCTGTACATTTGAACTTGGCGCGCGCGCCCAGCCAGCAACTTTCCTCCTGACCGTTTCACTGCTGCTGTCACTGCTTCCCCCTTCGGGGAGGCTAGCTGCAACTGACCTCCCCTCCGTTCCCCCACTCTCCGATGGAGGCGTGGTCAGCCATGACTCATCTCCTCTCCCCGCTGGAGGAGACGCTGGTCCTGACACATGTGACTCCTCCCCCCCACTACGCTCTGGTGGGGAAACTGGTCCTGATCCCCCGCTGCTGCTTTGGGGTTCCCCGCTGGCTCCTTGTTTCTGGTGCGTCCCCCCTGGGACCCCCCTTGCCCTGATCATCGGCGCCCCCTTCTGGGAATCTTCTGATTCACTGGAGAAGCTCATGGAATCTCTCGGGTCACTATCATACTCCCCTACACTGCCCTCGGATTCTTCCCCTTCGCTCTCCATTTCCTCTCTCCCCTGTGCTCTTGCTCCCGAGCCCCTGACAATATGTATATGTATATGTATATGTATATGTATATGTATATGTATATGTATGTGCATGTGTATTTATAGCCTGCTTTGCAACTAAAAAGCAAGTTCCCAAGGTGGAGAACAATAAAATAAGAACAATGTACCGTGGAGACAGCACAGTAACAAAGTGTAAGAAAGTCTTTCCTCCTGAGTAGAAACTGTTGCACAGAGAATCTCTTGCTAAACCATCAAGCAGTTGGTTCCCTGAGACATTTGTGCACCATTTGTACATTGTAATGATCAGTGTGGGGCAGAGAGGGAGATGAGGATGATAGTAGCAGGTAAGGCCGTCTTAGACCACAGATGGGGACCCTTTAGCTCTCCAGATATTGCTGAACTGCACCTCCCATCATCCTTGGCTGCTGGACATGCTTGCTGGGGCTGATGGAAGTTGTAGTTCAGCAACATCTGAAGGGCCAAAGGGTCCTCACACCCAGTTTAGAGGATGGAATTAAATGTGCAGGTGCCATTTTTCAGCACTCACCTGTTTAATGCAAGGTGCTTCATCCCACACAACTGCTTGCTGTTGGTGAAGCACTAGGCAAACTAGCAGGGCATGGTTACATTGTCTTATACATTTTAATATTATTAGACAAGTGGAGGGATCAAATGTCCAGTTGCCTCCTCCCCCCTTTGCTTCCAAGAGAACCCTTGCCCTTTAACAAGCACCTAACTTTCTCTCTCAGATGTTAAACCCACCTTCAGGGCCTGCAGTCTCAGCTGCTGTGCTTCATGCCCTGTTCCTAAATGTTGCCAGTGATTGCAGCCTCTGATGTGGGACTGAGGTTCAGGCTCCTGGTGGGTTCTCTAATGGCAAGGCATATGCCTTGAAGTTTAATTAACCATGTGCTTTGGAATCCAAGCAGCAGTGCACTCTTCTTTGCTTCCCAATAATGATCTTTTCTCACCCCGCCCTTCCCTAAGCCAATCCGTAAATGCCTGGCACACAGGCTGTTTGAATCATAACACTAATTCTCACAAGCTCATCTCTCATAGTGAAGAGTTGCTACATCCAGTTATGCAAAGCACCCAGGGGCTGCACGGGAATGCTGATTAAAATGCAAGACTGCAAAAGGCACCAAACCGGTGCGTTCTCTAAATATTTTCCCTTTTTTTAACAGCCCTGCATATGTGCAAATGTAATCAGGCAGCCGGGATGACTGCTGGGCTCCGAAATGCTTTTTAATGAGGCAACCAGGAGTGAGAATTGCTCCGAGTTTGGTGAGTTGCAATCAGTGTTCCGGCACCTGCAGTGCTGGGGCCCTCTCTTGATCCCTATTTATTTGCCCTATTTAATGCCTTCTTTGCTCAGAGGCAGCATTTGCAGTTATTGTATTGTAACAACAGCAGAAATAGGAAAGGCCTGATGCCAACACATCTGTGGAAAGCCACAGTGACATGTTCACTATCAGGCTGCCTGATGCTACCCTGGCCAGAGCATTGCCAGATTCACTATTTGGCTAGGCACTCCTGCTACAACTAAGATAGATGGCAGGTACTGGTTGCTGTCATAGGTATGCCCAGCACATTTCATTAGGGTCTGCACTCAGAAATTATTCATTTATTTACTTATTTCAATGAAGGAAGAAGGACAAGGAAGAGGTAAAGCGGTAAAAAGCTAACAAAGCAATGACAACAAGAATGGTCAACAAGCCAAAAAATGATATTTCCCCTGCAGATAAAAAGACCCATGCCAAGCTGACCTTGCCAAGCAGGGCAGATCTTGAGGGCTGAGGGTGTGCCACAAAAGCAGTCCCCCACACCCACAGATTTCTCTCCATGGAAGGTGGCCAGAGAGCTCAGACGGAGACAGAGACAGACACAGGCAGAAGAAAAAGGCTGGAATTGACCTGCAGCTTCTGCCTGCAGAGGATGAATCCATCCTCCCTCAATGGAGCCAGTCACCACACTACCACCTCCAGAAGATAGATGCTGGCAGAAGCTGCATCTGGTTTGGCTTTCTTCATATGACAAAACTCTAGGGACTTGGGTATTTCTGTAATACTTGCTTGGTTCACAAATATACAGATAGT
Organism: Podarcis filfolensis; assembly: GCF_964270895.1. Taxonomy (NCBI): domain Eukaryota; kingdom Metazoa; phylum Chordata; class Lepidosauria; order Squamata; family Lacertidae; genus Podarcis; species Podarcis filfolensis. Next base: position 64,280,950 of record NC_139609.1, read on the forward strand.
ACATCACTGGAGGGCATTAGCAGGCCCTCTTACAAAGCAGCAGATCTGCTGTCTGGCATCAGAAACAGAGAGAAAACCCTGCACTTACAAGGTGTCCAACTATCTCAGAGTGCTTTTTCTGCCTATTCTGAAACTACCTAATCTCTTCTAAACCTATACACATGCCTATGGAGAGACTGCTGGATTGCGCTAGTGGCTCATTGAGGCCAGCCCCCGTTTTCACCATGACCAAGCAGATGCCTGTGGGAAACCTAGAAACAGGATCTGAGCACGAGAGCACTCTCCCCTCCCGTGGTTTCCAGCAACTGGTATGCGAGGCATAACCATCATGATTAGTAACCATGCCTTCTTACCTTACCTGCCTTCCTTCCTTCGCTGCTGGTGTGTGAGAGAGGGAGGAAGCAAGAGAACTTTCACAAGTTCTGATGCCTGCATTTCCTGTGCACCTCCTACAGCAAAGCAGTGTCAAAGTACTAGCATGAAAATACACAGAGGCAGATCCAGATAATTACTGCTGATACAACCCCCTGCGATGCCAGCATGAAAAGCCACAAAGTTCCAGTTTGAAAAGAACACGCAACACAGCCGCCTTTCCTGAGTCCGAGATGCACCAAGCTTCCAGCTGTGTTGAACTAATTGAATTCTCTGCTCCTGCAACTGGCCCCAGTGATAAGGCCAAGCAAATTAGGATTTTTAAAAAATATTGCTTGGGGCATCAGCTTTACCAAAAACAAACAGTGCTGCTGTGAATTGATAACAATAGAGAATCTTTGCTTCAGCTGTGCATGGATGCAAAGACTGATGCTTCTGCACGTCAGGGGAGAAAAGCAGGGGTGGCAGAAGCAAGCAGCGTCGTTATTGATTTCCTCTAGACCAGCATGTTGGAAATATGGAAGAACTAATGAAATTAAAACAGCCCAGCCCAGTCTGTGTTCTCAGCAACTATATATACAATCAAAGTGCGCAAGAACCTAACCTCCTTGTGTTACATTTTTGTGTGCAGATTTTGCATTGCACTATTGTGGTGCAAATGGGACGTGGGTGGCGCTGTGGGTTAAACCACAGAGCCTAGGACTTGCTGATCAGAAGGTCGGTGGTTCGAATCCCCGCGACGGGGTGAGCTCCCATTGCTCGGTCCCAGCTCCTGCCCACCTAGCAGTTCGAAAGCACGTCAAAGTGCAAGTAGATAAATAGGTACTGCTCTGGCGGGAAGGTAAACGGTGTTTCCGTGCACTGCTCTGGTTCGCCAGAAGCGGCTTAGTCATACTGGCCACATGACCCGGAATAAAGCGAGATGAGCGCCGCAACCCCAGAGTCGGTCACGACTGGACCTAATGGTCAGGGGTCCCATTACCTTTTATTATGGTGCAATAGTTTGCTCCTACAAGAACTTAGCAGTGGGATGCTTTGATATGGTATTGATATGGGCGGCCACTTTAATGTCTCGAAAAGAGGATTAGACAAATTGAGAGAAACCATAATGGATGCCATTTGCCCATTCCGACATGTGACCCTGTTGAACTCCAGTTCCCATCAGCCCCGCCCCAGACAGCATGGTCAATGATGGGGGATAGTGGGAGCTGCAGTCTAGCAATGTCTGGAGGGCCGTGGGTTCCCTACTCCTGCTCTAGACTCTTGCCCCTTGAGCTATATGTACTTCAGCCCACCGATTTGAATGGATTTAAGGGCACTTAACTCTGTGATGAATTGTGGCCTCAGCTTAGACCTGGCTTCTGTGTCGATGCTCTGCAGCCCATGTCAGTCGCGCCATTTTTTCCTATTGGCGCTGCTGTCATTTGGAGGGTTTAATTTTATTCAGGCTGCTGGACCCACTTTCATGCATGTTGGCTCAGGATAAATCTATCAAGGCATCCTTAGAGGGCCTCACATTCCCTCTTTATGGTTAAATAGTTTAAGGAGAACTGAGAGACCCAGCTCATTATTCCTCTTTATTTACAGCCTAGGCAAATGTGAAACAAGGGGAAAGGGCTTGCTAAAAAAAGAAGGGGGGGGGGGAGCTGGCGCTGGGAGGCATGCAAGGGTAGCCAGGGGGCCTCTGGCAATGGCATTCTGAAGTCACAGAGCTAGACTGAGCAGTACCAAGCATGAGTTTGCATGCTTATAACAATGTATTTGTACAGTGGTACCTCGGGTTAAGTACTTAATTCGTTCCAGAGGTCCATTCTTAACCTGAAACTGTTCTTAACCTGAAGCACCACTTTAGCTAGTTGGGCCTCCTGCTGCTGCTGCGCCACCAGAGCACGATTTCTGTTCTCATCCTGAAGCAAAGTTCTTAACCCGAGGTACTATTTCTGGGTTAGCGGAGTCTGTAACCTGAAGCGTATGTAACCACTGTAAGCGAGGTACCACTGTAATGACAAATCTTTTTTAATGACAAGAAAGAGAGAATGAGTTTTGTGCCAATGTGATTGGTTTAACAGCAAAACCAGACTACAGACTCACCACCCTTTCTTTGCATTTCATCATCAAATTAAAACAAATAAAAAGCTTTAGGAAATTGGATGAACAAATAACAAAGTGACTTAAAGATTAACACATTTAATAATGGCACAAGTTTTTGTGTAGTAGAGCAGACTGCATCAGAGGCAGCAAAGAAAGAAAGCACTCTGGAAAATGGATGAATGAGTGTGAGAAAAGACACCTAAGTTTACACACACAAACACACACACACACCAACTAACAACTTACACAACAATATGCTTTTCCAACTTTGCATATTGGTAATGCTAATGCCAAATCATAACAAAAGGAGTCCATGTTTTGCAGAGTTGTTATAACAGACCATTTTATAGACACACTTTGTCATTATATGCATTTCCATGATCTGCAACTCCAAAATGATCCCTCTACTAAAAGTCCAAAGACTTGCAGTGTGATCCTGCACATGATTCAGAATCCTGCAGTGTGATCCATCATCCCCCTGGATTTGTGTAGAGATTAGGCAGTGTTGCATATCCTACACTTCACGGTGCCTTTTCTAGTCACTTTTTTTATTGCAAAAAGTCCAGATCCTATTATGGAAGCAGGTTTATCTCACAAGAGCTCCAAACCATTCTTTAATTTTGCAGCCATAATTTGCTGGGATGGGGCTGAATCCGACCTGAAAAAATAGTGGCAGCCTGGAAGCACCCATAATGTGAAGTTCCAGCTCCATTAACTACCCTTCCTCCTGAGCATTCATTGATGGCCTTTATCATTCTTGTCTGCTTTCCTACCTGCATTATATAGGTTGCTTTACTGAACTAGCAGAGCTCTTATATGGCTGATCATAAGTGGACAAGCAGACTGAAAATATGATTAATGGCCTCCAGTTTGCCTATTCTTACAGCGCTCCTCTTCCTCTCTCCCACCCAGGTTTTTTTGTTGCTTTTTCACAAGGCTCTCCTGGGCAATTTGTAAAAGTAAACACAGAAACACCGATGCAATATCAGACACAGGTCATTTTCTTCCTGTCAGCCCTGTGTATCATTTGCTAGTTTATTGACATCCCAGGATCATGCAAGGAGGGCTGCCAGAGCTCTTAGCATTATTTATTTATTCCTGAGTTTGCTCAGACCTTTAATCAAAGTGCAAAAGCATTTCAAGAAGAAAAACGGGCTTCCCAAAACTGTTTGTATTCAGGCTTTGTTTTGAGGGGTTCACGGAACGTGCATCTGTCTGTAGATTTTTTCATGTAGGCTTTTTGGATGGGACCATTGCAAGGTCAAATCTATCCATACCTCATTTTCTCCTGACAAACAACCTGATGATACAGGCTAGGCTGATGGACATTTTGCTTTCTGGAATACAGGCATTAAGAATTGTGTTAGAAAATGCATAATAACTTTAGTGTGCGGATGTCACTGTGACTGAAGAGGAGGTTGATGGCATGCCGTAATGGCAGCCCCAGTGGATCTAGAATGGCATATTTTCATTGCCAGCACTAGCACCTAGAAGTCAGCCATTCTAGTCTATCAGTTTTTCTGAGAGAAAGAGACATTTGCTCTTAAGTTCCCCTGCAGTAGTGTGCCTTCTTCCCCTTCACATTGGTATTAATGGCTTGTATTCAATTCACCACTAAGCAACGGTGTCATCAGCACAAATGTTTACAGCCCCCCCCCATGTACTCCCTAATTCTATTCTGGGTTTCCCCCCAAACCTCTGGATCAGATTTGAAGAGGGTGCAGGGCATGCATAGGGGAAGGAGAGGGGAAAGTCCTGTTGCACAAGCATCCATCCTGGCATTGATAGGACTGTTACTTAGTGCTGCATTGAATACAAGCCAATGTTTCTTTCCCAGAAAACAGTGTTATGCACCACCCCCTTCACTGAGCACTGAGAAGTTACAAGGGCAGTACTACGGGGTCTAGTTTCCTTTCAATAAGACCGTGCAGGAGATTGATGCTATCTTTGTAATCTCCGCTTTAGTTACAGATCTGCATCCACTCTCGGAGGCACTGGTGCTGTGGTCTAAAGCACTGAGCCTCTTGGGCTTGCCGATTGGAAGGTCAGCGGTTTGAATCCCCGCGATGGGGTGAGTTCTGTCCCAGCTCCTGCCAACCTAGCAGTTGGCAGAAAGCATGCCAGTGCAAGTAGAGAAATAGGTATCACTGTGGCGGGAAGGTAAATGGCGTTTCTGTGTGCTCTGGTTTCCATCACTGTGTCCCGTTGCGCCAGAAGTGGTTTAGTCATGCTGGCCACATGACACAGAAAGCTGTCTGTGGACAAACGCCGGCTCCCTCGGCCTGAAAGCAAGATGAGTGCTGCAACCCCATAGTTGCCTTTGACTGGACTTAACTGTCCAGGGGTTCTTTACCTTTTTCTTTTTTACCTTGCTTCTGAATACCAGTTACTGAGAATCGCAAGTGGGGAGAGTGCTGCTGCACCCAGCTCCTGCTTGCAGGCTTCTCACAGGCACCAGTCACTCCAGAAACAGGATGATATGATTTGATAGGGCTTTGGCCTGATCCAGCATTGTGGACAAGTGTCCAACTGAGCAGGGTGAGCATAATCAAGGAACACACTGGGGTGGAAAGCCAAAGTGTTTATTCAGCCATGGCAGAAGGCACAGAATAGGTTAATACCTGAAAAATCTGTTGACTCTAAGGAGCTCACGACACATATTTATACAGTTATATATCATTACACATGAAGAACGTGTGATCACAGACATGCTTTGCTAAAGTCAAGCAGGTAATACCTAGTTGGGCCTCACAGGAAACACCTTGTGGCCAGTCTTCAAGGCTTGAGGGGAATAGTTCCTAAATAAAACGTTTTAGCAGATTCGGTGGTTACTCTCTGTCACAACCTCTTCCCTCCTGGACACTGCCTTTCCAACAACGCCAGGAACCCCCCAACCACAAAGTCTGAACGTTTGTGTTTCCCAAAAGGCACCAGCACTACCAGGAAACTTCCAACCACAAAGTCTGTCGAAAGTGGACAGTTTGACTTTTCTTCTAAAAGCACCTTGTGTACAGCTAAATGGGCCATGCTAAGTAGGTCATGTCAGTTGCAAGCCATCCTCATGGACACACTTAGACCAAGGGGGTCTCTCTAGCTCCTTCACCAGCAGGGCTCTTCTTTTGCTTCTGCCAGCATTTTGAGGGCCCTTGAGCAAGAAAGATATCCTCCTTGGATCCCCTTCCTCAGTTTGACTATCTCCTCTTCTCCATTATCACTTCCTGTCCCTCTTGTTCCTCATCATTGCTACCCCTTCCTTACTTCTCTGGCAGAGAGCTGATGAGCAAGCATGTAGTGCCATCTATTGCTCTTCGTTCTTACCACCACCATCTGTCTAGGCCAGAATGAGAGGTGTGTGAACAAGTGAGCTGTCAGCGGGCCCCCTTCTGGGTATGGGCCCTCAGCAGATGCCCAGCCATGCTGATCCTCTGATGAGCAGAGCATAAACAGAGGCAAAGAGAGTTGCCTACAAAGCAGATCCCTAAATTCCATTGAACTGCCTGGTGGTGCCTGTTAGGGGCTGGGATTGTTGCAAAGAATGTTGAATTACAGTGGAGCCTCAGGTTACGTCACCCTTGGCTTGAGATTGGCACAAACCCAGAAGTATTGGAATGGGTGACTTCTGGGTTCGCGCTGTTCGTGCACGTACAAAACCACTAAATCGCGTGCGTGCGGAGATGCGATGCTTTGCGTTGTGTCGTTTTAGGGTTGCGGTGGGTCCTCCAGAATGGATCCCCGCCGTAACCCGAGGTTCTACTGTAGCAGATTTTAGTCTGATCTAGGAAAGTGGTTCATAAGTACAAGTGCAGACTCAGGATCCCTTAATCCAGATTAGTTATGCCTGGCTTGAGTAAGTGCCCTACTTTAGAAATGCAGCACACACTGGTGTGTATGTGTGTGTGTGTGTGTGTGTGTGTGTGTGTGTGTGTTTTAAGCAGACCATACAAAACTGAAAGTCAGTTCAAACCCCGGAATAAAGAAGATGAAAGAATGTTATTTGCTCCACTTCCACACAGAAACTTCCCTGCTGCAGTGCCTTATAAAAGCTTCAAAAGGAGGAGGCTACAGCCCGATGTACAGAACGTTACCTTTGGAGTGGTAATGCACTTTCTGGCAGCTCAGAGTTTTGGAGGGCGGGGAACAGTCCTTCAGCAGTGGCCTTTCAACCAATCCATGAATAAATGAAGCCTCTAGATCACTGGAACACCAGAGGATGCTTCAAAATAGCCTCCTTGGTGCAGTGCATTAGTTGACTACATAGCTTCAGTGTGTGTAATGAGCAATATATTAATTTATAATTAGTGTAATACAGTAGAGCTCAGCAAATAGCTTGGTGCATCCTGGATAATTCATCAAGAAAAGGAGCAGCCCTTAATGGGTTCGAAGGTTTGCCTGTCCCCTGTAATCGGGAAGGGCAGAATTTATTGTGATTCCTTTTACGGGGCAATTTGATTGCAGCCACACATCTTCATTTCGTGCCTCTTTCCTGCTGCTGCCGCTGCATCCTGCACAGAGAAGGCTGCTCCAAAACTAAAGGACTCCACTGTACAGTACCTTCTGTGGCCTCATTTGCTACTACACATTTGCAGAGTGTGCTGCTTCACATAACCTTTGACCTCAAGGACTCCCTCCAGTATAAACGCTTTGCTCCAAAATGTTGCCTCGTCACTTTCATAGCAGTTTCCCAGAAGTGTTCTCTCTCTCTCTCTCTCTCTCTCTCTCACACACACACACACACACTCTTCTATTTCATTTGCATCCACCCCACCTATTCTGTTTTATAGGATTTTGGATTCATATCCTGGTGGCTCCAATCTTTTTATGATCTGATCACAGGGACAGTAAAAGGCTGAAACTGAGACCACAGGGGAAACACTATGCAACTGTAGTAATAGTCATGATTGCTGCCACTGATAGATCCACTAATGGAAATTTTCTAAGCATTCTTACTGCAAGAAGTGAAGTTACAAGGAACCAGGCAGAGGTCCTTCTCAGTAGTGGCGTAATGCCCTTCCACCAGATGTCAAGGAGATAAACAACGACACAACTTTCCAAAGACATCTGCAGGCAGCCCTGTGTAAGGAAGTTTTTAATGTTTGATACTTCACTGTGTTTATTTTATATTATGTTGGACGCCACCCAGACTGGCTGGGGCAACACAGTTGAATGGGTGGGGTATAAGTAATAAATCATCATCATCCAAGGGAGGAGCATTAGTAGCAAAGCATTTGCTTTGCCTGCAGAAGGCCTCTGGGTCAGTCCCTGCTATTTCCTGCTAAGGGACACTGGATTTAAGTTCTGAGAAAGACAGAGTAGCTGGCACTGGCAAAGATGGACCAATGGTCCAAGTTGGGGGATGATTTGCCTCTAAGACCTTGTTAGGGTTAAATCATAAACAATCTTACAAGTGGCTGCAAACCTCCTTTGAACCAGTCATGTCTTTACCTGTCCCACAGTTGACATCATGCATGACATCAGGAGTAGGGCAGGTGGGTGGGGCCAAAACAGTATTGTGGGCGAAATGGGGAGGCTTGGAGGGTCTAACTATGCTCCCGCCCTTTTGTCCCAAAATGGCTATGTCAATCAAGCCCTGTTCTGTCCAGCGACAGGAAGCTCCCCACATAATTCTTGATTTCCGCCTCCTGCCACCTGACAAATACTGTAGCAGCTAGGAGGCAAGTTAGATCAGGAAAATGGCACTGGAGAAACGTGTTAAATAACTCCCCCTTCCGCCAGCAATGCTATACTGATGAAAAGTGTAAGGTCCTAGAGAACAAGGAAACTGAGACTTATAAAAAGCTGCGGGAGAGGGACACTGAGCAACATCATGGGAGGGGGGGGTTCTAGGACTAAGGTGAAACTGTGAAGCCCCCGGTGCTGCATGTTGTTTAAGTAATCTTCTGTAATGCTTGCTTGGAATGCATTCCCTTTTTTCTTTGTTGTAAGCTGCTTTGAGCATGATTTATTGATGGAAAAGTGGCATATGAATGAATGAATCAATGAATGAATGAGCTGGCAGAAGTGACAGAAGAGATAAGTGGGATAGCGCAAAGGGACACTTCCTTGCAACCAAATATGGTCAAGGGGATGAAGCGACTCCCTTAGGAAGAGAGGTCGCAGCATTTGGGACTTTTTATTTTAAGGGAAAAGGCAAGTAAGAGGTGGCATGATCCAGGTTTATAAAATGATTCCTGGCATGGAGAAAGTGGGTACAGAAATGTTTTTCACTGGTCCAGCATCTTGTTCTTGCGGTGGCCAACTACGGTAGATGCCCATGGGAAGCCTGAAATCAAGACCTGAGCACAACAGCACTCTCCTCTCCTGCAGTATTCAGACGTATGGAGATCAGTGAAGGTAGAAAAATAGCCAGCAGGTTTAGTAGCCATTGTTCCACCTCCAGCCAAAGACTCTATGTAACCTTGAACAAGCCAGTTAATTTTTCTGGGCCTCTTATACAAAACCCATTGATATGGGCTCCTTCTGTACAGCATTAAATGTAGAAGACCATATAAGCCAAACTTAAGCACTTGACCTTTCAAAACCTTAGGAGGCAGTTCTGAAATTGACAAGATCACTTAAGTACTGGTATAAAGAGCAGTGTGGTTTTTCAATAAAATCTACATACATAAAATCAGCGGTTTTGTCCTAAAAGGCCACTTTTGGAGTTTTGGATAGAATGAACTTCATTAGGATTTCATTTTCTTCCTTGCCTGGGGAGCTATTAGTTGTGAAGAATAAAAACTACCTCGGCTCAGCATGCCTTTTTCTATACCGAAAGAACTTCGTGAAATCTTGAAAGCTGCAGGCTTCTGTGGGAAGGGGATTTCATTTTCTGTGAAATGATTTGGAAACAAACATATTTGTACTTACAGCAATGAAATTTTAATTGTGCAGGCTTCATCCGATGAACAATCTGGTCTAATTTAACAAGAATTTCAGTGATTAAAAAAAAAAGAAATTTATCTGATTTGGTTTCACTTTTCACAACGAAAATGTTTTTATTTGGAGAGCAACACACTATTGGCTTGTTATCACAGGACTATTAAGGGGTTTCCCTCAATTATTTGATTAGTATTAAAAATGCATTCAATTTAGCTCCCTTGTTCAATAACCATTAAATTGTTATTGTTGTCTTTTAAGCTTTATGATCTTGGCATCCTGAATAGTAAAATGTTAGAATCACCCAGGGCCCATTTTAAGTGTGTGTGTTCTTGTGATAGATTGCTTGGCCAAATAATGTTTAAATGTTATCTCATGCTACACATTTGCTCTACAATTGTGATTATACCAAGCATGGGGGGCATGTTACACTCTTTATCCAAATACATACTGGGAAATGGCAGGGACTAGACCACTTACCTACATATAGAATAAAACAGGTTTGTGAACTGGTCCAAAGTTGCAATCCATCCTGGCCCCAGAAGCCCATCAGGTAAAGTAGACCTTGCTGTAGATATGTCTGCATCAGGTCATAATGGATTGCCAGCCACTCTGCAGCAGCAGCCTGCCTGCATTGACCACCACCCCACTCATTGCAACTGCAACGGGAATCCCCTTCCTGAGCTCCAAGCATCATACAGCTGCATTGGTCAGAATGGCACTGAACAGCTGGGGCTGGAAGGAGACAGAACCAGGCCCTTTATATTTTCTTCAGACTGCAGAAGGCTGTCAGGAGGAGGAGCAGCAAGAAAGGACACAGGAAGCTCTTCATGGTGACCTCTGTAGAAAGCAGGGAGAGTGGTCAGCCATTATATTCTTATTTTGCATTTATATCGAAATTGTGAGCATAGAAAATATTTCACATGTATTCTTGGATTCTTTACAATAACCCTGCAAGGCAGGCCAGTGTGATACTCTGACATTGTGGGTGGAGGGTGGGAAACAGAGAGTTCCTAATGCCATCTAATGTGTTCACTGCAGAAGCAAAATGTGAAACAGTGACTTATTAGGCTTTGCACTATGCCAAGAAGTCCTAGCCTAGTGTCTTCTATTTTTCTGCCAGGCTGGCTCTCACTGACATACTGAGCCAGTTAGAGGTTCCTCTCTCCCAACGTCTTCCACTAAATTCATTTTATACTTTGAAATTCAGCGCTTTGCCTTTGTTCTCCTTTAAATTTGGCACAATATGCACGCACCCCTGATACTGTCCCGTGCTGAACCCCAACCCCAATTAAGCGCGGATGGGAGAGCAAACTTGATCGACCTCCAGCGACCCCCAAAATGCAGCTCCTCACCCAAAGGCAAGGAAGGAAATGCATCTCTTTCCTTGTAGCCTTGGAAGCGAAGGGACAACGCAGGCTCGCCACTTTTGCTCTCGAACAGCCTCGCGTCAGGCAGACAGTCACGCTTTCCTTACCTCTGCACCAGCATGCCAGAGAAAAGGCTCCACCTGTTGAATTTCCGCCTGCCACACCGCTGATGCTGAAGGTTTAACGACTCTTACCTGCCGCGGGAAGAAGCGCAGCGCCAGCCCCTACGCCCAGACGGAAGGGAGGAATCTAGTAAGGGGACCTCCCTAGATCCCTGGAGCCTAAGACGCTCCTCCAAAAAACGGAAGAATGCCCCTGCCGGCCTGTAGGGGTCGCTGCGGTCCTTCCGTGCGCCCGCCTCTGCGCGCCCAGCAGCCCCCGGAGGAGGCTGAGGCTCAGGCTGGCAGCGTGCGGAGCAAAGGCAGCCGGATGCCGTGGCGAGCGGAGCCTCCTGCAAAGGCTGCGCGCGCGTGCCGAGCGGCAGCAGGGAGACGCCGGGCAGCCCCGCCGGAGAGACTGGCCGAGGCGATGCCAGCCGGCTCCGGGCGCCAGAGCCGAGGAGGCGCGGGCACGAGGCACCGTTGCTGACTCGCAGCCGCGACGGAAGGATCCCGACGGCCCTCCCGGGGCGCAGCAAGCTGGGCAGAGCGAGAGGGGCGCCAGAGCCGAGGGGGCCCGCCGCCAGGACGCGCCGCCCACCGGTAAGGGAAGCACGTCGGGGATGGCTCGGCGCGGCCGCTTCGGAGGGGGGCGAGCGCGCCAAGTTTCCTCGCGGGCTCTACGGGGCAGCGAGCCGCCTCTGGGCTCCTCTCGCGCAAGTTTGGGGGCTTGGCGGTGGTCCTGCAGCCGGCTGGACGGCGAGAGCTGCGCCGCTCCGTCGCGCCTGCTTGTGCCTGGCCGGCTCACCGGGGACGCGGTGGCTTCGGCCAGCAGGCCGGTCAGGGTGCCTGCGTTGCGCGCTCTCGGGGTTGGAGCGACGGGCGAGCTAGTTTGGGAACTGAACTTCATCGTTCTCAGCGCCGAGCGCGTTGTCGAGATCGGATCTGGGATGGGGGTCCCTTCGCTCTCGCTTCAAGGGAAACTGGAGCGCCGGCAGTCAGAAGAATGAAACGGGGTCTGCTAAGCCAGGCTCCGCTTGTAAGGGACGGCGATCGGAGTTCGCGGCGGCTCCGATGCCGTCTGGGCAGGTCTGACGTGCACTCCATTTTGGCTGGGCTTTGGCAGTGCGCACGTTTGAAGACAACTGGCGTTCTTGAGAGGTGTGTGTGTGTGTGTGTGTGTGTGTGAGAGAGAGAGAGAGAGAGAGAGAGAGAGAATGATTTAAAGCTTTCCGAACACGGTGGAAAGCAAAACTCCGAGTACAAAACTAAATGGCACCGGCCACTAACAAGAAATCCAGGAATTCTAACAACAGCAATTGCTCCTAATACTCCTCGGTCAGCCCTACTGTTAATTCAGCAGTCTTCCATGCGTAGAATAGGAAAGCACAGTACGGGCGGGGTATCTGCAAGAGGCAGTGAATCTTTGGAGGTCTTCATACCTTCCCCAACAATGTTTGCAGGCGGATTTGTTGAGTTCTCGTTCTTAGCATGCAAAATCAGCACCTTGCTCTCCGCAGAGGTCGATCTCGGGCCCGCATAGAACATAGGAAAGAACATTCCTGCCCCACTTGTGTCCTGCCAGTCCCAGATTCCGTTGCTGACTTGCATTCCCCTTGCAGCCTCACCCTCGTGCGAGGGAGCTCCCTAGCTGGCTCACAGAAGCAATGGAGAAGCTCAGGAAGGGTAGGATGGAGGCTGTTGGCATCAACCACAGAATGGAGAGCACCTCCTGGGTCCCCTCAGGAGAAGTGTTTACCTACAAGGGGAGTTGCCCTGTCTCACCCCTGATTATTATTATTTTTTTGGGGGGTGTTGGATCAAGGTAATTTTTTCTGCAGTAAGAGTGGCATTTTGTTGCATCACTTTCAAGATAACCCTGATGTCACAGTAGGTGGCAGAGAAGCAGGCTGCTGCTGAGGGCTGCAGCACAGCCACATGGAGGGCACCCCCAGCTGGGGCCTCCCCATTTCCCCTGCTGCTACTTTCTCTCAGGGCCACCCAACCTGCAGGTTAAGACACCTGCTTCACTGGATGCTGTTGCAGGGCGAACCCTACTATTAGGCAGAGGGAGGCGGCTGCCTCAGGCAGCTGATTGTGGGTGTTGTGAAAGGGTAGCAGATTCGTAATTAGGCGTGTTGTTGCATTTGTAGTTCCAGGGAGGGGAAGAAGCAGCGTGTGCTGGATTTTCTGCCTCAGATGTCGAAACAGCTTGACTTGCATGGAGTGTTTCACTTGTGATCTGCCCAGGTGGCAAAATGTCTTGGGCTGGCCTTGGAAGCATAAACCAAAATAATTTTGTTTCTCAAATTACACTCAAGGCATCTGTCTAGAAATGCTTTCCCCCTTTATCCTATTATACACTTAAAGTCACCTGTTTACATGTAGGCCTGTTTTGGTTTGTGAGCATCTGATCCTACAGTACAGGTGAACTTAGGAGGTGCTGGACCACCCATGCTTGAGTGGGAGACCCCCATGAGCCTCATGGAAAGCCACTCTCAAGGAAGAGCAGGACATAAGTAAGATGATGATGATAACATAGGCCAACTCATGAAAATGTTGTGGCTTGTGTCTAGTGGAATGATGGTCTCCTCGCAACACATTGCATTCCTTGGAATGTGAGTTCTGATGTGCACCATCCAAATTCATATTCTTTTGAAAGCAATGCAGTGTTGATAGACATTCTGCACTGGGATGTATATTTGGAGGTGCATACTGTTACTACTAGTAATTCTAACAGTGGAGGAAAGTTGGATTCAGAGAATGTCTGCTTAAAGCTGTGTATTTTCCAAGACTTATCTCCTCCTTTAATCCTTTCTCTCTCCCTCCTTCCACCAATCATTTAAGCTGTATGGGAGCAGTCCTCCTTGCAGCTTAAAACACTGTCCATTGTCTGGCGACCTCTTCTCTTGACTAGCAGAAACTGCTGGTCAAGAGGACCTCAAGAGGGCCATACTGGCCAAGACTATGTGCCCAGTTAGCCTCAGCCAGCACAATTTCCCTGCAGCATTTTAATTGCATTCCCTCTCTTTTCCTTGCCTAATTTCATGGATGCATGAGAACACCTGGCTTAGCAAAGCAATTGGTACAAGTGGCAGGGGCTTGTCAAAAGTTCGCTGCTGCTCACAATTGACAGCAGCTTGTGGCTGCAGTGAGCTGGGCACAGAATGATACCCTGATATGTGCTTAAGGGCCACAGGTCTCTTCTGTGTGATTTCAGGAATTGCAGGTCCAATTCTGTGTGCACTTGTATCTGTATAAATGCAGAACATGTTTTAGTTTTTCTTTTCATGGGCAGTAGCAGATGAGCCTATGTTGATCTCTACATTTCCTTCCCCCATAAATAAATAATGCTGACACCTTTCCTTGATAGGAGGGTGACATCACGGGGTAGAGACATTTCTACCACTTTTTCCTGGAGAAAATATGATGTTTGGAAGGCTGCTGTAAATTCACCCCTTTGGCCTTGCAGGTAGCAGCAGAGCCCTGATGCCATCTTACTCAAAATCTTGGCTGTCTCAAATCAGGTAGTCTTACTGAAATGAGTGGCTTGTGGCCATCAGAGTTCAGAGTATCTACAAAATTCAGAAATCTTGAGTCGTCTCCTCCTTTTGGCCACTAATCTGTTACACAAATAGAAGAGCAAATATCTTCTTTACAACTGTTTAAAATTATACATGGTCTCAGGCATGCTGAAACCAGGATGTTATGAGGTCACCAGCTGCCCACAACCAGATGATAAATATATTCAGCTGCCAAAGACGGAACCATCACAAAATTGACTGAGGGCAACTTCATGGCCAGATTCCAAAGAAACGTGCTTGCCCCAAAATGGCTTCGCCGGTGGTTGAACCATAACACTCTCAAGCTCCTTTATCACATAGTGATGGCAGCAATGGATCTGTAAGATGAAAGAGAGAAAATGGTGGTGGTGATTTGTTAGCATCCTCTGCTCAAGGTTTTTTTTAAATGGAATCACCTGCAGCATAAGGAGGATACAATTGAGAACCAGGAGCTCACTAAATTTTGTAGTGTACAAAATTGAGAAACTGATTATTTTTCATAGCGACAATACCGTTTAAGGTGCCTGACCCTCCCACTTTTACCACAAAAGTGTGCTTCTGTAGATGGTATCCAATTCCTTCATCTCACCAGTGCACAGATTTCTGCTTGCGCAGTGGGGTCCCCCCCATCTCCTCCCCCTGTGTGCCCTGTTCCCTCTCTAAATCTGCTCTGAAGATTTCAGAGAACCCCCTGAACAGATGTAGGGGCCGGGTGGAGGGAGGAGGGTCTTGTGACCCAAGTGAAAATCCTTGCCTTGACAGGACAGTTACTTACTGCTGCAACTGGATACTGTATAAGCCTATATTTTTCTGTGGTTGTTTTCTATAAATTCCTATATACTACAGTGGTACCTTGGGTTACATACGCTTCAGGTTACAGACTCCGCTAACCCAGAAATAGTACCTCGGGTTAAGAACTTTGGTTCAGGATGAGAACAGAAATCGTACCTCGGCGGTGCGGCGGCAGCAGGAGGCCCCATTAGCTAAAGTGGTGCTTCAGGTTAAGAACAGTTTCAGGTTAAGAACGGACCTCCGGAACGAATTAAGTTCTTAACCCGAGGTACCACTGTATTGGAATGTGGGCTAGAAAGATGGAGATGGAGCGACTATGAACATAGCAATGAGTAGGATAGTTTCCAATTCTGAGGAGTAGAAGGGCTTTGGGAACTATGTTTGTTAAGCTGAAAACAGAACAAAATGAGTGAGCACTCTATACTGCAACATTTTGCTACAGTCCCACTTGTCTGTAACTATTTTAAGGCATGAGAACTTACAGACACAAATTTCCCTTTAAAAAATTGTTTGATTTTTTTAAGGCCAGGGGAGCTAGAAACTGACACTGGGTTTCTAGTGCTGCTGTCAGTATTTCCAGTATTCCATGAGTGGGAAGTGGTCCCAGTCCTTAGGCTCAACTCTCTGGCTCTCCCCTGGCTAAGGATGCCATGAGGCTATTGTGGACAGATGCTGATGGCAAAGGAAACTGTGGAGAGGGACGATGAAGCAAAATCATAGCATGTGCTGGGAGATGCGATGGTCTAATTTCTGTAAGCCTGTCTGCTCTTGTTTTTATTATGGAATATTCCTTGCAGAATGGCCCTGGAGCATGTGGTGTTTTCTGAGGCTCTGCTTTCTAGGCTGGATCTTTCCAGCAGCATTACAAAGAGACTCCCAGGTTCTCCACAGCTACCTGTATTTTGTGGAACTTGCTGCCACAGAATGGCACTGAGGTTTAGGATTCAGCTGTGGGTCCGAGTGGTCATCGGCTGGATAACCAGTATAGGAAAGCTCATATTTTAAATATATGAGCAACCTTGCATGCAGACAGCTGTGTGGAAAATCTACTTTGTCCTGAGTGTGGACATTAAGGAAATAATGGTGTGTTTGAGGTATCCCTAATGGTTCAGATTAGGGCTGCCAAACCCTGCCTCGTGGGTTCTGTAAATGGGTGTAGTTTCAGCTGCTGGAGTGGCTTGAGAGATTACTCTAAACCTCTTACTGACTAGAGCAGGCATGGGCAAACTCAGCCCTCCAGATGTTTTGGGACTACAATTCCCATCATCCTGTTAGCTTTGGATGATGGGAGTTGTAGTCCCAAAACATCTGGAGGGCCAAGTTTGCCCATGCCTGGACTAGAGGCTTTCCTCTCCTTCCCCCATGAAAACCCGGAAATTGGCTCTCGGGGTGACAGAAGAGCCCACAGAACAGATTGCTCCATCTGGCCAGGTGATGCATTTATGCAGGTGGAACATTTGTAATAGAGTGATGTCCACCAGTGCACTAAGTGTGAGAGCAGGGGTTGGAAACCTCAGGCCCTGGGGGCCAAATACCACTCACCAGACCTCTCTGTTTAGGCCCTCAGGTCTATCTCCAGGCCCCACCCCCTCTCAGAAGTCCCACCCACATGTACTTTTGCTGGGCTGAAATACGTCCCTTGAACTGTATTAATACCTCTTGCTTGCCTGAAAGGAGGAAGGAGAGGTGTGTATGTAAGACCTCTGCCTTTTGCATGGCTGAGATGTAACCTACCGTACAAAAGCAAGGATTACATCCATTGCTATGTCCATTTTCATGTCTGGACCCTTCCATCCTTTGTATTAGTTCCACAGAAAGTTATCCACAAGGAAATGTGGCCCCTACTTTTAAGGCATTTTGTTGAATGGCATTGTATGGTGGTTATTGTTCAAAAACATGTTAGTTGGTGTCTTATTGTTGGCAGTTTTGAGGGCCATTGATGGGAAAGTGCACCATTAAATAGAATAAATGAAGAAAGCATAATGAGGAAAACATGATGTACCAAAGTGGAGAATGGTGCAGAACTGGCACTTTTTTACTTTTGTCCAAATAATGATATAACTAGTCTTGGCATAATTACATTGGAGTCATAGTTAGTGATTCATAATTAGTAGATTCCATTAGAGAAGGTTTTTCCCCTAAATGTTACTGCTAGGTTTGGTATAAATCTAATGCTGGCATCATGTTTTGTGGAGTAGTGTTAAAGCCCATTATATGCCACTCATCCATTTATGTGGAAGTCCTTCCAGTTGTTCATCTGGAGTCCGTTTCTGCAAGGTGCCAGAAATGACAGAAATCATACTTGGAGATTTAGCTTGGATTGTGTAGACCACAGAATTTGAGAGGAGTTATTGTTGTTTAGTCATTTAGTCATGTTCGACTCTTCGTGACCCCCGGACCAGAGCACGCCAGGCACGCCTGTCTTCCACTGCCTCCCGCAGTTTGGTCAGACTCATGTTTGTAGCTTCGAGAACACTGTCCAACCATCTCGTCCTCTGTCGTCCCCTTCTCCTTGTGCCCTCCATCTTTCCCAGCATCAGGGTCTTTTCCAGGGAGTCTTCTCTTCTCATTAGGTGGCCAAAGTATTGGAGCCTCAGCTTCATGATCTGTCCTTCCAGTGAGCACTCAGGGCTGATTTCCCTAAGAATGGATAGGTTTGATCTTTTTGCAGTCCATGGGACTCTCAAGAATCAACTCCAGCACCATAACTCAAAAGCATTGAGAGTTGTTAGATGATCCCTATTCCCTTCGCAGAGGTACATTTCACAGAATTCCCTGGGAAGCATTGTAGCTCTGTGAGGGGACTAGGGGTCTCCTAACAACTCTTAGCACCCTTAACAAACTATAGTCCCTAGGATTGTTTGGTGGAAGCCATGAATGTTTAAATAGCTTTAAATGTGTAATGCAGATGGGCCTCATTTTCCTCAATATTCTGTGTCACTGAGTTCTTATGAGGTTGTTTTGAGGGTCCTCCCTTTAGTATCTCCCACTAACACATTCACAAACCTCAGGGTTACTTTGAGTCTGCTGGAACCTTTCTCTTGTGTGTGGGTGGTGCAGTTTTGGCTATATAAACACAAGCATGAGGCGACTTGAACTGAAATTAGAAGGAACTGTGATGAAGAACATAAGATGTGATACCTGGTTGCAGAGACCATTTGTGTGGCCCAGCAAAGCTGTTAACATAGGCTTGTTTGCAGCACACAGAACTGCACTTCCCTGAACCCTGAGCATAATTCAGTGTGATAGGTAAAGGTAAAGGGACCCCTGACCGGTAGGTCCAGTCGTGGCCGACTCTGGGGTTGCGGCGCTCATCTTGCTTTATTGGCCAAGGGAGCCAGCATACAGCTTCCGGGTCATGTGGTCAGCATGGCTAAGCCTCTTCTGGCGAACCAGAGCAGCGCACGGAAACGCTGTTTACCTTCCCGCCGGAGCAGTACCTATTTATCTATTTGCACTTTGATGTGCTTTTGAACTGCTAGGTTGGCAGGAGCTGGGACCGAGCAATGGGAGCTCACCCCGTCGTGGGGATTCGAACCACCGACCTTCTGATCGGCAAGCCCTAGGCTCAGTCCCTCATTTACATCACGTACTGCCCATCAAGTAGAGTCTTATACAGTCTGGTGGAAAGAGGAGGGTGTATGTTTTACAGCAGCTTTTTTCCATCAGTGGTGGAGGGATGACTTGTTTTTAATGTTCACTCTGGACCATATAACCTTTTAGAAATGAAATCAACACTTTAGTGCTGAGATCATAATTTTCCTTGACTCTTGGTGATTAGCCCCTGCTAACTCACTGTAGCAATTTATTTCTCGCAGTTCGACGCTGTGGGTCTTTTGAAAAAAAGGACCGCATTGAAAAATTAAATAAAATGCCTTAATGATGGTGGCACAATAGGGGCTGAGTGGACCAAGGCTAGAAAATGGAATTTTTTATTATTATTATTTTAAAAAGTGTGCTCTATCACTTAGTAATTATTAGCCTTTGCTGGAATGGGGGCACTAGATGTGGCTTCTCTTTTATCTTGATAATATAATCTCATCAGTGTCTGACAGCCTCGCTAGCAGCACCCCTGGGGTATTAAATGCTTGGGGGATGAACACATGAAAATCATAAAAGTAAGTTGGAAAGCTGTGAGGGATAGTGAACCCTAGAAGGCATTGTGCCTCTCTGTCTTTAATATTCCTGTCAGAGCCCCTTTTGGCAACTGAGCTGACAGGAGCCCGTAGTATCTTAACTGGCATTGTCACAAAACGCATTGTCTGGCTTGCAAGTCAAGGCTCCATGCCTGGCTTGCCTCATTTGCTGATTACAATAGAGCATTTTGGCAGTGGTCATGCAGGCTTGGGGCTTTGAAGATTTAGGGGGTGGGGAGAAGAGGGGGTGGGCCTGTCACTGCTCCTTCCTGTTTTGCTTTGGGCAAGGCATCTATTCCTATCTGGTTTGTAGGGAGTGAAAATTCCCCCAGCAGGGATCACGAGAAGCATTATGCACAGTTGTGTGTGGGAAGAAGGGAGGAGGTTTTTCCTTCCTTTTTTATATTTCTCAAAAATGGAATCTGTAACACAGGGGCCAAAGGTATCATGTTGATATTGTCTGAAGACACAAATGGTACGCTGATAGGCCAATTTTACTGTGTAGCTCAAGAAACGGGTCTCAGGCCACAGATCCTGGCTTACCTGTGGACACTGACAAATGGATTCTGCATAACTTGAGGCATCTGTTAGAGCCGGCGGTGCCATAATTCAAAAGATGACATCCCCACAGAAACAAGTAATGCAAATGGAGTGCAGCAGTATCATTAATAACAGGGCTGTATCTTCCAATGTACCTTGCATTGCTGTTTCCTATGTCCACAACTCCAGGTGATGGGAATTGTCTTTGAATCTGTTGTGGAACCAGTATGGACGGATCTTGGGAGTCCTAAATATGCTTCTCCAAGCCTCCCAACAGAAAGAACAGGGTCTAATATTTTTGCCATTGTTTCATGGGGCCCACATCACATGGGAAATGTGTGCAGAAATGTGAGCCAACATTCCCTCTGTATGTCTGGGACGCAGAGGACTGTCTTTGGAAAAATATTCAATGTAATGTATAATAATAATAGTCATGTGTATTTACATCCCACCTTTCTCCCAGAACTGGGACAAACCGGGACTCAAGGCAGCTCACAAAAATCAAAACAAACACAAATAGAACTCAGAAAGCTAAAAGCCTATAAAAGATAATGGTAAAAAAAATTAAAGTATACATGTGTCAAATTCAGATATCCAAGAATCCCTTGCCAAACTAATTAGTGAAAACTGGCTTTTATGATGTGTTCTGCTGCTTTTCTTTTTTTACATTATCTGCTCTGTATTCAACCTTTGTGCTGCTCTTGTGTTTTGTAACTTAGATTATATTTTGCTTATATATTTGATTTTATGTTGAGGAAGAATAACAATAAAATAAAATGCTCAAAGCCAGCTGCAGGTAAAGCCAAGAGGACACAAGGCACAAAAACATGCAGTAATTGGTAGGATAAGGGAAGTTGGGAGGAGGTTATTTCCACTGAGCTTGAGATTAGCCTAGGACCACTGTGCAAGCCTCCAGGACTTCTCTTGCACTTCTCTTGCTCTTCTCTTGCCTCAAACAGGTGCTCTGGTTAGCAAATGTGAAAATGGAACAAAGATTGTTGCAGTCAAGTTGAAACCCCCTTCTGATCTATCAGCCGATTTCAGTTGAAGGTCTGCCTGGCCCTTCATTACAGGAAGGTGGTGATAAGGCTCCTCCTCCACCTCCTCCTTCTTCATATTAGTTTAAGTACTGCCTGTTGATTAACCCAATTTAAACACATCTTGCAGTCTTGTGGCTGGAGCAATAGGTCTTCCTTTCAGAAGGAATCTCTTGCTCCTGCCACATGGCTGTACCAGATGAATTTAAAATCCCTGAGTATGGTCACCATGCTAGGTAATGAGGCTCAACATTCAGAATGGGGAGTGTCTTTAGCATATATTATTTTCCATGTATTTGGAAGGAAGGGGGTTGAGATTAAGAGTGGAGGGTCAAAGAGTTGTGGCTGATGATGGTAAGATGCTTTCAGGGTGCAGGACAGCACGTGGTGTAAGCTGCCTCGTTGCTCTGTTCTTGCAACCTGGCTATCCCTGTGAGAGAACTGAATTGGCTGCTCTATATGCAGATGCTGCTGCTCAAGTAATTCATTCATGTGATAAGCATTTCTCTGACTTGCTCAAGGACAGAGACTCACATTTCAATTGCCTGGAGGATCTGCGAACATCTGGCTGTTATTGACTGACCTTCAGCAGATGGATGAGGCACCCAAGCAGGGAAAGGTTGGGAGTCCCTTATGAACTGTCTGCTGTTGTACCTCTTGGGGCTCAGAATAAGGAGGCAGGCTCCTTACTAGAGATGCTTTGAAAAGTGTGCCATATATATAATTTTCTGGCTACATTCTGGTATGAGGGGAAGAGAAGAAAGCAACACTCTGTGCATCTAGGCAGGTCCACTTCTCTTCTGTCTGATAGCAGAGGACTCTGATTGCCACAGCCACATTGCCATGCTATAAGAACATATACTGTAGTTTCTGTGTCCCTTCTGCATCTCAGCAACAATAAATGGCATATTCATGTATTTTGTTTTGGAACTGGCGTTTCTCTTCCAGATGCTCTCAGTCTCTTTTCTCTTGGGCCAGCTTGGTATGTAGGCAGGACACTACAGTGTGCAAGAAGATGTGGCTCTGTTCTGCCTTCAGCACCACTGGCTGTGGACAGCTGCCTGACTTCAAGTCCTATTGTAGAAGCAGGAGTGCCCCTAGCTCAGGCATGGCCAAACTTGGCCCTCCAGCTATTTTGGGACTACAGATCCCATCATCCCTGACCACTGGTCCTGTTAGCTAGGAATGATGGGAGTTGTAGTCCCAAAACAGCTGGAGGGCCAAGTTTGGCCATGCCTATCCCTAGCTGGTCTGATGCATTGTTACTACTTTTGCATTTACCATGTCAAATTGTGAGGGTCTTTCCAAATTATTGTTTCCCCTTCCCAGTACTCTTACAATTATACTGGCTCTAATGCTAATTCAGGCCTATTGTGGGTGGGATAGATGGTTAATCCATAGGTAGAGGAAGCGATTCAGCAAGGGCAAGCAGACTTTAAAGAACCATACCATTTTCTTTTCATGGAGATATAGGGAACAAGATTCACTTATGAGGTTGAGCATTCTTCTTCTTCTTCTTCTTCTTCTTCTTCTTCTTCTTCTTCTTCTTCTTCTTCTTCAAAAGAGCTAGTGACTGTTTCTATGCTTGAGTGCTAGTACCATCTTCTTGCTCTTCCTTTCAGAGAAGGGATGGGTGGACACCAAGTTTTAAGGATCTACTTTTTCTTTTTAACCAGACCCCTGAATTTTACCAACCAGAACCTAGTGCAAAACAGGGGTGGGCTAAAAAATAGAGAAGAGGGTGCCTCTGGGCACATGCTCAGCTCAGAAATTTTGCAGTCAGTTCCAGAACCAAGCCCAGAAGTCCCTTTCATGGAAATCCACTCCATTTCTTTCTTTTTTTTAAATATTCTTTTTCAGCCACCTAATTTTGGGGACAAACTTTTTAGTTGTTGCTATTGTTAGACAATTGGCAGCTGATCTGCTGCAACTCACTCAGAGATATACTAGTAGATCTCAATTTACCTTCTGTCCATCCCAGTTTTAGAAGATGGGTCTCTTCCCCCTCCTCCCAATACCTGAGCTTGCTATCAATTTTTGATACCCATTCCTTGATACTTTCACCATCCCTCTCAAGCAGGCATGCTGTTTTTTGGTTGTGGAGAGCCCCTTTCACTCGGAGTACAATGTCTTCTTCCTGTGGCCTGCAGGCATCTAGGAGCTCTGATGGGAAGCTGATAAATCAGCTGTAACATCCCTCTTATAATGCTGAACTGTGGACGACCTTGACAGAGACAGGCATCTGATGGCAGGTTGGTAAGTGCAGCTGACAAGATGTTTAATCCTGCAGAAATAGTGCTATGGAGAAGAGGCTCTTGTGACACTTCGTTCCCCTGCCTTGGTGGATAAAATTGC
Source organism: Podarcis filfolensis (assembly GCF_964270895.1). Taxonomy (NCBI): domain Eukaryota; kingdom Metazoa; phylum Chordata; class Lepidosauria; order Squamata; family Lacertidae; genus Podarcis; species Podarcis filfolensis. The sequence goes on from NC_139609.1 coordinate 64,304,180, forward strand.
TCGCAGAGGTCAGGAGGTGGTGCTTCGTGAAAAAAACAACTGGGATGCCTGAAAGTAGTTTGGCCACTTCCTCATTACTCTCTCTATCCTAATTGCATTTCAATAGTGCTGATCATGAATGCACAATGACTTCTTCACCCTTTTCACAATGGTGTTTATGTGTGAAATAGATTGTTACACAGACAGGCTTAGATCCCTATATATATTCCATCCAGGCCTGTTTGTCACAGGAGAGATTGGAGATGCATATGGAGTAAATGTTTTGCGAGGGGCTCCCTAGTGAGTGGGTCAATTCCTTCCCAGCCACCCACAGGTCAAAGAAAGCGAATAATGAATTCTCTGCCTCCCCAGAACTGACTTTTCAATAAAGTCTTTTCCCTGCCGGGACATCTTTTGTTCATTACCTTTCTCTCTCAGAGAGAGCAGGAGTAGGGTGGGGAGAGAGAGATCCTTTTTCTGTGAGTTTCTCTTGTTCTAATTCTCTTTTCCTAAATCTTTTCTATTTCTATTTTTTCCATCAATGATTCAGTGATACTTGGGGGTGGGGGAGAGACTGAGCAAAGGAAATAGGACATAAGGAGAAAAAGGGAATCTTGACAGGAATCCCACTGAAGTTAGATACCAGTGTATATCTACTTTTTTGCTTTTTGCCTTCCACAATCATTTTCAGATTTGGGGGATTCAGACACTCCTGGAATGTGCATGTATATTTATTTTATAGACTTTTTCAAAGTTGGTCCTTGTATAACCAAATCTCACATGTGTGTTTGGAGAGTGGAGTAAGAGTGGTAAGAATATCTGGGGAGGCATTGGTTGAAGTTCCCATGCATTCACAAAATCCACTGTGTCTTTGAGCCAATCACTATTGGGATACCTGACAGTGTTCTTGTCAGGATAAAGTGGATTATTATTATTATTATTATTATTATTATTATTATTATTATTTCATTTATACACTGCCTCATTGCCAAGGTGGTTTCAAAATGGTTTGCAAGTGTAAAACCAATTACAGAAGCGCACATAATTAAAATGCATAATAAGACACTTTCATCAAAACATTAAAATAAGCACCTGCAATTAAAATGTACAATGAAACAATCCCACTCAAACAGCACAACAATCAGAAACCGTTTAAACAACCATAAAAACAGGAGTTTCAAGTCAGGAGATCAGGGGAATGCTAACAGGTGTGTCTTCAAGAACTGACAGAATGTCAATATCAATGGGCCTTTTATATTTCAGTAGGGAGAGCATTCCACAACACTGGTGTCACCAGTGAAAAGTCCTGCCTCTTTGTCAGCGAAAGCCAACAATCATCAGGTCATGGCAAAATGACGTGTTGGGTTTCATTTGTTTATCTTAATACCCTTGCTGTGGGTTGAAGGGGAAGACACCCTACCTCTCTGGAATAAAAGCGGGGGGGGGGGGACCCGACACAACAGTTTCTGACTCTTCCAATGCATGCTTGGGGCCAAGTGTGGGTCATGACTTCAGTTGAGTTCTCTGAATTCAGAATTGGGGTAATGGGGCTTAACAGTGGTTGACTGGAAAGGTGTGAGGGACCATGGTGGTTTGAGTGTCAGACTTGGATCAAGAAGACTTGGGTTCAAATGTGAGCTCTGCCATAACACTGATTGGGCTAGCCAGGTTAGGCAGTGAGGATAAAGTAGCAGTAACCCCCATGTATGCCATCCTCAGCTTCCCTCAACGTCAGGATTGTTCTTTGATGAATAAGCAGCTGGAAGGATTATTATTTAAGGGCAGCTAACCAATGCAAATGTGTTAATATCCTATTTCACATGCACTGGGGATTAAATCTGGCATTGAAAATCTATTTGGGAGCCGAGTCCTGGTGATTCAATCAAGCCTGGAGGAAAAGCTGCGTGGGGATTTCAAGTGACTTGACTGCAGCTTTCTTTGGACTTTGATGAATTGCAAATGGTTGGTACAAAAAAGCAAGGTAGTGGCTCTAGTTTGCTATTCCAGACTGTCCCCAGCTTTGGGCAGCTTTGTCCCCAGCCTGGCTCAAGTCTTGCTGCTCTCCAGTGTCACAGATGATTCTTTACAGCCAGGTAGCTCCCAATTTATGTGGGGATTACATTCTGAGGCACCGCACATTTCCGTGAAATTGTGTATATTTGAAAACACTATTGGGAAAGCCTGCAAGCACCCTCTAAACTTCTGGAAACCCTTGAAAAACACCAGCAGCACATACTAGATGCCAAACTCTACTGCAATTGCTCCATCCATACCTCCTTGCCCAAACTCCCAACTCTCCACAGGCCTCAAGAGTCAGTACAAAGGCTCCTGGGATTGCTAAGTACTGTTTTCACACATTTCCTGCCCTTTCTGGACTCTTTTAGGGCTGTTTTTGCCAGTCACTTTCAGTTTTGGTACAATGTGTGCGTAAATTAGAGAAAGAAGCACAGGCTTTGCTTTGAAATGTAATGAGCCCTTCCTGAGCAGTGGTCTTTCCCTGCTGCTTCCACCGAGAAATCTTCCTGGCTCAGCTGCCTCCCCTCTACAGCTCAAACCAAGTCTCTCTTTAAAAACAAAAAAGCGCAGAACCCCTTTCATGGTGCATGTTTGCCCCAAACCAGCCCCCGCCTCATCTCTAGAACCCCACATGCACATCTCTAGGTGGACCTAGCATGGGTTGCTCCCCGGTTTCAGAGATGCTCTTGAAAATGGGTTATCTGAGGGGAAGCTCTTGTGATAAGCATTCAAGCTACAATTCTCTTTAGCTTGTCATTTGAACCTCCTGCAAAGATTGCAGTCTCTGTACATTGTAAAAAGAAGACCAGGAATCCCCAGAGGCTGGGATAATATGGAACATGCCACGCTGGAGTAAGGAATGCAGAAAAGAACATAAAGGGCTTTTTAAAAAGAAAGCCAGATCCCTTTGTCATCAGTTAAATACATCAAGCAAGAGGGGTTGGTTTTCTCTTTTGCTTTTTTTGGGGGGGGGTGTATGTAACTTGCTTCATTGTGTTATCATATGCAACTAAACTTCAGAAATATGGAGCCAATAGAATTTAATATGAGGTCTTCTTAACATGAGGAAATTCTCTAAAGTACAGAATCTTTATTGCATTGGGGAAAGAGCTGCTTGAGATAAATATGGGTTTTTAATACATATGTGGAGAAAACAAAACTTGGGGATGGGCTATAGCTCTGTTGTAGAGCATGTTCTTTGCATGCAGGAGTTCCCAAATTCAGTGCCTGCCATCTTCCAAGTAGGGCTAGAAAGGAAAACGTACCTGAAACCCAGGAAAGATGCTTCCACTCAGCATAGACAATACAGTGGTACCTCGGGTTACATACGCTTCAGGTTACATACGCTTCAGGTTACAGACTCCGCTAACCCAGAAATAGTGCTTCAGGTTAAGAACTTTGCTTCAGGATGAGAACAGAAATCGTGCTCCAGCGGCGCGGCAGCAGCAGGAGGCCCCATTAGCTAAAGTTGTGCTTTAGGTTAAGAACAGTTTCAGGTTAAGTACAGACCTCCAGAACGAATTAAGTACTTAACCCGAGGTACCACTGTATACAGTACTGTTTACTCACTTTCCCACTGCTGGCCTTTGAAACTGAGAACACATTATCATTATTATTATTGAGTTTAATAGATAACAAAACATTCTTATATATGCTATTTCAAAAAAGGATTACAAATAAAAATCAGTTCGTATACAAAACATTTCACCACACATTCTTACATGAATACGTATGACTTCCCGCCACCCCCCAATGTATTCACATTTTCTATTATACAGTTATACAAATAGCTATTGCTTTATTCTAGTTATAATATCTTGTAATTTCTTACTACTTACAAAACCTTTTGCTTTGGTTTTATAGTTCATATATACAGAAATAATTCAAATGCTGTCATTGACGCCACACCACTATTGTATTTCATTAAATATTTCTTAAACATGTCCCATTTTTGAATAAAATTTTGATTTATATTGCCTCTCAGCCTGTTTGCCACTTGAGCCATTTCGGTGAACTCTACCAACTTATTTAGCCACTCTGTTTTTGTAGGAACCCTCTCCCCCTTCCAGTTCTGTTCAGTTAGGATTCTTACAGCAGCAGTTGTATACAAAAAAATTCTTTTACGTTTCTTGCTATCTCTCTATTTACTGTTCCAAGTATAAGAAGGCCTCAGGTTTTTTGGGAAATGTTACTTTTATAATTTTTTCCAGTTCATCATATATAACATTCCAAAACTCTTTTATTTTTGGACATGCCCACCACATGTGGAACATATTTCCTTCAGATACTCCACACCACCATCATTTGTTCGAACTGTTTTTGTACATCTTAGATAACTTTGACGGCGTCAGGTACCCATCTAAACTGCATCTTCATGAGAACACATGTTAGTCACAATCCAGATCTGTCCTGTGGTTTCTTGAGAAATACTCCTGTTGGAAACTCTGTTTCCCTTTGAACCAGTTTCCATCCAATTGGAAAACATTAGCCACATACTCACTTGGCAGTGGAAGCTGAGGTGTGTACAGTTGAGACAGCCATTGCACACATGGAGAGGACAGGCCATGTGCATGGAACAGCTGTATGGGTTGGAGTCTGATGAGGTTGCAGAGGTGGAGAACCAAATCAAGTAATGTACATCAAGGGAAGACATTCCTGCCCCTTCTGTGATGTGTACAGCAGCGTGGAATTGTAACCTGAAAAGCAGCAGGGCGTGTGTGGAAGCAATAATGCTGCATTTCAAGCCACTAATGCATACATACTCTCCCTCCCTCTCTCCTCTACCTCCCCTCTCAACCATATTCTGCAAGGCAGCTCACAATTTACTTTATGATATACAGTGGTACCTCGGGTTAAGTACTTAATTCGTTCCGGAGGTCCATACTTAACCTGAAACTGTTCTTAACCTGAAGCACCACTTTAGCTAATGGGGCCTCCTGCTGCTGCCGCGCCGCCGGAGCACAATTTCTGTTCTCATCCTGAAGCAAAGTTCTTAACCCGGGGTAATATTTCTGGGTTAGCGGAGTCTGTAACCTGAAGCGTATGTAACCTGAAGCGTATGCAACCCGAAGTACCAGTGTATTGTTTTTCAACAATTTTTTTTTCTTAAAGCCAAAACAAACCAACAATGGCTACTGTCTTAATCTCCTGAAAGGACATCATCACATGCCTGGGCAAAAAGCCCCAAAACCTGTATGTTTCTCTAGCCTGAAAGGCATCAAATTCTATGTCAGTCCAATAGATATGGGGAGGCAGTAATTCTACACATGTTGGACTGCAGAATGAGGCTTTCACAGTTGCGGTTGTCTTCTTCCCGGGGCTGAACTGCACTGAGAAGCATGTCCAGGTCCATCCTTGCTCTCTTTTTGCCAGCAAGTGAGTTTAAAGCTGGACTGGGGAGGAATTCAGGAAGGTTTTTCAGCATAATGCTGTTAAATAGCTTAAGTTGAGCTTGATTTTAAATGGAGATTTTATTGCTGCTGGTTTGCTAAACAGCCACTGGTTGGTTTGTTTTTTAAAGAATGCATTGCGTTAAACAGATGCATCTCCTCCCCTTTTGCTTCGCTGTACATTGCTTCGGGTGTTTTCCAGAGAAGGAGCTAATGCCTTTTTATGAATAAAAATAAATGCCGAGAGAGTATGAATCTTAACCTTTCAGTGGAAATGGGGTACTTTGTAGCAGGGAACGGAAATTGGTTCTGTGAGTTTTGTTTGCTGCCATAATGCCTTTTGGCAACAAGAGCTCTTGGCTGCTAAAGATGGGCAAGCCTAATCGGCCTAACAGTATAATATCTTTTATGAACACAATGGTATTGGGGTGGGTGGGAACTGGCCTTGCTACAGTAGGAAACTGTGAGGTTTATTGCATGTTTGACCTTTTCAGAACCATGTTAAAAGTGTGCTTAGTCACTTGAGTGTTTAGACAGCCGCCAGAGGCCCTGTTTCTTTCCCCCCAGTCTTCCCCCCAAAAGTGGGGCAGACCTTGTTAGTGGTTATGCCCCAGCAACTGCCTCCTTTTTAAGGCTTTCCAGTGGAGGGGAAAGTTGCTATTTTAGAATTATCATTATCATTATTATTTCCCGCCCATTTGGCTGGTCTTTTCCCCAGTCACTCTGGGCAGCTTACAGTGCTTCTGTCGTCAAATTTCCCATTATTTGCTGGTCATAGTTTTTACGATGCTATATGGGTGAGTTATGTTCTTTGTTGTCATGTTAAAATTATTTGTTTGTTTATATTTTTTAAGGAGAAAATCTTACGACCTTCACATTTTTATTTATGTTTCTCTTATTTAACAAAATTTATACTTGATGGTAAGAACCTCTTAAGTGGTTTACAAAAATATAAAATAAAGCATTTTAAAAATAAAATAAAAATAAAAACAGTTAAAGAGGGTATCTAAAAATCTTCAAAAGATGATAAATGTCAAAAAAAGCTAAAAAAAAATAAGCATGTAACTTCTACATGTCTGGATAGGCGTGCCTAAACTAAAATGTTTTTAGCAGGTGGTGAAAAGAGTACAGCGAAGGCACCTGCCTGATGTCAATAGACAAGGAATTCCAAAGTGTAAATGTTGCCACGCTAAGCAGTTTCTTACAAGTGCAGAACGAATGTCCAGTTCCACAGATTGAAGCAGTCAAGTGGGCACACCTGGGTAAGGGGCTCCTGCAAGTAATTGTGCTTGGGATTTTCAATTTGTTTTTGCCACTTTGAGCATTTTCTATAGAAATATGGGAGAATTATGTTTTCGGTAAATGGAAAAGAGAGCCCACAGCCCACAATGAGGGTGATGCTGGAGATTTATTTTTTTAAAAAACCCCCAGCTAAAACAACTTCATGGAATTAAGGGGTCATACTTCTTTTATCTGTCAAAAAGGTGCCTCTGGCTTAGTGCAGAACAGAGTGTTCAGCCTCCGAGAAGAAATAGGAAAAGTCCATAAAGAATTCCACATCTCAACCTTCGCCATCATCCTTCCCTCTGATGTTTTGCATAACATGGATTGGACATCTAGCTGTTTTTCTTTTTGTAAGGATTTGAAGACTTGTCACCCTCCATCCTTAAACATGCTCTTCCTGCCTTTACTCCCCGACAGGTCATGGAATGCAGTGCATATGAAGGTTTTGATGAACTCAGGATAGGGCGAGCCATCAGGTAGATGACACTAAGGAAGTCCCAGTAGGTTGAGGCACAAGGACCTAGGGAACGTATGCAGATTATTGGTTGTTTTTTAACCTGAGGGGGACAGCAGAATCAGGCAATCACCTAGTTTTCACATCACGGTAAACCATAGCTAGTTGATTATTGTGATTCTGCTGGTATCACTGACTTTGCTTTGGGGTGTGTGGAAGGAACACACCACAATCCCTGGTTTGGCGTTCTTGTTGTTACCTTCATTACCTGCCCTTCACCAGCACGGACTTTAGTGCGAATTTCTCCAAATAAACATTTTTTTGTATGCAGTTTCCCCAAGCAATGTCCCCTAATATAATGCATTATTTAATGTTATTTTCACTAATGCATACTTTGCTGTGCAGCGTTTTTGTATACCTTACTTGGCTGGAGACCTGCACTGCAAAATTCAGAAAAGTGTGACTTTCAAAGAGTGGCTGTGTTTCAGTTTGCCTGTTGTTTCAAAAAGTGTGACTTCTGTAGGTTTGCCTTTAAATGCAGACTGAACCTCATTTCTTGCCCAGCCTTTCTTGGGAAGCCTGGGCTTGTGTTATCTTATCTGAGGCATATGGCTTGTTGCCATCCGAGCCATTGGAGCATTCCCTTGTCCCTCTGTCTGCCCTAGAAATAACTCTCAGTGCCATTCTCCAAGCTTGACTGCTTTTTAAAAATAGCATTTGTTATCCCTCACTGGGGATCTTCTTTCCCCTGGTGAATCTCAGGGCGATCTTATTTGAGATGACCTTGGGGCAGGTAAAAAAAAATAATTGGGTGATTCGGAGGGAATAAGCAGGGTGGCGTGGTTGACTTTCATTAGGATCCCCCAGATTCCAGAGTCTGAGTTGCCTTTTCTTTGACACTTTCCAGAGTCACCTAGTATGCATCCCTCATTCATTAATATTTGCTGGGCGTGGTGTATATTCCCATGCTTCCACAGTACTGTAATAAAATCATCATCTGGGAAGCAAGCAAGGTCTGTTCAGAGTGGCTCACAGTGTACATTACATTTACCACTGCAAATTACCCACACCATCACTTAGCTCTGCTTGAATCATTTATTAAGTTAGGGTGCTCTGTAGCAATGCCTGGATGCTGGAAAGGATAATGAACCCTCCAGTGGTGAGAGCGCCTGGGGGTGCAGTGTGGGGAAACTATCCAGACCTTACAGGCTAAATGGAGATCCCTTTGGGACAGGATGCACTTTTTGCTTAAGGGTCTGTGTCACTCCGATCTCATTTCATCTCTCTGCAGGCATAAAGGGGTGTAAATGACACTGACACTTGCTCTAAGCCTCTTTACACTGACAATCCAATGCAAAGCAGCCTTTGTGTAACCGAGATCTCATCGGCACTCTGTGTATGTGTTTTTTCTTTCCAGAGGATCAATTAACCTGCATTAGTTAATGCAGTTTCACCCTCCCTCCTCTTCTTCTGGCTTTTCCTTGGAGCCTTCTCCGCACATCACATATTTATGATGCACCCACAAATGTGGTAATGCAAGCGCACACAGATTAATGATGGGTGACCTACCCACCACACAGTTCAGAATTGGCCTTGGCGAAATGAGTGATTTCCCTCGCCCCGAGAAAGTAAACAAAACCCCTTCATTATTTCTTGACCCTACTTCTGAATTCAAAACTGCATCGTGCTCCCTATGACATCAGGAGCACAACAGGACCCAGACACCTCTCCAGCCCAATCCTCCAGGTCTGAATTCAGAAGAACCCAGGGTCAATTTGTTATTGAATTGAGGCTGTTCAGACTTCAAGAGTTGGTTATTCCGAACTTCCCAAGTTTGGAATCTACTCTCATCACTTACAGAAAAACGCGCTGTAAGATTATGACAAATGCATGTTCAGGTTGGTTGTTAGTATTCAGCTGTCTTGAGAGACAATGGAGTGTGCCTCTGAGGGGGAAGCCAAACCACTGTTTTAGCAGCACCCAAGTTGTAGCATCACCAAAGTCTCCCCGGGGCAAATACCTGGGCAGTATGTATGGTGGTCCTGGGCTGCCTAGACAACACAACGCTGATGTGCTAGAGTGGCAAGAAAGGCTGCATGGCCACATTTCTGTTCTAACCTATTCGCTGTGTGGAGGATCCTCACATAATTTAGAACCCTGAGCACTCAAGAGTTCCAACTCCATGGGAAGCCCCCACTTACAGAGAAGATACAGATATATCTAAATAGATAGGTGTAGATATTGGGCTCAACACAGCAGTGGAAGAATAATAGGAGTAGAAGGAATGTGGGGTTTTGGGGCCAAACACATGGCTCCACAGCCCCATTCACTTTTCTTGCCCTCTATGTGCAAGTAAAAAGTAAGCAAAGGACCCCTGGGCAGTTAAGTCCAGTGAAAGGGTTACGTCCAGTGAAATGGGATGCGGCACTCATCTCACTTTCAGGCTGAGGGGGCCGGTGTTTGTCCACAGACAGCTTTCTGGGTCATGTGGCCAGCATGACTAAACCGCTTCTGGTGCAATGGGACACCATGACGAGTGCCAGAGTGCACATAAATGCTGTTTACCTTCCTGCTGCAGTGGTACCTATTTATCTACTCGCACTGGTGTGCTTTCAAACTGCTAGGTTGGCAAGAGCTGGGACAAAGCAATGGGAGCTCACCCTGTCGTGCGGATTCGAACCGCCAACCTTCCCTTCGGCAAGCCCAAGACGCTCAGTGGTTTAGACCACAGCACCACCCGTGTCCCTTAGGTTGGTTGTTAACTGTTTTGGACATCAGGCTTTTCCATGAATACAAACCCACACAATATAGTTGCCCCAAGTGGGATGCTGGCCAAGGCCCTCCAAGGAGTGTTAATTTGGTAGTAAGTAAGGTTTGCTGTCATGTAATGTACCATGGAAGATGTCTCTCAAGTGAGTTCAAAAAGGCTCTGTTGGTTGCAGAGTCTTGGCATGAGACTGTATCCTTTGATCATCATAGCCATTTCTCCAGTATGTGTTTTTTCTTCTTAAAGCAAGGGATGATTTGGCTCTTTTCCCAACCTTAATCCATTTAGGGCTGTCCAATCCACCACACACTGTAAGTCAGCACAGCAGGGGGAGGACTTGATGGTGTTGGCTGATGTGGGCTTGCTTTCGGAAGGAAGCAAATTGATGGAGATCCTCTCTTGCTCCTTCTGTGAGCAACACATAGCATGGCAGTTTCCCCATATAGGATAGGGTTCTGTCTTTCTTCGGCTGCATCATATAATGGTGTGTTATGTATTACATCTACTTAGGAGATGCATATTTTGCAGTGCAAGTACCAGGTGATTTTGAGAGACTTTCAAACTAAACGGAAGTTTCACTGCAAAGAGAGTGGGACTGACCAAGTGCATCTGTGTGTGTTCATTTATCTTTCCTTCATTTAGCTCTTTCACACAATGCTGGCATTTGAGCTTTAGATCTGTAGTGTTTGTAACATGAGCAGCACGGTTCTCATGATATGTTTGCAAGGGGCATTTCTGAGCAATCGGATGCAATCTTTCAGTTCATCCGAAGGTCACAGAGTGTCCGTATTCAGTTGCCATTTGCTCTTGGTCTCTTTGCACTGTGTTATCAGACAGTCGTGTGATTAGAGGCCTCCATATGGAGGTCTTCTCCATTTGTGGGGGTGCTGTTGACAATGAGGGTCCCGCATATTATGACTCCGCAGAACCTAGTCTTATCGTCCCCTACTGACACTCCTGCATCTGTCTGTGAGGTTTAACTGAAGATTATGGGACACACTACTCCATGTTCTCAGAGGTTCCAGATTGTGCAGCTGCTCTTATTGTGTTGATATGTGTAAGCTGCTGTATAATAACAGTTTTCAAGCACTTTCTAAACAGCTGCTTCACCACTTTGATGCATGACCAGATTAGCCGATCTTGTTGTTTCAACAGACATATACCACACAGCAGGGTGTGAGTAGTCCAGGCATGAGAAAATAAGCCTAGTTTTTTAAAAAAAAAAGTTTTAAGAGCTATAATGGAGCATTTTGTATTTCTTAATTTTCTTCTGCATTTTTTTTGGGGGGGGGGGGAGAAAAGCATTTATATAAACTCACATACTGCTCATATAAACTAAGATATATATTTTTAATGCATCCTATAGGAACATTTTATTATGAAGCATTGCATTATGAAATATATTGTATGTATGTTTATGTGTGTTATAAACATCTACCATTTAGAAAAAGGGCAACTTGCTGCATCTAGTTTCTGTAGCTCTAGTGTGGTGGGTTCCAGATGGACTACAACTCCCATCAGCTTGTATTGCTTGGGGCTGCTGTGAATTGTGGTCTGAAACATCTGGAGGCGATCACATTGGAGGAGACAGTTATAGCAAAATAAAGGGAGGGAAGGGGTCCTGGACCTTTAAAAACACTTGCACAGAAGAGTACCATTCACGAGTACTATATTTTATTATACATGCTATGTTATTAAAATTGTCAAAGATTTCAAACACTCGATTAAAACCGCAATAAAAAATAATGCAACATTATAAATACAAAGGCTAAAATGGAAGAAGCAGCCGTAAAACAGAACAAGCGTTAAATACAGGGGCGCATTAAAGTTACTCATTCAATGCCTGGACCAAATAAATAAACGAAAGTCTGCATTCCAGGTAACAAAGTGAGCCTCTGGCAAGCTACCCTGCATAGAGTTTTTTCCGAAGCTGCAATGTCGCAACCATCAGGCTCTCCACTTTCTGTGGATGCCACTTTCGAAAGGACCTTGGAGACAGGGCTGCTGATTGCAAACAATACATTTAATAAAATACCCTTCCTGTGAAGAGCTTTTTCCTGACCCACTGGTGCCAAGATGTACCCACTTGAAAGTGCAAGACCTTAGCAATGGGCTTCCCTTGCTCCCTTGCCGCCGCCTTCCATCTTTCTTTTGTCTAAGGTTCTGCACTAGATCTTTGTGTGTGACTTTCAATCAGTCAGAGCCCTAATGGCCACAGCCTCGCAATCTCTCTTAATTTCAAGCATATTAGTACCGCATGCAATCAGCCAATCATGCTAGTTGCCCCCTCAGCAGTGCTAGGAATGTGGGAAGGGCATGTATAATGATAGGTATAGAGCAGAAAGCGCTCAGCTTGATTGCCCTTTGGCCAGTGTTAAATCATTTCAGTGCATGCAAACTGTGCACTGCAAAGCACCAAAGCCATGTGACAAGCCCTGTGCAGGATGATTCTGCCAGAACTTAAGAGTTGAGGGCACGTTTTTTAGTCTGGAGCTCCCAGCTGCTGTGAGCAGCACTGCTGAAAGGACAGTGAGTTAGGGCTACAAGTTTTCAAACAAAGCAATGACAATAATCCACCAACAGCATACAAATCAATATGGCTAACCTGATCCCAAACACCCACTCACCCCACTCACACACGAAAACAAAGATCACCACAGCCAATCACAAACAACCACACCCTAGGCCAACTCCAACCTCTCTCACCACCAAAGGAACACAAGTGAACAGCACAAGCAACACTGACACCAAACCCTACATACATTAAGCATAACAGAAACATCGCCACCCGACCCCACCCCCACCCATCATCCCTCCCTCCACCCCTTCTTTCTTTCTTTTTTTTCTCCCCCTAATGTCTCAACAAATGAAACGGATTTGTAAAAATGTTACATGGAAAAAATATGAGACATTACACTTACGTCTGTAAAACAAGAAAATCTTTAATAAAAAAATTAATAAATAATAATAAAGCATTTATATAAATATCATGCCTGAGACTATAAATTTCCATCTGAACCTGGTAACATTAGGTCAGGAGGTTTTAGTCTTTTAGTCTTTGGGATTTCTAGTACGTACGCCTATACTCTGTGTGGCTCCTTCTTTTCCCCAGCTGGAAACTCTTATGCACACTTCTCATTTTTGGGTCAATGGCTTGTATACTTTATGGGGCAGAGTGTGCATATATGTGTATCTACATTAAGAGTCTGACTGTGAACCTCTGCTTGGTTCAGGTGTTCAGTGTTAGTGCTCAGTTAAATAGAGCTCCTCCCCTTTTCCAGCTCCAATCAGAATTAGGCAGAATAAGACTCTTCGTTAAGTCAGAACTCTGGCTTAGCTCAATCAAGTTTAACACCCTCTTTAAATTGGTTAAAATTCATGCAAGCACCCCTGCACTATTTCAGGATTAAGACATACAGAATAATCAAAATAACAAATCCTGACCAGTAGATTAAGTAATATTAAATTAGCAAATAGCTGAGGTCAAATGTGTCTTTGGGAGCAAGGCATATTTCTATTCCTTTTGCCAGAGTTTGCCAAGAAGAACAAGCAAATCAGCAGTGCAGATTTGCATCAGTGAGTTTGGAAAAAAACACATCCCAACAATCCTTTAAATTACTTCCAGTGGCTGTGATATCTAATACAAACAATGGAGATTTGATCGTGTAGGCACTGCTGTTTTCATACATTTCATGAAGAAGAGGAGCAGGTGAAGTTCAAATGCACTCTCCGGAGAATGAAAATATCTCACAGGGCAAGTCACTATTGTGATGTTTAATTTCATCCTAGGTGGGCTGGCTTAAAACTGTTTGTGGAGAGGATACTGCCAGGTTAAAAGATGCTACCTGATAGCTCCCCTGGGTTGCCCTACCAGCCACTCCTGCTCATCATGCTTTCTCTGGCATGGCATGCTCAGCACAGGATGCTCCAAGGAGCCGTTCGCCTGGCTACCACCCCCCATCGCCTGCTTTGCTCCTCTTGGGGTTGCAGACACAGGGAAGTGCCCCAGCTGGGACAGAGCATTGGTGGGTGGACTAGCTAGCTGGCAGCTGCCTCCTTGCTTGCTCCCGGTCTCCTTGCTTAGTGGGGTTTGGCTGTGTTCTGTGCTGCTGTTGCCTGTAAAGGGATGAGATTCCTGGCTGGCTAGGCCCACTATGAGTCCACTTCAGGGTACTGGGAGGCAACAGGCTAGCGGCCTGTTGCTTAATTGAAAATGGAACTGAGAGGAAGTGGGAATGACAAATAGTTCAGAAAGACCCTGAGTTGAGCTGGGCAGCCTATGAAGAGCCTCGGACTGAGGTAGGCTGTTTTCTGACATCCCAAATCAAGGTCAGAATTTATGTAAAAAGTTGGGTCTCAGTAGGTGCTCCATTAACTTTTTTGTGGTTGAGTGGGCAATGGATCTGTGTTGGTCATAGGATTACCATTGAAAAAGTACATGAAAACCACTTGTTTCAACACGCATGAATTCACAAGAACGCATTTAGAAGTCATCTTGTGTACAGCTGGTTCCGTGCTGGATTCGGCTGTTCCCTCTCTCCAACATTCCTCCTCATGAGATTATTGTTGCGTGAGAAGGGAGTGTGAGGCTCTGCTTCCTGGTTCCTTTCCTTCTGTTGCAATTCTCATAGCCCTCTATGTGTTGGGAGCTTTTTCTATTCTAGGCTCCCCTTGTGAGTTCTGAATAAGCTTGTAGCTAGAATCATATAAAATTGGGTCACTAAAAGGATCCCAAATGGCTGTGAGTCAACATTTTCCTTATTAGTTTGGAAATTCATGCAGGACCTTTTTATACTACCACTTTGCAAGTGGATCTCACCATTGTCTGACTAGAAAAATGTGAAGAAGGCTGTTTGAATTGAACATTAGTCTCTGTAATGTCTGTGTCATTGATTCCCATGCCATAGCATGACTTGCATGTTATGAGACCTTACAAAAAAATTATCTGAGAATAGGGAAAAATTGGAAGGGTTTGTGATTGTGCTTGTACAACTGAGTGCCCACCTGTCAAGGCTTGAATCGGTCAGCAACAAAATATATCACCCGAGGCCAGTTTTTATTCAAGAAAACAAACCACAGAGCTCCAGCCTAGTGGTCTCAGCAACTCTTCCTAGGAGGTCCTGCCCTGATGAAGCAGTTGCAAGCACCCTTTTCTAAGACTTCTCCTTTTCAGGGTTTAACCCACACAGTCTCAAACTGTGTCTGTGCACAACTAACCTCTTTTCATTTTTCTATGTGTTCTTGGAGACCAAGGGGGAAGGGGAGCTGGTCTCAGCAGGAGGGGGAGGCTCCCTGGATTCTTCAGCAAGCTTTCGACCCCCTCCTTTCCAGCCTCTGCTTCAGCCTCAGACACTGAACTGTATTTTGTCACAGACTCCTCTTGCTCACTAAACCCTGTCACCTGCTGCTGACACCTCCTCCTCACAGCCTGCTCCTTCTCCCTCTGACCGCTCATCATTGTCCCACCACCACTCCCCTGGTTCTGGGCCTTCCTTCCCATGGGGGTGTCAGTATATGGAAACATCACAGCTGCAAACAGCCAGATTGTTGACATCACATGATGCGCCTATCTGTAGGAAAGAAGAATTTCCCAGGAAGTTCACAGGCTGGAAAAGTCTCTGTGAAGAGTGTAATTTGAAACCTTCCATGTGCGCATGTACAGGAAGTTTGTTAGACGTGCTGGAAGAACTGAACTGAAAGGACGTGTTTGTCTGTAGTGCTGTAATGTCAGAAATAAACATCATGTAAATAGATTTCTGACTACTTTTCTTTCCCCTGCGGAAGCAGGAGGAGGGGGTGTGCATTTCCCCACGCTTGGGAGAATGTTGCCTATCAAAATCTCCCTGGTCTGTCTGGATGTCAGGCAGAGGAGGTTACCGGTAAGCAAGCTCCAAGGACAGTGAGAGGGGCCAGCCTCTGTGGAGGGGGCTTGCAAACCCTGGCTGGTGCCTCCCACCACTTCTCTGCATCCAGCCAGTCCATGGCATCACCATAATACCATAGCTATAAGACAGCAGGCGCTGGGGAGTAGGGCTATAAGAAGGCAGCAAGTTCCAATCCAACCTGTATTCATCATAATCCACATGGTTTCTGCTCTGCTGCAGTTCAGTTTCTGCCAAATACTGTGTTCGCCATCTCACAATCTGCTAGTTAACATAAGTTATGCAATTTATGAAACTATTCGTGTAACTTGCATTCATTTCAATGTAAAGGAAATGTCAAAAACAATGTATTCAAAGTAATGAATTATGTATCATTTGCATGTTTAAAACAACATCAATGTGAATGAATACAGATTATATTGGCTGGATTGAGTTCCGTTCCTGACCACAGGTGAACATACAACCTGCAGCCTTTCCACTTCCCTTTGCTGTTTTTGTCAGAATCCTCCAGCATCTCTACTGAGGGGATGGTGCAGTTGGTCATCAAGTAAACGGCATCCATTGAGACGCATAGCTCTTCTCATATTAAGCAACAAGCCCTCTTGCTAATGTGGCCCTAACTTTGTCCCCATGCTCCTCACAGATGAATTGAACAAGGGCAACACTGAGTCTGTGGGGGATGAAACCAGCAGGCACTGCCATACCCTGGGCTACATCTAAGTAAGAAAGCAGGCAAGGAAGGGCTCTCTGAGGGCAGGTGGGGGTTGGTAGGGCAATGCCGCATCCACTGTAATGGATCGGCCCCCCACTACTGGCCTTGCTTAACAAATACAACTCAGTAACATGGTGCATACACAAACTATGCTCCCCCTTCTGTGCATTCGCTACAGCCGTTTCAGAGTTTGGAAGGAGATTAGTTCTCATCCAAGAAGCCTTTCAGGCAGCCTCATAGCAAATACTGTACTGTGATTCCTGAAGAACAAGCAAATTAGAATAGTGGGCCACAATAAAACAAGAGTTTAAGAATTGCTGTCATAGAACGACAGATTAAAATGCTTACAGATAAATCATTAGAGATCCAGTGTTATGTTTTGACAAGGAACAGTTGTAAGCTGGCCCTGTGCCCAGGAAGGGCTCTCCATCACCACAAACAACATACACTCGCTCTCCAGCTCCCTGTTAATAAATTCTGATTGGGCACTAAAGTTTTACAGCTTCTGTGGTTGTTCACTCTGGACCCCGTTAAATCGCAGCAGGTGATATACAAGGCTGTGAATTGTCGTTTCCCCCCCATCCCTGGTAAATGGAGACTGCACAGGCAAGAAGACTCTATGCTCTGTGACTGCTTGCTGTCCCTTAACATTTCTACATCCTCATTCATGGGACTGAAACTGCATGGGTCGCGCTGGCTGATGATCTCCGGTGGGCTAGGGACAAAGGTGAAAGCTGTTTTCTATTGCTGCTGGATCTCTCAGTGGCCTTTGATACCATTGACCATGAAATCCTTCTGGACCGCCTAGAGGAGCTGGGGGCACTGTTATACAGTGGTTCCGCTCCTTCCTCCTGGGCCGTGTCCAGAAAATGGTGTTGGAGGATGTGTGTTCAGACCCCTGAGTGTTCAGACTTGTGGGGTGCCTCAGGGTTTCGTCCTCTCCCCCATGCTTTTTAACATCTATATAAAGCTACTGGGAGAGATTATCAGGGGGTTTGGGCTGGGTGTTCATCAGTATGCGGATGATACCCAGCTCTACCTCTCTTTTAAATCTGAACCAGTGAAAGCGGTGGATGTCCTGTGTGAGTGTCTGGATGTGGTTGGAGGATGGATGGCAGCTATAGGCTTGCCGTAGGATCTGGCGCTCTGGACAGCAGGCAAAAAAAGAAAGGAAACAAAATGCAAGAACTTTAGGTGCTAGAAATGCACTTTACAATAAGCGCAACCTGTTTTGGGAAAAATCACTTCCTCAAGGGCCCATTTTTAACAACATTTCTCACATCCAAGGTATAGAGCAGTTTGACTGGGATCCCCATATAGATGTATTCCAGCTGGAGTTACATGAATGGACACGCCCCTTTCACCTATTGCCCTTTAGCTGCTGCTCTCAGCCAGTCATTTTGTAGAGTCCAGAAAGAACTGGAAAAAGTTCCTAGCAGCAAGCTGCCTGGTACATCCTCTTCTCCCCAATCTGCCTCACAGAACGTGACACAGTGCAAATGTCCCATTTATCCTATGAGTGGGCTACCCTGGCAAAAATAGCTGCCACCACTGTCCTCAAGGGAAGAAGGGAAGAATAATACCTGACAGTCTTGCAGCTAAGGAGGACAGAATGCTGGACTAGGCAGGTCTTTGGTTTCCTTCAGCAGTGATCTTGTGCCCTTTTATCACTTTCCTGCCTTCCCAGATTTCTGTTCAGGTGTTCTATTCAACCCTTCAAAGAGAGGACTGTCCTCTGTAAAATAAGCACCCATGATGTTAGCTGAAATATGAGGAGGGCAGGAGAGGGACTAATAATAATAATAATAATAATAATAATAATAATAATAATAAACCCACTGTATCTGCAAAGAGGATTAGCCTCTGTTTACAAGCTACTGTATGTGTTATTCTAGAGTTTTGTCTTGGACAGTATGATTCACTGGTGCTTTTAGGCAGACGCTGTCCACTGTAAATTTAAGTAGCTGTTTGTTTGTTTGTTTTCATTTTTTAGATGCCCTGATGTTTGCCCTTCTTTGCAAATACCGAGTCTATATGAGATTGGCCAATGCACAAACAATAGCTGTGAAGCCCCAGTAGGAGGTAAGTATCATTATTCAAATACTTATTTCTATTATTTCACAAGAAAGCCTGTTGTTAAAAAGCTGAATGAATCTTGGCAAAATGGTGTGTTTTTTAAAGTGGCAGGAATCTATTTGGAACACACAGATCTTCCTTTATGCCACCAATTCCCTTTTCCTGGGCTGAATTTTGGACCAACTTATTTTGGCACCAAAAAGAAGCTCATTTTGCTCCGAAGTTATTTGGACTATATTTGTACAACTACTTGTGAAAAGAGAAAATACAAACATAGTCGTTGTGTGCTATGGACTACTGCAATGCGCTGTATGCGGGGCTACCTTTGAAGGTGACTTGGAAACTACAACTAATCCAGAATGCGGCAGCTAGACTGGTGACTGGGAGTGGCCGCCGGGACCACATAACACCGGTCCTGAGAGATCTGCATTGGCTCCCAGTACGTTTCCGAGCACAATTCAAAGTGTTGGTGCTGACCTTTAAAGCCCTAAACGGCCTCGGCCCAGTATACCTGAAGGAGCGTCTCCACCCCCATCATTCTACCCGGACGCTGAGGTCCAGCGCTGAGGGCCTTCTGGCGGTTCCCTCATTGTGAGAAGCAAAGCTACAGGGAACCAGGCAGAGGGCCTTCTCCGTAGTGGCGCCCGCCCTGTGGAACGCCCTCCCATCATATGTCAAAGAGAAAAACAACTACCTGACATTCAGAAGACATCTGAAGGCAGCCCTGTTCAGTGAAGTTTTTAATGTGTGACATTTTAGTGTATTTTTGGTCTCTGTGGAAGCCGCCCAGAGTGGCGGGGGAAACCCAGCCAGATGGGTGGGGTACAAATAATAAATTATTATTATTATTATGGCTGTGTGAGGGCATGGCCATGTTCAGGCCTGGATGCAGGCCCTGCCCCCAGCATCTCTGGACATACGTCTCCCTGTGTATGTTGGCCTGACCTTCTCACTTTCAGAGGGAAAGGTCTTCCGGGACTTTAATTTACATTTGCTTGAAAGTAAATCCTGGTTTATCAGGATCCCCAATTGTGCCATATGCTCCACTCGTTTAGTTTTGAAATGCTGAAATATGTTAAAATAAAGCTTGCTTGTTCCAGAAACAGCAACTTGATCTAGTCTGAGATGCTGGGATTTTTCTGACCTGTAGACGCCCTATCCATGACATGTGGATCTTAATGCAATTTCTTTTTCCTTGGCAGAATGAGTGAGAGGGACATCCGAAGCTTGAGCAAAGGGGTATTGGTGCTCTCTCTCTGCCTTATAACGCTATGGGGAAGGCTGACTCTAGCCTCATCACACCACAGAAGCCATTCAGGTAGGCCAAACAATCCCTCTTGAATCTCCCCTTGTTTCTTATTGCAGCGTTTTGACTAAAAGTGTGTGCGCAGGATTAGACTTCTTGCATCTCCAGACCTTCTGAGGACTTGCAAGATGCTACCAACTGGACTTCTGAAGAAGGTTCAGTTTTTTATGTTGAGAGGTTTAGAGCAGGAGTCACCCGTGTGTCCAGAAGTACCTCCTATGGCACCTGCAAGAAGTCTCCATAAATACTCCTCAGAAATCTACAGTGCAGCAGAGATTGTTTTCTCTTCCAGTTCAGTTGCTGTTTACACTGGTTTGGCTTCTCCTATACACAGCATCCATTTTGTGACTGGTGCCCTTGGTACTTTCTCAGAATTTCAAGTCTGTTCAAAATTCCAGGTGTGAGGGGTGTACTCAGATGTACTCTAGAGGCAGAACACCACCATTATTTTAGAATTCTTTCTCAGAGCATGCTCTCTCAATGCTATAACAGCTGCATAAAGCCAGCAGGTATTTGACACTGGGCACAGAGGGAGGGGGAAGCCAGCCACTTACTGAACTCAGTAAAAATGAACCTCAGACCCTCATCCCTTCCTCCTCTCTGCAAAAGGCCATTTTAATGATTGGAGAAGGTGGAAGAAACAACATTACATAGGTTCTTGCCTCAACACTGTCTCCTGCTGGGTGGAGTTCACATGAGCACGTGAGGTTTGGCACCTGCCAAGTCTCAAAGAAGAGCCTGGCTGCAGGGTAATTTCCTGGCTGCCCAAGCCAAGAAAGGCATTGGCAAATTGCGAGTGTACCTTAGGAAAAAAGATGCACAAACTTCAGAACCCTTGAGTTTTTCCTCAACATAAACCTCCTTTCTGAGACAGACTCAAGCCCCTTTCACACCTAAAATGTGCATTGTGGAGAATGGTGAGCAGCATTGCAGCAGCAGGCTTAGTCCCTGAATGACAGACATTCATTGTAATATTTGAAATGACTCCCACATATGTGATTGTACACATGGGCAGCTTTTCTCTGCTCGCTTGGTAGTCCTGTTTTTTCAGGGTTTCCAAATGCATGGACAGAGTCATCTGTGTCTGCAGTTGTTCTCATAGTAGTGTTTTCAGAAACTACAACGAATGTGCATGGGGTGGCTGGGTAGAACTTGCTGGAATGCTGCAGGCACTCTCCCATTTGTGCTTATTGTACCTGATATAGCCTCTGAAAATGACATCAGGCAAATGCAACTCCCAAGTGGACATCTCTGCGACAGAGCTCAATGTTCCATGTGCAGAGAAGGGTCTTCTCCCTGCAAGAAGTTCAGTCGCTTTGCTGCAATCAGTATCTGGTTGACCACTGTGAAAACAGGCTGGTGGATGAGATGAGCCTTTGGCATGGTCTAGCGGGGCTCTTCTTATGCTATTATTGTGTTTTAAATGGAATGCAAAACTCAGCAAAATCTGATTCAGCTAATGATTTATCATGGATGTGCAGGTGATAACTGCTTTGCTTCTCCCTTGCTGTCGGTGGGAGCAATAAACATGACCTCTGACTTAGCTTTATGCTCAAACCAGGGTTGCTCCAAACAAACCATGGTGTGTAGCCAAGGTGTGTTATTGAGAGTTAAGAGTTTGAGCAAAATAAACCACTATTCCTGGTTCAGATGTCAGGATACTCCAGGTATTGTGTATTATTGCTTGTGCTAGGCGAGGAGCAAAGCAGGAGTCATCTCTGCTCTTGTGGTGTACCATTAACTACTGTATGGTTCACTCAGATGTGTCAACTGGGCAATAACAAACTATGGAGAACTTCTGCTCACTAAGGTATAAAACTATTGTCTGTCCCCCACCCCACAAGCTTAGGGCTTTCAGCTGAAGCTTAGCCTTATGATATTTACATTTTGACCTGTTCATTATGTCCAGTGGGAATACTGTAGCGACATGCCTTTTTGCCAGAACAAGTAGTAAATAAACCTCAGAAATCGATGAATGTTCCCATGATTCTTGTATTTTAGTTTTTGGATTTTAAAACTGATTCTTAGGTTTTAATTCTAAGGAACTGGAAGTGTTCTTTAGTTGGGTTAATTCTTTATTTGTGTTAGTCATAGGGCTGACTCAAGTTGCAAATCCCACAAATTTTCTTATCGTGGGTAGCCATTTGGTTATCGCTGGTATTTTCCTCGGCTGTTGACTCAGTTTTGCAGCCTGTAATTTCTGTTGCATTTCTGGCCTGGTGCTGTAAATGCAGGTGGCAGTTCTTGTCAAGAGTGCTTTCTGCCCGTTCCAACTTATTTCAGCCTGCAGCCTGACTTGGAGAGATTACCACCATATGTACGTCTTTGCTGCAGCGAAGCTTGGTTAAGATTAGAAGTCATATTATGGCTTTATTCCTTGAAACTTCATCTGATGGAGAATGTGAGGAGCTTTGGGATCTGGCACTTCCACAAACTGTACCTAGTTACAAGTTTATTTTTCTGTCTATTTGAAGGTACAGTTCTATTGCTTAAAGCTGTAAACAGCTTTGAATCAGACTCCCCCCCAAATCACTAAACAATCTATCTCTCCTTGCCTTACTTGCCTTACTATCGCTAGATTTGGCCCCAAATTCTACCCTTAAATCTAAAGAATTAATTTCCTTCCTGTTCAGAGCAGCTAAACTAGTTATTACCCAACGATGGAAGAAAGCCTCTAATATACCAATAAAGGCTTGGATTAATAACACCTGGAGCATTGCTTTATTAGAATGCCTCACATACCATTGGCAACTAATCAAAGGCATCTCCAAGAAAGATACCTTTGGCATGATTTGGTCTCCTTTTTTCTATTTTATTGAAAAAGAACAGGATATTTTAATGCCACCATCATCACAGAGGTGCTGTGGAGGGGATATATTAATTTAAAATGTCCAGTAAACCAGATTGAGAGTATTTGGTGAGCCAACATGACAGTGACATGGGACTGAAGAATGGAGTGATCATTCTGTGATATTATGGTGATATTATGGCAGTGGATGAAGCTGTGTTGTAACTTTTGAATAAATGTGTTTTAATAAAGAGGGGGAGAGAGAGCTTTTCCTGGAGGCTTTAAAATGAGTGGCATTGGCAATTCGTGGGACGCAGGTGGCGCTGTGGTCTAAACCACTGAGCCTCTTGGGTTTGCCGATCAGAAGGTTGGCTGTTCGAATCCCCGTGACGGGGTGAGCTCCCGTTGTTCGGTCTCAGCTCCTGCCAACCTAGCAGTTCAAAAGCAGGTCAAAGTGCAAGTAGATAAATAGGTACCACTCCGGCAGGAAGGTAAATGGCGTTTCTGTGTGCTGCTCTGGTTTCGCCAGAAGTGGCTTAGTCATACTAGCCACATGACCCGGAAAAACGGTCTGCGGACAAACGCCGGCTCCTTCAGCCTGTAAAGCGAGATGAGCGCCGCAACCCCAGAGTCATCTGCAACTGGACATAACTGTCAGGGGTCCCTTTGCCAATTTTTATTGGCAATTCAGGCATGTTTTATAGGCGCTGCTGTGCAATTATGCCAAATAAGGCAAAGGGGTCACTTGATGTTCTTTCAGACTGGGACCTGCATACAAAGAACAACAAGAATAAAGTCTTGAAATGTATTCAGCCTTAAAAAGCAGCGGTACAATGTGTGTGCTTTTGCTGTTAGGAATATGCATCTAGGAATATGAAGCTATACCTGACCTACTTGCTTCTGTCATTGTCAGCATGGGTCATTCCCAAGTATGCCGTTGGGTGGAGGATGAGCTTCTGTTACACACAGAGTCATCTAAACATGGCAATGTAGAATTTAGATTTTTCAGAGGTGGGCAGTCGTGAACATAGTTAGCACACAACGGCATTAATGTGTCGTGCATGCCAAAAACCTGTCCCACTGTTTTCTGCTGTATCTGAACCGAGAGCTATGGAGCTGCAGGCAGTTGGAGTTCAGGATATGAGGACTTCAAAGGATTTCTGCCTGAGACTTGCTTCCCTAATTGCTCCATGCTACAGGGAGCAATTAAAAGTGAGTAGCTGCTCTGGTGCTCTTCCTATTCACAGGCTTGGGGGAGCCTCTTTAGTTTACCGCAGGTGCCTAAATCCCATTTCTGCTGTCTAGCATGTGTCTCGAAGTGTGGTTGGAATTTAGAGAAAGAGAGATGCATAATAAACACCTGTCTGCGGGGAATAAAGGCAAATGATGCTCCCGTCTCAAAGGTATGCTTGCATTGTAGCCATCCAATTTGCAAAAAAACCCAACGAAACATTTCTGTCATTTTCATATGCAAGTTGTTTTCCACATCATTTAAAAGAGAAGTTCTTTCTTTCGATGGGGAGAGCTGGTGGAATTCGGGCAAATTAATCTCCTGATTTGGATCTCAATTCCATCCACGTCTGTGGCGTACTTGCATCTCACACTGCAGTAATGCCTCTACAGTTTGTGTTTCTGCCGTTGGTTTCTGCCCACCATGGTCTGGCATTAAGGCAATCAAGCTTGGTGACCCTTCCCTGCGTTTTGGCATAGGAACTGTGTTCTAAACTTGCTTCTGTGCATAATAAAGTGGGAGGGCCATGTGCACATAGCGAGCTCCGTGAAAAGCACACAGATTATTTCCAAGATCATAGAATCGTAGAGTTGGAAGGAATCCTTAGGGTCATCTAGTCCAGCCTCCTGCAATGCAGGAATCTCAGCTAAAGTATCCATGACAGATGACCATCCAACCTCTGCTTAAAAACCTCCAAGCCCACCACATCTTCCAAGGGAGTCCATTCCACTGTCAAACAGCTCATACTGTCAGAAAGTTCTTTCTGATGTTGATTTGGAATCTCCTTTTTTTAGCTTGAATCCATTGGTTCGGGTCCTGCCTTCTGGAGCAGGAGGAAACAAGCCTGCTCCATCTTTCATTTCCTTTAAAAGTTGCAATACTCCTGGTTTGGCTCCACCCCGCTTAGGGCTATATTAATGAGTCCATACGTAGGAATTACCGTATTTTTCGCTCTATAAGATGCACCAGAACACAAGACGCACCTAGTTTTTGGAGGAGAAAAACAAGTAAAAAATATTCTGAATTTCAGAAGCCAGAACAGCAAGAGGGATCATCCGCTGCACAGCGAAAGTAGCAATCCCTCTTGCTGTTCTAGCTTCTGGGATAGCTGCACAGCCTGCATTCGCTCCATAAGACACACACACATTTCCCCTTACTTTTTAGGAGGGAAAAAGTGAGTCTTATAGAGCAAAAAATACGGTACTTACAGAAGTACTCCCATGTGTGATGATTATTTATTTATTTATGTGTGTATCTATCTATTTATTTATCAAGTTCTCTGTACTATTTCTGTGGAAAATGTGGTACATAATAAACCAATAATGCACTGCATTCAGTTTTACATATGAGCACAGAAAATTGCTTTAGGCCTTCTCAGTCTGTAGATTCTTTTCAAAATCCCCTCTGCATCCAGAAGCTGCTGATTTTACCATCTGTGGAACATATTTGGGCCACACATTGATGTTTTTCAATTTAATTTTAGCAATGTAAATTTGTGCATCAAGTATATGAGGGAAGATGCAGAAGAGTTAGACTGCAGCTGCATTTGCTAATGTATGACCTTACGTAGACCCCTGTTCCACTTCTGCCATTCCCCGCTATAGATAAAACAATTCTAATCCTATAATCCCTGATATCACTGCTCACAACTAACCTATATCTCCCAGTGTGACTATTCCAAACAATCAGTGAGCATTCAGCCCCTTTATCATCTTGCTAACCTGCAGCCAGGTACATATGAAGATAAACGTAACAATAATAATAATATCATATTTGGAGAGAATGCAGAACTTGCCTACAATAGTTGCAGTTTCCACAAGTGATCTCATGGGTGCGATCCATCAGGGGATTCCTAGGAAGGAGAACAGTTGCTGTAAATGAAGATAGCCCCAGTTTTGGGAAGATTTTGCATAGGGGGAGCTGGCATTCTGTGGATAGGAAAGGCTTGCAGTATTTAGATATTCATCATATTTGCATGTCACAGCAAGCCATAAGACATAGCTTACTGTGTGATTTGCTTCCTGACGCTCCCTGCCCTTGCTGGAAGGAAACAAACCATGACTGCTGACTCAGAATCATATCAGGAAAAAAGGGATTGAGGTTTGGTTTGCTCTGTAGCTAAGGAGTGGGTTTTTTTTTTTTTTTTGGCTTATTGATTGCAGTTTGTTTGTATTTTGAGCAAAGCCATGATCCCTGATTTGGGCAAGGTGCTGAGCCTTATTTCCACTTTGTATCATCATGACACTAGGTGACTTAACTTCAAAGGAAGCGCCAAATGTTGGAAGGATTAGCTCTGAAGGAGAAGTGATCCTAGTATGTAATGGATCTGATCTTTTGCTACCCTGTACAGATCTGGCCTCAAAACTCTGTGAACCACCCTGACATCTTATGATGACTGGCAGTATATAAATCTAATAAGTAAAATAAAATCAGAATTAAAAATTAATTTGGTGCCCAATTCAGAAGGCAAACCCTTTTCATGAGTCCCATTGAGATTTCTTTGCAGGGCTTTTCTGAAGCGGGAGGAGGATTGGGATGAGAATGCAGAGCTTGGATCTAGGGGAAGGGCCCTGTGGTTTGGGAGGTGCTGATCTGGATGCTAGGGAGAGGTTCGGTGAGTTGCCTGGAGACAGTCACAACTCAGTATCATCAGATGCCCCAAATGTCATGGTAGATCCTCCTGATGTGATTGTGCTTCCTGAAGCTAAATTGGAGAGTGAGCTGGCTATGCTGACTCCTTCTCGAAGGATGTTGTGATGGCTGAGACCATGCAAGTAGATCCAACCTACTTGCAGGAGTGCCTGCTTGCTTGCCCAGTCCTGTGGCTCAGGACAACCACCACACGGATGACTGCTCTTCCAAAGGGAAGCTCATTTACACATCAAATGTTGGAACCAAATCTTAGCATGCATCTAGCTTGTTCCTTAGAGCTCTGCTATGAACTTCTGAACCATGTAACCCAGGCTTCCTCAAACTCAGCCCTCCAGATGCTTTGAGACTACAGTTCCCACCATCCCTGACCACTGGTCCTGCTAGCTAGGGATTATGGGAGTTGTAGGCCAAAAACATCTGGAGGGCCGAGTTTGAGGAAGCCTGGTGTTACCTGTAGCCTGATCTATGTTTCGGCATTGTAGTGATTTTTGGAATAAAGCAACAACTGAGCTGTGAGTCCAAGACAGGCAAAAACACCCAAGCAGGCTGCAATGCAGGGCCAGGGAGGGGTGTGGCTTGGAGAAAGGGGGTGGAGCCTGGGGAGAATTCTGAGCACCTGGTTAATAAGCTGGGAGGGCTGCATTTGGCCCTGGGCCTGAGATTCTCCGCTCCTGCTGGTAAATAGCTTGATTGCTTTGTGAATGTATCCACTAGATTTCCTGCTGCGGAACAGAGCACCTGTTAAAGATCTACCCACTCACCCACTCCCCACTCCTCATCGACAGTGATGGATTTTTATTAAAGTAAGAATGGTATTATGATGAGGACTAATGATCGCAAGCCAAAGCTGCTTGACTGCATCCATTTAGGCAACTTAGGCTGGATATTCATTGCCTTGCTGAGCCTAATGCCACCCCTATTTCATGTGGAAATACCTTAATCGCATTGTTTGATGTATGCATCTATTTAAATGCAGCTGCTTGTTGAAAGCAGCTCTGTGGTGCCTTCTCATCGTGCGCTGCTTGGGCCTGACTGATTGGATTCAGTTTCAGAAAACCGATTTTAGAAAAATGATTGTTCTTGAACAAGCACATGCTAAACAGGAAGGTGGCGATTAGACAAGGCGACAGATCTAAAAGCCCTAAACAGTCATCTCGTTTCCAGATTCCTAAGTAAAGAAATCTATTTTGTTTAAATGCCATAGAATTAGTGAGGGGGTCTCCCTCTCTTAGCTCACATTGAATTGGACTGGAAAATAAGTAATTATTTTATTATTATTTTTAAGGAGGGGGACATAATAGCTGACTTTCAGACCCATAGCTTTGGATATCAAATTTGGAATTGCTGTGGAAATGGGAAAAGTTGCATGTCTTAAGTAGCCCTTTTTTTCTCGTGCACTAACAGCCTGATGGAAAGGAGAGGATAGTGAATGCTGGATGTGATAGTCTAGCTTCCGCTACAGCTGGGTAAATGTTGTGGGAGGGGGAAGTGTTTGGAGGCATTGGAAATGGTAGGTGAGTACACTGGAAATTCTTCTCCGGGTTGGATTTTAATCTGAGACAGATAAGAATTTGGGGGGCCTCTCATAGAATCATAGAATTGCAAAGTTGGAAGGGACCCCAAGGGTCATCTAATCTAACCCCTGCAATGCAGGAATCTCAACTAGTTTATACATGACAGATGGCCATCCAACCTCTCCTTTTGAAGTGACAATTATAAACCCCTGAATCTTGTAATTCTCACCTCTCCTTTGAGCAATGAGGTCAGTATCTAAGCTGGTGAACTTCACTAGCAGTTTTACTTGGAGTCAACAAAACCATTGTCCTTTTGCTGTGTAGATTTTGTACAGTGGCTCTGCATAGCCTCTAGTAGTATGTTTAAGCTGGGAACCATTGATTATGTTTATTGTAATAGGTTTTAGTATTTCTGGTCGGTTCGTAAGTAGCTTTGAGTAATTTCTATGAGTAAAGTGTCATTTCTGCCTCTGGCAGGGAAGAGTGCAGCTGCTCCCTTTGAGGGTCTGGATCTGGGCAAGAGTCTGTCAGTTTCAGGACCTCTACCACAGAATTTTCTAGAGGGGTATGGGTAGCTTTCCTCTACGGATGATGGCAAAGAGCAGAGAGATCACTCTGGCTGGAACCTGTAAGTCTAGAAAGAAACCCTTCTGGAATAGAAGCTGTTGGGTTTGAAACTGTTTCAGAGAATCTTTGTACTGTGTGGCCACCCAATTCAACCAGTCCACATTTATTTATATATTTAAAATACGTTTATATTGCCTGTGGTCATACTGGATTACTGGAAAGCTGTGATTGGCAGAGAGTTTTCAGTATCTATATGTGAGATAAGATGGAATTTATGCTTACAGTCCTCACCAAGGATGGTTGATATGGTTTAGCTACAACTGCAGGACAACCATTTTGCCAGCCCGATGGCAGACATTCATGTGCATACTTCATATAAACCGTGGCATAAAAGCTGAGTGCATGTATCATCCCCATGCAGATTATTTTTGCAATATGCTCTGCAGTTGATGTGACAAGATGATAAAAATATGTTTCCCCCCCTCTGTGCTCAGTTAAGGTGTTAGTAGTAATGAGCAGTAAAAACAGGTCTAGTTCTCTCTAGTAGCCATTTAATAATACATGTGTGAAAGGCAGAAGTGAGTTTAAAAACTTTAATTATTCATTGAATATTAGTAGTAGCGATGTGCTGTGCCGAGCACGGAATACAGATTTCTCACTTGGCCTCTAACTGGGATAGAAATGAGTGTGGGATCTTTCTATGGTAGAATTCATTATCTGATTTGATGTTTGGCTGTCGGAGAGCTAAGGAGCAGATGTTTACCACATCTCAGGTCAGTAGCCTGAAAAGCTTAGAATCATTAGCAGTGTGGAGGTAGTGCCAAAAGAAAGATGGGGGCCCTCCAACCATATACTGAAAAGCACTGATTCTACTCTGGAATGCATAAGGTAAAAGGTAAAGGGACCCCTGACCATTAGGTCCAGTCGTGGCCGACTCTGGGGTTGCGGCGCTCATCTCGCTTTATTGGCCGAGGAAGCCGGCGTACAGCTTCCGGGTCATGTGGCCAGCATGACTAAGCCACTTCTGGCGAACCAGAGCAGCGCACAGAAATGCCGTTTACCTTCCTGCTGGAGCAGTACCTATTTATCTACTTGCACTTTGACATGCTTTCAAACTGCTAGGCTGGCAGTATCTGGAATGCATAAATCATGGCAAAAACAGCACAGCCCCCATTCAGTTTGGGACCTGAATTTCGAGGTGGTTCCAGTCTGACTCAGGATGATCCAACAATGACCCAACCTGTATCCATGCCCTGAATCAAATAAAGAGGGCTTGCACAATGTTTATTTAGGGGTTTAAGCCACAATTAAGCATGTGGCTGGGAGTGGAGAGGGGAGGAGACACAGGCATCTTACGTTTCCTTCATTACCCCATTTCCTCATCACCCAACTTTTGACCATCCTGGCTTGTTCCAGGTGGATCTGATCCAACCTGGTGCAATTCAGGGCTGCCTCAACCTCCTCCGGCTGAATTTCAGGTTGACGTGAATTGGACTGATTTGGTTTGGGATCTGAGATTTGGCTGCAACAGTTCCACAGCCCTAAAAAGCAGCCTATTGTTTGATCTAGAGCAGGGGCCCAGGGTGGCCTGTTTTGCTGCGGTAGGCACAATCCAGCCCATTTAGCTGCCTGCACTGCCGCTGGCCCCACCACCACAACTGCACCTCACCTGCAGCTCCGCCTCTTCTGCTGCCGCAATGCAGTGCAAGCCATGATAGTGCCGTGTTAGCAGCGACTGCAAAGGTGCTGTGGCGCCAGTGGCAGTGGCGCAACAGCAGGGAGGGGGAGGCAGTCAGATCACCCCATGGAAGTGCCAGCCTTGGCAGGGACAGACAAACTTCATGCTTGTTGAATCTAATTCATATCTTACTAGGATTCCAAAGGGTACCAGCCACTTTTTTTAAACAAATAAATAAATACTAGAATTGCAAGTTTTAGATGTTTGTGTATTTTAACAAGAAACCCAAGATTTACCAAGCAGAGCCAGATGGAAAAGAGGTATATTTTGAAGAAGAGGGTTCCTTTGAGCATATTATGAGTCAATGGAGTTGTTTTCAGTAGCAGAACTGAACTGAGATCATAATTCTTGGTCTCAAAATTCCACTCCTATTTATTTATTTCAGCAGCCTAATTTCAGTGGGAAAAGTAGTTTTATTGATGTTATTGCCATCACGGCAGACAATCTTCCCCCTTCTCTTGTTTGCTTTGCATGCAAGAAGGTCCCATGTTCAGTGTCTCGCATCTCCCCTGCCTGACACCTTGGAGAGCTGCTCCCAGTCCTGATGTAGGCAATACTGAACTAGATGGAACAATGGCCTGACTCCGTATAAGGCTGAAGCAAGACTGAGCAAGCAGAGGGTTCTTGCTTTGGCTGCTTATGTTGTTTATGAGGAATGAACATGTAATTCCTCCTGATGCTCAGCCTTGCTTCCATTCCTAGCCCTTCTCTTCTGGGACTAGGGGTGGAAACAGGCTACTGATCCTGTTTAAAGCAGCAGATAGAAGTGAACTAGTTGCTCCCACCTTGATCAGGCTTGCAATTGGGGGCAGGGGCAGGGGTTGCAGAGAGAAGGAAAGGCTGCTCTGCCTCCCCGCCTTTTTCCTTTGACCCAGAAAGGCATCAATAAAACTGCTAGCACAGTTGCAAAGCTAGGCAGTGTCCAGTATGGTTTCAGACAGATATTAGATAGGATGGGGGACTGCATGTTGAAATTCCTGCATTGCAGGGGATTGGACTAAGATGATTCTCATGATCCCTTCCAAATCTACAATTCTATGATTCTATGAGTAGTGTTCTGGAAGTGAAATTATCCCACACTGTATGTCAAAGACAGAAGTGGTATTTCACACCCACTACAGACACCAGATATTTAGGGCCACCCCCAGCAAATGTTTCCATTGTTCACGCCTCAGATTCGCCAAGCATTGAATAAGTAAAACTTTTTTCAAATCAGAATGAGGCTGGCTTGTGGGAAACCACATGAAAACACAGGGGGGTGGTTGTATTCAAAGAAACTCTGTCTGTAGGTGCCTGTGGATCCTGGTTCACATCATGTGTTCAGGGCAGAAGTGGGAACACACTGGATCCAGATGAACCGCTGAGATTAACCACTGATGTATACAGACCCGAAGACTATGTATCACACATGGGAGACAGAATTCCCCAGTGTGAGTTAAGTCTGGCAACACAGTAATTGTCTGTGCATTTCTTAAAACAATTTGTGGATGCTGCTGTTTCTGTCTGTCTGTATTTGTGTGACAAGTGATATGAGGAGCAATTGTAGATCTCTGGAGAAAGACTTTGTCTTTCCAAGTAATGGCACAAAGAACGTGTTTGGCTGCTCAGTTAAAGGTCAGTCAGAATCGGGCATGGTTTAAATTTTATTTTGTACATCCAGGCTTCAAAAGCTCTGTGCTTTTACAATGCATATATGCTCCTGCAAGATAATGTGTTTTCCCCCCAAAGTTCTGGAGGGAAAATAACAGCTAAACTGGAGTGAAAAGCATTGCATACAGTGCAGGAAATTGTCCCAGGCTCTCAAAGGGTTTCCTGCTGCTCAGCATTAAACACTCTCTGATTTGCCTTCTCAGATAGAACTGATAGGAGGTTTCTTCCAGCTCAGCAAGAAACGGAAAGGGGGGCAGTTGCAGGAGAAGAAAAAACTATTACTCTCATTATACATGCTCTCTAGAGCAGGATCCTCTCTTTGCACAGATGCATAATATGAAATGAAAGCCGCATGCAGATCACTGGAGTTTTGTGGCAATGTTAGCTGCCACTAACAAGATAGACCCATTCCCATTGTCATCTGGCCATTACCATCTATGCCCCAATGTGTGACCATGAATATACTCCCCCTGACTAGGGATGTTTCAAGAATTTGTTTTTTGCAAATATGAACCACTTGATCTGCATCTCTTCTTTATCTTATTTATTTATTAACTTTCTATACTGCCCTTCATCCAAAGATTGCAGGGCAGTTTACAATATAATAACACAAAAGCACATACAATTATAACAAACGAAAACAATATTCCCCACCACAGTTTGTTTAATTAGCCAAAGGCCTGGAAGAAGAAGAATGCTTTTTCTGGGTGCCTAAAGATATGTAACAAAGGCACAGAAAAGGCCCATTCTGTGTTGCCATTCTCTGAACTTTTCTGGGCACACAAAGAAGGCCCTTAGATTATAGTTGCAGGGTCTGGGTCAGATACATCCTTGAGGAATTGCGGTCCTGAGCTGTTTAAGGCTTTATAGGTCAAAACAAGCACTTTTAATTGTGCCTGGAGATGAATTGGCAGCCAGTGCAGTTGGGCCAGGATTATAGAATTTTGAGGCTGCAAAATAATCTCTTTTTAAAAAAAAAAAAAATATTTATTAAAATTTTTAGAAGTACAAAAAGAAAATACAAAAAACATCATTTTAAACAAAAAAAGATAAAATACAAAAGAGAAAAAATAAAAATAAAAAAGAGAGAGCAGAAAATTAAGATCCATTAAGCAAAAAGAAAAATCAAGGAAAAATACGGCAAATCTTCCCATTACTTATCTTTCATTAGCTTATTTCCCTGACCTCCTCACACCTCCCTTTTTTGTATTCTAGGTCAATTATCCATTTCAGCAAATCCTTTCCCTCTTTTCAAATTTTAGTCCTGTAAATTTATCTTGATATTACTATAACTTTACTTTCCCTCCTTTCACCAATTAACAGTCTGTTTTTTCCTAAACCTTTATGACATTTCTGCTAAAATCACATAAATTCTTTCCAACATCATTCTAACATTCATTAATTTTGCAGTGTTTCTGTAAATAGTCTTTAAATTTCTTCCAATCTTCCTCCACCGACTCTTCTCCCTGGTCTCGGATTCTGCCAGTCATTTCCGCCAGTTCCATATAGTCCATCACCTTCATCTGCCATTCTTCCAGGGTGGGTAGCAGTGGCGTAGCGTGGGTTGTCAGCACCCGGGGCAAGGCAAGTAATTTGCGCCCCCTAATCCGTGGATTTGCGCCCCCTAACCCGTGGATTTGCCCTAACCCCAGATGTTGCGCCCGGTGCGGCCGGCCCCCCCTGCACCCCCCACGCTACGCCACTGGTGGGTAGATCTTGTGTCTTCCAATACTTTGCAATAAGTATTCTTGCTGCTGTTGTAGCATACATAAAGAAAGTTCTATCCTTCTTTGGCACCAATTGGCCGACCATGCCCAGGAGAAAGGCCTCTGGTTTCTTCAGAAAGGTATATTTAAATACCTTTTTCATTTCATTATAGATCATCTTCCAGAAAGCCTTAATCCTTGGGCATGTCCACCAAAGGTGAAAGAATGTACCTTCAGTCTCTTTACATTTCCAACATTTATTATCGGGCAAATGATAAATTTTTGCAAGCTTGACTGGTGTCATGTACCACCTGTGTATCATTTTCATTATATTCTCTCTTAATGCAAAATAATCTCTTGAGGCTGATTCAATTTAAGCACATGGGATCCCACAACTGGATATTCTATATAATTTAAAGTCATGGCATTCCAAATTAGAGGATCAATTTGCTTGTTAATTGTACCCATTGTTATGGTATGAGGTTCCATTACATTATGCTTTTCAATTCTGGCATCATAGCCTACAGATTTAAGCTGAATATATCCTTTTTTCAAATCACAGTATGTTTCTTTCAAAGGGAACAGCCAATATGGGGGTCCAGCAGTACCTATATTAGTTGTTTTAACAAACCCCCTAAAGTTCTTCCAGTCAAAAGTAGTTATTGAGTACTCTTATCTCATAGAAGAAGCCATGGTTAAAGATAAACTGTCGGCAGATCTCCACTCTCTCTTAGTTAACACAACAATTTGGAACTGTACTGGAGAATTAGGTGCCCAGGTAACTGCAGAAACCACCATGATGTTGCAGAATGGTTCCTCAAAAATATAATATCCATGGGTAACATTAAATTGAGGGTGACAGAGAAGCTTGGAATTCCAGGTATCATCCTTCTCCACAAAGCAATAGTTTACAGATAACTCTTCCTCTACAAAAGTCTACTTAATCAGCAGGGTGTCATCACATTGAGTGGTAGACACAATTGAAAATGGATGTGGGGGGACCAGGAACTTTTCCTTTCATGGATTCTCTCATTGGGTCTGTCAGTTCACATTTCAGCTTCACATCACTCTTCCATCCTCAAAGCACTTCCAAAAATTAGTAATCTCCCACACCTCAAGCGTCACTTGTATTGGTCTAGGTATTATGCATTTGGGGGCATAATCTGTCCTTAAGGTGAAAAGTGTGTTGGTTCCTTGAGAGTGTTGATTAATTCTCTTGGACTACTAATATGCAGATCAGGATGCAGCTTATCCTTTAGATTTCACACTTCTCTGGATTTTGCAAAGCACTTCTTGACTCAGATCCCCCCATCAAAATGTACCTTATTTCAATACGCATATGTCACGAGATATGCATTTGAAAACCCTTTGATTAGGTTATTCCCCCCCCTTTCCTCTCTGCATGTGCCCCAGGTGAATGAAGAAAGGAGTGGTTATTGCCATCTTGGTATGTACCCACCCAAAACATCACTGGGCAAGTGTGGCTACACAGCCTCCATTGCTGGGGGGCTCTGCAGCTGTTTTCAAATGGACACACTGAAGGGTAGTGCAGAATCAGTCTGCAATGAGCTTTTATTTTTTGGAATGAAACCAGTTTCCCAAAAAGCTCTTTTCAGGGGTAAGAAATATGCAATAAATTTAGATTGTGTGCCGATTATGTAGGAAAAAAGTACTTGGCTACCAGTGATTGCAGAATAAAACATTGTGCGTATGCAGCCCAAGTCATCTTATGATGCTGAAGCAGAGCTGGCATTTCTAAGGAGCTGGTGTCAGTGGGTCTGGTCTGAGCATGACTTCGTCAAATACCACCCATTAATTATACAACTAGCAGATAACACAAAGAGCAGATGAAAACCAGCACATGATTTTTTAAAAAAGTTAAGCTTCTACTTTTATCACATTCCACTCACCTATCTGCCAAATAATTCTTTAAATTGTCATAGTGCTGTGTAACAGCTTATCTTCCATTGTGAATCGAAACCCCTCTTTACGCTGGTTATGTGTACTTTTCGTAATGTTCCTTTCAAAACTACAGCAGACTATCTGTGCAATAAAGTTTGCACAGGGAAATAAAGTGTTCATGATTTTATGGATCCATGTTGTTATGTCTGCGGGAGCTGGAGTAAACGTGGTCTCGAGCTGCCCAAAATTAGCATGCTAGCTCTCCAGGAATAAATTTTGCTGACTGCTTAACTTCCCTTCCCTGGGAAAAGGCCTCTGCTCCACTGTCATGCCAGGTGCCTAATTTTCTTATGCCACTGCTGACCCACTTTTTTCTTTTATTTTTATCCTGGTGTGGCTTGGGTCTCTTTGGTTTTTTATGGCTCCTTGCCGGAGATCTGGAGCTCATTAGCAGGTGGGAAAATGCAATTAGCCACAGAAGAATGATCTGGCAGCAGGATAAATAGCGTGCCCTGACAGCACCCACTCCAGCATAGGGAATCAGAGCAGTTTCATACCTATTCTTTATGGCCCAATCTCCTCTCTGTGTCACCTGTTTACACTGCCTATCGATTCTGTGCTCTGCACAGCCTGTTCTCCGATTGTTATTACAGCTACAGATGAAGCATGGTCTATGTATCTTTCAGAGAAGGTAGCCTGGAACAAGCCCAATTTGCTGCAGGAAGAGATGTTGAGAAGCTTGCAGTGATGACAGATTGCTTAAATTTCAAATGCCTCTCGCTTTCTAAGAAATTCTCTTCTCTCTTTCAGTCTTAGACCAAGACATTAACTAACACAAAATAGCTGATTATGACCACTTAGTTTAACAGATTGAGAAGGTTCCTGCAATCTTCAGAAATCCCCCACCATGAAGTACAAGTATTACTGAGATGGAGATGTGCACCTATTGGCTAGTGCCTGTGTTGTCACTGATGATGGACCCTTTGCAGACTTGCCCAAAAAAGTACAATATGGAAAGAGGCTTTTTGTTTTCCACATTGTTACCCATATAGACCTTTTTTAAAAAAAGTGCTGCCTTCTCTCTCTCTCCAGAGCAGCAGTAATTTCCTTTAGTTTCAAGAACCATAGTTAATTCTTTCCTTTTTCTCTCTCTCTGAAGGATGCATACTTTCCCCCACCAGTATAAATTTCCCTCAAAGTTTGTTTCTTCACATGCATGCTAAATAAGTGAAAAGAATCAAATGGGAAGATATTCATTTCATCCTGAGATTCAAATATCATCTTACCTGTCTGCTATGACACACTTAAAAATAGTAGAAATTCCTACAAAATTAGGAATTGTAAATGAGAAATTCTCATCTCATTGTGTGTTGAAATTTGATTTGTAACGTTGTTTTTCTTTCTTTACAAGTTGTTCATTGAACTTAGTAATTTAATAATAGCCAGATGTTTTGGAGCTTTTAAAATAAATCTTAATAATCGAATAATAATCAATAATTGATTAATAATCAATTCATAACAATGATTATTGTAAAGCAAACAGCTATTTTCCCTGTGAAACTCTCCCAGCAAAATGTTACTACCGAGAAAACATGTTGGGGTTAGCAACATCCCTTCTGATGTTAGACACAGTTAGTTTCAGCTCCCAAGCCTGCAAATTGTTTTCTCTTCCATGTTTCTAAAGTGCCTTGAGATAAATGGATTTAGACTAGAGTTGTCTTTTCCCCCAGAAAGAGACTTTATGCATTTTTTTTGTATATTTATATTTATTTTCAAGGATAATATTTAGGTACAGAATAATAAAAATGCATTCAGCAGTACAGATATTTGTCATTTTTAGTCAATAACAGTTATTGCAAAGGCTGATGAATTCAACACACCAACTGACAATAGAACAGATAACTATTAACTCTGACTTCCAAAACGTTCGGAAACCAAAGTGTGGCTTCCGATTGGCTGCAGGAGCATCCTGCAGCTAATCGGAAGCCGCGCCAGATGTTTGGCTTCTGAAAATCATTTTAAAACCGGAGCACTCACTTCCAGGTTTTGATCATTCAGGAGCCGATTTGTTTGCAGCCAAGGCGTTTGGGATCCAAGGTTTATACTAAATATAATAATAATAATAATAATAATAATAATAATAATAATAATAATTTATTATTTATACCCCGCCCATCTGGCTGGGCTTCCCCAGCCACTCTGGGCGGCTTCCAAAAAAAATATTAAAATACTGTAATACATCAAACATTACAAGCTTCCCTAAACAGGGCTGCCTTCAAATGTCTTCTAAAAGTCTGGTAGTTGTTGTTCTCTTTGACATCTGGTGGGAGGGTGTTCCACAGGGAGGGTGCCACTACCGAGAAGGCCCTCGGTGCTGGACCTCAGTGTCCGGGTAGAACGATGGGGGTGGAGACGCTCCTAAATTGCTACCATTCACTTGATCTCAATCCCCAAGCCTGGCAACAAGTTTGAGGGGCCCTTGGGCAAGGTATCCTGCCCCTGCAGTGCTACTTAGACAGAGGTTAGGCCCCCCCCTGCTAATATCTCTCCAACCAATCTTGGCAGGTGGACCCAGGTGCTGCTTTGGGGATTGGAGTAGTGCTTCCCTCCATTTTAAGGGATGGGGAGGAAGCTGACCCTAAGAATCATATATCGAACAGCATGCATTAACGTTTTAGCAAGGCCTCCCCATAAAGCAAAAATAGGGACAGTAATTTACTTGGGTCAAGGAAAAGAAAATAAGGGCTCTTGCTGGAAGTTGAAGATAGCTTGAGAATTGAGGTATGTCGCACTAACATTTGCTAAACCACGGTTTAGTCCAACGTGAACAAGCCACAGTAATTCTTGGATACATGCACCCCCTATTCTACAAAGCCACAAGAAGCCTTCATTTTCACTTTAATTAGCCACAGTTAATTAAACCATAGGAATGGCTTTCTATTTCATTGTTCACAGTTACTCTCCTGCTGTATAACGCCTACCTGTTAACATTGACAACTGTTTGTTTGAGTGGATTTCTGGAAGAAAAAAATCTGTGTTATGATATCTCATAAGTTTTATCATACACCCTTTACCTTTGAGTGTCGCTCTAACCTTTCATTATCAAGTCATTTCATACTCCTCTGCCTCCCTTATTAAGTGGAGGTGGGGGAGAGATAAGATGTCTGCAAATGGAGCCTTTCTGTGCCATCTTCATCAAAAGTTAAGTCTCCATATGCAGAAACTTCCAAGAGAAACTTCGGATTCAGTTACACTAAGCTGTTTGAGGTTAAAAGCCCTCTTCAGCTTAAGCTCTAAAAAGTGAGGAAATGCACAGTTCAGCTAATCTTAACCTTAAGTTGTTATGACTGACAGTTTATTTTTTGTTCCTGTCAGCTACTATTTTCAGACCTTCAGATTTGCAGCAGGTACTGCTAGGAAAGTTACTACTTAGGTCTTCCATCTTAACTTATGGAAGACTTTGGCCTATCCCTCTGCATTTCATTCATTGGGGAAGAATCATAGAATTGTAAAGTATCATGGCTGACATGTTGTGTTATTTGTGGGATACTTTATATGCTTTAAGCACAGAGCTTTATCAAAGCTCTTATGAATTTAGTTCTATAATGGTGCAATGTGGGAATGGGAAATGTCAAGGTTTCTAGCTCTAGCTATTTCAGCCACTGTTGGGTTCCTGCCAAATTTCCCAGCATTGACACTCACCCTTTTGGGCCTCCCTGTGTGGCTAGGAGAGTCATTGGTTCATCCTGGACTTAGTTAACAAGTTGTTTATCCAAAAGCAGGAGTGTGGAACCCTTTTGACCCAATGAGTCAGGTCTTTATCTCCCCACTCCACCCCTTGCACCAACTTTAATACAAGGGTGGGGCTACACATCTGTCATTATATAAGAACATAAGACGAGCCTGCTGGATCAGACCAATGGCCCATCTTCTAGTCCAGCATTGTTTTTTTTTTCATAGGGGTCAACCAGATGTCTGTAGGAAGCTTGCAAGCAGGTCTTGAGCAGAAGAGCACTCTCCCCTTCTGTGGTTTTCCTAAACTGGTATTTAGAAGCTCTGCACTGTATTAGAATATTTTCTTTGCTGATTAATAATAATAATTTATTATTTATACCCCACCCATCTGGCTGGGTTTCCCCAGCCACTCATATAGTTGGCTAGGTTATAGGTCAGTATACTTCCCCATTTAAAACAGCCATGGACATCTGCACAGATATATATCTGTAATGGCTTTAGGGGTTGCTTGTGCGTAAATAGCCGCCGCTCTGGGCTAGGTTGGCTGGTTAAACCATTTCTCGCTGGACAGCCATCCACTACGTGGCTGTTCAGTCACTGGCAGAATCCGTCAGTGGGCGTTTCTTAAACCCTTTCCAACATAAAAGTTGTTTGACGCCCAGTCTCCTCCTACTCTCCCTGCGCGGAAGTCTTCTGCGCAGGGAGGGCGTGGGTAGCGGAGGACCTGTGCTCTCCCCGCTGGTGTCCAGTGAAGAGTCCCGGAGCCTGCTCTCTGCTTCCCCCATTGGCCCCCCTCTATCCCTGGTGTAGCGCTGATTTTCTTCCCCAACAGGAGACTTGCCTCTCTCCCTGCTTGGCCCCTCTCCAGCATCGTTGTGGGGCCTCGCCTCCTCCTCTAGTTCCCTGACAATATCTGTCCAATTTGATTTGTGTGTGTGTTTTGTTTTTCATTATTGATTTTTTGTGTGTGGCTGAATTTGTTGAACTGCATGAACTATTAAGGATAAGAGAAAACCAACTTTACTTAGCTAAATTCAACTGCACTTTAAAAACAACAACAACAAAACAAGCCATCCAGTTAAATTATTGGGTTGAACATGTGCAATTGTACAAAATTGAAACAATTTAACTCTCTCTCTGTTCCTGCTCCCTGCAACAGCAAAAAAAAGTAAAATCCTGTATGTGTTCTGTGTCATTACCGCTTGGATAAAGCACACAACAATAACTCCTTTTAGTCAGATTCCTGTGTGGTCAGAAGTCAGTGAAGGATTAGTTTCACATAGTACATCGTTAAACTATGGAACTCACTCCTACATGAGGCAGTGATAGCCACAAACATGGATGACTTTAAAAGAGAATTAGACAAATTCA
Organism: Podarcis filfolensis; assembly: GCF_964270895.1. Lineage (NCBI taxonomy): Eukaryota > Metazoa > Chordata > Lepidosauria > Squamata > Lacertidae > Podarcis > Podarcis filfolensis. The sequence continues at coordinate 64,344,899 of NC_139609.1, forward strand.
TGGAGGATAAGCCTATCAATGGCTACTAACCCTGTCTCCCTAGTTGACCACAGTAATGATTCTGAATATTAATTGCTGGAAACCACAGGAGAGTGTTCAGGGCCTGCCTGAGGGCTTCCCACAGGCATCTGGGTGGCCATTGTGAGAACACGGGCCTGCTCCCACAGACTCTTCTTATGGGGATGGACTAACAAATTTCAAATTTAATCCAAACAGACTTCTACACATTTGGACATTCAGCACGGCTGGAAGAAGACTACAGGTTCACAGCTTGGGATATACGTGCAGCAATGCAATGTCTCTTGTTAGTTTCCTACAACAAAGGAAAGGATAGATTTTCATTTATTTCTCCCATTCATTTCTGTAGGTTCATTTGTTCTTCATGGATTTTCATGAACATTCATTCATTCTAGAAATTGCATTTGAAAAGATTTCGAAGGGGAGAGGAAATTCTGGTGCATTTCTGCTGGGTGGGATGCAATGTTTTTATCGTGTTCACCTTACTTTCAAGGTGGCCAAGTTGTGTTTGTGTTTTTTTCCTTTCATTCCGCAATTCATCTCTCCAGTAGTCTTTACTTTGCAGCCTTCCTGCATGCTGGCATGTCCTGAAAACGCCACCATGATGTTCTCAGCTTTCCTGTAAGCATCGAAAGTTGGAGATACTGCATTTACTGAGCACGATAGTTGTTTTGTGATTTATTTATTTTTTAAAAAGCAAAGTCTTTTTTAGTTTGTGTTTTTACATAGACTTCAAAAACAATAAGTAAAGATTAAGAGGAGAAAAATGCAAACCAAACCACGACCAAATAAGGAACACAACACAAAACACCTAAGGACTTCCCCTCTTCTCCTACTCTGGTGTCCTTTCTTTTCTCTCTCTCTTCCACGTATTCTAAGTTACCAAGTTCTATCCTTCTTACTGATTATCTCCACTTCCTTTTATACTGCTAAATTTATTCAAGTCCTGCTAATCTGTTTGCAAAGCCAAGTCTTCTTTAAAGTGAAGTCCCTACTTGCCAGACATAGATTTTACCATCCCAGTGGGAACCTAAAACTGTGTGTTAACTACATACTGACCAAAGCCTTTCTATACACCAAACTTCACCTGCTGTTCAGAATTTGTCTGCCAAGGAGACGGGAAGATGAGTTCTAAGGAGTTTTCATTAGTTTGAATTTGTGGGATTCGGAAACAAAATAGATTCATTCTTTTAAAAAAATATGATTTCAATGGTAGAGTTATATTTCTGACATCTTTTGGAAGTTTTTGTTGTCAGGGTGCCTCAACATGATAAAAATCTAATCCATTCTCTACTGCCAAATTAAAAGCCTGCTAGAGCCTCTTGAAGAGCCCCTGAACAAAGGAGTTTTGTCACTTCACTAAATGTAAAAGCTCTTCAAGTGCTATCTTAAAGTAAAAGAGAAAGGGAAGGATTTCCATTCTTTGCCTGGCTAAGAGTCTTGGCTAAAAAGCTCTGCTAAAAAAATAAATAAATGCTAGTGAAAAAACAAAAGCAAACCCTAGTGTTTGCAGCTGCATGAGTAAGCATAGAGCATAGAGCAGGCCGTGTAACTGTATTAAGCTTGGCAAATTTGTATACATTCTTACAGCCTCTTTTAAAAGACTGTACCCTGGAGAGGATGGGAAAGAAAGAACTGAAGAGTTGTCTGGCATGTGTCTAGGAATGTGGTGTGGGGTCATTTCTGAGCATGATGTAGTTGGTTAGATGTCTCAGTAACTTGTATTCTGGAGTATGGAAAGAATCCTTGGTTCAGGGTGTAGGGAGGGAGGGAGGCCTGGAAATTGGAGATTGGCAGAATTGGTGTGTGTCCTTCAGTATAATTTTTGGGAGTGAATGAGATGAGTTTCCAGCGCATTCTTCTTTCCCAAGATGCTGTTTGAAATTCATGGCCCTTAGCAGCCTCCTGAATATTGTTTGGAAGTCTGATCTTTTGCTACCCAGATCGAGCCTCTAAACTTCATTGTAACATTGCTGGTTACAATATACAGTGGTACCTCGGGTTGCAAACACTTCGGGTTACAAATGCTGCTAACCCGGAAGTAGTACCTCGGCTTGAGAACTTTGCCCCAGGATGAGAACGGAAATCGCATGGAAGTGGCAGCGGGAGGCCCCATTAGCGAAAATGTGCCTCAGGTTAAGAACGGTTTTGGGTTAAGAATGGACCTCCAGAATGAATTAAGTTCGCAACTCGAGGTACCACTGTAGTGCCAAGCGAATGCTCTGTCAGTGCAAAGATTTCCTTCAGCACCCTGAATCAGATCTGAGGAGGGTGTGGAGCATGCATGGGGAGGGGGGGGGGAGAAAAGTCCAGCTGTACAAGAGGAAATCCTTGTGCAGAAGGGGCATGTTAGTTGCATACCGCCCAAGATCTTCCTAAGAGTTGCCTCATACACATAGTAAACCAAGGCTTTGGTTTTCTTCTCTAGTTTTTGTCGGTCACTTGCCAGTAGACAACCCCTGAAAGAGTAGCAAATATGAAAATGGGTGTGAACGTAAAAAGAAAATTGCAAGAACAGAAGTGAGATGGTATAAATTTGGTACTCTGTCACTTTTCCTCCTGAGAACCAGCTAATGCTCCACTGTCCTCAGGCACTGCTCCCTTCAAAAAATACTTGGTGGCTGCTCCCAGCAACCCCTGAGGCAGTCGTCCACATCCCCCAGGCTACTTACTTAGGAGCCTCAAACATGATTGAGCTGCTTGTGGAACATGAATGATAAGCACGCTCTGCCCATCTGGAGACTGTCAATTTGTAAGGGGAGAGAGGGTTGTTATTCTTGTGCAGCAGACCATCAAAGAAAAAGACACCCACTCTTCTCCATTTTCATTGTCATGCTGAGTGGTACTTAGGGGAAAACATAAGATAAATGGACTCCATTGTGTTGCTTGTGTAAACATAATAAGAGAAAGAATGTGCTCCAAAAGAACTTTAATAACCCACAAAGGCCAGGTAAGAGATGAAGTTTCTCATCATCATAAACACATAACCCATGTTCATGAAGCTTCTCCACTGATATGCTGGTTTGTTATTCTGGTTTGTTAATGGATGTTAGCCTGAGTCCCCTGGTTTGAATGTAACAGGAAACCAACTCAGGCTTAATACAAGCTTGGCATGAAGCTCCAAGTGGGATCATACAATGGAGGAGTGCTCAACTCTGATGCTCATGCATGGTTCATAAACCATTTCTTTCTTCATTTATATTCATTGCTTGTATCCTGCCTTCCACCAAAAGGCCACAGGGTGGGATGCAACACATTAAAACCATACAATACCAAAGCACAAAAAAGACTTAACGAAAATCCTTTAGTTCATTCAATTACAGTGCCTACCATATCTGAAAACAGTATTAGGGGTTTCATACTCCTACAAACCAAAGGTCTGGGAAAGCTAAAATGCTTCTGTTTGCCACTGTAACCCACTTAACATGGCTAAAATGTGAGAGGCGAAATAGAGATAAGCAGTTGTAGCTTGCATTGAATGTGCCTTCGAATACAGTTTAGCACTTAAAGTTGTTGGGTTTTTTAAAAGCAAAATTTGTATACTGCATCTAACTCATCAGTAAATAAGAGCAGGATTAGGAACTGTTACAGAATTAATGGAAGATTACACCTAAAGAGCTGTGTCAATTTAACAAAGCTGTAATAACAGCATTAGGTGTTATCCCTCCCCCAAGACAAAAGTGTGAGTTGGATGGGAAAACAGAGAGGATGCTTGTTAATTTGCAGAGGATAAAAAAAAAATCCTGGAAGGATTGCAAACAATAAAAATTATAGGCTCAGAATTCAGAATAATCTTTGCCAAATGGGAAATTTGGTCACATTTGAAAAATATGAACCACATTGTATCCATCTAGGAGAAAACCTAGGTTTTCTGAAAAGCAGTCTGGTGCTATTCTCAGTGGATATGTTGTCGCTCTTCTTTCTTTATTCCCTGTGTGCCTTAGGTACCCAGCCACCTCGCTCATACAACCAGTTCTTCTTCTAAGTCTCTGACTGTCATCCTGCAGGGCAGCTGCTCTGCTGAGGCAGCTGTGTGGCTCCTGCATGGATTTCTGAAGCTCTTTCTGGCTCATTGAGCACCTGAGACTCTTCAGCATTTTGCACATCTCTGAGCACCTGCTATTATCTCGAGCTCTTTTTTGCTTCCTAGCCTGGTTGCCAGATCTAATGAACAAATTGAGCTAAGCTGGCCAGAATCCTTTACTGAGACCTGTAAGAAGCTGGCAGAACTTGACAGAATGATGCAAAGGAGACAAGCAGCATTTAGCAGGCTCATTTGTGAATTGAGGAGAGAGAGAGAGAGAGAGAGAGAGAGAGAGAGAGCGCGAGAGAGCGAGCGAGCGAGCGCCACAGTCTTCTAAATGGGCTTTGTGTGGTGGCCAAGAACACTTTCGTGGCCTGTGTGGTTTGTCCTTATGGAACTATGGTATGCAAGCTCATGGATTGCCACCCAAGGTTCAGTGTTTCAGTTTGTAGCCTATTAGACTCACCCATAAACTTATTTTGTGTGTTTGGATGGATGTTCTCTTTCTTTATATAGTTCCAGAAGCTGATTAGGGATGGGAATAGCTACTCAGAGTAGATATGCAAATAGATAAATAATAATAATAATATCAATAATGCTTACAAGTTACACTAAGAGAAGCTTGCCTGGTGCCTTCATTATATATCTTTAAGCACCAGGGGAAAACATTCTTCTTAACCCAGGCCTTGGCTAATTAAATTATCTATGGCTAAATAAACTGTCTGTCATTAGGCTATGTATTTTTGTGTCTTTATACTGTAAACTGCCCTGTGATCCTTTGTTAAAGGATAATAAATAAATACTTGCAGAGGCTGTGCTCATGACACTTGCCAAACATATATATAGAGAGAGATTCTGCTGTGGGGAAACATTTCCCCAGCTGCTTTCTGAAGAGAAGTGGGTAGTTTCAACTTTACCACATGCTCTTAGATTAGAGATTCAGAGAAACCCTGTTTAGGCTTACAAAACTGCATAAAGTGAGCATGTGAGAGAGGGCTGCCATGATCAGGCCTCTGACATTGTTTTTGTCACTTTCTGCAACTTTTGGAAACAAGGAGCCTCCTCGGCTACCCTGTGCCTTCTAAAAACCTGGCTATCTACTTGTCTCTACACCCCCATGTGTTTGTTCTAGAGGGCTGACGTTACAAAGGAAAGATATTCTTAGGACTCGTATAGATTGTACTGTACTTTGAAAAACCATTGTTAGCAGATGGGAGGCTCGGTTTCTTTCTTTTTAATCTTGAATTTACTGTTCCTTTTTTTTAAGGGAGTATACAATCAAGGCAAGACGGGGAAATGAAAACAAATACATATATGTTGCGAAGAGATTCCACAGAGGCAATAGATGGGAACCAGAGTTAGATTCCCCCCCCCCCCAAAAGGGGAAGATTTATTGGGACTAAGCCAAATTGTACTGCTAGTTTGTGTACTCAGATTGTGAGTTTTCTTTTTTTTTAATAAATTTTTTATTGGTTTTTCAACACATATTAAAAGACAAAACAACACAATACATAAACAAACAAACATATAAACACGTATAATTTCTTGATCCTTCTTTCCTTAATCCTTCTTTCAACGACTTCCCCATACCTCCCCTTCCTGCATCCCTGTTTTAAATCATTCCAGCAACCCCTAATTTCAATTTCTTATAGCACTTTCTTTAAATCTTTTTTCTCATATCCAATTGTTTGTCACTGCAATTCTATTTTGCATTACCCAAGACATTTTAACATTCATTAATTTTACAACAATTCTTAAGATAAACTTTAAATTTCTTCCAATCTTCTTCCACCGTCTCTTTCCCTTGGTCACGGATTCTGCCAGTCATCTCCGCCAGTCCCATGTAGTCGATCACCTTGGTCTGCCATTCTTCCAGTGTGGGTAGTTCTTGTGTCTTCCAATACTTTGCTAAGAGTACTCTTGCTGCTGTTGTAGCATACATAAAAAACGTCCTATCTTTCCTTGACACCAATTGACCTACCATGCCAAGGAGGAAAGCTTCTGGTTTCTTCACGAAAGTGCATTTAAGCACCTTTTTCATTTCATTATAAATCATTTCCCAGAAGACCTTAATCCTAGGGCACGTCCACCAAAGGTGGTAAAAGGTACCTTCAGTTTCCTTACATTTCCAACATTTGTTATTGGGCGTATGGTAAATTTTTGCCAGCTTGACTGGGGTCATGTACCACCTATATATCATTTTCATAATGTTCTCTCTTAAGGCATTACATGCCGTGAACTTTATACCGGTGGTCCATAACTGTTCCCAGTCAGCAAACATAATGTTATGACCAATGTCTTGTGCCCATTTAATCATAGCTGATTTAACTGTCTCATACTGTGTATTCCATTTCAACAGCAAGTTATACATTCTTGACAGATTCTTAGTATTGGGTTCCAATAGCTCTGTTTCTAATTTTGACCTCTCCACCTGGAAGCCAATTTTCCTGTCCAATTTGAAAACTTCATTTATCTGATAATAATGAAGCCAATCTCTTACTTTTGACTTCAATTTCTCATAGCTCTGCAATTTCACTTTTCCCTCCTCATGTTCTATAATTTCCCAATATTTTGGCCATTTGGGTTCCATATTAAGTTTTTTCACTTCCTTAGCTTCCATTGGTGACAACCACCTGGGGGTTTTGTTTTCCAACAAATCTTTGTACCGAATCCAAACATTGTATAATGCTTTCCTAACAATATGGTTTTTGAAACCTTGATGAATTTTAACCTTGTCATACCATATATATGCATGCCAGCCAAATCTGTTATTGAACCCTTCCAAATCCAAAATGTCTGTGTTTTCAAGGAGCAGCCAACTTTTCAGCCAGCAGAAAGCCGCTGATTCATAATACAACTTTAAGTCCGGCAGGGCAAACCCCCCTCTTTCTTTTGCATCAGTTAGTATCTTAAATTTTATTCTGGGCTTTTTGCCCTGCCAGACAAATCTAGATATATCTTTTTGCCACCTCTTGAAACAATGCATTTTGTCCAAAATCTGCAATGTTTGAAACAAAAACAACATTCTCGGCAAAACATTCATCTTAATAACAGCGATTCGGCCTAACAAGGAAAGTCTCAAATTTGACCATGCTTCTAAATCTTTCTTAACTTCTGACCAACATTTCTCATAATTATCTTTGAATAAATTCACATTCTTAGATGTCAAATTAATCCCCAGGTATTTCACCTTTTTTGCTACCATCAAACCAGTTTCACTCTGAAACCTCTCTCTTTCAACCACTGTTAGATTTTTATCCAATACTTTCGTTTTCTGTTTGTTCAACTTGAATCCTGCTACTTGACCAAATACTTGTATTAGCTCTAAAACTCTTCTCGTACTAGTGTCTGGCTCTTGTAAAGTTAGTACTAGATCATCTGCAAACGCTCTCAGTTTATATTGTTTGGCTCCGACCTGAATCCCTTTAACCAGCTGGTCCCCTCTGATCATGTTTAATAAGACCTCCAAGACGGATATAAAAAGCAATGGGGATATTGGGCACCCCTGTCGTGTCCCTTTTTCAATAGCAAATTCTTCTGTTACTACATTATTTACAATCAATTTTGCTTTTTGTTCAGAATAAATTGCACCTATACCATTCTCAAAACCTTGGCCTACCCCCATCCCTTGGAGATTTTTTTTCATAAAACTCCAAGAAATATTGTCAAAGGCTTTCTCCGCATCCACAAATATTAATACTGCCTTAGTATTAATATTAACTTCCAGCAACTCCATAATATCTATTATGTTTCTCACATTGTCTGACAAATGTCTTCCTGGAAGAAAGCCCGCTTGGTCTTTATGAATCTCCCCCACCAAAACTCTCTTCAATCTTTTTGCCAAAATGTCTGCAAAAATTTTGTAATCCACATTAAGTAATGATATAGGGCGGTAGTTCTTAACCTGGTTCTTCTCAGTCTCTGACTTTGGTATAAGTGTAATATATGCTTCTTTCCACGTTTCAGGTGCCTTTTTCCCCTCTAAAATTTCGTTACAGACCTCCTTCAACGGTTGTATAAGCCAATCTTTCAAAGCTTTATAATATCTGGAGGTCAGTCCATCAGGTCCTGGAGATTTTCCCAATTGCATATTTTGAATGGCTCCCTCAATTTCTTGATCAGTTATCTTCTGGTTCAAAGTCACTTTACTTTGTTCAGATATTTTTTGTAATCCATATTTTTTAAGAAATTCTTCTATTTCTTTTTCATTCACCGGCCCTTGTGCATAAAGTCTCCTGAAATAACTCTGAAAACAGTTTCTAATCTCATTTGGTTTATAAATGTTCTTTCCTTCCACTTCCAAATTTGTAACCGTATTCTGTTTTTGTCTCTTCTTCAATTGCCATGCCAAAAGTTTCCCACATTTATCTGCCGATTCGAATGTCTTTTGTCTCATTTGTTTTATTTTCCATTCTATCTCTTGATTCATCAGTTCCATATATTGTCTCTGGTAAAACTTAATTTCTCTCAAGATTTCATGTGACTTTGGTTTAGATCTCAATCTTTTTTCTCCTTCTTTTATCTTTTCCAGGATCTTATCCTTCTTCTCATTCTGTCTCTTTCTTTTTATGGCATTCTGTTGTATTAAAAATCCTCGCATGACGGCTTTACTTGCGTCCCAAATTACCCTTTTTTCCACTTCTGTTCTCAGATTTATCTCAAAGTAGTCCTTTACCACTTTCTGGGCCTTTTTATAGACCTCTTCGTCTCTAAATAGGGAGTCATTCATCCTCCATCTAAAGGAGCCAGCTGTTGTTGGGTTCATCTCCATCTTTACAGCATTATGGTCGGAGCAAGTCTTTGGGCAGATTTCCACTTTCTTAATCTTTGATGCCATCCCACTAGTTACCCATATTTGGTCGATTCTAGTCCATGTCATTTTTGCTTCAGAGAAGAAAGTTCCCTCTCTCTCAAGAGGGTTCCTTGTTCTCCAGATGTCAATCAAGTTCATATTGTCAGTCATTTCAAAAAAAGTCTTAGGTAATCTCCCATCCTTGGAGATCACCTGTTTTTGTGCTTTGTCCATATTTGTAGAAACCACTCCATTCATGTCTCCCATTAAGATTACATTATAATCCAAAAAGTCTATTAGTGTCTCATGCAATTTCTTAAAAAATTCTGACTTCCCTTCATTTGGTGCATAAACTCCTATTATCAGTAATTTTTCTCCTTGAACTTGAATTTCAATTGCCAAATACCTTCCTTGTTCATCTTTAAATATTAATTTAGGGGCCAACTTTTCCTTTGCATAGATCACCACTCCTCTTTTCTTCACTTTGTCCGATGAAATAAATTCTTGTCCTAATCTTTTGTTCAGATTGTGAGTTTTCTAAAAGAGATGGTGTAGCTTATACTAGTTTACACACAGGTAAGAACCCTTCTCTTCCCTTGGAGGTCTGTCTCTTGCCCAGTGTGGCTTCATTTTGGTGCCAGGTTAAGGCCTGATCAGGGCACTGGGCCAGCTGAGAGTCATTGATTGCCACTCAGTTTTTGTGATCTGCTCGCTGTCTTATAGTTTATTGCTGATAATTGGTGGTATTATTGAGCTTTCATATGTTGAATTATTGCTTTTAAGAAGTGTACCCTTCCTGGATATTGATTGATATAGGGCATTATAAAATTAAATGAATACTGAAAAAACAGTGTGTAGGATCTTTTGGCCTTCAGCACACAAGATTAAATATTATTTATATGATTGCTTTGCCTCGCTCAAGTAAGATGATCCTCCAGCTCATGATCTGCATTTGTGCACATCTTCTCTTTCAATTTGGTTGTTGTTTAGTGCTAACCATAGATTGTCATTATGTGCATATTAGCAAACCATGGTCATTAGTTGTCCTTTACAACAAAATCAGAAATCCACTCCAAATCATGGCCGGAAATGGTTATAAATTCACAGGTAGAATCTTGTGAATGATGTATAGCCAAGTCATGCTCTGAGTAGACCTATTGATTTCAGTGGATCTACTCTGAGCATGACTAATGTTGGATAGCACTCTGTATATCTGGTATCAGCTAATTTCTGGGCAATCTTGCCAATGAAATATAGAGGAAGGAGCCAATGAAGTCAGCACTTTCTCATAATTGATTCCTGATCAGCATGAAAGTAAGCAGTTTGTTAAAGAAGCACTAAGCTTCCTAAGTCTTGCTTAGGTTTGAACAAGTGCATTGACCCCCATCTTTGCCACTTGTCTTGAAGCCTATTTCCTTTGTCTTTAAACTAAATTATCTGTCAATCAGCACATGACCTCACAGCCACCACCTTCCTTGTCACAGGATTTTTCCTTTCTTTTATACTTAGGGGAGAAAACCCTGAATATGGACACAACACCCATTCACCACTTTGCCCATCCATTCAGTTCATTTTCATTTGAGGGAAGAAGAGAGAGATTAAGTTTTAATCTTGCACACACCCCACTTACTGAACCTGCAAAGACACCACAGTATTCTCTTCCCTCTTATCACATTGAATAAAAATGATTTGGTTTGCATATGGGAGCAACTGCACACACACTTAGCATTATTAAACATAATACATCCTTCAAGTGCAGAAGAAGAAGCAACACACATGAATACAGAGGAAAATGCACAAAGGTCCATGAATTGAGGGACAGCTTGGAATAAACTAATGTGGAGATATATACTATATAATTATAGAATCATAAAATTGTAGAGTTGGAAAGGACCACGAGTGTCATTGCGTCCAACCCTCTGTAATGCAGGAAATGTTTGCCCAATATGGGGCTCAAATCCACTACAGAATGAAACATAGAGCTGCTTTATACCAGTGTTCCATCTGGCACAGTATTGTCTACTCTGACTGCCAGCAGATCTCCAGGGTTTCAGGTTGGAGACAATTCCCAGCCTTACCTGGAGAAGTGTGTGTGTGTGTGTGTGTGTGTGTGTCAATACTAGGACCCTTTGTGTATAAAGAAGATGCTTTATTGCTGATGCTTTAGGGCCCTTCACAGAAACAGATAATATTAAGCATCAGTTATGTTCAGACTTTCATAGGGAAATGTTTCAAAATATTTGAGAAATACCCAAGTTCCCACCACCATCTTCAGCCTTTGCAATTGTCCTCTTCTTCCCATTCATCTAACTGTCTTTTAATCCTCTTCCTCTTTGTCTCTCATTCCTGATTGCTGCCAGCCAATCTAGAACCCTTCTTGATGGAAGAGTGGGATAAAATTCTTTCAAATAAACAAGCAAGCAAGCAAGCAGACAAACAAATAAACAAATATTATTGGGAGATTTTTGTCTTAGGGTGTTTTTAGCCAACCGAGCTATAAGACATATTAAACAGCTTTCTCCGCCAGAACAAGGCTATTCTCTACCCTAACTCACCCTGCCCCATCCCATCCTGCAATTATCCTATTGTCACTGAAAAAAGTCACCTGGTGGATTATCAAGCTGTGACTAAAATGTAAGATGCCGTTTCACAGAAAGGTCTGAAACAGCACCAGAATTAAAAGAATGCATCAAGGTGGTTACAACATTGTGATCTTCAGTGAACACCCCTCCATTCACAAGGCGTGCTTTCAGTTAGGGTCACATTTCAAAACTGCATTTTGAATTGTTAGTTAATGAATTAGGCTATTTGCACATGCGGTGCTTTAAATTGGATTTTTCATTTTCCTCCTATTGAAAATGGAAAACGTACATCGAGGAGTTGGTATATATGATTTTAAAATAGCTTCCTACTGCCTTGTTTATACTGTACACTACATTTAGAAGTGACATGTTCTGGGCAAAACAATGCTTTCAGTGATATTTGTGAAAATGCAAATTTTCTAGAATAGTTCCCTGGAACCATTTTTTAAAAAGTCAAATTTCCCATTGTGGAACACCTTCTCCTTATCTTGTCGTCTGTTTCCACTCTTGCCATTTATATACCAGGTAAAAACTATTATTTTAATCTCTGCATTTTGTGGCATCTGTTGTTATTTAGTCAATGTATCAGCCAAGTACTAACATAAGGAATTTCTAACTGACTTGCAACATTTTAAGAGTATAAGCATAACATAAACTATAAAAGAACAATACATTACAATAACCCCACATACCTACTGTAATAAAACTGAAGCAAAAACATCAGTAGGAAAAAATTAATAATAATCATAACGTAAACTACAAAATCAGGCTTTTATTTTTTTATTTTTTCCAAGTGAATTTTTATTGTTTTCCTTACATATTCTTTTCCAACAAATTGTAATAACACCATACATTCCCTTTGACTCTGCCGAGTTGCGACCCCCCTCCCTCCCCACAACTGGTATATTTGACCCCTTTCCATCGCACACATCATTCTCATATTAGTACTATTATACATTGGAGGTATTATGTCAATCCTGCTAGTGTCTTCACCTCTCCACAATTCTTCTTCAAATATTCAATAAATTTACTCCAGTTATTTTGGTATCTTTGATCTCCCTGGTCCCGGATCCTCCCTGACAGTTTGGCAAGTTCTGCATATTCTGTCAACTTCGCCTGCCACTCCTGGATAGTTGGTATATCTTGTACTTTCCATCTTTGGGCCAGAAGGGTTCTCGCGGCAGCCGTAGCATACATGAACAAATTTTGATCTCCCATTTTAATTTCTGTTCCTACTAAGCCTAATAAATATGCTTCCGGTCTTTTGGGGAAAGTATATCTAAATATTTTTTTGAGTTCATTATAAATTGATTCCCAAATTTTTTTTACCTTATCGCAGGTCCACCACATATGGAAATAGTCCCCATCTGCCTTTTTACATTTCCAACATTTTCTTTCTTTTTTCCTATACATTTTCAAAATCAGGCTTTTATTAACTGAATTGCGCTGTTGTTCCTGCAGCTGGGTTGAAGTTATTATATTTTATGTGAGTCTTATGGCTGTGTTTTGCTAGGTTTCAGTGTTGATTTTTAATGATGTTTTTGTTTTAAATGAATGCTGTAAGCTACCTCTTAGACTGCAGTGTTACCTCTAAACATAGGTTAGAGATGTTTAAAATAAATAGCATATATATATATATATATATATATATATATATATATATATATATGGAACTTTTAATATGAAGGTGCAATCAGGTCTGTGATTCCACATTCTGACGTGGGGGAGTCCTGAATACCTACATCCTTGGTGACTTAAATTAATGGTGACAGCAGAAGCTACTAAGGCACCACCTCCAACTTCAAATGCTCCTTGCTGCAGTATTAGTAAATAATTAGCACACTGGAAGAGGAATGGCATCAAATAGTCTAATCCCAGATGCTTATTTAAATTGAGCAGCTGTCAAACTGCAGATTATAGAGGCATGTAGGCTGACTGGAAGAGTTTCCACATCATCAAAACGCCTTTTCCTAGACAAGCTAATGTAATCTGCATTAAAGAGTGACTGCACAGTGCTGCAATCTCAAAAGCGGGGGATGTTTTATGAATCTTTTGTGCTCTCTCACATGACCAGGAATGGCATCCACCTCTTAGTGGTCATGCTCACCTAAACTAGGTGGCATTAAACAAGGTTTTACTCAGAGTAGGGTTGCAATCAAAGTAGCACTTTGCGAGAATGACTCCACCCCCCCACTATCCTACCCTGCAGGCCCCCTCAATCAATTCTGAGTTTCCCCCCAATACCCTGAAGCAGATTTTGGGATAGTACACTCAGGGAGAGGAGGAGGGGAGTCCTGCTGTGCAAGTGGGAGCCATTCCTCACATACATTTAATAAGTTGGATACCACCCGCTGAAATTAATGAGCATGGACTTCCGGTCAGCGCCAGCAACTGTAATGGCGGATTTCCTCCGATCTCCGGAGGAAATCTGCTTCGTGGAGTTAGGGTTCTACCGCTACGGCGAAGCGGGGACCCGAAAAAAATCACAGGCGGGGAAGCCTGTGAACTGAAGGCTCGGCAGGCTCCATTTGCGTCCACCCCGCTGCAAAGGAGCCTTTTTAAAGGCTCCGGAGCAGATCGGGGGTGAGCGGCGCGGAGCTGAGAGCTGTTTACCCGTCTCCGCGAAGCGAAGCCGCATGCCATGGTTGGAGAGCGCTGACTTCTTCCTTTGAACATTTGGACTAAAAGTAACAACCCGTGAGTAATACGGAAATTGGATATTAAAAATCTCCTTTGTGATTCGGCACGAGCGGGGAAGGCGCAAAGAGGAAGTCCGTCTCCCCCTTTTGTAAACATTTTAAAGCAAGGACTAGATAACTAAGGTTGAAAAGAACATCTTCTTCGTGAGAAGTTAAAAGTAATTAATTTCACGTTTTGGCAGTATAAGTGAATGTGCTGGAGGATAAGAGTTAATTTTGAGAGTGGAATTGCCACCCCCCCCCAGGACCCGGGAGCGATCCGTGAGGGAACCTGGTGAAGAGATATAGAAGACTTTGACAGCTGTCAAACTAGCTGTCAAAGCTGGGAGGAAAAAAAAAAGAGAGAGAACTTTGTTTCTATTGCCTCGGCTGGTTATATTTGTTACAATTAGGTAACAAATTGTGGAAAACAAAGGAAAATAAAAGACTTTTGGATTAGAACTGGAAGGAATACTAAGTAACCAGTACTCCCCTAGAGGGGGCTCTGGGACATTACAGAATGGCTGTAAGTGGAAAAATACAGATGGAACTGGAGAAGATCTTTCTTCGTCTGGGAAAATTTCAAGAACAAAGCATTGTTTTGACTAGAAATGTTACAACATTGAATGAAAAAGCAAATAAACTTGCGGAAATTGGAAGGGACTTGACTCAAGCCTCTGTACCAGAACAAAAAGACTTTGCATCTGAGCTAAAAACTCTTGCAGCTGAACAAGAAAAGAAATTTGAGAAACTTGAGAAAGTGGGAGAAGATACACATGACAATTTAGAGGGAAAGGAAGGAGGAACTATAATGATGCAGAGGATTAAAGAGAGCCAAAGGCCTGTAAAGATGGACATAAAGGAAAAGACAAACCTGATTAAAGTGGAAGTTGGAATTTCTGGGACACTTGGACTTAAAAGAAGTAAAAAACAAGATTTGGATTACAATTCTAAATATGGAGGCCTGGCAGGAAGAAATATGGACCTTATTGGGACAGAGCTTCAGAGAGGAAAGGAGAGAGTAAGAGTTTCTGGGACACTTGGACTTAAAAGAAGTAAAAAACAAGATTTGGATTACAATTCTAAATATGGAGGCCTGGCAGGAAGAAATATGGACCTTATTGGGACAGAGCTTCTCCGAGATTGGGTGCTTATTATAAAGGACTATCAAAAAAACCGGCAGAGAGGAAAGGAGAGAGATTTAAGGGCCTCGGATGTGAGGTCACCAGGCTGACACCAGATAGATTGATGGACATCGGTTGGAGATTGAAACCGGGAAAGGCGGGGAGTGGGGTTTTGGGTATCCAAAGGTGGTATAAATATATTTTGTTTTTCTTGTAAATATTTTGTTTTGCTACTTAGATTAAAATGGGGAATTCGTGAAATGGAATTGGGATCGACTTTAGAAAAAGGTATTAAGAATAAGCTTTGATGCATTAAGATTGAAGTTTATGTTAAAATTGGTTAATTAAAAGGATTTAAATATAATAAGGTAAAATTTGGGGATAGGAACTTGTTGAATTAAAAACTGAATTGGAATACAAGAAGAGGAGATGTGGGGAAGTCAAGGAAATATGTTATTGAAAGAAAAGATTGTAACTATATGTGTGTTTTTTGTTTTTTTTCCTTGTTTTTTTCCTTGTTTTTCTTTAAACTTTTTGAAAATTTCAATAAATATTCTATTAAAAAAAAGAAATTAATGAGCATGACTGTCATGGACTGTCTGGACACAGAGGAATGTTAGAAGGCAGCAGCTGGGGAACCTCTAAGGAAAGAGGAATGGTGGTGGGACAATGATGAGTGGTCAGAGGGAGAAGCCAGGGAGGGGGAGGAGTCAGAAGCTGAAGAGGTAGCAGGAGAGGTAGCAGGGAGAGTCTGGGGCAGAGGGAAGTTCAGAATCTGAATCTGAAGCAAGAGAGGAGGAAGGCCAAGAGGCAGAGATGAGTCAGGCTGCTGAAGAAGCCAAGATGTCTCCCCATCCTGCTGTGGCAAGCTCCCATTCCCCCTGGTCTCCCAGGACCAAAAGAGGTATGAAACAGGAGGAGCAAAGGCAGACATGCTGGTGGAGTCTCAGGTTGCTTGGGAAAGACCTGGGAGAGGAGGAGACTTAGGTAGCTGTGAGAAGGCAGGGACCTTCAGTCTCTAGAACTGGCTTATAGGGGCAAGAAGAGTTTCTCATTAGATCTGGAACTCCTGAGCAGATCTTGTTTATTCTAATAAACTTACTTCATGTGATTTATTGCTGACTTGCTCCTGACAAAGACTGTTAGATTAATTTCAATGGGTCAAACTTAGTTGAATGCCACCCTAATAGATCTCTTATGATCTTAGTCGAAGCAGGTATTTGGAAATGATGAACAGCATCAGAAAACCCAAAAAATTGCATCTGGGGTATTGTAAAGTAATCCTAACCATCATATCTACCAGCTGGAGGTGGTAAGAGTGGGGTGGAGGAGCCCAATAGCAGAGAGCTGCTCTGCTTCAGTGGGGGGCACACATCCATTCCGTGGCATTCACTATGCTTGCAGAAAGCTCTGTGGCCATCGATCTACCACAGCCAGATTATCCACCAATGGTAGCCTATGAAGGCCCAGAAACAGGGTGTTCTAGCAACGGAGAAGAGGCAAATTGGATCACTGGAGCCAAAGTGCCTCTGTTTCCCTGAGAAGGGTTGTAGGGGTTTAGTGGCAGGGATTACCAGATAGTGGAGACTTAGCTATCCTACCTTGCCAGTCAGTTGTGCAATAAAGGGTGTAAGCACTCTCTTCTAGCCTGCCCCTTTCTTTACATGCTCCACCCTCCAAAGCAGATTTGGGGTGGGAAGGAGAGGGTATCCTGTTGTGCTCGCAGGCATTATCGCACTGGCTCCTGCTAGCACTGCAAATTAATTGAATACAGCCCTATGCTCCTAATTTCTAACGTGCTAAGTATTCCTAAAAGCCGCTCCTTTCATTAAATGCTTAAATAATTGACCACTTTAAAAGCAGCTTGCTAGGTTTCTTGAAATGGCATAAGTAGTTAAACCTTCTTGTAGGGCAAAACAGAACAAATGCACAACTCTCTTTTTTTTTGTCTCTAATCTTTAATAAAAGATCGCACTGCACTTTAGAGCATTCACTTGATCTTGTTAATTTCAAAGCATTCTTAACGTTCATTTTTAAATGCTTGTCAAAAGTACAGCTTAATTGCTCATGAAATGCCTTTTAAGTGGGTATTATGAAAAGTTTTAAAAATGACAATTTTGCTTGAAGAATGAGCAAATTCTTAAAATAAATTGTTAGTTAATTACAAACCTGGATTTATCTGCCCCTCAAAATCATTGCTGATAAGATCTGGACAGAACCAATAGCTTGGCAGCAATACTGAGTCATAATGGGTTGCATCCAGGGGTTTTTTTTGTTTTTTCTCTATTATTATTATTATTATTATTATTATTATTATTACACTCATGTAAGTTGGAACACCCCATTTTTGCTCCCCCCTCCCCACAGCTGTTACTTAGGATGTGGGGATCCTTCCAGAACAATGTGGAATATGATATACACAGCAGTAGAAGGCAGGAGAGATTATGACAAACTGGATTCACCATCTTGCATGGGTTTAAGTTTTTTATGCTAGCATAAAACCGTAATTGGAGAGGAAGAACCCCATGAGTCAAGGCTCTGTCTGATTAGCTATTTGCATGGATTGCATTTTTTTTTATTATTTCTGAATAACAGTTAACTGTATGATGGAGAAGAGAGGCTGTAGTTGAAAAATAACAAGGACAGGAAAGGGAATTTTGAACCCAGTGAAAGCAAAATAGCTTCCAAGATAGACAGAGAAGCTCTATCCAGGGTAGGAACTCTTCACCATGTTTAAAGGGTGTCAGATAGACTTTGCTTTAAGAGTGTGCATGCAGATCTTAGTAGCTGTCATAGAGCCATGATAGCTACCTAACTGGGAATATGCAGCCATCTGTGTGTTTGAGTAGCAGGAGAAAGAAAAGCATCCCAGCCAGTGAGTGAAGCATGCAGAATAGACAGCCATTCCCTGAGCACTTATTTTCTGGCTTTGCAATCCTTACCTGTGAAGTAGGTATTTGCTTAAGGCCTAGGATTCTTGGGTCCAAGCTCTCAATATCCAATGGTGCTATAAAGGCTCACTTTGAAATATCTTTATCAATCTCTTGTTATCCTTAGGATCTTCCTTCATCTCCTTTAGTTGCCTTCATCTTCCCTCAATTTGCTAAATTGAGATTGCAAGCTCTTCTAGGCAAGGACTTGCCTATTGCTTATGCTACTTTGTAAACTGCCATGCACAGCGATGGGAGTGCTAAAAATAGCTTGTAAATTATATTCTAGTCAATTAATTAATGAAAGCAGCAGACTGCATTGTCTCAAAAGCAGATTGGCTGACAGCCCTCTAGCTAAAACTCATGAACTTGGGGAAGGCACATTAGACACAAGGGTTAGATAAATGTTGGACTAGGCAAATGGGCTTACTTCTTTTAACCTCAAACTATTGAGGATGCAGGGACGCGGGTGGCGCTGTGGGTAAAACCTCAGTGCCTAGGACTTGCTGATCGTAAGGTTGGCGGTTCGAATCACCGCGGTAGGGTGAGCTCCCGTTGTTCGGCCCCAGCTCCTGCCCACCTAGCAGTTCGAAAGCACCCCTAAGTGCAAGTAGATAAATAGGTACCGCTTTATAGCGGGAAGGTAAACAGCGTTTCCATGTGTGGCACTGGTGCTGGCTCGCCAGTTGCAGCTTTGTCACAATGGGCACGTGACCCGGAAGTGTCTTCGGATGGCGCCGGCTCCCGGCCTCTTGAGCGAGATGAGCGCGCAACCCTAGAGTCGGTCACGACTGGCCCGTACGGGCAGGGGTACCTTTACCTTTACCTATAGGGGATGCATCAGGTTGTACCAGTAATATGACCCATTGATGTACTTCCTGAAGAATGCTGTGGAAAAGGAGAATCAAACATGTAAAAGTTAAAATTAACTAGCAGGAAGGACATTTCCAAAAAGTACAAAGTGACTCAGAAAATAGAGGTAGTTTGAGAGAATGAACAGAACTTTTCAGCCAAACTTGTCCGTCATCTGAACAATGGCCCCAAATATTCCAAAGGAGCCTCTGAAGAGCTTTCCCCCAAAGTCTTCAGGGGAATGAGGTGGGGAAATTGGATGCATTTATCTTCTTCACTGATCAGCCAGTGGGCAGCAGAGAGTGCAGGAAGAAAAGAGGTTGGAAGGTGCACGTAATCACCGTTGATGAGAGGCTGAACAATTGTCTGGCTTTAGCTATAATACAGAATATAGGGCTACCAAGTCTATAAAAGGTATTTCCTTTGTACCTATTGCACAATGGCACAGAATCTCCTTCGTTAACAACTTCGGACAAGATTGCTCTGATGGCATTTGCAATCTCCTTCTTTTAAAGGCTTAGGACTGTGTTCTTGAGGAGGGGGTGTAACACTTCAGAAGTTTGAGAGTTTACTGAAAGTCCCTCCTGCAGTATTGCACCTTGCACCCCAACATGCTGCTTATTAGATTATATAAGGCTGATAAGCAGCAGCATACACAGAGTGCCTTACAAGGAAGCATCCAACTGGTACAGTAAACAAACTGATTTGGGGAAGGCCCAGAACTCATTGATTTTGAGGACAAACAGGGGCCTTCTCTGCAAACAGAACTTGCAAACAGAAGGCAACTCTAGGTAGCGCTGGAAATGGCCCCTGTCTCAGACTCTGGAGGCCACTGCCCACCAGTGTGGACAGTACTGAGCTAGATAGACCAATTGTCTGACTCAGTGTAATGCAGCTTCCTATGTATTTTTAAATTGTTAGATAGGCTTGGTTGTGGTCTACAACACCAGTGCCATCACCAGCATTGATGCAGCTTCCTAGAAGGGAAAGGGGCTAGGCAGCAGAGAGGTTGGCACAGTGCACCGCATTGACCTCATTACCTTCTTTCATCCCTCAACACTGGCCATGGTGACTGGGGCTTGGAGTCCAGCAACATCTGGAGGGCCACAGGTTCTCCATCCCTAACATAAAGTGTCTCTGGTTTGTTTAAGGAGTCCTACAAGTATTTCAGGAAGCTGTTGGGCTCCATGTCAGCCCCATTAGCTTGTAAGGGTTAAAGAATATCCCATTACAAGTGTCAGCCAGCGTTTGAAATCTGCAAGCCCAGGGAAGCCCTTGGCTGACAGCCAATGAAGGCTCTGCATTACTACCATTTCCATTTAGCTTTATTTATTATTATTTCATGGACGTTTTCTACTAATGAACCATCACTTTCATTTCTGCCCATCATAATTACACAATTACCTATCCTGGAAGTATTTAGTAATAACATTCCTGACCATAAATTTGACTCACTCTTTTAAATACCGTCATAATTCAGTTTTAATGAAAGCTTGAGTATGCAAAAGAAAATGGGCTTTAGTGGAAGTATAGACAGCAAAGCACCATGTTACAGAGTAACCAACCCCATACTCCTTTCTCCGTGGTTAATGAGTTGTAGTGTGTAATTTGAATAAGCAATGACCCCTTGGATTTGTTTAATTATGAACGTTGGGAAAGGCTCTAACTGAATGGGTGCTCCAGGGAATTATATGAAATTGTATGGAAGTCACTAAAAGGCATGGTTTTCCAAAATGTCATATGAGGGTTTTGTCATATGAGGGTTTTGTGGTGTGGTGTTGCAAAGAGTGGTGAAACTATGGAAGGAATTGCAACTGATCATTGCACCATGAAGCTGACTGAAAAGACGTGTCATCAATTTAGACAATTTAGGCATGAGAAACAGTTTTGATTTTGTTTGCACTTTTAGGGGGAAATGTGGATTAAATTGTGTGTGTGTGCGCGTGCATTATTCTGTGCAAAAATACGTATAATAGTTAAAACTGCATACAAAAAAGTGTTCATTAGAAGAAAGGAATGCTAAAATGCGGGTGAATTTTCAAGAGGGTGATTTTTTTTTTAAAAAAAAAGAATCCAAATTGCTGTGGAAATTTGGAGAACTTAATTTAAGATTGGGAAACTGGGAAATTGACATATTTCTCCATCTCTAATTCTCAAATAATAGTTGGAGGATTGGAGGTGAGCCATGGGCTGCTCTGTTCACCCTCTCCCTTAACTAATCCCCCCCCCTTCTTTCTCATATGAACAATAGTCTTTGGACATTTAAGGAACTGATTTGAATCACTCATTCTTTGTTTGCTTAGTTCATTTACATAATGTTTGAACATTGGAAGAAAATGTCAAAAGGGATGTAATATTGAGCTCACTGAACCTGTTGTTTAATGTGGATAGTAATCTTCCTGTACTTCTGTTAATTCTCTGTTGTCCATATGATGTTGTCTTCCAAAACACAGCCAACCCACACTTCCCCTTCCCTCAGTCTAGATTTTCTCATACTCTCTCACTTTCAGAGTATCCCAAGTATAAGAAAGTCCAGACTGAGGGAGGGGGAAGAGTTGGGAAGGCAGTAATTTGGAGGAGAACATCATATGGACAACAGAGAATGAGTGGAGGTACAGAAAGCTTACTGTTCATGTTAAACAGCAGTATGGATGAGCCCAATGTATCTGTTTTTTAAAGATCCCACCACTGTGGGATCAAATGAGTGGTTTTATGTGCAAAGGCTCATGCCCTAAGCTCTGCCTTGCACTTTGTCTCTTGGGCAAGTTACTTGTCATTTGTGACTAGCCAGGCCCCAACAGCAGCCATTTTGTGGTGGTGCCTGCATCAATTTTTTGAATTTCCAGATATGGCCACAAATTCCAAAAAGATAGCTGCTCCTTTTATGCAAATGACTACTCAAAGGCAGTTACATCTAAGCAATCTCTCTTTCTGAGGCAAGTGAAATACAGTTAAATCCAACGTATTTGCACCTTTACAAAATGTTGGATACCATATTGTGAGAGAAATTACTACTTAAATAGGAACAGATAGCCCTTGAATGATATCTGTATTGTGAGACAGAAAAGTAACTGCTCAAATGAAAGACTCTCTGATGGTAATAAAAGGCAAATCTTTGAGCTGAAGAAAGGGTTCCCAGTTGAGTTTCCAAAGTCAGTCTCTAGACTGTTTTGTTTGGTATGTTTGTTGACAACTTTAGTGAGAAAAGGAAGAATGTGTCAATGAAATGGCAATTAGATGGAAAGAACAGTCAATTCAGCTGAGAATTGGGAAAGTATACATAATGTATTAGATGATTCATGAACTGCACAGCAAAAATTTAGTAGGGCAAAGTGCAAAATCATGAGCTTCAGAGCACTCTTGGTACCTGCCAGAAATAACGTATTGACCTGAGCCGAGGGTCTTGGGTCAACATGCATGACATCTATGAACCACTGGTGTGATGCATTATAAGGAAAATAAATACACTGCTAGATGTAATACAGGATCCAGTTTTAGTCATCCATCTCAAAAAAGGATTTTTAAACAATGGAACATTTCCTGAAGCTGCTAGGCCAAACTACTTAATTTAGCTTCCATTAATCTTTTTTAAAAAACCTTGCACACTGCCTAAATTTTACCTCCAGCTCTGTTAACACAGAAATGGCCTGACGTCTCTTTCGTCTTGTTTCCTACCTACCAAAGAGCCTGTGTCTTTTGCCTAAGGTTGGAGACATGCCTGGGTAACAGCTGGATTTTCTATTCCTGAAGATAAGGTTTCAGCCATTGCATTCCCTTCTTGCCATGAGCAGAAGTGGCTGGAAGGGCAGAGCAGCACCATGCAAAAGCCTCCTAGCAGAGGGATCAATGCCACTTACCAGGATGGAGGGGCGGAAGGACAGGGTGGCACTGAGTTCAGGGTGGCATGGACACACTAGTGCATCTGCATTGCCCAGCCTGGCTGTTGTCCTGCCCTACCCTTCCTGCTAAGTGATGCCACAACCCTCAGCACCACCTTGCTCTGCCAGTAGCTACTACCCAGCAGGCCTAAGTGCAACATACATGGAACCTATGGGAGACTCATTTGAATGTCGTCTACATTCTTCCACATCCCACTGGTGGGTGCACTAGCAAAGCCAATCTGGCATTCCCATCTTGCCATTGCTCCTGGTAAGAGGCAATGATGTTGCTACTGGAAGGCTGTTTCTGCAGTCCCACCCTGCCCTGCCAGCTGCTTCTGCCCAGCAACTTAGGTACAACCTGATCAGCATCTCACAAAGCTTTCCTTGAATGTTTGCTGCCATAGTCCACTCTGTATCCATGGCTTCACTACCTGCCAGGTTTTTCCTTTCCATTGCTTGCCTATTTTACCATCTAACCTAGGAGTGTTCAATGTGTTGACTTTCCAGCTGTTGTTGGATTACAACTCCCAGCAGGCCTAGCCAGCATGACACAATAGCCAGGGAAGATGTGAACTGTAGTCCGACAGCATATGAAAGGCACTGTGTTGGCTTTCCCTGACCGAGCCTGTTGAAAGGTTTTGGAGAACCTGAAAGTGTGAACACAGTTTTCTGATACGTAGGTTGGTCTAATAAACTGTTGTCTTAAAATGGATTTTGGAATGAAAGGAACAGGAATGTATGACAAGAATGGGATAGTTTTGTTGGTGAGTGAATGGTGTGCACTAGTTCCTCTCATCCAGCCAGGCTTCCCTAACTAGTTGGATTCCAACATCTAGAAGTCATTAGAACATAAGAAGAGCCTGCTGGATGAGGCCAACGGCCCACCTAGACAAGCATCCTGTTCTCACAGTGGTCATCCGGATGCCCAAAACAGGATCCGAGTGCAACAGCACTCTTCCACAATTGTGATTCTCTGGCATTCAGAAACATGTTGCTTGACAGTAGAGGCATAACATAGCCACTGTGTCTAGTCACTGCAGGCAGCAACCATTTTAGGCACATCTGATATGTGTGCAACTACACACGCACATCTTGCCGAACATAGAAGTGGCCCCAAAATGTCACCAAAGGGCCACAAAGAAGGGCAGCGCAGGGGTGGAAGAGGGTATTTGCATGCTTTTCAGTGGTGTTTCAAATATACGTGGTTCCCCACTTCTAATCTACAAGATGTGACCTGTCTGGAATGGGTGTGTACATTTTTGTGGTTTGTAACACATTAGATCCATGCAGCTAGATGCAATCTAGAAATTATGTCAAGGGCATCATACAAATGAGCTCTTTCCAATCAAAACCTTTTGCAGAGAGGTCTTTTAATGGGCATGGGTTCCACCTTTAGAATTAAAATTTTATACACATCCTAACAAGTTATCTCCCTTGAGTACATTTTACCTTGCCTGGATTTTTTTATTATTATTATTGCAAGTGCCAGCTGTTCTTTCAGAGTCAACAGAGCTCCAGCTGTCCAGTGGCAATCTGTGAATGGTTAGATTTCTGTACTGCGATTAGACTTCTGTACTGCTTCTAACTTGTTGCTGAGAAATGACAACCTTTTCCTTGGATCTTGTATACAGTAACATCTTTGAACAGACAGGATGGGTCCAGCTTGGCATTTTGTACTCTGAGGCCTGATCATTCCTCTAGAATGTATCACCATATGTTCAGCATCGTATGGCCCATTTGCTGCTGCTGTAACACAAACACACAATCCCCTTTGACTACCACATCCCTGTGTAATTTGCTGTGCCTTTCTTCCTTGCAGTGCACATAGAGCCTGGCACATGCGAAGTCATCGCTGCTCACAGGTGCTGCAATAAGAACAAGATTGAAGAGCGCTCACAAACAGTGAAATGTTCCTGCTTTCCAGGTCAGGTGGCTGGGACGACGCACGCTGCTCCTTCATGTGTAGACGGTAAGTGAGCAGGTCTCTCTGTAAAGTGTGCATTTGCGTTTGGAAATTGCTGTTGAATGGATTAAGAGTTCCACCCCTAGTTCTGGAGCCTTAATTCTAGTTAGGTGCGCCTGCTGGGAGATTTACATTGGATACTTCTGGCTTCGTAGTTTAAGCAAAATCAGCTGTATATTTAGCTGCAATCAGAAATAATCTCCTGCTCTTACCGGGTTCTTTATGAAAGCACCACACACTTTTCAAATGGGTAGAATTTATTATTATCATTTGACAGCTGATGGATGTGCATTTGAGAAACCAGGCCTGACAGCTTGATTCACTTTGAATAAAGTTACATTCAAATAAACGTAAATATCTTCAGGATCAAGAAGTTAGTAATTCAGCCATCGTCACCAAGCAAGCCATGTCAGTCCAGGTTTGCACAGCTTCAAATCACTTTGTACAGTAGTCAGCAATACTGCCTAAGTGGCGCTCCTATTTCTTACCCCGGTTTTGAATTTGTGCCAGCACCAAAACATCAGTGTGGGGTGCAGACACCACTTGGGGGCAGAGAGAGATAGTTAAGGCTAACACAGCAATCATGACCCACTTCAGTGGGACTTACTTCTGAGTACACATTGTTAGGATTGCAACCTAACACATGAAAATGGTTGAGGTCTTGGGCTGAGCTGCATGTTCTTCAGCGAACATTTTTGGTGCAAAAACCACAACACCACAACAACAACTTATTAATTCCACGTTCCCTTCAAGGAGCTTAATGTGGCATGCATGGTTCTCTCACTTCCCCTTTTGTCCTCACCACACCCCTGTATGGTAAGCTAGGCTAGGCTGAGAGACAGTGACTGGCTTAAGATCACCTAGATCACCTTAAGATCACCTTAAGATCACCTTAAGGCTTAAGATCACCTTAAGATCACCTTCATGGGTGAGTTAGCATTAGAACCCTGGTCTCCCAGGTCCCAGCCTGAGACACTGACCACTACACCGTCTCCAAAGGCTTTTTTCTTTCACACTGGTTCTCTACTCTTGACATCTGGAGTTGGCTTCTCCCTGTTAAAGCTGCCATTCCCCCCTCATGTTTCTGAACTAGTAACAAAAGCCACAACACCATTGCAGGAGCAGAGACTGAAGGCAGACTGGTAGAACATGGGGAACTATGTATGCTATCTCAGGGGAACAGAGTCATGGAGCCCATCATTACTGTTTGCTAAGATTTGGAATTCATTCACTCTCAAAAATGTCCCATTGAAGTAACTCGTTAGTTGTTTCACTTTCACAGTCTGCGTACAGCAGTCAAGAGGGCACAACTTGGGTTTTGAACTCAGTTTGCCTCATCCAGATCTAAGGCTCTATCCACTGGCTGCACATGGGGACCTTCTTGGAGCGATGTGTTTTCTGGCATATCTTTGCAACCATTCTTTAAACTTCTCAGGATAATTCATTGTTAGGTAATTGATTTGGGATTCAGTACTTGTGAAATTCTAGACTAGTGGACCACCTCTATTTTTGACTGTGATGGATATTGGCATTGGCCAGACATGCTCATCCTAGAAAACTGAGACTCCTGCTCTTCCTGGAAAACCGAGACCACCAACACTTTTGCTGCTAAAGGGAAGGGAGTCACATGCGGGATAGAAGTCAACAAGACTGACCTTTCCCATCATTTTTGTCAATAGTACAGTAGGCTATAGACAGCCCTCCCATAGGTCCCATAGATCCTTACTCTTATATCCAAAATGCTTTTTAAAAAAATAAAGGAAATTGGTATATAATTATAATTTCAAGTGCTCTTCTTCTTCCCTTCTCCCTGGCAAAACAAGGCCTACATTGCTGGAGAATACAGATCATGGAACTCCAGCATATATGATAGGTAGGGGATGTGACAAGGAAGGAACCACTGGGTGGTATTTCAGAATTTTGTAGCTCCAAAGGTTTTTAACACAATCGCGGCTCGGTTAATTGGTTAAATGTGGCACTGTTGTCAATTTATTTATTTTGCATTTCGCCCCTCAACATGAAGGTTCCATACTTATTCAGAAAGCTAAATCAGAGATTTTAGTAAGACTACTTAGAGATAAATGACTTGTGGGTTGATTTGCTCAGTTTTAAACTCCGAACCAATATTTAATGCTCTTGTATGAATGTTCCTTAGTTTAACTCTGAAAGGGGCTCACTTTACAGGGCTCTGATTCCTTTTTTTATTTTTTAGTCAGCAACCAAGTAACCAAGACTGGTTCTAAGGTCTATTGTTGATTTATTTTTATTTTTATTTTACTTAGAAAAGCCTGTTTCTGCAATGTAAGTGCTACCAGCATGAATAAGAACATGCCATCTAATCACCTGTGCAAAGCACTAACCCACCCACCCCCATCTATATTTTATTGAGCTGTGTCATTCTGGATCTATCTGAAGTGGCTGGAAGCCTCTGCTGGTGCATTATTGATCGGCTTGGCAGCTTGGCTGGTGCAAATGGATTTGTACATGATGCCAAGAAACTACTTAAAAAACACAGGATACAATTCCCATGAAAGGCTGCATCCCCAAGCAGCCTCACAAAGGTGCTTCTTATTTTGTGAACAAAGCTGTTTCCCTGAAATTATCCACTGGAATTTCACAGAAATTATCGTGCCCGCATCGGTTGCAGCCCAGACATAAAGTTCTTATGGATGCTCTACATACCTCAGCAATTAAAAGTGCTAAGAAAGCAGAAAAAGATTTCTAATACAATATATAATATGGTTCATATCTCCCAGTCACCTCATCCTTCAAACCAGTGGTTGAGCTGTTACTTCTGGGAATGATCAGAATCATTTTAACTGCTTTGGAGAAAGCTGTCAGCAATACAGGTTCTAGGAAGGAAGTGGAAGTCTAGCTTGGGTTAGCAACAAACTTCACCTATGGCCAGCCCCCCCCCCAAATCCCCCTGCTCACTCAAGACTTTCCCTGGCTAAAGGTGGACTTTTCGTTATAACAATCATCCTATCACACCAGCACCCTATCTTGAAAAAACAGTCTCTAGTGTAACATGACCACAGAAGAGTCAATTATTAGTACTGTATCTTATACTGTGGGCCACAGTTAGACTCCACCCCTTGGACTTTGCTCTGCTTTTCAGTTTCAGTTGTGTTCTCTACACAGCCAGCAAAAAAAGAAGCATGTTTGTTTGCCTGCAGTAAGAAATAAGTTTGTTTATTCTGTGGTTATGATGAGCAGGGGAGAATTGGTTCTCATCGCTGAAAAGGTGAACTTACCATTCAAAAGCTTTCTCAAATGTTTATCAAGCATTTTTATAAGTTTACAAAAGGAAGCATATTGTGCAGTAAATACAGTATACTGTACTACAAAGTTAAAGACTCAGACTCATGGACTTCAACAAGAAATTTAGGCATATTATTCTGAAGCACCGTTCTCCCTAATGCTGCACTGCAGTATGCTCTTGCTTGATTCTAAACCTGGTTTTATTCTTTTCGCATTGCAGTTTTAAAACTTTTTTTAAACAATAACAAAAACATGCTCCATACTTGTTTATAGTTTCTTAGTTATAGCACAAACTTTTGCTTGCATTGCATTTTCTGGTGTTTGTTTGGCAGTCATCCTGGTGTTCTTACTAAATTTTCTGTTAACTTGGCCTTTACATAGCCCATTATGTGAATTAACACACTCTGCATAGATGAGTGTGAGAGGAGGTCATTGCCTCTCCCTTCCCCTGGCCTGGCCCTCACAACTTCCACCAGTGAATATGGGCACAGGGTTGACTGGTGATATATGTGCCTCCACAGTCCAATAAATGCCCCACCTAGAAATGTGAGTGCCCCACTTAACTACAGGACCACCTCTTCCCAGAGAAATCTGGAAGTTGTAGCTCTGTGAGACGAATGGGCATCTCAACAGCACCTCAGCACTCTTCACAAACTTTGGTTCCCATGATTCTTTAGGGAAAGCCATGACTATTTAAAGTGGCATGATACTGCTTTAAATGTGTTGTACATATGGGACCTAGATGACATCATTCCTCCCTTCCATACTGTCTCAGAACAGCAGAAGGACTATTCACTTGACCTGAAATGTTCCCATTACATAGAAAGATGTCTTATACTGAGTCAGACCAGTGGTCCATCTAGCGCAGTATACAGTGGTACCTTGGGTTACATACGCTTCAGGTTACATATGCTTCAGGTTACAGACTCTGCTAACCCAGAAATAGTGCTTCAGGTTAAGAACTTTGCTTCAGGATGAGAACAGAAATTGTGCTCCAGCGGCACGGTGGCAGCAGGAGGCCCTATTAGCTAAAGTGGTGCTTCAGGTTAAGAACAGTTTCAGGTTAAGTATGGACCTCCGGAACGAATTAAGTACTTAACCCAAGGTACCACTGTAGTTGACACTTACTAGATATGGCTGTGGAACGTTTCAAAGACTTGTCTTTCTAGCCCTGCCTCGAGATGCCAGATACTGAACTTGGGACCTTCTCTGTGTAAAACATACCCTTTGTCCCACAGAGCTATGGCCGCTTTCCTCAGTTAGTTAGATCACCTTCCAAATAAACTGGGATAGTGGTTCTACCACATCATTTGTGATGCAAGTAGCACCTTTGTAAACATTTTTTTAAAAAACAAACAAACAACAAGACAAAAGCAGTTATTCGGATTACAGAGAGTTCTCTGTCAGGAGAGTCTTCTTTTCACTTTGCTTCAAGGCTCTTTTCAGTTGATTTATATCAACAGCTGGTTCTTGCAGGGCAGTGCAGGTAGATGGAAGAGGAGTTCCCTTCACTCCCCACAGAAGAGAGGTTCTGAATTACCAATGGATTTGGCACAACAAACTCTGGCTATTGCTGGATTTGGGGGGGGGGGGAATAATTGGCTCAGAGAATAAAAACTTCATCCCCTCAGTGAAACAGGCCTTCTCTTTTCCCAGTAGTGGAAATCTGCTGTTTGATTGGCAACCCCCAGCCTCTGAACGAGTGAGATTTCTTCTTCTATGCATCCTGAAGAATTAATGTGCAGAACTAGGAAGTTTTTTCATCTCCCGAAGTACAGCCCTACTCCTGCATGATTTTTAGATTGGCCTCAAAAGCCCTGCTCCCAATTTCTCCACCATCTGAAACAAGGCAGAGGTTTGGGTCTTTTCAGCTGAGGCACCTCACCTTTACAATTCCTTACCAGGAAAGTTCCCTTGGTGCCATTTTAATATTCATTCCAGGTTTTCTTTCAGTGCCAGCTGAAAACCTGTTTGTTGTCCCAGGATTTTGCAGTTTTTATCTGTTTTTAGTCTATTGTTATTTAACTTCATGAAAAAAATGAAGTATTGTTCTATTTCTTCTTGGTAATTTTGTTTTATCTGTTTTATAAACCACCTTGCAGCTTTTTTTAACAACCAGGTCGTATATAAAGTTTATGAAACAAAAAATATCTCAGCAATATATATAATTTAACTGCTTGCTGTGAATTCATTTTGATTGTTATTTGCTGTGTACTTACAGTTCTGTAAGCTGCTCAGCGAGCTTTGGCTGGATGGTAGCTGACAAATAGTTTAAATAAAATTAATTAATTAATCAGTCTTGTGTACTTGAGCTGTGAAGTAGAATTGTATCAACATTCACAGAAGTATTTACCCAAATTGCACCTGCTACTCACTCTGGACAAGTTCCAGGACCCAGTGCAGTCTTTCAAATGTAATGTTAACTCAAGGATGGAGAACTTAAGGCAGATGTTAGACTCCAACTCCCATCATCCCTGACCATTCATCACGCTGGCTGCAGCTGATGGGAGGTAGGGATCCAAGAATACCTGCAGGGCCAAGAGTGACTAGTGGGGTGCCACAGGGTTCTGTCTTGGGCCCGGTCTTATTCAACATCTTTATCAACGACTTGGATGATGGACTCAAGGGCATCCTGATCAAATTTGCAGATGACACCAAACTGGGAGGGGTGGCTAACACCCCAGAGGACAGGATCACACTTCAAAACGACCTTGACAGATTAGAGAACTGGGCCAAAACAAACAAGATGAATTTTAACAGGGAGAAATGTAAAGTATTGCACTTGGGCAAAAAAAATGAGAGGCACAAATACAAGATGGGTGACACCTGGCTTG
This sequence comes from Podarcis filfolensis, assembly GCF_964270895.1. NCBI lineage: Eukaryota > Metazoa > Chordata > Lepidosauria > Squamata > Lacertidae > Podarcis > Podarcis filfolensis. The sequence continues at coordinate 64,375,838 of NC_139609.1, forward strand.
AGAGCAGTACATGTGAAAAGGATCTAGGAGTCTTGGTTGACCACAAACTTGACATGAACCAACAGTGTGACGCGGCAGCTAAAAAAGCCAATGCAATTCTGGGCTGCATCAATAGGAGTATAGCATCTAGATCAAGGGAAGTAATAGTGCCACTGTATTCTGCTCTGGTCAGACCTCACCTGGAGTACTGTGTCCAGTTCTGGGCACCACAGTTCAAGAAGGACACTGACAAACTGGAACGTGTCCAGAGGAGGGCAACCAAAATGGTCAAAGGCCTGGAAATGATGCCTTATGAGGAACGGCTAAGGGAGCTGGGCATGTTTAGCCTGGAGAAGAGGAGGTTAAGGGGTGATATGATAGCCATGTTCAAATATATAAAAGGATGTCACATAGAGGAGGGAGAAAGGTTGTTTTCTGCTGCTCCAGAGAAGCGGACACGGAGCAATGGATCCAAACTACAAGAAAGAAGATTCCACCTAAACATTAGGAAGAACTTCCTGACAGTAAGAGCTGTTCGACAGTGGAATTTGCTGCCAAGGAGTGTGGTGGAGTCTCCTTCTTTGGAGGTCTTTAAGCAGAGGCTTGACAACCATATGTCAGGAGTGCTCTGATGGTGTTTCCTGCTTGGCAGGGGGTTGGACTCGATGGCCCTTGTGGTCTCTTCCAACTCTATGATTCTATGATTCTATGATTCTATGCATCATTTCCATGGATATTCCTGTCCTGTTGTGAAAATGCATGGTGGCACCTAGGCATCCTAGCTGCTTTGATTTCCTCGTTATCTTTTTTTTTTTTATGGATGAAAAGCTCTTGGATCACCTTGTGTAGTTGTAAGTTTACTAAGTACACCAATCCTGAAAGTTGTTCTCCTCTGTCCCAAAGGCCTCCTGAAACCACCAAAACATTTTGGCTGGGTGTAAATATTTGAAAGAAATCTAGTCTTAACTATGGTTGGTTTAAACAAGTCAGGAGCAAACCATGGCTTATGATCCAGGTTTGTTAACAAACCAGAATTTAAACAGTGTTCTCCCAGCTGGGATGTAATGCTAGTTTAAAACTGGAAGCTAAAGTGACTATGCTGGGAGAAGAAAGTGGAGAATGTGAACCTGAGGCTCACAGCTGTCTATGCATGTCTGGGCCAGTCTCTTCCTTCTTCCAAGTCTTTTCATTTCTTTTTTCTTAGCCTTTCTGTTGAGAATAAGATGACAGGCCAAGCAAAATCAGGCTCTGCAGTTTTGGTCTCCTACAATGCCACCTTTGACTTTAGCCCAATGTCTAAGGTCAGAAAGAACTTGAGAGAAGCAGACCTCACTCTGATTTTAAATTAGGGCCCTGGCACCATTAGGTACAACATCTCTGTTTCAGTTAGCCTCTCAAGGTTGCTTGCTCTTGCCCATTTGTCATTAACATGTATTTTGTCTTTGAAACTGTCAGGAGCCAGGGAAGCCCTAATTCACCAAGACAACTCTTCCCACCAATTCTGTCATGGTGTGTACTTCCTGCCAAGCTCATTCAATCCCCACACCTCCCTTTTGAACGGAACACTGCTGCTCTTTCATTACATTTCTTCCTCTCTGGCCCTGAATGATTTACCTGATGATCCTTCTGACTTTGGTAATGTTTGTGGCAGAACTTGGGTTGATAATGAGATGAGCTTTTCTTATGACCTGTGCCTTCAGATTATTCCAGTGTTGCACTGCAGGTTGGCATGGTAGATGGCCCCTATAGTGGGTAGAGAAACAAGTATTAAAATATGCTTTGGGGCTGCTTGGTTCATCTGTAGTACTAGCCAGCACTCCATCCTTGGGATGTGTGAAGATGCAGTGATGCTCCTGCGCCTTTTTTTTTAAAAAAAAGTTTAAGAGGATATTTTCTTTTCCTGCTAACCATGCTGCTTTAAATGTACATCTTGCATTTGATCTTAGTTAGTATTGTCTTATTTTCATATTTTGCAATGTTGTGTTTGATGCTTTATGTGCGATTGTAAACTGCTTGGAATTTTTCGAATATTAAATGGTATAGAAATTCATAATCATAACAACAGCAACGGCAACATGAATGAATGAATTAAAGGGAATTGACTTGAGTGTTCATATTGGTCCACTTTGGAGCTGACCTGATAACATTTAAGATTATGGTCAACGTTTCTTTCAGTTTCTGTTTATATTGGGGCCTTTTGCTGCCACAAAGAGATGATCCACTTCACTGACTGCATACACTTTCTCCTGAGGAGTAAATAACTGTATTGTCCAGCCTGGTGTCGTTGCTTTGCTTTGCTTTTAAAGTCCTATGCCTTTTGTTTTCTCCTAGCCTCAATAGTGCTTCAGAAGTGGTGGTGCCAAATGCAACCATGTGTAGAAGGAGAAGAGTGTAAAGTGCTACCAGATTTGTCCGGATGGAGCTGCAGTACTGGAAACAAAGTAAAGACCACCAAGGTATTCCTAATCCAAGATGGGTGAGAGAAGGCTGAGTCAAATAATGCTCCACCTCTCACCCCCCCCCCCAGAGGGCATTGTTGTGATCCTTTTTATGAGATCCGCATAGTGCATGATTTTGTGAATGACAATTGTGATGCTTTGAATCTATTTCAAATAGTTGACTCTGTTTCATAGTTGACTACTTTTTCTAATGCTCGGACACACATTCTGAACAAAGCTGTCAGGGAACTGCCATCAGCTCAGGGGCGAGAGGGGAAAAGCCGGATGGATTACAGAGAGCCCCCAAAGATCATGGGAAGCAGCACTTCCTCAGCGGAGGAAGGAAGCCACGCCTCCAGTGGAGAGGAGATGCAGGGCTTGGAGGAGGCGAGGCGGTACCAGGACACCTTGCCTGAGCAAAGCGGGGAGGGGAGAGGTCCCTCGTTACCCACGCCTTCCTTGCGCAGTAGGCTTCTGTGCAGAGAGGGGAGGCGCAGACTGGGCATCAAGAAACTCCTCTGCTGGGGAAGGTTTAAGGACCCACTCTCAGATTCTGCCAGTGAATGAGCAAGACACAGAATAGAGGTGCTCTGCATTCTAACGGTTTTTATCACCAATAAGAAACCTTTCAAACAGACTATTGAAGCATATTGCCTGATTGCTCTCGAGCAACCAACCAATACCTCTAACAAAAGCCATTTTTGTTCAAAATGGGAAATTTTTCTGTTTATTACTCAAAAGTCGGGTGTGCAACACAGTGTAGTGTGGATTGCTCTAGCAGTGTGTAATTCTAGCCAGTCAGGCCATCTTCCATGATCTTCCATAGTGGAGAGGAGATGCAGGGCTTGGAGGAGGCGAGGCGGTGCCAGGACACCTTGCCTGAGCAAAGCGGGGAGGGGAGAGGTCCCTCGTTACCCACGCCTTCCTTGTGCAGTAGGCTTCCGTGCAGAGAGGGGAGGCATATTGCCTGATTGCTCTTGAGCCATCTTCTGTTCCCCCCATCCCTGATTTTCTATTCTACCCGCACCCCCAACAGATGCTCAGCATTCTGTGGTTACTGAGCAGATCAGTCCTTCTTGTGCTGTTCGGGGGGGGGGGGTTGACCCTTTAAGTTTTCCCCCCTTAGTACTGTTACACCACATCCCAGTCTGAGTGGTGTGAGATTGCAGGGGTGCCAGGCAAGCCCCCAAGAGGGTCTGTTGCTTCTCCCATAGGCGCAGCAGTCTTAGATCCAAAATAGCAAAAAGCCATGCTCTCTGTCCCTTTTTCTGCCTGTCAGCCCACATGGTGCTCTGACTCCACTTTCTCTGCAGCTTGCAAACTCCAAACTGATCTTCCTGCTCGCTTATGTCAGGCCAAACTGAAATCCTAAACCTTTTTCAATCCCTTTTGTCTCTGCCCACTGACACACAGCTGGAGGAGGAGCTCCCTTCCCCTTGCTGTCTGGCACTGAATTTCCTGATGGCCCATCTTTTGTAAGGTTTTGTAAGACTTGGCCATCATCAGCTTTGTTCCACCAATGACCCACACTCAGCTAGCTATGCCAGGCTGGACTGGCTAGTTAGTATATGCTGAACCCAGCAGTGTTTGGCACAGTTTAATCAAACCTTGATTAATTCCAACTTTTACTAAATCCAGGAATTATGGGGAGGATCTGGCGCCTAGGAATTTAGGGGATCCTTGCCCCCCCAAAAAACTTACAACTGTACTTCTTGTGCTTTTTCAAACCTTGAGGAATCCTGAATACACACTGATACCCCCCTCTTGTTTCTATGGGGTCCCATTTTTGTGCAGTCCTGTTGGCAGGTTTTATTTGCTATTAGGAGTGATTTGAAAGTGCAGCTTTCATCAGAATTTACACAGCAGTAGAAAAGAAAATTTAGGAGGGAATTGGGGGAAGTGTGCTCTTTAAAAATGAACCTTCTCACTTCGAGTTAAATATCATTTCCTCAGAAACTCAAAAGCTTTTATTTTTATCCGCTGGAGATGACTTCATTCAAACAAGTTTCTTTCCAGATTTATCCTATATATCTTGCATAGCATTCAAGAGCAGAGTGACAAAATAAGAAGTGGATGTGTAGAGTGAGTCATCAGTTGCAGAGTCAAAGCAAACGTGAGCCGGTTGATGGAAATGGGTTTTGAGGTCTCCCCTTCTAATATGTGTTTAGCAACAGCATCTTATGCAAGAGCAGTTAAGTGTGTAGATGAAACTCCTCCCAGTATCCCAAGAAATACAATAGTGGAGGATGGTTTGCCTGTAAGACGTCTGCCAGCCTTGGCTTGTTGCAGCCACTTCCCTCTGCTTTGCATCACGTTCCAGCCAAGGACTTTCCAGCCTGTCACAGCTCCTCCAGTTGGAGCAATCATCTGTGACAGAGAGCTACATGATTATTATTTTCATGGCTTGCTGAATACCCTGAAGAACAAGGTATAATTAAAATTTTATCAAACTCATTAGTAATTACATGTATGTCATGGTTAATCAGTTGCATAATTTTGTAATCATTGTTCATACAGTGGAGCATAATTATTCTTCAGGCTTTGCTTGCTTCGTGCTTCCATCTCCTTTCCACGCAAACACCCCATAAAATTATCCTGCAAAATAACAGCCTGTTGTTCCTTCCTTATCTTTTACTCGACAAATAGCATGTTCACACTGAAGAGCTTTTAAAAGAAGAAGAAGAGAGGGAGAAGGTATCAGAGCAGCCTCCGTTGGCTCAGGAATCAAAATGCTGCTGAGTAATCAATCACAGCAACTTCGCACCACCAACCTTTCTTTATCTGTTTCCCCTTTGCTTGCTCCCCACTTTTCCTGGCAGTGTTACAATTTGACATCATTCATGCACCCTTTGTGCTCTCAGAATGTGGAGCACTTGGCAGTAACCCATCTGGCCCACAGCCAGGCTCTCATTCTGGCTTACCCCCTCCAAGAGGAAACAACGCACTTTCCTTCTTGTAGCACTGCCCCCCCCCCCGTAGCTCTAATGCCTTGATCCATCTTTCACATTCCAGAGACATACTGCAGAAACCTAACCCAACCCTACTCTTTATTGTGTGGGGCAACCCATGCTCTTGCAACCATGCTGTGTGTGTGTGTGTGTGTGTGTGTGTGTGTGTGGAGGAAGGGCTTTGGTTCTTATGTGCCTGCTGCACAGAAATAGCAGGACAGAAGGAACAAAATGTAGTCTGATGAGACTGCAGGGAGGCAGGAAAACAGCAAGTTCTGAGTAGGCTGAAGAAGAGGACAGGTGATGTATTCTCTTAGGGCTGAATGTGATTTGCAGTGACAAGGAAGAAACCAGTCGCCACGAAGGCACTGCTCAGTTGAACCTCTTGACACTCCTGCCGCCTTCAGCAGTTCCTGGAGAACTGTTTCCCATATTACTTCTTTAAAGACACAAGCAATATTTGTCTGCACTAAGCATTTGGATACCATGGAGCAGGGATGGGGAACCTGTGGTGCTCCAGATGTTGTTGGACTCCACTTCCCATCATCCCTGACCATTGGCAATGTTTCCTGGGGCTGCTGGGAGCTGGAGTCCATCAAAGGGCCCCAGGCTCTGTATCCCCGCCATAGAACATGGGTACTACCAGATTGGGGATTATTTGGGACTGGTGTGTGTTTTTTGTTTGTTTGTTTTTGTGTTTTTTGCAACATCCACACAAGGTCTAATTTAATCTGGATTTACCCTTCCTGGGGGATAGCTGATGACCATTTTTTAAAAAAATACCCTCTGATGCCAATGTCTGGTTTGCAGTATCTCAGTGACCTGCTTGCAAAGTAAGCAACTGTCTGGAAGCACCCTGTGACTTTTGTCTGGGAAATGAATGAGGGTTTGCCCTTCCTTATCTCTATGTGCCTTCAAAGAGCAAGATGAGTTGCTTTTCTCAATCTGGTCATCTCAGCCTCTGCATTAAAGCGAACTGCCTCTGTTTGTTCTGTCCACTTTGAAGCCTGGGATCTAACCGCTATGGTATTACTGGATGGGCAGTTAAATAATAAGCATATCTTCCCCCCTTAGCTGTGGGTCTCTGCTGCGTACAAATTGAGCTTCTCTCTCTCTCTGATGCTCTCAGTTTGATCTCCTTGCCATTTTTGCAATGGATTTGCTAAATTGTTCCTGCTGAAATGTGTCTCTTGTTTGGCATGCACACAAGGGCAGGGATAGAATTTAAATAGCAAAATTTCAAATGCATCCACAGCTCTGATGGCTGCCTTGACAGAAATCGCTAGTCCTACTGTGAAATCCATAAGAAAGGACATTGTAATGGGTAAATAGGGCTCGGTACATCTGAAGACTATGAAATCATCCACAGCCATTGGAATAACCCAGCATCTCAAAGCCAAGACACAATTTTCAGGCTGCTGTTTAAGAATTTGTTTAGACTATTTACCGTGCACATACGACACAGGGCAGCAAAGAAAAGCAGGCTCTGGGCTTAATATAAATTATTGCCTGCATGTCAGGCACACCTTTCTCTTTTACCCCCTCCCCTCCGCAGAGCTTCTCTTAATGATTTCTCTTGTAAAATGCAGACACTTGCTTTAAATTCTTTTGAAAGGCTCACACACTCTATGTTTTCTCTGCAGACAGAGTCATGTAAATGTAGCTATGTTAGATGAATGCTAAAGAATGCATAATAATAATAATAATAATAATAATAATAATAATAATAATACCTAGCACCTCTGCTGCTAAAAAGGTCACTTAAGGTAATCTTGGAACTGGAAGCCTTGAGGTACTTGAAAGAATTAACATGTTAAGTTATGCATTTTTGAACAGATTCCATTTTGGCCTGCCCCAAATAAATCTTCCCCCCAAATATCCTTAGCTGTTGCTCTTCAATCTTAGGTGCACAGTAGGTATTTTAGATTTGAAAGATTTGGCTGTCTTTCACTGCCCCTCTTTGTCTATATGTATGCAAGAAAAAATGCATGGCTTGAGCATGTGGAGCAGAGGCCAAGCAGACAAGCACAGGAGTAGACTATTTTGCACCCATTTGCAAACCCAGTATAAGATCATGTTCATTTGGTGGATGGAGGATCCTGCCTTAAGAGACGCAATTGCATCAGGCTGGATTTGTGTGCCTTTCCAGTGCTGAGAGTGATTCTGCAGGATGCTGTTACGGGGCTGAACTTGTCACTTTCAAATGTCAATGATATTTTTCCAGGGCTGGCTTTTTATTGATCCCTACATTGATCTCTGGGATTTGGTGACTGATTCCCCTTCATAAAGATAATAAGCCACTGAGAGTCTGAGGCGCTTTAAAGGTTAACAAAGTTATTGTGGCCCAAGTTTTCATAGACTGGAACCTACCTCTCAGCAGACAGTGGCAGAGCTGGCAGGACCAGAATAAAAAGTGGGTGGACCAAGAGGTGATTACATCCAGTGGGTTACATTCCAGCAACACAGAAGCCAGAGGTCCCAGCACACACACACACACACACACACACACACAACCACATCACATCTCTCAATCCAGGCAGGCAAGAGGCATGATCATAGTCAAAGGATATATTCCAGCCAGTCAAAAGGACATGATGATGTCATAGCAGAGGGCCATCCCACAGAGGGGTCTGGCCTAAGCAAGGGATTTGACCTTGGAGAGACCCGAGGGCCAGTTAGAGATGTCTGGAGGGTCATGTTTGTTTCCCCATCCCTGATTTCATAGAATTGTAGAGTTGGAAGGGACCCCAACCCCCCGCAATGCAGGATTTAATGCATCTAACAAAACGGGAACTTGCCTACAAAAGTTCATGTGACGATAAATAAGGTTAGCTTTTCTTTTTAAAAAATCCTTTTACTCAGTTGTTTTTCTGCCCTTCCCCCAAGAAGCTGCAAGCACTATACATGGTTCTCGCCTCCTTTTTTCATCACAACAACCCTGTGAGGTATATGTGGCTGAGAGATGGTAACTGGTCCAAAGTCACCCAGTGATCTTCGTGACTGAGAGTTTGGACTTGGACCTTCCTGGTTCTAGTCCAGTTCTCCAACCATATAATCATGCTCATACCACAGTACTCTGTGGGGCGAATAATCTTAACTTCACATACATACTTATAGGGCCTGAATTGGCTGTAATTGATCACAAAAGAAATATTAGGTTCTTGGTGAATATCTCTATGAAAATGTTGAACCTGTGTGTGGCAGCCATGAAAATGGCAAAGGGATTGAAAATAAAGACTGCCAAGATACTGCTATACACATTGTTGTGACAAACAAAACTATCCAGGGAATGGAGCAAATCCCTAAGAGAATAAGTTACAATGTTTGGGGCTTTTTTAATTTTGAGAAAAGACAAGTAAGGTGGGGAAATGGAGCAAATATAGAGAGAGGCTGTCAGCGTCTCTCACTAAAACCCAGGATTATCCAGTGTTGGAAGATTCAGGACAGCATGTAGTCAAACTTTGGAATTTGCTACCACTTTGCACCAGCTTTCAAAGCAGACGGACAGATTTGTGGAGGATAAGGCTGTCTGTGACTGCTAGTCATGATGGCTGCGTACTGTTGTAGGTGGTGTGCCTCTGAAAACTAGTTGCTGGGGAATGCAGCTGGAGCAAGTGCTGTTCCACTCATGCCCTGCTTGTGGGCTCCCTATGGGCATCTGCTTGGCCACTGTAAGAATAGGATGCTAACCTAGATGGGCCTATGGAGTGATCTGGCAAGGTTGCTCTCTTAAATTGCAACATATTAATATGGCTATGTATTTTGTGGTTTTATCTGGTATTTTATGCTGGTATTTTATCTGGTATTTCTGTGGAAGGACGGTACACAAATTTAATCATCATCATCATCGAATAATTCTGATGTACCACAACCTTCCCTCGTGGACTTAAATTCATGTCAGAATGCAACCATATGCTTGCTTAAATAACTTTGATATGATTTTCCTACGTAAACATTTGGGCTTGTCTCCTCCCTCCCCGCCCCTCCGTTTGCTTCCAGAATTGTTGACTTCTGAAAATTACATGTTTCAGTCAGCTCACTACTATGGGATGTTTTCTTCTCCCCACAAAATGAAAGAAAAATGTTTGGGGGATTGGTTATCTTATGAGGAACAGGTCTGCAAAATCTTGTTAGACGTCTTCTGAATGCTGAATAAGAATGGTCGACTTATCCTCTCTATTCCTGCAAACTCTCAGTGCATCTTTTTCAATGCAGAGCAACTTCACCTGCAAGGAAAGCCCATTCATGCAAGAGCTCTGTGTATGCACTGGGATGCACAGGAGGTTCTGGATCAGAGATAATTCCTTAGATTACCAGATATCTGTCTAATGCATTTTCCTTTGTTCCCAGGTGACAAGGTAGATTTGAGAAGATCTGCTCTCATCTGATATGCATCTGTGTTGACATGGCTGGCACTGCAGAAATGGCACAACATGGCTTTTCTCCAGGTGCAAGATATTCCTTCTATGTTCTGAAGACCTGGAAACAGAAGGACCTCATTGGCACAGGATAGGATGCAACTGTGGTATAGGATGCCTATTTTTCATGGGCACTTTATTGTTCTTCCTCGTGTACACCTGCCAAGGGAGTGGTGCTGCAGTTTGCTCCCTCCTGGAAGAACAGCACCAAGGATTACAGGAAAGGGGTGACGTACCTGTCTGGGCAGAGATCTTGGGAAATTTCCCTTGTTTTTGAAGATAAAATACTGCATCAACCACTGATTCAGGGCAGCCTCTAAGGTATTTAACCATCAGCTGCTACTAAGTCTACAATTATGGGTCTTGAATGCAGTTACAAGAACTGCTCCACATTCTCCTTCCATACCATGGATATACCTGCAAAAGAGAAGAACGTATTTCTTCCCCTAGTGCTCAATTAAATATTGGAGTTGCATAGAATCTGTTGATAACTACAAAGGAGGGGAAAGCAATTTTCCTTCCTCTGAATTCTCCTGTGTCTGTAGGCTGGCTCTGACGATCACTAAAGAGAATCAAGGTGTCGAGTGGGTGTCAAGTTCACGATTCAAAATAAAATTCGTGTTTTTACAAAATCTTCCCAATTCATGTTTTTGTCGCTTTCATAGAAGACAGGCTTTGAGTTCTGGAAACAAGAAACCAAATTATAATCTTGTGTTGTGAAATTAGAGGAACTCCAAGAAAGACCATGCAGTTGCTCCAACATTTACCCAGTTACCAGCTTCAGATTCTGTACCTGGACGGATGGAAGAATCTACAGTACAGACAGAAGTTCATTACACTTTGTTGGAAGCACAAGAGATGAGAACAAGTATTCATAATTCTGTCTCTTTCTTTTTCATGAGTCACCCAAAATGTTCTCTCTTGGTCTTTTCCTCTCCTGTTCAGTAATTAATCAGGCTTATACTCTCATCTCTTCTGTTCCTTCAAAGTCACACAAATTACTGTTGTTGTCAGAATTCTATTGCAAATATTAGAAATTGCGAGGGGGGAAGGTGTGTTCTTCTCTTTGCTATGTTGTGTCTGCTACAGTCTTAAATTTTACTCAGAGAACTGAGAGAGCTTAGTTACATTTAGTATTAAATAAAGACTTGTACTTGGCAACTGTAATGAGTGCAGATCCCTCTCAGGGACCAATTGATTGCTCTTATACCTCCTCACAAGAAAATATTATGAGAACTAAGTTAAACTTCCCAGCTTATGATGCCATTGCTGCTTCTGCTGATATAAATGGAGGAGAGGATCCACTTTAATTCAGTGGGATTTGACAAGGAAAGGGTAGGAGAAGACAATAGACAGAGAGAAACGACATAGCTCTGGTGAAGTTCTCTCATTGTTTCTGGATGCACAGGACATCTAAGCCCCAAAGTGGAAATGCTTATTCAAAGCTTACTTAGCATTTTTCATAGCAAATTAGAACAACAGGCATATAACAGAAAGGTTAGGGTTTCTTAAAGACAAGTCATTGCTGATTTTTCCTATTGGAATGTTGAGATCTGCTCCCAGCTAATTGGCATCCATAAACATGTTCCATGTCTGTGTCTCATTATGTCTACCTTGATCATGAAGGTTCATTGGTTTGACTTGGGGGAGGGTGGTGGCTGAGGCTGAGAATGATTGCTTACCCTTGCTAAGTATAACCCAAAGTGAACACCTGACTCCAACTCAACCAAGATGGATGTCAGGAGCTTCCGGAGAGAATGGGCAAACACTGCACCTTCAAAACTCTGCCTTGACCTGTCCAACTTGGCACTGGCCTGGCCTCCATGCTGTGACTGTATGACCTGCTGACTTTGTTATCTAAACGTTTTTTTGTAACAGACAATGTTATACCTGCTTCGGATGCGATGTAAATACCAGGCTGTGAAATATTAAAGTTCGTTTTAATCTCTGCAGGATGGATTTGTTCATTTAAATATGAGCTTGTTTTTGAGGCCAAGTGGGGGAGGAGAAGCTGTGGGCTTTCTGAAATCATCTTCAAGTAATCGAAAAAGCAACTGAGCAGTTTACAACAGGGGGGTTGTTCTGATGGAGGAAAGAGAAGAACCTCATTATGTGTACCTGCTTAAACCATGTCAATCTATTACCTTAGCTTTTTGGCAAAGTAGTGTAACTCTTTCTTGAGTACAAAAAGCCTGTCAAAATGTTGCTGGCTCCCCAGGGGTTTGTAACGACTCGGATAAGGTTTAGTCCAATTCACTGCCAGTGACTTGTCAGTGGGCAGAAGTAACTCTGTAAAGCAGGGGTGATAAACCTGTGGCCCAACAGATGCCGTTGGACTTCCATGAGTCTTGGCCCATAACCAATGGCCAGGGTCACGCATGCTGAGAGTTGTAGTCCAACAAGATCTGGAGGTTCTCTATCCCTGTTATTCAGCAAAACAGCCTTCTTTCCTAGCACAGATGCAGGCACACAATTGATCCACTCAGGGAATTGGAGGCTGGTGTGCTCCTGCCATATCACCCTCTGGCCCCTTCCCTTCCCCTGTGTAAAGGAACACATGCTCCAAGCAGAGGGGCAAGTTGCATATGAGATGTGTGCACAGGCCTCCTTACCCTGTAATGGCCTGGAATAGTGTCTGTACTCATGTCATAGAGGGGAGGCTTCTGGTTCCAACTCATATATATGCTTGATCAGACAGTGGTAATTTAGTGAATGTGTTTGATACAGGAATCTCTATTTACATCATTTTGTATTTATTGAACCTCACCTGCTGTTCAGTTATCTCATTTATTATTTTGAAGCTCCTTCATATGTTTGGAGCTTCGCTGTCCTGAATAACTTGGTGTAGTCCAGTTCTGATTCCAGGTCACGTATGCATCTTAAATAGCATTGCCCTTTATACTGATCCATGGCAGACTCTTCCTGGCACTGTTTACTTCCTAGCATTGTCAAAACTGTCATGAGTTTTAACACACTGTGCATGTTTCCCCCAAATCAGTTACTGATCCATAAGAAGGCCCATGCTCATATGCTCAGACTGCAAAGTATTATTGGGACTTTATCAAACATCTTTTGAGAGTTCTAAAATATACACTATCCATGAGATCATATCTATCCATTTGCAGATATTCTCACAAGATTCTAAGAGCCTGATGAGGCATGACTTCTCTTTGTAGAAATCTGATTCTTCTTCCGCAAGACTTGTCCTCCTTGGTGCCTGGCTTAAAAATGTTGACAACAATTTTTCTGGGATCGGTATTTGACTGACTCTCTTGGAGTCCTGGATCCTGCCCCCATTTTAAAAATTGGCATTACCCTGCCTACTATCTAATCCCCCAAAGAGCTTCCTCCACCTTCAGTGTGTTTTGCATCAGGATGTTACTCTGTCTCTGCTCTTTGCATTCTGCTCTTTGCATTACAGTGGAAGCCATGACTGTAGCTTCAGCATTAAAGAGTCGGTTTTCCTGGACAAAGCAGCAGGGCGAAACAAGTACAAAAAGCCCTTTGACACAGAGCTTTAAAGCACAGACCTGTGCCTAGAAAGTGCAGGGCAAAAGGTGAGTGTGGCTGAGCCCTGAGTGACAGCAGCTCTCCATGATTTCAGACAAGAAGACTCACCCAACTGTACCTTGACATGCTGGAGATTGGACCTGGGACTCTCTGCATGCAAACCAGATACTCTCCCACTGAGTTGTGGCCCTTCCTCCTCCTCCTGTCTAGTTTAGCCCCAAGATAACAAGAGTTTATCTCCAACAGCTCAGAAAGGAGTAAACTGTGGTTATACTTAATCTGATCATTATAGCTGAAGTGAGACAAATCAATTCACCTCTTTGCTCTTCTGGATTTCTCTCCTGGCTTCCCTCTGGATTCTAGACTCTGGCCTGTGTTCATTGTGTAGGGAAACCAAAGCAAATTTCATGTGCTGGAAATTCCAGCATCCTACTGAAACACTTGGCAAAAGATGTTGCTGCCGTTGGGAGATTTGGCAAAAGTGTTAGCCTTGTGTTAATTTCATTAATCTTTAAGGCAGCTTTTAAACTGAGTTAACAGAGCAGCGAATAATCAGGGCTTTGCCAAGCCTTGAAATGTGCAAATGCACATAGAGAGTGTGTGGATTTACAATGCACCCATTCATATAGGTGCGTTTTGTTTGAAATATTTCTAGAGAATGCAAGAGTTTAAGGCAATAGACAGAAAGTCTTTTATTTGCCACCAGCAGCTGTATTTCCACATGTGTAAGGAGGGTAGAGGAGTTACTGGTGGCGGAATGATTAAATTGTTGCCCTGGGAATTCTGATTAGTTAGAAGGAAATGTAGTTAAGACCAGCAGACTAGAGTATTGATGACAGTACCCCGAAGGAAGCAGGAAAAAAATGGAAGGCAGAGACTAGAGAGACAGGCATCAGAGTCTCACATGAGGCTTGTTCCTATGCTACACTGAACACAGATAGAAGCTGTTTGTGTGAAAGAGCATACAGCTGTTGATTTGTACAGCTTAGCTATTGAAGGCACAGGTACACAGACCCTACATTTGTTGAACCATGTCATTTAAATAACTACAAATGTAGAACCAGCTATTGTGGACAACTACACTGATTGTACTGTACACTTGTTTAATATAACCTGTGGATGCTCATATAGTAATGTGAAGCCTCAGCTTATGCAGATTTATTTGGAAATAAATTCTACTGTGTTCAATGCAGTTTACTGGCAAGGAAGTGTGCATAATATTGGAATATGGAGCACTGTAACTAGGCCTTTTGGAGTTCTCCAAGCTGAATGAAGCAGCAACAGGTGAGATTTAATGTAAATGTAAAGTGAAAAGTGATCTTAGCTTCCTTCATATATAGACTGATGAGAATTGAACTAGGAAATAGATTCTGGAATTGAGATGCAAAATCCACGGAAAATGTCAGCTGGCACCAAACTAGATGGAATGTTAAATATGCCTTTGCACTTAACATACATTTTCCCTGATAGGCACCAGCAGAGAGGGATTGGTGCCAATGCAGGAAGTGGGATCCCTGAAAGCAAATATCAACTTCAAATGGGCAGGGGGGGGGGCGTGTTTCAGGACCACAGCAGCAGAGAAAATAGTTAAAACTCCTCCCTGCCTTCTGCAATACCAAATATTATACCCCTCTGCTGATGCAATTTGCCTTTGGGGAGAAACGAGCACCTCACATTTAACATCATGTCTAGTTTGGCCCTCAGTGTGCTTTAGCAACACTCTGTAGTTTTACCTGGTCACTTTATGGCTACTTCCCACTGTTTTCACTAATGCAGCTGGGGTGGGAGAACACATGGGCAGGGGATAAAATGGAGGGCTGCCACAGGTCTGGATCTTCCCAGACATTACTGGGATTTCTAAGTTGGAATTGACATCTAGGGGGGAATATTTGAAAGGCAGTGGATCTTAGGCATGTCATATTTTTTCTGCTGTTTTTGTAAAAAAAAAAAAAAGCTCCACAACTTTTTTGGGGTCCTAAATAATATGATAGGGATGCGGGTGGTGCTGTGGTCTAAACCACTGAGCCTAGGGCCTGCCGATCGGAAGGTTGGAGGTTTGAATCCCCACGATGGGGTGAGCTCCCATTGCTCGGTCCCAGCTCCTGCCAACCTAGCAGTTTGAAAGCACGTCAAAGTACAAGTAGATAAATAGGTACTGCTCTGGTGGGAAGGTAAACGGCGTTTCTGTGCGCTGCTCTGGTTTCACCAGAAATGGCTTAGTCATGCTGGCCACATGGCCCAGAAAAACTGTCTGCGGACAAACATCGGCCAGTTAAAGCGAGATGAGCGCCGCAACCCCAGAGTCGTTCGTGACTGGACTTAACTGTCAGGGGTCCTTTACCTTTAGCTTTTTTAAATAATGTGATTACTACAACACAACCAGACTCAGGGGAACATTGCACATGCATGGGATGCAAATAGGCATAGCACTCTCAGGTGGTCTCCCTGTTATACACATTGCCTGCACCTTTTGGGAAGCAGAAGTCATGGCACATGGCACATGACACAATGCTAAGAGGTGGGATTTTCTGCTTTATTTGGTAGTTGCTGCTGCTGAGTGAAGGAAATTCTTCAGGAGAGAGCAAAGGTTTTGGAATGAACTGTAAAGTACCATGAAAGCATTGAAGTTAGGAATATAGCCAGACCACTGGCCCATCTATCTATATCACCCAGGAGCAGCTGAAAGACAAGAGGCAGTGCCATACATCTGGCCTCCCATCAATGGCATTTGTGCTGCATACTGAGAAGCAGAAGGGGAGAGGCCAATCCAGCACTCCTGCTGGTGTGCCTATACCACACTGACCTCCCCACTGCTTCACCCTTCACCCTCCTGACAAGTAGCAGCAGCATCATTGTGAGGAAGCCAGATAAACAGTGCAGCCCCTCCTAGCTAGGCCCTCCTGGCAGCAGCTGTCCCAGGTTTCAGTCAGGAATCTTCCCAAGCCCCGAGTGCCAGGGATTGAACTGGGGTTTCCTGCATGCTAAATTATCAACGAAAAAGGTAAAGGAGCCCTGACAGTTAAGTCCAGTTGCAGACGACTCTGGGGTTGCAGCGCTCATCTTGCTCTATAGGCCAAGGGAGCCGGCGTTTGTCCGCAGACAGTTTTTCCAGGTCATGTGGCCAGCATGACTAAGCCGTTTCTGATGAAACCAGAGCAGCGCACGGAAACACCGTTTACCTTCCCGCCGGAGCGGTACCTATTTATCTACTTTCACTTTGACGTGCTTTCGAACTGCTAGGTGGGCAGGAGCAGGGATCGAGTAACGGGAGCTCAACGGTTACTCATCCCGAGTAACGGGAGCTCACGGCGGGGATTCAAACCGCCGACCTTCTGATTGGCAAGCCCAAGAGGCTCGGTGGTTTAGACCACAGTGCCACCCGCATCCCTAAATTATCAACTACTGAGCTCTAAAAAGACGTAGTTTTGAAGAAAGTCACATGAGTTCCAAGGATGTGTTTTATTAGCAGAAGTAGGAAGAATTACAGACCTGAGAAGAGCTACACTTCTGGTGAAGAACAGAGTCGCAAGGTTTCCTGAACTTTTAATTTACACTTTTGAACTATGCATTTCTCTGGTGTCTAAATCAATCTTCCCAGATGAGCAATGAAATGGAATAAGAACAGTCTTGCCAGCCTGGTTTAGAGAGAAAATTAAAAATGATGTGGGAAGAATGAATGCTTGGTTACAGACAGTGAATCTTTTCCATAAATGATGCTTATTTTATATGTAGATGAGTGATTAATGTGATTTTTTTGGTTTGGTACTTACTTTTTGAATGTGGAGCACAATATTTATATAAAAAATGAGCTGAGCAATCTAGATTCCTGAGGGGGGGGGGCTGATGAAATACATGTTCCTTTTCACAGGGCTGTTATTGTTGCCATTAAAGCCTTCCTGCCTAGGAGATCAAGGTCATTGAGATGGATTTGTTCCATCATGCATTTTGGAGCAGATTTTTCATTACATATTTCACAGCTGAGTGTAGTGTTTGCACCTTCAACTATATATTCTCATGTATATAGTTCAAGAATACCCTTCTTGTTTGTCCTATTCTGTGGCCAAAGGTAGCACTTAAAATCTGGGCTTCTCTTTGTCTCTGTAGTTGATTGGTGCATTCACTGGGTTTGATAATCCCACAAACACCTGGTTAAGTGCATGCTTTTGTATGTGACCAGTTTTTGAGCAAATCCCCAGCACTGCAGCCTTGACATCAAAGAGTGCCTACTTCTGACTGTTCATTTTGCTTTGCAAGTAGTGGTCAAAATGTAATTCAGGTTTTGTTGCTGAGAGCTTCATGCTGGCTTTAGAAGAGGGAAGTATTTTTCAACTACGACAAAATCCATTGGACGAAAAGGTGGATTTTGAGGGAAGAAGAAGGCACATGGGTGTAGCTGGGGGACCCAGAGGGGCAATTCCCCCCCCCCCCAGATCAAGTAAAACAATAGAAATACTTAACTAACTGACCAATTACATTGGTCCTGCCCCCAAACAAAGTCTTGCTCCCCCCAACAAAAATCCTAGCTACACCCATGAGCAGGCAGATTTTTATTTATTCAAATCCATAGCTTGCCTTGCTTCTAGGTTTGGAAGTGTGGAACACTGTATTGAACGGTAATTGTAGAATATTATTATTATTTAATTCATTTCCATACTGCTTTGTATTTTAAAGGGAAAAAATCTCAAAGCAGTTTACAACACATTTAAACATCAAAACAATCAAGAGAGGGGCATGGGTGGTGCTGTGGGTTAAACCACTGAGCCTAGGATTTGCCAATCGGAAGGTCGGCAGTTCGAATCCCAACGATGGGGTGAGCTGCCGTTGTTCAGTCCCAGCTCCTTCCAACCTAGCAGCTTGAAAGCATTTCAAAGTGCAAGTAGATAAATAGGTACTGCTCCGGCGGGAAGGTAAATGGCGTTTCCGTACGCTGCTTTGGTTCACCAGAAGCGGCTTAGTCATGCTGGCCACATGACCGGGAAGCTGTACGCCGGCTCCCTCGGCCAATAAAGAGAGATGAGTGCTGCAACCCCAGAGTCAGCCACGATTGGACCTAATGGTCAGGGGTCCCTTTACCTTTACCTTTTAAACAATCAAGAATAAAACATTACTGAAGAAAGACAAATATACATTCAAAGCAACGTAATTAGCAAGAAATAAAAATATTATCTTAAAACATTTCAAAAGAAAATATTACTAAAGGAAGTTAAATATAAAGAGCATATTTAAAGCAGTATAATTAGCAAGAGAGTAAGATAGCATCATAAGCATAGAACATTGCTGCTGCTGTCGCTGCCAGTCCTGCCAATGGTGGTTCATGGCAGGCTGCGGCTGTAGGAGCTCAGGCTCAGTGACCTAGGTCTGCAGTAAGAGACAGCCAAGATGTTGTTAAATCAATCAAAATGATGGGCTGTCATGTTCAAGTCCAATTTAAAGAACTTCAACTTGATGTAGAGATTGTTTAAAAATAGTTCAAATAATAAATTACAAAACTACAGCTCCAAGGTTCTTTCGGGTAAAGGGAACGATAGGGAATCAAATATTCTGATTGCAAATTTTGGAGCCTTTTGTAACTCAAGCGATAGGTTCTTCTTTCTAACTCATGCCCTGTGCTTGTCACTTCCCTGTTTTCTCAGGGTGGCCAGATAGAAAACTTGATGGGGCTTCTAACACCTTTAATAGATTTGTAGAAGGAAGAATTTCAGCAGTTGTAGCTTACATGACAAATTGCACTTGCTGAAATGCCTTCTCCTACACAACTATTAAGGGTGGAAGCTTTTCGCATCTGGTCACTCTCGACACTACCCTTTGCGGTTATAGCACTCTTTGGAAATAGTAGGACATGTTTTAAAACAATGGCAGAAAAAAAGGGAAACATGAAATGTTTTAACTTTAAGCAATGAGATTTGATTTTTCATTTATTTATTTTTTTACAATAGTTCCCTAGTGTAACATATCCCACTGTTACAATTATGGAACATTAATGTCACCTTTGTTTCAATAAGAGGTTAAGTAGTTAAAAAACGAACCCAGTGTTTTTAAATCTATGGATACTGATTCTGTAGCTGCGATTGTGCAGCTTCATCTTTTTTTTTGGTATAGAACAGGCATGGAGCTGCTTCAGAATAATTCCTGTACTAAATTACACTCTTTGCCTGCTGCTTCCAGCTGCACTGGAATTAAACAGAGGGACAAAGACAAGGTGGAACATCAGGAAGAACTTGCGAACCATGCAATCTGGACAAGGCAGAGGTGTTGCAAGTGCATTTGGCCCACGAATCACTAGAAGGTGTTGCTTTCCCCCTGAAAGAGCAATGTGGGGTTGTATTTAGTTCCAGTCTTGCAGATGGACAACCAAATTAGGGTGTGTGTGGCTTCTCGGACCTGCAGCCAATGTGTTGATGCGTCACCAGCTTCCTAGTGAAGCACATTTCAGCCACAGTTATCCATGCCCTGTTAATATTCAGACTTGACTAGTATAATGAATTATTTGTGTGGCTGCCAATGAAGACTTTTCAGTAACCAACTGGAAAAAAATAAAACAGCTGGGCTGTTAACTGCAACACTGAACCGCATATATTTCGCCATTGATTACAGTTCCGCACTGGCTATCAGTTTGCTTCTAGGTACAGTCCCACACAGTAGTTAAGGATATTTTGCCATATAAAGCATTATATGGCCTGGGACCTGACTACCTGCTTGCTTATGATTTGTTGAGGGAAACACTGGCTTCATTACCTCCAGGTGGGATGGGTAGTCAGCAGAGATAGCATGATGTGCCCTACTTCTCCCCTAACACCCCATATACCCCACCCATACAAAATCAAAACAAAACTTTGCAACACTATTCACAGTGGCAACCTGTAGAAGATAGCCCCTGTGAATAGCGGTATGAGGTTTTTTTGGTAGAGGGGGGTTGACTGTATGCCTGAATCCCTTCTAATTCCTGGGTCCAACAATAGCAATAGTTTCTTGGTAATGGCCTAAGTATGGGCCCTTAAGGTAACAAAGTAGCCTCAACTGTCTGTTAGAAATACAAAATCGAGAGTTGAGGATTGTGTGCATGAGCTAGAAGCCAGAAGTAGATTGCAGGCTGGGCAGCTGGGAGACAGAGCCATGCCTGATTTTCTGCAGGAATCCAAGGCTGTGGTTATGGAAGCAGCAAGACCTTATTAGGGTGTTAATGTTGTGAGCCCCTCCACTGTAGGCTTAGGTTGGATATATGTGTAAATAAACCATATATCATAAGGACACCACAGTCTCCGCTGTCCCTCATTCTGAGGAAACCAAACCCTGGGTACACAACTGGATCGCCTGGAATCTCACACTGCTTTGAAATTGGGGTGCTATGCTACAATATCATAATTGGTCATTTGGGAACAGAGAGTGAGCAAGTAAGTGAATGTGCAGATCAGCATTTGAAACTTGTTGGGTTGACACCCTGCTACTTTCATAATAGTTTTTTGTTGTTAAGGTATTTTCTCCATTAACAAAGCTTAAAAATACAACAGTTAGCATGTGGGGAGTCTGAAAAAAAACCCTGTGGTAAAACAGGGGTCCATGTATTCATAAAGGTTGGTAACTGCTGTATAGAGCTTCTGAGCTAGAGTCCTCAGAGTCCAACAAGGGCAATGAAACCACCTTGGGAGGGGAAGTAGAATCATTTTGGTGATTCTAGTTTGTATGTACAGTGGGGGCTGACCATTAAAAAAATCACCCCTCCAAATCTATAGCCTTTTCCCCCCGAAGTAAGAGAGTCTGGCCCCAGGGTCAGAACCCCCCCCCCCATGAAATAGGCATAAGGTTCTCCATTGAGCTTCATAGGTAAGGAGAGATTTGAACCTGTGCTTTTTCCCATATGTAAACTAAATGTTCTATTCATCATAAATAGGACTGGTCATACTGGTTTTGGAGCCTCTAACTTTGGACAAGCAACTGCATCAATAAAACCTGTATGTGAAAAAATAATTTGACTGCAGAATTGCATCTCATTGCAGAATTTCCCCAGGGAAAGAAAAAGCTAAAAATCAAATTCACTGGCACAAGAGATGGGGAATTGTGAAATCCAATCTTCATCTCAGCAATTCAAGAAGCAAGAGCATATGCCTGCTGTCTATCCCTAGGGCTAGCATGGAGAACCTGTGGCCCTCTAGATCAGGCATAGGCAAACTCGGCCCTCCAGATGTTTTGATACTACAATTCCCACTATCCCTGACCACTGGTCCTGTTAGCTAGGGATGATGGGAGTTGTAGTCCCAAAACATCTGGAGGGCTGAGTCTGGCCATGCCTGCTCTAGATGTTGTTGAACTCCACCTTTCATCAGATGGTCAGGGATGATGGGATTTAGATAACACCTTGAGGGCCCCAGGTTCCCTGCTGCTGCTTTAGGGAGAACCTTAAATTTTATTACAGCTCTAAAAAGTGAAGAGCGGGCAGTCTACGGGAAATACGTTTTTTCATACGGGGAACCTTCTTTTCCCAGCAAAAGCTCTCTGTTCGTTGTTGTGGCTTGTTAGACAGAAAGCAAGTCGGTGCAACCTCTTCCTAGTGTGATAAGATCTCTGCTGCTGAACTGGCATTACTGTTAAAAGAATCCCCTGCCTTGCAAAACAGGTGGCAGTGCTAGCTCTAAAGTTACTTATTTGATGTTAATGGTCACAGGAAACTGCCTTATTGTAAGTCAGAGCACTGGCTCATCTAGTGTTGTCTACATTGACTAGCAATGGCTCTCTGGGGTTTCAGACAGGAGACTTTTGGAGCCCTACCTGGAGCTGCCAGGGATTCAACCTGAGACCTTTTGCATGCAAAGTATATATTCTGCCACTGAGCTATAGTCCCGGTGCCCCTAAGTGCCTTGCTGGATTATGGCCATGGGCAGAGAAATGGGATGTTGTTGGTTTTTTGTATGAGGCTGGCAGTTTGAAAAGATGTAGCCTTGCCCAGGGAGTGACCTCTGTCTGGCTTTTGCATTGATCAGTTGTTTGTAAGTGTAAATAATTTATTTAACTGCTTTTCAGACTATTTGATGCGGTAGAGAAAAGGAATTAGCAGGTATAGTAAACAAGGCATATATATATGGATTGTGTACTTCTGAAAGTCTTTTCTCTCTAGACATTGGAACTTACAGTTTAACTCTTCCACCTGTTGTTCCCTTAAAGCCAGAAGCTTAACCAAAGAATTAAGCTGCCCTGATTGGATGTTAATATTAGGACTAGCTCGTCTTTGTCTTTTTGCATCTTTGTAGCATTTAGTTTGAGGTTTACTTTTAACTCTGTGCATTAACGAAGGCTTGTGCCAGTGAATTTGTTTTTGGCTTATTCTTTGTGCATAATCCCTTCATAAAATAAACGAGCCTTGAACTAAAAAGTAAAAAACAACATCAACGAGAGAACAAACATTAGCTCAAGTACTAACTTTTTAATGATGTTTTTAAAAAGTCTCCATGAATGGGGATGGGCTCTGAGTGAACATCACCACAGGGTCTGCAGACATGTGGGTGCTTTGATAGACACGGACATATTACTAGCTACTGCTCGCAAGAACAAATTCAAGGACAAAGAAAGCCCCATTGCTGATTCAGAGAGCTGAAAATCTAGAGTAGTCCTCAAACCAAATGGTGGGAAAGTGTGTGGAATACCCACTGACAAATACCCCTTCCTCTTGGTTCATGTGGGAACCAATGACACTGCAAGCAATAGCCTCCAGAAGATCAAAAGAGACTACGAGGCTCTGGGCAGGAAATTGAAGCAATTAAATGCACAAATTGTCATCTCATCTGTCCTCCCAGTTGAGCGACGTGGCCCAGGGAGAGAGGGAAAAATAGTGGAAGTGAACAACTGGCTTCGCAAATGGTGTAAACAGGAACGGTTTGGATTCTTAGATCACGGACTGCAGTTTCTTAAAGATGGACTTCTGGCAAGCGATGGGCTGCACCTCACAACGGTTGGGAGGAATGTTTTTGCCAAAAATCTCAGAAACCTCATCAGGAGGGCCTTTAAACTGACTAATGTGGCGGAGGGAGACAGTGCTCCTGAAGGTAGGAGTCTATCAATTGATGAAGATGATCATCCAAATGTCATAGACCAAATGGAGCAAACAGCACGCAGACCTAGTGGTGGGAGGAAAAAATCCTTAAATAAGAGACACGGGGGAATGATTAATGGACTTCAATGTCTGTACACTAATGCGCAAAACATGGGAAATAAACAAGATGAGCTTGAGCTCTTGGTACAGCAAACTAAATATGACATAATAGGCATCACTGAAACCTGGTGGGATAAGTCCCACAATTGGAATGTAATAATGGAGGGGTACAATCTATTTCAGAGAAACAGACCAGACAAGAAAGGAGGAGGAGTGGCGTTATATGTCAGGGATGTGTATACCTGTGAAGAGATCCAAGATTTAGAACCTCAAAGCCAAAGTGAGAGCATTTGGGTCAAAATTAAGGGAGAGAAGAATAACAGTGACCTCATTGTGGGAGTTTACTATAGATCCCCAAGCCAAACAGAGGACATAGATGATGCCTTCCTGGAACAGATGGCCAAGCATGCAAAAGGAAGGGAGATAGTAGTAATGGGGGACTCAGCCAAGAGCATAAGGTCAAACAGATTCCTCACTGGCCTTGCAGACAACTTCATTGTCCAGAAAGTGGGAGAAGCAACAAGAGGAACAGCCATTTTAGATCTGGTCCTAACCAATGTTGATGACCTGGTTAGTGGGGTAGAAGTGGAAGGATCATTAGGCGCGAGTGATCATGCTCTTCTGAAGTTTACTGTACAGCGGAAAGGAGCAGCCAAGCATACTAGGACTCAATTTCTTGACTTTAAGAAAGCCGACTTCATAAAACTTAGGGAAGTGCTGGGTGAGATCCCATGGACAGTAATACTAAAAGGAAAGGGAGGTCATGATGGCTGGGAGTTTGTTAAGAGGGAGATAGTAAAAGCACAACTTCAGGCAATACCAATGAGACGGAAACATGGAAGGTGCCTAAAGAAGCCAGGGTGGCTATCTAAAGAACTTTTAACTGAGTTAAGATTAAAAAAGGATGTGTACAAAAAATGGAAAAGGGGGGAAACCACCAAAGAGGAATTCAAACAAATAGCCAGCACGTGTAGACACAAAGTCAGAAAAGCTAAAGCACAGAATGAACTCAGGCTTGCTAGAGAGGTTAAAAGCAACAAAAAAGGCTTTTATGGGTATGTTCGTAGCAAAAGGAAGAACAAAGAAACAGTGGGGTCACTCAGAGGAGAAGATGGTGAAATGCAAACAGGGGACACAGAAAGGGCTGAACTCCTCAATGCCTTCTTTGCCTCAGTCTTCTCCAATAAAGAAAACAATGCCCGACCTGAAGAATTTGGAGCAAATGATTCAGCAGAGGAAACACAGCCCAGAATAACTAAGGAGATAGTACAAGAATACTTGGCTAGTTTAGATGTATTCAAGTCTCCAGGGCCAGATGAACTGCATCCAAGAGTATTAAAAGAACTGGCAGATGTGATCTCAGAACCACTGGCAGTCATCTTTGAGAATTCCTGGAGAACAGGCGAAGTCCCGGCAGACTGGAGGAGGGCAAATGTTGTCCCTATTTTCAAAAAGGGGAAAAGAGAGGACCCAAATAATTACCGCCCAGTCAGTCTGACATCAATACCAGGGAAGATTCTGGAGCAGATCATTAAGCAAACAGTCTGTGAGCACCTAGAAAGGAATGCTGTGATCACCAATAGTCAGCATGGATTTCTGAAAAATAAGTCATGTCAGACTAACCTGATCTCATTTTTTGACAGAATTACAAGCCTGGTAGATGAAGGGAACACAGTGGATGTAGCCTACCTTGATTTCAGCAAGGCATTTGACAAGGTGCCCCATGATATTCTTGTAAAGAAGCTGGTAAAATGCGGTCTTGACTATGCTACCACTCAGTGGATTTGTAACTGGCTGGCTGACCGAACCCAAAGGGTGCTCATCAATGGTTCCTCTTCATCCTGGAGAAGAGTGACTAGTGGGGTGCCACAGGGTTCTGTCTTGGGCCTGGTCTTATTCAACATCTTTATCAACGACTTGGATGATGGACTTAAGGGCATCCTGATCAAATTTGCAGATGACACCAAACTGGGAGGGGTGGCTAACACCCCAGAGGACAGGATCACACTTCAAAACGACCTTGACAGATTAGAGAACTGGGCCAAAACAAACAAGATGAATTTTAACAGGGAGAAATGTAAAGTATTGCACTTGGGCAAAAAAAAATGAGAGGCACAAATACAAGATGGGTGACACCTGGCTTGAGAGCACTACATGTGAAAAGGATCTAGGAGTCTTGGTTGACCACAAACTTGACATGAGCCAACAGTGTGACGCGGCAGCTAAAAAAGCCAATGCAATTCTGGGCTGCATCAATAGGAGTATAGCATCTAGATCAAGGGAAGTAATAGTGCCACTGTATTCTGCTCTGGTCAGACCTCACCTGGAGTACTGTGTCCAGTTCTGGGCACCACAGTTCAAGAAGGACACTGACAAACTGGAACATGTCCAGAGGAGGGCAACCAAAATGGTCAAAGGCCTGGAAACGATGCCTTATGAGGAACGGCTAAGGGAGCTGGGCATGTTTAGCCTGGAGAAGAGGAGGTTAAGGGGTGATATGATAACCATGTTCAAATATATAAAAGGATGTCACATAGAGGAGGGAGAAAGGTTGTTTTCTGCTGCTCCAGAGAAGCGGACACGGAGCAATGGATCCAAACTACAAGAAAGAAGATTCCACCTAAACATTAGGAAGAACTTCCTGACAGTAAGAGCTGTTCGACAGTGGAATTTGCTGCCAAGGAGTGTGGTGGAGTCTCCTTCTTTGGAGGTCTTTAAGCAGAGGCTTGACAACCATATGTCAGGAGTGCTCTGATGGTGTTTCCTGCTTGGCAGGGGGTTGGACTTGATGGCCCTTGTGGTCTCTTCCAACTCTATGATTCTATGATTCTATGGCCATTAGAATGAGCTAAAGCTGGTTGTATGAGCAGGTATCAGGTCACCTTTCATCCCCACTGTTCTTTGGCTGACTCCAGACTGACAGTGTTTTATGGGAGGGATTCAAGTGCATACTGGAAAGTTAGGTGCACACCATTAAAGTAGATTAAAGCCAGAAGTGGCTTGCCAAATGGGGCAGAGCTGCTATGTTCCCATCAGGGGAGTTGCTGTTGCTTAACAGGAGGGAGAAGGGGAGAGGGGAGGCAGTAGAGAAAAACGTGCAGGGCAAACACACCAGCAAGGATGCTGGTTTGGGTCTGCCAGTACATTTGTACCATATGAACCTCCCTTCTGCATTGCTCCTCATTCTCCTCTCCATAAGCAGCAGTGATGCACCAGTTGGGAAGCAGTTGCAAGTAAGCCTTTTCTGATTAAAGTCCTCTGTTTCAACAGACCCACATCTTAAAACAAAAACAAAAAAACAAGCCTGTTTTGTTTTTTTGAGGTTTGGAAAGTGACAGGGAAATGCACTGAAAAGTGTGGGATAAGCAAGTGATTAACCACTCAAATAAATTAGGACAAGTATTTATTTTATTTTATCTATAACAATATTTACGTACCACCCACTCATATTAAAACATCAAGGCAGTGTACAACAATATATGCAAATACAGTAACCTCCCTGCAAAGAAATCAGAATGAGTGCTCAATACTCAAGACATGACCGCCCCAGATGCTCTTTTTATTGTGTTTTCATGCTTATTTGTGCTCATGATGGTATCAGAGCAGTTACAGGGGACCCCACTTTCAATAATGTTTGTGTCTGCAAAACATTCAGGGCAAACATGCTGCTTGGTTTCCAAGCAGTGCATGTCCTGTAGCTTCCTGCTGAAATTCTTTAACTTCTGATACCACAGGTGTCTGGGGGCAGGAGGAGCTCCTCCAGACCGCAGTGATGTGGTAACACGGGGGAAACACTGCAGGATAATGAATAAAGCAGAATGATGTTCCTTTTTAACCAGGCCTTTGGTTGATTTGATTGACATTGTATGCCCTTTTTAAATGTGTGGGGGGTCGGTTTGGGGGGGAGGGATTATTGGGTTGTCGTTTTTATTTTGATTATATGTTTTGTGGTTTTATATTTTGATTTTGTTCTGTGAACTGCCCTGAGACCTCCAGGTATAGGGTGGTAATTTATTATTAATAATAATAATAATAATAATAATAATAATAATAATAATAAAGTGGGACATTCTGGGATCAAGTCAGAAACCGGGTTGGCTTCTCTAAATCATGGATGTCCCTGGAAAATAGGGACACTTGGAGGGTCTGAGCTTTGTGCAAACACATTGAGATGTATGCTCAATAAGCAGCATACATCTGGACTGGAGGAGTCTTTTCTTCCTAGCTTCTACTTCCTTCCCTCGCTCCACTCATTATCTCTGTCCCTTCTTCCCCAAATCCTGCATCGTAACACAGCCAGCAGTACCCATAGACTGGTCAGGTCACACTACACTATTTCCACAATCACTGGCCCATTGCCACCAGCTCTGATAAACATGCCACCCTCCCACTGACTCTTGCCAAAGCAGAAAGGAACAGCATGCCTCCTGAGAGTCAACAGATAAATCAGGAATAAATCATAGCCTAATACTGAAAATGTGTAGCTTCACCAAAGAAAAGAGTACAAACTCAAAGAAGTGTGTACCGGTATATGCAGGATTTTTTTAATGTAGGCTATATATAAAGACTTTTACTTTTTGCACCCTTGGATGATGGTTTTCCACACACATTCTATTCTTTTGTCCAAGAACAGTTTCTTGTCATGACTTATTCTTCCCTGACAAAGATCCGGCTAATTAAGTGTTGTGTCTGTTTTTGTGTGTGTGCCTCATTCCAGAAACGTCCCTTATATTGTGGAAGTAGAAAATTAGGGATCAAGAAGGCCTTTCCCCCACTCCCCCAATATATTTGACTCTGGTTTTAGGTCTAAAAACAACTGAACCAATGGCAGCTCCTCATTTTAAAGAATAGCAGCCAGGTGCTTTAGACAGCTGATTTATAACCAGAAATGTAGATAGGAAAATGGGGCGTGTCTACAAAGACAAATGGTTGGTATGGTGGCTGGGATATAAGGGTGAAAAAGAACTGGCTGGTCTTCAACGAATATTTCACAAATTTAACCCACCATTAGACTTTAATTTTTATTTTCAGAGCTCTTTCATTTTTCCAAAGGAAACCAACTTTTTACAGCTAGCCAACCAGAAAGGCTTTTCCTACATATAACAAAACGAATCAGTAATAACATCACAGCCTTGGTAGCTATGAAGCAGAAGGCACTGAAAGTAGACCGTAAACCCCTCTGGTACCAGTAGGGCCTGGATGTGCTGCTGTAGCTCAGTGTTTGTTCTCTGGGGCTGGCTATGGAGCAGCCAAGAGTGGGTGTAGAATTTCGAAGTGTGCTCAGCGATGAAAACAAGAGCAGATGGGGGTTAATCTTTATTCAACGAATGACTGCTTCAACGGTACTCAAATGGGAACAGCAGCACGCTTCTTAACCACAAACAGCCTTGACAGACTACTATCATGGCAATCAATAGGGCTGGTTGACTGGATTTCTGAATTTTCCATGCCACGACAAATATTTCTCTTCCTCACCTGCACCACCAATTTTGTTTCTTTGTTTTCATTCATGGACAAAGAAAAACAATATATATAAACTGGAGGAAGAAAAAATGACCAGACTCCTCATTTCAACAGAAAAGTAGAAAAAAATACTGTCAATGTGGGAGGCAAAGTGATGAATAAATTGAATAAACCTGAAAGAAATGACAGATAAATGATCACAGGCTCAGTTAGGTTTAGGAGTAGGAATGAACTGAATCCTAAACTTCATTATTCCAAAAATGAATAAAAAAGTTTCCATTTCACTATAAATTGATTATTTTCTATATCCCCCTCTAACACTAATTATGTTTGTAGGCCTGATCATATCTTATAATCTTTAAACCCATTTATCGATAGATGTTAGGTTAATCTCCCATTTATAACTATAATTATATGTATCACTACTACTCTGCAATCTGGGAATATTGTACCTTTTGCATAACCCAACAGAATAACCAGTGGGCCCATTGGTATAATACTTTAGTTTTCATTTCTGTTATTACAGAGGCCAAAGACATTGTGACTTTGAGGCAAGTCCAGAAAATAGCTATAAACAAGCACGACATATCACTAATGTAGCCATCAGTAGGATTGGCTGGCTGAGGTTTGGATTTTTCCATGAAACATATTTGGTTTTTTATTATTATTTAAAGACTGAGGGTTGTATTCAAAGGAATGCTAAGTAACATCTCCCATGAGCACAAGGATTCCGTCTTGTGCAACAGGATGTCTCAACCCCTGCCCCATGCCTCGATAAATCAGTTCTGGTGGTTTCCCCAACCTGCAGGAACAGATTTGCAGGACACATGCTAGCAGAAGGGATGTGAGAAATTCCTGTTGCATAAGCAGAAATTCTTGCACAGATAGAAGGATTTAGTTGGTGCCTTTTGTCTTTTGGCCCAAAAAAATGGGCAAACCTCTCTCATCTGAACCTGAATAACTTGGGCAAATCAGAGCCATTCTTCTTCTTCTTCTTCTTCTTCTTCTTCTTCTTCTTCTTCTTCTTCTTCTTCCTCTTCCTCTTCCTCTTCCTCTTCCTCTTCCTCTTCCTCTTCCTCTTCCTCTTCCTCTTCTTCTTCTTCCCCCACAGCTCACAACAGAATATTTAACATAAGACAAAATATCAAATATTAAAAAGTTTCCCTAAACAGAGCTGCCTTCAGATGTTTCCTAAGAGTCAGATATTTATTTCCTTGACATCTGATGGGAGGGTGTCCCACAGGGCGGGCACCACTACCGAGAAGGCCCTCTGCCTAGTTCCCTCACAGCGAGGGAACCGCCAGAAGGCCCTCGGTGCTGCACCTCAGTGTCTGGGCTGAACGATGGGGGTGGAGACACTCCTTCAAGTATACTGGAGCGAGGCTGTCTAGGGTGATGATAGAGTGGGAAATGTTAGCAAATGTTATAAGCAGCCTTGTGTAGCGTTAGGCTCCTGGTCCCCCCAAGTTCTCCTCACTTTTACTGCATCATCAAAGGAGGCAGGTGAGAATGGTGAGCAAAGACACAAAGCTTTTTGTTTTCTTTTGTGGATTTTTCATGCCCCTAAAGCAGAGCCATTTATTTGAAGATTAGGCAGTGAAGAAGCTCAGAATGCCTTTTCGGCAATCAAAGGGTTCCTCCACAGGCGGCTTCTGCCTGCCATGTGTTCCACTCTGCTACCGTCTTCCACAGTTTCTGCTTTTGTTCCTTTATCTTCAAATGCAAACAAACAGCTCCTTTTTTTTCTACTGGGAAAACAATTGATTAGTCACTTCTAAAACTGAGCACATACCTCTGCAGATGTGCCCAAAGTGGTGCTAAGACAGTTGTGACAAAAGAGGCTGGTATTAAAGTTTGTAGACTTTTTCTTCCCCTTGGGTTAGTTGTAACTTTTCTGAATTGTCTGGGGTGGCATCCAGAAACAACTATAGTACAAATAAAAAAAAGTTGTGCTAAAGGCATAGGCTTGGATCCTATGTTGCTCTTCCATTTGCACAAGGAAGGTGGGGGAGATATCTGGTGACTTTTGCCATCTCTTCCAGATAGCAGTTGCTAGGCACCCACTACAGATGGTGTCCTGCTTATCAGCTTCCAGGGGCATCTGGCTTTTGCTGCTCAAAGACAAATCCCCACCAGCTGTTTTTCCCCTGCAACCCAATCCCCATTTTCCTCAGTTTAGAATCAGAAAGAGTAAATTCTGAGTAGCATGGAGCATGTGCTTTGCATGCAGAATGTTCTATCCTCAGCATCTCCCAGGTAGGGCTGGGAGTGATTCCTGCTTGAGATCCCAGGGATCTACTCCTGGCAATGTACACAGTACTGAGCTTGATGGACTAATGGTATGATTCTGTGTTGCTGCAGCTTTCTATGGCAGCACACTCTGAAAGTTTATGTTCTTCTGGCACTGCCTCTAGGCAAATCTGTAGCCATCCACTAATGCCTTGATAGCCAGCATGAGACCACTAGGTCCTTGCAGATTTTACAAGGATATATGTCCCCTCTACATGCCCTCCAAAATCTAAGACACCAGCTTCCTGAACACCATCTTCCCATTTTTTATTGCAAGAGAACAGTGGCCATTTTGGTTGCTGTGATCTTTGCACAATTTTGCGTTGCCGTTTCTCCCCACCCACCCAAAAAAGGTGCTTTTGGGGGCATGGGGCCAAAAAAAAATATGTGTGTTTGTGCTGCACAAGATTGTGGCCCTGAAAAAAGCACTTTTCACAGGGAAAACATTGTGCCATGAAACTGCACGAGATCATGGCAACCAAAATGGCCGCCGTGTTCTCTAAGTAAAAAACAGGATGCCCGGTTTTTATGGGACACTTGTGGGGTATGCCTCTGTTGTTCTGATCTCTTTCTTTTGGGTGATGCATGAAGAAAAGCAGGTGGGAGTAATAGGGCAAGATGAAGCTCTTTAGATATGGCACTTTATTAAGGGTGAAGTTCAGAGTAGTGGTAAGAAGATTGCTTTGTCAGTAAAGCATTTCTGTTTGCCTGATGGAACAATATCTCCCCTCCTCCCCCATGTGCTATTGGGGGACGCACAGGGGGTGCATGGGTGGGGAGAAAGGGTAGCCATAGCCAGCACAACAATTTAGTTGAATCTGGACCTAAAGGAGCCCAGGGTGGTAAACACATCATTTATTATTATTATTATTAGTAGTAGTAGTATTTATTTTTACCCCAGCTACTCTGGGTGGCTCCCAATCGAGTGTTAAAAACAATACAGCATTAAATATTAAAAACTTCCCTAAACAGGGCTGCCTTCAGATGTCTTTTAAAGATAAGATTAGCTGCTAATTTCCTTCACATCTGATGGGAGGGTGTTCCACAGGGCAGGTGCCACTACCGAGAAGGCCCTCTGTCTGGTTCCCTGTAACCTCACTTCTCGCAATGAGGGAACCTCCAGAAGGCCCTTGGCGCTGGATCTCAGCTGAACAATGGGGGTAGAAACGCTCCTTCAAGTATACAGGACCGAGGCCATTTAGGGCTTTAAAGGTCAGCACCAACACTTTGAATTGTGCTCGAAAACGTACTGGGAGCCAATGCAGATCTCTCAGGACTGGTGTTATATGGTCCCACTCACCAGTCTTGCTGCCGCATTCTAGATTAATTGCAGTGTCCAGGTCACCTTCAAAGGTAGCCCCACATAGAGCACATTGCAGTAGTCCAAGCGGGAGATAACTAGAGCATGCACCACTCTGGCGAGACAGTCTGCGGGCAGGTAGGGTCTCAGCCTGCGTACCAGGTGGAGCAGGTAGGCAGCTGCCCTGGACACAGAATTGACCTGTGCCTCCATGGACAGCTGTGAGTCCAAAATGACTCCCAGGCTGCACACCTGATCCTTCAGGGGCACAGTTACCCCATTCAGGACCAGGGAGTCCTTCACACGCACCCACCGCCTGTCCCCCAAAAACAGTACTTCTGTCTTGTCAGGATTCAACCTCAATCTGTTAGCCGCCATCCATCTTCCAACCGCCTCCAGGCACTCACACAGGACTTTCACCGCCTTCACTGGTTCTGATTTAAAAGAGGTAGAGCTGGGTGTCATCTGCATACTGATGAACCCCCTGATGATCTCTCCCAGCGGCTTCATATAGGTATTAAAAAGCATGGGGGAGAGGATGGAACCCTGAGGCACCCCACAAATGAGAGCCCAGGGGTCTGAACACTCGTCCCCCAACACCACTTTCTGGACACGGCCCAGGAGAAAGGAGCAGAACCACTGTATAACAGTGCCCCCAGCTCCCAGCCACTCTAGACGGTCCAGAAGGATGTTATGGTCAATGGTGTCAAAGACCGCTGAGAGATCCAGCAGAACTAGAAAACAGCTCTCAACTCTGGAGATCATTGACCAGCACGACCAAGGCAGTTTCAGTCCCATGGTGAGGCCTGAATCCCAATTGAAAGGGATCCAAATGGTCTGTATCCTCCAGGCATGCTTGGAGTTGTTCAGTGACCACCCACTCAATCACCTTGCCCAAGAATGGTAGATTTGAGACTGGGCGATAGTTGGCCATATTGGCCGGGTATAAAGATGTTTTTTTAAGAAGCGGTTTAATGACCGCCTCTTTCAGCGGGTCTGGGAAGGCTCCCTCACAGAGGGAAGCATTCACCACCCCGCAGAGCCCATTGCCCAGCCCTTCCCGGCTCGCTTTTATTAGCCAGGATGGGCCAGGATCAAGGAGACAGGTGGTCGGTTTCACTTGTCCAAGCAGCCTGTCCACATCCTCGGAGGTAACAGATTGGAATTGATCCCATGTAACATGACTAGACAGGACTCTAGCACTCTCCCACCCCAGCCCTGCTCCCACGGTGGTGTCTACCGCCTTGCGAATCTGAGCGACTTTATCTGCAAAAAACTTTGCAAAAGCATTGCAAGAGATCTTGGGGTCCCTACCAGGCCCCAGTGACGAAGGTGGTTCCGATAGATTACAAACCACCTGAAAGAGTCTCCTGCTGCTGTTTTCTGCAGATGCAATAGAGGCGGTGAAAAAGGTCCTCTTCGCCATCGCCATTGCCACTTGGTAGGCTTGACGTTGAGCTCTAAACCATCTAGGTGCTCTGTTGTGATGGGAACATGGCAGGCCTACATTGCAGTTCCCTGTGAGACAGAACACCGTGTCCCATATTATATTGCACATTCAATGTTAATGCTGAAGTTTCTTTCATGCTTTCACATGAAGGAGAAAAGACTGTCATTTAGTCAGTCCTCTTTTCTGATAAGATTAAATATATATATCTTGCTAGGTCCTGAAACAGTTGGCATTTTATGTCTGTCTGATTATGTGCTACATTTCCACCTCAGTGCCTGAAAAATCAACCTATGCAATCCTTTTAAACTCCCCGTACATTCCCCCACTTTTGAACTTCTTAACTTGCTCCCTGTTCTGCCCTTTGAGGACGTGCTAATGGATTTGGGATTTCTAATTAATTCTTCTCAGTAGGTCAGTGCTGACATTTTCTGTTCAAGTGACAACTGACAAGGCGCCTGTCATTATTTCTCAGCCAGGCCTTCCACTGCCACATTGCTTGGGGTTAACCTGAGTGTCAGAGATTCCCCAGGAAGGTGCTTTAAGAAGAGTCATGATAAAACCTGAGGCACACAGAAATATGTGGTACAGACCAAACAACAAACCCTCTGCAAACATCAGCCTATCCATCATTTTGTGGAGGGGTTTGCTTCTTAGAATGAGCCATCTCTTCTCTGTCTGCTTTCTGCCTTCAGGGGCTCGGAAAACTACATTTTTTATTTTAATTTTTTAAGCTGATTAGGGAAAGTTTATGGTCTTTTCCTTCCCATTTTCTAATTCTGGCCAAGAGGGAGCACTCACTTACATAAGGTTCCTATATGTGTAAAATTTTATTCCTACTGAATTTCTGCCTTGGTTGGAAACCCAAATAACTGGGGGGAAATACATTAGCTCTATGTGTTTCATGTGATCATAATCATGAATTGGGAAGATAGGACTGGACCTGCTGGCCTCACTGCTGGAAAAGAGTCCTCCTTGCCCTGAAAAATTGCTGTCAGTTTGTGTAGAGAATACTGAACTAGATGGACCAATGGTCTAGCTCAGCGCAAGGCAGCCTCCTAGGTTTCCCTTGTTTAACCAATGTTTGCAAATAAGGAAAATGGTGCCAAAGCTACTCTAAGACAGGGATTTCTTCCTGATGGAGTCCCAGCTCAGCAGCAATAAAGATGATGCCAGACTGCCATGCAGTCAGTCAAGTTGGACTACATGTTGATAGTACAATGCCAAACCTGAGTGTGACACACAAACATTGCCCTCACACTGAATAGGTATCCTGACAGTGGTTTGGAAGTTTCATGTACAGTGAGGGGGAAAAGTATTTGATCCCCTGCTAAATTTGCCTGTTTGCCCTCTGATGAAGAAATGGCCAGTCCATAATTTTAATGGTAGGTTTATTGCAGCTGTGTCTGTGTGTCTGAGAGAGAGATTAAGAGACAATCTCAGGACTGGCTTTTTGTTATTTAGAAATGTACATATAGCAGGAATGCCTATTTTTGTGACATTGATTTGCTTTTAAACTTCTAATGTTACAGAATTTTGATGCTCATAGTATGATTTACATATATATATATATATATATAACAGATGATCTTCGTAGACAGCTGGATCGAGGCGGGTCGGGGCTGCTGATTCTTCTAGATCTGTCAGCAGCTTTCGACATGGTCGATCATGAACTTCTGGACCACCGCCTTGCCGACGTGGGGATCCAGGGCACAGTCCTTCAATGGCTGCGCTCGTTTCTCTCTGGTCGGGGACAGAGGGTGGCGCTTGGGGGGGAATTGTCATCGCGCCACTCCTTGGTGTGTGGAGTACCTCAGGGTGCGATACTCTCCCCAATGCTTTTCAACATCTTTATGCGCCCCCTCGCCCAGCTTGTCCGGAGTTTTGGGCTGGGTTGCCATCAGTATGCCGATGACACCCAACTCTATCTGTTGATGGATGGCCATCCTGACTCGGCCCCAGACACACTGACCAGATGTCTGGAAGCTGTGGCTGGATGGTTACGTGGGAGCCGGTTGAAGCTAAATCCTTCGAAGACAGAGGTCCTGTGGCTGGGACGGGACGATATGGGATTGGGGGGGCAACTCCCATCTCTTGCGGGGGCGCAGTTAGTGCCAGCACCGTCCGTTAAGAGTTTGGGTGTAATCTTCGACACCTCCCTTTCCATGGAGGCGCAGATTGCAGCTATAACAAAGGCGGCATTTTTCCATCTCCGCCAAGCTAAGCAGTTGGCTCCTTACCTCTCTCGCCCTGACCTAGCCACTGTGATCCACGCGACGGTCACCTCCAGACTGGATTATTGTAACTCGCTCTACGTGGGGCTGCCCTTAAGACTGACCCAGAAACTCCAGCGGGTGCAGAATGCTGCAGCGAGACTCCTTACGGGGTCTTCGCTACGAGATCACATTCATCCGGTGCTATATCAACTGCACTGGCTCCCGGTGGAGTACAGGATCAGGTTTAAGGTGCTGGTTTTAACCTTTAAAGCCCTATACGGCCTTGGACCCTCGTACCTACGGGACCGCCTCTCCTGGTATGCCCCACAGAGAAACTTACGGTCTTCAAATAAAAATATCTTGAAGGTCCCAGGCCACAGAGAAGTTAGGCTGGCCTCAACTAGAGCCAGGGCTTTTTCGGCTGTGGCTCCGACCTGGTGGAACACTCTGTCACAAGAGACTAGGGCCCTGCAGGACTTGACATCTTTCCGCAGGGCCTGCAAGACAGAGCTGTTCCGCCAGGCCTTTGGCCAGGGCACAGCCTGACTCCCTCCCTCGGCAATCTTCGCGGAGCTCTGGCCCAATAGTGGCCAGTGGCTTGAACTTAATTAATTTTATAATGAATGATTTTAGAGCGTTGTTTGTGTTGTACTTTTGTATTGTTTTATTGTTGTTAGCCGCCCTGAGCCCAGCTTCGGCTGGGGAGGGCGGGATATAAATAAAATTTATTATTATTATTATTATTATTATTATATATATATATATATATATATATATATATATATATATAATTTTCAAGAAATTAAAATATTTTTATACTTTTCTGAAGTAAGTGATATGCACTGCAATTCTATTAATAGCTACTCAGAGGTAATCACCATTAAGCTTAATGGTACTTACTCCCAGGTAAATGGCTTGCAACTGCAAGCAATTAGTTTACAGCCATGCTTTTGACATTAGAGACCCTTTTGCAGGAGGCATTTGTTTTAAAAATCCACACTTTGGAATAAAATCCACACTTTGAAATGATGCTTATTACATTAACTGAGGACTGCTTCTGTTATCTTTTGCTTGTTCTCGATGCCAGCTTAACCAGGGCAAGATCCTTGCCTTTACAGGTGAATTTGCACTGTGCGTAATTTGACGGAGCCGTGATTCTGACTAGTGGTTCTGATCGCTCTAGCATTATGAATATTTATTGATATCAGTCGCAGCTCATGTGTAGTATTGCCTTCCTTTAGTGGCCCAAACCGCTGCCTGATTATGCACTGTGGTTAACCTGTTTATAATTCCAAGGATCTTTTCTTCAGGAGATCTGACTT
Organism: Podarcis filfolensis; assembly: GCF_964270895.1. NCBI lineage: Eukaryota > Metazoa > Chordata > Lepidosauria > Squamata > Lacertidae > Podarcis > Podarcis filfolensis. The sequence goes on from NC_139609.1 coordinate 64,413,309, forward strand.
TGGTGTTATAAACCCATTTTATTGTTCACATTACAGCCACCTCTGATGCTCATTTTTCACTTCCTGCAGTTCTTTAGCAATGCAACAGCCCCTTGGTGTCAGCAGTAACTGCTGACCTTGCATCTTCCACTCTGCCACCAAGGTAATACATATAAATACAGAAAATCGCCATCTCTTGTGCTAATTTCAAAACTTTCAGGAAGCAGAAGCTGCTGCCTCAAGACCAGAGGAAGCCAACGGCTTATCCCATTGCCATGCCCTTTCCTACTCTTTCTCATAAAGAAAATAATATCTCATAAAAGTGCATGATAATACTATTTTCCCCAAATTAAAAACAGAATAGTTTCCGAATAGCTCACTCATTTTTTATATATAATATAGCTCAGGGGTCAGCAACCTTTTTCAGCCATGGGCCGGTCCACCGTCCCTCAGACCATGTGGTGGGCTGGACTATATTTTGTGGGGGAAATGAACAAATTCCTATGCCCCACAAATAACCCAGAAATGCATTTTAAATAAAAGCACACATTCTACTCATGTAAAAACATGCTGATTCCTGGACCGACCACAGGCCGGATTGAGAAGGCGATTGGGCCGCATCCGGCCCACAGGCCTTAGGTTGCCTACCCCTGATATAGTCCCTGATATAAGACTGCCCTCCATGTATTGGAAGGAAAAGGTCTACAGTGGCAAGCTTGGTCTACTTCATATATAGGCTATCCTTGCAATTTGGAAACTGGCACAATCTAAATCACACAAAGAGACAGTTTCCTGCTGTCGACCTGAATACTCCAAGACACAAAGGCTTGTGATGTCATAAACTGGGCCTGCAAGTATAGCCCTGTTCCCTACCCAACTCTAAGCATGTGAGAGGTGAATGCCCACATAGGGCTAATAATGGTTCGCCCATCAACACCCACATAGTGATTTTAAGACTTTCCAGATCCAGAACCTACTTTTAATACCAACCTCCATCATGGGACCCACTTGACCCTTACATGCTTGTGTATCTCCTACATCACTTTCACCTTCTCATACATGCATGTGCTTTCTGTCAGCTGTTCTCTTTCTCTGAGTGGCACAGAGTACTTACAAAACTGTGGATCAGAACAGCCACACCCAACTTGGTGCCCTCCAGATGTTTATGACTGCAAGTCCCATCATTGGCCATTCGTGGCTGATGGGAGGGTGCCAGATCAAATGGGGAAGGCTCTGTTGGAGTGACTAGCAGGCACATTATCTTTGGAAACAAACACCCCATGGTATCTTCTCTATGATGCAGCATAATTACCTTATGGCCCACCACCATCACATTGTGCTGGTCCCGAGGGTTAACTGTGCAGTGAGGTCCAAGTCTAGTCTGAGGTCAAGGGTGCAGTATGGAGGCTGTCCATCAAAGCTGAAGCTGGGTCCAAGGCAAGGAGTCGGGTGAGGTCAGGAACTCTAGCAGAAGAGCAGGACAGGGTGCAGGCTGGAACAGGCTACCAACAATGTTGCTCCCACAACCTGGGACTGGGGCTGGCTGGCTTTTATCTGCCCTGAGGCATAGGGCGGCCCCAGTCCACAGGTGACTCGCCTCTCCTGGCCTGGAAGCAAGCACTCCTCCTGCGGGAACTTAGTTCCCTCCGCCTCTCTGCCCTGAGCCTCTGCAGCTCAGGAGAGGCTGGAGGGTTACCAGACCCAGAGGCAACCTCAGCTTCCCCTGACAGGGCTGAGAGTGGAGCACCTGCAGGCAATGGGTCCTCCATCACCTCAGGGGCCAGAGCAGACTCAGCTGGTGCCTGCACCTGAGGATCCAGCACAGGTGAGGACCCTTCAGGCTCAAGCCCCAGCCCCGGCTCAGCTGGTTCTGGAGGCGGGGACTCCTGTGCAGGCTGGGATTCCTCAGGTTCAGCCTCCGAGTCTGAATCCCAGGCCATCACACACATTAAGTCATCTATCCACTGGTCTTCAGGGGCATGATGATGATGATGATGATGATGATGATGATGATGACTGTGTTCCACATTGGAAGCTTCTCCAACTATGGCATCTTGAGCATTTAGAATTAACTACAGAAAAGTTGCTTTTGGAAGTAGCTACTTGGTAATTGCAAAATATGTAACGACCCCATGCATCCCTCATTCCACAACATTGACATTTCAGTGACTAAACCTCAGGAAGGACTTTCTGGCAGTAAGAGCTGTTTGACACTGGAACAGGCTCCTTCTCCCTCATTGAGCGTTTTTAAGCAGAAATTGGATGGCCATCTGTCATGGGTGCTTTACTTTAGGTTCCTGCATTGCAGGGGGGGTGGACTAAATGACACTTGGGATCCTTTCCAACTCTACAAATCTATGATTCTATTATTCTTTGACAGGGACATAACTGTGGGAGCAGGCTCAACAAGCACATCTCTGCCTCCCCTTTCATTCATGAAGGTTAGAGAGCCTGAATAGGGCTTTCTGAATTGTCGGAAGTTATATCCTCTCAAAAAAAAATTATCACATAGCAAGCAAGTGGCAGTGGACACAAATCTGAATTTTAACACCTCCTGTGTTATCTGATGTAGACACTTTTAGGCAGTGCTTTTTTCTAAAAAAATGTTTAGGGGTACAGGGGTAACTTGGTTCTCAAACGCCTTGGTTCTCAAATGCCTTGGTTCCTAAACACCGAAAACCCAGAAGTAAGTGTTCCTGTTTTCGAACATTTTTCGGAAGCCAAACGTCCAATGCAACTGTTGGCTATTGTTTCCAGGGCACCTTGGTTTTCGAACATTTGGGAAGTCAAATGGACTTCCGGAATGGATTAAGTTCGAGAACCAAGGTACCACTGTATTTGGCACTTTTGTTTTTGCTATTTATTTTGCGTTTTTGTTTTTGAGGCTTTTTTGTTTAATTTGTTTTTGCGACTATGTGGAACCCAGTTCAGCTACTGATGGATTGTGTGACTGTGGAAATGGATAAAAGCTCCCCATCCAAACAATGACTATCATTAGTGCAGGTAAGAAAAAGCATTAATTTTAATTTTTATCATCTACAATGCGGTCTTATTTATTTTATAGTACAGTACATTGATTATTGCTTTCATTTTATGGATCAATGATCTCGTTAGATAGTAAAATTCATGTTAAATTGCTGTTTTAGGGGTTGTTTTTAAAAGTCTGGAATGGATTAATCCGTTTTACATTACTTTCTATGGGAAAGTGTGCCTTGGTTTTGGAATGCTTTGGTTTTGGAACAGACTTCTGGAACGGATTAAGTTCAAGAACCAAGGTACCACTGTACTCTCATTTTCCTACTCATATTGAAATACTGTCCCTCAATGTGGCCACAAAATGTTTAGGGGTATGCATACCCCCAGAAAAAAGCACTGCTTTTAGGCACAGGAAGTTTAAGGGCCTTTTAGGTGCAGGACTGTCACTATTAAGGTCATCTTAATATCATCTCCTGGGGTGCTATAATTATACGTAGCTCAATTAGTTTCTGGAGAAGGGTGGTTAGATTTTTTTTTGTATTAAAAATCCTTGATATAGAATTATTAGTAAGTGAATTAAAAGGCAAGGATTTCATTTTATTTCATAATAAAGGCATCATGTATAAAATATGCCCAAATTGCCAGCCAACTAAATTTAGAGCTATGTTAGGAGGTGAAATGAAAGGTAAAACTGGGGGGGAAACCCCATCAAGCAGCTAAGAAACAATGAACAAGAGGAACATTATCTAAGAAATAAGATGGAAACGTAATTAACCACCGAGCATTATGCTGAAAGGTGTAAAATTGAAATGGGAGGAAAAATTAGGTGAAATGGTATAGCCAGTTTCAGGTTTTTTCCTGCTTTATGAATCTCTACTATCTATCACAGATACTACAGATTTAGCTAAGGACAGGATATTGCTTTGTATTGTGGTGGGGGTGGTGAACAATTTAATGGTACTTACCATTGTTTCTGAAATACTCAGACAAAATGCTTCTCCTACTACTATGAATTGTGGACTGGAGACTGTAAAAAGGCTTTAAATATGTTGTTGGAACATTAGTGTAAGCTATTCCCAGTGACTTGCCTTTGTTAGGAAGAAAGCTTGGGACCACCCTGCTGAGAGCCTGAAGGCCCTGCTCCTGCCTCTCTCCACCTGGCCTAGGGCAGAGCCTGACAGGTTTTATAACAGGCATCCCCAGCCTGTGGCCCTCCAGATGTTTTGGCCTACAACTCCCATGATCCCTAGGTAACAGGACCAGTGGTCAGGGATGATGGGAATTGTAATCCAAAACATCTGGAAGGACGAAGGTTGGGGATGCCTGTTTTAAAAGGACTGCTGCTGCTGCTCCTCAGCAGAGAGGGCTTCTTCTTTTAAATTGTTTTTTATATCCTTTTAATTTTTAATTTTAGTGTTTTAACTGTTTTTAACTGGGTTGTAAGGGCACTTGGTGGGATGTGCCTGGGAGGACAGCAGGGCAAGGCCCAGTTACAGTGGTTCTGGGTATGATAGCCTGGGACTTGGGCTCGGACTCGAAACCAGAGGAGTCTCAGTCTGCACCGGATCCTTTGCCTCAGGGATCATCTGAACCAAGTCTGGGGCCTGACCCTGCACAGGTTCTCCTGCAACAAACACTAGCTGGGCCGAGTCAGGGGCCTGAGCCTGCCCTGGCTCCAGATGCAGGGATTACCTCGTTGCCTTCAGCTGGGCCATCACTTACAGCTGCTCCACTACCGGTTTGGTCAGGGGAGGCTGAGGCGGCCCCTGGGTCTAGTAACCCACCGACATCTCCCGAGCTGCAGAGACTAAGGTCTGAGAGAAGGAGAGACCTGAGTACTCGCAGGAGGAGTGCTCGCCTTAGGGCAAAACAGGGAGGTGAGTCACGGGGATCTGGAGTGGCCGTTACCCCGACAAAGATAAAAGGCTGTTGGACCCCCACCCCAGGTTGTGGGAGCAACATTGCTGTATGCCAGATCCTACCTGAGGTCCTGTACCTGTCCTTGCCTGGTTTCCTGCCTTGGTGTCCTGCCTTGACCCTGTTGGACTGACTCCTAGCGGAACCTTCGGATTCTAGACCGGACCTGGACCACGGTTCTCAGGTTACCCCTGGGCCCAGCACACTGGGTAAAGGGAGGTATGGTGTGGGAGGAGGGGCAGGCTGGGTAAGGGGCACACAGCACAGGCAGTTAGTGACTGTGCCATGTGCCAGGCTCTCCTCCAATCTGGGGGAACTGTGGTTGTCATATTAGCCAACCCTCGGGTCTGTGACTGCTGCTGTTGAATGCCAGGTCAGCCCAGAATAAAATGATCTGATTATGGATGAGGAGGCTGATCTGGCATGTATCACTGAAACCTGGGTGGGTGAACTGGGTGGAGTTGGTCTCACCCAGCTGTGCCCACCTGGGTACTCAGTGCAGCATCAGGCCAGACTTGAGGGTCAGGGAGGGGGAGTTGCTGTGGTCTATAGAGATTCTCTTTCTATGTCCAGGTTCTCTGTCCAGTTGGGCGGTGAGAATCTAGAGTGCGTGTTCCTGGCGTTAGGCAATTGGGACAGATCAGGGATTCTGCTGGTTTACCGCCCGCCTTGCTGCCCAGCAGTCTCCCTGCTGACAGAGCTGGTCTCGGAGGCAGTGTTGAAGACTCCCAGACTGCTGATTCTGGGAGACTTCAACGTCCATGCCGAGGCAGCTGGCTCTGAAGCTGCTCAGGACTCCATGGCCACCATGACAACCATGGGGCTGTCCCAACATGTCACTGGTCCAACGTACATGGCAGGCCACACTCCTTTCTTGTAATTTGGAGCCATTACCTCGAGTCCTACTACCCTCAAGAGCATGCTCTCTCTTCCATGTGACAGCCCGTAAGATATTTGAAGACAATTATGACATATCAACAAAAATTTGTGTGAATACATCCAAGTATGCAGTGACCTGAAAATGACCCAAAATAGTGAGTGAGGGATTTGTATGCTTAAAATGCTGCTGTCTGGGATCCTCTATCTATAGATCTAAAACTTGCTGTTTCAGTCTAGCAACTACAGTCTAGCAACTCTGCATATTGCTGGTCATATCAGCAATACCTTATAACCTAACATCAGCCTTTGGCTAATTAAATAATCTATAGCGTTTTAAACTGTGCGGGACTTTTACTGTTTTTGTTTATGTATGTTTGTGTTTTTATATTTTAAACCTCTCTGTGATCTTCGGATGAAGGGTGGTATATAAATTTAACAACAACAACAACAACAACAATGGTATATTAATGCATCATTATCCTGTGGTTTTTCAAATGCTTGCTTCCCCCACTTCAGTCTGTTTTTGACCATTGCTGTGGGAAGGAGAAAATTTTCCAATGGTCTCAAGAGAGTCAGGAATAGACACCTCATCTCCTCACTTCTGGGGGTACGTGCTTTGAGTCTTTATCGATGACTATACTCGTTTTACTATTCCAGAAACCCAAAAGCTCCTAGGAACACATCTTGCTGCTAAAGTACATGCTATGTGACTCCATTAGAACAATGCTATAAGGATCTGAACCCTGAGTGTTTGTTCTGCTTAATGAAACTGTGATGGGGCCTATTCAGGGGACAGCCAAGGAGGTGCCAAAAACATGGTCTCATGTTTTATTAACATGCACATCAGTGAAGATGTTCTCATGGAACAGAGTGAATGAAATATTCATGCTCACACTTAATGTGCAATAAAAGACATTGCAAGGGGTGGTAACTTGCTGCAGGCACCATTCCACTGTACAATCTTCTGGTATCCTCCATATGCCAATTAACACTCCTACCCTCCCTCCTGTCTTTTCTCACATGTTCTAGCCAAGCTTCTGCACTGTGGACAAACAATGTCTCAGTCACATGGTTTCCTCCCTGTTTCTGGGGTAAAATACCATTTAAATAACTTTATATCCTTCAGAGAATCCTGGGAACTGTAGTTTGTTAAGTGTACTGGGAATTGTAGCTAGCTGAGAGGACTACAGTTCCTAGGATTCTTTGGGGTAAGCGATGTGCTTTAAATGTCTTCTTTCTTTCTTTGGCAATCACTCATAGCCAAGTAAGATTGTCTTCCATGAACACAGTCTTAACAATGAGTCTGTAAGTGACTGTGGAGGCCAATTCTGGATCCACACGTCCTTCCACAGTGGGGACATACGTTTCCGGGCGGGAGTTGATCATGGCGAGGCTTTTCCAAACTTCCTCTTAGCACATTTTCCCTTTCATTCTGAGTTTGAACGTCTTCAAAGTCCATGACACCATTGGTAAAAGCTGTTCTCCAACTGGAGTGCTCGCAGGCCAGTGTTCCCCAGTTGTCAGTGTTTATACTACATTTTTTTTAGATTTGCCTTGAGAGAGTCTTTAAACCTCTTTTGTTGACCACCAGGATTACGCTTTCCATTTTTAAGTTCGGAATAGAGTAGTTGCTTTGGAGGACGATAATCAGGCATCTGAATAACTTCTGAATAACCAGTCCAACAAAGTTGATGTTGAGGAATCATTGCTTCAACATTGGTGATCTTTGCTTCTTCCAGTACACTGGCATTAGTTTGCCTGTCTTCCAAAGTGATGTGTAATTTGTTTTGGAGACACCGTTGATGGAATCTTTCAAGGAGTTGGAGATGCTGTTTATAAGTGGTCCATGTTTCACGAGCATACAATAAGGTTGGTAGTACAAAAGCTTTGTAAAAAAGCATTTTGGTTTCCCTGTGGATGTCCTGGTCCTCAAAAACTCTGCACTTCAATTGGGAGAAAGCTGCACTCTCAGAGCTCGGGTGATGCTGGATTTCAACATCAATGTCCGCCCTTGTGGAAAGATTACTGCCTAGGTAGGAGAAGTGATCAACACTTTCCAACGTTACACCATTGAGTTGGATTTATGGCACTGCAGAGGGGTCTTTTGTGCTTGTTGGTGCAGCACTTTGGTTTTTTGGGATGTTGAGAGATAGGCCATGCTTTTTGTAAGCTTCTGCAAAGATATTTAGGATGGCTTTGGAAAGCTACTGATAGAGCTGGCAAGAAAGGTATGGATCATTTTAAATAAAGCAGAAAGGGAGATATATTTCTTTATTAGTGGCTTGGAAAATCAGATGTCTTGTGAAAGTAGTTTTTATTTATAAAATAAAATGGGGGCAAAAATCAATTGTTCTCTGAACAATTAATGCCAGTCAATTTAACGTCCTGACTCCTATGTAAGTCATATTGCTGACTTGGACTTTGAACTATACTATGTGTGAAAGTACATTTATCCTTGCACCTAATAAGTAGGTTTTAAAAATATATATACATAAATATGAGTTCTTATAGATTGTTGGGTAGGGTGGGAGGACGCAGGGGGCTTCCTCAGCAGGAAGCACAAGGTCAAAAGTAGAATTAGTAAAAGGCGAAAGATTTATACGATCTGAGGTGAAACCAGAGAAAAAGTAGAATTAGTTGGCTCTGCCTCCTATTGCTTTGGCTAAGGTAAAACACTCCTTGTACATTTGTATACAAAAACACACACACCTCACACCAGCCCAAATATAACGTGAGAAATGGCTCTTAGAATAAGGTTACCAGACGTCCCTGTTTCCTGGGGACAGTCCCCGGATTTACAAATTAGTCCTCTGACAAAATCCATCTATTTAATAGGAAGTTGAAAAGTGTCCCCGGGTTCATTGAACAAATCTGGTAACTTCATCTTAGAAGGAGAAAAGGAATTGGGGGTGGGGGAATTTTGCCTCAGGAGAAATCCAAACAGCTCCCTATTCTTTTGTCTTTTAATGCCCTTGCATCTTATTAAGCAAAGGTTTCCCGCCAATGTTTGCCTACCACCCTCTCTCTAAATGAAATCCAGATTGGATACTGATGATTTCAGCATCCTGTGAAATATTCTGGTGGTTGAAAGTAATCTGCGACGACTCCAGCACTTTGCTAATGGCTGCATGTGCGATACTCCTGCGCGGGAGAGCAAAGGCACTCCAGCTGTTAGAGAGTGCTCAAAATAGTTTGCATCTTGTATGGATTGCCTTTCATCACACACCTCTTCGCTCCCTTATCTCCCCCTCAGGCAGTTCTGCACCTCCAGCATCGTTAGCCAGAAGGCATACCCACTAGGAAGAGGAGAGACTACACCTATCATCGCCCTCACCATGCTGATCAATATCCTGCAAAATAGTCTGGTATGGTTCACTTATGGAAGGCTCCCACTGCACTCTGCACATTGTCAGCTGCTGCAAAGGCAAAAAACATAAGGCAAACTTAATGAGCCTTTACTAGGGAAAAGGAAAGTATATAGCAAGCTAACCCCACTTCTATGACTTATATTTATTTTATGCAGTGTTTATTCTCTCTGTGGGTACTTAAGGGTACACAGTACAGGTACCTTCCCCCCCACCCAAATTTTCAAAACGTGACTTACTGTAACAACTTCATGGGGAGTACTGGTGACTTTTTTCTTAAGAAAGAAGAACAAGCACTGATTTTATATACATTTAAGTTGACCTTCAGCATTCTTATCAGGGTAGTGTATAAACAAGACTATTATACACACACACACACATACACACACATTTCATGCCTTATGGAAAGCAGTTCATGGATGAAACAAACAATAATGCTATTGGTATTATTCTTTATAAATTAGGATTAGAAGGTTTCCCTAAATATGAGAGTGCCCTAGCCAGTCTGTGCCTGTGCCACTCAGCTGGGATATGTATTCTAAAGCATTTCAGAAGCAGCTTGGGCACCAATACCAGACTGGAAATGGCTTTTAACATTTCAGATTGGTAATGACAAAACAAAACAAAAACCTGGTAATCTTGGCATAGTATTGTCACCATTATGAAACCTCCAGTTGCTAGTTGTGTCTCTGACACCCGGGGATTGGAAAATCCAAATTACTCTGGATGCATGTGTCATTGGCTAGGTTGATGGAAGAATATTATTGGGCTCAGGCCTGCCATTCCACAGTATCTCATCTCAGAATGTTTAATGCATCCTATCTCAGATTCCACTTGAGTAGCTATTCCCATTATGTCCTTGGGGTACAGAAATTGAAGCGTAGAGATGAAGTGCAGTGCTCAAGGCCAGAAAAGGAATCTGTAGCCATTAGACCAGGGAACTCTCTCATTTCTGCCCTAAATGCCCTTTTTTTTTGCTGCTTGTCTCTTAGCCCTGGTCTTTTTCCCAGACCCAAGAAGACAATGACTCCCAAGTCTTCAGCTTTATTTATATGACCCATTAATTAAGTACAAAATGGAGAAGTAATCCACAGCAGATGAGCACTGGATGAGTGACTTCTGGCTCTTGATAATGCCTTTATTACGAAACAATGCTGCAGAAATCAAATGGCTGCAATAAATCAGGAGATTAATAACGGGCTGAAAATGTACAAATTAAATTGTGTGCCTTGCACAAACCTATGGCTTTTTTCCTTGCCCCATCCAAAGCAGCAGGAAAACAAGGTTAGAAATCACTTTATAAAAATGAACATCTACTTTAATCCTTGATCCAATCAGTAAATAGAATTGGCTCAGAAAGCAGCCAGCCCTTGTTCTGCCCTTTGCTCTCTCTCTCTCTCTTTTTGCTTTTTTTTGCCAAAGACATTAGCTAGGAAATGGGACCACAATGTCTTTTTTAAGGGAAATGGACTTGAACTCAAAGCTAAAAATCTCAGTGCCCAGCTTGAGCTGTAAGAATAGTTTGAGAAATCTTTTTGTAGAACTCCAGGATAATACATGCCTCACAATGTATTAGGGCTGATTCTGGTGGTCTCACATCTTAAACAGGTGTGTATGGTACTGTGCAAAATATGGCTGAAGTCATGTAACTTTTCTAATCTCAAAGAGGTCGCATCAGACTACAAGAAGCTCAAACACTGGGGAAGTCACAAAGCATTAGGAGATTTGGGTCTCATGTTCCCATCTAACACTTCCAATTTAATGAAGATGATGCACCAGTTTCTAAAATGTATTTTTTAAAAAAAAAACTATAGAAAATGTACCAGTTACATGGCAGTTTCTGACAGTCCTGGTTGGGCACCATAGCACACAGTGACAAACATGAGAAGTGATTTATCAAACACAGATCCCATTTCTCCAACACTTTACCTGGCAGGCTCCATTGAATTTCAGGAGGCAGAATAGGAGGTGGTTGAGCAATATAGCAGAAATAGTGACAGGAGTTGTAGGAATGCCTCTTACACCCATTGCCTTGTGTGGCTTTGTTAAGGTATTGGAATGTTCAAATAATAATAATAATAATAATAATAATAATAATAATAATAATAATAAATTAAATACTAGGAATCCTAATTTAGAACGTTGTTTACTGAAACAAACCTAGTGTAGATAGAGCCTCTTTCCAAATTCAGGCTGTAGTGACATTTGGGTACTATCATCAGGGGGTGAGATCAATGTTGGAAGCCATATTTGTATGAAGCTGTGATTCAAAATAGTAATCAGATAATGGATACTTTTTTATTTTTGAATGGAGGGAAATGTTTTGCTTTTTGACCTAAAATCGCCTAATGCAAGTGGGTGCAATTTTACATAAGCAGCTTCCTATGCGCAATTCCCCTATGGTTTCTCATTTCGGTGATAGCTAATCCACTCCAGTAATGTCTGAAGCAGACCTAGGCAAAACTAGGATCACTAATGCCACTTACAAGCCAGCCCCTCCACAGTATTTTCCCAACCAGAAGTTCATCGCTGCTTTGTATGCTCAACATCCTTTTCTTTTTCATTATATTTTGACCTCTCTTGCAATCTAACAGCCCTCCACGGTTATTCAAGTGGGACCAGTTTCTTCTGAATTACTTAATTTGATTATAGCATCCAACCTTAGCCTCTTTCATTACATGTGAATCTCATCCTACATAATTAATAGAGGCTGGCTGCACCCAGGTGTAGATCCATATACTTTGCACTAGGCAGTTATACTGCTTAGTGGAGTCTGCCCGGTGGGGGGGTAGAGGGTGGGCTGGCAAAGAACCCACCCAAAGCCATGTTAGCAGTACAGCATATGGCAATGGAATTGGCTTCATGATTTTAGCACATAAAGATGTGCATACCAATGAAACCCAGAGGTCAATGACTGCAGTATTTGAAATGTTCCTTCAGGTCAGAATAGCCAGAAACCTTGGAATGTTCATCAGTATGCAGATGATACCCAGCTCTACCTCTCTTTTAAATCAGAACCAGTGAAGGCGGTGACTGTCCTGTGTGAGTGTCTGGAGGGAGTTGGGGGATGGATGGCAGCTAACAGATTGAGGCTGAATCCTGACAAGACAGAAGTACTGTTTTGGGGGGTCAGGGGGAGGGCAGGTATGGAGGATTCCTTTGTCCTGAATTGGGTAACTGTGCCCCTGAAGGACCAGGTGAGCAGGCTGGGAGTCCTTTTGGACTCACAGCTGTCCATTGTTATTTGAACATTCCAATATCTTAACAGAGCCACACAAGACGCAGATCAATTCTGTGTCCAGGCCAGCTGTCTACCAGCTCCATCTGGTATGCAGGCTGAGACCCTACCTGCCCATGGACTGTCTCGCCAGAGTGGTGCATGTGCTAGTTATCTCCTGCTTGGACTACTGTAATGCACTCTACTTGACCCAGAAGGTGACCTGGAAATTACAACTAATCCAGAATGCGGCAGCTAGACTGGGAGTGGCTGCTGAGACCGTATAACATCGGTCCTGAAAGACCTACATTGGTTCCCAGTACGTTTCTGAGCACAATTCAAAGTGTTGGTGCTGACCTTTAAAGCCCTAAATGGCCTTGGTCCAGTATACTTGAAGGAGCATCTCCACCTCCATCGTTCTACCCGGACACCGAGGTCCAGCTCCAAGGGCCTTCTGGCGGTTCCCTCATTGCAATAAATGAGGTTAAACCAGGCAGAGGGCCTTCTTGGTGGTGGTACCCGCCCTGTGGAGCACTCTCCCATCAGATGTCAAGGAAATAAACAACTATCTGACTTTTAGAAGACATCTGAAGGAAGTTCTGTTTAGGGAAGTTTTTAATGTTTGATGTTTTATTGTGTTTTTAACATTCTGTTGTGAGCCACCCAGAGTGGCTGGGGAAATCCAGCCAGATGGGCAGGGTATGTATGTATGTATGTATGTATGTATGTATGTATAAATAATTTTCTAATGCATTTTTTTTTTGGGCCAAAGATACCACTGAAAAGGTAATATTGTTCATGGGTTGCCATTGGGGTGTTTGTGGGCCCTCATGTGTCCATTAATGACTTATGTGGCATCCAGAAAGCCCCTCCTCAAGGCTCTCCAGTCCAACTTCTTTGGTTTGCAAAGAACCAGAGAGCCTTAATAGACCAGCCTTCTACGCAAACACAGCTTTAAAGCCTTAAATAGATAGGAACAGAAGGGGGGAGACAAAGAAACCAACCCAAATGTTGTCTCTATAATTATAACCTGCCCAGCTACGCTTTCTTTAAACTAGCAAAAAATAACTCCAAACTCCAGGATCTGCAATTGATTGCTTTCCCACAACTCCTGCCCTACTTCTCTGTGTGTACAATTTCCTTAGTCTGTCTAGACACAGTGATAGCAGTATTTATGTGAGAAGACAGGCATGGCTGTGATGGGCTGCCATTATGGAGAGAGCCCCAGCACCTCCCATGCTGCTGGAGACTGCAGATTTGTTGTTTCACTCTTAAGAGAGGAATCTGGATCAAAGGTACATTCAGACTATGTAAGACAGTGTACCTTCTTTTAAAATGGAACATAAATTAGGTAAGAGAGAGCAGCCTTCACCAACCTGGTGATCTCCAGGCATTGTTGGATTCCAATTCTCAGCAGCTCCAGCCAGCATTGTTGATTGTCAGAGATAATGGGAGTTGTATTCCAAGAACGAGGGACGCGGGTGGTGCTGTGGGTTAAACCACAGTGCCTAGGACTTGCCGATCAGAAGGTTGGCGGATCGAATCCCCGCGATGGTGTGAGCTCCCGTTGCTCGGTGCCTGCTCCTGCCAACCTAGCAGTTCAAAAGCACGTCAAAGTGCAAGTGGATAAATAGGTACTGCTCTGGCAGGAAGGTAAACGGCATTTCTGTGCGCTGCTCTGGTTCACGAGAAGTGGTTTAGTCATGCTGGCCACATGACCCGGAAGCTGTACGCCGGCTCCCTCGGCCAATAAAGCGAGATGAGCACCGCAACCCCAGAGTCAGCCACGACTGGACCTAATGGTCAGGGGTCCCTTTACCTTTTCCTTTATTCCAAGAACATCTGCAGGGCATCAGCTTGGGGAAGGCTGACACAGAGTCAGGATTGGAAACTGGTGACCCTTTAGATGTTGCTGGACTACAACTCCCAGAATCCCTCATTATTTGTCATGCTCACTGGGGTTGACAGGAATTGCAGCCCAACAACATCTTGGAAGCAGGGCACAGGCTCCCCACACTTGTCATAGAACTACCACATCCCCGTTTAATAAAAAGGTAAATCTCATTGGGTTGGCTGTCCAGAGAGCAGATCAAGAGATTTATTTCACGCTCTGTAAAAGATAATAAAACTTTTATAGTTTCCATGGGTGTCATCTGAAATGAAGGGTTCATCCACACCATGCTTTTGCACCATGTTTTCTAGCCTTGCATTAAAGTTCCACGCCCGAGCACTTTATTTTTGACCTACTGCCTTCCCTAGGAAAATCCACTCTTTAATGCTGAATTGGAACAAACAGCAATTTGGTTTTTCCGTGGATTGTTGTTGGCTCCAAATTAGCAGTAAAGAGTGAGGTTTTTGTGAGGAAAGCACCGGGACAAAAAATAAAAAAAACACATCTGGGCATTGAGCTGTAAAGAACAGAATTGTACCTAAAAAGCAGCATGAAAGGAAGTCTGGATGAGCCCTAAAATATTATTAAGTTGGCTTGAATATGAATTAAGCTAAATAACTTTAATAAATGCTTGGTAACTGGAAACAGGGCTGTGGTTCTGCTGCTTTCGTCCACCCCTAAACATTTGTAGAATTTCTGCTGCCCTGACAAAATAAATTAAAACACCATACTTTTCTGTGTATAAGTTGATAATAATATTAAAAATGGGGGGGGAAGGTCTTATACACGGATAGTGCATAGGGGGAATGTGTGATTGGTTTCAGCTGTGAGCAGGAGCTTGTGAGCGGCAATTGGCTGGGCGAATAGTGTCTGTGGCAAGGGCTGCTTCGGACTGGCTGTCGCCGTGGCAAGTTGGCTTCCGCTACGTGTGCGATTATTAGTGTGAGTGATTTTTTGGTTAGTGATTTTCAGCATCCCCCCACCCAAAAATCGCTCAGGTTAATCCCCCCCCAAAAAAGCTCAACAACTCTGGGCAATCCTCCCCAAAAGAGCTTAACAAATCTTGGCAATCTCCCCCCCCCCCCATTTTCTTAATTTGGAGTCCCCAAAAGTAGGGGGCGTCTTATACACGGGGGCATGTTATACACGGAAAAATACGGTAATCATCACCACCACCACCCATATGTGGATCTTGGCCTAATTTCATGTGGGTGACAAGGAGGAAAAAAGTTGGGAGGATGATTGGAAGAGAGTGAAAACGGGTCCCACCCACCATTGCAAGTGACACCCAAAATATTACCCCCAATGTAGGTAATGTGGCCCTTGTGAGAAAACATGTTTGCCAACCCCCATAATAAGCATTGTTGACAAAAGAAAAGCAATTTGCTTTTATTTGTTTTTATATTGCTGTTTTACTGATTTTAGGTTGTATTTTAATGATATATTCTCTGTTTTTTCAGATGATACATTGCTAAGATTTTTTGAAATATTAAGTGGTCTATAAATGCTTTTAAATGAACAAAATTACATTAATTTTTAAGTCTGAGTAGAAATACATAGAATAGCACAATTAATATTTAAGCATTGAGAATATTTTTTTTATTATTATAAATCTGGCTAGCTTGAGCTTCAGTGCACATTAGGCTCAATGAGGTAAATGTGTATAGGATTAAGTAGCCTTGAATAAATTAACATATACAAATTAGCACTGTTATACAAAAGGAAGCAGTCACACAACATAGCATGAACACTTTGCATAAGTAGCTGCCAGGATATTTTCTTAGAAATATAAAATATACATAATAAAATGTGAAATTGATTTACAAGGAACATGATGCATAGCACAGTGCTGGGATCAAGCAGTGATCCAATTAAATACTTGTTGATGCATTTGTATTAGTGTGAAATGTCTAAGACAATCAATTATTCAAATATCCTGGGAATCTCATCCTACGGTTAATAAACGGGCTGAAATTGTCTTCCATTCATAACAATAATAAATGTTATGGATGCACACTTCTAAGCAACGTTCTGTGACTTTAGAAATAGTTGCCTGTGTTGCAAGGCTGAGCGGGTATGCATATGGATCAGTAAAATTATTATACATTTCAGTGCCATGGGACAAAGTTAGATGGCATTTCAGTATTCTGTAAAAAAACCAAGAATGAAATGTAGGATATGAAAATGCTGGCAATAACTAACTACAAAAAAAGCCTGAATGCTCAGAAATTTCTGCTGTGTACATAAAGCTTTTGATGGCCCAGAGGCAACGGTATGGGTTGCACATTTTGTAATGAGTGCAAATATTTTTATTTCTTTATTTAAGGGACACAGAAGTGTCCCTTAGTTAAACTGAGCAATAAAAGAAAAAAGTTCTGCCATTATAAACCCCAACATGCGATATAGCATCAAAAAATGGTTTTAAAGGGGTTAAAATGTCAATTTGCTGTACTTTTAACTTGCTGTACCTGAGGTAATTTGTATTGGATCAGTTTGAAATTTGGAATTTTTATATACTCCATTACTATAATAATAATTTATTACTTATACCCTGCCCATCTGGGGTCTGTCTGTCTGTCTTTCAAGTTGTTAGCTCAACAGGTGCCATTTTTTCTTTCCAATTTTGGGCTTACGGAGGAAAGCAAGCCTTTTATTGGCTGGGTGTAGTTCTGCACAGTCCTTCAGAAGTTATTTCCCTGCCCCATTAATGTTTGTGGTAAGCAGATACTGGGGAAATCCGGTAGGGTGTGCCCAGATCGGATTTTTGAAGTGAACATTTTGCAGATATTGCAATGTTTCCAGAGGGAACGTATTTGAATGCAATGTGCCCTGTCATTTCCTTTCTTTGTGAAATAAGACACACCAACCTTTTGGGGCTCATAGATATATTTGGAAACTGTGGTCATAAGGGACCACATCCCACAGTACCCTTGTATGATGGGCTACGTGCAAACAACTGGCAGCTTCTCTTACATTCTTGCCCTGCGTCCTGCATCTCCTCCCCCGGTTCTGACTACTCAGACTCTTCCCCTTTCTCCATCCCTGGCTCCTGTCTTGCAGGAGGCACAAAATCGCATAAATCGCTGCTCACTTCCCCTGGATAAGCCTCTGGCCCTGCAGCCTCTGCCACACACTCTTTGGAGCCCTGCCAATCTCTGGCATTTTTGCATCTGGTAGAATGGAGGTATGAAATTGCCACTATAAAACAAGCCCCCTTGGTGGCGCTGTGGGTTAAACCACAGAGCCTAGGACTTGCCGATCAGAAGGTTGGTGGTTCGAATCCCCGCAATGGGGTGAGCTCCTGTTGCTCAGTCCCTGCTCCTGCCAACCTAGCAGTTCGAAAGCACGTCAAAGTGCAAGTAGATAAATAGGTACCAGAGGGAAGGTAAACGGCGTTTCCATGTGCTGCTCTGGTTCGCCAAAAGCAGCTTAGTCATGCTGGCCACATGACCTGGAAGCTGTACACCAGCTCCCTTGGCTAATAAAGAGAGATGAGCACCGCAACGCCAGAGTCGGCCACGACAACCTAATGGTCAGGGGTCCCTTTACCTTTTACCTTTAGTAGCTCTACACCTTTATATGTGCATATAGCATGAATATCTGCAGAGGTGGAGTTGCAGGAGACCCCAGGAGGGGAGAGTGCGCTTGTTCTCAAATCCTGCTTGTAGGCTTCCCATAGACATCTGGTTGGCCACTATGAGAACAGGATTCCGGACTAGATGGGCCATTGGTCTGATCCACTGGACTCCTTACCCTCTTCTTATGTTCTTAAGATGCCTAAGGCATCTTAGTAGCATAAAGCAGCAAATCCCACTTCTAAGAATGGTCCCAGAACAAGCTGGATCAGTCTGAACCTTTATTCAGAGACAAATGGAAAACAAACGCTTCTCAGAAACGGAAATCTGCCAAGTAACCTGGGAGCCCAATTAGCATAAATGAATGATGGATTTTTGTTTTACTGTTGCAAAATTCCTGGGGAAGAAGGAAATGGCTGCTCCTGATGCTGCAATTCACACGACTGATCTTCGTATGCAGCCACTTGCCTATTCCCTCTTATCCTCTTTAAGAGATTAATCTCTTTGTACAAAATCACTCTGCTTCAGAAGCAGCAGAAGGAACCAAGCCAAGCAGCATGTGGAAGGCCCTGCTAGGGACATGCATCTTCATAAAAACCAACCCAAAAGGACATTATGAGGCTGTGGATCAGATGTTTCTCTGAGTGACGAAGGAAAGGATGCAAGGATGAGCTCACTGGAGGATGCTCTCTTGACTAAGTATTTCTCTTCACCAAATCCAGATGGCTAGATGTTCTTGCACAAAGCTTTAGTTTCACCTTCATGAATCATTGGCGGAGGGTGTGTTTCACCCAATGTACACTGTCAAACAAAAATAGGCACGGATGTTTTCTGCTTGTCTATAAAGAATTTGATCGATCCAGAGACCTAGAGAAGTTATAGAAAGTTGAGTTTGGTAATAAATCATCAACCCCTACTTCCATTGGGACTTTATTCAGGTACTAATTTTCCATCCGATTAAGACAACATATTAGGGTAAACATTACTAGGGAGTGAAGATTAATGGAGATATGGAATGCCAATATCTTTCAAACTCTTCTCCAAGCAGGACACTATCAGTAAGGATTTGATCTTAGAATTACAGAATAAGGACTCCATTTCAGCACTCTTTTACATACCATAAGCATGCCTGAGGAAAGGCATTAGCATTTGGAAGTTATCCTATTTAGACTTTAACCCTGTGCAATTTTCTCACAAGATTCCATCAGTGTTTGTTCACTGAAGGTGCCTGAACAATTATTTCCATTGGGTAGCAATTCATGCTAGTATTGTCTTCTGGGCAAAGGAAGCAGGGTTTGCCAGTGTCGCTAACTGACTGATCATTGGTGCCTGCAAATCCCCGAGCCTTTGTCCACTGGCAAAGGAAAATTCTGCAACTTATGCTATGGTGACATGGTGTGATCCAGTTTCCCCTTGCATATACATTCACTGAACATCTAAAAGGGGACAGTGTCTAGTAAGAAGCTGGCTTTTTAGGACAGGTGTTTTATTCCAGTTGTATTCTGCAATTTGCTCTTAACACAAAAATAGTGCATTAGTGGTTTAGTTTGTTCTGCAATGCTTCCCCAGTGCTCCCCATATTATTAATATCTGGAACAGCTCTAGCGCAACTAAAGTGGAACAAAAATTAACCAGACCATTTGTTGTATATATATAAAAAAGGAGGAGGCTTAGAAATATACTGATGAAGCAATGATTTAACCTCATAGTTCTCCCAGTTATCTACACAATTCTTTAGTGACTAGGCTGGCATTTTCAATTCAATCATTTTCTTTTCTAATGTCTCCAGAGTAGAATAACCCACTAGGGTAATAAATACTATTTTGCCTTTGAGACTGCGATGAGTTTTATTTCAAATGCCCTAAAAGTGATAATTTGATTAATAAAATAGTGAGATTTGCAGTTCAGAAGGGCTTTTAAACTCAAAATCAATTGTGATACATTCATTCCTCAGTGCTAGATTCACTACATGCATTGTTGAACTCACTGAAGAGTGTGTTAGTAAAATTAAGTAATTAGTAAGATTAATGCCTTAGTAGAGCTATAACCTGGGCAGAATCGAGATTCATTAGATTTAATTATCTTTTGCTGGTTTAAATAATTAGTATTCAGCTGTCCACAGAGAACAAGCAAAAAGCTTTCCATTAGTACTGGATCTTGACACATCAAAGAAGTGTTTCAGTTTAGAGCGTTGTAAATTTAAACAGGGAAAACAGGCAGAGAAAAATGGGACTCCAAATTGCCATCTGGTGGCATAATGTTATATCACATATACAACGCATATAAATCAAAACAAAAAAATTTTTTTTCCTTCCAGTAGCACCTTAAAGATGCAGTAGCACCTTCAGATACACTGAGTGTATCTGAAGAAGTGTGCATGCACACGAAAGCTCATACCAAGAACTAACTTAGTTGGTCTTTAAGGTGCTACTGGAAGGAAAAAAAAATTTTTTGTTTTGACTATGGCAGACCAACACGGCTACCTATCTGCATATAAATCACTTTTTCTTTACCAGTCTAGCTGAACCTGGTAACTTTGTGTAGGGAAAACTACATAAAAAAGAATGAAAATGGCTGGTCTTAAGGTTTAAGCTTAGATAAAGAATCTCCTAATTCTAGGAGAAAGGTTACAAATACGATGTTCACAAGGGCTGAACCAATATTGCAAGGAGAAAATCATATTTATCACAATAACATTCACTTTTTGAAAGTTGTTCAAGTACATTAATTGCAAATCCTGTACATTGCAGTCTAGATCCCAAAACTGCCTGCTCCAAGCAGATATTGTGCCCTAGCATTATTCTGCATCTAAAAACTTGAAAGTTTGCACTTTGGATTCACAATTTGCCCTCCTTAAATCTGCACATGTTTTCATTAGTATAGTAGATCAGAATATATTTGAAAACCAATTTAGAAACCTCAGTTTTGGGGGGAGGGGAGAGCCACAAATTTATATTTTTGAATTTACTCTTCCTGCAAAATTTCCATTTTCTATACATGCACAATCCCTAATCCAGATTATAATGGTTGATAAGTAATAAATTTAATAATAAATCAATAAATTTATAAATACCACAAATGCTGGAATTATTTCAGAAATGATTAGTTCTTATATCTATATTGTTAATCTCATTTACTTTTTTAAGCGGTAGTTTCATATTTGACCCAACACAGGCCACACTTGGAAATGGTTGTAGAAAAAGGTGAGTTATCTTTGTTTCTCATTGTTCTAATCTTTAAGTTTATATATCAGAATGCATTTTTTTAAAAAAAAAACCCTCATAAAAATCAATTAGCATATTAGTGTGCATTTGTTCTAATATATACATTTTTGTGTCCAATTTTGCCCCATACACATATTTTTGCAAGCAATTTTGCCTAATTAATAGTGATTTGAGGCCCCTATAATGCATTTTTACCAATCTATGCACACGTTCCCCTAATGCACACCCATTTTGACTGGAGAACAGCAATGCACAATTCAAAAACATGTAAATTTTGAAGGACTGCTGCATTTTGATCCACATATTGTTTCGGGAAGTGTGAACTAGGTAGGTTTGCATTAACATATGAAGCAAACCAAATTTCTCCCCCCAACTATGACAGAATTAAGATCCTTATACATTTGCTAGTTTTGACAGAATAAAATAGAATGTTTCTTTAAAAATAAAAGCCATTCTGGTATCACTGACAGGAGTGTTGTCTCATTAGAATCCCTGGAAGTACTCTGTTGTATGTGTTACTGACTGCTTTCCAACAGCACCCCATTCCTGGGTGCGAGCAGTGCTAAAAGTTTCCTGCAAATGTGAGCTGCCAAGCCAGCAGACATCAAACATCTCATTCTGTTATTTCAATGCAGCAGTGCTTGCAATCTAGGGAAATGAAAAGGTGAGAATGCATTATTGATTAATTACTTAGTCGTCGCCAAATGGTTATTGAGCCTGGCTGTGACTTTGACAAATTACTCTTCAATTTTTGTGACTGATATGCAATTTGAATAATGCAGTTTTACCATTCGCCTGTCAGAGAGTGACACTGGATATGATTTGAGTGGCTCACAGAAGGCAAGTGATGTCATGTTTAGGTAATGGATGATATTTGCAAACGGTTAGCAAGGGAGGAAAATAATTAAAGGCTGTGATATTTTGTTTGAAAAGAACACTGGGTTAATTACCAGAGCTGAAAGTGAAACATCAACTTTCTTTCATAGCCATATCTAACAAGCAGCTTCCTGGGATATTGAAGATTGCTGCGCTGAAAACTCAGAACTATCTGATCATCGTACTGGATCCCAGTTGATGCATCTTGTCCTTCACACTCATGTAGCTTCGAACCAGATGTTATGGCCATGGCGGGTGTGGCTGCCACCAAAAGCAGCAGCTGCCTTGCACCCCTCCTCTTTTCCCTGGTAATTTCATAATGCAAACAGTGTGGTCTGAAGTGCGATGGCATGTTATCACCTTGGGAAGTTTCCCTACCTCTGCAATTGGCAGCCAGTTAAGTGGGCAGGAAGATGGGAAAGCTTGTAATGTGATGGTGATGATATTATACCACACATTTTGCAAAACAACACAGGGATGAAATGGAGCCGGTGGTTTGGGAACGGTGCCTTTGAAGATAGCTGTCATCAGCTGCAGTGCAATACAGCAGAGATGCTTTTCAATAGAACAACATTGTTACATTTGGCTGCATAGTGAGGTCAAGAGTACTGCGACTTACATGCACACAAAACCCTGGACAAAGCCAAGCAGAAATGTTTATAAAAGAGGTGCTGTATCAAAACTTGCCACCCCTCTAGCACGTTGCCAGAGTATTGATTTAACACGGCACCAAATTAGCTGAGCATGCTGTTGTGACTCTAAACTCCTTCCAAACACTCACAAGGGTTATTTACACATTGCAAAAAAAAAAAAATGGGGAACTGGATCACGACTAGAGAGGATAAAGGGATCTGCATGATTTTTGCATATGCTTATTTATATGGATAGTTGCAAATTTAGAAATGATTACTACACACCTTACCTACATGCCAGTTCACTTTGCTGTCAAGGTATTGTCTGTTGCGTGTCGAGGTCCCCAGGTCCACCCCAATAACTCACACATCACACAGAATTTTTTGTTTAAGATTTTTGGCATAATTTTGGCCACAACTTTATTAAAATACAAATTTGTGAGTGGTTGCGTAGGCATTGGTTGTGACTATCTGCCCCCACCATGGGGGACAGACTGACATTCCGCACGATGCGAAAGTCAGAATAGGGGAATACACTTGGGGGTAATGCGGAGCAGGGAACCTGCCCTCACCCCAAATGCAACCAGGAGCTCATTGCTATGGCCCGAGCCCCTTTGACAGAGTGGACAAGCAATAGTTAGCCCCCAATTCCTTTAACAGAATCCCTTGCAGCAGCAGCATTAGACGGGCAGGCACAGCCAATCCATGCCCCTCAACCAACCAAACCATAAACCAATGCCTAACCGCGAACCTTACAAGTTGTGACGATTTGCTACGCAGTAGGCAAAAACCAAATGGCCCCAGGCAATCAGCCAGATGGACAAAATTCCTACCAGGCCCCCGCTCCAAAGCAGACGACCCCATGACAGGCATAGCAAGGTCAAAGTGAACAACCCTATTCTAGGGAGGGAGGGACGGGCAATCCGATGCACGGGCGAAAAGAGGAAGTCCTAGCCTCGTGCAAGGAGTTTTAGTATTTCTGGCTGTCAATCAATAAATGGCAACATTAACTTCTTCCCAACAACAAGGGAAGCCCCAATCACATCAGTGGCCAATGATCAATTAGCCCGCCCCCCAACTTTGGAGTGTCCTGGCGGCCCCCACCGCAACACGTGCTCTCCATGAAGGAGAACACACTTTGTTGGGCAATCTCAAGGTGGCTGTTCACCCTTCTTGTGGCTCTTTAACCAGACTGCCCTTCAAATAAAGGATGCCTTCAAATAAGAGGGCTGTCCTCTGTAATGTGGGATGCCATGTAGTAGCAAAGCAGCAAACATGGCAACCATAGTGATGGCTCCCTAAGGTCACTCTCTTAAAAAGAACATCTCCAGCTGATTCTGGATTGCCAATCTGTAACAGACATAGGGACTTGCACCATTTGATATCAGCCAGATGCATCCATCTGTGAAAGAAGAAAAGGGACATGGATACTGTTCCACAAACTACAGTGGTGGAACACAGGGTGAATGTACAAGCAACAGATGCTGGACTGCAGATGCATAAATCCTACAGAACATAACAAAATTCAGAAAGACACACTGAAACCTAAATGTCAGTCACAGCTGACCGTAGAGTTGAAACTTGTTTTTGTTTTGTTTTACCAAGAAGGACATGAAATAATGCTACTCAGGGGCAGTAGGGAGGACTGCCAGGGGTCTTGGTAGTGGGGAAGACTTTTGCTGCAGCATCAAGCTCCCAAATCAGGCCCATACTTGAGAGGAAGTCAGGCCTACTTTGGATGTAGTGGGTTTAATAAGTTGAAATTTAATTTTAGACTCCATTTTGAGTTACTTCATCATCGCTAGAAAACAACATAAGAATGTGTGAGATTTAAACTGGAGTACTCTCAACGTACATGGGGGTTACATTCCAGGGATTACACGTAAAACCAAAGTCTACGGATTTGGTATGATAGTGTGCAACAGGGATTGCCAACCATTTGGAGCCTGTGAGCACATTTGAAATTTTGAGAGGCTGCCAGGTATACCAGTCACAAAATAGCTGCTGTAGGGCCGTGCAGGAGAGACTGAACTACTGCAAATAGGAACTGAGCAGAAGGAGCATTCTGGATTTTTGAGGGAATATTTGTTGAAATATTTTGTAGGTGCCATAAAGATAATCTGTCAGTGGCACCTTAAATATATATATATATATATATATATATATAGAGAGAGAGAGAGAGAGAGAGAGAGAGAGAGAGAGAGAGAATGAGAATGAATGAGAATGAATGAGACTGAGTCAGAACAACATGGCTACCTACCTGAATCTTGGAAATATTTGTCAAACATTTGTCCTTCTCTCTCTGGTAACTAAATGAATTTAGCTTTTTAGAAAATGATGAACTTCCTTGAAAAGGAAGATGAAAACTCTTTAATGTTAACTGCTCTGAAATTAAATTGTTAGTTGGCAATCATCTGAGGGTAGGGTGTTCATCTGTGGCAGAAGTGGGTTATTGGATAATCATTTGGAGGAGTAGATATTTAGGGTCAGTGCATTGCCCACAAAGTCAAAGCTGGGAGAAAAATTAAAACAGAGCTTTCATCCTATATCAAGAGCCTGAAGATTGTTCTTCAGCCCATTGTCTCAGCAAATAAACATTTTTACTGCAAAAGTCCCCAGGAAATGAATAACTGGTCTTGTAATAGCCATAGTAAACAATACTGGGCATTGCACATGCCAGAACCCATTACCTCACCCAGCGCAACACCCCATTTCAAAGAGACTCCTGGGATGGTTGTGAACTCTGGGTGCTTGAGGTTAGGTTGGATTTTTAAATCTGTTCTTGTGAGGATTTTCTCTGTGTCCCTGTCTAACTTGGCTCTAAAAAGTGACCGTGCTAGAAAAAGCCAGCAACATCCTGTTCCTCTGGCCATCTGCCTGTGGGACTGAGAAACTGAAACTTAATTAGGTTACTCAGAAATTGATATTGTATTCCTATTTTACATCTTTATTGCTATAAACAGTCGGGGGGAAGATCCTTCCTAATTGGCGGTTGCTTTTTAATTTGGAAAACAAATGTCACAATAACATTCTCGAATCTGCCTCCCAAGGCACAGCACAGCTCATTATTCCCTAGTCACCATGACAGGTCTGGTTTGCATAAGGTGCTAGTGGTGCTCCATGAGGACGGCTGTCACGTGGTTGCTTCCTTCAATTATTTTTTGAAAAGAAGTAGGTCATATGAAATGCCTAAGTATGTTTAAAATAGACCCCAGTGTCTCTTTTGCCTGGTTGTCTCTGCCTCAGAGGAATCCTGTGAGAGTTGTTTTTTTGACAGATTTCAACTGCTTAAGGCCCCAATGCTGAGAATTTAGGAAAAGAATACCCACACATGCATACACACACCCGCACACACAATCCTGTACAGAAATAACTCAGCCTTTTTCTGAGAACAACAAAAAATAAACCTATGTAAGTCTCATATTATGATGGCAGTACATTTTTACTTTTTTTGCAATTCTCTTACATTAGCTAATCAAAACTAATGACATTCCAACAAGGAAAAATGGGAGAAACCCTGAAATAATAAACCTGGAGATCAGAGCATGTAATCCATGGCTTATCTCTCAATTTATCTTTCATTTATGGGACTTGTATCTCACTTTTTGACAAATGCCCTAGAAATGGTTTACAAAAGAAATCCATATGAAAACAAAGGATTAGAGACAGACTCTTACTTAGGCTGCAGTCCTGTGCAAACTTACATGGAGTAAGTCCCATGGAGCTTACTTCTAAGTAAACGCACAGAGGACTGCACTCTGTTGAAGTCAATAGGGCTTGAGCTCATCATGTCTCACTTTCACGCTGATGTCACTGAGACCTAAGTGAAGACTAACTTAGTCTGGATCCATCCCATAATCAATGAAATATCAATCAGCCATTGATGCTGCAAGCCTATATCCAGTTACCTGGGCATAGATCCCATTCAACTCAATAGCAGACATGTAAGACATGTAAGCAAATGAGAAGCAAGGTAAAAAATAATAGTGAAAGCAGATAGAAGCCCATCCCAGTACCACTAAAATTTTCCCCCAAAAGGACAGAATTTTCTTGGCTCCTAAATGACATCAATTAAGATTCCAAATGAATATGCCTAGGGACAGAGTTTTGAAATCTGATGGCTACTATAGACAAGGCCCCCCTCTCATGCTGCCAGCTGCTTAAGGCCAGAGCATACGAAGAGGGGGCCTCTGGGGATGATCTCACTTGACAGAGAGTGTTCTCCAATAAATGAGAGCACGTGTTGCGGTGTGGGCCGCCAGGCCAGGCCTCTTGTTGCCATGCAGGTTAATAGTTGTTGCCTGGCACTATGATTGGGTAACCGGGTTGCTGGGGCAAATTGTATGTTGCAAATTGGGTGGGTGGGACCATAGTCTTTAAATATTGGTGCACTCTGGTTTCTCTTTCTCTTTGCAGAGTGCATTGGATCACCCGCCCGCCTGCCCTCTTTTCCGGTTGACCTTGCTTTGCCTGTCATGGGGTCGTCTGCTTTGGAGCAGGGGCCTAGTAGGAATTTTGCCATTTGGTGATTGGCTGTGCCATTTGGTTTTTGCCTACTACTCAGCAATTCGTCACAACTTGTAAGGTTGCGGTTAGGCATTGGTTATAATATGCTGGTGGTGGAGGGGTCAGGATAGGCTGTGCCTGCCCCTCCAATTGCGCTGAAGGGAATTCCGTTAAAGGAATCCTGGGGCTTGCCACGATTTCGTCCAATCCCTGTCATGGGACCAGGGCTACCCAATCCCTGTCATGGGAATCCCTGTCATGGGACCAGGGCTGGCAAGCTTTCGGGGAGCTGCTGGGGTGAGCAGCGTGGGTCCGACGCTTAGCTCAAATGACCCCCAGTTTGACTTTCTCTTCTACTGGCTACCAATCGGACCTCGGGATGTCAGTTCTGTCCCAGGTGGGGGGACAGATAGTCATAACCAATGTCTAAACAACCACTCACTAATTTTGTATTTTAATAAAGTTGTGGCCAAAATAGTGCCCTAAAAACCAAAACTAAAATTGCGTGTTATGTGTGAAGTTATTTGAGGGGTGGCCTGGGGACCTACACACGCAACAGGTCCAAATGGGAGAAGACAACTCTGGCCTTCAACTGATTAGTACCTTAAAAGTCAAAACTAGATCATTGGCATGGATTTAGAAACAAACCAAAAGCCAATGCAATTATTTAATGCTGGGATGATATGGATGCCACATTCTGCACCGATTGTCTCTGAACACTTTTCAAAGGCAGAGCCACTGACCACACATTATATCAGTCTAGCATGGTTGTTATTGGAGCATGGACATAACTGCAGCCAGGCCAGGGCTTGCCCAAGAGAATTTGGCACCTGAGGCCAAACTGAAGATCTACATCAGGAATGTTCAGGGTAAGAGGGATAAAGATCTACATCAGGAACAAGGGTGGGCGACTAGCAGCTCCTCCTATTCACCAAGTGTCAGGAACCAGAGTCAGGAGTAGGTCAACAATAAAAAAAGATTCGTGTTGGTGAAGTTAACTCTTTATTCAAAGAAACCAAAGCAGCACAGGCCTAGTGATCACAGCACCCCTTCCCAGTAGGTCTTGCCCCAAAGAGGCAGTTGCAAGGACTGAAGGTCTCTGCCTTCCCACCACTCTCTAAGAATCCTCCCTGATTCCTTCCCCTTGTCTCTCGTTGCTCCACCCTCTTCATTTCTCTGAGTGTTCTGGAAGACAAGGTAGGAGAGGTGATGGTTGCATCAGGAGGGAGAGATGCTCTGGATTCTTCAGCAGCCTGCCATATCTCTGTCTCCTGGTCCCCCCCCCTCTCCTGCCTCTGATTCTGGACTGCTCTCTGCCCCAGCCTCTTCCTGCTCACTAAACCCTGTTGCCTCTTCAGACTCTGACACCTCCTCCTTCCAGTCTGCGCTCTCTTTTCCCTGTGACCACTCACTGTCATCTCACCACCAATCCCCTCATCCTCTCATTGTCATCCCACACACAAACACACAGATACTGAAAATAGTCCCTTGCCATATTGCAAAAAGGTATCAGAACGAGTTACGTTGGCTTAATGCCACCAGACAGGTGGCAAGCCTAATTCTTGGCATGTGCTATACTTACCCAGTTTGCAATTTGCTGCTTTGTCTCAGAAAAAGTAGCCAGGGTGACAGATCGTTCTCTCTCTAAACCACCATCCTGAGTCATTAGCGTTCCATGCCCCTAAATCCACTCTGCACTTAGCTAACTGCTTTTATCTGTTTCTTTGCTGAACTTAGGTAAGTTTGAGGTTATAGGCCTTGCAGGCTACATATCTTGTCCACAGATCTGACAAAAGGAAGAAGAGAGACTCACAGACACCCTTGTGTTTTTTGAGAATATTTCATGGGCAAGTCATGTGGGAGGATTTGAATGTCATTTTCAAAGAAAAAGCATTTCATATACTTTATTCCATTTACCTTTGCCAGATAAAGAAGTATGAGAAAGATACCTGTTTTGAGCGATAATGCTGCACTATTTGCTAAATGGGTACTTAATGACATACTGGGAGACAGTTAATTCCTAGAAATTGGTTGTATATTCAGTGGCTGCCCACCAATGAGCAGCAGTTATGTTACAGTCCCCAACATTTAACAGAGCAAGGCTGGTGCCCTCAAGGCTGTCTGAAGAGTTCATTTTCTCTTTAGAAATGGGGCAACCTGGTGTGTATTGTTGCCACGGGTGGAGGGGCAGGAGCATACAGAGGCAATGCTACTCAGATCTACAGGCAATGTACGCCTGTAGCAGAATCATATGACCAGGAGAGTGAGGGATCTAAAAAACGAAGTCCTATGAGGAACGGCTAAAAGACCTGGATATGTTTAGCCTGAAGAAGAGGAACATCGAGAGAGATGCTCTAGTTGCAAGATTCCTCCCTGGGACTAGCTAGAGATTCGGAGCATAAGAACATATGGCCCTTCCTCATAAACCAGCTCTAAAATTCTATCATTTGTGTGTTTGTTTGAACGAACTCTAAAATTCTATTATTCTAAGTTTCCATAGACTGGACTCTTCATATTGCAGTTTGAAGGCACACATACCTTCATACATACATGCATGGATGTAAACACACACACTCTTTGCATAAAGTACGCTAGCCTCCCTGGCATGCTGGTTTTCTATATGTGGAAAGGTCTTTTTACTGCAAGAGGTTGCATCACTACAAGGTGGTACGGTCTAGAGGGGGGGAAGTACCTACATGAATCTGCTGTGTGCATTGTTCAGTGCTGAGAAGGCACCATAAGCTGCGTTTAACACCACAGAAGATTTTGAGAGTGCACCCTCATTTTGCATGGGGAATCAGCCATGCCAGAAACATCTTGAGAGTCTGCAGTAGCTTGTCCCTCAGACACAGGTTCTAATTCTCAAGTTTCTGAGAACCTGAAAGTCTTTTCACTTTCTCTGCATGCCTGTATCACCTGAGCATCCATGTTGCTTCCTGCAAAACACAGCTGCAAGCCCACTCGCTGCTCACACAATGCAACTTGTAAAAAAGTTGCTATGTGTGCCTCATTGTTATTAGTTTCCACACCTCTTCAGAACTTATTATTCAATCACACCTTTTAATACAGGGATTATGCATATTGGATACATGGAAAACTCCCCCCCCCCCCGTGTGTGTGTGTGTGTGTGTGTGTGTGTGTGTGTGTGTAGAAGGGGGTATATTTGTGTCCTCTCTGTGATGATGTAGCTGTCTCTGCCAGCTCTTCTAAAGAATTTTCTTTTCCTCAGGACAGTTTCATTAAAAAGGAATCAAGTGAGGAGGCCTGAGAGGTCAGCCCAATGATTTAGTGATCAAAGCTGAGTGCCAGGTCTGTCAGGTCCCCAGACAAAATAAATATGAGGAGTGAAACCTTCATCCTATTTTGCAAAGGCAGGATCAAATTGCAGTGTCATTATATCATTGAGAGCAGGAATAGGAAAATTAGATTGGGCCACAGCCAGAATGGATAAAGCAGGCGCTGTCTTCCATTAGGATGTTCAGGGCAACCAAACATTCTATTTATTTAAACATCTAATCTGTCTATTATTCATTTCTCAAAGTTTCCATCTGTTCAGCAAAACAGAATTTAGCACATTATAGAAAGGAAGGCCCTACCAGTTTCCAACGCACAAACCCAACAACAATAGGAACAACTGACCCCAGTATATTGGCTTCTGGCAACGGCATGTGTTTTACTGTTTATTTTGACAAATATGGAAACTCCCAACACATATTTTCATTACAGATAATAAGGGGAAACATTTGGATGGATATTGATAGCCTCTAAAATATGCCCACTCCAATCTAGATTATTTCCCCCTTAAGGCATATGTTTGTGGATTTCCCAACCTTGTCCAAATGAGCTCTTCTGCTACAGACCATGAATCAACACATGTAACTGGTTTTAAAGTGCTTGTGACTAGCATTTGGAGCTGGTCCTACCACAAAGAGACTGAGGTGGCCACCTCAGGATGTGGCTGCTGGGAGACTGGGAGCGGAGGTGTTGGAGGCCAGAACTGCACCCGCTAAACTAGACTACCACCCTCAGGAAGGCACTGTGCTGAAATAAGATTCAGCTGCCAGTGTGATCAGCTTCTGCACAAGGAATTGAGGATGCCACCTTGTCCTTTGCCTTCAGCGGCAAAATGTCTTGGGCCCAAACAATCTTAAGTCTATTGCAAGATGTTTTGAGGGTGTTTAAGGAGTTGGGAAAGAAAGTGCTATTAGCGCATGGGAAGGTGATTCTCCTTGGCCGCATTGACACCATACATTAAGCACCAATATAGCACATTAAACAGTCATGGCTTCCCCCAAATAACTCTGGGAGCCTGAGTTTTTTTAAGGTGCTGAGAGTGGTCAGGAGGCGAGGCCCCCATTCCCACTACAAATCTAACATTCCCTGCAAACCACTCTGGGAACTATATATCTCAAAGGGTAATATGGGTCTCCTAACAACTCCCAGCATCCTTAAATGATGGCAGCTCCCAAAATTATTTGGGGGAAGCCATAACTGTTTGAAGTGGTGTCATAGTGTTTTGAATGTATGGCGTGAATATGGCCCCTGATAGTGATTGCTTAGTCATTCCAGACCACTGTGATTGTTTCCCACAAGGAGGCTATGGGTATTAAACAGGCTTGCACAACTTGTGATCAACCAAACCAAACACACCACAAGCCATGTGCTGTGGCTTTATTGGTGGCTTGCACACCCACACACGGCCACACCATGTTTGTTGCACATCTGGGTCTGCAAAAACTCAGGGGGTGTAAAATATTTGGCAGCTCACAATACATGCCTGGTGAGTGGATCACGAATTGTGCAAGTCATTAAAAACCTGCTTAGCTGAGAGTAAGCCCAACTGATGTTAGTGGGGACTTGCTTCTTTAATATATATATATATAATATTCCTATATTATATATAATATAATATATTCCTCTGTATGGGATCTAGCTGTAGTGTAGGTGACACTGTGTACTAGGCATGCATGGCAAATAATTTAAAAAAGAGTAACAGGCTGACCAGTGTTGATAACATTGATGTGGTAGTTATCATGGTAGCCACAATAAATATTCTTTAGAAAACATCCTTCTCACTCCGTTTGAATCGTTAATGTTTCTAAGAATGGGGGTGGTGTTCTATATATATATATAGATTTTATTGCATTAGCCGTGTGGCCATAGCACAACATACATAGAAATAACAGCATAACATAAAATGGGGGTGGGGAGGCAAAGGCAGACATCGTCCTGGGCAAATACCCAAAGGGGGGGGGGGGAAAGGAGATAACAGAAACAACAGGGGATCCAAAACACCGAATGACCGATAGTTCAAGAACAAAAAGACAAAAAACTGCCGAGGCTGGAGGAGGATCATCAAAGGGGTCCTTCAGCTCCCCGGATCCGTCCCAGCTCCACCGTCCTTGCACTACAAAGCTACCTGGAACCTCATCCGACTGTGCAGAGTATCGACTACAGCTGTGGTGCCGAAAAAGAAGCCAGTGCAGCCTTCCTCCTCATCACACTGAGCAGGAAGTTAGCTGTCATCTCGGTGATCCAACAATCAGAATCTTGCAAAAAGAGGGACACTATCCAGGGCTGGATTGGGAGATGAAGCTTGTTCATGAGAGGAGTTAAAAACCGAGATCTTTCATCTGTCCAGTTGGGACAGAAGAGCATTACATGTTCCATAGTCTCCAGGGCCGAGTCATTACAGTTGCATGTTCTGTTTGCGATGGGGACTCTGGAATAACGACCCGACAGAACTGCTGTAGGAAAACAGTTGAGACGGGCACAGGTAAAGGCCCTTCGCTTAGCCTCCGAAGAAATTGTGAAGCAGTATAGAGGGATTCCTTCAGGGGGAGGAATAGCTAGGGCTAGGCCTGAACACGGCCCTCTTGCATCGGCAGCTGTGTTAGAGAAGTCAAGTAGCTGTAACTTCTTTTTAATTGAAGGTAGGGCCGCCGGACTGATACACTCTAATTTAAGAACAGTTTTGCAATTCAGATTAAAAAGAGAGCGGAGTTTGAGGTTGATTGTAGTTTTCCAAGGGGAATTATGAATATCTCTTAGGATCAGGTTGGAAAAACCACCTCTAATTCGAGCATCCGATGCTAGTAGGTGGGAGCTATAGGAAATGGCTCGACACCATGCTCGTTTTACAATTGAGGGCTGGGCGAACTCAAGTCGTAGGGCTGCACCTGAGACGCATCTCGGGACACCGGAAAGAGATCTCAGAAACATATGAAGTGGGCGATCCAAGTTACCTGATATTGCTGTAGTCCATACTTCACAGCCATATAATAGTTTAGGAACAACTTTGGCATTAAATATTTGAATTGCTGCTGGAAGGTGTTTGCCGCCCTTCTGGTGGTAAAATCGGACAATGGCATTGGAGGTCGTGGTTGCGGCGAAAAAGGCAGATTGTAGATGGGTAGTCCAGGAGAGATTATAAGTGAATATTAAGCCTAGATATTTAAAGGCTTTTACCTTTTCTAAGTAGCCACCTGTGATCTTAAGCGGCTCCAGCTTGAGTTTGCGAGAACGAGTGAAGTGAAGGACTTTTGATTTTTTATAATTAATATTAAGAGCTTCCGCCTTACAATAGGCGATAAATGCATTAACTGCATTTGCTAGGTCCGCAGCTGTTCTGGATAAGATGACAGCATCATCTGCATAGAAAAGGGAAGCAACGGGGTGACCTGCTAAGTGAGGTGGATACTTAGTTGCTAGCTTCAAAGGGGAAATTGCATCATGAAGATAGAGATTAAACAGTAAAGGGGCCAAGAGACAACCTTGTCGGACGCCCTTGGCCGTTGGGAATGGGGTGGTAAGGGAGCCGTTGGGACCACTTCGGACGCAAGCTGTGGTGTTTGAATAAAGGGAAATAATTAGGGAGAGGAGGTGTGGATCAATTCCCAGACGGGCAAGTTTGGACCATAATCTCTGCCTAGGAATGGAATCAAAGGCGGCCTCCAGGTCCATGAAAGCGGCAAATAAGTGGCCTTGCCTTGGTGCAGTGTATTTACTGGCAAGGTGATAAAGAGTTAGACAGTGGTCCATGGTTGATGCTGACTTTCGGAAGCCAATCTGTTCTAGCGGTAGAATATTCCTCTCCTGGACCCATGAAAGAAGTTCTTCCAGTAAAACAGCGGCAAATATTTTTCCCGGAATAGATAATAAACTAATGGGGCGATAGTTCCTAGGGATGTTTGGCTGGCCGCCTTTGAAGATCGGAACTATTATAGCTTCTCTCCAGGAGTCGGGGATGTCTAGGGCGGAGGAGATAGCGGAGAATACAGGAGTCAGCTGTTCGCTCCACCAAATAGGATCAGTCAGGAAAAGGTCCAACGGGACCATGTCTGGGCCGGGGGCCTTATTCCTTCGCATGGAGGGGGTGGTGTTCTACAGGGTCAGCAACCTTTTTCAGCCATGAGCTGGTCCACCGTCCCTCGGACCATGTGGTGGGCTGGACTATATTTTGAAAAAAAATATGAACGAATTCCTATGCCCCACAAATAACTCAGAGATGCATTTTAAATAAAAGCACACATTCTACTCATGTAAAAACACCAGGCAGGCCCCACAAATAACCCAGAGATGCATTTTAAATAAAAGGACACATTCTACTCATGTAAAAACACGCTGATTCCTGGACCATCCGTGGGCTGGATTGAGAAGGCGATTGGGCCGCATCCGGCCCACGGGCCTTAGTTTGCCTACCCCTGTGCAAGAGCAAAGCAACTTCCACTTGCACAACTAGACTTGACCCCGCTCTCCTCCCCCGGCACTTACACTAAATTCTGGGGTCTGCCCAACCCCCCAGAGAAAATTTTGGATGGTGTGGGTGGGGAGGAAAGGGGGAAGGGAGTCCCATTCCGCAAGTGGAATGAATGAATGAAACTTTTTTTGCGTCAGCCAATAGCAAGAAAAGAACATTGTGGTATACATAGAACAAAATGAAAAGTTGATTATAAAACACAGTTTAGAGTCCTGAATCAGCAGTCAAATAGTGGACCTTATTCTGATTGCCCCAGCTAAAAACCCTGCCACCTTTGCTGTCATCTGCTCCTCTTATCTGCCAGGAGAAAGGACACTGTGACAGTGGTTGGGCGGCCCAAAATAGACAATAAAAGAGGGATGATAATGTCATTCCTCAGGTCTTTGTAAAGAGTCCAAGCCAGGAGGGCATGCACCACTGATTCGGTGTTGCCATCTCTGCAGGGACATAAGAAGTTGTTCCACTCGATGCAATTATTTAATTGAATACCACTCCTCCCTCTCTTAGAAATGCTATAGATGGAACTGGCGGGAACGGGATTTTTTAAAAAGAATGTATGCTGTAGATACTTTTTATACCATCGTAACTTATTTAGCTGAATGCTACCTCAGATCTCTAAATATTTCAGAGAAACTTGCCTCTCTCTACAGAAGCATTTTTGCCCATCTTGCTGAAATCTGAAATGGTGCCGCAGATCCAAAGAGAGAAAGTAAGGTCCTGAATGCATGTTCTTTGCAGCATTCATCAGTGCAGCAGCTAAACTTTTGCGCCGCATCCTTGGAAAACATCTGTCCAAATAGAACAAAGAAACAGTATGACACAATTGCCCTTTATTTCTCACCAAGCAGAAGACATTTGTCTTTTCCACAGCTCCCCCCTTTTACTCCCACTTTGAACTGAAGATGCTACAGACACAGAACACAGGAGCAATAAACAGTACAAATTGCAATTCCAAAAAGGAAATGCTGTTAAAATCCCCAGCAGGGAACCAAAAGATTAACCACCCGTGAATTCCATACCTGTCAATCCTTCACCTACAATGTGGGCCATTTTATCTTTAAGCCCTTAACATTTAGCAATCTAAATGCTGAACAACTGGGCCTAAATTGGACTCTCTCTTTTCTCTGTCTAACAAATAACATCTAGGGTAACAGAGAACATTAGACACTGGGAAAGGCCAGCTTCTCTTGCCAAAAGGTGAGTGGCCTCATAAAGAACAATTTCACACTATTTAAACAAGTCAGTGCAAGCTGACCTGCACAGCTCCCTGTCCTGGCCACTGAAGGGACTTTGCTGCTTCCTTTAACCCTGCAGAAATCCTTCAGAAGGGAAACTGATTGAAAAAGACTGATACAAAGATCCTCCTCTTTTATTGGAAAGTGGAAATTACACAGAAGTAATTGGTGTAGCATCTATAGATCATAGCAATTACTGGTCCATTAACCATTTTAATTTGTCTACATAATTGTTGTTTAATTGCCCCTAGATACATATTGAATATCCTTCTGGGTTAAGGATATAGGATTTGTGGGAAATATTAAGGAATAATTTTCTCTGAATTTTAGGCAAAGATGCTTCAACATTATGTAGACCACGTCCACTTTTCATTTCATTTCATTTTTTAAAATAGAGCTAATTCAAAGCCAATATTTGCTGCAAATTCCTCATTTAACAAATTCAAGATCTCCAAATTTGAAAAGGTGGGTTTTATCTTCCATGTTCCATTTTGAATTTCACACATTGTTAATCTTTCTTCACAATGAATTTAATTCCTTCACTGGCATTTTGGTTTGTTGAGTTTTAGTATTTTTCTTTGCTGAGCTCTTTTGATCAACGTCATGAACAAGTGGTCTGTTCTGTGTGGCATTAGAAAGTAGATCCACTGATCTGTGATAAGGACTGCGGTTGACACCATGTCTCCTCACACCCAGCAGACCTCTGGTGATTCCCAGAACATGCACAATGGTGCGCAGGGCATATGCAATGCTCGGTAGAAAATCATCATATTTATTTATTTTATAAAAGTTCTATATACGACTTTTCATTTGCAACATTAACAAAGCAGTCCTCAATATAAGAAAATTCAATAAAACCAATGTTATCAATAAAAACATCACAATAACCAAGACATTTGGGACTTGTTCTAGCAGTTAGGGAAAGCCAGGGCAAATAGACTGTTATCATCATAATCCTAGAACACTAGAGGATTCTTAATGCATCACTTCCACTTTGGAAATGAGACCAGATAATTTGGATCTCCAAAATTCAGAGAGTGATGAGAATTTTGGACAGATTCCCAGGCTAATCTAATGGCTTTTCCCCACTTTAGATGCATTAGATGACAACTTTTCCAACTCGCAATGGAACTGCAGCACCCTGAGCCTTTGGCGGCGTCTTAAACAATATAAGCTGAACTTTCAAGTGCTGTTTTCTCAACTTTCCCTCTGGCTAGTACCCATGTGGGACATCTTGCTAGCCCAGTGCTCTGTAGGAGGCACAGCACACCTTTATAGGACTTGCCCATCCTGTCCAACAATGGAGGCCATCTTCTCTGGATGCCTCAATCTTCAGAAGTAAGGTGAGCAGTGACTCAGAATAGGTCGCTTTTCTGCTATGACTTCCCATCTTTTCCTAGGCAGGTTTGCCCAGCTTCCATTCTTATGCCCTTTTGAGGCCATGTGCCAAACTGTTTGATGTGGCAAGGCCTTTAATATATTTTAGCTCTAATTTTAACGCTGCTGGTAATCTTACTTCTCTCTCTCTTTTTAATTACTTTAACCATTTGCTTTGTTCTGTTTTGATTGTTTTAATTTACTTCAAGACACTTTGGGAGTTTTTTTTTAAGTAGAAGGACAAAGCTTAAAATGCTAAGTAAAAAAAATAAAATAAAGTACAACAGCATAATCACCATGGATAATAGCTGTAATGGGCAGATATACCACTGCTGGATGAGATTCATGAAAGCAGCCAAGAGAGATCTTCTGGGGGGATTTTTATACCCCATTTGGAATTATTTCTGCCCTGTTGCTCAGTGTTTTTATTTACAATTTCATACGTTTAGTAATATACATATATATTAATTTGCTCTTTCTGCAGACTTCCTTCTAATGTACCTGCTCCAGATGCATGTGTTAATAATTTCCTTGCTTAAAATGCACCCGAGTGGAAATTCATTCTGGCATGAGCTATTTTGGCAACTTTTGATTGACTTTTCTTCTTCTTCTTAGCACCTTTTTCATTTAAGACTTTTTCTTCCTGGGGTATTGACATTCTAAAGTTCTCTGCCTGCAGTGAACAATTATTGACAGTACACTGGAACAGCAGAATTTTAAAGGTGACAAGACTAGTAATGAATATTTTAAACACTTTGGTGGAATAAATTCAGCATTAATGAAATAACCCTAAAACAAAGACCATGTATCAGATGGGAAGGAGTGGTAGCACCCAGTGGCATAGCGTGGGGGTGCGGGGGGGGCCAGCCGCACCGGGCGCAACATCTGGGGGGGGGGGCGCTCGCACTCGCAGCTCTCTAGTGGAAGAGACTCAAGTGCTAATATCCACGGGTTAGGGGGAGCAAATTACTTGCCTTGCCCCGGGTGCTGACAACCCACGCTACGCCACTGGTAGCACTTGACGAGGGACCAGTGGCAGAGGAAGCACAATGCCACAACCAGGGGTGCTGCTATGTACTTGGGGAGCAGTCCTGCGGCAAAGGCTTGTATCCAACTAAGTTCCACACAGAGCAGACCCTCTGCAATTAATGGAACCAAGGTAGTCATGACTGTGATTTTAGGTGGGTCTACTCTCAGTAAGATTAGCATTGGCTACCATCCATAAATTTGTTTTACATTTGCATAGGATATATATTCATATCTAAGTGTATGCACAAATTAAGATAGTGGGTGTCTGAGATCTCGCTGTCACTGCAATTTGCAGCACGCCTAGCAGCTCTGTAAGCTAAGTAAAACAATCTTGTAAGTTTTAAGAGAGAGGAAAGGCAGAAGATCCAGGTTTCAGCATATAGGACCTGGTCAAAATAGAGAATGGTATAAAAAGGAGGACAATGTTCCAGGCAAAGAGCTACTTAACACTTCCTTCACACTTGCTAATGATTATCCCCTGAAAAAGGCACACTTCTTCCTGGGAAACACCCACTGTTGTTCTGGCTTTGCATCCACAGTCGTTCATGTTCATCCTCAACATAATGGTTTCAAGGAAGATTGATTCTAGATCCTGCCATCCAGAAGGGTAACTGAGTTTTCTTGATCTGCAGTTGAACACTCTCCTCTTGATTAGGTTCTCCATGCCGTTCCCTCTCTGCCCCAGGTGAAAGAAGAAGGAAGGGGTGATGGTAATCTTGATATATGCCCACCAAGAGTATCACTGGGCAGGTGTGGATACACCATCACTCCCATTGCTGGAACCTGTTTTAATGCTGGAATGCTGTTTTAATGCTGAATCACTCCCATTGCTGGAACCAGTGGCAGGCCTTGAGGTCTCAAATTTGGCGCCCCCATCTCTTTCGATCCAATCTAAATCTTAATTGTCATGTCCCCTGTGGTGCCCCTGAGACTGAACCAGTTGCACTCCCCTAAATCTGCCTCTGAATCTCTTTTCAAATGGACACGCTCCAGGGTAATGCAGACTCAATCTGCAATTTTTTTTTATTTTTGGAAGGAAACCAGTTTTATTTTTGGGGGGAAACCAGTTTCCCAAGAAGCACTTTCCAGGGGCAAAAATATGCAATAGATCTAGACTGTGTGCGGACAACACAGAAAAACAAGCAGTCTCCATTGATTTTAGAATTTAATGTGTGTATGCAGCCTCAGAATCTTGGGAAGGCCCAGGAGCAAATTTGGGGGGAAGGGGGGACACCAAATATTCTTGCAATTACCCCTCTGCTTTACCATTATGGTGGAGTCCATGTTTCCTTCCCAGCATGTAGTCCCAGTAATAGTTTGCTCAATGCAACACCTTAACGGGGCTGATATGCAAATATAGTGACAGATCAGTTTCTTCTGGCCATGCACTGCGGACTGTTTGGGCTTTGCTCTTTCTTTTCTGCCGCTCTAGCCAGTCATGTTTAACATCAACAAGAGCATGACAAACTGAGAAATTTAAATAACATAGGAGGACAATTCACAGACCACTTACTCTGACATCAAGTGGGAATATATCAGAGCACAGTGTCTGTGAACAGTCCCCCATAGTCTCATAACCAGAAGAGCGATATGAAAGAAGGGTTCGTGTAAACTTCAGCTTGCTATGAGCACCTTGCTCCCGAAGAGCTATAGCGCAGTTATTGATAGGAGCAGAGCATTCAGTTCATCTCACTTAAAATCTGCATGTGTGTGGCCTGTGGGCGCTGGGATATCTTGCAGGCCAAGTGAAGGTTGCCCTCCCGTAGGAAACTGTTTAAAGTAAAACTGTATTTCATTTTAAAAGGGCATTCCCTGGTTGTTTCAGAAGTATTTGGTTTGATGTAGGGGCCAATGGGTGAATTTCTCCAGCTCTCGCAATGCAGGAGGTCACGTGGAGAATCTTAATGGCCTCATGCACTTTTAAAAGGTTTCTGAAAACATTTCCTTCAGAACACTATTTAAACTAGATCATGGTGGCTCTGGTGGCAGATATTCATTTTCTCATGCTAGGAGTTGACATATCTGGACACTTCATCTTCAGTTCAACAAGGATCTTAAATGTATCCAAGAGGCAGCTGCCTTAGAATCAGCAGTGGCTGGTAACATTTTGACTTGGCAAGGCTGCCATTTTTAACCTTGCTGTTTTCATCACTCGAGGAATTGTGCAGCATTTATTTAGGAAAGATTTATTAATGTCTCCTCATTAAAAATAAAATAAAAATCAATTCTCTGTACATGTATGGGCAGGAGAAGAGTTGTCCATGTAAGAGGGCCCAAGTATGATTTAAAGCCAAGATTGACACTTTACCTCTTATTAGGCTATCCCTCTTATTAGGTTGTAGCAGGCATACCAGACAAAGCTGGTTACACCAGCCTTTCCCAACTTGCTGTCTTCCAGTTGTTTTTAGACTCCCTCCTATCAGCCCATTGCTAAGGGTTGATGGGAGTTGTAGCCCAGCAACATCTAGAGGGCAGCAGGTTGAGGAAGCCTGGGTTACATAGTAATCATTACAGCTTTGTCATCTTCCCTTACTCCCAGTAACTATATATCCATCCATCCATCCATCCATCCATCTTGGTCCAAGGAGCTAAGTATGGTGTTTGAGCCTCACAGCGGCTCAATGAGGCTTTGAAAATAGTGAGAAACTGACCCACTGAGCTACCACCACCCCTCTCCATGGAACAGGAAGGACCTTCAGTGCCATCTGCCACAACCATCACAGAATGCTTCCCCTTCCTTAACTGCCCCAGTACCTGAGGCCTTAGGTGTTATGAGCCTACTCTCAGCTCACAGAAGTACATGGAAGTTCTTGCCCCTGCTGCTGCTTCCTGGCTCAGAGATTGTACTGGTTGGCCAGCAGAAGCACATACAGTGGTACCTCGGGTTAAATACTTAATTTGTTCCGGAGGTCTGTTCTTAACCTGAAACTGTTCTTAACCTAAGGCACCACTTTAGCTAATGGGGCCTCCCACTGCCACCGCGCCGGTGGAGCACGATTTCTGTTCTCATCCTGAAGCAAAGTTGTTAACCCAAGGTACAATTTCTGGGTTAGCGGAGTCTGTAACCTGGAGCGTCTGTAACCTGAAGCATCTGTAACCTGAGGTACCACTGTACTGTTTTTTCTTAAGAAGTTTGGGAAGAATATTTCTTCACTCGACTCTTGGGACTTTTGCTCTTTGCTTTTCTTCTCCACAACTCAGGAGGGTTTGTACTGCAAGAGCTTTTGTTCCATATTTCCATTTGTAGTTTGTCAAAGTCTCATAGAAATCTAAATTTTGGCATGCCGGGTATAGCACTTACTATGCACGATCTTTTATTTGTTCATGTTGACATGCCAATTTTGTATTAATTTATTTTTCTTATGAAGAATGTTTTTCCTTTGAAATTAAACATATTCCTTTTCCTCTTTTCAGGGGGAATTGACCTTTGTCCCATTCTTCTTAGTTATTTGACTGCTTTCCTGGCTTTCCATTGTGCTGAAGAACACAAGCTGTGGCCAGCTCTTTACATGGAGCATTTTAAATTGGCACTGCTTTGATGTATGTGTTCCCTCCACCACCGAATGCCTGTTAGTAAAGCATCTTTTGCAGACATGCCCCCAGCAGCCTGGAATTAATAGTATTCAAGTCTAAACAACACAGACACGGAAATAGAGTGCTACCTCAATATGCTAAGAACAATGTTTGCATATGTCAAAACAATAAGTTCTGTATCAAAAACATAAATTTCCCCCCTTCTTTCTTTTGCAAGCAATAGCAGTGGAAAAGCACATACCTTTTACTATTTTAAAATCTGTTCATTTTAAAGCATGCTTGGGTTCCCTCCCCCCTTGATTTTATCTTTTTGTAAACCGCTTTCAGGCTTTTTAGAATCAAGCAATATATACATTTTTATGAAATAAATTAAATAGATAAATAAATAGGACTTGACTTGCACAAGGTCCCAGGTTGAATCTCAGACTTGTCCTGATTTCAGATCGCAGAGCTAGGAAAGGCTGCTGCCTGAGGCTTTGTGTAACTCTGTGACTCAGAGTAAGCAAGAATACTGGACTGGACGGATCAATGTGATGACTCCATATGTCTTCCTGGATTCAAGGTCCATTAAAGAATAACAAGTGTAATTCATGTATCAGAGGAATACCAGCATTTATTTTTATTATTGTTGTTGTTATTATTGAACTTAGATGCAATGCAATGCTAAAATAGACTCCTCAGAGGATTTACAGAGCAGTCCTAACTTACCCTTATGACCTGGGGGTGGGGGAAGAAGATCCTTTGGCAAAGTAACCACCAGAGCCAGTGTCCTGCTGTTTCACAGTGGCTGAGTGGGCCGCTGTGTTTTCTTTCCCCCTCCCATTGACTGCACAGGGTGGGGATTAACAATGCCAACCACAGTAGTGGTGCACAGTTTTTGTTGATTCCATGGGTGTGTTGGGCATGATGGGGCTGTGAATGTGGCATGTGGACATACAGTATCCACATCTTTCCTCCTCTACTGGCTATATCTGCCTGGCATGCCTTGTTGGTGAGAATACAGATAATACCTGTTCTGAAGCAGCTTCCCTGGTTGCCTATTACCTTTTCAGCCCATTTCAAGGTGCTCATGTTAGTGTTCAAAGGCTTAACAGCCATAGGCCCCTAATACCTGGCCCCTTTAGATCAGACTGAAGACTTCAGTTAGTGGAGGAAACCTTCAAAGTAGTTCTACCACTCTTAAGAGTTTCAGGAGGATAGTGTCTCATGAGAGGGCATCCTCAGTGATGACTCCAAGAATATGGATCTCCCTTCCTACAGAGATGCATCCAGCAACATCTCTTTACAGCTTTTGTCACTTGTTGGAGAGTCACTTTTTACACTGCCCTGTGATTTATTTTATGGGTGAGGTTGGGTTTTTTTTTCTGTATTACTGTACTTTTCCATGTATAACATGCCCCCATGTATAAGACGCCCCCTATTTGGGGGGACTAAAAATTAAGAGAATTAGAGAATTGCACAGAGTTGTTGGGCTTTTTTAAGGGGGGGGGGGTTGCCAAATATCACCAATAACACGCTGCAGACCATCTCCAGCTTGCGGTATCAACCAATCCCACATCCCCTCTAGGCACTACCCATGTATAAGATGACCCCCTATTTTAAACATAATATTTCAGTTTTAAAAAAAACATAGTCTAATACACGGAAAAGTACGGTAACTGTGTTTTTATATGCTATAACCTACCTTAGGACCTTCTGAAGAGCAGACAAGAAATG
Organism: Podarcis filfolensis; assembly: GCF_964270895.1. Lineage (NCBI taxonomy): Eukaryota > Metazoa > Chordata > Lepidosauria > Squamata > Lacertidae > Podarcis > Podarcis filfolensis. The sequence continues at coordinate 64,456,996 of NC_139609.1, forward strand.
CAATTGATGATGATGATGAATAGATATATAGATAGATAGATTATAGATATAGAATTACAAAGTAGATGTTAGTCCTAAAAGTCCCACAAGACTCTTTGGTTGTTATTATTATTTGCGTGCCTCAGAAATTAGTTAAACCAGATTGTACTAAAAAGTGAAATATAACCTTAAGTTTTAGCTCTGTGGTTCTCATCAAACACAAAGCTATGTAATGCTATAAAATATAATTGTTAAAAATGTCTTTGAGATATCTGCCTTCATAAAAAAAAGAAAAGTCATTTTAAATGCCTTGCTACAGGAAAACGGAGATTTGCAACATTTGCAATGGCTGAGCTCCTCACCTACATGCCTGCCTCCAGTCATCATATGGTTAACCATGGCAAACCAGAGCCACAAATTCTCCTTGGTGTAAATTCATCAGACCATTGCAGTTGAGTCTTGCTATGAGTTTGGCCCTGGAGTGCTGGTAAAAATACAAAGAGAATCCACAATATGTAGCATTGATGCATTTCTCAGCAAGAGTCTCTGAAGAGGTCCAAATAAATTGAAAGGGGAGGAGAGCCTTGGCAAGAGAAGCAGAATCAATCTTGATTTTCCTTCAAGTGTCTGATACTCTGGGAAGTGGTCCAGGGATGTGCTCTCCGGCAGCCATGAGGTGAGCAGTAGTTATCGGGCTGCTCCGCTATGCTGCTTGGGTTCAGCAGCAGAAGTAATTGCCTGCTGAATATTCTGTCTTCTGGTGATGCTGAAAAATCAGCCCTCTGTTCTTTGAGATATGCATCTCTGTTTCCAGGAGAGAACCTTTGCTTTCTATGTACAAATACCAATTTTATTTTTTTTAATAAATATTTTATTTTCATTTACGGTTTACAGACACAAATATTAAACTTTGCCATGCAGGTGTTGCACTGTATCCTATGCATACTTCATGAATGTGTATTAATAGAATACAGAAGATAGGAATATGGATGCAGCGTATATGCCTCTGTGTCAGAAATAGAGAAGCTGTGGCTCCCCAGATGTTGTTGATCTCCAACTCCAATCAGCCCCAGTCTGCATGGCCAATAGTCAGGGATGATGGATGTTGGACTCCAGGAACATCTAGAGGGTCACAGGTTTCCCATCCCTACTCTATGTCAGTCTTCCCCAACCTGATGCCCTGCAGATTTTCTTGGGCAATTGGCTGTGCTGGCTGGAGCTACTGGGAATTGGAACCCAGCTGCAAAAACATCTGAATGACACCAGGTGGGGGGAAGGCTGCCTTCTGTTACCTAACAAGAAAAGAGCGCAGTGAGGACTTAGCATACTTTCTGGCCAAGGAATGTTGAGTAGCTGTTGCAGAGGGAGAACAGAAAACTGGGGGATCAGGGCAGAATGGAGTATCCAGGAATAGGGCTTGCTGGAACCCTGAACAGGAGTATTCTATGCAGCAATATTTTGTTGCAGGTCTCTCTTTCCCCCCTGATTAACTGAATATTTAATATAACTCAGTACTTTCACCTCTATTTCTTTTTAATGGAATTATGCACCCTGTAATATACTTTACAAGTGTGTTCAACAGACCTTGAATATTCTCAATAATCTGTTCAAAATCAGCTCTGTCCTCATCACGTCTCTAATATTTCTGTTGCCGTATATCTTACTTAATTTTTCTGGCACTCAGTGCCATTGATACAGAAATTTGTAATGATTCTTCCTAAAGCTAATGCATATAGAGGCTGCTGCAGTAGATATAAAGAATTTCCCCTTTCTAAATCTTCTAACATTTAAAAATAAAAATAAACAAGAAGCTTCCAATTTTCTTTTAAAGTTATTAGCACAGCATGTGTACCTAATAATATTTTCTTGATAGGACGCTTTATAAGCACAAGTGGCACTTCTTCAAAACAATGCATACCTAATTTATGGAATTTGCTCCTACAGCACATGGTGGCTAATAGTTTAGATAATTTTAAGAGGGGATAAGAAGACCAATTCCTGGAGAAATGTTATTCATCACGGCAAGTGGGACCTGCAACAAAGTGTTGCAGTGAATCCTCTCTCCTGTTCAGGGCTCCAGCCAGCCTCCCATAAGGGCTTCTCACTCTTTCCCCACCAATTTCATTTTCATTTTCCAGCTGGCACTTAACATCCCTTGGCTACTGAGCCTGCTCAGTTTTTACTGGGCTGTGTGTTTGGCATGTGTGTGTGTGTGTGTGTGAGTGAGAGAGAGAGAGAGAGAGAGAGAGAGAGAGAGCTGTCCATTTAGATGCCCCCTCCCAAATAATAATTTAGGTAGGGAAATCAGATGTAAAAAAAGAGAAAAAGTCCAGGGCTCCTGCACCTTTAATCATAAAATCATAAAGTTGGAAGGGACCTCAAGGGTAATCTAGTCCAACCCTTTGCAGTCCAGGAATCTTTTGCTCAATGTGGGGCTCAAACCCATAACCCTGAGGTTCAGAGTCTCATGCTCTACCAACAGAGCTATCCTGCTCGTCTTGTGTAGAAGATGGCATTTCAGCAGCTGTTGCTTGCCTGGCAAACTGCACCTGCTGCAACGTTGTCTTCTGTGCAACTATTAAAGGTGCAATAGTTGCCCTGCCCTCTTTTGCATCTGAGCACTTTAATTTTTGTGCTTCAGGGTCCCACCACAAGCATTCTCATGCCTCTTGTTTGCCATGTTTCAATTCTATTTCTTTTAGTGCTAGCAATCCAAGGGCCAAACTGCACATTGCATTAGCTATTGGCATACTGGAGCATTCTGTCAAACATGGAAATGGGAGCAGAAGGCTGGCTTTAGTAGAAGCTGAACTGAAGCAGAATGGAAACGGTGCTGCTTGCGATGAACACAGGACAGGGTGGAAACTGCTACCTCCTTACACCCCTAGTTAGTGGTAGTAGTGAGGGGCCCTTGATCTGGAGCAAGATTCAAAGGTGTGGAGTACATGGCTTTAACTCTTTGTCCCCACTATGTCCCTGGTCCTGATTCCCCACCCCCGCCAAATCATCTACAAGCTGTATAGAGAGAAAAAGTTCCACTTGAAGCATATGAGAGCTTTAAAACAAACAAACAAACAAACAAACAAACAAACAAACAGCCCAATGCAAACTACAGGTGTAAGGGCCCTGAGCTAGATTTGGAGTCTGGAAGGAAAAGCATCCATACCCAGTATTGCTAAGATTTCTCCCTGCCCTGCATGGTGGCAATTTGTGTTTTAAAACCTCCTGAACTTAAAGGCCAGCTACATGAGCTAACATGCTGTGTAATTTGGCCCAGAGTTCTCTGTTAGAGTAAGATGATGAACTGATACTAGGTACCCAGTTGGAAAGATCCTGATGACTTGTATTTTGATTAATAATAATAATAATAAGGAATACACCCACATACCCCACATACACCAAGTCATAAGGATCTTTGGTGCCCTACCTTGGAAAGATTTGTATTTGCATCCCTAAAGGTAGGAAAGAAATAATTATAGTTTGAATCCCTGCAACAGGGTGAGCTCCTATTGCTCTGTCCCAGCTTCTGCCAAGCTAGCAGTTTGAAAGCATGCCAGTGCAAGTATATAAATAGGTACTGCTGCATCAGGAAGGTAAACGGCATTTCCGTGCACTCTGGTTTCTGTCACGGTGTTCTGTTGCACCAGAAGTGGTTTAGTCATGCTGGCCACATGACCTGGAAAGCTGTCTGCGGACAAACGCCGGCTCCCTTGACCTGAAAGCAAGATGAGCGCCGCAACCCCAGAGTTGCCTTTGACTGGACTTAACTGTCCAGGGGTCTTTTACCTTTATCTTTTTTATGACTTGGGAGACCCAGTTTCAAAGCTCACACATATGCTGGCTGGAGGGCACAAGGTTGATGAAGACTGACATAATGTAATAGGGTTTTCCTCCCCGCCCCCTTACTGGCTATAGAGTGAGTCTAGACTCCTCTCCACCACCCCCCGTCCCCTAAAAATTAGCTCCAGGATATGTTCTAGAGATGGCCACAGTTTGCTCTGTTTTCATTCTGCCGCTCTTTAATCTTGACTGGTGTGAGTAAGTTGGGTTTTTACTCAAAGTAGCTAATATATCAAAGAGAAAACTCTATTGAATAGGAATCATCTCTAGAGTAAATTATTGACTCAATTCTGCAAGATGCATATAAATAAAATATGGGTGACTGTTTGCGTTGTGTGTGCATAATAGCGCCATTTATCAGAATGGCTTGGGAGACATCCAGAGCATTGGCAATTAGAAGCTCCAATTACTGGGAGTGCCATTGCCATCACACTATTTTGATGGGGGACAATGTAGGGAATATACAAGACACTTCGATCAATAGGCGCTCCACGTAAGCGAGAGCTGGCTTTATGGGAGGTCCCAAAAGCATGCATTAGCTGCAGCATCGTTTTCACAGAGCATCCTGTGCTTTGCTAGTAGGGAGTGTGGTGGGGGGAGGCAACCCATAGTCCTGCTCCAATGCTTTGGTTGTTCCTCAGACCCTCTATCAAATGAAGCCATGCTTCCTTACTGGGAGGTTAATTCACTTGATTTGCCACCTACGGGGATATCATCTTTCTTATTAGTGTTCACCATTTTACAGTTTAATTAAGGTCACCCAATGGGCCTATAAATGACATCTTAATTAATTGCCTAAGATATCTGCTGGTGGCAGCCAGTTTTGCAACAGAGCCCCAATGAGGAGGGAGAAACGCATTAGCAGAAAGCACATATGCACCTGCAGTGATTAATAGAGGCTCCTGCTGAGAGCAAATGATGAGTCTCTCTGCTGTGGGTGCACAGATGAGAGAAAGGGCCATATACATGACCACAGGTGACACACTGGGGGTTCAAAGAAGTGAAAAGGTTAGATACATTGTACTCGGGTAATGTGCTTGGGAGCAAGACCCTGAAGCATCATGGTTAGGGGTCTGGAATTCAGCATGTAAAGAGCCCTAATCCAGCTGGTAGAATAAACAGTGTAGATTTCCATAAATTAACTGACAACATGCACATCTTGCTTGTTTTCCATGGCAGGATTTCTTGTCACTGATCAGAAATGGGGGTGGTAGGACTGTTGAACCTACCTGAGCTTGCAGGGGCAATTTGGTGATTCTATAGGCAGAAGGTCTACCCCTTCCACCTACGGAATCATCAAATTGCCCCTGTAAACGCAGGTAGGTTCAACAGGTCTGGACACAGTGGCTGAATTTGTCTCATGGGACAGCAAGGCATGGCTCCTGTGGCTTTTATTGGTTTCTGCTCTGATGTTACAAAGAAACAGAGCAGATTCTTTTCTATGCCAGAACTCTAAGTCATCCCTCCCTCCCTCCCTCCCTCCCTCCCTCCCCCCCTTGCCCTCCCCTCCAACCCTCACTGAAGGCACAGAGAAGCATTTGAAAATCCATGACCACTAGGGAACATTTAAGAAATGTTGTTCACTGTACTTACATTTCTACAATGTTTTGATTTCCACTCTGGCATTCAACTGTTGGAAAGGAGGCCACTGGTTTTTTAAACACCAACCAAGTATTCTGGGAGTAAACTCTAAGACTATCATTTATACAAACCTTGGAAGCAGCCTAGATATGTGTGATTGCCTTTCTGGTCTCCCCGCACCCGCTGCTCCCAAGTGAGCAAGTGCATAAGAATAAATTCATGTGAAAAGTAAAACGTATGATGTAGAGGCAAATAGGAAGCAGCCGGGATGATATAAGGGACTACTTTATAATGAGCCACCTCAATGATCCTTATTTTACACTTTTCTGCAAGAATCTCAAGGGTCTTACGCACATATACGTATCTATCTCATTCCTGGTACCTGAGATCCATTATGTGGAGATGTGAGACTGAACTTGTACTGGTTTGTACATAAAGAACACATTGTCCTTCTCTCTATAAGGAAAAGATGACATTTGGAGCCATGCTAAGTGAAAAAGACCATTCATTTGAGAACTGAAAGCCTACACTTAACTACCAAGCTGTTACAAAGCCTACAAGTGTCCTGGTTCACACATTAAATGACCAGGTGGGCTTATCTATGTAGCCATGGCACATTATATTTTGGATTTCTGATGCAGAGTCCTTTGCACACCACAGAGGTTATTGCAGTTTACTTGAATAACCCACCTTAGCTACATCCTGAGCCAGTCTGTCAAGGGTGCTCCCCAGCCAAAGGAATGCACACGGCAGATTGTTAATTCTTGTCAAAGCTGACACAGTTGTTTCTATGGCTCTGAATATCCATGTACACCAGTCTTGCCACTAGGCAGCTATTTGCAGGTCTGTGCTCTATGGAGCAGGTGCAGCAACAGGAGGCCACTCTTCCTCCACCCATTTATGTACCTTCCTCCGAAGGGCTGTGCGCACACAGTTGGAGACTATGCCTGTGTGGAAGCTGCCTCTGCTCTTCCCTCTTCAATCCCCTCCTGGTTCTGGGAGACAATGGTGCAAAAGTGGGTGGGGAAGCACCCAGCCCTTCACTTGTCTGACCTGCCTCTAATTCCTCTACCCTCCCTCCTGTGCTCCACCCTCCAGCTCTGAAGCTTCCCCTGCCTCTGACTCTTGCCTTCTGGCTCATACAGGTCCCCACAAATCCTTGGCCCCCTCTTCCAAGTCAGACTCTAGTCCCCCCCTTCCCCTGTGCACACTAGTCTCCTGCTAGTCTCTGACACAAACTGACCAGCCTGCCAGGGAACCAGGGAACCAGCAGTGGCTGTCTCCCAGGAAATGCAAATGGCATATTAATAGAATTACTGGTGGATCATGCTGGTCAGAAAGAAACCTTTATTCTTGACAGGGTTGATTCATGACTGAACTGAGGCATATGCTTCCATTAGATGTGGTAAATGGGACTGGTGCCTAATCAGCATACATCCAGAGCCTGCACTCTGCTCAGTCCCATGTATGCTGTGTTAAGGAGTGTGGTCAGACTGAGCCAATGTTTCCTTTCTCTTCTTTTGTTGGCAGTAATCTAGCACTCACTGCACACAGTTTGAGGCAAATAGAGCCAAGTAGTTTCAGGGCATGTGCTGAGTGCCAGCTCAATGAAGCATCTCAGTAACAAAGCAGTTGGCAGATACAAAATTTAAATCTGGCCATACACATTTCAAATCGCTGTTCCCACTGTCTAGTGGGATTCATGATCGCCAATGCATGAATATAGTATCCCTGTAACCTCTCAGTAGCTGCGTCTTCCCAGATAAATGCTTAGAGCATTTAAGCTGGCCTGTAGCGTGACTATTCGTCTGCTCTATGTTCAGGGCATCCTCGTGGCATCTTGATACTATCACAATCAACCCCAGGCCTTCACAGTTGTGCCTATTAATTCCCCATGTCTAAGTGCATTAGTATAACATCTCATGTCCTGTCGCTTGACGTCAGCTCTGTGCCATAAGCAATACACAGGACTAGGTCTCCAACAACATATACCATATGAGAAGAATGATGGCTCGATATTAAAAATTTAAAAAAGATATTTGCAGATAAATTCATTGTGAATCAAACAAAGTGGTCCAAAGGATCCAAATCAAAATGCGGAGTCCTCTGTTTTTTTTCCAGCCTGTTCCCTGAGTCCAGTTATTTCAGGTATTTACAGAATGAAATGACTGACAGAATCAGAGGAAAAGGCTATATGAAATGCACTGTGAAATGTTTGATTAGTGGTTACATTGCAAGACCTTCTGTTCATTGCCTTTATTCAAAGCCACTTTGGGATTGCATTAGGACTTTCAAGATGGTTTGGCAAGACTAGCTTGGATCCTAAGATAAGTTAACTTCAGGAGGTTCATGGAATGAAACTTTCCCAGCCCCTCTTTTCCACTGGTACCAAAGGTGGGGTGCAAGTGAGAAGAGATGATGAGAAGTTTTTCTTCTGAAGCTAACTTTTCTTCTCTGAAGTTAACTTATCTCAAGGTCCAAGTCAACATGTTTTGTAAAATAATTCATTTTGATTTAAACTTCAGCCCTTGAATGGAGAGTTTTACTGTAAGATTTTTATTTATCCTAGTATCTCTTAAGGTGCCTTATATGAAACTTTGGAAAGATACCCAGTAACATTCCAAGGACTATATTGAAAATAGCAGCAGATAAAATAAGAGTCCTGAAAGTCAGGTGCAGGAGCTGCAGGTTTAGGATACTTGTGATTGTATTTGTGTTTTTAATACATCTCCTGCATTTGGTACTGAAATATGCAAGCAATTCTTACCCTGACCTTTATGCTATGGTTTTTTATATTAAAAAAACCCACAGGTATTATTCTGCCACAATTCATGAGAACTTACATCAGTGAAGCAAAATTTATCAAGAGACATGTTAGTTGAATAGTTAATATTACAAGCCAAGTAAGCTTACTCAGAAGTAAGTCCTACTGCGTTCAATTGGGGCATACTCCCCATAAGTGTATATAAGATTCCAGCTTTAGCAATTAAAAGAAGGCAGTTCTTATGTGAAAATTATATTCTTCCAGTCCATGTCCAGACTTGTCCTATGACACCTTCCATGCATATGTGATCCCTAATTGGCTTAGGTTGTCCCTGTATGACTCAGGAAGCATTGATCGCACTATCAATGGGCTTCATTTATCCCCAAGCTACAAAATCTGAAGGCTTCATTTCTCAACATGCAGCAAAATCTGAAGGTGACATAAAATTGTGACATCACCATTCAAACTCTGATTCCCTTTAAGATGTGGTTGGCTGAGATTGCCCAACCAGGAAGAAAAATATTAGAAGGCAAGAAAATGGCCCCAAAGCAGCAGCAATTAACAATGGCTGCCTGCAAACAATATTGTAAAAGGTGAATATTGTCTTAATTAAGAGATGTCTGCCAAAAGCATGGGGGGGTTGTTGGAAGGCCCCCTTCCCCCGAATTTTTAGAGCATAATTACAGAAACCATGATACTCAGCCTGAACTATGCCTTTAACTAGTTTCAAGCGGCTCCTATGAATAAGTTGGTTCAAGGAAAACTGGTGGACTCATTTCAGGTCTGGATCAGGCATAATATAACCAAATTAAACTTCTATTCTATGCTGATACTAGATCTCAAAGCTTTCTTCAAGCAGTGTGATTTAGCTCTGAGATTCTGGGGAGGTCCCCCACCCCACTGGCAAACACTTCATTCCTTCATGTTTTGTTGCTGCTATTCCTAAGATTGCCATACTATTTGGCAAAAACAGATGTGGTCGTGGCTGGTGCTGCTTACTTCTAGACATGAAAGCAGATGTAAACAGTGGTGTAGTATGAGGGGGTTGAGGGGGCCGTCAGCCTGGCACAGATTGAGGGGATGCATCATGGCGCCCTGTCCCATCACAAGCTATTTCGTCCTTCTCAGCATCCTCCAGCTGGAGGGTAGCTGAGAAGGACGCAACAAGCATGCACCCTGGCTTTTGTTGTGCAAAGTTGTATGTCCATGCTATGTCAGGTGAACTCCTTGTATCTCAGTGCTGTATCAGGTGAAATCTCTATGTAGCAAATACATTAACAGATAGAATACTTACATCCCAAGAGTCTAGCCTCTGTTTTATGAAAAGCTCTATTCAGAAGACATTAATCAACAGAGAAAAGACTACCTACATTGTTGTGCTGAACCACAAAGGATTATCTGCCCATCTAATAAATTACTGCTCAAGAGCTTTGTCCTGGTGGATCCCACTGTGAAAAACAGGACAGTCACTCCCATGCTTCACAGGTAAAATGAGGACAAAAATCATAGGACCAGATCCCTGCAATTGTCACAAGATAAAATCAGAGGCTGCAAAATGATAAAATTATGGAAGCTGAAGCAGAAAGGCCAGCAATTTTTACTACATGGAATGCACTGCATTTTGCATTTTTCTGTAGCAAGTACCAGGCCAAATAAGCCAATACCAAATAACCCCGCAAGAGCTGGCCTGAATGAATATGGAGAGCTTTCTACTTCTTGGAGGAATACAGCTGGGTGGGCCCACCATTCGGTTTTCTAACCCATGTCAGCTGTCACTCATGCAAAATGTGGATGCAGAAAATCACAGCATGGTGACCTTGAGTCATATGTTATGTCCTGCTTCACAATATGACTAGGAGATGGAACACTTACCACATGCCACTAGTCTTTCTGGTGGTCAAAGCTACATTTAGATCAGCTTCCCCATGACTAACTGTTGTAAAGAATTTGGACTGAGTATACTTGAAAATGTTTCTGTGGCAGCTTTGTCAGGAACATAATTTTCAACTTGGCCCAGATTTACTGCACCACTACCCAAAATGGGATTGTATCTTGCTGTAGGCTGGAGTTCATAGGGGGTACTAGTGAAGGTTTGGAAGCGTCCAGACAGGAGATCAATACCATGATTAGCTCACTGTGGAACCCAGTAGATTCCAGATGTATACAGTCATAACTCATGTTGCATTTGCTTCAGGTTGAGCGTTTTCAGGTTGTGTCCCACGGCGACCTGGAAGTACCAGAAAGGGCTACTTCTGGGTTTCGCCACTCACGCATGCACAGACGTGCAAAATGACGTCATGCTCATGTGCAGAAGCAGTGAATCGCAACCCGCTCAGACGCGGGTTGCGTTCCTTTCAGGTTGCAAATGGGTCTCCGGAACAGATCCTGTTCACAACCAGAGGTACCACTGTACAAGGAAGCAAGATAGTTCACTGTGGAACTGCATAGAACATGGGTAGGCAAACTAAGGCCCGGGGGCCGGATCCGGCCCAATCGTCTTCTAAATCCAGCCCACGGACGGTCTGGGAATGAGTAGAATGTGTCCTTTTGTTTAAAATGCATCTCTGGGTTATTTGTGGGGCATAGGAATTTGTTCTTTTTTTCCTTCAAAATATAGTCCAGCCCCTCACAAGGTCTGAGGGACAGTGGACCGGCCCCCTGCTGAAAAAGTTTGCTGACCTCTGGCATAGAATAAGGCTGGTTACAAGGCAAACAAGAGCTATAGGACAGGGATAGGGAAACTGTGGCCATCCAGATGTTGCTGGAGCAATAGCTTCAGGGGCTCTTTATAGGGATGCACTCAGTCTTCTCCATACTCTGTGTCATCAAACCACTCCCAAGCTGTTACAGGCCAAGAGTATGATAGTTTGTAGATGTGGGTTGAATTTGCAGGCTACGTTTGAGATGGAGCAATCATACAGCCACATTATCATAAGTAACATTCATCCCAGATGCTCACTATGACACAAGAAAGAGGAAATGACCTTAAAACAACCCCTGGATTCTTGGTCTGTAAGCTAATTTTTGACTTCTGGACGGTTAGGAAAATGCACATTTTAAGGGGGGAAAGCACCATAGAGAGTTAGCAGGAAATGATAATTGTTTAAAATGAATCCCTTCTTTTTAAAACAAGCCGTTTCCCACTTCCCAAAATGTATATTTTAGAAATTTCAATGAGCAGCACCGTTAACAACAACCAATTTGTATGTTAATGCACTGTTTACATATACAAAATGCATATTCCCATTTGTAGAGAAGGTTTTCAGAGTTTCATCCTGAGATGAGAGGGCCGACTGCGTTGGAGATAATTATAGAGAGAGAGGATGGTGCTGCTATGATTTATGCATGTCAAAACCAGAAGTGCAAGCGGGTGGCAGGAGGTTGTGGAGCGTGGCCTCCTGCTGTATGAAAGGAGGCCATCAACAGCGAGTGTGCCTTCCTGAGTGCTGCATTTACATTCACAGACCGACACTTTGAAATCTATTGACTTTGTCCCATCCTAACCTGAGCGCTGTTCTCCTCTCGGTGGCCTTGTATCAATCACGCAGCTCCTGCCCCAGTTTGCCCTGCATCATTGCTGCCTCTCTGCTTCTTGACAGAGCTGAAAGGAACAGAGCTTTGATGATTAATGTAATTTGCCCATGTTTGGAGGCAGCTGTTGGGTCACACAGCGTGCAGAAAATTCAGAGAGGACATTTTCCTTCCTGAACAAACACGGCCCCCATAGTTTGCTGAGTCAGGAGCAAGGGTGACAGTTGTGGAAAAGCAATGCCATGTCTGAAACATCCAGCTCAGACATTTTGACAGTCTGGGAAGCAACAAGGTGACCACCCAAGGGATTTGTTGTAGCTTTCAACTGCCTCCCTGTCCTTGACAAGAGTCCGCTATTAGGAGGACAGCTGTCTCAGCTGAGGAAAGAGGCAAGTCAGGTGAGCCATTCTAGGGCAGCCAACTGTTCTTGAAAGTCAACATAGGGGTCAGTTGCTCCATCATGTCCAGTTTCAGAAACCCAAGGCAGCTGGCTTTTCAGCCTTTGAAAAATGTCCAGATTTATCTTGCATTGGGAGGATGGATGCTACTCTTTGTAACCAAACACCAGCAGAGGATGGGTTGTTCTGCTTCCTCCAGCTGTGTTGCTGCTGCATACTGGGAAGGGTGGGGCAAGGCGGCACAGCTGACACAATGCAAACATGCTAGCAGGAGTGCTGGATTGCCTCCACTGGCACATTTGCAACAGGCTGACCTCACCGTCATCTTACTACTCCCCCCCCCATCCTAGTATGCAACAGTGACTCCGTTGGAGGGAGGTCAGGTGTGTGGCACAGTCCCATCATCACTAGTGCAAAACACAGAGCATTCAACAATGTTTGCAATCACTGTTGAGGTTTTCTTGTGCTAGTGATGTCAATATCTGATCACTGGTCAAGTGAGCAGAGGAAGAAACATTTGTAACACAACTGAGAATTCCGGGCACTTGGTGACTGAGAATTGGGGTCACTTCCAACTCTACAATTCTATGATTTTATTATTCTAACAGCAACAAAACCCTCTCCTTACAAAACTGAATTTTTCTAAATAAGATGTTGAACTGCAAGGTACCAGTTTTTATTTACTTACATTATTTATGTGCTATCTTTCACTGGGTGATTGGCACTGTTAAAGCATCAAAACAGTAAAATAACGTAATAAAAACAGGCCAGCAGGTAAAACTGGGTCATTGGCAAGCTTTTTAATATGCCTACAATTTTTTAAAAACGTGGAAGAATAAAAGAATGCATTGTTGGCTGCAAGCAAGCCTCTCTGGGGGGGGGATCCCCTGGAAAAGGTCATCTCTTTGGTTGTCACCAGTTTCACCTCTGGCAATGATGGAGCAGAAACAAGGGACTCTACTGATGATCTGAGAATGTGTGCAAGATAATATGGGAGAAGTCATTCCTTCAGGGCCCAGTCTATTTACCATAATACTTTAAACGTCAATACTTGCATTTGGAACTGGGATCAGAAAGGGAGCTCTTTTGACACAGGTGGCATATGAACTGAATTGGCTGTGCCAGTAAAAATCCTGGCAGCTGTATTCTGTACCACCTGAAGCTTCCAAACTATCTTAAATGACAGCCCTACATATAAAGCATTCTAGTACAGTGGACACTCGGGTTGCGAATGTGATCTGTGTGGGATGCACGTTTGCAACCCGCAGCGTTCGCAACCCGCATCTGCACATGCGTGGGTTGCGATTTGGCGCTTCTGCGCATGCGCAAAATGCAATTTAGCACTTCTGCACATGCACGACTGCCGAAACCCTGAAGTAACCCGTTCCAGTACTTCCGGGTTTCGGCAGTCCGCAACCCGAAAAAACGCAACCTGAAGCAGACGCAACATGAGGTATGACTGTAATACCAATGAGAGGTCATCTTACCATGTGTAACTGTGGCCAAACAACCACTGTCTAAGACAGGCTGCAGCTGACAAACCAGTCAAAGCTGATAAAAGGTACTCCATGCCACTGAGACTACTTATGTCTCTTGAGACAAAGGTGCCTTGGGTAGAACACCCAAGCTGCAAAGCTGGTCCCCAGGGAGCAGTCCCATACAGAAAGGACTCATTGCCATCTCCCTGAACCCAGGAAGCATATACCCACAGCACCTCCATCTTATCAGGATTGATCTTCAGTGCACTGGCCCTCATTCAGCACCTCATTGATTCCTGACACCAGTTCGATACTTCCACAGCTTCATCTTATTCAGGAGGCAAGGAGAAATTAATCCTCTACTTCTTTGCTTCCACACTGACTGCCCTTATATCTGTGCAATGTGAATATCTGCGTCAAGGGGGCAGATCCTGGAGACGCTGTCATACATACAATAAGACACATGAAACCTCCTCCATGTTGGTCCATGGGGCAGAAAGGGAGGAGGATGCAACATCAGGGGTGGGGCTACTTGGTGCTGGACCACTTGTTGCTCCCATGCTGAACAACACGGGATCAAACAATGTCTGAACAGGACTGCAGATAGCTGCTGCTTATCAGAAGGGCAGGGGAAGTATTAGAAGAGGACGGCAGACATTTACCTGGCAGCATGATGAGTAACCACAGCTCTGTTTTATAATCAGCCTCACTCAGGCATTATTCACTCATGTGCCTTGTCAGCATTAACAGAAGTCAGTAAGGAAATTCTCAGATCTCTTGTAATGACTGCCTGGGGTAGTTAACAAGAGCCAACCACTCTTGATCTATTTTCTGCAAGGGTTTTTAACACTGCTGGTCTAACATCCTATAATTCTGTTTACAAAGCATATGGCATTAATCCATATCTCTCCTGTCTTGCCTGACAAAAGACAAAGGAACAAGCGACATTGCCTTTTGTGCATCCAGGCCCAACCTGCAGAGTAGCAAATGTACATCAGGTAAAGCAGGCACCTTTGTGCTAAATCAAGAGTGCATTGATAAACATGGCTTGGATAAACACAGCTTTTAAATCTGCTTGGGTTACAAAGCGGAGAGATGATTTGTGCGTCTGCCTGTTAAATCAATCTGCACATTTCCAAACAAATGTGCAAAATGGATGTTGAAGCACTGGCCAAACTGCTCAGCACGTGTGATACAGTTGCATGACTTGCTATTCAGCGTTGTAATCAAATCCATCCATCTCATGATTTATTACTCGGCTACCTGATTTATAGTTCAGCATCAACTTATAAGTCAGTCCTTTTGCTTATCCATCAGTGACACCCAACTTGGGTAACTCAGGAATAACTTTGGAATTAATTGTGTTACTTATAAAGTTACTGACATGACTTATAAATTGCTATGTGGTCAATAAATCAATGAGACACCTGAGAAATTCATCATATGTTTTTTCAATCTGAAACATGTTGTACCTTATAAATCAGGGCCCGGCTTGAACATCTGTTTGGCTCTTTGTGGAAATAATGCTACTCTATGTTTGTGCAATATTTGCACTGCACTACTCTGGTCTAAACCACTGAACCTAGGGCTTGCCAATCAGAAGGTTGGTGGTTTGAATCCCCGTGCCAGGGTCTCAGCTCCTGCCAACCTAGCAATTTGAAAGCATGTCAAAGTGCAAGTAGATAAATAGGTACCACTCCGGTGAGAAGGTAAATGGTGTTTCCATGCTTTGCTCTGGTTCGCCATGCTGGCCACATGACTCAGAAGCTGTACTCCGGGTCCCTCAGCCAATAAAGTGAGATGAGCGCTACAACCCCAGAGTCATCCGTGACTGGACCTAACATTCAGGGGTTCCTTTACCTCTTTACTGACTCTAGAGTGCTTATGAAGGTTAAGGAACCTCAACTCTACTGTAGACATTTATGTCCTTGTTGAAACATTTATTGATGTCTGTCTGTCTGTCTGCCAGTGCAGTTGAATGTGAAGACAACAGGATGGAGGCTGTCAAAGTCAGCTCCCCCATGTCTGCTTCTCTCCCTCCCCTCCATAATGTATAGCGAAACACACTTCATGACACAGGATGACATCATCACACCGAGACCGTTCTTGCCCACGTTGCTGGCTGTTGGGAGCAGGAAAACTTGCAGCATGATGATATCATATCATATATTAATAGTAAAAGATAGCAATAAGTAGAGAAAGGGGAGAAATAGACATCACTTTTTATAGATAGCAAACCTTTTCTGGTTCTGCCCTATTTTTCCATACATGCAAGCAGTGGCGGAACATATGCCCATGCTGGCTAGGGCAGGCACACTCCTGAGGGGTGCAGAGGGTGCCCTCCCAGGCATGGGATAGCTGCTCGGGTGCCCTGCAGCCGGTGGTTGGAGCAAGGCGCCGATGGCGAACATTCAGTGTGCTGCCCGCCTGCAATTCCCGAGCCTCCCCCCAGCTGTCAAAATGAAGGGGGAAGGGGGGAATGCCACTGGCAAAGTGGTGCAGCTCCCCCTTCCCCCGACGGCTCGGGGTAGGCTTGGGAGCCGCGGGCGGTGCTCCAAATGTCATCCCCCCTCATTGAGGGCACCTGGGGAATGCTCTGAAAACCCAGAATTGTTTGTGGAATTTCTCCTAAAACAAACTCAAATATCTCAGCTAATACTATCATGCGATCAGATCATGTACTATGGCAAACAACACAAAATCTCAAAATCACTCCATATGATGAACTGGAAGATTTAAGCAAAGGACCTGAAAATGTGAACGTAGTTTGTATTTTGGTTTTAACTTATTCAGTGCAGTCATGAATGCAAAGTAGCCCAAAATCAACTGTTAATATCCTTCTTCTGAAAATGAAGCATGCAGAGAGTAATTGAAAACTGGGTGGATTATGAACAGGCCCCAGAGAGCACTTAGATTTCCTTATCCTGGGCCTTTGCAGAACAACTTCTGGAGGTTAGGGGAAGGAAAATTGACACTGAGAAGGGCCCCAGATGAGTGGCAGGGTTTAATCTGCACTCCCATGGCTCTCAGTTATGAGGATTGGCCTGAAGTATTGTTGTACCCAAAGGAGAAAATCCAGATAATATCTCGTGGGCCTACTCTGCCTAATGGCACCTGTGACAAACCTATCTTTTATGCGGCAGCGCTTGGAAGTCCCTGCCTATTAACATTAGGCAGGCACCTTCATTATACAGTTCTAGGTGCCTGCTAAACACTTCAGCAACCCTACCTAGACACACAGCTCTCTCATGTATCTTTGTTTATTAAATTCTGTTGATTTTATCTGTATTTGATTGATAATTATTTTACCATTTTATGCTTAGAGGTTTGTTTGTTTTTTTTAAAAAAGGATTTGCAAAATTGCACAAATAAATAAATAAACATCAAATAAAATAACAGTAGAAGTGGCCCTGGGTATTCCACCAGCAACGCGTTGGGCTGATTTTCTGTCAAGGTGAGTTGTTAGCTAGTACAAACTTGCACCCTATGTGCAAGATACATGTATTATTTATTCATTCAGTTTCTATCCCACCCTTCATCCCAAACATGTGTGATGAGGCATAAATCAAGGTGTGATGAAGCATGGAACCCTGAATGATATATCCTGAAGGAACGTGAGCTGAGTTTGGACATATACAAAGTGATTGTGTGATTATTGCTTCACTACCCTAACCCATTTAAGCTAATCCTTCTATGGTGGCACCAGAGGCAAGCACTCAGAAACCTTTATAGTTGCAAAGTTGTTGCGAGGATAAGGGAGACAGACATATACATCATTCTCAGCTCCTCGGAGGAAGGGCAAGGTATAGTTTTTAACGATGTATCAAACACTTGTTTCATAAGTACATTGGCAGCTAAGCTAGTTAGCTAAAAAGTGGGATTTCTCACAGCTGCTCTGTGTCATTGATGATATGGTAAAATACAGATTTTTTGTCCACCTCAGTGACGCTGGTGACACTCTGCAAGCAGAGGCTGATGGGCGCTGACAGGGATGGGTAGAGGGAAACCTTTGACCAATACATAACCCTCCCAGTCCAAAACAAAGCGGGGGGATGGGGACTGCAGTACAGTAGCCCTGCCATATTATGTGCATTTCACTTGCATGATTTCAACCACACGTAGTTGACGGTGGGCTGGCTGAAATTGTACAAGTCAAATCCCAAGGAAGGCAGAGAGCTAAAAAGCAATCTGTGTGCCAGGTAACCCAAGTGGACGTGGTGTAAAAAGAGCTTTCAAGCTGTCCACTGAGCTTTCAAACTGTCCACTTTTGATTGAAAGCAAAAAAGAGCTTTCAATCTCTCTGCCTTGCTTGCTGGGCAAGGCCCACTTGGCCCACTGATTCTGAGAGTGCTGGGGGGATGGGGGAGAGAGGCTCTCTCATCTCTTGCTCACCTGCTAGCCATGGGGCAGCTCCAAAGATTTGATTTTTGTGTATATACATAACCCTTGGAACCTATGAAAGATGAGGGATTATCATACTGTATTCACTTCGTAGTTTCAGTACTGGAAGTGTTAATCAGATCATGCCTAATTAGTATTTGACCCACAACTTGGCTTTATTTACATGTATGGCATAATGCTTTTTCTTCTGTGGGTACACAGGGGTACACATACCCCTAATCATTTTGTGAATCTAAGTTTGGGCTCATTGAGGGGCAGTATTTCAATTTGAGTAGGAAAATGAGAGTACCCCTAAACAATTTTTATTTTTATTTTTAGAAAAAAGCACTGACGTAGATTATATTTTCTGTGCTGTAGATTTCCTGTTTATTTTATTCATGGGGTCTAATTATTGTAGTTTCATTAATAAAATAAATCTTACCTGAATTTATGCTACATTATGTTTGCTTTCTGAAAATTTTACATGAACAATTGTTAAACAATAAGATGGTTTAAAAACATAATCACAGGATGCAGCACAAAGCAGATGCATGAGCATTCATTCTGACGGGTTTTCAAAGAGGTTATACAGCACCTGCTATTAACTGAGCATTCGTTTGGATTTGTTTGTGGGGAGGTTGTACAATGTAAGGTAATGGTAAAGGCACCCCTGACCATTAGGTCCAGTCGTGCCCAACTCTGGGGTTGCGGCGCTCATCTTGCTTTATTGGCCGAGGGAGCCGGCATACATGTAGCCAGCATGACTAAGCCACTTCTGGCGAACCAGAGCAGTGCATGGAAATGCCGTTTACCTTCCCGCCGGAGCGGTACCTATTTATCTACTTGCACTTTGACGTGCTTTCGAACTGCTAGGTTGGCAGGAGCAGGGACCGAGCAACGGGAGCTCACCCCGTCGCGGGGATTCGAACCGCCGATCTTCTGATCAGCAAGTCCTAGGCTCTGTGGTTTAACCCACAGTGCCACCTGCATCCCGGTTGTATAACGTAACACCAAGCAATTCTTACCCTACATTATTCAGTGCACTGTTGCATCTCTTTTCTTAACACAAGTGCTCCAGTTTGTATGGTGGGGGACAGGATAGTTGAGTAAAAGTGCCAAATCCACAACTTGAATTTGCAAGTATGGGATTGAATCCCACCTGCAAAAATAATGACCATCTGGAAGCAATCTTACTTTCCTCCTTTCCACTGCATTTTGTGATGAGCGACGTGTGAGCTTTCCCTGTGGATGTGAGGGGAACTCCAGCTTTATGTAGAGTTGCTGGCAGCATTCTTTGAACCTACTAAAACATTTATACTAACCTTTACCAATCCAGCGCCTTCCAGATATTTTGACCTCACCTCCGATTAGCCCCAGTCAACATAATCATGCTAGCTGAGGCATCAGGGAGGTTTGGTTCAAAAACCAAAGGCAGGTTTGTATTGAGAGCCATGTCCCACTGTGGATCTGGCCACTAAGAACTCTTGGAGGAAGAATGGAATGAAAATGTGTCAAGATACAAAGGGCGGGGGGTGGTTAAAGAAAAGTAGCTGGCATGTTTGCATGTCTACATGCACACATATAGCCTGAGCAAATGCCAAGCTTACACAATATACCCTTTTCAGATGTGGCTACATGCAGCAGATAGCAATAAAATAATATAAAATATTATAAAATATAATATAAATATAATATATATAATATAAAATATGAGTGTCTTTGCTTTCTGCCACAAAGCAAAATTCACAGAATAGTCCAATGTGAGTCTCCTGTTCCTGTAAATATTCCAATGCATGTATTAAAGATCCTCCGCTGAGCATGTGGGTGCATTGTGTTTGTGCATGTATTAAGAGCACCCACTTCTGTGCACAGGTACTCGGTGTTTTGGGAAACATAGTCACTCTGTTTGTGCCATCTGTTCGTTCTGCAACCCCCAGCACTGCTGAAGTGCCTGTGCTTGCCAGAGCTGCGCTGATGGGATGTGATTCAGATGCATATCATTTGGCTAGATTAAATCAGCAATATATTGCAATCAGGGTTACAATGCGACACACAAGATTAAACCTCCTCAACCTGAACTATTCTGTTCCACATTGCTGATGGCCAAGTGCAAAGAGGTTGATTAAGGCACATATAACAAGGTTCACCCTGGAAACACAAGTGCAATGCTCAAGCTGTTGAGATTGTATAATGGCCATCTCAGAGAGGCCAATGAATGATAATATTCATCACAAACATTTCTAAGCAATTCTAATAAGCACAGGATAACAGATTACAGACAGATCAGCAGAACAGATGGCTTTGGTTCAGTAAGTTTGGGGGACTTTCCCCCATATGTGCTCATACATCACTTACGTGAAATTTCAATGCATTATTGGGATGTGCCATAATTGCCGTATTTTATTTTATGCAGCAGAAGCATCAGAGTGTAGCCTGTAACTTGAGAGAAGACATTATTTAGAAGGTTCTAAGTTCCACTTCAGTACAGATTTTAAGCACCAGTAGCTCTGTGTATGGAAGCTTCAGTGAGAGTTGTTGTTCTTGATAGAAGTGGCTGGGAGAACATTAGACCTGTTGCAAAATGGCACCTTGTACAACAAAGATGTAGAGCTTCTCTATTTTCAAGGGCTCCTCTCTCTTCCAGACCACTGGGAGGTGGAAGAGTATTTTGCTGCTCAAACCAAGCCCCTTGCCATGTGGTCGGGCTCTAAAGGAAAGTTGTTGCTGTCAAGTTACAGAGGGGTGCTTGTGGGATATGATAGACATTAGGGCCAGGAGGGAACAACTTTCTTTATAGCAGACTGCTAACAGAATTTGTATTAGCCTGTGGTAAGGTGTTTGTGGAAGGCAGAAAAAAGTTTCATGAAGGAGGAAAGAGAGTCCCTCAAATAACACCAATTAAAAAGCAATGTTGAGGAGAGGGTTATGTACATTTCTGATGAGGGGGAGGATTTGTATGATTAAAAAATCTATGGCTGCCTATCAATAAATATTCCCTGGGATAATACAGTATGTTATACAATGCAATGCAATGCAATGCAATGCAATGCAATGCAATGCAATGCAATGCAGCACAGAAAACATTTCCTGTTTTCTGCCCCAAATTTGAAAGAAAGGACTGGGTGAATGAAAAGGCTTTCCCTTTGTGTCAAAAAGACCATAGAGAGGGTATTAGATAAGACTTTCTGAGGAGTCTGTTGCATAGTTGGGATATCACTACCAAAATGGCCATAGAATTGGTAGCTACACACCTCACACTTGACCAGGGCACCTGGAGCAGCAGTGACGTGTGGTGAAATTTTCCGTAAGGGAACAGTTAGGGGCAGAGGCACCAGCTTGAAAGGGCTATTGGGAGGGGTGGACTTCCCAACATCACACACAGAGCATCATGTCTCCCTCCCTAAGCTGGGCAGAAGCTTCCCAGGCTTTGGGAAGGAGGCACCAAGCGTTAATACTGGGAACATTTAGGGGACTAGCCTAGTCCCCCTAGTCCACTGACCGCATGCCACTGTGGAGCAGGGCTCCTGGAGAGGCTTTAGAGCTCAGGTAGGCATATAGAGAGGAAGATAATCAACCCAAAAACTGATATCCCCCAGGCCTAACTCTCACCATGTTGGGGTCCCAGAGGGTGACCTGGAAAACAATAGGCATGCAGAGCTGAAGCCAATAAATTAGCTTGAAATGAATCAGCAATTGAGGTTTTCCTGTTTTAAAGGATTGTACTGATCATCATATTTGAGGTTCAGAAGAAATATCCTGCCATAAACCTCAGGACTGATTAGGCTAGTATAGTTTTTCCATGTTTGATCTGGAAAAAATCTTACATTCTCCATGTTTATTGCTATTGTCCTGTCTTCCCTTATTTTTTTTGTTTCTACTTTGAGTCTTACAAAGTACTGTATATGGCATTGTTCTACTCACCCACACATTTAATTGGACACCTTAAGACATTTAATTTGGCCACCCCAAGACATTTTGCTGCCTGAGGCATAGGACAAGATGGTGACCCCTCCCAGTTCACATACAGAAGCTTGCAGGACTCACAGCTGAATATTACATAATTCAAATACTGCTGATGAGACCTTTATATTCCCAAATAGTCATAACTCATAGGGTATATTAACCTACTGAATTTCCATTTCATTTTCTAATCTCTTTGATCAGCAGCTAAGCCTATCTACTTTACAATAGCAGCATCCAAGCTATTTCATGCCCTCCATCTCTTCTCAACCATGTTTTGGCAAAGTTAATGCATCAGAGAACATACAATTTGTGTGATTGTACAAATTGCTTATTAAGAAAAAGAAGTTTAAAAGCTGAGCCTGCAATTCCAGCATAACGAGAAAGAGAGAGAGAGATGTATTTGAAGGACAATGCTAGACAGAAATATGATCTGAACTGCATATAGGCATACATTCTGCCATGTCTCAGGGGCTAAATGCTCCAGACAGAAGCTGGTGATAAGAATGATGGGCATGAGCCCTCATTAACAACAATGATCTGCTCTTCCTTTTGCTGTGTGGGATGCTGATGGGCTTTTCTTCCCAATTTCATTTTCCTTTTTGTCATTTACTCATCTTAATCAAATCATCTTTTGACTTCCCCCTTTTAAGGGCAATTTCAGTCTCAACCTGTTTACTGCTGTCAGCTCATCTGTTTGCATCTTCCAATTCTGCCTCTTTCTTTCCTCTGTCACATCTCATCACTCTTCTCAGTTGTCTTCACCTCCTCCTCAGCCAGACACCTGGCTGACTTCTTAAAATACCACCACTTCTTCTTTCAAATATGAATTTCTCAGGCTCCATCCAGCCCCGACTGCAGTCAAGAAGCGTTTTCACCTCAGCTGTCCCAATCATTCATTCAGAATCCTTGAAATCACCTGACTTTTGAACAGGAAGAGGAATGTGTCTATACTAGGGGTGGAAGAATGACAACTTCGATTCTCTCGGTTTTGCATTTTTTCAATCGTACATTCAATTCACCACATTTCTGCAGCAATTGTTGGGGGATTTTTAGGTCCTCATGAATATTCTTCTTTGTGCAATTTTCTTCTAATAAACACATTTTTGCATGACATTTTGAGTAATGTACACCTTTTCCCAAGCAATTCAATAGAATGCATTTCTAATGTTTTCACTCATTTTTATATATACCCCCCCAATAGTAGCATTTTTGTAAATCATTAGTTGGTTGGAGAACTGTGTCACAAAATTTTGAAGGATGGCTGTCCTTCAGTTCTCACATTGCTTCGGTGGATTCTGCTTTAAATGTAAACCGAATAGAATTTCTCCTCCATCCCATGGCTATTAAAGGTGTTCCAGTAATCACCACCCTGTCCTAGCAACAGAAATCAGCATATGCCATTGTTATAGATTTGGATCTGAAAAAAATCTATTTATTTTCTATGAAAGTGTAAACTCAGAGAATAGTTGTATACTGGTGGCTAGCACACTAATGGAACATTTTTGTTTCACGATGGAATACACTGGGGGGGGGGATGAAAAATCACATGACAAACCCACATACCATGCAGCATCATGTGCCAACCATGCAGGTCTCCTAGGAATCTGAATGTGAGACTGATACTCTCATATTGTGCAGCAGATGTAGTCCACACATGTAAAAGATACCCATCTATTATGCATTCTTTTAAGGGTATGACAGAACATTATCAAAGTACTAAAGAGTTGATTCTTAGAGTAGATTCTCTACAAGATGTATACACACACACACACACACACAGTAGTACCTCGGGTTAAGTACTTAATTCGTTCTGGAGGTCCGTTCTTAACCTGAAACTGTTCTTAACCTGAAGCACCACTTTAGCTAATGGGGCCTCCCGCTGCTGCCGCGCCACCGGAGCACGATTTCTGTTCTCATCCTGAAGCAAAGTTCTTAACCCGAGGTACTATTTCTGGGTTAGCGGAGTCTGTAACCTGAAGCATATGTAACCTGAAGCGTATGTAACCCGAGGTACCACTGTATATATACACACACATATATGCATCCAAGTCTTGTGAAGGGTTCGATTTCCTGCTCAAACATTAGGCTTAACAGCAAATACAATTTGCTGGTATGACTGGTTGATGTTTAATTTCTGAAATGGGAGATCCCAGGGCTCAACTCTATCTGAAAATTATACTGCCTTGCAATATTTTAGCCCTAAATTCAGATGAGATGAAACTGTCATCATTCAATTGTGAGTATAAAAACACCCCACTCTGCGGACGTTCAAATATTATCTGCCTTTTATTTTTATTCCTTAGCATGTTCCAAATGTCCTGAGTCCTGACATTTAAAAATAAATATTCTAGGGCAAAGCTTTGGTGATCCCTTATGCTATTCATTTATTTTGCTTCCTGTCTGGCCTGCCCATCAAGAGGGTTTCTGTTAGTTAAAAAAAGCAAGCTAAAACTACTAAAACACTAATAAGACTAGATTTCATATAATTCACTGAAATATGTCCGCCATTTTCCAACTTAATCCTAAAGATCATGCCAAACACCAGCGTAGGAACACTGGTTCTGTTGAAAGATCGTCAGGTCTTTACTGCAAAGAGAGGGAATGTTATAATTGGAAACAACCACTAAGAACATCTCTTTTTAGACCCTTGCTGACTCAATCTCATGCAAAGATCCTATCACTGAGAGGAAGTCCATGGTGGTTCTCAGGAGTTGCAATGCCCTAAGATTCTGCCTCAAGAAGCCTCTATTGTGTGGAGCGGCCTTTTCTCATGATTCTTTCCACATACTTCAGTGGAGCCTGTTTGTGCTCAGTTTGCTGTATTGTAGCCTATATAACTTTATAAAGACAAACCACTGTTTGGAACAATTGAGCTCAGGCAATATTAGTGCATGAAATTGTTCTGCAGTGCAGAAACCATTTACTTGGAGAATGGCTGGGGCTAAAGAAAATTCCAGGGAAATAATCTCCTTTCGTATATTATACAGGGAGGAATTGCAGTAACAAAACTACTGCCTGAGGGATACTTATCAGCCTGATTTTTGACAACTACCCTTCCTGCATTCCCCTGAAAAGTATAAGATTGAGTAATCATACGTGTGCTGTTATTTCCTGAGCCAGTTTTTGCCTGTGCAAATGGTAGGAGTATTAAGGCAAGGCTGAGCATCGTACGCGTCCTTGCCATCTGAAACAAGATGGTAAACTAAGGAACATGAGTGGGCAAAGAGGCATGATAATTTTGAAATATGCAGGTGCCTCCTGTCTCCCTAATGCAATCAAGCCATCCATACAGAGGCTTTGCAAAAGAAAACCCCATGTCTGGGGCCCTGCAGCCACCAATTAACCCACCAACAAATCCATTAGCACCCAGCTTGCTTTCCACACTTTCTGTGAATCCTGGTAGCCTGTCTAATGGGCTGTAGCTGAGCAGTAGAGCATTTGCATTACATGCAGAGGATCCCAGGTTCAATCCCTGGCATCTCCAGGTAGGGCTGAGATACGAGTCCTTGCCTGAAGCTCTGGAGAGTGGCTGCCAGTCAGTGTAGGCTGTACTTAGCTAGATGGACGTTTCGCCTGTCATGGTATAAGGAAGATTCCTATGCTTTAAACACACTCTCCTTTGATCGGGAAACTCCTCCTTCAAGATGGGATCCAAACTTTAAAACTTGCTCATTCCTCTGGGAGTGGAACTGTGGTTAGCTAACCTTCCTTGCCCTTTTCCTTCCCCTGCCACAAGTCTCTATCCAAGAGGCTTTATAACACATGAGCCCAATGGGTCTACAGCATCCACATAGAAGGTTCAATATTGCATATATGGGACATTCTGTAAATGTCTCCGTTTTTCTCCTCCTTCTTCTCTGAATGCACCTGTGATCAATTTGACATAAATTACATATGGAAATGTAGAAACTAATCAAGCAGGAACACAAGCAAAAGCCATATGTGCGGCAGCAAAAGTTAGATATAAACAAATTAAATGAATACATTGGAGAAGGTTTGAATACATCAAGCAGATTTTTGAAGTAGTTCCCCTAGTAACACCGGCAGCACAAAGCTGACTTGCTAATAGACTGGGAATAGTTGCCAGTAAATATTTACACTCGGAGCATTTGATGGAGAAACACAACTCAAGGCAAAACTGTCTCAGATTTCTCATTGGCATCAATGCAAAGATTTTCTTTCTTCTATCACTGTTCCTCCCAGTGGAGAGGAAGATCTTAGAGTTAATGTTCTCTATTGAACATTTTGCCTGAAAGGGAATCTCCTGATTCAATGAGTCTGATAGCTGTGGCAATTTTATAACACTATCTGCATATGTCACACTCTTGGAGGAAGTTAGCCAATTATTTGGGTGGTTACATACGCTGCACCAAAAAAAGGGGGCACAAATTTGCATAACATTTTTCATATGCTAATTTATATGCATAGAAGCAGAATTATAAATTGTTATTACAGTATAAATTTACTATATAATACTTACAATGCAATAGTTTACTACGCAATACATCTTACCATAGTGGAGAGGACTAAGGTAAGGCGACTGCTCAGTCTGCTAGCCAAGTGCCATTCATTTCTGGGCCCAATTCAAGGTGCTAATCAATAGGAGATGGTGCAGTGCAGGTGCACAGCTCACCTGACCTCCCTTTGGCTGCATCACTGTGACATGCCAGCATGGCGAGGGAGAGCGGGGAGGTGATGGTGAGATGACAGCCTTGGTCTGGGTAAAAAGCAAGATATGAAGAAGAAGAAGAGAGACTGGGTGCGAATTCACACATAAAATATCTTGAACTGGCTTTCAGACTCAGAGTGGATGGGTCTATTCCCCTGAACTATTTAGGTGGTGCACATGAGCAATGGATCCATTCTTTCTCTTGTTATTTGATATCCCTGGGTGCCAGCAATCCTCTGAGGCCCTGTTCAGCATTTAAAATTGCTTTGGTGTTGGAGCCAGACACCACAACCTCAGCTACACATGCTAATTTGTAGTGCTCTCTGGAGAACTGGGCTTATTATTTGCTATTGCTCTCAGTTTGGGTGGCAGGAGGAAGCAGGTTGAACGTGTGATCCTTCTTACCCCTGGGTCCAGCAAGTGTTAAAATATAAGCCAGGCTAGTTTCCTGTATTGAGGTGATAGCCTGGGTGATGGGCCATTAAGGGAAACAAAAGGGAGGGGCTCTGTGGGAGATGGCAAATGGGCTTGCAGTTAGTTAGAAGTAAAACAGCAAGCTGGAGAGAAAGTCAGAGCAACATTTGAGAGCAATGTTTGATTTCTGTTGGAATCCAAGGCTGTGGCTATGGGAGAAACAAGACCCTTTGGGAGTGTCAATGCTGTGAATCCCTCCATCGTAGGCTCAGGTTGTATATATGTGTAAATAAGCCAGTTATCATAAAGACACCACAGTGTCCTGCCTCCTTTCTGAAAGGAAGCATGAACCTTAGATAAGCACTTGGAACCCCTGGAGTCTCACACCGTTCAGAGGGTGCCATGCAGCACTGTCAATCTTTCCTTGCTTCATTTCTGGTTATGCCACATTTTAAACCTTAAACCTTTTTTTTCCTTTGAAAAGGTCTCCTTCTTGTCTTCCAATAAAGCTGGCTTGTCTTGAAAATTTAGGATGTATGAAGCAGAATGGTAACTAAACACTTTTATAAATATAATTTTGGGCTGGCTGTACTGGTTCAAGGTGGGTGTGTCTTTCCTAAGGTCCCAGCTAGTTTTGATCCAGTCACCCTTTCTTTCATAGGAGTGACATGAGAGTTAATGCCCTATTTTGTTGTAGTCTTTTGCAAAGTCTTTGGATGAAAGGCATTATAGAGATGCAAAGTCTTCTATTGCTGCTATCAGCTTGCTGTTTGGGGATTGCTAAAGGGCTCTTCTACACCAAGACGTCTGTAGTGAAGATAAATTATTAAATGATCTGTCTTGCACTAGAGAAACACTCCCTCAGCTAGAACTTTGTTTACAAGCTTCCTGACTGACTGTGCTGACAGCAAACCCTGCCTTTCCCTACAGTGCTTGCTCAACCACAAAGAACTACCTCAGCCTCGCTGGGAAATATTACATTATCACAGCCAGGGCTGAAGCTTACTCAGGACGCGAGTTTGCATTTTGCCAGGACATAAGTGGACCCAATCAGCACCATGGCTGTTCAGCAGGATAGGTCACGTACCTCCTATTTGACTGCTAGACAGCCAACACTGCTAAAATTAGACAGATAATCATACCACAAAACACATTTTTTCCTTGTCTTTTGCATCTCAGGCTGCACCAGCTTTGCTATGAATCACCCCTAGCACATATGATGACTGCATAGCTCAGGAAGAAACAGCAAGTGGGGATATGGGTTACAAAAAGGATTGTGATGGGGGGGAGTTTTGGGGGTGTAACACATTAAAAATGTAAAATGTGAATGCTAAATTATCATCTGCTTCATTACTATCATCAATCAATTTTACATAATAACATAAACTAAAAAGGCAGATCCTTGCACTTAGAGTTGAGGAGTTTGTTTATGTTAGTTGATAGGCAGCAGGGGAGGATAGATCACAGAACATAAGATGCTCTATATGGGCTACCTCTGAAAAGCATCTGGAAAGTTCAATGTGAAAAATGAGCAGGCAGAAAGTTGGCAGGATCCTGATTGCCTGACAAAATGACACTAATATTATGTTATTATACATTTATACCTCGCTTTTTCCCTGACAAGACTTAAAGTGGTTTGTAGATAAAAACAAGAACTGCTAAAAACTTAGAAAAAGCAATCATTAAAATAGAATCACACATCGACAGAAAAATCTGTTTAAAACATACCAATAATTTCAATAAAAACAGCATGGCACCAGCCCTTAAATTAAATTCCCCAAAGCCAATTCTTCAACTGCTGGCAGAAGGACAACCAGGAGGGAGCCAGTCTAGCTTATCTAGGGAGGGAGGAGACCCAAATTTCTCAAGACCCAAATGAAAGTGTGCTGACCTTGAACTATAAAACCCTAAAGAGTGTTCAACTTGGATATTGAAACAGCTGCCTCTTCCCATATAAGCCTACCCAACCATCAGAGGAAGTCATGCTTTGTCCTCCTGATATGCTTTTGCTATCTCTTATTATGTTGATTTTTATTGTTTTTAGATATGTTTTGTTTCATGATTCTATGTGAGGGCTATACCCTAAAAGTCCTATAAGTAATGCTAACAACACTGCTCTAGTTTGAATGAAAACTAAGGGTGCAGGCCACTGAGACACTAAATATATGGCCACAAAATTAATTTCATACTATTCATCCAGAGAATGGGGAACCCAGACAGAAGAAATGAAACACACACTGAAACATGTAGGGGACAATTGGAGCATTTAACCATATGTATAGATCTTTAAAATATCTATTTGAACTTTCTTACAGATTCAGGGGGAAAGAGCTCCACTTGTGATAATAACCCTTCTTCAGATGAAAGCCATGACACTAAAGTAGTATGCAATTGGTTTCTATAGGAACCCATTGAGTCACTTGATTAAAAAACTGAGTGGCAGGAGAATGCTGAAAGGTGTTGCTGATGAAGAGATTAATTGGTGTGAGTCGGACTGAGTTGATGGGCTCCTGTATCATTTGCGCAGCCATCTGCCTTGCCACCTCCATGAAGTAGATAAGGCATAATGGACAGGAGATGTTTGTAAGAGAACAATCTAATCTCTCTGGAGTAGAGGCAGCTCTGTGTCAATATAGGCCAGTATCCAATTTGCCCACTGAATTCATATTAATTATGATACAAATGATAAAAGATTCCTATCACATACAAAGCCCATTATTTTTAGAAAGGACAGGGACTGTCTGACTTGTGCTCAATCTGCAATTTTCATGAATTGGCTGTTTTAAAGTTCACCTAGGATATTTAACTAGAAAACTATGACAGTTGATATGATGATAAGGGTGGCAACAACCACCAACACGCAGTTCAGCTAAGTTCAGTGGCGTGGTGTGATAGAGCAGGAGGCACAATATTGTTAGGGGATGCAAAATTTCAACACCTGGTGCTGCCTCAATAAAGCTGTGTGCTTCCGTCACTGGTGTGCTTCTGTCACTGTTGAAAATGGCTTCTCCATGCAAACGAGGAAGTGACGTCTTCAGACACCAGAATGACTATTCTTTGCTTATCTCTGAGGCTGCAATCTGCTGGGTGACGCAGATGCTGTTAGGCAGCTGAATGTGCATGTGTACTCCATCTTATTCCTTCTCACCCACCCACCCTTCTGCGTGGTTCCGGGTGCTGGCAACGCATGCTATGCCACTGGCTAAGTTTGTCTAAAATCAGTATGATGGGACTGAAATAATGCCTTGCATGCAAGCTATGAAGTTGGGGCAGGGCATTTGGGGTGGGCAGCAGTTTGCTCACACTTTCTGGTAGTCCTGCTGGAGGTGGAAATAACGCCTCTCAGTGCAGAAAAGCATGTTTACCTCTTTATTTTTACCGGTAAACCACCAAAATGAGAGTAGAAAGCATTGCCCTCACTCTGATTTGGCATTGGTCACCAACAAATAGCCTGACCTCATTGACTACATGACATTATATTGTTAAATCAAATTTCTGGTGGCCTGTAGTGGGGGGTGGGGGGAGGAAGTGGGGAGAATGGTGGCCAGCAACACCATAAATCTGAGTGTGATTTCAATTCAACCTTAAAAAAAATGAGGCGGTGACAATCCTATGAACTGCCACCACACCTCTTGCTGAGGTAGGGAATCTTTTTCAGCCTGAAGATTGCATTCCCATCTAGGGAAACTTCCAGGAGATGCATGTCAGAGTGGTGGGTGGAACCAGCCACACAAAAGTCTGAGCTTTTCAGCAACCACACCTAACCCTTACATCTCTCCCTGCAGGCAAGCAAGTGACCACAGCTCAAGGGCATATCACAGCCAAGCAAAAGCCCACAATGGGGGCAGGAGAAGGGCCCATGAGAAGTATGACTTGGGGTGTGGCCTATGCAGAATCTTTAGGGCTGGATAAAGAGACCTGAAGGGTAGCATATGACCTCCAAGTCTGTGGTTAAGCACCCCTGTAGTAAATATACAGGGTAGGATCAAAATTGTTGCATACAGTTTTTAAATAACTTTTTAAAGTAAAAATGCAGGGGTTAGAGATAGACATTTAGGTGTTTAAGAGAGAAGTGCCTACAGGGTTATAAGCTAATGATCTAAGTGGACAACTGTCTGTCTATGCTTGTCACTTCAGTTGAAACCAGAGCTGTCATCTTGCCCTGAAAAGACTAGCTTCTTTAACCTTTGCATTGGGTTCTTTCCACTTAAAATCCCATCTTCTTGTAGGCAAACTGCTTTAAAAAAATGAATTAGCAGTTAGCTATGTGAGCCATCTGTTGGGTTGCGGAATATAAAGTGGTGGATATTATATAACTTATACCTATTTTAAGCAGCCATTTAGATTCAAGCCATGTTTTTCCATGTAAAGGTCAGACTCTGCACCTGCTGGATATCAAAAGTTTGGCCTTTTTTCATAGTTCAACAATCCATTTCACTCAGTTGCTGCCTTTGTTGCCTGCAATCTTCATGGCATTTCCTTTATCGGAAGCTAATGAGAAATATACCCCTCCAGCACAGATACAAAAAGACACCGAAAACAACAGTCAGCCTTGCACTTTTGGCACCAACATTGTTGTGAGATACACAAAAATAAGCCAACCCCAGAGAAGCTATAACAAGATTGGCACTGTTTTTCCCTCAGGGGGACATAGGAACATTGAAACGTGCAAAGAAGACTTTGAAGTTTCTGGCTTTCTTTCTGAATGTGGCTCTCATGGTGCTGTGATGCGTAAGTTCTTTTCACCTATCACAAATATGGATGTACGAATCAGGGACCACATTCACACCATACATTTAATGCATTATGATGCTACTTTAAACCATTATGGTTTTCCGGCATCCCAAAGTTCTGGGAGCTGTGGTTTGTTAAGTGTGCTGAGAATTGTTAGAAAACCCCTCCCCCACCTTCATTGACCTACAGTTCTGATAGTTATGAGAATAGGCATCTCCAAACAACTTAACAAATTGCAGCTCCCAGAATTCATTGGGAGAAGCCATGACTGTTTAAAGTGGCATCATAGTGCTTTGAAAGTATGGTGTGAATGTGGTCTGCTATGATTAAATGGGCACAAGATGTTGGACATAACATTATGTTTGCTGACTGGGAACAGTTGTGGACCACAGGTATGAAATTTACGGCATGTAATGCCTTGAGAGAGAATATTATGAAAATGATATATAGGTGGTACATGACACCAGTCAAGCTCGCAAAAATCTATCATTTGCCCGATAATAAATGTTGGAAATGTAAAGAAAATGAAGGTACATTCTTTTACCTTTGGTGGACATGCCCAAAGATTAAGGCTTTCTGGGAGATGATCTATAATGAAATGAAAAAGGTATTTAAATATACCTTCCTGAAGAAACCAGAGGCCTTTCTCCTGGGCATAGTTGGCCAATTGGTGCTAAAGAAGGATAGAACTTTTTTTATGTATGCTACAACAGCAGCAAGAATACTCATTGCAAAGTATTGGAAGACACAAGATCTACCCACCCTGGAAGAGTGGCAGATGAAGGTGATGGACTATATGGAACTGGCGGAAATGACTGGCAGAATCCGAGACCAGGGAGAAGAGTTGGTGGAAGAAGATTGGAAGAAATTTAAAGACTATCTACAGAAACATTGTAAAATTAATGAATGTTAAAATGATGCTGGATTGAAATTAAGTGGCCTTAGCAACAAAGATAATAAGAATATGTAAAACTGGATTGATAATGGATGAAAATATATAGTTATAATGTGTTGAGATATTGAGTTAAGATAAATGAAAGAGGGTAAGGATTTGCTGAACCAATAATGTGAATGGGAAAACAAAAAAGGGAGGTGTGAGGAGGTCAGGGAAATAAGCAAACGAAATTTAAGACAGAAAAACTATTTTTTTATTTTTTTTATTTATCTTTGTATGTTTTTTATATCTTTTTATATATATATTTGTATTTTTTGTATTTTTTCTTTCTTTCTTTCTGTTTTCTTTTTATTCTGTAACTCTTTGTTTTTTGTGAAATTTCAATAAATATCTTTTTTAAAAAAGAAAGAAAGTGTGGTGTGAATGTGAACAGGGTCAGACCTAGATATGTTGCAGCCCAAGGCAGAGAGCAGCAAGTGATCCCAAATTATTTTGGCACCTGAGGCAGAAAGTCCCACAAATGTTTCCCCTCCCGGACAGTAAAAAATAAAATGAACCAACCAGTGAATAGCTGCCCTATAAGCTGCCTAAAGCAGCCGCTTTCCTCTGCCTAATGATAGGGCAAGCCCCGCTGAAAACCAACAGTTGCA
This sequence comes from Podarcis filfolensis, assembly GCF_964270895.1. Lineage (NCBI taxonomy): Eukaryota > Metazoa > Chordata > Lepidosauria > Squamata > Lacertidae > Podarcis > Podarcis filfolensis. The sequence continues at coordinate 64,490,272 of NC_139609.1, forward strand.
ACTTTCTCATATTCCTACCCAACACTTTTTCAGTTCTTGGTTTCTAATAATGAAAAGGAGTGGCATGTCTTTAAAACAAAAGTCATCTTCTTTTTTAAAGACTTAACGCAAAACAAATGCAATTAAAACCCACCCCTGGGCTTTGAAGATCACCCTAGAAGCTATGACTCCATCATAACTTTGTAATTGCTTCTTTTTGGAAAGTCTTTCATTCAGAACACAAAATAACTATAAAATACAATGTTCAAGGGAGATGGCAGCCGGATATTCTTCACCTGAGCCCCAGTTCATACACTTGGCAGTTCTGCAAGGCATGGTGGAAGGAAGGTATGAGAGTTCAGATTGCTGTCAGACTGATATGGGTTGTGGTGTAGCAGGAGATTGCAACAGGGAGAGGGAAATTGGTAGAAACTGAGGGATGCACCTTGCATTAGTAGAACAATGGCTTTCCCTCCAGCAGGAACTCACTGGAATTGAGTTCCGGCACCTCTCAGGTGGGCACTATTGCCATTATAAGAGAACAAGGGAGGCACTCAGGGTGAGTTCCTCCACCTCTTTTTCTAGAAAAATAGCACAGAGTAGAACTGCCTTCTGTTTGTGGCAGTGTAGGTTTAGTTCCAAGCAATGTGGCACCCCAGTACAGCCTATCATGGTGGAAGAAACATTTCCTTCCTTAGTGTTCACTATAGGGTATTGCAAGCAAATGGTTGCTAGATGCACTGGCTCACCCACAGGGATGCTATTGGGCAGGCTGAGGTAGCCATGTTAATCTCCTTTTCAAAAAAAATCACATGCAGCTTTAAGCTTACTCAGCTTCCTTTTTGGGGTGGGGTGGACTTGCAGGGGAACTGATGCCTCACTCAGGTTGAGCTTCATACAATATTTCAGCAACACAGCAACCAAGTTGTCAGTAGGGGCTGTTCATCTTATTAGTGTGCTCCAGGCAACTGTCAGTGCCATCTTTTCGCTCCAGTGCTTCGTGTTTTTAATTCGGAATCTATAGCTCAAGGTTGCACAATTTACCTGCCATAACACTTCTCTTTTCTTCCCATGCCTGACTTCCTTGTCATGTTCCTATTAACCATTACGCCACATCTCAAACTCCTGGGATTATCATATCAAGGAGCAAGTCGTTGTTATCATCCCAGGGCTTTTACAGAGATGGCTATTCTCTCAACTGTGAAATCACCGAATGAATGAATTCTCCCACACAGAAACCCTCTAGCTCTTCTTTTCCATTTACCCCAAGACTGGATACATATAATAGGATGAATTTTGGGGGGCAGCGAGGGCTGGGTTGTGTTTTAACAGAATAGTTGTAGGTTGGTGACATTTATAGCATATTATCACTCAGCTAGTGTTCAGTCAACCATCGGCTGCCTCGTTTACAGCCATTTCTCCAAGTGATCCCAAAAAACACAGGAAAGATTGCTTCATACTGACTTAGAAAAAAATAGAAATTTATCTAGTTATAACCTGGGATGGAAATTCCCTGTGTTTTGATAACTCCTGGCTGCAAGGGCCATCTACTCAGCTCTAATATGTCTGGACTACCTTAGAAGAATGAAGATCTGCACTATCGTTCTTCTGGCTTTTATGAAGCTAAACCCAGATTACACAAATGTAGAAGATCTGCAAGATAATTTCATGTTAGAAAGAAGCAAAAATCAATGACAAGATGATAAGATTAAAACAAATGATGAGAGCGGGAATCTAACTCAAACTTGCTTCCAAAAATTCAAATTTATATACATTTCATTTGGTTCAATCAAGTCATAATGATTGATAGATGCAGGAGTTCCTTGGGAGAGGAACCAGGATCGACATTTGCTGTTATTAGAATTATTGAAGTTTACACTGTCTTAATTGCCTGACCTTCTCTCTGTCAGCATCGCCCTTGAGCCAGTGCCACCGACTGGACTCATCCACTTCAGCCCGACTGGGCCGGGCGAGCTGGGGGTAGCACTTCCAGAGACCACCTTCTGCACAGGAACAGGTCAAAGTGCTGTGGACTCACAACTCAGAGTTGTGAGCACCAGATTCACTCCCGAAGACAGTCGTTGCACAGCAGAGTACAGCAGAGCATAAACCACTCGGAGAACAGCTCTGTAGAATAACTACTTTTATTCTATCTACAACTATCATACAAACTATATACAGAGCTAAATGGAGAAGCTGAACTGCACTGTCTGCAGCTGCTCTTAGCAGCAACCTTATCTATACAGAGATAACACACTCTCTCTCTAACACTCAGTCTCTCTCTCTGATGTGAGGCTGGAGCGGAATAAGTAGTGAGCAGAAACCGCCCCCCCTCCTCTCTGGAGAATCAGCAGAGAGCATCAGCAGATTCTTGGAATGGGAGTGGTGAAATCTCCTCACTGTCCAGAGAATTGGACTGTAGCACCTATTGCCTTTCCAAAATGCCAGTTAGATCAGGTTGTTCTGGCTGGGGCTGATGGCAATAGCGTAGGTAGCCAGGGGCAGGTGGTGGTAGTTTTGCAGTCCTCACCAGGTGGATGTGGGGCCTGTAGGGTGTCACAGGGGTCTGCAGTGTTTTTTATGTTGGCTACTGAATACCAGGGGTTTTGTTTTGGGGAGTTTGCAGGTGGCACTGTGGTTGCTTGGCAAGATCGCCTTAGAAGGTCAACCAGATGATTTGAAAATTAAATGGTTGTTGGCAAATGTTGATAAGTGCATCAGCTATAGGGTGGCCCTATTTCATTAGCGGCAAGAAATATAACAGCAACCTTTCTGGATGGTGCAAGTGCTAAATCCTAGGGATGCTGACATTGTAGATTTGCCTTGTTCTGGTGTCGTGTCGGCAATGCTTTTTTCTGTTTTGCAGTTGTGCGATTTGTGTTCACATTGTATTGTAATAGTCATTGGCTATTTTGATTTCCCTCGAAAAGCTCAACAACTTTGACTGCTTTAAAAAAAGCTACAGGCACTAGCGGGGGTTGCTACACGCTGGCTGATGGGAGCATGGTCCAAAACATATAGAAAGCATTAGGGATGGGAAAGGCTGCATATCTGCTTGGATAGGATGGAGGTGTTTTCACAAAGAGGCTGAGGTGCTGTCAAAGGATTTAGCACTTCTAAAAGAAGTGTAATTGACCTATGCACAACAATGCAAACAATCAATGCAACATATTCCTTTGTCCCAATATGTCAAGGAATGATCTACAGATAACTTCATAGGGGATTTGAGTGTAGGTAATTATCAAGAAACAGAGCTAGCATATGAGTGAAGTATATGGATGTGTTCTAAGTAAAATACAGTATCTTTTCAAAACTGGATAAATCATCAGGCCATCATCCTTGACTTGTCTTAGAGAATTTCATTTATTATTTTTATTAATTATTTAGCTGAGATTCATACATTGCAGGGCATTGGACTAAGTGACCCACAGACAGGGGTGAATGAAGGCTAACCAACACCAGGGGTGAGTGAAACTGCCAGCTGCGCACGCATTGTGCCGCTACATACGACGCATACGTGGTGTCGCTACATAGGGCGTACATACAGCGTCGCTACATACAGTGCATGCATGTGACACTGTGCATGCATTGTATATAGCGGTTTGCTGCTGGTGCTGCCTGAGCGCTGTATGGATCCTCTGGTGGGATCCTCTGCTCACAGCGGCGGGATCCTCCGCTTGTGGGCATGTGCGGCATTGCTATGTACAGCACATGTGTGCGACACCGCACACGCGTTGTATGTAGCGGTTTGCTGCCGGTGCCGCTCGAATGCCGTACGGACGGTGGCGGGATCCTCTGCTCGCGGCTGCAGCTGCAAACGGAGGATCCTCCACATGCGGCTGCGGCGGCACAATGGCTGCTTGCGCTGCCGCGCCTGGGGGCAGTGGAACAAACACCCCTCTGAGGTGCCTTCTTGTCACCCCCCAGACATGGCACCCGGGGTGCACCGCCCCCCCGCTCCCCCTTGAGATGCCACTGCCCTCAGGGTCCCTACAGTTCTATGATTCTATGTACTCATACCGTTATCTGGGCATACCAAATCTTATACCTCAGCCTAGGTATAGTGAGGCCTAGTCTCCAGCTCAGAAAACAATAATACTCATAGAATTGTAGGGTTGGAAGGTATCCCAAGGGTCATCTAGTCCAAACCTGTGCAATGCAGGAATGGCAACTAAAGCATCCATGACAGATGGTCACCCAACCGCTTAAAAACCTCCATTGTAGGAGAGTCCACCACCTTCTGTGGGAGGCCATTCCAATGTTGAACTGGCAGTGGTGGCTGGGACTGGTAGGGTGGAAGGCAGACCAAGAGAAGGTGAAGCCAGAGCTTATGATAGGCAGAGCCAACTAATTCTCATTTTACCCCATCCTCCTATCCCCTGAGTTCTACAAAGCCAACTTTGAGATTAAGGAAGAGGAAACTGACAGGCACCCCCTGAACTGGGTGTAAATTGGAAGGCAGATAGGTTGGTGGAGATTGGCTGAGGGCAGACTGAGGTTGGTGGGGCAGTGCCCCATTTTCTTTAATGGCTGAGCCACCAGTGCTGATTCCTGCTGTGCTCACATTAATAAAAATGGAGACTGTTCCCAGAGATACAGTCCCAGTTGTAATAAAACATTTCAGCACAAGCCTTTTGTTTTTCAACTTCTCCACTGAGATTTTGAACATGCAATAAATGGTTCAGGGAACAAACTCGACAGCAGAGAAGGCTACTGCTGAAATATTAACTAGGGGTTGGTAGCATGCTGGCTTACTAAATAAGTTGGTAGGGAGCTGGCTCCCCACAGCGCACCACATTCTGATCCTTGACACTGGTGTTCTCAGGGAACTTGGAACAGTGGGCAAACTTATACATATGGTAATTACCTGAAAAAAGTAATTAATTTTTGTCCTATTTCAGCTGCACACACTGGGCATACAATGACATTTTGCATAATACAGAGAGGCTGGCTGATCGAAAGGGCTCGCAAGCCCTATAGTTTATTATACCACCCCAGTTCACTGAATTTTTCCACAGGGGGGTGGTTTTTATTTACTCTTTCACGTTTATGGACTACCAGCCCCTAATAAAATATTTTATTTCCCCCTCCAATCTTCCTCTTGGAGTGCTGGGCTTCTGGTTTTATTTTAAATAGTTGAGTTTTCATAGGAGGTCACAAAGGCCACTTATAATGAGACACAGTCTGAACCGGAAAGGTCCGTGACTGTTATGGGAAAGGCTTTTGTCTCCCCTGGATGTTTGGGCCAAAGGCAGCACTCGATTTGGTTCTGATTCTACACATCATTCCCAGTAGACCTTTTCTTTTTTAGAGGGCATTTCTTTCTCTTGACCACTAACACACTTTTAATAGGTACACAATGAGTCTTTGGTGAATTGCATAGTCTCTTTGAAACCAGTGGGTAACAAGAGCTGAACAAGAGCATTATGAATAAGGCTCAGCTGCATTTTCCACATTTTAAATTTCTGCATAGAAAAAGCTATACTTTCAACAAATGTAGAATTTATTTAAAAGGCAGACAGTCAGTGGAAATGGGGGTTTGGTGTGTGTGTGTGTGTTTAAAACAACTTTAAGGAGAGCAACTTCCCAGATTGGAGCTCTGAAGTTCCAAGGCAAGACCTGTGGGATGTGCAGAGAAGACCATGATAAACTTGGCTGAAGGAACTTATCTAATCCGTGTGTGAGCTATAAAGCCCCCTCTTTTGAATGTGCACTTAGAATAAGAATCTGTTCATCTGAAGGAGATTTACTCAGGAGTAAGTGCCCATCCACACTTGACTTCTCCCATGCCTGGAAAGCATGGATCTCAGTGGTTTTGTTTGTTCCATGCATTCTAGGCATGGGTCAGAGCAGTTTTCTGTTTGCCCTACCAGTTTTCCTGGGAAAACTTGCTCTTTACTGCTGAATCAGATCAAACGTCAATCTGCAGAAATGTCAATCTGATTGACATTTGCTCCAATTCAGTGGTAAGGAGTAGGTTTCCCATGTGTGGGGGGCGTGGACAAGCAGAAAGCAGAAGTGTGGACAAACCCTTAATGGATGTAGGATTGCTGCCCTAAAAGGACAATGCTGGGGATGGGGATGGAATTTTCAGGGGTGGGGGGAATTGTACATTGTATACCGACTTCTTGTATTTTTAGGAACATTGCAATCTATAAATATTTAAATAAATATTCTGTTTCTCTGCACAGCTTTTTTTTTCTAATTCCCATCTTGCTCCTTGACTTTGATCAGTTGTATTTCATCCCCGCCCCCATGAGATGCACTAAAAATTCACTAAAAGCAATTTTTACACATTATATACACTATTGCACCCAGTATTATACACATAATATTATGAAATGCACTACATGTATATACAGTCTAGGTTTCCTAAACTAACCAGCATGTAAACAGATATTCACAACAATGCATAAAATGTATAACTTACAAAGTTAAACTGTAGAAATATAGTACCACTTCTGAGTTGACTCTATGTACAATAGACATATTTTTATGTTTAACCTTGTGTATAATTAGTTGGGCTTTTTAAAAAACAACAACAACTATGCATGAGCAGCTTGGACATAAGCAGGTGCTTGATGCAAGAGGAGGTCTAATGTGGGCAAACTTTATTGGGTAGGACCACTAAATTTAGTGTATAATCCATTTAAAACTGATTCCTCCTTCACTGTTAGCTGGGGAAGTCCCCTGGTCACCTTTGAAAACTTGTGCAATTCACACGAAGCCTGAAAATAGGAAGGGAAACTTGCAGCTTATATTGACATACTGACTTTAGTTCTAATTTCAAAAGCAGCTGTGCAAGTGATCGGTTCAGACATCTGATAAGAGCAACTAATCTGTCTCTCCCCTGGAAGTGGGGAGAGAGAAGGGGGGATTGTTACCTGTCTCTGACTCCATGCATATTTGGTGCATTGTGCTATGCTGTAGAGGAACAGTGGTGTTCTTGGTATTTTAGGAGGGCAGGGACAATGTGAGAAGCTAACTGGACATCCTCAGTTGTTACTCTTTACCAGGTTCAAGATCTTATACTTCTCCAAGAAAACACACCTGAAAATTTTATATTGAAATCTAGACAGGCAAGACTAGAAAAGAACAACATTGAAAAGAAGCAATAGGAACCACTCCGAAAACAATTTCAATTTCATAGTAATATTAAAAGTAGCAGTGAATTTCTGCATGCTCTGCCTCAAGGCTTTCTCTGTTAATTTACCAGTTAGCAATCAATGTTAAAATATTCATTTATTCTTACACTGTTTTGGTAATGGTAATTTCTTGCATCTGTCTGTATGAGGTGGCAGTAGAGGCATGCAGTTTAAAAAAAGTATTTTAGGAACATTTAGAGAAAGGAATATTTAGAGAAGGTGGCTTTGGCGTCTTCAGGTACATAACTTCAATCTGCAGAAGGTATGAACACTGAACAACCTTTTACAGAACACAACCATTGTCCCCATATGATGGATGTAGAACTGAGGCACAGTATTTGGTTAAGAGACTTAGTCTGCACTGTTCAAACAGTTTAAACAAGCTGTTTCCCTGCTGCCCTCCAGATATTTTTGACTACAACACCATCAGCTCTAGCCAGCACTGGCCTGGAGGGTACCAGGCTGAGGAAGTCTATTTTACACTATGTGCATTACAATTTGACTGATTTTCTTTTCTTTGTGTGAGAGAGAGGTGGCACAGCATAGTGGCTAACAGGTTGGACTATAAACTGGGATCTGCCTCGATCAAATTATACTTACTTGGTGGTCTTGGGTGAGTAGCTATTTTTTTAGCCCTCCCATCATGTATATTTATCCTGCAGGGCCCTCAGCATTGCCTGTCAGTAGCTCCTGAGCAGAACTGTTAGCATACCGCCCAACTTTTCCAGAGCCAAAATTGGGACGTGCATCTTGTGGGATGCGCTCCTGAGTGAGTCATGTGACTCTTGCTGCACTCTCAACCTGAATGAAGAGCTTTTTCAGAGTGAGATCTTGCACAGTATCCCAAAACACACAATCACGGCCCTGAGAAAGTGCTTTTGGCCGCAAGAGCATGGTGCGAGAGAGTGCAAGATCGCGGCACCCAAAATGACTGCCATGATCCCACAAAAAAGGGATGTCCTGTTTTTTCAGGGTACTTGGGAGGTATGTTTTAGGAAGGACACATATAACCTGGTCAGCCTCCCCCATGATCTTGAGATGTAGTCATTGTAGTAAGGTAAAGGGACCCCAACCATTAGGTCCAGTCGTGACTGACTCTGGGGTTGCGGCACTCATCTCGTTTTATTGGCTGAGGGAGCCGGCGTACAGCTTCCGGGTCATGTGGCCAGCATGACTAAGTCGCTTCTGGCGAACTAGAGCAGTGCACGGAAATGCCATTTACCTTCCTGTCAGAGTGGTACCTATTTATCTACTTCCACTTTGATGTGCTTTCGAACTGCTAGGTTGGCAGGAGCAGGGACCGAGCAACGGGAGCTCACCCCATTGCGGGGATTTGAACCGCCGACCTTCTGATCGGCAAGTCCTAGGCTCTGTGGTTTAACCCACAGCACCACCCCTAGGTCATTGTAGTAACAATGTCTAAATAAGTATAGTAGTAGAAATAAATTATCATATATAATGTTAATACAAATCTGTGCTTTTTTAATAAAAAAAAGTGATGCATTTTCTCTTTTTTCTTGACGCACAATGAGTGCCCTACTTCTGGGGCATTAAAAGGGCACATTATGTTGTACTACTGGTGCTGGATCAGGCCTACTGCTATTGTTGTGCTAAGCATTAAATGTGGGGATTGAACATCTGGAATCGCTTCAAGTCAATTGGTTCAATGTAAATTAAAGCTTCTGGTTAAAGTGCTAACACAAGGTGTTTTAAGAATGGGACTACCATGTATCCTTGTTAAGGAACCTGCCATTAAAAAATTACCAAGATCCAAATCTCCTTCAGTGAAGGGGTGATTGGTTTTGAAATTCAAAGGTCACCTCTGCGGTGAAACAAACAGCCAGCCAGATACTGCTGATTTGGAAATATTGCACTTGTCCTAAATAGTTAATGCATTTACAGCAGCGATTCTAACTCCATTTTCTGTCTTATTTTTAGTTTTTGCATACATATTTAAGGAGTAAGAACACTATTCGGTTCTTCAGCTTGATTGGGTCAAAGCAGAATGTGATTTTCAAGTTCACACACCTGAGGTAGAAGAATAAACAACAGAAAAGTGACACCAGGCCAGGCCGTAAGGAAACCACTAGAAAGGTATAAGTTTTTGTAGACGACAGTCCATTCACCATATGCACAGAGTTACAGGTATTATATGCACATGGTTTTTGTGGAGCAGGGTTGTAAACAGTGAAACTGGAGGAAAATTAAATGCAGAAAGAACAGGGACATATTGGCACTGCCAGTCAACACCTGCTATGTTGCGAAACTCTTACTTGTCCTGATTTGATCTACAAGTGCTAGCATTAAACTTCTTGGTGAATTGTAATTCAGCAGTTTCACGTTGTAGTCTCTCTTTGATATTCCTTTGTTCCAGTATGGCCACTGTGATATATGCCAGAGTGAGGTTTAAGTGTTCCCCCCTTTGGTTTTTGAATATTGCCATTAATAATAATAACAATTCTAATACTACATATATAACAAATATATGCATTTTGGTACACATTCTTTGATTGGAGAATTACACTGCAGAATTAACAGAAGTGCAAATTTCAAAGAAGAGCTTTGATTTGGTTTGTGTAAAGGTCCGGGAAGTGAAAATTTTGTATTTTCTTCCTATTCTGCTTAAAACTAAAACAAACTGCAAGCAAGGCTTAGCTTTCTCTGAGAATCACCTTCCCACATCCCTTCAGGTAACTTGCATCTCATCTTTTGCGGGGATTAGGTTCCTGGCCATCATGCCTATAAGCAAAATCGCTTAAAGCCAGTAACTCCCGGAACCGTCCCCCACTGCAAGGTGGAGGGCTGTTTGCCTGGCTTTGGGAAGAAGGCTGGAGGGCTCTCGTAGGGGCCTAGAGTCCTCCTACTTATTTACGAAAGCCTAGTAAGTGCTTGATCAGCTTTGGGAAGGAGGAAGGAGGTCTCTAGGAGCCCTCACACCTCCTTCGCAAAGCCTGGTACCTTACTAACCAAGCTTTGGGAAACTGGCGTAACTTGCTGCATTCCCAAAGCTGGGTAAGCAGGTTTGTTCAGCTGGGGAAGGGAAATAAATAAATGGAGAGTGGATTTCTCTTTCTTTCTTTCTTTCTTTCTTTCTTTCTTTCTTTCTTTCTTTGCATAACAATTTATTGATTTCCCAAATATAACGAAAAGTAAAAAGACAAAAACAATACAATACAATACAATACAATACAATACAATACAATACAATACAATGACTTCTAGTTCCTTCCTTGGTTCCATTGTTTATAATATGTCAATTGCATGTCCATTGTTCAGTTTGAGACCTATTTAAATTACTTTTTATCCATTCATAACAAAATTACAAGTACTTTTTAAAACCCTGCTAATGTATTAACCTGTGTACAGTGGTACCTTGGGTTACAGACGCTTCAGGTTACATATGCTTCAGGTTACATATGCTTCAGGTTACAGACTTCGCTAACCCAGAAATAGTACCTCGGGCTAAGAACTTCGCTTCAGGATGAGAACAGAAATCACACGACGGCGGTGCAGCGGCAGTGGGAGGCCCCATTAGCTAAAGTGGTACCTCAGGTTAAGAACAGTTTCAGGTTAAGAACGGACCTCCGGAATGAATTAAGTTCTTAACCTGAGGTACCATTGTACAATGCTTCTGTATAGATGCAATAAACGTCTTCCATTCTTCTTTAAATTCGTTGTCGTCTCTTCCTCTTAGTTTCATTATCAGTTTTGCCATTTCAGCATATTTCATTAATTTAACTTACCAATCTTCTTTAGTTGGGACACTTTCTTCTTTCCAGAGAGTGGATTTATTCTGCTCTCCATTTATTTATTTATTTAACCCTACCCATGCAAAGCTGTGATCGTGTAGGTAAATATAGGGTTGCCATATCTTGAAGAGCAAAAAAGAAGACAGCCCAAGCTGGGGAAAGAGAAACGCATGTGTGGGTATGTGGGGCCGCTGCCACCGCGCCCATGGGCCTCTTTCCCTGGCTCCAGCTGGCAGCAGCCACGGTGTACAGAGCAGCCCAAGCCCCCCCCCAAAAAACGGGCATTTCCTTTAAAATGTAAAAATTTGCCTCCAAAAAGAGGACATGTCCAGGTTTTCCCAGACGTATGGCAACCTTAGAAAAAAAGTATCAGATGTGAGTTACCTGTATATTTTTAAAACCCCAGCAGGAGGAACTGTTCTATGCAACTCAAAGCTTGCATGCTAAAGTGTGAACTTGGGCTTGTTCCCAGTAAAGGCATTGTCTTATGGTCCCTTGGACCGTGCTGTTTCTTGGCATCGCTTCAGATATGTCAAAATTCCTACACTCCTGTGTAAGAAGTACACAATTCTCCTGTGATGACTGCATATTTACTTCACTGTGCCTACACTGTGCACGTGCCTGCAAACATTGTTTTATCCTTCTCAGTCTTAGAATTAGGCTATTCTGATTAATTCAGAGGACACTTGCTGTCTTTTAAAGGTCTTTTCCTAGCTTCCCCTCCGACCTGCTGCTTGCAGGCTCCATGTTAGCGCAGTGCTAATTGCTGAATCAATTACCATTCCTTTGAAGGATCCCTCCTCCAGATCAAAGCTAGATCTCAAAAGTTTCCTTCCTGGGTAAATAATGACATATCAAGGGTAAATTGTTAATGTATATTTTTTGAGAAAATCCTGTAAACTGCACTGAGGGTGCAGAATGTCTCACATGGTCTCACACTTAATGTGTTACATTTAAATTGCATTTCTAATTATTATCTTGTAAGTTGCTGAGAGGCTTTGTGTAGGTGACTCACAAATCTTATAATTATCATCATCATTATCATCACAGTGCCTTTAACTTGGGTCACACATAATAGAAAGAGTCTCTTGCCATCACTTTGGGAGTGCCCATGATTGCCCATTGAGCTTGTGACCAAACCACATTTGCACAGAGACACATTTTTGGTAAACTGGTGCCTATATGCCAGGGTGGGAACTGGATCCATCTTCCCCACTGCATAGGTAAAGTTTTAAAGTGGGCGGGGTCACCTGCCACTGAGCTGATACTCAGCTGATGTTGCAATAATGTTAGGTGACCGAATTTTGCTCACACAATTTCAAAATCAAACTGTGTGAGCAAAGGCAAGGTCTACAAAGCACTGATTGTTGGTTCTTCTGAAGCACTGTACATCAACTGATAGCTGGATTTTGCAAAAATCTGATGCATAGCACTCTGCAGAATGCAAGTCAGCCGAGAGATGGAGATTGCTAAACCCTGTGCAGAGCACTTCAGAAGCTCTGACCATCAGGGTTTGAGAAGTCCAGTGCCCAGTGCTTTGTGCAGGTACCACCCATCAGGAGTGTCTGCAAACCCTCTTTAAGCTGAGCCATATCTTTACCTGCACCTTATATGACATCAAATGTAGGCATGGGTTGGCCAGGATGGCCCTGCAGGTCAAATGGAGGCCAGGCAGGGTTAAGGAGACTCACAGGCTGAAGGTGCCCATCTCTGCCCTATGTGGATGCTGATATGCAAAATCTGTGATAGCTGTGATCATGCAGCACTTTTCAAATGTGTGTGACAGATGCAGATGTGACAAATGTGACAAATCTACTCTTCAGAAGCACCATCTGAGTGCACTATAGTTGATTGTACTGGCTTCCACCATTTGTTTGCAGTTACTTCAAAAAAAACCCCACAGCATATCTGTTTTCAGTGAGATTGTGGTGTAATAAACATTCATTTAGAAGAGGGGGCGGAAACATAATGTGCTCGGTGACAAAAAGATGGGTCTGACATTTTCTTTGGAGTTGTTTATTAAGTTTTGTTATAGTGTACTTAAGGCTTTACATGATGAATTCTTATTTCACTCATATTGCTCTTACTCTTACTTACATCTACATTATCATTACAAACTTGGTATTTTTGTACAGAAGTACTCTATCCCTGATCCTTATTTAGTGAAATGTGTGAAGATCTATTCTTACAATTTTCCTTTTTCTAGGAAACCCCATTTAAAACTTAAACCAAAAGCTCTGCAGCGAAGAATGTCAGCTTTGGGATGCTTTGCATTCCCAATCCTACACTTCCAGGCAATGGAATACAGGATTTTTACAAAATGGGAAGGACGTTTTGAGGAGGAAGATCTGGTGCTGCTGCTAGGTACAAAGCTAATCCTATAAAAAGGACTTGAAGTGTTTGTCCAGGTAAAAAGTTAAAAGTAGAGGACCCCTGGACAGTTAAGTCCAGTCAAAGGTGACTATGGGGTTGCAGCGCTCATATCGCTTTCAGGCCGAGGGAGCCGGCGCTTGTCGACAGAAAACTTTCCGGGTCATGTGGTCAGCATGACTAAACCGCTTCTGGTGCAATGGAACACTGTGACAGAAGACAGAATGCATGGAAACACCGTTTACCTTCCCATCGCAGTGGTACCTATTTATCTACTTGCACTGGTGTGCTTTCAAACTGCTAGGTTGAAGCGGATGGTCTAAACCACTGAGCCTCTTGAGCTTGCTGTTCAGAAGGTCAGCGGTTCGAATCCACATGACAGGGTGAGCTCCTGTTGCTCTGTCCCAGCTTCTGTTTGTCCAGGTGTACTTAGCTCAAGTGTCAAATTCTTCTGCCTGCACCTTGGAACTTCACTCCCCTCTCCTCCCACCATGCACCCCTGTTACCCCCACCCCCAAATCTGCTGTCAGAACAGATTTAGTGGGTGCATGGGAGGGAAAGTCCTGTTCCACTCATGCATTGACTTTTTTGGATTAAACTCAGTACATTTGCTCACTATAATTGGGTTTCTCATAGCGTGAGGATATCACCACATATATTTATGATAACTGCAGTTTCTGTTAATAGGAACACTTCTTTTTAAAAAAGGAAAGTGAAACTAAATATTGTTCTAAGCAATATGGCTACTGTTGGCTACACACACAAGCCATCCCTGTGGATAAAAGTGTAAGAAATAGATTAGGAGGGATTTGCTGGGCATTTAGACAGAGAACGTCTCCCAGTAAATCTGATTATCAGAACCACATAGTACTCAGTGATTCAGAAAGCCAAAAGGATGATATCAATATCAAGCCTGATTTCTGAGCAGCAAGGCCTCTTTCGCTCTCCCTCCCATCCTCCCTCAGCGGCTGTCAGTCTTTGAGTGTCTAGTAGATGGAGTGTTGCCTGTTCCCTGTCATGAGCAAATTGTGTTAGACAAGTGCATGATGTCTCAGCCTTGTACAACACACTGCTGACAGAGAGAGCAGCGATGCAGAACTTTGCAACAAGGGTCACATGCCCTACTTGAAGAACAGAGTGAAATGCCCCTTTTGCTGTCCCTGGGCATGCACCTGCTCTTTGCTCCCACTGGAAGACATTAATGACTGTGGTGGAACGATATTCCATTGGAAGAGGTAAGCGTGGCAGTTGTGTGCATGAGGGTTGGGAGCAGGCCAGGCCAGAGGGTTCTCTGCAAGGTGACACTAATTAATCTCTGTGGCCCTGCTCTCTCTATTTTACATAAGGAGCCAATCAAGACACTGGGCCACCCAGCAACCTGGGTGTATATTAGCAACTTTCTAGATCCTGCTTCTTATCTAATGACTTCAGTTCTGCTGACTAATTGGATTCCAGGTTAATTGCCTTCCTTTTCTTTTTGCCTTACAAGGCTTTTGCTTATTTTAGCTTCTCTTGGGTTATAATTTCTTTAGAGTGTGTGTGAGCAGGGGATGATGATGATGATATAAAGGAATAGGCCTGCAAGCCCCAAATACTAAGCAGGCTCATGGATAACCACTGGGTTTGCCATTGTTCACATGAGCAATAGTAAAGTGGCCAGAATACAGACGCAAATGCCTATTCTACAAATGTAATTTTTCTGTGACCCATGGTGCAGTTTTGCGAATGGCAATGTCCCCTTCATTGGCTTTCCCAAACTGTTTGCTGATTGATTTCTGTATTTCAAAAATATTTCCCACTGCAGCCCCCCCACCCCACCCATTGGTTGATGGGCATTGCTGCGTCTTGTGATCAGTTATGCAGGGCAGTGCTTACCTGTCCCCTCCAATATTTTATTCAACTTGGCACCCCAGCTCAGACCCAACCTTCTAACACCAGCTGGACAGTGGAGGGGCAGGGTGGTGGTGGGGTTGGGGCCTCATGGTTGCAGTGGCAGAACCATCAGATTAGCCAGTGGTGGTCTTATGGGCTAATTGTGTGACCACAAGCTTGCTGTCACCATGTCACAGACTCAGCCTTGTAAAGGGAAGTGATGCCATTGTCATGAAAGCAGTCCTTTGGCTGCACCCCACCTCCTGCTGGCACCACTTGCTACCGTTGGGTTGGACAAAAAAGACCATCTTTGCATCTTTGCTGTTCCTGTTTCAGCTTTATTAGCCTGGTAGTTATGCCCTAATGTGTATAACTGGGACTGTATTAGCCACCACTCTTTGAAAATACATTGAGAACTATGCATGAAAAGGAGCGAGTTGTTGTATGGCACTCTATCACCATTGTACCTGAGCGTATGCAATTAGACCACGTGGGTAACTGGTAATAGTCCATGCAGCACAGCTGAGCTGCTGAGCCTCAGCAAGCCAATCTCATTTTATAGATGACAGGGAAAGCAGCTCTGAAGATCAATTCAAGCACTGCAATGTGTGTGCAACCAGATAAAGAGCTTTTGAAAAAAAATTCTAAAGAGATGAAGGATGGAAATGGCTGTCAATACAGAGAGCAGCCAGAAAGAAGAGGGAATTTAGACATTTGGACCTGCTGCCAAAGAAAAGTTGTTATAGGATCACTGTAGACTACAAGTAGCTGCTCTGCTCATACCGCATGCCAAAACTTGACTTCACGGCTCTTCTGAATTCTACCTCTCCCCCTCCCTGATTCTCTTCCACTAATCACTTAGGATTCTAATGGAGATGAGAGAGTCATAAATGTAACTGTGTTTATTTGTGCAGGAATACAGGTAGTCCCTGCAGCAAACAAATAACATATGAGCAAATAAACACCTTAAATGTCTGTGTACATGCACCTGGAGCTCTGATGATGTTTTGGGGAGTCCCGATCCCGTGCATGAATGTTTAGGGATGCATCCCTCACAGACTGTTCATATTTGTAGTGATTTAATAAAAGGAACACCCAGAGAGTATATATTCCTTGACCACTTGATAACTACAAAATATGGTGGCAATGTACTTAATAAATAAAATATGCTTTTGCAGTCATGTGGCTAAAAAAGACTGTGCCAAGATAATCTTATCGCCAAATGTCCAATAAGATATGCAAACAATAATCTTAACAACCAATAACATAGGAGTGCAATTAGATTCTGAAGATACTGAATGCTCTAACCAGATACATATCAAACAAAATGAAAATCAAGCAAAGGATGAAGCAGTCCTCATACCCTAGTGCTGAGATGCAGCCTTAACAGGACCTACCTTCTTTTTTGCCGCTGTTTGAGATTAGGGCTGCAACCCTTAATTGGCTAGTTGGTTAACTACTTTAAAACACTTTTAATCAGGGAATGTTGTAACTCTGGCTTTCCTGTGTGGCGCAGGGCCTTGGACCAGATGGCTTACAAGGCCCAACTCTCCAGTGCTAGTCTGAATTGGACAACACTTAATTATTTTAAATATAGAACTGTAGAATCATAGAATTGTAGAGTTGGAAGGGAGACCAACGGACATCTAGTCCAACCTCCTGCAATGCAGGAATAAAACTCTAGATGGCAGGCACCCTTCTGGAAGTAGCATCTTCCCTTTCTCTTGGGTTGACAGTTTGCGTAATTAAAATATACAGTGGTACCTCGGGTTACATACGCTTCAGGTTACAGACTCCGCTAACCCAGAAATAGTACCTCGGGTTAAGAACTTTGCTTCAGGATGAGAACAGAAATCGTGCTCCGGTGGCACGGCGGCAGCAGGAGGCCCCATTAGCTAAAGTGGTGCTTCAGGTTAAGAACAGTTTCAGATTAAGAACGGACCTCCGGAACGAATTAAGTACTTAACTTGAGATACCACTGTACTGTATATGGAACTTTCCAAGCTTTAAAATTGAATTTACTCAGTATTTTTGGGTGCTTCTCTCTCACCATATGCATCTCGTTAATCATTGGGAATGGCTGCTCCAGAACCATCCACGTGACCTGTTATTTGTACTGTGATAATAAGCACGGCTATAAGCTTCCACAGGGTACATAGGAGAAGTGAGATGAAACTGAAACTGCAAAGCTAATGCCCCAATTGAACTTTTCAGCATTGCTATGATTCCAAATATCCAGGGAGACAGCCGTGTTAAGTCTGTTGTAGCAAAAAAACAGCTAAGAGTTTGTGACACCTCAAAGACTAACAAATTGATTATTGCATTTGATGAAGTGACCTCTGGTCCATGAAATCTTATTCCATAATAAATTTATTATCGGGATTTGTGAAACAGCACCAGCACATCTCCAAGAGCCTTGTTTTCCTAAAGATGTGGCACCCTGCAGGTATTAATTGGCCTGCTATTAGCCAATGGACAGGCTCAGTTTCTAATGAATGATCCTTAGATGCAAATAAGGAGCCATTATTTATATGATAGTGCAAAATTAATTATTCATTGGAGGGAGAAAACCACCAGGGAGAAGGCAAAGGAAAGCACAATAAGCAATTAACTGCTTTCATCAGTACTGCTTGCACCTCATTAGTCTGTATTCATTTAATCAATACTTCTCCCCAGGAATATATTTGTTGCAGGAAGCTATAGGAGAGCACCAGACTTGCAAAGTCCAGGCTAATGCATGCTAATATTTCCTGCAGGGAGGGGGAAGGTATGGCAAAGATGAGACTCTTATGCCCTTTACGGTGCAGTTTTTATAGAAGCTTTTCAAAGGTTTGCAACATTTCACAATGCATGATAAGAGACAGGATGATGTAGAGAAATCCGGGTTCAAATACTGACCCCATTCATCTCTGAAACTCATTGTATGATCTGAGCCAGTTAGTAGTATAGTTAAAGCCATGGTTTTCCCAGTAGTGATGTATGGAAGTGAGAGCTGGACCATAAAGAAGGCTGATCGCCAAAGAATTGATGCTTTTGAATTATGGTGCTGGAGGAGACTCTTGAGAGTCCCATGGACTGCAAGAAGATCAAACCTATCCATTCTTAAGGAAATCAGCCCTGAGTGCTCTCTGGAAGGACAGGTCGTGAAGCTGAGACTCCAATACTTTGGCCACCTCATGAGAAGAGAAGCCTTTCTGGAAAAGACCCTGATGTTGGGAAAGATGGAGGGCACAATGAGAAGGGGAAGACAGAGTACGAGATGGTTGGACAGCGTTCTCGAAGCTACTAGCATGAGTTTGACTAAACTGTGGGAGGCAGTGGAAGACAGAAGTGCCTGGCGTGCTCTGGTCCATGGGGTCATGAAGAGTCGGACACGACTAAACGACTAAACAACAACAACAACAACAACAAGAACAAGAACAAAGCTTACAAAATTGTTGTAAGTCTAAAAAGCTAGCAGCCACATGATGAGGCTCTGCTACCGGAGCTTAGAGGATCCAGAAACAAAACCACAAAATGATTTAGAAATGTGGCAGACTGAATTTAGGATTGGAAAAATGAGAAATCGAGAAAAACTGAAATTGACAGATTCACCCATCCCTATAGTATATAATGAGAAACTGAGTAAATTATTTTTATTATGATTTATTAAATTTATGTATCACCCTTCATACAAAGATCACAAGGCAGCTTACAACATAAAAACCACAAAATACAGAACATAGTAATAAAAAGAGAATCCCTCCCACTCTGTGCCATAGCATGTAGAAGCACCTGCATATCATTCAGCGTCAAAACAATGTTCACATGGCAGGTGCTCCTGTACATTATAACTGAAGGAGGCAGTGGGACTTGCCATGTGGGAATCTTGTTTTCACTGACATTCCCATGTGTGGAGGCATGAAATGTACACATAACTTTCACCAACAGTAAAACAACTCCAGAACCGAACCTTACAGCTGATATTCTACTGATCTCTTTGTATGTGTGGATGTGAGGGTGGGGTGGTGGGCTGGAGATGATCTGAGATCAAAGACTTTTTCTTTTTTCTTTTTAAAAAGCAGCCCAAGGATCCAGTTCTGGATATTGTTGCTCTTAGCCAAAACGATGTGCACAGCTCTGCAAATAAGAAGAAACAAAGCCAGCAAATAAAGAATTATCAAATGCTTTCCTCACCTGACATAACTATGTAGGACCGGTCTGTGAATCTGGAATATGGCTCCCTCGTGCAAAGATTCCTCAGTAAGCTGCTAATAAATTCTGTGCTTTGTAGTTGCTGATTTATTTTTTTAAAAGAGATTAATACTACTAATGAGCTGATTAAACATTGACAATCAGCCGAAAACAGTTTTTAATTAAATTTACATAGAAACAGTTGGCTTTAATTATAACAATTAGTTTGTTAAGGGAATTGAGAGTTTTCAGAAAGTGGTAAATAGACCCCTGCAAAGAAAAATGAGAGAGGGCTGAGGGAGAGGAAAATGCCCCCACTACACAATGCTATAGCAGCACATGCCCCAAATTCATTAGCAGGGCTTTGGTCCTGAAGGAAGAGAGATGCTGATCATTTTTTTGCTTCTTCCAAGGGTAGGTTTCTTCAGGCATACAGCAAAAGAAGCACAAAAAAGCTTTGTAAGAACTGAAATGGTATGAAATCCCCAGTTAGTAATTTGTTCATTATACACTTGTAGAGGAATGCAGCATATGAAACCTCTTGGAAGATAAAGTTGCAGAAAAATGATTGAATCTTGTTTACTTCGATTCATGTCTAATATCTCTGATTTTACTATGTGTTACTCACTTTCTTAAAAAAGCATTTTACAAAATTGCTTTTCCTTACTTTCCTCTACCCACCCATAGTAATACAAGTCATATGTACTAGCACAGAAACAACTTGATTATCTGATGAAGTATGCTTGCCTATTAGGCCCATGCAGCAATGTACATTTGTTTGCATTTTATGTCTTTGTTGTTTTTGCTGTATCGTATTAGTGTGGTTCTTCTAAAAATATTTCTAAGAATGAAGGTAAGAGAAATGGAGAAATACATACAAAAATGCTGATGAATTTTCATAAGAACCTTTAAACAACGCAAACTGATGTGGAGAACTGAGAAACTAAGAGAAACCAGAGCAGAAAGATTTGTCCATCCTTTTGGAGCATACTTTGCAGAATCAAACATGAAAGGAGCCCTAGTTCTGAGGCTGTCAGGTACCCCTTACTGGGTACACACTGATAAAATATAGTCCTTAGAGTCCCTAGCACATGGGATGTCAGCACACGCAGCTGAATCCAGTGTCAGAAAGGTCACCAACAGGGATGTTGGATCTGGGATTGCCTGACTGATGCTGCAGCCTTCTTCACATGTTTGCAGTAAATGCCTGCAGAGGGCTACAGTGGATTCAACATCTAAATATTATAGCAACTACATAAAATTTCATTAGGGGTTGAGACCCTATCCTCAGAACTTGCTCCTGTTCTAATCTATGCTTAAGCTTTGATATACAGATATTAGCTCCAGGGCCGTCTTACTCATAGGCACTAGAGGTGCAGGGCACCTGGGCGCCGGGCTCTCAGGGGCACCAGGCCAAGAGTCTGGGGCCCAAGAGTTGAGTCCAGGGAAGAGCCCGCCCGTCGGGTGGAGCGCCATGGCGAGCTCTTCTACTGTGGACAGCTCTGCACCGTGAGTTCGGGAGCGGCTGAGGCAGCTGGTCGGCACCGCCCTCCTACGCACCTGGGACAGGGCAACCTGGGGAGGGGGTGCTGGGCGGATCTTTGCACCCCGGCGCTGCATATGCTTAAGACAGCCCTGTTCATTTATATATAGGCAGTTGATGAGCATGTGCAAAGGAAAGCTCAAGGGCATCTTGTATCTCCATTTAACTGAATGGTGCAGCAATAAAGTGTTGTGTGACAGTCAGAGCCCTTGTGCCTCTTCAGAACTGACTGGAAGAGCCTCTATCTCTCCCATGGAGGTCAATATTGCTTTAAATCTGAGTGCCCTGCTGACTCTGACTGTCCTCATTTGCATTTTCTCCCTTACCTCCTTTCATTTTCCATGTGGCCTTTTAAACTATTCAGGCTGAACTCATATTTAAGTAACCACATAAAACCCTCCGAATGTCAAGAATAGTCACAAAAGCATCAGAGAGAAGGACTAGTGACAAGCCCTTAAAAGTTGGCCCCAGCTTCTTCCAGCCTAACGCAGAGACAACTGGAAGCCTGTTTATCTGGCAGAGACAAAGGCAAAAGAATGCAACAGCTCTCCACCCTCTTTATTTTACAAGTGTCATCTTGTCACAAGAGAGAGAAAATTGCAAGGGGAGGAGGAGAAGATAAAAGAGTCAGAGAAAACAAAGATGAACACTTGTTTCACATGAACAAGGTAAAAGGGGGGGTGGAATCCAAAGGGGAAAAATGATTTGTAAAACAGGAAAGTGAGACAGAGTGTCTGACACTTACGGAGTGTGAAAGATACAGAACAGAACACAGAAAGGCACAGTCCTGAAACATAAAATCAAATATATAATGCTTTCAAACAGGCAACAATAAGGAGATGTATTTGTTCAACAGGATTATCGAAGTGAAGAAAAGCACAACTGTCAGGGACTAGAAAAGGCCCCATCAGAGTTATATATTTAAAACAGTATTATACCAGTCATGGCTTCCCCCAAAGAATCCTGGGAACTGTAGTTTGTTAAGGTTGATGAGAGTTGTTAGGAGACCTCTATTCTCTTCACCGGGCTGTAATTCCCAGAGTTCACTTGGGAAGAGGAACTGATCGTTAAACCACTGTGAAATGGTGACTGGGACTGGTGGAAGTGCCTGACACTTGCAATTTTAACGTGCTAATCCTAGCTGGAGAAAGACGTGCAGAGAAACAGTATCTTGCTGGTTGCATTGCTTTGTGGGGCTGCCGCTGAAAACTGTTTGGTAGCTTTATTAGTGTAAGAATCTATTTTTACATGAATCCAAAAGGCTAGAGAGGGGCATGAGCTGGCCCCAGCTACAGGTTAAACCACTTAGTAATGGGATTTGGGCAGGAAGTAGAGGCAAATGGGGAAGAATGGTGTTGTGTCTACTGCCAGAGACAGAATGCCAATTTAACTGTAATTGCATGACTTTTTTTTCTTTAGCAAAAATAGAAGGCATGTGTCAAATTGCCTGTGAGCAGGGGGAGGATGCTTTCTACTATGCATCCAGGGTTGACCTAGTCCCAGCAGAACAAATGAGTTCAAAATACAATTTCTTGATGGCTTACTGAAAGCCAGAAACCACTGTTTGGCTGTCAGCCCTGCTCTCTCAGCTCAGTTTATGGACCTAGGAGATTACTGACAGCAGTTTTCACACCCAGACTTGCTGAGCATAATACAAACGTATTATGTAGCATGATGCCAGAGAAATAACATCTTTAGAGGCGCCGTCAGACATATGTCTGTTTTCTTCTCACATGTCTTGTAAACAGCAGCTTGGATGTTCACCTTGTTTTGCCAGTTTTCTCCCTGACTCAGTGATTAGCACACTGTCACAAAAGAAACCAGAGGAGGTGAACTAACTGTTTTAATGCAAGGTTGAGAAAGGAAACTTAAAGGAAACAAACATTATAAGAGATGCAGAAGGAGTTGGGTGTGCTTTGTTGTAAACATGGATTTATTATAGCTTAAGTTACAGAAAACATGCATGGATAAGAATTACTGTTAGCCATTCATTCATTGTAGAAAAAAATATAGCAAGTGAAGTCACTCGAAAGAGAAAACTGTCACCTTGAAATTGCAAATCAAGCTTCTGCAGTTGATCAAGGAATGGAAGATTAGCTCAGCTGAGCTGCTCAACCAAGTGGCAAAATCACCACTCTACATGGGGTGGGGTGGGGCAGCAACAGGTTTGCCTTGATTGCAGAGAGCTATGGTAATAAACCAATTAAATATCCTTTTCCTAACTCCATGGATTCACTGAACAAGTGGGGAAGGAGTAAGTGAGATAGGAGTGAGATTGACCTGCTGGCCCCACCACTAAAATCACATCTCGTACTGGCCACACCTCTGACTTTTGCATATACAGGTGATGAAAAGGGGCAGTTAATATGCATGCTGTTGTATTTGCCATAGGTGCTCCGTGAAACTGGGAACCATGTTTGCTCTGTGTGTGGAAAGGAACTGAAAAGGGTATAGGTTCCCTACACATCAGTTAAGGCTGAATCTGATAAGGTTCAGTAGACAACACAGAAGGGATCCCACAGTGTAATTTTGGCAGAAAACCTGAAGAAACTTATTAGAATATCCAGGCAGATAGGTTCCCATAGGTTTTGAAGTGCATTTGTGAGAAGTTAAATGTGAGAAGATCTGAGTTCAGGCGACAAGTAGGGATGGAGAAGAGATTTGGTTCAGCTTGCATTTTCATTCACATAACAAAATGCAGCCATCCTTCAAAATTCACACTTCTTTGAATTTTGTGATGCAAAAACTGTGCAAAAATGCATATGTTAGGGGAAAACATGCTCAAAACGCACGTATTAGTGAAAATAGCATACAAATTGCATTATATTAGGCAAGATTGCAGGCAAAAATGTATATATTAAGGAAATTTGCATACAAAAAGTGTTACTTCTTACAAAAAGTTTATACAAGAACATAAGCAGAAGTGGATATTTGGAGAGATGCACACTAAAAAGCAGATGAGTGTTTGCAGGGTGGGGAGGGGGGTAATATCTAACCAACAGCAACCATCATTGTCACCGCATTTAAACTATTCAGTACAATATGAATTCACTGAGTGGCGTCCACTTGTGCTTATACAATATGGTTTAACAGAGTTTTGCTTTACACAATTGTAACTTGCGATCACTAGCTCTTTTTGTCAGTCACTGCTTTAGCAAATTCTTTTTGAGGCTCTTTTGAAGTCAACAACAATCCTGAAACAAAACTGCCAGCTTCAGCATCTCTAATATGTAATGACAAGAGGCAATCAGCAGAGGGCTGTAAACAAGATATAATTAGTCATTGGCTATCATCATGATTAATTAATCAAGTCAATTAATTAAAAGACACACAAATGAGTGAAATCACTATTCTTAATTATGGATCACTTTCAAAACACAACTTTAGAAGTGTCACACAACTTGGAACCTCACGACTTGGAGAATGTTTTTCATTCAACAACGTTCAGCCTGATATTTTTTTATACAGGTAGTGTTTAAAAGAAATGCAAATTACATGTTGCAGAGAGCTGTGTTCAGTATTCGGGGGGGGGGGGAATGTGCCGTTTTTAATAATTTAACTTACTTGAGATACATAATTTATCCTTACTAGAGACTTGCAGCCAAAAAAAATTGTCTGGTTATTTTGTCTCAGTGTGCAAAAATGGTAGCCCTTCTTACCTCTATTTACCTGCAGCAACACCACCACCCAACTCCTCCTGCCTTGCCTATGGAAAACCCTCATCTCGGCTCCACCATCTTGTAAGCTCAGCTTCCCATTCTTCCATCGTCTCTATGCCTAGGCCCTGTATACAGTTCTTTCAGTTCCAGACAACCACAATAACTTTGCACTTTCCTCACAAATAGCTGGACTGACTTTCAACATTCTACGGCTGAGAGCCACTTCAGATATTCATGGAGTCATGTTGTACTTACTTACTAATTTTTATGTGTGTTTCCTTAAATGTATATTTTGTTGGCATCTGTCTGTCTCAAAAGACGATGGAGTGCGCCTCCAGGGATGAAGTCAAACCTCTGCTTTAGTGGCACTGAAGTGCTCTCCCTGGGGCAGAATACTGGGCAGTGCGTATGGAGGTATTGGGGTTGCCCAGGTGACAAGACCAAAGGAAAGGAAAGCTTGGCTGCAGGAGCTGCTGGAAGGAAGCTACAAGGCAGCATCCAACCGTCTTAGGGACTCCATTCCAAAAGATATCCCACAAGGCAGCAGAGGTTTAGAATCAGAGTTTTCTTTCTCCTAGATGGGCTACTTACTCAGATTAACAAGCTGCATCAGCCCTCAAATGTTTATAAGGATCACCTTTTTGAAAACACTGCCACATCAAGCATCTCATGTAATGTAAGCCTTCCTGTTCATTTGAATCACTTATGAGTGAACATTGTGTGACATCAAAGTATGTCAAGTGATGTTTGTGTGCATATATATCCAGGCAACACTTTTTACCCTATTAAGTAGAGATATGGAAGGGTCAGTGTTTCTTGGCCCTGACTTAGAAAGAACTTACTTACTGAGATGTATATTCTGAGATACAACTTGTTGGCTGTTGTTGTTGTTGAGTCGTTTAGTCGTGTCTGACTCTTTGTGACCCCATGGACCAGAGCACGCCAGGCACTCCTGTCTTCCACTGCCTCCCGCAGTTTGGTCAAACTCATGCTGGTAGCTTCAATAACACTGTCCAACCATCTCATCCTCTGTCGTTCCCTTCTCCTTGTGCCCTCAATCTTTCCCAACATCAGGGTCTTTTCCAGGGAGTCTTCCCTTCTCATGAGGTGCCCAAAGTATTGGAGCCTCAGCTTCACAATCTGTCCTTCCAGTGAGCACTCAGGGCTGATTTCCTTAAGAATGGATAGGTTTGATCTTCTAACTTGTTGACTACAAATTCCAATTGAATTAAATTTAGTATTTTTATTTTAGAAAACTGGGTAACTATCACCCCTGAAGCAAGTTGCTAGGAACACAGAAAGATTAGGCCCACTCGGTCTGTGGCAACTAAGGATGAGGTTCAGAAAGCTTTGTACCTGCAGTGGCAACGTGGATTCAATCGCCTGCATTGTTACCTGGTGCCAAAGCACAGGTGTAACCATTTGCATATATCTCCTCAAAGAATGAAATTCCATTTACTTCAATGGATTGAGCTGATGCAAACACAAATTGTCCATTGACATTGGAGGAATGATGTACTTGCCTGAGCTGCATGTGCATAACTCTTCCAGCACTTTGCTGTCTGGTTGCAATGTGGATCAATATGGCTCATGTTAAAAATTAGATGTGAAAGCAGCCTCTAGCAGAGCTCTTTCACTGTAACATGCTTTCTTCTGTAAAGTGTTGAGGCTACATCCCATAGGAGGGCTCTGCTCATGAGGAAAGTACAGTCATGCAGTGCATCCAAGAGGTATTCTCCATACTCATGTACTGCTCATGGCTAGATTTGTGCATAAACGCTTCTCAGTTTATGAATTTTGAGTCAGAAGTGGGACAATGCTTATGGCATTACATAAGAAGCAGTCTCCTTAAAAATTATTTTCATTGGTTATGCTATTCTTTCAAAAGCTGTTCAAGATGGCCAACAGCAACAGACAGTGGATCCATAATCAAAACCAATAACCAAATTATTTCTGGTGAGATAGCTTCACAGTAAGTTAGCCATCCCAGTCAAAATATTGTCTGCAGCATTTTGAACTAGCTGCAGCTTCTGAACCAAGTGCAGCTTTATGCATAATGATTTACCGTAGTGTATTCCCCCTGACTTTTAAACCAGAACATGGATTGTCCAGATCAGGGGTCGACAAGGTTTACTGGCCATGGGCTAGGTCACTCCTACAGAGATTGTCCATGGGCCGGACTGGCGCAGCGCGATACCAGAAATTGTGTCTGTGCATGTCCGTGGTGCTGAAAATCGCTTCTGTGCATGACCAGACGCCGAAAATCGCACCTGTGACATGCAAGATGTGATTTCCAGTGCCGCTCGGCGAGTCCCCGCACAGTGCTGTGCTGGCTTAGTGCAGTGGGGGGGGGGGGACTCTCCAAGCTGGCGGCTCAGTTTGGGGGAGGCTCATGGGCCAGTAAAACTGTCTTTGTGGGCTGCATCTGGCCCATGGACTGCACGTTGCTGACCCCTGGTCCAGATCATCCCTATCCAAGAAAGGTTGCAGGTAGATACTAGCCTGAGAGGCAGAAAGCACTCCATGCCACTAAGGGCACCTGTGCCTCAAGTGACAAAGGTAGATCTGTGATTGCTCCTTTCACTCTTCTTTTGCCTCACCAATTTAGATGACAGAAACAGAGATGTGTGTCATCTATAAACAGATGATGCATAACCCCACATCCCCAAATGTCCTCTCCCACTGGCCTTTATATAGCACCCATGGCATTTGTTATGGAGGCCCACTGGGTTCCTTCTACTCCCTTATATTATTTGACATCTATGCCAGACATTCCCACCCTGGTTTCCTCCAGGTGTTTTGGACTATAGTTCCCATCAGCCCTAGACAGCATGACCAATGATTGTGGTTGATGGGAGTTGTAATTAAAATATTTGGAGGGCACCAGGTTGGGGAAGGCTTCTAGAGATGTTAAATAACACAAGAAGCAAGGGAACCCCATAACACTGTCCTCCATCCAGGAAAGCCAAAGGACACATTCCAGCTGCACAGCGATATTCAAGAGAGGTTCAAACTGGGACCAATTTAAGGGGGTATGGTTGGGTGTGTGGCCTGGGGAGAGTCCTGAGGGCCAGACAGAGAAGCTTGGAGAGCCACATTTGCCCCCTGGGCTCTTGCCATAATGCAAGTGCCTTGAGTCAAAAGAAACATATTTCCAAACTACCCTCTGGTATAGGCCATAACACTGTGCTCCCAATCTCCTGGCCCACAGAGCCAGTCTGAAAAGATACACGGTTGGTGGCATCAAAAGTCACCATACAATCCAGGAGAATCAACCCCCATCCTTTCTCCTAGCGTTGGCCATCTGTCTCTCTGGGTGTAGCACAGTATTAGAGGTACAGTATTATTAGAATGGCTGTCCTAAATAGTATCAGAGCTTTACATGTAACAAAAGGATCCACAGGTTTCCTTTCCTGACTGGGTACAGAATGTCTTTTGCGAGAAACTTCTGTGGATTGTTAGCTTAACCCTCCAAAATGCCAAAAATGTATCTTGAAATAATTCCGTCCTCTAGTTTTGCTCCGCTTATTCAGATGGGCTTTGTTCTATAAACAGCTATGAAAACAGCATGCTCAGAATAATCCAGTGTGCTTTTCAGTGCTCTTCACACTGTTCCAAAGACACTGCAGCCACTCTGTTATATTCTCAGCTACAATGTAGAGAGCCATCATTTCAGGCAACCTGAGCTCCTTATCTTTCATTCCCTCATCTCAGACACAGAATATACTATTCAAGGGGCTGCTGATTTTTTTTTATCTGACAAGAAGAGAAGCATGAGGTGTCAGCGAGTCAAGTGATACATTCCTTGTTTCATTTCAGCCTGCTTGCCAGCTCATCACCCAGGGTGTTGGGATCTAGTTTCATAGTCAGCTCATCACTGCATCAACATGGGGCTCAGCTGGCAATTTCCCAGATACTTCCTCCACTGCCATTTCCCCCTCATGCATCTGTTTTCAGGTGAGACAGGAAGGCAAGCAATACTTTATGTGCATTGGCTAAGTGATAAGGTAGTGTGATGAGAACGACACCTACTGCAGAGGGGGAAAGAGAGACCATGTAAAACACCAGAGCCTTTTCTTCCAGAACTCCATTGACTTCAGTGCATTAATGCTGACACATTGGCCATGGACTATCATTATGTAGATTCAAGATGTGACCCTTTTAGAGATCACAGGCGCTATTATCTTTTATTGTCATAGTGATGCAGTCTCTATGCTTGTACTGCTGTTCCTCAGAAGTGTAAACAAACATCTCTCCAGCACTGTCCTTTCCACATGGCATGGAATGGGTTGCCAGACATATGCAATGACAAATTAAAAACTGATGTATTGATCCTTCAGGTTTCTCTTGGAGACACCCTTCACAACAATGGCTTGCAAAGCCTTGATTACAGCAGACTGCAGTCTTCCAATCTTGCAGCTCTACAGTCCTATGCATTTATGGGACAAGTTACATGATCTATAAAAGCAAGCTGATGCTGAGTTGGTGGACAAAATCTGGAGAAGCAGAGAGGGAATTCTGCCGCTTGTCTAACATCCAGTCTCTAGAATTATTGATGACCATACCATACCATACCATATTAGAAATCTGGGGGTGGAAAAACCTTTCAGCCCTATAGGCCAACATCCTCGTCTTGGCAAGCCACCCACCCCAGGGTAAGTTGGGCAGGTGGGTTCCTCCATCATAAGCTCCATCGTCTTAGTATGTGAATATGCTTTAAATAAAAAGGAGCTTAAGGAAGGAAAATAAAGCTGTATTTTTCCTAACCATACTGAGTTGCTAATGTTGCAGTTAAACACAATATTCAATGCAGTGCATAACACTTATGTTTATATTACCATTAAATTGGTTTCTTTTACATTAGCATTCTTCTACTGCTCTGGGGGCCCGTGACAGTGTTATGGAGTAGACTAAGTGATGTCTATTAACACAAAATGCGTATTCCCTCTCTAACCACCACTGAGAGTTGGTGATCATCTGCGTCTCAGAGGTACCACAGCCCAAAATCTTTATGATAAGATTCAGTGATGCTTACTGGTACTGAACTGGGAGATTAGTAATCTTGCCAGACCTTCCACATCACCAGCAATTTTGTGATTAACAGATTAGTCATTCCAATACTGAAAATCTTACTGCAACTAGTTTGTTCAGATATAGCCACACACGTGTCAACCTATGAAACTGCCATGTTGAAATGTCATTGGCATTATAACTCCTGCAGCATTCAAGGAAGGGAACCTTTCAATAGAAGAGTCTTGTCACATGTGCAGCTATCTGAGCTCATGCCAAATTTTTATGGTGAAAAAGCTGAACACATTTTAGGAGGAGGACAGGAATGGTCTATGACCTTCCAAATATAATCTCATATCATTCTTTCTGAGTAGCAAGTATGTTCTTATATAACTATATGAGAAGCATTTTTTAACTATTCAATATTCTGTAAAAATCCAGGCTACTCAGTTGGCACTTTATAGCAATGCTGGCTGAATCCATGCTGCCCAGTGCCCTACACTGACTTTCAAATGACCCAAATCTCATTGCATCCATCAGCCTGTCTTTGTAGACGAGCATTGACTTTGCTTTGCCTTTGCTTACTTCAGAAGTCTTCCTTTGACATAACAAAACACATCTCA
Organism: Podarcis filfolensis; assembly: GCF_964270895.1. Taxonomy (NCBI): domain Eukaryota; kingdom Metazoa; phylum Chordata; class Lepidosauria; order Squamata; family Lacertidae; genus Podarcis; species Podarcis filfolensis. The sequence continues at coordinate 64,520,395 of NC_139609.1, forward strand.
GTGATATCCTAAGGGACATAGATTGGCATCAACATGTCACTATTGCCATATTGCCTGGTTCATAATGACAACACAGTCTATCGAAATAAGTGATTTCATTATTGTAACAGTTGCAGCTACAAGCTATTTAAATTAAGCACACCAGAGACTAGATTCAAGAAACAAAGGTACTTTACTTAAACACTGAGTAACTCTTACATAAAAATAATGATCACTGCTGTTCTGGGCCTCTTATTCTTGTAAAGTCTCTCCCCATACTGCTTACTTACTGCAACAATGCATTAAACATTTTGGTTTCTAATTGTCCTTAAAAAGGACAAGAACAATAATGAAAAGGATAATACAGCAAAAGAGAGAAAAGAAAACACTACCTCTACTTTTATATACCTTTATCATGACCCCCATTGCTCACCTCCCCCCCCCCATAATGGAACAGTTCCAAATGTTGTAACATTCCTTCGTGGTGGAGTTGCTCCTGCCCCTTGATCATTTAAATTGCCTTTTTCTGAAATTGGCCTGTAATTTCCCAGATACTCTCTGGATCCCCTTTTTAAAATAAGTGTTACATTGAAAACCTTTCAGTCTTCAGGTATGGAAGGTGATCTTAAGGAGAAGGTACATATGCATTTTTGTTAGTAATTTCACACTTGAGTTCTTTAAGAACTCTTGGGTTTAACCTTTAAAGCCCCAGATGGTTTGGGATGAGATTATTTTACTGGCTAGCTGCATTTGTATGAGCCAGTTCTGCTCTCTGGTCCTCTGCTGAGATATGTGAAATTAGTAAAAATGACATGGCCTTTTATGTTGTGGCACCACATATTTGAAATAACCAAAGTACACATGGACCCCTCTTTGATGGCCTTGAGGTGAATTTGAAAGAAAAGTTATTCTTGTCTTCATTTGGTTAATTTTAGCATCCTGTGCTTTTCAACGGAGGCTTTATTTTCTGCTGTTATTTTGGGGATTCGTAGACTGAATATTGTTTATAATTTTTGAGGCTTGATTATTTATTCCACATCTTAAAGTCAAAATCTGTTTGGGGTGGGGGGGTTATCCTGAAAAGCTGGCTAGAAATCATATACATAAAACAAACGATTGTGTGTCAGACATTCAAGATGGAGCGGATTTTCATGGCTGTGTCTTTATGTGAGAACCCAGTAGCCTTGGGAATAGGCCCCGTTGCACTGCCAGGCATTTCACCTATGTATAGAAAGCCTACACGCATGACTTCAGTGGGGATTTTGCCATTCTTAATGTCATTCTTCAAATGTCAGACAGACTGTGTGGTAGTGAGGTCAACAGAGGGCAAGGGAAAAGAAAACAGCCTGATACCATTTCATTAAACATACTGTCTTGCTTTTCTCATATGAGCGGCTGTTTCTTCACCTCAGCAAGGTGCAGAATTTCCCTTTAAAGGACAGCACTGTAATGGTGCTAATACCTTAGAGGCTCTGGTAAGCAGACTTAGGCAGTTACAATACACTGTCCTAAAGAGATATCCTATTGAGGGCAGCAGAAGTTTAATCTCATCCACAGATAGGTTTAATTGGCTATCACAGAACATCTAGAATTCTCTTGACCTTTGTCCAAAGCACAGGAAGGACTGCGAGCTTGACACTTTGCAGAGACAGGACGGATTGGTTCGTTACCAGTCCCAGCTGTTATCTCTATGTCTGTTGCCACAAAGACTTAGTTTATTCCATCTGCTGTTCTTTGCACAACCTTTGTCAGGGGAGTGAAATAGGCTGCCAGTCACTAGGAGTAGGGAAGGTGATACAAAGCAATCTCTAAGCAGAAACATCATTTATCCAAGTTGGCCGGGGGGGGGGGGAGTGAGGAACCAGCCTAGTTCCCAACTGCTATCATCCTTGGCCAACTGGTTTTATTCCTTTGGGGCAGGCAGTGAGAGCAAAAGTCCGCACTTCGCTGAATGCTTGAAAGAGATAAGACGTTAATTTAAGCCAGACTCTTGCACTGAGGAAAAATCTTCCTCCATGTCAAGACTTAATTTGTACCAAGCCTCCATTGCAGAGCCTGTAAGTTCAGCTCTAGAACCTGGGTAAAAACTCTTTGCATGCAATTGAGAATGGAACCTCAGACATAGCAGCCATCACACCGCTGCTGGTGTGTGCGTGCGTGTGCTCGCGCACAAAAGAGGTCTTTTGTAGGGCTGTGAATCCTGAATCAAATCAGGCCATTTTATATCCATTTATGCCGACTTACAATAGCTACAAATCACTACATAGCACAGCGGATGGACCTGAAACAATGTGTAGACATTTGTATTGGTCAGGAACTAAAAACCCTCTCGTTAAAACCAGACAGACTGTATCCAAAGTGTTGCAATTATTAATTACAGTACCATATAAGAAGAACAAGAGAGTAGGGAGAAGGGGATGAAGAGGACAGGAGCTGAATTTTACTCATTGAGAGTGCTAACTTCCAATCAAGGGCTAGAAATTAACTCAACATTCTGCAATTTGGGAAGGGGGAAGGTTTAAATTTTGAAATACAGCAAACTCACACTGCCATTCTTTCATAATTTTTTTCTCCAGGCTGTGTGCATACTATACATTTAGAGAATGCTGGGTACTTTTTAAGGCTGCTGGAAATTATAGTTCTGTCAGTGGTGAACTACAGCTCCCAGGATTATTTGGGGTATGTGTGTGGGTGTTTAAATGTGTTTTAATGTATGGGGAGGGGCAGTATCTCTGGTGGGGGACACGTCGTGCACCTTCTGGGTAGTTTGTCCTCCAATGGCCCCCCTTGTCTTGTCATCTGGGTGGCCCAGGACATCCATACGCACTGCTCAGGCTTGTACCCCAGAGAGGTCACTTTGGTGCTGCAAATACAGAAATACAGTCCTATAAAGAGTTCAGCGGCATTTGTTCAGCTTGTGTTTTGTTTCCTTCAAAGTACCCTTCCCAGCCTTTAGGCGCCAGGCAAAAGCTTTCCTATACAGTGGTACCTCGGGTTAAGTACTTAATTCGTTCCGGAGGTCCGTTCTTAACCTGAAACTGTTCTTAAGCTGAAGCACCACTTTAGCTAATGGGGCCTCCTGCTGCCGCCGTGCCGCCGGAGCACGATTTCTGTTCTTATCCTGAAGCAAAGTTCTTAACCTGAAGCACTATTTCTGGGTTAGTGGAGTGTGTAACCTGAAGCGTATGTAACCTGAGGTACCACTGTATAACCAGGCTTTCTGCCTTTAACTACCTGTGGCCTTTTAGAAGTGGGTGGGATTTTTTAATGCACTTCTTTCCCCCCATTGGTTTTAATGAAACTACGTGGGGTTGTTTGTTTTATTTGATGGAAGAGGTTTGCACTGGCCTAGTGAGGTGGGGATGGAGAGTTTTTGCAAAGGCAAAGATGGGTGGATTGGAGACGGAGACTCAGAGTCGGGGGGTGCAATGTATTTTTCATTGAATAAATCACTATAAACCCTGTGGGAAACCTGTGACCCTTCAGATATTGTTGGACTATGACTCCCATAACCCCTGGCTATTGGCCGTGCTGATGGGAGACGGAGTCCAGCCCCAGGTCCTCCATCCCCTGCTTTCTGTGCCTTTCCGCCCACCAATTTTATTTCACAGAAAGGAACAGGGGAAATGTTCTCAAGAACATGAGAGCAAAACTAATACAAAGAGAAGCCCAAGGGGTTTTCTGGCTGTAAAACAAGACCCCTGCAGAGAGGCGGGTCTGCTGGTGCCGGCTTTTTCAGGTGCTTTGTCGAGCATAGCCTAATTTGACAGGTTAGTGCAGAACATTGTAAGATGGTTGCCATTCTGGGACTTCCCTTCAGTGCTCACTAATTCATTATGAAATTAACCCCTGCTGGAAGCAAATGAAAGCAGAAACGTGTTTGCCAGGTATGTGCGGAATGCTAAAAATGTTTGCGTGAGCTTTCTTTTTAAGTTGCTTTTTCTCTGCTACAGAATCTTGCCTTTCATTCTGTTTGTGTGGGTTTCTTTCTTTAAAAAATAAAAAATCTCCCTCTTCTCCTGCCTTCCTAGGCCTTGGCTGATCAATTATTTAGCACGTTTATCCCCGTTTGGAGCTCTCTAAAATGAGTTGTTTTAAATTAAATACATTTCTCTTTGAATCAACTCGAGTCCCTAGGAGTTTTGTTTATGCACAGCGCATGCTTCTTCACATCTACTTGGAAGTAAGTCCCTGTGAGCTCAATGGGGGTTACTCTCAGGTAAGTGGGGACAGGACAGCAGGTTCCTGCTTACTTTTCTTTCCTTCTTTCTCTACAGTGAACTTACCTGAAGTGTTTGCTGCATACCTCTAACTCCTGCATGTGCATGTGTGGGGTGTGTTTCTCTCTTACTCTCTCATTTTACAAATTTCAAGCCTTACTCCTGCCTTTGTTTAGGTTCCGCCTTTCCTCCTGCAGTGCTGAGCAGTGCCCTCTGCGACAACTTATCTGAATAATTGTAAAGAGAATGTATTCTACGGACCAACATGACATTTCCTAAGAGAATTGATGTGGGTTAACTGCCTGTGCCATATCACACTGGCTTGTTTGGAAGCATTTTGACAACCTTATATTACAGTTATAAGGTTGAATGATGGCCACACTTAGATGGAAACAAAAAAAGAAAAGCAGTTTATATGAAAGGCTGAGCTGGGGATTTTAATGCACAGTTGGCTGTGAGTTCTGCAGCCAGCTGGGACTGAAAAATGTATTTCTCTTTAAACAGCATTTGTATTATTTCATGCTGACCTCAACATATCCCTAAAATGCGTTTGCCAGGAGTAAAAGAGCATATGTACATCACAGAGCCGATTAGGCTTCCTAATATGTTAACGTTTTATTCATCCTTCTGTACATACAGATTAGGAGCGCTGGGGAAGGTGGGGCTTGCAAATGTAATCCTGAAGCAGAATAGCCTTCAGGGAATTATCTGCAGTTTCTGAGGTTGAGGTTTTGTTGTTGTTTTGCATTTGGATGCCATTAAGTGGCATATTCGTAGATCTTGGGGATCTTAGGTCTAAATATCACAACAGTGGTGGCCCATATGTGTTAAATTCCATAGCATTAAACACAGGAGTTTCAATCTATTGGGATGTGTGGCTGTCTAAGTGTGTGTGTGTGTGTGTGTGTGTGTGTAGGCATGGAGGAAACTGTCAATTGTGGTTTCTCCCAGTTTCTCATTTTTCCAGTCTTAAGTTGTTTGCCCCATTTCTACATCAGTCCGCAATTCTTTCAATTGAAAAACCTACACAAAAATGTATGCACATTTTCATGTACTTTTCTCTTAACGTGCCCAATTTCGTACACTGTTTTGCCTAAAATATGTGTATTTGCATGCCGTTGTCCTGAATATAATGCATTTTGATGCATTACTTTCACTAGTATACACATACGTTCCCTATGCATTTTGTGTGTGCATGTTTTGCTTCGTGAACTGCATCACAAAATCTGGAGAACTGTAAATTTCAAAGGAGAGCTGTTCCAGTCCTCATAGAGATTCAGGAAGTACCAATTAAGCAGGCTCATAATAAAATGTGCACTGTGCTGAATTTCTCCCCCACCGCTGTGTATATATGCTGAGTGGTGAACATGAACATTCCCCCATCAGTATCTTTTGCTTCTCCTTGCCAATAAGAAGTCCACAGCATCCAGATCATGTGCTCTTTCCTGAATTGCATGCAAGTAGGGCTGTTATCCCACCAGGAGAAAAAAACCTGGAAGCAATTTTTCCTAAAGTTCTACATTTTAGGTAGTTAGAAACATTTAGCACTGGGCTCTGACTCCAGGACTGTTCAGAAATCACTACGGTCTGTCTCAAATGTCTATCAACTCCAGGTATTCCACTTCAAATATTGCCAAGAAATGTGGCATTCTACTCCCTTGCTGCACTTTATATGCATTTGGGACCCTGGCCCCTAACCTGGAAGGCTCTGAATACAGAGAGACCTAGAAAGTTGTTTGGAACTCACTGTGCTTGGCTACAGCACCAGGGGGCGGAGAGCAGGCGGGGGCATGGCTGGCGTGCATCCTGGGGGTGTGGCACACCACCTGCAGGGGCGTGGTGTGCGTCCCGGGGGCGTGGTGTCCAGAGTGGGTGGGGGATCACGCTGCCGGGGCGGTGTGCTCTGCCCGCCCCCCTCTTCCTCCTCCAGTGGTGCTTGGTTCCTAGCAGGTGGGTCACTGTTGCTTACCAAGAGGTGGGCTGCTAAGCAGCAAGGAGGTCAGCACAGTTGAAGCACTGGATTGATTCAGCTGGTGCATTCACACTGCGCTGACCTCCCCTCTGCCTCACTCTCCTGATAAGCAACAACAACCCATCTTTCAGGAAGCAAACATAGTGTCTCTGGTCTACCTGCTAAGCTGCTTCTGCCAGAAATATATATATTTTGTAAACTTGAAACCCTACTTTGGCTTTGATGGTGATGCTGTCTATAGGAAGAATGGTCATTTTTAAGCAGGTCATCTGCTGCCAGTTCTTTTATGGATTTCTTTTGCAAGTTATGCAACAAGGAGTAGAAAAAGGCTGAGGCTATTTGCAACAACATCTGGCGAAAAGGTAAATCAATGCCGTAAGGCAGTGTTTTTGTTAGAGCTGAAAACATTTTCTCAACTCGTAGGTTAGCTGGACTAATGGTGCCGTTGAACTTTGACATCTGTGATTACATGATTTGGAATATGAATTTAACCTGCTAGTAATGCTTACTGTGAACATAGGAAGCTGCCTAATACCAACTGAAACCACTGTCCCATCAAGCTCAGTACTGATCACCCCAGCCTTTGCTAACCTGGTGCCCTCCAGATGTTTTAGACAACAACTCCATTCAGTCTCAGGTAACACTGCCTGAAGTGATACAAGCTGTAGTCCAAAACATCTGGAGCATACCAGATCAGTAAAGGCTGGTTGACATTATCTGGCAGCAGCTTTCTAGGGTTTGAGACAGAAGTCTCTCCCAGCTCTACCCTGAGATGCCAGGATTTGGTAAGTAAATATGTTTGGCGCCAGGATGCTAGTCTCATTTGTTGTGCTCTCTCTGTATAGCTTGAAACTGTGCAGTTAACATATTTCACATTGCCACAAACCCTAGGTCAGGTCAGGACACATGATTTTCAGTCCCCTATGTTTTGTGCAGCTCCCCATGGAATGAGGATATCATGACAAAAGGAAGAGTGTGATATTTTATTAGCTTTTTCTTTCACTGCTTCTAATAGAAACTGTAAAGTACAATGGACATAAATAAGTTCAATAAAAATGATGTAATGGATAAATTACAATGCAATCTCATTAAAAGTGAATTTTACTGAGTTTTACCATTCAAGCCATGAATATTTCTTCCTTCGGCTGACAGCAAAGATAATTTTTCCCTTCTTTTTTACAATAGAAAAGAAGAGAAGTGTGCCTAAAATCAAGGCAATTTAACACCTACAGTGTGGAGCAGATGACTGAGGATATGTCACCCAGATTCATACTGTATAAAACATGAGTGCTAAATTTCCCATTTTACTTGCTGATGTCTACCCGTTCACAGTCACAAAATGTGGTGATGGACACTGGCGTAGATGGCTTTAAGAGGAAATAAGACAAATCCATGGAAGATTTGGACTATTGAATGCTGTTAGTCATGGTGGCTATATGGCTGAAGTGGTTTGACGACTTGGGCACAATCACACAAGCTTCCTAGCAAGTATGTCACTGCTGCTTATTGGGAGGGGAAGAAGCAAGGCAGCAAGGAGGTTGGCATGGTGGGGGTGCGCTGGTGGAGCCAGTCTGCTCCTCCTACTCTTGCAGCTGCACTGCACTGACCTAGAATCATAGAATTGGAGAGTTGGAAGGGACTCTGAGGGTTATATGGTCCAATCCCCTGCAATGCAGAAATCTCAACTAAAGCATCCTGGTTCAAAGGCAGGGTATTATATGTACTAATCCAAGTGTGGGTCCTTATGTAAAACAGCACCAGCCAACATTAAAAAAGGGGAGTTACCAGCAAGCCTGGGTGAAATATATTTGCAAAAATATATATTTAAAGATCTTCAGAAAAGAACACAGGTTACCTCAAAAATGGCCCTATGAAGACTGAGCATGCTCAGTAGGCAAATAATGCTGACTGGTTGTTGGCAGGGAACAGAGAGGGAATGGAATGGAGTATTCTGAGAGAGGGATAGCCAGCTGGCTGAAATTTTGAACCTGAGCACACAATGGCAAAGGGCTGTTGCCTTTACACCATGCTTGTCTGCTTCCCAAGAAATCTGTCCAACCACTTTTGGAAACAGGGTGTTGGATTTGGGAAATCGTTAAACTGGTTCACCTGTGTAGAGGAGGCAAGAGGTTTCCTCAGTAACGCAGCTACTGTGGAAAGACAGATGTTGCGATAATGCTTCTCTAGCACCATGAGGAAAATACACCTTTTTAACTGGATTGTTTGCAATCCCAAAGTACCAGAGCATGCCCAGAGGTCAAGATCTCTCTTCAAAGTACAACACTGCCTTTTCAAAAACAGGTTGTTCAAAAGGCAGAGTTTTGTTGTTTTGAAAAGGACAACACTTAAAGATGTTATTGAAATAAGACATGAAATCCTAACTACTTTATAATGTAAATGCAGAGTGCTTCAAAAATTTTCAGGCTTTTGCACACTTTCCTTCTTTTGATCCAGATATGAATGCATTACACTTCCATTCAAGGTTTGCTGCATCCTTGGCCTAGAAGCCCTGCTAATGTCTCACAATGCCTGTGCCACAGATGAGCCAGAAATTGCTACTCCTTTACAGGGAAGACCTTTGTTGATTTTGTTCATTCATGCGTTTCCTTAGTTGTGCAATTTATACATCAACCAATACATGCTGCAGAGATATGTATTTTATTTTTATCCCTAAGAGTGCACATTTTTAAAGTCCTTCATATTTCTATAAAACATGCATTTCAAAACAACACCCACACCCACACACCAGCAGTAAATCAACCTTTAGAAGACATCTGAAGGCAGCTTTTTAATGTGTAGTGTTTTATTATGCTTTTTTATATCTGGGAAGCTGCTCAGAGTGGCTGGGGCAACCCAGTCAGATAGGTGGGGTACAAATACCATCACCTGCCTCTGTGACACACTAATGGCTAATTCACACATGCATATTTCATCACCAGATAACATATTCAGTATTGCAACAGAGATGATATATGTGCTGTTGTTCTTAATATGTGATGGCATCACACATGCAAGTTGTCATCACTGTGGCTGTTGTTACAGAATCATGACCAAGCACTTGTGACATGGCCCTAAGTGCCATATTGTGGGAGGAATGCATGGCTGCTTCCACTCCACATCTCCTTGTATTCACAGCAATGTTTCACTAAGCAAGATATATGATGCACATTCTCAAAATCAGCTCCGGAGGGAGCCTCTCCAGAGCAGATTTTTTGGGGTGCACAGGAAATGAAGTGAAAACAGAAGTCCAGTTCTGCAATTCAAGCTCTCTTCATTCAACACTGGGTACAACCCCACCTCTTTTTTAATAAGTAAATATTACCTGGAGACACTGGGTGAGTTATTAAAGAAGGGGAAGGGAAAACAGGACTTAATCATTCAGTTCCCTTCTGTAGTCAAGGACATACCCAACTATTCCTGCCATTTATTTAGCAGGGCACTCACTGTACATATAGGTGTATGTACACACATACAGGGAGAGAGAGAGAGAGAGAGAGAGAGAGAGAGAGAGAGAGAGCGCAGTACAGAATAATAATTTTTGTGATTGGGTACTCAATAAAATTTAAGCAACTGCATTGGCCTGCCAGCATAAAAAAAATCTCTCCAAGGAACATCAGAAAGTCAAACATGAGGGTGCTTGCCAAAACTTTGCTGGGAAAGTGTGTTCCATAGCATGGGACAGGCAGCATTAAATGAATGACTTCTGGTTGAAGCCAGTTAAGCCTCTGTAACATGGGGGACAATGACTAGGCGTCCTACACACCTTTCATGTATGCAAGGCCACCTCCCTTGGAACAGCCACATGAGAGGAATGCTGTGAGATTCTGGCATTTCTGTTCCTGTATGGTAATAGTGGTTCCTGATAAGAAGCCAGGAGATAGCAAGCTGTGGGGACAAGAGTAGGCTGTCATTAGCCTCCAGAAAGGAGGAAGAAAGGCAGAATAACCCACATTTCTCTGCATTCGTCAGGTTTATAGGATGAGTTGCAGACAGCAAAGGCAGATCATTCATATAAGACCTTTTATTTGAAGAAGCAGGATCCCACATATACGTGTATGTGGGGAAAGTGTTGTAGACCCATGGTACGACAAACATTTTGCCTGCAAAAGCTTCCTGGTTCAATCCCTAGCTTCTTCTTCTTTGGTGATCACTCGTAGCCAAGTAAGATTGTTTTCCATAAACACGGTTTTAACAATGAGTCTGTAAGTGACTGTGGAGGCCAATTCTGGATCCACACGTCCTTCCACAGTAGGGTCATTGGTTTCCGGACAGGAGTTGATCACAGTGTGGATTTGCCAAGCGTGCCTTCCTCTTAGCACGTGTCTCCCTTTCATCCTGAGTTCTTCAAAGCCTAAGACACCTGTTCTCCAACTGGAGCGCTCGCAGGCCAGTGTATCCCAGTTGTCAGTGTTTATACTACATTTTTTTAGATTTGCTTTGAGACAGTCTTCTTTTGTTGACCGTGCTGCACCAACAAGTACAAAATAACCCCTCTGCCTGTACCACAAATCCAACTCAATGGTGTAACGTTGGAAAATGTTGATCACTTCTCCTACCTAGGCAGTTATTCTTCCACAAGGGCCAACATTGATGCCGAAATCCAGCATCGCCTGAGCTCTGCGAGTGCGGCTTTCTCCCAGTTGAAGTGCAGAGTGTTTGAGGACCAGGACAATCCCTAGCATAGCCAGGTAGGGCAACAAATGACTCCTGGAGAGCCACTACCAATTTGGGTAGACCTGCCTTCCCTAACCTGGTGCCTTCTACATGTTTTGGACTACAGCTTCCATTAGTCTCAGCAAGCGTGCCCAAAAGCTGGGATTATGGGAGCTGTAGTCCAGAACATCTGGAGGACATTAAATTGGGGAAGGCAATACTGAGCTAAGTAGAGCAATGGCCTGACTTGGTATAAAGGAGCATCCTCTCTGTGTGTGTTTGTGTGTGTGTTCATTCACACACATGCATGCCTAGGCTGCATTCTCTGGATGGTTAACTTTTAATGCCAGTTTCTTATGCTTTCCCCATTGTATTTTGCTTGTGTATTAGAAAAAAATCCAGAATGAAACACTGAGAGTAAGTGGAATTATAGGTTTGATTAACAAGGACCACCCACTTCTGGCCATTGTATGAAAAAGTGTTCAGTGTTTAATATTTGTTTCACGCATTTATTCCCCTCTCCTCCACCTCCACTGCTGCAGAAATGTGACAAAGCCTCCTAAATCCAGAGCCGTTATTTGAACAAAGACCACAGTTCTGCTGTCTAAACAGCAAATTCTGATAATAAGCAGGGAAATGAGCTGGCTTAAAATGTGAACAAATCTCAAATTATCCTGCTGCAAAGAAATGAGCCTTTTAAAAGTTTGCTCTTATAAAGGTCAGCATTGCTTCCGAGGCTCAAAAGATGCATTTCCCTGAGAAGCTGGAATCCTGGGGAACAGAAAAACAGATGCGTTCTTTAAGCTGTTACTTTGGTATCGCTAAATGCTTCTCACCCTTCATCCACTGGCAATACAAAGTGGGACACAACAGCTAATGTTGTTCTGCTTATTAGATTGGGTGGCTTCAACAAAATTCATTGATGCTTACACTTTATTATTGCACCTATAAACTGGTAATGATGAAAAGAAAATAGACACTATTTTAACTGTCACTTAAGTCTTTGGAAAACACATACTTTCCCTCACTGAAATACTAATTGCCCTGGTCAGCAATTTTCATGAAACAACACTGCTTTATATGATTCTAGATATTTATCTGTCACTGCATATATCCTTTTCCAAAAAAAAAAAGTATTGGGCTATAGTCTTTAAGATTAAATATTTCAGGTGACACTTCTTTGAAATGCTATGTGCCCTGGTTTCCAGCTTTATAGAATCTGCAATTCAATTTAAATTACTTTGCATCAGATCTGGCAACTATTTCCTCCCCTTTTTTGCTCTTAACAGGGGCTATTGCTTATCTTCTGAGAAATTTTCTGTTCTTAATTTTTAGTGGGATGCTGTTTTCTGACTTCACTATGAATGGTGCAACCATGAAGCCAATCAGATATGACTATATGAAAATATCAAAGGTTGGCCCAAGACATTTTGGCACCTGAGGTGAACCACAAAATGGTGTGTTCCCTCTTCCTACCAGGGAAGAAAGGGTTAGTAAAGTTCTATATTGGGAACAAGGGAAGACGTGAATATCTTCCTCTGGAACAAAAGGAGGATTAAATCCACCTTACCTGATGGGTAACACAACACGTAGGCTAATAGTTAGTACAGAATATATAATAGAGTAATGATATCATTCAAATTGTAGGAATAAGCCAATCAAAGTTCATATCTACAATATAACAGAGTGGTAGCGAGGACCATCAAGCCATGTGTTCAGAACAGATATCTAAGGACAGTCTCACAATAGTCTTTCAAAAATTTCAACAGAAGACGTCTCAAAAGTTTCAGAAGTAAAGTCTCTCAATAGTCTTTCAAGTTTCAATGGAAGACATCTAAAAAGCCTCAAAAGGACAGTGTCTCCAGAATGATACTACTGTTTTGTAATACTCTTCATCAGCCGATATTTTTCAACAGAATATGTAAGTAAGATTCATGCTAAGGATCAGTGCTCACTAGATAGGGTAGTGTAGGTATAGGCAACCTTCAGCCCTCCAGATGTTTTGGCCTACAACTCCCACGATCCCTAGCTGACAGGACCAGTGGTCAGGGATGATGGGAATTGTAGTCCAAAACATCTGGAGGGCTGAAGGTTGCCTATGCCTGGTGTAGTGCTACCAGCATGGCAGCAGCAGTAGCAGCAGGCGATGCATCAGAGGCTGGAACTGCTGCCCCTGTGGATCCTGCCACCTGAGGTGGCTGCCTCATCTTGCCTCATGTGTAGGCCAGCCCTGAAACCATCAATAGCTCGTCTGCATTTATGGCACAACTTCCTGCCCTCTCCCTGAATGGGCAGACACTTCTGCTCTATACCTCAGTCTAAGAAATGGCAGAAGGAAGGCGGGCACTTTTTGCAAACAACACTACTCTAAAAGCCTTTAAGGATGCAGAATAGGTGAATCATGCTCAGTGGCGTTCTTTCATGCTCCTCTGTCCCTACACTCCACCAGTTTCCTTCCCTAAGCTCCATATTGTTGTTTAGTCGTTTAGTCGTGTCCAACTCTTCATGACCCCATGGACCACAGCACGCCAGGCACTCCTATCTTCCACTACCTCCCGCAGTTTGGTCAGACTCATGTTTGTAGCTTCGAGAACACTGTCCAACCATCTCGTCCTCTGTCGTCCCCTTCTCCTTGTGCCCTCCATCTTTCCCAGCATCAGGGTCTTTTCCAGGGAGTCTTCTCTTCTCATGAGGTGGCCAAAGTACTGGAGCCTCAGCTTCACGATCTGTCCTTCCAGTGAGCACTCAGGGCTGATTTCCTTAAGAATGGATAGGTTTGATCTTCTTGCAGTCCATGGGACTCTCAAGAGTCTCCTCCAGCACCATAATTCAAAAGCATCAATTCTTCGGCGATCAGCCTTCTTGATGGTCCAGCTCTCACTTCCATACATCACTACTGGGAAAACCATAGCTTTAACTACACGGACCTTTGTTGGTAAGGTGATGTCTCTGCTTTTTAAGATGCTGTCTAGGTTTGCCATCGCCTTTCTCCCAAGGAGGAGGCGTCTTTTAATTTCGTGACTGCTGTCACTATCTGCAGTGATCATGGAGCCCAAGAAAGTAAAATCTCGCACTGCCTCCATTTCTTCCCCTTCTATTTGCCAGGAGGTGATGGGACCAGCTCCATATACTGATGCTCTATTGCATTGCCTGGATTTTGTATCAGGCATTTCCTCCTTCAGTTTGTGTGTTGTATGAAAACTGCTTTATATGGTGTTTTCATGCAAGCAAACGTCTTGTGGCCCATTTACGGGTTATTGCCTCCTCCCCCCTGATGTGTGATGGATGATAAGAAAAGTGTGTTCAAGAATTTCAATGCAAGCTCCTCCAATCCACCCTGTTTTGTGCAGGCACATGCCAAGGTTTAGGAGCAATAATGTACAGAGATGCTCAGTTTTATTACTTTAATAAGTGAATTCTCTGCAGCCTGTTGTGGTCTTACTGCTGGGTCTTTTAAGGAGTCTGGAGGTAGCTGACCGTTTATCTAGTCTGTGAGCTTAAATGTTGCAAACGTAGTTGCATGCAGTACCTGCTAGGGGGACTATATGTGACATATGGACTGAATATTTGCTTATTTGTCATTATTTATTTTTCTATGCTGCTCCAGATGGGACAAGGAGCTATGTGGGCCACTGAATTCCCATCCCCTGCTATTGTGAATCCGCTCCAGCTCCCACCTGTCTCAGAGGCTTTGTCATGCAAGTTTCCCACTTCTCCTCTTTGCAGGGTTAAGCGCTTGAAAAAAATGTGTGTGTTAAATGAAAGCACAATTTCTCAAGCTGCTGGATTTTGCACCTGGCAGCAAATTCTGTCCTTGCATGGATTGCAGAATCCATATATCCCTGTGTTTCATAGAAAAACACTTTCAATAGCAACTGCAGTAGCTAAAAATGTGCTAATGTGAGAAGGGGGCTCTCGGGATGATGGTGGCAAGGGAAATGTCCAACTTCGTTTGTTTTATTTCTCTTTTATTGCCTGTCTGGAATTGCCTGGTCTTGCCACACTTTATTGCTCCCCACTTCCTTGTTGCTCAGCTCCCAAGGAGCCCAGCCCTTTTATTTGTTTGTTTATTTATTTACCAGTCATTCATGAATGTAGGAAATGCTTTGAAGCTCCGTTATTTATCTGCACATCTGATGAAGGAATGTGGCACGTCTTTGTATTTTATTCCGTTTGATCTTACTACAGTGACGCCAGCTCTCCCTGCCAAGCTACTTGCTCAGGTCTCCATCTTTGATGTGGGTTAACAATACTTTCCTAAGATCCCCCTTTGATGCTTCCTGTAATATTTCCCTTACGTTTTACACCAGAAGAGAGCAACCTGCTTCTGATGCAGAAACTGGGCTGGCTGATCTGCCACAAACAATTTTGGCGCTGGCGACTTCATGTAAGGCTCTCGGTTCTCCTCTTTCATTGATGTGCAATTACTGACCCCAGTTAGAGATTCCATTAGTGCAAACTGAAGCAGTTAATGTTATCATTGAATTACCTATTTTTACACACAACAGGGTGACATTGATAAAAGGAGAGAGCACAGAATGAATTGCATTATTACTAGGAGGTTAAAAATTTGGTTGGAAAACCTGGAGTGGAAACCAGTGCAACTGAGGAAGGCTGATTATGCTACACGCGGCTCATCTCCAACCCTCTGGCTTGAGCAAACATCTCTCATTTTACAAACACAAGGCTGACAGCCTTCTCCTCCCACACTTAGAAGACTGGCAATTATTCACATTCTTACTCTAACAGGACACTGTAGGGTTTATATCCCTCTAGAACAGCCCAGGGAATGCTTGGGAATTACAAATTAGTCTGAAGAATATTGCTGTTACAAGCAGCTTGGAAAACACGTAATCAAAAATTCTCTAAATGAATATTAGATGATTGCTCAAATGAATCTTCTTATCTGTTTCTGGTTAGCTTCCTTAAGATGTTCCTTAAGATGTGTTTCAGTCACTGTAAGAGTGGTGTCCAAATTTGATTTTCCTTATTGTCCACGAAAGCTAGGTTGCTTGTTATGTAACTTACAAATTTCAGGGCTTTTGGCTGTGTGACATAATACATTAGCTTTCACTTAAGAACCATAACAATATTATCTGTATCGCAAAAAAATAATAATAGTTGGAGTCTGTGTTTGATTCAGATTAAGGCCAAATCCAGAATCAAAGTAGTGGAGTGATTCTTAAGGCAGGGCTTTCCCAAAGTGGCTCAAAGCAAACTGGGTTGCTCCCAAAGCCTCATATCTGCTTCCAAGATTTGCAAGATACAGGAGAGCCCCCAAGCTCTCCATACAATTAAAATAACAGACAAGGGGAGTGGGAAGGAGAGGATGAGGAAATGATTTTGTAACTGACTGACAATTCTAGCTATACAATCAGGGAATAAATTTACTTGGTATCTCATTTTTTACTTCCAGTCACAGAGTTTTGGGGAGAAACTTTTATAAGTTGCTAGTTGGAGACAAATAATGAGCTTTCTCTAAAAATATATAATCAGCTTCAGAATTTGAACCTTGGCCCTTCTTGTTGATTAAATGCTTGTAGGCTATTCAGTAGGCTAGTTTAGGTAGCAGACTGTTTAGAATTTCCTACTTTCTCTTAGGAATTTACATTCAACCAGGTTTTTTCATTAGTCTTTTCCCACAAACTTCTTGACTATTCACAGTGGTCAACGGTGACTTAATACTGCTATGTTTTCCATGTCTTGATAGCAGATGGTCATTTGAAGTATCCATTACATATGGGCTCTCGCCGACCTAGTCTTGCAAAAAGCAGTGATGGGGAGAGATGTTTGTACATGATCTATTGTATCATACAATGCTGCAGTGCACTATTCAATGCACTCTTGTGTAGGGCTGCCCTTGAACTTGTAGCTGGAATTGGTGCACAATTCAGTGGCCAAAGTGCTGATAGTCACTCCTGGTCAAGCTTGTGCAATGCTAAGTTTAAAGGAGCAGTGCTGGTTGCCACTTCCAATCCTAATTCAATGTGATTTTGTTGACATATAAAGCTCCAACTGACTTGGGCTCCAAATATCTGACAGAGCACCTCATTCCACGTTGCCATGCTAATGAATTAAGATCTGCAGGGAGACTTGGTGCTCCTACTTTTTGGGGATGCAAGGGAAGGACAGTGTGACCTGAGCAGCCATTCATTGTTGTGGCTTTCAATCTCTAGAATGATTATCTTCTTTAAATGCACCTAATGTCAATACTCTTAGCCTTTAATCAGCAACATAGGTGTCACCTCTTTATCCACACTTTTGGATGGTGGTGATGTTTCATGAGCCATTTAGGTATTCTTACTTATCTCATGATTAAACATAGTCTGAACTTGTGCATTTTGTTGATGGATGCATGTGTGTTTGTGTGTTGGTTTTATTTTATATTACTTTTGTTGAATATTTCTGCCCTGGGACCATTTGGTGAAAAATGGACTATATACTATATATATATATATATATATATATATATATATATATATATATGACTGTTATAGATAGATAGATAGATAGGGAAGCTTTTAATATTTAATAGACTATTGTATTTTAATATTCTGTTGGAAGCTGCCCAGAGTGGCTGGAGAAACCCAGCCAGATGGGCGGGGTATAAATAAATTATTATTATTATTATTATTATTATTATTATTATTATTATTATTATTATATTATATTTTTTTATTATTATTATTATTATTATTATTATTATTATTATTATTACTACTACTACTAGATGATAGATAGATAGATAGATAGATAGATAGATAGATGATAGATAGAAAGATAGATGCTCTATGAATTGTTTACTGCAGTCCTTCCTTGAACAGAACTAATCTTCTGGACAGAAATAACACAAGCACAGATTGCATTCCGAACACCTAGATGATTTGTTTGCCATCACTTTTCAAAAACACATGTGAAACTGGAGCTTATACATGTGTCAATGGAATTACACAGTCACTGATGCCTGCAGTATAAACTGATCAACATGTCCTAAAGTGGATATGCATAAATACAGTTAATAAGACAAGTGCAGTTTTAGGGTATGAAATTCCCCAAATAAGACCAAATATTGGATCTTCTATTCCAAAGCAACCTGACCTAATGCATTTTTGGGGACAGAAATAAACTCTAATTTATTTTCTACCACTTCTGACCTTACTACAAATAAAAGCTTTTGTGGCTTTTTCAAATGAAACATAAAATTACAATTGTGAGAAACATTCATATTAGGTGAACATAAAACACCTCAGGCTTCCACTTCTTATTAAATGTTACCTGGATTAACAAAAAGAGTCAATTGGGGGGAATTGGACACATGGTGTAGGAAAGAAACAGGTAATAGAGAATTACTGAATGAAACAGTCTAAGAAAACATTTCAGATTTTATCAAATTCTGCTACCGTACCTCACTTAACATACACAATTTTCTCTTTAGCTGCTAATGCACTGAAATTAGGGACTGAATTCTGACTATTTGGAGAGCCATTAGATCCCCAGTGCTCCATTGATTTTTACTCAACAAAGAGACACAACATAACCATAAAGTCAGTACATATTCCAGATCTTAAAATATGGGAATCAATCCAAAGGTTCTTTGAATAATGGAAAATAAATAATCAGACTTGGAGATATTGTTACAATGGCGAAAACATTCTTCTTTCCAGAATGAAGCTAATTTAGAAGAGTCTTACAGCATATGAGCTATAGAAGGACTAGAAGATCTAGCAATGGCAACCTTGAGTGTCTTCAGTCAGATTATTCTGCAGAAATCTCATGGGGGGATTTTGTTGTGAATATGTTCATTAAAAAGTTGAATCATATAGTCAGACTACAATTATGTTCTAGATGGTGTTTCTTCATGAGCTAACCCACTCACCCCAACCTAGTTGCTATAGCACAAAAATAAACTGAAACAAAAAGCAGACATAAAGATGCAGAACATTCCTCAGATAACAGACCTAACATTTGATTCATCAGAACCCAGATCTGACTAATGGATGCTACAAATATAGAATTCATGTTTCAATTTCATTTTAAAAATAAATAATAAATGCTAGCCTTAGTTCTTTTCAAACAATTCACCAGCACAGAGTCAGCAATATAATCCTTTTCCAGATGACCTATTTTCAACATGCCTCAAAAGCAATGTTTATCCATGTTTTCTAAGGAGGGGGCAAACCTTAATAAATACTTACTCTTTAAAATGGCCCAGTCTCAGCCGCAGCAGACAGGTGTATAGTGGCTACCCCCAGAACAGAGTGATCCTGGGAAATTTATTCTGCTGTCTCATAATTGTTTTTCTAAGAGGACTCTTTTTGTGCCAGGTTTCTCACCGACAGGGAACTGCCATGCAGGAGAATGAAATAATTTGTTTCGGGAGGCACCGCAAGTTGGATGGAAATAGATGAAAGCAGGGTTCTGCCTTAGGCGGCAAAAAGTCTTGGGCTGGATTTGCTCATTGGTCAGTTGTTACAAGGTCATAATCCAGTTTATTCCAAAGCAGGGGTTCCCAACATTTTTGGACCCATGGGCGCAATTGCAAAGCAGAAAAACTGTTGCGGGCATCACATTTGCACCACAACTGTGTACGCATTGCAACCACACATTTATGCATGTACAATGAGCGCCTAATTTCAGTGGCAGAAGGCTGGGGGATGAGATCCTGTGGCCCCTAGAGAAGACCTCTAGGGGCACATGTGTTCCTGCAAGTCATGTTGGTGACCCATGTTCTATGCTGTGTATTTGTATGTGCTGTGCACGTGTTCTTTTCTTCAGAGGTTAACATAAAAGCATTTCATGCTATACCACCCATGGTAATGCATACTCCAGATGCCAAATGAGAGAAGACACCCCCTTTCTATGAAAACTCCCTTTTCAGTGGCACTCTATAAGTCCCTACATTCACCACAGGCAGACATAGACTCCAGAGGGAGTTGTGGCCACTTACATCATAGGAACATTTGGCCCAGGGCAATTTCTCCTGGTTTACCTGAGACTAGAAATACAGCTCTCTTCTCTTCCACATCAAATGAATCAGGTTGACATTGGCTGATTCCACTCTCAGTCTCAGTAATTATTACTGCCCTGTCCTTGATAACTCCTGGGCCATGAGATGAATAACAAAACGTTTACTTCTGTGGCAGTGTTTCAGGGACCTGCAAAAGAGCAAGTCAGCAAATGCCAGTCCTGTCCTGCCCAACACTTCCTTGCCCTTCTTTGTGTCTTCTGCCCCTGGCAGTTCTGTGCTACATTGCCGGAACAAAGGTGTGTGGGTGTGTCGTGCCCTCCTGAGATCAAGGGAACCCCAAATCATTTTATATTTGACCTCAGCTATGTTTGAAGTTCATAGCCTTGAGAGCATGAGCCAGAGAAATGTATTAACTGCCTCATAGCCACTGGCAAGCTAATTCCCTCGCCCTTTTCCTGTTGTGCAGGGCAATCCTAAGCATGTCTACTCAGAAGTACAGACACTAGTTGCTGGGAACCACAAGTGAGGAGACTTCTGTTGCACTCAGGTCCTGCTTTGGGGCTTGCCATAGGTATATGGTGGGCCACCGTGAGAACACAATGCTGGACTAGATGGGCCGTTGGCCTAATCCATTCAGGACTCTTCTTGTATTGTGATGTTCTTATTAGGGGCTGCACACCTGCTCATTTCCCTTGCCCCCCCCCTGCCATTTTCTTCATATTACCCCCCTAGAGCTTCCCTTTTCTGCCCTATGCAAGCTTGCCCATTTCTGAAGCCACTTCTTTCTTCTGTTCTGCAGCCCCGCTCTGCACCCCTGTTTTCAACTTCGCACTGCAAAAACTCTGGTTTGAATTTCATAGAATCATAGAGTTGGAAGAGACCACAAGGGCCATCGAGTCCAACCCCCTGCCAAGTAGGAAACACCATCAGAGCACTCCTGACATATGGTTGTCAAGCCTCTGCTTAAAGACCTCCAAAGAAGGAGACTCCACCACACTCCTTGGCAGCAAATTCCACTGTCGAACAGCTCTTACTGTCAGGAAGTTCTTCCTAATGTTTAGGTGGAATCTTCTTTCTTGTAGTTTGGATCCATTGCTCCGTGTCCGCTTCTCTGGAGCAGCAGAAAACAACCTTTCTCCCTCCTCTATGTGACATCCTTTTATATATTTGAACATGGCTATCATATCACCCCTTGACCTCCTCTTCTCCAGGCTAAACATGCCCAGCTCCCTTAGCCGTTCCTCATAAGGCATCGTTTCCAGGCCTTTGACCATTTTGGTTGCCCTCCTCTGGACACGTTCCAGTTTGTCAGTGTCCTTCTTGAACTGTGGTGCCCAGAACTGGACACAGTACTCCAGGTGAGGTCTGACCAGAGCAGAATACAGTGGCACTATTCCTTCCCTTGATCTAGATGCTATACTCCTATTGATGCAGCCCAGAATTGCATTGGCTTTTTTAGCTGCCGCGTCACACTGTTGGCTCATGTCAAGTTTGTGGTCAACCAAGACTCCTAGTTCCTTTTCACATGTACTGCTCTCAAGCCAGGTGTCACCCATCTTGTATTTGTGCCTCTCTTTTTTTTTTTTGCCCAAGTGCAATACTTTACATTTCTCCCTGTTAAAATTCATCTTGTTTGTTTTGGCCCAGTTCTCTAATCTATCAAGGTCATTTTGAAGTGTGATCCTGTCCTCTGGGGTGTTAGCCACCCCTCCCAGTTTGGTGTCATCTACAAATTTGATCAGGATGCCCTTGAGTCCATCATCCAAGTCGTTGATAAAGATGTTGAATAAGACCGGGCCCAAGACAGAACCCTGTGGCACCCCACTAGTCACTCTTCTCCAGGATGAAGAGGAACCATTAATGAGCACCCTTTGGGATTTGCTGGGATGTGATTGAATCCCAACCAAAAGTGCCCACTATCTGAGGCTTTAGAGAGACACATTCCTGCATTATGGGGTTTTGATGCCATTAACAGAAAGCACATCTTCTTAAAAAAGAAAAAAAAAGTACTTCAGATTCATCAGCACAGTGTCTGGGAACTACAAAGGATATGGCAGACTATATTATCTACCAGCTGTATTTCTAAGAGGTGAATCAATCTGCTAAGTGATATTTTAAATGTAGTTATTATCTTGTGGTTCCTTCGGTGTCCTTTTCCTGCCGCTCTCTTGCTGTCTGTTTTAATCGAATCACCTTTCTATAGTGGCAATAAACCATTATCTTGCACAAATGAGCCAAATGCCTTCTGTAAGCTATTAGCATTGGTATTTCCTTTTCTCCTTAGAATCTGCTGTTTGTAAATTGCCACCTGCTCCTGTGGAATAACTCTGAGAACAAGAATATCTCAGGATTAGGTGTTATGTTTCCAAAATGCATTTATCAGGTGATGGGGGGTGGGGTTGATCGGTTTGAAATGTACTGAAGTGCAACGCCAAATTGAAAATAGGCAGGGAAACAATGGAGGAAGAAACAAGCACGTATTTATGGAGGAGTAAAATTAGAGAAATATTTGCAGAGTGGAAGACAGCCAGGAGGCCAGTATGAATCTGGGCATTGTGTACACATAGCTGGGATTAGGGTTGCAGTTGACTGCCTGGGTGGGTCACACATATGCTATTGGTTTGCCCTAAATGAACCTAGTTCATAGATTTTTCTTTGTAAGTCTCCCAGAGTCACAAAAATCTGTTCAAAGCCCCCATGTTGTAATTGTAAGGCTGTGTGAGTGCTGACTATGAATAGGAGAGAAACTTGATTTTGTTTGTATTTTTAAAATAAACTATCAAATCCACATTCCTCATAGCAATATGCAAACAGAACCAAAGCTATCGTTCAAAATTTGTACTTCTTGAATTTTGCATACAGATCCATATACAGTGGTACCTCGGGTTAAGTACTTAATTCGTTCTGGAGGCCCGTACTTAACCTGAAACTGTTCTTAACCTGAAGCACCACTTTAGCTAATGGGGCCTCCCGCTGCTGCCGCACCACCAGAGCACGGTTTCTGTTCTCATCCTGAAGCAAAGTACTTAACCTGAAGCAATATTTCTGGGTTAGCAGAGTCTGTAACCAGAAGCGTATGTAACCTGAAACGTATGTAACCCGAGGTACCACTGTATTAGTGAAAATAGGATGCCAAAAATACATTACCAAAGTTTTCCATGTATAAGATGCCCCCATGTATAAGACACCCTCTATTTTTAGGGGGTTCCAATTTAAGAAAATGGGGGGGAGATTGCCCGGGTTATAAGACGGCCCACAGTTTTTCACATAATTTTAAAGTAAAAAAACCTAGTCTTATACACGGAAAAGTACAGTATACCATGGTACCTCGGGTTACAAACACCTTGGGTTACAAACACTTTGGGTTACAGACTCCACTAACCCGGAAGTAATACCTCGGGTAAATAACTTTACCTCAGAATGAGAACAGACATCGTGCGGCAGCAGCGTGGCCACAGTGGGAGGCCATGCTGTGGTACCTCAGGTTAAGAACGGTTTCAGGTTAAGAACGGACCACCGGAACAAATTAATTTTGTAACCAGAGGTACCACTGTATCAGGAAAAGTTGCTTGCAAGATATGCATATTACTCAAAACTACACACAAAAATGTGTATATTAGAAAAACTTCACATTGAAATGCTGACAAATTTTCATAAGGATCCCCTCCCCCGCAAAAAAAAATAATGCAGACTCCTGCACCAATGAGAAGAACTGGTCAAGACTGGAAAAAATGAGAAACTAAAACAAACCAAAATTGATTCTTCCATCTCTAGTGCTGACGGTTTGATGATTGAATACAGGCTTCACATAGGTGCTGGTCACTAAGGTTGCGGTAGTGTAAACACTTAACTGGGAGTAACCCCAGTTGTAGTGATGTCAGTGTTGGGAGGGTGTCTCTGCAGCTCCCCCCAACCACACCAGCCGCTACAAACTAACCTCCATTGAAAATTGGTGATGATTACTTCTTTTCAGAGATGCATAGGATTACACTGTTCAGTGCTTTACTACAAGGTTGTGTACATTTCCTGCCAGATTTTATCCTGTGACTAAACTAGTTGGGACCCTAGATACAATCAATCAATCAATCTTCTTTACTGGCATAGAAAAGGTGCATCGTATACATGGATCAGGACACAACACAGTTAATGAAACAAAGTAGGAGATACTTTAGGATAAAACTGTCCAGGCATCGTGAGGTACGAAAATGGCTCTTAGGACCTATGGTGATGTGATTTCAAGGCGTCACTCAAAAATCTTGCCACATTCTCTACGTCATGCCTACAGTTGCTCAGCAGATAATACACCCTGAAAGAGTCAGTGC
The DNA here is from genome assembly GCF_964270895.1 of Podarcis filfolensis. NCBI lineage: Eukaryota > Metazoa > Chordata > Lepidosauria > Squamata > Lacertidae > Podarcis > Podarcis filfolensis. The sequence continues at coordinate 64,544,509 of NC_139609.1, forward strand.
GGTAAATCCCCTCCTTCAATAGGGGGGGCCAAATACTTATCATATATTTTTGCATAAAACGGGCAATAAAATAAAATGTGTCTGATGGATTCGACCTGTTTTGTGCCACAAAGGCAGTATCCTTCAGAGTATGGGATTTTTAAAAATCTACCTTGCAAAACTGCAGGTGGTAAGACATTAAATCTTGTGAGGGAAAGAGTCTTGCATACGCGAGGATCGTAAAGCTATTGTAAATATGGAGTGTCCTGGCCAAACAAAGGTGGAATTCCAACCTCAAAGGGGAACAGGTTTTATTGGCTGTGCTGCTAAGGGTCCCTAGAGGCAGTCAATACATCTGCACTTTTAAAAAAATCATAAAAGGCACATGGGCGAACCCAACTTTTGAGATGAGGGGAGGAAAAGTTTACATTTGTTTTCCATCACTGTGGTCAGAAAGGAGTTTTCCTTCTGGGACTAGTGGCAGCTGGCAGGGGAAGCCCTTTCTGTTAGGACTTCAACAGAGAGGGAATGGGTTGAATTTGCCTTGCCTGTATGCTGTGGTCGCAATGAAAACTTCCTCCACATCTAGTCAGTTCCTAGGTGGTACTAAGCCTAAATAGAAATGTCCCAGGCTGGATTCAACTGCCGGTAGCTGGGCACTTTTCTGCACTCAGAGGTATAAGATGCTGTTTTGTAAAAGGGCTATTGAAGACGTTCAGGGAGGAGGAGTCAACAGCTCACTGATAGCTCAGTGGAGAGTCCATGCACAAAAGCAATCTAGAGATGATGACTTACGAGCTTTCCAGAAATGTCTTGCTGAGTCAGGCAGGTCTTAGTCTGCCCCAGCAATGGATGCTCTAACATTCTGACCACAGGGATTTGTCAAAGGAATTCAACAGACCTAAGAAAAGAAGACCACAAGTTTGGGATACAAGAAGGAAAGTTTTATTAAACTCTGTCACTCAGGTAATTGCTTATGTGATGCATATTAAACATTTGCTTCCCTGCAGCCCAGGACTCATTCACTGCATACCTCCTCCATCTGCGGCCTGGCTGGCCACATTCAGGGCTTTGAATCAGTCGACCACATTAATGTCCTGATAGGTTACGCTGTCTTTAAATTTGTTACAGGAGAAGTTGACAAGCAGATACTTGGTCCCACTTTTTCTGGGAAAGAACTTAAACTGGACTTGATAGCTGTCCTGGGGATTCAGTGGTGGTACACTGTGGATAAGGAGCAAAGGAGATAAGTCAGCCTGGGCCTGGGAAGATTGCCAGCACAGTGCATGCCTTAGGATGGTCTGTTAAGGGGGATCAGAGGCTGGTCTGTTAAGGCTGGCCAGTGGGTAGTATTTTGCATGTGCTGAAAAGCTCCCATGGAGACTGTTTGATAGATAGGTAGAGCATCATTTTATTAACTCAATCAATCACAGGTATCACAAGCTGGGCAAAATGAATGCTGTTCTAGATGCCTGTTTCCATACTGGTTGCTGCAGCTCTCCACACTGGAGTGCAGACTTTGCTTGCTCTGCAAGTGCAGATGGATAATTGGAAAGCAAAACAACAAGGCCACAAAGGGGAGAGGAATGTCTTGTTTGAGATGTTGCCACTCCATTCTCTCTCTGTGACCCAGTCAGAAGGGAAGGTGGTACCCTGTGCAGAGCCACCACACTTGCCCAGATGCCCCACATACTTACTTTTTCTTTTTTTTATACTCACTTTTTCTTGAAGGTTTTTTCCAGTAAGCCACTACCCTCCGCCTTCAGCACACCATCCTTCAGCTCCTCATCAAAACAGTTGTCAATGGTCACTACCACCTTCACTTCCTTGCCCACTTTTGCCTCTCCCAGCACCTGCTCAGAACAAAGTTGAACAGAGTTACTGGCAACCCTTCCTAAGGCTACCCTGACCCAGGTTCAAAATGATAGGTCCATAGAGACACAGCTCCCTCCTCCTCCTTTCCCTTGGAACCACCTCCTCTTGCTGGTTCCTCTGTCTGCCTGCACTCAGAGTTGCAGGTAGCGAAGTGGAGTGATTCTTGGGGTGTTTTTATGTATGACATTTGAGCCTGCCTTAACCCTAGGCAGACACAAGGGAATCAGCTCATAACGGCAGCTCATAATGGCTAAGGGTTTACCTTTATTGCAACGCTGGGTTTCTCAAGGATTATGACTCTGTTCACATTTCCCCCCTCTTTTTTTGACCACGAAGCTGCGACTTTAATCAGGTTGTCTATCAGCAGGTACTGCTTGTACTTAGCATATGAAATATTGATAGGAAATTCTTTTTCTATGGGAAAAAAATCACTATGAGGTGTGGTTGCACAAGCCTGGCAGATGGTTGTTCCTTATTTAAGAAAACCCTCCTTATGTTGCTCTGATGAAGAATGACCAGAATGTTCCCAAGGAGGGGCTCCCCCTTTGGGGCCCACTTTGTTGTAATTCTGTCCTAGCTGGAAGGGGGATGGCGAGGGATAGGAGAATCATAAAAACTTTGCATCCCTCCCTCAGTTGCCAATGGCTGAAAAAGCAAGGCCCTTCTCCATCATTTCCTGTTTCTTGCTTGGGATGGAGCAAGTGGAAAGGAGGCAGGCGTGCACTGATGTCATCACACAGGCAATTCCCTGTATTCCCCGGATGTGAGAAAGCAGGAACTGTCCATCACTGCACTCTGGTGAGGCATGAGGCAGCCACTTTGCTGGTCAAAGGCTGACTAGAAGACCACCTGGGATGGAACAACCCAAGGGAAGAAGCCATCATTGCCAAGTAGTGTTTGGTTCAACAGCACTTGGGGGATGGTTAACTTATTTCCTGTAGATCAGGGATGTCCAACAGGTCGACTGCGATCTACTGGACGATTGGGGGGGGGTCCATGGTAGTGGGAGTAAATCGCAGTCTCTTGGAAGTTGGACATGCCTGCTGTAGAATATATTCATGTTTGGTGTGCTCAGAATAGATCTACTGAAATTAATGGGTATGACTTACTTAAATCCATTAATTTCAATGTGGAACTTAGTTTGATATAACTCTGTGATTTGATTTTCCAGAGGCATGTAACATGCAATGTATCCATGTCTACTATCTCCTGCTAGGCTGCAACAGGTAATTTGGAGTCTTCTGTCCCTCACATCAGTTAACAAGGATGGACCATTTAGGATTCATTTCACCAGGTTTTATCAATGATGTGTGTTCAACTTCAGTAGTCCCCTCATCTGGTTGAGGTGCCAAATGATCCTCCCTCCTTGCCCACATTCTCTGGCTTAACTCATACCTGGTTATGAAGAAACCCATGAAAAAACTTACCTTCTTTGGGGCCAAGGGTCACCAAGATGGAGGCTTTCCAGATCTCATGAATGGGTTTCCCAGTGTTGTTAATTGACCAAGCGGCCATATTGGGTGTTAGGTACTCAGTTGTAGAGCCAAGGTTTGTCAGCCTCAAGACCAAGTGGACATCCTTGCCAATCTCCAGGGGGCTCTTCACCTTGATTTTCCCTAAGACACTAGGCTTTGCAGCTTCTCTCAGGCTTCTGGCAGATTCAGAGTGGCTTGCTTTCAGATTGAGTTTGGCACAAGCCTTTGCAAATACTTCCCTTTCCTTGACAGAGCCTGAAAAAGTAAGAATAGGATGGCAAAATTTGACAGGGCCCTCTGACTCAAATGATGTAAGTTCATTAGCAGCCCCTGGGATCAAGAGTGCATTGCATGAAGCTCATCAGCCTTCTCTCTCTGGCTTTCCCTAGGCTAGAGACCACTTTAACTACTCAAATGTCACAGCAGTGCAAGTTCTAACACAGAGCATGGTTGGGGTATGTAGGGTTCACTGGCAAGTTGACTACTGACCTAGGTCTAGCTTGGATGTTGCACATGGATTCAGATACAATTGGTTGTGCCCGGAGTGCAGATTTAGAGTGAAGATGCCATCCGTTTTGTCTTCACTGCCCCAGCCAAACACTTACTTGGACAAAAAACAAGGTGCCTGAAAATGCATTTGAACTGCCTCTGGGTCTGTGTGTTTTGGTTTCCTTATGCCTAGCATCTGTGCCTGCTCTGACAATATATGTAGACCATTCTTAGCTGCAGGCAGAAGTGTGTTGAATCTCAAATTGTCCAACATCATGAAAAAGCGTGGTTGCTGCCAACATGGGTTAAGTGGCCATTGACTGTAAAATGGTGATATTCAGCTAAATACTTGTGGTAAGACAAATGTTAGTTTTAGCACAATGGGGTCTACTCTGGGTAGGGGTTGGTAAACAGATTTAGAGGGCAGGGGAGGGGGGATTTTACACTGCATAAAGAGAAATCCTTGCACTGATGAAATGATCTGCTTATTCCTAAATTGAATACAGGCCAGTGTCATAGCAGAGACCCAATCATCTCCAAACATTTCCACCTATTTATAGAGGAAGCTCTTTTGCATCACCTTCTTTGTATTTATAATTATCAGTGACATCCAGGCGATCATTGCTGCCCACAGCCTTTGTGCTTATGTTTTGCCCAATGGACTTGGTGTCCAATGAGCCCTTGATGTCAGCATTGACCTCTGAAAAGACGAATGCAGTGTCATATGGCAGGTCCACATCTCCCTCCTTGATGGCCTTCACTGAAGCTGGACCACACTCGACTTTCTCTGGAGAGTTAAGGAAAAGAGAAAAGGTCTGCATCTGCAGTGTGTGCAAAAATGATCAGGCAGAACTACTGTATATCCTGGGGACAAAATAGGTTGTTTTAAATAAGACAAGTGTGACATTACATGCTGCACGGTGAACCCATGGGATTTGTGGTAAGGACTGCTAGCTTAAATTGCTCAGAAAAGGACTACACAAAAACATGGAGAGTGAGTCTGTCAGTAGTTATGGGCAATGACAGCTCAATGAAGCCTCCACATTCAGGGGAAGTATATCTCTAAACAACAGCTTTCCCCCATTCATTTTATATTTCAGCAACTGGTGCTGAGGGCTCATACTGCCTCTAAATGTGGAGGGGGCATGACAGAATCTGGGCATTTCTATCATACAGCAATAGCATGGCGAGAAGCTGAACAGAGATCTGAACACAACCAACTCCCCCAGCAGTCAGCTCTTGTACCTGTAGTACTTCGACCTTGTGGAGTTGCGTCCAGAACTTGCCACCCATTGTACATGCAGCCAAGGTCAGGTCGAGCAAACCAGCATTCATTCCACACATGGTAGTTCCTGCAGCCAAGAGTAAATAAATCTGATGTGCAGGTTTGCAATGATGCCCCAAATCTTAGGGTCAGCTGCTTTCAGAGGTGAGTGGAGCTGATTTCCAGGAGCACCTGGGAGCCCTAAGTCTGCTTCTTTTTGTTGTAGTTAGCAGGCCATGCTGTGTTTGACACAACTGACCCATGGTGACAAGATTTTCTGGGGGTGAATGTATGTTGAGAGCATAGGAGGAAAACAAAAAAGGAGCCTTGCAGCTGAATTAGACCAAGGTGAGTCTACCTAAACTAACAATCTGCTTCCAACAGCAGCCACGGTGGAAGCTGTTCATTTTATATATATCACGCTCAAAGTGTTTTGCATCAGAAAGAGGCAAGATAGCATCAGTGTGACACAAATGGCTTTGGGAAGCTCACACCTCAGAGCATCCTGTGACTGAGCAAGCACTGTCTGGTGCTGCTGGAACAGAATGGTACAGTGGGTCACTACCACTGTATCTGAATAATGCAGAGCATGGAGGGTGAGCTGTCCAGGGAGATGAGGTGTGCCCCTCTCCTTCTGACTATTTTTTTCCAAAAAGAAAACTCTGGCACTTATGAGATTAAGCAGAAAAAGGGTCTATTTCACAACAAGAATGTCGAACAAGAATGTTTCAGAAGTTGGAAAACTTCAAAGAATTAGCAAATTATATATGCTGAACTCAGCAGATGTCTCAGGCTTTTCAATAAGATAGCAAATTTACATCTAACACATAAGGTGTTGTAACTTTGACTTCGATAACTTGTGGGTATTAAAACAGGCTGATTCTTTTGGTCCTGTTGTGTTTCAGGTCCTCCACCTTTAGAAATTTCACTCCTGAGGCTCCTGTAGTAGACTCTGTATATCAGACCTTCTAAACGGTTTGGGATTCTTCTTCTTTTCCTAGAATATACATCCCCACCCTAATGAATTGGGACTTAAGTAGAGCGTTCCCACACAGCTTCCCAGTTCTCTTATGTCATTATACCCTTAAAAGACAATAACCACTGTCTTTCAATCTAACCTCCCCACCCCTACCCCCAGCTCAGAGACTGCCTTTTTGGCTGTAAATATTCCCTTGGGGTGGATTTTACACAGCTAAGAGGCCACACTCTTATACAGCTGGACATTAGGCACAAAACTCTTCTCTTTCCCCCTCTCAAAGTGCTGTTTTCTCCCTCCTTTTAGCTAGCTGTAACTGGGCCTTCTATCACAGAAAGTAAGGAATTATTAGTCACTGCAAGGAGATGTTTTGCATGTCTGGATGTAGGGAAGGTCACAGATCCTGCCAAGTGTGGCAGAGAAGTGGGGACAAAGGACAAAGATGTCTGGTTTTGTCCTACAGCTGTTGTGCCTCAGTTTCCATCTCTGGTTTCGTCTACAGATGCTGGTGTATAGGAGCCCTAGATGTATTGTGGTGGATGAGAAGAAGGCTGATTTACCAGGTACTCTCTGATGGTTCCAGAATCAGATTTTCATTTTTGTCACAGCCAGAACTGAAGTTGGAAATGATGCGAGTGGGAATTCCTATGCACCGGAGGACTACAAAAAGGAGAGAGAGAGAGAATATGGAAATAATGGGACTCACTGGTATTCAGCAACATTGTTCCTTACTATGCTCTTTAGCCAGCACTTCTTTCTAAGATACCCTTTGTTGGCTCCTTGGATCAAATGTCACATTGCCAGGCAGCAACATGGAATGAATTGCCTGGCTCACTGGCCTCTGTGGCCCATGACAGCACAAGGGGCTCTGAGTCCTACTAAGGAGGAAGAACCATATGCCAAAGTACTCTCTAGATGTTCCCAGAAATTCTGGGCCAACAGGGTCAACTATAAAACCTTCTGGGCCAACAGGGTCAACTATAAAACCTTCCACTTGCCACCTGTTTCTAGTGCATAAGAACATAAGAAGAGCCTGCCAGATCAGGCCAGTGGCCCACCTAGTACAGCATCCTGTTCTCACAGTGGTTGACCAGATGCCTGTGGGAAACCCACAAGCTGGTGCTGACCACAAGAACACTCTCCCCACCTGCAGTTTCCAGGCAAATGGTATTAATGGGGGTTGGACTCGATGGCCCTTGTGGTCTCTTCCAACTCTATGATTCTATGATTCTAAAAACCATTGCTGCCTTTATCCATGGAGGCAGAACATTCATGATCCATGGAGGCACGGCATAATATCCATCATGGCTAATAGCTCGTCCATCTGCCCAGCACATCCTGCTGCCCAGCTCCTTGTCTTGTGTGATAATTCTGCTTATGGGCTGGACTTTTCACTTACTGCTTTAGCAGCCTGGCAAGAGATCGGCTACTTATGCTGCTGGACAGCTCCGTGGCCTTGCTAGGAACCTGGGAAATCTAAGCAACAACACTGTGTTGGCTGGAACACGACAATGGCTGCAACTGTACCTCTTAAGCTGCGACAGATGCATCTTCCCTCCTGCAGATCAAGGGCAGCTGGAAGTATGGCTTAATAGGTCAGGGCCAGCCCACCTATGAGGTAAGGTGAGGTGACTGCCTCAGACGGCAAGATCCACAGGGGCAGCAGATCTGGCCTGCATCACCCTCTGCTGCTGCTGCAGAGGCAGCAGTTATTGCAGTGCACTCTTTGGAGGCCATATACCCTGCCTTCTCAGCAGCCCATTCCCAATGATGCCTCTACAATAGCCTCTCAGTGAAGAGGAGGTGCTGCTGGTTTCCTCCCACTGCCCTCTGGTGTTTGCTGGGCTCTGGACCAGAGTGGGTCTCTCCTCCCAACAACAGGCTTTGATTCCAACTTCAATCATTGGATAATGTTAATTTCCCCTGCTTTTTCCAATGTAGATTTTCATTCACCCCTTCTTCCCTGGCAGCGGCAGTTGGAGGAGGGGGAAGGCACCATTTTGTGGTTCACCTCAGGTGCCAGAATATATTGGGCCAGCCCTAGGTAGTCTTCCCAAATGCTACACTTCTACCAGCAGCATAGGGGCTTCCCCTTTCTCTTCCATCCACTCCCTCATGTTTGTTCCCTGGACTGGCTCTCTGGGTCAGTCCAGGGAGCAATTAGAGGAGACTGTGATTCTTTTATTCCCTGGGCACTTTGAACATGTTGTGCAGGGCATGCATTTTAAAATGAGTTCCATGATTCCCTTTGCATTTATCCAGCCACCCATGCTTTCCAGTGATGCACATTGACCTCCTTTAGTTGGGCTGTTAACCAGCTGCAGCAGTACTTGCAAAAATCTCACACTGCCTTCCACTATAGCACAATGTAGTTCCTGGTGCTTGAGCACATTCCTCATCCCAGTGCCATATCTGGAAGGGCAATGTCACAGAAGGTTCCAAGGAGACATACCCGTAGTCAGAACTCCTGCAAAGACCCAGCATTGCCCATACCGGACAGGTTCAAATCCAGAGCTTTCCCATTGCCTCAATATCTCCACACTTCCTGACCAGCTTCCTGGGTCTTTCCCATCACGGCAAGCCTTCCAGCATCCAAACAATACTCCTCTGTCTCCATCATTGCAGTTGATCTGGAAAAAAGTCAAAATATTTGTGCATTTATTGTGCAATCAACACACTGCTGCTCTTCATATGCTGTGCAGAATCCAGTCTCTGTTTAGGGATGCCACATATTACCAGCATTTTGCCACCACCAAAAAAATGTCTACCTGCATGAAGGAAGGTGGGAGTCACTCTTGTGGCTCTACAGAAGCCTTTGCCAACCTGGTGCCCTCCAGCTGTTTTGGAATACAGCTCCCATAAATCCTAATGAGCAGCTAGAGGTAATGAAAGTTGTAATCCAAAGCAGCTGGAAACCACCATGTTAGCAAAGGCTGCTCCACAGAAACACTTGCCTACTGTGTTTGTGTTAAGAGTGAAAATTGTAAGTCTTTCCTTACCATAGCGCTGAGCACTCGCCCAATATGTATGGGGTCACTTAGTTGGCTCACACCAGCAGTTGAGTCCTTGTGGTATTTTAAGCCCATGTCCAGCATAGAAAGGCAGATATCCAGAATTCCATCTTGAAACTGTCCACAGAAGAAAATATTCGACAAGTGAGTGAAATGCACCACCACCATCAAATTATTAGCACAGAGAGAGCTTTCTAAGAATACTGGAGTGCCAGGAATTCCAGTGTCCCCAAGTGAAATGGGTTTGATGGGTGGCAGCTGCCAATACTGATTCCAGACTTACTTCCTTCCATGTGACATATTCTCAGAGAAATCTCAAGCTTTTCCAGAGAATTATCCAAAGTCTGTTAAGATCCAGCCCAGAGAACTTCTTCATCATCTGCAACCCTTTCATCTGCCAGTTTCCCAAGTTTTAGTTCTATAAAATGATTTTCAGATGTCCAATGCCCCGTTGGAGGCTAGGGCCATAGCTGTCCTCAAGGTGGCAATCTGGGTGGGGGGATACCCATTTTATGTAAGTCATAGGACCATCCCGAGGATATGCTTCCATCAGGTGAGCTGGTCATTCAAGCCATTCCCAGTGCCTGCGCCAAAACCTGTACATCAGTTATCAATAATGTTGTGGTCTCATTTGACCCCAAAAGTATGTGTTTTGACTGGTTATTTCTCTCTGGTTGGGGTGGTAGGGGCTGTGGTGCCTGACCATGCAATATATGCACCTTTGCACACATGTTCCCCAATGTATGCCTTTTGGTATAGATTTTTTTTAGTTAGAGAATTGCATCACAAAATTCAGAGATATGCCAGTTACGAAGGTTAGTTGCATTTTGGTTTGGTAAGTGCAAATTAGGTCAGTTTGCATTAAATTCATTTCCTCCCCATTGATTGGTAGAACTCACTTCAAAAAGGTTTGGGGATTTCTCAGTGGGTCAGCTTGTTTGCAAATCCCTCCAGCCTCCTAATCATTGCTCAAACTCTTCTCCATCCCTAGTTTGAAATCCCTCCACTTTATATTTACCTGGCCATAATTCCATGGCAGTAAAGTTTTTCCATTGTTGCAAAAGATGACACCAAACTCTGAGAGGACATATTCTTCACGCTCTGCCTCATTAGCCATGAACACATCATCCTCTGAAAGATGAATGACAAGCAGGTACTGTGATAGCACTTCTCTTTGTCCAGATAGTGCGGCATCATGCCAGTGCTCTCCTATCTCTAACCTTTCTACACATACAACACAGTGATTATGTCTAACACCAATCATGCAGAAGCCTACAGGTGGACCTGGAGGAGATCAGGTTTTGAACTGCTAGGCTAGCACTGACTTAGAGAACATGTTTTGTACCTGGCATCCAGGGGTTAAACAGCAACACAAAAGTGCCAAGGCTGGAGGGGAGTGTGCTTCTGCTGGTGTCTGTCTTGATGCTGAGCTGGTAGCGTCCAATGGCAGCATCCACTGGGCTCAAAATGGAGACACTCAGGTAGCCATAACCAGCAGAGGTCTGTACTGCGCTCCAAGATCTTCTGCTTGGTGTGCTAGTGATGCCAAATGCCACTCGTGTCTCTGCCTGTAGAGCACAGGTTGACCCTGGAAAGAAAAGGTAAGAGGAGGAAGAGGTGGCTTCTCTGTACGTTGACTTCATATTTTGAGAAATCCACGCACCATCAAGATGGATTGGTGTGTCAAGATAGATGCCCTCTTTGCAAGGAGATCAGAGGACTTACCTAGTCATGCTACACATTTCTGTGGATTTGTGCAGCACATAGCCTACTGCAGGTTTTGTGCGGAAGGCTGGAGAAAGACTATATGAGTGAAGCTTGGTTAGTTCCACTCTACAGATGAGGGACTGTTTTCCCTTTTGAGAGGACAGGGGAAGATAAAGTGTTTACCCGTTTCTACAGTAAATGTTAGTTTGTCTGCAGCTGGCAACGCTCCTCTGGATGTCAGAGAGATCAAAAAGGCTTGTCCTCGTCGCACAACCAGTTCCTTGCCGGGATATTCATCAGTACGGTGCTTGATGGTGTTTTCTCTCAGTTTCCAATCAGTGTTTACCAAACCTGCAAGAACATCAGGAGGAAAATGGAGCCACTAACAGCAAGCTATGAATGGGACTAAGTGCAATTCCTCTATAGCAGTCCTCCCCAGGACCATCCTGTTTCATTTAGGTGTCAACAGAGCTATGCATCGTTACGTTTCTTAAAGGTCTCCTAGCTCTCCTCTCTCCATTGCATGATAACAAAATGAAACTGGGACTTTTTCAGCCAGAACTCACCAGATTCAGTTCTGGCACCTCTCAGGGGGGCACCATTGCCACTATAAGAGAACAAGGGAGGTGTTCATGCAGAGTTCTGCCACTTTTTTTTCTAGATAAATGGATAGAGGAGAGCTAGGAGACAGGTAAGGGAGGAGTTCATGTTTTTATTTAGGTGGATGTTACTGAATATTTTGTTAATGTTTCTTTTTATATTAAGCAAGTATCATTCTTAAAAAGTCATGAATGCAAACCATACTTTGACTTGGAAATGTCCTTGTAAGTCATGGCAAGCCCATTGACTTATATGTTCTTCTGGACATAGTATGACATGCCCAAATGAACACAGAAACATACCTACATGCTTAATCGAGTGATAATAAGGCACACAAGCACTCCAGCTACTATCAGATTCGATGGAAAACCTTGTCTGTCCTGGTCAGCGTGGTCAATGGTCAAGGAGATGGCTGCACCAAGGGGTTTTATGAACCATTTTGTGGAAGGAATCAAGTTTGCCAAAGGAAATTGTGAAAAAACTCACATCAATCAGTGATTCTGAATCCCATCCCTACTGCTTAGCATACAGAGCTGTTAGTAATTGGGGGTGTCATGAGAGGGGGCTTGTGTAGTCTGACTTCCCTCTTCATGGCCTCAAGCTCTCTATGCACACATGAGGAACTTTTGCAAGCTGGTGCTACATTAGCAAGGTGTTACCCTTCTTACTTTGAATTTATTCATGCAGAATAGCCACAATTCTGATCACTTCTGCACCTATAGATGCATGCATTCATTCAAATGGTGAGCGTAATGAGATGAGTTAGAGCATTAAAATGCTATGTATAAAGTGATACAGCGGGTTCCCTCTGTTGTCCAATAGGCTCTCTGGTATATTTTCTTTTCAACTGGTGGAACTTGGCTGCAGAGATCTCTAGAGCCTCCATTTCTGAAAAGAAGCCTGTAAGAGAACCCAGACCTCCTATTTTCTGGGTTTTCCATTGACCCCTCTAAGTCTTCACACCCACCCACCTACCTCAAGCCCTGCTTCCTTAAATTGTCAAGCCAGAAGTTTGCTGACTGCTCATACTCACCAGCCATTATCTCCTGCTCTTTGAGTTCTGATTTGCTCTGGAGTCCTTGCTGTCGTAGGATGAAGTTTTAAAGGGGTTTGGAAGCATCTTATATACTGCAAAAAGGAGGATTCTCTTTCTGTACAAGCCAGGGACAGTCCAATAAAATTGTGGGAGCCATTACAGGAAGTCTGAATGGTTGGAGGCAGATGATATCAGAATCACATGAGGCATCTAAAAATCCATATGTGCACATCTTTAGCAAACAGATTACCTGGCCAGTTCTAATGAATCACCCAGTTGTAAGCAAAACAAGTAGATGGGCCAGAGCTAAATGGGGGAGGGGAGGAGGGGAAAACAGCAATATTTAGAAGTATTGAGGAAAGCTGGGATGATGACATACTTCTCCTATAAGAAACTCCACTTTTTTGGCCCATTTTTTAATTATTATTTTCTTTTTACTCAGAGTTCTAGGTGCAGTCTTCCTTACTTCCTGAGGAAGAAGTCCCATTTAATTAGTTCATCTTGTTACCAGTGTGATTTATGACCATGTCAAGGTCACAATAACTTGGTCACAATATCCGTGCAGAAATCCACTGAGTGCCTGCATGATCTTCCAACAGATACACCCTCTAGTACTGTGAAAATATGCCCTAAGTCCTGATTGGCTGAAAGAAAACCTACCCTTCTGGAGCCAGGCCTTTTTGTACAAAAACTGGTCTGTGGTCTCCATTCAGATGATCAGCCATGAACTACAACAGCAGTACCTGAACGATGCTTGGTGGTGGGGTTCATGACTCTAATGGCTGGTATCAGGGTGAGACCAGCAACCTACATTATTTTGTTCTGTACCTGAATTCCCAAAGGTGCCTTTATACTGTTGGCAATTCTGAGCTGTCTTTTATATTGCCAAAGGATGCTTATTCTCATGTTTATAACCTCCTTAATGAAGTGTGGCATTTATCCCTTGTGTGTCTTTTTAGAGTAAGCTTGGCTCTGAATCTGGTTCCTGGCTTCATGGTCATAATGTGCAGAGTAATTTTGGGGTGTACAGCTCTAAAGACAGTGAGTAGCCTATTTGGTTCTTGTCCTTGCAAATCCTAAGGGTGTTCACATGTAAGCTAGGTTTCCCTTGGGTCAGGATTGGGGGACTACGGGGTGGCAGTACTATCAGGCAGAGTTGGTTTTTCCTGGTCTTCGTCTCAGACTGGCAAGTAGGGCTAACCAAACTTATTTCTGTGTTGGCAGCAGGAAGATGAGAAAATAAAACCACAAATCAAATAAAACCTTTGTACCTCCCCAAAACTTTATAGTTTTGTTTTTCTTTCAATGCTAATCACCAGGGTTTTTATACCATGTGGTCAATGTCACTCTATCTAAATATTTACAATATCTAGCTATTTCTATCATGGCTGCTAATAAAAGCTGGCCAATAAGGTGCTTAAAATGCAGATTCATATCTTTCCCTATGGAAAAATTAAATAAACCAACTCCAGGCCTCTGACTATATTTTGCCCAGTTAGCTCTCCAATTTCTTTGAACACTTCCTCCCAGAATGTGGCCACATCCTGATGTGAACCCATCATTGTGACCTCCTCCAACAGGTGGGTGGTGGGTAGCACTACTGTGGGCCAGATGAACTGGAGTAGGTGCCACTTCTGTAGAATTTTCAATGTCATTTCTTTCATTGAGGCTGACACCAATCTGAAGGCTAATTTGGCCCACGTGGCAGTCCAATCTGCCTCTTCAATAGAAATTTGTCACATAGGCCACAGCCCATTAGTTGTACCCATGTCCACCCAGAATAATATTTTATATAGCATAGAGACCAGCCCAGGATCCATCCCATTTTCTGAGTCCAGAAACCTTTCAAATAAAATGAGTTCGCCCAGGGCCTGTTCCTTAATGTGTGGTTGATTCACCCAATTTTTAACCTGGTACCACACCGGCCATGGGATACCCTTTTTTCCAGTTGAGTCCTCCACAAATCCTTTGGGAGAAATTGTGACTGTAGAAAAATGTATTGTACATCCCTACAGTTTGCAGAAACTTAAAGGGGAATTGTCTGCTCCCAACAATTCCTGGATGGCAATGAATTGGAATTAGAGGGTAGATCCCAGGCACCAGTTTTTCCTTGTGTTTCTGCCCAACATGCCGGACTGCTTTCATAGTAGAGGTGCATTGTAAGGCTGAAATATGTGTGTTTGGGGGGGGGGGTATTAAGAATGCTTTGCTCTGGAAAACTTTAGCCCATTAAAACTCTCTCAACTTGTGCCCATTGCTGCTGCTTCTAATAAAGAGATCAGATGTCCAATTTGATAGCTTCAAAATAGATCTGAAAATTTGGGATCACCCACTCTACAAAGTTGCTTTGTATCTTGATGTTTTTGAAACCTAGGGGTTGTGACTTTCAGGGAAAAGTATGCTACTTTAGATATTTGTAATGAGTGTTTGTAAAATAAATATGATAATTTTGGAAGCACCATCATTTTAATGGTAGCTATACAACCTGAAAAAGAGAGGGGCATTTTAGTCCACCATTTTGCTATTCCTTTCCTTTGCTATTGCTTTCCAGACTGTCACATAGTTCACAGCAAACAGATTATTTAGGTTCTTTGTGACTTGTATCTCATAGTATCTGAAATGCCTGTTTACTAGGAGGATGTTTAGTTAGGTCTTTAGAAAATTTTAACTGCATAGATAGGGTAACATATTGACACAGTAGTTCAGATCTCTTGAAATTTACCCTCAAACCCATCACTTGTCTAATTTGACTTTTAATGCCCAGGTCACAGCAACCAGGTCATCCAAAAGGAATGTCATATCATAAGCATATAAACTGATGACAAGATTCATCCCTTTCACATCAATCCTTCTGTATTCATGTTTTTCCTCTGAAGAAGAAAGAGAGAACTTCTCTTTCCCCTTTGGGTAGTTGGAAGTGAGAGTTGGTGAAAGAAGATGCAGCCAGGAGAACAAGTAAAGAATCACGCTATCCTCTCAGAGAGGGTGGTCTAGGGTTCCCATATGTCAGGTTTTTCTGGACAGAAATTGGGAACATGTCTGGGAAAATCCAAACATATGGCAGCTCATGTCTGCAGTGCCATTTTGTCATTTTGGGGCAAAACTAAAAAAATCTCAACAACTTTTCTGTCCAGATTTTCACTGTTAGAAATATGGCAACCCTAGGGTGGTCTAAGGAGTGAAAAACAGCAATGCATGCAAAGCCAGAGTTGGAAGGGACCCGAGAGCCATCTAGTCCCAAACCCTGCACTGTAGGAATCCCAACGAAAGCATCAATGACAGGTAGCCATTCAATCTTTGCCTAAAAGCCAACAAGGAAGGAGAGTCCACCACATTCCAAGGGAGTCTGTTCCACTGTTGAACATCTCTTGCCATCAGATAGTTCTTTCTGATGTTTTCTTGAGTGAAAAAGAGTGGCAACACATGTGAAGACAGTACCAGCTTGTAACAGAAATATTGCTGGTGCAATTAGAAAAAGAAAGAGCCATGCCAGCAAGTCTGAATGGTAGGGGGTGAATGCCAATACCAGACTAAATGAGGGATCTAAAATGCAGATTAGCTCTCCGTTGGCCATAATTTGATTGCCTGACAACTTCAAAAGCTTAGCCCAATTTTAAGGAAAAGGGGTGGATATGCCAGAGGGAAAATGGAATAGAGAATAGAGAAAGAGGGGGGTGGAAATGTCCCCTTGCCGCTCTCCCCAATTGGCACAGACTGAAGCTACCCATCTCTAAGGAAAAGAGCCAGGGGAAAACCAGGAGGAAAAGGGAACAGATATTAACATAAGAAGAGCCTGCCGGATCAGGCTAATGGGCCATCCTGCTCTCACAGTGGCTGCACAGATGCATGTGGGCAGAGCCATAGCTACAGGGGGCGGGGGTGTCTAACCAAGTTTTTTGCCCTGGGGAAACCTTCAGAGGGGTACCATTGAGCTCCCAGTCTTTCTCTGTGTGTATGCAAATGTGTTTAGGGGGGTGTCAAACTGGGTCTTTGCCGAGGGAAGTTTCGTCCTTGCAAGTGGGAAACCAACAAGCAGGATTTGTGCATAAGAGCACTCTCCCTTCCTGTAGTTTCCAGCACTCATCTTGAATCCAGGGTAGTGGCTGTTCCATGCATTAGCTGGCATGGTTGCATCACTTAGACAGGGAAAAAAAAGCTTAGTCAATTGGTTTTCTTTAGCAATGCTTTCTTAGAACTCTGAGTTCACAGGGCTCCTCTTATGTTCTTAGCCTCTCTTCCCCAGTTAAGGAGAGGCTGAAATGACCCCAGTTGCACATACCCCATTTATTTAAAGCACATTCCCTTCATCTCCAAAAAAAACATCCTGGGAACTGTAGTTTGCTCCTCACAGAGCTACATGTTCTTAACACATTCCCGTGCAGGCATTGAATCAAACATACATTTGGCTGCTTGCACATTGAATAAAGCACTCTTGTGCATTCGCCAATGGTGAGAGCTGAATGGGAGCTGTTCTGATTCCTGAATTCTAGCCCAGCAAGTCCTACCATGTTGCCAGTGGCAGGAATGGCTTCAATGACGTGCCTTGAATGTGTCCGTGGTGCAGAGTTTTATAAGCCTGAAGTTAGGAAAGAGACAAGTCCCAGCAAAAATTGGAACATAAATTAGAGTGTTCCTGCTTTATCAGCACACTGTTTTTGTTCTATTTTGTTTGCTTGTTTTGGTGTGATGGGTGTAGATTTCTGAGGGGAGGAGAAAGAGTGAAGAAAGAAAGAAAGAAAGAAAGAAAGAAAGAAAGAAAGAAAGAAAGAAAGTAAGTCCTAGATTGACAGTTTTTTGCTTCCTGAATGTAGGAGGTGCGTGTGAAACTGACAATGAAGCCAAAAGCAACTCATATAAAACTATCTCTCCAGAGAAAAAGGAAGCTGCACAGGCCCAGACATTTATCAAGCATCTGATCAAAAGAACCTTCTCTCCGATATTTCGTTCAGTTTAAAGAAAAAAAATTAAAAAACAAAACGACAAAATCTTGGAGCTACTTTCTTGAAGGTTTTTTTTTAGTAGTAATAGTTCTTATTTTGGTTTATGACTCACCTTCAATCCTAAAGTTCCAAAGCAAGTCAGAGTAATTTAAAACCTAGCATTAAAAACCAATTGCAATCACAAGAACAGGGTAGTTTCCAAAAAATATACAACTCAAGTGTCAAAAGTTTATTCATTTCATCAAATGACAGAATTTCGCTTTGAAATTTCACTGTTCCTGTTTCATAGTATTTCTGAAATCGATCCATATATATCATTACCTCAAACCAAATCAACATTAAGGTGTACATCCATTAAATTCAGTGGAACATTTCTGCATGGAAACAAATGGCATTGCATGGTTCTGCAAAACATTCACTACTCCCTGGACCTGTGAGGAAATAAATACAGTCGTACCTTGGTTTTCAAACAGCTTAGTTCTCAAACATTTTGGCTCCCGAATGATCAAAAAGCAGAAGTGACTGTTCCGGTTCGCAAACTATTTTTGGAAGCCAAACATCCGGTGGGGCTTCTGTGACTTCTGATTGGCTGCAGGAGCTTCCTGCAGCCAATCAGAAGCTGCGCTTTGGTTTCCAAACGTTTTAAGTCGAATGAACTACCGGAACAGATTCTGTTCGACTTCCAAGGTACAATTGTATATGAATCCCTGTGGAAAGATGTGTATGGGTGAACAACAAAAGAACTGGCTGGGTGCCTGTATTCAAAACACAGGGTTTGCAGACAGGGAGCCCCAGTACAGAGCATTAAACTCACAAAAATAAGCAACACAGAAAAGCTTTAGGAATATACGTTCTTAGATCTTTCTATTTCGTTCAGCTGCACAAAGCAGCTGGCCTCTTTCTACCCCTCTTGCAATGAGCAGACCAAACACTGTTAAGTAAGTTTAAAATGCTTTACTTACAGATTCAAGGTCTCAGTCCTTCATGAAGCAGCAAGGATAATGCAGGCAAAATATTCTTGGGTTGAAAGTACAGCAAGATTGCATCAGACACATGCTCTAAGCTTAGAGCTAGCTTAAGCACATCCATCCTGGCTTATTACATAATGCAAAGGGAGGACAGCGAGAAGAAAGGCTTCACTTCCTCCCACTCTGGAGGAGGGGGTGGGGTGACGTAACTAGCTAAGTCTATCTAGCAATACAACTCTGTGGTCATTTACAAATAATTCACAGTCACTCATAGTTATGTTTAACTGCAGTCTCCCACAGGACCTACCCAGTCACCCCTCTCTGGCTAGCTTTTGCGTAAAGCTTGAAAAGACATGCAATTGGATGAATCCCCTCAAGCATCTTGCCCACATCATCAGACCACAGCAACTGAATTTGATCCCATGCCAGATAGTGCTTTGGACACCTTCAGATCTATACTATTTCTGTCCAGTTCAATAAGAATGCAAGTGATTTTACCCTCAAATTCCTTTGCAAAGTTGTCACAGCAGGCCTCTAAGGGTTATAATATCTCTATTGGGCCAGCCTGTTCTGATGTCCAGCCACACTGCATGGGCTTAGAGGCGCATGTTGCCTGCTTATAGAGACATGCTCTGAAATCAATATGGACTTCCTAAAAGCCTTGGGCCTTTAAAAGAGGCTCTCTAGGCTGAATTGCTGTGGGTTGCTTCCTTTTAAATTATGGGTGTGATGCTTAAAAATTCCCTCTGCTGAAGTTCTGAAATGAATCCAACGTTTTAACTGACCTGGCATGCTGCTCTAAATGCTTACTAGTTTTTAGGAGATGTTTTCTGCCTGCACATTGGGAGATTTCTGGTAATTTAGGTGATGGGACCTCAAAGAGGAACTTTGTATTCGTATTTTTTTTTTCAAAGCGGCAGCACACGCTGTGTTTTATTTGCAACATTATGTGAATAGCCTGTAACCTTATTTTGTTGCTCTATAAATTACCTATTCAGAAGTAAAAAAAAAAAAAAAACCTTAATCTGGTACGAATGCACTGTGCTTAATTAGTACTGACAAATCAGGCAGCAGCTGGGTAGCGTTAAAGCCCATGAAGTCTTTGTGGCAAAGAGCCAGGCTACATTTTGAGGTTTTATTTCTTGCATTCTAGAAAATTGTAGGAAATCAATAGAGAATGCTTTGATACAACACCAAGGGAAGCTATCTCCCACCTACCTGCAAAACGTTGGTGAATGGGTGTCCATCTGTCAGTGTTACTGTCACTGCATCCTGTATTTCAGATTCTGCACTGAGCGGGGAGTGGGACTGGACAAGTCACTTCTAAAAGGAGAGAAAAAGAGGATAGCCCTATACATCCACATAGACTCATTAGCCCTGTTTAAGCATTCAAAGAACATGTGAGGGAATAAAGTATGGAAGGCAGGCATCACCCTCGTATTCAGTCCAAATACTCAGTGCAGTACTCAGTGCAGAATCTGCAACACATGATGCTGCTGCATTGACCCTGATAAATGGACACCCAGCTATCAACATCTCACTGATGAAAATAAGTGCACTCCTCTGTGAGAGTATCTGGATAAAGCTATGGGCATATGCCCTCTAATGGGGGTAGGCATGGAGGGCTGTTTGCCATATTTCAAACAGTAAAAATTCGGACAGAAAAGTTGTCGAGCTCTTTTGGCTATTTTTAAGAGGAAATGTCCCAAAAAACACTTTAGCAACTTCTGCCCAGACACTGCTTCCAACTCCAGTATCCTGGATATGTCTTGGAAATTCTGGATGTATGGCAAACTCTCCCCCCCCCCATACACACAGTGCTTGCCGATTCCACATGCTTTTACATAAGGTTGTTTGTTGTTGTTGTTGTTGTTGTTGTTGTTGTTTTCCAACAAGTAAAAGCAGAATCTTGAATTTCATACCAGCTTGAGAACTGCTCCATATGGGTCTAAAATGAAGCATTCACCCACTCTTAGATGGATAACTGGCATGGTAGATGAAGAACATTGTACAGCTTTTCCACATTAGCTATTCCACATTAGGTGCTCTTAAAACAGCATGCAGGAAACTATACCTGGGTACCTGGTCATGTCATGTTGCAATTAATTTGTTGTTGTTTAGTCATTTTAGTTGTGTCCGACTCTTCGTGAGCCCATGGACCAGAGCACACCAGGCACTCCGGTCTTCCACTGCCTCCCGCAGTTTGGTCAAACTCATGCTGGTAGCTTCGAGAACACTGTCCAACCATCTCGTCCTCTGTCGTCCCCTTCTCCTTGTGCCCTCAATCTTTCCCAACATCAGGGTCTTTTCCAAGGAGTCTTCTCTTCTCATGAGGTGGCCAAAGTATTGGAGCCTCAGCTTCATGATCTGTCCTTCCAGTGAACACTGGAATTTTTTTTCCCAGAATTGTTGTTAATGAGCAGAAAACTGTAAAGCTCACAAAATCCACTCAAAATCATTGACTCCGGTGGTTTTTTTTTAAGTCTTGCTATATGCACTGGATTGGTACAGTATTCACTTTCACCTGAAGCAGATCCTGCCAAACAGTTCGGTGTAACCAAAGTTTGCATACTGCTGCACTTAACAAAGTTGATCCATTGGAAAATGTCTTCTATATTATGTTTACAGATTATGGAAGAAAACTTCCTCAGTTCACCAACAGATACTAAAAGAAACATGTGCTCAGACTGGGTGGTAGAATTCCTCGGTTATTAATTTCCACAAATACAAACATTTCACTATACTCAACATTAAACATGAGTGGTTTGACGATAAAAGTTTATTGCTGTATATTACACACACACATTTTTATTAGCTAGCTGGGATGGATCTAGGAGTGTGGAAAAAGTGTTCTAGATACAGGTAAAAAAACTAGATTAGATTATAGACAACCAAAGTAGTATTTCATATATTGTATTTATTTATATTTCTAAACCACACTTAATTAAAAAATAATCGCATACTGGGGACTTCTACCAGAGGCAAGACTCTGGGAGCTGTTCCAGGCAAATCAGGACAGTAGGTGACTAAGGAACATGTATAACACAGTACAGGATAATTATACACGCCCCATTTTCCAAGCAGGAAGCAGTTCCACATGTTCAAGCATATAACCTGAGTTGGTTTCCTTGAATGATTTCATTGAAGACTTAAGATGTTTCTATGATATAAGGTTTATTTACACGTATATCCAGGGTGAGCAGAAGATAAGGATTGACATCATTAACTTCTACAGATATTATGCCTTTCTCCTATATAAGGAAACCCCCAATGCCATAGCACAGGATTCTCATTGAGGGCACATTAGGAATTTGTCTTTTTCAGACTCAGTTTCAGCACTGGCAGTCATTTGTTTTCTTAAAGCAGGGTTACCCCAAACTGCATCTCCAGCTGTTTTTGGACTACAATTCCCATCATCTCTGGCCACTGATCCTACTAGCTAGGGATCATGGGAGCTGTGGAGGGAAGGTAAATAGTGTTTCCATGCACTCTGGCTTCTGCCATAGTGTCCCATTGCACCAGAAGCGGTTTAGTCATGCTGGCCATATGACCTGGAAAGCTGTCTGCACACAAACGCTGGTTCCCTTGGCTTGACAGCAGAGATGAGCGCCACACTCCATAGTCAAATTCGACTAGACTTAACCATCCAAGGGTCCTTTACCTTTACCTATGTGAAGGGCTATCCTTCCGACAAGTAGAATTTCCTCAAGTGATCTAAGTGATTTTACAGGTATACAGGTGGTCTTTCAGGTAATCTGTTCCCAGATTGCCATGTCTTTATATGTTAATAGCAACATCTTGAACATGACCTGCTAACTCATATTATCGCTATACTTTTAATGTGTGGTTGTTATATTGCAAATTTTTTAATTGTTGGGATTGTTCTCATTTCTTAAAATGTGATTTTAAAGTGTGTAATAATTGTGGCTTAATCTGCACTAGGAATACAGGGAATACATTTTAACATAAATATTTAAATTACATTTCTTCTTGCTTATTCTATACCTTTTCCCCATTTCTCAAATGTCAGTCTATAATGTAATTTGCTCAATTTTTACCATTTCTTCTCATTAATCTGGTATATATCCTTGACAACATGATGCATGATGTACCATGATATTTTTTTTGATAAAAAAACACACACGCACACAACACAACTCTTGATTGGCTCGTTGGCAATCTTACAACGTGCTTTTAATTAACTGATTATTCTAAAGTAGTTAACTGTCTCTAATGCATTTTAAATGTCTGATCTGTTTACAAGCTGAAGTTGTTAATCAGTGACCAAAAACACACACACTTGGAAACATAGAAAATATGCCCTGGATGATTAGGTTCTCTTACTCTGTGTTTGTTTCATCTCTCCTACCTGAAGATACTTTTTCTGGTCTGACTCTAACTTTTGGCTTCCCCAAAATAATGTGAAATGGAACATAATTATGCTTTGGTTTTTTGCACTTCTCTGAATTTTATGATATAGTCTTGACCCAAAGTAGTACCAAAGTCTTTTTTTTAAAAAAAATGTGTATTTCATGATAAGATAGTTTAGAAAGTCATACACTGAAATACATACCGTATTTTTTGCTCTATAAGACTCACTTTTTCCCTCCCAAAAAGTAAGGGAAAATGTGTGTGTGTCTTATGGAGCGAATGAAGGCTGCACAGGTATCCCAGAAGCCAGAACATCAAGAGGGATCGCTGCTTTCGCTGCGCAGTGATCCCTCTTGCTGTTCTGGCTTCTGGGATTCAGAATATTTTTTTTCTTGTTTTCCTCCTCCAAAAACTAGGTGTGTCTTGTGGTCTGATGCGGCTTATAGAGCGAAAAATACGGTATATAGTATTTAGCCTGAGCCCTGTACATGCAATGGTAAGCTCAAGGCTAGATTACTGCAATGCACACTATGTAGAACTGCTCTTCAGCCAGGTTTGAAAGCTCCAGCTGCTACAGAATACATCAGCCAGACTGCTGGTGGGGGCACCTGTCTAACCACTGTGAAAGTATTGTTGAAACATCTGCACTGAACCAAATTAAAGGTTCTTGTATTAATTTACAAAGGTTCGGGGTACTTTGGGGACTTCCTGAACCTTTATATCAAAGCTCAATCACTGCGATCATCTAAAGGAGCACTGCTGATCATTCCTCATGTTGGCAAGGTTCGTTTGAAAACAATAAGAAGCAGAACCATTAGTGTCATTGGCCCACCGTCATAGAATACTCTGCCACTAGAGATTCAGCAGGTGTTTCAACTTCTGAGCACCTGCTGTAAACATTTCTGCCCCATCAGGCTTATACAAGCAATTGAGAATATATATTTCCACAATAGTTGCCCAATTTCTAAATTTAACATTTAAGGTGGTTTTTATTGTACGGTATTATGTACAATTGTTGTAAACTGCTCTGATACTTTATATATATATATTGGTGTATAACTTTTATAAATAAATATGTATTTAAATAGTATCTAAAGATAAATCTTCATACAGATATTTTTTTAAAAAGGTTTAATCTGGAAGCATAGCAGAATGGCTTTTTGAATGAACACATACTACTACTACTACTACTAATAATAATAATAATAATAATAATAATAATTTATTTATACCCTGCTCATCTGTCTGGGTTTCCCCAGCCACTCTGGGCAGCTTCCAACAAAATATTAAAATACAACAGTCTATTAAACATTAAAAGGGCTAAACAGGGCTGCCTTCAGATGTCTTCTAAAAGTCTGGTACAGTGGTGCCCCGCAAGACGAATGCCTCGCAAGACAGAAAACCTGCTAGACGAAAGGGTTTTCCGTTTTGGAGGTGCTTCGCAAAACAAATTTCCTATGGGCTTGCTTCGCAAGACAAAAATGTCTTGCGAGTTCCTGCAGGGTTTTTTTCCTTCCCCCCCCCTTTTTCCCAAGCCACTAAGCCGCTTAACAACTGATCCGCTAAGCCGCTAAGCCGCTTAACAGCTGATCCGCTAAGCCGCTTAACAGCTGATGGCTAAGCCGCTTATCAGCTGATCCGCTAAGCCGCTTATCAGCTGATCCGCTAAGCCTCTAAGCCGCTTATCAGCTGATCCGCTAAGCCCGCTAAGCCACTAATAGCGCTAATCCTCTAAGCCGCTAATGGGCTTGCTTCGCAAGACAAAAAAACCGCAAGACGAAGAGACTCGCGGAACGGATTCTTTTCATCTTGCGAGGCACCACTGTAGTAATTTTTCTCTTTGACATCTGGTGGGAGGATGTTCCACAGGGTGGGCACCACTACCGAGAAGGCCCTCTGCCTGGTTCCCTGTAACTTGGCTTGTCGTAGCAAGGGAACCGCCAGAAGGCCCTCGGCGCCGGACCTCAGTGTCCGGGCAGAACGATGGGGGTGGAGACGCTCAGGTATACTGGGCCGAGGCTGTTTAGGGCTTTAAAGGTGCTGACCTTTAACACTTTGAATTATGCTCGGAAATGTACTGGGACCAATGTAGGTCTTTCAAGTTATGTGGTCTTGGCGGCCGCTCCCAGTCACCAGTCTAGCTGCCGCATTCTGAATTAGTTGTAGATTCTGGGTCACCTTCAAAGGTAGCCCCACATAGAGCGCATTGCAGTAGTCCAAGGGAGTGATAACTAGAGCATGCACCACTCTGGCGAGACAGTCTGCGGGCAGGTAGGGTCTCAGGCTGCGTACCAGATGGAGCTGATAAACAGCTGCCCTGGACACAGAATTGACCTGTGCCTCCATGGACAGCTGTGACTCCCAGGCTGCGCACCTGGTCCTTCAGGGACACAGTTACCCCATTCAGGACCAGGGAGTCCTCCACACCCGCCTGCCCCCTGTCCCCCAAAAACAATACTTCTGTCTTGTCAGGATTCAACCTCAATCCGTTAGCTGCCATCCATCCTCCAACCGCTTCCAGACACTCACACAGGACCTTCACCACCTTCACTGGTTCTGATTTGAAAGAGAGGTAGAGCTGGGTATCATCCACATACTGATGAACACCCAGCCCAAACCCCCTGATGATCTCTACCAGCGGCTGCATGTAGATGTTGAAAAGCATGGGGGAGAGGACAGAACCCCGAGGCACCCCACAAGTGAGAGCTCAGGGGTCTGAACACTCATCCCCCCAACACCACTTTCTGAACACGGCCCAGGAGGAAGGAGCGGAACCACTGTATGACAGTGCCCCCAACTCCCAGCCCCTCAAGACAGTCCAGAAGGATGTTATGGTTGATGGTGTCAAAAGCCACTGAGAGATCCAGCAGAACCAGGAAACAACTCTCACCTTTGTCCCTAGCCTGCCGGAGATCATCAACCAGTGCGACCAAGGCAGTTTCAGTCCCGACTGGAAGGGATCCAGAATTAAACAGATGCATCTATTCCAGCTAGAGCTCATATCCATTTTGTACATTGGGGTTCACTGGAAGTTCTTTTTCTACCTTGCATCAAAAACAGAAGCTATAGTTGTGACCTCCACCTCTTTACTCTCTGCCTGAAAACTAGCTTTTCTGTGCTTTGTGTCGCATGCTGAAATTTTGTCTTGTTAACCTGCATCCACAAGTCCCACCGGCAGCCAACCTGAGCTGTGGCCTCTTCGTCATCTGGCGCTCTGCTCTAGAAAGGTGTTAACAGAGACCTGCTGACCCAAGTGGTTGAGGGAGTAAGAGCATATGACTGCTCATTAGGAAAAAGCTTCACAGTTTCTCTTCTACAGATATGCTGGTCGGGCAAAATGACAGCTGAGACACTGTTATTCCCAGACAACCTGCTCTAGTCAGGAGCCTGTCCATTTTACAAGACATTTCCACATCTTCTGTTCTCACACCAAGGAACACATTACTTTATTTTTATTTACTTGCATGATTTCTATCCCATTTTTCCTGTGTAAGATACCTCAAAGCTGTTGCTTTAAAAATGTGATTGCTTTTAAACAGAATTATGATTACTTCCCTTCTCTTCAAGTCCACTTGCTGCTTAGTTTCCAGGCTCAAATCAAGTTGCTGTTCTTAAAAGCCTTAATAGCTTGCCACCTGGGTACCTTAGGAACCACCTTTCCTTGTACATTCATTCCTGCATGCTATGATACTCATCTGGAACCCTGCTCCAAACCTCACCACCTCCAGAGGCAAGGCTGGGGTCAACTAGGGCTAGGACCTTTTCTGGTTGTGGCACCTACTCATCTTGCTGAGTGAGTTCCACCAGAATCCATTACTATGCTGCTTCAGGCAGTTGATGGAGACCTGACCTTTTTAAAGGACCTTTTAAGGTTTAGCTGGTTTGGTTCAATACTATTTTTTGCATTGCTAGATCTGTTAGATGGGTTGCATATTAACTTAATGAATTTGAGTGTATATTCTGAATTTCTAGGGATTGTATTTGTTTTATTCTATTGCTGTTCTATTTCATTACTGTTGTTAGTTGCCCGAGTCTCTTTCCCTATAGCCCCTCATCATGTATATGTGGAAAGTGGCATTAACTAGTTTAATCACCAAGTGGCACTGGGGTTCCTTGTATCTGGAGTCAGGCACTTCCTGTTGCTATTGTGGTTTGAGAAAGACAGACACAGTCTTTTCTAGCTTCCTGATTGGTATGACTAGTAAACCAGGGATGAGGAAAACTGTGGCCCTCATGATGCTGTTAAACTCCAACTCCCATCAGCCCCAGCCAACCTCCCCAACTGCCTTCAACTGTTTTCATCTGTTTTCAAAAGGCAGCAAGGCAAGGGATAAGCGATCTGCAGTGGGATTTTATTTTTGGAAGGGAAGTACAGTGGTACCTCGGGTTAAGTACTTAATTCGTTCCGGAGGTCCGTACTTAACCTGAAACTGTTCTTAACCTGAAGCACCACTTTAGCTAATGGGGCCTCCTGCTGCTGCCGTGCCGCCGAAGCATGATTTCTGTTCTCATCCTGAAGCAAAGTTCTTAACCTGAAGCACTATTTCTGGGTTAGCAGAGTCTGTAACCTGAAGCATATGTAACCCGAAGCGTATGTATCCCGAGGTACCACTGTAGTTCTCAAGAAGCACTTTTCAGGGACAAAAAATATGCAGTAGATCTAGACTGTATGTGGACTAGTAAAGGTAAAAGTACCCCTGCCCGTACGGGCCAGTCGTGTCTGACTCTAGGGTTGTGCACCCATCTCACTTAAGAGGCCGGGCCCAGCGCTGTCCGGAGACACTTCTGGATCACGTGGCCAGCGTGTCGAAGCTGCTCTGGTGAGCCAGCACCAGCGCAGCACACGGAAACGCTGTTTACCTTCCCGCTATAAAGCGGTACCTATTTGTCTACTTGCACTTTGACGTGCTTTCAAACTGCTAGGTGGGCAGGAGCTGGGACCGAAAGACGGGAGCTCACCCCGCCAAGGGGAATCAAACCGCCGACCATACGATCGGCAAGCCCTAGGCACTGTGGTTTTACCCACAGCGCCACCCGCGTCCCGTGTGTGGACTACATAGGGGTAAAAAGTACTCAGTCAAAATTGACTGTTGTGTGTGTACGCAAATTTGTTTGGGAGGGTGCCAAACTGGGTCTTAGACCCAGGTGAAATAAAGCCTGGTTTCGCCCCTGTCAAATGATCCCCAGCAGGCGAGAGAGATTTTTTGCATCCCCCACCTGCTAGGAACCCTGGCGGAAGAGTCTACGGAGGCAGCAGGATGCCATCACTGCTGCAACGCTGTGCTGCCCTTGGTGGTAAGGGGAATACATGGACAGATTTGGCCACTGTGTCTTTGCCCTGTGCTGAAACAATGCAGCAAAACGCAATGCAACAAAAGTGGGACTAGAGATTCTGTAAAGAAAACAGAGTAAAAAGCAATTTGCAGCTACTGCCACAGGCTTTTACATGGCTCCTTGTCGCACTATTAGCTCTGGCTGACTAAAGATAGATTAAAAATTCAGCAAGGCCTAAAATGTGAACAAGTTAGTGTGTGTCTGAACAGAAATGGTGCTTTAGCAGTGCTCTCAAAAGATTTTGGACAGAATGAAGTAGCAATCTTAGGAGGGGGATAAACTAGCTTCACTAATAGGTTTTGAGAATTCTCTGACGTTCCTTAGCTAATGTCAGCAGCTGTATAATCCACCAGGAGCATATGCCCCACTGAAATGAATGGGATACTTGCAATTTCCCACAACACCCATTTAGTTCAATGAATGGAGTTCCTAGTGCATTGGGTCTAATATTTCCAGTGCTTCTGCATTTTTATACTCTATTGTTAACTCTAAATAAGTAAGATTAGCTGGTACACAAAGGTGCAAGACAGAAATCTGTTTTTGCTTTGACAAGTGTCCTTTTAGACCTCATTAGTGCATTCACAGAATGATTTTGACATTGGAATTCTCTTGAAAAGGTTGTACGGATGGAGCAGCCTTCACCAACTTATGCTAGCCTTCCCCAACTTGGCTGCTATCTGGGGTTGATGGGAATTGTAGTCTAAAATATCCAGAGGGTACCTGGTCCAGGAAGGCTGTTTATGCTATCACTTTAGGAAAAATAATCTGAAATCATTGTTGGCTTTTCAAAAGCAATCTGGTATCAATGAGGAGGGTGCGGGAAGGAAGGGAGAGCAGGTGGGGAGGGGAGGGGAGAGCTGGGACACATCTGTTCCTCTTCAATATGTAATAGCAAAACCTTTATCAACTTATTGCACAACTCATGTTGGGAAATAGTTGTTCATCTTTTAGTTTCAAATGATCATTCAGTGCTTAAGATATGGGCACGTTGGGAGCGAATGACACACTTAAGTTTTCCCTAAGGCACCTCTAGATTATTGCATGTTTCCACCAAGAGACTTGAAACATCTGGAGACAGGCAAGCCTCAGGTTTTAATTTGCAAAATCAAGAAAACAAACACAGGAGAATCTCAAAGCAATGCCACATCACAGGATACTATTGTGCATTGCCTACTGCCTGGAAGCCTTTGAAATAACAAGCACTGAGGTTTGCTATCTGAGAGGTAAATGCTGACCAGAAAATTTCATGTCCCAAGTCCCAGCATACACATGGCCAAGATGTTATACAATGCTTCTCTGCAGATTATCTGTTTTTTCTAGTCCACTATGAAACCTAAGATGAACCAGCATTAGGGATGTAATCCAATTCATGGTACAGATTTGGATTTTCATCCGATGGACTCATTACCCATACAATTTTGCTTTAGTTTGCTATTTTAAATTATTCTCATGGATTAATAAGGAAACATAATAAGCATAAACATGACAAAAGCACACACCCATTTATTATACTGTTAAAGAAATAATGTAAATAATATATACACCAGACTCACATTTTAACACTCACAAAATACAAATGAAGCTCATTTATGGTTATATTAATAAATATTATAGGTTTGCATTAAGACGTAAGACAATGACTGCGTTTTTTGAGTGCATTAGGCTAAGGCAGAGTGCAAAATAGTGAAAGAAAGGTTAATTAAAAATGAATGTTAGTGGTGGTTAATGGCTAACATGATCACCTCAACAGTGAATCAATCAGACAGAAGTTAAAGTGAATACAGCAAGCGCACAACTTACGCACTTTTAACTGGATTCAGTTTTATTTGGGGGGGGGGAGAATTAAAAGAGGGTGAGTCACAGGGAAAATGACTTTGGCAATCTCCTCTCCTTCCCATTGTTTTGTGTTTTGACTATACACAATTTTGGCTTTAGGCACAATCCCCAGAATTTAACCCCCATGTAAGTTGTTGGCTTAATGTGCAAATTTCAGCAGTACCCTGTTAGCAGATCAAATAGCTGACTAAATAGCACTGAAACAAATGTTGCCATATTTGAAAAAGAAATAAATCTAAAAATACCCCCTCCCCCCAAAAAAATGGTATCAGGGAAATTCGCAGAAAGTTGCTGCATGCGAGACTGCTTTGCAAAGAGAGGAGACGAGTGACTATGGGTCACTTTCGTGCTCTGTCCACTTGTAGCAAATTCCACCACCACTCCTATCCTGCATAAAATTCTGCATTACTGAAACACTCATTAGGAGCAAAGAATAGCCCTACATCCCTCCTCTTGTGGTAGCCAGATGGAAAGGAGGACAGCATTTTTGTACCTTTGGATAACTTTGTTGAAGAAAAAGTTTCGACAGATGTGGCTTGTCAGGCAGGGATGGTGAATGCAGCACTTGCTGAAATCCCCTTTTCCATGCAATTATTAAAGATATAGTAGCCCTGTCCTCCTTTGCATCTGGCTAAGCTATCTCCTTTTTCCTTCAAAGCATGAAAGCATGAAGACAGCATCACAAGTTTTGCAATGCAATCGCTGCAACTATTGGCAAGTTAAATGTTATATAAATGAAAATGTGCTCCACTGGCATTTTTATATGGGGCACCACAAAACCTCTGTAAGGTAGGTCAGTGTTATTCCCAATTTAAAGATGAAATGCTGAAGTTGATGACTTTGCAAAGGCTGCACAATGACTCCATATCTCGGGTCAGTTTACAGCACCGGTCTCTGAGCTCAAAGATGGTGACATGGCAGCCCATGAAGCAATTTTACTTAGCCTCTAGCAGCCCTAACTAAATTTTAGTGAGATTATGTTAGACACTTTGCCCATAGTTTCATTCATAATGAAAATAAAATGTTTATCTCATTACTCCATTTTCTCTCAAGCCTCTTTAATTTCATTATTCATCTGTCCCAAATTACATTCATTTTCATGATTGATTCTTTCATTATCACCATTCCTTTTCCATTGCTTTCAATACAAGACCCAGCTGCTCTTCTGTTATCCATAATATGTGTTTTCCACCCAACCAGTGTCACATTTCCAGGCCTTCAACTAACCCTTGAAGGCATCAGCCCTGCAAGATTTAAGAATATAACAAAAGCCCCTCTGGATCAAACTAAGGGCCAATCTGGTTCAGTTTTTTGTTCTTTTAGTGGCCACCTATGATGCAATAGCACTCTTCTGCTCATGATCTCCAGCCAGTGGTATTCAGAGGCATTGTGCTTCTGCTACTGGAGGTGGCAAATCAATTGTGAATAGCAGCCATTTCAGATAGAAGGAACTCTGACACAGAGAGGAAGGAACCAGCTGGATCAGGAAGACAGAGGCACAAGCTGTGGAGACCGAGACTGAACTCCTTCAGCCAGAGATCCCCAAGCTAGAGACCTCAGGCATAGCTTCCACTGGGTCATGCACCTCTGAGGGGCCAACCCTGAGGAGGCTCTTCAAGGCTCTGTTCTTCAGAAAGCTGCAAAATCTGGTAGGCAATCTGGCCCAGGTGGAATATAAGGCCTCATCTCACACTCAAAATCTGGTTGGAGAAATTTGTTCACATGGAACTGTCTAGGATGCTGCTACTGGCCATATATCTGACCACACCACCCTTAAGGGCCGCCACAGGCTCCTATTCGTGGTCAGAACACACCTCAAGCCAAAGAGAAAGGCTTTACATAACCAACAAGAAAGCTTTTGCCTTTCTTTACTTTCATTACTCCCTCCCTTTGACATTAACATTGGAAAATTCTGTGCAGAAAGAATATTGAATACTTTTGCTTAAAAGTGTATTGAGTTGTTAATTGGTCAGATTTCTTTGCCCTTCTCTCTTTTTCTTTCTCTCTCTCTCTCTTCCTGCTCCCTCCCCCCCCCCCCCAATTACTTTATTTTGGATCTACAGTAAAATGAAAGGAAAAGAATAAGCTCCAAAAGACTAACACATGAATAAATGACACTTGGAGTTCAGTTGTGGTTCTGGCATTAAATGGGCCCCAAGCATTTCAGTTTTTCATCTGCTATGAAACAAAAGCAAAATTCTCATGCCAGAGCGAGGAAACCATGTTTGGTTAACTACAGATAAAGGCCTCTTTAAATTCTCCCCAAATTCCAGAGCACTGGCACATATTTTAAAAAGCAAAGCAATCCACTTAAAAATTAAATATGCCCTGATTTGGATTTCATCTGGTGCTTTGGGTCATGACTGGATTATTTTCCCCACTCTCACCCAACCAGTAAGAAGCACAATAACATTAGAGACAATCCAAAGGAGAGGAAAACAGTGCATAATATTTTCCTTTATGCCTTTGCAAAACCCACTTCCTTTCACAGGGGAGAGAATATGCAGATGGGGGTGCAGGGAGGTTATAAGTTATCAGAGAAGCCTGCTTTGAAGAAAG
Organism: Podarcis filfolensis; assembly: GCF_964270895.1. Classification (NCBI taxonomy): domain Eukaryota; kingdom Metazoa; phylum Chordata; class Lepidosauria; order Squamata; family Lacertidae; genus Podarcis; species Podarcis filfolensis. The sequence goes on from NC_139609.1 coordinate 64,576,929, forward strand.
TGTGGGTTTACCCTCCAGAGGTTTGGACAGCATATTACATTAGAACCTGATTAACACCCAGGTGCCTTGTGAATGCATTTGAAAAGGGCTTTGAACTTTTGCACAGAGCATGATCAGCATACATTGCCGCACAATGGAGAAGAGCAAGAGTCCGCCGCTTCCCCTTGCTGGTGAGAAGAGAGAGAAATAAATTCCTACAAAGTGCAGATTACGGCAGCTCCAAGAGACATGGGGAGGGGGTGGGGTGGAGATAGGATTCTGCTGATTAAATGGCAGCAAGCTGGCAAGCAGCATGGTTCTTAAGAGGAAATGGGGACAGGTGGTTTCATGAAAAGTGAAGAAGAGGTGCTGCTGTCAGAGCTGGAGGCAGTGGTGGAGGAGCAAGGAATCAAGAACCGGAAGTCAGTGCTAGAAGAGTGAGAGCCAGGAGTGAGAATCCAAGGAGCCAGGCTCAGTGAATAATGTTGCTGCTGCAAGGGATGGGAACGAAACAAAAAACTGAAGCTCCAGTGGTGCTTTCTAAATAGCAGCAGGGTGGGGGACAGGGAAAGAAGACAAACTGACCCTCCCCACCACCTGCGACTCCACTGCTCTCCCACTCACACATTTTAAAAATATGCACCTTAATTCACATTCATGCAATTTGTGGGAATGTTCAGGGATGCAGGAGAGGATATATTGTTTAATGATGTCCTTCCTAACTTGCGTTAGCAAGTTCTATATCTAAGCAGAGTTTAAACATTCCCCTTTAAACGCACAGCGGTTTGCTTGTTGCAGGCTAGTTTTAGCCTCTGAATATAGGATTCCTGGTAAGCTACCTTCTTGTCCCTCTTAAAAAGAATAAACACAGCAATCTTATTAAAGTCAGTAGTTTACTCACATTCATTCAGTTCACAGTTGGATCCCTGAAGGCAGACTTATGTTACAAAAGTATATACACATGTGGAACTATCCCATAAGGGAGTTAGTTCCTAAGTGACTGCAAACAAGCAGTCACTTCTCACACATAGAAAAACAAAATGGAGAAGAGCAGAAAGAGAGAGAGGCATGCTCCCTGCCTTGCTCTTGTTCCCCGGGGCAGAGAGAGGGCCAGAATAGATCACGCCCACCTCTAGTCACATGCAGAGGAAGTTCGTCCCAGCTCAGGAGGAAACAGGAAGTTTTCTCCTGGCTGGTACAAAGCATCCCCTAGCATGTCCACTCTAGGAATGTTGTACTTGACTGCTATATGTTTCACATCCCACACAATTAATCACAACTGTCAGAGCTGCCCAAGGTCCCAGCTCACAAAGGACCAACGCTGCTTTGTTGTTAAATACAAAAGTCTTTATTGAAGTTCAGTTTCACTTCCAGAGCCGCAGCGCGCAGCCCCACGTCACAAGCTTTAGACCGCTGATGACCCTTCTGAATCTCCTCCCCCTGTACACCAATTTAAGACCCTCGCCTTGCTCCACCTTTTCCGCTGCTCCTTCCTCCTCTGGGTCCGCCTGCCCGCCGGGGTCTCGCCCTTTCTAGCCTCTTCTGACGCTGATTCCCCTGAGCCTTCTCCCTCCCTCCGGCGGGCTTTAGGAGCTGGTTCCCCATCCGGGTCTCCTGCTGTCCCGCGCACCTGTACATTTGAACTTGGCGCGCGTGCCCAGCCAGCAGTCTTCCTCCTAACCGTTTCACTGCTGCTGTCACTGCTTCCCCCTTCGGGTGGGCTAGCTGCAACTGACCTCCCCTCCATTCCCCCACTCTCCGATGGAGGCGTGGTCAGCCCTGACTCACTCTCCCTCCCCTCCGGAGGAGACGCTGGCCCTGACACATGTGACTCTTCCCCCCCACTACGCTCTGGTGGGGAAACTGGTCCCGATCCTCCACTGCTGCTTTGGGGTTCCCCTCTGGCTCCTTGTTTCTGGTGCGTCCCCCCTGGGACCCCCCTTGCTCTGACCATCGGCGCCCCCTTCTGGGAATCTTCTGATTCGCTGGAGAAGCTCATGGAATCTCTCGGGCAACTGTCATACTCCCCTACGCTGCCCTCGGATTCTTCCCCTTCGCTCTCCAATTCCTCTCTCCCCAGTGCTCCTGCTCCTGATTCCCTGACAACATCTATTTTTGCAAATAATGTCATATCTAGGGGTGAGAGGGAGGCTTGAGATGGGGTCAGTATTATCATTTAGCATTACTTATCATGGAACAACTTGTTGATCCTGAAGATAGTAACATGTACTGATCTATCCCGATGAACATTTTTGTCCTTTTGTGCGAGTGGGCCCCATAACAATTAATTATTAGTCTGTAAAGGACACAGTTGCCTTTACAAGACACACAGCAAATTTGTTGGATTCTTACTGTTATATCTATTATTATTATTTCCAGCGGGGTGTTCCCTGACAAGCGCTGCAGTTTAAAACCCCTAATCAATATCAGCCTGCAGGAGCTGATGTTTGAGTCTTGACAAGGTACCTTTAATTGACTCAGAAGTGTCTCTCTGCTTCATTTGTAATCTTACAGATGGTCAAGAGGAGGGAAAAAGAGGAAACAATAGAGGCAGTGTGTCAGTAAAAGATACGTGCTGCTCAGGCTGTCCTGTATAACACAAAGATGCTTCAAGGTTATAAATATCCCACTGATCTAAATACAAATCAGCAATTTTGAGACAAGTAGCTTAGGACCATTGTTTTTTTCTCATTAATGGTGTGTGTGTTCAGAAATCCTCTCCTCGCTTTTAAGTTTTGATATATTTATTTCTGGAGCATTTGTTGCGTGAAAATTCACAGCCTAGTTCGGGGGGGGGCACCTTTTCCAAACTGAGAGCTGCATTGTGGGCAAACTTGGGGCGAGGGCATTTGCCAGTGGTGGAATGGACCAGATGGGAAAAGGGAAAGAAGTAATGGATGTGGCTATAACTTTCTACAGTAGGTTCTAGTCCAGCCACGCAAAAGTCAGAGTTTTCTATAGATACTTCCATCACACTATCCAAGCAAGCAAGCAAGCAAGCAAGCAAGCAAAAGGCATTATCCCAAGTCAAAAGCACATTCCAGCCAGATAGAAGCACTTAAGGGGGACACTGAGTAGGACCAGTGAGAGAAGTGTCTTGGGCAGAGCTCCAAGGGTTGGCTAGAAAGCCCTGAAGGGCTGCATTTGGCCCTGGGCCTGAGATTCTTCATCCCTGGCCCAGGGTTTTTTAAAGCAGATTTTTCCAGCTGCGCAAATTCCCTGTCAGACACCCTATTCTAAAACAGCAACAAGAGCAAAATGAACACAAAATCTGCTTTTCTCCCTGCTTGTACTCTCTATCAGCAGTGGCCTTTGCACAGGAGTCAGTAGTTTTTATCTACGACACACTTACAAATCTGCCTTCGTTCAGTAGGTACCTGCCCAAAGTAAAGCAGGTTCCAGCTCAAAAGAATGTGTTGCAATATTGTTTGGGAAGTTTGTTTTAAGTATGGAAACTGAGTGCATTTTGGCCTTGTACAATTTATGTACATGATGTCCGTGACGTTGCATGTCATTTAAGTGCTTAATAAATAACAAGACTAACCTGCCTAGTCTTTCAGCTAAAACAGGAATCCAAAACATAGTCCAATCTTATGGGTTAGAGAAATCTGGGGCAAACTGATAAGGATGCATTCAGGCTTGGGGATTATTGCATCAGTCTTGCTTACTATAACGTTAGTGCCTTCTATCCCAGAGACTACCATTTTTTTTACACTGCTTTACCTGTTGCACAAAGAAACTGTGGCTTTCCGACTGATATACTGCCATGTTGCTGGGGGAAAACTAGGTGCCAGAATACCATGCAAAATTTCATCTCATGAACTAACAACACCAAACCCCCAGATTTTTTTTTTTCCAGTTAAGGAGGTTGTAAAAATATTTTTTTTCCTGGAAGCCAACAACATGGAGATAAGTGCCAAACGCCCACTAGATTCTACTGGTTTTCCAGAAGTGGCTTTTACATTGTGTGAAATATCACATAAAATGTGGAAATTATCAGGCATGGAAACATTATGAAAATGGAATAAAGTGCTGCCTAAATGCACCCTCAGGCCTATGTACCATACCATTGTTTCCTTTTTAAAGACAGGGAATTAAGCCTCAAAGGCCGCCCAATGAATTCTTGGCTGAGGTGAGTCTTGGACCCATAACTCCTACATGCCGAGCACTGGCTCACAATAAATTGCCTAAGATCATTCTACATGGCCTCATTATGCCGCCGAGGGAGGCCATTATATTGTACAACTTTGGCGCACGTGGTCCCTCCACAATTGAAAAGTGCCATTAGGACGGTAGATCATGCGAAATTAGCAGCATGAGCCTCTGTCAGCTTGGACAGATATAGTTAATCTCACAGATGTGACAGATTGTTGCCTTAACAGGTCAGATGGTAACTGTAAATCTCTGCTGGAGAGCTAGCTTTCAGTGTGAAGCAACAGAGCGCAAAGAGGCCTCGATAAAAAGTCTTCTCTGGCTGAGAGAATTAAGCCACCTGTAAAGTCTGTTTCTGAGAGACAATTGAAGCTCATCAGCTGGAAACCTTCCCTTACTGAAGAGGATGGCTCTGCAAACCAATTGGTGTTTTTTTTAAAAAAAAATCTTTCATGTTGGTACCTGTTGGAAGATACAAGGTTCCTGAGATCCTTTTGGCAACAGTGGTAGCATGCAAAATATTTGACACATTCCACCTGGCACTGATGCAGCAACAACTGTGTCTACAGGATATCCAACTCTGGGGCCATTAACTGTTAAGTTAACATCTTTGACCCCCCATTAAAATGAGCAGACGTTGTACCCCTTCTGCTTTTCTGGCAGATGAACAGAAAATAACCATTTGAAAGTTCACTTCCCCACAGGAGTAAACAGGAGTGTGAACACAGCCTTGATGTCAGCCCCGCTACTGGCCGCTCCAGGACTAAGGAATGCAGAGCAATTAGGGTCAGAGGAAATATCAGGGTGCAGGACCAGAGAACAAGCTAGATGCCAGGACTGAGAAACAAGGCTATAAATGCAAGGCACATTTCAGCTCTGTAATGACACTCCTCACCACAAGGGGCAGTGCTTGACAGTTCTTGACAGGAGCAGAGGGATGAGTTCAGTGGGGCTTAGGACTGAGTGAAAATGACCTGTGTAAAATTCTGGTTCGTGCCTCCTTAAAAATTGTCAGGCTGGGGCCACAGCATCCAGCACACAACGCCCCTGTCCCCAACCACTCACATTTGTAATCAATAAAGTTGTGGCCCATTTGAACCCAAAATATTGTTTTCTTGTCTGGTTATGCATCATGTAGGGAGAGACAGGGCCACAGGGCCTTGGCACGCAATAGCAGTAACATTTTTACATCTATGTAATAGGAATACTATTAAGTCAATTGAAGAGGATAGCCATTTCCAGGCTAATGGCAGAATGTGTCTATAAGTCTGTAAGATGGTTGCTTCAATTGTGGCTTTTGATGACTGGAGGCCACTGGACACTTCCCACCTACAGTTAAGATGTAGGAATGTAACCAGCGGACTTATGCAACTGGCTGGTAAGAAGCAGTCTTTTGAGGGGTGCTGTTACTGCAAGGCATTTATATTTTGTGAAACTGACTCTGCTTTACACATTAGCACTGCCTGGTTGCTTGTGGGCTTGTGTGTGTGTGTAGACACATACATATACCCATTCAGAGAGGGAGAGAGATTACAGACACACATAAATCTCTGATGAGCATTCATAAAGGAACTGATGCTATAAAAGGCTGACCCTCAAAATCCTTACGACTCAGGAAAGTGCAGAACATGAAACATTTAGCACTTCTTGAGTGCATTATATAAATTCTTGCACCACTCTGCTTCGAAGGATTCAGTTGGAAATGGAAAAACAACTGCAGCGAGCCCATGACACAGCAGAGAACAGAATGCATGTCTCTGGATCTCAGCCAAATTAAAGCAGCCAAAGCAGTATTTATCATCATTGGCTGTTTAAACAAAAACAAAAGCCTGCCATCCCGTTAAGCAAGATATCTTTGTGGTGAGGAAACAGTAGGCCATACAATTTTAAACAACTACCAAAAGACAGTGCACCATTTGGATTTCATCTTGAAATAGTTGTGCTTGTACCAATGATACCAAGTGGGGTTTTCATTGTGAGCTTGTGGTTGTTCTGTTTTGTTCTGACGGGTCATGTAAGATCAACAAGAAGATCAGCCTACCCCAAGATAACAAGGGCTTCCATTTGTGATTTTCAACATTAAAAGCAGTGTGGGATTCCCCACCCCCCCAGTAAACATGGCCTGATGTTATTCATTTTAATTTTCTACCTCCTTGAAGGTGAATTTAATACCATTCATACATTTTCATTTACAAAATTTGTCAGTAATAAGAGAGCTGGCACATGGGAGAAAGTAGCTGCATAATTGCAACTTACACGCTTGTCTTACTGAAAAACTGCTAGCTCAGGAATCGCCCGCTCCTGTGCTCCATGCATGAAATTGCAAATAGAATTTAATTTGCCCTTGTATCCTGTAGGATCAGCTTAAAATGATTAATGCAGGAAAGAATGTTGTCAAGATTTTATTCATTACAATCTCAGAGGACTGCAGTGCAAAACCATCATGTATAACATGGTAATGTATTATATGCAACTCTTTCTGAACTGCTTTTCTTACTGCAAACAATCATATTTTTCCTGTTTAATTCTATACCTGAAGTGTGCACAAATGCATTCATTGTGTGTTACTGTGATCTCCTGGACAGTTGGAAATGTAATTTGTTAGAATTTAGAACATTTAAACGGGCTGTTTCTGGCGTAGCACTTGAGAATGTAATATTCCAAAAAGTTCTCAGCATGCAACAATGCTGTGACAGCTCAGAGATTTGCAAGTCAAAGCACCTTGTTGGCTGCTTAACACAGAGAAGAGAGCTCATTGTTTCAGCAAAATCTCACGTTTGGCAGATTTCATTTCATTTCAGCAAGAAATAGGAATATCTACACTTGACTGCACTCGGCACACATTACCCCTTTTTCTCCAATCTATTTCCTTCTTCTTGTTCCTCCACACTGTAATACAGGCTATCTAGAAGTTGCTGAACTACAAATCTCATCATCCCTGCCCATTGGCCCTCCTTACTGGGGCTGGTGGGAGTTGTAGTTAGGCAACATCTGGAACACCAAAGGTTCCCAACACCTGCTGTAACACTTGAGATTGCAGGTTCTTTGGGCAATGACCTTTTTTTCTTATGCTTTAAGCATAGTAAGTGTATCAGTTTCAGTGAGCATGTCAGAAACATAGGAAGCTACCTTATACGGAGTCAACCAAAGGTCCATCTAGCTCAGTATTTTCTCTACTGACTGCCAGGGGCTCTCCAGGATTTCAGACGGAGTTATCTCTTAGTCCTACCTGGATGATCTCTCACCTTTAGACTTGCTTCTCCTCTGAGGTGTATCTCAACATGACGTTGATGTCATTTCATCAGCAAGTGAAGACATGTGTCTTTGCCCAAACATTTGGGGATGGGTGAAGTTTATTGACCATTTGAGTTTCTGTTGCTAGGTTTCTCTAGGTTTTTTTGTGGGGGGAAGGTAGGTGGGGAATTGAAGCCTGCATTTTTGTTTATTTCCGTTTTAATCTTATTGCACATTTTTCGTTTAGACTGTGTATATTTTTACCCTGAAACTTTGAAGTTAAGGGTTTATTTAAAATACTTTGACTAAATAAACAATACATCTGCATATGGAGAAAGCACCTGTCCTCAGACTTAATTGGAAAAAACCTCCACTGAATTCAGAGGGTCTTCCATATGAACATGTTTAAGACTGGGATATCAGAAGGAAACACTGATATGTGATAATTAAGTTAAACTGGAAAAGAAAACACACTAGGTCCCACACCACACAAACTACAGTGGTACCTCGGGTTAAGTACTTAAATCGTTCCGGAGGTCCGTTCTTAACCTGAAACTGTTCTTAACCTGAAGCACCACTTTAGCTAATGGGGCCTCCTGCTGCTGCTGCGCCGTCGGAGCACGATTTCTGTTCTCATCCTGAAGCAAAGTTCTTAACCTGAAGTACTATTTCTGGGTTAGCGGAGTCTGTAACCTGAAGCATATATAACCTGAAGCATATGTAACCTGAGGTACCACTGTATACACAATGGATTCAGGTAGGAGTTAGTCAACATAATATTATGTTACAGTAATTACCTCCATATATGTCTTCCTGTTCTGTGACTTAAAATGGGTTCATACATTCAGATTTTTCATGTTCGAAAGCTGTGAAGTTGGAATTCTTTTAAAAGTAAAATTAAACAAAAGCCCAACAAACCTAGTTGAGTAGCTTGAGGTTTCAGCGGTTATCACTGATGAAGTCCCAGAGAGCCAGAATGCCTTTCTGCTCCACTGCCACTGGGCTAATTGGCTCAACATGGAGAGTAATTATTGAATTGTTCTCTTTTCAGAAATCATTTTAGCAATGGGTTCTTTAAGGAGGTGATGATTTAGAAACAATCCTAATAAGGGTGGTAATTGAGGAGTGAAATATGGGTCCATGATTACAGTTATTGAAATTGATTGCCTGGTAATTATATTAATACAACAGAATCACTGGAAATTTGATATAAACTGCTGTCAAGGGTATTGCCCATCTCACAGGAATACTCCCTCCAGTTTCAAATGAATCACTTAATTATTCAAACATTTGCAGAGATTTGCTTTGCCAATCCTCAAAGCAAACACTCCCTTGCATTTCCCCCTTTGAGCTCCAAGAAAATGCGAAGATTTGTGGTGCTCAAACTAGCTGGGACTACTGAGTGGTGCCTGAGAGAGATCTGCTATGTATTTGATGGACACCTGCATGGAAAGCACTCCTGTGCATCTAATGTGTGTAAGCCATGTGGCCATGTGCAGCACACATTTGGGGTGGGTGAACTTCCCTTGGCTTGATGTGGAATTAGCCAGTGAGGAAGGCACCACAGCTCAGTGGCTGAGCATATACTTTGCGCACAAGAAGTCCCAAGTTCAATCCCTGACACCTCCAGTTTAAAAAGGTTCAGGTAGAAGGTAGTGTGGAACAGCCCCACCTGAAACCCTTGAGAGCCGCTGCTGGTTAAAGGTTGTCACATAAGCACTGCTAGTGCCATGTAAATACACTTATCGCAATGCCTTCTGGAAATTGTACTTGCATCACCTGCCCTGCACACACCCCATAGCGCCAACCATACTGGAAAACTCTTGGGAATTCAGCTGCCCCTTCAAGCACTCAAACCCAAATAAATGAGACGTGGTTTTTGATCCAGATGGGGACCAACCACATAAATGGTTATAACAAACAATCAAGAGAACTGATACAAATAAAGAAGACACTCACCAACCAAAATACTGCTTGGTAATGTGGCCTGGATCCATTCAGAGAGATCAACCAGAGTTTAATCAAAAGCAAAAAAATAATAATTTATATTTTTTTTAAAAAAAAAGTGAATACACTTACAAAGCATCTGGCTTTGGATGCCTGAACTACTGAAAAAGCATGGGCGGAAGAGCTTTGGGGGGAAATGTTACAATTTGGATACCAAATCAGGAAATTACAACCTCTGGCAACAGCAGTAATGCATACAAATCTATATAGCATTGTGCACATGCTGTGCACAACCAAGGTAACATCTCCCCCTATGTGCATCATTTGGATTTTGAAGTCCTGGGAGGTTCCAAGCAAGGTGACTCAGTTGAGGAGAGTGTGGTTCTATTAGTGCCAAGGTTGCAGGTGTGATCCCTGTATGGGACAGCTGCATATTCCTGCATTGCAAGGGGTTGGACTAGATTGTCCTTAGGATCCATTCCAACTCGACAATTCTATGATTCTATGGAGTTAGCTCCTAATGTATGGAGCTATCCAAGTGCTGAACATGTGCTTTCTCCAAATGTAGAAAAGTCTTTCTAAGGCAGCTTTCTTAAGTGCTCTCTCTTGCCATCAGTAATCTGTCTGACTGTCCTTTGCTGATATTGCTGGACTGGTTGGCCAACATCACTGCATTCCTAGTGGCTTGTGAACAATATGCTGGTTGTTGCCCAAGGCTTGTCCCCATTTGTACAGTTCACTTTTCACATGCTTCATCTTCTTCATCCTGCAAGCTCCTCTTCTAATGCCTTTCTTGTTTTAACCTCATTTTCCTCACACCTGCAGTCTCTATTCTTAATGTTGTTCTATCAAGATTTCTGATGTGCTTTTTTTCTGCTTCCAAAATGCGTCCTAGATTCCTGACATTTCTCCCTCTTTTTGTTCAGTACCTGACCAAAGCTCATTTCCTGCAGTGTTCTGGCTCTATATGATTTCTCATTTCATCCAGAAGGGTTTCCAACATGTCTGTTCATATTGATTGCTAATAATTTTAGGCATTGGGTGGATTCAAAATGCTCCCCTTAGTCACTAGATTGGCAGCATCATGTAGGTCTGCATTATTATAGCCAGCTGACGAAGGTCCAGATCTTTGTAGAAGTTAACAGGGCTGTGGTGTTTTGTCCAGGAAACATTCTTTGTGTGCACAGTGTGTGGTTAAACCTCTGGTCAAGGCTTGGGGGGGCGGTCAGTGCATGCATTGAATTTATTATATTGCTTTCCCTAACCCCACTGGACTAGCTTGCTGACACCAATGCGTTGTCTGGGTGGCCTCAGTATTGCAGGATAGCATAGGGAGTGCCTTGCTTCTCTGTATACAGGCTTTACTGAACAGTTAGCAGAGTGACACTTCTAAGTGAGGACTATCTAAAGCAATCAGCTCCAGTTGTTTTGACTTGAGACAAGGTGACACTTAAGCTTTCAGCAGGGGCTCGCTGGTATGTATATGCCTGTTCCATCAGCCTGCCTATTCCATCAGTGAATTCTTTACCTGGGCTGACTGGAAAACGTATAGGTCGTGCTTTCACCTGCAGACTGGTCATTCCACTTTAATGAAGGTGTCCGTCATGTGTGCAGTGAGCCATCATCATTCAGTAATTATCCCCTGTTGTGTTTGGAGCTATGTGGGCAGACCTATTGTATGGGAACTTGTGAGTGATCTGTTGAATGACTTTCCCCCTTTGTGCTCTGTATTCCTGTTCCCATTTACATAAATCTAGTACAGTGGTACCTCAGGTTACAGATGCTTCAGGTTACAGATGCTTCAGGTTACAGACTCCGCTAACCCAGAAATAGTACCTCGGGATAAGAATTTTGCTTCAGGATGAGAACAGAAATCGTGTGGTGGTAGCGGGAGGCCCCATTAGCTAAAGTGGTACCTCAGGTTAAGAACAGTTTCAGGTTAAAAATGGACCTCCGGAACGAATTAAGTTCTTAGCCCGAGGTACCACTGTAACCAGACTCTAGTTAACCCTTGAGCTTCTTATTAGTTGTAGGTTTTCCTGAGTGACTCAGAGTAGAGAAATGACTGGAAAGAGTGCTTAACCCTCTCCCCAGCCATCATTTCCCTCCTCTAAGCTACCTTTCCTCAATCATTTCTCTGCTTGCTGAGTTTCAAAGCATGGCTGCCTCTCCATATCATCATCTCTCAAAGCATTTGCATAAAAAAGAAACATTGCCCATTAAGTATGTGTTTTATTAGACGTCAAACAGTATACCTACAATGTTTTGTGAGCTGCTCATCTACTGGGCCTTGTTTTTCCTTATTTTTTTTAGAGGTTTGAATTATGTTTTTCATGCACTAAACTGCAAGAGGAGACCTTATTCTGCTCACAGTAGGCAGGGACCTTGAACCAGTATGTAATGTGGCTAAGGAGAGTTTAGTATACTTATCACCATGCTTCATTCCCATATTTTAATCAGAACTGTGATTTGAAATGAAGGTATGCCTTAAGGCATGAGTCTCAAGGTTGAGGAGGCTGACTGGCAGAGGGTGAAGGCCCTTTAACTTATGTTAAAATGGATGGAATGAGAGAGTGGGAACATATTCTTAAAAATGACATTCATGCAGAAATGCAAACCCCCATCTAACTAGTTAACAATGGGTAATTTCATCTGGATGGTGATGGTGATGATTTGACAAGAGGGTCGAATTCTGAAAACCCTTTTTAATTTGCACAATATTTGTTTTGGGAGAGAAAGAATCAAGTGCAATTTATTTTCTGATGGTCAGCATCAGAACCACATTATGTACATTACTCAAAGGGTCCACAAGGCTTTGAGACACACCACAACTGTTGAATTTCACGAATTGCTTTGAAAAAAATAAGGCAAGTAGTTTCTGTTGTCTTTTTCATTTAGCTTATAGTGTAGCTAACGTTCAGCTAAATCTGACAGTATTTCTCCCCAATATGACCCACTGCATGGAGGAGAGTAGCAGCAGCAAACCTATCCTCTTAGCCCATCAAGCACATCTTCCCCACTTCCAACATCTCTTCACAATGTATATGACTGTCACATGTAAGATTATGTATGTTTAGACAAACTGCATTTTTCTGTGGGACCAGCTCTGCAACTTTAGGTTTCATGCATTAGATTTTACCCACATAAGTCATGTTCAAATTCTTACATCCTCAAAATGTAACTTGGCCCCAAATCACCCCAATTCACTTTGTTATGCAGCCCCAACACAAAGCACATCCTTAATAAGAATTTAGGAAATGGAATATTAAAGTGTAAGATACCATACATTCTCAAGGTCTCCCATTAGATGAATACGAAATAAAACTGATTCAAAGTCACTGTCTATTAAGACCAGAATAACACATTTTGAAAATTAGTATGTTGATTTTTGTTGATGTGTTGATTAATATGTTGATTTTTAATCAAACAAAAGCATTCAACCAGCATTGTATATAATTTTAAAGATATTTTTCAGGCTACATTCAGAATCTAACTAAATGGGGGGGGGGCTGAATTCATCTTTAGGGATCATCTCACTTTTATACTGTATTTTATTTTTCAATTTGGTTTACTAGGTATATTTTATAGTATGAATCCATCCAATGGCTCCATATGTATCTATCTAAATTCACAAATATAAGTGAAAACGATTCCCCCGAAAGATGCCCGAGATGGAAGTAGCAAGAAAACAACCCACTTTAGCTTGTGAAAAACACAAACGGGTTTAATGTATATACAGTGGTACCTCAGGTTACAAACGCTTCGGGTTACAAATGCTTCAGGTTACAGACTCCGCTAACCTGGAAGCAGTACCTCAGGTTAAGAACTTCAGGATAAGAACAGAATTTGCATGGCAGCGGCGTGGCAGCAGCAGGAGGCCCCTTTAGCTAAAGTGGTACCTCAGGTTAGGAACAGTTTCAGGTTAAGAACGGACCTCCAGAATGAATTAACTTCTTAACCTGAGGTACCACTGTACATTATCTATCACAACCATGCTTAGTATTTGACAATCAGTTTAGCCTCGAGGTAAGGTGAAGGGACTGAGTCATGTGGCCCTTTCCCAAACCAGGTTGATGGACAAAAATAAAATCAAACTTGTTTCAAAGCGAAGAAAAGATGGTGTAAACCATCAGAGGCATTACAACAAAGCCCCTTAAAATAATGTAGACATCAGTTCACAATTTTCTAAACTGAGGCGTATCTTCATAGGACTGAGCTGATGTTCTAATCTATCCATCTGGATGAAAGCCATGTGTTTTCCCTAAGTCAGGTGATGGAGCTTCACTGTCTCATAAAAGGAATACAATGCAAAACCGGGACATTAATATAGCAGTGATTGTGTATCTGTCATAAAGGATATGCATATATGTTAGTAATGCATATAATAATGCACAGTGGATATTCTTCCTCTCTTCCCCCATGCCTCCATCTCCCTTCATTTCCTCTCTTTCTTTCCCTGTGCTGAATGTTGGACTTAAGGCTTAGCAAAACTTCAGCACCCCTGCAGTCTCAAAGCACCTGCAGTTTTCAGCACCTTGGAGTCTCAAATTTCAATTAAAGCACACAGCTTATCCCTTTGTCAGCTTTTAGGCTAAGATGTTCCTGCTTGCCCAGGATTTTGGTGGTGGTGTTTATTTAGACTTAGATCATAATTGTGGTGTTCATGTTTTAGTTGGGTGGAGCAGGAGCCATTCTTATTTTTGTCCTTGGATGAACACCTTTAGAAGCTTTATTTCTGTTGTGTTTTATGTATTTGCTTTTAAATTATTCACAAGCTGTTTGGCACTATAGATAGACAGATAGATACTTTTTATATAAGGTTGTAAGTAACTGTTAATGAAAACGACAATTCAATATTAGTAGATGTTTCTATTGATTTTACCTGCTCCTTGAAATTTCTGCCTCCTTTTAATACTGGCGGTCCTGCCATCCTGCCGTCTTCATCCCAGGGTTTAATGGCATGCCAAGCCTAAGGAAAGGTTCTATTGTTCCATAACCCCTTCCAGCATTCAGCTTTGTTTTCTTGAATACATTAAATAATCAGAGCTTAATCACACTCACCTCCCTTGGCTTTGATGATTAGGATAGTTTAATTGGTTAATTGTGTTGTTAGGGTGGAGCCATCGATAAATGATTCCTATGTTGTTGTTTTTAAATTGCTGATTACAAGTCTCTCTCTCTCTCTCTCTGTCACATCTCAGTCTATTGAATGGCAGGAGGCTGCCAAAACCAATTAGAATACTGAAATAGATACAGCAAAACAGTTTGGATTTGTTCCTTCACTTGCATGGCAGCAGTTAAGCCCCTCATATATTGTTAACTACACCTGTGTCCTAATTTGAGCAAGGAATCAGCCTGAGAGCTCATCAGGAGTGCACTGAAAAGAGAAGGCGAAGGGAAGACATAGAATAGCTGCAGGCCTTCCCTATCACCAGCACCACTGCTACTAACATCTCACACACACCTGGGATCAAACAGAGGGAGTTGGTACCCATTTGCCTGTCTGCTTGCAAGAGTATGGGCTAGACGCCAGCCATTTAATGTAGCCAGGAGTGGAATAGCACCAAAATATGTTTAAACTGTCTGGGAACACTAAGCTTAGTTTCTATGGCATAAGCAAACGGCTGCCATAACTGGGGATGTCAGAGAATTCCAACAGAAATGGAAACAGGAGTGGAAATAGTTGAAGTTTGCTTATTCATCCCCTGTCCAGAATGGAAATCAATCCAGTAAATACAACTGGTATTTACTGTTGTTTGCAGTGTAAAAATTATACGTAACTGATGACTCTTCCCCCACTATTTAAATTGTGTTTCCTTTGCAGTGACATGATGGCGTGAAATAGTAATATAAATTATTACATCATTATGTAAAATTCTGCCACAGTGGGCAGTGTGACCGATATCATAGCTTTTGTCAGAAGCAAAAATGTTGCAGAAGCAGCACTGCATGAAACAAACAGGGGTTGGAATGGGAAGTGGTGTTTTCTTACATCCCTAACCATGACATACTATTAAGAAACTTACTCAACTAAGTTTTAGAACAGATGTTAGTTGAATAGCTGTTGCCGGGGCAAGAGAAAGGGTCCAAGGGATAGTGATTCTTACCCAAAGAAGGGAATAAATGTAGTTGCTTCAAGTATACCTTCAGAGGGCACTTCTGCCTAAGGAAGAAGACTCCTGGAAAGAGTTGCCATTGGTATTAAATATCTGCAGATTATCTCATTAGGTCTGCTCCATTATTTGACAGCATGCACTATATCCACAGTGGACCATTACTGCTCTGCTTCAGTTGATGGCAGGGCAAAGGGTATGACTCCGAAGCAGGTTTCAGCCCAGGCCCCCTGCATTTTAAGAAATTAGGTACAAGCTGAAGTCTCATATCATATATTCACTGGGGGCCCAAGCACCTTTGTGTTGGGAAGACCATATGCAATTAACATCACATGTGATGTGAACGCTCCATGGGCGTGCAAGAGTTGCATGATTCTACTCTCATCCAAAAAAGTAAAAAGAAATAAAAGAAAGAAGATTGAACTGAAGATAGAAGCACGTAGGGACAGTTTTCAGTTCTATTTACAGGCAAGTGTTGATACTGAATGTGATTTACCTAGCTGACTATGTATATAAATAAGTGCATTTAATCACCAGATTGTCATGAGAGAAGGGGGAAAGTGCTGCATCTTTGCAACTCATCAGCTCAATGTCATTCCACAGTTACAATCTCTGAGATTAATTACACTATCTGGGGCATATGAGATGTTAGGGGAGGGGATCATACCTCTGGTGGAGGATGTGTCATGCTCCTTCTGGTCCCCACCCTGCACTCAGCTCTCACCTGTAGCTCCTAGAAGCTGTCAGCATGCAACTGCAGCCAACACACAACCATGGGAATGAATTTGACTGTCAGCTAAACCAGGTGAGGCTAGCTGATGGGTCTCAAACACTCAGTGAGTTAGGAGCTTCTCCTGCATGTGAAGACAGGCTCTGGCAGATTGAGTGGACAAGACCAATAGTGGGTCCAATAGTCAAGAAGGTGGTTTCTGAACATACTATAGAGGGAAGTGAGGGACAAATGGGGTTTGTCAACCTGGGAAGGTAACCCATCTAGGAGAAGGAAAACTCTGTTCCTAAATCTCCACTGGGATATCTTTGGGGGAAGAAAAGGCTAAGGAGCAAAGCCTAAACAAATCTGGAATAGAATCCCTAAGATGGTTGAATGGTGCCTTGTACGCCTCCATCTGGCAACTCCTGCAGCCAAGCTAGTGCCAAACATATTGCTCTGCTTTCCTTTGTTGTCTGGACAGCCCAGGACCTCCATGCACATTGCCCAGGCTTGCACCCCAGGGAGGTCCCTCTGGTACCGCTAATGCTGTTTCTTGACTTGACCCCCCTAAGGGCACTCCATTGTCCCTCTTCACAGACAGATGCCAACAACAACAGCAATAGCTGGAGCCCTAAAACATGGCATGGCTTGACAATTGCATCACATAAACTTTTCATTTAGAGGAACAGGAAGTGGTTACAGATCAGATGGGGAGCCTCAGCCCAAGGGGCCAAATGCAGCCTTCTGGACTCCTCTAGCTGGCTCTTGGGACTTTCCCAGAACGCACACCATAGTCAGCCACACACCTTCTCCCCAGCCCACCCTCCCCAGCTCCACACCTTCTTTGAGTGCTTTTGCATGGCTAGAATATGTCCTTGATCTTTTATAATGCCTCTGGTTTGCCTGGATGGACAATGAATAGAAGGATATGATGGTATGTATAAAAACTAGTCTAGCTTACTGCATTTGTTCCTTCACCCACTTTTGCTTCCAGTTCTGCCTGCTGGTATATGGAGCTCCAGAAGATTGCCCAGAAGGGAATGTGGCCCTTGGTGTGAAGAAAAAAAAAGTCCTGCATCTCTTTTATAAATATTTTGACAAGGTCACAATGAGAGTCTATTAAAGTTAGGTAAGCCTGAGTAACAGATAGTTTAGCAGTTCTTCCTATTCCCTCTCACCAGCCTTAAGATACTGAAGTTCTTCTACATTTGTTTTGCCAGTTTCATTTTCTGTATCCACTCAGCCAGCTCACACCCCCAGGAAAAACTTGTAAGCCATTGCACATAACATGCATACCTTGAAATGCATTTCGATCTGATGGCTCCTGGTTTTCGGGGGGGGGGGTTGCATTAGGACTGAGAACTACTGGTAGTTGAAATTCTGTCTTAATCTCTTCTGCAAACCTCAAGCCAGATTTTGTAATTAATTATAAGCAAAGAGAAATACATCAGGTTTGGAGAGACCAGTTGGACCTCCCACTGTGTGCACATTGACTAATGCCTTATTGGTTTAGCTGCCAGTTACAATGAAATAAATCAATGTTAATTTCATTGTATTACAACAATATTGATTTCCTATTAAACAACAGACAAAGCAGGTTATGGCTTTAGGAAAGCTGTTAGGAGTTAAAATAAGAAGGGTATTTCTGTGGAAATAAAGGAACTGGAGAAAGGCAGAGGTGCTAATAGCAGAACTGGAAAGTGACAAGAACAAGGCACTTGAATAATTAGGAAGTGTGTTCTTGTGTGAATTTGTGGTTATAAATTATTGTGATGTTGTTAACTAGGAAAAAAGTGCAAAACAAATGTAGCAGAAATGGTGTAATGATTTGGGGATTCCTGAATATCATCATAATTTATTATTTATAAAAGTATACCAAGTCTACCAAGGCACTGTGCATGAATTAAAATCTGCAGGCTTACATCTGGTACAGATATAAATGCTAGTTCTAACTTATGAGCCACTTGTGGGAAACCGTATTAATAAAACACAAGTATTCTCATGGATGTGTGGATATCCATCTTTGCAAAATTAGCACACACATGAATGCCCTCCCCCCAATAACCTTCCAAATTTCCTTGCTGTTCTTCACATGTTAATTTTTGCATGGAACCTGAAAAGTAGGAAATTACATGCAAATTCTATGAGTTCTTGCAGCTAAAATAGAGCGCACAAAGCAGTATGTTTGAGATTCCTGTGCCAAGTACCTTGTCACTTCTCTGTATGATCTTATAAAAAGCACACCTGCCCTGAGCACATGTCTAAATAACCCCATTTAGCTGGTAGCTAACCGATAAAATATTTGTCAATCTACATCAGAGTCTATGGGTAGATCAATCAAAATTAATAGCTCTAACTTAATCATGCTTATTAATTTAAATTGTTCTACTCTGAGTAAAACTTGGTTGACTATCACCTAATAGACTTATTGCAAATGGCATAGGGACAATTAATAAATGTAATTTCATATCTGGGTTTGACAAATGCCCATTCAGAGGGTAAAAGTAAAGGGACCCCTGACCATTAGGTCCAGTCACGGATGACTCTGGGGTTGCGGCACTCATCTTGCTTTACTGGCTGAGGGAACCGGCGTACATTCAGAGGGTAGGTACATATGTAATATTTGCAACATTGTTACAATGCTATACACACTTACCTGGAGGAGTAAGCCCTATTGAAGTCAATAAGGACATCTTTTTGAGTGGGTTTGTAAAGTACAGTGGTACCTCGGGTTACAGAAGCTTCAGGTTACAGACTCCGCTAACCCAGAAATAGTACCTCGGGTTAAGAACTTTGCTTCAGGGTGAGAACAGAAATCGTGCTCTGGTGGCGCTGTGGTGGCGCGAGGCCCCCTTAGCTAAAATGGTACCTCAGGTTAAGAACAGTTTCAGGTTAAGAACAGACCTCCAGAATGAATTAAGTTCTTAACCTGTGGTACCACATAAAATATGACAAATTTTTGATGGTGCCAATGTTGGAAGAGGGGAGGATCTTTGATATCTGCCCTTCAGAAGACCAATTTAAAGAAGCTCAAGGTATGATCTGAATTTACACTGATACTCAATCTCTCTCTCTCTCTCTCTCTCTCTCTCTCTCTCTCTCTCTCTCTTTCTCTCTCATATTTGAGGCAGTTCTTATGAGAACTGCCAGGTGAAAGAGGATCAAGATTTTGCGCCTTTGACAGTTGTGCAGGAGAAGAAATTTCAGGAGATATAGCGTGGCATGCAGTCGCACCATTTAAAAATGCAGGTGGTTATTTCATGTTTCAATGTTCCATATGTTTGAAAACTCCACAGAAAGCCAATATGTCAAAGAGAGGGGTTCCAACCAAGCCTTTTTTCTGACATGTTAATTTTGTGTGTGAAAGATAGGTTAAAAACAAAGAACAAAGGACCAAGATCTATGAGCAATCATCCAAACAAATAATCCCTTACCGAGACTTCTATTGTGTATAGGTCCAGCAGGGCCATACCATGAGCTTTTTTCTGAATGGGCAGCTCTGCTCTGAGAATCACCATGTCGAATTCAACAGGATACAACTGAGGGCCAGAGATGAGCCACTTCCAGCTTACT
Source organism: Podarcis filfolensis (assembly GCF_964270895.1). NCBI lineage: Eukaryota > Metazoa > Chordata > Lepidosauria > Squamata > Lacertidae > Podarcis > Podarcis filfolensis. The sequence goes on from NC_139609.1 coordinate 64,596,639, forward strand.
AACAGCTGGGCATCAAAATAGTAGTATAACTCCAGGGAACTACAGCATTGCTTTGATATATGAGACTTTGATGGTAGGCTATACAAATATAAATGAATGGAGTAAAAGAAATCTATCCCTCTTTCCTCACCTTACTGGTGTCAAAGCAATACAGCACCAAAGTTTGTTGTCTCTCTCTGCTTGAAGCCTCTCTCCTGAGCCCTGCAGGTTATCACTTCAAGTCACAGTGGGGTTTATTAGCTTTCAGTCAGCATCTCTGATGTCTTTTTGATGTGGAATCCACACCCAGGTAAGTATGCTTGTTATAAATCAAATGGCTGGCACCATCACTACAAACATTTGGTTGAAATCCCACAAATAAGCAAGCATGTTTAAAGCTTCATTCTAGATCCCTTCAGCAGAAAGATATATCCAGATGGTGCTGACAGATACTAGCATTAGGCCAGTGTTGTGCTTGAGGTGGTTTGCTTCATTGATCAGTGATTTGAGAAACATTCTCGGAGAGTATGTGAAATCCTCTTGCAAAGCGGGAGAGCCAATGTACAAAAGGGAGGAACAAATGGAAAGACCTTACCTACAAAAGCAAAAGCAATGCTGGAGACTGTAGTTAAAGATGCTTGGGTTTGGGGGATCAGAAGGTAACCAATTAAAAAGGGAGAGAAATGAAAGTATCAGTTTTCTGTCCTGAACATATGCAAATCGTAGCCTGCTAGGAATCCTGTACCATTTTTTATTTTATCTTTGTCCAGGTGAACAGCTAATATAGAAAAGTACTACGAACTCCTTTAGGTCATTTATGGTAACTCACCTTTTGCTAGGAAATATTGTAGTTATTTAAGTGGGAGGAGTCCTGAAGATAAGGGTTTTGATGATAACAACTGAATATGTTCCTCAGTGTTTAGGAAAGAAAATCATGGGGTGCAATATCTTTTACTAAAAGGTATGAGTGAAATCTTAGCTAAAGTGGACAGGGGGACCCCACCAGATGGATGAATGGTGATGACTAGGCAGAAGGTGAGGCATTTAGTCTAGTCCAATGAAGGGCTGTGGAGGATGTTCCATAGCTCAGTGTTAGAGCAAATGTTTTGCATGTAGACGGTCTCACACTGAATGGGAAGATAGGGAAGAGGTTACCAAACACTTTGAATGAAGGCACCTAGAATCCTCCGCACAAACAAGAACCCCACATTATTGGAGTTTTCATGTGCATCAGGAATTAGAAGCGTGCTCACCAAAACATATTTAGAAGTCCCCTTTAGATCTTCCCACTCAACACAGGAAGGCTGGGGTAGGACTTCCGTCTCCCCATATCAAGTCAGCTGAAATGTATCAAATAGGAGTAGTGTAAGTGTAGCCAGCATGGTGCCATCTAGATGTTGTGAGGCAACAAATCTCATTATCCTTGGCCAGGCATGGCCAGACTTGGCCCTCCAGCTGTATTGGGACTACAACTTCCATCATCCATAGCTAACAGGACCAGTAGTCAGGGATGATGAGAATTGTAGTCCCAAAACAGCTGGAGGGCCAAGTTTGGCCATGCCTGTCCTTGGCCATTGGTTCTTCTTTCTGGCCTCCATGGTATTTTAACTTGGCAAGGTATGGAGGGTACCATGTTGGCTATGCCTAGCAGTTATATCTGACTGTGGACAGACCGAAAACTCCACTCAATGCACTCTTTCATCTTGCATTATAAGGCTGCTTATTCCAACTTTTATCTTTCATTCCTATGGATCGTCCGCTGCAGTCACCTTTGCTACTGCAAGCATAAAATTGCCCAGGAAAAGGAAACCGCTTCTGGCACCTTGGAAGGTGAGAGGCAAGCTGAGGAACAGAAAACTGAGTGAGACATTTCTGCAAAGGGTTAAATCAGACACCTTCACAGAGCGGAGGATTAAGAGAAATAATTATGAGCTGAATCAATACTGATAAAGCAACCAAAGTGGAGCTATTGGTTTATTGACTCTTTGAGTGTCACTTTTAATAGGTTTTTACAAAGTGAATTGCATGTAGTCTTTCACCGAATGGGAGAGTGTGGCAGAATCCCTGAAAATGTTTAGATACCAAGTAAAATCTAGCCTTCGTGGGAGATTTTTAAAAATGAGAAATTATTATGGATAGTAACTTGTTTTTAATTGCCAGTGATAAAGGATAACTAACCCTTACTGCTATAATACAAAAGGGAAGCACATATACTGTAAAGCTTTCCAATCAAATATACTAAAAGCTAATTCACAAGACACACCTTTGATGGGGAATCATATTAAATATTAAAGGTAAATATAGTTCCAGTCCTACCAAACTCCCTCAGAATAGGTGCAGGCAAGAGATGTCATCCTTTTAATAGCAGCCAAATTTCAACTAGCGTTGTTTTGGAAAAATAGAAGAAAAGGGGGGAAATAACACAGTTAAAGATGATGTAAAACCCCTGACATTCCTGAATGATGGATTGATTGCAAAAAAAAAGAAGTATGTGTTTTCTTTTAACATGAGTGAATACCACACAAAAATATTAAGTAAAATACTGCTGAAATTTTGCTATATACTTTTATTTTCTGGACTTATTATTGCCTTTTTTTTTACTGAAAAGTAACTAAACTTACAAAAAAGGTTCATGGAATGGAGTAACTCGAAGTGGCTGACTTGCCTATGAAGGTTTCTTAGTGTGCCAGTACCTTATCATTCTCACTGTTTTTGAAGTTCAGAGCTAAGTTTGGATACTTATACAGTGGTAAAAAGATAAAGGGACCCCTGACCATTAGGTCCAGTCGTGACCGACTCTGGGGTTGCGTGCTCATCTCGCTTTATAGGCCGAGGGAGCCAGCGTTTGTCCACAGACAGCTTCCGGGTCATGTGGCCAGAATGACTAAGCCGATTCTGGTGAACCAGAGCAGCACACGGAAACGCCGTTTACCTTCCCACCAGAGTGGTACCTATTTATCTACTTGCACTTTGACGTGCTTTTGAACTGCTAGGTTGGCAGGAGCAGGGACCAAGCAACGGGAGCTCACCCCGTCGCGGGGATTCAAACCGCCGACCTTCTGATTGGCAAGTCCTAGGCTCTGTGGTTTAACCCACAGTGCCACCTGCGTCCCTTATACAGTGGTACCTCAGGTTAAGTACTTAATTCATTCTGGAAGTTCGTACTTAACCTGAAACTGTTCTTAACCTGAAGCACCACTTTAGCTAATGGGGCCTCCTGCTGCCGCTGCGCCGCCAGAGCATTATTTCTGTTCTCATCCTGAAGCTAAGTTCTTAACCTGAAGCACTATTTCTGGATTAGCGGAGTCTGTAACCTGAAGCGTATGTAACCTGAGGTACCACTGTATAGCCAAAACAGCACCACACATAGTAAAGAGATATCAAGTGGCTTAGGGGAACCTCAGGGTTTGGAGAGGTAACCAAAAAATGGAGAGGGATATGTGACAGAAACTCCCAAAACCACCTAATGAAATGTGAGCATGCTCAACTAAGGGGGGGGGGAGAGAGAGAGAGAGAACTAGGTGGGGAGGAGAATATTATCAAGTCACATTACCTCACTCTGATCTTTATTGAGGAAGGTTGCCAGAAACCAAAAACATTATGCCCATTGAAAGGACATACTCACTCCTCTGATGTGAACACTATGCAAATGCTGCTTGAAATGCAATGCATGGGGAATAGCCGCACTGTTTTTAAGTCACTAATGTGTACATACCCTGTGAATGAAAAACCTCAGGAAATGCAGTAAAGTGTTGCTCCATGGACAGACTTATCCATAGTCTATATGGATACAGTGGTGCCTCGGGTTACATACACTTCAGGTTACATACGCTTCAGGTTACAGACTCTGCTAACCCCAAAATAGTACCTCAGGTTAAGAAATTTGCTTCAGGATGAGAACAGAAATTGCACAGCAGTGGCGCGGCGACAGCGGGAGGCCCCATTAGCTAAAGTGGTGCTTCAGGTTAAGAACAGTTTCAGGTTGAGAACAGACCTCCGGAACGAATTAAGTACTTAACGCGAGGTACCACTGTATTTGCAACTATAAATCTTCCAGTATGTGTTCCCTGGTAGAACTAATAGCAGTGGGCAGGGGGAAGGGGCTTTCATTTGGTGGAAATGTTAAACGTTAAATGTTAATGCCCCCTCCTGCAGTGTCACTTCTCCCATCTTTAAAGCAGCTACTTGGGATTGCTAGTTTTTAAACATGCACACAAAACTGGATATTTCTCATCATGGAGCCCTCACATCATGTCCAGTTTGGCCACCATAAGAAGATGCTAGCCCATTATTATTATTATTATTATTATTATTATTATTATTATTATTATTTCTTCCCAGGGTTACCTCAGCACCCTCTTTGATACACAGAGTTTAATTTAAAGAGAACATATTTGCAATAATTAGTATTGTAGAGGTGGTCTGAGACCAGTAAACAACCAAGTCATTAGGAGCAAAGCCACTCCTATTATCTGCAAATCAATAGCTCATTAGCCTTAGTCGTATTCACCTTGCAGCACCTTATAATGAAAAGATTTTACACAAGACAAAGCAGGGGCAACAGATTCACAGCAGTGCAGGGATTTTTGAGCTTCGCTCCTGACCTCCCATTAGCACTAATGGATATTATTGACCCTCCTGACTTTGCAATGGAGTTTTGCTCGCCATCCCTTCATGCAGATAACCCAAACGGCTTTAGCTCAGTCCTCAGACCATTGGAAAGATGAGTGGCTTACTCTATAACATCTGGTTCAGTGTCTTGCAATTTGCTGATAAAACCTTGCGCTCCCAGCTGTCCAGTAAAACTTTCTTCGTGATTGGGAACTAAGGGGCAGGAACCGACTGTGCTGCTAGCTAGAATGCATATGATTTCTTTGATCTTTCCTCCATCACAGGATCTTGAGCCTACCCCCCAAAATGCATGCATTTTTCATGCCCTCATTTCCCATAACCAGTGGGGACCTTACGGGCTATTTCTGAAATTTCACAGAAACTTGATTATACCCCCTATTCCTGCAAATTGAATTCAAAGGTATCTTTAAACTCAATTAGCTTAAGTGCATTTCTACAGGAAACTACCACCGTTTTGGGTAGAGCAAGAGCTTTTAAAAACTGAAAATAAATAGCATCTGTTCTAAACAAACAGAGGCAAGAGAGCAAAGAAGGCAGCTTGGCAGATGATATGCTGCAAGAAGAAAATGCGGATTTAGTTGACCAACTTGGGGTGGTATGGCAGTTCATGCAAATGGACATAGAGGTCCTGCTGGGAGTTTGTTTCCCTATAGCAGCACTGGGGTGTAACTCAAGAGTAGCTGGCATGGAGGGGCGGTACCACCCCACCATCCTCCCAAAAGCAGAGATGCAGCAGCTTTCTGGGACACTGTGAGAATGGAGCTGTGCAGCAGTGAGTTTAGGTTTTGTGGAGCCAATCCAGTGCTCCTGCTTCTGTGCTCATGCAGCCCCAACTTTTCCACCACCTTACCCTCCTCCATCCCTGTAAGGAACACTGATACAATTCTCAGGACCCTTCATACCAGACACTCCTGGTATTACTACAGACCTATAAAGGGTGGAAACTGTTGGAAAATGCCCTGGGGGCGCCTGCAAGCCCCCAGATCTCTGAGTGTCCTCTGCAGTTCTGGAAAAGGCATCTCCCTTCTTCTCCAGTGCACTTCTAGAGACATACATCATATTGATATATGCACACTAATCTTCTGGGATAATGCAGCAAGAAGAGTGAGACATCGTAGAGCTAATCTACTATTTATTTACACACTATGTACTACAGACAAAAACATAATGGCGTCCGTTCTCTCCAGCTCCGAGAGAACAAACAGACAGAAATAACAGCAAAAGCACAGTGTACCCGCAGCGGAAGAGATAAGACCTTCCTCCTTTCCCAGACTTGTCCCAGACGGGCATATGATTTGCAACAATATCATCTGCAGCATCAGAGGTGTGAAATTGCTAACAGAAACATTATCACCAATCACGAGCAATGGGGCACCAATGGGAACTCTTTTCTATGCCTTATAGCCAAACTGTCGAGAAAGTATTTGCTTGGAGAAGGTGGATCAGCCTCTCTTTCCCATGAACTGTTTTCCACAAAGCAATCCCATTTTCCTCTTGTTGCGATAAATAAAAAATAAAAAAGACAAATGCAGCCACATGAATTGATTGACAGGTAGTTTGACCCTTAGTTGCTTGCTTATATATAAAAAAAGGGTCAGCCATTACTCTTCCCTACTACATCCTCTGTTTAGAACCTGGAAAGAAACAGCACCGTAAGTGTGGTGCATGCAGGCAACTGGGGTTTCATCTCTGCAGCTAGTGGAGTTGCAGTTGAGGTGTGAAACTGTCACTTAAGAACCCACCACTTCTTTGTACCTTCTTGTTTTGTTTTCATTTTGCTCTTTGTAGTGCTGTGTCAAATGCTGCTCCAGGTATTTTTAGTAGAAGAGTGGGATGTATGTAAAGCATGATGGTGACGCAGATCATTAAAGATTTGCATAGAATCTTTGTCTTGCTGTTTCAGATTGAACAATACTTCTGCTGTTAAACACACACCCGTACACACCCCAATTTGTTGCAGACATCACCAGATAAGAGCAAAGTGCCTGCTTCCGATTCAACTGAAGTTGTCAAAGCGGAAGAAATGCAGCTGAAGTGAATTAAGGATGTCAGTGTGTATTAAACAAAGTTGAAGTGCCTGAAGTGAATCTGAGTGAGCACCATCAACAGAAAGAAATACTTGCATTTGACAAACAGCTTTGCTGTCACTTCTTAATGCTATAATAGGCTACAGGTGCACTCCTATACACACTTACCTGGGACTCAGTCCCATTGCACTCAGCTGAGTTTACTTATGAGTAGGCATGCATAACATCACACTTGAAAGGCTGCAATCCGAGGCACATTCCTTGAGTGTGTACCCTACTGTACCCAGTGAGACATGCATCCATGTGAGGGGGAGGCGGTGTACCTGTGTTGCTAGACATTCCTGACCATACTGGCTGGGGCTGATAGGAGTTGGAGTCCAAAAACATCTGGAGGGTACCTAACCCCTGTACCAAGTAAGCATTTGTAGGTTCAGTCTTGTTTGTTGTTTGTTGTTTAGTCGTTTAGTCGTGTTCAACTCTTCGTGACCCCATGGACCAGAGCACGCCAGACACTCCTGTCTTCCACTGCCTCCCGCAGTTTGGTCAAACTCATGCTGGTAGCTTCGAGAACACTATCCAACCATCTCGTCCTCTGTCGTCCCCTTCTCCTTGTGCCCTCCATCTTTCCCAACATCAGGGTCTTTTCCAGGGAGTCTTCTCTTCTCATGAGGTGGCCAAAGTATTGGATCCTCAGCTTCAGGATCTATCCTTCCAGTGAGCACTCAGGGCTGATTTCCTTAAGAATGGATAGGTTTGATCTTCTTGCAGTCCATGGGACTCTCAAGAGCCTCCTCCAGCACCATAATTCAAAAGCATCAATTCTTTGGCGATCAGCCTTCTTTATGGTCCAGCTCTCACTTCCATATATCACTAAGGTTCAGTCTTAGGCACACTTAAATTACAAAGAAATAAATCCCCCTCAACTCAATAGATTTCTTCAACATAAACATTATAAGGATTGGCTTGAAAGAACTGAAGTCATTTAAGCTGATTTTCACTAACCTATAGGACTGTAAGGGTCATTAAACCATATTCCCATGAAGCTATTAATTTATGATGTCTTGCTGAGGTTTTTTTTTTTTTTAAGTATAGAAACTTTTTTTTAAATACTGTCAGTAGAAAAGGGGGGAAATCAGTAATCAAGCTTCATTCAATAGTGCCTGAAATGCCATAAAGTAGAGGTGCACCTTGTGATGTCAATTGCCATAGAATACTCTTTTCAGAGTACTTGATTAAGATGACCTCCAGAGGGTTTGCTAATGAAGAGGAAAAGTGGAATTAATGTATGAGTAAGTCTCCCTGCCTTCCTATAATTTTACAGAACACTGTTCTATGTGGAATGTAACCTTAGTGCAAAGAAATATAGAGGAAAATGTGGATGCAAAGCTGCAATTCAAGTCGGACTCCACCAATGTAAAATTCAAGGATAAAGACAAGTTGGAAACCAAGCCTTATGAGGAACAGTTGAGAAAGTTGGGTATATTTAACCTTGAGATGTCTTCAAATAATTTAAAGGCTGTCACATGGAAGATGGAGTAAGCTAGTTTTCTGATGCTCCAGAGGGTAAGGTTTCAACCAATGGATTCCCAATTACAAGAAAAGATATTCCAATTCAACATTAGGAAGAACTTTCTGACAATAAGAGCAGTTCAGCAGTGGAATGAACTCCCTCAGAAAGTGGTGGACTCTCCTTCATTGAAGGTTTTTAAAAAGAGGTTGGATGGCCATCTGTCAAAGATTCTTTAGCAATGATTCCCCTATTCCTGGGGGGTTGGCAATTTATTCCAGATTGGGGTATCTAACCTTTTATTTGGTTTGGAGCTGCATTGACCCTTTGGAGGGCTGCCGTATTGAAGTGGACGTCATTGAAGGATTTCCCACGATATTCCACAGTAATATTAATCAACTGGATTATTATTTCATTAAGAAGCTATCACTTTATTAATTCATCACTTTATAATTTTACTAATTCGTTAGGAATGAATAAGAACCCCCAGCCCAAAATTAATTGCATTCCCTTCCATCATTAAAAATCAATCTTTGCTCCACTAATGTATCAACTTTCCCCTCCAGCATTAATTTTTCCCCTTCCCCTTTTGCACTTAATTTCATGGCTGCCCATTATTGCACTTTCTCCCTTGACTCTCAGGTCTTTTTATTCTCAAAGCTCCAGAATGCTCAAGATGCTCCTTGATAACTTATATATATATATTTTTTTTAAATGACTCTCACTAGTGCTGCTTCAGCTTTCCTCACTAATGTCACTAGCTTCCAGTTGGTTGCAATGCCTTCGGATGATAAAGAGAGATGATGTTTTGTGATCATTCTATGGAGCTATTTATTTATTTATTTATTTAATTTGTATACTGCCCTTCGTCTGAAGATCAAAGTGCAATTCACTGCAAAGCAGTGCTGCCCACCCCTAACTCGGACAGCCACTCTATAAGGATACCATAGTCAATGTTATCAAGAGCCACTGAGAGGTCAAAGAGAATAAACAGAAACACATCTCCCCCATCACTCCCCCAACAGAGGTGGCCAAATCAGTTTCCTATGTGAAAACTGGGTCTGACCCTTGATTAAAATGGATCTAGAAAATCACAAAAAGTTATGAAATGTGTGCTTCAGGTGAGAAAACCAATCATGAGAGCTCTTATCTCTTTGTCAACTGAAGGCAACACAGTCAGCCTTTCCACCACTTCCCATCCCTTCCCACAGTGAGTGATGGTAGTGGGAAAAGGCAGAAACATGATAAGCAGAGCACATGACTGCTCCTGGGCACTCATGAAAATAAATAAACAAACTTTCAGTGCCTTGTACAAATATTCAGGGTGGGGAGGGTCTTTAGGGACCAGAGAAAAACCTTCTGGCTCAAAGGCTGTGGGTTAGCCATCCCTGGCATAGATATTTAATAGGATTATGAATAAGGCAAAACTATGGGACCATGTTCCTTTACATATAATGAAAGCAGTATCCGGGGTCTCTAAGATCTCTCAAGTTTGTGATACAAATAAAGGTAAAAAGATGAAGTCACCCAGAAGGAGAAAGAGGAAAGAAGGAACATGCCCTTTTTCAAGGTTGCTCAAATAGTAGAAGCAGAAAGAATCCGCTGTGGAAAGCTTCTGTTGTCCTTGGTACTTATACTAATGCGATGCTAAAGAGATTTTTCCCCCTATAAGAGAACATAAGACTTCAAGAGTTGCTGGTAAGGTAGTGGGTCCTTTATTCGGAAATGAACTTTTCACTCCAATACAATATGCTTGCAAGCATATTAAAATGGATTTCTCTGAGCAAAGTAAACATCACAGAGGATATTTATAAGATGCATATGGTAGCTTCCACCCCAATCCAAGTTATTTAGTTTTACTGTACTGCATGCAAGAATAAGTCCTCTTGTAATAATAGAGGCATTCATAACAGAGCCACTGTACTGGAATGCAGGGGTCATTGCCACCAAACCAAGACATAAATGTTTTGCATCAGTTGCCCCCAGTTTTAAGACTGATTGGAAGCTCTGCTTTCCATAACAGAAATGAAGTAATGGGGAACACTTCATTTTGGGAGCTTTCTGCCAGTCAGCAGCTGTCTTAAAGGAACCAGAATCTGGTCACAAAGATGGGTGAGGCAATCCTACTGTTTGACTGCCCAGGATTGAGTCAGTACAAAGGGGAAGGAGCCTTACGCTAAGGATTTTTTTTTCTGAATTCAGTGGGACACCATAATTTTCAGTGGTTTTCTTATATGCAATTAGAAGATAAAAAGACTTTTGGTATAGAGCAAGGAAAGACGGACTTTTAAAATATACTGTGTACAGATGCTGAACATGATATTGCAAAATGTATAACCTCTTGTTGAAATTCAAAACAGAAGAAGGACAGGTTAAAGAATGCATGATTAAATGGCAAAAAAAATGGTTACTATATAATATAATAGAGATGGAACAGTTGGAATATATGTGGACTAAGGGGTTAAAATTTACATTGTGTTACGATCTTAAAGAGAAATTTTATAAAATGATGATACATTGGTACTTCTGAGAAATTATTTAGAATGTTTAAAGGTGTTTCAATTGTTTGTTGGAAATGTCAAGAACATGAAGGGCCATTTTACCATGCTTAGTGGACATGTAGAAAGGCTTAAAAAATATCACATAGAAAATCTATACATTGATACTGCAAATTTTGAAGGTTAATATTCAGTTGCCAGAAGACCTTTGTGAAACTACAAATTCTAACCAAGAATAGAATCTTGATAGAAAGCGGCATTAGTTTTTTTCATTTGGGATCAGCAGTATCAGATGATGTGGCAGGGCATCTCCCAACAATGAGTCGCTGTTGGTTACCAGGAAGGAGAGAGCAAGGGATGACCAGATGGGGAGGTTGGTGTGGTGCAAACACACTGCCAGAAGCACCGGGTTTGTAACATGCCATCCTCCCCACTCCCTTGCCCCTCACATTTTAGGGTGGAGACCTTACATGCTGCAATTTCTCTGGGGCACCTACATGTTACTTTTCAATTTTAAGAGAGTTCTGTTCCATGGATGTTCATCAATACTTGAGAATATGGATATTTTTTCTCTGCCAGTGGTACCTTGGGTTACATACACTTCAGGTTACATACGCTTCAGGTTACAGACTCCGTTAACCCAGAAATAGTACCTTGGGTTAAGAACTTTGTTTCAGGATGAGAACAGAAATCATGCTCTGGCGGCACGGTGGCAGCAGGAGGCCCCATTAGCTAAAGTGGTACCTCAGGTTAAGAACAGTTTCAGGTTAAGAACGGACCTCCAGAACAAATTAAGTTCTTAACCAGAGGTACCACTATATACTCATAGTAGGGTGGTCAGGATGCAAAATAGGATGGGACTCCTTCACCTTTAATATTTGTGTAGAAGAAGGCATTTCATAGGAACATAGGAAGCTGCCTTATGTTGAGTCAGGTACTTGGTCCTTCTAGTTCGGTACAGTCTACACTGACTGACAGCAGCTCTCCAAGGTTTCAGACTTCTCCCAGCCCTACCTGGAGAGGCCAGGGCTTGAACCTGTGACATCACACAAATATTCTACACGTCTATTAATGGTGCATGTTCCCACACTGCACATGACTTTTGTCCAGCAGTAGAATGTTCTATTTCTGGACCCACAATAAGTGTTTTTGTTTTTTTAACAGAGTATTGGGAACTGCCGCAATCAGGCACGATACAATTTCATCAGAAAACAGATCCCTATGTGCTATTTTAGGAGGGCAGGAGTGATAGAACGTCTCCAAACAGTCGTATGGGTTGACTGAACTGATGGCAGTCAAGCGCTTTGTGATCTTCCAGAACGGCACTGTTTGCCACGCTAGTGTTTACCCAACATTAAGTGTTTTGTGTCTAAGTTATGTCAGCTTCTGGGCCCATATCTATAATTAATACCCGATGGGTAAATAGTTTTCTATTCCTTTAAACCTCCTGACCTCCCTTATCCTCGTGCCCCTCCTTCTGGTGCTCTCGGCTGCACCTGACTGGAAATAGTGACAGTAATAAACGGCTGGCAAAACAATTATGCACATTAAGATAGGGAGGATGGAGCTGAGGTCAAAACTATTTTCTTTCTATAATTACATGGTGTATAAATTCATTTTGCCACGAATAAAAGCAACACAAAAGGTCACAGAGAGTAGAAAGGAATCAGATGGCCAGCCTAGCAATTTAATCAAGGGCTAAATCCAAGGCCATTAGCCTCTCTGTGTTGCTTTTACCCAGGCATTTAATTTGTAAATATTGCCTTAACTTTTAGCAGGGACAAGGAATTGAAATGGAACAGCACTTAAACCTTATTTTTCCTTTGGTCATGACATCATCCTGCTCATTCCTATCAGCAAGAGCTTCTCTTCTTTCTTTCTTTTTTTGCACAAGAGGAGCAAAGTCTAGTCTGAGGGTGATTAATTGTTGGCGCATTCACAGAGCTTGACTGATTGGTTACATTAGGACAGAGACCTTTAAATCAAAGAGAACGTAGGCATGGCTGATGCTGGGATGAGTTGGAAACTTGGTAGAAAATGTGTGATCCCCATTTGCCTTGCAAGGGACTGGGAGCTAGTGAAGATCAGTATAGATGCAGTTTTAATGGATTAGGAGAATGAGGTGATGGTGTCTGGACACAGGGTAGCTATCACCATCAATGCCCTGCTGTTTGTATGATTCCCAGAGGCATCTGATCACATACAGCTGCAGGCAGAATGCAGGACTGGATAGACCTCAATCTCATCCAGCAGTCCTTAATTATATTCTTGCCACATTTTTGTTGGAAAGCACAGCAGTGCATTTTTTCATGTTTGATAAACACTAAGGGAGAAAGCCTAAGCTCCTAGGGGGGTTCACTGGGGAATTAAATGCTGTGTGGACCTACCTCTTTTATGGCACAGCCGATAGGCAGAGGTCTCCTCATGCAGGGGGAAAGGAAGCTGAGGAAAGCTCTGTTGCTATCTGTGTAATGCTCACATGCTTCAAGAAAAGGAGGCTGTTTCAGAGAAGCCTTGGATCTGCCAGTTCTGAAGTTTCCATGTCCCCTCCACACACAGGCTAAAAAAGGCTTTAAAAGTATGCCAGCCCAAGAAATGCCATTGTTATTTTCATTCTATTTTCACATCTATGTGAAAGAGAAAGTTAAAAAATACTGACTGGTAGCCAGTGCAGTGCTAAGTAAACTTCCTGTTAGCACAAGGATTTCCGCTTCTGCCTCTCTTCTTTGTGCATGCTCCTAAATCTTTTCTAAGGGTTCCACCAACCCTCCAGAGCAGATTTGAGGAGGGCACAGGGAAGTAGGGGAATTCACATTGCATAAGTGGAAACCCTTGTGCTGTCAGGACAAGAGAATTGAATACTGCCCATTGAACCAGGAGGCGACTAGAAAATATGCCCCTCTCCTGTGTATTGACCAGCATTTGATGGCACAGCTTAAGAAATGGTGGTTTTTTCCATTTTCTGCACCAATTTCTTTCACATGTTGTCGGAATGTGAAATTGTACTGAACTTTCAGCTTATTGTATTAAACCTAATTCGAAATCTTCTCTTCTTTCCATATGGGTTTTTGATTTCAGTGTGTGTGTTCCATTTCTTATGCATTAGCCACCAGTACTGAAACAAGGCTGTTGAGGCTGAAATAAGGTTTATTAAACTGTAACAAGGTTTGTTACTCTGCTAATACAGCATATAAAAAGGCATGAAAATCAACGGCTTACTATAATGGTTAGCTCACTGCTTAACTGAAATATCTAGGCTATTTTACCACAGACTTTTAATCTCAATAGAGATTCACATTACCTAGGGATTTGCTTCCCACAGACCTGAGCTCTGCTAAAGGTCGATTCAAATATGCCCAACTTGGGTGCAAGTGTTCTCATGTGGTGATTGCACCAGATCATGTTAAACATCTGGAGGAATTTAATTTACAATGCCCACACATGCAATCACCTCACCTCCCCCTACTCCAAGTACCATGTCAGAGATAATGCTTTATTTTATATGGATAATTTTCATATGAAATGCTTTTCAAAGAAATTTTTTTAATAAAGAGAACCTGGAAATAGAAGCCTATCACTGTTGTACCCTTCAGCAGTGGGTAGTATTGATAGCTGCTGGCCACCTGGACCAGTCAAGGCTCATTGCACCTATAATCACTGACTGAGACCAGTCTCTGCATTCTACATCTTATTTCAGAATATGGTTGTTTCCTTCCTGGCTCACTGTATGAGCAGCTAGTCTTTATAGCACATCTTCTGCTCCCAGCGATCCCCCCAATTCTTGTCCCAGCCCAGGCACTCTCTTCCAAAGCAACTACTCTATTCCAAACTTAAAATGGAAAGCGCAATGCCAGTGGTCAACAAAAGAGGTTTAAAGACTCTCTCAAGGCAAATCTTTAAATATGTAGTATAAACACTGACAATTGGGAAACAGTGGCCTGTGAGCGCTCCAGTTAGAGAACAGCCTTTACCAAAAGTGTCATGGGCTTTGAAGACACTCAAACTCAGGATGAAAGGGAGAAATGTGCTAAGAGGAAGGCACTCTTGGCAAACCCTCACCATGATCAACTCCTGCCCAGAAACCTATGTCCCCACAGTGGAAGGACATGTGGATCCAGAATTGGCCTCCACAGTCACTGTTAAAACTGGGTTTATGGAAGATAATCTTACTCGGCTACTAGTGACTGCCAAAGAGAAAAGAGAAGAGACTCTCTTGGATCTGATCTTGGATTACACACCTATTTTATCCTTCTGCTTTAGTGAAGGTGAACTGAAACACCACTCATATTCTTGCCGCAAGGTATCTTTACCATTCTTCCAAAAGGCCTGCTCCTGAAAGGCCTGCTCCTACTGTTTTTAGGGAGTCTGGCACAGCTGAAGAGGACAAAGTAGTAAAAATCTATTACTTTACTGCATCCCCTGTTTTTCTCTGTGTGTTTTGTTCTGGAAGCAGAAGACAGGAAACAGCTTGTTACACAAATAGTCAGATATCAGCCTGTGCATATATTTCACTGACCAGTGTGGGAAGGGTTTCTAGATGCTTGTTTCAAATGGAACAAGTCGGATTATTTAAACATCTTTGGTGACTTTTCAGACCACTTTCCATGTTCTATGGAACATCTTATATTCCTTGTTGTAAGAGATATCAATTCCTTAATGGTATTTTGCTTCTGCAGTTTTTCAGCAGATCCCTTTTATATCTGCCCTAAAGACCTTTTTAAAAATGTTACCACTCCAAGTGAACGACTGTGTTTACAAAACATTTAGGAGCCACAGCAATGGTGGTAGTTGTACCAACAAACTGCAAGGATGCTTTGAGTTGCATTGTGTTACACCAGTGCAGCGTCAAGTCTACCTATGCATTCACAGAAATCTCCCTTTGCCTCAGTTTAAGCTTCCGGCACAGCAGCCAATTTGGTGTTGGCATGACAAGGTCTGTAAGTGTGCCTGCTGGCTGCCTCCATCAATTTCATATCATCCTGCTGATCTGACAGTGTGTCCTCACAACAATCCTTGCCCCATCCACCCACAAGTGCCAAAGGTAAAGACAACAACAATTCAATGTGAATTTGTAAAACTCTGGTGTGCATATAGTTCCACACCAATAATATATTTGCGGTAGTGATTCAGTTGCTCCAAAGGCACAATGCTCTGTGAACATCTTGTCTAATTGGTGTAAATCAAAAGTGGGGCGATGTTTTTCAACCTGAGGGTCACATTCTGTTCAGGGACACATATTAGTGGTGGCCAGAGGCAAATATGAATATAAATTGTACCTTTGTGTGTAAGGCTAGTTTCTACACATGTTCATATCCCCCTCTCTGTCCTCCATCTGTGTAGGCAACATCAGAGTCCAAGGACACATTCCAGCCAGGTAAAAGCATTCACAGAGAATATGAAGCAAGGCTGATGAGGGATGAGGCCTGAGGGTGTGACTGTCAGGGACTGGGCAGAGGAAGAATGGTGGAGACCGCCTCCCCAGCCTGACCCTTCCAGTGAAGAAGACGACAGTTCAGAATTACAACAGGGGTTTGAGGGAGATCACAGCTCAGAGGAAGATGAGGGGGAAAGTTGGGAAGTAATAGGAGAGGAGAAGGAGGCAGAGCCTTAGTAGGTGGCTGACACGTTACCGCTAGAAAGCATTCCAGACCTACCATCTCCCAGAACCTGGCAAGCCTTAAAAGTAGGATAGCAAAGGGCTCAGAAGCAAAAGGCCCTCAGTTCCAGCCATAGAAGGGATGATGAATGAGGAAGTGAGAGAGAAGGGGAGGGGAGGGGAGAATTACTCGGAACAACGCCATTATTCCAAGAGACCACCTTCCACAAGCCTGTCTCTGTGAATATTGGATAAACGCTGATGGTAAGCATTTTCCCCTGTCTTGTCCATTCCTGGCAACCTGCCGTGGGGGTTGGTTCCTCTGCTGCCTGACAGTGACTTGGGATGGTTGTATTTGGCCCCTGGGGCCAAGGTCCCCCATCCCTGGTGTAAATTTAGGAAGACTGTTACTTATGTGTGTGCTTGCATGACCATTTGTTTGTTTGCACACTTTCCCTTGAAAATACACTGCTCTCTGCTCTGCTCTGCTCTACACAAGATCAAGAAACATCCTTCATAACTTTCACACACCACTTTAGAGTGACTGCATTGTTGTCATTTTTGTTGTTATTATTATCTTACCTTTTTCCTCCAGTGTGCTCAATGTGACATACATGGTTCTCCCCCCCTCCTCATTTCATCCTGACAAGAACCCTGTGAGGTAGGTTAGGCTAAGAGGCAGTGACTGGCCCAAGGTCACTCAAGGAGCTTCGCAGCCAAGTGAGCATTTGAACCCTGGTCCCCCAGGTCCTCATCTGGCACTCTAACCCAGGCATAGGCAAACTCAGCCCTCCAGCTGTTTTGGGACTACAGTTCCCATCATCCCTGACCACTGGTCCTGTTAGCTAGGGATCATGGGAGTTGTAGTCCCAAAACATCTGGAGGGTCGAGTTTGCCTATGCCTGCTCTAACCACTACACCATGCTGACTTTGAAAGTATTCTATAGGTATCAGCATCATGCAAGCTTATAGAAAACAAGTTGCTCTTTTTTCAGTCCCATGTCATTATTGCTTTTGTCCACAAATTTGGCTAGAATAACAGATATACTTTTTAATATTGACTAGCAGCAATTCTCTCAAGTCTCAGGCTTGGAAATATTTGTGCTGCTTGTGGAGAGCGGAGTATCTCAGAATAGGGTGCACTCTGCCCAGTGAATTATTATCAACATGTGCCTTAAGAAAATATATATTGTCTCTATTAAGTAGGTTTGCTCTCTAACAGCTGGTGGATGTTCACTGATGCATTCCTGGGCCACTGATCACTTTAATGAGGAAGGGGGGGGAGCGTATCATTTCCTGAGCATGTTTTGTGAGTGTAAATAAATGAGACACAGTGGGACATGCTCACACACCTCACTCCTTGATTAATCCCAGGTCACTTCAAATCTGCAAACATGAACCTTCTCCAAAGGTCTTGCTGTCTGGCAGCACTGATGCAATCCAAAGGTCACTCAGAAGAACACCATTTCCCCCAAAAAACCTTTCTCCCACATAAACAAGCTCCTAGGCCAGGGTTACAAAATCATATTTTAAAATAGTCATTGGAGGTAACCAAAAAAGCACAAAAGCAGCTCTGGATTGTACTGTTCTTGGATTAAGCCAATCAAACTGTGTGGATTACTGTGGAAAAGGGGGAGGAGTACTTCTGTGTGAATTGGCTTTCCTTTATCTATTGAAAGGGAAATGTTGTTAGACTCTATTTAGGAGGTAAAGATACATAATTCTGGATTAGAAGAAATATCCAAGAGTAGTCCAATATGGTCCCTGCCACCCCAAAAATTATATCCCAGAGGTTTGACACACACACACACACACACCCCACAACAATGTGTCAGGTGATGCAAGGGACTGTATGACAAAGGGTAAATTAGAAGAAGAAAAGTCTCCCTCCCCATTCAGTTCAGAGAAGGCTCCACTGGGTGAAAGAACAGAAGGGGGCATTGGATACAGCACATTATTTTTCAGTATTTTACCTTTTACATATTTCTCACATTGCTACATATTACCATGTGGCCCCTCCAGGCGCACTTTATATTGCACATTCATGATTATTTGTGCTTGCGATTCTTTTGGGTTAATCACATGTGATCCTGCTTTTAACACTGTTTGTGCCAGGAAAGTGTAGAGGTGGTGGCACCAATTCATTTCCAATCAGTGTATATTTCACAACGACCTCCTGAAATCCCATAACTTTTTATTCAGCCACTCTGAGCCCGGCCTTGGCTGGGGAGGGCGGGGTATAAATAAAAATTATTATTATTATTATTATTATTATTATTATTATTATCATCATCATCATTCCACAAATGTTTTGCTAATTTTGTCCTGTAACCCCACCAGACAGCAATAAGGTGTTAGCTTTGGGGAAGCATTGCAGTACAAACTAAAGCAGACTAAACCCACCACTAATGCATTATTATTGTGTCGAGAGCACGTTGAAGAATTCAGCTGGAATAAAACATCATTCTGGAGGGGTTTTTAGTTTCCTATCATACCTTCCTGCTATCCCTAATAGTGGTGCTGAATTTTGTTTCTCT
The DNA here is from genome assembly GCF_964270895.1 of Podarcis filfolensis. Lineage (NCBI taxonomy): Eukaryota > Metazoa > Chordata > Lepidosauria > Squamata > Lacertidae > Podarcis > Podarcis filfolensis. Next base: position 64,615,415 of record NC_139609.1, read on the forward strand.
TTCCTGCTCTATTCCTTTCTTCCTTTCTTTTTCCATTTGCCTATTAAACAGACAGAGGCGGGCTAATCTTTGCTTACTTTAATTATTGTTTGGCTTCCCAAACTTTGATTCAGCGGTGTGTGTTTTTCCTTCCGTACATGCTGTTTCTGCACCCAGTCTCTCTCAACTGCATCTCAGCAATGTTTTCCCTGCATTTGGAGTAGTGCTTCTGGACAATATATCTAAATGCTGCACAACTTCCATGCCACCTCCGTACTCCTGTCTAGTCTGTTCTGCCATTTGTGCACCTAGCACTCTTACCTGTCTCGTACTGATTTTCCTTATGTGGATAATCATCATCATCATCATCATCATCATCATCATCTTAATTGCTCAGTGACTAAGGATAGCTCCATACTTTACACAGCAAACCCAAAAGCTGTGTGCATGTTGGTGCTTGTATTTGTGTTTTCTGTAGATAGCATGAGAAGCAGGGATGAGCAACCTCTGGCCCTTCAGGTGTTATTGGACTACAACTCCCATTATTTGTAATCATTGGTTGAGTTGCCTGAGGCTAATGGGAGTTGAAGTCCAACAGCATCTGGAGGGCCACAGGTTCTCTGCTGTAAAGTCTAATCATCGTACAGTACAGCTGCCTTTGTGAATGCCCATGAACACACATCTGTCAACCTGCAAAACCCCTTAGCCTCCATAAAGATGTCTAATAGTTGAGAATGCTGATAATTGCAATATAAGGCCATTGATCTTATTGATAAGCCTAAACCAACTTTCCAAAGTACCTAGGTTTAAACACCGATTACACAGTGTGAGCCTCAGTTAGTCCCACTATGTGCTGGATTTAATGCCTACGGATAACTAATGAAAAATGCTAGATTATTAATGCCCTCCATTTGGCTTCTATAAGTAAAGGGCATTTCTCACAGCTGCTTATACTTCAGTGGAGGCTCAGGCAACCTTTCCCTGGGATCCCAAGAGCCTAACTATTGTAACTGCCTTCAGTAAGAAGAACTCAAATCAATGGCTTCTTTTCCTTTTTTAAAAGTTCAGAAACCATGAGGAAAGCAGATGGGAGTTGAAAAGGAGATTGGAACCGACAAAGGAAGTCTGAAGACATTTGTTTTCGCTCAGAAGGAATTAATTAAAATATATGGGGACATCCCATTAAAGTTTGTTACCAAAGCACACACACAAAAGTGATTTCCTTTCTAGTAAATATGTAAAATTTAGAGGTTTATTTAAAATAATATGCCTTTAGTACATACAAGCTAGAGGAGATAGCAATCAGTGTTTCAGAGGCAGTTGCCATTGTTTCCACTGACTCTGCTCATAGGAACATAGAAAGTCAGAATATTAGTCCATCTGATTCAGTATTTCCTACATTAATTAGAAGCAGCACTCCATGGTCTCTGACATAGCTATTAGGGTTTTATTTAGGATGTCTCCACCACTCCACACCACATTTTAACATCTTTAATCAGGGTTCAAAACATGTGATTGCATCTCCTCCTCCCCTATCTTCTTGCCAACCAAGTGACCCCACTTTTGATAGATCATGCGGTAGACCTGATCCAGGGCAAACCTGGGCTGCTTCAACCCACTCTGGCCAAATCCTGGATTGGCCCTAAGCAGCCCAGTTCAGCTCTGCAGCTGGGATTTGGTTACACAGCACGTGTATTCACCCATGCTTGGGATTCCAGCCTTTCTCAACCTGTGGGTCCCCAGATGTTGTTGAACTACAACTCCCATCACCCCTAGCTAGCAAGGCCAGAGCTAAGGGATGACGGAAGTTGTAGTCCAACAACATCTGGGGACCCACAGGTTGAGAACCACTGGGAGAGGGCCATTTCTGAAGCCCCAAATCTACTCTTTAAAGAGAGAGGGTTTTTATGCTACAGTTTAGCTGGGACATACCAGGCAGCACAGAAAGTGTCCTAGGTGAGGCAAGAGAACTTTTCTCTCAGAGCTTACCTGCACTCACTGTCGATGAGTAGGCTTCAAGACGCTGGAAACAGAGGAAACCCTCTTCCGCCCTCCCCTATAATAGCAAGCTAGAATGTGGTTTAAACTTGTGACCGGCAAGAAAGCAGAATGGGAGAAGGGGATTAGTGGAGGGACAGCTATATCCTGGAGAACATAAAAGTGTAAGAAGATCACTGCTGGCACAGTCTAATTGCATCCAGCTTCTTGTGCTCACAGTGGCTAGTAGAATAGGTATATGGGGAGCCTGCAGGCAGGCCTGGGTGCAACAGCCCTCTCCCCACTTGTGATTTCCAGCAACCACTAAGCTCTGCACATCTGGACTGTACGAATCAGATGCTCCAAAACATGACATCTGTTCCCTGAAGGCAGAACCAGCTGGCTGTGGCCTTCAGGCTGGCAGCACAACATGCAAACAGTCAATCAGGAAGAAATTTATGTTGTGATCAGCATTTTCACAACCTGTAAAACAGACAGGGTTGTGGCCAGGCTTTGGTTTGCTATCCCACAATGGCAGGCTGGCACTATGGACAATACTATACCGACACCATCCAGTTTAGCCTCTTCTATGGGAGCTGGCAGCTTAATTGGGTTATCTAATTGACCGGGGCATCTTCCAGGGAGCTGACACAGCCTAATGATAACAGCTATGGCTTAATTGGGAGCAGAATTAGCATTAATGCCATTTAAAAGGGGTCGCATATGGCAGTCACAAGGTGCTTGAGGAGCATCTCATCAAGTGTTAAATGAGCAGAACAATTCCAAGATCCCTGGCTCCTCATGCAGAGTTTGCCAAATAACACTGGCAAAAAGAAGGGAGAAACGCACGCAGAGAAAAATCAAAGCAGGTTTAGATCTGTGCATGGTGGTTCTGCAATTCGACTTGGCATTTATTTTCATTCACTCCGTAGTTTCAGTTCCTGTCAAATATAGGCATGACAAATGTTCAACGTTTTGGAAATTTTGGCTCAACACTTACAGTACTGCAGTGCGAGTCTACTAGGGGTTGTTGTTGTTTTTTCACACTCTACCAATTCAAAAATTGAAGCAGATTCAAAACTCCAAAAAGGAAGGGTGACAGCCAGGAACACTTGGGGAAGGAATACTAAATGTGGGTTAGCAATTTCACTGCTTTGGGCCAGCGCTGCCTTTGGCGCAGTAAAAACCTTTGCTTGCCATGAGCCTCAGCTGCTGGCAAACGTCAACATTCCGTGGCCCATATCCAGGTTGTAGTTGGCTGGGGAGAATATTGCATTACTAGATTCTCAACCTATACAGAAGCTTTTGAGGAAGAAACAGCAGATTCTGACTAGTATGCACGATCCATTTCTAAGCAGCAGACTGAATATCTGGCTCTAAATCTGAAGCCTGCTCCATATTGTCCTGCCCTGGTGGCCTTTTTTGTTAATGCTTTCTGGCCTGTCAGTGATGCTGTATGTTGGATCTGGTGTAATGAATTTTTTGCCCCAATAGGCATCTCTTGTTTACACTGAACCTCATTTGCCAGTGTAATGCCCATTCACACAGTTTGTTGAGAACCTTTTGGAACTCCTCGCAGTCCATTTTGTTTTCCCCGCAACCTTGACTAATTGTGCATTATCAGTAAATTTTGTCATCTCACTGTTCACCCTGAATTCAAGATCATTTATGAGCAAGATAAAAGGTACCACTCCCGATACAGATCTATGAGGAACCACAGTTCTTACATCCATCCATTGTGAGCAGTGCCAGATTTACATATAAGCTAAACAAGCTATAGATTAGGGCCCCACTCTCTTGGGGGGGGCAAAAAATTTAAAGAGGGAAAAAACTGGATGTACATTTCCAAAATATAAGATAAAAAACAAATAAAATAAAACCTACATACAGCAACAGTGGCAAATGGCTTTAGATACCTATTAGGTCCATAAATTACCATATAGCATATACCATATACCATATAACACAAAACAGCGACAATTTGTTGTTGACAAAGGACAGCTGGACATATAAAGGGCCCCATTACCTTCAGTAGCTTAGGGCCTCATCAAACTTAAATCTGGCCCTGATTGTGACAGCTGTCCATTTAATACTTGGTGTTCTTTAACTGAAGAGTACCTGTCCTATTATCCCAGAGCTACTAAACTGTTAATCTGTCTAGGTTAGCCAGCAACTAAGATGCCTTTAAAAGGGGATTATACAAGTTAATGAAGGATAACAATATCAATGGATACTAGGCATGATAGTTCTATGTGATACCTCCAATATCACATACGAGTCAGCCTGCTGTTGAATTTCTAGGTGCTGGGGAACAGTGATGGGACACACTATTGCCTTGATCTCCAGCTTGTGGGATTCCCATAGGTGAAGGAAACAGGAAACTAGACTAGGCAGCCACCTGGTCAGATCTAGCAGGGCTCTTTTTATGCTCTTACCTGTCCACTCTTGTCTTCACCATGTGATTTATTCAAAGCCTAGTCAGACTCACTTGTTTTTGGGAGCACAACATGGGCTGTTAAATCATTCCTGCCATCTCCTCCACACACACACATATGCACACTCTGCTTACTTGACTTGTTCTGGTGACAATGGGAGGGAAAGGCAAGCAAGGTATCAGGAACAATGGCAAATACAATTTTCCAAATGCTACTGACAGATGTCAGGAGGGAGGAGGACTTCTCCATCTCAGATTGAAATGTCGTATCAGAGTGATAATAGTCTCTTATTTGAAGTGCACATTACAAGCTGCTGAGGTGCATATTTCTAGGCCAGGAAATGCAAAATTGTAAAAAGATCATTGGTGGGGAGAAGAATGTGTGACACTGGGGTGGAAGATACAGCTACGTTAAGTTTTTTTGGCTGCCTTGTAGCGAGAGAGTCTGTGGGCTGGGATCCGGCAATCCTACAAGGATATGATGTGCACTGTCCAATGTACACAGCTCAACATGGGCTCAAGTGGGAATGTAGCTGAGAGTAAAGCAGTCAGATGAGGACTTTGTTGCACGCTGAAAAATCAACATGTGCCTAGGACTCCGCCATCAGGACTTACCCCAAGTCAAATATAAATTGGTCCTGAGGGAACTGTTGCTGTTCTGTGTGCCTCTGGCACTTTCGAATAGCATCTCAGAAGGTCCGACTCCAGACAGTGTTTGAAATGCCTAGATGTTCTTCATACAGCCACATTCACCATCTGGTTTTGAAAACAGAGACAGTGTTTTAGCCTGGATGAGAATGGAAACATCTACCTGGCCTTTGAGTCATAAACTTTACCTGTTAGCTGTGATTAGGATTGGAAATTGCTCAGCGTAGCCTGCATTAGTCATTATGCTGAGTTTCCTCACAGTATTAGAGTCTAGATAACTGGCTGAGAGAGAAGATTGTGCCCATCTTCTTTCCTGAAATGAGTTCTTTGAAATTCCATAAAGCTATGAACATGGGGGTTTATGGTTTTTCCTGGACCTGTTATTGACCATACATGGAAGCATCATGGAACAAAGAAGATAACCCATCCCCAAACACAAGTTGTTCTAGCCTGGATTAGATGTGAGTAGAACCCCATAAAATGGTGCAAGTAACTGTCTCCTTCTCCAGTTCCTTTTATTTATTTTATTTATTAAGTACATTTGTATGCTGCCCTTCATCTGTAGATCTTGGGGTGGTTCACAACATAAAAATATAATAAAAAAAAACACAGAATACATAATAAAAACAAGAACAAAAAACCCCCCCCAACCAATAAACCCCCACCCCAGATTAAGACTGTGGAAAAGGAAAGAGGGATTCCCAGGATATCTCCTCCCCCATTCTGCTACACCTAGCAGTCCTCTAGCATGTGTTCTTGCCTTCCACAAACACCAAAATTTCCTCCAAAGTCTGGAATGTGTGAATGAGAATATATATATATATATATATATATATATATATATATATATATTCCATTTTACTAGCTGATAACCTAATAAAATCCGAAGCACTCTTCCTCGTTAAGGAAAGTAGATAGCAGTTAAAGTGCATAATTTAGTAGATTGCAAGCAATTGCTATATGCCTTGAGTTTCCCAGGTAAATGTTTTGGAAAAGTATTCAGTTAAATGGAGCAGAATGCCATTAACAAGCCCCAGATGTTTTGGAACAAACATTGCTTCCTCACAAAAAAATCCCCAGCCTGCACCAAAAAGCCTGCAGCCATCCCGATTAACCCTTTGATTGTGCTGTTACACCAATGTGAGCCATTCCTCTTAAGGGTTGTACTTCCAGATTACCTCTGGGGCAGTTGTACTGCTAAAGAGTGAAAAGCATGTGGTTTCTGAAGAGAAGCAAAGGGAAATATTTGTGAGAAAACTTCTGTTGCACACAAATTTCTCTTCTATCATTACTTTTGCCTGGCCAGTTGTTTCCCCAAAGCACTTTTCACTCAGCCAGACTTCAATACAAGAAGTGAGGAGAGCCTCCAGAAAGAATAGAAACAGGCATGAGAGGGGTTCATTGCCCTTCACCCATGCACTTTGAAAATGGACTCCCACCCCTGCTTTTGTATGTGATCGGACCAGATGAACAACCACAATGAATCTGCTGCCACAAAATCAAAATTGAGGATAATCAACTCAGTCCAGTTTGAAAATGTAACAAGCAAAAGTTTTTTTCTTGTACTTACATATTTACACTTACAGTATAAATAATTCTAGCTGAGTATATTCAGAATTAGTTATCAAAGCCTGTCCTTTTAACAATGAGAACTCCTATTAACAGTGCAGATTAATTACTGGGTACCAATGCAAACAGATGAGGAGAAAACCTGAATAAATTCTAGAAGAGTTAGCCATTGGACATACATGGGGCACCACCACTAAGAAGGCCCTGCCTTGAGTCACCAGCAAGAGAGTCAGCTCAGTTTTGATAGCAAGGGAATCAGGTCAGTGGGGTAACATTGGGGGGCCACAGGGGCGGTTGCCCCAGGTGCAAAATTTCAACACCCAGTGATGCCTCCATACAGCTGTGTGCTTCCGTCACTAGGCTGCACTGAAAATGACTTCTCTGTGTGAATCAGAAAGTGACCTCCCTAGACAACGGCACAACTCTTCTTTACTTATCTCTGTGACTGCGATCTCCTGGGTGATGCTGATACCATTAGGCAGTTGAATGTGCATGCATACTCCATCCATTTCCTTCCCACTCCCACCCTCCACCCTGTGCCACTGCATCGGGTGATCTTGATGGACCAACAGGTTGATGGTGAGGTGGGTATTTCTTCAAGTAGCCTGGTTCCAAGCCATGGGAACTAAGTTCAGATGCATCTACTATACATGTTAGATAAATTGAGACTTGGGAGAACCAGGGCCTTGAAGAAGGGGGGGGGGAATGGGCTATTTAATCTTTTCTTCTCCAAATGTTTTTCTGCCCGAAACTCAGTTGTGCACCTCCTGATTTCCCCTCCAAGGGGGAAGCATGAGCCCTGGTAGAAAGGGCAGGAAGTACAAGGTACTGCAGCTACTTCATCTCCCACTTGATTGATGAATTACAGAGGTTCATTGAATGAAAGTTTCCCATACCCACCTCCCTCTGCAGCCATCTCACACACACACACCCCTCCAAAAAAAATTACCAGAGTTTTGGGAAAGGGAGGTCTCCTGAAGAGCATAGGAAGAAACAGTGGGGGTTGCTAGAGGAGATAATCACCCCAAATTATGTAACTATCCATATAAGTTGGAGTGATTCTTCCCTTCACAGCAGTCTTACATAACCCAACTCACATCATTTAGAATCCCCCCCCCCCTTCCAAAGAGGCGTTTCCAGGAGGCTGTACTGGGGTGGGAGGAATGGGGAACTTTCCTTCTGTCATCACCCTTAATTTATCTTAGTATCCAAACAATTGCTTTTCAGTTTGCACACTGGTAATTCTCATAAGACGATGATATCCCTTGACACTGCCCTGCACCTGTAATTGTCATCTGAATCTTCCTTTCCTGAAACAGTAGGGATGGCGGGGATGTGCTGGGTCTTAGCCTGTGCATAACAGTGTGCAAGGCAGAAACCAATGTCCCCACTGTGGAAGGTCGTGTGGTTCCAGAATTGGCCTCCACAGTCACTTAAGGACTCATTGTTAAAACCATGTTTATCTAAGACAATCTTACTCGGCTACGAGTGATCACCAAAGAAGAAGATTCTCTTGCTGTCACAGGGCCTCAGGCAGCCAAAGCACTTTACCAACTTTATACGGGAAAGGCAGTCAGATAAAGAATGAAACATCTCATCATTATATTCTAAGCTGCAATCCAAGGTCAGAGTTCTGCTTTAGGATGCTAGTTCCAGACACAAACCTTGCAGCTTCCTTTCTGACAAGTTGCACTAGAGGGAAACAAAACCAAGCCATGACCTGAAGAGAAATACCCTGAGCACACATGCTGCAGAATCTACACTGTACCACAGATGCCTTCAAAACAGATCTTATGGGCAATGCTTTCCAATTCTATCCATCATCAAAACAATATGCAATTAGCACCATTCCCATTTGATAAGATCTGTTTTGAAGGCATCTGTGGTACAGTGTAGATTCTGCAACTAATGTCTCAAATGGCACATAATAGCTGCAAATTTCAGGAAATCCCAGTAATTTTGGCATCTTAAAGGGGAAAGGCTTTGGATTAACTGCTAGCAGCAGTCTTCACCAGCCTGGGATTTTCCCAATGTTGCTGGGGTACAATTCCCATAAACCATTGGCCATGTTGCCCTGAACTGGTGGAGTCTCAGGTTTGAGAAGAATGGCTTACGGGGACAAAGAAACTGTGGCTCTCCAGATGCTGATGAAAACATCAGAACAAATTGATTGCAGTAACAATGAACACCTACATATACTTGAAATAAACAGTCAAACTGAGTTCCTTTTTATGCTCTACCAGCTATATATATATTTGTATTAGTCTTGTTTAAAATGTATGTGTAATTTTTGTTTTTAATTACCTTATGAATAAATCACCTTGAAATGGTGGTTTAGAAGGCGCACGCCTTCTAATTTTTACTGGACAGATCAGACCAGACCAGATCATTCAGCCCTAATCTCCACACCAATAACCTCTAAGTGGCTTGAAATAGCCTTTATATTAAACTCTGTCCTTTTGAGATTATTCTTAATCTCCTGTTTATTTTATTGGTCTGTAGATGCAGCCTGGCATCTGAACACTGATTTGGCAGCATCATAAATAGCAGCCTGCAAGTTTCTCCTACAATCAGTAGATGAAGAAACCAGTTCAGGACTGAAAAGGTCCTTTTTAATTATTGCCTGTGTGAAGGTCTCCTGAAAGACATTCTACACTGTATTAATCATTTAACCATTGTAATAATTAGGGAAAAAAGGCAGAGCAAATGGCACACTGCCGCTTTTGATGTATTAGCTCTGCATTAGAAAACTAATCCATGTTCCTGTAAAACAACAGCCACACAAAGTAAAGCTTCTCCCTGTGTCTAGGGCAGGGGGAGAGTCACTGGGAGACATTTTGAGAACAATTAGCTTTGTGACACCCTCCTCACACACGGGTTTGGAAAGGGATAAGTTTCCACGCAGCTCCTGGTTATATTTGGACAGCACTTTGATTCCTCATTTAAGTCAATTGAGTCCATGGCCTCACTGCTGTGTGAGGTTTGGATGCAAGTGTCATTTGGAGATTTGCAATTTGATGTGCTTCATAAAGGTTAAACAGGAGGACTCCATTTCAAAAGGAAGCTGGAGGCTTTAAGATCTGGGAAGGATGCTTATGGTAAATCTCTGTGTATAGACTGAGAAAACATTAACCCGGTGATTTCAGAAGCAACAAACCTGCCTTCTTATGCCTCTGGAATTCTAATGGGCTGGTGTCTGTCCTGCACTATAATCTAGGAATTCCACTTCTCTGGAAATGAGAATGAGTTCCCAAATCTCCCCTTTGAATAAAATGAACATTTGTCTACCTATTTAAAAACCTGAACTTGGCATTTATTTTTGAAGATTTTTTTTTTTAATGAACTGGAATTCATGGCTTCTTAACTCATGGCAGTTTGGAGGTGATCCAAAGCATGGATTACCAAAGATTAATATGCATCCATGTTCCAACCTCTTCCAGACATATGCAACTCACCCCTAGACATTGGAGCTTGCCTTGTGTGCCTGTCGTGTGTGGTATCTTGCACCTCGCAGACTGGCTGTTAGTTTTTTATTATGGTGTGATGCCATTATGGGCCAACCTGCTGATTCCATGCAGCCATGCAGCATTCCTAGAAACAGCTGTTCAAATAGTGGGGCAAGATAAATGGCCTAGCTTTTGAAACGCTTCCTCAGCTCATTGCTATATTACTACAAGCCAGCATAGCTGGCAAGGAAGATTACTTCTAGCCCAGCGAGGGCAACAAAGTCTCGGGATGATGCAGACTACTTTCCTCAAAAGGAAACATCACAACAGACCACACCGTCAAAAGAATATAGATCAAGGTTTCTGTGAAACCAGAAATAGCAGAAATACATGTTTATTTTTAGGGTGGAAACGATTAAAAGCTACTGTGCTGTAATTCCAATAAGCCCTTTAGAAATTATGAAATGTCGTTTAATTGCAACCCTGCTCCTTCCTATTCTACATCCCAGCAGTTCTGCATTGTTCTTTTTTGTTTTTCCACCTCACTCTTTCCTTTGAATTATTTCCCTGACTTTGGTTTGCTACAGAATCAGGCATTGCACTATGGGAGCGGTGGTGGTCTTGGCTGTGCCTCCTGAGGATGATCAGGTACCGTATATTATTCATTATTGCCTGTCTGGAAATGATATGAGGCTCTTGTAAGGAGGCCATGTGTCTACAGTCCTCTGTTTTGAAAGTATCCTTTCTTTGGTCAAAGTCCGACTCAAAGATTAGGAACCATAAAAAGGGAGAACAGGATCCTTGAAGTTGCTCAATAACATTTAGCAGCTCCTAGTCAACAGACTGAGCAGGCACAGACGTCATCTAATGTCTAATCCGCTATGTAGAGATATGTTGCATATCTATTTATATTATACATGGATAGATAGGTAGACATGCAGGCAGGCAGACCCAACTCTCTTTTTATGATGTTGCAAATCCTCCCTTTTAGCAATGCATAAGTGGCTACCCTAGACTTTAGTTGCTGAAGAGTGATCTGCTTCTGCATGGAAGAGGGTATTCATGCTGATCCAAATTTTGCAATGCAGTTTCCCAACCAACCAGTGTTTACAAAAATGCATATATTAGGTAAATGTAAGGGTTGAAATTACTGCAAAAATGTGTCCATTAGTCAAAACTACATATAAAAATGTGTTTATTAAGAGATATTCACACTAACATGCTGAATATTTTTTCTTGGGGGTATTTTAAAATAAAACTCACAAATTTATGCAGAAATGTGGAGAACCAAATTTAAGATCAGAGAAATAAAAAACCGAAATAACTTAAACTGAGAAATCATTCCATCTCAAACTGTGAGTGAAAGACAAAAGAAACATGCATAATATAATACCTCTACCATGTCCCCCACCTCTTATCTTTTTTCTAAACTAAGAAGTCACAAGTGTTACAACATTTCCTCATGGGGAAGTTGCTCCAAGTCCTTGATCATTTTGGCTGCCCTTTTTTTGTTTTTGTTTTACAATAACCCTTTTGATGTGTGAGGACCAGAACTGTATGGAATATTCCAAGTTTCAGTCTCTTTCCTAGCATAGAATCTGATTTCTTTTCAGCCAACACCACACACTTATGGGACAGGTGCAATATGATCCATACGCAACAACACATCAGCATCCTTCTGCTGCATTCTGGATCAACTGCAGCTTCCGAAAACTGTTCAGAGGTAGCTCCATGCAGAGAACATCAAATCAAATTATTTTGCCTATTAAATACAGTGGTACCTCGGGTTACATACACTTCAGGTTACAGACTCCACTAACCCAGAAATAGTAACTTGGGTTAAGAACTTTGCTTCAGGATGAGAACAGAAATTGTGCTCTGGCAGCGCGGCAGCAGCAGGAGGCCCCACTAGCTAAAGTGGTGCTTCAGCTTAAGAACAGTTTCAGGTTAAGAACGGACCTCTGGAACGAATTAAGTACTTAACCCGAGGTACCACTGTATAGGAAGCTGGTAACCAGATTCTATGCATATTTACTCAGAAGTAAGTTCCTCCGAATTCAATGTGGCTTATTCCAAGGAAAGGAAGCGTAGCACCTTTCCCTCACTGTGTTGGCTGGGGCTGGTGGACATTATAGTCCAAAATACCAAGACAGCACCAAGCTGGAGAAGTCTGATGGAGAGGAGGCACATGGGGAAATGGGATCTGTTCTATGAAGGAGAAGGTGGAATGGCAAAAATATTCTCAATTCCAGGTACAGTTAGACAACCATGTCAGGTTTGGTTCCTCTTAGCTTCTCATTTTCCCATTGTGCGCTCAGTTCTCCATATTTCCATACCAATTTGAGAGTCAGTTTCACTAATGCATGCATTTTTCTGCATTCCTCAGCTGGAGAACTGCACTGCAAAATTTAGAAAAGTGCAAATTGTGTGGTTTTGCCTTTAAATGTCATCAAATGAATTGAATTTCCCCTCCATCCCTAAGAGCAAGCTAAGTTTGCTAACCCCAGGAGGACCTTTGTGGGACACCCTGGAGCCACACACCAATGCATACTTCCTTGGGAGAAAGTTCCACTGAACTCAGTAGGACCTATAGATATGATTAGGCCACCTGAGGCCAAAGGAAGTTCTGGGACAAGCCTCCAGATAGAAAGCCGGGCTTGCCAGGTCGAAGGGGATTGCTTGTTTTCACAGCAGGTAGTTGTGGTGCTGCATAGCAGAGCAGCCATTAAAAATTGAAGCCGAGATGCATCTTCTTCTCATTAGTCTGCTCATTTACCCATTCAAGTCCTGCTTTCCTTTTCTCCCACTGTGTGAAGGCGCATCCGAGGACACAGCAAGAAAGTTTCTCTTCTTTGAGGTTGCACAGGGAATGTCAGACATGATTAATTGGATGGGAAAGAAAATTGACATTGACGTGCAGCTGGAGCAGATGGGATTGGAGGAGCAGCTGTGGCCAATCAGAGAGCAGGGGCAAAGAGGGGCCCTGCTAATGAGCTATTATGGCCTCAGAATTGTGTCCTGTACAGAGGATGGAGGTTCATTCACACAATCCATTATACAGACAATGGTGCACAAGTTACAAGCAAGCCAGTAACAGGGGCTTTCAGCCCTGATGTTTTCCAGAGCCCCTCCAGCTCCAAGCATCCATGCAAAACACTTGTTCTTATTAGTGGCTGGAGACTACCAGACCTTCACTGAAATTCCCCATTCATAAGGGGTGCAAAAAGGTGCTGCCATATGCTTGCTACCATGGTTTAATTTTAAGCTGAGCTCTTTCTGTTTTTGTATTGGCCGTAGAAAAAATATTTTGAAGGTACAATGAATTCTGGATGCAAGTACAGGTGGTTATTGTGAAGAGATCTTGCTCCTGTTTCTTCTTAAAAAGTGGTTGATGAATGTTTTAAATACTTATGCAATGAGGGTGAGAGAAAAAGATGGTGCTGGTACAGACATCCTGGAGTAGTACAGTGGTACCTCTGGTTACAAACACCTTGGGTTACAAACACTTCGGGTTACAGACTCTGCTAACCCAGAAGTTGTTGTTGTTTAGTCGTTTCCAACTCTTCCTGACCCCATGGACCAGAGCACGCCAGGCACTCCTGTCTTCCACTGCCTCCCGCAGTTTGGTCAAAAACCCAGAAGTAGTACGTTGGGTTAAGAACTTTGCCCCAGGATGAGAACAGAAATCGCGCAGCGGCGGCATGGTGGCAGCGGGAGGCCCCATTAGCTAAAGTGGTACCTCAGGTTAAGAACAGTTTCAGGTTAAGAATGGACCTCTAGAACAAATTAAGTTCGTAACCAGAGGTACCACTGTAGAGACATAGAGTTTCAAGAAGTTCTTTGCTATGCTTACATTGCAGAACATCTGCCATCTTACCAACAGTGAATGGCAAGATGGGGATGCTCTGCTTATCTGCCTTCTGTCCAGCTGAGTCATTGCAGCATACCAGGAGGGAAATGGAGAGGAATTATGGTGGTGGGAAGGCCACTGCAATACAAAGACACCAGCAGGAACAGTGGAGTGGATCTTTTTGCGTTTTGGCACTGTGCTGAACTCATCACCTCTCTCTGTCTCCAGGTATCCCACACTGACTCAGCTGGGTCAGGTGAGTGGTTCATCCCCACAAACTAATGGGCATACGCACTGTTGCCTCTTACTTTGTTTATTGGCCCATGTTCTAAAGGACATGAAGACATAGATTTAGCTAGATTGGAGTGAGTGTGGTGGGAGTTGTAGACTCCAATAAGGCTTCCCATATTTTTGCATCCACAATTCAAGCAATTGATCTGTGCATATTAAAGCTGCAGTCCTTAACCTCACTGGCCCAGGAGTAGGCCAACAACAACAACAACAATGTATGAACTACTTAACGGCCAAAATTGACTTCTAGGTGCCTTACAAGTATGAAACCAATTACAAAACACACAAAATTAAAATACTCAATGAAACAATTTCATCAATTTTTTTTAATCCTCTCTTAATATTTTTTATTAAATTTTCAATTTTACATTTCCAAATAAACATTTTACAAACTTTAAAATATCCAATGACTTTCCTTCTTCTCTTTCCTTGGTTCATTTTGCATATCATACATCCCTGCATATTTTACTATAACCATTCAAATCAGTTTTCCACTTTTACAGCCATCAAGAATTATTTACTCTGTTGAGGTTGAGATCTATATTGTTTCCTATATCTATTGCCCAGTGTGTCAATGAATTTTCAACAAGCTTGTCTTTTGTTTCCCATTCTAGTAAAAAAATTATACATTTTAAACAAAAGTTTATCCTTATTTTGTAAGAGTTCTTTTTTCAAATTGTGAGCTTTGGTCCAGAAATCCATTCTTTCTATCCAATTTAAACATGTCGTGGAACTGGTGGTATTGCAACCAATCTGTAACCTGGCTCCTTAAGTTTTCCATTGGTTTCAGTTTTGGCTCCCCACCCCACCTGTAAAATTCAGCAGTTCCCTGTAGGTCAACCATTGTCTGTCCATATTAACTCTCTTTATTGTAATTGTTTCAATGGGAGATAGCCATAAAGGTGTTTTTCAAATTCCATACAGATTCCTCCTAAGATTTTAAACATTCACCTTTAGTAGGACTTACTTCAGAGTAGGCATGGTTAGGATTGTGCTGTAATTTACGTTGAGATGAGTGGAAATTATCTTTCACATTTTGTTTACTGGTGATCCATTTAAGACTGTAATCTGCTTTGGGTTGGTATGGAAGGTGCCATACAGATATTTAAAGTTAAAAAAAATAAAAGGCTATAATTTCAAGCTTTTACCCAATCACATGGAGATAGATAAACTATGACCATGTGTTTTTAAAGAAAGAAAGAAAAGTCAGCACTTATCCAGCTGCATCTTGAGCACTGAGCAGAATACATGGGTACCTTTTGTAAGGCAGGAAACAGAAGTAAAAGGAAAACTGCTGTCCTTATCATCAGGCATAGGAGGAGTAGCTTAAATGCATCAATCAGCATGACATCCACTGACCTCCCCTCTCCTTGCCCAAAGTACAGAATGAGAATAAACAACCCCCAGCTAAGAGTAGGAGGCCCATTAGCAAGAGCTGTTTCACCAGGCCCCCAGTAGCTCATTAAAGCCCTTTAATCCATTAGCAAATAAGAGCTAATAATGTCCCAGAAAATGTTTCGCTTTACCTGAGTAATAACAGTGTAGCCTTCTGCAGTGAGGTCTTGGTGCCCTCCCCAACACTCTGAAAACAAATGAATATTAAAGGGGGGGGATAGGAGGACCAGAGAGCAAAGAAAACCTCTGACCAGGATTCTAAGTGCAGTGAAAATTAAATCGGTGAAATCCAGTTTTCTAAGTTCACATGGCCTGATGCAATAAATTTGCAGCAAAACAAATATCTCAGTGGATAGAGTTAGGTTGGACACATAAGGGAACATCTTTCAGTGACCTTACTAGAGTTTTTCCGTTCTTTGAATGCCATATGACTGGGGATCTTTCCAGGTGGGTGTCTAATGTGGAAGGTTGCTGGACAGGTTACAATTAAAACACATAAATGTTGAAATACAACACCACACAATATTTAAAACAGGAGCAATTTAAAATTACAAAAAAAATAAGACGGGTCCTAAAGATACATTTCTCAAGTGTCAGAAGTCAGAGTAAAGAGGTGGATCTCCAGCATTTGCCAAAAACTGTATAATGAAGGTGCCAGAACCACCTCTGTGTGGAGGGAGTTCCACCACTTAGGGGCTACCATGGAGAATGCCCTTTCCTGGGCCACCAGCTCCTTCCCAAGCTTCTGAGAATGGTCATTGGAATCAAATCTGGATTTGCCTTTCCTGGAGACAGTCTGGTAAGTTTGTTTTGTTTTTTTTAAAGTTACTAATGACCTTTTTGTGAAATCTCAATGGCCCATTTTTTTTTACCATTTAACATGGCATATATGGTAGAACCTCTACTTACAACCGCCTCAGGTTACATACACTTCAGGTTACAAACTCTGCTAACTGGAAGAGTTACCTCGAGTTGAATACTTTGCCCCAGGATGAGAACGGAAATCGTGTGCCGGCGGTGCAGCGGCAGCAAGAGGCCCCATTAGTGAAAGCACGCCTCTAGTTAAGAACAGTTTCAGGTTAAGAACGGACCTCCAGAATGAATTAAGTTTGTAACTAGAGGTATCACTGTATATAAAAAGCACTCCATTGATAGCCATTTACAAATATCTAAAGGGCTGTCACATGGAAGATGGAGAAAGATTCTTTCCTCCTGCTCTGGAGGCTAGGTCCCAAACCAATGGATTCAAGTTTCAACTAAACATCAGGAAGACGTTTCTGACAGTAAGAACTGTCCAACAGTGGACTGGACTTCCTCGGGAGGTTGTGGACACTCTGGCATTGGAGGTTTTTAAGCAGAGGTTGCATGGCCACCTGTCATGGATGCTTTAGTTGAGATTCCTGCATTGCAGGGAGTTGGACTAGATGACCCTCAGAGTCCCTTCCAACTCTACAAGTCTATCATTTGGTGAATCTTATAGGAAGAAGTGGAGTCAAGGTTAATGAGGGAGGGAGCATTTGTCTCAGGGCCTGAGCTCAAAGGGGCCTCAAATTTAGATGCTTGTTCATTTGATAAATTTCAAAACTTGTTTTTATGCTGCCCTGCAAGCCCTTCTAACCAGCACCCTATTTGCTGGCCATCTCTGGTCAGCTTTGATCCATCCTGCCTCCTCAAAATGTGGCCTCCATGGGGCAGCCCCACAAAGGTTCTCCTGCCCATCCTCTCAGCTGAGCTGTGGCAACCTCCTTTAGTGGCACTTCCTCACTACAGCCTCCTCTCCCAAACTGTCATCATGTGGTAGTTCACAGGGCTACTGCCAACTGTCGACAGCCGCACAAACTACAGCATGATGACAGACAAGTGCAAGTACTATAGAGAGAGAAAGAATTGCTTTTCATTGCATTCAGGGAAATTTCAACTGTAATGTTTGTTAGCTTGCTGATGGGGTTATAAATACTATCTTATGAAGTGTTAGTCATAAATATGTCAATGTTTCTGCCATACCTACATATTAAGGATTTGTTTACTGTTCTTGTGAGCTGTTTTGAGCATAATTTGGGAAAGCATAGAAATAAATTCAGTGATGATGGCAGTTCTTGCAGGGAGATTTTGGAGCTAATCTTCAGCTCACGTACACAATTCCCATGTGCAACACATGGGGACTGATTGTTCCTGTGTTTGTGTGGGTCCTTCTGCCTGTCCAGAAAACCTGTCTGCTGCTACCACCAAAAGGGATAAACAGTTTACACTGATCATGGACACAGATACAATTTGGATTTCAAATGGCATTCCGCAAAACATATTGGGAAACACATAAGAGCCTTAAACATGCATCCATGTCCAATTGTGTCCCTAACTTTTGACAACTGGTTTGTTTGTGAACTTTCATATACACGGGTTTCAAATTTATGGGAGACAATCATGAGATTGTCTGGGGGGGGATAAGATTTTATTATTGGTTTATTTGCTTGTTTGTTTCAAAAACTGATATCCCGTTTTTAAGCTTTAAGTATCCAAAGTGACATACAATGGGGGGATCAACAAAAATAAAGGCAGAAAATAAAATAAAATCAGATTTAAAAAGCAAACCACAAGTTCAAAGTAGCATTATGCAGTAAAAACAGTAATAAAAAAGGACGTAAAAAGTGAAGGCAACAGCTGCTGAAACAACAATGGCCATGACTTTGATGGAATTTAACTGCAGAGTAAGATCATTCCTCTTTCCCCAAGCATTTAGAAACTGTCTATATTATTTTCAGCCTCTGTCTCCCTTGGTGTATTTGTGTGGGTTATAATTATTTTAAAGTTGATGTTTTAATTATGCTTCATGATTTGTGAGGTTTTATTATTGATATGTGTAAACTACTTTGAAATCACTTGTGACAGTAGGCAGTATACAAAAGCTTTAAGCAAGTAAACAACAAATAAACAGTTAAGACACAAATGAGCAACAGTTAAAACAGCAGGGGAAAACCAGTCTAACAATGTGTGCCCCCTTTTTGGTAAAATCAGAGTCAATATTCATTAACAGCTTGGACAAATAAATAGGATTTAACCTGGTGCCTTATGCTTAACTATAAAAGCACCAGGCAGAACTCTTTGGGGAAGGCATTTCATATGCAGAGGTGCCATCACTGAAAAGGTCCACCTCAACTTTGATGGGGGGCAGGGGAGTCACTTAGAGAAGTCCCACTTATGAAAATTTTAACTCTTGGACAGATTGACATGTGAGTTGACAGCCCTTATAAACCTAACGCTGTTATTTACAGGGGTTTCCCATATGTCTTTTTATGTGCTTCTTGGTTTCTGGGGCTTTACATCAGTGTCAAAGCTCAACCATGGAAACTGATCTAGAGCATTGTTCTCCTTCTTGAAAACCAGAGAACTTCTGGACCCCAAGGGGCTTCATCAATTTTCTGCCTTCATCTATCAGTGCCTTTCTCTGCTTCTGTATCCTCATTCTGCTGGCAGACTTTGCCTGGGGGTACAGAACATTTGCTGTGTGTAGCTAAGACTCAACACTTCACTGCAACTCTGCTGTCCTCATCTCTGTTTCTTGGTCCAGTAGCCTTGTTACCCAATCCTCTCTCTGCCATTGTGTCTGGATGAACTAATTTTTGGAACAGACTATAGCTGTCAGCATTCCTCAAGGAGATGGTTGCTCTGCCTGATTTCCTCCTTTGGAAAAACCTAGCCATGCTGCTTGACCACCAAAAGCTCTGATGCTACTGGAAAGCACTGGGCCCTTGCAAATGGCATGGGGCAGTATCTAACTAACTCATTCAATCACTACAAGGGGTTTCAGTATGTGCAGGGGAATTTCCCCTCCTCTCTTATCCTCACATGCCAACTTAATCTATTCTGGGTTCTCCCCCTACTCTCTGGAGCAGATTTGAGGAGGGCACAGGGTGCACCTAGGAGAAATGGTTTCACTGAAGGAGCAAGTTAGCTGGATACCACTCATACACTGTGATGTACTTGTAATAAGTGCACTAGAGTGACGTGGGTGGCGCTGTGGTCTAAACCACTGAGCCTAGGGCTTGCTGCTCGGAAGGTCAGCTGTTCGAATCCCTGCAACGGGGTGAGCTCCCATTGCTCAGTCCCAGCTCCTGCCAACCTAGCAGTTCGAAAGCACGTCAAAGTGCAAGTAGATAAATAGGTACCACTCTGGCAGGAAGGTAAACGACGTTTCCATATGCTGCTCTGGTTTCACTAGAAGCGGCTTAGACATGCTGGCCACATATCTGCAGACAAAAGTCGGCTCCCTTGGCCAGTAAAGTGAGATGAGCGCCGCAACCCCAGAGTCGTTCGTGACTGGACTTAACTGTCAGGGGTCCTTTATTTACCTTTAAGTGCACTAGAAATATGCTGTTTTAATGACAGCAGAAATTTTCAGGTGGTTTTTAAAGAGTCCTCACAAATTGCCTTATGGGCTAGGTGTTGCACATCTTCAGCATGGTTGCTCTGACCACTTCCAAGAGGAATGGTATTTATTTATATGGGAAAATGGAGTGTGAAAAGTTCACAGTATATAAGTGTATTTTATTCACTTTATTTTGGGACCGAAGAGAAGTCAAATAGCTGCATTTCACACTGTTTAATGTGTATTAGAGAGGGAGCATCACTTGGGAACTGTAATCCTATTTGTAATTTGTGATTCTCTGGAGAGATGGTGTTTTCCTCCGATTGCTCTCTCTGCCATCCTATCATTTAGGCTAAAAGCTTAGAAACCAATTCAGGCTCAGTCTAGAAAAAGAAACATCTTTGGAATTTAATACAGTGGTATAGCTCTGCCATAAGTGGATAAGAGCCCTTGAGCATTCAGCGATTCAGATCAAAAGGACTGCACCAGGACTAATGCCATTTCAAGTGATCAGGAGAGAGAGCTGTTGTGCAGACCAGCCATGAGTAACTGTCCAAAGAGGGCCAGGGAGATGAGTATTTACCAGTTGATCTTCCTGCAGTATTTGAGCAGCCAGTCATTTTAGAGATTTCAACAGCTAGTTCGAGACTTTTGGTATTCCATACTTGTAGTGGTTATCCATAAAGAGCATTCAACAAGTTGAGACCAAGGGTCTCTGTTGGTGACACCCATCTCTAAACTGAGACATGTTATTCAGGCAGTGTAAACCATTTGCTCAAGGACCACCTGCTCCTATACAGACCTACCCACATTTTGGGAACTTATCTGGATCCCTGTATCTTTGGAGTTCAGCTGGATGGCTGCCAGAGGTGAAACCTTCTCTGCAGTAGCAGTCCAGTTATGAACAGAGAGAGAGAGAGAGAGAGGAGAGAGAGAGAGAGAGAGAGAGAGAGAGAGAGAGAGAGAGAGAGAGAGAGAGATTGTGGGGCATGGAGAGAGGAAATTCTGTTCTGTAAGTAGAAGTCCTTGTGTAGAAAGGACAACTTCACTGGATACATCCCAAGCTCCTTAGAATCAGATCGAGGGGCTCTTGGAGGAAAAAGGTTTTCTAGATCCATTTCGGTTTGGCACAGAAACTATTTTAGTCACCCTGTTTGCAGTGGCCGAGCTTCATGCTCCAGCCCCGGAGAGCAGGTGGGGGTGGGGCTGGCACACATCCCAGGGGCGTGAAGCATGTCCAGGGGGTGTGAAGCGCCGTCCTCAGGGGTGTGGTGTGCATCCTGGGGGTGGGGCACACTGCCTGAAGGGGCGTGGTGCCCAGTGGGGGGGCAGCCGCAATGGCACCCCACCAGGATCATGCTGCAGGGGGCGGTGCGCTCCCCCCCACTCCTCTTCCTCCACCAGTGCCTGTTTGGTGAGCTCTGTTGGGAGAGAGACAGGATAAATGTGCCCTTGTTAATTCTCCTCAGCCTCTCAGCAGCTTTCGATATCATCAACCATAGTATCCTTCTGGAGCGACTGTCCAAGTTAGGAGTGGTGGTATCACTTTGTGGTGTTTCCAGTCCTACTTGGATGGTTGTTTCCAGAGGATGATGCTTAGGGAGTGCTCTTCAGCCCCATGGATACTTCAGTGTGGATTTCCTCAGGGTTTGATTTTATCTCTCGTGATGTTTAACATCTACAGGAAACCTCTGAGGGGGGTCATCCAAAACTTTGGAGTATGTTGTCAGCAGCATGCTGGTGACATACAGCTCTACTTCTCCTTTACATCTGCAGACATGGCAGGGGATGTGCTGGACCATTCTCTTGCCTTGGTAATGGACTGGATGAGAGCCAATAAATGAAAGCTCAATCCAGATAAGGCTGAGGCACTGCTAGTGGCTGGTTCCCTAAACTGGATGGATGGGCGGTGAGCTGCTCTTGATGGGGTTACACTCCTTCTGAAGGAGCAGGTACACAGCTTGGGGTACTTCTGGATCCTTTGCTGTTGCTTGAGGCTCAGGTGCCTCGGTGGCGTAGAGTGCCTCAGCTGTGCCCCTATCTGGACAGGGGTAGGCTAACGTCTGCCATCTATCCTCTGGTAACCTCTAGGTTGGAATACTGCAATGCATTATACTTGGGGCTGCCCCTGGATATAGTTTGGAAACTTCAGCTGGTGCAGAATTCAGTAGCCAGGTTGCTCACCAAGGCAAGAAAGTTTGGACATATAACACCAATCCTGGCCTGAGTGCGCTGACAGCCAATCAGTTTCTGAGCCCAATTCAAAGTGCTGGTTTTGACCTATAGAGTCTTAAACAGCTCAGGACCTCAAGGACCGCTTCTCCCCAGATGAACCTACCTGGTCTCTGGGCTCATCATCTGAGGCCCCTCTACAAGAGGCCCAGAGTGTAGCAACAGGAGAATGGACCTTTTCTGCGGTGTCTTCCCACTTGTGGAATGCTCTGTGGTGTAGTGGTTAAGAGCATTCCAGTAGCCAGTGTGGTGTAGTGGTTAAGAGCAGTGGACTCATAATCTGGTGAACCGGGTTTGATTCCCTGTTACTCCACATGCAGCTGCTGGGTGACCTTGGGCTAGTCACACTTCTCTGAAGCCTCTCAGCCTCACTCACCTCACAGAGTGTTTGTTGTGGGGGAGGAAGGGAAAAGGAGATTGTTAGCCGCTTTGAGACTCCTTAGGATAGTGATAAAGTGGGATTTAAAATCCAAACTCTTCTTCTTCTTCTTCAAAGGGAGGGTCCCCTGGCACCGTTGACGCATATCTTTAGGAGCCAGGCAAAAACATTCCTCTTCTCCTGGGTCTTTGGCTAATTAAACAATCTGTAGCATTTTAAGCTGGGGTTTAAGTGGTTTGTTTGTGTTTCTACATTGCAAACTGCTCTATGATCCTTGGATGTAGGGTGGTATATAAATTTAATAAATTAAATAAATAAAAATCAAACAGCTGCCTCCACAAATCAATTCTAACATCAGCTACAGTGAAATGCTACACTTTGGGTCTTGGAAACAAGCAACAAAACCCTTGTTACTTATAATTTGCAAAGAAAGAAAGAAAAACCAGAGTTGTTCACTAGAGAACAGACACAGTAAGACTAGAAAAATAAAACAAAGAAAGTCATCTCCTTTCTATACTACCACACAGCCAGATATATTGGTTCTGCCATAATATATGGTTTCAACATGTTATATGAGGATTGCAGTTGATAGCTGGCACAGCTGGGTGGATATTGATCCATTTGGCTTGCCCAGGATGGTGCTGCCAGTGCTGGGTTGCTTTATTAGCACAAGCTGCTCTTTGCCATGTATTATTTATTGTTGTTATGCTTTTCCACATAAATAAGCCTCAAACAGCTAGAAAAGTAGCAATGCATCAGTACAATATCAAAGCACTAGTACAACAAACCATCTTGGCCAAATTCATTTCAAAACATTTTAGCACTCCAAACAGTTCAAATGAATTTTACAAACATTACAACATGTTGAATTTGTTGTGAAATACCCAGTATCAATCAAAACACAGCATCGATTGATATGATTGATCGGGTTTTATCCAACAAAGATTTACTTAAAGTAGACCTGTAAAAATTGAGGATGGTTGCTGTTAAATTCATTACAGCATGCCCCAGTGTGGGTTACCCTAATTTAAAATTCAGAATTAAAAAGCATTCAAGCAAATTACAGTTTTGGGAATTGGAGAGGGGGTGGTCCTATTCCACTCACATGCATTTGTTTCAGTGAGTCTATCTGGAGTATGAATAATGTTGGATACAAACCATCACTTCCTAAAAAGACATAAGCCAAAGCCAGATATGAACCAACTTTTCAAGGCATATCAGATATCAATAAATAGTATAATGAGAGGTAGAGGGCCAAGGGGCCAACTAGTTTAAAACCAAATGCTTTGACTTGTGTTGAGCTGTCAGAATGCTTTTACAACCAAGGCAATTCACATGTGATAGCTTTTTGAAATGCTGTAAAGTACAATAACATGCATAGTTTTCTAAATATCAGAAATGACAAAGTGCATAGTGATGAGCTATGATACAGTTTGTGTAGCTTCTGCAAGGACAAAAAACTAGCATTTTTCAGTAGGAAGGTAGAAAGCTGCTTTACTAATCTCATACTCAGTGCTTTTTTCTTTAAAAAAAATGTTTAGGCATACTCTCATTTTGACTCAAGAAAATCACTATTTTATAGTTCAAATCAGGGAAAATAAATACAGTAAATGGACAAAAGTACAAAGATTCACAAAACGTTTAGGGGTATGTGTACCCCTGCATCCCCCAAGAAAAAAAACACTGCTCATACTATATTTAAGCTCACAAGAAGTATAGTTAAGGTGAAAAAGTCAGACAACCTCCATTCCTAATCATTATGGAGCCTGACCATTCTTGTGACACAATCAAAAAAGTTGGATGGACATTGGGGGTAAAGATGGTATCATGGGGTAAAGATGGGGTGACCAAAAAAAGGAGGCAAGTTTTGTGTCTAAATGTGCAAAGAATTGGCTTTTGCAAGAAGTTGACTCTTGAATGAACTGATTACACCTTTAGAATTTTCAAGCAGAGTGGGTTTAAACATCAGAAATTTGATGGTCTGATACTCTGGAATAGTTACTTTGCTCTTCGTGTTTTTGGTTAAACATGTACAAGTTTGCGGCTGAAAACACAGAGAAGCTTCTGGCACAACAGCTGTCAGAATTAGATGGTTTAGAAATGTATAGCCACAGCAAACCAAGTTGTTAAACATCCATGGGGCTGTGATTTGCAGCTTAAGAAAAGCTGCGAAAAATTGGTTATCAGATATGGGAGTTGCGAATTTAAAAGCATATATCTTATTAAATCTTAATATAGCAGTGACCCTGGCATGGGTGTTCCCTAATCTGTGGACAGGAGGATTGGAACTGAAAGACCAAGAGAAAACAACAACAACAACAACTTATTATTTATACCCCACCCATCTGGCTGGGTTTCCCCAGCCACTCTGGGCAGCTTACAACATAATATTAAAATACAATAGCCTATTAAACGTTAAAAGCTTCCCTAAACAGGGCTTCCTTCAGATGTCTTCTAAAAGTCTGGTGGTTGTTTTTCTCTTTGACATCTGGTGGGAGGGCGTTCCCCAGGGTGGGTGCCACTATCAAGAAGGCCCTCTGCCTGGTTCCCTGTAACTTGGCTTCTCTCAGTGAGGGAATCGCCAGAAGGCCCTCGGCACTGGACCTCAGTGTCCAGGCAGAACGATGGGGGTGGAGACGCTCCTTCAGGTATACTGGACTGAGGCCATTTAGGGCTTTAAAGGTCAGCACCAACACTTTGAATTGTGCTCGGAAACGTACTGGGAGCCAGTGTAGGTTTTTCAAGACCAGTGTTAGATGGTCTTGGCGGCTGCTCAGCAGCCAAGAAAATGTGGGTACGGTGAAACTAAATTGTAAGCAAGCACAATATATCTGTTGGTAGATCATACTTATTGCCTTCATGGCATGGGGATTAAGGGTGTTTCCACAATTGACTGAAGCTTTTTGGTACTACATGAAGCAATTTGTTAATGCTTTAACTCTTCTCTTTAATCAAATGAGTTTTGATACTAGAATTTTTCATTTATATGGATTCTAATTTCCCTGATACCTCCCATCCCTACACTTGGCATTCCTTCCAGAGCAACCCAACAGGTTGTGTCAATAATCTCCTCTTCTCCTGCACAGCAAGGCTTGGCATTCCAATGGCACGCAGCTCTTCCCATTTCCCCTCAGACCAATTTAATGCGCTGTCAAGGGAATTGTGCTCTTTTGTGTTGATCAAGCACGGGAAGACAGTTATCTAATAAACAGTGCTTGATTAAAGCAAACACAAAAGGGCCTCTGAGGAAATGGTACAGGTGTACACAAACAAAGTGGAATCCCTGTACAGTTCAGCTCAAAGAAATTAAGGGCAGGAAAAGCTAAAACGATTAGTTAGTATAAAATATAGTTACATGTTCCCCAAGGGCTCGCGTTGCAGGATTTTGTTTCCTTTGGATGGCAGAGGGACGCTGAAGTCTTAAGATGTGTTTGTAATGATTTTTTAAAAGAAATTACAGTTCTACAAATAGAGCACATTGGGATCACACTCCTGCGGCAGATAGCTTAACCACCAGTCATGCATCCGGTATTCAAAGAAACCAAGTGTATTTAAAGGGTGGCTCACATTTAACAAATTCCAGCTAAAAAACAACCAGTTCTATTTGAACCTTTGCATGCCCACACTTGCTGCAAACTGCTTCTCTGTCCCTTCTACGGGAAGCCCCCCCCCCCCCACCGCCCAAAAAGGCCAAAAGAGGGAGCGCTTTATAAAGAAGAGATTTTCAACCAGCAAGGTATGCCAATATTCTTTTGTTAA
The DNA here is from genome assembly GCF_964270895.1 of Podarcis filfolensis. Classification (NCBI taxonomy): domain Eukaryota; kingdom Metazoa; phylum Chordata; class Lepidosauria; order Squamata; family Lacertidae; genus Podarcis; species Podarcis filfolensis. The sequence continues at coordinate 64,641,737 of NC_139609.1, forward strand.
GCCTCTAATCACCCATTAGTTTCCCACCGCTTAGTTACCCAGTCACAGTAACCAAGACAAATTCAGAATCATATGTAGGCACTTTTGCTTCTCACAGAAATGATTTTAAAAAATCTGTATAATCCACATGACAGAGGCAGAGATTCTCCCCAAAAATACCTTGCCCATATCAATTTTGCAGTACAAATCTTTCTGTAATGTTACTCATACCTTGATTCAGCCATCTCTCCAGCCTGCAGGAGGGGGAATCTCAATATCCAGCATCTAGGTGCACATGCAGTAAATACTCACTTCTTCTGAATGTAATGCCAGACTTTTGGCTGAATCAAGTCTAATAGTACCAGCCACTTGTTAAGTGGGGTGACAGAAGATTGAGTACTGAATTCAGTCCAAGACAGTTCCTGCTCCTCTAATAAACACTGGTGTCAGTAGTGAGAATAGTGACCAATTTGTTAGCAGTAGGGGCAGAGGAAGCTCTGTGACTGCAGAAGTGGCCATGCAACCCCTTGCTGTATTCCCAGGTATCAATTTTAAACAATTGCTAATTTATTTATTTATTTATTTAGCTGGAAGTAATAAGTGCATTACAATATCCAGTGCATCACAATATCGAGCTAGTCTTCTGAAGGAAAATTCATTGCTCTTTTGTACAGATCCATAAAACCTAAAAGACTGGGCAGCATACTCATCAAACGTAGAAACACACAATCTTAGAGTTGGTAGGGACCCAAGGGTCATCTAGTCCAAGCCCCTGCAATGCAGGAATCTCAGCTAAAGCATCCATGACAGATGGCCATCCAATCTTTGCTTAAAAACCTCTGAGGAAGGAGAGTCCATAACCTCCCAAGGGAGACTGTTCCACTATCAAACAGCTCTTACTATCAGTTTTTCCAAATGTTTAGTCAGAATCTCCTTTCCTGCAACTTGAAGCCATTGGTTTGAGTCCTACCATATAGAGCAGGAGAAAACAAGCTTGCTCATCCTTCATGTGACAGCCCTTCAGATATTTGAAGATGGCTATCATATCTCCTCTCCAACTTTTCCAGGCTAAGCCTCCTTCAACCATTCCTCATAAGGCTTGGCTTCTAGACCCTTCATCATCCTAGTTGCCCTCCTCTGCAAATGTTCCAGCTTGTCAACATCCTTTTTAAATTGTGGTGCCCAGAACTGGACACAGTATTCCAGGTGTGATCTGACCAAGGCAGAATAGAGTGGTACTATTACTTCGCTTGATCTGGACATTAGACAGGCTAGAATAGCATTAGCTTTTTTTTCCTGCTGCTTTACACTGTTGACATAAGCTTGTGGTCCTGTTGACATAAGCTTGTGGTCCACCAAGACCCCTAGATCTGTTTCGCATGAACTGCTAGTAAGCCAGGTGCCCTTCATCCTATATTTGTGCATCTGATTCTTCCTGTCTTAAATGCAGAACCTTACATTTGCCCCTATTGAAATTCATTTTGTTAGCTTGTGCCCAGTTCTCCAATCTGTTAAGGTCATTTTGAATTTAAATTACCGTATTTTTTGCTCTATAAGACTCACTTTTTCCCTCATAAAAAGTAAGGGGAAATGTGTGTGCGTCTTATGGAGTGAATGCAGGCTGCGCAGCTATCCCAGAAGCCAGAACAGCAAGAGGGATTGCTGCTTTCACTGCGCAGCGATCCCTCTTGCTGTTCTGGCTTCTGAGATTCAGAATATATTTTTTCTTGTTTTCCTCCTCCAAAAACTAGGTGCGTCTTGTGGTCTGGTGCGTCTTATAGAGCGAAAAATACGGTATGTCTTCTGTGGCATTAGCAACCTCTCCCAGTTTCATGTAATCTGCAAATTTGATGAGCATCCCCTCAATTCCTTCATTAAAGTCATTTATAAAGATGTTGAACAACAATGGGCCGAGGGCAGAACCCTGCGGCACCCCACTTGTCACCTTTTTACAGGATGATGAGGAACCATTAATAATTACTCTTAGGGTTTGGTCAACCAGCTATAAAACCACCTGACAGTTACCTCGTTCAATCCACATTTTACCAGCTGCCTTATGAGAATATCATAGGAGACTTTGTCAAAAGCCTTACTGAAATCAAGATACACTTGTGAATGAACCAATACTGGGTGGAACCACAATTACCGGTACTTTATGGAATGAGCTAAAAAACCCAGATGCTCTCCATATCTGTTGATGGCATCCTATGCACCCTAAAAGTTGACTTAGAAGCAAATACATTATAAATCAAGATTATCAGTTAATTTAGCCAGACAAAGTTAATTTCAAATCATGGTGTTGAACTTCAATACCAACATCCGAATGATGGCTTTTTGAGGATAATCATCCTTAGCTACAGGTCTTTTGATAGAAAAAGATGGTTTCTTACACCATTGTAAAACATGACTGTTCTGATAATTTGTTCCAAGTGTTTGAAATTTGGCACAGTGAATCTAAGTGTTGCTTGACCTGGTTGGATGGAATACTCCTTATCTGTGGTAGCTGCACATGCGTTATAAAGAATGATGCTATAATTGTTTCAGAAAGAGGTTTAGTGTACTCATAATTGATGGAAGTGCAAACATGATGCTCCAAATCTCCTACAGTCAAACCTTTGGGGCAGTCATTATTTGGGAGTAAAGGATACAGTTTAAATCAAGCATCCATAATTGCTTTGTGGCTTCTCGTACATTTTCCCTAAAGCATTTAATTCTATACAGAGGTCATATGACTGGGGGCTATATGACACAGCCTTCTTGTTTTCATGCTATTCTGGTATTGTGTACATCAACAGGACTTTTGTCCTGCTTGCAGCAGAGCCAACTATTGAACTTCTGAAATCTGTGCAGGTTTGTCAATTATGTTTAATAAGCTAAGGCTTTTCATTTGATTTTTCATGGCACATTAATACTGTGTTACAGGCAACTTCCCCTGCATTTGTATTAATGTCAATGAAATGTATTGTGAATTGAAAGTCTCTCAGTGTGTGCCCATTAAAGAAATAATGACTAGGCATAGGTAAAACAGGCAGACAGGCATTGAGTTATGCACTGCTTAATAAAGTCACCTGAAGCAGAAACATTTAACCAATGTCATGACCCAAGAAAATCCAGCTCTGAGAGTTTGGGAGCATTAGTGGGGAAATGTGCAAAAGTGAGCAAAAATAGAGAAAACTCAACTGAACAGCAAATGTCAGTTAAAGCTCTTGTATCTGGTTGTTTCTGAATCCATTCCTTGGCTTTTTTTAATGGCAAAGTATCCCTTGTTCCATAGAGATGGGAATGAATAGCAGGGCTGAAGTTTCACTTTGGGGTGACATTGTGAACATATCTGTCGGTATCAACAAGGAAAGGATGAACGGCTTTTATTTGGGCTGGCATTATTTTGGTATTCATCTAAAGTTTACACATGTTGAAAAGGGCCTCACAATGCCCCCTTTCGTTGTATTTAAAATATGGTTTTTATTTGTATAGTCATTCATTACCATTATGCTCCACTTTCTCCAAAGAGCTCAGCATGTCTTATCCATGTATCCATTCCATGCTGTATATAGGAACAATCATGCTTACCATCAGACATAGAAAGAAACACCACATGTGCCTTCAGACCATTATCAAGATGACTTGCAGCAGAATCCTATCCATACCTGCCCAGAATTAAGTCATTCTGAATTCAATGTGTCTTACTTTCAGGTAAGGCTAGGACTGACTACAGCCTTAATGTTCATTTGACCAGGGGATTTAAATAGTGTCTATCAAAAAGAAAGTTAATCCCCATATTATGTAAATATCGTCGACTATTGTCTGTTTGTAGGTTTATAACGTTACATTTTAAAATCTCTTTTCCCACCTGAAATTGACAGAGACAACTTACATAATTCAGATAATTGGGAAACTGGGGAGTATGATACCCATTGTGTTGTCATGCTATGGAGGGTGGGCACTTCGTTTCTAACTAAGTTTCTAGCTAGCTAGGAGGTGAAAGGGTATGCAATAGAAATCATACTATGAGGAGGGGGGAGGCAGCTGAAAGAACTGAAAGAGGATGGGGGGGATAAATCAAAGTTGTAAGTGTTGTGATCGCTCTCCTTGGTGATCCCAGGAAGGATACCTGAGTTAAGATGGTGCTAGAAGATCAGTGAACCTAATGAAGAGATATATAAAAAAAATACAAAGGGTGAGTTAATAAATAGGCTGTCTTTAAATGCATCCTAATTGGATATTTCCCTTGTGTTCACAAAGATATTGGATGGAAGTGCATTTTGGATCTCTGATTGTGAATCAAAGCTGCATTCCTTATTGGAGCAGTGAAACATCCATTTGCTTTCTCAGTGCAATATAATGGGCACACTGGATGCAAAATAGAGGGTGTGATTTCTCCATGTTTTGGCAGATAGTTAGGATGCCTTCAGATGTGGGGATTATTGTGTTAAGGTTCTCTTGCTTTAATGCTAGCACTTCTATCCCAGATTCTAAAGTTCTTTTCACACTGCATTACCTGCTGCATTACAGACCTGTGGCTTTTTGACCAATATAACACCTTGCCATGCTAAATTTTAGATGGCAGGAAATAACTGTATGCCTGAATACAGCTCCAAATCTTATCACATGAAATCACAAGGCAGAACACAGTCTACTTTCTGGCTTAACGGGGTTGCAAAAAGATTTTTTATATATATTTTGGGGGGACGAAAATAACATGGAAATGATTGCTAAACTTTTGCTACTTTCGGGGGCCACTAGGTGGCGCATCGGAAGATGGCTGACAATAACATCTCTCCGACCCACACGAGGTAATTTGGAGGCTATGATGGGGGTAATTGGCCTCCTTAACCCCCCCCCCAGGATTGTGGGGGGGACGGCCCTTGCCTGCTGTGCCCTATACCACCCCCGAATTTGTGGGGGCACTAGGCACAAAGCCCTCCTGTGGGATTCCGGCACTCCTGGACGCCGTCCCTGATTCGCGCCGCTAGTTGCAAGCATCTTCAAAAGAAACAATTTGGACGAGATAAATTGCACATGCTTCAAGGAAAAAGGGGAGTAAAGACTGCTGACAGAAGAGATCTCTGATAACAAGACAAGAATAAAATATGAGAAGATACGTCAAGATACGGTACTACAAATGACTGAGGGGGGAGGGGGAAAAAACCTGCCTTCCTTTTTCTTATGTGATTTAACAAGAATCCCCTCCCCTAATGAGTCAGAAACTAAGGACTTAAGCTGTGGATTTAAGGCTGTGTGGAGATAAACTTTCGAACCAAAGCAATGTTTCAAGATGAAGCTGGAAAGCTAAGAGTTTTGGAATGACGCAGTTAAAAATGCCGTCGCCATTTTGGGAGGCATTGTTGGAGCTCTTGGGTCTGGGAGGAGAAAGAGAGAAATAGAGTTGTTTACATATCGTAGATCAACTTCTCGGTGGGACTTAAGAGCGACAAATGCCAAATTTATGATGGAAAGAGCGATGCTATCTACGAAGGAGATATATGGAAACCATCTGGACTTAGTGGAGGAACGGGAAATCCACACAGGATTATTATTTTGCTTATCGGCTTAAGGAGACTAACAGAAGAGATCGTAAAGGAAAAATAGAAATTATATGAACAAGATATGATGTGGAAACACCAAGATAAGACTGGATAGAATTATGAATTTTGTCTGGATTGATTGGGACTGATTTGGACATTAACGCAGTAATAAGAAGATGATCTGAATCCCCCTTTGGATCTTGAAGTATGGGTTCCCCCAACAAAATTTAAAAATTTGGCTTTGTAATTTGGAATTTATGTGATGTGATTTAATTTGATGTGATTGGCCAGTTAATAAAAATCATTTTTTTAAAAAAACAAACTTTTGCTACTTTCTGTTAGCTTTCCTAAAGTGGCTTTTACATGATGTGAGAGATCACATAAAGCATGGAAATGGTTAGATAATGAAACATGGGGGAAATGAAATAAAGTGACCTTTGAATGCAGCCCTAGTGTTACTGAGCCCAGAATTCTAGAGTAATATGTCTAACTGGTATGTAATGGACAGCACCTAAAAAGGGTATAGGGGAGCCCTGACCATTAGGTCCAGTCGTGACCGACTCTGGGGTTGCGGCGCTCATCTCGCTTTATTGGCCGAGGGAGCCGGCGTTTGTCTGCAGACAGCTTCCAGGTCATGTGGCCAGCATGACTAAGCCGCTTCTGGCGAACCAGAGCAGCGCACGGAAACACCGTTTACCTTCCCGCCGGAGCGGTACCTATTTATCTACTTGCACTTTGACATGTTTTTGAACTGCTAGGTTGGCAGGAGCAAGGACCGAGCAATGGTAGCTCACCCCATCGCAGGGATTCAAACCGCTGACCTTCTGATCGGCAAGTCCTAGGCTCTGTGGTTTAACCCACAGCGCCACCCACGTCCCGGACAGCACCTAGATCACTGCTTTTGCACTTGTTGGCATCTGTATGTCTCGAGAGACAATGGAGTGCACCTCTGGGGGTGAAGTGAAACCACTGGAGAATCACAGCTCCTACTGTGGCTGCAGAGACCAGTAATTTGTAACTGCTGCCTCCCATGTTGTTTTTTGTTGCGTTGGCAGAAGTGACCTCTTCAGGGTACAATCCTGGGAAGTTTGTATGGAGGTCCTGGGCTGCCCAGACCACAAGACACACACACACACCCAGCCTTGCTGCTGTGGTCCAAAGCAAAGCAGAGCCACACACCTGGCAGCAGCTTGGCTGCAGGTGTTGCGAAAAGGAGGCGTACAAGATGCCATCCAACCATCTTAGGAACTCTACTCCAGATCTGTGTGGAGTTAACTCCTTACCGTTTCTTCTCCCAGAGAGGTCCCACAAGGCAGCGGGTAATGCTTTTGCACTAAATAAATATTAACTGGTAGTGGCAGTAATAGACTTCTGACACATCTTTCATTCCAGCCTCCTTTCTTCCAATACTGAAATAGCATGGAGCCCAAGCTGGCATGAATCATATTTTGTGCAAGCAAATGTTTGCAGAGAAACAACAGATAGGAAGCTATCAACTTCCTGTCAAGTCCCTTATGTTCTGCTATCTGTGCTCCTAGATAGTGGCAGAGATAGGGATGGAATAAAGAAGACACAGAGCTACACATAACGATTTCTTTAAAAGGGTATAATTTGGAAAAGCTTTCCTATTTTCACTTTATTGGTTATTTTTAGTTGAACAGCTGTTCATTCTCTGTGCTGATATAAAATTTGTCCTCATCATTTCTGAAAGGGGGAGGGAGAAAAAATATTTCTCTATTCCTGTAGCTGTAGAATTCAACTTTAGAGGTCACTTATTGTTTCCAAGTTCAATGTACTCAGGAAGGAATCTATATTCTTCTCATATGGTTGCTGGGCATGAAAGCAATCTCTAAATACTCAGAGGATAAAATGAGGTCAAACCTGCAATTCCGCCAGGCTGTCGTCTGTTGAAACCAACCCTCAGACCCTTTGCTTTGTTTCTCTCAATGCAGTTTAGAAAACATAGCACTGGGAAATTATTTCATGATAAACAGAAACTGAAAAGCACTCAGGAATCGGCAGCCTTGAGCTATTCCCCGAAGAAGAGTTGGGGGAATTTCAATTGGTCTGGTAATTTTTTTTTGCTGTTGAATGAAAAGCTATTCCAAAACAAAACAAGAAATAACAATATTTTAGTGGCACCATTCGTAACATCTCATAACAGCATTTTCTTTGTTTAAATATATATATATATTTAAAAAATCCAAATAGAGATGCTTGGTGAATTTGATTCATGGATTTTTGCACTTTTCCTACAATACAGTGCTTTGTTCCCAAAAAAAGGATGGGCACCCAAATGTGTTAAATATGCATATTTTGGGATAAAATACATTTATAACTGCATACATTAAAATAGGTATTTAAATGCAATTTGGGGGATAAAATAGTGTACAAATTTTGTGCAGGCTGTTCTTTTTTTAAAAAAAATGCAGATTAATGTGAAAATGAGACAGAATGGGAATTATGAATTAACAGAACACATGCAAAACCAGCACAGAAGGATCCACCACCTATCCCTAATTGCAAACTCGCATCAACACAATGCCCACACACCCAAATGTAACCTTCGTATGATTCTTGTTCCTGTGATGACACTTCTCTTTCTCAAGGTGGAAGTTGCTTAGTATATAATGGACCTGCAGTTATCCATTCTATGGAGTATTCTCACATGCCAAAACACCTATTATCGGCTGACCAACCACAATAGATTATTGAGACAAATCCACAGAATAACACAATTACAGGGTTATTGAAGGAAGCGTGGAGGTCAGATTCAAATTGCTGTTCTAAATAGAAACCCTCTTGTTCATTAAGCCATCAAGAAATGAATTCAAACCATTCTGCTTTTGGGATTTTTCAGGGAGACGAACCAGCCGTGGCCCACAGTAGAAGTTGTGGTAGGCAAAAATAAAGCAGTAAAAGGCAAATGGCTCAAGCAATAACTACTGCATTGATAAAATAAGTTAATAAATAGTGACCATGAGATGAGTGAGGCTTGTGTACATTTTGTCATGAATGTTGGGCAGATCCACACCATGATTTTAAAGTACATTCAATGCACAGTGTGTCCCTAGAAGAATCCTGGAACTGTAGATTTTAGGGTGCTGGGAACTGTAGCTCTGTGAGGGAGAAACTGCACCCCCTAAGCAGAAGAAGCCCTCTCCTACTGCCATTGTCTCCTTCCCTCCTGTTTCAATTGCCCTCCCTTTGTGCTTAACCTTGAGGGAGATTATAAAGTGCACTGGAAAGTCTGTGCATCATTTCTGGTGACATCACGCTGTTTCCACTGTCATCATATTTAGTTCTGGCTGGATCAACTGCAAAACCACTGAAGAGCCTCGAGCAATGTGGCACACAGTGACACTTTAAAACCTATGAGTATTTCTGGCCAGAAAAATGGGAAAAGATAAAAATGAATATTTAAGACTTATGCTATCTGTTCAGATCACAAAAGCACTATTTTGGTGCCATACTGCAATCAGAAATAACTGACACAGATGGAATACTGTATAAAAATATTTGCAACACTCTCTTTATAAGTGTGAACAAGGATATATAGAGCCAAGCAGTGAAAATTATGAGCATAATCTAAGAAAACTGTTTGCAGGCTGGGGGGAATTTGCGAAGGAGAAAAGGTAGCTGAGCATCTCAAACAGATGATTTTGTTCCCTGGGACAAAATGATAAAACACAATTGGATGACCTCAATTCCACTGATGATATTGCCCTGCTTAGTTTAACACATTGCTCATTGGAAGAAAGGATCCTGCAGACACAGCAAGGCAAAGGATTTATTCATCAATAAGGCAAAGATAAACTGTACGGCTATCAGCACTACCAAAGAAACATGGGGTAGAACAAAGAGATTCTATGGAAAGTCACATTAGAGGAATGGTGATAGTGCTAGTAGCGACCCCATACAAGACGTACACCAAAGCCAACAAACAATTTTCTTTGACTTGAAAAGGCTTGATAGAGTGGAATGAGCAGATAAAACGTCATCCTCAGTGGTAATATCTTGCCTAGTCTGTTCAACAATAGCTGTCTTCAGATAGCTTTTGTAAACAGATTTTGGCATTTGTTACAAATTTGCTTACCTGGTCCAGAGAGGGACCACTCCCTCCACCCCCGTTCCACAACGGGTTCTGTGCCAATTATGTTTTTAGATTGCAATGTGCAGATGAATAAAACTTGTGCATTTTGCTTTGCTCAATTTTCGTGTTTAAATCTGAATTCAATATGGAAATATAGGATAGGGAGAATTGGGTGGCAGGAAGATAGATATTAAATAAAGAGCAGTATGACCTGAGAAGAGCTTCAACCAAACATCAGTATCTATGCTGATGCTACTTTAGGCAAAAAGTAGCAGGGAAACATTATACCAGGAGAAAGCTTTTCACTTTCACTTTCTTATTTTTCTAAACTTAAATTCGCAGCATATCTCAACAGAATGCAATTATTATTATTATTTATTTATTTTAAAGGCCTCATGAAAATTCTTCAACATTTTAATGCATATTTCTCCACATATCACATCCATGTATCAGTAATTTTGCCAAATGCACATGTTTTTGCATGCAAATTCCCCTAATATAAATCATTTTCATGATATTTTTATGTTTTGTATAGATGATGAACATGTTATTGTGAAAAAGCATAAACTGTTGAAAAGTCAAATGCAAGATAAATAAGTTAAAGATTAAGTGGGTGAGAAATTTTGCGTGTGGTATACAGATGGAACTTTACTTAGGGTTGCAATATTTCAATAAATAAAAGTCAGGTCACCCAAAAGTTGCTGAGCTTTTTTAGACAAACCCCCAAAAGTTGTTGAGGTTTTCAACTGACTTGCCTAACACCCAGGACAAAGCACTGCCTTTTGGAAATTCCCCCTAACTTTACTAAACAGTCCATGCTTTTGTAACTGTTATACAGTCATAGACCCATAGGTCACATATTTAATGTTATTTAGCAACTGGGCCTAGATCTGCCTTTTTTTAATAATGGCAAGACCCCAAGACCCCCTATATTATGAACATTACAAAGACTGTTAGACTTTCCCCACAATTAGCTCTATTAAGCTTCTTCATAGGTCAGGATATGGATCTGAGAAATAGGGAACTAATTACTCACTTATTAACAGCTGCCAGATAATAATTTCAGGACACTGGAAGAATTTCAAGAATGTGTCTCTGGAAGCTTGGTACCAAAGGGTGTGGCACGTAGCACTTCTTGAGAAGCTCACTCAAAATGTAAAAGTGGTAAAAGGACAAAGTAGAGGAGATACCATACTTTTCCGTGTATAAGACGTCCCCTATTTTGGGGGACTCAAATTTTAGAAAAGTGGGGTGGGATGGCACAGAATTGCTAAGCTTTTTTAGGGGAGGATTGCCCAAAGTTGTTGAGCTTTTTTGAAGGGGACTGCGCAGGGTTGTTGAGCTTTCTTTCAGGGAATTTGCCAAAAATCACTTACCCGCACACATCAAAAAATACACTTCTCGTCTGTCCCCTTGCTGGCAGAAGCTGCCAATCACCCGCCCAATTGCCACAGCACCAACCAAACAACAACAGCCATTGACGCAGCAACCAATGACACACCCAATAGCCATTTTAATATTTAATGCTGTATTGTTTTTAACATTCGATTGGAAGCCGCCCAGAGTGGCTGGGGAAACTCAGCCAGATGGGCGGGGTATAAATAATAAATTAATATTATTATTATATTGACAGCCACGGCAGCAACCAATCAAACATCCACCCATGTATAAGACGACCCCCCACTTTTTAGCTTTTTTAAAAAAACAACAACAACCTAGTCTTATACACGGAAAAGTACGGTATGTTCAGGCATGCCGGGTTCCGCCCAACATTGTGGGAGCCCATCACACGCATGGGAGGAGGCCTTAGTCGCAGCCATGGGAGGGCCCAACAGAGCACACCACAGCCACAGGGGTGCCCGAAAGGGCCTGCCCAGCTGTGGAATATGGAGGGCGCCTTGCCCCCTCAGTGAAATTGGGGCGGGGGCTCAGGCCCCCATGGTCCCACATAGATGGCGTGCCTGGATACATTTAAGATGAAATGGTTTAACTTTATTGATTTCACTATCAAAAGAGAACACAGTCATTTCCCATGCCAAGCCTTTGCGCATCTCTAGATGTAGTAATGTTGCTTCCTGAGTAAACAGTTATTGGATTAAGCCACACACACACCTGGAAGAACAAAAAAAAAGAGAGAATTATGTTATTTTTAGTATTTGAGTCATAGTAATGTATTTTCCTTGTCCACAATGTCCCCTACTGTAATGTATCACACAAAGCTTTTGCTCTGTTATGCGGTCTGTAATTTTATTTTATTCTAATCCCCTTTTTCTGGTTGTGTTGTAAAAAAAAGAAAAAGATTGTGAGGATGCAATTAGTTTTAAAATAAATAAGAATTATTTTTTAAAAAGCCTTAAATGAAACATACTCATTTTTGAACAATATAAGGAGCTGTTTATAACAGTGCCCTTGGCATCCAGGAGCATAGGAGGATATAGCCTACCCAATATGTTCTGCAAAAGGAATTCTACAAAAATTCTGCAGACCCTGCTTAGTCTACACACACATGAAGTCTGTTACCTGTCAAACATTGTTCGCCTTCAGCAGGCTGTGAGCATGTGCTTTTTTTCTTGTGGGTATGAAAGGCATCATTCTGACATGACCTTATTTTAACATTGCTTACAAGGCAGTAAAAATGAGCTGGATCTCTTTCTCTTGGTCAGCAGTATGTTTGATCACCTATCATTCTTCAGTGCATTCTGATGCCCAGTAACTCAGCCACTTCTGGGAATTTAAACTCTGGAGACATTTAGGATAAAAGCACCAGACACTCTCAAGCTTCAACAAAAGAGGCAGGTTCTGTTGTTATCTGCCAAGCATGGCCCTGTAAATTTCGCACAGAGAGAGAGAGATGCAGTGTGTGCTCAAGTACAGAGCTGCAGCATTTTGTTTGCAAAAAGATCAGAAACTAAATATCTGGGATATATTATCACACTCACATCAAACTCTTTAAAGTACCCCAGTGTTTATTGTGCCCTAGAAGATAAGAAAGTGTGTGGACTATGAATGGGTGGATATTTGCAAAATGTTGCCAAACCAAGTGTTTTTAGATTGGTTTTATATGCAGCACCTGTCTTTGTTTTAGCATTCCATTAAGGCTTGATTGCTTTATTATTTTTGGTTGGAATTTGCTTGTTTTTAAACAGATGTAGCTGCCCTAAGTGTGATACAGTTGAAGGATGGGATAAACCCTCAATCTATCTATCTATCATTTATCTCCAGATCTGAGTAATCATTGTTATTAGAAAGATCAGAAGAGACAACACACAAGGAAGTGTCATGGGGTCAGGCAGACTATCCCCACTTCTGCCATCAATGTACACTGCTGCCATGTCCCTCACCTCATCTGCATTTGCTGAGCTTGTGAAGAAACTTTACACATTCGTTGATGAATGTGTATAGGGCTCTCCTAGACAAAAAGCCAACCCAATGTGAGTCCCCCTCACACATAGGCTGTTTGCACACTATACCTTTAGAGCACATTTGAAGCACATTCCTTCGCTCAAAAAGGTCTGGGCACTGTAGCTTGTTAAGGGTTACTTGGAATTTTGATGGGTAAACTACAGTGCCCACAATTATTTGAGGAAAACTCTGAATGTGCTTTCCTGTGACCTGTCATGGATTTCCCCTGCCACCTCTCCACCAACTAATTCAACCTTGCTTGGGAGACAGAACTCTGTGCACTTGCCCCAGCACTCCTTCCCCAGGGGAAGGAGGCTCAGAGCAAGGGGATTGGTGGTGGGATGCGTGGTCAGAGGGAAAAGAGGGAGAAGAGGGAGCAGACTGGGGGGGAGGTGTCAGAAGCTGAAGAGTCAACAGGGTTTTAGTGAGCAGGAAGACGCTGTGGCAGAGAGCGGTCCAAACTCAGAGGCAGGAGAGGAGGGGGGACCAGGAGACAGAGATGTGGCAGGCTGCCGAAGAATCCAGGGAGTCTCCACCTCCTGCTGCAACCATCTCCCCTCCTACCTTGTCTGCCAGAACAGTCAGAGAAATGAAGAGGGTGGAGCAACAGGAGACAAGGCAATGGACTCTTAGGCTGCTGGGGAAGGAACCAGGGAGGGTTCTTAGAGAAGGGAAGGCAGAGACCTTCAGTCCTCACAACTGCCTCTGGTACGCCTGCACTGCTTTGGTTTCTTTGCATCAAGTGTTATCTTCACTGATACCAGTGTTGTTGTTTTTTATTGCTTTCTTACTCCTGGCTCCTGGCTCCTGACAGCGGGCTGCCCAACTACTGGAGAAAGTGTGAATGCAACAGTGAGGAAGTGAGGAAGGTCCATGGGGACATTCATCCTCATGCACCTTCAATCTCTGCAGCCTGCCAAACAGCTGAGGGAGCGCAGTTGCTAGCACCAATCAGCTATGGAGCAGATGGAGGCATCTCGAGATCCCATTTGCTTCCCCCTTCTATGCTGTCCAGCTGATTGGCAGTGGGAATAGCTGAGGAAAGTAATACGAGAAAGTAATACACCTGACTGGGTCTCAGGCATTCATCTGTCCCTTCCCATCGCTCCATCGCTCACATGTGCGTTGTTTCCATTGAGAAGTACTGATATTCAGGCATCTGGCGATATGATCTGTACTGGCTGTTGGAACACACACAAACACAGAAGTCATCACTGCACCCCAGACTGGGAGAAATAATCCATTCACTATTCTTTAACAATTCAGATTTGAGTGCCTAAAAGCTGTTGGAGTGTTTTAACAAGTCGTATTTAAGCAATCTTTGCTATGCATGGGGAGTGAAGTGCCTGGGTTCACATGGGGTTTATCAGCAAGCCCTAATCAAGCACTTTATTCACAAGCCCACACATCCTTCTCCAGCAGTTCTCATCTGACTGCCGTATACATCACTTGCTGGGATATTGGCCAATTTCTGATAATCGGGCTGTGAAATCCATCATTTGCCCTTCTATGAGTTAAACAAGGGTCTCCTTCCATCCACATCATTTCTGCGATCTGTTATCATAGCCAAATAACATATCATTGCAATTGGCTTTCAAGAGAGGCAGCGCTACAGCACAGTGTGCTGCGACAAAGTGGGCGCTTGCTTTTATTCCTAAACTGGCTCCCGCGCCTTTTCAGGAGGGACCACTTTGGGGCTTTGTGTTTCCAACCATTAGTAAAAGAGAAGGCAGGCCCAAGTGAAAGTATGAGGGTGTCAGGAGGGGAGGGGTTGTTCTCTGGAAACCTTACTCACAGCTGCGACAACAGTATTTAGTGCTTGGGGAGAGAAGGTTTTCTATCACCATCTATCTGCTCCCCCCACAGCCCTGCACCATAAGTCATTGCAGCCTTTTCAAAGAATCTCACTATTCTATTATCTATCAGTTCTCACTTATTGTCTTGGAGGCCTGTTATCAGGCAGAAAGGTAGGGTGCAAAAGCTGCAAATGGATTAATAAAATGAGATGTTTATAAAATGATGCATGGCATTGAGAAAATGAATAGAGAGAAGTTTCTCTCATAACGCTAGAATTCATGGGCATCCCATGAAGCTGCTTGACCACTGTAAGAATAGGATTCTGTACTAGATGGACCATTGGCCTGATTCAGCAGAGTCATCTCATGTTCCTATGTTAACCAAATTGGTAGCATTACCTAGTAGCTGGAGGAAATGGTAAGCCTTTAAAGACAGCAACTGCATCAGCAATCAAAACTTTTAAAAATTAAAAAGCAATCACTAAGGCACTTGCAAAAAGACAACAACCAGAGGATAAAAGCACAAACCTCAGTCACTGCAAAATGGATTACACAAAATGGAAGTCTTAATTGTGCATCCTGGGAGAGGGTATTCCCCACTATGGTGAAATGTATTTCTAATTAAATTGCAGCAATTGTTTCTAATGTTGCGCCTATACCTATAAATTAGCATATGCAAATATTATGCAAATCTCTCTCCAACCCTCCTTGGGGAACTCAGTCAGCCTGTACTTGTGCCAATCTATTACCATCAACTGTGTAGAGTAGCAGGAGTTTTCTTGGTATTGGTGCAGTCAGAAAGGTTCAAAAATGCAATATAGAAGCTTCCCAGCATCACAAAACCCTCCTGTGTTGGTGGCAGATGCATGGAAAGAACACCCTCTTTAGGAAGAGTTATTAGTGTGTGTGTGACGGGGGCTATGCATTAGTTTAAGAGGCCACATGGGTAAGAGTCGTGAGCACAGAGCTCTAATAAAGCACTAATTGCCAGAGCGATGCGCTTAGCTCCGTTCTGAATGCTGTTCATCTTAGCGACCTCTTTTGTGTCTGAGACTAAGGAGAGGTGTTAATTACACTGTGCTCATTTCCAAGGCATAGATTACGATGTCTTCCTGCTGCCACAGAAGCAAGGGGGGGAACAAAGAACATTCATTTTTCATTTGGGAGAAAATAAAGCAGTTTAAAATCCCACCCCCAAATGACTTCTTTCCTTTTCAGAAAAATAAAATAATAAACACACTGTTCAGCATTTGCAAAAGACGTAATTAGTGGAGCTGGCACTGCAAAGAATCTGCACAGCCAGCCAGCCTCTTTACCTGTGCTTGTTAGCAGGCTGAACCCAATATAATCTTTCCCCATTATCTGATTGATTCACTTCAATTCCTAAAGTGGGAGATTAAAATCCCAGTAAGCATTTTTCTTGCTGTTTAACCATCTCACAAGTGTCTTCCCAGCTATTTCCTTTGTCTCTCTTTGATTCCTCTGATTGGTGTTAGCCCTGAATATTGGAAATGTGGCTTTCTTCACATTTCACTGGTGGCATTTTTGTAGTTGCGTTGTCAAAGTCTGAAAAGGAGACGAAGCCCACTAAATTCACAGAGAACTAAAAATGAGCTCAGATCAGCTTCTAATCAAGGATGAACGGCTTCGCTGGATCAATTCTGATTCCAGCAAATTTGCCTGTTTTGATTTATAATGATGCTTAATCAACAGAACACTGGGTTGGGTGCCCCTTCAAGATATAAGAAGTATAAAGCCATTGCAAGGGGGATATCATATAATGAGTGGCCCAAAGTCCAGGTTGTTCATTTGCTACAATCAAACAGTAATAAGGGGAAGGGTGCTGGCTCACAGTCAGGGCACATGCTTTGTATGTAAAAGGCAACAGGTTGAATGCCTAGCATCTCCAGGCAGGGCAGGGCAAAGACCTCTGTCTAAAACTTTGGAGAGCTGCTCCAAGTCATTATAGACAATACCAACCCAGATGGACATAAGAAGAGCCTGCTGGATCAAGCCAGTGACCCATTTGGTCCATCATCCCATTCTCACAGAGGCCAACCAGATACCTGTGGGAAACCTGCAAGCAGGATCTGAGCATAAGAACGCTTTCCCTTCCTGCAGCTTCCAGAAACTACTATTCAGAAGCAACTGTGTAGGCAGAGCATAGGCATCCTTTAAAGCCCTATACGGCCTAGGACCCTCGTACCTACAGGACCGCCTCTCCTGGTATGTCCCACGGAGGACCTTACGGTCTTTAAATAAAAACATCTTGGAGATCCCAGGCCACAGGGAGGTTAGGCTGGCCTCAACCAGAGCCAGGGCTTTTTCGACCGTGGCCCCGATCTGGTGGAACGCTCTGTCACAAGAGACTAGGGCCCTGCGGGACTTGACATCTTTCCGCAGGGCCTGCAATAGAGACCTGTTCCACCAGGCCTTTGGCAAAGGCACAGTCTGACCCCCTCTCTCCTTCTGTAATCCTCATAGAACTCTAGCCCAATGGCGGCCATTAATTTGAATCTGAATTGATTTTAGAATGTATTTCAATTCATTGACTGTGATTTTATGTAAATTGTGCTATTTTTACAGTTGTTAGCCATTCTGAGACCGGCTTTGGCTGGGGAGGGCGGGATATAAATAAATTATTATTATTATTATTATTATTATTATTATTATTATCATCATCATCATCATCATCATCATCACTGCTAGTAGCCATTGATAGCTTTATCCTCCATTATTTTTCCCAGTCCTGTTTTAAAGCCATCCAAGTTGGTGGCCATCACTACCTTCTGCACAAGCAAGTTCCGTAGTTTATGTTATGAGTTTGTGGGTGCCAAACCAGTTGGTTGGGGGCAGGGGGAAAGTAGACTATATGCGAGGCCCTTCTAATTCCTGGATCCAGCACAGATTCCATTGCTGGAATAGCCAGGCCACTAAAGATGAGTTCCAATCTATTGCTAAAGAGCTGGTTTTCCCTTGGGAAGGAGCGGTGCAAGGGGGGAACCACTCAGACGCATGCTTTCTAGGCACAGCACCAGTGGAAGTGTGGACAAGCCCTAAGAAAGGAGCACCCAAAAGCTAAGCACACATTGGGATGGAGGCTGCATTAATCCTTTGATCTGAAATGCCAGTGTTAAAGCAGGCAAGCCTAATCCATTCCAGATCAAGACTGGGAGTGGGGGGGGGTATAAATGCTATCAGGACAGATGTGGTGCTGAGACAAGGATGACACTTTTCAGTGGGAGCTGTTCACACGGAAGCTCCAGAATGTTGAATAATGATCAAGGTATGGGAAGCTGAGTGATAGAAATGCTGATGTGATTCAGTCCCACACTGCAGCTCCAATGTGTTCCTTATTTGCAGATTTTGTTGTTGTTGTTTTCCAGCTGCCAACATCAATGCTTAATAGCACCAGGCAATTCCATTTAGCTCTACTGTGTTACAGAAAGATTGGTGATTATGCTTTGAAACAGTAGGCTTCAACAATGGAGAACAAGTATTTGGAGGTTTAGGAAGAATATGGTCAGCTATGAGCGCTCTGGCTGAAAAAGAAAAAGGAACTTCAAACGACGTCAGTCTATGGACTCAGCAAATAAAACACGTATTTTAAGTGCAATATACAATGTGACACTAGATGGTAATGGTGAGCCTTATGGAAAATTCAATGCATTTTTTAAAAACGCTTTAAAAAAACATTTTCAGAACAGTTTTTATATGTGTGTTGATTCCACCTGTGTGGATTTCCATATTTGCTTATTAGCTGTTCTGCCACATATCTGAGTTGGAAAATCTAAAATAAAAGGAGAGTGATTTGTCCTGATGCTACCAATGCTTGGTAATATGGTAAGATGTTATGTCCCTCTTCAACCCACATTCCCACTTACAAGATATTTCTCCATATTGGAATGTTGATTGTCTGATATAATTCTCCATGTATAAATTCATTTTGTAAGCTTGGTATCAGTGGAGGGAAAGCAAGGTCTAACTGATAAAGAGAGTCTGACCCAATTTTTTTAACATCGCTTAGAGAGTAAAATTCTTGAATCTATGTTCACTTATTTAGCTGAGGTGTGTGTGAGAGGGAGGGAGGGAGGGAATGAATTGTATTAAGTCTGAATTGTTTTAAGCGTGCAAAGTGCTTTCTGGCACCATCTCAACACATTTCTTCTCTGGATGTTTGAACACCTTTGTGATAGTTACAAATGCAGCACAAATCCTGCTCCTTCCTGGAGTGTTCAAATGAAGGCTGCACAAGAGCTCAGCTCAGCCTGCCTTCCTTTTTCCATCTCGACAACAAACTGCATCTCATTATCACACAGACAGAGTACCTAGCTATTCTACAATGTGTATAGAATAGCTCACACAACCCCAGTGCATTGGTGACTGGGAGTGGCCACCAAAACCATATAACACCAGTCCTGAAAGACCTACATTGGCTCCTGGTATGTTTCCGAACACAATTCAAAGTCTTGGTGCTGACCTTTAAAGCCCTCAACAGCCTCGGCCCAGTATACCTGAAGGAGTGTCTCCACCACCATTGTTCTGCGCCGAGGGCCTTCTGGCAGTTCGCTCACTGCGAGAAGTGAGGTTACAGGGAACCAGGCAGAAGGCTTTCTTGGTAGTGGCGCCAGCCCTGTGAAACGTCCTCCCATCAGATGTCAAGGAAATAAACAACTATCTGACTTTTAGAAGACATCTGAAGGCAGCCCTGTTTAGGGACGTTCTTAATGTTTGATGTTTTATTGTGTTTTTAATGTCCTGTTAGAAGCCGCCCAGAGTGGCTGGGGAGGACCGACCAGATGGGTGGGGTATAAGTAATAAATTATTATTATTATTATTAGGACAAAGGGCAACCTCCAAATCCTCAGCAGACTCCAGAGGGAGAGAACACCTCTTCCCCCTTTACTTTGGAACAGGTAACATCAGGGTTTGAGTTTGCTTTCCCTCTCTGGTTTTGTTTTGTTTCCTTCCTACCTCTCCAAGCAAGCAACACATGCGTCTTCAGGTGAAGTGCTATTCCCATTTTGACTCCCTGTTGTGTCCTCCACATGTGTATCTGGCATCTATTACCCTCTCATCAGTTTCCCCTCCCCAGTCTTCCTTAATCACTTGCACTCTGCTCTACCTCTCTCGGAGCTCCTCCACACCTACAGAATGATATAAGTCCCTGGTAGCCAGCAGGGCAGCACTGCCACATTCAGAGCCATGCCACTTATGCCACCCAAAGGGGCTGTGATCTCAAGCAGGTCACGTGATTTGTGCAGGATTGCGGACCCAGAAGGTGGTGTCCCGAATTTGTGCTGTGTTGTGTTAGAAGTTATGCATTGGCAATAGTTATGCATTGGCAATAATTGCCTGTCATTCCAGTGGGGGTGCTCAGGGAACCCCTCGACCTCATTCAAACCCCTTCCAGTGCAGCAGATCAGAGGTTTGAAGTGTTCTCTTAATAACATAGTTCCCAGTCCAATCTGAATATATACCCAATCTGTCTATTTTTATAATGAGCTACATATTCTCTTATTCTGAATTCTGTGCTAATTCCCACTTCTTAGGAAACCCAATTTTTGCTATGACTCTTCAGTTAAAGATCTTAACACTTGGTGTTCAGTTATATTTGTTCATATACTATAACTTTTTCATTTAAAAAAATCAGAGGGGACCCACAGACAATAATACCAATAAAACTTATCAGCAGGCTACATTAATAAATAGTTTGAAAACATTTGTATTAGTGAATATTAATACATTAAAATTGTTAATACCATATGAAAACATATATTTCCACAATTCTTCATGAATCTTTGGTAGATCCTTCCTTTCATCCTGTTTGCTACTAAAATCAATGAAAGCAGACCAAGTTTCATAAAACTAATCTCTTTCCAAACATGGCTAGTTAGTTTTTCTGCCATTGTTTGGTTGGAGAACTGCATTGCAAAATTTGAGTAGGCGCAGGTTTTGTAGGATGGCTATGTTTGAGTTCTCTCTCTCTCTCTCTCGTGCAAATTTGATAAATTCACCTTTAAATACAAACTGAATTGAATCATCTTCCTCCATCCCTACTCCCAGGTAACTGAGGTGAGGATTGTGGGCTTAGTTTTGTGATTTCTATTAATAAAACAGTTTTTTCTCTCTCAAACTCTCTCTCTCTCTCTCTCTGAAATAGTGTTAGCATACATAAATGTATTCCTCTGTTCCTCTGCTCCTCTTTTGGGGTTGCCATGAAAGCCTGCAATAATTTTTTTATAAAGAAAGTACCTGCCTCTCTTTGCTCTATCACATTCCACTTCTTATCCACTAGCAGCATGCAATTTCCATTAATGCAGCCTTCCCCTGCTCACTAGCACACTCCAGCCATCTTTCCCCCAGCTCAGTTATCATGCAGTTCCTGAAATAGCCCAAGAAATTTTAAGTGTTCACTCTGGCAAGCCATCCAATTCCACTTGTACATTCATGCGAGGCATCCCGCTAATGAGGCAGAAGGGATTGTAGGCTGGCTGCTTCTTCGGGCTCAATATCTACTTTAACCCAACACTTGTAAAGTAGGTTGTATAATATTCCGAAGATATTCTTGAGGCTTGATTTCTCCCTGGCGACTTGCCGTGCTGATCAATGGCTATCAGACATGTATGACAGAAAAGCAATGTAGCTGCCACTCAGGGACCCGCTGCCTGCCTCATTGTCTGCTGAAAAGCCAGACACACAATCCAATTGAAAACCCTGAGCCCGTGCATAGAAGGGCACGTCTTAGTGGCTGTAATGGGAATCAGGTATATGAAGTGTACAATGATTGCCTAAAACACTCTGCTTTACTCCATTACAATGTCTGCCTCTCCCGGAAACACACGAACGTGCCTCATACCAAGACTTTCGCCACCATAAAACATATCGCAGAGCTGAAGTGATGCATTAACTGCAGTAGAACATCAGTGTTACAAATACGAAAGTTCGCTCAAGGTCCTAATCCCAGAAATTCTCCCCACCTGCACCAATTGTCCCATTCTGAACTCTTGAGACTGTGCAGGACATCTCACACTTTTAACTACACACGAACTAAAGGATAGCTAATGGACAAATCCTCCAAGGTTTGTTTGTTTGTGGATTTATATTCTGCTTGTCAATCAAATGCACTTTCAAAGTGGGGTGAAATATTAAAGATGAAAATGCATTGTATTTTTAGTAGTTTAAAGAGGAGCAGGAGTAAGACAAGCAATATTAAATACTTAGCATTTCTACAGTGCTTTTGAGCATTCAAAGCACTACACATGTATTATCTGGTTGTAATCCTTTATAACAACCCTTGTAAGGTACTTCCGTATCGTCATCTCCCTTACTGCAGATGCAGAGACTGAGGCTGAGCATCTCCTCCTCTAAGGATATTAAGTAAGTTTATGGAGGTGTGGGATTCAAAGCAGGGATTTTTTTCCCCCTTTGGAGCTCAGTCTCTTAGTCACTATGCTAAACCTGATATTCTAACACGTGCAAAGAAAATTGCAAAACAAATCAGCAGCATTATCTTTAACAGCACAGAGAATAATGCTAACCATATTGAACTCCATCACAGAATTTGAATACCTAAATAAAAGGAAAACTTTACAGCTCAATTCTATGCATATTTATCTGAAAGTCAGTCCAGTGCTTTTTTTTCTAAAAAAATGTTTAGGGCTACTCTCATTTTCCTATGCATATTGGAATACCGCCCCTCAATGAGGCCAAACTTAGATTCACAAAATGTTTAGGGGTATGCATCCCCCGCATCCCCCCCCAGGAAAAAAGCACTGAGTAAGTCCATGTGTACAGTAAGATTTACTCCCTAGGGCGTTTGCTTAGGATTGCAAAATGTTGGCCATGCTAGCTCAGGCTGATGTGAGTTGTAATCCACAACATTGGGAGGACACCATGTTGACTACTACTGGTCTGGATCCAGTATACCTGATGTAGTGGCTACTCCCATATATACCTCTCTGTCCCTAATCAACAGCATAAAGTAAAGATTTTTTTGCTGCTGCTGTTTCCTTCTGTCTACATTGCTCTTGATCGTTGATACAGCATCCCTGATTGCTGTCCTGAATTTCTGGATTCCATTACTGTTGTGATTCACAATATTCAAGATCTTGGTTCAATTTGATTGGCAACTGAGGTTGAAATGCTAAACACAAGCCCCAACACATCCTACTCAACCTGGGAGATGGTGGCCAGTTGAGCTCTAGAGCCCTAGGGAAAAATAAAGCTGTCTGGGTTCTGTGCTGTGTGTAGATTTGATCTCTTCTCTGCCTCTTCAACAGTGCGATAGCCTGGTCCCAGGATTATGACAATATTAAGCATGCCAGTGTAAACAAATCAATTGCATTAATGAACAAAATCATCACCCGGGCCAAAGGTAGAACCCAGACATGGCTCAATATCCTGTATATATTCAATCTGAATTGGTAAAACCTCATATCTGGTTGTTCAAAGTGATTCCCAATCATTTGGAATACCAAGTGCAATATGTCTAATTCCCAATAAAATTACCTTCCGCATGAACTTATTTGTGTTATAACTGGTGGCATTTTGCAGATCTGCACCCTATGTTCTGTATGCATTGCCTCTAAAATGGAATGGAATCGGCATCAGGGGCTAACTGAATAATGCCCCAGGTGCACGTTTTCAGTTTTGGAGGTCAATAACACATAAGTGATTGATTGACCTCAAAACTTCATGGCAGGAAATCTATCCCATGTCAATCAGGCCAGGAGAGTTGCCATTTTAAAAGGACTATGATAGATGGGGCCAGCAGTGCAATGAAGTGGGAGACGGAGCTCCAATTTTTCACTGCAGCGTATACCAAAATGTCACCATCTTCATTTGTAATATTCATGCGCATGCAACTTGCAAGACGTCTGCCTGTAGTCTTTAAGGGCAGGTATCTCTTTCAGGAGACCTAAGCAGAACATTAGCTATATTTACTCAAAGTGTAATTACATTACATTTGTTCTGGATGAGACTGAACTATTAGATTAAACATGTAAGAGGGCAGGAGTGGGTTTTCATCACAGTCAAGCAAGGACACCATTTAAGGACAGTGGGAGCGGCAGATGCCCTCCACCCTCCATTTCAGAGTGAATATCTAGCATTTCTCAGGAACACAAATATCTCTGGCTCTTATGAAGTATTAAAATGTAATTCCCCACTGGGATTGGTTGGTTCTACCTGCCATACTCTACTCTGTTGCCCTAGGTGTTTTCATAAGGGAGTTGCTGTCAGAAAAGGTTGGG
Source organism: Podarcis filfolensis (assembly GCF_964270895.1). Taxonomy (NCBI): domain Eukaryota; kingdom Metazoa; phylum Chordata; class Lepidosauria; order Squamata; family Lacertidae; genus Podarcis; species Podarcis filfolensis. Next base: position 64,665,786 of record NC_139609.1, read on the forward strand.
GGGGGACGGCGTGTTCTGGACTTTTGAATCTAGTTATAAATGCAGGTAGGGTGAGCTTGCTAGGCAATTATGCTATCACCTTTGGATCCACCTTAGGATCTTGATAACTTCTGACTTATTAGAAGGCAGCTTTATCAAACAGAGGTCAGAACCAAGGAGCTGCAAATAATGATCTGCCCTTGGATACGGATGTAAATGTTTATGACCATCTAACTGTCACATGTGGTAGTGGTAGCAGCAGCAGCAGCAGCAGCAAGCAAGCATCCTTTTGCATGTGGCTATGCCTAATCTGAGCCCAGTATGCAAAACAATTACGTGCTTATGCAAAATTTTCCCTTTTAATGCCAGGCCTACCTTGATGCAATGCTTCTTTCGTGTTTGAAGGGCCCTTTTTAATTCCATGAAAGTAAAGATTGCACATGAACATCAGAGAACTGGAGCTGTGCAAATTGAGGCTGTTTGCAAAAGGAAAACTTTTTGTTGCTTTTCAAAGAGACATGCACATGGAATGTCTTCTTTTAAAGAACACCAGCAGACAAAGCTTCCTCAGTAGTCTCTGCTAATGATCCAAACTGCAGATGATAACTTTTCAGGACTAAGCTCATCTATTATGAATCAAGCTGTAAAAATATACACCAAACATACTGGTGTAGAAGTAATTCCCACTCACTGTTAAGTGTGCTTATATAGTTTGGCTCAGTTTGCCTGTAAAACAAAGGGAAACTATGGCTTAGCATGAGCATGAGAACATGCAGACTCCTGGAGAGGAGATCCCAGCCACTCTGCTCATCATCCTTTGGGGAAGGGACCACTGCAGAGGGTATGCTTTGCAGACAGACAGCCTCAGGTTCATTCATTGGTATCTCCAGCTAAAAAGACCAGTGATGAGAAATGTGAAAGAGATGGCACTCTCCAAAGGCCTGTAGCAGTCATAGCACCCTTTCCATTATGGGGTTTCCATCCTCACACCTTTTTAAACCATGGTAAAGTGGAATAGATACGCCTGATCTTCTTCAAACAAATGCAATGGTCAGGGAAGTAACATCACCACTGCTTGTCAGTTTAGGCACAGCAAATTAAGGCCACATTTGACAAGACGGTGTTCGCACAATTCATGCAATTTAATGCAGTTCATGCATTTGCTAATTGTATGGATTCTGTCTCATCTAGACTGGTCCTCAGGAGCATGTTGCATGTGCCTGAGACTGGTCAACACATGAAATTTTAACCAGTTCCAAACAAAGTTTCCATTTCCAGAATGAAAAAAACCCAATCTTCACATCAACACCACCTCTTTGTTGCCATATCTTTTTTCTTCCCAACTGAAAGAATAAGTGTCATTGCAGGGAAAGAGTAACATGAATTTCCCTTGGTTTATGCACCCCATTTCCTCCATTAAACTTGGGGTCTTTGCCATTTCAGATGTATTATTTGTGACTATTAAGGCTCTAATACGCTGGCTTGAACATTTCCTCAGAAATATTCAGAGCACCATTTGCATTATAATTAATGCTGCAAAACAATTCTCGCTCCTGTCAGCTCCACTATTAATATTTTATAATCAATTGCTTGGTAAATCTCCTCTATTATAATCCGGTAACAGGGGGACCTTGCACTAGTCAAAGAAGGATATGAAATAGCCTGAAGCCCAAGTGGCACACTTAACGTTTCCTCACTAATTGCTCTGTGTCAGGAAAGAGCTACGACTGCCGGCATTTCCTTCCCTTCAATAGAACAAAATTAGGAACTAAAATACTTCTCGGTGTTGCTCCATCACAACTGATTGATTCCCATCAAATCTGTTTAATCTGAAGTCAATCTATCAGCCCAGAGCAGCAAGTCTTTGATTGTTTTCTCATTTGGGAGGATGGATAATGTTAATAATAACTGGCACTTCTCTCCTTTCCCTCCTGCTTGGACCCCAAAGGCACAGTGAAAATATCAATTTAGAGCTGTCCCAGAATTTGCATGGCAATCATGTTTGTCACAGCTGCACTAGCATTACACCAATGTAACCCACTGTTCTTGGCATCTACCTGTCTTGAGAGTCAGTGGAAGAGTGTACCATTAGGGATGAAGTCAAACAGTTGGAAGGTTACAGAGCTTGCTAAGGCTGTAAAGACAAAAACGAGAGAGAGATGTTTTACTGCAGCTGGGGCTGATGAAGGCATTTGGTTGTGCTCCTGCAGATGCACCATTCTACAGCATTGTTGTGGTGCCCCCAGTGCAGCCAAACCGGTCGCACTATCCTAAAACTGCCTCTGCTTTGTGCCAGATGGCAGATGGGTGGGGCCCTCTCCCTCAAACTTGCTGGTAGTTAGAAAGGCAAAGGCCAGAGTGGGAAGTTGAGGTGGAAGCTGCAGGCTAAGCAGCTGGGAGAGGCAGAGCAATGCTCTGTTGGAACCCAAGGCTGTGGCTATGGGAGAACCAAGACACTCTTGGGGTGTCAGTGCTGTGGGCCCCTCCATATTAGGCTCAAGTTGTATATATGTGTAAATAAACCATAAAGACACCATAGTCTCTGCTGTTCCTCATTCCAAGATAACCAAACCATGGGTAAGCACATGGAACCCCTGGAATCTCACACCGCTCAGAGATTGGAGTAGTGTGCAACATTATTCTTATTCAGACACAGCTTTGGCCTCATAAGCTGACAGGCTATAGCAGATGTAGGGAGCCTTCCAAATGCTGTTGAACTATAACTCCCATCAGTTTCACCAAGCATGGCCAATGGGCAGGAATTGTGGGAGTTGTAGTTCAGCAACATCTGGAGGGCCGAACATCCCCCACACCTGAGTGACAGCCACTGTAAGTTTGTTGAACTTGTTCCAACTGGTTATAGCCTTGTTCAATTTCATTTATATGCTTTGCCTGATTCGTTTCTAATTCTTATTTTGTATTTTACCTTTTGCTGTTAATCACCTTGGGTACCATTTGTTGAAAAGGTGGCCTATAAATTTAACATCTGAAGGCAGCCCTGTTTAGGGAAGCTTTTAATGTTTAATAGGTTATTGTATTTTAGTGTTTTATTGGAAGCCACCCAGAGTGGCTGGGGAAACCCAGCCAGATGGGTGGGGTATAAATAAATTATTATTATTATTATTATTATTATTATTAACAACAACAACAGGTAAGTAAACAATTAATAGCCTCTCTCCTAATTGGTGTCAAGTTATCCCCCATTCAGGTGGTTGCTGTACCACCCTACCCTCTCATAGCTGCTCCACAACTATTTTCTATCTAGGTATAATGATTTTGAGCAGAGTCGTTGCTGATCTTCAGCTTTGTGATTCACAGTTCACATGTTGGTTTGTATGAGAAATCCTGAGAAATGCTAGCATTCATTCCTGTTGAGAAAATGAGAGAATTTCTATGCCCCTTGAATCTATAGCCAGCTCAGATATTTCATGCATTAGGCCTGGGCTAGCCAATGTGATGCCCTCCAGGTGCTCTTAGATCCCTACTCCCATCAGCCCCAAGGTAGTAATATGGACAATAGCAAGGGATTATGAGAGTTGTTTCCAACAACTTTTGGAGGGTACCACATTGACTACAACTGCATCAGATGCTAAGGGATGGATTATGTGGGCCATTTTGAAAAGGAGTTACATATTCACAGAGGTGAAAGTGTCCACAAAATGTGTTCCATATTCTTTGGATCTGATTCTATGCTTCTCTGTGAACTGAAGCATTTATTGGTCTTGCTTTTCATTTCTCTCTGACCCCACTGTTTACAAACCTCCTCCTCCTTACAGCTACATCTGTCAATTTAGGATTTCACGTCATTCATCTGCTGAAGTAGACTCAAACACCAAAATAAATCTATTAGTCTTTAAGGTGTCATAGGTGTCTTTCTGGGTTCTGCTGCAACACAGATACTCCTCTGGAAACTCTTTTGTCATTGATCTCATAAGGCTATAATTACTTTGGCTGGGGGGAAGGGAACGAGGAATTTTCCTTGGGATTTGCTTCCCAGGGCTATACCAATTAATCACTTTCATGTGGGCATGTTGCTTCACCATTTTTCAAACTTCAGGGCTTGAACTTCCGTTTCTTGGAACTCCTGGAATGCTCAGCAGCAGGGAGGTCTCTCTTCAGAGTCCAACAGTAGTCAGCCATCATGACTGCGTCCCAGTGACCCTGATACCTGGTCTCTATCTCTTTCATGTCGTGATGGAATCTCTCCCCCTGCTCGTCACTCATTGAACCCAGGTTCTCAGGAAACCGGTCCATATGTGAAAATAGGTAGTGCATCTTGACGCTCATGTTGCAGTCCAGGTTTCTGAAAGCAGTCAGCATGTTGTTGACAAGTTCTGCGTAGTTTCTGGCCTTATTGTTGCCAAGAAAGTTCTTCACTACCAGAACAAATGCCTTCCACGCTTCCAGTTCCACTTCGTTCATTGAGTTTCCGAACTCTGGATCTCTGATGAGCTGACGGATCTGAGGACCGTCGAAGATGCCAGCTTTCAACTTCTCCATGGTCAATCCTGGAAAAGCCTGGCACAAGTAAGTGAAGCAGTCACCATCCTTGTCCAGAGCCTTGGTGAACTGCTTGATTAAGCCGAGCTTGATGTACAGCAGTGGGAAGAGTATTCTATCTCTGTCCACCAGAGGGTTGTTGATGACGTTCCTTTGCAAGGCACCAATTCCTCCTGCACAGGCCAGTCCTTCTTCATGTAACTCTGAGCACGGTCCCTACTATCCCACATGCACAGAAAACATGGGTACTTTATGAAGCCAGACTGTTGTCCCAACAAAAAGTTCACCATCTTCAGGTCAACACAAATAAACCACTTATGCTGATCATAACCAATTTTCTCCAGCACATACTTCACCGCTTCATAGTTCTCCTTCAGTGTACTCGAGTGAGCCAGGGGTATAGAGGCAAACTAGTTGCCGTTGTGTAGCAGAACACATTTCAGTGATCGCTTGCTGCTGTCAATGAACAGTCTCCAATCTTTGGGTTCGTACTGTGGCACTCCAAGCTTGAGCAGAAGCTGCGCAATATCTGCACAGTACACCAAGTCCTTCTCTTCCAAGAAAAAACGGAAGTACTCTTGATGCCTGTTGCGGAAGAAGCTGATGCGAGCACTGTCAGAGAAGAGGTTTTTTTCCTTCAATCTGGGTGCCAACATTTCGACAGAGTCCTTTGACAAGCTGAGGTCATGAACTAGATCATTCAACTCCTTTTGGGAAAATGGATGTGGAGCATCATCTTCAAGAACCACTTCTTCTTCTTCATGTCCTTCAACACTGGAGGCATCTTCGTCACTAATGTCAGGAAGTTCTCCGAAGATAGGCACTGGAATTTCATCACAATGAGCTACAGGACGACGTGCTGATTGAAGATCAGGATACTTGAGGCTGCTCCGGTTCTTTCTGTTGATCCCAGTCACATCAACAGCGCAGAAGTAGCAGTCAGTGACATGGTTTGTCGGCTCCCTCCAAACCATGGGAATTCCAAAGTTCAGATTCCTCTTGCCATTGGTCCACCCACGTAGAGTCTTGGTGCATGCCTTGCACACCATGTGTGGCACCCAAGCTTTATCCTGGTCACCAAGTTTAATACCAAAATAAGCATAGTAAGCAACTTTATGCTTTGCCACACCAATTTATGGAAGATTTCGAGGTTTTATGACTTCAAACTGATCCCTTTTCGACATAATCACCCAGAACTATCGGACCTGAATACTTCTTGTCATTAAAATAATCATTTCCAATCAAAACAATTATTCGACATGGCATTTTACCCCCACCAACTTCTTCTAAAATGCTCCACACAAGCGTACATGTGAACAAATACGTAAAAAAACCGACATGTGGCCATAGCTCAAAAACTTGACCTAATTGAGCAAAACCAATGTGATTTTTGGATTCAGTGCATCAGATTCATCCTAAATGAACTGAAAAACTGCAGACAACAAATTTGTTGTTGACCAGTGTCATCTTTGCTGAGGCAAGACAGTTCTCCTTTTGGATTCCCTCCCTGCAAGTCTGGGTGAAAACATGGGACAATTTTATTTCCATTACAGCAAATTCCTGCTTTTTATATGCATCTTTCCTCTTCATTGGTGGGACAGAGGCAGCCAATGAATTTCTCACTCATTTGCCAACACAGCTAATCATTGGCTAGCTTGCTACTCTGCCAGAATCACTGGAAAAGATAAATCCCCTTTCCCTAAGGGACTGGTTTCTCTACAGGTTTTTCCATCATTGCCCCCCCCCCCCCGTATAATATGGATAAAGGGCCTTTGGCGCTATTTGCCTTAAAGTTACATTCTTCCTCTAATCGATCAGACAAGCAGAGTAATGCCACTATCTGATCTACCATTAATTAAAGAGACAATTATCTTAAGAATCCACAGGCTAACATTCTCCATGATTAGTGAGAGATCATTATCCGCTCGGATAGGAATTCTGGTTATATTAACAACAATGTATCAAGTCCGACTGGAACTATTACGCTCGTATATTAGCAGGATGGATAATGCATATCACTGATTGTTCCTCCACATCATTAAACCATATTCATAGAACAAATATTTACTGACTTGCATGTATACTTTGCCTGGCAACCTGCACTTGGAGCAATTAAAAGCATACTAGTGAGTTGAGTTATGGGCGTCACAAGGAACATAATCCAGAGTTTTCTGATTATTATGGAACTGAATTTTCTGACTGAACATTGCTCTAATTAATTATCTTTGACAGAGAAGGCAAACAATTTATCTTTGCAAATGGGAGACAACTCTAAGAAAGTAAAGCAAGATCTAAGCACTCCCACCTCCACAAGCAACATTAATTATAGAGTTTGTGGGTCATAAACCAAGGTTTTGTTTACTCAGAAAAGCAATGCTAGATCTTTTGGAGTGTTGTATTCCAGTATAGGAAATGGCATAGTTAAATGTCCACATCCTGAATTCTCAACAGCTTCTCCCGCAGTGCTGCTTAGCTTGAGAAGAGCTGAAGAATGGCCCACAGACTGAAAAGTTCAGGGCCAAGGCAAATGAGACACCTTTAAAGAAAAACATTTGAAAATTAGCATGTGCAAGAGCTGCAAACCTGGTCAGAAGGCGATACTAATGCCTTTCTACTTGGGCCATATTTCTGATCGTATAAAACACAAGAAATCATTGTTCTTTTTCAATTACCAATTTCAATTACCAATTTCTTTTTCAGTTATCAATTTACCAATTACTTATTGGTAAAATTAATTAGACTGGAAGGCATACAGGGGGGAAAGATATGGGGGCCCTGTATGTTTTATTTCATGGATAGAAAATAACCTGGTGAAGAGAGGGACTGTTATGAGACTGACCAGATATCTCTGGGCATATTGTCCAATTCAGCCATCAACTGTAGGTGCTAAGGTTGTCAGGGACAACTTCACTAATTGGGTCTCTTGCTTCTCATTACCTCAGTACTCTGGCAGAAGCCCATTTTCCCTTGGGCATTGATGAATGAATTGGTACTTAGGTCAAGGCCACTTCACATAATATATTTTAAAGTAATGTGGCAAACCTATTCATATTTGAAAAAGAACACATGAAACGTAGAGAAGCATTCATGGTGGAGCCATAATTGGGTGGAGTTCCCTACCCTCAATGGGAACCTGAGTTTGCCACTCTGTAGTGTTTGGAACATCCTTCATTTTGAACAGATGTACTTGAGGTGAGTTTGTAGCCATGGCTGGCCTTGCAAAGGTTAATGCAATAATCCCATAAGTCAACATACACTCTGTGCACTGTGTCACACAAACTTTTATTTCTCTGTGTTGGAAACCACAACCAATATCATAGATTTCATGAGTTACGCCACAGAGAGAAAAAAATTTGTGACGGAAACTCTTATCTTTTGAAGTGGTCAGATCTTCAGCTGCAACAGTGGAGACGAACATCTGCTGCCGTTGAGCATGAGAGATGAGAGAAGCGTATTGATTTGTGGTAGCTATACTCTCCACTGATCAGGCTGACATGCATCCAAAGTTTCTGGCAACAGAAGGCATGAGAGGCCGCAGAAAAGGCATCAGGAGAACATGCAAAAGATCTTCTTGTCCATTAAGCTGGAGGGCAATTGTACAGTTGAGGGGAGCTGTGACAATATAGGTTTTCTATGTTTATAGGAAACCACCTTTGAATAGTGGCTGAATAGGAAACCACCTTTGAATAGACATGTTCTTGCACCATGTGCACTTGTTAATCTCAACTTCTTGACTCTTTAACACCATTCACTAAAAGTGTATGATCAAGAATTTGTGAGCTGCAACTTGACGGGCACTGTAAATACAAGAATTGATTAGGAACCCTAAAATATGTTACTATCCTTCCTCCATCCCTTCCTTTTTAAGAGAGAAACCCAAGTAAAGACCTGCTTTTCATTGAATGGGGAAAGTCATTTCAGGCTGAGCTGAAACACAGAAGAGGTGGAATGGTTTTCACAAGCTCTTTTCATGTTTGCAATTGTAAAGAGAGAGAAATCAATTCAAATTAAATGAAAAAGAGTGGCTTCCCTTGGGAACCACAGCTGGAGTTTCGTGGAGATGCGTTATCAGAAAGAAATGTCAAGTGGAAGGGACACAGTAAAGATGTCTGCTTTATAAGGATTTTTGTTGTTTTCTTCAGTATGAGTGGTCTGTCTTTTATTCACACAGGTATATAACGAATGCCCCACCACCCCCTGTTCAAAATAAGTTAAACCTGTTGAAGTACATCCAGCAATCTCATGGTACCATTTCTAGGTAGCCTCAACCAAATTCACTGCACTGCTTTCTACCATGTTTCCCAACTTTGTGCTGGACAGGTTGAAAGTAACTATTGGGAAAGTTTAGGATTCTGTCTAAGAAGCACTTGATACTTTCCAGACATAAAGTGTTATTGTAAAGGAGCAGCCATTTCATAATAGATAGGAACCAGTTCACAGATTCAACCTTAGGACATGGCAATTGCAGTAGAATAAGACAAAGGCAGCTGTGAACAATATGAACAATACACACTTCATATGAATGAATAAATGAACAACTGAATGGGGCAAAGGGGGAAAGGAAGGCAGCACTGATGATCCCAATGTGAAGACTGGTTGCAGTTAGTGTTGCAATCAGGCACAAGTGACAGAAAAGATAATCAGTGCTATAAAACTGTCACAATTATAGATCACTTCACAGTAAACAAACGAAAAAGAGATACCAAACAGGATGCTCATTGCAACCTGGCAACTAAACCCATGACCTTGGTTATAGCCCAAATACCATAGCAACCAACACTGTCAAAAACACCTGAGCAGGGAAAGTCTGGCATGTCTTTGTTAACTTTTAAGACACTTAACCTCATGAATTCTCTCCCTGTGTCACTGGTCTCCCTTGCCTTTCCCTCTGTGTGATTTGAAAGCTTGTTAGGGTACTTTGCTTTTTGTTTGCCTAAGACAGATGTTGCTGGACTACAGCTCCCATCCTCTCTGACCATTGACTATGCAGGTTAGGGCTGATGGGAGTTGGAGTCCAACAACATCTGGAGGGCCACATCTCTGGTCTATCTATCCCTCCATTCATCTGTGGGCATATCTACTACACCAGTGACAACATCTGGGGAATATGTGCACAATCCTCTACCATGTCCTGTTTTCCTGTGGTATGGTAGCTGCTAAATTTGAAAGGTAATGCCCGTCCTCAGTAATAAAGGAGCCAACATCCAAGGTAATATGCCACTGCAAGTTTATCACTTTGTGTTTGTTGTTTAGCACAAATAAAAAACCCCAGAAATGTCAGCAAAGGTTCGGGCCGGGGGTTGAGAGAAACAAATTTCAACCATGAGTTTTGGTAGTCCACTGCTATAGATTTGGAGGGTTGGCATTTGGCCTGGAAAAAGTCCAGAAAGTATTCTGGTACTAAGAAGAAGTACTAATTTTGTTCTTTTTCTGCATCAACAAAGGGAGCACTGGGATGTTTACAACTCAAGCATGATGCCATGTGAATATGAACTCATCCACCCCCCAAAAATGAGTGCATATTGCCCTCTATGCAGTAGGATTCTTGGGCTTAGCACACCACTACTGTAGCAGCCATTCATTTTGTTAATCCAAAACTCAGGCTGGGCTTAGCAAGAAATACATGTGTTTTTGGGATACCAAATTTATTTCTGGAACAAAACCAATTGGGTCTGCAAATCTCTACTCCAAGGCTCTTCTGTAAATAAGTCCCAGCCAGTTGAATTTTCCCTGTTGAACAGCATTATTAAGAAATAATAATTTAAGGAAACCTCATTTGGGGAACACCCCTTAATGGTCATGGAGGGTGGGCAGAGTTATCCTCACATTGTTCAGGTTATATGCATAACTGTATCCCACAGCTGCTTTCACAAAAGTTATTGAAGGCAACTCAAAGAAGTTTATAAAAAGTAAACAAAGACTATTAGAGCATTTTAAAATGACTTTTAAAAGTGCCTTTAAAAATGACTTGGTAGCCCCAATACTAAGAATTTGTCAAGAATGTATAACTTGCTGTTGAAATGGAATACACAGGATGAGATGGTTAAATCAGCTATGATTAAATGGGCACAAGACATTGGTCATGACATTATGTTTGCTGACTGGGAACAGTTATGGACTACCGGTATAAAATTTACGGCATGTAATGCCTTAAGAGAGAACATTATGAAAATGATTTATAGGTGGTACATGACCCCAGTCAAGCTTGCAAAAATCTATCATACGCCCAATAATAAATGCTGGAAATGTAAGGAAACTGAAGGTACTTTCTACCACCTTTGGTGGACGTGCCCAAGGATCAAGGCCTTCTGGGAAATGATCTATAATGAAATTAAGAAGGTACTTAAGTGTACCTTTCATAAGAAACCAGAGGCCTTTCTCCTGGGCATGGTAGGCCAATTGGTGTCAAGGAAAGATAGGACGTTTTTTATGTATGCTATAACAGCAGCAAGAGTTCTTTTAGCAAAGTATTGGAAGACACAAGAACTACCCACGCTGGAAGAGTGGCAGACGAAGGTGATAGACTATATGGGACTGGCTGAGATGACTGGCAGAATCCGTGACCAAGGAAAAGAGACGGTGGAAGAAGATTGGAAGAAATTCAAAACTTATCTTAAGAACTGTTGTAAAATTAATGAGTGCTAAAATGTTATGGGTAATGTAAAACAGAATTGCAGTGACAAATAATTGGGTAAGAGAAAAAGGATTAAAGAAAGTGAATTATAAGTAATTGAAATTAGGGGTTGCTGGAAAAGTTTAAAACAGGGATGCAGAAAAGGGAGGTATGGGGAAGTCGTTGAAATAAGGTTTAAGAAAAAGAGGTTATGAAATTATACGTGTTTGTATGTTTGTTTGTTTGTGTATTGTCAGTTGTGTTGTGTTTTGATATATGTTGGAAAATTAATAAAAAATTTATTTTAAAAAAAAAATTAAAAATGACTTGGTAGCAACAGAGAAAGGGAAAAACAGAAGCCTGCTAGCAAAGTTTATATTTAGAAAAGCAAAGTCAATTTGACATATGAAAAGTTTCTCTTCACAGGTATAAAAATTGTTTCTATCAGGTAGTAGCCATCTGTCCATCATAACCACATCTGAGCTTGTGTTAATAACTGAACAGCTTAAACAAAACAAAAGCAGACCCAGCTGTAAACTGAGTTGTGAAGAGCAATTCATTAATGCTTGCAAAAAGCTTTGTTGGATTCTGAGGAAGGTGGCATAGAAATGCAAATAAGCATTGTTGCCTGGATTGTTGCATAACTCCCAGAAAAAGCAGCCAGAGCAAATACTCCATTTGAGAATAAGCCCTGCACACTTGCATCAGGAAGGCACCAACAGAAATCAACAAATATGACCTTTCCTCTTTATGACTGTACTTCTAAAACCAAGATTCAAGCAAAAGTCTATTAAAAACTCTCTTAAATAAGTATATGCACCAGCCGTAGGAACACAGGAAGTTGTCGTGTACGAAGTTAGACCATTGGTTCCTATAGCACAGTACTGTCTACATTGGCTGGTAGCCAAAGACATTCTCTATCACTAACTATAGCTGCTCATGTTTCCCACCATTGTTTTCATTGGTAGGTCCAAAACAAGGATCCACAGACTTGACAGCTATTTAATGAGTGCTCACTCTGAAGCTTGACAATATTGTATCATATATATGCAAATTGGAGAACAGACCAGAGTCCTATCAACTTCCGTGGGTCTTCTGTGCAAGCAACGAGGCACCTTTGGGAGTCAAATGTTCTGTATTTGATGGCCTTTCTGTTTCAATGGGAGGGTTTCACACCTCAGCATTTGAATGCTCCATTGGGGAAGAAAAAGAATATACACACCTTTGAAATTCTTTGCAATTCTGATGGTGTTGTGGCTCCAAATGCAGTATTTCAAAAATGCTTCCATTAAAATGTCCTTTGAAGCCAGCATGGATTGAATATTTGCTATAGATTATGCTCCTCCAGTGCTCCAGTTGGTGTTTACAAGCAGATGTTTAAAATTCAAAGCCCAAGCCTATGTTTCAAAGTTGTTCTTTCTGGAGGGGGTAGAATCTATTTGAGCAGAAATTCCTCAGCCGAATGAACTTCTAATGTGGCATCTGTGGCTTTGCCTCAAACTAAAACTCCTTTGAAAATTTGCATGACCTGAAAAAGAGATTTAGAGTGATTTGTATGCAGATAGGTTTGTTTAACCTGCATGTATTTATGCAATCATTTTCAGATCAATTGAGAGAACCTTCTCACAGGTGCAAAAGCCCATCCACCTCCCACAAATTCCTCCCAAACTTCCTAGCCAGAAGGAAAATCTCCACATATATAGCCTAATAACATAATCAGATACACATTGGGAGTCTCCCTGGAGAGTTGGGTCTTTGAAAACCTTTCCAAAGGGAAATAAACATGGGCTGTTAAGATTTCTGCCGTTTCAACAGAAGGACAGCGGAGATTTGAACAGGCAAACTTCCAATCTGTTTTCTATTTTCTAAGGGTTTGTTTTTGGGTACAACAGCAAGTAACAGTCTGGGCAAAGCAGTCCAAGTGGAACCCATGTAAGAAAAAGAAGAAAAGTCAAACTGCATTTTAAGCTCTGGAGATGAAACCTTTGGGACAATGATAGCCCTACAGTTTCCACTTTGCTGGCATTTTCTTGCCTTTTCTTTATATGTCACATTCTTCATTAGTTAAGTGCAGAGTAATCAGCATTGTGAAATTGTGGACTTCCTCAGTTCAGGGTAGTGCAGAAGGCTGAGCACAGGAAAGGTCAGGGCTCTTTTTATAGAATTCCACTCACAGCAGATAAAATCAAGGGTTCCCTAAGCAATTAGTGGTTAGGTCCCTGTGAAAGTAAGTACCTTTCAAAATGGTTTTGACAGATAGGGGAAAGAAGTGAAAAGGAATTAGAGATTTATTGAATTTGGGGGAGAAGCAAGATTGCAACATACTCTAGTTTATCTCTTGGATGCAACTGGCTTTGCTATTTGGTATCTTCAGAAAAAGTGAAAATGAGGGTTAAACTCAGCTTGATGTGGTAGATTCGTGAACAGAATCTCCTGGGGGGTTGATATTTTTAATATACCTATAATGCTTCCACCACAAGGCAAATAGCAGCTTTACAAGGTGATTTATATAAGACAAATGGCTCACTTGGATTTTTTGAAAAACAAAAACAAACCTGTTAGGGCCCTGATCAGAATATATATTTTCAGGAAATCCTTTCACAAATCTCCTGCATCGCATCTAGTTTGACCCTGATACTCCTGTGCCAGTGTAATTCAGAGCATAGAATGCTTGAATTCTGGAAGATGTACTACTCAAAAATACATTTATTTCACTCTAGCAATAGTTTCTAGATCAGTCTAGATGTCAGATTCTTTGGCGATCACTCATAGCTGAGTAAGATTGTCTTCCATGAGCGCGGTCTTAACAGTGAGTCCACAAGTGACTGCGGAGGCCAATTCTGGATCCACACGTCCTTCCACAGCGGGTACATAGGTTTCTGGATCAGGGTTTGCCAAATGTGCCTTCCTCTTAGCACATTTCTCCCTTTTGTCCTGAGTTTGAGTGTCTTCAAAGTCCATGACACCTTTGATAAAGGCTGTTCTCCAACTGGAGCACTCGCAGGCCAGTGTTTCCCAATTGTCAGTGTTTATACTACATGTTTTTAGATTTGTCTTGAGAGAGCCTTTTAAACCTCTTTTGTTGACCACCAGCATTACACTTTCCATTTTTAAGTTCAGAATAGAGTAGTTGCTTTCAAAGACGATAATCAGACATCCAAACAACATGATCAGTCCATCGAAGTCTATGTTGAAGAATCATTGCTTCGACACTGGTTATCTTTCCTTCTTCTAGTACACTGGCACTAGTTCGCCTGTCTTCCCAAGTGATAGGTAAAATTTTTTGGAGATACCTTTGATGGAATCTTTCGAGGAGTTGGAGATGGAGTTTATAAGTGGTCCAATTTCACAAGCATACAGTAAGATTTGTAATATAATAGCTTTGCAAACAAGCATGTTGGTTTCCCGGGTCCTCAAACTCTCTGCATTTCAATCAGGATAAAGCTGCCCTCGCAGAGCTCAGGTGATGCTTGATTTCGGCATCAATGTCGGCCCTTGTGGAAAGACCAGGTAGGAGAAGTGATCAATACTTTCCAACATTACACCGCTGAGTTGGATTTGTGGTGCTACAGAAGGGTTGTTTTGTGCTTGCTGGTGCAGCACTTTGGTTTTTTGGATGTCGAGTGATAGGCCAAGCTTTTCGTAAGCTTCTGCAAAGATATTTAGGATGGTTTGGAGGTCGTTCTCTGAGTGTGCACACACTACGTTGTCAGCAGCATACAAGCTCTATGATGGAAGTTATGGTAACCTTTGCTTTCAGCCTACTCAGATTAAAGAGCTTTCCTTCTGTATGATATATGATTTCTACTTAGGTGGGGAGTTTCCCTTCGACAAAGTGTAGGATCATGGTGATGGAAATAATAAATAGAGTTGGGGTCATAACACAACCCTGTTTAACACCTGATCCCACTGTGAATGGTTCACTTTGAGAGTCATTGTTATCGGTGATTCTTGCTGTCATTTTATCATGGAGAAGCCGAAGGATGTTCACAAATTTATCTGGGCAGCAGATTTTCAGAAGGACAGTCCACAGGGCATTATGATTTACAGTTTCAAAGGCCTTAGTCAGGTCAATAAACACCATATACAGGGGTTGGTTTTGCTCTCTGCATTTTTCTTGAAGCTGTCGAGCGGTTAAAATAATGTCCACTGTCCCTCTAGAAGGTTGAAAACCATTTTGGGATTCAGGAAGGGTAGCCTCAGATATTATTAGGAGACGGTTTGCTAAGATCCTTGCAAGAATTTTGCCGGCCACAGCTAATAAAGAGATGCCTCAATAGTTTCCACAATAGGTTCTATCACCTTTCTAAAAAGAGATTGATACTTTTGGCATCCATAAAGTCTGCTGGGATCTCTTCTCTCTCCCAGATTTTTTCAATGAGCTTGTGAAGTTGTTGTGTAAGTTCAATTCCACCCACTTTGGAGACTTTGGCAGGTATCCCATCAGGTCCTCTGGCTTTGCTGTTTTTCATTTGGTTAATGGCTGTACACAATTCTCCCAGATTTGGAGATACTGCAAGCTCATCTCTAATTTGTTTTTGTGGAATTTGTGAGAGGACCTCAGCAGCTATGGGGGAGTTGCGGTTATGGAAATGCTGGTAATGTTCTTTCCAGTGCAGTGCAATAGCTTCTTTATCTTTTAGAAGTGTGGTTCTGTCTATTGAGTGTAGGGGGCATATACCATGATTTATTGGCCCATAGATGGTCTTTGTGGCTTTAAAGAAACTCTGTGCATCATGAGTGTTGGCTAAGTGTTGGATCTCTTCAGCTTTTTTTATCCACCAGGTGTTCATTAGTCCTCTGGTTCTTCTTTGAACCTCAGCCTTGGCATTGGCATAGCTATTTTTCTTAGTGGCGCATTTTCTCTCTCTTTGCCAGATCTGAAAGGCCTTCCTTTTCTTGTTAATAATGTGTTCAATCTCACTGTCATTCTCATCAAACCAGTTCTGGTGTTTCTTGGTTTGGTATTCAATAGTTTGTTCACAGTCTGCAGTAATGGATGTTTTTAGCCTTGTCCAGTATTCCTCGATGTTGTCAGGGAACTCCAAAAGCAGATGGTCCTTAAGATCACTTAGCCTAGATATCAGATTATGTCCATTGGCACTATGGGATAACCCTTTTGCAATTATAACAGTGCAACATCAACTTCCAGCATTTATTAAAAGTAATTTCTATAACACTTTGCCGTCTACAAAAGCCATACAGTTTTCATGCTGCCTTCATAAGTTAGACTAGAAGTCTGTGGTTTATGTGTGGCTTCTTTCTTAATAGCTGAGCAGGTGCTTTGAGATTAGATCATCATTCAAGTAATCAAATCCAGTACCCTGGCCGCTACGCTAGGAAGCCTCCCCACCCATCTGCAATGCTGGTACATGAAAATGGCTGCACTGCAGATTCAAGGATAAGTGATCCCATTCTATATCCACTTTATTATAAGTACAGTATCTGTTTTCTCTGGATTTGACCCTAAAGGATTTAGGTAGAAATCCTATTCACACTTACTTGGACAACTGAACACAGTGCCATACAGACAAGCATAGAATTGCATTGTTAATATGTAATCCTAGGCAGGTTTATTTGGGAGTAACCCACTTAGTGGTGTTTGCTTTCAAGTTTGTATGGTGGACCCATACACATGATGGGGCCACATGTTCAGGACAGTTATCAGCACTCACATTAATTATTAGGAGCATTGTGAAGTTGGACGTGGTACCAGAAGTCATAGATATGTTCACTTCCAATATTGCATTATGTATTGCAGAATACTGGTTTTTCTGCAAACAGCTTTCGCAGACTCCCAAGAAAGTGAGTTTTCATTTCAAAAACTTTACTTGAATCTAGTCCTCATCACTGCAACTTATAGGGGAAAACCTAAATCCACAAGGGCATTTTCAGTCTTTCACTTAAAACATAAAAACTGGAGGAGGTATGGTTTCACAAGCTCCTTAGGATTAACCAGCCATTACTCAGGACAGTTCTCATTCTCTCTGTGTGGTACCCTGTCTCCACTGTTCACAGACCAGCAACCTAGGCTGAAATATTGAATCTGCAACAAATTCCAAATTAAGGAAAGGAAAGGAAAACTCCCAAAAGCAATTTGTGCAGCATAAACTATGCAAATTGAATAAAAGCATTGGTGAATATAACCGGTTTGCACAATATATCTCCATCTCAGCAGACATTAGGGATTTGTGACCCAGAATTCCTGCCCCTTTGCCTATAAAGCTAGGCTGCTATCTTAGCCATGGGAGCCCTTCCCATAACAGTTTGCTGAGAGTTGCTGTCTGATCATGTTAAAGAGCTGCTATGTGTGTGCTGGTGTCACATCTCAAGTGAACCACGAGCATTTCCCCATGCCTTGTAGAAAGCCTAACACAGAAAGAAGTTTGTCAATTACATTTTTAATCAGCCTTGAAAAATCACTGTGTAGAACAAAAGAGAACCTTTGAAGAAGAAGAAGAAGAAAAGGACATTGAAAAATGGGCAAGATGTAATAGGGGAGAAAAAGTCTGTGATAAAGTGCTGTCTGGAGAAATGGATGAGGAAATATGCCCTGTGAAATAAATTGAGAAACAGCAGAAGATGAGAAGATCTCATTTATCTCACATGCGCTCCTCTCTGTGATTGAGCAATAACAGTGCAATCAAAGGGCTGCTTTGAAATCGTCTCTCTTGTTCTGGATTCACAAGGAAGCTATCTAGGAAGGAGGAACAAGCACTGGACAACACCGGTGCATTCTTTAAAACTTAGTAACTCTCTTGAAGCATCTGTTCATGTGTCCTGGCAGTGGCAGCACATCGTGGGAGCAGAGCTGTACTTAATTTGGAGAGCAAAAAGTCGTATCAGTTCAGGTCTTTCACAATTGGTGACGTAAAATAAGTTCCTTGCTTGCAGGATCTGGCATGTGACTAAAATTGAGATGAAACTGCAGAAACAATGCATTCTGAATTAGCAGGAAAGCATGCTCTCTGGAAAGCTTGCCTTCAAGCAGTGGTCTTTAAACTTTGTACCTTTCCATATCTGGCTTCTCAATCTGCCAAAGAATCCTTATGGGTCCACCATGATTCAGAGCCGGATATGGGGTGGTGTGGGCGGTTCCCCTGCACAGGGTGCTGAGCCAAGGAGGCACAAAATTTAGAAGATCCATAATTGAGAAGATCTATTTGAGGGCACTAAATTTTGACCTTGCACAGGGTGTCCTATTATGAAAGATTACCCAAGTCTGCCCCTGCATCATTGCACACTGCCAATGCTTCTGTTATGTACTGAGCTTGGATCCTAGAACAATAGGCAGGTAGGATCCTAGAAGGCAGCAACCTCATTGGTCTGCAAGAGCAGCCCAATCAGGCTCCAGGAGGAAGTGAATCGGCAACATGATTGGCCTGCAGGAAGAGTCCAATCAGGCTCCAGGAGGGGAGCTGAATCAGCCAATCACGCGGGACCCATTGTATAAATAATGTATATATAGCCAGGGGTTTTAGGGGAAAGCACTCACTCACTGTTTACCATGAGCTGAAATAAAGAGCGTGAAATCAGCACTCAACTCCGAGTATATTTCAGTTTCTGAGACTCTCTGCGCTCTCATTTCACTGAGATTGTGACCCAGAGCACACCAAATATTCTTCTCATGTCCTACATACAGGTGCCCTTTAGATTGCAACACGATTTAGCCACAGCCAAATGGATATGATGGGGGCTGTTTGGAGGCCATTGTGTTGGCTCCCCCTACCCTACAACAACTAGGTAGGTAACCAGATTTAGGCAGAGATAACTGAAACAATTGCATACTGTATTCTTCCCCTGTGTGCCCCATCTCCCCCTTTTCTCTGCTGTTTTCTTTATAATTTTTAAAATTGCTTTCATGAAAGATTTTCTCGGGTTACAAAAGTACATACATCGTCTCTGTTTTCAGATCAAAAGGTCCTTTCTAAAGATCCGTTCTGTTCAATGTGAGATGTTGATGTTGTATACAGCCATACCTTGGAAGTTGAATGGAATGGAAATCGACTTCCAAAACGTTCGGAAACCAAAGTGCAGCTTCTGATTGGCTTCAGAAAGCTCCAGCAGCCAATTGGAAGCCATGAAAGCCCCACCGGACATTAGGCTTCCAAAAATAGTTCACAAACTGGAACAGTCACTTCCAGGTTTGCGGCGTTCAGGAGCCAAAACGTTCAAGAACTAAGCTGTTCAACTTCCAAGGTATGACTGTATAGTACAAGGTTGGGGGAGAAAAGAGGTGGGGGAGAGAGAGCAGGGAGTGAGGGGGGTTAGTAAACTTTCGTTCTTTTACATAGTGTATGTGCAAGGTTTTTGTGTCAGTGTCACGTAGGTAGATTCTCTTTCTTATTCATGTATTAGTTTTTATTGGCGGTGAGAAAGATTTTGGGGGCAGGGCATGGTTGGCTGTCTATAGTTGAATGCAGTGGGTTTTGTTTGCGTGTGGGAGGAGGGGTGGTTGTTGGGTTAGCTTAGCCATATTGATTTGTATGCTGTCAGTGGGTTGTTGTTATTGTCTTGTTGGGCTGTGTGTGTAATGAAGGGGAGCCAGACCAGATGAAGACATCCTCTTTTATTTGTCCCTACGCTGCTTCAGTTTTTGGTTAGCTTTTCTAGTAAGCCTGTTTCCCATACAGTTTGGTACCATTGGTTCATGTTCACTCCTGACAGGCTTAGACCACAGTTTAGTCCATTGGGTAGGGTTGCTACACAGCATGTGAATCAACTTATAGTAGCTTCTTAATGAATCAATAATTCCATTCTGTGGGCTAGTCCACAAATACTGCATTGTATCCAATGAAGTAGTTCCATCCAGAGGTCCACTAGGGCTGCCATATGTCCAGATTAACATGAATTTCTGAAAGGTGGTGCTTTGTCCTGGATCTTAGGCAAGTCAATTGAAAAATTGTGGTTTGGGGGCGATTTTGGGGGGCAGGGACAACAATTTTGTGGTCTTCCTAAGAAAAAGGTCAACAACTTTCAGGGTGTTCTGGTTTTTACCCTATTTCCTCTCCTCTCCCCATGTGTCCACCATGCCTCCCCCCACAAATGTGTTCAAGAGGGTTGGGGGGAATGCAGAACATATCATGCAAGTGTATGTCATTGCATTAACCGAACAACTTAACTGGATTCAACCCATTAATTTGGCAGAGAAATCAACCACCATTTAATGCATTTATCACTAGCTCCTGAGCATGAGCATATGGGGGTAAAAGTTGTTGTTGTTGTTTAGTCGTTTAGTCGTGTCCGACTCTTCGTGACCCCATGGACCAGAGCACGCCAGGCACTCCTGTCTTCCACTGCCTCCCGCAGTTTGGTCAGACTCATGTTTGTAGCTTCGAAGACACTATCCAACCATCTCATCCTCTGTCGTCCCCTTCTTCTTGTGCCCTCAATCTTTCCCAACATCAGGGTCTTTTCCAGGGAGTCTTCTCTTCTCATGAGGTGGCCAAAGTATTGGAGCCTCAGCTTCACGATCTGTCCTTCCAGTGAGCACTCAGGGCTGATTTCCTTAAGAATGGATAGGTTTGATCTTCTTGCAGTCCATGGGACTCTCAAGAGTCTCCTCCAGCACCATAATTCAAAAGCATCAATTCTTCGACGATCAGCCTTCTTTATGGTCCAGCTCTCACTTCCATACATCACTACTGGGAAAACCATAGCTTTTACTATACGGACCTTTGTTGGCAAGGTGATGTCTCTACTTTTTAAGATGCTTTCTAGGTTGGTCATTGATTTCCTCCCAAGAAGCAGGCGTCTCTTAATTTCGTGGCTGCTGTCACCATCTGCAGTGATCATGGAGCCCAAGAAAGTAAAATCTCTCACTGCCTCCATTTCTTCTCCTTCTATTTGCCAGGAGGTGATGGGACCAGTGGCCATGATCTTCGTTTTTTTGATGTTGAGCTTCAGACCATATTTTGCGCTCTCCTCTTTTACCCTCAATAAAAGGTTCTTTAATTCCTCCTCACTTTCTGCCATCAAGGTTGTGTCATCTGCATATCTGAGGTTGTTGATATTTCTTCCAGCAATCTTAATTCCGGCTAGGGATTCATCCAGCCCAGCCTTTCGCATGATGAATTCTGCATATAAGTTAAATAAGCAGGGAGACAATATACAGCCTTGTCGTACTCCTTTCCCAATTTTGAACCAATCAGTTGTTCCATATCCAGTTCTAACTGTAGCTTCTTGTCCCACATAGAGATTTCTCAGGAGACAGATGAGGTGATCAGGCACTCCCATTTCTTTAAGAACTTGCCATAGTTTGCTGTGGTCGACACAGTCAAAGGCTTTTGCATAGTCAATGAAGCAGAAGTAGATGTCTTTCTGGAACTCTCTGGCTTTCTCCATAATCCAGCGCATGTTTGCAATTTGGTCTCTGGTTCCTCTGCCTCTTCTAAATCCAGCTTGCACTTCTGGGAGTTCTCGGTCCACATACTGCTTGAGCCTTCCTTGTAGAATTTTAAGCATAACCTTGCTAGCGTGTGAAATGAGTGCAATTGTGCGGTAGTTGGAGCATTCTTTAGCACTGCCCTTCTTTGGGATTGGGATGTAGACTGATCTTCTCCAATCCTCTGGCCACTGCTGAGTTTTCCAAACTTGCTGGCATATTGAGTGTAGCACCTTAACAGCATCATCTTTTAAAATTTTAAATAGCTCAGCTGGAATACCATCACTTCCACTGGCCTTGTTATTTGCAGTGCTTTCTAAGGCCCATTTGACTTCACTCTCCAGGATGTCTGGCTCAAGGTCAGCAACCCCACTACCTGGGGTGTACGAGGCATCCATTTCTTTCTGGTATAATTCCTCTGTGTATTCTTGCCACCTCTTCTTGATGTCTTCTGCTTCTGTTAGGTCCTTACCACTTTTGTCCTTTATTATGGCAATCTTTGAACGAAATGTTCCTTTCATATCTCCAATTTTCTTGAACAGATCTCTGGTTCTTCCCATTCTGTTGTTTTCCTCTATTTCTTTGCATTGCTCGTTTAAGAAGGCCTTCTTATCTCTCCTTGCTATTTTTTGGAAATCTGCATTCAATTTCCTGTATCTTTCTCTATCTCCCTCGCATTTTGCTTGCCTTCTCTCCCCCGCTATTTGTAAGGCCTCATTGGACAGCCACTTTGCTTTCTTGCATTTCCTTTTCATTGGGATGGTTTTCGTTGCTGCCTCCTGTATAATGTTGCGAGCCTCCATCCATAGTTCTTCAGGCACTCTGTCTAGCAAATCTAAATCCTTAAACCTGTTCCTCACTTCCACTGTGTATTCATAAGGGATTTGATTTAGATTGTATCTTACCGGCCCAGTGGTTTTTCCTACTTTCTTCAGTTTAAGCTTGAATTTTGCTATAAGAAGCTGATGATCCGAGCCACAGTCAGCTCCAGGTCTTGTTTTTGCTGACTGTATTGAGCTTCTCCATCTTTGGCTGCAGAGTATATAATCAATCTGATTTCGATGCTGCCCATCTGGTGATGTCCACGTGTAGAGTCGTCTCTTGTGTTGTTGGAAAAGCGTGTTTGTGATGACCAGCTTGTTCTCTTGACAGAACTCTATTAGCCTTTGCCCTGCTTCATTTTGCTCTCCAAGGCCAAACTTGCCCGTTGTTCCTTTTATCTCTTGATTCCCTACTTTAGCATTCCAATCCCCTATAATGAGAAGAACATCCTTCTTTGGTGTCGCTTCTATAAGGTGTTGTAAGTCTTCATAGAATTGGTCAATTTCAGTTTCTTCAGCACCAGTAGTTGGTGCATAAACTTGGATTACTGTTATGTTAAACGGTCTGCCTTGGATTCGTATCGAGATCATTCTATCATTTTTGAGATTGCATCCCAGTACTGCTTTCGCCACTCTTTTGTTGACTATGAGGGCCACTCCATTTCTTTTCCGGGTTTCTTGCCCACAGTAGTAGATATGATGGTCATCCGAACTGAATTCGCCCATTCCTGTCCATTTTAGTTCACTGATGCCCAGGATGTCAATATTTATTCTTGCCATCTCATTTTTGACCACATCCAACTTACCTAGGTTCATGGTTCTTACATTCCAGGTTCCTATGCAATATTTTTCTTTACAGCATTGGACTTTCCTTTCACTTCCAGGCATATCCGCAACTGAACGTCCTTTCGGCTTTGGCCCAGCCGCTTCATCAGCTCTGGATCTACTTGTACTTGTCCTCCGCTCTTCCCCAGTAGCATGTTGGACGCCTTCCGACCTGAGGGGCTCATCTTCCAGCGTCATAACTTTTATATGCCTGTTGTCTTTGTCCATGGAGTTTTCTTGGCAGGGATACTGGAGTGGCTTGCCGGTTCCTCCTCCAGGTGGATCACGTTTGGTCAAAACTCTCCACTATGACCTGTTCATCTTGGGTGCCCTGCTCGGCATAGTTCATAGCTTCTCTGAGTTCTTCAAGCCCCTTCGCCACGGCAAGGCAGTGATCCATGAAGGGGTCATCCTTAATTAATTAAATGGTAGGCTGGTGACAGCAGAGTGTTGTTTCCCCAGTTTCTTTATGCATTACAGTGGTACCTCGGTTTACATACGCTTAAGGTTACAGACTCCCCTAACCCAGAAATAGTACCTCAGGTTAAGAACTTTGCTTCAGGATGAGAAGAGAAATCGTGCTCCAGTGGCGCGGCAGCAGCAGGAGGCCCCATTAGCTAAAGTGGTGCTTTAGGTTAAGAACAGTTTCAGGTTAAGAACGGACCTCCGGAACGAATTAAGTACTTAAGGCGAGGTACCATTGTACTTTTAATAGTCTATATTGTCTATCTGTTCATGGGTCCATCAGCAATCCATCACGTTTCAAGAGAATGCCTGAAGCCACAAATAATGTCAGGATGTCTTCTCAAGCCCCCTTTCCCACCCTGCTCTTGCAGACCATCTAAATGTGCAACACTTAAGAGCAGACACAGTTAGTCGATGGTAAGATAATCCGTGGTTTGTCACTACTGAATATTTTATGTGCTTCTTCCACCAAAGGGATTGTCCAAGTTAGCAGCAAAACAGGCAATAGCAAAAGGGGGGGAAGGAGGGGAGCACTGATTATTGTACTGTCAGCTTTGACTCTCACTTTAGTGAAAGTAAGAAACAGCAAAGCCAGACAGTCGGTGCTTTGGAAGTTTCTTCCATTTTGACAACACAACATTTTCATCTGACTCATAAATAGATCCCATATTATTTTGCACCAATTTATAAAACGAGGGGATTTCTTTCCAACCCTATCTCCCCCCTCCCTTTATGTAGATTGTTTGGGTGGGAGATAAAAACATTAATTAGCCTAGCTCTCATTTTAGATTTCAACAATAAAATCCTACCCAATAATATCAGTTTAATAGCATCAGAGTTGTGGGTTTACAAGGAAGAAACATTCTGTGTCTCTGCACTGTGGAGAATATTGAACTTTGACACCATTAGCCAGAATTTATTTTCCTTTCCACATGTTGGGGGGGGGGAGAGGAAAACAGCAAATGAAAATGCAGCGAGCATTATCTGTCAGCACTATAGAATAGGAAATGGGAGAAACACAGTGGCAGCTAGCAAAACTCTTCCTGTAGACCATAAAGAAATCATTAACTTGTAATTCAGGCTAGTTGTGGGATTACTGCAGAGTAAAAGAGTGCTGAAAGCCTTAGCACAAAGAAACCTTATGCAGCCCAAGGAGACCCTACAAGGTTTCTTTGTGCATTTCAATTTGCCACTATTGCTTACACCTACTGGCACACCCAATAGGGACCAAGGAGAGTGGACTGGTTACAAAACAGCATTGATCTAAATTGTGTCTGTGAAAGCACTCAAACATTCAAATGATGAAAGAATCCATAACAGAGCAAAACAGAGCATCATAGTCACTGCCACTTCCACAGTCCCACTGCTGGCCAAGGTGCAAGGTGCAAGCAGAATTCATGCTACACCAGCCTAGATTAGGCATAACAATTGTGCCTACATCAGCGGTCAGCAACCTAAGACCCATGGGCCACAAGTGGCCCATGGGGGTCGTTTAACTGGCCCAGAAGCCACCCCCGAACTGAGCCGCCCACTCGGCGAGTCACCACGCACTGCACTAAACCGGCACAACATGGCATGGGGACTCGCGTCCACAGCGCTGGAAATCGCATCTGCGCAGATGCAGATGGCAGAAATCGCAGGCGCACGTGCTCACACACACACACACACACACACACACAATCCGGCCCATGGAGGGATCTCCGCTGGAGTGAACCAGCCCAGGCGAGGTAAACCTTGCCGACCCCTGGCCTAGATCTAGCCCAATGTTGCGAAGTAATGGCAGTGAAGCCAGCTGAGAAACCAGTGTATCCCAGGCCTACTCTCCCCTTCTTCTCTTCTGGAGCAGCCCATTTGGGTGGGAAACCTGCCAGCAATACCTGAAGGGTGTTTTCAACAAGTGAGACAGGAAGCTCCACATCAGTGAAGTGACCCTGGTTGAGTTCTTCTGGGCTGGTGAAGGGAGGCCTCCATCCGAACCAGCCACCAGCACCAACACCATGCAGTGTGGTAGCATGTGGGTTTGGACTGCAGCCCAACTTTTTGCAACTCAGCAACAGAGAACCAGCATGGAGTATTGGATGCAGCACTGAACTGGAAAACCCAGCTTCAAGCTGGTGTTTCAGTTTAGCCATGAAGCTCGCTGGGTGAGCTCAGGATCGTCATCATCTCACAGTGTAATGTTCATCACCGAGCTGTTTTGTGAAAATCAAAGGAAAGATGGATATCTACCTCTAAATTGAGAACAGAAGAATTGCTTTACAGTATTAGATCAATGTCCTACCACACAATCTTCAGCAGTGATAAGCCAGAGGCTGCTTGGAGCTCCCAAAAGCAAGACAAGATCTACTGCCCCTTGCCCTGTTGCATTTCCACAGCATCTGGGATTCAGGGATATGGATGTTTCATACGGTTATTGTTGGTAAGAGCTGTTGGTAAGAAATCTAAATTAACATTTGGTTTTTTAAAAAAAATAAATCTTAAATTTGTTATAGCATAGCAGAGACTTTCCTGATCCACAACAACCACCATCCCTATTCATTTGTCGTACTGGTTGGAGCTAATGGGATCTGGGGTCCAATGAAATCTGGACAGCTGCAGGCTCCCCATCGCTGGACCACATGATGTAGGGGAACACTTACTTAGACATTAGCATAAGAAGATGGACTTTGGGCAGGCTGGACAGGCAGAAGCCATGACACATTGGGACATCCTGCAATCCTTCTGTGTTTTCTAACTTGGCCGAGAAGTTAAATTTGACTTAGTTGATCTAGTTTTCAGACTTTAAAAATGCCAGTGGAATCTCTTTTTTCCACTTCATCAGCTGCTTAGGCAAATTAAACCTTGTCAGAAGAGGTTATCTTAAGGAAAGCGAGGCTCTGAGGCAAATGCAGGGCAGCATAATAAATCCTCATAAAGGCAAGGAAGGAAATCGCCCACTGCACAGATAAAAATCAACGTGGGTTTTGCTCAGAGTATTAAGGAAGGAGAAACAAATGAGAAAGCAATTAAATGATTTGTCAGTGGCCACAATATCATTCCTAGGAGAGATTTTAAAATGGTAAATTAGATTGTAACCACCAAGATTCACAGCAAATGGATCAAATGTGCACTTAGTTGTGCTCTTCACAGGTACAGGTAGAGATTTGCAAACTTCTGGATGGAAACACTAACACTGGACCACATATTTGCAACATATGCGAAGTGGGCATATGCAATGAATCAACAAACTTTAGTTTTATTAATTTGACACTGAACAGTTGTCACAAAGAGTTGTTCATCATAGCAAATTAGCAACTTGTTATTCGATCATTGAAGAAGGAGTGAGAGGGGTGGGCTCCCTGTTCACATTTGGATCTACCATGAAACTTGACATTCAAATACGTATTGTTATTCTAAATCCTTTGGAAAACAAAAACCCCAGTTCTATGACTGGGCTGACGTATTGGTATTCCACTTACCCCTGAAATAGAAACAGACACCTGCCATTTTAAACTGATGGGGAAATGAAGCTGGGAGGTAAACAAGTAAGTGGGAAAGGACTTAATGTCAGTCTAACATACCTTTCTAATAAGAGAAAGCAACTGGCTTTGTCAAGCTTTAGACTCGCGCCCTTGTAAAAGGCACCAAACCATTCACGAGCAAAGCCACAAACCCAAACTGCTTAATGACGCACACAATACAGAGTGTAAAAGTTTACAAGCTTGGAGCAGAGTGCTTTACCGAATGCTTGGCTATCTCCTGCTATACAATGAGCACTGAAGCACAGTCAAAACTGCACCAGTGCACAGTAAGTCCTGAGAAGCAGTCTTTTAGCAGTTCGCCTCTATTTGCTTGAGTCATTAAATGAGATAAAAGTCACTTCAGTCGACATTTAATTTGGTTGCTTCCAGTACCTAATGCTGTGTGATTGCCACTAATCATCCTCCTTTAGATGGTTTTTTTTAAAAGAAAAAGACTAGAGTTGGGCAAGCACGGGCATTTGAGGTAAGGTCACTAGTCCTTGCCAGGACTTGGTTTTATTGACAGTAATGTCCTCTTAAGGTGGTTCCTAAATGCCTAAAATCTCAGGAGTCTTTGCTAAAATGTTTTGAAAAAGAAAACTAAAACATTGTGTGCTCCATGGAAATGTGCACCATGATCAGATCTGACTTCCTACAGCAACCACAGTCAAATGTATTGTTATGGTTACTAAATGTCATGGAAAACCCTTGAGCTTAAGTGTCCTTGACTCTGAATTGGATTGTGACCAATGGGTTTCTGTCATGTATGCAAGGTAATAACAGATGTGTATGCACTTAATGCATTAGTGTTTTTTTCTGTAGGCAAACATTATAGGCTTTTAAAACATACCTTTCACCGTGGCAAATGCATGACCTGGCACTTTGCAGACACGCATAAATAATCACACCCACAGAGCTATACTAGTGGGGGGAAAGGGAATGCACTTTGTCCCAAGATATCTACACAGCATTGTAATATGTAGAGTTAAGGAGTTCAAAAAGCAATATTACTGACATGCTGCATACTAGCATATAGTGTCAGATCAGATTAGGCAGTGGCAGCATGGGGGTGCACCCAATGGAGCCACATGCCTGGTGCCAGTGTTATCTTGCACTGACAGGGCTTGGGTAAGAATGAGGCATGTAGAATTCATTTTGCAAGCATGGCTGAGAAGTGCATGATTTTCAATAGATATTCGGTTTGTAACCAAACCGGCTGCTTTTTTGTTTGAGTTTCTAACAAGACTTCTGCCCTGGGTCTCAGACAAACTCTGCATGGGCCTGCTGGCAGCACTGTAGTAATAAAAACTCCATATTTTCCCCAAAAAATCATTCTTGTCCTCACAACAGCCCTGCAAAGTAGACCACATGACAAGCAGCTGCTGCTTCAGGTCTTTGAAATATGGGTATGGTCAGGTTAGAATCCATTATAAATGAATGGTAGAAACAGGAATCTGGGCCCTTGTCAGATCCATGTCTGTCTGTTTTTCCCACTTTATAAATACACAAACTGATGCCCAAATTTTAGCCACTTCCTGGCATGCTGCTGCTGCTGCTGCTTCTTCTTCTTCTTCTTCTTCTTCTTCTTCTTCTTCTTCTTCTTCTTCTTCTTCTTCTTTATATCATGCCCATCTGGCTGGGTTTCCCCAGCCACTCTGGGTAGCTTCCAGCAAAATATTAAAAATACATTAAAATTTGCTGTTGCGCAGTTAAACTGTTGAAAAGGGAAGTTAGAGTAGCATCATGACAAAGCATGAATTTTGAACCAGATCTCCTAAATTCACTTGCATGCAACACATTTCCACTGAATCATAAGGGCAGATTGACAATGATGTTGCCGATGAACACTGATTGATTAGATTGCATGCCAGTCTGGCGATTTATGATCCACAAGGTGATTTTTAACCATTTTCCAGTACCAGTAATTCTAAGCAGGTTGATAATTCTCAGGCACAAATGACACTTTTCATTTCCTTATTTATTTATTTTTATAAAATAAGAGACACAACTGGCCAGATGAACCATAATTTACTGATGAAATGTGGCAGCTTGTCTTTGGTGCAGATTCTTGTTTCCATGTTTCTTTTAGACCCTTTGTGCCCAATGTATCAGAGAAGGCACAGAGCCAGGCCAAGAACAGATCAATCCAACAATAAAACAAGTTGTGATGATAGGAGGGTACCCTTAGTGCAGTTGTAACTGCATCATACGTTACAGAATTCCTTTCAGATCTAGCCTAGTTTGAGGTGTTATGTGTTTCCGCCTTTTGTAATGACCCCCACTTTGAAAAAATCCAAAGCACTTGCATAAACATTGGGATTGTAGAAAATGGAATATATCTTTTAGGGCCCTGTAATGGAACAGTCCATTTTCGGCTCAGATATTTGCATAGAACTGTTTAGACCCCCAGGGTGTGGCCCTGTTTGTTCTACCATACGTGATAGCATTTGACCCAATCCAGGCCCGATCATTGTGCCAGCTTCAGGCTGGCACAGTGACCTCACTGCCTACTCTTTCACCTCAGTGACTGTAAGCACCAGGCCTGTGGAGGTGGTAATGACCCTGCTGATCAGTAAAGTTTAACCAAGATGGGGGTGGAGTGTGGATTATGCCCGGAGACCCTGACAAGCTATTTTCCACCCAAGTACTGGGCTAGTTGGATCCGTGGAATAAATCATGCTCGCATCTGGAAAAGTTTCACAATCCAGAATCCAAACCTGTGCTCGATTCTACCTGTTCATTTCCCTCCACTTGCTGGCTCCTTTCATTATTATTTTTCCTTCAGCCAGATGATAAATGCTGTCTTGGAGAGGAGTATATGATGAGGTTCTGCTGGGCAACTCATGTGAGCCATTATAATAATAGAGTAACATTAAAGGTGTTATAGGCGATGACAAATGCAAATGTGCCTGTGTCATCTATTACAAGGAACAGCCTTAGAGATTATTACTCCTTTGTTCACTCAGCAAGAGAAAATGCCTTGACTGTGCACTTGTAAAGAGGATTACCGTGTGAATTCACTAATCCTTCGATTGCCATGAAGCCAGTTGTTCTTTTGTAGTGAATAATCAGCATTAATTCTGGGAAGTCTTCTCTTCCTCCACCCTCCTTTCTTCCCATATTCCAATAAATGTCACAAAATCATTTATTAGGCTAAAGGGACAGGCTGCAGAATCTAATTTGATTTCCCTCTGAGTATGCAGTGGGGGGGGGAGCGCAGCCTGCACATTTCCCTTGAGAGAAATAGTCATTTTTGCCACTTATTTTTAGAAAATGACATTGCTAGAAATGCCAGTAAAGCTTTTCTTTTCTAGTTTCAAAAATCGGTTCTGCCATCACTGGCACCAAAAGCAAGTGAAGCTTAAATGTCTTGCCTACATTTTCCATGATCCAATGATCATGTTACTATGATCAAAGAGTTCTTTAGTGTCAGGTATACATAACCGGAGGGGACAAACAAAATCTGACTGGCTTTGTTCCCAATGCAAGCAAATATTATGGTTAACTCACACACCACCCTTTCCTCCTCCTCCTTCATCTTTTAAATTTCTTAGCTCTCCCCTCCTCAAGGGCTAATCTAAATTGTTGGTGGGCAAGTGCAGGAGTTGCAGTTTTGTAGAGCTGAAAGGAACTTGGGGCAAAACATCCCCAATTTGTCTCCTATGCTAAATGTGCTAGCAATTTTTTATTTTTATTTTATTTAAAAGCATTTCTAAATCACTTAACATTTAGTGATCTCTAAGCAGTATACAAACATGCAACATAAAAAATGATGAAACGTTATCATAAAAACAGAGCGACAGTATAAAAACCAGTAAAACAGTATTATAAAAACGGCTAAAACCAGACTTTCAGTAATAACTGGGTCCAGTCTTACAATTCAGGAAGAGGCTGGAAGGGGAGGATATGTCTTTACAAGACGTCTGAAGCAACTGGTGAATGATGCTTCACATATGGCAAAGGGAAGAGCATTTCACAGTCTTTTATGTATGCTTTTAATCTGAACTTTTTATACTATTTGTAATTTTGGATGCTTTTAGATTCAGCAGTGTTAAGGGGGAATCAGTGTGTTAAAAGTATCACAATCAGAATATGATACTTAATACTGTTACTTTAACTTTGCCCATCAGGAAATATTTTCAAAGCAAAATATGACCTGTTGCAAAATTCAAAAATTCAAGAATTCAGATTTTGAAATATTGCCACAGTTTGAATGTACTAAAAATTTTGTTTCATTTTGCTCATAACTACAGGAAATCTGCTTTTAGACAGAGTATTGACATGGTTTCATCTAGTTTTCCTTTCAGTCATAAACTAGACTGGGGTTTAGGTTGCATGCATGTTTGCCCTCTCAAGGGTTTGCATAGGCCTAATGTTGCGGTTTGAATCCCTACGATGGGGTGAGCTTCCGTTTCTCGGTCCCTGCTCCTGCCAACCTAGCAGTTCGAAAGCACGTCAAAGTGCAAGTAGATAAATAGGTACCGCTCTGGCGGAAAGGTAAACGGCGTTTCCGTGTGCTGCTCTGGTTCACCAGAAGCAGCTTAGTCATGCTGGCCACACGACCTGGAAGCTGTACGCCGGCTCCCTCGGCCAATAAAGTGAGATGAGCACCGCAACCCCAGAGTCGGTCACGACTGGACCTAATGGTCAGGGGTCCCTTTACCTTTACCTTTAATGTTCTAGAAAATGTGTGTTTAAGAATGCTTGTTGGTATAAACCAGGGATGGAGTGCTCCAGATGTTGTTGGACTCAGCCCCAGCAGCATGGCCAACGATAATGGGAGCTCTATTCCAGCAACACCTGCTGGGCCACAGGTTCCCTCTCTCCAGTGTAAACATTTCTGCGCTCAATGCTTTGATTAGCACTGCATAAACTACAAAACCCATAGTGGATGGGTATTTTCATAGTTGCTCCGGATCTTTGACACAAAATGTCTCTCAGCATATCATTTCAGGGAACAATTTTCATTGTGGGTCCCCCTGTTTCCCCCCATCCCAATGGCTGGCTCCTCTGGGTTTTGCACAGTAGTGAATGGTGGGGTGGCAGCACTCACATGACCGCTGGTTGTTGCTGCTTATCTGGATGTAGAAGCATGGGTGGCATGGTGCAAACGCATTGGTGGGAACTCCAGAAAGGCTCCACCACTGCATTTGCACCATGCTGATCTCGTTGATCCCTCACCCTTCATCTTCTACCACCTAGTAAGCATCTGCAATAGACCAATAGAAGGTCAGGAGAGCATTATCACCCCTCCATGCCATCCACTACTTTGCAAAACCTAGAGGAGCCAGCCAATGGCAGCAAACAGAAGGACCCAAACTGAAAACTGTTTCTTGAAATGATATGCTGAGAGACCCTTCGTGTCAAAGGTCCATAGCAACTGTGAAAATACTAGATTCAATGTTTAAAGAGAAGCATGACTACCTACTATTTACCGAGCCCTTTGCTGCATCAGCACAGGATGCTCAGTGTACCATGACTGAAGGTAAAGAAAGGTGCATTGTTCACGAAGGATTGAAGAGCAGAGCTTCAACTGATATTCCTTTTTCAGCACTGTATGCAGAGAAAATCATAATTTTACATTTAGATCCAGTCTAGACACCCACAGGAAACTGTAATAATTGTACCCTTCCATTGAAGAAGGCTGACTTGTACATCAGCACTAAATGCTCATTGTGCTGCTCCTCAGTAAAATAATTCTACACATTTGTCATGCGTCTCTTCTTCTTCACTTCATGTTTTGCTTCTGGCACGGCATCTGGGTTCAAACAAGGCATCTTCCTTGATTTATTTGATAAAACAATTTTGCAATTGTTTAGAAATTTTAGAAAGCAGGGTTGTCGTTCTCAACCTTTACCATCTAGTTTGCATTTGTACACTGTGGGGAAAGTGGATTATAATATTATAAATAAATGAATCTGAAGTTTATTTACATTTTTATAAAATACCTGAAAGAATCGAGCAATATACTTGCATGCAGTGATGTTTCTTTCCCTTATGTCTACATAGGGATTGTGATGCATTTCTTTTCCTTATTATGTTGAAGGCCATCAGCATGACCTTCAGTAACAATGAAGTATTCATACACTTTTAGATTCAGAATGCTAAAAGGCCACTGGAATAAATGAGGAGTATGTCCTTAGCTAACTAGCTCATTAACGGTCTTATATTTGTGAACCTCTCTGAGCATATTGTGGAGAAGAGGAAAGAAAACCTCAGTTCGGTAATACGTATGAAGACAGGTAAATAAAATAAACATGGCAATAAACTAAGGTGCACAGATTGCCATTGTATAACTGCTTTCTAAATAATAGTTTAAAATAGCTGGTGCAGGGGGAGGTGAGCATGGAAGGAGACCATGGTGTTGGGATCTTGCCATCTGGATCAAAATTGGATACACACTTGCGTGCAAATATCTGCTATTCATAATGGGAGGAAAGCTCCTTGTGATGCCAAATTAAATGGTGCAGGACTACAATTTTGGTTGCATTTGCCTCCAGGTTCCGCTTCGGACCAGAGCAGGATGGTGGTACAGTGGCAGAATCCACATCTGAATATTGGCCTGAATACTGATGCACCTTGTGAAGTTCTGTCAATGCGACATATGCTGGGGGGCGGGGTGTACAACTAATACAGGGCCTCTTTCTTTTATCATTGTGCAGATTTAATTAAGAGCTTAATAAAGAACAAGAAGAAATTCCAAGTTGCAAGTTTCCAAAGAGAACATCACCACCACCCCGCTCTTCTCCACACCTGGAGTTGGTCCTTTTTCAAGTCCCCTCATCTGGCAGCCTGTAGAACTCAGAGGGGGAAGGGCAATGTTGGATCACTAAAGCCCTAGGAGCACAATGCCTTAGTTGCCAGTTACAAAGGCAGGCAAGGGGTCCTGGGGCTTTAGTACCAGACTTCATAGTTCCCCTTTAGCTTCTGAAGCACCATAGCTCAGTGGCAGAACATCTACTTTGCATGCAGAAGGTCTCAGGTTCAATACCCAGTATTTCCACCTACAGCTGAGAGAAACCCTGGTCTGAAATTCTGGAGAGTCACTGGCAGCCAGTATAGACGATGCTGAACTAGAAGGACCAGTGGCCAGACTTGGTATAAGGGAGCTTCCCATGTCCTCATAAGTAGTGGATGTCATGGTGGGATGCTGGCACTCACCTGGCCTCTCACTGGTTGCATTGCAGCTACTTCCCATGTTCTAGAGGAGGGAGGGAGAGGCAGCAGGGAGGTCAACACAAATGATTGCCAGTGCATTCACACTGCACCAAACTTGCTATTGCCCAGGGGAGGAGGGAGGGGGTGTGGGGTCCTGGGAAAGACACGTGGTTTGGGCACGCGCAGGCTCCGTGCTGCCCAAATGGTCCGCCCACTGCCTCCCCCCCCCCAGCTGTAGGGCGACTGAGTGGGAGGAGGCAGGCAGACTCCAGAGGCCCCGAGGTGTGCCCCGTCCCATGGGCAGCTCACCCCACCCTCCCCCACCCCTATGGGTGGCTTGCCTCACCCTGGGCGCACCACCGCAGGCCCAAGCGGCTTCCTCTGCCGCTACCATTGCCTCATCCTTCCTAGTAAGCAACACATCAATATGGCCACCTAGAGGCCAGGTGAGCATTGCCACCACATGCAGTCCACCACTGGTTCTTATGTTTTTGAGTCATCTCGTTGATGGCCTCTTTGCTCTGCTGAAAGAAAGTAAGTGATAGATAAGCTGTTTCCCTTCAGCCCCCTGAACTTTTGAGTCCTGCCGGCCATGTCTGTGTTGACACATTGCTCTCTGATGCCAGGCAGCAGAGCCTATGTGGAATCTTTTCCCCACAACAAATTGGGGGTTGTGTGGCAGTGGGACCATTTCCAGCTCTTACTGGGTTGTTGTTGTTTCAATAATAGGTACTCTCCACATGGATAAACTTCTTTCCAGATCCGTCTGATCTCTCCCCCAATTTCCCACGCTGCACATCTACATGATCCGAGACTGCAAAAAGAGAAAATTACAATGTGGCCTCCATATTGAGCTGGTAACAGATATTTATTAATATAAGTATAGGTTTATATATATAAATTGCTTTTTCAGGAAAACTGTCACAAAACGGCACACAATAGCCGAAAGAATACTAATATCATTTTAAACGATAACCATAATTAAACAACAATTTTTCATAAGAGTAATACAACCACCGTTGCAAAATCTGAGCTGCAGTGGTTGAAATAAAACCCTGTGCTGCACTTTAATAATAAATTAAGCCAAAATTGATAGCACTTAAAAGTCTTTCAACTTGCATTTGCTGCCTCTATTTTGAGGACAATATGGAGATAAACAGGAATGCAGAGGATCTTAAGTCATGAGGAAGAGAAATGAGAAAGAGCCCTCTGCCATTTAGGCAAAATTGTAGCTCTCCTCATACCCGACTGAGGAGCAAACCAGGTGTCAGGATTGTTTCCTTCATTTAGCCATCATTTTTATGGTACCGGGAATAGCAACTTGACTGTGCTTGAGAGAGTAAGCAAACTCTGCCAGAGTTTAAATTGACTTAACAAGGTCCTGTAGTGTGTTTAACCTTTTGCCAATGGCTGCTCTAGAAAAGGGGTGGTAGAAACTCTTTTGAAGCTGACAGATTTTGCTTCTACCAGGAGTAGGTGGGTTAAGTTATGACAATGAACACACTCCGCTTCTTTCTCTGAATATATTCATACTCAGGACTCCTATGCTAGGTACAATGTTTGTATATACATATTCAACACAGAACGTATTACTGACTAGGCAAGGAAGCATGGGATTCTGCTTGGGTTTATTTATTACACAGATATGCTTACTGTATTAATTTATGAGCCTTCTAGTAACTAGCATAAGAAAAGCCCTACTGGATCAAACCAAATACCTGCCTCATCCTGCCGACTGTTTCTCACAGCGGCCATCCAAAAATGTTGCTACATTGCACATATTATATATATGTGGTGAATAGAATTAGCACCTGGGCAGGATACACACAAGTCACCTCACAGTCTTTTTTCACTATGGAGAGATGTGCTGTACAGTGGTACCTCGCAAGACGAATGCCTCGTAAGACGAAAAACTCACAAGACGAAAGAGTTTTTCGTTTTTTGAGTTGCTTCGCAAGACGAATTTCCCTATGGGCTTGCTTCGCAAGACGAAAACGTCTTGCGAGTTTGTTTCCTTTTTCTTAAAACCGTTAATACCCAGGGAATCCGTGCTTCGCAAGACGAAAAATTCGCAAGACGAAAAAACTCGCAGAACGAATTAATTCCGTCTTGCGAGGTACCACTGTATTTCTATTGTCAAAATTTTCTATAAATCTATATTAGCACGTATATATCTGCAAATTAGTGCCCTCTTTTGGCTTTTTTTTTTTAAGCGATGCACTTCCTCTTTCTTGGCAATGCATAAATGGCTGCCGTACCAATTGGTGCAGGATTCCTCCATGTGTAGAGGTGCTTTATGTATGTCAGTGTGTTTTGATGGGCCGCTTCACACACTCACCTAACATATAGCCAGCAGTGGTATGAATATTAGCTGTCAAAGATATATGTTTGATATGCATAAAATGCTATGTTTGAATGCATTGTATTAAAAATGCTATGCTGAGAGGTTTGCATTAGACAGTATGTTTAACTATATTATTATTATTATTATTATTATTATTATTATTATTATTACCCCGCCCATCTGGCAAATGTGGCAGAAAAGGTTGGGTGATTACTGGTTAAATTGATTACTCATCCCAGAAACCCAAGTAGGGATTTCTTTCAGCACGAGATGAAACCTGAGAACTCAGCATCTTGGTCAGTCATGGAAGCTCAGCTCAGTGTTGTTGAACAAGCAAGGTGCTTAAGCAGGGGTCAGCAAACTTTTTCAGCAGGGGGCCAATCCACTGTCCCTCAGACCTTGTGGTGGGCTGCACTATATTTTGAAGAAAAAAAATATGAATGAATTCCTATGCCCCACAAATAACCCAGAGATGCATTTTAAATAAAAGTGCACATTCTGCTCATGTAAAAACACCCCAAAAAAGCTGATTCCCGGCCACATTTAGAAGGCCATTGGGCAGATCCGGCCCCCGGGCATTAGTTTGCCTACCCATGTGCTTAAAGATCTGTCCCTGGGACCCCTGCCAGTTGGGATTAGATGACGGGAGTGAAGATCAGCATCTGAATTAAAGGCATTGGAATGAAAGCAGAGAGTGAAGATCAGCTTCAGAACAAAAGGGGAAAGTAAAGAGTAGCATTGGAATGAGAGGAGATTGAGGTGATGGAGGAGCAGGGGGTGGCAGAGGCAACAGCAGGCGGATCGGACACCCCTCCCAGCAGGTCCAGTTCCAGGGCCTGAAGCTGGTTCCTCACCCTCATTCTTGGGTGGGCTGCCCCACACACCCCATGGTTTGTTTATTTTAATGCGTAAAAAAAGGTAAAGGGATCCCTGACCATTAGGTCCAGTCACGGACGACTCTGGGGCTGTGGTGCTCATCTCGCTTTACTGGCTGAGGGAGCCGGCATACAGCTTCCAGGTCATGTGGCCAGCATGACTAGGCCACTTCTGGCGAACCAGAGCAGCGCACGGAAACGCCGTTTACCTTTCCGCCAGAGCGGTACCTATTTATCTACTTGCACTTTGACATGCTTTCAAACTGCTAGGTGGGCAGGAGCAGGGACCGAGCAACGGGAGCTCACCCCGTCGCGGGGATTCGAACTGCCGACCTTCTGATCGGCAAGCCCTAGGCTCTGTGGTTTAGACCACAGCACCACCCGCACTTTTAATAATATAGCTTTTAATAATAGCTCTATGTCTCTTACCCATTGTATGGAATCTTATATTTGTATGGTTTTGAAAAACATTTTATGCAAATGTTTTAGAAATTTTGAATATTAACAGGTATACAAATACCTGGGGGGGAATGAAAGAAATAAATAAATTTATTACTTATACCCCACCCATTTGGCTAGGTTTCCCCCAGCCACTCTCGGTGGCTCCCAACAGAAAATTAAAAACACGATAAAACATCAAACATTAAAAACTTCCCTAAAAAAATAAATGTGTGGCACTGACTGGTAAGAACCAACCATGTGGCTATTTTGATTCTTTCTTTTTCAAAGTAGCACATATGTAACTTGACATGTGCAAGCCCTTCATAGTTAATGAAGCTTATGCATTGCATACACATAAAGCAAGAATTGGTCCCAAATCCCACATAGGATGCAGTCCTATGAACACTTACTTGGAAAGAAGCCCCAATGACACAGCAGGCCTTCCTTCTTTTGATTAAACATACATAAGATTGAACTGCACACCAGGACTTACTTTCTAGAGCACTGCAGGACATTTGCTTGCTTATTAGATTCCGTTAGCTCTGAAGAAACTGGATGGCGGTGTTGCAGCTTGTCTTCACCGAATTGCATTTGCCAATAAAATAAATAATAAACTTCAAGCAAGTTGCAAAATAAAAACAGGCATGTAAGATACATCTATGAAATCCAAGGAGGCTGCTACTTTTTCTGTTTTCCCCTGTGTTGTTTTTTAAAAAAAACAAAAAAAAGAGACAGTGCTGGAATATTTGATCATCTAGTTTTGATCTTTCGTGAATCACCTAATTCAATTTACATTCCTCATTTGAAGAACTTAATCCCACCCAGCCCTCTTCCATTGTGGAATCTCAGACTCAGGTCACTGCATATATCTGAACTACTCTTGTGGATTAGCTTTTACACTTCTCACCCCTTCATTAAGTTTATTTGTCCTTTAGGGCTGTTTCAAAGAATTAATGAGAGAATTTCTCCTCACCAGCACTTCTCACTTCTGTCTCCTTTTTCTTTCCAGAGCCTCATTAGTATTCAGAAGCACTGTCTTTAGAGCTATGTTTTCAAGGTTAAAAAAAATTCTGATGGCAAGTAAGATTCCGGGTCTGAAGTTTTCCTTTGAAGTATTTTTACAAGCCATTGGAGAATCAACTATAGGCAGTGGAGCAGTGCTCAGAATACTGACACTAGAAGGCAGTATTCAAACTGTATTCGGTGCTCATGTTAACTCCAAGTGGAACCCAATCAAATTTGACAATGATTCATTAAAGGAAATACATCTAATGCTGGTCTTGCCACATTTTAATATAATTTTTAATTGTTTTAAAATT
Source organism: Podarcis filfolensis (assembly GCF_964270895.1). Classification (NCBI taxonomy): domain Eukaryota; kingdom Metazoa; phylum Chordata; class Lepidosauria; order Squamata; family Lacertidae; genus Podarcis; species Podarcis filfolensis. The sequence goes on from NC_139609.1 coordinate 64,705,010, forward strand.
GCATTGTTTTAATATTTTGATGTTTGCCAACCTGGGCACCTTTTTGAGGAAGAGCGGGGCAGAAATGAAATCATCAAAGGGTGGTGTCATTGCTGGCCATTGTTCGTTTTTTTAAAAAAATGCACATAAAATTTCCCACTTCTGGCTGCTAATGGCTGCTTTTTGCTTATCAGTCACCCAGATGTAAAAATGCACCTGCCTGAAGACTGTTCCATATCTGTACATGCATTAAAAATTGCCATTTTTTTCTTAGCAAAATATACAAAGGCTGGAATCTGATCCTGCCCTTCCACCCAACTTTCATATATTTTGCCAAGAGTAACAGTTATCTTAAATGTACAAATGTCCATCAGACTGATTCAAGGTCCCAATTCTACTCTAAACCAGGAGTAGCAGATATAGTACTCTCCAGATGGTTGGACTCCAACTACCATATTCCCGGACCCAAACCATTATGCTTGCTGACCCTGATGGGAATTGTAGTCCAGCAACATCTAGAAGGCACCTCTGACCTATACATATCCATACATATGAAACTGACTTTGGAGTCAATTCATAATAATGTAAGAAGAGCCTGCTGGATCAGGCCAGTGGCCCATCTAATCCACCATCCTGTTCTCATAGTGGCCAGCCAGATGCCTATAGGGAACCCCCTAGCAGGACCTGGACACAAGAGCCCTCCTGCCTCCAGTTTCCAGAAACTGATTTTCAGAAGCATTACTGCATCTAGTCATGGAGACAGAGAATAGCAATCATGGCTAGTAACCATTGATATCTCTGTCATCCATGAATTTGGCTAATCCTCTTTTTAAATCACCCAGTTTGGTGGCCTCCTGTGGAAGCAAGTTTCATAGTTTAACTATGCGGTGAGTAAAGAAATACTTTCTTATTTCTGTCCCAAATCTTCCATCATTCAGCTTCATTGGATATCCACGAGTTCTAGTCTTAGGAGAGAGGGAGGAAAACTATCCTCTATTCCCTTTCTCCTTGCCCTGCAAAAGTTTGTAACCTTCTATCATGTTGCCTCCTGCCCACCTTTTGTCTACACTGAAAATTCCAACTCCTAAGCATACACTCCAACCTGAGCCCCCCTCCATGCACATAACCCGTCAAGTGAAGAGTAGCCTTTGATTAGCCTGAAAATGCACACAATGCTATAAATGGGAGGTGAGAACCAGGGGTAGCCCATCCTGGTTCGCTGCCAGAGGAGAAATGGAAGAGGGTTGCCCCCAGTGCCCCTGCTCCACTGCTGAAGCCTTACTGGGGTCACGTGGTTGCGGCTTCCTTGTTCCAGTGAGAACTCATGAGATATGTCTGCGAGATCTTGCCAGAATCTGGATGCCACAGCCACTTCTCCTTGCTTCTTTGGCGGCAGCAGTGGGAGGTCCAACCGCCTCATTCAGCTATGGTGGCAGTGAGGAGAAGTGGTGACAAGATCTCACCAGAAACCGCCATCATTTCTCCAGTGGTTGTGGCAGGGGCAAGCAGGATGCCCTCATGGCATTCTGCGACCTGATGCAGCTGCCTCAGTCAGCCTCGCGGGCAGGCTGGCCCTGGTCAAAACAGTTTAAAACCACCAATATAAATAGTAACAACAAGCAAATAAAGGGGAAAGGGAGGGAGCTTAAACCCTCTCATAAAATCTCACGGAAGAAAATGAATCACTAAGGCTATGTTTCCCAACAACAATTTTTTTTTCAGTCTGTTATTAGTCTTGAAAGGTTTTTCAATATGCTACACAGACCCAATTATAGGCATTGTTTCAGTCTCCTTTTCACTCTTTATGTCACATATTGGGTGAAGGAATAATTAGGATCCATCACTGTGAAAAGAAAGCAACATAATTACCAGTGTAGAAATAAATCATTTGGTCTTTTTGTCCTTAAGTAGGTGATTTGGCTTAAGGTAATGTACTTTGATAATCAATAACCAATAAAGAAAATAAGTGTCAGCCACACAGTACGTCACATAGCAAAAGCAATCAGGATGCATGCTTGCAAGTACAGCCATTTTGCTAATGGATTCACTGGCAGCACAAAGTAAAAGATTTGTAATGGTAACACACCTCAGCATGTAGCAATAGGAAGACATGCTAAATTAGAGATTCTTCTGGTCGAGTGAAGTTGAATTGGTGGCAAATTGTTATCCATTGTTTCACTGGGAAAATATACCTAATTTTACACACACACACACACACACACACACACACACACATATATATATATATATATATATATATATATATATATATATATGTGTGTGTTCAGAGCTCTCTAGTTTACAAATCACACCACAAACTGAAGATGTGGAAAGCCTGTACCTTTTAAAAAGCAATCAAAGTTTGCTTGCCACGTGGTAAATCTCATTTCTAACAAATGACAACCCTCTCAGGGTGAAGGAAATCCACCTGCAAAAATAATAATAATCATCTCAGCCCAGGGGCCAAAAGTGTCCTATAAGCTTCTCTGATTGGCCTCCAAGACTCACCCTACCCACTTTCCCCAGACGACACCCCTCAGTGACCTTCCTTGAATGTTCTTGCCTAACTTGACTGTGTCTTTGAATTCTGATAATGCCCTGTGCTTGCCCGAAGAGAGGATAGAGAGGGGTGTGTGAGCATGTGTAAAACTAGACTTCTGCACATAGGTAAAAAATTGCATTTGTTTCTCCACCAACATTTGCTCTGCCCACCAGCTGTGAATTTGAGGATGAACTTGTACATGTTAATTTCAGTATCCTATGGCCAATCTGATCGTGAGTCTCTTCACTGCTGTTCCTGGAGTCTAAATTCAGGTAGGTAGCTGTATTGGTCTGATGCAGTCGAAACAAATTAAAAAAATGTCCAGTAGCACCTTAGAGACCAACTAAGTTTGTTGTGGGTATAAGCTTTCGTATGCATGCACACTTCTTCAGATGCAGAAGTGTGCATGCACACGAAAGCTTATATCCAGAACAAATTTAGTTGGTCTCTAAGGTGCTACTGGACAATTTTTTATTTATTTCACCTGGAGTCTAAGGTTAGTGGTGGTCAGCAGGAGTATTTTAAATCATTTCTACTTGGTGACAAGATGATAGATAGATAGAATAATAGATAGATAGATATAGATAGATAGATAGATAGATAGATAGATAGATAGATAGATATAGATAGATAGATATAGATAGATGATAGATGATAGAGATAGATAGATGATAGATAGATTAGATAGATAGATAGATAGATAGATAGATAGATAGATAGATAGATGATATAGATAGATGATGATGATGATAGATAGATAGATTAGATAGATAGATAGATAGATAGATAGATAGGTAGATATAGATAGATAGATGATAGATAGATAGATAGATGATGATAGATAGATAGATAGATAGATAGATAGATAGATAGATAGATAGATAGATATGATAGATAGATAGATAGATAGATAGATAGATGATAGATAGATAGATAGATAGATAGATAGATAGATAGATGATAGATAGATAGATAGATATAGATAGATAGATAGATAGATAGATGATAGATAGATAGATAGATAGATAGATAGATAGATAGATGATAGATAGATAGATAGATAGATAGATAGATAGATGATAGATAGATAGATGATAGATAGATATAGATAGATATGACACATACATAAACACACACACATCATATTCAGGCCTAGCAGTCATCAGTCATGTTTTCATGACCTTGAAGTTGGACTCATGTAAGGCAATTAAATGGATCAATTCTTGAAGACTATGTTTGTAAGCTTCAAAGGGTGTTTAATACTGGGGTCGCCTCCTGACACAGCTGGGTTACTGAGAGTACATAACACCAGTACTCCAGTGGCTTCCTATTGTCTTCTGGAAATAATTCAAAGCACTAACTTCTGTCCTTAAAGCCTGAATGGCTTCAACCCTACATGCATAATGGACTTCCTCCTCTTTAATCTTATCCTAATTTCACAGATCAACTAAGAATAGGCTCATCAATGTGCCAAGTTCAGATAGCATAGTCTGTTTGTCAAGAAGAAAGCAGTTTATGATTATAATTGTGAATAATAATAATAATACTGATAGTTTTATTCTGCCTTTGGCTTAAAATAAAATGAAAATAAAAAAGCTTACAATAAAAATATTAAGCCACAATAAAATCACTATTTCAGCAGCCTCAAAATCAAACCAGGTATTAAAGCTGGTATTAAACCTATGCAATTTCCTGAGGGTAAATACTGCTCAACTCAGTGGGGCTTACTTATGAGTAGACATATATGGTCAGTACTCTGTTTACTGCAGGAGACACAGATCCATTTTTAAAAAATTGTTGATAGTACTGGTAACGTATATAGTGTTCCATTATTAGAGTGGGCAAAATGGTAAGTGCTATCTTTAATTGTCTTATACTGAGGGAAAATAACGGTAAACCATTTTGCTTTTAATGCTAAGCAGAAGTGCACTGCCTGTCATTGGACAAATTAATATTCTAGATAGGGTGTTTGTGGATAAAATAGATACAGATCTATCATGAGTCTTTCAACACCTTTGTTTGCTGTGTTAATTATCAGTGCCCTGAATCAACAAATGCTTGATGATGTCAACTATATTGTGAAAGTTGGAGCAGCAGCTGTTTTCTTAATAAATAATATCTCAAATTCTCTTTACCCTTAAGCAGAATCAACAAAGGGAGAGCTATTGAGAATAACTGTGAATATACCAAAGAAGTGATTGATGAAATATCTTTCCTGTCAAGCTAGTCACTTACCAGTCTGAATGACAAATAGGGTTGCCAAGTCATGAAATCAAAAAGTCTGGTTACAAGTGAGGCCTGGTGACAGAGCCCTCTGGGTCCTAGAGGGGACAGGCCAAAGTGGGATTAGGAATGGAACTAAGGGACAGAGAACGCGAAGGTTTGTGGGCAGGCAAAGGAGCAGAAAGGGTGGCCACTTCCACACCAGCAAAAAGAGAAAATGCATACCCCCAAAAAAGGGGACACACTTCTACATAAAATTCCCATGTGCTAATATTGTAGATGTGCATCATGGAGAAGACTTTGGATCTGGTGGCTTCTGTGTCCGCTCACTCGACTGTCCAGGTACTCACTGATGATGGGGCAACTTCAAGACTCATGTTCTCCCTTCGGATGGTTCTTTATCTTTAAAGCAGACTTGGAACAGGCTCTCCATCAAACATATGTGTCCTGTAAAATTGGGCACATGCCTATCCAAGGGGTAGAGCCCAGCACAAAAGCAATTTAATCAGATAAGATATACAGCTATTAAAAATGCCCAAATGGGGAAATGGCCTTGCTCTCTGATAGTCTTCAAACGGGCACGAACGTTATGGAGAAAATAAGGCTTGACTCTCAGCAGAAGTTGATTCAGTCTTCAGTCAAGCATCTACCCAAATCCTTCAGTCCCTTGAGGCTGATGAGGGCAGTAGAGGTGTGCAATTCAAATGCTGAGAGCACTACCACCCTTTCTGAAGCCACAGGAAATTAGTGTGTAGTTGAGATATGAGAGCAGTTGGAATGAATGGCATCCAGTTATCACGGGTTCCTAAAGCTTAATACTTATTCACGGGGCCATCTCTAACATTTAACAGGTGAAAATGGCAGCATTCATGTGCAGCTGTAATGCCTATCAAGGATCACTATCAAATCATGCAACTACAGTCATACCTTGGAAGTCAAACGGAATCTGTTCCAGAAGCACTGGCGGAGGAAGGGGATGCAGTGGGGACGACCCACCCCGGGTGTCATCCCTGAGGGGGGTGACATCGCCGAGCCACCCCCCTGGGACGCTTGCCCTGCCCCCGGGTACACAGCAAGTGCGCCACTCCAGGTGCCGGAGCAGCTAGCTCCACCTCTGTCCAGAAGTCTGTTTGACTTCCAAAACGTTCAAAAACCATAGCACAGCTTCCAGTTGGCTGCAGGAAGTTCCTGCAGCCAATTGGAAGCCACAGAAGCCCCATTGGATGTTCGACTTCCAAAAATAGTTTGCAAACCAGAACAGTCACTTCTGGGTTTGCGGCATTCAGAAGCCAAAATGTTTGAGAACTAAGCTGTTCGAAAACCAAGGTATGACTGTACACTGTTATTGCACATTGCTAGAGGCTCTTTCTTGACAGCGAGAAAATACGTGTTTCTTCTGCAAAATAGTTTATTCCTCCCTCCACCAATAATGCAATGAGTTAGCAAAGTGTCCATAACAGTTTAACTTTAAAATATTTTACACATATAAACACACACTATATTCCTCCTTTTCATTCCTTTGGGATTTAAGTCTTTTGAAATGTAAGAATGTTTTTAATAGAATGTTCTTGTTATAAGGGATCTGCAATTCCAACACAACCGACAATGGTTACTAAATGGATAGGCAGTTAAGAGATGGGGGGGTAGAAGCTGGTGTACTTTACACACACATGTGCATATGCTACAAAAGTTAAAAGACATCCCAGAATCTACCCTAAAGGCAATAGGGTCAGGATTCAAAAAACAGGGACTATTGGTACCCAAGTATAATATATTCAAGCCCAGGACAAAGCTGATGAGATCTTTGGCTGCATTATCAGAAGCATAGTTTCATGATCATGAGATGTAGGCTCAACTATACAGCTTCAAATAAAACGTTTTAAGTGTGTTTTAAGTGTAGCATACAATGTGACACTAGATGGCGATGGTGAGCCTTATGGAAAATTCAATGTATTTTTTTAAAACTCTTTTTTAAAAAAAGCATTTTCAGAACAGTTTTTATATGTGTGTAGATTCCACCATTATAAGCCCTATGTGGCCATTCTTTGCTTGTGTTGAACAACATGGGACCACTCATCATCATCCCACCACCAATCCCCAGGCTCTGAGTCTTATTCCCTTGTTAATTCCCCAGCTGGTTTCTCCCACCATTCCTTGGCATCCAACCAGTCTGTGACAAACATTCTTCAGACAGATATGGATGGGTATCAGGCGCTTCTTAGAAGAAAGCTATAGCTGAAGAAGATTTTTTGCAAGCTAGAAATTAATGACAAGATTAGAGTCGAAAAATTCTATTGGCTTCTTGTAGTCTTACGCATTTTGTCTACACCACTCAATCATAAACAGAAAAGTTGAGTAAGTGCCAGAATCAAATTAAGCAAGATGAGATCCCCTACACTTATTCGTGTGCGTTTGTTTTTTTATCGTCATGTGTCTGTTTCTGCCTACCTATTCAGCTGCACATGTGAAAATGGGTGTGTGTATACCTGGAAATCACCCACTCTTCTCTATTAATTTATTTCCTGCAATTTGCATTTCAAACAATATCTGTCCTCTTCATGAGAGCATTCTGAATTCTCTATAGCTGGAAGCATGGACAGAAATTAATCAGGGCTGATTGTTCCTCAGCAAGGTTAGAGTGAGGAGAACTATACCCTCCCTGTGGGGTGAGCACCATGCAGAAATGTTTCAAATCCAGCTAGATGTTAGAGATACAAGGAAAGGAGCTGATTTCTAAGACCTTTAGGGCTGCTTTTCATGTACACAACAACCCCGCCTGTACTTTGCAGTTTCCTAACTGTGCAAATACTTCACATGTGGCTATGGTTGCATCCACATTTAAAGCACCTGCCATCCCCCAAAGAACCCTGGGAACGATCATTTATCCCTCACAGAGCTACAGCTTCCAGCACCTTTAACAAACTACAGTCCCCAGAATTAACAGTATGGTGCAGAAGTGACCAATGTCCATGTGGGGCTTGACACAATTTCACTTTCATTGTGGAATTGTTTCAATGTGAAGCAGCCTTTAGATGGGTCGGGGGGTGGCGTGTTGTTCCTGACGTCGGTGACAGCCTATTTTCAAGTAAACATGTGACAATAATGTACAGCCGGGTGCAATCCTTTCCAACATGATCTTTAGCAAATATCTATTGTAGACAAGTCAACAGAAAGACAAATATTCTGCCGGTGTCCCTTCAATAGCAGAGAAAGCTAATGCATCAAGTGGACAATAGGGAATAAATCACATATCCACATAAAAATATGAGAAACTTGGGGCTATGCTATGTGTGCTACCTTTTGCCTGATACTGACACTGCTTCTGAGCCAGTGGCAGAGATAGCAGGGCAAATGGTGTGCCCACAGGGCAGCCGCCTTGGGGCCTTCTGCTGCCTCAGGCAGCCACTTCAGTCTGCCTAGTGGCAGAACCGGCTACACCCCATCCCAAAGATACAAAACACACATGTAGGGCATAATTTTCGAAAGATGCCCACTCACTGGGTTTTGGTCATACAATACAGACAAGTATTACAGGGAAAGGATGTTCTCTTCTGAGTTGTAGGCAACTGAAGTCCTAGTGTCCTCTAACACCCAGCTACCAAATGTGTCTTTAGCTCCTTTTGAAAATTCTGCCCAGTAATGATGTGACTTTGATGTATGTATTCAAAGGAGAAGCACTTTTCTCAGGTCCAGAAAAGAATGGGCTGCTGCTACTTGTTACAGAAGAACAGTATCTCTGACAGCATAGAATATTATGGCTATGAGTGCCATGCATCTCGTGACTGAACAAGCACAAAGAATTTTAATTTCTATATGAAAGTGAGGACCCTGGCAGATTAGCTCTTGATTGAAATGGCCATTCCACTTTCTCTCAGACAGTTTGATTTTCCTGTAGACCGGAGAAGGCTGGCTATTTAAATGCTTTTTGATCAATTCTTTCTTTCCCTCCCAACTGTTATTTGCTGAAATTAAGTGAGTTTTGATTGGAAAATAAGCTTAACCAACTGCTTTATTAGTCAGCGGAAATTGCTTTGGCTAATTGACAGCGGAAATATTGGAAGAGAAATCAAGACCTGGAAAATGTTACTTAACAGGAGTACTTCAGCCTTCCTTAATCATGTTAGAATACAATTTTGCAGAGATATTGAATGCAGGGATGCTGTACTGTTCTCTTCAAGGCAAAAGAGTAAAAATTCTCCCCAACAGCAAAGAGTAATTGCATTAGACTTACCGAAATAAAGGTGATTTATCCAAGTTTATGCCTGAGCATATGAGTTCTGGAAATGGAGAAGAAAATTGATTATTTGATTCTCTTTCTCATGCAATTAAATTCCTATTTCTTGAAAATGAACAGGATCAATCCCCACTAGGTTGCCAACATGCCAACAGGGGAATTGCCACCTAAACTATAGAGCTAACCAAATTCTTCACGATTAAAGTCTATGCAACTTGGACACAGCCATTTTGATTCCCGACATGCAGACAATTGTAGATCTAAAACAGATCTATCAATGAGACACAGTGGTTGGCACAACCTCTTTGAGACAACAGGGAGAATTGAGTGGTGATAATGCCCAATTATGCAAACTGGATAATATCTTACGGATAGGCTGTCTTCACCCAACAATTTATTCCATTTCCTTGATGTTTCCCTAGCTGTTGATTTCCACATTGTATTTGAGGTTTCACATGACATAAAAGCCACTTCCAGAAAACTAATGGAATATAGTGCATGTTCAGCATTCATTTCCACATTATTTGATTCCAGAAGAATTCAGTTTGCAGCCCCCTTAATCCAGAAAATCATGGAAGTAAAGTGACAAAATTAGGAGCATAAAGTTCTGTCCTGCTGTTTTCATGGAGTAAATGTAAGGGAACAGAAATACATATGTGTGGAAATGGTGGAGGAGTAGCAATTTTGTCCAATGACGTTTGTTGCTGTGTCACATCATGTCTACAAGAGTCAATGAAATTTAGCATGGCATGCCTGTATATCAGTCAAAAAAGCCACAGTACCATAACACAACAGTGAAAGGAACTTTAGAAAATGGGACAGAAGCACTAACATTATAATCAGGAAAACCAACACAATATTCTCCATGTCTCAATTCACCCAAAGATCCAAAGACGCACAAAACTTTTCTTGTTTCTAGTCCATAATTCTTACTAGGGGGAGGCAGGAATGAAATTTGCTCATTTTAAGACAAAACGACCTAATTCACATTTCTCAAAGCAATGTGACAAAACTAATTCACACTGCTCTAAATTTTGCATTGCAAAAGGTGCATGGTGTTAGCATTATGTTTGCAAAAATAAATTCAAGGGTTCAAGGATTTAGAGCAGTGGTTCTCAAAGGATGTAGCATGCCACACTGGTATGACAGGAGAGGATGGCAAGTGTGGCCCAAAAATACAAGGAAAATCAAACAAAACATATATATGTAGTTGTGGTTTGTAACAAATTATGTGAACACCCAGCAGGTAAACACACACTGCTGAAAAGTTTTTTTCTCATACAGCTGCCATGCCACCAAGAAACAAGCCAGATTCCGGCATGAAACCCCAAACTTGTAGTTTGTTTTTCCCTGCCTAAAAACAAACAAAACAAACCAGTCACACACAAGGAGTAAACAAACCTTGGTTACCACTCATGGGTGCTTTTTTCAGAAAGAAAGAAACCATGAGCCTGAGTTTGGATATCACAATAAAGACAGACTCTGACTTATTTCCTGGCAGTGTACCAGCTACAGGACCAGATTGAGAACTTTTCATTCACATCAAGCCAGAGCTTGTTTCTAATTAACATTGTTTTAATGTGATGTGTGAACTGAGCCAATGTGAAGAAAAGTGATGGTGCAAGTTCCTCCTGCTTCTTCCCCCTTCTGAAAGCTTAGAGGAAGTGATGGATTCACATGTTCAAAACCTTAATCATCTTTCCACCTCTGTCACTGGTGGGGTGTAAAAAGGAAAGAGAGAAAAAACCTCTACAGATAGTTCCTTTCCAAGGTAACTGATTCTTCTGGATTTTGCTAGCAGCAGGTTGCCTTAATGAAAACAAATCCCTGGTTCTGGCTTCGAGCACAGCATCTGACTAAAGAATCGTGGAAGGCACTAGCAGGGCAGAGAGGTGAACTAGAAAAAGAGAGAAAAAGAGAGATGAAGAAGAGAAACAAAACTGCATTTCCGAGCATTGACTTTCAAAGCTGATGGCTCGTCCTGGTGTTGAGTGGGGGCTGCCCGTCTGGGCATTCTATCATGCTGACAACCTCTTGAAAAACTGCCTGTGCCAGCTGCTTTGCATTATTGTTAAGCTCTCAGTCTCCAAATAGCCCCATCAATCCAACTTGTCAAGGTTTGTTGTCCCCTTATAGTGGCCAAAACAAAAAGTAAATCTGGGCAGCAGCTGTGTTAGGAGGGGGGGAAGGCAAGCAAGAGAAAGGGAGGAACAAAATCAGAACCCTTGTTGCATATTCCAAAAATGTGCTACTGTTCAAACAATTAACTCTTCCAAAAAGTCAGGTTGGCAACAAGACCAGAGCTAGGAATGAGGGATATTACCCAGATCGACTATTGTAAATTTATCTTAAGGTTTCTGTGGGGTCTCTGTGGAGCTCCAGGTACATAATAGGAAGGAAATCTGAAGTCACCAAAGCTGAACAGATTGCAGAGAACTCCAGTGAAATTTCTCCAAACATTATTAATTGGGAACAGAATAGCAGTTGAGCTTCAATATAAGTGCTAAGTGATAGAGACGGGGGCAAACAAAAAACAAAAAACCCCACAACTTTACTTTGCATAAAGTACAAAGAGATCTTGGGATCATATTGAAAATATCACACACAAAAAGGAAAAACCACATCTACCACCAGTTCAGTGTGCTGTAGCAGTGAAATGGGGAAATTCAGTGTTGGGAAGTATTCAGGAAAGGGTGGAAAATGAAACAGTACATACCCACATTTACAATACTGCTTAGGATTGCTTTCACCACTTCTCTGAGAGAAAATCATAGAGCTGGAAAATTTGTAGAAAAATGAGGCATAAAATGATTGAAGGGTTGCAGTGTCTTTCCAAACAAGGAAAGGCTGAAGGCAGGTGGGATGGAGTGGAATTGAATTTAGAAAAATATACACTAAGTGGAGGTCACAATAAAGGTTTATAAAATTACAAAAAAAGAAGAACAGAGAGAGTGATAAAATTACAGAAAAAGAAAAAGAACAGAGAGAGTGGATAGAAAGAGAGATCTTTCTCTCTCTTTTGCATACTACCAAAACTCAAGGTCACCCAGTGAAATTGATTGGAAATTGGTCCAGGGCAGACAAAGGAAGCACTTCTTCACACAATGCGTAATTAACATGGAATGAGCTACCACAAGATGTGGTGAGACACCCATTAGCTTAGTAAATTCATGAGGACAGATCTATCAAAAGGCCATTAGCCATGACAGCTAAATGGTCTGCCCATGTTGGGAGGCAGAACACCTTTCCTGGCTACCACAGTCGTGCCCTGCTTATGAGCAACCCATAGCAACCCATGGCCATCTGGCTGGAGACTATTTGGAGACAAAATGGTGAACGACATGAGCCTTGGCTTGATCTACCAAGACTATCATGTGCTCTTTTTCAATTAATATTTTACTATTGAAACAAAGTTAAAATGCAATGTAAGTAAAATCTTTTTCTTTATTTTTGTAGAAGTAGCTTTCTTGTATTTCAGCCATATTTAAAAAAAATGTTATATGCCTTGAAGAATGTGCCGTGTGTTTTTTCCCTAGTACTCATTAAATCCTAACTATGTCAGAGAGTTTGTTTGTTTGTTTGTTTGTTTGTTTGTTTGTTTGTTAAAATAAAACCACCTTCAGTGGTTAATTGTAAATTTTAAGAATGGTGTTGTATTCTGGTTGTATATGTTTAAGTTATGCTGGTCTATTTTTGTACTGGCCTTTAGTGGTATTATCACATAGTAGAAAGGTTTGCTTTTTTTACAGGTTTCTAAATTAAGTATCTTTGTCTCTTGAAAAGTGAATTCAAGGCCAGAAATTTCTTCAATAATGTTCAAATGCAAACCAAAGCTTTATAAGTCTCTGCCTGCAGACTACCTGTCCCAGGCTCCTCGCCCTTGTGGAGAACTTACTCTTAAGGAGCCAACCCTCTGCCCTGAAAATGAGCATTCCTCCTATGTTTCCATGGCCACCAGCACGGTCCCTGTGGCAGTGGACCAGCAAGGGAGGTATTTGGTTCCTCAGGCTCAGAGGAACACACCCATAAGGGTCTTTCACTGGCTCTACAGGCCCTGGTGCTTGTTAGGATATTTCCGTTCCACCTTAAAAGGGAGCAGGCTTTGTGAGTCACAGAGTCTGCGTATTTCCTGTTCACAGGATGTTTATGTTTTCTATTGCTTTCGTTTCTCTCTTTGCCTGAACACGCAAGCAGGCAGTCATGTTTTTCTTTGTTCTGACCAACGCTGAATAAACTTGGAAAAATGCTCTCCTGCTGTGCATCTTTCGCTGTGTGAATTCTGCTGATAGAGCGTGCATCAGCCCAGGAATGTGGCAATCTATTTCTGGAGCTCGTGTTGCTAATTGCTGATACTGCGTGTCTACGGGAGATCGATGGACGTCCAGAGATGACGTGGAGTCATGATGGACTTTATCTCCCTGGCAGTATCCCAACAGTGCTATGGGAGGTTGTTTTGTGGTCTCCTGCCTGCTAGCATCAGTTTCAGTGGCCTTCTAATCTCTCGCAACCTGCTCAAAGCTCTGAACCAGCTGGGGCACTACAACCTCAAGACTCTGTGTCCAATTTGCTGCTAGACTTGAAGGTTGGTGACATGAATGTCCAGCCTCTGCTTGAAGACTTCTAGCACAGGATAGCCCATCATGGCTCTTAGTGGTGGTTATATGGTTTAAAAGCTTTGAATTGAATGGTCTTGTGGCAATGTGCAGTTGTTCACTTGTGGAAGAAGAAGAAGAAGGAAGAGGAGGAGGAGTTTGGACTTGATACCCCGCCTTTCACTCCCCTTAAGGAGTCTCAAAGTGGCTAACAATCTCCATTCCCTTCCTCCCCCACAACAAACACTCTGTGAGGTGAGTGAGGCTAAGAGACTTCAGAGAAGTGTGACTAGCCCAAGATCACCCAGCAGCTTCATGTGGAGGAGCGGGAAATAGAACCCAATTCACCAGATTACGAGTCCACTGCTCTTAATCACTACACTACGCTGGCTCCAGACCTGCCACCTTTGGGGACCCTCCTGCTTCTTCTGATAAGCAGGCTTTGAATTTTTGCCTCAAAGTCCTGCTTCGAGAGCACCACTACTGTCAAGATGTTTCTCCTGACATTCAACCCCCAAAAAACCCTACCTCCTGTAACTTAAGGCCAATAGCTCTGGTAGTCAGCTGTGTCACATCAGATGGGCCACCACTGCTGTGCCACCCTCCCAGCTGTTGTAGTGCTGGTGTTTCTCACTGGAGTCAGGATGGAATGGGACAGGGAGGCAGCAAGGGTAAAGGAGCATTGGGTTGGCAGCAGATGACACAGATGCATAGACATTTGCACCCATTGCTTCTAACCAAGTGCTCCCCTGTCCTTACTGCTGCCCTGCCCTGCCCCATCCTGGCTCTGGTGGGCAGCAGCGACACTACAGTCACATGGCATGATTGGCTCTAGTCTGTTCTCTGAGGAAACAGAGAAGATGTGTTTTCCCAACTCTGTGAGACAATTCTTCTGGACCCAAGTCAATGCAATTAGTCAATGTTAACATTATTGCATGATCATATATGCTGTTTTCCAATTCTATAATTGTATGAATTGATTGTGCTTTTCATATTTTAGAGTAACATGTTCTTACTGTAGGTTTTTAAATTTATTGTTTGCCCCCCCCCAAAAAAGTGAGTCATTCAGTAGGAGTAACAAAAGGCCTAAATCTAATTTGATATGAATTTTTATAATGATTGTTGTATTACACCTAAGAAATTGCATAAAATAAATAATTCAAAGGATTCTAAATGTTGGAAATGTCAAAAAGAGGAGGAAGTTATTTCCACATATGATGGATGTGCAAATTGGCAAAGAAGCATTTTGAAGGGATGAGGGGGGGACAGATAAGAGTAATTCTACTGTTCTTTGAATGCATTATGCAAAACAAGTAAATACTTGCAAATCAGCTAAATTTGCATTATTTATGCAGGTTACAAATTCAACTTTTCTCAACAGAGAATTTGGATTACTAGCAGCAAAATTTAGAGCTCTGGTTATAGTGAATCTTTTATAAATCTTTGACCAAGTTGGTCAAAGATTGTAGTGGATTTTGGAGCTTAAAAAATTAAGGGAGGTATCCAATTAAATCATACACAGTATGGGAATCAATGGGCAGAAGTTAGTTATGACTAACTTACATAAGAAGTTGTCTTATACTAAGTCATATCATGCATTGATCCATATTGCTCAGTACTGTTTACACTGACTAAAAGTGGCTCTCCAGGGTTTCAATGGGGGAAATTTCCAGCCATACCTGGATATTATGGGGATTGAACTAAGGAACTTCTGCATGTAAAACAGATGCTCTGCCACCCCTAAGGTATGAGTCTGTTGATTTTAATGGGTCTGCTCTGAGTATGAAGTAGTCTGATACCACCCATACTAATTCACCTTAAAGCCTTTATCAGCCTTCACCTAACCTGATGCCCTCCAGGTGTTTTGGAGTACAGTTCCCATCAGACCTATTCACCATAGTCAATAGTCAGTGATGGTGGGAGTTGTCATCACTATTTTATTTATGAATCACATCCCAAGAGGCATCACTTGTACTCTAAAATACTTGGAGGGCCCCAAGTTAGGGATGGCTCTTCTAACTCAGGGCTAGCTAATATGGTGCCCTCTGGATGTTGTTAGGCTACAGCTTGGACCACCATCCTTGAACATTGGACATTCTGATGGGAATTGTAGTCTAACAACATCTGGAGAGCACCACATTCACTATTGCTCCTCAAATAAAGTTCTGCATTATTGAAAACCTGCCCTTGGTTTTCATTGCTGGATGTGAAGCAGGCTCTCTGGAAATGCCATTCTGAGCCAAACAATGTAATCAAGCCATGTAAATAGTGTTAAGTAGACACAGAAAAGGAATATGAAAGGGGAAACTATTATACCCATATTACAGATGGACTACTGGCTGGCTGAAATCTTGAAGGTAGTGGCAGATCAGAGAAATAATCCAGATTCTAAAAATACCAGTCAAGAGATTTCTAACATAGCCCTTATCAACACAAGTGCTCGTTGTTACTTATTCCTGCTTATTTTAAATTACATAAAAGATTCTAATCCATATAGGGTTTTAATACCAGCTATTCCATTTGGATTAATAATGAGATGTGAACAAAGTTCATGAGAGATAATATCCTATAAATGGTTCGCACCAACAGTTAGGCTATGTATTTAATCATATTCTCACCCTAGAGAAATCATTAAAATGTTCACTATTATATCATGCCTCAAAATGCCATTGTCTCTTTATAACATGTGCTGTTTTATGGTATCTGCTAGATAAGGACAGACATTAAATCATCATTGGGCAGCTGAAAGCTGTTGAAATGGAAGACATAGATCTCATCTTCCCTTCACACTAATTCTAATGGCTCTTAAATCCATCAAAGGATGACCCATGTGGTACTTTGGACCCAATAACCTTAGGATAGCTCATATGTCTCAATGGAAGAGGCAGAAGCAACCAGTCACTGGCCTACTCATCGTGAGTAGGAAAAAACTGAAAATTATTGACTTCATTTATGCAGTTAAATTGTGGGACTCCCTCCCTATAGAGGTGCCTCTAGCACAGCCTTTCTCAACCTTGGGACCCTAGATGTTGTTGGACAACAACTCCTATCATTTATAGCCAGCATGGCCAGTGGTTAGGGATGATGAGAATTGTAGTTCAAGAACGTCTGGGGACCCAAGGTTGAGAAAAGCTGTTCTAGCATTTTCACGGTACAGCTTTAGCCATAAGCTAAAGAGGTGTGTCCATAGCCTGGACTTTGATGGTTAAGGTATTTTGTTTTGTGCAACACAGCTCTTTTGCTAAATTTATGCTGTTCCACTCCATTTGGAATAGCTCTACTTGCTTTATAATTGTGATGATTTTATCTGTTTTCATAGTTGTGTATTCTATTGTTGTAACCCGCTCTGAGACCTTTTGGTGAAGGGTGGGTAAGAAAACTTATAAATAATAAAAATATTGCACAAAAACCCCTACAGACTGCAATGAGCTATTATGTAAACAGCTGCAAAAGTAGAGGTGCGCTTGAACTACTCAATTTTTGCCAAAAGTCCATGGGGGACTCTCAAATGATGCCCAGATGCCTTTTTATTCTGCATTCATGATTATCTGTGTTCAGGATGCTGTCAGGGAAGTTATACACAACCCCACTTTCAGTGTTATTTGCACCTGCAAAAGTGTTGGGGTCTACATCCTGCTTCATTTCCCATTGATGCATGTCCAATAGCTTCATGCTGAAATCCTGCACATAACTTTTCATACTGCAGATGTTCTGGAGGCAGGGAGTAAGGAGTGTTGTCCTGCTTTTGTTGTGTTATAGAGTTCACCTCAAGAGGGCAAAGATGCAGTAACACGGGGAAGCATCACAGAACAATTTAATAAAGTGGAATGATGCATGGATGGTCCAGGATAAATCCACCACTAATATACTGTTATTGCAGCAATGATATATTGCAGAATAAACCTGCAAGGAAACAAAACCCACTGGTGTGTAGTGGCCCTGTATCAGTCCCAAGTACTTATCTGGCATCTGCTAAAATAGTCTCTTAACGCTTCTCACAGATGTGGCATTTGATACTTGAAAAAGCATTTAGTAGACATGTAAATAAGTCACAAAGAGATCCAGAGGTTTATCCAAATGAACTCAGGTGCCTGCAAAGGCACTAACAACTGGCCACCCCCCTTGTACCCTCTAAAAAAAATTCATCTCTATTCATAATGTGTAGTTTGGTCCTAAAATCTTAGAAGAGTGAGTTATTAGCTGGCTGATAAATGTAGACATTGTCATTTTCTACATCATAAACATTTATTTCCTGCACTAATTAGTAGAGATTCATTGTTGCAGAAGTTATAAGTATCTCTAAAACCCTGCAGTTGTGTCTTAAGTGTTCTCCATACAGCTGTGCCCCCCTCAAACCTGGCATATAATAGCAGATGGCAGGTATTATGGTACAATTAGCAGGAAACACAGGGCTATCAGCTTACCTGTATAATGAAAGAGGATGGGGAGAGGGAATTAACTAAATTAGAGACTAATAGTTCATTTTCAGCCCAGACCTTGTATATGTTTGTAATACATATCAAAATAAATCTTGAATGAAGGTGTCTAGATTTCTTTTTAAAAAAACTTTACATCATAAATAGTTATTAATTTTTAGACATATGAGTATGACATATACAAGTTATTCTTCAGCAACGTATGTAAGGAGCGATGACAGATAATGGTCAGCCCAGTGCAGGAAGTTCCTGCCTTATCATTTTAATTGCAAGCCTAATTTTATGTCCCAGGAAAGGCCTAAAAATATCCAATTAGGACAAGAGAGTATGGGATCTTGAAGCATGAGTATTATAATGAAGACTAACCTTCCACAAGAAGACAAAATAAAGAATGTCACTTGGCCGTTTCTGCAGCAGTGCCGGATTAAATAGCTAAGGCGGGTGGAGGAAACTTGCAGTCTCAAAAATACCTCCCAAATCAGCATATGATTGGCATGGTTTCTGTCCCACTGACTACACACTATTGGGCATATGCAGACATTTGAGGACTTGCTTTGGAATGCCACAAGCCTATGCCAACCCCCAAACAAGTTCCATAATTGAAAATAAGACCTACTTTCTCTTACTTCAAATTGTGACTGGGAACTTCCTAGGTTACAAGAATGGGCGGGATCCTTTCTCCTACTGGCTCTTTACACCAGACTACACACCACATTTATTTCCCAGCTCTCCTCCCAATTGTGTAACTTAATTCCCTTCTTCTCCCTCCTCTGGTTTTCTCTCTGTTCTTTATTCTTATTTGAACAAGATTTCCTCCCAGCTTCATTCATACTTGCATTCCTTTTATCTCTCCTAGATCCTCACTCCTGCTTTTCTCTCAGCCAACATCTGCATACCCTCCAACATTTCTCCAATGAAAATAGGGACGTCCCATTCCATAATGATAATTTTACTATTTATACCTCATACATCTTACTGGGTTGACCCATCCACTCTGGGCAGCTTCCAACATATATAAAAACATAATAAAACTTTAAACATCTTTTAAAAATTCCCTATACAGGATTGCCTTCTGACCACTCAGGAGTCAGATAACTCCATACACTGCAACATTTCTCCAATGAAAATAGGGACATCCTAAGGAAAAGCCTGGACGCGGGTGGCGCTGTGGGTTAAACCACAGAGCCCAGGGCTTGCTGATCAGCAGGTCAGCGGTTCGAATCCCCACAACGGGGTGAGCTCCCGTTGCTCAGTCCCAGCTCCTGCCAACCTAGCAGTTCGAAAGCACGTCAAAGTGCAAGTAGATAAATAGGTACCGCTCCAGAGGGGAAGGTAAACGGCATTTCCGTGCACTGCTCTGGTTCGCCAGAATGCTGGCCACATGACCCGGAAGCTGTACGCCGGCCACCTTGGCCAATAAAGCGAGATGAGCGCCGCAACCCCAGAGTCAGCCACGACTGGACCTAATGGTCAGGGGTCCCTTTACCTTTACCTAAGGAAAAGCCAGACATTCCAGCATCAAATCAGAAACCAGGGCAGCTTCTCTAAATCAGGGACATCCCTGGAAAATAGAGACACTTGGAGGGTCTGCAACTGTGGTTTTGCTCCAAGTGGCTAACCTTTTATGCAGCCATGGTGCTTGCAAGAACATCTCCTCTGACTCACCTTCATTTCAGCATTTCCCTTCCAGCCCAACCACATTGATGGCTATGCCACAACCAAGTGGCTTTGCTCATCCTTCTCAGACACCATGGTTTGAAGTTGACTTGTTTTTTTTAAAAAAAAGCTATAGTTATGATTAACTGCAATTTGTTGGGTTAAACTGAATAATCTACATCTAAAAGGCTCCAAACTCCTTCTTCTACCTTTGCCAGAAGGGAAACTATGCAAGCCAAGGTCACTGTGTCACACTCTCTTCATGCTAAAAGTTTAGCATACCTCCAAACCAAGCCATTATCTTTCATCACAAAGATAAAGGTAAAGTCTGGGCAGTCTTAGATACTCCACTGTTTATGTTTAAATCAACATCCTCAAGCCTTATTTCAACAAGCTTTGTAGCTATTATTTTCTTTGAGGCTCTGTTTTGGAAAATTTGACAGGTCATCATGTTCTTTCCTCATATTATCTGGCATTTCATTGATGCTTTCTGACCTTAAGACGAGGATTAGTTTTTTAATCAGCAAATTATGATCTCTGCCTCACTCACCTCTTCAGTAAATGTCAGCAGGAGAGATTTCCCTTCCTTAATGGAGTCCAATGCTGGTGTTTGTTGCCTTTCATTTCTTCATATGAGAGTGAATTCACAGATGTATCCACTTGAAATAAGCATTTTGAAAAATTATAATTGTTTCCAAAGTGTGACATTCAAAGGATTTCTGCTCACCTTTGAAGGTTCCCTGTGAAATATGTTTACTGCAATGCCTAGAGTTTGGGTATGAAATATAAACTTAGTTTGCACTGAGCTAGTATAGCTATATCTGCAACACTTCAAACTTCAAATGGAGCTCATATATAGAAACACTAGCATATTATGTTGAAGGCTGGGCTGGATTCTGATTATCAGTTACTGGAGAATACTTACTTACTTACTTACTTACTTACTTACTTACTTACTTACCTACATTTGCTAGCCACTCATTTTACTGGGGTACCCCAGCCACTCTGGGCAGCTACCGACAAAAGAGTAAATGGTTTTTACTTTTTGAAATATGGCAACCCTATTCCTATGTCATGATCACAAGACAGGGGCAGGATTCAAACCAGGACTTCTGCAGAATGCTCTGCTGAAAAACTGTATCCAGCAATCTCTGAATGCTATTTAGGAAAGGAAAGAAGAGAAAGTCGGGACACATAGTTAAAGCTTTGCTCATTTTCAGCTAACAGGAACTGGAGATGTTGAAAATGTGATTCCTCTGATCCATTTCTAGAAGAAAGCTGCTTCTTAAATAAGAAGACTTCTTTACATAAATTCCCAGGAATATGATCCTTCAGGCAATGTGCATAACTCACTTTGTTGCTCATGAAACTGGCAATGAATTTCTCGAGAATTCTGGCATGTGTTTGGAGCTGGACCTGGAACAGTTTCTGCTTCTGAGAGCTCAAATCAGATTTGCCAGAGGTGTTTTAAAGGGTTGTCCTCGTTTATCCTGAACTGTCCCAATACATCCTTTTCGATCCTTGGTACATCAGGACTCGGTAGATTTCCATCCAGATGTCCCTTCTATCAAATAACACAGTCTCAATATCCTTTCTTTATTTTTGACATTCTCCCTTGCTTTCTGGTTCAAGGAAGAGGTGGTGATCTCTTGCTTGACATTTACAACAGTATCTGTTCCTGAACCTATGACTCAGATGTGGACCCTCCAGTTTTTGCTGAACTACAACTCTCACCATCTTTGGCCATTGGTCATGCTTGCTGGAGATGATGGAAGTAATAATTCAGCAACATCTGGGAAGCCAAAGGTCCCCCAGATCTGCTATAACCCACTACCACTTCTGTCTTCCCCAAGGAAAGCTAGAGCTGTGGCCTTCAGTTTGGCCATTTATCATCTTTATTTATTTATTTAAAATATTTTTATTTGTTTGCGAAACCTGTATACAGTCAATATTAAGAAAAAAATATCAAGGTGCTGAACAATATAAAAATTTATGGAACAAGTAAAAAAAAATCACAAATCAGTAGATCAGCTTAATACATCAAAATCAGCATAGCTGGATCACATTCATTTCTGAATAAATAAAGTGGTTTACAGCATATCTTAAAACATCAAATACAACATTTAAAAATATCAAAATGAAACATTACAAACGAAAATCAAATAGAAAATACGATAATGAACCACATTTAAAGCAGCGCAATGGGGAAACAAAATATCCTGTTAAGTGTTTAAAAAAGAACCCAGCAGAGCTCAAATACCAAAATTAAAAATAAACCCATGTATTAATTCCACATATTTTCCATCACAGATGGAAAAGGTGGCAGGTACTGCAATCAGAATTGGAGATTTTAAAGGCTGTGCCCTTTGCACACAACAGCTAGCAGAAGCCAAAGGCCAAACATAAGAGAATTTCCTCTCCTCCTCTTGATATTGATCTTCTGCACAAAGAGTGAGCAGAAGGTTTTGGCAGTGCTTCACAGGTATGGATGACACTTTTTAAAAAAGGCTTTAGACCGGATATTATAAGGGCATGAATATGTGAGCAAACAAAATGTAGGATATTAAACTGCTCAAGATCTTGTTAAACAGTTGTAATACACTTGGGTCATGATTCCTGGTAAGTTGCATGTACGCCTGCAATTACATTTGCATTGAACATGCTGTACGTGGCACAGATGCTAGTGGATAGCCTTCACCCATAACTTGCTTAAGGAGAATTGTGAAACCCAGTTTTGGCCAGAGGAGTGAACCATCAGGAAACCATCCAGATCATCAAGGAAGCATCTTAACAATTGGATGCTGTACATGCCAATTAATCCATTTAAATATCTCAAGTATTGCTGGGAAACACAGGTGTGCTTTCGGTTGTTAGAGATCCTGAAAATTTTCTCCTCAACCAATTCTGTACTAAGCCAAACAGCTTCCTTAATTATCTTTATGAGAAGCCATTTTACCCTTTATCATAAGCATGCATAATTCCCTTGACCTATCATGTCTCTGCCTAAATCTTCTCTTTAATATGAAGTAAAATCTCACATGGCCTGCCCTATTTGCTCAAAATCCCATTGTAGCCAGATCAATTAATTATCTCTGTCCTGCAAATATCACTGTTAAGCATAAGGTGAGACTCTCTAGGCACCTGATACACCCTGGAAACAATTCCTAGCCGAAAACTTTGTTCAGATCTGTACAGTGGTACCTCGGGTTACAGATGCTTCAGGTTACAGACACTTCAGGTTACAGACTCCGCTAACCCAGAAATAGTATCTCAGGTTAAGAACTTTGCTTCCGGATGAGAACAGAAATCACACGGCGGGGGTGCAGCAGCAGCGGGAGGCCCTATTAGCTAAAGTGGTACCTCAGGTTAAGAACAGTTTCAGGTTAAGAACGGACCTCCAGAACGAATTAAGTTCTTAACCCGAGGTACCACTGTAGTTTGAAAGCTAAGCCACTCAAGCAGACCTACAAATATGAGAGAGATTCAAAGAACATTTATTTCTCCCCTCATGTATGAACAGCTGTGGGGAACATTTTTTCACGGTGAGAACCACATTCAGCATATTGTTGAAAACATACTCCAAAGCTCTCGGTGACCCCACTCAGCAGTTTCATGTAGATGTTAAACAGCATGGGAGATAAAATCAAACCCTGAAGAATCCCACACTGAAGGTTCTACAGGACCGAAGAGCACTCCTCAAGCATCACCCTCTGGAAAAAGCCATCCAAGTAGGACTGGAACCACCACAAAGCAGTGCCAATGAGCCCTAACTCAGAGAGCCACTCTAGGAGGCTATCAAAAGCTGCTGAGAGGCTGAGGCAAATTAACAAGTCTAGTCTAGCATCCTCCCTGACATGCCAGTTTTCTATGTGCAGAATTATGTTTATTTTATTGTTTGGCATCAGCACATGTAAAAACCCTTCCTTGCAGTTTGAAGCAGTGCAATCTAGAAAGGTTTGTCTGACATTTGTGAGGCCATAATCATGGCCTTTTAAATAAAAGAGAGATAATGCATGCAGGGTACATATTCATGCAGTATGATCCTAATTATATTTACTCAAAAGTAAGTTCCCCTGAGTTCATTGAGACATTTCCTAGTCAGTGTGCTTAGGATTACAGCCTTAAGTGATGGAGCACATGAGATGCTGGAAGTGGCAATCATTGAAATTTAGAATATGAACTTTACCATTTCAAGCCACCTTTGGTTGGAAGCAAGACAGTTGGAAAATCTTCGGTGACCCTTTTCTTTTAGAGAATGCTATTGCATTAAAAATCAAAGCTGTCTGTCATGGAAAATCTTCAGCCATTTCCTCATGTCGCTGACAGGGTGTTTTTTCACTCTTGATTCGCCTGCTGTCTTGTTTATTTGCTGAGAAGCCCGTGCATCCATTTTGGAGAAAGAAAGCATATGTCCATAAATCTCATTGCAAAAGTGGCATGTTTCCCATTGAGACAGTCAGTCATTTCAACTGCTGCTTTTTCATGCTGACAGGGTCCAAGTCCATGTCTCTTCCAGGCTGTATTTGCCTTTCTATCACACCTTGTCATCCATCCTGAAAGAAAGCCTGAGGGGTTCAGCTGGAGTAGATGAGGATGTCCAGAGCAAAAGGAACCCAAATCTGTGTGCATATTTTAGACTCCTCTGTATAGGTGTCATAAGGATAGTAGGCTCCTGGTTCAGGTGTGAATGCATGCTTGGTTCTTTGCACCCTTGTCAGATAAGGAACAAAACTGTAATTTAGGACCCAGAAGATATTAGCAGTGCAATCTTACGTATGTTAATTTGGAAGAAAGTTTTGCTGCTTAATAAAGCTTACTATGAAGTAAGTGTGCATAGAATTACAGTCCTAGACAAAGTCATGCTCCTAGACTTCAGTCCCTTGCACATGGAACTTAATGTTCCAGTCAGCCAGTGGTGGATATTCATGAAGTCTGATGGTGCAGCAGCAAGGCCAGCAACCCAAGGTGGGCAATGAAGCAAAGGCAGACAATGCACAATAGGCAAGTTAGTGGACACAACATGAAGGGCAGCTCCCAGTAGGCAATTTGTTCTGAGGAAGCCCAGACAGAGGCCTTTTGAAGTTTCTGCCACCAGTCTGCCATTCTTATTCTCAATCCCCTTTGCTGAAGTACTGCAGACTCTTAAAGAGCCTACCTCTGGCCTGAAGATGGGCACATCTCTTTTGAACTGTGGTCCTTTGCTCTACCTGGAATGTTCTCTGTACTGTTGAACCAAAGAAATACTTGATTCCTTGGGCTCAGACGAGGCACCCATCGGTGTACTGCCTCTAGTATTTTGGGCCATGGTGCCATGGGATCCAGGTTGATCATTTTTCAATCTCTAGATTTTCTCCGTGTTGTTATTCTCAGGCATATTTTGATCCAGTGATACATACACATACAGTGGTACCTCTGGATGCGAACGGGATCCGTTCCGGAGCCCCATTCACATCCTGAGTAGTACGTAAGACGCGACTGCACGTCTGCGCATGCACGGGTCGTGTTTTGCCGCTTCTGCACATGCACATGACATCATTTTGAGCGTCTGCACATGCGCGAGCAGCAAAACCCGGAAGTAATGCGCTCCATTACTTCCAGGTCGCCGTGGAGCGTAACTTGAAAACGCTCAACCTGAAGCATATTTAACCTGAGGTATGACTGTATATTATCCCATTTTTATTTATTTTTTTATGTGTTGCATTTACTCCTTTTTCTCCAAGGAGCTCAAAATGGTGCACATGGTTCTCCTCCTCTTTATTTCATCCCCCACAGTAACCTTGTGAGGCAGGTTAGGCTGAGAGGCAGTGACTGGCCCAAGGTCACCCAAGGAGTTTCATGGCCAAGCAGAGATGTGAACGCTAGTCTCCCAACACTCTTAAGCACTACACCACACTGGCTCACCACAGTATGATTGTACCAGCATTTGTTTGTCAATATTGTGTTTAAGGACATTGTTGTGAAGTGTATCCTAATATTCCTAGTTCACACATAATTGCAATCCAAAGGAAAGTTTGAAGGGGAGGGGGTAGCATCCACACAATATTTCCATCTACACATGAAACATCTGGCAGCAGAAGGGTAAAAATCACATGCTGATAACAGAAGCAGCCATGTATTGAGACAAACTGGCCAATAGGGAGGGTCCATATAACGGCTAATATTGCAGCTCTGCCTGTTATCGGTTCTATTGAAAAATACAAGTGTTCAGTCTCCAGGGCTATCAACCCAACAGCATTTCACCAGCAGGGAACGCATTTGAAAGTACAAACTGTACTATTCTCAGGCAGTTCTGTAATGCTAATCAGCACCTGCAATGAGGGTTAAGCAGTCCTGGCAAATGAAAAGGAGCAAGACAAGAAGGAATGATTAAAACAGACAAATGAAGGACAATGAGAAGGGGCAAAGAGAAACACATGTGAAGATCACACTTTCTTTTGGTTTTTGCTACCTGTACACATGCTGAGACACAGCAACCGATAAAATAAACATGGATGCAGCCTTGACAAAGGTTGGTGTGTTCCCTGCACTCTTGTTGGTAAAGCATCACAGGTGAACTGATCATTAATCAGAAAAAACATTAATTAGGCAGAAAAGAGTTGTGCAGCTTGTAAGGCTGACTTGGTTAATGTGAGGATCAGCATGGTGGAGAGAGAGAACATCTAGTCTGTACCAGGCAGTTGTGAAATTAGAAAGCAAGTGGCTGTGAATTACTTATTGCTTGGCTTTTTTCAAGAGGAAACAGCAACTTTGTGAAAAGTGAATTTTTCAATTTAAAAGCATTCAATTGAAATAAAGAGATTGATTCATTGTGGCATGAAAGTTCTCCAACTCTGGCAAACACTGAACATTTTCAAAAGTGGTGGTTTGATTTTTAATTTTTACCTCAGGAATCTGACATCCAGATCCCTGAATAAAAATCTGAAATGTGTCTGTTTCGGTTGACTGACTGAATAAATTAATACAACATTTACTAAATGTTTACTGCATGTCTGTTGTCAGATATTGTCAAATGTTGATTGCTATAGTCCAATGTTGACATCTACTATTTCATGTCAAATATACTAAGACTGCATGTTGGCTGTCAAACACTGGAAGTTGCTGCATGGCAGCCAACATGCGGACAGTGACTGAACTACTGAAGATTTTAAAATAATTTTATTTTCCAACTTATAACATTAATCAATGTGGATGTGCTTAACGTGCTTTGTGAGTAAAGAGGTGAGACAAATTCTTTACTTTATTGTTATTACAATCATACATCAGCCATTAAATTACAGTGAAACAAGTACAGTTGCAATTCACAAACAAGTATTGAAGGATCTCCAATGAGTTGAAACTTTAATTTATATGGAACCCCTAACCTCATAGGATGAGACACTGCAGAATCTATCTCCATCTTCATTTCCTTACATAGTGGAGCCCACACTGCCTCAGAAGTACAAAGCAGTAACCAGTTCTGGCCCTTGATCTTCACAGCTGATCTATCCAATATGTGTTGAAGGAGGCCTGTCTGAGTTACCATCTTCCAAGCCTCATGGCCTCAGACAGCTGGCCCCAAATGAATTCATGTCTCTGAACCCCCTGAGTTTAATGCCCCTGAGAGGCAAGTCTAGATAAGTGCCTTCATCCTGAAAGTGATGACTCAAGAGCGCTCAACATATGTCTTCCTTAATCAAACCACCCTTTAAATTGCATGGTCCCTGCGCTCTGTGACCTATTTGAAGGGTATCTCTTAACTGAATTAAAAAGCAAGCAAAAATGAAGCACAAAGGGATCTTCCAGACATTGATTCATTCATTCATTCAGAATATTTTTCTCGCTCTTCGTCATACAAGATGATCCCGGAGAGGGTTGTGATTGCCAGATGAAATATATAACCAACAATAAACCATTGATAACACATCAACAAACTGTAAAATTGTGAAAGAGTAGCAGAATAAATAATCTACAGAGCAGCAGGCAGAGAGGCCAATTAATAAATAAGGCCTGGGTTAATAAATAACTTTTTAATTGGCTCCAAAAACTTAGAGAAGTGGTGCAGCTTGAATTTGTGAAGGCTTAAATTTGTGGAGGGGGTCATTCCAAATTTGGGGCACTTGTACCCTTTCTGTGTCACTGTACATGTATGGAGGAATCCTTTTCCTGTGCTGGTGATTTGTTTTAACTGTTTTTCATGTCGAATTTTAGATTATTGTAAGCCACCCTGGGGCCTGCTGCTGAATGGCTAATAATAATAATAATAATAATAATAATATCCCCAAAGACAGGTAATGCCTTACATGGTATGGCATAAAAAGTGAAATTAGAACTAGGACTGAAGTCCAAGGCAGGTCTGCATGTGAATTTGCTAAGGCCATTGTATCATCACTTTTAGACAACAAAGGAGCTACTGTCAATCTCATACCCTCCAACATTTCTCTGATGAAAATAGGGACGTCCCATTCCATAGCGATAATTTTACTATTTATACCTCAACACATCTTATTGGCTTGGGCAGCTTCCAACATAACAAAACATTATTATTATTATTATTATTATTATTATTTAGAAAAACCCTACCTACACAGGATTGCCTTCAGACAGCTCAGGGGTTGGATAACTCCATACCCTCCAACATTTCTCCAGTGAACATAGGAACATCCTAAAGAAAAGCAGGACATTCTGGGATCAAATCAAAAATCACGGACATTCCTGGAAAATAGGGACACTTGGAGGGTCTGCAAACTACTGCAGTCTATGGCAATCATTAAATAGCATATCTAATTTCAGGATAATGAGGGATCATCAAAAGGGATCTGGAAGGGCAGTGCAGATGGGGCTCTTCAGAAGCCTATTTGGATTGTGGAATGGGAATTCCTATTGGTCCCAGCATGCAGCTAGCTTGCTGATTGATTGATTGATTGATTGATTGATTGATTGATTGAGTTATATCCCATCCTTCCTCCCAAAGAAGCTCAGGTGAAAAAGCATTAAAAACACTAAAGCACTAAAAACATATTTGAAACACCTTTAAAAGACCTTAAAAACAATGCCAGTACAGATGTATACGAGGAAAGAGATAAATTTTAAAGACTTCTTGAAAGAGGAATGCCTTCCATAGGTGCCAAAGTGATGACACCTGTTTAGTATTCCAAAGGACAGGTGCCACAAGACTAAATGCCCAGTTCCTACATTGAATGGAATGGCTACTAGGCTTCACGGCAGCTAGCTATGACAGCTATACCCTGTCTTCACAGTTGGAGGCAGTCTGCTTCTGAATGCCAGTTGCTGGAGGAGACAGGGCACTTGTGCTCAGGTCCTGCTTTCAGATTTCCCACCCGTATCTGACTGACTGCTGCGTAGGGCTGCCATACATCTGGAATTTCCTGGACATAGACAGGATTCAGCCGTCAGAAACAGTGTCCAGGTGGAAATCACTGAAATGTCCAGGAAAATGTTGGAAGTATAGATTTTGTCGAATTTCCTTTAAAATAGCTCAAAAACTTCATAATTTTTTTTAAAAAAATAGATTTTCTTCTTATGTTCTTAAGGACCTCCTGATAAGATGGTATCTGCAGAAGGCCCTCACAACATGGGGATGGGCCTGGGAAGAAATGAGTGCCAAGCTAACCAAGAGCTGCCCAAGGAGCTAGGGTCAAAAACTTGGCCATCTGGACTTTAGTTTTCATCAGCCCTGAAGTCTAGCCATGCTGGCTGGTGCTGATGGGAACTGAAGTCCAACCACAGGCCAAATATTCCCCACCTCTACATTACACCCTTAAGCATCCTAGTTAAATACCCACCTCCCACTGCCAAGGGAAGACAAAAGGGCAAAGTCTTTCTCCTCATCGAGAATAGCCACTTGCAAAGTCTTCCTCCCACCTCCACCTGTGCTGTGGGAGGGGGCAGGAGTTGGTAGGAATAAGTGTTTAAAATAAGCAATTCAGAGTCAGTTCCCAACAATAAGGCACCGACTATGTATGTTTATAGAGCGCTAATCCTTTTTTTAGCTTAGAATCACTCTCGGTAAATACCAAAGAGGTCCTGGATATCTCTAAATTGTATAGCAGCTTCAGGCTTTCATCGCCGAGGTCTTAGAAGGAAAAAACAACTAGCATTAATGCCGAGGAACGGATTAACTCCTCAGCTAGCTTTCCTAGCAGAGCCACTCTTAATTAATTATATGTCTGAGGATTACATAACACAGACATGTTATTCAGAGCTTAGCTAAAAATGCAAAAGAGAAATGAGGAAACAATGCAAGGCTGTAATAGGGAAGAAACTGTAAGGAGGCAGAGAATGAAGGGAAGAGACAAAAGGTCCTATTATCAATGGCATTATTTGCATTCTCAGTGGCTTAATTCATTTTTCTTTTCTTTCTTTCTTTTCCCCAAAGCTTTAATCTCTAAGCTCAACTTATTAAAACTGAATGCAAAAAGCGGCCTACACAAAATTTACAAAGGGAGAGTGTCATTGAGGACTCCGGGATGGAAAAGAAGTAGATCTTTGCATTTTAGTAGATGAATTGTCAGGTGTACTTCCTTTAAACTGACACTTCCTTATCTCAAAGGGTTGTTTTAGCTTCAAAACATCACAGCCCCTTAGAGTGAACATTCGTTCATTCATTCATTCATTTAAATGGCTTAGAAACCATCCTTCATCCAAAAGGATTTCAGTGTGGTATATGCGATGGGGAGTGCCATTTCCTAGACACCGGCAGTTTCATGTACAAATGGGCGGATCCGTCTATGTGTTCATTCATAGAATCATAGAATTGTAGAGTTGGGTAAATCCATTATGCCCTAGCTCCACATGTATCGGTATTTTTAAGGGGGAAAATATACAGGAAAATTGTATTCAAGCACATATTTCATCACAAAATACATACTGAAATAGTATTTCATCTCAGTCTATGCATTTCTAAATACAGTCATACCTTGGATCCCAAACGCCCTGCGAGTCGAACGATTTGGCTCCTGAATGCCGCAAACCTGGAAGTGAGTGTTCCAGTTTGCGAACGTTCATTGGAACCCAATCGTCTGACGTGACTTCTGTGGCTTCTGATTGGCTGCAGGAGCTTCCTGCAGCCAATTGGAAGCCACGCCTTGGTTTCCAAACGTTTTGGAAGTCAAACGGACTTCTGGAATGGATTTCATTCAACTTCCAAGGTACGACTGTATATTGTTATGAGTTTGTGGGTGCCAGACACTCCTGTGTTATGAGTTTCTGAGTGCTAGACACCAAACCCCTGGATTCAGCAAATGTGAAAAAATAAACTAGGCCAGTTTTCTGATGAGGTATTTGCTTGGGAAATTAGCCATTAGTGCCCTAGTCCAGATGGATGGGAGAATGCCTGCTCCTCAGGGGATTACACTCCCTCTTAAGGAGCTTGGGGGTGCTCCTGAACCCATTACTGTTGCTTGAGGCCCAGGTGACCTCAGTAGCAAGGAGTGCCTCCTGTCAGCTTTGGCTGGTGGCCCAGCTGCGCCTTTATCTGGACAGGGATAGCTTAACTACTGTGGCCTACGCTCCAGTAACCTTCAACACAGCCTTGAAGTTTCCCCATCAACAGTTAGCACCTGGACAGTAGGCTCAGCAATCAACCAGGTCACAGTCATCCTCAATATGGTGAAATATATTGTAAAGTTGCAAAATTTGTTGCAAAATTTGCATCTATGCATGTAAATTAGCATGTGCAAACATTATGCAGATCTGCAACCTCTCTTCTGCTGCTGCATTTCCTGGGTTTTGCCTGTGCATACATGGCTGCCCCACCAATCAGTTATATGCCTTTATAGGGGTGTGCATTCATTTTTAAAATAAATGGGACACAGTTGATATGGCCCTGTTTTATGCTGTGTGACAGCACTTCCTCCATGAATTCTATACATAGTTGATTGAACAGTTGATGCATGCTTTTGACAGCTCTTAGACAGCACAAAATCTTGAATCAGCTCTATATTTACTGCAAGAGTGGCTAAACAAGACCAATTTCATGCTGTGTTAAGGTACCCCCAAGTTCCTAGATTTCTTATACACCTTAAACAAGGGGAAAATGCTCTCCAATGAGATATCTTGCACAGCAAAACCAAGATATTGTTTAGTGAGGTGCAAATGATCTTTTTCAAAAATATTTTCTTCTTTCATACTTCAGTGAATCAAATAGCAGTTCTCCACATGCCAGAAAAGTGTGTGACATAAGCCCTACTTAAGCATTCAATTCCCACCCCCATCCCACCCCTTGGCTGACCCCACTCCTCCATCATGCTCCCATGCCTCGCCTCACCGTCTCCATATGTTAATCGCACAGGATTCTGAATTGCACAGGGAGCCTCCATGATAAGTACAGAAAGCTTCCCATTGCTGTCATTTTATATCCAGCAGGGGGATGCAATCGAAGGAGAAGGGCCAGAGAACATAGCCTTGCTCTTCCCCCTCATGCGACTGGGAATGTACAAAGCTGAACAACCAAATATGGATTTGTGTCACAGTGTATTTAAGATAAGGCTTGTGTACTTCAACAATGTTGGTGTTTATAAAGCTACATGCATGCAATGAACACAGTACATGGTTCTTCCTGTTCAAGCCAACTGCAAAACTACCACTGATTATAAAAGAGCTGAAGTGTAAGTATAGTTACCGTATTTTTTGCTCTAGAAGACTCACTTTTTCCCTCCTAAAAAGTAAGGGGAAATGTGTGTGATTCTTATGGAGTGAATGCAGGCTGCGCAGCTATCCTAGAAGCCAGAACAGCAAGAGGGATCGCTGCTTTCGCTGCACAGCAATCCCTCTTGTTGTTCTGACTTCTGAGATTCAGAATATTTTTTTTCTTGCTTTCCTCCTCCAAAAACTAGGTGCGTCTTATGGTCTGGTGCGTCTTATAGAGTGAAAAATACGGTATTCTCTTTTTTTAAAATAAATTTTTATTAAATTTTTCTTTTACAAATTAATCAACACAATCATATTCTCAAATTTCCAATTTTTGAACTTCCACCAGCTCCTCCATCAATCATCCATATTTTCTATTTGTTACGCATTTTCAATATATTATATTGCCAGTTAATAATATCCTTTCATCTCTCTTTCTTTTTACAATACACCTTTGACATCACAAAGCCTCTTTAAAACCGACTAGCGTTGTCTGTTCATCACATATGTTTTCCAGATAATTCGTAAACTTTCCCCAGTCCTCGATGAACTTGTGATCTTTTTGGTATCTGATTTTCCCAGTCATTTTATCCAATTCTGCATAATCCATAAATTTCATTCTCCACTCTTCCAGAGTCGGTAGTTCCTCTTGTTTCCATTTTTGGGCCATTAATATTCTTGCCGCTGTTACTGCATATTGAAAAAGTTTGTAATCACTTCTATTAATCTCTCTTCCTGTTATTCCTAACAAAAAGGCTTCTGGTTTCTTTACAAATGTATATTTAAACATCTTTTTCAACTCGTTATATATCATTTCCCACAAACCCTTAACCTTCTTGCATTCCCACCACATATGGAAAAAGGATCCTTCTTTTTCTTTACATTTCCAACACTTATTACATGTTTTAAACATTTTTGCTAGCTTAACCGTTGTGATATACCATCTATATACCATTTTCATAATATTTTGCTTTAATGCCGTACATGCAGTAAATTTCATATTTTCATTCCATTCTTTTTCCCAATCAACCAATTGTATATTATGACAAAAATCTTTGGCCCAATGTACCATAACCGACTTAATCTCTTTGTCCTTTGTTTGCCATTCCAGTAACATTTTATACATTTTTGACATTGTCTTAAAGTCGTTATTTATTACCTCTGTTTGAAATTTCGACTCTTTTTCTATATATCCCCTCTCTTTAAAGTCCTTTTTGAACATTTCATTTATCTGAAGATAATGCAACCAATCATACACGTAGTCTTTAACTTGTTCATATGGCTTCATTTTCCATTTCTCCCCCTCTTTAATTACTAAGTCTCCATAAGTAATCCAATTCCCTCTCATATTTGTTTTGTTTACACTCATAACCTCTAATGGAGACAACCAGTGTGGGACTTTAGGTTCCAATATATTTTTATACCTGTCCCAAATTTCTATTATAGAACTCCTGAAGATATGATTCTCAAAACCTTTGTGACTTTTCTTCTTCTCCAGCCATAAATAAGCGTGCCATCCAAATCTGTTATCAAAACCTTCAAGATCTAACAATTTATTGTTTTTTAATTTTATCCAATCCTTTAGCCAAAAGAGACAAGACGCTTCATAGTATAGTTTCAGGTCTGGCAGGGCAAAGCCACCTCTTTCCTTCGCATCAGTTAGTAACTTAAATTGTATTCTTGGCTTTTTGCCCTGCCAGATATATCTTGAAATCATTCTTTGCCACTCTCTGAAGGTCTTTGTCCCCTTAATTATAGGAATCATTTGAAACAAAAATAACATCTTTGGAAGCATCTTTGGAAGAAAAATACGGTATTCTCAGTTGTCTAAACAAAACTACAATTTTATCTGGTGCACTCCTTTCAGAGTCTAGAGGGAGCCTCCAACTAGATGGATCTAGCAGTACAGGGACTTTTGAATGCATGAAGGATCTTCCCCTCTCTCTGTGCCCCTGGTGCCCTCTAAATCTGTTCTGTGAGTTTCCCAAACACTCTGGAGCAGATTTGAAGAGGATGCAATGGAGGTATGTGAGAAAAGGAGATGGAAGGCAAGTTCTGCTGTGTAAGCAGAAATCCTTGCACTAGCAGATCTATTTAGCTGGATACTATCCTGGATGGATAAATACAGTGGTACCTCGGGTTACAGACGCTTCAGGTTACAGACTCCGCTAACCTAGAAATAGTACCTCAGGTTAAGGACTTTACTTCAGGATGAGAACAGAAATCGCGCCGCGCGGCGGCAGTGGGAGGCCCCATTAGCTAAAGTGGTATCTCAGGTTAAGAACGGTTTCAGGTTAAGAACAGACCTCCAGAACGAATTAAGTTCTTAACCTGAGGTACCACTGTAGTTTGACCTATAAAAAGGCAGCTGACCATGTTCACTATCCCATATTCATATGCAAGAAGGAAGCTGAGGGGATAATTGTAGCCTGGTGAGTTATAGTGACATGTTTTGTATGCAGAAGGTCCCAATCTGATCCCTAGTACAGAAATGAAAATCGCTAGTGGGTGAAAGGGAAGATGTTAATAATAGTCTGACCTGGTAAAAGGCAGCTTCCT
The DNA here is from genome assembly GCF_964270895.1 of Podarcis filfolensis. Lineage (NCBI taxonomy): Eukaryota > Metazoa > Chordata > Lepidosauria > Squamata > Lacertidae > Podarcis > Podarcis filfolensis. Next base: position 64,739,858 of record NC_139609.1, read on the forward strand.
ATGATGCAAAAACCTTGGCCTCACAGGTTTTTTGGCTGTACACACCGTATATTGAAAGCACAATTTCCCCATTTCCAAGGAATCCCGAGAGGTGTAGTTTACACCTCAAAGAGCTATAATTCCCAGCACCTTTAACAAACCTCAGGTCTCAGTCTACTTTTGGGGGGCATGGGGAATGTTTTTTAAATGTATGTTTTTTACACAGCCCTCTTCTCTCTTGGTGGAGAAGAGATATGAGTCCAGAACTTTACTATTTGAAAGGCTAAAGGTATATTGAGTAGAATCAGCCACCTCAGGAGGACACAGCCCATATTACTATTTGATGGTATAAAAAGGTTATGGGTAAATAGGGGTTTTTTTTCTTGTTATTAGCTATCTTTTGTCCTTTCACCCTAGAGATTACACAGATGTTCTTATAATTTGCACTTCAAAGTAATATATTCAAAGGTAATAATACATTTCGGCCTCTACTATATTAGCAGATTAAAGCAAATTGACTGTGGGTCATTGGCATTTATATGAAATCCATTCCACCTTTCAGTTTCCCAAATGCATTTACAAACAAACTGAAAAGTAGCTCTGCTTTACTGGGTGAGAGGGTTTTGGTTTTCTTTTATTTTTTGCTTTTTTAAAAATCATATATTAATGGATTGCACTAAACCTCCTGCCCAATGCCAATCTCACTGTGTGCAATTATTGATTCTCCAGAGGGGAATTTCTCCCAGAGGATGAAGAGAAAGAGAAGCGCACCAACCATTAAAGTCAGGCTGTGGGATTAGACGTCTGATGAGATCTATGGATTCACATGGCCTTAGACTGTTATATGACAGGGGGTGGTGAGGCTCAGAGACACAAGATGAGAAGGAGCCAAAGGAAAAATAATGGACAGAACAACTTCAAAAGATGTAGGTTAGTTTATGAGACCAGTAATTTGTCTCTCACTAGTTATCGTTTCATCATGCATCTGATGTAGTCAAGGAAAGGTTATGCCGTAGTAAGTTTACCAGTCTTCAGGGTGCCACAAGACTTTTTGCTGGTTTTGCTGAAATAGACAAATACAGCAACTCCTCTGGAACTCATTACTGCAAAAGGAATAACTGTCAGTGTCAGGTGCCATAGATCTCAAACCATGATTCCCAGAGAAGGATCTAAGAAGAAACTACTGTACAGCGGGAGACAGCGATGTTGTTTTCTCAGAGTGTTGAAGGGGATTTGAAAGACAGATAACTGCCTGTGGTGAATGCACTCATTTCACATCCACTTCTGATAAACAGGTTTAACAGGTTTTGATATGGTTTCAGGAACCTGCAAAAATTGTTTGATCAGAGATGACTGTGAGACAAAAGAAATATGTGTGTATTTGAGGGGAAGCAATGCCTCTCTCAAATCATTTTCAACACTGTCAAGGAAGCAGATCCTTAGGATATTGATGCATCTCTAGAAGTACCCTTACTGTCATCAGTACCCGAATATACCGATTGCTTTCTGTGGTCACTGGGGGTGAGAGGTGGGTGAAATTGATTCTGCAAGTTTGAAGCAGAACCAAGCCAAGCAGAGAGGCTGTGTTGATGGTCCCAGAGCACTTTGGAAGTCTAACATCAGTTTTATTTTGTAAGCAGTATGGGAGAAATGAAGAAATAAAGGTGGAAATATTTAAGCATCCCTTTTAAAAATAAAAAGGTGGGAAGCATCATCTGGGGGCAGGGAGAGACAAGGCTGAGCTAGCACTGGGCTTTGTCTGTACTGGACTCACTTCGTGGCTTACAGATTTAGTATCAGCTCTCTTTGATGTCGTCTCTGTTTTCACCCTTAAAATAAACACTCTTTTTTCTGTCTGCAGCCTAAAAGAGCAAACCAGCCACCCCTTATGTTGGGGTGCTGGGGGCTTGGGTTGAGCGGAGACGTCCCTTTGCTCGGCTCCCTCAGTTGAGACAGCCTCCTGCTCTGTGAGTGGGTGGCAGTGCCATCAAGGGAAAGCCATTTTGAGAGCAGGGAGTGAGTGGGGCTGAGCTGAGCTGCCATGAGATCCACTAGATTCTGAGCAGGTCTCAGCCACCTCTGACCAGCAGAGGCAGATTTAGGACAGTGTGAATGGAAGTCGCACTGGGCATGCGCCCGTTGCCATATTTTGAAAAGCAAAAAAGAGGACACATTTGCCAACTTCTACTTTTAACTATGGGTGGATCGCTATAATAATAATAATAATAATTTATTATTTATACCCTGCTCATCTAGCTGAGTTTCCCCAGCCACTCTGGGCAGCTCCCAGTCGAGTGTTAAAAACAATACAGCATTAAATATTAAAAACTTCCCTAAACAGGGCTGCCTTCAGATGTCTTTTAAAGATAGGATAGCTGCTTATTTCCTTCACATCTGAAGGGAGGGTGTTCCACAGGGTAGGCGCCACTACCAAGAAGGCCCTCTGTCTGGTTCCCTGTAACCTCACTTCTCGCAATGAGGGAACCTCCAAAAGGCCCTCGGCGCTGGATCTCAGTGTCCAGGCTGAACGATGGGAGTGGAGATGCTCCTTCAGGTATACAGGACCAAGGCCGTTTAGGGCTTTAAAGGTCAGCACCAACACTTTGAATTGTGCTTGGACACATACTGGGAGCCAATGCAGATCTCTCAGGACTGGTGTTATGTGGTCCCGGCGGCCACTCCCAGTCACCAGTCTAGCTGCTGCATTCTGGATTAATTGCAGTTTCTGGGTCACCTTCAAAGGTAGCCCCACGTAGAGCGCATTGCAGTAGTCCAAGCAGGAGATAACTAGAGCATGCACCACTCTGGTGAGACAGTCTGCGGGCAGGTAGGGTCTTAGCCTTTGTACCAGGTGGAGCTGGTAGACAGCCGCCCTGGACAGAGAATTAACCTGTGCCTCCATGGACAGCTGTGAGTCCAAAATGACTCCCCGGCTGCGCACCTGGTCCTTCAGGGGCAAAGTTACCCCATTCAGGACCAGGGAATCCCCCACACCCGCCCGCCCCCTGTCCCCCAAAAACAGTACTTCTGTCTTGTCAGGATTCAACCTCAATCTGTTAGCCGCCATCCATCCTCCAACCGACACAGGACCTTCACCGCCTTCACTGGTTCTGATTTAAAGGAGAGGTAGAGCTGGGTGTCATCTGCATACTGATGAACACCCAGTCCAAACCCCCTGATGATCTCTCCCAGTGGCTGCATGTAGATGTTGAAAAGCATGGGGTAGAGGACAGAACCCTGAGGCACCCCACAAGTGAGAGCCCAGGGGTCTGAACACTCATCCCCCAACACCACTTTCTGAACACGGCCCAGGAGAAAGGAGTGGAGCCACCGTATAACAGTGCCCCCAGCTCCCAGCCCCTCTAGACAGTCCAGAAGGATGTTATGGTCGATGGTGTTAAAGGCCACTGAGAGATCCAGCAGAACTAGGAAACAGCTCTCACCTTTGTCCCTAGCCCGCCAGAGATCATCAACCAGCACGACTAAGGCAGTTTCAGTCCCATGGTGGGACTTGAATCCCGACTGGAAGGGATCCAAATGGTCCGCATCCTCCAGGCGTGCTTGGAGTTGTTCAGCAACCACCCACTCAATCACCTTGCCTAAGAATGTCAGATAATGACTCTACCCATGAAAAAGAGGATGTGCTCTGGAAAAAGAGGACATATGGCATCCCAGGGTCCTAGTGTCCTCACACCTCCTTCCCAAAGCCATGCAAGCACTTAATGGGCTTTGGGAAGGAGGTGGGGGTGCTCTAGGACCCTGCCAGAGTCTTGCACCTGCTTCCCAAAGCTTGGCTTAAGCCGGTGTCGTGAGGGTGGGGGGGGAGGCATCAAATGGCCTTGCACAGGGCAGTATATTACCAAGGTCCATCCCTGTGGCAGGCACTGGGTCCAATCCAGACCTGATCATTGCACCAGGCTGAATCTGGTGCAGGGGCCTGGCCCAATTGTCCTGCCCCATGCACCTTCCACCACATATGAATGTGGCGGGGGCTCCATCACTTTGCAGAGCCCCAGAAGCAGAAAACTGTGTCCTTAAACTTTCATTGTTGCTGTTTTTTCCTAAATGTACTTTTGTTAGCACACCCAAGGGCTGGTCATGGAATTGGGCGGAAATAGGAGATTAAATACATGAATAAAAGGAATGCATGATGTCGTCAGAATCTAGAACAGTAATCTGCGGTTACTTTTTTCCAGGCAGAGGCTACAGCACCTGCAGCTGCTGACATCAGCTGACCCACATCCAGCCAGTCTCCTTGCAAGCTTCTTGTATCAGCACTTTTATCAGAGACCCAGACACGCTTGCTTAATCTGCTGGTACCACAGATGGAGTACCAGCCTGCCTATTAGTTCTGCCATTGGCCTCTGTCCTATCCCCTCTGGTAGCTTGCTTTGCCACAACAGGATTTGTCATGCCCAGTCCTAAAATGGTCATACTTCTCTTGAACTCCCAACTGCATATTACAAGCAGCACAGCAGTTATGGACTAAGCTGCCCTCCTAACATTCATCCCTATGGCACAAGGCTATGTCCTATTGTATAAATAAGAATCATTGTCATTTCTAGCTCCAGCAGCACCTGTTTTGTTTGTCAGTACATCATACCATTTTGCATCTCTTATTTATTATATATTATTGCATAGTCAGCTGGGTGTTGTGTGAAAAAAACACTCAATTTGTAATATATTTTTCCTTTCCCAGGTTCTATACAACAGCAATCACCATAAAACACAAAACAAGAACAAATGGAAGAACTGCAGTATTTAAGACTCAGTTCAAAGACTCTCTTCGGTGATGTCATCTTAAGGACCAAACGTGTCTCTGCCATGGGAACCTGGAAGCCATCAATTCTATGTGATGTCCATATAGGCAATAAAGTCAAACAAAACCTCATGAAAATCACCTCTTTCTTCCTTGCCTTCTGCAGCTCTAATCCTTCCCATTTAATTTCTCCAATAGCTCAATATCCCACACCTGATATGCCATCTTTCCAAATAAACTGATTTCCAAGATCTCACAATAAGCATACTCACTTCTACAGTAATAAAAGTTGCCAGCTCTTTCCTATGGAGGTCTGCCCATTCTCCTTTAAAATAACAGCAGCAGTGGTGGCCCAGGATTAGCTGTGTAACTTCTTGGCTTCGTCGGATACCTTCTTTCATATGGAAGTCTTGGATGCTGACCTTAGAGTACAGGTGGGTGTCCATTGGTGTCCAGAGCTGTAAAAGGACTCAGCTATAGAGCTGCAAATTAAACATTTTGTGTTTTAAGTGCAATATACAATATGACACTAGATGGTGATGGTGAGCCTTATGGAAAATTCAATGTGTTTTTTTAAAACGCTTTTTAAAAAAAGCATTTTCAGAATGTTGCAGATTCTACCTTAGTCTGTATATTTTAAACCAGCACTTTGAATTGGCTCTAGAAATGTATAGGCGGACAGTGTAATTAGATCAGGATGTGTGTTTTATGTTCAAAACATTTGGTCATTGCATTCTGCACCAGCTGCAGTTTCCAAACTGTCTTCAAGGCAGCGCCATGTGTAGTTCATTGCAGTAATCTAATCTGGAGCTTGCCAGGGCACAAACTGGTTTAAAAGCTTGGTTATCCCTGTCCAAATAGGGCCACAGCTGGGCCACCAACCAAAACTAGCAGAAGGTGCTACGCACCCACCTGAGCTTCAAGTGACAGTAATGGATCCAGGAAAAACCCCAGGCTATGAATCTGCTCCTTCAAGGAAAGTGCACAACCCATCCCAGAACCAGTTGAGTGCCTTCTGTTTTCATTGAAATGATGGCAGACGGAGATTCAGAAACACAAGGGTTTAAGCAAATGTGAAGATGGAAGAGATGTGCCAAGCTATTGGTGGGGGCTGGAGGATCATGCAGTGCTGGCCCTGCAAAGGAAAAGGCTAGGCTTTTTGCCAGAGCTAAGAACCAGCTGCAGGCAAAATGACAGGGGAGATGAATTAGTGTAAAGATGTGAGAATACATGCATTAAAGTGCATGACACAAAACGAGGGAGCAAAGTGCAGATCCAGCTGCAGATAATATCCAATTGCCATGCAGAGTGAGGAACCTGCTCCCTCCTTAGCTGAAGCTGATTGTGCTTTCCAATTAAGAAGCACACTGTTTTCCCCTGCTGATTAGTACTCACCAGCCAGCATGCAAATGCCAACAAACCCTCAGTTCATCATTTCCCAATCTAATTACTGGAGGAGAAGGCCAGCAGTGAGCACTGGAATTGAGTGTGTTATTGACTGCCACATACTTTGCCTGCTGTACATACAAGGCAAAGATTACACATTAATCCTCTGGGCAGCTGATGTCTCTTCTAGCCTGTCACCAAATGAAATACTGCTTATAGAACTCATGTTCCATTACAAGGCGTTTCAGTTCCAGAAGGGTTGTTCCTAACCATTTGTCATTAAGGTTTTGTTGTTAAACTCTGACTTCTCAAAGCCCATGAGTTATCTACCACTATTGTACCCATTTCCCAGAGAGTGAAGAGTATGACAGGCGATGGAATACTGAGTTTAACCCAACCCTTGAGAGCCCACGGCTAGATCAGCTAACTGTTGGTTCACCCTGAATGAGCCATACGCTCTTATTTTGGCAGACACGTTTTACCTAGAAACAAGCAATGTAGTCTTGGGTGCTGTTTCTTTGAACAGCAGAGAAATATCATATTATACTCAGCTTTTTGTAGGATAACCAGCCTCATATAGCCAACCTGCTTGTCTAATTAATGCATAAAGGGGTTTATGTATTGCTTAGCTATGTCACTTCCCCCTAAATGGGAGGAAATAGGTGATCAAGCCTTTGTTCCCTTCCCAGTCTACCTGAGAAATCAGTGTGGTTCTTTCCTGTTAGGGAAATTTTAGAACTAAGCTAAGTTATTCTGCCTGTGCAACTTTTCTGACTGATCTATGGAAAAGCACATGAATCGGACCTTTGAAGAATTTGTAAGCAAACCATTTTTAAACTTACCAAATGTGTGGTCTTTTCTTATGCTGGGAAAAGAGTGAAATTTCGGAAGGAACTTCTAAAGAGTTTTGGAACTCACTTGGAAGGGCACATCTTAGAGGTTTTACAGCCTATAGTTCCATGCTTTTCTTTGCTGCCTATTTTATGAATTTACTTTTTATAATGCAGCCAATTTCAAAAGCAGTTGGTCATCACTACTGCTTGTGGCAGTGAATTCCTTCATTTAGCTATACACTAAGAAGAAGAAAAGGTGCCTCTGATTAATTGGACATGGAAGTGATATGAATATATGTATTTTAAAGTACTTATACCTTGTTTTTCTATTCAAAGTTGAACATCCAAAGCAGCTGCTTATAAAAACTGTAGATGGCAAGTGTCTTCTTAGAAGAGGCAATACTTGCTGTGTGAGAGAGCAGAGATGTCTTTTATAATACGAGTTCTGCTGCAACCACATGTATGTGTCACCTGAAGACAGTCTCCTTTCTTAGAATTATTTCTTTTTTATTTTATCTTCTCCTATCATAATATTTATATGGCACCCTTCTTCTGGCAAGCTGTCAGGGTTACTTATTGATAAACAAAGTTAAATAAAATATTAGTGGTCTAAAATATACAGAACAGGCCTGAATAAATCAAAAGGTCTTTATCTGGTTATCAAAACTGGCACCAGATAAGCCTTTCTGGGAGAGATGTTCCACATTCTAGGGAGCCACAACTGCAAAAGTTCTGTTTTCCAGTCACCACCTGCCTAAGGTGGCCTCAAAGAAAGATGATGGACATAAGAGTTGGGCAGGTTCTTGTGGGTAGGGCCTGTCTTTTATGTACTAAGATTCCAAGCCATTTAGAAATAGCTCAAAAAACTTTTGATTGTGTCCATAAATGGACCAGCATTCAATGAAATTGCTTCAAGTCTGACCTGCTATGTTTCCTAGGGCCTGTCCCAGCAAACTGCCTGGCTGCCATGCCTTTAATTGAGAAAATTCCTGAACATTTTTTTTTCATGTACAAATGCATGCAGATAAATTAATAGTTGAGTCAACTAACATCCATAGGATTAATCAGCTAAGGTTTCTTTAATCAGGTTTCAGTCCTCCTAAGGCATATATTTGGGAATGGATTTGTGTACACATATTGGCATTCTCTAAGAGTGCATGCAATGCAGAACATGTGTCTCTGTACAGTGACTATGTCAATGGGAGTGAGTACATGAAGATTTGTGCAATAGATGCCCAGTAAAAACCAATAGGGTCTCATTGATAGCCATTTGTCTGACAATGTGACTATTTCAATTTATGACCATCTCTTGCGGTTCAGAAGAATGCTGTTGATGTTGTTGTAAAAACATCCCAGATTTAAAAGAAAACAAAACACACACATACAACTGAAGAACTAAATCAAATACCATGACACAATAACCACTAAGTATTTGTTTTTTTTCAGTTTAGCTTCAAGAACAAATGAGTATCTCTGAAGGAATACGTGAATTCAAGATTCCACTATAGGGAGAATGCAAGTCAATGAGAATTCACCTTCTGTCTTTCCTGCTTCTCCTCTCCCCAGTTGGAGGCACCCCTATCTTGCTCCATCTGCTCTGTCAAAAAAGTACCTCACACTGCCATCTAGTGACAGAATATCTTCAATATCTGTCCTGAATCACTGTAGAAAAAAATGTATTACCCACTAAAAAAATAGATGAGACTAATCCAGTCTAATGACAGAAGGCTGCCTAGTTAGGGTGTGCAGATGGAAATATAGGATTTCCCTCAAATATTAAAGGAGAATTCATTCTAATTTGCCTGAATCAATTCCATAAATGATCTAGGCTTTTTGTTACAGGTGAAGACTAAATATAGCTATAGACAGATATCAGAGATCAATCTCTGTAGAGGTCTTATGGAGGAAAAGTTTTGGAATCTTTCATGAAATGTTTTAAAGACAAAGGACATGAGGGAAGTGTGTTGGATAAGATCAATGGCCAATTCCAGTCAAGCGTCCTGTTCTCACAGTGGCCAACCAGAAGTTGTACTCCCATCAGCCCCAGCCAGGATGGCGAATGGTCAAGGATGATTGGAGGCACAATATTGGCTATTATACTGGTGTAAAGAAAGGGCCACAGCTCACTGGCAGAGAATCTAATTTGCATGTGGAAGCACCCTAAGCTAGATGGAGTGAGAGTTTGGTTCTATAGAAAGCAGCTTCCTATGTTCCTAGTGAACTCACAAGTGATTGAAAAGTTCTTGTGTTGACAATGAACAATTAAGCTATTCTTACCAGTAGTTGAGAAGTTCCAGGAATGCAGCATTTGACTAGAGGCTTATGGCATTTTGTAACAATTGAGTTGAACACAACTGGAGCCACAGCTTAAATACTCCAACAGACACTCATATATAGTACACTACTAGATGTAAGATATGTAGAGAAAGGCAGCAAGCACCCCCAAATGCTGTTTTCTTACAGAACCCAAACTTAGCTTTGACTTGGTCCATCTCTCATGTCTGCCTTAAGCACTATTCAGGTGTTGAATTCATGCAATCAGAATCACGTGAGGGACAGAGGGTGTGCTGGCTGACCCCACCACAGTGATGCATATAAGGAACCTGTTGTAGTTGTGGAGGTTCCCTGCATGATTTAGAACCATACGTGTTCCCCTGTACAGCAAGCATCCCGCTGCAGATTTTACCTTCCAGTGTATGGAGTATGGTGGGAACAGGTGAGACTATACCAACCTTAGCTAAGAGTCAGGGGAGAGAGACATGCCCCCTTTCATTTCCTATTTGTCCAACAACAAGCTCCCATGGAAGCACATCAACAAAATATTCTGGCTATGAACACTTCTTTGTCAAGTCCAAGATTCTGGCCAGGTACTACCTCAAAGCATATCACAATGATCATCTGACAGCAAAACTGATAGCAGGATTCATTACAATACATAACACAGGGATCTTGGTTTTGCTCATGACTATGACCCGGAAAAAACTGTCTGCAGAAGCAGACAAATGCCAGCTCCCTTGGCCTGTAAAGCGAGATGAGTGCTGCAACCCCAGAGTCGTTCATGACTGAACTTAATTGTCAGGGGTCCCTTTACTTTTACCTTTAAGGGCTTCCTTTGCGAGAAACCAGAGGCTGATTTCAGTGTTTATGTGCAGACTTGAAACATGCGAAGGCATAATACAGGCCTCTGCACATGGCCTATGGACACATACCAGCAAATTCAGCTTGAACAGTTAAAGTTGATTTGGACAGAAGCAGATTTGGAGAAGTTGATTTGGAGCTCATGCAGAACAAACCTGCTTCCATCTGCTTCCCCCACCCCCATCAGACTTTTTGCAATAATAAATGATAGGAAAATACACTGGAAAGTGTGGGACAACACTTGCTTGAGGCAACATCATGTAACCTCCCTGAAATCAAATCACAATGAATGCTCAATGAATAGCCGAAATTGTGTAGCCTCCCTGAAAACAAATCAGAATGAATGTTCAATAAACAGGTCATACAGAAGTGCCCTGTGGCATATGTATCAGGCAGGTTTCAGCTCCAACTTTATTCCAGAAAATATTCTTGGTGGTGTTATAGTGACCCTTGCCCTGCTCTGCCACCATGCTGTCTCTGTTTGCAAATTGTTGACTATAGTGGTGGGGTCTTTGGTTTCTGGCTGATGTATTACACATTAATAGGATATATATATACAGAATATGTTGCATGGTGATCTGTGTGAGATTAGAACCAGCAATGTCCCTTTCCTGTGCTCTTTAATGAGCAATAATGAGAGCCACACCAGCCGATACCTTTTGCTTAGCTGCTGGCTCTCTTCCAGCTTCACCACTGGCTCTCTTTTAAAAGGGCTGGGAAAGGGACATTTTCTAATGAAAAGCATCTTTTGAAATGAAAAGGGAAAGCCGCCTGCATAATGACTGCAGGGGGATAACATGCTTAATCCTCGGAAGCAAGGGAAAAGATCACATTTAATCCATACAGTGCCAGGAGGAGAGTATAGAAGAGAAAGCGGAGGCCAAGCGAAGGAGCAGCGAGAGCACAAAGGAGCCACGTCTCGTGACAAGGGATTACGGTGCCCTCCAGGGCTGACACCACATTGCACCCAGGCCAGGATGAATGCTGGGATTCCCACGTGGAAGTACAGTTATATTGCCCAAAGTGCATCTTCTGGTCACAAGGTCCATAGAGTTCATACACTAATGTGAGATGAGGGGCTTTTTTCTTTGCATATATATTTATAGTCTTGCCAGTTCCCTATATCAAGTATTCAGCATTACTTGTTAACGGAGGGGGGGGGGATAAGTTTCATGCAGTTCCCAAACAATTTAATATTGCATTAAGCAGCACACCAGCTTATCCAAATATCTTGTTATCCGAAGAAGCTAGTTACAAATTACTCTCTGGTCTGATTTGTTCTGCCAGTCATCAAAAGCATATTTTATTTATTATTTATGAAGACATTTATAAGGCGCTCTTCAGCTTAAAGACTCAGAGCCGTTCACAAGTCATTATAAAAACTAAAACACCGTCGTATAATTATATTCATGAATAGAAAATGCAGCTGAACAGGTTTAAGAACGCCAGTTAAAAATACACATCAAAAATTTTATCAGATTAAAACAATGTAGTTGATATATTGGAAGGCAGTGAAAGGATCTTTGTTGGGAAATACATGATTAGGTTCTGTGGAAAGTTCCCCAGGAAAAGCATTTCATATGCAGGGGTGCCATCGCTGAAAAGGCCCTTCCTCTGGCCACCAGCCACCTAATTTTAGATGATGCATATGATTAGCTTTCTGGCTCCTGCAGGAGGAGGCAGCCTTATGGAAACCCTGTATGGGATATTTTTAAAAGAAGAAAAAAATAAATAATGCAAGGGTAAACTAGTTGGGCCATAAGAGGAAATATGATCAAAGTGACTGGCAGGGTGGGTCGGTTACTCTTGATATATTCCGCCCGCCTACCCCCCAAAATGAAATATTGTAAATGAAAAATAAGTTGTTATCACAAAAAGAACAATTGATGCAGAATAAACCCTGTTCTGGCAAAAAAAAACAACAACCCCAGAAGCAAACTAATCAATTGAATGGGTAGCAATGTTTCATCAAGATGGTTACCACCATCTGCATGTATTGCATGTAGCTACACAGCCAGCTGCTTCCTCTTATCTTGTGTTAAAATCAGGCACCTCCTGGATATCTTCTGATGTGATCTTGTAACACTTGCCTTCATGGGTTGAAAAGAAATGGCATATCCTGGGGTCTTGCAATAGTCTTTGCCTTTCCCACCAAAAAGGAAGCGAGCCTTGTTTTGCTTTTAATTTGATGGGCCAACCCCAAAGAGTGCTCAGGAGTGGCTTCTCAGCAAACTACAAGAGATGTGGCAAGTGAGGTGCCATGGTCTTCAGTCCTAGCACCATTGTAGTTCAGCGTCCATACAACTGCCTTGGACAAAGGCATAGAAAGGTGTTTATCAAATTTTCACATGATACCAAACTAAGGGTGGAGCCAATAGCTGGGAGCTAGGAGTCAGGAGTCAAGAGCAACCAAGAGACAGGGTCAGACACAGGAACTGTAAAGGACAAATACTGACCAGGAAAGGCAGCAATTTCACAGATGCAGAATCCAAAATTTGAGGAAGGGATGGGCTGCTTGAAGTGGACACGGTAACATTTGTACACCTGAGAGTTACATGTTGTTTTCCATTCTGCAACTCACCAGCCCATAGAACAGGAAGCTCGCGGTTCAAATTCCTGCTTGGTATTGCATCACCATCTTCATTTTATTCATCCTCACAACAACTCTTTAGGAGTGGGGAATTTTTTTCATCCCGGGGCCTGCATTCCCTCATTGGCACCCTGCCAGTGAGCAGTGGAACCAGAGGCAAAAGTGGGTGTGGCTAGAAGTGGGTGGAGCAATTGATATGTCCCTTACCTTTGCACAGCAGACTACATTCTAGCCTCACAGACGTCAGAGGTTTCTATATACAAACAGCCACCTCTCCATCCTCCATCGCAGTTTGCAGGACACATTCCAGCCAGGCAGAAGCACTCAAGGAGAGCACAGAGCAGGGCTGGTGAGTTGTGTGGTCTGGGGAAAAGGGGTTTGGTCTAGGAATCTGGGCATGGCCTCAGATCTGTCCTAAGGAAAATATACTGAGGCCTAGAGGGGAACATTCTGTCCTGGGGTTCACCACCCTTGCTTTAGGATAAATCATTATGGTCTCTGTTTACAAATGTGGAAAGAAGGCTGGAGAACAATGTCTCATCCAAAGGATAATAATAAGCCTATGGCTGACTAGGAACTTGAAATAGCTTTTCATCCTCAATTTTTCCCTTTGATCTGACACCAGTTTTTCTTCCAGGGACCCAGAGGGAGGGATAAGGCTGATTCTATCAAATAAGCCTACAGTGCTGTACCCCAGCTTTTCTCCCAGTGGGGATGTGCAATATTAAATTTTAAGCACCAGCTACGAGCCCCTTGTCTCTGGCAGCCCAGAATCCTAGGCAAAAGAAATTCCAAACACACAGCTTGATCTTTGGACCTTGGCCTCTTAGCACTCCTTTTATTATAGCCCCAAAGAGCAGCCCTCGTGTGCTCCCTCCAACTGAATAGCCTGGCGCTGCGTCTTCAAATAGGGCATTTGCCTCACTCTGTAGGCAGGCGATGCTGTGAGAATGTACCTTAATGAGGAGAGGAGTTGTGGAAGGGAAGTGCTGTTGGAACTTGGCAGGCATCTTACTGACTGCACAATTAGCACCGAACAACTCCCTAATGATTGTTATAAACTTTTAAACCAACTAATGGGTCCTGGGAAAAAGAGGTTCATGGAAAGTACAAAGCATAAAAGAGTGAACACAAGCTGTGACATTTTAAATGAGAAAGCAGAAACCAGTCTCTCTGAAAGTGATTATGGAATTATAGTTCTGCAGTCGTTATCTGGTAGTCAGTGATGTGCTCAGAATTCAAAGCCGAGACTCTGTCCTCATTCTGAGTGTAGTCAGTGCAGCAGGAAGCAGTGATGTATTGATGGTTGTCATGGCTGGGGAAAGGGTCTTCCCTTGAGTCAAGGGGCCAGTTTGAAAGGGACACAAAAATACTCCCTTAGTCACTGTGCTGGTACAAGGGGCACTACTGAAAGAGCAGGACCCATCTTATTTCCTTTCATCCTTCATTAGTTATTCCTGTGAACATGCAAAGATAGGTGAATCATTCCCCGTGTGACTACCCCAAAGTTACTGTTTCTGGATTTTGGATACTAAATTGCTCATTGTGTTTCTCACTGCAGTAAATTTGACATTGGAGTGGGGAAAATGGTTCAGTCATGCTGGTGGATAATGAGTAAATTTATTGTTTCACATTAAAAATCAATTTGTTTTTCTAAATTAAAATATTGTAATATATTATTGTACTGCAACCAATACCATCACATTCTTTTATGTTATGTCATGCTTGTTAGATACAGTCTATACCGTATTGGCCTGAATATAAGCCTCACTTTTTCCCCCAAATTCTGACTGTGAAAAGTTAAAGTGCGGCTTAAATTCACAACCTTATGTGAATTTATGAATTGGCTTTTACGATATCGCTGCTGAAACAGACATACGGTAAAATGGAACAGATGTGAGTGCCTGCGGAATTTTAAGGGAGCAGCTTATTTTCAGGTATTGTCTTATTTTGTTGCCCCCCCCCCCTTGAATTTTAAAGGTGCGGCTTATATTCAGGTGTGGCTTACATTTGGGCCAATACGGTATTTGACTTGATCCAGAATTGATGTATTTCTGGACCTGCATGTGCCAAAAGGTATAGTTTTGTTTTGCCTGTTTATTCTGTGATTGAAATTGCATTGCAGTTATTATTAGCAGAGATAGTTGTGTACACTAAAAACTGAGAGAATAGCCCTAATTTATATGCTGAATCTATCTGATTTTTTATTAATAGCATAGAGAACAAGTCCTCTTAATTGCCATTTAGCATTTTCCAGTATTTAAAGTGCTTCACATGCATTATCTCATACCTTACAATATCTCGTTGTTGTTTTCCTTTCTCCATTCTGCAACTCACCAAAAGGGGCACCAGCCCATAGAACAGGAAGCTCGCGGTTCAAATTCCTGCTTGGTATTGCATCTCCA
Organism: Podarcis filfolensis; assembly: GCF_964270895.1. Lineage (NCBI taxonomy): Eukaryota > Metazoa > Chordata > Lepidosauria > Squamata > Lacertidae > Podarcis > Podarcis filfolensis. The sequence goes on from NC_139609.1 coordinate 64,754,948, forward strand.
TCTTCATTTTGTTCATCCTCACAACTCTTTAGGATAGGAGTGGGGAATCTTTATAAGATAAGACAGTATTATCTATCTCTCACATTGCAGATGAGAGGACTGAGGCAAAGAAAGAATAGTTTGCCTAAGACCACCTAGTGTGCTCATGGCAGAGGTGATATTCACATTTAATATCACTTCAGTCTCATAGCCACTAGGCTACACAATATTACTAAGCTAGCGGTCTGAAACCTTTTTGATTTGGTGCCCCACAAGTCCAAATTTACTTAGTATGATGCCCCATTGATTTATTATCATATAAATGTCGGACCTTGCTCTTTGGCAGCTATCAGTTCCATGTGTTTTAGCTGCAAGATTGCCTGTCTTATAGGTAATCCAAGCAAAAAAAATATATTAGGCATAATATGCCTATTAATGTACAAAAAGTTAGTCACAGTTTTGTTTATGGGAATTTAAGAATACCAAGAAACTGATTGCAGGATAATCAGAGGAGAGTTGCAATAGTCACTCAAAACAACTCCCTTTATGAGCACATTCACCACATCGGCCACCAGCCAGCAAAGAAAAGTCCCAAGTGTTAAATGCAAGACTGGAGACTTTATAATGTTCAGTTACAAACTATAAGAAGTTTGGTCACTTGTTGTAAATGGTACTTATCATACTCACGAATGATTAGAAGAAATTATTTGAGGTTTGCTTCTAAAGCCTATGACCCACTTGCACATGGTTTGTGACCCACTTGTGGTCATGACCCACAAGTTGGAAAACACTGAGGCATGCACAGATTCCAAGCTGCTGCTGTAATGATGCTGTAATGTTGTGATCTATGTTCAGAGGAAATATACCACTCTGTGCCAAATTTTGGGGAGAGTAGGGTTTAAGCAATAGGGAATGGCTATTTCCATCTAGCACTGCTTGTGAACTTTCCAAGAATATTTGGTGGACCACTGTGGTGAACAGAATCCTGGACTAGGATTAGTCATCTTCATCCCAAGCAGACCCAAGATCAACTTCTCAATGTCTTATCATACATTTATATGGTGGAGGTAGTGGTGTGGTCCACCCTAAGTCAGGCTGGACCCAGTTGAAGATCCAAAATCCTACATCCTGTCCAAGATGAGAATGCATCCTCCACTCTGGTTCTACTGTTTTCTTGCACTAATCAATATCTCCACCTGGTAGTTTCTGTGGCAACCAGTCGCCTGCACCATTAATCAGACAAAAAGATATGTAACACTTGGCTGGAGTCATTAGCTTATCAATGCAACTATTTTGACCCCTTTAAGAGTCTCTTTTTCTGTATATTTCCATTTTACAGATATAAATCACTGGCTTGGAGACAACCCCAAAGATTCCCTCCCACCCTACAAGTCTGTAATAATACATGTGATAAATTTTCCACACCTGCAGACTCTCACACACAAGGCCTCATGCAATTTCCTACCTAGAAATTATTTCTGTACAGAAAATGTTGTCACCTGCAAAGTGGTACCTAAGTAGCTTAGATCTCTGGCATTTGACTCCCAGGGTCAGAACGTGGGCAATGTGGCATGAGCCCCTTTCCCTTTGAGTCTCTTCCTTTGCCAGCCTAGGGCTACTGCACAGCACTTCTTTCAGCTGCATCTTGAAAAGCTTTTCTCTTCTTTCTTTTCAAAAGCGCTTCAATGGCTTCTGGGAAACTGAAGGCAGGGAGAGAGAAACTCTCTCCTGCTGACATTTGCACATTTGCTGTTTCCTCTCTCCTCTCTTTGTCAGCATGAAACTTTTGGTCCCTGTGCACATCCTCTGATTCTTCCACTCTTCTCCCGCAGAGTCTGTCTTCCTCGTTGCACCTGGCACCAAGGAAGAAGATAAATCCTGACCCGGGAAGCTGATACTTTGTACCTCAAGCGAGATGAGATGAGATGCACACTCTTTGGGGAAAGGTTACAGCTTTGGGGACTTCTTAGTATGAAGAAAAGGGAAGTAAGACGTGACATGATAGATTACGAAATTGTGCATGGCTTGGTGAACGAGGAGAGGGACAAGTTTTTCTCCTCTCATAACATTCGAACTCATTGACATCTAAAGGAGCTGATGTTGAGAGATTCAGGACAGGTTAAAAAAGGTACTTCTGGTCATGACGACTATGTTCTGCCTCCACAGCTGCTGTTTGTGTCACAGGTAACCTCTCTACCTTCTCAGGCTTCTGCTGACAAGAAACCTCAAGGCCCCTGTGGCGACCACACAGGGTCCCTGGACGTTTCACCATCTATTGATCCCTGTGCCACCACTTTATTTCTCGCTGCCAACACCCAGGCCCTACCTGGGACAATACTGAGTGCAGTCAGGGTTAAATTGAAACATAAACTTTTGTTTGTTTATTGCAGTTTAACAAGCGTGTGGTTTCATAAACAGTATCAGTCAATTACATTCATGGGGTGCCTATCCAGACCTATAACTTTCACGACCTGCTCTCACTCGCTAAACCACCTCTCAGATATTTACTTGTCTGCCTAGCCCCTAACTGTTCCTGACTCAGCCTATTTCACTACACTAACTCAACCTACCCGCAAACTCTATCCCAATTCACTCCCACTCCAACCAACCACCCAACGCCCAATGAACTCCTCCCTGAACTCTCCCCAGAGCTGGTTTTATAGTCCCTCTGAGTCTGCCCCCCCCGGGTCCTGATTGGGTAACCTGTTTAACTATTTCACCTCCAAGATACATAAAGACCAAGCCGGCTTTCTCCCGGGTAGACACTTGTCTGACAACACGAGGAATATAATTAACATTCTGGAGAAGTTGCAAGTGAACATTAACACTAAAGCAGCCTTAATCTTTGTAGATGCGGAGAAAGCCTTTGATAATATTTCTTGGACTTTCATGAAGAAAAATCTTCAGGGGATGGGGGTTGGTCAAGGGTTTGAAAATGGTATAAGTGCAATTTACTCAGAACAAAAGGCTAAACTAATAGTTAATAATGTGGTGACAGAGGAATTTAAGATAGAGAAAGGGACACGACAAGGCTGCCCAATTTCCCCATTGCTTTTTATTTCGGTCCTGGAGGTTTTGCTAAATATGATCAGAAGGGACCGTTTGATTAAAGGTATACAGGTCGGAGCCAAACAGTACAAATTGAAAGCTTTTGCAGATGACTTAGTACTGACGTTACAGGAGCCAGAATCTAGTACTAAAAGAGTACTAGAACTGATTCAGGAATTTGGTCATGTGGCAGGATTTAAGTTGAACAAGTTAAAAACTAAAGTTCTTGAGAAAAACTTAACACCGATTGAGAAAGAGAGGTTTCAGAAGGAGACAGGTTTAACATTGGTTAAGAAAGTAAAATACCTGGGGGTTAATATGACTGCTAAGAACTTAAACTTATTTAAAGACAATTATGAGAAATGTTGGTCAGAAGTGAAAAAGGATCTAGAAATATGGTCAAATTTGAAGCTTTCCTTGTTAGGTCGAATTGCTGTTATAAAGATGAATGTATTGCCAAGAATGTTATTTTTGTTTCAATCATTGCAAATTTTGGACAAAATGGACTGTTTCAAGAAGTGGCAGAGAGACATTTCTAGATTTGTCTGGCAGGACAAGAAGCCCAGAATAAAATTTAAAATATTAACTGATGTAAAGGAAAAAGGTGGATTTGCCCTGCCAGACCTTAAACTCTATTATGAATCAGCAGCATTCTGCTGGTTGAAAGAATGGCTGCTTCTTGAGAACACAGACATTTTGGATTTAGAAGGTTTTAACAACGTTTTTGGGTGGCATGCATATTTGTGGTACGACAAGGTTAAAGCACACAAAGCATTTAAAAACCATATTGTCAGGAAAGCATTGTTTAATGTCTGGATAAGATATAAGGACCTACTTGAAAATAAAACCCCAAGGTGGTTATCACCGATGGAAGCGAAGGCTCAGAAAAAGCTCAATATGGAGGCCAAATGGCCGAAATATTGGGAAATTTTGGAACAAGAAGGAGACAAATTGAAATTGCAGAGTTTTGAGAAATTAAAAGATAAAGTGCGAGACTGGCTTCACTATTATCAAATAAGGGAGGCTTACAATCTGGACAAAAAAATTGGCTTCCAGGTGGAAAAATCAAAATTGGAAACAGAACTGTTAGATCCCAAAACTAAGATACTTTCAAGAATGTATAACTTGCTGTTGAAATGGAATACTCAGGATGAAACGGTTAAATCTGCTATGATTAAATGGGCACAAGATGTTGGACATAACATTATGTTTGCTGACTGGGAACAGTTGTGGACCACAGGTATGAAATTTACGGCATGTAATGCCTTAAGAGAGAATATTATGAAAATGATATACAGGTGGTACATGACACCAGTCAAGCTTGCAAAAATATATCATTTGCCCGATAATAAATGTTGGAAATGTAAAGAAAATGAAGGTACATTCTTTCACCTTTGGTGGACGTGCCCAAGGATAAAGGCTTTCTGGGAGATGACATATAATGAAATGAAAAAGGTATTTAAATATACCTTCTTGAAGAAACCAGAGGCCTTTCTCCTGGGCATGGTCGGCCAATTGGTGCCAAAGAAGGATAGAACTTTCTTTATGTACGCTACAACAGCAGCAAGAATACTCATCGCAAGGTATTGGAAGACACAAGATTTACCCACCCTGGAAGAATGGCAGATGAAAGTGATAGACTATATGGAACTGGCGGAAATGACTGGCAGAATCCAAGACCAGGGAGAAGAGTCGGTGGAAGAAGATTGGAAGAAATTCAAAGATTATTTGCAGAAACATTGTAAAATTAATGAATGTTAAAATTATGTTGGATTGAAATCAAGTGGCCTTAGCAACGAGGTTAACAAGAATATGCAAAAATGGATTGATAACGGATGAAAATGTAAAGTTATAATATGTTGAGATATAGAATTAAGATAAAAGAAAGAGGGTAAGGATTTGCTGAATTAACCATGTGAACGGGAATACAAAAAAGGGAGGTGTGAGGAGGTCGGGGAAATAAGCAAACGAAATTTAAGATATAAAAAGATTGATTTGTTTTTTAACTATTTTCTATTTATTTTTTCTGTATTTTGTATCTTTTTTATGTATTTTTGTACTTTTTGTATTCTTTTTTTCTTTTTGTTTTCTTTTTTATTCTGTAACTTTCTTCTTTTTGTAAAACTTTAATAAATATCTTTTTTTAAAAAAAAAAATTCCACCTCCAGCACTCTCATGCTAACGTCACAGCCCCTGTCCTTTCCCTTTTTTTGTCCTTGAACTGGGCTTGACAGCCTTTCCAATGAAAGACTCCTACAAAGAGATGGCTGCCTCTCTTTTCAAATACACGTCCATCCTGTGTAAGATGGGACTCATGGCCATCCTACCAGTAATGGGTCAAGGAAAGTAGGAATGAACTACATGAGTGATATTTACACATCATGGGTGTTTGAATAACACACTGTTGACTGCAGATTGGCAGAGCTGTTTCATTTTTTAAAATACATTTTTATCAAAGCTTTTTCATAATACAATCAGATAAAAGAGACTAATCTAAATAAAAACAAAATCATAGAGAAAAGAAAAGAGAAAACAAAAAGTCCTATCTCAAAGGTAGCTCTTAACCCATGTCTCACACAGAAAGTGGTGGGCCCTCCCAGCTCTCATCTAGGAGCTTTCCTTTCTTCCGCCTGCCTCTCACCCAGGATCCTTACAACAACTATCCATCACCTTCATGTGTGTGCAATCTTTGGACCCCAATAACAGGCCAGAGCAGAGGACACCAAATGAGAGAGAGAGAAAGAGACAAGAGAAGAGAAGAGAAGAAGAAAAAACTTCTGATTATCCATACACCAGTTCCATAAAATAAATTATTCAAAACATTCACTCTAGGATGACATCACAACTGTTCTACTTTCTGTTAAGCAATATTTTCCCAATCTTCAGACCAAATGTCTCAAATTCATTTATTTTCCTTTTCAGACAAAAAGTCCAAAAGAGGTTCTTGAATTATTATTATTAATAATAAATGTAAGCAATGGTTTTCTCTGATCAGACATATCAGCTTTGCCTCCAAACATTTCTCCCTATTAAGAATAAGAACTGTTTCTGTCTGTCCATATAAAAGTCTCTCCACTGTATTCATATGTTGAGATATTATTCCATTGTTCTTTTCTTGTTCTGTACCCATTATTTTGCCCCCTGTTCTGTATCTGAATCTTAAATTGGCAGAGTTGTTTCAGAGCCCTTTGAAAGAGATAATATTAACCATTTCACCCATGTCATTTTCCCACTGTAAATCCATCCTGTGCTCTCAGTTTAGTATTATGTTTTGGAATTTTTTCTGTAACACTGCTTCATTTTTAGCCATTATCATTTTCATCCAGCCATTATTGCAGGTGTCTGTGAGCTTGCTTGCAGTCCTAAAACCTGAAGAAAGCCCGTTGTGTTATCTGCATTGGCAGCTGGTGCCATATTGGAATGTATATGTTCACTGGGGTTTGTAATTTCTGCCGCTGTTCATTGCACAAAATCACCTTATATGTTGTCAAATCATAAAAGGGTTTTCAACCTTGCCTTTTAATGCTCCACTCTTATGTTTAAACACACCAAGGATTCTCTCATTAGGTGGAATCATGTACCAGGATCCAAATGAACCATGAATTTCCTCGGTTCAGTCACAATAACATCAGGTTCCAGCATTTAGTTTCTCTGAACTGGACCCAGCAGTACCAAGAGTTTTGAATTAACTCAGAGGCATAGTTAACCTCAGTATTCAGTATCGGAACTCTTATTAAATCTGAATGCATTTGCCCTCTTTCCTATATATATATATTGTCCAGTAGCACCTTAGAGACCAACTAAGTTTGTTCTTTGCTTTCATTGATCTTTAAGGTGCTACTGGACAATTTATTTATTTATATATATATATATTTCTACTGCGTCAGACCAACACGGCTACCTACCTGAAGACAGAAAAAAGTTAGCTGCTCAGTTCTGACAATTACAGAAAGGTAGCCGTGTTGGTCTGCCATAGTCAAAACAAAAAAAATTTTTTTCTTTCCAGTAGCACCTTAAAGACCAACTAAGTTAGTTCTTGGTATGAGCTTTCGTGTGCATGCACACTTCGTCAGATACACTTCGTCAGATCCCAGTGTATCTGACGAAGTGTGCATGCACACGAAAGCTCATACCAAGAACTAACTTAGTTGGTCTTTAAGGTGCTACTGGAAAGAAAAAAATTTTTTTTGTTTTCAGTTCTGACAAGAAATAGTTAACAGAGCCAACTAACTTCTCTGCCTATGCACCTTACCGCATCTCATGGCACACCTCAAAAAAACAGTCCTAGAAAAATCATTGCAGCCAAAGGACTCTCCCTTTAATTTCTGCCTCTAGTTTTGCAATTCTTAGATTCCCCACCCTCCTTGTAAAACAAAGGGAATAACCAGTTTGGGGTTCCTCAAGATAAAAGCAAGGAGGTGAACGATCCTGCTCTCAACCCAGGGAAAACCAAACCAACAAGGTGAATCAATTGATAAAGGTAAAAGGTAAAGGAGCCCTGACGGTTATGTCCAGTCGGAGACGACTCTGAGGTTGTGGCGCTCATCTCGCTTTACAGGCTGAGGGAGCCACTGTTTGTCCGCAGACCATTTTTCCAGGTCATGTGGCCAGCATGACTGAGCTGCTTCTGGCGCAACAGAACACCAAAACCAGAGCAGCACACAGAAACGCCGTTTATCTTCCCGCCAGAGCGGTACCTATTTATCTACTTGCACTTTTTGGTGTGCTTTCAAACAGCTAGGTTGGCAGGAGCTGGGGACAGAGCAATGGGAGCTCACCACGTCACAGGGATTTGAACTGCTGATCGGCAAGCCCAAGAGGCTCAGTCGTTTAGACCACAGCGCCACCCACATTCCCATCCCAATCAATTGATAAGAGACCTGCAATAGGTATTAAAGCAGGAAGGAGAAGGAGACCTTTCTTGCCATTCCTCCCCACCTTGCACCCCATCACCACTCACGCCTTTTTGGAAGGCATGCTTCACACTCTGTGAAACATAGGTTTCTTAAAGCTGACAAATGATTTTGTTTCCCTGTCCTTTCTGTCCTTTTTAAATAGTAGTAGTTAGAGATGAGAAGAGAATCCAGTTTAAGGAGGTGGTGCAGAGGGAGGGGGATTAAGCCTTTCCATGCACTATATTTTCAAGCAAATATCCCCTCCCCCTACCCAGCCTGCTATTTGCGATACTGTTTGCTGCAAATACCAGCTAGAGGGAGCCGTTTTCAGTGGGAGGGAAAGGGTTAAGAGTTCTCCCCACTTCGGCTTCTACTTTAAAGGAGGGAAAACACAAAAGAGACAATGTCATAAGCCTGGTTTTGTCCTGACCCACTGTGAAATTCTGGATTTTGACAGCTACAGCATTTCTGAGTCCTGCACTAAATTCCCTCTTCTAATCCACTGTTAATAAGCTCTGTCCTTATGGGGTGTTTTTAGGGGGTGGCTTAGGGGTCCTGCCCCACATGTCTTTGTGCTGAGCCCCAGATATCCTCCCCTCCCCCTTCTGTTTAAAACTTCCACATAAATTTGTTTTACAGGGAAGCTTTGTGCCTGAAAATTGGCCTAGGTTTGCACCTTTAAACATTTATTTTGATTTTAAATGATTATAAATCACTCGAGTTATAAAATCCGTGGTGTATGGGGAGGGATGGATGAAATATAAGCCAAAAATAATACAGTTAAATAACAGTACAACATTAGAAGACAATCAACAGACAATATTTTTTGAAAAATGAAAAGGTATTAAATTATCATATGCAAATACTATGCAAATATGTGCCCATGGGGCTGTGCCTCTAATAATGTAAGGACCCAGCAGCAGTGGCGTAGCGTGGGTTGCCAGCACCCGGGGCAAGGCAAGTAATTTGCGCCCCCTAACCCGTGGATTTGCGCCCCCTAACCCATGGATTTGCCCTAACCCCAGATGTTGCGCCCGGTGCGGCCCGCCCCCCCTGCACCCCCCACGCTACGCCACTGCCCAGCAGCACCTCTTCCTCTCCTCTTTTGCCTCTGAGCACCTTTTCTTTTTCATTGGCTCTACCAAGATGTGGCTGGCATACGTCTAGTGAAGAGACCTGGGCACAGTAACACCACTAGCTAAGCTTCAAGAAGTGCAAGGTGCCTGATGGGGCAACGAGAAATCAATCGTCATACTGGATAGATTCATTGAAGTGAAGGAGCCGGGAGAGGGAGGCAGGCTTAAGCTGCTTCATTAGATTAATTGGCCTTGGCATTTTAAATAAGGAAAGATGGATGTGGGGATAATAGGGTAAGTGTGGATTATTCTTCATTCTCCTTGGCTGCTCCCGCCTTTACAGTGGTACCTCAGGTTACAGACGCTTCAGGTTACAGACTCCGCTAACCCAGAAATAGTAGGTTACAGACTCTGCTAACCCAGAAATAGTACCTCGGGTTAAGAACTTTGCTTCAGGATGAGAACAGAAATTGTGCTCCGGCGGTGCGGCGGCAGTGGGAAGCCCCATTAGCTAAAGTGGTGTCTCAGGTTAAGAACAGTTTCAGGTGAAGAATGGACCTCCAGAATGAGTTAAGTACTTAACCCGAGGTACCACTGTACTTGGATGTTTTGGGCAATGGGAATAATCCAAGCAAGAGAACCACTCAGGAATTACAGGTGCTTTTAGCTGTCATCCCGATTCATGGGAAAGGTTTACCTCTGATGTCTTCTCCCTGTAGTTCCATACACTATACCTCCACTGGCAGAAACAATATGCCTTAGAACGCCAAGATGGTTCTGGCCTTTGTTCACCTTCTTCTTCCCAGCACACCCCTGGTCCAAGCAGCTCCTCCCCATCCATCTGCTACCCCAAGCCTTTTTTTAAAAAGGCATATTTCTCCTCTGAGCACAGCCTGCCCCCTCCCCGTCACCTTGGCAACCCTCATCTGCGCAGGCCCAAGGATTCCTCTTGGATGGGGTCTCATGTTAACACCTCTATCCCAGGTAAGGCCCTGGCTTGGAAAGGAAGTTTTCCACTGGACTGGAATCTTTCCTTCAACACTCCAAATATTAACTAGATTCTGACATTTGTTAATTTCGTTAATTTCTTGGGTTTAGGGGGGTCTCCCCACTAAAAAGCTTGTAACCAAAAACTTCACTAGGCTATGTTTGAATGGAGGCAATTGCTGGTCCTTATTGGTTAGAAACAATAATAAAACAGCAGAAATTAGAAACTTAGTTGTGTTCTCAGAATAACTGAGTAGATGGGTGGGAATAATTTTGGCTACAACTATTTACCATGTAATAAGCAATCTCTCTGCCTTCTGTCTTTCTTGCCAATGATCGTTTTTACAGCCCAGATAACTAATGGCTTAATGAAACTAAGTCTCATATATGCTATCTCGCATGCCACTGCCAGTCTCAACACACTCACTAGTAATCATTTCCTCTTCCAGGGGAGGGGGGGGAGCTAAATGCAGAGGTAAATGCATTTAATTAGTAGTGATGCCATCCCACTCAAGGCAATTTAACTTCATTTGGCCATGAAGATGTTTGCAGCTGTTATTCCAAATTCAGTTCTCTAGCACCAAGGATGTCTCATAACTGTCAAGAGAGATGCTTCTGAAACTTTATCAAGCTGTGCAGTTACCTAGAGCAGATTTAAAACAAAAGACAAAAAAACCCCTCTGTGGTTCAATTTGGGCGGGCCCCTTTGCATCACCGAATAAGAGGACAAAAGAAGACACAGGTCCCCATGGATGGAGTGGAGTCCCCATGGTAGCTTCCCAGCAGGTGGGTCATATAGCTTACTGAGAGGAGGGGGAGGGATGAGGGCAATAGGATAGTCAGACCACTGCCTCCTTTCTCTCCCTGTAAGCAGCAGTGACCCACCTGCCATGAATCTAGCATAGCAGCTCCACCCCACTCCACTGAGCTACTTGTAGATCTGTATATAATTTGGATACATACATACATGCATACATACATATGTATAGATGCACATTTAGGGGAAAAAATACTATAATTTATATAGACATGCAATGCATCTCAGCACACTGTGGAAGTTTGGGACCAGGCAACCTGTTTGCCTGCACAGTCTGCTGTCTGGGTGCTGTTAATTAGCAATTAAGAGGTTCTCTCCCTTCTTAGCATTCTTTATATTTACAGCAGATGTTGGCCTTCAAATAAAGAACACCTTCAACTAGAAACCATCTGTATTATATCAGCCATTCAAGCACTCTACAAAGAAGGACACATAGCCACCATAGATGAAATCTCAAGCAATCATGTGGGGCTTTTATGAAAACTCTGAAATACTTATTTGGACATCTCTGGGTATTGAATCTAAGTAGCCTAAACATTGGAATGTTTCCCGCCCCCCAATGGTTTTGCAAAATAAACAAACATGCAAAAAAGGAAATGGAGACGATCTCAGTAACATATGTCAGAGCTTTTCAAACTTTTCATGTTGGTGACACACTTTTTAGACATGCATCATTTCGTAACACAGTAATTCAGTTTTATGAGCAAACCAAAGGTTAAGCTAACCCCTTTCCAGCCTCTGGAAGAGCACAGGGAGCGTTCACATGACACACCTACACACTGCAGCCGACACACTAACACGTCACGACACACGGTTTGGAAAGCTCTGATATAAATGGTTGAATCAAATGATTGGAATGGTATTGCTGTGACTTGTTTGCAAAGCATTTTGAGGATAAAATTGTTTGCATCCACCAACTCTGCTGTTATAGCAGATGAATCTCATGGGGTGTCCAGAGCACAGTCTAGTCCTGTTGTGTTGGATGAGTTTCAGTTGGTAAGGCTGGAAGATGTGCTCAGATCAGTCAGAATGACCACTTGCACTCTAGACCCTTGCCCCTCTTGGCTGATAAAATCCAGCAGGGAGGGAACAGCTGGCTGGGCCAGGGAGGTGATCAATGCCTCTTTACGAGAGGGGGTGGTCCCTGTCTGTTTGAAGGAGGCAGTGGTAAAACCACTCCTTTAAAAATCTTCCCTGGATTCAGAAAACCTAACAAACTACTGGACAGTTGCTATTCTCCCTTTCTTGAACACGGTTCTGGAGCGAGTGGTCGCAGACCACATCCAGGTACTCTTGGAAGAAGCTGATTTTCTGGATCCATTTCAATCGGGGTTTAGGCCTGGTTTTGGCACAAAAACTGCCTTGGTCTCCCTGTACGATGACATCTGTCAAGAGAGAGACAAGGGAAACATGTCCCTGTTAATTCATCTCGACCTCTCAGTGGCTTTCGATACCATCAACCATGGTATCCTTCTGGAGTGACTCTCCAAACTAGGAGTGGATGGCACCGCTTTGCGGTGCCTTCCAGTCCTACTTGGATGGTTGCTCCCAGAGGGTGTTACTTGGGGAGTGCTTTTCAGCCTGTGGAACCTCCAGTGTGGGGTTCTGCAGGGCTCAGTTCTATCCCCTGTGTTGTTTAACATCTACATGAAACCACTACATGGGGTTATCCAGAGGTCTGGAGTACATTGTCAGTAGTATTCCGATGACATTCAGCTCTATTTCTCCTTTATATCTGCAGGTGAGGCAGTGGAAGTGCTGGACCAGAGTCTTGCCTCGGTAATGGACTGGATGAGAGCCAACAAACTGAAGCTCAATCCAGATAAGACTGAGGGACTGTTAGTGGGTGGTTCCTCAGACCAGATGGCTGAGAGGTCACCTGCTCTGGATGGGGTTACGCTGCCCCTGAAGGAACAGGTTCGTAGCTTGGGGGTACTCCTGGATCCTTTGCTGTCTCTTGATGCTCACGTCACCTCAGTGGCCCAGAGTGCCTTCCATCAGCTTCGGCTGGTGGCCCAGCTACACCCCTATCTGGACTGGGATAGCCTAAATACTGTTGTCTATGCTCTGGTAACCTCAAGGTTAAGGCTAGCTTTGAAGATGGTTCAGAAACTTCAGCTGGTGCAGAATTCAGTGGCCAGGTTGCTCACCGGAGCAAGATGGTTTGAGCATATTACAATAATCCTGGTCCAACTGCACTGGCTACCAATTAGTTTCCAGGCCCAATTCAAAGTGGTCGTTTTGACCTATAAAGCCTTAAATGACTCAAGACCACAATACCTCAAAGACTGCCTCTTCCCATATGAACCTACCCGGACCCTGAGATCATCTTCTGAGGCCCTTCTTCAGGTGCTTTCTACTTGAGAGGTCAGGAGGGTGGCAACACGAGAACGGGCCTTCTCTACCATGGCTCCCATTTGTAGAATGCTCTCCCCAGGGAAGTTCACCTGGCGCCTTCACTATACACCTTTAGGCGCCAGGCAAAAGCATTCCTTTTTAACCAGGCCTGACTTGATCTACATCCTATACCCTTTTCAAAATGCTGCCTCTTTTGAGGGGGGCGGCTTTTATTGGGTTGTTATTTTTGCTTTGATTTTATGTATTTGATATTTTATGTGAACCGCCCTGAGACCTTCGGGTATAGGGTGGTATAGAAATTAAATAAATAAATAAATAAATAAATAAATAAAATAAGTATCTTTGGAAATAATTAGAGATGTTTGCCCCCTGCATCCAGTTAGGATGGGTCCCACGTTCACTGATGCAGGTGCTTCCAGGATGCCTTTGCTCTGATCTAGTGACAGATATTTGGTGGCATGCTGCGTCAGTGTGCATCTTCTCACTTGGGTTTATTAGTCACTTTGAGTTATATACCACAATAGGAAACCAAGAATGCAGCTTGCCTGAAGGGTGTGCTATGCAACCCCTTTGTCTGTCCTTACAGAGTCATTCCCAAGGTGTCTACCCTACTAACTTCAGCTGGCTTAATAATTCATCTTGGGACTCCTCCCACCTACGATTAAGAATCTTAAAATCCCTATTGGGACCAGGCTATCTGAAAGACTGTATGAACCTGTCCAGGTTTTGACATCTTCTGAAATAAGGACTTTTCTTTGTTTTGCCAACATCCAAAGTTAATGATTCATCTTGGGAACCCTCCCTCCTGCCATTCAGAATCTTGCAAGCCCTAAATTGCTATTCCAAAGGGGAAAGCAACATGGCATTTGGCAACCATATTATACATTGGGTTTCAAATAACTCATTTTGAGAGTCCAGCAACTAAAAACAGTCTTCATAGTACAATGTCTGTCTTTGAAACTTGATTTTGATTTTACTGCACAGTCGCTGCCATCTTCTTATATTGGTTTTAGGTGTTGTATTTATTTTACAATTGTTTTATGTGTCACATATGTGGGGGGTGTATTTTTGTAAGCCCCCTTGAACTCCAACTAGCAAAAAATGAGGATATGAATTTAACTGGAAATAAGCAAAGAAATAATAACAACCGAACTGTAAACAACAGCTGTTTGTTGGCTTTCCTTGGACATACCATATTTTTCCGTGTATAAGACTAGGTTTTTTCCAAAAAGATAATGTCAAAAATTAGGGGGTGTCTTATACATGAATAGTGCCAAGGGTGGACTGGCGATTGGTTGTTGCCGCAAAAATAGGGGGCGTCTTATACATGGGGGCATCTTATAGACGGAAAAATACTGTAACTCACCTCTATGATTCTACTTTTTGCCTCAGTTTAATAAGATTTACTAAGAATTTCACATAGTAAAAGGCCAGAAACATAACTTTTGGGAATGCTGAACAGTGAAAAAACTATTTTTTTTCTGTACGCAACATCAGCAGTGAGAATTCTGGTGGCTAATTACTGGAAGGGTAACCAGGTACCGACCAAAGAGGAATGGTTATGTAAATTATGTGAATATTTGGAACTGGCCAAATTGACGGATATACTGTAATAAGACTAAAGCCAATGAATACAGTCAAGAAGGAATGGAATTGCTTGAATGACTATTTAGAAAGACAAGGTTCAAATGTAAAAATTTGGCTGTGTCTAGAATGACCTCGTGAATGGAAAAGGGCAAATATACATATATACACATCTATATATTAAGATGAAAATAATACTGAAATACAGATAAAATATGAAAGGTGAAAGGAAGTGTTGTGAGAGTGGTGGAAGTCTATTATTATTATTATTATTATTATTATTATTATTATTATTATAATGTAAAATAGTGTTTATTGCATAATATTGAAATATTATACTTGTCTTTATTCATTTACTGCCTACTTTTCTTTGCATTTTTTCTTTTTCTTCTTGACTTTTCCTTTCTTTCTGTTTTATTGGATATTATTCTTTATGTATGGTTTTGTTTTGATGTATTTACTTTGCAATATAACAAAGAATTAATTTAAAAAAATAAAAAATAAAAAAGATTTGCACACACCAATATATTCAAGGTATATTTTGGGTCACAGAGAGTGGATAGTGAACCCATTTGAGCAAAAGCGCCATCTGTGTTGCACACATAGCTGTCAACTTACAGATTTGAAAATAAGGGACCAGCAGCCTTGAAAATAAGGGACCAGCAGCCAAAATAAGGGACCTGCAGCCTCACCTGTTCCAGGCACTCCAGTCTTCCTGTCCTCCTGCAGTCTGGTCAAACTCATGCTGGTAGCTTCGAGAACACTGTCCAACCAACTTTGTAACCAGAGGTTCAACTGAATAGAATCTGAATCACATGCACCACAAGGCCTATGCAACCTCAACTTAAGATGGCTCCCCAGCCTGGCTTTGCACTGCGAAGTTTGCAGCAGCACGTGCAACAAAATGGCATCCAGCATTAAAAAAAAACCCCAGCTTGCATTAACTAGCCACACACAAGGCATGCAAGCTCCACCCCCCAGTCATTCTTAGACTTCTTATTGGGTGAGCAGCACAGCCAAGCAACACAGTTGGAGCCTCCCTCCTCCCTGGCCAGCAGGGAAGGAGGGAGAGGAGCTGCTTCCTTTGAAATTTAAGGGACATCATTTAAGGGACATTTAAGGGACATCCATCAATAAGGGACAGCAGTGGGACATGGCACTGGAATAAGGGACTGTCCCTTCAAATAAGGGACACTTGACAGCTATGGTTGCACACTAGGAGAGCATGACATTATCACAGTGTGGAAAGGCTACAGCCAGGTCACCATTGGTTTAGCCACCCCGAGCAGGAATGGGACATAAATTCAATTTAGTCTGCATTTGAATGTGAACCCAGGTAATTCAACACTTTCTGAAACAACGCATGAACTAAAATATAGCTATTCTTCAAACTCTGCGCTTCTCCAAATCTTGCAGTACAGTTTTCTTCAACAAGAAAATGTATGCAAAAATGCATATATTAGAGGGAAGGCAACATTATATAAGAGGGGAATGCTTGAAAGAAACGTGCACACCAGGCAAGATTGCATTCAGAAATTTGTCTATTAGGTGAAGTGTGCACTAAAATGCTGGTGAACTTTTGTGATGACTTAAAAAAAAAATCACAGTATGATGCAGAAATGTGATGAACTTAAGACTGGGAAAAACAGAAGCAGAGTGAACCTGAAATGCACTGATTCTCCCACTCCTACCACCCAGCAAGGGAGAACAAAGAATAAGGTTTGGAGGTTTATTCAGCTTTGCCTAACTCCTCTGGAGATTCGTGAAAACTCCCAATGTAGATGTCTGCCTTCAGCCTCTACAGATCACCCATTATTTAGGCAGCACTTATTTCCCTGCCTACACACAGTTCTATTCTTAGGTCTTTTCGTTCCTGCGAAAGTTCACTGCCTCCCCCAGAACATACAGTGCTGTTTGGGGGGCTTTGTGAGGCTGACTGTAAAGGGAGGCAGCTTGCACACTCCTCCTGACCCACCTTTGACACCAGGCCATCAGAAAACAATCAGCTGCACAAAGCTGGGTGAGCACCTGCTGCTCGGTGACGCGGTCGCTCTGACCTCCAGAATGTCATGTTTGAGAATGGGCCTCCAGCTAAATAACATCCCTTTAGCACCGTCTCGTGTCTTCCTTTGTTCTGTGACCTGGAAATGGGTAAGGGGTGGGGAAGTTGCCGGGATATATACCACACTTTTCAGTCTTAAAAAAAAAACAGTTTTAGAAAATCCTGTTAACTCCTCATTAGTTTCTGCTCTTCAGGCAAGGCTCTTGCAGCCCAATCCTACACATCTGCCACTGAACCCAGTGCTCTCAGGTAAAATCAACTGAGGAAATTCTACTCAAAGCACCACACCCTACGGAATATCATAGGGTGATGATTCAAAAAGGGGTATTTTGCTGTTGCCCGGGTACTGTGGAACATCCTTCACTCTCTTCAGCAGTTTGCCCTCACCCCTCTCTTCCTCAACGAGGACTCAGGAGAATGGCCTCCAAAAGGAGAGGGTTGAAGGATGGACCTGGTGGGCTGGTGAGGGTTGGAGCCTGACTTTATAAGCCTGCTTCTCCCCCAAGCTCTTCCTCTTCTCATTGTGCTGCAAGGTGGCTTTTGCTAGTTGCCTGGTAGAAGGGGTTCAGTAGGATTTTTTTCACAGGGGATTCCTGTACTGGCCCTTAGGAACTCTTCTTTGTCTTTGTCTATTAGTCTTTGCCATTGCCTGATAGAGCACAATGAAACTAAAAAAAAAAAAGTCCAGATGGGTGGTGTAGGAGGCTGGTGAAAGATAATGTACTGAACAGTACAGAGAGGATTTAAGTAGGAGACATGGAGGTGGAGCAGGAATGATAAACGTGAAGCAGGGGAAAGTAGTGATGATGTCTAATGATTACAAGTAAACCAGAGACCTTGGACAGCTCCGTCTCTGATCCCAAACTGCTTGTAACTCAAAGGCAATGTGCTTAACATCTTCCTCTCTTCACCTTTCCCCAAAAATAAAACAACAAAAATTAATCATATAGCTGCTACTCACTTCCCTGGGGTGCTGTAAAGATTAAAAATGCCTCTAAATATTTTGACACATCAGAAAAAGCTTCTGGTGTTAGGAGTACTGCTACGGTCAGCAGCTGCTTGCCATTTTGATGCACCATGTGGGTATTCTGGATTGGGGTACCAAAATCTGCTTTAAGCATGTCTAGGAGGCACCACCCAATGGGGTTTTTAATTCCACCGCTCCACCCCTCTTCCAAAAAGTAGGTCCTCATGTTCTGCTTCTAAGAAGTCCTCTCAGTTTCAAAAGCAGCTTTCTGTTTGGCCTAAGGTGCTGCTGCTGCTGCTTGAGAAATACAACCCCCTTGGCCCTGTGGTTGTGGGGGCATTTGGGGCATGTCTCTTTGCCCACAGTGACAACAGCTAAATCAGTGGTTGGCAATGTGGCACCTGTGGGCACAATGGCACCCATGATGTCTTCTCCACCACCCACAAAGTTCCCCACACTCACTACCCCCTTAGCCATAGGATAGTTAGATTCTTTTTTCCTTGGAAAGTACATAGAGCTGGAGGAAGTTGGATGCTCTGTCAAGGTTCAGTTTCATTTGACTCCATCCAGCTTTTTTCAGATTCTTTGGGAAAGTGAGGTGTGTCCACACATTCTTTCTCTCTTTTTGTATTGGGAGGCTCATCCAAGAGAGTGAGGGAGAGAAGTGACGAGCAAGGGTGGCCCACCACAGCGCTCACTCAGAAATCCAAAATATGTCCATGGGTCTACAAAGGTTAGCAACCCCTGAGTCAAATATAACTTTTTACATGGACCTAAATGGAAAATAGACAGTTCTGGCTAAGAGCCACACAAGAAATACGCACTACTCTTGCTTTCAAACTACCTATCATTTCCCCTGAAGACCTTTTGTCCTTCCTGCTGCTCACACTGCAAAAACAGTTGCCAAGAGTGGCTGCTTTGTCATGAAAAGGAAGAAGCATGCTTTATAGCTACAGTCAAGATGGCATCAGTAAACCAAAGTGACACTCAGCAAGGGCCAAGGGCTAAAGGGTGGATTCTTGAGGAAGATGCCCTGATATTTATAGTGCTAAACAAACCAGGTTTCAGAGCAAGCGGCAAATGTCACAAGGAGAAGATCAATATAATAGTTAATGGACACCGAAGGGCAATTAAATGGGTGTTGTTTGATAAATTATTAGCGGGGTTAAGCTCACACTGAAAGCATCACAGGCCTGCCTGCTCTGCAGCTAAATGAGTTAGCCAACACAAATTGAGCCCCCAATGATTAATGTTTATGGGCTTCATTGTTTACTCAGTTGATGAGTTGTAGAGAGGAAAGACCCAAATTGGAACTTCTTCTTTTTTTAATTGGGTTATATATGTTTTGACATCAAAGTTGGTTAGTAGAGGAGCTTCTATTGTATAGGACTCTGACTACAGGACAATTACGGAAAGCCATTGCAACATGGTGGATCCCGCTCTTCCTGGCTACTGCAGCACCAACATGGAGCAGCCATCACCAGCAGAAGTTGGCAAGGAGACCGCAAGAGGCTGATCAACAAGGAATGGGACAGAGGGTAAAGCCAGAGTTGCCTGGGCAAATCAGAAGGGAAGTAGGAAGTCAACTTGGAAGTACAACAGCAGAAAGCATTCCATTCCATGGATGATGGACTCAAGGGCATCCTGATCAAATTTGCAGATGACACCAAACTGGGAGGGGTGGCTAACACCCCAGAGGACAGGATCACACTTCAAAACGACCTTGACAGATTAGAGAACTGGGCCAAAACAAACAAGATGAATTTTAACAGGGAGAAATGTAAAGTATTGCACTTGGGCAAAAAAAATGAGAGGCACAAATACAAGATGGGTGACACCTGGCTTGAGAGCAGTACATGTGAAAAGGATCTAGGAGTCTTGGTTGACCACAACCTTGACATGAGCCAACAGTGTGACGTGGCAGCTAAAAAAGCCAATGCAATTCTGGGCTGCATCAATAGGAGTATAGCATCTAAATCAAGGGAAGTAATAGTGCCACTGTATTCTGCTCTGGTCAGACCTCACCTGGAGTACTGTGTCCAGTTCTGGGCACCGCAGTTCAAGAAGGACACTGACAAACTGGAACGTGTCCAGAGGAGGGCAACCAAAATGGTCAAAGGCCTGGAAACGATGCCTTATGAGGAACGGCTAAGGGAGCTGGGCATGTTTAGCCTGGAGAAGAGGAGGTTAAGGGGTGATATGATAGCCATGTTCAAATATATAAAAGGATGTCACATAGAGGAGGGAGAAAGGTTGTTTTCTGCTGCTCCAGAGAAGCGGACATGGAGCAATGGATCCAAACTACAAGAAAGAAGATTCCACCTAAACATTAGGAAGAACTTCCTGACAGTAAGAGCTGTTCGACAGTGGGATTTGCTGCCAAGGAGTGTGGTGGAGTCTCCTTCTTTGGAGGTCTTTAAGCAGAGGCTTGACAACCATATGTCAGGAGTGCTCTGATGGTGTTTCCTGCTTGGCAGTGGGTTGGACTCGATGGCCCTTGTGGTCTCTTCCAACTCTATGATTCTATGATTCATTATGTTAGTATTAAAGTCAACTAACCAAGAGGGGGGATGTGTGGCGGTCTTGCTTACCAACCAGGGAGAATAGCATGATGTTTGCCAAGGTAGCACACCCTCTTATTGGCTGTGTAGTTTTGCAGGAACTCTGTATGTTTGGTTGAATATCTCCCTGCTACATTCAAGGAATGAACTCTGTTCCTTTATCCTCAAATTATACACTTCTCTTCTGGGTTGCATATGGGTGCTTCCAGTGTGATTTCCCAAGGCTGGCATGCTCTGGACATTGTGGGGCTAAGATGTCAACCCCTCTCCCCAGGAATGGCCCATGCCTCACTGAAATAACAAGTACTTTGCAGTCCTATTATATGTATAGAAAGCTCTGACAATTTACATGGGGTTTTCAGTTGTCTTTCAGCTGGTGAGATGTGAGGCGAGGGACAGAAAGGTACAATCCAAGCATCACCAGAAATCTGGCAGAGAAGCCATCGGAAGTGGTGTAAGTGCCCCACCAGAAGGACAGCACATACACTGAACAGAAGTACGTGTGCACAGCAGGAAAAAGCTCCTGCAGGGTGGGAGGGAAACAGAGTGAGGTCAAGGCATATTTCTCAAGCATGCCCACAGAACTGGTGCAACCCAGTGCCTGCTTGGGGGCTGCCACAGTTCATTCCCTTCTGTGAAAGAGAAGCAGAAAAGGTTCCCTTGCTTGGCCCAATGACTGAAGTGGCAGGACAATGCATGTGGCAATTGTTCTGCAAGCGCATTTGCCACCACCACCCTGCCACAAATATATGCTGAGATTGCTCTGCCCATTAACTAGAAGCAACCTTATCCCTTTGGCCCTGCAAAGCAATTGGCCATTAAACACCTACGTTGTGTTTTTCTAGAGCTTCTAGATGTTGTAAAAGATGGATCAAAGTAACCCTAGTCCTCTTCAGGCACCAAATACTCACATTAATGGAACACATGGGAAGGTGCAATAAAGACAAGAGCACTAAGTTCTGCCCCCTTCCCCACCTTCCCTTCCAATAGCCCTCCACAAGTTGGAGGGTGATTTTCTGAAGTGAGAAAACTCCTGGCCTCATAGAGGTTCCCCAGGGCAGAAACCCAAAAATGTGCAGAGAGCCTCCAGAAATTCAGAAGAACCTCTGCATCAGACAACCACTCTCCAACTTGAGAACAGCAACAAGCATGGGGACAGGGGACTGAGTTACAATGCTCATCCCCACTGCTCCCTCATATGTATACTTAAGAGAATACTCCTGTCTTTACTACTGGGATAGACAACTTTTCATGATGTGTGAAAGGCGTGTTGTTGCAATATGGTCCTATTGTAGGTGTGATGGATGTGTTGGATGCCCTGGGGAATGAGATATAATAGGGAAGGATGGTTCTGGCTTTGAGCATCTCTTGTGTCCATTCATGTCTCTGCCAGCCAGCTCATACAATGAGTAATTCTGCAAATAATTTGTTTACCTGTTATTATATTTATCATACACTTGCAGTTTTATTATGTAGGCAATTAATTCATTACATTCCATTTCCTTTTATTTACTACGGTAAATTATACAATTGGGAAAGTCACTGCATGTTGAGGGTGAGCACTCCACTGGTTGCAGTTCTATTAGTGCATAACTTATAAAAACATCGATTTACACTCCGAATTAGCTTTGAGAAAATACAACAGGCAATTGATTGCTTGGAAGAAAGTAGCAGTGCTTTGGTCTCACATTTAAGCCTGTAAAAATGTTGCAATATATTACTCAGCGTACAGCCACCATGGGAATTGAAGCCAAACGTAAGCCAATTAAAATTTTACACTCTCCCCTTTTCCTTCTAGTTTCCCCTATCATTAAAAATGACACCTCTTCTTTTCAGCCCTTGACTGGCGTTGAGAATGTTGCTACAGAGGCAGAAGCTGGTTTATGGAACCAATTACGAAGGTCAGACTCACACTCTACGGTGGAGGGAGGGCTACGTAGCTTTTTTGGAGAGGGCTGCATTTGGCCTCTGGTCTCCTGTGCTGTTAAAATTCCCACTCTCTATATCCGAAGAATGAAGAGGCAGAAATGGGTTCTCATATACCATGTCATAGGAGAAGAGAGCTAGATATCAGGACAGAGTAAAACCAGGGGTTTGGACTAAGGGCTGAGGGCACTTATTACAGGATAGAATCTGTGGGTAAGCAGGGATGCTCAACCTTTCTCTTATCCACCAACTCTCCATGTCACCCATCTGTCTTTAAATTGATTACTACTCAAACAGGCTCCAAACTGCAAGTGATGTGCAAGTATGTGTGTTTTTTTATACACTCCAGTTGTATAAAGGTAAAGGGACCCCTGATCATTAGGTCCAGTCGTGACCGACTCTGGGGTTGCGGCGCTCATCTCGCTTTATTGGCTGAGGGAGCCGGCGTACAGCTTCCGGGTCATGTGGCCAGCATGACTAAGCCACTTCTGGTGAACCAGAGCAGCACATGGAAACGCCATTTACCTTCCCACCGGAGCGGTACCTATTTATCTACTTGCACTTTGACGTGCTTTCGAACTGCTAGGTGGGCAGGAGCTGGGACTGAACAACAGGAGCTCATCCCGTCACGGAGATTTGAACTTGCCAACCTTCTGATCGGCAAGCCCAAGAGGCTCAGTGGTTTAACCCACAGCGCCACCCGCGTCCCACTCCAGTTGTATAATTGCTGTTTATTAAGATGATATTTTTCCTCCTGCAGACCAAACAGTATATTCCTTTCATTATGTGGCAAATGCTATTGAACTGCTACATAAAGAGGGCTGTAAATGCTTTTCAAGAATTCACACTGTAAAATTATTCCAAATGGTGTGCAAAATGTCATTCTAGCCAGCAGACCCATCACATGCCATAAAGCAATATCCATCTGGAATATTAAGCAGTGCAACCTCCTAGGCCATTTTCACAAGCGAGGCTTAAGTCAGTTCTAATAGTTTGCAAATGTGAAGCCTACGTTGACTAAAATGTACATTTGATTTAAAATTGGCCATCTTCCACTTTCTATCCCATATTGCCAATGTTTGCAAGTGTCACATTCCAGATTCAGCAACAGTCCTAGAGGCACATAGGAAAGTGACCTAAGGAAGCTGATGAAAAGTCACTTCCACTGCAAAGAACCTTCATCTTCTGAGCTGTCTGAGTGCCATGCACAATACAGATATATGGTGTTGCAAGGTCCAGCCTTGCACTTGGGGAAAGAGAGCATAAGCTACCTATGACATTTTCTTCTATCAAGCATAACTGTAATGGAAGTCTTACCATTCCTGTTTTAATAGCTTATAGCATATATTTTTTAAGCACTCTACAGTGTCCGTGTGTGAAAGTGAAGTTGGAAGAAGATGAAGATGGAAGAGTCAGGTAGCTCCCCATCTCACAAGAAAATATCAAAATATTCACATCTTTACCACCTTACAGGGACTGCCAAGAATAAAATACAAATAGAAGCTTCGATTGTAGCTTTCTGGTGTGCTGTGAGTGACCTTGGGGCAGGGAGCAGGGATGTGCACTAAGTTTGTCACCATCCTCATCTACAAGCTGGAGGGCAAACATCTAAGATGACATTGTGAAGACTCTCCACACATGCAGTTGGAAGTGCTCCTCACTGCAGAAGTTCACCAACTCATAGAGGGCAAGGGGTATGGGGACAGGGTTTCAGCCTATGCTAGGGGTCACTGAAGCCAGCACATGACATGCAGTGTTGACAAACCTACCGAATGGGCTTGGAGAGAATAGTGTCAAGGGTGCCTAGAATGAGGATGCCTAGAACTTAAGTGGCCTGTGGCCAGACACCGCAACAAGTCTCACACAAGATTAAGGATGCAATCCTTCCATAATTGTTGAGCCTCAGAATGCAATAGATGAATCACATATTTGAATGATTTCTGTCCAAAACTGGAAACCAGGAGCTGATGTGGAAACTCTATGTCAGAATAATTTACTCTGGCATGCAGGATTGTTGCCTACTTAGCAACTGGCCTTTGTAGCTGTGCCTTGAATTTCAGCTTGGTGCTTAGTCATGAGCAACATCTGCTGGTAATCGCCTTTCTGATTATCAGCCTGCTGTTAAAAGGCACAAGCGCAGATTCAGCCACCTTTTTTTCAGTCAGTTGGCAAGACTACTGACATGTTAGCAGTCAGGGCAGGGAGGTTTTGACAATCCAATATGTGATCTCTCACCTGTGTCCTCTTTTGGAAAAAGCATAAAAGACCACCCTAGTGTCATCACACAGGTGTCCTGGGGGGCAGTTCAAGCCATCAGACTCAGCAAGGGAGAAAGAGTAGGCTCTTTTGATGGAACAGGAGACCTTCAAAAATGTATTTTCAGTATATCTAAAAACCAGGCCATGTTTAGAGGTGCCTGTGTACATCAGAAACCTCCTGCCTTTAGGCTTCCTACCTTTGAAAATATCATCTCCAGAACAATGGTGAGCTGGAACAGTGATTTGTGCTGCTGAACTCTCTGCCTGTTCATTGACATTTGAATTCATTTCATTCTGTTCAGCGCATCTCCGGCTCCTAATTCATTTACAAAATATTACTCTTGTGCCTGGACATTTTTTAATCTGATTGACCTTTATGTGCTGATCACAAATATCCTTTTCATATTGGGTTGATATCTGAATGATGAAACATTTGTAAATGTTATTCTCACCCCCCCCACCCCCAATGATTTTGGACAATAATAACCTTAGGGCTGGTTTCAGTCATAGATTTAAAAATTACAGCAGGTGCTTTCAAACAAAAGGACTAGATAATAGAATAAAGGTGATGGCGTCCTCTGTTGGAATTACTGGAGCCCCCAGGGCAGAACACAATATCGGAATGAGCTTGCAGACAACAAAAGTGTCTAAAGCTTTTGCAGAGTTCTTCTGGCTCCTAATTTATATTTTTAATTGGCAATGTCAGTGGTACTGTATGTTCAAGGAGTACAAGCCATTTATATGTCTCTAATGAATGTAAACTGTATTAACCTGGCACTTGAGTATCCTTATTATGTTTTAGGACTGCAAGAACATGCAGAGTAGCATTCTTGGTGGGTACCTTTCCACTGCAAAATACCTTTCCCCAGAGACTCACCAAAACTAGAGCATCTTCCAGGAGTGATATCCTTGTGCAGATGAATTTTTGCTAAAATGGAACGGGAAGCAGAATTAGAATGACTTGAAGGTTTAATCATCATCATTGGGATTTTGGGTTGCATTCAGCCCTACTCAGAGTAGACCCATCGGCATTAATAGACTTGACTATGGAATGTTTCTTTTAATGGGTCTACTCAGAGTAAAATTTTGTTGACTACAACCCCTTTAACATCCCAAGCCTTTGAGGCTCAATAAGCCACAATCAAATCATTTAACATTTTTAGAAGATAAAAAGAACTCTGCTGGATCAGATCAAAGGCCGTATAGCCCAGCACCCACACAGTGGTCAGATGCCTGTATGACTCTTGGAAGCAGGATCTGCATGCAATAGCATTCTCCTCACTTGTGATTCCCCAGCAACTACCTTCATTAGCTTCATTAACGTATGACACCTGTTTGGAGTTACCGGTAATCTGACAAGTTTGGATTTTTGGGCATCAACTTGTGACCCTGATTTGCATTATCAATTACTCAGTTGGGGGGGAGGCAAAAAATGTGGGGTTTGCAGTACAAAATGGCACAAAACTTTGGCATCAATTTGTGGGGGATCCAGAATTTTGGGGTCACACATTATTGAAGCTCCAGCAGCCGGTATACAGGGGCATGCTGCCTCTGACAGTGGAGGGGGAACATAGTCATCTTGTCTTGAATCCTTGATGCGTTTGTATAAATCTATTTGGAAGCCTTTCAAGTTGGTGGCCATTACTGCATCTTGTGGTAGCAAAACCTATAAATTAACAGTGTGTTGTGTAAAAAGCTACTTCCTTCTGACCGCCTGAACCTTCCAATATTCAGATTCATTTAAGCAGCGCTGCCTTTAGCATATGTGCTGCCGGGGTGCAAAGATCCTCCCAGTGCACCCAAATTTAGTTTAGCCCCCAAATTAACTTTTATTATGATGTAAGAGTTAATTTTGCGTGCACGGCGCCATTGAGAATGACAAGCGCCACCGCTAGCGCAGCACGTCTTTGGCAAATGAGCCCACAAAGTTGCAAGTCCTTTAGTGAAACAGTAGGTATACATTTTGGTAATACCTAGGTATGTATGTATTTAGTTTTTCTAGTTTGATCAAAATTATTTATTATTTCATAACAGGTAGATAGTTAAGAGCTTAGGCGGCTTAAGCGGCGGGCACCTGGCGCCCCCCAGAATTCGGCGCCTGGGTGCCCCGCATCCCTTGCACCCCCAGGTAAAGACGGCCCTGCATTTAAGGATCTTGAGTTCTAGTACTATGAGAGAGGGAGAAAAACCTCTGGACTCATTAATTTACCAAATTTCCATAAATACATCAGCAAAAATTCTGTTGCAACTACTAACTAGATCTTCTTGACAATGCACTTGTCATGGCCCCTATCTTCAGGTATTAACCTTCTTTAAAAGCTTGGACTTCAGGTATTATTATTTTTTACCTTTGGTGCCACTTACACCAAGTAACTGCATTCTCTCCTCCTGTTTCCTGCTTGGAAATGTAAAACGAGTGTCAGCCCTAATCTTTTAAGAGCAGTGAAAGTTTGAAAGTTTGGTGAAAGTTTTTTGGCTTCACAGGCCAGATCCAACACTGAATGCAAAGTAAAATTCAGTAACAAAATTTAAAATGGAGGTGGAACAAGCATTAAAAGCAATTCCAAGCAACAGAAACTAGGAAATCCAATAAAAGCTTTCCAGTTGGGGGGCAGAGTGGCTTAGATGACACGATAAAAGACCTGGACAGTGTTTCTTGGGGTGGAAAAGGTATAAAATTTAGCATCAAGCAAACATCTCTAGAGAGGGCATTCCACATGTGGGGTGCCACAACTGGAAATATCCTCTCTCTTTTCACCACCTTCCAGACTTTAGGAATTAATTGGTAAACTACTCTGGAATGACAGCTCTGTGATGAGATTAAGGGTCTCCTAGCCACTCTGAGCACCCTTTAAAAACTACATTTCCAAGGATTCTTTGGGAGAAGCCATGACTGTTGTATAATTCTGCTTTAAATGTATAGTACAGATGGGGACCTGGCCACTGTAGGAGCTGCCCTGGGAGTTTTGCCAAAGTGAAGAATGGCAGCATACAGATGTTTTAAATATATAGATGCTGTATAATGTCCTAGTTATATAATGATATCAGAGGAAGTGCAGAAACAACTGCATCAGGCACACACAACTCTGCTATGGAAGTGTTCTATCAGCATGGACAGAACAGCTGGTCCTCTTGATGTGAGGTTGGGGGTTTTTTAACATCTTCCCAAGGCCAGGCTGAAACGCTAATCTCTTGCTCAAAAGCAGGTCACTGTTAACAGAACACCTGCAGAGAACACCATGGAAAGTATTAATTCTCACAGAGCACTTGAGTGAATGTGAACTACTTTCTCTGGTTGAAGCTTAACATAATCCCATGGGACACATTTATCTACCACCAGCCTTTTCGTCATTATTAGGACAGCACTTTTGTTTGTTTGCGTGCTTGCTTGCTTGGTTCGGTGTTCCTTTGCAATAGACGTTGCTGCTCCCATGTTCTGACATTGCTCTGCACCAACCTGCACTTTGTGATGGAGGGTGTGAGCCAGGTTCGAGTGAGTGATATTTGTGTCAGGCTGGTGTCAACTCTTTGACTAATAGGACATGGACAGTTCACTGGTGCTATGCTGAGCCAAACCTGGCGAGGGCCCAATCATTTCAAGAAATACTTATGGGGAATTCACAGCCAAGGATTGAGCTTTAATTGAGTCCTCTCCAGCCCACAGACATTTATATGGCCAGTGTTCTTATGCCATCATCAAAAAAGTTACCAGTCTGAAGATGCTTTCCCCCAGAAAAATAAGTTCTGGAACTATCCAGGTAACAATGATAAATTATCCCCCCACTTATATGAGGCTAGAAATAATTATCATGGGATCTGGGTCTCATCAGCAAAATAAACCCTAATGTTGTCATCCAAAACCCTAATTCTGTTGCAGGGATGTAGAAGCAGGGCTTTTTTTCCAGCCAGAACTCAACAGAACTATTGTCATTATAAGAGAACAAGAAGGTGTTCATGGTGAGTTCCAGTACCTCTTTTTTGAGGAAAATAGCACTGTGTAAAAGTGTGTGTTTGCATAAACTCACTTAATTTATGTTAAGTATTTTTTGCATTTTGATCACTGTGTGAGGAACTATAGATGGGAAAGAAATCCCCAGCCACTCTTAACCAACTACAGTACCCAGAATTCTTTGAGGGAAAGAATGTGTTTTGAAGGTATAGTGTGTACACAGCCTGAAAGGTACATGGCCAATTTTTGCATCTATGCATATAAATTAACATATTCAATTTTATGGGCTTTGTGTCCTGAGTCTTTTAAGGATCCAGCAATGCCCCTGGACTACCCATACTAGGCTGAGCAGATGAGAACAAGAGCCAAAATTTATAGCAGGCTATAGCTTTGAGCTACACAGAGATATGGGAGTCCAGAAATGACTTCATTGCCTTGAAAAGCAAT
The DNA here is from genome assembly GCF_964270895.1 of Podarcis filfolensis. Classification (NCBI taxonomy): domain Eukaryota; kingdom Metazoa; phylum Chordata; class Lepidosauria; order Squamata; family Lacertidae; genus Podarcis; species Podarcis filfolensis. The sequence continues at coordinate 64,783,862 of NC_139609.1, forward strand.
CTCATCATCTCTCCTCCTCTGTGCCGGACACACACACACACAATGCTATCTCTATTTATCTTCATAGAGCAGAAGTTTAATAGCAAGCTCTGATGCAGAAAAGCTCCTGTTTCCAAGATGGAAACAGATGATAAAAATGATAAATCATTTCCAAAGAGTTATGATAATGGATTATTGATTAATAGGAGAGGGCAAAGGAAACATGGAACATGATGGAGGTCATAAATCCTGTAAATTAGTTAACCCTTACGGCCCCTGAGAACTCTGTGACTGTTGTGTTCAGAGCAAGGCAAGGGAGACACAGGATTTCCAGGTATTAATCTTTGGGATCAAGAGGTGATAACGGACAGGGATCAAAATTTATGCCTGTCCTTCTTCACCTTAGCTCTTGAACTGCTTATCCTATGCACCTTTTGGAATAAACCCCATGAAAATATACTGCTTAGGCAAATTCATATTAGACACAGTATCATGTCAAAAGGTACTCCTGACAAGTTTACTGCATTTCTTTTCCCTTTCGTCCTACACTGTACTGGTACTAATCTTCAAACTACATTTCCCATATTACATGCTTGCCTCATTTCCCCAGAATTCCAGATTGGCAGCTTGCTTTTGTTTTGCTTTTACATCGCAATAACTGTAGGCTTTGCATCATTGTCTTTGTGCACAAACCCTGATGAATTTGTATCGGCTTTGCCAAATAATAAAAATAAAGAATAGCAGAATCATACAACAGAATACAAAGATAGCTAGGCCCTGGGATTCTGGAACAGGCAGGCTTGTCTGCTGCTTAAAGAATTTCAGCTCATCAAATGAACAAAGTGTTGAGGTAAAGGGTTGCAATGGCACTAATGCCTGGAGTTTAAAGGTTCGGGAGGAACTGGTATTCCTGTAATAAAAGGGAAAGGATGGCATGCACAATGGCCAAAACATAGAGTTGGGTCCTAAGAAGTTAACTTAACCTAAGAAGGAAAGTTTCCCATCTCCTTTTTCCTCTGCAGTCCCCTGTAACCCCCAAAAGGGTTCTCTGAAGAGTCAGGGACTGTGCTAAACAATGGGGCACAGGGGTTTGGTAGGAGAAGAGGGGTTGGGAAACTTTCCTTCAGTGAACTTCCCTTAACTTATCTTAGACTTTAAGCTGAGGTTGGGGTGATTCCTCCTCCCCAATCGACACCCCATCTGACCTTGATCAGATGTGGGTCCAGATCCTCCAAAGAGGCTGGAGGGGTGGCACAAGTTGCTGCAGTAGGGAGGAATAGATGAGAAACTTTTCTGCTAGGAACCCTCTTAACTTATTTTAGCATCCAATCCACAGAGTATATATCTCTAAAGAGGCAAAAGCTTTTTATTTTATTTTTTTAAAAAAAGAGGAACACTGTTTATGGTATTGTCACGACTCATGACAGACTCTGAGATGCAGTGTGGACTCCTCATACAGATGTCAGCAGCAGACTGGGCAATATATATATATACCCTATGAAAAGCTAATTCAAAAAACCATGATTGATCCTCAGTTTTTCTCAGTCTTGCCTTTCTTCTTTGCCTTCTCACCTCTTCTGCTGTTAGAGACACACATTTTTTTGGCCCCTTCCTCCTCTCATTCCATTTCTCTTCCTCCACTTTGTGACAAACGTTTGCAAATCATTTACCAAATGCAACGCTGTAGGCTGGAATTCAAAGCTACCTCCTGTTCCAATTAACTTGAAGGACAGTGTATGTTAGAGTGTGTCATTGCACACACAACATTCCGTGTGGTGCCAGGCTAGCTAACAGTAGCCACTGATTCCTGCTTAGAAAAATTCTTCTCTCTTGCTGTAAACTACAGTGTATAATTTTTACAACCCTTCATCTCACATTTTATATGCTGTTGGGATTATTTCCAGGTGTCTTAGCTTTCCAAGCTTGTAACTGTTGCTCTTATTTTTGTTTTTATTCCACACATACTCATATTTCCTCAGTTTGCATATTATTACATGCACCCAACTTTCCCAAATACTGGGAAGTTCCAAGGATGTGACACTTACCCAGGCTTCATTTCTTTTGGGAGGAAGTCCCTGGAGGCTTATTGGCATTCTGTAACATTTATGTTCATTTACAAATCTATAGGTTGAACATAGGTGGAGGACAGCTTAAAATACCCCAAAAGACAGACAGAGTCTATGCTCTCACATCAGATATCCAGTGGGACAGTAATCATCCCAAAATGTGACATAGACAGCTGGATTTTTGGACTCTGTAAACTATGTCTCTTCATCTCTGTTGTTACAGCATGGGCACTAGCCAATAAGTGCTCATGATACTTTCATAATCAGAGGCCAAACTGCCCAGCTCTTTGAATAGGAGCTTCCTCTCCAGAAAATAGGAGCTTCGTTTCCCCAGCGACAAAATTGCATTCTTTGACACTTTAAATCAGCATTTCCCAACCCAGTGCCATAGCTATGGGAGGGGGGGCAACCAGATTTTTGGCCCCAGGTGAAGCCCCCAGAGGGGTGCCACTGAGGCTCCCAGCCTCTGTGTGTGTGTGTGTGCATGCGCGTGCACATGCACGCATGCGCACACACAAATGCATGTGGAGGTGCCAAACTGAGTCTTTGACCTGGGTGAAATAAAGCTTAGTTTCACCCCTGCTCAACCTGATGCCCTCTAGAAGTTTTGGACTACAGTTCCCAACAGCACCAGCAAGCATGGCCAGTGGTTAGGGATGATGGGAGTTGAAGTCCTAAATATATTGAGGGCACCAAAATTGATAAGACTTCTTTAGACCAGGAGTTTCTACTAGTGATCTGTGAGCTTCATTCAGGTGATCTGCAGCCTGCCTGCGAAGAACACTTTGTACAATAAAATGCAATGTAATAACTAAAAAGAGTGATATGGTTTAAAACGTGCAGCATCTAGCACAGCATGTTATAATTGCTAGAACAAGCAGAAAAATCGTTCAGTGGTCTGTCAAGACTCTCAGCAATTTTCAAGTGGTCCGTGGGGAGGGGGGAAGGTTGGGAACACTGCTTTATATAATGCGGTTTCCTCTCACCATAAGCGCTAAGGAACATGTTGCAGTTGTTTGAGTGTCACACCAGAATTGGGAAGACCCAGTGGCAGAGGAACCCTCTCTGGCACCTGGGGCGGCGTAGCCTGTACAGACTGAGCATGTACAGCATCCCATACAGACTATGGCCGCTGCACGCGAGAGCGGCACCCCATACGAACGGCACACAAGTGGCGCCCATACAGACTGCGGGCACCCTCAGCCGCTCTACAGCTGGGGGGAGGCAGAGGCCATCTTGTCACCCCTCCCAGAGTGGCACCCAGGGCGACCCTTCCCCTCCACCACCCCCCTTCATACGCCACTGGGAAGACCAAGGTTCAATTCATACTTAACCATGAAACTCACTGGGTGGCCTCGAGCCAGTCACATACCCTCTAACATTTCTCCAATGAAAATAGGGGCGTCTCATTCCATAATGATAATTTTACTATTTATATCCCACACATCTTACTGGGTTGCCCCAGCCACACTGGGCAGCTTCCAACGTATATAAAAACATAAATGAAGCATTAAACATTTTTTAAAAAGCTTCCCTATACAGGATTGCCTTCAGACAACTCGGGACTTGAATACATAACTCCATACCTTCCCAACATTTCTCCAATGGAAAGTAGGGACATCCTAAGGAAAAGCGTGACATTCTGGGATCAAATCGGAAGCCGGGATGGCTTCTCTAAATCAGGGATGTCCCTGGTAAATAGGGACACTTGGAGGGCCTGGAATCACCTTCTCTCAGTCTGACCTGTTTCACAGGATTGTTGTGATAATGAAATAGTGGGAAGATGATGGACACCACCCTGAGTTTCTAGGAGTAACAGTGGGATTGATTTGCAGAAGAGAAAGTGGTTCAGATATGTATTCCTTCTTTTCTTTTAAGCTAAACTCAGCTGTCTACAAATCTCACATCTGGCAACAGTGCTTCTGAAATTACAGCTTCTCATCCTGATTCTCAGCAATGAATGTGAATGACATCTTTTGCCAGTGATTCTTATCAGTCCATTCCTACTGTAAATGTTCGCCGCTAGTGATACTGGAAAGAAGGGAGGGGAAATCACTGCTTCGCTTTTGCTAGAATTAATCCCCCTGAGTGGTACCTTCCCACTTTCTCCCCAGCACAGCTATTTTTTGCCAATATAATTTTCTAACCTGCTGACATTAGACAATGAAATCAATGCAACAATCAGTCTGGAAATGTTTGGGACTGTCTTAATCACACTTTAAAGGAGTATATTAGCATTGCAAATGTTAGATAGCGAGCATCCCTCCCCCCTCCCTTTTCCCTTGGGTAGATCATTCTGGCACTACACTGCCCTCTTGTGACTTCCTGGCAAAAGGATTGCAATAAAGGACCTGACAGTCAGCAAGGAGAGGTGTTAATGTTTCCTTGACCCTGTGACCTGCTGGAATGAGCTATTTTTCCTCCCATGGATGTTGAGCCCAGCCCAGCTCAGAAAACAGAACAAGCTATGTAAGAACAAACAGCAAAGAGAATTTTCAAGAAGAAAAGAAGCCTTCAACGAGATGTGAAGCAAGCATGAATCTGATGGATTTGAAATTCAAAGCCTGGTCTATGGAGCCATTTTGTGTTTCTTCACCCCAGTATCCCTAGACATGGTAAGATAATGTAGGGTAGGTGACCTCTTTGCATCTTAAAGACTGGTATCCATGCAGATTTTATTACGTTAACACCAAGCCTGCATTGCCCTCCTCCTCTGCCTCCAATTTGCTTATCATCCAGTCTGATTAAGAGTTCTATAGAACCTGAAAGCTCGCTTGCTATTTTGGAAGATTTTGGAACACTGTGGATTTTTATACTATTTATTTATTTGTAAAGCAGAGACATCACCTTGCCAACAAAGGTCTGTATAGTTAAAGCTATGGTTTTCCAAGTAGTGATGTATGGAAGTGAGAGCTGGACCATAAAGAAGGCTGATCGCCGAAGAATTGATGCTTTTGAATTATGATGCTGGAGGAGACTCTTGAGAGTCCCATGGACTGGAAGGAGATCAAACGCATCCATTCTTAAGGAAATCAGCCCTGAGTGCTCACTGGAAGGACAGATCCTAAAGCTGAGGCTCCAATACTTTGGCCACCTCATGAGAAGAGAAGACTCCCTGGAAAAGACCCTGATGTTGGGAAAGATGGAGGGTACAAGGAGAAGGGGATGACAGAGGACGAGATGGTTGGACAGTGTTTTCGAAGCTACTGGCATGAGTTTGACCAAACTTCAGGAAGCAGTGGAAGACAGGAGTGCCAGGCGTGCTCTGGTCCAGGGGGTCACGAAGAGTCGGACACGACTAAACGACTAAACAACAACATTTATTTGTAATGCCTTCCAAAGGAGAAACAACCTTGCGTATGGGAGATCTATGATGTATTCTCCTGACATCCTTTTCTTTCTCAAAGAGCAGTCACACACACACCATTCCCCCATGGCCAGGGGAATACATAGGCACTTCCCCTTCGCGCTAGGTCTGAGCTAAAGCACACATGCACACCCCATGGTTGCTTTTAGGAAAATAGATAGTTTGCATGGCAAGGAGGAAAGAGTCAGCCATTGCCGTTAAGGGACAGGCAGTGGCCTCTTTTACACATCACACTAACCATAAGCATAACTATTATGCATAACTAATCTGCTATGCAAGTAGCTCAATGGTGGTGGGCAATTTCAAGACCTCTGCTCTCCCTTCTGATGGTTCTATATCATTAAAATGGGTTGAACTGATACAGCTCTTCATACAGAGTACAGTGGTACCTTGGTTCTCAAATGCCTTGTTACTCAAACACTTTGGTTCTCAAACGCCGAAAATCCAGAAGTAAGTGTTCCGGTTTTCTAATGTTTTTCGGAAGCTGAACATCCAATGAGGCTGTTGGCTATTGTTTCCGGGACACCTGCACCAATCAGAAGCCGCACCTTGGTTTTCAAACATTCCAAAAGTCAAACGGACTTCCAGAACGGATTAAGTTTGGCGCTTTTGTTTTTGCCATTTATTTTGCGTTTTTGTTTTTGAGGCTTTTTGGGTTAATTTGTTTTTGTGACTATGTGGAACCCAGTTCAGCTACTGATTGATTGATTGATTGATTGATTGTGTGACTGTGGAAATGGATAAAAGCCCCCCATCCAAACAATGACTATCATCAGTGCATGTAAGAAAACATTTAAATTTAAGATTTTATCATCTACAATACTGTCTTATTTATTTTATAGTACAGTGCATTGATTATTGCTTTCATTTTATGGATCAATGGTCCTGTTAGATAGTAAAATTCATGTTAAGTTGCTGTTTTAGGGGTTGTTTTTAAAAGTCTGGAATGGATTAATCCATTTTGCATTACGTTCTATGGGAAAACGCACCTTGGTTTTGGAATGCTTTGGTTTTGGTTTTGGAACGGACTTCCGGAATGGATTAAGTTTGAGAACCAAGGTACCACTGTATCATGTTTTGTGAAATAGGACAGTTGGCCACCATAAGATCCCCATCCAAATGTAGCTATTTGTGCTTGGGTACATTTAGAAGTCTAACCCTTGCTGGTTATTTCAGGCCCCTTCCTGAATATTCAGTTGCTATTCATTTAAGTAGCCCCTATGTGAATATAAGGAAAACAGTGGGTCGTATTTTATCCAATTGCTCACAAGGAAGTAAACTCCTCCTAGCTGTCTTTGATCTGCCAAATGAATGGGAAGGCTCTAGGATGAATGATAAGCACTACTGATTAGATGCTCTTTTGATTTTAAGCATGCAAAAAGTCTAAATGTCTATTTGTTATTCACATAATTATACTTACCGGTATGTACTAACATCACCATTTGTGATTTCATATCTCTTTTCTATTATTCCAAGTCCAGGACCAAAGATTTTTAAATTGTTCCTGCCTCCCCTCCATTAATCATACACATTTTGTAAGTTTGGACATCATAGCAATATGCCATACTATATGAAATCACTCTCATTCTGTGGGCATTTTTAGTGTATGCCATTTAGCAGTTGATTGGGTTTTTTATGCAGTTAATACGTTTCCCACCAAAATAGAGTGTTCTGGGTGTGCATCATTTTTTTCAAATAAGCCAAAATAATCTGTACTAACTTTAATGGTATAGGACAGCGACGTCCAACCGGTTGACCGCAATTGACAGGTCGATCCCTGGATGTTTGTGGTCGATCGCAGTATCCCTCTTGATCTGTGGCAGTGAAAAGTAATGCAGTAAAAGTCCCCGGCCCCCTCCTCCTTTGCTTTCTTGTGTCAAATGTGTGGTTCTTAATCGTAGTTTGCCGACGAGTCTGGAAACGAAAGTAGTCGTTTCCGCTGCATTGTTGTTAAAAGTGAGCGGTTCCCCCAACAGAACTTCAACAGCTTTTAGTCCATCCTCCCCTTTAAAAAGGTCAACAACTTAGGCTTCCCATCCCGTAAAAATGGGTAGATCACTGCCAGTTTTTTATATTGGGAGTAGATCGCAGTCTCTTTGGAGTTGGACGTCCCTGCTATAGGATAACCGATCATATCTACTATATTCTTTATAATTTTCTCCCTGTAATTTTCTGACCTCATCACAACCCCACAAGGCAGGCAAATTTTCCTCACATAGATTCCAACATAGATTACTAAGATTAGGATGAAATAAACACCAATAGTAAAGCATTTTTGACATGTATGTGGATTTTTGTGCTGCCTTTTGATGTATTTTGATGTATCTTAATATATTTTGACGTTTTGTGTAGGATTTGTTTTTGTTGGTTGTTTTACTTATGTAAACTGCATAGAGATCTTTATATGACTTAAAATGTGACATGATGATTAGTAAATATAGGACTGTGCTTGGTTTTGAACATGCAATCTTACTGTACAATATTTCTTATATTGTTTCCTTTTTGGGGGATCTGTAAACTGCTTAGAGATTTCTGTTGACATATGAAGTTGTATATAAATTAAATAAATCTCTTAAGGAGTTATATTATGCTTATACATGGTGATAAAGTCACATTCGTGGGAAATACATTGCTCCACACCTCCTCCGCAATATTCATCTGTAATAGTCCTTCCTCTTATTTTGAGAAACTACATTTTATCATTTGATAAGAAGGTCTCATATATATTTTATATCCTTTTTTGTATTTTTCTTCCTTGACTACTTGTGGGTTTTTTTTTTTCAAATGATCACTCCATTTCAACTACTTGTTCTTTTTAAACTCAGCTCCAGAAATGGTCAGGCAGACCTCCTCACTCTCGCTTCTGAATCCACCAAATGAGCTTGCCCAAGGGGAAGCCCCCTCAAGCACAATTTATAATTATTCCTCTTACCTTGGTATGCCATGGAAATCAACCCACGCGGAAATGCTCTCTGACTGCTGTTCTGCTAGGTTTTCCTCAAGGTTGGTCACACAGCCACAGCTGGGAGAAGACTGCAGACTGTCCAGGGAGGTGGAGATTCACTGAAATTTCTTTGGAGCCTATCTCCACTGCTCCCTGCATCTCCACCTAGATTTTCATAAAATTAAATGTAAATTAATACACTTAAATAACTTTAAACATTGTGGGTGAGTTATATTTATGAATCTAAGTTCCCAGTGCTCTGCAAATATTGCCTACCTCCATACATTGGCCTACAGGCACTGGATATGGGACCAATATATAAAGGAACCCTGCCTCCCTGGATCGAGGTGAGGAACCTGTGGCCTTCTGGGTGTTACAAGGCTCCATCTCCCAGCAGCCTCGGCAACCATGGCCAGTGATCAGGGATGAGGGGAGTTGGAGTCAATGACATGGAGAGCCATGGGTTCTCCATCCGTTTCCTAGGAGGTTTCAGACAATTCCCCAGCTGACGGGAACTGGAAGAGGCAACTAACTTCACTCTAAGGAGAAAGGATACCATGAAAGCTGCAAATGACATCCCAACAAGCTGCAACCCACTGCTAAGTGTTTCTGAAAGCTAATTATATGACACAAAGCAAGCGTAGTCGTCTACAAAACAATCTATGAGATGTACTTCCCTTTGTTCCTCTGGTGCCTGAATGGATACGTTCAAGAAAATTAACAGGAACTTCAAAGAGACTTGTAAAAGCCACCAGGACAATGAAAAACAGAGCCTTGACAGCTTTCAGATGTAACCAGGAGGGAGCTGGGAGGACTTTCTTTCCACAGATGTCTGTGCCTACTCATGCCAGGAAATGGCAAGTGGAACAAGGATTTGTTATTAATGATGGTGGTGATTTACCACCCTACTTGAAGGGAATACTAACTAATCAGCAAGATAATGGAGATTTTCCATTATCATTTTCAAGCTTTACATGCAGTTCCAGGTAAGAATTTGATTCTGCTTGAATCAGATTTCAGATCCAAAATCCTCAATGCTGCTGGCTAGGCAGATTTGGGTTGTTTCCTGTGTTAACAAGTCTTTAGCAAGTATTATCATTTCACTGTCAAGCTGAGTATCGTGCTAACCCCTGCTGAGCCAAATGCTTGGGAGTTATAACTCTTTTGTTTGCTATGGACCACATGCGGGGCTGGTGGCTCTCCAGATTTTGCTAGACTACAACTCTCATCATCTCTGACCATTGGCCATGCTGAGTGATGGAGCTGGAGTCCAGTAACATCTGGAGGACTACATGTTTCCCATCACTGGAAGTTATCTAAAAGTTTTCTATGTTGAAGACTGTTTTAACTCTCATGGCTTCCCACAAGGAATTGTCACTCCCTGAAGATGCTGAGAATTCTCCATTAGAGATTCCTCCCCTGGGGGGAAGACAAGAAGGCACCCCGTAGGGGCTCATGACAGCTCGAGCAGCCATCATGCCACTGCAGCCTCAAGTGGAGGATCCTCCATTCGCGGCTACATCCACAAGCAGAGGATCCCGGCACTGGCAGCAAACCACTATGTACAGCACATGTGCAGCCTCTGTACATTACAACGCCACACATGCGCTGTACATAGCAGTTTGCCGCCGGCACCACTCAAGCGCCATACGGACGGCGGTGGAATCTGCGAGCAGAGGGTCCCGGCACCGTCTGTAAGGCACTGGAGCGGCGCTGCCGGCAAACTACTATGTACAGCACATGTGAGGTGTTGCTACATACGGCACATGCGTCATACGTAGCAACGCCCCGCCCCAGGTGTCACAACGCCTTCATTCACACCTGTCTAGTCCAGCCCCCTGCAATGCAGGTATCACAAGTAAAGCATCCCTGACAGATGACTATACAACCTCTGTTTAAATGCCCCCAATGAAGGAAAGTCCACCATCTTCCATGGGAGTCCATTCTACTATTGAACAGCTCTCACTTATGGAGTAATAAGGCTATCAATAGTTACTAGCCACTGGAGGGAATGGCAGTTTTTTGGGTTACCTGGTCCAGAGTTGTTTGGGGCCCTAAAGTAGCAGGATCTTAAAACTGGTTTGGTGGCAGCCAGTCTCAATCCCTTAGCACTGGTGTGATATGTGCCTGACAAGGAGACCACTCAAAATCATAATCATCATCTCTGGAACTGATGGCCCTTAAATCTGGCCCTGACTGTAGCGTCATAAGAAAAGCAAGTGACGCCTGTGACCTCCCCTGCAAAGCAAAGTCTGTTTGATGAATTTGCTCAGAGGAAGCTCACCAACCTAGTTCTTTTTTCCCCTCAAAAGGGAACTTCCACAATTGGCTTCAGCTGCCTGTGACAACGTTAACTACCTTGTCTCAGAGAGTGCAATGTGCACTCACAAATCATTACAAATAATTATTGAGGCTGATATTCCAGTCTGATATCCCATAATTAAGCATAATGATTTCATGGGGCTTTGGCTGACCAAGAACTAGGCATTTGGAGATAATGGCTTTCCTTGCCTTTTATTCAAAGTGTATTAACTTCCTTCACTGCCTGAAAGGCAGTTATTAACACAAGTGCATTTTATAATTGGGTTTGTTCTGACTTGCATGCTATTCATTAAATACTTACAGTCAAACCTGATAAGATCCCATTTCTTGGACAGAGAAGAACTATGTTCTTCACTAATGGGCAATCTTATCCCTTTTGACATGACCTTTTATCACTGAACCACCACCACCATTTTAACATCTAGATAACGTTTGTAATTGGGTTACGAAATAGATATGCCACACCAAAAGAGGTCACCAATGAAGCAAGCGCATATAAAGGATAGGAGAAAAAAGAGAGATAAAGATTCAAGGCAGGGCCCCTGGGCCAACTTGGGCCCACTAAGAGTTCTAATTTGACCTGCCAGGCCATTCCTGGCAAACCACATCCATCTGTCCCACATCAGGTGACATCAGGTGTGGGAAAGGGGCAGGTGTGGCTTTAAAGGAGCAATCAGGTGATTTAAGTAAGCTCCTGGATGCTCCTTTGCTGGAGCAAGGCATGTTGCCACAACCCTTCAGCTCAGGGGGTGGGTGGTAGGACACGCCTTCCTCCAGGATTAGGAAGAGGTTTGCATTAAAACTCCTGCTAAAATGGAAGAAAAATCTGCAGACCCCCTAGTTATGTTAAGTACAAACCCCATGTTTGACGTATAAATTACTCAGTTTGTGGGGAGCAGCAAAACGTGGGGTTTTCCATGCAAAACACTGAAAAAGATCAGCAAAACTGTGGCACAGGTTTGCAGAGGATCCCAATTTTGGGGGTTCATAGTTAATGGGCCCATCTGAGGAGAGTCCTGGGGTATGAATAAGGAGGCTTGGAAGGCTGTATTTAGCCTGTGAAGCTGAGGTCCCCCACCGCTGCTCTAGCAGGAATGGGACCCTACTTTCTTGAGAACAAGCTTGCAAGCACAAGAATACAAATAGAAAACTGCAAATGGAAAAGGCTACCAACATTTCTGCAAATGATGCTGGGATTTTGTGAGCAACGTTGCAGGCATTCAAGTGTAAAAACAAAAAAAGTTTTAAGCTGCAGCAGGAGTGGTTTTTTGGGACGCGGGTGGCACTGCGGGTTAAACCACAGAGCCTAGGACTTGCTGATCAGAAGGTCAGCGGTTCAAATCCCCGCAATGGGGTGAGCTCCTGTTGTTCAGTCCCTGCTCCTGCCAACCGAGCAGTTCGAAAGCACGTCAAAATGCAAGTAGATAAATAGGTACCGCTCTGGCAGGAAGGTAAACGGAGTTTCCGTGTGCTGCTCTGGTTCGCCAGAAGTGGCTTAACCATGCTGGCCACATGACCCAGAAGCTGTCTGCGGACAAACGCCGGCTCCCTCGGCCAATAAAGTGAGATGAGCGCCACAACCCCAGAGTCGGTCATGACTGGACCTAATGGTCAGGGGTCCCTTTACCTTTACTAAGAGTGGTTTGTCCTGTGGGCTGGGGCTGCAGAAACAGCCTCTTGGCCAGAGCATCACTGCCACTTCCTGTGAGGGGGAGGGGCAAGGGGTTGGCAAAGTGGGAGTTGTGTGGGTGCACTGGTGGGAGTGCCAGATACAGTCTGTACAGTCCCCACCTCACCCCCTCCCCCTTCATAAGCAGCAGTGCCATCACTGCTGGAAGATTATTGCTGAGGCTCTGCCTTGCTGGGTGAGCAGCAGAGGCCGCGAGCTTTATCTGCATTAGTCTTCATTGAAAGGGACATGAGAACATGAGAAATGCCTGCTGGAGCATCTCAATGGCTTCTTTAGTCCAGCATCCTGGTCTCACAGTGGCCAACCAGATTCCTGTGGGAAGCCTGAAAGCTGGGCTTGAGCTCAAGAACCCTACACCCAGCAACTTCAGTCCTACAGCAGACACAAATCCTTGCAGTGACATCAAGTGTCATAAAAGCTGCTGGGGCAGAAAACTGCAGCAGCTAAATCTCATAGATGACAAGCTTCCTCATGTTGACTTTGGCTCAGAAATAAGCCAAACAACTCCTCCAAAAACTGGGAAGATGCTCTGCTTATTTTCAAGGCAAAGCCAATTTCTATACCACCCTACAAATCCAATACATTATCCCATCCAGCAATGCTGCAATGTCAATAGTCATTGGGAAACTACATTTCCCAAGAGCCAGTGCAGTATTTTGTCCCGGCATGCTGAAACTTAGCATGCTAGGGACTAGAGAGGGAAGGGAACAGATTGCATGAATTGTTCAGTTGCTTCTGATCTAGCAATTTTTATTTTTTAAAAAAGTCTATTGCAAGGGTAGCAAACAAGATGGTGTCCTGCAGGGGGCATTAGACTCCTGTCAGCCCCAGCCAGCAGAATCCATGGTTAGGGAAAGTGTGAGTTGTACTCCAAAAATACCTAGAGGGCCCCACATTGGCCACTGATGGTTTTATTGCCTCGTTTCTTTCTCAGAATATCTCACACTCTGAGCATCTTTCCTCTGCCTTTTTTCAAATGAGCAGTCGCAGAAATATTGTTGACTTTTCAACTCAGCTAAGCAGTGTGGGGAGGGAATAGTGCTGTACCACCTTGTAGGTCATATCTAAGTAAAACGGAATTATTCGGGAAGGCCGTGTTCATTTCACAGTAATACCAGCTTTATTAGCTTTCTGAATTATTTAGCATAAGCCCCCCTTTTAAAATATTGAACCATTAAAAATGCTCATTGTTAAGTTCCTAGTGATATAAGAAACCAGCAATCCTGTGACCTCTTACACTCGTTATGTTCTTTCCAACCCTGTGTGACGTATCTTCCGAAACATAATCTTGGGCCGGGATGGTTCGGGGACTTTCTTCATCCATTTTTAAAGTTGATTTCAAAGGCCCATTTGCAGAGCGACGGCAACCGAGTTAAGTCTGTGCTGCAGCTTCTCATCACAGGATGTCTCTGAGAAATTGCACCACTTACTGACCTTTGTGCAGCGTGCCTTTGCTTTGAGCTGCAACAAGCTCAATAAAGAACTTCCTAAATATTTTATAAAGCCTTGCAATTGTTTCATTAGATCCTGTGTACAATTTGGCCGGGACATAATGTTCAAAAGGATATGCTGCTGCCTGCTGGGAAACTCTACGGAGATTTTTATTTTATTTTTTAACTTCTTGTTTGATGCTTTGCAATTGTCTCTGGTGCATTAATGCTCAACAACAAAACAAAATCCTGTTTGCTTAAGCAGCCCATTCTAGTGCTGATCTACCCGCGTTAATTGCCTGTCTTCGGAGTTGTGGGGCGGGCATGACTTGCCAATGCTTTTTCAAACAAAGATGCTGGGCCTTCAACAGGTGCGTGGCAAGCTGAAAGAACTGCTATAGATTTTCTTGAAATGGAAATGCAATGTTGAAGAAGCTACTGAATGATTTCTGACATCATTGAGTTAAAGATGCATACCTTCTTGGGTGGGAGCAGAGCCGCTGACCTGAGCCTCAACCCATTGGTGCATGTGAAATGTGACGTCATGACCATATACACCACTTGAGCTACTTGCCTCAGGTGTCAAAATGCTCTTGGACCAGCTTTGGGTATGAGTAAACACAGGTGACTGGCAGCGCAGTCTCGTACATGTGTACTCAGAAGGAAGTCTCAGTGCTTTCAACAGGGCTTTCTCCCTGGTTAGTGCATACAGGATTGTAGCTTGAGTCTTAGATTCTTTAGGCGGACCACAGAATCAGGACAGAGTCTCATCAAGCACCTAGTGTGCTCCAACACATGGCTGTCATATTTCATACAGCCTGGGGCCACCCTTTGTACAGGTCTCAAACGCAGGTCGATTCAAAAGTGTGGTTTGTTATTTTGACATGAATTGAGCATTAATGAACTCTCACATCAGCTGCACCCATAAATTTTCATGGAAATCTTTCACATCTTCCACCCAATCCATTTTTCTTTCCCAATCTCATAAATATCAGCACTCAGGGCAGAGAGCATTCATAAACAAGCAAGAAACCCCCTGGGTTCATTCTCATCATTCTCACTTCCAACTTCTACACGGTACAATTAGCCGAGATCCAGCCTTTTACTGAAGGCCAGGAGGCAAATGAATGAATCTGTCCATTGGGACGTTTCTTCCATAGTATGGTATGGGGAAAGAAATACTGCTGGTGAAGAAGGACCTCATGTACTCCATCTGCCCACAATTAAATCACTGTCCAAGTTTTTGTTTTGCCTTTGAGATATGCCTTTTCTAACATTGTCCTAGCATGAGGGGGAGGGACAAGCTAGAGGTGTTTTTAATTCCATCGCTATCAGGCATTCCCCCCCCCCCGGGGTGGAGGAAGGGGGGTGCGGTGGGTGCGGACCGCCCTGGGTGTCACAGCTGGGGGGTGGCCAAATGCTGGGCGGCACTCACCGTGTGACCTGCAGCATGCCCAAGCCATGTGTCTCTCTAGCTCCGCACTGCCCAAACAGTCTGCCCACTGCCTCCCCCCCCCCAGCTGTAGGGCGGCTGAGTGGCAGGCAGGCAGGCAGACTTCGGAGGCCCTGCAGTGCACCACACCCCTAAGGGCGGCTTGCCCCGCCCAAGTGGCTTCCTCTGCCGCTGCCCCCCCTTTACTTTAAAATGCTGGTGTGTGCGTGTACCTACGGGACTGCCTCTCCTGGTATGTCCCGCGGAGGACCTTAAGGTCCATAAATAGCAACACTCTAGAGGTCCCGGGCCCTAAGGAAGTCAGATTAGCCTCAACCAGGGCCAGGGCCTTTTCAACACTGGCTCCAGCCTGGTGAAACACTCTGTCTTATGAGACCAGGGCCCTGCAGGATCTGATTTCTTTCCGCAGGGCCTGTAAGACAGAGTTGTTCTGCCTCACCTTTGTCTTGGAATCAACTTGATCCCCTTCCGCTCTTTTCTTTCTCCTTCTGTGTTGGAACTCCTATTTGGGGACTTCCCTGGCTTTTTTCTGGCCCACGTAGGACCAGTGTGGATAGTTGGCCTTGGTGAAGATTTGACGTTTTCACCCCCAAAAAGTTTTTGATTTGAGTTTCTACTGAAATGAGGCTGCATTTTAATGTTGTATTTCAATCTTGTTTTTAAGTTGTATTTTAATCAATTGTTTTTATACCTGGTGTTAGTCACCCTGAGCCCAGTCTTGGTTGGCTAGGGTGGGGTATAAATAAAACTTATTATTATTATTATTATTATTATTATTTATTAGGAAATGCAGAATGCAAGGAGAAGAGGCTTATTCCTGCCTTCCCTAAATGCAGCGCTGATGAAAACTGTCCATTTGCACTGCAATGAGTCTTAGGAAAATAAAACCCCTTGGTGCCCGTGTAGGGAGGCTGCCTAAGGTTAACTAGTCAGGTGGGGCACTTCATTGGGACTGTGACTAAGGACAGAAGCATTAAATTCCCCCTCTCTAGGTGCTGCCGTTCTGATGCAAATGGAGGGGGCTGTTCTCCACCTGTAATTAAAGAAGACAAAAGAAAAACCATGCTTCCCCTCTGTGCATTTAGCATAACAGTGTCGTTTGACCCTGAGATGCTACAGTTGCCCCTTGATATAGATCTGCCTCCTCCCTGCTCAAGCTGAGAATTAATCCATCCATAGCGGAGGCCTTCCATCTCCTCACAGTGTCTAATGGTGCCATTTCCAGCAGCATTACAGGGCAATTTCTGCAAATCCCTGCGAGAGAATTTGCAGGAATCGGCAAATAACATCTGTCACCGCTCACTGCACAGCATCCAGCAGAATCACAGGTATTTTTTAATATCTCTATCACTCAGGACCCCACGCTTTGCAAATAAAACAAATGAGAGCAAACCCCAGCAGCTGGAATCCCTCCTGCTGCCAGATACACTTTAAATAAAGAGATTTGGAGCCACTTGATCCTGGCTTATCTCCTCCTGAAAGAAGGGATTTAACAGCCGGCTTCCTCGCTGACATCTTCTTCTCCATTTTTCAATTGAAAGCTACTTCTCTACACAAAAGTCTCATCCCAGCAGCAGCCCCCTCCTCCCCTGCTAGGCAGTCAACAGCTGGCCCAGGGTCATCTCCAGCCCTTGTTTATTAAATGTCTACCTCCCGGGTACAAGAAAACTCAGGGCGGCTTATAACAGAGTGGTAAACTATTCCATCATATATAACATAATTCCAAGGCTGTCTGCTATGTAGTTTGGCTATGTGAAAAAGCATACAGGACTTCAGCTGAAATCACAACTATTTTAAAATGTATGTAAGAGTAAGATTTCTACTCCTTTCTAGGAGTTTAACTTCTGCACAAGGTGGCTAACATAAAGTAAAAGTCACAACCATAACAAAACATATTAATAAAGTACAATTTAATATAAAAAGACTGGCATGAGCGACAGATAAAAGAGAAGAGAGTTCTCAAACTTTTATCTAATGTGGCATAGCAAAAGCCTGCCAATATAGAAAACTCTTCACTGACCAATGAAAAATGGCAAAAGAGAGAGAGAGTCATCTGAGCCTGAAAGGACAAGGTGTTCCATTATCTGCTTTGTGGATTTTTTCCTGCCCAGTATACAGTGGTACCTCGGGTTAAGTACTTAATTAGTTCCGGAGGTCGGTTCTTAACCTGAAACTGTTCTTAACCTGAAGCACCACTTTAGCTAATGGGGCCTCCTGCTGCTGCCGTGCCGCCAGAGCACGATTTTTGTTCTCATCCTGACGCAAAGTTCTTAACCTGAAGCACTATTTCTGGGTTAGTGGAGTCTGTAACCTGAAGCGTATGTAACCCGAGGTACCACTGTACAAGGAAAATGTACAGCCGGAAAACTATCTGGATGAAATGGTGGACTTGGATGTGAATCCCGAAGCTTGGCAAGATTCTGTGGGTGCATGGTCTGCAGGTCTGGGTCTGGGAAGTCAGTCAGTGTGTGGCTTCTAACGCACCATGATCCAGTGTGGGTATAGTCTCACCCACTTCTCTTGTTCATCCAATGAAGCTGGATTCATGACAAGTAAAAGAAAGTACTTCTTCACATAGTTAACTATGGAATTTGCTCCCACAGGAGGAGTGATGGCCACCAACTTGGATGGCTTTCAAAGAGGATTAGACAAATCCATGGAGGATAAGGTGACGAGTGGCTTGATACAATATGCTTCTGAATCCCAGTTGCTGGAAACCACAGGAGGGGAGAGTGCTGTTGCATTCAGGTACTGCTCGGGGGCATCTAATGGCCACTTTGAAAACAGGATGCTGGACTACACGCCTGATCCAGCAGGCTCTTCTTATGTTCTTAGGTGTAATATTTGCCTGTTGAGTTCAGCAAAAGGTTTGTCAATTATAGTTTCCAGCTCAGTTCCTCCCTCCAAAAAAGTAACTAACACAGACAAGTCCATCAATAATTGAATACATGCAGAACACACGCACACGTACATGTTTGTGTGTGTGTGTGTAAACTGCCTCCATATATTACAAGAAACACAAGGCACTTCTAGACCATTCTTATTTTGCAGGTGAGATTTAATTGCATACCAGCAAATGTAGGTCACAGAATTAAAGTGGATTTTGCTCCCTTGAGGAGCATACCTGCTTTCAAAACAAATCACACTTTCAAAACAACTCAAAGTCTTTGGAGTAAGAAAAGTGTCAGGAAAATGAGAAGTTGTGAGATAGCAATTGCTTGGCACAACTTTGCGTAACCTCCCTCAGCCTGAGGGCTGGATTCAAACATGGCTGACCGTCCAACAGCCACATTCCAATGCAGATGGGGCCAAAGGTGAAAGGCGACAGGGCCAAAGACTAATAGGAAAGAAGAAATGTTTTTCCCCCTAGTAGAATAAATTAAAATAAAGAAAAACAATGCTCTCTAGGGAAACCATACCTTCTCCAATCCCCTCTGAACATTTGCCTTTCCCCTCCATTTTGCCTCACTCCCTGCTGCTGTGATTAAAAGCCGATCCCACATCAAGCTCACCTGATTCATTGGTGATCCTCAGCACCTCCTCTGAACTTTGTGCAAGCTAATCAGGATGAAAGCTCAATAAAAAAGGTCATTCGGAAGTGACCAGAATCATTAGCTGAATGATCAGCCACAGTCACTGGTGAATGTACTCATCTAGCTGCCATTCCAGAGCTCTGAAGGCTATGCTTCTCTGGGCGCCCCTACCAAGTGCCATGTGACAGGGAAAGGGAATTTCAGCGGTGACATCTGGTTACAGAATGCTCTCTCCTTCTCAGGCTCACCTAGGGCCCAACCTTAAACTCTTATTGGTGCCAGGTGAAGATTTTTGATTTTATTTTGCCAGGCTTTTTAGATCTGGGCTTTTTCAATTCTGAATTTTTAGTCACACTGTTTTGAACTATTTATACTTTTTTATTTGCGGCTCCTATTTTTATGTTGCTGTTTATTTACTGATAATCAATTGATTTTTTTAAATTGTGTTTTGATTTTGTAAGCCACCAGAGAACACTGTTGTTACCCAGATATGTAGAATGTGGACGTGTGTTTTAATCTGTTTTCAGTTTATCACTGATTTTATATATATGTGTATATGTATATATATAATAAATTTTATATATATATATATATATATATATATATATATATATATATATATAAAATATGTTTGCCTTTAACTGGTTTTACTGATAGTATTGCTATGAGGCTTTTTGGGGTGGGGGGGGAGTAGGTAGACTATATGCAGAAACCTTCCTAACCCCCGGATCCAGCAAATCAAAATGGTTAGGAAAAGGTATGCTGCACATGCCCAGAGGCACTGGAGCACTTAGCCTTTTAATAATACTGTCTCAAATTAAGGTCTACCTGAGCACTAAATGGAGAGATGGAAAACCCATTGACCCCCATATGTTGCTGTCATTGCAGAGCATAGGCCATCTTGGCTATGGCTGGTGGCAGGCGAATTAACATCTGGAGGACCTCAAGTCCTGTATCCTTGTTTTAATGCATTAAAGTGAAGTGAAATATTCATATGTATTCCAGTCACAAATCCACCATCAGTGGTTACACACACATGCACAAGAAGAACCTTCTAAAAAGCCAGTTCCAAAAATCAGTGCCCTTTCTCTCCTATCCAATTCTTCAGCATCCCTGGGATGTTGCTTATGCTGAAGTTCTAAGATTCTTCATTCACCCTTCCCAGAATGCACTGTTGCTCTTGTTAAATAAACAGCATAAGAGTCGCTCATCCATATGCTGCCAGTGCTAATCCTAACTCTCCAAGGAATCACGCTGGATTACATTCGGGCAAGGTCAAGACCTGCACTATTCATCTGCCTGCAGCAGGAAACCCTGTCCAAGCTGCAGATCACATTTACTGCCTGGAAACTGAAAGAGCAATAAGCAGGTAAGTGTGGCACACCTTGCCAAATATGTTTCTGCAGTATTGTTTTTGGTTTTTCAACCAACTGCAATCAGCTCGGTTTCAAAACTGATTCAGCAAGAATTATCAGCAACAAAACAAAACATAATATCTAGGTGGCTAGGTGGTTCTCCAAAGGAGCGGAAACCAATAATACCATTATTAAGGAAGAAGGAAATGTGCCTGGATTGTTTGCAGGGCATATTACATGATACATTTTAGTAGCAAGCTGGCCACAATGCTGTATTATCTCTCATTATATTCTCAGGTATCTCAATTACAACATGGTGCAAATGTAGCGTTTGAAATCACATTAAGCTTGCCTGAGATTTTGCACACACACTTCGCCAAGAGTATACAGGCACCTTCTATACTAGTAGCAAAGTGGTATTAGGTGGACCAAGGAGTTAGTTCTAGAGCAGAGGTAGGTAACCTAAGGCCCGCGGGCTGGATGCGGCCCAATTGCCTTCTCAATCCAGCCTGCAGATGGTCTGGGAATCAGCGTGTTTTTACAAGAGTAGAATATGTCCTTTTATTTAAAATGCATCTCTGGGTTATTTGTGGGGCATAGGAATTTGTTCATATATTTTTTTCAAAATATAGTCCGGCCCACCGCATGGTCTGAGGGACGGTGGACTGGCCCACAGCTGGAAAAGGTTACTGACCCCTGTTCTAGAGTCTCATTTTACTCTCATGGGTTCAACATTGGAGAAGTCCCACACCTGCTGACCCTGGCCCTGTCATCACATTCCCACAAGCCCCTCTCACTGAGAGATACTGGGATGGGAGGTCTGAAAGGAGAAGGTTACTCTATGTGCATATGTCCATTCTTCCTCCCAGGGGATTCAGAACCCTGATCATGCAGGAGAACCTGTAGGGAGAACCTGTCCTAGATGAATAGAGCAGAATCTCCTCTCCAAACCTTCTCCCAAAGTGTAGATGGGGTCAGGGTGGCACAGTAGTATTATGGAGCCAGTAGGCATGGCCTCACTCTGCCCTTCATGCAGCTAATTGTGTGAGGGGATAACATTCCAGTAAAAGGGCTGGCACCATTATGAATCATGCACAGGCAGATGCCAGGGCTCCAGTGCCCTGGGAGGCCTCCCCCCACCTCTCGATGCATCCTTGCTTATTATAGAAAAAAATGAAATAATTTTGTATTTTTGAAAAAGAAATCAGCACTCTGGTATCAAGATTTGCCCCCCATGTCCTGGAAGTTACATTGTTTGAAGTTACGGTTGGGTAAAAGATGTCTGCAAGCATAAACACATGACAGCCACCATACTTCTGCGAAGGCAACCTTCTCTCTGCCACTCCTCCCCCCCCCAAAAAAAACCACACAAATGCTCCAGAAAAACAGTTTCTGTAGCATTGGGAGCAAAGCCAAGCTAGTGGCCAGAGGTCACTTGCCAATGGATTGGGCAAACATGTTAATTGCACATCTTTCTCTTATCAAACGTTACTTGGGAGATATGTGAGAAGCAAGGGGAAATGAGCAGGGGCCCCAGTCCCACATCCCCTGTGATATATAGTAAAGTTGAAAGCGTTGGATCTGTAACTAACTCCTCTGTTGCCATTCTGCCTAACAGTAGGGCAGGCCCTGCTCCATCCCCATCACAGAGAACTGTCTCAGGTGGGACTTACGTGGCACCTTCTGCCAGCCATCTTCACATGAGTGAGTTTAACATCCTTAAACCTCCTCCAAATTCCAGCACCAGCGTCAAAACCATTCATATTCCTGCGGGAAGGCATACACATCCCTTTTCTCTCCTCTGAAAGATTAGAGAAATTTCTCTCAGCTAGCAATTGAGGCAGCAGCGTTTTTCAGAGTATCTTGTGGGGCTTATTATTAGTGAATTCTGCTCAAATATTAACTAATAACTCTCTTCAGAGAGACAGTAACTTTCCCAAATGCTGCTTGGGGCAATATTCATTTTCCCCGCAGACAAGGAGAAGAAGAGCCACTATCACACCTAGGCAGACAGGCGGTAGGAAAAATCTGGCATTTCAAAGAAATGGACTCATCATACTATAGATATAAAAGAGATGAAAATGCCCATTCTGTTTTGGTCCATTTGGGAGCTGTGTGCATATTTTACAGGAATGGGGTTAATGACATTTAAGTGATGGCAATATTCCAGAAAATGAGCTAGAGAAGAGGCTGTATTATTTAGAAACTTCTTTTTTTTTACACTTGATCAGACTGTCTAATTACCCCAGGTTTCAGGCTCCCCTATTTGAGACTGTGCATGCCAAAGCAACAGATTCTGTACAGGTCTAGGAAATGCAGAGATTATTTACAGGAAGGGTCGATATCAGGGACCCTCCAAATGCAGTTGGACCCTGACTCCTATGGCCAGTGGTCTGGGCTTATGGGAGTTGTACCTGAATGGCATATGAAAGACCGCAGGTTGCCACAGGATTTATTGCTTTGCCTCTGACAGGATATTCGTTGGAAAGTACCCAAAGGAATGCTGTTCCTAAATAGTGCTTTGGAAACCTCACACCAGTCTACGGGCCAGAATGCATCTGCAGCCTAACCTAAGATTTGATATCTGAGCTGAATGTGCCAATCCATTCCAGTGCTGCCCTGTGTTAGGAGGATGTAAATAGTACCTGGTTTTGTTGAGAATAACACATTCCGCCTCCAGTTTGGCCGTTTTAACATGATGTGCTACAGGCTTTAATGCATTCATCCTCACAACCTCCCTGCCGCTTGGATGTGTTGAGGCAAATAAAGGGCTTAGCCTTTAGGACTCCTGTGGGAAGGGAATAATAAGCAGTCCATTTGCTGTGGCCTCAGCAGCTCCGCTACCTCCTCCTGCCATGCAGATGAAGACAATGAAGACATCAGAAAGGTGACACTCAGTGGTGTGAGACTTGACTCTTCATTACTGACTCATCAAGCTGTGGGATCGATTCCATTTTCCCACAGTTTATTGTAAGTTCAAAGCTTGGTTAGCTTTAGCATTTCATTTTCTAAAGGTTCCCTGCACTCCTAAGACAGACATCAAAGAGAGAGGGGTATTAGAGAGGTCAATGAAGCACTCGGAAATGGCAAGAGCACCTGTGGAAGTGGATCGCTCTGTTCATTAAGATGTATCACCATAAGCCTTTGCTCAAAGAAGACTTGCAAAGAAAAACAGCTGAGGAAGAAAGCGCAGGGGGATAGTTTGTGAAATAACCTGAGAACTGCCGTAATCAGACATACTTATATGGCTGTCTTCTGAGGCCTGGCCTGGAAAGCAGGAAAATACTATCAACTTCCCTGTACAGTGGTACCTCGGGTTAAGAACTTAATTCATTCTGGAGGTCTATTATTAACCTGAAACTGTTCTTAACCTGAGGTACCACTTTAGCTAATAGGGCCTCCAGCTGCTCCAGTGCAATTTCTGTTCTCATCCTGTAGCAAAGTTCTTAACCTGAGGTACTATTTCTGGGTTAGCGGCGTCTGTAACCTGAAGTGTCTGTAACCCGAGATACCACTGTATATCATGGGTGGGGGACTCCTTTGCAGACTGAGGGCCACATTTCCATCTGGGCAACCCCCTGGT
The DNA here is from genome assembly GCF_964270895.1 of Podarcis filfolensis. Taxonomy (NCBI): domain Eukaryota; kingdom Metazoa; phylum Chordata; class Lepidosauria; order Squamata; family Lacertidae; genus Podarcis; species Podarcis filfolensis. The sequence goes on from NC_139609.1 coordinate 64,807,584, forward strand.
GGGCCAGGGTGAAAGCAGGCAAAGCAACAAATTAAAATTCACCTTTGTACAGGAGACTAGTTTCTACAGACTGATGCTCTAGCCTCCATCCCAGCAGCCAAGAGGCATTATTAGACAATGACACTTTCCAGCCTGTCAAAAACACTCAATGAAGCAGGACTGCTAAGGGTGTGTGGCTGAGGAGGGGTTGTAGCCTTGGAGGAGCCCAATGGCCAGATAGAGAGCCCTAGTGGCCACATTTGGACCCCAAGCCTGAGGTTACCCACCTCTGCTTTAAACTGCAGTCCAGCAAATGATGGAACTGGAAGCTTCTGCATATGTTATCAATTGTGTATTGTAGAAAGTGGCTTTGGCTATCAGCACAGTACTTTTCAAACTCAACGTTTTTCAAACTGTAGAGCCAGTGCAATATAAACAGTTAGAGCGTGAGACTCGGACCTGGGAGACCAGGGTTCAAATCTCCACTTGGCCAAGAAGCTTACTGGGTGACCACATCACAGCATAACCTATCTGACAGTGTTGCTGTGCAGATAAAATTAGAGGTGCCGTATGTCCAAAATTTCCTGGACATGCCCAGGATTTAACCGGTGAAAATAGCATCCAGGTCTGGGATTTTGAGGTTGATTGCTTAAACAACTTTTGTGTCCTGAGGAGAGGGAGAAGCATGTACAGCGCTTTGAGCTCCTCAGAGAAACAGGTGGTGTATAAATTCAATAAATAAATGTAGCTGAAGACCATAGGCCAGAGAATGGCCTGAAGAGTCCTGGGGTCATTGTGTTTCTGAAGCTAAGCAGGCCTGGGCCTGACCAGAACTCACATGCCACTCTGAGCACCAACCACACATTATGTTAAATACATAGCATGCACTTACATCTGTTTGTTTTAGAACCAATACAAAATTTCTTACTAGCTTAGCCCAAAACAGCTACAACTTGCATCCCTTTCTGAAACTGAGTAAGGAGGTAGAGCTTTCCACCTCAGAGGTCATCACTGTAAAGGTCTAGATACCAGCAACTACAGTTCTAATTTTCCACAGTACTGGAATGTGAAGCAGTGGGTTTCAATCTCTAGGTGTAAAAATATCTGGGCGGCTTGTGGATCTCACCCTAAGTGACATTGAGAACAACCTACTATGAACTACAGTCCAAATGATGTTAAAGGAACACTGGCAAGGAATGCTGTTGTGCTCATGTCCTGGGAATCTGGTTGGCTACTCTTAGGGAAGAATCTTCTTGTGTTCTTCTAAGTCTGGTATATGTCCATTTTATACACAAACACATACAGTAGTACCTCAGGTTAAGTACTTAATTCGTTCCAGAGGTCCGTACTTAACCTGAAACTGTTCTTAACCTGAAGCACCACTTTAGCTAATGGGGCCTCCTGCTGCTGCCGCGCCGCTGCTGCACGATTTCTGTGCTCATCCTGAAGCAAAGTTCTTAACCTGAGGTACTATTTCTGGGTTAGCGGAGTCTGTAACCTGAAGCGTCTGTAACCTGAAGCGTATGTAACCTGAGGTACCACTGTAGATGATATGTAAAAATCATATCTGTTCCTGCTGATCAATATTGCTGTAAGTGATCATGAATGGCTAAGAAGTTTCACCTTCCCTTGTAACGTGTAGTTTCTATATATCGATTTTGGTTGCTTGCTTCCTTTAGCAGCTACATAGCTGGCAAGGAAAGGTCTTCTGCCACTCTTAAAGGTAAAGGAGCCCAGAGGGGAAGGTAGCAATCTTAGACACTGCTGCATTTTAAATCGTTTTTTTGTGTGCTGCCTGTCTGTTCAAAGCCTATCACAACAGGATGCACTGAGAATGATATGGATCACTACTTCCTCATGCATATTCTTTCAGCACCATGGGACATTGAGCCCATTCCTGCTATCAGTCACTGACTCTTGATTTCACATCTGGAACAAGCCTCATCATCGGCTGAAATCTGCCTCTCTGTTCAACTTCCGTAGGTGCGTCTTCTCAGAACAAGGTCAGCTGTTCCTCGGCTGCAGAATCCCTGTCTAAATGTTCAGAGTCAGGGCACAGCTGGGGGAAATGGCACATTAGCATAGAACTCATTTTATTTCTCTGGCTCCCTGTTGTGCTCTTGTCTGCAGCCATTAAGGATGAAGCAATCTCCTTGTTGCAGAGGCCTGCCACAGGAAAAAGGCTGCTGGTGCAAAGTTAGGCTCAGCATTTGACAGGTACAAGCTTCTGAAACCAGAGTTCTAGTAAAGGAATCACTCTTTGAAATGGGAGCACTGCTTTGGATATCAGTAAGAGATGCAAAGGGACACAGGTGGTGCTGTGGTCTAAACCACTGAGCCTAGGGCTTGCTGATCAGAAGGTCGGCGGCTCGAATCCCTGCGATGGGGTGAGCTTCCGTTGCTCAGGCCCTGCTCCTGCCAACCTAGCAGTTCGAAAGCGCATCAAAGTGCAAGCAGATAAATAGGTACCACTCTGGCGGGAAGGTAAACAGTGTTTCTGTGCGCTACTCTGGTTCTCCAGAAGTGGCTTAGTCATGCTGGCCACATGACCCGGAAGCTGTACGCCAGCTCCCTTGGCCAGTAAAGCAAGATGAGCGCCACAACTCCAGAGTCGTCCGTGACTGGACCTAACGGTCAGGGGTCCCTTTACCTTTAAGAGACACAAAGCTGTTCACAGTGCATTTATTCATGTCCTAATTTGAGGTCCCCAAACTGCAAGGAAAAGTAGGTTTGGGGGTTCAGAAATCAGATAGGGTCGCTGGAGGAGTATATGGCTAACCTGTCAGGAGTATATGGCTAATCTGAGCCAACAACCCCAACCGCATCACACACACAAACAAAACTCACTGCAACCAACCATTCCCTCCCCCTCTCCCCTCCCAATATCACAATGCCTACGATAGCAGTATCTCACACCAAATGTAACTGACCTGTAGAAAAGACACTGTGAACTGAGAACAGAGACACTATTTGTACCTTTGTTATCCATGAAAGTCTTTCAATAAAAATAAATAATACAAATAAATAAATCAGACAGAGTGAGTGTGGGCAGGTTAGTGGGGAACCACATAATCTCACTTTCCTTTGTTCTCACAAACTCTGCTCTCAACTTTGAAACTTGCACACGATCCTATTTAGGCAAGCTGATTGGGAGCTGTGATTGCCACCTTCTTCCTGACAAAGCCCCTCTGCCATGAGCAGTCAGTAATTCAGCAGGTGCAGCTGCTTCTCGCTAAACATTTGTCACCTTCTTCTGGCATGGTTCCTGTACCTTTAACAGCTGCATGCTAGGAGGAAGTCCAACTGATGAAGCTTTCCCCATCACTGCATCTGAAGCTTCTGTTCTGTTCATACATACATCATTTTATTTCTTTGCCACATTGCCAGCTTACGTGAAAAATACAGAAGTGCAAGCACAACAAAAGCAGACATAAACAATAAATAACACATCAATAAGTACGCAATCAAATTGAAAGAATTTCCACATCAATCATAATAAGATCTAAAATAAAGATAGAAAAAAATAATATCAATACGAGCAGCAAACCTTCCCCCCATAAACCCCCTAAACAATACCCCAGCCCAAGAGTCTGTTCAGCAGCCTTAGCACCCTGCCTTCCAAGGCCATGTAGAAAAACCTAAGGCACAGAAGCCAAGCCAGGACAAAAAATAAACAGGCAACACTATTTCATGGTAGAATCTCAGGTATCCAAGGCAGATAAAAAGGAATCTCATTAACATGTGGAATATGTGGGTCATTTCTTGGATTTAACACATGGAACCGATTCCACTTTTTCTGGCAAGGTTCGTGCCAAAATTCATCACATGCAACATTGCATAAGGATGGTGTGCCTTCCCGATTCAATTTTTAACTCAGATGCAGTAGCTAAGGGCTTGGGACTCTAGCCAGGAGGGGGTGGGAAATAGGACCACAGAATGCTTAGGCGGTATTACTAAGGGCGCTACCACGTGGCAATTAATTGTGGACTCAGCCAAGTTAACGATGGCCTCATCAAAATGCCATCTCATCTTATTTTCCCATTTAATCCAGATGTTTCCCCTTCAATCCAAATCTATGCTCAGCTTCATTTGCGGAATATAGTTTTGTTTTCAATCTCATTTTTATCAAGCTTTTAGGAAATTTTATGGAATTGGTTTTATATGAACTACTTAGAGATTTTCCACATTATGTAAGCATTATAAACATTTGATAAATAAATGCACCATTTCCATGGAAAAATCTGATAAGGAAAAAATAAACTCGGGGGGAAATCCGGATTTAAAAGTGAGGGGATGGCACAGGCCAAGGGGGGAGGGGTGGCCTTGCATGCCTGTGCAGCACAAAGTCCGTAATAAATTGCCTTCTGTCTTGGAAAGGTACACACTCTCCGCACGTTACCTGGAGAGGAATATGTCGCATTCCAATCCAAAATGCGACGTGCAAAACTCTTAACATGGAAATAACCTGCACCTGCTGAACTTTGCTGATACTTTGCAGTTTTGGCATGTTTCTGTCCCGCTGCACTAAGTCTTTTTGTGCAATGACATTAAAATCCCAGTAACATTTGTTAAACAGGGCACCTGGGGAGGGTTGGCAGCTTTCCTCTTCACCTGGCTCAGTGGCACGATACCCGCCAAGCTGCACCGCTCGCCAGAAGGTGAATGGATGCGCTGAGCCAAGTGGTACTAGAGAAGGGAAATGGCTAATTGCCTGACAGGGACGAGATGAATATGAGATGCTGATCTTTAATTGCAAACAATTACATTTGCAAGAAACAAGCTCGCCCACATGCATGACGTGCAGCTTCTAATTAAACGTTAAACACATTCATTTTCCCCCTTCCCTTCTTCCGTTCCACCCCTCCCTTGATTTTGTGTAGAAAGCAATTAACTATCTTGTCTACAGGTAAACCATTAATTAATACTTTGCTCATTATGATCAAGATCAGATTGTTTTGATTTATTCGGTGCTACTTTTTTTCTTAATGCAATTACTCCCTGATTCTCGGGAAGATACAGGGGCAGCTGATCTTTTATGCATGGGAAGCATCAACTTGGAAGTGCGCAGTGTTAGAAGCAGCATTCCAGAGGCTCATCTTTGGACTGAAAATGCATCACTCTACAGCACAACATTCATATAGTAAACAGTGAGGTGATAAGGGAATGAAATGAAGTTCAGAAAATTACAAACATTCATAATTATGTAATTAACAGGGGTAAATCACAAAACTCTGTGTGTGTGTGTGTGTGTGTGTGTGTGTGTGTGTGTGTTTGCCTCTAGCTTTGCATGCAGGAGGTAACATGTTTAATCTCTGGCATTTCCAGGTAGGGCTGTCAGAGAGCCCTCCATGAAACGATGGGAAGCCTCTGCCAATGCTCTGTCTCAGTATAAAATAGTTTCCTATGCCTCCTCTCTTAGAAAGTCTCCCACTCATGTACCGTATTTTTCACTCTATAAGACGCACTTTTCCCCTCCTAAAAAGTAAGGGGAAATGTGTGTGCGTCTTAAGGAGTGAATGCAGGCTCCATGGCTTCAGCGAAAGCAACGCAAAGACTCCAGAGCACAGCGGGAGCACTCCCCCTGCACTCTGGAGGCTTTGAGTTGCTTTCGCTGAAGCCAGGAGAGCAAGAGGGGTCGGTGCGCACCGATCCATCTTGCTCTCCTGGCTTCACTGGAGAGGCACTGCACAGCTTTTCCTCTCTGCACAGTGCCCCTTCAGCAAAGCGGCAGGAGAAATGGAAGGGGCTCCGTTTCTCCTGCCACTTCGCTGAAGGGGTGCTGCGCAGAGAGGGAGAGAAATTTTTTTTTCTTGTTCTCCCCCTCTAAAACTAGGTGCGTCTTATGTTCAGGTGCGTCCTATAGAGCGAAAAATACGGTACCTTTTAAGAACTGCCTGACACAGGGAGGTTTAGGAAGTGAAATGGCTCAGGAGCCCAGTACCTCAGGAGCCCAGTACCTCTCCAGGACCCTGCAATCATTATCTGAGGCTCTTCTTCATGAGTCTCCTCCACAAGAGGTCCAGTAGGTGGCAACACGAGAACAGGCCTTTTCTGCAGTGGCTCCCTAGGGAGACTCACCAGGTGCCTTTGTTACATATCTTTAGGCTCCAGGCAAAAGCATTCCTTTTTGATCAGGCCTCTGGCTTTTAATTAGTTATAGCCTTGTTGTGTGGGTGCGATGTTTTAATCTAGTTTTTTTTAAAAAAAATAGATTTATCTTTTGGGGTTTTTTTAATGCTGGTTTTAATGTAAGCATGTGTTTGTTTTTTGCTTACAATATTGTAAGGCACTTTGAGTTCCCAAGCAAAAAAGCGATGAATACATTATTATTTTTATCACTATTACTACTACTAAATGATTTTTGAAAAAGGCATAGGAGCTGGTCCAGTCAAAAGATGGCAACCATTTTTGCCTTCCAAACTCCTAAGTGCCTATCTCAGAAATAAACTCTCTTCTGAGATCTGCATATTCCCACCATATTAAAGCACATTGTTTGCAACTCATTTGTGCTGCAGAGAATTGTTCAAGCACCAGCAATAATGTGGTAGTTTGCGGGAAGCACTGCAGTACAAGCTAAAGCAGAATAAACACACTACTAAGGCGCTGTTATTGTGTCAAGAGTGTGCTGCGGAATACACCTGCAATAAAGCATCATTCTTGGAGGAGCCCTATGACCATCTGAACCTTTATTTGACCTTTAGGTTGCTGAGAGATGTAATCAGACAAATTGCCACTAGAGGCTGCCCTAAACTGCAAAATCAAGCCAGGCCTCAGGCGAAACAAAAAGAATACCCTCTGTACAACAATTGTCAGAAATATGAGTCTTGCAGTTCCTTCCATCTCAGTTCCTAGAAGTGTGCAGCCCAGGTTCTTTGCTAATGCTGTCTAAACAATGCAAGGCATTCCAGAAATGCATTTCTAGCTATATATATATTCTAGTGGGAGCAAACATTTGTTCCAAGTTAAAAAATGTCTAATTTGCACGTCCTCTCTCTCACACACACGCCTGGTCAGCACAACCTGTCACTGTTTGTGATATGCAGAGAAAGGGCCTCAAGCTTTTCTCACCTTCCACCCATCATTCCTGGGCAAAGAGGAAGGATATGGCAGCCAGATAAGTGAAACCTGGATTCTTCACATATTTACTGAGAACTTTCCCTTAGCTTAGAGGCAAAGAAACTCCAGTTATTGATCATCCTGAAAGTTATAGTTGCCCTGTTAGTCTGAATCCATTGAAACTGGATTTTCAACTGTGGCTAATTGTCAAATGTGGGACTGAGACACCCACTTCTAAATTAGAAGCCTTAATAAATAATCATTTTCTCCCTGTTGCATGAAAGCACAAATATGCAAAAAAGAAAAAAGAAAAAACTTTCAAATTATTTGGACTAAAAAAACCCAAGGATTTTAGCATGGAATAAAATATCCTCTATTGGTAATAGGTTGGCATCCTGAGTGCCAGCCCTACATTAAGGGAAGGATGTAAAATACAGATGGTAGGAATGCCATTTAGGATCCCTCAGGCAAGATGTCCCCCATAGCCCCATCCCTTTCATGGCAATCCCTCACATTCTTCAAGCCATTTAGTTTAGGATTGTTCTTCGAACAATATTCAATCATCATTTGGGGCACAGTGCACCTTGCTTCCTTGTGTTTCATTTGGCACACGCTGGAGCCTATATGTTATACACAAATTTGGTCAAACGACTGTTTCTCCATGTAGGTGATTGGATTATATGACTTTCAGTTCTTCTCTAGCCATGCAGCAAAATCCTATGCATTTTCACATAGAAGCAAGCCCCCCTGAGTTCAGTAGGGTTTGCTCCCAGGTAAGTGTGCATGGGGTCACCACCTTAAATATCTGTGATTGAAGTAAAGCCATTAAAACAGCAAAGCTAAACACATATATTAGGAAATAAGCCCCACTGAACTCAGTGAGTGGAAGTCAACATTGCGTGATGTTGAATGTTCCATCTGTGCAAGCATATAAGCTTTGCCAGAGAGAACAACCCTTCTCTCCCCTTAACTGCTCACTGTTCTTGGTGTTCTCTTGATGCCCCCAGAGCTAATTCTAGGAGATGTGGGGTGGGGGGAGTGAGGGGAAAGCCCCATTGCACAAGTGGAAACCTCTGTACAGGGCTTCTGCTGATGAGGCTCATTAGGTGAATCCCAACCAGTAAGACCTGCTTCTAAGTAAATATGCATCGGATTGTGTAATACACTCCCTGAGTGAAGATGGGAGTGGTGCAACATGACCAGTCTGAGGTGATTTAGTCTGAGGTCACTCCCTGTCTATAACAACTGAGAATTCAGGGGTTCTCTTTATGTGGTAGCATATAATATAAACCAACAGCAAAGACTCTTGATACTGGGGGTTGCTGTAACAACTTATTCCCTCCTAGGCTTGCTGATCAGAAGGTTGGCAGTTTGAATCCCAGCGACGGGGTGAGCTCCCATTGCTCCGTCCCAGCTCCTGCCAACCTAGCAGTTCGAAAGCACACCAGTGTGAGTAGATAAATAGGTACAGCTGCGGCAGGAAGGTAAACGACGTTTCCGTGAGCTCTAGTTTCTGTCACAGTGTTCTGTTGTGCCAGAAGCAGTTTTGTCATGCTGGCCACATGACCCCGAAAGCTGTCTGTGGACAAACACCGGCTCCCGTGGCCTGAAAGCAAGATGAGCGCCGCAACCCCATAGTCGCTTTTGACTGGACTTAACCGTACAAGGGTCCTTTACCTTTTTAAACTTTTTATTCCCTGAACTTGGTATCAATTAAAGCTGAGGCAAGATGGAAACAAACACTCAGAGGTATAAAGATTGACAGATTCACTATTAAAGGCACAGTACTTATTTTCTGACAGAAACGCTGCTTCAGGTTTAACCAAGATCTTATAAGAAAATAGAACTGTTTCTATTAAAACTGTCTGCTTCTAGGCTGGCTATCTGTTTTTACTGTTCATGTAATAGCATCTCTAGCCCCTTTCTAGGTCCTTTTCCTCAATCTGAGGCAAGGAAACAGGTTCATCCTGCCTGACAAACCCCTAAGCGCATTTATCTACTTCCATAGTCAGGCCCTATCTCTCGGTCTGTCACAGATTGTACTGCATGGTTCTTTTTCCGGCCTTTGCAGGGATGAGTTATAATCCAGCGACATCTGGAAGGCCACAGCTTACCCAGCCTTGCCCTTCAGGTTTTACTCATTCACCTCTTAACACCTCTTTCTTCCTAACTAACTCCTTCAACTAACCATTTTTGACACACAAATTTCAGGTCCAGATTTTTGTTGAGAGTTTACAAAGCACCTAACAGCCTATGAGGAAAAAATGGTGATGTTTCTGCTATTGGGAATAGCAGATCCCAAATGAACTTAAGACATTTTTGCTGAGGGTGAAGAAACCCCTTTTGATATGTAGCTTGCTGAATCCACTCTCTCCTTGTGGTATGTGTGAATGGGCAAGCAGATATTAATGTTTTCTAGACTGTTGTGTTTTGGGTACTTACCTGCAAGCCAGTAGCCCATTAATGAATACTAGATGTTTTCCTCACAAAGATTTGCTCCTATTAGCAAAATGTTGTGTTGTGGTGGGGGGTTGCGTGCGCAGAACAGCTCCACTGCAACAACACACAAAATCTGGTACAAGATGTGGTGACAGCAGAAACAAGGGGAGCCTCACCAGCTTGGCTGCTCCCTGCAATAACTGAGAAAACACCTGAGCTTTCCAGTGCAAAGGGAATGAATGGTTTGCAATCTGCTGCTACCGCAAGCCTCAATGCCTGTCTGTGCCTTAAAAGTCTCAAGATGGAGACAGCCAATACTGCCAAAAGCTCTTCCTTTAAGGAATCACAGAGACCACATTCATGGGACAAAGCCTGCTGGCATTGGACCAGACCCAGAAACATCAATGAACTGTCTGAAACAGCATTTGTTCTATAATGGGACTGCTCCTAGTGGCAGGGTGGAAAAATAAGAAAATCATGTATCCTTTCACATAACTCAACTATCCAGGCTGATTTAGGTAATTCCTTGCATCTCATATTCCTACTTCATTAGTAGAATATCTGCCCAACTACTCAGCTGTTCCAATGTGTGGCACAGTATACATACCGTCCAAGTGCCCTGGGAAAAAAATGGGACATCCAATTTTTCACACAAGATCTTGGCAGTGAGGGGTTTTTCAGGGCCGCAATCTCACATGGCACAACAAAACACACGTTTTGGGGAGTGCCAAAGTGTGAGATCTCACCCCAGGGTGAGAAGGAGACACAGGCCATGTGACCCACCCAGGAACACATCCCAGTTTTGCATCGGATGAAGTTGGACGGTATGCAGCCTACGGTGTATAAAAAGTTTAAAAGATATTTACTACAATCATCAGTCTGCGTATGGCTCAGTTGGTGAGGTAATGTTTGTATTATTTCCCTCCACAAGCACTTGTTTTATGTAGGCAAGCCCCAGAGCCAGGGATATAGTTTCTTCCCACCCACAAACACATCTGGGGCCAGATGTGTTTCACTTTCAACATGTCACATCGAAGATGGATGGGACAATACTTGTGTAGGCAGAAATATAGGCATGGAAGATGTCAAGGCCTACCCTGAACCTGGGGTGCAGGACCTAATCTACTGTTGTTTTCATGAGAGAAATATCCCATTTATCCAAACCAGTCATAGCATTTTAACATAGCAAGTGGGCTCTCATTAATATAGCGCAATCTGCGGGAAGAATAATGGGTGATTAATTTGTTTTAGATTGATTATCTTTGCCCTTTTAGTGATGCTTGGTTGATATATTAAGAGAGGGCTTGTTTGTTTTGTCCTTGCTCCGAACCAATTGGAGCAAGCACCCACTGCTTCTACAGCCCTCACCCACTATCCTGCTTCAGGAACAGAAAGTACACAGTGTATGACTGCTGACTAAACTACGATCCTTGACAGGGAGGCTTACAGCCTAAGGGTTGCCTCTACGGGGTTCAGTAAACCTTTTGGAAAGCAGAGTAAGTTGTAAGCCCTGCAGCTCTGATGGCACCTGAACTTTCCCCTTGAGCAACAACCTTATGACTGTGTAAACTGACTACAGAAAGAGGCTGTGCTGCTCCCAGCTTTAGGAGATAGATTTCCTGCTTGTGGAAATAATGGCAATTCAGTTATGTATATAGAATGTAAATACAGTTCAGCCATAATTATATACTGTAGTATGTAAACAGATCACCGACAAAGCAGCCCATACTGTGTTTAAGGCTGATAAAGCAACAGCACAGAAGTCATGGTGGTGTTAAGAAGGCATCACCAACCTGGTACCTTTGAAGGTTTCCAGGGGTGCCCTTGGGCAAGAGCCCCAGACTCTGATCTTTCACATTAGTTTTCAAAGTAAGTCACTTTGGGGTGTTGGGGAGGTAGTACCTCTGGTAGGAGACACATGCTTTTTCCAGGGTAATTTGTACACCTTTACTCCCCACCCTGCACTCAGTTCTCACTTGTGGCTCCTAGAAGCTGTCAGTATGTGACAGCAGCCACACCTGGGAAGCAGCTTCAACTGGCTAGCTAAAGCAGGTGAGGGTAGCTGATGGGTCAATGAGTTAGGGACTTCCCCTGCATGTGAAGACAGGTTCCAGTATATTGAGCGCATGAGACCAATAGTATATGCAATGGTCAATAAGGCAGTTTCTGTATGTGCTGTAGAGGGAAAGTGAGGGGCAGATGAGGCTCATCAACTTGGGAAGGTAGCCAACTAGAATAAGGAAAGCTCTGATTCTAAAACTCAGCTGCCTTGCAGCTATACACATTTGTGAGAAAGGCTTTGGGAGTAAACCCCGAGGAAAAATCCATACCCACTGCCCTGAATGACATACCGTATTTTTCGCTCTATAGGATGCACCCGACCATAGGACGCACCTTGTTTTAGAGGGGGAGAACAAGAAAAAAAATTCTCCCCCTCTCTGCTCAGTGCCCCTTCAGTGAAGCGGCAGGAGAAACGGAGCCCCTTCCATTTCTCCTCCCGCTTTGCTTAACGGGCGCTGCGCAGCTCTCCCTCTCTGCTGAAGCCAGGAGAGTCTTGCTCTCCCGGCTTCAGCAAAAGGAACCCGAAGCCTTCGGAGCACAGCGGGAACTCGCGCTGCACTCCAAAGGCTTCAGGCGGCTATCCCTGAAGCCTGGAGAGCGAGAGGGGTCGGTGCGCACCGACCCCTCTCACTTTCCAGGCTTCAGTGAAAGCAACGCGAAGCCTCCGGAGCACAGAGGGAGCGCTCCCTCTGCACTTTGGAGGCTTCGCGTTGCTATCGCTGAAGCCAAGGAGCCTGCATTCGCTCCATAGAATGCACACACATTTCCCCTTGATTTTTGGAGGGGAAAAAGTGCGTCCTATAGAGCGAAAAATACGGTATTCTGGAGAAGAAATGGCTAAGGAATAAACCTTACACAAATCCAGAGTGTGGTCCCTAAGATGGCATTGGATGGTGTCTTGTATACCTCCCTCCATCAACTCCTTCAATCAAGCTGGTGTCTAATGTATTGCTCTGCTTTCCTTTGAATCACATCAGCAAGTCTGAGGGGTGGGTGGGTCTTGTCATTTGGGCAGCCCAGGTCTTCCATACATACTGCCCAGGCTTGCACCCCAGAGAGGTCACTTTGGCTCTGCTAATGCACCAAAAACAATGCAGGGTGCAACAGTCAAGAGTCACTGCTCTCTGCAGCCACAGAAGACACTTGATTCTCCAGTGGTTTGACTTCAACCCCAGAGGCGCATGCCATTGTCTCTCCAAACAGATGGATGCATGCCAGCAACAAAGTAAGTCATTAGCTTTCCTAGAAAGACAGTTATGGGGCAAAATGTGCAAGTACCTTCTAAGCAATTTATGTGAAGTGAGAGTGGTATGCCAACCTTGTGTACTGTATTTTTAGTGGCATTGAGACAGCAAAAGTATCCATGTGTGTTATCTCCATAATCAGGACCAGCAAGACATAACTGATTTCCCATGGTATACATAAGCTTATCCAAGGTGATTGTCTCTCTAATCTTGTGTTATAGCATGGCAGACATTTTCCTGTTATTCTATTCCCTGTCCAAGGCAGCCATTTTGCAACCAGGATCCCCCGGCACTCTCAAAGTTCAAAATATGCCCACTAATCCAAAAAGGTTGGTGACTTCTGTTTTAAGAGACAATCTCTCTGCCTCCCTCAACTGCATGCTCAAACTCTGTTCAAAAGCATGCTGCTAATATATACTTATATTAACATTAAAAATGGATTATAGTGTTAACTATTGCTGTGATATCATAGAATCAGTTGTAGAGTTGGAAGGGACATCTAGTCCAACCCCCTGCAATGCAGAACATATTCTTGCATGTTCTGTTGTAGACGGGGAAAATGGAGCCTGAAAAGGCGGCATCTCAAAAGGTAATGCTTACAAAATGGATGAAAATCACTGGTCTATGGGAACTATAGGATACATACTCCAATCGACACATTTATGGATATATGCCTTTTAAGTTACTTGTCTGACTGTAACCTGAGCGGCTATAACTACCAAGCCTGCTAGTCTGAACCCCTTTGTTGTAATTTTTGTGGTACAAGCACTGGTACACCTCCACTAGTTCCAAAGAACTGAAGCCCTGATGGCCTATTTGAGTGCTTGCTTGCACTAGTGCTAGCTCACAGGCTACTGTTAGAACAGCTATTTGCTCTATGGCTTCTTTCGAGTGTGCAAGATTTGATCCCGCTCACAAGCTGCCCTTGCAACTGTTTGTTTTTTTAAAACAAACAAATAAAATGCATCATTTGCATTTCCAGAAAATCATCCCCAAGCCAGCATATAATTTAATAATAATAAACACAGAACAAATTAACAATATACTGAAGGAACAGGTGCTCTAAGGCAGGAAAGCATATTAAGCTTGTTGACATGGGAGCTTAGTGACTATTTGTCCTGTGGCTTTCCTGCAGCTCCTTCTAGACCTAATTTTCCCAAGACATAGAGCTTTGGATAAGCGGCTTTCTCATCCTTCATTTTCTCTGGGGTCAGTTGGGTCTCGTTCGCCTAAAACCTCGCAACACCTTCACAAAAAGCAATTCGGATGCAGAAGGAGCCCCTGACTCAGCAGAGCTCAAATCTTCTGGCAAATCTAAATAAAGGGTCCCTGGGCTCAAGGCGGACATGCAAGAATGCCAATCCCCTTCTCATGGCCATCACATGAATGCGCTCAGCAGAGTTCCTGTCTTGGAAGGGGATTGAAGTGCATTATGGTAATGATTAAGCTGCTTTACCCTTTTTCTTTTCTTTTTTAAATGCCTGCCTGTGTGTGTCAGGGGATTGGGGGAAGATCACAAGGACAGGCCTCTTCCATGCCAGAAAGAGGAGTGAGGGGGAAAGCGATGCCATCTTCAAACCAAGTCTTTGCAGTCAAGAGAATGCACGAAAGAAGTTCTTGCAGCAGCAGTTGCTGCTGCTGCAAAACCAACAGGACAGGCTAGCAAGACGTTGGCATCAAGAATCAGATGCCGGGATGGAGATAACAGGCAGTTGTGGTTACAGCCGCTCTAGTAATGTTGGCATGCTATCGTGTTAAGTGAGAAGCAGTTCAAGCACATGTTACAGGGAGAGCTACAATTTCAATACACGGAAAGGCAGGCCGAGCTGTGTGTGCCTCATGACCCAGCAAAAGGAGGAGGAGGCTCCCATTGCTAAAGTGGTCAGGTTTTTAATAGACTTGTAGAGTTGGAAGGGACCAATCCTCTGCTTTGCTGCAGGAAAGCAAATTAAGACAAGACAGTGAAATTTAGAAAAGACATCCCACCCAATGTATACGTCATGAAAGACAAATATTTAGGGTGTTTCCAACACCACATTCAGCAACTGGACCCCATTAATTGGATTCTGAAGGAAGGAAGCTTCAAACAGCATGAACTCACAGGCTGCTCAGCTGCTTGCTTAGTCTCCATGCAAAAAAGGAAGGGGGGAAGGGGCCCAAAATCTATTGTAAGCTACTTGCAGCAATGTGAAGATACTCCATGCATCTAAAGCTAAACTACAGGGCAAGCTGGTACAAGCCAATGGCTCACTTCAGAGAGCAGAACATGTTCAAATCACTGTTATGTAGCTGTAGATGCTCAAAGTCTATGGATGCTAACAAGATTTAAGGCAGTGTTGCTATGCCACAAGCAAGACACAGCCAGGGCCTTGCAGAGCCAGGCAGAGACCCGGGCCAGGTAGATAATGTGCCCCCCCCTTTTTTTTTACCCTGGGGATAACTGAAGTCTTATTAATAAGTAAGTATATAAATAATTTTCACAAAAGTTATGTTGACAAATAATTTTATTTCAAGGCTTGAACTGCCACCTTTGCACCTCCACGTTCGCCCCAGTGCATTCCCTGTGATTGTGAATATGCTGACCGAGGCCCCCTTTGGAATCAGAGGCCCGGGCCAAGTGGCCCATATGGCCCCCCCTCTGTCTGGACACAGCATAAACTGCCCTACATTTTGCAGCAACTGAAAGTCAGGAGGGACCTTTGATCTCTAACAGTGTTAGAGGTCTGTGTGCGTTAAGAAAAATTTATTACATGAGGAATTCAACGTGCTGCTTTTCACTGATAGAGTCTTAACTGGCTCAGGACTACAATACTTCAAGGATCGCCCCTCCCTATATGAACTGATGTGGACTTTGTGAACACCATCTGAGGACCCTTTGCACGTGCCTCCCCCATGATGAGTGCAGAAGGTGGCAACATTTGTGGAATGCTCTCCCCAGGGAAGCTCACCTGGACCTTCATGACATATCTTTAGGCGCCAGGTGAAAAATTATCTCTTCAACCAGATTAACATTCTATGGCCTTTTAAATCTGACTATGCGAATGGGTTTGTTTTGCTTTTGTTTCATTCTGCATTTTGTGTTTCAGTTTTGTATTTTTATGCTGTGAGCAGCCCCGTGATCTTCAGATGAAGGGTGGTATACAAATTCAATAATATATTGTAAGCTTTTTATTTGCAACTGGTACGACAGTCCACGGCAGAAAATGGATCTCTGCCTGAGATAACTTTGACCTAGGAGCAGATGAGTGGGAGAAGAGGGTTCTCTACAGTCACAAAAGGGTGATGCACATGAGTCAGTGGGAAGACATGCTCTTGCTTGTACTCAGATAAGGCTAAATAATGTGCCCAGGCTAAAGTGCCCTGGCCATCAGCTGAAGTTCCATGCCACTTTGTGCCTTAGCTCTATATTTAGATAGGAAGCTATTTTAACGATGCAACGTTTCTCGAATGCCTAGAAATAAAAGGCAATGAAGATAAGTCTTTCTGCAGTAGACCAAAGTTTAGCACAGGGGAAATCATCAGCCTTAATGGTTTGAAAACTTAGCTACATGTGTCAAGAAAGGGTCCTGTTCTGTTCTGTGGTTATGTCACAGATTGGGGGATGTGGTTTCCATTAATCTGTTGCATCTTTATGTCTGAAAATCCTCTCCACAAGACCACTGTAGAAAGGGCTGATCACTACTTTCTGTTCAGTCCCAGCAAAGATATCTTTACCCGCTAGACTACACGGACCAGACCAGGATCAATCTAATCTGGAAGCAAAGAAAGACAACTGGAGAAACAGCATGCTCATACTTAAGTCCCCAAACCAGTTTCATGCCAGCCAGGGATTTGTTTGCTTTTTCGAAGTTCCAGCCAAGCAGAGGAAATAGCTGATGTTATTTCCATCAGGGTGGAAGAAAAATAAATCATTGGTTGCCTACGGGGTCTTGACCTAGTGATGGCTGTACCAATCTTTCACTAAGATGCCATTCCCTAGCCACACAAGACAGCATGCAAAACTAAGTATTGGAACAAGTGAATTTGCTTTCTTAATCCAGTTTGTTCCAATAAAAGATCTGGGGATTTGTAGATATAAAGGGAGCATGTGTGCACTTGGCTGTTTGAAAATGCTATTTAAAAATAGGTGGGCTTCTGCAACTTGGCAGTAAGACCCCATATTTTTTTCCTGACTCACTTCCCTCCCCAAAGAGCTACAGGATTCACAGGTCAGTATCTTCGTTCTCCAAATTATAAAAAGCTTGTTCGTGTTCCAATATCAGACCACTGTAAATTGTTTTACGACATCAACATGTTTGGGTTTTAATTTGCTGGAAGCCACCCAGAGTGGTTTGGGTAACCCAGTCAAATAGGCAGCATATAAATTTACTGATTCTTTCTTCCAAGTTGGTCTACAACCCCAATTCTACTGGTGCTCACTCACTCAGTATCCAGCCAACGCTCCTAAGTGCGGTGCAAATTTTTATCCAAGCAGTGGTGAGAGGATAGGGAATATTCAACCCTCATACCTCTTTCCGTCTGCTGTCATTGCCTTAAAAACTTAATATAAAAATCCAGAGGGAGATTCAATCACAGATCTCTTGTGCAACATGCAGGTGTGTGTTGTTCCAAAAACACTAGGAAAAAAGAAACTTGAAACCAGAAAATTCTCTGTATTGCATAAGCCTTTCACCTAACCACCTTAAGATGGAACATTCATGACCGACATTCAGCACTCCTAGTAGATACCTATCCAGAACTGGCCAAAAGAACAATCCTGAAAAAAAGAAAAAAGGTATTACTTTCTCTACAAGTAGAGCATAAATATCCTAGGCAACTGAGAAAGATGAGGGGGGAAATGGATGAGGGGTAGTGAACTGGCCTCAAGTTTAAGAATAGCCTAGAAATAAACGGGCCAGGCTGGTGAAGAGGAATGTTTATGATAGCTGCCTATGATGGAATTTGGTCGGGAGATGAACGCGAGTCTTTTCACATTGCTATTAAAAGACATCCTTGACCTATGCAAGATTCACATTGGAATTCTTCCTTTTAGTAGAAACTTGCCCTAAAGGCATGAACACTTAATCCAGGATGCTCTGCTGTTCTCAGCTATCCTAGTACTAGTTGCAGAGAGCAAGCTCAGCACTCTCCTCTGTCTCCCTCCCTCCCCTCAAATATTTCCTCCTTTTTGTTCTGGTGCTGCAGAATCGAGGAATGCCACAGAACAGTCCCTTGGCATCTCCACAGTGGCAACCTATATGGGAGAGGGGAAGGAAAGAAAATAGCCAGAATCTGGTCCTCACAGCGATTAGCCAGATGCCCAAGGAAAGCCTGCAAAAACAGGACCTAAGCACAATAGCACTCTCCCCATCTGTGATAGCCAGCAATGGGTTTATAGAGGTCTGCTGCCCCCAATACTGGAGGGGCTAGCTCAGTTGGTAGAGCACGAGACTTCAAATCTCAGGGTTGTGGGTTTGAGCCATATGTTGGGCAGATTCCTGTATTTGCAAGGGGTTGGGCTAGATTACCCTTGAGGTCCCTTCCAACTCTACAATTCTAGTACACGGCAATGATGACTAGTAACCATTGATAGTCTTATCCTTCATTAATTTGCCTAGCTTCCTTTTACATATTTTTGGGGGGTAGGTAAGTAGCAGCCACACTGGAAATGATTTAACGGAACAAGCTGCAAGTAAATCCTTTTCATTGGTTTCATTTGTGCAGTTGCAGCAGCTACAGAAGGAAGCTTGGCAATATCTCTTTCCCAACCTCCTTGCCTTTGTAAGCAGTAAAGCTATTAAACAAAATTACGGGGAGATTTCTGACCTCTAGATGCTCTGGTTTCCTTTTTAAGACAATTGCTTGAGCTATCTAGTTTACTCTGAGGCACTTATGTTTGGAGCCAAGGCAGCAAACAAGTTGGGATTTAATTTTTATTTTTAACACCCCTGTACACGACCTGGTAGAATGGAGCAGTTTCTTCTTCTCTCCTGCATGCCCACAACCTAGAATTCTATTTTATATAATCTGATAGATTTATCTGTCCAGTATTTGAAAAATTTTTAAAACATATTTTCCCACTTGCTTATTGCTGTTTGATTTTTTTAGGTTGGATCTTCTCTCCGCCTTTTTTTCTTTTCCTGAGGAGAGCAATTCTGCTTAACAATGGACTGTTATCAACACTTCTTAGCTTTGTACCAGTTAGACTATCACTCAGTGGAGAGGCTGTAACCACAGGAATGTGACAAGAAGCAAACCTGTCGCTCAAGAATGGAGATACAAGCATTGCACATTGTTAAATACTAGCAGTACACAAAGGCCCCATATCTGTCTTACTTGTGTTACTTCTAAATCTACAGGTTACAGAGAAGTCAAAATAAGGACTGGTCTTAATCAGAATAACTTTTCCGAATGCTATAAAAAGAAAACATTTCATATATCAATTTCTGTTAGTCAAACGATTTGCTTGTTTCAAAATTAGCAGTGCATACAATGTAATGGTTCAGATGCCAAGACAGAAAAGGTAGTTTGTTTGGCAATAGAGAGGCTGTTGGCTTTTGAATGTTACATTACTCCCTTTCTATGTTTCAGGCTAGATCTGCAGAACTGGATTCCTGCCCAGCAACCTGGCCTACAGAAGCAAAAGAGGACAGATGTACTCAGTTACTAACCTTCCCAGGCGCAACCTATCACAGACATCAAGATAAAGGTGTGCTATTTCCACACCTTGAGCTGCTCACTTCAGTACATTTGTTAGCTGAATCTTACCTGTTGGGACAGTCTGTCATTAGAGTCAATACAGAAGTGTTTGGGTTTGAAAACTCATCTGCCTATTACCAGTATAGATGATAGATAGATGATAGATAGATAGATAGATAGATAGATAGATAGATAGATGATAGATAGATGATAGATAGATAGATAGATAGATAGATAGATAGATAGATAGATAGATGATAGATAGATAGTTCAGATAGATAGATATTTGGTATGTATTTACATATTCCCCAAGCAGGATCCCAGGTCCTAAAAGGAATCCACAAGTGGATTGCCAGTACAGTCATACCTTGGGTTGAAGTAGCTTCGGGATGAATATTTTCAGGTTGCGCTCCGTGTCGACCCAGAAGTAATGGAGCACGTTACTTCCAGGTTTCGCTGCTCACGCATGCGTGGAAGCGGCAAATCGCATTCGCTTCAGGATGTGAACGGGGCTCCGGAACGGATCCCGTTCACATCCAGAGGTACCACTCTACTGAAGAACAATATTCAAAGGCTCTTGTTAACCTAAAGTGCCCACCCACAGAGGATGCTGCCCATTGCAGCTCTGCATGAGTAGCTGCTCCAGGAATGCCTCCTTCCAGTCAGGAAGCCTGCCTAGAACAGAAATTTTCCACTGAAAGTTTAAGAATGTGTCTTTAAAAGGGGTGTGGGGAGAGTTATTAGGAGCTTGTGAAACTGATCCAATATGTAATTAACCAGGCAAAATTCAAGTCGGGGTGGGGGTGGGGAGGGGTGGTGCTCAAAGCTGGGAGTTTTTCAGTCCCCAGTTAGGCAACATTATTGACCAGCTACCTCTTGCAAGTTTAAAACTGCACTGTGAAATTAAATGCATTTATTAACAAGCAGGTAGCCACAATGAAAGATTTCTATGCAGTTATATCCAAGACTCTCCCAGTGCCTTAAGTTGTGGTATGATGAGTGAATCGTGCCATCAAGTGATCCAAGCAGGATCCAAGCACAAGAGCACTCGCCTCTCCCTGTGGGTTCCAGCAAGTGGTATTCACAAGCATGACTGCCTCCACCTGTGGCAGAAAGGGTGTTCCATGTCACTGAAAGCACCTGGGCTTCTAGTGACAAAGATGGAGACAGGAGCATTGCCAAGCTACATATCTGATGCCTCTGGGGCGTACACCCCCATTCAGAAAAGCTGACTGCCCTATTTTCAGCATCCGGAACCACTCATCTAGATGTCCTCTATATTGGCAGGATTCACCTGTTCTATATACCCTGAAGAACACAGGATCAGGCTTTGTATGTACAATGTGCTTTACAATAATCTTTGCTGATCCTTATATAAGTTTTGCAGTCCAGACCATTCTTAACCCAGTTATTACTAAAACGGGTATTGGTTTGTTCAGGATGATTGGCAAAATGAATCAACTGCTAAGCTTCACTCCAAATCGTTGCTTAGCTCAAAAACCAGTGTTCCCCACTGGTCTATATTTGCTCTCACAAAGCTGGTCTGCTGCGTTGGTGTTGAATGGCTATATAATTACCTCCAGGATCAGAGGCCTCTTAATAGCATGCATTGGATAACAACAGGAAGTAAGCTTGTGTTCTGCTCGAGGGCTTCCCATAGGCTGTTGTGGGAAAGAGGATGCCTATGGAGTGACCCAGCAGGATTCTTTATGTTCCCAAAGAGCTTCACTACAAAGTAGACAACCACCTCCACCCTTGCTAAATTAAAATACAGTTTCATGAATGAAGAGTGGAAGCCATTCTAAATGCCAAAAGAAACAGTAGCAACACAAATTAGCTGGGGGTGCCAGCGTGTTCCGTACACTAAAATAGAGAATTCATTTTATCTTTTCATTTTATTACAGGCATTTTTACCCCACTCTCCAATCATGTTCCCAGGATGGCTATAGCTGCAATGGTTTGTAGCCACTGGTGCATGTATGTGAGTGCAACAGACATACACTCATGCACCAGGACTTCCACTTCATAATGCTACCCCCTCCTTCAGCTCAGTGCATGTTCCCACTAAGAATCTGCTGCAGAGTGTTGGAAGACCCTCTGGAGCAAATTTGGGGGTATGTGCACGGCTGTGGGAGAAAAGGAGGAGGAGGAGGGGAAATCATTGCATGAAAGTCCAGTAAACTGAGAATAAATACATCTATACTGCTGTAGTCATGACTCCTTCTACTAAAAAACACTGATCACACCTGAAATTTTTCATTGTTAGTTTATTGCAATGTGAACCAGTTATTATGAATTCTTGACACATGGAACTTCTGAACATATAACTTGGTTTTATGTCGCAGCTCAATACAGTACAATAAAATCTGTTTATACAAAATACTCTATTGGCTTTATAAACAAACATATTCTAAAGTATGAAAATACCCTGACCTGTTCCTTTTTGTACAATTTTAGAGCTGAATGCAATTACAAAAAAAAATAATTAAAAATCCAAAACCTAAGCAAACAATACAACAGAAAAGGATTTCACAGTGCATTGTGTAATACTGGCAAGAGAGTTCCAGAAACTTTTTTAAAAAAACAAAAAACCCAACAAGGTTACTTGTCAGAATCTACATATTTGGGGTGAGCAAATGAAAAACACAAAATCAATTTGTTCAGCTTTATTTGCATAAACCAAAAGTGTGGGCCAGTTATTAGAACTACTATTTGCGTAACATTCTAAGAAAGCAGACTTGAGTTTCCACAAAATGGTAAGAATTCTCTCTTCAGTATGAGCTTTGACAAGGCAAGAGTTTCACAGAGAAGTAATTTACCTTTGATTTAAAAAAAAGTAGGATACACAGTGAAGGAGAATCAAAGGTTTAAAACTTGTTAATCTATTTCCTACCCTTTAATTAAAGATGCTGGCATTAGTAAGTGGAGGGAAACTAATAGAAGTGGGGTGCCTATTCTATGCCCCCCCCAGATGTTATTGGACAACAACTCCTATTATCCCTCACCAATCACCATGCTGGGAAATACTGAAGGGAGCTGGAGTCCATCAACATCTGGGGAGCCACTGATTAGCCACCCCTGCCAGAGCATCGTGTTATATTTAGCCTCTAAGGATGTGTATGCATGGACTTTTTGTGGGGACTGACAAATTATTGCTAAGTGTTACTAATCATAATTCATTTCACCACTCATATTAGCAAACTTTCTGATGCTGAAAGCTTGAAGTTGCATATCTTCCTACAATCTGCCTACCTGTCAAAGGACAAACTCATGACATCACATATTACACATTACAGGGATAGTTGCTGTTATTAACTCTTCACAAAACAAGCCACACAAATGTGTGCTATTCACCCCAAAGGATCTGAAGGGTCCTCCTTGTTACAACTTGAGGCCAATCACAAGATAAAAGCTCTAAGTACAAAGTCTGCAGCTGTAAGTGGAAATGTGGGAAGGAGAAACTGATGTGCCACACAACAAACCTGCTTTTAGGTCGCACAAAGCAGTCCCTGCAGAGGAACCTCCTGTGCTTATGGCTTATTACGAAACTGCTAAATCAAAAGCACAGGAAGTTCCTGTGCAGATGATCATCAAAATACACTACGCTAGAAGGGAAAAACCCAACAGAATTTCAATTTATCTGGCCAAAAATTTGAGAACACTAAGAACACCCATTAATACTTACACACCAGCTGTTTGGAATGGAACACTATTTTGCAGGAAAACAAGAAGCAACCACTGCACAAATTCACAGAATCACAGAATTGTAGAGCCGGAATTTGGTTCATATTAAGCTGGGTTCAGATTCCCAGAACACGCTTAAAAATCTATTTCTTTTCCATATTCTAAAAAGACAAATGCAGTACCACAATATTATGAACTTTATACATTGAGGCTAGAACAAGACATTAGAATATTTGTGTCTCCCACCAAAAACAAAGAGCATCTTCTCTTCCCTAATAGTACAAAACATACAACAAGGACATTATGCTAAGGGCTTCCTGGCCATTGCAAGCAGCAACCAATGAAACTGAGTAGTGTGGGACTAACAAGGAGCCCAGTGGCACATACAATGCATTTTGTATTACTAGACATTACCAGAGGAGACATTGTTGTTTTCCGTGTTCCCCACATATCTTTCTGGCCTAAACATCAAGCAAGGTGCTAATGTTCACTTCGGCAGTCACACACTGAAACACACACTGTTCACACACACAAGCATCAGGTACATTCCAAGAAAATTGTGCTTCTGTTACTTATACTCCTCTACAGGTTTTCACAAGACTGGGTGACTCACAACAGCATGTCTTAGACTGAAATTCTATATATACGCTAATCTGTAAGTGAGTCCCATTGAACTATGTGGGCTCAGTTATTGGAACTTAACTTTACAACCTACAGAGATCATTTGCCTCTATCTTCTAACTAGATGACTCACAAGATATATGTCAATATACTTGTGCACTTTGGAATGTGGCTATGAAAAATCGTTGAAAGTAGCATGAAAAACTACCAGCATTTGATGCAAGTTTATTTGAAAAAGTAAATGTCTCACAGGATTATTTATTAACTTTTAGTAGGATTTACGACTAGCAAGAGGCTCTGCTATCCTTCCAAGTGTGGTTTTCACTCTCACTAATAAAAATGAATAAATATATACAAAGGATTCTCCCATCTTTTACCAAATAAAGCGTCTTGCAGCTGAGCAGCTACATCTCATTTTGAATTCTTAGCCCATTTGGAGTAAGTTGCCACATCAGAAAGCACAAGGAACTGAGGAAAAGCAATGTCTCTGTTCAGCTTTTCCACCAATCTATCCTTAGCACAGGTTAGAAAGAAGTATCTGCTCAACAGTTTAGCTAGTGCTGAGACACTGTTCTCTGAGCATTAATCTCCACAAAATGGGGTACCAGATTTCATCGCCACCCAGTCAGATCACTACTTACAAGAGGAACATGAGAATGAAAATGAATCCCTTTGGAAGTGGTGGGGTTAGTAAGCAAGCAGCTGTGCTTAGGGTGACACCCTTAGTCTCTCCTATTCCAAAGCTAGCTCAGACACTGAATGAGTCAAACGGGTATAGAAAAACTGTATAAATGAGGGTTCTCTTGATGCACAAGGCATGTGCAAAGTAACCAACTCAACTACTTGCACAGATACCCGTTTCATTTTGAAATGTTTTCTCAAGGCAGACATTCTAGGCTGATGACAACCAGTAAGTAAAGTAATGGTGACTAGAAAGTAGGCTTGACTCCATAATAAGTCAAGTGAAAGACAGTGGAAATGTCTCTTTGCATATTTTATTCAAATGGCGGGAACTCACATTTAACCAAGAAGGGACTTTAACAAAACAAAACAACTCACAACAATGAGAAAAGTTTTCAAAAACTGTTAGAAACACAATCAAGCTGGCATGTACCTGGAATCTAGAAACAGTAGGACTGCAATAATATTGATTAAAACTCCACCAACCTTTTCATCACCTA
The DNA here is from genome assembly GCF_964270895.1 of Podarcis filfolensis. Classification (NCBI taxonomy): domain Eukaryota; kingdom Metazoa; phylum Chordata; class Lepidosauria; order Squamata; family Lacertidae; genus Podarcis; species Podarcis filfolensis. The sequence continues at coordinate 64,832,527 of NC_139609.1, forward strand.
TGCTCCAAAGCTATTTGTACTTCTACCAAGTCTGGCCGTAACAGAATTTAGAAGCATGTGAAGTAGTGTTTATTTAACACCCAACCTTGAAACCTACTGCATAAAAAGGAGTCAAGATATCCTTTACAGATATAGCCTAAGCAGACTACAAAATTCTAAGTGGAACAGTTTGTAGAACTAAGGTAAGGCTTTTCCAGCAGAACAGCCTAAATGTGGAAGCTCTAAGGCACATATTAGTACATTCACATTACTGTTAAAAAAGCCAGAGTATAAAAATTTCCCTCCCTCCCCACCCAATACCCAATAAAAAGATGGCACTGCCCATTGAGCTCTGCTACTGTCAAATGCTGATAAAAAGACAATTTGCAGCTTTTTTAAAAAAAATCACCTGATTTATAAACGTCTCCCCACTGTTCACTACCAACAGTGCTCCCCGCACCCAAGCACAACATATCATATTGATAATCTTTCATCATGCCCTCCTGGATTTAAGATACCAGTCTCTCTCACATGTGGCTATCCTCCTCTTTCACACTATCTTCTGTGCTTTTCTGAGGCAGACTGGCCACATCATTACTGGGTTCTTTTTGTTTTTCAGCCTCATCAATGTTGGTTTCTTCTTCTTTCGCTTCAGCCCTCTGCTTGTCCTCAGCCTTCTGCTCTTTTGCCAGCATCCGGTAATTGATGCCCATTCCAATAAACAGGAAGATCCCAGAGACAATCAAGATGATGCCACACGCCCAGTAGGTGTATTTGTAGTCACCATACATATCATTGAGTTTACCTAATAGGACAAGAAGGAGGGGGGGGGAGTACATTAAAAGATCATTAGCGTTTTACTTCACGGCTAGACGAGAACGTCTCTGCCTTAATACCAAGGAGTGTGGGAAAGCCCTCCTCTCCCTTTGTAGGTTATTTCCTACACAGGTAAAAAAATCCATATGTTTTAAGCTGGATCAGCTCTACCATATATATGTAATACAGGGATATGGGAACTGTACCACAGGCTGATGAGATCACTGTTCTGGCATTTGCAAAGTGCCAGAAGCAACATAATTCTGACTCTGGAGGAGAAGGAAATCTTTTTCAGAATGAAGGCCCTATTCCCATCTGGACCACCTTCTGCGTACAACTTGCCTTTGGTAGGTGAGACCAGATACAAAAGAGGGCAAGGCAACAAATGCAAATGTTACCTTCATAGCATAGGCTAGTTTCACCACACACCCATCTATCGAGGCAACCATGAGGACACATTCCAGCCAGGCAAAAACACTCAAGGAGGATATGGAGTAGGGCTACAGACGGGTATTGCCTGGGGGGAGTTCAGCAGGCCGGATAGAGAGGTTTGGAGGGCAGCAATTGGCTCCCAGAACTAAGCTTCCTCGCCCCTGACTAACCTTCTTGCCCCCTTCTCTCTCACCAAAAGGCAAATGCATCACCATACACAACCCTCTGCAAGAGAAATACAGAAAATACTCTTACCTAGGAGAGGGGGTCCCAAAAGAACAGGGCAGCATTCCACAATAGTCACCAAGCCAACAGCACTGGAGAACCGTTGCGCTCCAACTAGATCCATCAGTGTTTCAAACAAGACAGAGCTGAGCCAGCCAAAGGCAAATCCGAAAAACCCAGCATAGATGCAAAAGCCGGCATAGGTGGTGGATATAGGGGCCAAAAGGTGGCAGACTCCATTATAAACTACAGACACAGCAAAGAAGTACTGGATCCTGGGCCTCACCCACTTGGTGTTTGCTACCAAGCCCATGGATGGCCTGGCAACCATATCTACAAAGGCTAGAATGGAGAGCAAAAAGGCAGCAGATTCTTTAGAGAAATGCATACTCTTCCCATAATTACTGAGAAAGACTAATGGAGTAAAGAGTCCAAAAAACATGACCACGTTGCCAAACAGGTAGAGCAAGAAGCCACGGTGCGTGAAGAGAGACAAATCCAAAAACTTGTTAACAGTCCCCAAAACTGTGCTTTTCTGCTTTTTAGACTTCCCAGCAATAAGGTCTGCGCTGACATCTCCTGCACCATCTTCTTTTGCCCCTGCTTTGCCAGCCTCCTGCAACACTTCCTTAACTTCTTTCTTTGGCGGCTCCGGCTTGGGACCTATCGGTCTCATCAGAGACCCAGCAACACAACAGTTCAGCAAGAGGCCCCCGAGGATTAAGAAGCTTCCTCTCCATCCAAAAATGCTATAGAAATACTGGTTCAGGGGAGCCAGTGTGGACAAGAACACAGGACTGCCTGCCATAGCCAGTCCATTAGCCAATGGGCGCTTCTTGTAGAAGTACTTGCCAATCATGGTCAGGGCTGGGTTTAAATTAAATGCAAGTCCAAGGCCTGGGAACAGAAAAAAAAGTTGAATTAAGGGTATGAGAATGGCAGCTCTGCAAATCCACTGCTTTAGAGAACATATTTACTCTACTGAAGTAGGCTGAGTGAGAGAAACTGGGTCTATGCACTTTTATTTGCTGTTTTGAGCTACTAAGAAGGTGGGGGTATGATTTTCTGACTCAGCTTCTACATTGTTGACGTATGTATGAAACAGAGATTCAAAGGATTTAAGGTATAGGCGATTGAGGTTATTAAACAAAAACAAAAAACAAGGAGAGCCAAGACACTAAATAGTGTAGGGATAGACTGTGAATTAGGGGTTCGTACCTGACAAGTGCCCCATTTGTTTCCCAGGAGGGGCACCTGCAAGGTAAGAAGCAGTGCTGTGCTTTGCAGTCAAACTCCAAGGTTGGAAGAGGTTATATGCTGCATCTTCCATGCGGAGCTTCAAAATGAGACATCAACACAGAAGTCTCTGTGGTGACACCTGGTTTCCCGAAGAGGGGTAATTGCTGGGTTGAGGGCAATGCACCCTCCTTCCCTTTCGGTCCAGTGCCTCTCTTCAAGGCACAGTGGACTCTGGGCACCCTCTTGCTTCCTGCCGAGAGAGGTGCATACAAAGAAGAAGCCATGCAACTCTCTCCTGGACCGCTCTGTATCTTTCAGCAAGCTTATTTAATTTTGAGCTATTTATATCACACCTTTCAGGGCACGTAAGGCAGACAACAATTAAAAACCATAAATTTAAACAGTCTTAAATATGACATTATAAAAAGAGCAGAACATTAAAAATGAAAGTATTAGAACCACAGAAAACCCAAAGGAGGATTGAAAAACGCAACAGCCAAAAAGCCCGAGCAAATAAAAAGGTCTTCACTTGAAACAAAAGGGAAAACAAAAAATGACATAGGTTTAGCCTTTCTAAAAGCCTGGGCAACTACTTGTTATAATCCTTTCAGTTCTGTTTCATAGGCTACACTAGTTTCTTTGCATCCTTCTCAGGATCCAGTATCATGACTTCAAAGGAAGAGAAGAGTTCAATGGATTGGGTGAGGAAGAAGTAGATGTTTTGCAGCCGTGCCACTCACCTCCTACAACCCCAACACAAAAGTAAAGCTCTTCCACTGTGTTACAGAAAGAGGCAGCAATCAAGCCACACCCTGAAAGGCAGCCGCCTGCCATCATGACTGGCCGGCTGCCATACTTGTTCACCAGGATACTGCTGATGGGACCTAGGAGAAAATCGAAAGGACAATAGTTATCTAGGTGTGAAAAAGGGTTTTACATTTCTGTTCATTTCCTACACTTTGGAACAGGTGCCTGCCAAGCAAAGCATGAACTTTTGAAGGCTGTGGATATTATACATGAATCACCATGTTAAATATTAGCTTGCTTGTCCCAGGCTGATCCATATTTGGATCGAAGAACTGCAACTGGAGCTCTGCTTGTGGAAAAGCACATTCCCACTCCAACAGCAAGAGAAGCTGTTCCTACAAGTTGGGTGACTTATGTAAATGCCCCCCCCCCGTGTGTGTGTGTGCGCGCGCACGCGCGTAGAAATTCCAACTTCCTCCTTCCACTCTATGTACCTTTCAAGGAAGAAAAAGGTAATCATTATCACATCTCATGACCAGTGGGACAGTGAAGGAGGTGGTTAGATGATCCAAGGGCGTCAGGAGTAGACCACTGCACCCACAGGAGTCATGCTGATGACCCATGGGTTAGGGGTGTGTACAGTGGTACCTCTGGTTATGAACTTAATTCATTCCAGAGGTCCATTCTTAATCTGAAACAGTTCTTAACCTGAGGTACCACTTTAGCTAATGGGGCCTCCCACTGCTGCTGCGCCGCCAGCATGCGAATTCTGTTCTCATCCTGAGGTAAAGTTCTTAACCCAAGGTACTACTTCCGGGTTAGTGGAGTCTATAACCCGAAGTGTTTCTAACCCGAGATGTCTGTAACCCGAGGTACCACTGTATTATGGGCATGTCCACACAGCTGAACACTCTACTTTAGAACTGGCTGAATTAGCATTTTATAAACAACTTACAAAATGAAGAATTTTGGGTAGCAGAATTGGCATACATAAAAACAATTTGCTACAGGCTAATACAGGTGACAGCAGGATTTTTCCTATGCCAACCACACACTGAAGTGGTTGTGAGGGTAGGCAGTCTGTAGTAAACTTGGGTTTTTTTTACCAAATATGTAAATGTATGATTCAGCTCCAAAGCAACTCCTTGAGTGGTAAAAAGTAGTTTGACGATTGGCATAACAGATGAATTGAACAGTTTCAACCAGATATAAAACAGTGATAACAAAAGAGAGGGTATTTTAGTATTACTTGTGTATCAAATTCCAAGCTAGTCAGTAGCTGAAATCACAGCTGAAATCCTCTCTAGTCAATATCTTTTATGTATATACTATATTCTTTTAATTACCAACCAAAAGGTATGAGTCTGATAAAGCTACACAGCAGTATTTAAAGTACTTTCCTAAATCCAAAGCAAACAGTGTCTAAGGACCAATAATAAAGCCCATTTAAATAAACCCAAATGTGCATGCCCTGGATATTAACTGATCTGGTTTCTCCATTAGCAGATAAAAAGGTACTCAGCCCCATGGTGACCCTGGATAACTAAATAGAAGTTTGCTGGCCTTGATAACAGCATCCTAGTTTTTAGAAAAAACAACAACCAAGGCATTCAGAAATCCCAACAAGTTCCAGCTGGGTCACATCTTGTCCCACTTGGTACTGTTCCAATTGTTTTTAGAGAAGTACACAAAGTACAGCAGTCTCCTTTCTGTGTGTCAGTTATTATTTTCCTAATAAAGCTTTTTTTAAAAAATCATGGTAAAGTGATTGGTGCATTTTACAGCTGTGTAGCCGATTCATAAGAAATATCAAGAATTCAATATGGGGCTCCCAAATTCCAGGCCTGAATACATATGAAGTTGCCCTGTCCAGCCAACCAAAATCCAAGGTCTCAGGCATAGGTCTATGCAGTGCTCCCCCCCCCCCCAGAAGGGTGGGAGAAGCTTGAAAAGCTACAGTTTGATGTTCCTGGGGAGGGTCCCAGTGGATTAGGATGAGCCCCATCTGGTCCCCAGGAGGTCTTAAGAGTCAGCTGGGAAGGAAGTTGTAGGTAGAGTTATCGATTCTGAGGAGGAACCAAGAAGATTGCCAATCCAAAGATGACTCTCACCTTCAGTGCTAAAGTCGTACCTGCTCTACTCTTCACAAGCTTGTTGGATCTTAGTTTGCTTAACCATGCATACAATCTACTGTGCCCTTTAACCAAAATCATACTGATTTTTGCAGAAAGACAATATGGGACTCTTCATATGCACAGCATATGTTCTGCCACTGCACCATGGCACTTTGCCCATCATTTTCTTTTTACAAGGCAAATGTAAATAAATCACTGAAATTTTCTCCCTTGAAATTTTGCCTGTAGCAGGGGTGGGTAGACATTGTTTCCCTCAAGAAGTACGTTCTATCAAGGAGCTAGAAACAAAAGCCTTATGGATTAACTAATCTGGAAGAAGAATGCTTCAATTTTCACTGTAGCTACCCTTGGATGAGAATGTCCAATCCTATGGAGGCCTACTTAGAACTTAAGACCTGCTGGGTTTGACAATATCACTCAAATAATTAGGTAAGAAGATTTTTTAGTATAACAAACCAAAATAACTACTGTTCTGGAAAACAAATAAAATTAATTCCTTTCAGACTTAAATGTGCCCCCCACACACACCGCAAATAAGTACAAAAGGGTAATTTAAAACAAACCCCCATTTATTTTCATCAAATAAAATAACATCCTTTCAACTTCTACTGAAACTACATAAAAGTGGGTCACTGTTAAATGCCAGGAAAACTGAGAGGGCATGCAGGAAGGAAGGAATTCTGATCAGATGGAGGAACAGGGCAGCTTTAGGTGGTGTCAGAAGGAGCATAAAATTAGGTTGGAGCCACATGTGGCCCCCAGACCACAGTTCACCCACTTGTCTTATGTAGGAATGACACTAGGCATGCAGCATTCTGCAGCTACTGCTTTTGTGCAGCAGTCTTTTCTTATATCATTGCAACATCCAGATGCTTCAGCAGCTGCAGAACACCTACACAAAGCACACAATAGCTTCAGAGTGTCACATGGATATTAAACACTAAAGTTCTGTGTTTGTTAAGAGGACACTACTGAATTGTACCATGTTATAAAAGGGAGAATTGGCAGAATTCAAGTCCAGTTGACAGAGTGAGCACACAGCCAAATTACATTTCACTTCATGGAGTAAAATCTCATCTATCAATGGAGCGGCTTATGTAAAGTTTTGCAGAACATGAACTTTGACATGTGGTTATATGAAACTCCTAAACAGCAGAGCTTCCACCAAGTTTTTAGTCACTACCTTGAAAAAGAGCACTGTCCTTTTCTGGACAAATATGCAATTTTAATTTAAAAAGATTCATTTTACTGGAAAATGGTTTAAAGGACAACAGTGCAAACAAGCATATAGACTAAGTAAGCCACACACTTAGCAAGGTCAGCCACAAATAACCAAAAAAGTTTTTTAAAAATTCACGACACTTATAGCCAAGTGAGACCAGAAAATATTGCTCTTTGGAGCCTGGATATTTTGGAAGTATACCAACAGCTAATGAATTAATTATGTCCCATCTTAGAAACAAACATCTCATTTTCTCTTATTATTCCAAACAAAGGAAAAGCCAATCTTCACCCACCCACAGCTTACATGCATTTAACTTGTGTGCATTCAGCTTTATGCACAATAACAACAACAACAACAATAAAAATTAAAAGCAGGAGGAAAGGGGACAGGCATCCAAGGGGAAAAAAGACTTTGGCAATCAAAGGCTAAACTAGGGGGTTGGCAAAACTGACCCCTGCTGGGGGCACAGAAATCACCTCAGAAATCTGAGTATGCTACTTCTCTGTGCCTTAGTTCCCCTCGTGTTTACACAGCCCACCTTCCCTCCCTTACAGGGAAGTGTTTGTTTAGCGCCTCCTGAGGGAAGGAGCTGCAAGGGATTCCCATTTCCCACCCTCCATTTGCTGTTTGGGCTTCAGAGTTTGGCCCACACACCCTCCTGCAGCTCTGTTTGCCCTCCCTGAAGCCAACTCATGTGCTGGGCAGGAGCAGCCCCGAGAGAGTTTGGGAAGGCTGGCCAGGGAGCTCCAGGCTGAGCCCAGAAGACTCTGGGCGCCTCTCCCCTCTGCATCCCCAGCCCATGAAGAGAGAAGAGAAAGGGCTGGAGGAGCACCGATTAGAAATAGGGTGTTTAGAAAACGGATTATCTAAACCTTTAAAGCAAATAATCACAGACGGCTCATTAAGTCAGTTTACGTGCTTGTTGTAACACTGAAGCAGGGAAGTCTGCTGGTTGCCTCACCAACTGAATAAGGACAAAGCAGAGACTGTTCCCTTCCAAGGAAAAGTCTCATGCAACAACGTCACTTGCTTTCTGAGGCAAAATGCAAAACAGAAGTCTGGCCCACCAACACTGTAGCAGCATTGAAGCCACAAATACTCAGCTCTGCTTCCAAAGGAGGAACTTATGCTGTGTCATCCCAAAAGGGAAACATCAGGTTAGAAAGTGAAGGGAATCGGAATTCAGTACACATAGGCGTGTGTGTGTATGTGTGCTATTCAGTATGTCCTGTTTTACAAACTTTTATACTGCTTTTTTTGACTTTACCTTTATGTTAGCTTCACCAGTACTTGAAGGTATCTCGTTTTGAAATGAACTAAGTTTAAGCCCTGATCCCCAATTAAGACAACTCAGGATGTCCAATTAAGAGAAAGCAAAAGCTTCCAGACTTCTCGCAGCCATGCAGAACAGGGGAAGGGGAGTTATGGGGCAGACTAGGCTTGCTCAAATAGCACTCCTTCCATTTAGCACATGGGTAGGCAAACTAAGGCCCGGGGGCCAGATCCGGCCCAATGGCCTTCTGAATCCGGCTTGCGGACAGTCCAGGAATCAGCGTGTTTTTACATGAGTAAAATGCATCTCTGCGTTTTTATTTAAAATGCATCTCTGGGTTATTTGTAGGACATAGGAATTCATTCATTATTATTTTTTCAAAATATAGTCCGGTCCCCCACAAGGTCTGAGGGACAGTGGACCGGCCCCCTGCTGAAAAAGTTTGCTGACCCGATTTAGCATCTCATCCAAATGTAGCCAATAGGTTGATTTTTATCAGTGGTTTTAGGGTTTTTTAAGAGATGTTTGCTTTAGTATCAGTAGCAAATGAAATATATATATATTTGTTTTCTATCTGCCCTGAGAAAATCTCCTGACTCAGCATAGCCTGGGCCCCTTTTTCCATGGCATGCATCAGTTTTGCTGCAATTGCCATGGCTGAGATTCCTATTCAGCAGTAGCTTGGGAGGGGGGTGTCTCTACCTTCTCCAATTACAGGACAATATCCAGGGTCTGGCAACATACTGCACCAAGACAGCCAAAACTCAGTCTTGTAAGTTAGTAAAGGGTACAGTTTACATAACATTCTGTTTGCACTGTCTGGAGTTTTGTTGGATACAGAGAAATGAGTTGGCACGGTTGAGTGAGAGGAATACTGAGAATATGAGCGTTGAGAAAGAACACGAGGGTGAGGGGGGCAAGATACAGAGTACTATTCACTAACCAGGACCACTTCCCTGCACAAGGAGGGGGAAAATTGTTTTTAAAAAGAAAACTGGACACTGCATTCCATAATTGCCCCAAGCCTTTCAGATCCTGTGTTTCAGATGCTTATGACAAAAGAATGGGATCTTTGTCCTGTAGCTTGAAAGCAGACTGGAAATAATTCAGTTCAAATAAAATTTAAATCAGATGTATCTTGTTAGCTTCTCTATTTCTATACACAGACCATTCTAATGAAAGACCTCCAGCCACAGCCATTGAAATGCTGATGAACAGGTAATTCTGGTTCAAATGCCATTTTCCCAATCAAATATGATTTGTTGAATCGGGGGGGGGGGGGGGGACAACCCAGCCAGCTAATTTCAACACTCCCTCCTCCTGCCTTCATGTGCCCAGCATCATAGAATACAACTTGAGGGTTTTAAGCCAGAGGGTTTTTGTTTTGTTTTTTTTGCAATCTTCATAGCAGGAAACTTGTGGGTTTACACACCAGGAAGTGGGAAAAATGCTTGACCTCACTGGTCACTCCCAATCAACAAATCCTACTTTGTTGGAACTAGGCATGTGAAGTTCAAACCAGGCCACCATTGCCTTAATGTTAGTATATAATTCATGTGCTTTCATGCAAGGTTTATACACCTTGCATGGTAGCACATAATTTATACGCTAACATTAAGGCAATGGTGGCCTGGTTCAGATTTCTCTTGCATAAAAGTGTATAAAAAATTTCCACACACTCACATTCTTCATTTCTCAGATTTATTTGTCAAGATCCTGCTTTATCAGGTCAAAACCTCTGAAAATAGTTAACCATGGATCACACATGTTGCACAGTGCAGATGCCAGTAAGAAACATCAATGGCTACTAACAAGAGTTGAGCACGAACATTTATATTGAACTATTTGGAACGTGTAGAGTCATACCTTGTGTTGCGTTCTGCTCTAGTTACGGACTTTCAGCTTACGAATGCAGTGAACCCAGAAGTGTTTACTTCCGGGTTCGCTGCCTGCGCATGCGCAGAAGCGCTCGATCGCGCCGTGCACATGCACAGAAGAGGCGCTCTAGTTGTGGACTTTTCGAGGTGCGAATGGCACCCCAAAACGGATTAAGTCCTCAACTAGAGGTACCACTGTATTATTTTTTTATCTTTTCCCCTCCTCACCAAATTAGAAGTCCTATCCTGCTGCTCTGTTTCCTCTTTCTATTAACAAAGCAGATTTTGTTTTATAGTTACAATTTTCAGAGAAAATGATTGATTAAATACTACCTGTAATCCACCCTCATTATGGAAAGCAGCAAGGGAGGAAAGATTTCTTATCCTTGTACCTTAACCCCCACTTTGGGGCCTTACAGGTCATTCCAACAGAAGAAGGTGAGAAAATTCACAGCACACATTTCAGTTCCACTTGCAAGAAGCCAGGGTGGAAGCAATAACTCAGCCAAAGCTTCTACCCTGGGCAGGTTTTCTTACTACTGTATTTATTTAGCAGCATTTCAAGACCACTTAATATTTTTTTAAATCCCTGAGCAGTCTAAAAAACCTAAAAGCAACTAAAATAATATAATAAAAACAGTAGAATTGTGGAGTTGGAAGAGACCCTGAGGGCCATCTTGTCCAACTCCCTGCAATGCATGAATCTCAACCCACAGTCCCCCATCCAATTTTAAACCATACCAGACCCTACTTATCTTTTCAAGATAAGTTTAATTTTATTATTACTAGGATGTAATAAAAAACAGGAAAACACAGGAATTCTGAAATAACAAGATCTGATATACATATAGGTAAAGGGACCCCTGACCATTAGGTCCAGTTGCGACTGACTCTGGGGTTGAGGCGCTCATCTCGCTTTACTGGCTGAGGGAGCCGGCGTACAGCTTCCGGGTCATGTGGCCAGCATGACTAAGCCGCTTCTGGCAAACCAGAGCAGCGCACGGAAACGCCGTTTACCTTACCGCCGGAGCGGTACCTGTTTATCTACTTGCACTTCGTGCTTTCGAACTGCTAGGTTGGCAGGGGCAGGGACCGAGCAACGGGAGCTCACCCCGTCGCGGGGATTCGAACCGCTGACCTTCTGATCAGCAAGTCCTAGGCTCTGTGGTTTAACCCACAGTGCCACTCGCGTCCCGATATACATATAGTCAATGCTTTATTTGCTCCTACAATGTATCTTCCTGTGACTTGCAGTGCTGAGCATCCACTGTCTTTCCTTAACCAGGCTAACTCAGAAAAGCAGTGCACTTGCCCTGTATGATGGCCTCTGCCAGGAGAAACCCAAGGAAAATATGTCCCTATTGATTCTCCTCAACTTCTCCTTGGATTTCAATACCATTGACCATGGTATTCTTCTGGAGCATCTGTCCAAGTTGGGGGGTGGCAGCACTGCTTTGCAGTAGTTCTGGTCCTGTGTGAATGGTCATTTTCAGAGGTTTATGCTTAGGGAGTGCTCTTTGGCTCCATGCAGCTTTCAATGTGGGGTTCCTCTGGGTTCCATTTTATCCCATATGCTTTTTAAAATCTATATGACACCACTGAGTCATCTGGAGCTTTGGAGTGTGTTGCCAGCAAGTAGCTGGTTGGTGTCACACAGCTCTACTTCTCCTTTACATCTGCGGGTGATGTTGTAGACCAATGTCTTGCCTCGGTAAAGGATGAGAGCCAACGAACTAAAGCTCTATCCAAATAAGAGGGAGGGACTGTTAGCGGCATGGTCCCCTAGACCAAATAGCTTGAAGGTTGCCTGTTCTTGATGGGGTTTCATTCCCTCTGAAGGCGTGAGCATGTAGCTTGAGGGTACTGATGGATCGTTTGCTATCGCTTGACGCTCAGATGGCCTGGTGGCATGGAATGCCTTTCATTTGCTTCAGCTGGTGGCCCTATCTGGACAGAGAGAGCCTAACTCCAGTTGTCTATGCTCTGGTAACCTCTAGGTTAGATTACTGCAATGTGCTATATGTGCGCTGCCTCTGCAGATGGTTCGGAAAATTCAGCCGGTACAGAATTCAGCAGCCAGGCTGCTGACCAGGGCAAGATAGTTTGAGAATATTACATTGTTCCTGGCCCAACTGCACTGGCTGCCAATTAGTTTCTGGGCCCAATTCAAAGCACTGGTTTTGACCTATAAAGCCTTAAATGGTTCAGGACCGCAGTGCCTCAGGGAATATCTCTTCCTATATGAACTGACCCGGACCCTGCAGTCATCATCTAAGGCCCATCTTTGTGTGCCTCCTCCACAAGAGGTACCAGATGGTGGCAACATGAGAACAGTTGTGGAATGCTCTCCCCTGGGAAGCTCACCTGGTGTCTTCATTAGTATCTTTAGGCACCATGCGAAAACATTTCTTTATAACCAGGCCGCCTTGGGCTGATAGAGCATTCTATGGTTTTTAAAAATGTATGGGGGGGGCGCTATTGGTTTGGGGTTTTTTTATGTATTTTGACTTCTCATTTTGTATTTTTATGATGTGAACCACCCTGTGATTTTTGGACGGAGGGTAAAATACAAATTTAATAAAGAATAAGAATAATTAGCTAACTTGGAGCAGCCTCCTTACAAATGATGTCAGAGAGGCACACCAGAAAGACTGCCAGGTCAGAAATAGTACCCCGGAAATATTTTATTTTCAGTGTAAAGGAGGAAGAAAAGTTAGCTTTGGAGTTGGGTTTTCTCCACCCCACCCCCATCCCATTTTGGGTATCAAGAATTCATTCTACCACATGGGAGACAAAGGGTCACATCTACACCATTTACAGTGGTACCTCGCAAGACGAAAAACTCGCAAGACGAAATAGTTTTTCGTTTTTTGAGTTGCTTCGCAAGACAAATTTCCCTATGGGCTTGCTTTGCAAGACGAAAACGTCTTGCAAGTTTGTTTCCTTTTTCTTAAAACCGTTAATACCCAGGGTGCATTGCTTGAAGAGGTGCAGTTCCGTGCTTCGCAAGACGGAAAATTCGCAAGACGGAAAAACTCGCAGAATGAATTAATTTCGTCTTGCGAGGTACCACTGTATTTAAAGTGCTCCTATATCATTTTAACAGTCACTGCTTCCCCTCCCCTCCCCCCAAAAAATAATCCTGGGAACTGTAGTTTAAGGGACTTGAGTACTATAGTCCTAGCAACTCCAGATATCCTTAACCTACAGTTAATTAGTTTCTAGGATTCTTTGAGGAAGCCATAACAGTTAAAGGTGGTACAAGACTGCATTAAATATACAGTGTGGGTGTAAACTAAATAAGGTACCCACAACAAATCTATTAATGAATCTTCTGCCTCTAATTAAAACAGATTAAATTAGGAGTCACAATTATAATTAAGCTTCCACATATGACACAGTAAAGGCATGCAGCTTTATTTTGCTTGCAAACTTACCTCCTGCATACATAACTGCCAGCATAATGGAAGAGATCCAGGACACTTTGCTGCTAGATGCTTCGAAGATGATTTCTATCTCTTTAAAGAATACCGTGATGGATTTTGGGAATGCATAGGAAAAGCCTATAGAGATAAAGGCACCAACAACTACTGCCCAGCCCCACCCTCCTTCTGGTGGCGTGTATCCCACAGGGCCTCCAATTGCTGGTGGCATCTTGATTGAAGTGGTAGCAAATTCAACTAGAAATCAAAGATCTGTGAAGAAAACAGAGTAAGATCATTAGGGTTGCAGAAGCATTCCATTTTATTTTTTTCTAAGTCTCTTGAAATGAGACACATTCTACAAGCTGAAACTTCCCTCTACTCCTACACAGAAGCTTCTGAGAGGAACACTCCATCTGAATGAAATCCAACATTTGAATTTTGACTCACAGGGCTGTTTTTTAAACAGCTGAAGAGTATAAAAACCCATAGAAATTAACACTAGCTTTAGGTTGCATTTGGATGCAATGCTTACACATGGTTTAGTGCTGTGAGAAAAAGCCTTGCCTCCCACTGGACTCCCCCTGCCTCCTCCAGTGCAGTCCTAAAAAGTTGTTTGGAAGGTCTATGGGAGGCTACGGCCTCCAAACCCAGGCAAACTGTGGTTATTTATGATTAATGAAAACAAAGAAATCAGTTTCTTAACTGTGTTTTGAAGCTGGCTTCTTTTTCACCGACCATTGTGATTAACCACAGTTTGTACAGTGGTACCTCGGGTTAAGAACTTAATTTGTTCTGGAGGTCCATTCTTAACCTGAAACTGTTCTTAACCTGAGGTACCACTTTAGCTAATGGGGCCTCCCGCTGCCGCGTGATTTCTCTTCTCATCCTGAAGCAAAGTTCTTAACCCGAGGTACTATTTCTGGGTTAGCGGAATCTGTAACCTGAAGCGTCTGTAACCCAAGGTACCACTGTATGGGTTTGATGCTATGGCAAGCTGTGGTTAATTTAAGACAAAAAACAAAACTGTCCAAACTCCTCTTTGTGGCCACACTGGAGGGAAAGTGTGCGATCCCAGGGGGAAACAAGTTCATTCTCATTATGTAAAACAATGTTACAGCATTAAGTTCAAATCAGCATTTATTCTTTCTGGCAATTAGGTTTCTGAATTCCAGAACCAAATCGTATCAAAAGCTTCTTGTTTATGGGCATTTGCAATGCCAAGGCTGGATTTGAACAGCTCAAGGTTATGCCACCCTGAAACCCATGTCCATTTAAAGGCCAGAGACCACTACTGGCATTTCTTTCTTCTGAAGTTATTTACCTATTATAGGAAAAACTAGTTTATAAAATTTGCAAGCTTAAAAATATAAGGTTCGCTTTTTAGGATACATGGTCTGAGCAACTAGAAATAAAACAGAATAGATTAATTGTTCGTAATCTGGGATTTTCAAGTAAAATGAGTTAGTAAGAACTAGAAATCTCTGGTGAGTCTCTTTGTTCAGCATTTTCAAAAAGACTCTACGATAAATTATGCTGTGAACCACCTTTTTTTTAGGATATATGCTTTTATATATATATATATACAGCCTTAAGAAAGGATGCAGGAGCTCACAGTACAAACACTGCTGTGAACCACCTTGAGATCTTTGCATGAAGGGCAGATACAAATTTAAACTTAAAAATATGAAAAATATAGATACTGTTCATGCTGGATAGCTAGGTCCTGAAGTCAGAGATAGTTACACAAAACTTCGGCAATAAAACAGATGCATGAAGTATAAATTACAAGCAAGGACAAGGACCTAGAAGTTGCATAATAGTTGCAAAAGTTTCTCCCACAAGACATATCAATTACAAAGCATTTGGCTGCTGAAATGGTTAGGAAATCATTGCATTTCCAGTCAACAGCATTAGTTCCAATGAGCATGACTTTCACAGAGGTTTATTTAGGCTACATCTTCTTAAAAGGGCCAACAACCAGCACATACCATCAATCAAAATTATGGGAACCAAAGAACAGCTGAGTTCAAGAGTGTTGGAGTGCATCCTGGGTTCACTACAAACATAGTGACACACCAATTCAAACCATGCTGCCCCACTTGACCACCATAACACTATGAAGTCAGCCTGGTTTATAAGAAACCATCCCAACCTCAGCCACAACAAAAGTTTGCATGAATCACACTTTGGACTGGTGGTGTTCAGCAGAGAGAATATCCTCTGGGGCTATTCCAATATAAACAACAACATGTTTTGAATTTTAATGTCTACATGTTCACTATCCCTTAGTATCACAGCAGAAAAAGCCACAAGTCCATATTCCTAAAAGGAGTAGAAGGAGGCAGTATGGGAAACTAACCCAGCACTTCAGTATTTTTTATCGCTTCTGCACAGCTATGACCACTTAATAAATAAAATTGTTTTTTAAAAAAGACAGAAGGAAATTGCACACACCTTTTCTTCAACTCTGCCTAAAACATTCCACATCCTATTGTCACTGTGCACCTTCTCCTATAACCCTTTTTCAATTATTGGGACTCCTATTGTTCTACATTAGTCCACTTAACATTAGTTCTAGAACCACACTTTTCCATTTGGTGCTTTGAGGGACCCATTCTTAGCTACTTTGCCAGAAGCTCTCAGGATCCCTAATGGTCACTGCTCTCCGTGGTAACATTGCCCAAGATTTTCTGAACCGACACCAGATACTCATCTATTGCCAAATGCTCTGCAATGCTGCTGTTGCTCACTGTTTCCTGCTACGCCTTTTGGGGTCAGAGGAATCACATTACACTGGGCTCCTGCTGCTCTGTATCTGTATAGAGCTGTATACAGAAAGATTTCTCCAGCTACATTTCAGAAGTGGCAGACTCTCTCAGGGTACTCCTATTCAACCATGAACTGCTGTTGTGCTTAACAATGATCATTCCTCAAGCTACAGAACTTAACACAATCTAAGTGTTTAAATCTAAAACTTTTAACATGTCCGGAGAGCACACTAATTAGCTAAAACATTTTCTGGAAAGGTAAGAAGTCCTGTATTAGTATCAAATAAGTTCTCTTCATCCTTGATGTCAAAGGACTGCTTTCTAAATTAGATGGTAGATGGGTCTTAGAAGGTATCAAGACTCCAGAAAGAAAGGGTCTGGAAGGGCAAACCTGAAAGAAGGGGGGACCAGAAGCTGAGACTGGGAGTGGGCAGGATTTTAAAGAACACATTTTCTGGTGTAGAAAGGTCCAAGAGCTCTAATACCAAACCCTTTACAGTCACTCTTGAAAAGAGCCCTGAAGGTCAGTAGACAAGTCTAAATTTAGCAGTGGTAGATAACAACAGGAAGTTCTGATAGGTGCTTACGTGCTTTGTATAGGCTTCTTGAGTTCTGAATTCCTGACTGTTTTGGAATGTACTGTATCTCATGTTGCAGATTTCCCACCATCATAGTGCCATTCTTGCCACTTTAGGGTATGCTGACGTCTTAATGGGTGCTGCAGCACACTATTTGTCAACATAACCCAATAACAATATTTGGCATCTTAACAGCATAAAAATTACTCCAAATATTATAAGCACTTAGGGATGAGGAGATCCATCAGAAGCACAGCATTCTGACCTCCCTCTCCCATTTTGGAGTCATTCAGGAGCAATTAATCAAAATGAGGAAGCAACAGGTATTTATTTTAACTGGGGGGGGGGGAGAGAGATACTAATTCTGTAGCAAACTTTGTACCTCTGGTTTTCTGCGTGGAAAGGGGGAGGCATGAGCCGAGAGAGAACCAGAAAATGGTAAACTTTAGCCCCAGGTTCCCAAATTTACTGAGCCTGCACAAACTAACAGGCCTGCACAAACTTCAGTCTCAACTATAGTTATGTGTTTTTTAAATACAGCGGTACCTCAGGTTAAGTACTTAATTCGTTCTGGAGGTCCGTTCTTAACCTGAAACTGTTCTTAACCTGAAGCACCACTTTAGCTAATGGGGCCTCCTGCTGCCACTGCACCGCCGGAGCACGATTTCTGTTCTCATCCTGAAGCAAAGTTCTTAACCCGAGGTACTATTTCTGGGTTAGTGGAGTCAGTAACCTGAAGTGTATGTAACCTGAAACGTATGTAACCTGAGGTACCATTGTAAGCTCTACCAAAAGCTGTATCAAAAATCCTCACCATACTAGTACTCAAGTAGCCAAATCTCAAGAGGCAATGCAGCCCTCAAAAGAAAGAAAAGTTTGCCCACCCCTGCTTTATCAGATGGCTGCAGAAAAAGGATCTTTATCTCAGAACTTAATTGCTGCTTAAGATCAGCCACATATATTATTTATTGCACATACTATTCCTAGCTAGGAAACTATTGCAACATTCAATGCGGTTTGTGAATTTAGTTTTAAGCCTGCTTCATGTTTTTTACATTTTTCATTAGGTTAGTTGAACTTTAAACTATGTGATTTTGACCATTATAGGCTTTTGTTTTGACGGCTTTATATTAAGATCTTTTACTTTAAGGAGGTTTGGGGCATTATTCTAACCACTATCTCCTGATAAAAATGATGCTTTTGTTCTTATATTTAACTTATTTTGATATCAAAACAATGCAGAACCAGAATTTACAATACCCCCCCCCAAATAAAAATATTGGAACAGATTCCATGCAAACCTTTAAGATCATTTTTAATTCTTAGCAACCGCTAGCCATATTGGTTTTACTGTTTTTAATCAAGACTACCACAACACATAATGACAATGCATACAGCCAAGTCACATTTGAACCTTAAGAAAGCATTCACAAGATGCACACTAACACAAAACCCTATTAACTATTCTCTCCAGCCCTCTTCCCATTGTGTATTAGATGATAGCAGTTGTTTTTACCTTCATTCACCAGTTAAGAAATCACAAGCAGAAGTCTTAATGCCACCTAAGGTCAGTGTTCAAAAATCCCATTGTTCTAGGCACATTTTGTGACTGGGAATTTCATTGAGCTCTGGGCGCAGTACTGAGCCTAAGATTTTAGATTAAAACTGCAGAGTGGAAGGAGAAAGGAGGACCTTTTTCTGCCTCCCCACTTCCAGCTACACTCTGAAGACTGGAGAAGAGACCCTCTTAAGAATATTAAGGGGGTGGGCAGGGGAAGGACTAGACCGTGTGAAAAATGAACATAATATTTTAGCTGCAGTTCATTCATTTTCAGCTTTGTATTCTTGTTATTAAAAAGTGTGCCTAGACGTTCCATTGTTGTGCCCACAACCTAGGTTTAAGGTGCCATTTAGCTCCTAGCTTTCATATCTCGGTTTCTAACACTATCTAAGGGACACAGTAGTCTGGAATACAGCTCAGATTTTTGATACAGATACCCATAAGTATAATATGCAACAGACATCCTTGATCATTCCCAAGTTCTATTTTTTAAAAAAACATACATGGCAGTATGATGTACACAAGTGATGAAGTGATGAGATGCTCTTCATGTAGAAGAGATAGGCCTATTTTGCATATAGTTATGTACTGTACACAGTCATGTTCAAAGTGAGCTACTGATCAAAGAGCATTTAACACAAGGACTTTCCTGCACTACAGCTTGCTATAGATATTCTGCTTTACTTTCACTGCCCCTCTATCACTGCCTGATATCAAAAGGGCTGATATGTGAGGCAATTGCCTCATTTAGGGGGAAACAGCCCAAAGGCAAACTTTGAAAATGTCATTACTATACACATTTGAGGATCACAGCCCTGTTAAGTTGAGCTCACGCTGCTTTATATTCATACCAAGACATCCTGAATTCCACTTTCGGTCAGCTCCATATATAGACTCATAGTAAGTGGACATCATTATACGTTCCAGCAGTTGCACAGTTTTCTATCTCCTTTGGCTGAAACAGACCCTCCCATGAAGAGCTACTGTTTTTCTCCCTATACAGAGAATTTGTGTATGGGAAGAATGTATTTCATGAAGTAACTCTCTTTAATAACCACAGTTCTGTCAGCCATGCCAATGCATCCATTCTCTGCTTCAGGGTGGAAGATGAATAGTGCAGGCTCTTGGAAACTAACTAATAAACAGTTTTAGCAATGTTGCAGAGAGGCAGAGATATCTTCAACATCCGAGGGAAAACGTTTGCTGACCAAAGGTAACAATTTAGGAGACTTACTTCTGTGTTTACAAAAGAAATAAAGAGCTGTTGTCAGTCAGCTCAGCAACGCCCAACTACTTTTTGTACTTCCACTGAATCAGACACATTATTGCAAAATTGCAGTGAAGAAAAAAGCGCTTTATTAGGTGAGGTGTTGACCCACAGTTGTTAAAACTTGCTTATGGCTTAATGTGCCAAAGCACTGTCTCAGTAGCACTAAAAGGCAGGGAGCACCCATAAGGAGTACCTCGGTTTTAAATCTTCTTTTGCTGTGCAAATACTGACACACTGAATGCATTAGAAGTTTTCCTGAGCTGGTCAGAGTTTCAGTAAATTCAGCTCAAGTGACACTGTGCTAGTTTATTGCTTTAAGCCCCTAAGGCAAATTTGATGTATACACTGTTTTGCAGGCTTATTTCCATGAGTGTGGGGCTCATTTCCTTCTCCATCCTAATATGAAAGAGAAAAGGCAATAGCCAGTTCAGACAGCAACTTCTACATGCAAATGTTTCCTCGAAGTTTAAAGCACAGCTTGTAAAGTCTCCAGCTTTGTTTGGAAAACACTGCTACGTGTCAGGCGTGCTTGGAAGTGGAATTCAGAGATACTAGCCAAGGATAGTTATTTTAAAAGCCACATTTACAGTAAATAAGATGGTTGAGTCAAATGTGATGCTGTAAATGAATAAAAAGCATTTTTCCAGACTCTATGAATAGGGACAAACCCAGACTAAACGTTGGTACAAAGAGAAGAAAATTGAATTAATTCTTATTTAGGCAAGGAGAAGTATGGGTCATTCACCAAGTTTCTACTTCAATTAGGGTGTTGAAGCAAAGCAGAAATTCCCAGGATGTTGCACAAATTCCCAGGATGTTTTTTTAACTGTGCCACTTTATGAAGAAGCAAACTTTATAACTGTAGAATTACACAGCACTTTCAAAGTACTGTAAATTCAGCAACATAATTATCTGACATAGGATTCTCTTTACAATTCTTTATGGAGGACACAGTAACAATTTTCTCATATCTAAGTCCAGGAAGGAACATTCAGCTCCACATCTTGGAAACACACAGTTGTGTTTCCCACTCGCTAACTTACAGGACAGTGCCACCACAGAATATGGTATTCAAGAAAGCTGCTACCATCCATCTATTTATTTATTTTAGATTAGATTTATATACCACCCTTCATCATAAGATCTCAGGGCAGTTCACAAGATAAAGTCCTACCTCACAAGGTTGCTGCAAGGATAAAATGGGGAGGAGAACTATGCATCCTCCCCTTGAGCTCCTTGGAGGGCAGGGTGCGTTATAAATGTAATCAATAGTAAGATTTCTACCATCCCAGTGAAAATCATGATCACCATATGAGTAGTTAAGTCTCGTGTTCCTATGAGTTTTTCCATGGGATGGAATAATCTTGTTTATGGGAAGGAGTTAGTGCTGTCACCCAGTAATAGAGATAGTGCAGCACAAACCTACACAGGTTTATTCAGAAATTGGCCCCCACTGTGCTTGGTGCGGCTTGGGGTTAGGAAAATATGCACAGGATTACAATGCTGAGAAAAGGCTGGGGATAACTAAATGCAGTCTTCTACCCTGCCAGCAGGAGCCCTACCAGGTCATTAGAGGAGCAAACAATGCACTTCCTCTGTTCATTTGCAGGGTTCCAACACACACACACACACACACACACACACACACAGCAACAATTTCCCTCCCATGTACAACAATTAGAAGGAAACAAACACCAACAGCTCCTAGGCTAGGATAATGTTCCCCTGGTTTAGGGGGTTTATTGTGGAGAGGGGCACTGGGAAGAAATTTGACCCAAGCCTCCCTGCTCCCCGCAGCTTGCCTCCAGCACACCACCTTTTTGCCTTGCCCTACTTACCTCTGAGTTCCATTGTCACTCTCCACACTCAGAGAGATCCCACATGTCCTACTCTTCCCCAACCTACCCTCCAAGGGACCTTGGAATTGCAGTGCCCACTGACTAAATCTGCATGCATCTGCATACAAACAAAGCTGTTGGGAAATAATATCCTTTGTTTCCTTGTTACAGTGGTACCTCGGGTTACAGGCGCTTCAGGTTACAGACTCCGCTAACACAGAAATAGAACCTCGGGTTAAGAACTTTGCTTCAGGATGAGAACAGAAATCGCGCGGTGGCACGAGGCCCCATTAGCTAAAGTGGTACCTCAGGTTAAGAACAGTTTCAGGTTAAGAACGGATCTCCAGAACGAATTAAGTTCTTAACCCGAGGTACCACTATATTCACAGGCAACCATATTAGACTAAGCACCCCATCCTATGTGGAAAAGAAAAGTGAATTCCTCATCTTAACTGGTGCCTACCACCTACTTTCTTAAATAGCTGTTTTCCCAGTTTTTCAGCAGGAGGCTCAACGTTTTAGTTGTAGGAAGTGCTCAGTTACCCACATACCACCTATTCTTGTTTCACGTTAGCCAGCTAACTAAAGCCAAATGTTTTGAAAAAGACTTGCTGATGAGAGACAGCAATGGGAAGAACTGAGCTGGCGCTTCTGCTCCCTCTTGGAAAGCAAAAGTTCAACAAAATACTAAGAATTTTCATTTCCAACGAGTCCTCTTCAGGTTAGCCCACTTCGCTTCAAATTATTCCAAGCTCTTCAAAACCAAAATATTAAAATAGTTACATATTGTTTATAGATCCACTGTATATTTATCTGGTCAGAATTATTAAGATAGGCCTAAACACAATTTAGGGGATGCGGGTGGCGCTGTGGGTTAAACCACTGAGCCTAGGGCTTGCCGATCAGAAGGTCGGCGGTTTGAATCCCCGCAATGGGGTGAGCTCCCATTGCTTAGTCCCTGCTCCTGCCAACCTAGCAGTTCGAAAGCACGTCAAAGTGCAAGTAGATAAATAGGTACCGCTCCGGCGGGAAGCCCCTTCATGGATCACTGCCTTGCCGTGGCGAAGGGGCTTGAAGAACTCAGAGAAGCTATGAACTACGCCGAGCAGGGCACACAAGATGAACAGGTCATAGTGGAGAGTTTTGACCAAACGTGATCCACCTGGAGGAGGAACCGGCAAGCCACTCCAGTATCCTTGCCAAGAAAACTCCATGGACAAAGACAACAGGCATATAAAAGTTATGACGCTGGAAGATGAGCCCCTCAGGTCGGAAGGCGTCCAACATGCTACTGGGGAAGAGCGGAGGGCAAGTACAAGTAGATCCAGAGCTGATGAAGCGGCTGGGCCAAAGCCGAAAGGACGCTCAGTTGCGGATATGCCTGGAAGCGAAAGGAAAGTCCAATGCTGTAAAGAAAAATATTGCATAGGAACCTGGAATGTAAGAACCATGAACCTAGGTAAGTTGGAGGTGGTCAAAAATGAGATGGCAAGAATAAATATTGACATCCTGGGCATCAGTGAACTAAAATGGACGGGAATGGGCGAATTCAGTTCGGATGACCATCACATCTACTACTGTGGGCAAGAAACCCGTAAAAGAAATGGAGTGGCCCTCATAGTCAACAAAAGAGTGGCGAAAGCTGTACTGGGATGCAATCTCAAAAATGATAGAATGATCTCGATACGAATCCAAGGCAGACCTTTTAACATCACAGTAATCCAAGTTTATGCACCAACCACTGGTGCTGAAGAAACTGAAATAGACCAATTTTATGAAGACTTACAAGACCTTATAGAAGTGACACCAAAGAAGGATGTTCTTCTCATTATAGGGGATTGGAATGCTAAAGTAGGGAATCAAGAGATAAAAGGAACAACTGGCAAGTTTGGCCTTGGAGATCAAAACGAAGCAGGGCAAAGGCTAATAGAGTTCTGTCAAGAGAACAAGCTGGTCATCACAAACACGCTTTTCCAACAACACAAGAGACGTCTCTACACATGGACATCACCAGATGGGCAGTATCGAAATCAGATTGATTATATTCTCTGCAGCCAAAGATGGAGAAGTTCTATACAGTCAGCAAAAACAAGACCTGGAGCTGACTGTGGCTCAGATCATCAGCTTCTTATAGCAAAATTCAAGCTTAAACTGAAGAAAGTAGGAAAAACCACTGGGCCGGTAAGATACAATCTAAGTCAAATCCCTTATGAATACACAGTGGAAGTGAGGAACAGGTTTAAGGATTTAGATTTGCTGGACAGAGTGCCTGAAGAACTATGGATGGAGGCTCGTAACATTGTACAGGAGGCAGCAACGAAAACCATCCCAATGAAAAGGAAATGCAAGAAAGCAAAGTGGCTGTCCAACGAGGCCTTACAAATAGCGGAGGAGAGAAGGCAAGCAAAATGCGAGGGAGATAGTGAAAGATACAGGAAATTGAATGCAGATTTCCAAAGAATAGCAAGGAGAGACAAGAAGGCCTTCTTAAACGAGCAGTGCAAACAAATAGAGGAAAACAACAGAATGGGAAGAACCAGAGATCTGTTCAAGAAAATTGGAGATATGAAAGGAACATTTCGTACAAAGATTACCATAATAAAGGACAAAAGTGGTAAGGACCTAACAGAAGCAGAAGACATCAAGAAGAGGAGGCAAGAATACACAGAGGAATTATACCAGAAAGATATGGATGTCTCGTACACCCCAGGTAGTGTGGTTGCTGACCTTGAGCCAGACATCCTGGAAAGTGAAGTCAAATGGGCCTTAGAAAGCACTGCAAATAACAAGGCCAGTGGAAGTGATGGTATTCCAGCTGAACTATTTAAAATTTTAAAAGATGATGCTGTTAAGGTGCTACACTCAATATGCCAGCAAATTTGGAAAACTCAGCAGTGGCCAGAAGATTGGAGAAGATCAGTCTACATCCCAATCCCAAAGAAGGGCAGTGCCAAAGAATGCTCCAACTACCGCACAATTGCACTCATTTCACACGCTAGCAAGGTTATGCTTAAAATTCTACAAGGAAGGCTCAAACAGTATGTGGATCGAGAACTCCCAGAAGTGCAAGCTGGATTTAGAAGAGGCAGAGGAACCAGAGACCAAATTGCAAACATGCGCTGGATTATGGAGAAAGCTAGAGAGTTCCAGAAAGACATCTACTTCTGCTTCATTGACTATGCAAAAGCCTTTGACTGTGTCGACCACAGCAAACTATGGCAAGTTCTTAAAGAAATGGGAGTGCCTGATCACCTCATCTGTCTCCTGAGAAATCTCTATGTGGGACAAGAAGCTACAGTTAGAACTGGATATGGAACAACTGATTGGTTCAAAATTGGGAAAGGCGTACGACAAGGCTGTATTTTGTCTCCCTGCTTATTTAATTTATACGCAGAATACATCATGCGAAAGGCTGGGCTGGATGAATCCCAAGCCGGAATTAAGATTGCCGGAAGAAATATCAACAACCTCAGATATGCAGATGACACAACCTTGATGGCAGAAAGTGAGGAGGAATTAAAGAACCTTTTAATGAGGGTGAAAGAGGAGAGTGCAAAATATGGTCTGAAGCTCAACATCAAAAAAACGAAGATCATGGCCACTGGTCCCATCACCTCCTGGCAAATAGAAGGGGAAGAAATGGAGGCAGTGAGAGATTTTACTTTCTTGGGCTCCATGATCACTGCAGATGGTGACAGCAGCCACGAAATTAAAAGACGCCTGCTTCTTGGGAGAAGGGCAATGACAGGCCTAGACAGCATCTTGAGAAGTAGAGACGTCACCTTGCCAACAAAGGTCCGTATAGTTAAAGCCATGGTTTTCCCAGTAGTGATGTATGGAAGTGAGAGCTGGACCATAAAGAAGGCTGATCGCCGAAGAATTGATGCTTTTGAATTATAGTGCTGGAGAAGACTCTTGAGAGTCCCATGGACTGCAAGAAGATCAAATGCATCCATTCTTAATGAAATCAGCCCTGAGTGCTCACTGGAAGGACAGATCGTGAAGCTGAGGCTCCAGTACTTTGGCCACCTCATGAGAAGAGAAGACTCCCTGGAGAAGACACTGATGCTGGGAAAGATGGAGGGCACAAGGAGAAGGGGGCGACAGAGGATGAGATGGTTGGATAGTGTTTTCGAGGTTACCAGCATGAGTTTGACTAAACTGCGGGAGGTAGTGGAGGACAGAGGTGCCTGGCGTGCTCTGGTCCATGGGGTCACGAAGAGTCGGACACGACTAAACGACTAAACAACAACAACAACCGGCGGGAAGGTAAACGGCATTTGGTTTGCCAGAAGCGGCTTAGTCATGCTGGCCACATGACCTGGAAGCTGTACGCAGGCTCCCTCGGCCAATAAAGCGAGATGAGCACCGATACCCCAGAGTCAGTCATGACTGGACCTAATGGTCAGGGGTCCCTTTTTTTGTTGTTTAGTCGTTTAGTCGTGTCCGACTCTTCGTGACCCCATGGACCAGAGCACGCCAGGCACTTCTGTCTTCCACTGCCTCCCGCAGTTTAGTCAGACTCATGTTTGTAGCTTCGAAGACACTATCCAACCATCTCGTCCTCTGTCGTCCCCTTCTCCTTGTGCCCTCCATCTTTCCCAACATCAGGGTCTTTTCCAGGGAGTCTTCTCTTCTCATGAGGTGGCCAAAGTATTGGAGCCTCAGCTTCACGATCTGTCCTTCCAGTGAGCACTCAGGGCTGATTTCCTTAAGAATGGTTAGGTTTGATCTTCTTGCAGTCCATGGGACTCTCAAGAGTCTCCTCCAGCACCATAATTCAAAAGCATCAATTCTTCGACGATCAGCCTTCTTTATGGTCCAGCTCTCACTTCCATACATCACTACTGGGAAAACCATAGCTTTTACTATACGGACCTTTGTTGGCAAGGTGATGTCTCTACTTTTTAAGATGCTGTCTAGGTTGGTCATTGCTTTCCTCCCAAGAAGCAGGCGTCTCTTAATTTCGTGGCTGCTGTCACCATCTGCAGTGATCATGGAACCCAAGAAAGTGTCCCTTTACCTTTACCTAAACACAATTTACTACTATTGTCGCTGGTTTCTGAGAACACTTGCCCATGTACATCTACATTGTACAATCTTGAATGCCAGAAACTGATCTAACAAACATCACCACACAGATGCAAGGAAGCTAAGGAACACCAAAGCCTGTAACAGATGAACAACTGCTGACCAGCATGAACATGACACACCTGTTCGGGCAACTGTAATGTTTTTCCAGCTCTTCTGTGGTGCAGAGGGAAAGAGGTGCAAGTATGAAGTACCTCTCTGTCACCAAATGTTTTATCAAAATCCAGCTAGTGTCACTTGCTCCTTCATTAAAATCTTTGCAAATTACTACCATATTTATTAACAGCTAGTAAATACCTGATCAGTGCAGGTACACAAACACACATATGAGCAGCCTTCATCAGGGCCCAATACCATATTTAGTTGCATCATTTTCTCTAGAGAGATAGTGTTGTCCTGCATTTGTCAAGTATTTTGCTCCTGAAGCTTAGCTTTGTTTGGACCAAAGTTTCCCAAAGCTCCAGTAGGTGTTAGCTGTACATAAGCCAGCTATTGAACATGGAGCATAACATGCCCATCTCCAGGGGCCCAGCTGTGCATGCCATTCACAGCCTTGACTTGCAGTAATGTTACATAGGCACTGCTCATAACATTGCTCCATAACTTGGCTGAACAAGTGGAACAGTTGGAAATTTTAAGTCTCTGACCAGGCCTATATATTTTAAAAAACAACCGAGCATATAAACTTGCAAGCATTAAACCTGGAGAAAGATATTTCAGCAGTAATACCCAGGCCTCTGCTAAAATAGGGAGAGGGTCTCCATGGAACCTCATACACTGGGAAGTTACAGAACAATGTCTAGCTTCTCCTTTCTAGTCAGAAGTCATTATAATAAGCTATGGCCAAGCAGCTTCAGGCACTCTTGGATGGAATGGGATTTTGGCTGGACTTCAGGGCAGAAAGTGCCTTTGTCTTCCTGGTCAACACTCTGTATTGGTAGATAGGGGAAACATGGACCAGTTACAAGCCAATTGTGCAGACGAAGTGCAGGTGTTCTGCAATGCTTCCGCTTCTATTTTTCCAGAAGGTTGACCTTGAAGGTGGTGCTGAGAGACTGATGAGGCTGTTGCTTTTCATGGGAGAGATCCAGCGAAGTTCCACAGGGATCTTTTATGAGGCTAACTGTATCTGGGAACTGGAGACAAGTCTATTTGGTATGCTCCCTTCTTGTATTATCATCAAAGACAGGGGAGTCAGTGGCTTCCCTGAACATCTTTCTAAAGTCTAGTAGCGGACTAGATGAGTGAGATACTCAATCCAGACTTATAACCGTTGGCGCACTGCCTAGAGTGGCAGTATATATGCTGATCTTGTTTGATGTCACAGTTGCTTAAAAATCAGATTCACAAACCAGGAATTCTCTAGGTCCAGGTTTGCCCCTGACATCCAAAGCTGTAAGTGATTTCGTAGGTTTGCTTCCTGGATACTACTTTGTTCCACTAGCTATAATTTTGTTTCCAGCCAAAATTAAAGGTGCAGGCCAACAAATTTAAGTCCAGCTATGCATCTTCATATCACACACACACAGAGAGAGAAACCATTGGCATTGAGCGACAAGACCCTTCTGTAGGTGTCACCAGATTTTGAAGCAGTTAGTTGCTACCAGAAACAGGGCTTTTTCCAGTGCCTGCCCCTTGAGAAAGGTCTCCTGAAAAAGCTTGGCCAGATTTGCTCTACTGGCCCATTCAAGAAGGTCATAAGCATTTTCAGCTTTTTATATAAACAATTTGGCCACAATGTACACGATGCAAGTTGCTCCATTTGCTTTATTTCAAATTATGGCTATGAAGTCCACCCTAATTAATTATTGTTGGATTTGGGAGAGTCAATTTAATTGCAAGGATTAAACTAAAAGACATTGGAATCAATATTTACCAGACACTGGCAGTAGTATCAAAATAATTAAAACATGAAAACATATCTAAAGTTTTACTGGAGTGGGTAAATAACAAACTCTGTTCTATATGGCAAGCAAGGTCTTTCTCCTATCAGTTCATAAAGCAATTACCCTATACTGCCTCTGCTGCACAAGATTGGTTTACATAGTGCTTCTGAATAGGTTTAAATGCCTTTTATCTGGCTATGTGCACTTTTCAAATGGAGCTGTCTCACCACCCTATCTACAGAGGAAAACCTCTCCCCAGTTAATTGGATAGGTTAAAAAAACTGTAAGGCAGTTAAAAGGGGATAAACTTCTTCCTCAACAGGAAGAAAACATGTGAACAGAACAAAATCTCAACAGTATTTATCTGAAGAGGCACAAGCTTAAATAAAGCTCATCATAGTCACTTTCCCCTCTTGTTTCATCTGACAAAAATAATTTGTTTCAAGTGGAGTTTTGCTCAGTCCCCTTGGCTAGAAGAAAATCTGGCTCTGCCTGGTATACGTGACTATCTGGGGCTTGTAAGGGCTCAGCACCACACAATAGACAATTGAGGGCCTCCTTGGTTATTACAAAGCTCACAGGGTGAACTAAGGTCAGCAACAGGCAGACAGAGAACTACTGAGGGTTTTTCAACTAGTGGAAACGATACAACATTCCTTTTCACATCAGCCACAGCATATCCCATAAGCAACCTGAAAAAAGAGATGTTCTTTGTGTGGTCAGTCTCTGAACTTGGGTAAAGGAAAGGCAGAAGACTGATAGACTTCTACAAAAGCGGCAGCAGTGCCTCTCCTTCACAAGAACAATGCAATTTGTCAGCACTTTAGATTCATAGCAGGTAAATATGTTTTTTAGGCCATCCAATATGACACTTAACAGTGACCAAGCTTTCCGGTTTTCCTGCTGGACGTTAATCTAAGCAGGAGTGGGGAGGAAAAAGGTGGCTTGGTGTTAAAATTGGTCTGTCTTAAGATGAAGTGTAGGAAGAACAACCTTAATAGATTAGGCCAGTGGTTCTCAAACTTTTTAGTCCAGGCCACACTTTCAGAATAAAAATTTGCTCGTGCCAGACTCTATTTTTTTATTGATGAGAAATACCATACATTGGAAAAGGAAAAGAAACAACTCCTAGCAGTGCTTGATTTATAACACAGAACACAACTACCCGTATTTTTCGCTCTATAGCACGCACCCGACCATAACACGCACATAGTATTTAGAGGAGGAAAACAAGAAAAAAAAATATTCTAAACAAAACAGTGGATGTATGATTTTTGTGGTTCATGCTGTGGCCACAGACATGTGATCTGACGGTGAGTTTGGGGTAGCCCAATGCAAAAATCCTGAGGATCCATGTGGATCCATGCTTTGTAACCACGTTTTTGCACCACTGCGGCCCCAGGCAACAGTGGGTGCGTGATTTTTTTGGTGCAAGCTGTAGCCATGGACATGCTATGTGATCTGATGGTGAATTTGGGGTGACCCAGTGAAAAACTCCTGAATATCCATGTGGATCCGTGCTTTGTAACCACGTTTTAAGTGGGGAGGGAAGGAAAAGCACTCAAGGGACAAGGAACACGCGTGGGGTGGGTGGAGAAGGATGCTGTTAATAATGCAGAAGAGGGGTATAAGAGGAGAAGGCTCCTCTCCTCTCCCGCTTTGCTCCTTTAAAGCAAGCAGGCTCTGCTTCTCTCCCTCCTCCCCAGCTCGCTGAAAAACTTTGCTGCTATTTAGCCAGCTGAGTGGGGAGGAGAGAGGGACAGAGAGCCTGCTTGCTTTAAAGGAGCCAACCGGACAGGAGCCGCTTACACTCGTGTAAGCGGCTCCTCTCCTCTCCCGCTTTGCTCCTTTAAAACAAGCAGGCTCTCTGTCCCTCTCTCCTCCCCACTCAGCAGCTCTTCTCCCGCTTTGCTGTTTCAAAGCTAGCCTCTGCTCACGACTGCAGCAGATCCCCCCGCCATCCATAGGCATTCGCTCCATAACACGCACAGACATTTCCCCTTACTTTCTAGGAGGAAAAAAATGAATGTTATGGTGCAAAAAATAAGGTACTTTATAATATGACCATGGGACATCCAGAAAGTATCCCCGGATTCATTGAAAAAAATATGGTAAACTTATTCTAGAACAGAGATGGGGAACCTGTGACTATACCGCTCAAAATCCCAGAGTACTAGCCAGTAACAGCTGGAGCACCACAAGTCCCCCATCCCTCTATGAGAGATTAATTTGCACATATTTGTGCAGTGCTGGTTGTTGCTGGTTGTTGTTAAAATGGCACTACTTTTAAGGAATTGCATATACTTCCTTCAAACAGCATCTGGAACAACTATTTACTCCTCAGCCAATTGAAACCAAAGAACTAGATCACAGTATAAGCCAGATTCTGTTAAAATATCAAACGATTTCTTGAGAAGCAAAAAGGAGCTATTTATTTGTTAGTTGTTTTGGGCATCATCTGTACTGCCAGAACATATAAACTATAACTGGTCCCTCAAAAACTTCTGCATAAAAAGAAAAACCAAACTCTTTGAATTCTCCACTTATGTTGCTTGACAGTGCTGAGATACTTTATTTAAACAGTGCTCTAAGAATTCAGAATATATTGATTCTAATGGATTAGTATATCTTTAAAGATTATCTACACAGTATTTTATAAACGTCTTGAAATGTTGTTGTAGGTTTCCCCCCCCCCCTGGGATAATAAAATTGGATGTTTATGAGGGTGACAAGGAGTTCCTCCATTTAGTACATGTAATGCATATAAAACGTATATTTTAAGGAGGGTGAGGAACAGGTTCACAAATGCTCTCCCCTGGCTTAAAAACAAAGAATGCAGAAATGGGGCGGAACGGGCTTATGGATAAACACACAAGTGGCACAGACCAAAAGTTTCATTTAGCAGCCTTCCAAGCAAGGTAAAGGTAAAGGTACCCCTGATGGTTAGGTCCAGTCACGGACAACTCTGGGGTTGGGGCGCTCATCTCGCTCTATAGGCCGAGGGAGCTGGTTTTTGTCCGCAGACAGCTTCTGGGTCATGTGGCCAGCATGACTAAGCCGTTTCTGGCAAACGAGAGCAGCGCACGGAAATGCCGTTTACCTTCCCACCGGAGCAGTACCTATTTATCTACTTGCACTTTGATGTGCTTTCAAACTGCTCAGTTGTCAGGAGCAGGGACCGAGCAACGGGAGCTCACCCCATCGCAGGGATTCGAACCGCCGACCTTCTGATCGGCAAGCCCTAGGCTCAGTGGTTTAGACTACAGCACCACACGTGTCCCAGCCTTCCAAAGTTATGCTTAAACATCCCTCTCAGGGACACCTCTAAATTCATACTTGTATGGTAAGTGTACAAATCTTGAGTTGGGAACACTAACAGTTTGATGCCAGGCAGCATTAGAAACTGAGATGTGAAAGCTAGGAGCTGAATGGCACCTTAAACCAAGAATATGGCTGCAATAACGGAACGTCTAGGCACACTTTTTAATAACAAGAATACAAAGCTGAAAATGAATGAACTGCAGCTAAAATATTATGCTCATTTTTCACAGTCTAGTCCTTCCCCTGCCCACCCCCTTAATATTCTTAAAAGGGTCTCTTCTCCAGCCTTTAACTAGTAGCTGGAAGTGGGGAGGCAGAAAAATGTCCTCCTTGCCTTCCACTCTGCAGTTTTAATCCAAAATCTTAGGCACAGTAATGTGTCCATTGCTCAGAAACTGCTTGCGCTAATGAAATTGCCTATCACAAAATGTGCCTAGAACAATGAGAGTTTCAAACACTGGTGCTAGGTGATTTTAGTACTAAAATGCACAGAGGGGGAAAACTCCACACAACTAAACTCACATCTAGGTGCCAAGATATGGAAGTTAGTCAAATTTGTTCTACAGCAGCATTTCAGATAGTGGGCCTTGGGCTACTTTCAGAATCGTTACTTACAGTGCCACAGCCCTGCTTCCTCATTTGCCTGTTCCCCTGCTCTCCCAGACATGCCTTAGTCCTGTTACAGTGGTACCTCTGGTTACGAACTTAATTCGTTCCGGAGGTCCATTCTTAAGCTGAAACTGTTCTTATCCTGAGGCGCACTTTCGCTAATGGGGCCTGCCTCTGGTGCGATTTCAGTTCGCATTCTGGGGCAAAGTTCACAACCAGGAGCAGCTACTTCCGGGTTAGCGGAGTTCGTAACACGAGGTACCACTGTGTTGGGACAGCACCTCCTTGCATGCTGTGAGAGGAAAGGGCCAGAGAAAGCGTTCAACTTATAGCGAGTGATCAAAAGTTAATATATAACAGCAGCAAACAGGAACAACAGACAGGGAATGGTTAAGGGGATGCGAGGGGAAAGAAGTTATACAAGAAAGAAGTGAATGTAAAATGACCAGGAAGGAAAGAAGCTGACACTGGGGGAGAGTGGGTGTTAAGGTACAAAATGAATGGGAAGAGAAGAAGCTTCATGCGGTGGGAGAATCACATGGGGGTAGAAAGGGAACAATAGAGCTTCTGGATTAGCAACTCTGCCTAAAATGAGGAGGCTGCCACAAGAACTGCAGAACAAATGACTGTGCTTTTCATGAGTTGAGTAACTCCTTGCCAGAGGGAAAAGATGGAACAGATATCAGTAGGAAATGATTATTATGCCAAACGCTTCTTCCATCTGCCACCACTGGCTGCCCCACTGACAGCGGCTTGATGCACCCCATCTCTATCTCCTCCCACTCAATCCATCAGTGGAGGTGACTCTGCTTCGTCTCCTCCCCCCAACCCCCATCTGATCTGCACTCACCCCACCTGCAGGATCTCCGCAGCTGCTGCTTCCCACATCCCCAAGCCTGATCTACACACACCCCACCCGTCTGATCTCTT
Organism: Podarcis filfolensis; assembly: GCF_964270895.1. NCBI lineage: Eukaryota > Metazoa > Chordata > Lepidosauria > Squamata > Lacertidae > Podarcis > Podarcis filfolensis. The sequence goes on from NC_139609.1 coordinate 64,865,752, forward strand.
GTGTTTGCTCCTTCACTCATCCCCATGCCTCCAATCTCCAATTTCAGACATTGTGATATATTGTGACGCTTAGCTGCTGATATATCAAAATGTTGAAAACCAGATATCGCTCAGCCCTAATCTGTTATTATTTTGCATACCTAAAATTGTTGCTCATTATCCTTTGCTTATTATCCATTGTTTTGGTTCAAAAATTGCTCTGCAGAGGTAACTACCAGAGAGTTATCAAAATTTTCAAAAGTAGGGGGTCTGTGGCTTGGCTTTTGAAAAAACAGAGGTCCTCAGTAATTCGCTAATTGGGAACCATTGACCTAGATAATAATGAGGTCCTAGAAGAGGAAGACTGTCACAGAAGCTAACCAAAGGAATGAGGGCAAGAGAAGGCAAACTGGAAAAACGGAATAATCAGAGGAAAGGTGCACACAGGTAGGAGCTGCAGGTGAGAGAGGCTGAGGTTCATGTGAAGTTTTAAAAGCATGTGACAGAGGCTATAATTGGCTACTAGCCATGATGACTGTGCTCTTTCTTATTGGAGACAATATGCTGCTGAATACCACTTGTTGGAAACTGCAGAAGAGGATAGTGCTCTCCTCTGCTCAGGCCCTGCTCGGGGGTTTCCCACAGGCATCTGAGTGACCACTGTGAGAATAGGATGCTGAACTAGGTGGGTCTGATCCAGCAGGCTCTTCTTATATTCTGCTATATTACCAATCCAGCACAATTGCTGGAAATCAAGTATGAAGTAACATTACTGTCTGCCTCCTTCAAGCTGAAATCAACTTTTAAGAATTTTAGGTTCTGAAAAATATTCCAGAACAGAAAAATAAATCTCCATTGTATTAATGGGTAGCAGTTTAAAGCATACTACTTGGAAGTAAATTGAGTAAATCACTGAGATCTTCCATTCTGACACACTACTCATAAATGTTCAGCCCCAACATGTCCTCTAGAGTTCACACGTTCTTATCAATACATACATGAATATTGTCCCCTCCCCAGCTCACCAGGCAAAAAGCCTATCTATTTTGAAGTAACATAGTAGTTAAACCTCAGATCTGAGAAAGCCACTGTTTCATCAGTTTACAAAAGTGATTCCTTCCCCTGGAAGTTCACAATGATTCCCAGTCACCCTCTCTCACATTTCTTCCCAACCGTTTTCTTCCTAATTGTTGCTCCAGTCTTTGAACTATGGACCATCTGCAGTCTGTCATGGAAATATGGACCAGCAAGGACAGTGTTAAATCACTTATATGTGACAATGCTCAAGCTCAGCCCAAAGTGAAATATCAGAGAAAAATAAAATTGCAACCTGTCAGTTTCAAAATTTTATTTTTCAGATACTAATCATGTTAACAATTATGACAAAAGGCACCCCATTACTTACTTACCAACACTAAAACAACAAAGTCAGATTAAAATGTCTTGCATCTTACAATGGGACTCATTAGATTGCATGCATACAAAGTTAGAGGACATTAAAACGCACAGTCTTGCCATATTAACTTTACCTGCTCTGAGAAGTCAGCACAAGATCAAAGTACAACAAAGCGTGCAAACAAATATATTTTCATCTCAAACACTAGTCACTGGCTCCAGATCAAGTGAATAAGGCTATGAATGTTAAAAAGATATTATTAGATTTCCCCCCAGTATTATATTATTGTTTAGTTAGGGTCCTATCCATATGTTAATTCTCACAATGAATACATCTAGTGCGCACCAGGCTAACGGTATCCAAAATGACCCAGAGAGAGACTCATTCAATACAAGCATAAGTCTAAATTACTCATGATTGTGACTAGGAACTGATGCAGTTTTGCAAGCAATATGCTGTGGCACAGCATAGCTAGCCAAAAACAGAGCCAGCTTGAATTGAAGTCCCTTATCCTGCTGGTTTATAGCAGAAACAAGAGTGTAATTAGTATGAATAGTGCAATTTGTTTTTATAACTCAGTGTGTTCAAAGTTACAGGGAATGAAATAAGAGATTCAGATTTTCACTAAAGAAAAACTGACTTAGAATCAAGATACCCGTAAGCAAAATTGTATTTTTTCCCATCAGTTGTGAAGCATCTCAAGACAAGAGTTCAGGACTAGAAATCATCACCAAGATGGAAGCATTCACCCTGCTTCCAAGGTTATGGTACAATTCCAAAGTACATTCAGAATTCAAATGTATTAATAAAGATAATCTCAACACGGAATGTATTTATGTTCATGTTATCCCACAAATCTCAAGAGGAGTGTAGGACAATAAGTGGCAACCACACAGCTGGTAACAATTGAGGAAAGATGGCTGATGCCCTAGTATCATTCCCATGTAATGCCTGAAGAGGACTGTGATATGTTAAGATGGAATCCTGTTCCATGTAAGTAATGTTTTGTTGGCTGGGGCTGAAAATATCTGTAGTACAGACTATCTAGAAGGCACCAAGATGACAAAGCCTGCCATAGGTTGTACATGGGACCGTCAATCAGGTGCAGGAGAGAGAATGAGCTCTGTGCTCTGTCACTAATGTACAGAACCTTCATATTGCAGTTCTGTTTAATGAGATGTTCAATGCATCTCTTGTTTAAATTACTATAGATTTTTATTTGATCTTCCATGGTTCTCATTTCTAGATTTATTAGAGATTATGAGCCAATATTCATCTTTATGTGGATATACTGCAGTGTAGCTCAACGCCCTGACAGAATGTTTTTATCTCGTAGAGCCACTCAGTACAATTGTTCCCATCGGCAGCACTTGATTGAACAGTTTGGTTTTAATTAATATCGGCACATCTTAAATATTAGAAGTAAATGGAGTTAGCACAGATTAACAAAAAGCTAACCCATTCAGGCACCAGCTAGATAGATCTCCTATTCACAGAACAGCATCTCTGTAACCAGGCCTTTATTCCACACAAAAATTAGAAGTTTCTCTGCCTTATTAGGACTGACTTCTAGAACAGTGTTTTACACCAGTTCAGTTTACTCTGTGATCTTTACAATTCAGTTCGATCTATTCCGATAGCTTAAAATGCTACCAATACCTTATATAACCCAGTTGCATCATGCAAAACATGCTGTCAGTTCAGGAATTTATTTGTGCTAGGACTCACTAGACTTTCCAAATTACTCATCTAAACAAACCCTGTTCATTTAAATAAAAGACTTGAAATGCTTAGGCTTCCAGCTCCAGGAAAATTAAAAACAGTTTTGTAGATCCATTCCCCTACAACAGAGGAATACTTTTATGCAATGTTGAATAAAGTCAGTAAATTAACGGATACTGATGTATATCCTTAAATATTTTGCGTAGAAAATGATGCAAATCAGTATAAAAACAGTATACATCCAACAGTAAAAAGGTAAAGGGACCCCTGACCGTTAGGTCCAGTCGTGGACGACTCTGGGGTTGCGGCACTCATCTCACTTTACTGGCCAAGGGAGCTCGCATACAGCTTCTGAGTCATGTGGCCAGCAGAGAGTCATGTGCCGAACCAAAGCAGCATACGGAAACGGCCTTTACCTTCCCGCTGGAGCGGTACCTATTTATCTACTTGCACTTTGACGTGCTTTCAAACTGCTAGGTGGGCAGGAGCAGGGACCGAACAACAGGAGCTCACCCCGTCGTGAGGATTCAAACCGCCGACCTTCTGATCGGCAAGCCCTAGGCTCAGTGGTTTAGACCACAGCACCACCCGCGTCCCTCCAACAGTAAAAAACTTAAAAAATTAAAAGAATAGGCATTAGGACAACCTGCTATCCTGAATGCCAAAACATGGGTCAAGCAACAAATCCAACCACTGGAAATAAATAAATAAACCAAAGCAGGTGCCTGGCCACCCAAAGCCTTGAAATCTTTTTCCTGCTTTACAGTGTGTGCTCCAAGGTTAGAAAGCAGCATGAATAATTTTCCACAGGGACGGTTTCTTACAGTATATTCTGGTGTACAAGTTATCTTGTTTGAACTGTCTTCCTGGTCCTAGTCAAAACAGCCCTGCTTCAAATTCCTTCTGCAACACTATGCTTTGAACACAGATAGTTAAGGGTACAGGCAGGTATTGCGGTGGGGGCACTCTTTGCCTGTTATGACCCTACTCCTTTTATTTAATGTATGATGCCACTATACTGTGGTTTCTGCCAGAGTTATGCGCAGGAGAACTATAGGATCGGGCTGCCAAAGTGTTATATAAACCCTCACTGCTGTGGGTTAGTATTCAGTTAAGTAGCTAAGATCAAAACAGCTCTGTTAAAGAAGTTAATCCACTGGCAGCTCTAGATTGCATGAGAAGCACAAGATTCATGGATAATGCTCCATAAGGAGCAGGAAGCTTTGCTTGAACATTTCTCACTGTATAGCAAATCAGAGTTTCATTTGAATTACATTTCAAGTTGATCTACTGTAAAATTGTGAGAGTGGGAAGAAGTGAACTTACCTATTGGCTGTTCATGTTAATCATTGTGAAAAACGCTTAACCGCTTTTAAAACAATGCCAAATTATCCAAAGAATTGTTCCTACTGAAGTAAAGGAATTTCAAAATGTCAAACATGGCAGGATTTGGAGGGGCTTTTATTATGTTTGAATGTAATAATACAAAGAACTAATGTGGTCTATATCTCCATGATCCATCACTGAGAGCAAAAACGAGTGGATTGCATCTCTGCTTTCATTTACACTTTCCAAAAGGTTGTTGAGAGGTCTGCATTTGGATCATAGCATAGGGGAGAGGCTTAAACCTTCCCCCTTGCATCAAATTCCTAATGAAAAATGGCAAAAGCTATTATTTTCCATATTATAAAAAAATTAAAAATATAGTCATGGATTATTATTTTGTCAAGAAAATCTCGTCAGTTATTTGCAAAAGTTTAAAAGGAGTAAAGATGTATTAACACCTCAGACCAGGGGTCCCCAAACTAAGGCCCGAGGGACTTGTTTATGCTGCCCGCGGTGACCCCCACCGCCCACTCTTACCAGCACTGCACTGCACAGCTGCCCACTTTCGGGTCGGATGAGCACAGGAAATAGCTTGCGCACATGCACAAGCATTATTTGCGCATGTGCATGCGTTATTTCTAGTGCACATTGGGGTCGGAGGATGCCCATGCACATGCGCACAAGCGATTTCCGGTGCTCCTCCGACCAGGAAGTGCGCCGGAAATAGTGTATGCGCACGCATATGGGCACACGCTCCCCCGCCCTCCGGCACTGGAGACACTGGCCCGAGGCGGGGTAAGTTTGCTGACCCCTGCCTCAGACCATATCTAGCTTTACTCTCATTGTCTTCAGTTCACCTTCTATTGAGTTGATATCATCCCATGATCAGCCAGATCTAACTATTTCATGGTATCTTTCCCAGCCACTGCCCTTTCCCTTATTATGGAAACTTTCTACATAACAATTTTGCCAAAACATGCCTATTCACAATACACCTCACTAATGTTTTTTACTATTCACTAGGAGATGAAGGCTGGTTTAAAGTATAATTAGTATGAATTAGAAGCTATAGAGTAGAAAAGAGATACTTGTTCTAGCCTTGCACAGACACATCCATTTCATCATAAAGTTTCCCCTGTCTTCCATTATTATGCTATTAACATGCATACAATTATGGAAATGCAGCTTTACTTTAGGAAAAAAGCTGAAGCCACCAGTCTTAAAAGGAGGAAATACATATATAAAAGATAATGCGAAAAGATTAGTACCAGGGCAATGTGGGGGGAGGGGACAAGAATGAAAAGATAAGTTGCAAAGTACACAGGTGCCAACACACCCTTATTTGTTCAGAACTCAACCAGCAACACCAAAGAAGGCAAGGAACTCAGAATGTCAGGATGCAAAAAGCTATATGGTACTATGGGCTACAAGGGAAATGAAACAGAAATAGGGAAAGCGTTTGGTAAACTGAAATAACAAGGTTGGTGGAAAAATATAGGTGATGCTGACCAGGTATGCATGCCTAGAGCCAAGGTGGTAGACTCAAGGACACACAAAACATACTACACACTCAATGCTACCTTGATTGACACTTGGCCAGCTTATGATTGCAACATGATGCAACCAGAATGTATTTTAGAGAGTTATCTGCAACTATAAGAAACGAAATGACTCTTGGCACATGCATATCCATAGCCAAGCTGTTACAACAGGACTGGAAATGTGGGTCAGAAGTTATAGAGAATGCCTGCCTAAACCAAGGCTGTTCCTTATCCGTTCACAGGCTTGGCACGCATTCATCCCCAAAAGGTTGTAGCTGAAATGGCAAAGTGCAAAGGAGTTGTTTTGTTCCTTCTTTAACAACAGCCAGCTGCAAAACCAGAAGGTGAAAAGCACTACTATATTCTACTGGGCAGTTCTTCTTAAAGAAGAAGAACCTATTTCTGAAATGTGCAGAAATAGGTGCCTAACCACCATCAACATGGCTTAATCAAATGCGTGCAGAACTCAGACAGACACACATGCTGAGGCAAAGATACACTGAACAGATCACACAGCAAAACAATGAGCAATCATCCCATTGCCTTAAACATAAAAATGAAATAGGTCTGCATGTACATTACAGGCCATTTGTTTTCTGTGGTATTATCATAGATATCATTTGTTGTTGTTTAGTCGTTTAGTTGTGTCCAACTCTTCGTGACCCCATGGACCAGAGCACTCCAGGCACTCCTGTCTTCCACTGCCTCCCGCAGCTTGGTCAAACTCATGTTCGTAGCTTTGAGAACACTGTCCAACCATCTCGTCCTCTGTCGTCCCCTTCTCCTTGTGCCCTCACAATCTTTCCCAACATCAGGGTCTTCTTCTCATGACATGGTCCAAGTATTGGAGCCTCAGCTTCAGGATCTGCCCTTCCAGTGAGCACTCAGGGCTGATTTCCCTCAGAATGGATAGGTTTGATCTTCTTGCAGTCCATGAGACTCTCAAGAGTCTCCTCCAGCACCAGAATTCAAAAGCATCAATTCTTCGGCGATCAGCCTTCTTTATCATAGATGCATCCATGTCTCTCCAGCTTTCTAACTACAGTCATGTTCCCATGATTGGCTGCTGTGTAATTAGAAGGTTCTCAGTTTAATAAGTACTGAAGTTGTGAAGAAGCAAAAAAGTTTGGAAACACCTTTCTGTATCTGGAAATGCAGTGTGCTCAATAGCAACCAATTAATATTTTACTTAAAACTGAAGACATTAACAGCTTGAAAATGAAAAATGCAAAAGAATATATCATAATCATAACCTAATCAGCTTTCTCAGATAGCAGGAACAATGATTCAGTCCTATTGATAACTGTGCCTCAAGCTATGCAACCATCTGTAGTACTTTTCAAAAGATACAGAGACCTGAACAACTCCGTAACATAGTTTCCTGACATAGACCTGAGATTCCATATGACAATAGGCCCATACAACAAAACTCAGGTCATGCAAGAAATCGTTACCAAGGAAGGTGGTAAACAAATGCAAGAAATAACTAAAGTATTAAATAGGTGGGTAACTTTCTTTATTAAAAATTGTAAACAGAGAGGGACACAGAATTACTGGTTCCTTATTGGGAAGGTTTAACTGCTGAGCCTGAAGAAAACAACAGACGGTATGCTAGTTCAGCACAATTGCTTCTGTACCCAAGAATGCTTTAAGCTAACCTGATGTGTCAGCAGTCTTTAAGGTTCAAAATGTCACCAAAAGAAGGCACAGTAAACTAGGCAAATCACATTGTGAGAAAGTTGTCCTCCCCCAGTCCAAAGAGTGCCTATTTTGAAATGCTGATGAGCTCACACAAGAAACAGGCAAGGCTTTATTCTTAAAGGTTTGTCTCCTTTTCAAAAGATACAAGAGGTGATGCACTCAAGGAACAATGTTTGTTCATTTGCCACAACCAGAACTGCAAGCAGTCCCACATACCTGTTAGCATCATCTCACAAGGCAAGCTCACATCCTTGTATTTCACTGTAAGTAATCCACTGGTTCTAGACTTAAGAGTCGATTCACACATGGTTGCCATCACTTGGAGGTTGCAACATTTAGTGAAGACATCAGTGTGTGAAAGCCATCAAAGATAGAACTTTTAATTTACCACCTCACATTAAGTCAAACAAAAGTATTTGAAGTGGAGGCAGAGCACACATTGAACTACAACCAAGCGGTGAGAAATCGAGGATTGTCAAGTATAATAGGACATTTAAAGGAATATGGTAAGCCCTCTTGCACTTCTGCTGCAAATCATTTTGAGGTGAGTTGCTAGGGCTACCCAGTGTGGGCTAGATAGGCTTATCTATATTCAAAACCTGCATCTCAGCGCTGAGAGATGCACGCCTGTGCAACAGGGAAGTCAGATATCCTCTGATCTCTCAAGACGAATGCAGGCATGCAAAGCAAGCAAGCCATGCACGAAACTACTCATACCCAACTCGAACCCTTGTAAGATACATAGCAGAAACATTAACGAATCCTTCTTCGCCATGCACCCCCAAACCCCCACATGCAGCTGAATTCAAACAAAGAAGCTAGCCAACCAGTCCCCTCTCCTCCCCGCCAGCCCAGCAAATCCCCAGGAATCAGGAAACAGACGAATGCAATGGCCCCTGACCCAAGCAGTCCTCACTTAAAGATAAAGCGATAAACGATCAGTAACGGGACCCCCTTCCCCATGGCCAACGTGGCAGGATGGCCGGCCACCTTGGGCCTCGGACCTCCTCGCTTTAGTGCATCCCCCGGGGCTTAAAACCCTCCCCACAGCTCTGTGCCAGCACCACCCCACCGTCGCCACGCGCCCCTTCCACCTCGTGCCCGGCTCCCCAGGCTCGGGTCGCCCGTCCGCGCCCCCCCTCCATTTCCCCGCGCTGGTGCTACTCCGGGGCTGGCGGGCAGACCGAAAAGCTGCCCCCAAGACGGCCGGCGGCCACCCCTTTCTGCCGCGCCACGTGGAGCGCCGCGGGCTCCAGGAGCCCCGAGAGGACTTTGCCTCCCGCCTCCCCAGCCGGGCAGCCGAAGCCCTCCCTACCCGTTGCACGCAGCGGCACTCACACGACGCGCTCCTGCCCTTTCCCCACGCCGCGTCTCTCGCGTCTCTCCTTCCAGACAGTCTCCAGAGCGCTACTCGCAGGCGCTCCCGCCCCCTCACGCACTATAACGGGCCGGGCGGGGAGCCTGCCTGCGGCGAGGAGGAGGAGCCGAGAGGCAAAGGGCGGGCTCTTGCGCTGGCGGGTCAGAGGGAGAGAGAGAACGGCTTGACCAGCTGGCTTCCCCCACCGGCTGCAAAGAGCCAGCGGCTTCTCCTTATAGGAGAGAGAGAGAGGCGCCTTTGTGTGAGAGAGGTTGCCTGAGGGAGCCTTTGTAGCGGGGGCGCCGCTCGCGAGGAGAGGCGGGGAAATATCCACCAGGGGCAAATGGAAAGTGGCGTTTCTGCACGTAGAAGCTGGCGGCGGCGTTGCCAGAAAGGAGTGGGGCTGCCTCGGGTCTCCCTGTGGCCGCCAGTGGGCTCCTCAGTCTCGCTCAGTAAGGGGTCGACACAAGGGCCCCTTATTAACTAGTATTTAAATATATATATATATAAGTGGTTCTTCAGCAGCCCACCTAAATGTAACGTCTGTCTCCCTCCCGGGGTACTTTTTATATGCTCAGAGGCAATTCCCACACACACACGCCCTGCCCACTTCATATTTTGCGGGGAGGGAGCAAAATTGGAAACGGTGCTTGTGATACGGTAAGCCGTGACTTCAATGACCGCCCCCCCCCCTTCTTGGCAACTGAAACTCAGCCAGGTTCGCCTCAGCAAATGTGCTCCTTAGAAGTTAGCACACTGTTCCGTTTGCTGCAGGGGGGCAGGTGGATCCCTGCCCTGAGGGTGTCTGAGCCTAGCACTCCGAATTGCACAGAAATGGTGACACCCACCAGACCGGTGCCGGATTTACTTACAAGCTATAGCTCAGGGCCCCGCTCTCTTGGGGACCCCCCAAAAGTATACTTCTTAATTGAATTTCACTATTAATATACTTCTTAATTGTATTTCAGTTCAACAATTACTTTGATAAAATCCATATTCTGTTACGTGCAAATGGCTTTAGATACCTATTAGGCCCATAAATTACCATGTAGCATATATTCAACACAAAAAACAGCAGCAATTTGTTGTTGACAAAGGGCCCCATTACCTTCAGTAGCTTAGGGCCTCGTCAAACCTAAATCCGGCCCTGCACACACCCTCCAGACATCTGTGTTCCCTGCAATCGATGAACCTGCAGTCCTGAACTAGGGTCCCATTCAGGGCAGTGGGAGTTGCTTCTTGAACAAGCATGTTTATGGTTGGTTTTAGTCACATTAAGGACGTAAAATCAGATCAAAGTCCACAGTGCCAAAGCTGGGGAAACCAGGTAAAGAATATCTACGAAAGGTGGCCTGAGAGCAGGAACAATCTCTCTGAGTGCTATTATTCCCTGTTTAGGGAAGCTTTTAATGTCTGATGTTTTATCGCTTTATTATTATTATTATTATTATCATCATTAATTCTGTTGTGAGCCGGCCAGAGTGGCTGGGAAAACCCAGCCAGATGGGCAGGGTATAAATAATAAATTATTATTATCTCTGAGGGAATGAAATGTTTGGAAATGATCTGTACAAGAGCAACAGCGTCTTTATTTATTTACACATTCATACCCTGCTCTTTAGCTAAAAAGTCTGCCAGGTAAACTTACAAAAATCAGTAGAGAGCCCCTGCCCTCAGTCTCATAATCTAAAGGACATGATGTGAGGAAAGAGGGATGGGGAGGGTAGAAGAAGAAAGCAACCCCAGACATCAATTATTAGAGTTATTACAATGCAGTTATATAATTCTGTATTGGAGATTATCCCCTCTCCAAGAAAATTCTTCACCCACCCCAGGCAGATCTGGGAGCAAAGCAGGTCCAGGCAGAAAGAGCAGAACTGCTCCTGCCGCATAGGAGCGGACACTAGACTTGATGGCGGTTGGAATCCTTACAGGAAGGAAATGGATGGACTTGTCCTCTTCCTCACCAATGACAGTATTGGTTCTCTAAATGATACAGTACACAACACCATAGGGGAAAGGGTAGGAACTCATATAATACATTAACATTTCATATAACATAACATTTGTGAGAAATCAAAAACACTCCCTTTTTTCAAGCAGCCGTGATGACTTAATTTGCATGCATTTTGCAGAACTGGCAAAGCTGACGGGGGAAATCCAAAACCGACGAGTAAATTTATACAATATTTGAAAGATCATTGTAAGCAATTAACAACACTAGTAGGGTTATCTGAAGATTTCTAATGAGATTTTTTTTTTACCTTTATTTATTTAAATTTGGAGGGATTTTGTGATAGTCTTATTAGAATTGGAAAATATATAAAATGCTGTGATATAAAGGTTAACTTTGAAAGCCAAGAGGTGGGAGGGAAGGAAGTTGATAGGCTCTAAAGAGCCAAAGAGGTAAAGTGGACAATAATGATGTGATTATATATGTTTAAATGGGAAATTAATAAAAATTATTTAAAAAACAATTTACATGCATTTTTATAAAACATTTGCAAGGTCCATATGTCACTTAAGAGAAAACATCCAGTTAAATGAGCCATCATAGGCACTTCCCAGTACAGTGTATAAAGCCTGGAAAATCAGGTATTTGTAAACGTGACCTGCTATCAAAACTTAAGAGTAGCAAGATACTGTCACTATGTAAAGACCACTTGAAATATTAAACTTTTCCCGAGTAGTAAGCACACACACTGGCAATCAGGGTGGAATGTTGTTTGCCAGTACGTGATTTCCATGTGTGCACACACTGATCAAACAATTGTCTGTACAATTGCCATATAGTGATTGTGCTTTCTCCTAACCAAAAGAGTTTTCTGTCTATGAAACCTAGACAATTAAACAGCTAAAGTATTGTGTACCAAGAAACCAAGGGTAAAACTTATTTTTGAGATGCATTACAATTCTTGTCAAAGTGCTGTTTGCCATGAGCTCTCTTAATTTGTGATTCACCTGTCATTGTACCCTGAAATTGACTAAGGCAGACCAATTTTGCCTTTCCCAGAGGATAAATGTTTAATATCTTGTCATTTGCTCCATATTAGAAAGAAATGGGGAACAAATCCAGTGACACTAAACAGATGGGAAACGGTTCTTCTGCCACATCAAAGGGAAAAGTCATCCTTCTACCAGGCATGATCATTCAAGGTACGCTTCATAAATGTTAAGGCACTTAATGATGCTGAGAAATAGAAACAGAACCTTGTACATTGGACAATAACACAATTATTTTAATCCAGGGATTATAACCATTCCACTCATCCACTTTTAAAATCATATTACGTATAGACATAAAGACTGGTGGGTTGACTAAGGTTCTTTTAAACATTTATTTGAATTTTAAGTGTTTTACTCCTCAGTATTGCATCTTGTGCAGAATTTTTAAAATCCCAAGGCTTTACTACACTTTCCCCCCAGACCTGAGAGACTGTACTGTACTTGAAAGAAAAGTTAATTGCCATTTGGCGCTGACACAACCATTAGACATCTTTGAAAACTGTTGAAGCTGCTGCATCTTTGAAGAGGGGCAAGTAACACTCATCCCCATTTCGTCTCAACATTTTGCCCATACACTTTGGCCATTTTGCTAGCTCTAGAAGAGCTGTTTCAATTGCTTGGTAATCATAAGGGTGAACTTTGGACAGACCTAAAAATGCTGAGGACTGAAGCACGGTGGTGCCTCCTGGCCTGTGGGAAAGTAAGCTTGAGATCACTCTCATAGTTTCTATGTGTCATCAGGTGGCCAAACTCACTGCCTCAGGGTTCTTTCATTCTAGAAGGCCAGCACATGCAGTCAAGTATGCTGATAGAGTCTCAGTGTGAGTTAGATACAGCTTGGCCAATTTTCGTCAAAAGGTTTCTTTACAAAGAAATACTCCTTTTTTATTGTATTATTATTGGGTGACATTCAACTAGGTTTTACTCAAAATAAACCTAATGGGAGGAATTCAACACTGAGCTCCTCTGATTTTTGCATCAGCACAAGCATTTCTGCTTGCCAGACAGAATTATCCCCCTTCCCCTTCTAGGCATGTGAACTAAATGGTTAGGCACCTGCTGTTCACATTTTACTTGTATTAATATACTGGTGCAGCCATGATAAACACAATGTTAAACACAAGCACATGCGTCTTCAAATGGAAAGGTGCATTGAAAAGCTTTGGATGGAAAAGTTGTATAATTTCGCTAAAGAAAATAACTATAAATAACTATGTTTTTATTGCAGCTATTTATATACCACTTAATCACCAAAGTTGCCAAACAAAGTTTCTCAGCTACTTCACACTTTTGGGAATAATATGGTGGTGTTGGGGGTTGGAGAACCATGAAAGCTGCTCTGAGTTTGTTAGAGGAAAGATGGGATTAAAATATTGTAATCAATAAAATATAAAGCATGTCTGAAGGAGACTAAAAACAGGGATCATGTTCCTCTGAAATTATCAGCTGTTTCCTCATGCCTAGAAAGTATTGAAGAAGTTAGTTAATAACAATTTCAAACTTTTAGTGTCTCACCCCCTCATGGAAATGCTGTATCTCCTTTGTTTATAAGCGTTGACATTACAAAGTTGTAGACTAATAATTCCTATGTCTGGAGACAGGACTTCCTTCTTGCTTTTCACTCAATGTCAGGTAGCCAAAGGAGACAGTGAAGACATGTAGGACTTCATTACATCTTTAATTTGGCAGCAGCATCTCTTCACTCCACTCCAAAAGTCTGCCCTCTTTCAAATTCAGTTCATTTTGTTTAGGGGAAAATTTGTTTATTTGTTTTTAAATTTATAAACTTACAAATTGCCCTACTAATGCTTTTGCACCAGGAGCTGAGAAATAAACTATACAATATTGCTCCAAACCCATCTCCATTGGAGATGGGGATTAGAGTGAGATTGAGATATTTTTTCATAGTGTGAGGGTTGGAGGGAAGTAGTTTGAAATTAAGAGATACTAGTTGTCAACAACCTTGTTGTACAGACTGGATTTATCTCCGTATTGGCAATTGATGGGTGTAATGTAAACTCTGCATTATAATCTTCATATTGTGTATGGGAACTGGTGCATAATGGCTTGCAATTACTAGAAAAAAATCTAGTAAAGACTTGAAGAACCACCTGCTTGATATTTTTTGGCAAGATGTGCTATAGTACATCCCAGTTTTCTAATGCACAATCATGTTATTAAGATACAATTATATCTGTATCTTATAAAACTTATGTAATTTCTCCTATCTGCAGCATGTGCCTAAATCCTCTGAAACCATCACAGTCATGTAGAGAACAAATAATGCATCCAAAGCTGGCCTATCACTCACATAAAAATACCTCAGCTTTCAATAGAGCTTAAACTAATTAAATTACCTTCCACAACCCTAGCAATAATTAAATGCAGGTGCCTTGTGTCCTATTTGCATGCAGAGACATTGTGCTTTTCTGCCCAATGTTATCAAATGCAGATCCTAAACAAAACAGGATCCCAGGAGCACTTGTTACTCCTGGCTTTCCATCTCCACATATGAAACTATATTACTATATGATTTAATTAGGCAGTTCTGGTGATACTTTGAGCTGATGTGTTTGTTTAGTCACCAGATGATAAAGAGATGCTATTGTAAGATGCTAATTGCAGAGTAATAAACTTCCTTGATTGTTCAGAGAACTACCAACGGAAGAAAATCATCATTGCTGATTCAAAATATACAAACTTTTTGTTGGCCGTTTGTTTGATGTTTTTATACCCTGCCCTCATAAAATCATTACGTGAAAATCATTCATTACCTAAAAGGACCAAACATCTAATGTTGCCTCTCCCGAGTATTTCCTTAATTAAGCCAGATTAAAGCAAAGGCTTCAGGTACTTTTTTCTATTGTGTTTTCTACCTACTATCAGCTTAACAAACATTTCCTCACTGAAGAGTAAGCCAATCCTTGCTGAGATCTTATCACAGAATTGCCCTTAAGTCTCTGTATTCACATACTGATGTCTCTGGTTTTTATTTATGCCACTGCCTGTCAGGTGGATGCAAAGCAGGCTTTCCCCCCATCCCTTCACGCTGATAAGATTTAATATCTGTTGAGCATTTACTTCATAATTCAAATTTTTTGCCACATAGGTGAGGCAACTAAAATATAGAATGGAAAAGAAAATATCTGTGTGAGAAACAGCAAGTTCATCCAGTTCTAAGAAAATCTTCTCTCAGGTGATCCTAATATCTGTGTTCCTGAGTAAAGAAAATCAATCAATAAAAATATTGCAAGTATTGAGCTGAAACAAACATGTTTTGTGCATATTTTTTTACCCCTTTCAAAAGGATGCATGACTGGTGGAAAGGAAATGTATCCCTACTGCCAAGACAATTTGATCAGTGCATAAAGGTAGAACTCAGCTGAATGGTCCAGGTTTCAAGTCAAAAGCCAGACAAAAGCTACTTTCTGTTTTAAAAGGAACCTTCCACAGAGAGTTAATCCTCACACAATCACCATCCATTCCTCACGTAATCACCACTCCTTATCTACTCCCCTGATAAGATTTAAAAATCTGGACTGATTGGTGGCAGTTTATAACTGGGTACCTCAGCCTGGAAGAAAGGACCACATTTTTAGGATGTATCTGTATAACAGTATTGTATTTAACCGACGGCAACACAGACAAGTGCACAGAACATAGGAAGCTTCCTTATCCCAAGCCTTATCCCAAGTCAAACTACAGGTCCAACTAGCTCAGTATACCCCACACTGACAGGCAGTGCCTCTCCAGGAGATTCAGGCAGGGGATTCAAGGACTGAACCTGAGACATTCTGAACATCAACTACCTACGTCATGGAATGCAATGCAGGCAAGAGTGTGGATTGGCAAGAGAGGGACGGATCATTCTGCAGGCCTGCTATTTACTTGTTAGATGGGCCCGCTTTATGAGTAAATAGCAAAGTTAAAGAATAAAAATCTAGGTCAGTATCTTTAGGAGGCTTGCTGTATCATACATACTAAAAACAAAATGTGCAATGCTTACAAACACAAATTTAAAACAGCAGTTAACTCTCAACTTAGATACCTCATACAGGCACCCAAGCACATTTTTCTGCTGCCACCCTGCAACAGGCCAACAAAAAAATAAAATAAATGAGTACACATGGCAGTTGCTTGATAAATCAGTCAATTCATTAGGATAAAGGCTGAGTGTCCTGTATGAGTGGGATACTGGTGGCCACACCCACTTTTGATCACACCTTCTACTTGCATGTGGTCCTAGAGCCAAAAAAATCAAATCAAAGCTGACTCTTGAATTTCTATCTCTTGAACACAGCTTTTTCTGTTTCCCAGCTTTTAATATTCTGTATATAGGATGGGAAGTCATATTATTGCTGCATGTATACTGCTACTAAGAATGATTTCAAATATACTGGTGTTGTTTCTTGTGAAACTAAGCAAGTCTGGTCCTGGCCAGCAATACCAGGAGTCAACTCTTAGGAGCCGAGGTCCCTTCGCTCCCCCCAATAAAATATTTGAGTGGGCTGCCCCCCAAAAGTTGATGGGCTCATCTATTGAACTCATGATTTTCAGTGATCCATGAGGGATCAGGCACTGTTTGGGCATCAAAGTATTATAAGCTGATCATTGTAAGCTGGCCGATATAAACAGCTTCTGTTGTTTCCAATGGGCAAATTTCCCTTAAAAATCAGAGTAAGTAAATGACAATTCACCCCATATGTGCCAATGGTGCAATTACTTTTTCCACCTCCTTTCCTGATGGCTTGCAAAGGAACTGGCACCCAGACTAAGACACAGTGATCTTGCCAGCTCCATCTTTTCCCCCACAAAAATATATTGCTTGTATTCTTTTGCCTCATTTAAATGGTGGGCAGCACGTTTTGCTAGAATCTCTAATGCTGGCAGAGCTGGTGTGATAATTTCTTCCATAGGGATGCTACTGACAGTGTTCCCAAGAAGAAATACATGTGGAAAACGTGTCAGAACTGAAAATCAGTGTCCATGTTACAGCTTAAAGATCCTCAGGCAGAAGCCAATTGCAGGTATATGGTACCCCACTCCTGGACCTTCCCTGGGAAGCCATGGATTTTTATTTCTGTCACAATAGTTTCCACAAGTATTCCTCCATGGGATTCATTCCAAGAGCACTCTTATAGGGCAGAACATTACACTGGAATTGGGTCTCAGTGTAAACTCTGGCACAGGAGTTTTGCGACTGGCTTATAGCACTGGCAGTTGGGCATTGTGCCACATATATAGCTATTCCAGCCAAGGGGCATTCCAACTTTGTCTGTGAGTAGCGGCCATGCATGAGAACAAGCAGAGGATTTTCAACTGGGAAAATCAGATCTAGCAGCTGGGAGCATGCATGATTGACAGCCAGTAACTAGCTAAGCAAATAACCAATTACTATGTGTGAGTAATAATCATGGCTTCACTTTGGGACATTATCAGTCAGGAGATGCATCATTGATGGGAATCACCAAGGCATAGATTTTAAGCAGGCTATTGGGGTGTTTTGTCAAAATGTAATTCTCTTTAGTGCTTCCGAGAAGAGAGCCAGATTACCTGTTTATTGGGCATTCACCCCGATTTACTTGCACAAAGTTTATGCTAACTAAGTTTGGTATTGGTATGAGCTTTCGTGTGCATGCACACTTCACAGATCTGAAGAAGTGTGCATGCACACAAAAGCTCATACCAATAACAAACTTAGTTGGTCTCTAAGGTGCTAATGGAAGGAATTTTTTTATTTTGTTTCGACTACGGCAGACCAACACAGCTACTTACCTGTAACTAGTTTATGCTGTGGTTGCACTGTACCACTGGCCATCAGGACTGGCCCACCCATGAGGCAAGCTGAGGCAACATCATCAGGTGGCAGAATTCATTGGGGCAGCAGAGTCTGATACCAATCCTTCTTTCCTTCTTGTTCCTGATGTAGATCTTCCCTCACCAGTTCTTTCCTGGTGGGGAGGGAAGTACCATTTTGCCAAATGTATAGGGCTGGCCCTACCCAGCCTTCTTTGAACATTTGCTCTGAAATATTTCCAAGGAGGTTATGTGACAAAGAGCATTAATTCTGCATTCATTATTGTGTGCTGTTTATACATATTTCCATACTTTTCAGTGCTTTCCCCTGTTCCTTTCCTAACCTCAAAGGTCCCTTAGAAATGGATTTCTTGCAACTAAAGCAATAGAGTGCTTTAATCCACTATAACTGTGCAAACTTGAATTCCCCAGTATGCGCTGGAACCTTTCCTGCAAAATGCTGACAGTCTGCAGACACTCTGAAAGTCTGGTTGGAGATGATAGATGTAAAATTGCATTATAACTTACCTGCCTGTAAGTTGGTATCAGGTGAGAGTGTTGCCTCTTGTGGAAAGTTAAGTGCTGTGCGGAAGAGTCCTCACACATCCTTACTTACTGTAGTTCACTTCTTCTCAGGGAGAAAAGAACTTAGCATCTCAGTTTCTGAGGGAACTATTTAAGGCAAAGGAAATCAAACAGTAGCTGTACAAGACGGTGTGTGGGTATTAATTGCACAGATCTCAAATTGCAGTTATCTAAGGTGGGGGCTCATCTTTCTTTGACTGCTGCGTAAACCAACTCAATCATATTTCAACTGGAATTTGAACAGTTCTTTAACAGAGCATGATAAGCCCATATAATGCAACAGTGTTAGTCTAGCACTGGGGAGACCTGGGTTCAAATCCCCAGGCAAACATTAACTTCACTGGGTACCTTGGAGCAATCACTTTCAGCCTAACCTACTTCACAGGTTGTTGTGAGGAGAAACTGTGTCAGAGGTGAGCCACATATGCTGCCTATACTATACAGCACTTCTACAGGAAAAAGGGAAATCAAAAGCCTGCTGCATGCTTTCCTTGATCCTCCTTCCACTGCAGTTAGGCTGCGCGGTGGGGGGCAGCCTTCTACTGTAGGCAGTAGAAAGCTTTTTTCAAGCCTAATTGTTGTACAGGGGTACTTTGTGGGGAGGATTTCCAGCTGGGGAGCAGATGGTTAATTCTTGAATCTAATTAAAATACAGTAGTGTGTCTCTGTTCTTTACTCTGTCCCTTCTGTTGCTGGCCTCTCTTGCCAGATATCAGTGTATTTCATATTCTTTATCAGCTACTCTTCCTAAACAGCAGTAATGCATATCCCAAACTGGCTGTTACAGGGGCAGGGTGTGTGTGTGTGTCCTGTCCCCAAGGTTGTTGCCACTGAGCAAAGATGGGAGACCTCAGTCTCAGGGGCCAGATGGGGCCCTCCGGTCCTCTTTATCTGTTAGGGACCAGGAGTGAGAATCCTCTTCATCAGCTAATAGAGGCAAGGACTCCAAACCAAAGGGCATGTGGGGTCAGCCTCAGAGATGCAGCTACCAGAAGAAACAACAGCTACAGCTGTGAGTATTTTTTGCTCTATAAGACTCACTTTTTCCCTCCTAAAAAGCAAGGGGAAATGTGTGTGCGTCTTATGGAGCGAATGCAGGCTGCACAGCTATCACAGATGCCAGAACAGCAAGAGGGATTGCTGCTTTCACTGCGCAGCGATCCCTCTTGCTGTTCTGGCTTCTGAGATTCAGAATATTTTGTTTCTTGTTTTCCTCCTCCAAAAACTAGGTGCGTCTTGTGGTCTGGTGCGTCTTATAGAGCGAAAAATACGGTAGTTAGTACATGCAACACTACATGTTTGGATTTACTTGCCCTTTACTATCAATTGTGAGTTTATATGCTTGGACGTGAAGATTTCAAGCAACCTTACTGGCCACAGGAGAGACATGGATTTTTGGTCAACAGACAAAACTCCACCAAAGAGGCAGATGCACCAATCAGAATGATGTATTGATGACCAGAATTCCAGGTTCAATTTAGGTTCTGATGATCCACCTAAGAAGCAATAAGGTAGTTTAAGTAGAAGAAATTATGACAATGTTGTGGTAGCTAGGCGGGTGGCAAGATGAGGGCCTGAAGGTATTCTTATGCCAAAACAAAAGGTCCAGAACCCATTGCTTTAATCAAATAATCATAATCTGAGGATTATCACTTTTCTGATACCTCTAATACATCAGTCTTAAAGCACAGATACATCAACCAGATGGAAGGTAGATGGTGAAATGGAAAAATCCTGATGCTGTAAACTCTAAAGTAGGCAATATTTCACAAATCTCCCAGTCTCCTGGCTTTGAGCCCAATGCAATTATAAGCAATTATTTCTAACTGTTTTTGAAGCTCAGCATGAGATACATTGGGCCTGCTTTTCCACCAGTCACAATAGGGCATTCCATTGATTTCAGCAGTAGGTAGCGAGGTATGTGATTTTCCACCCAAATCCGTAGTTATATTCATTGGCCTAAGAGGACCAATTGTACTACTACAGGTAAACTGTAGATTGCAGAGGAATGCCACTGAGCACAACACCTATCTTGTAAAGCAGAGGTTTTCAACCTTTTCTGGGTCCACAGCTTCCTTGACCAACTGCATTCTTTCTGCGGTGCCCCTGTGGGGCTCATGAGCCCAGTTATATCACCCCTTGCCTGCAGAGCCAGCAGCCCCTCACCCCTTTTCGAACACCCTCCCTTGTGGAGTGTTCCCTTAGCCTCCTCTCTCCTCCCCTCTCCTTGGGAGTTCTCTGAGCAGCCACAGATGCTGCCCTTGGTCTCTGAGCTGCCCCCCCCCCGCTCCAAAGAGAGGTGCCTCCTCACACTGCCCCACAGGAGGCAGAGAGGAGGGAGACAGAAAGCTGGAACCATTGGTGGGCTGGATGTGGGCCTGTTAACCGAAGCTGAATCCTGATAATGCAGAGGTGTTATGTGTTCCATGTTCTTGACTCAAAAGGTTGGGGAGACAGGCCTGTTCTGTGTAGGGTTGCAGTCCCCAAGAAGGAGCAGATCCATAGCATTGGCAACAGAGGAGGAGGGAGGATGCTTCTCCCTTAATTCCAACCACCAAGTTTACTGTCTCCAAACAGATTGAAACAAACCCAGTTGATATTTTGGCCTAAAATAGGCACATTTCTTTATTTGACTGGAGGGAGTAGGACAGCTTTTTCAAAACACAAATATAGCTGCTATCTTGTGCAAGAGGGACTTGGGATTTCCTGAAATGAGTTAAGTGGCCCGCAGAAGCCAGGAGAAAGCTGCACTTTCTTGCTCATTTTGGGAAATCCTGACTCCCAGAGCCACTGCATGAATAAAGATGACATGTGTGGTGGGAATAGAGCCATCAGCTCAGCATCCTGCTCCAGCAGTCCTTAGAGAGACCATGAACTTGGCAGGGCTGATGTTGCATAAAAACAGCAGAAAGAGACTTGTGAGGCTTTCTGCATCTCTGGGACACTTTCTACATGCAATATGAGAACCAATTAGCAATCCATCCAGGGCACCATCCGGATGAATAGTGAACCAAATCAGTTAGCAACTGCAGAACAGCAGAAGGAATACAGTACATTTCCAGTTTTCAACAAGTTTGTAGAAGCCACTTCTTCCCTATAGCAATCTACACAATATACAAACGTTCTCTTTTTACAAGACAGGCTAATTTTAAAAATACCCTTTCAAATCAGCAAGCATTAGTGGCAGGTCAAGCAACTTCTGTGCTGTCAAAATAAGGAAATATGAAATTCCTCAGTTGGCTATTTGGAAGGTAATTTTAGAATGTTTTGATGGATACTAATCCTGTGTGTCACTCTAGCATCACCCAGTGTCTCCTAACCTGATCACAAGACACTCAGAAGTGTAGCCTTTGTCCTCTTCATGCTGTCAGGAACTGACAATCCAAAACTTCTAGAGGCATGAGGTTGCCAGATACTGTTGGTTCTGTTTGTCAGCTCTCTGGGGCATAAGCACAGTCTTTGATCAATGCTCTTTGATCAGACATCTTAACATTGATAAATGCTTTCTCTCCTGTTGCCCACTGCTTTAGCTTCTCATATGCTGTTTAGATATCCTTCAGGGAGAAAGCTGTGTAGAGAGCCCAAATGTGTCAGTATAATTCCTAAGGCAAGGGTCCAGAAGGGGTTTAACAGAACCAGATAGAGCTTCCAGGAAGCGGGTGTTAGCATGCCAGTGGCAAGTACCTTCCATCATAGAGATGGAAGGCACTTCAAAGGCCATCTAGTCTGCTCCCCTATCAATGCAGGAAATCCACTGCCCGGTGACTCTTCAGCCTCTACATGTGATACTGACATGCTACCACAGTACATGGTGGAGTGTAGTTCAAACATCAGGAACATAAGAAGCTGCATAACACCCAAGTCTCAACATTCTCCATCTTGCTGAGTACTGTCTCTGCACTGATGGGGAATGGGTTTCCTGGGTTTCAAACTGGGGCATCTCCCAGCCATATTTGAAGATGCAGAGGATCCAGCCTGGTACCTTCTGTATGGCAAGCATGTTTTCTACTTCTGAGCTGCAATCTTTCCCTATTACATAGCAAACTGCCTTATACCAAGTCAGACCATAAGTCCATGTAGCTCAATATTTTCTACACTTATTGTAAGTGGCTACCCAGGGATTTGGTCAGGCATTTTCCCCAGCCCTATCTGGAGAAATCAGGGATTCAGCCTAAGACCTTCTACATGCAAAGTGTGTGCTTGACCACTGAGCTATGGCCCTTGTCTATTATTCCTTGTGTTCTGTTCTGGTTTATTGATATACCATGTTTTGGCCAAAAGGCACCCCAAGCAGCAGATAGAGAGGGGTAATGGATACCTGGGTGCTAAAAAGACACACACATGACCAAAGATAGACACAAGTGGTTCCTAAACCTGATATTTGGTAAAGGTGCAGAGGAAATTAGCAATTTAGCATCCCAAAGGTGGCTTGTCATATAGTTCTTTTTTCTTTTAAAGAAATCTTTTTATTGAAAGATTTTCATGGATAACAACAGTACATACAATGTCTCTGTTTTCAATTCATAGAGTCCTTTCTACAGGTTGATTACATTCAATGTGAGACATTGCTGTCATAGACATTGTGAGGTTACGGGGGAGAGAATGGAGAAGTAGGGGGGAGAAAGAAGGGTGAGTAATGATCTTTCATACTTTTGCTTAGTGTATGTGTAGGGTCACGAGGATAGGTTCTTTATTTGTCTATCTGTTTGCTTTTGTTGGCGATGCAAGAGGTTGGAGAGCCCAGAGCATGGTTGGTTGCATTCAGTTGATTGCAATGAGTTTTCTTTGTGTGAGAGGGGGGTGGGGGTTGTTGGGTCAAATTACGGTAGCTATATTGATTTGTATGCTGCTGGGGGTTTTATGTTGTTGCATTGTTGGGCTGTTGTGAGCCAGTGTGGTGTAGTGGTTAAGAGCGGTAGTCTCGTAATCTGGTGAACCAGGTTCGCATCTCCGCTCCTCCACATGCAGCTGCTGGGTGACCTTGGGCCAGTCACACTTCTCTGAAGTCTCTCAGCCCCACTCACCTCACAGAGTGTTTGTTGTGGGGGAGGAAGGGAAAGGAGAACGTTAGCCGCTTTGAGACTCCTGAAGGGGAGTGAAAGGCGGGATATCAAATCCAAACTCTTCTGTATACCTTGTCATATAGTTGTGAGCATGATCCTGAGAGAACAATCCTATGCACACTTAATTGTGGTCATGATCCATTAAACACAAAGGGGCTGGCATTTTCAAAGCTTTAATTATCTCTTACTACCACCTTTATAAGACAGCCCGCCCCTGCCATTTCCATTCTTGTGAAATAATTTATCCACACTGCTATTTCATCTACTCATGTCACACAGATTTAATAGGGCTAATTCATGGACGATTATGACTTTCTTGCAGCTCCAGGATTTAATCCAGTAACAAATTTATTAAATGTGTATCATCATAGCTAATCTATTACTCGTCTATCAAGGTCACAAGATGAGTTCACAGCAGAGATCAGACTAAAAAGAAAAGATTCATTATTGCACCACCCACCCAACCATTAGTGTTCCAACTTGTTACACAACATTTTAAATCCAGATAGGGAATCTAGATTAAACCTTCTAATCTCTGTGACATGCCAAAATTCTGTTTTTCTTCCAATATCCAGCAAATACAGATATCAAGCAAATTCCACTAACAAAAAAGTATGCCAGCATCTGTCATCAGTCAACCACATTATGAATACTATGTTTCAGAAGGAACACTGGCTTCTGCCTCAAAACTAGCCAAAGAGAGACATTCTTCTGGCAGCGCTCTGGATCTGCACTGGCAGGATTGTCACCAGGCAGTTGGCAACTTATTTTACAGGCCCTGCCTGATTCTAGTGCTCTCCCTCCTCCCCACTACCCATGCGAAAACAAGCAGCCAGCCCAAGGCATTTTGCTGCCTGAGACAAAGAACAAGATGGTGACACACACAAACCAAATTCCAGGTACAGAAACTGGCAGCTGAATTTTCTTTCCATCCCAGGAACACCTATGAACAACAGGTTAGTTTCTGCCACTTGAGCCTACTGCCTCACTTTGCCTAATGGTTGGGCTGGTCTCTGTAAGATGACAGTAAAGTGAGAGGAGTCTGCTGGAATGTACTTTTCTTCCAGCAGGAGGCACAGTACTATATAAATTATACTACTCTGTAGAGCCAGCCCTATCAGTGTCTCACTGATATTCCACTTTAATTTGTTGTTCTGGACATCAAGCTAAGTATTAAACTTAAATTAATCCATTGCAACATAATAACCTGCATACAAACAGTGCAAACACATCTTAATCCACATAATACTTCGATGCTTCTTGCAAACAATTCCTAAAGCAGCTTACTGTTGCCCACACCCTGAGCACCTTTCTATTTAACAGGCTCCACACACCAAGCAGCTTTCTATTACACCATATGGTGCTAAATGGCTGATGACCTTCAGCAGCTGTCGAGAGAAAGCCACCTCTAGTTTCAACCTTAGTTTTACTGTCTGCTGTAAAGAAGAAGGAAACAAACAAAACAGGAATTCAGTTCATCAGACTCTTGCAATCTGCCTGCCTGCCTTTACTTTCAACCTTGGTTTTCTAGAATCTTACAAGGTTCCATCTTTCTCCCTTCAGGTGAAGAATGCAAGTAAATTAGGTACTCCATCTACAGCTTTCTTGCAATTGCATCAGTGGGAAATCTGAGCCTGATCCAATGGCCACCAGGACACTATGAGGATGTTTCTTTGCCTCAAAGGAGAAAGAGAAGGTACACTGGAAAGACCCCCACCAAGCGTGTCACCATTTCCCTCCTTATATCCCTCCATGAATTGAAGGATGATTGTTTGCAGCATGGAGCTTCCTCTACTTGTGAAAGCTCCCTGCATTGGTTCTTGATCATATACAGAGGCTCCCTGCAGAAGGCAGCCCTGTAACACCCGGAGGAGTTCAAACAAGAGGTAAGTGGCACGTGGAGGCAGGCAGGGTTTGGCAATGCACTCTTGGTCTCCCTAACAATTGCCTGAGAAGCAAAAGCATCCACATAGTGTTTAAATCTAATAGGATTCTTGCTTTTGGGACTGAAATCCACTTCTCAGGCTGTGTGCCACGCTGAATGGTAGAGATGAGGTGAGGAGCCCAGCCAGAATTTCAAGACATATAATATATTATAGAATCTTAGAGTTGGAAGGGACCCCAAGGGTCATCTAGTCCAAGCCCCTGCAACGCAGGAATCTCAGCTAAAGCATCCATGACAGATGGCCATCCAGCCTCTGTTTAAAAGCCTCCAAGGAAGGAGACTCCACCACCTCTCATGGGAGTCTGTTCCACTGCTGAACAGCTCTTACAGTCAGAAAGTTTTTCCAAATGTTTAGTTGGAATCTCCCTTCTTGCCACTTGAAGCCATTGGTTTGAGTCCTACCCTCCGGAGCAGGAGAAAACAAGCATGCTTCCTAGTCCATGTGACACCCCTTAAGATATTTGAAGATGGATATCATATCTCCTCTTAGTTTCTTCTTTTCTGTGCTAAACATACCCAGCTCCTTCAAGTGATCTTCATAAGGCTTAGTTTCCAGATCCTTGATCATCTTGTTTGCCTCCTCTGCACAAGTTCCAGCTTGTCAACATCCTTTTTAAATTGTGGTGCCCAGAATTGGACCAAGTGTGGTCTGATTAAGGCAGAATAGAGTGATACTATTACTTCCCTTGATTTGGACACTAGACTTCTGTTGATGCAGCCTAGAATAGCATTAGCTTTTTCTTCTTCTTCTTCTTCTTCTTCTTCTTCTTCTTCTTCTTCTTCTTCTTCTTCTTTTGCTGCTGCATCATACTGTTGACTCATGTTCCGCTTGTGGTCCACCAAGACCCCTAGGTCCTTTTCACATGTACTGCTAGTAAGCCAGGTGTTGTGTCCCCCATCCTATATTTCTGCATTTGGTTCTTCCTGCCTAAGTGCAGAACCTTACATTTGTTCCTACTGAAATTCAGTTCTCCATCTGTTAAGGTCATTTTGAATTCTGATTCTGTCTTCTGTGCCATTAGCTACCCCTCCCAGTTTGGTGTCATCTGCAAATTTGATGAGCATCCTTCAATTCCTTCACCCAAGTCATTAAAAAACACTGGGCTCAGGACAGAACCCTGCGGCACCCCACTTGTCACTTTTCCCCCAGCAAAATGAGAAACCATTAATGAGTACTCTTTGGATTCAGTCAGTCAACCAGCTACAAATCCACCTAACAGTTACCTTGTTCAATCCACATTTTACCAGCTTCCTCGTGAGAATTTCATGGGGGACTTTTGTCAAAAGCCTCACTGAAATCAAGATACACTATGTCCACAGCATTTCCCTGATCCACCAAGTTTGTAATTCCATTTTTTTAAAAATCAGATTGGTCTGGCATGTCTTATTTTTGAGAAACCCATGCTGGGTCTTAGTAATCACAGCATTCTTTTCTAAATGCTCAAAGACCGACTGTTGAATTATCTGTTCTAGGACCTTCCCTGGTATCGATGTCAAGCTCACCAGCTGGTAGTCACCTGGGTCTTCCTTTCCCCCCTTTTAAAGATGGGGACAACATTTGCCCGCCTCCAGTCTGTAGGGACCTCAGGTGTTCACCAAGAATTTTCAAAGGTAAGAGACAAAGGCTCTAAAATTACATCTGCAAGCTCCTTTAGTACCCTTGGATGCAGCTCATCAGGCCTTGAAGATATGAATTCATTTAAAGTAGCTAGGTGTTCCCTTACTATATATTTTCCTATCTTGGACTGTAGCTCCCTCCTTACATCATTTTGAGTAGTCTGCCTTTTCTCTGTCACCCAATAGCATTTCTCTGTGTTCCCCACGCAAAGGACTTACCACTTGCTTGTTCTTCCTCTTACTTCGAGCATAGCCAAACAAACCTTTTTTATTATTTTTAACCTCTCTTGCAAGCCTGAGCTCATTCTGAGCTTTAGCCAGCCTGACTCCCCCCCCCCCTGCAACTGTTGGCTACTAGTGTATACTCCTCCTTTGTTATTTCCCTTTCTTCCATTTCTTATACATGCCCTTCTTGACTCTCAGCTCATCTGTAAGCTTCTTATGCAGCCACACCAGTTTTCCTTAGATGCCTCCCACTTTTCTTTCTTGTTGGTATTGCCTGCATATGGGCCTTCAGTATTTCTCCTTTTAGAAACTCCCATCCTTCTTGAACTCCCTTCTCATTTAATATTTCTGACCATGGGATCACACCCAGTAGCTCCTTCACCTTTTCAAAATATGTGATTGTGTCTTTAAGACACGATTGGTTAACCTCCTCTATCCATGACATAGGTTTGGAGGGTTTGCCAAATTTTGTGGTTTGTAGTTAATTATCATCTGATTGATCAATTGATTGATCAGTTGATGAATGTTGGGGGCTTATTGCATCCCATCAGAGTGCTGGGCTGATTTATTTATTTTTGTTCTTTTTGCCACCAAACTCAATGGGGTCTTGCTGAGAGGCTAGAAAAATTTGCTTGGGGGTCTGATCAGGTCCCCCGGGACAAACTTTAGCCAACCCTGTTTTAAATTCTCACTAATCACCATGAGAAAGCGGAAAAGTCAATTGTAAGCCACATTATCTGCCATAAACAGCATGGTGTTTTATAGCACCATAACAATAAGAGAAACACTAAAGAATCTTGAAGCAACCGTAAAACATGAATAAGTAGCCAGAAAGCAAATACAAGTTACTTGCCAAAGGAAGGTTAAAATCATCCAGTCAGCTTTCCCAAAAAGCTTTTCAAAAATGCCACATTTTACCCTGATTATGAGCATTCATTAGACTATGGACAACAAAGAAAAAAGTCAGATCATGTCTGTGTTTCAAAATGGATAGACTGCACAACAGTTTAACTGCAATGACAGCAGAGAAGCCCGATTTCATCTTTGCAAACTTTAGTCAAGAAAGGTCCATGCTCTGGCCTTGTTCCCAACAGACTTTGCTCAGGCCAGAGCATATATAAGGTGTGACCATGCTCCTTGCAGTTTTTCCTGTGAAATGGAAACATCACACATTTTTTTTATCTCAGCATTTGTTTTCCTTTGAGTTAAGTGTTCTCAAAATTCCCTTAATAGCTGGGCAACTTTGCCTATTTCCTCCTGATAGCCCAACCTTCAAAGCAGACATCCTGTATCCCAGAGGTGTGATGGAAACTCTTTAAACCCAGATAATCCAAATTACCTCCCCCCTCCCCCACAACAAATGGAAGGTAGAGTTGCATAGTTTATCAGAGTTCTGAAGAGGAAATTCCCCTTTCATAGAATTCACTTTGTTCCTTGGGGGGGGGGGGGAGGTGGCAGGAGACAAAGGACTCTGGGGACAACAAAGACCCCTTTGTTTGCTAAAGAAAAAAGACGTGACCAGCATGCAGTTAAAAATGGCTTAAGAATTTGGAACCTTTGAAAGAATTTGAAACACCCAAAAGTCATAGTAGGCAGCAATACCTAGTGTTTTTCTGTCTTCCCAATCTTTCATGCCTGCAAAATTACTTATTTCCCTAATAAATACACATATACAGAGTTTTAAAGGGCTTAAGTCTACTCTCCAACCTACCTAGCCTCACAGAACCAGAGAATTTGGACTTTTCCCTAGAAACAGGATGGGTGGGTTCTGTGGATGCCCACGTGTGTTGGGATCCACTCTTGATTCTTTTTGTAGCTGTTGCTGTCTTTTTGTGATGGTTACCATTCAGTGGTGACAGCTGGTCAATTAGTCTTTGGATTTAATGACCAATACACCCAGCATGTCTCCTTGATGAGTTCTTCAGCGACTGTGAACTGTAGTTTGGTGAACGAGCTGAAAATTCTGTTAGACAGCTTCTCTCTCTCTCTCTGTCACACACACACACATGCATTCAAACTACAATTATCATCACAAAGGGAATATCTATTAACCACCCACTGTAACTATGTCTCATAGCTATGCTCAGATTTCACTAAGGAGTAG
The DNA here is from genome assembly GCF_964270895.1 of Podarcis filfolensis. Lineage (NCBI taxonomy): Eukaryota > Metazoa > Chordata > Lepidosauria > Squamata > Lacertidae > Podarcis > Podarcis filfolensis. The sequence goes on from NC_139609.1 coordinate 64,895,115, forward strand.
TTAGGCTTGCTAGAGTTCCTAAGGAAAGTCATCAAAACTCAGCTGCTTCCCCAGATTTCAAAGAGGTTGTCATGCAGCCAGGGAACTCCAGAGAACAAACAGCTAAGACACAATCAAACCAGCTGGCATCACACTCACCAATAAATATTTATTTGGAAGATCCTTTCTTTTTATTTTATTCCAAGGCTGTGGCCTACGATTTGGACCCTCTTCCTAAACTATTCTAAAGTAAAGCAAAACATTTGCTGCTGAGTTTAAAGACGCCCTGGTTATAGATACTTACAGATAGTTCAGTGGGACTGTCTGTATGAGTACGAAATACTGTAGGAGAGTATTATTACCCTTTCCCCATCCCCTGTCAAGGCTGCAACATTATACCCCAAGTTCAAAAGCGCAAGGTCTTGGATCTGGAACTTTTCCTGCTATTGAGGGCAAAAGCTGATCCAGCACTTCTTTAGAGAGCTCTTATGCTAGTACCTCAATGAAGTCTTTTGTAAGTTGCTCTTTGATCACAGCAAAGAATTTTGAAAAGTTGCAAGTTTTGTTGAGATCTGTTTTCCACAAAGGTACTCTGTTTTTCTAGCAGAATGTAGGCGAGCAAAAGAGCGGATGTTACACGAGTGGCTAAGAATGTGTGCTGTGAATGACAACAGTCCCAGTTCTAAACCTAATCTCAGTCAGGAATTGACTTAGATGATCTGAGGTTGCCTACCTTACAGGGATGTTGTGCGGATTACACCTGAAATGAGTTAGATTAGAGCCGAATGTGATCATTGTGTGTGAACTAGAATGCAGGGCACTCTGTCAAAAGACACACACGCAAAAGGATACCCAAATTCTACAGGTTCTTATCCATGCATTAAAAGTACTGAAGTTGCCCATTGCACACAGATAGCAAACCTGGCTGGGATGCTGAGAAATCAAACAAAGCTTGGCTTAAGCTAACTGTAGCCTTAAGATGGAACATGTGCAGGATTTCACAATTAATACATTTATCTGAGAATGTCCAGTTTAGGATGTATCTGCTCTGCAAAATAAATTCAAAACGTGTCGTGGATGCACCACTCATAAGTAGCTGGGACAGACTAATTCCAGTCCAGTGATGTCTAAGCACCAGTTTCCCACCAATTTAAGCTGAGGAAAAGAGTAAGAACTAGATTAGCATATGCACATTTTATGCAAACTGGCATTCTCTTTTGTATTTTTATTTTTTATTTTTTTGGTGATGGATAAACAGGGAAATGTATGGATTAGAAGAAACAAAAAAGTGATATGGAAATTGGCTTTTGGAAATGGAATGAGTGAAATACAGATCAGTCTTGCTGTGTCCCAGCATGAGTTGGTTAGAATTAGATTGTAGATGAGAGGACTGAGGTTGGATCTTAAGAAGAGCTTGTCATTCACAGTGGGTGCTTTGTTCATTTTTTATTTGCCAGGAAATGACTGGCATCTGTGTCAGAGGCAACAAGTATGAGGCTCATGAGATGGGGAACTTGTGGCCCTCCAGATGTTGCAGGACTCCAGCTCCCATCAACCCTGACCTTTGACCCTGCTGTCTAGGGTTCTTGGGAGCTGGAATCCAACAATATCTGGAAGTTCCCCACCCCGATATAGAATCACTAAGATCTGATTAGAATTAAGAATTAATATAAGGATTGTTCCAGACTTGGTTTTTTTGTCTGAGCAACTGTTTCCTAGGAAAAGTTCCTGAACTGATCCTCCTTGCCTCATCTGCTCCGGAACCAAGATTCCCAGCTACCCCAGGCCTCAGCAGTCGGTTGGTGAGCTTGGCTAAGACATGGCAAGACTAAGGCAAAGCAGAAAACATGACAGACTTAGCCAAGCACGGCTGAGCAGAGGATAAGCAGCACTCATACTAGAACAAGGCAAGAACATGTCAGGAGGGCAACAGCTTTTTATTTTGCTGTTTTGGGATTTCCGTCTCATGCCAGCTACTCCGCAGGAGAGTCTAAATGTGTTAATACCACTGAGATGGTTGATGGAGGCAATCTTTCAGTACTTGGGCCCCAGGCCATTTAGTAATTTGGGCCCAGTAACTCACTGGCAGCTAGTGTAGTGTTTTCAAGACTACTGTTCCCATAAAGCTCACCAAGCTGGTAACTGCATTCTACACTAGCTGCAATTTCCAGACCATCTTCAAGGACTGCCCCACGTACAGCACACTGCAGTTGTCTAGATGGGAGATCACTAGAGCAATGGCTAATGAGACCAGCTGTCCCAGTGCAGGAATGGTTGTAGATGGTGAACCAGCCTAAGCTTGGACATAAACAGAATCCACTTGGCATGCCAGTGGCAGAATGGAATCGAGGGTCTCTGCCAGACTACGAACCTGTTTCTCAACAGGGAGTGCAATGCCTTACAGAGGTCATCCACCTGATGAGAACCACTTGGGGAGAAGCACCTCTGCCTTATCAGGATTCAGCCTTTGTTTATTGGCTCCCATCTCATGTATGTTCAGAAACCCAAACCTTTGTCAGCTTAAATCCAGCTTAAATTCCCCTTCTATCTATCAGAACATTCCTTTACTATTTGGTCAGCCAAATAGCAGAAAAGCAATAAGATAAATATGGTTAAGAAGCCAAAGAGGCTTGAGGCTAGTCTGATGCTCTTTGAATCTAACTTCTCATCCACCATGTGTTCCAAGGATATACTATCTTAAGAATTTTGTGCTGCACAGTGTTAGAGAATTAGAGCTGTTCTCAAACTTTCCATAAGAACAGACACAGCAACTTACTAATGGATCGCAGTGGTTTATTTTACTATAAAACACCACTTATCACTAGTGCAAAGAATTACAGGGGTCCTTCTCAGGCTGCATCTGGAAGGGGATGGCTCCTCCCATAATGATTAATTCTTCACTCTCCCCAATACGCCTTTTACCGTATTTTGGACAATCAAATTTATGGTTGTTTTTAAGACAACAAGGATTTATTCTTGCTCAGAACAATAGCCCCAGAGAATCATTTCCCAATTTGTCAAAACTGGCAAAGAAACATTTTATCAGGTTTTTTCCTCTGGTTTCAAAAAATAATCTTTGTATATATCACATCAGTCATGTTTCATTAATGATTATCTACTATGAGTCAATATGATTAAGAAATTTCTTCTCCATGTACGTGCCAAATGCTGGTGGCAAGCATGCTGAGTCTTTGAAATCTCAGAATCTGGGAAGTCTGAAAAAACAAGACCCTCTTTTCCAGTGGCTCTAGCTAGGTGCAAGCAATTTAGCTGCAGCTCCTGATCCAAAAGACCAAAGACCAGGACACAATAAAACCCAAATACTCTCCAAACAAAATTATAGGCACATAAGGTCATATATTTTACTAAGATGCTTTGTTAAAATGAAGAGGATTTTCTGAGGTGTTGCCACAGCATGCTGCTGCTGACACAGGAAACTTCTTTAAAAGCAGGCATGTCCAACAGGTATATCGTGATCTACCAGTAGATCACTGGATGTCTGTGGTAGATCACCAGTAGATCAGTGGCTCCCCCCCAAAGAAACTTTGGCTCCCCTAAAAAAAGCTCAACATCTTTGCCCTGCACCCCTAAAAAACGGGTCTTCCCTCCCTAAAGAAGCTCAACAACTTTGACCTGAACCCCCAAAAAGGGAGTAGATCACTGCCAGTTTTTAACTGTGAGTAGATCGCAGTCTGTTGGAAGTTGGCCACCCCTATTTAAAAGCATAGAGCAGAGTAAAGTCTTTACAAAACTTTCATGCTGAGTCCGTACTGCTGTTACTCTCTGGCACTGTCTCTTTGAGGTACAGATCTTCTTGCATACTCTCTATCTGCAGTTGCAACCCTGATTTCTTTTATGCAGGCCCCCAGCACAGGTCCAGATCCCCCAGCTTAATTCTCATCCTTCTTGCATTCCACTTCCCCATGCCTACTCTTCCACACAAACCTGGCTTGATGGTGTTCAGCATCTCATGCCCCCTCCTTTTCCATTGCCCTTTGTCTCCCACCATCCTCCCAGAACGATTTTTGCAGGAGCAGTCCATATACTCTTCTGCTGCCATGGCAAGTCCTCTTAGGAAACTCTAGATAGCACCTCGAGCTCCGATCTGAAAAGGGGATTGTTCATCTGACCAGAACACAGATAATACATATTCAGGGTGGCTCCAATACTCATTCTTAATATTTTATTTATTGGATACCATGCCCTTCCTCTGCAAGTAGACCAGGGCAGCATACAGATATAAAATTTAAAGACCAAAAACATTCTAAAACAGATTAAAATGTTATAAAAACAATTATAAATAAAAACATCTAAACACAGTTATAGTAAAATACAATCTAAAAGCAATTACAAGTAAACATACTTTCATCCAGTGATCCGTATTCTTCAGCCACCAAGTACATGAGTAAGCAGGAATGTTTTTAAGTTCCTGCTGATGGAGACAGGCAAGCCACACTAGGGAGGGCATTCCACAATCAGCAAACCACCACTGAAAAGATCCTGTCATCGGAAAGCAACATGGGAATTTGTATCTCTCCTTCTTCTAGCCAGGCTTCAGGCTTTAAGGAAGGGACTAGCATGATAAGGAAGTGTAATCATTTTCAATGTTTTCTTTAATAACATATTTTGTGGTCCAGTCTACTTTCCAATTTACACACATCGCTCTTGAATTTGTTAAAAACCCAGCTATTTCTTACACCAAGGCCAGAGATGGAAGGCTTCAACATCATTCCAACCTGCTATAACATACATCTACTTTAAGAAAATAAAACATTGCTTGTCCTGTTAAGAATGCAACTTCTCTGGGGAAGGGTATTTTCCCCCAGAGTCACCTCCTGGTCCTCAATTTAGTGTGGCAGGCAGCTTAGCTAGTAGCTTGGCAACAGGGTGACCTTGTGCTCTGTTGGGTTTCAAACGTTTTATTAGCCACACTGGACTCTCTCCATCTTTCTCTGCCCTGCTTCTTATTGCTGAGCCCCTCATTAGTGCAATTAATAAGCCGCTTCTGTCAGGGCAATCAAATGCAGGGCTCTACAGCAGCCAAAGGCTTTGGCAGATCAAGTAGGGGGGATTCCGGGTCGCACAGTGGAATTATAGGGAAGGCTTTCATCTCTCCCTACAGGCCCAAACAGGACTGGAATTGTAGAGCTGGGATTCTCTCAGGTCACGTTTATTTAATGCCACTTTTTTGGTAGAATAAATCAGTCCCCCCCCCCCGTCATTTTGGATAAAGTCACAGGTTCGTTGGAGAACTTGGCAGAACACCCTGATGTTATTAGTGATGGGTTGCACAAAGCCCTATGCAAGATAAAGTCTTGGACTCAGCTTCCCTTTGAGATCTCTCTCTCTCACACACACATGCTCACATACACACTGAATGTGTGCGCAACAGGCCTGCTTTGTTGTGGTTCATACCAGGGCAGGGACTGAAGGTGTCATCAACTCACAGTGCCACACAAGCACATGGGGATGGGCGGAGCACTGAGGAATGATGCACTCAGATGCTGACCTCAGATGCCTCTAAGCCAATAACCCAAATGTGTCCAACTAACTAACCTACCCCTGGGGAACTATGGGCACGCTCAACATCCTACCAGATCCTGGGAGCGTTGTGGCCTGAACTCATTGAGGTTATTTGTTATCTCTTAATTCCAGTGATTCCCCAGAGGAATCCAAAAATAATACAAACTGAACGCAGAAAGAGAGAGAGCGCTAATAAAAAGTTTGGGCTGTTCCGGGTTTGTTCTTTTCCAGAGGCCTTGCAAACACCATTCAGATGTTGTCTCCATGTGTTAATCGGGTAGCCAACAAATGTTGAACTATGACTGCCACCATCCCTGACCATTGGCCATACTGGCAGAGGCTGATGGAATTGTAGTCCAACATAATTTGGATGACACCATGTTGGCTACTCTTGCATTAACTAAATGGAATAGGATGGAGCAGAGCTGAGCCCAGTTGGCCCTGCCTCTGTGCATTAGGTAAGGAGGTGGGGTCAGCAGGATGCATCAGGGGTGGGGATAGCAGACATGCCTCCCTTCCTAGCCTAGCTTAGTTTAGCATAGAGCAGAAATTACTCAAGTAGCTACTCACAGTGGTTCTCAACCTGTGGGTCCCCAGATGTTGTTGGACTACAACTCCCATCATCCTTGAGCTCTGGCCTTGCTAGCTAGGGATGATGGGAGTTGTAGTCCAACAACATCCAGGGACCCACAAGTTGAGAACCGCTAACTGGTATTTGAAAGGTATACTAACCCCATTCCACCCAAATCAGCAAAAGTGCTGGTCTCCCCATTCAAACTGAGGACAATATCTATTTTAAATTGATCCACAAGGATCCATGTATTAAAGAGCATGATGACACAAATTGTACCTCAAATTTTTTGGATGTCACCACACTGGCTGCCTTAAGCAGTTTGGTGAAAATCAGGGAGCAACAACTTTCTCTGCCCGCCCTTTAGAAAAGAGACTCAAGCAACAGTAACTGCCTTTGTGGTATGCTGGTTACAGCATCAATTACTGTGTGATCATGCGAGAGGTAAGGGGGTCACCAACATTTTAGTTCCGTAGGCATATTTGGGTTTTTGAGCAAGTGCCATAGGAAAACCCCTCAGGTTTCTGCTCACTCCAACCCCCGCAAGAGACAGAAAGAGAGAAAGTACATGCACATATACAGACTTCGCTTTTCCAATGGACTATGTAAAAATCAGATCCAGCTGAATCGATCTTAGCCCTGAAAAGCACAATGAGCTGAAAGTGGAAGTGGGAAAGAGCATCAGTCTTGAACTCCTTCCTTCTACTCAAGGGAGAAAAAGGTAATACCTTTACCACCTCATGCGGGGGGGGGGGGAGTTAGTGGACCAGCGGGGGGCGGGGCTCAAAGCCTTCATGGGCACCGGGAGAAGACCTCAAGGATGGCAGGATTAAATAGCTCAGACATAGAAACAAAAGGAGAGATGGAGCAAAACCAGCAGAGATTAACTTAATGTAATAGCAGCATAACCAACTGGTGTGCCTCAATCACATCTAAAGCAGGTGGTAGGAGTGCAATTTAAAGTATCTATTTAAAGGGGTGCATAGATAGCAGTTGACGCTTCCTCATGCCATTGATGCACCTAGTTTTTCTACTGAGTGGAGATGGAAAGTGGCCCACATGCCACTTAAAACTGCAGTGCAGGTGATTAGGAAGATGCTCATTTGAAAACACAGCTCTCCCTTCATTGCGTGTAAGTTGGTCCCAAGTCAACTAGAAAAGAGAAGGCAACAGGGAAATGTGCCTCTCGTGCTGAAAGCTCAGGGTCTCCTGTCACAAGTTATCACAAGTGATCTCCTCCCTAGGATTGATGCACAAGAGACTCTTTATGACCCCATGCTGATTTAAACAGCCTTGTGCATTTCAAAGATTTTTTTCTTATGGAAATAGAGCAATAAAGCATGTGAAGATGTCAAAGACAGGTCTTGGGATAAAGAATAAGTGGACACAACAAGAATTGCATTTAAATACTCCCTAAGAAAACAGTCGGCAATCTGTGCTGAGATCCCCAAATACAACTAAAAGAACTTCAGGAAGTAATTTACAGTTCATTGAAGCAAGAGACTTTTGTCCCTTATTTCTGGATCCAAGTGCTTTTTAAAAAATGACAACTGAAAATATGAAGCCACAAGGCTCCATGGAAGATTGCGTTTTTATTGTAAACTGTCCTGTGATCCTCAAATGAAGGATGGTGTAATGGTTAGAGTGTTGGACTATGACCTGCAAGACCAGGGTTGGAATCCCAACTCAGCATGAAGCTCACTCCGTGACCTTGGGCCAATCACCATCTCTTAGCCTAACCTACCTCACAGGGTTGTGGAGAGGATGAAGCGGAGAAGAGGAGAACCATGTACACCACCTTGAGATCCTTGGAAGATAAAGGTGGCATATAAATGTAATAAATGCAGTGCTTTATTCTTAAAAAAATGTTTAGGGGTACTCTCGTTTTGACTCAAGAAAATAACTATTTTATAGTTCAAATCATGAAAAATAAATACAGTAAATAGACAAAAGTACAAAGATTCACAAAATGTTTAGGGGTATGCGTACCCCACCAGAAAAAATGCACTGAATAAATGTAATAAATAAACTAATAAAAGTTGAGATTGGCCAGTTGTGTGATTTGGTAATTTGAACCAGTACATCATGAAAGTTGAGCTTGAAGATATTGTATCAATACCCTAATCAGTGTCTCAAGGCAACTGACCACAAAGTTTTAAACAGAACTTCAAATTATTATTATTTTTTAAATAGCAACTTTATCAAGTTACACACAAACACCCATAAAAACAAAACAGTGAGTTTATATTATACAAATACACAAGTGCACATTCCTCTCTCTCTCTCTCTCTCTCACACACACACACACACACACACACACACACACACCCTTACATCCACAAAGGGTGACTAGTCTAGAAAGAGGCTAGATGGAATTTACCACATTTTGAGGTACCCTGTGCTTAGATTAATGCATGATCTTCCAGCCTTACTGTTAATATTCTTGTGAAAGAAATGTAAAGTTGTAAGCAGTGCACCTTGCAAACTGGTCTGAACTTGCTGATGTCCGGGAGGGGAAAAGTTAAAGCCCAAAGGCCAACTCGCTACTGCAACTTGTATAATGTTTAGCATTTGGGCAATGAGGAGCAAAGTTTGATCACACTTGGGTGCAGAGGGGAAAGGAGCATCCAGCAAAGGCAGAGAAAATGGAAGATGAGGCAACCCGCTTCTCTTGGGGTCAGTGCTGAGTACTTTGTAATGTAGCTGTCAGACGGTCGTCATCGGTACGAACAGACTCACAGCTTTTGCGTCCAGCTTGTGCCAAGTGTGTGTATCCTATGTTTGGCTGAACTTTGCTCTGGCTTTCAAGTTTGTAAAATAAAATGGCCTTTGAATCCTGTTGCAGCTTTAGGACATTTTTAAACCAAAGGGCCTGACCTTAGCTTAGTACATCCCTGCTGGCTTCCACAGGGATACCCTGTGCCCCAGTTGGAGTACAGCCTGTTACTCAGAGGCCTATGAGGTTCATGTATGCAAAGAAACAACATATCCTTTGACTTTCTGGCATAGAACTTCCCAAACTAGAGTTAGCTTTTTTGGCATGTCCAGACAATGTATCTGTTGATCTGTTATCCTGATTTGTTTTCAGGAAGATTAAATGATGTCGGCTATTTAATGAGCATTCACTCAGATTTGTTCATGTGGAGGCTACACAACATCGCATCAAAGCGGGTGCTATCCTAAGCTTTCCACTGCATTTTTCTTTCACTTCCTTATCACAAAAATCTGATTTCTGGGGAGGTGGGTTTGTTGTGCAAGAGCTCTAAATCAACTTTAATTCCGCAGCCTAAATTTGTTAGTAGGCCATTGAATCCCATTGAATCTGAAGGCATTTTTGACTGAGTACATATTACCCTTTATTCCAGCTCCAGTGCCTTTTATAGTACAGTCGTACCTTGGATCCCAAACGCCTTGCGAGTCAAAGGTTTTGGTTCCCAAACGCTGCAAACCCGGAAGTGAGTGCTGCAGTTTGCAAATGTTCTTTGGAACCCGAATGTCCGACGCAACTTCCGTGGCTTCGATTGGCTGGAGGAGCTTCCTGCAGCCAATCGGAAGCTGCGTCTTGGTTTCCGAATGTTTTGGAAGTCAAAGGGACTTCTGGAATGGATTCTGTTTGACTTCTGAGGTACCACTGTACAGCACAAGCTGCTTTTGGGTAACAGAATGTCTGTTCCACAGCACTGAAAAGAACAAACTGTTAAAATCTATGGTGGCCACTGTAAGCATGAAAAGAGAATCGGCTAGGCATGGCAATTGTGGTTAATCTTGAATCGTTTTGTAAACAGATGAAAGAGGAGATTGGGAGACATTTAATGAATACGAAAATTAGTCAAAGCTTTAATAAGGAAAGACACTCAAAAATATGTAATCACATGATGATGAGGGATGATCCAAAGAGCCAAATGATTTTGATTTGTTCAACATGATGACATTGGGTTGCAACTATAAAGATTGCTGTGATCCTTTGACTGGTGAATAGAAATCACATATGTAATCTAGAAGTGTATAAAAAATATTGTTTTGGCTGTGGTTCTTTGCAGTCTCCTGTCTATTTTTGAGGCTGTCCCTACACACATTTGTATTTCAGTAAAGGCCTATATTTTCACTTGGAGCCTGCATTTTATTTCTTTTGGGTTTTTGTGAGGGTAACCTCCAGTTTAGGAACCCTCTTTTAAATTTATCCAACACAGCATCTCCCACTGAGGGCAACAGGTTAGTTTAGGGGCTACCTGGTGGACTGTGTGGCAAACATAGCCGTGATCTGGAACAGAAAGGAATAGCCAGGGCTCAGAAGTAATGGCTATGGATGCTGCCAGAGCTGTCCTCCAGTATTTGCTGCCTGAGGCAACTGCCTCATTCTGCTAATGATGGGGTCAGCCATAGATCTCAAGATATTAAGGGGATTTAGGGAACCACATGCACTAAAAATGTATACATTGTTCATGGACTATCAGAATGAGTGTATATTCTGATCTGGCAGTCAACATATTTTAATATTGCTTCTGTTTAAGCCGTTCTGTTCAGGCTTTTAATACTCTATTTTTAAGTGAATTGAATTTTTATTGTTGTAAATTGCCTTTCTTATATAAATGCACAAATGTTTCAAAACTCTCTCCCCACAAATGAAACTTCATGTACATGTCACTGGATCACTCTTCTTGTAATACCACGGATTGATGTATAGCTTAGAAAATTATTTCTTTGTTCTAAACACCTAAATTGCCTCTGCTTCCTCTTCATGTAACATGATGTTGGAAACACAGAACATTATAGAGCTGTTTTTAACCTTGTTTTTAAATATTAGTTTTCTTTCCTCATTGACCTACATATATCTGAAAAAAATAGAAATGAGCAATCATTTTTCATGATGAAGCTTATTGGACTGGATGAAGCTTATTGCTCTATGAAATCGCTTCCACCTCTAGGACTTTTCCTTCCCTTCTGCCACCCCAAATATGTTGTGGGGGTCCTCCAACCCTCTGGAGAAGAATTTGGGGCACGGGAGGCCATTGGCGAGAGAAGAAGTAGCAGAAATCCTGTTGCACAGGCAAAAGGCCTTGCACTAATAGGATGATGTTGTTGTATATAACCCATGAATTCTGCTGGTTTTTAGAGGGGAAAAATGGTGGTGGTACATATGTTTAAATATGATAAAATGGGGGGGGGGGTTATGACCCTTGGTCAATCCTTGGGTTGTTAAATGTGTCTAAGTGGTGTTATTTGGCATTGTTACTTCAATTATATATTTATGTATTGTTTCAAGAGTGATGCACGATTTTTGAATTATTTTACCTTTATCTGTAGATTTTGAGACTGCAGTTCTCATTTTCATTCAGTCAGGATTGTGGGTTATATTTGTTTACACAAAGTAGATACACTGAAATTTATGGCCATGACTACCTTAGGTCCATTAATTTCAATGGGTCTACTCTGAGTAAAGGTTAGCTGTTTGTGTTTCTGCTTTGTGGTTCCTTGAGGGGAGCCTTTTGATCTTGGTTTTCTGAAATTTACTTCAGCTCTTGACCTGCACACTGGGCTAAATGTTAAATTGTACCTAATTTATTTCTTGTAAAACCCAATATGGGAAGATCATTATTTTTTCTTTATTTCATACTCCCTGAGAGGCATATTTCCCAAAAAAGATAACTACATTGCTCAAATTATTCTGTTTGCCAACCACTATTAATCTCTTTCACCAAACAACTCTTATTTAAGTTTGAAGAGGTAGAAGCATACTAAATCTCTTGTTGTAATTAATAACAGCACAAGCACAACTTATGCAAGTTTTGTACATGTAGCCAATTTCATTTTAGAAGATATTCTTCTAAAGATGCAAATCCTTTCTCACAGCTTCAGGGCACACAGCTGTGCTAGAATGGCTCAGAGATTAAGATCTAGAAGTCACTGGATACACTGCGCACAATCCCATCAATTTGATAATAGTTTCTTCCTGAGCAATACTTGGCTACTTACACAACACTTGCCCTCTCTGTGCATTGCAGGTCACTTTTCCCATGGGGCCTCCACAAACTGAACGCCCTATACGTTTTGTGATGTACAGATCTCATGGTTGAAGCCCATACACATTTGCAATGTATATTTGGGGCTCTATGTAAATGTGATGTTTTAACATGTGGACATTGTGGGGGTGGGGGTGGGGTGGCTATCCCATCAGAGAGCTACCACAGAAGTTCAGGGTTTAGGACTCCCTCCCTGCATTTCAGGGGGAGTTTGTTTTGTCCTTAGGGCTTGACAAATATGCCTAGGTGCCGGACCACAAGAGGTGCAGCTTGTTACAAAATGGTCTGGCCTTAGGTAGGAAGGAGACTACCCCAGAATGCAACTGCTTTGGTCTGATTCATAGCAGGATATGGGATAGTGGAGCCAGAAATTTTAAGTGGGCAGAGTGAAGCTCTGCAAAGCACGCTCAGGAGCCTTCTAATTTGGAGCTGCCATTACATGAGGTTGGCTGGTTTTCTTTTTCGTGTACCTCTTGGTTCAGCTCAGAATTGAGAAAAGCATTTTAAATCCTTTGCCCTAGAGGAGGTGACTTACCAAGGTGTGCTGGCTTGGTTACTGCATTTTTATGTAAATCTTCCTGCAGGCAGCTGCTTCTGCTGTCCTGGGGTCTGCTGGGACATAACAAGAACCAAAGAAGAGCCCTGTTGAATCAGACTAGAGGACTATCTAGTGCAGCATCCTTTCTCCCACCATGGCTCAACAGGTGCCTATGGGAACCCACAAGCAGGACATGAGCAAAGTAGCACCTCTGGCTGTTGTTTTCCGTGTGTGTGGCAAGAAACAATAGTGACTTATCTCAAAGAGCTTAGATTTCGGTTATCTCCAGGATCAGAGGCAGCTTGTCTCCGAATACCAGCTGATGAAGGAGATCTCAAAGGAGTTGTGCCACTCAGGGGCAGGAGGATAAGACTTACAGCAAGGTTTAAATGTGTATTCTATTGTAAACACACACACCACAAAACCTGTGCCTTTTTAAAGCATGTGCTGTGCCTACTTATTATTTCACTGATAGCAACTATAGCAATAGAATCAATACAAGTCAAAGCAGTTCATCAGCAAATACACACTGAAAGGGAGTGGAGAAAAATCTACCCCTCTTACCACCTTGATTGTGAATTTGACTGGGTGTTCAATGAAGTTGTGAGATAATTAAGCTATGTTAAGCGGTCTTGAACGTGCACACTAGCGTTTCTTTACTTATTTATTACATTTATATCTCACCTTTCCTTCAAGGCTGCTCAAGGTGGCATACACAGTTCTCCCCCTGCACATGTTATCCTCATAACAACCCTGTAAGGTAGTTTAGGCTGAGAGACAGTGCCTGGTCCAAAGTGAGCTTCATGGCTGAGTAGAGATTTGAACCCCGGTTTCCCCAATGCTCTTACCAACTGCACTGCCTCCGGCTGAATCAAAACATGTTTGATAAAATTTGTTCTAGTTTTTTGCAGCAAGTAACCACTATTTTACAGAGACGTTGCTGTGTGGCAGTTTTCCAGATTCACTTTGTGCGTGGTGTTTGCTACAGGTGTTGGGGGTCGATTTTATCGGGGGAGGGAAGGGAGACAGCAGTCCCCTCCCTGTCAAGCAAGAGAAGCTTTGCAGGCATTTCAAATGAGCTGACATTCTTCTACCAATTCACTTGTTAGCAGGTGCAACGGTGAGGAATGGGCAAATCACTTTGCTGAAGTGGGAAATGGAACAGCAGTACACTATTTAATCCCAGCTGTGGTGGAGGCAAGCTTTGTCAGCATCTCCTGCATGAAGCTCCAAGGTGGGAATCAAATCCAAGACCAGGTGGCAACCTTCTCTCTCACCAGCAAGAACCTACGGTAGGTGCACTGAATGAGCCCTGGCAGAGCAGCAGTGGGCTTTGGTGTCTCAAATTTCAACGGTGCCCTGTGCAACACCAAAATTTGGTGCCCCCACCTCTCGCCTTCCATTTTACATTACAGTTGTGAGGCCCCGTGCGCAGTGCAACTGAACTGGTCACGCTCCCCTAAATCTGCCTATGGGCAGAGGATCCTCAATGATCCGTAGCAGATTGTGGATGGCGGCAGTTTCAGTGCCCTATCATGCCAACATGATTTGAGAAGAAGGTGGTTCAGAAAGAGCTGCTGCTTTGCCTTTAGGCTTTCTGAAGCGTTAAGAAGCATCTATGCCTTTTCTAATTCCAGTGCTGAGATTAATGTCCTCATCCTCAGGCCCTTGCACACAGAGGTAGGCTGTCTGCACAGAAGGGCACGCAAAGATCTCTGGGTTCTCACGCGTGGAACAAATTCATGCTGGGTTGGGTAGGCCCAGGAGGTACAGCCCATTTTGAAAGTTCAAAAAGTCTCAGAAACCTGATTGTTTTCAGAACCTCTCCAGGTCATCAAGACCGCCAGGTTAAACCCTGTTGCTTAGCCTTCTAATGCCATCTACTGGTGGTTCCAAGAGAAATCAAAGAAGTTCATGTCAGCAACTGCCATACACTCTCAAGGCCACTTTGCATGCTATATTTTTATGACTAATACTAATACCACATTGCAAAATATTGCAATAGAAGGTTTGATACACACTGCTACTCACCAGCAACATTATGGGAGGTGGTTCAGTTGTGGCCATGTCTATCTCACAGAGTACAATACACTTTTTTGTGTTTATTTCATTCATATACCACACTTACCTTCCAATGAATGTAACTAGTCACAATAGTCCTGTATCAGGAAAATGTGGTGTTGGGAGGAACATTCAAGTAAATGCTTCAGGAGCAAAGCTTGCTGTTATCCAGAATGTGTGTAATTCTGAAATGTCCCATGAACTGTAAGGGCTGGTTCACATAACACATTTTCCAGATGCAGTACAGGCTTTCCCCTAGAAAAATAACCTTCCTTATGCATTCAGTGAGAAACTGCAGCTACATGTTGCAGTCTGTAGTTCTGAGTTCAAGATTCCAGCCATTCTGTTCTTCTAGGCTTGCCATACGTCAGGAAAATTCCTGACGTCCTGGTTTTTGGGTGTAAAAATGGGGTCAGGGGAATTTTGCCAAATTTTTGTCAGGAATTTTACTTTTGAAATATGGCAACCCTAGAATCTTCCCTTACAACAGGCTGCATTGAGTATAATCAGTACTCACTGAACTATTTTAGAAGGCCCAACTTCCAAAGAGGATTTTTTAAATAAATGCTTTTTGCACTTCTGCAAAACCTTCCGTTTTCCCCAAGCCTGTTGATACTTCAACCTTGTTTATAGGTCATGCTGTTGCCATACTCAATGGCAATCACAGCCTAAAGGAAATGCAAATCTCCATATCCGATTTTGCAAGCCATGAGTTGGTTGGGAAGTGATTCATGTGCCCGTCTCAATAAAATCTAGAGAGATGTCATTGGAGTGAGTAAATGTGCATTCTGTACTTGACCTCCTTTGTAATGTTTTGCTTTAAAATCTTTAAGATAATATTTTAGTTTCCTGTTACAGTGGTGCCCCGCGAGACGAATGCCTCGTAAGATGAAAAACTCGCTAGACGAAAGAGTTTTTCGTTTTTCGATGTGCTTCGCTAGACAAATTTCCCTATGGGCTTGCTTCGCAAGACGAAAACGTCTTGCAAGTTTGTTTCCTTTTTTGTAAAACCGTTAATACCCAGCGTGCATTGCTTGAAGAGGTGCAGTTGCGACTTGAACTTCGAGGAGCAACACATAGCATGCGGTGTGGTAGCCTTTTTTGAGGTTTTTGAGGACTTTGCTGATTTTTGAAGCTTTTCCAAAACTTCTTTTGCATCCATTTGGTAAGTTAAACTTTTAAAACTTTTTTGGGGTTTTTTGGATTTTGGGTTGGGGTGTTTGGAATTCAAGGACTTGGTGTTGGGGAGAGGTTTGCAAGAATCTGGGAGCTTGTGTGGTTTTTTTTCTGCATTTTTATGATTTTCTGTGACCATTGGGCCATGTGGTTTTTTTTAAAAAAAATTCTGGGTTTGAATTTCTGTGTGGTGGGTGGCTGGGGGAACAGTTGGGGAGAGGTTTGCAAGAATCTGGGAGCTTGTGTGGGTTTTTTTTGAATTTTTATGATTTTCTGTGACCATTGGGCCATGTGGTTTTTTTAAAAAAAAATTCTGGGTTTGAATTTCTGTGTGGTGGGTGGCTGGGGGAACAATTGAGGAGGGGTTTGCAAGAATCTGGGAGCTTGTGTGGTTTTTTTTTAATTTTTATGATTTTCTGTGACCATTGGGCCATGTGGTTTTTTTAAAAAAAAATTCTGGGTTTGAATTTCTGTGTTGTGGGTGGCTGGGGGAACAGTTGGGGAGAGGTTTGCAAGAATCTGGGAGCTTGTGTGGGTTTTTTTTTTAAATTTTTATGATTTTCTGTGACCATTGGGCCATGTGGTTTTTTTAAAAAAAAATAATCTGGGTTTGAATTTCTGTGTGGTGGGTGGCTGGGGGAACAGTTGAGGAGGGGTTTGCAAGAATCTGGGAGCTTGTGTGGTTTTTTTTTAATTTTTATGATTTTCTGTGACCATTGGGCCATGTGGTGTTTTTTTTAAATTTTTCTAGATTTGAATTTCTGTGTGGTGGGTGGCTGGGGGAACAGTTGGGGAGAGGTTTGCAGGAATCTGGGAGCTTGTGTGGTTTTTTCCTGCATTTTTATGATTTTCTGTGACCATTCGGCCATGTGGTTTTTTTAAAAAAAAATTCTGGGTTTGAATTTCTGTGTGGTGGGTGGCTGGGGGAACAGTTGGGGAGAGGTTTGCAAGAATCTGGGAGCTTGTGTGGATTTTTTTCTGCATTTTTATGATTTTCTGTGACCATTGGGCCATGTTGTTTTTTCAAAAAATTTTCTGGGTTTGAATTTCTGTGCGGTGGGTGGCTGGGGGAACAGTTGGGGAGGGGTTTGCAACAGTTGGGGAGGGGCTGGGGGAACAGTTGGGGAGGGGTTTGCAACAGTTGGGGAGGGGTTTGCAATTTCTGTGTGGTGGGTGGGTGGCTGGGGGAACAGTTGAGGTTTTTGAAGACTTTAGTGATTTTTAAAGCTTTTCCAAAACTTCTTTTGCAGCCATTTGAGGATGTTGAAGACTTTGGTGATTTGCAGCCATTTTGTAAGTTAGACTTTTAAAACTTTTTTTGGGGGGGTTGGATTTTGGGTTGGGGTGTTTGGAATTCTAGGACTTGGTTCTGTGTTTGATTTTCTGTGTGGTGGGTGGCTGGGTGCTTTTGAATTTTTTGGAAGTGAAGCACTGATTTTTTTTTTCTTTTTCTGAGTTTACGAAGGAGCTGTGCTGCCATGGGACCCAAGAAGACTGCTGCTGCAGAGGCCGGCGAGAGGAAGAAGGAGAAGGTGATGCTGGAAATGAAGAAGGAGATCATCCGGAAGCACGACGGTGGAATGCGTGTGACAGACCTCGCCAGGGAGTACGGCAGGAATCCATCAACCATCGGGACCATCCTGAAGATGAGGGAGAAGATCCTTGCGATGGATGCAGCCAAGGGAGTCACCAGGATCATGAAGAACCGCCCAGCTGTTCTGGAGGAGGTCGAGAAGTTGCTGCTCATCTGGTTAGAAGAGAAGCAGCGTGCAGGGGACACAGTGACTGAGGCCGTCATTTGCGAGAAGGCCAAGGCCTTGCACGCAGACCTCGTCCGGGGACAGCCAGGAACCTCAGGCGAGCCAGAAGTCTTCAAGGCAAGCAGAGGTTGGTTTGACCGGTTCAAGACAAGATCTGGAATCCACAGCGTGGTCAGGCAGGGAGAGGCTGCCAGTTCTGATGTTCCTGCGGCTGAAGACTTTGCAGCGGAGTTCCTGGAGGTTGTGAAGACGGAGGGCTACGTTCCACAGCAGGTCTTCAACTGCGACGAGACCAGGCTGTTTTGGAAGAGGATGCCCAAAAGGACTTTCATCACTCAGGAGGAGGCCAAGTTACCTGGCCACAAGCCCATGAAGGACCGTCTGACCCTGCTCTTCTGTGCCAACGCAAGCAGCGACCTGAAGATCAAGCCCCTGCTGGTGTACCACTCGGAGAACCCACGGGCCTTCAAGAAACACAAGGTTGACAAGGAGCAGCTAAGTGTCATGTGGCGATCCAACAGCAAGGCTTGGGTCACACGTGTGCTGTTTGTGGACTGGGTCAATCTTGCTTTTGGCCCTGCTGTCAAACAGTACCTGCTGGACAACGACCTGCCACTGAAGGCTTTGCTTCTGATGGACAATGCTCCTGCTCATCCTAAAGGCCTTGAGGAGGACTTGTTGGAGGAGTTCAGCTTCATCAACATCATGTTCCTGCCACCTAACACCACGCCACTGCTCCAGCCGATGGATCAGCAGGTCATCGCCAATTTCAAAAAAACTCTACACCAAGGAGCTTTTCAGGCGATGCTTCGAGGTGACTGATTGCATCACCATCACCCTGCGGGAATTCTGGAAGGACCACTTCGACATCGTCACCTGCTTGAAGATGATCACCACGGCCTGGAACGGGATCAGCCAGAGAAATTTGAATTGCGCTTGGCGCAGCCTGTGGCCAGACTGTGTGGCACCAAGTGACTCTGATGCACCAGAGTCAACAGTGGTGCAGGACATTGTTGCCTTGGGGAGGACCATGGGCCTGGAGGTCACAGAGGAGGACGTCAGCGAGCTGGTGGAGGAGCACGACCACGAGCTGACCACCCAAGAGCTGGTCGAACTGCAGGCAGAGGCTGCGCAGGAGCAGGCCTCGCTGGAAGAGGAGGAAGCAACTGAGGAACGGCTGTCCTCCAAAGAACTGAGGGACATTTGCCAGAAGTGGAAGGATGTGCAGGCTTTTGCAGAGCGGCACCACCCTGACAAGGACCTGGCACATGACCTTGGGAACACTTATGATATGAGGGTCATGTCGCCCTTCAGGGAGGTGCTGAAAAGGCAGGTGAAGCAGCAGACCATGGACAGGTTCTTCAGCAAGAAGCAAAGAGTGGAAGAGGAACCTTCTTCGAGTGGTCCCCCAGAGTCTTAGAAAATGTACAGTACACTTTGTTGATTTTTAAATGTTTTTCTGTCATGTTTAGAAACTTAATTTATTTTTCCTTCAATTTTTGAACTGCTCTTTACAGTATGTGTGACTTTAAAGAGCAGTTAATAAACTCTTGTTGTACGAAATTTGGCTTTGTTTGGACTTTTTTTGACCATAGGAACGCATTAATTGAATTTCAATGCATTCCTATGGGATTTCGTGCTTCGCAAGACGAAAAATTCGCTAGACGAAAAAACTCGCAGAACGAATTAATTTCGTCTTGTGAGGCACCACTGTAGTTATGCTGCTTTGAATATATCCTTTATATTTGACTTTCTTCTTTAATGTTTTATTCTAGATTGCTTTAGAATAATATTTGAAAGGACCCCAAGGTTCAGCTAGTCCAACTCCCGGAAATACAAGAATTATGCTCTCTGTTTAATGTTGTAATGTAGCTGTCAGGGAACTGCCATCGGAACTAGCGGAGGAGGCGAGGCTCCACAGTGATGCTGGAGAGGGGCCAAGCAGGGAGAGAGGCAGGTCTCCGGCTGGGGAAGAAAATCAGCGCAACACCAGGGATAGAGGGGGGCCAATGGGGGAAGCAGAGAGCAGGCTCCGGGACTCTTCACTGGACACCAGCGGGGAGAGCACAGGTCCTCCGCTGCCCACACCCACCCTGCGCAGAAGACTTCCGCGCAGGGAAAGTAGGCGGCGACTTGGCGTCAAATAACTTCTTTGCTGGAAGAGGTTTAAGAAACGCCCACTGACGGATTCTGCCAGCGACTGAACAGCCACGGAGTGGATGGCTGTCCAGCGAGAAACGGTTTAACCAGCCAACCTAGCCCAGAGCCGCGGTAAATTACACACAAGCAACCCCAAAAGCCATTACAGTAGCTTAGAAACTGCTTTGAGATTTTTTTCTTAAAAATATAAAGCAGTATAGAAATTTAATAAACAAACAATTTATCAGAAAAGCTGGTATACTAGTAAGACACAAGGCATTAATCAATATGAAGCATCTCTTCTGAATCTTTAGTATCTTATGACTTGGTCGCTGTATGAACCCAGACTATAAATGACAAGGCATTCTTCCCCCTCTCGTCTTAGATCAAAGGAAAAAATATTTCATAACACCAGCTATTCCAAGTGTTCTGTTCTGCAGAATGGACCAAAACAAGGAAAGAGACAACAGGATCATACAAATAACTGTGACTTCAAGGTTCCAGGGCTAAAGAGCACAGGTGCAGACAGCATGCAAATCTGAAGGATGTTATCAGCTTCCTGTCAGTCAGAAAGTAACTCATTTACCAGAGAAAGAACATGTCCAGAGCCACAGGAAAAAGATCTTCTAGCAGGTATAGATGATATACTGTTAAGGCCTGCCAATTTATGACTAGGTTTGTGTTCATAACAGCAAACAGCTTTGCTGGGGCTGGACTACGGTGCTTCATTTTCTCTCGTGCCTTGCTACGGTGATAGTACACAACATCAAAAGACAGGCCTTCCAAATAATCCAAGTCATTATTGCCTTAATATCATGAAAGGCTTCATGTTTTCTTTAATGGGAAAAGTGTTTGAGGCTTTCAGGATAGGAGGTATGTGGATATACAGGGAATCAAACAAGCTGAAATCCTAATAGGCACACTTAATTGGAAGCTAAATATGCAGAGGACCAAGTTTTGCATGGTTTTAAGTAACAGAGGCAGTTGAGTTCAGCAGCAATATAGGTGCACCTGTCCAAGTCCTGTGGCTCCTGGGTAGCAGCCAGTTATTGGCACCAGGAATAAAACCAGACTCCACCAGGCCTTGAAATAGCCATGGTCTGTACCACAGCCTACAATGCTCCCCCAGTTATTTGAGGACAGTAGATATGTTTCTCATCATTACAATTTCCCACCATCAATAAAACATTACAATGAAAACTAAACATCGATTTCCCTCACCCCCTTCCATGGTTTCCTTGTCTCGGGTTCATTCTCCAGCATCTCCAAAAATGGGATTGAAGCTGCTCTGTAGGCATGTATATGTATATAGATAGCTTGATGATCCAGGTTTTTAAAAAGCAGCTGCCGGGGAATCAGAATCAGTTCCGGTACAGTGGTACCTCGGGTTACATACGCTTCAGGTTACAGACTCCGCTAACCCAGAAATAGTGCTTCAGGTTAAGAACTTTGCTTCAGGGTGAGAACAGAAATCGTGCAGCGGCGGCGCAGCGGCAGCAGGAGGCCCCATTAGCTAAAGTGGTGCTTCAGGTTAAGAACAGTTTCAGGTTAAGAACGGACCTCCGGAACGAATTAAGTACTTAATCCAAGGTAGCACTGTATGCAGAAGGTTAACCCTTTGCTCTCATACTGTAGTCCTAATGAACTTGCACCTCTCCCAGCTGCTTTTTATCCAGGAAGAAAGCTTCCCATTGGATCAATTTGGGGGCAAATAACAGGTGGGGGCAGGACATCAGCATGGGAGGAAAGAGTTTTAAAGCCCTCTCCATACAGCACAGTCACAATCCTGAACACTACAACCAGCCCACAGATAGTTGCTATTAAACAACAACAACAGCCAAAAAACATATGAAATGCATTGTATACCTGTATTGTCTTTTAATGTAAACCACCTTGGCACAGCTATAGTTTTCAAAGGCAACTTAGAAAGATGCATAAATAAAACCTGCCAACTGAAGATAAAACTTTGTACACCTGATGAGGCAGGCTCTAGTCCACAAATGCTTATTCTGCAACAAGTCTGCTGGCTTTTAAGGGACCACAAGGCTCTTTTGCCATCATTTCTGGAACGGGCTGACACAGCTATCCCTCCAGAAAGTTATACAGCATGTTGTTTGCCCCAGAGCTGGAGCAAAAAATGGAATGCTCATGCCATCTAGTGGAAATCTAACCAAAGAATTCCAAAAAGAAACTGTGCTTCCATAAAACGATGGACGCATATGCTGAGTTGTTCACACATTGTGCATTAGTAATACTGGGTAGAATAGATTAGCAACATTAAAAGCACAACAAGATTCCAGGATGAACCAGGCAGCTCGAAGCCTAATGCTAGAGTGGGTAAGATGGACCATTTTGGTAGTTAGCATTAAACTGAGAAAAATAAACCCCAAATCAGTATGGCACAGAAAGAGGGAAACTGTATTCTGGGTAATTCTATGTTTTTGCCACAAGGGACTACCATGCTGCCTGGGGCTGATAAAGCCAAACAGCTTTTGGAGGGACAAAGGTTCCTTTTTTCCTGATTTACGTGAATAAATAGGTTGCCAGGAACTTGCCTCTTGTCTTTCAGTGCTCTGGGGTACTGAGACAGGATGTAACCATTGTGCCCCTCACCCCACCCTTTCACGAGTCCTTTTGTTCATGCTCTTCTCTGCTGCTTCTGGGTATGGCCTGATGCCAGCTATGACAGGGACGCTCAGCAAAATGTCTTCTGGTGGCATCCCTGGCATCAGCGAGACCCTCATGATGCAGCTACCGGTGATGGTGGCAGGCAGCAGCATTGCTATGATCTGCAGCAGGTAGCTGTGAATTGTCTGCCCTGGGTTGAGGGCAACCCAGGGCATTTGCAGTCTGATTTTCAAACGTTTTTGCCAACACCATTTGGAACAGAGCTCAGAAAAACATCAGGTATCAGACTGTGAGCTTTCATGCAGACACTTGGTGGCAGTATAGGAACAGGTATCTGTCAGTGGTAGGCAACACCTAATTCTAATGGAATATTTCTCCATACAAAAAACCCTCCCTATAGAAAACTAGATGATAAGGAAAATAACTTGGGCTCAGTCTTCTCCAGGACATAAGATCTTGCTTTTTGCCCCTTTGAATAAATCAGGTTTTATTTCTGGGGTAAAATATTTAAAAGAAGGGACAAGGAAATTCACTTTAAAAAATGGAAGAGTTAACCGGCCATAAAATGTCTCAGTTCTCTGTTATGGGCTGTGATGTATGCAAAATATCAGAGGGGAGACTGCTGGTGGCTGTTCAATTAACTGCCACTTTGTGTCAGAACAAAAATTGTTCTGAGATCGAGGTTTCAGTCTTTAGACACAGTGGATTGAAAACCAGTGAGTTCTAATTGATTAAGGCAGTGAACCTACTGCTCGATCCCATCAGTTTTGGCCTGACTGGGGAGAGCGGGGTCTGAATTCCATCCAAATTTAAAACATTTGGCTGGAGAGACCCTGTTCTGGCATAAAAGGCAGGTCTCAGACCTCAGTGAATGTTGATCTGTGTGAGCTTTGACCAGTGCTTTGTTACGAGAAAAAATGATGCCTGTACTCTGGGTGGTTGCCCTGGGTGCAAAAATTAATCGGGGCCAGGAAAAACAATTACATGTAAAACAATTACCGTATTTTTCCCTCTATAACACGCAGATTTTTTCTCCTAAAAAGGAAGGGGAAATGTCTGTGCGTGTTATTGAGCGAATGTGTGGTCCCTGGAGCCAAATGGCAAAAAAAATCAGGCAAAAATCAAATCGCGCGTCTCGGAGAAGGGAAACCTGAAAAGAGGAAGTGGCTGCTTTCCTGCATTCTGCCTCAGGGTCTTACTGCCCACCCTCCTCTGTTTCCTTGCTGTGTTTGCTCAAACGGAACAAAGAGCAGGGAAAGCCCCTCCCCTCCAGGCAAGCAGAGGGGAAAGCAGAGTGTCGTCTCTGTGCTCCGGTGCTGCTGAAAACATGCAGGAGGGAGAGAGAGAGAGAGAGAGAGAGAGAGAGAGAGAGAGAGAGAGAGAGAGAGAGAGCTGGCTGGCTTGGGTGGGTAGGTGAGGGAAAACTTTTGCCTTCCTTTCCTCCCTCCCGTTATACCCCTCTCCTGCATTCTTAGCCAGCTGCTTCTCTGCACACCCCTCTCGTGCTCCTTGTCCATTCTGTATTTTTCCTTCCTTCCCCACTTAAAATGTGGTTAAAAAGCATGGATCCACATGGATCCTCAGGATCTTTGCATTGGGTCACCCCAAATTCACCATCAGATCACATAGCATGTCCATGGCTACAGCCTGCCCCCCCCAAATCACGCACCCACTGTTGCCTGGGGCTGCAATGGTGCAAAAACGTGGTTACAAAACATGGATCCTCAGGATCTTTGCATTGGGTCACCCCAAATTCACCATCAGAGCACATAGCATGTCCATGGCTACAGCCTGCCCCCCCCAAAATCACACACCCACTGTTGCCTGGGGCTGCAATGGTGCAAAAACGTGGTTACAAAGCATGGATCCACAGGGATTCTCAGGATTTTTGCATTGGGTCACCCCAAATTCACCATCAGATCACATGTCTGTGGCCACAGCATGAAGCACAAAAATGATACATCCACTGTTTCATTCAGAATGTTTTTTCCCTTGTTTTCCTCCTCTAAAAACGATGTGCGTGTTATGGTCAGGTGCGTGTTATCGAGCGAAAAATACGGTACATGCTTTACTGGAACTTCATTAAGATATTGGTATATAGTTGTTACATGAGGCATGATAATTAAATGACTTGCTGCAACACCATACCTTTTTCTGTAGTCTCAGTACCTGACTGTGTGTGCCTATTTTCACTACCGGGTCATACTAGTGCCAGATTTACATATAAACTAAACAATCTATAGCTTAGGGCCCCATTCTCTTGGGGGCCCCAAAATTTTTTAAAGGAAATAAAAAACTGGATGCACATTTCCAAAATAAAGATAAAAAACAAATAAAATAAAATTTACGTACATACAGCAACAGTGTTTTGTGTTGTGTAGGCTCCTATTTGTTATGTGTAAATGGCTTTGGATACCTGTTAGGTCCATAAATTGCCATATAGCATATATTCAACACCAAAAAACAGTGACAATTTGTTGTTGACAAAGGACAGCTGGACATATAAAGGGCCCCCACCTTCAGTAGCTTAGGGCCTCATCAAACCTAAATCTGGCCCTGGTCATACCATCCAACATTCTGCTGGGACACAAACTCATGCCTCCTTCTCCAAGCCCGGGAAGCATTTGCCTAGCTTAGGGAAGGAGTGTGATGCTTTAAAGGGGTTAGAGAACCCTCCTGCCACCTCCCCCCTGCAAGGTGATCGTACTGCGTACCATTGTGTACAGCCAGAAAAAAGCACCGCTTGAGGGTATGTAAGGAAGACGATGGAAAATTCGACTGAAGAAAACATCTAGGCCTAGAGGCTTCAAACACCTGGGGGAAGACGAGAGCTGAAACCACTAGCTGGATTTGAGGAAGTCTGCACAGAAAAGTGTCTAAGAGACAGCCTTTGAGAGAGTTCTAAAGCCAAGAGGCAGCAGCCTTGCTGAATACCTGAGCTAGCAACAAATGTTCAGCCTAGAATGCAGTAGAAGTACTGAGAGATGCCTGAGAGACCTCAGAAGAAAGACACTATGGACCTGAGTGAAGACTGCAGGTGTAGTCCCCAGTGCTTGATTAATGTGAGTTGGAGCGATTTAGGGAAATTGGCAATAGGTTTAAATGGGGGGGGGCTGGATCGCTCAGAGCTATCTTCTTAAGGAAACATTTACCTTATAGTGCAGTGATGGTGAAACTTTTAGAGAGCGAGTACCCAAACTGCAACCCAAAACCCACTTATTTATCACAAAGTGCCAACACGGGAATTTAATCTGTATATCTCATTTTTTTCTGTGTGTTTCACGTTTCTTCTTTATGACTGCTGTTGTAATAAATAATCCTTCATAAAAATTATTACATTACATTCTTATTAAAATTATTCATAACAATTATTACATTACATTACATTACATTCTTCATTAAATTATCTTTCCATTGATATATATTTTTATGGTATAACTCAGTGCTTTTTTTCCTAAAAAATGTTTAGGGGTACTCTCATTTTGACTCAAGAAAATCACCACAGGGTACAGGATACAGTTCAAATCAGGAAAAATAAATACAGTTCAAATCGAGAAAAATACAGTTCAAATCGGGCTGGGCTGGCAAGAGAGCAGGCAACGGATGTCGCACCCACCCACCCAGTCTGCTCCTGCTTGCAGGCAAGTAGGAATGGGATTGGGCTGCTCAGCTGGGGTTGGGGAAGATGGAGGCAGCCCGGAAGCTGCATCTGAGAGCCCCTGCACCACCTGAAGGCAGCCGGGTGCTCCTCAGCTGAGCTGCCCAATCCCGCTCCTACTTGCGTGCAAGCAGGAGTGGAGACGGGGATCTCTCCGAAGTGGAGACTTTGTGCTGAGATTTTATGGCTCGGAAACACAGATGCCGCTGGAAATACAGTTAGTCTATGTTGAGTTCAATCTGGTAGCACATTCTCAGAGGGAGGTTGTATGACTGCTGCTAGCACAAGCTGAGCTCAGCAGGCACCGAGCAGGTTGTGTGACTGAAGTGTTAAATAAACGTTTTGCTTTGTCCTCACTGGAAAGATAGTTTCTAACTAGATGATAAATGTGTTTGTTTGTTCAAAGAATTTATGAACCACCAACCATTCAAAAATATTGTGGTGATATAAAAACAAAAACCAAAACCAAGCCCAGCAACATGGAAACATGGAAAATACATTTAATTTATATGTAAAACCAACAGGAAC
Source organism: Podarcis filfolensis (assembly GCF_964270895.1). Lineage (NCBI taxonomy): Eukaryota > Metazoa > Chordata > Lepidosauria > Squamata > Lacertidae > Podarcis > Podarcis filfolensis. The sequence goes on from NC_139609.1 coordinate 64,921,696, forward strand.
AATATCCAACAATGCTACTCTGAAAATGCCTTTATTTAACAAGAAAATCTTAAGGAGGCACCTAAAAGAACAAATTGTTGGTGCCATCCTAATTTCCAAGGGGAGTGTGTTTCAAAGTGTGGGTGTCATTAAATGCAGGAGAGAGGAGTATGAACAGATAGAGGAAGCTCCTGTCCTCCTCCTCCTCCATCTCCCCTTCATTTATGATGACTTTCAGAGAAACAAGGGTTACTTCTAAATGACCTGTTCATGGAGTAATCATCCTGATTTTATTGAGAGGAGGCAATGGTACCTTCAACATGCACAAAATGATAGTTGCCTATATAGCAAAAATGAATTTTTCACCAACACAGACACTATGGATTCAGTACCCAGCCAGCTTTTTCCGTTCAACTTCTTCCCATCTTGCTTAACATCTACCTGATTATGAGTTCTAGGAGACTCAAAAGCTTGACATTTTGGTTGGACTTTGGAATTTTTCAAAATACTAGTAGCCTTGCATGTTAGTGTAACAAATCTCTTCTGCTGCTTAGCTTATTTGGAAGAGCTTATTTACTGGGCATGTGGAAGATTGGCAAATAGCACCCGCAGAGATAACATAATTGCCCCTGCTTTGAAATAAGAGGTGCTACTTCATCCCTGCTGTGATAAGACAAAAAGTACAAGCTTATCAGAGTCAGTAAACACATCAAGTCCACACATACAACCCTCAAATCAACTTTCCACTTCATAATAGCCACTCAAACTGATGGAACATCAGTTTTTTTCTGAGGGGGGTGGGAATTGCTGAAGTCCCCATGATTCAGCAGACACACTGAATACCCAGAAGCTCCTTGAACCAGGAGACATAAACTGTCCATTTTCAGAAAGAAATACAGCAGGAATTCATATTTTTCTTTGGTGATTCAGGAAATACAAGGTTTTTGTAGACGTCTTTATCTTCAAAAGCTTGGAAGATGCCTCACTAGGAGAGATGGGCGGTAATGATGGAAAAGTGAGCTTGACCCAGAAAAGAGAGAGAGAAATCAGCTAGCCGAAATGAATCTGTACTGTACAGAAAGGCAAGCATGATCACAATAATACTGGAAGCAGGGGATCAAACAGAGGGTGTTGTCACTTCCTGGGTGGCTTTCCCCCACACCTGGCAAGCACCCGAGGCGGGGGGGGGTATGTTTTTCTTGCATTTTGGCAACACCTGTCTAACTGGTCCTGCCAATAAACACTTGTAGAGAACTGAATGGAATGTTGCCTGGGAGGTTCTCAGCAGGGCTTGCACAACAGGAAGTAGGCTGTAATGACCAACTCTTCCATCCTACCTGTGGGTAGTAGGGAGTACACACCAACAAATCCCATTCATAGAAGATACTTAATAAGAACAGACTTTCATTTTGGTTTTGGTTTTCTGTCTTGCATACCCTAAGAAAAACCCCTCCATACCTTAAAAGATAAAGGTACCCCTGACCGTTAGGACCAGTCGCAGACGACTCTGGGGTTGCAGCGCTCATCTTGCTTTATAGGCCGAGGGAGCTGGCGTTTGTCCGCAGACCGTTTTTCCAGGTCATGTGGCCAGCATGACTAAGCTGCTTCTGGCAAACCAGAGCAGTGCACGGAAATGCTGTTTACCTTCCTGCCGGAGTGGTACCTATTTATCTACTTGCACTTTGATGTGCTTTCGAAATGCTAGGTGGGTAGGAGCAGGGACCGAACAACGGGAGCTCACCCCGTCGCAGGGATTCAAACTGTTGACCTACTGATTGGCAAGCCCTAGGCTCCGTGGTTTAGACTACAGCACCACCCGCGTCCCATACCATACTTTAGGATGCCCCTAAACATTCACTTTCAGCAGACTACCACTGGCTCTTCTCACAAATCAGCATAGCGAACAGTGTGGCTAGGTACTTCCTTTACAGCTATTCTTCTAACATCAAAGGATGTGAAGGTCTACATAGGTGATTAATTTTTTTTTAAAAAGGAAGAGTTATACTGCATATGAAAGAATCTTAACACCTGGAAGAGAAGTGTTGTAGCAAGCTCAGTCTTTGACATCACATTTCCAAGTATTTTTTTTACTAAAAAAAAATAAGTATAGGATTATATTTGGAAATGTGATAACTCCTTTTTGCTATCTACTATGGGTAGGCAAACTAAGGCCCTGGGGCCAGATCTGGCCCAATCACTTTCTAAATCTGGCCCGTGGACAGTCCAGGAATCAGCATGTTTTTATATGAGTAGAATGTGTCCTTTTATTTAAAATGCATCTCTGGGTTATTTGTGTGGCATAGGAATTTGTTCATTATTATTTTTTAAAAAATATAGTCCAGCCCCCCACAAGGTCTGAGGGACAGTGGACCGGCCCCCTGATGAAAAAGTTTGCTGACCCCTGTTACACTAACTTGTCAAGTAGTTGGGTAGTATTGAACCCAAGTTGCAAATGCATGGCTGAGACCAAGAGGCAGGGATTTGAGGTCTCCAAGTAAGTTCATGCCAAGGCAAGATTTGAACTAAGGGTTTTGTAGCTAACAACTTATAATTTCTTGCACAACAGTTTCTTAGTTGGTGGCATAAACCTGTCCAAAAAGTGGCTTATACACTTTTGTGTTTCCTCATTCCTTGAGCAAATGTTCAGCTTTTACAGTCTGGCCTCTCTGTAGCCTTACACAGAAGTAACTCCCAGTGAGTTCAATGGGATTTACTCCCTAAGATGAGAATAGGGCAGCAACCCCAAGCAACTAAATTTCAGTGGAATATTCTCCCACATCATAGGCTCACAATCAGGTCAGTTGTTCCTGTAGCTTTAGTAAGAAAGCACTTAAAAATAAATGATTTCAGTTGAGTTTTAAGAGGACCACTTTCCATATTATATTTTAATCATATGTGGTAGCTCACATTAAGTTGTTCCTCTGTATATAATGGAAAGAAGGAACATAGGTAATTGTGTCCGTGAATTACAGGAAACACATACTTAAACAGTGCCACAACAGTGTCTTTCTCTACCTAGTTATATGCTTTCATTCTAGGGAGGAGCCTTAGCTCAGTAGTCTGGCTGTATCCCTTCTCTTCATTTTGCTTTTTCAAATCTAGGGATTTGGAAAAGTGCTATGAGATGAATAAGGAAATGGTTGCAAAAGGTAATACCACAAATATCTATGCTCAATTGTTTTTGCAGGTTGTTTGTTTTGACAGTAAGGTTCAATACAGACATGGTGTTTTCCAAACCATGGCAACCTCACGTGCGCATTTTCCTCTCTGTCTTCATTGTTCCATGATTTGTTATATATATAGTGGAAAATATTTTCTCTTTAATGTAAACTGACAGCAAACACTCAGATTCAGGGCAAACAGCAGACTTCCTTAAAAAAAGCAAAAAGCTACAGTGTCTATTATAATCCTTTGTTAGTAAGCAAACCTCTTGCATATTTAACACAAGAAATCACAATAGGCCCACTTTGTAATTAACCTCTAATCCAGTTAGGGGGAGAGAGAGAGAGAAACAGAAACTTGACAAATTTGTCATGTGAGGTGGGAAAGAGCTGATATAGTTACAATGTAAGTGTGACTGGGTTGAACCTGCTAGAAAAGACTTCCTCTCAAAATTAGCAGATGTGTACCAGCTAACAACAATTACAATACAGGAGTACAATGGAATGTGCCACTACTTAAAGGAAATTTCAAACTAAGAGCAGCTTCTGCTGAGAAGAAACAGAAATGTGAATATAGGAAGAATTTGTATTATTGCAAAAAGAGCACAGTTTGAAACTAGACCACTGATGACAGTGACCAAAGAGTTTTGAAGATTCACTTAGAGTTCTTCCTATATTAAGTACATAGGGCATGATCTACCCAAAGTTGAACACTTTCATATTTCGGTTTTGAGTGAGAAGAATGTGTTTAATTTTCTCCCATTCAATATGATCTAGAAGTACTCAATATTGAATGGACTGTTATTTGGTACTGCTCTGTTTTGCCTGACCAGAGGCACTGTACACAATATCTTCTCTGACAGGTATTCTGTGCCTTCAACAAATGCACATCAGACATAAATTCAACAGACAAAGTCTTTTCAAGTAGCATGGAGATGCTGTGATGGGAACAGAATGTTAGATTTGCGGTTGCGTTGCAAATACTAAAAGGCACATGAGTCCTAAGAGTAACCCAAATAAGCACTGGTTTGTTTGTTTTCTACTTTTGGAAAATCGAAAGACGGTAACCTTATTATACCGATATCATTTACTTTAGGGTATATTCTATTTCCAGAAGGGTAGTTGCATTAGTTTGTTGCAGCAAACACAAAAAAGACTCGTGTGGTTCCTTAAAACACACACTCTCCCCACCCCCATACAGTGCTTTCTTGGTGAAAAATAAGGTACCAGTGCAAATATATTGACAAAGGTGTTGAGTGTGCTAGCCTAAAATGGCTGTCATGGGCAGCAAAAAAAAGAGGTGGTGATACTCCGTAATGGTGAATAGTGTTATTTAAAAAAAGCTGTGTGGGTGTGTAGGCTTATACAGCATTAACTCTTATGGACTACAGTTTACAGCCCTTCACTGTGTATGTATTATATAGTCCATGAAAACTTATACTACAATATAGGGGTTGCTGAAAAAGTTTAAAACAGGGATGCAGAAAAGGGAGGTATGGGGAAGTCGTTGAAATAAGGTTTAAGAAAAAAAGGTTAAGAAATTATACGTGTTTATATGTTTGTTTGTTAATGTGTTATGTTGTGAATTGTTAGTTTTTGTCTGTTAATGCATGTTGTAAAACCAATAAAAATTTATTATAAAAAAAAGAAAAGAAAACTTATACTACAATAAACTTGTTAGTCTTTATAGTGCCACAGACTCTTTACTTTATCCTGTGACCTATGTATTCTCTGTATTATACTGGATTAAACCAAGGCCAAACATTTATCAGTTGTTCCAAGTTTCTTAGTTCATTTTATCACACTTTATTATTGGAGAAAACTATGTATGTGCCACTGAACACACCATTTACATGACTTTCAACAGCAGGTGTAACCCATCACAGTTTGTATCACACTTTATGTCTGAGGCCAACCCACCATGGGCACTTGGCATCTTTCTCTTTTTCTGATTCAGTGCCAAATAAGTTAAGTTGTCTGATAGTTCTGCCTTTTCAGTTTCTAGGACTAGCTAGCAGTTTCTAGGACACTTCTCCAAGTCATCCTCTCAAACTTCATAGCATTATAAGATGTTGCTGCAGGTTTAATGAACTTCACAGCCAAGATGAAAGGCGTCAGCCATCTGTAAAAAGAAAAGGGAAAGTGTAAGTTGGTTGGAGTCTAATAAAACACACAGAGCACAACCCCTGCTTAGAATCCCATCTCACTTGACACAAGAGGTGGCAACTGAGATGGCCCATAACACTTGGAGCCAGAGGCAGAAAGTATAAATGGCGCCTTCACATTGTGAAAATATTATAATAAGCTAAATAATTGGCAGTTTGATGCCCTTTAGTGGCATCTCAACCTCTGTTGCCTGAGGCAAATAACCTCACCTTGCCTAATGGTAGCACCCATTCTGACTGGCAAGAGTATGGAGAAAATACTGATTTCCCCCCAAGAAGATAACGCCCTAATCAGGTCATTTAACAGCAGCTAGACCAGAAAGGGCTACAGATAGAATTTTCGGATGCTCTGTTATGAGAATAAATGACAGCCTCCTCTGCAGACTCCAGGATGGATTGTGTAGCAGTGGCATCAGAAAGTGATGTGTGTGTGATTTTTTTTGTGGTACAATCCATGGACACTGATACCTGCACTTTGATAGTGGTATTCGGGGGGAGGGGGTTCCTGAAGAAATCGAAAAGGTCCATAGCACTGTTCAGGCCTAATGCAAGCTTGAGCAAGGGGCATAAGGGTTCTACACACCAGCCCTGCTCTCAGCATTCTGTGCTTGCTGGCCTTGCATGCTCCACCCCTCATGTGGAATGGTCTGAAGGGAGATAAGTGCATTTGTTTGGGATCACAGATAACACTGAGATAATGGGAGGGGACAGTTTACACACTGAGGGACACCCTTAATAGAGAACTGTCCTTGGGGAGGGGGTTGAGTTCTACTTTGATGGTGGATTTGAAGAAATCTATGTTAGTGGCGTTGTGGGTTAAACCACAGAGCCTAGGACTTGCCGATCAGAAGGTCGGCGGTTTGAATCCCCACAACAGGGTGAGCTCCCGTTGCTCGGTCCCTGCTCCTGCCAACCTAGCAGTTCAAAAGCACGTCAAAGTGCATGTAGATAAATAGGTACCGCTCTGGCGGGAAGGTAAACGGCGTTTCCGTGCGCTGCTCTGGTTCTTCAGAAGCGGCTTAGTCATGCTGGCCACATGACCCGGAAGCTGTACGCTGGCTCCCTCGGCCAATAAAGCGAGATGAGTGCCACAACCCCAGAGTCATCGACGACTGGACCTAATGGTCAGGGATCCCTTTACCTTTACGTAAGATCAGCAGGATCAATGCCTTAGGCTCACGTTTTTGCACAATGGTGACGCTGGGAAGTGCCAGGTCCCTATTTTTCATGGTTCTGTTCATAGACATGGATATAATGTGGAATTTGATGGGTGGGTGTGTAGGGATTAAATATAAAAAACCCACTGGACTCCTGTATTTATGAGGAGACGGTGAGGGTTGCACAGCTTCAGGGCTGACCACATCCCTTTTATCCCGCAAGCACGGAGCGGGAGGGCTGACGAAGAGCAACGCCTAATCCCCGCAGCCCCGCTCCCATTTACTCGCGAGTAAGGCCCGCTGAAAACAGTGGACTTTACTTCTGGGTAAACACTCAGCAGTGGCCAGAGGACTGGAGAAGATCAGTCTACATCCCAATCCCAAAGAAGGGCAGTGCTAAAGAATGCTCCAACTACTGCACAATTGCACTCATTTCACATGCTAGCAAGGTTATGCTTAAAATTCTACAAGGAAGGCTCAAGCAGTATGTGGACCGAGAACTCCCAGAAGTGCAAGCTGGATTTCGAAGAGGCAGAGGAACCAGAGACCAAATTGCAAACATGCGCTGGATTATGGAGAAAGCTAGAGAGTTCCAGAAAGACATCTACTTCTGCTTCATTGACTATGCAAAAGCCTTTGACTGTGTCGACCACAGCAAACTATGGCAAGTTCTTAAAGAAATGGGAGTGCCTGATCACCTCATCTGTCTCCTGAGAAATCTCTATGTGGGACAAGAAGCTACAGTTAGAACTGGATATGGAACAACGGATTGGTTCAAAATTGGGAAAGGAGTACAACAAGGCTGTATTTTGTCTCCCTGTTTATTTAACTTATATGCAGAATTCATCATGCGAAAGGCTGGGCTGGATGAATCCCTAGCCGGAATTAAGAATGCTGGAATAAATATCAACAACCTCAGATATGCAGATGACACAACCTTGATGGCAGAAAGTGAGGAGGAATTAAAGAACCTTTTATTGAGGGTGAAAGAGGAGAGCGCAAAATATGGTCTGAAGCTCAACATCAAAAAAACGAAGATCATGGCCACTGGTCCCATCACCTCCTGGCAAATAGAAGGGGAAGAAATGGAGGCAGTGAGAGATTTTACTTTCTTGGGCTCCATGATCAGAAAGTGAGGGCTGGCCTTGCACGAAGAGTCGGACACGACTAAACGACTAAACAACAACAACAACAAACACACCTAGGACCGGGCTGCTGAAGGCGCTCGAGTCAACCTTGCCGCCACCGGCGAAGGTGAGCGTAGAGGGCGGAGTTTCACCCCCCGCGGTGCAATTGCCCCGCCCTTTCCTCCGCCGACGCTCAAAGCACCTCCCACGGGCGGCCCGAGGCGCCTCCGCGGCCCCGCCCCTTCTCCTCGGAACGTTCTCCCAAGGTTCGGCGCGCGTGCGCAGAGCTCGGCCAGGCCCAGGCCGGATCCTCCCCTGTGGGCTCAGCTCTGCGCACGGGCAGGCCGAGGGGAGCAGGCAGGGGGCGGGGCGTGCGTGAGGCCGAGCTCGTAGCGGCGAGGCCTGGCTTGGCAGGGCCTTCGCGGGGGCGGGGAAGGGGGGGGGGAGAAAGAGAAAGAGAGGGACGGAGGATGCGGTGGAGCTCCGGGCCTGGCCGGGGGGCGCCGTCAATGGCGCTGTTCCCGCCGGCGGCGCTGCTGCTGCTGCTGCTGCTCCCCCTCCCGCCTCTTTTCCAAGGGGCGTCCGGAGACCCGTGCGCCGCCTCGCCTTGCTCTTGCCGGCGAGGTGTGTTGGACTGCAGCCGCCTCCGCTTGTCCGGCCGGAGCCTGGAGCAGGGCCTGCTCTCGCCTTTGCCCCGCAGCGGTGGCCCCTCCGCGAGGTGAGTCTCCTCTTTTCTGCGTCTCCCTCCTCACGTTCCCCAGCGGGGCTTTTCCACCAGGGGCAGGAGGGTCTCCGCCCCGCAGACACGGCAGGTGCTTCCACCTCCCCCTTCAGTCGTCACGGGCAGAGCGGTATCCTGAGTGGGGGTTTCAGAAGTTGTCCTTTTCAGATCCTAAAGGGCAAATCTCGCCTGCCGTCTCGTTTTTTCACCTTGACGCGGGGCAAAGCTGAGTGGGGGTGGTTGTATGCGTGGATGCTGAAGGATGGGCAGGTAAGAGGATCTTGTGGATCCCCTCGCTTGCAGGTGCCAAGTTCGTGTCTCAAAACAATGGGAACTGCTTATGAGTCTTCTCTCTCGCCCTCCTAACTGGGGATTTGTGTTTGTTCGCCAAATGGTGGGACGCTCACGCGCAACTGGTTTGTGTGAAGGGGTCCGCTTTGGGTTCTGCTGCTGTTGCAACAGCATAGTTCGCCTGCCGGTTTCTGTTGTGTCCTATTATCACTTATTGGAACTTTTTTCAGACAGCGTTACCACTTGGTCTTGATAAAAGTTGGCAGGAGTTGCTACTGATAGTCTGAACCTGGCCTTGGTGAATCTGTGGTATGGTCTGTTAACTTTTGCTGAACACACAAAGAAGACCAAAACACCAGTTGTGGAGTTTTGCTGTACTGGCTAAGTGTCCACAATCAGGGAAATCCGATAGTGTTGTTATTTTAAGGCAAGGGTGGAGAACCTGTGGCCTTCCAGATGTTGATGGACTCCCAACTCTCATCAGCCTAGCCGGCGTGGTCAGTAGTCATGATCAAAACTGAGGTCTGACAAAATCTGGAGTGGACACCAGTTGCTCAGCCCTGTTATCAGATGATGTTTACTTCAAGCCAGGCAGATAGGAGACTGTTTTCAATGTCATTAAGGAGCTTGTGACAGTGTTCCAAGAAGTGCTGAAGTATGTTCACTAGAAGATAAAGGACTAGGTAGTTACTGTGCTATTCCCCCATGAGTGGACCCTTTTATCATGTTACACAGATGTTACACTTGCCTGTCAGTTGTCTCACTGAACAATTTGTACAGATATCACTTACTGGTACTGTATATTAGATATGGGTTATTGTGGAGCAATATATAAAGCTATATAGTATGACTCTTGTTTCCTTTTAAAAATGGTTGTTAAAGTTTCAGCATCAGTTACCATCATTATTTCTCTTATTGTTTCTGTAGTTCTGATTCCAACCTTTTCAAGAGTGTCCCTTTTCTGATTGGCAAATTTGGGGCTGTCTTCATGAAAATAAGTTGCCCCAGTATTCCTTTGCTTAGTGTCTATCCACTCAAATATACATGCTGGTAGTTTTTATGTCAGTGTAGTTGTCATGAAACATGTACACCATGTTGAGCTCATTGAAAGAAACGATGGGATATAAATGTACCAAATAAACCAATTTGACTTCTAGCAACTAATTTTGGTAATTGTAGTAGGCTGCAGGTATTGGAAGTTCTCTGTGAGAAGTTCACAAGACCCCTTGATGGAATCACAGTACTTGGGAGAGGGACAACTGCTAAACTTAGTTGTCTTGCCTGGCTTGGGGAAGATCCTGGGATGTGTCTTTGTGTTATTCAGTCAGACACTGAAGCATCATTGATGGTTAAGGTAACCCTATGCTAAATATTGTTCTGTGTAGTCAGCTAGTGTCTATAAATAGCATACCAAAGGCAAGTGAAAAAGGTAAGGTAGTGCACATTTATGTATTTGTATTTGTATTGTTTTGACATGTAAAAATGGAATCTGTCTGCAATTCATATTGTGAAAGACAGAACTGGGATTTCTTTTTGCAGTGTGGTTGCTGTTTTTGTTCCTGATGAGACTCTTCTAGTCATTGGTCATGAGCCCAGGGCTGTTTCTGACCTCTCATAGTTGGCCTTAATGCCAAGTCGTTTAATTATGAGACTACTTCTTCCTAATAATGGTATTGCTACTGACTGTGGAAGGCAGTTGCTAGTTAGATGATTTTGAATATCTTGGGGATATTACAGTCAAGCCAGAGGAGTGTGATTTATTTTTTTGTCACACGTCTAAATCTGCACAATAAAGCAGAGGATGGCTAAACTTGTCTTGTACACAAGAAAAAGTATTGTGGCACTTAAAATCCAGAACTTGGATCCTATTGACATCAGTATGAAAAACTTGCCATGACTTAGTTAGGTCCTGTTGGAACGAAATGCAGCTAATTTACATAGCAATCTTAACCCTATTTACCTGGGAGTAAGCCCAGTTGAATTCAGTGGGCTTTTGAGTAGATTGCAGCCTTTAATTTAGGGAACAACAGATGTATTCCAGCATAAGATTTTGTAGACATGAGCTCACTTTGTCAAGATTCATGAAGTCTTATCCTCAGTTGGCAGATCATATATACACATGTGGGCACAGAGTGAAAAAATGATAAAAAAAGATAAACAATGGGGTCTGTAACATTTCTGTGCAAATGTATACAGGCTCCTTGCTTAGAAATGTCACAGACCTTTTGCATTTTATGTCCTGTTGGCCCCACAGTTCAGAATTTCCATTAGTTTTGTATGCACGGATGCACGGATTCACAACATGTCTTTCTAAATAAAGGAGCTGTAGCATCATTTATTTATTTTTAATTGATCTTTGGAAGAAATGGGTTGTAAGTGTGTAAGCCCACTGTTTGAAATCTGATTACTTTTCTGCATAGATGTTTATGAAGTGTATGTAATCCTTTAGTGCAGTCTAATCTTAAATCTACCATTTAAAATTCATTTTTTGATACTTTGAATATGATGCCTAATTTATTTATCCAAATTTATAGACCATCACACATAGTGATTTCCAGGGTGTCATGAAATAAACAGCTGTTACACAAATAATGTATGTTAGTTAATAAAGCAGAAGAGCCTGGAAGTACTTAAACACAAAAGTGGGCTCACTACTTTACCTCACATGCCTGGAGAATATGAATGCTTTAGTGGCCGAAACCTGTCAGGGTCTCTGTCTTCTCAGCTTCAAGCAATAGCATATTTGACAGTCAGACCACAACAGAGAAAGCTCTCATATACCTACCTCACTGCCTAGTGCAACAAGCCTACCAACTGCACGGTCCAGGATGAATTGTATGAGAGAAGGAGCTTTACCAGTCTTGCAGTCTGATCCTGTGCATATCGACTTGTAAGTAAATTCCACTGAATTCAGTGGGAAATGTTCCTGTGTAAGAGTTTGGGATTGCAGGCAGAAGTACATGAGATGCTTTCTGCTACTTTGCTTGATTAAGTAAATCTGGTGAACAGCTGCTAGCTGCTCTCTAAGTTTAATTGAAAAAATGTTTTTTGCTTTTAAAGGTTTAGAAAAGTGCTATCATTGCTTGTGGTTCCTCCTCTTAGAAAATGCTCTGCTACTGAGCGTGGGCTTTATTTAATCAAGATAAGAGAGCCACGTCATATGGCATTTAGCTTTCTATATTGTGTAATAAATGTGTGACTTAGTTCTGTTGTGCAAGACTTATACCAAACAGCATATAGATGGTAACACATGGAGCCCTAAAACAAAACATTACAGTGTGAAAATCCTTTGTTCAGGGTTCCAGTCTCTTCATTCCATTCCGCCCCTCCAAACCTCAACAGTTAGTCAGCATCCCATTTTCACTGAGTATGCTGAGTCCTCTAGTGCTTAATCCAAGCTGCAGGAAAATCTTTTATTCATTTTTTCAACTCCTTATATACTGCTTAACACTATAGTTTCTAAGTGGTGTACAAAAGGGATATAGTGGGAATAAAATGGTTTAAAGTTAACTGTAAAATCAGAAACAATTATTTAAAATATCTGCTGTAATTTTAAAAAGTCTTCATCAAGCTCCAAGAGCATACTGATGACACTTTGCTCCAAATCCTGAAGTGATTGCTCCTTATGTCTTCACATGGACATTTAATAGCACCGAGGACAAAATAGTGCCTGGTGGCACCTCATAATACAAATGCCAGGTGGGTCAAGAACATGCCTGCCACATTGCTCTCTGGAACCAGCCTTGCAAGTAAGACCAGAAGCACCTTAAAGCAGTGTTCCTGACACTCATCCTGCAAAATGTATGCACCTAGAATTTTGTTTGATCTAATTTTGAATACATCATTGAACCTTGCTTTTTATTTTTTACATGAATGCTTTATGATTTCTAATCCTTGTTCCCTTTTAAAAACTGTTTAATAGTTACTGTTAAACTAAACATTTTTCTTTTAGTTAATTCTGTTTTTACTTTATCACTTGATAGCCAGAGGATGATCACCATTTTCTTTTGCAAAAGCAGTCAACTTAAAAAAAATAATCAGTAATATTAGCTTAGCATGGTGGTAGAGACAAGAACACGCCCCTCTCCCAAGTTGAGGCAGCTGGTTCATGATGACAAACCTTCACTTGCAGTCAATACCAGCCAAGAGTTGTTGACCCTGTTCATGCTGTACAGCAGCTAATGGAGTCCACAGACTATGGTGATATTAAAAATATTTATAGCCCACCCTTCTACAGAATTGTTAGTGCTCAGGGACCTAACATTTTAAATAACAATGAAATTCAAGAGGCATCCAACATCAGAAAAAAAGGCAAGTGCAGAAGATGCAACCAGTCTTTAAAATAAGATCACATAAGTATCCTGAAGAACTCAGCATGTCAAATGCCTGTTGGACTAATACTAAAACGTCTTGAAGTGGCAAAAAGCAAGGAGAGAGAAGGCCAAACTGGCACCCAAGATAGGGAGTTCCGCAATCTAGGCTCACTTCTGTGATCTAACCAGCTGTGCCTTGTTCACAATCAAAACATGAAGAAGAGCTTCCCTAATGGATCTTAGGGTGGAGGCAAGTTGATATGGGAGGAGACAAACCCTCAGGGATCCTGAGCACATGCTGTTTATGAGTTCAATGATAATCACCAACAGTTTGAATTGTGAATAGGCAACTAGTGCAGCTGTTGTAAAACTGGTATAATATGCTCATGTAGACAAACATCAACTAGTTTTGTTGCTGATACATTCTGGATCAACTGACTTTTCTGTAGGCTCTTCAAAGGAAGTCCCACGTAGAGTGCATTGCAAAAATTAAGTCTAGTTGCAGTTGGTGCACCACCCTAAGCAGGGCTAAAGTGATAGATTCATTCACAATCTGTCAAACTGATAGTTAAATAAAACCTCCAGGTTCAGAGGCATTATATAATTTACAGTATTCAGTGCTGGTGACAAACTATGGGAGAGCATTTTGCTTTTGTGCCCTGGCCATTCCCTGAAATGTATTGCTGGTTTGGATAGGCCTTTGATCTTGCTCGTTGGGGCTGCTTTTCTCTTTCCAAAGTATGTAAGGATATGTTACTTTTTTCTAACCTTTATTTGGTCTGACATGCTATATATAAGATTTCATCTTGCATTATTTCACTCACCATGTTGAAGGCACACCATCAGTTCATCCATTCTTTTCCTCCTTGCCTCTCTGTCTTTTAAATAAACATATTAAATAAATAAATCTCCACTTGAGCTTCCAATCCATGCATTTTAACGTGGTGTCCATGTGGAGAATGGATGATGGTATTGTCTTATGGATTGACTGGTTTAACTGTGATCTGTATCTATAGCCCAGGTGTCTTTCTGGGAAAGGATTCTTCATTAACAAACAATGTCTGAGCATCATATTCCCCACCCCAAAAAAAGCATTTGCAGAGTGTGTCAAGTATTCAATTAAAGCCCATAAATTAGAAGATGTACCCTATGATGAGCTACACACACCTGTCATGTATGATCTAATTGAGATTCCTGCATTGCAGGGGGTTGGACTAGATGACCCTCCCTCAGGGTCCCTTCCAACTCTACAATTCTATGATTCTGTGTATTTGCTAGCTCTCTGGATTGTAGGTATAGTGTTCATTGGATTAATGCAAAGCACTCAAATCCTGAGTCTTGTACAGAAGTTTAGTTGCTTTGAGTTTTCTTATAACTAAAAGTATGGGTGGTTTTTTGTGCTAATGCGGTGTGCTTTCCTGTCTCTCCTCCCCTTGTGTGTGCCTTCAAATCTGCTCTGGAGGGTTGGGGACCGAATCAGGAGGTGAGGGGGAGGAAAGTGGAGATCATTCAGTTGCTCCATAAGGCGTCCTTGTGGTGATGAAGTGTTATTAGGAACATAGGAAGCACCCATATACCAAATCAAACCATAGCTCAGTATTTATGCTGACAGGCAACAGTTCTCCAGGGTTTTAGGCAGAGTATCTCTCATCCCTACCTGGAGATACTAGGGACTGTGCCTAGGGTCTTCTGCATGCCCTTCGAGCCACCTTGAAATAAAATAACTGTTGAACGTCTTTGAGCACAATGATACGTACTTCAAAGTAAACATGTAAGATTTGGAATGCATATGTGTTAATTTCCTCAAATTCACTAAATTGAAGGGGTGGAGATGAGCAAGAACTCACAACCTATAAGCCGTTTGGGATTAAATCAGTTCACACCTTGAAAATAAATAGTTCTTGTATTATAGCCAAGTATTTATCTTAATTAAATTTTAAATGTTCTTAATGCCAGTCCTAGCCAAGACAGTTTATGATTTTACAATTACTTAATGTGAAACAAAGGAAGTTCTCTTCTGTGTCCCCTCCCAATCCCCCCCCCCTTTTAACTCAGTATTTGGTTTCCAACAAAAAGTAGGGGGAAGGGCTAGTATATCTGGGGAGAAAAGCGGAGGAGCTACAACACACTTTCTCTTTTTCTTGCTTGTTACATTATAAAAAATTTAGCTCAAGGCTGCTGAGCCATCTAACTCAGTATTGTCGAGTCTGGTGACGGCTCCCCAGGGTCTCAAACAGGGTCTTTCCCACCTCTGGAGATGCCAGGAATTGAACCAAGGACCTTCTGCATGTAAAGTGTGTCCCCTGTCACTGAGCAACAGCATTTCCCCATTACTATAACGTGCAGTGAATGAAACAAAACAATGATTTATCTCTTTTAAAACTATAAAGTCTGTAATTTAAAAAGTACTTGTTTTGGCAAGGGTATCGTAGCCATTCTTAAGAACATATGAAGAGCCTGCTGGAGCAGGCCAGTGGCCCATCTCGTCCAGCATCCTGTTCTCTCTAGTAGCCATTGATTGCCTTTAGACTCATTAATTTGTTTAATTCTCTTTCAAAGTTGGTGGCCGTCACTGTGCACTGTGTGAAGAGTTATTTTGTCAGTCCTGACTTCTCCGATGTTCAGCTTCATTGGATGTTCATGAGTTTTAGCATTATGGGAGAGTGAGAAAAGCTTTTCCTCTATCAACTTTCTCCATGCCATGCATAATTTTCTGCACTTCTATCACTTACTCACCTTTTATCTAAACTTAAAAGGCTACAAATTTGACATCCTTTCCTCATAGGGGAGTTTCTCCATTCCCTTGACCATCCAACTCCACTCTTTGCAATACCTTTTTGTTTTAAGAACTGAACAACTTAGTATCATTAGCATCTTGGCCATCTCGCTGCTCACCTCTTAACCCCAGATGGTTTATGAACAAGTTAAAAAGCACAGGTCCCAGTATTGATCCTTAAGGGATTCCACTGTCTACCTCCCTCCATCAGGAACGTTGTCCATTAATTCCTGCTCTTTGCTTCCTGTTGAGCTCCTCTTGGGGAATAGGAACTACTTATTTATTATTTCATGATTGCCAAAGAATTTATGCTGGAGGAGACTCTTGAGAGTCCCATGGACTGCAAGAAGATGAAACCTATCCATTCTTAAGGAAATCACCTCTGAGTGCTCACTGGAAGGACAGATCATGAAGCTGAGGCTCCAATACTTTGGCCACCTCATGAGAAGAGAAGACTCCCTGGAAAAAACCCTGATGTTGGGAAAGATTGAGGGCACAAGGAGAAGGGGACGACAGAGGACGAGATGGTTGGATAGTGTCTTCGAAGCTACAAACATGAGTCCGACCAAACTGCGGGAGGCAGTGGAAGACAGCAGTGCCTGGCATGCTCTGGTCCATGGGGTCACGAAGAGTCGGACACAACTAAACGACTAAACAACAACAACAACAAACTTACTTGGGGGTCTGTTGAAAGCTTTTTTTAAAGTCCACATACATAATATCAAGTAGATCACTTCTTCCTATTATGCTTGTTGATACTGTAAAAGAACTCTCATAGGTTAGTGAGACAGGGCTTACCCTTGTGGAAGCCATGCTGGCTGTGCTTCAGCAAGGCTTATTCTTCTGTATATTTGGTGATTTTGTCTTTAACGGTGCATTTTGTCAGATGTTAAGCTGTGTGGCCTGTAATTTTTCAGGAAAGCTCCCCCCCGCCCCGATTCCTTTTTTAAAAAATGGTGTTACATTGGCTGTTTCCGGTCCCTGGGTATGGAGGCTGAACTGAGGAAGGGTTGTTTTCCACGTGGCGTATTGAATCATGTGAGAACCTTGCTTTCATTCTAAAGTGGTACAAATAGACCAGAGTTACATTTTGGTTCCTTAACACTTCATGATAATTCAGAAAATAAGTGTAGTTCCTGATGGAATTCAAGTGAAACAGTAGGCTTTATTAAACAAGACACTCCTGCTTTAACTCTACAAAGCAGACTGGGTAGACCAGTCCCAGTACTGAAATTATCTTATTTGTGTTGTAACTGCCTATCAACACAATCATCAGTATACAATTGTGGTATATTCACAAACAGTTCTCTGACACTGACATGGGTTTCTATCATCATTCTCTATGAAGCTGAAAAACTATTTTGCATCAACTACTAGACATTTGATCATTCAGAACCATCCGCACTGCCAAAATGTGAGAATTTTCATGTAAATTGTAACTTTAAAAGTTAATCCTTTTTTTCCCTCACTCAAAACATGCTAGCTAGGAAATGCTCTGCCTGTGGTACCTGTGAAGTTGAGCTTAATATTACTTAAGTGCACTAATAATGTTCCAACATTTATTACATTTAACAAGCCTTTCAAGTCTCTTCCAGGTTACATGTAAGCCTTTGCCAAGAAAAATGGTTTCCTCATCAAGAATAAGTGAGGTGTTTCGTTAGGAAAACAAAAGAAAATCTTTCCTTGACATTTGTAATGAGAGCAGATTTTTAGCTTTTCCAAAAAAAAAAAAAAAAAAACCTTATGTCCAAGCAGGCAAAGGATTGTGTATACAGACCAGCTTAGCAGCAAATACAGTGAGAAGGTGGAGTTCTCATGTTATGCAATCTTCGAAGTGCTGTAAATAACAGCATGGGTACATTCATTGTGATTGTGGAGCATTTTGACAAATAGCAAGTTAATAGTGTGTAAAATTATTACTTTTCACTTGAATTGGTCTATAATAGGTTTTCAAAGACAAAAATCAGTTGCCAGATGTCATACTTTATTGTGATGTGGGGCACGAGGGCTTTGTTTGCCCTTGGCACATCTGCCCATTAGTTCATAACTTGCAGAACAGAACCTCAGGGGATTTTGTTGGCAGTTTCTGTTGGCATAGTGGTGAAAGATACCATAGGCTGTTTTTCTAGGGCTGAATTATGAATCATTCATGGCAAAGGAAAATAGCAAGTTGGATACCCCCATGGGGGTAGCTTTGTGCTAATAGCTGATGCAGTCGAACAGGCTCTGTGGTGGGGTATTCAATATAATCAAAGTGATTACTATTTTCTCTTCCATTTCTAACCAATCTGTCACCCTTTAGAGTGTTGCTTACAAGTGCCAAGTGAAGCCTTGCAGTGTCAAAATAAAAATGTGCTCAGTATAGAACAAATGTCTAGAAATGTTTAACATAGCGAACCTCTAAAACTTCATAGGAATAATAATTTAAAAAATATTAATGGTAATTGAGTGGTGCTAGATGCATGGGTGGTAGTGATTCTGAGGAGTTTTCCATAAAGCATACATGGCTGGCTGCATTTCTGCAGTCATATGCATATTCCTAGGTGGATGAAAATGATACCACTCCAAGTTCCAAGGCTGCCACTCATCCCTTTCACAAGCCCAAGAAAGCACAGCTAGCCAGAGGAAGAATTTTATGCAAGCATCTTCTAAATGATATGGGCATGATAATGAATGCTGTGTAGCAGACTTTCTCAACCTGTACATAGTGCAAACTGCTGCTTAATAATATTATCCGAAAGTTCTACCCTATTTGCAGTTAACTAATAACTATAGCAACTGCTCACTTGGAGCAGTATTATTAGAAAGTCATTTCTGTTGACTCTGGAAATGATGATCTAATACCATACATTAAGCCGGACACTTTGCTGACACTGACTTAATGTTAGAAACCTATGGTGTCAGTTTGACCTTCTTGAAAGAGGAGACTTTTGACATCAGGCAGCTGTACCATTAATCTGGGTCTAGAAGCTGCAGACAGAAGGAAATTGGCAATACAGTTTGAATTTCTGTGCAGCTAAGACAATCCCTGATCCCTTTTTGCCCTGGTATAGGTTGTGGTTTTTGGATGGGCACTGATTAAGCATGAAAGGTTGCTAAAACCTTTTTCTTTTTACCATAAGTGATGATGGTGGGACAAAGATGTGATTAGCTTCTGTGAGGGTGCCTCAAGTCTGCTGGAGTCTGTTCTAGGTCTTAATGTTGCGAAGCTGTGTCTATAAAGTCACTGTGAGTATTTGTGTGAGTCTCTTATTTGCTGCTTCCCTCTGAAACATCTGCATTTTCACTAACATCACTTCTGGCACCAAGGAGCTGATGTTCTTCCCTCATTCATTGCCTCAGGGACCCATTCTAGTGTGAACAAGTCCCTAGTCAGCAATGTTCTTTTTTCCTACTGTGAAGCATGAGCCTGAAGGAAGGTACAGTTTCTCTGGCAATTTCATACTGTGGAAGAAATACAAAAATAAAGGCCCCACTTGCAGTTTACAAATATAGCACAGTTACAGATTGCAGCACAGTTTTGTAGATGTCTTTGCCAAAGTCTGTAATAGCACCATTAATGTGTAATTGGTGTTCTAAGTGTTCCAAGCTAATATTTGAAGAGTAATGGGTTTTTTTTTAAAAAAAACAACCCTGCTGCCCTTGTTTTGATTGCTGAGGAAGGAAAGATCATCTACACTTCTCTGCTACTTTGTAAAATTCAGACCTAACTGCTTCAAAAACGTGCTGTGATTCTTCATACCTTCCTTGAATTATTTACAGCTTCATGGTACCGAACAGCTACATTAACAGCACCTCTGACTACATGATACTGGTATTTTAATAATTCATTGCTTACTACAGCTGAATCCCTGTAGACCAGAATATGTAGATGCTTGGTTTATAACAGCAGTAAAAGACAAACCGCTTTCCCTGCTGAGACCAGCGTTAGTGTATTTTTCCTGTTGATAGTCTCATAGTATGTATAGTATTGAAAAACTGAAGAGAAGACAGTTTTAACGGGCTTTATCCATAAAATTTCATGCTAGTATCCTATCTTCTTCTTCCCCCCTCCAGCCTCTTGTTTATTTCAGGAGTCCCTCCTGAACAATGTTTGATAGGAGGGTATTGGATGATTCTCATCCCAGCAGCAACCCATCCCATATTGTCCATGAGAGCCCTCTATTCTCTACCTCCTACAGAGGCTTTTTAGAAGACAAATGAGAGAACGGGAAAGTTTACTGATGTGAATTTCCTTATGTTTACTTACCTTAGGATTCAGGCTCTATATTGGAATGCTAGACATTAGAATCCAGCTAGGCTGGATCTAAGCATTTCCAGAACCTTAAAGATACTATATTACCTTTTTGTCTGTAAAGCAGGGTAGATAAAAATCAATCATTAAAAAAATTCAGATTTTTAAAATTGGAATTTTTAAAAATTGGATTTTTAAAATAAAATGCTTTTGGAGGAAAAATCTTTATAAAGATATTTTTCTATTTAAGTTACATTATAGTCCAAAGGCTATTCATCAGGAAATAAGGATTAGTTTTAAGTTTTTCATGTGTGCTAAAACTCAGTCTCTTAAAAAAAAAATTGTTTGATCACATCAGTTAACGAACATGGATACATATGCTATACTGTTATTGTTTTAGTTAAATAAATTGTTATTAAGGAAATTATTATTTTTCTCCTTCCAATAAACTACAGCATAAAAGTTGTCCAAATATAAGCAGTTAACCTATTAAACCTCACAATAATTTCATAATTATCTGTCTATGTATTTCTAATAGTATAACCAAATCAGTAATTTTTGATATAACTATAAAAACTTCTCTGAAAATTTATTATTCCAAAAATGAAACCTTTCTGTGTTTGTAAATATTAAGATGATACCAGGAAGAATAAGTATTTCTGTAAAAAAAATGATTTAAATCAAGTCTTACTGACTAGTGATTAAAATCGTGATTAAAATTGATTGGATTTAAATCAAATCCACCCTGGTGTAAAGTACTTTAATGACTTAAAAAACCTGACACGAGCAATTTTCCATTTCCATTATACAGTAACAAAAATTGTTTCACTTCTGTGGTTTGTTTTCTATACAGTAAAACTTTGTGACAGGGGAAGGCTTTCTCTTTAGAGATTTCTTAATTGCCTTTTGTTTGTTTGTTTTGCAACTCTCCGTGAAATCCCTATTGTAGACAAGCGTAACTAGATTTTATTAAGGCAGCTGTACCCTCCTATACAGGTTTAAGTTAAGCTTATTTTAGCAAAGAGATATCTGCTTGATCTTGTAGTCAGCCCTTCAAAGTCCACCAGCTAATGTCCTTGCCAAAGCAAAAACAGAAACCTACAAGATAAACAACCAGCCGTGTAGCGATGAATCTGACTTATTTGCCACATTCATGTCATAAAATTATAACTGGTTGTGACCTAATGACAAAATAGATTGCGTGATTAAGGACACTAGAACAGCCTGCTGGATCAGAAAAATGGCCCATCTGGCATCCTAGTCTCAGAGTGGCCAACCGGATGCCCCAAAGTAACAACTCTCTCCTCACTTGCAATTCCCAGCACCTGGCATTCAGAAGCACTCTGCCTCTAACAGTAGAGGTAGATCAGATTCAGCTAGGTAGCCGTGTTGGTCTGACACAGTCGAAACAAATACAAAAATTGTCCAGTAGCACCTTAGAGACCACCTAAGTTTGTATAAGCTTTCCTGTGCATGCACACTTCTTCAGATACCTTCTTCAGATACCCAGTAGAGGTAAAACAGTTAAGCAGCAAAACTCGACTCAGCTTTTTGTTTCCATTTAAGGTTATTACGAATTTCTTACTTGCCCTAGCATGACTTTTGTATGCTCTGACATGTTTGGAAAGGGGAGGGGGAAAATCTTCTGCTTGAATATGATTATCACTTTGTTCCTAACCAGTTATTGATTGCTTCATATAACAAGGTGCAGTTATTTTTGCCTAATATGCATGTTGCTTTTGCAACACAAGCAGCAGAGCTGCCTTTGGAAAACCTGTTTGTTGCTACTTCAGTCTGTTTAAAACATTACTAGCTAAATATTGCAACGGCATGATGGTGTGGCAGGTTACTGGATTACAGTATAATTCAAAATATGAAGCTGGTCATTGCAACATTTGGTAGAAAGAATAACAGGGTAAATTATTTTGAGGAAATGTTCCTCATGTTTCATTACTAACCTGATAGTGGTGTGTGAATTGGCTCCTAATTGTCCACTGAGTTGCTTTGTAGTAAAAGGATGTATCAGACTAACTAAGCCATATTTAAGAGTAGTGTGAACTTATGACTCATGACTAATTTAAGTCCATTATTTCAATTGGTCTACTCCAAGTATGACATAATTTGACATAACTCAAAGGTTGAAAGTTCAAAGCAGCAAATTTGTATCCTCTTGAGTCTGCTCAAACCAGATTTTTTTTTAAAAAAAACCACAATTAATGAGAATTTATTTTTGATCTTCTGTCTCCTGTTTTGGTGTAGCACCTCCATTATAGCAATAATAATATTGCATCTTAAAAAGAGAGGTGCTATAAAATGTAAGTAGCAGGTTCTGTTATTAGCTAGGGGACAAAGCTTTTAGAAAAATCAGGGGAGAAATAGCTACTATTTCATCGATAGATAGGTATGGCTGACTAGCTGGGCTGGAACTTTCTGTTTTAATGGAGATATTGTTCAAACATGCCAGCATCTGTCAACAGTTCGGTCATTCTGACAAGATAAACTGCTTGCCATCTTTGTTATCTGGACTGTTTCATAAACTTGCTCTAGGTGCCAACCCTGCTCTCTCACATACTGTGCTTGAGCTGTCAGCACAAGCAACCTGGGTCTCATCTCCTTTCTGGAAGAGAGCCAAAATGCATTAACAAGGTAAAAATAGAAGTCTGCTTTGATTATTGTATGTTTGTAGTTGTTTTAGGAGTGCCAGTTTTAGGCCCAAGGTCTCACTCTTAAGAATCAGCAGGGAAATTGTTCTTGCAATAAGAAACAGCAACCTAGTGCCCCTTTGAAAGTTCAGGTTAGAACCTTCCATAAAATGCATACAATCATGCTGATGTTGACGGAATAAGTTTCTTTTTTATTCAACTTTCAGAGCATTATTACTATTATTATTAATTTCAGTTCTATACTGCTTTATATTTTAAAGAACAAAATCTCGAGTGGTTTGCAACACATTAAAACATCAAATAAAACATTAATGAAGAAAGTAAAATATAAAATTACATTCAGAGCAACATATTAGCAGGAAATGAAAATATTATCTAAACAGCAAAGTTAACACACACAAAAAACACATTTCAAAAGAAAACATTACTTAAAGGAAGCCAGTTAGAAAATGCACATTTAAAACAACATAATTAACAAGAGAATAAAATATTATCATAACCATTGAGCATATCTGCTGCTGTTACTGCTAAACCTGCCATGGCAGGTGGCAGCTGAGGCTTAATGACTTGGGTCTGCACCAAGATGGTATCTGTCCACTTCAGCAGTCTCAACTTTTGTAGCTGGAGTCAGTCAGGGTCTTGCCTTCCTAGGCCAGGTGGGAAAAGGCCTACAAGGCAGGGAGCAGGTCTCCTAGGACTCACAGCCAATAGGTTTCCCAAATACAGTATATTATCACAGGGATAGTTAACATGGTGTCCACCACACATTTACTGGACTTCAGTTCCCATAGTCCCTGACCATTGGCCATACTAGCAGGGGCACCACCTTGGCTATATATGTATTTACCATAATATTCCATGTTACAGTTCTGTCTTTTGTGAATATTGTAAATTCCAGGCAAATCTTGTAAATGTTCAAAAACTTACATGCATCTACCTAATCATGACACTCAGCATTTATAACGTAAATTGAATAAAACATTAACAATTTTTAACAGTTAAAAATTCATCTTGGCGTGGTTGGCATTCATGTGCAAATGTAAACATTCACCGGATTTTTAGACACTTGCTGTAACACTCAAATAATATTGGCTACATAAGATTTAGTAGAAAGGTGTGCATGTTTTCTGAAAGCTTTCAGTTAGGTTATAAACCTTGCTTTAATGAAGTCACCATGTCAGTGTTGAATATTTTGACTGGATATGTATGGTGCCCCACCTGTCAACTCTGGTATGGTTTGGATGTTTAAGTTCCTCTTGATTTCTTAACAAATGATTCCTTGCATAAAGCTTTACCTACCTCAAAATGGTTTGCCAGAGTGGTGGTGGGATATATATAGAAGGGAGAATTCCCTGGATTCTAAGATCCAGTTTGGGGGCAAGTATGTTTTGGTGAAAGAACCCCAGGAGAGATTTAAAATCATAAAATACGCAGCAAAATAAAGTGTGGAAATATAGGCTGTTTCACCTTTAAAACATGCCCTTCCAAATTCCTTCCAAAGTTTCCCACTTCCCCTAGCACAGAAAAAGACCACACGTTTGGTAAGTTCATGTGTTTCTTAGACTTAAGCATGTTGTTTGTATGAGGCTGGTAATCCTACAAAAATTATGTCTCATAGGAAAAGTACACGTCAGAAATAATTTATGTATCTGATATAATCTTTTGACATGTGGTGTGATATAAAACAAATGGCCAGCCATACGAAGTATCAGAGTACAGGCCCACAAGAACTTTATCGTGTAAGGAACTGCATGTTTAAATTGATTCTGGCATTGGGTTATTTTAATTTATATTGTATTAATTAAATAAAAATAGTCTAGTGTGCCTTCAACAGTTTCTGCCCACAAATATTTAAATAATCAGTTGAGACTATTGTTCATAGTAAGTAACTTGAAGATGCAGCTTACTACTTTTGATACACAGTATCAGTCAGTTTGTCAATTCCTGCTATTTCCTGAACTTTGATTAGTCACTTTCTATTGTTGAGCCCATTCACCTCTTGTTAAAGCAATACATTCTGGAGTAATATCATAATTATAAGTAGTATTTCTGATTTATCTCAGGTTCTTCTTTAACCAGGTCTTTGACAGATTGATATTCTACAGCCTTTTAAATGTGTTTGTGGGAGGGGTTCTTATTTTGTTGTTGTTTTTAACTATTTATTTGTGCCTTTGCATTGTACGTATTTTTATCTTGTGAACTGCTCTGTGATTTTCTAATGACAGCTCTATCAAATATGTTTCTCTACTTAAAAATTTCTACCTGTGTTCACTTCAGTTATACTGTAATAGTATTTTATTTTATTGCTTCTTTCATAGAAGCTGATATTGAAAAACGTGAGAGATATATCCCTATAGTCAAATCTGAAATATTTTGTTGTAAATCCTGATTCTACTGTAAGTCAGGTGACTTATTTTGCAAGTCAGGTGACTTATTTTTAAAAACATTATATATAACTGAGACTATATTCTTTACATTCCTCCCACACTTACGTCTTGCAGTATGTTAAAAGGTCTTAGTTAACTCAGAATTTCCAGTATGTTGACTGCTTAATAGTATTTAATAATATAATATTGCTAATTTAAACCTTTTCTAAGTAATACATGTGTTATCTTGGCAAATCTTGACAAATTAGGCTTTTTCTCAATAGGTTCGTTTAATTATTCCCCCAAGCAAAAGTTGATATATTTTGGCTTATTTTGTATTTATCTCAACACTTTAGCAGTTGATTTGGAGCTGGCATTTGTCTCAGATACATTTTACATTTAATTTCTTCAATCCATTTTAAAGCTGACATAGGGAGTGCAATAGATGCTTGTTCAAACTAATAGCAAGCATTGGTTTTGTATTCAGTAATTGGTAATTTATCCACGTGGCACCTGTCCAATTGGGATATCACAAGCAATCTGTGTTCGTTTCTAGAACATCTAGAACATCTAAAACATACTAGGGGAAAACCATGTTCTATCTAAGCAGTCTATTCAGTCAGTTGTATAAAAGAACTAAGAGTGCCATGATCCATGTTATCAATGTAGATTAGTTTGCCCAATTTGATATCTTTTAACCAAACTATCATACTTTTAGTCAGAATATTTAAAGCACATTCTGGGCCCTGTCCCCCTTTTAATGAGCATTTCCAGTGTATTAGGACTTTGCACTACTAGCTTGAAGTACAGATTGGCATGTGGTAGTTGCTCAGGACTAGATAACTTGGATGAATTTTTGAATGAATGAATTAAAAGCTGCAGATGTGAGACTAGAAGATTCTCTGTCTCTTTGATGTAACGTTAGATTGTATGTAATCAGTTTGCAAATACAGTGGTATCTCGGGTTACAGACGCTTCAGGTTACAGACTCCGCTAACCCAGAAATAATACCTCGGGTTAAGAACTTTGCTTCAGAATGAGAAGAGAAATCGTGCGGTGGCGGCGCAGCGGCAGTGGCAGGCCCTATTAGCTAAAGTAGTACCTCAGGTTAAGAACAGTTTCAGGTTAAGAATGGACCTCCGGAACGAATTAAGTTCTTAACCCGAGTTACCACTGTACCTCTACCATCATTGAAGTTTTATAAATTTAGTTTTATACTGTCTGAACTATTCATAATCTTGCAATTTTCTTTTTCTATCCTCAGAGATTTGAGTTATTTATTATCTTCTAACTGGAGCATTGATTCATCGGGTCAAACACTACAAGAAGTGTAAGTTCTTCTATATTGTAATACACCATGGGTTTGTTTTGGTGGTAGGCATAGTAATGTAATTTCCGTCAGCAAACAGCTGAGCTGCCGTAATATTTCAGGGGGACAGAACAGGCAGAGGTTTAGGAAAGGAGAAATAGAAAAAAAATCTGCTAAGCAGAGAGGGATGGCCAGCCTGGTGCCCTCAGTTGTTGCTAGACTCCCAAGTCCCATCAGCCCCAACCAGTAGGTCCAGTGGTCAGTGCCGATGAGAGTTGTAATCCTGACAATATTTTGAGGGCACCAGTTGCCTGTCTTTTTGACAGTAAGGTTGGCTCAGGGAACAGTCCCAGGAAGGAAAGCTGATTAGAAGATGCAAGTATGGCAGGTACTATAGGTGGTTGTCATTTGAATACTGATATTAATCGACCAGCATAATCTTTGGCTGCATCCCTCTAGTAATTATAAATGCTTTAGATTGAAGGTGAATAGTGTTGATTTCGACACAACATTACATATATTTTTTCATAAGCAAGTTCCATTGTCTTCAGTGGGTTTACTTCCAGGTCAGCATATGTAGATTTGTAGCTTTGGAGTGCTGTGGTGAATTTTTTAAATCTTTAATCCTAAATGTTGTGACTTGCTTCTGTGACCTTGGCAGACTACAGTTAGTTGGGAGTGTGCGCTTTTTGTTGGACTTCCATTGCTTAATTTCTGATTATTAAGATAGAAATAGTAGTGCTGTGTTGTTGGGAATTTTGTTAATTTTGACTTCAAGATTTAGCAATAATTTCGACTCCCAAATATTTGCATGCTCAAGCGTCTTCAGAAAACAGTAGAGATACTATATTTATGAACATCAGGAGATTTTAGGTGTCAACAGCTCCTGGGATGCCCATCAGGGAAGGCAAATCTATAATCTAAATTCAAATAGTCATATTTTAATCTTCAGAATATTTTATATGAACATCATATCTTTACTTTTCATTGATAAGGTATATCAGGGTCAGTTTTATAGTACTACTACTAATCTTGCTAGCTGAATTCTTCGCACAGCCATGATGATTGAAATTCTTGGTTTTGCTAATTTAAGTAAAACAGTTATGTGCTCTGCATTGCTTAGCTTTCCAGACTTGTAATTATGTTCATAGTTGAGGAATATGCTAGCTTTGTGTTTTGCAGGTGTCAAACCAGCGTGAAAGGGTTGTGATGATATTTAAATACATACAGTGTTTAGGTTACCCTTTGTCTTTATTGACCATCTATATATTCAAAGTGCCAGTAAAGGAATCTCTCTTTCAGAAAAATGAATTACAATGAACTAACTGATATTCCGTACTTTGGTGAATTGACTTCTAATATCACGCAACTCTCGCTGTAAGTAAATATTTATGGGTTTTTTAAATCTGCAGTTGAGCATGAACAGTGCACAAACATTGACTGGTGGGAACATTGTTAAAGGAAATTGAAGCATGCACTTGAGGTTTTTTTAATGTTTGATGTTTTGTTCATGTTTTTATATATACTGTAAGCTGCCCAAAGTGGATGGGTATGGGCAGGGTATTATTATTATTATTATTATTATTATTATTATTATTATTCAGTGTAAATCTATGTTTGAAGTATTGTATGTCTTTACATTACAAAACACCAGTTAATAGCTGAATAGTGTCCATAATCTTTCTAACTTGCCCATCTGATTACTCTGACTTTTGTTACATTGGGCTGTTCAGTTAAGTTCTGGAATCGTAATTCCCAGAGAGAAATGTTCTATCCCTTGATGATGCTTTGCTGTAAACTCAACCTTACACTCATACTAAGAGAATGAGGTTCAGCTTTCAACTGGCTGTTTAAACCAGATTCCTACAGGCATCAAAATAACTTCCGTGTGTTGCATTAGAGACACATGGCATTAGACTAAAATATTTTAAATTTTGCTGCTGAACTTCAGGAATGGTCTAGCACTTTTCTTTCTATTTTTAGAGTGCATAATACAATCTCAGAGATTGTCCCTGATCAGCTACAGCATTACATTTCCTTGGAGAACCTTGACCTCAGCTCTAACCTAATCTCTGAAATCAAAGCCTCTTCATTCCCACGGATGCAGCTCAAGTATCTGTAAGTAGGAGGAGGTTGCTAACCTGCTATGTTGAAAGCACATACTTTAACATCTGTATATCCATCTTCAACACCTTTCCCAAAGGATTCAGGAACTAGCATGGAGTGCTGTGCAACAGAATTCTTTTATGTTTCATCTTCACATAACTTCTCAACAGCAGAATGATTTCTGAAACAAAGTTATAAATCTGTTCTGATTACTAATGTGGTCAGGAAATGCTATAGTTTCATAATTCAAGGTCTTGTAACCGAGTCCCTCTGGATTGCAGGAACATGCAGTTCTGTTTGCTGGAGGGGGCAAGGAGGATGAACATGATAAATGTTTATATAATTGTTCATGGTGTGGATTACTCAACTGAAATTGATTTACACTTGATCAGGGGTTGCCAATGTTTTCTGATGAGTGGGCTCATTTTGAATTTTGAGAGAGGGCACCAGTTACAAAATGGCTGCCATGGAGGCAGCATGGCATAACACAAAATGGCTGCTGCGTGGAGTGTGGCATGACACAAAATTAGAGACAACCAACCTCAATAACCTCATTCTTACCCTGGGAAGTCAGCTATGTCCTGCTGGTGCTGATTATGGAGATCACACACAAACACAGATGCTATTTCTGTCTAATAACAACAGGGAACATTCCACAGCACCAGGGAAAATATACAGCGTAGCCATACCACTCCAATTTCATGGAAATCACTTGTAAGGCGCCTGCACATTTTGTTCCAAAACTACTTTATAAGAGGACTGGAGACTTACTTCTTTTTTTTTAAATGAAAGCTGAGGCATCTGCTCAGGGGCACCACTAGAAGCTTTCATGGGTGGCATGACACCCACAGGTGCTGGGTTGGTAACCCCATACTAGATTCAAGCAGACATAAAGAAGTGGAAATTAGTTCTCCCCAGGAGGCATTGATGACCACCAACTTGAATGGCCTTAAAATAGTATTAGACACATTCATGGGGAAGAGGTCTATCAGTGGCTACCTCCACTGGTTTCTTACAGGAATTAAGTTGGCTACTGTGATAACAGGATGCTAGAATAGATGGGCCCTTGGCCTGATCCAGCAGGCTGCTCTTATATTCTTACGTACATAATTGTCCTTGATTAGCTCTTGACTGTAGCCACTCAGGACCAGTGAAATAACCTACAATAAACTTTCTCCTTTTTGAAACTGGGCTTCCTCGAGGGAAGGAATAGCAGCTCCTTTGAAATTATTGTGTAGTTTGTCAAGCAGGATTCAATGATATAAAGCTGTGTGTTCCTTTTGACTGTGCTTTAACAGGAATCTGAGCAACAACAGAATCACTACTCTGGAAGCAGGCTGTTTCGATAACTTAACCAGCTTCTTAATCGTTTTGAAACTAAACAGAAACAGAATAAGCATGATTCCACTGAAGACCTTCAGGTTGCCTCATGTACAGTTATTGTAAGTGATTATACCCTATGGGTTCTGAACCTTCATGCTGAATATGCCAAGCACTGTTAGCAACAGCATTTAGGGTATGGGTGCAGCTGTGCTTCACTCACTGGACTGGAACAGGGTCAGGAGGAGCGCTAGGTCACCAATAGTGTCCACCTTGCAGGTGCAGGCGCATCTGCAGGGTTGCCACTGCTGCTGCCAACCAGAGTTGGCAGGATGGGGACAATTCATTCTGCCCCACCCTGCCAACTGGCTGGGAGGGCACTGCTACCACTCCACCCTACTCATTTGCTACTGCTAAGCGCTATCAAAAAGATGTGAGATTAAATATATCTTTGCATTTTATGTGCACATTTTTTAAAAAATGAAAGTAGCCTCCAGTGGGATAATCATCACTGCAGGAGGTGGGGAGGGCAAGTTCAAGCAATTCCTTCCGTGCTGTGGTCCGGATGTGTATTGCTCCTCCAAAACTGCAGAGAATTGGGAGGGAAATTCATACTGATAATCAGTGAATTCATGTTGCATGATTTTGCAACTAAGTTCTTGCTCACTTGCATTTGATTTTTTTGTAGTTCTGCTGCTTCCCTTTTGAATGGCTAAATGACATCCACACAGATCAGAAACTTAATAGTACTACTAGTGTTTTTGTGAGACAAGAAGCATAAAGCAAATAAAGATTATACTCTGATTTCAACCAACTAACATTTATAATACTATAATTTAGGGAACTTAAAAGAAACCGAATTAAAACAATAGAGAGCCTTACCTTCCAAGGCTTGGACTCCTTAAAATCATTAAAAATGCAACGGAATGGAATTAACAAGCTAATGGATGGTGCCTTCTTTGGACTGGATAACATGGAAGAATTGTAAGTACACATTGTTATGGTCTCTTCATAAGAAGGCCTGGAGGATTGTACTTGATTATCAACAAACCTAGGACTGGATTTAATTAACCAGTCCTGCTAGCAGAAGCCCATGCAAGGACATCCACTCGCACAATGGGTCTCTTCCCCGCTCTCCTTCCTCCTCATTGTTTTAGGATGAATGGGTGGGAGAACTTCCAGAACTGGGAGGGCACAGAGAAGGAAGATCATTCCATCAGACAAGCCATCTCCTGAGCACTATGCTGAATTACTGGCATGTCTTCTGATTGAGTTGATTACTTCTCAGTTATGTTCCTTCATAGGACAAAACACATTGTTACGATGTCTTCGTAGTGTTAAAGTGATCACCACTTTTTTAACTTTAGAAGAAGCAAAGCAGAACGATAAATGGATGCCTCTAGAGATTTGAACAGTTTCCCAGGGTTGAGTAGTTTGGACCAAGCTGGCTAACTGGTTTTGGTAGAGAGTGTAATCATCACATTTAACAGTTTGTTTCCTATTGTGTAACTTCTAGGTTTCCATAGAATGGTGGCAGGTCATGTTCTCCCAAATAATAGAATCATAAACAGAATTGAGTTACTGAATTCATCAGCTAACCCTGTTCCTGCCTCACTAGGCCACTTTCCCCATGTCTCTTGCTTCCTAGTTAACCATTTTATTTCACTGCGCACTCTGATTTTTACTTGTGTGTTGAGAACTATTATGAAGCTTAGCATTTGTAAATCACTCTGCATGTGTCCCCAGTAAAGTGGTAGAAAAGTATAGTGCTCACATATAACATTTGCTTTTGCTTCTACAGAGAACTGGAACAGAATAACCTGACAGACATAAACAAGGGTTGGCTGTATGGTTTGAAGGCATTACAGCAGCTCTATATCAGCCAGAATGCCATTAACAGGATCAGTCCTGATGCGTGGGAGTTCTGCCAAAGGCTTTCTGAACTGTAAGAACTATGATTTGATTCCTTGGGGCTTTTTTCTGATGTTAACTGGAGTAAAATCAGTAGCAAAAATGATCTTCCTTTAGTTTCTGCAGGGAAAGTTGCTTAATTTCTCCAACAAAAAGGTCTCATTCTTCTTAAATGGTTTCGTGATGTCATTGCACTTCTACTTTTTTATCTATTTAAATTTTTCTCTCCATTGTGTTACATTTCAGCGATCTATCTTACAACCAGCTGACCCGCCTAGATGAATCTGCTTTTGTTGGACTGAGTTTATTGGAGAGATTAAATCTGAGTGACAACAGAGTCAGTCATATCGCAGATGGTGTCTTTAAAGGACTTTCAAATCTGCAGTCTTTGTAAGTGCGTAAAACAGATAAATAAAGTAGACATTTATTATGAAGAGTATAGCTATTTACTGTGATAAGTAAAAACCCAATAAAAAGTAGCAGATTTTAAATTAAAAAATGAATGCAGATGTTAAATGTTGGTTCATTTAGCACATGCCTAAATAGTCACAGTCTTCAGAAAAGCTTATGTAAGCAGTTATAGTCTCTTAATCTTAATACAAACTTTAAATGATCCAGTTAAAACTAATCTTTTAGACTTACAATAGCATGAAAAAGAGCAGCAGTTTAATTAGTGGATTTTGTTAGAATCTAAGGAGGTGTCAGGCAGCTGACCCACAGGCTTTTTGGTTCAGGGTCGCTGGCTCTTTAGACAATGGGGTGAAAATGTTTAACAGGGCTCCAAGCATTCATGCCTAACCAGGCATGAACAGCAAACTCAGCTGGCCCACACAATAAGGGCCTGCTTTGAGTTTCTTAGGTTCTTCAAAAGAACTTGCCATGCTTCAAAGTGGGATGGAAATGTGGGAATTTTAACAGCCAAGAAAATTCTCATAAAATTGAATATATTCTATTTTTATTACTTTACCACTTCAAGGACCTAGTTCCAGGCAGAAAAGTGGCCCTTAGAAGATTTGTTATGCAGTACAGTCATACCTCGGGATGAATACGCTTCAGGTTGAGCATTTTCGGGTTGCGCTCTGTGGCGACCTGGAAGTAATGGAACGTGTTACTTCCTGGTTTCATCACTTGCGCATGCGCAAACACTCAAAATGACGTCACGGGCATGTGCGGAAGCAGCAAAACGCAACATGCGCAGTCGTGTGTTACGTTTGCTTCAGGATGCGAACAGGGCTCTGGAACGGATACCATTCGCATCCAGAGGTACCACTGTACAAGCTTCTCTTTGCATTTGTAAGGTGTAAGTTAACGCTAGCGGACCTATTGGCTGTGTTAATACATCACTCTAAAGCAGCTTAGGTCAGAGACAGCCAATGTGGTGCCCTCTAGATGTTGTGGACTGCAACCCCCATCATCTCTGACCATTGGTCATGCTGGCTGAAAGTACCACATTGGCTATCCCTGGTTAAGCACAATTTCAGTAACTAGAATCAGCCATAGTGAGCCTCAGACTCACATGATCCCCCCTCCCATCTCCTCTTCCCACAAGGTCAGCAAGAGGCTTTCTGAAGCTTCTGAACCAACAAACTGTGATTTAACTTGGCTTGTTTCAAACACACTAGTGTTAACCACAGCCTCACTACAATTTGATGATTTGGACAGAACAAAAAACCACAGGGAAGCAGAAACCACACAGAAAAAGAAGAGCTATTATGCATAAGCCCATAGCTTGCTTCTTTGGGCCTATACATATTTTGCTAAGCTATGGTTTAGCCGCTTAATTTTAGTGTGACCCGTGAACACAGCCATTGAGAGAAATCTTTTTAGTTATGGAACCAGCCAGTAGGCAAGGCATTGGACTACAGACGTTTATGCAGTTATGTATAAAGCATTGCAGATCTTCTTAAGTGTATTCTCATTTTATAATATTAATGAAACAAATGAAACAACATATTTAATGTTGTGATATATACCAATAGATTGTATCAAACAGCAGAATCCCCCTATTTAAAAATGCAGTATTGATTGCGTCTTATATGCCTTGTCACTGATAAACTGCTGGCTAAGCTCTAAATTCCTCTGTTCACTGAGCTGTAATCAAAATGAGAATTGTTGCTGTGATATATTTATGACCTGCCTTGTAAAGGAAATGCACTGCTGAATCTATTAGACCTTAATGAAGCATCTTCCCCTGCCCAAGAGGACCTTGCTGAATTGGTTTTAAACAAGAGCCTTCTCTTCTGTGCTGGGGGTAGAAGTGCAGTGTAAGGGTCAGACAGAAATCCCATTAGCCTGTAACAGGATTTGTGAGCAGAACCACCCACACTTCTCTCTGAAACTCTACTCTTTTATGCCTAGCCGTTCTTCACCTGACCTGTATATAATCTCTTAATATGCTAACGTTATTACAAGCTTCTCACTCCAGAAGATTAAGCAATGTACAGGCAGCATTAATTCAATTCATAAGTCTCTTATGAAGGCTCCCCCAGTTCATTGTCAATGGCATATTGTGTTTACTAGATTAACAGATGTTACTCTGCTGAGGAAACAGTGCTGCAGGGCATGTGAGTCCCAAGCATGCTGGTAACTTTAGTTGACTGAGCAGTTGTCTTTCACTTTGTATTGGTTCCATAGGGACATTTTCATATATTAAAAGTGCCCAAAATTGCTTTCATGCAAAGATGTCTGATCATAATGGGTTAGGGTAGGGTATGTACTATGCACTAATATTACTGTCTCTGCAAAGAGTTCTGCTGTCTTGAAGCCAGCAGATTTCTCATTATGAGGATCTATAGTCCCAGTCTAGTAAAACAGGCGGACAATCTCTTTGCATAGATGAGATTTTACGTTTCAAAAATCACAAGCCAGCAAAGGGAACAGAGGGGAGCTGGTGTTGGAGTTGTGGCTAAAGTTCTCATGTGTTGTTCTTTGGTGCATTTGTTTCTTTAGAGACTTGCGAAATAATGAGATCTCCTGGGCCATAGAAGACTCAAATGAAGCATTTGTTGGACTTGACAGGCTCAGTAAATTGTAAGTCTTACTCGTTATAGAATTGACATACCTACCAGAATGGAAGTGAAGACCCAAGTATTTGTATTTAGTAAAAACTTCAAAAAGGTATGCAACAGTAGCCCCACTCAGGCATGTGATTGTGCTGGAAAGCCTCCACCCCGCCTTGGTTACCCTATCCATCTTTACAACCACCATGAATTAAGGCATTCTTTTGAACTGGGGAGCCTCTTCTATTATTAGAAGCTCCCTGCTACACAATTTAGAGCTTTGATTACACTCATACAAATGATCACCTGAAGAGTTTTACTCTGAATTGAAAAATCTATTTAGTAACACTTATGATCAAGGGACGCGGGTGGCGCTGTGGGTTAAACCACAGAGCCTAGGACTTGCCGATCAGAAGGTCGGCAGTTCGAATCCCCGCCACGGGGTGAGCTCCCATTGCTTGGTCCCTGCTCCTGCCAACCTAGCAGTTCGAAAGCACGTCATAGTGCAAGTAGATAAATAGGTACTGCTTCGGCGGGAAGGTAAAACGGTGTTCTGGTTCGCCAGAAGCGGCTTAGTCATGCTGGCCACATGGCCCAGAAGCTGTACGCCAGCTCCCTTGGCCAATAAAGTGAGATGAGTGTCGCAACCCCAGAGTCAGCCACGACTGGACCTAATGGTCAGGGGCCCCTTTACCTTTACTTTATGATCACTAGTACATCAAGAAAAAAATTGACTTGGACATTCCAAATTTGAGCTAGGATTTTTCAGGTAATTTGTCTCTTACAGTATATTCTTACAGACATGGTTCAAAGTCATGCCCATTTTCATCCCATATGGAAGGGAAGTCAGGAAAGGGGTAATTTTTAACCTTTTGATTTCAGGGTCCAAGGGCTTTTGTAGCCTTGTAGATAGCACAGTTCAGCTTGTGTTCTTCCTCTCCCTTCCACCGATCACACTAAAGGTTTCTTACCCTCACAATTTATGAAGGAAAAGCCCCTGCACCACCATGTGGTGGGACACAAATTACTTTTCACCTCTTGTATGTTTATTGGAAAACAAATAGCTATGGGGAAACTTCTAGCCACTGTCAGGGACCCCTAACCTGTAATTTTTATATCTTTTCCCAATTCTGCCCATGCAATTTGCGACGTGCCTACCACTTGACTGCCTGTCTCTGCAAGTTGCCTTTCCCTCCTGCTGGTTATTTTCTGACCCTTAATTCTGTGCTTTGGAAATGTGTATACTCTCCTCTTCCTCCTCTTTTACAATCTTAAGGCCAGAGAAGTAGGAGGGGCGCTTGAAGCCATTATAGTAGCAACACATTCTGCATCAGAGTTGGCGGGGGTGGTGGTCCTAAACACTTATTTACCAGGCTCCCCGATTCTGATGTCGTAACAAATGTTGGTTAATTTACTTAAGATTACTTAAGATTTTCCTTTGGGCTATATTTTAGGATTCTGCAAGGAAACCAGATTAAGTCAATCACAAAGAGAGCATTTTCTAGCCTTCAGGCTCTTGAATATCTGTAAGTATATGTTGCAACCTTTTCTCTGTCAACCAAGTTTTCTCTTCAAATTTGCATGCATCCCAGTTTTCAGAGGTGCAGAACACAATTCACTCATGCAGGCATGATTCTTACTTAATTTTGCAGAGATTTGAACAACAATGCAATAATGTCTATTCAAGAAAGTGCTTTTTCCCAGCCTCTTCTTAAAGAACTGTAAGTATCTAGTCCTACATATTTTACTTCAATAGAAATGTTACAACTGGTATAAATATTTTACTTGCAAGGCACTTGTGATCAATAAAAGTATATTGGAACTCAGTTTCATTTCTTCATGGTCTTTAGTAATACATTCTCAAATGCTCCATTGGTTCTCCTCCCTTGTTCCTGCTGTTGCACCACAGATAAAACAAGCCAAAGTCTTACTTGTCCTGTCTGATCATACGCTTATGGTTAGTTTCCTTGGCTTGTTCTTGGCTTACTCCTCATGGTCTGAGAGAAGCAAACCACTTCTTTCAGGGTTTGGATAACATGACAAGACAGACTCTTGTTTCATCTGCAGCATGGCAGGCATTGGGAATGAATGCCCTGTGAATATTTGAGCAGGGTGCGCCAACACACTGCTTGTTCACATTGAACCATAGTTTGTTTTAAACTATGGCTTGATATAACATGCAAACTGGGCTAACAATATAAATGGCTTTAGAAATTTCCTGACAATTTCAGTTAATGACATAGTACTGGTCTGAAGTACACCACAATCTGTATACGAGTTCATTTTTGCTGTAGAGTATATGCAGTACTCTAAAAACAG
Organism: Podarcis filfolensis; assembly: GCF_964270895.1. Lineage (NCBI taxonomy): Eukaryota > Metazoa > Chordata > Lepidosauria > Squamata > Lacertidae > Podarcis > Podarcis filfolensis. The sequence goes on from NC_139609.1 coordinate 64,958,613, forward strand.
CCTTAGGTCATACATAAATCATTTAAGCTGATAATAGAAGTTCAGGATGGGGGGGAGGAGCTGGTAAAGCTGGTCCTGAAAATATTTGTGGTGTTTCATCTGAGAGGCCAATGGTTAGATGACCCTTTTAAGAATGAATATGGAATACCAACTGTTTTCTTACAAAAGAAATGGCGGGATACATATACGGTAAGCCTGATGTCTGAAGCAAAATGTTAATATGGTTTGACATCAGAAAACAGAACAGTCCCCCCTCTCAAGGTGCTAGAGTCAACTCAGTTCCACACAAGGTAATTTTCAGGCAGCAACCGTCTGTTGAAGCTCTGCATAAAACACAGATATGCAAACAGATTCATGACACGCCCAGCAAGTCATATTTTTTGGTGGCGTGGAGCATGTGGTGGTTGGCTAGTCAGGTATCTGGTACACCATTCACAGGACTGAGTTCCAAAAATTGGCATGAAATGAGTACCTGAAAGTAATACTGATGAGAAAATGGACAGTGAGGCTTAGGAGAGAAAAATAAGAAAACATCTAGCCTTGCAAGGTAATGAGACAGCTTTGTGTACTTTGAAAGGGCCAAGGTCACAGTGCTTTCTCTGTAATTGGAAGAAGATGGAGAATGCTGTTCCACATTATTTTCTTGTGGAAATTAATATTTTTCTCTGCCTTGTGAGTAGCTGTTGTCCTCTAAGCATCAGGCTTGTTTTTTCAGAATCCTGCTCTTTCCTTTACAAGCAATATCATATAAGCACTCTCTAAAATGAAGAATATGAAGACTGTTTGTTAAAACTGTTTCTCAGTTAGCTAATTCTTACCAGATGGACTGTAAAATGCAGTCTTGCTGAAGGTTCTTCCCTGCACAGGGTATAGAGGTCAAAATTGGCTCTGCACTTGAGCAATTTAGGACCATTTCCTGTGTGTGTTCAGGAAAAGAGTTCTCAAATGGACTGATACATTACTCTGGGTTTTCACCAGTTACTTTCATACCTGCTGTCAAGAATGGGAGACATTTTCAGAATTACAGTGTTTGCGAAAGGCATTATTATGAAATCAGTTATATAACCAATAAGATACATGTGTATAATGCAATGCTAGAAATTGATTTAGTCCCAGAGGTATTCTGCTCAGCATCATCTAAACAGTCAAATTACAGTGTCATGTTTTATTTCTCATAGACTGCTCATTGTTTTGATGGAAATCTTAGGTTTATCCTTGAGGCATGATTGTGGGTGTGGATATAGTTTTTAAGGGTATGGATTGGGATTTATATTCTTTTGCCACATATTTACACTACAGTATATTTTATATTAAAGGCCTGCAATCCCCTGAACTGTCTAAAACAGAGATAGGAAACCTGTGGTCCCCTGGAAGCCAAGAACCTTCAACTCCCACAATTTATGGCCATGTGGGGCCATTGGAGTTAGTTCAACATCACCTATAGGGCCAGATGTACCCTATTGCTGTCTAAAACATAAAGAACATCTCTTAATGTCTTTTTACGCTCTTGACTTGGTTCATAGTGTGTGTGGGGGGGTGTTCATTCTTACTTGTCCTTTACGTGATTGTACTTCTACTGTCCTGCAAAGGATGCTTTTAAAAAAGTGTTTTGTAGGAAGGTGACCTTTTTGTGGAATAGCTTCTCATTTAGAATAACACATTATATGTGAAGATGGAGAAATGTGAATTTGTTTACAGCAACGAGAGACACTGAAGCTACTCAGAATACAGTTAGGACTCATTACCAGGCAGTTCACATATATAGTGTTACAAATACTTTAGCAGATGTATGGGGGGGGGGGGGAATCTGCTTGGTGACTGCAGATGAAGTGTCATTTGCTTACTTACAAAAACTTAGACATTTTCCTTTTGCCTTTACATTTTCAGGGTATTGAACACTAGCAGCTTACTGTGTGACTGCCAGTTGAAATGGCTGCCCCAGTGGCTTAACCACAACCATTTGCAGGATGCTGTCGGTGTCATTTGTGCCCACCCCGAATGGCTGTCTGGCCAGAGCATCCTCAGTGTGAACCCTGAAGACTTCATCTGTGGTTTGTGCTCTTAACGGCTTTATTTATTTACTGCATTTGTATTGTAGCTTCCCAGGGCACATTGCCCTTATGACATCTGCCTTGGAATATAATCATGTGTGAGAGTTGGGGAGAGGGGAGATGGCTTCAGTGGGATATATTCAGTGGATTCTTGTTCAGTGGATATATTACAATCCTGTGCATGTCTAGTCAGACATAAGCCCCATTGAGTTTTGTGTGGCTTACTTTCTGTAAGCGTGGTTTGGATTGCAACCTGAATTGGATTTTCATGGATTGTGGTGTTACAAGACAACATTTATGCTTCCTGTTTATGTATATTGCGCACTCTTGTATCCAGATTCCAAAGATTAACAGGAACACTGGTTCATTTAAAGATACTTCTAGATCATCATCTGTAGGAGTTTTCCCACAGTGGAACCATTATAGGAAGTCACTGGAAATGAGGGGTGGAGAACTTGTGGACCTCTAGAAGTTGTTGGACTTTGATCTCTCATCAGCCCCAGCCAGCATGACAGAGTGTGGGGATTATGGGAGTCATAGTCTAGCAATAACTGAAAGGCCTATGGGAAATCTGTTGTGGAGGGAGAGAGTTAGGGGCAGAGAGTGTGAAAGAAGCCTTTGTTTTGAAGCCAGTGAAATTATGTCATGCTGAAACGTAAAAGCTCTTCCTCTCCCAGGATCTAAGCCAGGGGGTGGCAACCTTCATTTGGCCCATGGGCACATCTCAGAACATAAGAAACTATTGAGGGGACAACTCACCCCACACTACAGCCCCAGCAATTAGACTTGCAAAAAAATAATTGTTTGTTTGTTTGTTTTGTTTCAAGCCTAAAGACATTGCTACAGTTAGGCTTGCAAGAATCTAATTTTCAAATCTAAATGCGGAGTGGGCTACATTTTCTGGGGTTAACTCTTCCTTTCCCCAGCTGTGGCAGTCCTGAAATTTTCCGTCCTCTGTTGTAGAGACTGTAGCCAAAAGAAAATTTCTTTCAAGGCTAATTGACAGGTGGGGGTGGGCGGGTGTCACAGTGGTGTCCACACCCAAATTCAGCCCAAGCTGTAATTAGCCTTCAAAAAAAGCCTTCTATTTGCCACAATAAATGACATTTTTTTCAATTGCAGCAGGGATAGGAGGGTCCCCTCAGGGCTACCAGGAAAGACCTTGACATATGCATGTTGACTACCCCTTAATCCAAAAATCTATTAAGAAGAGGCTGCAGTATTGCTGTTTAGTACTACTGTTGAATCTTTGCACCTAACTGCAAAGACTTTAAACTGGGTTTTTAAAAAAAGCAATTGTAGATATTAACATTGTAGTCTGGATCTTCTTGAAGTCCTTTAGGTAGGCAGAATCTGAGCGCTTGAGTATCAGGGCCTTTATCTCCCTTCCAGCAACAGTTGGCTGCACATAATACATATGCATTGCCAAAATACTCAGGAAAATGATGAGTGTGTGTTAACAACTAAATTGTAATTAGGGAAGGAAATTAATATTGCCCAGTGCAGTATGGCTTAATTCCTGAAAGTAGGTAGCATTCAGATAGTTAGTGAGCAAACATTGTGACAAGGAAGTGGTAATATCACTTGTGGTGAATGCATAAAGTGATTCTTTTCCCCTCCATTTGTTTTTTTTTTTTTTTATAAAATTTTTATTAGGTTTTAAACACATAATAAAAGACAATACAAGACAATACATAAACAAACAAACATATAAACACGTATACTTTCTTAACATTTTTTCCTTAACCTTCTTTCGGCGACTTCCCCATACCTCCCCTTTCTGCATCCCTGTTATCAATCTTTTCAGCATCCCCTAATTTCCATATAAGACTTTCTTTAGATCTTATTTCTCATATCCAATTGCTAGTCGCTGCAATTCTGTTTTGCATTACCCAAAACATTTTAGCATTCATTAATTTTACAACAGTTCTTAAGATAGATTTTAAACTTCTTCCAATCTTCTTCCACCGTCTCTTTCCCTTGGTCGCGGATTCTGCCGGTCATCTCAGCCAGTCCCATATAGTCTATTACCTTAGTCTGCCATTCTTCCAGTGTGGGTAGTTCTTGTGTCTTCCAATACTTTGCTAATAATACTCTTGCTGCTGTTGTAGCGTACATAAAAAACGTCCTGTCTTTCCTTGACACCAATTGGCCTACCATACCCAGGAGGAAGGCTTCTGGTTTCTTCACGAACGTGCATTTAAGCACCTTTTTCATTTCATTATAAATCATTTCCCAGAAAACCTTCATCCTTGGGCACGTCCACCAAAGGTGGTAGAAAGTACCTTCAGTTTCCTTACATTTCCAACATTTATTATCGGGCATGTGATAAATTTTTGCTAGCTTGACTGGGGTCATGTACCACCTATAGATCATTTTCATGATGTTCTCTCTTAAGGCATTACATGCCGTAAACTTTATACCGGTAGTCCATAACCGTTCCCAGTCAGCAAGCATAATGTCATGGCCAATGTCTTGTGCCCATTTAATCATAGCTGATTTAACCATCTCATCCTGTGTATTCCATTTCAACAGCAAGTTATACATTCTTGACAAATTCTTAGTATTGGGTTCCAAAAGCTCTGTTTCTAATTTTGACCTCTCCACCTGGAAGCCAATTTTCCTGTCCTGTTTAAAAACTTCATTTATCTGGTGGTAATGTAGCCAGTCTCTTACTTTAGACTTCAACTTCTCATAACTCTGTAATCTCACTTTCCCCTCCTCATGTTCTATAATTTCCCAATACTTTGGCCATTTAGATTCCATATTAAGTTTTTTCACTTCCTTAGCTTCCATTGGTGACAACCACCTGGGGGTTTTGTTTTCCAGCAAATCTTTGTATCGAGTCCAAACCTTATACAATGCTTTCCTAACAATATGGTTCTTAAAACCTTGATGGATTTTTACCTTGTCATACCATATGTATGCATGCCAACCAAATCTGTTGTTAAACCCTTCCAAATCCAAAGTGTCTGTGTCTTCAAGAAGCAGCCAACTTTTCAGCCAGCAAAACGCCGCTGATTCATAGTACAGCTTTAAGTCCGGCAGGGCAAACCCCCCTCTTTCTTTTGCATCAGTTAATATCTTAAACTTTATTCTGGGCTTTTTGCCCTGCCAGACAAATCTAGATATGTCTTTTTGCCACTTCTTGAAACAATCCATTTTGTCTAAAATCTGCAATGTTTGAAACAAAAACAACATTCTAGGCAAGACATTCATCTTAATAACAGCAATACGGCCTAACAAGGAAAGTCTCAAATTTGACCATACTTCTAGGTCTTTCTTAATTTCTGTCCAGCATTTCTCATAGTTATCTTTAAAAAGATTCACATTCTTAGATGTCAAATTAATCCCCAGGTATTTCACCTTCTTTGCTATTATTAAACCAGTTTCACTCTGGAACTTTTCCCTTTCAACAGCTGTTAGATTTTTGTCCAGTACTTTCGTTTTCTGTTTGTTCAACTTAAAACCTGCTACTTGACCAAATACTTGTATTAGTTCTAAAACTCTTTTCGTACTAGTGTCTGGCTCTTGTAAGGTTAAAACTAAGTCATCTGCAAATGCTCTCAGTTTGTACTGTTTAGCTCCGACCTGAATCCCTTTAACCAGCTGGTCCTCTCTAATCATATTTAATAGAACCTCCAGGACAGATATGAAAAGTAGTGGGGATATTGGGCATCCCTGTCGTGTCCCTTTTTCAATAGCAAATTCTTCAGTGACCACATTATTTACAATCAGTTTTGCTTTTTTACAATCAGTTTTTCCCCTCCATTTGAGGTATACAACTGGGTTTTAAGAGACCTTGCAACTGTCGTTCTGCAGATTTATTCATGTTCATATTCCTTAATGGTGAGTTCTAAGGACTCATGACAAAATCCCTTCATCTTGCAGTGTACCTCTTGCTTATGCTCGTAACACTGACATCCTGCTTCATTCCCACATAGCCAGTTCTAGTATAAACACATAGATAATAGATGTCTCTTAGTTAGAGGAATTAAGGGCAAGTGTCACCTCCAGCACAAGCTCAACTGTTACAGTCTGCATCAGTATTTGTTAGCTTAGTTACATGCTGAAGAAATGTGATCTGTGTTTCACAGATAACTTTCCCAAGCCACAGATCAGAGCGCATCCTGAGACTGCCATTGCACTAAGAGGCACCAACGTCACCCTGACTTGCAAGGCGGTGAGCAGCAGTGATTCGCCTATGTCCACCACCTGGAGAAAGGACAGTGAAATACTGTATGATGCAGACATTGAGAATTTTGTCAGGTACCAGCAGCAAGATGGCGAAGTACTGGAGTACACTACTCTCCTGCACCTTTTCAATGTGAACTTCACGGACGAAGGAAAATACCAGTGTATCATCTCCAATCACTTTGGATCTAATTATTCCAACAAGGCCAAGTTGACTGTCAATGGTATGCAGTAGTTTTTGTTTTTCCTTTCTCCACATGCACTCAAAAATCACTAAAACGGTTTGGAAACTTTGGATAGTTCACTCAGAGGCCTAAAGGAAAGGCACCCCCAGAGGTCTTCTCTTTTGTTAATCCACTAGAGCAGGGGTCAGCAAACTTTTTCAGCAGGGGGGCAGTCCACCGTCCCTCAGACTTTGTGGGGGGACAAACTATATTTTGAAAAAAATACTAATGAACGAATTCCTATGCCCCACAAATAACCCAGAGATGCATTATAAATAAAAGCACACGTTCTACTCATGTAAATACACCAGGCGGGCCCCACAAATAACCCAGAGATGCATTTTAAACAAAAGGACGCATTCTACTCATGTAAAAACATGCTGATTCCCAGACCGTCCGTGGGCCGGATTTAGAAGGCGATTGGGCCTGATCCGGCCCCCAGGCCTTAGTTTGCCTACCCATGCACTAGGGAAACTGAAGACATTGGAATAGTTTTGGATGTAAAAAAGCTTGGATTGCACAAGTCCCCAGAGACTCCTTCTAACCAGACATAGAGAGCTGCCCAAGCAGCAGCATTTCCCCCGAGCATTTTCTAGTTTGGAAATGAGCAGTGTTTGTACCAGCTGTAATCTCTTTGTGCACAGATTCATCAATCCAAGACTGCCTCTTTAGAACTAGTCCATGTCTAAGAAGCAGCTTCAGCTGCTTATTATGCTAGGCAAATAAAGATTCTCTCTTGCCTTGCTAAAGGTGCAGCCAGTTTCAAATTATTCCCTTGTGTATTACCCTTTACTAAATGAAAGCAGCCTAATGGGGTTGTCTTTGCCAGGGCAGGTTTTTACTTACCTTTGGCTGAATTAAAATAACTCACATCCGCTGTAATCAGTATTAATGGGTGTAAGAGGGACAGAAAGAGAGCTCTCGAGGGGTGGCATATTCGAAAAAGACAAAAAATCATTTGTCTCTCCTGTGAAAAATTGTTAAAACTTCTGCAAGCAACCTCATTCAAGAAAAAAGCTCAAACATGATGAGGACTCACAAGCTTGCTGTGTGCCAGTTTATTTATTTCTTTTAAAGAAAGGTTAGGTGTAACATCCTCCTTTCTCGTGAGATCTGAATTGCTGTTTAGGGTGGTTTTTAAGAGCAGTATGCTAGAATTCTTACAGATCTAAATTAAAGAGCTTGAAAAACTTAACAAGGGTTATGCCATTCTTAACAAAGTGAAAGTTAGGGATGCTGTGACTAGTATTAGGAAACCTTACTTAGTTATTTTAATGTGTGTCTTCATTCAGAGCTGCCTTCTTTTGTGAAAACTCCAATGGATCTAACAATCCGGACTAGAGCTGTAGCTAAATTGGAATGTGCTGCAGAAGGCCATCCACCACCTCAGATTTCCTGGCAGAAAGATGGAGGCACAGACTTCCCTGCAGCTCGTGAAAGGCGCATGCATGTGATGCCAGAAGACGATGTCTTTTTCATAGCAAATGTGAAAATAGAAGATATGGGCATCTACAGCTGCATGGCACAAAATGTGGCCGGGAGTCTGTCGGCAAATGCCACATTGACAGTGTTAGGTAAGCAAATTATTGAAGCCTGCATGGGTTATTTGATTACTGTATATTTTCATGCTTGTAATTGGTGGTATTTGTGGGCTGCCTGAATGCTCTGGCTGCAGGAGGAGTAAAGTTCACGCACTTCATCCTCATCTCCGTTCGCCATGTGGAGAAGGTAACAACCAATCTTGAAAGCCCATTCTTATCTGAACATGGCATTACTTTAGTAACCAAGGTACTCAAATTACTAAAGGATAGTTTCAATATTTGGGGTTATAGTAGGCCAGATGTTCAGATAAGTACAGGATCTCATAGTTTAGATTTTTCCTTTTCTGATGAAAAGATAATTGAATCGTAGAATTGTAGAGCTGGAAGGGACCGTGAGGGTTATCTAGTCCAACCCCTTGCAATGCAGATACAATGGTACCTCGAGTTGCATATTCTTCAGGTTACAGACTCCGCTAACCCAGAAATAGTACCTCGGGTTAAGAACTTTGCTTTAGGATGAGAACAGAAATCGTGCTCCAGTGGCACGGCAGCAGCAGGAGGCCCCATTAGCTAAAGTGGTGCTTCAGGTTAAGAACAGTTTCAGGTTAAGAACGGACCTCCAGAACGAATTAAGTACTTAACCCAAGGTACCACTGTATCTTTTTGCCCAATACAAGACTCAAACCCATGACCCTGAGATTAAGAGTCTCATGCTCTACCGACTGAGCTATCCCACAGGCAAATGAAGGAAGCATACAAGGAGGAGGAGGAAGCCTACAAGTCTGAGAACTGCTCTAAGTCTCACCTTATTTGGGGGGTAGGAACAAACTTGGGAGATAAGTTAATTGAATCAGCTTCGCCTACTGGTTTGGATTTGCTAAAATTATGTGGTACTTTTCAAAAGTAGTTTTGAGCTCATTCCAGTGGATGCAATTGCAGCATTGAAAAGGGACACCACAATTTTCTCCTTCCTTTTTTGTTTGATTTACAATCTGGGAAGAAGCTGGTCTGGTATTTCCCATAAAAAAAATTTCCTAACACAAATAATTCAAGAGCATCTGTTTTTAGTATGGTTGCCTGCTGCTGACCCACTTAATTTTGGATCATTTGAAAGAGATCTGGTTTAATATGCTGTCACTGCTATGCTCTCCTGTGCTAAGTTTTTAGAGACAGACTCTGTATAGGGCATGCATGTGCAGTAAGAATTTAATTAAACAAATGATACGTCCCCCTAAAACTACTTCGTCTTTAGAAAACCAAGAACTCTTTTAAAGGTGGCTGTTCTCATACTCCCATGAGCTTTGGCATATGAACTGGACAAAGTCTGTAATTAAGCAGAACACCCCTAGACACTTTCAGCAGAGGTAGTTAACCAGTGGCTGACTGGAGTTGTAATTCCACAACAATTTGAAGGCCACAGGTTAGCCACACCAGGCTTCTTTCTCTGTCAGAGAGAGTATAGCCTAAAACACACACATTCCCCTTTTGTTTTGTCCATGAGCTACATTGCTGTCAGATCAGTCTTCAAAATCACAATCTGCATATATGTAGCAGTGTATCTTTGGTTTCATGCAGTTGTCATTGTAATTCTGTAGCATTAAATCTAATCTGGTCCTTTTTTGTGTTCAGAAACGCCTTCATTTGTCAGGCCCCTGGAAGACAGGACTGTGGCCCAAGGTGAAACAGCAGTGTTGCAGTGCATTGCTAGTGGCAGTCCTGCCCCTCGCCTTAACTGGACCAAAGATGATGGGCCTCTCACAGTAACAGAACGACATTTTTTTGCTGCCGCCAATCAACTCCTCATCATTGTAGATGCTGGATTAGAGGATGCTGGAAAATACACTTGCATAATGTCCAATACACTTGGCACAGTGCGTGGCCATATTTACCTGAATGTCATATCCTCACCAAACTGCGACTCTTCCCAAACTTCCCAAAGTGGCATGGAAGAAGATGGTTGGACGACAGTTGGCATTGTGATAATTGTTGTAGTCTGCTGCGTTGTGGGCACCTCCTTGATATGGGTTATTGTTATCTACCATATGAGAAGGAAGAGTGAAGACTACAGCATCACTAGCACAGGTGAGGAGCACTCGGCATAAGTATGTGTGGGATTGGAATCATTCAGCTCAGCATGACCAGAAGAAAATCTTGTGTTACGGTTAGGAGTTTTGGTATGTGGTCCCTTTGCCAGGGTGGTTCTTCATTTGGAAAACAGCCTGACATCTGATGGAGAGGGTATATAATGGATATTATATGCACATAGGTATGGACAGTCTCTGATACCATGTAACAGTCAAATGAGCAAAGGGACGAAGTAGGGGTTGGATAGGAGAGGATTTCAAACCAGTAAATGAGCATAGACAGGATTTAGTCTGGCTGCTTGTGATGATCTTGTAGCTTTTCAACAAAGCCACAGAATTTGAGAGAGAAATTGCCATTATAAATGGCAAATGTTCAGAATATTGGTTCATTATGCTTTGACAAAGGGGTGTTGTATCGCAGTGGGGAAATTTCATTTTTACAGTTGTGATAGATTGCCATAAATCAGCATTAGAAAGGAATAAAAGGAAAATATTCCTAGGAACTGCATTCTATCCCCACAAGGTGATCTTTATTTACTTGTATACTGTCTATGTGAGCACCATCATTTTTACAGACATCTGCTGGATGATTTTGTTGCCATAGCAAAAATGCAGTATCATATTGCTGTTGTTTTTTTTCTCTTTCAGAGGAGGTAAATTTACCTACTGACATTCCCAGTTACTTATCCTCCCAAGGGACTCTGTCAGAGCCACAGGAAGGCTATAGTAATTCTGAAGCAGGAAGCAACCAGCAACTTATGCCTCCCTCCAATGGATATGTGCACAAAGGCACAGATGGTAAGCCCTGATTCTCTTGATCAGAGGTGGACAGAAAATAGATCATGGTCCACTGGCCAGTTTCTAGTGGCTCACCAAGTGCCTGCTAGTTGCTGAAGTTATTGCAAAGAATGCTGGACTTTGTGGTGCTTGATGTGATCAAGCAAAACACTTTTTGCATTCTTAAGCAAAAGTGCATGTTCAAAGCATAACTTATGTGTTAAGTGATCTGATCCCAGCATGAGACTTCACTTGCTACATCGCTGAAAGTCCCCTCTGCCTTCCTTTCTACTTCTGTTGGCTTATCACAGTTAGCCTCAAGGGAGCAGATATCTTCTCAAATAACCAGGTACTTGTACCAAATACATGCTCACAGCTTCTATCCTGTGTAGGCAAATTGTCAAATACTGGAATCAACACACACCCACGCTCTCTGTTTTTTGTGTTCCTGTGCTTCTTTTAAAAAAAAACAAAAAAACCCTAAGTGCTACTATGTTAACTGTGATGGGGGAAAGAGTCCTTTCCCTTTCGGCAAATGTGTATAAGTGCCTCACTCGTTGACTTTTATTTTGAAGCTTTCTTCTTGGGGCTGTGACACTTGCTGATAAGACTCTTCTATGCTTTCAAAGTTGTTTCCTAATATGCACAGAATTTAATATATGCACAGCTGCCAATTCCAGCCAGTTGGCTCAAAGGACTGCCATCTCTGCAAGCTAGGCTTTATGCTTCTGCCACCTTGTAAGGGTCTATAGTGATGACCCATGCCAGAATATTCTGCTAACTACCCACTATTCTGCTTCCACTAGGTGGCACAGGGCCGTTGGTAATCTGCTCAGATTGCTATGACAATGCCAACATCTACTCCAGAACCAGAGAATATTGTCCTTACACATACATCACCGAAGATGACCCACTTGATCAAACGCTTTCCAGCCTAATGGTGCAGATGTCTAAAGAGCCCTATCCAGTCTGCCCCCAGCATGAAGCCATCACTCTGGATAGTCTCTCAGGTGACAGAGACATGTCTGTTTTCCTTAACAATCAAGACAGACTACATGAGAGGAAGCCATGCTCTCAACCATGCAGCAGTGGTAAGTGGTGTATTTTGATGCTATTGTATCTTGATTTTAAAATTATTCCATTTTCAGCTGAATAAGAGCAAGGCAGTCTGTCACAGAACAGATAGTTAAAGTACTAAGTGGCTGCATTACAAAATAAAATCAAACATTCTGCTTTCAATATGATATGATATGGTATGTGATATGATACAAGTATTCCTTAATGCGTATATTCTTAACACTTGCTTCAGCTCACTTAGAAATCTGTTCTGGTTTTTGCAGGTTCAAAAGAATATTCTTGTGGTTGTGTTTTTGTAGGGAGCCTCTTGTTTCTTAGGCTTGTGTTTGTTGGTTCTAGCAATAATTTTGCAATATTAGGAAGAGCAAAACCAGTTTGACTTAATAATGTGCCTCTCACTGCCAGAATTTCAAAGACAATGGAGAACCGTTGTGCTGGGAGCTTTCTTCATAAATTCAGTCTTTCTTTTTTTTCATTTTCCTTCCACAGATCCTTTTCAGCTGCCTTTATGGGGCATCAATAAAGATATGGGATCATTGCATCCTCACTTCTCAACTCAACCAAAGACCCATGAGGTGCCTCGAGTTCTGCAAAGTGAATGCATCACAGAGACTGAACGTGAGCAAGCTATTTCCCCCAAACCTTGCCACAGGTTACATGAACATAACTTTGACTTTAACAGGACTCGGAACATACAGGAACATCATGAAGCTACATAAAATGCATCAAAAGTAAGAAGCCTTAGCAGCAGGCTTGGAGTTAACAGTATCTTTACTACCTCAGGTTTGGCCTCCTGGTCAAAGATGTTCCATGCTTGCAACAGAGGCTTACAGAACAATCTTAGGCATCTCTACCCAGAAGTAAGTCTCTTTCAAGTTAAATGGGTCCTACTCCCAGGTGTATGTGTGTAGCATTGCAGCATCAGTGGACAAAATCAGTGACTACAAGCTACAAGTAAAGAGGGAAAAAGGAATGACAGAGTCCTTTCCTTCTGTTCTGCATAAGATGTGCACAAGGCTCAACAGTTTAATGAACTGAATGGTGGGCAGAAAAGAATAAAGGATACACAGCAATGGATATGATAAATGAGAGGTTTTTGTTTGCCTGGGAGCAATCCCCTGAAAGCTTCACAGATGTTGTTTCCTGCTGAAGAAATAAACTTGTAAGAGCCCATTTTCAAGATCCCTCAGTAATCGTAAGCATGAAGCACTTGATTGACTTATATTCTCCTCCTGATGACTAGCAGGGACTCATATCATTGTGCCCAATCACAAACTTACTCTACCCTTTCTGTGAATAAATACTTCAGTTGTAAATACATTTGCATAATATAAATATTTTGTATACACTACTAAACACATTCAGGCTGAAATGTTAAAAAACACTATGCCAAAAACTACACATTGTCCTGTCATTTGGACATTTGCTGACCAGATACTATAAATGGCTTGTTTCCTAGGATTGAAGGCTTGAGGGCCAGTTTATACAATCATGTTTTGCACACGATGGTTATAATTACCATATGATACTTGGTTTGTAGAAGTTTTCATTATGTGATGGCTCTTCACACATTTTTTGTCTTAGGTGTGGGTAGTAGCTGTCTTGCATGGGGCTTTCATGTGAACTGGTCCATACCAGGGCAAGCCCAAGTCATTGTGCTACCTGAGGTGGAAGGAAAACATGGTGCCCCTGCCCCTTTTCTGTACAGAAGCCAAATGGATTGATGGTTGAACACTGGCAGTGGGCAGCATCCCTGTCACATCTGAGGGCAACAGACTAGCTAAGAAGTGCAGGGTAAGCCATGGGGGCGCTCAAATGTGTGTATTCCAACACTGCACTGCTGCTACCCTTTCCCCAGCTTCTGCTGCCTGAGGCAGCCATCTCATTCTACCTAATGGTGGGGCTGGCCTTGCAGAGGAGCAGAAACAAGGTTAGATATATGTAATTTGGGCACCAAACTTAGCTCAAGTGTTTTCCTGTGTCAGTTACTGTTGAAAGTCTCAGGTAAATGAGCTGTCAAGTTGGGTCATTTTCTAAAATTCACGACTGCTGTGAAAGATTAACACCATGGCAGCACTGTGTCCTAGAGATTAGAAAGATGGAAGTGATAACGTCTATATGTGGATGAGCTGTCAAAGGTTAGGTAGAACTTTTATATCTCAAATAATGCTTTCCGGTGAGATCTGAGAGAAATCAAGTGTCGGACATACATGGGTCTTCAGATTTAATGAGGCGAACACCTGTAGCTAGCCATAGAGGAAATATTGGTTATTCCAGCTGTCACAGCACGAATGGAAATGAATTTCTCACTCTTCAAACATGCTGTTGTACCCCAAATTGTCTCCTATAGCACATGATCAAAAGTAAGGGGATTTGGGGAGAAATTGCAAGCAAAGAAATGTTAACTCAGGGTAAAGAAGGTCAAACTATTAGTTCTTGCTAATCTTAACATGCTGTGACATTTTGGGGTTCTAGAGTGCAGCTTGAAGACATCCTGCAAGCTGTAAACATGGAATTAGATATAATTATATTATCTATGGCCTGGCATGTTCTTAAGTCGGAACAAAACACATGAAAAACTATATGTGCAGATTAGCCACAACTCCTGTTCTGTGCAGCAATCTTTCCATACAGCCCAGTAAAAAGTGTTACCTGGACTGTTTGGGTGTCATTTTATATTAAGATGATGTGGGTAAGAAAGTCCTGCCAGGACAATCGAGATCCTAGTTAAGTCAACTTATTTGCATACAGCTCATTATGAATCAGACTGGGCCATGTTGATTGCAGGCTTCCTTTTAGTAGTTAGAATTCTGGGATTCTCTTATGGCTGTGTATCCTCTTACACGAAGCCGGAGTTCTAGCTGAGAACAACTGTACTTTCTTCTTCCTTTGTACTTAAGAATCCCCAAAGGGCTTGTCCCAGTTACAGCAAGAGCCCAGCCAGGCACCTCAGCTATACAAGTGCAAACTCATTTCATGGCAGTTCCTTGCCTTTATTTTATTGGCAGTAGTGGATAGTGCCAACTCTCATGCTGCTTATTCCTGCTTTATATTACGCCCAAAAGTCTTACAGGGTTCTAAAGCAGGGGCCTTCAAAAGTGTCTTAAACATCTAAAGCCAAGTCAGCTTGTGGTCCACAAGAAGCCTAAATCCGCTCTTTCTCGGAGCAGAGAGATGTAGCCATCTATCTTTGTCTCTGCCAGGTGTTTGCTTCACAGTACTGAATGTATATGATCAGCATTAGAGTATCACTGCTAACTGCCGCCTCCTTCACTGCTTGATGCCTTATTGTCTGTGATAGCCCATATCTGATCTATAGAAGCAAAAGTGAAAATACTGGATATGCAATATTTGGGTGGGGAGAGGGAGGAGGAGAGCCATCCCATCATTCACAGAACAAAGGCACTTTAGTCTCAGATGTCAGGGGATTTGGTCTTAGGCCAAGAGTTGTGCAAGAGAAGTGTCTTTCATTTGGACAGCCCCTTGTGAAGTACTACGTGCTTTTAAGGGTAAGAGTAATGCAGTAGCTAAAGCTGATCTGGTCTGCTTCACATCTTTTGAAGAAAGGGCAACTGGCATGAATTGCTCTTTTGTAATCCAAGTCAAAAGTGTGTCATGATGTCACACTGTGGTTAAAACCATTCATTAATGGAAGGCTGTACTGCAGTGGTATCTCATGTTGCTGATTCTGCATGTACAGCAGCACATGCCTCCAGTTAAAGCATTCCTCTCCTGCCTGATGTAAAGCTGTTCCAGTAAATGAGCCCTTGCAGCTCTCATCCCACACCCACCTACCCCGAAAAAGTTAGGACAGCTTGACTTTCCCATAGAAAATCTGGTATGCCTTATTCAGGTTTTAGGAAAGAGGCTGGCAAAGTGTACAGTGACAAGGTCTCATCCTGTATCAACATGCATTACTGGAGTGAGATATGCCAGGATTCAAATGAACCATGGCATAAATGGTGCTGAGTGTTCACACTAGAAACTTAAAAGCATAAATACAGAGAGAAATTTACCAGCCCAAGCCTTTTCGTCAGTCACTCAACTTCAGTGCTTTACCATCGTGGCAAGATTGTTGTGTAAAGTACCGTATTTTTTGCTCTATAAGACGCACCAGACCACAAGACGCACCTAGTTTTTGGAAGAGGAAAACAAGAAGAAAAAAATTCTGAATCTCAGAAGCCAGAACAGCAAGAGGGATCGCTGCACAGTGAAAGCAGCAATCCCTCTTGCTGTTCTGGCTTCTGGGATAGCTGCACAGCCTGCATTCGCTCCATAAGATGCACACACATTTCCCCTTACTTTTTAGGAGGGAAAAAGTGAGTCTTATAGAGCAAAAAATATGGTAATTCACGCAGGTTTAGAGGAGTGATGGGATTTAGCAGTAGAGCTGGATCTTTGAGCTGAGCTGAGAATATTCTTGCACGTAGAGGAAAGAATCTAAGAATTGTGAAGTGCCTCATTCTATGTGTGGTATAAATTGGGGGGGGCGGGGGGACTCCTTGGGTGAATTTTTTCTCTCATTCTAAAATAAGAGGCACTGTGAGGGATATTGTTTGGGACTGAAGCAAGGGCACTTAATTTTGAAACATGCTTCACCCATCTCTTCTCTATGTTTAAATTGATGGGAGGAAAGTTCTTTCCACTGACTAATACTTCGATTTTTGCCAATGCCAAAGTAATTGTAGCTGGACCTTTCTAAGGCAGCACAAACCAATGCCTCCTTGCTTGCAGCTGTCATTTCCTTGTATCTATTTATATTTTTCTCACTTATCAGAATGTATATTTTGTATAGCATGTGTAATATGTTTGTCTATTGTAATATACCTTCATCCAATAAAGAGACACAGTGAACTCCTTGGTTTTTCATGGTAAATATAGAGGAAGAGGAAAGTCTTACAAAGGACTAAGTGCGTAGTCCATTTCTTGTGTCCAGTATGAATATATTTTACACTTGTACTGAAGGAAGGAGTTCCTGTTGAATGTTATTTCTGTTCCTTGGAATACTGGTAACTTGTAAGTGGCTGTCCTGAGCATCCTGAATAACTAGAGTGAGTCTGAACTTGATTTTTATCCACTCCTGAGCCTTGATTTCCAATGACATGATAATAAGCTACCACCATGAAAAAAGAGACTTTAGGTAGATGCTACAGCCTTGAAATTACGTTGGGAAGACATGGGTGTTTCACTTATCTGTTAAAGCCACTGGCATATGTTGAAAAGAATTGTCTGCAAATGATATGAACATATTGCAAGGCTATGAGTACTAGACTGTCAATGCTGCTATAAATAAGTTGCTACCCCATAATTACTTTCAGGGCTTCTCATAAGCATAATGAAGAAAGGAGGCAGGCATGAAACTTCAATATGCATCCAACATCTGAGTATCAGTGAAAGTGTATACCAAAGTTTCTATTTGCTGTAATGTTGGCATGTGGACCCCAACAAATGAGAGTTCTAACACCCAGATACTTGGATGCTATGAAGCTGTGCAGCTCCTCACCTTCAGCTTGGATCAAGAAAGCAACTCACACTATAGATTTAATTGGGCAAGGTAGCCTTGTATGCAGAATTAGCCATTCAATTTGAAATATATGTGGAGGGAGAAGCAGTTCAGCATGTAACTAAAATTGGCCTTTAGTGTGGGTTGAGTTGTGCTTCACTAACAGACTTTGCTCTGTGTTCACTTTGACATCTGGTATCAAAGATCTCATTTAAAGAAATACATTTTCCACGTTTACATGGGTTACATGTTTTAACTTATATCAGAATGCTGGTCTGGAAGCGGGATTGTGTGAATTCACTAATTTCCCCACCATATTAATCTTTAAAATGTATTAAATTAAGCCACTGTTATCTGAGGAAAGCAAAATACTGAATCTGAATATTCTCTGTGAGAGGTCTGAAGTGGTTGAAAAAGGATTTCAGAAGGGTGTATTACATACAGCCTTCCCCAATTTGGTGTTTTTCAGATACTTTGGACTATGGCTGTCATCAACCTGGGCCAACCAGCTGTGCTGGCTGGGGCTGATGGGAGTTGAAGTGCAAAACATTGCATAGTCTTTAACGGCCTTCCTTCCTTCCTTCCATCATTCTCAGTATCAGAGCTGCACATGGGGGAACCAATCTCATAAAAGAGAATTCAATAAAACCTAAATTTTAAAAAGACTGCCAGCTGGCATTTGGATGTTTCAAAACTGGCCATCCCATATCTGAGAATTGGCACTTAACTGCTTGCATGTGCCGTGGCAGCCATTCACAATTTTGTAATTAAGTACTGTGTTATCTATCACGGCTTTGTTCCAGTATTCTGCTTTCCAGCTGAACAGCAAATTATTTTCTGTTGAATTCAAGCTATACACCTTTTGCGTCACATAGTTCCTAAATGTGTGTATGCCAAGGGAAAGATAATGTTTTGTGCCTCTTCAGCTGACACCAAATGCATTTATCTACACAGGGAGTTGAAAGTCCCTAGGCTAACAAATGTAGGGCACACAGCTATGGCCTTCATGGCTTAACCATTACTCAATCCCCTGAGTAAAAGATACTTTTGAGCAGAGCTATCTGAGGCAACTGTGAATGAAATATGTGACAGACCTGTCCACCTGCTCCTTTGGCTGAGCTTCAAGTACCAATTTAGGGACTTCTAGTTCCAACAACCACTTCTGGGATCCCTTCAATCTAGACGGAAGATTACTTCCAGATTGTAACCCCCATTGTACTGGCCCAGGGCCATTTTGGTAACTTTCAAGAGGGTTAATCTATTAGACTTAGCATACTAACAGTCTCGGTGGTGTTGGTTGATAAAAGTAAGAACCATAGATACATTCAATTATATGTGTCAAAACTTGTGTTTTGTTAATTGTTCAGAGATTATCCACCATACTTCATACTAGATTATGTGATTGCCACCTCTCATACAGACACTCAAGTTTTAATATCAGCAGAGAGGCGACCTTGGCAGTTCTAGCACCTTTAGAAGGGGGGTGGGGGAGCCAAGATGTGGTGTTTTCCCCCCACAGAAGTGTATCTGGCACCTGCATTGTGTAGTTTTTGTCATAATTTGAGGATGCACATCTTTACCATGGCCTTTGTTATGTTTTAAGAATCCACCTTATTAATTTGATTGTAAATTGTTTTAGCTAATGTTAATACTGCGCTTTTGCACAGGGACCTTACAGCAAAGGGCAGAGAAGAAATAAAACAATCCACATTCAAACATGCGATGAGTTCTGGCAAGACTGTTTTTAAAAAGTAAATATCAAAATGCTAACTTCTGCAGATATTACATGTGCTTTTAATAAGATACTGTCCTGAGCTTTTGTAAACCAAATGTAAAAATTACAAATGCCACAGTCAAGGGACACAAATGCTTTTAAAATTGCATTTTAAGGTGACATATCAAAGCGATTTAGAGGCTAAGAGTGTGTGGTTTTGTGACTCGGAGAATTCCTGGTTCAGATTTCATCTCAACCATATTGTTGAGGGGACATTGCACATGCTGCTGTTCTCTCGCTCTCAGGTTCCCTTCTGCAATACGGAGGTTGACTTTCCTTTCAGAATTAAGGCTGAATACAATGCACTTTTAAACACTTTATGAAATGCCAACTACAGTGGTACCTTGGTTCCCGAACTCAATCCATTCTGGAACTCCGTTCAACTTCCAAAATGTTCGCAAACCAAGGCATGGCTTCTGATTGGCTGATTGGACCTTGAAACAATGCCGATAGCCGAAATGGACATTCGGCTTCCAAAAAACAGTCGCAAACCGGAACACCTCTGGGTTTGTGACATTCGGGAGCTGATTTGTTTGGGAGCCAAGCTGTTCGGGAACCAAGGTACCACTGTATTAGTATTAAATACAGTTTCCAGTACATTTCTACCATTTTCTACTAGCTTGCAGGAATGCACTGGTTTAGAATTCATTATGATAGCCTTTTTTTCTGATGGAGATGTTTGTGCTTCCATCATGGGCGTAGCCAGGATGGATGCAGGGAGGGCAGCTGCCCCCCATCAAGTATATAAATAAAATACATAACTAACTGACCAATTACGTTGTGTATAACTCAGTTCTGCCCCCCTAACATAAAGCCTTCCGCCCAAAAAACAAATCCTGGCTTCCCATTCTCCTTTGCCGTGTTGCTTGATGCTCCAAGCCTTTGACTTGCTCCACCCTTTTCTGCCCTTACTTGGTAGTAAAATCCTATCTTTGCTACCTGCTAAACCAGCAGGCTACACCTGTATGAGCCCTGGAAAAACGTGCACTGGGCACCCCAGCTGCAGGGAGTGATGGTTGACTCACGTTTGATATTCAAGTCACACACTTGGCCTGGTGCCACTTCTAGTAGGAGGAAAAACTTTTGCCCTACTTTTCTCTTAGCTGTTCTTGCCGCTGCAGAGCTAAATACCGTCACCCACAGGACAGTTTCTCAGCTGCAGCAAATTTCAGACTGCCTTGGCCAGAACTGTGCTTTTCCAGAAGGGCACAGGCTCCAGCTTTGCTGCCAGCTGTCGAAACAGCCTCTATTCA
Organism: Podarcis filfolensis; assembly: GCF_964270895.1. Classification (NCBI taxonomy): domain Eukaryota; kingdom Metazoa; phylum Chordata; class Lepidosauria; order Squamata; family Lacertidae; genus Podarcis; species Podarcis filfolensis. Next base: position 64,979,091 of record NC_139609.1, read on the forward strand.
CTAAGAGTTGGCTGCAGCCCTGCTTACTCAGAGCTTTTGCCAGACGGGGGGGGTAGTATTTGCCTTTTTCACAGGCATCCTTGCAATCTGAGTATGTCTTGTCCAGGCAAGGAGTTTAGTTCCAAACTGCTATTTGTTTGTGAACCAGAACTATACTTGCCAGTATAGCTGAATCCCACTGAACAAAGATCCATGCTGGGGTTTTAAATCAGTATTTTGAAACTGAAAATCAATGGGCCGTATCCAGCCAGTGCAACAGAGCTTCCTTTTCCTCTCCTGCCCCATATGCACCCTCAAGATTGACTCCAGAAGATTGGGCCCTCTGGAGCAGATTTAGGGGGTGCATGTGGGGAGCAGAGGAAAACAAGTCCTCTTGTGTGACTGAAACCCCATTGGTGCAACATCAGATGCAAACCAAAATGTCTTAATTATAAACTAATGATTACAGAATCTTGCAACAAGACCACCTGGGGTTGCTGTTAGAAATACCTGCTTTCCTATGAAAGCAGAATAAAATTAAAATCCATCCGTTCTACCTGCAAATATGTCCTGGCAAAAGCACTCTTGGCAGTACCAGCATGAAATCTGGCATTCTGACTTCATTAGTATCCTTTATTAATACAGTATCCTGTAAACCACCCTGAGACCTGCAGGTATAGGGCAGTATACAAATTTAATTAATAAATAATAATAAATAATTAGCATGGCGCGATTACAAAAATACAGGCATTCATGCTACATGCGAACTAGGGAGCAGGGGTCCAAAATCATGTGTGAATAGGAATTATGTAATCAGCTCTTTCCGCTTTTAAGTAGAGCAGACAGCTTGTAATCACAAATAAAATATACAGCAAAACTACTTTTGGTGAGGGGGGAAGAACCCAAACTTATTGAAGATAAAACCATGAATATTTAATAGCCTCAGTTCACCAAGCATATTTAAAAATTAACTCTGCAGGCTGGTGCAGCCAAGATTAAAGATCTGGGCCTTTGGAGGGGGGGGGGAGAGCGCAATGGAAAACAATCGCTTCCTCCCTGGGGTTTCCTTAATAACATTCCTTATTCTAGTAGTTTTGTGTTTATCTGATTCTTGCCTTAATCCTTTGGTGGCTTAAAGATAATTGGATGCTGCATTAGAGCCATTTTTCTCGTCCTTAATTTCTGGCTTCTGGAGTTTAATGTTGTCTCCCTAAACAGTGTGTGGCCTCTGTGCAAACCTCACTGAACGGCGAGGCTCAAGTATTAATGAGCAATGAGCCTCTACAGGTGGAGAGGGGTTTGTCTTCCAGCAACAGGCTCCTTTTTCTCCTCTTGAGGGAGTTGATTGTAAAAACCAAATTGTAAAGGTCTTGGAGAATACCCCTTCCTGCTGAAGGTTATGTGTGCAGTGTAGCCCCTAGATGGCACACTAGCACCGTGGATATCACTGTCAAAGGGCTGGGAGAATTCTGATGGGCGTACTTATGTAACAGCTTGCATCCATCTTTGGCAAGTGCAGCGTGGTGGTAAAACAACAGGAGAACAAAAACACATTTAACACCCAGTAGGCCACTTCCAGAGGATAGGGATGATTGCCAGTGGTGACGAAACCTTGGTTTAGGTCACCATTACTCACTTTGAGTCTGCAACAGCCTGCAACTCACTTTGAGTGTCTGTGCAGTAAGCGTAGGGCTGGTTTAATTGACCCGATTCAGCTAATTCAAGAGTGACTGTCCTGTGCTCACTGCAGTGTTGCTGGAATTGGCCTTGCTGGCTGGGGCAATGGGAGCTGGAGTCCAGCAACACCTGGAAGGCCACATGTTAGCCACCCCTGAGATAATGAGTACAAATGTCACCTATCTGAAAAATTTAGGACTTTCATCTTTCCTTAGGTCTGCAAGGCTTTTCAATCAATGGCTTTTTTGGTATAGTAAGCATGCAGTTACTCTTGCAGGGGGACCTAGATATCTTGCCCTTAAGGCAGTACATCTGTTGCAAAGAGATTGTGGTTGCCGGCGAAATGCAATTGGTGCAATATAATGCCATGAGAAATTTATTTCTGGCTCAGGCACCTATTGGATACAGCCAGAGACAAGCATCACACACATTCTCTAACCTATTCTCTCCCAACTATTGTGTGGCCTTTAAAAAAGTGTGTGGAGTAGTTGAGGTTGTTATAAAAGTAGAACACTCTGATATTATGCCGTTATATAGATGTTTTCAGAAACCTGTCGAAGTAGTAGAGCTAAAATGAAGTTTTTGAACTGTTCCAAAAACCTGCGTTCTGAGAATCAAAACTTAATCCCATAATTCAGACTGGAAAGTCATTCATCTAAGGTGATTTAAACAAATGACTGGAACAAATAGAGAACTTCCTAAATCCTATTTCAAATTGTTCATCATGTACTGTTAAAATGAACTGCAGTTGAAAACCATTGATGTCAAAATGTTGCATATCAAAATAAAAAAACATCCACAGAGAATCTTTGCCATTAAAATACAAATAAGGGTCTTGACAATAATTATTTGCGGCAAATTAGGCTCATCTCTACAAAAAGGCTACCTCCAGCCCTCTCCCCATCAGCTGTTTTCTCCTCTTTTATGAACCTTGAGTCTATGTGCGTGTCCCTTTTGAAAATACAAAAGTCAACAACTATTATTTTTCTGTCCTTAGAACCAGTGGTGGTGGTTGCCTGTGGAAACTATTATAGCAAATGGCAGAGAGGCCAACTGTAGGTGGAGCCAGAACCAATGCCAGGCGGAACCAACTAATTTGCCCCTAACTTCCTCCCTCCTGAATTATATAGTGCCAATATTAGACTATGGAAGAGGAAGCCGACAGCCAGTGTCACTCCCTGGATTGGATGTAGGGCAGGCAGCCAGGGCTGGGTAAGGGCAGATTGAAGTCGGTGGGGAAGCCACCAGAGAAGCTGGTGGGATTTGTAGTGCAAAACAGCTCAAGTGCACCAAGTTGAGAAGGCTGGCCTACCTATACTACCCGAATTACACTGCATCACAAATCCAGAGCAAGGATTAGTAGTATTTCTAGGGTAAATTTAGTAAAGCGTTTCAGGCACCTCTACCACCACCTTGGTTGTTTTCATTCAGTTCTTGATTGTGCAATACTAGGGTGCCCTGAGTTAGGGCACTGAACAGGTGACCTCTGGGCTCTTAATTGTGATCTGCCATTATAAAACAATCCTGTCATCTTAACACTATGCTACACTAAGACAGCCGGTACTTAACACCGTTGCTGTGAAGTCAATGTGTTGTACAAAAGGACGAATCCACTTCCTTTCCTCAGTTTGCTCTTTACCCTGCAACTTTCTAGCCCGCAGGTGGAGAACCTTTAACAGATCGATGGCCACTTTACTCCAGTGCTGTTGAGGGTTGAGTTTCAGAAGTTGGCAAAGCCAAACCATCAAATAGTAAGACCCACAAAGCTATTTCCCAAAGAAACAGATGCACATGTTTTCATTCTTAGTAACTCCTCTCAAGCTTTATCTAGCATTTTCTTCAATGGAAGAAAAGTGTTTTTGTTTTTAAGAAGAAGACGCTCACCAATACCCTTTATGTACAGGGTACTTTCTCTTTGGGAAAGGGACATAGGTCAAGGGTAGAGCACGTTTTGCCTGCAAAAAGTTCTAGGTTTAATCCCAAACATCTACAGGCAGGACTGGGATGAGCCACTGCTAGTCCATGTAGACAGTATAGAGATTGACAGGCAGTGTGACTCAGTATAAGGCAGCGTCCTCCAAGTTTTGACCCTACAAAAGGCAAAGAGACTTGGCAATCCCAGCAGAAGAATGCCAGTGAGGTCGGTGCACAGCTAAACTGCAAGTCCTGAGTTACAGCTATTCGAACAAAGGCAGGAACTATAATGCAGTTGCCTTCTGAAAATTGCATACACGCAGCTGCAGAAGTTTACAACTTCTTGCATGTTTCCAAGGAACAGAAGTCTGCTGAGAAATTTTCCCTTCCATTCCCCCCTCCCCCAGCAGAACTTTTTTGCAGAGTAAGGTGCTGCAATGTGCACACTTTGCACAACATCAAAGCCCTTTCCCCACTCTCTGCTGAAGTGCAGTTGGTGGGTTGGGAGCCAGAAGGCTTAATGAAATCTGGCTGCAGGCCTAGACTGAGAGTTGCTCACCCTGCCCTAGTCCTTGTTCCCCAAACCCAGAATCAATTTTGAAAGCATCATCCAAGCCTCACTTTATGAATGGAAGTCAGTGCTACTTTTAGGCACTCTTTCTCCCTATTGAAGAAAACCTATTTGGAAGACAGAAGAGCTGGTGCTGAGAGAGGCAACTCTCATCATTGCATTGTGCTGTAGTTCCATTTATCACAATGTGAATAAGCCACAGTCAACCCCTTAGGGCCATCTGTAAGTCAGAATAGATGAGGCTTGTACAAAGCTGTGTAGCTGAAATTCAAAGCATTCATGTTTTAGTTTGCATTTTCCAACAATTTTCTTTTATAAAATAATCCTCAAAATGTGTTTCAAGTTTATTCTTATTCACCTTAGTACATACTTGTAAACCAGTTAACTCAAGCTATGGTCATATATACTTAGGTATGTGTGTGTGTGTGTGTGTGTGTGTGTATGTGTGTGTATGTATATATATATATATATATATATATATACACATATATATATAATTTTCATTTTCATTTACTTCCCCAACCTCTTCCTCATTCTTTCCCTGCAGCACAGTCCAATTAAAACTATGGGTTTGTGAGTGTTTTGGACTTCCAGCCACCCCCTTCAAAGCTCTTTGCCCACAACAAAGAGATAATGAGGAAATCCCATATCAGAAACAAGAAATAAAAAAGAGAGAGCACACCCACAGATGATTCTTAATGAAGCACTGCTTTGCTTGGGTCCTAATTCTCACTCAGCCACGAAGCTTATACCAGTCTCTGAGCTGGTTGTCATGAACTGGCAGGATGACAGACAGGAGGACAGGGGATGAGGAAGGAAGTACTCACAGGGTGATAGGGGATGGTGAGGGGATGGGGTTCAGTGCAAGGAACCAGAACAACAGGACGCATCACAAGAGATAGAGGGGGCCCTGTCTCCATGAACATGGTGGGCTCTGTGGTGTAGGGAACAGTGGGTGGGGTGCTCCAGGAGGCTAAGACAGGCAAGGGCCCACAGCCCAGCACCCTAGCTGGCCAGGTGGGGCTCGCTAGTTCTGTGAGGAGGTGTGTGATTCCTCAGGTGGAGTAGGCTTGGAACAGGTGAAGGTCACCTGCCTCATCAAGCCCAGATGCTGCAATCAGCATGCAAAGTACACAAAGGAAGCAGAGCTGAGGTGCTGGGTCTGCTCAACTGCCCTTGTTGATGCACCTTGGCTTGGATTCTCCTGGACCTCCATGGGAAGCTTTGGGCTTGACTCCAGACTGTATCCTGACTGCTGGACTTCAGGTTTGGCTTACTTGCACTGACCCTGGGCTGTGTTTCCTGACCTTTCGACTTTGGATTTTGGACTTGTGTGGATTGTCCCCTGGATTTTAAACTTAGGACTTGACTTACTGACTTGTCACCAGGTACATCAGGGGTTCAGGACACTGCTTCACAAATCATAGTAAATCAAGCTATGGTTTAGTGAGACTATGACCTAGCTCCCAGAGAGGAGCTGGCAACAACTTTGCTCCTGCTTAGTCCTTTTTACTGCTGTGCTGAGCCAAGGTTTGGCTTAGTGTGCCTTCTAAAGTGAGACTCATGGTTAAGCTAATAATAATATTAATAATAATAATAATAATAATAATAATAATAATAATAATAATATCTTTCCCCACCCATCTGGCTAGGCCTCCCCAGCAACTCTGGGTGGCTCCCAACAGAGGACTAAAAACAGGATAAAACTTTAAACATTAAAAACTTCCCTAAACAGGGCTCCTCACTAGGCATGAAGCTGTAATCAAGGCAGCTGCAAGTTCCTTCATGGGAGCCTGCACATTCTCACAGTGGCACTAAACCAGAGTCTGGCTTACTGTGTTGTGCAGACCAGCTTTCTGTCTCTCAGGCTACCCTATCTCATCGGGTCATTGCGGGAAGGAACCACAAATGCCACCTTCAGCTCCTCAGGGAAGTCTACCAGGGCTGGGCCAATATATTTTGCTGCCTGAGGAGAAAGACGAAATGGTGACACCATTCCACATACTAAAGCTGACTGGACTCTTGCATTTGACTCTTACTTCAGTACTGCTGACAGGAAATCATCCTCTGCCACACCTGAGGGCAACAAGCTAATTTAGGGAGTGCTGGGCAGGTTATGTGGCACATGGAACTTTGTTGACTGTGCTTCACCATCATTCCCCATTGCCTCTCCTGAGCAGACAGCCTCATTCTGCCATGTGCCACTAACTATACACCAGAGAAGTGCCTGGTTTGGTTTTGTCATTCCATTTTTGCAGTGCCTGACTTTTCACAACCAATGCTGCTCTTTTGGCTCAGATCAAAAATGAAAATGTATATATATATAACTTTTCAGCAGCCTCTTTTCACCCACCCAAAAGTAGAGCTTGCTACCAATCTGGCTGAAAACAGCTTGAAAATGTGAAGATTTGGAAAAATATCAGTTTTTAAGCACATTTCCTAAAAAGGCAACAGAGATTTTGATGAAACTGAACCTAAACTTTATACTTTAAAAAAGAGGGAGAGTACAACCATCCTATCCTATAGGCCAGAAGACTCATGTGACTGATATAGGCTAGCTTGTGCATCCACCAGCCGAAGAATTGATGCTTTTGAATTATGGTGCTGGAGGAGACTCTTGAGAGTCCCATGGACTGCAAGAAGATCAAACGCATCCATTCTTAAGGAAATCAGCCCTGAGTGCTCACTGGAAGGACAGATCGTGAAGCTGAGGCTACAATACTTTGGCCACCTCATGAGAAGAGAAGACTCCCTGGAAAAGACCCTGATGTTGGGAAAGATTGAAGGCACAAGGAGAATGGGACGGCAGAGGACGAGATGGTTGGACAGTGTTCTCGAAGCTACTAACATGAGTCTGACCAAACTGCGGGAGACAGTGGAAGACAGGAGTGCCTGGCGTGCTCTGGTCCATGGGGTCACGAAGAGTCGGACACGACTAAATGACTAAACAACAACGTGCATCCACAACTTTGGCAGCATCCTAGATGAGGGAACTTTAAAAAAGCCTGTCAGTTGAAACCGCAGCAAATACAATTTCGGACTCCTTGGTGGATGAAGAAGTATAAGCCCATTTCTATGACCATATTTCAGGTGACAGAATCTCCTCAAGGTAACATTTCCTCTCAATCGTTATATGATATATGGCCATCTTGTGATCCTACCATATCCTTTGTTTTCATCTCAAAAATTGTTTGACACAGCCCCGCCCATGCTACACTCTTTCTCTACCCATATACAAATGTGGGATGAGAAAGAGTGTAGCATGGCTCTGCTTTGAATTAGACTATTAGAGACTCTGAAAGGGTAGGCTGAAAATTCAGAGGATAGGGCAGGCCTCATTAGGCTAATATCATTAGCACAGTTTGCTGAATGGTATCGACCCATCCTTCTCTGAAACTCATTTTTACAAAACTCATTTTAACTGCATCTTTTCCCAGTCTCTGTCACTGCAGTTCTTGCCTTTTCTCTGGTGTGCAATGTTTGCAATGTTCAGCAAATTTTATTTATTTGATTTGGGGTAATGGGGATTTAAACTTTTGATTCCCCACCTGCAGTCTGGAATGGTATAGCCCAGCAACAGACCTCTCTCTGTGTGTGTGTGTTTTCAGCTAAGCAAACTTGCTGCTTATCTCTAAAGTCATTATAACAGTAGTTTAGAGTAATACGTATCATTGAACTGAACAGAAAAGTGTAATTACAAACCGTACACACCAAAAAAAGCCCACCTTTCCCACAAAATCTTTGGTTTCATCCTTCAGCTGTTCTCCTCTTGACTAAGCGTGTGACATTTTGTAGCAGATACTCTACTTCACCCATTTTCTAGCACTGAATAACTCAGCTATCTAAACTTTTTATCCCTGTCCCTCGACTCATTAAGATCAATGGTGATTATATAAAGAACATTATTTTTTTTAAAACCAGGCAAATGTCGGAGGCCTGAGTTCCTGAAATTATAGCATGTTTCACTGCATCCATCCCGGCGGCCCTGTTGCTCTGCTCCAATTCTGGAATTTGTAACCATGGGGGGGGAGGCAATGCTATTAGAGCTGCTGTTTATCTCATTTTCTTTCTGACAAGTCGCTATTGATTTGCTCCGTTAAAGGGACATATGTTGATTAAACCGTAAATGTATATTGATGGGTGCTGTTAAAGGGCAGTGCAGGCAACTCTGCGCTCGTGCTCATCTCCATTCCTCACCATGCTCTCGCTACCACAGGGATCCCGAATCACAGCTGCTGGAAGGCTGTTCCTCCTCTCTGCCAATAACATTTCACACTGCGCTTTATCTCACTGGCTGACAGCCACTTTGTCCTGCATTGGGGAGAGGGGAGGGGGGGGAACGCAATCCCTCTGATGATATGCACAGCAGGGTCAGAGCCACGGGCTCTGCTTGCTTTTCCCATATGGAAGCTATTGTGCTGGTGGGGTGGATCCCTCTATATCCAAACGAGGAGAGCTTTCAGATAGCCTTATTCATTAGTGTGCCTGAGTATTTGTCTCCTCTGTGCCATAGGCTCCACACAGCCAACATTCATGTAGAGGCGGAGCATGTAGGAGGAATGCTAGAATTTTGTAGGCAAAGCCAACATGGGTGAGAGCCAAGAGCAGTCAGCACTGCAGAAGTTTTTCTTCCTGCCTCCTCCTTTGCCTGGAGAGGATCACCACAGCTGTTGGGCTGAAGCAGTCTCTACAGCAATTTATTCCACCACCCCTAGCTATGCATGGCATCAGGCTTAATAATCTGAGATGGGTAAAAGAGCACCTGGCATGAAAACTTTTTTTTTTTGTAGCAATTACTTTCATGTAGGCAAAGCTACCTTTTAATTAAACAAGCAAAAATAACAGGCTCCTGAAAATAAACAGAGCCAGGGCTTTTTTAAAAAAGGCAGCCAGCTGCCAATGTATCCCAAGATGACTCAACATGGGACTCAATTTGTGTGTATTTGCCAACATATTGCAATGGGCGTAATTCACTCATACTGTGGGCACAATATCTGTGCTTGGAGAAACCTGGTAAGGTTCAACAGCCGTGTTTTCTGCCCTCCCCACTAGATTTAGGTAAAATCTGCCTATACCTTTAAAAGGCATCTTCCATATTTAGTTTAGGAGGTTAGGTCCAAGCAGGAGACAGGGCTAGAAGCTAGTGAGAAAATAGCTAAAGGAGAGAAAACATGTTGTACATAGTTCTTTAATAGAACTCTCTTTTTTGCTAACCTGCTCCCCTTTAAACAGAGAACCTTATGACAGCCACCTATGGGTAAGCACATGCAAAAGTAGCATATGGGGCAAGCAGTCTGTATGCCTATCCATATCCTAATTCAGCCCTGTATATCCTCATTTGCACTGCATCCACTTCAAGTGTATTGAGTCCAATGTTCTAGTGCCAAAAGGTCAGCTACAAGGCAACTGACTTACACTGGGAGCCCCAGGCGCCATTCAGAGTGGGCTTATGTATTTTAGCACAAATACATTTAGAGAGCAGTGGCAGAAGTAGCTCCTCACTCTGTTTTTCAAAAGACTGTCCCAACTCCAAAACATCAACAATATCACATATATTTTAAAATATGGGTCAGCACTGCACTGCTATCAAAGCTTTTTCCTTTATCTCTGGTTATTCTGAAGTACTAAAAAGTATTTCCATCAAATTCTTTTGAAATGCATGGTATCTTGGCAGTTTAATATTTAATATATGCACAAGCTTGTATTTAAACCTTGCTCTGAATTTTCATCCCTCCTAAAAACCTTGAAGTTAACAAGAGCTAGTTATCTGGGCAGCAGACGGAGGAATAAGCAGTTTACCTGGTCACAGTCTTTCCTGCTATGGTGAGATGCCTATTTAATCTATTTAAATAGATTTCTGTTTAAATTACAGTTAATAATTTATACATATAGAATGTCACATGCACATTCTAATGCAAATTTATATCCTCTTTCCTTACATTTTTTGATAATTCATTATCTTATAATTGGCAATATATAAGTGGTACACCTCAATCTACATCTAAATTACGGCACATCATGTGTAGTATAACCAAAAACTCTGAAAACTGGCCAGCAGAACTATACAAAGACTTGCTCAAGCTACCAATTCAATTGCACCATCCTATGCATGTCTACCCAGAGGTAAACCACACTGAGTTCAGTGAGACTGTGTAAGATTGCAGGATCGTCCTCATAAATTTCCTTAGTGAAGCAAAAGGAGCAAAAAGCACAAGGCCAGCCATGGCACAGAACATTTTTCGTTTGCTGTTGCTAAACTACTGGGAGTCAGAAATCCTTGCTGATCTACTACTGCCCATAGTTCCATAGTTCCATAGTTGCTGATCTACTACTGACCATAGTTCCAACAAAAGATCCCAGTCGACATTTTGTCATGTGTTTCTCAGCAGCCCATCTACCTGGCATCTGTGTGTCTTGTCTGTTGTGACCCAAACCCTCCCAGGTTGTACAGAACCTCAGAATGTCCATCTTGTTGCTTCTACCTCAGCCTTTCCCCTCTTATTTTGGGGGCGGGGTGTTTCTATGCCAGAAACAATTGCATGTGAAATTCAGCAACTGAAGGGCTGCTGGGGAAGTTTCACTGGCTGAATAATGTCAGCTCACTTTGTCAGATCATCGATAAATGAGGTTATTATAGAGGAGAGCTTAATACTGTCTAAATTGGTACAGTGTGTGTTGGGGTGGGCACTTAACTACTTTAAAAAGTGTGACATAATTTCAGGATGGCTTCTGTTAAAAGGTCCAGCACCCCTGCCAGGGGGAAATAAAAATGCTGATGAAACTGTTTTCAGCACTGAACACCCTAAGGACTCGGATAGCTCCAACTACAAGTATTCCCCCCTTCAAGCCATGAGTAGTTTTAAAGACCTAATAATGTGTGGCCATTTTGCTGGGTTTCATTTATTATCTCTCTTGAGCCAGGTAGGTCTCTTGAGCCTTGAGGTTATATTCCATTTTTCACGCTGTCAAGGTTTTCTCCAAAACCCAGGAGCACTAGAGAGTTTACTTTTGGTTTTGAAGTGACAACTGATATTCCTAAGTCTGGTCTGCAGTAATATAATAACATATATTATTGCAGGAAAGACTCAGGAATATTAGTTGTCATTTCAAAACCCAAAATGTGTGTGTGTGTGTGTGTGTGTGTGTGTGTGTGTGTTTATCTATCTGGCTATCTCACAGTGAGGACTATAGACAGTGAGAAGGCATTTGCTCAGCAGGTCTCTTAAATTTCTGCTTATTTTATCAAAAGCTTAGCATGTTGCTCTGATGCTCTTTTACTTCCTTAGAGACAGTTTTGAGATTTAGAGCAACCCTTGGTTTAAGGCGGTGATTCTGAAGTCATGTCCCAGGGCATGCTGCTGTGACTTGAATGTAATGTGAGAAATAAATTGTATAAGAATATAAAAGCTTGCCTAGATGATCAGACCAAAAGGCCTATATAGTTCAGCATCCTGTTGCTCACTGTGGCTAATTAGACACTTTTGGGAAGCCCACAAGCAAGTCATGAGGGTGATAACCATTGGCAATCCAAAGCACTTATCCATCCCTCGTTAGAGGGCCTACTCGCAGACTTCTAGCATTTTTCAACTTCTAGCTGCTGCCAAAAGAAGCACATCCTGTTCTATATTCTTTTTCTTTGGCAATCACTCATAGCTGAGTAAGATTGTCTTCCATGAACACACCTTTGGTAAAGGCTGTTCTCCAATTGGAGCGCTCACAGGCCAATGTTTCCCAGTTGTCAGTGTTTATACTATATTTATTAAGATTTGCCTTGAGAGAGTCTTTAAACCTCTTTTGTTGATCACCAGTATTACACTTTCTATTTTAAAGTTTGGAGTACAGACGCTTCAGGTTACAGACTCCGCTAACCCAGAAATAGTACCTCGGGTTAAGAACTTTGCTTCAGGATGAGAACAGAAATAGCACGGTGGTGGCACGGCGGTAGCCGGAGGCCCCATTAGCTAAAGTGGTACCTCAAGTTAAGAACAGTTTCAGGTTAAGAATGGACCTCCAGAACGAATTAAGTTCTTAACCAGAGGTACCACTGTAGTTGCTTTGAAAGACGATAATCAGGCATCCGAACAACATGACCAGTCAAACAAAGTTTATGTTGAAGAATCATTGCTTCGAAACTCGTGATCTTGCTTCTTCCAGTACACTGGCATTAGTTCGCTTGTCTTTCCAAGTGATATGTAAACTTTTATGGAGACAACATTGATGGAATCTTTGGAGGAGCTGGAGACGGCATTTATAAGTGGTCCAAGTTTCACAGGCATATAGTAAGGTTGGTAATACAATAGCTTTGTAAACAAGCATTTCGGTTTCCCTGCAAATGTCCAGGTCCTCGTACACTCTGCCCTTCAATCAGGAGAAAGCTGCACTCGCCAAGCTCAGGCAATGCTGGATTTTGGCATCAGCGTCGGCCCTTGTGGAAAGAGAACTGCTCAGCAAGGAGAAGTGATCAACACTTTCCAATGTTATACTATTGAGTTGGATTTGTGGTGCTACAGAGGTGTTTTTTGTGCTTATTGGTGCAGCACTTTGGTTTTTTGGATGTTGAACGAGAGGCCAAGCTTTTCGTAGCTCTTCGCCCTTGACCCTACCATCTATATCAGTGAGAGAAGGACTGGAGTCAGTCCCAAGAGATAATAATGTTGGGACTTGGGTTACAGGAAGGAATTTGCAGTGCTTAGTTTTCTAAGAATATACATTTCTTAATTAATTTATGGCCCCAGGAAAATAACAATGGACTACAGTATTTGGTTGCATGAGGCACTCTGTAATATAAACATAAAACACTGAGAATGAGTTCTTTTGTCACCTAGGCAGTCTTTCCTTGTGAAGTAGGGCAGCTTTTATAATGTTCCCTGTGCATATAATTACAGGAATGGCTGCACTGGCTGCTTTTTCCAGAAGCTGTTAAAGGCTTCTGTCCATACTGTCACTATAACCCCACACAGCTAATTCTTGCTTGTCACACATTTTTCTTAAAGTTTTTGTTCGTAATCTAGTCATGCTGCTTCCACACTGGGCATTTATGTGGAATAGTTCTTGTCACTCACATTTTCAGAGCATCTGCAGGATGTTGTGATGAAAACATATTACTCCTAATGTTTCTTTGTTTCCTCCCAGCTCACAAAATCCATTTTTTTAAAAAAGCACCATAGAACAGCTGCACAATTTCTCCAAGTGTAAATGACCCATCACACAACTGTTAGTGGGTTGTTTCATTAGTTATGGCTTGTATAAATTGCTTTAGCCATTTCTTTCTCAGCGGTATGCCTCTCCTCTATGAATCAGTTCTATCACTTTAACGCTTCCCTTTCCAAATAACTTCAACCTTATATCAGTTTGAGGAGGAAGACCAAACATGGCTCAGTAGTTGAGTCCATTCTTTGCATGCAAAAGGGCCCAGGTTCAGTTCCAAGCATTTTCAGGTGGGAATGCCCCCTGTCTGAAACCCCAGACACCCACAGCCAGTCGGTGTAGACAAGACAGAATTAGATAGACCAATTGTGTTACTCAGTATAAAACAGCTTCCTGGCCCTTAAATCCCCCTTAAATAGGACGTCTCCCCTTCTAAAATGTATGAGTGCTGGCTCACTTTCAGGAAAAGAAAAGGTGGATATTTCAAGCTGTCCTTTTATACTTCAAGAGCATTTCAAGGCCCCATCCATCAATGTGTATATTACAGCTGTCTGCTTTATGAATGAGACCCAAATATACTCCTTCCAGCTCTGAGGTCACAGAAGCACTGGGAACACAGTGATGATTTGGCTGAAGAAGCATGCTCCAGAGCAGAATCAAGGCAGCGTGCTCTCTCTACCATCAGGTTAATTGTTCAGATGCATTGCCCCATCAGCAATAGCCCCTGACAGTAGCACAGGTGAAGTGAAATTACCATAATGTCCTTTGGAGCTCAGTTCATATTGCAGCACTAATGCAATCTCTGGCAAAAGGCTCAAGAACTGTAAGCAAAGGCTAGCTGATGAGTCAGCTCTCTGCCAACTGTTCTGTAAATATGCTAAGTATGAAGCAGCCTTCCCTAAGGAGGCTGCAAGCAACTCCCTCCCCTTGCCCTTAGTATTTGATCTGTAAAATGAGAGATTCTGGGTCTCCAGCAGAGCCTGAGGATGCAGATACAGTAGCATTGGGGTGATTAATTTTTCCTCTATACGGTATAAGGAAACTTAACGACAATTGTAGAAATTGTCCTGCTTGCTTTGAGCCTGAATAGCCATTTTCAACTTTACTCTGTTCAGTAGCAGGTCCTGTGGCAATGTGGATTCAAATTAATTGGCAGTTTTATTTTTGCTTTTGATATCACCTGTTTGGGAATGTTGATACATGTTTGTCAAATGCAAATCTGGACCGTACTCCATGAAAGCTGCACTACGCCATCCTGTATTTCTTAGGAAGGCATCCTAACTTCCCCTTGCCAGCCCAGCAGGGCTCTAAGGTGCACTATGACTACCACTGCATTCACAACCCTGCCATGCACAGTGGCCAGCATGGAAGGTGGGGGCAGGAAAATCACTGTACCAGCTTGAACCTGGTGCAGCAATCACATCAGTTGCTGTCATGTGATGGCAGTGGGACCAGTTCAGGATCCAGTGGGAGGGACATCTCTGCCCAAAGGGGTTTTGGATTGCTCTGCCTAGTCTTTAAGGTGCAACAAGATTGTTTTTGTCTTGATTGCTCAGCCATTTTGTTGATGCTTTATTTGTTGGGAGTAAAGCAACAATGCTTGCAATTTGTTACCTGAACCAGGGTTGGGGGTGATGGACAGAAAGGCAACCTGCTCTCCCTCTTCGCTGATTCTATCTCTTTTAGTTAACTATTCGTTGGCATTTCTTTCCAGGCTTTACTTCCTTTCTCCTTCTTCTCCAAGCTCAGTCAGCTCATGCCTCCAAATTGCCCACACGTAAAGCTTGTACTCAGAATGGCTTTGTTTGCCACGAGTAATAAACCCTTTATCCCTTCAACCAGTCAGACTGTTTCTTTCTGCACACTGCTGCAATATATTTACAAAACTCCAGCACAGTGACTTCCAAGTTAATTTGCTTAGAACCATGCTGTATTCTAATCTCTAGGTGGTCCTCAGAAAACAAGGATAGAGATGTGAGACTTGTGGTAGGAAGTTAAGGGAAAAAAGCATATGACTGAAGTTTAGTTTTAGTGACTGAAGCAAGGAAACAAAAGGTGTGCAGAACAAATGGCGGAGGTGGAGAGGCTGTCTGGTGCAAGAGCATGTAAGGCAGAGCTTTTCAAACTTTTCATGTTGCTGACACCCTTTTGTTTTTGTTTTTTTATAGAATATTTATTGAAGTTTTCAAAAAATTAAAAAAAAAACAAAACACAAAAAAAGAACCAAAAACAAACATATAACTTTCGATAACATTTTTCCTTGACTTCCCCACATCTCCCCTTCTTGTATTCCAATTCAATTTTTAATTCAACAAGTTCCTATCCCCAAATTTTACCTTATTATATTTAAATCCTTTTGCTTAACCAATTTTAACATAAATCTCAATCTTTATACATCAAAACTTATTCTTAATACCTTTTTCTAAAGTCAACCCCAATTCCATTTCACGATTTCCCCATTTTAATCTAGAATAGCAAAACAAATTATTTACAAGAAAAAACAGAATATATTTGTACCGCCTTTGGATACCCAAAACCCCACTCCCCGCTTTTCCCGGTTTCAATCTCCAACCAATGTCCATCAGTCCATCTGGTATCAGCCTGGTGACCTCACATCCGAGGCCCTTAAGTCTCTCTCCTTTCCTCTCTGCCGTTTTTTTTGATAGTCCTTTATGATAAACGCCAAATCGCAGAGAAGCTCTGTCCCCATAAGATCCATACTTCTTCCTGCCAGGCCTCCATATTTAAAATTGTAATCCAAATCTTGTTTTTTACTTCTTTTAAATCCAAATGTCCCAAAAACTCCTGCTTCCACTTTAATCAGATTTATCTTTTCCTTTATATCCATCTTTACGGGCCTTTGGCCTGCCAGGTCTCCATATTTAAAATTGTAATCCAAATCTTGTTTTTTGCTTCTTTCTTTAATCCTCTGCTGCATTATAGCTCCTCCTTCCTTTCCCTCTAAATTGTCATGTGTAGCTTCTTCAAGTTTCTCAAATTTCTTTTCTTGTTCAGCTGCAAGAGTTTTTAGTTCAAAAGCACAGTCCTTTTGTTCTGGTACCAAGACTTGAGTCAAGTCCCTTCCAATTTCCGCAGGTTTATTTACTTTTTCATTCAATATTGTAACATTTCTAGCCAAAACAATGCTTTGTTCTTGAAGTTTTCCCAGGCTACAAAAGATCTTCTCAAGTGCAGTCTGTATTTTTCCACTTACAGCCATTCTGTAATGTCCCAGAGCCCCCTCTAGGGGAGTACTGGTTACTTAGTATTCCTTCCAATTGTAAGTCCAAAAGTCCTTTATTTTCCTTAATTTTCGACAATTTGTTACCTAAATGTAACAAATATGACCAGCCGAGGCAATAGAAACAAAGTTCTCTCTCTCTTTTTTCCCTCTCAGCTTTGACACCTAGTTTGACAGCTGTCAAAGTCTTTTAAATCTCTCCAACAGGCTCCCTCGCGGATCGCTCCCGGGTCCTGGGGGGGGGGGGTAGCAATTCCACTCTCAAAATTAACTCTTATCCTCCAGCACATTCACTTATACTGCCAAAACGTGAAATTAGTTACTTTTAACTTCTCACGAAGAAGATGTTCTTTTCAACCTTAGTTATCTAGTCCTTGCTTTAAAATGTTTACAAGAGGGGGAGACGGACTTCCTCTTTGCGCCTTCCCCGCTCGTGCCGAATCAAAGAAGGAAATTTTTAATATCCAATTTCCGTAATACTCACGGGTTGTTACTTTTAGTCCAAATTTCAAAGGAAGAAGTCAGCGCTCTCCAACCATGGCATGCGGCTTCGCTTCGCGGAGACGGGTAAACAGCTCTCAGCTCCGCGCCACTCACCCCCGGTATGTTCCGGAGCCTTTAAAAAGGCTCCTTTGCAGCGGGGGGGGGGGGCGCGCAAATGGAGCCCGCCGAGCCTTCAGTTCACAGGCTTCCCCGCCTGTGATTTTTTTCGGGTCCCCGCTTCGCCGTAGCGGTAGAACCCTAGCTCCACGAAGCAGATTTCCTCCGGAGATCGGAGGAAATCCGCCATTACCGTTGCTGGCGCTGACCGGAAGTCGTTGCTGACACCCTTTTCACGACACAGTAATTCAGTTTTACTAGCAAACCAGAGGTTAAGAAGAAGAGTTTGGATTTGATATCCCGCTTTATCACTACCCTAAGGAGTCTCAAAGCGGCTGACATTCTCCTTTCCCTTCCTCCCCCACAACAAACACTCTGAGGTGAGTGGGGCTGAGAGACTTCAAAGAAGTGTGACTAGCCCAAGGTCATCCAGCAGCTGCACGTGGAGGAGCAGGGATGTGAGCCCGGTTCACCAGATTACGAATCTACTGCTCTTAACCACTACACCACACTGGCTCTCTATCACCTTTCCAGCCCCAGGAGGCACATCCACGTGACATGCCTACACACTGCAGCTGACACATTAACGTGTCGCGACACACAGTTTGGAAAGTTCTGGTGTAAGGATTTGGAAACAAAATGAAGGTTTGAAATGAGGGCAAGAAGGGAAGCCAGTGGAGGAAAAATAGCAATACATAGTTGTGAGGAAAAACAACAGGCAGAAACACAAGATGGACAGCAGAATTCAAAACAGGAAAAAATATGAGAAATGAGCAAGCCAGTAAGAACAGCATTACAGTGATCAGATAAAGAAAAGGGAGAGAGCCAGTATTTTAGCTGCATTGATGGAAAGAAATGATGAATTTTTAAAAGAGCAAGAAGGCGCTGAAATCAGCAACACTGAAATGAATGAAGAAAATAGTAAAACACAAGCCCCAAGTTATAAACCGTGGGAAAAGAAGAAATAAGAATTTTGTTGAGGGACAAAGAAAAGAAACCAGAAACAAAGAAGACTTGCGGCGGGTGGGGGAATGGGGCACCAAAATATAGGGTGCGTTCCAATGCTAGTCAGGTTAAGAGTAAACACACTGAAACCAATTAACCATTGATTCCAGTGGATCTGCTTTGATTTTGACTAACTCGTTATTAGAAATAATAAGCTTTAAACAGTGAGGAAACATCCAGGATGTAACAGCCAAGAGATAGAAAGAAAGTGTGGCAAAATAAGAGATTTAAGACTGAAATCTAGGAAGGACGTACTTACAAACACTTAAACCACTGAAATACATGGGAATAAATGAAATTACTGGCAATAAAAGGACAGAAAGGTAAACATAAAACATAGCTAATAGAAGACCTCAAGTATGTGGGTTTAGGATCCAGAGATTTGTGAGGGAATGGAGGTGTGGAAATGCTCCTTTACACCTGTCTCCCCACTTATGTAAGTTCCTAGGTACTGTGTGTATAAGTGAAATTGTATATTGTGGGGAACAACATCTAAAAAGCCTGTAAAGTCCCTCTAATCTGCCAAACTCCACCAAAGTCACTCTCTCCAAGTCTCCTTTCTCAAACTCCAACTCTTCAAAGGTCAGTGCAAAGCCTCCTGGGATTGCTAGCTATTTTCCTGATCTTTTTGTGCCGTTTTTGAAGTTTTCCCGCTCTTGGGGAGCTGTTTTTGCCCTTATCACACCTATTTGCAGTTTAAACTGATTTAATTATTTCCTGGCACCTTGCATATACATGGTCATGCATGAGTCAAATGCATGTAAGTGGGGGGGGGGGACGACACACGCCTGTAATATTGTGCATTGGTGCTAAACTGCTTAAGTTTAGGAGTGGGTGAGAAGCTTATTGTAAACCCGACAGGGTCTCCCTCTCCCTCCCAGTGTGTTGTATCAGTTCTTACTTGAAATATGGGTTGAGGGATATGAAGCCATATACCTTGACCCGAATTTTCCTCCTCCAGAATCCTTTAAGCTCATAGGGGGTCTGCCTCTTTTACAATTTCAGTTGTCCTTTGAGGATTAATAGGGATCAGAGTAAGCAATTTCCCTCCAACCCTAATTAATCCCCCTCCTCCAAAGACTCATTTAAGCTGCAGAGGCGCCAGACCCTCTGACAGGTCAAAAGTTTCTGGACGGGATCCCCCTGGGTAGGCAGAAAGTTCCCTCTTGTTTGTGGCTGGCCCAGTATTTCTGTCTTACTGATTGGCACAGGGCCACCCACTTTGCTATTAGAAGGAATGGTTAGCTAGTGACAGAATGAAATGAATCCACACCAGGCTGATAGGAATCAAGCAAACAATCAGAAAAAGAAATAAAAGACAATTTGTCAGCATTAGACATTCAAGAAGCTTAAAAGCAAAAGAAAAGAGAGAAATATAGGATGATAACTAGAAAGACAAGATAGAATCAAAGCAGGCCCTTTCAAAATAGGAGAAACGAGAGCCAGTTTGAAATGAGTAGGGGTGAAAGCCTGATGAGAGGGGGGAAGCATTGTTTCCTCTATTCTTCTATTATTGTAGTATTCAGTGATGGAAAAATGGATAACACAATGTTTATTTCAAAAGAGGGGGAAGGAACAACTGTTTCCTGTGAGTTACAACTTTTATCTGGAATTTGCAGTCCTTTATATTTATGGGATAGTGGAGGAAACCATATATTTCCCATCTTCTGGCTTCTCCACTAATGTTTTCAAAATCTGTGTGAACATCTTGTGACAACAACACCTCCAAACCAGATTGCTGGATTTCTGATTTGCTTTCAGCATGGGAAAATTGGTGCAAATAAGACCTGCTTCTATCATCCTGGATTGCTGAAAACAAAATGGCTAGTTGTGCTCAGGTGAGGGGGAAATGAAAGTAGAGGTGTGGTAAAAGAGAACATCTGCTGGAAAAAACACCATACATGTGACAAACTACCCCTGTGGGCTAATAAACTGCATGCATTATGTGTTATTTATACTTACTGTATTGGATTTTCTGTGGTAAGGGGACATTTGGATTAAATGTAATATATGTGCATGAGCAGCACTGATTCTACACCCCATCTGGAATCACTCTATTCTTCCTAGTTTAACCTCACTCTTGAAACATATCACAGTGGACAGCAGTGGAGATGTCATCAAAACTCATATTTATGGACTCATAAATGAGAGTTTCTGGAGAATGTGTAATTCCCCTCTCATCGGAGAAGATTTGGAAACTGACTTCTTTTCTAAGCCCCCTCCCACTGATCCAGTCCTTTGAGTTTTACCCTGCCTTTCATCCTAAAGTAGGATGAACACTGCAGTAGTGAAGGCACAAAGTAAGAAAGAGTTAAGGTGTCATTTGGGTGGCTAACAGCCCTACTACATCTCTAAAGGACAAACCCATTCCAACTTGTCATTCCCTGGTGCAAGGTATTTTTCTTATATTTAACAATGGGGATCTGAACAAAAGACATTTCATTAACTTGACTATCACTTGTGTGCAGTCTAAGCTGCTAAACTGGCTTGTTCATCAGTTTTAAGGAGCGGCTTCACATTCTGGTTAATGTCTCTTTCGGAGGCGTAAATGTAATTCATCCTGGTATTTAGAGAGAGAGAAATCACTCTGAATCCTGCTGAGATTCATTGTCCGTAATGCCTGGCTCAGAACGGTGCAGGGCCCCAAACGTATACTGAACACAAGGGAATGATTGACAATGCTGCATCAATTCCTTAAAGAAATTTGCTTTTAACTGAGAAGTACTGAAGGAAGGTGTGGTGGAGGTTGGAAAAGAAGGCTAAAGGGAGGGCGAAGCAAGCCAGGTCCCTCCGTTATAAAGTTTTAATTAATTTAAAAATAATGCCTGGGAAGCAGAAGCCCAGTTGCAACACCCTCTCCAATTATATGCTTTGTTGGCACGAATGACCTGCTGATAACTCAGCACACACCTCCATTTGCATTTAAATTAAAAAGGATATTTTAGAAATAAAGACCTGTTTGTTTGTCTCAGAAGATGCCTGAACCATTAACCCGTACATTCTGTTTGAAACAGGGGAGGCTAGTCCATTAGGGAGAATGAGGCACTGCCCTCCCAACCTCAGTGTCCCCTCAACCATACCTCCATCTGCCTGCCTTCTTACTTACAACTGGTCCTGGGTGGGGTGGCATTTGCTGTCTCCTTCTGCCTCAGTTTTGCCTTTGTAGAACTAAGTAGGGAGGATGAACTAAATGGGAAAATGGAGACCAGCTCAGTCAGTAGAGCATGAGACTCTTAATGTTGTGTTACGGGTTCAAGTCCCACATTGGGCAAAAGAGTCCTACATTGCAAGGGGTTGTACTAGTTGATCCTCTTGGTCCCTTCCAACTTTATGATTCTATGAAAACTAGAATTAATTGGCTCTGCCTGCCATTGGCTCTGGCTCCACCCAGGGCTGTCTTTAGCAGATGCGGCGCCAGGGTGCAAATATCCGCCCAGCGCCCCCAAATTACCATGGATAGTGTTGAGGTGGCCGTAGCTGCACACTGCCAGCCATCCGAGGGGGGGGGGCAACTCTCCCCTATGCCACTGCGGGAGAGCAATCCTCGCAGAGGCTTGGGAGTGAAGTTGCGCCCCTCCCAAGCCTCCGTGGGAGGAGAGCGCAGCTTCTTTTCCAAGCCTCCTCGAGAGGAGAGCGATCCCTGCAGAGGCTTGGGAGGGAAGCTGCGTACCTGTCAGCCATATGGTTGGCGAGGCACAGCTTCCATACTAAGCCTCTGCGGGGATCACTTTCCTCCCGAGGAGGCTTGGGAGGGAAGCTGCAGGCCCCCAGCCTTATGGTTGGTGGGGCACAGCTGGCAGGGGTGCAGGGAAAAGGGAGGCCGCAGGCAAAGCCGCGCAGCTCCCCCACTTGCTGGGGCGCCCCTGAGAGGCCGGCGCCCTGGCGCGATGCACCACTAAGCCCTATAGGAAAGACGGCTCTGGCGCCTCCTGCTGTCTACCAGTTGCAATGGCTACAAGCCACTACTGGTTTTAAAGAGTATTTTCAGACTTGGGGTGAAGTCACAGTCAATACAGGGCTTTCCCATCCTCTTTATTCTTTGGGAACCCTTTTGGAATGGCAGAAAGAGCTCATGTATACAGTGGTACCTCTGATTAAGAACTTAATTCGTTCTGGAGGTCCGTTCTTAACCTGAAACTGTTCTTAACCTGAAGCACCACTTTAGCTAATGGGGCCTCCCACTGTTGCCACGCCGCCGCTGCGTGATTTCTGTTCTCATCCTGAAGCAAAGTTCTTAACCCGAGGTATTATTTCTGGGTTAGCAGAGTCTGTTAACCTGAAGCGTCTGTAACCTGAGGTACCACTGTATTTATGTTTGAGTGCTAAATAGGGCTTGGATTCAAGCACTGTGGCATTCAGGATTACAAACTCTCATAGGGATAAATGTTATTGTTTGTAATGTGCATTATTCAGTTTTAATATAATTATGCAATAGTTGAAACCACTCATAATCCACTACTGAGCCAGGACTTTAAAGCAAAGCAAAACAAGAACACCCCTACAACCAGAAGGTAACACTGCTGCCTTAGCAGACAAAAAACACAGGCACTGCCCAGGCACCAGGATCAAGGGCTTGTCTTTAAAAAGAAACTGCCTTATTTAGGGTGTTTCCTGATATAGACTGTATTTCACTTCATAATGGTTGCCACTGTGTAATAGTCACACATCCCTTTTTCAGACCCTTAAATCGGTCCCCACAGCATTCCCTGCATAATAGTCACAGGGGTGAAAATGCCTTGCCAGTGGGACGTTTTGTTTTGCTCTGAAGCGTTTTGTTTTGCTCAGTAGCATTTTCCCACTTTTGTAAATTAAATGGCTCTTGGTGCAGCTGTTTCCCAGCCTCTTCCCAGGCCTGTCTGTGGGACTTGCCTGTTGGCTGAGTCGGTCCTCAGCCTGTGGAGGATGAGGCAGCCCTGTGGGAGGAACAAAGGCGGTGGAGGCTGAGGAGGCCTGGCTCAAAAGCCGGCAATGGAGGAGAAATGCAGTGGCGGCAAGGTCCGGCCTGGAGGCAGGCAGCTGGGGCCCATGGATGTGCCCAGTGCCCAGTAACTGCTTGCGTTGGGGAGCAAGGGGCAGAGGGGCTCGCGCCTGAGGCAGGAGGGCATGTGCAGCGGGCCTCCTGCTTCTCTGAGTGGGGCGTGGGGCAGGGTTAGAGACCTAGGCTAAGCTATGCATTTACTGTATTTCAATACGTAATGGTCGCCACTGCGCACTCCCCTTTAAAATAAAAATAATAATCAGCATTAAAAAATGAGACCATTATGCGGTGAAATGCGATAGGAGCCATCAGAAAGCAGCAACTTTATGGTAAAGATAGGTGAGGACTTCTGTTTCATTAATGCTATTTTTTCTGTGCTCGAAGCCAGTGTTGAACGAGTGTTGAACGGGGAGACTAGAGTTCAGATCCCCATTTAGCCATGAAGCTCCTTAGGTTGGAGGCAGTATGCTTTCAAATACCAGCTGCTGAAAACCGCAAGTGGGAGAGGAGGGTTTTTGCTGCTGGCTCCTGTTTGTGAGCTTCCTATAGGCCTCTGGTTGGCCACTGTGAGAACAGGATGCTGGACTCTGATTGAGCAGACTTTTCTTATGTTCTTGGAGGTGGCCTTGGGCTAGGCACTGACTCAGTCTAATCTGCCACACAAGAAGATATAATGGAGAGGGGTAAGACCCATGTATGTCACTATGTGGTCCTTGAAGAAAATGTGGGATATAAAACAAACAAGCAAAAAATAAATATCTGCCTACTTTGAGGCGGGAAGCCAAATACACAAATACCTTTTGAACCGGCTTATAGCTTTTCTCTACCTGCACTGGAGAAGAAACAACTTCTTCAACAAAATAGTAGCCAAGGACTGAAACTAGCAAGCCCACTTTCCGCTAATGCTATCCCCTGTATAATTTCCTCCTAGTAATGATTGAACTGGGCTTGCAGTGGATAATGCTCTTCAGCAGGAATTCCTGCCTGGAATTTTCCACTCTGGCCCCTTCTGCACTCTACATCTAAAGATGCGCCATACCACTTTAAACAGCAATGGCTTCCCTCAAAAAATTCTGGGAACGGTAGTTTGTTAAGTCATTAGGAAACCCTTTCCCACTCAAATAGCTATGATTCTCAGAGTAGTTTAACAGTGAAGTCCTTTGTCCAGAGAGCTTTGGGAACTGTAGCTCAGTGAGGGAAACAGGGGTCTCCTCAGTGCCCTTCACAAACTACATATAGATGGGAGATGTTTCTGAGTTCATTTTTGGGTCTGGAGATGGCATAGAAACCTCATCAGATATTGGTCTAACTAACCAGAGCTTTTTTTCAGCTGGAGCTCACTGAAGCTCATCTCCAGCACCTCTGAGGTGGGTGCCATTGCCATTCTAAGAGGGAGACGTTCAGTGAGCTCTGGCACCTCTTTTTCTAGAAAAATAGCACTGGATCTAATCAACTCTGTGTATTAACTCAAAGAAACACATGCCCTCTGGCCTATGCTGCAGGTCACCTGACTTCTTTTCTGCTAATCGTAAAATGCCCTACTGAATTCATTTTATGAAATCATGGAAAGATGCTTTAGATGCCTTTCACTGCCACAAAAGGGGTAGAGGGTTTTTTTTCCTCCTCCTCTATACTTCATGCTGAGACTCCTAGAAGAAAAATGGACCTGGTTTGTGATGATGCTTTCCAGGAGACATAAAGGATGTTTGTTTTTACAAGGAGCAAGCTGCTTTCATGTTTGTGTGTGGTTATATACGCCTCCAGGCATGCAATATTAAGTCTATTTTGGATTCCCGACTGCCAGGTGTAAAAACTCTTGCCGCTTCTGCTGTTAGTTGGCTGGAGGGTTCCATAGGGACACAAGGTTGTCAGCCACAGTAATAATGCTGCTGCAAGGCTACACTCCCTTGCATGCTAATGCAGAAGCAATTGCAAAACTCCCAATCATTTCCTCTCTTGGGGCTTAGGTCTGCCAAGACCAAGGAAATGTGACTATTTGCAATGTAGACTATTAGTACATAGCTTTACGGCAACACAGAATGAATAAGTTGCATGATCACAAAAAGTTGGCATCGTAAAGCTTGAAATCAATCTGAGCATTCCATTTTTTAGTAATAAAATTATTTATATATATATATATATATATATATATATATATATATATATGCATTTGCACTCTGGCAAAATGTGGAGTAAATTGATTTAAACAGATAAAATGAATTTTTAAATGATGTGGTCATTCTTTCTCTCTGCTTCCCTAGTTTCTCTGTCTCTTGTGAGAACTAGCATTTCTGCATTTTTGTGCTTTTCAATCCATCTCTCCTCTCCCTTTAAGGCATTGAATCCAGTCTCCACCCTGTTTGAGTTGGCAGAAGATGAGTGCCGCACCCCATAGTCAAGTCTGACTGGACTTAAACGCTCAGGGGTCCTTTACCTTTTTACCTTTTGTTTTCCCTGGAAAGGGGAGTGTAACTCTAGCCTCTATAGTAGCTTTGCTCAAGCCGCTGGTGACAGCATTGTTCACTGAGCAGGTCTCCTCAACTGGGAACGAACAATCTAGAGACTCGTGAAATGTTAATCAAGTTACATAACTAATGTTGAGGTGATGGAGTGACTCGTGTCAAATTCAACACGGTGTAGGGTAATCAGAGGTGACAGGCTGCAATGCAACCTTACATGGGTAGTAAATATCCAAGTTCAACATGCATAAACATTTTATTTGGATGACTCCTGCACTGAGCACTTTAGACTATATGACCAGCGAGCTATGGAAGTGAGTCCTAGTTTTCTTATCTGTACCCTTGAAAGAAAAAGAAGGAGTTGGAATGATGCCTGCTAGGGTATAAGAAGAGCCCAGGGCAGCTAGGCAGAAAAATTATCCTGTCGGCAGTTCAGTCTACATCAGAGGTTTTCAACCTTTTTGAGTCCATGGCGTCCATTGACCAACTACATTCTTTCTGTGGCACCCCTGTGGGGCTCAGGAGCCCAGTTATGTCACTCCTTGCCTGCAGAGCTGGCAGCCTCTCACCCGTTTTTGAACACATATGCTTCACTCACTGCAAGAATCCCTGCTAGCCCCCACCCCCAGTGCTCTGAGTAAAAAGATCCAATTAATTGCTAGAATGGTTGCATTTCTGCTAGGAACACGTATAATACGGGCTTCCTAATTTCAAATCAAGAAGAATTTCATAACCTTAGGTTGGATATAGTCTCCAAGGGCTCAGAATCTGGTCTCTCTACCACTGGAAAAGCAACTAATAAAACTGCAAACCAATATATCCTTCAAAAAAATCTCTCCTTGTTGGGGCCTCAGAGAACTGCCTTTATTTTTTCTTAATTATAAATACTGGAACACAATCAGATCTTAATAAGATCCTGCCTGCCCAGTTGCATGTAGTGCTTTGTGCAGCTGCTGTCTGCTATCTAATCTGCATTCCAGTGCAAGAGGGTAAGGCAGATCCATTTCCTTTGGACGATAAGAGCTCTCAGGCTTGATTATGCGTAATGGGCTTCTCCCAAGTAGCGTTATTAGTGTGATTTTAAAAGTTTCAGAGAGAGAAAGAACCCCTGAATAAAATAAAATAACGAGATGATTGAAAAAAGTTCTAATGATGGATAGGGGATTTACAAACACTTATAGATCAAGTGATATTATAGGGGCAAATATTCTGCCAGGCTTGGCCATTTCTAACTGGCAGAAGCACTCCCTGCCTTACTGAAGAACACTACCCTCTCCTACAATTGAAATATGAGTTCAAGGATCACTTTCAGGCCTCTGTTTCCCAGTGGAGTGTGGGAGGATCCTTGGATCTTCACTTCAATAGTTTGGTGTCCTGTTCTGAATGCATTGAAACAAGGGAAGGGGAAGGGCCATAGCTCAGTGCCAGAGCATCTACTTTGCATACAGAAGGTCCTGGCATCTCCAGGAAGGTCATGGGAGAGGCCCTAAACCCTGGAAAACCACTGCCAGTCGATATAGACCAGGAGTCTCCAGCCTTTGGGGGGGCCTGTGGGCACATTTGCAAGCAGAAGAAACTCTTGTGGGCACCATACCCACACCCACACCCCAACCCAACCCAACCTATTCTACTGGCTACAATAGGATGCTTCTCTGAAGCCTGATTTAAGTAAGGAAACCCTGTGGATGTCAGGGTAGGTTTTTGTAGGTACATTTGCACCCATGATCACTTTGTTGGTGAACTCTGGTATAGACAACACTGACCAGGATGGATCAATGGGCTGACTAATATAAAGCAGCATCCTACATTCCTTTGAGGTGGTACAAACTAGCATTGCTGCTGACTTCTGGGATTCAGTCCACTCACTTTTTAATCACAAGGCCTTCTGTTCTCCTAGCTTGGTCTCACTGCGTAGGCTAACTTTAGGGTGCAATTCAACTCCCACCCCATGCAACAGCAGTGAGAGTGGCTTGGGAGCCCATGACGCCTAGGCTGACTGAGCCCCACCTTCCAGAATACCCCATTCCAGGGCCTTCTGCTGGATACCAGTCAAGCATCCTGCTGATGGCACTCTCCGTTGCCCACACATTCAGTGAGCAGAAGATGGAAGTGCTATACTGAGAAAGTTATGCTTGGATCACTCTGTGGTTGCTGGTGGGGAGCCAGCTTAGTTGGTATCTCTCTAACACACACAAATCTCTTCCAGTCACGTGCAGTGGGGCTTTGGATTGTTATACTTTCATGACCACCAAGACTCCTCCTTAACAAACCCCAGTTTGTGGATTAATGGAGAAGAACTCCATGAGATAAAGGACACACCCACACCATGCATTTAAAATATTCCCAGGCACATCCAGAGCCTAGCGGGGTCCCTGCTCCTGGCTGAACCCTCCAAGGCCCAGGGCAGGTGTACCCAACTGCCCACTCCCTCTACACGGGCCTGTTGATACTACTTTAGCAGACATGGCTTCCCCCCAAAGAATCCTGGGAACACGTATATTAGGGGTGGTGAGAGTTCTTAGGTGATATGCCCCAGAGCTACAATTCCCATCACCCCTAACAATTCTCAGGATTCTTCAGAGGAAGCCATGGTTAAAGCGGTGTAGGAATACTTTAAATGTATGGTGTGGATGTTTTAAGAATATTTCCTACTGCTCTTTACTTCCCCTACTAGTATATAGGCTTCTGGAAGTGTCCCTTCTTAATGCTGAAATGTTGAAGAAGAGCACTGTCACATTTTCACAGTATTGTTCTTCATCAAGTTCCACGCTAAGTACTTTACGGCACTTTCTCTTCTTAATCTGCTTTGAGAAATGAATTTCAGGTAAGGCTGCCTGGCTCCTTTGCTAAAAAACATTTCCCACGCTTCCTTTTGCTCCTGTGGCTCTTTGCACATTGAGATGGTGTCTTTAGCAAGCCGTCTGTAGTAACATTCTGGCCTCTTCTGGTGAGAAGCTGTGGGTGATTTAGAACTCAAAAGTGTGTGTAATTCTCTTTACTTTATTCTCCACACCCCCTTTTCAATTCTACTGCTTGCTGAGCTCTTCACAAGATTCATTAGGGATGAGTCAAAGCATTCAATGGAAAAAATATTAATGTGTTCACACCTCTAGACTTTGCCTTGCTAAAAAAAAACTGGTCACAAAAATTGAGATTATTAGAAAAAAAAGGTAATATTACATGTATTAATTTCATTGGTGAGATTAATATTATATTTCTGTTTGTTGTTGCTGTGTGAATAGTTCATCAGTTGCTGATTTCTGCAGCTTGCTTATTAAGGCACAAGCAGAACAGGCAAGATTTTGTAGCTGTTTTCTGGTCAGCTGGCAACCCAGAAGAGATTTCAGAATAAAGAACAGCCATCTATACCCAAAGGCTTTCCATGAAAAGAGCAGGGATATAGAAGGAGGCTGGCTCCAAGTGTAGTGATGACTCCATTTAGTACTGCTGCAAAAAATGCTTGGCCATAGGCACACTTCAAAAGAGTTGATACCACCATTGCCACTCCCCAAGGGAAACGAAGCACTGAATATCTTCATGAGGTTTAAATATTGGAGCTACACATAGAGAACAATTCCTAGCTGACTCACGCAAGCCTGCCAGCCATCTGTACTGTAGGAATGTGCCAAATGTATCCAAAAGAACAGCAGGCAGATGTCTGTAATGGCATGCCATTCACGGCCTGCTGAATTGGCCACTAGAGAAGTCCCATGCCAGCTCCTCATATTAACTTACCACAGTCTCCTTTTCTTGCGTCTTGCATTGCTTTATCACAAGCTTGATTATAGCTTTAAAACTGATATATTGCTCTCTGGCACAGCCTGGCTAACAGGTTGCAATGAAGAATAGGGCTCCTGTACCTTTAATGGTTACATGTTCCTTTTCTTGCGCCTGTTTGTATGTGCATGTGTTTCCAGAGTGTCTGGGGATGACAAGCTGCGTCTGCCAAAATCCCGTCTTCCACACAAGGCAGGAGACCCCATGTTCTCCATCTGATGCATAGGGAATAGGGAAGCCTGTATCTTAAAGGGGCCATGTCGTAGTCACGGTGTGGTTTTGGTTTGCAGAAAGAAAAGAGGCTCATGGAAATTGGGGGTGGGTGGGTTGTGTGCGGTCTGTGGTGAACCCACTCAAGAACACATTGGGACCTGTCTGTGGAATCTGAGCCACAGTTTGAGAAGCACTGTTCTCTGGGATGGAGTAAAAAGATAATGGAAAGACTGAAAACAAAAGGACAGAACTTTGCCCGTAGGAACTTAAAGCCGATTGAGTAAGCCATACACCAGTTCCAGCAGTCTGCATTTCTAATAGGACTGCCTACCTCCTCCCTATGTATACATATCTGTAATTTGCAAAAAAAGGGGACCCATTTGATTCAACAGAACCTCTTTTAATGCAAACAGCATGGGGTGTGTGTCTGGTTGCACTGCACATCACATAACTTGTGCGAGGGAGATTTCAGTACAGGGTGGGCAATTTAAAACCATATTTATAGCACATTGTTCCTAACTCTCAGCAGTTGACTTTTAATAATCTATAGATTTCTCATAAAGAAAGAACATCGGCTCTGAAACATGCTGAGCTACAATAGATGTTCTTAACAGGCGGCACTTTTGAGAAAATATTTCTCCTTTTTGCATTCTTTATGGAAGAGAACTCCCATACTCCCCAACCAGTTGCTCATGATGGCTGGGGCTGATGGGAGTCGGAGTCCACCAACATCTGGAGAGCCACAGATTCCGTACCCCTGCTCTACACACTTACCTGGGAATAAGGTCTACGGATTTCAGTGACTTTTACCTCTTAAGTGTGAAATAATAATCAGGGAAGCATAGCCCAATATGTACATTCAGAAGCTGTAGCCCAATATGTGCATTCAGGCTATAACATATGAGACTTGTTTCCTCCTAATTCTTCCTTCAAGGACTGAGGCAGCAGGAACCTTAAATTTGCTCTGTCTCCATGAAGTCCCTGTAATTTCACTCTTCACCCCACCAGTGAGCCTTCCTTTCCTTCTGACTGTGTTCACTTTACTACCTAAGCCTGACAGCCTTGATTCCGCCCCACCCTCCTCTGCTAGTTACAGAACATGACATTTTTGACAGCTGCCTCTGCCATTATTATTATTATTATTATTTTCTTAATGTTGTTGCTTTGTGTTACTGTCAGCTCAAATCTCCAGAAAGTGCATGCCCAGCCTGTCAGCAGAGGAAGAGAGGAGGCAGTGCAGGTTTTCCTCTCCCTGTCTGGCTGAATTCTGCTGTAAATGCTTGATATGGGGATGCTGGTAAGGGCCAGGGGAGGGAAGGTCTCTCCTGATCAATGTCAGGAGGCAGGGTGTCTCAGAGGACCCCATTGGTTTAGTCGTTGAAAGCCACACAATGAAGGCATTCTGCCATATGCACATCAATGCTGTGTGTAAAAGGGGTCAGGAGAATGTGCTCATGTACGTCCATGACCCATGCTCCAAGTAAACTTGTGGAAGATCCCAAAGAAATCCCTACTGTGCCTGTACTGTCCTTTAGTGGAGATTTAGATCAGGGCAACTGCACGCAAGGAAAACAAAGGCTATGCACACACCATACCTTTAAAGCTTGTTCGAAGCATCTTAAAAAAGGGGGGGGGCACTGTAGTTTACCTCTTACAAAGTTACAATTCCTTAACAAGCCACAGTGCCCAGAATTCCTTTGATGCACAGTGTATAATGTGCCTTGAATGTCCATGGCAGCTTTTAGAACTGTCTAACTGTAACATGTGGGGGACGCGGGTGGCGCTGTGGGTTAAACCACTGAGCCTAGGACTTGCCGATCGGAAGGTCGGCGGTTCGATTCCCCGCGACGGGGTGAGCTCCCGTTGCTTGGTCCCTGCTCCTGCCAACCTAGCAGTTTGAAAGCACGTCAAAGTGCAAGTAGATAAATAGGTACCTCTCCAGCAGGAAGGTAAGCGGCATTTCCGTGCACTGCTCTGGTTCGCCAGAAGCGGCTTAGTCAAGCTGGCTACATGACCCAGAAGCTGTACACCGGCTCCCTCGGCCAGTAAAGCGAGATGAGCACCACAACCTCAGAGTTGTCCGCGACTGGACCTAACAGTCAGGGGTCCCTTTACCTTTACCTTTAACTGTAACATGTGCTTTGGCAAGTGCTGTCTGGGATCACCACCTGTCTGTTTTTCACCCTGACAGTAATGGAATTCGAGATCTATGTCTAGACCCCAATGCTCAAAATTCAGGAAATGGCTTGGAAAGGAAGCAGCTTAGGTGGATGGGTTCTCCTCCATTCCCAGCCCTTGTCTGCTATCATGTTAGTCGTTTATGAGATCTCTGCTTTCCCCTCTACTCAGGAGTCTGGAGGGAAGGAAATAGAAAGGGGTGGAGCAGACAATTATTTAGATCTTGGGTGGCCATACGTCCTGCTTGACAGAAGTCAGCTCTCTGTTTAAAGGGCTGTCAGACCTGGAGGACAATCCTCTACTTGAAGGAGTCCTCTGCTTGAAGGGCAGTCTGGCTCAAGTCCAGTTTAAGGATAAAGAACCCTTAGAAGGGGAAGCAGAAGCCTTGAATTTGCCCATTCTCAGCCAGCACCTGGACAGCAGACTAAGCGGGCGCTTAGGCCACAGTCTTCTCCTCTGTGGTGAGGTGCACTATATTTCTATTTAAACTATGGTAATACATACAATTGCATGTATGCATATAAATTAGCTTGTGAAAATGTTCTGCAAATCTGCACCCTCTTATGGGATGATGGATTTCATCTGTCTTTCTTTGGTTCCCTCTTTGCTCATGTTATGCTCATGATGCTCTGCTTGAGAGCCTCAGTCTGGGGGCAAAGAGAGAAAGATGAACCCTGCCAGCAAGAGCTTTGCATAAGTCAAGTGAGAACAGAGGAAGGCTGAATGGGTAAGATAAATATTGCTCTAGTTAGTTTACTTTCCCAGCCACACTTTTCTCCAAGGCCTGTTGCCCATCTCGTCCAACATTCTGTTGTCCTTGGAAACTTATAAGCAAGGCCTGAAGGCAAAACAGCTCTCCTTTGTTTGTCCCTCCACACCTGGTATACTATCTTTGCACTTGGAGGTTCCACTTAGCTGTTGTGACTAAAAGCCATTTTGATATGATATGCTACTATGAAATTTTCTAATAATTTTTCAAAGACATCTAAGACTCCATCTTACTATGCATTTGAAGTAGTATCATACCAGTTTAAACAACCATGGCATCCCCCAGAGAATCCTGGGAAATGCAGTTTGTTAAGGGTGCTGAGAGTTGTTAGGATACGCATATTCCCCTCAGAGTCAGTTTCCAGAATAGTTCAGCAGTCAATCCCTCTTCTCAGGAAACTCCAGGAATTGTAGCTCTGTAAGGGGAATATGAGGTCTCCTAGCAACTTTGAGCATCCTTAACAAACTGTAGTTATAGGATTCTTTGAGGAAAGCCATGATTACTTAAAGTGATATAATGACAATTTTCAGTGATTTTGTTTTTATTGCTTCAGTGTCTGTTCTTCTGCAGGAGGAGGGAGGGGAAGAGGGTTATGGTTTCTTATGTTTATCTCCTGTAGGAAAAATAATTTAAAAGGTGGTACGATACTGCTTTAAATGTATAGTGCAGATGGGCTTTTATAGACCCTGGAACATTGCCCTCCAACTCCAAAGAAAGCACACCAGAACTCGTTTTCCCATCAAGTGATCACACACCACTTCGGAATTTGTCTCTGATCTCACCAGCCATTCCATGACAGTTATGAAAATGAAACAGGAGCTGTTGTGTTCTGTCAAAAAAATTTCCAGGAAATTAATACCACAATAGGCAGCAAAGGTT
This sequence comes from Podarcis filfolensis, assembly GCF_964270895.1. Lineage (NCBI taxonomy): Eukaryota > Metazoa > Chordata > Lepidosauria > Squamata > Lacertidae > Podarcis > Podarcis filfolensis. The sequence goes on from NC_139609.1 coordinate 65,012,478, forward strand.
ACTGCTATTAAAAAAAATGTGAATCTCACTTTTCAGCCATCTCTGTGTGGAACTTTTCTCCCAAAAAACAGGTAGCTGTAAGGAACCTTTATCCCCCAAACCACCCTTTGCGTACCCATTGTAATGTGTGAAAAGGGCTCATATGCCCAGTGAAAGAGGATCACAAAGCACCACTTACAACAATGATGCACTATAGTGATTTGTGTCAGCAGCACACCATTGAAGTAAACATAAGTGGTACTTCTTGATCCCATTTCACTAAGTATATGAGCATGTTACAATAGACACATGCAGAGAAAACAGACGCAAACAGCATTTGAATAGATTATCAAAATGCTGTTCTTGTCACAGTTCACATTAGAAATAATTTTGAAGTATTTATTGTCTTTTTAAAAGGTTGGAAATCTTAACAGTTTGCATGTACGCACATCATATATGCCCATTGCTGTCACTGTTAAGTCAGGCCTTTTCATAAAGGAAAGTGAGATTCTCCTTGGTTGCTGTGGTGTTGATGTTTCTCTGACTGATAAATAGCCTCCTGTCACCACTGTAGAAGCAGAAAAAAAGATTGAAATGCCAGGAGAAAAACTGTCAGTGGTTTTCCGTCCCAACCAGCGAGGCATCAGCTACTTCAGCAAGGAAACTGTATATTTCCAATTTTGCTTTGTAAATTTGAGGAAGTTTCAAGAAACAGATGAAAGAATCCCTCTCGTGTGTGTTTATGATCCATATGTGCCCCACAAGGCCAGTGAAACTCTAGATGTACTAGGTAAGATATAAAAATCTGATGAGCTGCAAGGGAGCTGTTAGTTCCTTTTCCTCATATGGGGGAACACAGGCAGAAGTACTAAACCTGAAGGAATTCAGAGGGTGATGTTTGAATTGTTTTCCTAGGAACAGAGAATGAGAAGAAGTGAGATTAGTAGAGCGTGGTACAATCTGCACATTGCTATCAATGTTATAGCCTTGGCGCATAGAATGAGAATAAGGGAGAGATTATTTGTGGGCTAGTCCTTGGCATTTTTATTTGGAAACCCCACTGTGACCAGCTGAGATTACTCCTTTAACGCTGTAATCCTATACACGTTTGTAGGAGTAAACCCCACTGAACACAATGCGGCTCACTTCTGATTAAATATGTATAGGACTGGTACATCAGTGTGCATAGCATTGCAGCCATAATCTTACAGGATTGTATGATCAATTTGCCAACAGTAGCAAAAAGATATTATATACAATTTAAACATTTTTATCCTTCTGTAAATAAAAGGGCTCCCGCAGTGGGTTACATGAGATCAATAGCAAGCAAGATAGCCTAGAAGCAGCATTAAAAGGTGAGGTTCATGACTGGATACACTGTCTTGAGCTCCTGAATCTTAGCGTGAATGCAAATTCTGACATACCTTGGCAGGATATTGTTATCACACCCTCATCAACCATTTATTCAGTGGTGAGTAATCGGAAGCAAAGTTGCTGGAATAACAAGTGGGGAGAGTGCTGTTGCACTCGTGTGTCATGAACTGGCTGGATGCAGAGGAATGGTGGGAGGCACCAGCTGGAGAACCTGAGGAGAAGAAGGCTCAGAGGCTGGGGATTGGTGGTGAGACAATAATGGGTGGACAGAGGGAGAAGAGGGAGAAGCCTGGGAGGAAATGGTTTTGGAAGCTGAGGAGGTAACAGGGTTTAGTGAGCAGGGAGAGTCTGTGGCAGGGGGAAGCAGAAGCTAAAGCAAGAGAGGAGGGAGGCCAAGAGGCAGAGATGAGTCAGGCTGGTGAAGAAGCCAGGGTGTCCTCCTGCTGCTGCAACAAGCTCCCATCCCCATTAACATCCTTAGCTTTACTACTGGGACTTGCAACATCCAAGATTCTGCACGCTTGAAGACTTATCACCAGCATCCTTATCCTTTCTCTCTCTCTCACACACACACCCATTCCATATGGTACTACAAGGCTCAAATGATTATCTCTGGGATTTTTGTGACCAAGAAGGACTTTTACCTTAGCTGTGCCTAATTCCTCCCAGAAGTCTAGCCATTGGATCATTCTCTCCCTCTTGTCAAGCTGGACATTTGTCTGCTTTTTAAAGCTCTTCCTGCCTTTAGCAAAAGCTTTAATTTGCTGCAAGCTGATGCCCTGGCCTTGCACAGGCTCATCAATCTACCTCATTGCTGTCTCTCCTTGTTTGCCTGCCACTTCTTTTCCAGACTAAAAACATATTAGCATGCTAACTAGTTTTTTTTAAAAAAAGAAAAAATCAGTCACATTATATATTTTACGCTCCTGATCAGCGTTCTGTGAAATTTCCAGCTGGTGACGAAGAGGCTCTGGAATCATGAATCATGTAACCCTCACACTGCCTCCAATTATAAAAGAATCGATGGAGACTCTAGAATGCTGAAGAAAAAATATAGCTTACTTTGTGCTTTGTATCCTACATGCACACAAAGAACAGCACAAGATGGAGAAAAGGATCCAACACTTCTTCCACACCTGTTAAATTTGCCCCTTTGCAGTACTAATACGATGGTTGGTTGGCAGTTGTTGTTACAGTTACAGGTTCAATGAGATTTTAACCAACCATGCTACTCTCCTTTCCTTAAATGTACTATCCAATCCTAACAGCATGCAGGCCATTTACAAGAGCAATTTGGTATGTGGCTTTAAGAGAAAATGTGTGCTCCAGGTGCTATGTGAAAAGCAGGGGCTCTCATGAACCTTTCAATTTTCTGCTTTCCTGAAATGTAATTCTGAGCAAATGGCTAAGAGTGTTTTAATACAGTATTTCTTTGGAGACGGTGTCTCACTTAAAAATACTTTTGTTCATGTCCACGTGTCCATATGCATCACTGCAAAGTATTTTTAGTAGTAGTATTTTTAGTACTAGTACTGCATAGTATTTTTAGTAGTATTTGATGTCTTGCAGTTGCTTTAATGAAATGCATCTACTTTCATAAAATGCATCTATGAATCTAAATGCCTTTTAAAGTTTCCAAATGTGATTGCAATTCATTGTTTTCTTGACGTAGCAGGGATTGTCCCAAATCCTGGCATTGTGAATTTGATGTCATCTAACCTGGTATCTCATGCAGCTTTTGATTAAGCTTTCTGGAATGCAGAATTCTTTTTCTTTCCTATTTCCAGTATATTAGATTGTGGTCTCTGACAGATAAGTTGTACTTTCTATGGCCTCTTGAAGTGTGCTTTGTCTTCATCAGCCCATTGAATGCACAAGTTAAGTATTGCAAGGCACTCCTAGATAGGGGTGGTCTAGATATCATTGGCAAACAAATGACTTACATACTTGTCTTTTTAAAGGCAAGAGAATCCATAGTAGGCAGCTGCATCTGGCAACCTCACTTACAAGCAATTGTTTCCGTGGCTACATTTGCAGAGAGTAGTCTCTTACATCTGGAAGGAAATAATGATGCTGAGTTGTCTTTTTGGATGCTGAGATAGATGGGCTGGCCAAAAGAATCACAGGCTAATAGTTTAAATTGGACTTGGCAATTGAATCTGCAGTTTGATTCAACAAAATTAGTGGCATCTGAGTGACCTTGAGAGTCTGAATCATGCAGCCTCCCCAAGTTATATGGTTTTTGGATATGATGACACAGGCTTCCTTCAGCCAGGAAAGTAATAGAAATTAATTGTCTGGCTCAGCTTTTGCTCTCATACAGGAGTCCACCAGCCTGCAGCTCAGAAACTAGAATAGGAGTTGGAGGAATATGTATAGCTAACAAAGACAACTTACGTTATCAGCAACAGTTATCAGAGACAACACTGTGGTCTATAAAGCCCAGTTTAGGTGAACTACTCGAGTGTTATTTCAGCAAGCGAATAGGAAGTGGGGCCATGCTCATTAGTGCCTCCCCTGATGTCACACACTCCAGTTAGCCCAGCCCCCTGACATTTGTGCACACAGCACAGACATCTGCAGGGATGTGCATACAGCCGGGTTCCCCCACCGGCAATGTGTATACTGTACACACAGACATGAGTAGTGAAGGTTGTTTAGAGTGCATAGCATCTGGGGGCAGGGCTCACCAGCACCACCCTGCTAACACACTGATAGAATACACGAGACATTTGCCTGAAGAGGGCTATATAGTCAACTGTCGCCACATCAATTGCCCCTTGCTCCATTTTCTGGTTAGAAGTCTCTCACTTGATACAATAAGACAGCAATGGCAGGCATAAAAATGTGACCGCGTTCTGCCGAATTTGACATACTATCTTTGTGGCTAATATGAAAGTGGAGGGAGGGGATTATGAAGAACATAAATGAGCCTCCTGGATGAGGCCAGTGCATAGCTGTCAACTTTTCCCTTTTCTTGTGAGGAATCCTATTCAGAATAAGGGAATTTCCCTTTAAAAAAGGGAAACGTTGACAGCTATGGGCCAGTGGCCAATATACTCCAGCATCCTGTTCTTACTAAGGCTGACCAGATGCCTGCAGGAAGCCTGTGAGCTGGACAATAGCGCTCTCCGCACCTGCAGTTCTCAACAGCTGGCATTCAGAGCCATGATGCTTCTGACAGTGGAGCTAGAACATAGACATCATGCCTAGTAGCTTTAGACAAAGCCTCACTGATAGCTTTGTCTAATGCTCTTTTAAAGCCATCTGTGTTGCTGACCATCACTTCCTCTTGTGGGAGTGAGATTCATAGTTTAACTATGTGCTCTGCGAAGAAGTAATGAAAGGTGGGATTAGAGGGCAAACAATCCCTACTCCACTAATCTATCTTTCACACTGTCAACTATGAAACAGTTTAGAACTAAATAAATAGGGATATAAGAAATGACCAAGCAAGAAAGTCAGTTAGTTTGCTAACTAAGGTACCTGCTCTTGATCCCAGATATTTTTTGCACCAATGCCATTTAAAATACATGGATGTAAAGAGGATATTTATTTCCCCTGATCTGGATTACCTGTTTCATCAGGGATAATTGAGGACACAATATGCTTCAGTTCATTGCTCAATTTATATTATAAAAGCTATAGTTGGAGGGGAGGTGTTTTTGTTGCATGTCCCTAGGTAACCTAACATGCTGTCATTCTCAGCATTTCTCTGAGATCACTTTTAACACTTGCCCAAACAAAACAAAGCTAATCTGATGTCAGCCTATTGCCTAACCTAGATGGCTGCCTGCCACTACTCCTCCACTTTATGTCCAAGCAAGTATACTATTACATAACATCATAACGTCAGTGCAAGTTTGATCCCAGGCAGGGCTAAGTCTGGCATCTTAAATAATAATTTATTTCATGGAGGATGTAGTCCTAATTTGCATACCCTGAATCCCTCCTTGAAGTGTTAAGATGTTGGAGGGGGCTCATCTCTTCATCAATACATACCTGCTCCTGGATTAAGGAGGTGCTTGGAATAATAATAATAATTAATAATAATAATAATAATAATAATAATAATAATAATAATAACAACAACAACAACAACTTACGTACTTATTTACTTATACTCCACCCATCTGACTGGGTTGCCCCAGCCACTCTGGGCAGCTTCCAACAAATACAACTAAACATCAAGCATTAAAAACTTCCCGATACAGGGCTGCCTTCAGATGTCTTCAGAAAGTCATGTAATTGGTTATCTCTTTGACATCTGATGAGAGGGCGTTCCACAGGGAGGACACCACTGCCCAGAATGCCTTCTGCCTGGTTCCCTGCAACCTCACTTCTCACAATGAGGGAACCTCCAGAAGGCCCTCGGAACTGGACCTCAGTACCCAGGCTGGACGATGTGGGTGGTGACGCTCCTTCAGGTGTACAGGGCCGAGGTTGTTTAGGGTCAGCACCAACACTTTGAATTGTGCTCGGAAATGTATTGGGAGCCACTGTAGATCTTTTAGGACCAGTGCAGAGCAAGAAATTCCACAGAGCGGGATACGTAGTTTGCCTTTGTTTCCTCTGGTATGAATAATCACAAGGGTGTCCTCAGGCAGGGAAATTACTGCCTTCTTGTCTTAGAACCCACTGTAGTAGAAGCAGTCATTTATGAATCTGGAACGGGGTGTGTGTGTGTGTTGCTGCTGCTGCTTTAATCCTCCTTCTGTTTGAATGTCTCATTTCACACATTCATTGCACGTTGTAAGAAGACCATGTGAAATGACCTTTCTTCCGGTACTTTTGCAGAGAGATGAGCAAGGATGAAGGCATTTCTTAACACACAAATCCAGCTCATCTGTGTTCCATTTATTTATTTAGCCGGATTGGGGCCTTTCGCTTTGCCACTTTCCCATTTGTGGCACATAATCAGTATTGATTTTTTAAATAAAGGCTTGGAGATTATCAGGTGCCAGATGTTCGTGGGGGCTTCCCCCCCCCCATTTGCCCACTTCATTTTTCTTTCTTGAGTATTAAGTACATCTTCCTGGTCTGTACCAGATGGCATCATAAAATGAAACATGTTTGACAAATCTTCAGGGGCAGGAAGGATAGAGAAATGACAGTAGCAAAGGCTGCTACTGCTCCAGTCTGATGAGACGGAGTTCTTATTCCTGAGCCAGAAAGATATGAACGCTTAAGGATTCATGAGAAGGGAGCTGTGTAGAGAGCAGGAGGGGGCACAGGAAAATTAACTGAATGGATTTGGGTACCTCTTAATAAACGATGTTTCCCCCTGCTTTATTCAGTGACCAAAATACACAGTTTTACCAGTAGACTTTGGCTGCCTGCCGTGTAATTTTAAAATCTCTTGGCAGAAGTACATAGGAAGCTGCCCTGTACTCAGTCAGACCATTGGTCCATCTAGGTCAGTATTGCCTACACCAGCTTTTCTCAACATTGGGTCCCCAGGTGTTGTTGGACTACAACTCCCATCATCCCTAGCTAGCAGGAACAGTGGTCAGGGATGAGAAAGTTGAGAAAGGCTGGTATGTGCTGACTGTCAGTGGCTCTTCCGTGTTTCAGACATGGGTCTCTCCAAGCCCTAGATTGAGATGCCAAGGATTGAACCAAGGACAACTTCTGCATGCAAAGCAGATGCTCTACCAATGAGCTGCATTCCTTTCCCACAACAAGAGCAGTTTGGCCCAACAGTGGCACGTGGGATGTCTGCTAATACAGGCATCCCCCTCCAGTTACACAGGGGTTATGTTCCAGGCCCCCCCCCACATAAATGAAATTGCATAAAGTCTCCAAATGCCTCCAAATGCCTATTCCCCCTCCTCACCAGCTCTCTCTCCCAGCTGGAGATCCAAGTTTGGGAAACCCTGGTCAGTGCTAATGGGCAGGAGCTCTCCAGCGTTTCAGACATGGGACATTCTCAGCCCTACATGAAGCACTGAATGTGGCCCTCCAGACTCCTCCATCTGACCCTCAGGACTTTCTCCAGTCACATTCCTTCTCACCAGGCCACAACCCGCACTCTCCTTGGGTGTGTTTGCCTGGCTGGAACATGTCCTTGAACTGTGGTCAAGCTTGTTTGGGTGGTAGAATACCTGCTTTGCATGCAGGGGCTGTGTGTCCCATTTCACCACCCGAGTCAAAACAGGAATGTACTGCCACCCCACCCTTACCTGGGAAGCCAAAGAGGCAGTGCCCCACCTTCCCCACTGCCAGCACTGCTTCTCCAGCAGTGGCAGAAGTAACAGGGTGGGTGGGGCACCCACAGCGGCACTTCCTCTTTGGCTTCTACTGCCCAAGACAGCTGCTTCACCCCCAATGCATGGGTGGGCATGCAGAAGGTCCCAGGTTCAGTCCCTGACATCTACATCTGAGGCTGGAAAACACTCCCTGTTGGAAAATCTGGAGGGCCGCTGCCAATCAGTGTATTGGTCTGACTCAGTATGAACCCGCTACCTGTGTTTCTAGACATTTCAGTCCACTTGGATGGACTTGGAAGACCAGCAGTAAGAGAATGGCAAATTTCCATATTTGACAGCACTTCCAGCATAGCCATCTGGTTGCAGCTTGCCTCAAGACCTTAAATATTTTTGTCTGTCTAGTAGCAGAGTTAACCTAATTATAAGGCATTATTTATGACTTGTTTGCATAGCTATACTCTACTCTTCCTCTAAGGACACACCTCACAAGGAGGTATGATAAGCTGAGATACAGCAAAGTCGATGGACACCAAGGGAACATAAGAATATAAGAAGAGCCTGCTGGATCAGGCCAGTGACCCATCTAGTCCAGCATCTTTTTCTCCCACTGGCCAAGCAGATGCCTTTGGGGAGCCTGCAAGCAGGACCTGAGTGCAACAGCCGTTTCCAGCAACTGGCATTCAGAAGCATCATTGCCTCTGGCAAAGGAGCTTCACAACCGAATAGAAATTACTGCATGCAAGCCATGATGTGCCAAATAGTCCCCTCATTAAAAAAATAAAAATGCATGCACACAAAGTGAAGGCCGAGCCAGGGGTGGGGGAGCCGATTGGCTTCCCTGAGCAGCCACACTTACCGTAGCTTGGATCTATATTTATCCTGGCAGGAAACCTGAAAGACAAAGTTGTGGTTTTCAGTGTGCTCAGTCAGCACTGGTATTGTGGCAGGAGTGCCTCGACTGAGCGTGTCGCTTTCCAGTGTGGCAGCAGCAGAGTAGTGTTCTTTGCTGATAAATCTTATTTTTAAATTAGCTGCATGTCAAAGTGTTAAATAATGCATCTCATAAATAAAGATGCCCATGTATATGTGAGCTCTCTCTTCACTAAACTCATAACTGCATGGCTTCTTCTGCAGCCAGATAAGCACTGGTGGATAGATGATTACCCTCGAGATTGCCTTCAAGGGGAAATTGCCTTTTTTGTATTTAGGTCCTGCAGCAAAGTTTCTTAGCATTTTGAATACAAATTTGAGTGGTAGTGGTATGTTTTTTAAGGCATCAATATTTTCTGTACACAAACAGAGAAGAGCATACGCTATAGCAGCTTTGACCAAGCTGGTGCTCTCCAGATGTTTTGGACTACAACTCCTATCCTCCCTAGTCAGCACAGTGAAAGAGGAAACCCTTCTATAGATGCCAAAAAGACAATATAGATGGTGCCTGTATGATATCAAATGGGAGGGAATTCCAAAGTTTAGGTGTCACCACACTAAAGACCCAGTTCCAAGATTGTGGAATGGACCTCCTTATAAGATGGTATCTGCAGGATACCCTCTCAGCAGCACAGTGATCAGTTGGGTATAGGATGAGATTATTTTTTAGGTATCCTTATCCCAAGTTGTACAGAGCTTTGTACGCAAGCCCAAGCCCAGTAGCTAATTGGCAACCAGTGCAATTATTTCACAGAGGCTTAATATGATGCTGATATTCTGGTCCAGTGAGCAGCCAAACTGCTTCATTCTGTACTAGCTGCAGCTTTCGGGTCAACATCAAAGGTAGTTCCATCTGCAATACATTGCAGTAATCCAGCTTGGAAGTTGTGGACAACAATGGTCAGGCTGTAGCTGTCTTACCAGCCAAAGCTGGCAAAAGCCCAGAGATAGGACCAAAACCATTGTAAAACAGTGTGTCCCCCCCGAAATGTCCACCTCACAGCAATCAGTTCAGGAGGAAACTACGGTCAATGGTATCCAAAGCTGGCTGAGAGATCATGTAAAAAGTGTCCTTCTGCCAATAAAGGTCATCCATCAGGATAACTAAGGCTGATTCATTTCCATAACCAGACCTGAACTGGGATTGGGTCAAGATAATTGGTTTCAATTTCATCCTATAGTATTTGCAATGGTTCATGGTGGGCTTTTTCAGCTGTGGTTGGATCATCACCTCTTTCAAGGTGCCCAGGATCACTCTCTTCCGAAAGGATGTATTGACCATGTCCTGGTCATAACCCCTCAGCAATCTTTAATAAGTCAAGGAGAGAAGGAGGGTAGGGAGGAAGTTGCATTGCACAGCTAAAAGACCTTGCACTTGGGGAACTGTTCAGTTGGATATCATCAGTTGTTTTTATGATGTTACATTAGCCACTCCAAGGGGGTAAAACTCTTTTAAAGAATGACATACTGTTCCTATAAATGAATATCTGAAAATGTCCTGAGACACTATTTTCATTAAAAAGAAAGAAACCCACCTGGATGCAGGATTATTAGACTAATTAGACCAAATTTAGAAGCAGTCATTTCTTTTCCAGGCTGGTACTTGGAGTCAGAAACCCAGTTAGAGCCAAGTCTCTGCATGGAAAGGCTGGAGGAAGAGACCAACCTCACACTCAGCCTTGTGTTCCCTACTCAGTCCCTTTATCAAGCAGATGCTTCTAGCCAGGTATTGAAATGGTCCTGGCACAAACCTTGCCCTAAACCCCATTCATCTGACCCTAGCAGCTTTTTATAGGCAATTCAAACAGAGCAGATTGTTAATTACCCTCGTAAATCCCAGGAAACTGTGCCATATGACTGAAACATTATGCTTTCCTGGGAAATGGTGCTGTCAAATGTTGTAATAAGCTCAGAGTAGCAGCAGCTTGAATTAAATCTTGGTTGTTCTGTCGCTGGCTAATGCAATGGCACAGCATGACAGACTGGTTCCAAAGCCAGACTTCTAGAGAAGCCTTGGTTTTAAGTAGAGGGGAGGATGGAGCTAAAGCCTTTCACAATCTCATACAAGTAAATGCACTCTTTTCAATGCCATAATTGTATTAGCAGTGTCCTGAAAGAAGACAGAGAGATTTCCAGCATTGAAATAGGAAGGATGGGGAACAATTTCAAAGTTAAAATTGGTCATAATTCGTATATTATTCTTTTCCAGCATTTGTATACTGCTTTACACCACTGCGCTTACAAAGCAGTTTCCAATATCATTCAATAAAACAAACCATCAGTCAAAGTAGTAGTAGAAGAAGAGGAGTTTGGATTTGATATCCCTAAGGAGTCTCAAAGCGGCTAACAATCTCCTTTCCCTTCCTCCCCCACAACAAACACTCTGTGAGGTGAGTGAGGCTGAGAGACTTCAGAGAAGTGTGACTAGCCCAAGGTCACCCAGCAGCTGCAAGTGGAGGAGCAGGGAAGCGAACCTGGTTCACCAGATTACGAGTCCACCGCTCTTAACCACTACACTACGCTGGTGTAGTGTGTGGTGTTTAATATTTTAAACTGTACATCACAGGTAAATTGCCATATACTTGACAAATAGTTATAACACTACAGCACAGCAAATGCTCCTCTTGGAGAGAGACAAGAAAGTTCATATCTGTCTTCTTGATGTGGTGACCTCTAAACTCTCCGTGACATCATCTCATCTGATCCCTGGCAGTTGATGCCATAGTTCCAGGCTCTTCCATCCAAAGGGAAGGGGCAGAAGGAGCTGCAGATGGAGTGTGGAGCTGGCTGATCATGGATGCCAACACAAAAAATCAGTCCCCTCCATCAATCTTCAGAGTTGCCTAGTCTCTTGCTATTGATGACATACTCCAGCTTCCAGGTTCTTTTCTCCAGAAGTAGACTTCATATCAGGAGGTGTGTTTTCAGCCTGGATATTCAAGTGATAAGGCTTCTTTGCCATATATAGTTCATCACTGTTACTTGATTCTCGCTATGGTACATACAGGAACTTTCACTGCAGTCATGCTGTCATTCTGATATGCCCTAGTCTGGTTTTGCATAAACCAGCTGCTTACAGATGCACTTTGGTGTCTGTTTCAGCGAACTTCAGAGCTGGAGAAATCCATCATTCAGAGTGACACTTGTGAAGAGAAAAGTCTGTCAGTAGCCTAGGAAGCAAGGCTAAAGCCATCCTTCCTTTCTAGATGGGGCTGCCACATTTCCAGGTGAAACATCAAACAGGAACATAGGAAGCAACTTCATATTGAATCAGGCAGGCTACTGGTCTACCTAGCTCACTATTGTCTACTGACAACAGCTCTCAAGAGTTTTAGAAAGTAGTAGTCTTTCCAGATGTGCCAGGGACTGGACTTGGGACCTTCTTCATGCAAAGGTGAAAAGCAGCTAGTGGCTACTTTGGGCTTGTCCACAGAGGCGCAAAGAGTAAACTCCATCCTAGTGATGTACCAGACCTTTCCCCGTTATTAATGCAGGACCTTTAAAAATCTTGGCCACTTTGGACTTTGCAAGGATAAAAAACCCTGTCTGCATTCATGGGGATACAGAGCAGTGCAAATCTACTCACACTTCTCTGAAGTCTCTCAGCCTCACTCACCTCACAGAGTGTTTGTTGTGGGGAAGGAAGGGAAAGGAGATTGTTAGCCGCTTTGAGACTCCTTAGGGTAGTGATAAAGCGGGATATCAAATCCAAAACTCTTCTTCTTCTGGTTAGGAAAAAAAATGGCAAGTGAAATTCACACTCATGTTGATGTATTTATTTATTTATTCAAAATACTTCTTAACCACATTGCATCTAAAGATTCCAAGATAGTTTATGAAAGGGTAGATAAAATTCAGTGATATAGAAAAATGCAATATTAAACCAAAAAATAAACTTAACCAAATAAATTTAAAATTCAAACAAACCCATAGCTTAAAACAATAAAGCACAATGCAAAAACTGTAGATTTCAAATGCATTTTTCATAGCCAAGCATATATGCATTAGATCTATGCACAACGACTATTTCTCCCCTTTTAGTGTTTTCCAAGCACATTTATTTGAGAGGGTAGATTTCTTTGGAGATATTTTTAACGTGAATAATATTTTCCCTGAAGCATCAGTTGCTGGCTATTATTATGGACAAGACATTGGCAAAAAGGACCATCCATATGACATGACATAGTCTGGCAGTTCTCAGGTTCTTGTGACTTTCTTTTCTCTCTCTCCTCATGTCAGGATGAAAATAACTGTTGAAATCTCAGAATTTCCAGCAGGTCAGATATTCTATTTTCCAAGCAGCATGGGTTCTAGCGGCACTGGCAGCTCCAACTGTGTCTATCTCAGCAGAAGAGTGCCAGAAAAATAAGACACCAGGTTGATTTCCTGTTCCATAGTCTAGAGGAGAAGGAATCAGCCTCTGCTTATGTATCATTTAGAAAATATTGTGGCTAGAGAGGCAGCATAGCATCTAGGTCATTTCAGACGGGTGTTTATTGTGGAGTGAGTGCTCCTCATGCATTCACGTATTTTTGCAGCATTCACACAATGCTGGTGGCATCAAAATGACAGTCTATATTCTCCCCTCCCCAATTCAATCGGGATTCTCTCTTTCCATGGAAGATTCATTAGCTAAAAGATAAACAAATCACTACCCATTTGTGATATCTCAGTGGCCTGTTTGCAATTAAGCCCCCTTGTGGAAGCACCCTGTGCTTTTGATTTCTGCCTGTAGTTGCCAACTAAAATTTCACCTAAAGTTAAATCCAAAATGAGTGTTGATGGTTTAAGACAGTGGCGTCCCAAACTTTTTTCAAAGAGGGCAAGATTTGATGAAGTGAAGGGCTGTGAGGGCCGACCAAAGGGCCGACCAAAGTTGTTTACCTTTTTTTTAGGATTGAAGTTGTTGAACTTTTTTTATGATTTTACCCCAGGAAATCAGCTGCCACAGGGGCTGGATTAAACTGACAGGTGGGCCAGATTGGGCCCCCGAAACAGACTTTGGACATGCCTGGTTTAAGAGAATTACTGAAGGGAAGCTAAATGGTTTTTAGTAAGTCTAGCAAAATCTCTTAGGTAAGTTTCAGCCAGAGATGAGAAACCTGTGGCTTTAGAGATGTTGTTGGACTACAATTCCCATTATCCCTAACTATTGGGGCTGACTGGGGTTGATGTAGTCCAACGGCTTCTAAAACGTTACATGTCACCCATGCCTGATTTAAAGCATCTCTATATTGCCATTGGATCTACCTCGAGCAGCATTCAAAGCTAATTTGGTGGTTCCTCTTCAGGTTGATTTTTTTTAAGGGATGTCAAGGTAAAACAAATATTTTTGGTATGTCTAGCAGAATTTATTATTAAAAGGGAGGGTGGGTGAGGATTTGTATTCCTAAAACAACTTTCTGGCCCAGGTTTATATAGTGAAAAATACACAGATATAAAAAGAGCCCCGTTGCTTAGACCAAAGTTCCATCTTATCAAGAACTTGGGAATGTATGACCCATGAATTTGTCCAACCAGCCATCTAAGTTCATGATTATTACTCAGTTTTGTAGCAGTACAATATTTATTAATTATGGGTTATGTGAATACACATTTTATTTTATCTGTGCTGAAATAATTTCCAGTCAGTTTCACTGTGTTCTGCTATTATGGGAAAGGGTGGAAGAAATGTGCTCCACCCACTTACTTCATATGCATAATTTTATGATCTATATTATCTCCCACTTCGTTATTTCCCCCCTAAACTATAAAGCACCAAATGTGCTAGCCTTTCCTCATAAGAAATATGGAGTGATAATCTTGTAGCTGCCATTTTGTGTTAGTATTGACATGCTCCTTTGATGAACCTTCTCCTTGACCTTGATGAACCTTCTCTCAACTTGAGACTTTGTCTGTCCTGGTATATCACAGCCAATAATTGTTACATAAACAGTGCAATCCTATGCTATATGCTTACTTAGAAGTAAGTCTCAGTGAGTTTAATGGGCTTAGTCACAAGTAGGTTGGTCTAGGATTGCAACCTAAGAAAATGTTTGGTGGGATAGCTCAGTTGGTAGAGCATGAGACTCTTTAATTTCAAGGTTGTGGGTTTGGGCATCACACTGGGCACACTGGGGGTTAGATTAGATTACCTTCATGGTCCTTTCCAACTCTACAGTTATATGATTCTAAGTACATACATTTTCCCAGTGGAACTATATTGTTATGAAGAACATGGTTTCATTCTGTAGGACTTCTGTGTAACAGAAAATCTCCAGTAGAAAACATTTGAAACACATAGAAGGCAGTCAGGCACCAAAGTATTTCTATATGCAGTGATTTGGTGCTATAAAATGCCAATGTAACTTGTTTTTACCCATGTCCGTTCTGGTCTGATGCCAGAGCCTACTGCAAAGGCAGGCCGGCAGGCCGGCAGGCCAGTCAGGAGTTACAGAACCACAGATAGCTCTGAGTGAGCAACTTGCTTTTTCATGTTTTAAAGGTTTTTGTGTGTTTAATTTTTTTGGCAAAGGTGTTTAGGTCTAAGCAAAAAAAATTTTTTCCTTCCAGTAGCACCTTAAAGACCAACTAAGTTAGTTCTTGGTATGAGCTTTCGTGTGCATGCACACTTCTTCAGATACCTTCAGTGTTCATGCACACGAAAGCTCATACCAAGAACTAACTTAGTTGGTCTTTAAGGTGCTACTGGAAGGAAAAAATTTTTTTGTTTTGACTATGGCAGACCAACACGGCTACCTATCTGTAACTAGGTCTAAGCAGTACATGAATTCAATAACTTGTGCATTGAGGTATAGCTCAATTTCTAAATAAGATGTATAGAATCAATCTTGTCTGAAAATCACGCTTCCACTTTGGAAGCTCTGCCCCTTTCCATAAATGAGCAGAAAATTACTGCTGCTTTTTTAAGAGAGACAGGAGACAATGGCACTCTGCACATGCATAATGGCACCTTTTCCTAAATAAGTTCTGTACAAGTCCTATTGTGATGAAAACAGCAAAGCTAAAAATGGCAGCCCTATCAAGTCAAAGTGTAACCAGCTGCCACACAGCCGCTTGCATGTGGCGCAAAGATGATTGACCAGAAGATTATGTGACCCTTGGGCTGAAAAAGTTCCTCATCCTGATCTATTATATCAGTAAGTCACAAGATGCTGCTTTTCTGAGGTACTTGCTACTGGCTTCTCTCTTCAGTTAGCTATTGCCTTCTCTGAATGGCCCTTAATCACAGGATTTCTGCCTGTGATTAATTAGCTGCCTTACTGCAAGCAATTATCAATCAGGAAGGTGCTAAGAGCTAATACCAGGAAGCTAGCTGGGATGATGTGAAAATAGCATGTTAGTAACCTTGTATATTGCTAAATGGGTACCAAATGCTTAGGGGCAATTAGAATCCTGGAAGGATTCCATGAATATTCCAAAGGGGACACTCAAGCAATTTGCAAATTGTTGAAAAAGAATTCCGCTCCTGGGGTTAAAATGCAAAGTTCTATGAACACACACACACTTCCTTAAATATGAGTTGGTTGCCATAAGGATGCTTGTAGGACTTCCTTATAAAATCATTTCAAATTTCCTCTCCCTCCCTTCAAGTCTTTTCTTTACAAGTTTAACGCAATGTAGTTTCCATGTGGAGGCAAATAATTTGTCTCTCCACACAGACACACAAACACACACCCGCGACTGCCCCAAAGAGCTAACTTAGCTAAGTAACGATCCTCAGTCTGCCTGGGACAGTGACTTCTGTATGGCATTCAATTCCATTTGAGGAGATAAGCATCAGCCCATCTGGAGATAGGCCTAACTTAAATGTAAAAATAGAAGCTAATTCCACAAGTGTCCAAAAAGCCTGGGTGTTTCTCCTCTGCTAGCTACAAAAGGCAGCTACCTTGTCATGCTGTTGTCACAGTGGCCCAGCTCTGCAATAAAGTGCTTATGCCACTGATAAAAGTACCAGTTTGCAAAACTCATCAGTGCCTTTGCTGTGCAGTGTAGCCAAAGGGACCCTATAAGATCAAATCCCACACCAAGCTGTAGTCTGAGGCCTATATAATCCCTCTTTTTATTAGAACACTAGACAAGTAATGTCTCCAGCATCTCATCGCCTAAGGCAGAGCTTTCCAAACTTTTCATGCTGGTGACACAATTTTTAGACATGCAGCATTTTGCGACACAGGAATTCAGTTTTATTAGCAAACCAGAGGTTAAACTAACCCCTTTCCAGCCCCGGGAGGAGTGCGAAGAGCATTCACGCGACATGCGCTGCAGCCAACACACTAATATGTGACACACAGTTTGGAAAGCTCTTGGCCTAAAGATTCTCATGAACACGGGTGCTATTTCAGTAATTCTGAGACACCACACTAAAGCCTATCTAGGTTAACAGAATCTGTCATTCCAGGTGGGTTAATAATGAGACCATTTCCTTCATTTGATGCAGGTATTTTAATTTCAGTATAAACAGGACTCCATTTTTGCATCTCCCCCCACTTTTAATTGTTCTCTGAGACGTGGAGGGGAGAAAAAAGGGCAACCAGGACATTCCGGGATCAAATCAGAAACCGGGATGCTTCTGTAGTTCTGGGACTGTCCCTGGAATTATTATACCCCTGTCCCTGGACATACCATGATACTGTATGGTTTACCTGTATATGTTCTCGGTATATGAGTATGTCATCAACACAGCACTGTTTATATCGTATTGGCCTGAATATAAGTCTCACTTTTCCCCCAAATTCCAACCATGAAAAGTTAAAGTGCGGCTTATATTCGCGACCTTGTGGTATGCAGCCAGGAGAGGGGCAAAGCGGCGCCTGCCCCATGCGTAGTCCCCCGTCCTCTCCCCCAAGGCTGGGAAGGGAGAGAGCAAGGAAGGGGAAAGGCTGCCGGCAACACCCCCCCAAGTATGTAGCCAGGAGTAGCGAGGAATGGGTATTTTTTTCGGGTATTTTTTCTTTTTTTTCTCCCCCCCTCCAATTTTAAAGGTGCCACTTATATTTGGGTGCGGCTTATATTTGAGCCAATATGGTAATACTTTCACGCTCCAATCCAACAGAGACACACTCTTAGCTTTACTGGCAATCAGTAGTTTGAGGCAGGGTTGAAGTCAGCCCCCTGCTCATCTTTTTCTCCCAAACAGCTGATTGGCAAAATTTCAGCTTTTAAAAAAGGAGTGGGCATACGTAGCCTCAGCTGGCATGTGCAGTAGTTCCATAACTAAAAGGTGCACATAGATGACTCGTCGTCGTTTTAAAAAAATGGTTTAAAAATGTGTTTCAGTAAAACCAATTGAAAGATCCCTGAACTATTAATGACTAAATGGTGACGGTCATTCTCCTTCCACTACTAAATCATGTAGGCAAATGTGATGCCAGAAGGAGAGCAAAGGCAACACACACACACACACACACCGAATACTTGATGTGTGCTCTGTTAATTTCTGGGGCCCTTTACTTGGCTACTTCCCCTTTACCTGCTCACAGGTGAATTTTTAGGTGAACGCTACCTCCATCCTGCTCACAATGTGTGGCAATGTTCCACAAATTCACCTGTCATCACCAGGACTAATCTTGTGATTGCAGTATGTACGGGTCCTGTATGCTCTGTGGGTCTACAGTAAATGTACTCAGTTGGTATACCCAGGCTTTAGAGAAAGCCAAGGTCCAAAGAGGATTTCTGGCAGCTACTTAGTGTTATCTCACAAATAACACTGGGATAGGAAAGATAGCATGATGATAGTTCTTAGGCTGTAGGATAGGCAGTCTCTGATTTCAGAAGAGATGTTTGTCTTTCAATGAACAGGCTAGCAATGATTCTCAAACTATACTACCCAGATGGGATTGTCTTTCCTTTATATTTCAATTTATCCCAGTTTTTACTAAGTCACACTGTTTAGGGTCCATGATGATTTTCACTGTATTTTTTCCCCTTTAACAATAATCACATTTTCCTTTAAAAATATGAAGAAGAAAATGTTGCCCTAAAAATTTGGCTCTTTCAACACTATTGAACCAAGGAAAGTATGCTTGATCAGTGGATTATTCTGATTTATTTACAGTTTTCAGGGAGGGAAAAACAAGAAATAAATGCACTGCTTCAGAATTAATTTTCTAACTCTTTCCACCTGCTGTGTTCTCAAATGCAGCCACCTGCTTTGCTGTGTAACTCTCATGATTCAATGTGCGAAGAGTTCAGCTGCCCTATACAACATCTAGACACAGTCTTGTTTATTGACTTCTTATGTACAGGGCAAGCCACATATTCTACATTCATTAACTATCAACAGCTGCTTATACAGAATAGAATTTGGTAAGTCATTTTTCATGGGCAGTGTTCTTTTTTCTAAAAAAAAATGTTTAGGGGTACTCTCATTTTCCTACTTGTATTAAAATACTGCCCTTCAATGAGGCAAAACTCACCGTAGATCAGGGGTAGTTAACCTTTTTATACCTATCGCCCACTAATGCATCTTTCTTTATGGTAAAATTTCCTTACCGCCCACCAGTACTCGATGGAAGGAGGAAGGAGGATTCAGCTTGTGCCGTAGAACCCCCTACCGCCCACCTAGAATCCTGAAACGCCCACTAGTGGGTGGCAGGGATCAGGTTGACAACCCCTCTTAGATTCACAAAGTGTTTAGCGGTATGCGTACCACTGCGTACTCCCAGAAAAAAGCACTGGTCATGGATGATAACAAATGAGGCTGCTTAAATTCTCAAGTATTGCCAGGCAAAATGAATTTGCATCAACATGTCCACTAGAAAAAGTATGCATTCTATACATCTTAACAGCCTGATCCTATGAGCATTTACCTGCAAGTAATTTCAGTAGAGTTTAATAGCTCATACTCAGAAGTAATATGAAAATTTCAGTTTTCAGTTCAGCTTAAACCCAACTAAAAACTAGTCTAGTTCATCAAAGCTAGATTGCAAGCTACAACTTAAAACTACGGGTAACTTGCCCTTTAAATAGTGTGTGGTGTTTAAGAAAAAAAATCAGGTAGAAGCTAGTTAGCTTTTTAAAAAACTATTAAAAGCTTTTAAAAATAGGATTCTCTCTCAGGAAGGAAGACATCTTCCTTAAGGACTTTATCCCCAGTGAACTCACCAGCCCACACTTAATCAACACCGCTTGCTCCCCATTCACAGTGAATTAACTGACATCACTCCACCCTCCCCCTTTGCAATTCTTATTTTCAGGAATTTGAGCCACACCCCCTGACCTCATTGGTTGCAATAGTAACTGGGGAAAACTATCCAGGCATATAAATTTAGAACAATTTAGCGAGGGGAGCCTTCTACATGAGCCACAGGGCATGTGGCAGAGCATTAATGAAAGTTAAGCAGTCAAGCAAATTTGGCAGCAGGGCAAGGAGCCCAGGGTACACTACTCTGCCTCTGCTCTCCTTGATCTAAACAAAACCTAAGCTAATAATAATAATAAACTACAAAAAGAGTTATGCAGGTAGAAAGCCAGGGGTATGGGGGCTTTCCAGTGTTTTGCACTGCCTGTTCCATATACCTGTTGGATAGAAGTTCAGGTGTGTCTTCAATGCAGTGAGCTCTTGGCTTTCCAGGAAAGTTTGTTCCCTTGAGGCCAAGGGGGTTGATCTGGAAAAGCTGAGAGAGACAGAGAGGTTGATGGATGATGCCTTTGGGGGCATTATATATGTGCCCCACTCCCAAGATGATAGCTCTCCTACTGTCAGGGAGAATGAGGGTCCTGGGGACAGAAGACTTCATTCTGAAAAAGTGGGAAATGATCCTTTAGAATGGACTCATTCCTTGGGATGAGCAGCTATCCAATTGTGCCAAGAATACATCTCTGCAGGGTGGGGGTGAAGGCATTCTGGTGATGAGTGATTTGATCACTAGGAACACAGATAGTTGGGTGTGTGCTGGGCATGCAGACTGCAGGGTGAATTACCTGCCTGGCACAAAGGTTGTGGGTGTTGTCCATCATCCAAATAGCCTGGTAGATACTGCTGGGGAAGAGTCAGTGGTTGTGGTGCAAGTCCACATCAAAGACTTGAGGAAATGCAATTGTGAGGTCCTGGAAGCAAAGTTTACATTGCTAGGTTGGTTGCTGAAAACAGGTCCTCCAAGGTAGCTTTCTCTGAAATGCTACTAGTATTACGGAAAAATGTAATATGGAAAGAGGGACAGGGATCACCAGGCTAAGCAAAAGGTGAATTTTATGGTTCTGTAGATACCCTGGCACTGCCAGGCAGAGTACTAAGATACTTTAAGGAATCATCCTTGGTATGAAAACCAAAGAGCTAAAGAGGGGGGAGCTTTACATATACTTGTTCTCAGCCACCAGCTGGAAGTTAGCCAGTAGACACTTCAAAGTGAAAGGCCTGATGGCTTTATAGATCCAAACACTGAGTACATTAAAGGATGAAATGCCAATCTGAGTGGGGTTTAGCTTTGGTTTCTAGTCGCCTGGCAAACACTCTAGGGAAAATCACATTAAAATACTAGCTAGTGTACAGCTAATGACACAGCTAATTAAAAGAGCCTTCTGTCCATAACATCAAATATGGCATTCTCCGATTTTCCTCTGCACTGTTGTATTCAGAAGGGGACATGGGCTAAGGAGATTCCTTCTTCCAACTGCTATCGGTCTGCTCACATCCTCTGAATTAATTAATCTGGAAAATTACCAGCTCTGTCCTCAGAATTATCAGTGTAGTAGGATATGAAATGTTTGTATGTTATAAATCTAGGTACAGGATGTTTTTAAAATTGGTTCCAGGGATTCACCTGCTAATGTGAGCCATTTAAGGACGTATTTGTGTCCAAGTCCACCTTTACTAGTAACCCAGTGGGATATATTTTGTCTATAAACCTGTTGCCCTGATTGCTGGAAGGACTTGTCCATTCCAAAGCCAAAGGGCTATAGCTCAGTGATAGAGCAACTGCAGGCTGGGAGAGAACCCTGCTTGGAACCCAGGAGAGCCACTGCCAATTGGCATAGGCAACACTGAGGCAGATGGGCCAATGGTTGAACTCACTGTAAGGCAGCTTCCTATATTCCTATGTGTACTGCGTGCCAGGAATCTCTAGAGCCACCCTCTACTCCAATATGAGCCTGCTAGCCCGCTAAGAGTTTCATCTGAGCCCCCACATAGTGTTTCTTGATGTCTGTGCTAAGTTGAGACCAGGAAAGAGGGCCTTTTCAGGAGCCGTGCCCACTCTCTGAACCTCCATCCTGAGGGAAGTCTGTCTTGCTCCCTTTTTTAATGGCCTTCCAAGTGATGGTCAAAAGAGTTGCTTAGGAAGACTTTCAGGTTGAGGACGAATTTAAGCCCCCTGCTCCATTTGTGTGCTGTGCCCTTCTCTCTTTTTTTTAAACTCTGCCTTTTATTTTAGTGGTTTAGCAAAGCTGATTTTTTTGTTTTAATTAGTTTTTCGCTGATTAATAATGAGCTTATTAAAGGAAAGGTTTTTTTTTATAGTGATAAGCGTGGAGACCTTTGCAGCCCAATCCTATGCAGGGTTAGGAGCAGTCCGTTCATTTCAAAGGCTGGGGGCACAACAAAATCCCCAAACACACCATTATACCCTTCCCTAACTGGAAATATTGCATTTTGTACTTAATGTTTGCTGAGGTATCCCCCTGAGTTATGTGCAAAGTTGGACCTTCTGTTGGCCATGAATCTAGCATAAGGAGTTGGGATGTGGGGAGAGATGTTTGTTCCCATCTTTTGTCTGAATTATAGATGAGGGGAGACATGCAAATAGAAAGGAGTCAGAAAATATATTTCTATTTCAAAGCCCAGAGAAACTATTTGTTTGGTCCTTGCATGGTGCAAAGCGGTACGTGGGAAAGACAGTCCTGCTAGTTGCAGCTTTCTCTGAGAAAGCTTTACAGAGAGAACTTTACATATAGATGGAACCTGGCTTCTTAAAAAAACTCTGTAGATAAGGATAAATGGGCCTTAATCTTGTCTATTAACTCCAGGACCAGAAGGGAGTGTATAGAGAGCATATACCTTTATTTATATGCTAAAACATTTCTTTTTCCTGGGATTAAGTCAACTGCACTCCTTAACTTGACACTATCCCAAACAGTCACTTACACATTCCTGAGAAAAGAGGAAATCCATCACCCCAAAAGAAGTTCACATAAGCTATGCATACACTAATTTATATGTATTGATGCAAATATAAAAATATTTAGCATAATTTAAACAGAAACACAGTACATCTCAGTGTAGTGGGGAAGACTAAGACCAGGTGACTTGTGTGACTGCTCAATCAACTAATCTGGTGCTTGCTGTTGATGGGTGACTACAGGGCCCCTGCTCTCCCTGCTTATGGTTCTTTCTCTTTAAACTGCACACCCCTTGCTATCTGTAAAGCAGGACATATGGCTACTGTAATCCCCGAACTGATGTAATTGTGTGGGGCAAGAAATGTATCCTTGATGCACTTTTTGTTACGTAATTCACACACAACTGCAACTACGGGGTAGTTGTTTGCGGACATTGTCACCTGAAAAAAACCCCCAATGTTCATCCATTTAAGTTTTCCTTCTGAAAACAAAACAAAACAAACTTAACCAGAAATGCATTGAATGCAGCCAGTGTTAGCTGACTAGGACAGTAAAATACCCAAACCTTTTTCATAGATCAGGGAAAGGTTAAAAAAAAAGTGTTGGGGTATCAATAGGTTGACTATATATTGTTGTTTGGAGACATTTCTGTAACTAAGGTCAGGTTTCTTAGTGAAGTTAGAAAAATATTCCATTAATACAATTTCTACCAAAATATAGGAAACCTCCCTCAAGCTTTTACTACACTGGTATTTGATTCATTAGGCCATAAAATATTCTTAAAAATGCATCACAGCTATGCTGCAGAGCCTCTGGTCACAAGTGCACCTTCCTTCATATGTGGTGGGAGTGTGAAAAAGCACCGGCTTATTGGCAGGCTATATTCACAGATCTTTCAGCAATAACAAACCATTGTCTAATTGCAGACCCAGTATTAGCTCTCCTGACTGTTGAAAGTGATTAAAACTCCACCCTTACTGACAAGGAACTGCTAGCTTTGCTTTTGACTGCAGTCAGACTTGAAATCACCAAACATTGGAGCTCTGCTTTGAGTTGCTCTAGGGACAGCTGGTTTGAAAGGGTGTGTGACATTGCCTTTTCTGAACATTTAACCCATCATAGGAGGGTTTTAAGAAGGGTTATGAAATGGGACCATTTTGATGTTGTATGGTGTCTTTTTCCGTATTTTTCTGTCTGTAAGATGCCCCCATGTATAAGATGCCCCCTAGTTTGGGGGACTCAGATTTAAGAAAATGGGGGGAGATGACCCTGTGTATAAGACGCCCCCTAATTTTTGACATTATTTTTTAGGAAAGAAACCTAGTCTTATACATGGAAAAATAGGGTATATGCTTTATAAATAAAAATAACACTTCATAGGTCCCCAAGAACACATGCCTTTAAGTGGCAAGGCCATGTTATTGTTATGTTACTCATACTTCCAAAATGTTCCTTTGTGGAATCTATTATATTATGATGTCTGCAAGGGTGCACTGAACCTTCTGCTTGTTTTATTCTAACTGCAGTAATGTGCTGCACATAGTCACTGTTCTTTGTTGCTTTATTGTGTGTCTTGTTTCCAAGTTGTTGTTTTGAAAACTCAGTAAACACATCTTTAAAAAGAAAAAGAAAAACACTCCACAAATCTGTTAACATTAGTTAATTTTAATTCTCAGTCATAGCAAAGTTTTTTTCCTAGACAATTTACAGTATATTTTATCACATTTCCACTTTAAAAGATAGTTTCTGTTGTTTGTAAGTGTTTGTTGACTCAATATGCAGGCACAAATGTTTATTGCACAGAAGAAAATCTGCTTCCTCTGTGTGTTTTCTGGCTTTGGATGTTTAGGTATTGTCATGCACATGTCATCTGACACCACATGCACAAATTTTATTTTAGGTAAGAATACCCAACCATACATTGGAAATCTCATGAGGGCAGAAAATGCACCCCAAAAACTGATAGCGTGATTTCCTCCCAGACATTGAATGAAGGTTAAAGAGCCCTTATCCTCAAGGTTTGTCGCCTAGTGACTGAATGGCCCATAGGCTTAATAAAATATATAGTCATCTGAATATAGAAGAAGAAGAAGAAGTTCTGATACTGGCTCTATAACCTTCAACTAGATTAACAGATGGTTTGGTTTTGCAGAGCTGGCAAAAACCATTAGGCAAAATGAGGAAGTCACCTTGAGCAAGAGGCAATTTCAGTTTCTCTCTGTTTTTCATTTTTCCATTCATTAGATCAATTCTCCACATTTCCATATCAGTTTCCGTTTGCCTTTTTTTTAAAGTGCTCCTGAAAATTCATTAGCATTTCCTTCCAACATGCAAAGCTTCTGTGCAATTTTGCCTAACATACACACATTTGCAAAGCAGAGTTCTGAAGATGAGGCATTTTTGAATGTCATTGTCACAACTATATGAACCTTTTTATGCACACTGCACCACAGTGTATGCATTTTGGTACACATTACTTGCAATATTCAAAGAACTGCGAATTTCAAAGGCTGGCTGTGTCCTTCTGTTTTGAATTAGTTACATTTGTCTTTAAACTGAATCAAATTTATTCCTCATCCCTATCTGTATTTCGTGGCACTTTATTAAAATGTGTGCCACTCTCTTCTTGTTGTGGTTAAACTGAAAAATTACAGTTAGTTCTATTCATTCCCCAAAGCTACTGTAGCAGAGGTGGGATTAGAGCTTCAGTTTCTCATCTGTGCCCTGAGCTTTGCCCAGCACAGCCTATTCCCAATTGTTGACAGCTTCTGAAACCAGCTCATTTTCTATCTGTTCCATCAAAATGTCAATATTGGTTTTGCTTTTCAGCCAGCTGAGCCATTTAATTTCCAGCAGCAAAGGGCTATTTTTGCAAGAAGAGAGCCAAGAAGAATGGCTAATATTGCATGTTTGGGGGAAAGGACAAGTCTGCTCATATCCCAGGTCAATGCCAAAATCATTTATGGGCTGACATCAGTTGAATGCCTGTGACTCTGCTTGCAATGGTACCCTGTATCTTTCGGAGAGCCAGTGTGGTGTAGTGGTTAAGAGTGGTAGTCTCATAATCTGGGGAACCGGGTTCGCGTCTCCGCTCCTCCACATGCAGCTGCTGGGTGACCTTGGGCCAGTCACACTTCTTTGAAGTCTCTCAGCCCCACTCACCTCACAGAGTGTTTGTTGTGGGGGAGGAAGGGAAAGGAGAATGTTAGCCGCTTTGAGACTCCTGAAGGGGAGTGAAAGGCGGGATATCAAATCCAAACTCTTCTTCTTCTTCTTCTTGGAGCTCAAATAAAAATTAAGTGAGTTTTAGATATCAGCTTTCCCTATGCTCCACATTTTTGTAATGTTTGAAAGTGTTTTATGTGTCATGGCTTTACCCCAAGTAACTTTGAATATCATGGATGCTGGTGATTTGTTTATGTCCCTAACTATTTGCTATTGATCTGAAGGCCAGCAGCCCAATCTTAAAACAATTTTATAGGAGAACAAATCCCACAAAGAGCAATAGTATGTATTTTCTGGTAAATATGCTTGTTACAAAACTTCTGTTAACATGCCATATCACCAATCTTATGCATGTTTGCTGTAAGTGAATCAAGCTGAGTTTAGTGGAGTTGCTACTAAGCATGTGTGCAGCATTAATATGAAACTGGTGTCCCTATTTTCTAGTGTCAAGGGCATAAGTCCCTTTGAGATCAATGGAAATTCAAGTCAATAGGAGTGCTTTCTTGGATGGGTATCAAAAGCCAAAGTCAGCAATATTCAACTTATCTTATAAGTGGCATTCACTGTTTCACCTAACCATCCATTAGAGAGCAATGACAATAACTTGTTCCTCTTGCCAGTCCCAATATGTGCAGCAACTTTTCCATAGGGGCAATACGCCATACTCTTTTATACCAACTGTTTAAGATCACACCTTTTATGACCTTCCAGAATGTGGCTATAACCATATATGCTGCCACTAAGAGAAATCCAACCCTAACATATATATTTTTACTAGAAATGCATTTTAAAATGTTGGCTGCATTCATATGATATATTTAAAGCTTAGCTTGTTAAGGTCTGTGACAGGTAAACTCCAGTTCACAGGATTCTTTGGGGAAGCCGTGTGCTTTAAATGTATGGTGCAGGGCAGCCACTATAGGAGCCCTATACAGTTGTTGTTGTTATTGTTGTTGTTGTTTTGTTATTATTTATTAAATATTTTCTTGGTTTACAAAAGTATGTGCGATGTCTCTCTCTCTTTTTTCCCCAAGTAACATTTTTTACAGATCAGTTTCATTTGTTGAAACATTAGGAAGAAAAGGGGGAAAGAGGTGGAGGGGGGAAAGGTGAGTGAGGGTGGGGTCGGGTGATGATTTTTCTATTTTACTTAATATATGTGGGGTTTTGTGACAGTGTTGCTTGTGCAGGTTCTCTGCTATTCACTTGTGTTTCTTTGGTGGTGAGAGAGGTTGGGGTTGGCCTAGGGTGTGGTTGTCTGTTTGTGATCAGCTGTGATCTTTGTTTTCATGTGTGAGTGGAGTGGGTGGGTGTTTTAGATCAGGTTATCCATATTGATTTGTATGTTGTTGTCGGATTTTTGTCATTGTCTTGTTGGGCTGTGTATGTGACAAAGGGGAGCCATACTGGGGTGAAGGCATCTTCTTCTATTTGTCCCCATGTCAGTTTCAGTTTATTGGTTAATTTTTCTAGTAAGGCTGTTTCCCATACTATTTGGTACCATTGGTCCATGCTTACTCCTGACAGGTCTCTCCAATGTCTGGTTATGATGTTTCTGGCTGCTGAAAGCAGGTGGGTTATGAGTTCTTTGTGGTGTAAATGGGCGTTATTGTCTTGGAAGATGTTTAGTAGGGCCAATTCTGGGGTGATTTCTAATACTTGCTTAGTTATTTTACATATTTCTCGTATGGCTGTTGTCCAGAATAGTTGGATTTTGGGCAGTGGCGTAGCGTGGGTTGTCAGCACCCGGGGCAAGGCAAGTAATTTGCGCCCCCTAACCCGTGGATTTGCGCCCCCTAACCCATGGATTTGCCCTAACCCCAGATGTTGCGCCCGGTGCGGCCGGCCCCCCCTGCACCCCCCACGCTACGCCACTGATTTTGGGATACTCCCACCACATGTGGAGGTATGTGCCTGTGGAGGTGCACCCTCTCTAGCATTTTGATGAGGTTCCTGGGCATATTAGCGCTAGTTTTCTTGGTGTTAGGTACCACCTGTAGGTGAGTTTCAGAGTGAGTTCTTTTATTTTCATTGATATGGATTTAAAGGGGGGTTTAGACCACATTCTGGGGTTAATCTCATAGCCTATGTCATCCTCCCATTGTTTTTTTATTGTGTCTAGGGGGTTGGAGCCCCATACAGTTGCCATTATTAACAATCACAGATGTGTAGTTTCAAGGTTATCTTTTAATGTGTATGTGCCCCTCTGGTGCAATCCCTTCCCTCATCGGTTTCAGCCCACATTCTGGTAGGCTGGGAAATCTGGACTCTGACAAAAGCAGGCAGCGCACTTAAGGGATCTCTCTAGCTCCACTAGTCACTTTTCACAGCCAGTATGTGCTGGTAATAAGCACTGCCATGATGCAGACAGCTGCAGCCTGAGACACCTGCAAGATGGAAATTGTGTTCTAGCTGTGGCTCAAGCTCAGGTCCTGCCTGCTGCATCCGAGTACGATTGTAGCTTATAGGAAGGAAGTGAGAGCTCAGCGGCAGCAGCTCCAGTTTAAACTATTAAGCAGATTTCCCACAAAGGTAATTTTCTGCTTCCCTGACTCAATTCTATTCATCTTTTAGAAGGTAATTAGTATCCCTTCAGTGTGCCTTTATGCCCAACTAATTGCACCTTGGTTCGCAAGTTAAAGTTAATGCCTACCCATTTAAGCTAGAGCAGTAATATCCAATTAGGAATGAGCCCAGGCAGAAATGTATACTGGGGCACCAGGCTCTGCCTTGCTGGTTTGATATGCTTTTCTGGTTCGCACCAGTAAAAACATTATAGTTTGATGTCTATGTTGTGCCTGAGCTTTCACACCTCTTTCTAATGAGGCTGTTTGCAATGCACAGGTCATTCTGCCCTTCCCTGCTCAACATTAATGTCATCTCAGGACCTTGCTGGAAAGGAAGAGCATTCTGCTCCAGCACTCATGTGAGCTAAAAACGCATAGGGACTGTTTGTTTCGGGCTGTGCTGTGGTATGATGTTCTTTGGATGTAATATTAGGATAGATTGCAACATATTTTGTACATTGCAAAAGTGCTCTCCAGTCCCCAGGCAGGATTTAAATTCCAAAAGCTGGATCACTTGTGTTATAACATACTAGATGGCCAGGGCTGGATTTAGAGGCATGCAGCCAAAGCAAACGCCTGGTGTAGCAAACTGGGAGTCCCTTCTCACAGGCTGCCGGCTCAACAGCTGAAACAAATAGTACATAGGAAGCAGCCTTATTTTGAGTCAGTAACCATTTATTCATCTAGCTCATTATTGTCTACAGCAGCTCTGGAGATACTAGAAATTGAACCCAGGACCTTCTGCATGCAATGCAGATGCCCTAACACTAAGCTAGTCTTCCCCATGTTGGACATTTTCCATATCTGCTATTGGGTCCCAGGAGCACAGATTCACACGAAGTGGCAACCAGCCTTGCAGGATTCAACAGGATTTATTTGAAATGCATATGCAGGACAAAGGCACAGCACGATAAACTCGCAATCTACACACCCCAGTCAGGGTGCGCCCACTTTTTATACATTTGGAGAATACAATACCACCTGATTTCTTGTAAAACCACCTGATTTCTGGGAAATTGAAAGTTACAGCAACTTCCTATGTCCTTACATGGGCTTGCCCCTCCCTCCTTCCTGCAATGGCCCCACCAGCCCCACCACGCCACGGCAGTGTGCATTCCTGAGTCTGCTTATCTCTTTACAACCTTGAATAATAAACATTTGAGCCTGTTCCATCAATGCCCGCCTTGTTCTCCTGACGGACTTCTCCTTTCTCAGAAAGGCCGTTTGGGGGGGGGGTTCTTATGGCCCTACACCCATAGTTAGTACAAAGAGTTAATCTTCTCCTGCAAATCTCACAGTACTAACCTGCATCACAAGCACTGCATTAATATTGAGTTGGTGGGTGTTTTTGCAGGAAAAATGTACATCAGGTGCCATTCAACAAATGCTGCAACATGAGCAATTGTGCTCGAATCATTCATGTGTGTAAATATATCATCATGGGATAAATCATGTAAATAAATCATGGTATATCATAGTAATGAAGGGAGATAGGAATAAAGTGTTCAAAAGTTGAATAAATGGAGGGGGTGCAGAGTTTCTCCACTCATTGGTCCCAGTCAGTCTTGGAAGCCTGGGAGTTGTTCAGATCACTGCTATATAGAGCTTGTTCTGTTTGCTCAGGACAAATCCTGAGGAATTCCAGGAACACATATTATGTGCATTCTGATTCACTGCACAGTACCAGGGCTTCTACGGTCATCTTTTGTGAACAGCTTAACCTGCAGAAATGCATACATTTAAAATTTTCTGTCCTTTGCTTCTGCTTTTTGCAACAATAGCATGGAACAAAGGTATGAAAAGACAGCCTGGCTGAAAGGGAAATAGAACCATAATATCTGAGAAACATAAATGGCCTTAAACTCCTGGCACTATGGAGAAATGGTACTTCACAGAGCCATGACAGTTGCTACGATGGCAGAAATTGCCAGCTTTTGTATAGACCCTGGACCATTTCAAAGCACACTGAAAACACAGACATTACCTACTGTAGTAAAGAGGAAAGTGTCAGGAAAAGTTTCAGTTGCTAAATGTGTATTTTTGTCAGAATACTGATAAAAGCACAGGAGCAGGGCCAGTAAAAAGGTGGCAACATCCAGGAGAACAGATACCAAAGAAATAGAATTTATTAACTATTATACTTTTATAAAGAAATAATAATAATCTGCACGTTGTGGAACTCTGAAAAAGGAGTTGCCGAGGGTAAAAAGATCATCCTATCCTGAGAACTTCAATATTTACCTCCATAAACTTTCTGAAGGATCAGCCCTGTCATCTAGAGGAAACGGTAGAAATAGCCTTTTTGAAAGGAGAAAATCCATTTGGCATCAGCAGGTGCAGCCAAATGAGTCACAGCTGCACAGGTGATCACCTGGGAATTATTGTGCCTCATTTGACTAAATGATTCACTCTCAGTCCCTTGGGACTTTCCTTCCCCAAAGAAGCATGTTTCTCCTTGGAGAGGTCTTTGAACTTTACTTACCGAGTATAATTGCTCCATCTGTGATGGAAAAGACTAGCCATCGTAAGTGGAGGCTTTAGTAAGTGTATTTAACTGTACCTCTGAAAACAAACCAGAGTAACGCTTTGTAACTCATTTCCATGTTCAAACATCTCTTGGGGATCTTTGATTTCATTCCCAGGAGAAGTGCTGGAACGCACTTCTCCTGGGAATGTAGTTTGCTGTCATCATTTCCCAAAGGTATAGTATGATGGGGTGTTTCTCTCACAGCTCTTGGTCAAGTAATTTCAAGCAATATGTCATCCCCCTGACACTTCTCTTTTTATGGTACCAGATTGAGCTAATTCATAGTAGTATATTGCTTGTCTCATTTTAAGGCTGTAATCCTGTGCATTCTTGCTTCTGAAGTAAATCCTCAAGGGCAGTGTCCAGCGAATGCACTGCGACATCCCTTCCTCTCCTCCTACTCCAGCCCCATTTCCATAAGTGGAAGTCCATTGCATGAACAGACTGGGATTGTTTGATGTCATCCAAGGAAATCAGCGCATCTTACAATAAACATGCATAGATTCAATATGCAAGTACATATCCAGGTAGTCTTTTTCTTGACAGTTCAATCTATTCATATATGATAGTATCATATCCACATCCTTAAATAATAGTAAATAATAAAAGCTTCACCAGTTTCCGACCCCTGTACATATGACACAACAGAGAGCCGGACTAGATGTGACAGCAGGGACTGCATTTGTCTGCCCCATTTAAGTATGAAATGGAATGGATAGAGGATCTGTTTAATACTCTCAACCACCCGGGCTAACTTCTGGCTTTGGAGCTGGGCTGAAGGAGAAACAGAGTTTTGGCAATAGAGTGCAGCGAGATAAGGTGAGGAAAGGAGTGGTTAATCATTATTTTTATTTTTAAAAATTACAACCATGAAAAAGAAATAGCAACCCACCCACCCCCAAAAAAACCCATGCAGTACATCCTTGCTGTTATCATTAATTTTGTTCTACAACCATGGAATGAATAGTAGATGGATCTCTGGTCTAGTTGAATTATTCCTTTTTGTTCCCACCCCCTTTATACATGCATACATGTATATTGTAAACTGCCTGGTACAGATATTTAATAAATGATGATGATGATGATGATGAAGATATACAGGGGAGACACTTGAATAGGAAAAATGGCTGCCACTTCATGTCTCGTTTGGCCTTGAGTGTTTGCAAATTTAAATGC
Source organism: Podarcis filfolensis (assembly GCF_964270895.1). Classification (NCBI taxonomy): domain Eukaryota; kingdom Metazoa; phylum Chordata; class Lepidosauria; order Squamata; family Lacertidae; genus Podarcis; species Podarcis filfolensis. The sequence continues at coordinate 65,044,523 of NC_139609.1, forward strand.
TGCATGGTTATATTTGCCAAGGAGCCAAGATTAGCTGTGTCCTCTCATCTGTGAAAATCCAAGTTTGCTGTGGTGTAATGTGTCAAATGTCCCTTAGAAGGCTATTTGTTATCATGCAATGCTACCTATTGCTGCTACGCCTTTTATTTTGTAGAATGAAGTTCCTTCCCTGTTGTCTCATGTCCCTCAGGCCCTTGAGACTTCCTTTCCTCAAAGGTGCCTGTTTTTCCTCTGAGAGGTCGCTGAACTTTGCTTACTGAGCACAATTGCTTTACCAGTGATGGAAAAACCCAGCAGTTCAGAGTGGAGGGTTGGGTAGGTCTACGAATATGTGGACTTATATTCCCTGTGTTTCCCACAGTAGTACTTAACATGAGTTCATCTATCATTTATGTTTGGCGTTTTCAAGATGGAATATCTCTTTCTTTGCTGAAATGAAATGGGGCTTTTCTTCGGAATAAAAAAACACCATTATGCTGGAGCAGTTATTGGTTCTTTCAGATGTTTGTCTTACTTATTCCTTTTCACTTCCCCTCTTTTGGCTCAGCTGTGCACAGTTTCTGATGTCAGCACGGCTGTTTGCCTGCTGCTGCTTTTTTTATGAATGACACATTATAAGATGCAATTTATTGTATTAATACTGTTTTGCTGGCCTGGCATCCCTTAGGTTGCTGCAGCTGATTAAGCATGGACCATAATGTAGCCTGATTATGGGTATATAAATAAATAAATGGATGACGTATAAATCTTCGACTTCTCATTTTATTAAGTCAGAAATGAATTGTTTCCCTCTGCACAGGATGCAACTAGCTGTAATTACGTCCTATTACTTCTAAGTAATGTGTCAGTGTTTCTTCGTTTCATCCTTTTCAAGAAGCTGCATATTAACTTATTTTTCATTAGCAGGGAGAGGCAAATTAGACAATGGGCCCTGGCGCTCAGTAATTCTAAAGCAAGCCCAGTGGGGTGGAGAAACAAGATTATTGTGTAAATGTTTCGAAGAGGGTAGGAGTAAAGTGCTAGAGGACTTGACTAAAATGCAAGTGACCTTTTGAAATATAATGGGAGATTCCCTTAGCTTGGTTGGGTGGCTGTCTGGCTTTATATAAAAGCAAATATCAATTTAGATTCTTAATTGACTTTGTGTTTGGTTAGTGTATCCCTTTTTCTCTTAATGTCCCTGTAATGAAGAAAGCTATTAGCAACACCAAATGTCACTCTGCTTAGCACTGCACATACTCCAAATGAGTTAACGGGCTAAGGCATACTTATATTTACTTAATACCAGTCTGGAGAGATGCTGCTGGAGATAGAAGTGGAAACGATGCTCAGCCTCGGGTGGGGATATTTTAAAATAGGATAACAAAATGGCAGAAAAATGGCACGCACACCAGCAGCTTCCCTAGGAACACTGACAAAGCTTGCCAGTCAGGGAATGTGCAGGCAATTATACACACATTTCATGTAGCCACAGCAGCAAAACCATGAACGTATGATGATTAGGGCACACTCCCAGCATCACTACAGACACAATACTAGAGTGTGCCCACTCCACAGAGCACAGAATTGGGAAATGGGCAAAAGGAGTTCAAATGTCACCAAGGGAAGCAGCCAACATGTGCCCACCTACCTTTTGCATACCTGGGGAAAATGTATTGTCAGGGACAAAACAGAGGATGCTCCTAGGATTCAGGCCTACACTGCAAGCTCCACAGAGTTGTTCCCTAACTACTTAGCCACAGCAATTGGACACATCCAGACCCAGCGGGTCCCAGAGCACAGTTGCTGCAGACAGGAATCTTGTGTATCACATAACAGAGGCTCCTTGTTTTAACCAGGGGCCAGCAAACTTTTTCAGCAGGTCCACTATCCCTCAGACCTTGTGGGGGGCCAGACTATATTTTTTGGGGGGGGGGATGAACAAATTCCTATGCCCCACAAATAACCCAGAGGTGCATTTTAAATAAAATCACACATTTTACTCAGGTAAAAACTCCAGGCAGGCCTCACAGATAACCCAGAGATGCATTTTAAATAAAAGGACACATTCTACTCATGCAAATACATGCTGATTCCTGAACCGTCCGTGGGCCAGATTTAGAAGGTGATTGGGCCAGATCCAGGTAGTTTGCCTACCCATGTATGCATACGAGGAAAGGGGAAGACTCCTTCCCCGACACACTCAGGCACACCTGAGCCAACTGGGGTGCTGCGTAGGCCAATGGCCCAGGCCATGCAGCCCTTTTGGCCCAGTCCAGTCCCTCTCCTTGGCAATCCACCCTGCACCCTGGCCAGCCATTTTGTCTGCCAGGTGACATCACTATAGGACTCATTGCTCCACCCCTCCTTATACCTGTCACTCCCACCCTCAGCCAACGCCCTCATCCACTCTGACATCCATCTGCCTATGGTAACTAAGGAATTACAATGCAGTGCATGTTGGCTCACTAATTGAACTACTGATATCTCTGGACTTGGACTTTTTATGGCTGGGGTTTGTTGTTTTGTTTTTACAAGTTTTTACAATTCAATAAGCTTTCTCCCACTAGTTCACACTGTTGGAGAGGTCGCCTTAGCGGCAGACTTTTTTTAAAGTCAGTACTGGTTACAGTTCTGTCTTACTAGCTCCTGGGAATTAAAATAACAGGCAGCCTTGTAGAGGAGCCACTGTAGTGTGAAATGCACAAGGCCAACCCATAATAAAACAGTGCTTTCCTCCAGCAACTGTGAACAAGAATAAGCAGACCCTTGCAACTCTTCAGAGCAATCACATGACAAGGCAGAGCAGCTTTTTGAATGAGGATGAAACCAGCCAGCTTCCCCCATGGAAGGATGACCTTTAAAGGTTCAGCGTGAATGGCAACAGTATAGAATGGCTTCTGACTCCAAGGAACTGACGGGGCGAGGCATTCGTCAGGGGTTAGTTGCCAGCAGCCACTCCATTACAGAAAAGTCATAATGCAATGCAGCATTCTGACTTCAGCTGCTCCAGGGAAGGCAATTTCTTGACATTTCAGGGCAGCAAGAAAGCAGTCTTCATCCTTGCAGACTTTGCCAGCACTGCTTTCATCTCCGTTTTCCCAGCTTCACAAAGGCAGTGCTTAATTTCTAAAATAAAAGGAGGCAGTGCCTGAGGCTGCCTGGAAGGAAGGTGGTCATCCATCATCTATAAAAAGCACACACTTTCCCCACAATGTGATGGCACAGGTATAATGCCAAACCATATTTTGGTACTAGGCAGATCAGCCTGGCACATTGCCAGGCTGCCTCTCCTTCATGTGTGTCAGTTGCCCTCTTCTTTCCTTTCCTAGTTTGAGGGAGACCACAATTTACCATATCATCTGAGCTGGCAAAATATTGTTCACAAACCATGATCAAACCTTGGTTTACAGGGCAAGTGCAAACCAGTTTGCCAGCTAGATTAAACGACAAATTGTGGCTAGATTCAAAACAGAAAGGGGGGAGGGGATTGCTAGAGGGCAGACGAAGTGGAGAGTGTGCAAGCTTAAGACTTAGGTATGTAATGTCTAACCATGGTTTGTTGTTACATCAGAACCATCCCCCAGAATGTTCAGCAGCAATGTGCTTCATTCAGCCTTTCGACTTCAATGCATGCAAGTTTAACAGCAAGGTAGGATTCTTTTCTTTTACAATGCTGTCTTACAACAGCTAAATTGTGTGCATATTTGAAGAGCCTTCATTTAAGCATGAAGTCACTGATACCACATCAGTGACTTTGATACTGCCAGGCACCAGTGAGAGTAAATAAAATCTTGTCTAAACCATGTCTGCTTCAATGTAGGTTATATTAATTTTTTTCAAAGCGCTTTAGCTCTCAGAAATTTAATATTGTGATGTCACTTGTAAGACAAGTAATTGGATAGGGAGATAGCTGTACAGAAAATAAGATTAAAGGAAGAATTTGAAATAACGTAGGCTCTTTATTTCCTTTTCATCGTGAATCTGGCTCAGGAGGCTTGGCAAGTTGTGGTGACGTTTAAGCTCCTGCCTCTCCCTCCCCCCTGCAGAGGGGGGGGGGGGCTGGTCAGGGAAATGAATCTCGCAGAGCACCTAGAGGAAGAAAGGGCAAAAAAAGAATAGAGGAAAAAGCCCTCTTTGTTAAAATAAAACAGTAAGTCACAGGGGGGTTGTTTGGTTTGTGTTTGTTTTTCAGGCAAACTCCTCAAATCCCAAATCTTCTGAGGTCTCAGTAGCTTCCAGAGGAGAGGAATGAAAAGCCTTTGATGAGATAAGAAAGGAGCATATAGTAGCACATGTTTGAAGCGGCTGCCTTGTTCTGCTGTTAAATATTCTATAGAACCTCTTCTTAAATGCAGAAGGCAGGCTGTCAAAGCAGAAAAAAAGAGTAATACTCTGGACACTGAAAAAAAGAAAAGAAAAAAGATGTTATATCCATTTCTGTGTGAAATTTCATTAAGCCGGAAATGGCTTGGGAGAGGCTTGAACTAACTTTTTCTTCTTATGAGGGGGTTAACTGCCCTGGGTGCTGATGACAAATGAAATGCCCAGCATTCATAATCCTTCTTCCTGTCAGCCTGGAACACATTCTGTCACACATTCTGCAACATTTACAGCAGGGAGAACCCTTTCATATTGAGTGGTACCAGTAATATGTAGTAAGTAATATTACTTTTATTTTTGATTGATTATGCCCTGCATTTTTACCAACCAGCTACGTTTGGCAGCCTATGCAAAATCAGTGTAATATAAAGCAAGATGAAAACCCAACCTTTAAGCCCAAAAGCATGGTTGAAGGGCTGTGGCCATTTCCCACTCTTGCTCCCTAGCAATTGTGATATCCAGCAGGCTAAACTTTCTCACCTTGGGGTAGAGTAGCAGTTGGCCAAAGTCAACAGAACACAAACTATCCAAATTTAACTGCTTATACTAGAGGTTTTCAACCTTTTTGGATCCACGGCTCGCTTGGCCAACTACATTCTTTCTGCGGCACCCCTGTGGGGCTCAGGAGCCCAGTTATATCACTCCTTGCCTACAGAGCTGGTAGCCTCTCACCCTTTTTCGAACGTCCTGCCTTGTGGAGTGTTCCCTTAGCCTCCTCTTCTCTCCCCTCTCCTTGGGAGTCGTCTGGGTAGCCGCAGCTGCCACCCCTGGTCTCTGAGCTGCCTCCCCACCCCCACCCCAAAGAAAGGTGCCACCTCAAACTACCCTACAGGGGCCTGGGAAGCACCCCCTGGCCAGCCCCAGAGGTACCATTTGCGTGGTGATCTTGTAGCCATGGCTGCTGCAACAAACAGCTGTGCAAGTCTTTGGGAGGCAGAGAGATGCAAGAGGGGCATCAGAGGAGGGAAGGAAGGAAAGAGAGACAGAGGCCAGTGTTGCCTGCGGCACACCTGACCATCATTCAAGGCACCCCAGGGTGCCACAGCACACTAGTTGAAAACCACTGGCTTATACCAGGGGTCTGCAACCCGCGGCTCCGGAGCCGCATGTGGTTCTTTTACACCTTTGCCGCAGCTCCGGGGCAGATACTAGCGAGGGGAGGAGGCGCATTGTGCGCCCCGACACTCCCCACTGTGGCGGGCGCTGTACTGGCTGTGACGTCGCATGGGAGCGGTGCGTACGTTAGTCACGCACCGTCCTGACGTCACCTTCCTGCCCGCCCGCCACATGGTAAGGGGCATGTATGGTGGTCACTACTACATTGTAAGGGGCATGTATGCTGGTCACTACATTGTAAGGGGCATGTACGCTGGTCACTGCATTGAAAGGGGGCATGTACGCTGGTTATATTTATATTTATATTTATATTTATATAAATTTATATAAATTTATATATTTATATGTACGCTGGTTATATGTACGCTGTTATATTTGTTTTAAATGTCGCAATGGTTTTGCGGCTCCCAGTGTTTTTTTCTTCGGAAATGGGTCCAAGTGGCTCTTTTTGTCTTAAAGGTTGCAGACCCCTGGCTTATACCAACGGTGTTCTGCTTTATATATTTTTACTAAGAATAGATCCATTGAAATGAAAGAACTTGACTAAGTTAGGCCTATTGATTTCAAGAGGTCTTCTCTGAGTAAAAGTTAGATGAATACCACCAATAGATTGTCAGGAAATGCATTCCATGTTAAGTGTCTGTCTAGAGTAGAACATGGGTAGGCAAACTAAGGTCCAGATCCGGCCCAATCACCTTCTAAATCTGGCCCGCGGACTGTCTGGGAATCAGCGTGTTTTTACATGAGTATGTGTCCTTTTATTTAAAATGCATCTTGGGGTTATTTGTGGGGCACAGGAATTTGTTCATCCCCCCCAAAAAAAATATAGTCCGGCCCCCACAAGGTCTGAGGGACAGTGGACCAGCCCCCTGCTGAAAAAGTTTGCTGACCCCTGGTCTAGAAGGCTGTGGCCATTTGACAATATTTTAAGGGTGGAAAAAGGTCCCGGGTGCACATTCCTTTGGGGTGCTGTCCAGCCCTATAGAGCCTTACTGTTTTCCTGTGTGAGCTAAGCTTAAATACATAGTGTGAAAGAAATGCACTGTCTGGTATCATAATATACTGTTTTGTATTAGCAAGAAATATACGCCTGGTGTATATGTTTGTAGCTGAGATTTACCACCCTAATTTGGGGATTGCAAGTCACCTGGCCAGAGGTTATATCTGCTCAGTAACTTGCTTTGGCTTCCAAATCAGGGAAGGATTTCACACAAAGGATGAACAGATCAAGGTATGATCTCAGGATACAAAGGGAACATCCTTATAGGGTTGTGACTAAAGGTAGGGGAAGTAGATGGTGTCTATTGCTAAGTTTGTTTTGACTGATGTTTTGCTCCATGCAAAAATTCCTTGTATACTAGTAACCTTCCTGTTTCTTTCTAAGAACCTTTTTTGTTTATAAAAAGAATTCAGTAAACTTTTATCTTCATTTCATTAAAATGCTTGTGGTCTCCAATTGTACACCACCCATATTTGAAGTCAAGTCCCAAAGCTTCTGTGCTGTTTGGTGGGAGGCGGGGTGCAGGGAAACAAAGAATTTTCACTTAGTAGCAGCAAGTTCTTAATGGAGAGCGTGGGCAAGCAGAGGAGCGCACACTTTTGTGGCTGGATCTCCCTCCCCATGGCAGCACAGGACCCAGGGAAGCTGGTGACACATAGTAAACATCCCTGTAGTTACACACTGCAAGGAAAAGTTAGTAATGGTGGACTAGGGGTCTTTCATGATTTGTTTGCAGGGAGAGTAGACGACATTGGCTATTTAAGGAACGTTCAGTCCAAATTGTTAGTATGGAGGTTAGATGATGGTATGTTAAATGAAGGGTTCTCCCACACTTTTCACTGCATTTCCCCCTCACTTTTCTTACTGCAAAACACTGATCTTTTGGAGAAGCAGATTCTTGCACAAGACCTCCCAAGCAACTATAGTTACACAACCTGGTACAGTATATTTTGGAATCCTACCTTTGAAAAAAACAGCATTCAGAAAGTGCCCCTAGCTTTTTATTTTCAAAAAGAAGCTTGTCTGACATTACTGGTCTTCTCACCAAGCAACCCCAGTAAGCTTCTGAGGAATTAGATACTTCCCCAGAACACAGTTTAAAAATAACTGGCCTATAAAATATGACTGCAGTATCCGTAGCAGGCTTTTAAAGCAGTGGTTTTATGCAGCATTCATTTGTTTATTTTATTTCATCAATGGATGACTTCCCACTCAACATCTCAAAGAGATGTTAACAAGAAAAACATCAACAATAAAACTGTATATAGAATAATTTCATAGATAAAAATGTTTTATTATATTGATTATATAAAAACAATTTCTAATCAACTACAGATACAGGCAAGAATGAAAACAATCTCTGCCTTAAAGGGTTGTTGAAAAAGGAAGCTCTTCAATAGGCATCGAAAATTGAGACAGCACCTGCCTGGCAGGTAATGGTACAAACTGTCCCACAAACACATTTAAAAAGCCATAGAATGTTACTCAGCTGAACGTCTGGTTGAAGAGAAATGTTTTCAGCTGGTGCCTAAAGATATATGTAATAAAGGTGCCACACAAGTCTCCCTAGGGAAAGCATTCCACAAACGGGGAACCACTGCCACCCTCTGAATCTCTCATGAAGGAGGCCCACAAAGAAGGGCCTCAGATTATGATCACAGGGTACGGGTCATTTCTTAAGGGGAAATCCCACACCTTCAAAAGCCCATTTTGTGATACCAGAGGAATAAATTCAGAGGGTGGCGGAACTATAATATTCAAAATATCTTTGTTTGCATGCCTGCTACCTTTTTAAGGCGCAGGCATGAAATGTTTGAGGCATGAACCTTAAAAACACATGATGTTGAATCTGTCCTCAGAGCTGCAATATTAAGATAGATGGATAGAATCCACTGCTCTTCTCCGCTAATGCTGTTTTCATGTAAACTGCTTAATATGGTTTTTGATTACTTCTGGGCGGATTTTATTTTGTGGGATTAGAGGTGGTAAGGGCACTTTTGCCCATTATTCTTCCTTTTCTTGACATAAATTATTTTTACCCTGTGCTCCCATATCTCTCATCTTTTTGAATGCCAACAATATGTCTGTGCCAGGAAGAGTAACTCTAGATCTCTGATTATATTCTGGTCAGTGAGTGGGATGGCTTAATCTGCCTGAGCAGTTTATAGCGTTGGGCATTAAACGTGCTATACGCCCACATGATGCTATTTTGAAGACAAACTCCCTTATCCTGACAAGGACCTGATTTTCGCACAGCCAGAACAGAAATTGGTTCCAACTATCCCAAGAACCTCAGAGCTGCTGTGTTTTCAGAACACAGCAGCTCTTCCTTCTGGGGGAAATTTTGTGGATGGTCTATTCTGTGAACCTCCCTGAAATCTTTTGATGAAGGGTAGTATATGAATAAGTAAATGTTTACGTGCCATATTAAGCCATATTTTCCAAATAAGAGGATACTTTGGATTAGCAGAGACTAAGAAACTAGGAAAAGACTCCTGTACCCACAAGGATAGGATTAAATTCATAGCTTAATCCCTGAATTTGTTTTCTATACAGGGGCTCAAATCCAAAACACAAAAATTAGCCATAAAGGTTGGAATAGTTCCAGCTGTGTGCAGGATGTCATTTCCTCAGCCAGTTTTCCCCTTCATCTGGATTTAAGATGTATATAGGCAACCTGGCTGGAGGGTATCTTCTCATTTAAGAAATTAATTAAGAAATTAAGGCTGCAATCCTGTGCCCACTTATTAGCAAGTAAATCTCCCACTGAACTGAGGAGTAATATTTTGAGTAAACATACATAGGATTGCAGTGTAAATACAGGATTTGGCAATCCATAAAATCTGAATGAATGGGTATGGAACTCCCTGCCACATTGAGGAAGTGTGAAAAGGAGAGTCCTACACTCCCATGGATTATTTCTCTCTCTCTGCTGTAGTTTCTGCCTGTGCAGAAGAGATCATAACTTGCCTGCCCATGAAAAAGGGATTGAGGTATTAAAAATGCATTCAGAATCGTGAGATGCTTGGATTGCTGCAGCAACAGAGACCAGATAAGTCTATCTAGGTGTAGAGAAGCCTGCTGAGAGCCCTACTGATGCTCTGATAGTAATCCAGGCAGGTGCGTATCTTCAAAAGGTTGAACTCTATATGAGAAGCTTTTGCTTCAGCAGGAGACAAGACAGGCATGGACAGAATGATGGTGTTGGCAGGTCACAAATGCTCATTTTGAAGGGGGGAAAAAACACCAAGAGCAGCTTTTCCACCCCCACCCACTCTATATACACACACTTCTTTTTTTCTCTTCTGCTTTTGGTTCAGAGCCTTGAGGGCAAATAATGTGCTTTTCTCTTTCTCTGCTTCCAGTCATGTGCTCCTCTTTTTAAAATTAATGCTAGAGAGAATCGGGCTTTTATTAACAATATCCCTACTTCAGAATTCAGTGGAACATTGAATGTTGCTGTTTCCAGTTTAAACATTAGCAAAAATGGAGATAAGCAAAGCAGCAGCATGGGAAATCTCCGATTTGCCTTACCTTCCGCCTACCTTGCACACCCATGTGTGACATTCTCTGTTCTCATAAGCACAACACTGCAATAGAAGACCCAGAATCCTACCTCACCCAGATTCCAGAAGCTTTAGATGGAAGTGCATATATCTAAGTGCTGTGGGAAACTGCACTCCCTTACAGTGGCGTAGCGTGGGGGGTGCAGGGGGGGCCGGCCGCACCGGGCGCAACATCTGGGGGTTAGGGCAAATCCACGGGTTAGGGGGCGCAAATCCACGGGTTAGGGGGCGCAAATTACTTGCCTTGCCCCGGGTGCTGACAACCCACGCTACGCCACTGCTCCCTTACCTAGGAGTAAGTCTCAATGACCATTTTGTGAGTTTGCTGGATTTCATCTTCTGTTGCGCCTCGTTGCTCCTGCAGTTTTAATATTTATCATTGCATTAGTATTGCTTTGACGTGTTCTGCCCTGAGAGTTTTTAACTGAAGGGTAACACACACATATCCAAAATAAATAAATGAAGAATCCCTATGAAATTAGGGCCTCTTCAAATGCAGACAAACTGCCATGAAAATAATGCAACTGAACAGGTGCTGTCGATCATGTGAGCCTTCCCCACCCAATCACTGCTTCCCTGGGAGAGTAGCTATCAGGTGAGAAAGATTTGTGTAAATGAGCCTGGACTCTGCCCATGTGATGGCTTTATTTACACTACCCACAGGCATTGGATCACATTATAGGAAAGCAGCACTTATGATGCTGATGGTGTAATGAACGTGTGCATGAGAGAGAGAGAGAGAGAGAGAGAGAGAGAGAGAGAGAGAGCGAGAGAGCGCATATAGAGCAGGGGTGACTGACTGTGACTCTCCAGGTACTACTGAACTACAACTTCCACCAGCCAAAGTCAACATGGCCGATGGCTAGGGATGATGGGAGTTGTAGGCCAGCAATATCTGAAAGGAGGGATAGACTTCTTGGTCTAACAGTAAGCAGCACCCCTTAATTAGAAACATTTTTACTTATATCAAATGTAGCCATCAGTGCAAGGCTTTCCACTTGTGCAATGGAATCCCCCCCCCCATCTTCTCCCCCTGTGCACCTGCTAAATCAGTTCTGGATGTTTTCCCAACCCTCTGGAGAACATTTTGGGAGTATGAGGGGAAAATGAGAGGGGATGTTCTGTTGCACAAGCAGAAATCCTTGCACTGGTGGAACACGTTAGTTGGAGACTACCCTTCTTTTTGCTGAACCATTCATAGCGCTCCTTCTCTGCATTATGCTTTCATACTCCTCACTTTGCTGGAAACCTTTTCTGCGCTTGTTGGGTCTCTAACGACCAGCCTGCCTCTCTGCATAAGCTCCATGTGTACATATCCTCCATCTCTTCTGTTCTTCACAGCCAGCTACAATAATAGCTCAGCTGAGGACCTTAGCAAAGCGGAGTTCTTTGTATTCCAATGGGAAACATAAGCTGTTTGATATTTATTACCAAAGCTCCAGCTGAGGAGGTGCAGCCTGATCAGTGTGGGCCATTATGCTTTATGTCAGATGAATATGGAAATGCTGAATTTTCTCTGCAAGGGTTTTAGTTTTATTGGAAATTATTAGGCTTTTATTACAATGTTCAAGATTTTGTTTTCCTGCAAGAACCTTAAAAGGTCATTTAAAATGGAGAATCTTTGTTGCAAGTAGAAGCTAATGTTCTAGTGAAGACTAGTTCTAATAAGCCTTATTAAGTAAGGGCTCTGGCTTGGTGAAGAAGAGCCTGGCTAATGAATAAGCCGTAGCTGAAACACCCAGAAGCAGGCATCACCACAAAGCCTTTCCTCTTATTTTGAATAGTTTTCATGCTTTTGAACAGGGGTGGCTACTCAGTGGCCCTCCAGATGTTATTCAATTTATCCAGTTACTCATGGCAGGAAATTCACAAACAATGAAACATCTAAAACATATACACACCTTAAAACATCAGCTGCAGATTGCATGGCCAATGGCAAGGATTGTGGGGATTGTAGTACAGTCACAGCCTTCCAGAGCAGGGGTAGGCAACCTAAGGCCCGGGGGCTGGATGCGGCCCAATTGCCTTCTAAATCCAGCCTGCAAACGGCCTGGGAATCAGCGTGTTTTTAACATGAGTAGAATGCGTGCTTTTATTTAAAATGCATCTCTGGGTTATTTGTGGGGCATAGGAATTTGTTCATTTCCCCCCCAAAAAATATAGTCCGGCCCACCACATGGTCTGAGGGACGGTGGACGGCCCACAGCTGAAAAAGGTTGCTGACTCCTGTTCCAGAGGGTCACAGTTTAGCTACCACTCATTTAGAAATATATCTACTTTTAATGCCCATGTTGATACAGTAGAAGCCACACTTTTCAGAGTGTTCAGTGGATGGTGTTCTGTAGCCACCTTCCTATTACTGCTTCATTGATTCCTTTTGTTTCTTAAATGCAGTTCAATATTTTCTCCTCAGAGCAATAGAACGATTCTTTGCTTAGTTCATTACAGATACTAGAGAAGTGCCTGTCATTTCCCCAGTTAAGTGCATCTCCCAGGGTGTGGGAGAACAGCAGGCTACCAAAAACATTGATTTCATAAACTCAAGACTTTTAGTTTCTTCACTGAATGAAGTACTTAGTGATGCACAAAACAAAGTAATTCATGCCAGTTCACCCAACTATATAAGCATATCTAAACTCCAAACTTGTACCGTATATTGGTTTTATACCACTTTCGCCATCATGGCTTCCCCCAAAGAATCCTGGGGACTGTAGTTTGACACAGGTTTTGAAAATTATGTAAGAGATCTCTAGGCTTCTCCCTTGCAGAACTACAATTCCCAAGATTCTAGAGGAAATGGCTGTTAGACAAATTTAAATCTCTAGTCTGGACATACTCAAAAGGCACTTCCAGACCGTCATGGTTTGGGAGATGGGATTGAAACACATACTGGCAAGTTGGGTTGCACAATTAAAGTGGCTATGACACTTTTGCCCAGCAATTGCCCAACAAACCCTCTTGCAAAAAGATCACACTTGTTACAGAAAGTGATGGGGAAAAGCAGTGCAATAAAAATTGCTAGAAGCAGCATCATATGCCCTCTGCAAACAAATCATAATGAATCCTAAATAAACAGAGGACATTGAATAACCTTCCTGCATAATTTGTGCAAACAAATCAAAATTATTGCTCACTAAAGAGATTGTCTGGAAGTGAGGACAATCACATGCTAAGTGCAGCTATTAGGGCTTAGTTTTATGATGGAAGAGTTAAGAAGACACACCAGTCAGATAGACAGAAAATAACTCTCAAACAAGAACGGAACAGCAACAGGAAGCTTCTGACTCCACCCAGATACAATTAAGTCCAGTGCAACCTTGTGGCTAAGCCATGTAAATAACACCTTGGTAGGACTTCTACGTACAAAAGGGCATAGTCATCTATGGCCTATGCTGATCATGTGATTTGAGCTTGAACTATACTGGTGCAGCAGTTAGGAATATGTGTCAACCTGGTTGAATTTGTGTGATCCTGATGTATTGCACTTTTAAGTTTAGAAAAGGGAAAGGAGGAGCCTGGAGTTCATATGCTCGGTGGTCGTGGGTTATTTGTTCTTTTCTTTTTCTTTTTTCTTTTTTGGTGTTCTGCTTTCTATTTTGCACATGTAATTAGTGATAGAGGTGCAGACCTTCCCCTGCCCCCGTGGGAGAACCCATAATGAGTGTGCATGCAGTATTATCTTGTAACTTTAGATTGGAGGAAGTTTGTGCATATGCATTGCTTTAACAGATAACAGCTATGTATATTAAGCAGGCCCCATCCTTTCGGGCTTTGCTCAGCTTTTGGAGAGTGATACCACTGAGCCTTTAATGCTAGCAATAAACACCCTTTTGTGCTAGCAATAAACACCTCAATGCTGCTAGAGTTTTTCCTTTCAGCCCACAGATTTATTTTGCTACAAGCTAAGCCAAGGTTTAGAAGGGACGCGGGTGGCGCTGTGGGTTAAACCACAGAGCCTAGGGCTTGCCGATCAGAAGGTTGGCAGTTCGAATCCCCGCGACGGGGTGAGCTCCCATTGCTCGGCCCCTGCTTCTGCTAACCTAGCAGTTCGAAAGCACATCAAAGTTGTTGTTGTTGTTGTTTAGTCGTTTAGTCGTGTCCGACTCTTCGTGACCCCATGGACCAGAGCACGCCAGGCACTTCTGTCTTCCACTGCCTCCCGCAGTTTAGTCAGACTCATGCTGGTAGCTTCGAAGACACTATCCAACCATCTCGTCCTCTGTCGTCCCCTTCTCCTTATGCCCTCCATCTTTCCCAACATCAGGGTCTTTTCCAGGGAGTCTTCTCTTCTCATGAGGTGGCCAAAGTACTGGAGCCTCAGCTTCACGATCTGTCCTTCCAGTGAGCATTCAGGGCTGATTTCCTTAAGAATGGATACGTTTGATCTTCTTGCAGTCCATGGGACTCTCAAGAGTCTCCTCCAGCACCATAATTCAAAAGCATCAATTCTTCGACGATCAGCCTTCTTTATGGTCCAGCTCTCACTTCCATACATCACTACTGGGAAAACCATAGCTTTTACTATACGGACCTTTGTTGGCAAGGTGATGTCTCTACTTTTTAAGATGCTGTCTAGGTTGGTCATTGCTTTCCTCCCAAGAAGCAGGCGTCTCTTAATTTCGTGGCTGCTGTCACCATCTGCAGTGATCATGGAACCCAAGAAAGTAAAATCTCTCACTGCCTCCATTTCTTCTCCTTCTATTTGCCAGGAGGTGATGGGACCAGTGGCCATGATCTTCGTTTTTTTGATGTTGAGCTTCAGACCATATTTTGCGCTCTCCTCTTTTACCCTCAATAAAAGGTTCTTTAATTCCTCCTCACTTTCTGCCATCAAGGTTGTGTCATCTGCATATCTGAGGTTGTTGATATTTCTTCCAGCAATCTTAATTCCGGCTAGGGATTCATCCAGCCCAGCCTTTCGCATGATGAATTCTGCATATAAGTTAAATAACCAGGGAGACAATATACAGCCTTGTCGTACTCCTTTCCCAATTTTGAACCAATCAGTTGTTCCATATCCAGTTCTAACTGTAGCTTCTTGTCCCACATAGAGATTTCACAGGAGACAGATGAGGTGATCAGGCACTCCCATTTCTTTAAGAACTTGCCATAGTTTGCTGTGGTCAACACAGTCAAAGGCTTTTGCATAGTCAATGAAGCAGAAGTAGATGTCTTTCTGGAACTCTCTGGCTTTCTCCATAATCCAGCGCATGTTTGCAATTTGGTCTCTGGTTCCTCTGCCTCTTCTAAATCCAGCTTGCACTTCTGGGAGTTCTCGGTCCACATACTGCTTGAGCCTTCCTTGTAGAATTTTAAGCATAACCTTGCTAGCGTGTGAAATGAGTGCAATTGTGCGGTAGTTGGAGCATTCTTTAGCACTGCCCTTCTTTGGGATTGGGATGTAGACTGATCTTCTCCAATCCTCTGGCCACTGCTGAGTTTTCCAAACTTGCTGGCATATTGAGTGTAGCACCTTAACAGCCTCATCTTTTAAAATTTTAAATAGTTCAGCTGGAATACCATCACTTCCACTGGCCTTGTTATTTGCAGTGCTTTCTAAGGCCCATTTGACTTCACTCTCCAGGATGTCTGGCTCAAGGTCAGCAACCCCACTACCTGGGGTGTACGAGGCATCCATTTCTTTCTGGTATAATTCCTCTGTGTATTCTTGCCACCTCTTCTTGATGTCTTCTGCTTCTGTTAGGTCCTTACCACTTTTGTCCTTTATTATGGCAATCTTTGAACGAAATGTTCCTTTCATATCTCCAATTTTCTTGAACAGGTCTCTGGTTCTTCCCATTCTGTTGTTTTCCTCTATTTCTTTGCATTGCTCGTTTAAGAAGGCCTTCTTGTCTCTCCTTGCTATTTTTTGGAAATCTGCATTCAATTTCCTGTATCTTTCTCTATCTCCCTCGCATTTTGCTTGCCTTCTCTCCCCCGCTATTTGTAAGGCCTCATTGGACAGCCATTTTGCTTTCTTGCATTTCCTCTTCATTGGGATGGTTTTCGTTGCTGCCTCCTGTATAATGTTGCGAGCCTCCATCCATAGTTCTTCAGGCACTCTGTCTAGCAAATCTAAATCCTTAAACCTGTTCCTCACTTCCACTGTGTATTCATAAGGGATTTGATTTAGAGTGTATCTTACCGGCCCAGTGGTTTTTCCTACTTTCTTCAGTTTAAGCTTGAATTTTGCTATAAGAAGCTGATGATCCGAGCCACAGTCAGCTCCAGGTCTTGTTTTTGCTGACTGTATTGAGCTTCTCCATCTTTGGCTGCAGAGAATATAATCAATCTGATTTCGATGCTGCCCATCTGGTGATGTCCACGTGTAGAGTCGTCTCTTGTGTTGTTGGAAAAGCGTGTTTGTGATGACCAGCTTGTTCTCTTGACAGAACTCTATTAGCCTTTGCCCTGCTTCATTTTGCTCTCCAAGGCCAAACTTGCCCGTTGTTCCTTTTATCTCTTGATTCCCTACTTTAGCATTCCAATCCCCTATAATGAGAAGAACATCCTTCTTTGGTGTCGCTTCTATAAGGTGTTGTAAGTCTTCATAGAATTGGTCAATTTCAGTTTCTTCAGCACCAGTAGTTGGTGCATAAACTTGGATTACTGTTATGTTAAAAGGTCTGCCTTGGATTCGTATCAAGATCATTCTATCATTTTTGAGATTGCATCCCAGTACAGCTTTCGCCAGTCTTTTGTTGACTATGAGGGCCACTCCATTTCTTTTCCGGGTTTCTTGCCCACAGTAGTAGATATGATGGTCATCCGAACTGAATTCGCCCATTCCTGTCCATTTTAGTTCACTGATGCCCAGGATGTCAATATTTATTCTTGCCATCTCATTTTTGACCACATCCAACTTACCCAGGTTCATGGTTCTTACATTCCAGGTTCCTATGCAATATTTTTCTTTACAGCATTGGACTTTCCTTTCGCTTCCAGGCATATCCGCAACTGAACGTCCTTTCGGCTTTAGCCCAGCCGCTTCATCAGCTCTGGATCTACTTGTACTTGTCCTCCGCTCTTCCCCAGTAGCATGTTGGACGCCTTCCGACCTGAGGGGCTCATCTTCCAGCGTCATAACTTTTATATGCCTGTTGTCTTTGTCCATGGAGTTTTCTTGGCAGGGATACTGGAGTGGCTTGCCGGTTCCTCCTCCAGGTGGATCACGTTTGGTCAAAACTCTCCACTATGACCTGTTCATCTTGGGTGCCCTGCTCGGCATAGTTCATAGCTTCTCTGAGTTCTTCAAGCCCCTTCGCCACGGCAAGGCAGTGATCCATGAAGGGGCACATCAAAGTGCAAGTAGATAAATAGGTACCGCTCCGGCGGGAAGGTAAATGCCGTTTCCGTGCGCTGGTCTGGTTCGCCAGAGGCAGCTTAGTCATGCTGGCCACATGACCCAGAAGCTGTACGCCGGCTCCCTCGGCCAATAAAGCGAGATGAGCGCCGCAACCCCAGAGTCGGTCACAACTAGACCTAATGGTCAGGGGTCCCTTTACCCTTTTAAAGCCAAGGTTTGGCTGAGCACATTGTCCAAAGCCAGGCTCATGCTTAAACTCTCTCCTTGCTACCATGAGTTGTAGCCAAGGTTTGTTAGGAAAGAGAAAGCTTAACCATGAACCCAGGATTGGACAACACACTAAGCCAAACCTTGTCTTCACTCAGCACAGGGCAGAAGTAAAAACAAACAAATAAGGGAGTAGCAAAATGGCTGCATTCTCCCCTCTGGGAGCCCCCATATGGCTATACAATCCTGGTAAGCCATAGTTCCTTTTGTGAGAGGAAAATATATGAATTCCAGTGGAACCACGTGTGATAGTGAAGAATAGAAGAATTGGCTGGGTGCCTGGATTCAAAATGTGGGGCTTGCACCCACAGAGCCCCAGCAGCAGAGTATTAAACTCACAAAAATAAGCAAGACAGTAAAGTGCTAGGAACATAGGTCCCTTAAACCTATTTATCCTGTTCAGCTGAACACAGTAGCTCACCTCTTTCTGCCCCTCTTGCAATCAGCAGACCACATATTGCTGTGGTAAGAATTTACTTCTAAACCACCTCTTAATGATTCATGCTCAAACGAGGGTAAAGCACCTTAAAGAAAAACTCACCCGAGAGATATACAACCTCAGTGTCCAATAGGGACCCAGTTTATTGAGAGATACGCAATAGTGACAGCTATCCCAAACCAGGTGTTCAATGAACCACCAGTTAGGAGAACTGCCCTGAAGGCACATTTGAACAAAACTTTTATAGGGTCTTTTAAACATCATACATCATAATAGCTCATTATCTCATAGAATGCATACATCAAGAGACGGCACAGGTCAAGGGGTGAGAAGTGTCTTCCTCTCCTTCATTATCTTCTTCCCTTCGTTTAGCTTGTGAATCTCCAGACTCTGGAGCTTCAGTTATCATACTTAACCCACTTATCTTCTATTTTCTTTGACAACCAGACCTTCAGAATTAACCTTAACCTTGCATTCCTATAGCTTCCCACATCTTGAGGAAACTCAAAGAGGGTACAGCCTGTAGCCTAAACATCCTAACCATTTGTGCCCTTCAGCTATGCAAGCAGTATGCAGAAAGAGATAGACCAGGAATTTAGTAGTTCAGAGGTTCACAGAGTATAGAAATACAGGAATAAAAAAATCAAACCATTCATTGATACATAGCTTATACAGTGGTGCCTCGGGTTAAGTACTGAATTCGTTCTGGAGGTCTGTTCTTAACCTGTAACTGTTCTTAACCTGAAGCACCACTTTAGCTAATGGGGCCTCCTGCTGCCAGAGCACGATTTCTGTTCTTATCCTGAAGTAAAGTTCTTAATCTGAGGTACTATTTCTGGGTTAGTAGAGTCTGTAACCTGAAGCGTATGTAACCTGAAGCATATGTAACCCAAGGTACCACTGTATAGAGAGAATAAATGCATTTTCTAAAAGATATATAATTCTACTAAGTGGCTACAGCAAAATTCTATAATATTGTTAAGCAAGTTTAAAATGATTTACTTACAGATTCAGTGTTTCAGACATGCATGTTCCACGCAGCAGCAAGTATAAGTTCCAAACACATGCTGTAAGCTCAGGAGCAAGCTTACACATGTCCTCCATGATGGAGAGAGGGAGACGGGGCTTAACCTAATTGAGTCTTTCTAGCGATACAGCTCCATGGTCCTTAACCCCTTCATGCACTAACTAGCAGTTGTGCATAGTTATGTTTGACTGCAATCTCCCACATCTTTATCATCTGAATCAGGCCAATCTAAGCAAAAAGAGTGTCTGTAAGGTTGTTCTCACCACCTATAGAAAGCATAGTGTGTCTATGTGTGTGAAAGAGGGTGTGCATGTTTCTTTCCAAAACAAGAGCTCTGTACACATGATCTGTGTATTTTAAATTTTCCTAACACTGCAAGGCAAACTACTAGGTACTTATGTAGATAATTATCCTGCTGCGTTTTGCTTGAAACTCTATTTTGGTGTTTATTCTTGGGTGCTAGTTCATTTAGGAATCCATAGTGAGACTGTTTCTTTTTTCACCCCACCCCTACAAGAAGATCTTGAAAGATTACAGTGGTACCTTGGGTTAAGAACTTAATTCGTTCCGGAAGTCCATTCTTAACCTGAAACTGTTCTTAACCTGAGGTACCACTTTAGCTAATAGGGCCTCCCACTGCTGTTGCGCCGCTGCTGCACAATTTCTGTTCTCATCCTGAAGCAAAGTTCTTAACCCAAGGTACTGTTTCTGGGTTAGCGGACTCTGTAACCTGAAGCATCTATAACCCGAGGTACCACTGTACTTGAGTTGAAGTGCTGAAGTAAAGAAAAGCACCTTCCCATCTATATATAGAAATATCTGCTCTGCTCTTGGCATTCTTGACTAATTACTCAGAACACGTTCCAAAATGCATAATGCAAATAAATAAGGTAGCATGGAAAGGTCTAATTCGATACCAAGATACAAAATCTGCCTACCTGCTCATGCTACCAATTGTCATTGTTATGTCCTATTGGGGAAGAAGAATACATTGTTTTGCCATCCAAATGAAGTGCTAGAGCTGGTTGCTGATAATTTGGTGGACTGTTGTGCTAATGAGTTGCTGGCTTTAATAACAATTCTCCATGAAGCCATAACCAGTCACCATGTTTTGTTCACCCCCCACCCATTTTTTAAAAAAATCCAAAGAACAAATAAGTACAGTGGTACCTCAAGTTAAGTACTTAATTTGTTCCAGAGGTCCGTTCTTAACCTGAAACTGTTCTTAACCTGAAGCACCACTTTAGCTAATGGGGCCTCCCGCTGCTGCCGCACCGCCGGAGCACGATTTCTGTTCTCATCCTGAAGCAAAGTTCTTAACCCCAGGTACTATTTCTGGGTTAGCGGAGTCTGTAACTTGAAGCATATGTAACCCAAGGTACCACTGTATATTGGGTTGTATTTAATGTAGTGCTAAACAAAATCTTCTCTCAGTGCAAGGATTCTACTTGCGTGATGGAATGTTTTCCCCCTCTCTTCTCACTGTGTGCCCTCTAAACCTGTTATAAAGCTTTCCCCAAACCTCTGGAGCAGATTTGGGGATGGTATGGGGTGCATGCAGGGGGAGGAGAGAGGGGAAATCCCATTGTACTAATGATAATCCTTGCACTAGCACCGTGGTAGGACCATCAGATTGACTCCAACTCACATAGAGAGCCTCCACTAATACCCAAGCCTACTTGTTGCAGAAGTTCCCTATGAGTATAGGAAGAAGCTGGAGGGGGTCCTATGTCTCAGGGGATGAGGCTAAAGTCGTTTATGCACAGTCCTGTTTTATTTAGGTTCCCTCTTCAAGTAATAAAACCTGAAGACTGCTGAACACACACAAAGACATTGGGCAACTGGAACTCTCTAAGTAAAGGGTCTATCAGATTAGCAGCAGCAAAAGGAGGATGTAATTAATGAGGTGGAAACCAGCAGGAACAGACGTCAAAAGGGTTTGGGGTAGTGATAAAGAATACCCACACCTCTAGACTTTGTGCTACTGTTCCATTTCCTTTTTAAATAAATGCATTGCAAAATAGGTAAGGGATAAAATTCTACAGTAGCGTGGGAAATGCAGGCTGATTAAAGCAAGGCAGGTGGCGTCATGCTGAGCCCCCATAAAATGTGAGGTAATGAGACATGGCCTCCCACTTTAACTATCTGGAAGAATCCTGCGTGTGTTCCAGGATTGCTCCACACCAGCACAGAATTTAGTGCTAGGAACAGAGGTCAACATTCTAAGGGTTCTTCCAGGCTGTGACTATTTTTGGGTGGGATTCAGTTGCATTCCAGCAAATTCAGGTTGTGCCATTATAGTTGGGAGGTCTTGCACAACAAACTCACTTCCCCAAAAGAACAGACCTTTTGCAAAATGGAAAGTGATGGGAAGATGCACTGGGAAGTGTGGGATAACACTTGCTATGATGCAATCATCTAATCTCCCTGCAAACAAATCAGAATGAGCAGGTTGTCTTGAACTTCCTTCAGTGTTTCAGATTTCAGACACTAGGGGATGGAGACAAATTCCTAGCATACATAAGGCTTGAAAATATGTTGTTAAAATCTAGAGCAGACAAGAGGAAGTAGAGCTTGTTGCGTTGCTGTTCATCATTATCTGCTTCTCCCAATTGTTACCAGAAAGGAGAATCATTTAAGCAAAATAAGACTTGAGTACACATTCCCAACTTAAAATGCAGCTAGGGCTTTCTTTTTCTCAATTTGGATCAAAGCAGGCTTGGGGAGAAACACATCAAAATGCAGTATTTCATATGAAATAACAGGATAGAAAGAGGATAGATATAGATTGTGGCTACTGTCCTTTGTACACCACTTCCCAAACCAGGGCTGGATGCACAATAAATGGGAATGTGTACACAGCCTAAGTGAATAAATGCAGATATCCTGTATGCGCATGGAATCTGGGTTATTTCCTTGGAACATGACTTATTTTTATTCTATTTCTTTAAAGATCATCTCTGTTTCAGGGCTCCCAAGCATGAGAGTTAAAATTGGTGCAATTTATTGTATGCAAGGGAGTTCCTGGCTATCGTTGCATGAAGACGAAAGTTGAGACTGAATAATAATTTGTGCTAGAGGATGTTTAAGCAGACTTATTTCTCTTTATTGGTGTATCTGCATGGGCTGTCTAGATCTTGTGATCTAGATAGATATCTATCATAGATAGACCAAGGGTCATCTAGTCCTGACACAGGTTTTCCTCTAGAACTGAGAGACAGAGCGCCCAGCAAACTCAAGGACTTGTAGTTTGAGAAAGAAAAGAAAGGAGTGGGTGGGGATAGGGAGCTTTGTCACCAGTCCATGAAAAGATAGGCAAGAAGAAAATTTGCTATGCCCCTGTAAGGACAACTCATGCAAAATGTTTCTGTCACTATAATGAATTGGAAATCTTGATAATCACAACTAAACATCTGGAGTGCATTGCATTTGATTCTGGGATCAAGGATGACCATATGTCGATTTTTCAGCATGACTTTAAATTTGGTTAGAAAGATGGAAGAGAGAAGTCTTTTTTGGCTGAGTATGTAGTAATAGTACCTACAGGATACTAGACACTGCACATATAGAAACATTTTTGAAATTCAGGACGAGACCTCTGAAATGTCGGCCTTTGAGATCTTGCAGCAATTATTGTAGGAACACACAGTGACAGGGCTGGTGGTACTGTCAGCCTGTCACCTGCTCCTTTGTTTTAATTCATTAGATCATCACTCTGTGCAGCTGTTTATAACAACAGCCTCTAGATCTCTTGCTTGAAGGCTTCTTTTTCCTAAGCTGCGAAATATTTTATGTACTCTATTCACCAAAAGGTATTTCTGTACTAAGCTTCTCCTTCTCTTTCTTCTTTAATAACTTCAAGAGGTCAAATAACACCCAGATTCCCAGTCATATCTAAGATTCTGCGGTTGAAATTGCCCAGACCCTCATCTACTACTACACAATGGAAACTGGATATTTAATAGCTCCAGGCAGCTCTGAGCCAAGGTCTTGTTGCTTCAACATACACAAGATTCGGCTGCCGGCATCAGCGACTGAGCAGCTGGAGGGATGCTCTTTTCCTCAGCATGACATTGATAAATGACCTGCAGGAATGCTTAACTAGGTTTGGAGTATTTGTCTTGTGATCTGGACTTCATGCACAGCAATTCTGCATGGATTCTAGCAAGCAACATTAAATACGTACGATTGATTGATTGATTGATTGATTGATTTATACCCCACCTTTCTCCCTGATGGGACCCAAGGCAGCTTGCAGATAAAAACCAGATTCGCTAAAACGTAGCAAAAAAACCCCTATCATTAAAAACAATTAAACTTTAATAGAATTAAAACTATATACATATATAGGTAAGTGAAAGGTACATATACCTATACCTATACATATACAAAATCTATTTAAAACATACAAATAATTGCCATAAAAACAGCACAGCACTAGCTCTTTAATTAAAAGCATTTGATTCACAAAAGCCTGTTGGAACCTGCCTGCGGAAGGACAAGGAGGGAGCCAGGGTAGCTTCTCCAGGGAGGGAGTTCCAGAATCTGAGAGCAGCCACCAATAAGGCCCCCTGCATCCCCTAACTCTGCCTGTGAGGGTGGTGGGACCGAGAGAAGGGCCTCCCCGAAGATATCAGAACTTGGCAAGTTCATACAAGGGAATACGATCTTTCAGAGAGCCAGTGTAGTGTAGTGGTTAAGAGCGGTAGTCTCGTAATCTGGGGAACCAGGTTCACGTCCCTGCTCCTCCACATGCAGCTGCTGGGTGACCTTGGGCCAGTCACACTTCTTTGAAGTCTCTCAGCCCCACTCACCTCACAGAGTGTTTGTTGTGGGGGAGGAAGGGAAAGGAGAATGTTAGCCATTTTGAGACTCCTTAAAGGGAGTGAAAGGCGGGATATCAAATCCAAACTCTTCTTCCTCTTCTTCTTCTTCTTCTTCTTCTTCTTTCAGATAGCTTGGACCTAAGCCATGTAGGGGTTTATAGGTCATAACCAGCACTTTGAATTGTGCCTAGAAACAACCAATAGCCACTACCAGTGGGGCTATTCTAATAAGGGAGTCATATGCTCGCTATAACCAGCCCCAGTAAGCAATTTGGCTGCAGCCCTTTGAGCCAGTTGAAGTTTCTGAGCACTTTTCAAAGTTAGCTCCTCATAGAACACATTACAGTAATCCAAACAAGATATAACGAAGGCATGTATCACTGTGGCATGCATGCACACGAACACACACAATAAGGAAGCTTTATTGTATCCAACTTAGATGCTACAGTGGACATGGAGCTACCCCCAAATTAAAATTTGCAGCAGAGGCCTTGCAAAATCGTAATATTTGCTTTGCTGAATGCTGAGAACTCTAGATCAGTTCTGTTTTTATAATAATATGCCACCAGTCTCTAAAGCCGTATCTGTTCTTACCCTTCCCTGAAGTAAACAGCATGTCCTTAGAGTACCTCCTTAGGGTGCTTCTTGGTGGCCAGGTACAAAGAAGTATTCAACATCTGTTGTCTTCACTGCTTTCACTCCAATGACAACAGTGCTGCTGTTCAACTCCCACATAATCAAGGTGTTGGCAGTACGGGGCTCACTGCTGAAGGCCATTCCTCAGGACAAGCAAATGTTGATGCCCATGTGTTGGAAACTCTTAGAGAACCGTTCTTCCTCACCCCCAGGTAGATGAACTCCAGACTGGTCCAATTGTCCTCCCAGTTCTGTGCAGTTTTCAGGAGAGTGTGTGAATGAGAGTGTTTTGAATATACATATATTGTTTCCTGTCCTCCTATATATGGCTCAGTGATTCTCTTAAATATGACTGCATGCATTCTACCTATATGTGTATTTGAGGAATAGTCATGTGAAACGTAGGCCTTTCAAATGAGGTAATCAGTTGCCATGGGAGACACAAACTACTCCACAACAACTTGTCAAGGGGATGGAGGCAGCATGTTTTTCTCCAGCTGTTGCAGTGTTGATTGATGCTGCTGGGAGCCAGTGCAATACCTTCCTGCTGTCCCTTCAGCTCACTTGTCCCATGTCATGGTCTATTTCCTCTTTCCCTCTTCTGCTGTTTCTGTCTTCCAACCTAGAATGAGTCCTTCCAGTTGAAGTGCAAGCCTTTGTGTTTACACTAACTGCACAAACACTCAAAGCCCTTTCCCCCTACCACCTTTGATTTAGGACTGCTTTCCAAAGAGACCCACTTGGTCAGAGTTTTGGGGGAGGAGCAGGTTACAGGCTGGGGTGTTGTTGTTTTTTTAAAGAAGGCATTAGCAGTCCAGGATTTGAATGATGGCCTGTGTCAACAGATGCTATTGATGCCCTGGGACACAGATTCTTAAGTACAAGTTCAGATGACTGTTCTAAAATATATCTTCAAAAGGATTGCATCAGAAATTCTTTTGGCATTAGAGCTGCTTCAATGCAGATGAATGTTCCCAGTGTGTCCCGCATAATGGATAGCATGTGTGCAAAGCTTTTCATACCTTCCTCTCTCCGGGATAAAAAAAGGAGAAGAAGATACAACATAAAAGAATTACCCTTTTATTTATGCTCTGCAAAATCTGCATCAGCACTATTGCTATAGGCTCCTCTGCACGGACAAATGTATTCTTTTCCCGAGAAGGGAATGACTCGAATCTTTTCTTGACTGGAACAATTTACCTTTTGTGCAATTTGGAAATGGCTGCAAGGAGGACATTAGTTAAAATGGTCAAATTATGATGCTCTGCTTTCCTGAAGCCTTTCATAAGGTACCATTACTTCTCCAGCCCAGGTATTGGCAAGGGGCTGAGAGCAGCAGGAAGGAGAACAGAGGAATTGTGGTCTCCAGCTGAATAAGCAGATACAGTGAATGAATGTAAGAGCCCTGGTGGAACAGACCGAAGTCCCATATGGTCCAGCATTCTGTTCAAACAGTGGCCAACTGGATGATGTCCTCAGGAAGTCCACAAATGTGACATGCAGACAATAGCATCTCCTCCTGTTGTTCCCCAGCAACTGGAATTTAGAGACATGCTATTTCTGATCATGGAGTTGTATAAAACCATAATGGCTAGTAGCCATTGAGCCATAGACATCTTCTATAAATTTGTCCAACTTCCTTTTAAAGCCATCTAAGCTATTGGCCATCACTGCTGGCTGGAACAGCCTAAAGCAGGAGGTGAGGATATGTATGGGGCTGGAAACAAGGTTGGCCGAATTACAAAAGCAACTCAAACGATCATTTTCAGTTACAGTATTTTGCAGAGAGATTTCACTGAAGCAGCAAGCCTCCTGGAGTTGCATTCCAACATCCCTTGAAACACTCCAATACATCACAGGGTATATAGATATTTTTTTGCAGGGAGGAGGCAACAAACTATATTGGACCAAGACTGAATGTGTATCTGTATAGGCTGGCCACTTTGGCAAAGAGTTCAGCCCAAAATGTTTTTCAACAGGCCTGCTGCCATGGGGAGTCATGCTCCTTGCTTGAGGGGGAAAACCGCTTTGGATCAAGGTTAGAAGAGAGATCTGGTATTTGTATCACTATCATGGGATAGTCCGCATTTATTCAAGATTTGTGTATGTCACATGACCACATGGTAGCTATTGAAGTGGGAAATATAGTTGGTGTTGCAGAATTCAGCAGTCTGAGAACTTCAGTCTTTGATATTTAAATAAAAATGAAGTTTGTAGTTCTCATGCCTTCCTGGGGCTTTTGGAATAAGGAGGCCATGTCAGTGAATAATATGAGGTTTCTAATAGCACCCCACTGTCCAGAAATGTTGCTGTTCATAATATTCTGGGTGCTATTCAGAAATTCTATCATTCATGGAAAGTCTCAGCCAGCATTACCATATGAAAACTCTCATTTTAAAAAAAGTCAGAAATATTCTGATGTTCTTTTTCTAGTTTAAGAAAGACATTGAAATATTAATGGCCTGCAGTCTCTTTGTGAATTACTCTTACGTTCTACTAAAATGCATTGTTCTGCTTATAATAGAAGAACAAAGGGAAATCATAAGAAATCTATCTTGATGCTTTTAGAATGTAATCAAAGAATAAATATCTGGGGTTTGTTTTTATTTTTTTACTTCAACTGAAGTGCAAGATTCTGCCAGAAAGGTTTGGGGCAATCCCATTACCAACCAGAAAATCTGTCTGTGATTGATGGGCATGAAGCAGGAGCATAAACCTTTTATGGGCCATCTGTAGCCATGAAATCTCCACAGTGTTACCTGAAGATGAATGCAGAACTCAGTGTGTGGGGTTCAGAACTGCTGCATGCTAAAATTTGCAGGGTGAAGAGGGTGCACAAACACAGAGAGACATCTTGTCAAGTAACTTCCTCTCAAATCCTTCCTTGGGTGAGGGTCTCTTGTTGCAGACTTTGCATCCATCCGTGCCCTTTAATTGACTCCAGTATTTCCACAACCTAAGCTGTGCCGGTTCCTCTGCACCACAGTTAATCTGTGCCTTATGGCATCTAATTCTCTTGGTATAAATAGACACAAGTGAGAGTCATTTCTCAAAAGTAGAGGCTTGGTGATAAATGTCTGTTATACTAGGTTATAAGTTGCATATGGAAGCTGTACAGCCGTATCTTGCCCACATTCACTTAAACCATGCTTGTATTCCACCATATTCAGTGGGTTTGCTCCCAAGTATGTGCGCATAGGATTGCAGCCTTGATACATTTACACATTTATAGACTGGATGCATAGAGGAGTACATGGGAAGATCCACTGATGGTCTGCTCTCTCCTAAATAGTATGTGTGTTAAGGCATGCTGTAGGCATGGCCCCATGGGTCTTGACCAACATGGGTCTTGACCAACATGGCTCTCACCTTTTGTAATGTAGAGAACGAATGGTGTAGGCAGGCATAATAGCTTCATCAACATGGAACTATAGGGTCTTTCAATGACATTGTATTTTCTCTGTCTAAAATTTACTTAGGAACAAATCCCCCCCCTTCAATGTTCTCTCATTATTTCTCCCTTCCTTATCTCAACCCTATATTTCAAGCGTAGAAGCATTTCCCTTCCCTATGTTCTGAAATGGCAGTGACTGACCAGTAACCTAACCATCACAGTAGATAGGTGAATTAAGCTATTGACCCAGTGTGCAACAACTGTGAAAAAGGTGAATTCTGTGTTAAGGATCATTAGGGAAATGTTTGAAAATAACACTGTCAATATCATAATGCCATTGTACAGATCTATGTTGAGATGGCACCTGGTATTCTGTGTATGGTTCTGGCTGTCTCACCTTTAAAATGATATTGTTGAGATGGGGACAGCTAAGAAAAAGAAACCAAAATTAAGGGGTTGCAGCAACTCCCCTATGAGAAAAGGTTACAACATTTACTACCCGGCATTACTGAAACCTAGTGTGATGAGATGTAGAAATTGAGGGGTACAACCTGCTCAGAAGGAATAGATCAAACATGAAAGGGGCGGGGGAGAGTAGCATTAAAGATTTGTACATTTGTGAAGAGATCCATGACTTGCAGGCTAAATACAGATTGAGGGTATATGGGTAAAAACTTTAGGAGATAGAAACAACAGGGACCCTACTCTGCGTGTCTGCTACAGATCTCCAAGCCAGACTCAGGACTTGGATGATGCATTCCTAGAGCCAGTGGCGGAGCATATCTAAATAGTGCCTGGATCGGGCACTCAGGGTGTGACCCCAAAAGGGAGCACAGAGGGAGCCTGCTGCGGCACGGGTGCAGGGGCACATGTGTGCCCCAGTCCAGGAGAGTGGGCGGCAGCATTGCCAGAGCTGCCATCCGGCTGCAAGAAAGCAGGAACTTCCTCACACACCACAGCCTCTCTCCACCCCTGGTCAGCCTTGACCCAGGGAAAGAGGAGCCTTGGCCAGGTGCACCGCAACTGCTCTCCTTCCGTGGATTGACCTAGGGAAGGAGGAACTTCGGCCGGGCTCACTGGGCACCCCAGCCGCATCCTGCCCCCAGGTCAGCCTTGACCCAGGGAAGGAGTAGCCTCAGCCAGCCGCTCTCCAGAGTTGCAGCTGAGCATGCTGGGTGCCGCAGCTGCTCTCCACCCCTGGGTCAGGATTGGGCATGCCAGGCGGGGCCAGGACACGAAGAGGGTGATCTTCACCCTCCATGCTCTTCAGCCCCCACCACTGGTAGGGTGCGGGGTGGGGGGTCTTTGTGGAGGGGTGCCTCCCCAGATTGTGCACCCTGGGCCACAGCCCCCCATGGTCCCCCATGCTACACCACTGCCTAGAGCACATTACCAAACATTCAGAAAGGTAGTAGGGGACTTCAACTATCCTGATAACTGTTGGAACTCAAAATCTGCCAATAATGTAAAGTTCAACAAATTCCTCATTATAAATGAGTGGCCAACCGTTGCAAGGAGAAGGTGAGGTGGGCCAAGCTCAGACTGAACTCAGGCTTGCAAGAGAGGTTTAAAATAATCAGAAGGTTTGTTTTGCTATGTTTGAAACAAGAAGAATAATGAGCAAGTAGTAAGTCCCTTGCATGGAGAAGATGGAGAAATGCTGTTGGGGGGGCGGGGAGAGAAGACCCAGGTAATGTCTGGTAAGTTTGACATTGATATCAGGAAAGGTCCTAGAACAGAGGATTAAACAGATGGTCTGTGAGCACTTAGAAAAGGATGCTGTGATTACGAAGGCCCAGCATGGCTTCCTCAAAACAAGTCATGCCAGAAGAATCCCATTTCTTTTTTTGATAGAGTTACAAGCTTGATGGATCATGGGAATGCTGTGGATGTAGCATATCTATTATCTGAGGCTTTTCTGTTGGTGTAAAAAAATTAAATGCATGGTGTGGAGAAAATGAATCATTTGTCTCCCTCTTTCGTAACACTGATGGGTGCCATCCATTGAAGTTGAATGTTAGAAGAGTCATGACAGACCAAACTTTGTGGGTCTCTCTAACCTCTTGCTCTCTCCATAGCAGTCCATTATACTACAGTGGTACCTCGGGTTACATACGCTTTAGGTTACAGACTCCACTAACCCAGAAATAGTACCTCGGGTTAAGAACTTTGCTTCAGGATGAGAACAGAAATCGAGCTCTGGCGGCGTGGCAGCAGCAGGAGGCCCCATTAGCTAAAGTGGTGCTTCAGGTTAAGAACAGTTTCAGGTTAAGAACGGACCTCCGAAACAAATTGAGTACTTAACCCGAGGTACTACTGTATATACTAGCACTCAATTCTAGTACTCATATGTGGATACTTATCCTCACATAAGAGAGCTTTATCAGCAGAGGGAAGCCTAAAATTTGCAATTAACAAAACATATTTTTTGGGGGGGGGGGACTAAGGGAAGGAATTCCCAAAACAGTTCAGTGAGAATTGAGCTTGCCAGTGGGCATGGAATGCTGGCTGAGCTTTTGTGGGTGCAGATGTGTGTGGAATGGAATATTCTGGAAAGGGGCATGGCTGGCTGGAATCCCAAACAGAAGGACACCCCACGGCAACCTATTGCTTCATGTCCCACATTGTTATCTGGCTTAAAAGTCTTCTAGCCTTCCCATACCAATGATTATTTTATATACAGTATACCTGTATCCCTCTCCCACAGCTTGTTTACTTCTGGCCTGCCACCCTCCTTTGTCAGAGCCTGCTAGATTTTTAGTCTCCTTATCCACAAAAAACAAAACAAAATAAGCCTTGAATAGTTGCACAGTTAGAGAACTCCAGCTCCCAGAGTGATGTAGATTGCCATGAGAATTGCAATCCTCTTTTGAGATGCTCCGGCAGAGAAATCAGTAAAGAGATTTCAAGGCCGTACCCTCGGCTCCACACACACTTTCATAAGAAGGATGGATGCTGTGTGTGTGTGTGTGCCTGCGTATCCATCTGTTGGCACCCAGTAGTAACAGACTAAAGCAAGCAAGCGCTTTTTGTACATCTTTTTTTCTAAAGATAAGGGCTAAGTTTTCAATAAGCACTGTTTTTCAGCATGGCAGAATTCTGTAGCTCTCTGTAGATTGTGGTTAAGTAACTGTGAAGATAAGGACAGCTAAACCAGAGAATGAAATACAAGACACACCAAGCCCAGAGTACATGGAGGACAAAAGGTGGAGGAGCCAGATTTCAAGAGATCTGTTGCAAGAAGGGGAGTGACTTTCTGAATGGAATGGAATTTGCCATATTTTGTATTATGGTATGTGGGTAACAGACTCTAACAAGCACCAGTGATCCTACTAGAACAGGCATAGGCAACATGAGCCCTCCAGATGTTTTGGAACTACAATTCCCATCATCCCTGACCACTGGTCCTGTTAGCTAAGGATCATGGGAGTTGTAGGCCAAAAACATCTGGAGGGTCGAGGTTGCCTATGCCTGTACTAGAATCTCTCCCCGAGCACTGGTGTGACAGTGGGATAGGCAGTCTTCTGCAAAGGCCTGGCAACTCTGCTCCAGAAGTCAACCAACAAACCTTGACTTACTGGGAAAAGAACACTGCCGTCCTATGAATAGTTGTTCTGGATCACTGAAATCCATATGATAGTTCAAAGGGGAGCGACGATCACTTGAAAAAATAGCATAGCTCCTTAAATTAGAATTTTAATTAAGGTGGCACACTTAAACTTACATGTTGTTGTTTAGTTGTTTAGTCGTGTCCAACTCTTCATGACCCCATGGAACAGAGCACGCCAGGCACTCCTGTCTTCCGCTGCCTCCCGCAGTTTAGTCAAACTTATGCTGGTAGCTTCAAGAACACTGTCCAACCATCTCGTCCTCTGTCGTCCCCTTCTCCTTGTGCCCTCCATCTTTCCCAACATCAGGGTCTTTTCCAGGGAGTCTTCTCTTCTCATGAGGTGGCCAAAGTATTGGAGTCTCAGCTTCAGGATCTGTCCTTCCAGTGAGCACTCAGGGCTGATTTCCTTAAGAATGGAGAGGTTTGATCTTCTTGCAGTCCCCTTCATGGATCACTGCCTTGCCGTGGCGAAGGGCTTGAATAACTCAGAGAAGCTATGAACTATGCCGAGCAGGGCACCCAAGATGGACAGGTCATAGTGGAGAGTTTTGACCAAATGTGATCCACCTGGAGGAAGAACCGGCAAGCCACTCCAGTATCCCTGCCAAGAAAACTCCATGGACAAAGACAACAGGCATATAAACTTACATACTTAAATCTCATACTTTAAATCTCATTGAAGTCCATTTAGCATCTGAGGGGGGGGGAGTTTCAGATCATCGTATATGTCATATATAGAAATGTTTTTATTTGGAAAGATTTAATATGTGAGACCCTTCTCTTTCATTCCTACATATATTTATATAGCTATCCCTATTTGTGAGACTGCCACTGTTTAGAACACCAGAATGAGGATTAGTTCCATCTGCTCAATAAGCCTAAGACCTGGTGCCCTCCATATGTTTCAGACTAAATCATGGAAGCATCAGCTCCAGCCATGATCAGCCCCTGGACCATCCAAAAGTGCTCTGCAGAATGGCTCTTTGAGATTGCAGTGGAGGCATAAAGTAGTTATTTTCCATCTTTACCAATGCTTGGTTATGTAACCTAAAAAGTGTTCAGTCAACTTCGGAGTGACTTGACACCTGCACTCTAGCCATCACCCAGCCTCCTACGTTGTCTGCAAGGAACAGCGAGAGCTGTGCAACACTGGAGAGGATCTTGAGGAGCAATCGTGTTGATAGCCCTCCTCATCTCACCGGCCAAAATGTAAAACCAAGGCTTTGACAAAATCACTGTCTTTATCCACTGGAAAACCCCCCAGGGTGGAAAATCAATTAGTCTCCAGGGTGGTCCCCCACTCCTGCAAGGTGGGGCTGCTACCAAATGTCCAAACTTCACCAGGAAGTGATCCAGCATTGGTAATGGGGTAGAGAGACACCACCTCACCCCCATTATATTCAGGCCACCCTTTTCCTCTTTAGTTATGCCGGGCAAGAATCAAGAGAACTGATGGTAGGTCAGATAAAGGTAAAGGTAAAGGGACCCCTGACCATTAAGTCCAGTCGTGACCGACTCTGGGGTTGCGACGCTCATCTCGCTTTACTGGCCAAGGGAGCCGGCATACCACTTCTGGGTCATGTGGCCAGTATGACTAAGCCGCTTCTGGCGAACCAGAGCAGTGCACGGAAACGCCATTTACCTTCCCGCCGGAGCAGTACCTATTTATCTACTTGCACTTTGACATGCTTTCGAACTGCTAGGTTGGCAGGAGCAGGGACCGAGCAACGGGAGCTCACCCCGTCACGGGGATTCGAAACGCCGACCTTCTGATCGGCAAGTCCTAGGCTCTGTGGTTTAACCCACAGTGCCACTTGATTTCAAAAACCAGGACAAGATGGTGCTCTGGACACCTCTAGATCTGCATAAAATGTGGTGTTGAGGTCATAGAGGATAGGGGTAATTTTGCCCACGAAGTGCTTTGCAAATTTGTCGCAACAGGTTTCTGAGGATGCAGACATTACCTTCAGGCCTTCGCCACCCTTGACAGCTAGCCACAATGTAATATTTTCTTCACCGCCACCACATGGTAGGTACAATTATGCTCTTACTAATGTTCAGTTGTACTCACTTCAGTTCTGCTTCAGCTGGCATCTGGTCTGCTCCATCATTTGGAACTTAGCAGAAAAGCATTTTGGGCTCCACTGTAGTGGACAGGGCACTCAGGGGTTATTGTGTCAATAGCCCTCTCCATCTTGCAGTTCTAAAGGGGAAGTCAGATACCTCAGTGTTCAGAAATCTCTTGTAGATGCATCAGAATCATGAGGCTAGATTCAAAAGGGAACAGTGCCCCTGTTGTGCAGAAGAGGACTTTGTAGCAGGTGTCGTTTGTATGATAAGCCACACCGGCCAAATTTCTCCCCTCTGCACAGCTATTAAAGGTGCAGAGAAGCTCTGTCATTTGGCATTTAGATATCCCTTTTTAAAAATAAGGTAAGCATTTTGTAATTGAGATTTTGTATGTCATAATTTCCCAACTCTTCACAGCTTTAAGGGGAAAAAACCTTTTGAAAAATGGAAAGAAAAGCTGGTTCTGTTATTGACTTGAGTGGAACAGATATAGTTGGTGAAACTAACTTTTTTAAAAACTGCAGAAGGTGGATGGGCAATGTGTTTATTGTTAATTATGACCTTGGCAATGATGTTTAAATGCAACCCTGATATTTAGACTTGGTATTAAAGCTACATACAACTGTATCACAGCTCATGTGACTCTACCTACATTTGTATGCATTTTCTCAGATCTACTCATTAATGTTCCTATTAACTATGCACAAGTACTACCAGGTGCGGCTATCATTATAAGTTGCCATTTACATATGTTTTTATTTCAGCTGTGACTTGCCATTAAAAGCCTATAATTAAGATAATTAGTACAAAAAGATTTATCTTGTAAGCAGCCTACATTTCAATTAGTTTTTTTTTAATTTGCAGATGAAAATTTTAAACTTAAGCTACAATTTGTATATAGAATGACACAATGTTACTAGTGCCAAGTGTTTAGCTATCCAATTAATTTAAGGGATTTGCAGGAGAGCCTCCCCCTCCCCTTAATCCACTCAGTTGGTGATCCTGCTGAAGCATTCTGGAGCAGCAGTAAAAATTCCCCAGCTGTGGAAGCTCACAGCTGCTGGGGCCCTCCAGAGAGTATATTGGACTCTGTAGAAGCCAGTGCCCTTCAGGTTACTCAGCAAACAGAGAGGATGAGCTATGTTGCTGTAGCAACGGGATTGTTAAGTGCTAAATCACACTTGTCAGGACCGTCCTGATAAAACCAACACGTAGATTCCTTGCAAGGCTGTTGCTCAGCCATGCTATCTTGATTCAATCATTCAAACTGTTCCCAATAATGTGCAGAAGACAGTTACTGCTTTAGGAAATGATTCCTTACTGCATCAGCAGTGGGGGTTTCTCCATTAGGGTGAATGAGGCACTGATCCACCACCCTTGGTCTGCCCTCAGCCAGCCCCACCTGACTACCTTATTTCTTATAACCCTACAGAGGGTGGCACTGCCTGTTAGCTTTCTCCTTAGTCTCAGTTTTGCCCTGGTAGTATTCAGAAGAGAGGAGGACAAAACTACAATTAGTTGGTTCTGCCTGTCATTGGTTCTGGCTCCACTTACTGTTGGTTTCTCTGCCTTCCACCCTAACGGTCCAATGGGCACCAGCCTCACTGTCAGCAGGGTAAGCACAAGTGGTCTGTTTTTCGTGGTGGTACATATGGGCATTATTTTGCATCACAATCATTTTGTTCTTTTGTTCCCTGAGTATCGTCAGGCATTATTTTCTTAAGCCTGGTATGGAGTGAGCCCCTTTAGTTGGATCATGTATTTGGGAGATGTTGACTTCAGAATACGTTTGGCCCAACTCATAGCCACGGACATGCCTTAGACCTGGTGTTTACCTCTACGGATGTTGGTAATCTGACATTAAGTAAAAGTGAAACAAAAGAAGTGCCGTGGTCAGATCACTCCCTGGTACAACTGGACTTCTCTGCGACCCTTCCCCTCTGCAGGGAGGTGGAGGGGTATAAATAATAAATTATTATTATTATTATTATTATTATTATTATTATTATAGAACATAAAACTGGTGGTCAAGTGGGTGATACACATTGCTGGGTGATACACAGCTGGGTGATAAACATTGCTTTTTTATGTGGCAAGAGAAGTGTGGAAGGTGGAGGAAGAGCGCACACAATGCTCCATTTCTCATATAGATTTTACAGATGGGAGACCACCTGGGAACCACACCTATGTCACCTTCCGTACCATAACAGAAGAAGGTTGGGTTGTAAATATAACATTAACCATGCCCCACTCTGGCATCCATTTTGCCAAAGGATGCATATTCACCCTCATCCGTGTCATCAATACATATAGATCATGGGTAGGCAAACTAAGGCTCGGGGGTCTGATCCGGCCCAATCGCCTTCTAAATCCGGCCCACAGACGGTCCGGGAATCTGTGTGTTTTTACACCAGTAGAATGTGTCCTTTTATTTAAACTGCATCTCTGGGTTATTTGTGGAGCATAGGAATTCATTCATTCCCCCCCCCCAATATAGTCTGGCCCCCCACAAGGTCTGAGGGACAGTGGACCGGCCCCCTGCTGAAAAAGTTTGCTGACCCCTGATCTAGATTGTGCTGAATTGTGGTGACTGTAATTTGATCCATCTTGAGTCACAGATTTCATGAGAAAAAATACCCCTTGGGTATTTTGCTGCAGTTTTTAAGTAACAGCTAATGGGACTTTGGTGTGTTTGAAAATTATCTCTTAATATCTTGGCATTGGATAATGTATTGGGGTTTTCAATGCAGCATTCTTCTTTCACACATCTGGTTCCAAGCGTGGCAAATCCGTTTTCCCAGGCCCCGCACACTTTGATGGGCTACAGGCAATTTGCAAAAGCTGTCTTCTATTTAATGCTTCGGAAGGCCATTTAGTTAATTTTACAACACATTGGGGAAGGCTGCTAGCTCAGCTGCAAAGATGCAACACATTTCACAACGCTACTGGACCAGAAAGAAGGAAGAAAGCCAAGCCACTTCCTGGAATGATGTTTCATGCCGTCCCAAACCTTTCACTGTTGTTTTTATCTGTTCTGAGGTGGTTATTAGTTTATTTTTTAAAATCTGGTCTGCCCTGGCCAGGAACATTTGAGAAAAGTTTAATGCAGATTGGGTTAAATACCGTATTTGTCAAATATTTGTACTCTTGATCTGTGAGCTGTTATAGAAGTGATTTATCCCAAAGTGTAAATCAGAACCCATGCCAGATGGATGATCCAGGCAAAGTTCTAGAATTCTGTAACAGGCCTAGTTTGGGCTGTTTCCTGCAGGTACAAGAATCTTTGTCTGTTCTTATTTCTCAACCTTTCAAGGTAGCATTCCTTGATATCTCTTGGGGATAAGCTGCCCTTTAACTCTCAGATTTTAAAATATCAATAGGATTCCTTAAACAGACTTGCAGTCCCCAGGGCAAAGTAGAAGTTAAAATTATAAACACAACCAGCTATTTCCAGAAGTAGGTTGCGTAACTCTAGTATAAAACCAAGGATCTAATTTTTGTGCTGAAATTAGTAATCGGGCATTAGCTTCCATTAGCCAGTTGTGAAGTCCAGTCCCTTTGTGATAGTGAAAATCTTATTACAGTATATGCATTTATTAACACTAATTTGTTTGATAAAATTTGCTGAAGTTATGTAATTCAGGCATTATGTAGGTTGATGAACACATGGGTTTTTTTAAAAAAACCTTTTAGCTTATGATTAATTCTACCAGTTTTGACCTTTTAAAAAAACCTCTTCACAGCATGCTTTGCTGTGTTGACTCTCTGTCAATGAGAAGCTGTAGTGCTGCCCCTCCGCCTGCTCCTGCCGCCCATATTAAGACTCTGAACAAACCAATATCTGGCTTTTCATTTACCACCTTCAAAGGCAACTGAAAAACTACATACAGAACAGAAAACATTGTAGGATGTATTGTTATGAGTTGTGGGTGCCAGATTCCCCTAAATTGCTGGGTGTGTTAGAATTTAATCAGCACTTGACGTGTTAGTGCTGTGATCCCCTCTGCCATAGGCTCGGGTTGTATATACAGTCATATCTCGGGTTGAAGGTGCTTCAGGTTGAGCGTTTTCGGGTTGCGCTCCGCGGCAACCTGGAAATAACAGAGCATGTTACTTCTGGGTTTTGCCGCTTGCACATGCACAGATGCTCAAAATGACAGCACGTGCATGCGCGGAAGCAGCAAAATGCGACCATCGCATCTTAAGTTCCATTCAGGATGAGAACAGGGCTCTGGAATGGATCCCGTTCGCATCCCGAGGTACCACTGTATATGTAAATAAATCATATACACTAACGATACCGCATTCTCCACTGTGCCTCATTTCCAAAGGAAACACAAACTCTGGGTAAGCGCCTGGAACCCCTGGAATCTCACACTGTTTGGGCAGTGGGATGACTGTGATATGCAACATAGCATGACTACACACACACACACACACACACACACACACACACAGAGAGAGAGAGAGAGAGAGAGAGAGAGAGTAGTACCTCTAGTTACGAACTTAATTCGTTCCAGAGGTCCATTCTTAACCTGAAACTGTTCTTAACTAGAGGCGTGCTTTCGCTAATGGGGCCTCTTGCTGCTGCTGCGCCGCCGGCACACGATTTCCATTCTCATCCTGGGGCAAAGTTCTCAACTCGAGGTAACTCTTCCAGGTTAGCGGAGTTTGTAACCTGAAGCGTTTGTAACCTGAGACGTTTGTAACTCGAAGTACCACTGTATTACCCTGCCTAGGCTGCACTCAGGAAAAGGGCACCTGTTGCCCTGCCGTAGTTATATTACAGAACAGCAGGCTAGTGGTGCAACCTTAAATTGTACAGTTAGTTAAATAATCTTAAGGCTCATGTTAAGCATAGCCTCACAGAGCCATCCGACATGGAAGAAACCCACACAAGGCTCTCCAGAAATGTAGAGTTTGTATTTGAGGATAGCTTTCTACACATCTGATATTCACTGCTGCAGTAAAGAGCAGTTTTAATCACCCCTCTGGCAAAGTCCATTTTCTCGAGCCGGAAGCATAACTATATTCTAATTGAGAACCAATTCATTAATTTGTAGCATATTGCAGTGGATTGCACTTGCTTATTCAAATTGTAATTGCATGAGACATTCACAGGTTCGGCTGTTTAGTTTATGGTTGCACAAACAAAATGGCAATAGTGTACATAATTTAATTTAACTCTGATCATCCAGCTTGGTTTGCCAGAATATGCTGAGAGATGCCTCTCTAGAATCCCCTGCAGCATTGCAAAGAATACTGGGCCACTGTGTCCTGCGGTAATTTGTGCTGCTCCAGTCAGACTGAAAA
Source organism: Podarcis filfolensis (assembly GCF_964270895.1). Classification (NCBI taxonomy): domain Eukaryota; kingdom Metazoa; phylum Chordata; class Lepidosauria; order Squamata; family Lacertidae; genus Podarcis; species Podarcis filfolensis. The sequence goes on from NC_139609.1 coordinate 65,083,455, forward strand.
GGAGCAGGTAGTTAATGCAGCATGGAGAAGGCACAAGTGTAGAGCAAAGTCGTTTTGAGAAAATAGGGTAGAAGCGCCTTAACAGTATTGCAGTATATCATGGGGCAATACTTCCTATTACAGAGGAGGTATCAAAGCTCCAACTTTAGGTCATTCATACTGATGACACTCATATCAGATAGGCTGTTAATATACCCATTGTACAGACTTAGGCCAAGACTGAATGATGTGCCCAAAGAAAGCCAACCAGAAAAATGTATTTCTGCCTATTACGTTTATATGTCACCCATTAACTCTTTCATTAATTCATGCTTCCTGCTTTCCCGGACCAGTAAAAACCATCTAGGGCAGAAAGCCTTTTCCTGGATCATTTTCCTTGGCAGAAAAGAGTATCAATTTAAAACCAGCACAAAACCTGTTAGGGGAAAATAAACTGGGTGCAAGAGTTTAAAAACATCTGGCTGACATTCAGTTCTACCTGTCAGATTGCGCCATGGAACTTTGGGGTTTTCTTCTCCCTCCCTTCCCCCACCCCGTTGTGCATCGCCAAATCTGCTTTGAACAGCCCTCCAACCCTCCGGAGAAAATTTGGGAGGTATGTAGGGGGCTGCAGTGGGGTGGAGAGGAAGGAGAAATCCTGTGGTGTGAGCAGGTGCCCTATGCCTATTGTCACAATCTTACATAAACTACTTTGTGAGGCCTGTCTGGAAAACGGTATATTAAATACCATGAATAGAATTAACTAAAAGGTACTGTAAATTAAAAGACCCTAGACATGTGAGGTAAAAGGAAAACGATTAACATTAAATGCGTTGCTTAATTATGTGTGGTGTAGAAGGCATAATGTAAGTTGTGTGACAAGCGGCAAAGTTCTCAAATGACCCTGTGTTGCCCCCCATTGTTCTATGGTTTTCTGCCCATGTGGATGGTGCCGAGGTTGTCTCTTGAATTCACTGAGCTTTGGGTTTTGGGTTTTTGTGCCACAGTTTAATCTGGGAACATGTGAAGTAACAATTAAGGCAAGTTTCTCTAACTATGTGCAGGGCACATTTTATTCACTGTTGCGAACACAACCTTGTCTCCAGTCCACACACTTCGGATTAGGGAGCAAGTGTTCCAAGAAGGACTGACTTCTAACATCTCTCTTCTGGAAACTATCCAGTTCTGAGGAGACGCTGCTTCCATTCATATTAGCAGATGAACAATCTAATTTTACAAGGCTTCGCTTAATTTTTGTTGTTGCTGGTTATTGATATACAGGCATGTCAATCCAAAGCTTTAGTTCCTCAAGGGAAATGTAGCGTTTCTGAGCCAGAATGGGAAATGACACCTTCCAGCACTTCCCTCCCCAGCACCACCTTCTATCATCTTTCTTTGAATTCTCCAGGATGTGTAATTAGCACATCTGCCTTGAGAGAACAACCTAGGCTATCAGCTACGATGTGCCAAGTGCATCCACTTATATGAGAGTGGAGGGAGAAGAGACTTTTTAATCTGCTTATAGAAGGAAAACTTGGCTCTTTCACAGTAGATTTTGCCAACCAAATCTCAGGTTCTTCTGACTGCCTCTGCCTTCATAAACACTCACACATTAGCAATTGCAAAGTTTTTTACCCACTGCTAAAAGGCCATGAATTATGCAGCAGCAAGATACATTAGTTAGCAGTGTGTTGGTTCTCTTGGAACGACAGTGTTGCCTAGCTCAGGGGTATCTCTTTTAAAAATGAAATCTAGCTTTCATTGCTCCTGAACAAGGCTGGCGTAGCCTCACAGAGCCTCCCAGCAGGGAAGAAACCCACACAAGACTCTCCAGAAATTTAGAGTTTGTATTTGTGCAACTCCCCTTGGGAGTGATTGTATTTGAGATTTATTGTGCTGTGTCTCTAATTTTCCTTGTATTTTTCTTCAGTAATGCTTTGGACACCTTCCCCTTCAAATTACAGAGGGTAACAGTTTCCTGAATGTCCAGTGGTGCTACTAGTTTCTCCTTTAAGGTAGAGCAGCATTGTAAACATCTACAGCAGGGTTGGAACATCTGAAGGGAAAAGGTGGATTTCATGATAGGGATCAGTAGGAAAGGGACTGAAAATAACACTGCCAATATCACAAGGCCATTATAAAAACCTGTGGTGAAGTCATCACACTTGGGACAATATGTACAATTCTGCGTACTGCACCTCAAAAAGCATATTATAAAGTTAGAAGATGTTCAGAGAGGGGCAACCAGAATTATTAAAGAACTGAAGCAACTCCTCTATGAGGAAAGGTTACAACATTTGAGGGGTTAGGTTTGGGGAAGGAAGGCAAGTAAGTGGTGGCATGATAGAGGTGTGTAAAATTATGCATGATGTGGAGAATGTGGCTAGAGAGGTTTTCTCCCTTTCCCATAATACTGTTCCTTTTAAAGGAAGGGGCTGTTGATGTTTTTATGGTAATTATCAGTATGTTTTAATAGATATTATATACTGTTTGAATCCTATTAATGTTTAATTTTTTTGTGATTTTTTTTTTACTCTGTTTTTAGCTGCTCCTTTCTTACCTGTGAACTGCCTTGGGTCTCTGACAGGGAAAAAGGCAGAGTACAAATAAACATGATAACAATAATGTTAGGATGCCATATAATTGTAGAGTTGGAAGGGACCATGAGGTCATCTGGTCCAACTCCCTGCAATGCAGGAATCTTTTGCCCAAGCTGGGGCTCAAATCCACAACCCTGACTGAGATGATGATGATGATGATGATGAATGAATGAATAAACAATAGAACCTGAGGATATCTGATGAAGCTGAATGCTGGAAGATTCAGGACACACAAAATAAATTTCTTCTTCAATAATTCACTGCCACAAGTTGTAGATATGGCCATGCATTTGAATGGCTTTAAAAATGGCTTTAGACATAATTATGGAGGATAAGACCATTAATGACTACTAGTCATGCTGTCCATGTGGTAATTTTAGTATCAGAGGCAGTATTCCTCTGAATACCAGTTGTGCTGTTTCCCGTAGGTCTTGCTCAGGGGCTTCCCATAGGGATCTGGTTGACCACTGTGGGAACAGAAGCCTGGACTAGATGGACCCTTGGACTGATCCTGCAGGGCACTTCTTGTGGCTAAAATTACCGGTAATTCAAGATGCAGGAATCTTGCATAGATGTACTTTTTGCCTTCTCAGTTTATCATCATTCAGGGTATCCCTTGTGTGTCTTTCCTATGCAATATTTCCCCATACATTGCTGCTGAAATATATGAGAAGAGCTCACAGAAATTGCTTCCCAAGTGATTACCATTCTATAGGATCTTTTAATAAGAGCTATTCCGGTAACTCCAAGTGGAGGTGGTAACTGATGTGTAGAAGCTAAGATTCCCATTAAGTGCATCTTTCGTGGAGCATCATTTATCAGGTTAAGGAAAGGAAGCAAGATGACTCCATTTCTGTCGCTCCCTTCTGGTTTCTATAAACTGTAGTAGTAGGTTATAAATGAGCAGCTGGAAAAGAATTTTACATAGTTTTATTTTCTTTTAGTGCTACCCTGATCTATGAGCCATCACAAGCAAAGCCCTTCCCAAGAAGCTATAATAAATCATAAATATTTATGGCATTTAATCACAAAGCAGCAATGGTGCAGGAGAAATAATATTCAATCCTGTTATGATGCAGTCGGCATACAGCCCAGCTAGATTGGAACTGCTTTTTTTATATTCTCGGCTTTGAATAGGTCTTCCATAGTCCTTGCCTCCAAGACATCTAATCCCTCTTTGCAAATAAGGAATATGAAGTGGAAGTCTGTCAAACAAAGAAAATGAGTATGTGCTGCAGTGTGGAAAAGGGAGAGTCCATTTAGGAGTGGTGGACAGAACTTGGAATGCAAGACACCAATGAATCTCAGCTCCATTTAAAAAACAGAGCTGTGAATGCCATATCTAGAAGGTGTCTAGCATAAAATAAAATGAAATACTATTAATAAACATTTCAGCATCTGGCAAGCAGAATTCCAAAGGGTATTCCCCCACCCATTTTTCAAGACTAAGTAAAAATAATGCACTTTGTTAGTGGTGAAAAGCTTTTTTAGGTACAGCTAGTAGCATCATAAGTCAGGTGATCCCATCAATCCCATCAAAAGCATTTCAGTTCCATCTCATAGTAGTCAAAAGGCTGCGTCAAAGTGACAAAGGAGTTCAGTAAGGAATTATTGAAGTTTAGTAGGAAATGTCTGTGCGTCATTGTAGAGCTGAAGGCATTTTGAATTTATACAATAGGGGGCGGAGGACCTTTCCAGATCTGCCAAAATAGAAAACAGCATTTCATTCTTTCAGGCCCAATGCAGTCCATAGGGAAAATATTTATTTCTTTATTTTATATCCCGACTTTCTCCCAGTGAAGGACCCAAGGCAACTCACAGCACAGACTAAAACAAATGCAACTAAAAGCAAACAATTTGAATATGTTTTTTAAAAAACAAAAAACTAAATACGTAACCCTATCAAAAAACAGCACTCAAAACACTTAAAATAATGAAAAAGTACACACAGACACATAAAGGCCTAAAAGAAACACCAGAAGAGCATATATAACACATCTTAGGCACAAGCCCCAATTTGGGGGCTGCAAGCACAAGTGAAAGCTGTGTGTCCTGTAATGGATGATTCCAGTCCCCTCTTTGGGTTGCCTAAGAGGAACAAGGCCAGTCAAGGAAGAGGAAGGAAAGAAGGTGCCCGCGTCAAATCTAAAAATCTGTGTGCTCTCTCTTTCTCTCTCCCAGCCCAATGGCTGATCAGCAGTTTTGGAAGCTGAGAATGCAAACTCCTAGCTGGTTTACTGCAGGGTGAGGAACCACAGACCAAGGCGCTAAGCCCCTTTTTCTGGACCTTAAGGCTCTCCCCAGGCAACCCCCCTCACTGGTTGTGCCTTGCACCCTTGCCTGACTGGAATGTGTCCTTGAACTCTTATTGTTTTTTGCTTGTTTGGATGGAGGTTAGAGTGGAGTATATGACCCTATGTAGAAAAGAGCCTACTGTATAACAGTTTAAAATTTAACTTTTTACTTTTCCTACTACTATTACATCTGGACACACCCACCACAAGCATGTAGCCCTCAGAAGGTTGCAACCCTCAGGCTGAAAACTTCCCCACCACTGGTTTATTGCAATACAAGAGTAAAGTCTATTTGCTTGCCCTGTATGTGATGGTGCGAGGGCACTTGTACTCTTGACTGCAAAGTCCTACTGTGACAAAATCTGAACACCACCGTAGCTTCTTCTGACTTAATGCCATGGGACTCATAGCCCTGTGTTTATACTGTGGAAGGGACTTGTGCAGATAAATGCATTTAAGTCTGAGAAGTGCCAGGAAGCTGAGGAGATGGGAACAACAGGAGATGCCTTGGGGTCATCCAGAAGAGTGGAAAGGGACACGTTTTAAATGCTTGTTAGACAATAAAAAGTCAGACTGCACCAGGGAACCTGTCAGCCCTGAAACAGGTGTCTGAAAAATCAGCTGTTGCAATATCACAGCTAGATTCAGTCTGATGTTTGTGCATTTTCAGGCAGCACAATGTGAAGCTTGGGGCATTTCATTCATCTCATGTAAATAGCAATTCATCAGATTAAAATATCTGTGGGAAAGTTTTTTGAAACCCAAAGTACATTTCTTCCGCATCGCAAGAGCAGAATTCTTAATCCTGTTTTCCTCTCTTGGCAGGGCATCTCTTCTTAGTGATTTAGCTTAGCATACAAGATCACAGAATCATAGAATAGAATCATAGAGTTGGAAGAGACCACAAGGGCCATCGAGTCCAACCCCCTGCCAAGCAGGAAACACCATCAGAGCACTCCTAACATATGGTTGTCAAGCCTCTGCTTAAAGACCTCCAAAGAAGGAGACTCCACCACACTCCTTGGCAGCAAATTCCACTGTCGAACAGCTCTTACTATCAGGAACTTCTTCCTAATGTTTAGGTGGAATCTTCTTTCTTGTAGTTTGGATCCATTGCTCCGTGTCCGCTTCTCTGGAGCAGCAGAAAACAACCTTTCTCCCTCCTCTATGTGACATCCTTTTATATATTTGAACATGGCTATCATATCACCCCTTAACTTCCTCTTCTCCAGGCTAAACATGCCCAGCTCCCTTAGCCGTTCCTCATAAGGCATCGTTTCCAGGCCTTTGACCATTTTGGTTGCCCTCCTCTGGACACGTTCCAGTTTGTCAGTGTCCTCCTTGAACTGTGGTGCCCAGAACTGGACACAGTACTCCAGGTGAGGTCTGACCAGAGCAGAATACAGTGGCACTATTACTTCCCTTGATCTAGATGCTATACTCCTATTGATGCAGCCCAGAATTGCATTGGCTTTTTTAGCTGCCGCGTCACACTGTTGGCTCATGTCAAGTTTGTGGTCAACCAAGACTCCTAGATCCTTTTCACATGTACTGCTCTCAAGCCAGGTGTCACCCATCTTGTATTTGTGCCTCTCATTTTTTTTGCCCAAGTGCAATACTTTACATTCCTCCCTGTTAAAATTCATCTTGTTTGAATCAATCAACATGTCATCCTTTCATCTTCAGAAGGAGAGTCTTGTTTGGAGAATACCCACCCATGATGAGTGTTTCGTTAGGGCTGTGTATAGACACCTGTGACTGCAACACTACAGTCTCAACACACCAACCAGTGTGCTGCATGCTCCAAGCCAGTCTACCACCTTCTGGTGTGGTGGAGGATGCTATCCCTTCACCAGTGTTCAGCTGCATGTTCAATCAGGCTGCGCATGGAAATGGGGAGGAGAACCACCATCTTGTCTTTTGCCTTAGTATTGTTCTGGTTCAGGGCACAAGGCAGCTGAATAGAGGACACTGAAAGCTACTTTATACTGAGTCAGACCACTGGTCTATCTAGCTCAGCATGGTCTACTTTGACTACTAGTGGCTATCTAGGGTTTCAGACAGGGAGTCTTTCCCATCCCTACTTGGAGATGCATGGGATTGAACTCACAACTGCCTGTATGCAAAGGAACTGTTCTACCATTAAGTTAACACCCCTTCCCTTGACACTGAAGCATGCCACAGTGCCTTGTGAGGCCATAACTTCAAAAGGGAATTACAGTGGTACCTCGGGTTAAGAACTTAATTTGTTCTGGAGGTCCGTTCTTAACCTGAAACTGTTCTTAACCTGAAGTACCACTTTAGCTAATGGGGTCTCCCGCTGCCACACGATTTCTGTTCTCATCCTGAAGCAAAGTTCTTAACCCGAGGTACTATTTCTGGGTTAGCAGAGTCTGTAACCTGAAGTGTCTGTAACCTGAAGTGTCTGTAGCCCGAGGTACCACTGTAGACCTGCTTAAAAGGGAGTTGGATAAATCCATGAAAGTTGGGTCTATCAATGGCTGTTAGTTATAATGGTGATATGGAACCTCCAGAATCAAAGGAAGAACCCTGAATACCAGTCCCTAGCAGGGCTGGCCCTGCCATTAGGCAAGAGTGAGGCAGTTGCCTCAGATAGCAAATGCTGGACAGTGGGAGGCAGTGACAGCTCTCCCCACCCTACTGCCATTGCTTTTGAACCAACTGTCCCTTCTCTTCTGTTGGGCGACAGAGCTATGTTTGCCTGTGCTCCCTAATAGCTGTCATTTTTTCCCTTTTCTTGCGAGGAATCCTATTTGGAATAAGGGGATTTCCCTTTAGAAAAGGGAAACATTGACAGCTATGTGCTCCCTGCTGTCCTCAAGTGCAGTGGAGGGTGTTGTCCCATTTCCAGTGTTAGAGTGAATTATTTTATTAAACGTGTATCCCACTCTTCCTCCTAAAAAGCCCAGGATGCCAAACATCAAAACTGTACTATATATATATATATGAATTTAAATCAATTTACAAACATGTAAAAGCAGTTACTTGCCCCTACAATTATTAATTTAATGGTTGCCACAGCCAGTTTCTATCAGCCATAAAATGTATGGGGTGAACAAGAATGTTTTTAAATTTATCCTGAATGACAATAATGAGAGAGACAGATGCATCTCACCAGGGTGGGCTTTCCACAAATAGGGAATCACCACCAAAGACAGCACCACCAACAGGGTCTCTCCTGCAGAAGGCCTGAGATGGTTGATGTTGGGGAAGTTGCTCCTTTAGATACTTGGGTCCTAAGCCATTTAGGGCAGGCTTCCTCAACCTTGGCCCTCCAGATGTTTTGAGAATACAATTCCCATCATCCCTGACTACTGGTCCTGCTAGCCAGGGATCATAGGAGTTGTAGGCCAAAAACATCTGGAGGGCCAAGGTTGAGGAAGCCTGATTTAGGGCTTTGAATGCTAGTATTAATATCCTAACTTGGCTCAGTAGCTCACTCAGAGCCAGTGCAGACTTTTCAGGAGTGGTGACACAGGGTCCCATCAGCCTGCCCAGCTTGCCAACATCGCAGCTGCATTCTCCACTGATGCCAGCCTCCAGACTGCCTTCAAGGGCAGCCCTTCATACATCACCGTAGTCTCAGCAGGAGGTCATTGGATCTTGGACAACTGAGGCCAGGCTGTAGACTGAGGTTCAGTCTGGTAAAGTTCTATATGTGCAATAGGCATGTCCCATTTTGTCTTTTGCTTCAGGCAACAATGTCTATCAACAAATGAGAAGTCTTGCTGTCATGCATTACTTGTGGGCTTTCCAGAGTCAATGAGCCTGGATAGCTCAATTGGTTAGAGTATGGTGCTGATAGCACCAGTGTTGCAGATTTGATCCCCATATGGGACAGCTGCGTATTCCTGCATTGCAGGGGGTTGGACGTTGTTGGACTACAACTCCCATCATCCCTGAGCTCTGGCTTTGCTAGCTAGGGGTGATGGGAGTTGTAGTTCAACAACATCTGGGGACCCATAGGTTGAGAAAGGCTGGACTAGAGGATCCTCATAGTCCCTTCCAACTCTAAAATTCTATAATTCTATGTGATATGGCTGCTATGAGAAACAAGATGCTGAGATTTATGGACCAGAATCCAACCTGGTTGCTTTTATATTCTTATCAAAAACTTTTGATAGAGAAGGTGAGTGAGAGGTCAAAGTGTGCCCAGAATATTGGATTAAATTCCTGTTCCCTTACAACTTTGGCAAACTCCTATTCAGCTTCCCTCCTATTCCAGCAACTCCGTTTTTGGCTTTGAAATCTTTTGCTACAGTACAAACTGGAAACTCTGGCAAGTGAGTATTGCTCGCCAGGGATAGTGATCTGAGTAAAGCTAAAAGTAAAGCAGCTCCTCTCGGAGCTGATGCCCAAAGACATTTTCCGAGTGGTATGATTGCTGCCAATTTGGGAAAGCCTGCATCACTGTAGAAAGCAATTTGCTTTTAAATTTACGATGCATTGCATTATGATGCCAAGTAATGGAATGTGAAATAAGTTTCTTAAAAACCTTTTCTTTTCCGTGTACATGCGTGCAAGAATGCAGGAAGGGAAAATACAATACATTTGGGTAATTATCTGAGTCAGAATGTTCTTGTTGTTGGCAGGTTCGAGGGAAACAGGCTGGTGGCTCCTTTCCAAAATATTTGGCTCTGCCGCATGTTTGGGAAGGCAGGGAAGGGAAGGGATGGAGAAAAGACACTTTCCAGGCATTGCAGAAACTCGCCAAATCTACTGGCCACTCCAAGCCAAGTGACTACAATGTGCTTAGAGGCTAAACCTCCAATATTGGGATACCCCAAAGTGTCTGTTGTCAACTATAGATGTGTGCTGCTGTAAGCACCACAAACCAAAATTCCATAAAATAGAAGTGAGTTAGGATGCAATGCAGACGTCCCTTGCCTTTTGCCAAATGAGGGCTTTGGAGATCCTCGTTCTAAGTAGCCATTGCTGATTATCTTGCTGTCAGATCTCTGCTCACTCAAATAGGCCGTGGCAGAGCTTGGCCACTGGGCTGCTGACTGCACCAAGAGTCACTTATCCCCAGACACAGTGATCACTCAGTTTGATCTATCCTGAGATTAATTATCTTCTCTTTGCCATCCTTATTTAATGGTTGGGATTAAACAACCTGGTAGGAATTGAACAGCCTTGTTAACCTGAAATGAGGGGTCTAGAAAACATTTTAGTATGAAACGGGAAAGGGGACAAACATACGAAGAGATATAAATGCTTTTAAAGACCTGATGCCCCAAATGAACATTATTATTGTCACACTGATGCTCGAGCTTGCCTCTGTGCAGCTGAAACTGTAACCCACCACTTCAAATCCAAGGTGCTTTATGATGCAAGCACAAACAAAATACAGCAGTATTCAAATTCACACCATGCAAACCAGAGAGTGATGGATGAATAGACTATAATCCAGGAAGTTCCTTTCATCTTTAAAAAAAATCTCCAGATTGATGCATGTACACTGTTTCATTTAAGACACAGCACTTGCAGGCTTTGGAATAGAGTTAAGATCTTTATTGAGTTCTGTGGACTTACATGCCAGTCTGCTCTGGGCAAATTGCAAAGAGAGCACAGTCAGTCTATTTCCCTTCAAGGTACTGAGAAGCGATGGAAGGATCTGCCAATTTCAGTCCTTTCAGTTTCTCATTTTTCTAATCTCAAATTCAGCTCACATTTCTGCAGCAATTGTGATTTATTTTTTTAAAAACCTCATGAAGATTACTCAGCATGTTTAATTAATTTCTCCTACTAAACACGTTTTTATGTGCAGTTTTTTTTAAAAAAAAATATTTATTACTTTTAAAGATTACAAAAAAGGAAAGGAAAGAAAAGAAGACAAGAGAGAAAAAAAAAAGAGAAAAAAGCAATACAATACAATATATAAACAATACAAAACACAACCTAAATACATTAAATTAAACACATTAAACTAAACTAAACTAAATCTTAACCCTAACCCTAAATAAAACAAAACAAAAACAATTTAAAAACATACATCACACCTTTTCCATACTCTATCTTTCATTCCCTTGTTTCCTCGACCTCCTCTCACCTCCCTTTTTGTATTCCACTTCTATTAATTGTTTCAACAAATCCTTTCCAACTTTCTCTATTTTCTATCATATTATAGATATCTCAACATATTTTTAACCTTATTTTCCATTAAGACTAAAATACTTATATATGCTTAACTCCTTATAACATTTCTGCTAAGGCCATAAAATTTCATTCCACCATTTTTCTATCACTCATTAATTTTACAGTATTTCTATATATAAACTTTAAATTTTCCAATCTTCTTCCACCATCTCCTCTCCCTGGTTTCGGATTCTGCCAGTCCTTTCCGTCAGTTCCATATAGTCCATCAACCTGGAGATCTTATGTCCGAGGCTCTTAATCCAGGTCCCTTCTGCAGGTCTTCTTCATATTCTTTAATGCTAAAGAGCAGATCTCGGGAAGACTCCAACCTAACAATACTTTTATTCCTTCTGGACAGGTCAGCCAAATTTCCATAGTTGAAGCTAAGATCCATAAAGTGTTTCAGAACATGTTTCAAGATTCCTCCAAATCCAGCAGCCCCCAGAACTTCAATCTCCTCCAGACCCAAGTCCGTGTCCCAAAAGTCAGTTAATCCCTGCATAGAGGGATCTTTCCAACTTTCCTTCTTCAGTCCAGGCCGGGATCCGATCCTCAGATTCTGACTTTTCCTAGATTCGATCATAAAAGGCCTCAACTTGTAGTCCTCAATTTTCTTCTGTAAGGCTGAGGATCCCGCTCATATTACTTTAGGTTCAACGACAACAGCTTTCTCCTTCTCCTCCACAATTTGTCCTGCCAAAGTAGATTCCTGTACCAAGTCCTGAATTATTTCTGTGTTGGTGCTCACTTTTTGTCTCATGTTAGTCACTTTTTGTCCCAAGTTGTCAATTTTAAAAGCCATGTCATCCGTCTTCTTATGAAGCTGTTCCAGCGAATAGCTTATCTTGCATAATACAGTCACTATGGCTTCTCCTGTCAACATTTTTAAATGGTCCAAGGTCAATCTCTGGTTCTCACAATTTCTTATCTTGCAGCTGGAGATTCCCCAGTTACACTCCTGTAACAGTTTCAAAAGCTCCCTCTAGAAGGAAACAGTCTCCACTTGTATCAATCCTTTCAAACACAACTCAAGCCATAAAAGATAGTTTCAATTTTCAGTTACTTTTCCTCCTTTTTAAACACAGAAGAGGACAATGGAAGCAGTATCTTTCTCTTATTTAGCTAGCTGTCAAATACTTTCTGTTCACAGTCAATGAACTCTCCCAAAACGTCACTCTTTCTGGCAGCCCTTTTCCAGGTTCAGAGCAGTGGTAATTTGATTTTTCACTCTCTCCTGCAGGCTCGCTAGGTCCAAAATTTCCCCCCTCTTCTCCTGCTTCCAAGGGGGGCTTTGTAATTTTAACCAATGGAAATTTAGTCCTTTACCAAAGGCTTTCCAAGACTTTAGCTTGTAACGTCTTTGCTTCAATCTATTTACAAAAGAGGAAGGCGGACTTCCTGTTTAAGACCTTCCCGTTTCGGTGCCAAATTAAGGTATTTAAGGATCCAATTTTCCGTTCTACTCACGGGTAGTTGTTTAAAGTCCAATTGTCCACAGGAAAAAGTCAGCGCTCTCCGGCAACAGCAATGCAGCTTCACTCCGTGAAAGAAGCAGTCAGTTCGAAGCACCACGCCACTCACCCCACATTGCTCCGGATCCCCAAAACAGGGTTTCCCCGCGAGTAGGGGAGGCGCAAAAGGTGCCAGCCGAATCCCAGGTTCACAAGCTTCTCCCGCTTGTGATTTCAATGGGTCTCCGCCTTTGCCGCGGCGGTCAGACCCTGCTTTTCATGGAGCAAGTTCCTCCCGATCGGAGAAGCTCCGCCATTGCCGGAGGCGCCAACCCGAAAGTCCCCCGTGCAGTTTTGACAAATGTACACATTTTTGCATAAGTTTCTCTAATAAAATGCATTTTTGTGTTATCGTCACTAATATATCCTCCTTAATATATGCATTTTTGCAAACATTTGTTGGGGAATGCATCACAAAATTTGGAAAAGTGAAAATTTTGAAGGATGACTGTTTAAGTAAGTGCAAATTTGATAAATTCGGCTTTAAATGCAAACAGAATCAAATTTCTCCCCCCATCCCTATTCCTGAGTTTCTCTCCACTTAGTTATACTACTTATTATACATCTTTCCTCTCTCTTTTTTCCACTAGCGTTTTTCAGACTGTGTTCTGTGGAAATCTGGATTCTACGGACATGTGTCTCAGGGAGATCAGTAATGGTGGATAAGCTTCTCAACGTAATATATGCATCAGCAACTAAATATCTGGCATCTGTCCCCTTGGAGAAAAGCAGCTATGCTTTCCAGAGTGATGCAAACTTCCACAAATTGGCAGCAATCATGCTACTTAGAAAATGTATTTGAGCATCAGCTCTGAGAGGAGCTGCTTTACTTTTAGCTTTTCTCAGATCACCATCCCCGGCTAGCGATGCTCACTTGCCAGAGTTTCCAGTATATATATATTAGCAAAAGATTTCAAAGCCAAAGATAGAAGAGCGGGAACAGGAAGGAAGCTGAACAGGAGTTTGCCAAAGCTGTAAGGGAACAGGAATTTAGTCCAGTATTCTGGGCACACATTGACCTCTCACCCACTCTCAGCTATGACCCAGGAGGCCAACTCCTGGAGAGCTGACTCAGAGGTGTGGTTGGACTGGAAATGTTTCTGTGCAGGCTTCCAGGCATCATCAGAAATAAAGTTTGTTAACCATTAACTCATCTTGTAGTAAGTTTCTACTTAAACAGCTAAAAGCAACACACCCAAAATGGCAGCTTGCCCACTATAGCTGGTCTTGCCCTGCAATGTGCCACCATAAGGAATTGTTGTATGGATTCTAAGATGTGCACTCAGGATTACTTTAAATCCTAAGAGTCCTCTGGCCAGTGCCTTGTTTGAACTACAGTGGTACCTCGGGTTACAGACGCTTCAGGTTACAGACTCTGCTAACCCAGAAATAGTACCTCGGGTTAAGAACTTTGCTTCAGGATGAGAACAGAAATCGTGCGGCGGCGGCAGCAGTGGGAGGCCTCAGGTTAAGAACCTGAATACCTCAGGTTAAGAACAGTTTCAGGTTAAGAACGGACCTCCAGAACAAATTAAGTTCTTAACCCGAGGTACCACTGTAGTTGCACATTCCAATCCAGAGCATGTCCTCCACAATGTGCGACTTAGCAGGCTGGTATGGAAAAGGCCTCTTGAAGGGAGAAAGTTTGAAAATCAGTGATTTTCACATGTTGGGTCAGGAGTCAGCTGTCAGTTATAAAAGGTCTGGGGATGCTCATCAGGCAGTTATATAACTAAACTAATGCAAAAAGCATAGAGAAAGTGAGCCTTGTGTTGGGTGTCAAGAAAACGGGTGGTAGATCATCTTGTGTTTATGTACCATACTGTTTATTCAAGTGTCACTAATGAGAGCAGGCAAAAGAACTTGTGGCTCTCCAATTAACCAACTTTTTGGGGTCTGCACGCTTGTAATATTTTCTTTGTAACCTGAGAAATTTAGGAAAGCTACTTGGTGCTTTGAAAGACAAGCACAGATGAAGAGAATTACATGCCCAACAAACCCCATCTTCTTTGTCCCAACCCCATTTTTATATACTAGTATAAAATCTGAGATCAGATTTGTCCTGTATTTATCACCTTGGAATGCTGTAGTGCCTGTAGAATTAGGAAATAGCTCCTTCATTATCACTGTTGACTCCCCAGATTTTCGCTCCTGTGTACAAAGTTGGAAGCAAACAAATGCACAATTGCAGATACCCCTTGATTTTATCTGCCTCATATTCAAGTACCTGTGCAGTACATTTTCCACTTATCACACTGGCTGTTCTAAATTCTCTTGATAGAAACACTGACTTTATTTCTGTCACACAGTAATGGAACAGTGACCATGTTCTGAACTCCAGGGAACTACTTTGTGCAGGGGGCAAGATGGATGTACTCTTCAAATTTAAGAAACTCACAGACATCCCATAGCAGAGAGCCAGACTTGGCAGGAGGCTTGTTCTGGGTCTAGGATTGTCTTTATACATACATATATATATATATATATATATATATATATACACATACACACACACACACACACACACATATACATGGGCGTAGCCAGGGTTTTTGTTTGGGAGGCAGGACTTTTGTTTGGGGGGCAGAACCAATGTGATTGGTCAGTTAAGTATTTCTATTGTTTTACTTGTTCTTGGGGGTGGGCAGCTGGCCCCTGCCCCCCTCCCCGGGCTACGCCCATGCATATATAGTATACGTTACATACACATTTTGTTTCAGGGCCTTCTAGGTAATGAAAAGCAAACAAACCAAGGGTGTAGTCCAGCCACAACTACGCACTTGCATTTAAATGTCTTTAATTTATATGCTTAAATCTCTCTCATTTGAATCAATGGGACTTAAAAGTGCCTAGCCTTGGCTGGATTGTGCTCTCCCCCCCACCCCCCGGCCCTTCGTACTAAAATGTCACAAAGACATCCTGTTCTCATGAAATGGAAGGGTGTGTGATCTTTCTGTACAGGTTGCAGGCATGCTGCACATGGGGATAATTTAAAAATAAAAATAAAAAAGGGCAAATGTCTTTGCCAGGATTTATTTTAAAGGAGAAACCTCTCACAGAATGGCCTGGGGTTATGGGTACGGAGTGACATAGTTGGTATTCATCAAAAAAATTTCTTCCTTTCTGATTATAAAATTCTACTAGGGGCTGCTGCTGAAATCGGTGGAGCAAGATACCATTCCACCTTTAAAACAGCCAGAAACATAAATTTAGAATAGCTTTCAGAATATAATTTTTCAAAAAGGCACAGGCCTTGGGGAGGAGTGTGCCTGTTTCATGTCCATGGGTATCTAGTCTAAACAGGAGTGGGGGCTAGAGTTGAGGGGGAAGATCACATTTTCCCAGTGTATGAATACTGATTTTTGGGGGGGAGGGGTGGAAAACTGCAGTCTCACCACAGTGCTTAACTTAGGAGAGGCATTTGGAGTATCCGAATTGTGCAATGAAGCTGTTGTCTGGAAAGGCCCCTATTTTTAATTAGATTAGGAATTCCTCTCTAATAAGCTCTGCATTTTTATCCACAAAACTCATGCATATCTGCCATGAATCCATGTCGTGAGATGGAGCTGAAATGTTGCTAAAATACTAATCACACAGCAGTAGGTTGTAGAGGACGGAGTCTGTTGTGGCTGAGAACCCTTCTCACCATGCGCTGCTCAATGAGCTCTTTGTACATTTTTTTTGTTGCCATCTTCTTGTTTAATTAGAAAACATTTTCTTTGCTTTTAAGATTTTACAGTAATTACAGCCATTTATTCCAGCTGCGCATCCCTGCAGATTGCTAAGCGCCAGCCCACCCTGCATTCAATATGCAGACACACTACGTGATTACCGTGTCTGAGCCAAGAGGGGATCCTTAATTAGGGCTTTCCAGAAAGTACACAGCTTTCCTTTTCTTTCCCATGTAGCTTTGCCAATGAACCCTTAACCCACAGTAGCAAAATATATTCTTATTTCTGCATTATGCTTACTTTTAAGGTTTCACAATAGCTGCAGCAGCGTTTTCCATCCTTGCAAACCGTAAAAGGCTGGTTTATTCTGCATTCAGTATACACAGAGCAATAACAGTTTACACAGTTCTTCTAATTGCTGCTTCTGTTCAGCAATATAGCTCTTCCACATTAAGGGGGCATCTGGGTGGTCACTGGGAGCTACTTCAAATGAGGTGCATGGATAACTTTTCTGACTTCCCTGAAGAAATTAGCATCCAGTCTGCACATCCGTTCTCATATGGCTTCTTGTAACTTTAAATCCCAATGCACACCTGGCTCTCCACCCCAACACTAAGGTCTTCTTCAAAGTGCCCCAAATATTTAAGGTGAGATTGGTGGCAGTGTCTTGTCTTCTTGGTGGTGGTGCCAAACTTGTAGAATCCTCTCCCTAGGGAACCTTACCTGATGCTGTCTTTGATGTCTTTTTAGTACTAGGTATTTTTAATTTCCCCATAGCTTTTAATTCTTGGTTCTGTGGTGGAACTTAAACTGTTGTTATCCTGTTGCTTTCTTATACAGTGGTACCTCAGGTTACATACGCTTCAGGTTACATACGCTTCAGGTTACAGACTCCGCTAACCCAGAAATAGTGCTTCAGGTTAAGAACTTTGCTTCAGGATGAGAACAGAAATCGTGCTCCGGAGGCGCGGCAGCAGCAGGAGGCCCCATTAGCTAAAGTGGTGCTTCAGGTTAAGAACAGTTTCAGGTTAAGAATGGACCTCCGGAACGAATTAAGTACTTAACCCGAGGTACCACTGTACTCATCCCATTGTTAATCAGCTTGCTCTTTTTGTGTTTTACATAAAAGGGGAGGATGTAAGACTACAAAATAACTTTAATAACCAGCCAACCTGGTAACACTTAAGCTTCAGGATCTGTACAAATATGCAGAATAGTAGTAGTAGCAGTAATTGTTATTATGTTTACCATCGTCATCATCATTATTATATTTGTATCCCACCCATCTCACTGGGTTGCCCCAAGAGTTCACATATGGCAATATGTTTTGCTAATAACATGAGCAACAATAGATGGGGTCCTCAGATCAGGATTAAACCACTCCCTATGTCACCTTCTGTGCAGAACAAGTTGCTAATTCCTACTTTGGAACTTCCAAGGCGAGAGATGCATTTCTTTCTTTCTTTCTTTTTCTAGAACAGATGTAGCATTCTCTGATCTCCCATTAATTTGCTATGAAGTCTCCTGCTCAAGCGAGTGTCTACATACTTTGATTAAATATCACTTTCTCCCACTGATCCTGGGAACCTGATTCATGGCACCATGCAGGGTTTGACATGAACCTGCAGTTAATTATCTGCACTTGCTAAAAAATAATTGGACAGCCTAAAGTTCTGATCACCATAATTGCAGCCTAATGAATTTATGTGTCAGCCTGTTGTGTATGACTTCAGCTTCCCTAGTAAATATCAAATACCATTTCTCATTCAGTCTCTATGTTCGTTATGTCATTGCTGCCTGACGTTGAGCTATATTTAGCAAAGACTGCTAAGAAGTCTTTGGACCATCTTTTCCTTTCACTAATTCTTTCTGTGCTGTCATTCAATACATGAATGTGACTCAGATCGTAAGAATAATACTTTGTTCATTGAGAATTCCTCTATTTAAGTGAAGGTTTATGCACTTAGACCCATTTAGTTCATTAGGCATTGAAGAATGCTTCCATAATTGTTCATGAAAGAAGTTCACTGCGACGTCAAGAAAGTTTACACCCCAGTAAGTATGATTACAGCAACAATCCTAAGACAATACAAAAGCTGGTGGACAGATGGATCCAGACACACTTTGTTCTTTTCCTCTTTCGTAGTTGTAATGAACCTTCCATCCTCAGATGTTACTGCTTGCTAGTGCTGATGTGTGTTACAGTTCAGCAACATTTGGAGAACCATATGTTCCCTATCCTTGGGCTAGCCTGATACATGGATACAGATGTTATGGTGACATGTTTTGGAGATGTACTATACCAGGCATTCAAACAAGAACAATGATATGATATACAGGCCAGCTTTTCCCATCTAGGGGTGGCTAGTTATCCACTGGCAAAAAGGAGGTTTTGCATCAAACAAAGAGGACACCAGAGTGCATAAAATCCACAACTGGTAATTTATATGTATAGGTGCAGGTTTTGAAATAATTACTAAGATTTAAATAGAAAAACAAAACATCTCACCATAATGGGGAAGGCAACAGGTGACTTGTATGCCTGCTCAGTCTGCTGACCAGGTGCTACTAAACCCAAATTAGACCCAACAGTATTCAAGCAGAGGACACCTTCAAATTAGATGGGTGTTGTAGTCCAAAGCATCTGGAGGACATCAGGTTGGGGAAGCTTGCTCTAGGCTATAGAGCCTTTTAAAAAATCTAAAGTATACTATGTTATGATATACGGCATTGTTTGAGTTAGGGGTTGCCAAACTGGTCTGCAGACCACCAGTGGTCCACATGCTTCATCCAGGTGATCCACAGAGTGTCTGTGGATTTGTGATCGAAAACAGGAGATGGCACATCCATTGCATTAAATATTCATACTGATTTTTAATTGTATTTTTTGTTGTTCCATTGTTTTTAAATGCTGTATTGCATTTTTAATTCTATGGAATTCACAGTGTAATGCAATAAAATAAAATACATAAGAAATAAATGAAGTAATAAATATCAAATTAAAAATCATACAGCATCAAGCCCACTACACTACAGTTGCTACGACAGACAAACAAATCATCTGCCAAGATGCTCAGCAATTTCCAAGTGGTCCATGCAGAGGGGTGGAGTTTGGGAACCATTGGTTTAAGGATTTAAATACATGAGGGGATAAATCATGTTTGATCATCTTACCAGTTTTCTTTCTTTTTCCAACTATTTACAGCTTCATCATTATGACAGGCTGTATATACTTTTTCCTGTAGGGGATGCAGGTGGAGCTGTGGTCTAAACCACTGAGCCTCTTGGGCTTGCCAATCGGAAGGCCAGCAGTTCACTGACTTTCTCGACCTGAAGCAAGATGAGCACCACACCCCATAGTCGCCTTTGACTGAACTTAACCGTCCAGGGGTCCTTTACCTTTACCTTTAAAAATGTAAAGGGACCCCTGACCATTAGGTCCAGTCATGACCAACTCCGGGTTGCAGCGCTCATCTCGCTTTACTGGCCGAGGGAGCCGGCGTACAGCTTCCGGGTCACGTGGCCAACATGACTAAGCCGCTTCTGGGCAGAGCAGCGCACGGAAATGCCGTTTCCCTTCCCTTCCGGAGCAGTACCTATTTATCTACTTGCACTTTGACGTGCTTTCGAACTGCTAGGTTGGCAGGAGACCTTTTACCTTTACCTTTACTTTTTTCCTGTGCTTCTTTTTTTGTCCTTTGAACAATTCATCCTTAAACATTCTTTCTCAATCTTTGCCAACTGACCTCTTGATGCCATTTGATGTCGTGACTCATTTAGGTGCCATTGGATCAACTACTCTGACATCACAGAGGGCCTGGGCAATCTTGGATTAGGCCACTGTGTTCTGAAGGGTGGACATTAGAATTGGAATTCCAACACCCAATTAATTGTACTGCATAGGTTTTTCATAGACTGCACAGAATTTTGAGTAACACCTTTTTGGTACAGATAAGTAGGATAGTTGCAGCCTGTCAACAGCACTTGGCAGACAACTGAACACTTGCTGTTTATGTTATGTGGTCCCATTTTTCATGTGTGATTTTTATTTATAACCAGCCAAAATACTTGTCGTTAACCTGATTTAGGGTGGTTTCACATTAACATTGGTATATTAGCATAAAATATTTTTAAAACTAACATTGTGTGCAATTCATATGGAACCAAAGGGCTACTGTACTATGTCTTGATGGTCACTGGAAATCCTAATTAATTGCCCAATGATGCCATTTTCAAAGGACGTAGGCTGTTAGGTGAAGGCATAGAGGGAACCATGACAATCAGCTACAATTTATTGTTAGAGGAATGGATAACTGGAAACTGCATGACAGCGTCAGCCACACAGAAAGGATGCAATGATTTACAGCAGTGAATGTGATGGTCCTACAGATCTTCAACAGTTTGTCTTGTGACAGTGCATTTGTCTCCAGACAGCTGTGTTTTGTATAAATGTTTTTGGGTCATCAGATTGTGTTTGACACTATCAGCCTCTTTGTCAGCTTGGCATGGTGCCTGAACTCCTGCTGCAGAGCCTCTTTCCTAGAGCCTCAGTCATCTAAAGATTCAACGAGTTGCACAGCAATCTTTTTGGATGCATACACACCAAGAATCCTGGGGAATGTAGTGTACCACTCACAGTGGTACAATTCCCAGCACCTTCAGCACAATACAGTTTTCAGGATTCTTTGGGTGAACTCATGTGTTTTAAATGTGCTTTTAGCTGCATGTTGTGTACACAGTTGTAGCCTTCCTTAAGCAGGTTGTAAGCAAGATCCTAATGCTGGGTTGTCCCTTGTGAATGCAAGCCAATCTGGCCATTATTTTTCTCTGACAAGGTAGCACTGCCTGTTTTCTAGGCCTATCATAGACAGCTATTCATTTATTTATTGCCATATGTCTTGCCTGTATCTAATGAGCTTGTCTAAGTACACACACAGGAGCTTTAAATAAATAAATAAGCAGCTTGTTAACAGTGTCAAGCTAAATGGGCTCCAAAATTAAAAGTGCTCTGTCTCATTGTGACTCTCTCTTTTCTTTCCTCCAGAATGAATGAAGAGACAGCGCCTTAAAAGACTTAAGGGCGAGATGCACCTAAAAAACCCCATCAGTGGAACTCTCACAAAAGGACTTCCGCTTGCGCAATGGGGCTTCCATCCCCCTTCTTCCCTGTAGTCCCCAGAATTGGCTGTGGGGGTATTGGAAGACATCTTTCCCAATACGCCCGCCCCCCAATTCTGGAGCCAAGATCAAGAAAAATGCAGGAGGGGCAGGGTTGTGGGAGAGAAAGTAGAGATCAACATAGAGTTGCTTTCCCCCCTCTAGCTATCACATGTTCATCAGTAAGTCTCATTCCACCTTGAGGCAAAATTCTGCTGGGAAGCGTATGCAAGTTTTAATAAGTCCTGGGAAGCAGTGAATCAGATATCGGATATTCCATGTACTTTTTCGCCTCATTCTCGGTGTGCTTGAAAACAGTAAGTGATTGATTTAGTATGATAATCCTTCCCCAGATTACAGCGATGGAAAATCAACAAGGTTTTGTTTAAAATCCTAAAAGCCAAACGATTTCCCTTTTTAAAAAAGTGTGTTGCAGATGCAGATAAATTCACCTCAAAGGATGATGGCCCTTTCTCCCCACCCTGTGTGTCCTTTTGGAATTTTTAATATCTACTCTGATAATGAAAAAAAAGTTATATGAACTTGAAAGTGCTTAGGCAACATTTCTGAACTCCACTGAAAAGTCAGCCCAATAGAATAGATTAAGGTGGGACCTTTCATGTGGGCCCATCACCTCAAGGACAGCCTAAAGTGCAGTGATCATAAATCAAAGAAGTTGTATATCTATGGAGAGAACAAAACAGACGCTCAGCTAGAGTTGCTAAGAATCTAACTTTCTGTTTCTCCTGCAGCAATTCAAAGATACAAATTATAAAACTGTGTGCAGATAGCTGTGCATGCACCTTATTACTATTTTTTTCTCAGGAAATGTGCAAAAGCGCACAGGCAGATGTAAATTTGCTTCTGCAGTTTTCTGGTTTTGTTCAAATCTGAGGGATCAAAAGAAATATATATATATATATATATATATATATATATATATATATATATATATAGCTAAGCTCCTGGTGTATCCTTACTAGCACACTGGAAAAGAAGTGAAAGCAAGCATACACTTTTTAGACTTCTGCCTAATATATCTGGTCTAGACATTTTTAATGTGGATTGCTTTGAGGTTTTCTGGTTTTGTGTGAATATGAGGGATTAAAAGGAGAAGGGAACCATTCAGGAGCACACCAGAAATAGTTATATGCACAGCTGAAAAGGAAATGAAAGTTTTGAGGAAGTGGGCATGGAAAGAAAAGTAGTAGAAAATGGCAATTGATCTACCCCTCTCCAAACACCAAAATGGGTAATCTGTGGCCCTGAGTGGAGTGGTTTGGAGCTCAATTTCCCCCAATTTATCAGATTATCCTCATATTGGGTAAAACCAAATTTGCAGGGGGAAAGCATGAAGAGTGTTGTTGTTTGAGGGTAACATCATGTGGACTACACAAATTAAATGGGAGCACAAACAACTGTCAATACACAGTAAACTCCAGTGTGGACAAGCCCTATGTCTGATCTTATTGAGCATTTGTTCTGATTAGCTTGTGTGGCGGTTACACAATGAGCATTCATCCTGATAGACTTGTGCAATGTTTATATGCCTTCCTGTTAATAATTTGTATGAAAGAAAGAAAGAAAGAAAGAAAGAAAGAAAGAGAGAGAGAGAGAGAGAGAGAGAGATGATGTTTTGGTGGTCTGTGCTTAGTGTCCTGGGTTTTCATGAGAGCCAGTGTGGTGTAGTGGTTAAAAGCAGTGGACTCGTAATCTGGTGAACTGGGTTCGATTCCCCGCTCCTCCACATGAAGCTGCTGGGTGATCTTGGGCTAGTCACACTTCTCTGAAGTCTCTCAGCCTCACTCACCTCACAGAGTGTTTGTTGTGGGGGAGGAAGGAAAAGGAGATTGTTAGCCGCTTTGAGACTCCTTAGGGTAGTGATAAAGTGGGATATCAAATCTAAACTCTTCATGGAGGAACTGGAATTCACAGCTCAGGTTTTGCCAAAGACTTTTATTTTCAGATTAGAATGGTACATAAGGCAATTCAGCGGTTGCAAGGATCAGCAGCTATATGACAAGTCAAAGACAGGGCAAGGCACAAGTCACCTGCACTTGCCTTTTGAAGGGTGGGGTAGGCATAGCATTCAGTCCAGCAAGCACTTAGTCTTGAGACTGGGAAGCAAGCAAGCACTCCTTCTATTAGGCTGGCTTGGTGATGTTTGTGCATGCCAGCTCTGATGTCTCCATGTCCTAAGCAACAAAGGTGGTGGGACAATGCTGGCACAGTATCAGATTTCCTCTCAGCTGCCTCCTCTAAGGCAGGTGTGCACCTGTGTAAAAGGGAAAGGTGCTGGACGCAGCTTCTTGGTTGGAAAAGCTGAGGGCAGGGATCTAGAAGGAAGGTAATGGGAGAAACTTAGGTCCACCTCCATCCTGCTGGAGCCCTCCCTGGGAGTCAGGGTCCTGCAGATCTGATTCCCCAATCTCTTCCAACTCCTCAGGGCCTAACCCCACCCCACCCCCGTGACAACTCCAGGGGGACTCGTGACAGGGCTGAATAATCTTTGGTATATAGCCTAGGTACAGGAGGATCTCTACATTGTTGGTACATTATCATTGCTATTGTTATTATTAATTCATTTATATTGTGTTCATATGCCAGACATCCAGTGGATACCTGGTAGTTGGGGGCTGTAGGCCTAGGAACTCAGAGACTTAGACTGCCATTGGTGTGTGCTGAATTTCATGTATTGATTGGAATTTCCTAGCCAAATATTTGGGTGTAGGCCTCTAATCTTGTTCATGATTTGCTAAAATGTGACCTCCTTTTGAGGCTGAATGGGTTTGAAGATGAACTCATTGAATTTCAGTGTGTGATCTTGTTACACAGAGACTTGTAATTGTTTTAATGGGGTTTTGAATAAAGCTGCTGAAAATACTCTTTTAAGGGAAGAACATTACTAATCAGTCAGTCAGAATGACTGACACTAGCCAGCCATTCTTTTCGCCTGACTAGATTGGCTGGCTTCCATTCAACACTGTGTATTGTTGCTTGTTTTCATGTTTCCTACCAAAAGGCCACCTACGGCTCCCATGCAAAATTATGCACGTTCATTAACCTCATTAAATCCAAAAAGATTAGTCAGCTCAGCTATGCCTCAACCACAGAGCTTTTAGGCAACATCTAAGGCTCGTAGTTATGTGGTTTGGAAAGTGATTTTCTAATGCCTAAACTTCAAAGGAATTTTTGAAATCTACAGTGTAAGGGAGACAGCCCAATGCTAATCCACTGGAGTGCTGCTTAATGGTCTGTTTAATTTTTGTCTTGATAGGTCTTTAATAAGCTGCTCAGCTTGAAGGCTGCCTTCATGGAAGCATTGCATTGGTTCAGAATTGCCTTCAGGCATTGCATCCTCATACACCATTCCACTCAATCTCCCTATGCATTTGGAAGATTGGAAGTCATCCTTTTCAAGGATAGCTTTGTACTGCTATGGTGTGGAATGGGGCAGACTGGAATGTCTAAATAATTTCCAAAGGGTCATAATTCTCAGCACCTTGCAAAATCTAATCACAGAAAGAAACATCTGGAGCCACATTGCAGCCTTAAATATTAGAGTTCCTGTTTAATTTTAGTAACTTCAGCCCACCTTAACCAATCCACCTTAAGAAAGCAATGCCTTACTGACACATAGTATTGTCATATAAAGCTTAGAGCTGGCTTTCTGCCAGTTTGGACATTTTATTCTAAGCTATGCTGACTGTAGCAAAGATGAAGGCAAAAATGGAGAGGATAAAGATGTGCACGGCTTCATTGTTTTAAGTCTCCTGT
Source organism: Podarcis filfolensis (assembly GCF_964270895.1). Lineage (NCBI taxonomy): Eukaryota > Metazoa > Chordata > Lepidosauria > Squamata > Lacertidae > Podarcis > Podarcis filfolensis. Next base: position 65,108,603 of record NC_139609.1, read on the forward strand.
GGCAAAATCCATTGAGTTATATTTTAGGATAGCTGTCATAGCATATTAGCCAGTATCTGGCCTGTAATTAGTTGAGCTCATATTGGGAAAGGATGGGTTAATGCTACATTTCCTAAATTATTATGAAAGGGCTATTCATGGTGCACTGGTGGATCTATAATTGCAGACCCACAATATAACTGCGTGGCTGGTCTTCCTACAATTGTTGGCTGGATCAATATGTATGCAAACACATTTGATGTGCATTGACCTTAATTGACTCTTCAGCTCGCTGTTGCTTAAGGCTGTTGAGAGGCTGAAGCCAATATATGGAATAGTTGAACTCTGTAAAGGAGGGCATTTATTCCTAATCTTAGGACGGGCATCCCCAAACTCGGCCTTCCAGATGTTTTGGGACTACAACTCCCATCATCCATAGCTAGTTGGACCAGTGGTCAGGGATGATGGGAATTGTAGTTCCAAAACATCTGGAGGGCCGAGTTTGGGGATGCCTGTCTTAGGGACAGAGAACATCTATAGGAGAGGCATGTTGGCTGTCTGGTGCAACCATGAGAACTAGACATTTAAATAAGCAACCTTCTGAGAATATTAACTAAATTTGACCAAGACAATTTGCGTAACAATTCCAGATCCAGATGCAGATCCACAAACAACTTTTAGTCTTCTAGGGTAGTAGAGCAGTAGACAGCAACGGTTACTTCCTGTCAGCATGCTTGATTGAACTGCTCAACTTTTCCTCTTGGCTGAGACCTTGTAAAATTAGAGTCCTGCTTCCTAGGGCAGATATAGCAGGTGAAAATGCTGTATTTGAGCAACAGCCCAAATAAGGGTTGCAGGGAATTGTAACTATGGAGTTATGAGGGATTTTGAGGAAAGAGTGATAACAACACAGGCAGCATCATAATGCTGTGTTGTAAATTTATGGTGTGACTGTATATGGCATATTGTGTATGGTTCTGGTTGCCCATCTCAAAAAGCATCTTGCTGTGTGATCAGAAAATGATCTTGACTTGCAATACCACAAGGTAGCATCATTGAGGTTGGGCAAATAACATGTGAGTTGTGTTTTGGCAATGTTGTCAAACACTGAGGTCCAACGCCAAGGGCCTTCTGGTGGCTCCCTCACTGCGAGAAGCAAAGTTACAGGGACCCAGGCAGAGGGCCTTCTCGGGAGTGGCGCCTGCCCTGTGGAACGCCCTCCCATCAGATGTCAAACAATTATCTGACATTTAGAAAACATCTGAAGGCAGCCCTGTTTGGGGAAGTTTTTAATGACTGATGTTTAAATGTATTTTTAATCTCTTGCTGGAAGCCACCCAGAGTGGCTGGGGAATCCCAGCCAGATGGGCGGGGTATGTATGTATGTATGTATGTATGTATGAATGAATGAATAAATAAATAAATAAATTATTTGCTTCTAACATAAAACGCAGACATGAATGCTCTTAAAATGTCATTTGTACACCTCTGAATCAACTGCAAATTTCTTCTCCCTTTGCCCTTCCTCCGTGCTTCAGGTGGAGTGTCTGCTTTTTAGAGACCCTTTAAAGTGCTGCTAGCGAGCTTACTCACGAAACACTTGTTCAGCAAAAAACCTATCAGTCTCTTTTTTCAAGCTGAAAAAGCTACTCCAGAGAGATAGGGAGAGAGAAGTGGAAGCACAATATCAGAAGCACCAGCTAATCAGGGCTATGCTGTACATAGTCATTTGTGCTGGAGATCCTTTGCTCCTTGAGGTTGATGTGAAGAAGCTTGTATGTCCAACTAAGATGGGATATCTGTGGTTTTACCATGGCATCATTCTAATGATTTACATCTCTGCTCAGCTTTCCTCCCCAATAAATAGGCAGTGCTAAATACTTGATACAAAGGATTTTGTCCACATACTGAAATAAATCCTCCTAACTTGGCAACCACCATTCCTGGTTGAGAACACATTATTTGTCCCCTTTGCTTCTTCCCCAAAAGGCAACCACAGACCATTTCAGCAGAAACTGCACAGCACCATAGAGCAGTCTTACAGTATCTTCTGCAAAAGTGTTTTGACACAGATAGTAACTGAAGGGGCACAAATTGCTCCTTAGTTTTTACTGCAAAGCTTCTGAAAATGGCTAAAGATAGAATCAGTATCTTAAAGTACCAAGAGAGAGCATCTTATAGTCTGGCTCAGAAAGGGCAGAAGACGAGTGCTGATTAGTGCCAGCTACTGAGTTTATGAATGAAATTCCCTGTATAGTGTTCAGTAAAAGAAAGGCTATAAGGGCAGTCAGCTATGCTATATATGCAATAGCCTTAGCATACTGCAGTTGCTTGCTATTTCAGCTGTCCTAGGAAGGGAGGAATAACATTCTGCAGATACAAAAGAGGGTGATATGATATCAGCAACAGCATTTTTAAAAACCAAGTAGGGAACTAGGATGAGATGTGGTGTGATATCCAAAAATATTTGGTTCCCATTTCTCTAGACTTGAGTGTTAAGTCATGCTTATAAGGTATCTGCCCACAGTAGAAAAACAGGCTCCAGCTTCTCAAAAATTGGACTTTCTTGTATTTTAAGCCCAGGGAAATCTTTCCCCTGCCTAAACATTTATAAAATACTGAGAAGACAAGCTAATGGTAGGGTTTTCTTACTTTGCAAAGCTGAGCCCAAAGACTCAGAGCTTTGAGCCACACACATTTTGGCCTGAGGAGGTAGTGCTTGACCTTGTTCCAGAAAGTGCTTGAGAGCAACTCAATTAAGAGAGCTCTTGCAGAACAATGCATATGCTCCCATCACGTATGACATTACTGGAACCAGGCTCTCTGTGCCTATTTTACTCTCAGGCAGTAACAAATGTTCCAAGTAGCTCTGTAAAGTGGAGACAAAACTTGAGTGCTAGTAACAGCTGCTACATGCTAGAAATTGGGGGTGGGGTGGAGAAGAAATGTTTCTTTCTTTATAAATCAGAATTGGCCACAGCTTTAGACACATGCCCAAAGAGGCCAAGATTCTGCATTAGTCGTGTCTGGTGTAGGTGGCTCCATTAACGGTGCCAGAGCTGATGGCAGGCACAGTCATGCTGGCTGTTGCGAAAGTCAAGACACAATTAGATGAGCTTGTGAGGCACGGTAACAGAACTGCCCTCTTACGGATGCTCACTCAGAGGGTGAAATTCCCTGTATAGTGTTCAGTAAATCCACACTTCCTCTTGACCTGTGCTCCCCCTGCCCCCCAGGGAAACTCCATTTTAGCACTCAATCGGAGCAAAGGGCAATTGGGGCTTTCTCTGGATTGATGTTTACTCTGATTTTGAGCTAAAGAGCAGGTTTTTCCTGGGAAGGGAGTTGGCCAAGGAAGAAACTGGTCAGCCCTGTGCTTGGAAACCGAAGAAGCAAAAGTATGGATGAGCCCACAAGTGCTCTCAGCAGAGTGCGAAAAGATCACCGCATGAGACCTTGAAGTGCTGTTGTCAGACAGAGCAGATCGAATTATGTAGGCACTCCTCCAGGTGACCTGATTATTGACCCTGATTTGCTTGCACAAAGCTTGTGAAAAGTTAGGCTATGGCTGCGTACACATTACTGTTTACAGTGGTACCTCGGGTTACATACGCTTCAGGTTACAAACTCCGCTAACCCAAAAATAGTACCTCAGGTTAAGAACTTTGCTTCAGGATGAGAACAGAAATTGTGCGGTGGCGGCGCAGCAGCAGCGAGAGGCCCCATTAGCTAAAGTGGTACCTCAGGTTAAGAACAGTTTCAAGTTAAGAATGGACCTCCAGAACGAATTAAGTTCTTAACCCGAGGTACCACTGTACTCTGGTTCCAGTGCATTCCCACTGCTCATTTTTGAATCTGTGTACACACACAGCTACCTGGGTCCCAGCTCTATACTGTAGTTTCTAGTGAAATACTGTGTTTGGTGCAGTTCTCTCCATGCTAGTTTCAATCCAACTTGAGCACCATATCCTTATTCAAGTCACACTGAATCCCAGGTGTGTACATGTGAGAAACCTGCCTTGCTTCCAGATTTTTGGGGGGCAGGGAAATCAACCAGGGAGTTCCATCTGGTGAAGACATCACTGCCCGGTCTCCAGCCATTAGTATGGGCATACAACAGGCGACTTCAGTACTGATGTGTACAGCGAAGGGCAAATTCTTTTTTTAAACTCTCTTACTTTGCTTCTTTGATATTAACAATAACAACAATGAACAATGACATCCAAGGAGGTAGTTATTTTAAGAATATTGTAAGAATTGGGGTGTATGGGGTGTTAGGGGAAAGGTAGTACCTCTGGTGGGCGACATGCCATGCTCCTTCCGGAGTAGTTTGTCCACCTTTGGTCCCCACCCTGCACTCAGCTCTCACCTGTGGCTCCTAGAAGCTGTCGGCATGTGACACACCCCATGAACAGCTTCAACTGGCCAGCTAAACCAGGAGAGGGTAGCTGATGGATCTCGCATTCTCAGGGACTTCCCCTGCATGCAAAGACATGCTTTGGTGGATTGAGCAGATGAGATGAATAGGGGCCCAAAGGTTAAGAAGGCGTTTTCTGCACATGCTGTAGAAGGAAGTGAGGGGCAGATGGGGCCCATTAACCTGGGAAGGTAGCTCATCTGTTGTTGCTGTTTAGTCGTTTAGTCGTGTCCGACTCTTCGTGACCCCATGGACCAGAGCACGCCAGGCACCCCTGTCTTCCACTGCCTCCCACAGTTTGGTCAAACTCAAGCTGGTAGCTTCGAGAACATTGTCCAACCATCTCGTCCTCTGTCGTCCCCTTCTCCTTGTGCCCTCAATCTTTCCCAACATCAGGGTCTTTTCCAGGGAGTCTTCTCTTCTCATGAGGTGGCCAAAGTATTGGAGCCTCAGCTTCAGGATCTGTCCTTCCAGTGAGCACTCAGGGCTGATTTCCTTCAGAATGGATAGGTTTGATCTTCTTGCAGTCCATGGGACTCTCAAGAGTCTCCTCCAGCACCATAATTCAAAAGCATCAATTCTTCGGTGATCAGCCTTCTTTATGGTCCAGCTCTCACATCCATACATCACTACTGGGAAAACCGTGGCTTTAACTATACGGAGGTAGCCCATCTAGGAAAAGTAAAACTCTGATGCATTGTGGCGTATCTTTGGGAGAAGAGAAGGCTAAGGAGTAAAGCCTACACAAATCCAGAGTGGAGTCCCAAAGATTCTTGAATGGCAACTTGTAACCGCCTTCCAGCAACTCCTGCACCCAAGCTGGTGCCAAAGGTATTGCTCTGCTTTCCTTTGGACCACATCAGCAAGGCCAAGAGGTGGGTCTTGTTGTATGGGCAACCTCCATACACACTGACCAGGCTTGCGCCCAGTGGTCACTTAGTTCCTGCTATCACAGCAGTTTGACTTCACCCCCAGAGGCATACTCCATTGTCTCTCGAGACAAATGGACAAGGTGCCATCCAACCGTATTAGGGACTCTACTCCACTTCACTTCCTCAAGGGCAAAATGACTAGCAACAGTATGAAACTATATTATAAACTTTCCCCAAATTTTAAAAATTAAATAGTAAAAGCAAGAAACTGAGGGGTGGGGAATTTCCAGGATGCAGCCTAGGAATCCGGAGGCCATTTCTGGACAATGGGTTGTATTCAACGAAGTCTTACTCAAGAGTAGACCCATTGAAGTTAATGAACATAAGTAAGTTATATTAATTTCAGTGGGTCTACTCTGAGCAGGACTAGCATTGACTTGTGAATAGATCTTCCTGTTGGAGTAGCCAAACTGTTCATCCATCTTTGTCAATGTGTGTCGAAAAGCCGCAGGTCACTGCAGTGATCTGACATGGATCTTTGGCATGGATCCTCTGAATAGGACTTTCCAACCTGCTTATTGAACATTCTGTCAAATTTGTTACAGAAAGATTAGGCAACAGTGCATCAAGCAAGCATTGCCCCAAACTTTCCCATGCATTTTCCTGTCACTTTCATTATAGCAAAAAGTCCAATATTTTGGGAAGTGGCTTTGTAGTGCAATAACTCCCAATCAACTCTAATTGTGTGACCTGAATTTGCTGGTATGTGATTGGATTCCATCACAAAATAGCAACAGTATGGAAGCACCGTAAGTCTCAGTTTCCCACCCATACAACGACAAATAGGTTACTTCTAGTTCGTAAGACTGTTGTGAGGGTGAACAACATACAAACGTTATAGCAGTGTATGATGACAGGTGCTTTGGAGTTGCTTAATAATATTTCTCCTCCAGGAATATTACTGCTCAAGTGGATCCCTCCACGCAAAATACCTTTTGATAGAAATTACCATTTTCAGCAAAGGCAGGGCTTTTTTTCAGGGGGAACTCGCATGAATTGCCATTCTAAGAGAACAAGGGAGGTATTCAAGGAGAGTTTCGGTACCTCTTTTTCTAGAAAAATAGCACTGAGCAGAGGTATATATGCATGGAGATGAGGCGAGAAATTGTGTATTTGGGAATATAGAAGGAAATAATCCACATGCTACATATGACAATTAAAAAATTATCCCCATGTTCCTAAAAAAATAAAGAATAGGGAACCTGTTTTGGGAGGGTGTATAGGATGTGATAAAATAAATGTGGCAGAGTTACTGTATCAAATTAAAACACATATCTTTTCATCAGTAACACTTGACCAGCCCTTAACATTTACCGGAGCCAATAACAAGCGATTGCATGAACATGCCATCTCTGTTCAAGACTCTTAATGGCCGATTAGCAGTTGCACTGTACCATGACCTGAGTTAAAGCTACTTCTGCATCTTGCCTTCAACGTAAAAGCATCATTTTAACAGGCCAACATGTAGATATAGAGGGAAGCTATGGTATTCCGTTCAGAAGCATGTAACTGTAATGGAAAAATTAAGTAGCAGAAGTTAGTAAGTTCAGCTAAATAATTTATTCCCTGGTATAGTATCAGCTGAAAAATCTGTTAGTAATAAAAACACATATGGAGAAGCAAGTGCACATGAATTTTTGATTGGCCCCAAGCATCCTTTAGAATATACCTAGCCTTCACTGCCTCTGTTAGCTAGGAAGCAAGCAAATGCAGGGGTGGGAATGCATATAGGGATTTATTTTCTTGTCTTTTAAAATGAAGAAATTAAAACAAGCTGTTCCTGCTCAGGGCTCCTGTAAATGGCAATGCTGCCATGCTGCCAATGGGTTGTTTTAGGCATGCTTCAGTGATGACCTTTAAACAGCTAGTGAGGTCAAGTGTGTCCTTTTTAATCGGTCACTGGGAATCTTATGCATCTACAGCAACATTTTTGTGTGTGTTGCATGGGGGGCTTTTTCAAAAATGCTTCCAAGACGATTTTGCATCTTTAAGACTGTTGTAGTGCACCTCTCTTACCAACTTTAAGAGCACTTTAAATTGATTATACAACACATGTTCAATAAAAGCACCCATATGACAGAAATTTCAAGAGATTTGCACTTGGTGTGACTGTGGCTCCTTCTGATAACCTCTGGAGACAGACACTACATTAAATTAACTGCTTGACATGGAGAATACTGGGCAACACTTGCTCCACACCAAATGGATGTGTGCATAGTATATATATTTTCCATATACACAATTATATATATATTAATATGGTACAGGCAGATGTAATGTTAGAGAAAAATAAATGGCAGTTCCTCTGCATTCTAAAAGGTGACAACTGCTGCCTTGGCACTTACTTCTCACCAGTATATTTTGAGATGGGGGAAAAGCATATCTCACTCCCTCGTATTTCAGACATGTTCTAGGGCTGGGGGTCGGGGTAGGATCTGGGGGGAAATTCCCTGGTTCAAATTTCATTTCTGTCAAAAATTTAGTAAGGCTGTAATCCTAATGCCACTCAGCTGGGAGTAAGCTCCCATCAAATTCATTAGGATTTACTTCTGAGTAGATTGCACTATAGTTTACTACAGTGCTTCAAATGTGCTATAAAGGTGTACTATATACTTACCCCAAGTAAGCACAAAGGAGGCATTACAGGTAGTGTCAAATAAAATGAGTTAACACATCTTTAATATTGTTTCTGCACATCCAAAACTACTGCGAATATTCTCCAGTTCTGCCAGAAATTTACAATTTGGGATTTTGTTTTAATATTGACGTACTCAGATACAAACACTTTGCAAAAGCCATATATGCTACAGTTCCATATTGGTAAGGTTGACATAAGTATAGTATGATCATGTATCATGCATCTTTATTCAGAATTAAGTCCCAGCATGTTCAATGAAGATTACTCTTCGGTTGCAATCCTAGATTGAGCAAACCCCACTGAACACAATGGGAAATTTATTTCTGAGTAAATATGTTTAGGATTGTGTTGCAATAGTAATCTCCAGAAAACTCTTGTAAATAAGAGACTCTCATTCTCTTTCTCTCTCTCTTTTTCTCTCTATATAAAACACCTTGCAAAAACACAGAAAAATGATGTGACTTTACATTTTCTAGTAACCGAGCTTTTGGAAACTAAACTGTATATATATTTTTAAAAAATATGTTGACAAAATACCATTTTCAGAAAATCTCAGGTTGAGCTGAAAAAAAATGGATTAAAAATGAAGTCCTGAAGGGTTGGTAATGAAGATTATTTTTTATACATGTTCCATTTTCAATCCTTATAAGGATACTTGAAAGTAGTTTTCATTCAAGATACATTTTAATTGGTTGCTGCTAGAATTTTGTTTCTCCTAGAATAGAACATTTGTAAGTTCAGACTATCCACTTTAATTAAATAAAGTGCTCTGAAAGCATGGATTTTGTGGCTGCAGCCTATGCAGCCTATTGAAGATGGAGTACTTGGATTAGAGCCAATTTAGTCTTCCCAACAGAAAACTGGCATTTGGATCAGACTGCCCATAAAATTAGAAATACGGGGTTTTGCATTGTGCCTTTATCTTCTTTCTTATCTATCCCTGCTACCTTATCGCTGGCAGTGCCAGAGCTTCATGCAGAGAGGAAAATGACAGATTTCAGTTGTGTTGTATAAAGTTACAACCTTTTCCCCTGTCTTCAGTGCTGCTTTGAAAAGATGCATAAAAAGAACATATTAAATGGCTGTGGCTTTTCCTTATAGGAAAATGCAGTGATGGGGGAAACTCTCCATTTATCAGCCTATTATCCATTAAAGGCACTGGAGTTTCCCCCACTCTAGTGACACCCCATTAGACTAATATGGGTAATAGCCTTCATGCCCCGTTGAATTTTTAAAAGAATGGCAACTTGCTTGTGCACTATAGTAGAAATGACCAGGCTTGAACAAGAACAAAGACCCCCAGGATCATGGAAATTTGTTGTTATTGCCACTTCTTGTGTAGCTGCCTAGCACAAGGAGTTATTCCCTGTGCTTGATATGTGATGATGAGTGAGGAAAGGTCAGTATTTACTTTTCTCTCTGTCTGTTGTCACTGAGTATGATTGTCTTCCATAAACACGGTTTTAACAGTGGGTCTATAAGTGATTGTGGAGGCCAGTTCTGGATCCACACGTCCTTCCACAGTGGGGACAGCTGATCCTGGTGAGGGTTTGCCAAGCGTGCCTTCCTCTTAGTGCGTTTCTCCCTTTCGTCCTGAGTTCGAGCATCTTCAAAGCCCATGACACCCTCGGTAAAGGCTGTTCTCCAACTGGAGTGTTAACAGGCCAGCCATGAATCTGTATAAAGAAGTCCAAAGACAGTGTGAAGAGTCCTTAACAGTCTTTGTATGGTATTGTTATATCTTTGTGGGGTGTCCTGGCTCCCTTTCTAATTTCTGGACTCTGCTTCTAATTTCTGGGTTCCAGAGGTAGAATCTTGCATGTTAAAATATCAGCCAGTCTGGCTTCCTGATGTAGTAATCCCCTGCAGAGATGGGCCATTAAAATAACACAAAAGGGATGGGTGATGGCCTACTAAGAAAGCCATCAGCAAAGCTAAGGCTGTACCAGCTGGGAAATGGGTGAAGCCCTCCCTGAGGTCAGAGTTAAGTAGAACAAAGGCCAGTAGTAGAGTTTTCAGGACCCTGATGTTAGGAAAGATTGAGGGCACAAGGAGAAGGGGATGACAGAGGACGAGATGATTGGACAGTGTTCTCGAAGCTACCAGCATGAGTTTGACCAAACTGCGGGAGACAGTAGAATACAGGAGTGCCTGGCGTGCTCTGGTCCATGGGGTCACGAAGAGTTGGACATGACTAAACGACTAAACAACAACCACGAAGAGTTTTCAGGTTTTCAGGAGTTTTGCCTTACATATGCTGAAACAAACAGTTTGCAAGCTGGAGGAGGAGGGTTGTCAGAACAATGTGGACTGTCAGTTTGCATCCATGACTGTGGCCATGAACTTCCATCCTAGGTTCAGGTTGTATATTTGTGTAAATAAACCATATATCATAGAGACACCACAGTCTCTGCTGTTTCTCATTTCCAAAGGAAACACAAAACCTGAGTAGGTGCCTGGACTCCTAGCTGTGGTAATCCTAGCACACCTCATGAAACCAGAGAGAAAATGGTATCTCGAACTCTGTGACATTGTGTGGTTTTTTTTTAAAAAGAACACACAGTAAAGTTCCTCTGAAATCTTATTCTTGCAACATTTAAGCAGTTCTAAAAGGAAGCTGTTCTGCTTTCCAGTAACGCTAAAGTAAGAATTGTTGCAGAGCTCAGTATTTGAATCAGAGGTTCAAATCTCAGAATGGACCGGAGGTAAAAATATATATATGGACAGGAATTCCTGAATGACACATACAACAGGAACTTTTAAAGTATGGTGTTTCTTTATTGCTCAAGAAAAGAAGCTAATTTGCAGGAGGGGAGGGAGACATCAATTCAAGCACATGATTGCAATTATGGAGTGACTGAAGCTTAACCACATGGTCATATTGACTGTGTGGGAACCTTTACTCACACAAGCATCACCCAGAAATCCGGATGGTGTATCACCTGATTGTGCCCAGCTCTGAATCCCAATGTTGCTCAGTTACCAGCTATAACGATAGGAGCCCCTGGCCATATGGTACTAATGAGTTGTGCTCCAGACATATGGCTGCAATGGGGAAAGATATGAATCATCTCTAAGTGTGAGTTGACTGTTAAAGGGGGTGGGTGGGAGAGTATACATCCTTGACTACTCCACAAACATAATTTGTTTTAATTAATTTTGCTACAAGCTTTTCAGCATTTGGAATCCACTAGAGGGAATAATGTGTTTTAAGCTTGATAATGCTGAGTTTTATAGGGCCAGTGCAGTTCCATCTGGAGAAAAATGGTTCACAGCCACATCTGTGACAATGTGGACTGTGGCAGTTTTTTGTTAGAGAATATGACGTGCAATGGAAAGTGTGTTTTCAAACGTAACATGAAAGAGGTGTCATAATGACAATGATGTGTATTTCAAAAAAGCAAGCATCATTATTTGTAAGGAACAAATTAATGAAACAGAAGGAAAGCTAAGCCAGTATTTAGAAGTTGGAGAGAGAGAAAGTCTCATTTACAGGTAATCTACCTCATTATAGGCATTTCTGTGTGCTGCTCTGGTTCGCCAGAAGCGGCTTAGTCATGCTGGCCACATGACCCAGAAGCTGTACGCCGGCTCCCTCGGCCAATAAAGCAAGATGAGCACTGCAACCCCAGAGTCGGTCATGACTCGACCTAATGGTCAGGGGTCCCTTTACCTTTACCCCATTATATGTTTAAAGAGTTGGTGGTGGTGGTGGCATCTGTCTGCCTCAGGAGAGAATGGAAGAGTGCACCTTCGGGGGTGAAGTCAAGCCTGACTTTTGGTCTCCAGGCACTGAGGTCATCCACAAGACATTCCCACATGGTGGGTTTGATGTTGCCAGCCCCCGTGTCTCATTTGCAGACATCTTTGTAACACAGAGTCGGTCTGCCAATGGGCCTGGTGCCGGAAGCCAGCTACCCTTAGAGCACGTCCTTGGAGACCCTGCCATCTTCCATTCTGTGGACATGACCAAGTCAGCATAGATGTCACTGAGACAAGAATGTGAACATGCTGCAAATGTGGGCTTGGGAGCACATCTTTGAGACTCTGTAAAAACAACTTCTCAGGGCAGCCATACAACAGAACTAAAAACAAATTTAAAGTACCTACAATAAAGCAGATTAACAGTAAAACATAAGAATTCGAAGATTCCTTTTACACCGCATTACCTGAATTTATAGAACTGTGGCCTTTTGATCACCATGCCATGCTAAATTTTAAATAGTGGGGGAAAGCTGTATGGAAGAATACCACCCCAAGTTTTGTCATGTGAAATTACAATGCAAAACGCCTGTGATTTTCTAAGTTAACTGGATTGCTTACAGATTTTTTCCTGGAAGCAAATAACAGGGACATGAGCACTAAACTTCCACTGGATTCTGTTGATTTTCCAGAAGTGGCTTTTAGATCATGTGAATAATCACATAATATTTGAAAATTAACAGGTAACAAACATTGGGAAGATGGAATATTGTGCTTTCTACAGAAAGGGTGCGATCTGCTTTCCATTTGGACCAGAGCCTCCAACAAAATTGACTTTTGTCTGATTTATATGACCACTAGGTTCCTGCTGCCCAGTATGAATTCCTGCATATGCCAACTCTCACATGTGCAGCTGTTAAGTTTTTAAGCCTACATATGTGACGGGGGGGACGACTATGTTGTTGTTTTATGACAAAAAGGGTGTGAAGATGAGAGTGAATGCACCAGTTTGTGGTGAGACACAAAAATTATAATTTATAATTGGTGGTTGTGATGGCTGCATACAACCAGGCAATGGGTAAGGAATTTATATGTGCAACAATTCAGGTAGCCATCTGAGAGTCACAGAATTTCTTGGTTATTTCAAAATAAGATGGACACTGAATTGATAGAAAGCGGAACAACTTCTCCCTCCTCCAAATTTATCATTCATTTTTTTGGAGATTTTTGCAATCAAATACAACCTGCCTCGCAGCCTTTCCATTTAACAATCAACTTCTTTATATTGGGCAAGACAAGCTAAGTGAAGTTTACTTGTCCCATAATACCCACTGCCACATTCTGATATATTTTGCAAATTGTAAAGCAGCACTTTAAAAAAGGTTTAATTTTCAAGGCAATTGGTTTGATGGATGAGCTCATCTGCAATACCTAAGAATCAACCATAATAAAATTACAGAAGATGGATTGTAAAACTGGTCAGTTAAGAAGCCAGGCATAAGCAGCTAGGATAGTTAAGCACGGAGCTTGGGTATTTCTGTTGGTGTTATTCTGGTTTTTGTTGTATATGTTCAGAACCTAGATTCTCTTATAATTCTCAATATTCTGTACAGTAGCGTGTATCTTAGAGAGAAAGAAATATAGGACATGGAATTATTTACAGAAGACTAAACCCAGGAGACAATACAGCATTACCCTGCCACAAACATATGCATCCGCTGATGAAGCTTCTTGGTATCCCTGATTATCTGCTTGCAAAAGTATGTTTTCTTTTTAAGTAAAGCAGATTTATTTTCTTCCTTATGTCTTATACTTACAAAAATTGACATCTACATCTATCAACGTAGAGAAGAGAGCTTCATTTCCACTCCAGTGCACTGTTCTTCACACTATGGAGAATCCTTGCAGCCAATGCAGAAGAGTCAGACTGTTATCTGTACATGAAGCTGGAATCAATCTTGGCTCCCCCCTCTTAAAAACAAAAAAAAAAGCCTCAGCTTTCCAAGACAAATTAATTCTGACATCTTAATTATAAGCTCAGCAGAAAGGTTGGTGCGAGATTCATGAGCATTGAAGATTATCATTATATTGTCATTATTTGCTAATGACTGCAAGTGACTCCAGCACAGAATGGCAATTTATAACCATAAAAAAAACTCTGGAAATGCATATTATATTCTATTTGTTCCAAAGGAGTTCTTTTGCTATTATGCTGATAACAAATAACAGAAGCGACAATACTGCTTTGACATTGTTGCTTTACAGGCATGAAACACATTTTTGTTGTGGCAGCAGTCTAGAAAATATCTGTCAAGTGCTTGGTTATTTTTATACCAAATTGTAAATAGGGCATATTTTTGAGAACCAAATTAAGGAGACATCTCTCATTGCAGAGCTACTTCTCAGTTGACACAAACAGGTCTTAGCATCTGCATGAAACCAATGTCTGAGGCCATGATCTGGACCTAAGTGCTCAGGCCATTATCTTTCAAAAATGTGCTGAGGGTATTGCTAGCCATAGACTGTATATGGCAGAAACAGGTGGAAGTCATTGCTGGAGACCTTACAGTTGTTTCCCACTTAGGAGGTCACTGTAGCAAATAGGCACATTGATGTTAGCAATCCCTGCAAAAATGGATGGTTACTCCACAGACGGCTTGTGTGGACACCAAAAGGAGGTCCCACCACGTAGCTATGAAAGAAATGAGGAGGGCAGGCAGCAACGGAACAGGATTCAAACACTCTGCTCAAAGGCAACGTGGCCCAAATGTGGACTTCTCCAGCATTATTTCACATAAGTACGCAGCCAAAAGAGATGTGGCAGATTAACTAGAGATGAAGATAGATTACGGTGCAACAAAAGATCACTGAAAGCAGTTAGAAGTCTGTTGTTACTTTTATGCTCCCTCCATGCTTCTTCCCGGTAGATACACCTACAGATGAAGAAGAAAAAAAATCCTCTGGAAGATGAACCATTTGGTGAGCTCTCCAGGTGAGAGTGTATACGCTCATTGGAAAGGAGTACATGGCTGGAGGCTGTACTAATGAGGCAAGTTTACAGAGGTGGAGGCAGTTGCACTTACAAAATGATGCACAAACTGGTGACTAAATGCATGGAAGGCCTGTGCTATGTGGCTGATATCCAATTGAGTAATGCTCAGTGCAGACCTCTTTATTGCAGTGAGTATGCTCAGCCTATGACTAATATTAGATATCACCCTGAATTGTCAACTGTTCTTTGAAAGAGGGAATTGGAGTAGGTGCGTTTTTTGTAATCTAAGGAGGGGGAGATACTGCACCCATTGAAATTCTTTCTTCTTCACAGTTATTAATGGCACAAGAAGACAAGTCATATTTGTATGTAGCTACTTTAACAGTAAAGGTATATGTGCAGTAACTACTGGAAACTGGAAGCTTGCCATAGTAGGGTTGAGGTTCAAGGGAGAGGAACCTGGTGCCTTACAGTTATTATTGGACTCCCAAGATCAATCAGTCCCAAGCAGCACGCTCATTGGTCAGGGGTGGTGGGAGGTGAGGTCTGGCAGCATCTGGAGGGTCATGGATTGCCCACCCCTTCTCTGGATCACCTGTCTCCAATGCAGCAACCAGGTTCCATATTGCCTTTCCTCTCCCCTTCTGCTGGGACCTGGATGGAAGCAATGCCCATCAGCAGGAATTTTAGCTTGAAGGGGTTAATTCCTGCCAAGTGCTTGTGTTAACTAGGTATTTCAATTCAGCCCTGGAGATGCTTGACTGAAAAGCTATCAGGGCAACAAACATGCTCTCTCATCTTTCTGTACTAATGGGCTCTTCACTGTACTAGCGCACAGTTAAAAAAAATCTGACAGTATCTCTGAAAATAAGCAAAGCATTCCTTTCCTAATTATTCAATGGGCTGCATCAAGTAAACATTAATAATTTAATCAATGTACTTTTGAGCTGCTTTTCTGTACTGAATTGCGTTAGAACAGCCAGAATACAGAAAGAGCTCCCAAGGGTTATCCTCCAAGCTTTGTATTTAAGAACATGTTTCTTGCAGTGAAGGCCACATCCCAAGAGGCCAGCTCATGACCATTTGACCTCCCTCTTGTGATGGTGCAATACCTCTATGGTAACTATAGTTCACTGAACCTTCCCTTTATGTAGTTCCACAGTAGCAGGAAGAAACAACTTATTAATCCACTTCTGGGCTGGCCCCCACTGGTAAGTGTCCCAGCGACAACAGTGTGGAATGTGGAACTCTGAAATTCAATAAAGGCTTTAGCAAATGAAGTAGATAATTGCTCTACCAAATGATGACTATGTGGTACAAAGTGTGGGGATATTATTGGAACCTTCTGCCTATACAGTGGTACCTCGGGTTAAGTACTTAATTTGTTCTCGAGGTCCTTTCTTAACCTGAAACTGTACTTAACCTGAAGCACCATTTTAGCTAATGGGGCCTCCTGCTGCCGCCGCGCCGCCAAAGCACGATTTCTGTTCTCATCCTGAAGCAAAGTTCTTAACCTGAGGTACTATTTCTGGGTTAGCGGAGTCTGTAACCTGAAGCGTCTGTAACCTGAAGCGTATGTAACCTGAGGTACCACTGTATATTCTTTAAATCTAATCCTTCAAAAACAACAACCCCTTTATCAAGGAATATTCTGGGATGCTAACTGAACTGGATAATATTCTATGTTTTGCCCTCTAGATGAGGACAATGATGCATTTAATTGAATGATTAAACACTGAATTATTAATAGAATTAACTGGTCTGAAGGAACTCAACAATGATACATATGCCACACTGCTCACAAACTAAGGACAAGGTGGAAACTAAGGTCATATTCCATCATGTTAGCGGAGAAGAACAGCGTTAGTAAGACTGAACAATTTCATAATAAGATCTAAACTGAGAGTAAGTAGTGACTTAAGAGTGAGGTTCAAATGTCATCTTTTCTTAAAAACTCACCAGGTGGACTAGGATAGACACAAGTCTCTTAGTACCTCATCATATGGCGATACCAGCAGTTTGCTTTACATGACTGTTACATGGATTGTGAAGGCCTAATTCTCACTGAAATAGTAAACTTATAGTCTGGGTTGTACCACTATTGGTGGACAAAGGCTCACATGACTGAATACAGATATAGATAGATAGATCATGATAGATAGATAGATGATAGATAGATGATAGATAATCAGCATGTCTAGGTTAAAGATTCATGTTCTAGCCTAGTCAATGTAGTGTCTTCCAGATGTGTTGGACACCATCTCCTATCAGCCAATAGCCAAGAATAATGAGAGCTGGAGTTCAACAAACTCTGGAGGCAATACATTAGCCAACCTTGCACTCTGCTCCATTAAAGGTTAGACCACTGTAAAGCACTATAGATGGAGTTCCCCTTAAAGGCAACCCAGAAGCTTCTATTGATGCAAAATGTGGCAGTAAGGGTTTTGATGGGAGCCAGGTGATCAGATCATGCTACACAAACCTTGCTCCAGCTACATTCGTTGCTTAATTTGCTTCCAGGTTCAATTCAAGGCAAGGTCCTTGTTGTTGGGGCTGTTAAAGCTGTAAAAGTTTGAGTCTCAAGAATTGCCTCCCACTCTCTTGCTGTTTCATCTTGTCAGTTGCTAAAAAGTGGGCTGGGAGGAGAAGGGAACTACTTATGGGCTGCTGGGGAAGTCAAAGCATATTTGTCAATGAGTCCCATGTCCTTGTGTTTCTCTGCGTTAGTTCCATGTGTGTGCAAATCTAAATGTGTGCATGCTATATTTGTGAGTGGGAGCAGCTGCCGCTCACTCATTTTTCACCTGAACAGTAGCAGGACTGAAAATCTGTCTTCAGTGTCTGGAACAACTTTTGACCTACGCAGTCAAAGTACACTTTACCTTTCTCTGTTGTTTCATTCATCCCTGTTGGGGCTCACGTTCAAACAGATCAGAGGCAGAGAACAGAGAGACACAGCTGGTATAGAAGGGAGTAGATTGGTTAGATCACAGTTTCTGTCTCTTCTTCTTGTTGGCTCACCTAGAGGGCTTGTGATGCTCTGCCTAGAAGCCTAGGTCTGTGGTCAAAGAAAGAAGAACCACATCAGCAGATGGATGTCTAAAAGTGGCCAGTTGACAGCAGGGGAGGGCAGAGCAGAGAGGAGAATGGAGAGGGGGCCTGCAGTGCTGCTTCAGTGGCCCACACCAGCAACTGGATTCTTTCTGTGTGCCTTGCACGGCCACCCGGAGGAGCAGAGGAGCAGCTCACAGAGTATGTGGAGGGACTGGTAGGCTCCTTGCTACTCCAAGCCAGAGTGGAGAGGCACAATTTTTGTGCGCCCGCCCCCCCCCCCCCGGCGTGGGCCCTTGGCGGGGGTCAAGTTGGCCAACCCCTAGGTACTCCCCTGCTCAGATGTAAAGTGATTTAAATGCAAATGACAACAGGACTCATTTATCTACCATTAATAGCTGTGAAGAAATAGAAGAAACTTGCATCTTATGGTGTCACAGTGGTGCAAGTTTCAGAAAAGCTGGGCCTCCCAAAATGTTCTGTTCCACAAACTTTTAGTATTTGACCCCCAGCCCCTATTGTGATGGTTTACCCTGAGTGTGTAATCTGTAATTGCTGCAGACATGCACATGGTGACTAGAATGCATGAAGATATGTTGAGTGGGACATAGAATCATAGAATTGTAGTTCTAGAAGTGACCCTGAGGGTAAAGCATCCATGACAGATGACCATCCAAACTCTGCTTAAAAACCTCCAAGGGAGGAGAGTTCACCACCTTCCGAGGGAATCCATTTCACTGTCAAACAGCTCTTACTGTCAGAATTGGTAATAGTTCAGAAAAGAGCAGTGAATATATATTTCAAGGTTGTTTAATATAAAAGCCATTTTCACTGCAGTTGAAAATGTAAAAATCATTAAAGTAATGGAATGTTGCTAGCTATGTTCTATAGTTATTCCTCTTGGTATCAATTATCCCAGTCACACAATTTCCTATAAAGGTACATGATTAAAATGCCGTTGTTGTTGTTATTATTATTTATTTCATTTCACCCTAGATAGCAATAAAAGTACTAAGAGCTGTATTCAAGTAGCTTATTCATTTGCAAGCTTGATAATAACAGGTAGGAAAGCAAAATAAACTTTGCATGATAAACATTTGGGAGGCGTGGGAATTGTCACCCTGTTTCCTTCTTGTTTTTTTTTTTTTTTCATTTTTGAGCAAGTAGGATTACTGTTTGGTTCTGTGGCATAATCATCAGCCCAAAAGCCAATGTTTCCTGGTTTTGGAAGGATTTTTTTCCTTCTTCAAATTATTGTCTTTCAGCAGAATCGATTTCCTTGATGCAATTGGAACAAACCATTTTGACCTGATCATCAATACACTTGGAGAATAAATTTGTTCATACTATGGAGTGTGTGTTTTGACAGTAGAGTGTAAGACTTTGCTTAATTGTGGTTCATAAGAGAGTAAGAAGAGCCCTGCTGTATCAGACTATAAAGGGCCACAAAGTTCAGCATACTGTTCTCACAGTGGCCTAACAGATGTGTATAGAAGCCCACAAAGAGGATGTGAGTCCAACTGCACTGCTGCCCTTGTGTTCTGCAGTGCAGGGGTGGGAGGTGGGATTTGGTGCTTTGGAGTTCCAAAGCCAGGACTTCAAAGTAGGCAGCAGGCACTGCTAAAGGGAGGGGGGTCCTCCCTTTCCTTTCAAAGGCATGTTGCTATCTACTACATGCTCAGCCAAATTGAGCAGCTTCAGGTGCACGAGAGAGCTCCCTGCAGAAAGCTGTCTCACACACCTGGATCAAGCAGGATTGCCCTCCTGTTGCACTGACTGATGGGGAAGGAATCCTGCTTAGCACTGCAGGCTGCTTTAACATGCTTTGCAAAAGCACTATTTTAAACAGCTTGCACTTCTCCTTTAAGGCAGTGGGCCAACGGCAACAGGGTGGTGTGGGAGACTCTTCTGAATGCCCAGTTGCATTTTTTTTTTTTTACCCCAGAGACTTCACTGATGATGGTGTTAGCAGCAAAATGATAACAATAAAAGCAGGCAAAGTTTGGGGGTGGATGGAAAGGTTTAAGGCCCTCCTTCTTCCCCAGACTGATATTTTGATGAGCATCTAGCAGCTGAGGTTGGGGCCTGTATGCATCTGTGTGCATGTGAGGGGAGTCCTCGGAAGTGCACTAGGCGCTCCCAACCTTGCACCAAGCCCTGGATCAGGTTACATCTGGGGATGAGGCAGCAAGATGTGCCTGCAATGAGCCTGAAATGTGGCTGTCCACACCCAGAATCCAAGAGTCTTATTTGCCAACCCAGGAAGTGCCCAGCTACAAACAAGGATTCACCAGGAGTAGAGGTCTCAAAAATAAGACCCTCCTCGCAGAGAGACCTCTGGAGAGATGGGTGTTGACAGGAACCAGATGAGGTTGGGTGGTAGTTCCAGCAGCATTAGCTCAACCCCCTCCCCAAGTGCTGGCCTGGAAGAGCTACTGGAACAATGTCTATGTCCCAGCTCCGTCACTTGCCTACTATTAGATCTCATGTCTATGACAAACCTGGCCATGGGCTGACTCTTTCCAGTGGAATCTGCTTGCTTGGACCTTGGACTTCCCTTGGATATTGCTATGGTTGCTGCCCCATTGGTGTTGCTGCTGCTAAGCTTCATGTTTACTCAGGAGCCCAGTAAGAACAGGACAGGTGGCTACACCCACTGCTGGCATGTGAACACCCCCCCCCAAAGGTGAATATGAGGCCAAAAACTGTTTTCTATCTGCCCTACAGTCTATTGTAACATGCAGGGATTGCATGGCAGACTTGTATGGGTTCTTTTGCTGAGAGTGGTGCATGGGTTCCCGAAAGGTAGAAAGTTTTGAAAAACACTGCCTTAGGACATGCGTGTTCTACTGCAAGAAGCAGCTGTCAGATTCAGACACTGACTGCAGCTTGAAAATACTTTGAAACCAACAAAATAACTCAGAGGAAATTACAAACAGCACGATAAAAAAAACCCTGCCACTTCTAAATGTTTGTTCTTCAGCATAAGAGGAGCCATATACTGCTACTCATTGGAGGGGATAGAACTTAACATTCATCCTATTACAGTGCTATGGAATAAATAGTTTCAGCAATACAAGTGGGTGTTGGTTGCAAATTAACAATTGATTACATATAAAACACTTTCTCCTAATAAAATGGAATAGCTAATTGATGTATTTTCAGCCGCTTTTTATCTTCTCAGCTCCATTTCAAACCCTTGCTTTGGTTTGCTCTTCTTGAAAGACTAGCAATTATTTTGCAGCAATAAAAAAAAAATCAATTGGCAAATTAGAACCATAGTTTGCCTTCAATCCTTCAGTGTTTCTATTCTCTGCCAACTGGAACCGCTCATTTGGAAGGGCTGAACAGATATTGAAATTTCTCCACTTCGTCACTGGCTTCAATATATGCAGTTCGTGGCAATGGGAAAGTGGGGACTCCTTGAAGAGGCAACCAGGGCTTATTGCAGGGTTCTCCCCTATATACAGTGGTACCTCGGGTTAAGAACTTAATTCGTTCCGGAGGTCCGTTCTTAACCTGAAACTGTTCTTAACCTGAAGACCACTTTAGCTAATGGAGCCTCCCGCTGCTGCCACGCCGCCGGAGCACAATTTTTGTTCTCATCCTGAAGCAAAGTTCTTAACCTGAGGTACTATTTCTGGGTTAGCAGAGTCTGTAACCTGAAGTGTCTGTAACCCGAGGTACCACTGTACATGAGAAATTTCAATGATTTCTTGATTCATGTATGGACAATGTGTGGGCATATTTTACTATCTGCTATGTGCCCAAAGAGAACCAAGGACTGCTTGTATTCAAAGACAAACTTTTTATGTGAACTAGTCCAAAGAGCTTCAGAGATAGTAACAGGTTCAAGTCTTTGAAGAATGAATAGTAATGAATATCAATCAAGATATGAGAATATATTGAAATAACTTGGAAGTCTTTTCTCTCAGAAGACAGGGACAGCGATATTTCTGCTCCCAAGTTCAAAGGACCCACAAAACCATAGGTGGGCTCCAGAGGCCATGACCCTCACTCATAGATTTGAGAGAGAAGAAACCTCATACCAACATATTCTCCATATTCTTTTTGTCCATAAGAGAAATGTGGTTTGGGCCATACAAGATCTAAACTTCATAAAGAAGAGACACTTTCATGCAGATATGCATCAGGAGGAGACTATCCATTTGACAGAGTCGTGGTTTTTCATATCTATTTTATATGTTTGCCTAAGACCAGGGTGTGCATTTGGCAGCCCTCAAACTAATTTCATGCAGCCCTCACTAATTTAAAAAGCACTCTGTAAGTTATCAAAGCAGCCCCTAGCAAGAGTGAACTTCCTTCCCTCCATGGCCTGCTGGGAAGAGAAAAGAGCGAGAGGGGGATGGCCGAAAGCAAGAGAGAGAAAAGCTGCAACCCCATCCACTTGTGGCTGTGACCCTACTATTGGCTTTGGACCTGTCCACTGGCAGCGTGTGGTCCCTGACAGTTTATCCCCAAGGGAATGCGACCCTTGACAGAGACAAGTTAGCCATTCCTACCTAAGACCAATCTACTGCTTGATCCCAAATCTTGCTGCAAAATCTGGTCCATAGACCAGGGGTTCTCAAAGGGTGTAGCAGGAGAGGATGGCAAGTGTGGTCGGAAGATTCAAGGACAATCAAAGAAACATTTAAACATTTCAGTGTAGCGTAGTAGAATATCATTATTTATTTATTTTGCCGAAAATGGAAATCTGAGAGCAAGAGCACCAGGTGATACTGAAGACAATCCTAGTTGTAATCTAGAATCGCTGTTTGAACTGAGTGCTGGAGAGGACTCATCTAATTCGACACCAGTAGCAGGCCCCAGCAAACCTTCCCCCGAAAAAGGTTTAGTCAAGAATATGTGGATAGCTATCTGAGTTTTGCTGTCACATGGACTGGAGGTGAAAATGTCCCTCAATCTATGTGTTTGATCTGTGGTGAGGAGCTTTTCCAATTCCAATATGTCCCCAAACAAGATGAAAAGACGTCTTGTTGTCAAACATGGAAATCTGGCAAACAATAATGTTCAATATTTTGAAAGGCTTTGGAAGAGCAGAAATGCCAGTGGTCATATTTTGAAAGGCTATTAAGAGTCTCAGATAAGATGCAAATTATATCTTACCAAGCGGCTGAATTGATTGCTTAACAGACAAAACCACATACAATAGCTGAAAAATTGATTAAGCCTGCCTGCAGCTTGATTGTGAAAATGTTGTTTGGTGGTGATGCTGAGTGACAAGTTATGGATATTCGTTTGTCTGATTATATAATTCACAGAAGAATAGTTATATATCAGCTAATATTGAGAAGTCTGTTTACGAAACAAAGAAAAATTCTAAATTTGCCATTTAAGTTGGTGAAGCTACCGACTTTAGTGGAAAAGCACAGTTGCTTGCCTATGTCAGATTCATCCACAATGATGAAAGAATTACACAATTTCTACTTTACAACAAACAAGTAAAACACATTAGAGGACAATATATTTTCTAAACCATGTCTGAGGGTTGTTTTTTTTGGGGGGGGTGATTTCCTGGGATTCTTGTATTGGAATTTGTACGGATGAAGTGCCATGTATGACAGGCAGTGTGAGAGGCTTGGTGTGTCCAGAAGAGGTAGTCCCCTATCACATACCCTATCACTAGGGTAGTCCCCTATCACATTCTGAGAGGACTTGTGAACACACACATTTACAGACCTCTGTGTGTTCCACATGGTGGCACTCATCAAAGAGAAAAATCCAGATGTAATATCAACTCAGTGTTTTTTTACACTGAGAGTCATTAATCTCTAAGACCCTTGAAGCTGATTTGAAGTTGGTTCTCGATCAGACTGTGCTTCCTGGATTTCATCAAAGCAAAGCCACTAAAAACATGCAACTCTGCAAAGAAATGGAATCGAAGTATCAATGCCCAATCCTGCACTCTGAGGTTCACTGGCTGTCCCACGGAAAAGTTTTAAATCAGATGTTAGAGCTGAAGAACGAATAAAGAGAGTTTTTGGAACAAGAAGAGAATACGTTGTACCACCAACTGGGTGACAATGACTGGCATGCAAAGCTGGCATATTTGGCCAATATCTTTACCTGGTTGGACGAGCTCTTGCCATGCAGGGCACAGATATAGACAAACCATAGCTGTCAACTTTCAGATTTGAAAATAAGGGATCAGCAGCCTCGAAAATAAGGGATCAGCAGCCTCACCTGTCCCAGGGACAGTCTATGGGATATCTAACAATCTGGGATAGCAGCGGGAAGCAGCAGGAAATGGCGCTGGAATAAGGGAATTTCCCACAAAAAAAGGGAAGGTTGACAGCTATGAGACAAACTGCATTTTTAAAAAGCTTCAGCTCTGGTGTAGAAGAGCGATGCAACATAACCTCAAAATGTTCCCACTGGTAAAAAGTTTTAAGATGAGCAATGAATTGTATGGCCTCATACAGCAACGTATTGCAACACTAGTAGGAAAGAGTGATCATTACTTCTAATTGTTGTCTACATAAAATTTTGACTGGGTTAGAGACCCCTTTGCGAATTGCAGCTGTTCAGGACTGACACTGAATGAGGAGGAGGAAATGTTCTGTATTTTGAGTGATTGCACCTTGAAGATGAAACACGGGAGTATGCCACTGAACTCTTTTTGGATATACAATCAGAAGCAGTATCTATGCCTCTCTTCAAGAGTGTTGACTATTGTTCTGCAGTTCTCCGTGGCATATTGTTGTGAACAGGGATTTTCAACTCTGACAAATATGAAAGATAAGAAAAAAGACTTTTTGTGTTGATGATGAAATGAGCTTTCCTGGCAAAAGCAAGCTCACACCTCTCATTGAGTTTGAATACATACTTAAGGTACATATATAAGAGGCTCATTTATAGTTAGATTTTGGGAAGGATTCATGTTCTTATGTAGCTGCATTGTTTTATAGTATACTTTCTGGATGTCCTATGATCGTATTACAAAATAGTTGTGTTCCGTTTTCTAAATAAAGCACTGCCATGAGTTGTTTCTTCTTGTTTTATTCTGAAAGTGTGTCCGGGGGGGGGGGGAGTTTGAGAACCACTGCCAGAGACTTCTACGAAGGAAAATGGTATAAGTCCAAATGTACAAAGTTATTCAGAATCTTCAACTTCTGGATTTTAATTTTTGGGATTGCCCAGTTTGTTTCACTGGCTCCACTGAATTTCTGATATTTGGCATATATTCAGATGTCCCTCTTGTAATATACATCGGACTGACCTGCACTGTAACTTTTGTGAAAGTGCTGTGATAGCCATGCACATATATGTTCTGTTTATTTCATTTAGTTTAATGAAATGTGTGAAATGTGATAATGTGCAAAGCAGCTGCCAACATGGTACCCTCCAGATATTGTCCAATTCCAAACTCCAGCAGCCTCAGCCAGCTTGACCAGTGGTTGGGGATGACAGGAGTAGTAATCTATCAATACATGGAATGCATCACATTGGCTGCTCCTGTTGAAAGCTTTTGCCTACATATTTTCTTGACAATCGGAATGAATTCTAAGCAGGGACGTTAAGGAACTAGAACACGTGGCCTCCCATCGGGACCGTGTAGTGGATTATAGCTCTTGGGAAGAAATGAGCATTTACTTAAAGGTTCACATGATCCATTCCTAATCTCTGTGAATATGACAACGAAACCTGACAAGTCTGCCAAAGACTCCTTGAATCCCATTAATGATGTAAAACCAGTGACATGGCTCAACTGCTTAAAATGCAAGCCAGCTTCAGGTAGATACTGCTGGAAAATAGGCCATCACTGAGAAGGAAGCTGGAAAAGAGGATTTTAGGAAATGATGATCAGAGACTGGAAAATATAAGCATTCCTATTTAGTGTATTATTCATGTATGCAAACCTGAAATTGGCAGGCTTGTCCTTTAGTTTCTAGAGGTCTATTGTCAGAGGCAGGGACAGAACTATCTTTGTTTAATACATATATGACCACCACACCATTAGTCTGCAATGCAAATGAGATTGGAACTAATGGTGGAAAAGATTGGGTTCACAGGGTTGATTTGTTTGTTTGTTTGTTTGTTTTGCTTTTGTGAACAGGAAGATTAAAAGAATACCAAGTTCAGAAGATCTGTGCAAATAACGATATCTGTAGCCTTTATGCTATGATTTAGCAAAATGAAAACTCTCCAACTACGTTTTCCCCTTAAAGAGAAAATGAGACATATTGCTTTGAAAATGTTAAGTGCAAAGAAAGACATTGACTCCTGCTGCAACCACTCTATGATGACTTGCATCTGAGACTCTGCTGTCAGCTTCTGCCAGCTTTTATTGATGCAATATTGACAAAGGACAGAGGTGCAGTTAGGGGTTAGCGAAACCAGCCCCCACTGGGGGCCCAGGTCCAGGAAGGGGCACAAAATCACCCCAGAAATCTGTCTCCAGTTATATATATATATAAGGTTATGAGTTTAGACAAGAGCTGGGAGCTGAGCAGTAGGAGAAATGGCAAGGCACTACGAAGGCAGACCGCTGGAGACAGTGGATTGTATGACGTATATATGTGTGGTCACGTGATGCCACTGTAGTGGTAAGATTAAATGCATGAAATGTTATGGGGGAGGGAGGCATCAGTATAACTCTTTGCCAGCAGCACAAAGGACCCTAGATATGCATCTGACAAAGGATTGATCCAGTTCCTGAAAATGCATCTTTTAAAAGGCTTGATTCTCAAAGTTGGACTAAAATACCTGCACCCATATTACTGAGAAGATGAGAAGGGGCACTGAACTGCTACAATGAAAGTTTACAGCTGTGTGGTAGAAAGGACTTATATTGCTAAGGAAAAACACGTGCAGAAGGAAGAGAAGTGCTGGCAGATTGAACCATGGCTAATGAGATTAAATTGATGAAAAGCATATATTAACACAGGAGATCAAGAAAGCTGTAAGAGTTAAAACGTGGAGAATGTTTTGGCAAGGTAGCTGCAGAATTGTCTATACCCTAGGCAGTAAATATTCATAAGCAGGCAAGGTAAGGCATTCATGCATATTTAATCATTATGATCCTTGCATACAGCGTGTGTCATGGCCTGTGAGGGAACAGATTGCTTGCTGGGACTCTTCCCTCTGAAATACACAGTCTTAGGATTTGCCTAGAGTAAGGCAAGGACAAATATTTGTTTGTTTGTTTGTTTGTTTGTTTGTTACATTTAGATCCCACCCTTCCTCCCAAAGGAGCCCTGGGCAGCAAAAAAATGTGATCAAACATCTTTAGAACAATACCAGTACAGATGCAGACAGGGAAAGATCTCAACCTTAAATAGGTGCTGAAAAAACAACAGTGATGGTTCCTGTCTAAATATTCAAGGGGAGGAAATTCCAAAGGGTAGGTACTCAATTCCTACATTGTGCGGAACAGACTTCCTGATATGATGGTACCTGTAGGAGGCCCTCACCCTGATTGTGTAGTGAATGATTGGGTACATAAGGGGGTGAGATGATCTTTCAGGTTTCCTGGTTCCAAGATGTTGTTGTTTAGTCGTTTAGTCGTGTCCGACTCTTCGTGACCCCATGGACCAGAGCACGCCTGGCACTCCTGTCTTCCACTGCCTCCCGCAGTTTGGTCAAACTCATGCTGGTAGCTTTGAGAACACTGTCCAACTATCTCGTCCTCTGTTGTCCCCTTCTCCTTGTGCCCTCCATCTTTCCCAACATCAGGGTCTTTTCCAGGGAGTCTTCTCTTCTCATGAGGTGGCCAAAGTATTGGAGCCTCAGCTTCACGATCTGTCCTTCCAGTGAGCACTCAGGGCTGATTTCCTTAAGAATGGATAGGTTTGATCTTGCAGTCCATGGGACTCTCAGGAGTCTCCTCCAGCACCATAATTCAAAAGCATCAGTTCTTCGGCGATCAGCCTTCTTTATGGTCCAGCTCTCACTTCCATACATCACTACTGGGAAAACCATAGCTTTAACTATACAGACCTTTGTTGGCAAGGTGATGTCTCTGCTTTTTAAGATGCTGTCTAGGTTTGTCTTTGGGTTCCAAGATATATAGCACTTTATGCAGCAAAAACCAGCACCTTGAACTTAACCTGGTTGCTAATTGGCAGACATTTCAAGTATTTCAACAGTGAGGTAGTGTGTTGGTGATTTCTTGCCCCACTGAGCAGTCAGGTTGCCACATTTTGCACCAGCTGCAGCTTCCGGGCCAACTGCAAGGGCAGCCCCACATAAAGCACATTGTATTGATCCAGCCTGGAGGCTACCAGCACACAGGTTATCCTGGTCCAGAAATGACTGTAGCTGCCATACCAGTCAAAGCTGGTTGAAGGCACTCCTAGCCACTGAAGTTACTTGGGGCTCTAGCGAGAAAGATGGATGCAGGAACATCCTCATGCGATGAACCTGCTCTTTCAAGGGAAGTATGACTAGTTCTCACACATTCACAACTTTATTAACACCTTGTAAATGCCAGCTGCAATAAATTTCCACAAAATATGCAACCACAAACTAAACATGGAAGTTTAGAACAAGAACTTCTATAATATGAATTGAGAGGAGCAGGTGCATAAATTATAACCGAAAAGGAAGGTGAGAGATGTAAGATAGGTGGGTAGATACCATTAAAGAGTACAGTTTATGCTGTTATAGCAGGCATCCCCAAACTCGGCCCTCCAGCTATTTTGGGACTACAACTCCCATCATCCCTAGCTAACAGGAACAGTGGTCAGGGATGATGGGAATTGTAGTCCCAAAATAGCTGGAAGCCCGAGCCTGGGGATGCCTGCATAGGAATGTTCAGCTTTTCAAGTTTTACAAAATGAACTTTCGATATGATGAAAAGTTTTGTGTAACATGAAGTCTGTGCCACATTTTAGGAAAGATACTAACAATTTGGAACAGGTTCAGAAGAATGCAGAAAGCTGGGAATGTGGAAGCAAGTCTTACAAAGAACTGGGGTGTCAGGGCCCAGGAGTCAGATGCCTCTTCATTGGGTAATTGAGGCTAGGACTCCAAAGCTGATGGGGAAGGGCACCAGAAATAGTGCTATGAGGTGGTCAGGCCAGTGCTTGGCAGAAAGCCCGGGCATGTGGCATTTCCTTCCTCTGACTTAGGGACTCCAGAAGAGCCAGGAAGACCTGAGACTTCCCTACTCTGCTGCCATAGGAGGTTCCTGGGGAAAGGTGGGCTCCTTTAAGTAAATAAGCATTTTGCAACACAGGTGCTGCTAGCAATTAGGCTGCACCTGCTGCTGCTATATAAGAGCTCAGTTTCCACTTCTTCCTTGCTGCGGCAATTTCCTGGAGCTGTCGCGGAACCTTACTTTTTCTCTCGGCTCTGTCTTCCCTTACAATCAGTTTGAGACTTCCTTGCTGTGCCGCAAAGCAGCACATGAGTACGTTTAACTTGAAGAAGAGAAAATGGGAGGCACTTTTCAAATCACTGAAGGGCTCTCTTGCAGAGGTCTGAACTGGCTGCTCCAAGTTCAGACTGCATGGCACTCACAAGCCACTATTGAGTTCCTATACTGATAATTTAGCAGCTCTCACCACTATAACTAAGCCAAGTTTTACTGCTTGTGCAGCTGTATGGAAAAGCACATGAATCTGACCTTTGGAGAGTTTGTAAGTAAACCGGTTTTAACTTTCCAAATTTGTGGTATTTTTCTATACTAGGGGAAGAGGGGCATATTTTAAAGGTCTAACAGTCTATATTTCTGTGCGTATCTTGCGATTTAAAATCTCTCACCAGTGAGTACTTGCCCCAACCTTGGATCTTAACACCCAGGAATTCTCCTTTTATACCTATTTTTTTTCCTTGTCACCAACAGTTTTCTTCTTTTGTGTTCTAATGAATGCAAATAAGTTGTGACAGAGCTTGCTGTTGCAATGGTTTTCCTCACTTTCATGTGTTCATAGAAGCCATGGACATCTGTAAAGCATTATGGTTTATTCCTTTCAATGAACAAAGTGAAGCAGCTTCTGTGCCTCCTGCAATCCAGAAGTCCCCTGCCAACCTTAAATGGTGTGATTTTTGTAGGGGGCAGGATAGACATGTCCAGATCATGGGAGGTATCCTGTACTTTCTACTGCACTCTAGCAGGGATGGAGGAGAAAATTCAGTTTGGTTTGAGTCAAACAGCAGGGAAATAGCTCAGTTGGTTAAAGCGTGTTGTTAATGCCAAGGTTGCAGGTTTGATCCCTGTATGGGACTGCTGCATATTCCTGAATTGCAGGGGGTTGGACTAGATGATCCTTATGGTCCCTTCCAACTCTAGGATTCTATGAATCCACACTTCCCAGAACAATGTGCAAACTGCAAAACATCCCTGATTAGAAATACGCACTTCTACAGGAGGTTTTGCAATGCAGTTAGTTCTAAGATTTAAAAGAACCTGTCCAAATTGAATATATCGGAGGAAAGTTTGCATACAATTGTATATATTAATGAAAATGACATACGGAAATGCATGTTTATGCACTGGGGAAATTGCTTGTAAAAATGTGTACAAGCAGCATTCTGTAAAAATGTGTATTTTACAAAGGACTAAAATACTCATAATTTTTTTGGTTAAGATTTTTGTTTTTAAAAATGCAAATTGGTGCAGAAATGTGGAGAACTGAAGGATGGAAAAAAGGAGGAACAGAGAGAAACTGAAATTGACATATTCATCAATCCCTAGCAGTAGATGCATATTTTCTTATCTGAACACTGCAGAGATAAAGGAAAGCTGCAAGTGGTAGAATTTTCCCTTCTGTGCAGCTGTTAAAACTACAGCCCGCTTCATCTTTTTTGGAAATCCCACGAAAGACGTTTAAACAAAGCAGACACAGATCGTACTCATGTCCAAAGGAAAATAATACAAAGAGAGATGAGAACAAACAAAAACACAATGTCAAGGTGAAGTGAGGCAACTGGCAGCATAGAGATGCCTGGAGTGGAAATGTATGTGGATTATCGGTGGGCAAAGTCAACTTGTAGATTAGTTGCTTAACACAGTACTGGCTGTGTGAGATGAATAAAGGTTCTTTTATTTGGCGAGAGAGTATCTAGAAGATTTCTCCTGGAACGAGGTGAATGGGTGGGGGGTGGGGAAGGAGCTGCATGCTAACTCATTTACTTTTCTGGCTACAGACCTTCTTTAAGCAAGGGTCTTATTGGCTTATTTATAGTATCCTGAGACTGCAGATGGTGACTGCCCATCAGACATGAGGATTTTGTTCTTCTTTGCTGAAATCCTTAGGATTTTGTTGTTGCCTGTTGGAAGCAGATAAAGGGTCACCAAACAACCGGAACTTCAAGTACTAACTGAACTGCATTTCTTTTGGTTAAAATTAAATGTATAAATGTACTTGAGACCAGTCCATGGATGCATTACAGGGGTCAGAGTGACCCAGTCCCCATACGTTTTGGGATTATCCACTTTGATGATGGTTTTATAAGGGGTGCAGAAGGACCATTATTTGGCTAAACTGGAGGGAATCGGAGCTTACGGATTTCCTTAATACCCTGCCTACCTCTTGCTCTTTAATTAAAGCACTGCCCACATTTATTTGTGTATTTTTCAGGATTGACCAGTAACCTTGCCTGGCACCATCACTTTCCAAAATGTTTGGTTCATCGTTTTTCAAAAAACTCACATATCTCAGGCTATAGTTGGGTTTCTGCTTCATTCATTTTGACAAGCCATTTAATTCCTCCTTTTAAGCTGTGGCATAGCACATGCCCCAACAACAAGTCAAAGCCTCACTGATAGGGAGATGTCAAACAGTCACTGCAATTTCTATTATCTGACTCTGCATGGTGAACACTACTGAAACTGGCAAAGTGGCTCAGGAGAGCTTACAGATTTATTGACTGAACTGTTTATGATTACAACAGTTTACAAGATGACAGGATACTTAAAAGAACATTGTTATATTGTCTGAAAGAGGCTGATATTACTCATTTAGAATTGATACCGTACTTGTTAATCACTGTGAAAGTATGCAAAACTTCATATTGGGTACAAATGTGTCTGATTGGTTTAAGAAGCTAATGAGCCATAGAACTTAAAACTGACGTCTGGGATCCGGCTCAGGTACAAACACATTGAGAAATTGATAATGTTTGCAATGTGCCGGAACAACAAACTTCAAGACAATATTTTTACCGTAGGATATACATTCATTCATATATTTAACTAAAGGCTACTAAAAAAGATTGTTTCCCCAAGTTCAAACAGTCTATTGGCTGCACACCAGCAGCATAATCATATGGAGGTGGGGGTAGACAGTATGCTTGAGTCTCTGACCCCTAAGTATGGGTTGTTAAGGTAACAACGGAGGGCCAGAGGGCAAATGGGTGGGTCCCCCTCCCTTGGCTGTTTGGTGGTTGGGAAAAATGAGTTGAGGTGTGTGAGTAAGAAGCTAGAAGCAGACTGCAGGCTGGGCAACTGAGAAAGAGCCATGCCAGATTTCTGCTTGAATCCAAGGCTGTGCCTATGGGAGAAGCAAGCCCCCCTTTGGGTGCTAATGCTGTGAGCATTGCTGCACTGCTGTCCTACTTGCAGGCATCTATAGGAAGCTATGGGGCCATTGTGAGAATAGGACACTACCCTAGGTGAACCTTAAGTGTGACCCAGCAGGGTGGGTCTGATGTTCATCGGTACTAACCCAGCGGTTCCTAATTAGCTAAGTGCTGCGGACTCCCTGTTTTTCAAAAGCCAAGCCATGGATTCCTTTTCAAAATTTTGATATCTCTGTAGTAGTTTTTGTTAGGTGAATGGTGCCTCAGACCTCCTGGGTGGTTTGCATGGAGTCCCTAGGGTCCGTGGACCATCAGGTGGGAACCACTGCCCTAACCCATTGGCTCTCTGCTATGGTCCAATTTTGGACTGAAGCGCACATGTTGGTTTACATGGGCTGGGGAACCCCTCCCATTGGACCTATTAAGCTCTATGCAGCTCAGGATCGCAGTACTTCAAGGGCCACCTCTTGCTTTATGAACAGACCCCAGACCTTGTGATCAACAGCTGACTCCCTTCTCATCCTTTGCTAGGTGGCAACACAAGACCAGGCCTTTTCAGTGGTGGCCCTCAACTTGTGGAGTGCTCTCCCCAGGCTTTTGGCCCTTAATTTGAATGGCAGCAAGGGGACGTAGGTGGTGTTATGGTCTAAACCACTGAGATCTTGGGCTTGCTGATCAGAAGGTTGGCGGTTTGAATCGCCATGACTGAGTGAGCTCCTGTTGCTCTGTCCTAGCTCCTGCCAACCTAGCAATTTGAAAGCATGCCAGTGAAAGATAAATAGGTACCACTGCAGTGGGAAGGTAAACGGCGTTTCCGTACACTCTGGTTTCCGTCACGGTGTTCTATTGCACCAGAAGCAGTTTAGTCATGCTGGCTACATGACCAGGAGAGCTGTCTGTGGACAAACGCTGGCTCCCTCGGCCTGAAAGCGAGATGAGTGCCACACCCCATAGTCGCCTTTGACTGGACTTAACCATCCAGGGGTCCTACCTTTACCTGAATGGTGGCATTGTGGCTTCTGTAAGTCCTGTCTTGTATCTACTTCACTTCTGACATAGTTTCTAAGGTGCAGGAACTCCATCACTAGTAAATCTTGCAGAATGACTGCTTTAGGCAGTCCCAGCATTCTTAGTCTTTTTTCTCCCTGTGCCTCTCCCTCCATAGGATGCTTCCTGTGCATTAAGAAGTAAACAAGTTGGAGAGGAAGGGGTAGACAAATTGCCTTTCTTTTGCAATGAGTGGTATGTGTATCACCCCTCCCCCCACAGTGCGTCTGTTACACTCAAACTTGTATTTCAAGTTTTTGTAGGTCCTGAGGAATACACATTAAATCTAAAAAAACAAAAGCTGTATACATATTACTGGCTGAAAGCACAGCTAGGTCATTCTTTTTCTCAGTTGGATAAAAGATGGTTTGCAGGAAAATGCATCAAAACACAGTATTTTGTAAGAAAAAAACAGAATTGACCTGGATGACAGATAATGTGGGTGCACCACTTCCCAAATTAGTGGCAGGAGTGCAGGGGATGGTTAAATGGGAGTCCCTAAATCTGGCATAGGCAAACTTGGCGCTCCAGATGTTTTGGGACTCCAATTCCCATCATCCCTGACCACTGGTCCTGTTAGCTAAGGATCATGGGAGTTGTAGTCCCAAAATATCTGGAGGGCCAAGTTTGCCTATGCCTGCCCTAGATGAAGCCCCAACTCAGCTTCTGAATACTATATTGGATGTTGTACATGAAGACACACCTTCTGGGCACTAATAGTCTTCCCTTCCACCAGGTAAGAGAATCTTTTGTAATATGGTGACCTGAGTGAGCCCAAAATTTGGCATCCTCAAATGGATCTTTTCCATTATTGATTTTCTCAGTTTTGTGCCCCCCGTGCAGGGGAACCGCCCACCCCACCCAATATCTGGCACTGGCTTCCACTCCTGCCTCACACCTTTCAAATCTTACATACTTTTATTAAAACTTTTTGGGGATACTTGTAACTATTGTCCAGACTTTTATTCCAAGTTATGGTTAACAGTTATTTATGAACTGTCCCCTAAGAATATTATGCATGCTGTTTTAAATAGGAAAACAAATGTTCAAGTGTCTTTATATGCCAGAACGCATGCTATTCTTGGTTATATTAACTGGCACCCAAATGCCAGTGATGTTTCTAAAAGACTCACAGATGGCAGTTTTTGTATCTGTTAGTACGAGCTGATGCAGAGGTCTAATGTCTTGTCAGTTTCTACACGGAATCTGTAGAGAATGAAGCTCCGTCAGCCCAAACTGACACAGATCATCATTAAGACTTTGCATTTATATTCCAAACTCTCTTGAGGTTCATGAAAACTGTGGCAAGGATCTGTGGATGTGACTCTCAACTCTGCAATGAAACTACTTTATTTTGCATTTTAAAGTTATAATCTTCAATTATCTTTATGCTAGGGTCATATGCTGCTCTGGAAAACCCTTCGAGAAACTAATCTTTACAGAATACTTAATGTCTAGCTTTGAACTGCCCTTCTCCCTCATTACGCTAGCTTTTCAGTTTATTGAACATTATTTGCTCAATGAACACATCTGTTTTGCTTGGCTTTTTTGAATGAATTCTCATTTCGATACTACTGTTTTTAATGGTTGTCTTGAACTGCTATTTTTAAATGAAATGTTGAAAGGGTAATTATGTTGTTGTTTTTTACATTCTTTTGGTTTCAATTGTTTTGAATATCTTTCTGGTAACAAAGCAGTATATAAATTGAAATGTTAATCAAATATTGTTCAGTAGGAATGTGGGCAGAAACATATAGACAGAGTACCAGAAAATATTGTAGAGGTTGGGTATGGGGAGCTTAACTGACATGAATTTAGGAGCTTCAAGTGCTGGAATAGTATTGTGTTATGTTCTTTGTAAAGACACTCTTCATTTCCACCAGGGGAGCAATGTGTGCAGGCACTTAATGCTTTCTTGCTAAAATCTCCAGCACCCTTATCTTCTCTTAACATTTGGTTAGATCCAAAGAAATCCAAAGTCCCTTTTGCACCAGGACTGGGGAAGGGGAAATTGATAGAGGTATCCCTCTGTTATCCCTGCACCGGCTTCTCATTGGCTGCTGTTCCCTCTGTAGTGATGCTTCCTGCCAAATGTGCAGATGTGTGGAAAGCCACCAGTGGGGCCCAGCCAGTGGAGCCATCAGAAAGCCCTATAAATGATTTTTCCAGGGATGGTGAGAAGGAGGGCCTGAGCCAGCATGGAATCTGCTGCCGTCATATGACAGCATTGGGCTCAGTGTAGTCCCAGTCACTGCCCTAGCCCCATGCTACTACCGGTCGATATACACAATACTGAGCTTGATGGAATAATGGTCTGAGGTAGCTTCCTTTTGATAGGTGAAACACAGGTGCAGACTTTAGGAACATATGCAAAACACATTGTATGAAAACAGAACATTGCATATATATGTTATGTACTGAAGTTCTTACCCTGGGCCAGCAGGGGGATACTGTAGATAGTTATGCAAATGAAGGATCGAAAGTGACGTTCAGTGATTGGATAGTTTTAGAAAGTTGCAACAGTTACATTGTTCTGGAGCTCTATATAAGCAGGCTGACTGAGCTCCTCAGTTCAGTTCTGTTCCAGCTTACAAATAAAGAGCTGCTTTGGAAGAATCGCTGTGTCGTCTGATATGTTCGCCCACAACATAACAATATATATGCTTCATATGCCTTATGTCTGCAATCCTGTTGTTGTTTAGTCTTTTAGTCATGTCCTACTCTTCATGACCCCATGGACCAGAGCACGCCAGGCACTTCTGTCTTCCACTGCCTCCTGCAGTTTGGTCAAACTCATGTTCGTAGCTTTGAGAACACTATCCAACCATCTCATCCTCTGTTGTCCCCTTCTCCTTGTGCCCTCCATCTTTCCCAACATCAGGGTCTTTTCCAGGGAGTCTTCTCTTCTCATGAGGTGGCCAAAGTATTGGAGCCTCAGCTTCACGATCTGTGCTTCCAGTGAGCACTCAGGGCTGATTTCCTTCAGAATGGATAGGTTTGATCTCCTTGCAGTCCACAGGACTCTCAAGAGCCTCCTCCAACACCATAATTCAAAAGCATCAATTCTTCGGTGACCAGTCTTCTTTATGGTCCAGAAGGCTGATTGCCGAAGAATTGAATCGTGTACAACTGCATGGAAACACCTGGTCTACAAATGTTGCCACTTGTGTGTGTACTGACCATGGGCATTATGAAGGCCCAGACCCGTACTCAGCTATGTATAGGAGCTTGCCACCAAGCAGAATTGGCCCAGATTGTGTTCTGTATCACTGCTTTTTGCTAGCCCTTGGATAAAAATCTCCCCATCATGCTAACAGCAGGAATACTAAGATAATGCAAGAAATATGCCAGAAAGCCACACATTACATAGTCTCT
The DNA here is from genome assembly GCF_964270895.1 of Podarcis filfolensis. Lineage (NCBI taxonomy): Eukaryota > Metazoa > Chordata > Lepidosauria > Squamata > Lacertidae > Podarcis > Podarcis filfolensis. The sequence goes on from NC_139609.1 coordinate 65,145,226, forward strand.
GTCTTGTATTTAGAATGGGGTAATATTTGATGTCTTTCTCCCTCCACCTTTTAAAATGCTTGTTTATTGTCATTTTTCTTTGCTGGGCTCCTGGTTCTTTGACAGCTGAATGACAAGCAGACATACAGGAACTGAAGCTTTCTCAGTCACTGCAGCTGCATATCAGGAAAGCTTCATGGCTGTTAAAGGCACAGAAGCATTGCAAAGAAGAAGAAAAGCATTGGCACCCTACATGATTGTGAATTAAAATAATTGAAAATGTCAGGCAGCATTAATCCAGCAAGCCCTGTTGGCACAGTGGGGCTTTCTGCTCTCTCTTCTCTCCCCATGCACCCCACATTTACAGGGGGGGTGTTGGGGAAGCCCCCAGAGCAGCACACAGGAGGAGGGGCATCATTCCATCTTGCAGATGCTTGCGCAGACAGAACATTTGTAACAGTGTGACGTTCAATTCCAGCCTCTGAATTCTTTAAAGTATCTCGGTTATTATAAGAGGAAAAATAGGCCAGAGGCAACAACCGGATTAATTTGAGATGTTGCAATAATATGAGAATGGTAGCCAGATATTTTCCTGAAGGATATAAACTTGCTTCCTCTCCTAACCTGATCCTGGGTAACAGGCCAGTCCAACTCCCCTTTGCACCAGGCTTGGGGATGGGGAATTGGGCAGAGGTGACCAGTCTATTCTTTCATTTAGGAATTGGAACTTCCATCACTGGGTTGTTGGCAGAGAAGTATGTTCACCAAGGCCATGTGATAATTTTCTATAGAGTCACAGAATGGTGGAGACAAAAGGAAATAAAGGATCACTTTATAAACAGATACAGATAGGTAGCCGTGTTGGTCTGCCATAGTCAAAACAAAAAAAAAAAATTTCCTGCCAGTAGCACCTTAAAGACCAACTAAGTTAGTTCTTGGTATGAGCTTTCGTGTGCATGCACACTTCTTCAGATACACTGAAACAGAAGTTGCCAGATCCTTCTATATAGTGAGAAGGTGGGGAGGGGTATTACTCAGAAGGGTGGTGGGAATGGGTGGTTGGCAGATAGCTGAGATGAGCCTGTTGACGACTCTTAACGACTGCAATAGGTCTTACAGGAAAAAGCAAGGGGTGAGAAGGTGAAAAATGGCTTTGTCATTATTAAATTTAAAAAAAAAATTGTTTTTATAAACAGAGCTGGTGAAAGCACAGGGAAGCTACTTGCTTGGAGCAGAGAGGCAGGTGGCTCCTACCCCTATGTTTCAGATCAAATGTTAAGAAGCTGCTCCACTTGTTAACAAGATCTATTCTTTTTGTTCTTGTTCCTTTCTTCCTCACCTCTCTTGCTTCTCACTCGGGCACATCAAAAATGGTACTCCTAGGGAAGCTGAAGAGGTGTGAGAAATGTATTTTGGAAAGGATTCTTATTTTTATTTTTTTTGTAATAGTCCTTTGTATTTGTAAAGCTTCCCCCCCATCTTGTCTTGCAAAAAGCTAATCATAACATTGTCATTAGATGCTTCGTCTCATGATGCATTTTCTATCTTTAGATTTTTTTTCTTTGTCCCAGCTATGTAATAAACAAACTGTTTCCCTGCCTACTGAAGAGATCTATTGACTTGAACCTGCATCTTCCTCTAATTATAATACCAATAAAGAATGCATTTTTGGGAGTAGAGTTTGAACATGTATTGAATACTGATAGCCACTGTGAATGCAGCAATTTATTTTTCTTTGTGCTGCCCTTTCAACTAAATACATTTGTTTTCAGGTGTGATGGAGCTCTAACTCTCTGAGATTTTACGCATTAGCAATATGTAAATACATAATTCTTCGCTCTGCAGTGCATTAGGTAGCCAGATAGCTAAAATGCACACATTCCTTCTGGTTATCTTCAGATGAGCTCAGATATTTTACATGCTTGTGAGGTGAAACAAGGAAATCGGCATAGGAGGAGGAAAGTCTGCATATCTTCTGCCAACAATGGCAGAGAGTCAGATTAATGCTGGCAGCCTGTTTTCAAAACAATATTCTGTTTTTGTTACAGCAGTGGAGCTGGAATGAGGGAAGCCAAAACCATTGCACCATGCATAAGGTGCAAGGTACAGGACTGTGTTGGAGATGAGTTTGCAGACAGTATTTAAGCCGATGCAATGACAGCTGTCCATAAAGATACCTGTGAGCAATATAAATCTTTTAGTTTGTTCAACATCAAAAATCAGTGAATTATTTCTGAGGACCCTGAAGCATGAATACACTTTCAAGGACTTATTCATGACATTGTCAAATCTACTCACATATTTTGTCAGAAGTGAATCAGATTAGCCCTAATATTTCAAGAATTAATCCGCTGACTAAGCCTTACAAAGCTACGGTGCTTCTTTTTTTTTTACAAAACTGCTTTATTATCTCCAGCTAAATCCACCAGAAAGTTTTGGTTCATCTTGGAGATCATATTTCACCTTGTATATCTTGGAGAAATCAGAACAAATATAGGAATCTGGAAATAAAATATTCCCTGTGTAGAGGATTGAAGTCTATGGAACTGCTTGCCCCACTTGCTCCATTAATCTGTATTTGCTCACCATCAGGAAACGAAGGAAACCTTTGATTTGGGGGAGCTGTTTATTTATTTTGGGGGCCATTGGGTATTGTGCACATTTTAGAAAATAAAAGGGAAACAACCAAAAAGAAACTGACATCCAAGAAATAGCATAGTTTTCAGTAATCTGCATTCTACGACATCTGGAGAGAAGGAAAACTTGACCAATGGTTGTAGCTCAGCTGTTTTTTAATATTTTCTGCCATTTATAATCATCTCTGGTTACTAGTCAATGGCAGAGAGAGGACGCAATCCTGATTGACTTTGTTCTCTGGCCTGTTTACCTACCTGTTTAACTGTTAAAGGTAAAGGCAAAGGAACCCCTGACCATTAGGTCCAGTTGTGGCCGACTCTGGGGTTGCGGCGCTCATCTCGCTTTATTGGCCGAGAGAGCTGGCGTACAGCTTCCGGATCATGTGGCCAGCGTGACTAAGTCGCTTTTGAGGAACCAGAGCAGCGCACGGAAACACTGTTTCCCTTCCCGCCAGAGCGGTACCTATTTATCTACTTGCACTTTGATGTGCTTTCGAAGTGCTAGGTTGGGAGGAGCAGGGACCGAGCAATGGGAGCTCACCCCGTGGCGGGGATTCGAACCACCGACCTTCTGATCGGCAAGCCCTAGGCTCTGTGGTTTAACCCACAGCGCCACCCGCGTCCCTTGTTTAACTGTTAGAGCAGAATAATTATCCACATTTTAGTTCTATTGCCTTCATTTGCAGCAAGGGTGGCTAATTCCTGGCCCAAGGAACTGGGAACAGGATTGCACAGCCAATGCAGGATTAAGCCCTGTGCCCCGGCCCATCAGCTGACATCACCAATTTGGGGGAAATGGCCACATGTGGCAAATTGAATTCCCTGGCGAGCCAAGATTGGCCCACAGGCCAGAGGTCCCCACCCCTGTGCCTAAGCATATCCTTGCCTAGGCTCAGTGTGGTGTAACAGTAAAAACGCCAGGAAGGAGCAAAGCGGCTGAGAGTGGCTCTCCAGGAGCCCACATGCTCATACAGCCATGCTAAATTAAGCCATAGTTTGGGCTTACTGTCATATGCAAACCTGAGCAGTAAAAAAACATTTCTGTGAATATAGTTCACTGTTCCTTTATTTTTATATGACAGCTTCCATGTAAAGTATTAGATTTCTGGTCTAAAATTACTTGCTAGTGCACCTCTAATGTCCAAGACTCTTAATACTACAACATTTCAGTCTTCTCACTTCTGCCATGTAGGTGTGAAGAAAGCATATATTTTTTGTGACAGTTATTTTCACATTTGTTGGCAGCCAGCCAAATCCACTTGAATGCAGTGAGCCAAACCCGCCTTTGGAGTAACATCATAGATTCAGGGAGGAATTACAACATGAATGTATTTGACTCATTGTGACCACCCGCTCCGACACACTCATTTATTCCCCCCCCAGCTGCCCATGCAAGTTTTAAACATTGTTATTTCCTCCTTTCGAGCAGCCCTTATAAAATGATTTTACTACAAGATTAAAATATCATTACAATCTTTAGGCAGCTTGTTATGACAATATTATATGAGGTGAAGAAATGAAGGCACTGCATAGGTAACAAAGCATTGCGTGCCTTGGAAAACAGAAAGACATTATGTACCAGTTCGTCATGGATAAGGTTTTATAGCCATTTCCAAACTAAAAAGAAATTAGACATTTTCTAAATCTGCCTGGATTTATCAACCATGTAAAAGAGCTCAGGGTTCAAAGCTGTTATTGGAGAGTCTATTGTTGTGTAATAAAACAAGAATATTGGGACATGAAGTTCAAGAGACGGTCATTGAAACAAAAACTATCATTGTTTTACAGCAGAGAATGCAGCTCCTTTGGGATTTAAGGCAGCTACCTGCTCTTCCTGTTGAGATCTACAAAGGAATGCAAGTGTTTGAACTACGTATCTTATGTCACACCCTTTTATGCTTGCAAACAATAGTGCTATTGAGCCTTCCTGATACATTGAGCTTGAACCATTGTGTGTATTCTTAAAGCACATGATGTTTCTAAAAGAGTTCTAGTTGACTATTTCAGCCTTGAGAGGCAAATGTATGCAGGCAGCCACAAGCCAAAGGTCCTACATCTAAGAAAAGAAATAGAACTGAAAGTGCATTAAAAGAAAATGTTATTGAGCTGGATCGAAAAATAGTAATGGAGAGAGGACCTAAATAATTGAACGGCAGGATGCATCATAAGAATTTAAAATAGGGGAAAGAGAAGTTTTCTGAAAGATGATTTTTCATATTCACATGTATCAAACTGAAATCGGAGTGGAAGGGACAAAGAAGCTATCATCCCGCTCATGTTGTACGACAACACCATCCACCTCCCACACACCCTTCAATCTCCTTGTTCAACTCAGACAGCAGTAGGCACAGGCAGACTTGTTGCTGTACAATAGGAAAATGGCTATGGAGCTCTAGATGACTCAAACACATGAGTCAAGCCACGCAGTGTTGCTAACACTTCTACCAGTCAACGCTCCAGTGTCTTTGAGAGCAGCTTGATTTGCAAACATTAGCAGATGACAGTGCTCATCTCCATGCTGTGAAACATGTTCTAATCTAATATCTGTTGTTCAGGCACGGGAGTAAACCAGGCTGACTTTGCTGTTAGGTTAGCAACCCTAGTCATGCCTACAAGGGAAGGCAGCCCAACTCACCTTCCCTGGAGAACTTCCTTCCTAGTACCAAAAGTTGCAATCAGAGAGAACCTACCTACTGAGGCTTTCCAAGGAACCTGCAACCACAGGAGCCCATCCAACATTGGGTTTCTTCATATGTTGTGGTAAATGATAGTTAATAGTTTACTGTGAATGTCCAGACCACTCCCACTTTACTGCTCCCCACTAATGAACAGAAGTAACAAACAAAGGTCCCTGGCTTATTGTTATGTCTGAACTGGGGGTCATGGTTTGCTTTGCTCCAAATAAACCATGATCTGAAGCCAAGGTTTGTTCTTGGCTTATGATTAATTATGGTGATATGCCGGGGGGTTTTCAGCTGGAACTTGCTGTAACTCAGTTCTGGCCCCTCTCAGGTGGGCGCCATTGTCATTAGAAGAGAATGAGGTAGGTGTTCATGGTGAGTTCCGGCACCTTTTTCTAGAAAAACAGCATTGGTGATATGCATACACAGCAATAGTGTCAGTAATTGTAACTATTGAGGAAGGGACACACACAGAGGAAAATATTCTTTCCTGACCCCCAATGGTCAAGAACTGAGGTACCAAATAGAACACTAGCTATGAATTAATTGGTTCAGTTTATTAGCTGACCGTTAACTAAAGTCATATGAGTGACATAAAGTAAAAGCAAATTAAAAATCACAATTATAATAAACAGATTAATAGCCTTTTTATAAATGTATCCAAGGCAGTGAGGAATGTTTTCCATTAAAGAAAGGCCATGTCAGATTTTAAACTTCTAAAAGACATTTAAAATTATTTCCAACTAAATGTGTTAATAGTCCATTTGTAGGCATTAATAGGCAGCCACCCACATATCCCCTATTGTTTCCTGTCAAAACCTGGAACCAACAGATGTTTGAATGGTTCCTAGGCAACTACTTCCAAGCTCCCCTCATCTCCCCCCCCCTTCAATGATTAAGTCACCTGAGACAAGCTATCACTGGGTTAAGTGTTGAACTAGTGGTGACAGACACCGTGTCTCTTGCTCCTATTGAGTAAGCCTATTAGTAGTGAACTCAATAGACCACTTCCAATTGTTTTGGTCAGGGAATCTCCAAGCTGAGGGCTATTCATGAGTGGGGAGGGTCTGTTGGAAGAGGAGATGTTCCATTCCCATCATGCTCAACTCTAGGCTTACCTGCTGGTGTTTAAGGCTGCATACACATGATACATTTAAAGCACATGTCCCCCTCCCCAAATAATTCTGGGAAGTATACTCTGCTCCTCACAGAGTTGCAATTCCTAGCACTCTTAAATTACAGATCCCAGTATGCGTCGAGGAGAAAAATGTGTTTTAAATGTATGGTATATAAGCAGCCCAAAATTGGGTTTTCTAGTAAGAGCCATTGGCTGCTACTGCTGAGTGATCAAAGAAGGAAGATGAATCCTCACCTTTATTGGTTACCCTTATGAGGCAAGCATATGGTTGGGGATTGGCTGGCTGCCACAGGTGATTGCAAGAGCCTGGGCTAGAGGTAATTAGCCTGTCAGTAATTGCATACTTGCATAGTACTGACTTGAGGTGCCTCAGCCTTCATCACCTTCTGGAGGTTGCCACTAAGGCTGGGAATTTCCCTCTCCCTTTGATAGCGCTGCTTCAGTGACTGACAGGTCGCACTAATGATCTGCCAATTGCTGTGTGCAGCTATGGTGCAACCATAACATGGTTAATTTTTGTATTAGTTCCCTGCTTCACTCAAACACACACACACCAGATCTGATTATTCTTCATATTATATTTTCCATTTTCCTTCTCCAAAGCTCCAATTATTAAAATATGGGATTAAACATGTTCTTTTCTCTTAATTGCATTTCATATAGCTGTGATGATTTATCCCCACAATCTTTACAATGGGAAATAACATAGAAAACCCAACACAAGAAGATGCATTGGCACTATGCTCACTTTGTGTGTGTGTGTGTGTGTGTGTGTTAAAGGGAACTGACTGAGCGGGGGCAATGGGGAGAGATACTGGCCTTCAAATTGTGTCCAGGCCTTTCTAGGGACAGTCTCACAGTCTTAGAGTAGTAGTTAGATCCATGGAGATATGGGATGGACTTTTCTCATGAAAGCACTAGAACCAGAAAACATAACACAAATGTAATGTAACCCTTTAGGTATACAGTGGTACCTCAGGTTACATACGCTTCAGGTTACAGACTCCGCTAACCCAGAAATAGTACCTTAAGTTAAGAACTTTGCTTCAGGATGAGAACAGAAATCGTGCTCCGGCGGCACGGCAGCAGCAGGAGGCCCCATTAGCTAAAGTGGTGCTTCAGGTTAAGAACAGTTTCAGGTTAAGAACGGACCTCCGGAATGAATTAAGTACTTAACCCGAGGTACCACTGTAACTCCACATTGAATGCAAATAACAAGCTACAAGACAAACATGGCCCTTTTTAAGTACAGAATCCAGCATTTACACTGAAGTACAAATTTAATCAATTGAATGCATGTCCATAGCACCACTGAGAAAGTTTCCTAGTTAAATTTGAAAAATGTTTGTTCTGTTTTTCAGTTTAAAGCTGAACTGGAATGTCATGGTAAAATATTGTATTGAGGGTCCATGTTTAAGATCCAGTTCAGACATAACTCTAAATTATGATTTAGCATTCAGAAAGCAAGTAGGCATGAACCTTCCTGATTCCACACACAATGGGAGACAGTTCATAGATTCTGTTTTTGTTACATCCAAATACAGGATACTTTGTTTTATTCAAGCCAGTTAAATAACAAACTAAGATAAAACTTGTGCCTGTTTATCTTGTACAACTGAATTGGGCCTGAATATCAGACAACAAAAAATACCGCAAAACTCCTTTCTCCTATATGGTACCCAGTGACTATTGATCATGAATCTGAGAAATATGTAGGTCGCTTTGAGCAAGTGACACTCACAAAATACCCATTTTAAATGGTAATTACAAATGACCCACCTCTCAAGATGGCTGTGTTGGTGAAAAGGTGCAGAGAAGAATGGTATTCTTCTCAAGAAGTAAATCCCATTGTGCTCGCTGGGGCTTAAGATGGGGCTGGAAACTCATAAAGCACTTTGCACATTAAAAGCCAATTAATAAAAAGTGTCTGCCATATGTCTGGAATGGGGATCCACATAAGAAAAGTTATATTTAAAATTTGAAAACCCTAATTAATTTCAGGCAATACCTCCTGTAATATCAATACATAAAATTCTACCTAGCTTCATGTGAACCTGCCTGAGATCATTGTGGGAGCCCTATCAGGTTCCTTCACTGTTGTGGTTATGGTGAATGCCAACTATAGAATGGGCCTTGTCAGTGGTAGGACCCCAATCGTGGAACACATTTTCAGAAAGGCTTGTCTGTTGCTTATATTGTTATCTTGCCAGTACCATATAAAGATGTTTTTTCAGCTGCATAAGCATTTTGTATAAGATTTTTATGTTCGTTTTACTGGTTTTCTGCTCCAATTCTTAAAAGTTTGTTTTCTTTTATTACTATTGTATTTTTATTGCTGTTTTGTTTAATAAGCCACTTGGGAGCGATTTTGAAGGTATTATTTATGAGATACGTTTATTTTCCACCATTCAGCGAAAACTCCCAGATTGTGTTATATCACAATAAAACAGGAAAATTCAATACAAAAATAATCAATGCATCAAGTAAAACAATTAACAGAGGCTGAACAATAAACAAGAGTTTTCAAAAGCCTGGGTAAAAAGGAAAACTTTTGTTTTGTCTTCTGAATACTACCAAAGTTGGAGCTAGGTGCACACAGTTAGGCAGAAAGTTATGGAATCCAGGAGCTGCTACTGAGAAGTGGATGTGGAATGTGGGGCAAGACCAAGACACTTCACTTCTGAAGAAGCCTGCTAGCAGATTTTTGCTGTCACTGTTTTCCCTGCTTCACTGTTAATATTGGGTGATAATTGAGGGAAGGAGTGGGGGAGATTTGCATAGCAACCTTTTCCAATCTAGTGCGCTCTAGGTGCCTGTTGGACTCCAACTCCCATCAGCCTTAGCCAGCATGAACAACAGTCAGAGATGATGGGAGCTGGAGTCCAGTAACACCTGGAGAGCACCAGGCAAGGGAAAGACTGTACACGGGAAGCTACTCCATAGCAGGCCAGAGTAAACAAGGTAAAGAAACAAATAATTAATGCAAAGGCACGTTATACTGAGGTGGATTAGTAGAGCTGGACTTGGAATGGTTTTAGCGTCTTGTATTGCAAGTCCTGCTGCTCTCATGTGCTTTGTGCCTGATTTGAGTTTCTTGCTATAAAAAAATGTGCAGGTATCAAACAAAGGCCCGTTGCTGTGACACTCCTGGGAATGGCAATGGGCTTGAAATGTTGTGGCAGTCGAGCAAGGAGTCGCAATTTCATAAAATAAATATTGAAGGTTGTGGCAGTGAGGTGTGTGTACAGAAAATCTTACATCTTATGTTCCTTTCTTTCTTCTCTCCTATGCTAATCAAATATATCTGAAGAAAAATATTGCAATCTGTACTTAGAGAGCTGTTAACACAACAATGGTTCTTATAGAATTGCATTTGTTTTAATAGGGAAAAACGGATAGAAGGGGACGTGTAGCTGGTGATAGGCAGAAATGTACAAAGGTTATGTTTCATAAACTGGCAGTGCAATTGTAGCCCTGTTCACTTGCAAGTAAGTCCAGCATAATTAAATAAGACTTACTTCTCACAGAATCATAGAATTGGAAGGTACCCCAAGGGTCATCTAGTCCAACTCCCTGCAATTCAGGAATCTCAGCTAAAGCATCCATGACATGTGGCCATCCAACTGGTTTAAAAACCTCAAATGAAGGAGAGTCCATCACTTTCTAAGGGAGTCTATTCCACTGGCAAACAACTCCTGCTACCTTACAAGTTATTCCTGATGTTTAGTTAGAATCTCCTTTGAATCCAATAGTATGGGTCCTGCCCTCTGGAGCAGCAGAAAAGAAACTTGCTCCATCTTCCATGTGACAGCCTTTCAGATATTTGAAGATGACTATCATATCTCAGTCCTTTCTTCTGCAGGCTAAACATACCCAACTCCCTCAACAGTTCCTCATAAGGCTTGGTTTCCAGACCCTTGATCATCTTCAAGCTCTCTGCTCTCTCTTCTGATGGTTCTTTATTTTGAGACTTACTTCTGAATAAAAGGGGCTTTGGGCTTTACTGTAATCATGGTAAGCATCCGATATAGTATGAAAAGGAAGCTAGTATGGCTTTTGCCCATTAAATGCTTAAGTCACTGTCCTTGTTCTTAATGGGAACAGGGTACCTTTGAGCACCTTCTGTATTCTTTTTCACAATTTATGTGTGCAAATATTCAGAGGCTAAATTGCTATGCATGCTTGGGGCTAAGCCCCACGCTACTCCGAATAATTTTCAAGTAAGCACGCATCTGCTCAGGCTCACAGTGTGCAAAGCTGAGAACATGGATTTGGCAGTAAATTCCATTGGCACGTGAGAATTTCAAGTAAAAGTACTTTGGATTTGTGTATGAAATAGCTAAGGTCAAATACAAGGGCTTATAACTGCACCATTCAAAGCAGCCCACAACCACTTTCCTTTGGCACCAGAGCTGGGGGAGGGGGCAGAGGTCAGCAGCATCAGGCAACTGTTGAGGTCCTAGCAATTTGGGAGGGCCCCTCAGGCACGCATAAGTAGCTGACACTTTGGAGCAGAAGACACCACTGCTGACAGGAGGGGCACCTACTCCTTTCTCTCTCCTACCCAAAGTGGGACTGAGTGGGTGTCAATTTATAGGAGTAGCCACCTTGACTCTTCCTCTGGTCTGTGGTGGGAGTTGGGCCCACCTCTGCAGCCCAGAGGAAGTGAGCAGGATAGCAGAAGACTTTGTTCCTCAGAAGTTACTGCACAACACAACTTCGCCAAAAAAATAGAAGCTCATCAACTTTTCTGACCGGATTCTCACCGTTGCAGCACTTCATGCACCTGACAAAGTAGACTGCAGCTTACGCTGCAATGCCTTTTTAATGATTCATTAAGGTGCCACCATACTATTTGCTGCTGTTCTTTCATGCCTGGCTGCCTGCTCTGGAGGAGAAGCCAAGAAGGCAGCTGCCTCTGACTGCTGCCTCGGTTCACTTGGGTCTCTTCCTCTAGACGGCAGGATGGGCCCGATCCAGAATGCCCAGAGGGAGCAGAGACGAAAGGCAGTGGCGAGGCGGAGGAGCTGGAGCCTCCGCCTCCCGGGAGCTACCTCGACTTCTCCCTCTGGGCATACTGGTGGAGAGGAAGACCACGAGGGGCTCCGGCCGTGTCTGCTGCAATTGCAAGCACGCTTCCCGGGTACTGCGAACTTCGATGAAAAAGCAGCTTCAGGTCGGAGTTTGCGGAGCTGCTCTGGGGCAAGGCCGAGGGTTGCATTGCTTCGCGCCTGCCCTTCCCCGCCGAAGTTCTTGCCGCAAACCCCTCCCCCCCTTCCCGGTCCCTGAAAGTTCTTATCTCCTGACGTCAACCCACTTGGCCCCACCCCCCGGAATGTCGGGCGGGGCTTAAGACAACGGCGGGGAGGGGAAGGGAGGAGGCGAAAGAGGTGTGTCCAAGGGGAGGAGGGGGCGTGCTCCTGCCGCCGCCGCCGCCGCCGCCGCCGCGCTGAGGGCGCCAGTTGGGAGGCAGTCGCGGCCGGTGGTGGCCGAAGGAGGCGCGAGGGCGCGCGCGCGGGAGGTTGGGCTGGCCGGCCGGCCGCGAGGGGAGCTCGGCGGGACCGGGGAGCGGGCAGAGCGCGCGCGCGGAGGGGCGCCCATGGTGTGGCCTCATGTCTAAGACGCTGCGGAGGAAGCGCCACTGGCTGAGCAAGGTGCAGGAGTGCGCCGTGTCCTGGGGGGGCGGCCCCGGCCCGGACCCCGACCTCCTGCGCGGGGGCGCCGAGCGCGGAGAGTTCCCTTACCTCGGGGGCCGCCTGCCGACGCTGGCCGAGTCCGGAGGCGGCGGCGGCGGGAGTGGCCCCGTCCTGCTCTCGGGGAAGCCCCCCGCCCCAGGGGACGTGCTTCTGGAGGTGAACGGCACCCCGGTGAGCGGCCTCACGCACCGAGACACCCTGGCCGTCATCCGCCACTTCAGGGAGCCGGTGCGCCTCAAGACCGTGCGGCCAGGTCAGTCCGTCCGGCGGTCGGTCGCCAGAAACGTCCGCTGCGCGCGAGGGGGGGGGGAGGGAGGTTAGGAGGCTTCTTTATTTCTCTGCCCCCCCCCCCACCGTACCCTTTTAACCTCTCGGTGGGAGGGAGAGCCTGGCCTCTCGAGTCGCCGCCCTCGGCTCCACCCAGGCGCACCTGCCCCTCTTCAAACAGCCCCCCCCCCCGCCTCGCCTTAGGTCCCTTCCTGGTCTCCTCCATTGTAAGATTCACCTTTGCAGCCACCCTGCTCATCTCGCAGCCACCCTGTTTTCCTTTCTTTTGCTCTCTTCTCCCGCCCCAAACACAGTGCCCTGCCGCCCTCCAGCCTCTACTCTGGGCAGTGTCCTCCTCGCCATTGCCTGTTCTGCCAAAGTACGCTTTCCTCCATCCGTTCTCTCCCTTTCCTCCCCCCTTACTTATGTTTCCCTCGTTCGTGTTGGCGCATCTAGCTTGCCTAACCTGCGCTCGCCTTGCCGCCTTATCACGAAGCTATCTTTCTGTCATATCTCCTACCCTTCAGGGCACACATCGCCCTACCTGTGTCACCCGACTTCTGTACTTCCTGGAGCACTAATCTCTGCCTGCCCATTTTTCCTTGGCAAATTTGGCCTCCCTGTGTCTTATTTATTCCTTGCCTTCTGTACAGCTGCCTTCCACCACTGTTTTCCTACTAAAGCAAACCTGACCCTGACATATCTTCTCTCTCCAAGCCCCCCCTCCACATCTGCTAAATCCCTTCCCTGAGCAGACTTGGCCCTTCCTGTTTACTCCAGTATCCACCTTCCGCCCCAGTATTAGTGTCATTATTCAAATGCTTCCATTTGCAAGACCTGCTTTAACCTGGAGAGGGGCTGGCAAGCTTTGTGGTAGCAAAGAACCTTAGCTGGGTTTGTATGTGATTTGTTCCAGTAAGGTCTACTGCTTTGCACAGTGTTAGAGATGATTGTCATCCTAGTAGTTTCAAGGTGTCTGACTTTCACTACAGTGGATTAATTATTCTTTTACAAATAACACTATTGCTAAAGGAAGAATAGTAAGAAATCTTTGACTTTTGGCATAGTTACTTGTAACCTTGGTGTTTAGCAATAAAGATTTTTTTATGCACTATCCTGGCAATCTATGTTGAGGAAAGAATCCTTATAACTATTTAAACATTGCATAGGCTGGGGTTTGCCATAATGCATGATTCTTATGTGTTTGCGTTTCTGTGCCATTCATTCTCAATGGAAGGGGGAAGCTGTTAGTTGCATGTATATTTGGGGGAGGGAGCTGTTGTAATTGTTCTTCATGCTTGAGCAAACAGGTTCTTGCATGTTGTATCTGTGATGTAGACCCTGCAGCTCTTTTCAGTGGAACAGATTCATGTTACAATAGACTCCTAGCCTTACATTTGATTTCTAACATTGTTGAACTGATTTTCATCTATGAGTGAAATTGTGATTAACCTTTTGTTTCAGCCTTCCCTGTGGCATTCATAATCCAGTGATTCCTCCGCAAAGCTAGTTGTTTGTATATTGCTGTGTGAGAGAATAAAGTTTATAGAGCACTGAGGTTTACTGAAAGCTAATGTTACTCTTGGGGAAGATTAGTGAATGAGCATTATTAAAAGCCATCATTTAGTCTAGTTGTGGGCTTGTTCACTATCTCTTCATATAAAATTAGTATTTCTGTATGGCAGAAACATGAACAGCAGAGAGAGGCAAGAAAGGTGATTTCCTTTTCTTTGGTCAGTTTTCTGAAAGGACTGTTCATTTAGTAAGACGCATCTAGTCATACCTGTTTAAAGCACTCTCGTATCCAGAGGTACCACAGTAGTTATTATAAGCAAAGGTAAATCCAGATGCCAGAGTTTAGCAGTTTGTTTTTAGGACAGCCTTTCATCATGGGTTTTTCTGTATTTTCAGCTGTGTTATTTTGTCCTATAATTCCTCCTGCTGTATGGGGAGCAATACTTGACTGCATTCAGATTATGCCCCACAAGCTGCTATATTTCCTATGAATATTTGCCATCACAGAACAGTGATATTTTGGCCTGAGGAACAAAACATATCAAACATAGGTTGTGGTATGAAAACTTCTCTGTGCTGTTAGTGTTATAAATTACTCTGATCTTCTTGTGTTTTGCCATTGTTCACACTTCAAGGTTTTTACAGTTAACATACGCCTTTCTAGAATTAGAGAAAGTTTACAGTATCTAAAATAAGTACTTGTATTGTCTGTGTGGAATACAGTATGAATGTAACATATGAATGTAACAGTGTCTCTAGGGCAACAAGATAATTCTCTATTTTGTTTAAGTTTGAACGTGTTATACTGAATTTAATGTGTGGTTTTGAATGCTTAATGTTGTACTTAAAGAATGTGCAGCTTTCTGTTCTTTATTTAAGACTTACACAGGAAATGGGATTATTTTACTTAATAGTTTTTATAATAGCTTATGAAATAAAGCTTTCTGCTTATGTTTGTCTTCAGTCTGACATAGCAAAATATAGTAGTAGAGGCTAACCTTGAAGTAAGATGATTTGTGGTGATTATTTTCAGATCTACGGCAGCATATGTACATCAGTACATAATCAATATGTAAATTGATAGTGAAATAGTGTAATTTTCAGTAGAAGAGGACATAAAGGAAAACTTGGGAGACTGATAAAATTACTATTACTCCCGCAAGCGATCTGTCTAAGCTTTTTTCCTAGAGTGCTTGCTTCATGAAAGAAATTGAAATTTGAAAGTAAAAGCTCATAGTCATGTAGTAGAAATGTCCTGGCTTTCAGCACCAGAAATTTATGCAAAATGTAAAAAATACCCTTTGCTAACATGAAGTGGAGTAAGCATTAGTTATGCAATTACATAATTATATTTGTGTATGGCCTGGAACCTAGTGCAAAGTATTTACAGTGATTCATAAGACTGTCTTGCTTTTCTGTCAACTTCATTTTTCTAATGGAAGTCTCATCTTGCCATGGTGGTGTTAATTTGTGTATATATAGGAGATATCAAATAATTGTGTTAATTATTTAGCTTCCTTGCCAGTATGCATTTCAAATGTCAAGTTATTGCTAAGCACTGTTACTTGCAATCATAGAGTCTGATGATTTACAATTGTAAATTTGAAGCTAATTATAGCTGTTCTAGTACAGCACAAATATGAATATTAAGTAGACAATTATGATGAACTTTCGTTACGTGACACAACTCAATTTTGGCAAAATGTACCTCCTGTGTGCTTTTCATTTATAGCTAGTATCTATTTCTATAGCTGTCTTGCCACATATATGAATTTACTTAGGAAATAATAGCAAAGTAACTTCAACTGTTGACTTTTCAGCTTCAAAAAAGATGTTTTCACTGGCATATAGAAATGTGTATATAAGTTCCTCTTAAAGTGTATGGCTGAATATGGAAAAGTTGGGCTGCAAGTATTAACCTTAATTGTTTCCAAGTAAGAATTGTGTTTGGCTTTGGTTTTGCTACAGAGGCCTTCTGTGGATTTTCTTGTAGCTGTTTGACACTTCTGATTGCTTTCCAATACAGTATAAGAGAGTGAAGTATTCATTTTAACCTAACTGTAAGACTTTTGTAGTTTGAACATAAATGGCAAGACTCTTCTAATAACCAGGCTGTTTTCTAACTCCTTTCCTTTTTATTGTGGAAATGAGTGAAACTTCAGAAAATATGAAGCAGTGGTAGAATATAATGGTTGGGTGTGGGAAACCCAAGTTCAAATTGCTACTATGCCATCAGTCTCTCAGCTTCTTGGCACATAAGAACACATTTTGTTAAATAATGGGCTTCACGGGGTAAAGTGAGACAGAGACTCATATTAGGTTACAATATAACCTTGAGGTGGTGAGAAGCAGAGATCTAAATGAACTGACCTGCTTCATATACAGCATGCATTAGAAAATGGACCCACTTGTATAGAAATGTATTCAGGTGGCTTAAGGGCCAAGCTAGGTTAGGACAGCAGTTTCAAACATATGTCTTCAGAGAAGGAGAGCAGGGGATGTGGACTGCTGGAACTAAGCTTTAGGTAAGATAAAGGTTCCCTCATTTTATCCACACTCCTCTTTTGCTGTTTTCTGAATCTTGCATATAATACCTTTTACTTTTGTTGCACTGCCTAACAAACAATTTAGCCCAGGGTGGTCCAACATTTCATACCAAGTGGGCCAGAAGAGTACTTTGACATGGAACCCACAGTCTGCACACTGCTTTGTCACATGGCAGGGGAGTGAGGCCAAAATTCGAACCCCTCCCCTCCCCTAGACCTTGAGCTGCTTTCCCAAAGCTAGCTAAGCAAGATGCTGGGCTTTAGGAAAGGAGGCACAAGGCTCTGGCAGGATCCCAAAGCCCCCTACTTCCTTCCCAAAGCTGGGGAAGCACTAACTAGGCTTTGGAAAGGAGGCAGGAGGACTCTAGGGTTTGTCAAGAGTCGTCATGCCTCCTTCCCAAAGCCCGGGGCCTCAGAGCTGGGGCGTCAAATGTTGCCAAAGGCTGCCAAAAAAGGCCTCGAGGGCCATGCATTGGACCACCCTGATTTAGCATTTTCTGTGCAACTCAAGAAAGATTTTTCTGTGGAAACCGATGCTGGCTTGCTTCAGTATGTTTTATCTGTTATTGGCTATGCAGAAAAACCTTTTGAGTTTCACTTTTAACATCACCTGGCAGGATTACAGGTATAGTCAATGCTATGTTATTTGTTTGGTAGTGTCTATCTGTATGACATTTTGTACAGTTGAGAGGAGTTGTATTTGTTTTGGCTGTGGAATTGACTTGGCTTTGTATTCCTGGGTTCTGCAAATGTTGTGCCTCCTGTGCAAAAAACTAATTAATGCCACACAATAAGCATTCCAAGGCCTGTTCTGTGATCCTGTGGATCAGTGGAGTTCAAATCTTTTACTCTCACTGAACTGTTTTTACCCTGAGCTATCTCTCTTGCAACCTTCACACATTGATGAGATGGGGAAGTTGATGAATATGTTTCTAGGCCACATTTGTCTTGTGTGACATTCCAGCCAGGCTGTTATTAGCTGTTACCTTGCATGGAGAATATGCACTAAATGTTGTCCTGTGGATGAATGTTTCTTGGAAAGATGGAAATGATGCATAAACTGCTTTCCTGATTCCCCAAGGTGTCTGGGAACTCAATTAAAATTGAGTTGCTTTGGATTCTGCATAGGAGCTCTATTGAAATGAGATTGTGGTTAGATTTGATCACAAATTAAGGGTGTTTTACATTTTTTTCTATTTAGATCATTTGGGGGAAGAAACTGTTTCCATTCATATTATGAAGATTCATGCAAATCATTGGCTAGGTCACACATCACATGCAACATAGTTTAAAACAATCTATGTTCCTCACAGATGCTGCCACACCAAAAGAAGCTGGAGGCTGCTGTCCGACCCCTGGTTTGTGATTTGTTTCTCTCTAAAAAAGGTGCATGTGGTAACCAAGGTTTGTTCTTGGTTTATAGTACATGGCTTGTTTGGAGAGGAACCAGGAGCCAGATTCAGACAACACAACAAACCAGACTCTGGTACAGGCACAGCTGGGGAGCAGTGCTGAAGTAACTTTTGAGCAGTGTGCATCAACATGCTGGCCAATCACATTAAATCATCATTAGTTTTAGACCACTTCATGTGGTGTGTGAGCCAGGGCTTTCTATAACATACATTCAAGAGAGCTTGATTTCATTTATTAGAGACCTGTATCCAATAAGCTTCAACACACATCACCACTTTTTAAATAATTTCCTTCTAAGTGTCCTGCCTGTCTTGCTCCCATTCCAGCTTCTTGCATGACACTGATAGTTCCCAGTTACTTGTTTGATACAGAACTATATGAGCAGTCTGAATAAGAAACCGAATAATATATGCCTCTAACACAATATATATATAATTCCATGACCTTTCAGTTGCATCAGTACACTTGCTGGACTTGTCCTTGTAACACACTTCGGCTTGTGGTGGTCCCAAACCACATTTACAAGAAACTTGGGTTTTATATCCCTGAATATGATTTGAGCCCCTCCAAATCCACACTACTGGAAAACTGCCTGATTTGAGGTGTCCTAGCATAGTGTCCAACACAAGACTTCATTTTTTTGCAAAATGAATTATTATTATTATTATTATTATTATTATTATTATTATTATCATTTTCAGTAATACAGGGAACTTGTGTTACAAATGCTCAAAGAAACTTTGGGCTATCACAAATTATAAACTGACACAAAGAGGAGTCCCCTTCTAGAAAACATTTAGCGAGGAAGTAGATTGCTCTTACCATGGTTTTATCTAGGAGCATGTATTTTGAATGGACATATAAAATATGAGGTCTTACTATTAGAATTTGATTTAAATTATTATTTAAAGTGTTTTTCACTACTCATATCAGTGATGTCTTGCTCCATTATTGCTATACAGCAGGAGTGGTCAGTTTGTGGTTACAGACCAGACACACGACAGGCTTCTTTAGTTGTAATGAATATTTGTGAAGGAAGGAAGTTGTTATGGCTTGATTAAAGATTGGTCATGGAGTTCCAGTTTCTCAGTTTTGAGGACGGAAGTTCCACCCACGTACATGCCTTGTAGTGTCCCTTTTATTGTTACACATGGTTTGCTGAAGTGTTCTTGATTCTCATGCAGCAGGCCTATCTGCAGACTCAATTCTCTACTCTACACAGTCATGGAAAATTGAGGCAATCTATGCAGATTCTTTGACTCTGTTGGCTGACCGTCGTCTTTAAAAGACAGTTTGTATT
The DNA here is from genome assembly GCF_964270895.1 of Podarcis filfolensis. Taxonomy (NCBI): domain Eukaryota; kingdom Metazoa; phylum Chordata; class Lepidosauria; order Squamata; family Lacertidae; genus Podarcis; species Podarcis filfolensis. The sequence continues at coordinate 65,164,397 of NC_139609.1, forward strand.
ACTGGAGAAAACAATTAATTCTCCTGCAATAGTGTATGATGCAATGTGGCCTAGCTACTACAGTGCCATTAACTTCACTATGTCTACCTAGCCGCCTAGTGGGGTGGGGTGGAGGGGTTTGAGGGGGAGATACAACATTAAAAATATACAACTTCGCAAGTTCATCATGGGGGCTATGTTCTGCAGAGCAGGGAAGAAGAAGTGGAGTCACTGGAGTTGTTGCTGAGGGAGAGAAGTGGCACCAAAGAGCTGAACATTCTCTGATCAAAAGATGGATGTGGGGAGTCCTGAATGTGAGGAGGGAGAACTTGAGGCAGTCGATGCTGTAGATTGCTGGTCTTAAGGGGCCTTAACTTTAAGCATGTTCTGCCTGCTAAGAACAATCTGATGTAATACATCTGTGAAAGATTGTGATAATTCCTTGTCTTCTAGCACCCTCTGTTCTCAAGAAAAATCATTGCTCTCTCCTAAGCAGCAGTGTGAATTTGTAGATTCATCAGGTACTGCATATTAAGGCCAAACTACAGAGAGGATGTGATTTAGCGTAGGAAAGGCACACCTCTTCCTCTAACATTCTCCTGAAATGGCTCTTCCCCATTATAAGGGCTGTTAGGCTGCCATTATGCATTTGCATGTAACATGCAGTTTAGCTCTCGGTATAGGCAACAGTGACATCTGTAACACCTGTTATTCTTTAAAAACTACCCAATGAGGGTGGGGTGGTCTATACATGCAGAAGAATGTGGAGGTAGAATCCTCAGGTAGCATAAATAGAATGCACCAGTTTAGGCAGCATTTCTGAGTACTCTGCATAAAATATTAGGGCTTTTGGGAAACAGGCTCTAACCCAGCCAGCTGTTTTTGCTGTTGTTGCTTGCACAAGACTGTTTTATGTGGTGGCACACTCTTAATTACTCTCACATCTGAAATGGTACACTCCATTATATATCTTAGGCACTCTTACCAATTCATTTTATATCTGCAGTCTTTTTATTTCTAGGTGATTACAGTTTGAAGGTGAACTGCAGTGTGCTTGTCTCCAGTTACAGTAGACCATATTGTCCATAATATTGAATTTTAAAATAAGTAACTGCATCAGTTTTCTTAAATAGCTATCCTGACCATTTTGACACTAGGGGTACTTCCAGGTAGGGACTTAATTTGCAAACAAGTCAATTAGATATTGGAAATGGAGTGTTGGCAACTGTTTTTTTGTTTAAAAAGACTGGATTTCCCCAAGAAAGGGCAAATTTCAAGTAAATGGAGGGAAATATGGGCTAGCATTTTGATGCCAGTATCATCATTTGCATGCTGCAAAATAAAAAATAAAAATAAATGTGTGAGGAGCACCGTTCCCACAATAAACACCTTTTGTGGAAAGAGCCTGGCAGTTTAACCTTTTTAAGTTACCTTTTTACAGGTGCTATATAAATATCAATCAAGTGCTGAATGTTGGGAGTTCCCCCAGGTCTGTGGATATTTGTCTGTTATACATGCATGTGGATATTTGTCTGTTATACATGTTTTAGCCACATAAGTATCCATGCTTAGAATGAATTTGCTGTTAGCATGATATAGCTGTGGGAAATAGGATCTGGTTATCAGGCCATATCCAGAATTCCCTCACCTTGTAGACCAGGCATAGGCAAACTCGGCCCTCCAGATGTTTTGGGACTACAATTCCCATCATCCCTGACCTCCGGTCCTGTTAGCTAGGAATCATGGGAGTTGTAGTCCCAAAACATGTGGAAGGCCGAGGTTGCCTATGCCTGTTGTTGACCAATTTGACAAGTGGGTGAAACTGCCCACTTGTTAATCACTTGATGACATAGGATGACCCATAGAAACCTTTTTGCTTTGTGGGATGCAGCTCGATTCTTCTACATTTCGGCTCTGGCTTCAAGTTTCTTGCACCTGATGTTGGATGTGGGAAAGCCAGGTGTGGTTTGTGCCAAGTGGCTTGGCAGGCCAGAGGTTCCTCACCCCTTGCATAAATGATTACTATGATGCATTTGGTCCGTTTTATACTCTGGTAGTTGGCACAGGAAAACAGCACATTGTTTTAGGTTATCTCGAGTTAAAGAACTCTACAATTTATTCACTTTGAATGTGCCAATTTTCAAATAAGCTTAATGATTGTTTTTAAATTTTTAATTCTGTGATGTTAAAATGCAGTGTGAACACTTTACATTGTCTAATTTTTTCTTGTAGTGAATTGCTCTTTCAAATTAGCTGTTATAATAACAGATGGACTGTTGATATGACATTTTATCAATTAACACTGTCAGGTGAAAATGTGGAGTTGTTAGAATCACTTAGTATGGCAGTTTGCACTGTTTCTGGTTCAAGGAAATGTGTGGTGAAGTTCTGTATACAACAGTTTTCAGAAATGTCCTAGAAAGTTTGACTATTTAGGCAGAATTTTCCTGTTGTCCAGTTAAGCTTCTCACTGCTATGCAAGCGCTTATACGGACATAATTAGTTGGACACTGTCCTACAGCAGCAACATCAAAAGCAGAAAAAACTTGAAAATCCACAGTTGGACCGCGCCTTTTTTGGAGCCAACCAAAGTGTCACAGAAGTGTGGCAAGTTTTGAATTTTCGAGAACTCTTAGTCAAGATGTTAAAGAAAGCAGCAAGTTAGGGGGTGGGGAAGTAGGATGCAGCCAAGAGGCAAGATTGTAGATTGTGGGCGGTTATTGGGTTATGTTTGGATGGTGTGCAGGAAGTTAAAAGAATCAGGTGAAGCTGAGTTGCATAATATTGCCTAGTAGGTGAAGGGGATATAACCTCAAAATGAATGTAATAGTCATTGTGATAGAATAGGGTTAACACCACTGAGTGAGGTTGGCCAGTGGGCAGGAAGGCAGAGTTCTTTGCAAAAGGGCATTCAGACAGATCAATCTTGGCCCTACAGATGTGGGGAGATAAGGATGTGATCTTTTGCCCAGAAAATGTTTCTCACCCCTGCTGCAGAAAGTAAGTGCTTCTACAGCCTCCCTAGCTACCCATTAATTGCATCACTCCTGCTGCTCTTCCACACTAGCTGTGCAGAGAGGACACCAATCAAGATGTGGTAGCAGCAGGGAATATTAGCATGATGTCATAGAAACCAGCCTACTCTCTCTCCCAGTCACAATTCACAAGCATGCTGTCTGGAAGCATTCATTAGTTCCCCTGCACAGGCCTCTTATGGCTCAGGGGAGCAGCAGCTGAGCAGACACCTGCAGCCTCAAGCTGCTGTGCTTCTCAGATTTGGTTCTAATCCCTAGCAGCATAAACACAGTCATCAAACAAGTCTTTGGTTTCTAGTGTTTTTGAAGACAGGACAAGGAAGGAAGGATTTTTTGTTCAAATTGCAACAGTTGGCCAGCACCATACTTAAGTTGCCATGAGACTAGATGGTGCAGAAATCTTTAAATAAATAAATGTAGAACCCATAGGCAAAGGAGCATGTTGAATAACTCATCTGGGATAAACAAGTTTTAATACTTGTTAAAACTCAGGCTGATGGTGAGATGTGTGATGATGTCAGCTGCCCTATCTCTTTTGGGAGTGGAGTCTAGAAAACTTCTTCCCAATCAGTCAGCTCCACTGTGCAGACAATAGGCTAGGGTTTCTAAGACTAGGGTTTCCAGGTATTCCTAGCTCCTCCCCATGCAAAAGAGACAGGAGCTGGGAAAAAGTTTAGACTGAAAAATAGCAATCCATCATCTGTGTAGTGGAGCAGGCTTCTTGTGGGGATTGTCTGGACTCCATTCTAGAGATGAGACAGCTGAACTCATCCTGCTTGTCAAACTCCTCTCCTTCAGTTTTGAGTTTGACTTTGCACTGAATATTAGTCTGGATTACTGGAACAAATAAGGTAATGCAGTTTTAAACGTTTGTTTTTCACTTCTGTTCAGCCCAGTTAGCAGCTGTTAGCATTCCTTAGTAGAATATTTCAATGCAATGCTTTTGCAAACATTATGTAATGTAATGTTAATCCATCTTTATTTTAACTTTAAGTATTTACATACTACACATCAGAAAGATCACAAAGTGGTTTACAGTAACGGTCAGGCAACAAAGTTAAAAATACAGTATGTAAAACAGATAAGGCACTATTAAATGTCAAATATAAATAGGACACAAAATAATCCCATAAATTGAAGCAGACCAAACAAATCTACCATATGCTTAGGTGAATACATTTTTTTTAAGATGCTGACAGAAGTTTAACAAGGATGTAGCTTTCAGTGCCCCTAGGGAAAGGAAATTCCATAGCTAGGGTGGCACTATTGAGAAGGCCCAATCTTGAATCCCCACTATGATTTCCACTCCTTTTACTGATGTGCAAATAAACCATCACATTGGTGATGCAGACAAAAAGCCTTAGTGTGTCAGATATGGTATTGCAAACCTCCCTTTGGAATTTGAGAATAGACCATAAACATGTAAAATCTTATGCAAATGCTTGGGTGTCTTTAATATAGCTATTGATATTTCAGCCTCTTAATGTTTGGCAACCCCAAATTTGAGTTTCTTGCTTCCTTTCAGGAACGTGAGTCAAATATGCTAGTGTTTTTCCCCTCTAATAAGTAGAGGTGTATGTATCTATCCATATGAAAGTTCATAAATGACTTTGTTAAGATTATATTCACTGAACTGAATTCACTGAATTTGACTAGGAAGCTTGTAGAAATCATTCACCGTTGTCTTTAAGCAAGCACCACTGACTTTTAAATGTTTGGAAGACTGTAGTATTTCAATAGAGTGTGATCATCTGTATATTGAGCTCCCCTTTAGATATAGTTTGGAAATTTCAACAGGTACAGAACACAGCTGTTTGATTATAGAAAGTGGTAAAATCTATTACCACATTTCACCATTTTTAAAAACAAACAAACTTGCATCTAGTTTGTTTTTGAAACCCACTTCAAAGACTCACTCGTATAAACTCTCCCTTCCAAAATAGCCCTGTTTCATTCTTATGAATGCCTGATTGTCATTTTTAAGCAGCAGGATATTTACTGTAGTAGTCTAGGAACTTTGGAATGCACTCTTTTCAAAAAGTAGATGAACTATAATTTCTCTGAGTCAAAAGGAAGCCATTAGAAAAAGCACTGCCATGTAGGCTTATTAAGCAGACCACATTGTGTTTAGCGTGCTAATTAACATTCTTGCATATCAAAAGACTTCTCAGATAAAAGTTTTAATGTCTTTCATTCTGCCAAGGTAAATAACTGCAAAAAAGCCCTGGCATTTTGACAGATAACTTTTAGATAGAATCTGTTCTGCTCCCTCACCATCCTAAGACTATTTGTTCTTACTTCCATCATTTATATTACTTCTGTTTACTATCTACACAAAGCCAAATATCAAAGAATATTGTAAATAGCCATAGTTAAGATGTTTTAAATATACTAATTACACACAGGTACAGAGTAATCTTGTATAAAAAAAATTAGGGAAGGGATCTGGGGTGATTTTAATCAAAGTTATAAGCGAAAAGTTCCCTGCTCTGACTTACCTTCAGTCCTAATAATAAAGGTACTAAAAAACAAGGCCTCCTGCAGATCTGAATGGATAATATGGCAGTGGGTTACTCGGGCACACAATTTATATATTGTTATTTAGCAAAGAATACACTCAGCCCCGGGCATGACTGCCTTCCTCCTATGGGCAGAGGATTGATTACCAACTGTTTTGACTGTCTGACTGCTGGAACAAAGGTTCACAGAGAAGTGTAACATTTTTCTTCCTTTTAAGAAGACTTCCAAAGCCAACTTAAAGAGAGTGGCCACCAGGTCTTTTATTTAGAAATAAAGTATGGCTTCTCATGCAAATGTATTTTTTCATCCATTCAGAGTAGCAGAATGCTGCAGTATCGGACTCTTAAAGTCATCATCTATATGTATGTATAATCTCTATCACATTTTAAGTGTGTGTGTGTGTATTAAATGAAAAGGGATTTTGTTACCATTGCTGTCTAGTAGTTGAACTAGAGAAATTGCTTTCGAAACATGAGATTCTTATACTTTCTACTAAGCTGCTTAAATATTATTTGATATATTGGTACGTTTGTGTGCTGTTGCCAGGCTTCCTTCCTTTTCTCTCTAGGATTCTGTTGTTGGCATCAGTCTGTCTCAAGAGGCAATCGAGTGTGCCGCTGGGGGTGAAGTCAAACTGCTGGAGAATCACTGCACCTGTTGTGACTGCAGAGACCAATAACTCATAACTATTGCTTCCTATGTTGTTTTTGCTGCATTAGCAGTACTGAAGTCCCCTTCCTTGGGCGCAAGCTTGGGCAATGTGTATGGAGGTCGTGAGCTGCCCAGAAGACAAGACTCCCCTCTTGACCTCACTGAAGTGGTTCAAAGGAAAGCAGAGCAATACAATACATTTGGCACCAGCTTGGCTGAAGCAGTTGATGGAAGGAGATGTTCCATAATGCCATCCAACCACCTTAGGGACTCCACTCTGGATTTGTGTAGAGTTTACTCCTTAGCGTTTTCTTCTCCCAAACATGTCCCACAAGGCAGTGGGTATGGATTTTTCCTCAGTGTTTACTCCCGAAGCCTTTCTAATGAATGTTTATAGCTGGAAGGAAGTGGAGGTTTAGGATCAGTTTTCCTTCTCCTAGGTGGGCTACCTTCCCAGGTTGATGAGCCCCTGCTGCCCCTCATTTCTCTCTACAGCACGTGTAGTAACCACCTTCTTGGCCATTGGACCCACCCACTATTGGTCTTGTCTACCTAATCTGCTGCAGCCTGTCTTCGTATGCAGGGAAAGTCCCTAACTCACTGAATGTTTGAGACCCATTGACTACCCTCACCTGACTTAGCTGACTAGTCAAAGCCATTTCCCAGGCTGTGGCCACTGTCATATGCTGACAGTTTCTAGGAGCCACAGATGAGAGATGAGTGCAGGGTGGAGACCAAAGGTGGACAAACTACTCCAGAAGGACCATGACGTGTCCCCCATCAGAAGTGCTACCCCTCTCCTAACATACCACCAGACATCCCTATATATTTCAGAAACCCTGTGAAATAACTTTAAGTAGCATTTTCTTAAACCTTATATAGATTATATAATGCAGACAATAAAGCAAGTTTCTCATCTTATTGAGAATGAATCGTTATTTCATATATTTCTTTTTGAAATATGAGTAAGATGGGGAAAAGGATTGTTCAAACAAGTGATTTGCTTTTTGAAAGCTGAGTGTAAAACATATTAAAATCCAACAAATGTTATGTTCTCAAACAAAGGTGCTGTTGAAAGTTGATAAGCTGCTGCAAAGATAATACATGCTAAGTTTGAGTATGTTCTTAATTGACTCATTAAAATTATATGAATGGATATAAATAAAGAAGCAAATACGCTGAAGATTGTATGGGACTGTAAGAAGTTGTGTATATGTCTGCATCTTTTTCCAGTCGTAGCTATAGCAGTTTGGAGGTGGCACTGGGGGCTGCAGGGTTAGGGGGAATCAGCAAAAGTCTCCTTCCCCCTGGGTTTGGGATCTGTCCACTGGATAAAACCCTTTCATGTATTAAAATAGCTTTCCCATAGGTGGAAGTGGTCTTATCAAATTCTGTTGCAGGCCCTTAATCTTGCCCTAAAAACTTCTTTTTTCTGCTGCTTTTGACCAAGGATTTCAATTGGGCTGCTATATTTTTGATGCTGTTTTGCTTCTAACAATTTTTTGTGATTTTTTTGTTTTAACATGGTTGATTGTGATATTGATTAACTATTGTTGATTGGCTTTAAATTTGTCTTCTATACTGTTAATGTTCTGGAAGATTCTTTGGGAGGGTTTGGACCTAAAAGGCGGTTTATAAATAACCTAAATTTACTGATAAATAGCCCTTAGTATTTAATGTTGGTTCCGGTTGTGTTGTGGTTGTAAGCACTAAAGCACTCTGTAAAGGTAATCATCTTGCTCTCTAGGATATTCCAGGCAGCTTAGTTTGGGTTGTGCTGGCCTCAGAGGATCTCCTGGTATTGCATGCTTTTGTGTTGTAGTTTTTAGAGCCATATCATTTTGAATCATAGCACAAACAAGTAGAACTCTTAACTCTTACCTAGGAGTAAGTACCATTGAAATTGGTGAGCATTACACCTGAGTAGACATCAAAAAGGATCCTGAGAGTTTCTTGGGGTTTCAAAAAGAAGCAATTTCACATTCATTTTATTGGCCACACTTTGAGACAAGTGTGGAAAAAAATAGATTACAGGGCACTACTTTCAATAGCTTTCAGTGGTTGGCTTGTGTTAGTGTTCTGCCATATATCCAAAGACTTGGCTGCTTTTCAAATGACTTTGCTGTACTTGACAATATTTTCAGATGACTGCATTGATGTGAAACTAAATTGTGGTGCAGCAAACTTGTAAATGCAAGCCTTTAATGTGTGTCCCAACAGACCAAACTACTCCAACTGGTTTTTAATAGTTTTCTGGTAAACCACTAGGCTGGGATATTTTAGTTGTTACAAGCTAATTGTTCTGGATATGTCATTCTGGAAGCTTTTGATTTTCAGAGTGCACATATCTGAATGTTCTTGTTCTTGTTTAAGGTGGTCTGTCTAACACACTCACAAATTAACAATCCATTCTAATGAAGCTGAATGTTAGAAAATTCAGGACAGACAAAAGAAAGTACTGTTTCATGTATGAAACTATGGAATTTGTTCTCACAAGAAGTACTGATGGCCACCAGATGGCTTTAAAAGAGGATTAGAAAAATTCATGGGGGATCAATGGCTGCAAACCATGATGACTGTGTTCTGGATTAGATGGACCACAAACATAATCCAGCAGGCTCTTCCTTCTTCCTTTCTTTAATAACTCACTGAGTGTTTGAGACCCATTGACTACCCTCACCTGATTTAGCCGACCAGTCAAAGCCGTTTCCCAGGCTGTGGCCACTGTCATATGCTGACAGTTTCTAGGAGCCACAAGTGAGAGTTGAGTGTAGGGTGGGGAGCAAAGGTGGAGAAACTACCCCGGAAGAAGCATGTTGTGTCCCCTATCAGAGATGCTACCCCTCTCCTAACATACTGTACCAGAAATCCTTATATATTTTAGAAGACCTTTGGAATAATTTTAAGCAGCATTTTCTTAACCCTTATGCAGACAATAAAGCAAGTTTCCCTGTTTCCCATTTTATTGAGGATATACATAGTGGCACTAGATTCTAAGTCAACATACATTTGCATCACACCTAAAATCATCCTTGAGATACCAAAAAAGCACACATCCAGCCACAGAAGAGGAAAAGCCCCCCCCCCCCGTTCTGTATGGGCACAGGTGCTAGTAGGCTCTTAGGAAGCTAGTAGAAAACAGCCAACTACCAAGTGGACTAGTGGAGGACTGAACCAATCCTAGTAGCCACTGAAGGTCTGGGTGGATTGTGGAGAAAGATTATTTCCTTCCTCTGCCAGCCCAGAAATCAATTATGCTAGGAGAAAAGGAATAGAGCAACCTGTGCTTCCTTCACCAGCATGTTCACTCATTGCTACAATTCCTGATTGCGTATACCTACCAAGCTACTGCTTAAATACAAGGCTGCTAACAAACAACTGGCTAGTTGCTTAATTTCTTTTAATTTTAAAATATTTATACTCTGTCTTTCAGGGTAAAATTCAAGGCAGCTTACATAGTTTAAAGTTGCTGCTTCAACAGTAATACAGGAATAATAATAAAAAGAACAGAACTAAAAAACACACATCCAGCCCAGAATGTCAGCTGTAATGTAATGCAATCCTGTGCATTTCAAATGAAGAACTGAATGATTTTACAAAAACTCTTGGCATTTAAAAATCCCTTTAACTGCTAGTCTGAGCTCAGAGCCCTATCAAAGAACAGATTGCAGGGGGAATCTACCCCTTACCTGCATGGTGCTTAATTCTCTTCCCCAGGATCTGGAAGCCTTGGGAATTCGTGATAGCTCCCAACTATCAAAGATGAAATCACCGGCCCCACCTTCACAAGTGTTCCTTTAGGCCACTTGCCCTGCTTCCTGCAGAATTTGTTGTGGATGAACTGTAAAACCTGCTTAAGCTTCATCATAATTTAATCACTTGATAGATTTGAGAAATGAAGTCTCTGTGGTTAATGAATTTTTGGAATGACTGAAGCAGCTGTAGATTGATAGAAGATGTGTTCTCAGACCTGTAAAAGTCTTCCCCACAACAACCTCACAATGTGTATGACAGCAGTGTCTCACACTGAATGTAACTGACCTATAGAAAGGACTCTGTGAACTGAGAACAGAGATGTTGTTGTCTATGAAAATCCTGCAATAAAAACTATATTTTTTTTAAAAAAAGAAAAAGTTAGTCTGCCGCCTAAAGTAGGAAACTAGGGACTCAGCTACATTAGTAAAGAAACCATTTGAATGTGCTATAAACATGCAACATCAGATGGTGCCAGAGAGCAGGAAAGTTTTATATGCGATTTCCCATAGGGTTTTATTTTATTTTGTTAAAATGATCTAATTTCAGACTTATTTATAGCATTTTTCCCCCTTGTGTATAGATCCACCCTGGTACTCCTCTCAGGACCAGTAAATCTGAGGGAGGGAGGAGGGAGCTGGATTATTTACAGTTGGCATGTCTGTCTTCAGAGGCAATGGAGTAGTGTACCTTTGGAGGTGGGGTGAATTAAAACTGTTGGAAGGTTACAGTGCCTGCTGTGGCTGTAGAGACTGAGATGGGAGAGACATGTTTTACCTTTAACAATGAAAAATAGACATTTGGATCTGTTAATACTGTCAGCTCATCCCAACTACCTTTGAATTGTTTAACCAGTTCATTTTATTCAAATAAGGTGAATTAATTCTTGGAGATTTAAATATCACAATTAACAATGAATTAGCTACAACTAGTAATGATAAAAAAATTTAAAAAATCTGATTCTGCGCTGTTGCTAATACCTATTATATTTCAGTTCATGAACACGTGGCGATTTCTGCACCCATTAGAAAGTGATTTAACTTTTTCTTCTGAAAGTGATTTTTAAAATTTCCAAAATAAATTTTATTTCTGATGATCTCATATAAACCCTTAAATCAACCAGAATTGTTATCTTGACCACCGCAGACTCTAATTAAAGATTTAAAGTAATCCAGAAACATGATTTCACTTGGAAATCCATTATTACTTCAAAATGCCCGCTCATGGTGCACTGTGGCATCCCAATCTTTTCTACCTTCATGAAAGTCTCTCTCCCATCCTTATAGGGCTCTCTTATGCAATTTCTTTATTATTTCTCCCCCTTTCTTATCTGTTCATATTCCCTATGACTGAATGTAAATATTAATATCTAAGAAATTATCAAATTGGTTCTTCATTTACATAGAGAGGCCTACTTTTACCCAGTGTAATTAGTAGAGTGGGAGTTCTCATACTTTCTATGTACAGAGCTCCCTTGCGACAACTGAAAAGTAATTCTACTGATATCTAATACATCTATGGAAAGTGCTAAATATATTTGCCACACTATTTTCCTTGTGGCAAGAACTTCCATAACTCTAATTCCCTCAAGCTAAGTACAGAATTTGCTCTAGAGGTACTCCACCTCTACATTTTAGGAAGGATTTGCTGATCCAGAGGCTCTGAGTAGAGATGGTGTTTTCTATTGTATTTTTTAAAAATAAACAGGTGTTTAAAAATACCTAAATAGTTGGAAAGCATAATACAGCTATCATTTTTAGGTGATTTTATATCTAATGATCAGTCACTGAAATAATATTTTGCATGTTAAACATACACACTCTATCTGTAATAATATTACACAAGGAGAGGTTATTCAGTTAAACGTTTGTACCTAGCTTTGAGATTGCATATATTGGAACATAGAATATCTTGTTTTTGTGAATATAAGAGTTACAGTGAACTCTCTCCTAGAAGAAGAATAACTGAAAAACTGAATCAGACATCAGTGGTGCAAGTTATTAATGCCAAGAGGATTAACATCCAGTTGATTTCCTGTAAAACTGGAGCGCTATTGGGAAATAGCCTAACCCTAAAGTTTTAGGTTTGCACAAAGTAATTTCCTCCTAATGCATGTACTTTAGAGGAATTTATAAATCCTGTTATATAAGAGAGGAGCAGAGTCCCATTTTAATCCAGTAGAATCATGCTTAATAGCTTGTTTCATTTTTTTATTGATCTAAATAATTTGGAAGAAAATAGCTCATCAGACATACTAGTGAGAAGATAAAACCCTATTATACAATTTTACTGATCTATCTTTCAGTGAGATTAGGTTGTAAACTCATTAGTGAAGGGACTTCTCTTTGCCTTTGTGTAGAGAATTCAACTACAAGCATATGTCATTTTCCATTTCCTTACCTACTTGCAGTAGATACCAGTAAAAGGTAGTTGGCAAAGGATTTTGGGTTCCAAAGCCCTGACTGGGTTTTAAAAGACATCTAAAAATGAGCAGGAATGACCTTTATTGGCAAGGAGTTCCAAAGAGCAACGTCTGTCACACTAAAAGTTCAACCCCTAGTACAGGCCAGATGAATTTTAGGGGTATGTGGAGCTACTAAAAGTGCTGCATCAGAAGCGCTCAGTGATTGAGGCTGAGCCTAAGGAATCAAGTGGTCCTTATGGTACTTTGGGACTAAATTGTTTATTGTTATTCTCCATTCCAGGAGGGTGTTGCTGCATTCCTACTGAAGGTCAGCCATTTGTATCTTCAATGAGTGGGTGGGTGTACATAATTAAAATGTGCAAATCTCTGTGAAATGCAGGCTTCTGTAAATAGAGCTTGTTTACAAAATACCTAATCCAGTGGATTTATTTTTTCTCATAGTTAGGGTAATGATAAGTATTTTTTATACAACTAAGGTGCCAAAGTATATCAGCTCTGCTTAATCACTAGATGTTTATCAAAATATCAGTGACAAAGTGATTTTAGTATGTTGTGTTATGTTATGTCTACATTATGTCACATTCACATATGGCAGTGAATACATGACATTCTTGTGCATGATTTCGAGTTTAGCAGCCAAAAAATCCCTTTAAATGTTTGAGTCTAACTTAGAGATGTGGCTATGAAAAAAGAGACACAATCATCTTATTAAATTTTGAATGGTTAAAATGTATGCAAAGCTTGCAATGGTCTTTCCCTTTTCTCCTTACCCTAAATATTCCAGGGTGCCTGAACTTTACCTTAATCAGAATCTGAATCCCCAACTGGATGTTAAGCTCTGTGCATTAGAAAAGTCATCCTGCTAAAGCTGATATTAGTGGGTGAGCCACTTAACCAGCTTACAATGCACTTAAAGGGCTACATGCTGCATATGTATATATAGGATTGGTTTGTGCTGAAAATATATAGACTACTGCTGTCCAGTTCCATAAATTGTGTACTTTAAAGTACTGCAGGTATTTGTAACTTTTGAAAAGACCATAGTTACAGCTCCAAAGGAGTGTTAAGGAAACAACACAAGATATGCTTCAGAATGTAAAAAAAAAAATTTCACTATCAGAAGTGAATAGGCATTCTTTGGCTCTGCTAAAGGGGAGGTGAACAAAGTATCTTCCTCTTTAGCTCATAATGCATCATACAAATTCTGCACAGGTTAGTTTTATACAGTATTCCTTGTCCAGTAAAAATACATTGTGTCTATTTCAAAACACTGTTTACCAGCAGGGCTGTTAAGCTTATATGATGAAACAGGATATATTCTATTATTATTTTTTTGAAAATTGCAGTAACTATTTTAATCTTATTTAAAACAAAAACATTCACATTTTGTTCTGCTGCAAATATTTCAAGACATAAAAGCTTTTACAATCCAGGGATGAATTCACCAGATGCCAAAGACTCAGGTCAATGAAAGCTAGTTCTCCAAAATATTTGTTAGCTTTTAAGGTACCACAAACCCCGGCTATTTTAATAATATATTTGTCTGACATACAAACAAGCAGAATATGTTTTAGTGCTGACTTCATAGAGAGATTTTGTCTGCCAGTTTTTCCTGAGATTATTATTTTACTGATAGATCCTCAAGAGCATTAAGAGATGAACAAACCTTGCCATATGTTAATCGGTATGCAGTAGATAAGGGATTCTTTGGGCATTACTATTTTTGCTTAGGTTTTGATGCCCTATATCAGCATTCCTGAACCTGATGCCTTCCAAAGGTTTTGGACTACAGCTCATATACCCCAGGCAGCATAGCCAGTGGTCAGGGATGATGGGCGTTCATAAAATCTTGAGTGTACCAGCTTTGGGAAGGTTGCCCTAAATTGACTCAGTTTTCTTGGGTCTCTGCTCCTTCCTTACGTAACACTGTTTTAATGATACACAGATGAGTTTATTTTACCATGGTGGTGCTTTTCTGTCACTTCTTTCTAGTTTTTGGGTTGGGATTTTCCTGGATTTTCCTCATACTGTCTGCTGTATATAATGAAAATAATACAAGGAAGAAGAAACATAGCATGACTGCTTGCACACTAGCCCCCCCCCCCCGAAATTGTCATTTTTGTTCATTCACTGATTATGGTGCACCTGGATGCCAGCCTTGTTGCATTCTAGTATTGTGTGTTTTGTGTGCTTTATAACCTAATTTGTAGCAGAGTGAGAGAAGCTGTAACAAAATCAATTGCAAGAAAGAATAGTTTTTATATAGTGTGGTCATGCGAAGTACCATTAGGGCTTTAAATGTTTTCTCTTTGTTGGTGCGGCCCATTTTACTTCTTCCTGACTAGCGACAGTAGATGTGATGTCCGACTACTAACACCTTGTAATGACTGGTTCTCAAAGGTTTTTTGGAACAAACTCAAAGATGCTCAAGCCTCCTATATGGCGTACAGGTTTATTCACTTATCTGAAGATAAGCAAGTAGCAACATACACATAAAGAAAAGTACTGAAAGCACTTGGCTGATTAAGTACTTTTCACTTGAGCTGGCAATCTGTTCATTGATCTTAAAGGACATTGTTCACCACTAGTCTGCTACTGTGGTAAAGGTAAAGGGACCCCTGACCAGTTGCGGACAACTCTGGGGTTGCGGCGCTCATCTCGCTTTACTGGCCGAGGGAGCTGGCGTACAGCTTCTGGGTCATGTGGCCAGCATGACTAAGCCGCTTCTGGCGAACCAGAGCAGCGCACGGAAAGGCCGTTTACCTTCCCGCCAGAGTGGTGCCTATTTATCTACTTGCACTTTGACGTGCTTTCGAACTGGTAGGTTGGCAGGAGCAGGGACCGAGCAACGGGAGCTCACCCTGTCGCGGGGATTCGAACCACCGACCTTCTGATCGGCAAGCCCTAGTCTCTGTGGTTTAACCCACAGCGCCACCCGCATCCGTCTGCTACTATGGTACAATCTATTAATGGATACTGGGCTAGCCTTTCATTTCCCCCAGTATCCGTTTCTGCTCCTACTGTGGAAGGGCTCTCCTCTCCTCTTTTTCCTTTTCACTTCTTAGCACTTGCTGATATTTGGCAGGGTGGGGGATAACAGTGCAAACAGTAGTTGAAGTCTTCCTCAGTCCAGAAACAGAAACAGAAACTGACCTAGAACAATTGAGAGGTGATTCAAGGGAGAATTAATAGGCTATTCATTACTAATTTTTCACGCATGCTCATCATGGTGCAATAAAATGGCCTGAATCTGCAAAGAAGAAATTTTAAGATTACAAGAAACTTTGCTGAATTGGAACTTACTTCTGAGTAGATAGTATATAGACAAATCTTGGACTGGGAGAAGGGCATCACTGGACATTATAGGACTGTATTAAGTGCTTTATGGAACCTCTTTTGATATCACTATTAGTTAATTATGGAAAAGCAATTCCTCAGCATTGCTAAAGAGCTCTAGTAGGGAAACAACCAAAGTAAATTATTGACATTTCCATTTCAAATAGCTTTGGACATCTTGTTCTCCCCCCCCCCCAAAAAAAGGTCAAATTGTCACTTTTAAGTACAGTAGTGATACCCTTCATTCAGTTCTGCTTTAAATGTAGCTCTTGAGTAGCATAGAGATGCTCCCATAATTTGCTATGAAAGTAGCATTTGTTCTGCAATGATGATAAATTGAGGTAATCAACTGAGATGTGTGTTGTTCTTTTCATGAAATGGAAACACAATGGAGATAATTACTTTGGAGAAAAATATCTCTATTATTCCTGCATAATACTGTTAATATTGTTTGGAAAATATCCTACTATTGACTTCAGATATCCTCCAGGCTTCTAAAAAATATTAATTTAATATATTTAAATACTGAATTTTTTAAAATCAATCAATCAATCAATCAATCAATCAATCACATAGCATAAAACACAATCAAACATTGAGGTATCTAAATATGTTTTGTGTGCAGAAGAGAAGGCTCTGTAGCTCAGTGATAGAATATTTGGCTTTCATGAAGAAAACCCTAGGTTCATTCCCTGGCATTTCCAGGTAGGTCTGAATTTGACAAGAGTTGCTGCCATCAGTATAGACAATACTGAGCTAGATGGACCTCACTATAAGGCAGCTTCCCAGGTTCATAATCAAGTTCTTCATTTTCCTTACTTATCTGTAGCCAGCGGGATTTCCCTTCAGCCATCTGGCTTACCCAGCAATTTACTGAATCTGTACATTTAATAAATAAATAAATTTCTATAACACCCTTCCTCCAAGGAACACAGGGCAGTTTACAATACAAACCCTCTCCAAAAAACAAAAAACAACAAAGAAGCAAAAATAATAACTCCCCTTCCAGTTTAAAAGGCTATGGGAGAAGAGGAATGTTTTTGCCTGGCAAATAAAGATATGTAACAGAGGTGCCAAATGAGCCTCCCTAAGGAGAGAATTCCATAAATGGGGAGCCCACAGTAAAAGGCCATTCCTGTGTTGCCACCCTTTGGACTCCTCACGGAGGTGGCACACAAAGAAGGGGCTCAGATGATAATTGCCTCAGATGATAATCACAGGGTCAAGGTTAGTTCATATAGGGAGAAGCATTCCTTGAGGCATTGCGGTCTTGAGCCATTTAACCAGACAGAGGGCCTTCTTGGTAGTGGCGTCCGCCCTGTGGAACGCCCTCTCCCTAGTTGTCAAGGAAATAAACAATTCTCTGACTTTTAGAAGACAGGCAGCCCTGTTTAGTGTTTGATGATTTATAGTATTTTTAATACCCTATTGGAAGCTGCCCAGAGTGGTTGGGGAGGCCCGGCTAGATGGGTGGGGGTTGTTTGTTTGTTTGTTTGTTTATGGCTTTGTAGATCAAAACCAAATTTTTGAATTGGGCCTGGAAACTAATTGGCAGCCAGTGCAGTCAGACCAGGACCGGTATAATATGCTCAAACCAATTTGCCCCAGGGAGTAACCTGGTCACTGAATTCTGCAGCAGCTGAAGTTTCTGACCCATCTTCAGAGGCAGCCTACTACACATTGCAGTAACCTTACCTAAAGGTGATGAGAACATTGATGACAAAAGTTATGCTATCCTTGTCCATATATGGGTACACTTGTGCCACCAGTCAAAGCTAATGAAAGGCACTACGCACCACCAAGGTCATTTGAGCATCAAGTGACAGCAGTTAATCCAGAAGTACCCCCAGAGTATTTCAGAGAGAGTATAACCCCATCAAGAGCAGGCAACCTCCGGTCTAGCCATCCGGTCTAGGGAACCACCCACTAACAGTGCCTCAGTTTTATTTGGAATTGTGGCGTTTGCCTCCTAGGTGGGTCATTAGGAAAGGGTTAAATGAGTGAGATGTGATTGGCCAGTGGGAATGCAAGGGAGGAGCAAAAGTTAGAGTGGGAGGTTTTGAAAGTCAGTTGAGGTTTGGGAGTTGAAGAAGGAAGAGGGAGGATTAGGTGTGGGTTGGTAGAGTTGTATTGTGAGAGAGTGAGAGGAATTGTCAGGTGGAGTCAGATAGATAGTTGGGAATAATCAGTTTAAATCTGCAGGTGTGGCGGTGGATACAGCACACTGTTGTGTTGCCTCAGTCATCCAATCCATTACTGAGGCAACACAACAGTGTGCTGTATCCACCGCCACACCTGCAGATTTAAAGGAAAAGTACAGCTGTGTGTTAAACAGCACAAAATCAAACCCTGAGGAACTCCACATTGGGGGCGTGGTGCTGAGAGTACTCCCTCGCCTACGGAGTGAAGCCGCAAGCCATTGACAGAGAGCGCCAACTTCTTCCAAGACCGATTGGACTCTAAAATATAAACCCGTGAGTAATACGGAGATTGGAATCTTAAAAAATTTTAATTTTGGATTTGGAACGAGCGGGAAGGGGCTAAAAAGGAAGTCCACCCCCCCCCTCTTTGTAAACAATTTAAAGCAAAGGACTGGGCAGCTAAGGTCGAGAGAATTTGTTTCTTGTTTCTTTTTAATGAAAGATCCTGACTTCACGGTTTTGACACTATAAGAAGATTTACTGGAGGATAAAAAGAATTTTGGGAGCTGAAATTTCACACACCCCCCCCCCAGACCCGGGAACGTCCTATGAGAAAGCCTGTTGTATTGAGGATTTTGACAGCTGTCAAGTGAGCTGTCAGCTGGAAAAAGAGAACATTGTTTCTGCTGTTTTTGCTGGTTTATTTGGTACAACTTGTTGAAAATAAGGAGGGCTGATCCAAAATAACTGGACTTTTGGTTTTGAGCCGAAAGGAACATTAAGGAACTAAAATCCCCCTAGAGGGGTAATAGGGACACTACACCACAAAAATGGCTGGAGTATGTAAAATCCAAGCAGAATTGGACAGAGCACTCCTTCTCTTGGGAAACTTGCAAGATGAATACAATGCTTTGTCTACAGAGGTATCATTACTACACTGGACAGTAAACAACAGTTTTGAGCCTGATAAGGACTTGAAACAGGAAGCCTATTCAACTGAACAAATAAATGAAACTGAAAGTGTAGATATGATGGAGCAATATGTTGTTTTTGAAGAAAATGAAGGAGGAGCAGGAGATTTGCAGGAGTCAAAGGAGAGTTACAATATGAGGCCTGACATGATGATAAAAAAGGACAATAAAAATTGGATGTGGAAAGCCTGGTCTGAATGGGACTTTGGAAAATGGAGAGATCCCCTTTGGAGGAGATCTGAAGACCTGAGGATTACAAATTTGTTGAAGGTGAAAGCTGGAGCTTTGGGGACATATGGATCTGAAAGAAATTTGAAACAAGAGTTGGAGTACCCCATAGGCTTTGTTTTTAAGTATGGAGGACTGGCTGGAAGCAACATGGAGTCTGTTGGGCCGGAGCCCCTCCGAGACTTGGGGCTTAACATCAAGGACTATCAAAGAGACCGGCAGAAAGGAACTGAGAGAGATATAAGGGCCTCGGACGTGAGATCTCCAGGCTAAATAAATAACATAAAGACTGATGGATATTGGTTGGGGACTGGAACCGGGAGAAGGGTGGGTGGAGGTTGGGAATCCAAAGGGTACATAAGGATAATTTGCTTTTTATATTTTGTTAGTGGTAAGGAAATTGGGTAAATCGTGGAAGGGAAATTTTGGTCGACTTTAGGAAATAAGCTTAAGAATAATTAATGAGGTATAAGTATTGATGTGTGATTTTAATAAGGTAAAATTGGTTTTTTCTTTTTAAATTAATTGAAAATAAGGCTGTTAGAAATAAATTGAGGAAATGGAAAAAAGAAGTAAAGTAAAACAATAGTATGTTAGAACAAATGTTTAAGTTAAGGTAAAGAAATAAGTTAAGGACTTGCTGAACTGACAATTTAAGTTGGAATACAAGAAGGGGAGGTGTGAGGAGGTCTGAGAAATAAGGTTAAGAATAATAAGTATCAGAAACTTTATGTGGTTTTTTCTATTTTTTTTTCTTTGTTTAGTTTTGAATATTATGTATTTTTGTGTTTTTTTTTCTGTTTTGTTTTGTGTATTTCTTGTTTTTGTTTGTTGTGTGTTTCTTGAAAATGCCAATAAATATTTAATAAAAAAAAAAAAGAGGAACTCCACATTGAAGGTTCTACAGGGCTAAACAGCAGTACCCAAACATCACCCTCTGGAAACTATCATCTAAGTAGGATTGGAACTACCTGAAATTTGAGTCTTGAGCACATTTATTTGTATCAACTTTTGGAACCATGTCCTATGGTACAATAAAGAGTTAACCATTTTTTCTACCACCTATAATTTGTGAAACTGGTCACTTATAGTTGAAATTAAGTAGTGAACTATTTTTTTCTGAGGACTATTGACCAAGGTTTCCAGATTTCTGTGTACCGTATGTTTTCAGACATACACATGCTGTTTTTTTTACTCTGGACAAACAGTAGCTTGGGCCCAGGTTACACAAAACATATTCTCATATACCAGTGGTTCTCAAAAGGTATGGTATGCCACACTGGTGTGGCAGGAGAGGATGGCATGTGTGGCAGGAAGATTCAAGGACAATCAAAGAAACATTTAAACATTTCATGTAGTATAGTATAGTATAATCAATAAAAAAATTATTTGCAGAATATTGATAGATATCTTTGCAAAATCAAGCACTGCTAGGAGTTGTTTCTTTTTGTTTTCCAGTATATTTCTTATCAATAAAAAAATCAGTGTGGCATGAGCAATTTTTTATTCCGAAAGTTTGGCCCAAAGAAAAGAGTTTGGGAACCACTGCCCTATACAATTCTTCCCAGGTACTAAAATCCTCAGGTGAGCAGTGGTGGAGGAAGGGTGTGTGTGGGCCACTCTGGGTGTCATCACTGAGGGAAGTGATAAAATGACAAAAATATGAGTTTTAAAAAACAATAATAAATTGGGCTCAATAAACTTTTTAGTTCAGTCAACAAGCATAACGAAACGTGGCTGGCACTGGGCGCCAGCTCTTACCGTGGGGCCTGCAGCGTGCCTGAGCCACACGTCTCTCCTGGTTCCACATTGCCTGAAACTGCAGTGTGGGGCTTGCGTCTGCCCTCCACCTCTCCCTCAGCTGCCCTACAGCTGAGGGGGAGGCGGCGGAGAGGCTCCATACAGCGTGCCCTGCCCTCATGGCTAGCTTGCCTCACTTCCTGATGCAGGATGCGCGGGCCACACCCGGCCCCCGAGCAGCTAGCTACGCCACTGCAGGTGAGTACCTTCTTTTGGTCCAATCAACATCGGAAACACAGTTGACTGTGACATGAGAGAAAGCCCATATTGTGGGCTCCCTCTTTGTTATCCTTCCATTACCTCCTTATTCAGATAAGCCTTTGAAAATTAAAGTGCAGATGATGCTGATCACTGGGCTGTTGGGTTTTTTGTCATGGGCTAGAAAATCAATGTGTGCAATGGTCAGTATTGATACTGCTGATCTGAATATTAGAATGTCTTTCCCTTTCATTCAAGTGAGTTTTTCCAGTTCAAAATGGCTAACTGTAGAGTGAATTTCCCCTTTCTCCTTGCTTCCAAGTTCTTTGTTCTGGAAATAACATATACCTGGAAGCAATATCAGTCTACCATCTGCTCCCCCGAACATCGGAACCCAATTTTGGACAGTGAACTGACTTCTGTAATTCTTAACTAATCATGTATGTAAGTATTTGCTGCCTTTTGCCAGCTTAGGCAAGGCAAAGACTGATGTCTTTTCAGCCTAGTTCAGAAATAGTCTCTTTCCATTTACAGATGAGAACTGTGAACATCATTTTCTTTTTAATGCAGTATTGTGAATTTTAAATGGTAAACCATGTCTAACATGATTTGGTTTTCATACTCATGACAGACAGATATTTTAGGATTCTTTTCATAAAAGGTTGGTATCCACACGGGTCTGTAGTGGGAGTTCTGTCTGAGAGTTCTTGGAGCTTTGAGGAAAAGTGAAGAGACTGGGGAGCTTCTCCCACAACGACAAAGCCAGAAATAGCCAAAATGCAAACGGGTTTTGCTAAAACAACTGAAGCCATTGCCCAATGCAAGTGATGTTCTATCTAGAAAGCTCTAATATTCCTAGAAAAAATATACATTGGGTCCTTTTCTTATTCTCCGTGGTGTTCCACTGTCCCATCACATCTATTCAGGTTACTTCGCAAATATGATGGATTTTACAAATGAGAGATGTTGGAAAACAGATGTTGTATCACTGTAGTACGCAGCAGTGTACTAACAACTGCTTAGTTAACAGTTTTTGGCAGTCAGGCACACATGTAACACAATAAGCACAGCATGGGGAAATAAAAAGAATTTTCTGAGCTTCAGAACATTGGCAGCAAACATAAAGTCAAACATCTGTGTGGGCAAAGTGCTGATTATATTAGTCATACTGAGGTCAGAGGGACTGCCATAGAAATTTTTAACCATGTAAGATAAAAATTGTGTTTATTTGAGGTTCCCTTTTATGCTCTTATGTTTATTTGTTATTGTTAGCAATGTGGTTGATGTTTTGATGTGTGATGTGTATAAAAAAAAAAACTATACATGTGCTTAACTGCTAAATGAGGGTGATTTGTCTAGCTTCTAATGTAGCTATGAGGAAATGAAAGGGCAAGAGTCATTTAATGTTTAACTTTGCTATTGTAGCAATGCAGTACAAAACACTACGCCTACATGTTTTGTGTGACTGATAGTCATTTATGTTAGCTTCCCTAGTTATAAAATTCAATAAAACGTCATCATATTTACCACTGCTGGCACTATTTGTCTGCATTTTCACCCAAAGCCTTCATTTTTCTCTTAGCTCAGTTGAATTTAGGATTAGAATAAAAAAAATGAGCATCTGTTGGCATCCATTTCACTTTAAAATGAAAAACCTAAAAGAAACTTTTAGACTATATGCTACAATCTTTTTAGTGTTTGGGGGGAATTTTATTTCCAAAAGCCTTGAGGCTGTAGCCCTACATGTAGGAAAGACAACATGTTTCTCCATGGTGAAGAAGAGAGGAAAACAGGTGTTTTCTTTGTTTCCTGTTTGCACCTTCTGCAAAAGCCCAGTGTGAGGGCTAACACCCTTTGCTTTGTAGAGCACAGTACAGATGCATAATTAACTAATTTGTATACCAGCCTTCATTCCTAGATTTCAGGGCACTTCACAACATAAAAATATAAGATAAAAACACAAAATACATAATAAAAACAAGAACAAAAAAACCAAACTCCCCCTCCCCAACCCTCAAGTTTACCCTGATGCAGCACCAAGTCAATCATAGCCAGTAAAATTGTCTTCCACGAAAATGATCTTAATGGTGTGTCCATAAATTACCGTGGAGACCAATTCTGGACCCACACGTCCTTCCATAGTGGGGGCATAGTTTTCCGGGCAGGAGTTGATCACAGTGAGGATTTGCGAAACGTGCCTTCCTCTTAGCAGTTTCTTGTCCTGAGTTTGTGCTGCTTCAAAGTCCATGACGCCTTCGGTAGAGGCTATTCTCCAATTGGAGTGACTGGTACATGCTGTACCAAGTACCCAGGTGGGCACAACTGGGTGAGACCAACTGCATCCTGCTCACCCACCCAGGTCTCAGTGATCTGCCTCCTCAGCCACAACCAGATCATGGATGAGGGAGGTCTTATTCCGACTCTACCTGGCTTTCAACAACAGCAGCTGCAGACCCAAGGACTGGCTGATAGGACAACAGTAATTCTCCAAGTTGGAAGAGGGGCTGGCACAAGCCACAATCACCACTGTCCCATGTGTCTGTGACCCAGCCTCTCCCACCTCCCACACCATACCTCCCCCTACTCTAAACCACCATGATTGCCCCCCCCGCTCTCCCCACTCCTCTCTTCCCAGCCACATCCTACGCCCCTTTATTTAAATAAAAAACAAAGCCAAACCAAAATTTTAAACTGACAAATTAAAAGCTGTTTAAAAACAATTTCAAACAGTTGGGGCAGTAAAACCAATAACAGAGCACCCAACAGGAGCCCCTAGACACCGCCCCAACCCAAGAGCTTGTGGCTGAGGAGGGTTGCTCTCTGCCATCAGGTCAGAAGTTACCAGCGGCAGAGCTGGTATTCACTGCTTTGTAGTCAGTGACATAAATGGCATGGAAGTGGATTTTTTTATTCTATCTATAAGAACACACATAAACTGCCGTCATAAAATACTACCAATGCAGCATACAATAAAGTAATATAAAATTATAGAATTGTAAAATACAGAACAGCTGACCTATACGGAATCAAATTAATTCTCTAAAAACACTTGCAGAAACAAATGTTTTCAGCAGGTGGAGAAGCTGGAGTTTCTGAAGCAACCTCAAGAGTAGCCCCATGTAAAGCACATTGTAATAGTCCAGTTTTAAAGTTACCAAAGCCTGCATCACTGTGGTGCTGCTATTTTCCCCAAGAACAGCTGTAGCTTGTATACCAGTTCAATTTTTTTTGGGGGGGAGGGACCACTCTTGGCCACTGAAAGTGATTTGGATGTTACAGAGAATATTGTTAGCATACTGGTGACATGCTGCTCCAAATCTCCTAATGACCACTAGTTTCAGGTAGGTGCTAAAATCATTAGGAGCAAGATAGTGCCCAAAGGACTCCATAGCACAGATCCTAGGGGGACCACTCTCTCTGAACATTCATGCACATTGGAATATAACCTCTAAAGTACAGGGCCACCAGTTCCCATCCAAACAACTGATCCAGGAGGATACCATGGTTGAGGATATTGAATGCTGCTGATGTCCTGAGTAAAAGACAAAACAAAATTTTTTTTCCTTCCAGTAGCACCTTAAAGACCAACTAAGTTAGTTCTTGGTATGAGCTTTCGTGTGTATGCACACTTCTTCAGATACCATACCAAGATAGCTCATACCAAGAACTAACTTAGTTGGTCTTTAAGGTGCTACTGGAAGGGAAAAAAATTTTGTTTTGACTATGGCAGACCAACACGGCTACCTATCTGTAACTGAGTAAAAGAATTAGTCTTCTATTTATACCTTTTCATATTTACAGAAAGGTATACCCCATCCATCCACAAGTTCCCATAATGCCTTACAAAATACTAGTACCCATCAAAAATCAAATCCTGATCCTTTCATGAAGCCTTGAGTTGCTTGGGGCTGATTGTGTAGATAACATGAGTGAGATAAAAATGTAATAAGTAGATTGATTATGACAACTGCCATTCTTTTGTATCTGGTTCTTTGTTTTACCAGTGGAGTAGATACTATATCTGGAATATATGTCCTTTTTCCTTTTATAAAAACTTCTAATAAAGTGGGTGTCATGCTCTCCCAATCTTTTTGGTGATAATCTCAATAGACTTGAATACTGATAATCTCAATAGAGTTGAATAATGTTTCTTAGGCTACTACATTTGCTGGTGTTTTTAATGTTCCTTTTTAAGTTAATTGTATTTTTCTTGTATCTTTGAATCATGTTTTTAAACAAGGGTTCACAAATTTTGGCCGGCTTTGCTGGCAAACCAAAAGTTGGTTGTCAGCAAAATCTCCCCTCACCCAATGAGCAGGGATCCCATTCTTGATCTTGTGCTGTAGCTTTGAATGGGAGGGCAGTTCTTCCCAATATTATAAACAAGCCCCGTCCCTCCTCCTCCGGTCACCTTGCAGGGTTTGTGAGGCACAGAGCCAAAATATATCCCAGGCTTCATCCAGATGTGGAAAGGGGAGGGTTTCCAAGAAGGCTCATCTTGCTTGCCAAAGCCTGGCTGGCTCCTTTTGTTATGTTGAATGAGATTCTCAAACTTTGTTTTTAAGTAAACTAGTTTGCCTCAGAAAAAGTGGGATGAAATGTTTATCTTGAGTTTTTCTGGGGCTTTTTAACACAATCTGAAAGCTTCAGCTTTGTCAATATGTATATTATGGGAAAGTGGTGTCTGCTATTTCTCATTCTGTACTCTGTTCAGGCTAAATCTAAGATCTTGGTAACTGCAGATGTGATGGTAAACCTCTGTCTGGATTGTATAGACTGCAAATGGGGATTCAACTATTTCATCTTAATTGTCAGGGGCAAGACCATTCTTGGAAGTACAGATTGGAAATAATGAAACTTGGCTTGTACATTAGCGCAGGGAAAGGGTGGGGAAGTGTTTATGAAGTCATTCTATCTTTCTCTGAATATTTTGAATTGCTTTCCCATAGCAGCAAATGCTGGTCGTCATGCTACTGACTGAATATTACTTTCCATCTGTTCTTCAGAATACAGTTACAACTGCCTCATCTTAAGGTAGAAATGGTTCTGCAGCCCTGGCTTTATTTATTTTGTATTTGAAGAAGTCAAATGTCCCTGGCAAGCTTTCATACAGTATTGTAACATCTGTTTGCTTTCTCGACCATAATTTTTCTTTGTGATCTCTGTGTAGTCTCACAGTTAAGTTCTTGGGACTTAAATTATTTATCCAAGAAGGCAACATTGGTATACCTCTCATCTACTGAAGGCTCACCTGCACCTGCTCTGATGGATGGGTTGTGCACCTTCCAGCGTAGCTTCTCTTCTGACTATCCCTAACATTTTTGAGAAAAGTTCTGCATCAGATGTGAGTGTTCTCACTGAGATGCTCCTTAACTAGTTTTTTTATTATAGATTTTTAAAATACCTTAAAGTAGAAGAGATTGTTTCCTTCCCCACTTGTAGTGGATGAGAGGTTCTTTGTAAAATAGTGTTTTGGGTGTATAGATGTGTTTAGAAAGAAGGCCCCCACTTTGGATTGCCATTAATGTTGAATTTTGTGTCCACTACCAAAGGTTAACTAAACAATTTTCAAAACCTGGCTCTGGGTTCTCCTTTAGGAGAAGGTTTTACAGGCTACTACTAAGTGTAGATCCTCTCTGAATTCAAGGAAGCTGATGCAAATCCTTGTCTCACTCAGTTTCAGGATACTCAAAGCTCATACATTAATAAGTCCGAAGCCAAGCCCATATCAAATTAGAGTCATAATTTACAAGGTTTGGGAATTTTGCTCTTTGCTCTGTGATGACACCTGTGGAGGGAGAGGTACTGTAGACATTTTGAATTCCTGGAAAATACTAGATTTAATTCTTAAAAGTGCTGTCAGGAAGTTTAGCAACACCAGGGTGTCTTGACTGTCCCAACCAACTTAAAGATAACATGTTTTTGAAGTATATATGGCATGCTGTGATTTGCTTCTGAAAAAGACACTGGACTTTCTGTATCGTTTAAGATATGCTCACATGAAGAAAGTTCCAGAGAAATTCAAAGAGAGGTTCATGTTCATATTTACAAAAAAATATAGAAATGCTTCCGTTGTATATTTTAGTAATAAAGATGTACAGTATTGCTTATAATAATAATGATAATAGCAATAATAATTTTATTATTTATACCCCGCTCATCTGGCTCAGTTTCCCCAGCCACTCTGGGCAGCTTACAGCACATAAAATATTGTAAAAATTAGACATTAAAAATTTCCCGATACAGGGTTGCCTTCAGATGTCTTCTAAAAGTCAGATAGTTGCTTATTTCCTTGACATCTGATGGGAGGGCGTTCCACAGGGCAGGCGCCACTGAGAAGGCCCTCTGCCTGGTTCCCTGTAACCTCACTTCTCGCAGTGAGGGAACTGCCAGAAGGCCCTCGGCGCTGGACCTCAGTGTCCGGGCTGAACGATGGGGGTGGAGACTCTCCTTCAGGTATACTGGGCCAAGGCCATTTAGGGTTTTAAAGGTCAGCACCTTTAGTCTCACTGTAAGCATGGTAAAAACTGCAACATTTGTTCAGCATCCTAAGCTGAACTTTCAGTGGTATTTTTTTCAGCAAACATCCTATAACTGGAACTGAGTAAGTGTAAATTTCTTAATGACTGATATCCAAATGTTGCAGCATTTTATCCTCAAAATAGAATTTTAGTTTGAATACTGAATAATTTAGGAAAGAAAAAAGTCCCAGTGAAAGTAGCATACAAGTGCAGTATAGATGCCTACTACAACCAATTCACTTCTGTGCCAAATATTTTCTTATTTGTGTTTAAATGTTTATGTAAATTGGAAGTGAGCTTCCGTACAGAATATAATCTACCCTGTCTGATCAAATGCCACTTTGTATGAATTACAGTTTGTATTATTATACAAAAGCTGGCATGTGCTTGGTCAAATAACTAATTCAACTTTTAATTTATGACTCACTATTTAACTTTGAAAACAGATCAGTTCTTCCTGCTCAATCTGTGCACTCTCTCTCTCTCTCTCTCTCTCTCTCTCTCTCTCTCTGTGTGTGTGTGTGTGTGTGTGTGTGTATAGCACTGAAACAAGTTTACAGAGCAATCAAAAACCCCAATCTGCCATGCTGGAGGGAGTTTATATGGAGCAGAGGTGTTCCTCTGTCCAGCTTTATCCAGCAGATATATGAGTTTGGGGCAGGAGTACTGAGGGAGGTTAAACCTTTTCCCCAGCACTGTTTTCCATATGAAAACTGGCCCCTGCTCCTATTTGCTTCATCAGAGGAAAATTACCGGTATGTCCTCTCCCTTGATGCTGCTATTTGCAACAGTTGACCCAGATGAACTTTGACTGCCATAAGAAGCAGCCTTAAACAATCTGAGAAATACACAGATTGTGTCGGACGAATTTTGCTTAATATGGATATTTGTGTCTGAAATCTCTACTATTTTTTTCCTTGAGCTTTCCCCTCCTAGTCCACTTTTGCCAGTGATTTTTCTTTTCTTTTTGTGGGGGCAGGGTAGGCTTCAAATTAAGTATAGTATGCTTTTAATAGGAAAGGGGTTCTGTAATTCAAAAGCCTTTAGGGAAATTTTATCAAATGATGTTGAACCAAAGCAAAATAGAATATAGTAGAAGACTGATAACTGAATCTGAGCTGCTTAAATCCAAAGACTGTTTGAAATCCAGTCTTCTAGAGCACTGGCTCCCAAACTGTTTCCCCAATGGACCACTTGAAAATAACTGATGATCTTGGCGGTCTACTTTATGATTTTTCTGCCTGTTATAGCAATTGCGTTGCATGGTGCAATATGTGATTTTTAATTGCATTTTATTGCTTCTTTTATTTTTTATATATTGTATTTTCTCACATTACACTGTGCATTCCATAGAATTCAAATTGTAATACAATACAATACAAGCAGTAAAATAGAATTAAAATTAAATATGAATATTTAATGAGGAAATGCCACGAACCACCTGAATGAAGCTCATGAACCACTGGTGGTCCACAGATTTGGGATGCTCTATTCTAGAGCTTATATTGCATTGATTTGCAGTGACTGAAATGCAAATAGGTTTGGGAGGGTTTTTTTGTTTTGTTTCCTCTAGGGTGCTTTGGCAAAGAGTGAATTTTAACACATTTCCATCACAATAAAATATTTATGGGCGCAAGCTGTGTGTGCCTAAGGCAGCAGTACAGAGGATGAAAGAAAATACCATTAGAACTGCCATTAGGCATCCAACCATGTATTACAACTAAAGTTTTTGTAAAGTTTTGCTACTGCTATGTTTAGGAAAGTTAAAAAATAATAATAATCAGTATATCTCTTAGTGATTAACTCTGTCTGGATCTTTTGAGAAATGTGCACCTAACCAGATACAAACTGTGCTAAACAATTCCAAAGCACTATCCTTTAGAACAAGGATGGCTAACCTGTGGCCCTCCGGATGTTGCCAAATTATAGCTTCCATCCCTGGCCATTGGACATGCTATCTGGGGCTGATGGAAGCATCTGGAGGACCACAGGTTAGCCACCTCTTCTTTAGAAGCTTTCATGTCACCACCAGCAAACTGTTTCTTCCCCACAAACCCCAGTACACTTCACTTTAGTTATTAACAGCTTATTCAGCCCTGAGAGAAAGCACTTTATTGTTGCCTAGCAACTAAATAGTCCTCTTGTTCCGAGGAAACCTAGACGTTTCCTTACCTTCTCCAATAAAAATTGTCTGCATCTAGAGAGACTGCCAGTTGAGTACTGATGAGGACCCACAACCTAGGAGGTGTAGAAGACAAAAGCAAGGAGACTGATGCTAATTTGAGAGTTTGTAAGATGAGAGGAAGGGTTTTGTGGATGGTAGCCTGGACACTTTTTCAGGACACCTTACTGAAAATTATTATTATTGTGATACAGAAGTTAATAATACGTAGCAAACAACTTGCTCAGTCCATTTTTATGTTCAGATGAATTTACTTCAGTTACTTTGCTTAATTCTTTAACAACAATCTATGAGTTAGTTAACTACTAGCTTCTACATGTTTCTAATCATTGATGTATTTTGCTTTTGTGTTTGTTGTATATTGAGTTGCTCTTTTGGAGAAATAAAAAATAAAATAAAATAATTGATACAAATGGGGGGGATCCAGAGGGGTAGTTGCAGTGTTACACCCAGTTATCTAAATTTATATTCTACCTACCCAAACTTCATAGTGAGTTTACGTAATATATGTAAACTGGTGGCCAGTTGTCTGGTTTGAGGCGCTTATATTTGTGAGCTCTGCTTCTAAGCATTTATCTCCAAGGTCACCCAGTGAATCCACATAATTACACATCCTCTGCACCACCTCCCACTGGGGGGAAACACTTCAGAATGATATTCCTCCACTTTGGAAAGTCTGTTATAACCACTAGATGCCACTGTAGTGCACACAGTGACAAAATACAAGCATTGAAAAACCATAGCTTCCAAAAGGCTGCTTTCCCCTTCAGAATTCTCTGAGGGGAGCACAAGTAAGGAGTAGGAACAACTACTCATTTCTAACTGTGGATGTTTAAATAAGTGAGTTAATACAAATTTTCACCAATGTAGAATACAAATTATGGAAAGAAACTAAAGAGTCCATCTTTGTACAAACTCATCCTTAGGGTTAGACAGTTTTGAGGTACAGTGGTGCCTCGCAAGACGAAATTAATTCGTTCTGCGAATTTTTTCGTCTAGCGAATTTTTCGTCTTGCAAAGCACGAAATCCCATAGGAATGCATTGAAAATCAATTAATGCGTTCCTATGGTAAAAAAAAGTCCAAACAAAGCCAAATTTGGTACAACAAGAGTTTATTAAGTGCTCTTTAAAGTCACACATACTGTAAAGAGCATTTCAAAATTCAAACCCAGAAATCTTTTAAAAAAACAGCAGAGTGCCCCAATGGTCACAGAAAATCATAAAAATGCAGAAAAAAAACCACAAGCTTCCAGATTCTTGCAAACCCCTCCCCAACTGTTCCCCCAGTCACCCAGCACACAGAAATTCAAATCCAGAAATTTTTTAAAAAAAACAGCAGAGTGCCCCAATGGTCACAGAAAATCATAAAAATGCAGGAAAAAAACAAGCTTCCAGATTCTTGCAAACCCCTCCCCAACACCAAGTCCTTGAATTCCAAACACCCCAACCCAAAATCCAACCCCCCCAAAAAAAAGTTTTAAAAGCTTAACTTACCAAATGGCTGCAAAAGAAGTTTTGGAAAAGCTTCAAAAATCACCAAAGTCTTTAAAAATCTCAAAAAAGGCTACTAAATACACTGCGTTCTATGAGTTGCTCCTCGAAGTCAAGTCGCAACTGTATTAACGGTGTTAAGAAAAAGGAAACAAACTTGCAAGACGTTTTCGTCTTGCGAAGCCAAGCCCATAGGGAAATTCGTCTTGCGAAGCAGCTCATAAAACGGAAAACCCTTTCGTCTAGCGAGTTTTCCGTCTTTCGAGGCATTCGTCTTGCGGGGCGCCACTGTATCTGTTTCAGCCATGACAAGGAAAACTGCTCTGAAAGGATCATATTATGCAGGGAATTCACTTAGCTATTATTTTAAGTTCTTAACAGATGATGGTAGTGAGATGGTTTCTGAGATCCTTATGAGATTGAGTAGTTTCCCACTTCCATGGCAAACTTATTTGAAGTATCTCTTCCAGAAAGGAAGGTGAAAATGGTTGTACTGTGTGTCCTTAAAGAGTATTTAGGAATGTGTACATAGCAGCTGCTGAATGTATGTACACACTATGCTCAGAGCAAGGATCATGATGTAGCAAAAGAGTTGGAACTGCAAAAGAGACTGCCTAGTCTGGATCTGGGAAAGCAGCCAGCTGGGACCAGGTACCTCTTTTTGTACAAGGTTGCTTAGGGGGTGACATTGGCATGAGAAATTTCTGTGGGTGTCCTTTCCTGCAGAGGTCAAGTGATGACTGGACAGAAGGACTATTCTGTGATATGCCCAGATTATGGAACCTGCTTCTAAGGACGATCTTCCTGGTGCACTTTGGACACCAGGCAAAATTTCTCCTCAAGCCATTCGTAAATGTAATTTATTGAATGTCACTTATTTTCTTTGCTTCTAATATGTTTGTGTTACTGCCTTAGGGAGTCTTCTTCTGTTCCTGTTTTATAATTATATATAATGGAAACTTCTTTTCACTTAATAACTGTATGGTGATATTATTGTCTATATTGGAGGTGAGAGTAGGACACAATTCCCACTGCCATTTGTCCAGGCTGCCAGGAAAGGTACTTTGCCACTGTTTTTCAGTAATTGAGGCACTCTGTTGTAGCTGACTATCAATCCTTTCTTTGTTCCCTTACTTCCTTTACTTACACTTGCCATCTCCTACCCACAAGGGAGCTTGCTGCAGACTTCAGATTGTCAGGGAGGAAATATTTATGAAACATTAATGGAATAGACCTACAGTGCTTCTGTGAAAGCCATCCAGATTTCTACCCCACCAGTCTCCCTACCCATATTGGCAAGTATACTTGAGAAACATGAGGGAATTTGCAAGGAGGGTTGGCAGTCAGCAAACTGATTTTGAGTTGAGTCCAGAGTTGATTGATTTGAGAGCTTGAATTTGCCCTTCTGATCCAATTGCTTTCTTGCAAATAATATGAAATATGAAATTTAAAACAGATTATCTCTATATATAACAACACTGCTAATTTGAAAGACACTGTTTGGTTGGTGTCTTTTTACTCATTCATTTCTTCTGCCTGGTTTTTAATCAGCCAGTTGGGTTTTTTGGGTTTTTATTTTTAATAGCTGCTACATTTGCAATCATTGCTGATATTCAAGCATTCTCTCTCTTAATAAGTAAATGTACAACTGTATATTAAGTTGAACACCTCATTGGCCACAGTTGCATCTCACACTCAGCAAACCATGGCTTAATGTGAATGCACTGGCTCCCAAGGGACCCCAGCTAAGCCAAAGTTTGATTTAGTGTTATATTAGCCTTTGTTGTCTACACACTACAATAGCATAGGGGTTCTAGTCCACCCCTTGCTGATGAAGGAATTTAATAAAGTTGGCTGATCACTTTTGAATACAATTCTCTAGTTTTAACTCTATGATTCTAAACCAGAGTATTAAACCAAACTCATACTCCCAGTTTCATAGAAATTTTCTATAGCTGAAATCTGTTTTAAATGTGCATGAATCTGTTTAAATCCTGATTAGTGTTTACGCTAGCATAACTTTGGTTGTGTTTTGATGTTGGGTTCTGAAGGTCATTTGGAGCAACTTCCCTGTAACTCTACTGTGATGCTAACTCTGATCTAACATTGGTAGATTAATTAATTCTACCAGTATAATGAAAGGACGGGGAGAGAAAAACCTGACAGTTTATTTCTTAATTAAAATTGCTTGCCCTATTGTTATATAAGCCTCTCGTGCAGTAAATTCCATTTCTAGGGGAAACTTAAAAAGTAAGAAACTGGTATTAAGTGCCAGACTATGCGAAGTGGTAGAAGAACGTCGCCTACGCATCAGAGTAGGTGCTTGTAGCCCCTTAAGTACTACTTAAGGGTTCAGCTGTCTTTTTTAAAGTTAAGGCTTTTTAGGATTTGTTTAGTGAAATTGGAAATGGGTCAAGGTGAGTGAAGAATGAAAATGTATAGCTACTATAGTCTTACATTCTGTGACAGCTAAAAGTGAAAGGATCAATACATAATTTACGTGTGGCACAAGGGTAAGACATTTATATAATAGTCTATGGCTGGGCTTCTTGCACCTTTTGTAAAGCACCTGAAGGGGTCATCCTGAAAGAGAATGCATTGATAAATGACATTGATCTGACAGTATTGTATTTCTTATGTTCTTAAGACATAAACGACAGCAGTGGTGTCAGGTTTTAACAATGTATTTAGTTCATCAAACATAGTTGTGATGCGCTTCTCTGTCAAGAGTGGTTGTGCAGTATGCTCCTTATAAACAAATCTTAAGTAAACGGAAAATATTCCTGATTGCAAAGTTTCATGAAGCTAATAAATTTGCAGTTAATAAATATGCAGTTATCTAGTTATGTATGGCATCTTCCTCTTAATTTTAGTAACTTGAGAGTCCTCAGTCTGCATGAATTAAAGATTCATAATGGATGTGTGACTTCTATTTGCTTGAGCTTTTTCAAGCTCTGATAGTACTTAGGATGCAACTAGATATGGTGTAGGACAGGGGTCAGCAACCTAAGGCCCATGGGCCGGAAGCGGCCCACAGAGGTCGTTTGACCGGCCTACAAGCTGCCCCCGAACCGAGTTGCCTTCTTGTGCACTGTGCTAAACCGGCGCAGCACAGTACGGGGACTCGCTTCTGCGGTGCCGGAAATCGTGCATGCGATCCAGCCCACGGAGGGATCTCTGCGGGACCGATCTGACCCAGGCAAGATAAGCCTTGCCAACCCCTGGTGTAGGAGATACCTTATAAGAATTTCCTGTGACTTTAAAAGAAATAAATAGTAACTATTTAGGAAGGGCATTGTATTGAGACTGTGGCACTGGGGGGTGAATTAACTGTTGTTTTGATTTGATTCTTCTCCCCTGGCAGGTGCTATAATTTAAAAAAAACGACAACTGTGTGCAATGTTAACCTTACATCACACTTTGTTTGGCTTTTAGACTCCCTAAATAAAACATTCAACATTTCAATGCAGAACTATTAATGAATGGCAAAGGGCAGATTGAAAAGGGTACACGGCACACATTGAGTCAAAGTTTGTGATGGAAATTCCCCTATAAAGTTAGCTGATAAGTCTTGTTTAGCCTTAAATGATAACATTCTTGATAATTCCACATCTTCCACCAATGAGCCCCACAGATCTCCTTTTTCTATTTGTGCTGAAGATGTCTTCATTATATATATGTGTGGATTTGTCCAAACAATATACATTATAGCTACTGGACTATAGTGCTTGGATTCAGAGATTGGTTACTAGGAATAATAGTTTGAAGTTGGCTTGTTTCCACTAACCATAGTTAAAATTAACCTTAGTTTGTCTGGGCTGATAGACACAGAAAACTGGTTAATCTAAAATGTAAACTAAAGCTTTCATTCTCATCCTCGTAGCCACACTGGAAGGGGGTGGGCACAACTCCAAGGCTAGTCGCAGCTCATTAATGTAATAATAAGTTGTGACTTGCAACTGTGTCCAAACCAGCCTTTTCTATATAAATATATTTCGTACGCAAAAACATATTTTTTGGAACTTGGATTTTAATGAAACATAGTTTATGTCCTCTTTAGTTAATAGCTTGGCAAAGTAAGATCCACTTGATGATGGATGTTTTGGACTGATTGCGGTTGAAAAGTAGTTTTTCCTGTCTTTGAATCCTGGCAAAGGTCTAATTCACACTCAACTGTCAGCATCGTACCATGCTCCTTCACTGTCAAATACTGTAGCTTTACTTCAACAGGGCATGCTCAGAGCCTTCACATGCTAATTTCATAAAGTAGAACTAGAGTTGTAGTAGTTGTCAAATAAAGGAGAACTTTTAACCTTTTCTTCTCTTAATTCTTGAAATACATTAATCTAAACACCCTTTTAATTAATATTTTGATAAGAGATTCAAAACAAGCCTATTTCCTGCATGTACTGTTGAGTTCTAAACTCAGGATAATGACTTTGTGCGACCTACTTCTCACAATATGGTTGTTATTCAGCATTTAGCTTGTCATTACATAAAGGCAACTGGTGCATAATTGAATGGACTTGGTAGCATATGTGCTCTGAGTTGTGTTTATACAAAGCAAAGATGACCAAAAAAACCCCCTGTTTTCTGCAAGGTTTTGGCATGGATTGCTAAAATAAAATGTTTTACCATTCTAAAAGTGTTAAGGAATTAAAAAGCTGTGCGTTTAAAAAACCTTAAATGTCTTTAAAAAATTTAATTCTATAAAAACCAGGAGTGTTGTGGCATAGCAAACTGCAGCAATTGCTTTAGAAGCAGCAGTATTGATTGAGGCTATGTAGCTCCTGATTTGTTAACTTTTTTCTTTCTTCAGAATCTTTGTAAATTCCCACCCAATTTGAGTCATGTCCAAGGCGCTGAACTGTGATGGCTCTTCATAAAAGAGACAGTGCTGGAGTCATCTGGATGCTCCAAAATGAAAGAGTCACTTTGCATAGGAGTTCTATCCTGGCTCCATTTGCTACAAATGCTTATAAGAATCTGAGTTAATATCATTAAGGCAGATGAACTTTTTGTGGATTAAAAAAATAATCTTAATGTGAATGTTTTTATTAGGTTGCTAATATGGATTTAAAATGCTATATGGGGTATGATGAAATTTTTATATTTTCACCATACCCTTCACCAAAAAAAGTATCCCATAGTGGCTTACAATAATAAAAAATAAGATGATCCCTGCCCTCAGGCTTAAAACCTAATTAAAAAAAAAACACATCACAAAAGGAAGAAGGGAAAAAGCAAACGCAGGCACTGCATTCATTCTTTTAGTTACAAAATTCTTAAATCTAGCCAGGAGGGACAAAGCAAGCTTCCTGCAGTTACTCCCTCTCTGACTAATGGATGGGACAAGGTTGCCCCTTGGCCCTCTGGCTGAGGACAGCATGTGTTGCCCTTCAGATCTGTAGACTATGTTCTGGATAGGTTTATATTCCCCGTGAAAGAGCAAGTACATGGATTGGAAGTTCTCTATTCATCACTTTCTCTGTATGATGATGGTAGTTGTTAAGAGTGGCTTTTAAAAAAGTTTTCTTTCCTAGGGCTTTGGGCTGTTGTTTCTGATTCTGTTACCACCAGACTAGATTATTATAATGTTATCTATGTGGGTATTTTAGAGAGTGAGTGAGTTGAGCCACTGTGCTCAATTTGGCCACACCAGCTGCTGGCATGTGGCCCTTGCAGGGTTTACCAAACGGAAGCACAGTTTGGGGGCTGAAAAGGTTAATAAGGTTACTCACCTCAGGGCTAAATTATGAAAATGTGCATTATTTCCTCTCACTAAGATTAAACGACACAGCACACTCAAGCCACTACACCACACTGACTCTGGTTATTATTATTATCCAGTTAGCACTTATCACTAAGCCATAATGTTTGGGTTAGGAAGCCATTGCATTTTGTAAGTATTTTATATTTTATGTGAACCACCCTGAGACCTTCGGATATAGGGTGGTATAGAAATTAAACAAACAAACATATAAACAAACAAACAAATATAAATACTAATAATAGCTGCATGCTGGTACGCACAGTCCAAGCACTTCTACCTTGCATGCGCAGGGACACAATCTGGGTAGAAGTCTTACCATGATGCCTTAAACCATGGGCTGTTCTTGTTTAACAACTTTAGTTTGTTAGGGTAAAAAAACTTGATACCAAGTTTGAACAT
Organism: Podarcis filfolensis; assembly: GCF_964270895.1. Lineage (NCBI taxonomy): Eukaryota > Metazoa > Chordata > Lepidosauria > Squamata > Lacertidae > Podarcis > Podarcis filfolensis. The sequence goes on from NC_139609.1 coordinate 65,201,801, forward strand.
CACACTAAGATTTCTCTGTCATGGTTTGTTTGTGGCTGGGCAAACTCAGCCAGATGGGTGGGGTATAAATAATAATTAATTATTAATTATTATTATTATTATATTATACTTATTTAAGTGAGGATCAAAGCAAGAGTTTTTTGGGCTGTATGCAAGGGTTACCCGGTTTTCCCCCCAATGAATCCGGGGACACTTTTCAACTTCCACGGACTTTGTATGGGGACTGATTTGTAAATCCCGGGACTGTCCCCTGGAAATGGGGACATCTGGTAACCAAGCTGTATGCACTACCACACAGATCATGCATGGTATAACCTACTAAACAACACTTCGTTGTATAGTTTTATTTGCAAATACAGCTAAAATGGACTGTATAGAAAAGACAGAAAATATTCTTATATAAGACTAAGCACTAAACCTTGTTTAAAGTCCCTGAAGCAGCTAATTATTTTACTGTTCTCAAGCTGCTTTCAGATGTTTTATTTCCCTTCACTGTCTTGTCTGCTTTTCTTCTGTTTCCCTTCAGGGTTTTATTGTAACAGCTTTTGTTGTTCCTGAATTATCCTTAGAAAATGGCTGCACCCTACGAAGCAGAACACTTGGAAATTGATTTTTCTATCCACAGGGTTTGGGTTGGTTTTATTTTTTATTTTTTTTGGAGAGTATAGAATATTCTACCGCAGTTCCCTTTTTTAGTTTGTAAGAATAGGGAATATGTTGCAAATCAACCTGCACCTCCATGTTTTATTTTGTACACACACAGTTGAACTGTTTACAAAGCTGCATATGCCCTAGCAAAATGTCCTAATACTGAACTGTAACAAATTTGTATATCTGACAAGGAGATGGATGAACCACTTGAACAAATGTTGACAAATCAGTCTTTCAGTAGCCAATAAACATAAGAAAATCTCTAACTGTCTTTTGTTGAAATACTTACATTTTTTATTATTTTAGCAAGCACTTGTTTTACTTCCGCTATGAGAGAGAGAGAGAGAGAGAGAGAGAGAGAAAGAAAGAAAGAAAGAAAGAAAGAAAGATGATAGCTAGAGATGATAGATAATACAGTAGATAGATAGATAGATAGATAGATAGATAGATAGATAGATAGATAGATGGGCTAGGCTCCATCCATTGCACATTTGCTTGAGACGATCATACAAGTTTGAACCTGTTTCCATGTTTGGGAACAACAGATGGCTGAAGGAATGATGATGATGATGATGATGATGATGATGATGATGATGATGATTTTATCATTTATACCCCGCCCATCTGGCTGGGTCTCCCCTGCCACTCTGGGTAGCCCACAGCACATAAAAAATTGTAAAATGTTAGACATCAAAATTTTTCCAATACAGTTTGTTGCTAGGGGAACTCTTCCTTCTATTCTGTCAACTTTGTCTGTCCTCTACAGCTGTTTTAGATAGAAGATGGAAATTTTGAGGGCCACAGGTTCCCCAACTGCCACAGGGAGTATGGTTATTGATCTCTGCAAAAGCATTGTTGGTTGCACCAACATTGAAAGTATTGGTGTTTCCATTTATTTTGTTCAAAGTCTCTTCTGTCTGAGAAGCGCTTTCTTATAAATTATGGGTCCTTGGTGTTTTAATGTAATTCATTAGTAGAATTACAGATTACAGTATTCTAAGATGCTCTGTTCTTGTCTTACAGGCAAAGTCATCAACAAAGATTTGCGTCACTATCTAAGTCTGCAGTTCCAGAAAGGTTCAATTGATCATAAACTACAGCAGGTGATCAGAGATAATCTCTACTTAAGAACAATCCCATGTAAGTGTTTTAACATGCCCACATAACTATTTTGTTAAACATTCAGTATCTGAAATGAACTCCATAAAGAATACATACCATATGTATAGACCGCAGCCATCTTATTCAACAATATGGAATGAAATGAAGTGAAAAGGTAATAGGTTTATTGTTTTAAGATATTTGTATACCACCTCTTCCTGAACCTGTTTCCATTTTTTAAGCCATTGAAAATTATAAAATATATAATATATAAAAAGCTGGATCTTTATCTCTACCGCTTCCTGTGAGCCAAGTTTGAGAGTTGGGCTTATTTATCTGCAATGCTGAAGTATCTTGGTTTTCCATCTCACCTGCTATTTCTTTATTAGTCTTTTCTTATTAAACCATTTATTATGCCATTCTTAGACTTTCTGTATGTGTAAAATAACAAACAAATGTTAATAACAAGAAGAACAATATGCTATATTAGACCACACGATTTCCACACTTGCATCTTTCTTAATCAGCATTTCTCTTCTAGTTCTTCATTGTAATAGATTATGGTAAACACAAGAAACTTGACCTTAGTTTATTTTTGTAGCTATGTAAAACTTTAAACAGAATGTTTATATACAGGTTTGCTTAAATAGCTTCCATATTCCTTTTACTCCAGTACCATAAAATATAGTGCCCTTCTCTACCAAGACACTTTTTTTTTTGTTTAAACTCTGTTGGTAGCAAGTTTTGTTTTTTAATTTATTTTTTAGACTTTCACAAATCATTAATACATTAAGGAGGAAAAAAATCAAAGTGAATGAAATATTATGGCCATTAATATAAAACAATAAAATCACTACGTAAGTCTCCTTCATAGTGCCTAATAATCTATGAGGTTGTATCAATACCCCCGATGCACAATTTTTAAAGAGATTATTCTCTGACTTTAATATTGGTTAACTTGCTCATGAATGTGGTTTCTAAAATTCCTGAGACTTTTCATTTTCTATTGGCAAGCCAGGATTTCCCCCATTTATAGATTAAGGCAATCCTTACTGTCATGAGATGGGTAATTATTTCTAAAATATTTAATAATACCATGGATCTTGCATAACAACAACATAAAAAACCTGCCAACAGGTCATATGGAATGGTATTCCTATGAAGTTCCAATATTAATTTCCAAAATACTACATTTCTAAAACTTCCTCCAAATAAGATATATGTCTCTCCCAGACATGTCTGCAAAGAATGTCATCAGGTCCTGCATAGATTTTGCTTGCTCTACACAGAGCCAAATACTATTTAGATAGTGGGTGATATCCAATTAAGTCATAGTCTTTAATCATCCATTGATTTCAGTGCATCTACTCGTGAGTATAACAAGCATTGGATCTCACCCAGTATCTTAATTTCTCTCTCTTAAGCTTTAGTATCTTTTACTTAAAGTTATTAAACAATAAAGATTGAAATCAACCAACATTAATTAGTACTCCTTTGTATTAACAACACAAAAAATCTGCTGAAAAATGCTATTGTCAGAGTAAACTAAATGTATATTGGCCTCAAAGTAATATTTTGAATCTGCTGTGTTTTGGAAGCCTAACTTTAAACTATTTGAATGTTTTGAATTAGTTCATTGAACTGGAAAAAACCTTGAGGCTGTGTTTAAGTTTGTTCTTCAAATGCTTCCTCTCAGTTCAGAAATCTCAGTAGATCAAAAGACTTATTTAATAGATGCAGGTGAGAAACATGACAAAACACGAAAGGAAAGTCAATTTTGCCCAAACTGCAATATTATTGAGGTAATAAATTGTATTGGAATTACTGCCTATCGGTTTATATAACAGAAAATCTTTTTTTAATCCACCCTTGTTATAAAATTGCTGTTTACTGGATTGAGCTGGAGGACATTCAGTGAACAGGGTGACGTCTCCCTCTGGCTGTGATAGGCAGGGTCTTCAAAGCCTTTTGCCTCCTCTTCCTGCAGGTTCTTCCTCCCTCCAGCTGGTTAGCACAGGTCTTTTTGCTTTCCGTGGATAATTTTTTGTCTTCCTTTGTTTTTTGGTCTCCTTCATCTCCTTGTTCATCGCTTCCTTTCCTTTGTGCGCTCTTAAAAAAAAAGTTTATTATATCTTCACCCTTTGTCCTTGCTCCAATTCCCATTCAGCCAGATATTCCTGGGGTAGCTTTCAATTGCCAAGGAGTGACTATCTCCCACAAATGCTTACCATCAGACTCTGTTATACCACTACAAAAAACCAACAACCCATACTTCCGTATAAAGTCCTTTTTACAAAAGTGACAAAGGACCTCAATAAGAGTTGGTCGGTCTTAGAAGTGACATAGGTAACCTCAGTGTTTTTGATACTTAAAAAGGTAAAGGTAAAGGGACTCCTGACCATTAGGTCCAGTCGTGGCCGACTCTGGGGTTGCGGCGCTCATCTCGCTTTATTGGCCGAGGGAGCCGGCATACAGCTTCCGGGTCATGTGGCCAGCATGACTAAGCCGCTTCTGAAGAACCAGAGCAGCGCACGGAAACACTGTTCACCTTCCCGCTGGAGCGGTACCTATTTATCTACTTGCACTTTGACGTGCTTTCGAACTGCTAGGTTGGCAGGAGCAGGGGCCAAGCAACAGGAGCTCACTCCGTCGCGTGAATTCGAACCGCCGACCTCCTGATCGGCAAGTCCTAGGCTCTGTGGTTTAACCCACAGCGCCACCTGCGTCCAACTTTGATACTTACACCTCTCCAAATAGGTTAATTTCCCTAAATAGATGACAATAAGATTTTAATCAGATGTTTACATTTTACTTTAAATTACACAAATAATTTATGCTGAAATATAATGTCCTAACATGTTAATGCTTATAATTTCCTAAATATTGGTCAGGTGTGACTGCTATTGTTTATGTAGCCAATACAGCACTGCACATAAACAAGAGGAAAGTTAATGACAGGCTTAGAAGAGACTTCCAGCTAGAGGGGGCAACATAACTGAAACTGAAATTTGAGGTACTTTTGCCCTTGCTAAAGCATGACATCAAAAGCTCCTGCAATCAGAAATGCTAAATCTGTTCACAGCAAAAAGTGTGATGGGATGTAACTGGATGCACCAGCAATAAAATTATATAATTCCAATAGGACGGTTCCTAAACAATGTTAAGCCATATTACAAACTTTTCACGGCTCACCGTGAAGGAGAAGTTGCTAAAATCACTCCCATCCTGTGGCACTTCCTTTCATGATTTGTTTCAAGAGAAACAAGATACAAGTCCTAGTTCACATGTAATACTAAACTAATGCTGTCATTTGTTTCTTCCCCAGTTGATAGGAGGAAGGAGTGGGATGGGCACAATTTAAGCAGTGTGCACCAGCCTGTTTCTCAGATATGGCAAGCCATAGTTTGTAACTATGGTTTACTGTGAAACGCAAACCAGGCTACTGTGCTCAGAATCTTTGGGTTGTTTTTTTTTTACTTTTATATAAAAACTGTTTTAAAAATCATTCAAAAGCTTAGCTGATAGTAGTCAATTGCAAATTCCAAACTCTGTTATCCCTTCAGTGCACCAGCAGCTGAATTCAAATGCGTACAGCCCCCTAGGCTAAAGGAGTTGGCAATCCCTGTTCTCAAGGGAGAGTTTGGAGAGAGAGAAGTGCATTAGTGCTAAAATATGAAAGAATATTCAAATAGCCATTTTTTTAATGCACGCATGCATGCATTTCATAGCAGTAGATTGCATAAAATCATGTTGGTTCTTTTGTTAAAATATATTAATGCTACATAATTTATTGCCCTAGTTCCACAAACTAGAGTGCTTTTGAATGAGAATTTTCTGATTATGATCTTGCTGAGGCGACAGCCTTGTATGCAGCATAATTTTTTTTTTGTCAAGTTCTGGTACAAGCCGAGTGTTTTGTAAACCAACAGTGCTAGGAAATTTTACAGCTGTTCTTCCTTCTTTCTTTCCCCTAGGCACTACAAGAGCTCCCAGAGATGGGGAGGTCCCTGGGGTGGACTATAATTTTATACCTGTTGAACAATTTAAGGCACTAGAAGAAAGTGGAGCCTTGCTAGAAAGTGGAACATATGATGGTATGTTAAAAAAACTTAAAATCAATTCACCAGCTTGATTCCCATATTTTGTAAGATGCAATAATATATTATTTTGTTTACAGATTAATTCTTCCATGACAAATCCTGGTTTTATATGCTGCTTTTTAATATTACATTTATTATATATTCCAGAGGAATGAATTTTGTTTTTTTTTAAAGTACTGTTAATTTAGATTATTAAAAATAAGGTGTGTGTCCCCCCCAGATAAGTTTAATTCTCCAGTTTCCAAGGAGAAAACATGGTTTGAGAGTCTACAGGGTGATTGGTACCAATCCCTCTCTCCTGTGCTTGCAGGCACCTCTGTAAATGACAAAATGGTACACTGAGGTTAACCTATTCTGCCCTTGCTCTTAGCCATGAGCACTACTATCATTCAATGATGCTTTTCTGCATCACTATTAAGAATAGGGCAGATCTGATAAAATGTGGTGCTGACTTTCCTAATGTAGAGACAGCGAATGCTACAGCCAGGCACCCAGAAGTATATTGTTGCATTGTTAGGAAAATACTCTAATCCTAAATGTCAGGGAGAACAAAATTTAGCATGTGGTTTAAAAGGGGCTTCTCAGTTTTTTAGCATGTTCACTGGCCTGGTTTGAATGAGAGACACATGAGACTTTTGCTCATGTGTCTTCAATTAACCATGGTTACCTGTTATGTGCAAACTGGGAACTCCAAGATTTGGAACATGCCAGGATCTTAAGCCATGTTTCTGAAGGTGGTTTAAGATCTGACTTATTCTGAAACAGGTAACCATAGTTTCTCTGTTTGGACATAATGGGAAAATAGTGTTAATTGAAGATCTCCATATATCAAGCTGAGAAAGGAAGGAAGGTAATTGTGCGCCCAGCACAAGGCTTGTTCATATCTTGTTTTATTAAGCTGAGATATAATATGAATGCAGCAACTGAGTATACACTCTTGATTTTTTGTTTTGCTTTATGAGGGTGGTGTATTTGCATATGCACAAATAGAGCAGTTACACATAATTTGAAAACTGGTCTTAAACTGCCATTTAAACCCTTAAATGTTTAAAGAATCCTCTAAATTTAAGACACTGATTTTGTGTAAATATTTGTACTGATTATTCTTTTTAAGCTTCATAAATTGGCTTCCTTTTCAACATTTTTCTAAATGACAGTTTCTAATCAGGTAACAGCATTTGCCAAAACATTAACTTTCTCTGCCTTGCCAGCACTATTTTGCCTTGCCAGCATAAGCTGATAATGACATTTGGTATGGATTTCTAAAATATTTTGCAAGGGCAAAATGCTTAGTTCCAAAACGTAGCTGGAGTCCTGGCAATCTCTTCTGTATTACACAAAATTCCCATATTCAAATCATATGATTAATTAAGGACTGAAAGCAGTTTGTTTAAATTTTTGTTCCAGAGCACTTGTTTTATTGGAAAATACTGCTGGAATCCCTCAAGTGAGGCAGCATATTAAAATAGAAGTATTTTTAGGTGTAATTCAATATTCAGCTAATAGCTTTATTTGGAGAGCATGCTGCCATTTGAAAGCATGGGACTAAACTTCCAGCAGTGTAATATCGCCTTTGTGTAAATTGCTGTTACATATTTCTCCATAAAAATAAATTTGCTCTTGACTTCCCTTTGCCAAAAATTGCAGATTGTTCCAGATCAGTTAATTATCATGTGCTGTGTGTTAAAATGAAATTGGTTTTCATTTTCATTGTTGCTCTTGCAGGTCTCATTCTGGGGCATTAGTGAATACAAAGTAAAATAACAAGTCCCTTATTTGTTAGAAGGCCCATATAGAGCAACCACTTTTGGTTTCATACTTACTCTGTTGGTATGTTTGAAAATTATAGTATATCACCATTCATGGTGACTTCATGCAAAGTAGAATATGCTACTTAATCTCTGTATTCTATAGAAACACACAAGTACTTAGAGAATTAAACACGTAGACAACGGAAGCTAATAGTCTACCTCTAGCTTTTAAGTGTATTGGGGAGGGGCTTCTATTAGAACAGGGGTGGGGAGTGCTTCCCCCCTGGAGGCCCACATTCCTTTGGAGGTAACCTGTGAGGGACCCTCAAGCCAACAGTGGGCAGGACCACAGTCAAAATAGAGCATGTTCACTACCCTACCGGGTTCGCGTCTCTGCTCCTCCGCATGCAGCTGCTGGGTGACCTTGGGCTAGTCACACTTCTCTGAAGTCTCTCAGCCCCACTCACCTCACAGAGTGTTTGTTGTGGGGGAGGAAGGGAAAGGAGAATGTTCTCCGCTTTTTTTTTATGGTAAATTCCATATAGTTTTCAAAATGTTTATTTTTTTAAAAAATGATATTTATTGGAAAAAATGTTTTTTTTAAAAAAATTAAAAATAAATTACACACACACAAAGAAAAAACAAGACAGAAAAATAAAAAATAAAATAAAACCATCATTCTCAGATTCCCCATTTTCAATACCTTCTTTCTTTGACCTCCTCCTCCTCCCTTTTCTTGTATCCTGATTAATAATAATCGCAGCAAATCCTTTCCTTAATTCATAATATTCTGTCATTACGTTACCTTAATCTATTTTCATCTTATCATATAGAAACCTTAAAGTTTAAAGCTTAAATCTTATTTTTACCAACTTCTCCTAACCATAACATTCTTACCTAATTCTTTAGACATTTTTACAAGAGCCAAGTAATTTCATTTCAACATTTTTCTAACATTCATTAATTTTATAGAACAATCTTAATTATATATATAAAAAAGAGAAAAACAATCCAATCTTCATCCAGCGTCCCTTCCTCCTGGTCCCGGGCTTTGTCAGTCCTTTTTAACCTATTAATCTAGCACATTAACCTGGTAACCTTATATCCGAGGCCCTCAAGTCTCTTCCATGTCCCTTCCGCAGCTCTTCTTCATATTTTCCTTTCATTCTCGGGAACTCCAGCTTGGTAATGTTTTGGACCCTTTTCAACAAATCAGCCCCTTTTCCATAGACCAGACTGGACTCCATATGGTATTTAAAAACATGTTCCAGATTCCCTCCAAAATTGAGAGCCCCCACAGCTCCAGACATCAGGCGGCCCATTGCCAGACTCGAAAAGTCCAAATCTCCCTGTAAAGGGGGGTCTATCCAGCCCCCCATTTCCAAACCTAACCAAACTTTATCTTTCCAAGTCTGGTTTTTTCCAAGTTTATTTGTCAACTCCAAAAATTTATGTTCCTGCTGGGCCGCTGCTCCCTCCGTCTCTGGCACCCAAGATTCAGCAATATCCTCCTCTTTCAGTTGTTCTGTCATGGCACACTCCTGTTTTAGTTCCTGAGTGGGCTCCATATAATTTCCCACTACCTGTTCAAGGGTTCTGGCTGCATTATTCATTAAATCCGTCTTCTGGCTTAACTGATCCAATAGGGCATTTATTTTGCAGAAAGCACCCAACAGTGCTTCTGAAAACATTGTCCTGCAAGGTCACAAATCCTTTCCCACGGTTGTAATCTGAGACAGCTGCAAGCTCCCAGGAATTAGTTACAATTTCACAGTCCCCCTCTAGGGGGAAAGCTTCTAGTTGTTCTTTCTTTTGATAACAATAGCAACAAAGTTTCTTTTTTATGATATTTTGTCCATATTTGTTCTTTTAAAATGCGAAAGGAAGCAATGGAATCACTATGTTTCTCTTCTCTTAACTATCTGTCAGAGACATTTGTTTCTGGTCAATGAGCTTCAAACGTCAATTCTGACACCCCGCTCCAGGATCAGGACGGTGGAAAATTACTTTGCTTTAAACTCACTTCTGCAGGTTTAAACAGCCCAAAAAAGATCCCCCTTCTTCTCCTGCTGCCGAAGGGGGGTTCAGCGATTTTAAATGATGAAAGCCAATCCTTTAAAAGTGATTTTCAAAGCTCTAGTTTACATTGTCTTTGCTTTGTTCTGGCTACAAGGAAACGGAAGGCTGACTTCCTGTTTAGACCTTCCCGTTTCAGTACCAAATTAGGGTAAATTTTAAGTCCAAATTCCTTTCTATTTCGCCAGTTCTTAATTCAAGTCCAATTATTCAGTGTTTCAGTACTCATGGGTGGTTATTTTAGATGCCAAATTGTCCCAGGAAAAAGGCAGCGCTCTCCGGTAACGGCTATACGGCTTCGCTCTGCAGAAAAAGCAATTGACTCACAGCACCGCGCCACTTCCCCCTCGTCGCTTCGGAGCCCGTTAGTGGGTTCCTTTGTGGGTTGGGGGGCGCTAAGGGTGCCCGCCGAGTCCCACGGTCACAGGCTTCATCCGCCTGTGATTTCCAGAAGGGTCCCCACTTCGCCGTAGCGGAAAAGACCCATTTCATGCGGAGCTGGTCCCTCCAATTCAGAGGGAGTCTGCCATTACTGATGGCGCCACCCCGGAAGCCCGGAATGTTCTCCGCTTTGAGACTCCTTCAGGTAGTGATAAAGCGGGATATCAAATCCAAACTCTTCTTCTTCTCCTCTCACATACACGCATACTGCCCCATTAATCCATTCACATCCACCCATATAAGCAAACCCCATCAACCATGGGGACTCCAGTGGGTACAATCTTTCTATATTTAAAGTGAGGGTATCACCCCACTTTATGTGTAGAGGTCAAGATTGCCTCACTATGCTTCTCTAACTGTATAGAGTCCCATAGCAAACACAAAAGTGTGTGACATATACATCTCCTTCAGATCTCTGTAAATACACATCAGGGAGCTCTGGCCCATTTAAGATACCAAGATATATATATATAGATGTTCAAAATCGGTAGTATGTCATCCACACAATTTCCTGCGGAAAACAATGGTGTACACCAGCATCAATCATGCCTGTAAAGTGACCATTATGAAAACATGTCTGAAAAACTTGGTGCACAGAAGCTTATTAAGACTTACATTTTTTATTTCAGATTATTATTTCTAATTCATGTCATGATTTTTAAGGATACAAAGAGTCTTTTTTTGAATATTGTATGTAAGTAATTGCAGAGCTTATAATACCCCCACAAAAACCTTGGTTAACATCCTAAACTGAGAATGTATGCAAGCAAATTATATTAATTAAATATAAATTAGCTGAGCTTTAGACTAGTGCTGAAGTTAAAATTTGGCAATTAATGCTGAATGAGGTACCTCTGAAAAAGAATGCCTCAGAAATCCTTATTATAATTCCTAATTAATGCTCATATGTTTTCTTTCTTGTATATACAAAAAAAGGAAATTTCTATGGTACCCCTAAACCTCCAGCCGAGCCAAGCCCATTTCAACCAGATCCAGTAGACCAAGTGCTTTTTGATAATGATTTTGATCCAGAATCTCAAAGAAAAAGAACCACATCAGTCAGCAAGATGCAAAAAATGGACAGTTCATTTCCTGAAGAAGAGGAGGAGGAAGAAAAGGAAGCAGTTAATGGTAGTGGAGGCACAGGTCAGTACATTTCAATATTTAAACATCAAATTAAATTCAGTGCTTTTATCTGTAGTTTATCTTCTCAATTTTATTTTTATTTGTATAGGCTCACCTGTTCCTGCAACACAGGGCAAATTATAAAATTAGCAGTGGGGAATCTGTGGCCCTCCATATGATGCTCAATTACCACTGCTATCGTCTCTGAGCATTGGTCATGCTGGCTAGAGTTGATGGTAGCTGAAGCCCAAGAACATCTGGAGGATCACATGTTCCCCATTCCTAAAGGCCCAGCGTCCAAAAGTATATGAAGGGAAAATGACCAGGGGGTAGGGCTGGGCGATAACTGCTTTCCAACATCGTAATATACCGCCAGCTAAACATTGTGGTATGGCAGTATATCACAATGTTGGAAAGGAGGTGGGAAGGAAGAAGGCAGTTGCCGGTCACCGTGCATAGCTTCTGCCTCTTCCAAAGCGCCTCCTCCTCCAGTGCCCACCATCGCCCGTGTCAAGGCAGCGACAGATGAGGCAGATGTGCAAACAGAGCACCCACCTCGCTGCTGACTCGTGCGAGCCGGTGGCGGGTTGGGGGGTCCATAAAACTGCTTGGCTGAAGCAAGGACAGCGGTGTGCTCCTCAGCCAAGCAGTTTACAGAAGCGAGAGAGGAACAAGCTGTATCGGTGCCTCACTGATGGACCTTGTTTCTCCCTCTGTGGCGATATGAGGGCAGAGTGTGATGACTGTTTCACTCAGCTATATATCCTGAGTCCCTCTTCCTCCAGCACCCAGCTGTAGCTTGTTTCTCCTTTGGTGCACTGGTAGCAGAGGGACTCAGGAGATGGTGGTTTCATCCATGATGTACCACTGAGTGAAGTCATCATTGTGGTCTGCCCTTCATACCAGATCTGGGCGATATATTGATATAACGCCCAGGCCTACCGGGGGCAGGGGCTGGTTTGAAAAAGATTCTTCCCCAAACAGTATAGTTTGCCCCATGATCCAAATCTTCATCCTTTCTTACTCTGTTCTTAGCTCAATTATATTGCAAACAAGCATGCAAGCAAGCAAGCAAGCAAGAGAACAAACAAATAGGGATGTGGTTGTTTTACCCTGAGATTGCTTAATGTTTCCAGCTTGCCATGTTACTTGGGGTAGTATTTTACTCCAAGAATTGTGAACCATGTAATCACTTTTATTCTTTACAATTATAACTGCCATTGGTGAGTACAGTGGTACATCAGTTCTTGAACAAAATCTGTTCCAGAAGCCCGTTCGGCTTCTGAAACATTTGAAAACCGAGGCGCAGCTTCCCATTGGTTGCAAGAGCTTCTTGCACTCAGCGGAAGCTGTGTAGCACATTCGGGTTCCAAAAAACATTCGAAAGCAAAAGCATTTACTTTCGGGTTTTCGGCATTCGAGAACCGAAACGTACAACAATACAGGCATTCGGGAACTGAGGTTCCACTGTAACACTCTTGTAATTGAGGAGTTTATTTAAAAAGATGGGGAAAGTAATAATTCTTTGTGGGACCCAAACTTCAGGCATCCTTTGGCTATTTTTTCAGGCTGCTGCCAACAGAGCATAATAGATAATACAATGTTTGATTCAGATATCATGGCCAAATTATGTTTTGTTACCATGTGTACGTTCTGTCTCCCTTGTGCATGCTGTTTTCCTCTATTTTATAAAATGTAGTAACCATGGTTTGCCATGGTATGTGAGCCCACAGCATGTTATTGATAGATGTTTGGCTATGATATCTGAATTGAACCAATTATTCTTGTTTGCAGGGTTTGAGTTAAGAACTTGACCACAAATACATTTGAATGAAGTCTCATTTAATATACTGAAAGTAATTTGTGAAACTTTCTGGTTGCAAGCTTCCCCCCCCCCTTTTGGAGAGAAAAAGAACTGTGTTGACATTCTCTTGGAATTTCAAGATACAAAACTACTAACATGGCGAGGCTCATATGTCTCATAGAATCATGGAATTATGGGTTTGGAAGGGACACTGAGGGTCATCTAGTTCAACCCCCTGCAATGCAGGAAACCATAATTTAGTGTGATGTGAACGAGCTGCAGTGAGCCTTAGGTTTTAAATAATCCATAGTTAATGTAAATCATAGTTTGTCCATTCAGATGAAATGACAGACTATGGTTAAACAAAAGCAGAAGTGGAAACTTCAAATGTGTCTTCCTTCAGAGTTGCCGTGAAGCCAGAAGCTTTCTGTGGCTTGCTCATGTCTATTTGTAAGGCAGTCATATCTTTAAGGTACACCCCAGAGGTTTTCCCAATCATTTCTCATGATCTTAGATTCAGCAAGAAGAGAGACTCTTTATTTTTTCCTTGTAGGTCTCCTGGAAGTTGTAGGACTGCCAGAAAATAATAGCTAGAGTGACTTGCAGTGATCATTCCACATGCATCTTTGTTTGCAAGTCGTCTTTAGTCTTTAATTTTCAAGGTGACTGCATGAATCAGATTATTATAAAGAGCATAAGATGACCTTTAAGTAGCATTGTGATGTAGCTTCTGAGCTATAAAAGCTTTGGGGCTTGATTTACTGAATTCATTAAAGCATAGACATCCTAAAACTCTGTATTTAATGCCGCATAATTGTTTCAGGGTATGCTAGAGCTTTAGAGTCTAAATTTGCTCCATTTGCTCCACATGCATGTTCTGAGATGCATCCTAGGGCACCTGGAGTGGTATCCAATCCCCTCATTCCATTAGTGTAATATTTTACACTTGCACGATGGAATCTCCCCCCGCCCCTCCAGGCACACCCTGCACCTTCTCCAAATATGCTCTAGAGTGTTTGGATTGTGCAGGGAAATGGGGAGAGGAGTTTCATTGCACAAGTAAAATCCTTATTTTAGTGGAATAAGGGAGTTAGCACTTCTTCGGATACAAACTTTATAGTTTACACGGGTACATGATGTGAAACTGTTTGCAGATCACTGGCAAACAACATTGGGAGAGGGAATAACAATTTCTAAAGGAACAGCACTTGGCAGAAATAGATATGCAAAGTCTCTGTATGTAGCATCTGCTGCCTGGATCTTGATTAGCCTAGTCATCCTTGGAACTTCGATTTTGCAGGCATGCAAAATGAGGAACTTGTGAGAAAATATTTGTAAAATAAGGTGATACTTGAAAATACCTATATTGGTTTATAGCCCTGCACTGTTCATCTTCAAAAGTAAATTTAAAAAGTTAAATTTTCAAATTGGGCATGACATCCAGTTTTTACTGTCTTAAAGGGTAAATTTACCAAATCCTTTGATATTCTCCTGCATAAGTCAGAGCAAAGTCAGACTTCCACACATCTGAATATAGCATCCAAAGTTTGGGCCAGAGGCCTTGCTCAATGTACCAGCCGATAAACTGCATTCAAATCCTAAATCCTTCATTATGATCATGTACCATGTTTGGTTACATGTGAGAGAGAACATGCACATTTTCCAATAAACAGTGAAAATATTATATGGTAAAAGGAAATGCAATGATGGATCTAGTCGGTCATATCTGCAGCATGGAGATTTCAGGTATATAAAGTTTGCAGTAGCAAATTACATGGGATAACAATATGGATGAAATTTTATGTTTGACATTTGCTTTATAACCAAGCTTGTGTGCAATTCAGTACGAAGATATGACAAAACTAACAAGTTTCCTTTTAAACAGCTGTAGAAAACAAAGAAAGACATTCAGATTCTTCCGACTGGATGAAGCCTGTTCCTAGTTACAGTCAGACAAGTAGTTCAATGGATTTCAGAAACTATTTATCAAGGGAAGAAAACCTAGAGCCTCTACCCAAGAACTGGGAGATGGCATACACAGACACAGGCATGATCTACTTCATTGAGTGAGTACAAGTTTGGTATGCTTGTGTGCAATTTAGGATTGATTGAAGTGACTGGAGGTTTTTTGTTTGTTTAAGAGGATATTATTTTTGCCAGTTAATTTGCCTGTTGAAGGGTTACCAGTCCTTACAAGTTAGGGCACAATCTTGACTTCCTCCCCTTCTGATGGTGCCTTGTAGAGCAGATGGGCTACTACCACATTCACAACCCTACTACTCATGGAAGCCCAAATGTAGGGGGGAATGATTAGTCCCAGTAGGGCTGATCACTGCATACTGGCACAGTGATTAGTCCCCTGTTGGGCCTGATGCCATTATATGATGGCAGTGAAACTGACTCAAGACCCAGCAGAATCTGAGAGAGCTCAGCCTCATTTTAGGACTTTCCACTGGCCCCTTCCATTGGACCGCCCATGGGTTCAGTGGCTGACAAGAGGGAGAACTGGGCAAAGAGACACCTCTATCTAATCCAGCCCCACTCCTTCAGTTTAGATTAAGGGAGACTTGGATTTTTATGCCCATACCCCAAGAGATAATGTTGCTATGCTCTAATACAAAAGTTAATTTGAAGGAAAGGGTAATTATGGTGTTGCAGTTTTTCTATTATAAGGACACTTTCTCTCTCTCTTTGAAAAATGCATTTCCCAAAATTGAAGGTCTATGTAGATTGTTCAGGACAAGCTCCTTTTATAGGAGGCATTTCCGCAAATATCCATATTTAAATATGTGACAAGTTAATCAGTGAAACTTACAAAAATAATTTAAAGCTTTCATTCTTAAAGTTGTACCTTCTTAGTACAAGTATTAGCCTGTCTGCCAATTTAGAGATAGTAAGGTCACCCCAGATCTTGCATACAGCCTTCAGTTATGTAAATATTTTGAGAACACAGTGCTGCATTTTGAAAAATAGATCTCTATCTTTTCTGGCCCTTATGGTATAAAATTGCACCATTCCATATCTTAAATGACACAAGAGATTATGTATCTTTACATAGGTATAAGTTCTTAAAAGCAAGATGAATAGAGTATGTTTTTATGTCTGTTTCCAAGAGAGCCAGAAGGGACATGTGTATTTTTGTTTCAGTAGGTCTGTTTGTTCTCTGCTGAACTTACACATACACCCACGCAGTTTCATGGAACCACTAGATTCGTCATGCATTGAATGCTGAGTTACCAGCATTTTTTGACAACTGTAACCTAGGTTAACCTTCACGCAAAAGATGCCTGCTGTTTTGTAGTAATAACAGCATGAACTGTGACCATGAATCGTAAACCTGAAACCATTTGTGGCTGATTATTATTTCATTCCTTGCGTGAATTGTTACTTCACAGCTATACAAAAGAACATGATTCAAACATGTCAAAATGTATCATTTTCCCTCTTTGGCCTCTTTATCACAAATAACATTGGTGGTATTTTTCAAACAATTACAAAACACAGTTGCGTTTTGCAGTTAGTTTTCTATTTTGGAATATTTGTATAAGTGGGAATTAATTCCTTAGGAATCTTTTTTCCACAAAACCTATCTTCATACAAGCTCCAGTTCCACAAATGGAGCAACTGTGTGCTATGGATCTTTTGCTCTCAGTTAGCACTTTGCTGTGAGGGATATTGCCTATGTGATTGCATGTTTGTGTAACCCACATCCACGTTAGACTGCGTAATAGGGAAGAATCTGTATGTGATGGGGACTTTTGTAAACAATCTTTAACTAGATCCTTTGCGTCCCACAGTCACAACACCAAAACTACCACCTGGCTGGATCCTCGCCTTTGTAAAAAAGCCAAAGCTCCTGAAGACTGTGAAGATGGAGGTGAGAAACTCAGAATCTTGTTTCTTATGTAGGGTTCTGTTCAGCTCTGGTTGAAATTGCAAAAGTGCTATTGGTTTTAATGCCCATACAAGTAAACTGCGCATTTGAATATAATTTGTCAGAAAAGTTATCTTACCCACAAATTAAAACTATCTAGCAACTTGGTTCTAGCTAATCATCCTAGTGTAGTTTGTAATAAGAGAAGGCTGTGTAAAACCTGGGCTTCAGAGCATTGATGCAGTTCAGTGTAGTCTCAGGCATTACGGATATGTACAAAGATAATCCAAGTACAATAAAAGGAGCGTTTTCTAACCCAAGCTTAGTCCTGAAGGCAAAGGCAGAACTGGTTAGTTGATTGTTAACACCTTTGGTAACATCAGAGGGAAGTGGTAATGTAGCAGCTGTGTTTACCTCCTCCATTAACATATAAATACAACATTTTCTAGCATAAAAGGACGGCATAGGCTGGAGGTACGTGAGGGTGGCCTTATGTCATGATAAATTATTTTAAAGCGAGACTACAAGAACTGCTTTTGTTCTAGAATGAGGTTTTTTTTAATCCTACAATGAAATTTGTGAGGAAATGCAGTATGCCCAGCCACAGTTATTTCAGTATTTGCAAGTAAGAAGTATGAGAAATAGGTCTGCAATACGAAATCCCATTGGATAAATGGAAGTAGATAAGGCAAAAATAAATAAATAATCCACAGCAAACTATTGGTATTTAAATGTAATTATAATCTATAATTAATAAACTCCATTGTTCTTTTCCAATTACAGAGCTTCCATATGGTTGGGAGAAAATAGAAGATCCTCAGTATGGAACATACTACGTTGAGTAAGTTTTCTCACACTTCTTCATAGCTCAATTTTATGATCCCATAGAGAAACATAGCATGATATGTAAATAAGTGCAAAGTTCTACTTTTTGTTTTTTAATAACAATAATAAATAATAATAATACAATTATTATTTCTACCCCGCCCATCTAGCTGGGTTTCCCCAGCCACTCTGGGTGGCTTTCAACATAGCATTAAAAACAGAATAAAACTTCAAACATTAAAAACTCCCTAAGTTTTATTGTACTTAAAAACCATGATTAGGAGGCCAATATTTAGTTAATGTATCCACATATCTCCCAGAAGAATCGAGTAAAATCTGCACATACATAGTATGCATTCGTGTTCCACAGATGGATAGATACATACATTCCTACAGCAAGTGAAGCAGTAGTGTGTTCTTAGCTTTCTGTCCACAACTGAGTGCTTGTTTTGTTTTGTTTTTTTAACAAATACCCTACTTTGTCAATAGTACTACATACGACAGAGATGGGAAACTTCCAGTGTGGGGGCTAAATTGCTTATTTGGTTTAGTTTATTTAAAGGCATTTCTAAACTGCTTGTTATTTAAATATCTCTGAATGGTCTACAAAAATATAGCAAAAGCAATATTGGAAAAGCAAAGTCAGTTAAGGAGAATACCCTAGATTTTGGCATTGAAAGCCACTGAAAAATCAGGCAAGAATAACAGGGTTGCTTCAGTACATCTAAAACTCTTCAAAGCACATTTTGATTCTCTGAAACATGATCTTTCTCAAAATAGCTTAAATATCTCTTATAACTATCCTTATAGTTCTGCATGTTTCTATTTAAATACAAAATACTACACCTTACTATCTTGCAATTGTTATACAACAAGCACCCTGGATAAAGCATGGCTTATTTTAGCACAGATCGTGAGATGCTTTTATTGTGTCCTTGATTCAATATCTCCACTGCACTGTAAGTAACAAACAAAAATCAAAGCTAGATGACGTATTAGGACTACCCAGGTCACTCTTCCTCAGCACTTAATGCCCGGTTTTAAAGTAATCTGTTCTGGAAAATTGATTGTGAGTTTTATGTAGAAATGCTGGCATTTTAGTCTTATTACAGTTAATATTTCCTCCTCAAGCTCTAGTTTGACTTCCTTATAAAAGGGCTCCTCTATAACAGCATTCAGGATAATTAGAGGCTACTTTATTTCATACAGGAAAAAGAAACGTGTTTTCCGTAGTATGTCCATAAATTCCTGTGTTTAGAATTGCAAATGTGAGTCTGGAAGGTTCTAAAGTTTCAGCAGAGACCAATATTTGGAGGAAGATTAGTGTTTGGTAAATTGAATTATTGCACTGTACTTCAGAGAATATCACAAGGCCTTCCATGATAGAGAGATAAGAGTGTGTGTATGTGTGATTCAAAAATGAAATTGTGACTAGTATTATCAATATAAACACATAACACACATAGAAAGCTGCCTTGTGCTAAATCAGACCATTGGTCCATCTAGCTCAGTATTGTCTACACTGACTGGCAGTGGCTCTCAGGATTTCAGCCAGGAGATTCACCAGCCGTACCTGGGGATGCTAGAGATTTAACCTGGGACCTTCTGCATGCAAGGCAGATGCTCTACCGCTGACCTATGGCCCTTCCCTGATCTCGTCCTGTCATTGGCATAACAGAGTGCTCTGTCTCCTCAAATATGTAGTAATGTTATACTGAGGCAGTTCTGGCATGTTTTGTTGGATCCTTTTTGTTAAACATTATCCTAGGGGGTATTCCAAAATGTTAGTGGACAAATCTATAGATTTGTCATAAGGTTTAACTCTGATCTTGATTCTTAATGTCATTCAGAAATAATAAACCGATGCAAATCAAGCAAGGTTGGTCACTGTCAATCCTATTAGATATGCTATATAAGTGCAGAAAAGCCTTTTAAAGATGTGTGATTTTGCATGGCTGTAGTTGTGTTCAACAAGTATCTGGCATGAAATATATTGCTCTGGGAAGAATCCTGAAAATCTCAACTTCCAGTTGAGGGAGTTCTGTTTATACAGGGTTTTCATAGATGTAAGCTTGGTGACATGTGTATGTCAGATTGCGGATCTTGGCCACACATGGCCCAAGAACAAACGACTTCCTCTGATTTAGGATCTACTCATATGTTGCATAGGAATTCAAGGGCTGTAAGCAGCAAATGAGATATACATTGGAGAGGTTGATCTTTTAATAGGCTCTCCCAGGATGTTTTGAAAGCTCTGATTATACTCTGATGCCTTTTTAAGCATAGCAAGCTTTAAGTTATGAATTACTATCTTTAGACCAGATTATTTTGTGTCTTATTTTGATGCTAGCTATCAGAAGTAACACAGCAGCAGTTATCTGTTATGAACAATATCTGCCAATGACATAGACATAGATTTAATTTTTATTGTAGGATTCAGAGAAGTTATGGAGTAGATAGAGTGTTGGCTTACATTTCATGTCCTCACTCTGTCATGAGTCCTGTGGAGATGCCACAGAGGTGATGGGCGGATCCTGAAGAGGTGAGGGAATCAGGGAATTGGAACTAGATGACCCAAAGGACGAGAAATTGAGAATGTCAGAGCTGGCGGAGGGGGCCAGTGATCAATAGAGTCAGGAGTTTGATTCTGGTGAAGGTTCAAGCAGGTTGTCAGAGAAGTGTCTCACCCCTGTGATATCAGTCAGGCACCTCCTATAGGGTCTATGCAGCTGCCGGTTCCTCCTATCAGTAAGGAACCTCCTCCAGGAGAGTAAGTTGGATACTGAACTGGCACCTCTGGAACCAAGCACATTGAAACAAACCCCACAGGACCAACCCACTAGCAGATGTGCCCATTTGCTTGCCTAGAGCACGAACAACTGTTGTTTGCCATGCTAAATCTTGTGCTCACCTTATCTTCAAAAAGAAGAGGCAGGGTGTGTGTAGCTTGTTGGATCAATGTTTCAGCTTGTAGTTAGCCATGCAGTTCACCTGCTGTACCTTTAATTCTTGCCTTGACTACGTACGTCTCAAATATACCACGGTATGCATTTAAGAATTTGGCAGAACATAATCCTGAGTTTGAGTTCTTCATCTGGCAATGAATTCCAGGACACATTCAGCCGTAAGGCTCACTTTGTCAGTTCATTCTCTCTTAACCTACCTCACAGAGTTGTATGGACAAATGGAACTGCTATGTGTATGTCACCATGTGGTCTTTGGAGGAAGGATGAGATATGAATGGGAGCAATAAATGGGAACTAGAAAACCTTGTCTGGTTATCCATTTGTTTGGCTTTCATGGCACCTTTTGAGGAAGCTGTGATTAAATTTCTATAACATTTGTTTTACTAATGAAAGCATGTGAGCTACACTCCTAAATATATGACTGGAATAGTTCATCTGCAGTCAATAGTTCTTTTTTCTTTTTTTTTAAGGTACTAGGATTTCTCAACCTGAATGCTTATAGGAAAAGGTCACAAGAGTTCTATTATCTTTAATTACAGAGAAGTGTTCTGATGTAATACCTTCCAATGTTATATATTTAATGTGTCAGGATAATTATATATATATTTAATGAGCACGTGGTATGCTACGGGTACAAAGTAGCATGAAAATGCCTCTACTTAAGAAATATGTGACTTGATTCCCAGACTGGTAGAGATTGATTGTAATCTGCAGTAACTTGAATAGAAGCCAATAAAAGCTAGCCATAACTGTTCCAGGCAAAGATTATTATTGCTGTCAATGAGACTTATAATTATCTGCATTGGTTCTTCAGCACAGTACGATTGCATCTTGTGCACATTTAACTTGCAAGATTTCAACCACACTCAATTAAAGGTAAACTGGTTGAAATTGTGCAAGCTAAATCCAAGCAAGGTGAAGCTCTTAAAAACTCTTTTGTGCTGGGTCCCTTTGGCGTTGCCTAGTGTGGAAAGAGCTTTTAAGCTCTCCACCCTGCTTCCAAGGTCCACTCACCGCACTGGCTGTGTGATGTTTTTGCGAGGCCACCCATGTTGCTGCAAGAGTATCCCTGGCCTCCTAGAGCTGTCACATTGAGTTGGCCTTGCTCCCCAAGCAAAGCAGAATCTGCTTGGGTTACTTGGTGCAGAAACAGCTTTTAAGCTCTCCATCATGCTTGCTGGGCAAGGCCCGCTTGGTGTACAAGCTCTGGGAATACTGGCAATTCCTTCTGTCTCCCCCTCACCCACGAGCCATGGGGTGACTCCAAGTGTTTGGGTATATGTGGTTTTCATGTATATGTGAAACCCTTGGAACAAAACCCCTGTGTAAGATGCTATCGTACTGTAATAATTTTACTGTGCATTCAGATCCTGCTAAGTAGTAAACTTTGAATTTTGCAAACCACTAGCTGTTTTCTCTTGAATTATGTGATTAAGGCTTCCAAAGTATCATAATGAGATTCAGCCAGCTTCCTGGTCAAAACTTACATTTCTTTAAAAACCTGAAGAAGCAGATATTAAACTTGAAGTCATTATTGGTTTATTCATTTTATTTACGTTTTATCATTACGATAACTAATAGAGAAAAGAAAATATAACTGAACAATTTCACAGCTTCCTATATCACAGCTTTTAAGATAACAAACAATAAAGACAAACATGTAAGCCATGTATGAGTTAATGTCTGAGTCCTTCTATAAATGACCATGTGTTCAATGGGGTCTTGATTCTTGCTTTTGTCTTTTGATATACGGAATAAACAAAAACAATTAAATAGTGAATTTATCTCTGTCAGTTTAGCCTTGAGTTTTTTAAACAAGACTCATAAGTTTCTCATCCATCAGTATGGTCCACACTCAGTTATAGCAGTTATTAAGCACAATACCTAAGAGAGTAATCCACTAATAGACTATTTCTAACTGAGCTGCAATAATCAGGAACAGTATCAGCTCTTTGTAGAATAAATCTTGATTAGGACCATCAAAAATGCTTAATAGAGATAGAGGGAGAGTCATCCCTAAAATACCCATGTCATCCCTAAAATACGCAGTATTTTAGAATGGACAGAAACCAAAAAGACATGTACTGCCAGACACAGCCACTACATCTAAATAAATGACACCCACACCCCGGAATTCATATTGACAATTCTAAAGGAGTGATCTACAAACAATTTTAAATTTTCTCTAATTTGACAGTGATGTAATTGGTTTCTTGATCCACATTGCAGATCCACCTTATTCCTCATCCTTGCCTTCTTGTCCCCATGAATAAATCTATTTAACAACAACTGCCAGTCTTAAACTGGAATAAGTTTGGAACCAGCAGGGTTTGGAATAAGAAAAGGAAGTGTAGTAAAGAAGAAATTTTAACAGTTGCAATGTCCCCCCTAGCCATGACTGGTTTAACCTCAGCCAGGATTTAAGATTCTTCCTGATTTGACTCAGCAGTGGTGCAGAATTGACTCTTGTTAAGTGCGACAAGTTATTGGTTAAGTAAACTCTGAGATATTTAATCTGCCAGGGACATAACATGAAGCCTAATAGGTGTCTGATCTGATACTGCATCATCAGATTCACTCTCACATAAAGTATGTCAGACTTAAAAATGGTTAACTGCAACCCTGCTATTGTGCCATAATTTCAAAGTGTAGCAAATGCTTCCAGTACTGCTACTAAAGGGTCTTTAAATAAAAGTTCCATATCATCAGCGAAAGCACTAACATTGTTCTGTATTCCATTGATTACCTCCCCCTTTTTAGGGCTGTTGACTAACAATTGCTAAAGAAGAGAACAAACACAAGGGAAAATTGGGCAGTCTTATTCCACTCTCTAGTATATTACAAACTCTTCTGAGCTTCACCAGTTCACCCTGACTTTGGTTCATGATTGCTAATACTCAATATTTGCTTCTCATTGTTGATTCCAGAAACAAAATAATTGTTCTATAGGGGAATGGACCACTTGGGTTGGCCTTTTTATGAAAATTATGAAAAATATTTCACAATTAAATTTTCAATGATGTCTTGTATATTTTTTCAGTCATATTAACCAGAAAACCCAGTTTGAAAATCCAGTTTTGGAAGCCAAACGGAAAAAACAGCTAGGACAGACGGATGGAGGCCCTTCAAATCCAGGTATTGGTTTCAATGGCAGCTTTTAGTAGATTCTGCTGAAATCTGCAGTAAATTAATTAAGAACTACATGTTGAACATAGTTAGCTTTCATTATCACACAGGGAAAGAATTGTCAGTTAAATTTAACAGATATTTTAGAAAATATTTTCAAACCATTAAGTACTACTTTATTAAACTCACCAATGAGTGGTTTGTGTTTATTTTTGTAGCTTATTTATTTATCTATCAGAAACTATTAGCATAAATATTTTTCCATCTTATAGTACACTTTATGTGCAATACTATATACCTAAGGGCCATTAGTAGGCAGGCCACCAAGCTTTTGTTGGTGAATGCAGGATGTGCCGTCTGCTGCTATTACTGCTGCTTGAAAGTGAAGCTGAGGCTTGCTTTGGATTCCCATTCAAAGATCCCTCATGCTAAACACCCCTCAGCTGGGGCTGTTGGGAGTTGGGAGTCCAACATTATCTGGAGGTCCTCATTTGTATTTAGAAGCTTTGTGCTACATTGAGTTTCCTACAGACATGACGTGTGTAAAATGCTTAAAAATTGAAATAATTACATTTTCAACACACAACGTGACAATTTGCAAAATATGCAAATGACACTGCCTCCATCTGAAGACTTTATGTTTTATACACACATTGTCATAGGTGAGTATTAGTAACCCATAAGACAGTATTGCTGTGCTGTTTATTTAAAACAATCTCTGCAGTTGAAACGAATTGGTGGTCTTATAGCTGCATAATGAGCTTAAGGCATCCTAAAACCATTTGTTGTAATCAGCTTGGCCACTCCATAGTGTGGATGGACAGACAGTGATTTGGCTATCTGGACACAGGATGAAGATGGAGCCAGCAAGTGTGTGGCTTCAGGTCTTCTGGTTCCTGCCTTCAGTTCTAATCACAGCATTTGATAAACAGTTATGGCCCAGCCATACTCCTGGCAACAAACATAAGATAACTGGAACAGTCATAATCTCCAGTTGTCTTTTGTGTTAACATGAAACTCAAAAGGGTCTTTTCTTTCTTAGCATTATCCTTTTAACCAGATAAAGGCAAATCAATACTTAGCCTGGCTCCCCCCACCCCACCCCCAGGCTGGAACTGGAGCTGCTATTTCATTGGTTATGACTTCAAATTTGATTTCTGCTATGAAGATTTATTTCTAATCTTATTCCAAATGTTATATTTTCCCCTGCATCTCCTTCGTTGCTTTTATTTGACTATTCTTGCAGTCATTTTTCTTGTTAGATTGTGTATTACTGCTATATTAGGTAGCTTTAGCTGCAGCCCCAATTATTGAATGACTATATGGGGAACCCTTTTGCTTGGCTGCAGAACCAGTGAAGTCCCTCTTCACCCGAGACCCATCCCAGTTGATAGGAGCACTCATACGGACATCATTGAAGAAAAGCAATATGGGCTTTGGCTTCACAATCATTGGTGGAGACAGACCAGATGAGTTTCTGCAGGTGAAGAATGTACTGAAAGATGGACCAGCTGCACAGGATGGCAAAATTGCACCAGGTGAATTAAGGGTTCTCCCCCCTCTCCATATTTATTTTGCAGTTTGGACAAATGGTGATACAAAGATTATGAAAACAGATGGTTCTGACAATTCAGTGATGGTACTGTTGAAGTTTGCTGCTGTGTGTTTCAAAAGTTTCATTAACAGTGAAAATGAAGTAACAAAGTATTTAAAGGATGCTCCTGTCTTCTGTATTACATCTCCTTATCTAGCTATGTTGGCTGCCGTTACTCTCTTCTGTTCAAAAGTCTAAAGTAGATTTAAAACGATTAACATTTGTGCTTTTCAGTCTTTTATTCTTTTGGCTCTTCGGACTCCAGTTTAAGACCAGGGTAGGTTGCAGCTGCTGTAGATTCCTTCAGGATTTTCTAAATTTAGTTGCTACATTCTTAGCCATGCATGACATAACATCAGGCTTATTGCATGCTATTCTGGTGGTGTAGGAGTTCTTGTGCGAGATTTTGTTAATCGGTTTTTTGTGTCTTTGGCCGTTTTGCAGATGTTTAATACATGTTTAAAATGAATATAGAGAACCACAAAATAAGTAGTTGAACATTGGTGCATTCTGTTACGAAGTACATCCAGTGATCCAGATCATTTATTTGTTTCACAATTACATAAGAATCACTTTTTTAAAAAATGTATAAATGCTTCTCTATATAATTGACCGGTAAACACGGGTTCAGAATCTTTAGAACCAGTTCATTCATTGAATAGTCATAATTTTGTAAGTACAGCCACAGATTGTGTACGGTTGCATCTAACACTCATTTAATTTGCATGATTTTAACCATACATTGTTGAAAGTAGGCTGGTTGGTATTGTGCAAGATAAATCCAAGCCAGGTGGAGAGCTTAAAAGCTCTTTTTGCATTTGGAGTTACCTGGTACATAAACAACTTTTAAGCTCTCCACCTTGCTTGTTTGTTCCAAAGTGGTTTGGGGAGGGCGGAAGTCCAGTGTAGAGCATAATGATCATTATTATCGCCATCATCATCATCATCATCATCATCATCATCATCATCACCTTTTTCCTGGTTGTTCCAAAGTTCTTGGGTGTGGTGTGGCATCATTATTATCCATATCATCACCTTTTTCCGGCTTGTTCCCAAAGGGCAGGGCAGGGTAGAGGCGTTATCATCGCCATCATTATCATTATGACTTACCACTAATACTATCATCATCATTAGCTCCTTTTCCTTGATTGTTCCCAAGTTGTTTTGTTTGATAGGGAGAGGCATTTCAGAGGCATTTTTATCCTCATCACCTTTTCCTCCTGCCAGGAGGGATTGTTCCCAAGTTGTTTGGGGAGGAGAGAACACAGTGCAAAGGCAAAAACATTAATTTTGTTATAATCTCCTCATACATCCCTAATTTTGAGAAGCATATATATGACATTCTGCCTCTAATATCACACTTATTATTGGCCAGTATTGTTCAGCTGCTATTCTGGTGAGTTGACTTTTATGTATTTTAGGTGTATTGTATTCTTTTCTATTCCATAAAGATTTTTTTAAAAAATACTTGCCAGCTATCATTAAGGGGTCATTAGTTTTTGTTTTCTTGACTATGCATGGTATGGCTGGCTGTAGCTATTGAATATGTTTTCTGGATTCAGTTATGTTCTAATTTGCTGTCTAACTTACAGCAGCACACCAGGAGCAGACGGCATAAGTACCAAGACTTAATAGTGTCTGGAAAAGCAGAAAGATTTTTCAAACTTTTAATCCATTTGTTCATATTTGAACAATCCATTTGTTCATATTTGAACAATTTTATGTTCCTGTCTCTTTTCTTGCAGGTTGTATTAGGTTGTATCTAGTGTTAGTCCTACTTGGAGTAGACCACTTGAAATTATGGACACTACTAACTTAGTTCCTTTAATTTCAATGTTTGTACTCTGAGTAGAACTTAGAGGAATATAATAGCTTAGTTGGTAGAGCATGAGATTTTTAACCTCAGGGTCGTGGGTTTGAGCCCCACATTGGGCAAAAGATTCCTGCCTTGGAGGGGGTTGGACTAAATGGCCCTCACACTCCCTTCCAACTCTACAATTCTTTGATTCTTTCAGAAGCAGCGGCCATTTTGTGTTAGGCCACACCCTTGGTGGCAGTCATTTGTGACTGGTACCCTCAGCATTTTCTCAAAATTTCATATGTGCCCACCAACCCAAAAGGCTTTCCTCTCTTGTGGCAATGACAGTGTCCTCTAGAGGTAGAAATCTATTGAGGGTTGTACTCTTCATTTGTACAATTTAGGACTTGCTTGTCCTCTGTGTAATGTTCTGATAAGTCTTACATAAAGGTCTTCCTGCTACATAGTTTTTAGAATTCATTTGCAGAGAGTAAACATATGAACACCTTGCCCTAAACATGTATTTCATTGTAAAAGAAAATATTCCATAATGCATTTTTTTTCATTTGTTTGGAAAGAAACTTTAAAAAGCTTTGGAGAAAAATGAGGAAACCCCACCCCATTCCTGCCCCCCTAGACCTTCACATCTGTGATCCAGACTTCTCTCTCTCTGCTTGAGAGCTTGGCTTTCTCTTTTTTTGCTCAGAGCAGAGTGACTACCTTCCTAGAGTTCTCTTCTGACCACCACAAAAAGAGCAGTTTATGGAATGTTCTCTTTGAGTCACTCTCCACATTGAACATTAGCACCTTTTGTCTTTTTTCTCAGACAGGTTCTTCCTTTTCATGCTGTTGCTTTCATATTTTGTTTAGAAGGTTGTGGCCCTCATTTCTAGTCTCTATATTCTCTTTTCCTTACTTCCACGCACATCTAATTACTGGGCAGATGTCTTAGATTTTTAGATCTGAATTGTGTGAAATTCCATTGCAATAAGTCATAGATACAAAAAGCCAGTAAGAATTCATTTGGTTTACTGGCTTGCTTACAAGGAGTGCTGTTTGTGAAGTTGTCCATCATCAGACTGGGCATATGGTATGATAGCATTTATCAGACTTTACTAATCTGATTTTTCTTGTGTAGAGTTGAAAGATGCATGCTCTCAATACTTGCTTTTGTGTTCTTAAAAGGCAAAATTATTTATGAAATAAGTTTAATATGAAAAAAACACTTGTAAGACTTTTCAGTGGCAATACATGAAAGCTAGAAGAGTAGTCTATTTCTTTTGAAATGTGTTAGAATGTATGAAGTAAACTAAAATATATGCTTACTGTTACATGCACACTGCTTCCATTTTGAAACCCACTGATTCCCTTTTGAAATTGCAAGAGTCTGCTGCAGATTAAGCTTTATATATTTAGAACTGTGTGATCTTATCAGAGCCAAAACACAGATTACATGCAAGAGAAATCCTGCCTTGTGCTGCAAATGAGCAAAAGGAAATAATGCTATCTTTCTTCGCTAGTATTTTGAGTATTTTCCAGTTTTTTTCCTTATAGAGATTACTAACCTCCTGATCATGCTAAGGTATGGGAATAATGTTTATTTGTATTAACAGTGTCCTGTTTGCTTTTAACAGGTGATGTCATTGTGGACATAAATGGCACGTGTGTCTTGGGCCATACCCATGCTGATGTTGTCCAGATGTTTCAATTGGTTCCTGTCAACCAGTATGTGAACATGACTCTGTGTCGTGGATACCCTCTTCCTGATGAAAATGAGGACCCTGTTGTAGATATTGTTACAGCCACTCCTGTCTTAAATGGTCAGCAAATAGTAAAAGGTGATACTTGTATGATCAACCAAGAGTTAATACCTGGAACAATGGTTTTGGACCAGAATGGAAAGCCAGGGCATATCTTACTCAATGGACGCTTGAATGGCCCTTCCACAGACCTCAACGAACAGAGGGCCTCAGTGTCTTCTTCAGGATGCTCTCAAGCAGAACTGGTCACAATTCCTCTGATCAAAGGACCTAAAGGTTTTGGATTTGCAATAGCTGACAGCCCTGTAGGGCAGAAGGTGAAGATGATCTTAGATAGCCAGTGGTGCCATGGTCTTCAGAAAGGGGATATTATTAAAGAGATTTATCATCAGAATGTGCAGAACTTGACTCACCTTCAGGTGGTAGAAGTACTGAAGCAGTTTCCAGTTGGAGCAGAAGTGCCACTGCTCATCCTAAGGGGAGGTAGGTAATGACATTTTTATGTATTTTTAAATATCTGTCACTTTTAGGCACTATGTAATGGTGTAAATGTAAGTTTATCACTCTTTTGCACTGTGTATTTTTATATTTATGGGTGATAATAAAAGTAGAAAACGTCATACTCTCTCTTTTCATTTTTTAAAAAAAGATACTAAGAATTGTGAAACACTGTAAGATCTTTTTTTCAACATACACTGTCTTAATACATGTTGATGGTTTAAATCAGTGTGGTTTTGACAGGTTCATTCTACCTTGAAAATGAAGTGCAGTTGTCCAAGCACAGACAAAATCCTGCTTCTCAGGAGCCAACATGCAAAATTTGATTATGCAATCTTAAGAGGTGTCCAAATGTATAGTGAACAAACAGCTTTCCAAAATATATTGCAGATATAATACATGAAAGGTGAATACTTGAGTACTGCCAGATAATAACTTCACTTGTGGTTTCCTGGTTTGCCTTTCATTTGTCTTGATCTACTGTCTGTCCTTTCTGGTTGCTTATTTTGGCTTCTTAACTCCACCTTGCCGAGGGTCACATAATCAAGTGTTAAGCATAAGTGTAAGCTTTCTTTTACTGGTGGGCTCTGCATTGTCATAAAGTACTATTTGTGATATCAGTTTGTACAACTGGGCTATTAAATGACTAACCTTGCCAGGTCACTTCAGCTCTAAGAGATCTTGGTTAAAGTGGCTAAATAATACAAATCCCTCTACTGATCTTGTATATATTTATACACAACTTTTGGGGGAGTTCAGATTTGGAATTGCCCTCAGCGTGAAAACTGACTGATAGGATTCACTTTTCCTGTGGTAAGGAAAATTCCTTTTTTGCAAGATGTTTTGGCCATCTGTTACATGGTTAGCCTAGGTACTAATGTTAACTATAGATCGTTGTCCTCTCCACCCTTGGGTAGGTGGGTGGGTGGTGAAGGCAGAGGGAACACTCCAGTGGAAATATCAATTTCTATTTATTGTGTTTTTCAGAGGTTTAGCTGTATTGCAGCAAAAACATCTGAGAGTCCCATGACTTCTTAAAGACTAAGAAATTCATGGACTAAAGTTCACGTCATTAGATACTTCAAATAAAGTGGACTCTAGTCTACAAAAGCTTATAACTTAATACGTTTGTTCATATTAAAGGTGCCGCAATATTCTTTTTTCTTCCTGTACTATACCTGTAAGCTTTTCTTTCTGTTGGAAAGCTGATATGCTCCCTGTCCCTCTTCAGCTCAATGGTTGATTACTAAGAAGATAAACAAATTTTTATTGTATTTAATTGTATGAGGCACCTAGAACATTTAAAATAAATGTTGGAATAAAAGGATTTTGAATTCCCCTGTGAGAATGGAAAATATATGTATTAATTTATATCACTGTGTCTGGGGCAGATGAACTTGTTCCATGGTTCTTGGAACAAATTGAAAGATTCTGATTTACTGAAAACAACCTGTTTATAATGCCATCTGTTTGTAGGTTCACGGGTTCTTATGTCTATTTTCAAAATGTTCAGGAAGTTGGGATTAATTGCTACCTAAAGTGCAATTAAGCCATGTTACTGTTGACCTGTTTTTGGAATCTACTTTGTTATCTGAGCTATACTGTCATGGTTCAAGTTATAATACTAGCCGGACATCTGAATTTACTGCAGAGTTCATTAACTATTGTGATTTTAGTAGTAGGCTTTTAGAAGGCTTTTTTGTGAGGAGAACAAATTAAATTATAGAATGGATTTTTCTATAATGTAAAATTAACCAAAACAGAGGATGTATCTTCAAGTTCTTGGAAAGAACTTGTGCTGTTCTTTATCATCTTAAAAACTGCAGTAGAAATAAGACCTCTTTGGTAGGGATGTGTAAGGTTATAGGTGGCCTGCTCACTAGAAAGCTGCAACACTTTCTCCTTGGCAAGCTTACAAGTGGATTTGTGAATGCTTGGACAAGTCCTCTAGAATACAGAGTTCTAACCCGCCAGATTAGTATACCGGATATAGAAAACTGTAGAATATAGTGGTGTGATGGGTTATATTAATATTTATTCTCTATTTTAGGCCCTTCCTCACCTACTAAAAGTTCCAATGTTGTGAGTATTGATAATGTGAGTATTGATCAGAGTTGTTTGAATTGAATGCAATTTTTTTGTTCATAAAGTAAGTTGATGATAATTCAGATTAGCTCTTTTAGAGCCCTTCAGGCAGGGCTGTCTTAAGCATATGCGGTGCCGGGGTGCAAAGATCTGCCCAGTGCCACCCCCGGTTGCCCAGTCCCAGGTGCACAGGAAGGCAGAGCTGGCCAGCTGCCTCAGTGTCTCGCTGGCCTGGTCACCCCCAAACTCGCGGCAGCAGAAGAGCCTGCTACAGTACTCCGACCGATGGGCGGGCTCTTCCCCGGACTCAACTCTTGGCATGGTGCCCCTGAGAGCCCAGGACCCGGGTGTCCCGCACCCCTAGCGCCAATGGGTAAGACGGCCCTGCCTCCAGGTTCTTTTTGAGGTATAAGTTTTGCTCTCACTTTTCGTGTGCAGCAAAAAACATCTCTCTCTGCTCAGGATTTGTGGTGGAAGACTTACATAAAATTTAAGTTGTACAATAGCTGCTAGCCTCCACTGGTGTTTCTTAAATTTGGATGAAATTATTTATATATCGCCCTTAACTTTTGTAAAGGACAACTTATTCCTAAGTTTCTGAGTGTAGTAAAAATCCCCTCCATCGGCTTACTTTCTGGTATTAATTTGAGAGAATGAATTTTGCTTGTTGCCTCAACTGCATTAATAGCTCCCAAACTCTGTTATTCGTTGGAGTAGATAATAGCAAAGGAAAGGTTATGTAGATTGAATAGAATCAATGAGCTACCTTTCTGCATTAGAAAACAACCTTTACTTTGTTGTTTTCCTTTCAAGATAGAGAATAGGAAAAGGCCTAGCACAGGTAAGGGTTGGTGAGCATGTTAGCTATGCCACTTAAGGACAAAGTTTTAAACAGTTGTATCGCTAAAA
This sequence comes from Podarcis filfolensis, assembly GCF_964270895.1. NCBI lineage: Eukaryota > Metazoa > Chordata > Lepidosauria > Squamata > Lacertidae > Podarcis > Podarcis filfolensis. Next base: position 65,234,285 of record NC_139609.1, read on the forward strand.
CAATTTTTGTGAAAAAGAGATTATGAACCCTTCTTGAACTCTTTACAGTGCACAGTGGTAACTCTTACTTTAAAAATTCTGGGTACACATATTAGGCCTGGCAATATCAATATATCGCCCAGGACCGGTATGAAGGGCAGAGCGCAATGGCAGCTCCACTCAGCAATATATTGCTGGTGAAACCACCACCATTCCTAAGTCCCTCTGCCTCCAGTGCACTGAGGGAAAAACAGACTGCAGTGACAGCTGAGACAGTTTCACCCCTCACCATGTGGGGCCAATACAGCTTCTTTCAACATCACGGTTTATCGCCAAACCACAATATTTGGCTGGTGATACATCACAGTGTTGAAAACCTAACATCGCCCAGCCCTAACACATATAAAATATATGTCAGCATCCTAGTAGAAGAGTGTGGTCTAATAACTCATGCAAGCACTATCCAGCTTGATTACCCTCCAAGATTAATCCAAAAAAGAGTTATGAGCACTTCTTTTATCTTTCAGTGTACCATGTATATTAATCTTCATTGTTTTTTTACCTGTCTCTGAATCTCATTTGTGTGCAAACTGATAAGATGTGATGTTGAAACACATACTTCATATTTGCTTTGCCATAGTCTTCAGTTTATGGTTTTCAGTAGGATATGCATGCATGCACAAGCACACATTTTTCTTTGCTTTTTTTAATGAAAGTGCTGAATGAGACATGAAAAACTGTTCCTCTCAAGTATATAGTTTAAGTAGGGAGACTGGGTTCTTTCGTAATTGTCATGACTCCATTTTTTATTGTTACCACTCCTGGCAAAATACTCATCCAGTGAAGAGTATGATTAAATTTCACAAAAATCAATATCTTTCAGGTTGATTAAATGTACTTTTTTCTTATATCTACTCAGAAATTAGAGTAAGAAGCATTGAAAGATTACTTTCATGAATGGTACTTGATAGGGCCTTTTCTCTCATACTCAAAAAAGTAATTTCAGAGTTATGATGAACAAAAATTATGTTTTTGTCCTCTTATGTGAATGCATTTGGTTCATTTTCTATTAGCACAAGAATACTGTTCGGCAACTATTTTTAAAACTAGGAAATCATGTATAGTAAATGATTAGAAGAATCACTAATTTTATTTGAGTAAAGCTCTGAAGAACAGGAACACACTAGCTGATGTACTAAGGTCACTTTTTGAAATCTTTGGAGGAATGCATTAAAATGCACAGACAGTTTTAACTTCACTAAACATAAACTGAATGCTTAGTGACATCTACTTTGTCAGCTAATTGGTTTTAAAAGGGCAAATTCTTATGCTTATAAACATGTGGAAAGTTTCCAACTGTAAAATCCTTCAGGGATTTTCTCTTGGCAGCCATGAATCTTTTCAAATGCTTCTGCAGATGAATATGTGCTCGTTTGCAGACACGTTTCAGACTTTGTCTCAATCTAGAACAAACATCTTAAAATCAACTAGTTTTATGAAACACTGAAAACGTACATTTGATCTGGAGCAGCCATTTTTGCGGTCACTTCTGCACAGAGTGAGGAGGAATTTTAGAGGGCTTTTACTTTCAGCTGTTTAATTCCTTGTGAATGATTTCCCCTTGTTATTCAAGGGGAACACCTGCAACTTGTGTAGCTATTCACACAAGTATACTGTATAGAAAAACAAACTGCCATAGCTTGCATGTAAATTAGTTAAATGCAAATGTCAACATTACAACCCACTGTAACCAATCCATATTTTTCCCTTGTAGAAGCTAGCAGTATTGTAACTGGTTTCATTTACTATATAATGCTTTAAAATATTGCAACAGTTTAACACCTGTTATTTCAGTAATTCTTGCAACAGCTTTATAAAGTAGCTCAGTACTATTATTTCCCTTGTATTACAGTTGGTGGGCTGAGGCAGAGAAAATACCAGCTTGCCTAAGGCCACATAGTGAGCTTAGGGCTAAAGGGAGATTTGGGAACTTCCTAACTCACAACTATGCTGCATCAAATGCCCCTATTGTGGGGAGGGCATGACAAAACATTACAGGATAAGAACAGGGTAATCTTTGACAGGCCATCCATAATCCTTCTGGGTTTTCCTCCAACCCTCTGGAGCAGATTCAAAGCTGGGGGCACATGAGGAGAGGAGATGGAAGGGAAGTCATATTGTGCAAATGAAGCCCTTTCACAAAAGGGACAACTTCGTGGGATGCAACCCATTATTTTGGTATTTTGCCCATGGTTTCCCCACTTGCCATTTCATTCTCACAACTCTGTGTGGTAGGTTAGGCTGAGAAAAAGGGACTGGCTCAATGCCATCCAGTGAGCTTCAGTGGCACGTACTTTCTGAGCTTGCAGTAGAGGTTTTATGTAAAGAGAGTAAAGCAGAAGTAGATTTGATGTGATGATTTTTTTTAGGGACATTGGTAAGTGGAATCTTAAGGGGCTTATGGCCACGTGATGTTCTCTGAATTTATCATTCTTTATTCCACTGTTTTTACTGCTTTCACCTCATGAGTTAACTACAGTGGTACCTCGGGTTAAGTACTTAATTCATTCCAGAGGTCCATTCTTAACCTGAAACTGTTCTTAACCTGAAGCACCACTTTAGCTAATGGGCCTCCTGCTGCCGCCGCACCACCGGAGCACGATTTCTGTTCTCATCCTGAAGCAAAATTCTTAACCTGAAGCACTATTTCTGGGTTAGCGGAGTCTGTAACCTGAAGCGTATGTAACCCAAGGTACCACTGTACTCATATTTAAAGTTTCAAATCAAGGCCATAAACTAAACAACTTGCAAGTTTCAGATAAGACCATAAACCAGGGGTCACCAACCGAAGGCCCATGGGCCGGAAGCGGCCTATGGAGGTCGTTTGACCGGCCCACAAGCTACCCCCGAACCAAGCCGGCTGCTCTCCTGCTGCGCTAAACTAGCGCACTGCAGTGCGGGGACTCACTTCTGCGGCGTTGAAAATCGCGTCCGCACACGCACCGACGCTGAAAATCGCGGGCGCGCACGCGATCCAGCCCATGGAGGGATCTCCATGGGACCAATCCGGCCCAGGCAAGATAAACCTTGCAGACCCCTGCCATAAACTAAATAACTTGCAGTTCTAGATTAACATTTCATTAGAAAACACTTTCAAATACCACAAGAAGGAATAATCCTTTTAGAAAGCATTAATTGAAGCATGCTTGTTATGAGCTGAGTTGTTACGGTGCTCATTACTGCTTCTCTCACTTGTTTAACCGAGTTGGCATATTCTTGCAACTTTGTACAAGTGTATATTTCTGGTTTCTCTCTCCCCACCCTCTGCAGAAACTAGATAAGCAAGAAAATTCAGGAAGCCAAGAGACCATCAGTGAATCAGCCCCACAACCCATGCCTTTTCCACCCAGTGTTCTAAGGTCAGCGTCTCCAAAGCTAGACCCTTCAGAAGTCTACCTGAAGTCTAAAACATTGTTTGAAGAAAAACGTGAGTACATAGACTTAAGATACATATTGCAGCAAAGCTAACGGAAATGGCATTCTGATCTGAGAATTGTCAAGCTCAGTCCTAAAAGGAGGTGCAGTAGAAAATAGTATCTCTAAACATTAACAGAGCGCTTTTCTCTCCCAATAAATACAGAGGTAAAATAGTTTCTCAGAATAGGTGATTAAGTTCCAGAGTCACTTACTGACCATGTACACTTGAGCAAAAGCTCCTATTTTATAAATTAGGGCACTGCTTTTACCACCAGATACCCCATTTAACTGAAACAAATTTTAAAGGACCTAAGACCCCTGTCCCCAAATGAGAAACAGCAGAAGCACCCAGATGATAGCCATTTTATCTGAATCAATAACTGCATACACATTTTTCAGTTCAGGAGTTTAATTGTATGATCCATGGAAGATGTAGGTAAGCAAACAAAGATGTGAGTGAGGAAGTAGGCTGCAGTTGCCAATAAGCCCAAGAAAGCAAAGGGAAGAAGAGGGAACTAAATAGTAGAAGCTCATACAATGAAGCAACAAATCATTGAAGAGAGAGATCCAGAGACAATGAAATAAAATACAAGCACTGACAAGAAAAAAGTAACTTAGAACAAGTACTAAAATATTCAGAGGAGATGGTGTTGCAGAGAAATCCAAGACCACACTGCAGCCAGGAGAACTTTCTTGAGTAAGTTCTCCAGCCATCTTGTTACAGCAGACAGCGGCTGTGAGCAACCAGCAGCATTATTTAATGCTGCTTGTATTTGTTTTCAAAGTAGCTGTTTTGCCCATCATTTATTGAAATGTCCAATGTGTAGTGTGAAAAATGCCAAGTTGCTTCAGGCCTTTGAAAAGTAAAAGAAGCTAGATGTGGATTTTTAGTAACCCATTGCAGATTCACTATCATCCCTAATGTATAGGTGATTAGGAAGCTATGACAAGAAAGTATATGACATAGGAAAGAAAGCTGACTTATGGGCAGATACTGGCCCTGGTGGTGGAGGAGATATGGATGGTCCAAAAGGAGGAAGATATTCCAGGCTTCAGTATGTTAAAAACAGGATGATGAATCCTAACATTGGCTTCACCGGGACCCTTAACTTCTCTTTAAACTACTAGATGCCTGCTGGGACTCTTTAGGTATCTTATTGGACCACCCGACCATAACAGCTGAGAAGTCTTAACACACTCTAGCTAAAGCGCATCAGGAATAGGAAATAAATGTTGCCCTCACTGTAATAGCATTACAGAACTGAACCTAAAGCTAAACTATTATAGGCTCTGGTGCGTCACTTCTAGTTCCTAGACATTGCAATTCAGCATCTGACAAAGAGGACTTTAGCCAGTGAAAACTTATGTAATAATAAAGTAAGATTTTTGAAAACACTTATTTCAATTTAGCAAGAGGTGTATTTTGTATTTTATTGTATCTTTGTTTATTATTGTTGCTTTAAAACAGCTTGTATGAACAGATGCAATTATATGGCTGGCTGGCTGCCTGCCTCTGTTTTTAAATTTCATACTAAAACATTAGAAAAGACAAGGTGCATCACTGGTAGGCAAGTATATATGCAATAAATTTCAGTAGAGTTTAAAATCCTTTCATATAGATAAGATCAGGGATATGGTACAAACTGAGTGGAAGAGAAGGTTCTTTTTGTACGAATTAAAAAAATTAGTTTGGTCACCATATAGTCACCATCTCTCTGAACCACCTGAGCTTGGACCTTAAAATTTATTCCTCTGGTACCTATAGAGCAGGCATAGGCAAACTCAGCCCTTCAGATGTTTTGGGACTACAACTCCCATCATCCCTAGCTAACAGGACCAGTGGTCAGGGATGATGGGAGTTGTAGTCCCAAAACATCTGGAGGGCCGAGTTTGCTTATGCTTGCTATAGAGGATTGGAACACATGCGATTACCCTTCCTGACCACAGACACAGATCTCTTCTTCAGAAGAAGGGTGTCTCATAATGCTGTTAATATTCTACTCTTTCTCTCAGTAGAGATGATACTAATGCAAATATCTTAACACTGCCCCTCAGAAACTTATTAGCCAGCAATGATTTTCATATGTGAAGTAGGGGAGATCCATAGTCAGCTTCTGACATTGACCTAGTTACTGTTTTGTAACTGTCATTAAGATTTTGTTGGACTTCTCATTCTATTCCATCTTCAGCAGTGTTTTTCCTAATTTTGTCAATAGAAGTTTGATGATAGAACTCTGCCAGTTCTGTCCTTAAGCTGTGTTTTCATCAGGTTTGCATATTATCAGAAGGCATCGGAAAGTAGCCCTGTTTAGGGAAGATTTTAATATTTGATGAATTATTGTATTTTAATATTTTGCTGGAAGCTGCCCATTATTATTATTATTATTATTATTATTATTATTATTATTATTATGTGATTAGACAAATTTCTTTTGACAATTAAAACCAATTTTAACTATAAACTGTGAATTAAAATGATAGCTGAAATGTGGTGCTTCAACACCACAACCTAGTGCAGCTTGTAAATATTTATGGGGAAACATTGGATTTACAATATTTTATATCCTGCTGTTAACAGTAATAATAAAAATAAAAATACAATAAGAAAATCACAAAGGCACAACTCTTCAGGATCCTTCCCACAGGATAGTCCAACTGAAGCAGAAATAGACATCTGGTGTTATCTTTGTCTGCCTCTCTCATAGTTCCTTCCCAGAGGGCAGCTGGTGGTAGATGATCCCGGGAGGGGACAACCTAGTTGAAGCAGGTTCTGTTATATTCTCTTTGACCACCCAGTGGTCCCTATTCAAATCATAGTTATTTTACACTTAAAAAAATGTACATAAATTGATATGGTCTTGTTTCATGCCACTTTACACTCCCTCTATATAGAGATAATATAAGAAAAAGTCTCAATGAAGCTGGCTCAGAATATTCAGCTGTCACAAGCTGGGAAGTATGAACTCCCATTAAAATTTGTGGCAATTATATGAAGACAGCTACAGAAATCATAATTATCCTGGATTACTACTAATATATGTATCATATTCCTACAAGGAGTTACATAATTTTAATGACAGTAAATTCTGGAAGGCTTGTGAATAACCTTGATAAGTTTGCCTTGAAGATAGTCCTACCTGAAGCCCAGTCATTCAGTTGTTTACTAGCATACCTTGCCCACACTTACCTAGGTAAGTTATTTGTGATTCAAAGACAGATAACTTTTTTTAAAAAATCTGCCCTGTCACCTGGAAGCAGTCTTTGTCAAAGGCAGCCAGATCACTGGCTTATCACTAGAATTTTCAGAGGGTTAGCCATGTTGGCTTGCTGCAGCAAAAACAATGCAGACTAACTAATGTATTATATCATAAGCTTTTGTGGATTACCGTTCACTTCTCTAGTCCACAAAAGCTTGTGCCATAATACATTTTTTAGTCTGTAAGGTGCTGCAAGACACTGTTCCCTACCAGCTGAATAAATTTGCTTACGGTAAAATTTGTTACAAGGTTAAATCTGAACCTGCTTCACTTGTCTGACTTAACATTTGTTTTTGATCTACATAATTTGGCTAAGTGGGAAAGTTTTGAGAGAGTTGGTAAAGTGTGCCCCAAGAGTTTGGTTTTAAGCTGGTTCTTAGCAGTTCTTAGGTAGATTCTTATAGCTGCTAGACCTTTTGGAATGTCTAAGTGCCATTTACTAACTTTGTGGAAAGGATAAAGTATTTGTCTAAAAGCTAATACCTATCTTTTTTTGTTTCAAATATCATCTTCACCAGAGCCTACTATAGTTACACTCTCTGAGGTCTTGTTCTCTTCCCAGATTTTACTAAGGGAAGTATTGGGAGCAAGATTCAGGATTGTACACTCCCTCCCCTGTCCATCTTACCATGGGAGAAGTGAATGAACCCAGAAAGTTGTTTGGCCATTCACTTGTCTCCATGATGAGAGGAGCAGGGGGAGGAAGCAGGTGAGTCCACTCCCAGCCTCTTCTCAGGTAACAGTCTGAAGGGTGTAATAACATCTAAATAGGGCCTAAACCTAAAGTTACCCAAATCTCCTTGTAACTCACATTATTCTGAACTTTTCTTTTGATTTTTCTGAGGCTTTAACAGAGTATTTGTAAATAGTTTGCAGCCATTTTAACCCAAGCTGCCATTTTAACCCATGGCAGTTTAGTTCACTGAGTGTATTAGTTGGGGCTCAAGTGTTTTTCAGTATGTATATTTTTGTATGTATATTCCGCAGCTGGGGTGTTAGTCTAATTCATGAGTTAATACTGCAGGTGTCTTAACATTTTAAATGCTTTCAGAAATGATAATTTCTTTTTTAAAAAAATCTATAAAACGATTAAGTTTTTATTTTTGCTTATGTTTTTTTGCAATGTGCAAGCATGGCCCAATGCAAACATAACTCTCCCCATCTTATCTTAACTAGCTCCAAATACAAAAGATTTGGATGTTTTTCTTCGAAAGCAAGAGTCTGGCTTTGGCTTCCGTGTTCTTGGAGGAGATGGTCCAGATCAGTCAGTGAGTAAAGACATTAGCTGTTGTAAATCCTATTTGTCCTTAATATTGTCTTCGCTAATCCACAGTTATAAAGTAACTGAGTTATCTGTATCTCAGTTGCAATTTGTTTATGCCACTGATAGAATATTTTGCTCTTTTTCATGTTAGTGTAACTGTGCTTGAACAGAATTTTTACAGAAGTTCTGATAATCAGTGGCTAAAATTTAAAAAGAAATACTTTTACCTATGGCTTGATTCGTTGATAGGGAACTCATTAAACCTCTGAAGATGATTTGGGGTGAGAACTATTGGCTTTCTCCATATGAAAGGCATCAAATCTCCAGGCCCTAAAGTCTTGCACACATTTTTTTATCGAAGCAATCAGAAGAAGGGTATCTATACCACTGTGTGTAAAAGACTTCTGGAAGGAGTTTTATCATTTACTAATCAAAAGGCAGAAGATAGCTTTTCAAGTAAAACTGAACAGTGAAATTGAGAAAACAATGTAGTCCTCACTGAGGTGATATTTATCAACTTTAGCAGTAGATGAGAGACAATATGAACAGACATGCTAAGGTCAAATCTGAATAAGGCGAAATTAATTTATCCAGGCAGAAAACTGCCAAGAAGTACATAATATATTTAATGATTAGCATGTTGTTTATTTATCTGCAAAAGCCAATTTTCTTTGAAAATATATATTTAAAAATTATCATTGCAAAAACTGTGTCTTGATTAGATTACAGTACCAATACAACTAACAGCTACACTGAAAATGTGATGGGTTTAAATTTCAGATGGAATGTGAAGTCTTGAAGGGCCAAATTGCGTGATTCAATTAAAAGCCTGTTTGTTGGCAATCCACATCTCCCAGTAAAGTTGAATTCATGCATATACTTGTAGTGAAGTCATTATGTTCCACACTGCCCCTTTCCTCACAAGTGGCAACCAGTGGAGCTGGAGTAGGGAAATGCTGAGTGGAAGGACATCATCTGTATGCTTTAGCTAAACTTTACCAGTCTTGGCCCTTTTTATTTGACAAATTCTGAAGCATTCCTTGTTTCCTCTAGTTGGACACCCCTGCTCTTGTTCTGCATGGGAACACCCAAACGTGCTTATTGTTGGGCTGCTTCCTACATTAGGGCCGGGATCCATAGAGCCCAGTACGTGAGCAGAAATAACTTCAGTGCGTTTGTGTGGGAGGAGTTGGGCTTGTTTGTTTTCTGAATGCATGTCCTCCACGTTGCATTAGACACTGGTCTGGAAGGTCTCCTGATGCTCAGGAACAGTTTTGCTTTGGGTGTAAGGGGCTGCAGTGGGAAAGGGAAGCTAGAAAATCCATAATGCACCCACAGAACACCCCACATGATCCTTCTTCAGTATAAAAAGACCCTTCTGCATCGGAGAGGGTGACTACAAGGTTTCATCCTGTTATTTCTAGGGTTGTAAGTGGTGATAAAGGCAAGTAAGCAGAGCTGTGAATCAAAACTCCCATTGATCAAGTTTGTTTGTTTTTAGTTTGACATACTCTGCCACATCCCATGGGATTAAGCGTAGATAACTGAGTTAAAAATGTAGTACTCCCAATTGTAGTGACTGGACCACCATGTCTTTCCCTATCCATAGCCACTATCTAAGCTAACTTAGCTTAAAGCACGTTAACAGTTTCTGAAAGCTTCAAGACTCAGTCTTTTCAGAGAAAGGGTATTCCATAATGGAGATGCAGCAACTGTGAACATCTCTACGTGTTCTTGAAGTCTTGATGGTACATAGATTGTAAAATTGAATGGGCATTCTAGGTTGAGGTCTTGATAGTTCATTCTTACATTATCTAAGACTCTAATGCACTAGTGTAATGTGCTTTGAGTGACACATCCCAGACAGAAAGTAGGTTGTTGCATTTTGCACCAGCTGATGCTTCTGTGCTTCAAGGCAGCCATAGAGGACATAGCTTTGCAATGCGAGATGCAGATGTTACTTTTCCTGGTGCTTTCGTTTTGGTTAAAACTGATTACACACACATTCACCCTTAAGTGTTGTGGGAACATGGGATTTTGGGGTGAACCCAGAACAATTAAATATTGTGATGTATGTGCATTCCTTATCCTGCATAACTATTCTGCTTTGCTGTTAGATCTACATTGGAGCCATCATCCCACTGGGTGCAGCAGAAAAAGATGGTAGACTCCGTGCTGCTGACGAGCTGGTATGCATTGATGGTATCCTGGTCAAAGGGAAATCACACAAGCAGGTTCTGGATTTAATGACTAGTGCTGCACGAAATGGCCAGGTGCTGCTGACTGTCCGCAGAAAGATCTTCTTTGGTGGTATGTGCCACATCTGTCAAGCCTGTCTGTTGCACTTGGTATTGCCTCCTGTCCTGGCAGTGATTTAGTGCCAAAGTGTGTTTCCATGTCTCTTACAGGAATGATCCACTCTTCTTATGATCAATTTTATGTAATTTATGAGAAAGAAATCAAAGTGATGAGGCAAAAACAACCATGTATCGATGTAAGATACTAATAGATTCTTAATGCTTCAGAATTAATACCACAATTGAGGTTTTAAAGAAATTCATACTCAGGGTTTTTTTAAGTAGTCCCACATTAGCTTTCAGTATAGAAATATGATATATTTAATATTGATTCGCTTTTGGGAAAGCTTCACATCATTTAAGAGACTGGTAGTAGGGCTTGCTGAACTAGCCCGAGTGGGAATTGCATTCCTCTAGTCAGCTTCCAGCCTGTTGTTAAAAAAGACCTCCCATGAGAAGCTCACTTATTTCTTTGCCTACCCAGCCATTCTTGTATCTGGTACATTAGAAGTGTTGCTGAATATTGCTATATGCAATGTGTATGCATTCAAATCTTTTTTTTACAAAAAAAGAAATCCAGGTGGAGGTGGCTAGGAATGTCAGCAATTTGCCCTGTGGACTGTAGCCTTCCTTATGGCAACGGTATTTTTTTCTTACTGGTGGTGATGGTGGCAGTTACTGTTATGTCGTTGCAACTGGTATTATGGCTCTGGATGAGGGTCATGGCTTAGAACAGAAACAGAAGGCTGAGCTCCCACTGAATTCACAACTAGAAGTCACTGGAGGTTGGCCAACAGCTGTAGGGAGTGGTATGGCTAGCGGGATCAGCTCATATTGTCCATCGTCATGGGCCAGTCCTTCCTCCAGTATTATGCAAAAGTTGGGTTTTCAGCAGCATCTTGCTGATTCCTGCCCTCCCAACTCCAAATACCTGGAAGCTGTTAATGTATTAATATTATGATATGTTTTGATTCCCGTTATGGACACAAGTCAGCGATAAGAAAAGGAAAAGAAAGATGACAGGCAGCTTCTCTGTCTCCTGTTTAGAATGATGATGTGTTAAGTAACAAATAGATTTATATTGTACCTGGTAGCTGCTCTCAGCCTCTCTTATAGAATGAGAAGATCAGTTTGACTGAGAATGTGGGGAGGCCATCTGAAAAGTATGAATGGATTGACCAAAGAAAACCACTTTTTGTCTTTGAACCTCAGTCTGTATGACCAGCCTAGATTTTGACAGTGCTGCGTGTACTTTACAGTACTAGTGCTCATTGTTTCAGTGAGATTACTTAAAGAAAAAGGAATCTTAAGTTGCTCATGAATGGGACCCATTCAAAAGGCACAATAATTTGCTGGCAGTTCCCTTGTTTCCAGGACTCAGGGGCACATGAGATCATTGTTCTTATAAAGATTACATTTCTGGAGAGCACTTTATGCAATATCAGCCCTGATTATGATTTTCCAAATGAATAAAAAATTGTTTAAAATAACCTCTTGGCATTCTCTGTGCTAAAAACTGGGGCAATACCTACTATAGTATGTTTACAAGCACAATTTGGCGTTGATTTAAACATGGAGAAACACTTCTAAACACATAATTAATGTTTATATTGTTAGTTGTAACATAGCATGTGTTCTTTAATTGTTTAATGATCTGAAATATTAATGTGTTGGGGTGCACTTTTGAATCCATTTTTTTTGCTTTTAGCTGCTCTGCACATACCTTTTCAATGTATTGGTTGCATGTAAATGTTGTTAATACATCTAGCTACATACTGAGCATCATTCCTGATTCCTTCCTCTGCCTATTTCTGTGGTATTCAATAGTAGATAAACAACTGGAAGAAGAATCATCACCCCAAGTTCCCATTTCCTCGCAGAACGGCTCTCCTAGGCTAAACCGAGTAGAGCTACACACCAAGCAATTCCCAGAAGCCTATGATGTTGTGCTGCAACGGAAGGAGAATGAAGGATTTGGCTTTGTGATTCTTACCTCGAAAAACAAGCCACCACCTGGTGGTAAGTACTAAAAAATTGGTTGTCTGCCTTGCTTATCAAGGGAGTTGGGCTGGAGTTGCATCCTTCCATTGTCTGAACCATTTAACATTTACTCCCCAAATAATTTAAGGCTTTACCTCAAGAGTGGGGAACTTCTGGCCTAGAGGCTGAGTGCAACTCTCCAGGCCTTTTTATATGGCCCTTGAGACTCTTCCTATGCCACATCTCCTCCCCAGAGTCACCCCATCTTTCTAGACCACACCCCTCACCAGCCCTGCATTGCACCTTCCTGGCCTGTTTTTGCTTCGCCTGTAATGTGTCCCTGGACCATGATAAGGTCTGAATGGAGGATGGGGAAACAGCCAAAGTGGCATACAAAGGTGTAATTTGCAGTCATTGCTCTGCTCACTTTTGCTTCTGACGCCACCCACCACTGACATGCAGCTGCCAGAAGGTTGTCCTAAAAGGAATATGGCCCTCAGGCTGAAGAGGGTTTCCCACTCCTTCCTTACAGTCATTCCTTACCTAAAAACAACGGGTGGATGGGGAGAAAGCCCTCAGCAGTTTCTCAAGTTTGTAAAAGGGCCCATGAGTCAAAACATGTTGGCAACCCCTGTTCTGTAGCATACACAGCCTAAGAGTTGTTTCCTCTGAAGTAATACATTTGCTGTGTTTGTACAACCAGTGCTGTCAACTGGAAAGAAATAACGGTCTAGCTGTTGTCACCTATGCTGTGGTAATATCCATAACTGACTATTTCATGTTGCGTTAGGGGCTACCCCTTGAAGGTATCTCCAAAACTTCATTTTGTACAAAAACAAGCAGCTGGCCTTGTTGTCTGACCCTGGTTATTCAGAGCATATCTTCCTAGCTTTAAGAAAAAGCTGTACTAGTTTCTTGTGTCTTTCTGGGCTTAATTTGAGGTGCTTATCAGGGCCCCTGTTGCATGGGACTGAGGTATCCCAAGGAGTTCCCCCTTCTTTATGGTAATTTGATAAGGCTCTTTTTCATGCATCTCAGTTTACTGAGTTAATCCATGTGGTGACCAATGATCTGTCCTTTTCTGTTGTGGCACCTGATTTTGGAATGCGTTCTCTGGGGGCAGTCCTCCTAAAACCAATCCCGATGAATATGCTTTATCAGGTGAAAACATTTTAATTGCTTAGGCCCATGGCATTTTAACTTGGAAATGTTTAATCAGTTTACTGTTCTTAGTATTGTTTTAGCCTGCTGGATGTTTTTATAGTTATCCATCTTAAAACCCTATGTAAATTAAATGCAGTCTCAGAAAGCTAGTTGTGCCTCAGACATAGATTTGTGGCATATATAATATAGATGGAAGATTTTTGCAATGTTTCTTTTTTGTGGGGAAAGCATAGTGTGTTGCATTTAACAACAAATATGACATAACTCAGGAAAACCAATCAAGCTGAAGTCCATGTGTGCAATAGTGGGTTTGTATCCTTACTTGACACTTGAACAAAGATACTCTTGTCAGTAAAACTGACTGTAGATATCTTAACATGTTGGATATGTTTAGACTTGATCAGATCAGATCTGATGAATAGTGAATGTGAAGAGTTTCACCTGTTTTATTAATATTAAGCTTCTGTTAAAGGCAAAAGAGTAGGTAAGCCTGGCATTTTCTGGTCAAATGTCAACCAAAAATACATTTAGAAACCTTATTCTTCTAGTACCAAAACAATAAAATGTTCATTTCATGTTCATTAAGAATATATTTAAAAACAAATTCTCAGCTATATTCTCCTGAACACCTTCAGATTTTCCCTACCTCATATGAATAACTACGACAAAAAATTCTATATATTTCCCAGAATATTGTTTTAGTAATATTTGTTCATAAAATTAAAACAAAATACAGATAATGAAATTGCAGATTTGTTTAAACTCATCCAATTTTTTTTTTGAAAAATGTTCATTTCTGGATTCCTTTTGGGTACATTGACCATAAATCCTACTCAATAGCTATTTTCTCAATAGCTGTTCTTTTGGTTGCTGTTAATGGAGTGATTTTTTAAAGTGTGAGAGCGAGAGAGGGAGAGAGGGAAATAGACACTTAGGATTATTTTCATAGTTGACTCTTTCCCCACTTAGTTGCACAGAAAAAAGGCAAGAATATAATCGTTATTTTCAGATTGCTTTGTCTGAGACTATGCTTTTAAGAATGATTTGTATGTAAACTGTTTTCTCACAGTACACTTCATGAAGTAGCAAGGAGCAGTGTAAAAAATAGCTATTGCGATGGTACTAGGTCAGTACTTGGAGAGTCATCCTCTTTTTTAAAAGGCAGTTGCTATGGAAACTATTAGAACTGGAGCTGTCACCCTCTGATGCTGTTGAGTTGATTATGTGCCCTGTGTTAGAAATATGAAATACTATTTTCATGCTGCCTAATCAGTGCTTAGACCACATCAGAAAGGAAATTGTTTTTGATAACTAAGCCATTTTTTCTGTGTAATCCTGATGCTGCATAATGCAAAACATTCTTGTGCCTCCCGTAAAAAACCAAAAAACCAAAACCAAGACCCAATGGAAGAAGTAGCGTTTGGCACAGAAAATGGGGAGCTTTGGTAGAAAGTTCTGGAAGATAATGAACATTTTTTTTCAGCATCATAAAGACAATAATAGCAGGCCTAGGGTTTGTGGAATACTTTAAAAGTATTGTTCGTTTCATTACAATTTGCACTTTGATACTTTTTTACAATTGAAAGTTAGCCCACTCTGTGTTACCTTCAGTTAAAAGTCTTAACAGTAGTAGTGATTTTGAAATGTGTAGTATGTTTATACTGACACGTTATTCTTTCATTTATAGCCACAATATGACATTAATTAGATTAAAACTGAGAAGAAATACAAAAAAAAAAACATGTTAGACATCAAATAGCGTTAAAAACTAGAAGCCATATCTGTCATTTTCTTTGTGACAGCCATTTCATTAATTGCAAGCCTGAATAAGATAATCTAAAATTGCTGGTGGCTTTCTGAAACTGCATGAGATTTACTGTCATAGTTTGAAATGCCATTTGGTAATTTTGCTAAGTACAGCTCAGCACACCTCTGTCCCATCTGTTTCCTTCATGTGATGCATAGTTTAGAATAAAGCATCAGTTCTATACAAAGCAGTTCAGACTTCCAGCTACCACGCAAGGTTTGGAGTGATTCTAGTTTACTTGGTATGTAAGATGTCACCCAGGGTGCTAACAACATGTGTGGGAAAAAGCAGCAGGCATAAAAAATTGATGGATACTTGGGATCTTGGGAATGGAATCATAACAAAAACTGCCTATATGTGCAGTGTTGTGTGAGCAACTAATCACAGAGGGAGTATGAGCAGCTGCAAGGATCTAGGCAGAATTCAGTCTCTTTCTGCTTTAGGCCTTCAGGGTTTCAGAAAAGTAGAATAATGGCAAAATAAACAGATGCATGTAGATTTAATAATTTCCCCCCACAGACCCATAAGCTGAGCAGGAGGGCACCTAAGAATCACTTGATGATACATTTCAAAATAATTGGAGAGCTAATAAGATCACCCTCAAAAAACTGGAGAATAGTAAATAATAGTTAAGCAGTTAAAGGGAAGATCTAGTAAGATAAAGTTGCCAGACAGGAGATTTCAAATTCAATGGGCAGTTTCCCTATTTCCACCCCACGGCAGTGGGAATTTTGCTCCCCTTTGTGTAGCTGACCAACAAGTGAATAAGAAAAGAGAACCTTACTTCATTCAATGGCAAGCCTTATTCAGATTTTATATCTAGGGGAAAACATAGCACTGTATAGACCCCCATGAGTGGGGCGGCCCAGGGATGTTGCAACTTAAATATTATTATGAGGTCTTGGAATTAAAACAATTGACTTGAATTATTAAAGACTCAATGGATATCCCCTGGGTTCAGTTGGAACTGGGCCCTTTGGAACCAGCCCTACATGCATTCCCCTTCCTGTGCCCGACATGGTTGCAGCTAAGAAAGCTTTTGAATCCCTTTCTAAAAGCAACATTTAACACGGGGAAGGTTTTCCATCTGTGTGAGAGACATATCTTAGTACAACCGATCAGTAGGTGAAATACCAGGTGTAGAGTCGACAGATAAATTGAACTACCCAGCAGTACTTATTTCATCCACAACAGCTGAATGAACTTCGTCACTCATTAGACCAATGAGTTAATCACAAACTGTCTTTTTTCTGAAATATCAAATATCATTTAAACAACACGAACAAAACCCTCTCTTTTTCATTTTTGCCCCATCTTTGCTGGTTCCCTAACCACGTGCTTAATCTGCATTTTGGGTAATCCAGCACTGCCTGTAACCCCAAACGGAGTACTACATATTTTGATCTGATGATTATTTTACTATGGTCATAGGCTATCAGATGGAGGCTTCCACAGTTAATCCTTCCAGAAGGTACAGACTTTTTAGATTCATGGTTCGTCGACTAAGCATTGTGTGCTCTTGCAGTGGTTTGTGTAAATGATAATGGATAACAGTGCCCATATAACAGTGTGTAGTAGAGACATGAATATGACTTTTGTTCGTTCTTCAGTGATTCCGCATAAAATTGGGCGTGTCATTGAAGGGAGTCCAGCTGATCACTGTGGAAAACTGAAAGTGGGAGATAGAATTTCAGCAGTGAATGGCCAGTCAATCGTAGACCTCTCACATGAAAACATTGTGCAGTTAATCAAAGATGCAGGGAACACTGTCACACTCACTGTTGTTGCTGAAGAAGGTAAGAATGTTATTGTTGTACTTTCTAGATACAATAAGATTCAGCTGCCACATGGTCACAATCTGGATCTTTTCAGCTGCTTTCAATATTGCCTACAGTCATACCTCATGTTACGGACGCTTCAGGTTATGTGTTTTCAGGTTGCGGACTGTGGGAAACCCGGAAGTACTGGAACGGGTCACTTCCGGTTTTTGCCACATGCGCAGAAGCACTAAATCACGCTTGTGCAGAAGCACCAAATCGCGCATGCGCAGACGTGGCGTTTCAGGGTGTCAACACTGCGGATTGCAGACGTGCCTCCATCATGGATTACGTCCACAACCCAAGGTTCCACTGTATCTGAATGAATTGAATGGGTTTGGGATTGAAGGGTCACGTATTCTACTGGTTTCATTCCTATCTGGACAGTCAGTTCCAGAAAGTGGTATGAAAGAACTTCTGATGGTCCCTGTGGCATGTCCTGCAGGGTTCTTTATTGTCCCCAGTGCTGCTCAACATCTACATGAAGCTGCTTAATTAAGTATTTTGCGGATTTGCATTGAGATGTCATTAGCAGACGGTGACACCTAGCCCCCTTTCTCCTTTTCTTCAGAATGGGATTGGACAGTGGAGATACTGAATCATAGTCCAGAGTCAGTAATGAACTGGATCAGGGTCATCAAAGTGCAACTCAATCCAACTAAGACAGAGGTGCTTTTTGTAGGTGGTGTAGGCCAGGGAGGTAGTGATCAACCTGTTTCAGATGGAGTTGCACTTCGTGCTCCTACCCAGACCAGTATTGCATGTAGATTCAGGTAGCATCTGTGGCATGCATATGTCGCAGTTCTTAAATGGTCATACTAGTTGTCAGTCCATTTTGGGGCAAAGGACTTGACCATTACCTAAAAAGCATCTAGCAGTTTGGAGACTGATTGCCTGGAGCTTTCTATCCCATGAGTCTTCCCAAACCTTATTATCTCCATTGAAGGCCCTCCTCTAACCCCACCACCACCATTTTGAAATTAGATGGGTTGTGGTTGCTTGCACTTGAAATTTCCCCACCAAAGAAACTTGCCTTTGCATCTGGCAAAATTTTCACTTACCCAGACATTAGCCAAGTCCTTACAAAATGAGTGAAAATCAGGGCAAGGAAGATTTTAAAGTACTACATGGGTAAGTAGGAGGGGGGAAAGAACCACCTATCTGCTGTCAGTCCCCACCAAGTAACTTTTATCCCTCTAGCAGAGGCTACTTCATAGAGTCCAACTTTGGGGGATGGGGTAGAGAATGAGGTAAGAATAGGGCTGTGTTTTTAATTTTTTCCCATCTCACTTTGCAGGGATTGGGTGGCAATCTCCTCCTGTCACATCTAACTTCTCCCTTCAAACCAGCCAGGCTGATGCAAAATACTGTACATCAAAACAACCTAGTCCTCTAAGTAACAAAATGACTTTTTATTATTCTGAAATCCCATCTGCTGATGTAGCATTGTCCCCATATAGTATTTTCCCTACACAAACAGCTCAGTATAAATATGTAAAATCTAATCACTTGAAAAGAAACTCTTCTCTGGCTCAGTTTACTGGTATGCTTTTTTCCAGACTACTGCCTGCGCATGTAATTAAACTTGCTATTGATATTTTGCCAGAAAGATGGCTTTCTACAATATTGAATAATAATCACCTAAAACCAACCTGCCATAATATTGATTCCACTGATTTCACATGTTATGACTTGTGACAGAATATCAAAGACATCATTTATCTACTTGTCAAGGCTTTTATACTTACAACATCCATTATTTTCAAGGAAATGCTTTCACATTTCCCCCCACTCCCAATTTCATTTTTTTATATTAAAGGGGAGAGAATGGTTACTCAGTGAAGATGACATTGAGATTCTTCTTGTTATTGTTACTGCCCTTCATTCTAAGGCCCCCAGGGCAGGTTACTACAATTTAAAATACAACATTAAAAACAGTTTAAAACAACTCATGGTAGTCTCTTTTGTCTTTCGGTTTGAATCTTTGCCACCACAATCTGCTATTTTCTCTAAATGCTTGAGAAGTGAGCCAACTGCAGAAATTTAGAGATGTACCCAATTTTCCGTTCCCTGGAGTTTTGCAGATAAAATTGAAGGTAAAATGAGGACCCAAGAATACATAAAGGGAAAAAAAATAACTGATTGCAAAATAAAGACTAGGCAGTCGGACATCTACATGGTTCAGAGGATACTTTCTTGTGGGTTACATAAGTTAATGATTTATAGAAAATCGCTTAATATAAAGTTGAGTTCAGGTAGGTGTACTTGAAATATGTGCAAGTGTCCAGATCACAAAATATTTGGTGGTTACAACTACATCACTGAGGAAGGAGCTAGTGTTCATGCCAGTGTGGTTATAGAGCAGAATTGAAGAAGCTGTTAGGCTTCTTTCAAAAAATAGAAGTTTTGGCCAAATGAAAAGAAAAGTGAACTGAAACTTTTGTGGGGTGGTGAGTACAAACAAACAGTAAGGGATGCTGGGGGTGGGGAGATGAGTGCATTGCTGGAAACATTACGACCAATGGCAAGAGGCTCTTTAAATACATCCATAGTAGACTGTCTAGCGTAGGCTTGCCGTATGCCTGAAAATCCCAAACATGTCTTCTTTGGGGGGGCCTACATCCCCATTGGGGGGGTTGCATTTTATAGGAAATACCTGGGTTTGTGGGGAGCTTTGTTTTATTTTATTTTTAAACTGTGCCCCAGAAGCGGAAGCGTTCGCTTTGGCCGGAGGGGAACGTGTGCGAGGCCCGCATGCTACCAGCGTCACTACCAGGCCTGCGTGACTCTTTCCCAGCCTGGGCTGGCAGCAGCCACTAAGGAAGCCACCACCGCTGCTGCTTCCGCTTCCTGCTCCATTTGGGCCACCTGGAGCCCAAAGTCTGTGAGTGGTGCCAGGGCTGGGAGCGCTAGAGTGAGGGACTCAGGACGAGAGCTGGAACTGGGGTTACCAGAGCCCAGCAAGTGCTTGGAGCTGGCCCTCTGCCTCTTCCCTGTTGGGGGATTAGCGCAATCGGCGGTGGCAGGCGGCGGTGGCCCTGCTAGCAATCTCACAAATAAAAAAGCTCAAAAACTTTCCAAAAAAGCTGAATAGCTTTTGTTTAGCCGCTGGTCGCCTGGATTTTTACTTCTTGAAATATGGCAACCCTAGTCTAAGGAGGTGGTTGGACCTTTGGATGTCAAGAAATTCAAATGTGTGCTAAAGGAGGATAAATAGATTGCAGAGAAGCTGAATGAATTCTTTGCATCTTTCTTTGCAGGAGGAACAGAGGCAAATAGTTGTGTCAAGATATGAAGTTTTAGGCCTAACGGACAAAATAAAAACTGACAAGTCACCAGGTCCAGATGGCAGCAGCCAGAGAGTTCTCAAAGAACTCAACTGTGAAATGGTTGATCTTCTAAACAAAAATAAGTAGCTTGTCCCTAAGATCAGACTCCATACCTGAAAAATGCAAACTAGCCAACATAACACCAATTTTAAAAACTGAATCCAGGGAGATCCTGTAAATTATAGGCAGGTTAAGTTAACATCTGTCTTGGGAAAACTGGCAGAAAGTTTTGTTAAGGATTAAATAACCAAGCATATAGAAGAACAAGGCTTGCTGAAGCAGAGTCCCATATCACATATCACAAACCTATTAGAGTTTTTTGAGAGTGCCAACAAGCATTAGTGAAATGGTTAACATAGTGCAGGCATCCCCAACCTTCAGCCCTCCAAATGTTTTGGAGGGAGATTCCACCATCCCTGACCGCTGGTCCTGTTAGTTAGGGATCATGGGAGTTGTAGGCCAAAACATCTGGAGGGCCGCAGGTTGGGGATGCCTGACGTAGTGTATTTCAGTTTTCAAAACGCTTTTGACAAGGTAGTTCACCAAAGATTCCTAAGCAAGCATAGCAGCCATGGAATAAGAGGACCTTGTGGATCAGGAATTGGTTCAGTAGTAGGAATAAATTGCTGGAGTGGAGGGTGCACTTGTGCACGGATCCTGCTACAGTGAGAACAGGATGCTGAACCAGATGGTCCATTGGCCTGATACAGCAGGCTCTTCTTATGTTCTGTTTCAAAAGGATGATCTATACCTCCATCCATTAACTGATCAGTAGGACTATAATCAAAGAAAGAAAAACAGCTTTTGAACCTGCATCACCATAGCATACTAGCTACTACTGGCTTTGCTTTTCCCTGTTGTTTCCATTAGTTGAAACATCCTAAACTAGAAATTAAAAACCCACTATTAAACTCTTTTTAGCATCTAGAAATGCCAACTTGTAACTTTCTCTGTTTTTTTGTTCCCATAGTCTCTTTAATTTAAAGAAAAACAAATTGTGCTTCATGCTCCACAAAGCATTATGTTAGCATTTTGCTCAAAACAGAAGCTTGTCAGCCCCAGTCATGTAGAAAGTAGAAATGCAGGCGGAAGAGGATGAGCAGTGGAGAGGGGAATGAGTACAGACAGATGGCCTTTTCCCTACCTGTGCTTATTAATTAAAACTCTTGAGTGTAAAACAGGAGAAAATGTTGACATTTGTCTTTATGGGGGCGGGGATATTCAAGGCATTTCATAGTAAGAAGGCCAAGCAATTCTGTGCTGAACTCTACAGGGTTTTCTTGCATGGCTGGGAAAATGGAACCTAATGTAGAAATCTGTGTTAAGGAATAGTGTTAAGGGCATTAATCTTACCACAAGGTATTGCAGATGTGAATGAATTTGCATTAAAGGAGGGAAAGCATTAACTCGGCACACCTAGTGTCATTAGACACTATCCAAGCCTTTTTGCTTCTTCCAAGATTTACCAGTTCATACTGGGCTAAAATCTGTTCTTTAAGGTTTTTCACTGAGGGAGATTGTTTTGTTAGTATATGCTTTGTTCCTTTCTGAGTGGCGCCTTACGTTTCAAAAAGCATTTGTTTTTGTAAGTGTGGCTGGGCTTACTGTGAGCATCTAATCCAGGGAAATTAATCCAGATGTTGCTGGGTTCCAGTGCCCGTCATCCCTAGCCATTTGCCATGCTGTCTGGGGCTGATGGGAGTCGGAATCCAACAACATTTGGAGGGTTTTGCCTCCCCTCATCTAATCACTGTGTATGCTGTGTTGGAGGCAGAAGCACCAGTAAGGCCTTATTCAGACAATTCTGCTAAGATTCAAAATTTGGTCTTGTGTCTGTAGCATTTGGAGGCAGCCTGACCTGCTTTGGATCCACTCTGCATTTCCATTTTGATTCATTATCCATGTCCAAATCAGATCTGTGAAAACTGAACCTATTTTGTCTCCATTTAATATAATGTGGAATTTTAAGAACTGCTGCAGCTTATTTTATTCCTTTTCACATAAGTAGATGAAATTTGCAGACAAGCCCCTCCAGAGTCCTTAAGCCTGCCAGTAGTCAAGCAGATCCATCCAGGGGTTTTCATGTAGGGAAGTGCGCAGATCGCTCCTGCGCATGCACAAAGCGGCGAACCCGGAAGTAAACACTTCCAGGTTTGCCGCGTTCATAACCTGAAAAAACGCAACGTGAAGCAAACACAACTCGAGGTATGACTGTAAATAACCTTTTGTCACCATTTTTTCAGCCTGGGAAGAAGAGCGGTCTGTCAAACTGCAGATAACTCAATAAAGAACCTTATCAGTTCCTTGGCAGTTCACAGACACCTTTCATCCTTCCTTCCAACTGAAGATATATGAGCAATTATACTTCCAATTAAATTGAATTCCAAGTCTTCTTTGTGTTATTCAGTTCACTTTGTAAATAATAAAGGATGGGGAAGAGTCAGCTGTAAGTTTCCATCATAAACCTTCTGCAAAATAGAGCTTTCCTCCCTCTTTCCTTTTTTTACAGAGACAGTTCCGTTTGATGTTATATTCTATATTTATAATCCAATTTCTTCCAACCTCGCTTGTACAAATATAATTTGGACTAACATTCAGAGGAGGGTTGCCGAATCATAAATGTAGAGAAGAAAACTTTAAATAAATAAACCATAGGCTCCCTCCCTGCACCGTCTTTTGCACCGAATGAAGTCTTATCTCAAGTTCAAACCTTAAAGTCCTTGCAGTTGGTTTGTTCCACAGTTTGTGATCTCATCTCTTCTAGCACATGTCTGTACTTTGGTCCAATTAAGCTCTAATTAATAGGAGAACCTCTGCTTCCTAATGGCAGCATTGGAGGGTTTTCGGCAGGCAAAATGCTTTTATACTCAGTGCCTCCTTGCCCCTTGCATTCCATGCCAGAGCGAGAGCCAGGTACCAAGGTGAACTGCAAGTGAAGCCTGTTCTCCTTGTCCCTGGGGGTAATTTGCAATGATAATTACCCTCAGTCTTCTTGTTTTTCCTTCGCCAACAATCTCCCACTGTTGTGGGGGTTGCCTTCATTAAGGCAGAGCAGAACTAGAAACCACAAAAGTAGTATATTTGGCATATTTTTTCCTTTTTAAAATAGTGTTATTATGTGCAGGGTACTTCTAATCTCTCTCTCCTGTCTTGATCAGAGCATCGTGGTCCCCCATCAGGAACAAACTCTGCCAAGCAGAGTCCAGCCCTACAGCATCGGCCAATGGGAACAGTGCCAGCCAGCTCTTTGTCTACTGACAGGTACAAATACTTTTGTTTTTTTCTTATTTTTAGGCCACTTAGAAAACAGGGAGGCAAGAAGGTAACTCTTCTTGTCTTTTCTATCTATGGTCAAAACAAGTTAATTTTCTGGGACGCTTTCTTAACTCAGGAATTGATCTAGTCCCAGTGCAGAGGACTTCTTCTCATCTGGTTTCTTGAGGGTTATGTTTACACCAAGGGTGGGAAACCTTTTTTGCTCCAGGAGACACAGATCCCAGCATCATGTGCCAAATGAATTGGGCATGAATTAGCACTGGAAAAACATACCCTGCTATGTAAAATATCAAGTACCGTATTTTTCCGAATATAGGACGCCCCCTTGTATAAGACCCCCCTATTTTGGGGGACTCAATTTTAGGGAAATGGGGGGAAATGGCCCAAAGTTGTTGAGCCTCTCCCCCCACGCAGCCGTGGGCAGGAACACTCCATACATGGTTTCCCGCGCCCAGCAGCATCGGGGGAAGTTGCACTCCCAGAAGCGCAACCTCCCCTGATGCCGCCGCGCACAGGAAACGACCCAGGGAGCACCCCCTGCACGCAGCAGCATTGGGGTTAGTTGCATTCCCGCCAATGAGCTGGCTGGTGGCACGCAACTTCTCTCCCCCCCCCCCCATGTAGCTGCAGGCAGGAAACACCCCCCAGATCGCTCCCCACTCGCTGCGGCATCGGGGGAAGCAGCGCTCCCACCAATGAGCTGGCTGGCAGCATGCCGCTCCCCCTCCCCATGCCACTATCCATGTATTGGACGACCCCAGTTTTTTGACGTGAATTTTGAGTCAAAAAACCTCATCCGATACACGGAAAGATACGGTATGAATGTTGCTTCATGCTTGTTTTTCTTCATTGGGTGGGTTATGCCTAGGAAAGCAGGGAAACTCATGAAAGTCTTCTGGGTCAGCCATATAACCCAAGACACCTCCTCTAGTTCTTTTCCTGCCCAGGATGGAGCTTTTTCTTCAGTCTGCCCCCCACATTGCTTCTCTGAATCAAACTCTCCCCTTTGTTCAAAATCATTGTCAGTCTCCCTCCCCCCAACCTCTTCTCTCCCCCCCCCCCGCCCAGCCCCCTTTCTGGCTCGCTTTTTCTGTTGTCTTTCCTCCCTTCCCCAGGGCTCTGCTTAGAAGGCAGGCAAAAGCTGCAATAAAAAAAGACAACACTATGTTAGGATTGTTAAGCAAAACACTATTGTCACTAAGAAGCCTCCAACATGGCCAGTCGGAGACTTCCAGGAACCATTCGGTTTCAGCACCTCCCTACATTGGTTGCATGTTCCTGTTTTCAGCAGGGAACAGGATCACTCACTGTAGGCAGCAGGATTTAATCTCCATTCATCAACCCATGAGTGGAGATTAAAGGCTGGTGTAAGATTAGGGACATAAAAGGGAAGAGGGGGGGACCCTCAAAAGGCTTTGCAAGACTCCCTCTCCCTCCTGCTCTAAGTCCCCATCTCACTCTGATCTTAAAGGGAGCATTTTGCAAGCAAAGGCAAAGCATGGAAAAACTCTTCCCCATCCCCTTCAAAGCACTGCAGAGAATCAGTATTGCCAAAGCCACTGTCCTGCCAGCTGATGACGCCATGGATGCTCTCCAGTTTTCATCCAGAGCTATTTCAGATTTCAGCAGTGGCATGTAGGACATGATTACATTGCCACAAGACCACAATTGTTGTTGTTGGTATCCATTTGCCTTGAGAGATATATTTTAATAATAATAATAATAATAATAATAATAATAATAATAATAATAATAGTGTTAGTTTATTCAGCTCCGGCCCTTGAGCTGATATGGCTCATCTTGCCTTGAGCCCAGCAGAGTTTAATCCCAGTCCGCAAATGAAAGGATGAAGCAGGTATGGTGCTACATTGCTATGCTTTATTTCTAAGCTATGCTGAGAGCATACAAACATACATCTTGCCTCTGTGAGAGCAGAGAGCAACTCCAACAAAGAAACAACAGAACAAAGAAACAGGAAACCAGTGAACGTCACATCCACTCTCCCTTTCCCGTGAGAATCCAACAGTAACTGAACTGTGGAATGAAAACATAGTCCCATGACTACCAGCTGCTGCTCAGTGAGGGAAACAGAAACCAACAAGTAGTAGTAGTAGTAGTAGTAGTAGTAGTAGTAGTAGTAATGACATCAATCCTGCCCATCTGACTGGGTATAAATAAACAAACGTCCCTCTGCTTCCTTTAATTTCAGGAGTGCTGTAGAAGCTGATACTGGAAAAGAACAATGCAACAGTTTCAAGCACTTCTCGTCATCGGAAGGTGTTTCATCTGTCACAGGGAGCAAACTATCTCAGGTATAAACTCTTCTCTGGACAACAGCTCTGTTAAACTGGTGTCTATTGTTTGAGGCCGAAACTTCCCATAGCAAATATAGGGATAGGTAAGACTTTGTGTCACAGTCACTGCAGTGGATATTCTACAAACGCTATAAAAGCAGCAACATTCATGAAACTCCTTGATTTGAACTCCAAGGACTGGTTCAAATCTAACAAGAACTTTTTGGCAGAAGTGTTCAACAGTGGAACAGACTCCCTTGGTAGATTGTGAACTCTCCTTCCTTGGAGGTTCTTAAGCAGAGGTTGGATGGTCATCTGTCATGGATGCTTTAGTTGAGATTCCTACATTGCAAGGGGTTGGACTAGATTAACCTCAGGGTCCCTTCCAACTCTACGATTCTGTTATTCTATGTTACCATCACTTCTGACTTTATAAATGTCAAGTGCTTCATGTACTGTATTGGAGCTTAGAAATTAAAGAGGCAGCAGCCACATTTTGTGCAGAACATAATTCCACATAGTTGATTGGAATATTTAAAGTGCAGGAACTCCATTGGTGGTTTTGAGGGTGGAGATGGGCCAATTTGGAAGCAGACCCCATAGAATGTATTGTTCTGAATTCAGGAGCCACCTGGTGGCTGCCATGTGCAATGCTTGTAGCAGTGCAATACACTGACGGTACCAGAGGTCACCAATCTTCGTAGGTTTCTGGGCACATTTGGAAACCTGACAAACTGCCATGGGCACCATAAACACATATGAACAGCCACCCTGCAGCTGTGCATCCCACAACTATGCATGACCACATTTAACAAAATGTAGTGTTTAAAAATAAACCACAACTTGCAGAAGAATTCCTCTAGCATTACAGTAAAGCTCAGGTGCTTCATAAGACAATACAGGACTAGGACAATATGGGACGTGTTTGCTGGTCCTAGGCACTCCATCCTCCACATCAGGATTTGGGCCTGAAAAAAACAAGCAAAAGTGTGGGTGCATGGGTGGTAAGTTGTAATAAAGCACAATTTGTGACATTGCACAGCATCATTTATGTTAAACTGTCAACTTTAGCTTTTCGTTTCTCAGCTTTGTAGAGCTTGAGCCAACAAGAGACGGTCTGAACTCTGGTCTTAAACTAGCAGGGTTTTCTAAATCATTTAATCTTCAGGTGACTAGAATCAATATGAAGTGGGAAATTGGGATATTACTGGAAGATCTAGTCTGTTTAAGGATGGAGTGCTATGCTTTACATAAAGCTTGCTGGGTTACATCTGTGGTAGAAGCCTTGGCTACTTTTGATAAAGAACTTAAAATGTCACTGCAACTTCAGTTTATCCCTAACTGGTTAAGCTAGAATAGTTGTATTTCCAATGACTCATAATAATTTTCTCACTAAATCCTCATACTTCTAAAAGTAACAGAAAGGGGGGGAGGCATAGCTATTACAGTTGTGCAGAGTTTCTGGCCTAGACTTCGGTGCTAAAGAAATGGGAAATGGGAAAGAGCATCCTTTTTTGGAAGAACTTATGTTGGCCTTGTAAGTTTTAAAGTAAATAGAGTCTACATGTAGAATTAGTTGAGGAATTACTAAATCTGCACCAGAGGATTAGGAGAACCCTAGAATATACGTAGGGGATATGGGGTGAGGAGAGGGAAAGAACGTTCCATTGCACAAGCAGAAATCCTTGTGCTGACAGACTGTTCACTTAGCACTTCATTGGATTCCACCCAATATGACTAAATAAGCATTGAACTATATTGCATATCCCTGTCATTGGCTATTGCTGGCACAAATATATGCATGCATATCAGCTAATATACAGGGCAAAACACTTTTAAATGCTACATCTGCAGCATGGAGACCAAAGTGGGGTAAGCACTTTGCAGCAGCCCCTATATGGGGGCTTGGCTCTCAGTCAAAATAAAAATCAGGATGATCTTTAGGAAAGCCACTTTTCATTTGCAATCTTACGTTAAGATCTGCCTGAGTCAACTTTTTCTCCCTGAGCTTGTGCTTGAGAGATCAGGATCTGTCTTAGGCTCACTTTCTTCCCCAGTTTCTTCACTGTATGGAGACCCCAAATTCATGATCTCACTGAGTGAAGAAATTTAAGCTTGTGCCTGAGCTCTTCCTGGGTGCATTGCTGAAGGGGGGGCGGTGTACGTTGCCTGATATGTGAACTTCATTTCTGCTTAGATCATCCTTTGAATTTAAGAAATTGAAGCTTTCTCTAACAATATAGTAAGGAAGGTCTCTCTCCAATGTAATCTAAGTCTGCTCTATGTTTTCTGCTCAGATCCCTGGATGTTATCCTGTAGAATTGGAGAGAGGTCCTCGAGGTTTTGGATTTAGCCTTCGTGGAGGAAAGGAGTATAACATGGGGTTGTTTATTCTTCGGCTTGCTGAAGATGGCCCTGCCATTAAAGATGGGAGAATTCATGTGAGTATCTAATAGGTGTTTTTTGGGGGGTGGGGGTGGGCTTAATCACCTAAGATTCTTAAAGACTAAATTGGCTGACCTTGCTTGGTGTTTCAGGCCCTATTATTATTATTATTATTATTATTATTATTATTATTATTATTATACAGAGTAAGTATTGTCATTGCCACTCTCCCTTGTTTGCATCAACTCCCAAATAGTTACCAGAGTATTTGCTGGGACTCTTCAGCAAAGATAGCCAATGTGGCAGTCTCCAGTTGTTGGCCAGGATGGCCAATAATTAGCGATGATAGTAATTGTAGTCCAACTGCATCTGGAGGCCACTGTGTTGTCTGTCCCTACTCTCAGGGTGTACTTGTTTTTTCCAAAAATATGCCATGGGCTTTATCTCAAGTAGTGTCCCTTCCTAGAGCCCCAAACTTGAATCACATATTCATGTTTCCCGCCTTCCTCCCCCCCCCTTTAATCTTGAATTTATACAGTTGCACCCAGACACTAATATACCTAATGGTGAATCAGTAGAAAAGGGAGACATAACCTCTGTTATCGTGAAATAATAAGTAGCTTATGTTGGCAAATGCCAAAGTAGGTCTCAAAAGCATATGAGCAAATGCATGAATTAGTGACAAACAGAAGGGCAATGTTGACAGAGGTTGCTATATACAGTGGTGCCTCGCAAGACGAAAATAATCCGTTCCGCGAGTCTCTTCGTCTAGCGGTTTTTTCGTCTTGCGAAGCAACCCTATTAGCGGCTTAGCGGATTAGCGCTTTTAGCGGCTTAGCGGCTATTAAAGGCTTAGCGGCTTAGCGGCTAAAAGGCTAGTAGCGGCTTAGCAGCTTAGAAAAAGGGGGGGGAGCGAAAAAAATCGCAAGACTCGCAAGACGTTTTCGTCTTGCAAAGCAAGCCCATAGGGAAATTCGTCTTGCGAAGCGCATCAAAAAACGGAAAACCCTTTCGTCTAGCGGGTTTTTCGTCTTGCGAGGCATTCGTCTTGCGGGGCACCACTGTATTATTTTGGAGGATGAGCAGGTGAGTGAGCTCTTATATGACTTTGTCAGTGCTGCTTTTTCAGGAGTCTCAACCTCAACAGCCATGCCTTTCCTACTACCAAGCATCTGTCCCACTTAGCATATTGGCATACTTTTTTTAACAAAGGGTGTGCATCAGGAGCCTCTGAAAGTAGCTCCAGGGCATTGGAACTCCAGCACACTATTCATTGGATCATACTCTCTTCTTTACACTTCTAAACAAATAAAATAAAACAAATACTTTCCATTTTATGTAAGCCCATCTGCCCAGGGTAACCTCATTGGTCACCTGGTAACACTGAGAAAAATGAAGACTTTGTTTACTGTTCTTCCCTGCTGGTTGCAGTTTTGAACAGACTCTTTCTCAAGACACTACAGTGTTCACTGAGATGTATGCTATAAACGAATTTAATGATGTAAATTTTATTACTGCAGTATACCACTTTTCATTTTAGAATCAATTTGCAAACCATAAAATTATATCTGCAAGGATGTTTCTAGTGGCCCACGGTATATTTTGTTTATAGGAACCTAGATGCAGCTGTGCTGCTTGTGGTATATGGCTGTTAAGGCGTTGCTTCCACACTTTTTATTGCAGAAGTCTAAGGGAGTGATGAATTTGCCTGTAATTGGACAAAATACACATAAGCTAATCAAACTTGAAACCAGTTACAAATCGGAGCCTCAAGAGCTGTCCCCTGCTTTTTCCTGCCAATGTAGATCTTCTTTCCTAAATGAATGTTCTCACTGAAATGAGCTCTTTCTCCTTAAAAATATCTTTTCAACCACACAGTAAATATCTAGAGGGAGTTTTTCACAGCACTGTGAGTTGTTTCTATTTTTCAAGCAAGAAACTGCTCCAAACGACTAGAATGCAATGCTGCTTCCCCACCTTAAATGGAACCTGTTCCCTCCCCCTTTTACTCCCCGAGGTGTCAGGCTCCATCCAGCCCTGCATTGTGTGGAATGACTGCACCTTGTATATAACAGTGCCATCTGCTGGTCAGTTAACAACACTGCAATATGCACTTTGTAATTCTTGGGTTGCATTTCACACCTCAATGCCAACCCTTCCATCTCTCTCCGCCCCCAGTTCCACAGCTGGCCTTTAGCATTGTCCTTCAGCAGTCATATGTAGGTGCCAGCTCACAGAATGTAAAGCTGTTTTGAAGTTATCTAGAGTAGGTCAGTACCTGGAATTCCAGGTGATAATTGGGATGCTATTCATGGGTGGTGCTGTGAGTTCAGCAGATTTTATAACAGTATGAATATTGTTAGCCACTTTGAATTGAATATGCGACAAAACAGGATTTGCTTAAGCAGGTTCTATGTATAAGGCAAGAATTTGAAGTGCCCTTTGTGTTTAATATGGATGCTTTTCTTTCCTCAGGTTGGGGACCAGATTGTTGAGATCAATGGGGAGCCAACCCAAGGAATCACCCATACCCGAGCCATTGAATTGATTCAGTCTGGAGGAAATAAAGTTCTCCTCCTTTTGCGACCAGGAACCGGCTTAATACCAGATCATGGTAATATGGTACTTCTGTCCTGTTTATGGATCTGATGAATGAGAGGGAGTGACTGTCTTAGCCTGTTCTGTATGTTGCAGATGCTGCTGTTCTTCAGTGTTAGAAGAGCATTAACTCTGCTATCTTCTCCAGAGACAAGGTCAAGCAGACTTACATCTATATCTGCTTTCATACCTGAAGGCAGATCAGAGTTTCATGAGAGCTTTGTTTGCCAGAGTCAGCTAGTTGCCTAGAAATAATCTTCCCCATTTCCCGCTCCTTCTGTGCTGACTGTATGCTCTTTTTCTTCCTTGTCTTCCTGTATCACTTAGAGGAAAATGAGGTATATCCCCAAGGCCCAGGCATTGTTCTCCCTCCTCACCAACCCTCAGCAGTCCCCCAAGAGAAACAGTGATGTAGGTCCTTTGCCATCCACACCCACCAGTCCTTGAAGTCTTTGCAGAGGTGATACAGGCAGACACACAGAGAGAGGGAATTGACTTGAATAATGTAGAGGCATTAAATTCCCCCAGTCAAAGGTAAATAATGTTCAAATGCACTAGAGCAAGGGTAGCCAATGTGGTGCCTTCCAGATGGTCTACAACTGCCAGCACCCCTTCAGTATAGCCCAGTAGTCAGGGATCGTGAAAGCTGTAGTCTTACAAGCTCTGGACTTTACCTGGTTAGGGAAGGCAGCACTAGAGAAAAAGAAACATGTTGGGTACTATATTTGGAAGGACTGATAAAAGACACAGAAGTCTCAGCTCCCAGAGGATCTTGTGAGATCAGTCTATTTTCCCATGAGTGGACCCCTTTGTTTCATTACTTTACAGGAATTTGTGCCAAATAGTCTCTGAAAGCGACATCAATCAACAGGTTATATTGAGCTGTATTAGTCTGAAAGTAACTTTCCACAAGAGTGGAGCAGTTTGCAACAGACTTCGCCCCTTAACTGAATAACCCTAAGAAAATTGAGGTGATCCCTTTTGGGTGCAAACATTCTAAACAGACATGGGAACTTGAGAAAGTGGCTAAGGGGGGAAGGGACACTTCAGCATCTTTCAGCACTTTCTCTCAAGGCACACATACAAGAGCAACCACAGAGACCTGATGGTCTGTTTATTTAAGACAGTGTGACTACCAGGCTTCCTTGGTGGAGCGTACTCAAGCAGGTCTTGCAAACACAGGACAGTAAGGAATAGCGTGATTCTTTTTATTCTCACTATGCCAGCTCTTGCACTCTGCTTGTGAATCGTACATTTCTGATGAAGTCTTTTGCTGTGTGCTGTGATTTTGGTATATAGTCCTGGGCTTTTTCTCTTCCTCCCTCAGGTTTGGCTCCTTCCAGTTTGTGCTCCTACGTGAAACCTGAGCAGCATTAAAGCTTTCAGTGCTTTTCTTGGTCTTTCCTTAAAGACTTGGTAAATCTGCATGTCTTGTGATTGACCTCTTTTTATTTGCTTCAAACAGTAGTTTTTCGCTCTCCTTGTTTTCAGTTTTCTTTTGGCATGTATTGCTTAAGTGTAGTCTATCACTGATGCAGAAGAATAAGTTTTAGGAGTCCTGCATTTCACAAGTCTTACCAGCTAAATAAATCCCAAAGCCTTTCCATGTGTCAGCAGAGATCATTGTCCTTCCTAGCACATCCTCCAAATCAGTGATTTTTCCCAACTGTTCTATGTAACATGCATTATGGTGGTTACTCTCTCTTGAGAAAAACAGCAGAGGGCAGCATGAAAACACAAACAAACAAAAAGAGGTAAAGCCTCAAAACAGTGCAAAGGTATGTGGGGTACTCTAAAGAAAGATGTGAAATACTCAGCACATTTCAGTTTCAACTTTCCTTGGGGTCAAGGACTATAACTGGTTAAAGGCATCATGCTTTGTTGAAGTTCTCTACTCGTTTATAGTATTTGCCTCTGAGAAAGGCTGAAATCAAGCTGCATTGGACATTTTGTTTCTTTTATTAAAATTGTGTATTTTGTGATTTCATGGTTTTATTGTATACCACCATGAATTATTATTTTTTGAATTGGTGGCTTATGAATATTGTTATAAGCTACATTGAATTAAATGTGCCCTACATACTCAGCACGATTTTGAAGATTTGTGTACCTTTCATTTATTCTCTCTCCAGCCCATTCTGCAAACCCCATGCATACACTTCCCTAGACCCTGTGGGAGAAATTCCTTCCCTGAAATGTAAAGGAATAATAAGACTCTTGTTTTAATTATCGTGCAGTGTTGTGGTTAACAGGAAAGTGAGTTAATGTAGATTGCAGTTTTTTGTTGTTGTAGTGGAAGAGTTGAGCATGCACAGAAATCAGGTTTGCAAAGCAGGGAAGGATGTGCACATATGGGGGATATGCAGCACTTGTTAAATACAGTTATTAGCAAAAGAATACATGACCTGCAGTCTGTAAAACCTAATTTGTTGTCTTGCCATATAGAGACATAAGTTGGTTTTTCATTGTATGAGTTGTTGTGTTTTTACATAGCTTAAAACTGGAAGGGCTTTAAATGTCAAGAACACATCCTTATTGCTTAGCGGCATATTTGTCCTTGTTCTTATGCAGGTGATCTGGATAGTTTGAATCCAACATCCTCAAGTGTAACACATGGTGAACAGACACCACTTCCCTCATCTTCACATTCTGCTTCCACATCTGAAGCATCTCATTTGCCAGGACCAGAAGAAGCTTTAGTGAAAGTCCAGACGCCTGAGAAACTGGAAGAACTGAAGAAAACTGTGCCTGAAAAGAAAAGCACTTTAATGGAAAACCACTTGGAGATTAAGAATGCAACTTCTGCACAAAAGAATGTGAACAAACGGGACCACCCCTCCAGTAAAGGTGATAAGGTGGTACACAGTACTGCACAGTTGGCAGTGGGCAATGCAACCAGCAGAGGCAGATCAGCCAGCCCAAAAAAGTTGAGCAATAGTACTTCCAAAGGCCATAATCAAGCACCATGCAACAGCCCTCGAATGGGTGAACCTAAAAAAACCACCAAGGGTTGCTTAGACCAGCCAGAAAGTCCCAAAAGACGCGAAAACAAGCACCCAGGAACCACTGAGTGTGCAGATATTGGGAAAGTCCCTGTCAAGGAAAAGAGAGGCAGATCTGCCAGTCCCCAGAAATATCCAAAGAAAGAAAGAAGCAGAGATAATCTGAGCACAGAGCAAAGATTAACAGAATTTAAAAGTGGAACACCTGTTAGTGAAAAGCACACAACTGTGCTACCAATAGAAAAAGTGAAATTAGGAGGCATAAAAGAAGTCACAAAGCAAAACATATCTGGGAAGGATGAGAAATGCCCTTCAGAGACAGCACATTACAAGTCAGAGGAGCAGTCTCTTTCACTTTCTGAGGCTAGTCAACTTAGAAAGAAAACACTGGAAGATGAAAAAATCAAAAGCTCTAACCAATTAAAAATGGCAGGTCTTCCTGATGATTCAGTACTTTCTGGAGATAACAACACTAGGCTTGAAGCAGAAGAGCCTGTTGTCCTGAACAAATACAGAGACAATGACTTGGAGTCAGCTGATAAAACCAAAGAGGATGGAATTTTCAAAACTGAGAGCAGATCTCCTGTGAAGAAAGCTATAACTCCTGGACCTTGGAAGGTACCAAGTGCAAGCAGAGTCA
Organism: Podarcis filfolensis; assembly: GCF_964270895.1. Taxonomy (NCBI): domain Eukaryota; kingdom Metazoa; phylum Chordata; class Lepidosauria; order Squamata; family Lacertidae; genus Podarcis; species Podarcis filfolensis. Next base: position 65,268,851 of record NC_139609.1, read on the forward strand.
CAAAAGCAACAGGTGTGACTGACAAACGGGTTTGACTGACAAACTTTTTTAGAACATATTTTAATCAGGTTTCTAATGTGGCCACTTAAAACAGTTTTTTCTTTTCACAAAACTGTCATTTTTTCAGACACTGTGATGAACAGAAAGTACATTTGATTGGAAGTTAAATTAGGCTGCATGAAGGACCTTTTGGATTGCATATATGAAACTCTTCAAAAGCTGCTGTCCTTTGGTCCCTTTGAAGGTGGTGTCCTGCTGCTCCTGATGTTGCACTGCTAAGGCTTTCTGATAGTATTGTGAGATAATGAACAAAATTATTTAATGCCTATTATCAGTGTAATCATGACTCACTATTCTTGTTCTTGTGCCAAGTTATCTACTGTATCCTGTTGAATCTTCTGCATTTTCCACTGCCACAGAAAAGGGGGAAAAAAGTTTAAAAATGAGTATTTACTCAAGCATGCTGCATGTTTACATAGGGAATATTTCTGAGTTCTCGCTGCTCAAGCAAGAAGTTAGATGTGCTTGGTTTTCTTGGCTCTCTGGAGTCAGGGAGCAAACATGCCCCAAATGCCTTTTTTCACAAAGCTCTCTTCCACCCTCCTCAAACCTGTCAATACCAGCATAATAACTTTAAACAGGACAGTGCCCCTTTATATGTGCTTTTTTGTCATTTGCTCTCTTCACTACCTTGTTTGAGTTGTCCATTCCAACTTTAAAATATGTGATACAAATTTAAATCTGAAAGCTGAGTAGTTTTAAAATCACAACAGTTCTCTTAATTTCAGCGTGATTATATTGAAGTAAGTGGCTTCAGGATTGCCACGAAATTATATCCTGATTATTATTTTTTAACAAGCACTTTTAACATTAGTTATTAAACATGCAGAGTGTGCATATGCTTTCAAGCTTACTGCCATGCTGTTTGTCAGCATCTCCCATCTGTTGTTTGTTTTTTTTGCTTAATGCTGTCTAAACACTTGAATATTTCCTGCCTTGGCTCAAAATTCAAGATCTTAAAACACAGCAGAGTAAACCGATCCACCAAAGTCAAATTCTCAAGAATTGTCCTTGCTTATCGCTATTACTAGAAGACCTCACTTTGTTTTCCTTTTTTTTTTTACGTACCTCTCTTACTTCTGTGTGAGTGTAAATATGATAGTGAGGAATGTTAACAGTGGAGCACATTTGCACCTCAGACGCATAGTTAATTGTGATGGGATTTCAGGAGATGGCAAGCTGCAAGAATGGAGACTTTGAATTTTACATCATTCTAGCAATGGATTTGGCAGCCTCTGAATAAGCTTTTGTGAGTTTGATCCATCTCAGCAAAGAGTTTGATCCCTTATGTTACCCTAAATCAAAGATTTCCACATTTTGTCAGGGAGCTTCCTCTTCCAGTAGGCTGTTTAATTGTAGTAGACTTCTTTCTTCCAGCTTTCAAGTCTTGTTCTCTAGTTTTATTTTTTTAACAAGACTTTTTCTGGTTCCACCCAGGCAACTCATATTTTATTCTTTCCCCTTTCTTCTCAAACTTACTTTCTTTCCTTCATCCATTAGTTTCCCTTCCAGTCCTTTTTTTACCTGTTCTGTTAGTTACAGTGTATAAGTGATGATTTCTCAAACACGCAGAATGTTTTGTAATGGAACTTTCAATGCGTGTGTGTGTGTGTGTGTGTGTGTTCATTTTGGGAATGTCTTAATGCAATGTCTGGTTAATAAGTTCTGCAAGTTCTTTAGTGTTTTAAGCTTGTTTTGCTTTTTGCGCGGGAGTGTGTGTGTTTGAGATGGGACAAAACAAGTTCCTTCCAGCATAGCAGCATTTTGGCAAATGGATGTCTGCAAATTAAGGACACATTGTTAATATTGCCTTTTAAGAACTCTACTACTGCTAACATTCTTCTCCCTTCCTCTCCCCTCTATTTTGTGAAATCCCTATCTACTAAAGGGGGGGGATGCACAGTACTATTTTTCTTGCACAGTAATGTCCAAGCATTTTTTTAAGAAAATCTAATGGTGGCATTCCTGTTTTGCTGACATATTAACCCTTTCTTTTTATCAGTTGCACTCTACTTTAGGCAGTCTGGCAGTCAGTTTTACTGCTTTGTTGAACTGAATGAGACAAGCTTCTCCACTTCCTTTGCATGTGTAGTTCTTTGCATGTGCAGTAACTACTGTTACTGTGGCACTTCCCCTGAGCCAGTAGGAATAAGAGAAAAGTCATTCCCATTGCTGTTTGGAAATATTTATATGTATAGAGCCCATCTATCTGCTCAAGGTTTTACCATTTCTGTTCGATTTTCACTTTTGCATGATACTGCTCAGCCTTATTCTGGAGAACAGCTGAAGTTGGCATTGTGCTGTAGTAACTACAGGCTTGCCACTGAGGGCTTTAGCAATGTCACTTTCAGAAGATTATTGCTTTGCATTCAACTTGATTGCTGACATACCCTTTTCACCTAGCCCTGCTGGGTCAGAATGCTTTGAGTGTGATGGGGAATAGATTGGTGAAGATATCTAGGATAGTGGTAATCCTGTGAACTCTTGAAATGGACTTTGATTGCTGAAGAATGAAATTCCTTAGATGCTGTCTGTGTGAGATATGATTTCACTGAAGCCTGGAATACTACTTCAAGAGGTGTACTTGCTTGGTGCTATTGTTACTGGTTTTGTATGACTATCCCTGTGTGGTTGCTGTGCTTATCCTGCTAGCTTGATCAGAAGCAACTGACATAAGTGACATCCAATTGCCCATTTAAAAGCACTAGGTCTCTAGAAAGCTGTTGATTAGCCCTTTCCTCACCACCACCTCTCAAGCTGACCATTGCAATGACAGTGAAAATGCTTGAGAAGGAAAAGTTGAAAGCATAAACGTACCTGTAATCAGAGCCTCAAAAGGATGCCTGATGGCATTGGTCAGAATGGGAAATTGAATGGTGCAAGGTTGTCTATTGTGCAATAGTCCTGCACTTTCATGATGGATTTGCTCATGTGGCACCCAGAAACATATACTGGTGTGATGATGCACATTTAAGTTACGTTAAAACATCTGTTCACCTTTTTAAAAATTTGTGCAAGGTGTATGTATGTTGGCTGTGAATTTACAGTATCTTACAGTTCCACATGGGTTTGTGCTTTTTATTTTTAAATGGTGTTTTCCCATCCCAACAATATCTGTGTTGCTTATTAATTTCCCTGAGTTTTTAAAAGTTTAATGTGGCTCAAATGAATTCCTGTTTTGAACAGGAGGTTTTTAAAAGCCCTATATTCTTTGGACTTGGTTTTCCTAAGCATTTCTGTGGTGTGATGCTACCAAGACAAACCAGTTCTTGAGGAAATTGTTTTTTAAAAGACAGCTGGTTAAACTCTTAATATTAAGAAAATTGTTTTTTGAAGTGTCTTTTGTTCTCTCATTTAAGAACTCAAGTTGCTGTAGGACGTATGTGCAAATATTGTAGAAAATTACTGTGAAAATATTTAATACTTGAGTTAGCCTATGTAGTTTAAATACCTTGACAAACATCATGAAACATCCCTTCAAGATTCTCTTATACTCTGTCACAGAATAGCGTTGAATGAAAACTGCAGAAATATCAAGATGACTTAGTAAAACTAAAATGGTTCCCCCCTCCATTATTCAGTAAGTAATCATTATCCATATGCAATTTAACCTTTAATGGCGTGACCTAATTTGTTGTCCTCTGTTTGATGTGAGCCCTTCTACCCAGAGACTTTGTATCTGTACTTAACTGCATAAAATGACTTTAGCAATGTGGCCTTGGAATGTTGAGAAACCTATGGTTGTACTGGATGTAAATGTTTATATATTGTACAGCACCTTTATATATACTTCTAAGGTTCTGATTAGAAAGAGACCTGTAAATCGCTCATTATTTTTTATATAGATACATTAAAAAGAGACTCTAGTTCATGGCTTCTGGAGTACTGTACTTTATGAAAATATCACCTCTTCAGTATTTTATGCATTAGAACAAGTGTATATAACTTTTTTCAGGCCAAGGGCTGCATTGGCCCCAGCTAACACTGTAAACGAGGCAATGACCATTTTTCAAAAGGGGAAAATTTTGGAGATCACAAAACTGTTTGGCATTGCAGAATCAAATTATGTAGAGTAAGAGAAATGGTTGGGAGGGATTGCAGGGCCACAAAAAACTATTGGGCAGAGTCAGACTGTGTTAGCCACCTGCTACATTATAACTCTAGATTGGATGTAAAAGACCATGAACAGCAGGAAGGTACAAGTTCAAAAATTCTAAAATACATAGGCTCAATAGCATTGTTCATGCTTCTGCTTGTGTGGAAACATCTCAAAGGTTTAATTTTACTTTCCTCACCGCTGTAGCACAATGTAAAATTAACCTTCCACCTGCAGCCAACAAATCTCTCACAAATGGCCCTTTTACCTGTAAACACAGTGGTTGTCATCAGAAAAGAACATAGCAAAACTTCAATGTTTACATTACTTGTTTTATTCATCCAGATTACTAACATTTAGTTGGACTTGAAGAATATTGTATGACAATAAACAGTTCGTACAAAGCTGTTTGTATAAACAGTATCATATACAAAGTATATCTTGCTTAAGATGCTACAGGCAGTGCTGATTTTAAAAATATTCAACTATTCCATACATACTAGTGACAGCAACCAACCACTCAGTGATAATTTGGTAAGCCCTTTTAGAGTTACTTCACATAGTTGCATGTGGATTCAGGAATAAAATTATAGTATCACATATAGAAAAACATAGAAATATGGGTTTGCTGCCATGTACATTCAGAAGCTGCCATGTAGGTTCTAAACATTTATGTATGGTAAACCATATGTATACCATATGTGAAAATCAGTACAGCTATAGAAAATTTTCTTGTGTGAAGCTGTCCACAGCCCTAATACTTACCCTACTTGGGAAGGATTGTGTGTAAAGTTCTTTAATCAATAGCTCCCTGCAGTGGGAAAATTTTCAGGTCCAACCCACTTTCCGTGCAGCTAAATGCCAGCAATGGGTGTTGTAATCTATCCCAGCAGAAATTTGGTTCTAATTGCCTCTTAAATACTGTAGAATATCTGCTCTCTCTGGAAGCATATAAACATTGCTGTATTCTCTCATGGAGAGATTGCTTTGCTTGTTCAGATCAGTCTGAGTTCACATAATGAGTTATTTGAAGAATGCTAATCATATAAAAACTATCATCTCTCCTGGTGTGTGTGGCAGGCCTACTGTAAACCACCTTCTGGAGCTGTTTGTGTGTTCCTAAGCAACCGCTGCATGCCTGGAGATAGAAATCCATCACCACAAGTTGAGTATATAATTTCCTTCTCTTATAAATCAACATCAGTAGGCAAGGCCTCCAGCAGCTTCTGCTGCTAAGTCTAGTGTCATTCAAGAAAATTTTATTGGAGGCACTTTAAAGTAGGTCAAGAGCAAGCTACCAAAAGGAGGTGATTCTGCCAAAAACAAGCACCTCTCTGAACTTAGAACATAGCACCATGCTCAGCCGCCTCATTTTAAAAACATGTCCCTTAACATGTTCGTAGTATGCATTAAGTTCTGTTCCCCTTACAGATGACTTAACAGCAAGCCTTTTCAGGTCGGAAAATGACTGGCTTAATGCAGTGGTTTTGTTTATGCAACAAATATCTGTTATATGATTTCATACTACTGCACTCCATGGGAGCTGCAGGTTTGTCAGATAACTTTATTCTAAGAAGCCCGTTTACTAAGGTTTATCTAACCATTTCTTCAAGCCATGGCCTCACTGAGAATAAAATTAATTTATTCTGGTCTTGACAGAATGTATGAAAAACATAAGATGTGACGACTACTAAAATGAGAGAAGCACCTTCAAATGCCATTCCAAGCCCATGCAGGACTGCTGATAACTCTTGTGGCACTGGACAAGGGCCCAAGCTTCTTCCTTCTTCAAGTCACGGTTTGATTTTCCACAACTAAAAAATTAAGTAGGCATTATATCAGGAGAGTAGCTTAACAATTGAATTTTAAAAAATCAATCTAAAAAAACAGTAGTTTCATAGTTCAAAACTAAGCCTTTTAAAGCATATACAAGCAACTGTCAGATCATTGTTCATTTGCAGGCTACACACATGAAGAAGCAGAAACCAATGATTTAAACTGAGCAGCCTTCTCTGATTTGGTTTGGTTTGGTTTCAAACTGAAGGTCCAGAATTGTGAGGCCCAATTACTGGTTTCATTGGTAACAGTATCTATTGCAGCATCACCAAGCCCATAGGAAGGGAAGGCTGTACTTCAGTGTATGAACTTGAGTACAGAAAAACACCAAACTGAACTAGCCACTCTACATGCAGACACATCAATACTTACTCTAATGTTGAATCCCAGTAGATCACTTATAACACCAGAGACTGCAGACAGGATCACCACACGAGTAATGTTGTAGATTAAGGGATTCATTGTCAGGCCATACAGTCTAAATGGAGTATCTAACTCCTGCCATCAGAAAAGGAAAGTTAACGGGCTAGTCTTGCTTAGGAACATAGACAGTTGCTTTACGCTGTGGACCATCTAGGTCAGTACTGTCCACACTGACCCTTCAGGGTTTCAGACAGCAACGTTTCCCATCCCTACCTAGAAATGCCAAGCATTGAACCTGAGACATTCATGCAAAGTATGTGCTCTGCCCCTTCCCAAATGGGCACCACAAAAATACCCTTCAAATGGTCAAACATCATTTTATCAAGTATTAAATAGGCAAAGAGTTACATAGTTCTGAACTGCTCACCTTCAGGAGTTTGGTAGAAAGTTTTAAGACATTGTTCACCAGTGTGAGCTGTTCTTTCTTGTTTGGCTTCTTCTCCATCTTAAGATATAAGTTTATCTGCAACAGATTTAAAAAAACAAGAGTTCACATCTTTTTTTGATCCAAGTCTGTCCTTCACCTATAGGAGGGATAGGAGGCGTGCTCAGCATAAGCAACATTCCTTCACCCATCCTTAGCCTTAGGCACTATTAACTGAAGTAACTTACCGTATTTTTCATCCCATAGGACGCTCCGTCCCATAGGACGCACCTAGTTTTTTGGGGGGGAAATAAAGGAAAAAATTTCCCCCCCAAAAAATCCCCCCCCCCAAAAAAAAGCAGGTCGGGGAAACCTAACCAGGTCGAGGAACAGCGGGATGGCGGCGCTGCGCGTCCCTGCTGTCCCCCGAGCTTGTGGGGCTGGCCGATGTCTGCCCGGCGCACGGGGCGCTCTGCTTCAGGGCGCCCCGCCCGCCAGGCGGCAGGCTGCTATCCGCAGTGTGGGGAGCCCTGCGGGGATCTCCCGCAGGGCTCCCCACGCTGCGGATGTGTTCCCGAAGCGCCGGGCGCTCTTTCAGGGCGCCCGACGCTCCGGGAAGCAGGCTGCTATCCACAGCCTAGACAGCCCTGCGGGATCTCCCGCAGGGCTGCCTAGGCTACGGATGTCTTCCTGAAGCCTGGAGAGCGAGAGGGGTTGGTGGGCACCGACCCCTCTCGCTCTCCACGCTTCAGCGAAAGCCTGCATTCGCCCTATAGGACGCACCCAGATTTCCCCTTCATTTTTGGAGGGGGAAAAGTGCGTCCTATAGGGCGAAAAATACGGTAATACTTGCCCTTTTATTAGCGTGGTGCTTTTCATCAACTCATAAGCAAAGCAGCAGAAACACAGGCCCCCACAAGGAGCTTTAAAATACACACAAACCTAGATGCAGTCCACAAAATGCTTGAAGTTACCCCCCCCCCAAAAAAAATCAACCATTTGCCTGCATACCAAAGGAGGGTCAGCAAATTACAATACACCCTAGCACCAAAATGAGAGACAAGCTAGTCTCTCTACCAGAAACATGGGTACCTCAGAGAAAGGGAGATGATAGACTTAGAAGACAGGTGTCTAAACAAATCCTGGCTGCATAGACAGGTGCTTCATGAAGGGTATGTTTTAAGAGTCCATGTAGCAGGAAAAGTAGTGGGGCAGGAATACAAGGAATTGGATACAGCATCATTTATATCCTGCCTTTTGTTATAGAACTAAAGGCAGCATACATCTGGTACCCTAGGACTCGCCCATCCTGGCACTGACAAGACCCAGACCTGCTTAGCTTCAGCAAGGCAGTAGCCTCATGAGCCTTCAGACCATGCACTGGGTCTGAAAGATGAAAATTAAACACTGAAATTTTGTTACATTTTAAATGTGCAAGTGTGGCACTTTGTAGCCATTAACAAAATGACCCCAGTATCTTCAAGCACCTGGCTTGAAAACCAGCTTGTTCTTCAAAACTAATAAATTCATTTTATATAGATTTAAGTTGGTAAGTAACAGACTAACTTGTGAACTGTGCAAAGATCTAGATCAGAGTATGGATATTTATGTCAGAAGTTCAGCCTACACTCAAGTAGGACCCTGGCAGAGAAACATGCCCAACTGGCATGTTCCCTCCCTCCTGGTCGATCGTTCGGGAGCTTCAAAAGCTTTCTTCAGCCCGAACATCACAGCGACCGATGCCAACCGACACCAGTACACTTAGGGATCCGCAGAGTTTGCGCACCTTGCGTGACAGACCTCAGCAACTCAGCATTTTGGCTAATCTATTTACATATAAACACACATGGAGCATTGCAACATGGCTCCCTCTCTCTCTAGCATCAGACAGCAAAGAGAAAAAGAACAAAGGACAGTAGTCCCACTTCACGGAACACAGTAACACAAACATCCTGTCTTCGTCGCTTCCCACTCTGCGGAGTCAAAACATACACTGTCATGTGATAGACAAAAATCCCATGACTGCAATCATGGAGCAGGAATTCTAACAATTTACAGGCATGAATGGCAAACTGAAAGTGGCAAATAATTTCTAGTGAACAGACCCCAGGTTATCAATCTTAGTTTATGTATTTGATAGCCTATTATCACAAGAAGGGTACGTGTTAGGCAAAATACCTGCTCAGTGAGTAGAATTGAAATATTACTATATTTCTTGTTGGTCTCAGAGCCCAGGGATGCCAAACGCAACAAGAAGAGAAGCAGGGCTGTTTCCCAGATTAGGAATTCCCAGTTGTAAGCAGCATTCAAGAATGTCTTGTGACCTTTTAAAACCTGTGGGGGGGAAAACACAACAAAATCAGCAAACTGCCCTTTACTAGCTGTAACAGCTGCTATAGCACAAAATGGGGACTTCGTTTATTTCTTCTCACAATGCTATTGTGTACCTGTTTAAATATTTCTCTGATTATCTTTAGGAAAAAAATTGTAGGGCACTTAAAGAGCCTGCACAGCAAGAACACCACTATCATTCACACAAAAGCAAAAAATAATCTCGAACATGTTTCCTAAAGTAACAGAAATGCAAGGGGGCTGTAGGAAAGAATTAGCAGGTGAGGAAAATGTAAATAACTCCTCCTACCTGCCCCATTAGCTTCTATAGCATCTTCCCTGTCCTATTTCTCAGTTGAATTAATCATATGTCACAGCGGAGGGCTTAGCAAGGGGAGAATTATGCCCCTGTGAGTTTGTATCTTGCAACAGATGACTGTCTCCAGTCTAGCAAGGAACCTAAACTATGGGAAGAGAAAAAGCTGACAGAGTGGGAAGTGTCCGCACCAAAGACTTAAGTTGTTAGCTGGACAAACTTTGAGTTGTTAGCTGAACAAACTTGGTGCTTTAAACCATGCTTGGTCACTTGAGTTCAGTGTTCAGTTGTATTGGGATATCTTGTCAGTTATGAAATAGATTATTAAAGGAAGCAAAAAGCTGAAATTATTGTAACTGAGTTTAGATGCTACCTTCTCTATAGTGTCATTTAGAACAGCTTGCATTATATAAAAGAACAGCTGGGTGCTTCTCCAGTGCATGTAAAGCAGCCACTGTAACAGAGGTGGAGAACTGGATGAGGCTAGCAGGCCAGATCCTTAACTCCCCTAAGCCTGGGTGAAGCCACCACCTCACATGTAAGGTGATGGGAGTATACAAAAAACCCTGCATAGTTGAAGCACCAATCAGCTGATTATGGGCTCTTCAAAGCACCAAACAGAGCACTTTGCAAGGTGAAAGGAGCTTCCAAAGAGCCCTGGTCTGCTCTTTGCAAGCCCCTGGAAGGATCAACTGACTACAGAGTTCCTAGGGAGCTGATAGGCACTGACTTCAACCTCTGTTTTCTGCTAGGATGAGCTGTACTATGGAGTTCCGCCATGGGGAAGTTATTAGCATAAGCAATCCCAGCTGACTGGTAGTACATTGGTAAGGAAGGCTTGGTGTCACCACTGGGAGTGCATTGCCACTTTAAGGCTCCCACTTGTGTTTTTTAAAATATATTTTTATTAAAGATTTCTTAGTTTACGAAAAAAACGTGCATTGTCTCTTTTTTCAAGATGCGTTTTCTACAGATTAGTTTTATTTGTTGTGTTACAGTGTTAGGTTAGGAAGAAAAGAGGGGGGAGGGGGAATGGTGAGTGGGGTAGGGTCGGGTGGCAAGGCTCCTACTTGTTCACAGGCAACTGTGTCTTCACCTGTCACTCACCTGACATCACATAAAATTTCAGGGTGGAACAAGTGGCCGTGGTCTGGGGGAAACTGCCTCTCAGGCTAACAAGATGTATGTTGGGCCTAATTAGGCACACAGGCCAGAGATTCCCCACACCTGCTCTATAAAGGTCGTTCCTCTGTGGAGAGGAAATGTACCAAATCAAAAAGAAATTTTAGCTATAAACCTACTTTTTTAAAAAAAGAGAGAACTGTTTTTATCCTGTTATTCAGTCAAAGAACTCCTCTGGAACAGCTTACACATCACTGGGGGGGACGGGGACGACTCCTGCCCATTGGATTACAATTTTTTTAAGTGATGTTTGAAAAAATGTTTGAAAAGGAGGAAGAAACAAGTAAATTCAGGTCCAGCTTTTTAGTTCAAGTTATTTAAATAGAAAATTTTCAAACTCTTCCCTTTGAGGTGGAACACTCCTCACATTGCATCATACATCCAAATTCAGATGCTTGTATTAGTACTGTATTGATATATAAATTCGATTATCAGCATTGTATCTTCAAATAATTATTGAGATCTTACCTGTGCACAGCAAATGAAAGCAATGGAAAGAGCCAATAAGAAGATGGAAGATACAACCACGTCGACAGATCGCTGTGGGCCTCGCCTCTGCCACAAGAAAAAAATTGAATTATAAAAGCAGGAAAGTGTGCAAGAGAGAGAACAGAAACAGTTCAATTTGATTCAGTATTTGCTAATTTTAGTGCTATTGTTATTGTGAGCTGCTTTGAGCTCAAAATTGTTGAGAAAATGGCATACATTTTCTATCAACATAATCATAAAAACACAATAGCATATAAACAACTCAGCAAACAATGCAGTTCAAAACTGACTCATGATTCAAAGCTATCAAAAATTCCTGCTAAGCACCAGCCCATTGCCAGCTGATGCCTTCTCTCCGGGAAGAGACCTCTTCACCAAGTGCAACATGCAATCCCTTGTGGCAGGTCCTTTCTTAGATTTTGCCACAAGGGGATGGGGCTGATCTCACTCAGTGCTTGGTGGAACAAGCACTCATTGAAAACAGCCGCACAGTCCTAGGCAGCAGGCTCTTTCATAGTTTTTGTACAAAGGTGGCAGGGCTAGTCTCACGCCTTTGAAAACATACAGTAGCAATTGGAATCTTCTGTTTAGGCTGAGATGCCAATGCTTTTAGACGTACCTTTAGGTAGGACCGGAGTGATAGCCAGATCTTAATGTTTTCAACTTTCTTGAGTCTAAAGTGAGGGATTTCATACTTCCTGGCTTTCCGAGCAGAAGTGATATGGCTAAAAAGTTTTGCAAACAAAAACCGCTGTAAAAGAAAAGTAAGTTTCTGTCATGACAAACTGCACTTTGCTGTCACTTGGGACTCACAACCAGATCCTCCATTTACCATTACTGCAGTCAGGTTAATAAACAATATGCTAAGGAACCCTTCAATAACATTTCTGCAGGTTAGGAAACACATTACTGCAAGGTGTCAAATGAGGAGGAAAACATAATCCATTTAGACTCTTTCGACAAGCTGCCACTTGCATGCAGAGGGGAAAGATGCAACCCAGTAACACTACACTCATTTTGTGATACGAGAAGCTTGGGTGAAAGAAAGTGAAAGAGACCATCGACCATAACATCCTTCTGGACCACCTAGAGGGACTGGGAGCTGGGGGCACTGTTATACAGTGGTTTCGCTCCTTCCTCCTCGGCCATGTTCAGAAAGTGGTGGGGGGGATGAGTGTTCAGACCCCTGGGCTCTCACTTGTGGGGTGCCTCAGGGTTCTGTCCTCTCCCCCATGCTTTTCAACATCTACATGCAGCCGCTGGGAGAGATCATCAGGGGGTTTGGGCTGGGTGTTCATCAGTACGCGGATGATACCCAGCTCTATCTCTCTTTCAAATCAGAACCAGTGAAGGTCCTGTGTGAGTGTCTGGAGGCGGTTGGAGGATGGATGGTGGCTAACAGATTGAGGTTGAATCCTGACAAGACAGAAGTACTGTTTTGTGGGGACAGGGGCCGGGTGGGTGTGGGGGACTCCCTGGTCCTGAATGGGGTAACTGTGCCCCTGAAGGACCAGGTGTGCAGCCTGGGAGTCATTTTGGACTCCCAGCTGTCCATAGAGGTGCAGGTCAATTCTGTGTCCAGGGCAGCTGTTTACCAGCTCCATCTGGTACGCAGGCAGAGACCCTATTTGCCTGTGGACTGTCTCGCCAGAGTGATGCAAGCTCTAGTTATCTCTCGCTTGGACTACTGCAATGTGCTCTATGTGGGGCTACCTTTGAACATGACCCGGAAACTACAACTAATCCAGAATGCGGCAGCTAGACTGGTGACTGGGAGCAGCCGCCGAGACCACATAACACCGGTCTTAAAAGACCTACATTGGCTCCCAGTACATTTCCAAGCACAATTCAAAGTGTTGGTGCTAAAGCCCTAAACAACCTTGGTCCAGTATACCTCCACCCCCATCGTTCTGCCCGGATACTGAGGTCCAGCGCCGAGGGCCTTCTGGTGGTTCCCTCGCTGTGAGAAGCCAAAGTTACAGGGAACCAGGCAGAGGGCCTTCTCGGTACTGGCACCCGCACTGTGGAACGCCCTCCCACCAGATGTCGAAGAGAAAAACAACTTCCAGACTTTTAGAAGACATCTGAAGGCAGCCCTGTTTAGGGAAGCTTTTAATGTTTAACAGACTATTGTATTTTAATATTTTGTTGGAAGCAGCCCAGAGTGGCTGGGGAAACCCAGCCAGATGGGTGGGGTATAAATAGTAAATTATTATTATTATTATTATTATTATTATTATTATTATTATTATTATTATTAGGCTGGTGCTTTCAGTGGGAACCATTTCACTGCCATGGCATTTCTGGCCTACTAGTTGCCCCAAGGCTTGATTGTTCAGACCAACCTGTTTGTATGTTCTCTCGGCAACACACATCATGAAGAAAAACATCCAGGTGAGGCACAGGCGCTCAAGGAAGATGATTGCTGAAAGGGCGACGACCGGAGGGATGGTGGGAGCCCCGCAAAAGATATATAAAAGTTCTTTTAAAGAAAGGGACCATAACTGCTCCAGGGTCTTGGAGTGGAAGAGTCGATAGAGGAATGGAAGGAAAGCTAAGCCAATAGTAACAGTATTTCCCAGCCACTGGTAACCAGCTCCTTGCTGATAGGCATTGACCTATTGGTTAGGGAAAGCAAGAGCAAAATTTCACAGCCTGCAAGAAATGTTTCATTGTAACAGTTAACCCCCCCCCAAAAAAAAACATTTCTCCCCATAGCAATTTCCAGAATGGTAGCAGCATTAATCTGTTTTTTTGGGGGGGCAGTGTCTTGTGGCACCTTGAAAATGAACACATATATTATAGTAAGCTTTCGTTGACCACATTTCTCCTTACAATTAAATGGCTGCTGCAGTCTCCCCCAGCCTTGAATGTCCATATCACAGTCCACCTGTCATGTTTCAGCAGAAGTTGCTAAGGTGGGGGACAACTTGGAGCAATTTTAATTGTTTGTATATGATAGCATCTTAAACCTGACCCAAAATGCACAGAAAATAAATGTCACGTTTTTCCTCCCAAAATACACAATGCACATAACCCATACCTTGCTCATGATGATCCCACTGATCTCCAGCACAGACATGTCCACCTTCTTGCACTCATTCCCCTCCCAGATGAGGGCACTCACTTTGGTAGAGGCTGGGTTTGTGTTCTGTAGCCAGAACAAGTGGTTCTGAGGAAGAAAACGCATCTTGGAGCCACATTCTGGAAAATCTGTCTCTAACATGGGGAAAAATAGCTTCAAAACAGTAGCTTTAGTGACACATTAGCAAACACTTTGCCACTAAGACGTCAAACTTCACTGTTCAAGAGATGGACCTTATTTGAATATGCATGAACACCCTTCAAGGCCCCAGGCTGTATCCTTACTGCACACTTTGGATGGCATCATCGCCTATAATAACGTACAGATGGCTTTAACATTATGCAGGTTGAAGGGCGACGTAATTCTGAGAACAAGAAGCTTTCACCATATCTATGAGGCCCTATAAGCTGAGTCTCCTCAAAATCTTTTTTGCGCAATAAAGACACGCTTGTTTTATCATTTGCTGCCTTGAATCAGCATGGCTTCCACCACTAGTACCACATTTCCTGAGCACTTGAAGGACACAATATTTTATACTTATGCTTTCCCAGAGAGTGCATTTATTTCATATGTAAATTGTGCTAATGTCACAGGTACATAACAGAATTTCCCCCCAATTTGACAAACAAAACTCCTTTCACTTTGATGAATCTCTTTAGTAGGAGGCTTCAGGGAATATAACCCTGCAATGCCCCACAGCCATTGCTGAGACTCTGGCACTTGAAAGATCACTGCCATGCACCAGGATTCAAGTCTCCCACACCATTCATGGAAATCTTCTCCTTAGCCCTGCCCTTGTATCGTTGAGGCCATCTAGCAGAATGTGCTTCAGCTAACACTCTGTTTCCTGCTGAGTGGGAATACTCCAGAACTGAACCACAAACCCAGCTACACTTCCAGTTAAATGGCAAAGAGAAGTGACTTTTGTGCACAGAAACTCCTGACAAAGGAGTTTCGTGTCCTGTTGCTTGAGGGGGAGATTTTCATTCACTTAATTTACAGTCACGGGGGAAACACTCCACATGTTACAGACCTGCTGGAAAACATCCTCCTTCAGATCCCGTTTGCTTCCCTTTGGTTCTTTTCCTTTGGCTCCCTCGCTGTCACTGGTGTAGGAGGAGCGGTACTCGGGCCCGTGAAGCAAATCATCCCACAGCACATCCTCCGTCTCAGAGTCATGGCGGGTGCTGGATGAGTCTCTGTGGGATGCACTGCCACTCCGAGATCCACTACTATGATAGGATCTGGACTCCTACAAGAAAACGTCATGCCAAATGATTCAGCTGAGACCAGTCACTAAATGGCCACTTCAATGAGGCCCAAATTGCCCCTGTACAATGCTTTACTGATTTAAGCTGCAACACAGCAAACAAGCCCAATCCTATTCCTAGCAAGAAAAATGTACAGATTCCTCCTCTGTTTAGAATTGTCTGCCATATGTTTTCACTGGGTCTGCTAGCTTAGCATTTTCTACAAAGTCCCCCTGCAAAGGGAATCATATAACCGTGCCCTCCAGGGACCAGAGAATCATGCTGAACTCATGTACTTATACTGAACAGGGTGCTGATAGCAAGCATAAGTATTCTCAGTGGTAAGAAAGGGCATGCATTTCAGTCACAGGTTGCAGAAATGCATACCAGGCAACTGCTACAATCACTAGCTTCTCAAGTGGTGTACTTGTGACTGAAAACACTCTCCTGCTCTTCTTCAAGCTTCCTGGTAAACACGTTTTCCCAAACTGGCTGCTGACAAGGTTTTGGTGAGGATAAAATGAAAGCTGGGGGGAGAGAGACACGGGCACTACCACAAAGTGCAAACGTAATAGACAAATGTGTCCTATACTCATCCAGAAGCATTGCAATATGTAATGCAGGACCCTAGAGACAAGCTAAGAAGAACAGGGAGACTACACCTACCCAGAATTTAATTTTGCAACAGAAAAAATAGTGTTAGATAAACCAGTTTATGTGCTACTTTTCTGCTTTAATAGATTCATTGGAGCTCCAGTGCACCAGTGAAGTCAACATTTTTATGACTTGCCAGTGCTGGAAGGCAGGTAAGAAGATTTTCTCCAGATTGGTAGAGATTTAAATTTTATTTCATACAAAAATAAATTTGGTTTTAGAAAGGAAAGAGCAACATATTTGCTTTAACACAAGAGATCAGTGTCCAAAGAACACCAGTCACAGAGCACTGTGTGATATTTTGGGGTGAATTTTTATTGTCAGTGGAGAGCTTTAACAAAATGGAGTTTCTCAGTAGAAACCAATTTTTAAGGGGTGAAAACAATAGATCGCCACTGTTGAAGAGTCAATGAAAAAAGCCATTCAAAGTTCAACAAAGTTCTCCCATTTCTCCACCTTCCTTCATAATGAAGAGTTCCTGATGCTATATAAAATGTCATGATCTCCCTTTTCACCCCCAAAACTAAGTGGGCTATACACCTTAGAATCTTGTATTCCTAAAAAATAAACTGGCCAGTTCTTTGTTCACTTTTAAATAGAAGTGGTACATCACAGAAGAACATTTTACCCTTACAACAAGAATGCATTCTGAGTCTCACATTGGGTATAGCAAAGCATGACAAATATTTGAGATATTTAGCAAAAAAATGCAATACTCAAGCACATATTTATTCCCATTCTGTTGACATTCTGCTCAGTGTACCTTTTTAGACAAAGCAAGGAGCAGACATTGAGATAAAGTAGTATGTTTCAACTGGAAACAGATGTCATTCATTTTATCTTCCATCATCACCTACCCAATTAAAGTTGCACTGAAAGGGTCATGTCATTTAAGAAAAAAACATCAGCAACTACTTCCTCGCATAGGGCTAAAGATAACCACAAATTCGAAAAGGGTGATTATCTGCATCCAGGCTCTTCAACTTACGTGACATACTGTAATAATCTAAAATTTTGGGTAAACTGGTACCTCATGAATAACTGTTGTGTCCAGTTCCGATTCCTCTATGCTGTCAGAGTCTTGCATAGATTTCACGACCTCCTTGATCTGCCTCAGACCACAAAAGACAGTAAGTGCAGAACTTTTACATGTGGGAATGAACATACTATTTCTTATCTTCCCATTTCTCTTGTCCAAAGTGTGTGTGTGCTTGCACACACCCCTACATAAACATAACCAGAGGTGGGGGCTTAGTCCTAATCTTGCTCCTTCACCACCTCACTTTGCCATTTCTTCTTGCCTTCCAACTTGCAGAAAGTGAAGTGGGGTCTTTATGCGAGTTGTAGAATGCTGGAAAATCAGGGTTCTAAAACCCATGGGGAGCCACCATAGATAGATACATCTTGCCATCCATACTTCTGAAGTGTACAATGAAAAGGCAAGAGTAGCTAACAGCATTGATATATCAAATGGTACTTTTGCATTACTTCCTTGTGCATAAGGCTCCAATAGCTGGGACTTTTAATTTTAAAAATGCAGGTGTATGAAGTCATCTAAATAGCCAAATGATTTCCCTTAAGCCTATGACAACTGCAAACTCTAGCTGCCACTTAGGAGACCATCACCTCTTGTTTTTCTGCTGCCACCGCAGGCACCTTGATGCTATATAAGAAGAGGGACCTTCTTATATAACTTTTCTGAACAGTTATTTCCTTTCATCAACAGCAAATGAGTTTCGCTTTAAAATTAACTTTAGACAGCTAGAAATGTGAAGCCTCTAATCTTGAACTACTTACTCCTATCCTTAACATCTGAAAATACTGTTATCTAAGAAGTACTTTTTAATAGATTTATTTTTATCTTCATGTCTAAAATCCTTACGCTTTATTTTCTTTAAGTACCATTAAACTCATGTTTCGTTCTGGGTTTACTCTAGAACAAGCAAAACTACTGAGTCTACAGGGATAGTGAGTCAGAAAAGGCCTTTGGGTACCAAAGGGTACCAAAACAGAAAGGCGTCATCCTAGATGTCAGTGTCAGTTCTGTGATTCTATTTTATATTTTATTATGTCCATCTAGAACACAAACCGTATCAATACATTAAATATACTAGAAAAAGTGGCTTTCATTTTATGTCAATTCCCAATAAGCATTATTCACTTCATTTTCAGGCATCCCCAAGTACTGAGGAGTTGAAATACATTTAACAACATGGCAGCATTTAATTCAGGGCTTTAGGATCAAATAAAATTTAACAGCTTATTTTCTAGCTGCTTCTGATCAAAGATGACACCCAACCTGGGTCTGTGGAAGTGGAGTAATTACTTCTCTAAGACAGCAATCACTGTTACAGAAACTGTAACTTACCTGTGATACTGATTGGTTTGGAGAAGCAGAAGTAGTAACAGAAGGTTTCCTGCTCTGATTTTCACTAGGGGCACCTTCTACACTTCTGCGCAACAAAACATTCTGACTCACAGCATCTGTATCCTCCTCACTTGACAGCTCATCAGAAACCCCAGAGCGCCTGGCATTAACCTGAAAAGAGTACAAGTTAGAATGAAAGCTAGTCAACATCATGCAGATCGAACTCGTCATGTTCATGTAGCATAATCTGTGTAATAGTTACCAGTAAGTAGAAAACTGCTTGTTAATAGTACCAACTAAACACTACAGTGGTACCTCGGGTTACATACGTTTCAGGTCACAGACTCCGCTAACCCAGAAATAGTACCTCGGTTTAAGAACTTTGCTTCAGGATGAGAACAGAAATTAGCGGCAGCAGGAGGAGGCCCCATTAGCTAAAGTGGTGCTTCAACTTAAGAACAGTTTCAGGTTAAGAATGGACCTCCAGAACGAATTAAGTACTTAACCTGAGGTACCACTGTACAAGCAAACAACTGAAAGGAGAGGAATTGCAACCAAAACTTTAGTTTCTGCGACATATGGTTATCAGCATGGTTATTACTCTCCTAAAAGCACTGCCATTTGCTCCAGGCTGTGAGACAGAGGGCTAAGTTGCTGTCAGAAGAATCTGCATTGCTATTTTCCTACATGGTAGCATGGCAAAGTAATCTACTATGTTGAAGGAGTTTGGATGCAATGCAGGTATCCCTACCATCAAGGGGCTTTAAATTTCAGCTTGGTCATGAAACACACTGGGTGACATTGGGTCATTAACTGACTTTCATCTTTCATCACTCATTACAGGTGTGTTTTGAGAATAAAGTTTGTGGGGGGGGGGGACCACATGTGCCACCCTCTGATCCTTGGAGGAAAGGTAGGATTAAAAGAGATAATGAGGTAATATAAGTCATAACAGAAGTTGTGTTGTACGAAATTAACTTATCTTTTGTAATTCGTATTAACCTTTGGGTTTTTTGTTGACTTTCTTTTTGTTTTTACAATCAATAAAGCAATTAAAAAAAGGAGAGGTAATGAATAATGATAAAGTAAGTAATAAGAATAAAGTAAAGGTAAAGGGACCCCTGATCGTTAGGTCCAGGCACGGAAGACTCTAGGGTTGTGGCGCTCATCTCACTTTACTGGCTGAGGGAGCCGGCATACAGCTTCCAGGTCATGTGACCAGCATGACTAAGCCGCTTCTGGCGAACCAGAGTAGCGCACAGAAACGCCGTTTACCTTCCCACCGGAGCAGTATCTATTTATCTACTTGCACTTTGACGTGCTTTCAAACTGGTAGGTTGGCAGGAGCAGGGACCGAGCAATGGGAGCTCACCCTGTCGTGGGGATTCGAACCACCGACCTTCTGATTGGCAAGCCCTAGGCTCTGTGGTTTAACCCACAGCGCCACCAGTGTCCCTAGTAATAAGAATATGTCGTAACAAAAACAATTCTTCATCCAAAGTAGCTTCCTAGATCATTTTGCAACAGGGGGAAGTCTCAATCCAAAAGCGGGGGCCGAAGGGCGTTTGATGGCAGCCTCAATCTAATCTCTTCCCTTGAGGGAATTTACAGATTTAAACTCCACAGAAGAAAAAAAGACTCTGCATGGTTTTTGACTTTCTGAGCAATATCTAGGCAGGATGAAATTGCTTTGCCGAGTATATTATTTCCATGATTAAATAAATGGCTAATCATTTTAATGATCCATGCTTGCAGCAACAAAGTATATTTTACAAAGCTGTATTCCACGCTTTCTGAAATATGTGGGGGATTGTGATATATCATTGTTCCTACAAAACCCATTTGACATTTGCATCTGGAAAACTAAAGCATCAAACTCATATCATATCTTACCAGGGTTTTTTCTGCACTAGGTAAGACTGTTTCCTTGGACCGCTGCAAGCTATGCTCAGATCTGGAAATCCGGCGTTTCAAGCCACTGCTATGTTCTGTTTCAGTCCCTTTATCCGCTACCCGTCTTCCCCTTTTAATCCTAAGGAAGGAAATGCTACAGATAGCATGTCTTCTTTCTACACATTTTTAAAGCGAAGTTGAGATGCTTCATAGGAAGTGATCCATACATGAAATAATAGAAATAATAATAAAATCAAGAAATGGCAGAGGGATTACAGAATTATCCATTTCTTTTTCTATCAAAAGAATAAACGCACACATTCACTGGTTTCTTTCTTTCTTTTTCTTGGAACTAAAAGAAAGTGTTCCAAAGTTTCAAATCCCTGGAGAAGGCACGGGCAACAGGCCAGACATAATTATGTACAAGAGAAATTTCCCATTTCTATTTTAAAATCTACTGAAAAGAGGACTCTTAAAAAAGATGAACAAAACAATTCCTCTGTCTGACTGAAAACCAGTTGGGAGAGTATTAATTCCTCTCAATAACACCTCATCTTTTATCCCAAAGAGAACATAGAAAAATAATGCAACTCTCTCCATTTCAGAAGCAAATCACAGTGTGGTACAGTAGCTAGAGTATTAGACAATCACTGGGGAGATGAAGGTTTCAATCCTTGCTCGGCCATGAAGGGCCTTGGGACTGCCACAGCCTAATCTATCTTGACAGGGTGATTGCAAAGTATGACGGTAGGGGCGGGGCTTTTTTCAGTCGGAACTCACCAGAACACAGTTCCAGCACCTCTCAGGTTATGCGCCATTGCCATTGGAATAGAACAAGGGAGGTGTTCATGGTGAGTTCCAGGCACCTCTTTTTCTAGAAAAATAGCACTGGGTAGAGGAGAACCATTTGCACTCTCTTGAGTGTCATGCTTCTCGTGCCTAAGCAAGGCCAACTTACATCATTTAAATGAAAACAACTAAATCACCTACAAAAGACAACATTCCATAAAATTAGAATATGATGTAACAGAGGCAAGGTCAGCAGACAGAAAAATATTAGATAATATATATATATAATTGCTACCTCCTGAACAAGCCAACACTACCAACCGTACCCCTCCCTGCTCCTTCTCCGCAATACTGAGTCCAAGAAGCTGCTGATTCTGGATGAAAACTCTGACGGCTCCTCAGATCTGCTGAGTTTGTCTAAGGAAGAGTATGGAATGCTGCCATCGCCTCCTGCAAATTTTCGCATTTTCCTACATTAGAAAAAATGTTTTAGCAACAGATCAGAGTTTTGTAAGATGGTCAAACCCTCACTCCTTGCAGAATCCTTGACACATATTACACAGGTGGAAGACAAACATTACCAGTGTGAACTTAGTGTGTGTGGCTGTGTGTGCATGGGTAGAGTCAGATAAACACATGGGAGAATGAGTGGAGATAATCCATTGTGACCATAATGAACTGATTATATATGAAATCTTCTTTTCCTCTCTCTCTCTCTCTGCCTTCTCCCAGCAGTAGATTGATATGGCTGAGACAATACCAAGGGTCTAAGCCATGTACTGCTGAATCTGGCATTTCTGTGGAACCATAAAAATACCAGATTTCCTTCCAGTGTTCTTAAAAAGAAATACTTGCAAAGGAGCAAGATGTGCTCTTAGGAATTCCCAGTTCCAAGAAGTCTTGGTAATGCCACTGTGGCTGGAATGATGAACATTGTTTGGTCTGTATATGCCCTATCGCAGTACATATCACTCTTCACCTATATGATCCTATCTCATTTCCTTCCAACAATTCCCAGTCCTATTGAACTTGGAAGCAGGGTGGGTTCAAAGAGAATTCTAAATCCCCAACAATGCCTGTAATAGCAGTAAGAACTGAAAATACAAATGCACTGCTTCATTCAAGAAATGACAGATACATCCACCCTAGAGTTCATGTCATCATGTTCTGCCTGAACCTCTAAGAGTGGAATCAAATCACAACAAGGGTAAAGACCGACCCTATGACCTCTGCTAGGAGTCCCAGCCAACATGGAAGGGAGAATTTATATAACACATACACTCAAGGACACAAAAAGGTGGCATTTAAGTACAGTGGTACCTTGGTTCTCAAACTTAATCCATTCCAGAAGTCCGTTCAACTTCCAAAACCATTCAAAAACCAAGACACAGCTTCCAATTGGCTGCAGGAACTTCCTGCACTCAAGCGGAAGCTGCGGAAGCCACATCGGATGTTCAGCTTCCAAAAAACGTTCACAAACTGGAACACTTACTTCTGGGTCTGCAGCATTCGGGAGCCAATTTGTTTGTCAGCTAAGCCATTCGTGAACCAAGGTACCGCTGTAGTGCCTAACCATATGTTCTAATTCCAGCAAGCACCTTAAAAACCTGAGACCCTTTCCAATCTACTGACTTTGCTCTCTCACCTCCTTCTCCGTCCAACACCGCTTCCATCAATTCCTGATGGCTTCGATAACTGTGTAGATACTATTTGACAGTGTACAGTCCCCATCAGCAGCATAAGGCACAATGGCCCAATAATTTCACTTGCACTCACAACTGGCATCATGTAGTACAACACAATTGCTATGACTGAAGAAGAAAAAATGTATGTAAGTTGTCTGCCAGGCAAACCTTTATTTTAGTAATACAACATAAAAACACCTCTTTGTTAATGCTGGGAGCCATAATCAAGTGAATACTACTACTACTACTACTACTAATAATAATAATAATAATTTATATACCGCCCATCTGACTGGGTTGAAGATTTAGAAGACTGGTGACTATCTACAGGGAGCTCTCACACACATCCAAAGCCAGCACTTAGCAGGGGATCTCCCCCCACTGCAGTTGATGCAAAAGGGGGCCAATCCTGCTTGGTCCAAGCACATGGAAGAGCTCTCTCTAGGAAACTCTCACACCTGAACTTGCTCATTTTGGCTGAGCACACAACGGATAACAAGGTGCTGCTAAAGGGATGGCTTCATCCTTCAAAAGGAAGGGGAAAAGTTCCTTTACTAGCTTCTCTCCAGCCAACTAAACATGAATGCTTCTGCAAGGCAAAGCAGTGACTACTTTTCAAGTGGGAATGGGAAGCATAGATATTTGCAAACAGGGGAAGTCCCTAACTCACCGAAGGTTTGAGACCCATTGGCTACCCTCACCTGGTTAGCTGGTCATAATGTGGTTTCTATAGTATACCTCTAATGTGGCCTGTTCTCCCAACTTCTTAACTTCTAGTTGTTTCTGAAATGTAGGGTATGATAGCAGATCTTGTAAATCTGTAAGATCATTTCCTAACAAAATGGGAGTAATTACCTGATATAATCCTAATTGTTCTTGAATCATTTGCAATGTCCATATAGGAACTTTATATGTGAAATCACATCCTATAATCTTAGCTATACCACAAAACATCTATTAATATATCTTACCACAGGCTGTACAAATTGTGTGGCAATTAAAATTTAATCATAGCCAGTTCTAACATATATGCATTCACATGGTACATAATATAACAAGCTTATATTCTCAACTAAGTCTCAAACAAACAGCACACAGCTTTGGAATTGTTTAATGGAAAAGCAAATACCTGACAACATGCTCTCCACAAAAGTGTTTACTTAAACCTTTAATCTAGCTGGGATAAGCACTCTGAAGCATTACACTCTATCAGTGGAATCCCTGAATGGAGTTGAGTCTGGTACAAAGACAATGTTTAGGAAAAAGACTCCCAACTAAATAAAGATTCCTTCTAATTCATAATTCCCACCATGGCTGGTGTATTATTAAGACGGATAATTTACAACAAAATTATTTCCATGACTTTTCTCTCACTTTAAAAAGAACTGGATAAATGATGAAAATCAGGTAACAATGTGTTTATCAAGTGCTGTTGCAGTCCACACAACAAAGCTTGTGTTCTGCGATCATAAGGTTACCCCATGACCAGCTTTGATCTTTCCTCCTCATTGGATCAAAGTCCATTTAAAGCTGGTCAGTGATGGCAAAGAGGAAAGTGAAAGGAAACAGAAAATGTAAATAGAAGGGAAATGATACGAAGGGGAGACAGAAATGAGGAGAGTGTTGCAAAGCAAGCTCAAAAGCGAGCAGACAAGAATCCTAGACTGCTATTTCTACCAGGTCAAGTCTGTGAAGATGAGCTACAGGGACACATTCTCTCTCAAAACCACTTCTTTTCCAAGATGTTAAGGAGCAAATGCACCACCAAGCTGCAAAAGTGAAGAATGGTTTACAATTCATTCCTGACTTCTTGATTTTTTGCTTGCAAAAGTTTTCCTCCAACTATTTGCCTGGAGCAGGTCTGTTAAATTTGATGGATCAGATTGATTATACCATCCTAAAATAGGTCATCTTGTTTTTCCCTTCAAGCTACTCTAACATAATCTCAATCTTTACTCACCTTGTAGGAGATAGAGAGCTAGCAGCCATGTAAAAATACGCCAGGATGTTACTTGTATCCACCACTGGCTAAAAAAGGGGAAGAAAAGCACCCGCACAAGCCCTTTTCTTGTCAGAGATGTCCAAGGGATTTCAGGTTTAGCTTTGGCAAATGTGGAACCTAGAAAGCATACATGAAAAACACAGGTAGTTTATCTGGGAATTAAGGGAAAATCCATTAGACTTTTTTCCTCCCTTACTCAGTCCAAGACTCCCTTTAAAATTGTGGATGTAGGAAAATATTTGCAAAACTTCATGGCCGCTCAGGACTAGTTCTTATAAACCTGCACCAGGGAAGTATCATTTCAGACTAAGTGGGAGCTCATGTAACTGAATAATTGTTGCTAAAGGGTAGCATTTCTGCAGTTAACCCTCCCTCCCCCACTGCAATCTCTAGGAAGATCACCCACCCTCCAGCAATCTGGCTTGAAAGGTTTTCCATGCCAATTGCTTAGCAGGGAGAGTGAACATGTGCCTGTGTGCTGCATGGGTTGTATGGGTGTGGCCATGTCAACCATTGGCATGCAACCCCTGGAGGGTTGGCCAAATGGGAATGCAGCTCTTAAATAAAAATTAAAAAGTTCCCTGCCCCTGCTATAGACAGCAAGAAATAAAGTGTAAACCTCTTCTGCTAGCGCAGTTTGGAATGCTCTTCTGCAGTTCTAATCCTATCTGAAAGGGTGGTTCCAGGATATACTATTGGGAGGCTGTTGTTCACCTGCTTAGCCAACGGGGTCCCTGAAGGGTTCCATCTTACTCTATTTAACATCTAGATTAACTTCCTCCAATGTAGTACCCTCCATATGTTTTGGACTACAATACTTATCATCCCGGACTATTGGTCATGCTGGCTGGGGCTGATGGGAATTGGCATTCAAAATATCTAGAGGCTGTGGAAGGCTGATCTACATGAAATCAACATGCTGATTTCACCCACATTTCCCTTTCCATTACATCAGAATAGGTGCAAGCTAACAAAGTGAGGCTTCATCAAAGCTATTATCAGTAAGGAGGAAAACAAAGATACAATTAGGTGTTTAGTCTGTTCTGGTTGAGGTCTTCACACCCCTTGAAGAAACAGATCCTTATGAGTGTGCTCCTGAACACAGCATTGCTGCTGGATCGTCAGATACCGGCTGGGGCTAGGAGAGTTTTTGCACAGCTTTGGTTGGTGCACTAGGAGTGCCATTTCCTGGAGAAAGCCTATCTGGCCACTGCTACACATGCATTTGTCACTTCTAGATTAGTTTACTGCACTCTACATAGGGTTGCCCTTGAGAAGTGTTTGGAAAGTTCAGCTGATGCAAAATGGAGCAGCCTGGCCATTATTTGTCACTTGAACAAGATTGGAGTAATACACTTTAGAAAGCAATTTATACTGGCTGCCAATTGGCTTGCGGAACCAATTCACAACACTTTTTATTACTTATAAATCTGAAAACAGTTTGGGACCAGTTTACTTACAGGGCAATTTTCTCCCAACCTAATCCAGCCTGTACACTGCATTCATCACTGGTCCTATTGACTTCAGAAGTGCAGAGATGCTGCAAAATTATTTTTTACTGTGCCTGCATCTTCCTACACTAATGGTCCCACCACTCCTTTCAGTTTTCATGAAATCATGATTTCAACACGCTTTTTGATTGTGTTGAGCTTTTATGATTTCTCCCCTGCTATTATTTGCTTACTGTTTTTATTTTATTTTATTAATTATTATAAGCAGCTTTTTTTGGCCACTGGTCCGAAAGGTGGGACAGAAATTTGTGGATAAATAAAATTAAAACTGTACTAAATGTCATACCTATCCAAAAGATGAAATAATTACCTGACCTCCCAGACTCATGTAAAATAGTGAAGATGAGCACAAATGCAGTTATTCACACAATACCTACCTCTGATTAAATCAACATCTATAAGATCAGGCTGAATGCGGCCTTTCTTTTTGGGTTTGTTTTTGAAGCCCTATAAATTTAATCATAAAGAATGAGTAGATTTTGTGGTGAATATAATAGGCTGTCTACTTGTATCTCCTAGTTCTAATCTCATTTGCAAAGAGACTGGCTTATAAATAATCATTCATGTCCTCTGTGTATTTGAATTCCTTACACTTATGCGTGTATATGCAGCACAGAGGCTGTGTACTGTCACAGGACTTCTGAGATGAGGTTACTTATTTATCTAGCTTTTTATTTATTTTTAAAAAGCAAATTTTATGCTCACCCTTTATATGAAAATATGAGAGAAATGTATATTTAAAAGTACACAGACCTGAGAACATTGGGGTGGGAGTCATGGGGCATGAAATGAGTTTTTTTGTGCCTTGCACTAGTTCCTGTTTCCTACAGTACCTCAAGCCTATCATATTTTACAACCTACTATCCCCTTCCATGTAATGTCTAAAACCATCCAGAACTTTCCTGCAAAATTTCAGCACTACTGTAGATAAAAACCTAGTAATTAAACACTTAAAGAAATTCAGGTTGCCTATTTATGCTTAATCTGCAAAATAACTAAAGGCAAATAATACAGTTCTTCAATGAATCAGTTTGTATTTGTGAGTGTAAAGGACAACTCTCTGTCAACAGCAGTGAAATATAAATAAAAATATGAAATATGTAATAGATGCACTCATGTCCTGCTTGCAGGCTTTCCATGAGCATCTGGTTGGCCCCTCAGAGAACTGGATGCTGAACTAGATGGCACTTTGGTCGGATCCAGCAGAGTTTTCATTATGTTCATATGATCCCCCAGGGAAATATGCCACATATACATTTTTGTTAGGCTCTTCAGGCCAACAGTCACATAGCTGAAATTTAGGATCACCATATTTCAAACAGTGAAAGTCCGGACAGAAAAGTTGACTTTTTTTGGCTATTTTTATGGGAAATCGGCAAAAACTACACTGCTGACATGGGTTGCCATATGTCCAGATTTTCCTGGACATTTCCCAATTTCCACCTGGACACTGCTAACAACCAAATTATTCCAGATATGTCCAGGAAATTCCGGGTGTATGGCAACCCTATGAAATTGTACAGTTACAGCTAGTACTTTGTTGTGTACTAACATTATGCTGTGGGCAGGATTTCTGCTTTGCCAGTGGTTGGACTAGATGACCCTTGGGGTACCTTCTAATTCTACAATTCCGTTGTATTTCAAAAAGACTAAAGTACAGGCAATTTCAATCTTTAGCTAATCTGCCAAAGATATGCAAATCTCTCAGTCACAGGTTATTTGACCGAGTACAATTATTCAAAACAAAAGAAGCCAGGCCAAGATAAAACCAGGAGAAAATGAGCAAACTCCCACAAAACACAGTTATTAATATAAAGGTCACAATCTTCATATCATTCTCGTCCAGATCAGATCCTTTATTGTGATTCATTTCTGTCAGAATGAAACACACCTAGTTTGCCAGTTCTTCAGCATAGTACAGCTTCTTTCTAGTTTCTCATAACACTATAATCTGAACCTAGAGCTCCACTGACCCTTTGGGATCAAATTCCCAGCAACCACAGACTTCATCACTTATGGCAATGAGGCTGCATCTGCACAGCTGTCTTCAATGTTGCAGTGAATGAGAAAGCCATTGCTTTCCATGTAGAAAGCTTGTGTGCACCTTCAGAACTTCCTAAACCACAAGTAGCCCTTGGATCAGATCAGGGCAACTGTAATTAGGAAATATCACATGCTACACAATCCTCTTGGGCATGCTTATTTCACATGCGTATCTATTTGTCAAAATGCAATGTACTTTTGAGTTCTGTCATTTCACAAAAGAGATTTTTACCTTCATCTCAGTTTGTTCTATAGATTTTTCCCATATCTGCTGATCATAGGCTCCAATCTGAAAAAGAGTTGTGTTAGTTAAAGAGGAGTCTAGGGAACTAAACTACTTCCTGTATTCTACTTCCATCTCCAAATCCAAAATATTAACAATACCGACATTAAGTAATTTATCACATTACTACCCAGGATCCCACTATTTAAAACTATGGACATGAAAAGTATTGAGGGAAAGTGGGGGGCAAACTGTACGTTTTAATATTTGTTCCATGCCACCCCAATATCCACAAGTGAGATTCCAGGGGCCCAGGCACTTACCCAGGGTTCATATTTCCACAGTAGAGACAGTGGTGTCTTCATGATGTATAATTTATTTACACATACAAGTGTTTGTTAATTTGGGGTTTTCAGCGGCTGTACGCCATAATCATCACAATTATAACAAATAAAGGCTTGACATATCTCGCTTTGCATGTCATGAGTCTATCTCATATATTAGTTTCACCTTTTAAGTTGAATTACTGAAATAAATGAACTTTTCCACAGTTTCACCTGTATATACAACCTGAGCCTACAACACAGGGGCTTCCAGCATTATACTACAAGAGGGTCCTGGTTCTCCCATGACCACAGTTGTGGATCCCATCAGAAATAAGCTATGGCCCTCTTCCCCCTGTCCCAGCTTGCCGCTTACAGATCTGACACCTTTCCCCTCAAATTTGTATCAGGCAAAACCATAATCCTAATCCTTCTACCACTTCTGGCCTTTGTCTCTGCTAACTATCTCTCAGTGGAAGGAGGTGGAAGAAGAAGCCCCACCCTCTTGCTGTCTGGCAGAGCCTCTGCTAATGGCCCATATGCTAATGGCCTTTGCTTAATGACACAGCCATTCTCAGCAACTGAATCCCTGCTGCATCCAGCATGGGGCTTAGTTAAATTCTAATGCTTTCCTGGTTCCAGAAATTTAGGAGAGTATTGCCATCTCCAAAACTTAAACAATACAGTACTAACTTATGAAGAAAGCCTCCAAAAACCTTTAAATATTTTATAAGTTAAAGGAAATGCTGACTCAAGGGGAATTGGAATTCATCATACATCAAAGAAAATAATCAAGGAAAATGCATACATAATTATACTTTGTGCATAATAATTTTCACACACCCATCTTAAGAAATCAATCTATGCCTAGGTAAGCATGTATAGGATTGCAGCCTGAAGCACAGAAACTATCTACAATAACTTTGTAGCAGGCACCAAAAAATGTAGTCTGCAGCACCATGTTCAAAACAAACATGAATATTCTTTAGAACCCTCCTCCTTTCCCCTCTTCAGGTACAGTTTTAATTACAACCTACAGAATGGGGAAAACCCACACACATCTGTACAATGGACAAAAGTAATTACAAAAATAAGCCTCAAGACTGACCTTTTTTTGGTACCAAGCAATGGCGTCTTCACCATTTGAGGCCATCTGGCATCTCCAAAATCAATAATCAAATTACCTGAATAAAACAAAGAGAGCTCATTATCCAAGCCTAGGATCTTAAGCACCATCCAGGGGACAACCTGAGGGTGGCATCAGAAGCCGGTGCCCTTGGCCAACTTGGTCCAAGGCAAGCCAATAACAGTCCAGCTGGGCTGGTGGCTCTAATCTTTTGTGTTGCATAAACGATATGCAGGTGTTGCTTTTAGAAGAAGAACAGCTTGTTTTAATTTTCCAACCCGTTTTAAATCATAATCCTCCCGGGTTGCTGCTGCTTGTATTTTTAACGGAAAACTTAAGAAGTTTTACATATGGATTCGGCTTAGGAATCACCGCCGTGATGCCACAGGGATGCTCCGGTGCAAGCAAAAAAACCTCCTCTCGGGAGGGTTTTGAGATGCGCATTCCCGAGCCAATATTGAGAATCGATCAGGTTGCTGCGCATTCCCGAGCCAATATTGAGAATCGATCAGGTTGCGACGCAGCCCTTCCCAGCCTTTTCTTCTCCTTTGCACGCGGGGAGCCGCAATCTTCAGCCAACCCAACCACTCCTCTGTTTAAAACCTCCCTTTTTCCACACGCGGCTGCAGAGCTCCCTTTTTCCTCTTCTCCATCCCTCCTTCGCCTCACCTCGTCGACGCCCAGCCCT
Source organism: Podarcis filfolensis (assembly GCF_964270895.1). Classification (NCBI taxonomy): domain Eukaryota; kingdom Metazoa; phylum Chordata; class Lepidosauria; order Squamata; family Lacertidae; genus Podarcis; species Podarcis filfolensis. Next base: position 65,299,588 of record NC_139609.1, read on the forward strand.
ATACCCCCCCCCGTTCCTTTCCTGCCCCTCCGAGCCTCACCCTTTACCCCACCCCGCAACACACTCACCCTGCCTCTCTCCTACCCCAGCAGCCCGCAGCCGCCCGTTTCTACCCTAATCCCGCGGTCCTCCCCCCGCCGAGGCCTAGCGCTTGCCCTCCGCCGCTCAGTGGCTTCTCACCGTTACCATGGAAACGCGGAGCGGCGGCTCCAGGGGAGAGACCAGGCTCCCGGCCCGATCGGGGGAAAGGCCGCAGCCGACATCTTTGCTCAGGGCGAGGCAGGGCCAGCCGAGCGCTGCTGCCCCCTCTGATCTTCTCTTCGCCGTTCGGCAAAAGGGACGTCGGCAGCAGGCAGCGGCAGCCGAACGCCGAATCCAGGATCAGCAGAAGCGGGGGGGGGGGCGAAGCGCGAAGTTGCGCGTTAAACGCAAGAGGGGCGAAGGGCTCCGTGAGAGCGGGGAAAGGAGGGGCTGGGGTAGGGAGCGAGATAAAGAAAGCGGAGTCAACATCTGGACTCCGCCAGGTTCCTTGTTGGTGCACAGCACAAATTAGTTATACATGCAGATGTAGTAAGTTACTCATCGTCATCATTTGTCTGCATCAAAAAAATAATAGTTGATCTGTTAACTTAAATACCACTCTGTAATTGCAAAAAAGTTGTAGCTGTTGACATTCCGATGGGTTTTTAAAAAATGTATTTACTGCACTTAGAAGCAAACGGGCGAAAGGGGGGGGGACAAGGACATTGCACGTAGCGTCCGGGAGAAATATCCGCTTCATAGGCGCGTGGCTAAACAGCCCATCCTGTAAGCATTTACATGACTACTTCGTATCTAACCCAGTGCTGCACCTCTGACAAATCTCCATTTCGGCAAAAAGATCATGCAAGCACAGCTGTTATAAGCGCCTGATCAATGCAGTTGATCAGACTACGTGAGATTTTTTAAAAAACCAATCCCTACAGCAGCTCTATACGTTCCATATAGGCTCCTCAGTGCTGTTCCTGGCACTGCTTTTGGCTTAAGGGTTCACACAGGTACGGTAATCTGGGAAGTTCACCTCTTTAGCAGTGTTGAGGCAGGAGAGTTCCATTCCTCCACTGGCAGGTGTAGATAGGTCATGATTTCCCCCTTAGTAAGCAGGAAGCACAAAGGGTAGAGACTCTTTAACTACTGCATTATCTCTTGCACTTCAGATGTATACAGTATAGGAAGATTGCAAGGTTGTGATGACCGTTCTATTCCCCCCCCCAAAAAAAAGCCACATTGAAAAGCAAACATTGTGCTCTTCAGATTTATAAAAGACTCATTATTGAATGTGTCAAACATACCTACATCTTAGTACAGAAAGATTCAGTTGTATTTACCCTCCCCTCCCATATTGCTTGTTTCCAATATGACTGTCAGTGGAACAGTCTAGTCAGGACTAATTTGCAGCCAGTAGTAAGTTCTAAAGTATAATGGTTTATTCCACCCTGTCAGCACCAGATTTAGGGCAGTGCAGGTGGTTCCCCTGCACAGGGCGCTGAGCCAAGGGGAGAAAAATTGAGAAGATCTGTAACTGAGAAGATTCACTTGGGGACACCAAATTTTGGGGTCACACAAGGCACCATATTACAAAAGATTACCAAAGTCCATCCCTGCCCCTGCCCAATATTCTAACAGTCTTTCTGCCAAACAGCAGTTTTCATTAAGGACAAATCAGACTTCTGTTTATTAAAAAAATACTTTACAGGGGGAAAATCTATGCATTCCATTGTACTATTTGTTTGTTTTACAAAGAAATAACTTTAACAGTTTGATACGCTTGTACAGTCAGCTACTAAAAGAAATGCACTGCGTTAGAGGATTATTCACAGAGAGGCTTAAAATTTTCCCATCAGTTTACACTATTATAAAAACCTCTTTAAAACACTTGCTAAATGTCAATAAATATACTAAGGCCACACAAAGCCAAAAAAGAAAAAGAAAAAAACAGTCTTCCAGACAATTGTACATATCCTCTATATGCAAAGACCTTAGATATATTAAAACCACAGAAAAATATCTTGGCTGCCAATCAAAACTGAATTTAATCACAAAACACTACACAAATCTATTTTATACAACATGTAAAGATAAGTATTTGCTTAGACAGAATTGAAAGTGCTATATTAAGAGAAGCCCCTTCTCAACTACATGTGCTGTTGGGTCCTAAAACTATTATGTATATCAATGGAAGGCCATAACATTATTGGAAAGTTGTTTATTGGACCAACATAAAATTTATCTACAGTACAAAGCTTTCAGGAACTGAAGCAACCCCACTCATAGCAACCTTCAAACACAACCAATATGGCTATAAATACTCAGCATTTATAAAAGAAATGAGAGTGCAATCCTGCCAACATTAAACACATTTAGTTTCACAAATTCCAATGGAAAGTCCAGCTTATCTCCCATTAAAAAAAAAAATCAAATGAACTTAAAAGTGCTTAACCTTGGCTAGATTGTGCCCCATGTGAAAAGAGCTTACTGCTCATAATATAGTCAAGCATGTGAATGGCAGCATGAGAAAACATTTATGTCCATCCATAGGCTCTTAGCAATAAATGAACTCTCCTATCTCTTGATAAGCAGCTACATCCTCACATGTAGGAAAACTACCAACAAAACAAGAGCCCTTTTACTGTTTGGGAAAATCTGTGTGATAAATGTAAGTGTCCCTTAAATATAAAGAACCCTGCACATGTTCCATCTTCATGGAAGAGAACATGTCAGTTATTTACAAAATAGATTTTTGCTCATAAATATTTGGGGTGGGGTGTGAAATGCCTATTCCACTTATTTCTTAATCTTTCTTTTGCTGCTTTGCTAAAAGGATCAGTGGCCCAATACAACCATTCACTGAACACAAATTAATGTTGTTCTTTGGTCCTTAAGGAACAGTGGGATATTTATTCAACATGGAGAGATTCAGAAACTTTAGACAAGAACCGTATTTGTGAAACTGCTAGTAGCTAGCAGATTCTTTACAGTTTTGAGACAATATATATCAAAGAATAACTGGTTTTCAGTTATAGAAATTGGACAGAGAAAAGTCTTCCCAGCTGGAAAATTACCTATAATAAATTAATCTAAAGATAATTCTGCCTTTGAACTCCTTTCCCACTTTGTAACTAAGTTTTACTCAAGAGTAGACCTTAGAAATTACTGAGTTATGTTCATTAATTTCAGTGGGTCTACTCCAGGTGAAACATAGCTCTATAGTTTATAACATTGCATTTCTTGTTAAGAAATTTTTATTTGCACATCTTGGCATTCAATAATCAATTAAGTTGGCATGAGAAATTTCTGAACAACACAAGATGTTACTTCCCAGTATCTTCCTGCAAGTTCACTTCTAAAAATATCTTATTTCTCTGAGAGCTAAAGGTTATATGTTCACCAAATAAACAGTTATTTGGATAATATGAACCCAGTCATATGTCACTCCTATTTTTCAGGTTCGTATTAGTAGTCATTGTTCTTATTGCAAATGTTTAAACTAGCCTTCCTTTGCCCAAATCAGGTAATTTATCACCATGCTAATCCTACATGACATGTCTCTTTATTTAAAAAAGGGAGACCAAGGCAGAGATCCTGAGGGCCAAACATGCACTATGTGGAGCAGCCTGTTCTCCCACTGCAGCCCCTCATTCCCCCAGAAATTGGAGGCTATCTAGAATACAGTCCAAAGCTTCAGCAGCGAAATCAACAAAGTCTCAGTGTGTGAGCAGAACTCTTTGGTACTTGACCCTAGAATTTAGAAGTAATGACAATTTGTGCTTCTGAACCATTTTGAAAAGTATTTTTGTAAAAGATAATGGGTTGGATCCAGACTTGTTCCCCTGACAGCTGAAGGAAACTTGAATAAAGAGCACTGGAGGAAGAAGGGGATTGTTCCAGAGGGTCTCCCTGTCTTCCAGAGAAAATTTTCAGGGGGCTACAGTAGGAAGATGGCATTGGTGTAAATCACCTCCCTGCCCCCCCCCCCGCTACCCTGCTTCCTCCAGCACAAGAACCCAGTGGAGCATTAATTCTCAATCCAAACCAATATACTTAAAATGAAATTAAGATAAGTGAATATGACAGAAAGAATTATCTTTAAATGTCTGAAATATATTCAAAATGCTACTACATACAACACAGCATAATTCAACACTAACACATTGAACTGGAAAAGCACAAAACATCATCCCAAGATTCTCCATCTCCATTGGGTGCAGAGAGACATAAGAGGCCATGAAAGATTGATCCATACTCCTTTTACAGGGTGTAAATCCATTTGAAAGCAAGCTTCTGTTGTACTTTATGCCCACTGCTATAATTTAATGTGTACAAAAAACTTTACGAATGGTATTGAACTAACTTTTACTCAGAGTAGACCCCCTGAAATTCATGAACATTACTAAGTTAACCCCATTAATTTTAATGGGTCTGCTCTAGGTGGGACTCACCTGACAAGTCTCATCAGACTTCTGCTTGCGCAACAGGACTTCCCTCCCATGCCCACCCAAATTGGCTCAGAGATCTGGAATACCCCCAGAACAGGACATAGGGAAGATAAGGGGAGTCATTCTATCTGACAAGCTAAATAGCTTGATCAGACAGAACATTTGCAATAGTGCATGTGACATTGAATTCCACCTTACGTTTCCATTTTAATTCTGTCTGGTCCTAAACTACCACTTAAGCCACTTTCACACATAATGCTTATAAGTGCATAATGCACAAAGTGCATGTACTGGAAAAAGCCTACGCAGAAGTTACTCATGCACTTTAACCTCCCTGATGTCCAGGAGAAAGACTTCACTGGCATTTAGTTTCATTTTCCTCTTATATCAGCATGTATGAACCAGATACCACTGTTCAACAACTAAGCATGGTTGTATGTTGGAATTCCTAGTTAGCATAGGATGCTAAACTCATATTTTTAAAAAACAAAAAGCAAACTTAGCAGAAATTCTCCTTGCTGCATAGAGGGCAGAATACAATCTAGAAGCTTAGAAAGGGTCACAGAAGTTTGTCCATGTATTATTTTTTGTTACGTGGGAATGGAGTTTCTGTGAGTACACATTGTTAGAATTTGTTCGTTTAAATTCTGTCAAATTTTTATTTTGGGACAAAGAGATAACAGTTTTCCCTTCAACTGTAAGAACTTTTTTTTTTTTAATTCCAGTTCCTGAGTGATTATACACAGTGCTGTTTTCATGCTAAGTTGTAAAGACCAGTGTTATATTTGTTGATATAGCTATGTGCAATGCATGGGTAAAGGGAAATCAGTGCTTGGAAGACTAGTAAAATGGATGGAAGAGAAATGCAAAAATAAAGATGGACTTGGTCAAATATAAATCATGCACTGAAACTTGTATTGCCTGTGAAGAATTTTACTTTGCAGAGCCTATTAAAGCTTATGAAAATTCTTCTGGACAAGAGTAAAAAAGTGGAAAAAGCCAGAGTACACAGGGGTTATAATCTGAACCAGTATTGGTCAATCTAGAATTTTGTTAAAAGCTACACTCCTGCATTAAAAAAATTACCTTTTGTAAAAAGGTTTTCATCCTAACACCTTATTTACACAGATTACTTAACAATTCATCACCACTCCAATCTGAAAATTCATTTTAAATTGAAATATTTTCTATTTGTCTTCCGTCTGCACCGAAGACAATACATATACATGTATATATCAGGAGTAATACAAGTTCTATCTAAATCACTGCAATATTTTCTGATCATTTTGCTATTGGTTTAAAACTGTCCTCTGTGCAGAGGTACTAATATGCATATAATCTACACAAAATAATATTGCACAAAGTAATTGCTATTAGAAACAGATTAATATTTGCAGTTCTTTTCAAAAAGATTGATAAAGATGTGTTGAAATAAACACAGCTGCTTTCTTACTTGCATTTGTGTAGTGCTGCAGATCTCTCTCCTACCCCACAAGTACGGAGTTGCTTATTAACAACTATGATTACACCTTAACAAAGGTTATATCCTACATGTGAAGGGCCCTTCTCTTCTAGTACCAGAAATAAATGTAATTCAGCATACAAATAATGAATGAAAGTTGACTACAGTTAACATTGGGAAATATTGTATGAGTGCTAAACAATCTTGCTAACGATACTGAACATACTAGTGAGTGTCATTTAACCTTTCAACATAGCACTAGGGTACCCAAGAGTTACATGTGGAAATAGCAGTACACATGAGATTTCCTGTGAAACAGCAATATAGAATTCTTGAGAATAAAGGCAACCAATTTATACTGTGAGGCCTACTCTACTGGATTAAGTGCATCAATGAAAAGGAACATATGGTTTCCACCTCAGGTGCTTGCTGTGAATTGAACAAGCCACCAAGTTGGTTAGAATATTGTAAAGCCTTAAAGTGCTCTAAGATGGCAATTTCCTCAGGGAGACTGCCAACAGTTACTTTCATTTGACACTAGTATTACATTTTGCAGTCAGGGAAGATATAAAAAGTAATATTCCCACAAACATTAAAAGCAGAGGTATGGGAAGTGTTACGTCAGGTATTACAATTCAACAAGATCACACTCTGCAACTAATCTCAGATATCAGCTTCTTTGTGAAGGTACTGATAAGCAATTAGGATTAATCTACACTGCTGGTAACTTGAGCTTTCTCTAGGCTTTCAAAGTCTCTCTCACACAAATGTCATTGATCATTAAAAGTGCTGTGCTTTCTCTTTCATTCAAGCCACTAATCAAATGGGAGAGTCACTTTGTGACTCCTCCACAGAAACCAACACTTTTATGCTGAAAGCTAAAGATAAAATAGACGGAGGGATATCAGATTTACCAAATGTTAAATACTTAATGTTCCTGAAGGAGGGGGAAAACATTTGTGGAGATGTTGAATGACAAAGAAAAATGTAGTCCACTACTACATGCTGTACTAAGGAAGTAAAATACAACTCTAACTTTGCATAATCTGTGTAAAAAAGATATGCTTGACATTTTGGAATGTCACCTTTCTTTATAGAATTATAGGCAAGATTTCTCCAATAAAACATAACCCAGTTATAAAACTATAACTTCACATCAAAATTTTAAAAAGCCGTTTAAAAATGTATATGATTATGTACATATCACACAAGAGAGCACATGTGACCATCCTGTGGCTTGTGTTGCTGATCGGATTCTAGTTTAAAAACTGGAAGGGGCTGAGCCAGCTTATCTTGTTGCAGAACAAGTCACGACAGAGATGAAAACAATGATGGTGACGCCACTGTTGCTGTCTGTACTTCTGTTCCTACTTCTTCAGACTCCTTTTTCACAAGCACACATTGATCTTCACCTTCTGATTTAGTCTCATCACAGATGCTAGTGTCCATATTTGAAATGCTTTCTGTACTTTGAGAATTCTCCCCTGAAGGATGGTATTGTTTGAGTCTTATATGCCAAGCTAAGCTGCAGACAGCTGACACTGTCTTGAACTGATGAATGACATTTCTAGGGATGAAGTAGATGTCATTGTCACATAGCTGGATTCTAGCATAGCGAATCCCTTCTCGCCTCATTTGGTTTAGCTTAGCTTCATCGACCCATTGAACACACTGAAGGAGAAAAGAAGTTAGAGGTAAACCAGATGCCAGGCCCAAAGTGGACATTTAGTGTGCAGTGCACATATTCTGCCCTCCAGCCTTTAGTTATTTATTAGCCACAATAAAAAGGGAAAGTCTCAAAATGGCACAAATACCAGCAGTCTGGAACTGGAGCTGCTGCTGCTAAACTAATGAGTCAAGTACAACATTTGGTGCAACTTAAAAGATGTGCTTACATATTCAGGTAGCAAAAGCAAACAGTGAAATCCCCATGACTGTCAGAGAAAAGCTACTCAAAAACATGCAGCATTTAATCATGGCTGGTATATCTATACTTTATATTAGGTTCAAGCAAATAGTGAACTGTTAAAACCTCCAACTCATAGGTTTGTGACAGCCACACCAGAGCTTCATCCTTTCTGTCACAAGGAAGCTGTGAAACAAAAGGAAATGCCAACTTCCCACATATAATCTTACTTGACTGATCGAAACAACTTCATGATTAGCTCAAGGGTTTTCTGCTCTCAACACTATTTAAAAACTGTACCCCACTTTTCAAAATTATTTTTCAAAGTGCTTTACTCTGAAGAGAACACACATACAGACAAAATCAAATTATAAAAATGCAACAATATTAAAACCAATTTTAAAATTTTAAAATACCTTAGGTAATTTTAAAGTATTCAAAATATAAAAGTGGGGGAGAGAGGGAACTTGTAGAATTCTCTCCTGTGTGAGTTATGACAACTATGGTGCCACGAGTGAGCAGACCCTGCCCCTAATAACCACCAATTGCATTTTTGCTAGTGCAGGGCCTCTGATACCAGTCTTAAAGCTTGGGCAAATTCATATAGTTCTATTCCCACAATGTCTCATTACAGTCAGTGAAAACCTGCAGGAACCAAGGACACACACACACACAAAGTATGTCTGTCCACTAACAGGGTAGAACCTTTAACAGAAGTTTAAACTGCACTTAAGGGAAAGGAATCCAGTATTATCACTTCTGCAAAATCCAGATGATAGTGCAGGTTTGGCCAGTGTTGTGGAACAGAAATTTTGGAACAAGTGCCTGAATATGCATTTCATATGTGGGAATTTCATGTGGAAAGAAAGGCCACATGTAATGGTAAGGCTCTATGAAGCACTGGTATGAGGCACTGTTGAGGCAATGTCCCCAATACTGTTCAACACACTCTGGTCAATGTGGCTCTGGTAATTGTATGATCCTGCTTGTGGCAGGGGAATGAACTACAATCTAAGGTGCTTCCACTTGCAATCCAATTAAATGTTTGTCAAAACGTAACATTATCTGGTTAAAAAAGGGCATATTTGTTTTTCAAATCTGTATGCTATATTCTGGAAATGTGATTTCATAGTGAATATACCAGCAGTAAGGGGGGGGGGATAGGCAACTAACATCATGCTTTGAAGCAACATGCAAAGTATACATTTCAACAAATGAGCTGACTACCTGCGACACTGGAGGTTCATGTAGATCCAACTGAAGCCTCTGAACTACATCTGTGAAATCCTCAGCATGAAAACAAACTACATCTTTGGTTATACGAGGCTGGTCACTCCTAGAAAAATGAAGACTTTTCCAGTGAGAATGTGCTAGTAGACATCTTGAGAATTATACATGGGGCCAATTTGTATTCTAAATGTATGGTAAAGGTAAAGTAAAGGACCCCTGGATGTTAAGTTCAATCAAAGGTGACTATGGGGTGTGGCGCTCATCTCACTTCAGGCCAAGGGAACCAACGTTTGACCACAGACAGCTTTCTAGGTCATGCGGTCAGCATGACTAAACCACTTCTGGTGCAACGGGACACCGTGATGAGTGCCAGAGCACACGGAAACACCATTTAATTTCCTGCCACAGCGGTACCTATTTATCTACTTGCACTGGTATGCTTTTGAATTGCTAGGTTGGCAGAAGCTGGGAAAGAGCAACGGGAGCTCACCCAGTTGCATGGATTCAAACCTTACGATCGGCAAGTCTCAGTGAATTTAGACCTGTTCCATCTAAATGTATGACCGGGCCAGGGACCCACTCCCAAATCCCCCTAATTCTATAACGAACTAAGCTATGATCAGCAGGGCTCTGGGTAGACTGGGAATTCTCCATTTTCCCCAGAGGTCCACAGAAAACAAAAACTCAGTTTCACTTTGTTTCTATGGTGGTTCAAAGTTTAACTCAGGGTAGTTTATTATGACAAGACTGGAGAGCCCCTGGTGTATAACTATTTGCTTAGTACAAATGAAATATTCCTGACAAATATTGGTTTGTTGGTTTTTAAATGTTCTGTTTTCCTGCAGCATACTAGACAGCTTTCCAAATGATCTGCTCAAAAGAATTCCAAGCATATTCTGACTTGCTACACCACACTTACCATTCACCAAACTGTACAGCTTTCAACACTCCAACAGCAGCTGTACTCTGCCAGTCAAATCCTTGCCCAACATGATCAGCATGGGCTCTTGTTCTGTCTTCAAAGAGAACTTCACGGGGTTCACTGGTCCGAGGTAGATACTGGAGGTTTTTTATTTCATTCATTGATCTATGAAGTGGGGAGAAGAGAAAGAAGGCTGTTAGAACTATGCAGTGGGGATATTGACATCTTAAAACAAAAAAAAGCTTCCCCAGCTCTACTATAGAGGCAGTCATGTGATATTCAGAGATTTAGCTACAGTTTTACAGTTTTACCTAGACTAAAAACAAATGATAGCAACAAATCTCACTGATGTTTTTTTTAATCAAGGGCTCTGCATAACCTCTGTGGCACTTCAAGATTTTAATAACTCAAATATAAAATGGAACCCTGATTACAGGAAGACTTCTAAAATGTGTTCAAGTGAAGACACTTACAAGCCCCAATCAAACCTCACCCTTAAGTGAAGCAAGGTCAGGGGTCAGTGAACATAGCCAAATGCCTCTAATAATATTTCAATTTAACAGTACCCAAAGAAGCTTAGAAAGTCATTAATATGGTGGCACTTTAAAAAGTCAACCATTTAATAAGATATAGAATTGTAATGCTCTACCTCTACACAAATATTATGCTGGTGTGTCCAGCTGTATTGCTATTCAGGGACATTACATGTCATAATCTGTATTTAGGTGCTTAAACTGGAATATACTGCTACCCATTTCCTGGAGGAAGAAAAGGTTTTTAAACGCTCCACATACTCTGCAATGTATACAGTTTGAACTTCAAAACAATGGCACCATCAGTATACATGGCATTTTACCAAACACAGGCAAGTCCCTGCCTGAAGGAGTTAAGAATACATGGCACTGAGGTGACTAAGAGAAAAGAACATGACTACAGTTCTGCAATGCATACTTAAATTTCAGTATGGGAAAAGCTGGTACTAATTATATGATCAGCTGAGAGATCAGAATCAGTAAAGAGTTTTGTGAAGTCAACTCTACGGCAAGCATGAAAACTTTCCTGTAAAATAAATTTAAGGAGTATTACCTCCGCCGTTTGAATGGTGACTTTGGCATATCAGCTGTTGGGATCATCTGTTCTCCTGGTCTTACCCACATTATGGGGCCATCATCACTTTGTGACCTGCATTGAAGTCTGAGGCTAGAAAGAGTACCCCAAGGTAAAGTCATCTGTATAAAGCAAAAGAAATCCAAATCAGGTGGTCAGCAAGACAAAATGCTACTGAACAGAGGCACAGCTTCCTTATTGAAAAGAAACCTACACACACACACACACAGAGAGAGAGAGAGAGAGAGAGAGAGAGAGAGAGAGAGAGAGAGAGAGAGAGACATGTGTTTACAAAACCAGGATTATACTACATGGAAATAATCATATATACACAAAATATGTCATATATATTCCACTCAGTCATGTGAAAACAGTGGGGTGGCGTGGGAAACCTCAGGCGTGGGGGCCGAATGCAAGACACACCTTCACCAGCTCTGCTTTGAGTCCTCCTCAAATGATCTTGCCTGGTTAGAATGTGTCATTGGGCCATGGTAACATCTCTTGCTTAGTTGGATTTGTAAAACAACTCTGAATTTTGATACATGGAATGAAGCCTACTGTACAAAAGATAGGAACCACATCCTTTCACCCCCGGCCATGTCCACCACTGTCATGTGCACCCCCTCCCCACAAAAGAAGCCCCATTATGGAATGCCTCGGGCTGAGGAAAGTTCCCAGGTCCTGTAGTAGGCAGACTCATGTATTCATTATTATGCTTAACTATTCTGTGATTAATAATATGTTACAGGTTCTCATATGCAATAAAGTTAATTCTTACACGAAGAAATGGAGATTCTTCCAACATATCAAGAAATTCTGGGAAATAGTCTCCAACTTCTTCATCTACTGCTCCAACAAGACTGATCTGCCTCATCGGACCTGCTCTGTAGGTTCCACAGCAGTATGTTCGACTGACCTGTACAAATAAAGCAAAAATGTGTTTTTACTCCATACTCCATACCATTGCATAATGCTTAATATAGTGTACTATGTTATTGTGAAGTCTAAATGAGTACTGGAATTGATTGAATATAGTGAAGAAACAAACACTTGGATGTATGAGTGAATTTCTTCTTTTTGTAGGCAATTGGTTACAGGTTGGGCCCTTCTGAGCATAGATCATACAGCATTCATCTGCAGGGAAGAGCCATTACCACCCTGCATGAGGGAACCACCAAAACATCTAGAGAAAACTGAAGAACCGTGGACAGTCTTAAAGAATGCAAACAATTTGAACTAAAGGTGACAATCAAATGGAGAAGAACTGAAGAAAAAATTCCCCTGGTAGGTATCAAAACAAGTTGATTAGGCAGGTGCCCTGAACTGACATTATACCACCCTGAACAATACCGAAAAGGAAACAAAAGTTGAAACACATCTGTTCATCCAAGTTTTTGCATTTCACCCAAAATGCTGTAACAAAAAGGATTCTAAGTGAAAAACTAGTGTAAGCCATATAAGCAAATAATTTCCTATAGTCATCTCTTGTCAAGGAAACATTATTATTATTTTTAGTAATTGTGTATCTAAATACTAAAAAGTGGCTTTCTTAAATTTACCTGTGGTGGAGAAAGATAGCTACCCAATTGGCATCCTAAGAGACAAGGTTGATGAAGCATAGCAGTAAATAAACATTTAAGCTACTTTGGGAGCAATCCTATGCATCTCGGTGTACAGGCTATTGTGGAATTCCCCTGCTGTCTCCTCCCCACCGCCAACACATGAGCAGAAAGGGAGGTCCACTCCAGACACCTCCACATTGCAAAGTTTCCCCACTATGGATTCTTCTGCCACCATCTTCCGAAGATTTTTATGTAGAGTAAATTAACAGTTCATTGTAAACACCAAAGGTATGCTGTTCTAACTGTGTATAGTAGAGGGGAAAGGAAGAAAGAATCTGTGTGAAAGCTCAATGCCCTTACACCTTCAGAGTGGCATTTAAGCAGCTCTGAAGTCTAAACTGGATTTCATTCAGAAGCATACAGAATTACAGAATCATAGAGTTGGAAGGGATGCCTTACATACCATATTGGCCCAAATATGAGCCGCACCTGAATATAAGCCACACTTTTAAAATTCAAGGGGGGGGGGAGAAAAAAAGACAATACCTGAATATAAGCCGCTCCCTTAAAATTCCACAGGCACTCACACCTGTTCCGTTTTACCATATGTCTGTTTCAGCAGTGATATCGTAAAAGCCAGTTTTTGTAAGGTCGCAAATTTAAGCTGCACTTTAACTTTTCATGGTTGGAATTTGGGAAAAAAGTGAGGCTTATATTCAGGCCAATATGGTAATATTTTGCACTTGGATTCAAATGTTTAAGTACCATGCACATATATTTTTCACCTGTGGTGAAGGGAACATGCACATTTTAAGTGAAGTTTATCCCAGAACAAAGGCAATAATAAAGAATGGATCTTTCCTCTGCATACAATCATGTGTTTTGCCGATATGGATAATTTAACCGTCTAGGTACCCTTCACAATTGATCTCAAGACTGAACATTCTGTATTCTGATGTTGATACCAGAGTGCAAGTAGCATTTTTAAAATAAAAAAATAACTATTCATTAATCATTATCAGACAGTCACAGAGGCAGTGTACAACCAACAAAACAAAATGCAAGCTTAAAACAAGTAGAGGAATCCTACCACCGAATGAGGCTGATCTGGGATTCCAAGATACTTAAGCAATGTCCCGAACATCAGCTTTCATTTGAAAAAAACCAAAACAAGAAACTTGCAGAGAAGATACTGACTGCAATACATGCTCCAAACAAAACTTTACAGTCATACCTCGGGTTAAAGTAGCTTTGGGTTAAAACTTTTCAGGTTGCGTCCCACAGCGACCCGGAAGTAACTGAACAGGTTACTTCCGGGTTTTGCCACTTTTGCATGTCCAGACACTCAAAATGATGTCACGCGCATGCGCAGAAGCGGTGAATCACGACCCGCGCATGCGCAGATGCCGGTTGCGTTCTGCTCAGGATGCGAACGGGGCTGCGGAACAGATCCCATTCGCATCCAGAGGTACCGCTGTACTTGACAAACATCCTTCTAGACTCGCCTAAGAGGGCGTAGACTTAGACTATGTCCTATATTACCAAGGTTATAGCTTCAGAAAGGGAAGAGAAACCTTGAAGCCAAGCCAGGAAACGTACTAGTGTGGAAGGAACTGTTGGAAGGAACACATGGAAGTTGGAATATGATGCTGAACAAGGCTGTGGACAATAAATGACTAGTACAGCATGGATGTGCACACACAGCAACAATAGCAGTAAATAGACCTATTGTTCCTTTTTCTTAATTGCATTTGCAGAAATTTGAACAAGTTTACTTAACTGAGTTACAAAGTAAAAAAAAAACAGTGTTGAGCTGAAAAACCTTCTTCTGACAGTTCAAAATACCGTAGTTCCATATCACATGACTTTTAGACCAGCACACCTAAAACAGCATGAAAATTTGGGTACACATGTCTGTCCCCCCAGATCAGCTGTTGTCTCAACTGCAATTGGACAGTCTAGAAAGCACTTAAAAAACCTGTATGTTTCAGTGCCAAAAGATCAATATGCACTTTCCACTGAAACCAACGAAATGTCATAATAGAGCTGGTTAACCTGTGGCGCTTCATATGCTGCTGAACTACAGCTCCCATAATAATAATTTTCTGACTTGGGCAATTTTAGAATATACATATATAGCATTAGGATCAAAGTACATTAGAGCTAGGGAGTCTCTCAAAACAATTAATGTCAGTCAGAAAAATATGGAATATAATGTCTAATAAAAATAAAATTGATCAATTTTCTCATGGCTAAATTGACTTTGTGGGGAAACCCAATTTTAAAAATTGGGAGAAAGATGGTAATATGGAAGAATTGCACAGAAGCGAGCATACTGACTCTGAACCAACTGACAGATGAGAAAGATGAATTTTACACATTATTTTAAGAGACAACTCTATCAGCCCAATGAAAATATTTGCAGCTGCAACACATGTTAACAACTTTGTTTGGACCAGCAGCTTTTACAGCTTCTGAGGTACCAAAGATATTAGAACAACTGATCAAATACTTTGAAACTAAAAAGCCTGCGATTACTTTTTATAGATATTTGCTATTAATGAATCAATTCGAAACACAGATTTTAAGAAATGAGTGGAACAAAGAATTGGATGTTCCTGTATTATCTAGACAGTGGGAAAGTGTTTCAGCTTCCTTAGTAAAGGTGACTATGGATCTGAAATTATGACTTATGCAACAGAAAATGTTTACCATCTACTGGACTCCATTATGTTTATATAGAAAAAGACTGTCTAAACAAGCATGTTGTTTGATATGTAATAAACATAATGCTTCTTTAAAACACATTGTCCTTCACTTACTAAGTTTTCAGAGAAAGTATTGGATTGTATAAACATGACTGTGCAGAATTGGTTAGAATTTTCAGAGGTAAATAATTCTATTGAATTATGTACCTACTATATGGAATTTGACAAGTAGACAATATAAATGGATTTTTTGTGCCCTTACTAAAAAAGTAAAGGAACCCTGGACAGTTGCGTCCAGTCAAAGGTAACTATGGGGTGCGGCACTCAACTTGCTTCAGGCCGAGGGAACCAGCATTTGTCCACAGCTAGCTTTCCAGATCGTGTCACCAGCATGACTAAACCACTTCTGGCGCAACGGAACACCGTGACAGAATCCAGAATGCACAGAAACGCTGTTTACCTTCCCACCGCAGAAGTACCTATTTATCTACTTGCACTAGTATGCTTTTGAACAGAGCAACAGGAGCTCACCATCGTCATGCGGATTCAAACTGCCAACCTTCCGACCAGCAAGCCCAAGAGGCTCAGTGGTTTAGACCAGTGCCACCTGCGTCTTTCGCCCTTACTAGTGCCACCTGCGTCTCTCGTCCTTACTATGGCCAAGAGACTGATACTGATGCACTGGAAGGATAAATATATGGCCTCATTGACTAAAAGTCAATGGATTAAGGATATGGCAACACTTGCAACTTATGGATTGCTTATAGATATAGACTTTGTATGGGCAAGTATAAAGATATAAATATATTTGGAACATGTTTATAAAAAACATAGATTATAAATAACCATATATATATATATATATATATATATATATATATATATATACACACACACACACACACACATATATATATATATATATATATGGATAGTAATTACATTTATATACCTATATACTAGACAAGCATATATGGAGTTATAGCTGCTTGAATATATAGTGATATAATATACGTTCACCCACCTTTACTTCTTTTTTATTATTTTTGATTCACTTTTAATTTCCAGTATATTTTGTTCAATTGAAATATTCTCAATAATAATAATAACTCATGTTTGTTCAATGACAGGCTGGAAATGGGAAAGTAGGGAACTATGGTTCAAAAAGGCTGTGTACTAGTTGGAGTGGGAAGGCATTCAGAAGCAGCCTAGATAGCACAGAATCTACCGTATTTTTCGCCCTATAGGGCGCACCAGCCCATAGGGCGCACCTAGTTTTGGAGGCGAGGGGGGGGGGGAAGATAAAGGAAAAAAAATTATTTCCCCTCCAGGTGCGGGGCTGGGGCGGGGGAAGCCTGAGCTTCCCCCAACCCCAGCCCCCAGAACAGGCTGCTATCCGCAAGCCTTGGGAGCCCATGGGAACTCCCGTCAGGCTCCCCAGGCTCGTGGATATCTGCCCAAAGCCCGGGGCGCACCGACCCCTCTCACTCTCCAGGCTTCAGCAAAAGCCTGCATTCGCCCCATAGGACGCACACACATTTCCCTTTCATTTTTGGAGGGGGGAAAGTGCGTCCTATAGGGCAAAAAATACGGTACATGGCTTTAAATTGCAGGGACTATCATCCTATATACAGACAAAGTTATAGGTTTGTTATTGAAGGACAGGTAGTTGGAAGGCAGTAGCTGACAGAATTGTCTAGATTTTGGTTTGCGTTTCTGCCCTAGCGCTCCTTTGTGAGTTTCTCGGGTGAATGATATGCTTAGTTTCCAATACTCTTGGGTCTTTAGAATGACATCTCTTACCTGAGCATGAAAGTTTGAAATGGTTGTTGTTTCAATATCCTTCTTGCCAAGGATTTCCATTTTCACTGGAGTGTTAGGAAAATTAAAAGCAAAGTAATCCAAGAAGTCTGGCAAGTAGGCAGCTGCCCCATGAACTATAGCTAGAGCATAGTATGCTGCATTTTTCTCATTTTCACTGAATGTCAAAGCAAGAAACTCTTCTGCAAATCTCTCCATCTCCACTGGAGACAAAAATGAGAGTTCATCCATGTAGGCATGAAGAACCAGAGCTCCTCCATTTGACTGATGTTCTTCATGAATAAAGTTACTAAATTTAGTGCCTGTTTTTAAGAAGCTGCTGCGAACAGAATGCTCCTGGTGTGTAGTAAATGGAGACTGCACCCCCTGGGGTATCCTATATTCCTGCATGCCCAAATTCAACTGACACAGCTGCTCATCTTTTAGGTACCTAAAAGATTCCTTGTTTTCTTCCAAGTTATCACTCTCCCCTGGAGTCAAAATCTCTTTGTTGATGCGGGTAAGACCAGCACACACAGTCTGCACTTCTTTATTATACATTTTCAGATGCCTCCCCCTCATATCTTCTCTGTGTTTCTTTTTCTTCTTTTTCTTTATTTTCTTTACAATAAGACTGTCAGCTCTCTGGGTCTTGCCATTTTCATCTCGGCTTTCTAGAAATAATAAGAAAATTAGAATTCTATTGTTGCACCATAAAAATAGTCAAGAACATTAGGAAGAAAAGCCCTGACCCACCTCCCGGACACTCAGTGTGAAAATCATCACAGTTTACAGTGCCTGGATATATCAGGTTAGGAATTTGGGTCTCAGAAAGAGAACATATTATGACACCTTCAAGACTAGCAAACTTAATATGTCCTAAGTGTAAGGTACCGTGAGACTTTTTTTGCTGGAATAGACTAACCTCTGAAAAGATTTTCAGTAAGCTATGGGGGGGGAGTTATTGCATTGCTTTACCTTTGAAAATCAAGACAGTAGGTTTACAGAAAAAAATGAGCTACTTTCTGCATTATTAAGTGCTCCTGTACAGGATTTATACAACACATAGCAGTTCAAAAAGGATTTGTTTACACATTTATCTGTTAGTTATACAGTAGTATGTCAAGCCTATTTGAGAATTGTGAGCAGGGCTGTTTTGATGCTGTAATTCTATAACAGGCATAGGCAAACTCGGCCCTCCAGATGTTCTGGGACTACAACTCCCACAATCCCTAGCTAACAGGACCAGTGGTCAGGGATGATGGGAATTGTTGTCCCAAAACATCTGGAGGGCCAAGTTTGCCTATGCCTGTTCTATAATGGAAAATTCAGATAAAATAAGCTGAGTTTGAGAAATGATGAGCAATTACTGGTAAACTTTCAAAAGGTAAAGGTAAAGGGACACCTGACCATTAGGTCTAGTTGTGACCAACTCCGGGGTTGCAGAGCTCATCTCGCTTTATTGGCCGAGGGAGCCGGCGTACAGCTTCCAGGTCATGTGGCCAGCATGACTAAGCCACTTCTGGCAAACCAGAGCAGCACACAGAAACGGCGTTTACCTTACCTATTTATCTACTTGCACTTTTTGATGTGCTTTCGAACTGCTAGGTTGGCAGGAGCAGGGACCGAGCAACGGGAGCTCACAAAAAGGTAGAGTGGTGCTAAAAGATTTCTAGTGCCTGGGGGTAGTGCTTCAGTACTTTATATAGCATCTCATTCCTCCTATGACCAGCAAACCCAGAACTAAGCATAATAGTAAACAATTAATTAAGCACAATGGCTCAATGATCTATCCTGGCAGTCTCCAGGTTAGCTTATTGTTTATTGTAGTATGGTGGACTCAATTAAAAGTAATGGATTTGCCATTTAACTCACTTCACAGCCTGGGATCGGGATACCTGAAGGAGTGTCTCCACCCCCATCGTTCTGCCTGGACACTGAGGTCCAGGACCAAGGGCCTTCTGGCGGTTCCCTCATTGAGAGAAGCAAACCTTCAGGGAACCAGGCAGAGGGCCTTCTCGGTAGTGGCGCCCGCCCTGTGGAATGCTCTCCCATCAGATGTCAAAGATATAAACAACTATCTGACATTTAGAAGACAGCCCTGTTTAGGGAAGTTTTTAATGTGTGACATTTTAATGTATTTTTAATCTTTGTTGGAAGCCGCCCAGAGTGGCTGGGGAAACCCAGCCAGATGGGCAGGGTACAAATAATATATTATTATTATTATACCTTAGGAGCTACACAGAGAGAGATCTTCAACAAGGACCCTTCTTTGGGTGCCCCCATCATAGGCGTAGCCGGGGGGGGCAGGGAGGGGCAGCTGTCCCTCCCCAAATCGATAAAATTCAATAAAAATACATAGTAAACTGACGTTCTGCCCCCCCCCCAACAAAAGGCCTGCCCCACCAAAAAAATCATGGCCATGCCCATGGCCCCCATATCTGAGGCATGGCTGGCTACATGAGAAAGAGATTAATAAGGGTGACATCTCAACTGTGGAAAGCTCTTCCTGCTTCACTTAGCATGTCCCTTAATACTTACATTGCCAAATTTTTATAATTTTTATAATTTTCAAAAAAATATTGTTTCTACTGCCTAGAGTTGGTTCTTAATTCTGCTAGCTACTTTTATGCTGCTCCTTGATATTGTGGTGCTTTATAATCTTGTTTTGTTAGTTTTTGTAACCAGAGCTGGACTCGATGCAGAAAATACAAGCAGTCCTGATTATCAGTACAAAGAATCAGCCTGTGCATCTTGTATATATGTACCCTGGCAGACAGGATAGGAAAAGTGCATTTGCACAATCCACTTTTACTCCTTCACATAAAACAGACCAAGGCAGCCCAGGCGTGTAGAATGTTTCTTCATGCCAGACTTGGACAGCAACAGAAGACAGAACATAAAAGGACATCATCACTATTTCTCATGTTTGAAGTTTTTGCACTTCAAATTTCCTAGAAAGCCCACACCATTGACCATTATTAATTTATTGTTCCCTCCAAGTCCTGAAAAAAAGGAAGGAAGGATAGAGAAGCAGAATTCTGCGGAGGCATTATGCAAAACCAAAAGACAGTCACTAGAAGGATTACAGAGACAAATACAAGAGGCAAATAACTCTTATTTGTTATTTGACAGACTTTCTATAACACTGATTGGTACAGTTCATCCTGGAATGAATTAGTATTGTATTTGGTTTGAACACTTGAAGCTGCGTGCTTCTGAAGTTTAACTTGCCCAAGATTTAAAAAAGTTGCTGAAGCTTCCAGCAACGAACTAAAGTTACATAATTCTCTAAGTAGGCAGAAGAGTGGTCTAGAAATAAGTCAAACAGTAATAAAGGGGCTCCCCATCCGGCACGTTAAGTTGCTGAAAAAGAAAAAAGATTGAGGGACAACTAGGAATGGGTTGCTGTGTGGCCAGTTCTGGTACTGAAAAGAAAACTTTGGACTAAGCATATACTCAGAGGCACCACTTTCCTTAATTTTAAATGCATGTCTGTCCCTCACAAGCCACTATTTTGCACTTGGCCTCAGCTGGTAGATCTCAAGTAGTGTGCTCTACAGAGTTCTACAGAGTAGTTCTACAGAGTCTGCTCATTTCCTGCCTTAATGCTAGAAAGGGATTTTATTTTATTTTGTTTTGTTTTATTTCAGAAGAGTACTTTACAGACATAATCAGATTATAGGCCATCAGGTAAAATAGAAGACAACAAATAAAGAAAGCTTTTTCTGTTCAACACTACTTTGAAGAACATTCACAAGCTCAGAAACATTTACAGGGAATATGACAGTGAGAACCTATTAACCCAATATTCAAACAGCTAGTTTTTTTCGGCAGGATGTGAATGCAAGCTTTACACATAACTCAGCACTGGTGGAACTTGTAACAAAGTAACACAGTATCTAGAAAGTTTGTGGGAGGGACAATCAGAGCCTTAGGCTGCAGTCCTAAATGTATTTACTTGAAATTAAGTCTAGTTTATTACAAAGGGGCATATTGTTGAGCAGAAGTGGTTAGGAATAGACTGTTGCAGCTACATTAGGAGCTTACTGCCAAGCTAGATAAGACACCTCTTGTCATGTCTAGTTTGGACCTTAAGAGACAGGTACTTATAATCCTGTTCTTTAAATAAACATAATTTTAAAATGGAACACAATCCAGAGAATATTAGGTGAATCCAGGTGGCAATCCAACATCCATTTACTAGAAAATAAGACCTATAAAACCAATGCTACAATCCTATGTACACTAAAGTAAGCCTGAATGAATTTAATGGTCATTACTTCTGTGTAAACAGCCATCTATAGGATCATGCATTATATTCTCAATGGGATGGAATGATCCTGGGAAATTTAGTTTACACACCCTCCAGTACTACTGTATACAGATACGAATGGGGAAAATCCTGTGCATTAATGGGGAAGAAAAAGCCAGTGGTGTGGCCTCACAGGCAACATGAT
The DNA here is from genome assembly GCF_964270895.1 of Podarcis filfolensis. Classification (NCBI taxonomy): domain Eukaryota; kingdom Metazoa; phylum Chordata; class Lepidosauria; order Squamata; family Lacertidae; genus Podarcis; species Podarcis filfolensis. The sequence continues at coordinate 65,321,220 of NC_139609.1, forward strand.
CAAATGTGCCGCCAACAGAAACTATGAATGCATGCAAGCAATTGGCACCAATAATGAAAAGCAGTGTGACAAGCCAGATACTACAAGTTAATTCATATGCACAAAATACGGTACTACATATGCCAGTTAGAGGATATGATCACTCTGGGGAATTTTCTAGTGGCAAAAGATGGCAATCCTGCATAGATCGTAGTATGTCCGCTCTAGAAAAAAACCAACCTGGCCTGAATGGTATTCAACAACTACTGTTCAGTTGCAAACACCCGCTTTTTTGCCAAGGCACTTGAGAGAGTTGTAGCAGCGCAACTGCAGAATTTTTGGAGAAAACAGATTATCTAAACCCATTCTAATCCAGATTCAAGCCCAGGTTTGGGACTGAATCAGTTTTGGAAGTCTTCATTAATTACCCTAATCAAGAGGAGAGGGAAACCATGACTCTGCTGCTAGTGTTCAATCCCCCAGCAGCTTTTGACATTATTAAGAATAGCATTCATGGAAGATGGGTATCAGGGCACAGTTCCAGAAGATGCCATTAGATTAATTCTTCTCACCCCCTTGTTCTTGAGCTATGGGATGCTGCAGGACATTGTCTCGAATGTTATTTAATGTCTTTATGAAGCTTCTGGGAGCAGTCATTAGGATTGAAGTGTCACCAGTATACTGATGATACCAAACTATTTCTCCGTAGTACCTGAACTGAGAATGGCTGAGCAGGCCTTGGATGCAATGGTGGGCTAGATGAGAACTAAGTCCAAATCCTGGCAAGATGGAGGCTCTATGGGAGAGTGGTTCCTGAGCCCCAGGAGCGGGTAAGTTCCTGTTCTGGATTGGGTCATGTTTCCCTGAAGGAGCAAAGGCATGCTTTGGGGGTGTTCCTAGTTCTAGCTCTGTCACTAGTGCCACAACTGTCACCTGTGAGTAGAAGTACGTTTTTATCAGCTTCGGCTGGTAAGACAACTGTGGTTGTCATTAGATTGGAATAGTGTATGTAGGAATATACTTGAAGTTGGTCTAAAGCTTAACTGGGCTTAATGCAGCCCACTGGTCTCCTGGGGTAAAATCTTAAAAAAAAGCTCAACAACTTCAATCCTAAAAAAAGCTCATGCTCACTTCATCAAATCTGGTCCTCTTTCAAAAAGGTTTGGACACCCCTGAGTGCAGCTAATGTAGATCACAGTAGCAAGGTTGCTTGAGGGGGCAAACTACCACCAGCATAACATACTTTATTTACATGATTTGAAGTGGCTGCCTGATACCACACCAAGTTCAAGGTACTGGTACTAATGTAAAAGGCCCTATACTACTCAGGACCAATTTACTTTAGAAATCATCTTATCCTTTATACAATCAGTAAGTCACTGAATTCTGTGGAAGAGTTTCTCCCTCAGTTCCCAAAATATTAGACGTTTGCTCCACAGCAACCGAGAGCAGGGCTTTCATTACGGCTGCTCCTGATTTGTGGAACCTCATTCCTGTAGATATGACAGGCACCCACTATTCCTATTTTTCAATAGACTTTTCCAGCTGGATGAGAAAGTCTCTGCCTTGGATGTTCATTTTGTATTGTTTTTATACCTATCAATTATTTTTGTACTTTTAAAAAAACAAGCTATTTCTTTCTTTTTTTGTGATATGTTTGTAAATTGCCTTGATCCATGTTGAAGTCAATTCATAAATAAATAAAATTCCCAAATCCCTGTGCAGTGTGCGTGCAGATTCATTTGGAGAAGCTGCTAGACAGAAAGAGAGCAAGTAAGAGGAAGCAGCTAGGGAATATAGAGCGCCAGCACAAACAAGAAAGACACCATACACAACTACAATAGTTATTTTAGGCACCACTGATTATTTGTTGCACTGCCTTAAGTCAGAATGATTTATCATCAGTCACAACGAGTCCCTGAATACAGCAAGTACCACTCAAATAGCCTCCTGAATTCATCTCGCTGAGATCAAAGCTCAATAAGTTGCTATGACAGGTTTCAGAAATGCTGAGTAAAAAGGAAGCCATAATTATATACTCCTAACAACTTAATGCCCCAGCAGCTAACAATGTCTTATTTTGTAACACACCTATAAATTGCTTATTCTGGATCCTTATAACAACAAAAAAAAATCAAATCATGCTTCATAGCTGAGTGAGCATTTTAAAGACCCTTCAAAAGGCTATTCTGCTTTAAGAGGAAGGACTCATAAGAAAAAAGGCAGCTCTGTAATGTTACTTTGTTGGTGTTACTGTTTGTAAAGTAACATGTTGCAATATAATAGACAATTATAAAGAAGAGATCCAGAAAAGTGATACCAATTAGAAAAAAAACCCTCAATATTATTATTTTTTTTGGGGGGGGAGTAACAAAATTGGGCAAGCAAAATATACTGACAGTGTCATACTGCACCCAAGGGATCAAATGTCTAGGATTCAGACATCTGAAGATTTAAACAACTGAGCAGCAATGGATTGAGAAGTCCCCTACCTCACCAAGAGATATGAAAAATTAAGGTATTAAAAATTGAGGCAGACCATCATATTGTAGAATTTTAACTCTTAAGCTCTCTCCTTGGAGATTTTATATTAAAGTGAAATGTACTGCCCAGTGCTATCATAAGAATTAATAGCAAAAATGGCTAACAAGCGATTGTATCTAGATATTAATGTGAACTAATCATTCTAGTAAGTTTCAAGATGCCTACTGAAATTATAGCCTTTGGGTATACAGCAAACCTCAACAATTTCAAAGCCCATCTGGTCCACACAAAAGGTATCAAAAGTAGTGGCTTATCCAGGTAGATATTTTTGTATCAGCATTGATCAGTGAAGCTGACTAGCAACTGGCAGACTCCCATGTTTTAAAGTCACAGAGACAATGGCTCAGGATGGAACTCAGAAGCACTGAGTGGCACTATTTCTGAAAGTATTCATGTAGCTGTCCAATTGTTGTTGGCTTCCAACTCCTGTGAACACCACCATCAAGGCCAATGGTAATTGTTGGTGGAGGTTGGAGCCCAGCAATATCCTAGGGCCCATGCAATTAAGACAAGAGATGCCAAGATTTGGGATCTCATGCAGACTCAGAACCTGCATTCTACTTACTTGCTACTCCCAACTACATCAGCACCAATGTATCATCAAGTTAGACTGTCTCTGGCCCGTATCACCAGCAGTAAGCCATGCCAGCTTGCTGAAGCTACACAGTGTAGGCTGAATTTTCTCACCCAGATTCTGTGCTTTGCTTCATCCCCAAGTTTCCCCTTTGATGGTAAGCTTCAATGGTTATCAGTAGGAAGCTTTCCACAAAACCTGACCTATTTTACCAGTGGATTCTTTTACTAGGATTTGTTAACTACCAATTGAATAAAGCAAGTCAAAATCATCCCTAGAAAAAAGGATTTTCAGAAAAAATGTAAACAAATGCTTTTTTACTTATTTCAGACTGTGATTACCATGTGTGTGGACTTATTGGCTGCATTCATACATAGTGCCAACCTATGGTTTGTTCAACATATCATCTCATGCACAAGCCATGTCTTGTTTCTCCAGAATTCAGTTTGTTTTTCATCAGCACTTGCCACAAGCCCCTGCGACTTAATCAAGGCTGTTGGATTCCAACGTAACACCAACATACTGTATTTTAAAAACAATTATTGGCTTATAAGGGAACTGCAAACCATAGCTTCACATGGTAGTTATTTGCAAACAAAGCTATTGTGTGGCTGATTTACAAGTGTGCCTATGTTCGTAATGGTCTTGGCATTATGCTCAGTACATAAATTACCCTTACTGTCTGACTACAGGATTCCTGCGAGGACCAAGCACCAAGGCTTGGTTCACAAATAGCACTAAACTAAACTATAGCACAAACCACCAAATATGCAGGCCTTGGAAAGGAGGCTGTAACTGCTTTGCTACTCTCCACTCGTCATTCATTCTGCTGCTGCACTAAACTACGTCACAGTCTGAATTGACACGTCATTCAAACCCAAGCTTGTGGTTTAACTCTCTCCAGACAGCTTTACATTTTTATGCATATAGGAAGAAAAAGTATCTGTGCACTCCCTAATGAATTTAGACTTCATTGGCTGTTATAGATGACTTCTGGTTTTTATTTTATTTTATTTTATATATTGTAAAACCTGGAATGTCATGAACCATGTGCATTGGTCATGTGCATTCCACTATCTCACATGTTTGGTTGGGGAGATGGTTAATGTTGTAAAATGCAAAAACAATTTAAAAAACAAAAAACCTAAGGCTGTATTATGTTCCTTAGGTTTAAGCAAGCATCTAACACTTTTCCAACCTATAAACACACCTATCCCCATTAAATGTATAGCCTCACTGACAGTGTTAGAAACTCAAGGTATATAAGCTAGGCATCAAAAGGCACCTTAAACCTTGGTTAAAGTCAACAAAACGGAATGTCTAGGCACCATGGGGGGAGAAATGAATATTTTTATTATTTTTATTCATTTCATTTCTATTCTGCTTTATATTTTAAAGAAAAAATCTCAAAGCAGTTTACAACACATTAAAAAATCAAATAAAACAATCCAGAATAAAACAAATTCAAACTTCAAGGAAAATATTTCAGATCATTCTGTAAGTTACATTTTGTTTTCTCCATATTATTTACCTACCTAATTTATGCAGCTGCTCCATAGCAGAAGTACTCTAGGAAACCAGTGTGGTGTAGTGGTAAGAGCATGAGACTTGGACCTGGGAGATCAGGGTTCAAATCTCCACTTGGTCATAAAGATCACTGAGTAACCTTGGGCCAGTCACAGCCTCTTAACTTAGCTGACAGGGTCATTGTAGGGATTAACTGAGGAGGGGGGTGAACCTTGTACCCTTTGGAGAAAAAGATGAGATATAAATTCAATAAATAAGCCCTTCTGCTTACCTGCTTAAGAAAGCTGGAGGGTGAAGCCAAATGGAGATGTCAGTTGCCAACCTGGCATCCAAAGATCTCCACATGATCGCAACTGAACCCACACCACCACACCAGTCACAAAACTCACTTGGTGCCTGAGGAATTTCTAGCACTGCACATGAGGCAACTACCATACTGAAGCAACACATGTCTGAGTCTGATCAGTGTCTAGATAGAAGACCACATGGGAAACCCATGTATACCACTTTGAGTTCTATGAGGGAAAAATGGTGAAATAGAAATCATAGAATTGTAGCATTGGAAGAGACCATGAGAGTCATCTAGTCCAACCCCCCTGCAATGCAGGAATTTTTTGCCCAAACCACAACCCTGAAATTAAGTATCTTGTGCTCTACCAACTGAGCTATTATATCCAACTAAGTTCTACTCATAGTAGACCCACTGAAATTAATGGGCCTAAGTTAGGAATGTCGATTAATTTCAATACGTCTGCTCCAAATAGGATTAGCACTAGTACTAGATACAACATATAGTAATTTGTTTTTAATGCCTTCCTTTTTTTCTAAAAATTAAAACATGCTAATTATAGGACATCTGAAGAGTTATCTGAATGTGGACATAATTATATACATGCATCCTAGAAACAGTCACCTGAAAAAGTTACACTTTTGAGACTACTCAGACTGACATTGTATATATTTATTACTTTTCTACCCCAGCCTTCTTCAAATGCTCTAAGGTCAGCTCACACAAAAAAATACAATGAAAATACAAATGTTTTAACAAAACATTTACAACAGCATGGCAGTGGATATACACAGGATACAAATTAAAATTACACTAAGGTTTTCAAAGGCCTGAGTCTTCTTAGAGTGTCAAAATATATCCATCTTACATTACTAATCTTATCAAACTGAATTTTTAGCAACTGAAAGCTTTCTATAGAAAGTACAGCAATGGAAAACTTCACATTAAATATCACTGGTGGGGCTCTCCCAATGCTAGCACAGAATGGAGGACTCTGATATGCCTTATGCCTTAAAGGTAAAGGTACCCCTGACCATTAGGTCCAGTCGCGGACGACTCTAGGGTTGCACGCTCATCTCACTCTATAGGCCAAGGGAGCCGGCATTTGTCCGCAGACAGCTTCTGGGTCATATGGCCAGCATGACTAAGCTGCTTCTAGCGAACCAGAGCAGTGCATGGAAATGCCATTTACCTTCCCACAGAAGCCTATTTATCTACTTGCACTTTGACGTGCTTTCAAACTGCTAGGTGAGCAGGAGCTGGGACCAAACAATGGGAGCTCACCCCATCGTGGGGATTCAAACTGCCTACCTTCTGATCGGCAAGCCCTAGCCTCTGTGGTTTAGACCACAGCGCCACCTGTGTCTCGCCTTATGCCTTACACAACTGAAATTCCATGGTTGCTTGAAAGTTGGTCCAATTTATTTAAATGAGTTTGCTTCTAAGTAGGATGCCTTATGCCTTACACAACTGAAATCCCATTTTAAACATCCTAGCTGCTCGTATGTCATGTATTATTAATGAAGTATTGCTTTAAAGAAAACTAAATGGAACTTTATTGAACAATTGACTGATTCACCATAACACTAAACCATGTTTAGCAATATGTGAACAAGGCTGAAGTGTTTCTGAACAGTTTTCAGCCCACACTCCACCCCTTCCTGTGCTGTCCATGGTTTGAAGCTGGCAAACAATTTGTTTGTAGTAAGCCATGTTAGCAGATAATGCTATGCCAATATTTAAAACTGAAAGTAAACTTAGCATAAATTGTCTTCCTAGTCTCGCAGGAGGGGAGGGTGAGCATAAACTTGATGCTTCACTCAGGGTCACTCATTCATGTAGCACTACATTATGGTTTAGCATTACATGTAAACCAGTTTCAACTTAGACCTCTACTACTGACATTTTCAAAAAGTGTTCGCACACTGTTCTGACATTACTGGAAAAGTTTTTCAACCTTACTAGGAGTTACTACTTGTTTTAGGAAATCCAGACATCTAGGATTTCACTAGTCCCATAGAACATATTGTCTATTGCATTTGAAGTCACAGGATTATGGGACATTAGAATCTACCTCACACAAAGTCAAACTATTGGTCCATTCAGCTCTCCATATTGTCTACACTGACTAGTAGCAGATCCTTAAGTTTTTAGACAGGGAACATTCCCTCCTTGAAGAAGCCAGAGCTTGCACCTGGAACCTTTTGCATGCAAAGCATATGTTCTACCCACTGAGCTACAGCACCACTAGTGTATTGATCTTTACAAACTTCATGGCAGCTATTTCATACACAGCCAAAGTTTGCCATATTTGGCATGTATCTTATAAGTATATATTTATTCCCCATATCACAAAAAGCCAGGTGTAGGGGTGCTTGATACATTACTGCTTTACTGCCTGTAACTGACTACAAACTACTATAATCTTGGTACAGGCTTCCATGGAGACACCAATTCCATAGTGCCCAAGCTTTTCCAGTTCCAGGAAACTGTATGAAGTTGCATGAATATAGGCATCCAAGCAACCATGTAGGAAAACCTTTCCATTTAGTAAATTACTGAACTTTTACTAAATGTAAGAATGTGTGGCAGGAATATGTTCACCACTGTACTGCATTTAAAATTATACTGTCATTTTAGTAATACAGAACTAGGCAACTATATGGTAGAAACCTTATCTGGTGGCTCATTGGTCATCTGGTGACTCATACTATGTGTAAAAGTGATCTGCAAGTAATGCATCAGGTAAAAGCAAAGGTAGTTTTGATACATGCCTACTCTTCTTCCCTCTGCTCTCAAGAAGGTCCACCACCTTAGAATTCCACAAATAAATGGTACACACCCACACCCCAAACTCTTTGAGAAAGGATTCTATACAGACTCATCTTTCATCTTGATTCTTAACATAAGTGTCCTGGTTTTTCTGTTCTCAAAAAGGTTTCCAACTATATATTTCCACCAAATTAGAGAAGACTAAACTACTAGTACTTTCATAAAACCCTGCATCAGGGGATATTCTGGTCTTTGAGGTAACAGAAGATTGCACTAGTGAAGTTGACAGCACTTTTTCCATGTTCTTTAACTATAGCTATTGGTTTGGAAGGCTTATGTACTGCCATGAAATCACTATTATTTCTGGCACCCAGCTACTTCATCTGCTGTTCGCTCAGGAACAGCTGCTTCTTAGCCTTCTCAGATGAGAAACTATCTGCACCTCTGGTATAATCCAGTTCTTGTCATTCTTACGATTGGCCACAAGCGTTTCTGAGTGGTTATATAAAAAGTAGTGTGTTATGCAGGTACACACAAGAGCCAGGACTGTTGAATGTACATGACACCCAACTTGGGCTTGCTGCCATGTATTATAGAATGAGCCATAATTATCAGTAAATGCAGAACTAGGACAAGGTAGCCCTACTACAGCTCAATTACCTTTGCATGAAAAGAGCCTGTGCTTTAAAAATCTTTAGCAAACAAAGGCGAGACTGTGTGTAGCATTCAAAGTGATGGTACAAAAATAAAAAGGTCTTATTATATAACTCTGTCATCAAGGAAGTGGAAGTGTTTTTCTTCAGCCAAAGGCCTAAGTAACACACATCAATAGAGCAAAATATTAGGCTCTTCTCTCTCTTTTTCACTGAAGAGTGTCCTCTGAATAACAGTTTCAACTAAGTTCAGTAGGCATTACAATGCTTCTTTTTCATATTAAGTGCATTCTAACCACAGTGAATATGAGGGATTCTAATTTTTCACTGAAAGGTAATTCTAAACACATTAAGCAGAGTTCTAATGAACTAATGTGATGAATTTCATCTCTCCCCCCACCCCACTACTTTTGACACATAAACTTAGAGGTCTAATCATGCACTTATACAGTTACCCAAATACTACTTGCAAGCCACAAGTGGGATTTCACTACTGATGTTATTCCACATTGGTTTGTCCTACTAAATAAATCACAGGAGAGCAATAATTAAAATATTCTCAGTCTAGTATACAGCAAGCAAAATTTGTGGATTATATCCTGTTCACTACAGGAAAAATAAATGGAAAGGGCCTTACCTTACACTAGTACTGACTTTCTTTAACTGTTCACTGTACACAAGTGTTTCAAGTTTCAAAATCTTCTTCATAATATGTTCTTAACATAGCAAGAATCTTGGTCACTCAAATATTCTCCTGAAGAACAGGCCTACAATAAATTTTCTTGATACCAGCACTGATAGGCATCAAGTGAAATTGTTCTTCTGCCATCGTGATATTTAACAGACTTACTGTTCAAGTGTTTATTTATCCAAATCTTATATGCTTAAATATGGTGTTGCTTCATTAGCAAGGAAAAAGAACAAAGAAGGTTTTTGCCTCCATGTCTATAATAAATGTCACAGCATAGCTGACAACTGCCTAGGCTAAAAGTCATCATTACACTTCAGTACTATAGTGTCCTATAATAATAGGTCTGCTACTGTTTCATTTATCAATATGTCATTAGTGTCATAATATGGTTAGTAACTACCACGCTGTATTCCAAACTAGAAATCTCAAGTTTCTGTTTGAAATTTGGTAGCTATCCTTAGATTGCAATACTAAGCACAAAAGTAAATCCTACTGAACAACTGGATCATACATCTGAGTAAACATGTATAGGAGTGTTAAAACAAATTCTGCCTAAAGTGATACAGCACCATAGCGACCTTCAGTCGCTAGAATTGTACGACTAGCATTAGGCCCCACTATTCTATTAGATACGCAGGGATTTTACAGAGATACTCACAAACATGTCACAAGCAGATCACATGTACTGAAGAGATCAAAAGTTTCTACTAAAGCAATTTCAAAACTAGATATGCAACTGTTAGTACCACAAACTTCTGAAGAATAGCCAACTGTCTAAAAGAGGGCAAGCTATCTAGAAGCAGGGCAGTTTAAAAACCCACTCATCTCTTTTTTAAAAGGAAAAATATTGTAAGAATTAGAGACATTAAATATATACACTTTAAGCATTCCAAAAGACTCAGGTATGCTCACATGAAAGTTTCAGATGTCTGCACAATAACATGTTTATGCTCCCAATAAGCGTGTAAGACTTTAATATGCAGCACCCCTAACTAAACAATTTAGCTACTGACTTTTTAAAAAGTTGCAAAACTAGAAAAACTGTTCAATGAATCAAAAACAAAATGTTCAGATCAAGACTTTTTGTAAGTGTAAAAATAATATTGCAATATTCTGGACACCTACCCCACTAACACTAGTCCAAAAACAGCCATTTTGTACCAATATATATACTTGTTGGACTTCTTGGGTTAAGGAGTGTTCAGTCCTCTTAAGAACCATGTTTCTTAAGTGTGTGTGTGTGTGTGTGTGTGTGTTTACATACCAGCTTTTCTTCCAAAGAGCTCAATGTGGTGTACATGGTTTTCATCCTCCCCATTTCATCCTCCTTACCCTGTGAGGTAGCTTAGGCTAAGAGATGATGATCGGCCCAAGGTCACCCAGTGAGCTTCATGGCTGAGTGGGATTCAAACCCTGGTTTCCCAGATCATAGTCCAACACTCTAACCACTACACCACACCAGCTCTTTTTAAAAAGTTCACTTTTATCTTTGTTTAAGTTCTATTGCCACAAGAGTGAGGTTTCAAGAAACACACTGCATAGAGCAATCCCACTACTACTATCCTACTGCATAATTGAAATCAGGAGCAAGCATAAAGATAGACAGATAAGACACTGTCAAGAGAGAATGAACTTTAGCTCACCCTTTAACCCTTAACAAAACGGGCAACTAACTAAACATATCACTATGCAACATCTGGAGGAAAGCAAGAGATTAACTTAAATACGTAGTGAAGAAATGCAGCTGAGGAATGACAAGCACAAGCATTTAAAAGGCAAGAAGGAACTCTGACAGGGTCAGGCACGCCTTAGCAAGCCAGCCTGTCGCTAGCCAACTGACAAACGAAGGTGAAGTCCTCCAACAGGTATATAAGAAGCAAACTCCGCCACCCCACCTGGCAGCTCGAAGGGGCACCCTCCGCCGCCAGAACCAAATGCAGCGACCTCTGCCTTTGACTGGGCCCACTATCCCGCCGCGAATTTCAGCATGCAGAATCTAATAGCCAAGCGACGCACAGAGATGCATTTCCCCCGCTCTGGCCTCCAGGAACCGGACCTGGCAGATGCGCTGAAAGGCAGCAGGGGGGTGTCGCTAACCTCCGGCGTGGGGCGCCACAGACCGAGGGGCGTGGGGCGCGCGACTACCTGCCGGGCAAGGACCTCGACCCAGAAGGGAGACTCGACCCAGGGGGACTGACGGGCGCCCGCCCCCCACCGCCGCTCACCTCGCTTGCTGGGCCGCCCGACGGCGCCGTCGCCGGAGCTTCCCCGCCTCCCCTTGTGCAGCTTCCCCCCGGAGGAGCGGCCGGGCTCGCAGTCGGCGCTGTCCGGGCGGTGCCGGTGCCGGTGGTGATGCCGCCGCTCGCAGCGCGGGGCCTGCGCGGGGAGGCTGAGGGGGGAGAAAGTGAAGAGCCCCGCTGCGGTGGACGCTACGGAGGGCGCCGCCGACAGGCCGGGGACGGCGGCCGGCGGCAGCGGCGGCGGCGGCTCCGCCTGAGCGGGCCCCACCACGAGCGGCTGCTGGCTCAGCTTGGCCCTCTTGCACCCTCCGAGCTCCCCCGGCGGGCCTTTCCGCTTCCTCCCCCCTCCCCTGGGTCTGCCCGGCCGGTCGCCAAGTGGGAGCGAAGGCGTCTCTTCCGCGCCCCGGGACACGGCGCGCACTGCAGCGACCTGCGCAGCCATTTCACCGTCTCCCTCACACACATTTAAATGGCCCGAGCGCCAGCTGCCACCGCGCAGGCGCCGCCTGGTACCCCCTGGGAATTGTGGTCCGGGCGGGCACGCCGGGAGCTGTAGTTTTCGGGGACTAAGCGCATGCTCGGCTGCGCACAGCTTGCTGGGAAAGCAAGTTTTCGTTTTGGCTCCGGGTAGTTCTTGAAGGAGAGGAGCGTGCGAAGAGTCACGCAGTGCGGCCTAATCACGTGGACTGTCCGTTTACGTACTTCTGAGAGGAGGCGGTGGCGGTGGGGTAGCTGCCGCCAGGGACGGGAGACAGTCGTCGTTCAGCTTTTTGCTGTGGTTTAGGGGTTATTTTGGAACCTATTTTTAGTTGCAAGTTTGAATCCCGGAAAATAAAAAAACAGCATTTGGCGACAAAGTCTCTGAGCACATACAGAGTGCATTTCATCATTGTTAAGTAAACAGCTAACCCGCACTTTAGTAAGAAGAGAGAGGACTTCTATTTCAGCAGGGTCCATTTTAGCGGTCATGATTATTTTCTGTACGTTTATGTTACCGGTTTTTTAAGCCAGCTTCGGGAGCACGGAATTCTAGATCTAATTACTAATTTTTACCGTGTTCACAATGGCAAAGTTGCCCTTGAAAGTGTAGCTTGTGAAATTTCTAGAGGAAATAAAAGGTACATTAGACTATTTTAATTATCTGAACTTAAGCGGCGTGCATAAAATTTAGAAAGGAGTAAATCCTACTGAATTCGTTGGAATTTACCTTGGAGTAAACAGACTACATACTGTTTATTTTAGGTTTAGTCATGATACTTTATGGTGATAGTGTTGATAGGGACAAATGGATCTTTGTGTCAGTAAAAGAAAACTGATTTGTCCAATAAGTCAGCGGCCACACACAAACACACCTCCCCCCAATCCTGCACATATTAATTGCTCAGGAAAAGAGGTATGTCTTTGTCCTAGTAGCAGCAGTGTAGAGAAGCTCATGGGCCTGCTGTTAAAACTGAAAAAATAATCTTAAAAAGTTTGAAAAGAAAACCAACTTCACAATCTCATCTTCATAGACAAGAGGTATAACTTTGGAAGAGCCATGTAAAACACAAAGGTTAAGCTGTTAGCTGCACTTGCAAAGAACCAGGATTTGTGTTGTCTGTAATTACCAACAGACTTCCTTTTCTTCCTGATCCTGTAGAATATAAATTGGTCCAGTGAGTTTTGAAAGTGCTCTTTGATGCAAAGATAAATGTTTTCCCTCCTCAATTAGTACTGCGTATAGGTGTCTGCTAACAGATGTTTAGGAAGCTGTGTTTCAACAAATAGTGCATTTGGTGCACATTTTAAGTTCTGGCCTAGTTATCTCTGCAAGTGCTACAATCTAGGTCCTTCATCCTGAAGCTGTCAATACTCTGCTCAGGTGTATTATTTTGCCTAACTAGCAATCCCCTCATGGCAGATATTTGTTCTGCCAGCTTAAAGCATAAAAAGTTCAGCTCTTTTTCAGAGAACTCCAAAAAGCATTTGAACTTGGACAGCTCATACTTACTTAATGAAGAAGCAGCAGCAGCATTCAGACTGATAAACTAGGTCACTCAAATATTTCAGTTAATCACTGCTAGAGGGAGCTCTGTTGTTTTGTATTTTATAGAAGATCAAAGTTGTTAACTTGAGTACAGTACAGTATGTACAAGGATGAGAGTCTGGCAGATAGAATTCAACTCAACTGTACATCTGCTTATAGGATATATGCTTCTTTAGACACATTACTCTCTCAGTATCATACAGGATAAGAAATTTGCATTACTTAAGCCAAACAAAGTAGAATACAGTATAGGAAGCTGCCTTATACACAGCCAGACCACTGGTCCATCTACCACAGTATTGTCTGTTCTGACTGGCAGTAGCTCTCCATGGTTTCAGACAAGGGATATTACTATCCCTACCTAGAGATGCCAGGGATTCAACTGAGACTTCCTTCATGCAAAGTACTGAGCTGTGGCACATCCAAGGTGCTGTGTATGTTCTGAGACATACTTTCAGATCACAGTGAGTGGTAGTGAGGGCCAATGGTGCCCCGGATGAACTGGATATGCATCCTAGGCAAGGGTGAGCAGAAGACTGAGCCCATTCTACTAGTATATCTTCAAGTGTTTTTCAGTGCCTCAGCATTTCAGACTCACTGTTGTTCTAATAATATCAACAACAAAATGACACACACATTAAATTGGACAGCCAAAATGAGGGAAGTCTAGGGTAACTAGGAACAGACTGTGAGCTTAGATCCATTCTAGAATGCAAAACCTTTGTCCTCTTAGTATGTACCTTGCACCCGTCTCCAGTTGATGAGATATCATGGTTCTTCTTGTAAAACAAAATAATCGAAAACAAAGTGAATTGTGACATCTGACTTAAAACATGTCTTACCCAAAGTATTAGTAGTTGTAGTAGTAGTAGTAGTAGTAGTAATACACAAAATAAATTGCATAAATAACTTAAACTACATAAGCAAAATCTCTTGAAAAAGCACTTAACACTTGAACAGTTCCTCAAATAATCCTAGATCTAAAGTATAGGTGGGGAATCATTTGTGTATGGTGATGGTGAGTAGACCAGAGCCAAAAGTAGGTGAGGATGACCCATTTGTATGCATTCACATATCCAAAAAACATTTGACATCAAAACTAGAAGGGTTTAAAACCATTTCTCCCGGGTAAGCTTCCTTCTGGGCTGATCTGAAGGCAGTAGCTGAGTAGTGGGAAAGAAGGAGCTGTGTGCTGCTGATCAGCAGGACTGGTAGCCACACTTCACCACGGCTCAGAGCAAATCTCTTCCTCTCTCTGGCTTTCCTTTTTCAGCAGCTCTCACAAAAATGCATCAGGCTCCAATGGAGGAATAGAGCTATCTGTTCTTCCCCTCCAGGAACTTGCTGGGTGGGGAGGGGGGAGGAAAAGAAAGGAGAAGCAAAACTTTAAACTGGGTGGGAGCCCTCCACAAAGTGCATTTGGACCACAGGTTGAAGGTTCACCATCCCAATATAATATATACTTCAAGAATTTGTGGAGAGAAAAAATGAACTCCAGAAAGCAAAAATTATTTGAGTTGAGAATTCAGAAGGTGTTCCCAGCAGGTGGAAAGTTTTAGAAACTACAGCGAGACACAATGATATATCTATTACCAGTACTGCCATAATGTTTGTTTTAAATATGTCTATCCTGCCTTCCAACCTAAATATCAAAGGCAGTTAACCCCATGGATTAAAACAATTCAAAACACATTAAAGTACAATTTAACAAATACTATAGCCTGTCAACTATCAAAAATTGAAGACATGCATCTTGAATGTCAAACGTATAAAATACTTGAGTAGCTGACAAATAGACAAACTTTCCAAATGACAAATTTGAGACAACCCTATGCTCAGTTGGTTAGGGTGTGCTGTGGTGCATGCTTAACTGGGATTAAGCATCTTTCAACAAAGTGGGACTTGCCTCTCAATAAACATCTTTAGGACTGCACTATTCATGGAATACAGTTGCTAGGCATACTGCATTTTACATAAGGATTGGTTTTTAGAGGCATTTAGTTTGAGGTGTTCCATATATTGCAAATATGAACCCAAATACTTTTGTGTTAAGAGGAGATAATTCTTCAAAGCAAACAAGCCCACTAATTGCTATTTGATGTACATATGCAAACTGTAGCAGCCCCAGGCTGACAAGCAGCCACTTCTAAAATCTTCCCCACCTTCCAAACGAAATACAAAAGTAGTCTGAACTGGAAATGCACATTGAAAGACAAGGAACTGATATAAAGTTGCTACTTGGCTCTGGCATTCTCTCTCTCCCTTTCAAGTTTAGATTTGCATCATTTAAAATAGGTGTGCAAACTGCCACCTCCCTGCTCGCCTGAAGCATAGTGCTTCAGTGTTTGCAGTGAGAGATGATGTTCTAGTCCTTATGGATAAAATGAAAACTTAGCAAATCACACAGTCCAGTTGGCATCCACCCAAGAGTTTTTAAAGAATTCAAATGCGAAATTGCAATAGTGTAACCAAACTATGTAACTTGTGTCTAAGATCAGTCTCCATACCTCACTGGAAAGTGGCCAATGTAACACTAATGCTTAAAAAAGAATCTTGTTAGTTATATGTCTGTTCTGAGAAAACTGGTGGAAAGTATTGTTAAAGATAAAATAACCAAGCAGATAGAAGAGGTGTGGGGAAATTTTGGCCTGCCAGATGTTGCTGAACTGTAACTCTCATAATCCCTTGCCATTGGCCATGCTTGCTGGGGCTGATGGGAGATGTAGTTCAGCAACATCTGGAGGGCCAAAGGATCCCCACACCTGATACAGAAGAACAAGTCTTGCACCAGAACCAGCATGGCTTCCATGACAATTAGACCTATTTCACTAATCTATTAGAGTCCTCTGAGAGGGTCAACAAACATATATAGGTAATCCAGTTTACATAGTGTACCACAACTTAAAAAAAAACCTTTCAGTGCACATTGGGAAAAACCAACCTTAGTGTCAAATATATACATTTATGGAGTCTGAACTGGTAGTGACTGACTAGGAACAATACCTTGAGGTCATAGTGGACAGCTCAATTAAGATGATAACCCATTGACCCAGTGTGTTGCAGCTGTTAAAAAAGCAAATTCCATGCTAGGCATCATTAACAAAGGTACTGAAAATAAAATTGCTGGTGTCATAATACTGTTATACAAATCAATGGTGCGACAAGTCTTGATATATTATGTGCAGTTCTGGTTGCCTCACCTCAAAAAAAGATATTGTAGGATTGGGAAAAGTTCAGACAAAGGCAATCCAAATGATGTGATGAAGCAACTCTCCTCTGAAGAAAGCTTATGGTGCTTGGGCCTTTTTAGTTTAGAGGAAAGAGCAAATAGAAATGATAGAAATGTTTAAAATTATGCATGGAGAAAGGAGGTGGAGAAACATTTTTCTCCTTACAGCATTGGAATTACTCAGAGAAATTTGCACTAAAATGCTGGTGAATTTTCATGAGGGTTTCTTAAAACCTCAAAATGATGCAAAATGTGGAGAACTGAATTTAAGACTGGAGAGAAACTGAGGGAACCAAAACTGACAGATCCTTCCATCCCTATGTCTGAGTGCTGGACCTGTTGAGCCCCTGGCCTGATCCAGCAGACCTTTTTATGCCTCTAGTCAATGAGGAATATATTGAACCGATAGAACGTACTGGACACCCATAGGAAACAGCACCTTTTCTTCTTAATCTGTTTAGCTGAAAACATACTTAAAAGAATACAAACTGGTGCAATCTCACACAGCCACAAAAAGAAGGAAAGAAAATAGGTTTGATTACTCCCAAATCTGCATTTAACTCCAGGTTTCTTTCTTTTAAAAAAAGATCTGAGCTAAGCATGTTTATTTTTAATTAAATCCTTCATGGCAAAATTAGAAATTCAACACATCTGTGAACTGAGTAATTAGGAAAATCGAGATTTGCACACAGAGTACTAAAACAGTTGGCAAGTGCTCTGTTGTTCGAATGTTTGGCTACAATGGTTCCTATTAGCATTCGCCTAATTAAAAGATTATTCTGAAATAGACGAAGCATAAATTACGCCTTGATTGCCACAGGATTTTCTATTGCTTTTCCAAAATCAGGAAGAGGCTGACTGAAAGAGAGGAAGTAAGCAGCCCAGTCCATCTAGAAACAGATTGCCCAGCAACAGTCTTGCTGTGTGCTGCACTCTAGTTGCTGTCTGAAGAAGAGGAAACACAGCTGGCTTATCCAGTGTAAGGCCAGTTCTTCTTTTCACTCATTCTACACTGGCAGAGGAGACACGACACAAGAACGTCCTTGTAGATCTGAGAATTAATGAAGTTCTATTGTTGCATGGATGTGCAGATATGGCAGGCAGGAATATTTTGCCTCACTCCATTTGTAGATTCAATTTTTTTAGCCTTAGGAAGACCCATGTGTAATTCCATTTTTCTCCCTCTTTAAATGCAGCAGCTCCCATAAAATTTGTTGTCCTATATAGAAATTGTATACATCCTTTCTTACATCTCTTAAAACCAACAGGTCACGACCACATCAACATCCTGAGAAGGGTACTGATTCCCACAGACCTACAATTTCCAGCACCCCTAACAAACCACAGTTCCCAAGATTCTCCATGACTGCAAAAGTGGTAAGTGTGTTTTGAATGCATAGTGTGGATATGTGCCCAGGCCATTATTCACATGTCCACCCCAATTACATACAAAGCCAATGGTATGTCTTACTTTTACAAGAGAAATAGCACACAGGAGAGAGGTGCTGATCCTCTCCTCTCTTCACCTTCCCTCCCCATAGTTACTTTTCTTCTTGTATTACCAGGAGTGAGCCATGAACAAAGAAAAGTGGCTGGAACAACTGACTATGAGGAAGTAAGGCATAGAACAGGGGTCAGCAAGGTTTACCTCGCCTGAGCCAGTTCACTCCCACTGAGATCACTCTGTGGGCTGGATCGCATCTGCGCATGTGCAGATGCGATTTCCAGTGTCTCTGTCTGTCCAGGTGCCATTTCCGATGCTGCGGAAGTGAGTCCCCGCTCCGTGCTGTGCCAGTTTAGTGCAGCATGCAGGGACTCGCTGAGTAGGCGGCTTGGTTCGGGGGCAGCTCGGGGGCCGTTTAAACGACCCTGGGGGCTGCTTGTGGCCCATGGGCCGCAGGTTGCCGGCCCCTGGCATAGAAGCAGGGGATGTTCAGTGCCCCTCTCCCAAGCAGCCTCATTATGAGAGCCAGTGTGGTGTAGTGGTTAAGAGCGGAAGACTCGTAATCTGGGGAACCGGGTTCGCGTCTCCGCTCCTCCACATGCAGCTGCTGGGTGACCTTGGGCTAGTCACACTTCTCTGAAGTCTCTCAGCCCCACTCACCTCACAGAGTGTTTGTTGTGGGGGAGGAAGGGAAAGGAGAATGTTAGCCGCTTTGATACCCCTTCGGGTAGTGATAAAGCGGGATATCAAATCCAAACTCCTCTTCTTCTTCTTTATGAAAAAAACCTCTGTATTATATGTGAACAAGGCAGCATTTCAAGTTCTAGTTCTAAGATATTTACAACAGGAGTGAAAAAGCAAGTTCAAAGCCCTCAGTGTATTCATTCGACTGTTTCTATTTATTTTTTTTAATTGATTTTGTTTTAATCATCTTGTCACATGCCACCCTAATGTCTGAGCAGTGCGAAATTCCAGAGGTTCCAGGTGCTTACCCAAGGTTTGTTTTTCCTTGGAATGAGGCACAGCGGAGACTCTGCTGTCTTTCGGATATATGGATTATTTACATATATATATACAACCTGAGTCTCTGATGGTGGGGTTCACAGCATTAACACCCCAAGGGGGAATTGCTTCCCCCATAGCCGCAGCCTTAGATTCAAACAGAAATCAAGCACTGTTCTGTCTCTCTCACTTCCCAGCTTGCTGCTTTGCTTGCATCCCTCCAACTCTCTGCTCTGAACTCTGGTTTTGTCTTTCTAACTATCTGTGAATTGGGGGATGCTCCCCCACCCTGAGGAGGGCCCCCCATTATTGCTGTTCCCTTTAATGACCCATCACCCAGGCTATCACCTCACCAGGGTGCTAGCCTGGGTATTCCAAGAATTAGAAGTGGGGGGGGCAGACATTCAGCCTACCCCCCCCAAAAGCCGTCATAGCATTATTGTTTATTGTTTTTATGTTGTACACCTCTTAGATATTTTTTAAAATATTAAGCACTCTATAAATGCTTTTAAATAGAAAATGAAATAATTCACACCCCTGCAGCAAAATAGATTCCACTAGCACAAATAAGATATAGACATTATTGTACAGTACGCAGTTGGAGTCCATCCATGCATTTGTCAGGGAGATCCAGGGAGGTTGAATATGTCCCTTTCCTCATCTCCAAGGCAGCAACTAGATGCAACTAGAACAGATGCTAACCTGACAGTGAGAGGAGCACTCTTTGTATTAGAAACACAATGAATCCCACGGTAAAAGAGCCATGCAAATATATCAAAAATTGAATAACCTGCCTTAAGATTTTCATACACGCAACCCAATTTGCATTCTCTGACTCATTTGTGTTTGTAATTCAAATGAGTCCTTGACCTACATGGCTGACTTAAATTTTTGCTTTTAAGTGGAAGCCAGTCCCTTATCTATCAGAGTTCTGAATATTAGTACTCGGAATGTAGCTGTTGGCAACTCAATAAGTATGTCATTAAAAGTTAAGTAACTTCTTTGACAGTGCCAATGGTAGTGCTCTACACTTTTGAGATAAATCTGAAATATGCACCACTATTGAATTTTGTAGAAATGCAATCTGCAGAAGCAGTAACCAGCATACTAAATAAATAAAACATTTTATTTTATTATATTGCAACTCCCATATAAACATTCCATTAAATGCTTTAGGGTTTTTTTAAGTTTGGTTTTTCAAGTCATTTTTTTTTTTTTTACAGAAATAAAGTCTGTCAGTTGTGCCTGATCCCCCACCCCCCATCTTTGCTCTCTTCTCTAGAGTGTACCACATCTCACTTGCTCCAGCCATCTGGGAGTGTTTCCACAATGCAAATACCTTATCCTGTAGGTGCCCCTTGCATGATGCACCTTATGTGTTTATACACCAGTATTTTGAACATTTGAGCATGGAGAATGCTGCTTCAGTGCAAAGTATAAAACCTTTGCAATCCCAGAATTCTAGCCCACAAACTTGTGAGAGAGAATTTCAAGTTCTGATTGCAAAAGATAGGAGTGAAAGGGCAAATAAAAAACTCCTGATTTTGAACGTTTGGAGAAACAGATCCCAGCTGGAGAAAATCTTGTCACAGGTGTTGAGGCGCCACATGCCAAAGTATTAAAATGGTCAGGAATTATTTCTTAAAATTTCAGCAAGACTCAGGATCAAAAGCAAGCAGTTGGTCTGGAGACACCCCAATGGCTGCTTGAAGGATGATTGGTTTTATTTTAAATGTAGGCAGCCAAAACTGCTTGCTTACTTGTTGATTTTTTAGAGACAGGGCACCTATGGATGGCTGACCTCCTACTTCAGTTACATACCGGAAATCACAGGATACAACTATTGCTTCTGTGTCCACCAACGATTACCTGGCGTCCATTACATTCATGCAAATAAATGTCCTCTGCGTGAGAATACAACAGAGAAATTCCCTACCAATTTCTGATATATTTCAAAAGAAAGGTCTGAGCTTGAAAAAGCCACAACTGAATATCACTCAATTCTTGGAACACAATAATTACTAATAAATAACAGTGCCTCTCATCTTCAGCATTTCCCCCTGCTGAGCCACTTCTTCGCTAATGCCTCCTGGAATGCAGGACCCCCCCCCCCCCCAGGAAAGATGCTGTGGCTTCAGGAAAGGTGTGAGCCCCAGCACTTCTCTTTGTTCGGCAGTGTGTTGTTTTGACAAATAGTACTTCATTGGAAACGTGAACAGAAACCAGGGACTTTCACAGTTCAGTATTATATTTCGTCTATAGTGGTCACACATACTATCTTTCTAGTAGCACGACAACAAAAGCCATTTTGTTCCAAATGATGGTCTTGCCACAGACTCCAATTGCTGAACTGATGACAGAAGAAGGCAAGGCTCCTGCAGAGACAAAGGGCATCAGCAAAGTTCTACTAAATGTTCCAACTTGGTGGTGGATCTCTTGGTCCCTTGGGTTTTGAAAACCGGTTTGCAAAGCCTAGAAAAACAAAACCAAGAAAATGTTACATATGGTAGAGCATGGGTAGGCAACCTAAGGCCCAGGGGCTGGATCTGGCCCAATTGCCTTCTAAATCCGGCCCGCAGACAATCCAGGAATCAGAGTGTTTTTACATGAGTAGAAGGTGTCCTTTTATTTAAAACACATCTCTGGGTTATTTGTGGGGCATAGGAATTCGTTCATTCCCCCCCCAAAAAAATATAGTTCGGCCCCCCACAAGCTCTGAGGGACAGTGGACCGGCCCCCTGCTGAAAAAGTTTGCTGACCCCTTGGCTAGAGGACCCTTGCGGTCCCGTTCAACTCTTCAGTTCTATGGTTCTAAGAGATTAGCATGTGATTCTCACACAAGAATAATAAAAGAGGCCAGCTGTCTGATTCAGCTAATGACAAGTGAGTCTGATATATTGGCATTCATACTGTATACCACATTGCTTAAATTATTTACTCTGGGAGTGGGCTTGGGGAAGAGAGTGCAACAACCCCAGAAGCAAGTATTTTGAAAACTACTGTAATACTGTAGTTTCATAATATGTTGCCATCAAGCATGGTGCTGGTTTAGCTCAGTTGGTAGAGCATGAGACTCATCATCTCAGGGTTGTAGATTCAAGTCCTACATTGGGTGAAAGATTCCTGCATTGCAGGGGTTGGACAAGATGACTCTCGTGGTCTCATCCAGCTCTACAATTCTATGATTCCAAGTTGACTGTTTCATCAGACCCAAGACTATAGAGTGCATTCCTCTAATATCTATAAACTAAAACAATGTGTAACAATAACCATTGTCAGTGGCAAAACAACAACTACACCACCCTTAAGTTTTTTCAAGGTTAGTCAAATAAGGAAGCATCGCTTTTTAAAACAACAACAACAACAACATACCAAACCTCAAAACAGAGCTGGAGTGATTTGATTGATCAGCCTCTGGAACTTTTAAAACTGAAGGTGAACCACAAATACCTAGAAATAGAAAGGAAGATCTTAGGAACTGATAGGCTGCAATCCTAACCCTACTTATTTTGGAGCAAGTCATGTTGAGTGCAATGTCTCAGTAGACATTGTTAGGATTGAGCTGATGGTCCATGTAAACATCACAGGCTTCTTGAAACATGATTCCTGCTGGGGAGGCTGTGGTACTCAGGCTGGGCACAAGTGTGAATAACAATAACACAGAATTTTGAAGACCACTGTATTCTGCATTGTCTATTGGTTGCTCTGCTCCTGAGATGTTTTTCTAGTCACATAGGAATTACTGATCTGTCAGCAAGTTCCTGTGCATCTGCTAAGTGGTTCACATGACCCAACAATAGGGATAAATCGCACGGGTCTTCCCCACAAGTACTGTTCTGCAGGAGGGGGAGGAGTGCTTATTAAGTGACAAAGACCTATGGCCATATTATTGGGTCATTTAAACACTCTCTTAGCTGTGCAGGAGCTGCACATGGATGAGCTGCCTGCATAGAGCTGGAAAAATGTTTAATAGGCACCACAGAACTTGAAGGATCTTTCCAGGAGGCACAGAATATTATGCTGTGTCTGGGGCAACATTCTACGACCTTCACATCACTTTTGTTCCTCTGCCGCACCTTGACATCCTGCTCTATTTAACCCTGGGACCAGGGCCAACACCTTTGTTGGTGCCTGTGATTAAGGCCTAGATCTATACATGTGTTATGTACTGAGTTGAATAGGATCCAAACTGCAGCAGTCTGATTGCTCCTAGAACAATAGGATCCAAAAGGCAGCAGTCTGATTGGTCCTAGAACAATGCAGCAGTATGATTGGTTGGCAGGAACCACCCAATCATGCTCCAGATAGAAGTGAATCCACAACCTGATTGGCTTACAGTAGAATTCCGGAATTAGCCAATCATGTGCAGCCCATTGTGTAAATAATGTATATAAAGCAGATACTTTGAGGGGACATTCATTCATTCCTCCTCACCACTATGAGCTGAATAAAGAGCATGAAATCACTTTGCGACTCTGAGTATATTTCAACATGCCTTCTGTGAACACGGAGATCCAACTGCATTGTCGGGGCTGGACTGTTGGCAGTAGCCGGATGTGTGCCAGAAGCCACAGGACAAAGGCCAGAGTAAAGGTCAGAATCCAAAAGGACAAGTTAGGAGGCAAGGCTGAAGAGCAATCCAGAGGCCAAGACCAAAGACCAACCAATGATACTGGAACACATCAGAGTTTAGGAAGACTTTGTTGCTCAAGCGAGGTTCAGTTGGAACAGGAAGTCCTCCCATACTTATTCTTGTCCAGAAGGATCCTGTAGCCAGCCTGGGTGGGCACAGCCAGTCCAGGGTTCTTCATTGAGAAGCTGCCACCTGCACTTTAGTAGCTCACTACAGAGGAGAGCTGTCCATGGATCCCAATTCTTGACTGTTTCTCTCTTCACCAGTCTAGCGCTGAGACTCTCCTCCTCCAATACCTAAGTGGCTTCCACCTCTCTCTCCATCTCAGGCCCAACTGGCTAAAACAATACTCTCCATCCTGCCCCCCTCAGATTTTTAAAATAAATTTTGTTTTTATTGCAAAAACAAGAAAACAATACAGCATATATTGCGTATCTCTATATCGCTCTATATAAAATTTCTTTATTAAATTTGTCAGTTGCTTTATCTTGCCCAGGGCAACCCAAAGTGACTTACAACCAAACGAAGAGGCAATAAACCCTACATAGATACATTAAAGACAAGAGGAACAAGAAATACATAAAAAATATCGCACCCACAATGTGACCACTAGCTGCTGATACTGCCTGGATTTTGTCACAACGCACATCTTAGAAGGTGCCGTGCTACCAAATCAGCAACGTTGGCAGCGATATTTCCTGCTTTTGTTAATCCAAAGAAGGACACACAGGAAGAGCACCGTAAAGATTTATCAAGGTTTCCTGGAAAACGTTTGAAGGCAGGAACCTGCATCAACAGGTGCATGGAGCAAAGCTTTATAAACCAGCGTTTTAAAAAACAAATGTTTTGTGCTAGTGGTACCATCCCAAGTAGGTCTAATCTAAAAGGCCTGTCATCTATCGTGTGTGGAATGAAATAATGCCCCAGTTCACATAATGAATGTTGCTTCATGGGAATAATAGCATTAGGATCTTGTTGACCCACAGTGATCATAATGTGTAGTTCACCCACCTCTTATACAGAAGAGATACTGAAAAGATGTGGGAGAGGCTTGGCAAGCAGTATACACAAAGGTGTAGAAAGAGTTCACATTTTAGAAATTGCCTTCTCTGTTTAGTATTCACAATGAGACCTCTGCAGATAAACGTAGATCTTTAATTAATTCCTGGTTCTGAAACCCTCTGAGATGCACAGTGAAAAACAGTGGAGCTACGTGATAGGTCTTTATTAATCCAGCAAAACTACTGAGTGCCTTCATCTCCCAATAGAATTGTCCGGGGTTATGGTTCCTTGGCTCAGACTACAACACAGCACCGCCGCAAAATATAGACAGTCTATAAATTCAAAAGACTTACTGTTCTTCACATTTCGTAAAATTTTCAAGCTCTAGGGGGGGAAACACAGAAAAATTACGGTGTTGCAAAAACCCTGCTTATTAAGAACAGATCTATTTGAAAAATAAACTACAGGGAGCAACTGTCATGAGTACCTGTCAAAAGGCTGTCCCATATTCTACCCACCCAACTCATTTAATCTGGATTGACTGTTTCTGCAGGAAGTCCAATAAGTAAAAATAAAATGGAAATGGTAAACATGGATCAAATTGGATGGGGGGATATAGGGTGACATTTGAGAAGCACTGAGTGTACAATCAATTGCTGTGTGGAAGCACCCTAGATCAACACAAGCAGCCCATTCACTTTCTGGGACAGCAGAATGGAATTCTCTTCCAGTTAGAAGAGGAAGAGGTTTGTTCCCCTTTGCATTGAGGCTCTAGTAACCCTTTAAAGGTGAAACAAAGGCAGCCTTGAGTTGCATCACAATGGGCCATTAATTTGAAATTAAGGTCCTTGGGTATATTTCCTTCTGAAAAGAGTGAATCACTGTTAATTTACATATTTGATTATTACAGCTTAACTGCACAGGTAGCAAAACTGCAGTTTCTGGTTTCATATGTACTGTATTTGCTTCTCTTTCTTGCTTAGAGCGCTCCCTAGTGTTGTGAATGAGAAATGTTCCAAGCTCTGATTTTTACCAGAGGATCTACCAGTTAAAAACTTATTTCTTCTCCATATTATGGATGGAGTCAGTGGGGGAGAGAGACACCTAACAATTGTTAGGTTGTGTTTTTAAGCAGCATAATGTGGGCTAAAACTGGAAAGTTGGGTAGTCATGTATTCTACCTAACAGAAGGCAGCCCTCCGTCAGAAGACAGTTCTCTATTTAAAGATAAAGAACTTCTGCACAGCTGAAACTTATATAATTAGTATGGAATGGGGGAAGCCCTGCTCCTCTGCTAATAGAAATGTTACAGTCGTCTCTCCCTCCACTTCTTATGCATTCTCTATGCTCCTTTACCTTACTCCTCCTGAAGCATTTTGCTTCCTTTGATGACTTGTCTGTTGATCTAATCACAGATTCTCCGAAACTCACAGCATTGTTCGTAACAGATGGTTGAGCTAGAAAAACAAAAACACACTTAGCAAAACAATAACTGTATCGATGCTTTCATATACATGGGAAAACCTGTAGACCTCCAAATGTTGCTGGACTCCAATTCCCAACAGCCCTAGCAGTCAGCATGGCTAATGTTCATGGATTATGGGAGTTGTAGTCCAACAACATCTGGAGGGTCAAAGGTTACCTACCCCTGCTATATATGGAAGGCATCATTTGAGAAGAAAAAGAAAACAAACCAATTCTTCCCCCCAAAATATGGCAATTCTTTCAATATATTCTTTCAATATAATTAAATGTATAATTAATACTAGACTGTAAACCACATTGGAGATTTTTTTTTGTCCTTCTGAGGTTCTCTGGCTGCATCACTTGATTTATAGACATTCGGTATTGTTTCTCAGTATGCCACAAGTATGCATTAATAGGAATTACTGGCAAAAGGTGGGTTCTGAATGTGATTATATGGAGACTCATTGTTATCTTCCTTTCTTGTTGCTGTGATTTTCCTCCATCTGCCCCAGCTGCAACAAAACATTTCTCTCCCATATCAGTCTCTACAGCCACAGCAGGTGCTGTAACTCTCAAAAGATTTGACTTTACCCCCAAAGGCACACTCCTCCATTGTCTCCCAAGACAGACAGATGCCAACAACAAGATTCTCCTCCAGCACTTTTCACCCAGACCTTTTCAAACCTGACTTTGTATTTGCTACCTCCTCAAATGAAAATGCATTAACTAAAATCACCACCCAATAATGTTGTTACAAGACAACCACAGCTATTGTACTTACATTCCTCATCTGCAAGAATAAAGGACTCAGGAGTTCTTTCAGGAAGGGGGGGAGGGGAAGGAGACCGATCCCGGGGAATCTCTGTAACAACAAGCAGTACAAAATAATTTAAAGAAAACATTTTCATTAGCTTGCTTTCAAAAAACCTTGAGCCTCTCCAGCATCAGGCCAACATTGTCTGCAATGTCTTCAGTTCTGCTATCTGCTATCAGTGTTAAGCACAATTCATCCCAAGAAAACATGTATGCACCTTAAGCTCCCACATACATAGGGAGAATTCTTAAAACATGTGTTAATATCACTGGCTCTTCAGTATTTTGCAGTAATACTAACAGAACAAGATGACAATGAGGAACAGGATTTGGTAAGTGTACCATCTAGTGTACCATCTATACAACAGAAGTTTTCCATTGACAATAAAAGCAAGGCATTGCTAGAATGATGGAACATGAAGCAAGCAGGTGTAGTAGTAGCACAGACTAATTCATAGAAATATCAGGAGAATGTTTACCTGATCTGGGTCTCTGCAGCTTTGCATTCTGAAAACAAACAAAAGGAGAATACTTTATCGTCCCTCAACTCTGTGTAACCGCATTTAACTTTTAGTAAGTAGGTGATGGACAGCTGTAACTCTCTAAAGGTTTGACAATGCCCCCAAACAGCATCATACTCAATGTTCTTAAAGAATTACATGCTGCGTACAATTGTAGTGGAAGGTGGATCCACATGCCGTTTGTGAACCATGCATTTGCAAAAATCTTATTTCAATTTTTCAAAACTAAATCAGAAGAAAGGGCATTCTACTCATTTTTAAAATGTGACCACTGAAAGTGACACTCAAGCAAGCCACTTGTCTTTATTCAGAAGAGTTCTCCCCATTAAATTGCTGAAGGGATTTTTAACTGTGGTGTTAGCAAGAATCAGAGCGCCCTGGTCCTGTTTCTACTAATATCAGTATGCCCTTCCTTTCTGTCTTTTTTCTGCCTTCAGGTTCAGAAAGTGTTATTTACTTCCCACTCCTGAAAAACTGTTGTACTGAACTGAACAAATAAGAATAACAGCTTGAAGCAAATTTAGCAGTGCTGCGAATGATAACAATTACAAAAGCCCTACCCGCAGAACAGTGTTTCAGCAACACAGTAGTAGCTGCATTAGACGGAATGCTACTCTGTCAGCATATAACACATCTACTCAGAGATCAGCACAGGTTGTAAATTTGTTACCGGGCCCTTACCAGCTCAGGAAATTGCAGTAACAGCCCATTGAGAACTGAGAATGCTCTGTGGACATGGAACACTGACTAACAAGGGTGGGGTGGAAAACTGGAGGAAAAGAATGGACAGAATGGAGTATCCTGCAGAAGGCATAGCTGGCTGGAACCCTGAACAGAACCTTGCAACATTTTGTCTCAGGTCCCACTTGCTCATGCTAAAATCCAAAGCCCTTTATTCATTTCCCCTGTTTTGTGGCATCTTCCTAGTTAGTCACATCAGCTCCCAATGGATTTTAGGAAGAAGAGTGTTTGTTAGCAGATGTTCCCATCTTCACTGGAATTTGCTGGACATCTCTACTGCCAGTTGACTTACTCAGACTTAATACAACTTGTTTTTTCAGAAGTATTGTCCTAGCCTCAGCTGTTGGACTATGAACTGAATATCTGCTGCAATTTAGTTATATAAAGTAGCAGGCTTTGTTTCTGCAGAAGTCAGGAGAACTATATAGCAATATTACTGGTGGAGATGTATAAAATCTCTAATGTGTTACCTTACTTGGCCTCAGTCTCACAGAGTCATCAGAAAATTTCAGCTGAGACACACCGCTCCATTCCTTAGAGATTCCAATTTTCTCATTTTTGGACAGTGATTGGTGGTTTGAATCTGGCAACACAGAGTCATCTGCAATGGATAAAATTAGAAAACATAATGGATCTTTTAAAACTTTCTGCAGATCATCACTATCTTAGTCTAAGTTGTAGATCAGGGATGGGGAACCTTCAGCTCAGATTTGGCCTTACAGGAGTCACAACTCACAAACCACAGCAACCTGTTCCACACCTAATGTCATATGTGTCAGGTACCAAATGGCTACAAAGGGAGCTTAAAGTGAGCTCCTGATCATTTCTGTGCTGGAGCGAGGCATGGCAGGCAATGGGCAGCTGATGGGCAATGGGAACATCCTTGGCTCCAATAGCATGAAGCAGTTTACATTGAAAGTGCTGCTAAAATGGAGCTTTCCCCCACCATTTCACCAGCAGTTTCCATGCAGACTGCTTCATGCCACTTCCCTGCAGGAAGCAAGCTTGAACAACTGTGTGACTAGTTTCCCCATGGGGAATTCAATTATGCAGCCACTCCCTGTAGAAAGCAGCTTGAATTCACCATCCATCAGGTGATAGGCAGTGAGTTCAAATCTATGGAAAGGTGTTTTGCCAGCCCTATGCTCAGTGTCAATCATTGGATGGCGAAGTTGGCTTGTTGGGTGAGGATGACAGAAAACTATCTGGCCATCTGGGCCAAAATGGTTCTCCACCCTTGAAAGAGATGATGACTTCATCTTGCATATGGTGTTCTGCCATCAACAAAACTGTATTCACTTAGATGATACTTGAACTCACCATCTTCTCCAGGTACAATAAAGGACTCAGGGGTTCTTTTAGGCAATGGGGGAGGAAGGTCTTCATCCACCTGGGAAGAACCTGTTAAGCCAAAATGCTGAAGTTAGTGGACTTGGGTTGTATACACAAATATCTATTGCAGACATGCAAGATAATAACCAAGACCTCTCATGGTCTTCCTTGACCTTGGTTGCATTGCATAGCTACTCGTTACGCAATGTTCGTTTATGAAAACTAGACATGAAATAAAGGACACAGCCTTATTCTGAGTCAGACTGTTGGCCCATTCAGATCCAAACAGTTTACTGTGATCAGCAATACCTCTCCAAGATATATATATTAGGCAAACACTGCTAGCTGAAATCCTTTTAGCTAGAAAAATCCATGATTGGACATGGGAACTTCTGCTTGCAACATGTGCGCTACAGAACCTTCCCTGCTTCAGTTGTGCACTATCCTTTTATGGACAAAAATCTTTGCCATTATGTAGGAAAACCATGCGCATCTTAAAATCCAAGTCTATAGCACTTTTCAGGCCATAAGTGTGGACAGAAAGTGTCTTGCAACAAGCTTCTCTGTTGATTTAAATGAAGCATATCAGGAACACTGGAAACATGAACAAACTTCCAAATGTATAATAGGGAAACACCACCAGGTTGCAATCGCTGTTGCAAAATCTTGAAGTGCAGAAGCACGAAAGCATTTACTTTCAAAAAATAAACAAAGTGACCACCAGATGGCACTGGAAGTGGTAGCACTGGCAACTACACTTCCTTCCCCCATCAACCATAAATCCTGTGTATCCAAAGTCCACATGGAAACCTTCTGCTAATTTATTTTCCTTCTCATTCCTCATTTATCAGAATACAGAGTAGCACAGTACTATTCATACTTTTTCAGATTTTAGATTTTTACAACTGTGGTATCCCATCACCCAAAAGTGTTGGGTTGTTGTGCAGCATTCCTCCTCCTTCCCTTCCCAGCAGTGGGCCAAGCAAGGAGTTTGAATTCTAGATATTAAAACATTATGATAACCCATATACATCTCTTCTGTTAATATTTGTTAGATGTTCACATAAACGCTCAAAGGCCATTTAATCTCCACATATGAAAAAGCTGTTAGCTGTCCATCTTGATTCCTCATCCATGCACTAGCAAAGTCCAATTCTGGCCATGTGCAAACTTAAAATGTTATCACCCCTTGATCTGTTAGGGCAACAAAACAGCCTCCTTGTACAACTTTCTTTTGTAATGCAAATCCCCCTGCAGGAGGAACCCACAACCTCTCAAGGACTTACTCTGGCAGGCAGATTCCACTGCACCCACTGGTTGGCTATTCTGAGCCACAGAGCTGCATGGTGGGTAGCTGGCCCTTGCTGGACTTTCCAAGGGCTGACCTCTGGCATCTGCAGCAGAAGCAAGCCGGGGAATTGTTTCAGATGGATTCGCAGCAGGATCAGGAAGCGCTGGGGAGCATGGTTCGTCTGATGACAGGGAAGAAAAGTAAGGATCTTCTGATGACCAAGTACAGGACTGATGGCGTAACTTCGCAAATAGACAACGCTTGGTGTTGCTTGATAGTTTATTTGAAAGGCTAGAGTCAGATGTAAATCCTCCAGGCTGCAGGCCCTCACAGGAGTCAGGGTCCTTTCTTGTCAACGTTTGGGACGCTCTCTGTGATGCTAACTCAAAAGGGGTCGATTTGGTCCGTGTTAGAGGCACCTTTGAATCTAAGCTGATCCCAGCCTCACTTCCTGATTTTAAAGTGACAGGTAGCTCTGCCCAAAGGAGATGGTTGAAGTCCAAACTGTGATGCTTATGGAGTGGCTGTCTTGGCAACCAAGAGTTCAAGCCTGCTGCAGCATCCATGTTTCTGGTGGCGCTGAAGCTCAAGGATCCAATTGAAATTGCTTGTCTGACCAGAGAAGCACCATCTCTATATCTGTCACGAGTGCCTATATCATGACCCAGGCTCAGAGATTTCTCCTGTTCCTCTTGCACTGAACTGAAACGAAGGGAACATGATTGTCAAAGGTATAACTATTCGGGAAGGCCCATCTCAATCCAGACAAAGTTCCACTGCATTGCAAAATGGCTAGGGATAAGTGAAAACTCAGAAACTTTACTTCCACCTATGAAAAAACATCAACCAAAAGAACCCAGACTAGCTTCTTAAAAATGAAAAATGTCTTTTTGACACCCTGGGGACTGCCAAGATTTTATTTACCTTGGTATTCAGCCAGATGCTTTTGGAAAGTCTACCAGCAGCGCATAAAGGCAACAGCCCTCTCTCACTGTTCTCACACAGCAACTGGTAGCATTCAGAGTTCCTGTGTGTTTAATGGTTCCAACTAACTACCATAGACAGTAGCTGCTGATAGACAAGATGACCTCCATACATTTCCTTGATGCAAAGTCAGTAGAGAGGAGAGGCAGGTAGGAATTGTTTTACTTTAGTAACCTTGTTTTCTTTGTAGCAAGGATGGGAAACCTGTGGCCCTCCAGATGTTGTTGAACTACAACTCCCACCATCTCTAACCACTGGCCATGGTGGCTGGGACTTATGGGTAAAACACAGCATCCCCAATCCTGGTCCATAGCTAGGTTGAGACTATGGGTATAAACCAACCAAAGTTGAGCTAAGGCTACTTTATTTCAGTGAAAGAGAGAATAAATATTTAACTGTCCCACTGAGATTAGTGGGCTCCACAGTGCATGTCCTTTGAGATCAATGGGGCTTCCTCCTAGATAAGTGTGCATTGGATTACAGCCTTTTTAAAGTGCATGATATTTCCCGAATTGTGTGCTATACTTAAGAATTACATCTTTTCTTACCTGTTCAATTGTATCAAAGAAGAAGTTTCCATATGTGGAGCCTGGAATGCTGTGGCTGTTGGATGGCTTGCTTCAGACTACAAAAGTTACAAAAAAAATATAGGTTTTGTAGACTCACAGAACCAGAACATTGGTTTTCAACAGGTGGACGTAGTACTGGCTTACAGCCCAATGTAAGGTGGGTAACAACAGCAGCACTACCACCATATAAATGTAGGACAAAATATTTAAGAAATTGGTTGCCAAATGCATGTTTGGGCTAAATCATGCCCAGGTCTGGACTAAAAGATCTGTATTCTGTGAGGTCCACACATGGGCGTAGCCAAGATTTTTGTTGGGGGGGGCAGGACTTTGTTGGGGGCAGGACATTTGTTTGGGGGGGCAGAACCATTTTGATTGGTCAGTTAATTAAGTATTTCTATTGTTTTACTTGATTGGTGTGGGGCAGCTGCCCCTCCCTTGGCTATAGTCATGTGTCCACACCTTTCATAGTGGAAAGAGTGGGCTACACTGTTGAATCTGGAATTGATATTTGCCATTGCAACAGATAATCACTGAACTCCTTTATCTAGTTACTCCTTTATCTAGGACATCCCTGCTCTCTAAATACATTTTTGGAGTTCAGTGGCTTGATAAATATTAGACTACTATGGAATCTGCCAAGTAGGGTACCTCTCTCTAAGCTCTCCAGGAAATGCTGATTCACTTTTATTGCTTATAATTAATGTGGTATGTCCCTCTTTCATCACCCATCTTACTTCAGTGTATTTGGCTTCTGCGTAGTACTCAGCACCAAGTCTTACATTTTAGTTACCTCATGAGTTATTGGAAATGCTTCCACACTGCATACTATTGCAGCGCTCCACATGGTGAACAGCTGTTGGAGCTACTGTGAGACAGAAGCATCTCCAGCGTCTTCCATATAAAAACTGGTAACATAAAGATCAGACTTTGCTTAGGACTGGTGCAAACATAACACCTCTGAAAGCAAATTGCTTCTGTCTTCCATCATGACTGACTCCAGTTTTGAAGGGCCCTGAAGTGTTCTCTGCTGGAACTTTGATGAGAATCAGAATTGTGCAGTTTATTTTTATTTTTTTAAGTGCAAGTAAAATGAAGTTTAAGCCTATGTACACATCAGTGGCTTAAAGTATGGGCATGTCCCCTCTTTATGTTTGCACTTGCTGAGTACACCAGAGAGGGGGCAGGGGTGTCTTCATTCAATGCACATTACCTGATTTGTTTCTCTGTGCCTACACCACCACCCCTGAACTGAATGAAGCTGTCACCTGCACATGTGCTCCCAATCTGTGCATGCACAATAACTATCTGAACTGTGCATACCTCAGCTTAACGACAGCTTGCATTTTCAAATCAGATGGAAGCTGATTTGAGGGGAAGTACATCAACAGGAACAATCCTCAAGAATCTACAGGATACATACGGATTGTGGCTAATGCCACGTGCACTCTGCTTCATACATCAGTGGTGGGAGCCCACTGGAGTCGGAGGAAATGGTGATGTGTACACTGCCTAAGTGAACTGGGGGAGGAAGGCAGTGTGCTTGAGGGGAGGGATAAAAACCCGCACCTGGGATATTGTCTGTCACCCTCTGCTGACTGGTGTGGATTGCAAGGAACGGAATAACAATTAATATGGCAACTGAAAGAAATAGGAGTGTGTGGATCCTCATGTACCAGTTGCGCACACAGAACAAGTGTGGAACAACCTTGTCCGGACATGCCCTCTGATTCAAGCTGTTTCAAATAAGGGTTCAACTGTATTGGGCCGTAATTCCCAGCCCGCACTTGTCTCCAGCCTACCACGGGGGGTGGGAATGACAGGGCTATATGATCACTTTCTTCTAGTACTGCAACCTAAACATGCATGCACAGCTTCTGTGAAGAGATATGCCCCCAAATTTCTCTCAAGGAAGCTCTCTATCTAGGCCCTCGGGTTAATCATTCAGACAGACTCCGCAGAGGTGGGTTTGCTCTTGTCTTGATATTGTAAGTCAGTCTCAGCCCGAAATCCATTTTTGGTAAACTGCTTTTTCAAAGGTCCTTTTTGAAGGTCCTAAAAGCTGTGAAAAACAGCCAGTATCTGTGAAACCACATCCTGGTTGAAATGCTGCCTGTGTCACCCTGGCCTTACGCTTCTGCTAGACCACATAACTGGCCACAGCAGATGAGAAAGAAAATGACTCTCTCAGCTTGAGCAGAAGGTCTCCGCAAACACAACAATAAGCACACGGGGGGGGGGGATTGGTGTGGGTAAGATTCAGTTGGGACTTAAAGAATCGGAGTAATGGCATTTGAATTTATCTTAGGTTTTCCTTTATCACTTAGTAGCAAAGGTTGTGTTCACACTTCTCTTTACTGTGCACTCACTGTGTTTCTAGTGCTGCATTTTTAATCCGTGTTCACATGATGTTATTCAAAAAGCCTATGTATCCTGTACTTTGTTATAGAATACTGCTGCTGGATGTGTTGTTTCTCAACCAGTTTCACATGCCATTCCTCATTCACCTCTGGCCAAGGTATGGACAACTTTGCATAGGACAAAGACTTGCTCCCCAACCCATAAATGCTCCATGATGTGAACACAAACAGGAGTGTAGTGAAGCCTTGCCAAAGTGAATGGCTAGGGAAGATAGAGCTGTGCAATGCACCAGGGTAAAAGCAACTTCACAACACTCTAAGGCAATAATGTGAACACTCATTTCATGTGTAATTGCAAATGAGTAGGTTGCAGTTCTGTGAATAAGAGAGGGTGGAATGTACATTTTGGAAATTCCATGCTGTGGAATCACAACATTGCAGGATATTGACATCATCATCAATGAACTAATCCTTAGAGAAGTGAGCACAGGATGATTTTCTGTTTAACGCCTGCTCACTCCTTCTGACTTAGCTTTTAGAAACCAAATGGACGGGTGGAACATTGGGTGGATAACTGATCACGCATCACAAAAAACCAGCAACAGGGGAGAGTTTGCATGCAAGAAACGAGGGTTGGGTGAATGCAATACTGTTGGCCTGAGATCTGAATTTCTCTACAAAGGATAAATGCAACATTTGAAGTACTTCCTGTTCCAGTTCCTGTTTGGTGCTAGCATTGGTAGGAATGCTGTATTTTGGGGGGAAATGCTCTGTATTTATAACCAGACACTGTACACTTACCTCCATAGCAAAGTTATCGGAATGATGAGCGAGTGCCTCAATTTGCCTTTTAAAGAGCTCAATCACAGCATCATAGACCAACTTGTACTGCTCCTGTAAAATGATGCCAATAAATCACATGGAGATATGCCACTTTTGTTCATTCATTTCTCTACTTCATCATAGACTTTGAAAGCTATACTGATATTTTCTGGCATACAAGCTAAGGAGCAGTAGTTATCCCCAAAGTTGGGGAGATTCATTTAATAAGTGGGTGTGACTATGCTTCATGCTGAGCTTTGCTGACGTATAAGAGGAAACGGAAGTTCTGGCACTGCTCCATTTTCTGGGACAGTACCTTTTTAATGCGTTAAATATTTCATGGAATGATTGAACATCATTTTGAGAACAGATCATTTCCTGGTGGCAATAAGCATTTGAAAGATTGTGTGTGCCCTTTTGCCAGCCAGTTTATTTGGCACATTATGCACAGAATGCCTTAGCATTTTGAACTTTGATCTCCCTTCTTCTGATAATAGCTGCACCTTTTCCTTTGATGGCTCTGCAGGAGGCTTTCATGCAAAGAGGGCTCTTGTACATTATTGCTACACACACAAGGATTTCCTCGTTAGAGCACAGCAGTGTCTCTCTATAAGGCAAACATGCTTTCTACAATTTCATATAGACTTTGCACGATAGAAAAAATATTTTTTGAACGTACCAGTGTTTGCACTAATAAAGGCCTCTGTGTTCGCATTTCCTGGATCATATTAAAAAGGCTGAAGTTCATTGGCAGAATCTTAAGAAGATGAAGGGGAGAGGAAAGACAAAGAACTGTTGGTGATATGGAATGCCCAGCTCCAACCATCCACTCTGTGTCGCAACACACCTTGTAACTGAATTCATATTTCAGAGTCTTACTGAAGAGTTTCAGTAATTCCTATTGATTGATTGATGGCATCCATACATTACCCAGTCAACAATATCTTCTGGATATTTACACTATACTCTGGGCGTTTATACACATCAGCTGGTGAAAAAGTTCCCATTTCCAGTAACAGCATAACAGACAGCAAAATTTCCCATCTCATGACAGTTATATTATCATCGGTGGGAAGTTCCTTGCCTGACATAGTGGCACATGAACAGTACAAAGATGTTTAACAGGGAAACAAAAACTCACCCCGTCTTTTAGCAAAGTCCACGTATAGTCAATGGCACAGATGACTCCTGTTCTTCCACAGCCCGCACTAAAAGAAAAAAAGACACAAGGGATTGTTGGAGGAAGGGCAAGAACAGCTCTCATTTTCATCCAGCATCCAGCTCTCTTTTTTCCTCCAGTATTTTAATAAAAGAACATTCAACCTTCCCTGAAAATCTCTTAGGGCCCATCCACACATTTGTTTGTCCTGTGATTACTAGTACTTTGTATAAATCTATTATCACAGGCCTGAGAAAGTTTTGGGTTTTTTGTCCTGCTACTTGCCCTGGGAAAACCCGCTTTTTATTGCTGAATTGGAACAAGTGTCAATCTGCAGAAAAACCTAAGAAAATTTTGTCCTTCCCCTGAACTGGTCCTAAAATAGCTCCTGAACGGATTTTTATGTGCTTTCCCAGGAGCTGTATTGGGGGCAGATAATGTCATCCATTCAAATTGAGGTTGATATCAACCCCCAATTTATATTTCTGATCTATTTGCTGAACTCACTTAATTTCTTGCTCTGAACTAAGCGGTATGCATCTTTTAACCTCACTACAGGATTAGGTATTTTTGGACAGCAAAACTAAGAAAACATATTGACTTGGTGGAGGAAACATTACATGAAAATAATCAGAATATAGAATCCACAGAGAGGGGAGATAAAGGAGAAGATGCAAAACTAAAATGATTGTGAGCCTCCAAGATTATAGTTGAGCATTAATACAGAGATTGAGCATTCTCCCTTGGCGTAAAAAAAGAATAAATCTCTACTGCCAAATAGCCTCACCTGCAGTGTACACAGATAGGTACATCACTGTGTGCTTGATAGCAGCGCATCTCCTCTATGAGTTGAAGAATAGGGTCGATTGAGGACGGTACATCATGGTCTGGCCAGTTTTTATAATGGAAGTGGTAGACAGTTCGGCTATCCTGTAAAGGCACCAAAGGAGAAGAAGTGACTCTGATTGATCTCATCCTCATTTGAAGGTGGTGGAAGTAGTGGGTGGGTAATTTGACTGTTGTGGGTACACATGCCACTGTAGCCATTTGAGGATGCAAAGTTAGGCTGAACTGAACACCCTACATATATGCAAAGACGCCATACCTACACCTTTCCATTGAGCATATTCAGATTGTGGCTGTTCAGATTTCCATGCCAATATCCCTATTCCCAGTTCTACATGCTATGAATGCATCAGTGTGACAGATGAGTCCCATTGAACTTAATGGAGCTTAAGCATTTATACCTACGTACAAGTTGTAGACTCAAACTCTTCTTAGGCAAAGATTACTTCCTCAAGTTTCTGCTGGATGCAAGCTCCTGCAGTTATGAAGCATCGGACTCTATTACCACCACCATAAGTGGTGTATTGTAACCACAAAAGGACTCACATAAATGGGTTGATCGGTGGCACCAGCACAGACTACTTCCCCAAGCATTCCTACCATATGTTCCCAGACTTACACTGTTATTCAGCTTCACTTTCAGAGTGCGAATCACATACTCATTTCTCCTCTCTTCGGCCTCCTATAGGAAAACAAACCAGGATGACATTTTCTGCTGGTAAACAGCAACAACTTGCATAAATCAGAATACAGACTATGAATTAAAACAGGCCAGGGGATAAGCATGGTTATACTCACACAGGATATGCAGAAAGGGCCCGTATTGATTGGAGACTCATCCGCATCAACCCAATATCGCTCACATTTCTTCTGTTGGAAAAGAAGTAGAAGGAGACTGTGTTTATCTGTCTCTTGCCTTGTCAACTCTCATATCTTCCTTTCCCTGCCCCCACCACAAAAACTGGTTTCCAGTCAGGGAAAGTTTCAGCCACACAAGTGATGTGTCCAGCTGTTTGGCCAAGCTGGGAGCTCTCAAACACAACACTTCTTTTTTTTTTAAGACATTCGCAGGCTGCCTTAATTGTTTATAGAATTGGCTTGGTTTCTAAGCCCAGCCATGGGAATGTAGGAGGCTGCCTTATGCTGAGTCTGGTCATTGGTCCATCTAGTTTAGTATCAT
Organism: Podarcis filfolensis; assembly: GCF_964270895.1. Classification (NCBI taxonomy): domain Eukaryota; kingdom Metazoa; phylum Chordata; class Lepidosauria; order Squamata; family Lacertidae; genus Podarcis; species Podarcis filfolensis. The sequence goes on from NC_139609.1 coordinate 65,359,910, forward strand.
CTACACCAGCTCTCCATGGTTTTAGACAGGAATCTCCTCCAGTCTTACCTGAAGATGCTGGGGATTGAATCCGGGACCTCCTGCATGCAAGGCAGATTTACCACTGAGCTATGGCCCTTCCCCCAGTGAAGGGCACACCTTGGGCAGGATGTTCAACAACCACTGTATTCTGTGGCTTCTTGTTGAAGCAGGTGATATACTGAATGGGAGGAGGGGAATCAAAACGCTTGCAATAAGAGAACTACTGACTAGAAATACTGGGAAAAGTCCAAGGACAAGGGGCTGGTGCTAATAAAGAAACAGAAACAGGGAGCCATAAACCTATTTTTTTAATGGGAGCTTAAGGAAGATCTGGCATATACACAGCCTGGCACAACTGTGAACCCATTATGAGAAGCAATCTGCACACAGAGATAATGGGTGTATCCGTTGATAAACCATAAAGGACAACTTTAAACTGCTCAACTACGGCCCTATAAAACTTACTGAAGTCATAATTGTCTCAACAACCACTGACAAGTACAAATGACTGTAAATTTCTCTCTCCATGACTAATAGCAGCTCTGAGGCTGAGGGCACAATTTATACCAGGGAACAAAGCATGGAACGAAAGGTTAACCACCACCACCACCACCCCACTTTCCCGCCATGCCATAGCACTCATCCTGCTTATAAAGGAAAATAAAAAATGTTGGGCGCTTCAGTCACGGAATTCCCACATCATAGGTTTGGTGCCAAAGTTGTATCCAGACATGTACTCTTGGTGCTTTTACCTTTTCTCCTTCATTGTCTGAATTTTAAAATTAATACAGGGTTGCGGGAGGGTGTGTGTGTTTGTGTGTGTGTGTATTTTGAGGCAAGAGCCTGAAAAAGTCAAATTCCAGATCTGGGATCATTAAACAGTCTGATTTAGCTTGTACAAAAAGTAGTTCCACCAAGAAAAGACACAAGGGCACACACACAGTCCAAAGAGACTTTTAAAGATTCTGATAATTCAGAAAGGAGAATGGAATGATGGCCAGGAGAGTTAGCACTATCTTATACAGACACCACTTGAGGAAAACACAGATTCTCCTGCAATATTTTGATTATATTGACCTTTCAGGTCAAGTCCAGTTTTGGGACAGAATCCAAATCATCCTTGGCTGCTCTGCCAGATGACCTTCTTTCTTCTTTTTTTTGCAAAGTGCTCAGTTTTACTTGTGATATATTATTTGGTTTTCACTTTATATTTATTTAGCTTTTAGGAAAATTGTTGAATGATTTTTTTAAATGCAAACCTCTTAGAGGTTTTTTTTATTATATTAAGCTCTCTCTCTGTGTGTGTGTGTGTGTGTGTGTGTGTGTGTGCGTGCTATCCATTGGCACAGAGCTTACCTTCCCCATTTCAAATTCCATGCAAGCCATGACCACAACCTGGAGAGATCAAAATAAAAAGACACTTGAGTACAATTCAGCTACACAAATGAAATAGGAAACTTTTCAATACTGGGCACTTCCACAAGGTAGACCTCTGCCAATTTCTTTTCCTTCTCATTCCATTTTTATCATAATATGAGATAGCACGTTTCCATTCACCCCTTTGCTAGTTTTATATTTTCACTGTGGCTTCCGATCCAAACCAGTGGACGGTGCATATCTGATAGTGCCTATTTTGTTCCTGCATAGACCCTTTTCTTTCTCCATACTCTCCACCCCCTGCTTGCTTCACCTCAGCAAGCAGCCACATCAAGAATCAAGCAGGGTGTGATTTTTGTAATTGTCCAGCAACATGCAATGTTTGGTGTACAGTTGCTCCTGCATTTGTTGCACATCTCCTGCACTTGCATGAGAGAAGTGCAATAAGCCAGCCTTTGATTCAGCAAGACAGAGAGAGAAGAAGGAAGGAAGGAGGGAGGGAGGGAGGGGGGGAGTTGCTGGGACATCCCATTTCACTCCAAGGGCCTTTGATGCATCATCTGGGTTTTGTTTTGTTTTGCTTTGTTTTTTTGCAAGCTTCTCAAATGATTGTGGTATGTGTGAAATGGGAAGGTTTTTCTTTTTTCTTTATAGCTTTGGAATTTGTTCACCCAAAAAACGTCTAGCGACAAAATTCTAAACTAGGCTTACACCAGGTGTAAAGTCCCACTTTGCAACGAAGAAAAACAAAACAAATTTCCATGCCCAGCACTATTTCCATCTCCCTTCTCTTCCCACGGGGTCACTAGTTGAAGCAAAAGCACCAACTTCTGCATTGCAGTTCCTGGAGATAAAATGGCTCAGGTGTGCCTACAAGCACTAACAGTCAAACAAGCATTGAGGAGGTGTGGCAGTAGAGCACCCCCCTCCAAAGAAATGCCATGTAACACATGGGGGGGGTGGGGGTTGAGGAACTCTTCCAAAAATAGAACAGCTCCACCACACCCTTGGATTTCCCACGGCTATACCTCCCTTGACAGTACTAATCAGATTTTTTCACAATAAGGGAACAAGTGCATTAACCAGGAGGGAAATTGGGATGCGTACAAGTGACACATGATTCCATATGGCTGCCCCTGCCCTCCAGTGTGTGCATGGGACATGCAAATATGCAGCAAGTGGCTGGTGATGCCTTTGAGCAGAATTGTCACTTATAGAAAATGGCTGTGTGCAGTAGGATGGCTTAGATTTTTTTTTTTAAGTAAGAACTCCTCCTTTTTATATAGCTAGAAGTCTCAAATCCTGGGAACGGAATAAGCTGTACATATTTGATTTGTTTCCCTAATTTGTATGAGCTGCAACCTTTAGTTGCTTATGTAGGATTAGTGGGTTTTGGAAAAACAAGGGATTCAATGTTTAGGCACTTTTAAACTCTACCACCTTGTCCAGAAATTATCCAGCAGCTGTTGTAGCTGTTGACTTTAGGCTCCTTCCACTGTTGCCAAGTCTCAGCATCTGCTGTTAGTGTAATGGGATGGGCTGTTGAATGTAAGCATCACCAGGGAGAGTTTATGTGAAAATGCTCACTGTACAACTGCACATGTGCATGAATGCAAAATGTTGAAAAGAAAACCCATGATAAAGCAGGCTAAAAGCAGGTTGAAACATGAGGAGCAAAGCAGAAAGCAATAGGTATGAATCAGAATACATATTTGCATATCACAATAAGTCATAACCTCATCACTAGTGAAGAAAGGAAACAAACCATGATCTCTGGCTTAGAATTATATTTGAACCAGGAATTGTGGCTTGTTTAACTCCAAACAAACCACAATCTGGCCTGGTTTGCACATCACAAAACAATGGCTTAATATACGTGCATGTGTGTCCAGACCACTTCTCCCAAGCTGATTTGTTACTGCACCACACTGAGCTAAGCCATAGTTTGGATTAGTGTACCATCTGAAACTGGGCTTGTGGCTTAGTTCTCTCCTGACTAAACACAAGCTGTAACCAAGGTCTGTAAACTCCAGACTTAGTGCAACCATCCCTTGGCTTAATTCATTTCATGGGACCCCATCCCTCCCCTGGAAAAAGCAAGCAATGTTTGAATGTAAAACTGTAGGAGTGACTTGTAAGTAGCACTGATCTGGAGCTTACCAGGACTTTATATTCCCAAATCATCCTCCAGAAGTCAACAACAGTTGTGGGAAGGGGGCCCTGAGTAGCTATGTAAGTCTTTGGCTCATACACACCCTAAAAAGGAAATAAATAAAATACAAGTTTTTGTTAAAAAGCATCTAGGTGCAATCCACTCTGGAGTATTTTGTATTTTCCCATTATACTGTTATATGCCACCCCAATCTCTGAACAGTGTGAGATTCCAAGGCACACTGATCAGCGTCTGTGTTTCCTTTTGGAACAATGAGGCACAGCAGAGACTGTGGTGTCTTTATTATATATAATTTATTTACACATATATACAACACAAGCCTAGATGGATAGAATGCAGAGCATTCACATCCCAAGAAGGCCCTGCCCCCTCTATTGCTGCAGCTCCAGATTCTAAGATACCCCAAACATTGTGACTGACCCTCACTGCAGCATAAAACAGGCCACCCATTTTCTGCCCACCCCCCTCCAGCTTGCAAAACAGACACAGAATTCTAACTTTTTTTTAGACCCAGGAATTTTGGGGGACCAAAAACTCGTAACAATATCCTGAAATTGGTTGTGTCATTAACTTCAGAAGGACTGCTAAAAAAAAGGAGGTTGTGTGACTTCCTGCTGTTAAATGGGACAGAGAACTGCTGAGAGGAGACAACTTCCTTAGAGTGCTTCCTTAGTGAGAAAGGCAGTGGAAGGAACTCACGTAGCCTAGGATTAAATTAGAAGCCCAAACGTAAGATATTTCAAAGGCCCTATAACTTTTCAAATATATTTTAATTAATTTGCCACTCCTGGGATCTCTTCAATGTGAGGAGCACTTTCTCCATTAAACCATTTGCATTCTCATATAAACCTGACTAAGGATTGTGGGTCACCAAAGCAGCAATCATGAGTGCTGTTCCAGGCATCACATAGGCCTTTCTAGTTGTCCCACAGCCACCCATTCTACTGAAATTAGGCTTGAAAGAAGCCTTCCATTGTAGCCAATAAGAGGCTTTTTTCAAGCCTAACTGCAGGATGGGGGGCAAATTATTGGAGGTTATATGCAGTTGTGGTCTGTCATTCCTATTACTGACTGATTGCATTGTGTACATGCATATATTATGTGTGTGTGTGCAGTACCCACAACAGTTTTTTCCAGTTTTTAAATGTCTCCAGGGGCTCAATGACCGCTTTAGATTATTAGCATATGCCTGTATTTTTCACTCAGCAGAGCCTACTGTCCATGCGAATCATGTGCGACAGGCCACCAAATGAGGTACTACCTTGATAAAATTGGCATTGATGTAATGAGAGTCTTTGTCAGACGTGATAAGGGAGAGCTTCACTCTGCTGTGGTCATCTATAGGGAAGAGCAAATGAAACAACTTTATATAACTGATCCTAGAACAGCAAATCCAAGTCAAGTTTCACTGTGACAGTTGCTTTGTGAGAGGTCACCCTTAAACCCTTTTGTCACCCAACTGCACAGGCACATTCCAAGCACTTTCACAAGGATGCACTTTTTTTTTAGTGCTGCTCCCCATAATATTTCCTGGCCTGAACAGAAAGAGAGAAAGAAATACGTAACTAGCAGCACAGTTCATGCTCATTTGCATCACAGAATGTTCGGGGGGGGGGGTTGTGCGTGACCTTAGCCTCTTCTGTGCTGCACCAACAAGGATCAAAATAGCTTGTTTTGCATTGTATTGGAGCAAAAGGTTGTTCCTGCCTAAGTATATGCACCACTGGGTATATTTCCTTCTCTGTTTCCTGCTCCCAGAGTGTTTTCATCTCCTGCCACACACCAATCCATCCCTCAACCAAGTCTATTTCCATTTCTTCCACAGAATATCTATATTTGATATTAAATTAAATGGTGTTGATAAATTGTATCTAATAAACTCGGGGTTGGGTCCAAATATCTTCTCACCCAAATGAAAGGCACTTCTACTCATGAATGGGTCAAGTAGCTGATTCGAACATACACAGCTGCAACCCCATGCAGCCCTCAGAAGTGGAGTTTTGAGAGGCTGCTATGGGAAGGAGGATTTTTGGATCCAAGCCTTTGAAAGCCAGGTTTTGTTTAAGTGTGCTGCATCCAATGCTGCAGTTCTGTTCATACAACAGACTTCTGTGCCTGTCATGGAACTTCCTCTTCTGTTCCTCTGCAGCTCTCAAAATCAACTCCAAAGTATTGGAGGACATACACACACACACACACAGAGAGAGAGAGAGAGAGAGAGAGAGAAGATTTTGAGAGAGCATAGTGGAAAGAGAGGAAATGGAAGTCCCATTGTGTGAGAGGAGCTCTGCTTCCACAGTACTGGATACAACTCAGTATATTCAAGAACATTTTCATCTGGCAAAAGGTCACAAGCCACTCTGATCCCCATTTTATTCCTTCACAGGAAGCATCTACTCATGTGAGCAGCTTTAATGCCCAGGAGTTTGGAGAACTCAAGTTGCAGCTTCCAGAATGGCAAAATATAACTTATGTATCGCCAAAGTTGTTACGGCTGAGATCTCAGAGAGGAGTCTATGTTGTTTAATTAAGGGAAGAACTGCAAATTTTTTCAGCAAACATATTTGCCAGCTACTGATAATGCAGGGGTGGTGAGTGGACAGTGAATGTGCTTGACTCTTCCTTGATCTGCCAGTGACAATAGTGCCAAACAACCCCTCCCCAGCTGTTCCACAGTGAGGAGGGGGAGAGAGGAACTAGATGAAGAATTGTGGGAGGAGAAGGATTAAGCCAACTGATGTTCCCCTCTAAATGTTCCCTACCTCTGTAATAGCATTACAAGTAAAATATGAGGTTAGGAAACTGTGTCAGCTAAGTAGTGGGTAAAGGTAAAGGGACCCCTGACCATTAGGTCCAGTCGTGACCGGCTCTGGGGTTGCGGCGCTCATCTCGCTTTATTGGCCGAGGGAGCCGGCGTACAGCTTCCGGATCATGTGGCCAGCATGACTAAGCCACTTCTGGCTAACCAGAGCAGCGCACGGAAATGCCGTTTACCTTCCTACCGGAGTGGTACCTATTTATCTACTTGCACTTTGACGTGCTTTCAAACTGCTAGGTTGGCAGGAGCAGGGACTGAGCAACGGGAGCTCACCCCGTCGCGGGGATTTGAACCACCGACCTTCTGATCGGCAAGTCCTAGACTCTGTGGTTTAACCCACAGCTCCACCCACGTTCCTAACTAGTGGGTAGTTGTACCCTGATCAGACGACAATCACAAGTGAATGAAACAGTAAAGAAAGAGAGGAAAAAGGAATGACTGACCTAAGAAGTCTATCAGCATGCAAAGGTGAACATGAGTCATGGAACCTATACATATTAAGAGCCTTTTTCAGAGAATGGGTATTGTTTTTTGTGGTCAGAATGTGTCAAGGTGACACATTTGTTATGCTCAATGTACATAACCATCACTAAGGTATTATATCCAAACCAAGGAAATAGCATTTTCCCAGTTCTCAGAATGAAAACATTCAGTTGCTGGGGAAAAGAGATTTCAACCCAGCTAGTGCTTCCATAATTGCTGCTTTGACTAATGTCTCACAGGCACCCACTGATTAATCCCTGTGATATCTCCCCTCCTCTAGCTATTGCTATTGACAGGAAGGTAAACAAGCGTTCTTTTAAAAGCCCTTCTAAACTTGTTTGATCATTTTTCTAAGATGTATCAGAAAACATGTATCCTTGTACCAACCTGTTGATGTGTATTGAGTGTGAACCATATACTCATTCTTATTTGCACCCCACTCTGCATTTGTGTGGTGTGTGTGAATAGCATGTTTGCATACAACTTGCCTTGGGTCCAAAGGCAAGTTAATGAAAGGAAAGTTCATGAAAGGAAAGATTCCTCTCCCTATACACAGCCCAAAAGGTCTCTCTGAAGTTTATCCCCTGAACAATATAGGAACAGACATAATGGGCTGCTGAGGAGGGGGAAATTGCCCTCAACATGATAGAACCTGTTACTCTTCTCCGCCTCCCACCCCTGAAGACCTCACTAGAACAAACACTTTACCTGAGATGCAGAGAGGCAATAATGTCCTTAGGTTAATTTAGGATCCAAGCTGTATACATGATATTAATTATAACAAGCACAGGGGCTATTCACACTCCAAGGCTGTGTACACACTCTACATTTTAAAGCACATTCTTTCCTTCAAAGAATTCTGACCACTGACATTTGTTAAGAGTTGCTGGGAACTGGAACTTTGAGAGGGGTAAACTACAGGGCTTTGGGGGAAATAATGTGCTTTAAAAGTAGAGGGTGTACACATCCCAAATACACATCAACTCATACATACAGTGGCTGGAAAGATTAAAAACTACAGTGATAAATATTTAATTCCTAGCTTACATGGCAAGATGTCCTTATACCGGTTCTTGCTGATATTTTCCGGCTGCTCAGATGTAGCCGTTGGGTAGATTTTGTCAGCTCTGTAGGTTGCCGATTGCCTTTTCAGTTTCTGTTGTTAAATCATAAAGAGAGATTACAAAGAACATATAGACAGTGTCACAGGCCTGCATCTCCCATTATTTCCTGACTAGCCTCTCTTGAGACAACCACACACAGAACCAAACAGTCGTCATTACTTTGCAGTGTGAGGCTTCTGAGAAGTGGAAAGTTTGTGAACCAAGCAGGAACCATGCACAGCTCAGGCACATATGTTTCTGATGTGGCTTCATAGAAAAATATTCGCTCCGCAGGCGTTGCACAGGTGTGATGTGGTGGAATAATACACTCTTCAGACACATGTGGAAAATATGAAAATGCTTCTATTGACAAAAGAGAAGAAGCTCAACTATAGCTCTGTTGCTACATTTTCCCCACACAAATACAGGTCCATTCTTCCTGCTTTTGAATTGTCTGGAAACCCAATTCCCATGACACAATAAAATAATCTTTTGTCATGGTTGTTATTGTCATATACCACCCTGGGATCCTCTTCGATGAAGAGCAGCTTAGAAGTTCTTTAAACAAACTAAGCAAATATATACATAAAACAGAGTTCTGAGGATTTAAAAAATCTGAGGTGGCAGGAATATTAGTAGAATTGGAGTACAGGAAACTGCCTTATATGGAGTCAGACCATTGGTTCATCTTGCTCAGTATTGTCTAGGCTGACATGCAATGGCTCTCCGGATTTTAGACTAGCTTCTCTCCCAGCCATACCTGGAGAGGCCAAGGACTGAATCTGAGACCTTCAGCATCCAAATCAGATGCTCTACCACTGAGCTAAATTTAGCCAATTTTGGCACAATTTGGCAATCCTCAAAGCGTTTTATAATTGCCACTGGTTTCCCATCTCATCCCGACCACTGTTACAGAGAGTGAGGAACTACGGTGTGTGATGGTAACTGGCATAGTGTCTATTTACATACATTTTATTTATGGTTTTCAGCTGCTTTACCTTGTCCTGCTCTCTACCACTTTCCATAATATTGCCCAGCACAACAACCAATCCAAAAAAAAGTTAACATTTCATAACAAATCATGACACAAAACATCTGTTCAGTGCAAAACTCAGGGCTGGAAACCAAGCCTTATGAGGAGCGGTTGAGGGAGTTGAGTATGTTTAGCCTGGAGAAGAGGAGACTAAGAGGAGATATGAAAGCCATCTTCAAATATTTAAAGGGCTGTCACATGGAAGATGGAACAAGCTTGTTTTCTCTTGCTCCAAAAGTTAGGACTCAATCCAGTGGCTTCAAGTTATAAGAAAGGAGATTCCGACTAGGCATCAGGAATAACTTCCTGATGGTAAGAGCTGATCGACAGTGGAATGGACTGCCTTGGGAGGTTGTGGACTCTCCTTCTGGCTAGCACTATTAGACAACATCGTGAGATTCACAGAGCAGTTTATAATTCAGTTGAACATAAGTTAGTTTTATTTGCAGACAATATACTTTTGTTTATTTGGGAGCCTCAGACTATAATACCCATCTTGATCCAAATGACAGGCGCTTTTGGTAAAATACCAGGTTATTCTGTTAATTGGTTCAAATCAGAATTGATGCCAATAGGTCAAAATTTATTTACACACTCATTCAAGAAATATCAACCCCCCCCCCCCGAATCTATTTCATATCTAGGTATGTTAATACCAAGAGGTATAATACAGTTAGTTACATTTAATATGAATAAATTAATAAAAGAGGTTTCTTCAGATATCAATAGGTGGAAGTCATTGAACCTTACTCTTTGGGGAAGGGTGAATGCTCTCAAAATGAATATTATTCCCAGATTCATTTATATCCTGAGAAGACTCCCAGTTTCTACATCAGGATCAAAGGTAAATTCGTTATTTAGGAAATGCCTTTGGAGCAACACCAAGAATATCCTTGCAGAGAATGCAGCTACAAATTAAAGGAGGCGGTTTCAGGAGCCCAAGTTTGGAATTATATCACTATGCTTGCCTACTGTCAAGTACTAAATATTGGAATCTCACTGTGGCCTTAATCTTCCGATGTGGGCAATCCTAGAATATATGTACATAGCACCTTTGGTTGGTTAGAAACTACAGTGGTACCTTGGAAGTTGAACGGAATCCTTTTCAGAAGTCCGTTTGACGTCCAAAATGTTTGGAAACCAAGGCACAGTTTCCGATTGGCTGCAGGAAGCCCCTGCAGCCAATCGGAAGCTGCGGAACCCATAGCGGATGTTCGGGTTCCAAAGAATGTTCACAAACCGGAACACTCACTTCTGGGTTTGCAGCGTTCAGGAGCAAAAACGTTCTACTCGCAAGGCCTTCAGGATCCAAGGTACAACTGTATTAGGATCAAAATATTTGAAATCTCAGGTGACTCTGGAAACAATTAAATCACTTTGAAGAATATGGAATATATTGGCTAATAAAAACAAATTTGATCCATTTTCCCATGTTTGTTAAGAGGCCTTGTTAGGAGAGTTGTTAGGAGATCCCTGTTCACCTACACAGATCAACAATTCCCAGAGTTACCTGAGAAGAGGGATTTTTTATGGAGCAGGAAAAATGTTGCAACGTTATAATCCCATAAACACATAAAAATACCTATTGAGCTTTGGGTTCTTGTAGTCCAAAGCTTGACTTTCTTTGTTGCATTGTTAGATGAGCATTTTGGGAATTCTGCATTGTACATTGTTTTTAAATTTTCCGGTTTTTAATTATTTTAACTGTTTGTATCTTTTTTAATCTTCTTGTCACTTCAAAACTTTTTGTATATAGCAACTAACCAACATAAAAATAATAATGCATCTTTACAGCATTGTCACTTCAAAACTTTTTGTATATAGCAACTAACCAACATAAAAATAATAATGCATCTTTACAGCATTGTTAACATCCATTGGGGAATTGTTTTCCCAATTTTTATTTAGTTCTCTTCCAGAACAGTATACACTTTCCTAGTTATTCATGAAATTAATCATAGCTCTGTCATTGCCCAGCCTTATCTTAGTAATAAAAGCTGTTAATAATTTCCATATATCTCTATTCCACTTTTCTACAGATTGCCATGCTTCCGTGTTCTTTATTTCTTTGTTTCTTTCTTTCTTTCAGCCAGCATTCTAGCACCTGCTGTAAGATTGCTAACTGATATCCTGTGTTTCTTCTTTTACACCACTTCACAAATTGTTTAGCAGTTCTACCTGTGGAATTAGCATATCTCCAATTATCTATAATATGACTTTTAAAATGCCTTTCCATAAACCTTTTGTAAGTATGAAGAAAACAATAATCTTTACAATTACATCTCCAACATTTACAGGAGGAAGCAGCATACATTTTCTTTATCGCTGCAGCGGTGTTACATGCCTGCCAGAAGACTCTAGAGGAATTTTCTTTAACAACCATTTCTCTTCAAATTGCAGCCCCTGCGACACAAACGTATTTCCCCTGCACGATAGGCAGTGCTTGAAGAGTTATGTTATCCCACTGTTTTTCATGAGATCAGAAAACCATCTCACTTCTGAACACCGGCATCAGGACTGCTCTCTGTAATTCTCCTTCCCATTGTCTCATACAGCCACACTATACAAGGGCTGCACAGCCACCAATATACTACAAAAGTCATTTATCCAAATTTATATGTATGTGTTTGCATTTATATTGTTCAAAAGAGTTAAAATCCTAGCCACTCTACGGTCTCATTGCGACATAAAAATAAATTATTTAAGTGCAAATACCAGGACCAAACTGGTGAATAATCTTGCACCTTATGACTCTCCTTGCTTGTTCCATAGCCATGACTATCTCCATGTTCCCTGGCTACACACACACACACACACAGAGAGAGAGAGAGAGAGAGAGAGAGAGAGAGAGAGAGAGAGAGAGAGAGAGAGAGAGCTCTTACTTCTGGCCAGGGGTTGCAACTTGAATAAAATATGGGTGAGTACAGGTAAGCCCTGCCCCACATAATCGATTACAAGGCACAGTGCATGCACACCATTTGAATGGCGGTGCCCATCAATTTTGCAGGACCCAGCCCCCTCAGTTATTTTATAGCGGGGGTGCAAGAACCTCAGCCCCAGGAGTCTTGGCTTTCTCTTGATGACTCCCTATAGCTCAGCTCTGACAATCTCCCCTATGCAAAACATAATGTCTAGTCTGTTTGGTCTAATGAACTACTAAGAAGGTGGCTTCCTGTGTTCCCTGGTCTCAGCACTTGAGATCTTCTGCTCAGATTTCCATCCTACACTGAGGCCAGGATGGTCTCCCCTTATAGCAGGGACCTTACAGCAGCAGCAGTAACATTGTGAAATGCCCTAGCAAGAGGGAACCATACTGCTTACTCCTTGCAAACGCAAATAATGATGTTTCAGTTTATTTGAAAATAAACTGGTTTGTTTTTTACCCCCCCTGGCTTTTGTATGGCTTTTGTTGCTTCTTGCTGTTCTTTTTGTTTTTATTGTTTGGTTTCTTTAAGTGTCATCAGTTTACAAGATGTTTTATTAGTTGTTGAACTGCTTTTAGAAATTCATATAAAAAAGGGTCACATCAAAAAAATTTAATATAAAAAATAAGCAAATCAATGGGCAGGATGGGAAGAGAATCGCCAGTCATGCGGATAGAATCTACATGTGCACAGCTTCAACACACTTCACAGCTTTCAACTGACAAGTTAACAGTGGACAAGAGCACAATGCACAAGATCAATATAATGCACACTCCCAACACACCTTAGTCCCTGTGCCCACCATCCATTGCCACCTATTACAGGATTGTCCCATATTTCAGTGTAAAACGCTATGTCCTGTATTGAAGCAGTTCTGTCCTATATTTCAGGTCTCCTCCTCTTCCTCCTCCTCCTCCTCCTCCTTGTCCGTCTGTCTGTCTGTCTGTCTGTCTCTCCCCAAATGCATGTATTTGAGGGATCCTCTCCAAATGCATGTATTTGAAATGGTGTGAAAGGTCATGTATTTAAGCTTTGGGTAGCCAAGCACAGACAGACTTATAAATTTGTGTGTGTGTGTCAAATTCCAGAGGGGCATGTTGTTAGGCTGCAATAGATTGTAATGGATTGCTCTGAAGTCACTTCAGCACCAGATGAAACAAGAAAGAGCCCCCCCCTCAACTGCTCTCCCTACCCCACCCTGTCCTATATTTTGCCAGAACCAAGGTGGCAACCCTCATCCATAACAACAGGGAAGTTGCAGAAATATAACTACTATATTTGTCCAGGAGCTGATGGCCTGTGTGTTACATTTGCCATAGGAAAGTAATTCAAGATAATGCTACCAAAATGCAGAATGAAGAGCCGTGGGTGGGGGAACAGATGAGTCAGAAACTCATTGCAAAACAGTTCAGCAACCCCCACTATGAGAATCATTGAATCACAAAGCTGGAAGAGATGCAAAGGTCATCCGGCCCAACTCCTCAATTGAGACAGAAGCCTTTCGACCCAAACATTCCTAAGAGATTAGCCTAGATTCATTCCATGGGACCCTCATTGCAAGATTCATAGGTCTAAGTTAGTATAAGGCAGCTCCCTGTGTTCCTATGGTGTACTGTTGCTTTAATATATGTAAACTGCCCTGGAATTTGAAATGTGATGTGATGTGATGTGATGTGTGTGTGTAAATGTATTTCTCCCCCAGTCTTAATGGTGTCCAAAACCTACCATTCCTGCATCATACAGTCAAAATGGGCTGAGACAAAAATGGGCTGAGACAAAACTATTTTAAAAATGACCAAGTGAATGAAATCCTAACTGGCAGGATAGTAGCTCTGAAGTTGTTGAAGTCTGGATGATCCATGTCACATTTACCATAGAAATGAAATGGTGGAGGAACTGCCTGAGCTGATCTTACCCTTGGGCTCTTCCCTCTCTCAATAAACAGGATGAATTCTAATAGCTGCTCATTTTGGCGCCTCGAGGGGCTCAAAATCCAACAGGTTCTAGGATAGGGAGGGTGGTGAGGCCATTTTGATGCTCTGCTAACCTCTACCCCTCTGTCCCTGTCAATCTGTCAATCACACTCAACAAGGGAAGAAAGGGAAGCATCACTGGCTTGGATCAACAGGCTGATTATGTATCAAAGGTCAGAAGATGGAGCAAATTTATTTTCTTTTGCTCCAGAAGATAGGGCTTAAACCCCATGGTTTCAAATTTCAATAAAAAAGGATTTCTGCTAAACATTTGGAAGGACTTCTTGTTGGCATTGAGCTGTTTGACAATGGAGCTGACTGCCTCAGAAGATGGTGGCTTCTCCTTCATTAGATGCTTTAAAGCAGAAGCTGGATAGCCATCTATCAGGATGATGTAATGATGGATTTCCTGCACTGGCAGGGGAACTGGTTTAGATGAACTTTGAATTCCCTTTCAACTCTCTGATTCTGTTATTGCAAGGCCTAAGCAAAGGAAGTTGCTTTTAATGCCAGGCCTCAAGAAGGGAACATTGGAAGCAAGAGTGTGCGTGCCTCTCAGCATTACCTTGCCACTGAGTAACCTTCACACATATGACATTAGGGGGTATGTGTCCTACTTTATAGAGGACAGTCCTCTATTTCAAAGTCTAGTTTAAAGAAAAAGAAAAAGAACCACACAAAGTAAGAGGAGGGGTTCTGAAGTTGCCCATCAACATTTAGTTATCTGGACCACCAACCAAGCAGGCACACAGGTCATCTGATCACAGTCTTCCCCATCAAGGTGAAAAGCACTGTATTTCTTTTTAATTTATAATAATAATTTCTAAATTTGTGTCTCTGTATAGCACATGCAAATCTTTTTTCAAACTGATGTCACTCTTTATTCATGAATCATAAGTAGTCACCCTAAAAGACAGAGTTCCCAGGAGGAAGAAGTGCTATCTTTGCCGATTAATCACTGCCAACATTCACTAATCCAGGGGTATTGAGTATTGTGCTGTGTGGAATAATTCAGGTTTTCTCGTGGCTGTGTGAATGGACTCACGCTTTCCTAGCAGAAAAGGAAATGAGGGAAGAGCTTGGAATTTCCTCCCACTATAAAACTGGGGCAGGTCTTAGGTGGGGTGGTAGATGCTGTCCTGTTGCCAGTGTAAGATTCAGCTGTAGTCCAGTCAACTTCTGAATATGGAAAGAGGGCACCATCTTGTCCTTCACATCAAGCATCAAAATTTCTTTGACTAGCCTTGCTCCCCTTTCATTCCAGTTGCCTGTACACCCTCAGCCCCACAGGACTTCATGCCTTGGCGGAGGGAGGGGGGAAAGTTGTATCACACAAGAAGCTCTGTGGGCATTTTCACAAGCAATGCTAAGAATGCTTTTCAGTCTGGAATGAGTCACTTGTGAATGTTATTGATATGCATGCTCCAGGATTTCAAGGGCAAGTCCTGTCTCATGAACCTGTTAGAGTTATTTGAGAGAGTCAACAAGCATATAGACTGAGGTGGTCAAACTGATGCAGTGTACTTAGACTTTCAAAAAAGCTTTTAACAAAGTACCTCACCAAAGGTTCTTGAGTAAACTTTGCAGTAATGGAATACAAAGAGAGGTCAAGAGTTAGGGGTGAGCTTTGTGGTGGCCAAGTTTGCTGATGATATGAAATAGTTCAGGGTCATTAAAACAAAAAGAGATTGTGAAGAACTCCAAAAGGACCACTGTAAACAGAGGGCTTGCCCAGAATTCCCTTTGTACCGTGTTTTTCAGGCACAGGCATTTCCCACAGAAAACCACCACTGCCATTTGTTCCGATTCAGCAGTAAAACATGGGTTTTCCCAGGGAAAAGCAGGACAAAAAAAATATATGTCCACTTTTTCTATGTAATTAATATAGAAAAGATTTTCTCCCTCTCTCATAACATTAGAAGTTGTGGACATCGAATGAAGCTGAATATTTGGAAGAATCAAGACAGGAAAAATAAAGTTATTATCTGTGCAGGGCATAGGTTCGATACAATACGATACGATAATCTTTATTGTCATTGTCCCATACAGAACAACGAAATTGAAAAAAATCTACATCAGACATTCAAAAACCAACAAGCCTGCTATCCCAGCCTGGTTAACCCCCTAAAAACTCTGATACCCCATAATTAAATACAATATACTCCCACAGAGACTACCTTACACTGCTTTTAAAACCAAAATTGCATTTGGTTAAAAACTGTTTCTCAGGTGGCTAGTCCTAGTCTTTATAACCCTGTATCTTCTTCCAGAAGGCAGAAGCTGAAAGAGATAATTTCCGGGGTGCGTACTATCCTGCACTATCTCTGCAGCTTTCTTATGACACCTGGAAGCATAGATTTGATCCAAGGTGGGATGAGTGCACCCAATTAGGTAAAGTCACTTCTCCAGGAGACAGTGCTGGTCACCAACTTTGGTGGCTTTAAAGAAGATTAGGGAAATTCGGAGTGGACAAAGCTATCAATGGCTACTAGCCACGCTGGCTAAGTTCTACCTCTGCTGTTGCTGGGAATTGCAGGTCAGCAGAGTCCTATTGTACTCATGTCCTGCTTGTGGACATCCCACAGGGATCTGGTCTGCTGCTGTGAGAACAGGTTGTTGGACTAGATGGGCCATTGGTGTGATCCAGCAGGTTTGGTGTGTGGGTGTACAGAATAAAACTGCTTTAAATTGGACTGGCATTCTAGGCAATACAGATTTTTCATCTGCATTAAAAGTGAGAAATACAACCTTCTCCCCCCAAAAACACAAACACAAAAATGAAGAAAATCACTATTCTTAAACACTTTTTTTCACTGATACCCCATGTAGGCTTTTGTATTCATAAAATACTGGGTTGTACTAGAGTGAGCGTCTTTCAGTCTGGCACTCTAGCGTGAGGACTCATGCCAGAGCACCGGACCATAAAATGGGACATATCCAGACACTTGGGGGGTATGCAATGTATCCTGCAACCCACCAAACACTTCCAGGTGGCTGTACGTCCATTGCAGGGCACAACCGTGGGGGACAAGCTGTCCTTCAAATAAATAATGCCTGCCACCTTCCTTCCTTTCTTTCTTTCTTTCTTTCTTTCTTTCTTTCTTTCTTTCTTTCATTCATTTAACAAAACACATATATTGCTTGTTTGTAACAAAACCTCTAAGCAGTAAAAAAATATCAGTTTTAAAAACCATTTGTAGTCTTCTCATGGGAGGCCTCTGATAAGTCTTGATGGGTCAGACTAAAGGCCTGTCTGCCTATCTTCCCAAATACCTATGGGAAGCCCCTGCTGCCATCACTCTATCTTGTGGCAGTGAATTTCATAGTTTAACGAAACCCAGAAGCCTCACTCCCTGACACTCTCTCCCCCTCCAGTTTTAGCCAAATCATGCTTCCGCCACTCTGGGTAGCCTTCTAAACATAGATTCTAAAGATAGGACTGACTTTTGATATTGGAAACATGGGGTACCTTGCCCACACCCCAGATGGAGGTCCGCTATGCGTTCCCCAGAGTACCCTGCTCTGCTCCACCTCCTTACTGTTCCTGCAGTTCACCTGCCCTCTTCAAGAACACAAGCAAGGAGGGGTAATTTCCAGAGAGGTAGCTGCATTAATTCGTTGTAGCAAACCAACGAAGAGTTATGACACCTTAAAGGCTGTCATATCATGGCATAATATTTCATGGACTGCAGTCCCCCTTCATCAGATACATGATCCTAAATTGGCAAGCATATATGTGCATGATTTGGGGAAATGGGGACATACTGAGGTCAGAGGGATATAAAATGGAAAAAGAATACAGACTCTGACAATTCTATTAAAAGCTAATGCATAATATAATGACCATTAAGAAAGCATTGGATGTCTTAGCATTGGACAGAGGAGGCAGATTGGCAGACTTTACTCCTGCCCTCTCCTCCTGGGCAGTGGTGCACATTTGGCTCAAAGGGAATGTTGCCTGTAGCATGGAGGTGGAAGCATTTTGCCCAAGGGCCCCCCAAACATGGTGTCAACACTGGCTATGTGACCATCACAAAGGCGAAAGGGCCAGGATCCCCACTAGCCCCCATTGGCCACCTGTAATTCCAAACACTGTTTTTATCTCCCCGTGTTAGTAGGAAATTAGCAGCAAATGATTTTGCAATCAAGCCAAAAGCGATAGTAATACAGTCTCACAAGAAGAAACAGGAAGGACCTAGTTTTGAAACGGTAAAGCACGTAGGAGCCAAACAGTTAAATACTTTTGCACCTTCGCTCCTTCAATGCTGCTTCAACGGTGCAGCTAATTGTTTACAAGCTAGAAGACTCAACAATTGTTAAGCCGCACATTTTCCACAGTAGCTGAAGGCTTCCCCTTAGAATGAATTCAGACTGAGAAATATCGCTGCTGTTTACTTACCAAAAATTCTTTAGTGAACTCCTCTTTGTTGAGCTTTCTGCTTTGGGCTGTTTCCAGATTTTGCGTGATAATTTCTCTTTGATCCATTCTGTAAAACCAGGTGAAGCTGAACTGTTAGAGATAAAGATGGACATGACAAGGTCATGCTTCAGTGGAAACTACAACGAGGGGGGGAAGTTCCTGTCGAAGTCTGTGGTTTACTTACTTCATCACAAGACCTAAAGGAAATTAGTATGTGTGTAGCACCCACTGTGGGGAAATTAAAGAATTATTCCACGCTGGGCCCTAGTGCCTCCCTTTATAAGAATGAAATAATACATCGTTTTTCAAAGACAAAAGGCATTCTGCTTTGCTTGCATTGATTCTGCTGGACTTGCCGCTCAGATTAGATTCTTGAGAACCAGGTCATCCTTGGTCTGAAGCAATTTCCACTTGATGAACTGGAAAAATCTCCCTATAAAAATCAGCTCCAGAAAAGCTGATCTGATCCCTGATAGAGGCCACCAAAGGGATCATTACCAAGGCTCTCTTCAATCACCACTTTGAAATATCTCTGTGTAGATAAGCAGCCTTCTCATTCATCCATCTCCCCCTGGAGAGGCGGCTTAACTTCTAAATGCATTAGTCACGCCTCAGCCCTAAACTTTGCCGGAAAACTCCAAAACATTCAGTCATCGCCGCCCTTTCACACGGCCTGGGATGAACTTTGTGAAGCCACGTCAGAATCAGACATTTATGTTAGAATGTTGAAGTTACACAGGGGTCAATGAATAAGAGACTAGCCAGTTCCTGGAATGCATGCTGTCTGAGTGACTGTGCTGTGAACATCCATACACTGTCCAGAATATCTTTAGTCAATCACTGCTTTTGGAAAACTAACTAAAAACAGAATCCTGGTTATCCTTCCTACTTAACTCACAAAAATACTATGCAAGAAATGCAGAGCTTTTCCGCCAAAGGGGAACATGGCCCCCAGCTGTTTATTGGCTTCCATATGTGGATGACTAATAATTGTGATTTCCCATGTGCTGTGGAGAAAATCAGATAGTCAAAATAGAATCTAAATAAGGCAAAGTTTATTCCTCTCCAATTTGGCTTTCACCACAAGGGGTTTTGACGGAAGAAAGCACATATCAACCCAACACCATTTGCTGTTGATTAGAAATGATCCCAAGCATCAGCACTGAGTTCAAATTTTCATATTAAAATGGGAAACAACATCTCACCTATAGCTGGACAATACTGAAATTCCAATAACATTCTTGTCAGCAGAGAATTTAACAAACAAAATATTTTGAATTCACCCGATGAAGGGCCAAAATACAAACTGGCCCTTTGTTTTAACATAAAGAATGCCCTTCCAGTTCACATGAGAAACAATATATATCATCCACAACAGTAAGCAGATCCACACCATACATTTAAAGCACCATACATCCAATGCACATTCAAACCACATGACTTTCCCCCAAAGAATCCTGGAAGCTAGGGCTGAGGTAGAAATTTGATTCAGGTAGCATTTAAAGGTGAATCTATTCAATTGCACTTTTTGAAACAATATGAGAACCAAAACACAGCCATCTTTTGAAAGTCATAGTTACCCGGATTTTTAAATGCAGTTCTCCAACCAAACCATTGTGGAAATGTGCTTAAAAATGAATATATTAATGAAAATAACATAAAATTTTATGGTAGTAGTGCAGTGCTTCTCAAACTAGCTGATGTGGTGAACTGGCAGTTCCTCGCCCCAATGTGCTAGGAACCAGCAGCATATTTGTGCCATATTTATTATCAGATTTACATAGGCAACTGTCTAAAATAAAAATAGTAGCAACACTTAGCACAGAGCAAAGGTAGCTAATAATAGCAAAACAGGGCAGGCGCACCTGACATGTGGCTTCCAAATGTTGCTGAACTACAACTCCCATCAGCCCTTCCTGGCATAGCCCACAACAAGAGACTTTTCCCATACATTTAATCACTCTAACTGTTATGTACTGAAGTTCTCACCCTGGGCAAGCAGGGGGATACTGTAGATAGTTATGCAAATAAGGGATCGAAAGTAACGTTCAGTGATTGGATAGTTTTAGAAAATTGTTACAGTTACATGGTACTGGAGCTCTATATAAGCAGGCTGACTGAACCCTTCAGCTCAGTTCTGTCCTGGATTGTGAATAAACAAGAGCTGTTTGAAGAATCACTGTGTCGTCTGATATGTTCACCCACAACTTAACACTAACCCCACCCTCACTTCTTTCATTCCATAAAGGAGTCAAGACTCTGGACCTGGTGTGTTTTTCCTTTTTCTAAACAGCAAATCTCCTGTGCTGAAGAGAGGGAGGAGAAATATTCATGTTCAAGTCCCCCCCCCCCCCCGCCCCACAGCTGCGAAGTTCTCTGAAGAACCCTTAAACTACCTTTCAGGGCTGCACTGGGAAGATGAAATGAGCAGGTATTGCCATCCTGGGCTATTAGGCTAAAAATAAACTACTAATAAAAATTGGCAGTGCACTTTCGCTTGACACATTCCTCTGTTACTGGGAATATGGCTTCTAATCAAGTTAATAACTGCAGTTTTCCTTTGCCAGATTTTGCATTTTAGCCACTATAGGATAGATTGTTTTAAATTGCAGCTTACAAAGTGGATTTTCAGTGTGCGCTTCTTATAGATATCTCATAGAATCATAGAGCTGGAAGAGGCTGGGGACTATCTAGTTCAATCCCATGCAATGCAGGAACCTGCAACCTTGGTGCTATCAGCGCCACGCTCTAACCAACTGAATAGTGAGCTCTCTCTCAGTGCTATGTGCAGGGCTTCCTTGCAGGAGCAGACCTCATGAAGCAAGAAAAAAAGTCTTCACAGAACTCAGATGCACCAGAAAAGGCCGAGGGATTGACTGAGAGTCAAACCCGGTTTTATTGGATGCTTTGAAACCAGGGCCAGCCCAAGACATTTTGTTGCCGGGGGCAAAGGACAAGACTGTGCCCTCCTCTCATGCCACATGCAGAATCTGCAGTTACTTCATCACTGGCCTCAGACAGTGCCCACCACAGTGAATAGCAGGCTACCTTAGGTCCTGTGGAGCTAGCTTAGGAAGCTTACAGGGGACTGCAGAGCTGGTCCTATTTGAAATAACTTGGTAGAAGGAAGGGGAGTGATTTTATGATGAGGCCTCACTTTGGGCAGCAGATTCTAATTGGAAAGCAGCTCTTTCAACTTTCATCTCTGCATATCACAAAACAAAGTTATAAATGAAGAGGGGAATGGTATAATTTTGATATGTTTTCCCCATTTCCAGTGCAAAATGTCTAGGTCGGCCCTAATGTTTGACACTGAGGCATCTGCCTCAGGCAGCTGATACTGGGTGTTGTGAAAGGGCAGCAAAATGTATTGGACCAGCCCTTCTAAGGATAGCTGACCTTCCAGGGTCAGAAAAGTCACTTATCCTGTTTCATTCTTTAGGGCTGCTAAAGAAACTATATACATGATACAGCTGAGCCTAACGAGTAAGATGGGCCTCATATCAGGAAATGAGTCCTGACAGGACAGGACCTCTTTTTTCCCACAAGGGTAGGGTAGGGACATGTTTAAACAAGGCACTGCAACTGTGCCTTTAATGTCAGATTGACATGCAAACATTAACAAGAGGTCTTTCAGCAGTTCATACCACTGTGGGTGAGAACCTAGATGGGTTGGAGTGTACAGCAAGCGTAAAAGGTGTTATGGAGCTCAAAAGCCACGAAGTGAGAGTCTGTTAGCACAGAGTGGGGCCCTCTGTGTAAGAAGCAAAGGGGGAGTGAAGGCTGGCAACACTGTCCCCACCGTATGGTAATCGCAGTGCCTGGAGACACACAGTCAGGTTGTGTATCCGCAGGCAGTGACCAGAGGTGGAATGACTACTGGGAGGAGCACAGAGAGAAGAAATGCCATGGTGTACTTGTAGCACGAAAACCGATAAACATGTCTCTCCCACATCAGTCTCTACAGCCACAGCAAGCACTGTAATTCTCCAGCATTTTGACACATACACCAGTGTGGTTAAGAGCAGTAAACTCGTAATCTGGTGAACCGGGTTCGCGTCTCCGCTCCTCCACATGCAGCTGCTGGGTGACCTTGTGCCAGTCACACTTCTTTGAAGTCTCTCAGCCCCACTCACCTCACAGAGTGTTTGTTGTGGGCGAGGAAGGGAAAGGAGATTGTTAGCCGCTTTGAGACTCCTTAGGGTAGTGATAAAGTGGGATATCAAATCCAAAACTCTTCTCTTCTTCTTTACCCCCAAAGGCGCAGCAGATGGACAGACGCCATCAATAATCCAACAACATAGAATCATAGAATCATAGAGTTGGAAGAGACCACAATCTGAAGGAACAAACTGCAGGTTCCCTATTCCAAATTTAAAATGACAATATACTGTAGAATCACAGCAAAGAAGTAGTTTAAAACAGAGAACTGAAAAACAATCAAACACAGAAGTAACAACGTAAGCTTCTTCAGTGAGGGAGTTCCTTCACCTTGGCTCCACCAACTACCAAGGAAAACCTATAATGCATCTCAGTCAGTGAGCAGTGGAGCAAGAGCTTCCAACGATGAACACAATGGGCAGCTGAAGAAGAAGGTCTTCCAAATAGTCAGATACATTTAGGGATTAATGGGTAACAGCCATCACCCAGAATTATTCCCAGAGTCCCCCCCCCTTTCCTTGTTTGTAATCTGCATTTCTGAGTGCAATTTTGAAAGAAGAAGAAAAAAGCACGTGTTTGTATGTGTGTTTGATTTTAAGTTTTGCAAAAAATACATAGAAGTGGCTTTGCCCTGGTGGCTGGTGCAAACTTAAGGGGACATTAAATGTCTGGCAGGGAGAATTCGGCAGAGAGGAAGACTTGATAGCCCCACTTCCCTTCTGAAGATGCTGTGGCTCTGTGGTTGGTGCTTCTGTGAATCATACTTCTGTGAATTATCAGGTATAACTTCATCTGGTCAGAGTTAGAGGGCCATTAGATGAGCAGCACAAGAGAGTGTCTACTTCCTAAAGCAAGAAAAAGTTCAATGCCTGGATGATTCTTCTACGGGTTTGTTCATAGACAGTGCGCAAGATGAATCGCTGTTTCACCCTTTGGATTTCTTTGTATGTGGGTAAGAAAAATATTTTGGAACAGATCTTATCCAGAAAGGTTTTCATTTACTCTGATTTCCAGATGGGTAGTCGATGCAGTCAACCAAATTATGAAAGGATATTAAGGGCACTGCAATCCTGAGCAAAGGAATATTGAACTGGTAGAATAGGGAAAAATGGCAGGGCTGCCTTGCCCATGAGGCGAGGTGAGGGTGTCACCTCAAGAAGCAGATCCGGACCAGAGGAATGTGCCGATCGCTGCTGCTGCTTCCTCTGCCACTGTGCCTGGGCCAATGTGGCTGCCCCCCCCCCCCCGCTGCTATGGTGCTCCTACAACTGTGCTTTCCCTGCCATGCCTATGGTGTGGTGGCAATAACAAGGCAGAGAGGGTGCAGTGGCACAAGCAAGGGCACATTTGTGGTAGGATGGGTATGGATTGAGGGGGGCGGCATTTAGCTTTAAGCAACTTTCTGTTCCATCCTATCTTTTGATGGTGTTTTTGAAGATATAATTTTTCAGGATATGAACCCCGAAATTTGGCATCTTCTCCAAACTTAGGCCAAAGTGCTGCAACCATTTTGCAGCATTTTACGGTGCAAACACCACATTCTGCAGAGCCCCCAAGCTGAGAAATTTATGCATCAAACCGGGGTTCATAGTTAACTCCTCCCCAAATCCAACATTGCCTGATTTACTCCAAACCTGTGCTAAAGTTTTACAATTGCTTTGCTGTGTTTTGAAGCACAAACGCCAAGCTTCTGGTGCCCTCCCCCCAAAACAGAGTAATACTTCAAACCGGGCTTTGGACTGAATTGGACAAGGTTGTATTTTAAAGTCCATTCAATATTTGTCAAGGCCCATACTCAGAGCAGCTTCACAACATAAAAATGCAGAAGGGAAAATATATCTGTCACAGGTCAATATATTTTCATATTTTTTTTCAATTTATAGAATGCAATTGTGAAAATACAGAGCATTTCAAAAGGGTTCTAGTTCCAAAATCTGACTGTTCCACTCTACTGCTTACCCCAAGAGTGGGGAACCAATGGCCCTCCAGTTGTAGGTGGACTTTGATTCCAGCCAGCATGGCCTTTGGTCAAGAATGATGGTCGTTGTGTAGCACCCTGCTTGTGGTTAACGCTTAGCTGGAATGAAATATTCAACGCAGCAATAGAGAAATTAAAATAATAATTTATTTGTCAGACAAATAAATGAGAGACACAGTGGTATATGGTTACCAAAGCTCTGCCCACTCCAGCCCTGATGGTCAGCACTTATATTTCCTCAGCCCAGCCCCCTTGCTCCTCCTTTGGCTGCCTCTGTCCAATCAGCCTGGTTGAAATTCCTATTGGCTGTTTGCTAGAACCAATCATAAAAGATACACCCATTTCCTATTACCTTTTATGGGAGACAAAGAGCTATATTTCCTTCTATCTATAAATGGCAAACAAGTAGCCATATATCTTACATTTGCCTCAACAAGGCACCTTAATTACCAGATCACCTTTTGCCCTTCTTGCCCTATCGCCCTCCAAAACAGATGCTCATTCTGTCTTAAACAGAGATCAGAGATCTTGGGTTCACATTCTCACACACCATCAATGAAATAAGAATCTAACATAAGAATCTAACATTTCTTACTTTCTAAATCCTTTGCATAATTACATTTAAGCCAATATATTTCATACATAACATATATAGATTTTTAGAAGCAAAGGCCTTTTCAAAGTAAAAAGGAACTTAGTAAAAACACTTTCCAAAAGCAACCCCCCTTTCAAGCCAGCTGCTGTTTCTATTAGCTCTTGCCCTTTAACCTTAGGAAAATGTGGCTCAAGTCTCTAATGGGAGACACATGGCATTATATTTTGTTAAACAATGAATCCTACTATTTACCAACTCTTAATTAGTGCTTTTGCAGCTTGATTGTATTCTGTAGGGTCAGTAACCTAGTAACCTTTGCTCCCAGCCTGTAATTCCCTTTTTACAACTTTGAGAATTTTGGCTCCTGCTATAAATAAATCAGGGGGGCCTTTGTCCAGGAGGATAAACATCTGCCAAAGTCTTTTAGCCAGTTGGTCTTCTGCCTGGCATAAAAACACACAAGCATCTGCAAATATATATATATTTTAAGCTCATTTTAAAATACAAGTCTTGATCAGATGCCTCAGTTGTTGTTAAGTTGTGGGCGAACATGTCAGACGACACAGCGATTCTTTAAACAGCTCTTCTTTATTCAGATGCCAGAACAGAACTAGGCTGAGGAGCTCAGTCAGCCTGCTTATATAGAGCTCCAGAACAATGTAACTGTTGCCATTTTCTAAAACTATCCAATCACTGAACGTCACTTTTCGATCCTTCATTTGCATACAAAACTATCCAATCACTGAATGTCACTTTTCAATCCTTCATTTGCATAACTATCTACAGTATCCCCCTGCTGGCCCAGGGTGAGAACTTCAGTACATAACAGTTGTAGTCCGGCAGCAAGGACCACAGGTACCTGACCACCTAGGCTTTCCTAGTGGAAAAAATTGAGCAACCTTGAATGAGCAGGACAAAATGGGACACACACACACCGTAAATATATTTTCAGTTTTTTCCGTAAGGAGCCGTTAAGAAACATCATAACATGAGAGGACTACTATATAGCTGCAGCAGAGAATGGAGGCTGATTCACATTTAGTATGATGCAATTACCCAGTTACATTTTTGACATATCACCCCATGTTTTCCCCCCAACAGATTGTTTTACAGCATTCATTCAGAAAAATACAGAAGAGATAGCCACAGAGGGGAGAAGCACAACAATAACTTGCTTCTATGATATGGAATACAGATTTGACAATAAATATTGGTGCCGAGGAAGTTCCCGAACATCTTGTGATATTTTAGGAGAAACAAAGAAGTTTGTAAAGTGGAACTATAAAAGCAGATTGACACTCCTTGATAACAGGAAAGGCGTCTTTTGGGTGACAATGCACCAACTGACAGAAGATGATTCAGGAACATATTGGTGTGGAATTGATAGGCCTTTTGCTGACATAATGACTTCAGTGAAACTGAAGGTAAATAAAGGTAAGGTGTCATATGAGTCTCATCACTGCCTTTATTGTTATAATGCAAATAGAAATAAAGTTCTTGTTGCCAGCTCTGATGGAGTAAGTCAGCCTCGTAAATACAGTAACTACATAAAAGTTACCAGTCTCCATTTTTTTTATACTACCCTGTATTTTCATGCTGGCCAAACAGGAAGGGATGTCCTTTCCTCTGTGGTAAGCATTAAAGCCTTGTTGTTGTTTTAAAAAGGACTTCTACCAAGTAGACTGGTAGAGGAGGGACAAAATGGCAAAGTGATCTGTCCCCTCTCTGCAAGTCTCCACCATTTCTGTGCTTGGTTGTGGACAAAGAAACTTTCCTTCTTCTACATTTGGAATTGAAACCAAGAGGGCTGGCAGAAAAAGGACAGAACAATGTATCCTTCCACTGCTAACCCTTCTCCCTTGCCAGCATAGAATTCCATGCACTCATCTGCATAGAATTTCTGGGCACTTAGGGCTACCAGGAGGGTTGTTAAATACAAGGCTGGATTACTCAGTAGGCACCAGTCATGTTACATTAGGAAGGCCAAGGAAAGTATGCATAGTTTCCTCCAAAAACTGACATTCCAGTTACATATATAACTGGAGCAATTAAAGATTGCATAGAACTTCCCAGTAGTTTATGCACTTACAGTGCAATCTTATACAAGCAGTCTTCGCCTGTTCTCATTCATGCTGCTAATAACAAAGTGTCACACACCTAACCTTAGATCACACGAGTAAGGTATTCAGTTGCAAATCTCCATTTTACAGGTAGGTAGCTGTGTTGATCTGCCAAGCTCATACCAATAACAAACTTAGTTGGTCTCTAAGGTGCTACTGGAAGGAATTTATTGTTTTGTTTCAATCTCCATTTTGTGGGAGTTGTCTTTTGTTCTCAAGCAACTAAAGACAAAGATGTGCAAATGTGTCTCTCCTGGAGAAAACAGCCTCAGGCTGGAATACAAGCTAATGGAATGGCTGTGGAATGGCTGTCATGCTGCTACTCTGGCCTGTATTGATTGCTCTAGCCATTTCCTTCTCTATGACATGTTATCCTACTAATTTTTTAAAAAACAACATGTTCTTTATAATTTTTCTTCCCTCCCACCCCCATTGCAGTATGGGGAGGAGCAATCATGACCACTGAGGGGAGAGGAAGTGTTTAACTTCCCACATGCCATAGTCTTAATATAAACCACAGGTGAGGGTTTTTTGGGGGGGTGAGGTGGGGCTGATTGCAGTGTTTGGTATTGTTTGGTTGCTGGCTGAGTAGATAGGCCCTGGACTATACCCACATCCCAGCTCTTATCAGGCCATGACATGCAATTCAACGTCTTCCCCGGTCTATTCTAAGGTTACCAGTTTTTTTTCAATGAATCCGAGGACACTTTTCAACTTCAATGGATTTTGTATGGGGACTGATTTGTAAATCCAGGGATTGTCCCCGGGAAACGAGGACCTCTGGTAACCTAAGTCTACTCTGGCTCGTCCCCATTTGTTGCTGAGGACAGACCACTGATGGCAGAACAGGTATCCAAGCTTCCATGCCTGCAATGGGGAGACTTGCCAGAACAAAAATCCTCTTCTGCCTCCCTCTCCCTGACAGTTAGAAAGATCCACTTTACCTTATGGCCACTCTGAAGCCGGTTCCCGAGACTCTAGGATCGCACCCTAAACCAATAATTATTTTTCATTATTCATTGCTTGCACAGCTAATAACCACAAATCATTTCTATAGTATTTTTCAGTGTAAAGAGTGTGCTACCTTTCTCATAGCACAAGCAATTTGCCCAGGACTGTAAATATAACAAATTATATTTCATTGCTATTTTTCAGCTCCTACAACACATCGCCATGTGCAAACCAGTCCACCCTCCACTCCCTTATCTGCAGCTGAGGTTACTACAGCTTTCCCAGATATTTCTGATTTTAATTTTAACGCATCTCTGTTTTCTAATGCCGCTTGTCATCATAAAGTCACAGAAAGGTAAGTGCCATCTAATCGTAAGATTATATTTGGTGGCTAACTTTGCATAAACAGAATCCACATTTTGTTTCTAAATCAACCTTTTATTTCTGCTCTGGTGTGCATACTAGAAACAATGAGCCCCAGTTCATTCTCTGCCACATTCCCAATAAAGGAGACAATGAAAAAATGTTGTGCTTGCCAGTTTGGGGGTAGGGATACTCTGATTGGGTTTGAAGACAAAATTTGGTAAGTTCCCTTTGACTTAATCAGTGAGGGTTAAAATTGCATGTAGAATAACATCTGACCATAATTAGCAAAACTATTTATGTGTCTTAAATGCATCACTTTTATGTGACTTCAAAGTATCACTTTGAAGGACTGGGAAGTTCAGCCACCAACACCCACTTCCAAACCTTATCTCCTCCACTCATGCACCTGCTATTTGCACTGATAAAATGATCTGTGCAAGTTGTGCTTAGCATTTCCCTGGGCCTAAGGCAGGCACCCTGTTAAGCCGTTGCTCCATGTGTTTTATGATTGTTATCTGCTTTCTTGCTGGAGGCAAAAACTAGCATTTAACACCTTTTGTTCTGCATCAATCAATTGTGGGGGTGAGGGGTCCACAGTTAAGGCATACGGTAACTACAACGCGGGTGGCGCTGTGGGTTAAACCACAGAGCCTAGGACTTGCCAATCAGAAGGCTGGTGGTTCTAATCCGTGATGGGGTGAGCTCCCGTTGTTTGGTCCCTGCTCCTGCCAACCTAGCAGTTGGAAAGCACATCAAAGTGCAAGTAGATAAATAGGTACCACTCCGGCAGGAAGGTAAACGGCATTTCTGTGCGCTGCTCTGATTCACCAGAAGCAGCTTAGTCATGCTGGCCACATGACCCGGAAGCTGTACGCCGGCTCCCTTCGGCCAATAAAGCGAGATGAGCGCTGCAACCCCAGAGTCAGTCATGACTGGACCTAATGGTCAGGGGTCCCTTTACCTTTTTAATGTTCTGATGGAAGCTGTTCAGAATGGCTGGGGCAACCCAGTCAGATGGGTGCGGTACACGTCAAAGTGCAAGTAGATAAATAGGGACCGCTCCGGCAGGAAGCTAAACGGCGTTTCTGTGCACTGCTCTGGTTCGCCAGAAGCGGCTTAGTCATGCTGGCCACATGACCTGGAAGCTGTACACCGGCTCCCTCGGCCAATAAAGCGAGATGAGCGCTGCAACCCCAGATGTCAGAATGGTAGTGTGTATCATCACCAGGAGAGTAAAAGCTTATCTTTCCCCATCACAACATACAGTGCTCATAATGGTTAAATTTCCTTTAGTTGAAACTCCAGTTTAGATACGACTCCAGTTTGTAATTTACTTTCTTGCAAAATCAGTAAGAGCAATGGTTTAGGATTTCCCCCTTTCCTCCTCTGTTTTAGAAACTGGAATTATAGCCCATGGGGTATTCTACGCTGGGTGTTCATGGTTCTTCTCGTGGCTTCTTTCATTCTGATTCATTGGAATATCATATCTATATAATGTAAGAGGTATTTATTGTCAACTATTACCCTGAGGATTATTACAGTCTATTTAACAGCATACTGGATTTATTAGTGAAAATCTTTGGCCCAGGAAAGCAAAGAACTGTAGAGAAGGAAGCTGTAGAGGAGAACCACTTTCCAAAGCTCCTCCCTCTTTTCAGCCCAGTGGGCTGAAGAGGCTTGATGAGGGCTTTATGCCCACCCTTCATTGTGGGGCAGAGAGGGGCGTGCCTCAGGCCTCACACACCAAAACACCTCAGGCCACCCCTGGGAGAAAGCAATTTCCACCTGCCTAATCATCAGCAAAACCAGAATCCTTTATACTAATCACCCATAACCAATTCAGCCTTATTGTTGAGATTAGAATGCAGAGAGCAGTAGTGGCATGAATAAGTTAAGGAGCTATCAATATTTGTTCCCTATCCATAAAATATATGTATATTTGTGATGAGAAAAAAGA
Source organism: Podarcis filfolensis (assembly GCF_964270895.1). Lineage (NCBI taxonomy): Eukaryota > Metazoa > Chordata > Lepidosauria > Squamata > Lacertidae > Podarcis > Podarcis filfolensis. The sequence continues at coordinate 65,390,363 of NC_139609.1, forward strand.
AAATCAATTATATATTTTTTTTTAAAAAAAGGAGGTATCAAATTTCGGAGATATCAAATTTAGTAAAACATCCTGAAGTGAGCTATTCTCCATGCTATAGGGGAAAATGGCACTAAATGAAACTGAGGGGAAATGGTCTCCCGTTTTATGCAGCAGGGATTGCAAACCTGTGGTTCTCCATAGGTGGTTGGCCTACAGGTTGCATCATTCCTGACTGTTGGACATTGCTGGTCGGGGCTGGTAAGGAATTGGAATCCAACATCATCTTAAGGAACCACAGGTTCCATAGCCCTGTTACAAAGGATGACCAGAGTGAGCAAGTTTAAAGTTCTGTTGGGTGCCCCCCCCCATTTTATTATTTTTGTCTTTTAAAGTGCTTTACAAAGCTTTTTTAAACAGACAAACAAACAAACTAGGCTTCTTTTTGCAGATGGCAAAATGAGATAAACCCAGTGAGCTGAGCTGAAATATGTGGCCCAATTTTCCAAGTATTCAAAACAAAACTATATACCGTAGTTATCACAGGAACATACAATCAGTTAATCCAAGCCATTGAAAGATGGAATGTTGTGCGGAAGTATGGTCACATGAGTGACTTTTGGCATCACTGAAGGCACACAACACCTAGGCATCATCATTTTATTTTATTTGGTGATTTAAATTAAAACAAAACAAAGGCAGTTCGAGTGCAATTCTAGTGCAGGAAAGTTTTCCAGCTCCATTTCTCTTAGAGTAGCAAAGCAGAGCTGGGCATATTTTATTAAAAGTGATATATTAGGGATTATTTTGTCCTCTTCTGTTTTCAAGGTTCTCCTAAAATGAAAAAAGAAGGTATTAATTGGAAAAACGAAGAAAAATCAGCAAATGGAAATAAAAGAACTAACTTAGAGGCACCTTGTAAAGATCCCATCACACAGAGACAAGGTGTGAAAGAAATACTGGAAGTAATGGGGGCATGCAGTGCCAGATTTACATATAAGCTAAACAAGCTATAGCTAAGGGCCCCACTCTCTTGGGGCCCTCAAAAAAATTTAAAGGGAAAAAACCTGGATGTACATTTCCAAAATATAAGATAAAAAAATAAAATAAAATAAAATAAAAATAAAATAAAATAAAACCTGCATACAGCAATAGTGTTTTGTGTTATTAAATTACCATATAGCATATATTCAGCACAAAAAACAGCGACAATTTGTTGTTGACAAAGGACAGCTGGACATATAAAGGGCCCCATTACCTTCAGTAGCTTAGGGCCTCATCAAGCCTAAATCCGGCCCTTTGGGCATGCAGACAAAATGGGGGGGGGTGCCTGTGAAGTTTGAGCAGATCCATTCCTGATTCAGAACAGAATGCTCTGGTCTAAACACAGCTTGCTCCATCCCAGGATGTATGGCAATTCTGGAAGCAAGGACTCCTATAAGCAGGGAAAGTGCTCTACAATAAGTTATTGATTTAGCAAACATTATCTCCATCTATATTCTGTGTCCCAGGCCTCTAAACACAACGGCACCCATCCATTGGGGGGGCTGCACCCTCTTCTTTTTAGGAATAGGCTATCCTGTTTCCATACATCAGACAGAGAAGGAGCAGCTGCAGGAATCTTGCTTCCCATCCTCCCAGCTCCAATGGCCAGTTGCCCTGGAATTATACTGTTACCATCCATCAGCTGTGTTTGTGCGTGTTGTTCTATTCTGTTGCAGGGGCAGATTTTCATAAAACAACACCCTGAGCAAGGACAAAATTTGGTGGCACCCCATAATATTTATTTTTACAATAATTCCTTTTGGCACAGCTGCGTTTTAATGGATCTTCTCCATATGTACCCATATAAATATATAATTACTATTGTTATTAATGTTATTTTTTTGCCCCCTCAGCTCAGCACCCTGTGCGGGAGAACCACCCACACTGCCCTAAATTTGGCGCTGTTCTATTGCAAACTATTGCCATCTATGCTCTGGTAATCTCTAGGTTAGATAACTTCAACTCATTATACAGCGGGCTTCCTATGGAGACTTGGAAACGTCAGCTGGTATGCAATTCCAGGTTGCACACTGGAACATATTACACTGTTCCTGGCCTGAACGCACTAGCAGCCTATCAGTTTCCATGTCTAGTTCAAAGTGCTGAATTTGACCTATAAAGCCTTAAATGGATCAAGACCACACCACCTCAAGGATCGCCTCTCTCCAGATGAACTGACCTGAACCCTGCAATCATCCTCTGAGGCCCTTCTTCATGTGCCTCCTCCATAAGACGGCTGCAGGGTGGTAACACCAAGTCAGGCCTTTTCTGTGGTGGCTCCCCATTTTGTGGAAGGCTCTCCCCAAGGAGGTTTGACTAGCGCCTTCATCACATATCTTTAGGCTCCAGACAAAAACATTTCTCTTCAACCAGGCGTACGGCTGATTAACATTCTATGTCCTTTTAAATGTGTTGCGGGGGGGTATTGGTTGGGGTTTTGGGGTTTTTTTAAAATGTATTTTGTGTTTTCATTTTGTATTTTTATATTGTGAACTGCCCTGTGATCTTCGGATGAAGGGCACTATACAAATTTAATAAATAAAAATAAATTAAGTTGTAGGGTTGCCAGGTCAAGAGCATCCCAGACCCTAAGATTTCAGGGCTCAAACCTGAGACCTAGAGGCGACCCCAGGTGATGTCATGGAGGCAGCCCTTAGTTTTCCCTCTTCCCACCACTGAGCCCTGGAGACAGAGGTTAATTGGTAGAGGGAGAGGAGGAGAGCAGACCACCCCCTTAGAATGTATGCAGTAATTTGAAGCCAGCTCTAGCTGGACTGAAGCTTACAAGCTACATGCATAGTCTTCTTCATTATTATTATTTTTAAGGCACCCTCACCCACCTGGGGATTGAAACCTTTCCCTCTGCCACCTGGAGGGAACCAGGCAAACCTGGAGATTTTAGGTCAGGCCTGGTGGCCTGTTAATCCTTGTAAGCTGCCTTAAAGGTTTTCCGACTGAAAGGCAGGAAATAAATCTTGAAAACAAACTAAAATACATCACTGTATTGAGAAAGTGTTGGGAGTTTTTACACTTTACTGGGTGAACTGCTGAATGGAGATGGTTGGACCCAAATGCTAACTTAACTCACCCAGCCACCTTGCCTTTCAATATAGTGTCTCACTTCCGGAGCTGCGTTGATTGCCTCTGTGAGTAAGCGCGGCTGGGCTACACCATGAGCTTTCTTTGCAATGTATCGAAACAACTTTACAGCGACAACTAGGAAAGCTTTTTCATATGCCAGCTCAGGATTCTGAATTGTCCAGGTCTTGCTGAGAGTCTCGACGTTTTCTTTGAATTTCCTCCCCTGTAAACAGAGAATGGAAATTTCTAACATACAGTACACACAAGACTGCAAAATAAAGGGCCAATACACTGGGGAAGCAGCTGTAATATGCCACACACACACACAGGTGAGCTGGCTTGCCCCCATGATTGAGGGGGCCAGCATGTGAGACATAATCATGTCACACGTGTGTCATGCTTGCACCCCCTTTTATTCAGAGCAGGGAAGTTCCCTATGAGCGGAGACTGAGGTGGTGTTTTTTTGTTGGAGAGGTAGGAATATATATTACCTCTGCCTCTATGATCTCCCGCGCTGGTCTCTCCAAGTCTGCATTAAACTGATCTCCTAGGCGTCTCAGTGTATTGGCAATAGGAACTGGGTCAAAAGGGCTTGCAGCGCTACCTCCACCTTGAAAGAAAGTAAACAGAGACTTATGTTTTAAGTCCTAGTAACATTCTAGTAATATTTATTATATCTAGGCGTAACCCAGACAGCTTTAGGCACCGTCTGGAGAGGGCTACACAAAACTGCTTTCCCAAAGAACACACAGTGAAAAAGGCAAGACTACACAGAACAGAGGGGGAAAGAGAACAGAGCAAGCATGGAAGGTGAGATGGAGAGGCTGGAAAACGTTTATTTTATCTTACATGTATTAGAGAGAAATTCCCACTCAACCTGCAGCTGTCCAGCCCATATATCTTTGGTCATCACACCTCGCTTTGATATTCTGGCAGGGATGCAGGCGGTTAGGAAGCATTAGCTCCTGCATCTCCAAGCAAACACCAACTTCCTCTCCTCTTGTAACAGGAGTTGGTCCACTCCCCCCACCCTCACCCCCAAAACTCAGATGTCTACCAGCTGGCACCAAATACAAAAGAAGGGCAGACAGACACTTAGAATTAAGAGATAATGCACCTCTAAAGGTATTTTGCTTCACAAAATAGCTCTCAGGATTAGAATTCAGATCATAGTCCCAACACACAAAAATCTATTTACTGGTTTCCCCTCTTTGTTCAGCAAACTGATGGGGTGGTATTATGTGTTGTTATTCATCATGCGAAAGGCTGGGCTGGATGAATCCCATGCCGGAATTAAGACTGCCAGAAGAAATATCAACAACCTCAGATATGCAGATGACACAACCTTGATGGCAGAAATTGAGGAGGAATTAAAGAACCTTTTAATGAGCATGAAAGAGGAGAGTGCAAAATATGGTCTGAAGCTCAACATCAAAACAACTAAGATCATAGCCAACATCAAAACAACTAAGATCATGGCCACTGGTCCCATCACCTCCTGGCAAATAGAAGGGGAAGAAATGGCGGCAGTGAGAGATTTTACTTTCTTGGGCTCCATGATCACTGCAGATGGTGAGAGCAGTCACAAAATTAAAAGACGCCTGCTTCTTGGGAGAAAAGCAATGACAAACCTAAACAGCATCTTAAAAAGCAGAGACATCACCTTGCCGACAAAGGTCTGTATAGTTAAAGCTATGGTTTTCCCAGTAGTGATGTATGGAAGTGAGAGCTGGACCATAAAGAAGGCTGATCGCCGAAAAATTGATGCTTTTGAATTATGGTGCTGGAGGAGACTCTTGAGAGTCCCATGGACTGCAAGAAGATCAAACCTATCCATTCTGAAGGAAATCAGCCCTGAGTGTTCGTGAAGCTAAGGCTCCAATACTTTGGCCACCTCATGAGAAGACTCCCTGGAAAACACTCTGATGTTGGGAAAGATTGAGGGCACAAGGAGAAGGGGACAACAGAGGATGAGATGGTTGGACAGTGTTCTCGAAGCTACGAACATGAGTTTGACCAAACTGCGGTAGGCAGTGGAAGACAGAAGTGCCTGGCGTGCTCTAGTCCATGGGGTCACGAAGAGTTGGACATGACTAAATAACAACATGTGTTGTTATACAGTTCAGTGTCAGAAATCCTTGGTGATCTACTGCAAACCACCCAGAGACCTATTACCTACCTTTTGCCCACCCAGTTTTACAATGCTGTTCCCAAATAATAATAAAATCCATAAAGGCTAGAGAGGAACAATGAACACTTATATGTTGCAGCTTCTCCTTAAATGCACATTAGTTTGCTACTGTGTGATAAGGGTGACAGTGACTTCTTCTGGCCCAGCCTTAGCCATGCTGTCATGAGAATCCCAAGGCAAAAGGCTCCCTCTTCTTGTAGACCAGACCACACAAGGCTATTCGCATGCTCTGGCCCTTATAACATCAAGGACCGTCATCCTTGGTGCAGTGAACTCCAGAAGGCCCCTATGCATGCATGGTGGCATAGCTATCCTTTCCCCCCTCCTTCGGCAGGCATTATTTCCCAAGTATTTCAGAGCTGACCCTCTTGACTTTGCCTTTTACTTTCCTGTTTAGCAATCTTCTCATTTGGGGAAGCTTCCTCTTCTGAAATCAGATGCAGCCGGACTTCCGGGTTAGCGCCAACGACGAATGGCGGAGTTCCTCCGACCGGAGGAACAGGCTCTGTGGAAATTGGGTCTTCCCGTCGCGGCGAAGGCGGGGACCCGCTAGAAATCCCAGGCGGAGAAGCCTGGGGATGTGGGGTTCGGCAGAGCACCAAGAGCGCCTCCCCTACTCGCGAGGAAACCCCTTTTCGGGGCTCCGGAGTGAAGTGGGGTGAGCAGTGCGGTGCCGCAATCCGATTGCTATTTCCACGGAGGGAAGCCGCATAGCCATCGCCGGAGAGCGCTGACTTTTTCCTGATGACAATTGGACTCTAAATCAAGTACCCGTGAGTAAAAACGGAAAATTGGATTAAGAAATCTGCAAAATTTGTGAATTAGGCAACGAAGCGGGAAGGTTTAAACAGGAAGTCCGCCTTCCGCTTTTTGTATATAGACTGAAGCAAAGACCTTACAATCTAATAGCCTGGAAAACTGTTTTAAAGTTGGAAATTTCCTGCATCCACAACCAATAAAACCCCCTTGGAAGCAGGAGAAAAGGGGGGGGGATTTGACTGTTTAATCCTGCAGGAGGAGAGTAAAGGAATTTAAGTTTCCATCGTCCCAAACCTGGGGACGGGGTGTCTGGACAGAAATTGTTTGAGACGTCCATTGATTGAAAGTGGAGCATTTTGACAGATAGTTAAAAAAAAAAAAGAGAGAGAAATAAATTAACTTCAACGCTACTTTCTGCATCTCTGCATTTTAAAGAAACAAAGTATTTGAAAACCGAAAGTAACCTTTGTTGGATACATTTTAAAAATGGATACAAATAGAAATTGTGTCCCCTAGAGGGAGCTTGTCAGTTTGTTGTTGCAGCTTACTTGGAGACCTTACAGCTGTGAGATTGGGATCGTGGGACCAGCCATTTGACCTTGAACAGAAATGTGTTGGAAGGAAGGTTTGGTATCTGCCCTTGGCATAACAAATGCTTTGCTGGAGCAGCTGCATGAGAAAATGAACTTGATGAATGAAAAGTTGGACCTGATGAATGCTTTAGCCAGTGAATATGATTTAACAGGAAATAAGGATAAAGAAGCTATACAGCGACCAATTCAGGAATTTGGTTTGACAGGGCAAGTCCAAGGGCAGATGAGGAAGGAAGAGGCTGCGATTACACCTCAAACAACACAAGTGGAGAGATCCAAAGTCCTGCAGGAGCAAAAGCCACTGCACTGGAAAATTGAACTTGGAGAGTGTCTGGAAGTTTTTGGAGTCAAGGAAGCTCTTAACTCTAGTGGGACTATGAAACAACTATCTTCTGGATAACTATTTTTTGGATTACAAAGATGATGACGGGGAGTGGGACTGTGGGGAATGGGCTAGTCTGATGAAGGAAAATGGAAATTATTACCGGATGGAATCCTCTGGAGACCCACTCCCCAAGGAGAAAGGGGAGAAACTACGAAAGAAACCAACAAGAGACAAAGAAACGCGTAAGCACAAACAAGAACAAGAAAATCTGCAGAAGGGGCCTAGAAGAGACTTAAGGGCCTCGGACATAAGATCACCAGATTGATGGACTGGATGTAATGGTCAGAAAGGACTGACATAACCCGAGACCAGGAAGAAGGGACATTGGATAAAAATTAGAGATATCAAGAAAAATTTCTTTTTATTTTTGGAATTAGTGTAACATTAATGAAATATCAGAGAATATGTTGGAAAGGAACTAAATTGGCTCTAGTAAAAAAAGATGTAAGGAGTTATGTATGAATATGGTTTAAATTTTGAAATTTTGAAATTTTAAGGTTTTTAAGATAAGATAAGGTTAAAGAAATTAAGGTAAACTGAATAACAGAACTTATTAAAAGACGGAAAAGATATGTTGAATTAATAAATAAGATAGATTGTTAAGATAAATTATTTGAATTAAAATTGAGAAATATGGGAAGAATTTGCTGGAATAATGAATTAAATTAGAATACAAAAAGGGATGTGGAGGAGGTTCAAGAAACAAGCAAATGAAAAGATGCTATTTGAGATTTGTATTTTTCTTTTTTTGGGTTTTTCTTTTTATCTTATTTTTTTGCTGTATTTTTCTGTTTTTTTCTTCTCTTTTTTCATATTTGTATTCATGAAACTTTGAATAAATATCATTTTTTAAAAAAAATGAAATCAGATGCAGCCATGTCAGATTTTATTTGCAACTGGCCATTTACAACATATGGCTACATACATAGCTAAGCTGGTAGAGCATGATACTTGTAATATTGGGGTCATGAGTTCAAACCCCACACTGGGCAAGATGCCTGCATTGTAGGGGGTTGCAGAAGACGACCCTCATGGTCCCTTCCAACTCTACAATTCTATGAATTTTAATTTAAAAGCACTATAATAACTGCTCCCAAATAACTGCCTAGGACCCTCGTACCTACGGGACCACCTCTCCTGGTATGCCCCGCAGAGGACCTTAAGGTCCATAAATAGCAACACTCTAGAGGTCCCAGGCCTCAACCAGGGCCAGGACCTTTTCAACACTGGCTCCGGCATGGTGGAATGCTTTGTCTCATGAGACCAGGGCCCTGCTGGATCTGACTTCTTTCTGCAGGGCCTGTAAGACAGAGTTGTTCCGCCTGGCCTTTGGCTTGGAATCAGCCTGATCCCCTCCCCCTCCTTCCTTTTCCTTCTGTGATGGAACCCCTATTTGGGGACCTCCCTGGCTTTTCTAGCACATGTAGGACCAGTCTAGATAGTTGGCCTTGGTGAAGATTTGACGTTTTCTCCCCCCAAACAGTTTTTGATCTGGGCTTCCACTGAAATGAGGCTGCATTTTAAGAAATATTTTAATCAATTGTTTTTATAGCTGATGTTAGCCGCCCTGAGCCTGGTCTTGGTCAGGGAGGGCGGGGTATTAAAATAAAATAATAAAACAAAATAAAATAAAATATCTCAACCATTATATCCTGCACCAGTCCTGGGCACCAATCAAGATTAGGTCCAGCATCACCACATCTCCTGACTGTTCCATGATCAATAAGGTATCAAGGAATTTAATGTATCTATTGTGAGGGTAGTTTAAGTCACCCATTACTACAACATTTCCTCTTTCGGGTGCTTCCTTGACTTCATTCTTCATCTCAAGATCTCCCTGTGCATTTCGATCAGGAGGGGTGATACCACATCCCCTATACAGTGGTACCTCGGGTTACATACACTTCAGGTTACATACGCTTCAGGTTACAGACTCCGCTAACCCAGAAATAGTGCTTCAGGTTAAGAACTTTGCTTCAGGATGAGAACAGAAATCGTGCTCCAGCGGCACAGCAGCAGCAGGAGGCCCCATTAGCTAAAGTGGTGCTTCAAGTTAAGAACAGTTTCAGGTTAAGAACGGACCTCTGGAACGAATTAAGTACTTAACCTGAGGTACCACTGTATTAAAATACTCCTGCATTCCAGTGAGCATAAAGGCCTTGCCTTAAATGGCAATTTCAAGAGCCAGTATGGAATGCTGAGCAGGGTGCTGAAGCAGGGACTGGGGAGACCCAGGTTCAATTTTCCACTAGCTGACTTTGGGACACCTGCCATTTCTCGACCCAACCCTACCTCATAGCATTGCTGTGAGGATAAAATTTGGAGGGTGAGGGAGCCGTGTTTACTGCCTTGAGCTCCTCAGAAGGAGAGATATAAACTGAACAAGTGAGTTGCCGGTGCCCAGCTTGGGCTGACTGTCCTGCCATGTCCAAATGCACTGAGTGTTAGTATTTAGAACTGTGCTAAGCTTTAGAGTGACAAAGAGCATGTTCAGACAAAACTCTCTGCTTCACAGTAAGTTATGTGCCGAAAACTGAATTTGTGCTGCATAATATGTAAAGCATTGCTCTTCTGGTAGCATCAGCTTACTTTGTGCTATGTTACTTCAGCATAAGGTTCCTAAAAAATGATATGTACGTTACCCTGAAAACGTGAGATCTGACTTAGATGTTGATGGACTTCATCTCTTCTCTCACTGCCTTGAGCTGTAGCACGGGCAAGCAGGAAAGGATCTGAGCCTGGCAAAAGACATGGCAATTGTAACTTTCTATGCTACCAACGCCTTTCTTTTTTGGGTTGCTCGTAAGAAGCAACCATGACAACTGCCCAACTCACTTGGTGTCATCTTTGCAGTCATTACACAGAAGAACAATACATGAAATGATCTTGTATTTGCACATAGGTTTTGACTGAATTTCAAGGAGAAACAGCCTTGGACAGTTTCCAACTTGGAGAATGTTAAAAATTGCCTTCTCCTAACAGGTTTTAATTACCTGCAAAACACCTGAGTTACATCCTGTCATGGGTTAATTAGAGCGCCATCCTCTACTGAAAGTGGGGAAATATCAGAGGAAGCAGAAAAGCAGGCAGACTTCCTTAGCCAGCTTTCTGGTGAGAGATCCAGGAACAGTCTTCAGCAGGAATCTGCTTTCAGTGACAAGTTATAAATGTTTGAGTGCGCGTATTCCTCACCCCACCCCAATTCACAAGCAGAATGGGTAATAATTGTGGGGATAAGGACATGTACATACCCTGCGGCTATAGCCCATCACAGACTATCCACTAGTGTGGGTGGGAAACATTGGTTTAGAACTCAAGAGGCATTTTTTAAAAAACTACTTCTCTGTGAACACCCCTGCATAATTGCACACATGGGAAAATTGAATAATAATAATAATAATAATAATAATAATAATAATAATAAATTATTTACACCCCACCCATCTGGCTGAGTTTCTCAGTTACCTGTGTGAAATAGCCCCCCCCCACACACATATGGGCACAGGCATATTTTAAGGAGCTCAGAAAATCCTTCTGTAATGAAGAACAAGGAATAAATACTATAAACAAACTTCAGTGTTAACTATTGACTTAATATCAAACTGCTACCACAGCAATGCAAAACCAACCCTCATTCTGGCAGCAAAGCAACAAACATCAAGTGTTAGCAGACTTTTAACCAGCTAAATGATTTAACAGCTAAAGCAGTAGGACTGAAAGGTTCAGACAGAACTGAATAATAATAATAATATTTTATTTATACCCTGCCCTTCCCAGTTCAAAAACCTGGCTCAGGGCGGCTAACAACAAATTTAAAACACTTAATTGTAAAAGCAGCATAAAATACAGTATAAAAACATGAATAACAATAAAATTCAAAGTTCAGAAATCAATTTAGGGGAAATCCATCTAAGAAGCATCAAATAATCACCAGGGCTAGCTGGCTGATATAGTCCTACTTGGGCCAGCGAGGAGGCCAGGGGAGAATTAGCTGTGGGGTCTCAGAGCAGGTAATCTTCATAAAAGGGGAGGGGGATGGAAGAGAATGGAAATAAAAGATCAGGCTGAATTCAAATTAAAAGCCAGGCGGAATAGCTCTGTCTTACAGGCCCGACGGAAGGAAGTTAAATCCTGAAGGGCCCTGGTCTCATGGGACAGAGCATTCCACCACGCCGGAGCCATCACTGAAAAGGCCCTGGCCCTGGTGGAGGATAGTCTGACTTCCTTAGGGCCTGGGACCTCTAAACTATGGTTATTCATGGACCTTAAGGTCCTCTGCGGGGCATACCAGGAGAGGCGGTCCCGTAAATATGAGGGCCCTAAGCCACAAAGGGCTTTAAAGGTCAAGAACAGCACCTTGAACCAGACCCTATACTCTACCTGGAGCCAATGCAACTGGTAAAGCACTGGGTTAATATGCTCCCACGGCAGGGACCCTGTGAGGAGCCTCGCTGCAGCATACTGCAGCCGCTAGAGTTTGTGGGACAGTTTCAAGGGCAGCACCACGTAGAGCGAATTACAGTAGTCAAGCCTGGAGGTGACCATCGCCTCCCCCCCGCCCCAATTTACTAAAAGGGGAACTAAAATACATGTTTATCTAATATGCCCTTTTCTTCTGACTAGAGGTCTGTTATCACAGACTCGTTTCAATCTCTTAGAGATCTTTACTGAAATTTCAGTTTGGAAATAAAAGTGTATTTAGTGCATTAATCAATGAACAGATGGCTAATCAGCTAAAGTGTCTTAAAACCAGCGGGCAATTCTAGCTGCAATGCACTACAACATAAGGATTTATTAAGAACTTTCCTTATGCTCTTAACACGGAAGTGCTGAACTTTTAAACCAAGCCTCTTTGCTTGCATGTAATTTTAATCAGCAGTTCCTGATTACTCAGCTCTAGAAGAGGGGGAAGTGGTTAGAAACCTTCATACTTCTCTATGAACAAATAATCTTACCTTCAAAACGCACACTTGGACCATTGTAATGTAGGACACGAAATTCTGTTTTTGATTTTTGCCCCGGGAAGTCAGCAAGCAATGCTTCTGCAATCTGTTCCACCTGTTCCTCAAAAGTCATAGAGTCCTTCATGTTAGCTGTTCTCTATTCGAAACACAAGTCGCTGCCACGGCTTTCCACCAGTTGTTCTTCCTATGGCTGCACAAGTTTGCGCATGTAAAGTTTCTAGCACCCAGCCTCCTAGCAGGCCAGAATATATTAAAGCTAGATTCTCCTCAGACCAGGCTACATTACAAGAGGAAGCTTGTTCTTGTGTTGCAGCTGCAGCTACACCCATATCAGTATTAGCATAGCTATCTGCTTTAAACAGTAAAAGTCACCACAAGGAAGTCATGAGGGAGCAAAGTCTAGTACGGCTTTCTCTTCCTCTTTTCCAGAACCTCAGTCAAGTTCCTCTAAGAGCAACTATAGTTATGTGCATGGCAACTAACTATGTATTAGCTTCTCACATTCTATTCATTATAGTATTTTTACTTGTTTCCTGCAAAACAAAGAAGTATTTCCTAGATATAATATAATATCCCTAAATATATCACTCTTTTCAACTCTGAGATTTTTCCAAACGAAATAGTATGTTAGACATGGAGGAACAAAATGTGCATATGGAGCAGATAAAGACTAGCACAGTACAGTGGTACCTCGGGTTAAGTACTTAATTCGTTCCGGAGGTCCGTACTTAACCTGAAACTGTTCTTAACCTGAAGCACCACTTTAGCTAATGGGGCCTCCTGCTGCTGCCACGCCACCGGAGCACAATTTTTGTTCTCATCCTGAAGCAAAGTTCTTAACCTGAAGCACTATTTCTGGGTTAGCGGAGTCTGTAACCTGAAGCGTATGTAACCTGAGGTACCACTGTACACTAAACAATATATTTATGTTTCATTTTATATATCAATTTCCATCTATAATGAGTTAAGTTTGGAGTGCAAATACAAATGCAGAACTCTAGTACTATTTCTTCTGTGTCACAACAATGCAATCCCATACATGTCTACACTGTTGTAAGCCTCAGTGAGTTCAACAGGGCTTACTCCTAGGTACGTACAGTGGAGCCCCGCAAGACGAATGCCTCGCAAGACGAAAAACCCGCTAGACGAAAGGGTTTTTCCGTTTTGGAGGCGCTTCGCAAAATGAATTTCCCTATGGGCTTCCTTCGCAAGACGAAAGCCCATAGGGAAATCTCCAGGACAGCGGGGAAGCGCAGCGCATCTTCCCCACTGTCCTCGGACCTCCTCCGAAGGCTGGCGGTGGGGCGGAGAGACCTTCTCCCCGCGCCAGCCTTCGGAAGGCTCCTCCGAAGGCTGGCGGTGGGGCGGAGAGACCTCCTCCCGCCGCCAGCCTTCGGAAGGCTCCTCCGAAGGCTGGCGGTGAGGCGGAGAGACCTTCTCCCCGCGCCAGCCTTCGGAAGGCTCCTCCGAAGGCTGGCGGTGGGGCGGAAAGACCTTCTCCCCGCGCCAGCCTTCGGATGGCTGTCCTGAAGACTTGCGGTGGGAGGAGGGTTTTCCTTCCCACCACCAACATTCAGAATGCTGTTCTGAATGTTGGCGGTGGGGAGGAAAAACCCTCCTCCCACCGCAAGCCCCGGGAACAGAGGAGAAGCGCTGCGCACCTTTCCCTCTGTTCCCGTACCTGTCCTGAAGGCTTGCGGTGGGGAGAAAAGCCCTTCTCCGCACCGCCAGCCTGGCAAGTGGTCTCCATAGGAACGCATTAATTGATTTTCAATGTATTCCTATGGGAAACCGTGCTTCGCAAGACGAAAAACTCGCAAGAAGAAAAAACTTGCGGAACGAATTAATTTCGTCTTGCGAGGCACCACTGTATATGATTGCACAGTCTGAGGAGGCTTTCAAGATCCCAAATAAATTTTACCACCATGTCTGAAAAGATTTTTCATCAGTCATTTATTACTTTTGTTGTTCAGTATTTCCTGGCATTACCTACGGCCAGGTTTTAACACCCCACCCCCCCGACCATGTAGTCAGTAATGTTCTATTGTATTATCAGATTTTAATGCTTTATCCAGAGTCATTTGTGGGTTAGTCTTTTCCTTTTTAATAGGCGTCTGTAAACTGTGCTCAAACCATAGCCATGAAGTTTGCAGGTAAAACTGCAAGAGTGGCTATATGTATCTTAGAATAGATAATCCGTACCAGAGATACAAGTTCCTATTTAGACCGCTGTACTTTTGTGCAAAAGTGTGTGTACCTCAAATTTGGTCTGAAGATTCCCCCTCCCACTTCCATTTCTTTCCCACTCAAGCTTCCCATTTAACCAATTCCACCAATTCTTTCCGCTAAAAAATGTGCATAACCTTTGCAGAAGGTTCTACAATTGATACCACGGGGCTGTGACCACGCACCTATCATAGTGCACCATTTCTGTACACGTTTCATTCTGATTAAATATTCCTCATCCTTCTATCAGTTCTGAATCCTTTGGGGAAACATCTGGCTCTGCAACATTAATGTGTGAATAGAATTCATGGGAGTAGAGACTGATGGGGGAATGAGGAGAAAAGGAAGTCTTAAAAGAGGATCCTTCAGCACTTTAAAGATGATTGATGCATCAAACCCATTGCTGGGAATGTGCTGACCCCTTTAAACTATCCAAAGTAGGCCCAATCCACTCTGAAAGGGACTCAAAGCAGATTACAAAAGATTCTCAAAATAAAAATCACTCAAATCCACTACGGGAACCAAAGTAACACAAAACCAGCATTCTTCAAGCAGCATTCCCCACCCTCTTGTTTGTTCCTCTCTGGTGTCAAGCCAAGCAGCAGCTCCCACCAAAATATTCCAAGATAAGGGAGTGGGACTGAGCATCTGGATCTCGCTCAGCCTGCGAGGAAGTGTTCCTCTCCTGTACAAACAGTTCATAAGAGCTGCAGCATAATTTGAAGAATGCCATATGCAAACAGACTTAAGTCTCATCCTATACGTGACCCGTATCAGTGGTCTGAAAGAATCAGGATGTCAATCCCGCCACTGTTCCCAACACAGTCTTCAAGACTGCGATGAAGGCCTGCAGTGCCTCTGGCTTGTTTTCACTCTGCTTCACCAACATTTGCATCTCTGCAGCCCCCACTTCAAGTAGCAGCTCTGTCAGGAAAAGGCAGCCTGTATCATCCTGGGCAACGAGGTAGGCCTTCCACAGCGGGGAACCAGCCTTGCTCATAGCAATAGTCTGGATATGGACAACCTGAAGCGCAGCCTGTACAGTGTCTGGCTGCACAGTTTCCTGCCAGGGAACAGCTTGCTGGCAGCCCAAACCCAGGTTTAGCCATGTCCTCTCAAACTGCTCGGCAGACATGCACATGCTTGGTCTGAGAATCAGGCTGCTCGAACTGGTGTCGACAGAAGGAACCTCCTCTTCCTTTTCTGGTATCAGGGGCTCTGAAAAAAAAAAGAGGAAACAAAAGCCAGAGTTAGGCAACACAGATCACTTTACATCCCAGCATGAACATCAGAACTGTAAGACACTTCACAGTCCATACTGAGCAGGCCAAAAGAAAAGCATCAAGAAAGCAGTGTCAGATGCCTAAAGCATCATCATTCAACCGAGGGTCTGGTTTTAATTCAGGAAAACAGAGAAATGGCCCAGAGAAATGGCCAATTGAATCCATTACCTTCATCCACCGTTGTGGGATCTTCAGAGGGAGAATCTGCATGGGGAAGGCCAGTAACCCGGCTGGCTGTCATGGCTGCCCATTGCTCTTTGCCATATATAGGCACCAGTGAGTTAAAGTCAGAGGCCCATGCATTCACAGAGCCTTCAGCCTGCCCTTCCAAGAACCTCAGAGAGTGATCAGATGTAGGGCTGCAAAGGATCCCTTTTGCTTCCTCCATGCCAGCTTGCAAAAGACGATAGTAGAAGAGCGCACGATCCCGAACTGTCATGTCTCTCTCCTCCTCTGGATGAAATAAAGATGCGCTGTTTTATTTTTATTGTTCACCACGACACAGACTTTTTATTCATCACAGCCCCTAGTGATTCCATGCTAAAGGGCTGCATAGACCTCTGACTCTATACAGTGTGTGATTCCCCTTACCACCTCTGGGTATATGATACTGGCAGTAAGGGAAGCAAGGAAAGAAATGATTCAACGTACACCAGTCTAACATTGAAATCTATGCATTTTTAAAGAACTACAGAGTTTGTCAGACAATTCTCCGTACATCTCATCCTCACGAGAGATGCATTGGCCTATTTCATAATACAGCAGACATCTTGGAAGGCTTATACTTACCTATGCAGTAATAGAGCAATCGACCCAACATGTCCTGACACTCAGCTGGACGTCCTATGAAGAGCCGCACCAAAGCTGTTAGCAGTTCCAGCTTCACAACCGAGAAGGTCTCTGATTTCACATTCTCTACAAAATCCTCCAAAATATAGGGGGCACTGGGGACTCTCTCTCCATGTACCCCCAGCAGCCAGATCAGTGCTTGCTTGCCCTGAGAAAAAACCAAAATACTTCACAGACAGGGCCACACTATCTCACTTAGAACCCCTTACTTATACCACCAAGAGCTAGTGGCATAAATGTTCAAAGACCGTCACAGAGAGTGGTGGGTTGAGCAGATCTTTGCAGAGTGAAGTGGGTTCAGTGGCTACCTCACTTGGTAATTAAAATCCCATCTGAAAGTGTATCCACGTTGCAAAATGCAACTCTGTCCTATGGTTACCCCTTCACCCAGTTTAAGTTTACACACTACTGAATCAATAAAGTGTTTGTCTTGCCTGCCTGCTCCTGCACACCTAGCTGTGCCAACAGCTTCTGAGTTAGCCAAATGCTAAAGATTTTCTTCCCTGCTTTCTCACTTGAACAAAAGATGGAAGTATACCCTTTTGGCCCTTTGCTTTCATATCAATGCATAACTCTAGAATGGTTTGATCAGGAGCCCTACCTTGACCGAACTGGAAAAGCAGAGAAACATGGAAACATTCCTGTACAGGAGCAGCTCACCTTACATTTCTGGAGCACAATACAAGTTGAAGCACCATAGTTTTTTTGCAAATAGACCACATATACACAGTTCACCTAAGAAGGAAGACATAGTGCAGACCTCCTACAAGACAGAGGGCAGGCTGATACGATCCCAGAATGTTTTGAAATTAGAACTTGAATTTCCCAATAGCATAATCTTAAGGGGTTTTCATGGACAATTCTAAATTCCAAGTTGTATTTCACAACTCTCGTGGCTCATGTAAGACTCTAACAGGCCCTCAACTGAGTCATTCCATCAGTACCATTCTCTGCCATACACAAAAAGAAACCCCCCTTACCTCACTGTCCTGGATGGTCTCCTCACAGCCACCCAAAGCCTGGGACACATTCTCTATACACTGCGGACACAACCACACCAGGTCCCGGAACACCTGAACTACAGCTACAATGTGGGGGGGAAAAATATTTATGAGAACAATTTATATGAGCTTTTGGCCCAAACAGAGGCCTCCAAGGCAGTTTGCAATAGTAACAATTTCAATACTTAAAAAACCCCAGACAACATTAAAAGCCAGAATAAAACAGTTACCGTATTTTTCGCTCCATAGGACGCACCGGCCCATAGGACGCATCAAGTTTTTTGGGGGGGAAATAAAGGAAAAAAATTTTATTTCCCCCCCAGGCGCTTGTGGGGCTGGCAGCAGGGAGAAGTGCTCTTCTCCCTGCCGCCCGCCTTCAGACCAGGTCTGGGGACAGCGGGGAGACGCGCTGCGCCTCCCAGCTGTCCCCGGAGCTTGTGGGGCAGGCAGCGGGGAGAAGCGCTCTTCTCCCTGCCGCCTGCCTTGAGATCAGGTCCGGGGACAGCGGGAAGACGCGCTGTGCCTCCCAGCTGTCCCCGGAGCTTGCGGGGCAGGCAGCGGGGAGAAGCGCTCTTCTCCCTGCCGCCTGCCTTGAGATCAGGTCCGGGGACAGCGGGAAGACGCGCTGCGCCTCCCCACTGTCCCCGGAGCTTGCGAGGCAGGCAGCGGGGAGAAGCGCTCTTCTCCCCGCCGCCCGCCTTGAGATCAGGTCAGGGGACAGCAGGAAGACGCGCTGCGCCTCCCAGCTGTCCCCGGAGCTTGTGGGGCAGGCAGCGGGGGGAAACGCTCTTCTCCCTGCCGCCCGCCTTGAGATCAGGTCCGGGGACAGCGGTAAGACGCGCTGCGCCTCCCCACTGTCCCCGGAGCTTGCGAGGCAGGCAGCGGGGAGAAGCGCTCTTCTCCCCTCCGCCCGCCTTCAGATCAGGTCCGGGGACAGCAGGGAGACGCGCTGCGCCTCCCCACTGTCCCCGGAGCTTGCGGGGCTGGTGGCGGGGTCTCCCCTCTCACTCTGCAGGCTTCAGTGAAAGCCTGCATTCGCCCTATAGGACGCACACACATTTCCCCTTCATTTTTGGAGGGGGAAAAGTGCGTCCTATAGAGCGAAAAATACGGTAAACACAAAACCATAGCAAGCAAGATTAATACACACTAAGATAATAACAACAATTCATTACTTGTACCGCACCCATCTGACTGGGTTGCCCCAGCCATTCTGAACAGCTTCCATCAGAACATTAAAAAGGTAAAGGGACCCCTGACCATTAGGTCCAGTCATGACTGACTCTGGGGTTGCAGCGCTCATCTCGCTTTATTGGCCGAGGGAGCCGGCGTACAGCTTCCGGGTCATGTGGCCAGCATGACTAAGCCGCTTCTGGCGAACCAGAGCAGCGCACGGAAACGCCGTTTACCTTCCCGCTGGAGCGGTACCTATTTATCTACTTGCACTTTGACGTGCTTTCAAACTGCTAGGTTGGCAGGAGCAGGGACCGAACAACGGGAGCTCACCCCGTCGTGGGGATTCGAACCGCCGACCTTCTGATCGGCAAATCCTAGGCACTGTGGTTTAACCCACAGCACCACCCGAGTCCTTCCATCAGAACATAAAAACAGATAAAAACCTTCCCGTTACAGGGCTGCCTTCAGATGTCTATGGAAAGTCATATAGTTGTTGATCTCTTTGACGTGTAATGGGAGCCTAAGTTCCTTGAGTTGGCAAGGCCCATTTGACAGCAAGAAACCAAGCCTTTAGCATCATCAGTCTTGTGGAATGCTTTGCCAACAGAGATACAGCAGGCACCATCTGTTCCAACTTTTAAACACCTGCTGTAAACTTTTCTATTCATTCTCTCTCATATATATATATATATATATATATATATATATATATATATATAATATATATATATATAATTTTCAACTTTTACGAACATTTTAGCCTGAAAAACAAAACCTTTACAAATCTACAACACTGGTGTTTGGAAATTATCCTGGCCATAGCATTCTGCTCCAGCTTTATGAACACTTTCATCTTTCATCTGCATGGTTTGGGGTATTTGTTTCAAGCAAACAATTCTTCACACAACCCAGATACAGCAAACACTGTTTTCCAGTTTACAAGCATGCCAATGTGCTGAAGTCTAATCTATCCAGCATCTGTAAGCACGTGATAATTTGAAGAAAAGGAAGTGAAGAGTGATCACGTGAAAGAGGCACAAGTAAGGAATGGCACAGTGATGGAAACTGCAATGGAGATAGCACAGTTGTGTTCTGTAGACCACCGAATGGAAAGGCAGAAACCAAATCTCAATCAGAAGGGTGGAGATAGTTACCTGAAGTTATATGCTCCTGCTTCAGCTCAAGGAGTTCTGTTAGGATCCTCACACACTGCTCTGTGTAGGTCCTTGCAATGTTGCCTGTAAAATCCACAAAACAACCCAAGCTTTAGTTAGGCAGCTTCAACTTAAGCTTTTATCCAAGTAACACCACTGTAACGTATTCCCTCTATGAGAGTTGAGATGGAGCAAGAAGCAGCTTTCTTTCTTCAGTCAAAATTACTTAGTTTTCTCAAACCCAAGATGCTCTTGTTTTCAGTTTGGTGCCTGAGCACTCAGCCAGGAAGATGGGAAGTGTCCCTGGAACACTGCTGTGCCCAAGCAAAGTAGCTGGCTATTCAGACTCAGTAGCCCAAATTAGTACCATTAGTACCCCTGCCGGTGCCACATGCATAGACTAGCACTGAATGAAGCCCTATCTCCCTGCCTGGAATGGATCAACAGTACTACTGTCACTTTTGTAAATCAACAAAATCTTTAATAAACAAATAAAAGGGGGGGAAGGAAACAGGAAAAAACCAGTACTACTATCATGAATGTGATCCAATGTGTTCCAACTCTTTTGTGGCACCATATAGAATAATTTCACATATCCCAAATATCAAGTTACCAAGGAGAGAACATTTTTCACTTCATTTTTTTTTTTGATAACAAGATTTCCTAAAAAATAAGGCTTGTATATTGGAAGTATATTCTTTAGAGGGGCTGGACCTAGATTTCTAGGAAACAAAAAAGGCAAAGACTCTTTTTTTGGGGGGGGGAGGTGCCCTAAGCATTTTCTTAACTTAATGAATCACCAACAAGTTCTAGTATTTCTAAATGCCTGTCTTAATGCAGAAATACGACAACATAAGCACAAGTGAGTCAGCTCCAAGATCAGAGTGCGCAAGGAACAAGAAAAACGATTCAATAAAAGAGGCACAAGCAGGTTGTTAGAGACCATCTCAAAGAAATGGGAACGAGCTGTTTTTCATAGATTAACACTGCAATCCAAATCGCTTTTATGCTGGACGTGTGGGCGAGAGGGTTTGATTGGCAGAGGTGTCCCTCTAGCCAGGTCTGCTAATCTCTGGGGCCAGGGCAGAATGAGCGGGTGCAGGATCCACTGTACCTGAGCTGGCCCTGCTTCTCTCACACAATGGCATCATCAAGCCCAAGTCAGGTCTGATCGCTGCACCAGCTCAGTTGGTAAAGAACATTGTTTGCCTACCCCACCCCACCAAGTTTGGTTGCTCCCTGGGCAGGGTTTCTATTGCAGCCAAGAAGGGACAGAGTAGCCTAGCCATAAACAGAAAAGCAAGAAAGGGAGAAGACTGAATAAAACTGAAATGCAGAAAACTCAGCAAAGAACTTCTGGGCATAATAAAGACTTAGGAAGAGGAAGCCGATACCACTAAATTGGGTTATTGCCAAGAATTTTAAAAATTCAGAAGAATAACACATCCCCTACAGGCCAGAGAAATGCTGCTGTTAGCAATGGGGCAAATTCCAACAAGATGAGCCTTGACTTGAATGTTGTGTCTAATCCCCCAAATTCCCAACTACTTAGATCAGAACTAAAAAGTTAAATAAAGCTGCAGTCCTCAGACTAGCTCCACTGAACACTGACTTGCTTCTGAGTAGACATGCACAGGGCTGTGCTGTTGAGTTCTCATTGAACATGAGTAATGTTATCCTGTATACTGTTGACAATTCAATTCCACGTATTATCAGAAGAATCTCAGATGAACTTTATCAAGAGAAGCAATAAATGTTTGTCTTTTCAGCAGCATTGCTGAAATCACTGGTAAACCTCAGCAAGTTATTTTGGACTACATGGCTTTAAGACTTCAACCATGAAACTATGAAACTACTATGGAACAGATTGTTTCACTTATTTCTATTCTGAGGGTCTTAATCTTTTTCTCAGTTTCTAAGGAGTTGGCAAATAAAGCATATGTCCTTCTGTCATCTAGTCTTAGAAAACATTTATTTGCATGGAGGAATCCTGCTAGCTCACTTACCAATGGCAAAGATTGCTCCTTGTGCAAGCTCTGCTGACACGTCAGTGCAGTAATCTCTTAGTTCCTCCAGTATCTGTGGCACATTTTCATCGTTCACCAGCTTGCACAAAACCTCCATTTTCTGGCACTTGATATAATGCGGTTCTGAATATGAGCAGAAGAACTTCTTGTAGTGGCTACTGAAATGGCCAGGAAGGCTGTCTAAGATCTGGCGCACATGACACAAGGCAGTGAAACACAGTTCCCGACTCTCAGAGGTGCAAGCAGACAGGAGCGGGCCCTTCACTCTCACCAGCACATCTTCCTGCACGTGCGGAAAGTCTCTGGCCAGCACTAAGAAAAGTTTTGTGGCAGCCATCACCACACTGGAGCTGCTACTCTTGAGATATCCATCCAGCAAGTTAAGGATGTCAAAGAGCTCTTCTTCAGAGCGGGGATTGTAGCGCAAGAGGAAAGTCAACACTTCACTCTGTCCCCACTGGTCTAGGTCAGGCATCCTATCAAGAGAAGAAACCCAAATCAGTACACTGGCTATTGGAATTGCTAATTGCAATACCTTCGCTTGGCTTCCACAATCTTCCAGCCAATTATTTCCTAGACTTGCATCTTTACCCACCACTTGTAAGGCAGAGTCTGAGAGACCTGCTGGAAAACTAATTCTGCACTTCCACATTACTTTACAATTTAGGCGTGCAAAAATAGGAGTCTCAACTTATCTGCTTGTTATGTTTTAATTAGAACTAGAGGTTTTCTGTAGCAGGTGTGACAACTACTCTTCCTTCCCTAAAGGGAACTGAAAAGAAGAGAGGGTAAAATAGGCTGAACAGTTTGGTGGATACCAAAATAACTGCTGCTAATAAAAAAACAAGGGGATCTCCATCCCAGTGTTGCCTGCTGGAACTGAGTAGGAAGGAACTGAGTAGGCTGGCTCTTCTGCTCAGTCGTCCACATGTTCAACTCTGATTGGTCTTGCCTAGCAGAGTGAGTGGGAGAAGGAATCCATTCATAGAACCCCTTCTCTACTGCAGAGAACTCTCTTGCAATATATAAAAAAACCCAAAATACCACAGAAATAACATAATTAACCCAAAATATTAAGATTTGGGTTTTCAGAAGGCAAAATTATTGGATGGAAGACTAAGATTCCATACCTATATGCCCTCATGAGATGAACTAAGAAAAAGGTAAGAGTGATTTAGTAGCCTTCAATACTGATACTTGTTAGTTTCACACCCATATACTTGCACAACACATTTAAGTGCAGGAAACTGTGGGGCAGGGCCTAAGAAAGTAATGACTCACATGCATGAAGAAAACCTTCATAGGAAAATTCTAAAATTATTTTATCGTTACATTACCAGCATCAGATTATAAATGGCATCTCAAAATCCCCCCAAGATTCAAACATAGATTCAAAATAATGCTTTCTCCCCCTCAGCTAATATCCAATCATTCATTCCTAGCAAGACCCACAACAAGCAAGTTCTCAGTGCTGTACCTACCATTTCCCAAACTGGATTGCCAACCGAGTATTATTCAGCAGAATCAGAATTTGCAAGGTAACCATCCATTTCCCTTAACCACCCATTTCCCTTATGTAAAATACATATGCCCTTTTTTAAATGATCCACAAGGTGGCTTACTTCACACACAACAACATACACTAGCACAAATGCACAGCAACAACACAATTCATAAACATTTCCGCAACTTCACACAGCAAGAGAAGGGCAATAGCTGAGTGACATATCAGCGTCACCTATTGCTGGGCAGTTGACTTCTGTGAATCTACAAGCAAAGCACAATGGACTTCACAAACTGTTTGGGGGAAGAACTTACCTGTTGAGAAGATGGTGGGCAATGGGTTTGTTGATGACAACTCCTCCTTCGTGTGCCAGGATCTCCTCTAGCGCCCTCAAACAATTCACCACTACAATAGGATCCTGGTCACGAAGCAGACTATATAGCTCATTAACTAGTGCACCATCTGTAAAAAGCATGGAAGTTAGAGAATTTCCCCAACTCTAATGCAATAATCACCTGCCTAGGAGAGTGCCTCTTGCAAGCAGCGGTGGTGTTATGTGCATGCACATGTAACAAAATAACTCGACCCTCTCAGTAACATGCCAGCTTCTTGCAAAGTACTGCTGCCAAGTGATAGGGAGAGTTCCAACCAGCAGGGCAAATACATTCTTAAAGTGATATATCGCCTCCAAGGGCTTTGGGCTCAGTGAAACTATTCCACAGCAGCCATGCTGCGGTCTCTGCATTACAGCACCAAAATGACATGCCTCCATTTTTATTCTTGTGTGAGTCTTGGAAAAATTAAATAGACTGAAAAATAAGCATGCATATTTACCCACTTCGCAGTCCCCTTGCAGTTTCTGCATCTTTGCACATCCGAGGACAGCGACTCTCCTTACATAGGAGGCTTTGTCTCGCAAACCATTCAGGATTGGCTGTTGAATATACTCCTGTATGCTGGGCATCCTAGGAATATTAAAGGGTCATCATGTTCCAACTCCTCCTAGATCCTTGTTTGTGTATTTTATGTTAGTCTGCAACCTGCCATTCATTACATTAACAGAAACTGCTGCTTTGCGACAGGCTTCCAATAGTTGCCGTATTTTGTGCTCTATAAGACTCACTTTTTCCCTCGTAAAAAGTAAGGGGAAATGTGTGTGCGTCTTATGGAGCGAATGCAGGCTGTGCAGCTATCCCAGAAGCCAGAACAGCAAGAGGGATTGCTGCTTTCACTGTGCAGTGATCCCTCTTGCTGTTCTGGCTTCTGAGATTCAGAATATTTTTTTTCTTGTTTTCCTCCTCCAAAAACTAGGTGCGTCTTGTGGTCTGGTGCGTCTTATAGAGCGAAAAATACGGTAGCTAAGACAAGGAAATGGACTTCTGACAGCTAAAAACTTTGGCAGGATTTGGGTAACGCTTGTAATGTACTAAAAACTAAGGTAAAAATGGATTAGTTTAAGAAAAATAGAGAAAATGTATGATGCAGTTGAAAAAGATTGAAAATGAAAACCATGGAAGGATGGAGGGAAGTCTTAAGGATTTGGGAAATCCTAAATGTTGATGATTATGTCTAATGTTTTAATTTAAATGTGTAGTGAATAAAAACGATTTCATTTTTAAAAAAGGAGATGGACTTCTGTTCTATGCACAAACCACTTTAAAATGGCTTCAGTCAGCTGGGGGGGGAAATGTCACCCCAAAGTATGACTTCTCATGTTAATTCCTTGTCTTTCCACACTTTATTGCATAGTAAGCATTTATAATCCTGAAGCCCCTTGTTGCTTAATAAGATGCAGCTGGCGGTACAATTCCACAAGGCTGATTTAGCCAGCCCAGCCCAACAAAACCTTGTAATTAAAGTGGCATCTAATCCCTGGCAAACAGAGCAGTGAACTGTGGCAGCAGAACCCCTCCCTCGTGATGACACAAAGCACAGTGTGGGAATGTACCTCGTTTCCATTCATCAAGCATTAGATCTGCACCCCAGAACTAGTGAGAGGACCATATTTATGCTCATAAACTTAAGACTGGTCATGCTTAGGGGCTCATGTCATTAAGCCGCAGGGATGGGGAAGCCCAGGCCCACAGGCCTCTGTATCTGGACCTAAGGACTCTCCCCAGCCACACCCTTCAGCAGCCCTACTTTGCACCACCCTCAAGTGTTTCTGCCTGGCTGGAATGTGCCCTTGAACACAGACAAGACTTCTTGCTTGTCTGGATATAGGAAAGTGGGATGTGTGTGTTGAAACTAAGCTATGTACAGAGGTAAAATTAAGAGTCATTGCTCGGCCTACTTTTGCTTCTGGTCTGGGGCATGTGGCCCCAGGAAAGTTTCCCAGAAGGAAATGTGGTCCTTGGGTTGAAATAGGTTTCCCACTCCTGAATGAAACAAGTTCTATTCCCCATAAGTGCCTGTAGCAAAGGCCAAAACAAACAGCACCACTCCACTTATAGTTTTGTTACCTGAAACTGCACATGCTTCGCAAGGCGAGGCCCCTAACCATGGGGTTGGGGTCTGAGCAGTCTTTGCAAAGGGTGTTGATAGCTAAAAGAGCCAGATCGGGCTTCAGAGGAGCATATGTGCACATATACAAGTACACTAGTTTTTTCTGAACAATATCGACTGTGGCACTAGCTTTGACCATCTCCATAAACACACTGGACACATCTACACCTTGGGTCATATGCCTGCAAGTAAGAGATAAAGTATTTAAGCACAGCATCTATGTATTTATTATCACTTAAAACATTTGTATACCACTTAATTGTTAGAGTTTCTAAGTGGTTTACATAAAGTATCAGACTACTTTAAACTCCTACGATATAACAAGAATGACAAGAGACAATAAGATATAACAAGAATGGCAACAGACAATATATAAACTGTAACCAGTTCTTAATCGCAAGAGATCAGCAAGTTTAGCAGATAAAATTCCAGGAGAGAAAAGGTTTACCTGCATTTGGCCTAATGCGATAAATCAATTTGCAATCCATGTCTTGATCTCAGCATCACAAAACCAAACTAATAGTGCAATCCTAAGCATATCTGTTCAAAAATAAATCCTACTGAATTCAATGCAGTTTACTCCCAGGTAAATGTGCTTAGGATTGCAGCCTAGGGCTGCACCCATTAAAGGACAGTTTCTGCAAATTGAAGAAATTGGCAATACACTGTTTGAAAGGGTATAATGAAATCTTAAAAGCCAGAAAGGGATCCAAACAAAATCTCCAGTATTTGGGGTGAGTTTCAGGGCAGTGCGTATCTCAGTCTCTTTTTAAGAATAGGAGAAGTAGAATTATGCAAAATAAGAAGTATTTGCAAATATAATGTATAGTAACCTCAAGGTTACGGGACGCGGGTGGCGCTGTGGGTTAAACCACAGAGCCTAGGACTTGCCGATCAGAAGGTTGGCGGTTCAAATCCCCACGACGGGGTGAGCTCCCGTTGCTCAGTCCCAGCTCCTGCCAACCTAGCAGTTCGAAAGCACATCAAAGTGCAAGTAGATAAATAGGAACCACTCCGGCGGGAAGGTAAACGGCATTTCCGTGTGCTGCTCTGATTCGCCAGAAGTGGCTTGGTCATGATGGCCACATGACCCGGAAGCTGTACGCTGGCTCCCTCAGCCAATAAAGCGAGATGAGCGCCGCAACCCCAGAGTTGGTCACGCCTGGACCTAATGGTCAGGGGTCCCCTTTACCCTAACGTCAAGGTTAGATTACAGCAACGTGTTATATGTAGGGCTGCCTCTGAAAGTTCGTAAACTTCAGCTAGTGCAGAATTCAGTGGCCAGGTTGCTCACCGGAGCAAGACAGTTTGAGCATATTACACCAATCCTGGTCCAACTGCACTGACTACCAATTAGTTTCCAGGGCCAATTCAAACTGCTGGTTTTGACCTATAAAGCCTTAAACAGTTCAAAACCGCAATACCTCAAGGAGCAACTCTTCCCATATGAACCTACCCGGATCCTGAGATAATCTTCTGAGGCCCTTCTTCGTGTGCCTCCTCCTCGAGAGGTCAGGAGAGTGGCAACACCTGAACGGGCCTTCTCTGCAGTGGCTCCCCATTTGTGGAATGCTCTCCCCAGGGAAGTTCGCCTGCCGCCTTCGTTATACACTTTTAGGTGCCAGGCAAAAGCATTCCTTTTTAACCAGGCCTTTGGTTGATTTGATTGACATCCTATGCCATTTTAAAATGTGGGGTTATTGGGTTGTTGTTTTATTTTGATTATGTATTTTGTGGTTTTTTATTTAGATTTTATTCTGTGAACTGCCCTGAGACCTCTGAGTATAGTGCGGTATATAAATTCAATAAATAAATCATCATCATCATTATGTTCAGTGATATTTCACATGAACTTTGAGGCACATACGTGCAGAATTTTTATTTGTTTTTTAGAGCATGGACAATATAACTTAGTCCATGACAGAGTGATAAGAATAGGGAACTAGAAGACAAACAGAAAAAGGCAGTTGTGCTACCTTGTACAAGGTCTTCACCCTCTGATCAGGTTTCTGTTTCATTTCCAAGCAATGGGTGAGGTTAATTTCTGTGTTGGGGCTGCATTTTTTATTTATTTGAATAATTTAAAATACTGCTTAATACTACCAATTCTTTCGTTTCCATTTCCGTTTAATTAGTAGTCTGCATTTGGTTGTTTTAATTGGCTTTATGGTATGTCAGCATGAGCCTACTAACCAATAAGGCAACAACAGCCTTACTAGGGTCACAAGATACTCAGTTCATACACATCTGAACAACTAAAAGCACCCAGCATTTTGGGAGCCCCAACTACAATGCCCAAGTAGCAGTCCAGGCCACAGACCTGATCACTCGCTGGATAACATTCCTGTAGCGGAGACGGTCAGTTTGCACATGAGGGTTAGACAGTGCTCTCTTCAGCTCCTTCACTGTATCCTCTGAGCCTAAGTATGGCATCTCGGATGGGCTCCTAAACACCTAGGGAGAAAAGACTGTGGAGAAATCTGTAGTAAGAACAGAGAAAGAACCCTGCCAGATCAAACAAGAGGCCTAACTTGGTACAGCAACCTGTTTGTCACGGTGGCAGAAGATAAGGACAACAGCTCTCTCCTACTATTGGGAAGGGCTCTGGCTTAATGGTAGAGCACATGCAAATGGTGCCAGATTTAATCTCCAACATCTCCTGGGAGATAACTCTGTTTGAAACTCTGGAGAGCTGCTGCCAGTCAGTGTGTAGATGATACTGAGAAAGATGGACCAATTGTCTGCCTCAGTAGAAGGCAGTCTCTTAGGTTCTCAACAAGACAAAGTCACACAGGGAGCTTCACAGAGTGGTTTTTAACCCTGGCCTCCTAGGTTCTAGTCCATGAAATATCCTTCCACATTCTGGGAATCAGTCTTAGAAGTGAGTAAGATGGGTTGGAGTAATCGTGAGCCAGTTTGGGAGTGCTAAACCAGGACTGGGCAGATCCAGGTTCAAGTCCCTACTCATCCAGGAAGCTCACTGGGTGACCTTGGGCCAGTCACACTCTCTCAGCCTAACCTACCTAGCAGGGATGCAGAGATTAGATGTGTTTTGGGGGGAGTTAATGTTCTGTTTTTGTTCTTTTTATTTGTGCTTTTACCCTGCAGTTTTATCTTGTGAACCTCCCCGAGATCTTCGGATGGAGGGTGATATATAAATGTAATAAAAAATGGAAAATGCATATGCTGCCTTGAGCTCCTTGGAGGAAAGCTGGGGTGTAAATGCAGCATGCAATAATAAAGAAACAAAACAATGTTCTTCAGCAACTGGCACTCAGAAGTACCGCAGATGCCATACAGCCAAAACAAGGCTACTAGTTCCATCGCCCAATAATTTGCAGTGGCTCCCCAGGCTTTCAGGAGAGGGTCTGTCCCAGCTCTACCTAGAGATTTCAGGGGTTCACCATGGGACCCTTTTGTGCGTAAAGTGCGCCTTGGGGTAACGCCCTTCCCCGCGCTCGGAAGCCTAGCAGTTCCAGCGCAGCGGTCAACTTGCAAGTCCCTGGGCTTTGCCGGAGAGGAGAAGGAAGGAAGCAGCCGCCAGGTGGGGCGGGAGTCGGGACATCGGCTCCGGCCAGGGTCGTCAGTCGATTTCCCCACGTACCTTGGCGCGAGTCTCGCCCGCCCTCGGCCGCTCAGTCTCGCACCGACCAACAAAAGGGGCCGGCGTCTTCCTGGTTCTCTCCCGACTCCTTCCGGGTTTCGGCCTCCATGAGCGCCGGGTTAAAGCGTCGGCAGGAACGAGCGCGAAGCCGAGCGGAGGAAAGCTCGCTTGCACTTTAAACCACGCTGGCTTCCTGCCTTCTCACGCTTTGGAAAAGGCTCCTGTTTTGGAAGTGCCCTCAAGGCGAAGAAGAAGCAAGACTTCTCCCTTGTGAAATGCCTACCTGTGTTGGTCTAGGCTTTAGGAAATAAATGGGAGCGGAACGGCACAGTGATGCCTAAACTCTGGGCGCGTTAGGCGGGTGGAAAGTAACGCTTCAAGAAAGAAGCGTAGTCTCTTCTTCTTGTTACCATCAAGGATAGTAAAGCCACAGCTATACTAAAACTCTGCATTTCTCCATTGTTCCTTACAGGCAGCTGCTCCCCCTTCCCCTCCCAGAGGGGACCCGTCCCCCAAAGTAACCAAGGGGGTTCGCCTCCAGCCAGCGGAATTCCCAGCCAGATTTCCCAGCCGAGTAGCTGAACAAACGGCTGCTCGGTAATAAATGCGCGCTTACTCCTGCGCGCTTCTCCAAACTGTAGGACACGGGGCGTTTGCTTCCTAGCAAGCCGGTCTCCACCAGCATGTGGCGCAGTCCTGTTTCCGTTTTGCAGGAAGCGCTGTGTTTCAACGAATACCTTAGCGCCTTGGGAGCGGGAGAGTTGTTTTGATTTCTTCGGCGGGAAGATCCGACGGTGCAGAGGGAGATCTGAACGGCGGGGAGCCTGGCGATCTTCCCTGCAAGCAAAAATGAAAGCAGCCCTCCAGTACCGGCGCTCCGATTCAACCCGCTGACTGCAAAGCATTTTAGCAACGGGAGGCAGACGCCCGTTCCCTTTCCCTGCTCTCTGTGCCGAAGGCCTACAAAGTAGCACAGTAAGCTCCCTTTACTCCTCGCTACAATTTTTGGTTTTTGGGGTGGGAGACGGGACCGAGAGAGCGCCGGAGCGAAGTGGGCAAGCGTTTCTGGGACCGGATGTGAAACGTGTATTATTTTATTAAAATGTATGCACCCTCAAAGCCGTTTACAAACATAAAACAATAAAATTAACAATAATTTAAAACTTTGGGAAAGTTACAAGAAGAGGCTAAAAAAAGATTAAAACTTTCTTAACAGCTGGGTAGGCTTGTATAAATAGAAATGTTTTTAGCAGGCGCTGAAAAGAGTACAGTGAAGGTGCCTGCCTGGTATCACTAGGCAGGGAGTTCCAAAGGGTAGTAGGTGCCCTTTGTACAATCACTCCAGTATAGTACCTTCCTGTAATTTTAGAGTCCCCCTTGCAACTATCCTGCTTCTTCATCTTACCTGCTGTTGCTTCTCAATCCAAATTGTTAGGCCGTCACACTAGTTTGTATCAAAGTTCTATCCTATGGAGCTCATATTCTTATAATCTTATCTGCCAGTCCTCTTCCCACCCTTTCTCATTCTCACAGTCTGGCCTGAAGGATGTGGTAGCTACCAAAGGTAGCTGTTTGTGACTCATTTGCATCCTGTTGCGTTGGATGAGTTTTAGTTGCTAACGCTTGAGGATGTGAACAAGGTGCTTGGTTTATTCCGAGCAACCACTTGGCCCCTTGCCCTTTTGCCCCTTGTGGCTGATAAAAACTAGCAGAGGGAGCACACCTGTCTGGGGCAGTTGATGAATGCCTACTTGTGAGAGAGGGCAGTCCCTGCCTGCTTGAAGGAGCCAGTGATAAAACTCTGCTTTAACTTCCCCTGAATTTAGAAAAGTAAGTAATTACCAGCTGCTAAAATTTAGTAGGACTTCTGAATACATTTAAGGATCAGGTTGTAAGCACCACTATCCCAACCCCTGTCTCTCTTTTTATCTCTCTATTTGTGAATTTTTATATTCCTGTTAAAACATGTATCTCAGTTTTTATTTCTTGTTGATCCAGTTCTAAGACCATTAGTAGTTTTATTGATGCCCCCATCCACCCTTGACTTTCCTGAGGTGTTTGTTTGTTTGTTTTTGGTATTCAGAATTTCCCCCTTTCTTTTAACAGGAGCTGGACTGATGAATGGAACTCTCATCGCAGGGACACCCATTGCGGTGGATTTTTGGAATATCAGAAAAGCTGGGAGGGCTCGTTTGTTCTTTCTTTCTCACATGCACAGTGACCATACAGTGGGGCTTTCCAGCACGTGGAACCGACCTATTTATTGTTCTCCGGTAACTGGTCGAATTCTGCATCTTAGACTGAAGGTAGATCTTTACACACACATGTCCGATCTTCCACCACTTTAACTTAGGGGAGGCCTACAGTTGACTCTGCCATGCCTTCATTCTGCTTTTTAGGTGGCTGAAAAATGGATCCGCCCTCTGGAAGTTGGAGACAGCCATGTCCTGGCCTTAGATGAGATGCAGAGAGAGACCATGACTGTGACCCTGATAGATGCCAACCACTGTCCTGGATCTGTCATGTTCCTTTTTGAAGGTTACTTTGGTGTCATCCTTTACACAGGTATGTTGAGGAGAGACATCTAACATTTTCCTCTGTGCTTTTTGCTATCTCTTAATTTGTTTCTCAGCACAAAACCTTGCCTATTTCCAGAAGTTATTTTTAAAATTACTTGCTTATATATACAGTGGTACCTCTGGTTGCGAACGGGATCTGTTCCAGAGCCCCATTCACAACCTGAGAGGAACACAACCTGCCTCTGCACATGCGCGGGTCGTGATTCGCCACTTCTGCGCATGCGTGTGACGTCATTTTGCATGTCTGCGCAAGCGGTGAAACCCGGAAGTAACACTTTCTGGTACTTCCGGGTCGCCGCAGGACGCGACCTGAAAAGACGTAACCTGAACCGAACGTAACAAGAGGTATGACTGTGTATGAAATACACACAGAGAGATAGATAGACAGAAACACCCCTTGCTTGTCTTGTGTCATGGAACATGGAACCAAGACATGGTTTCCAGCTAGGTAGCAACCAGACCTTAGTTTCAGCAAGGTGCTGGCCTTATGTGCCTTCCATATCCTGGGACCGGTAGCCATGTTAGTCTGTTGAGAAGTCGGGGGCTGGACAGAAGAGGAGGAGTGGTGGAGATAGCCTCCCATCCTGACCTTTCCAGTGAAGAGGAAGAGCAAGACAGTATAGATTTACAACAGTAGTTTGTGGCAGGTCACAGGTCAGAGGCAGATGAGGGAGAAAGTTTCTTACAGTCCTTTTTTATTTCAGACTTTACAGAGAGAGGCTATAGAACCCAGCCTCATGGTTAATGGGGTTGTTCCGAGTGAATCTCCACTCCCCCTTCACTCCTGCTTTCTCATTCATCATCATCACCTCCTCTACAGGCGTTGCTAAGTGCCCTCAGTCTTTGAGCTCTTTGCTCTCCTACTTTTAAGACCCGCCAGGTTCTGGGAGATGGTGGGTGTGGAATGCTTTCTAGTGACAACGTGTCAGCCAGCTGCTGCTCCAGCTCTGCTTGCTCCTCCTCTCCCATTATTTTCCAACTTGCCCCCTTGTTTCTCCCTCTCCGTCATATGAGGGCAGAGTGGGATGGCGGTTTCACCAGTGGTATATCGCTGGTGAAACCACCACTCCTCCTGAGTCCCTCTGCTGGCAGTGCCTACTGGAGGAAGGAACTCTTGACTCCCTCCATCAGACGCTGCTACCAGAGGGACTCAGGAGCTGTGGTGGTTTCACCAGCGATATACCACTGAGTGAAACCAACACCACAGTCTGCTTCTCATACCAGTCCTGGGCAAT
The DNA here is from genome assembly GCF_964270895.1 of Podarcis filfolensis. NCBI lineage: Eukaryota > Metazoa > Chordata > Lepidosauria > Squamata > Lacertidae > Podarcis > Podarcis filfolensis. The sequence goes on from NC_139609.1 coordinate 65,423,503, forward strand.
ATATTGATATATCGCCCAGGCCTACTAGCCACACATGGTTAATAATAATAATTACTATATTATTTTATTTTTTATACCCCACCCATCTGGCTGGGTTTCCAGTCTGGTTGTGCCACAAGGAGGAACAAAGCAATAATTTTAGACTTGAAATTTGTATAGAAACAGTTAATAATAAACTCTGCTACAGCAACTTCTTCCACAGTAATCAAAGAAGCTGGCTTATCCTTAGCTTAGTCCTTTGGAACTTTAACCGTAATCTCCATTTTAACCCTTCAAGTGGCTTTCCCCTGACGGGTATGTGACATCTGTGCCTCACCAGGTGATTTCCGCTACACTCCCAGCATGCAACAGGAACCAGCTCTGAAGAACTCAAAGCTTATCAGCAGCCTCTACCTGGACAATACCAACTGCCACCCCGATATTGTCATACCATCCCGGCAAAAGGCCACTGAACAGATCAAAGAGGTGATCAGAGCCCACCCCCATCACCAGGTTAAGATTGGTAAGCAGTCCTAATAGGTTTGGAAGACGTTTCTTAAACTGGGTGAGGAACTCAAGGCCTTCCAGATGTTGCTTAATTTCAATTCACATCCCTGATCTTTGACCATGTTAGCTGGGGCTGATGGGAGCTGGAGTCAGTCCAGCAACAGGTTCTCCATCTGTGTGTTGGTTAAGGCACAGTTTCAAAACTACTGAATAGAAAATAGAAGAACAGGGTGGCTAACACACTGGAATTTTCAGTGGCTGTTCAGAAAGGAACACAAGTATGGACCTCATGCAGCGGTTCCCAAACTTTCTCCCCCACAGACCACTTGAAATTTGCTGAGGGTCTTTATGAACCAATTCAAGATTTTTCTGCCTGTTGTAGCAATTGAAATTTGCTAGGCTAAATGCTGTATGATTTTGTATTTTTACAGACATAGCACAGATTACCTGGATTTGTGGACTGCTGGTGGTCCTTGGGCCACAGTTTGGGAATCCTTAATCTTAATCTTAATTTTAGGACATTAAAGAAATTTGACCTTTTTCTTTTTCTTTTAAATAATTTTTATTAAGTTTTCAATTTAACAATCCAATCATGTCACATTAATTAATCTAGATTATGCCAATACATATCATAAAATCCAAATATTTTGCTGAATTTTAAAAAAAAATTGTTGGCAGCTTCGAGCTCAGTAAGGGTCCAATCCTCTCATATTTTTGCTGCTTTGATGTTCACAAGTCCCATCTTCCAATCTTCTTGTTGTTATCATTTTTCTTCTTAATAACCTCTGAGTTGTTTCGAAATCTTACCTTTTTCAAGTGAGGTTTACAAGCACATCTCCCCCAAATCCATATGTGAAAATCGATTCTGTACAATGAATTATTCTGAAGGATGTGAATTCATAACATCTGGATGATAAATTCATAGCTGGGTTTAGTAGCGCAAGGATCATTAACCACTGGGGCAGGCACTCACTTGGGGACAGGCTAGAATTACTTGGGAAATGTACACACTATACCTTTAAACTACGTACATTCCCACAAAGATTTCCGGGCACTATAGTTTAAGGGTTGCTGGGAATGATTATTCTCTGAGAGGTAAACAATAGCGCCTAGAATTATTGAGGAAAAGATTGTGTTCAAAATATGCTTTAAAGATATAGTGTATACGCAGCCCTGAACTCCAGAGTAACAGCTAAGCTGCTGCTGTATCAGAAGCCCTGAGATTAAGATACTATTAGCTGCTGAATAAACTTCACTGTGCCTCATGCCATCTGGCCTTTGAAATGCTTACAGTTCTTTGTCCTCTTCTAGGTACTTATAGATTAGGAAAAGAGTCACTGTTGGTGGAACTGGCCAAGGAATTTGGCACCTGGATTGTGGTAAGTCCCCAGAAACTGGAACTTATGAAACTGCTGGAGATGGAGGATGTGTTCACCTCTGAGGAAGGAATGGGTAGAATTCAAGCTGTGGATTTTTCAGAAATCCGCCAAGCAAATATGAATTGCTGGAACCAGAGCCATCCGACCATAGCTGTTCTCCCTACCAGCCGGCCGCTGAAGTTCCAGCACCCTGACATCCACGTTGTTCCCTACTCAGACCACTCATCTTTCCAAGAGTTGCTGGAATTTGTAGCTTGGCTAAAGCCCTGCTCTGTAATCCCAGTGGTAAAGAAAGAAGAATTTCAGATGTATTTCCAACAATATTTGACAGCTAAAAACTGCACACCACTGGAGCCCAAAGTCCCCGAATCAGTGAAAGTATTCATGCAGCAAGGAAACAGTAAGTGGGAAAGGCCCTCAAAACAGCTGAAACTGAGTATCTCTCACCATGTACCCAAAGGGGTTTGCTTTGACCCCCCAGAAATATGTAGCAGTGAGAGTGAAAATGGCTGTGATGCAGAGATTTCCCAGCAAAGCTGCCCAGAGCCCATGGAGAAAGCTGTCCCTTGCTCTCAATCTGGCTGTGTTGAGGAGGACCAAAAAGACATAACGGCAAAACAAGAAAACATTGAGAGCCAGAGAGCAATAACGTCTGAATCTACGACATCTTCCAAACATCAGCTGAATGGCAGTGGTGTCAATCAGTGTCAAAAATGCCAGGCAACTGTGACATTGAAACACACAAATACATTGTCCTGGTTTGAAAGGGATGCAGAAAGAACGCTTTGTTCCTCTGTAGGCAGTGAATGTATGGGGAATCTGGCCTTGGAGAACCATGTACCCTCAACATCACATGCTGCTCAGATTGATACACGTGACCCGTTCGCCTCTCCAGCAGATGTAACATTCCAGCCTGTCAATGAACAGGCTTCCCAAGGTCTCCTTCAGGAATATGATTTATCTCCGCTCAACATCCCAAAGCAACTTTCTCTCCAACAGTTTGACTGGCAAGTAGATAACTACTTGAAAAAAGGAAAAGACACAAAATGGAATAACGAAGACAATCTGCAGTTGGAATAGCAGAACTAGCAGCAGCCAGTGCAAAAGGGCTTCTCTCAGCTTCACCCCCTCCCCAAATTGGCTCTGGGAGGTGAGGAGAACCCCCATAACAGTGTGGGGGGCAGGGGCAGAGAGGGAGAAGCAGAAATGCTTGTGGTGATGGGAGCGATCTCCTTAACACTACTTTGAATTCCACCCACTGTTGTTTTCTAGTAAAGTTTATTTTCTTCTGAATTAAAAAAAAGAGAACTGTGCAAAACTCCAGCAGTGTATGGTTGGTATATAAATTTCAAGATAGGACAGTTGTATCCTCCTCAACACTGCTGGGGGAAGTGGTCTCATACTTTATATAAAAGGTTTTATTGCCCATAAGAGACACTGGTAAAATCAGTGTTAAACTTCTGCATCCAAGTTTGAGGCTTTGCTTGTTAATTCTTGGGGGTTATCAACATAATGATCAAAGCCAGCATGTGCTCTATCTTTACCTTAGCCCAAATCCATTGGCAACAGCAGAATATTGTATAAATGCTTTATGGTGGTTGTTGGGGGGGGGGGTTAACCTGTTGGGTTTTACCAACAAACCATGGGTTTTTACAAATATCAGGTATAATAATAATAATTTATTATTTATACCCCGCCCATCTGGCTGGGTTTCCCCAGCCACTCTGGGTGGCTTCCAACAGAATATTAAAATACAATAGTCTGTTAAACATTAAAAGCTTCCCTGAACAGGGCTGCCTTCAGATGTCTTCTAAAAGTCTGGTAGTTGTTTTTCTCTTTGACATCTGGTGGGAGGGCGTTCAACAGGATGGGTGCCACTACCGAGAAGGCCCTCTGCCTGGTTCCCTGTAGCTTTGCTTCTCACAATGAGGGAACCACCAGAAGGCCCTCGGTGCTGGATCTCAGTGTCCGGGCAGAACGATGGGGGTGGAGACACTCCTTCAGGTATACTGGACCGAGGCCATTTAGGGCTTTAAAAGGAAAGATACACACCAGTGTTAGCGAGGGGAGAGCATTTCCCTAGCATTCCTTCTGATAGTAAATAAAGCTGGTGAGTACCACCAGAATGTGGGGGGCAGTACTTACTACACCTGAGGCATGCGTCTCTCCTGAGAGTGATGTGGTGGCTTGGGCACCTGCAGGCTCTACAGCCAAGGGGAAGGCGGCAGGTGGACTCCCAGCAGGTTCCATGTTGCTTGAAAATGCAACGCGGGTCTGCAGAGCACCAGAGTGGAACGGGGCCTGGGCAATGGAATTCTGGCATGCCCTGCCCCATCTCGTGTGTGCCCTGCCCTGGGCCCCCAAGTGGCTAACTAGGCCGCTGACCAGAATTATAGGCAAAATCAATGTGAAAGAGAATATTTAGGGAAACCCCAAGATTTACAGAAGTACAAAAAATATTTCGGGGGGGGGGGCGCCTAACAGGACACCCCCCTCTACAAACACCTCCAGTTCATTGGAGGACAGCATACTCAAATCACAACAGAATGCTGAGTGTCTTTTTGGGTGGGAGGTAGGTGGAATCCTGCAAACTAGGTGGGCAGGGGAATTGAATACCCCAGAAGAAGACATGATTGTATGGAATACTGAACAGGGGCTCTCAGTACCACATCATTTGGTTGCACATCCGACTCATAAAATTTAGAAAATGGTGGGGTATTGCTGGGACTTGTCATCTTCCTTTTTGAGGGCTAGGTGAACACTCCCATGGTTGAGTGGTTCCTTGGAGGAGCACTCAGCCTCTAAAGAAAGTAAAAAGTAAAATTAAAACACTTCTAAAAGGATGATTTAACAACATAGGCATACACACATGTTAAATTGTTTATCACCATGTGTTATCGTGGCCAGTGGCCAGGCTTTGCAAGCAGGCTAGAGTTTCTTTCCAGAATGCATTTGCAAGAGCTATGGTGCACCTATTGGGGGGAAGAACTGCATTTTCCCAAAGACAATTACTAGGAATTTTCATACAACAAAAGTGTTTCCTTGAAGGTCATTGTGTGAATCCTTTCACAAATCAGTAACAATTTGTTTATTACTTTTTAAAGAAAAAAAGCCCCATATTTTCTAAGCTCCTTGTGACAGTGGGGTGCTGCATTTGATGTTATCCTTGCCATAGCAGGGCCAATAGTGATTTTATGAAGCTTGCTTTATTCTTTGGTCTCACTGTGTCCTTTAGAAGGCTCCTGCTTACCATGCTTACCTGATAGCAGTACTACTTATAGTACATTTTAAACGACTTACAACAAGCCACAGATTGTTCAGGGGGCTTGTGCATTGCAATCCTCTGCAGACTTTCTTAGGAGTTGGTCCCACTGAACTCAGAGATACTTACTTCTAAGTCAGCTTGTATAGGGTCAGGCTGATAACAAAAGTGGCTGCTTCTTTTAGGCATAAATGAGCTGCCTTTCATGTTCACTTCTAGCAGACAGGGTTATCAGTTGTCGCGGTCTCCACGTGGGATAATTTATTATGCTGTAGAAGAACAACAGTCTTTGCACTGATAGCCTAAGAAATTATTTGGCCCTGGAACTGAGCTCTGTAGCAGCTCTATAATGTTTCTGTTTCAGAGTTTGGTCAAATGGAGTGCAGCCATGATTGTTCGCTAGCAAATGGAAGTACCTCCCAGGAGTTCGCCATTACGGGGAGGCCTGTTGGAGCAGATAGTCAGATGGGTTCATTATCTCCTGCTTTCCAGAACTATCCCATCTTCTGGTGATATGCCTAGTGTTTTGCCATGCCCTTGAAAATATGATTTTTCAGAGTTTTATCACTGCAATGGCTGCAAAATAGCTGCTGGTCAGAAGCCATCTGGCACACTAAATCCTGTGTGCTACAACAGCAGGACAGAACAGTATGTATAAACCATCCTCTCTGTCACAAAACCAGTGTGCTTTAGAACGAGAAAAAGATCAGCAAGAGAGTTGCTGGGAGATAGTAGTATGTCTGGCGTTGCTTGTGGCTGCTTGCTTTCCTAGTACTTGTAGTTCTTTCCCAGAACACCACACCCTGCTGTATGATATCCCTTATGTAATCAGCAGTGGTATTAAAGTAATCATTGCTTTCAAAGCAATGGCAGCTCAGAAATGAAAGCCTCCGATCCCAGCCCAGGTGGGCCCTCTTTAATTACGCCTTGTGGCACTTGGGGAGGGGGAAGCCTGAAGGGTTATGAAGGAGTTTTCCTGCCTATTGCTAGCATTTTCCATTGCTGAGTTTCTCACCAGTTTTAAGTGGGTTGCTCCCTTACCCCTCACAGTTCAGTGGAGGTTTGGCATAGCAGGGCATCTGTTGCAAGAGCTTGACTCTTGTTTTAAAGCCAGTTTTGTAATAAAGCAAATGAGGAAGCTTTCCAAGCTGAATGCAAAAACCACAAATAGGAGAGCATGCAAAATGCAGCTGAAGGTGGGGTGGGTTATGTAAATGCACCTCTGGTGAGTATGTCACAGGTGAAGGTTAGCAGCATCAGAGACAGTGTTTTGCAGGAGTGGGAGATAATTGGTGAGAACCTAATTGAGATCAGTTTGATTCTTTTTCACCCAGAAGCAGCAGACACAGAACGCTGTATATGCAGTAGAAAATACATTAGAAAAATGAAAACGGGAATCCTGAAATAATGCAGGGAAACAAAACAAATTATTTGCCTAGTTTTTGCTGGAGAAGATGCTGGGAAGATACCTCTGAACCAGTGTTGCCAGGCAGTGCAGCTGGAGAAATATGTCAAATAGATGTGATGAAATATTAGACAAATTAAAAAGTAATGGCATAAACCCCTGTTTTCTTAAAGAACACAACTGCTGGGCTATTAATTTATCATACACGAAAAGCCTTATTTCTAGTGGGTTGGAAGGTATGCAGTGTAACACAAGTCTTAAAATTATTAAAATGTGTTAACAAACATATAGACAGATACGGATTTTCTAAAAATCTTTGATTTACAGACTGAACATTTCTTTATTCCTGCCTTTGATTTCCTGTTTTTTAAAGTGACAGTTTTCACAGCGCAGGGGAATGGAGTCCCTCAAGGTTCTGCATGGCAAATGAAGTTATTTACCTAATTCCTATATTAACCAGGGCCAGCCCTGAACAATAAACTGGACAAGTTTGTAGATCACACCAAACTACATATCCAAAAATCCCATTCTGAAGATTTCCAAAAGGGTCTCTCCAAACAAGGAGTCTGATGAGATTCAGTGTAAGCTAAATGCCAATTTTACAGATGAGTACTAAATTGGCTATGGCTGTAGGACACTCATTGGAAATGTCAACTTGGTGGCTGCAAAAAAGGAAAGTTGGTGTTTAATAACCCTAGGACCTCAGCACAATAGCACCCTTTCCCCACTTGTGGTTCCCAGCAGCAGGCATTCAGAGGCAGCGACTCCAAAGAGAGTTTACAATCGGATGAAAACAGCAATTTATACAGCAATGCAAAAAGAAACTAAATGCTGAAAATCTAAACTGGCCACCAATAGCTAGAGAGAACAGGTGTGCCTACAGCTATGTTTATTGAGACACATGTGGTAGCAGACTTCACCAACCTGACGTTCTCTGGTATGGCTGAGACTGTTGTGAGTTGTAGAAGAAACATTTGGAGGGCGCAAGGTTGGTCAAGGCTGCTCAAATGCCACAGGCTGGCTGAGGTGGTAGGAGCCACCAGCCGGAGAAACCCCAGGGGGAGGCCCAGACAGTGGCGTAGCGTGGGTTGTCAGCACCCGGGGCAAGGCAAGTAATTTGCGCCCCCTAACCCTAACCCCCAGATGTTGCGCCCGGTGCGGCCGACCCCCCTGCACCCCCCACGCTACGCCACTGGGCTCAGAGCCAGGGGACTGGGGTGGGACAATGATGAGTGGTCAGAGGGAGAAGGAGCAGATTGGGAGGAGGTGGTTTGGAAGCAGAAAAGGTGACAGGGTTTTGTGAACAGGAAGAGGCTGTGGCAGAGCACAGTTCATACTCCAAGGCAGAAACCAGGGCTGGAGAGGGGTGGAGACAGGAAGGATGCTGTAGAAGCCAAGGAGTCTCAGTCTCTCTCTCCTGCTGCAACCAGTTCCCCTCCCCTCCTGGTCTCCTAGAACATGCCAAGAAATGCAACCAGCAGAGCCTGAAACTGCATGGGAAAGACCCTGGAGAGAAGGAGTCCTAGTGGGCACTAGAAAGGCAGGGAACTTCAGTCCTTGCAGGCTAGAGCTGTGGAATGTTTCCTTGAATAAAGAGTTAACTTCACTGGTCTTGGATGATTTATTATTTTGTTGCTGCCCTATGTCTGACTCCAACCCTGACATCAAAGGAGAGTGGTTTTCACAAAATAATGGGCGGCACAGATTATATAAGTAACGTGATGTCTCCGAATTTAACATTAAGTCGCAGTTCTGGTCTGCCCATCTGAAAAATCTGCCAGTTGTTTAATTAAACAGATCCACAGTTAAGAACCTATTCATATCCTTAACTGTATTCATTAAATATCCAAGCTTTGGCAGCAAAGTGAAAAACTGGTAGTGTCTGGCCAAACTAACCCCCAGAGTGATGGCACTTGGTTCCAAAGCTGGCAGCTGCTGAAGTAAAGAGTGTGTGTTCCTTATCTGCAGTAATGGGACTTGACAGCAGGTGATTGTACATATTGGAAGTTAGATGTTGACCCCTTGGTCCACCAACATCCTTCCTCCCTTGCTAAAGTCACCCTCAGGCGACACTAGTTTTGCCCACCAGAACATTATCGGCTTTAAGAAGACTCAACCTCATTAACAGCCTTGAGCAGATATGATTTTTTTTATCATGTACATGTGCATGCATGAGCATGCTTGCATGTGCCTATGCACCCTGCACTTTTCTGATCTGTGAAAAGGTGATGCAAATAACTTCTTAGCAGTGTGGCTGTTTTTTAAACTAACCTTTACTTCCCTGTACTATCACCCTGGCATTATTCTAGTAGTAATACAACAGCAGCAAGGTGTGCTTACTGTTTTTTTGCTGCTCGTAATTTTGTTCTTTGCTTTTTTATTATTTGTGGACATTGCTCAGAGATCTATTGTTATTGGACAACTGATAAATATTATTCAAGAGTTATTCTTGTGTGGATCTTCCTCTATGTTTATATTATTATATTATATTATATTATATTATATTATATTATATATTTTAATTACTTCATGCTGTAATCAGTTTTATTAGGGTTTTTTTAATCTCTCTGTTGCCTTGGGTGACTTTGAGTAGACAGAACTCATTTGTATTCTCAATCATTTTCAAATGAAACGCATCTCTTCTTCTGCAGTCATCTGTGACTCTGGATCTCACTTTTAAAAACAAATAACTGAGGTTTAGCACTATATCAGAGCATAGGATTGTTGCACTGTGATAACATCCCCTTCCAGGAAAAATCAAATCAGAGCGTTTCTCACCACCACCAAAAACTTTGCCTAATAACAACACGTAACCAGAACATGACTATTGCAGCCGGGAATTAATTCCCAAACTGGCATGATAAAACTGCTACTATGCTATGAGAAATTGATTCTTGAAACAATTGAGGGCTCCTGTACAGCTAAATCATGGGAGGCTGCCCACTGTGTCTCTTTATGAGTTATTGCATTCATGAAAGTGTTTCTATTCATTCAGCTCTGCTGGGTGCAGCTATTTATGTTCTCAACTCTAAACCAGGCATTTATTTAGATCGCTCAGCAGCTCCCAATGTAGAAATAGAGATTAACCCATCTTTAGAGGAACCCACACCCTCTGTGTGCCTCTGTATGAGTCACTCACCTGGAATTGCCTCTTTCCAGCTAGAAGACATGGCCAGAACAATTTCACACAGAGTCATAGAATAACTGGAAGGGACTTTGGATATCATCTAGTCCAACCTTCTGCTCAGTGAAGAAAACTTGCCACTTCAACATTCACAACAGATGGCCACCACTCCCAGTCTCTGCTTAAATCAGTAGGAGCCTTTCATCTCTTGGAAGCTATCTGTTCTACTTGCTCCTGCTACTCCTCTGTTTATCTGAAATGTGCTTCCACTAAATTCTTACCCACTGAGTCTGCTTCACCTTCTGAATGACAGACCTTCCGATATTTAAATAAAATTCTCATGCCTTAATATTCTCTTCTGGCTAGGCTAAACTTGTCCAGCTCTTTCAACCATTACTCAGAGGACCTGGAGTTGTAGCCAATGTTCTACTCAGAACAAACCCATTGATCCCTATTCTTCCTAATGTCTCACAAATGAAACTGATTTGTGTGTTGCTGTTTTTTAAAAAGTGTTACGTGGAAAAAAATATGAGAGAGAGACATTGCACATGCCTTTGTAAATCAAGAAAATCTTTAATAAAAATACATTTAAAAACAACAACAAACCCATTGAAATCAATGCACACAAGTTATTTAGCTTCATTAATTTCATTGAGTCTACCCATTGAAATTAAACTTGGTTTCCAGACCCTTCACCATTTTGGTTCGCACACTTTGTCAACGTCTTTCTTAAAATGTATCATCCGGAACTGGAAGCAGTGGATGACCGGGGCAAATAGCAATCTGGGTTGTGGGTGAGGGAATTACAATAAATTGTTAAGAATTCAATATACATGTTCTAGCATCTAATTCCATGTGGGAGGGTTGAGCAAGTTGCTGCCAGTCTTAGTTCCCACATCTGTACAATGGGATTAATAGTGACTTACCTCACATAGCTGTTGTGACAACCATTAGGCAGGAGTTTGTAAAACAAAGTGATAAATGACAGCCATGAACTGAAGCATCATGTGAATAAAGGTAAAGGGACCCCTGACCATTAGGTCCAGTCGTGGCCGACTCTGGGGTTGCAGCGTTCATCTCGCTTTATTGGCCGAGGGAGCCGGCGTACAGCTTCCGGGTCATGTGGCCAGCATGACTAAGCTGCTTCTGGTGAACCAGAGCAGCGCACGGAAACACCGTTTACCTTCCCGCTGGAGTGGTACCTATTTATCTACTTGCACTTTGACGTGCTTTCGAACTGCTAGGTTGGCAGGAGCAGGGACTGAGCAACAGGAGCTCACCCCGTCGCGGGGATTCAAACCGCCGACCTTCTGATCAGCAAGTCCTAGGCTCTGTGGTTTAACCCACAGCGCCACCCACATCCCCATCATGTGAATACACATCTGATATCTTCAAACACTTTTACTAGGAAGCAACCTGAGTTGTGAAGATGTTTCAAGTGTGTCAAGAAATAGGAACCTGGCCTGGGACCTTAGCATGAAGGATGGGTAAACAACAACAACAACACAGGAAGCTATTTATACCTACACAAACCACTAGTTCATATAGCTCAGCATTGCATGCGCTGACTGGCAGCAGCTCTCCATAGTTTCAGAAGAGATATTTCCAGCCCTGCCTGGAGAAGCCAGGGATTGAACCTGGAATCTTCTGGATCCAAAGCAAATGCTCTACCATTGAGCTATAGTCCCTGCAATGCTCTTGGAAGCCAAGGAGATGGCATATAGAATCATAGCATCATAGAATTGGTTGGAAGGGGCCACGAGGGGCATCCAGTCCAACCCATTGCAATGCAGGAATCTTTCACCAAACGCAGGGCTCAAACTCACAACCCTGGGATTATGACTCTCATACTCTATTGACTGAGCTATCCAGTTGTCTAAAATTGGATCAAGAAAGACTCAACCTATGAAATCCTTCTGTGGGGATGCCAGGAACACAAAATACTGCATAGTGAGACCTCCATAGAAGATACAGTCTCTAGCTTTGAGTTCCCTTTTATCTTTCTTTGCTGCATCAGCAAGGCGAGAATTTGCATCTGTGTTATGACTGTGGCTTTTAAAATCCTTTGGTTTGTTTTAACTTGCATGCCTACTTGTTTCTTTTATTTCTTAAAAACCCTAACAGCAATCTTCCCCCAGGTATGGGCCAATCAACATGGAATTATTTCTCAAATCCTTATACAAACAATGAACCACTTCGTGCCAGCCTCAGTATGCAAATTTCCAGGTTGAGGCTTCCTAGCCAGAGGTCAGCAAACTTTTTCAGCAGGGGGCCAGTCCATTATCCCTCAGACCTTGTTGGAGGCTGGACTATATTCTGAAGAAAAAAATGAACAAATTCCTATGCCCCACAAATAACCCAGAGATGCATTTTAAATAAAAGGACACTTTCTACTCATGTAAAAACACGTTGATTCCCGGACTGTCCGCGGGCCAGGTTTAGAAGGTGATTGGGTCGGATCCGGCCCCCGGGCCTTAGTTTGCCTACCCATGGCTTAGGCCAGGGGTCAGCAAGGTTTATCTTGCCTGGGCCGGATTGGTCCTGCTGAGATCCCTCTGTGGGCCAGATCTTGCGTGTGCATAAGCGCCTGCGCCCGTGATTTTCAGCATCTGTGTATGTGCACCCATGATTTTTGGTGTCTGTGTCTGCACAGACTTGATTGCCAGCGCCACAGGCAGCTCAGTTTGGGGGCGGCTCGCGGGCTACTTCCGGCCCATGGGCCTTAGGTTGCTGACCCTGGCTTAGACTATTGACACCTCATCCTCTGCTCTTTGAATGCAAAAGAACATGTCACATTTCTTTGAGGAGCACAAGTATAGCTACCAAGACTGGTAATTTACAAGGTCATTCATATCCTTCCACATTCATATCCTTCCACATATTCACGAGAAGCGCTGGCTCAGGCATGCTGTTGAGAATTTTCTTGGCTCGCAGCTCCATTCCCTACCTGTTTGGGCTCTGCCACTTTAATCAGCATTATATAATGAACATGGTTTTCCAGAAGCAAGGCTTACAGGAAGACTGAAAATATTACATAGTGTTTCTGAGTGCTGTAGCCCTCATTTTCAATTGGGCAACCTCGGAACTCAGGAGCAAGGTCAACCTCTCCTCTCAAGTTGTCTGCACTGAGCTCTTAGCACAGATTCTATATTTGAATCTTAGCACTGGCAGCTCAGTCCTTCACTATGCGACAGAGCAAACGACACTTCTACCCTCAATTGCTGTTGTGTGCTCTTTCTGACAAGGCCATCAACTGTCTACTTTGGGCTTGGTGTAAGTTGAGCAAAAGCAGTTTGGACACTCCTGTCCTAACTATCTAACCCCAGCCAAGCATGGTTCCTGTACTCTTGTGGGACAGGCAATACAACTTTTCCCATCAGTGGAAGGGAAAGCTGCACCTCTTGAATTTCTGCCTGTCCCAACTTCTTACCCTGCTATTATTAGTCCCTGATGGTGTTATATATGTGCCATGAAATGTTTCACCTGGTGAATTATACAAGCAAGCTGCTGTTAAAAGGACAAGAGAGAGTTCAGGGGCTATTCCAATTCGGCTAACTCTACAAACAAGGGCTGGACTGATTTAAATATTTTTATTTTTTATTTTTTAAAAAAACCTTCCAGTAGCACCTTAGAGACCAACTAAGTTAGTTATTGGTATGAGCTTTCGTGTTCATAAACATTTCTTCAGATACACTGAAACAGAAGTCACCAGACCCTTATATATAGTGAGAGGGTGGGGAGGAGTATTACTCAAAAGGGTGGTGGGTAAACCTGTTAACGACTGTTAATGACCGCAATTGGTCTTAGAGGAAAAAGCAAGGGGTGAGATGGCTAAAAATAGCTGTCTCATGGATTCTTATCTCATTATACATGAGAAACCTATTTTTAGCCATCTCACCCCTTGCTTTTTCCTGTAAGACCAATTGCAGTCATTAACAGTCATCAACAGGTTTACCACACCTATCAGCTGATCACCCATTCCCACCACCCTTTCGAGTAATACCCCTCCCCACCCTCTCACTATATATAAGGGTCTGGTGACTTCTCTTTCAGTGTAACTGAAGAAGTGTGCATGCACACGAAAGCTCATACTAATAACTAACTTAGTTGGTCTCTAAGGTGCTACTGGAAGGAATTTTTTTATTTTATTTTGTTTTGACTAAGGCAGACCAACATGGCTAACTACCTGTAACTTAAATATTGTTGTTGCTGTTCTTAAAAAAAATGCAATTATTATTATTATTATTATTATTATTATTATTATTATTATTATTATTATTATATTATTATTATTATTATTATTATACAAGAATGGCACAGTGTCTGGCTGATTTGTCTACTATCTCCTTGTCTATAGTGCCCAGTTCGGTAGTTTACTATACCTTTGTCTATAAACAAATCTCTTAAATCACAAGTTTTGCTTTCATCACCTTCCTTACTTGACAATTGTTTTTCCTTTAACTATCCTTGATTTATGACCTCCGCCTGGGGCTGCTCCCAGGAGCCTGAAAATCTCAGGACTAGATTTCTCAGCAGTCTCTGCAACTTGTCTGCTTCTCACCATTTATATTGGATGAAGGACCTCACTTTAAACCAGGGATAGGGGAGCTGGAACTCTCCAGATGTTGCTGAATAACATCTCCCACCATCCCTGGTAACTGGCCATGCTGACTGGGGCTGATGGGATTTGGAGTCCCACAACAGCTGGAGGGCCATGGATTCCTTATCTCCTCAGCCTTTAATGTGTGATCATTTTTAGCTCAATGGCATTAAAACCTCCTGCTAATTTTTGCAGTTCAAACTTCAAAGACCAGGATAGGGGGGTGGGGTTTTTGTTGGTGGGGGTGGCCCTACATTAGAAGATGAAAAATATTCAGCACTCAGTTTCTAGGATGATATTCTTATCTCCCTTTTAAAATACTTGGTTCTGAGAGTCACTCAGTCTCATTATGGCTCTAGTAATCTTTCTACATTGCAATTGGGCAGAAATTGTAGCCCCACTGACGGTAATAGAGAGCTTCCGTTTTTTGGCTGCTTCATTGCTGTCTGCTGTCAAATAAACTCACATTTTCCTGCTGTTGACACAAACATTGTGTAACAGGAAGACCTATGCTTCCCCCACCTAGCAGCAAAGGAAACTGATTTGAGCTGTTTACAAAATTTCCTACATATTTTATCCTGGGTTTGGGCTCACATTCAGAAAAGCACTTTGACCTTATTTTTTGTACTGAAGCTATTCACTTCCATATATAGAAAGAATCATGAAAGTTCTTGAGAGGTATCTTATTTAAGTCCTACTACAGATAACACTGAAAACAGCCTCTTGCTACAAAGAAATGGTTCCACTTACCACAGTAGCCAGACAAAAGGTTACTTTTTTAAAAAGAAAGAAAGAAAGAAAAGCATTTCTCATCTCAAACAGTAACGTTTCCCAAGGTGGTCAAAAGTGTCCACATTCTAAAGCATGAAATCTAAAATCAAGATGTAAATGCATATTTAGTCACCATTTTTTATTATGAAAGTGCTTCCCTGTGTTTCTCAGCACATTTTCATTGGAACTTTGGAAATCGGTAGTTAAGGTACTGCACATTCCAAGTAGGTAATTAAGCTGTTATTCTCCATCCCCCATCACACTCAAAGAAAAATGATTACAGATAGTTTATTATACGAGGGTGGGGCGTTTTATGGCAATCCTTCCCCCTCCCACTGTGTTCTGAGTCTGACTCTACATGTTTCATTATTCAATAAGATACTAGTTTCAAGTGACTGTATTTCACAATGAAATTACAGTTCTTAGTCAAATTAATTTTTACTGTTTCATGCGAACATATCCATTAGAAAGAACAGCAGTGTATGGGTTTTGCCCAGAACACGGGTCAGGGGAACATCTGACAAAGGAGATAAGGGATGTATTTTTTTCCCTTTCATGTGCAAACTCTGTTAATAATAGGGTTGCACTGAGTGACAACATAAGTTTCCCAGTTGTTCCTGTTGGGTAACAATGGGGGAAAGAGGTGAACTGAAGGTAAAAGGAGGTTGTTTTTATTTTAAATCATTATGCTGTGGAGATGAGGCAGCTGCACAATGTCCTTTGTCATATGAGAGTGAGGAGTGCGGACCTACCATTGCAGCAGCAGGAAAAGCAGGTTCTTTTTCTGTCTGATTTTCCTAAAGGAAAAGCTCAAGTCCATATTAAAGGCAGCTTTTAAAAATCTCTTCCTGAAACTAGCACAAAGGGAACAAAGTAATAATTTAAAAATTCCTTCCAGTAGCACCTTAGAGACCAACTAAGTTTGTTATTGGTATGAGCTTTCACGTGCATGCACACTTCTTCAGATACACTGAAACAGAAGTCACCAGACCCTTATATATAGTGAGAGGGTTAACGACTGCAATCGGTCTTACAGGAAAAAGCAAGGGGTGAGATGGCTAAAAATAGCTTTATCATGTATCTATTTCTGAAATTGCTTTGTAATAGGACAGCTACTTTGAGATCTTGTATAGAATGTCCTGGGAGATTGAAGTGTTCTCCTACTGTGGGTGAGGAGTTCTTTAAGATTGGGTGGCTGTCTGTAGGCAATGAAAGGTCTTCCTCCCAGAGCTTGAGAAAGAGAACTGTCATTGTCCAGGAGAGGTTGTAGATCTCTGATGATGCGTTGAACTGTTTTAACTTCTTCAAACAATTTCAGAAATAGACTGGAAAGAGAAGTTGTTGAATTGCAACTTATTATCAAACTTAAAACCATGGAGAGACCTGGTCTGAATAGAGACATTGGATTCTTATCTCATTATACAAGATAAAGCTATTTTTAGCCATCTCACCCATTGCTTTTTCCTGTAAGACCAATTGCAGTCATTAACAGTTGTTAACAGGTTTACCATACCTATCAGCTAATCACCCATTCCCACCACCCTTTTGAGTAATACCCCTCCCCACCCTCTCACTATATATAAGGGTCTAAATAAGTGTTTATGCACATGAAAGCTCATACCAATAACAAACTTAGTTTGTCTCTAAGGGGCTACTGGAGGGGGGGATTAAATTTTGTTTTGACTACGGCAAACCAACACAGCTACCTACCTGTAACTAGCACAAAGGGACACATCCTCCAGTTTTTAACAAGGCTTGGATCGGCCTCTAAATAAGAGCTGGCTATATGTAAATTCTCCTTCATGCAAGTTTAAAACATTATAGACATTTTTGTTCACTGAAACATACATTTCAATGTAATTTTTTGGTTCGATGAAAGTATTTTTAAGTGCCATGAATTTCAAAATGCTTATAGGGACATGATCAGCAGCAGGCGCTTTATAGTGCTTTAGAGTGCTGGATCGGAGAAGGGGATATTTGGGCTCAAATCCCCACGCTGCCATGAAACTCACCGGGTTACCTTGGCTGTGTATATGCCATACATTAAAAAGTACCCCCCAAATAATCCGGGGATCTGTAGTTTGCTAAGAGTGCTGGGAATTGCAGTTCTGTGAGAAGTAATTACAGTTCCCAGGATTCTCAGGGGGCAGGAATGAGCTTTCAATGTGTGGTGTGTACACAGCCCTTGAGCTAGTCATCTCACAGCCTACCCTGGTTCATTTGTTTGTGAGGAGATAATGAGAGGGGAGGAATCATCTACAAGATTAATTTCATTGGAGGTGTGACTGCTTGCCGATTGTTTTTTTCTTACAATTCTATCCTTCCTTTTGTCATTAAACCCAAGATGGCATACATATACTTAGCTGTTAGCCCACATCTCCCATCAAGCCTCTGGTTTCCTCCCCGTAACCCCCATGAGTTCCTGATGCCATCAAACTACTACTGTTGCCGCTTAAATAATAGCAAAAAGCCACAAAATGTGAGCTACAAATAGCATTTAGTGTGTTCTGCAGCACTTCCCCAGAGGGGTTTTGCCATTGCAACCCTGGAGAGAAAAACACAGCAAAGCTGGGGAAGTTCTATAGACACAGGAATTTGCTGTTGCCCTTGCAGACTGACAGAGGAATGCTCATCGGCTGTGCTAGTAATCACACTGATTGCACAGTAGTCAGTCCATACTAACAAAGGCTACATTAAACTGCATTATGGTTCAGACAAGTTTGCTTTGCTTTCTGGAAAGGATTTTTTGCCCCACAGACATAATTTTTCAGTTGCTTACGTTGATCTCTTTATTTTGATCTATGACTAGGGGCTGCAACCCTTCCTGCTTCCTCTCACTAACTTCCTCCTTCACATAGCTATAAGCATTGGATTCAGCACACAGCGCAAGGCAAGCCTCTGTGTCTCTTCCCAGCTTCCAGCCCAAGACTTGGACAGAAGGCTAAGCCCTGGCTAGTGTTCTTCTACTTCAAGTATGGCTTGCCATTCAGCCAGGAGGGATAGAAGGAAGACCCAACAGGTCTTTGGCCATCCACATGGGGGCTGCTTATAGCCCGAGCTAAGGCCATTAGCTAAACAAAGAAACTGGTCTGATCAGTTCAGCAGTTGCCTCTACTACAAACTATGATATCAACCTGCTTGAAGGTGAAGAAGAT
This sequence comes from Podarcis filfolensis, assembly GCF_964270895.1. Taxonomy (NCBI): domain Eukaryota; kingdom Metazoa; phylum Chordata; class Lepidosauria; order Squamata; family Lacertidae; genus Podarcis; species Podarcis filfolensis. The sequence goes on from NC_139609.1 coordinate 65,441,685, forward strand.
GAGGATCTGGCCAAAAAGGTGGTGTTTTAATATGGCCTGAGCAGTTTGTTTTAAATCTGAAAACTGAGAACATTTTACACTTATATAATCTATGTACATGCTGTTCCTTTAATTGTCTGTTATTTAAGATCTTAATAAACACATTTGCCTAATGTGTAACCCCCCTTCCATTTTTCAGACTGCACATAATCAGCTTTCCAATTGCATTATTCCCCCAACCACATTTTCTGTCCAACTGCATACTAAAATAATAATAATAATAATCTTTTATTATTGGGGGTCCCCTGAAGCCATGATTACAATTAAATTTCTGACCTATATAAATTGATTGTAGTTTTCCTGTGCTTTAGCTCGATTATATGCATACTCAGAAATGTCCCACTAAACACAACAGGAATTTTACCTATGTAAGTATGTGCATAACATTCTAATCTTGGTGGCTTTTAATAACCAATCAAATACCTTGAAAAAGTACTCATTTCTACTCATGGGAGGTATGTTCTAATCTCCACATAGTAGGAAATACGTCCAGAATTTCCCAGACATAGCTGGAAGCAGTTTGTCAAAATCTTTGCCAAAAAAAGCTCAGCAACTTTTGTGTCTGGCTTTTCACTTTTGGAAATATTACAATCCCAACATAGTGTCATCATACCTATTTGGCTCTTGTGAATGTAATATGTATGTATAATACATACAGACATACAAATAACAGGAAAGTTCATATCTTGTGCTTGTGATAGGAATTTCTGGTTGGCCTCTGTTATTTTCTCCTACCAATAGGGAACCTACGTGAGGACTCTATATGGGCTCTTGGATACCCCATAAGGGAAAAGGGCAGATTTTCATTTGCAACAGATGGCAACGCACAAAGGCACATTTGGTTACCCGGATTCTGGGAGCGAGGAAGGACTGGTGATCCAGCACGCACCAGGCAGTTTGGCAGGAGGAATAACCAGTCCTCCAGTGATCCCAGGGTCTGGAAATAACTAGAGGTCCAGCGGGGTTAACTGGAGGAAGCAAAGCTCGATCAGGCCAGCCTTAAACAACCAGTCAAGAGATCCCAGGATTGCCAGGACAGTGCATGCGGAAGTGAGTATAAGTAGGAAACACGGGTATTGCGTTGGGATGAACACAAACTAAAAGAGGGAGGGTTCCCCTTTCGGAGTTTGTCCAGATTTCTCCCTTTCAGACCCTTCGGAGTTTGTCTAGGTTTCCCCAGACCCCCTTTTTCAGAGTTTGTCCAGGTTTCCCCAGGTCCTTTTCCCTTCGGAGTTTGTCCAGGTTTCCCCTTGTTTCAGACCCTTCGGAGTTTGCCCAGGTCCAACCCCTTTTCGAGCTTACCCACGTTTCCAGTTAAGGAGTTTTTCTAGGTTCCCCTTTTCAGAGTTTGTCAGTCTTAGAAAATGGGTGCACCTCATTCAAAATAAATGAACCCGCAGACTCCTGATGGGAAAGAAGCCCGGTTGGTGCTTACTTCCCTGATGGGAAAGAAGCCCGGTTGGGGGAAAGGTTTAAACCAAGAACTGATAAAGCTCTGCCCTGCAGGGGAAAAAAAATATTCAAATTTCTTTATGTAAAAACTTGGAACTATTGAGGGAAATCACCCTTATGTGTCCTTTGCTCCAGGGGCTACTTAAAAAACAAAACAAAAGGGGTTAAGTACTGGACCATCAAAAGTCAAGAGGTTGCCAAGTTCCAAATCTAACATGCCAAATTCTTTCCACAGGTATAAATATCAGAGTACTCCTACTATAAGTTTGTCTCTCAAATAGTTTTTTCTTAAAAAAAAGAACAAGAAAAAGAAAAAAAGGGTTTTAATGAATTTTATAATGGGTTTTGTTTTGTGTGTATATACCTATGCATTTTAGGAACAGCATTTCCTGACGGAGGTTTTCACATGAAATAATTTTTCCTTTCAAACAGGATACTTGAACCTCTAAGAAGACTAAACCAATTAAAAAAGTGTTTTTCCCTTCTTTTCTCCCACAGCACAAATAATAATGAGGGGATACAAACAGTAATTTAAATATTCTATATCCGAGTTTCTCAGAAAAGTAATTGCATTTGTGTTAGTGGCTTTGACAATTTTTAAGTTACATACAATCTGTTTTCATTTATTAATCTAAGCACAACCAAACATTGTTTGTGGAATGGTATTTGTTTACCTTTTTGCCTGAGTATTTCTTATTAGTTCTGTCATTGTGGCTAGTTCAAGGTACTTGCACAACTTTAAATTGCCATTCATCTTTTCTTGGTATTAACTCATTTTCCAGTATTTTGCAATTAACATTCTAGCCGATGTTGTCACATCAAGAAACACTCTTTTATTTTCATTTGGGATACTCATTGTTAGAATGCCAAAATAGATAAGCGTAGAGTTACTTTAACAATTGTGTATTTTAGCATTTATTTATTTTTGGTTCCTCATACGTCATGTCCTTTTTTTTTTTTTTACTTTGGGGACATGTCCATCACATGTTGAATAAGGCTCCTTCATTTTGTTGCATCTCCAAAACTTATTGCTGATATGTGTTTATTCTGACTGATTTGGATGGGATCAGGTACCATATGTAAGCCATTTTCATGAAGTTCTCTTTTATCAGATAGCACATGGTGAATTTTAAGCCTTTTCCCAATGTTTTCCCATTTTTCAGTCCAGTAATAATCTGTGTGGTTTTGATAACATCTTTGTATTATTTAATAATAATTCTTCTCTAAATCTGATGTCTTTGTGTCAAGTCTGTTTTCATCTGACTGGTAATCTAATTTTTTATTTTTGTTTTCACCTTTCTTGTATTTCTACCCTTTTTCTTCCTGTATATGTGGAGTAACTAAGTGAAGGAAAGCAAACTTAGTAGATAATAACAATAATTATATGGAAATGTGATAACAATATTCAAATGAATAAAATGCTTAACACAGTAAGATTTTATTATTTGTAGTTTCCTAAGATAACTCTAGAATTATTTTTTTTTGGCTTTCCCCCCTTCCTTTTCTAACTGTGCCTTTAAGTCCCCCAAAAAACCCTTACAGGATATCCCTTCTACATAATGTTAATGCAGACCCAGTGATGGAAAACCCTCAGCCCAATTCCTCCTGATTACAAGGCTATTTATTACCTGCAGCAACAACAACAAAAGACACCAGAGTGGCCACAGCTATCTCTTTCCAAAGGATATAGACTGACGTGGGAGGGGGGCTGACAAAGGGGGAAAAGTTGAATTGCAAGGACACTCTCTCACTTTTAAACCTCAAGACTCTGTGCTCCAGGATTGAAAAGATATGTCAAAGATCACAATTGCCTCAAGATATGCAACTGATATTTCATTAGTTTGTTGTGTGATATTACGGTATGTAGGAATGCTAAAATGTGTCTGACAGTATGTTAGTTCCACAAAGGGGGGACCCAATTATTGTGTGTCCTGTAATTGTTTTTATGTTCAATGTATAGTGTCTTATTGCTTACACCAGTGGAGGATTCTCATGCATTTTGAGCCTTCTAATAGATCAGGCTATTGCGTAATCCAGTATTTAGATTAGATCATGTTCCACCTGGCACTCCCAAGTGTGCCAACCTTCTCTAACCATTTTTAAATTATTTTAATTCATTTCACACACGAAAAGGCAAGCTTCAGGATCCATGAAACAGCAGATGCATGAAGGTATATATGCCTTGATTTAGCAGGAATGATCCCTTATAGAGTTAAATTGACTAATTTGGACAGGTGCCCTTTTTAGAATGTTTTTTTACAGATTGGTTTGAAAAGTTGAAAACCATGGTGCTATCTAAATTCTAATTGGACTCAGTTTGAATTCGACAAGTGTACCCAGACTGCAACTACCTTTTTTGTCCCTTAAGGCCAAGTGAGCAACTTCCCCATAGTGCAAGACCAGAGCCTATAATAATAAAATCCCATAGAAAGGTCAAGGCAAGGACATCTCTCTCACGACATGTCCAAACCTATGGCAAGGTGACATGGTCTATATGAAAGCCCTAAAGGGATTCACCAGGGATTGTTCCTGCTGTGGTATGATGGGAGAGAGCTAAGTTTGACACCTGAGAACACACAAAAAAGGCAGAAACAAAACAAACTGCATTTCCAATCGTTATTGGACCATCCTGCTAAGTGAAAAGCATAGACCACTATTGAGTAAATGTTTCTTCCAAAGTGTTAGAATGCCGCAAGTAATTCAGTAGCAAAATGTAACATGTGTTATTTTTATGCAATATCCTATATTTACACAAAGGCATCCATTTACAACGTACCATGTTATTATTTGTGGGGCAAAATTTTTAAAGAAAAATTCTAGCCTCAAAGGAGGGATATTGTGATAGGAATTTTGAGGTCTTAGATATATGTTAAATGTTCATAAGTGTACCAACCAAGCATTTACATAGATCAGCACAGGAAGACTGACCTGAAATCATTTTTGATTCCCAAACCGACCAAATGTTTTCTCTGCAAGGAGGGGGCGGGGTCAGAGAGCCTTCCCATTGTCTCAGGAATAGAGTAATCAGCATTTCAATGGGTGATAGACTATCAGAGAAGGCTATCAGGAAAGGCAATCAGATAACCTGGCGGACAGGAAAAACAACACCTTTTCTGTGATGCAGATATGATGTTTGTGGGGGCTGGTCTTGTGTTACACCCCTTCTGTGATGTATGGAGGGGTGGTCTTGAGCTCCAGGGCAGAGAATTAAAAATGTCTATATAAGGCCTTGCACGCCATTGTTCTGGGTTCCTCCTCCCTCCTGCGTGTGGGGAGTGAGGACCCTGTTGCAATAGAAGAATAAAGACCAGGCTTACTAGCTGCTTTGCTTCTCAATATTCTCTGGTTGGCCTCTGTTTTCTCCTACCAATAGGGAACCTACGTAAGGACACTATATGGGCTCTTGGATACCCCATAAGGGGAAAGGACAGATTTTTGTTTACAACACACTCATATGCTATACTCTGAAAAAGCATGATGCAGCCAGTTTGCTGAAGGAAAGCAGGTTTGGATCTGGTCAGTGCCCAGACCATCAGCAGTGGCGCCATTGGCATCTCTCCCGGCCAGCCTCCAGGGAACCTATACAAGATGGATCTCAGTCTTTTCTCTCTCTTTCTTCTTCCCAACACACCTTGCTCTAAAGATTCTCTTTTCCTGTCACCTCAAACACACACTTCATCACCATGGCAACCTCTGTCTGCCCAGGCCTAATAATTCCTCTCAGATGGGCCATCAACCCCTTTTTATCATGTTAATGCCTCTATCCCAGGTGAAGCACTGGCTTGGAAGGAAACTTTATGAATTTCAAAGGTTCAGACAGGGGTCAGCAAGGGGTCGGTCCACCATCCCTCAGACCATGTGGTGGGCCCCGGACTATATTTTGAAACAAAATATGAACGAATTCTTATGCCCCACAAATAACCCAGAGATGCATTCTAAATAAAAGCACACATTCTACTCATTTAAAAACACCAAGCAGGCCTCACAAATAACCCAGAGATGCATTTGAAATAAAAGGACACAGTCTACTCATGTAAAAGCACACTGATTCCCGGACCGTCCACGGTCCGGATTGAGAAGGTGATTGGGCCACATCCGGCCCCCGGCCCTTAGGCCGCCTACCCCTGGTTTAGGATTTTGACTCTTAGGTTGGCAGAGAGACTAGAAATGGTTCTGGAGTTTTCTTAGCAGCTCCCTGGTCCCCTCTGCAATCCCTAGATTGCATCTGGATGTGTTCTTGTTAAGGGTTTAACTTTCAGCCACCTTCCCCTGTAAAATACTGTTTCTGGTCGCAACACTGCTTTCAGGAAGGTGAAAAGGCTACTATTCAGATGCTTTTGACCTGTCTTATTCCAATTTAGGGAAAACAAAGTTAAGCATCCCTTGCAAGAATGTGACACTGGTTGCATACACACCATACCATTAAAGCATTTTTACCCCTGCCCAAAGAATCCTGGGAACTGTACTTTACTTCTCACAGACCTAAAATGCCTTTCTTAACCAATTGTAATTCTCCTAATCCTTGGGGTGTACTGTGTGTGAGCTTTGAATGTTTATTAAAGATCTGGAGGGCAGCCACTAATTCTGCTATCAATAGAACTTGCTACCACTGAGCCTAGGGCTTGTTGATCGGAAGGTCAGCGGTTCAAATCCCCGCGATGGGGTGAGCTCCCGTTGTTTGTTCCCAGCTCCTGCCAACATAGCAGTTCAAAAGCACGTCAAAGTGCAAGTAGATAAATAGGTACTGCTCTGGCAGGAAGGTAAATGGTGTTTCCGTGCGCTGCTCTGGTTTCGCCAGAAGTGGCTTAGTCATGCTGGCCACATGACCCGGAAAAACTGTCTGCAGACAAATGTCAGCTCCCTTGGCCAGTAAAGCGAGATGAGCGCTGCAACCCCAGAGTTGTTCACGACTGGACTTAACTGTCAGAGGTCCTTTACCTTTTTATACCTATACTAGAAAATAGCCAAAAAGGAAACTGCCTTATCCTGAGTCAGACCATTGATCCCTCTCGCATTAGTAACTCGCATTAGAAACTACAACTAATCCAGAATGCGGCAGCTAGACTGGTGACTGGGGGCAGCCGCCGAGACCATATAACACCGGTCTTGAAAGACCTACATTGGCTCCCAGTACGTTTCCGAGCACAATTCAAAGTGTTGGTGCTGACCTTTAAAGCCCTAAACGGCCTCGGTCCAGTATACCTGAAGGAGCGTCTCCACCCCCATCATTCTGCCCGGATGCTGAGGTCCAGCGCCGAGGGCCTTCTGGCGGTTCCCTCATTGCGAGAAGCAAAGCTACAGGGAACCAGGCAGAGGGCCTTCTCGGTAGTGGCGCCCGCCCTGTGGAACGCCCTTCCAGCAGATGTCAAAGCGATAAACAACTACCTGACATTCAGAAGACATCTTAAGGCAGCCCTGTTCAGGGAAGTTTTTAACGTGTGATATTTTACTGTATTTTTGGTTTTTATGGAAGCCGCCCAGAGTGGCTGGGGAGGCCCAGCCAGATGGGCGGCGTATAAATAATAAATTATTATTATTATTATTATTATTATTATAGTATGATCCACACCAATTTGCAGCTGCTCCCTGGGATTTCAGAACTGGTTCTCTCCCAGCCCTACATGGAGCTGCCTGGGATTGAACCCAGGACTTTCTAATATGCAAAGTAGATGCTCTAACACTGAGCTAGAAACCTTCCCTAAAAGGAAACCATTTGCTTGGTGTGTTATGTTGCATGTAGTAGCTGGGCCTTGTGTCTTTAGCTGCTGCACAGCAAGATATTTAACAGGTGACGCTTTCTCCTCCACTACTATGTACCTATGCTAGGAAAGCTTTACCGTTTTAGCATCTCATGCAGCTATTAAAAAGCAGGAACTCTACTGGGGCGGGGGAATGGAGACAATTTGGGGATAGCGTGTATATCTCACAGCAAAAGGTTGCATCAAATTTCTACTTTAGACATGACAGAGAGGGGCGGACCCAGGAAGCACAAGAAATTTGCCTTTGTTCCTCTCATGAGTGAAGTCTAGAAGCAACCTGAGAAATGGGCTTTTAAGCTTCAGTAACCCAGCTATTTCTGTGCCTAACAGACTCCACCTGAAACTCTTAAGTAATGTTTCAGTTTATAAAAGACAGATGTACTCAAGAGAGGATTAGTAGGTTACAGTAAAATGGGCAGTTTAGCACTAATGGGGATATATAACAAAACACTTCTGGTCAGGCCTTGGGGGAGGCAGAAAGGACAGTGTTTTTGTTCCCACTCCCACAAACATTTCTCTGCTGTACTAGATAAGGGTTTCTAGACTAAAATGTGACCATTTTTATTGCTAGACATGGTACTGGAAAGTAGAAAAGGGAAGAATGCCCCCCTTTTCCTCTTGAACCTGTATATTGTAAGGAAAGATATTTCAGTTGTGAAGGTCCAAATTAACACTTCTTTTCTGTCCTCCCCCCCCCCACTGCTATCACATTGAGGGGGGGGGAAGCATGCCAACCCTGATTTTAAAAACATGCTCTGAGCATGTGCAGTTTTGCATTTTAAACACACTTAAATCATAGCATCATGACTGCAGGAACAAAATGAGCTTTGCTTCTCCTGCCTGGGTGGTAAATAAATTTACTTGGGAATAAGCACCATTTTGTAATAGAAAGAATAATATATTTTAAAAGTTTTTTTCTTTAAAGAGCATTATGTACATGCCTGGCCAGCTGTCTCTTGGCCATAAAATAGTAAGAAAGGTTTTTGCAGTGAATAGTGTCAGCCCTGATGGGCTCTGAACTAGCTCTGCTTGCTGCTGCCCAATCATCTGTGTGGTCATTTGGGGCATCCCTGAGCTGCAGGGTCATGACGTCTGGCCTATAGAGCATCCAGCCCCAGCTGGAAAAAACCCCAAAGCATTCCTTTGTAGCCAGTGCAAAGCCTTCAGTGTTTATTAATTCTAAGTTGAAACTAACATCTTTGTTAATTTTTATTGCACATACTGACTTTGTTTACAGGGGAATAATGGAGGCAGAGTGACTTACTACTTAAAAGTGAGCCTACTTGTTCTGTATACTTGTACCCTATTGAAATGTTGAACTGTTTGTTGGACCCATCTGTAAAATAAGGATAGTAAACTTTATTTAGCTTTGCCCTAGGCAAATGTACTGAATTGCTAAATGCTTTTAGAAGCCATGATAAATGAGCATGTTATCTCATGACCATTAGCTCCTTTCAGATTTCAATTTACAAGAACGTTGAACTTCCCTTGCCTTAGCAAAACGGCAGGATCACAGCATTAAGAGTGTTTTGCAACTACAGATTATATTACTATATTCAGTTATCCCTCTTGGCAACTACTCTTGCTGATTAGATTTGCCCCTCAAAAGGCTGATCTATGTTAATGTTGATTGGACCGTAGGACTAAGCGTGAAGCACTTAAAACTTTATTCACAAAGGCGCTAAAACGTGATGTGATTTACATTTGAATCGCATTGTTCTGGCCAGGTGAGACCAGAGTCGACTATATAAAGGCTGGCTCGCCTTCTCCAGAAATGGCCTGGTGTTTCTTCCAGCAGCGTTTGCGGTTGCTTTCAGGACCGGTAAAAATACTTCGTTGGCCGTTTGGAAGCGCAAAGAACTCTAGAATCATCCTGAAGACAAGTTCGGAGTGGATTCCTATCCCTTTCAGTCGTTGTCTAGGACTTCGGCGGATCGGTTGGGCTTGATCAGAGAGAGGACCTGTGCCGATCCAGAGGCGAGAAACTTGGGTACTTGGGCTCAGCTGATCTTAACCCGCGTGAAGATGGCAACTAAAAGGCGCGCGCGAGGAACTGAATGTAGCGGGGTGATAACCACGTCGAAATGGAAAAGATGTAAGTGCGGCGCTGCGCAGCTTGCCGGGGTCGAGCTGTGGCGGGGGAGCCACGTGGCGCGTGAAGCCACAAAGGGGAGCCTTTCCTTTAGGATGCTGCAGGCGAAGCAGCCGCGGAAGAGGACGGCGCTCTGCCCGTGCCTGCGCGCCCCAAAGCGGCTCTCCCCGAGGCCGGCGGATCTCGCTCCCGAACAAGGTGCCCCGGCTGATCTTTCAGGCCATGCTCAGCTGCGTCACGGGCGGCAGGTCCCGCCACGAGGGCCCGTCTCCTGGGTTTAGGCTCGGGGAAGCCGACCCTCCATGTTCTCGGCCTGTGCCTTGGCGCACGTAACATGGAGGCGCTCCTTTCAAGGGCAGCGGGGTTTGCCGTTTCCATTGGAAACGCCCCTAGTATCTGGGCTCTGATCGTCCAGGGTTGTATCTCTCTTTCCCCCACCCCCTCCTTCCCAAATGAGATGGATCCGGGTGCCTGGGGAGGGGCTGCGTGCTTATGATTTGCGTTTTTGCTAACGTATCGCGGCCGCGACAATCGGAGAAAATGTCTCCCGTCACGACGGCGAGCCTCGATTCCTCGGCGCGGCTCAACCGCCGCTGATCACGTGGAGAGCGGGGGGAGGGGAAAAAGAAAGCGGCTGTTCGCATCCCCGCCTCGGCGCTCGGCTGCTTCCGCCTCGGCGCTCGGAGCGTGAGGCGTTAGCTGGCGTGCTGCGCTCGGCTGGCTCCGCCTGACTCAGTCGAGAGAGGGGCGCGGAACGGAGCGGGAGCAGCTGGGCTGAGCGGAGGGGCCCAGAGGGCGCGGCGACTGGAAGAGCGGCGGGGGCCGGGCCGGGCTCGCTGGCGGGCGGGCGACGGGGGCCGAAGCCTGGCGTCAGCGGCATCCGAGAGGCCCGGGGGCTGCCCCTGTGCTGGCCGCCTCGAGAAGGCCGCGGCGGCCGCGCTCCCCCTTGCCCGGGCCGGCCCCGTGTCCCGGGGCTAGGATGCGCTCGCTCGTCCCCCGGCACCGGCAGGCAGCTCCCGGCCCGGCCCGTGGCTGAGACACCCCCAACGGCGGCGAGTAAGTGCCCGGGCGGCCCCTCGCGGGGAGGCCTCGGGGTGGGATGCGGCGGGCGGGGACGGCGCTTTGTCGTGGGCTGTGGGCAGGTCGCTTCTCGGGTTCAGAGGCCGCCATCATCGCACTCGAGGGCCGCTGAGGCCTGGCTGGGGAGGCGGAGGCCGAGCGTTGTCAGCCAGATCGCGTAGCTTTTGGGAGTTGGGGGAGTCGCCCGTCGAGGGACGGGACTCGGGTTCCTGTATTTCTCTTGCTTATGCGGCCCCCTCTCCGTAACAACCTGTTAATCCACGAGGCTCCCCTCCCCACTGTAAAAAACAAAAATGTCCTGCGAGTGGGGCGCTGTGTAATCCTTTCCCATTACGCCCGTCGCTGGGCCTCCGGTTAGTGAGTGGGTAGGGCATTTTCATATTCTCTCTCCCCCCCGCCCGCCTTCCGCCTCTGCCAAGTTTAAACTATGGTTCATTGAAATAAGTCCCTCTTTTAAGAACTTCCTCCAGAGGCATATTCTACCGCCATCGTCAGCTTTCCTGTACTTGTGCTTATTCATTTAATTACTGCTTACGTTTTTATCGCCCCTCTCAAGATATATATCCTTCCAAGGTGGGGTGGCTTATCAGAAATATTAAATTACATTTATTATACAAATATTAAAGCACACTTTAAGAAAACGTACTAAAGAAAATCAACATATTAAAAAGTCTTCTGCTGCTCCTCTCCCTGCCCTGTAGCAGAATGACCCTGTTGTGGGGAGTGGATAGTCCATAGTCCAGCGCAGGCTCTGAGATGGTCTTCATTTCTTGTCTCTGCTGGAAGCCTTCAAACAGGACGCTTGGGTGTGGATTATGGGGACATAAGAAGCTGCTTTATAGTGAGTCAGATCACTAGTCCATCTAGCACTAATGTTGTCTACACTGGCAGGCACCAGCTCTCCAGAGTTTCAGATGGGATGGTCTAGAGACTCTAGCCCTACTTGGAGATTTTTGTGAGGGAGAGCTGCAGAGGGATTGCTAGGCGGTTCTGTTGAACTGAACTGGAACCTTTAGCAAAAATGTTAGTGTTTTAACAAGTAGAAAAACCAAAGCATACGTCATTCTTCAGTAAAATGTGCTCATGTGAATTCCACTTTGTGGTATTGTGATTCTATTCTCATAGCAAAAGTTTTCACTATGAGAATACTTGACATTTTAGTAGCTGAACAAGTGAACTCCTGGTTTACAGCTGGTGGTTTTGATAAACTCAAATGCTTTGCATGCATTGTGGCATTCTGTTGTTGCAAATGCTGTTATTAAATACATCACAGAATGATTATGCTTGGAGTCAAAGCAGGTATTTAGTGCTGTATTCAGAGGGTAGCCAGATAACCTGTTTCAGTGTTCCTAGATGGGTACAGGTATAAATAGCAAAATTCTGTAGCTAGACTAAAGCCAAAGCCTGATATTATCAACTGTAGAAAACTGGCCTTAGTTTGTTCCTCAGACCCCACAAAGTGCAGGAGGGATAACATGCTTTATATTAGCATCTTAAAGCAAATATTGTACTACATTGCTTGAAGCAGAATATAGCTTTAATTTTACTTCCTGCTTATGAACAAAAGCTAAATGCCCTCTTCAGAACCAAATATTTATGTAGTCTAGGACTGTGGTATCTTCGTAAGCTCTGGATGTGTGTTGATGTAGCAAATGAAGAGCTCTGTATAGAAATCTGCTATACAGTGGTACCTCGGGTTAAGAACTTAATTCGTTCTGGAGGTCTGTTCTTAATCTGAAACTGTTTTTAACCTGAAGCACCACTTTAGCTAATGGGGCCTCCTGCTGCTGCTGCGCCGCCGCTGCACGATTTCTGTTCTCATTCTGAAGCAAAGTTCTTAACCCGAGGTAATATTTCTGGGTTAGTGGAGTCTGTAACCTGAAGTGTATGTAACCTGAGGTACCACTGTATTAGTGCAGTCCCACCTCTAAAGCTATCTAGGTCACAACACCCTGAAATGCAGAACCTGCCACTGTGGAGATCACACCCTAATATTTTTTTAAGAACTAGATGAGTGGCTAGTGTGAACTTGTTGACATGGCTGAAGAATTGGTGGCAGCAAAAATGTGCTCATTTTTACTGATAGCATTTTGCATTAAGATCAACTTTATAAAACATGAACATTGCCGATGTGGCATCTGACCTAGCTTACATACAAAATGGGGTGGGAGTTAAAACAGTTTCCTGGATACTGATAAAAGTGTTTTACTGAAATTGAAACTTGTGTTGTGGTTGTTCTTTGAAACTTAATATGATGTTTTTAGTACAGCATTTATCCTTGGGGACAGATGTTGTCTGGGAGTGAGAAGTTGAAGGGCCATCTCTTGGAGCCAAACTCATCCCTTCTTAACTACTGGTTTTTACATGCAACATGCTCCTGACAGAGTTGGAATAAACTGTTGGAAAGGATTTTAGCTCTTGAAAACACTTGAGTCTTTGCCAAAATCACAGAAAAAACATTCATGTTGTTCCTTTAATCTGCCCTTGAATAAGTAGTGTGTACAAGACATTGCTATCTTGGTTTAGAGATCAGAGCAGTCACTTTTACTACAACCTGGCTTAATTACAGTAAGATATGAAAGATGTTTGCAGTGAGTGGTTAAAGCATAATTGGGGGGCGGGGAAGAGAAGACCTCTCCTGATTTAATCCACTGAGGCAGCTTGAACAAATGGATTAGCTGATCTCAGAAAAACTAAACATACTACTGTTCTCTGTATCTGGAAGAAATACAATTTAGTTGCCCTCCTCTGCACACGTCCCAGCTTGTCAATATCCTTCTTGAATTGTTCTGAGAACTGGACTGGACACAGGATTCCAGGTGTGGTCTGACCAAGGTAGAATACAGTGATACTATTACTTCCTGGTATCACTGTTAAGCTGATCACCTGGGTCTTCTTTCCTCTGCTTTTTAAAGGTGGGGACATTTATCTGCCCCCAGACTGTAGGAACCTCACAGGTTCTCCAAGGCCCTGAAGATTTGAATTCATTTAAAGTAGCTAGGTGTTCTTTCCTATCTTCGGCTGCAGCTCTCTCCTTGCATCGTTTATTTTATCACCAGGTTGGGCACTGCTTTCCTTTTGGGTGAAGACAAGACAAAGTAGGTGTTAAACAGTTCCACCTTCTCTCTATCACCCATAGCACTACTCCATGCAGCGGACTACTACTTTTTTGTTCTTTCTCTGCTTCAAACATAGCCAAAGAAACCTCTTGTGTTTTTCACCTTTCTTGCAAGCCTGAGCTCATTCTGAGGTTTGGCCCACCTGACTTCTCCCTGCAACTGTATACTCTTCCTTCATTATTTCTCCTTTCTTCCATTTCTAATACATGCTGTTCTTAAATATCCATAAGATCTTATGCTGCCATACTAGATGCCTCCTACTTTAAGTAACCCCCATCCATCTTGGACTCCCTTCTCTTTTAGAATTTCTGATCATGGGATCTCTCCCCGTAGTTCATTAAGCTTTTTGAAATCAGCCTTCAGAAATCCCAGAGTGCATGTCCAACTACACTCAGCTTTCCCTTGCCTCTGTATAATGAAACATGATCACTTCCTCCCAGTACTTCCACTTTGTCAATCAGTTCCTCCCTGTTGGTGAGAAAGAGGTCCAAGAGATGTTGCTTCTTCCATCTTCTGGGAAATGAAATTGCCGGTGGTGGAATTTGTTGAACCATACATTCTTGGCAGAGTTAGAGTTTCAGCATATATCGGGGTAGTTGAAGTCTCCCATGACTACTAGAACTCTCCTTTTTGAATGTTTGGTAATCTGCTGTAGGAAGGCACCACCCACTCTTCGGTCTTGCTTGAAGGTTTATAGCAGACACCTGCAGTCAGGTCACTTTTGTTCTCCTCCTACAATTTTTATCCATGTACTCTCAATATGCCTTCAATTCTCCAGGTCATGGATTTGTTAAAAAGTGTATACATGCTTTACATGTAATGCTCTTCCTCTTCCCTACTTGTTTGGTTTGTTCCTTTTGAATAGGTTATACCCCTCAATTTTTACATTCCAGTCATGATTCTCATCCCACCAGGTTTCAGTAATGCCTGTTAGGTCACATTTGCCATCCTGCATTAAATGCTCAAATTGATAATAGAATAGCCAGTTGAACATTAGGCTGCCAGTACTTAGGATAGTTGTTATTTCCAGGAATTGGTAGCTTTCTATTGTGTAATGTGTGTGTCACTTCAGTTGGCAATCTGATGCAGGGTTTTGAAATGGCTGCTTTGGCTCAGGCTTTTGTCCTGTGTCATGTTTTCTTGTTTTCTGACTGTCTTGGTCTTCCAGCACATCACAAAAGATTTTAAGGAACACCCTGTTTTCATGTTGGGGTAATCCACATGTCTGATGAGACATATTATATATGTGCAGTCTAGAAGAGACCAAAGCATACTTTAAATTGGTTCAAGTGTGTGTAACTTCCTCTGGATAGTGTCTCATCATCGCTGGCAACAATGAGTTAATTTGGCAGTCTTCATAGCTGCATGTAGTGACATACCCAAAATCCTACATAGAACTCCCTACTAAGTAAATTGATACACTTTTTTCAGAGCTGCTCTTTTGACCGTCCCAGATTACTTGTAGCAGTAAGCCAAACAATGGCTTACTATGAAAGAGCAAACATGTGAATTCGCAGAGAGAAGAACACGGCTCCTTTGCTTCTCTAACGCTGTTGCTGCACTGCTGCTCTGAGCTAAACCATAGTTTGGCTTAGCATTATGTCCAAACCTAGGCTTGCTGTTTATCTCCCCAGACAAACCATGAGTAGTAAGCCATAGAATAAATATTAACTATGGCCCATGGTTTGCCTGGATTGAAATAAAACGGCAAGCCTGCATTTTGACATAATGGCTAAGCCAAACCACAGTATTGGGCTCAGAAGTGGAGCACAGCAACCAGTCTTGTCTTTGGGAACCTGCATGTTTGCTTGTTCATGTGCTTTGTGTTGTGTGAATCAGGTCAGTGAGTAAAAGAGCGGCGGCTTACATGGGCCATTATGAATGATGACACAAGCAGAAGCTTGTCATTGTCCTCTATGGACAATGTCAAATTGTATTGATGGAATAAGTTGCTTCATTGGCATTGTTTCTACTCCTAGCAAACTTTTCAGTGTTAGTTGGCACAAAAGTGTCAACACTTCTGTGAATGAACCACTTTTTCAAAATGGAGAAACTAGTTTGCAAAATGAGAACAGTTATGAAAGCATCTAAACTTTAGTCACAGTCAAAAGAAACGTGTGAATTGGCTGTGGTCTGGTGTCACACTACTACTAAGGTCTTGCAGGAAATGTGGCTTGAATAGCTGTTGGCAAATGCTCTGTTAGTCTTTAAAAACACGTGTTTCTAAAATTCAGGCTCTGCAAGTTGGAGAGAGTGTTTGCCAGTCTCCTTTGTTGAGCCTTACTTTCCTTTCACTGTAAAAGCAAATGATCAAAAGGTTACCCTCTGAATGTTTTGAACTAATGCTTTGAACTATAATTCCCATCACCTCCAGCTATTGGCCATGCTAGTTGGGCTGCTGGTAGCTGGTCCATAACCTGTTTTGTAAGGCATTGCAGATTAAAATCTGTCCCCCTAAATAGGCCTGACAACAAGCAAATATTTGGACTGGACTTTGAAGGGCCAGCTGGAGCCTGCCGCCTTTTCTCTGTGACACTTGAGACATAAACTGTTAGACCATTTATGTTTTTATCTGAAGGTAACCTTCCATACGGGACGCGGGTGGCGCTGTGGTCTAAACCACTGAGCCTAGGGCTTGCTGATCGGAAGGTCGGCGGTTCGAATCCCCGCAACGGGGTGAGCTTCCATTGCTCTGTCCCAGCTCCTGCCCACCTAGCAGCTCGAAAGCACGGCAAAGTAGATAAATAGGTTCCTCTCCGGCGGGAAGGTAAACGGCGTTTCCATGCGCTGCTCTGGTTTGCTTAGTAATGCTGGCCACATTACCTGGAAGCTATCTGCGGACAAACGCCGGCTCCCTCGGCCTATAGAGCGAGATGAGCGTGCAACCCCAGCGTCGTTCGTGACTTTACCTTTAACTTTCCATCATGAAATTGCTAGTCTTTACTTCTAATACTTTAATGTATATTGCTTTTTATCACACAGAACCACAGCACTGAAATTTAGCAAAATATAAACAGTAAAGCTACAGTATAAGAAAACATCAACTCATCAGCACCAGTCATGAGTAGCATCTGATCCTGACATTGCTTAATTGAAGGCAGTGTTGGTGTCCTTTTTGCAATACTGATGAAGTCAGGCATATTCCCTTTTGCTTGTTAGTGTTTTCTAGTCAGTGTTAGTTTTCATTAAGTTCTCAAGGCAACTTTGAAATGAACTAAAAGCCATTTGGTTGGTTTTTTTAAAAAAAATACTTTCAGCACAGTCAAGCTGTGGATCTGGGAAGTATCCTTAGGGATGACTTGCTTCTAGGAGTGAGGTTGGGGAGTATCCTTTGGGAAGCATGACCTGTCTATAGGAGTAATTTTTGGGACGACATTGTGACTTCTGTCCTTAATTGTAGGTGGTTTGTATTTCGGTAGCGGTAGGATGGACAACTTGTTTGGTCGTGGTCAGGTGGATTACACATGTTGTATGTCGTAGAGCATAAAGGAAATGATAGAACCTATAAAACAGCAAACTAATGCAAATATTAACCCCACAATACTTTAACCAGCACATCTACTCAAAGCCATTTTATTAACTCACATGTTTCCTACACCTGACTTAAAGTAACATTTCAGCAGTTTTCCTTGTAACTAGGCATTTGACCACTTACAAGGAAAGTTGCACCCTCCCAAAAAATATTTATTGTTGTTCTTGGTTCCTGATCCCCCTATGTATGGATATCCGCTGGCCAGGGTGACCAAGAATCTAATATTGTTTAGCTGCTGATGTGGCAGTTTGTGTGTAGCTATAGGCAATCTATGGAAAGAGCCACCTCCCTTGTTACCTTTGGGAAACATTTGGTGAGGTCACACACTCTCCATTATTACTTAGTGGGTAAAAAGAGAGCTGTGAATCTGGCTCTTTTTCCCAAGTGTGATTTCTTGTTGTGTGATATATTTATTGCTTATTCATTAATTAGCTCTTTGTTTACTTTTCAGGTATGGCCTCTCAGCTGCAGGTATTCTCCCCCCCATCAGTATCTTCGAGTGCCTTCTGCAGTGCCAAGAAACTGAAAGTGGAGCCCTCTAGCTGGGATGTTTCAGGACCGAGTAACGGTGACGAGTATTACAGTCACAGCAAAAACCTCCCAGGTGCTCAAGGGCCAGCCAGCTCCTCTCACCAGGTAGCAAACTTCAGCATCCCTGCTTATGACCAGAGCCTCCATCTCCCTGCTCCTTCAGTTGAGCACATTGTGGTCACAGCAGCCGACAGCACAGGCAGTGGTGGAACAACGTCGTTCCAAAGCAGCCAGGCCCTAACACACAGGGCTAACATTGCTTTGCTGGAACCGTACCAAAAATGTGGATTAAAAAGGAAAAGTGAGGAAGTTGACAGCAACGGTAGCGTGCAAATTATTGAGGAACATCCACCTCTCATGCTGCAAAACAGACCTGCGGTGGGTGCTGCGGCCACTACCACCACTGTAACAACGAAAAGCAGTAGTTCCAGTGGCGAAGGGGATTACCAGCTGGTCCAGCATGAAATCCTTTGTTCCATGACAAACAGCTATGAAGTCCTGGAGTTCTTGGGCCGAGGGACCTTTGGGCAGGTGGCAAAATGCTGGAAGCGGAGCACCAAGGAGATTGTAGCTATCAAAATCCTGAAAAACCACCCTTCCTATGCCAGGCAGGGGCAGATCGAAGTGAGTATCCTGTCCCGGCTGAGTAGTGAGAATGCTGATGAATACAACTTTGTCCGCTCTTATGAGTGTTTTCAACATAAAAACCACACATGCCTGGTGTTTGAGATGCTGGAACAAAACTTGTACGACTTCTTAAAACAAAATAAGTTTAGCCCCCTGCCTCTGAAATACATTCGGCCAATTTTGCAGCAGGTGGCCACTGCCTTGATGAAACTGAAAAGCCTGGGTCTAATACATGCTGACCTGAAGCCTGAGAACATCATGCTGGTTGATCCTGTACGCCAGCCATATAGGGTGAAGGTCATAGACTTCGGCTCTGCAAGTCATGTGTCGAAAGCTGTGTGTTCTACTTACTTGCAATCACGCTATTATAGGTAAGTACCCATTTCATTTATTTAAACAACAGGGGGTTTTTTTTGCATGGCATTCATCCTGTGGCACTTGATAGGTAAATTGTCTCCTTAAATCATGCCTGTCTGCTTTCTGTCTGCTTCCCATTTATCCTTTCCTGTTTCTTTTCCATTTGTGTTTTCAACTTGAAATATATTTACAAATATTTTGCAAATAACTGGGTTGATAAAGTTGAGTGAGAACTCAGAAGCCTGACTGCTTCAAGCAGACTGCAGATGCCAAGGGGGGGGGGGGAAATGTCATTATTTAACATTTAGAAAAAGAACTTATATGCTTCTAGAATTTGGGAATTTATATTTCTCCAATGGTAGTCATCCTTGCCACATGAATAAGCACTTAAAACATTTTAAGGGTTTGAGATCACTCTGGATGTGCCCAAGTTTGAGTTCAACCTGGCATATATCCGTTGACACTTGTAAGCCACACTCTTGGTGTTAAAATTGTGGTATCTGTGTTGGAGTGTTGGGAAGCTCAGATGTTTGTATCAGATTTGTCAGGCAGCTGCGATATTCAAATGGGTACCCAGTAGTCATGTTGTCATAAGCATAAACCATGGCTTGCTGTGCACAAGTGAAATCATGCCTGCATTGCTCTTCCTGGCTTTTGGGAAAAGAAAGCCATGATGTCTGGATTGATGTTATTTCTGAACCAGATATTTGTTGGATCAATCAATCAACCTCTGTTGAATGTTTTAGAAGTATTGGGTCTGGCATCACTTTCGCTGCCTTGACCACAGCAGTGGTGAATGCCTGTATATATGTTTGCTACCAATATGCTTTTATGCCTGTCAAGTAAACTTATACACTTTAATGAATCTTTATGGCATCCATGAGTGTTTATTGTCTACTGTGTGTACCTTCAACCCCAAATACACTTCCCAGGAAGGAGCTGTGTTGAGATGTAACTCTGCCGAGTATGGCTACTGGCACACATGCACAGCGAAAGTGATGCTGGACCCAATCCTTCTAAATCATCCATCAGATGTTGATGGACTGATCCAACAGTATTGTGAGTTGGTTGTTCCCAACAATTCATGATTAGTAAGATAAGAATAAACGGCTGATTTTCAGTCCCAATAATCCATAATCCCATGTTCAAATGTACTGTGAAGACAAGGATTGTGATCTATTTCCTCCCAGCACCTTTCATGTATAAACACTTCATTCCTTTTTTAAGCCTCTGAAAATAACAATATGCAGCTGGTTATCTAAACAAAATATATTTAGAACAAGGAGGGGAATTTGATCTACTACTTAGTTTGGTGATTGACACAAATAGTTCAATGGCAACTGCTGTCCATCTTGATATCACACATGGTTGAGTTGGTGACTTTGTTGATTTTCCTGTGTTTGCTGGGAAAATATGACTAGCTTGTAAGATGATTAATACCTACAATGCTTGGGTGTGTGTGTTAGGGTAGTGTTTCAACCCAACACTGGGATCTCTTGTCATTTTTGTGTGGTCAGTGTATGGCTCACTGGATAATGAATTTGGGCATAGGTTCAAATTCCTCCTTGGAACTCAATGAGTGACATAGGATAACCACTGTTTTCCTAAAGGAAAGGGAACTAGGTAAAGAAACATGGAGCTGGGTAGAGAGGTTGGACGTGGTGGTCAACTGCAGCTTAAGTTTACGACCACATTTCTCAACATGTTTCTACTTCTTTGGGATAAAACCTTTAATACTCCTATAGATCTGGCAATGAAGTTGTTATTTTCCAGCGTAGCCAAGTACTCGCTGGACTTAAGCTGTATGAAATTAAATGTTGTAGTGAATTGTGTGCTAAATTTGTCAGATCATTTTCTCACTGTAATGCCTTTAAAACATCAACAGGCTGATCTTATACCTTAGCAGTAATTACTTAGGAGCTATTCCTATTGAATTTAATTCTTTGAGTTATCCCAAGTGTGAGTGCATACAGCCAAAGGTTGTTTGTGTGGAAAAGTCATGATTCTGTGCCCACAGAGTTAACACCATCGAACATAAAAGCTTTACTTTGAAGTATATAGTGCTTAGGTTTGGGAAGTGTGGTTGTATCAAATCTATTTGATCCAGAGGAACAGTCTGTCAGCAGAATGGGGATTGAAGCGATATTTGGCAGTAACCCTCGGCAGTACCTTGTGCCACCTCAAACCCTGTTTCAGAGGGTTCCTCAAACCTCTAGAGCATCTCTGGATCAAAGAGTCCCCCTGTCACCAGAGGGACAGCAGTTGTTATAACCCCTATGGCTCTGTTAGGCTACCCAAGTTGAACTCATTGAATAGAAGACTGCATTGTGCTGGTATTATAGAAACTATGTGTATTGCTAGTTCCATTTATTAAATAAGAAAAATGTACTTTGAGATAATTGTATCAGTTTTTATAGATTTCAGAGGGTGATCAATGATACTCTTTTGCACTAAAAGCAACGGAATACTGCAGCACCTTACAGGCTAGGAACATCGTTATGGTATAAGTATGTGTAGGACAGAGCACACTTTACCAGATGCCATACATTATCTGGGGTGCTGTATTAAATGTTTTAAGTCTTTAAGATGCCATAGCACTGATTATTGGTTTTGCTATCACTTTTGCTCATTCATTCTTGGCTATACATTTGATAATCTAAACTTTTTAATTCAGTCAAGTTTATGGGATTTGTGAAGTTGTTAGTAATCAAATATACTATTGCATGTTTTTCAGAGCTCCTGAAATCATCCTTGGTTTGCCATTTTGTGAAGCTATTGATATGTGGTCGCTGGGCTGTGTGATTGCTGAGCTGTTTCTTGGTTGGCCACTGTACCCAGGAGCATCAGAATATGATCAGGCAAGTTTGTGTAGATATTTATATAGTTTACATTCAAATCTGAATTCATATTTGGAACTGGATTTAATATCACTTTAGCACTTGATAATGCCTGTCCAAATTTAGCCACACTCTTATAAACAAAAAGGTGCCCTAAGCTGATTTCATGGTATTTAAGCCTGGAGTCCTAAGCAGATTCAATCAGGAATAAGTGCCATTGTACTCATTGAGGCTTGCCTCTGAGGAAATAATGAGGCTTGCCTCTGAGGAAAAAATGCATTTGTGATTGGATTATAAACATCTAATTCATGAGCACTGTACAATTGATCTAGAGAGCTGGATTAGATCAATAGTCCTACTGCTTTCAGATGGACACATGCGAGAAGCACTGGTTAGTTGTAGTGCTTTGCGTTGCCTCATCCAGTTCCAATACCCAAGACCAGAAATTACAGGATTATATAAATCACCCAACTGTATAAACTTCTTTTGAATGGATAGGTTACTGGTAGATAACATAATATGCTGACATTCTGACTTCTGCCCTGGCCATGACAACACCTCTCTGCTGATGAAGGAGGATGGGACATATTCACTGATGTTGTGCTTTGCCTGAATCAGTGCTGCTCCCTCCTACCTCTGCTTAAGCTGACTACAGGCATACTTTTAGACAGTTGCAGTTCAAGATACCTGGCCTGTCCATCTTGGTGGGACCAGCTCAATGAGCACTTTCCCCCCTCAGCTCTTTTGAATGTTCATTTGGGTGGGTAGATGGGGGTCATGTGGTTCCTTCTGATCAAGGCACACACATTTTTTCACTGCCATTTCCAATTACACCATTGTTCATGGTTTACCATGAATCCATTGGTCTGGGTTATATTCTTTTCTTCAGGACAAACAAATCACATTTTATAGTGGCATCAGTGAACAAACCTTGGACGTGGTTTGCTTGGAGTGAAACAACCCATGACCCCGGGTTTGGACATACAGTACAATTGATTTTAATCATATGCTGTTGAAAGTAGGCTGGTTAAAATTGCACAAATTAAATGCAGGCAAGTAGAGCACCAGGTCTGCTCAGGTTACCCAGCACATGAGAGCATTTAAGCTCTGTGCCTTGCTTGTGGGACAAGGCCTTCTCAACGCCCCAGCTCTGAGATGCTTGCACAAGATGTTGTGGAGCCATCAGAGTTCATTGACACCACACTGGAATCCACTGGAAATGATTGTTTCCTGGGTCCAGGCTAGAAATCAGTTGTGCCCTAACAAGAAATTGGGAATCTGACGCAAGATATGGTTGGAACTGCATTATGCAGTAAAATATATTAAACAACTAAAGTTTGCAAAGAAATGTATTTGCTTCAGCATGGTAATCTGTTAAGTGAATATTGACTGAGGCAGTTTAAAAAAAAGAAAAGATCCCACTGTATGTTTTCCTTCCTCTGGAAGGAAATGCATTTAAGTATTTACACAGCACTCTGCCTTTATCATAGATTACTTCTTTTTTCATTGCAGATTCGTTACATTTCACAAACGCAAGGACTTCCAGCTGAGTACTTACTGAGTGCAGGAACGAAAACAAGCAGGTTTTTTAACAGAGATCCAAACTTGGGATACCCATTGTGGAGACTAAAGGTTTTTATTTTTTTTCAGACATTCAATTTATTGTCGTAAGAGCAGTATTTGCAGCTTATGTAGAGGAAAAACATTTAGTTATTGCATGTTCACCACTAGGTTAAGATAACTTTGGTTGGAGACCTAACCTAACCCCATTTACCTTCAAGGAAGCCCCATTAAATTCAGTGGGGCTTTACTACTGAGCACATGCATTTCTTCTCTGGGCACATCCAGTGAAACAGTTACAATAAAGAGAGCTACCTATTGGTGTGACTAATTTGTACGCAGGAGCAAGTCTTTTCCGTTTGGCTGGACTTAAAAAAAAAAATATTCTTGATTTCAATTACATTCATTTTTTTAGTATTAATTTAATTAATGTCTGCCCTTTGCCATAAGGTCCCATGGTGGGTTACAGCTTTCAAAACAATGGCAAAAACAATTTAAAACAACTAACTTGTTCAGCTGAATGTTATAGGAAAGGAGAGCACTTTTAGAGAGTTACAAAGATTCACGCACAGAAGGCTCTCTTTGTCACCAGCAAAATAACATCTTATTAGAAAATTTAAGGCCATTAACATTAGTTCTCAGAAAATTTTTCAGTGACAAACCCTCTTTTTGCTAAAAGATATATTGTCAGAAAATCACTTTTGCAATCCCCTTTGCTGTAAAGCCATCCAGTGATTTAAAATCACCTTTCAGAGTTTGAACTACTGTTTAGAAACATCTGAAGCTTCACATTATGGCTGCCTTGTAAAATATCTGATACTTTGCTCAGGTTGGCTTGTATTTGTCCTTGAGAATATAGATGAGAACATTAATTTGGCACAGTGTCATTTTTCACAAGCTTAGGTAGCAAGGTTATGATGGCCTATCATTTCTGCTTCATAGGGCATTCCATTTGTCAATGGCTGATTGCTTGTTGACCTAGCTTTGCTTTTATTGCACCGAACTCTAAAACCCTGTTAGAGTTGC
This sequence comes from Podarcis filfolensis, assembly GCF_964270895.1. Taxonomy (NCBI): domain Eukaryota; kingdom Metazoa; phylum Chordata; class Lepidosauria; order Squamata; family Lacertidae; genus Podarcis; species Podarcis filfolensis. The sequence goes on from NC_139609.1 coordinate 65,465,696, forward strand.
TTGTAACATGTATTTTATTTGATAGACTCCAGAGGAACATGAATTAGAGACGGGAATAAAATCAAAGGAAGCTCGGAAGTACATTTTCAACTGTTTGGATGACATGGCGCAGGTGAGCTGCTGAGAAAAATAATGATGCCTTTTATACTACAAGCATAATTACCCAGAGCAGTAGTATTTTACACTTGCTCTACATAGGAATCAATTATATTCCCTTCCTCAGGAATTAAGTTTGCAATTCTGTGCCCTCTTCTTGGGAGTAAGCCCCAGTGAACTCACTGGGTCTTATTTTTGAGTAAACATGAGTAAGATTTCATTTTCACTTCTATTGAACACGCTCTTTAAATAATATAACAGTGTGATTCTCCCCCCCCCCCCCAACATCCTTATATTAGAGAAACCAGAAGAGGGAGGAATGAGATCCTGAATCTAAAGTTGAAATGATTCTGCATTCCCAGAGAGCCTAAAATCTATATTGTGTATCTAGTAATTTCCCTGCTATAAATCAATAGTTTATGCAACAAAGATCAAGTGCCAATTTTTTTCTCCTACAAGGTAAATATGTCTACAGATTTGGAGGGAACAGACATGTTGGCAGAGAAGGCGGATCGAAGGGAGTACATTGATTTGTTAAAGAAAATGTTGACAATTGATGCAGATAAGAGAATTACTCCGCTGAAGACTTTGAACCATCAGTTTGTGACAATGAACCATCTACTGGATTTCCCACATAGCAACCAGTAAGTTTCTGACAGATGTTTGAAACAATGTCCGTTCATTTATTCATTCACTCTTGTAGCCTGTCCCTCCCTCAAGGTTGAGACAAGTAAAAAAGAAAGCATATGAAAGCCTTCTAGAAGTTCACATTAACACAAAATAAATTCAAACTAGAGCAAACTTGATTTAATCAAAGGAATTCCCAAAGTGTATTTATTACCTCAATGGAGTTACTTAAAAAAAAAAGTTGTTGCAGCTACTTATTCCACCAACACCTTTGATTTCTCATCGTCAGAATCTTTATTTCCCAGATATAAAGTGGATGCTTAGCAGCCACCTCAAAAGCATACCGTTAGGATCAGGAGCACCTGGCCTTCTAGAGTATTTGCTCTAAATCTTCTGATTATCCCTGACCATTTGCCATACTGGATGGGGTTGATGGGAGTTTGAGTCCAGCAACATCTGGATAAACACTGGTTCCTAATCCGTGATCATTAGTGTTTGAACTTCGGGATTTTGATGGAGGGAGGATGGCACTCATGGTTATATTGATGCATGTTAAAATAAGGTGCAGAAGCATAGCCTTACATGCTTGGTAACTAACTACAGTTTCACAGCCACACAAATCTTTGACATCTCATTTCCTTTTAGTGTGAAATCCTGCTTTCAGAACATGGAGATATGCAAGCGAAGAGTTAATATGTATGACACAGTTAATCAGATAAAAAGCCCATTCACAACACATGTTGCACCGAACACAAGCACAAACCTCACCATGAGTTTCAACAACCAGCTCAATACTGTGCACCATCAGGTAATTAGTTCTTTATTATTATTATTAATATTATTGTTTTGAGGAATGAAAACCAATAAAAACTGCTTCCGTCATTTCCTGGAGTGATTCACCTTAATCTAGATGTTATTCTAGATTATTAATCATGAATTTAATCTGAAATCAGTGCTATATGTAATCGGCAGCTACCGCTATGCAGTGGTTGCCTTATGAGTTCCATACCCAATTCCAGGCATTGACCTTTAAAGCTCACCATGGCTTTGGACCTCTCGGAGCAGCTCTCCTGTGACCTGCCTTCATCCCTCACCCTTTCCCATTGTAGCTAACTAGCTGTTTAGTATTATACTGCTCACCAGCTGGTCTGTAAAATATGTCAACGAGACAGAAAGTTGGGTTAAAGTGAGCGGAAAGCCTGAAGCGTTTCTTTTGTATTGGTTTTTGTGGTTGATTTTCAAATGCTTGAGCAAAAGACATGTTTTGGTTCTAATGATGAACGTTCCTGTTTTCCAGGCTAGTGTGTTGGCTTCAAATTCTACAGCTGCTGCTACTCTGTCTCTGGCAAATTCAGATGTTTCACTGCTGAATTATCAGTCTGCTCTCTACCCATCATCTGCAGCACCAGTTACTGGTGTGGCGCAGCAGAGTGTTTCCTTACAGCCTGGAACCACTCAGATCTGCACCCAAACGGATCCATTTCAGCAAACTTTCATTGTGTGTCCTCCTGCTTTTCAAAGTAAGTGTGTGTGTGTTGGGGTCTTTACATGCTATTTACAAAAATAATATATAGTAGTTTTACATATGTGCCACTAAGGTATAATTTGACACTTTTTCATGTTTTAAGAGTTAAAAGTAAAACTCTAGCATGGTGCTCAGTATACAAATTCTGAAAATCGAAAGTTTTGAAATAAGTAAAATAGGATACAATGTGCAGCTGAGCGATGGATTCGCTTACGCTTATTCTAGGCTAAGTGGAGGAATCCAAGATGATTTGAGGGTTGCTGCAGACAAACTTGGATTTATTGTTTCATATAGAGTTCGATTTGGGGGATTATTATGTATTCAATTTATATCACACCTTTCTTACTGAGCGAGTCCAGGGAGGGTGCAGATATTGTGCCCCTTTTCACAGAAGTGTGCAGGGTGGTCCCCCATTTCCTTCATGAGTATTGCACAGGGCACTTGTGGATGTACAGCTACTTTTACTGAAGTAGGCACATGAGTCTCCATTACAGACCTTTATATAGCAGACAAGGTATTGAGTGAGCTCAACTGCAGTAGCCTGCTGATAGAACCAACCTCTTGCCCAAGTTGGCTTCATCAGTAGTTTGTGTGGAATTACAGTTCTATTTTGTAGAGCAATGGTGCTTTGTTGTCGATTCCCCATGTTTTGAAATCGATTTCAAAATGCATTGCCACACATTGTACATCCCAAAGAGAGCTGTAGCTACATTATCTATAGATATACCTATATCTTATTTGAGCATTACTCCATATTGGCCTCTAAAAAAACACTTTCAGTAAAGTTGGAAAATACAAAGATATTGCCAGTAGCCAAGCAGTAGATGACCAGTTTCCAGATTGCAGTAGCTGCAGCCTGGGATGAAGCTTCTCATGGAGCTGGAAAAACTTTATTTTAACAATACAGATGCCTCTCAGTCAACAGCTGGCATCCCAATATCCAAATGCCATTGTGACCTGAATGTTAAGAGCAGAATCACTAAATGGGTTTGTGGCAATCCACCGCCACAAAGGAAGGTGTTTTTGAATAGGTGGTATTCCAGAAAAATATTGCTTAGACTGTACAGCTGGTCTTCTGCACCAAGTGTGTAGATAGACTTAGGCATTTCTCGGTGTCAGTAATTCTTTGCTTTGTCTTTGTTTCGTTTGTTGGTAAGTGGGCTCTGAAAAGTGTTTAAATAATTGAAAGCAGTAGATTAACTGTTCTCTTTTCTTTATTTCCTACAGCTGGTCTTCAGGCAACCACAAAGCATTCTGGCTTCCCTGTTAGGATGGACAACACTGTTCCAATTGTGCCACAGGCACCAGCAGCTCAGCCATTACAGATCCAGTCCGGAGTTCTCACACAGGTAAACGTAAGGAGAGCTCTTAAAATGTCAGTAAATTACCCCGAATACAATTACTGGTTTGTTCTAGATTAAAGTTGGGAACCAGAAGTTACTCAAAGTTGGGTGGCAGAGTCCTGCCTTCCAATACCAAAGACAAGACAATAAAGCATGGAAATTAGTCTGTTTTTTATCTGATCTATCTATGTTAAAGGTTTGGCCCTAATAAATGGGCTAACCCATTAGCTAAAATAAAGTTGTTTTAAATTCTTCTCAGTTTTTATAATACTATTATAATTCTATTATGGATACTCTGTTTTTCTACACCACTCACATATTATCTGAATGTGGAGTGGTTTTTAAATCCTTAGCTATAAATGAAGTCCTGAGTTTTAGGCAGTTTTCATTCACAGGTACAGATAAAAAAACCACAAAGCAGAATGTGTTCACAACTGAAAATCAGCTAAAAAAATAGGTCAATATTTCATATGGCTATGTTGAGTCCCAAGTTGATTCCTCTTCCCTTTTCCTTACTCTTTCTACCCTGCTCCCATTCATAGCAAGAATACTTGTTACAACTGCATTGTTTCATTTTGTGATGTTGTATTCGTAAAAGCTTAGATGATATCAAATAATTAGATTTCAGTATATATTATTTTGGTACTCTAATCCCATTTTATATCCTACTAGAAAAACCAAAGTGATATCTGCTTCCAGGAATACTTGTATTTTGCTAAATACTCATTTTCTAATGGCAATTTTTTTTTCTTTGAGTGAACATGTTCTCAGGTGGGGTGAAAGCTCCCTCTAGCCTTCAAAGGCAGAATCACAGCTTATTCAGAGGATTTTGCTCACATCCACTTCACCTTACGTGGCTTTCTTCTGCCTTCACTCTGAGGCGGTTGGGGTTCACACTTGGCTATTCAGATTTGCTCACGCTTGTGTTTTGGAAGTGATTTCCATTCAGCGCGTGGTTATTTTCGCAGAACCCACTACCCCCATGCTGGAACAAAAGAATTCTAAAACTAAATTGTCACATCTTCAACGAAAGGGGAAAGGAAGTTCTTGTGAGTTTGATATCAAATAAGAAACTTCGCTTTGGGGTTTCTTTTATGGGGAGGGACAATTTTTTGCGTGTGGTCTGGTTGGCAGTCCCCTTCCTGCATCTTTTCATGACTGTTTCAATCCCTTCTACATTTGCTTTTTTCACCTTGTCACTTGACTCACTTCCATGACTCTTTAAAAGGCTTCCCCCTTTCATTTTTTTCCTCCTTAGTGGCCATTTCCTTACCACTTAAGGCCCTTGGGAGTTAAACAGACCAGTTCTTCCTCTCAGCATTTTAGTGGCTGTTGGTTTCTTATGCTGGCGCCCTGCCATTGTTGCCTCTCCCCAGAGCTCCAGCCAGTGCCAAAGCAGTTCACCATTTTTAAGTAGCCGTTTGGCTAAGCCATTGGCCATAAGGCACAGAAGCTTAGCCTGTTTCCCACCCCCACCGGAGATGATCCCCATTTGCTCTGAGCCAGTGCTGCAGCAGTTGTGAGGAAAACTTCAGCCACATTTTTTTTTGGGGGGGGGGGGGGGACGGGACGATGACAAAAACCTACATAAATCTAAAGCCAAAATCTTTAGGGCAGCTAAAAGCATCATATTCTTCCAGCCTCTTGCGGTGACAGTTTCCTTTTTAAGTTCCAGCATGCTTTAACAAATCATGGGTCTGCTGATTTGGAGGTGGCTGAAGGCACATTGTGGAACAGAATCCAATGGCACTGTGGGATAATCTCTGCTGAGGCTGTCCTCTAATCCAACTCCATTAGGTCTAATGAAGTCTGATCTGCTTGGAGTAAAAAGGCAGGCTGGAGGGAGTTTGGATATTTTTCCTACAGCTTGCTTCAGGCCAGTGGAGATAAGGAGGCCCTTTCTGAGGGGGTGGAAGTAATGTTGGTCCAGTCACGACTTGTGGCACCTTTTGAAGAGGATTTTTGGGGGTTTTTTTTGCTGCTTCTCTCAGGCCATTTCTGTGCCTCATAAGGCTCCTGTTCACAGCTGCTCTCTGTAACATTATCATGACCTCTAATCCAAATTTGCCCTGTAATTTAGCTCTCTTCCAGGCTTTGCCTAGCACTTCCAGTAATCTTACTTGGGTGCAGCTTCAGTTGACTCCTCAAATGCTGCTCCAGATTAAAGGAGCCTTGTTAGGTGACTTTGCTAAAGAGCTGTCGGGTGCCTAACAACAACTTGCAGTCATTGCCTCACACTCCTGGCAGTGTCTGCTCAAGCTCCGCAGCCAGTTATTGTTCCAGTATCACTTCTGGCTCCAGCAGTTCCGGCTGTTGTACCAGCTGAGCTATGGGATTCAAGTGGCCCAAGGGAAAGGCACACAAGAAGTGTAAGAGCTTTTCTGCCTGTAGGCAGTAGGAAGATTGAGGATGCTGTGTTTGAAGAGGAGTTTTCAGACGTTGATGACTGGAGTGAAGGACCAGAGGTTGAGGAAGTTCCTTCTAATAGGCACCATTCCTGCCTCTTCTCTGAAAACCTATGACGCCTATGGATCTTAACAAGCCTATGGATGGACTTGCATTTCTTCTCGTCGCCTCAGCTTCACCCGAGAGAGAAGGCAAATGGAAAACGCTTCAGTAATATAGAAGTAATAATAATCACAATGGTATGAGGAGAGGGTAATTATACTGGTGGATTTGTAGAAGTCTGACTTTGCTCGAAGGGAGTATGCCTTCAAGTGCACAGGTCCAGACAAGAGCACAGACTTGTTGAAGAAATTGCTGATGCCACAGTCCCAAAGGATCACACCATATTAAATGTCTTCAATCAGATGAACCAAAGCTATGAGAGCAGGAAACAGCTCAGTAAGCCAACAATGCCTTTCATTGGTCTTACTGAAAGTAAAAAACTGAACCGGCATTGCTGTCAAAATGGAGGACAATGGACAATGGATATGAAAGAGTTGTCATCTATGTTGTAAACTGCACTCTTTATCTCAGCAAAACTGTTCTGTAAGCGAGGAAGAGGAATAGATACATTTACTTTCAAATGGCCAAAGATTAAAGCAAACAACATGCTGCTTCTCCTAGGCTGTTTTTTTTGCATTATGCAGGCTACTCTACCTGTTGTGAAAACTCCTAGGACTGGTATTCGTAACCATGATTGGCCTTATGATGACGCTTCCCCTTCAGAAAGTAGGAAGACTAGAGGCTAAGATTTATCAGCTACTTTAAAATGAGGCTGCATTTTAAATTGCATTTTAACCTGTATTTTAAATTGGCCCCCCCCTTTCCCCTATTATGTTTTTACTATGATTTTAGTTAGTTGATTTTAGTGTTAGTTGCCCTGAGCCTGGCTCTGGCCGGGGAGGGCAGGGTATAAAGAAAAAATATTGTTATTATTATTACTATTTTATTAAAACAAAGGACACTTGACGACTGTTTTTTAAATAATATTTTTATTAAAGATTTCTTGGTTTACAAGACACTTTACTGCTTTTCCTTCATAATTCACCTGTTTAACAGGGTTTCCTTTTTAATATTCTCCTTCATAATTTACCTGTTTAACAGGGCTTCCGTTTTAAGATTTCCCCCCATAATTCACCTGTTTAACAGGGCTTCCTTTTTAAGATTTTCCTTCATAATTTACCTGTTTAACAGGGCTTCCGTTTTAAGATTTTCCTTCATAATTTACCTGTTTAACAGGGCTTCCTTTTTAATATTCTCCTTCATAATTCACCTGTTTAACAGGGCTTCCTTTTTAAGATTTTCCTTCATAATTTACCTGTTTAACAGGGCTTCCTTTTTAAGATTTTCCTTCATAATTTACCTGTTTAACAGGGCTTCCATTTTAAGATTTCCCCCCATAATTCACCTGTTTAACAGGGCTTCCTTTTTAAGATTTTCCTTCATAATTTACCTGTTTAACAGGGCTTCCGTTTTAAGATTTTCCTTCATAATTTACCTGTTTAACAGGGCTTCCTTTTTAATATTCTCCTTCATAATTCACCTGTTTAACAGGGCTTCCTTTTTAAGATTTTCCTTCATAATTTACCTGTTTAACAGGGCTTCCTTTTTAAGATTTTCCTTCATAATTTACCTGTTTAACAGGGCTTCCGTTTTAAGATTTCCCCCCATAATTCACCTGTTCAACAGGGCTTCCTTTTTAAGATTTTCCTTCATAATTTACCTGTTTAACAGGGCTTCCTTTTTAAGATTCCTCCCTCCCTTAAACTCCCCTCTCCCGCATCTAGTTAGCCACCTCCTTCCCCACACGCACCCCACACACGCGCTCCTCAGTCCTCCAGTTTGACTGTTTTTCCTCCCCCTCCATTTAAACTCCCCTCTGCAATGGTAATGGGCAGATCATTGCCAGTTTTTGATACTGGGATTGCAGCCTGGTTTATTGCTTTCACTTCATGGATCAATGGTTTCATTAGATAGTAAAATTCATGTTAAATTGCTGTTTTGTTTTTAATTGTCTGGAACGGATTAATCCATGTTGCGTTACTTTCTGTGGAAAAGCACGCCTTGGTTTTGGAACGCTTTGGTTTTGGAATAGACTTCTGGAATGGATTAAGTTTGAGAACCAAGGTACCACTGTACCTCACTTCTGCAGTGTCCACAGAAAATTGCTCAAGAAGTAAAGAGGGGCTGATGCTAGTTAAAAATAAACATTTTTATTTCCAGGGATGGGGAACCTGCTGCTGGAGCCCAACAGCATCTGGGAGGCCGTAGGTTTCCCATTCTTGATATCAATCAGATTGCTAAATCTGAAAAGGATATGCTACTGTCGCCCAGAAGGATTGTAATTGGTGCCTGTGCTAGGCCCTAAAATTGGTCTCAAAAGTCCTGTTATTCTGAGCATCTCAGAAGAACCAGTGAGATGCTAGAATAGCCGGTCATAAAGTTATCCCTTGTGAAGTGCAAGCCCTACAGTGGCTAAGGACTGTTTCAAAGATTAGTCCCAGTATTAAACTAGAGTTTGTTAATCAAAAAGTACTATAATGTTTTGTCAATGTTTGTAAACTTCCGTTTGAATCTTAAGCGGTTCTTTATTCTGAAGTATTGACTCTTCCAGTGGAAGAAAAATGTATTTTCCATGGCTTAGATGCTGCAGACAGTAAATGTTGTGTATATTCTGGAACTTTCTTTTCCTTGAAATAATAAAATGTATTGGAATTGCCTTTTTACTTTCCAACTTATGGAACATGAATGAACCAATCTATTTTCAGTACTCCTCATGTTTGCATGTGTTCAATCATATGTCAGTTCTGTCCCATTTCCCCATTAAATGAAATTCGAAACTCTGGAAAAAAGAGAGGACTATACTAAGAACTGGTCCGGTATGCCAATGAGTTTCCACAATGGATCAGACTTGAATGGATCAGCTAAAGCTCCCAGCCTTTGGAACTATGATTGCTTTAGTTTGTGTGGGATGCCCAGTTTGAAGACTCTCACATGCACAAATTGGACTTTGGTCTCAGGAAGGAATGTGACTCCAGTGCGTCAACTGTGCTTTTGCTGCACCTGTGTTTTCTCATGCTTCTCTGTGGCTGTACAGAATTATTGGACAATTCTCAACAGGATCCAGTGTGACGCTGTAAGACTCTGCTGAAGGTGTACTTATAGCGGACAATTCAGTGGATTCTACACATTTTTTTGTCCTGGACTTTGGTGGTTGGCGTGGTAATGAGATTCACCTTGTGGCTGCGGCATTGGAATGTGGATCAAGCTTCTCATCTGAATCTCTCCATGGAACCCTGTGTGGGACAAAAACGTTTTGGCAAGAAGGTAGTAAAGGACATTTTAGTTGAATCCAGGTTCAATCCACAGAGATGACTGACACTCTTACAGATATTTGCAACCAATACCAGCCATTTTATTCTGTCACTTCGGTCTTGTTCTAGGTTTTCCAAAGAGTCACATGCAGGTGATTCTTTCCAGCTTGAAAGATTGCTCCTGGCTACGAATATAAGGAAACAACTATCTTTTTCCTGCGTGGACAGGTGCCAGTTTCAGTGACGTAAGTTTCTGTCTGTGGTGGACCAGCAATGTAGAGAAGGGAGTACCATTGAAGGAAGCCACAGTGGACATCATTCATTTTGGATGCCAGCCTCTTAATCTTAATCTTAATTGATGCCAGACTCAAACTTCGGGTCTCTTGCCTTGCTATTCAGCACTTCTCTCTCTAGTTTCCTTTTCACCATGTGCTTTTACGTATGACAACACTGTAGTGAAGAAACAGTGGGTTGCCGAGAGAGAATCTGCTCTCTGGCACTTCAAAATGAAGCCCCTAGACCCCATCTGAACAGTGTTTTTCCTGTATGTTTTCCTTGTTTGTTTTTATATTCTTGTGGTTCGTGTGGGCTGTAGCAGATTGGACAGCCATAAACTATTTGGATGTGAGCAGAATCTTCTTAAACAAGCTGTAATTCTGTCTCTGAGCATTAGAGGGAACTCCTATTCCACCAGAGAACACCTTATCACTCAAAGGAAAAATACATTTCAGGTAAGACCAACAGTCCTGTTTGTTTCAGACCAGAAGATCCAGAAAGCCTAATGGTTACATAAATGGCTAATATAATTTTGTGGTCTTTGCCATGGGACTTGGGTGATATCATTGCAAACATGTTCAGGTCAGGCATGATTAAATGAAAGATGCACTTTATAACTTGTCCTTTTTTATATCTATTGTGGAAGGCATTTGGAATTACACAAACTAGCACAACAGAAATCCAATATGGTATTCTTTGTAAGTGCAACAAAACAAATGATTCTTATCTATTAGAAAGTGAAGTTTTAAGTCAGTTTGGTTGTGGAGATGTTTAATGAAATTATTCTGATCATTGAATTGCCTTTTATTTATTTAAACAAAGTCAATGGACAGGCAGGTATTGCTGTTTTTATCTTAAAGTACCAGAACACTGGTTTTGCAATCTTACATGTCCAATAGGACACTTTGGAGGCTATTAGTGTTTCCAAGCCTTCCCTGCACTAGTTTAGATATTCCTCAGGATTAACATTGTCTCAAGTGCGGTAAACACAAAAGTTTGTTCACTGAAATTCAGGAGTACTTAATATCACTTCAGGCAAGAGATACTGAATTAAGCTGATAGAAAAGCATATTTATATCAGAGCATACCCATGAGTTCTGCAAGCCACTCAAAAGCGCCACTAGTTTCCTTGCGGAGAAAGCCTTTCTGGGCCTGTTTCCTCAGTACATTTGTTTCACTCACTGCCTAATCTACATTTCAGGGAAGCTGTACACCACTAATGGTAGCAACTCTTCATCCTCAAGTAGCCACCATCACGCCGCAGTATGCGGTGCCTTTTACTCTGAACTGCGCAGCCGGCCGGCCAGCGCTAGTAGAACAGACGGCTGCAGTACTGGTAATTGCCTCCCTTGATTGTGTTCACTAACGGAGTTTTTGTTTTAACTTAGACTTGCAGAGGGCATGGAAGCATGTGCCATCTTGTGGCTGTGTTCTTGCTACATCTTAATGTCTCGTTGTTTTTCCTCCCCAACATTGCTGAAGCACTGTCTGACTCTGATGTTTAGTGTTGCTCTGTAAAGAATCCAGATCCATTGACTGTTGTTCTTTACTAGCCTAGTGTGTTGATCAATCTCTTCTCCTAGTCTGAGAAGAGTGGTAATTGCATTTCTTCTTTCTTTACTCTCCTATCTTTTTTAACATTTTATTGATTGAAAACAAGGGGTATGGCCCTTAGGTTGACTCTGCCATACGCATCTGGGCAGCCAGGATTTGACAAGTTAAGCTTTTTAAAGCTTCTTCGCATGTAGAAATGTTTCAGGCACTGAAAACTTCTAATATCGGCAAATACTTTATTAATAAACGGCTTTAACAGTACAGATTTCTTAACCTCTGTTGAACAATGCTGACCTCCAATTCTCCCTGGCTTTTCATTACCTCTGACCAATCATTGGCAGTGTGCATCATCCTCAGAGAGATGTTGCTTCCCACCAATACTTTTAGTTCCTTTTGCATTTCTTGGTTGAGATTAAAGGTGAGCTCTTACCTTCTAAACTGTTTCTCAGGATAGTTTGTTCTTAAACTTGCTGGAGATATTAAGGGAAGTGTCCATTTTCAAATTTTTCTTTCTCTGTCTGAATTTGACTGGTACCTTCAGTGGAATTCACACTGTAGGTGCCAAAAAAAAAACAGTCAATTGGAAACTCCAGAATCAGATCAGTGAAGTTTACGGAAACATTGCAGTGCACTTGAAACCCTGGTGTCCTCACGTGTCTTGCAAAGCACACTTCCATTTGTTACATACATCGTTGTCTTTTGTGGCTTTAAAGTGATAATTCATGAGCATCTTTATCTTCAAATAGATACATTCTGGAGCATTGTTGGCTCTGGTCAGAACCAAAGTCTCACCAGATGAGGAACTGCTTCTTTTGGCATTGCTGTTTACACCATAACAAGTGTAAGAAGGCAGACAGGATGGGATCTTAAAGGTTATATAATTGCATGTGCTGAAAAGACAACTTAAAAGATTTCATAGGTCTCCTGTCTGCCTCCCCTCATTCAATTCAGATTGAATTTCAATTGTGGAAACATGGATGCCTGTGCAGAACCTAAATGTTCTGTGACTAGCTGCTGTAAAAGACTTGAGTTTCTCATCCAGTAATCTGGTACATTCCTCTTTGGACATTGTAGAATACTTAATCCAGCGTTGTATATACTCGACTGTATATACTCTTAATCAAAATTCATTGACAAGGAAAGCTGTATAAGATCTGTATAAATCATTCAAATTAAGCACTTTGTATATATTCAATTCTCTTTTGGCTCATGGGAAGGGGAGAAGAGCTCTGCAAGGCACTGACAACTTGAAAATCCTTTTGCGATTGGCCCCCCCCCCACTTCTTTCTTTGATTTCACAGGCACTGCCTGTGTTCTTTCAAACCTCTTTGCAGCCTTAAGGTCTAAAAACTAGCTTTAAAAACACAGACAAAAACTTACATTCTTGGAATGTTGAATTTTGCACCCCATACTAATTTCTGTACTTGTGAGGTGCAATGACCGAATTTACACCCCCCACCTCCCGACGAAATCCACCTGCCTACTTGGATCCTGCTTTTCTCTCTGAATTTTGGCTTCTAATAGCCTTTTGCCTGAAGTGCTCACCTTTAGTGCTTTCAACACTTCTCCCTTTTGCCGCTTCATCTAAGTTTGCATTAGCCATTTGCTAAGCTTTGCATATTTTTGTCCCTCCTCTGTCAAGCAGTTCGTCGCTTGGAAGGCCCGATTTCTGCCTCCTGGTGGGACATTAGATCTCGCACTGTATTAAACTCTCTGCTTTGTCTTGTGCAGGTGTTGGCTTTTGGAAAGAGGCATGGTGTGACTTTTAACATAATTCTCTCTTTTTTTTAATTATTCCGCTTGTATTGGCAGAGGGGTTAGCAGTTCTCTGCTTGAAGGCTTCTTTTTGGAACCAGTAATGTGGATCTGTTAATTGCAGAAATATGTCAACTTAAAATGGCATGTGTGCATGGTTTCACAGTTTGACCATATGTGTGGAACTCTAAAAATATATATATATATACTGCAGAACTTGTATCTTAAGAAGACTTTCTGTGTAGGAAAACCACTGTTATTGGATGGGTTTGAATTTAAATATGGAAAGTGCTGCAAGCTTATAACTGATCACTACACATTTAATTGTGATGAGCAGGGGAAGTCTACCATAGGAGTAGGTTTTAAAGAAGCTGTCAGTAGAGATTTCACTTTTTTTTGTATTTTTGTGCCACTTTTCACTCACATGAGTTGCAAAGTGGCTTTCACACAATAAATAACACAGTAGAACATCACAAATGTAACATAAATTATAAAAAATAATTAATAAATTATCAATAAAGCAACTACCTTCTATAAAACACTAATCTGTTTTTTAAGTTAAGAAAATCTCAGCAGGCTATGCCTTGCACCAGGATGCAGCCTTTGTGTCATCGTTTGGAGGGGGAGGAGTTGTTAGAAACATACACTCTGTCCACACCTTTCCCTTGTAAACCATCATTTAGCAGTGGGCACAAAACAGAATCTCTTGCTCTCTAGAGTTGCTCGCTCAGTAGGGCAGAGACACAGCAATAGCCATGGAGCTGGTGCCATCTACCAGGACGGAAAAGGCGACTGCAAGGTTGGGGTTGTGTGGACTTGCTTACAGAGTCAATCCTTCCTTCCTACTGGTGCATCCACACAATCCCTACCTTTTCCATCCCAGCAACTCCACTGCCAGGAGGCTATTGCTGCTTCTGTGTCCCACCAGACGAGCCACCCCTGCTTGCTTTGTCTGCAGAGCAGAAAGTGCTGTAGTGGAGCCACAGAGGCTGGATCCCAGTGGTTCCCAATTAGGAGTCCACGGAATGCACCCATGGGGTCCGGGGCCCCCTCCCATGCCTCCCCCCTCAACTAGTTTTATGTCCCTTTTCTCATGGTAACATCACAAATGTTATGGTCTGTTTTAGGGCTGTGTGATTTTTCAATATGTTGGCCAAAATCAGTTTTGAAATCACACTGTGATAACAATTTTGACCTGGCCCTGGCAATATGCAGCAATATATCACTCCTTGCACAAGGGAGAGCAGGACAGCTGATTTCAAGGCAACACCAATATCGCATGATTGAGTGCATTTGATGTCAGCATGCCCGTGGTGTATGCAGATGCCACACGCCTGGGTTCAATTTTGAGATGGGGCGCAACCTCCTCATTGGAGCCTGGCTCCTCGCTCCGAAAGGCATCTCAGTGTTCAGATCAACCCTAAAAAAACTCAACAACTACAACCTTAAAAAAAGTTCAACAGCTTTGGGGTAAAATCCTTTAAAATTTTCACAATTTCAATCCTAAAAAAAGGTCCAACAACTTTGTTTGGCCCTTTGGTCGGCCCTCGCTGCCCTTCACGTCATCAAATCTGGCCCTCTTTGAAAAAAAGTTTGGACACCACTGTGTTAAGGACAGCACCGGTCCTGGGTCAGGTCTGACCCTGGAGGTGGAAAGGAGAGTCAAAGCAGTGTTGCTGCTGAGGCAGTATTCTCATGCTGGCCCATGCCCAGCGGGTTCCCTCTCTCCTGCTCCCCCATGGCGTGTGCAAACCTGATGCAGAAAATTGTGGGTGCCTGGCCACTTCATGAGGAATGTGCAGGCGGCCCTGGAGCACCCAGCCCCCCCTGCACCTGGTGCCTATGCCTCATGCCGAGGGAAAACAAGGCAGCTGATGGTCCTCATTTCAAGTCACTGTGGCACTACCTTCCCCTGGCACTGAGGTAGAGCAGCTTTAGTTAGCAGGAAAGTTGCAGCGGCCACAGTGGATATTCATGTTTATTAGCTGCCCACTGACAGTGGCTTGAAGCACCCCCCAGTCCTCTCCCACTCAAACTACATGCAGTGGAGGTGACTCTGCTTCCTCTTCTCACCACACCCATCTCATCCCATCCCTGCAGCTGCTCCTTCCCTCATGCCCATACCTGACCTGCAAGCACCCCACCCGCCCAATCTCTGTGACTGCTCCTACCCTCATCCCTATGCCTGATCTCCAATTTCCAACATTGTGATATATTGGAATATCATGATGATTAGCTGCTGATATACCACAATGGTGAAAACCAGATATCGCTCAGCCCTGGTCTTTTTTTTTTTTAGCATACCTAAAATCCTTTGCCTATTAGGGACGACCACCGAAATTTTCAAAAGTAGGGCATCTGGTCAGTCATTCGGGAGCTTCAAAAGCTTTCTCCAGCCTGAAGATCACAGCGACTGATACCAAAAGGCATTAGCACACTTAGCGATCCTGCAGAGTATTCGCATTTCACTTAACAGACTCAACGGCTCAGCATTTTGGCTAATCTACCTTATTTCCATATAATACACTGGGAGCATTCTGACTTAGCTCCTTCCTCTTTCTCATCAGACAGCAAAGAGAAAGAGACAAAGGACAAATGTCCCACTTCACGGAACACAGTAACATCAAAACATCCTGTCTCCGTCACTTCCCACATTGTGGAATGAAAACATACACAGTCATGTGATAGAAAACAATCTCATGACTGCAAACACAGAGCAAGAATCCTAACACTAGACACATCAAAGAAGCGTTTCAGTTCAATGCGTTGCAAACTTTAGGAGAAATTGGGTTGGCAAAAATGGAACTCCACAGCACCATCTGGTGTTGTAGTGTTAGAATGCATAAACAACTTATATAAAGCGCTTTTTCCTTGCCAATGCAGCTGAGTCCAGAGTCTACTAGAAACAAAGTTTGCCTCTAAAGCCTGTCCAAAATGTGTAGACCCTGGTAACTGAGAAATAGTTGTAAGAAGTTAAATTTCATTTGTAATCTATAGCCATTCTTTTTATAAAATATATGCTGAAGATACTTAAAAACCCCTGAGAGCCAAATAATTGTATTCTCTTGCAATTCTAATAGCTGGATCATATGTGCAGTTGATGTGCCTAAAGCCACTGTAATAGCAAGTTATCAATTTCTTTAGGGTATTTGCCCAAAGTTTCATATGCAGGCAAGGAAACTCTTAGTTCTTGTTCACTTTACCTTTTGGAATACCCACAACTTTTTTATTTCTATAATGTGTGATCTTCAAAGAAGTTATTCCCCAACCATTTGGACTCAGCCTATCCTGCTGTACTTCCTGCCCTGTACCAACATCTGTTCTCCAAGTGTGGATGCAGAGATCCTTGCATGGATTGTGTGCAACAAACTTGCTGCACTGTGCAAGCATCTATGAGTTTGTATACTAAGTTAATTGGTGAGCAGGGTGGGTATTCAGGTAACTCCAAAAAGGCAGATTTCAGGCTGAAAATACTTTTGTGAACATTTACTTCCTTCCCATGTGATAACCAACCACTGGCATTGGAAGAAAATAATACTAAAAACTCATCCTCCCTCTCCCCACACACCCATGTCCTGAAGTCCCCAAGGCTCACCCACCCCAATAGTTTGGAAATACCGAGCCTTAGATGCATTCTGATACATTTTCTGCAGTACAATATGAACATCAAACTCTGAGGCAGGTAGCCTCTGTGATGTAAACGTAACAAGAGTGACGGGGGTGTTTTATCCCTGAACATCTTGTTCACTTCCTTTTGTAAAATTATTTGTAGAAATGCAGTCACATGCCGTTATCTCTGCAAGTTAACAGTCTACTTACTTCTTTTACTTTGAACAAATTGATTTTTCTTCCCCAGTCTTTAAAACGTTAATCTTAGTAAACCTTTTGTTTTTCTGTTTGCTGTCTTGCAGCAGGCTTGGCCTGGAGGCACCCAGCAGATCTTGTTGCCTTCTACCTGGCAACAACTTCCAGGGGTTGCACTGCACAATTCTGTTCAGCCTACAGCTGTGATTCCAGAGACAATTGGAAGCAACCAGCAGTTGGCCGATTGGAGGTGAGCAGAAAAGTAGATGTAATCTTTCCACATTACATGTTTTGAGGCTTGAAACACAAGAAGATGCAGGTAGATTGTTGGACCTAAAAGAATTGGCTTCCCATGGGCTGGACCTCCTCCCTCCCCAGTCTCTGGGGTGAACAGTAGTGCAGTGAGAAGGGGAGGAATCCCTGAAAATTGGGTGGAGGCAAATGCCACAAGTGGGAGCTCCACGTGTGGATGCTGCTTCCACCCAGTATTTAAGGATTTGCCTCCGCAGCCCGCTCCATTCAGCAGTTTCCTGAGCCTCAGGAGTGGCTTGTCCAAAATGAATGATTGAACTCTTGCACCACTTTGAGATGTAAAATAAGCACTGAAACTTCATCTCATTTTCTATATAACAGGGGTGTGGAACCTGTGGTCCTCCGGATTTTCTTAGGCGTGCATCATCTCTGACATACTGGCTGGGGCTGATGGGAGTTGTAGTCCATAGCATCAGAAGGGGCTATAGGTTCCCCATCTATGCTTATATCACTTGTTTAATAGCATTGTCTTGACCTCTGCCTTCTGATACCTGTATGCCTGACACAAGTGTTTCAAGTGTGTGTATAATGAGTACGAGGGACGCGGGTGGCGCTGTGGGTTAAACCACAGAGCCTAGGACTTGCTGATCAGAAGGTCGGCGGTTCGAATCCCCGCGATGGGGTGAGCTCCCGTTGCTCGGTCCCTGCTCCTGCCAACCTAGCAGTTCGAAAGCACGTCAAAGTGCAAATAAATAAATAGGTACCGCTCCAGCGGGAAGGTAAACGGCATTTCTGTGCGCTGCTCTGGTTTGCCAGAAGCGGCTTAGTCATGCTGGCCACATGACCCGGAAGCTGTATGCCGGCTCCCTCAGCCAATAAAGCGAGATGAGCGCTGCAACCCCAGAGTTGGTCACGACTGGACCTAATGCTCAGGGGTCCCCTTTACCTTTACTTTTATAATGAGTGCATGTAGAATTGGCAGTGAGACAATGGAACTCCTCCTGAGTTTGGTAAAGTTTAGGTATGTTTTGAAAGCTATGCAAGACACCTGTCTGGGTCGTTTTCTTTTGTGGCTTTTGGGAAAAGGGCACTGTACTTTATTGATAATCTACTAGGATTAAGGATGTAATTCTCGCCCCCTCATCCCTCTTGGGAAGCTTGTGGTGCTTGTCTGTTCAGATAGATTGGCAAACCAAGGACAAACATCAGATCATGCATTCTAGGGCAGTCTCCCCTACCTTCTGGTGACCTCTAACTTTGGCCAGGCTGGCTGGGGTAGTCCACCATTATCTAGAGGCGGGCACAAGGATGGGGAAAGCTACTCAATGAGTTGATGTCTTTTCTACAGTACCTAAGATGGGCACTTCTGCATTCTTTCCTTTTGCCTTTAGAAACGCCCATTCACATGGAAATCAATACAGCACAATCATGCAGCAGCCATCTTTGCTGACCAACCATGTGACTCTGGCTACAACCCAGCCTTTGAATGTTGGAGTGGCTCATGTTGTGAGGCAGCAGCAAAATAATGTTGTGCCAGCAAAGAAGAACAAACAGCCATCTCATAGTGCCACAAAGTAAGGACTTCTTCCCACTGTGATGGTTCTTGAACAAAATAGAGAGAAAGCACTTTTCAAACAGACCCGTATTATTTAGACTCTGTGTGTTGCCTAATAGCAGTAAAGTTAAAACTGGGTTAAATCTTACTTTGGCGATCCTGTTCTGAGAACTGTCTTGTATTGGTACCTACAGATGTTTCTGTAGTTTAGAAATAGTTAATATAAGCCATCTAAACGTGGAGTATGAAAAATCTCAAGCGGTGTTTGGGACATTCACTGATATGGGCCTCCTGTGACTTCTAATTATTATTTTGTACTGATTTGTACATTGTCCTTTAAGCTTCACTAGTCAAGCTAGTACAAATCCCTTTAAAACAAGGGAGTGTCAATATTGCCCACCAATGAATTTGCTTATGATAACCATCATTGTATTTTTCTGTAGGCCTGCATCTACACTAGAGGCAATTCCATCTCAAGTTTACTCTCTAATTGGGAGCAGCCCTCTGCGTGCCACATCTTCCTCCTCCAATGCTTTCCTTCCGGGACAGGAGCAGCACCAGCCCATAGTCATTCCAGACACTCCCAGCCCCCCAGTCAGCGTAATCACCATCCGGAGTGACACTGATGAAGAGGAGGACAACAAATACAAGCCTGCAAGGTAGAGGTTTTAGTTCCTTCCTTAAGGGACCATTGCCAATGCAGTCCTTTAGGGAATTCCAAAGATAAGTCAGGAATACCCCTCAAGAATTTTTGAGCAGGTTCGTTTTTAAGTCTTGAGGGGATAGCCATTGGATTGTTCATCTTTCTTGGGACGTGGTGGATAACTGAACACTGCTTTTATAGCTCTAGTCAGATGTTCTGGACTGTATGCTAGATCTGGTGGCTAGGGACTAATACACAACAATTTTTAGTCATTAAGGAAGTTGTGGATTATGCCGCATAGGTTTGTTCTGTATGAGTCAACGAAACAGTAAGTGAACATAAAAGGGAGTGTAATAAAATACTAATTCCACTGTAATTTGAGCTGGCACACTCCAGGGGATATCAGAAATGGTGCTTAGAGTAATGTGAACTCTTGCCTTCAAACCTTAAATTTCTTTGTCTTTATAAAGGGTAAAAGCTAAAGAAAATTGAGGGAGGCACATAATTAAATATAAAGCTGAGAAGGGGTGGGAGTTAAAAAGCAGCAGTGCATCTGCATGGACTTGGAGAAATGTTGCTTGAAGTTTCAGTTGTATGAATCAATTTAGACATAATACTTGCTGGGTTTGTCTCCCCTGACTTGAACGCTAAGGGGTGGTTGGGGGGCTGTGCTGTAGAAAATGTGTTGAGTCAGAGTGATGCAGTGAATAGGATGATGGACTTGGACTGAAACACCTAGGTTTCAATTCCTACTTCACCCTGAAGCTCACTTTGGGCCTGCTGCACCCACTCAGCCTAGCCTAATAGGGCAGTTTTGAGAATGAAATGGTGTAGTCCTCATGTTTGCTCTGGGGAGAAAAGATGGGGTATGAATGTAATACCTAATGCAATTCTTAGCATTGTGAAGCTTGCAGCAAATAGTATTATACCTCTTTATTTGGCTCCTTTGTGTGTCTGAATGTCCTGGATATACATTTGGTGAAATGTTTTAATAAAGCAGTTGAATGTTTTTCTCTTAGCTTGGGCATGAAGCAGAGATCCAATGTCATCAGCTACGTTACCGTTAACGACTCCCCTGATTCAGACTCCTCGCTGAATAGCCCCTATGCATCGAATGCGCTTTCCACGCTCAGGAGCTCCGGGGGAACTCTAGAGCCAAGCCGAGGGGCAGCTGAAAGCTCCAACTCCCGCACCATTATTGTGCCTCTCAAAACACAGCTCAGTGACTGTATCGTAGCCACCCAAGCCTCAGGTAAGAATGGTTGCCAGCAAAACTGTCTTCCATCATGGAGCTCATTTTCATTTTAGTCTTGGGGATGGTTTTATTTATACACACACACACACACACACACACACACCTATATCTATATCAACAACACAGACAGCACTCTGTTATATGTATTTATCTTTTATGACCATTTGTATATATTTAAAATACAATAAAGTTGTTACTAGAGAGGGGCAAAGATCTAGACAGTACAACTCTCCCCTCCAATATAAGAGTATTTCTACTACCGCCGTCATTCACCAGGTTACCTCCTTTTTTATTTTAATTGTATTTGTGTCACTTTGCACGAGGCTTCCCAAAGTGATATACAATATAATAACACATATGAAACATAAAAACAGTTAAAACAGTTATCCAGCCACGTGTTCATTATAGATGTATGGTTGCTCTTGATGAGTGGAGGAGTTGCTATGTTGAACAATTTAAACATAGGTTTCTTATTTGGATGATTTAAAGGCCAGAGAACTGGCCTTTAAATACTCAAAATAGTAAGATTATCCTGAACTTGAAATTGGAACTAGGTTGAGTGTTTTATGGACCATGCTTTGCAGACGACCCCCCCCCCCACTCTGTGTAGGTGCTCCTTTGTTTGCTTGTAAAGCTATCAAGTCATTTTAGGATAATCCTCTTCACTTGTACAATTATTTCCCTCCATAGTAACTGGTTGCTATGCATCTTTAACAGAGCTGCATTTAATATTCCCCAGTTTCAAACTTTGTTTTGTGGAGGGAGCAGTTTTGGAGTAATAAAAGTTCTGATAACTTGCTATTTTTGTAATACCTTCATAGAAATCTGTGGTGTGACCACACTTGGAATACTGTGTACAGTTCAATTTATTACCGTCATGCTGCATGGCAAATCTGTTTTAAAACAGAGGGTACTAGCAGAAGTAGTTTTTAATATGACATGGATCTGCTGTTTATTGTGGCAAGAGGGTGGGGGAATTCATACAGTCTATGCTGGTTTCCAGCCACAATATCTAGTTTCAGCTCCTTTACAAAGTGAGGCTATCTTGTGGACTAAATACTGATTTAACATTGCAGGTGTCCTGAGTAGCCTGAGCAAGACCAAGCCAGTGGCATCTGTAAGTGGACAAGCATCAGGGTGCTGCATCACGCCAACAGGATACCGGCAACACCGGGTGGTGACAAATGGTGTACAGCCGCTCAACCTTAGCCAGGTAATCAGGGCTCTCCTTTCAGATGAATACTGGCTGTAGATCCTGCTGTGGTGTTGGACATTAGCAATGACTAGTGAAGCTGAAATACTCCAAATGATGATGCACAAGGGAGCTGCTATAGATGGGAATTGCAAGGGGTAGTAGAGGCAACTCCCCACTTGTGCACGGCCACACATGCGTGGTGTGGGGAGCACTGGAGTGCCCTCATGGCTTGCAAGGAGACCCTCCCCAGGGCATGAAGAGGATGTCCTCTTTTGGCTCTGGGGAGGGTCTCTTTGGGAACCATGAGGAATGTCTCCTTGTGAGCCATTTCACTTAATGCACACAGGGGCCCAGAACGTAACCCCCACATAAGTGGGGAGTCACCTGTATTCAGGCAGATTTGAATTCAGTTGTTAATTCTGTTTACTTCATGTCCCTACAGTTTGGGGCCAAAATAAGGCCTGTGCACCAGATCTGCTACACATTGTTCCTTCCAGCACATTCCAGGAACCTCTACTATATGAAAGGCTTTTGAGTTGCTGTGGTATCTAGGCTTTAAGCCAGATTCAGTGCTGGGGAGAGTGCAGTGTCACAGAATCTTGGTTTTCAAACTAAGCTATCATACTGTCTTTCTCTCGTGTTTCCAGCTAAACACTTTGTGCTACAACTTGATGCCATATTGAGCAGTTCTAAGTAATATCTATCTCTCTTTAGAGCTGAAACCAGAGTTGGCTTGTGCCATTAGTTTGTTGCTTCAGAATAAGCATTGATAATTTTAGAATATTTAGAATTCGGAGGTAATCTACTCCAACCACTTTCTTAGTGGAGTATCTGCAATGCAGGATGCAACAGCAGCACCCCAGAGAAATGGTGGTCCAGCCCCTGCTTTAAATCCCTCCAGCAAAGAACCTCTGTTCATTGTTTTATAGCTCTTAAGTTCCTCCTAATGTTTAGCCAAAATCTGCTGCTCTTTAATTTCCATCCTGTCCTTTGGAACAACAGAAAACAAGTCTGTTCCATCTTAGCCCTTCAAATTATTCATCTACATGGATGGCTCCTAATACGGGTTCTTTGAATAATGTCCGTCTGAATGTTTTTATCCATTGCACTTTCCCCCTGCTTTGCAGAACCAGCAAGGAACTGTCCTGGCTTCACAAGAGAGAAGTGGAAACCCAGCTCCACGGAGACAACAGGCCTATGTCGCTCCCCTGCCAACAACGATCGCTCAGGCTCCCTACACCTTCCAGCATAGTAGCCCAGTGCATCCCCACTTGGCAGCAGCAACGGCGAGCCAGCCTCACATGTACACCTACGCACCTACTACTGCTGCCACTCTGGGCTCCACCAACTCCATCGCGCATCTCTTTTCCCCTCAGGGCTCTTCCCGGCACACCACATACACAACCCACCCGAGCACTCTTGTACACCAGGTCCCAGTCAGTGTGGGGCCCAGCTTGCTAACCTCTGCCAATGTAGCACCTGCTCAGTATCAGCATCAGTTTGCCACCCAATCCTATATTGGTGCTTCCAGAGGATCTGCTATTTACACTGGATACCCACTGAGTCCTACCAAGATTAATCAGTACTCTTACTTGTAGCTCTTGGGCAGGGATTAATGGTAATTGTTTTCAACTTGATCGTAGAAGTGATGAGATCTGCAGTGGGTTTTGCAATATTCTAACAGCTCCACAACAGGAACATCCGCAGAATCAGAGGAGAATAATGGGACCACCTTCCTCTTGTTGACAATTCTCTGTATGCTGTCTAGAGTTGGGTTGTCACTTGGTGGAGCCCTGCTGTTTGGGGGAAAGCTCAGGTAAACACCGGGCAGAACCTTTTGAGTCATATTCACATTCAGATTTTACAGTTAAACTTTCATGGATGCTTTAAAAAAACATCATCAAAGGCCTGAACCCCTGTTTATTTAAAGCTATTGTTATCTTAATCAAATGGGGAAAGGAAACCAAGGACTTTGTGAAAAGGCTGGATTTTTTTAACTCTTAAACTTACCTTAGTACTTGTTTAAATTATTTTAGCAGCTTGCACAAATCCATATTGCCACTAAAAATGCACATTTAACTCTAGGTTGCTAGGGCAGATTTATAAACTTGAGTTAGTATTTTAAAGTTAATTTTGTAATTCACATTCTTGATAGGCAATAGCTGAATTCTGCAAAAGCAGTTACCTTCTCATTTCTCTGTGTGTATATTTTATATATGTATATATATATATATCTATATATTTCGCTCCCCAGTTTCTTGGTTTTAATTGTCTTTTGTTTAAAGCTAGTGTAGCAATTTTTATTATCAGTCTCCATTTATACCATAAATCTTTTCCCTCTTGTTTTAAAATTTTAATGTATGAATCGCTAAAATAAAGTTGAATTTTAAAAAAAACCAACCACAGAAAGTATGAATTTACTTTCTGTTGTATGTGTGATCACAGCCTAGAATATGGTTTTTGACTGTTTTGCCAGAAAGCTCTTGTTCTGTGCTGAAAATGCATAGGTTTGCATTATGACTTGAGGGCAGGAGCCACCGGGAACTTCTTCTGATTGGGACTTGGCTGAATTGAATAGGAGATAACGCATCACCTGTTCATTTCCATAGGCTTCATCAGGAGCTCAGACAATTACACCCTTTCAGTTTGATTTTTTAAAATAACATTTGGAGCTGGATTCCTTTCCCAGAAATGCAAGGGTCTCTTTCCCTTCATATCTTTCATTTCCTGATCTAGTTATCTGAGGAATCTGAAATTCACCAAAACATCAACCTACTGATATGTACAACTTTTTATACTCCTGCAAGCATATCCCTCTGGGATCTTCTTGGCAGAAAACTTTAAAGCGCTCTTATTAAGACTTGTATACAGTAAGTGCATGTAGGAATTGCAAAAACATGACACATAAATTGCAGATTTTAAAGGTTTATTACTGAATTTAAAACTATTTTAGAAGTTTTGTAATGGTGGTGTTTTAATATTTTACAGAAAATGAAATATGTACATATTGATTAGAACAAAATATAACAAGCAAAATTTCCTGCTAATCCCAAATGTTCTGTCTTTGTAATCAAAATGTGTAGTGGTTATACTTGAACTCTGTACTTAGTGTTCGTCTAACTCTTAAATGTTTCTGGGGATGAAATTTATCTATTCCTTTGTATTTAAACCAAAATGAGTTGATACATGTTGGAATGTATGTGAAATAATGCAATTGTCTAGAGCTCATCACTGTAGCACTGAGAGAGAGAAAAATGGAGCCGCATGAGAGACAAGGATACCTTCTGATTTGTTTTGCACAGGTATGTGTGACTGGTGTGTCCCCCACCCCCACCCCCAAATATTGTAGTGCCTTAAATGATTATGTAGTGTGACTAGAGTTTACAGTGAGCTTGCCTTATGATGGACCAGCAAGCCCCTCCGCTCTCCGTCAAACTGAAGCAATTCATTGAGCGTATCCAACTGAGGATACATAAGAGGTAAAAAAAGGTTGCTTTAAGTTTCAATGCCAACATAAATGATCTGGCCAGAGCTAAGTATTTCACGTCTGTTGATTTCAGCTAGAAATTTAAGGGTGTGCTAAACACATTCCAACTGAAATTGATAGCCTCAGTTCAGACATCAAAGCCAAACATGGTTTCTGCTGACCATAGTTTAAAACTGATGGTACAGAGCTGCTTGTCTGCGTTTATTTTCTGTCCTCTGTGCACTCAGATTCATGTATATGTAGGTTTCCTCCTCAATTGCTCAGCAGTCTTAAGGAGGCAGAGCAGTGACTAAGTCATTGTCAATTCGTGCATCACCATGACTTGTCCATTCATTTTGCCAAACTAAGTTTCTTAACAGTGGGTTGGTGTTATGTCCGAATGGACAAGTCATGGTTGACTATCGGTCAGTAAACCAGGGAATCAGAAACCATGGCTTTACAACTATGCTGAGCAATTGAGGAAATCTACATATACATGAATCTGAGAAACCATGGCTTTACAAACTGTGGTGATGCACGAATGTTTGTGTCCTAGGTATTTTATTTGGAGTAAAGTTTTCCCCACCCCACCCCCGATATTACCTATACTGTTAGCTGTCGATGCATCTTTAATAGGGTATTGTGCTGGGAATGCATTGGGAAATTTATCTGATGTTGCAGAGGTAATTAAGCATGTGCAATTACTTTCCCATAAATTATATTGTGACATTATATTTCTCCCCCTTGTGTGTAGCAGATTGTTTCTTGTAAAATATTACTAGTTTGGTGTTAAGAACTTTTATACCAAAGAGAGCCTGCTGGAAAGCACATAATATTCTGAAGTTTTATTTAACACCACTAGTAATGTGGCGCTTTGGGGAAGATTTGAGAGCTGTAGCACTTGGTATTGTAAGGAAATGCACACCATCAGCAGGCCAGTTTAAGTGTGCTTTTGTACCACACTTGATTTTCTGGGTTCTGTCAAACTACTGTTCATTTCATCACCGCCGTTAAATAGAGGATGATCTTGTCCAAATGGAGAATCAACTGGCTCGGAGCGTGGTATCGCTACAGCAATAAAAGGCTTTGACAGCCTTGAAAACCCAGTTCGTATTCTGTCTGGTCTGGATCATAAGGCTAGTTAGTTTGGGTACATTATGAAGAATTCAGAAATGAAGAGCCCATTTCTGAAACAGTAGGGTCAGGGTTATTGCCCTGTATCATCATACAAGCTGTTCACATTTGGGCAAGGCTATAGCATGCTATCATGCATTTTTCAGAAAAATTACATTCTTTGTAATGTGCCAAAACTAACTAGCCTTATGATCCAGACTAGACAGAATACGAACTGGGTTTTCAAGGCTGTCAAAGCCTTTTATTGCTGTAGCAATACCACTCTCCAGGCCAGTTTATTTTCCATTTGGACAACATCATCCTCTATATAATGACAGTGGTGAAATGAACAGTAGTTTGACAGAACCCAGAAAATCAAGTGTGGTACAAAAGCACACTTAAACTGGCCTGCTGGTGGTGTGCATTTCCTTCCTTCAGTGATCTTAGTCCTACTGGGGAAAGTGGCATTAAGTTTGTGGACCACAAGCCTTACAGTTTTCCTTTATAATGAGGAATCTGTTGTTTTTGGCAATAGGAGAGTGTTTGGTTAACACCGTAACTAGCTGTGAACCTTTTACTGTACTTTTGCTCTCAGTTCTTTTTAATCTTTTCCAAGATTAATACAGAGGAAAAGATATCAATACAGAGGAAAAGAGTAAAAAGGCATTTCTTCTTTTTTTTTACATCATTGGTGTCAACAACACTTTCTGTTGCTGTAACATTATCAAAATGGTTTCTTGCTTAGTGCCACGCCCATTTTTAATTTTTCCTCCCCAAATTCTATGGCAAGACCTTTAAGGGCAGAGTTGTGCCTTTCCACCCAAAGAGATAAAATCATAATGCACCTCGCAGAAATCCTGAAGAGTGTTTTTGAAATTGGGTTTTAAAAACACTTAAGCAGTGGATTAATGTAAAGAATGCTTTCAGTTAAAATTTTAGGGAAGTAAATTCAAAATGCTGGTCTGAAAGTTTCCCTAAAATTTTAACTGAAAGCCAGCCTTCTTTACATTGGAAATCCACTGCTTGAGTGTTTTTAAAACCCAGTTGCTACAGGCCTCCCCCCACTTCCTGCTTTAAACATTTTGCATGTAAGAAATCCACAGGTCCCTTACCCTTGACTTAAAAGGACAATTAAAGCCCATCAGAGTTAATGGCATAGGCAAACTCTGGCCCTCCAGATGTTTGAGACTCCAACTCTCATCATCCCTAGCTAACAGGACCAGTGATCAGGGATGATGGGAATTGTAGTCCCAAACATCCGGAGGGCTGGAGTTTGCCTGTGTCTGGTCTAGACAATCTTTAGAAATGGTTCTTATCCGGTAACTCTGGTGGGCTTTAATTGTCCTTTTAAGGAATAAGAACCATTTAAGGTCATTTTGTTGCTCTGGCTAGTTTCAGAGCAACAAAATGTTTTTTTAATATCTGAGGCAATTCATCAAGGTCAGTCTAGACTAGCTAACAGGACCAGTGATGAGGAATGATGAGAGTTGGAGCCCCAAACATCTGGAGGGCCGGAGTTTGCCTATGCGTGGTCTAGACTGACCTTGATGAATTGTCCCAGATATATAAAAAAACATTTTGTTGCTCTGAAACTAGCCAGGCCTGTTCTAATGGTTCTGCCCGACCAAGGCCTCGTTTTCACAAAGAGCAGATGTGGTTGCAAACCCTGTGCCTGGACTCCTCTTGCTTTGGGCTGTAGGTGGGGGTGCACATGATGGGATGTTCTGGCATACCACCTCTACACCCCCAAAAGCATAATTCCCTGCACATAAAAAGTGTCAAGCTAATATAAACTCCCCCTCCCCCAAGCATGCAGAAAATGATGTATGACACAACATTGGCTTCGTGTTAGTATCAATTCACACACACAACTGCATTTGCTGTTTGTGAGAATTAGGCCTTAGGCCCTATCCTTTTCTCCCATTGCAATATCCAGCTTGCCTCCCTGCGGATGGAGAGATGTAAGGCAATAGCTGTGCAGTCTATATGTGAACATACTATTTTAGCAAAAGCAATGTTTTACGCAAAATTAAACACTTAAATGCTGGGGCTGCATTTTTGCACGCAGCTGAATGTGTGCAAGTCCTGTTGGAATCTGTGGGACTTGCATGTGTGCAACTGTTCAGTTCTGCAGCCGGTGGTGGGGGTTGCACAGTAATTTGCCTTTTTTTGTAATAAGATGAAATGTTTCACCTAGTCACTCTTGAGATGAGTTAAACCAATTCCTTAGTGTTGTTCCTGACAGTTGAACTCGCATCTCACAGCTATTGATACTCCACTGCAAAATCAACTTCAGAGCTTTACTGCTTGCACATAGTTGACCAGTGCAGCACTATACCTCTGACTCAGTTTTTTTAATTTAAAAAATACATGAAATTAAATTGCTTCTAGGTGATTGGATTGGCACAGCCCTGCTTTTTCATTTTAATTTTTAACTTATGAATGGTGCCGCATGTTGACATAGTTGTTTGTTGCTAAACTTTATATAATGTGTGATTTCAGATTCAGCTTGAACTATTATCTAACTCACTACATGTAGCAGTGCATTATATGTAATGTTAGTATTTCTGCTTGAATCCTTGGTATTGCAATGGAATTCCTACTTTATTAAATGTATTTGATATGCTAGTTTACTGTGTAGAATTTAAATTTTTTCTGGTTGTGCTCTTCCTTTTTACAATCCGCTAGATAAAGGTAGTTTCTGACAATTACTGATCTATGTTTGTATTGCCAATGTACTTAGGGGGTAATGTAAAAATCATTTTAACAAAAGGAAATACAGATATTTAAAAAAATTTAATACTAACTATATGGGAAAATGGTCCATTGTGAAAACATAGTTTATCTTTGGATTCAATGTTTGTCTTTGGTTTTACAAAGTAGCTTGTATTTTAAGTATTTTCTACATAATATGGTAAAAATGTAGAACAATTGCAATGCATCAATAAAAAGGGTTAATTTTCTGTACTCTATTCATTTGCTGTTTTATGACTCGTGTTTTATGGTTACAAGTCCCAAAGGCTAATTGAAATATTTCCTTTAAAAATCAAAAATTGGGAAAATTTTAATGTCAGTGGTAGAGCATCTGCTTTGCATGCATAAGGTCCCAAGTTCAGTCTATGACATCTTTAGGTATTGTTGGGGCAAGAAACCCCAGAGGGCAACTGATAGTCATTGCACTTGTCTAGAATGAACCAATGGTCTGGCTCTGTATAAGGCAGCTTCCTGTGTACCAAAATAAAGAGTGCTAATACTCTGGATAGTTGATGTGGGGCCCTAAATATTGTCTTGGGAGTGTGGGTGGGTTTGTGCATGCCCCTGTATGCATTTGCAGGGCTGCTGGAAGGTAAAAGGGATAATATTGGGGGGAGGTTAAGGCCAGGAGCCCCCCCCCCCATTCTTTGCTGCTGCAGTTTCAATTAAATGTGTGTACTGCCCTACATCAGATCTCAGGGCAGTTCACAACATAAAATTGCAATATAAAAACTACAAAACGCATAGTAAAAACAAGAGCAACGCATTCAATGGGGCATTGGATGCCAATCAGTCAAAGGCCTGGTTGAAGAGGAACAATTTCACCAGGCGCCTACAGGTGTGTAATGAAGGTGCCAGCCGAACCTTCCGATACAGATACGGCTCTAATGTTTGAACACCATTGCTAAGGACATTTGATCATTGTTGCTAAGGAATTGAAGGAAGGAAGGAATACACAGACCCACACATATCCCTCCCAGAGCAGCAGGAGAAGCTGGATGGGGGAGGATACTGGGGTAGGTTTGTTGAAGCACTTTTTTCATGTCCATGTTATTTCATTCATTCATTCACCAGTGTGCTGCGCTTTACAGAACACAACAGAAATGTCTGGTTTTGGTATGTTTTATGCAGAAGCAACTCTCTTGAAATTAAGTTTCCTTCCTACTGAGAAAAGAAAATGCTATTGCAGGCCCTCCCCTTTGATTTTCTATGTTCCCTTCCCACCCCCGCATCATTACTGGTCTGCTTGTTATTAATGAGCTGTTATTTATTAATATACAGTAACCATCTTTAATCTGGCCTTCAACATCTGAGAGGTGTGGTTTTCAGGACCCACTCTATTCCTCTGACTGTTTTAACTGTTTTTAACATTGACCTTTAAATGTCGGTAACATGCCCAGGGACCTGCAAGTGAGGAGCAGGTAATCATTAAACACAACAATACAAAAATATGCATACAAAATGAATTGGCAAAAACAATAAAATACCTTATAACTCCAGCAGTTTACAGTGGTTTGGGGGCGGGGAGAAATGGGGATCATTGTGTCTGGCAAGCTGAAATATTTGTGTAGGTGGGGTATTTGTCACACTGTGACATGGGATTCCATCCAGTATTCCCTATTCCCTTTCCCCTTTTATCTTCACAACAGCCCTGAGAGGTAGGCTAGGCTGAGAGTTGGTAGTTCAAACACCAAAGTTGTGAAAACAGCAAATACTTAAAAGTCGTTGTTGCTTATTTGGGTTGGCGAACTTTGGGGTACTTTGATATACCGTATTTTTCACTCTATAAGACGCACCAGACCACAAAACGCACCTAGTTTTTGGAGGAGGAAAACAAGAAAAAAAATATTCTGAATCTCAGAAGCCAGAACAGCAAGAGGGATCGCTGTGCAGTGAAAGCAGCAATCCCTCTTGCTTTTCTGGCTTCTGGGATAGCTGCGCAGCCTGCATTCGCCCCATAAGACGCACACACATTTCCCCTTTTTAGGAGGGAAAAAGTGAGTCTTATAGAGCAAAAAATATGGTAAATATCAGGACTGTGAAACCTTGTTGAGCTTTTTTTTGCAAAATCTCTTTGAAAAAGAGTTTTTGAGCTACTTTTAACGAAATTCGCCAAAATCTACACTTCCGACATGGGCTGCCATAAGTCTGGATTTTCCTGGACGTTTCAGCAATTTCCACCCGGATGCTGTTTAAGAGGGCTGAATACTGGCTATGCCTGGGAAATTCCGGACATATGGCAACCCTAGCTTTTCTGAGCATTATCCTGAATAATCTGGAAATTACCATTTGTGTGTTTGCATTCTTGTGAATGTGCGCTGTTCTTCACAGAGATGTATGAACAGATGTTTACATTAGAAGTAATTACTAGCACAAGCTCCCCTGCCCCCCTTCCCAAATCTGGCCATTCCTCTGCTCTAGAAGTAGCCAATGTGGTGCCCTCTGAATGTTGCTGAACTTCCAACTCCCATCAGCCACCAAATTGTTTCCACTACATATAATGAAAGGAAATGGGGATCAGATCTGGAAACCACAATGTCTGGTCAACCCTGCTCCTCTCTGCTCATTCTCAGAAGGCCAATGGAAACTGTATGCTCTGCTGCAGAATCAGCTATTGAAATAAGTGACTTGCAAGACAGATAGTAATTTCCTGTTAGGCTATTTGTACTGGGGGGGGAGAGGGACGGAACACCTCCAAAAGCTTGTGTAATGGAGCTCCAAATTTCACAATGTTGCACCAGTTCTTGAAACAGACTGTGGTGTTCAATGCATATGAGATCTTGAGAAAAATGCTGAAGATAGGTAAACCATGTTACCCGGGACGCGTTAACCTAGCTGGAAGAATGCTATGTTCCTCATTAAGGTCTCAGCTAATGGAACAGTTTCTAGTGTATTATCTCATGTGCTTCTATATTCAGTCTGTGGATAACTGTCGCAGCAGTGTAAGGAAAAGGTGTTTGCAGGGGGTGCCTTGTCCGGCAGATGCATGCAAGTGCCCTAACACTGAAAGTTGGAGTCTGGAGCCCTGGCTCAAATTATATCAAATTATAACTTAATTATATCTACCTGTCATAAGCCTAACCAGCACTGCTTCAGTGCTAGGCTGACCTACTTTACATAAGACTCTTCTGTATTCGAGGGCATCCCTGTTTGAAAGATTATATGACTTGAGTATGGTTTGAAGATAAAGGACCATACAAGGAAGAGCAGGGGCCTAGAAGTTGCTTTTAGCAGTTAGTACCTGGGCAGCGAAAGACTGAGGGCACAAGGAGGAGGGGACAACAAAGGACTAGATGGTTGGACAGTGTTCTCGAAGCTACCAGCATGAGTCTGACCAAACTGCGGGAGGCAGTGGAAGACAGGAGTGCCTGGCGTGCTCTGGTCCATGGGGTCAGGAAGAGTCACGACTAAATGACAACAACTTGCCAGCAGACTGAGCAGGCATTACAGGCCACCTGGTTATGGTCATGTGAGATGTATTTCTATTTATTTGTTTTATTTAGTAAATTTGCATACCACTCTATATTCGTAGATCTCAGGGAAGTTCGCAGCATAAAATTGCAAGATAAAAACCCAAAATTGATTCTACTCATTTCTAAATTTGCATCTTTATATATCAATTAGCATATGAACATTTCATTTCATTTTTTGTCATTTTTGGTGATGCATTTCCTCTGTCGAGATAAGGAAGTGACCACCTTATTCAGTACATTTAGAAAAGAAAAAACATACCACACATAAAGGGCCTTGTCAGCTGCTTGAAAAGAGGCAAGACTATCTAATGAAAAGTAATCTTGTCCTTATAGCAAGTTACAGAGCCTCTGCTAAAGTTTGCGTTTATTTAGATGGCATAATATTGAAATGATTTTGGTGCAGCCTCTAGGTGGCACCATAAGCCTTTGAGTCAAAGCTATTTTACACAAAAGCCAAAGAGGTAGAAAAATGTAGAGCTGCTTTGTTTACCCAGCAGACTGGGGTAGCCAACATGGTGGCCTCCGGAAGCTGTTGGAAAACAACTCTGCATAGCCAATCAGCGGGAAGAATGGAAGCTGGAATGCTAAAACTGTTGAAGTGCACAAAATTGGCTGCCCAATAACGCTGCTTTAAAGGCAAGTGACCCATCATGGAAAAATAAATGCACGCCAAAAAAGAGCAGCAGTGGTTTGGTATTGCTGGCGGGGGAACAAAGGAATCCCTAGCTCATATTGTGATAGGAATTTTATGGTCTTAGATATATGGTAATGTTCATAAGTGTACCAACCAAGCACATACATAGATCAGCACAGGAAGCCAACCTGGAACCATTTTGATTCCTAAACGGACCAAATGTTTTCTCTGCAAGGTCGAAGTGGGAACCCCCCCCATTGTCTCTTTCCTCACAAATCCTGTCTTAAGGACACATTTAAGATATGAATAGGGTGTGAGCCTGTGACCTGGCCCAGGAACTAAGTATTTATCACTACAAAAGAATGGCCGGGCTCCCCAGGCAATCCAATCAAGTAACCTGCAAACAGGAGATAAACAACAACAGGAGAAAAACTATATTCAAATTTCTGTTTTAGACCGCCTTTTCTGTGATGTAGGTGTGATGTATCTGAGGGGTGGTCTTAGGTTACACCCCTTCTGTGATGTACGTATGATGTTTCTGGGGGTGGTCTTGATCTACAGGAGGGCAATTTCAAAAGTCTTTATAAGGCTTTGCACACCATTTTTCTGGGTCCTCATCCTCTCCTGCGTGTAGGGGGAGCACCCTGTTGCAACAGATCAATAAAGATCCAGCTTACTAGCTGCTTTGCTTCTCAATATTCTCTGGTTGGCCTCTGTTATTTTCTCCTACCAATAGGGAACCTATGTAAGGATTCTATATGGGCTCTTGGATACCCCATAAAGGAAAAGGGCAATTTTTGTTTACAACAATTTCATGTTAAATTTTGTAGCAGAACCTAGAAAGAAATACTGGATATGCTACTGTACTTTCCCCTTCTTTTTACCCTACCAAAGATGAACATTTGGAACTCAAATGCAGTGCTACCCTTGTGATGATGATGGGAGTAATAGTGTGGGGAGAGTTATCTACATAAGCAAACCTGCCATTTCATTTCTCTCCTCACAGGGAGGGTTGTAGCTCAGCAGATGCATTGCATGCAGAAGATCCAGGATCAATCCCTGGCATCTCCAGGGATTCCTGGAAACAGGACAGGAGCTGGTGCCAGTTAGTGCGCACTATGCAGAGCTAGATGGGCCACTGATCTGATTTGGTGTAGAGCCCTGACTTCTGTCTTGGGCGGGCAAATCAGTTGCTCCTTACAGGCAAGCTTTGTGAGCCATTCCTGCTTGTCCAATGGCAGGGCATGTGACCTTGAAGCTCCAGAAAAAGGGAACTTGTTCTTTCCTGAAATTAATCAGAAACTATTTGCATTCTACAATAATGCTACTAGACTGTCAGAGAGATATTGATCTATTGCGAGATTTGCTGTAGACCTGATTGCTTTGCTAATACAGGCAAGCAGTGGCTCATTTCTAACTGTCTTTGTCAGTGAGGGGTTTTTTTTTTAATTAAAAAAACCCCCACTTTAATCAAATGCAATGCATTTGAACTCAAATGTTTCCGGGCCTCTTTCCATTGGCTACTGTTTCAATGTCAGTTAATGTTAGTGGTCTTCATCTCAATTATAAAGGTTTAAATCTCCCTTTTTTCAGTTTGTGGGGATTAAATGAGAAGTGGGAAGAACCTTGAGCTCCTTGGAGGAAAATGTGGGATATAATTGCAATAAATGCAACAAGGAATAAATAAAATAAAATAAAGAATAGGAGCAAGGAATCGGGAAAATGGTTCAAAAACCATTTAATTAAGAAAAAACCTGGTTTTCAGTGATGCTCTTTCTTTGAGCAAAAGGGATTTTGCGGTGGAGGGTGGGCAGGAGGGTTTTTCAGATTATCTACCTTCAGATAACATGCTCAATATTAACCAGACTTGTATGGAACAATTTAACAGAGGATTTTGGGCCATATTCTAGGGAACACCACTATCCCTGGTGCTGGGTCTATTGGACAACCATGGGAATGAATAGGGTGCACTATTCTAGTTGTTGTTGTTTAGTCATTTAGTCATGTCCGACTCTTCGTGACCCCATGGACCAGAGCACGCCAGGCACTTCTGTCTTCCACTGCCTCCCGCAGTTTGGTCAGACTCATGCTGGTAGCTTCGAGAACACTATCCAACCATCTCGTCCTCTGTTGTCCCCTTCTCCTTGTGCCCTCCATCTTTCCCAACATCAGGGTCTTTTCCACCAGGGAGTCTTCTCTTCTCATGAGGTGGCCAAAGTATTGGAGTCTCAGCTTCACGATCTGTCCTTTCAGTGAGCGCTCAGGGCTGATTTCCTTAAGAATGGACATGTTTGATCTTCTTGCAGTCCACGGGACTCTCAAGAGTCTCCTCCAGCACCATAATTCAAAAGCATCAATTCTTCGGTGATCAGCCTTCTTTATGGTCCAGCTCTCACTTCCATACATCACTACTGGGAAAACTATTCTAGTAGGATATCCTATTAAAGCTACCAAGATTATTCTCTTGCATCTACATATTGCAGGCAGGCAACAGGGAATTTTATTTGCTATTACTGAGTTTCTCTGGAAAAAATGATAGATAAACTCTAGGAACCTCTGTTTGAAAACTACTCTAGAGTTGCAACATGGCAGGGACCATAAACTAATTTGGCCATAAGCCTTAGAGCAAGATGTGAAGCCTTGTTCCATGTCTGAATGAGAACAGAGGTCCATTCCCTATGAAAACATATTCTGACCATTGTAGAGCATCCGAGTGCGTAAAGACCAGCACTTGTGGCATTGCATATGAAGTGGAGGCATGTTCTTAAAGCAGGTGAGGCAACTGAATCTGTCAAACACCTGTTGAGTGTTCTCAAGTAGCCCAGGTAGTATTAAAGACTGCAATAATGAATGAATGAGTGAACGAGCCTTCTGTCTTTCCCATAATCACTTCATCAACTAGTACCCCATTACTTCTTTTACTCCATAAAACTTGCATGCAATAGTCCTACTTGCACCCTGCCTGGAACTCAAGACTTTGAACCACATTGATGGCCTAAATGGTCCTGTTGAGTTATCACCACTGCATTGACTTCCCAAGGATGAGTAGCAAGACGATCATTATTCTATCATAAATGTGTGGGTCCTGTCATATTGTTTGAGCCAACGTTTAGAATTTGCTGCTTATGTCAAATCAAGAGTTTTGCCACTTGATACACTATGTACTTGGGATCTGATTCCTCTATATAAAATTTATGTGCAATGGCATCATTTATTAACTGTGTCTATATGTATAAATTGTGGATGACACCTGCAAACGATATGTGACTTTTTCAGGATTAGTTAGCATGCGAAAGCCAAGATTTGTGTACCTAGGCATCCTTCATAAATGACACTATGTGCATTTATTTTGTACTTGGGAATCAGATTCTGAGTACAAAATGTATCCACTCAATTCAGATCGTATTATCTACTATCAAATTCCATGTTGAATAAACTAGTTCAAAATGTAAGGAAAGTAATAGGATAATCTGGGAGGTGGTAAGGTAAGAAAGCAGCAAAAGGGCTGCACAGAAATAAAGCCCAATATGACTTCTCACCAGTACTGCAAAATATTTTTGTTTTGGGGCATTCTTAGGGCACAGAACCTGGTTGAAGACTTGCCCATATAACTGTGACACTCAATAAGAACTTTATTTCTTTTGAACTCCTTGTTAGCCACCCCTCACTGGAAATATCTCATGTGATATAACTGTGCTTTTTTAAAACAATGGAAAACCCCTCAGATTGGTTCCTCACTTGAGGAACCCCTAGCCCATGACATCTCTACTCCACACTAGCAGAAAGAGAGTCAGGAAATGTCCCTAGCAGTTGGGGACCAGAAACTAGACAAGGGCATTTTTTCTATGAAATGTCAAAGCAAGCTCCCTGGGACACAGGTTAAATGAGACCCTCTGGAACAGAGGTGCCCAAACTTTTTTCAAAGAGGGCCAGATTTGATGTAGTGAACATGCGTGAGGGCTAACCAAAGTTTTTTTAGGATTGAAGTTGCTGAGCATTTTTTACGAATTTACCCCAGGACATATACTGCCATGGGGGCCGGCAGGATGGATTAGGCATCGACCGGCAGGATGTATTAGGCTCCCGAGGCAGACTTTGGTGAGGGATGGTGGGAAAAACACATTTTCCAAAGAACGAGACATACAACAGCCCACTGTGTGAAATCCTGCAAAATGAAGGGTTAGGAAAGCGGTTAAATTTGATTTTGTTTCACATTTCTCAAGCCAATATGCAAACTGAAACACAGCTATTCTTTGACATTTTTGTGATGCTGTTCTCAGACCCAGACTTTGTGCACACAAATACATATACAAAAACACATTATATCAGGGGAAATTGCTTGCAGAAATATGCTTATCAGCAGAAATGCTGATGAAATTTAATGATTTTTTATAATTAAAAAATCTCAAATTGCTGCAGAAATGTGGAGGATTGAAGATTCAGTATCTGAAATGAGACACTGAAACAAAAATTGAGTGATTTTTCCATCTCTAGGAATGTGTGTGAGTAAGAGAGAGAGATTTGAGCTTGCCCCATGTATAGCATCTCACTCTAGTTCCAGAAATCAGCATCCCTGTGGTTTTCTAGTCATTGCTTTGGCTGCAGCATCAAAATTTTGGAGAGACTTCTGTGTTCTGCCCTTGCTTTTTACAGTATGTGATTTTCACAACAAGAAATGGAATGAGATCAGGGGAATGGAAGGGACAGAGGAGATGGCCGCTTGATGTCAAAGTAAGTACACAGAACTAGGGCTTTGACGTTAGTACATAAGCAATAGCTGCTAGATGCTTCCTAGAAGACTGAATTTAGTACATGGATTGGCTTATATAATGGACATTTCTATCAATGGCACTCAGATAACCCCATGAGCAAGGGAGATGGGTGGGGAAGGAACTTCAAGATCAGTCTTTCTTGACTCAGCAGTTTTAATCCTGGAATTATGTCAACTAGAACATAATTATTGTATTTTATATTGAGAGATTGTAGTATTAAACACCCACCCACCACCACCACCACCACCACCAACTGGCCTGGTGGATAGTCCACTCCAGTTTGGCAATAGAATGTGGCTGAGATTTCTGCACTGCATATGCAGAGCCCATGTGCCTACAAGTTGTCTTTTCTGTTGAGGTTCAGCTGTGGCATGTTGTTTGGAGCATGGCCAGTGGATGTGAGAAATCTCTGCACCTTCACACCTACAGCGTATGTGCAATTGTTGTGGAAAAAGGGACTCGACCATCCTGAAATGCTGTTTTTACATAAACAAGTCAAAGAAGAAAAAAGGAATCACAGCTGAAATTTGTTTAGGGGTTGTTACTGCTGAAAAATAAATCAAGTATACTAGGAAAGAGTTTAGTCTATATCTCATTGCTAATAGCACTGCAGGTTCTGAATGAAGAGTGGGAACCTACAGCCTTCCGGATGTTTGTTTGTTCAGTCAAAAGCATGGATAAACTGCTTAATCGTTTGTAAATCTATGAGCAGTGCACAATATATATTAAATATCATTTTAAAAAAACACAATGTAAAACCAATAAACATAAGTGAAACAAATAAAAGCAGGAATTTGGGGAAATTCAAATAAAGAGAAACAGGGTCTGTTCTTAAGGGTCAGGTTAAGCCTGTTGCTGGACACCAACAGCAGCAGCCCATGTGGCCAGTGATCAGCGATGATGGGAGTTCTTGTCCAGCAATCTCTGGAGCACCAGAGGTTCCCTACCATCTTCTAGACCCAGACTTATGGAGAGTTCTTGCACACACACCCCTTTTCTGGTTCAGAAAAAGGAATAATTCAAGTTGGCTAATATTGCAAGTTAAAAATATAATAATAAAGTAAGAAAAGAAACCAAAGCAAGAAGCTGATATAGTGGCAGATTAAGAAACATTTTAAAAAGGGTACCAAGAATGATCAAACAATGGTCAAGGAAAAGCCTTCTGAAATGGAAGGCAGTGGAATTGCCATCATTGAGGCATTGCTCAGCCACACATCCTCGGTGCTTGAATGATTCTGGCAGTGACAGAGTTAAGTCTCACAGCTGTTCTCTTCATGGGATAGAGCGGC
Organism: Podarcis filfolensis; assembly: GCF_964270895.1. Taxonomy (NCBI): domain Eukaryota; kingdom Metazoa; phylum Chordata; class Lepidosauria; order Squamata; family Lacertidae; genus Podarcis; species Podarcis filfolensis. Next base: position 65,504,836 of record NC_139609.1, read on the forward strand.
CTCTCTCCTCCAGAACTGGCCATCTGGTTTTAATAAAGTGCAGCAAATGAGGCTGTGCTCCCTCCCCCATTTTTTTACGGAGAAACTGTCAAAACATTCCAATGGTGTGAGCTCGACTGCAGCGCACAGACTGCGGGCAAAGCGCAGGACACCAGGTACTGCAACCATGGCTCCCCAACATGCCTTGCTTCTGCTGGTTATCGTGGCCAATGCCGTTGACGGGCAACAACATCAGTTAATGGAGTACATGGAGAGGAGGCTCGCTGTCTTAGAGGTGAGAGCATGGGAGCAGAATGGTCTCCTCTGGGCCTGATGTTGCGCACAGGGCAAAGTGCGTTCCAGATTGGATTTAAGGGTGCTGGCTCTGCAGTTACTTGAATATCTAACTTTGACAGAAGAACAGCAATCACCTAACTTGGGGCAGGGGCAGGGAGGCTCCTCTAGAGCTGCAGAGGTTTGAAAATTATTATTATTGAGGAACTATAATGGTCTGTTGTCCGTTATCTGTTGACCATTAAGGAAGGTTATTGCCTGTAGGTGCAGGTGGTCTGATCTTTGAGAGTCTGGGGTAGTAGATCTGGAACTCTTGGGCTGCCCTGTGTGGAAATGCAAGGCATTGCATTGCCTTGCTCCTCATTCCATAATGTCGCAGCTCCTTAGAACATAATTGGATCTTTTGTTTCAAAACTCAGTGGTTCTACAGCACTCTGTATGCTTATCAGCTAACTTCATCTGATAATCCGGCAGCAGCTATCCAGAGCATCGGTAGCTGGATGCAGAGCACTCACTGACTGGGAGGATAGGGTAATAAAAGTGTCAAGACAAAGGCTTTTTAAATCTAAAATAAAGGCATGGCGTTTTCTTATCGCTAGGAACAAGCATGTGTTTGCAGAAAGTCTTGATAATGTAACTGCAGAGAGCATAGGGATGGCTAAGAATCCAAAAGGCAGATGAGAATATCTCAAAATGAACAGGCATCTTAACGCGCCAGGACTTTAAAGCCAAGCTTACAATTTTGAGAGCCTGATTCTTGATTTTAGATGTTCATGCAATCTGTCAAGACAAATGTAACCTGGACTCTACATGGCGACCAGAGTCCCAGGGTGGGTAGGTTAATTCTGTGTTTTTTAATACTGTCAACCACCCTGTGATCCTCGAATGAAGGACAGGATATAAATTTTAATAATAATAATAATAATAATTAATAATAATAAAAAAAATTTTTCCTTCCAGTAGCACCTTAAAGACCAACTAAGTTAGTTCTTGGTATGAGCTTTCGTGTGCATGCACACTTCTTCAGATACACTGATACACTTCAGATACACTACAGATACATGTGTATCTGAAGAAGTGTGCATGCACACGAAAGCTCATACCAAGAACTAACTTAGTTGGTCTTTAAGGTACTACTGGAAGGAAAAAAATTTTTTTGTTTTGACTATGGCAGACCAACACGGCTACCTATCTGTAATAATAATAATAGTTTAGCATGTCAAGGGGGCCTTCCTCAGGTGCCTTATCTTCTTTCCTCCTTCTCTTAGGAGCGGATCACGCAGTGGCATGATCAGAGCAGCCGTTACTCCACTGAGCTGAGGGATTTCAAGAACAAGGTTTTGTCCATGCTGGAGTCAGTGGAGAAAGACCGGGAGACACTTCGCTCAGAGGTGGAAAACACTGCAGTGCGAGTGGACCGGCTGGAGCGAGAGGTGGACTACCTTGAAACTCAAAATCCTGCCCCACCCTGTGTGGAGGTGGATGACAAACTAATGGAGAATCAAGTTGCCAATGCCAAGAAGCGCAAGAATGAGAAGTATGACAAAATGACAGGTGAGTGGACAACCTCACAGCATGCACTCATACTAATGGCCGTGCCAGATGACCCTGCAAGGCAGGCTTCAATGGTTGTTGTGGTTGTTGTTGTTTTGCTTTGTGTGATTCTTCTACAAGTCCCTCAGCATTGACCATCAGTGCTATATTTTGTCCCCATGGCACAAACATCCGTGATTAGTTGCAGAGGAGAGAGCTGTGTTTTTGGGAGAGGAATACAGCCAATATTGCTATGTGACTTTTAAAAAGGGACTAGATCACATGCAGTCTAGAGCTGGACACCTATTTCAATGCATACACACCCTCCGATCTCTGGATAGTAGCGGTTAACTGATAGGCCTATGAAAAATGGCAGCATGAAATTTGTGAAGGCTGTTCACAGTTCTGTGAGAAGGAAGAAGGGGTCTCTTTGTTCGCAAAATGACTCTTCTGTTTAGCAAACCTTTCTTTATTTATTGCATTTCTTTCCTGCCCTTTTTTGGGCAAAGGAGTCCCGAGGGCAACAAAATGGGGAGGCATTGCTGCAGCAGGAGGGAGGGAGGGAAGTGGATATGCATTGTGAAGAATTGCAAAGCCTTTAAATATTTTTTTAAACAACAACAACAAATGAACATTTAATGCTCGCCAAATGATGAAGGGAGTGGAGTAGGCTAGAGCAGGGTAATTAATTATTAAGCAATGTCACAGGCACTGTCCAATAGGGATTTGTGACATCGGTGCAACTACAGTCTACACAGGAATTTCAATAGCAATGGCTAAGCAGTTGGGTTGGATGGATGGAAAATATTACAGATTGAATCTTGGGACAATGTGTTATCTCTGACATAGAAAGGAAGATCTTTTGCAATATATGTGCAGCAGCTACTTCCCATAAAATAAGGGAGTAGCGTACTTTAACAAGTAAGTTTGTGACATAGCAGGTTAGAATCCTGTACACAGTTAGGCTGCTGAAGTCCCATTGGCTTCAATCAGATTTAAGCAGACTGTGAGCAAGATTGCAGCTGCGGTATCTAAAACACATCCCAGCCATTGCAAGTGAGCAATTCTCCCAGGCATAATGTTTGGTGAGTCATGCGATTCCTCCAATGCTTCTCACAAATCTGACTTCCCTGTGAAAGGCTTTTCCATTTGGGCTCGTGATCGGGGAAGCTGGGAGAGTATATTTCTTCCGCTGCTGGAACAGACTCCATTGTTGTATGCCCTTGAGGCAAATCACACCATATTCCAGAAAGTCAGTTTGCCACATTGCTAGCTCTTCAAGTGTCTCCTCACATTTGACTGTTTTCATGCTGCAGTGCTTTGTTGTTTTTGGTCCTTTTGTTCCAGATTAAAGTCTGCTAAGATGCACTCACCACTGTACAGATAAATCTGACATGAATTAATTGTAAGTTTCTCATCCATGTCAGTTGCATATCTGTTCTATCCCCTTTCTGCATTAATCTATGATTCCTCACATCATCTGCATGAAAACATGTATATAAATAATTCTCACAAAATATAAATTTCTAAACAAATGTTCTTGGTTCAAGTATGCATTGCTAGCAGTATTTATCTGCATCTGCAAAGCAAGCAAACAGAGCAAGATAGAGTGAGCCATCCTTGTTCCTCCAACATCTGGCAATGAGCAGTATGCAACCTCTGAATATGGATGCTGCTGCCATAGAAGATTGCCATTGATAGACCTATAATTCATCCATGCAGTGATGATCCCTTATCAGGAAAGGAGCAGCTGTGAAACTCTGCACAGCTATGTAATATACTCCCAACTTCCAAGCACCTTCTCCCTGCAGTTTAGCCCTTGAGGAGAACTGGTCAAGGAGGCTACTCAGTCCCAACCTTCAGTGTTTTAAGAGACGGCCAATGGAAACTGTATGCTCTGCTGCAGAATCAGCTATTGAAATAAGTGACTTGCAAGACAGATAGTAATGAAATCTTTGTTGCTAGAGCTAAGCTGCACAATGTAGTAGAGAAGCCAAAGCAAGAGAGAATCAATTCAGTTTGCCAGAAATAAATCAGGAACAGCTTGCTATATTAGTACTAAAAGGCCAAGTCTTGTTTAGGCTGCTTTTTAAGCAAGCAAGTCTAGCCTCAATTCAACAGTGATTTGAGACTTTGAGGGCAGTTCCCATGGTCCGCCAAAGGGTGCATGTTTTTTGAGGGGGGAGGGGGGAGGAATAGGAGGCAAGATCTATTGAGTTCCCTTTCACGAGGGAGGACCATGCAGAGAAATGTGCAGAATTAGCAGGACTGGGAGAATATCTTCCACATGTGATTAATTCTTTCTGTGAATATAATGCGAATACAAATGTCTCTACCACTTCAGGAGTTGCAATTTTCATAATGCAAGAGACACTTTGAAGACAGGTCTTTGGTCTTATCTAGTACTATTTGTCAACCAGATGTCTGCAGGAAGCTCACAAAGAGGTGGTATATATTTTATGTGTGTATGTTTGTATTTTATGCACACACTGCTTTTTCAGGCATCAACCTTCTTCACAATACAACCGAATGAATGGAAATGCAATTTTAAATCAGTCTCAGATTTAGCAAGGGGTGGGAGCAGTAGGAATTAAGGCATCAGGTTCTGAATAGGACAGATATTCTGGAATTTGTGATTTGCTCACATGTCTGTACACTGCTTTTATCGATTCCTTTGCAGTTTTGTGCTATAGATTTGAGAATGAGAGCAAAGCACACTGTAACTATCCTATGACCATTCTTTATAGATTGCAGTGACACAGTGTCCCAGGTGAAAGCCATGAAAATCCTAAAGCGGTTTGGCAGCACTGCTGGACTCTGGACCAAAGACCCAGTGGGGAATTCAGAGAAGATCTATGTGTTTGATGGCACTAGCAACGACACCGTGTATGTCTTCCCCAGAACGAGAGAGTTCACGCTCTTCTCTGCTACACGAAAGGCTGCACGCATCAAGCTACCCTATCCATGGGTTGGCACTGGACACTTGGTATATGGGGGCCATCTTTATTATATCCGAAGACATGGCACTTTCCAGGTCATCAAGTTTAGCTTGGCCAACAAGACTATTGTGGATAGTTCAGTTTTCCCTGCCGAGGAGCAGATCCCTGTCTTTGGTCTTTCATCCTATAACTACATTGATCTGGTGGCTGACGAGGAAGGGATCTGGGCTATTTATGCCACACAAGAGAATGAAAGAAACATTGAATTGGCCAAGCTAGACCCTGCAACCCTGGACATTGAGCAAATGTGGGACACACCATGTCCCCGGGAGAATGCAGAGAGCGCTTTTGTCATCTGTGGTGCGCTCTATGTGGTGTACAACACGCGACTGCCCAGCCGGTCTCGTATCCAGTGTGTCTTTGATGTCAGTGGCTCAATGGCAAATGAAGATGCTCCCCTAGTCTACTTCCCCAAGCGGTACGGCTCTCACTCCAGCATGAAGTACAACCCCAAAGAGAGGCAGATCTATGCTTGGGATGATGGCTATCAGCTTATTTACCGCATGGAGATGAAGAAGAAGACCGAAGTCTGAGAAAGGCCTAGAGCTCTGGTGGACAGCGCATCAGAAACATGCTCCATTGCCTCCCTGCAGATACGACTCAGCTGCCTACTCATGCACATAGCATGTTCAGCTCCTTAGAAAACCAGCAAGCATGGGGTAGACTGGACTTCCTGATACATGAAACATTTTTAATGCAGAAATTGCCTCCATTTGAGGAGGGGAGGACTCGCCATTTCTTTCTTTTTCCCCAGCTCACTTAAAATTGGATTATTATTATATTTAGGGGGGGGCTTATGCTTGAAAACATAAAAAAGTACTGGGGAATAGAGTTAATCAGCTCTATTTTTGAAGCAGGGGAACCCCCCTCTACATTTCCATGCTGCCTTAGAAATCAAATTGGCATCACCCCGGCAGCCCTGCTATTTCATAGACGCCTCCCTTTTCAGAATGACAGCCCAGAAGGATCTTAAACTGCCTGCCCAAATGAGGCAGTGAGCAGGCACTCATGATAACTCTAAGGCCAGGCACTGCAGTAATAATAATAATAATAATCCCATAGGGTTTGGTTAATTTAACAAGAATGTAAAACGTATTTTTCTTCTCGCTTTCCTTTGCCCTCCAGAAGCTTTAATTGGACAGTCCAGGTGGCAGTTTCCTGCTTGCTTGTTGTACCTTATTATTTCTGTTGTTCTATTTAAATCTCCTTTCTATAAATCAGAATATGTCTGTATCGGTTTTAGTTTTGTTTTGTTCATATGCCGCTGAAAATACTAGAGGGAGCTGCTCTGGCCCAGCCTTCATATTGAGATCTCTCTGATTTGTGGCCCCCTTCTGAGGTGGTGGTTCTTGTTATTGGCCGGAAAGTTAGTGCTTTGTTAAAGATTAGTCTAAACAGAAAGCCGCTCATGAAAGCTACTGAGACTGGCTTGCCTGAAATCTCTCACAACAAAAACAAAGTCAGCTTTCTTCCAATTCCCAGCTTTCCTATCTAGCTGTTCTGTTCCCTCCAAAAGTCAATGAGAATTGATTGCACTCGGAGCCTTTGGTCATGTTTCAGGTTGTCCTCCTTTTCCATTTGTATTACAGTTTCTTACTAATTGCTGGATTTGTCTAATTCTGGCTCTGTTCTCATGCCATTGCCTCTGGGTTCTTTCTTTGTTAACTGAGCTGTGTACACACTCCCATTTACTTTTGCATCTACTAAGCTCCCACCACTCATATGGGAAGCACTACATCTCCAACATTTGCCACAATCCACATCTATCCTGTCATTTCTTCTGAAATACTGCATTCTGATGCATTTCCCCACAAACCAGCTCTGATAAGTATTGAGAAAATGTGTTTTAAGCCACGTGTCCCTAATGCTAGTTATGTGGTTTCCATATGTCCTTTAACAAGGAAACCTCTTAAAACTCTCTTGTAGGGTGTGATTACTGCAGATATTAATATTGCGCTGCCTGAAGCAATTGGATGCATAAATGCTGACTCCTTTGGGAATAAAAATGGTCCAGGCCCGTAAACATGATTCAAAGCTTTACTAACAAGAACTTCATAACTGGTACAAGAACAAATCAATGATACATCCAAATAGCTCCATAAGACATAGTGTAGGCTCCACATCTTCTCTGAAATATTATATAACTCGAAACAGACCTAGCTTCCATGTTTTCTCTCTCTCTTCACGTACAGCCTAAATTCCAGCCTGAGGCTGTTTCTCCTGGAGAGGCATTATTAGCACATCTTTCTCTCACCGTGCCTGGGAACAAAAGACAAAGGCAACTCCCTTCAAAATTTGCAATTGAATACCTTAATCATGTGACCTAAGGTTGAACACTCACGTGAAAGAGGAAAGAACATCGACCCAGCTAGAAACTCAGAAAGCTCTTTTTTAGCTTTAGTATACCACAAGGGAATTTTCCAATGTTAAACCCTTCAGCATTACACATGCAGGCATTATCCATGTCAGTGTGCAATTCAACAATTATACCTAACACTGATTGTGTCCCTTATTCTGAATAGGATTCCTCACAAGAAAAGGGAAAAGTTGACAGCCATGGCTTAGGCAAGGCATGTCTAAAGTCCGTTTATTTTTCTGGGTTAAAATCCTAAAAAAAAAGCTCAATAACTCTGGGGTCTGGGGTTAACTCCTTAAAAAAGCTCACAACTTCAATCCTAAAAAAAAGGTCAACAATGTTGGTCGGCCCTCATGCATGTTCACTTCATCAAATCTGGCCCTCTTTGAAAAAGGTTTGGACACCCCTGGCCTAGACAGAGTGGAGGATGTGGGGGTGAGGGTAAGAGGGCGTTCCAGAGTTCTCACCGGGCTTGCTTCCACTTCACCTGGGGCGAATCCAGGTTGAAAGCAAGGTGTCTGGCCTCTAACCTGAATGGACTTCATGTGACCGCTGGATGCTATTGGCTGTTGGCTGAGGCCTTGTTGAGTGCTCCAGCTTGCCCATCCTGTGGACACTGACTATGGCTGTGTGCGCACCATACATTTAAACCACATGATGCCTCCCCAAAGAATTCTGGAAATTGTAGTTAACTTTTTTCTTTCTTCCATGATCTTCAATGTAGCCATATCAGACTGCAAATTAGTAAAAGAAAACTACACAAAATCCAAAGCACGGATTGCCCATGCCACATCTGGTTTGGTTCTTAAGTACAGTGTTCATACAATTGACCATTGGGAGGAGGGATTTTATGACACATCTGCACTTGAAGGAAATGTGTTAACATTTTCCTCACCATGTGGCCATTTGCTACAGACGGTCAGCATTACCTATAGTCAAAAGCACACCATGGTATGTTGCATGGTAGGCAAATGATTGTTTGTAGCCACCAAGAATTACTCTTCTGCCTCAGCTTATTGACATGTTGTTTGCATCAGGTCTTTCAGAATATACAGAAGTTTTCTTTCAACCTTCTTCTTAGACTGTATTTCCCTTCCATGCTGGGAGGAAGGGAAATAGCTGTAGGGCTCAGCCCCCTCTCTTCAGCAAGATTTTTTTTTTTTCAAACACTCGCTCACATCTGCCAAGTCCTGGCTTGAATCATTCCATTGTCTTAAAAATGCAACCACAAATGGGAGAGAATCTCCTGCCAGCTTGACTACTTCTGCTTGCCTAATAGATGGCTCATCCTCCCAGGAAGGCAAAACAGCCAAACTCTTAGGTTCCAAACTGTGGGTTGAGTAGGCCTTGCACCCATCAGGCTAACAAGAGTTAGAAAAGCAGAGGTCAGTTTTGGAAAATTACTGCAAACCAAACCATAAAAGGATTAAATCGCATGTAGGGATTCCTGAACTGAATAGGATTTATGCCATATTTTTTTTTCTTGAAAATATTTCTAACCTGCTCGTCATCTGTACATATACCAGGATGAGGTACAGCATAAAAACAAAACCGCAGACCCCAGAATGGAAAAATTGTGTATGATATGGACTGTGAGGGTCCTACCTTGCTGAAACTAAGCAGGCTGGAGTCAGTACCTGGATGGGAGGGACATACAGTAGGAACAGAGTCATTGGTTTGTCTAATTCAGTATTGTTTACACTGATGTGTAGCAGCTCTCCAGATTTCCAGATGGGCTATGTCTACCTGGCAGCGGCGGAGCGTATGCCCGCGCTGCCTGGGGCACGACCCCAAGGGAAGCAGGGCCCAGAGGCCGCCCTCCCACACGCCACAGTTCAGGGTAGGAAAGGGGCAGCAGACCCGGCAGCGGAGTTGCTATGGCTGGGGCACAGCCGAGAAGAGCAGGTGGCAGCTTTGTCGCTCCCTCTCCCCCTGCTCTCTGCTGCTGGGCCAGGCCTCACCTGGCAATGGAGGTGGAGCTGTTGCGCCTGAGCATACCTCGCCTTGGCCGAGGTGGGATGCTCTCTGCTGCCGGGTCAGATGTGACCCGGCCGCAGAGTTACTGCAGCTGGTCGCAAGGTGCCTTGCAGCCAACTCTCCTGTTCTCCACCACCGGGTCACACCTGACCCAATGACAGAGCTGCTGCAGCCGGGCATGCCTTGCCACGACCAAGAAGGGCTGCTCTCTGCTGTTGGGTCAGAAGTGGAGCTGTGCCAGGCACAAGTGCCACAGTCATGGCACAACTTCTAGCACAGAGCCAGACTCCAATGAAGGAGCCTGCTGTGGGGGCCTCTTTGTGCCCCCTCTCAAAATTTCACCTGGGGCCAAGGCACCCCCCCCGTGCTATGCCTCTGCTACTTGGAGACACTGGGGATTGAACCAGGGACATTTTTCATGCAAAGCATATGCTCTACCAAAGAGGCACAGTCCTAGACTGCCTAGGAACCACATGCACACTGCCTTGGGTTCCATGGTGGAAGAATGGAAGAAAATAAACAAACCACAAAAAATACTCCAATAAAACAAAAAAGGCAAGTTAGCCAAAGAAAAGGTGATGGGTGGGGGGTGGAGATGGGCTAGCAAGGTAGAAGAACCAGTTGAACTTCAGAAAAAGCATTTTGCAAACTTTAGGCAGAAGTTCCAATGGGACCTTTTCCACAGTTTCTTGGCTGGCTGCATCTTCAGTTTCTCCAAGTTTAAGGTCTGATTGCAAATACATAGGCAGGGAAGAAGAGGGGAGAGAGATTTATGCAACAGCTTGGCTGGAGAATTGCTTGGCTTCAAGAAATTCCCAGCAAGTGTGGAGACATAGTGTGGATTACTCTCTTGGTGTGCCCCAGGCCCCCTCCAGACTAATGTCTTATTGTGGATGTCTTTTGCAATATGTTATTAACACGAATAATAGTGCATTAGTGGTGGACTTATTTTGCTTTGCTTTGTTCATCGAGCAGCACATTATTGCTGTCTGGAGGGGCGATAACACAACAAAAGCAGGACAAAAATAAACCAGAACATTTGTGGTATATAAAGTCTGCAGGAAGTTATGGGATATGCACTGACTGGAAGTGAAGCAGTGTGACCGCCCAAACCTTTTTCAAGTGCATAAAGCATTGAAGGCAGGATTGCATGTGGCTACCTCAATAGCATAAAGAGCACAAAATAATCACAAATATTCAGTAAAAAAGGATGACCAGGGTTTATGTGCATCCCAGACTCTGGGGCCTGGTGGGAGATTGTTGTGGGTTTGAAGCTTGGAGAGCAGGATGATAATGACCATTCCTTCTTTGGGATTCTAAGACCCTGAGTATAAGTGGTCCAGGAACTCCCATCTAGGGGAAAATAGGCCACTGGTGCTGCTTGTAGGTAAAACAAAAAACACTCTCTCCCACCTTCCACTACCTGTTATATTTTCCAACCTGGCAAATGTTTCTATGCTAGAGTTGCCATATTTCAAAAAGTGAAAATCTGGACACAAAAGTTGTTGAGATTTTTGCCCAAAGCTGTTGAGCTTTTCAAAAGGAAATTGGCCAAGATCCACACTGCAGGGTTTCCTGCCCAGACGCTTCTTTACAATGGCCGAATCCTGGCTAGGTCCGGATGTATGGCAACCTATGCCATACATCTACACCATACATTTAGTGCACATTTAAAGCACTCACCTTAAATAATCCTAGGAAGTGACGTTTGTTAAATGGGCAGGGAATTGTAGCTGGTAGGACTTTAAAGAGACAGGCATGGTTTCCAGGCTGCAATCTTACTTAGCTTTCTTTTAATAGGAACAAACACACTTCTCTGTTTCTCTTGGGGCTGTGTCCTTCGAGGCTAAAGTTTGCTCTTTGACAGCATTGTCAAGGGCTTTTGTCATGTTGTAAACAGATGCTGGCAAGTGGCCTGAGGCCAAATAATTTCTGCGCTTCCAGTCTTGAGGCACAGAGGGAAAGGAGAGCTACATCTACCACCTCCCTCCCCAACCTTGCAGCTTCTTAACTGCTGAGCTCAGCATTTTGTCGACCAGGGGAGAAAATGTTCAGATAAAAGAGCTGGTTTCGCTCCCAGTCAGGGATCCAGACTCATTGCTCTGCAGTTTAATCCAGCCTGCTTATTAGAACTGCTGCAAAGCTCTATTCCTTCAAATGAATTTTTTAGCAAGTTACCTTCTGCTTGGCCAGGAAAAGGCTGCTGTTTGTGGGGTTGTTCTCTTCAGTGATGAGCTGGTGGTTAATGCAGTGGTTCAAAATGCTTTTAATATGGATAGACAGAAAAAGAAAAAAGGCTGGTGTTTCTTTTCGTCTGTCAGTTCCCAGCAGAAGTCACCCGTTCATTAGCACTGTGTGCTGCACTGCCACTTCTGAGGCGTTGGCACCCACACTCTAAGGTTCTTGTGACCCATTATGATGGAAATAATTGGTCTACTGCTGGCACCCTCCATGTAGTTGGAAATTGCTAATTGAGCTCCCTACATGCAGGAATACTGACACAAGCAACTAGGGCATGACTTTGCAATGCGGGGCAAGGGGAGATGGAATTAACGAGGAAAAAAGAAAATGGGACACGAAGCAGCATAGATTCACCATAATTCGGTTATGGCAGATTTTAATCAGATGGTCTGGAGAGCCTTAGCTCCAGGGGTCAAATGTAGCCCTCAAAGCCTCTCTGTCTCGCCCTTGGGACTATCTCCAAATCACACCCATCTTTGGCCATCCTTAGCACCTTCCTTGAATGTTTTTTGCCTGTATGGAATGTGTCCTTGAACTGTGATAAAGCCTGTCGCAATGAAAAGTTTCCCCTTAAAGTTCAGAATTTAGCAAGCTGCCATAAGTGTAGCACATATTGACTGGACTTCTTAAACATGTCTACAGTGACCTCTTGTGGCTGATGACTTTAGGAGTTTGATTACTTCTATCTTTTAATTCTTGGAGTAATGGCATTATTGGAAGCATAAACCATCAATCAGGCATGGCTAGTAGTCTTAATGGCTTCAGTCCTGGATAGCCCAAGGGCTGCCTTCTTCTATGTGTTCCTTCTTGCATGCTCCAATCAGCATCCCTGACCTCGTTCCAGTTCTCTTCATCTCATCACACAACCAGGATTAGGGTATTTTCTGAATTACTGCCCACCTGCAGATATCTTGCCAAGCAAGGTGCACCATGCTCAATCACTTTATGGTTCTAGGCAGCTGGTAAAGAGGTGGCTTAAAAAAAAAGTCTGTTTTTCTGTCTGGTGCTGAGCTGCATTAGAATTATTACTATGCTGTTTCTTCTTGTGGCTTTCATGGTTGGGATTAACATGGGGGCTGTTTTAATTTGAAATATTGTTTTGGGACTGTGACTTTTTCGCCGGCTTGTGTTCCTCGGAGAGTAGGGTATACATTTAAAAAATAAATATATAACCATATGTGACATGAACAACTTATAGTTCATTTATACTAATATTTCCCATAGCTTTGCTGGAAAATAACAGGAATCCCTGCGGCACCTTAAAAGACCAACATTAGCTTTTTGTGACATTAGCTTTTGTGAATGCAGTCTACTCCATCGAATGCTTGAAATGTAATCCTGAAGCATATATATATATATATATCAGAGCAGTGGAGGAAATGTAAAGGAATAGCTTCAGAGGGAAAGGGTACATGGCCACCCTTCTGGAAGTTGCCAAACAATGTCACTGTAGAAAGTAGTAATAATACTGTCTGCACACAGGGCTCCTCCAGTTGACTGGTTTATTCAGTATTTTTTCCTGATTTGCTTGCACAAAGCTTATGTAGTGGTTAGACCATGCCTAGTCTTTGTTCAACAATCATTCCAATTGTTTTCTGGGTGGTTATATAACAATGAGCATTTATCCTGCATTCATTCTGGTTAGCTTGCATCCTGATTTGTTAACACATCTTCCCATTAATTGTTTGTTCATCTCATACTTTTCAGTGCATTTCCCCATCACTTTCCAAACATCAGCACGACACATGCACACGGCAGCCACGGAATTTTGAGGGGGCCTGGCCCCCTCCCTGATTTCAACAATTTGGGTGGTTCCCTAAAAAAAATATCAACAACAACTTTGAAGGTGTCAGGAATTTTACTTTTTGAATGATGGCAACCCTAGCCAGTCTTGTGTACTCAGGCTCAGGTCTGGCTCTGAAGGATCGCCTTGGGTTGCTAGCATCCTGTTTTTGAAACATTTCCCTTGTAGTCTTCAAAGCCATATAAATCATAAATGGCTGTCTGTGGGCATTGCTGCAGAAGTGTGAAATAGGGTGGGTGGGGATGGGACAGGGAAGAAAAGAGCTGTGCTGCCAGTGACTTCCAAAGAAGTCTTTGCTTAGTAAATTGCTCACACTTTCATCCAGCAATCCTAGCTAAGCAATCAAAGGCATGAGTGGGTGAGGGAGGGTGGGTGTGATTGGGGAGGGAATTGCAACCTATTTAGATCTTTCTCATGAATATCTTAACACGCAGCAGGGGAACTAATCACGTGATATTAACATTTAAATTAACTGGACCTACAGAAGTCAGCAGCAGGAGAGAGCCATTTGCTCCTCAAACTAGGCGCTCGCACGCAGTCCCATCAAATAGACATGCACTGGGCAATTTAAAATTTGCATGCTATTTTAAAGGAATAAATGTGCACAAGTAAGCAATTATCTGCATCTTTGCTCTCCCCCCCCCCAACTCCTGCTCACTCTGGAAGAGCAGCAGACGGACAACACAGGAAGCAATGGTTTGAATGGCCTGGTTGCTGTCCCTCCCTCCTCCTGCTCCTCAGCATTTTCTGAAGCTCAACCTGATGAGCCCATGAGTAAGCAAAATGCACAAGACTTTATTGCTACAATAAAAGGCCATGGGTTGTGCTTGCACCCTTTGCTACTGACTGATGTGACAGAAACATGGGTGGTGGCTTCTTTCAGCATTTGGTAACTGCCAGGGAAGTATAGTGGTGCACCAACAGGGCACAAAGGCATACTTCCATGTCATTCATGTTTACATCCAGGAAGGACTCCAGACCCCTCTTCATGGGTGAAGGGCTTGACCAGGATAATCAGGGTGTTTCATTTCCTCTGTAGGCTTTGTGATCTGCTGTTCCTTTAAATTGCGGTGGTGAACCCTCCTTTTTGGCCTCAAGGCCACATTCTGTTCTGGGCAACTTCCCAAGGGCCGCAATCCAGGCGTGAGCAGAGCCAGATGCAAGAGTGAGCAGATAATGAATGTAAAATTCACCTTCGTACAAGGGAGGAAGTGTGGGCTATAATGGGAAGATGAATGAATGCATGAATGATACTGTTGCTGTTGAGTTCCTATGAATTATTTTAAGGCTACAAACTGAGCAGATCTCTTTCTCCCTTCACCTACCACATTGCCAGACACAGGGAAGAGATGCAGTGGCTGTCCTGGATGTGGAGGAAGTTTTCCTAGGTGGCAGCCCCACCTTAATCCGCTGAATAGGTTGAGTGTGGCTGGTTACCAGGAATATCCTGTTCCATCCACCATTTTGGAATCTTGGTATTAACCAGAGGAAAGTCCAGTTCCATCTTAAGAGTGTTTTGAGTAATACCTCTCTCTCTCTCTCTCTCTCTCTCTCTCTCTCTCTCTCTCTCTCTCTCTCTGTGTGTGTGTGTGTGTATATGCACACATCATACTTTCTCAGCATTTCCAGCTATTCATGATATCCCATAACAGTTGCAGTCGGACCCTGGGTTATGTTAGTTATATTTTGATTCATTTTTACATTTGTATCTCACCCTTACTCCATGGAGCTCCCCTATCCCTTTTTTATTTTTACAACAATTCTATGAGATAGGTTAAGCTAAGAGACAGTAACTGGCCCAAGGCCCAAGACTTGAACCCTGATCTCCCAGGTCTTAAGCCAATATTCTAACCACTACACCACACTGGCTCTTACGCTGGTGATGAGTGACAAACTGCAGTTGCTTACTTTGACCGCTCCTTTAGGTCAGGGAAACTGGTGGCTCTCTGGATGTTGTTGGACTCCATCTCCCATCAATCCCAACTAGCATAATCAATGGTCATGGACGATGGGAGTTGTTGTCCAACAATCTTCTACAGGAACACAAGTTCCCCATCTTTGTGTTAGCTTTTTGTGTGAAGTACAATTAATTTTTCTCCTGGCTGCTAGTTCCTCCCTTTCTTTTAGAGAAACCACTTAGCACAGGGAGATTATCTTTCTCTGACAGGAATCATAGAATTGTAGTGTTGGAAGGAACCCCAAGGGTCATCTAGTCCAACCCCCTGCAATGCAGGCATTCTGCCCACAGTCATCCTTGGGTGGGTTCGAACCAGCAACCTTCTGGTTAACAGCTGGAAGCACTAACCGATTGTACCACAGGACATGGGCTTTCTTATTTCTAAGATTATTATTTTTTTCTTCTGCTCTGTCTCTCAGACAAATTCCTTCTAATAATATTTTTCATCTGGCAAACAGCAATTTTCTATAATTTCCCCTTAACACAATTTCTGCCATATTCCACATAATATTCAGAAAGTGTAATCTAACACTGCTCTGTTGGCATGGCAACAGGGCAGGTAGAGCACCTTGAGACGCATGGGGAATATTGCTTTCCATCCCTTCACCTTTTGTATATTTTAACAAACTGGATATGAAGCTGCATTCCTGACTCTCACCGATGGGCCAAAGAGGGGAAGGTTATTTGTTTACCTTGCAGATACTTCAAAGTACCTTCCATGCCAAGCAGAGCGCCATGCTTATTCCTCTGGCATTTTCATTGCGCACAGTAGTTGGGTTGATTTGTTAAATGCTTTGACTGAAAACCTTTTGAGGAATCAATCCCATCCACCCCTTATAAATCAAGCAGCAGGTGAACTAAATGTTTGAAACTTTATTTTTTAACTTTTATTTGAATATTTGTTCAATTTCATTAGCCAACATTTCGTTAACTACCCGTTTCAAACATGACCACAAGTTTTCATTTACCAGCGATCAAATCATTGAAAGTATTCCATACAGTCTGTTACAAATTTGCATCACTTTTCACATCTTTTATTTATTCATTTCATCAACTTTTTATACATTGCTTGATTGTAGAAAACCTCAAAGTGACTGAGAAATGTAAACAATAGAATCAAGAAAAAAATCACAACCATAACTTTAAAACATACAAAAGTTAAAATACTAAAGCAGATTAAAATTGCCTCAAGCATCAGGATAGGTTTGTCTAAATAAGAATGTTTTTAGCAGGCACCAAAGAGAATACAGTGACGGTCTCAACAGGCATTGTGTGTGTGTATTTCAGTGTCAATATCACAAAATCAATACAGGTTTGAATCTATCAAGCCTTTTATGCACGCACCCCTTTTAGAGCTACTGTTCATATAGCAGAAATGAGTTTTAACAAGTGGGACTTGCAACAAAATGTTACAGTAGAGTTCTCCTGTTCAGGGTTCCAACCATTAATCCAGCCAATGCTAGAATATTCCATTCCATTGCCCCTCCCCCTCCCTATCCTCTTTTATTTTCCATCCCTCCTCTTGTAAAAGTCAGTCTGCCTTCCCTGGTCACTGAGTACTTCAGTAATGGTTGAAATACCTTTGTGGCTTGTATCCCTCCCTACATATTTAGTGTTTCCTAGGGCTGTCATATATCCGGGACATCCTGGACATATCCGGGATTCGTCCATCGGAAACAGCGTCCGAGCGGAATTTCCAAAAATCGCTAAAAATGTCTGGGAAAGCCCAGGCGTGTGGAAGTATTGAATTTTTTTTTTTTGAGATTTTCCTTTAAAAATATCTCAAAAACTATGGCAACTCTAGCATTTCCCCATAAATATAATTTGAACTTTTGCAAAGCAAAAGGCAGCAAATGTATCTTGCATCACTTCCAAAAACATATTGAGGCCTGGACATTGACAAATGTGCTGGAAATGAAAGTTCCACAAGGACACCTCTATAATAACTTGCCTTTGGCCTGTGGCAATCTAGCTGGTGAAGTGTTTGCGTTAAAACAGTGGACTGATCTCTGTAAATTCTCTTTTAGTCCTTGGGATCACCAGGTAGAGAGGATAAAACCAAATTTAGAGAAGATAATCCCTGGTCAATCAATGGATGCAAAAGAATAAATAAAGTCAAGGCACTAAATAAACTTCATGTATTTCTGTAGCGTAGTTGTGAAAATGTTGACTTTACAAAGAAGAAGTTGAGGGCTAGTGGTCAATAGAACATATAAAAATGACCAAACCATCTTATGTGAATTCCTAACACTGAAATGCAGATACTTGTATATGTCACATCAACACTGCCTGGCCTGTTAGGATGAATGGGGTGCTGCCCCCAAAACCTCAGTTTGCAGCCCTCACCTGCCTGCCTCCTTGCTTACTTACAACCAGCAGAAACTCTCCAGGATGGTGTTCTGGCACCTCTTTCCGGTGGCCCCCAGAAGTGTGACAAGAGATCTGACCAGCTTCCGCAAAGCCCCTCTGCACCTCCGGCTCATGAGGAGACCCACCCCGTACATCTTCTATGGGCTCTGGAGAGGTTCTCCTCATGATCCGGAGGTGCAGAGGGGCTTCGCTGAGGCTCTTCAGCCTCCCAGCTAACAGCTCAGAAGCAATCACAGTGTTCAGTGGGTCTTACTCCTTTGTACGTTTGGGGTTGCAGCATTAATGTCCCTTGTTCTGAGAACTATACAGATGATGGCTATCTCAGAGTTGGTTTCTGGGTGACAGAAATCCCCTTAGACTGCAGATAAAGCAGAGCTTGCTTCCAGTGCCTGCCAAATTGTTTTTGTAATAATAATAATAATAATAATAATAATAATAATAATAATAATATAAAATAAAATAAAATGTATTTATACCCCACCTTTTTCTCTGACAGGGACTCAAGGTGGCTTTCAGATAAAAGAAGAACAATTATAGTGAGGACCACCAGGATGAGGGTGGGAGGGGAATCGATCAAATTACAAGGGTGAATATTTCTGTGCTAGACTTTATTCTGATCTGAGAAAGAATGAGCATTAATGAAGCATTTGGCAGAGCTTGTGTGTCTGATTTCCCCATTAACCTATGCGTATTTTATAACATCACAGATCTTGCGTGCTTTTAGTACAAGCAGAATATCAAAGGTGACTTATAAACAAGGTACTCGATTGCTAGCTTCTTCACGCATGTGGGCGTAGATGGATGTGCTTTGCTATGGGATAATGTTCATCATTAGCACTGCTTACACAGAGGGTGGGAAGATTACACAGCAGGAGGGAGAAACACTCATTGACAGAAATGGTAGGAGAAACCTGCATGACACAAGGGTTTGGGGGATAGTCCTTGATTTTTATGCCAAAATGGCCCTTCTTCAGGCTCATTTTTCTTAAACTATTTACTTTTTTTCTTTTTGGTTTTCACAGACTGACACATCTCAGCGCTACCAAGATGTTAGTTCCAATGAACATTAATATCTCCCAAAGTTGCAAAGTTGAACAGTACTGAAGTTGTTCTATGTGGCTCGTGGTGCATTAGGATCTGTTTATTACTGAAGAGGGATGCGGGTGGCGCTGTGGGTTAAACCACAGAGCCTAGGACTTGCCAATCAGAAG
This sequence comes from Podarcis filfolensis, assembly GCF_964270895.1. Lineage (NCBI taxonomy): Eukaryota > Metazoa > Chordata > Lepidosauria > Squamata > Lacertidae > Podarcis > Podarcis filfolensis. The sequence goes on from NC_139609.1 coordinate 65,523,557, forward strand.
GTCGGCGGTTCGAATCCCCGCGACGGGGTGAGCTCCCGTTGCTCGGTCCCAGCTCCTGCCAATTGAAAGCACGTCAAAGTGCAAGTAGATAAATAGATACTGCTCCAGTGGAAAGGTAAACGGCGTTTCTGTGCGCTGCTCTGGTTCGCCAGAAGCGGCTTAGTCATGCTGGCCACATGACCCAGAAGCTGTATGCCAGCTCCCTCGGCCAATAAAGCGAGATGAGCGCCGCAACCCCAGAGTCGGCCACGACTGGACCTAATGGTCAGGGGTCCCTTTACCTTTACCTTTATTACTGAAGAAGGCTTTTACCTGTAGCAGCAGCAGCAGCAAACACACCTATTGCCCTTGAAGAGACACTGTGATGCCACTCTATTTCCTTGTATTATATAGCAATGCTATATTTATTTATTTGCCAATTTTTTTGACCAAAAGCAAGCAGTGACCAACATATTAAAACAATAAAATATACAACATTACAAACTCCCCTGGGAGGTTGTGGACTCTCCTTCATTGGAGGTTTTTAATTAAGCAGAGGCTGGATGAACACCTGTCATGTATGATCCAGTTGACGTTCCTGCATTGCACTAGACTAGATTCCACTTGGGGTCCCTTCCAACTCTACAATTCTATGATTCTAAGTCATCCCAACTTCTCCCTCCTTCACCAGAAAGTTCAATGAAGTTCTTCCTCCGCCCTGGCCTCTTTGCTGGCAACTTCATTTTGCCCCAAACCCTACCTGAAGGAGAGGGACCTTTTGAAAGGTTCAGCACAGCACTAATTCTGTCTAGAGAAAAACAAAGCCAGTCTGAGAAACTTGAAACCTGGCTGGTTTATAATCTAGCTGCCTTCCTTTGTGTCTTTGAAACAGGTTTGGCAGAAACATGTTTTGAGCACTGTTTTCTAATGGAAAACATGCCTTTCGAGTTCTAATAGATGGAATCTAATCAAATTGTTCACAAAAACCTTTAGGTATAGGTTTCTGGAGACATTAACCAGTACAAATCACCTATATGAAAGACATTAGGAGAGGGATGTCATTTCCATTGGACAAGGCTTCCTACAGTGTCTACTTATTGTTATGGGAGTAGTGTGACTTCTGCCTATCACACTCCATATAATTTTGATAAGTCATTTTCTCGTTGCTTCATTTTATTTCAGGTGACTTGTTTTTTTTTGGCATAGAATACTGAATCCATCCATTTTACCTCATTGGAGCAAAATCTATTGTCCTAATTGTTTGCAACTATCCACTTTTCTTTTTTTAAAAAAAGACCCTTCTTTTTAGCACTTATTGATCCTCGAAAAGGGACCTGCAAATTAACTCGACAACACAACAAGCCTTCTCATAGTTGGATAATTTCTCCACTTGACTCATGGTGTGTGTGCTGAACTCTTAACCCCAGCCAAATGACCATCTTTCAGAAAGGAGTTTACTGAAATATTTGTACAATCAAGTAAACAAGTATGTTTTAATTATATAAAAAAGGACAAAGTGAATAGTGGCAAACCCTTAACATGGCAGTGGAATTCAGTGAAAGGACAAAGGCAGTACTGGATTAAATGCAGTCAGTTCAATATATTTTGTGGTCTGTGAAATAACAGCAAATGCTATTCCCACACCCAAGTCAAAGTACAATGCCCAAGGTTGGGTTAGTTATTTTCGTACCTTAGGCAGAGAATTCCACACGTGCCTTTCTCTGGCAGTAAAAAGACAATAGTAATAAATTATATAATTACCAGTTTGATGTCTTCTCATTAAAAAAACCCCCAATTTATTAAAATTTCAAAATAATATACATACATTGTAATAAAAATCTAATAAGAGGAGGATGGTCAGTATTCAGCCATGCTATGTTGTTGTCAGGATCTGTTTCCTCTTTTATATTCCTGCTTATCCATATGGCCCTCTTGGATCTGAACTTTGCTGTCCAACAGGTATCACTTTTCTCTGAATGCTTAGTTGCGTGGTTTCTTTTTAACCTTTTACCTGTTTCGCTGTGTTTTTAGATTTTTAGTGTTGCTTTTAATTGTTTTAATGTACAGGCAACCCCCCCACTCTTATGTACATTCTATGCACGACACTGGGAAATAAATAACGAGAATCATACCCAGAAATGGAGGGAAAGAGCTGGAGAGTCCTCACGACTCGCAAGGAGACCCTCCCTGGAGCCTGAAGAGGACATCATTGTGGGCAGAAGAAGCCCTGAAGAGAGCTGAGGTGCATCAGGGCTTTGTTTAGGCTGCTCAGCCTCCCCATCTAACAGCTGGCACATGGAGCAGTGCAGTAGCAGCACCCAATTTCCTGTGCATCCTCCAGCCGGTCCCAGAGCTTCAACTTTAGATAGTTTGGTCTGGATTGGGGAGAGAGCTGGAGAGCAGGGAAAAATAGGCATTTGAAGGTTTTATAGAGGGTGCTGCCCACTTTACATGAGTTCTCTTATGCAAGAGGGAGTCTGGAATGTAAACCCTGTGTAAGTGGGGGCCGCCACCTGTATGTCTAATGTAATTGATCTTGGTAAGAAAAGTGGCCAACAGATATAATAATAAATAACATTGCAAAGCAGTTCTGAGCAGCATATTCTGAGAGGCAATGAAAATTTTGATACCTATTTTGGGAGGAAATATGCATTTAAACTATGTATTCTTGAGATTAACTGCCGGGGAGGGGAATGCAGATTCAGGTGACAATGAGATGGGATGGTGCTATGGGTAATACATGCACAGAAGCGATATGGACTAGAAATAGGCAGATTTGTCCATCTCTGTGAAATGGTCCTTTCCCCTTTATCTACCCACTAACAGGGTACGGAATTTTGAGAGGCCATTTGTGCACAGCTCTAGATTAAATTGTCTGTTTTGGCACTGGACTGAAAATCTGCCTGTCTGTATATCTCTGTAACACCTCCAGTGACTTCCTGTAGAGCAGACCCCAGGCTTCTTTTAACCACTGTTTGGTTTTCTTAATTTCCCATGCATTTTTCATCTTCTCTTGCCTTCCAGCCACACATGAATTTTCCAATATGTGTCAATTTATAGCCACACTTAGAGAAAAGATGTGCATGTTTTGTAGAGCTGAAGAACTGCAGGCAAACTTTTCCTGGAAAGGCTGGTATGCCCTGTGGACTGTGTTCACTTGCTCAGCAAGGCTTATTAACTGCTCTGTGTTTGTCTCCCAATCAATTCCTCATGTATTAAAAATTGGGGTGGGGGGAGAGAGAGAAGAAGTGTTTCATTAAACGTAAGTCTTCTAACTGACCCTCTGTGCTTCCTGGAGCCCTGAAGACCCCATTCCTCCAATAGGATATAAATTGCAGTCTAATAGGCAAAGAATTAGCCTGGGAGGAAAGCAATGACAAACCCAGACAGCATCTTAAAAAGCAGAGACATCACCTTGCCAACAAAGGTCCGTATAGTTAAAGCTACGGTTTTCCTAGTAGTGATGTATGGAAGTGAGAGCTGGACCATAAAGAAGGCTGATCACCGAAGAATTGATGCTTTTGAATTATGGTGCTGGAGGAGACTCTTGAGAGTCCCGTGGACTGCAAGAAGATCAAACCTCTCCATTCTTAAGGAAATCAGCCCTGAGTGCTCACTGGAAGGACAGATCGTGAAGCTGAGGCTCCAATACTTTGGCTACCTCATGAGAAGAGAAGACTCCCTGGAAAAGCCCCTGATGTTGGGAAAGATTGAGGGCACAAGGAGAAGGGGACGACAGAGGACGAGATGGTTGGACAGTGTTCTCGAAGCTACCAGCATGAGTTTGACCAAACTGCGGGAGGCAGTGGAAGACAGGAGTGCCTGGTGTGCTCTGGTCCATGGGGTCACGAAGAGTCGGACACGACTAAATGACTAAACAACAACAACAACAGGCAAAGATTTGCAAGAGTGACTCATTGGCAGGGATTCTCAAATTTTGTTTCCTTGGGACCCACTGAGGTTACCATTCAGAAAATGATGACACAGGGGCAGGTTTTGTTGAAAAATGGTGGCACATTCAAGGCGGAGCTTGGTTGAACCATTTGGCAATTATTGCAATCATTTTCTATTGATACCTAATCCCTATTTTGAAATTGTCTCCTTTACCAGCCCCTCAGTCCATCGGCCACTTTCTTCTTCTTTCCCTAACACCCACCTGGCCATTTTCTCTATTTCCCTCTCTCTTTTCCCTTTCTTCTTCTCAAGTCTTGCTCTCAACTCATTCCTGTTGTACACATGTCTGTGAACGATGCCTGCATTGTGCTGCTGCTGCTGTCATTAGGCCACAGCACAACTGCTGATGGGGCAAGGGGGTTATGTCCCTGAGGCCCAATAGTGGTTCCTGGCTCAGTTTGAGAAATGCTGCTCTATGGACTTGTCAAAGCAGCATAGCCTGCCCTAAGTTAATACTGCACTGGAGGGGAAGCTCTGTTCAATTATTAAAAGCACAGAAATATCACACCCATGTGGAATCTGGACAACATAGGGCAAAGAGGGTTTGTTTTCCTTTGTCCATGAGCAACTTTAAGAGACCTCTTGGTGCAAGAGCATCTGCTGCCCTAGGAAGTAGTGATGGCTTTCAGAAAGGACTGGACAAATCCACGGAGGAGAAGGCTATTGCCAGCTGTTATCCGTAAGGGCTAAATCCATGGATAGAGGCAGTCTTGCTTCTGAATACCAGATCCTGGAAACCACAAGTGCTCTTTTGGTATTTAAGGCATTCATATACTGCTTAATTATTTGCCTTTCTAAGTGATGTGGATGAGAACAATCCAAACAAATGGGATAAAAATAATAATAAATGATCATAAAACCAAACACCGACTTAAATACCTGCTGGAACAAGAAAGTCTTAGCTGTCTGCCTGCGGTTCAACAAGAAAGGTGCCTTTCCAATCTCATTTGGGAGGGGATTTATTTACTGACTAAATAAATTAATATATTTTCAGCCGTGTTTGAGGTACACTTTTTACTCCAGTTTCATGAGCATAGCCAGGATTTTTGTTAGAGGAGGGCAGGACTTTTTGGGGGGGCGGGGAACAGAACCGACGTAATGGATAAGTTAGTTAAGTATTTCTATTGTTTAACTTGATGGGAGGAAGGGGCAACTGTCCCACTGCCACTGGTTGGCCACTGGAAGAACAGGATGCTTGACTAGATGGGCCAATGGCCTGATCCAGCAGCCTCTTTTTATGTTCTTATATGAAACATCATGCTGAAGGCGACATTGACATTGCAGAAGTCTTTGGGTACCTTCTCTTGCAAAGATATGCTCTCTGTTTGCATACTCCACTCCTCTTTGATGACACTGTGCTGGGGTTGGGGATGCTCAAGTGCTACCAAGACTGAAGAAGGTAGCCATCAATGGCATAAGTTTTTATGTAGGGAGGTGGTGCCTTGACATTCAAACCTTTTGCTATGGAGTTGTGTTAGACTGCCGACTGCCAATTCTATCAATCATTGACATAAGCATTATGCAGGTGATCTACTCAAAAAGACATTTGAAATAAATGACAAGCTGATCTTCAAAATAATAAACAAATGAGAATATAAGAGCCCTGCTGGATCAGACCATAGGTTCATCAAGTCCACCACCCTGCTTTGCACAGTGGCCAAGCAAATACCTCAGGGAAATCCATATGCAGGGCAAGGAGGTATTTGCCCTCTCCTACTGTTGTTCTCCAGTGGCTGGTATACAGTGGCCTACTGCCTCTAAACCTGGAGATTTATGCAATAAAGTTGTGTAAACTTCCAGAGTATCCAAACCACAACCATCTCACTGACTGGGTGAAAGAGAACAAGAGGCCAGCCTCAATCCATAGCGATCTTCAGCTCCTTTTATGCCAATTGCTATCTGTTATGCTCACAAACAGTGTTGAGCATCCCACCTAGAACGGAACCAGCAGGTAGCAGTAACCAGGACATATTGATGTAGCCTGCAGCCTGGCTATGCTGGTCTGTTTCATCATTAGCAAGGCTAGGGACTTCCCCACTGCTTTCCCCAGATTTTCATGGAAAGATCCTCAGTGACAATGGCCCTTGGAGTTCTGTCTTCTTCTATTTACAGCAGGATCCTTTGAAGCAGGACTTCGGGGTGCCATTGTCGGCTTGGATAAGAATGACCAGGGCTCGAACAGTTAATGCTAGCGAATTTGGGAAAGCTCAGCAGAACCCTTCTGCTTGAGGGCTGAAAACAAGTCTCTCTCTATTAAGGGCAACAGACGTTTCCCTTTGGAAATGGATTATTCTGCATCTGTCTAGGGTAGGGTCCAAGTACTGTTCTCTGAAGCATCATAATGCTCCCTGCTGCCTCTGTGTGAGGCAGGACAGCAGGTTAAGAGGGTCAGCTAGGGTGTGTTTGCATGCAGAATGCCAAGGAGCCATTGTTGGCTTGAGCTTGAAGGGGGCCCCTGGTGTTTTACTTGGCAGGAATGGATTATGATTATTATTATACCTACACACACCTGAAGATCACAGGCAGTTTAGAGTATAAAAACACAAAAAAGTCATACCATAATAACAAAAAAAACAACAACCCAACCCGCCCCCACCCACAGTTTAAAAGGCCATAGATGGTTTAATTAGCCAAAGGCATGGGAGAAGAGGAATATATTTTGTATATTTATAACAAAATACAGGAAATGTATGCATTTTGGATAACATGTGAACATCAATTAAAAACTCAGCACTGGTAAGTGCAAAGTACACAGGGGTGCGAGCACAGCCTGCATTATCTGCTTTTTATCTGTGCCTTGGGTAGCCTGGAAAAGAACCCAGACTATACAGTGATTGAACTAGCTGCAGTAATTTGTTTTATTCTAGCACAAAGTGTCTCAGTTTGACAGAAAACTAGAAGGGTTGGGAGATCATAGATCAACTCACTGAATTATCGTCTTGGAGAGAACAACACAAATGTAAGCCAAGTTTCCTAAAAAGCAAAACCAAGAGCAGGTGATTATTCTATGGACATGTTCCTCTCCAATACAGGCTACAGACACAGATTAGTTTTTAGTATTAGCATTCACTTCCCTAACAGGCCTCTCAATAACTCTAATATTTCCTTTGATTTACCTTCACATCTTCTGGTTTTTCATCAATAGAAATACAATGCCTTCCTGTCACTCTTAGTAAACTCTCCACAGAAAAACAGACCTCACATCTTTCTGACATTTAATCACCACAGCGGTGCAAGCCTATACATGTCTACTCAGAAGTAAGTCATGCTGAGTTCAATAAGGTTTAATCCCAGGTATCTTCCATTGAGATCAGTGGGGTTTACTTCTGTGTAAACATGCACAGGATTGTGCTGTCAATCTGTTCATCTTTAAAGTACCACAGGCATCGTTGTGTTTTTTTTTCTATTATAGATTAACACGGCTACCTGTCTGGAATTTTAAAACCTCACATTATCTCTCCCTCTTTGTTCCCCATGCTTTCAATATTTATAAGGGTCACAGAGAGGAAAAATAAAAAATTGAACTGTGTCTTAGAATTAATTAAACTTGGTACATTTCTCACTCTGGAGAAGAAAATGGAGAGCTGGAAACAATAATTGAAATGTACCAAATCCATCAGAATGTAGGAACACTTGATTTGCATCAGAAATGCAGTTGCTTCAGCTGACAGTTCTGTATAAACAGATAGCTTTCTTCCCATCTTCAAATTGTATTGCTATGCATGTACATGCACCCCGTTTTTCCAAGCTGAAAGAAGTTCTAGGGCACACTACTTACCCAGGTTTAATTTTATTTGGAAGGCCAGGAGTAGGCTGTTTGCCTGAGCCCCCTTCTAATTCCTGGATCCAGAACAGATTCAAATCCTGGAATAGCCACACCAGCTTCCTGATGAAGTAATGGCCCTCTAAGTATGGGCCATTAAGGTAACAAAGGAAGTGGTTTTGTGCCAGGTGGCAAATGGGTGGGCCCCCATCCTTCAACTCACTGGCGGTTAGAAACGCAAGGGCCAGAGTTGAGGTGTGTGAGCTAGAAGCTACTAGAAGCAGGAAGCAGACTAGAAAGCCAGGGAGAAACATGGCCCTCTTGGGATGTTAATGCTGTGAATCTCTCCATCATAGTCTCAGGTTGTATATATGTGCAAATATGTTGTTGTTGTTGTTGTTTAGTCGTTTAGTCGTGTCCGACTCTTTGTGACCCCATGGACCAGAGCACGCCAGGCACTCCTATCTTCCACTGCCTCCCGCAGTTTGGTCAGACTCATGTTTGTGGCTTTGAGAACACTGTCCAACCATCTCGTCCTCTGTTGTCCCCTTCTCCTTGTGCCCTCCATCTTTCCCAACATCAGGGTCTTTTCCAGGGAGGCTTCTCTTCTCATGAGGTGGCCAAAGTATTGGAGCCTCAGCTTCATGATCTGTCCTTCCAGTGACCACTCAGGGCTGATTTCCTTAAGAATGGATGCGTTTGATCTTCTTGCAGTCCATGGGACTCTCAAGAGTCTCCTCCAGCACCATAATTCAAAAGCATCAATTCTTCAGCGATCAGCCTTCTTTATGGTCCAGCTCTCACTTCCATACATCACTACTGGGAAAACCATGGCTTTAACTATACGGACGTTTGTTGGCAAGGTGATGTCTCTGCTTTTTAAGTTGCTGTCTAGGTTTGCCATCGCCTTTCTCCCAAGGAGCAGGCGTCTTTTAATTTCGTGACTGCTGTCACCATCTGCAGTGATCATGGAGCCCAAGAAAGTAAAATCTCTCACTGCCTCCATTTCTTCCCCTTCTATTTGCCAGGAGATGTGCAAATATGCCAGTTATCATAAAGACACCACAGTGTCTGCTGTACCTAATTTTGAAGGAAACCAAATCCCGGGTGAGTGCCTGGAACCCCTGGAATCTTGAGGTGGCATGCAACAATATGCTGTTACGTAATATTTGTGTTTAGTTACAAATACTCAGTTTGAACATAGATGGGTGGAGAAACAGCTTAAACAACATACAGCGAAATCCACTGCTTCATAGAGACAAGTTGGGACATATTCTGGTGGGTAGGAAGTGATGTGAGAGTTTTGCAAGGAGTCAAGAGAGAGTGCCTGGGAATCAATGTCAAAAACTGATTTGAATTGACCAAGAAAAATCTTTGAATACAGACCTTCTAGATTGCTTTGGACCACTGGTCTGTTGCAAAAGAAGCAACACAACCTTCTTGTTCCATTCAGGTTCCATTTGGATGTCACACGTAGAAAGGCTTCTACAGGGATTATTATTACTCTGTTCTGAGGGATACAAACGAAGGGCTCAGTGAGTGCCTCAATCTATCTCATGGGCATATAAAGTCATTAGCTTCCTGGGCACTGGAAAAAGAACTGGATTTGCAAAGTACCGCACTTGGATGCGATATCATCACTTACAGTAATGAAAGGTTAGCGGAAAATATGTTCTGTGGCTGCCCTGTTGGATCACTTCTTTCCTTGTGGGGTTGTAGCTGCTACTAGTTTAATTGCCAAATATTTTATTGCTTTAATAGAAGTTAGCTAAGTAATAACATTCCCTCCCCTTCCCGGTTCTCTGTAAAACGCTTCCCTTTTGGAAAGCAAACTCAAATCGGGAGGTTTTATATTGTTGTAAATTTGGCTGCCTTGATTACTGTGATCAAGCAACTCATGGGTGGTCAGAGACGTAACAAAAGGGAACATTTAATGCTCCTTCATGACTGGAAATCTCTCTCTCTCTCCTTTGGAAGGTAACACTTTTCAGCTAGTGGGAGGGACGGAAAAACTAGCTTGTAGCTGTTTGAGTTTGGACACAGATGGTGAAATATACTCAGAGTTGCAAAATGATTTCATGCTCTTTATTCAGCTCATAGTGGTGAGGAGGAATGAATGAAAGTCCCCTCAAAGTATCTGCTTTATATACATTATTTACACAATGGGCTGCACATGATTGGCTAATTCCGGAATTCTACTGTAAGCCAATCAGGTTGTGGATTCACTTCTATCTGGAGCATGATTGGGTGGTTCCTGCCAACCAATCATACTGCTGCATTGTTCTAGGACCAATCAGACTGCTGCATTCTGAATCCTATTGTTCTAGGACCAATCAGACTGCTGCCTTTTGGATCCTATTGTTCTAGCACCAATCAGACTGCTGCAGTTTGGATCCTATTCAACTCAGTATATAACAGATGGAGAGAATAGTGTAATATGTTTAGCTGAACGGGAAGCAGCCTGAGGGACTGAGCCACACTGTTGGTTTGGGACTCTGATTCAAGATCAAAACTGCTGCTTTATTGTCTATTTGGAGCTGGGAGCAAAATGTAGCACATCAGGGCCGTCTTACCCATAGGCACTATCGGTGTGGGGCACCCGGGCGTCAGGCTCTCAGGGGCGCCAGGCTGAGAGTCTGGGGCCTGAGAGTTGAGTCCGGAGAAGAGCTTGCCCGTCAGTCAGAGTGCCACGGTGGGCTCTTTTGCTGCGGGCAGCTCTGCGCTGCGAGTTCGGGGGCGACCGAGCCAGCAAGAGGCTGAGGCAGCCGACTGGCTCCGCCCTCCTGTGTGCCTGGGACTGGGCAACCTGCGGGGGCGGGGCGGGCGGATCTTTGCACCCCGGTGCTGCATATGCTTAAGACAGCCCTGCTCCTCATTAATGTAGGGGCATCCACACAATGTCCTCTCTATCCTCGTATTGTCCCAGACCTTTCCCCACTTCAAATATGATCCTGGCTGGTCATTTCAGACTTTCCAAGGATTAGAAAACCTGAGATTTAACAGGGGAAGGGTCCAGAACAACACTGTGAAGAGGAGAACATCACGTGAAGGTCCCTTCATTAATAGATGCAAATCCACATTTTGCTCCAGTATAGGGAAGCCCTGAGATAAGTAAAGCAGAAAATTGCAGGCAACTTTTCAGTGAAAGATTCAAAAAGTGATTTACAACAGTGAATACTAACAAATAAAGCAAGAAGACTTTGTCAGCATTTCACTCCTCCGTTGCTGGATGTGTGATTGCTATATCATATGTCTGTGTTTACTTTCCAGGCTTGGAAAGTGTGAGAACAGAAGCCAGTCTTATCTCTCTTCCGCTTGTACTGTACTTTTGTACTTTCTCTCTCTCTCTCTCTTGGAGAAGAAGTGAGAGGATGCCATGATTGCTTTGTCCTGTATACCAATATATTGCTTAATATATCACTTAGAATGCTACACTCAAGCTCTATGATTGTTTCTGCTATACAGTGGTACCTTGGGTTACAGACGCTTCAGGTTACAAACGCTTCAGGTTACAGACTCCACTAACCCAGAAATAGTATCTCGGGATAAGAACTTTGCTTCAGGATGAGAACAGAAATCGTGTGGCGGCTCAGCAGCAGCAGTGGGAGGCCCCATTAGCTAAAATGGTACCTCAGGTTAAGAACAGTTTCAGGTTAAGAACGGACCTCCAGAATGAATTAAGTTCTTAACACTGTACTCTGCTGATTGAGCGTGCACATGTCTTTTGATATGTGTCGCTGGTGCGCGCAGGGACTGATTTGTGAATGTCCTGGGCTGTGCTTCACCAGGAAGACACCTGGAGAGGTCTGTCTCATTCCGGGGGCTGCGTGTGCCTCCCCAGGCATGTTCCGGCAACCTGACCATTACAAAAGCCAGGACATACCCACAAGTTACCCACTAAAAGCAACAGCTTAATAAGTACCGGTAGGTCTTTGAGACCTTTTTAAAGGTGTCAGGTTTACAACTTTCTGTAAGCTTTACCTCTGGATCTGTCAAAGTAGGTTTCTCCTGCTCTCTCTCATCCAAAAGAAATTAATTCCTGGAGATTTGCCTGTGGAATTCTCACCAATTGGGAAAGAGTTAGCAATATGCATATGCATTTCAGAAGCAGGAAAAATGAGGACATGCTCTTCTTTGTTTGCTCAGGTCTTGTTTTGTTTCCTTGCCTTTGCCTGCTTGGTTTTTCTCCTGACAGCTCTGAAGGTCTTCTTGATGGAGCAAACTGGTCTTGTGCGTTGTGTTAGGAGCAAGAGAAGCAAAATTAAATCCAGGCAATTTAAACAAGCGTATTACAAAGCTGCTATTGTAATGGAACAAGAATGGGGGATAATTTCTTCGTTTAATTCTTTCTTAATGGCTGGTTGGCAAGTATAATCACAGGCTTTTAAGCTTCAGATAGGTATTTCTGCCCACATAACATCTGGATGAGCTCTTAACTCATCTCCCTTGAATTACAAAGCAACAACAGAGCCTCTCAGGGGATTTGTACAACAGGGGTAGGAGGGACGCTTCAGTTCTGGGGGGGGGGTAGGTGTCAGAAAGAAAGCATGCGTCAATGGGGTGTGCGCGCATGAGAGAGCATGATTTTCTTGTGTCCTTTCTGGATATCACCATAGTTAATCACAAGAATCCAATTCTCTAGGAAAATATTGCTGCTGTAGAACTTTATTTACTCAAAGCCTCTCTCCCCACAGTCCACGACTGTAAAACACTGTCTGCAACACATATGAGCACATGATGTTTTGTGACCATGTATTGTCAAAGGATGGGATTGTGTGTGCGGCATCCCTGGAACCTGTGACGTTATTAGTGATCATTTTTTATGCCATGGGAAAAGAGTTTTGTGCATTTTTTCTAATCTTTAGAGCTTTGAGAGGCATCCGCTGTACTGCAGCACCGGACTATAATTCCCATCATCACTGACTATTGTCCAGGTACGCTAGGGTTTATGGAAGCCCAGCCCATCTTTTGGGGTCTAACTCTGAAGGACAGCTCTGGGACACTGCCCTGACTCCTCTTGTACAACCAGAAGCTTCTTAATTCCTCTTTGCAGCTGTGTCAAAGCTTGCTAAACCACTATTTAGCATTACTTCGGAACCAGCTCTCTGTCTTCTACCTTTCTGAGTCTTTCCACTCTGCCTTATTCTCCCTCATTCCTCTTTCTTCTGTTCATTCCTATCCTTTATTGTTACCTTTCCCCTAATGTGTTTATGGAGCAAAATGATGTGTTTTTGCAACTTTAACAAAACTGTAATTTATTTTTACAATTCACTTGAGAATCTGGTGTAGTGTTCCAAGAACATGCCCTATTTTGCTTTGCAAAAGTTCAACCATAAATAAGAAAAGAAACCAATGTTGGTGGTTCAGGCAACAGAGAATTAATCATTCTCACTGTGAAGAATTTCCCCTTTATGCTAGTTTTAAATCTTGCAGATACTACACACACCTCGGAGCTTGTTCTTCAAGGAGACTAACATCTTGGGCCAATTAGTAAAAGTTTCACTTGGAAACCACTCCATTTCACTGGATTCTTGCTTAAATCCTCAGGTGGTTTTTTGTTTTTTTAAAAAATAAAGGCCCATTGTATACTGGTTCTACAAAGAACAAGTTTTTGTCATGACTTTCCGTTAGTGGAGCAGCAGCAACCAAGACCGAATTTTTTTAAAAAATTCTGTTCAGATTTGCTGACAGAAAAGACAGTTAGATTACAGGTGGAGGCTAAACTAGGAGTGGGGAACTTTTTTCAAACCTGACAGTGGCATTCTCTTCTGTACAACTTTAGGGGGGAGGGAATCAAAAGTGAATTTTGCTTTTATACACACACTCACCACCCATCTGTAGCAAAGCAAGATGCACAATCAGAGTTTAAGGAAACCTACTAGCCAGGCAAAAGTGCTCAAGGAGGGTGTGATTCAGGACCATTAGGGGTTTACGGCTGGGAATGGGGTGCCGTTTGGGAAGAGTCCTCCTGAGGGCCAGATAGAGAGGTTTGGAGAGCCACATTTGGCCCCTGGGGACCAACCTCTGTGCAAAACCCTCTCAAACATAGCCCATTATCCAATTTCATTGCTTATTGTCCCTAGTTCTTTTTCTGGAGCTGGACTTACAAACCCCTCTGTGATCTGTGGACAAAGTGAGATGCTTAGTCTTTCAATTAGCCACCAATGTGCTGTGTCCATACCTCTTGTACAACTTGAGGCGGGAGGGCTGCACAGTTGTAGAACATCTGCTTTCCATGCAGAAGGTCCCAGGTTCAGTTTGGGCACCTCCAAAGAACCCTGCTTGAAATATAGGGGAGCTGTTGCCCGTTAACTTAGATTAGAAGTGGTTAACTGCATATGCCCCCCTGATGTTTTTTTGCAGCCCTCCAAACCCAAAATTTTCATTTTAAAAAACATTTTTTAATATTAATAATAAATTTTATTTATATCCCGCCCTCCCCAGCCGAAGCCAGGCTCAGGGCGGCTAACAACAATAAAATAATACAACATTCTAAAATCATTTCATTATAAAATTAATTCAGAATCAAATTAATGGCAACCATTGGGCTAGAGTTCTGTAAAGACTGCCAAAGGAGGGAGTCAGGCTGTGCCTTGGCCAAAGGCCTGGTGGAACAGCTCTGTCTTGCAGGCCCTGCGGAAAGATGTCAAGCCCTGTAGGGCCCTAGTCTCTTGTGACAGAGTGTTCCACCAGATCGGAGCCACAGCCAAAAAAGCCCTGGCTCTAGTTGAGGCCAGCCTAACCTCTCTGTGGCCTGAGACCTTCAAGATGTTTTTGTTTGAAGACCGTAATACTTTACTTCTTCCATAGAGGCCATGATGGCAAAAGCTTTCTTGTGCCCCCACAATTCTCCTCTTTTTAAACCCACAACTGCTTCTATGTTTTGATTCCACTGTGATGCCAAGACACCACCCCTGAGAAGCCACCCCAATTTTACCACTGAAAAAGGATTCTTTAAATTATTTTAAAAATTATGGGAAAATTTCCATGTGCTTCCATGAGCTCATTCTGGGAAACCTAGTGTGATAAAGTCTAGGCATCTTCAAGCAGCATGGGAAAGAGGGAGCTGTCAGTAGAACAGATTGCTGCAGAATCTTTGCCAGACCATTGGCTTCACTTTCTGGTTATTTCACAGAATCACAGAGCTGGAAGGGTCTTAGAGTCTCATTAACCCCCTGCCTTGAAGCAGGGCCTCCTTAAAGTACTCCTGTCAATGCCTACCCAACCATGCTTGAAAACTTTGAAGAGGAGGAATTCCCACAGCCTTCCTAGGCTGCTTGCTCTTAATAATGAAACAAATGATTGGCGATGAGCTAAACTGCAAAAACTGGTTTTCAAGCTGGGTCCATCCCACTCTCGCACTGTTTCTTGGTGTTTTAACTGCCTCTCTCAGCATCCCTATGTGTTACAGCACAGATAGAGAACCTATGGCTTGCAAGAAGTTGTTGAATTACAATTCCCATCATTCCTGGCTTTTGGGCATGCTGGCAGGAGCTGAGGCTGATGGGAGTTGGAGTCCAACAACATTTGGAGGGCCTAAGGCAAGGATGGAGAACCTTTGGCCCTCCAGATGTTGTTGACTTACAACTCCCATCATTCTTGCTAATATCCATGATGGCTGGGGATGATGGAGTATGGAGTCTGACAACATCTGGATGTTTCCCATCTCTGTGCTACTTACAGGTCATTTTTTAAACACTCAGGCCTATGGGATTCTGTGATGATTTCACTGAAACCATGTATTATTATTAACCATAATTTCATAAAATTTTACTACTGCTTTATATATTATTTAACTCAAAGCTATCAGTTTGATTGAGATCCCCTCCAGAAGGAGTGTTTTTTTCCTTTTTTCTTGCAGTTGTATTCTGCAACATGTTCTTGACACAATTGACACAATTATAGTGCATTGGTGGTAGATTTATACTGGACTGTCCATACATCATTCTGCTTTATTAGTTGTTCTGAGATGCTTTGTCAATTTCACCATATCATTGCTGTCTGGATGAGCTATAGTGAAACAATTGTGGAACACCCAACCAATCACTAGAAGAACATCTGTGCTATTAGGGTGGTCATACGGCTTCATTTCCAATCAAAGCATAGCCTGTCATTTCCTGCTGAAATCCTTTACCTTTTGAGGGGCTCTTAAACAAACAACAGATATTGTATTGGTGCAAAATACTTGACTAGAAGATCTTCCAGTAACTCCACAATCCTGTGATTATTTAAATAACCTTTCCATAGTAAAGACCTACTACTACTGCCAGTCCATTCCAGAATCATTTCTGCAAGGTCTCACAGCTCCAGTTTATCTCCACATCCAGTCCACAAAAGCTACCTTTGACCAAGCCATGTCCTGACCTGGCAGATTGCTGGGATGAACTCAAGCATGTTGGGCAACTGCAGCCTTAAGGGATGCATCCTAAGCATGACACAGCTTGTATCAGCAGTGGCTTCCCCGCTGGGGAGAAGGGACCTTGCTTTGGCATAGCAGACCTTTCATGGAGTAAACACTGCATTTGTTCATTGCATCATGAGTTCTCATTAAAAATATTTTGGAATGAGTGTTTCAGTGAGAATAAACAAGAGAGGGCCATTTCTTGCCCAGCTGAAAAATGTGTCCATATTTGGGGGCATTTTCTACAGTTTGCTATAAAATTCAGATGTCTCTATGACCTCTCCTTCACCTTGGGCATAAGGAGCTAAGCTGAATCTTTAAAGACTGCAATCCTATACTAACTTACATGAGAGTAAGCTTCATTGAATTCAAGGGGACTTAATTCTGTATAAGATTGCAAAATCAAGCTGTCCCTCTGGTTTGTTCAGAAAGTGGAAAAACATGATGAAATAACAGAAACTGAAGGTAGCACAAAGAAGATAAGAGGTTCTCTACCACCTAGTATAAGCCACCCTGATTTAGTAGGCTACTAACTTATTTCCTTGTTGGCCAGTCTCTTGTCTCAACCTGGGTGAGATAATGCCTATGGCAACCTATCCCTTGTAACACGAGGCATTCATGGTTCCTGCTCTAAAGAGCTTGTAATGTTACCTCTAAAAATAGACCTTCCATCAGAGGTCTTTCCCAGTCCTGCTACCTGAAATCTTTCATGGGGGATTGGTCTTTTAACTGCAAAAGTGAAATGGAACCTCCTTATGAAGAGGAAGTGTTCTAAGGAATTCTGGGTATTGGAGATGGACAACAAGGAAGGGCTATCCACATGCTTGGCATTTGGGCTTCTCAGTGGCACCAACTGGCCAGAGTTGGAAACAGAAAGCTAGACTAGTTGGGCCCTTCATCTGATCCAGCAAGGCAATTCTATCCATTTCCATTTCCTGTCCAGGATTATGCAGAGCAGCTGCTACAAAACTGACGAGTTAGAAATGTGCGTTTCTAACTGAATGGCAGTTTAGATTGAGCAGAAAAGAATATTTTCCCCAAGGAACATTGTGTCAACAGTCTGCTGCAAATGACAGGGCTTTGACTTGCCCACTGGTGTGCTAGGTCTTCATATATATATATACAGAGAGAGAGAGAGCATACAAGAATTCCAAAACCACAATCTTTACATCCTGACCATATAACCTATTAAAACAAAAAAAACCAAACTTGGTAGTGCACTGAATGAAACAATGTTTCATCACTTTTCTGGACAGTTTCAATTACTGACTTGGAATCTGCAATTATTTCCATGCTTTGATCAAGATGGATGGTGTTGTTGCATGAACTCATTTCAATTTGCAATAACATAATTGCATCTTGAGCCAGCAAGGATCTCATGGATACTTGGCCGCATACATGCTACTGGCTTAAAACTCAGCAAGGTCGTTGTTCTTCTTCTCAGTTTGGATAGAAACTGGTTTGGGAGGGAACGTTATCAGGATGCAGTATTTCAAAAGAAACAGCATGGTAGATACAGGGCAGTTCTAGACTCCAGCTAATGTCATCTGTACACTGCTTTCCAAACCAGCAGTGAGAGTGCACAGGCCACAGAGGCAATGGTAGTGTGTACACAGCCAAAGAGAATTTTTTTGTCACACAGATTGAATTTGATGCTGGGGGCTGGGTGAGTTTCATGCAGTTAGCTTCTACTCCTCAGGATAGGACAGAGCTTTACAATGCAGCTAAAAAAGAGGTTTTGCAGACACAAATATTAAGCTTATTCTGAGCAGTTTCTTTCTTTTTTAAAAATTATCCTTCCTACCAGAGGCATTGCTGTCTCTCAGGGCCCATGGTGCAAATTTGATTCTGGGCAAATTACAATGGTAGGTGATTGGGACTTTGCCCACACTGTGATTTGTTACCCTGAAAACCAGGGTTGAAAAACTTTCCCAGCCTGAGGGCTGCATGGGGGGGGGGTCACCTCCCAGTGGTGGGCAGGGCAGGAGGCAAACATGGTTGAGCAACGAAGTTAAATGTTACCTTTGCAGACAGTGCCGGATTTACATATAAGTTAAACAAGCTATAGCTTAGGGTCCCACTCTCTACATACAGCAACAGTGTTTTGTGTTGTGTAGGCTCCTATGATGTACATATTTTGTTGTTATGTGCAGATGGCTTTAGATACCTATTAGGTCCACAAATTACCATATATTCAACTCCAAAAACTGTGACCATTTGTTGTTGACAAAGGACAGCTGGACATATAAAGGGCCCTATTACCTTCAGTAGCTCAAACCTAAATCTGGCCCTGTTTGCAGAGTAGGCTGGTTTCTACACACACTCTTAATCATCTGCATGGACAAACAAGAGGCATTGTCAGAGTTCAAAGACAAAGGCAAATAAACCTGGGATGCAAATAGAAAAGTCTTGTCAATTTCAATTCTCTGATTTTGACAAAAGTCATAACATCATAGCAAACCATCCTTCACTCCCATCTATTGCCTGCAATGTGTTCTGGAAGAAGAATAAATGAATGTACATAAGAGGCTGCTGTATGCTTTGGTGAATCATGTGGATAAGTCCGGCTTCTTCTCGTGCTCATAGAGATGCCATACAAATTCTACAGAGGTATTGGGCTCCCTCCAACATCTTTTACTCACAGAACAACACGACAACATCCAATGAGGAAGCCTCCTTTTTGTCCAGGTCATATGTTGAAAAATTATGAAAGCATTCTTCTTCACAGTAGCAGTTTCAGAAGAATTTCTTGCAGGATGGATCACCAAGACCATGCAGATTTGCATGCTAAAGAAGGCTGATGTGCACATAGCTGGTAATAATGCATAATGTGAGATGATGATGATGATGATGATGATGATAATAATAATAATAATAATAATAATAATAATAATAATAATAATAATAATTTGATACAGATGTGAATTTGCATTCCCACCCAGCAGAATTCCTAGTGGTTCACGACTTAACATTTCAACTCCAAACATGCCTACTGAGAAATAAATCTTGCTAAGTTTAAAAGGACTTAACCCCAGGTAAAGTGTGCATTTAGGATTGCTTGCAATGGAGCAAATGAATCCTATGCATATTTTCACTCCCTGGGAAGTGTTATTAGAACTGCAGCCCAAAAAACGTAAGCATGTCGCAGAATGTAAAAAAGCTATGCTTGCAGACTTGCACTGTAAAATGCAGAAAGCAGGAAAAGGAATGACATGCAGTAGGGCAGGGAAGAAACAATGGAGGAGTGATGTTCAGGGGTCAAATGTCTGATAAACAAAAGGGCCCTTTAACCATTGCTTGATTATAATAATGGTCAGGGCAATGAAAGTACAGCAGGTTTATCTTGGGAGAATGAAAGGGATTTTAGATGTAATCAGAGATATAAAAATTATTAATTTGATTTTAGATGGCACTTAATTATCAGATTATTGGTTTGATTAGTGAAGGGCAAAACTTGGAACTGGCAGAACTATATCTAGGTGGCATGGCTTCATTCCATTTGTATAATCCCACAAGTGCAGAAATTGGGTGCATTCAAGTAAATCTGCTCTTATCTCCATGACAGGTACCTAGTGACCTGGAATTAGATGCTATAACCATGGCAACAAATAGGTGATGGAAGAAAATTACTGCTATTAACTCAAAGATAGGGGTCAAAATAAATAGAAATTACCAATTATTATCTTTTCTGATGAAACAGAGAAGCCTATTATTAACTCCCTTAATTGGTCACTTAAACAGATTACATGCTTAATAGCCAGTTAAGTTTTCACAATGCAAATGAGCCGCTTTTGAGTCACAATCTCCCCTGAATAGCTCAATTGAAGAAGAAGAAATGTGAGGCTGACTGAATACCTAACAGAATGGACAAATCCATTAAACAATCTATGAACTAGGGTAGGAAGCAGGGAGGGGAGATTAGAGTTCCTTACTTGCATGCAGCAAAGCCAATTACTCACATTTCGCTTTTAGCATAACCTAGGTAATACTGGCTAGGTAAGTGTATGCTTAGGTCACTGACACAGAGACAAAATTTCTAGCGATTGTGCAATAATTCCTAGTGACTGTCACTTATTGCGACTGTGCTTTAGGACAGTTTGCCATGGCAAAAGATCAGACTTTCCAATCTGAAGACTTTCACATCCGTTAGCCACTTTTGAATAATCTGAATTCCTCAAAGTTCAGTCTTGGGAGAGTTTCTGGACAAAGTCTTGATCCTGGATGCTGAGGTGGATGCTGTGGCCAGCAGAGTGTTTGCCCAGCTTTGTTTGGGGTGCAAGTTGCTCCCCTTCCAGGATAAGGTGGGTCTAGCTACTCTCATGCATACTCTGGTTGCATCCATCGCAAATCAATTTACGTGGTACTGCCACTGAGATATGCTTGGAAGCTTCAGGTGGTACAAAAGCTGGCAAGATTCCTGGAGCCTGACCAAGATTCACTGACCATATGCCGGTTTTGTTTCATCTGCACTGGTTCCCAGTTCAGCTGCCTGCCTATTGTGCTCAGCATCAGAGTATCCCTCTGCTTTCAGCAGCATGATTATTTGGGATGTGAGACAAACCTTTTCTACTATGGCTCTTAGGTTGTGGAATTCTCTTCCTAGAGAGGTTTGACTGATTTCCTCCTCCCTCTCCTCCTTTTTTTTAATACACTTTCAGGAACTCTCAAAGCTTTCCTTTCGTGTAGCTTTTGGGTGTGGGTTAAAGTTATTTCTCTCCTGTTTTTATGGCTGAATTGTTTTTATATTGCTGTTGGTTTTGCTGCATGCAGTTGATTTTAGTTGGTGTAGGTTGGATTCTCTTAAAAATATTTTATGTGCTTTATATATAAAAAGAACATAACCACTTTCCAGCTTATTTTATAAGAATAAGTAGCACACACATTTCCAAACACACACAAACACACACACACATTAGTTTTCCTGGACTTCTCCCCTCTCTCCTAATTATATTTGTGAGTTAATTTTATGCCAGCAATGATTTTCTCCAATTAAAAAAAAAGAATATGCAATTTAAAACATTTCTTTGAAACTTGTTTTATTTTAAAGTTAGTTAATATAATTCTGTGTTCCCACTCCATAGATTAGTTGAAGAGTTTGCAAAATCATATATGCGATTCTATATATAAACACGGCATGTTCCTATTCTCAGAGCTTTTCTTCCCATTGGACCCTTAAATTACATCTCCTTTCTCCTGCTGTGCAATTCTACAATTCTTTCTCTCTATCTGTGGCCTGGGAGTTTGCTGTGTTTAGCACACGCCATGCAGGTCTGATTGCTATTATCCAACTAGAAACAGAAGGAGCAAATATATATTTATTGCTAACTGAAAACAAGCAGCTTACGAAACCTTTGACATTCCCTTTTGCATTCGCTGAGGACAATGAAGGAGACACAGTTCACAAACATGCTGCATTGAGCAATACTGCAGGGAGTAATTTTAACTTTGGTTATGTGTTTAAAGATGTCATAACAAAAGGCTCCTTGTATTATGGGGGAGAGGAAAAAAATGCCCTAAATACAGCAATCCCATTCAACGGAAGCTTTCTCTGTATTTAGCGGAAAAGCTCTTTGGAATAAACAGGACAGCCCACATCAGAACCAGCATGTATGCTGCTGTCTCCATGCAGTGATCCCACATTGCCTCTGTAATTATGGTCATATGGTTGTTTATCATTAGCATAGTCCACTGGTGAGAACTCTAGCTGTCTGAAAGTTCATGTGTGCTGCAGCCTTGGAGGGAAGGGAAAAGGGGGTGGGGTACTCAGCAAAACTTAACTGTTATTAGAGCTTGGTGCTTGGTAGAAACTTAGGCTGTCTAAGCAGCAGCTCTGGCCCCAGTGCATTCCCACCTTTAGCATTTGAAGCCATGCATGGATGATATTAGCCACAACCCACAGGCATCCTGTAGTTTCTTGACAAATATTGCTGTTTGGTACACTATCCCTCAAACCACCCAATTTGAGAAAGTAAGCCACATTCCCTTTGCAGTTAAGATGCGGCGTGTCCACTTGAGACAGCCATTGTGGGTGCTCAGATGACAGCTTCGTGAACAGGAGTTCAGGGTGTTGGGAAACAAAACAGGGAATGAGCATTGCGTGAAGATATCCACACACCCCTCTCTGTGGCGTGGACAGCAAATGTGACTTGAAATCTAGTGTGGGGGTGTTTGTGTGTTGTTAAACTGCATTTGTATGCAATTGTTTTAGCCTTTGCATCTTTCTCCAGGTGAGTTCAGCAACACGTTTCTCACAATGACTTGTTTTGCTGAATAGAATATGGCGAATGATCGCTCGACGTCTCTCTTGTAACTTGCTGTTGACCACTGGCCTCCTCAACTGGAACAGCTGATGTCAGGGGCTGGACTGAGGAATGGTGGGTACCGCCTCCCCTTCTCCTGAACCTTCCTGAGAACAGGAGGACAGTATAGATTTAGAACAGTGGTTTGCAGAAGGGCCTAGTTCAGAGGCTGCAGAGGGCAGAAGCTGGGAACTATTGGAAGAGGAACAGCAGGAAGAAGAAGAAGCACCAGGGAGAGACAGCTGACAGACTCAGTGTCCTTGGAAAGCATTCCTGACCACCACCCCTCTCCTAGGACTGGGAGGGCATTGAGGATATTAGAACAGAGAGCTCAGAGGCAGAAAGCTCAGATTTACCGACGCAGGAGTGATGTTGAATAGGGGAGACATAGTGGGGTGGGACTTCGCTTGGAGCAACACCATTATTAGGGAAGGCTGCATTCCTTCATCATGAATTAGTAAATAAATTGCTTAGTAAGAACTTTTATCATTTTACTTATTCTGGACTGCCACCGTTGAAGGGATCTGATTCCCCAAAGCCTGACAGCTGCTGTCTGAACATGTGCATAGCTATTTTTGGCAGGCATGGATGTTCCAGTACTGCCCAATGAAATGTGACTCATCTGCTGTGTCAGTGGACCTATCACTGGTGCAGGCTATGTGGTAATAAGATAAGGAGTAAGGCCGCTCCTGGTACCTTTAGGACAGAATGTCTCCTGATACAATGCGGCAACTCTTTGGTGCAAGATTAGCTGCAGGTCTCTAATTGCCACATTCCCCCCTTTTCAAGAAGCTTAGGAGCTGGTTTACCTGTTCCTCTAGCTTAAACACCTGTTCGTTGAACTGGAGACCTGCCAACACTATATCTGGGTCCTTTGAGTAACCCTGGAATAAAAGACATGTCCGCTACCTGACGTTGGTGTACATAATAGAAAGAAACTTTGGTTCCGTGTGCACCAATCATTTGTTTTGTATGTTCTACGAAGACCTTTCCATACACCTGGAGGGAAAGATTCAAAAACACGCATGATTATAATAAGCATCATTCTGGGAGTCTATGGACACCTAGGAGTTGATTCAATCCTATTGGACGATCAGGGGCCCTTAGCTTAGTAAATATGCAATCTGTCAGTTGCTTGCTGAGTGGGGTGACTAAATGACAGTAACAGGCACGTTGGTATAATACACATGCATAATAAGCATTGCTCACTAAGCTTTGATTCTCTCTGTGTTCAGTTACATTGTGTTAGCGTGCATGTTGGGAACCTGTGTTACGTGTAGCCATTTGCACCATGTATCTTTGCGATTTACGTATTAGCTGTCCTTCTGTCCCAGTGAGGGACGGCGTCTTGCAAAATAATCAGTTTCTTAAAGCAACAGGTTACTGTAACTTCTCTATTAGAAGCATATTCAAGGGTTTATTTACAGATTGTCACCTGAAGTTGGTACAGGGTTGATACCATTCCATTTAGCCAATAAGACCAGAGCCATTCCCCCTGCCAACATCCAAAAATGTACATAATTGCCATTGCCCTATTTGGATGGGGCTGCTATTAATAGGGGAGTCTTTTTAGATTTGGATGTTAGGGTCAAGGAATCCTCAAGATTCCCCATCTGCATAGAGCAAATCAGCTGCCAGAGTGTGGTTGCAGCCGAGGGCCGTTGTCTCGTTGCCTGTGGCCAGGTTCTGTTTCCACGTAGAGCCTGACGCAGGGGTCCTGTGTTCCTTTGTTCTTCTCATGCAACAGCGTGGTATTTTCCTTTCAGCATTTGCAACAGCTACAGTGACATGGTGTTGTCCATGGAAGGAGTTAGTGCAGTATCAGGATGTTGATTTTATATGGTTGAGGCTGCATATTTGTACATAGCTGGCATTTGTACATAGCTTTAGTGGCACACATTCCAGCGAAGCTGCAGCAGGGAGTTTGCTTAAGGGATAGTTCTATCCCTTTGGGAGGAAAAATTCAAAGGTTTTATGCCACTTCAGTGAGATGACTGGAGAAGCCCATTATCTCTGTGGGTCTGGATTCTAGATTTTTTCTGTACCATATTTTGCCTCTAGCCTCGGAGCAAGAGGATTTTGCTCTGATCTGAAAATACATCATTCAAAAGCTTGAGAGCACATCAGTATGTGTGGCGATGCAGAAAGGAAGTTAGCAAGTCACTCCACAAAAATATTGGATCATTTTAGCGTGCGGCTAAAATCACCAGAGCCCCAGCAGTATAACTACTCATTCTGGAAGCAAGAGATGAGACCAACTCCTAATGCAAGAATTAATGTTGCCTTTCGGTGTACTTTTACAATGAGAAAAATTTCATTTAATCAAGTATAATTTGGCAGGTGTTTGGACCATGTCATTGCCTAACTCAGTAGAGCATAGTAAAGGGTTGGAGATTCTCTAAGCTGCCACACATACACACAACACAATTATGTATTTCAAGAAAGACTGAGGGTGGCTTAGAGTCAAAATAAAAATAAATGGTAGGAAGACATTGAGGGAAACATCACATTCTAGAGCAGTGATGACACAACCTCATGGGTTGCAAGTACAGTAAGTTACAGAAATTGACTTACACAAAATCTTTTTCCAAAACTGTTCTGCACAGTCATTTCTGAGCAGTATGGCGGTGGTGAAATTCCCTTTAATGTAGTTTAGTTGGGAACATTTAGGCAAAAAATAAAGGCATTATACAGTGGTCAATAGGTCAGAAATACATCACCCAGATCAGGTATTCAAGAGTTCATGAAGTCAACCCTCAGACAGTCCTAAGAAAGAAAGGAAAGTCCCATCTCAGAACCTGACATTTCCAAGGGTGAACTTAAATGAGATGATAGGAGATTCATGAGTGGGTCTCCCACAGTATTAAAAAAAAAAAAGTTTAAAAGCAGGTGTGGAGGATCCAGACATCACACTCTGTGGCCACTAGTCATTGTGTATATTCTACCTCCAGGATCAGAGCAATGTGCTTCTGAATCCCCGTACTAGGCAACAACAGTGGGAGAGAGGTTTTGCCATCATGTCTCGATTGTGGGCTTCCCCTAGGCATCTGGTTGGCCACTGTGGGAGACAGGAAGTTGGACTATAAGCCTTTGGTGTGATCCAACAGGAGTTTTTTTATGTACTTAAGTGGGGAGGTTAACCCCATGCTGCTTTCTAAATCAAGAATCCCCTTCCTCCATACTCTGGTTTCTCTTCAGATCATATAAATCTTTCACCTTTTACTAAAGAATCCCTTTCCTCCAAAGCAGATATTTGTCCTGTAGCTGAACATGCATTATATCTGTGTATTTTCTCCTGTGAGGCAGGGAAAATTTGAGGAGACCTGGAGAAAATTTTAACATCCCATCCCTCCCCACACCTCACAGCACTGTGGCCCTGACTCAGATCTGGGATGAATCACAGACTTTTTAAAACAAACAATGGTGGGAGATCTGGTCATTGATCTGACATCTTGTCTAGTTTTACATGTCTGGATAGCAGCTTGTGCAGCCAGAAATTGGTTGAAGACCCAACTTTCCCCTTGGAATACATCACCAAAGGAACCATGCCAAATACATTTTAAAAAGTAAAAGACAAAGTAAAATAACAAAGTATCCATTAATGGAGTGAAATATTTTGTCATTGTCTGCTACTGAAAATGATGGTCAATGCTAAGTTTTCTCCATGGAAAAAAGCATCTTTGTCCTTGCAGCCTGATCTGCCTTTCCAGTCACAAAGCTCACCCACTCATGCATGATTCCTCTTGGATTGGCATTAAGACAAATGTCACTGCTTTTCTTTATTTGTTTCCTTCTAGGAATTGTTGGCATTTGTAGCAGTGAATGCCATTCCTCTCACTAATCACAAGGAAATGGAGAGGTGGGCTGATTTATTGATCTGAGCATCAACATTCAGATGGACAAAGTAGATCTAAGATGCACAAGTCCCTTGCAATTGAGCTGCCTCGCAGGCCAAATTGAATTCACAAACATGATTAAACAAAGCTGTTGCGACCTGAAAACCTTGTTGCCTATTTTCTCCACGACAAACAGGGAAGGTTGCAGAGAGATGCTTCCTGGGTATCGCTGGGAATAGAAAATGGCTCATTCATTCTACACAGAGAAGCTGAATTGGAAGGCAAAAGACCCTGAATATTAGCTCTGCTACACAATAGAAAGAGGAAAGCATGGTTGGGGGATTATGTCAACCATGAAGTTGATGATCTTCTATGGTTGCCCTTGGGTGTTTTTGGTTGATGCATAAGCAATATTTGTACAAAGATCAGAACCTTTCTGCCGGTCCTTTCCACACTGGCGTTATTTACCGTAATTAAAAAGCAACAATACCCAACTTTTAGCAGTTTTGGAAGCAGTCAGCCGCAAAGAGTAAAATATCAATTAATACAAAAACAGTACAATAACAGTAAAAGAGAAGCAAACAAAGAACATGATAAAAATCAAGAACAGCACACGTAAGCATATAAGTGGAATGGGAATAGCCACTCTGGGGAAGTTTCTGAAGGGCAGGAAGTAACTCGTTAAAGCAAAAGAGGAGCAAGCTGTCGATAAAAGCACAAAAACCAGAGCAAGCAATAAAAATAATTAGTTAGAAACCAGAGAGAAAAGTAACAAAAGGTAAATGTTAAACCTTACAATAACAGTGCCAGTAAAGCATAGGGACCAGCTCCTATGGGATGAGGTCCATTCACCCCCCCCCCAAAATATTTGAGGCTACCCCCCCAGTTGATGAGCATTGCCATTCAAATGGTGTGCGTGTGATCAATTATGTGGGGTGGGGCTTACCTGCTCCCCCCAATATTTCCTTCAAGTTGGCACCCCTGCAGTAAAGTGAGAAGGGTGTTCTGCCCTCTGGGGTCTCACTATGAAAGTGGACCTATCACTGGTCACCATCCACCTCACTTCAGATGGGTGGAGCACCTGGAACAGAGCTGCCAACAAAGATCTCACTGCTCAGGAATCTTCATGAGGCAATATCCTCTAGCAGTCAAAAGGAATCACCGTATTGGCCCTGCTCTGAAGTGTTGAGACAGAGAGTTAACACTGGAGTTTTACTGATCAGCCCAGATCCTGCTCCCAATGCAATTTCATCGAGGCTCAGATAGCCCGAGCACATTTTAATAAAGAATTGGTAGGAACGTTTGTTCACAATTTCCTTTCCTCCTTCATTCCTTTATATATAGGATTTATAATCTGCCTTTTGAGAACCATGCCTCACAAAGCAGTTCGCAACATATATAACATCTAATCCAAGTCCAAATCCGAGGCAATATAAAAAGCATTTTAAATATCCATTTCATAACTCTAAAAGCCTAACAACAAGCAGAGGCCATTGGAAAGTGGGGGAAATGCTAACTATGCTTTTTCTTGCAATTTTACCTGCAAAAAATAGTAATAAATAAATAAATCATTTTTTAAAATGCCCCACCCCCCCACTTCTCGAATTTTTGCAAAACAGTTCTTCAGCCAGATATGGAGATGGATATACTGGGATAAAGTGTCCTTATAAATGCAGGTATTTGTAAAAAAGGAAAATGCAAAAATATGTTGTTTGGGGGGGGGGTCATTTTGAAAAAATGTGTACATTAGGCAAAACTGCACACAAAAATGTGTGTCAGGAGAAATTTGTGTTAAAATGCTGATTACTTTTCACAGAAACTTAAAAATCAATAAATCACAAAGTGACGTGGAAATGTGGAGAACTGAAGTTAAGATTGGAAAACGGAGGAAAACTGAGAAAAACCAAATTATCCAGATCCATCCATCCCTATTGCCTATAGGATTCATCCAGCAGCTGTGGAAATGGTTTGGATTAGTATGGATTAGCAACAACGTCTTCCTCCAGCTGCTGCTCACATGCACTGGCGGAGAAAGAGGGGTGCGGGGGGTGCGGTCCGCCCTGGGTGTCATCCCTGGGGGGGGGGGGTACGTCACCCCCCATCCCCGGGATGCTCACCATGGGCAGCACCTCCCTGGGACACTTGTCCTGCCCCCACGGGTGGCTAGCCCCGCCCCCGGGCACACAGCATGTACACCACTCCGGGTGCCAGAGCAGCTAGCTCTGCCTCTGCTCACATGCTCCCACTCAGGATCATGTGAGAGGGGGAAATCCCAAGATGCTGTTTGTCTTCCAGCATTAGTGACCCTCCCCATGCCCCAAGTCAAAGCACCCTCAGCCCCACTGCAGATATCTCACATTACTAGTCCCTGAGCGTTCTGGTCCACCATTTGAAAATCTATGACTTATTTCATCAGTATGCTCAATGAATAGAGAAGTGAAAAGTGTTAAGTTGTGATAGACTCTTAACTGTTCAGGCTTCCCGCACACAGCATTCTCTTCACCTTCATGTAGGCAGCAGTCAAATGATTGCTATTAATTACATGATCACAGATGCTGCTAAATAGCACTTGGTCTGAATTCATGTTTCTGTCTGAAAAAGAGCTCCATGGAACTTGACAGGTTACAATTCACAATTCATTAAAACCCAGGCTGGATGACTTTTGTACTCTTGAAATATCCTCTTCCTCCTCCTCCTCTTCTTCCTGAAATATTATTGACAGAACCAGAGAGGTCAACCAAGGCCTGATGATCACTAAATGGCCAAAGCTGCTCACTATACCATAGGGACAGGTAGTTGAAATGGGATTTTAATTGCTAGCACTGCAGTTATGGTGAAATTACTTCTTAAAAAAAAATAATCCTCAGGAATATGCCCTTGGGTCTTTTTGGTCCTACTGATAAGTTTTCTTGAACAGACAAGATGCATTACTTCACCCTCTGGCTCCAGAAGTATATATAACTATGTGTTTGGGATTCTGTTTGTGAATATTTTTCTTTGTTTTAGTACCAGGAAAGTTTCAAATCGAATTGTGAGCACAGAAACCCCTTGGCAGGGAGTTAAAGGCTAGGAAGAATTTTCTAAGAATAACAGTAATATTACACCTTTATTATGCATATATGGCAAACAGTAACACCACCAGAAAACTCCCTGAGGAATGTCCCTTCTCTTAGCAAAGAGCAATAGAGATCACCCTTACACAGAACATTACTGAAGAATTGTGAAAGTACACAACATGATGAAAGGGTGGCTGTCTAAACGAGTTTCATTAAGATGGCATGAACAAGACATAAAGACTTCAGCATATTTTAAGGGCCTTTTATACATGATGGAGGTATAACATTGTGCATGTTGCTTAGAAAATGGCTAGGCCTCTCTCATAATACTAGAACGGGGCAATCCCATGAGGCTGAATGTTGGAAGGTTCAGGACAAAAGAAAGTACTTCTTCACACAACACAAAGTTAAACTTTGGAACCTGCTCCTACAAGATGTTGTGATGGCCACTGGCTTGGATGGTTTGAAAAGAGAATTAGACAATTTCAGCAGAGATAAGGCCAAAGAGGTGCCAGAACTCACCATGAACACCACCCTCATTCTCTTAGAATGGCAATGGTGGCCAATGGCTCCTGAGAGGGGAAGTTAAAATGCATTAAACTGCTCTTGCATAGGAACCCCACTCCCACCAATCAGATTTTTTGTGGAAAGGAAAAAAAAATGTTTAAAAAGGGGTAAAGGATGATTAAGTCCAGTCAAAGGCGACCATGGGGTTGTGGCGCTCATCTCGCTTTCAGGACAAGGGAGCCGGCGTTTGTCCACAGACTGTTCTCTGGGTCATGTGGCCAGCATGACTAAACTGCTTCTGGCGCGATGGAACACCGTGATGGAAACCAGAGTGCACTGAAACGCCATTTACCTTCTCACTGCAGCAGTACTTATTTCTCTACTTGCACTGATGTGCTTTCGAACTGCTAGGTTGGCAGGAGCTGGGACAGAACAACAGGAGCTCATCCTGTCACAGGGATTCGAACCGCCAACCTTTCCGATCAGCAAGCCCAAGAGGCTCAGTGGTTTAGGCCACCCACGCTGTATAAAGTATGGACTATTGGGAAGTGATGCATCTTCCACACAAATCAGAATTGAAGACTCAATAAACAGCAGATGTCACATAACTTCCATGCAAACAAATCAGAGTGAATACTCAATAAACTGCAGACATTACCACAACACAAGCTTTGTGCAAACATCAGTGGAAGCTTTGTGCAAACAACTCAGGATGAATGCTCAAAAACCAGTTCATCTGGCGGTATCCCAGGGTATCTACATAAAATCAGCATGGAATAATAATCATCCTACATTTTCAATGTGTTTCTTCCATCCTTTATCACACTACAGAAAAGCTGGCTTTTTGTTAAAACTGGAAGAGCAGTGCAATCACCATAGGTTATGTGTGAGTAGCCTTTCACTTTGCTCTTCAGTCTTCTTTAAGTGGCCTGGTTCAGCTGTGTACTGTAGTGTGTCAGAGTATGAGCCATATGGTCACACCTGTTTAGGGAAGCCAAGATGGGAAGAAAGGACTGCTCAGATTCCTGTACTGCTGGTGGTTGGACTAGATGACTCTTGGGCCCCTTCCAAGTCTACGATTCTATTATTCATAAAAAAACCTTACAAAAATGCACAAGGAAATGAATAGCTAAAGGGGAGATATTAACCTGCCTAGAGCTGGGTGGGTACGTGGATGGGAAGGTGGGAAGGCTGACTTGTGAGAGATTTTCAAATCCTTTCTCGGAGGAGATAAATGCAAGGGCAGCTTTGCTATGGAGAATCTTGGAAAGCATGGAGAGTGTTCACTGCTTTGCTGGCTCCTTCACAGCCTACTGTTGCTATGCATCAAGTCCCCCACCCGGCTGCCTGGCTCCTTGATCGAAGTAGCTCAGTGCCAGCCAAGTGCTTCGCAGCCTTGCGTGAATCAGGGAGCTCAGAGGGAACCAAGGCACCTTTCTCCATCCTCTGGAGCATGGAGGGTGTTTGGGGAAAGCTCATAATGGAGCAAATCTCCTGTCTCCCACCCCAATTACACATAAGCAACTCATATGCTATGTTTTTAAAAATCCATTCCAGTTGTTCCATAAGCTCCCCTGCTTAGCCTTACTCCCCTTTCAAAAGTCAGCACTGGGAAGAGATTGGATAAACCCCACAATGCTCTTTCCCCGTGCTGCAGAAACTCTTTTATAAAAATCACACATGTTCGCTTTAGGGAAACCATGCAAATAATTAGATACTGTCATATAAATATGCATTTATAATAATTTTAAAAACGGTAACGTTCAAAACAAAGTGCTGAAATGGCACTGAGAGCAGGAAGGAGGAAACAGCTTCAGGAAACAATGAATTGAAGCAGTCACATCAAATGTCAGGAAAAGGGGAGGGGATGGAAAGCCCACCAGGGTTACAGGACAACACAAAAGTGACATAATTTTTCAGTTTCAAATGAGGCCGCCTTTCCCACATCCTTTTGAAGAATTAACTAAAGCAGTGGCTTCCAAATTAAACTCACCATGAATGGTGGTGGAAAAGAGAGGGGACAAACTCTGCCCACATGGCTATGTTGCACCCACTGTGCGGACTGAACATAGTAAGATGCAAACATCAATCAATCAATCAATCAATCAATCAATCAATCAGTCAATCATGGTACATCCCCTGAATTATTGGAGTTCTACTTGTACTTAACTGCAGAAGAACCATGATTGGCTAACAGCAGTTGTCTATCTGGAAGCACCTTTGAAAGAGGGTGAAAAATCAGAGCCCATAGACCAAGATCCAAAGAGCTATTTGTGGACTTGAGCACACACCGTGACAATTTTGAATGAAGGTCCTCATGCCATATCACAAATTCCTTTTGCGTCTGTTTCAAAGAAGAAGAAGAAGAAGAAAGATTGATTGTGCAGCACAGAGAAGTAAAACATTTGATAAACACAATGTGTTCTGTTCTCACAATCCATACACCTGGCCGAGGGTAGTTCATTAAATACTTCAAGGCACATCATTATGCTACAGACAATACAATTCATGTCTCTAAGAAACTGTGTTTGGACAAAGATTATTTGGAGTTAAGGTGAGGGCAATGGTATAGCTTTATTTCCAGTAATAACAGTAAGAATTCCAGCATAACTCGACAGCACCCCACATTAAGCCACTACAGGTCCTCTTCACTGGTGTCTCTTAAGCCAGGAGCACACATGCTCCATGTTGTTGTTGTTTAGTCGTTTAGTCATTTCCGACTCTTTGTGACCCCATGGACCAGAGCACGCCAGGCACTCCTGTCTTCCACTGCCTCCCGCAGTTTGGTCAAACTCATGCTGGTAGCTTCGAGAACACTATCCAACCATCTCGTCCTCTGTTGTCCCCTTCTCCTTGTGCCCTCCATCTTTCCCAACATCAGGGTCTTTTCCAGGGAGTCTTCTCTTCTCATGAGGTGGCATTCCCCATCTGGATCTAATATCACTTTGAGCTTTTTGAGAGAGCTGCAGAGTTTGGAAGCAACTGTTTTCAAAGGCAAAGAAGGGCTGAGATCTCTGGGAAGTTACAGAAAGATGAGGGACTCTCAGTACACAAAGCATAAAAGATTACAAAATCATTGTGTGTTACAAAAGTGGGTGTGTGGAAAGAGATGAGTTTGAAAGCTTTTGGCCTTGTACATTTGGATAATTCAGATTCAACATTTGTAAGTGAAGTGCTGCTATACTCAAAGGATCTCAGCTTACAGCTGCAAAACACTCCTCCCCCCCAAAGTGTGTGTAGGAGGTTCTGTAGCTCTTCTCTCCTCATAATCCAGCTTGCTACACTTCTGGTCCGACAAACCTTTCTCACAGTTTGTTTTCTGGGAACAAATTGTCCTCAGCACAAACTTAGCTATCATCTTACACATATCTGCCATGCACATGAGAAGCTGCCTAAACCTCCCCACAGACCACTGTAAAAACGTTCTCAGGTTTGGAGGAAAAGAGATGTTGGTGATGATTAATTGCATCTACACCCACCTTCTTCTCCAAGGGGTTCAATGTGGCATACATGGTTATTTTACACACACACACACACACACACACACACACACACACACACTTTAAAATATATTATTCCTTTCTACAACAAACTGTTGCTCATCACAAGTTAATGTGCTTAGCATCTGGGCAGCAGAGGCAAACTCCATTTTATTCTTGTAGGTCATGATGGTGCTATGATTTAAGTGAGCTTAAAATCTCAAACTGCACATACTCAAGAGTGTTTCTCTTCCATTTCAAAACTTGGCAGACTGTTCTTGCTGGTTTTTTGTTTAGCTCTAGTATAACAGGAATGTGGAAACAGCTGTAAAGCAGCTGGGGTGATGGTGGGGGAAAGAAGAGATATTTCAATTGTGTCAATTTCAGAAGTGATGCATACAACCATCTAAAGGCTCCATAAAACCATTAAGTCCAGGGTCTAAAATGGTCTAACTGCAGCATTGGGGACAAGGGAAACATGGGGTTTAAGTATCTTCCTTAATACTGTTTACTGGAACGTGCTAATCATTAAAATATACCAATCTGGTGGCAAAGTTTCACATCCACCAGATATAAAACTAAGATTGCCAGCCTTACAGCTGACCTCTGTGATTGTGCTTTTACCAGCAACTGGATGTGCAGATACTACAAGGCAGCAGTGGGCTGGGTGGGGTTCTATGCCTGCCTTCCAAACACCAAGTGTTGCTTCCACTTACTAAGAGATTTAATAAGGATTTGGTTAATCAAAGCAGCCAAAGTTCCTGTGCCTGAACTGACTAGCAAGTCATATTTTTTAAAGCGATATTACAGCATAACTCTCAGAACAAGGACACTGGAAACAAAACAGGGAAATAGCATTAGAGAGAAGGTCGCTGAACATGCTCTGCTCTCATCCCTCAGCCCGTGGGAATAAAGCACTTTCACACTGCCTTGTAAAATTCCTGCAAGAACTCTGGCACCTGGCTGCAGCACAGGCCATTTCCCCTCCGTAACGACCCAGCGTTCTCTTGCATTGCAAGGGAAGATTAGAAGTTATCATTCTTGGAAGCTTAACAAATTTAAATAGAACAAGAATTCATTTTCAAATCTAAGCCTGGGAACACTTACAGATAATTAATGAGCTATAGCAAACATAAGGAAAATATTAATTATATCTGTCTACTGTGTTCTATGAAGGAGGTGATTTAATTTGGAGACATTCTCGGCTTTCATTTCAAGTCTTACATATTTCTAGACCCAATTGCTACAGCAGGAAAGCACCTCGTTTTATTCCCTGTGGCCTTATATCCAGGTGCGACTAAACCAAGCACTTCCCTAAGTGATTTCCATGGGGAATCAGCACCATTTGTTTAAAGAGCTTCATTCTAAGAGGCATCCATCTATAGCTATGGCTATATGAAAAGTATTCACGGAGGACTCAGAAAGCTTTTTATGGACAGTTAGGCCCTCCCCCAAGGAAGGGTTAAAAAAGGATTGTGCCTAGGACGCACGTAGAGAACCTGTGGCCCTCCAGATATTGTTGGAATCCAACTCCCATCAGCTCCAGAAAGCATGGCCAAGGGTGAGGGATGATGGGAGCTGGAGCCCAGCAACATCTGAAGGGTTATGGGTTGCCAATATTCCATTGCCCCTGCCCCATTTATAGCAGCCTGGTGCGCAGGAATTTAGTGACACTTTTTGTCTCTATCTCTGTGCCAGGAAAAGCTGTATCTGCTTAATCTCTGCGTGCTAACCTGTTAAAGGGTACTGTAATAAGAATTTTAAGGTCTTAGATATATAATAAATGTCCATAAATGTATCAAGCAAACACCTACATAAATATATAAACCACATGTCTGAAGCAGCACAGGAAGACAGTCCTGAAACCATTTTGACTCCCAAGCTGACCAAATGTTTCTCTGCAAGGAGGGAGGAGGTGAAAAAAATGTTCCTTGTTACAGGAATTTAGTAATCACCATTTCAAAGGGTATCAGACTACCAGGAGAGACAATCAGATAAGGCATTATGGATAACCTGGCAGACAGGAAAAACAACAACAGTCAAATTTCTGTTGTAGACCACCTTTTCTGTGATGTAGGTATGATGTTTGCGGAGGGTGGTCTTGGGTTACAATCCTTCTGTGATGTATGCATGATGTATGGAGGGGTGGTCTTGACTCCAGGGCAGGGAATTTAAAATGTCTATATAAGGGCAGGCACACCTTGGTTCGGGGTCCTCCTCCTTTCCTGCGTGTGAGGGGAGCACCCTGTTGCAACAGATCCGGCTTACTAGCTGCTTTGCTTCTCAATATTCTCTGGTTGACCTCTGTTATTTTCTCCTACCATTAGGGAACCCACGTAAGGACTCTATATGGGCTCTTGGATACTCCATAAGGGAAAAAGGGCAGATTGTTTACAACACTACTTAAAAAGCAGCAGGGCTACTAAATAAATGACCCCTATAGCTGCACTCTGCTAAGGACTGCACCTCAGGAACACAGAAACAAAGGAAGCTGCCTTCTACTAAGTCAGATCATTGGTCCGCCTAGTTCCATATTGTCTGCACTGACTGGCAGCTGCTCCTTAGGGTTTCAGACAGGAGCCTTTTCTCCTCAGCCCTGTTCAGTATAATTGTTTAATTGACACTGAAATGCATAACATCTAAGCATTGCTAACATTGGGGTTTTTCCATGGCAGCATATTGAGAGCTCTCTGAGCTATAACGAGTTGATAATTAACTGTGAACGTTATCTACTCTGATACTGAATGTTTGAACATGTGATGAAGATGCTGAATTGGAAATTCACCATCTTGGAAAGGTGGTGGCTGGAGCCTTTTGTTCCCAGCCAGAATGAGAGTAACATGTCTCTCCAGGAGCTGCATAACCTTGGGGCCGGGATGCAGGCTAATGGAGCCAGAGAGAGAGAGAGAGAGAGAGAGAGAGCGAGAGAGAGCGCTATGTTCATCAACTCAGATTTTGTTGTTGTTGTTTAGTCGTTTAGTCGTGTCCGACTCTTCGTGACCCCATGGACCAGCGCACGCCAGGCCCAGGCACTCTTGTCTTCCACTGCCTCCCGCAGTTTGGTCAAACTCATGCTAGTAGCTTTGAAAACACTGTCCAGCCATCTTGTCCTCTGTCGTCCCCTTCTCCTTGTGCCCTCAATCTTTCCCAACATCAGGGTCTTTTCTTCTCATGAGGTGGCCCAAGTATTGGAGCCTCAGCTTCAGGATCTGTCCTTCCAGTGAGCACTGATTTCCTTCAGAATGGATAGGTTTGATCTTCTTGCAGTCCACGGGACTCTCAAGAGTCTCCTCCAGCACCATAATTCAAAAACATCAGTTATTTGGCAATCAGCCTTCTTTATGGTCCAGCTCTCACTTCCATACATCACTACTGGGAAAACCGTAGCTTTAACTATACGGACCTTTGTTGGCAAGGTTGGCAAGTCTCTGCTTTTTAAGATTCTGTCTAGGTTTGTCATTGCTTTTCTCCCAGCTCAGATTAGAAGTTATTTTATTTCTTGTAAGGTGCTGAGCCTGTGCCGGATATGCACAAGATATTGTATGGAATTATTAGGACGTATCTTTGATGTGTTTGTTCTATCTTGAAGAAAGTTCTGCAAGTAAAGCTTGGATTATATCTAATGGGTCTGGGCAATGTTTTATTAAAAAGGAGTCCCCTTCTTATGCATCCATTTGCTTCAATATTAATATTTGCAATAAGTCTACCTGGAGATGTTATCAGGGATTGAACCTGGGACCTTCTGCATGCAAAGCAGATGCTCTCCCACTGAGCTTCCCCATCACATTGCTCAGCGTGCAAGCTTGAGCAATTCTGGAAATGCCAGACTGCACATCTGAATTCCACATGTACATAGGGGCCAAGCAGGGATATTTTTTACCATGCCTTAGAAGAGGAAGGAACAGTCTGTCCACAAAGGGTTTTGTCTGTGCTGATATAACTGCTGATTTGCAACATCTACACTAGAAACCTCTTATAACTGACATAGATGGCAATCAAAATTGTGCTTGCCTCTGCTGGCATTCTGAAGTACTGGCAAAACATGATGAAGTTTTGGAAAAAAACAACACTTAACTCACATTCACCCCTAAATTTACAGTTCAGCTCCAGTGTAAGTTTGAGAAGAGGGGAAAAACATTTTCAAGTTGCACATTTTGACCAGCAGAATATTCCTGCCAAAACATGACAAGGTGTAAAAATGTGTTGAAATAGAAATGGTGAGTTAATGCTATACTTGACTGCCAGGGCCAGCTCCAGGTTTGAGTGGACTCTTCATAGTGCCATCCTGTGAAGAGCGATTGACTGTTCAGTAGGGTTGCCATATTTTAAAAAGTGAAAATCTGGACAGAAAAGTTGTTTGGCAAAATTGCAAAAAATTATGTTTTTGAGCTATTTTATATGGAAAATCAGCAAAAATGACACTGTCAACATGGGTTGCCGTATGTCCAGATTTCCCTGGACAATTTACCAATTTCTGCCCAGACACTGCTTCTGACCACAGTATTCCAGATATATCTGGGAAATTCCAGACGTATGACAACCCTACTGTTAAGCCACTTTGATAATCGCAGCTCTGTGAGGGGAATACAGGCCTCCTAATACAGTCAAACCTCAGTTGTCGAATGTAATCCATTCCAGAAGACCGTTCGACTTCCGAAATGTTCAACAACTGAGTATCAAAGGGTGGTCGGCAAAGTCAATGAAGAAAAAACAAACACTCCCTGGAAGCTGTTTGGCTTCTGAAAAACCAAAAACCGAAGCATTTACTTCCAGGGTTTCAGTGTTCGGGAGCTGAAACATTCCAAAACGGAGGCGTTCGGGAACCGAGGTTTGACTGTAACTCTCAGTACCCTTAACAAACTACAAATCCCAGAATTCTTTGGGGAAGCCATGACTGTTTAAAGTGGTATACAAATGTCTTTTGACAGCCTGGCCACTATTTGGCATCCTCCACAATGCCTTAGATTTACCATCGTTCCAGGGTGCCACCAAGAGAGAGACAGAGACAGACAAACAGAGGAAATATTTAAATAAAATTCTGCAAAGTGGACTTTTTCCATGAGACTGAAAAAGAGAGAGAAACATTCTTAGAAAAATGTGCTCAGAGAAACTTCAGCTCGTCTCTAATGGAAACCTCATCAAGGCTCAAATCCTCCACAGCATACAAGACATAGCTACTCTTACATTTCTTGCTGCCGATTTGATAGCTGACTGAGACCTAATCACCAACAAGAAAAACAGTTTGTTCCCTCTTGGGAAAACCAGAGATGCAGCCAGTTAATTTTTCAGCTGGGGACACAATAATGCCTGTTATTTGCAGCCAGTATGGACCGCTTTGCCTCCATCTCTTCCCTGTGTTTGCGACGGCATTCTTGACATGGTCTTGAATGAAATTGCTTAGCTGTAATGTTTTATTTAAATTATCTCATGGAAGATATCCTTATTTCCCCCTTGAGAGGACCAGAAGTAATTGAGCTTTGGCTGTATGATTTAAAATGGATTTCTGTAGCAAGGCACCGAGAGGGAGAGAGAGAGAGAGAGAGAGGGAGGTTTGAGTTTAGGAGGATGGCAAAAAGAGCCCTGGGAATGGGAGCTTCTGGTTCACTGTAATGATTTGTTACATTTTGACGAATTAACCCAGCTTTCAAATGACAGCATTCACATGACAATGCTCTGCGAAACGATACTGTGCCTATAGGGAGGATGGATTATGGGCACTTGGCTGCCCAATGAGTGATAAAAAAAACCAAACAAGCAGGAGAAAGGAAACTTGCATTTTGTTGGGTTGGTTGGGTTATTGAAATGAAAGCTTGTTGTCTTGTAATATGAGAAGTTTTTCTTGCCAGAATTTCTGCCTAATTCTAACTATGCTGGAGAAACTATGGAGCATGCTCCTGAAATGGGGGTGAATCAGGGAGAAGCTGTTCCACATTCATCTGGAAGGAATTTGCTGTGGCATGCAAGCAAGCCAACTGGCATTGAATCCAGAGATTCCAGACAAATCTAAAGCCATTAGTTTGGTGCTAATAGGAAATAAATTAATAAATAGTCCATCTCTGTGAGAATGTCAGGTTTAGAAGAGGTCAGGGCTCCTGCACCTTTAGTAGCCCTGTAGAAGAGAGAATTTGAGCAGGTGTAGTAAGTTGCACAGCTGCTAAAGATACAGGAGCCACACCTTCTTTTTATTTTATTTTTTTCGATTTTTTAATTGATTTTCCAAAATTTTTAAACAAACAAACAAACATACATCTTGACTGTACTTAATCCAATCTTAGTTACATTGTTAAGTGACTTCCTCAAATCCCTCTGGCTGAGTTTCAGTGTATATCATTGTAACAGTTTTCCAAAACCAAATTTCTCATAAAATTAACTTAATCACTTAACATCTTTTTTCCATTTCAGTTTAACTTTAAACATATTATTCTCTAACATCACATATTTAAATCCTAAACCTATCTGGTATTTGCAAGTTTTTCCAATTAAGTTATCTTAGCATATTTAACCAAATAGTCTTTAAATTTCATCCAATCCTTCTGGTACTCCTCCTCCTTCTGGTCACGGACTCTTCCAGTCAGGTCGGCTGGCTTCGAAAAGTCCATCATCTTCATCTGCCATTCATCCACTGTTGGGACTTCTTGTGTTTTCCAGTTCTTAGCTAACAAAATTCTAGCTGCGGTTGTGGCATACAAAAACAATCTAACATCTTTCTTGGGCAATTTCAGACCTATTATTCCAAGAAGAAAGGCCTCTGGTTTCTTAATAACCCAACTTCTTTTTAATTTGGCAACTTTATTTCCATGTCAATCTCTGCCATTTCCAAATACATTGTTGCTTAGCATTGCAATTCTATGCATGTGTACTCTAAAATAAGTCCCACTGAGTTCCGTGGGAATTCTTAATGTAAGTGTGCATAAGATAGCATCCTAAATCTATTTTTGTTTCTTAGAGGCAAGAAACATGCATGTATTGTGGTATGTCTCTGAATACCAGTTGCTGGGGGGAAAGTGAAAGAGGGCTATCGATCTCATGCCCTGTTGAAATCTCAGAAAAGTTCACATAGTATACAGGGATGACCTGCTACAATCTGTTTGTTTTGCTGATGCTCTGGGTATGTTGCTCAAAAATAGTGGTGAAAAACAGTTTTCTTAGCATTCAGATGTGTTCCTACTTTGGAACAACTTAAGTATGACAGCTAAGTGTGTGTTTTGTTTGACGAATTTACTCAAATTTGTATAATCTGTGTAATCTACTCAAAGGCCTTAGTAATGGCTTTGATGTCTCTTTTCCCTGGACAATGAATACACTCTTTCTGTGTGCCTTTAATAAGATATTGCTTGAAGCATCTCATTATCTGGTCTTTGAATCTCACAATTACACTGGAGTCAGTTGTGATTTGCTGTTGTTCCAAATATTACAATTGGCAGCTGGAGCAAAGACATACTGAGTACTGTGTTTATCCCTCTAAAATGAACAGCTTTTCTCATGGCTCTAGAAAATGTCATGGCCAAGGCTGCCAAAGGCTATAGAGAGAAATGGCTATTCTGCTATATAGTGCTTGGTTATGGACTAATCTTTCCTCCTTTGTCACTCTGCTGTGAGATTTACTTTTGAATATGCACAGGACTGGGATGTTTGAGTTATTATTTTTCAACATTTAGAATTTTCGAAGGGGAAGAATGCCCACATTTTGGAAAACCGGAGGTCTTCTTACATATTTGTTTCCAGCGATTTTGAAACCTTTCCGGGATGGGTGAAAACCAATTCTAGGGATTTGATACTGGCTCCTGGAACTGTAACATTTCCAGGAGCCCAACTTTTCTCCATAGTGTCTGGATCTCAGATATTTGATGCCTGTGTCTGAGGATGGTTTAAGTATCCAATGTTTATTTGCAAGGGAGGAGGATGGGGGGAGAAAACCGGACTGAGATGACTCCACCTCCTGTGACCTCCTGACTTCTCGGACTCAGCTAGACCTGGTAGAGGAAAAGCGATTTATATGTGTTGTATATGCGATATAACATTGTGCCACCAGAGGGCGATGTGGAGTCCCATTTTTGTCTACCTGTTTTCCCTGTTTAAATTTACAACACTTTAAATTGAAATGCTTCTTTGATGTGTCTAGATCCAGCCCTCCTCTCATTAACTGCCTTGCCCATTGCACCAACAGCTCTGCTGGGCTGTGTACACACTTTACCAGGCATCCCCAAACTTGGCCCTCCAGATGTTTTGGGACTACAACTCCCATGATCCCTAGCTAGCGGAACCAGTGGTCAGGGATGATGGGAATTGTAGTCCCAAAACTTCTGGAGGGCTGAGTTTGGGGATGCCTGCACTATACCTTTAAAGCACAAAGCACATTCTTTCCCTCACGGAATTCTGGGCACTGTAATTTACCCCTCACAGAGTTCTAATTCCTATCAACCCTTAACAAACTACAGTGCCCAGAATTCTTTGACTGGGGTGTTTTGCAATGTACTTTAAAGGTGCAGTGGGGACACTGCCTTAGTTTCCAGCCACCCCCATTTCTGAGATTGTACAACAATAAGGTGTCATTAAGGTTATTTCCATGGGTTTAGCCAAGCGGGGACAGGGGGGGCAGCTGCCCTCCCCAAATCAATGAAAATCTGAGGTCCTGCCCTCCCCAACAAAAATCCTGGCTACGCCCATGGCTATTTCTTCATTAATGATTACCCAGTGATTTTATATATATATAATGTATTTCTTTGAAGATACTCTAATGATTATGTTAGCTTTCAGCAAACTCCAGGAAGCTCTTATGATTATGGATGCGGATGCCATTAAAATGTTCTCATTCCATTGATTTAGAGCCTGTCTTTTAATGAAAAATGCCATCTTTAACTGTCTTCTCTCTATATATATATACATACACGTACATATATATCATTATCATTGAAAAGAAAACTATGGACATATTAATGACTTATTTCCATCCTACACTGCCATCTGAAGATTAACTCTGTGAAAAACTATCATTTGTAACCATGTGCCATTGCCTGATTTAATCTTTCATGATGTCTTTTCACCTCCGCCAAGCACCTGTCGGGTCCTTATGACTGCTGGGGATGATGATTCAATAGCTCTGGATGAAGCAAGGAGTGATAACAAAGCGACTGGATATTCTGGCACTGAGGTTTGGGGATCCTATTGCAGATCATAAAATTAAGATGCAAATAATTAAAGAATCCCCGTGACGGGGTGAGCTCCTGTTGCTCGGCCCCTGCTCCTGCCAACCTAGCAATTCGAAAGCATGTCAAAGTGCAAGTAGATAAATAGGTACCACTCTGGCGGGAAGGTAAACGGCATTTCCGTGTGCTGCTCTGGTTCGCCAGAAGCGGCTTAGTCATGCTGGCCACATGACCCGGAAGCTGTATGCCGGCTCCCTTGGCCAATAAAGCGAGATGAGCACCACAACCCAGAGTCAGCCACGACTGGACCTAATGGTCAGGGGTCCCTTTACCCTTTACCTTAATTAAAAAATTGGGAAGGAGTGGGGAACAAGATGTGAATAGTTAAAAGATTGGGTGGGGGGAGTGGAAGCTGAATTTTCAGGAGAACTATGTGAGAAACCCCATATAAAATCAGTTTCACACCCTGCTACTAATAGTGCCATTTCTGACACTGACTTCAAGTGCTTTCGTTTCAGCATTCAGCTAGAGTTATATTCCCCTCCACCCTACTCCACATGTCTGTGACATTTTTGCATGTCCTTTTGACATCTGATTCACAGGATAATGTTGGAATACTTTTCTCACTCATGAGAATTATCTGCACAATCCACTGTTAATCTGGAAGTAAGTACCATGGTACTCCACTGGGCTTACTCCCAGGTGAGTGTGCATAGGATTGCAGCCTACATGGAATACTGTGTACAATTCTGTTCATCTCAACTCCAAAAGGCATCTGTTTGACCACTGTCAGAAGAAGATGCTGGATTAGAGGGGCATTGGCGTCACCTAGCAAGCGCTTCTAATGTGCTTGTAACTTATATTGGCCATAGCAACTTCCATGATCTCCAGTGTTTCAATCTCTGCTGCACTGAGAGAAATACTGTAGCAACTCATCTATGACACCAAGAATGCCCCAAACAGTTTCACTGGCTATTTGTTTGAGTCCATGCCAAGCAGCTGACCTTTAAAGCCAAGAGAATACATCTCTCCATATAGTTCCACCTGCCCTTTAAAATCTATGTAAAATCCTTGAGAATGAGCATGAAGGCCTTTTCAGTGATGGCTCTGACATGTAAAGTGCCATGTGAAGAAAATCTAGTCTGAGGCCAAGCCTAGAAACCATCACTGCAAACATTTGCATTTGTCTTCAGTGGGATTGTCGGATTTTGTTGTAGACATGACCTGGCTCTGATAAATTCATTTGACTGTTCTTGGTTTCTATGAACTTCATTGTTTGCATTTCGCTTTTGTGCAACGTGAGCTTGATAATGTAACTGATTAGCATGTAAATGTACTAAACGAAATAACATCCTGAACTGTGAACATTGCATTGCTTTCGGAGTTACATTTGCAATAGCCACCGAAAATAAATCCACATAAAGATTCATGGCACATAAGTGTAAAAATATGCATTTGTAGACATTAAGAAAGGGACGTGGGTGGCGCTGTGGGTAAAACCTCAGCGCCTAGGACTTGCCGATCGCATGGTCGGTGGTTCGAATTCCCGCGGCAGGGTGCGCTCCCGTCGTTCGGTCCCAGCACCTGCCAACCTAGCAGTTCGAAAGCACGTCAAAGTGCAAGTAGATAAATAGGGACCGCTTACCAGCGGGAAGGTAAATGGCGTTCCGTGTGCTGCGCTGGCTTGCCAGATGCAGCTTGTCACGTTGGCCACGTGACCCGGAAGTGTCTGCGGACAGCGCTGGCTCCCGGCTTATAGAGTGAGATGAGCGCACAACCCTAGAGTCTGTCAAGACTGGCCTGTACGGGCAGGGGTACCTTTACCTTTACCTTAGACATTAAGAAAATGCACATCTTTCCCCCTAGTCCTTCACTGGGACACACCAGCTCCCATAAAGGAGTACTGCTCTAGTCATGGTTGTTTTCTAGCCCAAATAAACAGGCTGGCTATTATATTCATATAATAAAAGTCCTGGGTTCCTATTTTCACTTTTGATTAATGTTGAAGGATATGTTTGGTTTCCACATATCCTTGCAAAACAAAGCGTTATCTTACTGAGATGGAAAATTATAGGGCTCTCATTGGCCTCCTTTACCAGGTCCAGGAATGGACATAATTACTTTGCCACCTACAGCCAGTCAGCAGGAACGCAATTATCCCAACTCCAGATGCAGAGCAGTTCCAGAAACCCTGCTGAGAAAAGGCAAAGAGCCTAGTAATTAAAGTCATCATTAGATAAAGCAGAGATTACA
The DNA here is from genome assembly GCF_964270895.1 of Podarcis filfolensis. NCBI lineage: Eukaryota > Metazoa > Chordata > Lepidosauria > Squamata > Lacertidae > Podarcis > Podarcis filfolensis. The sequence continues at coordinate 65,568,230 of NC_139609.1, forward strand.
CAGCAGCTATCAAAAGCTCCCGGCTCCCACAACTATCTCAGTCCCATTCAGGCGCTGGTTTCACTCCAAACTCTGCTGGATTTCACCACCTTGATGGCTGCTACCCCCAGGAGTCTATAACCTGAAGCGTATGTAACCTGAAGCGTATGTAACCCGAGGTACCACTGTACTTTTAAAATACCAGACATTATAATTCTACAGCAAACCAAGTTATACATGATGCATTTTATGTCCCCAAAGTGATTTTTGATATGTAGAGTGCTAAAAATTTCAATTTTCTTTTCAATTTTTCTGGAAAATTTATTTTTTTCTGGTAAATCTCTGCAGTCCCATGACAACTAGCAGTTAGAGCAGAGTACTCTTCATAACAGAGTTGGGTGGAGTGGAGCAAATTCCCTATACTTCCATCTCTGGCTGATGGAACCATGATTGGGGCTCCTAATATTTGTACAATGGAACATAGGAAGGTACCCTATACCGAGTCAGAGCATTAGTCCATCTAGTTCAGAATTGTCTACACTGACTGGCAGCAGGGCTGTCTTAAGCATATGCGGCACCGGGGTGCAAAGATCTGCCCAGTGCTTCCCCCCCACCAGTTGCCCAGTCCCAGGCATGCAGGAGGGCGGAGCCGGCCACCTACCTCAGTGTCTCATTGGCTCAGTCGCCCCCAAACTTGCAGCAGCAGAAGAGCCCGTTGCAGCGCTCCGACTGACGGACGAGCTCTTCCCTGGACTCAACTCTCGGGCCCCAGACTCTTGGCCTAGTGCTTCTGAGGGCCCGGCGCCCGGGTGCCCCGCACCCCTAGCACCTATGGGTAAGACGGGCCCGACTGGCAGCAGCTCTCCAAGATTTCAGGCAGGAGTATCTCCCAACCCTACCTGGAGATGCCAGGAATTTAACTCAGGACATTCTGCTTGCAAGGCAGACACTCAACCACCGACCTATCAGTAAACAATGATGTGAAAATAACTGGAAAATACAGAATGAGCCTGTCATACAGATTACATTCCAGGGAGCAGCTCTCTTAAGCAGCATAAAAATGATGCTCTAGTTAGTTAAAGCGATCAGTAGTAGAATAAATTTATTTAGCTCATTTATGAAAAGGAGATGCCTTGTATCTGAGCAAAACCTTCCCTGCTCCACAACCACTGATTTAATTAAAAAATCAAGAGTCATTGGGAATCTCCTCCTCTCTCTTATTCCTTTCCCATCCCTGATGGCAGTAGAATTTATTTATTTTAATGGAAAAACGTGAGAGCACTAATAGAACATTTAAAAAATGTTTTTCACCTCAGTAGCAATTAACAATCTAGAAAGTGTTTACACCTGTGAACTTGCTTTGTAAGCTGTTCCCTTTGCAGAGGTTTCCTGTAGCAAGTATCTTGAACCTTTTCATGCCCAGGACCCACTTTTAACCCAAACATAAATTTGGGGACCTAGTTCTCAAACAGTTATGGTATATTTGCATGGTGGTAGTGCTCCTTTTGCAACCATCCCCACTAGTGGGTCCCAACCCACCTGTTGAAGACCAGTACCCTATAGTATATGTTTGTGTGTCCTTGTGTGCATACATACTCACATCATATCATGTGATCTACCATTCGTTCCCATCAACCACTAGATAATACTATACAATCCAGCTTTACTTAGTACTTCACCCAAGATTAAAGCTGAAAGACTGCAATGTTCCATAACAACAACAACAACAACAACTTTTTTATACCCCGCCTATTTGATTGGGTTGCCCCTGCCACTCTGGGTGGCTTCCAGCATAGTAAAACATTAGACCTTAAAAAGCTTCCCTATTCAGTGGAACCTCGGTTTTTGAACATCGCAGAAGCCGAACAATTCAAAATCTAAATGCTGAAAACCCGGAAGTAATTGCTTCCATTTTAGAATGTGCCCCAGAGGTTGAACGGTTTCTGAAGCACATTTCTCCATTTTTTCAATGGATTTTGTCGACTGCCCATTGATCCTTGGTTTTCGAATGTTTCAGAAGTTGAACAGCCTTCCGGAACACATTACGTTCAAAAACCAAGGTTCCACTGTACAGGGCTGCCTTCAGATGTTTCCTAAATGTTATATAATTACACATCTCCTTAACGTCTGATAGGAGGGCATTCCATAGGGTGGGTGCCACTACCAAGAAGGCCTTCTGCTTCGTTCCCTGTAGTTTCACTTCTCTTAGTGTGGGAACCGCCAGAAGGCCCTCAGTACTGCATCTCAGTGTCTGGGCTGAATGATAGGGTGGAGATGCTCCTTCAGGTTTACAGGTAAAGGTAAAAAAGGTATACAGGTATATAGAGTCAAGGCCATTTCAGGCTTTGAAGGTCAGCACCAGCATTTCAAATTGTGCTCAGAAATGTACTGGGAGCCAATGTGGTTTTGGTGGCTGCTCCTAGTCACCAGTCTAGCTGGTGCATTCTGGATTAATTGTAGTTTCTGAGCTCTCTGCCTACCCCTGGAATCTGTGTCTTTTGTTTAAGGAATGGGATAGATCTGGGTTACAAAGCCACAGAAGCTTACATTTCTTCTTTAACTCAGAAACTCAGATGTGTTGCATGCTATCTGTAGTACAGACTGCAATTTCCAACATGGAACTGTGGCTACTTCCAGATTGTCACTATTCTGGGATCACAAACCAGCAAATTCAGGTTGCAATGTTAAAGTTGGCTTAAGCTCTTGCACGACAAACCTGCTTGCCTCCCAAACTGAACTAGTGGGACTCGGGAGTAGGCAGGTGGAGTGGTAGTATTGCAAATCACATAGTGCTCTGAAGCATTTAAAATAGTGTTGGGGAAACACATCAGATGTTGTTTGATTGCACCTTCCATCATTCCTGGAGCATGGGCTGTGGTAGCTCAGCCTGGTGAGAGTTGCTGAAAGGAATCCAATAAATCTGGAGGGTCACAGGTTCACCACCCCTAATTTAATAGCACTGGCACCAAAGGCCTGAAAAGTCTGCCCTGAGAAGTGATGTGTATTTTTGATGTGCTGTTGCTATAATCATAGGGGCCATAGGCTGGTCATAGTAGGTTCAATATTAGAGGCAGTATGCCTTTGAATATCAGTTGCTGGAAATCATGAGTGGGAGAGGCTATTGCACCCATGTCCTGCTTTGAGCTTTCCATGGGCATCTGGTTGACTACTGTGGGAGACAGGATGCTGGGCTAAATGGCCGGATCCTGCAGGGTTCTTAATCTCAATCCAGTTCAGCATGCTGGCAACCTAAATGGTTTGGGACCAGGATTACATCCCCCTTCATAATCTTGCCCATCCAAATGATCCAAGGGGAGGTTCTCATTCCTGTTTCACCACCACCAGTGAAGGTGAATGCATTTGGTAGCACTTTCTATGCCAAGATGCCCAGGGTTCCTGGAACTCCTTGACTGAAGATGTCCAGAGAGTCTGTTTTGTCGCCAGTCATGAAAACACAATACTATTTTGCTGAAGTTGGAAAACCAAATAATTCAATTGCTTGTTATTATACTGTTATGTCCTGCTGTGCTACTTGATGATGTTTTGAAAATGTAGATATTTTTATTATGCTGTATGTGTGTTTTTAATTAAAAATGGATTTTTTTAACAAAAATAATAATTGTTGTCAGCCACCTTGTAATTTCTTTGGAGCTGAAAGTGCAGAATCAAAAAGTTCTAAGTAGACTACTTATGCTAGGTATGCTTCCAAGGTGGAAGATGAAAAGCCAGCTGTAAAGGTTACTAGTGTAGCAGTCCTTGAAAAATGGCACCTGGCAACAGAATACTACTTAGGGGGTGGGAAGAACTGGAGTCAGATGACTAAGAGCAGCTACTACTGATTGGAAGGCTTTTGGCACCACAATTTCTGTGTCAACTGAAGAGCAAGAAGCATCAGGAGCAGCCTATCAGACAAGAAAAATGGATAGTTACAGCCGGGGGTGCCAACTTGAATAAAATATTTGGGAGTCCCAGGTAAGCCCCAGTCACATGACCCAGTGTACACACACCATTTGAATTGCAGTGCCCATCAGCTGGGGGGACAACCCCCTCAAATATTTTGTTGGGGGACAAGCTCCCTCAGCCCCTAGGAGCTGGCTCCTATGATTATATCTGCTCCCCAAAGCCATCCTCCAACTGACCAAAAGCCATCTGCTTATCTGGATTAAGTCTCTGTGAAAAGTTCAAAGAACAGGCAGAGAAGAGGCAAGTATTTCCATATCCATTTGTAACAAATGCTATTAGGATTTGGATGGCTACCCCTCCCCCTCCCACCACCACCACCACAGGTTTGACAGGCAAGGTAGTTCTAAAGTTCATGTATACTATAGCCATAATCTTATAATTATGTAAGAAAACTGTTACATAAGCCAGATCACTTATTGACATAGCTTCCAAAGAGGGAATAAATTACTTTACCCTTCACAGTTATTCTTACAAATTTGAATCTAGCACTTCAGCAGATGAGCAGATGGAAGGAACTGATGTTTTGGGCATGAATTGCCATAAACTGAGTTAGAATTGCTTCCACTGCTCACAGTTCTTTAACACATAGCAACTAGCTTAGGTGGCTTTTAAAAAAGGATGCAACAAATTCACAGGACGTAAAGCTATCCATTGCTATTAGACATGAACCGCCATAGTTAGCAGAGGAAGATGATGGAGCAGCCAAAACATGGTGGAGGGCTGTTGTCTTCATGTCCACTCCTCATTGTGGGCCTCCTGGGACTGATCTGGCTGGCCACTGTGGAAAATATCAAGTTGCTGCTGTAGACGGATCTTGACCTCAAAGGAAGCATATCACACCATATCGCACAAAATATTGCACAAAAGCAGAGGAAATGCTTTTCCTGCTTCCCAAGAGCTCATGTTCCCCATGCAATGTGCTATCATAAAGCAAGCAGATGCCATTGCAATTTCAGACTCTTCACATGTGGCAACATAGGATATGTGTGTGTGTGTGTGTGTGTGTGTGTGTGTGTGTGTGTGTGTGTAAAGTTTTTCTTCTCTACATGTGTATTATGAAAATGCTGTAATGTGTGAAGTGGACCTGAACAATCTTCTGTAGTTGCATGACTTTGTGCCTTTTCATATTGCAACCACAACAGAGCGGGGGATATCGTTTCAACCTCAAGCACTTATTCCAGTAAATAACTCTGTTCCTTTTAGCACTATTTCATGCATTTGTTCAGCACGCAACTCAAAGGTCGATGTAGATCTGCTACAGTGGATCTTCCCACTAAAGGGAAGTGTCCTCTTGGTGACAGATCTCACCCAGCAGAGCCAGGGGGTGGCTTTGTTTTGCCTCAGTTAGTCAGATTTTAAAATAGATTTCTCTGCAGAAGTAGATAGGAAAGGGCATATGAGGACTCCACATTATTACCACACAGGAGGAAAAGATAGCTGAATTGTCTCTGCCCTGCAAGTTTCCCCCAAACATTACATCATTAAGAGTTATCTTAATTATTGTGTTGTCCAGTCAGTTCGGTTCTTGTTTTCCTATGAGTGAGCTGTTGTCACTGACAAGTGTTAAATAAAGGTAGATGAGGAATTTATACTGCCTTGGGCTTCTGACTTTTTCCGAACATTTAGCACTCTTCAGCATACCTTTTGAGTGGTTTACCCTTTGTGGCCCTTTCAGATCTGCATACTATACACCAGTCTTCCATGCTAGGCTTCTCCTCTTTAGGAGAATGCTGGGCAGGGCGGGTTGTCCTCTTATATACCTGCTGGGATTGACAAGGCATCTGACCATCACCTGAATCTCATAGCTCTCCTGTAGCTGCCTCTGATTAGTTGTCATTTAACTCTTGGGGGAAATAATTAGCATCACGCATCATGTGCATGGAAGTTGCCAAACCAAGTAACCAACTAGAAGGATTACTGTTAATAGCACCAGTTTTCCTATAACATGATATTGCTGGCTAGTTTTGATGAACTGCAAAAGCATTTTTAGTTTGCTTTCTGTTACCACCCTGGAACTTTACTTTATTAGTGCCACTTTGTTTTGTATGATTCCTTGCAAATGAAGGAAAACAACTTTTCTGCTTGTATATGTTGATAATATAATTTTGGTTACTGAGGACAAACAAGATTGTACAAAAACAAGATTGGGTGCAGGCCTGGCCAGGACATAGGTGTCCTGACTGTGACAAAGGTTGCTTGCTTGATTAACAGCTGTTGGGAACTTCAAGGTCCCGGCTCTCCCTTATTATGGTCTTTGTACTGGACCTGGAGACTCCAATAGAGAGCATTCCATGTCAAGAAGGAGGGCAAGTGGGCACTCTATCAAATGACAGGGCAGGAATTACATGGAGCAGGGCGTTTTCACTGGTGGTGCTCTTTGTATGCCTCGCTCTTTCCAGACCTGCTCTCTTTTGGCCTGTATTTTGGAGCTTTATAATTTAGGAAGACTTTGGAAGAACTGGTTGACAAGTCTTATCAGTTGCTGACATATGAGCGGATTTTATTTGCTGCTATTCTGTGCTTCTGGTGCACCAGGGTTTACACCAGCGTAATAAAGTTCGCCAGGATGCCAGAAGGGATACAATTTATGAGCTTTCTCCATTATCTGCATAGCAGGGGGTGTTCAGTCAACAGTGCAAAGGTTGAGTTGAAGCATTCCCTGCTGGTTATCTGCTTTCAGCAATAGGGGTCGCCATTTTATAGTAGTATCCAATTGGTTAGCTGCCAGATTCTAGAGCTCCCTATTGGTGGCTCTTAGGTAATTCACAAAATACAGAGTCCATTCATAAAACACAGTGTACATTCATTTTTTTAAAAAAATAATATTTAATTTTTTACCAACCACCAAAACACAAATTATTTGTGTTGGATAGCAGGTTGAGAGGAGTTCCCTACCAGGAAAGACTTTGCTTGTGTGCTCAAGACATTGATTCCATAAAACATATTTTGTTGCATTGTGCAAAATATGAGCAAGCCAGGGCTGAACTGATACTACCCTTGCTGGTACCTTTCCCGGGAAAATCAGAGGCTCACTATGTCAGGTTCCTATTGGAAGACCGGACAAATGCTAGAACATTAGCAGTGGCAAAGTTTTTCTCAGTGGTTGCAAGAACAAATGATCCCTATATTCTGAACAAAATGCTTGTTTAACCTGGAGGTAGGCTGTATGAATTGTGTATTGCTTTGTAATGATTTGTTGGGTCTCTGAACCGTAATAAAGATTGATGATGAATTATTTGTGCTTCCTAATTTCTTTACAGTTTTGTTTTTCTCTTGATATTTGATGCCTTTTCTGTTCTGACCAGAAACTTAATTTTAGGGGTCTTTTTACAGACAAGGTTGGACCCTACTTTTCCATTCAAGGCAAACAATATATATATTTTATAATACAGTGTTGCCAGAGATTATCCTATATATTAATAGTGAGCTCATTCTCTCTGTGGGGTCCTCCTTATCTAGTCAAAATGGAACCATTCATTCACAAAATAGAGGTATGGGGGAAATCTTATGAGTATGGAAGCCTCCATGAATACAAAGGAAGGCTGAGCATGCTCAATAGTCATGTTTCTGCACACATCTCCTTTAATCATATACTGTCAGGGACTGGACTGAAGGGGACGAGATTTAGGAGGAATGGTAATGATCATCCCCCCCTTCTCCTGAAGCTTCCAGAGAAGAGGAAGGCAGTGGTTTGAGGAAGGTCACACCTCAGAGAAAGGCGAACAGAAGAGTTGGGAGACAGCGACAGAGCAGCCAGCTGACACGTTATCACTGGAGAGTATTTCTGACCCCCTTTCTCCCACAACCCAGCGTTCATTGTGAGTGCAAGAGCAAAGGACTCAGAGACAATTAGCCCCTGGCAGCCACTGTAAGGGGAAGTGCTTTTGCTAGAAAGGGAGGGGGAGGAGCTCAGTTGGAGCAATGCCCTTAACGGGAGACAGACTTCATTCCTTTGTTTCTCGCTGTGATGGTTGAATAAACTCATTAGTAAGAACTCTTCTCTCCCCTCCCTCTGTTTCTTGCTGCCACCGGGGGAGAGATAGAATTCCCCAAAGCCTGACATATACTCAGTTCTGGAAAGATCTTAATGTATAGGTTTTTACCAGCAACCTTTCCTGATATTGAGGATACAACCACATGGTCTCTAGTCTCAGAAAGTTTATTCAGGCCTCAGGTGAACATAGGATGCCCTGATAAATCTATAAACAAAATATTAACTGGTGGGCTCCACTACTTGCAAAGTTTTTTACTTTTATTAATGATTTTCGTAAGATCATATCTGATTGGGAATCTAGTATTATTATTGCACCCATTCTTTAGAAAGTTGCCAAGAGTGATCCCAAGAATTATTGCCCTGTACAATTTGCAGACCTGGGCAGACCACTCAAATATTACTGTGGATTTTGCAAGCTGGATTTTGTAAAGGGAAGCTTCAATTGTAGGGTTGCCATGTGTCCTCTCTTTCCAGGACACATCCTCTTTTTCAGGGTTAAAATTTGAGACAAATTGCATTTATTTGCTTTGAACGGCTGTCATAGCATCACAGCGTCCTCTTCAAAACATGGCAACCCTATACTTTTCTGCCCTTATAGGAGAGTTTCATACCATTGGTATTTAGAAAACAGTAGGCTACCTGCTAACTAGGCAATTTAAAATCTGCAGTAAAAGAAGCATACCTATTTTATTTTTATTATAGTTTTTAGCAGATGTTACATTGACAAAAATATTTAAGGAAAAGGGACTTGAGAAAAGGTCATCAAAATAACAAACAATATTTACAGGCTAGCAAGATATGGCATGAAAGCGTAGAACATGCATACAGAAACAAGCACAAAATTGGTGACTGTAATAAACAAAACTACATTTCAACAGCTTTCTAAGAATTCTGACATATCCAGCCTTTCATTAAAAGAAGTAACTTCAGTGATCTCTCTGGGAGAAGAGAGAAAGCTATAAGGAATTAAGACATCAAAAGCCTCCTGAAATTTTCTCTGAACTGGGCTCTAATAGATATATACTTAAAACGCATGAGCTTTGCTTGTAACATCCATCTTGAAAAGGTATATGATAAGCATCTTTAACATGCAATTATTTAATACATGTTATTAAATTAACGTATTTTTCACCCTATAGGACGCACTTTCCCCCCTCCAAAAATGAAGGGGAAATGTGTGTGCGTCCTATGGGGCGAATGCAGGCTTTCGCTGAAGCCTGGAGAGCGAGAGGCGTCGGTGCGCACAGACCCCTCTCGGTCTCCAGGCTTCAGGAAGCTGTCCACAAGCCTTGCGCGCCCGGGGGAGTTCCCCCCGGGCTCGCAAGGCTTGCAGGCAGCAGCCTGCAGTCCGAAGCATGGGGCGTGCTCCAGAGCTCGCCCCGTGCTTTGGGCAGATGTCCGCAAGCCTTGCACGCCCAGCGGAAGTTCCCGTGGGCTCGCAAGGCTTGTGGATAGCAGCCTGTTCTGGGGGCTGGGGGGGGAATAATTTTTTTTATTTCTCCCCCCAAAATATGAGGTGCACCCTATGGGCCAGTGTGCCCTATAGGGCGAAAAATATGGTATATTTGCTTCATTTTCATGTCTCTTCCCTGATTATGTTAACCTGCTTGAATTTCAGAAATATTTCAGTTTTTATTTCTCGAAGTTACTGTTAAACAACAAACTCTCTGAAGTTCACATAACCACACACCAACATTTCCAGACAAAAAGTTTCTACAGGGTGAATCTTTTAAAAGAGGCCACATGGAACATGTGTACTTTGTATCCACGGGGCCTCTTTTAAAGGACTCACCCTGTAATAACTAAATACTTGACTTCAAATCATGTTTGAGTTCCCTACCTGTGACTCTCAATATAACTGTTTAGATGATCCAGAAAATATTTCCGTTATATGTTCATTCCATGTTAGCAAACAATATCAACAATACTAAATGTAAATTTCCCTTAATTATATTTTTGGCTCTTAACATATTCATGTTCTTAATTAAAAAAAAAAAACCCTATTATTTTAAAGTAATAAAAACAATCTAACTGGTGTGGTTTTTTTGTTTGAAAAGTATAAAAATTTATTAGGGGTACTAAAGCTGTCATAGTTTCATAAGGGGGAGGTTAAAGGTGCAGAATCATTTAACATTTATCTTTCTCTGCTGGTGGCTTTTGTTAGTTGTGAGGAAAAAGCAACCGAAAGGGAAACCAAGGAAAATCCTTCTCATGGATATCAGGATTTCAACCTATCTGAAATTTCTCTTGCCTGGTAGAAGCAGATGTATGCAACTTGTATTCCCCACACAAGCCCTATTAAAAAAGGTCTAAATGTGAGTGGCAGAGTAAATAAATGTGTGGAGTAGAGATTAGGACTCCAGCAGCAGATCCATCCCTCAAGTCTAACCTCCATATTTGATTGGTTCTGCATACAGTGGTACCTCGGGTTACGAATTTAATTCGTTCCAGAGGTCTGTTCTTAACCTGAAACCATACTTAACCTGAGGCGCACTTTCGCTAATGGGGCCTCCTGCTGCCGCCACACTACCGCCGTGCGATTTCTGTTCTCATCATGGGGCAAAGATCGCAACCCAGAGCAACTACTTCTGGGTTAGCGGAGTTCGTAACCTGAAGCGTTTGTAACCCGAAGCGTTTGTGACCCGAGGTACTACAGTACAGTATACCAGCTGGAACTTAGTGTGAGTACCCAGTGGTGTAGTGTGGGTCACCAGTGTCTGAGGCCATGCCGGGGGACGGGGACGGGGATGGATGGAGTACACATGTGTATTCAGCTGCCTAATGTTGTCCATGTCACCCAGGAGATCTCAGCTGCAGATAAAAGTAAAGAAGAGCCGTTCCATTGTCTGGAGAGATCACTTCCTGGTTCGCATGGAGAAGCTGTTTTCAAAGGATCCCAGTGATGGAAGAGTGCAACTATATTGGGGCACCCCTGGTGTTGAAATTTTGTGTCCCTAACAATTTTGCTCCCAGGGCAACCACCCCTGTGGCCTTCCCCCATGCTACACCACTGTGAACACCATATTGCATGTACAGAACCTATTCATGCACACAATGAATGTGCAGATGCTCAGCTGCCAAGATGTTGGCCTTGTTTCCGCCCCAGAACATCTGAATAGTACTATGAATGTTGCCACAGTTTTCAAGGTAGAGTCTTGCAATACTGTTAGCACTCTTTTTTAGGCTTACTATACAAAGTATAACTCCTTATGGGTCATTTGCATTCCCCAAAGAGATCTACCCTTTCCTCTTCCTCCAATTTCTCAGAACACAGCAGAGGCTGTCCTTCCCCTCTGGGTGGTTTTATTCAGCTTTCCAAAGTCTAGCGGACTGTTTCGTATGAGTGGATACCATTTGCTTCTTAACCCAGTTCTCTTTGCCTTACCCAGAAAGGTCTCCCATCCACCTCATTAACACGACGAAAAGGCTTCCTGCTCTGGCTTTAATAATCAACTTTAGATCCCCAATTAAACAGAATAGTCCTGCTTATAGCTGCCCTTGTAGGAACTGAATCAGCAGAGATTTCAACTGCTTCATCCTAACTGCTGCTTAAATATTTGCTTCTTTGATAACAAGGCTTCTTGTAGAAGCTGTGCCAGCCATTAGATTAGCTTAAGAGTATCCATGTGAAATGCCTTTTAAGAGGGCAGTGGGGTTAACATCTTTCTCCTGACAGAAATCCTGTGCCTTTAATGTCTGCAAGGCAAGCAATAATGTAACAGATCCAAGAAAGCTGAACCTGTTGGATTTATGCCTAGACAGCAGCTGCCAAGAAAGCACACAGACACAGTTGTGATCATAAGCTGTGGCAGCTCAATTGTGTATGAAAGTTGTGACATGCAGCAGATTTGAAACAAAAAGATTGTTTTCCATATCTGGTCTGTAGAAACCGCAGGGTTTGCTGCTGTTATAATAATGTCAACAAAATGTTGGATAAGTTATTGCTGAGGCTGCAGGCAGGGCTGGCCCAGGATGTTTCACGAGTTGAGGGAAAACAGAGAATGCCACCTTCATCTTCATCTCTACAGCTCTGCCTCCTCTTCCTCCTCCTCTGCAGCTGCTGCCACCTGAGGTGACTGGACGTTGCCTGGGGAAGCCCCAGTGCATTGAAGGTGGCTGGGGAATAAAAGAAGACCAGTCAGGAACAGGCAGTGGCAGGTGGCACTGGTGGCCAACAAGCACAGAAGATGGCAAGCAGTATGCTCCTCGGATTCTGTATCTGCCGTCTGAGGCAATGGCCTCATCATGCATCTTGGCTAGGCTGGCCCTGGCTGCAGGCAGCTGTATACATAATATCAGATGACTTAAGGGGAAAAAAGTTTTGGAGTGGAATGGAGGCCAGCTTGGCCCTGTGACTATGGGTGCCCGGGGCTGTGGGCGCCATGCAGCGTGCATGGCATTGGCACCAAAATTTGTGGATGCCCAGCTCCTTCATGGGGAATTTAGTGGGTACTTGGGCACCCAGGGCTCCAGAGAATTGGCACCTATTCAGCCTTCAGAGAACACCATAAGCTGTTTTTAAATGTATTTTTGCAATGTGTGTTCCTTGGTGGATTTGTACGCCTGTCCCCTTAAAAATCTGTCTGGAAATGGGATGGGGTGGACTCAGTCCCATCCCCTCTGAGCATTTCAGTGGGTTTATCCATCCCTACCTGGGACATGGGCTGACACCCTTAAGGCTCTTCCACAGAGCTGAACAGAGGGTACCTATCTCCACTACCTAGGACCCATTTAAATAGACCTTGAGTGGTGAAGAAGAGTGAAACAAACATCAGAGTATATATTACGCAGGAGAGATTATACAGCAGAAATGAGATTAGTCTCTTCTTATGTCTTTGGCAGCTAAGTGCTGACCTATATGTGGTCCCTTGTGATGCTTGTGGAGAGTTGTTTCTGTCTCTTTGTGTTTAATTCTCCTGCATTATGAAGCTTTCCGCTCTTTTTGTGGTCATTAGTATATTTAGCGCGTCTTGGAGGTGACCTGAAGCATGTCCTTCGAATGTCTTACAGCACTGTTTGTTCTTGCTGATGTGAGATGAAAGCCACTCTGGAATTTCTAATTTCTGCTTTTGGGATTAAAATGCATCCTGACAAGGCACTACAATGGTGTTAGACATTGTAGTAATGGCTGAATAGAATTCACTTCAACACTCTTATTCTTCCCACTTCATTTAGAACCACAGAATTGGCTGCTATAGAGCATGGGTGCTTTTCAGCGGAGGTTTCCTCAGAGCAGACCCATTGCAATTAGTGAACATGACTAAGTTAGGTACATTAATTTCAACAGGTTTTCTCTGAGTAAAACTTAGTTGAATACCACTGCATGCCAGCATCAAGTTAGTACTATATTAGCTCAACCCTTAGTATGGCTGTTAATATTCCATGAATTTTTCTAGTCCTAATTCTGAATTGATTTCTTTATTTCTTTAGTTGTCATTTGATAGTCAGTATTGGTACATATAGTTAATTAACCAAGTCATATATAAAAAAATATCACCCTATTATGGATACCATGAGCTAAAAAGTAGCTGGCACATGGATTTAATAGAGCAGATAGCATTTCACCAATGAGAGGCAAGGGTGCTTCTACTAGGTCACTATTTTTAGGTGGGATTCAAGCACAAACCGGAAAATTCAGATTGCACAGTTATAGTCAAATGGAAGTTCTTGCACAACAAATCCACTTCCTTTCTTAGTTTATTTCTTGGATGTATTGTTGCTTTTTGTTGTTAATTGTTGGTGCCTTAGAGATTCAGTGCATCAAAAAGCCAGGTGCAAATATTTCAACAAATAATTAATGTATAACTGTTACAGTTCAGCTGCAAACATCTCTCTTCTTGTTCCATCTGAAATTTGCTCCATGGCTGCCCCCCCAAACAAGGACCAAAGCTAAAACTATGCTCAAAACAGCTTACAACATATACAAAATGGCATACCTACAAACATAAAAAGTAGGCATAAACAATAAACAAAACATCAAAAAGTACACAACCTAGTTGAACAATTTCCACATAAATCATAAGATCCGAAATAAAGATGTAAAAAATTAGCAGCAACAACAGCAACAACAACAACACCCCACCAACAAAACCCCCCAAACAATACCCTAGCTTAATATTCTGTTCACAGCCTCATCTTTTGCAGCTGGAATCAGTCAGGGACCTGCTTTCCCAGGCCAGGTAGAAAGAGGTTTCCAAGGCAGGGAGCAGGTCTTCCTGGACTCACAGCAAAGATGCCCTACCATAGGAGGAAAAGGCAGAAACCAATATATGGACTCTGCTTGTAGTTTCTAAGAGAGAGAATAACAGGGCCTTGGTGCGAACTTTCATGTGGAACTGGGAAGAAGATGTTTATAGCTGTCTGCTGAGAGGAAGTTCATTCCTGTGAAGTGGAGATTAAAAACTGAAGCTTTCTACTGAATGCCATGTTTGTTTCAACTAAATCCCAGATTACAAGAGAAATGGCAAAAAGGCAGAGATTTCGCAGAGAACAGATCCAGTAACCTTGCAGCCCATCAAGAAAAGGGGAGGATATAAAATGATATAATTAATCATTTTAGCTGGCAGCATCTAGACAGACTGCTAAGATTAGACATGAAGCTTCTGTGGGGGCTGGAACACCCTGAGCGGCCTCATCTGCCAAGCACTTTGCTTTTACTAAATAATCAGAGATGTTAGATCAGTCGATCTTGGACTCTTTGATGCCTTGGGTGGGAGAGCCATCCAAGGACATGATGCCTTTCAGGAAACTCTTCAGAGGAACTGGGATGTGTGCATCAGCCACTTCGGCTGGTGAAAGCCCAAGAAGAGGCAGCACCCATGTGGGTGTCCAGCCCACCCTGGCACCTCTGCTGCCGGCAGAGATGCGGCAGCGGTGCTAGCTTCCTGAGATCTCATGAAAACTTGTCAAAATCTCACCAGAACCCATTGTCGTCATCGTTGCTTTGCAGGTGCCACTGCACAACCCAGGTAAGAGAAGTCTCAGCGGGGGGCAGCGGGGTGAGGGGGGGAAGGGCAAGGTGGTACCTTCCCATTTTGTTTCAGGCAACGAGCAGGACACACTGCCTCCAGATGCATGACCATCGCCTGGGACGTACCTGTTATTCAGGGGTTGGCAAACTATGGCCCCCGGGCCAGATCAGGCTCACGTGGGTCCTAAATCTGGTCCGCGCCATGAAGCCAGAACCTGCCACGAAGCCAAGACTCCCAGCAATGGCAACGGAAGAGACTGAGCAGTGGCGGCGGCTCTGCCAATCAAACGCTGCACCTGATTTACCTCAGTGCAGTGTGGGGACATCTCTGCCAATCAAATGCTGTGCCTGGTTTACCTCAGCGGTGTTTGATTGGCAGAGATGTCATCACGCCACTCTGAGGAAAACCAGGCATGGCGTTTGATTGGCAGAGATGCCGCCACCATTTGGCCTCGGCCTCCTGCCACTGCCCTGGTGCTCCTGTGGGCCAGAGAGCAGAGTGGATGAGCTTGCTCTGCCTACCCGCTTCACGAGAAGCAGCGGCAGCGGAGGTGGTGGTGGTGGCGGCAGCCCCTGGGAAGGTAAGCACAGTGCCTTCTTTAGGCGGAGAGGAAGTCCGTTTCACACCACCACTGCCAGCTCTTTGGTGAATGAGGCAGGCGACAAACCGAAAGGTGGCTGGGGCTGGGTGGGTGGGGGAGGACTACTCACCCCCCTCGGCGTGTGCATAGGAATTCATTAATATATATATATATATATATATAAATAGTTTGGCCCTCCACAAGGTCTGAGGGACTGTGGACTGGCCCCCTGTGGAAAAAGTTTGCTGACCGCTGCAGTTATTCATGGCCCAGCCAAATTCAGTGTTTGTATCTTCACTGCAGGCATACTAGCAAGTCACAGGCTCCCACATGGATGACAAAAACTTTTACTATTAATGATGCTTCTTCCACCACGCCCTGTGGCAAGATCCATCTGCTCTACTGTCCTGGAACCAGAGTATCCAGTTCTTTGAGGTGTCCCTTGCATTGATCTCAACCAGACCTTTAGCAAGGGAAACTTTCCCCACCAGTTTATCTCAATTCCAGGAGATGCCACCCTTCCTAAATTAATTGATTGATAAATTAACCACCTCCCACATTTGTCCCAAGGTAATGTACAAAATATAATAAAAGCAACTAAAAACCTGTTACAAAACAGGACAAAAATAACAAAGGATAAGTTTTGAAAGAGTACAAAATGACACCTATGGAAGAGACCTATCGTTCCAGCTGAGATAGGTATATATATTCAATTGTTTATGGAAAGCACAGGTAGTGGGCACCTGTTGTACCTCAACAGGCATGCTGTTCTACAGAACAGGTGCAGCCACAATGAAAGCCCTGTTTTGAGTTACTGTGGAGCATAAATTTATGCATTTCATGCAGCTTTAAAAGGCATAGGAGCTCTGATCTGTTAGAAAATATAGATGTGTAGGATGAAGGAACCGTTGAAAGCAATATCTCAAATTTCCCCTTTACGTTTTCCTAAGATCTACACCATGCATAGGCAAACTCGGCCCTCCTGATGTTTTGGGACTACAACTCCCATCATCCCTAGCTAACAGGACTAGTGGTCAGGGATGATGGGAATTGTAGTCCCAAAACATCTGAAGGGCCGAGTTTGCCTATGCCTGAACTGCACTCAAGTAGGATTGAATTGAAATGCCAAGATCATTCATTACACGAATGATCAGCCTTTCAGGCATTTTCTGGCCTCTGTTACTCAGTCACAGCTATTTCTCTGCTGACTGTATTTTGTACATTGTGTATCCTTTTAATGTAGTCTTATTTTATTGTTCTTATATTAATATGAGAAACCTCTGTGGACTTTTGTTTTGAATGAAGGGTGGTATTTAAATATTTTTAAATTAAAAATAAAAATGGAGTTGGGAAGTGGTTCAGAAATGCTTTTGAGACACTTCTTAAAATATAGTGGTGTTTCCTTTTCTCTTCGTGACAGTCCAGACCGCTACAGAGGAGCAACACCACATCACTGCTGACAGCTCCTGATTATACATAGCATACATGGTGCAATCTCAACTGTAGCTTTCATCTTGCTTTCAGCCTGGCCTTTATTCAGCAGGCATAGTGCTTCCTTTGGCAACAGATGGCTATATCACTGATTCTATAAAAAATATACACAACTGCTGAAGACAAGCGATTCAAAAAAGTCATTTTATTAGATTGATGCTCCTGTTGCATGTGGCACATACAGAGAAAATTAAGACACAAGGTGTGGTGAGGAGCAAGAACAAATTAGTCTATCACTGAACAAAATTTCCCTGCAAAGTTATATACACGCTTGGAAAGTTTAGATCAGTGAATCAGAACATTAAGGTTGAAGTAAAGGGCGTTATTGTTGTTCAGTTGCTGAGCTTTGTTCTCAGTCTAGCTGAACAAAAATGTACAATGGCAATTTATGGACACTTCGGCCACTTGAGACAATATTGTTTCAAGTCAAAAAGCAAAACGAATCCAAATTATTACTTGAAAGAAACAGCATTGTTTGAGGTGCTAAATGTGAGGTGAAAAGCATTTTAAAAAATCCTTTAAGCAAGAAGCTTAGCTGCAATCTATGTAATAGTTAGGTCCCATTGAAATCAATAAGCATAAACATGGATGACAATGTGGTTGATTTTCTTGATCCCAATACACTCACTTTGATGGCAACTGAATTTGGCCAGTAACCACTAGACAAGTAATCAGTGTTTTCAAGTCTTTGATCATCTACTCATGCATGAGCAACTGAGTGCTGGATACCAAGCAGACACCCTCCCCCCACCACGGAAGCACAAGGGCTGGCCCAAGACATTTTGCTGCCTGGTGGAACAGCAAATGGTGCCTCCATTATACCTCAGTCAAGGTACACAGTACCCAAGGGTAGCCAGCTTAATCTGCTACCTGAGGCAGAAAATCCCACAAAGTAAAATTACAATAACCATACATTAAATAACAAAGAATTTGCTGCCCTTCTGTGACACCTAATGCCAGCTGCCTGAGGCAACTAAAACCTAATGTGAGGGCCAGTACCTTTCTTGTCTTTGATGGATCAGATCCAAAATGGTGATTCTTGCATAGAACTTTGCTTCCAAGCATGGATCACCTTTGCTCGATTATATCAGTGTATGGAAATTCAGAGAAAGCACGCACACCTTAGTTCCTGTTGAAATCAGTGGGATAGTAAAGTTTAGCAGGGCCACTCAGTTCCACTGATTGCAATTAACGCTAAGTGCACCCAACTTTCTCTAGCTAGTGTTCCCGTCTTAAAAAATTGCTATTGACCTGGATATTTATTCTGTGCAATGAAAAACTGATGAGAAATTGTAAACCTTTTATTTGGAATCAGCTGTATTGGAATATTTGAAAAAATTAGGGTGGGATTCACCTAACCAGCCCCGTCAGCCAAAGCCCTGTGTAAGGACTTTTGTTTGCACTTTGGGGATTTCCCCCACAATTGGGGGATTTCCCCCACAAAATTGGCTCTGTGGGGGTTAGGAGAACCCCCACTACAGCACATAGGAGCCATTCTACCTGCCAAGCTGAAATGCTTGTGCAGTTCGAATAACTGGAAGAGTGCAAAGTTGAATTTCACCCTTAGTTGTTATTTTCCCCACCAACAGAACAAAAAGGCTACATCTAAGCCAGATCCTCTCATGCTCTTTCAACCCTGTTGTTGTCCACATTGGCTGTTTGTCATTGGCCAGTGCTGCAGAATATGTTACCTGCAGACTGATAATGCTAGGTTTGGGAATATTGTCACCACTACCCTGCCTATTTGATTATTAATGCTTTTCTGATGTTACCAGCAATGGCTGTGACTGTTATGCTGCAGAGGTTGAAGGTAATGAATGTGCCAGTCTTTTGCTGAAGTAGATTGAATATCATCCGACTTTCAGTATTTGCGCTGAAAAAAGCACTTGCTAACACTTCTTGCAATCATGCTGTAAGACTATGGGAAGGACTATGCAGGTCTGCAGGTTTCCTGAGAAATGGAAACATAGGAAGCTGACTTATACTGAATCAGACCAATAGTTCTTCTAGTTCAGAACTGGCAGCTGACTGGCACTGGCTCTCCAGGGACATTCCCCGCCTTATCTGGAGATGCCTGCGATTGAGTCTGGGACCTTCTGCATGCAAGAGAGATGCTCTACCTCTGAGCTATGGCCCCAGAATATAAAAAGGCAATTGAGGAGGAGGACAAGGAAGTTCCCAGAGATGCCCATGTTAGTCTTGAATAATCCATATGGATACTGCAGGTGGACAATAAGAAATAAGAATGCAAGAACTAGAGGAAGTAGCAGAAGAGGAGAAAACTGTCAAAGGTGAACACTTTATAAGCTATGCAAGTCAAAATGGCACTGGATTGAGATTGCCTGCAATGTAGACATGCCATTATTAGCACCCTCCACATCAGCCCAAGATTAGTGCCACATGACACAATCTTGTGATTTTACAAATAAAGGAATTAGCACTGGAAGGAACTATTTATTTTTGAAACATTGTCAGAAAATACAACTTTCAACATTTCCCCCCAACAGGGGATCCCCCCCCCAAATTCAAGCAATAAGTTAATTTTAAAAATACTCAAAATGTTGCAGCTTTCAGTAATTTTGGCAAATGAATCATCTTTTTTAAGTACTGTATATGACAGACAAAATCAAAATGCTTCTAGAAAAACCTGCTAGACAAAATAGTTTTGCAAATCACAGACTCTCAACAAATATAGCTGTTTTCACTACTCTCAAGAAGAAGAAATATGGGTGTGAAATAGATCTAAATAGATCTTTAAAACAAAGAGAGAGGGGAAGAGATAGAGATTTTGTTAAAAATTGCAAAGCTGGGACCAGCTCTAAACTGCAGCAAGAATGAGCTGCACCTTAAGCAACTGAGCTCATGCAAAAGGTTCTCCAGAGAACATAAATACAGAAAAAGTGTTATTTTTTTCCCTGAGGAATTTGTAACTCTGTAAAACACATCAAAGGGCAGGCTGGGTTACACACAGCACAGACTCCATGAACATCACAGTATGAGTAAGAATTTTTTGTAATGTATCGCTGATCACAATAACAAGGGTTGTTCACATGTCACGAGGAGTCTAATCAAGGCCTTTTCACTTGTCAGTCTCATCCCCCTCCAATTTGTTTTCTTAAATCTGCATGGTTATCTGCAGAATGTCAGTGCTTCTCTACTATTTGTCCACCTCCAGACACGCACAAATATCTATTTTACAGGTTATTTTACAGGCCAGTGTTCCGGCCTATGTCACACTCCTCCAACTTTTCCCCCATCCCAGGCAGCCATGTCCAAAAAGTGAAAACCACACAGAACATCACCTTGGGAGACATAAATAACTAAGACAAATATGACCACAGAACAGTTTTGCTGCCTTTGTCATTGTGGGAACAAGTGCCCTCACTGTCTAACGTCCACTTCTTCTTCCATTCAGCCATAGAATTGCTGTGGAATTCCAGACAAGTGGCAAAGAATCAAACGGAAATGAATCGAAAAAGAACTTGGTTGAGTCCCATTGAATTCACCACTCGATGCATCATGGTGTTGGAGGCGGTTTGGGGGAGGGACAGGAGCCCTGGCTGTCAAAGCTGGCTGCTCGGCCATGCCACTGAGGAAAAGAAAAAGGCAGCAAGTTAGTGAACGAAGTCATAAACAAGCAGGGCATAAAAATGTACTAGCACCACTAATCCAGAGGTCTATGTCAGCTCAGGCAAAGATGGAACTCCAACACTAGTGGGATGTCCCATTCATTTAAATGGAGGGATGCACAATTGTGCTCTCCATTTAGTTGAATGAATATGTCCTTCACGTGCACACATGAGCTTTCACAAAAGAGTCTTAGAGCTGGGCCAACTGTGCATGCGAGCAAATCTCTTCATCACCATCAGCTTTGTCCTCAGCACCATGAGATATAAATCAGTGTCCTTTGAAAAACTCAAGCATTGATTACAAAATGGAAGGGGAAGACTTCCAAGGCACTCAGACGGGGTAACAAAATGGAATAGATAACAAACTGAGTTTGAGCAATCAAAAGGGCAATTTTGGATTTTAGTACCACTCTACGTGATACCACGTTCATCGTGGTTGTTCATCATGTTTACAATGATTACGCACATCTAGAAGTATTCCTGCCATCTGCTTGAAATCTAGTGAGATGGATGAAGACAAAAGGAACAGCAAGAGGCAAGAGGAATCGGGGGGGGGGGTCTATGTTAATGGAAAGAAGAAGACAAACAGAAAGAAACAGAAGCTGAAATGCACAAAACTATTGGAAATCAATCATACTGCAAAGAGAGAGAAAACATTCAAAAGAAGAAAACAGACCAACCAAATATCTAAGGGAAAAGAGTCCCATAGTTATGTTGCGGCAATCGAGAAAGGACATTAGCTGTTGAGAGGATGAGCACATGAATTAGGAGGTTAAACATGTCTAGTCAGAAGTAAATGCCATTGAGTTCAATGTGGCTAACTCCTCCTAGAGATGAAAGGACCTTTCAATTTTGGTTCTCTCACTTTCTCATTTTTCCAATCTTAAATTTGATTCTCAACATTTCTACAGCGATTTGCAGAAAATTCTTTTCAAAAACCCTCCTGAAAATTCTTCAACCCTTTAATGCAAATTTCTCCTAATAAACATATTTTTGTATGCAGCTTTGGCTAACGTATACTTTTCCCCCCAAGCAATTTGTCCTAATATAATGCAGCTTTGTATGTTATTTTCACTAATATATTCATCATTAGGCTCACTGTGACCTAATATAATGCATATTTGTAAACACTGTAAGCACTGCAAAATTCAGATAAGTGTAAATTTCAAAGGATGTCTATGTTTTGGTTCTTACATTGTTTCAGAAAGTGCAGATTTGATCAATTCAGCTTTCAATTTGATTCAATTCAGCAAACTGAATTGAATTCTTCCCTAATTCCTATTTCTACCATCTAGGTAACTGGGTCTCAGATTCCAGCTTAAGTTAGTATTAGAAGAACAAAGGACAAAAGGAGGCCAATAGAAAGAAATCAAGAATAATAACCTATCCATTTTTTGAACACTGCAATTCAAAGGGGTGTTGGTGCATTGGGAAGGATTCAAGTCAAAGGCAGAAAAGGATAAAAAGTAATTGTAAACAGTTTCAAAATATGCCAAAATGAATTTTTTACTCTGAATGTTCACCTCATAAGTGGAAAAGTAACGTAAATTGAGCCTAGAAGAAGAAAGTCTGTCAGATGTTAAATGCCAAATACCAATCTCAAATATTGACAGCGTTCCAACAAATGTTTTAAATTCATTATGTTACCATTTTCTTCCACTATTCATTGTCAAACATGAAAGGCCATTAACACTGCATATCACATACCAAATGCTAAATACAATTGCATACCTGCCAGTTATCAATCAGAAATATGAAATACTGACATTAAATAAATAGCACTGGGTGTCAGATACTGAGGATGAATAGCAATAGAAGATAGTTTTGTGAAGAATTTGAAGGGGCATGATTTAAGGCGGGGTAGGATACCTCAGGCCAGGGGGCTAAATGTAGCCCTCCAGGTCTCTCTGTTCAGCTCTTGAGGCTCTCCCTGGGCAGTGCCTCTACCAGGGAAAGGCTGGGTTAGCTAATCCCATAAGTCCAGACATCTTTCTAACATTCCCAAAGCCAGCATATGGGTTAATTGTAGTGTGGCAGTTAAAACCATAAACTACGTGCTGTGGTCTTTTTGGTTCAAATCTCAGCAGAGCCATGAACTCACTGGATGGCCTTAGGCAAGTCATCATCTCTGAGCCTCGGTAATCATCTCTTCTGACCTATGATATGGGGATAATAAATAATGCTGGCCTACCACAAAGGGTTATCGTAGGAATTACTAAGATAGTGTTTGTAGAACACTTACAGTATTGGCCTGTTTTTGTTTTTTTTAAGTTTGTGTTTATAAGCTGCTTTAGGAGGCCTTTGCCTTGAAATGTGGTGTAGTGGCAGAGTGCTGGACCAGGATTCGAATCCCTACTCAGTCAGGAAGTGCACTGGGTGACCCTGGGCCAGTCACTGTATCTTAAACTAACATACGTCACAGGGTTTTTGTGAGGATCAAATGGGGACAGGGAGACCCGTGTTCACCTTGCTAAGCTCCTTGAAGGGAATGCTGGATGTAACAATAGCAATAATGATAAGGACATTTGCTACGCAGGCGCTAGTTTTTAAAATAGTTTTAATTGCATTTAATTTTTAAAAGTACAATGCGCTTTTAGGTAAAGATTAGAAGGATTGCACTCATCATGTCATTTATTTAAATAATATGAGGGGGGGGGGGGAAATAACAGCCCTGGCATCAGTAAAGGCTGGCCTATGAGGGTGAATGGGGAAATGCCCCACCAACCTCAGTTTGCCCTCAGCCAGACCCCACCTGCCTGCCTTCTTTCTTACAAAGAGTAAAACTCTGCCTGTGATTGACTCTGGCTCCACCTACTGTTGACCTCCCCGTGTTCCACCCTACCACTTCCAATGGCCACGAGTCACCGCACCCTGCCATAGCATAGATTGCTTAGATACTGTTATGTCTTCCTCATATTAATCATGATTGCTAATGCAATTTTTGTTTGTTTTGTAAACCAGCACTCTGCTGTCAAGCCTTTGATCACCAAACGCATCATGAAAAATAAGTACAGCCAGCCACAGTCAAGTTCCTTATCTTATCTATGATAAAAGGCTGCTCTTACTTTGGCTTCAGTGTTGCTTCGCTTTATATCATGCAACTATTAAAAAACAAACAAATAAAGAACCCCTCAAACGACTTCAAAACTTAATCCAATAATTCTGTCAAAATTTAGCTAATGAAGTTTAGCAGGATCCACTTCCTAGTCATGAGGTCATTGTTCAAATTGGAAGACCAGAACAAGCTGGAAGTAAATGAAAGGCCCAGCGTGCAGGATAAGCACATTTTTAGGCACTTTAGATTATAAATTATTGGCAATGTGTCTTCAGGCTATGAAGTGCAATTTTAAGCATGCTATTCTCAGTTCTAAATTCTTGCCTTCTGACCTCTGGTGTTGTGTTAGCATTCAGGCAAGTGTCAAGCTTGTTCTATGAACACACGGCTTGTTCTTGATGTAGAACTAGGTACTTCAAAGATGTCTTTGGTATACTATCCGAAGCTCTGTGTTTGAATGCATTAACAGCACTGTTCTCCCACATTTCATGCAAACCCATGAAAGAATCCTAGAACTGTAGAGTTAGAAGGGAGTCCAGGGGTCATCTAGTTTAATCCCCCGCAATGCAGGAATGACAGCTAAAGAATCCCTGACAGATGGCCATAGAGCCTCTGCTTAACAACCTCCAATGAAGGTGAGTCCATCACCTTCTGATGAAGTCTGTTCCACTGTTGAACAACTCTTACCACCAGAAGGTTCTTCCTAATGTTGAGTCAGAATCTTCTTTGTGCTTTGAGACCCCCAACCACCCCCCAAAAATGAAGACACAGTGACATGGGATTTTAGTTTAAGTTACTGGACAAATTTTAGGCCACAACTTCATTGAATTCAGAATGTGAGTGGTATTGGCTTAGGCACTGGAATCATCCAAACTATATCAGACTCCCACCCGCATTGTGGGGAATCTGATAAAAGGGTGAAACACCGCTAGAGGAAGCCCTGCCGATGCAAACCGACTCGAGCTCACCCCCGGTGCCCCTGTGGGGTCCTGGTATGGCCCTAGCCCATACCGTGGGGCTTCGGACAAGACCCAAGCCAACCCCTGATTCCTTTAACAGAATACCCTTGAGCTTGGAGGGGCAGGTGATGGCCGCACCTCCCCTCCCCACACATTGCTGATCCAATGCCTAACTGCCAAACCTTACAAAGTTGTGACAATTGCTATGTGGTAGGCAAAAACCAAATGGCTCTGCCAGTCTGCCAGATGGAAAAAATTCCTACCAGGCAAAACAGACGACTAACAGCGTCCATAGCAAGGCCAACACACCAGATAAAGGGTGGGTGGGCGGGTGATCCGCTGCGTGAAGGCAAAGAGGTCCAGCAAACATCGTGCAGGGGTTAAATAATATTTCGCAGCCACCCACCCCCCAAGCCAAGCCATTGGCTTTAGGGACCAAGTGATTGCGAAACGACCAACTGGAGTGGAGCAGGACGTAGCTCTGCCCACACCCAGGAAGTGGGAGATGCCTGGGGGCCCAAGCGCAACGCGTACCCGCCTTGAAGAGGATCCGATTTCTTCTAACTTGAATCCATGGGTTTGGGTTCTACACTCTGGACTAGGAGAAAACAAGCTTGCTCTGTCATCCATGTGACAACCCTTCAGATATTTGAATATGATGATATATCACCTCTCAGTCTTCTCTTCTCCAGGCTAAACATATATAACTCTTTCAATCTTTCCCCCTAAGGCTTGGTTTCCAGACCTTTGATCATCTTGGTCACTCTCCGGTGCACACATTTCAGCTTGTCAATATCCTTCTTAAACTGTAGTGCCCAGAACTGGATACAGTACTCCTTGCCTTTCTGGGGCTTAAAGTTTACTTCATACATTATGTGGCAGCAAAACCTGGTTCTTGCACCCACACTATATTTCCTAAAGCATATGTTCCCCTACAAGCACAATGTGTAAAATAGACTGTAAAAAAAGGCACTTGCATCACAGCCCTCTGTTTTGTATCTCTGTCTCTATTAATGGCAGACGGCTACATAAAGGAACATGAATTTCCAAAGGACATTTCTAAACTCCCCCCTCCCAAAAAAACCCTCCAGTAACAAAATCAACCTCTCTATCTATTATTCATCACTGAAACAGGTATTTGAATTGGGCCTGTTTTTAAACAGCGATTCAGTTTTTCTCACCAAGTTGCAAGACTAAAGAGAAACATTGGTCTCTAATCATCTTCCTTAGACCTGGCTTTCAAGAAGGCCCAAATAACCCTAAAGGTAAAGGTAAAGGGACCCCTGACCATTAGGTCCGGTCGTGACTGACTCTGGGGTTGCGGGACTCATCTTGTTCTATAGGCCGAGAGAGCCGGCATTTGTCCGCAGACAGCTTCCAGGTCATGTGGCCAGCATGACTAAGCCACTTCTGGCAAACCAGAGCAGCGCACGGAAACGGCGTTTACCTTCCCACCAGAGTGGTACCTATTTATCTACTTGCACTTGACATGTTTTTGAACTGCTAGGTTGGCAGGAGCAGGGACCGAGCAACGGGAGCTCACCCCGTCGCAGGGATTCAAACTGCCGACCTTCTGATCGGCAAGTCCTAGGCTCTGTGGTTTAACCCACAGCACCACCAAATAACCCTAGGCCTGCATAAATAAATCCAGAGTGCATTCTGATAACATCATAGAGCCATGTGGTTAGCTTCCAAATCATAGATAAAGGGTGGGCAACCTCAGGCCCTAGGGACCAAATATGGGCCTCTGGGCCTCTCTATGTCACCCCTGGGACTCTTCCTAAGCCATGACCCTTCCTAGGGCAATCATGTTCCACGCTCTTCTCAGGGTCTTTTGCCTGGCTGGAATGTGTCCTTGAATTCTGATGATGCCTCTTCCTTGCCTGGATGGAGAAAGATGTGTGTATAAATGTCTAAGTTACAGCCATTCGCTCCACATGCTTTTGTTTCTGGCCCCACTGGCAGCTGGCCCCTGGAAAGTCTCCTTGGGCTGACAAAGTTCCCCAACTCTTGCCATGCAGAATCAATTTTCCAAGACAGGGCAAAACTGCAAATATGGAACCTGAACATCTGATACCTCGATGCTGGCAGATTATAGAACAAATAAAGCCCTTTAAAAACATCTAAAAACCAATTTTAAGCTCTTTGTGTTTAAAGGGAGCTTGAGACGCTGACAAAATATTGATTCCAACTGTGACAGATTCTCCAGAGAAGTTTCATTGCTCTAAATACACAGATGGAATTGCTTTTGAACAAGCCCTCTAGGGTGTCACCTACACTCATTAAGTACCTGATGTATTATTTTAAACAAATAAATGTCACGGTCCCCAAAGACTGAAATGGCCTTATTAAATTTTAGATCTATTTTATTGTAACGAGCTGATGATAATATGAGTTTGCAATACCAGATACAACCAAACTCATCCTCCGGAAATCTCTGCTAAGCCCTTTCCCCATCAGTGTCTGCAAAAACAAAAAAACAAAGAACAGGCCGCTGTTGTTGTTGTTTTTATCTCTTTGTTTAATATTCTCTTGTAAAATCATCCTTGTCTGATGGATACCTTGGAATATTTGGAGTGAGACAGCATCACAGGAGAAAAGGAGTGGGATGACTCTGCTACAGGGATCACTGCCTTGGGAGCGCTCAATCCAGGTGCTGGATTTTGCTGTTGGCAGAAATAGATAAAGGGTCATTGGTGGATGAATTATAGGGTACGTTTGTGCTAAAACAAATTAGCACTAAGGGGCTGTTTCAGTTTGCGTATTTAAAGGGCATACCTAAATATCAGTCTTGAAGAGTGTCAGACACGAAGTCATTGTACATCCAGCCCACATAAACCAGCAGTAGCTCTCTCACCAGCTCTACGCTGGGGAAACCCAGCCAGATGGGCGGGGTACAAATAATAAATTATTATTATTACGACGCAAAATGATGGTGAGACCAGTGCAGGGTCATGCAGCCCACCACCCAAGTTACTGATGCATGCATATTTTCCGCGCTTAACACCACATGCATGACAAATAGACAGCACAAGCAGTTGCAACCCAAATATTGCCTGAGGAATTATATTTTGGTTTCTCTCCTGGGTAAGGAGTGCAATTTGGCAAAGGTTGTGGCTCAGTGTTACAGGACATGCTTTGCATGCAAAAGGTCCTAGGTTTAGTCCCCAGCACCTCTAGGTAGGGCTGAAAGAGATTGTTCTTTGAAAACCCGGAAAGCTGCTGCCACTCAACATGGAGACCACCGTCATGTTTGGCAGGTGGGTGAGGCCATCTAGCTTTCAATTGCCTGATGTCACAATGATGTCAGGTGACCCATGTGGTGATTGATGGGGCTTCAAAGCACCATTCACTGCCCTCTGCAAGCAGGGGGAACAGCTGTAGCTCAGTGGAAGAGCATCTGGTTGGCATGCAAAAGGTCCCAGGTTCAGTTCCCAGTATCTCCAGGTAAGGTTGGGAATTTCGCCTGCCTGGAACCTTGGAGAACTGCTGCCAGTATTGAGCTAGATGGACCAAAGGTGCAACACAACTTCCTTTGTTCCTGTGATGATCAACTGATATCAGGTGTAGGGCAGGTAAGTTGTAGATTGTACAAATAGCCTGGCAGGTCAGATGGGGAGGCCCGAGGAGGCTAATTGGGATTATGGGCTGGAGATTTCCCATCACTGGTGTACGCAATAGATGGACCAGTGGTCTGACGTGGGATAAAGTAGCTTCTGCAGATAAAGGGCAGGTGAAAGACCACAGAAGGAAGACACTCAGAGCTTTTCCTGCCAATCATAAGAACATAAGAAAATCCCTGCTGGATCAGACTAACAAGCCCATCTAGTCCAGCATCCTGCTCTCAGATGTCTATGGGAGCATATAAGGAGGACCTGAATGCAACAGCACTTTCCCCAAACATACTTGCAAGCAACTGGTATTCAATAGCATACTGCCTCTGAGAGTGGAAGAAAAACATAGACATAATGGCTAGTAACCCCTGCTAGCTTTATTCTCCATGAATTTGTCTGATCTTCTTGATTAGGCAAGGATTGAACTACCTCTAACGAGTAAAAGAAACTAGGCTTTCAGAAATCCAGAATTCTCTTTCTGCACCACTTACTGAAAATAATGGTGAGATTTAACAACAGCTGCCTCGTACATGCTCATATAAGTGGCCAGATGTTTAGCAATGCCGCACGTGTCAGATGCATGTATAGTTTTATTTTCGGCAAAATTGGAGCTGCCGTTTTCTGAACAAAATAATGACATATGCTGAACTCAAGGGAACGCTGTTTTCTAGAGATTCATAATTGGTGCCCATCAGTGCTGTAACTGAGCAACCACCAATTGTGCATGAGGGTGTAATGGCCAACGTCTGTAACATCTGGTTCGTATTCTTCTTCATATTCTCAAAGGATCTGTAAGCTCTGCAGTGTTTGGTTTAGTGGTTCAAGGCTTTCACTTATTCATTTATTCACGAATGCTTCCTCACCCAGCATGACGCCCAGAGTTTGCCTTAGCAAAAGCAGATCAAAGAAGTACATTTTGTACTTGAACCTAAAGGTGGAGGCTTGTGATGGTTATTAACACCTGTGAAAGCTCACATTTAAATGAAGTCAGACCCTGCTTTGAGCCTGACTAGGCTCTATGATGGTTGTTGCTCCTCTCCAGGTGGTCTCGCTGCATCATGGGCAGCCTGGTGAAAGAGGACTCCCTGGTTCTGGTTCCCAAACCATACTTTTAAAAAATGGTTTAGATTCTGGGATATCCTTCCCTCTCCTATATGTGAAGCAGCAGCCACAAGCTGCTTCAGACATATTCTAAAAACTGATCACTTTGACTTGGCCCTCCCTGACCATAAGACTGGACCCAGTTTTATGTACTTGAGTCGCCTGAATTCCTGTTTTTATAGGCTTTTATGGGTTTGTCTTTTTCTTTGCTTTTTGCTTATAATTTCGTTTTAAAGATATTTCACACTGCTTAGAGATTTTGAGAACATTAACTGGTTTATGAATATGCTTTGTAATAACTAAATCCACCCATACTACATGGAACCTTAATGTGCTGAGATTGAAAACTGGGGAAGCATATTGGAGCTGGAAATGTGTTGAGTAGGGGTAGGGGGGAAACCTGCCTACCTCTTTCCCTTGGAGTCTTGCTAATAGCAGTACAATACACAGACCCAGACAGCCATAGATTATATTTACAGAAGATGCCAGAGCAGGGTGCTGTGAAAGGGTGTGTGTGTAATATTCTAGAGCGGTTTTTGGTTGTACTGAATAATCCTGTCAGCGTTGCAGAGCCTACTGATTTAATGCATCCTTACAAAAGTGGATTAGAGATCACATAAAAATTATTTAGTAGCATCAGAGGAGTGAAGGCTATCGGATGCCATGAATTATCCACCTCTCTTATCGAACAACGCCCCCTGATCTTCACTGTAACAAATTATCAGTTCCAGAGCACACTCTCTACCTTTGCCTGGCCATGTCTATACTTGCTTTTCATGGGCTCAGTCTTCCAGTTAACAAACTTTTCCTGAGCAAACATTAGAAATTTCTGTAATTCATACATTCTGTCTATTTTTAGCCTCCGAGTGGAATCCAAGGCTATGGCTTTGGGGACCCCACTAGACCCCTAATGGAGAAGCAAGATTTGTTGGGAGTGCTAATGGCGTGAGTCTTTCCATCTGGTGCACAGGTTGCATATATGTGTAAATAAAACCATACATCTTAAAGAAAAGTCTCCATTAACCTTCATGCGTTGGGACCCGCTGATAGACTGGCTGCACACAACAGTACCTTGGAATGTGCCACTGCCTAAGCTTGCACCAAGATGTGCTGTGGCTATTGAAATAAGTACCTGCTGGTGACCACATGCTCCTATCCCAAAGAACTCACAGGACATCTGGGTGGCATGTGTTGCACTAGAGAACCATGGTTGAAGCTTTGGAAATGTTGTTTACAGTCTACTGAGAAGCTCAAAGAGATCTGAGCTTAAAAGCAAATAACAATCTGTGGAAACAGATGCAAAATACTCTCTCTCTCTCTCTCTCTCTCTCTCTCTCTGTGTGTGTGTGTGTGTGTGTCTCCCCACACACTCACACTCATCTGGAGAAAATATTTGGTTCTCTGGGACAACAAGGTAACTTGGTATCTGTGTATCTTGTTTAATGGGAGTTTTTGCTCTTGTTCTAAATAACCTTCTGCTTCAGTTAAGGGTTTCCTTTCCCCTTCAGAATATGTTCCAAGCAGTTTCTTGTTTGCTTTGTTTACTCTCCTACCAAAACAAAACAACAGGGAACAAAACTTATTGGTGGATGCATAGCATACTTGTACTTGGAAGTACTTGTTCTAGGATCACAGCAGCTTCTTGTCCCTGATGGGATTGCTCCACTTCAGATCAACAAATAACAAGGGGAAAGAGAGCGTGTGGGAGGGAGATGAGGAGGAACATTGGTGTGTTCTCTGCTGAATCTTTTTTTTTTAAAAGAGTTAACATTAAATTGATAGTGGCAGAGCTAGTGTATCAACCAAATAGACATCTAGACATTGGCATCCTTATTTGCATCTGTATCTGGCTGTACTTTACGACTACCAAACACAATGACCCCATATCGCAGTAGTCTAGCTGATTACAGGTGAAGTTAGCCAAGTGCCGTGAATTTTCCTCAAGGAGACAGTTTACAGGGGGTTCAGTGTCAATCTGGGATTTCATTGGGTCCTAGATGGATGGTAACCCAGGCTTCATTGCTCTTCCTGTATTCCCTTGCATTGCAGCTAGGAACGTTACTGAGTCATAATTGTGGACTTTTTTGTGCATGCATCCTGCAACTGACTGAGCAACCCCAGATGTCCTATCTATTGAACATTCACCCTAGTTTGCTGACACAAAACTTACATGGAGGTTAGATTGTATCCAGTCTTTACTGAATCTTCATTTTAATATATGCATATAGTTTTACTTCTAACAATGTCTGCTTGCTTTTTATGATTGTTTTAAAAACGTTTTAGCAGCTCTCATTTTTATATGTAAACCACCTTGAGTCCTGTCAGGAAAAAAGGCGGGGTACAAATAAACATTATAATAAACATAATAATTCATTCTGATTTGCTTGCTTGGTGGTTATATGACTTTTTATTAACCAGTTCTTTATGTCACACTTTTCAGTGCATTTCCTCATCACTTTTCAAACCACAAAATGCCAGGGTGGGCTTTTGTGTGTGTGTGTGTGTGTGTGTGTGTGTGTGTGTGTGTTTAAAGCAGATTTGTTGCACTGGTGCTTTAATTTTGCAAAGCTACATTTCCTGGTATGCACCTGAATCCCTCCCACAAAATACTGTCAGTTGGAGGTGTACCTCCTGCTTCCTTTGCTTCTTTCCGCATTTGGGGCAGCACAATTATTGGTTTGCTTTGTTGCTTAATCTGTTGATGGAAGCCTTTGAAGATGGTATGGAAACTGTAGCTGGTGCAGAATTCAGGGGCCAGGTTGCTAACTGGGTCAAGAGATGGTCTGAACACACACCACCACTCCCGGCACAACTGCACTGGGTACTAATCAATTAGGATAGGAGGGTGGTGCCATAAGAAAAGGCCTGCTCAGTGGAATGCTCTCCCCAGAGAGGCATGCCTGGTGCCATCTCTGTCTGTTTTTAGGCACCAAGCAAAACTGTTCTCATTCATCCTGCCTTTGGATCTTAATTTCTATTTATCTTTTAGAAGGTGAGGTTGAATTGGCTCTGTTTTATACACAGTATAGGTGCATTTTAGGTTCCGTTACACTTGCTTTTAATGTTCATTTTGTAAGTCGCTTTGAGTTCACCTTTCTGAAAAAAGTGATTAAGTAATAATAGTAGGGTATTTCTCCTAGAAGCTGGCCACTAGAGCATCGTGTTCTGCAGATGTTACTGTAGATATCATATTAGATTTTGAACAGTTCTGGAGGCTGCAGATGACTTATGTACTTCTGCTTCAGCAAAGATCAGCTCCATTAACTCCTTCCATTTTACTCAGTTCTCTGCTTTATTCCCAGCTTCAAAGTCCATGGAAGTAGGCACGTTTTGTGCATTGCTCTGAAATTAAAAAGGATTAAAGCTGCACATTTGAGCTGGTTAAAATAAATTGGTCTATTAACAAGGTTCTGTGCAAGTTGAAGCCGGGCCAAAATGCTTAAGGACTGCTGCAGGTTTCCAGAGCCAAAACTTGGGTAGGGAGGTGTGCAACAACACAACCATACCAACAGTATCTGTAAACTTAACTCTTACTTTTATAGTATAGCTCCAAAGCCTATCATTGGGTAAGGTGTTCTTCAAAATTCACAAGATACAAGTGCAAGCTTCTCCAAAAATAATTTTGGCCTACAAAACATACATTCAAATGAAGTTATTAAATACTTTACATACCTCCTTGAAGGATTTCTTCACCTCTACTAGTGGGTGCCAGTGTGCAATTGGTTTCCGTGGGTAAGCCAGCATTTCATTCCAGTGGTCTCGGCCTAGTCCCTCAGCATTGTTTGCTACACGGCAAACCCCAATAATCTCATTATGGCCGACTCTGAAAGGGGTAACCACACATGGAACATGTTTTAGACATGCTTTCTTTTGCCACAGTGACACATGTAAACCCGTCCCTCCTGCTTTTTCCACCCTTCTTGCTGAAGCTGCAAATGAGAACAGAATTTTAATACAGCATGCCTCATAGGCAAATCAGACACATGTCTGCAAATGGGCTAAGGACTGTCCCTGGTAAATAGGGAGTGTATGCTGTCATTATCAAGACTGATCTCCATGTGAATCTTCACATGTGATCTTCAAGCATGAAGCTGAGCACGTAATTTATGCTCCTGTCCCCATCACCAATGGACTTCATGACTTCAGAGTCATGCTCTTTCCAGAGCCAATTAAATCCTAGGAACATGCCCTGCTGACCCAAAGGGGAAATACTTGAGAAGCAAAAAGTGCAGCTTGATATTTCTAATAACATGACTTGTCTCTTGCACAACCCAGTCACGTAATCAAGTGAGTCACACCATGGAAACTCAAGAACGAGGAAATGGCTCGAATGGGATTTAAGCATTACAGAGATTCCCTCCTACCGGTCATAATCCATAACAGAGATAAGCAGGCTGACTTGGTCCATGTTCTCTGGAGGGATATCAAAGATTATTGCCTCATTGTAGTTAGGATTAAGTGTGTTTCTTTTAATGGTGGTTTTCTTCTTCTTTAACCTCCTTCCATCACAGAGCAAGGACACCTTGACGTAAGGATCTGGAGAGCAGGAGAAAGGGAAAATGACAGCATTGATGAAAGGCATTTTCTCCTCCTCCCAGTATCCATGGGATCCCTGCTGCTCACATAACCAAATGGGATATGGAACATGTGGAAGCAGGAGTGGAAGAGAAGAAAGTCTCTTGGTTTGCATGCACCTAGGCTCTGGGCAAAAAAATCACATGGGATCATGGATTGCCATCACAATCTCACTCCTTCGTCCACATCTTCAGTAGTATCATGTTTGATCATTCAAACCCAACTATGGTTAGTTAACAATGAAAATTGTGCACAAAATTTCAGATCACAATCCAATCAAATGTGAAATAAGAGGTTATGAAGAAAGAACTTTCAGGTGGTGAATTAACGATTACCTTCTAGATGATCAAAAAATTTTAGAGGAAGCACGAAAGAAGTTGGTGGAGTACTTTTCGAACAATTGTAATAAGGGTACAAAAATGAATGTAGTGTGGGACGCCAGCAAGGCGATGATGAGAGGATTTTTTATACAACAGAACTCAATTAAAAATAAAAGCAGAGAAAAAGGCAAGAAGGAAATCTTAAAACAAATAATGGACAATGAACAAAAATTAATCAAGAAACCAGATAATTTAAAAATAAAACAGACCATAAAAGCTCTGCAAACACAATTTGCGATGATAATAAACAAAGAGGTGGAATGGAATATAAAAAAGCTGCGACAAAGAAACTTCGAGTTTGCAAACAAATCAGGAAAATGGCTGGCGTGGCAAATTAAGAAAAGAAAGAAGCAGAATACAATAAATAAAATCATCATGGAAGGTGAAGAGATAGTCAATCCAAAGGGTATTAGGAAAGGATTCTTGGACTTTTACAGTCATTTATACAATAACAAAGAGAAAAATAATATGAGGAAAACAGAAAGATTCTTAAAAGAAAAAAAGGTGCAGAAGATCCCGACAGAAAAGAAAGAAAGGCTGAACGCCCCTATAGAAATGGAGGAGGTTAAAGAAGTCATAAAAGAGTTGAAAAAAAGGGAAAGCTCCAGGACCAGATGGATTTACAGCAAGTTATTATAAGGAAATGAGACACATCCTGTCTACACCATCGAGAGAAGTTATGAATAATATTCTTAAGGACAGAGAAATGCCGGAGACGTGGAAAGAAGCTTTTATTACACTTATTCCAAAACAAGACTTGGATTTGACTCACGTTAAAAATTATAGGCCTATTTCATTGTTAAATACGGACTATAAAATCTTTGCAAGTATCTTAGCAAAGAGGTTGAAAAAGGTGTTGCAAGAAGTTATAAAGATCAAGCGGGTTTCCTTCCTGGCAGACAGATGAAGGACAATATAAGGAATATAGTCAATCTGCTAGAATATCTGACAGCCAGGAATGAGAAACAAGCAGTGTTAATATTTGTGGATGCAGAAAAGGCCTTTGATAATATATCTTGGGACTTTATGTTAAAAAATTTAGAACACATGGAGGTGGGGAACGAATTTTTTAATGGAATAAAAGCGATATACACTGAACAAAGAGCTAAGCTGATTGTAAACAATATGACTACGGAAGAATTAAAAATATCAAAAGGTACGAGACAAGGATGCCCTCTTTCACCATTGTTATTCATAATGGTTCTGGAGATTTTCCTAAATTCAATAAGGAGAAATGAAGCAATAAAAGGTGTGTCAGTAGGCCATAATGAATATAAAGTAAAAGCCTTTGCTGATGATCTGGTAATAACAGTGGAAGAACCGCCGGAAAGTTCAAAAGTTGTTTTGGAGGAAGTTGAACAATTTGGTCAAGTGGCAGGGTTTATATTGAATAAGAAAAAAACTAAAATGTTAGCAAAAAATATGGATCAAGGTATGATAGAAACAATGCAACAACAAACAGGGATAGAAGTGGTGAAAAAAGTTAAATACCTGGGAATCTGGTTAACCCCCAAGAGTATTGATTTGTTTCAGAATAATTATGTGCCAGTGTGGAAGGGAATAAAGAAAGATCTAGAGGTGTGGGGCCGAATGAAGTTATCCTTTTGGGGGAGAATTTCAACAATTAAGATGAGTGTGCTGCCAAAGATGTTATTCTTATTTCAGACAATTCCAATAATTAAGGGGACAGTGATATTTAAAGAGTGGCAAAGAGCAATTTCAAGATATATCTGGCAGGGTAAGAAGCCAAGAATTATGTATAAGTTACTAACGGATGCGAAAGAAAGAGGCGGCTTCGCCCTGCCAGACTTGAAATTATATTATGAAGCTTCATGTCTCTGCTGGTTGAAAGAATGGATAAAGTTAAAAAATACTGAGTTATTGGACTTAGAAGGTTTTGATAACAGATTTGGGGGGCACGCATATCTATGGTGTGAGAAAAGAAAGATTCATAAAGGTTTCGAAAACCACATCTTTAGAAGATCTCTCATAGAAATATGGGAGAGATATAGAAGTTTATTAGAATCAAGAACTCCCCACTGGCTATCTCCGTTAGAAGTTATGAGTCTTAAGAAAGTCAATATGAGGGGGAACTGGATTACATATAAAGAATTGATTATAAAGGAAGGAGGAAAATGGAAAATGAAATCCTATGAAGAAGTGAAAGAGTATGTGTATGATTGGTTGCATTATTATCAGGTTAATGAAATGTTTAAAAAGGGTTATGAGGAAAAAGAATCAAAATTTCAAATAGAAATAATAAACAATGAAAATAAAATTTCGTCCAAGATGTATAAAATCTTGCTAGAATGGTATACAAAAGATGAGGAAGTTAAATCGGTTATGATACACTGGGCCAGAGATTTGGGTTATAATATACAGTTTAATGATTGGATAAAACTGTGGAATGAAAGTATAAAATTTACGGCATGTACTGCATTAAAGGAAAATGTTATGAAAATGATTTATAGATGGTACATCACACCTGTGAAACTGGCAAAAATATATAAAACATGTAATAAGTGTTGGAAATGTAAAGAAAAAGAAGGAACATTTTATCATATGTGGTGGGATTGTAAGAAGGTGAAGGGCTTCTGGGAAATGATATATAATGAGATGAAAAAGATGTTGAAATATACGTTTGTTAAGAAACCAGAGGCTTTTCTTTTAGGAATTCTTTTAGAAATAAATAGAATGGACTGTAAACTTTTCCAATATGCAGTAACAGCAGCGAGAATATTATTGGCCCAAAGATGGAAACAGGAACAACTGCCGACGCTTGAAGAATGGAGAATGAAACTGATGGAGTATGCTGAACTGGACAAACTAACAGGAAAGATCAGATATATACGAGATCAAAAGTTCATTGAAGACTGGGGAAAATTTTCAGACTATCTGAAATGTGTATGTGATGAGCAAATAACGCTAGTGGGATTTCAAGAAGTTCTGTAAATGATAGAGGACTATTGTATTGATGAAAACTAAGTGTGTGAAGGTTTATAAAATGCAATATAAAATTAGGAAATGCGTATTTAAAAATTTGAATAATGGATGATTGTCAGAGAGGTTGAAGGAAGTCTAAAAGAGAAAATATGTGATAAATTTAGATTGGATACTATAAATGTATGTTGGAAAATTTAAAAAACAAAACAAAAAACAACAACAACGAAGCAAACAAAAAAGTAAAGGAGCCCAAAAAAAGAAAGAAAGAAAAAGAAAATTGTGCACAAAAAAGGGGAGTCAGAACATAACATTACCTTTATGTCATATTTTAAACTAATATCCTATAAACAGCAAGCTCATTTTCTGAGTGTGGACCCACATCGAGACAAAGCAGCACTATCCATGCACAATATTAGGCTTGGGGAAATGTACAGATATTTTGCAGGGGAGAAGAGGGGCTCACCAAAATACC
This sequence comes from Podarcis filfolensis, assembly GCF_964270895.1. NCBI lineage: Eukaryota > Metazoa > Chordata > Lepidosauria > Squamata > Lacertidae > Podarcis > Podarcis filfolensis. The sequence goes on from NC_139609.1 coordinate 65,605,936, forward strand.
CCAATGAGGGGCCAAGCATGCTCAGTGGCGACAGAATGCTGAGTGGCCATTGGAGGGGATGTGAGGGGAATGGCATAGAATATTTGTGGAAAGGACACAGCTGGTTGGCTGGGTGGAACCTGGAAGCTGAGGACTCCAAACCGCAGCACTTTGCTACAGGTCCAACATGTAACAGTCTAGTGATGAACACTTCCTCAGGTGTGCCAGATTTCTTAATTTGTCAGTTTTAGGGATGTCATAACTATTGCTCCCATGCTTTGCAGCAGGGAAGTATTTACGGAGTGGGGTTGTGTTTTTTTGGTCAAAGTCTTCTTTCTACAAAATTCAATGGAGCTCATTGAATTACATGGAAGACTAGAAAAGTATGGCTTAGAACAAACTTTTTTTTTAAAAAAAAAACTTTTGAGACATTAAATCAGCTGTCAATCCAGAGACCATTGGTGGTATTCAAATAAGTTGTACTCAGAGTAGACCTATTCAAACTGATAGATCTAACAGAGGTGTCCATTAACTTCGGCGGGTCTGCTCTTGAGTAAAACTTAATTAAATACCATGCCATGTATGTATATGTGGGCCTGCTTTTCTGTAGGGAGGTAGTGCTTTTGTAATTATGCAGCTCTCCCACAGATCACTCCTTTTCTAACAGAGTCTTCTGGACCTGTTTCCTGTGCTCATTGATAAATTTGTCCACCAGTCCATTTACTATTCTTTAATATGAGACAGGTGTTCTTCATGCATGAGCATCCCTCCAGCTCTTTGGTTGCACACTTTCCTTGTGCACCGTGTCTGGTAAGTTATATGTCTTTGAACTATTTTCAATAAATGAATTCATGTAAGGGGTTTTAGCAGCTTTTTTGTCAATGGAAACAGAGGGGAAAGAGAAGGGAAAATAAGGCAGCAATACCTCCCTAGCTGCCCTGGAGATTGACTTCGGCAAATTGCTTCTGAGTTTCCAACATAGTTTGAATTCTATGTAGGCTGCTGGAGAAAATCGCTGCGTATTTAGAAGTTCCAGTAACTATATAGGGCATCACTGCTGAGCTACTGAGCTGTTTTCCCTCTGAACCATGGATTTGCAGTGATTCAACCTGCATCAAATGCCATCTGAGCAGAAATGTTTGTCTGCCCAAACAGTCTCTGCTGTTGCTGCTGTAGATTAAAATGTTTGCCAGCAATACTCAAGACACTGATATGTGGAAATCTGGGCCATTAAAAATAGTTGTTATGGCAGAAACTCAACTATCTGCACAATGAAAGTTCTCAAAAAGAATTATATATGTGTGTGTGTTTATATCAGCTCTATCATTTCCCAAACAATCCATGTGGCAAATCTACAGGGAACAGAATTTGTGGAGAAGTTGCAGTGTTAATCCAAAACAGCAAAAAACAAAACAGAACAAAAGAGTCTTGTAGCACTTGAAAGATTAAGCCCATGAAATCTTAGGAATTAGAAGATGTGATTAGTAAACCCAACTGATGCAATCTCAGTTTGGGGTTAGCTGAGCTTCAATCAGATCTGCAATCAGATAAATTGGATTGACCATTGGCTCAGTTTTCCTATTGGTTTGCTCCACAGCTGACTGGGAAAGTGGTGGAGCATATAGAAATACACGGTGCGATCCTGCAAAAATTAGCCACACCTTAATTCTATGGAAATCAGTGTGAAATTATTGTTTTATCCTTTTTGTTGTAATCGTTGCTGTGCTACCAGCATACACAAGGCAGGGCTCTGCCCCGAGGGCTTTCTGGCTAAAATCTGATACTGTGGAAACAACAAGAAATAGGGAGAGAGGTGGAGTGAAGGGGAAGAATAAGATATTTCAGTTACACATCGTTAGGTCTGGTTACAGTAGAGCAGCCATCGCCAACCTGATGCTTTCCCCATGTTTTGGAGTCCCATCAGCCCCATCTTTAAAGCCTGCCTAATGCTCCCTCTTTCTCTACTTAGGTCTTGGATTCTGACCTAGCTCTAGTGATGCAGTCTCAGGCTTGCCAGAGCAACACTGCTTTCAAGAACTTCCTCTGACCTGCTCCAGCCAAATTCTTCAGTGCATCATACTATTGTTTGTGTATGGATGGGAAGGAAATACTTCTGTTTTGTTGATGGCTAGTTTGAATGAATGGTATCCATATAACAAAGAAACTCATTGTCTGATTATTAAAGCAAGACAGTGGCACCATTCATACCTTGGAACTCCCTGCCTATTGACTGTGCTCTTTTCTGTGCCTGCTAAAAGCATTTTTGTTTCGGCAGAATGTTGACCTGTGTTTTAATTTGGTTTTCAGCTTACTGATGATTTTATGGTTTTATGCCTTTTGTAAATTGGGGTGTTAGATGGGGGACACGTTGTGCTCCTTCTAGGGTAGTTTGCCCACCTTTGGTCCCCACCCTGTGCTCAGCTCCACCTGTGGCTCCTAGAGGCTGTCAGCATACAACAGCAGCCACAGCCAGGGAAAGGGCTTCGACTGGCAGGTTGAACCAGGTGAGGGTAGCCAGTAGACTCAAACCCTTGGTGAGTTAGGGACTTTGACTTTCCCTGCATGTGAAGACAGGCTCTGGCAGATTGAGCAGACAGGACCAATAATGCACCCAACAGTCACCAAGGTGGTTACTGCACATACTGTAGAGGGAAAATGACAGGTAAATGGAGCCTGACAACCTGGGAAAGTAGCCCATCTAGGAAAGGGAAAACACTGATCCCAAACCTCTGCTGCCTTGCGGGATATCTTCAGGAGAAGAAAAAACCAAGAAGTGAATCCTAAACAAATCCAGAGAAGAGTCCCTAAGACAGTTGGATGGTGCCTTGTATGGCTCCTTCTGGCAACACCTGCAGCTAAGCTGGTGCCTAATGTATTGCTTTCCTTTCCTTACCACATCAGGGTGGCCGAGATGGGGTGGGTCTTGTCATCTGGGCAGTGCAGGACCTCCATACACACAGCCCAGGCTTGCACCCTAGGGAGGTCACTTTGGTGCTAATTCAGCAAAAAACAATGTGGGAGGCAGCAGTTATGAGTTACTGGTCTCTGCAGCCACTGTGATTCTCCAGCAGTTTCACTTCACCCCCAGAGGTGCACTCCATTGTCACTTGAGACAGATGGAGGCAAACAACAACAACTTTTTGTTACACACTTTGAGGTTTTGTTACACTCTTGTGAAATAAATGAAATAAATGTATCATCCCAGGAGCAAGATCACATATAGAAATTCCTTGCTCTGAGCGAGGGAACACTCACCTGAGTAACCAGTTATGTCCATCGCTTTGAGATTCCTGCATTTAATGACTGTTAAAGTGAGGCGACCTGCAGTTGGCAGATAACAAAGGGAAAACATGATCTCCCCCAGGTCCACACTTTCCTTTAATGAAAGAGAAAACACAGAGCATTAGAAATGGGTAAGAAGTAAACGTAGCCAGGGCCGGCCCATCCATGAGGCAAGCTGAAGTAACCACCTCAGGCTGCAGGATCCACAGCAGCAGCTGATCCTGATGTAGGTCTTTATTTTCCCCTCCCCTTGTTCTGGAAATAGATCCTCACTCACCCCTTATTCCCTAGTGGGGAGGGGAGTTCCATTTTGTGGTTTGCCTCAGGTGCCAAAATGTTGGGCCGGCCCTGAACACAATAATAATAATAATAATTTATTATTTCTACCCTGCCCATCTGGCTAGGTTTCCCCAGCCACTCTGGGCGGCTTCCAACAAAATATTAAAATACAATAGTCTGTTAAACATTAAAAGCTTCCCTAAACAGGGCTGCCTTCAGATGTCTTCTAAAAGTCTGGTAGACCAATATTTTTCTCCTTTGCATTTTCTCTCTATCTTTTCCAGATCCTTTTAACTCCCACCTCCCCCAAGGCAAGGCAAGGCAAGGCAAGGCAAGAGGAAGCAAAGAGCTCATCACTAATACAACTCTGAAAATGGTGACAGGTTGAGAAACTATGCATTAGGCTTCTGTAACTGCGGAAAAAAATGTGGTGTGAATGGAGTGGATGCCAAGTCACTGTTGGCAGACATGTAGTCATAATTTTGACTATATTTAAATCATCTTCTGGAAGTAAGTTCTGATATCTGCAGTGTAGGCTGGATGGCCATCTGTCAGGAATTCTTTAGCTCTGATTCCTGAATTGCAGAGGGTTGGACTAGATGACCCCTGGCCAGATCTGTAGCTAGGTGATTTTGCACCCCTGGCAGAACCGTCCAGATTGCACCCCTTAGCTCTTCTTTCCACCTCTCCTCCAACCCCCCCTCCACCCATTCAATTCCTCACACACTAATCAGTATTTTTATTTATAGACATATTTATGGACATATAAACCGATTTTGTGCACCCCCTTGCCTGCACCCCTGGCGGGGGCCTTCCTCACCACCCCCTAGCTACTAGCCCTACAATTCTATGAATCTTCTCATTAACTTAGAACAACTAACTTAGGTGTTCATCTTAAACTATTCTGAAACAGGAGGAGGAAGAGAAGGGAAGTAGGACCATGCTATAGGCCAGGCATGTCGAAAGTCCATTTCGGGGGCTTTATCTGGCCCACTGGTCGATTTAATCCGGTCCCCAAGACAGTATATGTCCTGGGGTAAAATTGTAAAAAGAGCTCAACAACTTTGGTTGGCCCTTACGCATGTTCACTTCATCAAATCTGGCCCTCTTTGAAAAAAGTTTGGGTACCCCTGCTATAGGCCCTGCTGAAAGACCAGCAACTTTTGTCTCCTCTTCTCCTGGAATGGTCTTTCCATTTCAACTGGCTGGTATAAAAACTTCGTAACTAGTGCCATAGAATTCTCCCCATCATCCCTTCCCATCCCCTTATCTTTTGTGTGATGTCTTTTAAGCCTGAAGGCAGGCTTATCACTAAACTTGGTAAGCCACCTTTTTTTAAGGGGGGGGAGGTTCTTTACTGGGGTAAAAATCCTCCAGATAAATAATTACAGGAGAAAAATAATTGTTCTAAAAAGCAAACAATACTTTATTCATTTTCACGAGATGCACATGTGTTGTAACCGGCATCATCTGATGTGGGGCTTTCAGAGCAGGGGCTGGTCTGTACTGGTGTTGGTAGGGCAGAAAGCAGGAAGGTGAACAGTATGTGGAGTCATAGCAAATGGCGTGTGGAGCCCCTTTCCCTTCTACAGTTCTACAAAAGCAATGCTGAGTCTAAGGGGGAGGAAGCTGACAGGCCGTGCCACCCGCTGCCCTGGTTTTAAAAAGTTGGGTAGGTGGGCACTTGATGGAGGCAGTGCTACATTCGCCCTAATGGACTGGCCTCCAGGGTGCTTTTAGCTCTCCTCTCTACACGCAACAAGGAATGTTTCTTTTAAAATGGGACTAGACATCTGCAGCTTTTACAAACATTTATAAATGATTAAATTAAAAAAAACACACATTTAAACTTCTGCTGCCCAATTAACTGGAGGAGAAACATTTTTGGTCTGTCAAAAAGTTTTAAGAGTGATTTAATTCAATTAAAACACTAAATGATGCAGCCCTATTAAGAAACATTACACAAATAATCTGTTTATAAAAAGGACAGCTCCCAGGGTTCCATCACCGGCTAGGGCAAGGGTGGAGGATATTTTTGGCCCAGCAAGCCAGATCCCAGTGCTATCATCAGCACTGATTTTGGGCAACATCGTGCTGATTTTGGGTGAGATCTTGCCTCAAATAAATTTGAGATCTTGTACCCAATTTCAGGTGAGCTCTCACCCAAAATGGACACAGTCCATTTTGGTGCTTCTCCACCACTGGTGGAGGCAGCAGGGCATCTGTAAGTGTGCTGCCTGCAGGGCTTCTGCCACCTGAAGCAGTGGCCTCACCCTGCCTAATGGCTGGGCCGATTCTGGCTCATGTCCTCTTTGCGGGCTTCATTGACATCTGATTGGCCACTGTGAGAACAGGATGCTAGACTGGATCCAGAAGGCCTCTTCTTCTATGTTCTTATCTCAAAAAAACTGAACTATCATAGAAAATGCAAACTTAAGCCAACAAACCACCCCACCTTGCCGTATCATTGTTGCTCCTTCTACAAGGTGGCACCATGAAATATATGATTAGAGGTATATTTTCCAACCCACAATGGGCAATTTCAGTTCTAAAATAATCTCCTTTGTCCTCTCCTTGCTCACCTATCTATTTACTTGTCACACCTCTAGCAAGTAGGAATGTGCTGTAAAAATGACCTTTGCAGGTGTTCTGGCACCCTCAACCCATCATTGTACCTCTGCTAAACACCAGAGAATGCCTGATGCATGTCAAACGTGGCTTAAAATAACTAGGATTAATTAGGGGGTTTCATCATATCTGCATGTGTGCCCTCGTGGAAGCAGGTCAATATTTAGCCTTTGCTTCCCAAGGAAACCTTTTGCAGATTACTGACAAGGTCAGAATTGCTAAGTGATGAGTGACCTACGTTCACAAACTCTCCCTGAGATGACAGAAACTGGGTTTTGCTGCAACTTCCTGCAAAAGCTACCTGTGTTATACCTTTAAAGAGTACTTTGAAAATGGAACTTTATTCAATGTTTCCACATAAGATATTATGCCTCCTCCTTGAGAGGTGCAGAGGGTGGCAACACAAGAACGGGCCTTCTCTGCAGTGGTTCCCCGTCTGTGGAATGCTCTCTCCAGGGATGTTTGCCTGGCGTCTTCATTACTCACACTTAGGCACCAGGCAAAAATGTTCCTTTTTAACCAGGCCTTTGGTCAATCTGTTTGATATCCTATACCCTTTTAAAATATGGCTCTTTTTTGGGTGGGTGTGGGTGTTACTGGGTTGTTGTTTTTATTTTGATTACATACGTTGTGATCTTTTCTGTGAACTGCCCTGAGACCTCCAGGTATAGGTTGGTATATAAACTCAATAAATGATGATGATGATGATAAAGATGTATTTCAGGAATAAGAAAAGGCATTGGGCATCCCTTTGGAATGCTGAGGAAGAGATCTGGACAAGATTGTGTTCTTCTAAGCTTCCTCTATCTCTAAAAGCTTTCCCATTTTTGTTTTCTTCATAATTGGAATGGGATGGTTCATTGTGCCCTTACAATAGTATGATAGGTTACGCTATGACTGCTGTAGAGAACCATTTAAGTGAGGTCTTCTCTATACCTCTAGGTGGCACCATAGAACTTTTCTCATATGCGCTGTCTCTTTCTCCTGCAAATTCAAGAGTGAGACTGGGACCTCCTGGATGGCTATCTCATGAGATATTAAAGCATCATCTTTACCACCACTATTCCTCATAAAGATTGCTTCACAAACAAGATTTCTCATAAGTCATCGATTCAGAAATTTCAACCAGATGCTACTATCACACCAGCGTGATAAACAAACCTTGAAGATGACCAATCAAGAATAAAATAGCGATTCCATAGACATTTTCCCATCTCCTCTTGGGGGTGAATATTAGGAGCAAATGTCTAGTAAAAGGAACATGGAAACTGATACAGCAGCTTTATTGTCCAGACTCTTCACACTCATCTCATTAACTTCACAACTCCTTAAATGTTTCTGCATGTGTGACTCAAAATTGCCTTTGGCCTAAATGGGTTTTGTAATGCAAATGGACAACCTATGCTGGGGCTAATGTACATTTTATTTCTCTTCTGTGTGCTATACCATATTAACCAGATGCACATGTAACACACAAAATGCAAGAGAGACTCAAAGGCACATCTAACTTCCATGTGTGATAACTTATTGAGAAGAGTGCTGTTTACTGTGCTTGGCTGCCAGAATGAGACGTGTTAGATCTCAGATCTTCCCCACCCCTTGTCTCTAACCTTGGAACCCTTCCCTGGTTTATGGAGGCAAGTTTTGAAAATTCAGGGATAAAGAAAATGGAGCTTTGGACACATTCATTATTTTCAGTCTTCTAAGCATGGTGTTGAAACCAAGTTAGAGTTCCAAAAACACACACTCTATAATGGCAGACCTGAAGCGTTTTGATCATAAAAATTATCCCAAGCAGTAGCCATTGGACTTCATCAACTCTGGGGCTTTGGTTATCCAACTTTTCTGGGATGCAAGAGTGGGTGTATGAATGTGCAGACAAACAACAACAACATTATTTACTTGCATTATGTATGATCATGTTCAGACTGCAATCTGTACTATGTGAATAAGGTAAGAGGCAAAGTTTTCCACAAGCAGCTTAAAATTTCATGAAATACACATAGAAAGGGGAAAGAAAACAGACTGGGGTGATGCATCAGTGGCAGGGAACCCCTGACCTGAACCCTGATTTCTCAGTATTCAGTATTTGCAAAACATTGTGACTGAAATGCAATGACCCTTGTGGTCCCTTCCAAGTCTACAATTCTATGAAATCATTCTCTTTGATAGGAAGTTAAACCTGTCAGTCACAAAAGAGCTCTCCCTCCCCCCCTCTTCCCACCCTTGTGTTTCAATTTTTGCAGACACACTGCACAACTTTTTTTTTTAAAAAAAAACCCTGTATTGCTCCAAATCATTTCAGGGCACTTTGGAGAGGCCCCCCTGTGGCTTGGACAAGCCCCCAAATCTGTGCAAAGTGGTCCAGCTTTGTTCTTGATTTGGGAGACATCGAAATCTGATGCACACCCCTCAGACTGGAGGCTGAAAATTCTAATTTCTTTACAGGATAACTGGATTGCTCTGGTATACAGTATTTGTTAGCGCATACCCAGATGGTTCAAATTTAGGGGACAGAATGTAATAGCTAGGCTTCTCGGTGTGTGCTGCTGGGCAGAGCCATCCACTACAGAATTCCATCAAATCCTGATGAGAAATACTTGAGCTTAATTGGGATGAGCATGTTAAAGGTTCTGTCTAAGAGATAGCATTCCTGAAACGCATCTCATAGCCCAGTGGTGATAGCTGCCAGAGCAGTTCATACCTAATCACTGCTGCAATCAGGCTGTATTATTAATGCCTGGTTATTTCCAGATAACCCTTTGGAAGTGCTGCCAACATGGCATAAGCATAATTTGAGCAACGTTCACCCCTGCCTTCTCCTTCATTTATTGTATGCTACATTTCCTCCCAGAACTAAGGCCAGGAGGGTCTCGACTAATTTAACCAGAGACCTAGGAAAGCATATACCAAGTAGAGAATTGCAAAGGGAGCACACTGCTAGCACTCGCTTTATTTCGATGCCTAGGCCCTAGTCATTTCTATATAGTCTTTTCAAACACTCAGCCAATTAGGAGGTGGTGTTATTTTACCAGCTTTCATATAAATTGCAGTTGCTTTGCCATTCAACTGTGTGACAAACATCTAGCCACTTTAATCCAAACCACTTGCTTGTTATAGGCCATGTGAACATGAAACAGAAGAAGACTGGATTTGGAAGTGGGAGACCAAGATTCATATCTTTGCCCAACCACAAAATTGCATTGGTCTGGTTTGGACATAATGCTGAATGATGGTTTAGTGTTATGTGCATGGATTCATGCGCCTGCACTCCCTGGTGTGGCTGTTAAGATGAAGATTGGAAGCTTTTTGCTTCTGTGTTCAGTTAACCACAGTTTATCAATACATGGGAGCCCTAATCTTAACAATGGTTTTGGGAAATGAGCCAACTTCACAAACCACCATCTGAAGTTGGATTGTTTCCCTAAGCCATAATTAAGAGTAAGCAAAGTTTTTCCAGGTTTTGACACAATGATAAACTGTCATTATATCAAAAATAGAAGTGAAATCTTCCAATTTCCTCCCTGCAGCTGTACCTGATGACAGAGCAGAGCAGATTAACCCAAGGCTTGTTTACATACTGCTAAACTATAGCAGGGGACATGGGTGGCACTGTGGTCTAAACCACAAAGCCTCTCGGGCTTGCTGATTGGGAGGTCAGCGGTTCGAATCCCCGCAATGGGGTGAGCTCCCATTGCTTGGTCCCAGCTCCTGCCAACCTAGCAGTTCGAAAGCACCCCAAAAAGTGCAAGTAGATAAATAGGTACCACTCTGGTGGGAAGGTAAACGGTGTTTCCGTGCGCTGCTCTGGTTTCAGTGTTCCGTTGTGCCAGAAGCAACTTAGTCATGCAGGCCACCTGACCCGGAAAAACTGTCTGCAGCGCGGACAAATGCCGGCTCCCTTGGCCTGTAAAGCGAGATGAGCGCCGCAACACAAGAGTCATTTGCAACTGGACTTAACTGTCAGGTGTCCTTTACCTTTAAACCATAGTTTAGCATTACACCCAAATGCAGCTATAGTGTGGCCTTGGACAAGCCACAGTTTCTCTACTGAACTTACCAAGTTTGTTATGAGGCTGAAATGTCTTTAAGATGTACTATAACCTGTTCTGAGTGGCCCCTGAGATATGGTGGGAAAGAAATCAAAAGATGCCTCAAGTCTTAAAATACCTATTGTAGTTCAGTTTCATTTATGCTGCCCTGGGAGTTACCATATTTTTTGCTCTATAAGACTCACTTTTTCCCTCCTAAAAAGTAAGGGGAAATGTGTGTGCGTCTTATGGAGCAAATGCAGGCTGCGCAGCTATCCCAGAAGCCAGAACAGCAAGAGGGATTGCTGCTTTCGCTGCACAGCGATCCCTCTGGCTGTTCTGGCTTCTGAGATTCAGAATTTTTTTTTTCTTGTTTTCCTCCTCCAAAAACTAGGTGCGTCTTGTGGTCTGGTGCGTCTTATAGAGTGAAAAATACAGTACATATATAGAGGATAATAAGTTTGAGAAGGGGGAGGGGAGAACTATTTAATTTTTCAGTTATAGTAGCATATACAGTACATGCAGGGATTCAAATAGCAAAAATTCAAAAACAGAGTTTTCTGTTGAGTTTCTGAGTTATAATCTATTCAGATGTATTTGTACTATGGGGGTGGGAATCATTCCCCCGATGTTTCCAAATATAGGGAAGCTGAGGTTTAGCTCACAAAGGATGAAATATTGCAAAAATCCATATACAGCAGGAGTACACAGTTCCCATTCATACAAGCATAAGCTGGATGCTGGTTCATTGAAAACAAATTTTGAAAGGGCTGCCTGGGTTTTCAGATCAGTGTATGGAAGTGATGAAACGGCAACATTCAACAATAATTGAGATTTAGTGATAAGCATAGATGGAATTATCACCACATTCCAGAGTTATATGAGCTGGAACCATGCTGCATGAACAGCATATTGCAGATAGCTCACACTTTTCAACACTTGTTATCAATCCACACCTGCATAACACACCTTGCATCAATAGCTTCTGTTTGTCGTTTAAGCCATTGGCTTCCTGTACTATAGAAATTCCAGAATGGCAATCCTGGCCATCACTTGTTAGTATAATTACCTTGGTTTCTTGCTGTTTCTGAAGTACACAAACCTTAATTTCTTATTTTCAGTGGGATCGGGGGCGGAGGGGGGGAGTAAACCCTGCCCAACATAATTCATCATAAGACGTAGTACATGCATATCATTTGGATGGCAATGCTTATTAACTTGGGGGAGGGGGCTGGCCCCCTCAAATATTTAATGGGGTGTGTGCTAATGGACCTTGGCCCCTAGGAGTTGGCTTTTATGAATGGGATGGAAGCATCTGCTTAGAGAGTTTGCATAGTGGCAATAAAGCAATATCCACAGGCCTTTATTTATCTGCACTGATAGCCAATAAACTGGGGTACGTGACACAGAGGGAGGTTCATATGGTAACAAAAAGAAACACATGCTCCACCAGCAGTTCAACGTTTTTGACAAGACTTCTGAAGAACTGCCTATTTGCAGCTTCCAGAAGATAATTCCCTTTTTAAAAACTGTCGCTCCTTTCTAATGATGAGAAGAAAACCGGTTCCAGGACAGTGTTGGAAAGCAGTTTGCTTATTTGGCACCAGCGTTTAATTCTAAGATGAGAAGATCCAGGAATTAGAAGTCTGCTTGGCAGCCACGTCATCTGCCTCTTGAAGACCTTTACTGTAATCTTGAGTCTAGAGGGTCGGGCAGCGGTCATCTCGTGATGCAGGAAGCGAGTTCCACACATGCTCAAGAAACACTTTTTGTTATGATTTCTCCACGTAGCCTGGGATACAGACCCTGGATAGAGACCCTGGCGCTGAGTCCTGGCACCAAGTTCCGTTGGGCATCATTTAGCTGTTTTTACTTGGCATTGGAGGGTAAAAAGAATAGCCCTGCAAAAACATGCAGCCATAGTTTTGCCTGTACAATGTCTTACTGGGGATACCGTATAGGAAAGAAACTTGGCTGACCACAAGGGTCCATGGAGGCAGCCATGTTTCCCACCCCTGCTATATAAGCCAGTTGTGGCATGTGAGATGACCTCTGCACCACCCTCATGGCTGCAGTGGCCAGGTTGGCAGCAGTGGACGGTGGGGGGAAGAAAAGAAAGCCAGACCTTGGAACTCCAGAACTGGCAGGAATTCCAAAGCAAGCCTACATCTGACCCACACATTAGTCCATCAGGTGGCCACTTAGCTGAGACTGCTTTGTGATTCAGATTCTTCAGGGTCCTCCCCTATCCAAAAGGGCTTTCTGTCATAAGTCTCTCTCCCTTCCAATCTCCCCCTTATCATTTGACCTTCACTTATTGCATCTCCTGCAAATAAGTTTGATGTTTGCTTGTTTACAATCAAGTGGTGTATAAATTTTATGAAACAATAAATGAACATGACTCCCCCCAAGTAATTTAGCCAGCAAATGGGACTACTGAGGTCATTTAACAAGCCAGTCCAACTTTTTGGGTGTCTGGTCAATTGGGTCTCTCTCTCTCTCTCTCTCTCTCTCTCTCTCCCTCCCTCCCTCCCTCCCTCCCTCCCCCCCTCCCCCCCATCAACAGACTGGTAGGGTGGGGGATCAAAGCAAAAGAAAACTGCCAGCACAATAAGGGTGGTGTAATCCATACAGGCAACTCCCCATTTACACAGGGGTTGCATTCCAAGGCTCTGCACAGGTCAGTAGGACCTGTGCAAGCCTGCCCTCGTGGTGCCAAAAACCATGTGCGCAACAGCGGACGTATACATGCTAGTCACGTGTAAATGGGGAGTTGCCTGTGCTTCTCTCCTGTCTCTTTCACTTTCAATAGCCCCTGTAACAGGGAAGATAAAAACTGGGGGAGGGGGAATGTGATGGAGTGGTTGGAACCCTGAATGGAAGCACTGCACACTGCAACATTTTGATGCAGGGTCTCACTTGTTTATGGCAGTATTTTTACTTCTAGGGTGAAGAGCGCATGTAATGTCTGCTGGAGTGCAAGAATAATGTGAGCAGCCTTGGGGCACCATGGAGCTTGACTTGGCTGTGGAAGGAGTACAATTTGCTGTTCCACGACAGGCATGAGAATGTCTTGCTATGGTGAGTGTCTCTCTACAGCCAGGGCACTAATGAAGAAGATATGTTCATCTGTATGCAGCCTCAGCTACTGGTTAACAGAGCTGCCTCTACTGCTCAGGAGAAGTGTGCTGAAGAATGAAGACCCTTTTTGCTCTCGAGACTCAGCTACAGCATATAAGGAACACAGCATTACCAGAGGAAAAGCTGAACTAGGATATGAATTGTAGCAGATATGGGCCTGACCTAGCCAAGGTTAATTGCTTTGAAGTCACCCTGATACAAACAGGAAAGAGAGCTAAGCATGTGCTTAACTCTCAAAGCAAAATTTTATAACCTGATCATGGACAATCAGAAGTCTAGTGAAGCCCAATTGGAATTCCTTTCAACTTGAAAATGTCAACCTTAGAAATTATTAACTCAGGTTAGATCCTGCCCCTTATTACCCTTATCATGAAAAAGAATAGGAAACACTGCTGACCTAAGTTCAGTGCAGTTCATTTCAGAACAATTCCCAGAGTCATCATGCATCAAAAATACATAGTTAAATCTCTCCTGTATGGATTTCTCTGTATGTGGGTTGCCACTTGGAGTCTTCTATTATTTAGACCAATGATTTTCAATCTTCCTACCGCCAAGGAACCATTTCCACATTGTTTATTCTTATAGTAGCTATGCCTCTGGAACCATGTGGTGGCAGGGAAGCAGTTTTTGGTGGTTGCAGTTGGACAGCAGCACATTGGGAAGGGCAAGTGATTGCATCAGCTCTGAAAATCTGGTTCTGCTTTTCACTGAAAGAATAGGCCAACAGGATTGTTGATGGGCTGAGGTTTTTTTAATACACACACACACACACACACACACACACACACACACACAAAATTCCATATACTGTGTCATTTGGCCTTGAAGAACTCTTGTATTACAGCAAATTGGATGTGCACATGCATTCTAGGGTGCACAATGCAGTGGTTCCATATGATATAAGGACACACTCTAGAGTACATACAGCACTGTCCTGCAGCTGCAGATTGAAGGAGAACCTCAGTAGTGATGAGCATTGATCAAGAGTACAGTGGTACCTCTAGATGCAAACGGGATCTGTTCCGGAGCCCCATTTGCATCTAGAAGCAAACGTAATTAGCGGCGGCACGTCTGCGCACGCGCACGTCGCTTTTTGCTGCTTCTGTGCATGCACGTGACGTCATTTTGAGCATCTGCGCATGCGCAAGCAGTGAAACCTGGAAGTAACGCGCTCCGTTACTTCCGGGTTGCCGCGGAGCGCAACTCGAATGCGCTCATCCCGAAGCACATTCAACCCGAGGTATGACTGTACATTATTGATCCTGTCCTTGAGGAACCCCTGAAAAGCTTCCAAGGAACATAAGAACATAGGAAGAGCCTGCTGGATTAGGCCAACGGCCCATCTAGTCCAGCATCCTGTTCTCACAGTGGCCAACCAGATTCCTGTGGGAAACCGACAAAAGCAGGATTCGCGAACGAGATGACTTTCCTCTCCTGTAGTTTCCATCAACTGGTATTTGCAGCCCCAGATGTCCCAGGGATATAGTTTGAAAGTTACTGATTTAAACAGTTGCCTCTGAGTGGTTTTTGTATGTTTGTTAGGAACACAAGAGGAATCCTGCTGGATCAGAGGAAAGGAGTATCTATTCCAGCATTCTGCTCTCAGAGTGGCCATCCAGGTGCCTATTGGAAGTCCACAAACAGGATATGAGTGAAATAACATTTTTTGTGAGAAAAAAAATGGTGGCTATTTTAAATGAACGAATGTACAGGAATGGAACATCCAGGATTCTGCATGTGGAGAGAGAAAGGGCAAATCACATAAGTCTAACTCTTGACAGTGTCAAGACTGCATCCCAGCCAAGGAATGCACACAGCAGGGAGTCAACTCTTTATTGTCAAAGAGAACACAGCTCTGGAGAACTACGCAAACCAATCTAGTGTCTAGGCAGCTGTTCCCAGGTCTGTGTTCTATGGAGCAGCTGCAGCAACTGGGAGACAACCCTCCCTCCACCAGTTTATGTACCTTCCCTCAATGAGCTGCGCATGTAGCCAGAGTCTAGGCTTGCATGGAAGCTGCTTCTGCTCTTCCTGCTTCAGTTCTATGTTCTGGGACACAGTGGTGCAGGGGAGGGTGGGGAAACAATTGAACTTTCAGTTGGCTCCAAAATTGGGACAAAGGCAGCACTGAAGCCCTTGGACCAACTCTCTCACTCTGTCTTCACACACACACACTTTCCCCTTTGAAATCTGCCTGTAAACATGCTATGACAGACTTAACTTCATACCCCACATGTAGACCAGATTTTAATGGCTCCATCCATTCCTTTCTGTAAGTAGACATTTATAGGCCTGAGGGTGCAATGGCTGCATAGTTTAAACCAGAGTAGTGCAATATATGCTGCAAATGCAATCATAGCCAAAGTAGGCAGGATTAATACATGCAGCAAATATCCTTGTTTTGCTTCTAATAAACCTGCTCAGTGTAGAAAAAGGACCTGTGTTTATAAGGCAGCTGGCTGCAAATCGAGCTGTTGGGAGCTGTTGCCAAACCTGTGTTATTTGCAGCTCCACCAGATAAATCTCTTTGCCGTTTCCCTAAGAATAATAATTGAGAAAACAGGCTAAGAAGAGGACTGCTGTGAGTAATATTCCTTCTCAGTGACCATCTGGCTCCCAGGGGCTTTCAAATTGGTATTAAGAAGAATTGCAGAAACCTGGACAAGATTTATACATGAACTTTTAAAGAAACGTGATCAGTAAATCACAGAATTATCAGAATGCCCTTTAAAGGCCCGTAGGGGCAAATCCCACACTCACCCAGACCCATTCCCAAATGGGCAAGTGTCATCCATTTTCCCCCTCACAAGACTAGTCAGCACAGGAAGTTACTCCTTACTTTTTCACCGTTTCTCTCGTCAGGCCTCTTGTTTGTCTCCAGCTTTTAGAAGCACATAATACTGCCCACCTCAAAAGATTGTGGAGAGTGATTGGCTACTCTTTGCAGAATGCTTTGAAATGCTATAAAATATGTGTGAAATGGTGAGGCATTTGGGAATCTCTAACAGAAAGTTATGATTAAATGTTTTGCAGGGTTGGATTCTATTCAGTTTTCCTGAAATGGGCCTGCGTCATTTGTTGCAGTTTCTTCAAGCAGAGGTGGGAAATCTTTTTCAGCCCAAGGACTGCATTCCGTTCTGGGTAACCTTCTGGGGGGGTCACATGTCAGTGGTGGCAGGGCCAAGGGCTAAGCAATGAATATCAATTTTCCATTTACACAGTAGGCTAGTTTCTGCACATATTTGCAGGCAAGTAAGAAGCGGGTGGCGCTGTGGGTTAAACCACAGAGCCTAGGGCTTGCCGATCAGAAGGTCGGCGGTTTGAATCCCCGTGACGGGGTGAGCTCCCGTTGCTCGGTCCCTGCTCCTGCCAACCTAGCAGTAGGTACCGCTCTGGCGGGAAGGTAAACAGCATTTCCGTGTGCTGCTCTGGTTTGCCAGAAGTGGCTTAGTCATGCTGGCCACATGA
Organism: Podarcis filfolensis; assembly: GCF_964270895.1. NCBI lineage: Eukaryota > Metazoa > Chordata > Lepidosauria > Squamata > Lacertidae > Podarcis > Podarcis filfolensis. The sequence continues at coordinate 65,622,744 of NC_139609.1, forward strand.
CCCGGAAGCTGTACGCCAGCTCCCTCAGCCAGTAAAGCGAGATGAGCACCGCAACCCCAGAGACGTCCGTGACTGGACCTTACGGTCAGGGGTCCCTTTACCTTTACCTTTAAGAAGCAAGTAAGAAGAATCCCCACAACGGGGTGACCTCCCGTTGCTCGGTCACAGCTCCTGCCAACCTAGCAGTTCGAAAGCACGCTGTCAGGGGCTCGGGAGCAGGAGCACAGGGGAGAGAGGAAATGGAGAGCGAAGGGGAAGAATCCGAGGGTAGCGTAGGGGAGTATGACAGTGACCCGAGAGATTCCATGAGCTTCTCCAGCGAATCAGAAGATTCCCAGAAGGGGGCGCCGATGGTCAGGGCAAGGGGGGTCCCAGGGGGGACGCACCAGAAACAAGGAGCCAGCGGGGAACCCCAAAGCAGCAGCGGGGGATCAGGACCAGTTTCCCCACCAGAGCGTAGTGGGGGGGAAGAGTCACATGTGTCAGGACCAGCGTCTCCTCCAGCGGGGAGAGAAGATGAGTCAGGGCTGACCACACCTCCATCGGAGAGTGGGGGAACGGAGGGAAGGTCAGTTGCAGCTAGCCTCCCCGAAGGGGGAAGCAGTGACAGCAGCAGTGAAACGGTCAGGAGGAAAGTTGCTGGCTGGGCGCGCGCGCCAAGTTCAAATGTACAGGCGCGAGGGACAGCAGGAGACCCGGATTGGGAACCAGCTCCTAAAGCCCGCCGGAGGGAGGGGGAAGGCTCAGGGGATTCAGCGTCAGAAGAGTCTAGAAAGGGCGAGACCCCGACGGACAGGCGGAACCAGAGGCGGAAAGAGCAGAGGAAGAGGTGGAGTAAGGCTAGAGTCTTAAACTGGTGTCTGGGGGGAGGAGACTCAGACGGAGCTTCAGCGGTCTGAAGTTTGAGACGTAGAGCTGCACGCTGCGGCTCTGGAAGTGAAACTGAACTTCAATAAAGACTTCCGTACTTAACAACTAAGCGGCGTTGGTCCTTTGTGAGCTGGGACCTCGGGCAGCTCTGACACACGCCAAAAAGTGCAAGTAGATAAATAGGTACCGCTCCAGTTCTGGTTCACCAGAAGCGGATTAGTCATGACCCGGAAGCTGTCTGTGGACAAATGCCGGCTCCCTCAGCCTATAGAGCAAGATGAGCGTGCAACCCCAGAGTTGTCTGCGACTGGACCTAACAGTCAGGGGTACCTTTACCTTTACCTTTAAGAAGCATTTTCAGCCAGGCGAAAACACTTGAGGTGTCAGTGTGCGCAAAGTAGAGCTGGTGAAGGATGCAATTACGGGAGAAGGTGTATGGCCTTGAGAGAATCTTGAGGACCAGACAGAGATGCCTAGAGGGTCACATTTGGTCCACTGACTCAATGTTTACCTTGACAGCCAGGTCCTTTAGACTGCCTGGCATGAGATGTCTCTAGGGAGGGAATACCTGGGGCACTTGGAGAGCTGGAGTGGTCCAATAGGTAGAGAATTGAACTTAATTTGTGTTATGGCCACTAATCAGAACTCCATGGAGGCAAAGTGCTTTGGCAACTGCAGCTCTACAGAAGAGATGGATACATACCCTGGTCCATCCCATGTGGACCCCCTTCCTAGAGCCTAAGGCAGAGCTTTCCAAACTGTGTGTAGTGACATGTTAGTGTGTCGGCTGCAGTGTGTAGGTGTGTCACATGGACACTCCCTGAGCTCTTCCTGGGGCTGGAAAGGAGCTAGCTTAAACTCCAGTTTGCTAGTAAAACTGAATTACTGTATCGCGAAATGATGCACGTCTAAAAAGTGTGCCGCCAACGTGAAAAGTTTGAAAAGCTTTGGCCCAAGGAGACACCTCTGCTGCCAGAATCTGATAATCTTGAGAACCCTGAGGAGAGATCCTCACAGTTGAAACCCATTACTTTGAAGGAGTCAACAGCTGCAGAAGGAGTCATTGGCCTTCTGGAGGTGGGGATTCTAGTCAATAGCTACATAGCCCTGCTATAAAATTCAGTCATTGCTCCTTGCTGAGACAACTTGGATGTTTAGCTCATATTTGGAGCACTATCCATGGTGCTGAACATGCACCTTGATCTCCAGGGTGCCAACTTTTGGATTGCCCTGCCTTACCACCTTGCTGCACTGCCTGTTTGTGGAACAAGGAACAATTGACCACCCATTGCTTCGACTATCGCCCCATAGATCTCCGTGGATCCTGATATTCTGGAAGACCTTGTGTCAAGCCCCACCCTTGCAATTAATCCATTCTGCAGCATTGGGGAAATCATTAGGACTGTGCAGATGTTATTTCTGAAGAGACTGAATATACAGACATAGAAACATAAGAGACTGCCTTATACAGAGTCAGACCATCAGTTCATCTAGCTCAGTACAATTCCACACTGACTTGGGAAGGGCTGTTGCATGCAGAAGGTCCTGGGTTCAATCCCTAACAAGCTAGAAGTAGTTTATGAAATGAACATATAACACCACTCTTTCTGAACCTTTTGGCAACCGTGACCTGCTATATCTAGCAAGTACCTAAACACTCCAAAATCAATGTTAAGTTGCACTCTATTATATATATATTTCCATGCTGCTAAGCAATTAAGAAAACATCCTTCTATAATAGTTGATGATCTCTGATTTTACATTTTGATGTGGTTTTTAATGTACTGTATATATGTATGGATGTTGTAAACTTCTTTAACCTTTTTATGAAACAGTGATATGCAAATATTTTACATACATACATGTTTGCTCATATAATTGGAGAAACTCAGGACCAAACTAGGTGTTATGTGCTGCTTCCCTAAGCTCAGTCATCACAAGCATACATGAAAGGACTAAGATATTACATGCATCTTTGTATATTGCGTAAACTTGCCCACAGCAGTGTCATTTTCAGCCTGGCTGAGGAGTGCCTTTCTTGCTCCAGAAAGCAAAACTGTCTCCATAGGCAGAATGTGCACTGGCAATGCTCATGTCCATTTATTTGGAAATTGCAATACTTTTCAAAGATACAGATTGGCTTTATTTATTCTGAAAGTGCATCCCAGCAACATGAATTAGAAAGGAAAAAGAGAACCACGCTGTCACCAGAAAAGGGGATAAAAAGACAAATTGAATCAAATGCATTCTGAAAAGTGTAATCTAATAATACCTAGATAGAATTCGGTGATCTGGACTATAAGGGGAAGAATAGAATACATTATTTCCTAGGATCACTTTTTGACCTTCTGATTTGTGAATATATGAATCTTAGAAGCTCAATCTAATGGGCACAGCCAAAAGTCTTTGGATGGGAAGATGAGCAATGCTTTCTAGACACCACACACTTGAAAGTGTCAATCACTTCTCCTGCCTGGGTAGTTATCTTTCCACAAGGGCCGACATTGGTGCCAAAATCCAGCATTGCCTGAGCTCTGAGAGTGCAGCTTTCTCCTGATTGAAGTGCAGAGTGTTTGAGGATCGGGACATTCGCAGGGAAACCAAAATGCTTGTTTACAAAGCTATTGTACTACCAACCTTACTGTATGCTTGTGAAACATGGACCACTTATAAACACCATATCCAACTCCTCGAAAGATTCCATTAATGGTGTCTCTGAAAAATTTTACATATCACTTGGGTAGACATGTGAACTAATTCCAGTGTACTGGAAGAAGCAAAGATCACCAGTGTTGAAGCAACGATTCTTCAACATCAACTTTGTTGGACTGGTCATGTTGTGTGGATGCCTGATTATTGTCTTCCAAAGCAACTACTCTACTCCGAACTTTAAAATGGTAAGCGTAATGCTGGCGGTCAACAAAAGAGGTTTAAAGACTCTTTCTAACAAAATGTAGTAGAAACACTGACAATTGGGAAACACTGGTCTGTGAGCGCTCCAGTTGGAGAACAGCCTTTACCAAAGGTGTCATGGACTTTGAAGACACTCAGGACGAAAGGGAGAAACGTGCTAAGAGAAAGGCACATTTGACAAACTCTCACCATGATCAACTCCTGCCCAGAAACCTATGTCCCCACCGTGGAAGGACGTGTGGATCCATAATTGGTCTCCACAATCATTTATAGACTCACTGTTAAGACTGTGTTCTGCTATGAGTGATCGCAGAAGAAGAAGAAGAAGAAGAAGAAGAAGAAGAAGAAGAAGAAGAACTTCAATCACATAGTTCTTCTAATGAGGTGTGCCCTCCTCTCCTTTAGGTGGCAGATGCACACTGCTGCTTTTTTCCATGTACATGAATTGCTGGTGCATAAGGAGAATCTTATCACTTCTATGGAATAAGGTAAAGATCTGAATTCAGTTATACTACTGGAGTGGGAAGAAAATCTGGCCACACCCCCTATTCAACTATGTTAGGGTTGGCAGCAAGGTGTGCCCTGAACCTAACAGTGTCACCAAGTCAGCCACTCAAATCTCTTCTGCAAAAGCTAGTGTTGGCCATTCTCAGTACAACAGTTTTGCAATACCTGAAAGCTTGAATATTCACTATCCAAAGCAGGTTAATGACAAGCTACTATGTAAATAAATAAATAAAATACTCAACCTTTACAATATATGTAGTAGCTCCTTTTGTCTGACCTAACACACATACACTGTAGGCAATCTCACATACACTGTGAGATTGATTACCTATCACAAATGAGCACCAGCATCAGGTCATGTTATCATACTGCCTCATTTGTTCCCTTTAAATGTTTGCACAGAAGTAGGAAGGTGAGGTGCGATTTCCATAGAAAACATATTTTGAAATATGTTTTCTGCTTGATGAGGTTTCAGGCCTCCTAAATATCTGTTCTTTCACGATTCTCAAAGCAGTGATTGCACATGAAATTGAGTCTTTATAGACTGGAGGGGAAAATATATATTTGTGTTTTTTGAACAGAGCATACAATGGGAAGAGTATTGATATGCAAGGCAGCTGGCAACAGAATTTTTTGTAAGCAGCCATCAGAGATTCAATCTTCCCAGTCTCATTCAGGCTAGCTCAGCAAAGAGCATATGTTTCATTGTAGTTTTCAGGCAACCTTCTTTCCCTGCTGCACATCCATATTTATGGTCCCCCCAAATTCATTTAATTTAATTTAATTTAATGAGAATTTATCACCTCAGTTAAGGCATATGTTTTCAGTACAGCTGGATATGCTTTATGCAAATCTGATATTTTATGGAAGAGATGAAGAAAACAGAAAGACTGGCAGCGCATTTTACACTGTTATGCATGTATTTCCATTACTGCAGTGCTGGGGAGCCTCTGGCCCACCTCAGATATTGTTGGACTGTAACTCCCATCAGTCCCAGTCATTGTGTCAGGCATAATAGGAGTTGAAATCTAACAAACATCTAGAATGGGGTAGACAATGTGGTGCCCTCCAGATGTTGCTGGACTACAACACCCATCATCCCATATCACTCAGCAAACTGTTTGGGATGGATGGGAGTTGAAGGCCAACACGATCTGGAAGCCAACCAGTTCCTTAGCCTAGTATTCCTGAATTGTTTATGATAATACAAGCTCAGCTTGGTAGCTGCCCCTCAAGGTACCACTAATATATTGACTGCAGAGAGATGACTGATCGTGATCACAAAATGGCACCTCTCTGCAGATCATCTCCCCTCTCATTCTTTACCAAATACAGCTTTTTCTGCTTGGATATCAGATCATTATCGAAACTCAACATGTCGCAAGCAGACAGAATTTGCTGTATGTCTTCCACTACCTTTGCCTTCTTTTCCTTTCTCAACATCACTCCCCAGTCTTAGCAAGTGGGCATGATCTCTGATCGCTTTTTGTGAGTTCTCTCTTTAATATTTTTAAACTTACAGTGCAATCGTATGCATGCCTCCTCAGAAATAAGTCCCCTTAAAGTTCAGTGGGGTTTACAGTGCAATTCCAGCCATTCCTCATTTGGATGGTTGTGGGGTTAGGATGCTGCTTAGTCCCCTCTCTGCTGGCCTCTCTTGGTAGAGAGGCATGCCACCTACTGGGTGGGGTGTAGGCTGCATTGCAGTAGAGGCACCACCTTTGCTTATTGTTTTACCATTAAACCACCTGAGCTGGAGTAGCAAAACATCAGAAAAAAGACACCCACACCCTGCATCTTCCTGCATTCTGGCCCAAGGGAGCTGACAGGGTTTGGGGATGCAGCACTCCACTCTGCCAAGGTAGGATTGCTCTGCCTGTCCCAGGGAAATGTGTACAAAATTGCAATCTGAGTTCTGTCTTGTCTACTGATTGCACTAAAACCCTTATTCAGACCCTCATGCTATATTTTCTACACCACATTATTAAAATGTATTTCACCTTAAACCTATTATCTCTGCTCTCAACTCTCCTGCTTGCTTAACTTTTTTCTTCCCACTTTAATTATCTTATAATTCTTCACTGTTATGTTATCTGATATCTTCCCCTTCACTGCTTTCCTCTAGTATTTAATATTATATAGCAGCTTCTTCTAACCTTTATGTCTCATCTTCATCATATTTTCTGTTCTTATCTGTCTTCATAGCTTCTCTCTGTTCTCTTTGGTCCTGCTGTTAATTGCCTTTTAGTAAGGCACACCCTTGTGCTTGGTTCTCATCAATGTGCTTTTGCTCTCACAACTCATCATACATGGAATGCTTTTCCTTCAGATATTTGTCCACAGCAGCAGTGATGTGCTGGGGTAGAGACACAGGGTTATCCTCCCAACACAACTTACCAGGACTGGGCTGGGGTAGGGTAACGGTAAGCTGAGAGCTGCACAGATGCACTAGCAGAGTCAATCTGATGCTCCCGCCGGTGCATCTTTGCCGGCCAAAATTACCACCACTATGCCTCACCCTAGCCCCATCCAGGGAATGAACAGGTACAGCTGAAGGGATGAATACAGTGTTCTCTGTCTGCTAGCACAAGGGCTCTTGCGCCAGCAGACAGCTGAGTTTTAAGGCTGGACAGCAAGTTGTGCTAATGGCAACTTGTTGGGCCACAGATTGCGCAATCTACTGTGCAGCAAAGTTAGCAGCAACTTGCTACTGCATTCTTTTGCACAAGTATGTTCCACTGGTGCAAAACATTCTACCAGAGGAACAAGTATACCGCTAACTATGTTAATTTTGTCAGTTTGCATTTCTTAGTGCAGAAAGTATGGATCTGATATGTAGACATCGTTCCTATCCTGATTAATACATGAGGATTTTGGAAGCTATTGGAAGCTTCTCTGTATGAAAGAAGCTTCGTGATTGTTTGGGTTATACCTTCTAGGAAGCTGGTTTGAACTGGTTCTCTTATCTCAGGATGGTTCAGGTTTTAGTTTCTTCTTCTATCTCTCTTCCTTTTGGTGTAGTGTTCTGTACATAGTATGTTTAGTGTTAAGGTGTAGTCTTGTGATATGTACCATATTTTTCGCCCCATAGGACGCACCGGCCCATAGGACGCATCAAGTTTTTTGGGGGGGAAATAAAGGAAAAAAAATTTATTTCCCCCCCAGGCGCTTGTGGTGCCGGCAGCGGGGAGAAGCGCTCTTCTCCCCACAGCCCGCCTTCAGACCAGGTCCGGGGACAGTGGGAAGACGCGCTGCGCCTCCCAGCTGTCCCCGGAGCTTGCGGGGCAGGCAGCGGGGAGAAGCGCTCTTCTCCCTGCCGCCCGCCCTCAGACCAGGTCCGGGGACAGCGGGGAGACGCGCTGTGCCTCCCCACTGTCCCCGGAGCTTGCGGGGCAGGCAGCGGGGAGAAGCGCTCTTCTCCCTGCCGCCCGCCCTCAGACCAGGTCCGGGGACAGCGGGGAGACGCGCTGTGCCTCCCCACTGTCCCCGGAGCTTGCGGGGCTGGCGGCGGGGTCTCCCCGCCGTCAGCCTCCAAACCACTTCGGGAGACAGCGAGATGGCGGCGTTCCGCCTCCCTCTGTCCCCCGACCTTGTGGGGCTGGCGCTGGGGCTCTCCCCTCTCACTCTGCAGGCTTCAGCGAAAGCCTGCATTCGCCCTATAGGACGCACACACATTTCCCCTTCATTTTTGGAGGGGGAAAAGTGCGTCCTATAGAGCGAAAAATACGGTATAAGTTTTGTAAGTGCTGCAACAGGATTTTTTATGGACTGTGCCAATCCTGAATGTACTAGATTTTTGACAATTATGTTTTTTGCCTTCAGTAGCATGTAAAGCTCTGCTGGATGAAGTGCAATTGCCTCTGGTCTATTTATTTTTCTTTGAATCTCTGCTACATGTTTAAGTTTTTTCCTCCACATGCATGACAAATTATCACTATATCGGACACAATCTGAATGAAGAAGAAAATTGCTAAAAAACAAACTGTTCTTAAGAGTCTAACTCCATAGGTTGCAACCCTATGAACACTTATATGGGTGTCAGCCCCATTGAATGCAATGAGATATACATGCATCAGACCACACTGTTCATTAGCTAATTCACATTAACCTGAGCAGTTGTCTTCCATTCAATTCAATATAGTAAACGTGAATTGCCATTAAGGCTACCTTTATGCCTGAGAATATAAGACACTTCAGCATGGGATTTCATATTAAGGCCTTTCATATCACTGAAGAAGAAAACCTTGTTCAGCGAAGAAACTTGAAATGAGACAAATTGATTCTGCCAGATTGTGAAAGCATCACTTTGCCATTTATTCTGAATGCCTGACACCAGAATGCTGCCCCCAATGTGCCATTCTTTGCAAAGCTCAGAGAGCATTGCCATGTGCTAAATTGTTCAATAAAACCTGGCACCCCTGCAGGATCTTTGGAAGGAACGGCAGCAGAATACAATTTTGCTTTCTCATGCCCAGTATTCCTTAAAACACTGGAATTGTAAAGCCCTGCATTTACTGTAGGAAATACCATCTAGTCTTCAGTTTTTCTTGTAGGGGCAGAAATAAGATTTATTTATTTTTTTTAAATCAGCCTGTCCAATTCATTACTTAGGTAGAGAGGGCAGTGAGAATTGTCACTTGCCATCAAGGCGAGCCTACCAATCAGGCAAGGTGAGCATCTTGCTTCAGGCAGCCGATTGAGACAGGTGGCAGATCAGTGCTGGTCCCCCAGCCCGCCCACCACTCTTTCGAGCCTATAGCCCTCACGCAATGCAGCATTGCCTGCCACCCACTACCATTTTTCTGCTGCTGTGGTGGTTGCCACCAGCCCCTTCCAAGCCCAGCAGCCACTCCTATAGGACTATAGGAGCACTGCTGCCACTGCATAGCACACAGCAGAGGGAGAGGAGCAGCAGTTCAGTGGTAGAAGCAAAAGCTTTGCATGCAAGACTAGAGTCCCAAGTACAATCCCATGTTTCTCCAGTAAAAAGAACCAGCAGGTGATGGGGAAATGCCTCTGTGAGCTGCTACCAGTCAGAGGAAACAGTGCCTGAAAAGTAACTGCAGGGAACTGCAGTGCTATTGCAGTTACTTCTCAGGCGAACCACCTGAACCATGTGATTTTTTCGATTAATATTGCAAAAACCACATTACTTCCATAGTGCATGAGTCTGGACAGCGATGCCTCTGAAAGACAAAGACCAAAAGGAAAACAACAACAAAGGTATAGAGCTCTAGCTAAGGAATAAATCATCCTGAGACTCCAACTGAATGAGAATCCCTGGTGGGCAAAACACTCACTTATTATGGTTACATTAAAGATATAAGAAGACCCTTACTGGATCAGGCCAAAGGCCCAGCTAGTCTAGTATTCTGTTCTCACAGCAACCAAGCACTGCAAGTACCAGTAGCTTCCCTTTTCAATTTTCTCCCCCCACCCCATGTATTCTTTTCAACTCATGCACTTGTCTTTTTTCCACTCTGCTGCTTTCTCAGGAATGAATGGAAGTAACGGCAAATGCTAAATGAAAGTGATTATGGAAATTATACACTGCCCGCCTATGCAGGGGGCAGTTAGCTTCCTTTGCTAAGCGCATGCCAAAATGCATTATCCACTTTACGCCAAGAATGGAGCACAGGGAGAAATGCAATATACCACAAGGAACAGGATGTTATGCAGTTCATGTGGGAATTGTGTCCCATAAATCATATAACTTCTGGGCAATTTGCAGATTTTCTTAATTAAAAAACCTCTTTGAATCGTGGAAAGTAAACAAGCTTCGGACAGGTGCAAAAGTTGTTCACTTATTTTGTTAAGACGATTAATGTGTTTTCAAATTCCTTTAGCGATATAAATGACCCTAGGGACAAGCTTAAATTTGTGTACTGTTTTCAATACTGGGATTGAGTTATGGTATACGTGAAGTAATAAAGAAAAGTGCCTCTGAGCATGTGCAATGTGCTTTCCTTCATACACCGAGCCACTCTAGCCTCTCTCCAAATGCTTAGGATTAAGGAACAGGACTCACAAAGTATTCAGCCCTTGTTGGCTGTTAATACTTTAAGGGATGAAACTGTTGCAGGCAGCTGGAGCTGTGCTTTGTGTTTAACATCAGGCTTCACAAAAATATGCTGCACAAAGCAGCAGCAGCGGGGGATATCTCTCTAGCACTGAGCTACACAGACTCCTTGTTAAGACAGAGCAGAAAAACTGCAGTGACAAAGCTAGAGATAAACTTTAGAAAGAAAACCAAAAAGAAAGACAGTAGATGGTAAACATCAATAAGTCCTAATAATGAAAAACACCTTATGATTTTTTTAAAAAAAAACAACCCTCATGGGAATAGGTTAGAACTTGCATAGTTTGAAAACATTGTGCATCGGCTGCTTAAATTTGCAAATCTGAACTGTTGATCGCACACTAGTTGAGAAAGATAAAGATTCACCTGTTCAAATTCCACAGTGATAGGCTCAAGGGACATGAGCCATCGGCATCCAATCTGGCAGGTACCCCCAAACTCTTTCTGATCTGACCTCTTGGGCAACTGACATCTGCTCCAAACAGGAGCAACACTTTCATCCACTCTGATCTCATGTGGCTTTACCTGAATATTTTTTGCAAAGCTCAAAAGCGAGAGAGAAATGGTGGCTTTTTTTTTTAATGACTTGCCCAACTGGAAAAGAAAATCAAAATGCACGACTCCTTGTGCAAAATATTAATTTAACAAATTCACTGCAGTGAATGAATTAGTCACAAAGAGTCTCTAATATGTAGCTATGGCTTTTTTGGAGAGCTGGACCTCACCTGGTCCCTGCTGGCACACCTCTCTTTGTGCATTCTCGAGGCCAAGCAGTGAAGCCAGCCGGCGCGACAGCAGGCAGCTGCCTTTGTAAGCAGGCAACAGAAAGTCAATAGACAAAGCCCTTAATAGAAATGAAACTGCCTGTTTACCTAGGAATAGTAAACATCCAGATTTCCCCTCTGGTTACAGCATTGAATTCAATCAACTTTTTAGTTCTTAATACAGTTCAGCAGGGGAATAGAGAAGAGGGTGGGAGCCTAGGAATACTTGTGGCAATCTAAATAAGGAATGGCTCTCAAAATGACAGCAGAACATAGATTAAAGTGGCAGAAAGCATGCTCTGCCCGGTTGGAGGCTTGAGGGCCTTGCGCCTTGCTTCTGTCCACGCTGTAAAGGCAGTCTCTGATGCCTGGAAGAAAGCTGCCTACATCTTATGAAATGGGAAAGGAACCTAAGGGAACCCGCCTTCAAGAAAGAGTTTGCCTGAAGGGTTGCTATGAAAAACTGCAATGAATCTCTCTCTCTCTCTCTCTCTCTCTCTCTCTCTCTCTCTCTCTCTCTCTCTCTCTCTCTCGGGTTTTATCTCAGGGAGACAGTTACATTCAAGAGCACCATGACTAGCAGAATTTACTATAGCAAACAAAGCATCAGTTTCAGATCCTGCAGTACAGTTCATGTAACTGAGTGAAAACACCCAGGATGCCACATACAGTATCTGAATAAAACAACTGACCTATGCACACATTTTAAGAACCATAAATCCTAAACCTGCAATCTTTAATTTTAAAAGTGGAACAGCCAATCACAAAGCACTTCAGTTCAGGTAGTCACAGCCTCTCCAACGCGATCTATTATTGCAATAGGGATGCCATCTGACTGAAGAACTTTGGAAACGCAAGAAAAGTTCTGGATACCATAACACCAAATAGCCTCAGTCTGGAAGATAATATCCGATATCACTCAACATCAGCAAATGCAACACTTCTGAATATACCATCCTCAGCGCTCTAGAAATGCCACCTGGGCTACAGAATCATTCTATCAACATTAGAGCAGCTGAAGGAGGAGGAAACTCAAATTTTAATCTTTGTGTTTTGTTAATCACTGTATATGTATATATATAACTGTATCTAGATATATAGGGTTCATCCAGATGACCTGTTGAGTATTCATCACAATTTGCATTCACAGAGATTAAACGTATTTATTGAGCATTCATCCTGATTTGTTTGCATAGTGTTTATACATCATTTGTGCACCCTTCACGCTTCAGTGTTTTTCCCCATCACTTTCCTAACTGCAAAAAGTAAATTGTGTGTGTGTTAGGGTTGTTGCGCTAGGGTGACAGAGCACTTTAATCCACTTTAATTGCACAAACCTAAAGTATGTTTGAACCACTCCTTTAAAATAGCAGAAAGGATGATGAACAATTCAGCTTAGTGTTCTGTGATGAAGGGAAGGAATTAAAGAGAGTGGGGTGTGTATGGAAGAAACAGTATCACAAATCATAACAAAGTAAGTCTTAAAATGCTGGAGAGCTGGTAGTCTAAGGGGAACATACATGGTGCACCCCATTTTAGAATATAATTTTCAGTATACAAAGCCAAGTACAGTATGGCCACAGGTTTCTTCAGCGAAACTTAATGATACATGTGAACGATGTCTTCCTTGCAATTCAGGTGAACCCCCTCCAGGCATTTTAATCCTCTGAAAACAGCTCCCAGTGCTACTTCCCTCACATTGTTTTCCCCTAGTTACAAATGAAATCAAGCAATTTCATTTGTCACAACAGAAGGCAGAAGTACAGAGATCAGCCACCCAGCTGATGGCTCCTTCTCTGCAACACTAGTAATTACACAGTTCAGAAATAGCAGCTATCTGTTCCACAAGGTACTTCATAAAGGTGCTGAGAAAACGCTAGCAAGGATCCGCAAGACAGGGAAGTTAATCAGCTGCTAATGAAATGTGTGCACTTCTAGAGCATAACACAGCACCAGTACAACAGTGACAAGAATAAGAATGAAATCACACGTGCATTTTAAAGTGCTTGAATGAACTTCCTCCACTTCAGTTAATGTGTATTATTATTACTATTCAAAAGTTTCCAGCTTTAAATGTCAACACATCCTCTACACGGGAGGTAGGGCGGGCACCTCTGGGCTTCTAGATGCATACCCTCCAACATTTCTCTGATGAAAATAGGGATGTCCTAAATAATAATAATAATAATAATAATAATAAAAAAAAAAAAAAAAAAAAAATAGTACTCCACTCATCTGACTGGGTTGTCCCAGCCACTCTGGATGGCTTCCAACATAATAAAACATTAAACAATAAAAAACTTCCCTCTACAGGGTTGCCTTCAAATGTCTTCTAAAGGTTTTATAGTTACTTTTCTCCTTGGCTCAGTGGTCGGATAACTCCATACCCTCCAACATCTCTCTGAAGAAAATAAGGACGTCTTAAGGAAAAGAGGGACGTTCCAGGATCAGATCAGAAACCAGGATGGCTTCTGTAAATCTGGGACTGTCCCTGGAAAATAGGGACACTTGGAAGGTCTGATCCTGTTGGATTCCAATTCCTACCAGTCCCAGATAGGTCAATGATCAGGGTTGATGGAAGCTGTAATCCAACAACATCTGAAAGGCCACAGATCCCCCACCTAAGGAATGGGTGGATTTGTCAAATTTGGTTTCTCTTCTCAAATTTAAGTTCAGCTCTCTTCAGTTCTACACCAGTTTACAATTTGGAAAAAAAAAAGTCTTCATGAACACCCACCAGCTTTTTAGTGTGAATTGCTCCTAATATTGTACAAATTTGTACAAATTTGTGTGTGTGCATATATAATGCATTCTGTATCTTATTGTCACTAATATATGCATTCTTAGACACACATTAGTATATGCATTTTTGTACACATTATGTGGTTGGAGAACTGTAAAATCTAGACAAATGCAAATTTCAAAGGATGGCTTGTTTTGGTTTGAATATTGATTCAGTTGCATATTGCTTTGGAAAATACAGATTGGGTAGGTTCACCTTCAAACTGAATATAATTCCTCCCCCAAGCCTCCTTTGTAGGAGAAAACTCCCCCCTTTTTTGCTTCGCTTGGACTTCCCTATAACAAGCTTTCGTTGGGGGCCCATGCCTCTACTCTCCAGTGAAACCAGTAGCTTAAAACCTTGACGTGTTTCACAAAGGCCCATTCCAGTTCTTTTTAATTAAAGTTAATTCTGTGCATTCCAATATTGGCTGACATACATTTCATCTTGTGTTTTTAAATTGAAAACCCCTTTTAAGCAGAACACATTTTTAAATTATAATCAACAATAATAAAACACATCAAACAGCACATTTAAATCCAATGAATCTTAATTAATGACCAAAACATCAGTACATCGCCATGTCTACCCAAGCATAGTCTGCTTCTATTTTTACTCCTATCTATATATACATGCACTTGTAAATTCTAAATGTCCCTTATTATTCCTACTCTAAATTAAACTAGCTTTGTTCATCCCAGAAAAACCTTCGCTTTTGAAATAACCCATCAAGCTCCCCCATCCCTTCTTCAAAGCAGCAGCAGGAGGATTTGGGGAAATATGTAGATAGTTGAAACTGACAAGGCTTTCTCCCCTGACCAGAAGCAAAGTACAGTGTTGAGGGAAATCTGTATTGGTGAAGACAACAAGGCTCTCCCCACCCCTGTTTCCTTCCAGGTATGAAAGGTTGAAATATGAGGAAAAGCTATTCTCAGATATGTGCAGCTCTCTCTCACTCTAGATATAAAACAGTGGCACTGGAGGACTAGAAAATAGCCTTCAAGCAGGAAACATCTATCTGTTCATAGTTGTGGCAGAAAAAACCCCAACCAGAAAGTATGAAATGATATTGTAAATTCCTTGGTGGCTAACAATTGATTAAAAAACCCCAAGTGAAGTGCATTAAAAGCTACATTTCCATCTTCCACACATTCAGATCAACAGTGGGAGAGAAGCCTAAAAGCACTTTAAATGGCATGTGTGAAATGTTGCTAATGTTCCTATAAGAAGCACATTCTGTCATTTTTATTTTCCAGCACATCCCAGCCCAGGATGGGTTAGCTAGGAAGCTGAGTGTCCTCAGTATTGTTTTAGATTAAAATAAAAGATGCACTGCTAACCATATATATCAGACTTTATCTACCCTACACTGGGGGAATGAGGAAATTGTTCACAGTCACATTCCTCTCTCCTCTCACTCTACGCATTGTTATATCATCAGCACAGACTTACTGGTAGCATCCTCAATTTTTCTTTTTGAATTAGGAGTTCAATGCATTCACAAAGTGATTATGTACCATTCTGGCATTTGCAAAAGCCTCAAGCAAAGGAACTTTCCCTCCTCACTCTATTTCTCTGGGTCTTAATATTGTGAATCACATATTCCCTGGGCCCCACCTTTGTGCACATCAAATATCTACTTAAAATTCAGGGCTTTTCCTCTTCTTGCACCCACTTTTTATTCCGTTTGCTGTGAAAGTACAGACACTGCCAATGGCAGCAACACAATTCCATAGAGAGAAAGCCCAAGAAACTGAACATATGTGAGTCAACACCAATGAATGCAAAAATCAAAGTCACTCACATTTCCAATTTTCAGCTGCAGCAAACATTTATTAAGACCAAGAAATTGGGCAGCAACACCTGCCCACCTCCCAGCTCCAAAGTGAGAACAAAGGCTGTTTGTTCAGGTTTCCTGGAGAGTCTTGGACTACCTCACCAGCCTATCCTGCTTTGGATCAGGAATGGAGAGCAGGCTAAGGAAGGTTGGAAGCTGCTGCCTGAAGTGACTCCAAGCATCTTCAGGCAGCAGCATCCAACCAATCACTCTGTTGCCTCCCATTGTTGGAAGGTTGTTGGGTTCCTCCAAGCAGTGGTACCCAACTGACCACTCTTCTTGAGGTAAGGGGAAAGGTTGTGTGTGTTGTTGCCTGAAGGCACAGTGGTACCCAGCTGGCTGCTGTCAGCACCAGTCTTTTCTGTGGTTGTGGAGGCTTGTATTCTAGGAATGTGATATTGAGGGCCAGTTTCCCACAGTTCCTCCCCACATGTTATCACCACCCACCCACCCTTTCCCTTTCATTCCAAGCTAGTCATCTTGTATTATTATTGTAATCATCATAAACTTTATCCTATCTTTCTCTATATATACATTGTCACACACACACACAAACACACACACACACACACACACACATATCTCCCCCAATTGCAGCTTACAAGAACAACATGCAATTGTAAAGCAAATAAAACAAAACTGTACTTTTAAAACAGAAGGAAAATACTACAATATAAAAAATATACAGTATAAGCAGCAGGAACCATTTGACAACCCACTCAACCCACTAAAAATATCCTTAAAAATAAAATGAAGCAGCTTCAAAGTTAAAGAATAACTAGAAATATTTTAAACCATTAAAAACATGGCAGGACAGAAATGTCTTGATGTCATTCCCTCAACCATGGATGGCAACTTGGTGACAGAGCAAGAGGAGCAAGCCAGGTGAAAGGGGTCCAGTGGTGGACTGCACAGGACCTGGGCCCCTACTGCTCATTCCACCACAGGAGGAAAGTGCCAGTCTTCAGGTTGGATACCCCGGGAGGACAAGCATCCTTGCCACCAAGGGTCTCACATTCCCAAGCAATACTGGCAAGAAGTGCATATGGTGGAGATAGAGTGCTGGGCCCTAAGGTATTTACAGAGGATTTATATACAGTGGTACCTCTGGTTAAGTACTTAATTCGTTCTGGAGGTCCGTACTTAACCTGAAACTGTTCTTAACCCGAAGCACCACTTTAGCTAATGGGGCCTCCTGCTGTCGCCATGCCGCCGGAGCCCGATTTCTGTTCTCATCCTGAAGCAAAGTTCTTAACCTGAAGCACTATTTCTGGGTTAGCGGAGTCTGTAACCTGAAGCGTATGTAACCTAAAACGTATGTAACCCAAGGTACCACTGTATTCTGTGCACACACACACACACATACACCCCACACAGGTACCGTTCTGGAATGCAAGTAAAAGTGTGACATATCAGAAACCCCACAGTTTGTCCATAGACAGTCATCAACACAACCAGGAATTTAAAAACAACAGTCCAACCTTATCAGTTTATATTTTTTCAATAAGGTACAGCCTTTTCCAGTTTTTCTGAAACTACACAGAAAGAGACACTTATAAAAACTCCCATACCTTAAACTCTCATGCCTCAAACACAGTCAAACATTAAAAAAAACACCATGCTTCTCAGTGACACATTTGGCATCACACCTAGTTTGGCCCTTCATGTGAGAAAAAAAGAAGAAGATGGTCACTGCCAGCCCTACAGTTGGGGAGAGTGGGACAGCTAAATCATGACACCAATGCTGGGAAGTGGCAGGGAGCTGTAGGAGAACAAAGGTGTGTGGGTCATGTGGCCTGCCTTGCACTGACCAAGCTAGCGTGTTGCCCCTCGGGAGAACATTATCCCATTGCCAGTGCTGAAATAAGATACATTGCCAGTCCAATCGGTTTCTATATGTGGAAATGGGTAGCAAAATGACCTGGGCAGGCCCTGCAGATGGTGTTGATTTGAGATTAATTAACTCTAAATGGTATGAATGTGTGATCACAATCCAGAATGAAGAGAAACCTAAATTGAAGTTTGCTTATTTAATGTCAGAGACTCATTTCCACAGCTTAGCAATCCATATGGAGAAAGGCTCTTTGATTCCTTCAAGTGAGATGAAACACTTCCTTGAAGAGTAAATGTAGCTGTTAGTAATCAAGCAGTGGAGCCAGCAAGACACGTAGAGACATTAAGGGAGTTTAAAGCATCACTAGCATAGATCTTGTTGATGCATGAGAATTTTGCCCAATGATCTCCTATTCAGCCCTCAGTAAAACAAAGCATTACACATTTATACCACAGAGTTGTCCAGAATACTAATGCGAAAGGTATTAAAGGTGTGCTTCCATACAGAAACTTCACTTGCTGGCAAATAAATTCAGAAGGCTTTCCAAAGAGACAGGGAATGAAGCAGTGGATGACATAGCATGAATCAATCAGTGCTGAGTCAAAACTCATAAGTGTGTGTGTGTGTGTAACTTACTTGCTCTCATGAAAATTGCCCCGTTTTCAGCAACTTTCTGAACAGGGATGAAAATCTACCCCCTCTGAACTGCAGTACTTTCACCTGCACATGTATTTGGATGTGCATCTTGATGCAACATCAGAATATAGGAAGCTGCCTTATACAGAGTCAGACCACTGGCCTATCTAGCTTATTGTCTACACATACCAGCAGCGGTGCTGTCTTTCAGACAGGGGTCTTTTCCAGCCCTATCTGGAGTTCCTGGGGGGTTGAACCTGAGACCTTCTGTATGCTAAACAGTTGCTCTACCACTGAGCTACAGCACTGATAAGGTGTGCCAAGGAATGTAACTTCCCTTCCTCAGGCAGCAGACCACAATGGTGGCGACCAGGATGCCTCCCTTGCAGTATGTCTGGCTGGGGGAGACAAGGATGAGGTTTGGGGGGGCACCCCATGATACTGCTTTGTGTCTGTGGAAGCAGATGTCCTGCTGTCAGACAGCTTCCCATTTAGTGTGATGGCACCCAGGCTAGCAGCAACAGCAGGGTGGTGTGAGGAGCCCATGTCTGCCACTCATGTTGCCACTCTTTCTGCAGTCTGGCCTGTGAAGGGCTCAGGCCACACCTGTAGCTGCGGCTCCTGATGTCATGCTGCTGCCATACCTCCTTGTCCAACAGGCATGGCACAGGTCACACCATGTTGCCACTTGTCATCCTACCTCTGAGAAGAAGAAGAAGAGTTTGGATTTGATATCCCACCTTTCACTCCCTTTAAGGAGTCTCAAAGCGGCTAACATTCTCCTTTCCCTTCCTCCCCCACAACAAACACTCTGTGAGGTGAGTGGGGCTGAGAGACTTCAAAGAAGTGTGACTGGCCCAAGGTCACCCAGCAGCTGCATGTGGAGGAGCGGAGACGCAAACCCGGTTCCCCTGATTACGAGACTACTGCTCTTAACCACTACACCACACTGGCTCTCACCCCAAACAACCCCATGCTCCAGAAGTTGCTCCTGGGGTTGCATCACCTGGCCATGGGGACTTCCAGCAGGACATGGACTGGGGGGGGGGCTTGCCCCATCTCCCAGTCCTCCACCAGCAGGAGCCTGCCAGCCTTCCTGGGTGACATTGAGGACCCAATGAAAAGAGTTCAACCAGTTCCCACAGCAGGCTTCAATGTCATTCTGGGGGCCCTGAGTGGCACATTTGTCCTAGTCTTTGCACCTTCAAAACAGCCTTATTTGCATCCCACAAAAAGTCTGCCTTTTGCCTTGAAACTCGGACATTGTGAAAATTCGTAGTAGCACCACCCTAAGTCTAAAGAGACATATTTACAGAAATCACTGTAAAAGAGTTCACCAGACAACTGTAAATTCCCCGTCCTCATGAATTACATTCCAGATCATAATAAACTCCCCCCCACCCCACGTGGATCTAGGACACCTTGGCCTAACAGCCGCAATCTCCCTGCCAATGTTTTGTGATGAGATAGGTGAAAACAGCAGTGTTACCGTTACTCAGTATTTTTCAGTGCCCCATCCCAAGTACACACTGATGAGTCTCTGAGGAACTATGCTGCCTAGCTCCAATGAATATTAATGAGAGACCACATTAAAGTATCTGAAAAACTCTGTGCGTACCATACAGAGCCTTTGCCGTTTCTGAGTCCTGGGTGAATTCCAGCTAATCCTATTTGGCGAGATGAAGCCGTCAGATAGCTTAGAAATAATAGTTGCTTTTGAGTCGGGCTGCTGGTCCCAGAGATCAAATTTGAATGAACAATATTGCAGCATAAGCGCTTAGGAACGCAAAGGCATGTCGATCATTCCCATTCCAGATACTTTGTGCGATGGAATCATCTGCATTCAAGCAGCTGGGGCGGCATTTGACTTAAGCTCTCCTCTTCCTTCCATTCAGTCAGTGTTTATATCATTACCATATAATGGCCCCGGGCTGCATTCTACTAGCTAGGCTGATCTGTGGTTACACTTGTGCATTAGTCATACTTTGGAAGAATCACTCATTACTGTAACATCCCCAGATTCACAAGGAGATAAAAAATCTGATGATTGCTCCACAATTTATTTTGTTGTTTCTTTTTCATTATTAACTAGATGCAGAAACTTTGGAAGCAAATCAGAATACTGATGCTGGCTTTCCTCGGGGCCCTTTGCCCAGAGCCTCAGAGCAAAAAATGTAGCAAGAGGGGAGGTGCATTCTTAACCCTTTGTGCAGATGACACACTGCCGCACTTTATTTGCAAGTAAACTGATGCATAACGGAACTACAGGGCACTGTGTGGTCTCTGACCAGATGGGGCAAAGGGAAGCCAGTGCCAGTCTCATCCTTTACTTAACAGGCATAAAGTGGAGTCCCAGGGCAGAACTGGACACTACAACAAATGTTGTCCTGTGACTGCTTCTTTGCTCTTCCTGTTAACATCTACAGACGCAGCATTCCAGTTGTGCCCAGTGTTTCTCTGCCCTTGTTAGGCTAGGAAAGGAAAACACATGGTGCAATGATGCCACAGTAGTTGTTGTGCTGTGCAACACATTATTGGAAAGAGGGTAAGAAAAAAGCTATGGAGCTGCAGCAGCTCCAACATTGCCCCAAGACATTTTTCTTCCAAGAAGCTGATAGTGAGCCAATGTGGTGCTGTGCATAGGCTGTTGGAATGAGACTTGGGAGACCAGGGTTCAAATTTCTACTCAGCCATGAAGCTCACTGGGTGACCTGGGGCCAATCACTGTCTCTCAGCCTTCCTACCATGCCTACCACGCCTTGAGCTGCTTGGAGGATTGGTAGGAGAGAAATTTAATATTAAATAAACATAAGCCTTCATCTGCAAGACTTCTTCTCTATTCAGCAAGCATATTTGTGCTTGCATGATGAATATCCTATGTTAACTTCCACACCAGAGAAATTCTTCTTGAATTCTTTAAACAAGGCCTGCTGAGGTTTAAACTTTCAGAGCAACAATTTTGAAGTCAGTGTGATGTTCTGAAAAGAATGGTTATAGTTTTATATTTCAACCAAGTCCACAACTTACTAGGTTGCCAAAGTAATTGATTTCCTAGTTTGAACTCATTTTTACTCTTATTGTACCGTGTTTCCCAGACACCACTTAGAGATGACTGTGATTAAGCAGTATACAATCATTGAAACAACCAGTGCTTTTTTCTGGGGGTACGCACACCCTAAATATTTTGTGAATCTTTGTACTTTTGTCCATTTTGTGTATTTATTTCCCCCGATTTGAACTATAAAATGGTATTTTCTTGAGTCAAAATGAGAGCACCCCTAAACATTTTTTTAAAGAAAAAAAAGCACTGGAAATAACTAACTAACTAACTAACTAACTAACTAACTAACTAACTAACTAAATATTATTTCATCATGTTAAATGTTGAGAAGTGAGTTAAACACTGCAAAACACTTAGAACTATTTAAAACATAAAGCCTGCTCCTGAGGTTTTCTACATGTAATCGGTCACCAAGAAATGAGAGGCAACGAGGAAAGAAAGAGAGAGAGAGAGAGAGAGAGAGAGAGCACACTATCTAGAGGTAACATTTAAAGGTAAAGGGACCCCTGACCATTAGGTCCAGTTATGGCTGACTCTGGGGTTGCGGCGCTCATCTCACTTTATTGGCCGAGGGAGCCGGCGTACAGCTTCCGGGTCATGTGGCCAGCATGACTAAGCCGCTTCTGGCGAACCAGAGCAGCGCACGGAAACGCTGTTTACCTTCCCGCCGGAGCAGTACCTATTTATCTACTTGCACTTTGACGTGCTTTCAAACTGCTAGGTTGGCAGGAGCAGGGACTGAGCAATGGGAGGTCACCCCGTCGTGGGGATTCGAACCACCGACCTTCTGATCGGCAAGTCCTAGGCTCTGTGGTTTAACCCACAGGACTACCCGCGTCCCAGAGGTAACATTCAGGAGAGGGCAAAACTTGTTTTCTACCTCCCATGACTGGGTGGATAGACTTGGTTCACACGGACAGAGCTCATGCAGGAGAATACAGTGTATATTTGCATGCAGAGATTATTTCACTTCTTTGTGGGTCCCATCAGTACACCTGTTCTCTCTTCACTAACCACCACTCATCAGAATGATAAATTCTTTTGCGAGTGATAAACGATAATAGGAACTCACAGAAGAGGAAACCTATGGCACTGATGCTTTAAAGTTCTGTAGAGAGCTGCAATGACAGGATGATTTAAGCAAGATGGATATGGTGTTCCATCTCTTTGACTAATAATGCCCAACTTTCATTTTTGCTCTGGTAGATAAAAAATAAAATAAAAATATGAGTGGCTCTGTTTGCCTGGCATTGCCTGGCACTGCAGAAATCTTACTCCCCATTTAAATATTTGCTTCCATGAAGGCAGCTGCTCCCTATAAAAGTCAAGATTGTAATAAACACACCACTGAACAACAGAAAGTGATGCTACTTTGTAAAGAAACAAGTCATTAACACACTAAAGAGAGACTGTAAAGATGCCTGGATGTTCACTTGCTACTAGTAAGATTAACTAAAGCTAGATACCAGAATCTTTTGGAAAACATAAAAGTTGGCATTAGAATATGTCAGGGAACTGCCATCGGAACTAGAGGAGGAGGCGAGGAGAGGGGCCAAGCAGGGAGAGAGGCAGGTCTCCTGTTGGGGAAGAAAATCAGCGCAACACCAGGGATAGAGGGGGGCCAATGGGGGAAGCAGAGAGCAGGCTCCGGGACTCTTCACTGGACACCAGCGGGGAGAGCACAGGTCCTCCGCTACCCACGCCCTCCCTGCGCAGAAGACTTCCGTGCAGGGAGAGTAGGAGGAGACTGGGCGTCAAACAACTTTTATGTTGGAAAAGGTTTAAGAAACGCCCACTGACGGATTCTGCCAGCGACTGAACAGCCACGGAGTGGGTGGCTGTCCAGCGAGAAATGGTTTAACCAGCCAACCTAGCCCAGAGCGGCGGCAACTTACGCACAAGCAACCCCTAAAGCCATTACAGAATAGTACCCTGACTATGAGCTGCCAGGGTAAGAGTTGTCAGAGTAATCCTCTTAGTTTTTACAGCCCCCAATAACTCTTCCTTGGGTGTATGGTCCACAAACCACATTCCTCTTTTTACTAGGCTTGTCAAAAATGCAGAGATAAAATTCTGTTTTCCCAGCCTCGAGCTGTGGATTTCTGTAGAACATTCATCTGCATCTCTGAATCCCAGCCAATTCCATTTGTGTTGCCATTCCTTCAGATGTGATCAATTTCTCATTTCCATGCAAGGCCCGAAATGAACATGTGTGATTTGCTTCATGCTTGCACTGCTCCTCTTATGCAGGAGTGTTTTACTTACGTTGTGAGACTATAAATGCTTTGATTTCTGCCAGCTTCAATATGATATTAAAACGTTCAATACTGAATGTTTTACAGAAAAGTTAAAATGGAAAGTATGCAGAGATTACATAAATGAGCATCACATATTCTCACAAGCATGACTCATAAGCACATTAAACAAAAGCAATGACAAGTTTAGGAACGTCTGCCAGAATTTGCAGATCAGAAGTAACTGCTGAATATCCAAACTGAATTCTGCTTTCAGAACTGGTAGTGCCTTAACAATTCACTTTATTGCTTTGGAGGGGAGGCACAATCAGACACGTGCCTCTGAGCATATACAAAGTGTTGCTCTCTCATCCCTGAGCAATTTCATCCTCCACACAGGTAACTCAAAAATGTGTTCCCCTCCATATAATTGTCTCCTCATTTTTCATCCACCTTCATTTAAAGAACAAAACTAATTATTGTTTGTTTCTTATAATTCACCCTTGCAGCCTTGTTGTGGGCAAGAAGGTCTCTTTGTCTCTTCATCCCCGTTACTTAATTAATGCAAGGTTTCTGCCGAAAAGTCTGTTTTCAATACTAAGTCCTATAATATGGGAAAAGTACCTCTGAGCATGAACAGAGTGTCTTTCCCTCACCATTGAATAGCTGCAGTCTCCATACGTACCAGTGGAATCTTTTTAAACACGTTCTTTTTCTCCCACAAAAAAATCCCACTCCTGCTTTTTCAACATCTCCTTCCCTAATCAGCCCAAAATATGCCAGTTTAAATTACCAGCCAAGTAGCAATTTTCATTTATTAACATATGTATCCTGGTGTTCACAGATGGTTACAAAAAGCTGAAACAATTCTCTTTACTCTGAAGCACTTCCTGTTTGTGGGTTTCTCACACACATCTGGTTGGTCACTGTGAGAACAGGATGCTGGATTTAGAAGGTTCAAAGGTCAGATCCAGCAGATTCTTATTCTATTCTTATAGGATTCAATCACATACTGGCAAATTTCAGTTGTGCAGTTAAATTGATTAGTGTTCTTGGGCAATGAATCTTCTTCCCTCCAGAACTGAACTTCTTGCAATAAGGAAAGTGACAGGGAAATGCAGGGTATTCCTATTAAATTTATTTATATCCCAGACACAATGTCACAGAACTTCTCTGTAAGCCATCATAAATGTCCACTAAAAGTCAATGTTGTCTAAACTCCCTGCAAACTTTCTGCAAACAAATCAGGATGAATGCTCAAAAACATTCAGAAGGCTGGTGGCTCGAGCCCACCCAGGGATGGCCCCGGGCAGGATTCCTGCATTGGAAAGGGTTGGACTAATGTTTGGATTTGGATATCCCGCTTTATCACTACCCTAAGGAGTCTCAAAGCCAGTGGCGTAGCGTGGGTTGTCAGCACCCGGGGCAAGGCAAGTAATTTGCGCCCCCTAACCCGTGGATTTGCGCCCCCTAACCCATGGATTTGCCCTAACCCCAGATGTTGCGCCCGGTGCGGCCCGCCCCCCTGCACCCCCCACGCTACGCCACTGCTCAAAGCGGCTAACAATCTCCTTTCCCTTCCTCCCCCACAAGAAACACTCTGTGAGGTGAGTGAGGCTGAGAGACTTCAGAGAAGTGTGACTAGCCCAAGGTCACCCAGCAGCTGCATGTGGAGGACCGGGGAATTGAACCTGGCTCACCAGATTACAAGACTACCGCTCTTAACCACTACACCACAATGTCTCTTGGGGTCCCTTCCAACTCTACAATTCTATGATTCTGTATAACAGATCACATGGACGTGACCACAGAGGCTATTTTGGATTCTGTTCACAGACAATCCCTTCTGGAAATATGGACAACAAATCAATGAAATTTTGCCATGACTAGCAGAGCCAAGGCCCTTTTTTGCCTTTGCCTTTGAGATTGGAGATGAAGTGAACCATTTGGTGCCTCACTAAAAAAGGGGGTGGGGTAGATGACCCCACAATATCTAGAACTGAAGATGATCATAAATACATGCGGCTAAAACTCTCTTGCCTGCAGAAATAGGAAACATATTGCCAGTCTTGCAACTAAAGGGCAGCTGTCCATTCTCAAAATGTAAGCCCAACGTGTGGGAGAAAAAACTGCTGGGAATCAAAACCCACCAGAATCTGGCTGGCAATGGAATTAGTTCTTAAGCAAGATGTGTAATATATTCTGTGCAGCGTCCCATGCTGAGGGCAGTGAAGAGGCCCTCTGCTGCAATTTACTCTTTTTTTACACAGTATTCATACCACCATCAATTAATCCCAAGTTATCTAAGTGACTCACCATGTCACAGCGCGGTTGACTATGAAGAAACATGAAAATGTGTCTTATTAAATTGGCCACCATGCTGGGCAGGCTTCAGGGAAGGCCCTGTTTGACAAAATCTGTGAGAACTTATTAGGGATGGGGAAGAAATTCAGTTCAGCCTGCATTTAAAAGTGAACCTACCTAATTCACACTCCCCAAAACAATGTGTAAATCAAACAGAACCATTATACTAATTCACAGCTCTCCAAATTTTGCAGTGCAGCTCTCCAAGCAAGTAATGTGTACTAAAATGCATATGCTAGGGCAGAGGTGGGGAACTTCAGGCACAGAGACCAAATTCAGCCCCTCTACCTGACCCTCAGAACTCTTTTCAAGACACCCCCTCACTGCTCCCGCTTCTCACAGCAAGTGCTTTTGCTGAATATCCCTATTTTCTGAGGAAAGTTGGAATGTATGCGTGGCTGGAATGGGTCTTTGAACTCTGATAATGCCTCATGCTTGTCTGGATGAAGGATAGAGAGGAGTGTTTATAAGAAACAAACCTACTGTACAGAGGTAAAATTTACATTGTTGCTCCATCCTCTTTTGCCTCAGGCCGTGCCAACCCCTGGATTATGGCCCTTGGGAGGTTGCCCAAATGGGAACACGACCCTCAGGCTAAAAGGGGTTCTTCACCCCTGCACTACGTAAATTCTGCACATGTCAATATAAAATAATATACCAAAAATGCAGTATATTAGTGAAAACTGCCTGCAGAACCATGTATGTTGGGCAAATATGTAAACAAAAATGTGCATATTAGAAGAAAGTTACCTTAAAATGCTGATGAATTTTTCACAAGGACTTAAAAAAAAAAAATCACAACCTGATGTGGAGCACTGGAGACTGGAAAAATGAGAACCCCAAACTGGTAAATTTGCCTATCCCTATGGACTTATGATAGTATGTAAAGGCATAACTACTTATTTCAAAAGAGAAAGCTTGAGCACAGCAGCTGGTTATCCAATAGCAGCAGTATTATACTGTGACAGAGAAAACAGTCTAAAATGTAAATGTTCATCACCAGCCAGATAGAAGACCAACAAAGAAAGGTTTATTTATACTTCTTTGTTCTGCTTCATTAGGTGCTAAATTAATAACAGGCATTCATTCTTTTTTTCTCATTTATTTTATCTTTTCTTTTCTTGTCCTGGACAAGACATCACTAACAATACGAGTGGAAGGTTTTGCTTCTGAAAAAAATGTTCAGGTGTGAAATCTGGCAGTCTTTCAGGTTGTTTCTTTGCTATGGAACAAAGACTAAGGATGCTCAGGGATTTTGTCCGGTCTGCCTCTGCAGGTAAACCGACCACGTTTGCATTTCCCAGACTAAGACGTGGATCAGGATGCAGTAACCCTTCAGTTTTCATATTTCTGCAGATATTATGATGCACTTCTGAGAGTAAAACATGCACAATGTGTAAAATGTGCAAAAAATGTATACCTTAGCATAAACATTTAGAAAGAACTGCAGTTCAGTGGTAGAGAATTTGGAAGAGTGTAATGCTAATGTCCAATACCAAGATGAAGGTCTACCAGGATTGTGTGTTGAGCATGCTGCTTTATGGAAGTGAGTTGTGGGCAACTTCACAACCATTAGGAGTGATGCCTCAATGCCTTCCACATGATGAGGATTCTGGGTATCAAATGGTAGGACAGAATTCTAAACAAAGATGTGTTCTCCCATGCCAAAAGTTCCAGCATGTTTGCACTCCTGTCTCAGTGACGTCTACACTGGCTTGGCCATGTTCACAGAATGAAAGATCGCAGGATTCCCAAGGACATGCTCTTCCAGCACCAGGCCAGTTGGCAGACCAACTCTGTGTTACAAAGATGTCTGCAAACGCAACATGAAGGCTGCCAACATCAATCCTGCCATGTGGGAATCCCTTGCAGATGACTGCAGTGCCTGGGGACAGTCAGGTCATGCATCCATAGCAGTGACCAGAGAAAGAATGACTGCTGGGAGGAGCACAGAGAGAAGAAACACCATGGCGCATCTGCAGCAGAACAACTGCATGCCGTTGTCTGCCCCAGCTGCAACGAAACATATCTCTCCTACATCAGTTTCCACAGCAGGCTCTGCAACCTTCCAACAGTTTGACTTCACCCACAAAGGCGCACTCCTCCATTGTTTCCCAAGACAGATGGATGCCGGCAGCTTTTGTGCAACATAACTCCATGCAGCCAATTGAGAGGTGAAGTTTTGTACAGTGTAAAAGCACCAGTCACTTCACTGTACATATCTGAAGCGGATAAAACTATGTGGAATACTTAAAAAAATTATCTCTAAAACTTCCAGAGAACGACAGAGATTCCCTGTGTTGTGTTGTGCTATGGTTTCACTTGGAGGATCCTTATTCAAGGCCACAGGTACCACAAGCGGCTAGTTCTTTCTTTTTACAGAAGCGTTTCAGTTTTCCTGTTTTTTCAATTAACCCAGCAGCCCATGTCATTACGTAATCCATATACATAAAGATGATGTGAGCACACTTTAATCTGCATACACACTACAGTAATCAAGGAGTTGAAACACCCTATGGGGAGCCCCATGCCAAGCATGAAGAAATTGCCTAATATCTTCTAAGAGAACTGAAAGCTGCTTGAGAGACATTTGATTTCCCATGGTGTATATACGTAATTCTTTGGTTCCTCTTTCACCTTAGCTCAAACAGGTTTTGAAGGCTTTTGAAACAATGCAACCCCCCCAAAAAAACCCCACCTGTTTCTCAGAGGAGGAGAGAGGTTGAGCAGACACATCACAGTTAGTGGTCCCTCTTGGACCCCAACTTTCTCTTTTGTGTGTGAGAGTTTTGGTTGATGCTGGAAGCTGGTGATACAGAGGCATGTCTTGCTCTGTGCTGGTCCCAAGAGCTGTGGTTTGGGGGCTTCCTTGAAAGCCTC
Source organism: Podarcis filfolensis (assembly GCF_964270895.1). Classification (NCBI taxonomy): domain Eukaryota; kingdom Metazoa; phylum Chordata; class Lepidosauria; order Squamata; family Lacertidae; genus Podarcis; species Podarcis filfolensis. The sequence continues at coordinate 65,651,505 of NC_139609.1, forward strand.
ATAAGGAAGCAAGACCTGTGGAGTGTTAATGCTGTGAACCCCTCCATCTTTTGCTCAGGTTGTGTATATGTGTGAATAAAACCTTATATGTTAAAGACCCCACAGTCTCCGTTGACTTTCATTTCAAGGAAACCAAACCCTAGGAAAAGCATTTGGAACCACTGTAGTCTCTCACCACTTTGAGACTGTGTTACATGCGACAGTACTTTCCCTGCCATACCAAATGCCACCCGAAACCTAACAGACCCATATTTCAGTGCCTGCTAATTCTTCCCACATTCCTTCTCCTGAGTATGGGCAGATTCCATGGCTCCAACTTCCCCCCAGGCCCGATTTTGTTTACCACCTCATCTAGTCCAATGAATAGTCATGGAGGACTCAAATGCTCACACACTATTTGGGGACATTTTGGCTGGTCTAATCAAGGCATTGCCCTAATGTAGATTTTGGAAGAAAAACTAGGTTTGACTTTCTTGTCTGCAGCATTCCGAGGAGGCATGATTAAGAACTTCATTAGGGCCAAGCATTAGCATCCTTGGGTGAGGTCTGGCTAAGCCTTAATGCATATTTATGACGCCGATTAGGAGGGCTACTGCTTGAAACAAATTAGCAGCATCTGCTAAGGATCTTACTGTTTTCCTGGGCTGTTGGCAATCACAACAACATTGCAGAAGTGTTTGCAAACCTGTGAGACAGTTACGCTATTAGAATGATAAATGGGGAGCTTTGCATGGGAATAATGAGACTGCGCTCCTGACGCATAGCAACAACAGTGCTGCTTCTGGGGTAAGTACAGCACCGAGGGCTTAGAGGGCAAGGATGCAAGAAAGGCCTTCAGGCAATGGCACTTCTGGGACTAATTACATGCTCAGTACCAGGCCATATACCCCACTGCACCATCATCATTTCCTCCTGCCCAAAATATTAAAACTTTCCCCAGGCAGCTAGCAGCCTTAAAGCTCCAGTCCCATGCTCAATTCCCCAGGTTCGGCACTTCCGAGAGGAAAAATCAATTTGTCGGATTCTGTAACTTCTCATTTAAAGCAAATTTGTTCAAACTCTTCTGAAGAAGATTTGATTGGAAAGATCTATTAAAAAGGAAAAAAAGGAAAATCTATAGAGATGATTCTCAAAGTTGGGCTATATAAAGCAAGCTGATCAACTTCCTTCCTTGGACAGATTAGATAGAAAAATCTAGGTGAGGGCATGGGGAAATCAAACAGCTGTATTAAGGTCTGGAAAGCAATCTATTTCACAGTAAGAACATAATTTTGGAGCAGAGAGTAATTCCTTGGAGTAATAGAAAGGTAGGAAACATGAAAGGAACAGGAGAACATTTGATTGTCCCAAGACCAGAGCACAGTAACCATGCTAGTCTGAGCCAATGCACTAGAGTTCCTCAAACAAACCTTTCAACTCAACCAGTCCATATAGGTCTCTAAATCAGCTACCTTCTATCGATGCAAAGCTATTGCTGGCCAATACAAGAGCTAAACTAGAGATGACCCTGGACATATCCTTTGATTTGACATTAATTTTAACTGACAGTAGCTGCTCCTTCAAAATAAGTGCAATAAGACCTGCACCAGCAGCTGGAAGTGCCAGGGGGCTGGGACTTGCCATCATTGCTGTCCTCAGTATTTTCCTTTTGCTGTTGTTGGCCTCCCCTGGCCTCCCCTGTTCCTCCAACTTGGGACACCATTTTGGGAGGTTCCTGAAACCTGCACAGAACTACAAGACCTTTTTTGTTCACGCTTCTGGTTTTCAAAACAAGTTGCCAGGAGGAAAAGCTTTGCCAAGTCCCTCTTGGTAATCGGCAGGAGCTCTTGGCTTGCCAGAGGTATTTCCATGCAGAAGAAGTCCCCAAAAGCTCTATCCTATCATCTTTGTCTGGGTGTTCAAGACTAAGTCGCCTTATCTAAATATTAAATCTGCAAGAGTTGGAACAATGAAAGGACAATGTTTTGGCACCACCTTCAACTTGCTGGCTTCAGCAAGCTGGCTGTACCCAAGTACTTGTCATAATTTTTCATCCCATTTTACAAGGACACAGACTTTCACCCTCCCTGTTGAAGTGTTGAATGACCTACCTCTATAACAGTGGTAGGGGGATCAAAGTCGCTCCTTAGCAACCTCTCAGGGCAATCATTCCAGTGGTGGGTGGGACCAGAGGCAAAAGTAGGCAGAGGAACATATGTGCCTCTTACCTTTTGTACAGTAGGCTGAATTTCAGTCACACAAACGCCAGGGGTTTCTATTCCCACCTGTGCTCCTCTGCCTGTGCTGTATCCAGGCAAACAAGAGGAATTATCATAGTTCAGGGACACATTCCAGCCAGGAAAAAAGCACTCAAGGAAAACATGGAGCAGAGCCTTAGGAAATGGGATGTGGTATTGGGAGAGTCCTTCAGACCAAACAGAGAGCTCTGGGTGGCCACATTTGCCCCCCAGCAAAATCAGTCCTCAGGCTTTAATCATGGATATGCTTAGTACTGTCCTCAAATACCTAGAAACTACCATCTGTTCTGGTTATCTTTTCTTCCATCTTATTCAACTGGCAGAGAGACATGGGAGCATATGGGTATAGACTCCTTCTCAACAAGGAGCTCTGACCTGGTATGGCGTTAAAATGGGAATGATGCATCCATGGTCTGATGGAGATCATTAATTTTGGACCCTAGCTGGTCTCAGTGCAGAATGTGGATATAGAGTAATGCACTGTTATGAGGGGGTGGGGGGGGAGATGCTTAAAAGGAGAGACAAAGAAACTGATTCAGCAAATCAGACTTAAAATGTATGGGAGGAACATTCTCTGTTAAGATTTGTCTGCTTCAGTTGCCACTCACTAACCCTTATTAACAACTGAGAATTCAAATAGTAATGAAAAGCTCAAAATATGGCATGTAATAATATAGTTTGGCAGCTTCAGCATTTTTTAAAATAAAGCAAATGTCTAGATTTCACGGATTGTAATACTGAATATGAGTTGGCAGTTTTGCTTAAAATGCAAGTCAGTGAAAGCCTGAGGGTGGACCCCAGTCCTTGCGGCAATATTCTCTTCCACGTACAACTTCCCCTGTATTTCCAGCCCCTCCCGTATAATTAAAGTGCAATATCCCAAGGACAAAGAAAGACACTTAAAAACAATTTATAGACTATGCAAATTGCAATGGTGATGTATTGTGAGCAGTCCCCCACCTCTTACCGCCAAAGCTGTCAGAATTTAAAGCACAGAACAGATCCTACAACCAGGAACCAGTGCACTACTTCCAAACTGTGGCTCATGGAGAGGCCTGCCCTTGACCTTGCCTAGTTTTTGAACAACAAGGAAGTTCTCATGTTTTGATTCCCTGAAACAGACATAAATCTACCCTGATATGGCCAGCCCTACCATTAGATTGCATGAGATGGAGCTATCTCCAGCTACACAACCTGCCCCACACACTCTAACACAGCCTATTGCCCTCAGGTGTGGTGGGGAAAGCTGTGCCATCGCCGGTGTGAAAGTAATCTACCAGCATCTGTATGTGGCGTTGTGGGGGGAGGGGGGCACCATATTTTCCTTTGCCTTGAGTAGCAAAATGTCTTGGCCCAGCCCTATGCCATCATCTTCCTTCCTTGCCACAATTTGACAAAACCTGGGTGTAAGTACATCTCACCCAGGATTATCAACATTGGCCTAGAAAGACCTATAAAGGAAGTGGGAGTATTGTCATGTAAATCAGACCAAGATTTTGCAAAATGAATCTCTGTTGGTGTGAACTGTGGTACCTTCACAATATTACTATTTTTAATGTAATCACCCATAACCTAGATGAATGACTGGATGTTTGAATGGATGTTAGCTCTGCTTAAACTGTGTGCAGCTATTGATGGCTATCTCAAGTAACCAGGACTTTGCTGCATGAAACCCATTGTCCACTTCTAGGTCCTCCTGGCTCTTCTGCTCCTTCCCTTCCTGCTCGACTTCTTCTCTGTGAATGCATGCACAATGAACACAGTGAGGAGCAGCATTCCAAAGAGCAGCATGAGGGGGCAGAAGGAAGGAGAAGCCAGGAGAAGAAGGGACCCATGAGGGCCCAAGGACCATTTAATACCTGAAACTGACACTGTATCATCCACACCTTCAAAAGAAGAACACTTGATGGCATTTCTGTGCCAAAGCTCTCATTTTAAAGTGCAACTTGGCCTACGGAGCTACAGCAAACTCATCCAAGCACTGGTGTGCTATTGTCTCTCCACACTAATGGCAAAAGCCGCCTACTCACCGTTGTGGCATACTGAATATCCTTCCAGATGGAGGTCTCCCGAGAAAGATCCGAAGCCTCAAAGAGGTTCTCCAAGATCACCTCACCAATCATGTCATGCCGAGAAAACCTGTCAAAGTCAAAGACGCTAAGATGAAGCTTCCTATTGGTCAGCTCCTCATAGGGCACAGGAAACTGAAAGCTCTCGTCAAAGGTGGGGTTGAGCGTTTTCCTGTGCACACGGGTTTGGAACTTGCACTTCCTGTCAGGCAAGAGGTAGATCTTGACGTAGGGGTCGGAACTGCCACAGAGGTCCTTGGCAGGCAAGTCAAAGGCCTTGAGAATCCGCACAATCAGGGTCTCGTTCTCATAGTCATATTTCAAAGCGAAATTTATTTTTCCACAGTTTTTTTCTGCCTCTTTTTTAGGGTCCTCAGAGTCCACGGATTTCTGCTTGTACAGCTCTGGCTTGATCCGGCCAATGCAAGTTGGCTGCTCCGCCGCAAGTGGTAGTTCTGTACCATAGTCCACACTGGAAACATGCATCTGCCTGGGCAGGTGCCTCTTGAAGGAAATGTGCCTGCAAGAGATAAGAAAAGGCTAGTGTGTTGTATGTTGGGAGAAAATTGTCCTGGGTATCTGGCCCCACTTAAGAGATAGGATGCAAAATGGGGACAGGCAGGGAGAGCGTAGGAAATATAGTACCCTCCTGTGCCCAACTACACTATAAAGTTCCATCATACCACTTTAAACAGTCATGGCCATGATTTCATGCAAAGAATCCTGGGAACTGTAGTTTGTTAAGGGTGCCAAGAGGTATTAGGAGACCCCCATTCCCCTTGTAAAGGTATAATTCCCAGAGTTCCCTGAGAAGAGGGTGTGATTGGGAATTGTAGCTTTCTGAGGGGGAAAAGGGTCTCACAACTTTCACACAGTATTTTTTAAAGCAGCCAGTTGAGAGGGAGTAGGAAGTTTTCACAACAGTGATGTTACAGGCAGTAGGCACCCCTGACTAAGTGGGTGAAACACGAGACTCCTAACTTCAGAGTCCCCACATTGCAGGGGGTTGGAGTAGATAACCCTTGTGGTCTCTTCCAACTCAACAATTATATAATTACTCTACGACTATAGTGCTGACCCTTGTAGAGCTTCTGAAGGCTTTGTCATAAATGAACTGTGTAAGCGCAAGGGAAACTGGTTTCTCAATAGCTATCATGCAATGGAAAATAAAGAAGTGCATCTCATGCTGATCTGTGAAAAACTTTGAAAAGAACAATGTTATGGTCTTCCAGTTCTAGGAATTAAGATCCATACCAAACAGAACGCAAGGAGCCGTTCAGAAGCAAAATATTTGGAACAAGTGGTATCTTTGGCCTTGGAGACAACATAAAAGAATGTAATTATAGTTTGTGGGAATAGGAAACACAGCTACAAGGGGCTGGTTATACTAGCCAGAAAGGAATAGCAGCACCCCTGAGAGTTCTGAGGTCTGTTTAATAAGCCCCACGGCTTGCTGTTTATGACTTACAGGAGAGGAGAAAGGAACTGCTGACCAGTGATCCAGAGTTATATGCTGCCAGCTGGGATTGCCACATATTCCAAAACCATAAAGCATTACTGCCTTGGGGAAATACTGTGTTTAAGGACTATGGGTCAATAGGAGTTTGGGCGCCTGTTGTAAGCTACATTTTTTGTGCTATGAGCCCTTAGAAACAGTTACCAAAGAATCCCTGCTATTGCTGAAAGCTTCCTCTCTACTGGATTGCTTTTTCCTGTTGCTGATACGTTTACATTGAAATAAGTAGAAAAGGGAAAGGAAAGGAAAATAGAAAGACAAGAAAAGAGAGAGGGGGGCACACAAGGTTTGCACACACCGTCTAAGACTCAACTCAATTTAAGTTTCCCTCATTTTTCCAATTTCAAATTCAGTTCTTCACATTTCCACTTCAATTTTCAACAACAACTGAACACATTTTTGCAAAGCAATTCCCCTAAATATAATGCAGTTTTGTATGTTGCTTCCACTAATATATGCATTTTTATGCACAGTTTACCATGACACTTCAATTTTTTTGTACCCATTTCTTGGCTGGAGAACTGCATTGCAAAATTTAGAGAAGTGCCAATTTTGAAGGATGGCTGGGCTTTTAGTTCACACGTTGTTTTGAAAAGTCCAAATTAGATAGGTACGCCTTTATATGTGAATGGAGCAAAAATTCTCTCCCATCCCTAGACCAAGAACCCTTCTCAGCTGCGGGAAGGGGAGTGCTTTTATATCCCCCATATCAGAGAAGAAAGAAAAGAAAAGAAAAGGCAATGACACAAAGTCAACCACATACTTATTTTGCTTTCCCAAGATATAGCTATCTGAGGGAGGATGTATTTTGATCACACCTCTGCATAGTTCTCGTAACAGCAGGACTTCTTTTCTATAATTCATATGTTCCAGCTGAACTTTTCTAATTGAGTTTGCCCAAATTACGCTTATCTTCTTTCCCTCCTTCATAATGTCTTCTGTGAGTGAGCTTAATGGATATGAATGACTAAGGAGGTTTGAAACAAAGAGTGGCAGGCATACATCTGCCAATGGCACAAAACATCAACTCGATTGCTCAGTCTCTCTCACAACTTTTATAACAGGACAGTTTTAGACATGATTTGCAGCCTTCATGGCTATGCATGAGCAGAAACTGAGAACAGGGCATGGGCCAGCCTGAGCTCAGTGACATCCTTATACTTCTCATAAAGGTATTTTGGGGTCTTTGTATGACCACCGGACCATATCTTTCTCATGGCTACTTGGGCTGGGAGTAATGCCCATCTTCATTAAAGCCACCCTGCTTTCTTTGGCAAGTTGTACCAGATACTTTTGTAGCAGGTTGCAATTCGTTTGCTGTTGCATTTATCTCTCTCTTGGCCCAAGGAGATCAGAGCATCATCGTGATCATTGCCGTCCTACCGCTATCTCACCATCAGTGCAAGAGGAAAGGTCCCTGCCTCAAGGAGCTTACGATCTAACACTCAACACAGAAGGAAGAAGAGAAGAAGGAGATGGATGTAGAGTCCAGGGGTAAAACAGCCTTCTCATGACTCAGCTGAGAGGCAGCAGCTTGACCAAGGACATCTGGCGAGCTTTAAAGCTGAGCAAGGATTTGAGCTGGAATTCCCCAAAAGTCAGTCCTCACACACTCTAGCCACTATAATACCACTGTACTCAGCAGGCTAGAGGATATGCAAGGTACTCAATTTACATTGCATATATTCTTACTATCAGAACTCCATTGCAGTGAGTGAAAATGGCTACCCATTTGTCACTGTGTAGTTAATGGTTCATATTCAGTGGGGAAACACTTCATTAAAACACTCATTAACACAGCTAAGGCACACAATTAGTTTAAGTGCAATGAGCACCCAGGAAGCAAACTCTTGAGACTAAGGTGGTTGACCTGGAGAGACTGCGAAAGGCAGAAGACACTGCAGAGATCTCCAGCTCTTATGACAGCAAGTAAAGGTCTTCTGGCAGGAGGGCATCATACCAAGGCAATTAGAACACAGTTACTTGGAAAGACCCATCTCCTGAAAGATGCATCTATATCCTCTGGGGCCTTGCTGTAGTGATTCAGGTATTTGTAACATTTTAGTTGGACTAATACTGATATTGCCTAATGTGGATTTTGGATTTGGCAGACGAGTTTGTGGCATCCTTCTTCAGAATAAATATTTTTAAGGGGAGGGGAACAAGAGATACATTTAAAAATTACGAATGATCAGGAAAGAGTAAATGGACTGATTTTTCTCTTTCTCTCATAATGTTATAAACTGGACATTATCCAGTAACATTGGTTGGCCATAGTTTCAGAACAGACAAATGAAACATTTGTTTCATACAATACATAATTAACTATGCCTTTTACAACCATGAGATCAGGTTGTTCTATCATGATGGCAAAACAGAACTTTCGTATTCAGAGGCAATGTATCTCCAAAGCCCATTTGTTAGAAGACTGGCAGAAGAAAAGGACTGTTGCCTTCACACTTCTATATAGGCTTCCCAGAAGCTAAATGCTGGACTAGCAGTGGTCTTGTGGAAGGAGAAGGCAGGGGAGCACAGTTCTGGGACCTTTTATAGAGCAGGAGGAATGGTATCATCTGAGATGGTATGATCAGGAGAAACTAAATTTGTTTGTGACACATTAGAAACAGAATCCTAGAACTATAGAGTTGGAAGGGACCACGAGGGTCATCTAGTCCAACCCCCTGCAATGCAGGGATCTTTTGCTCAACATGGGTCTCAAACTCATGATCCTGAGATTAAGAATCTCATGCTGAGCTATCCCAGTCAAAGAGAGAGAAAAATAAGCAGAGGATGGGTGCTTCTTTCCCTTTTTTTGGAAGGCATTCCTACTTCACACCAGCAGTTTAAATGGTAACACTTCTTCACAAGATTGCTTGAACTAATTAAAAGCTTAAATGTTGCATTTCAGCTGACTGAAAATCTTGTGAAAGCTCAGTGTGTTTACAAATCTATGCAGTCATAAGCACCAGTAAGTTCAATGGAGCTTACTCCCAGATACGTATATCCATATCCTATTATGCCAAAGATATACCTTTGGGACGGTACATTTTGGGATGGTGGGTAACAGGGTCCCCACAGTGAGATATTCAGGCATTTGGAACATATGTTAAGTATTTGTAACATGCTGGTCCTAATAAATCGGACAATATGCTATGTGCTGCTGCTCCTGCTCCGCGTGTGTGTGTGTGTGTGTGTGTGTGTGTGTGTGTTTCAGTGGATCAAAAGAGCTACTTGCATTTTTTACTCCTTTAGCAATGGGGGCTGCCACAATGAGTTCCTACACTTTTGTATAGTTGTGAATTTTCTTGATTTTACTGCTTTTATCTTTTGTAACCCACTTTGAAGGTTTTTGCAATCCAGCAGTGTATAAATGTTATAAATAAGTAAATAAAATGCACCATCACGCTATTATAGGACTAGACAGACTCTTGCTCTGAATCTAGAAGGCTCTTATGCTCCTGTGCCTGAAAGCAAAGGAACTGAGCAAAATTGAGCAACTCCTGCCCTCTACGGCATGGTAGACCTTGTTCTAATCAACCATGATGCATGGTAAAACATGGATAAAGTCACCCACATCTTAGCTGAAAAGACTGCCTGTATTAGAAGACATTCAGGTCAGTGGCCCATGGGTTACCAGGCTGTCTTCCACCTCCAGATCCTTGCAGACCTTGCCTTCCTTTGTCATGGATCCCCATGCACGGTCAGCCATCCATCTGAGGCTACAGTGGCCCTGAGGCAGCGGCTGATCTTGAACACTGAGATGCAGCTCCCTCGAAGCCAGTGCAGTGAGTGATATGTCAATTCCGTTTATCTAATTATTCCTGCTTTGAGCCACATAAGCAAGAAAGAGAGGAAAAGGCTGTAATTCTATCTGACAGTGCGCCATGTCACTGATATGTCTCCCTGCCTCCCTGAGTCCTAACAAAATTAAAGTGGCCACAAGCATATTGACAGCTTGACACAATGAGGTCAAGTCACCGTAACAGGGTTTGAATCTTTTGGCTAAGATCAAGGGCCCACAGGGAGACTGGGGAAATATGTCAGCTGGTTCACTTTCAACTCAACCTTCGGCAGAGACCAGCATGTAGTCGAGGGAGTATCCTGCAGCTCCAGGAGGTATATGCCAGCCAAAGGTTTAGCGTAATATCCCTTTAGTGCAATTGCTCAATGATGTACAAGTGTCAAGAACATATTTAGAAAGAAGAGAATTGCTGCCGACGTCTTGAGGAGTGATGGCCCATTGCATCAAACATAAACGAGAGCCATCTTCAGATGTGGGTGGGCTTAAAGAGAGGAGGGGTCAGGATGTGCATGCAAGCCCTGCCCCACAAATCTTCATGTAATCAAGTTTAACCACATGTAATAGGGGTCCTGGTCATGAGGAGGATTCTGACAGCATTTCGAATCCGTCTTCAAATCTTCCTACTCACTAGTCCCCAGTCCAAGGGCCTGAAGCAATGTTGCCCCACCTCCCAAAATATTTCTGCTTCTCCTCAAGTGCACCAATTTTGCGAACGGCAACAAAAAGGAAGAAATTCAGGGGTAGGCAGAGATGTTACCTATGGGAAGAAAGATATGAGTGCAATAGCACTCTATCGTTCATAATCCTGTGCAAGTGGTATTCAGAGTTATTCTGCCTCTGGATTGTATCTGATTGGTGCCCCAGATTTTTGTTGCTCTTCTGTTCTTGTTTAACAGAGACAATAAAGTTTGTCTCCAGTCTGCACACCATTGTGTCCTCTAAGCCATGACATGACAATTACTCAAACAAATCTAATTACTCTAGAACACCTTGATCAATATACACTCCTTGATGAAAACAAAAAAGGATGGGGGGGGGGAGAGAACTTAACAAACAAACCAAAAGCATAAACTTTCTTTTGAGCATATGCAGTGAGCAATGAAGAAGCTCTTCACTTCATTGCAGGGGATACACCTCTGGTTTGAGGCTGTGGGAACTTATTTGAATGGACAAGTAATAGCAAGAGAAAACTGGGCGTGGCATGCAGTGACCTTCATCAGCGCTCCCTTCTCCTCATGGAGAGTTTTCCCATCTTCAGCACCTCTGTAAAATGACCCATATTGTCTGATCCAACAGATGGCAATTCAAGGGATGCTCTGCACTCACCTGGTGGATGATGCAGGCTCTGTTGTCTGCCTCTGCATCCGTGTGCGTCTCATAAGGTGATCCTTCATGGACATCTGGACTTCTGCGGGAATATCTGGTGACGTGTGACTGATTTTCACAGCTGCCTCCAAGAAGCCCAGAGTCCCTGTGTCCTTTAGCTTGTCAGCCATGTTCTCTTTGTCGTGTTCCACTGAGTTCTGGGAGGCGGGGGTGTTAGTCGAAATGGCCTTGTTCCTCCAGGGCACCCAGCACAGCTTCCAAAAGAGAAAGAGAAAAACTGCCACCAGGGCCAGTCCACATACAATAACTATCACGGCAAGGAGGCTGATGGAGAGCTCTAGAGGTTGAGAAGAGGCAACAGTGACAAACAGGGGCAGAAAGGATCGGAGAAGAGATGTGGAAGAATGGGTGGGAAAGCAGGAAAGGAGGGAGGTAAGGGAGAAGAGAAAAGAAAAGTCTGTGAGACACCTGAAAGAACAAGGACAGATACATTCTGAAATAGTGTCTGTTCCCTTTCATGTGCTCTGCTCATGAAAAGAAAGTGTAACAAGGTACCTCAGTGAAACACTTCTCCAGAATAGACATTCTTACCTATCCACACACCCCAAACCCTTCTGTTTCTGTTGGAATGTTGTGTTTTCCTAAAACTATTTCATTACAGTTCTTGTGATGGTCTTGTTTGATATAAGCATTATAATTTTGGGAAGCTCAACTGAAATGGCCACCCAAATCACACACCAACATCGTTTCTCCTCTGATCAACAACTTCTGGCAATTCTTAAAATGTTAAGAGATCTGACTACAGGACAGACAGCACTAATGATTAGGTTTTCAAAATGTCTGGTGCCAGTGGGGCACCCTATTGGGAAAGGATGCTTCCTCACAGACCTATTGACTATTCATTCCCAGTCAGGGTCTGATAATGTGAGTTGGTGCCCTGGAAAGGATTCATGTCCATTGCTGACTGCACTGGGAGTTTGTTGGCAGAAGTAGTTGGCTAGCTGTTTGGTTGGGTGGCTGGGAAAGGAACAGATCCCAACTCTACTTATTGTGGTCCCAGTCACAGTGCTGCCCTCCCCCAGGCCGTGGTTAAATAAGGGGTGGTAAGATGGATTCCGGCAAACAACCATCTGGATTAAAAATGGCCACAGCTTTATTGATTACAGATACAGGTGGAACTTCGGCTCAGGCATTGGGTGTAAATGCATTCCACGCTTCTTCCAGAGGGCTGGAACAATTTCAGGGTCATGTCAAGGATTATGCCCCCCCCCCCCGAGTTGGGTCCATATGAGGGGAAGGAAACATCTGACACATGAGGCAAGTTAGACCAGACCAATTAGATCAGTGCAGTCTGCTACTTGACATTAGAGAAAAATACCAAGATTCCTAGAAAGCTGATTTCAGTAGCCACCACTACAGTCTTCAGCTTCTGAGGAATCATAGCATTCACTTGGCCATAGCTGATTAAAAATAGCACCCGAAACTTCTTAATCCTAGAAAACATGTCGCTTGACACAGCCTGTAAGCAGATGCCTTTGTACTGCTCTGAAACAGGGAAGGCTTGTAATATTGCAAAAGCAAATATTAATACATTTCTGTACAGCTCTGTCAGGTACAAAGAGTATAACACTGTTAGGGAATCTTTGGAAAACACACAGCCATTGTGCTTACGCTAACATAACTGAAACAGAGGGGGTAAGTAGAGTTTAGGTCTCTATATCTTAGCTGTCTCTTGTAATCCACCTTGATCCTATAAGAAAGGGCAGGATGAAAATTTTAGTCGTAGAATTCTGAACTGGGAAACAACAAAATCAACATGTCAAATAGATCCTGGAAACAAGATGCCTCCATACGGATTTTTTTTTTTAAAAAAATTAATTGCTGAAGCACCTCTTGGAAAAGAAATAACGAGGGGAAGGTTGTCATTGAAAGATTAGCACTTTGACATCAAATAGTGTTTTCTATCTTCTAAAAAGTAGTGATGATGATGATGATAAAACCGAAGTAAAGTGGATTTTTCTGTGTTAGAAAATGTTGGTGCAATCTGGAAAAAAACCATTCCTCTATGCAAAAACCCAAATATACTGTTGGAAGTGGCTGGCTTCCTCCCAGGAGAGCACATGGTTTGCAGGTCCCAGGTTCCAGGTCCCAGGTCCCAGGTGCCAGGTCCCAGGTCCAATCCCTGGCATCTCTAGGTAGGGCTGAAAAAGCTCCGGTCTGAAGCCCCAGTGCACAGCTTTCAAGACAGTGTAAACGATTCTAAGTTAGATCCAAAGTGTAGGTCAGGTTCCTCTGTACACATGCTTCCTAAATTCCTATGCAATCTGAAGTTACCTGGCATGCAGCAACATCAAGGAAATGGATTGGGGCAATAATACAGGGAAATACAGCCATAAAGGTAAAGGTACCCCTGCCCGTACGGGCCAGTCGTGTCTGACTCTAGGGTTGCGTGCTCATCTTGCTCTAGAGGCCGTGAGCCGGTGCCGTCCGAAGACACTTCCGGGTCACGTGGCCAGCGTGACGAAGCTGCAGCTGGCGAGCCTGCACCAGCACAGCACACGGAAACGCGTTTACCTTCCCGCTATAAAGCGGTCCCTATTTATCTACTTACACTTAAGAGTGCTTTCGAACTGCTAGGTGGGCAGGAGCTGGGACCGAACGACAGGAGCTCACCCCGCTGTGGGGATTCAAACCGCCGACCATACGATCGGCAGGTCCTAGGCACTGAGGTTTTACCCACAGCGCCACCCGCAAAAGCCAGTTCTCCAGGCCAATCCCACTACTGGACAATGCAAAGCAGTTGTTTCAAATGGAATTTTTTTGGTATCATTAAGGGTAGGCAAATGTCAGTTATTTAAGTTATGATACTTTTCCTCTCAGGAGGCACCATTTTGCATTTCCACTGGATGAGCCAAAATATCTTGGGCCAGTTCTGAGGTCTGGGCCACACATGCCACAGAATGAAGCACAAATGGAATTGTGGATGGAATTGAATTCCCGCTCCATCCATAGGTAAATTCAGATGGCAGGTGGGGAACACCACTTCTTTAAAACAAGACATGGAGGAATATTCCCCCATGGAGTTTTCATTTTTTAAACAAAAGCTCTCTGCAAATAGATAAAACTACCACACCAGGGAAAAAGGTCCTGAGCCATTTGCTCAGAATTTTCCACCTTCTTTCTTTATTTCGGAAGGTATTCTAACCATAACTGTCGAAAAATCACAACCTTCTCTTGTCAGCTGAGTGCAATACCACAGCTATTTTCTAACCTACTCCTGATGCTTGGTTCCTGGTAAATGTGGCTTTTAATTAATTACCAACCTTCCTTCTGCAGGATACTCAGTCAACCAGCATGAATCTTACCACACCTATGTTTTATTTGTTTTGGGATATTTATAAACCACCCTGGGGAGGCTGATTACCCAATGAAGGGTAAGATACCCATTTCAGAAATTGATTCATTAACTAGAAGCCAATGCACAGTGCGACCCTTACAAACCCTCTACACCCAGGGTTAATCAATTTATGACTCTAGGCAGATTCTCCCGAAGGACTCTGAGCTATCTGTTCACACATAGCCATATGGTAAGGGTAGTAAAGAAGCACTTTTAGGACTATAATGATCTGCTGTATGAGGAAGATATTTTTCCTTAATTTACTTATGTCTCAAACTATAAATATGGATGATCTTACATCTGTTTGCAAGGTGCATGGGTCTTATTCTTTTAAACAACTTCCTTGTGCACTGAAAAGTGCTCCATCCTCCTCAGAACAGCAATTTAAAAAGGAACCACTCCAAATCTATCCTTATTAGATAGCTGAGCCTGTATCAGACTCTCTAGGCAGCTCACATCTGTTCTTCATTAGAGCTGTTATGAAAATAACCCTTGAAATATGCTTTTCTTTTCAGTGCAAGTATTCCCTACCAGGACTGCTCCATTTGATCACAGGTTTCATTTAGGAACGAGCTATAATTAAAATATTAGCACTGAGTATTGAAGAAAGCAATAGAAGACATGACATGAACTTAAATTGTCATCTTAATGAACATAAAAGCCAAATTTCTTCATTACCGTAAAGAAGTGACAATAGATCTGGTTGGATTGCTTGGTTTTGATCTGAGATCTGGCAGGATCAGTAACACAATCCATGTGTTACAAGCCAGCTTGGAGAGGGCTTGTTTTTCAGTTCTGGCTCAGAGCACAGTCTTGGCATAATCCAGTTTTATGAACAATTTACCATTAGCAGAAGCTAGATAGAGAAATGTCAGATTACGCTTTGCACCAGTCCTTTTGGTTCATCTACTGGAGAAGAACATGTATCCCCATTGTTCAGTCAAACACCCAGGGTGCCAGCTGTTTTCTGAGTATTTTCATGACTAGCTAGAAATGAAAAGATGGAAGTTGATGGGTACTTTTGTGGCTGAAGACTTGCACCAGCTGTTGCTTTCTTCCGTTAGACCCATATAAATGCCCCTATTCGAATACAAGTCCCTTCATCTGCACCACAGCCTGGGGCCACCTCAATGAGAGGATGTCTTTTTGTTGCCTCACTTAATAATGAATAAGACTGCATAAGATAAACAGTGGAGGTTCCCCAAGAGACTTGGCTAATTGCATTCTCGGCATAGCACAGGCACCACTTTCTGCTGCATGGAGAGCTAAGCCCTGGAAGGGTTCCCAATGTTCTCAGTTATCAAATACAGCTTCAGTAGAACTTGGATGACTTGAAAGAGCAGCCTGATCCTCCCTGTGTTTTGCTCTGCAAAAAAGTTACTGGGAAGGGGGAAATGTTTTCCTCTGCCAGAAGTCTATGGCTCTGAGATCTAATGCCAGAGGAAAAAATTATACATATGCACATTAATATTAGTGTCAACCAAGGAGTTTTCCCTCTCCCCATCCCCTCAATGTGTGTCCCCAGAAAGCATCTATATTCTTATTACAATTAGTCATGTAAATAGTGACACACAAAAACAACCCCAGAAGTCTGAAGGGGTAAACAATGCTAGGCATTTGCTGCTGATGCAGACATCAGCACCTGGGGCTGAGCAACTATTTCAGCCTATAAGGGAACATGTAGGGTTTACTGACTGTGTCTTCCCAAGGCTCATCCCTATGGGCTGGATTCCTGACAGGAGTTCTCTTTCCATCATTTACACAAAACTCAATAGGCCAGGAGCAAGCCAGACAGCACTGCATCAAATTGGCAAGTTAACTGAAAGCGAAAAATGGCCATCTTAATGGCATTTGTTGTGCAAGAGATGATTACTAACACAGGTCAGCGCTGGTTAGCACTCCCTTATGTGCAATCTAATGTGGAACAGATTATCTGCCTTGCAACATATGGGAATCTGCCGCGATACCGTAGACGTGTGTCTGCAGAGGGGGCACTCATGTTACAGATCAGCTCTCAGATTAGGAACTAGGGCAAAAGCAGGCAAGTCTATGAGCCTTCTTCCACATGAACACCGATGGTAGCCCCTGGACTCATATGCTGGTGCACCTTCCACAATTGTCCCCATCCACCATGTAGTAAGGGAGAGAGGCTACCACTTGCACAGATGGACACTGTTTCATAGCTGCCAACCCCCCCAAACAAACCATGTGCTGGTGTGCCCAGAGGACCCCATCATGAAAACTGCACCACTCTTTCTGCACCTCTCAAGCATGTTACTTTCTCAGCAACCAATCAATGCTTCACCCCATCCAAGTGCCCCTGCTTTAAAGCTAGATGGTGCCGACTTTATTACAGAGCTGGACCATCCATGGAGGCGTCACATCAGCCTCTGAGTGTGCAAAATCCTCACAAACCCCTGCTCTAGAGGCTTGTTTGTCTTTTCCTGCAGCATGTGGAACAGCCCCCTTTCCTGAATCACCTTGATGCATCTCACCAAACACCCTTCTTGTCCCCTAGACGTACTGATGTTCATGGCCCCCATTCTCTCCTGGCAGCACACTATAATTTTAGATGACTGCAGGCTGCAGTTCTGTGAGTTTTAAATTTGTACACACAGTAATTGCACTTGATCACATTCATGCTCTCTCTTTACTACCAGTCCCTTTCATTTGTTTAGCTTTTGCACTGCATCACATGTTTTCAGCGGGGATCTTCTGTTTTAATGCAATCTCATAAAATGACATAGACACTGATGATGCTATTTGAATAATTAATAGTAATTTGATCACATTACCCATTCTAGCTGCAATCATTCTATCTAGCTATACATTCTTGATCTTGCTGAATTCATGGTCTTGGCCAATGTTCTATAGCATCAAACTACAAGCAATTCATAACAAATGATTTAATGTGCCTCTTCTCTCTTTGGTCAATTAAACCTGAAGTGCAACTGATCTGAGGGCCCCTACAAAATATGTGAAATAGGGATTCTCTAGGTCTATGAGGATTTGACACAAAGAGATACTGTACCCACTTGTGCTTATATTAACACGCTAATTTGCTTGCAGACATTATGTAACATTTCCTTAAATGCCTCTTCCTTTCCTTGTTTCGACTTCTTTTTCTCCTAGATTAGTCACCACCTTTTGGAATGCAGATTACTCTAGTTGTCCATTGGATCTCCAGCCTTTATAAAGTTTGGTAGATAGAGCTTCCTGGGAGAAGATTTGGATCAGACTATGGTGTTGGGAGTTGGGTAACCGTCCCCCCCCCCCCCCCGTTTTCTCAGTGAAAATCACCTCTCCTCTTTAAATTGCTATTTGCTCCATTATAGGAAATATATGTGTAATGTACATAGTTGTGCATGTAAGTTTTCTTTAATGGAACACATGGCAAATGGGAGGGCGTTTACTGTACTAAGAAATCTGGGGGGACGGGATGTTAAAGGATTAATCTCCCACCCCAGCACTGCAGTCCTAGTCCACATCAAGTTCTAAAATTGCTGTTTGTCAAAAGACAAGAAACTGATTATTTGCTCACAGATGTTCATTATATCATTTAGTTTGTTCCTGGCATGTAATAGGCATTTTGGCCCTAACTAGTGGGGGGGGGAGTCATAGATAAGTGAGTTTCCAAATACTCTGCAGTTTCAGAATGAGGAACAAGGTACAGATTGTTTCCATTGCAGAAAATGGAAAGTAGACGTTCTGAGCACTCGCTCAGAATACATCACTCCAAAAGAAGTTGCTGCGCTGCATGAAACATTTTGCTAAGCCTTTTCTATTTATGCCATAGAATTACGTAGCATGTCGAAAGGTGCTAGCTTGCACATTATACCTTTAATGAAAAACCTTCAGAAATGATCCATTGAGGCCTCAGCGAACCGTGGTGCTGATAAGAGATGGATCTCAGCCTCTGCTGCCCATTTATGTACCAGCATTGGCAGCAGTCTGGACAGGATTTAGGGGCCCTCTTATGCATGAACTCCTGATTTCCGTCTGGCACTCCTCATAAAACATGAGAAGATCAGGAGCTAACAGAAAAAGTGCCTGTCTCAGAAGAACGCTCATTTATAACAAGATGATATTAAATTATCTGGCACTTAACTTGTCTTTTCAAACTTATGGCTGCTTTCAAATGTCCTCATAAAGAAGGAGGCAACCCGATGTAGAAGACCCAGCGTCCTGCCCGATACTCTACATGTTGAGGAAAGCTATCTCTTTCACTTTCTCCAAGTAGGAGTCCTTATAGCAGACTTAGAGCAAACAAATTATCTAAGGTTTCCATATTGAAATGGAAGTATTATCGTCATTATTAATAAATCCTCCTCCCCCATCCATTTTAGCTTGATTGTAAGCCTGAGATCAGAGAGTGACTTACTAGTGATCCTGTAAGGCACTCTGGGAGTCTTCTTGACAAATGAGAGGGGTAAAAATAAAAAAATAAAAAATGCAGTACATGCATGCATAATCATTAAACACCTAAATAAAAACTAGAAGTCGTTCAATACATACATTTTAATATTAAGCTTGTAGAGTTATTTCTCATCTTTAGGCACATCTGTATGTGAGTAGGCACATGGTAGGGGGACAGTGAAGGCAAGCATGCTGAACTTTATACCCTGTTCTGTTCTGATTACCCTCCAAATGCTGGAAGGAGATCTTCTGCCATGGGATGATTTCTGCAGTCATAGAGACTCCCTGCACATTTTAGAATCCTGAAAAAAAATCATAGGTGTGAAGGAGTTTCCCTGCTTCACAGGTTTCCCCTTGTCCCACCTTGGGAGTTCAGAGTTCTCATCCCTGCCCAGCCACTGACACCTGTTGATTCACAAACCGCATGCCTGAAAGTGGCTAAAATGCATCTGAGTAAACACATATAGGATCATACTTTAAGAATAGTTCTAAGTGAGTTAAGAATCACATGGAGCAGTAGAGCAGGACTGTTCCCACTGCCCCCACTGTTAGACATGAGCTGTGATTCCTACATTGCAAAGGGTTGGATCCATAGCTGTCAATTTTCCCTTTTCTTGCGAGGAATCCTATTCGGAATAAGGGAATTTCCCTTAAAAAATGGAAATGTTGACAGCTATGGTTGGATCAGATGACCCTTTAGGTCCCTTCCAATTCTATAATTCTCTGTTTCTATTACTCACTCCTGTCCCTACATTCAGGGTGAATGTCTGCAGAGGGGAGCTTGCTGTACATACATAGGTTCCTCCGCCCCCTTACTGCAGAACCCCCAATAGCAAGTCTTAATTGTGTGAACACACAAATCAGGCTAAAACTGAATTTCAGACGTCCCCTTCCCCACATTTATTGCAGCCAAATTAGTGAAACACGGGATTCTTGTCTTATACATACTCATATCATTGGTCCATCTAGCTCAGTATTCCCTACACTGACTGGCAGCGGCAGTCCAAGATTTCAGGCAGGGTTCTTGACCAGTCCTACTTGAAGATGCAGGGAACCTTCGACATGCACAGGAAACGCTCTAGCACTGAGCTATGGTCCCTCCCTAAGCAAATAACTATTTAAAAAAAAAAAAAACATTTCTAGAACAATATAAACCATGAGCAGTAGCAGACAAAATGCTAACTGTTAGGGTTACGGTTCATTTTCACTGGTTTGACTTATTGCCAGTGGCGTAGCGTGGGTTGTCAGCACCGGGGCAAGGCAAGTAATTTGTGCCCCCTAACCCATGGATTTGCGCCCCCTAACCCGTGGATTTGCCCTAACCCCAGATGTTGCGCCTGGTGCGGCCGGCCCCCCCTGCACCCCCCACGCTACGCCACTGCTTATTGCACCATTCCTGTGCAAGCCATGGCAAAGAAGACCTCTGCTCTACAGCAAGGATGTTCACTGCCTGCTTTGGATCACACTCACAAGCGTCTCTCTATTATTAAACTAGCTGGTTCTACGTTTTTGTCCCTCAAAGAGCACAGAGAGATGTGCCAATGGTTTAATTCTTAAAATCCAGAAAGCACAATGATATTGAACGAATGGCTGAATACATGGTGAAGCAATCACCATGCACCAAAATATCTTGCTCCATCCAGTTTGTCACATTACCAGACTACTGCAAAAGTTTCCGGGAGTTGAAAATGGTAAAATATCAGCCCACAAATTGTACACACACATACAGAGTTCCCATTTTTCTTTCCCAGCTGCCCTGCTTCAATCCTTATTCAGTCCTCATTGGGCTGGGGTGGGGGGTGGATTTTCATACATCTGCAAACCCTGGGGTTCTCCCAACCTTCCAGATACTCCCCTCTTCCTCCTCCGTGGCTTCGTTTTGACTCTAATCCCTGTCAGCACTTGCCACCTGAGCTGGCTATTCAGTACGATTGATACAACTGGATCATTGCTTTGAAGCTCAGCCCACATTTGTTCAAGTCACATGCTGTTTCAGGGCTGTGTGCTCAGCGCACAAGAAGGACATGACCAGGATCATGACAGTGCATTGATGTTACAGAACTTCCATTAAGTGGGACCTGCGCATGGCTAGGAAGCAGTGCCTGGTAGATCAGCTTACAGAGTGGCAATTTGCAAACACCCCAAGCTAAGCTGGTTTCATTGACCTTGCTGGGAGTGTAGAGTTGTAGTCTAATGCAACTCACAAGCGCTTTCAGAAACTGAACTGCAGGATAATGCAATTAAAAATTGGCACTAATGAGGCAAGACTCCTCCTGGCAGAGCATATGCTAATTATGGAGATGCAGAAACCATTCAAGCAATGTGATCTGAATCTATCGCTTCCTGATTCTCAGCAAGCTCCCTTATGTCATCACTTCCTGGGGAGGAGACAGGTGGGAGTATTTCTACATGAAAATTCACAGCTTCCTTCATATTCCCCCCCCCCCCTCTTTGCAATGACAGTAAATTATTAATTAAAAGCAAATGTCTTATCTGCCTCATTGGCATTTAATAACCAAGGAAGCAGGAATGTGCAAACTCCAGGGTTGTCTCAGCAATTCATCATCAGAAGCTTATCTCATTTGGTTAGCACTATGTCTTTCTTCAGGCAGCTGGGAGGAGGGAAAACAATGCACCTATTTTATAAATAGAGAAAATTATTTTACCAACTCTCAATTAAAAAAAAAGATAAACAGTGAAAAGACAGAAGCTGTAAATGCAAATGTAAAGATACAGCATTCTAATGTTCCTATGTAGGCAAAACACAACACAATACAATGCACCAGGAACCCAAGGATTCTCAAGAAATCCTGTATGTATATATACACAAACACAACAAACACAATTTGCTGTCCCTTATAGCTGAATTGTTAAGAAAAGGCTTGGGGGTGGGGAACACAAATAAGTTACACAATCCTGATATCTGGAACATTCCCCATTCCTTACCTGATCCCAGGACTCCACGTTTGCATTTATTTTGCTTCTCCACTATATACAACAGATTTGTTTTAGGTTTCCCTTCCATGGAAAGTATCTTCTGACAGTGTGGTTATTCCTTCTTGACTAAGCATACTGAAAGTACCTTACAGTTTGTCCACCCCCACCCCACCCCGCTTCATGCAATTATCCTAAAATGGACACAGAACGAACTAGACTCTGATTTAGAGCCATCTGCATGACTATGCAAGTGTGGGAGAAAACTGAGGAGATATTAATTAATTAGTGTTTTATTTAGAATGACTGTCGCATGCATTTAGAATACGACACATGTAAACTCTCCGGGACTATGAGGACTTCCTGGTACCCATCTGTACAATATATTTAAAGCAGTATAACACCACTTTAAAGGCTTCCCCACAAAATCCAGGGAACTGTAGTATGTGAAAGGTGCTGAGAGTTGTTGGGATACCCCGTTTCCCTCATAGAGCTGCAATTTCCAGAGTTTCCTGGGAAGAAGTTTTGATTCTCACACCCAAAACAGACCCAACAATGATAGAAGGCTTTAGCTCTAGATGGGGAACAGCAGCCACATAATGGGGTTTGCAAATAACTTAATGTGAAATGATGCTTGTCTTGTAACGCAAGTGTTAAGAGCATTTGCAGACACCAAGCTGGGAGGGGTAACTGATGCTGCAGCAGATAGAATCAGAATTCAATGTGACCTTAACAGATTGGAGAAGTTGGATGCTAAATAACCTCCAAATGTTGCAACCCCTTGATCATTTCAGTTATGCGTTTCATAACCTGATTCAACTCCACAATATCCTTTTGGAGGTGAGTTAACTTGAGCTGTTCTTCACCTCAGGTAGTAAAATGTCTTGGGCCACCCCCAGCACAGTTGGTTTGGTCTTCACCAAATACCTTTGAGCAAGTAGGCAACGTAGCATCCCTCACAGGACATGGTAAGGAGAATAATGAGATGAACTCAGGTATGCTGTCCTGAGCTCTCGGGAGGGGAGGAGGATGCAAACCTCATTATAAATATTATGCCAACAACAACAACAGTGCACAGTCAGTTCATGTGAAGCAACTCCCTAGATGACTGGCAGCCCCTGTTTAGAATTAGATTTATTCCCCTGCTTTTGAGATGGGCCATTTAGCTTATGCAGCAGAAGTTCGCTGTGAGGTAATTAAAATGTGAAAGCTTCAAGTTTTAATCCTCTCCTGTCGATTGTGCAACCAGAGTTTATAAAAGTTACATGAGAACTACAGAAATCCAGAAACCGGCAAGAAATAACAACAGCATACAAAATGAGGGAGAGGGGGGTTTCTGTTACTTCTCTGCACTGCCACCCCCCGCCCCCCGTGCCTTTATGCAGACAGAAAGGAGGAGAGAGAATCCAAGCCCTTGGCAGAGTCAGGTAACATCCCGAGGCTTCTGCTAAATGAGTGTTCTGCACTCTTGTGCAGCAGGAAGTTGAGTTATATTGTTATCAAAACAATGAGGAGGAAGCTGACAGGCAGCGCCATCATCTGGACCACTTGTATGAATGAAGTCAGGCAGGTGGAGGCTCTCTAAGGGCAGACTGAGGTTGTTGGGGCAGAGCCTCATTTGCACAGACAGAACAGCCTCAAACTGTTTCTAAAGCAGTTCATAAGTTTTCAGTGTGGTTCAGTTCTAAGCAGGGGAAACCTGGCAATTGAAGGGACCTTGAAGGACCCTCTTGACATTACTAGTGTGTTTTCACATTTTTAACAGGTCTGAGAAGCTGGGATCATGTTACAAGTGAAGAATCCATTGCGGCCATTTAAAATTGTTAAGGTGGTATCTAGTGTTCCTGTCCCTCTAACATAGCTTTTATCAGTCTTGGATCCTGAGATATTGTTGGATCCAGTGCTATTTTTCTAGAAAAAGAGGTGCCGGAACTCACCATGAAGGCCTCCCTTGTTCTCATAATGGCAATGGTGCCCACCAGAGAGGTCAACTGAGTTCCAGTAAGTTCTGGCAGAAAAAAGCCCTGGTTGGACCAAAACTCCTATCATCCTTGACCACTGATCCTGCCAGCTAGTAATGATGGGAGTTGTAGTCCAACAACTTATGAGGACTCAAGATTGAGAAAGGCTGCTCTAGCAAAAGAGACTTCTGCTTACAGAAAAAAAAACTTCCTTCTCTCTCCTGCAGCCCTCTGCACACCCTCCAAATCAGCTGGGTGGGGTGGGGTGGAGGACCCTCTAGAGCAGATTGGGGTGGTGGTGGAGGAGGAAATGTACTGTTGGGCAAGTGGTGTTCTTCTTGTGGAACATTGGGTACAACCCTATGTATGGTTTTGCCCTGAGTGACAGTCTACAAAATGAAGCTCCTAAGACAGTGTTTGGGTCTAATAGTTACTACAAAAGTCTGTTCCCTTCACATTTAAATTGCAAGGGATTTTTCTCTGAAAGCTCTGCAGTGAAACTACTGAAGCAAAAGACACACACACACAAAGCAAAAGGAGGGGGACAAAGAACAGTTTGGAGGCGTAGTGCTCTAAAACAAGAAGCAATTTGATACTGTGCTCAGGGAAAAGAACCGCCTTTGTTCGGTCTGTCAAGATGTCCTCTCTTATCATGGAGTGTTCCAAGGTTTGTGAGAGCAGCTCATTAATGAAAGGCTCCATTTTGTTTCATCTTGGATGGAAATGCATGAGGAGAATATGGTGTAATTAAAATTCAGTTTCTCCCTCCCTTGGCGATTTGAGGCAGCTATCCGAATCTGAGTTACCAATAGAGATAATTAGCAGAACCCAAACACAGAACGAATAAATGCCATGGACAAAGCTGTATTTTTGATGGGCTATTTGCCACTAGACAATACCATGCTAATTATGGCAACATTGACTTTTATTACTCAGTAGCAGTGTTCTCAGCCATTAAGGAGATTCATGGATAACTCTGACCCCACTGTGGACAGTTCTGTTTTAATATATCAAAAGGTTCTTTCCCTCCAGAGATAAATTGGGCAGTTCTTACAATATTGTAGTAACTGGAGGTCACTCCAGTCATATATTGGATTTAAAGCAAGGACACAGTGAGCCCTTCAAGGAAATAGGCAGAAAGCAAAAGTCTACACCCTGTTTTTCTGACTTGTTCTGCAGAAAGGAGAGAGAGAGAATGGAAGGGGGGATCTTTTAGATCAAGGAAATCATTACTTGTCTTGTTGTTGTTTAGTCGTTTAGTTGTGTCCGACTCTTCGTGACCCCATGGACCAGAGCACACCAGGCACTTCTGTCTTCCACTGCCTCCCGCAGTTTGGTCATACTCAGGCTGGTAGCTTCGAGAACACTATCCAACCATCTCGTCCTCTGTTGTCCCCTTCTCCTTGTGCCCTCCATCTTTCCCAACATCAGGGTCTTTTCCAGGGAGTCTTCTCTTCTCATGAGGTGGCCAAAGTATTGGAGCCTCAGCTTCACGATCTGTCCTTCCAGTGAGCACTCAGGGCTGATTTCCTTAAGAATGGAGAGGTTTGATCTTCTTGCAGTCCATGGGACTCTCAAGAGTCTCCTCCAGCACCATAATTCAAAAGCATCAATTCTTCGGCGATCAGCCTTCTTTATGGTCCAGCTTTCACTTCCATACTGGGAAAACCATAGCTTTTACTATACGTACCTTTGTTGGCAAAGTGATGTCTCTACTTTTTAAGATGCTTACTTGTCTTGCAAGTGGCCTAATGAACAACGGAAACAACAACAAGGCAATACCTGGGGAGGGGCCATAGCCCAGTGTTTTTGCCTACAGAAGGTCCTTGGTTTAATCCCCAGCATCTCCAGGAAGGATTGGCAATGATCTCACTCTGAAAGCCCAGAGAGTTGCTGTTAAGTTGGTGTAGACAATATTGAGTTGGATGAACCAATGTTCTGACCCATAAGGCAGCTTCCTTCGTTCCTACCATTAGGGTGGCCATGGAGCCTACTTTGCAGAGGAAAGTCCTCTGTATGAAATACTGTCCAGGACAAGTCCATATTAAAGGTAAAGAACCATAAGAAGTGAGACCAGGGTCATTGAAGTTGCACACGAATGGTTAGCATTTGGGCAGCTGATTGAGGCACTCCTCGCCACTGAAGGGACCCGAGTTTCCAGTGTCAGCTTTAAATGGAGTGCTACCCCGAAACTATATGTCTGTTCCTTCAGAGGGAGAGCCATTCTTTCCAGAACAGGCTGTCTCCCTAATTACTGGACCAAAGAACCACAACTCAATGGTACTTCAACCTTATTGGGATTTATTTTCCCTTCATTTTCTCTCATGCAGCCCATCATTGGATCCAGGCACCAGTCCAGCACCAATGCAGCCTCTTCGGATTCAGATAGACTGGTACAACTGAGTGTACCAGCATATTGATGACACCATTCTCCAAATCTCTGCATGGCACCTCCCAACGTTTTAATATTGATGTCATAGGAACAAGATGGAACCCAGCAGGACCACACAGCAGAAGTGTCATGGGGCCAAGCAGAAGACCCCAATGATATTTCCTGGCAGTCACTCTGCAGATAGATGATATGTATTGTATTTCAGTCTTAAGTAATTATTTCTAAATTTGTGTCTATACATATGTATCAGCATATGCAGATTTTATGCAAATTGGTGCCTTCTTTGGGAGGGGTGTGTGTGCATAAGTGGCCACACCAGATGTACTTGGCAGCTTCATTTAACATCCACATTCATGTGGAGAAACAGATCAAAACCGCTTTAGATCAAGGGGGAGACCAATAGATTTTGCCCTTTTTATTGCAAAAAAAAAAAAGCCCAAGGAACATGACAGACATTTGCTTTAAAAATCCCAGTATCTGTTAGCAAATCTGAAACATCCCAAAACTTGCTGATCAACTGCAAACTTGACAGGTTGATTTTAGCACTGGGCCAAAGTATTTGATCCAGCAATTTGTGTTAAAAAACACAAAACAGTTGGGAAATGGCCCCTAATGATTAGATTCTTCTTCAGGGAGGTGTAAATTACAAGATCTTTTATATCACCTTTAACAGGAGGTGGCTGACATTCTTTTCTTCTTGTTGTCTCTCTCTTTTTTTACAGACAAAAAGCCTTCTTGCTGCTCATTTCAGTGATGTCTAAAACTTCAGTGTTGCCTCTGATTCTAATAACATTGTCTAGTTTTTTCAGTGGCTTTCTCAGAGAAG
Organism: Podarcis filfolensis; assembly: GCF_964270895.1. NCBI lineage: Eukaryota > Metazoa > Chordata > Lepidosauria > Squamata > Lacertidae > Podarcis > Podarcis filfolensis. Next base: position 65,678,381 of record NC_139609.1, read on the forward strand.
CCTAAAATATAAAAGCCACTTCTTGGAAGAGATCACAGCTCAGAGGTGCAGTAAATGTGTATGCTTCCTGTCCTGGCCATAGGAGACAATACTGGGCTAGACTTGATAAAATGCAGTTTCATATATGCTAGGGTTGCCATATTTCAGAAAGTGAAATTCCAGACACAAAAGTTGTTGAGGTGGAATTTTATATGAAATCTCAAAAAATATATATTAATATATATTAATTTAAAATGAAATTCACCAAAATCTACATTTCCAACATGGGCTGCCATGCATCTGGATTTTCCCGGACATTTCAGCAATTTTTGCCCAGACACTGTTTCAAATCCTGGGTATGTCCAGGAAATTCTGGACGTATGGCAACCCTAATGTTGTTGCTTCAATGTGGCCATTTTGCATGGTATACCAAACTCCAGAGTTCTTTGTTTCATTTAGCAGAGAGCCTGAACCACTTTAGAAAAATAATAATGTCAGATGTGGACAGAGGTTGCAGACAGCGAAAAGGCATATATATTTCACTCACAGTTCCTGGCAATTTTTAAAAAGGAAATAGGTCAGGAAGCAAATTGGGAAAGGGCTCTCGCTTCCTCAGTGAGACATTATGTCATTTTGTGTGCACTAATGGAGGAATACAGAATAGCAGCTCAGCTTTTTGTAGCTACTGTGCAGCATAAATTTGCCCAACATGCATATATTTCATTCTTATGGGTCAAACTAGATATGACATAAATTCCATGCATGCAGTAAACATGCACATTTTAAAAAATTATGCAAATAGCAGCCTAGTAATAGTGGGTGGTAGGGAGTTTAACTCTCCCCCCCACCACCACCATAGTAAACACCTCCCTGAAGCTGCTATTTGCATTTCACGGGAAACTCCCATTGATACCAATAGAAACTTTGAGATGTAACTGCAGAGAGTCCAGTTTTCCCTTCTCTTCAGCCCTATGGTTCAGAGACTTCTGAGGTTTCCCATGATAGCTGTTTACAAAATAACGTGCCCTAAAATGCAAATTGTTACATGGCTTTCATTCTTCTCCTCTTCCATGTCAAGGAAGAAAAGTGGAAGCATATCATAGAATCATAGACTCATAGAATTGTAGGGCCATATATTCCAACCCCCTGCAATGCAGGAATCTCAGCTAAAGCATCCATGACAGATGACCATCCAACCTCTGCTTAAAAACCTCCAACAAAGGAGACTCCACCACCTTCAAGGGGAATCCATTCTACTGTCAAACAGCTCTTACCAGCAAAAAGTTCTTCCTCATGTTTAGTAGGAATCTCCTGTCTTGTAACTTGAAGCCGTTGATTCAGGTCCTACCCTCTGGAGCAGGGGAAAACAAGCTTGCTCTATCTTCCATGTGACAGCACTTGAGATATTTGAAGATGGCTATAATATCTCCTCTCATTTTCCTCTTTTCCAGACTAAACAAGCCCAGTTCCCTCAACCATTCCTCATAAGGTATGGTTTCCAGACCCTTGGTCATCTTGGTTGCCCTCCTCTGCACACGTTCCAGCATGTCAGTAAATTGTGGCACTCAGAACTGAACACATTACTCCAGATGGGGTCTGACCAAGGCAGAAAGACAGTGGTACTATTACTACCTGAGACACTATACTTCTGATGATGAAGCCTAGAATAGCATTAGGGTTTCTTTCTTTCTTTGCTTTAGCATCATACTATCAACTCATGTTAAGCTAGATAGCTAGATCCTTTTTACATGTGCTACTGGTAAGCCAGTATTTATGCAGCTGGTTATTCCTGCCTAAGTGTAGAAGCTTACATGCTGTGATCCAGTCACAATACAGTGGTACCTCGGTTTTTGAATGCCTCCGTAGTTGAACTCAAACGTCAAAAACCCAGAAGTAAGTGCCTCGGGTTTCAAACGCACCTTGAAAGTCAAACAGGAAACACGGCTTCCGTTTTGAGGCTTGCGTTCTGAGGCTTCTGCTTTTGGTTTTTGGTTTTCGAATGTTTTGGAACTCGAACGGACTTCCGGAATGGATTATGTTCGAAAACTGAGGTACCACTGTAATCTATACTATGGTTTAGTACTGATTGTACTGAACCTGGCCACAGTGACTAATAGAAAATAACTTCAAGAACTGCTTGTATTGCGACTCAGCTCTTAGTAGACAAATTGTAGATAACAACAACAAAATTTTCAGTTGTGGAATAGGTAAGGAAAATCTGATGTGTAGTGCTTATTTGAACATCACTCTTTCTACTTCTGGAAACATTTATGACAGGGTTCTATGGGACCTGGTATTAGTACATAGCAGCGGCAACAACAACATCATTTTACTGCATGGTTGGTTACTCAAGATACACAGCACAAAATCAGAATGCAACATATCAGTTCCATTCCAGACGTTTTTTGTGTATGTGGATGTGCCATTTATGATGTCTTGATGTAGTTAGGGAAAGGTTTCCCCTATTTCCAGAGGCATTACTATCAGCCTCACTGGGTGCAGTAATGAACCCGAAATTGCCAGGCCAAGGGCTTAATTAAAAAGCCACCTCTTAAAAGTTTAATTTGCCGGTAAAGCAGGAATCCATCGATGGCAGTGTTTCCCAGAATACAAAGCTTCTACTTCAAAGGCAGGGATGAATTGGAGGATATTTTTCGAGAGTAATTATATAAGATTAGGGAATCAAAAACATCTCATTATTGCAGTCTGAGCAGGGAAGGCTGGCTGCTTGCTACAAAGAACTCCATGGGAGTCAGCAGCAGGCTCTCCCCAGCCTTGTCCCACTGCCCAGAAGCATGGGAAAGTTCACCCATAAATGCAAATTAGCCCCCAGCTCTGTCATTACAAGGGATGCTTTCATATGATGCATGATTCATGGAATCTCTCTTGAAGTCCTCCACATATGGCAGCACTGAAATAAACTTCACGAGAAGTTTCAGAACTTTCCTTTGGTGTACAAAAGGGTATCCATTATTCATTGCTCCCAGCTAAGGCTGAATGTTAATTGATTCATTCTACTGGCTATTTGTCCAGGTGCACAATTTATTATTTGCAATTATTCTACTTAATTAACTCCATTCTTCCAATCTCCAGGCATACATCTTGTAACCCAATTGAACTGGCACCCCACAAAAAAGCAAATAGTGAAAGTAAACACTCCTCATTAAAAACAGAAGAGAAAAAAGACCCGTGATCAAAAGCTTTAGTGCAAGCACCACATCATTGTACCAGCAATAGGGTATGCGTATGTATATACATGCCACACAATCCATAAAAGTGAACAGTCCCTTGTATCGGGGGCAGGGACTTTCTCAGCCTGAGGTCTGCATTGCCTCATGTACAACCTTCCAGGGACCTCCTGCCAGCAGCAGGTGCAATTTGCGTCAAAATTAGGCAGAGGTATGGATACAACTCTTCCCTTTGCACAGCAGATTGTGTTCCACCCATGCAAAACTGAGAGGTTTCTACACCCCACCCCACGTCTCTCTTTCCTCCATCCAAGCAAGAAAGAGGCATGACCACACAGTTGAAAGACACATTCTAGACAGGCAAAAGCACTTGAGGAGTATCCAGAGGTGGGTGGGTGAAGGGGGTGGTCTGAGGAGATGGCATCGTCTGGTGAGGGGCAGAATCTAAAGCTAATCCTGAAGGCTGGATAGAGACACCTGAAGAGCTTCATGTGCAGGCCTGTGGTTCCTCTCTCCTGCCTTACAACAGGCACTGACTCCAGGGAGCTGAGCCATTTGGGCCCCCTCAATCATTTATTTTGTTTAGGAGGCCACTCCCCTAATTGTTGAGGCCAAACATGGAGCCAAGTGTGGAGCATAGCTAGGACATTATGCAACATTGTGTGTGCAATGTCAGGACGTTGTGTTGGGCCTCCTCAATGTTCTTCAGAAGGTGGTGTCTCTGGGCCTTAAATAGATTGGGGAAGAAGGGGAGACTCCTCTCTCCATATATCACACCATATATCCCTTTGCCTTTCTGTGTTGGGACAGTCCTAAAATGCTAAACATTATTTATTAGCTACTCCCCTATGTCACTGGGTGATTTTCAACAAAAGCAAATAGATTAAAAAATACATAAAATCAGCAAAAAACCAAAAACACAATGCTTTAAAGCACACACAACAATTATGAGCAAGAAATACCAGTGGTCCACCTTTTCTTTGCTGATGGCATCAGAGAGGCAGGGAAGGCTAATGTCTTAGTGACAGTTCTGTGTTTATTAGGAAGGCTCCATGTTCATCTCTGGTGAATGGTCATCTCTGACCATTGGCCATGCTGGCTGGGCTTGATGGGAGTTGGAAAGCAACAGCAACTGAAGTGTCACAGGTTCCCTGTTCCAAAGGCTTGTCTCAAATAACAGGGCTGGGAAAGATTTGCCATTGCCTAACAGAATTACAGGATATACATTGTCTCCATTCCTGTTCTGGCAGTGAACTGGCCAACGCTGGTCCTTTGTAGGAAATTAAGCTGAACATTGTAACTTAGCTTTGCCATATGGCACTTGTCCCCAGTCACTTGCAAGCAGTACAGCAATTCATTACTTTATACTAAATACAAGCCAAGAAGCAAAACTGGCATATTTGTACAGTTAAGGATGTAAACACAGAATGAATGGAGACTCCCATTTGTTTACATTGAGCAATAAACTGTGGCAATAAAAGCACCTTGTCAGTCCTGGTAAAACCCAGAGTTTGAAGACAAGGATAGCTAACATGAGCTCTCTGTGTGTTCCCAGGAAAGTTGGACACACCACAAAGTTGAGAAGCTGCAACCTCTCAGATGGCAGAACATGAGGAGCTTGTGTAAGCAGCTTCAAGCTTTCTCAAGGAAGAGTGGGACAGAAATGTTGCTGTCATATATGCACAATCTTAAGGTATATCAAGGGCAGCCTTCGCCATCCTGGTGGCCTCCTGATGTTGTTGGACTACAACTCCTATAATCAAAGGCCAGCTGGCTGATGGGAGTTGTAGTCCAACAACATCTGGATGGCATGAGTTTAGTGACGGCAGATTTAGGGAATATGCCAGAAAACCATCACATGCAAAACATCACATGGGTATCAAAGATGGAGAATGCACCCAGCTTAGAGGTATATCCTGCTGTGTTTTATGCAACCTCCATTTGCAAAGAACCAGCAATAAAATAACTGCCACACCTAAACATACTGATTACCACATTCCCAAAATATAGAGAGCCCTGCCAGGAGAGATTTAGCAGACAAACTGAGGGCTAGATTCCACTGTTCTACCTCCACTATCGGTGGTAGTATGGTACTAATACAGTCGTACCTTGGTTTCTGAACAGCTCAATTCTTGTACGTTTTGGCTCCGGTTTGCGAACTAATTTTGGAAGCCAAACGTCTGATGGGGCGTCTGCAGCTTCTGATTGGCTGCAAGAGCTTCCTGCATCCAATCAGAAGCCACGCTTTGGTTTCCAAATGTTTTGGAAGTTGAACAGACTTCCAGAATGGATTCCATTTGACTTCCAAAGTACAACTGTACCTATTTCTGGAAACTGCAGGAGGGAAGAGTGCTGTTGCCCTCAGGTTCTGTTTGCTGGCTTCCCATTGACATATTGTTGACCATTCTGAGAACAGGATGCTGGACCAGATGAGTCACTGGCCTGATCCAGCAGACTCTTCTTATGTTCTTAAACTAGGCATTACATTATCTCCATCATTTCATTGAATGTGCATGGGTTTGTTTTGGTTTTTTTTGCTTTTAAAAAATCCAAATAGCATCAGCAGGGGAAGCTGACAATAATTATTAAGATCATAGCAGGTGTGGAAGGGGGAATTTAACTTCAGTTCTGAAAAAAATCTCTCCTCTGAAGGTGCTCCTTTTCCTGGGGGTGAAATTCCAGTTGGCAGCAATTCAGGATTCCTCACCCCCCCCAAATACCAGCATTTTCCCTGAGGACCGCGGTAGAGGAGGAAAGAGTTACATCTCCATTCCATATCTTCTGTGATTCCAGTAATTATTATTCCCCACCCCCACAATACACACATACCAACTATAGTGTTTACATTTAAAACAACAACACTACACTGTAAATGCAAAGATGCATTTATAATGTCGTTTCTAGTTTGGCCCTCTAAAGTACTCAAAAAGTCCCTCATAATAGGAAAGAGAGCGCAGATTCTCCGCAATGTGTTAGTCACTAAAGCGTAGCTATAAGGAGCTTTTGAAATTGTCTCCTGTCACCCAACCAACCCTCGCTATTGTGCTGTGTTGTTTCCAAAAATGGCTGTACTCGGAAAGGTTAATGCAGCTTTCCTAATAGTGCATTACTAATAGAGTGAATTAAAAAGCAATAAACAGTGCTGTTCTTAGGAAAATCCTTGGAGCCTGGATAAATTCATATATGTATATGGATGGATGGGTTTATATAACCGCGTTCCCACACAAAGGAAATGCAGTAACGGAGAAAGCAAACATTTGTCATGCCTTTAACAGTGACCAAGCCTAAGGAAACGGCTTGCATCGGGTAACAATTCAGCAGCTTCATCAGGTGGAGAGAAGAATGATGGACCCACAGTCTTCCCCCCAGCCTGGGTGCCCTCCAGTTGTTCCAGAATACAGCTCCCATCAGCGTGGTCTGAAATATCTGGAGGGCACCAGGTTGGGGAAAGCGATACCATGGATTCAAAGGGCTGGAAATCAGAGAGGAATCTGGTGGGCATGAGGCCAAATGTGACCACTAGAATGAGGAACTAGTCAGAATTTGGGGACCTGGTCACTGGTGGATTGGAAGGGGAAGGGCAGCCAGCTGATGCAGAGGGGAATGGCCAAACTGAGTGAGACAAGCTGTGGTGCATGATGGGCTGTCAGGTTCAGGAGGATTTTAAAGTGCCCAAATGCCTAACAGCAGCTCTGTTTGTAAAGCCGCTTCTGAAAGCTCAGGTTTTTATCATAGCTGCTGCTTCATCCCAACACATGCTGATGTCATCCTTGAAGACACACAATTAAAGGCACACCCTGTACTCTTAATGCAGCAAGCAAGACAAAAAGGGCAATGCAAGGAGATGGATGAGGCACTTTTATTTTATTTTTCTGCAGCACTGCTTTTGTCTGGCCCATCCATGGGGCACAATTTGTCCGAGCTAGGACCTTCTTCTCATAAAGCCCCTCGTGTCATTAAGACACGGCGCATGATGGATTTACGAGTCTGTGTGTCTGCCTCTAAATTACAGAAGCAAAGTATGTGGGTATCTTTGTGATGCCCTTAAGGAAGACACTGTTCTTGAATCAGTATCATCTGCACTACAAGACTGTATCTGCAAAGGGCTTTTTCTTCTTCTTTGTCATCTGCTTAAACATAGAACAAATGCAGTTTTGAGACCAGCAGTCTCACTCTTTTGAAACATAGTCTGGCTAATTAACATTCTATGGCTTTTTTTAATGTGTTGGCGGGAGGGGGCATTATTGGTTTACTTTTGCTTTATGATGTATCTTGTATTCTCATTTTGGATTTTTCTGTTGTAAACCGTCCTGGGATCTTCAGATTAAGGGCAGTATACAAATTAATAATAACAAGGGACTCAGGTGGTGCTGTGGGTTAAACCACAGAGCCTAGGGCTTGCCGATCAGAAGGTCGGCGGTTTGAATCCCCGCAACGGGGTGAACTCCCATTGCTTAGTCCCTGCTCCTGCCAACCTAGCAGTTTGAAAGCACATCAAAGTGCAAGTAGATAAATAGGTACCACTCCGGCAGGAAGGTAAACGGCATTTCTGTGCGCTGCTCTGATTCACCAGAAGCAGCTTAGTCATGCTGGCCACATGACCTGGAAGCTGTATGCCGGCTCCCTTGGCCAATAAAGCGAGATGAGCGCTGCAACCCCAGAGTCATCCGCGACCGGACCTAACAGTCAGGGGCCCCTTTACCTTTACCTAATAATAATAATAATAATAATAATAATAATAATAATAGTTTTCAAATGAGAGGAGGCAGAAACAAAGACTTCTTATATGGAGTCAGACATTGGCACCTCTGGCTCAGTTTTGCATACCCTGATTTTGCATACCCTTTCCAGAGTTTCAGTCAGGGCAACAGCCCTACATGTAGATCCTAGGGGTTGAGCTTGGGACCATCTGCAAGCTGATGAGCAGTGGCCCTGTCCTAAACCAGTCAAGTGGTTTTTGGCTTGCTTGAGTCCCCTACAATCTCCATTTTCTGCCATGTACCTGCCTATTGCTGGTGTGACAATTGGGGCTGCATGGTAGGATCTGTGTGGGGATGGGACAGATTCACAGCAAGGGGCTGGACAGGGTTAGAGGCCTTCTCGTTCCCTTCAATGACTGTGATTCTATGCCCTCCTCTGGTGACTAGATTTACTATGAGGACAAATTCACCTGCCTCATATAGTGTTAGGCCTTTGGCCCAGCACCTTGCAGAAGTGTCACATCGACTTGTTCCATAATCACAAATGCTGCTGCATTCACATCTCTCTGGTTTCTGAGCTGATAACTAAGGGACCAAATTGTTCTCTGAGTTGGGGAGGGGACAGATTTGGCCCATGGGCAAACAGCTATTGATTCCTGCTCTGTGTCTCTAAAAAGGATGGGACTATTGCTTGCCTATACATGAAATTAAGAGTTGTACATTCAGGGAGGAGTCAAAAGGAGGCAACATGTGTGGAACATGAAGATGCATACAGACACTTAGCAGCTGGAGTAGATGCGGTGAAGCATCTGTCTTCTCTTCACTCAAGTAACTCTTGGCAAGAGAGAGATTTGGAGGAACAGATGGAAATTCTGGATTGTTGGAGAAAAGATGTGCACTGGGGAAATTAGCAAACAGGTGGCATTTGGAGGACTCTTCTAGTCCAACATATGGAGACTATCACAGTCTATTAGCATCCCAGCCAACATCATCCATAGATCAGCAAAGATCCAAGAGACATCTCCTGGCACATCCTAGGCAGCACTGTGATGGACAGACCTTGGGTCATCCCCCTGGAGACCCTGCAGCCAATCAGGACTGGGCGGAATGTCAAGTAACCCAGAGGGAACAGAGAGTTAAATAAGGAACCTGACAGTCTGGGCTTGGAAAGGGCTTGGAAAGGGGATTAGCTGTGTGGTTAGGGAGTTGTTAGAAAGGGCAAACCAGATTATTTCCTTCAGGGGAAGGAAAAGATCCTGGAATTGGGGTGGAAGTCTTCTACTGGCTTCTTAGCACAAATAGCCATTCTTGGAGGAAACAATTTACAGTATTTAGAAAGAGGTTTAAAGCGAAAGTGATAAATAAAGTTCTTAATTACTTTTGTAGAAGCTATTTTGATTGCAACAAAGTGTTGTGACTTATCGGAGTAACCAGTAAGCTTTAACCCTCTTTGAGTGTGTATTACTAAAACTTTGTTTTTGTTTCCAATCCAATGTGCCTTATTTTTACTTTGTTTTTAAAGGGATAAGCAGTCACAATTAACATGAGTAAACAGTACCACAAACAGAGAGCTCGGACCTCTTAAGTCAGGTTGGGTGTTAAGCATCCAAAACCTGGTCACATTATTACCACAGTCACCTTTATTGAGGACATTTGCCACAAGCACAAGCCATGCATGCAAAGGGAACTTCAAGAAAATGGAGCACAGATTTTTATTCCTAACAAACTTTACAAAAAAGAAAGACTCAAACAAAGCATCAAGCTTAAAGTAATAACAGAAGTAGTCATAAAAGCAGGAAGAATAAAATTACAAGATAATAGAAAGCTTTCAAAATACAGTGGTACCTCTAGTTACGAACTTAATTCTTAACCTGAAACTGTTATTAACTAGAGGCGCACTTTCGCTGATGGGGCCTCTTGTTGCCGCTGCGCTGCTAGCACACAATTTCCGTTCTCATCTCGAGGTAACTCTTCCAGGTTAGTGGAGTTTGTAACCTGAAGCGTTTGTAACCTGAGGCGTTTGTAACTCGATGTACCACTGTACAGCTTTCAAAAGAAAGAGTGAGGTTCCAACTCACAAAGCAACTCCCAAGCCTAGCCCTGCTTGCTGCCCTTTTCATTCTTTCTCACCTAGATGCAGCTATTGCAACCAGCTCATCCCTGCGAAGCACTCAGCAGAGCACTAAAGTGGCCATCTGGTTTTCATCTTCAAAGGAACTTACCTGACCAGTTCCCCAACCTCCCCCAAACTCATATCAACACAAAATGTTTATATTGGGAGTACTGTGCACTAAAACTGACCCAATTTTAATGATTACTTGAATAAAAAAAATTCAAACCGATGCAGAAATGAGGTAAACTGAACATAAGATCAGAAAAATGAGAAGCCTGAATTGAAAGATCCATACATCTCTAACCTGCCTTTGCACAAGCATAGAGGTTGTTATGAACTTTCTTTTCTCCCCTCCTGATAGCTCCTCCCCAAAATTATGATAGGAAGCATGTCAGTTCTGTTCACAAGGCCATCCAGGCTACAAATGTTTCAACTTTAAACTTTATGTAAGTCCAGCAGAAGGCCATCTGGCATGGCAAATCTGACATGGTGGCAACTTCGTAGAACCACTAGCACTGACTTGTTATACAGCTCTGGGAAATGTCGAGAACCGGGATCAATATATTCCTACTTAACTTTCATGGTGGTTTATTCAAGTATGTGATTAAACATTATCTAAGAGCTGAGCCAAAAATACTAAGTTTTTCATTGCTCTTTTTAGTGGTGCTGAAAAATACCTCCCCTTTACAGCACTCATTGAAAAAACATTTCCTTGTTTATATTTCTCTCACTTGCCATTACCTTCAATTGCTTTCACTTGGCATTGTTTGCTTGGGATGCTATCACATGGCCAAATCTGACTATATAGGACTGTGGTGGGGTACCATCAGGGCCAGTTCACCTATGAAGCTGGGTGAGGAAGCCTCATCAGGCAGCAGATCAGGACACCTAAGGGGGGGGCGGCAAATCTGCTACCTGCTGCCTCTGCTGTCCCTTCCTCCTATACTGCCGCCATCTCCTCTCATTCCAAAGCTGATCTCCACTTTCCCCTTTTGTTCCTAGGCTGATCTTCACTCTCCCCTTTGATTTCCAGACTCTGATCTTCACTTTCCCCTTTCATACTGATGCTGATCTTCATTCACCTCTCTCATCTCAACTGGCAGCAGGGATACCGTTTTGTGCTTTGCTACCTCAGGCTTGAGTAGCTTGAGGTGGGAGGAGAAGGAGTAGCTACCTAGGGAAACAATTCTTATTTTATTTTTTAAAAGATACATACTAGCATGATCTGTGTGCTTTTAAAAGCTCCACTGGCTGTGAACTTTGTGGCTGTGGACTATTTCTGAACAGTTTCTTTCGTTCTCATGATTTGCTGACTTATTTTATCCCAAGACCACGTCACACTTCCATCTTATTTTGAGATTAATGCCTTTATTGGAAAGCATCATGTACAAAAGCCCACCTAAATATCTCCATCCATGTATGTCAACACAGCCATGCTGCTATGCTCTGCAAAGAATCTATGCCTCTGGGACTGGAATACATTTTATGAAAGACTGAATATGGCTTTACTCCTGAAGTCTGTAGGTGGAGAATCTTGAATTTAGCATGTGAGTCACATGCCTAAAGCACTGAGGAGAAAGTGTGTGAACCACTGGAAAAGCCACAGTTTGCAAATTCATAGCTTAATGAGTATTAAGGTCAGGGCATTTAGAAAATTTCATTAGTCTAGCTTTCTGCCTAGCAAAGGCTGGCAGAATCCCCCCAGAAAGCCCTGCACCAGGTTCCAACATATTCTTAAGAAGTCCTGGGTGGCTTTTAAATAGGAGACTTAAAATGTACTTTTAATTCCCTTTTTGGAATTCACAGCATTATACAGAGTATCATTACCATCATCATTGAAAGAATAAAGAAAGGAATTGCTAGGGAGTTGGAACTGGGAAGGCAGCACCCGGAACAACTCATCCAGTATGGCAGGTGAGGCAGAACCAGACCAACCAATGGTCTCCCAGCAGGAGCATCACTGCCACATACTTGGACAAGGAGGGATGGGAGGGCAGCAAGGTCAGAGTTGCACAGGTGCAGCAGCGGAACCAATCTAGTTTCTAATAGTGCTTCTTTTATTTGGTATCATTCTAATACAAGAATTAGGTCACTGAAGAAATGTAATAAACTCAGGGAGCAAAGCAAACAAAAGGGATTATAATGCAGCACATCCGTGAAACTCAATGTCACAAGATGGTGGCATTTAATGTATTCTACTGCTGTGCCAAACATTTCTCCTATCATCATCATCGTCATCATTTTTATTTTACCATTCTCCATCAATTAATAAGTAAGAAATTTCATTTGAAATTATCAAAAAAGAAGGATTTTGGGGGTGAAATTCTTATGGATGAAATGAAGAGGTGTGTGTGTGTGTGTGTGTGTGTGTGTGTGTGTACACCTTACTTTCAAGGTGGCTGAGGGGTTTTCGTCACTGTTCTTTCATTGTAGACACATTGTCTCTCTGCTGATCTGTGCTCCACAGCTTTTGTGGGTATCCACACTTCAGTTAAAGCCCAGGGGAAGACATCTTAAGTCTTCTCATGGGCTCTTTTTCAGATCAGGAGGTGCAGACATCCAGGGAGGCTACAGAGTGCAGGAAAAATGTTTAATGGAAAGGAAAACATGCAGGCTACCCTGAGCCATCTCACAACTACTGTAAGGCAAGCTCAAAACTCCACACACACTGAAACAATAAAGAAATCCTGAAGCACCTTGATAATGAAGTAGAAAAATGGAGGCCATTTTTACCAGGGATGGAAACATTCAAGAAACTGAAGGCAGGATCTATGCAGCATTAATATATTTTGGTTCAAAATTCATGGAGAATGGGAACAACGGTGACTTTTGACCAAACAAGCAGGAAAACATATACATTATCATGATTATGACACAGCCAGTATTTTTTAAAAAAATGCATACTCTATCATTGTGACATTCTCTTATAGATTTTCCTCTTGCATCATCCATAACTGGATGCACTCCCTCCCCCCAAAAAACGTAAGAGCACAGCTTGGGGGCTGCTTCTGGCTTTAAGAAGGTGCCTTTTATCAGCTTCATTGCCAGGACTGCCTTTTATTAGCTTCTGCTAATTCATTAGGTGCTTCCCTAAGTAGCGGCGGAAAGACCCTGCTACAGGTATTCATCCCCTGGGCACATCCAGACTGGACTACCATAATATGTTATACGCAAGGCTGCCTTCCAAGATGGTTTGAACCTCTGGTTGGTGCAAACTGCAGCTGCTTCATTGCTTGTGGAGTCTAAGTGACCAGAGTACATAACGACAATTCTGTGTGGTTGGTGATTACCTTTTGAAGCCCTAAACAGGATATTTCAAAGACTACCTGCAACTACCTCCTTGGGCCCTAAGAGATGATAGATTGATAGATAGATAGATAGATAGATAGATAGATATAGATGATAGATAGATAGATAGATATAGATAGATAGATAGATAGATGATAGATAGATAGATGATAGATGATAGGTGATAGATAGATAGATGATAGATAGATGATGATAGATAGATAGATAGATGATAGATAGATAGATAGATAGATAGATGATAGATAGATAGATAGATATCTTACTATATAATATTGTTATAAGGAAACAAGTTTGCATGACCTTTGCTACAAAGCCACAGGAACTGCAGCGTGACACAGCAGGTGGAGCTACTAAGCAGGCAGACTAGCAGTGCCAATGAGCAAGCCTTACCCTTTTCCCCATGTCACACCCCCACACACACACCTGCATGCAGACACAAAAGGGCAAGGGAACCCCAGAGTCCAAATGGGCAGGTGTCCTAGCAGTTTGGTGGCCTGCAGGCTTTCATTTACTCCCCGTGACTATCATTGTCACTGCTGCCCACAGTGTGCCACAAACTCCCCCCCCCACACACACTCTCAATTCATCCCGATCACAATATCCCACTCGTGGAGGAGAGGGGACTGATGAGGAGCAAGTGTTTTTCCTTTGCCCCCTGCCACTGCCCATTTCCTTCTGTTAGCAGCATGGAGAGGAGAGAAAATGAGTGGCAGTGGCTGTGCAAACTTAGGACTGATCTGTGAGGGTTGTGGGTGAGGGAGTTTGGAGCAAACTGTGGGGGATGAAGGTTGGCAATGGGGTGGGGGTAGCAGGGGTTGAAGGAGCTGGGAAGGGATGTGGAGGTTTAGATGAGATATAAAGGGTTTGCAAGTGGTTTAGGGGTTGGCAATAATGTGGGAGGTTTGGCAGGCTTGTTGAGCAACATGAGCAGGGGTGGCAGCCGTGTGTGTACTTGCATGTGTGTAGATATACGCAGATAGATATAAGTATATAGCTACAGATGAAAAATGTGGATTGAAGGGGTTGTTTGTCTTGCAAGGTGGCACAAAAGCATTTTAAATAAATAATGGAAAGAAATAAAATAAGAACAGTCTTAGTCAGAGGCAGGAGCCCCTGTTAATTGCATCTGTCTGAAAAGTGCACTAGATGTGCTTATTGATCTAACCCAGTAAAGCTGTTCTTATGTGTCATATGACCTTATGCAACTGTTATGCAACAGAAGATGAGTATGCGTGTGAGTAAGTTAGGGACAGCATCCAAAAGAATATCTCTCTGTGTATGTGAAAATCTCTGCATGATTCTCCTGGTAAGTAGAGGGGTAAGAGTTTCACAGCCTATTGGAAGGAACACACTCTCAAATGTTTTAGTTATACAGCTTCGAATTAAGCAAGTAATTTGCCCTGGGAAATAAAAAAACTGCAGCTCAGTTATATGCCAAACACCAATAAATGTGAAGTGGGAAGAGGGGAATTATGGAAGGCAACAAAGCAATTTGAAAAAAGGGGCAATTAGATTATTTCTTCAATAGATTCAGTGTGCTACCGCTACAGCCTTTCACACAAACTTCCCTGCTCAATAATATTCCCCTCTAGTCTTCGCATTATTCTAGCTAAAGACCTGAACCACAACACCTTTCCAATCACCACACTGGGCCAATGCCTCCTTCCAGTGTTCTTCCCATCTCATTCCTGCTTTATGAATGTCCCTGCTTAGTTGCTCCCTCCCCACCTCCAGAGCAAAAGAAAAAAGGGTCTTTCCCCCCCTGTGTAGCACACACCTGCTTTCTTTTCAGTCTGGATTTCTACTATTGTAAGGAGAAGAATAGAGCAGCAAGCCCGCTAAACTGTCTGCCTGCTCCTATTTAGACACCATAAACACACCAGCACCTGAGGGGGCTTCTTGCCAACCAGCCTTTTGTATCGAAGCTTTTTTTAAAAGAAGCAGCAGCAGTAGCAAATAACAAATTCTCTATAGGACAGTTGAAAAGGAAACACCTCAAGAAAGCTTGAAGATACTGTAGGGACAGTGGTTGACTAACTCACTAAGATTAATAAAGAACTGAACTAAGGGACAGGATAGTCAAGAAGAAGTATCCACTCTGGCACCTTCTGCAGGCGAGCTGTTTACGGAGCATTCATCCTGATTTGCGTGGACAAAACTTAGACAAAGGCTAGTCCACATCGACCATTTGTTCTGATTTGTTTGAGGCAAAGACCATTCATCCTGATTGCTTATATGTCTTCCCATTAATCATTTTTCATCCCATACTTTTCAGTGCCTTTCCCATCATTCCCCCAACTGCAAAAAGTCATTTTAAAAAGGATTTGTTGCCCTTTAATCCAATTTAATTGCAAAAACCTAAATTTCTGATTTGTGCTTGAATTCCTCCTAGAGGCAACCTGGAGTCTGGCCCTAGCAGAAAGTATTTTACTGCAAGGTGGCCTCTTTCAAGGCACCTGTAACATGTTTGGAACCCAACTCCTGCTCAGACATTCTGCTTGTGTGCAAAAACAGCAGGCTGAGCTCTGCTCCCATTGTTGTCCCTGTCGCCCTCCATGAGTTGGATGGTGAACTTCTGAAGTGGGGACCCTCTTGTATTTGTGCAGAGGCCCCCATCTGATTTACAACTAGGATGGGAGATAAATTCAAGTCAGTTCACATCTACAGGCAAACCTACCTAATTCATACTTTCCAAAACTATATGCGAGTTGGAACACTGCCATCCTTTGAAATTCACAGTTCTCCAAACATTACAGTGTAGTTCTCCAGTCAAGCAATGTGTACAAAAATGCACATGCTGGGATGAAGTGTGCAGATAAATGCACGTATTAGTGAAAATGGCATACAAAAAATGCATTATGTTAGGGAAAATGGCTTGCAAAAAATGTATGCATTAGTAAAAACTGCATACTAGAATGTGTATATGGGGGGAAGCACATATGAGGACTTAAAAAAAAAAAGTTGCACACTGATGTGGAAATATGGAAAACTGAATTTATGTAGAGTTCAGTTCCATGGAGAACTGAACTCAAGATTGGGGAAATGATAAACTGGGAGAAACAGAAATCGACAGATTTGCCCATTACAATTTAGAATCCTCATCTTAACTGCAAAGGAGCTTCCATGAGTCCAGGAGGTTCCCTGCTTCAGAAATTCACTCTGCAACTCATGGAAGGCTTGAAGTTCCTCTTGCACACATCTGGAATGCCTGAAGAGAACTGCCGTTTCCTTAAAGGGTTCCCCACAGGCAAACCACAGCTGAAGAATCCTGAATGCCTAATCAGGGATCCAGCAAAGCAATATTAGCTCAGAGTTGCCACTGTAATTATGCAGCAGAGTTAAGATGCATGAGGTAATGGATTATTCTGTACAGTTTTGTATTTTTGTGCTCCTCGTCTCTCACAGAACCTTCAGACTGGATGTGGCTGACAGCTGAGAAAAATGGCATTAGAAAATTAGGCTTTTCCTCCCCAGGAGGGCTCATCCAATTTGGCTTTTAACAGCCACCATGAGAGTCAATCTGAACTCTTCCCTTCCAAGGCAAATCATTAATGTCGTTACACATTTCATCCTTGAAGTGGGAAGCAAGAAGACCCTTGATAAATTCCTTATTCTCTCCACTTTCACTTAGGAATCTCCCACAGACAGGAGGTAACATTGATTGTCCTCTATCTTCCCAGTGATAAGTGTGATGTACTTAATCATATGCCTACATTACTCCCAGGGGGAGACAACTCTGACTGTCTCTGACTAACTCTTTAATTGGACCCCTGCGTCTGTAAGAAACAATATTGGGGTTGGTTTTATGACATCTGTGGTTCCTGATGTAGATAGCCCTGTGCAGATGTGGGTGTTTCCTTCAAGCACAGGGCGTCTTCCTTTGTCTTGGCTTTAGGATCAGCACTGACCACAGACTGATTGAATGTATTTTAACTAAAGATGATATCTTACAGGGGACTTTCTACATGGGAGGTGGCTGCAAAAAAGTCATTTATTCCCCTCCCACATACACCTTACCTGTAACTTCCTCCATCAGCAGCCTCTGGTGGATCTCAGTCCCTTCCATGAATGGAATGGGCACTCTAATTAACCTTAGATTGTAAGCATATTGTATTCATTTTTCCCCAATCATGTTCAGCAACATTGTTTCTCTTGGCTGCTGCTTCAGATCCCTAAATTAGTCATAAGGGTGACTCAGTCCAGTCGTGTGAGTTAAGGGGACCATATCATGTGCCTGATGTGATGCTGCTGCTGAATAAAAGGGGGCCCAGATATTCAAAACAGGTCACGTGTTCAAGTCATTAGCCACTGCCCAGTCCACCCCAACCCCTGTTGCAGCAGCGGTGGGCAGGGATAGCTCACATTGGCCCTCAACTCCCCTACCTATTCTTGGAACATGTGATGAACTCCCCCTGAGATCACAGCCAATCAGATTTTGCATGTCAGTGAGGTCAAATGAGGGCAAGTAAAAGCAAGAGCAAGTGTCAGTGTCAGTGATTGTACTGAAAAAGGCTTATTCAGTTAAATTACCATCAGTTGCCCTTGCTCTTATTCAACAAGCAACCATTTTCATAAGGCATGGCCAATATTGCTTTCATGTTTACAAAAAAATAGTGTGGGACTCCTGTTTTAAACATAATGTAGAGTAAACAGTTACCTTTTTTTTTTAAAAAAAAGATAAAATAACTCTGCCTTTATTCTCAAGGATCTTCACTAACCAATTTGAAACTCTTTTAATATATACTGTATGTGTATGGTAGGAAGGGTGTTTAGGAATGCAATCCATTCCTAAAGGATGTTTTGCCTTATATTGTCCATATGGCACAGTTGTTGAATTGCTCTCTGTCACACAGAAGTTCCCATCATAGGGATTTTTGTCAGGAAAGAGCTCAAGTGTGCTCAGGTTCCAGAGATCATCATCCCAATAGATATAGTTGACTGATAGTCTCGCTCATTGTTGTGCCTAGTAAAAGGCAGTGTTGTGCTTTGTTCTCTTTCTATAGATCACTACACTATGACCGGTAGGCAGCACATCTTAATGTGTTCATATAAATTCTATATCACATCATGGGTGAGGTGGAAAGAAAAAGAAAGAAGAAAATACTCTCAGATTTACTGGAGAAAGAAACCCCAGGCTAAAAAAAATAAAATCCTCCTATCCAAATACAAAGTGCAAAAACAGGCAGCAGGATGCAAAATAAACCATTTATCAACTCAGCAGAATATACATTTGTAGGGGGGTGGGGGTTAGAAATGGGAAATAGTCAAGATTCATAAGCCTATTATTGTACTTTGCATCCAATTAAATCCCAATGAGATCTAACGTTGTTCTTGGTATGAGAGATAGGAAATATGATGGTTCTCAGCTTTTTCCTTAGCCTTTTGGCTCTGTTCATATACCTATAGATTCTGTAAGGACTGGAAAGCAATTACTTTCCACATGCAGATATGGATATTGAGCTAGAAATTTAAATTTAAGCAAGTCAACAGCCATGCTATAACACAGTGAATAGCACCACAAACACTTGGCGCTTCTCTGAGCATTGTTCAAAATTTGGTGGAGACCTTCCTTCTCAGAGAATGGAAGCATCATGCTCTATAGAAGAACAGTATCATCTATCTATCTATCTATCTATATCTATCTATCTATCTATCTATCTATCTATCTATCTATCTATCTATAGATAGTTCCATCCAGTGGCGTAGCGTGGGGGGTGCAGGGGGGGCCGGCCGCACCGGGCGCAACATCTGGGGTTAGGGCAAATCCACAGGTTAGGGGGCGCAAATCCACGGGTTAGGGGGCGCAAATCCACGGGTTAGGGGGCGCAAATTACTTGCCTTGCCCCGGGTGCTGACAACCCACGCTACGCCACTGGTTCCATCCCATTCATCTAACATTTTGTCTGACTTTACAGAACCCAGGATGGGACTGTGCAGACGGAAGGAGGTGGAAGCTGAGGTCACCTGGGTAGAAAAGAGCTTTGTTCCCTCTCCCCAGTGTTGTCCCATTTGCCATTCACACTTACAAGAAAAGTAAAGTTTAGCACTTGGGGACCATGTGACGGTGAAGGCAAAGCCTACCTTTCATTCCTGATCCTGCAAGGTCTGACTCTCCCTCACAGAGATCCCTCCACAGGGCGCAATGTGTCTCTGTGCACCTAGATACTGGTAGACTGAAGGCCACAAGTCTTTCTTTCATGCACACTTATATGCTCCCATTCCACCCATAGTAATGAAGGGCATTTTGCTACTAATAAATAATATATAGTGTAGCTAAAAAAATCAATCTCATTATGGCAAGGCTGAAGGCCAATTTTCACTTGATTTTTTGATGAGGCAAAGATCTGATCCAGTGCCTTGGCTATGTCACATTGTGTTTGTGAACGACTGTTTTCGTTGGTATGCTACTATTTTGAGTGTTTCTCTCTCTCTCTCTCTCTCTCTCTCTCTCTCTCTCTCTCTCTCACACACACACACACAGAGAGAGAGAGAGAGAGAGAGAGAGAGATGATCAGTGCTAGGGTGCAATGAACTTGGATCAAAGACATTTGCTTCCCATTCTTGAGCCAGGCCTCTATAGCCTCTGACCATTCCCTGCCCTGGGCAAAAGGGTATTTGCCTTTTGCCGCACACCAAACAACAAGCTCTCTATAAAAAGCGGGATGGCAGAAATCAGTTTCCCCCATGAGAACCCAAATTCCCTTCATGATAATCAGGATGCTTTGTGCCTTAATCAGTAGCTCTCTGGGGCATTATAAATGTGGTAGTAACAGTTGTCAATGCTTTACGCTTAACAGATGACAATCTAATAAGCTATTATAAGCCATGCTGAGCATAATTATAGTTCGTGGCTGTGTGCTAACCTCCCGACATTTTGCCATAATGCATTGTAGCAACATCTGTAAATGACTCAATAATGATGAATACACATGGCTCAATCCCTGCCGGAGTTAGACAGCTGCTTCCAAATTGTCCACAGATTGCCAGCACCTAGCCAGCTTAGTCTGGTAAACTTCTAAGAGGCTGACTAACTTTGAATGCGGATGTTTAACTCCGACTCCCCCTCCCACCTGCCTCTTCATGGCAAACAGGCCTGCATGTAGCTGCGTCCTCTGGGACCAGGCTGACATCAAGAGCATTCAGAAGAAAGCGACCCAGGCTGATGGAAGCAAAGAGAGATTTCCCATTTCTTGTGCTGATCTGTCTAAGGTTTCATTTCAGGAAAGGACTCAAAAGAGCTGAGTGCAAATTGGAGAACAGCAGTGTTGCCCGCATGTCCCCCCATTGGGGGATTCCCATTGCCATCTGGTTGGTGGTAGTGAGTAACAGGATGCTGGATTAGAAAAACTTTTGGTCTGATCCAGAATGGCTGTTCTTATGGCATTGAATGAGGACAATTGCAGTGGTTCCCAACTGGTGCAGCACCAGTGGAGGTTTTCATCTCCCTGCCTTGTGCCTTAACAAAGAGGTGCAGCTAGTTGTGTAGCCAGCCCTGAATCTGGGCACTCAAGCGCCATGCATCAGGCAGGATGCCAGGATCCCTGCAAACCTGCACAGTACAGCTATGCAGGGTGGCCACCTCCTTCCAGTGCTATTGGGTAGAGTTCTTATTTTCCCCTCCACTTGCTGTAATTTATTTATTGTTACATTTCTATCCCACCTTTCCTTTCCGAAGGAGCCTGAGGTGGTCTACATGGTTCTCCTCCTGCCCATTTCATCCTCCCAACCTGTGAGGTATGTTAGGCTGAGAGAAGCTGACTGACCCAAGAGCTTCATGGCTGAGTGAAGATTTGAACTCATGTTTTCCAGACCCTAATCCAGCACTCTACCCACTGCGTTGACACCATTTCTCTCTTTTGTCACTGATTCTAACCAGTTCTGCTCCAACAGGTGGACTTCATACATGCACTAGTCTTGTTGGGGGAGGTTTTAGGCTCTTAAAGAAGCCATCTATAAAGACACCCTTATCTTGTCGATGAGTGGCTTTGTTTCAGTGCCCTAAACCTTGTGGGGGCTGCCTGTTTCTCCTTCTCCTTCCTGACCCCTGCAGCTGCCTGACTGCCCCACCTCCTGACAGCTCCACGTCACTTTGGATGAGCTGAGCTGAGCTGAGCTGAGCTGACCTGGGTTGATCCGGGGCAGTCAACTCAATCCAGCCTGAGCCTGAAGCGGCCTATTTCAGTCTGGGATCCAGGTTTGGGCCAAAGCTAGGATACAGCCCTATTGCTGGTCTGTACAGATTTACTGTCTTTGCAATTAGAGGGAATTATTACTATGAATTCATTAATGCCTCAGTACTATACAATTTGTGACTCAGGATCAATGATTTCAGTTCTTTCCAGTACCGTACCTCAATACAAGATCTAATGGGGTTTAGCCACCAAAGCTCACTCTTTCTTTCTTTCTTTCTTTCTTTCTTTCTTTCTTACATTCCCAGCACCAAGCCTGGGAACCTAACCCCAATCCTACACCCCAGAGTTATCTGAAAGCTGGAAAGAACTTTTGGTTGTCCAGAGTTATTTGTCCTTGAAGGGCTTTTTTGTGCCTTTAACAGGTGTGTGGCAGGTTGAAATCCCGAGTAAAGCTTTTCCTGGCCTGGCAAGGAGGTGAATTATGTGGAAAGCTGTCACGTTGCTATGAAAGGCACCAAACCATTGCTAAGAAAGAAGAGACAGGAAAGATTATGAGCCTCAAAGGTGTAATTTAGGAAAGACAGGGGGCAGCCCTCACACCACCTGTGATTACTCCTCAAGAGCACTTGTCTTTCTGGTTCAAAACTCTGACTATTATAATAAATGCCTTCGGGGTGTATGCCAAATGCATAAGTTCCTGTTGTTTCTAAACAGAGAGTACCCATTTATCCTGCATTGCTAGCATTGCTATAGCTCTTACACTGATTTTTCTTTTGGTACTGTATTGAAGAAACCTTTTTTAAAACACACTGGGGTTTTTTTTAAATGGCCTAACTGAAGACCTATCAGTATGACTGCAGTGTGGGAGAAAAGGTCAACCAACCAGGCCATGTTGAGCAGCCCAGTACAATGCCCATAGTGATAAGGCATCCTAGGGGTAAGGCATTCAGAGTATGTCTTCATCAGATTTAACTGATCCTTCATCCTGTCTGTCAAATTCAAGAATCTCCAAGGTCCTAAGAAGTCAGGGTTGGCCCAAGACATTTTGGTGTTTGAGGTGGAGCAGCAAATGGTGTCCGCCTCTCCAAAGTAAGGTGTAACATCAGCTAAATTGTTTTGTCACCTGAGACAGAAAATTCTACAAGTGTTTTGTAATAACACTACTGACAACTTGTCCATTTGCTGTCTTTTCATGTCTCCCATAATCAGCTATCTGAGGTGACTTCCTCCCTTTGCCTAACTGTAGGGCCAGCACCGTGAAAAGTACTTACTGGGTCAGTAGAGTGATCAGGTGTCTAGAGAAAAACAGCACATCAGTTCCTTTAGAAAGAGTGCAGAAGAAGACGTGCCAGCAAGTGAAGTTTTTCTTACCACTGACTGTTAAAATCCCATCTTCTGCACAACTAATAAAAGGTGCAGGAGCCTTGCCCTCCTCTGCTACTGTTCTCTCTAGGGAACAGCATCATCATTATTTAAACTGGCTTTTTGCCATCCATTGATGGGGGAAAGGCTCCACCCTCCATGGGAACTGGGGGTGGCACTTTCCTTAATCCCTTGCTGCATCTCAAGCCCTTAAGTGAAGAATCATCATTGCGTGCCCTGGTAATGCTCTTTGTCTGTGAAGCAGAGCTGGAGCTGTCACTTGAGCTCAGCTGGATGAGCGAGGAGGAGGCTCTGTTCCTGTGTTGTTTGTTATGCCTTTTGTCTCCATTAGCTTGCAAAAAAAGGAGAGGTCTCACCCTTAGAATGTAATGCACAGCAACCATTTTCACAGGCATGCATAAGTCTCTGATCCCAGAGATTTTGCAGGCAAATGGCAAGCACCTTCTCCCCCACCCCACCCCCCGCTGCCTCTCCACCAGTGACCCAAGTCACAGAATGCCATGCACCATAAAATCCCATTAAACCAAACAGCTACAGTGATCAGGTTCAACGCTCGGGTCAGGTAATTCTGGGTCATGCATCTGACAGAAGAGCTGCACCACTTGATGGGGGAGGAGGAGGGGGGAGGAAATTTAAGAAAGCAATTGATGGACTGGTCTATTGATTCAATTTAAAGTGCAGATCTGCATCTCCTTCCAAGTTTACGAAGAATAGGTGGGGGGGGTTTACATGGTCAGATTCCTAAGCACTTAGAACAGCGTAGAATTTTTGCACTTCACCTGGGGGAACAAACACCCTGGATTCCGTCCAGAGCAATATCCTGAAGACCGCTTGTGCTAAGAGCTGGGCTCCTGGCACCCAGCCTGCCGTGCTGGCTGCTCAGTTTTCTACAATGTTGTCAAACACTAACATGCTGTAGCATAACAAATGGAACTCAATTTCAAGGTAGCACCAATTAGCATCCGCTGGCTTCCATGCGCTTACCACTCCCGAGAGAGTTATCTCCAGCCCATGTGAAATCTCTTCCACAATAGCTCCCCCCTTCCTCCCCGCTTCTCAGTCCCAACAGGATATGATTTTGCAGTGTTTAAGTATAATTAAGCAGAGAGCGTGCAACAGACAAAGCCCTATCTTTCCCCAACCCAGATTACGATTATTATTGTTGGCGATTGTATCCATGAGTTCAACAAAGCAAAAGGATTAGATCTCTTAAATAAGCAAGTTGGGGGCTTCCACAATTCCCAGATAGAAATTACACTGATCTCAGGGTCTGATATGGAATTGCGGCGGGGGTGGGAGGAGCAGAAACATCAGCGCTTGGCAGTGCGAGAAGGCACACAAAGAAGGCAAAAAGAGAAGTAGTACAGGATAACACCCAGAAATGTAAACAGTGAAAACATTAAAGCGGAGGGGGGTATATTAAAGGAAGCATGGACTCAAACAGAAAGTTAAATGAGCAATCATATGGGGAAATGAGATTAACAGGCTCACATGTGCACATCAATCTATCTGTGACGAGAATTACACACACGCTGCTCCAGCAGTAGTTTTGCGAAGCAAAAAAAAGATGCTAAAGAGCAAACATCTGCAAAGAGGGGAAATCAGCAGCTTGTCAGTTGCATTCTGCAAAACAATGGAGAAAGCCTTTGCTCTGGTTCGAAGTAGGCATAAGCACATGCTGGGTGTCTCTGCCTCGGCGAAAAATATCTGAAAGCAAAAATCCACGTCTCAGCCCCAAAGCTGCACCAGCTTCTGAGGCACAGTCAGCAAAGGGAAGGAGAGGATTCTTATCAGCATGAAAGGGAAACAGAAATAAAGAAAGCAACTTTGTGAGCTTTCACTTACCAGGCAGGCTTCTGTTCCCGAGCCCAGCTCTCTGGCACCTTCCTCAGTCTGCTCCACATATGCAATTAGCAGCAGAGATAGGGACTGTGTGTTTCTATGGAGTTTGAGATTCTGTTCCTCGACTAGGCATGAGGTGACTGCAGCTACACTGGAGTCGGCTCAGAGGTCCACATGCACAAAAAGTCTACAAATCTGATCAGCCTCTCTGTACACTGCCTAGGGAGTGATGCAGCCAGCCAGCTTTCAGCTCACATCTGGGCATAAACGCGCATGCACACACATTTCTGTGTGTGCAAATCATTTACACAAGCTCACTACCTGTTTTCAGCCCAGTACTTCTATTTTGCCTTGATACCCACACAGATATTTCTGTAAGTTAGGCAATAAAAGAACTGCTGCATTTAGAAGCATAATGTTGGGCACTGGAATTGTGCATTTATACCATTCTTTGAGAGGACTTGATTGATAGCTTTTACACACAGCCAGTTTTCGAAGACACCTTCAGACACGTGCTGATTATATCAGAAGCCGCATTATTGTCTCTAAATATTGTTTAACACTTTTAACATGGTTACTCACTTGTCATAAGTCATCATTTTATACACTTATTTCTAAAAATATAATTCCCTACAACTAACCCTACAGGCTTCATTCTACTAACGTATTACAGTGGTACCTCAGTTTATGAACTTAATCCGTTCCGGAAGTCCGTTCTTAAACCGAAACCATTCTTAAACCAAGGCGTGCTTTCCCTAATGAGGCCTCCCGCTGCCAGTGCCCTTCCACCGTTTGGATTCCATTCTTAGACTGAGGTAAAGTTCTCAAACCGGGACACTATTTCGGGTTTTGAGGAGTTCGTAAACCAAATCATTCTTAAACAGGAAAGTTCTTAAACCTAGGAACCACTGTACTCCTTTTGTGGTCTTACAAATAAGTTCTTTTAATGGTATGACTTGCAAGTACGTAACTAATTTCCATCCAAGACAGTCCACAAAATTTGAACCTGAACAGCAAAAAGGAAAGTCATGTATATTAGCCAAATCATTTTTTGGCTCTATTGCATCCCCTGACCTCAATTTTATGCGACTTGTGAGGGCTGCCAAAGCTCCCTCCTTTTCCTATCCCATCCATTTCCTCCTTATTTCTCCTGGCTTTTAAAAGTGTGCCTTCCTTCTATGTAGTATCAGAAATTGAAGGGTTCCCCGCCCCATTGTAAGATTTCTAGAAAAGAAGCTGTCTGAGAGAAAATTGTTGGCCTTGGGGGAGGGTGTGTGTAAACTCAGAAAGGAATTCTTGTCACATGTTTTCCTGAGCAGTAGCTGTATTGGTCTTTTGTACTAAAATGAACCTCCATACATTTACTTGACAGAAACCCCAACAAACCTAGTGAGGCTGACTTCTGAGTAGCTGTTCACAGCTGCTGTTCCATTACAGGTGTATGTAGCAACATGTTGTTGACTCATTAATAGTGAATCTCTATTTATATTTGTATTTATATTGGACTTTATCAGTAGTTCTATGGTGTTGCCCCCAAGGCTCTCACATTATTGCATCCACACTATCCATTCCATTGGCCACGTTCCAGCCATCTCCAATTCCCCTCCCTTGCCCCACCTCCCAGTGTAAGTTAGTTGTGCTAAAATTCACTATTTTAGCTTTTATGTTCAGACTGTGATTACTGTGCTATTCCAGTGGGAATTTGAACCCTGGCTTCTCAAATCCTAGTCTAACCACTGTAGAGTGTGTTCAACTGATGAAACCACAGCATTGGGTCCTATATATGATTGCAGACCAATAATCATGGGTGTCAATTTAAACCTCAAGTGGGAAAGTGCAATGTTCAGAAAAAAGACTTTTGGGAGCCTTTATGAACCTTGCAGCTGCAATGCCACAGGGCATAAGGAATGTGCTTGCAGAGGATATTAACAGAAAGTCATTAACTCAGCTCACTCCACCCAGAAATGACTGTCTTGTTCTGCAAACAAGCTGATTCACTTTTAATACTGCAAAAACCAACTTCCCTCCACTGGTCAGAACAAACCTTAATATAGCTCTTGAAAATAGCGCCTAGCTGGCATTTCAGGGTGATCCCTAAAAGGAAATTCCAGCATTCGGTCCTGGAAGAGTGAAACGGAAACACGCCATAAGTAGAGTGAATGGTAATGAGGCAACATCTTTGGGCATCCCGGTGCTTTGGGGGAGCAACTCACAAGACCAAACTATCACGTTGAGATTATGGGACAATCCATGCAACATTTGGTGTGTGTAAATGTCAAGGCTGCCCAAGGTCCCAGCTCACAAAGGACCAACGCTGCTTTCTAATTAAATACAAAAGTCTTTATTGAAGTTCAGTTTCACTTCCAGAGCCGCAGCGCGCAGCCCCACGTCTCAACTGTCAGACCGCTGATGACCCTTCTGAATCTCCTCCCCCTGTACACCAATTTAAGACCCTAGCCTTGCTCCACCTTTTCCGCTGCTCCTTCCTCCTCTGGGTCCGCCTGCCCGCCGGGGTCTCGCCCTTCCTAGCCTCTTCTGCCGCTGATTCCCCTGAGCCTTCTCCCTCCCTCCGGCGGGCTTTAGGAGCTGGTTCCCCATCCGGGTCTCCTGCTGTCCCGCGCGCCTGTACATTTGAACTTGGCGCGCGCGCCCAGCCAGCAGTCTTCCTCCTAACCGTTTCACTGCTGCTGTCACTGCTTCCCCCTTCGGGTGGGCTAGCTGCAACTGACCTCCCCTCCATTCCCCCACTCTCCGATGGAGGCGTGGTCAGCCCTGACTTACTCTCCCTCCCCTCCGGAGGAGACGCTGGCCCTGACACATGTGACTCTTCCCCCCCACTACGCTCTGGTGGGGAAACTGGTCCCGATCCTCCACTGCTGCTTTGGGGTTCCCCTCTGGCTCCTTGTTTCTGGTGCGTCCCCCCTGGGACCCCCCTTGCCCTGACCATCGGAGCCCCCTTCTGGGAATCTTCTGATTCGCTGGAGAAGCTCATGGAATCTCTCGGGCCACTGTCATAGTCCCCTACGCTTCCCTCGGATTCTTCCCCTTCGCTCTCCAATTCCTCTCTCCCCAGTGCTCCTGCTCCTGATTCCCTGACAGTAAACTTAAGCATGTTTGTTACATGTGGCTGGTTACCCCACAAAAATTAAGCAGGTTCACATTAAAATGCAAGCCAAAGCAAATTTCTCCCCTTCTTTCTCTTGCAACAACACAGCCACAAATCCCTGGGAAAGGGCTTACCAAAAAAAGCACTGCTTTTTACACATTGAAGACCTATGGAGGGGGTGAAGAGCTTTTTGTAGCTTCAGTAATCATGCAAGCCAATTTCACCTGAGGACATTTTTGGCTGGGCACTGGGCACCTTTTAGAGCATAGCTGGGAATCCTTCATCCCTTTGTCTAATTTTATGAGGCTTTTGGCTTGAGATGGGTAATTCTGTCAATTTCACTTTCTCTCAGTTTCTCACTTTTCCAGTCTGGTCCATATGTTCACATCACTTTGCAAACTTTCTTTTTTTTAAGTCCTTGTGAAACTTCAGCATTTTAGTGCAAATTTCTCCAAATATAAGTTTGTTTGTAATGCGTCTTAAGTATACATATATTTGCAAAGCAATGTTTCCTAAATACGTTATTTTCACTAGTATATGCACTCTTTACCCAAGTATATGCATTTTGTACTTCTTACCTGGTGAGAGAGCTGCATTGCAAAATTCAGAAAAGTGTGAATTTCGGAAAATGGCTGTTTCAGTTTGTGTACTGTTTCAGAAAGTGTGATTTGGATAGTTTCACTTTTGAATACAAACTGAATTGAATTTCCCCCACATCCTAACTCTCGGCCTACTTTGGCCCTCTGCAAGTGAGCAGTCTGGACCTTTGGCAGTACTGTTCTGTCCCTTTCCTAGCAGCCCACTGGTGGTCAGGAAAAGAGAGACAGAAGAGATTTTAAGAGAAAGGAGGGGGTGGACCTCCCACTGTTTGCTCTGAGCCCTCCTACTCCTGGTTGGAGCTCTGTTCACAGCCAAAATGCAGCCCCTGGCAGATCTCTCCCTCTCTCTCTCTCTCTTTCACACACACACACACACACACACACACACACACACACACACACCAGGGAATGCAATCCTTGACAGAACAAATGTTGCCAGCCCCTGTTGTAGAGCCTTTCTTGTAAGGTAAAGCTCTGAGTCTAGCAGTGTGCCTAGCATTGCACGAGGCATCCAAACTGCAACAGGAGATGCAGCAATAAAGTGTGAAATCAATAGACAATTATTGTCGGTACAGAAGCCGCCTATCAATCCAGAGCATCACTTTGGCCACTGAAGAGAGCAATAGGAGTGTAAAAGAAACTTAAATGACCACAGAACAGCTCCATTCTGGGTAGTTTTATAGCAGGACCACGTCTGCACATATCAGACCCCCAGAGAGTAGCTCGTTATCTGGAATGGAAGCAGGTACCTAATCAGAATGTAAAAGCTGGTGCTCAGATCAATCAGCATTTCCCATCAGTGCTCTTGGCAAAGCCTCAGGAAATGGGCCTCACACACCGTGGCAGCTACATACCAAATGCTACATGTGTGACTGATGACAAAGGAAACAGGCTGGCTTTTTGAACCATCCTTCAGAGACATCGTGGAATGGAGACAGGGCAAGGAACAAGCATCCCCGAGGTCTCCTTTACATACCAAGTACATTTCCATGTTTGAAATATCAGAATGAATTTCCCTTTACATTTTTCTGGAGGTAATTTGTAAGTATACTCTGCAGCCACGATTATCCATTCATGTTACCTGCTATGTTTTGGATGCTTCTGATATTAGATTTAAGGACACACACATCACATCCACAGTATGCCTACAGTGGAGGTTTATAAAATTATGAATGCAGTGAAGAAAAAGAATAAAGAGAAGTTCTCTCACACACACACCCCTCAAATAATACTAGAACTCAGGGTCACCCAGTGAAACTGAATGGCAGAAGATTCAGGAGTGACAAAAGGGTGTACTTTTTTGCATGAAACGTAAGTAATTTATGGAACTTGCTGGTGCAAGATGTGCTAAGGGCATGGTAATTTAGATGTTTGTGAAAGGGGGTTCATGGAGGGTAAGTCTAGCAATGGCAATCAGGCAAGATATGCAACCTCAATGTTCAAAAGCAGGATGCTGAATATATCAGTTGCTAGCTAGCAACAAAGGAGAGCATTATTGCCTTCGTGCCCTGCTTGTGGGTTCCCTGGTGGCATGTGATGGCCACTCTGGGAAGCAGCATCCCCACCTAATCATTTGATTGGACACCATGGGGACAGAAGGGCTCTTCTTAGGGAAGCCTCATTTCTACAACTTTGTCCCATGCAAACAGTAGTGTTTGGAATTGGGACCCATGAGCGCAGGACCAACTGCATGGGTCCCACCCACCAGTGCTTGAGTTAGAGAGCGGGAGGTCCAGCCACCTATACTTTGTGATGCCCCAGCTACTGTTTTAGAAGGCTCTGGGGACATGATTTGTCACTACACACTGTTGGAATAAGTAAGAACACCGACTGTGCAGAGAGAAAAACTCCCTCTAAGTAGTTTCCCCCCCCCCACACTTTCTGTATAACAATCCTGAGTTGTTTATCATAGTTTCTCTTTCATTTTCCTCACTGGTTTGAGTTGTAATCAGAAACGCCTGGTGCTATTAAGTAGAAGATTCAGTTTAACATTTACAGCCTTGTCTCTCTTCAGCGTGGTCAGCCAAAATGTACTCTGCAACGCACACAGTATGGCTACACTATAGTCAAGGGATGGTATCCAAATTACTATACTATAGTCCATGTCAAGAGCTTCTGCTGTAATAAACTTGCCAGTCTTTAGGGTGCCACAAGATCCTTTGGCTTGGACCCAGAGCTGCGCTCAGTGCTCTTTCACTGGTGCTGGGTGAAGAGGGCAGGGAAGCAATCCTTTCTCTCACGTCTCCTGAAGGTCTGCTCTAGATAGTTGAGGGACCTTCCAGAGCAGCATGAAGTGATACAGTGTGGGAAGCAGGAATCTGAGAAGTTCACCCCCACCACCTTATCTCCAACAGAAAGGTCCACTGGATCTCAGTGAAGGGAAGAAGCTTTTCCATTTGTGGAACAGGCAGTCTGGATTCCATCACACAATATAACTCCATCACAGTTTTTTGCCTGGGGAACATCATCTCCTCTTGAAATGCTGAGCCTAAGGCTAAAATGAATCAGAATGATTCACTTTGATGGTCTAATGCCATTCATCCCAGGCCTGCTGCTTCGCTTGTCAAAACTAAATCCCCAAAGATAGGGCATATCATACGCTGTGCCAGTACATCTGGCCCTACAGGATATGGTTAAATCTGGCTAGACATAAGACTGTAATACTACAGAGAAAGTAGTATATGGGGCTGTGGGGAGGGGGTTGAGGGCTCAGATTCTTGTTTGATATGTTATTTTACATCACACTTTCGGAAGGTTTGCAATTGTATGCCTGTAATGGGAAATTATGGATGGATCCTTGCCACCAGCAGTCTGCAATCTAGGCTGAGAAAAGACTGCTCACTTGGCCTTTGCTGATCATTAAGTTATAGTGGCCTTCAGTCAACCTTGATCACCTGGACTTTTCAGAAAAGAAATTTAATCTACTCGTGCTTTTTATTTTAAAAAACAACAACCAGCTTTACCCCCCGAAGATGGATGGAAGAAAGCTGCATGAAAGTGAAATTAATTTCTGCCTCTGGCATAAATTACACCATCTAGACATTTGGAAGAGCCAGTCTTCTGAGCTACCCTCTGGCATTATGTCTTTAGGTCCACATGGCATGACTCAACTAGACAGCTCACTACTAGGCTACTTGTATTCAAGGTTCATGCAAGTTAGAGAAGACAGCACTAGAGGAGGCACAACTTTAACCAGGAAGCATTGTGTGGTCAAGATGGTAAAGGTAAAGGTACCCCTGCCCGTTCGGGCCAGTCTTGCCAGACTCTAGGGTTGTGCGCTCATCTCACTCTATAGGCCGGGAGCCAGCGCTGTCCGCAGACACTTCCGGGTCACGTGGCCAGCGTGACAAGCTGCATCTGGCGAGCCAGCGCAGCACACGGAAATGCCGTTTACCTTCCCGCTGGTAAGCGGTCCCTATTTATCTACTTGCACCCAGGGGTGCTTTCGAACTGCTAGGTTGGCAGGCGCTGGGACCGAGCAGCGGGAGCGCACCCCGCCGTGGGGATTCGAACTGCCGACCTGATGATCGGCAAGTCCTAGGCACTGAGGCTTTAACCCACAGCGCCAGAGCAGCTATTCCTGTTTTGCAGTGTGCTGTAAATGTTGATGTTCTGCAGGCATTGTGTGTTGACAATAGAATAATACACTGTGCTATAAAGCAGGGTGGGGCACCATTCCTGGTCTAAGCAGAGCCACCATTGTCATAGATGAAATAGTGACATTATAAGAAGTGAAATGGGACATAAAGGAGGATATGAAGGTCAAATTGGGGAGATTTTCCTGTAAGCAATCTTGAGGCTTTCTATCCAGACATCACACAGCAGATGTGTCCACACAAAACAAAAACTGAAGCATTTGAAAAAGAAAAGGTGGTCAGCAAGGGGAATGACAGAGGCCCTAAGGAAGAGGGGGGAGGTAACGCAAGGCATTGGGGCAGCCACCAGAAAAGTAGCAGAAACAACATTCTTTGCCTGATTGTATAACTCTAATTCTGGCACGACTGCACTGGCTACCAATTAGTTTCAGGGCTCAATTCAGGTTTTGACCTCCAAAGCTTTCTGAGGTTCAGAAGCTCAATACTTCAAGGACCATCTCTTTCAACATGAACAAACCCAGACCCTGCAATCATCATCTGAGGCCCTTCTCTGTGTGCCTCCTCCATGGGAGGTCCAGAGGGTGACAACATGAGAATGGGCCTTCTTGGTGATGCCTTTCCACTTGTGGAATGCTGCCTCTCAGGTAAGCCCATCTGGCACCATCTTCATCCATTGTTAGACGCTAGGCAAAAAAGAAAAAAAGAAAGTTACCTCAATTTTTAAATATTTGTGGCCTCTTTTGTAGGGCAAGATCTGAAAGAATTTTATTTTGTAAAGATGTGGGGTTTCTAAGGTTTTTATTGACTATATTTGTTTTTAATATTTTTATGGTGTCTGTAATTTGATTCAAGTCATTTTCATGATTCAAGCAACTTAATAATAGTAGGTAAAGGACCCCTGGACGGTTAAATCCAGTCAAAGGTGACTATGGGGTTGGGGTGCTCATCTCGCTTTCAGGTTGAGGGAGCCAGCGTTTGTCCACAGACAGCTTTCTGGGTGGTCAGCATGACTAAACTGCTTCTGGCGCAACGGGACACCGTGACGGAAACCAGAGTGCATGGAAATGCCGTTTACCTTCCCGCTGGAGCAGTACCTACTTATCTACTTGCACTGGCGTGTTTTCAAACTGCTAGGTTGGCAGGAGCTGGGGACAGAACAACGGGAGCTCATCCCATCATGGGGATTCAAACCGCCAACCTTCTGATCGGCAAGCCCAAGAGGCTCAGTGGTTTAGACCACAGCACCACCTGCATCCCATTTATAATAGTAATAACAAAAACATTAGCTGACAGTAGAGTAGTTTAACAAGAACAGCAATTAAAAGTCTCTGTCTTTCTTTCTGAAATGAATACTAATAGACAGAAACAAGAAGTGGGTTTGTGCTTGAAAAAGTACTGGTGATGAAAACAAATTCCTGGGCCAAGTGCCCTTTTCTTTAATTCTAAGTGTAGGTCTTCTCCACTAGGCCATCATGCCAAACACTTGGCTGTACTTGGTGGATCTTGGGGATCTAGTCAAAATACACACACAGCAGCCCCCATAAGGCTATAAAAATGGTGTCTGTAGAGTCATGTCAGGAATTTACAAGCTCTCACAGCTGTAACTGAAACAGATACCTTTTTTATTACTGCAAAGAACATTATTCCATGACTCTGATCCATTGATTTGTGTATGATACTACAACATAAGGAATCGCTGAATCAGCGTGCAAGCCTACAAATTTAACACAGGAATAATTGACCCTAGTTCCAAGCTAGTAATTGGGGCCACATTATATTAAGTGGTTCGTGAAATACAGCTTTAGCATTAGTTAATTCCCTCTGCAACATGCTTGCCGAAATGTTTATATCAATAACTTTCTCCCATTAAGTGCCTTATTTTGCTAATTGACTTAATTATCTGTTTAGAGTAACTAGCAACAGCTTGACACTTACCTAATCTAAACATCGCTGCTGTAGAATCCACTAGAAAAATAGCGCAGCAAAATTAAGGTGTCATAGGCAACAAAGCTAGAATCTGCAGTAGCACTTTCCATAATATTGTAAATTCCTTTTGGCCTTTTTTCTTCTGGTTGTTGTTGTTCTATGCTAAGAAGACTCATGATGAAGTGTGAGCCTTACAAAGAACTAAGGTTCTTATAACTGTGAATTTTTGCCCCATAGTCCACACAGTGGTTTTTCAAATTAGTTTCACACCCCAAATTTCATGTGTAAGCAGAAGTACCGTCATAAGATCAGGACTGCTGGACCACTGTCTGCTTAATATTCTTCTCTAAATATTTTTATTGGTTGTCATAGATGCATAACAACTATGTTTAGTAGTCAACTAAACATAATCATAGCACCCCTCCCCCCCCCACAATCTTGCCAGCTACCAGATAAGTATTCGTGTCTTTGTAATATTCATTCCTGTTTTAATTTTTCTGTAGGATTCCTCAATCTTTTCCTTTCAGGGTTGTTTGGAAGTATCCATCCACAGCAAAGTCCTCTCCTCCAATTGCAGTATCAAGAAGTATACATGGTCACAACATCCAGATTTGTAGCGATACCATTGGTAACATATTCCACTTTATTTTGATAATTTGCACAACCCAGTCCTAAACGTATCACATGGAACTGAGTCCTATTTCACAATATCAGTGGGACTGATGCCCAAGTAATTTATTTAGACTGGGCATGAACCCATACCACTGCTTCAGGGCAATCCAAAGGTATTAGCAAATGCTGCATCCAAGCTACCCTAATTTTGGTACCTTATGCTCAATTTAGTCTTCATACAGGACTGCCAGTTCAGCACTTAAAATTGCAGTGATGAGTCTGGTGAGGCTTGTAAGCTTCTAAAACAGATCAATAAATTCAGAAACTGAAAACACCTTTTGATTTATTCCTTGGTTAATAGATTTGCCCCAAATATATCAAACTCCACTGAGTGAAATGGCTCAATACCTATTGTTATTAGAGACACAGTCAATCTTATCTCCACAACAACAGGTAGCCCATTAGACATAGACCTGCCAGCTGCTGTTGCTCCATTATGGCACCAACCATTTTTTTAATTACAGTCTGGAGTTTATCATCTTTGCTGTGTGTTCTGCAACCTTTCATGCAGCAGTGAGGTCTGACTCACTTTACACACAGAGTTGCCTCTCGCTCGGTTGCCTGCTTCAGAGAATCAATGACAAATTGCTATGCATGGGCTTAAGTAAGCAGCAGGGGCTACTATTTCCATAGCAAATGGTATGCTGCACAGCCATTCAATAAGGCAACAACGTATATAACAAGCTGATGCAAAATGCTGCAAGCAAGAGAGGTTAGTCTGAAATCCTGGCCAGTGCCACAGGTTTCCACTGAAGGTGTAAATAAGAGAGCCCTTATTAATAGAATAGGCGGCTTATAAAGACAAAGGCACACCCCCACATACACTCAAGGCTCCTGGAATTTCTAGCTATGGGCTTAGTGATTAACCTTTGGTAAGTCACTTGCCCATCTGTAAAATGGGAATGATGTCAGCTACTTTACATGAGGTCTGGGAGGATAAAGGTACTTAAGCTTTTGATGCCAGTTCTGTTCTCCAAAGTTCTTTAAATGCTGATGCTTTTTGTCTTCAGGGCTTATGCACAATTACTTTTCCTCTGCATTTTCCAGGCTTTTTTGTGTTTTTTACTCCGAGCTTTCTCTGTGAAAACCCACTCTTTAAAGCTGAACCGGAGCAAACATCAATTTGGGTTTTATGCGGATTGATGTTTGCTCTAAGCAAAAAGACAAATAAAAATCACAGATTGTGCCTGGGAAGAGTGGAGGAAAGGTAAGTGTGTATATTTAATTTTATTGTGTATTTGAATGGATT
Source organism: Podarcis filfolensis (assembly GCF_964270895.1). Classification (NCBI taxonomy): domain Eukaryota; kingdom Metazoa; phylum Chordata; class Lepidosauria; order Squamata; family Lacertidae; genus Podarcis; species Podarcis filfolensis. The sequence goes on from NC_139609.1 coordinate 65,714,175, forward strand.
ATTGAATATTACTTTATTTGATATAAGTTGTTTATGTTTTTATTATGACATTTTTGTATTGGACCAGATTGTTATAAGGTTGTGATCTTTGTTGTTTCTTCAGTTTGTAAGCCGCCTTGTGTATAGTAATATAGAAAGGTGGTGTACAAATTGAAAGTATAATGATGATGATGATGATCCCTCAGTTGTGCTTATCTGGTTTGGTGCTGTATATTTTAGACCATTTTGCCCTTTCTTTTTAATGGAAAGATACACATTTAACATATAAAAATAACAGCGGCAACAGCGTTTCACATTAATATGAGAAGAATATGCCCACTGATCAGCCAGTGCTTACCCTGATAAGGCCAGCTTTCACATTGCTGCTGCTTCTGTTTTAAAAAGCATCCTGTGTTATACATCATATTATATTTCAAAAATCTGCTACAGGTGAATTGGAACTTGCACTGATGACCAAGCTGTGTTTTCTTTCCCTTTGTTCCACAATATGCATTAGAAAGCACCTTCCAGCCCAAAGCGCATTGATGTGCACATCCAGTTGCATCACTGATAGCACACATCTGATAACAGACCACTGATGTAAACCTCGCCCCCACCCCCCCGTGTTTGTCTTTCTTGCAGCCTGTTATCAGACGCATCTTATTCTTGCTGCAATAAGCAGTTTGGATGTGACAAGTCCATATTCAATCCCACCCAACATTCTTGGCCTCCCTGATGTTCTGGCAGTGAGTGTCACAAGCAAACAGCATGTATTTTGCTCAAAACCTGTTACCTCGCCATTTCACCGGGTGTCGTTTGCTTTTGTGTTTTGACAAAGAGCAGACTGAGTGTTCACTTTGCCTGCATTGCACCAACTGCTATTTTAACATACCTCGGTTTTCCTTTCATCTTTTCCCTGAAAAGTGGCTCAAGCTCTCTGAATTTCCTTCTGCTCAACTCCACCCTAGCCTGCAACGCATGATCACTTGCTCTTTCCTGATTTCATTGACTCCCATCTCTCAGAAGACCTGGAGAAGGAAACACTAAAGGGCTGTTAAGGCTGTTCAAAAGCTTGTGTTTGGACGTTCTTGGTTCTGCCGCTTCCTGTCCATGCACCCCATAATTAGCCTGTCTCTCCCACCACTCCCCCACCTTCTCCTTCCCTTTGCCTTGGGCAAGTTCAGCTTCCAGTGAACTCCTTTCCCAAGCCTCTTTTTCCCCTTGAAGGCTATTCAGTCTTTCTTCCTATTCCCTGCCTATGTTTGCATGATCACAGTTCTTCCCAGGCATAACGCCACCTATGCCAGTTATATCCAGCGGCACTCCCTGATAGCAGCATTTTCAAGGGTTGCCTATGGTGCAGTTCATCAGTTCATCAAAGCTTAAACTTGCCTAGAGTTGGTTTTCTAGGCTAGCACCAACTTTGTATTTGATTATCTAGTTCTTCATGTTTGTATCAAAAACAAACCCTTAATTAGGCATATCTGTGGGTTATCAAGTGCCAAATAGTCTGTCTCAGTGGTGTTCTCTTCTTGCAATTGCTATGTCTTTTAAAATGCACTTCATTATGCAGAAAGATGTAAATGTAGAAAGTGTGCAAAACCCATGCTACCAGATACCCCAAATTAATGACAGAAAGTGAACCACTAAGAAAACAGGCACAACTGAATAGGCTGTTACTTTTTTTAAAAAAAAACCTCACAACTAATGGATAAAGGGAGATGTGGGAAAGGCAGTGTGACAGCAGCTGCCACAGAGTAGGGATGTTTGAGGAATTTAATCTTTTCAAATTCCTATATGAAATTACCTGTTCCACACGCCTCAGACTAATTTACAAATTGGAACTTCGCTACCTCCCAATTTTGCACTTCTCCGGATATTGTGACCCAGTTCTAGGCAGTATGAATGCATCAAATACACTTTTTTATTTTAAAAATTGTGGATTAAATACAGAATTGTGGGTAAAGACAAGTGAAAGTGGCATGGACCAGAAACTAACAGATGCATGGAGTTCACTCAGAAGTTGTTCTCAGTGTACTGTTTTGTGCTGCACTGAGTTGATTTCATGAGGTTATCTGCGGATGTACCACGTTGTTATGTTATGGGTGGGTGGGTGTGGGTGTTTAAAATCAGTGTAGGCCAAAACAGCAAGCCAGTAAACCTGCAGGCATCATGAGATTATACAATCGAATATCATGTGTTTTCACTATCAAGCCACATCAAACGTGTTTAATTGAAGTCAGTGAAAATGAGTAAATAGTTTGCGTCTCTAACCATTTTGTATTATAGTGGGGGAAACTTGCACCTTTAAAAAAAAAAGATATGACTACTCCATTTCAAGCACAGGCTTGGATCCAGAGCTATGTGAGTGAAAGACCAGTTGGACAATCTGACATTTTTTCTGCCTCTTCCTTCCTGACTCCCCCCTCAATTTTCCTACTGACATAGTGGCCTATTTCTGCTGAAATTCACCCCCTTCCAGTACAGTCCTGGTGCCACAATCTGAAGCATTCCAGAGCATCCCTTGACTCTTCAGAGCAGCTTCTCAGTGTTTGCAGGAGGCTGCAGTGGGGAGGACAGGGTGGGAATGCCACACTGTGAGTGCACTTCCATGGGGAGACCTCTGGCTCCAACCCACAGTTTAAGAACATAGGAACTTGTATTACACCAGGTCAGACTGTTGATCTATCTAGTGCAGTGCAGATTCTTATACTGTTTAGCAGCAGCATCCCAAGGTTTCAGACAAGGTACTGCCATACAAGGAGATTTTAGGAATTGAACCTGGGATCTTCTGTATGCAAAGCAGATGCTTCATCATTGAGTTATGGCCCTTTCCAATAGTCCTAAGCCAACTCTGAGATTCCAAGTCTAATTGCTATTGGCCAGTGATGGGATAACCAACTTCTGCTTGGCAACCTCTGAAACTTTGAGTGTAGACTAACTTTTGGTTCTTGCTTGAGTTATACAGAATATTTTTCCAGACCTCAGAATTCCTTGGTTTCCTCTACTGTGGTCCACTTCACCTTCTGCTCTGTCTGATTGGCAAAAAATACAAATTTACAAGTGATTGCCTGCAGGTTGTAACACATGGGAAATTACCAGTGCGGAAATATGCTGCATGCAGGCTCAGATAACACAGGGAGACATTAAGGCATCCCGGAAGGAAACCTCTGATTATCATAGCAAAAGTGCCAGGCATATGTTGGCTGGTTGCACTCAGCCCATTATACAAATGTTCTCATTCTGCCCTCCTGCCTCAGTTGTGCAGTCAGGCATTCTGGAGTCATCAATATTGGCCTATGGGAGTCTTTCCTGTGAGCATTGCCTCAGGACTGATTATCAGGGACCACAGAGAAGAAAGTAGGCTAGCATGGCATGGAGCTCTCCAACAGTTCCAAGAGAATTTCACTGCTGTTCAAAGCGGCGGGAGGGTTTTGTAACTCTGTGTACTAGAAAGCCATGTTTTCCTCTTTCATCCTCCCAATTTGTCCTATCATCAGCTTGTGTTTTATACAATATATGGACATAAGAATTATGTGTAAAGTATAAAAACTTGATTTTTCAGGTCATCACAAGCCTAGATTGTTTGACAACATACAAATTCATGTATGTGCTCATATAGAACATGTATGAATGGCCTATTCTCAATGCACACTGCGGAGTGGGAGGCAGTATTGGGTGACGAAACAAAGAATGGTCATCTAAAGTCATTCATAAGTCATGGAGTCATCTAAAGTCATTCATAAGTCATGGAGTTTGAAGCTACTAGCCCAGCCTTCTCTAACCTGATGTCTTCCAATCGTATCTGACTGTTGACCATGCTGGCTGGAGTTAATTTTGGATTTGCTTCTTTTTATGATTTTCTAGATCCATTTCAATCAGTGTTTAGGCCTGGTTTTGGCACCGAAGCTGCCTTTTCATAAAAAAAAATTATACACCACTTCATTGTAAAAAAACCACACCTTAAAGCAGTTTACAAAAAACCAAAACAGATTAAAATTACCTCAACTATCTAAGCATCTTTCTTTCAACTGTGCTGTTTTGAATCATCTAACAGAGGGCGTTCTCGGTAGTGGCACCTGCCCCGTGGAATGCCCTCCCATCAGATGTCAAGGATATAAGCAACTGTCTGACTTTTAGAAGACATCTGAAGGCAGTCCTGTTTAGGGAAGTTTTTAATGTTTGATGTTCTATTGTGCTTTTAATTCTGTTGGGAGCAGCCCAGAGTGGCTGGGGAAACCCAGCCAGATAGGCAGGTTATAAATAAGAAATTATTATTATTATTATTATTATTATTATTATTATTATTATTACTACTACTACTACTACTACTACTACTATTTCAGCTTCCTAGAATGTCCCTGAGTTCTGGTAATATGAGGGAGGGGGAAATTATCTGTCCTCCTCACTATGCACAATATTATACTCTTCTTACTTACAAGAGAGAAAAAACACCAATATTCAGAGGCTAGGTTGGGTTATTCACTGATAAAATAGGAGCAATGATGTTATCAAAGTACAAATTTCACTGTTTCAGTATATGAATATTTCCAGATTGTAATGCTTGATTGCATTATACATTAAGCACTATTCCCCTAAGAAATACTTATATAGCTCACATTGTAAATTAAGCTTCTGGACACATGCATATACTGGGCACCAGGGGGAAATGGAGTTCTTTTGAAGTGTACTTCTGGTAACAGCTACTGCCACTGACCTCCTGAGAAATGTGATGGGAAGAGAAGAGGGCACAACTCATGAGGGTGAGGTCTTCAGGCTTGTGAGGGTGGGAGAGGCATTTGGGCCATATCATACTGCCAATATGTGCAGTAGGATTTCTGAACTGGGCTCAGAACATACGAGTCATTTGCTGAGCCAAATTCCAGACACCCTTACCTTTTGCCCTGTGCTTTCTAGACAGAGGTCTGTGCTTTCCCAGTCTGTGTCCGAGTGCCTTCTCTTTTTGTGCCTTGCCACTTTCCAAGGAAAACCCACTTAATGCTGAACTGGAACAAATAGCAATTTGGTTTTTTCCCACAGACTTGTTGTCAGTAGTAAAGAGTGGGTTTTTGCAGGGAAGGCTCGGAGGCAAGCAAAACAAAAAACACCACTCAGACACAGAGCTTTAAAGTACAGACTTGGGCTACAAACACAGCGCAAAAGGAAGTCTGGATGAGCCCTGAGCCAAAGGGAGTCCATCCATTACTACCAAGAAAAGCTCAGCGCAAATCTCTACATCAGTCATCCTCCACAAGTTCCATGTTTCCCATCTTTTTTCTTTTCTTTTTAATTGATTCATTTGGTTTTTCAAATTAAAATTTTACAGAGATATATCAAACATAAAACATAAAAACAAGATTCCAAGGAATCTCCTGGACTTCCATCCTTCCCTTTGCTGGTCCTATTATTAAACATTTCCTCCTGCGTCTTTTATGATGGTCCAAATCTTTTACATCTCCATTGTGTCCAGAATTCACCCTTAAACTACAAGTGATATTCCAAGCCTACTCAAGATTTTAACTGTTTACCATGGTCTTTAAGATGTTATACGGTAAATTTTCCCCATGCCTTATTAAAATTTTGGTCTTCCTGATTTCTGAGTCTTCCGGTCATTTTAGCCATTTCAGCATAGTCCATCAACTTCACCTGCCATTCTTCTATACAGTTCTTTTCATGGCAGACCTGATAGCTCTCTAACACAAAGACTCAATCTTATGTCTACTGGGATCTAGGGTCAATCCATGGGAGCATAGAAAGATGCCTTACAGTGAGTCAGGTCATTGGTGCATCTAACTCATCATTGCCTACACTGAACTGGAAGTGGGTCTCCAGGGTTTCAGGCAGGGAATGTTTCCAGTCCCATCTGGAAATGTAGGGAATTGAACCTGGGGTGTTCTGCATGCAAAGCAGATCATGTCTTGCAATCCACTGCAAGTCTTGAGAGATCATCTGAATTCTAGCAAGCAGCAAATACTTCTGATTTGTCAGGGAAGCACAGTATGGACTCAGGCACCCTGAATATCTGCACTAGTGCCTGGGAAACTGTTATGGCAGCATTCAAAGCATCGGGGCTGGATGGAGATGTGCCAACTTGGATTAAGACCCAAGCCGGAGAAGAACTTTTAAAGAAAACGGCACTTGCTTCATAATGCCACCATATCTTCTAAGCGAGATATTCCAATACAGGCAGTTATGAATTTCAGCACCATCTCTAGTAAACGACACGAGGTTGCTTGTCGAAATCAGGGCATTGTTTGCACTCTGCTGCGAACAGCAGGTCGATGGGCTGCTTTAAAGCAATAGCGAAGCTACCTCAGCAATCAGGTAATCCCCGCTGAAATCACAGCATCCATCCCAATAGTCAGCCGTTTGCAGGGATATAGAGCAATCAACCAGAGATGGGTTCAGGTGAGCAACTCTGAAATGTAAAGTTTTTGTGAACTGCTTCAGAGAAGCAGTTTATTATTTCAGAAATGTTGCTTGCCAGGACCCCTCTTGGTGCCTCGTGAACAGGGTTTATTTTGTGCCAGGGTTCAGCTCTGGGTCCTGATTTGAATGCCAAACGTCTGTTCAGTTATTCTTCCACATTCCAAAGAAAAGAATGCCAGGCAAGTAAAGTGCAAATCCCATAGCAAGGAGAAATAGTCAGAAGAAAACACACACACACACCTGGGACCAGGGACAGGGCTACCAGTCTGTGGCAGATGTGAGTCCAGCTATCTCTCTCTTGCTTTAGAAACTCATCTGCACTCATGAAATTGCAAGGACTCAACTTTCCATTTGGAGCTTATTTGTTGTCACACAAGGAAAGCTGCAACAAATATCCAACCTGCTGCCCTCCAGATGTTTTGCCAACCAGGTGCCCTCCAGCATGCTGGCTGGGGCTGATGGGAGTTGTCGTCCAAAACATCTGGAGGGCACCAGGTTGGCAAAGGATTCCATCAGGCAACAAGCAAAGACTTCCTGTTCATGAAGGTGTCCTGTTGGCTTTCCACAGTCAGGAAAGTCTGGCCTAGGATAGTTGATTTTAAAGCAAACCTTCCCTAAGGGCATGTCAAAGGCAATTCTAGGAAGCAGCTATGATTCAGACCAGTGTTCAAGCCCTGTGGTGACGAATGTTTCAACAGGCATAAATTGCCTCTACTTGTGGCTAGAGATGGCACAGAACTCTCCCTGGTCCTGTGAGGCACATGGGTGTTGCTGTGCATCTTAATATAAAAATGGCAAGGCAATATAAGGAAGTCTGTGTTAAGAACACAAAAGCAGACCTATTGCACGAGACCTGCTGGATCAGACAGGTCAGATTCCTCTGAGAAACTCACAGACAGGCCATAGAAGTAATTGCCCTCTGTTGTGGTTTGCCCATGGCATTCAATAAAGGGCAATATTCAGGGCTGCCTTAAGCATATGCGGTGCCGGGGTGCAAAGATCCGCCTGGCATCCCCCCCCAGTTGCCCAGTCCCAGGCATGCAGGAGGGTGGAGCTGGCTCATTCACCCCCAAACGCGCGGCGCAGAGCCACCCGCAGCAGAAGAGCCTACCACAGCGCTCCAACCAATGGGTGGGCTCTTCCCCGGACTCAACTCTCGGGCCCCGGACTCTCAGCCTGGTGCCCCTGAGAGCCTGGCGCCCAGACGCCCCGCACCCCTAGCGCCTATGGGTAGGACAGCCCTGGCAATATTGCTTCTAGTCTGAATGTCCATTCAGGTATCACAGCTAATAGCTGTTAAGAGACTCATCCTCCTATGTCTGCTACTGCAGGATTTAAAGCAATATTTTAAACAGGTTTTGACCCCGGGTGGGGGGGGGGGAGCATAATATCAACCCTAAGAATACTCCTACTATCTATCATGGGGTTAAAATGAGATTCCTTGATGGTTTTTACTGCCACTGGAAAGTCAAGTTTAACTCAAGTCTCTGAGCTTTTCAATGTAGTACTGCACCCTATTTACTTCTTTGATAGAAGCTGCACTCAGTTAATGAGTAAAATGTATTTCCCCCCCTCTTTTACTGCTAACCACAGAGCTGTCAAAATGCAAGGGTATCCAACACCTTGTGCTAACAGGTGAAACTCTGAGAACTCAAAGTACACAGGTACACAGACTGAGCTTGATTTCGCTAAAAGACTTCCTAAAAATGGATGCACCCTGCCCTTACACTCTTTGAACAGGGAGGAGGTGTTTCTACACATTTTCCCTGCTTCCTTCCAGTTATTTTGAATATTCTTTCACTTTGAGTATTCTTTCACTTAGCAAACATTACAAGAACTTGCTGTTTCAACAGGTTTCTTCGGACTCCCCCAACAACACACATCTGCAGAGGATTTAAAATGAGATAGAGGGAAATGCCTGGCATAAAGTGGGTGACCTTCTTCTCCCATAGCATCATGTGAATAGGAGTCAAGGAGCAGTTAACAGGGGAACAGAGGTCACTGTACCTGGCTCAGGGCTGCTCAGGTCTTGAAAGAGGAGGAACTCCTTGCAGGTGTCCAAGTCCAACTGGGGCAGGCTCTTCTTACGGCAAAGGTCGGTGACAATCCGAGCTGCCGTCTGACACTGGCTTTCCTCCTTAGCGACGCTCATTTCCCAAGCTGCATCTCCCTTTGCCTCCTACCTGGCTGATTTGGAAAGATCAAAGTAGGAGGGCAGAGTCCCAGTCCCAGTGCCACACACCCCGGGACTCAGGACTCCACTAGCGCCTGCATGCCATCGCAGTTCCTCTCTGCCCAGAGACAAACCGTGTGGCACAGGCTGAGGTCAAGGCTGAGGCTTGACCACTTGAGGTCACTTTTGGCACACCACGGCTCGCTGCAAACCAGCCCGTGCCTTCTGATGCTCTTGTTGCGTTCGATAACAGAGAGCTGCATTTACTGCCAAGGCGTGTTCTGCACAGGGATCCTCCTTCTCCTCCTCCTCCCCAGTTCAGTTTGATTCCCTCCTTGCACACTTTCAAAGCCTCCTTCCAGAGAAGCTATTTAACCCCTCGGTGGGTGTACCTTCTGTATCAGGTGGTGGAGGAGACATTGCAGCTACACGTACAAAGGAGAGAACAGGAGCGCTGAGATCTTACAGCACGGAACAGCTTGTCACAACACAGAGCTGAAGCTGAGCAGCACCATTGGTTGCTACACACGCAGCTTCCAGCACAAGGGAGGGAACAGGTTTTATTTATTGGCTTAGCCCAGCCCTAAGATGCTAAGCTGCAAATTGCTAATAGGGGGCCAGCCCTGTTTTGTGTACGGTAATTAGATCACTGTTTTAATTTACAGTACCACTTCTGGGTTCCCACTGTCAGACCAGGCTGTGCAACCAATCCGCACATAGAGAAAGCGCCAATTGTCAGGCATGAGCAACGATCGCATAATGGGCAATTAATACAATACCCTGTAGAAACGAACTCAGGAGTGGAAGAGGAGGAGGAAGAGACTCTAACAAAAGAAAAGAAAAAAACCACGCACAAAAGATGTGCCAAGGAGTTTGCAGCCCCAGTCTCATGGATCCTAAGAAAGTGGGTGTCTGGAACAATTCCACTGCACTTACAGTGTCAGATAATTACCTGTTAACACAACTTTGTATAGCTGCGAGACAAATCTCTACAAATGATTATGGAGGTTTGGCATGCTATGCCCTCAAAACATAGTCCTCTCTAATTCCAGGTAGGTGGGAATCAAGTCTCCACGATGCCAAAGAAGAGTCGTGTATAAAGGAAGAGAGTTCAGTTGGGGGTTTCAGTTGCATGTGGGTGTGCTGTTTTCTACTCCTGGCATTAATATTACAATTCTACAGCCATTGTAAAATCATTGCTAGGATATGTTGTTTATATAGAATTCCACTATGATTTAACTTCTCCTGCTTTCACCTCTCGCCTCATTTGCCTGCTTCTGATGAGAATGCCTTGGTAAGGAGAAATATGGCAGCTGTCCCATACAGGTGGCAACCATTTCGTATGGGGCTTCCGTTCTTGGTCCCCATGCACATCAGCAGAGCATGTATATATGTGTTATGCCCCGCCCCCATTCTACCCTCTTCCAGGTCCAAAAGGACTGAATGATGGTGATTGATGTGCCGTCTGTATTAAAGACATGGGGAACCCGTGGAAAGATCAAAGTAGGAGGGCAGAGTCCCAGTCCCAGTGCCACACACCAGTACACACCAGGACTCCAGTAGTGCCTGCATGCCATTGCAGTTCCTCTCTGTCCATATACAACTGTGCACCACAGGCTGAGGTCAAGGCCACTTGGCCACTTGAGGTCACTTTTGGCACACTACGGCTCGCTGCAAACCAGCCCATGCCTTCTGATGCTCTTGTTGCATCCAATAACAGAGGTGGCCCTCCAGATGTTGCTAGATGACTACTCCCATCACCTCTGACCACTGGCCACACTGACTAGCTTGAAGAGATTTGCCATCCAATAGCTGGAGAGCCACAGATTCTCACCCTTGCCATATTGTTTTCCATTTGTTTCACCTAGCTCATATAGGTGGCAATACTACCATTTAATTGAGAGTAAATCCCATTGAACTGAAAAGGACTTACTTCTGATAAGGTATGTATACAATTGCATCATAAAATGATGGACCAAAATTTTTCTTTTTTCTTTTTTATAATTAATTTTTATTCAAATTTATAATAACCAATCCAATTACAATTCAACATCCAATTTAACTTATACATCTTATAGACTTCCATCAACCTATCTGACAATTTCCATATTTTTCACAACATTTCACATTCCTTAAATTGTGTTGCACTTTAACAGTCCTTATTTTATCTTTCCTTTTAAACAACATTCCTTACTATTCTCTTCACAAAGCTTCCTGAAATCCAACAAGCGTTATTTCCTGATCACACACAGTTTTGATATACTCTGTAAATTTGTTCCAGTCCTCGGTGAACCTCTGATCGCGTTGGTCTCTAATTTTACATGTTAATTTATCCATCTCTGCGTATTCCATCAGTTTCATTCTCCATTCCTCCCTCGTTGGCATTTCTTCCTGTTTCCATTTTTGGGCCATCAAGATTCTGGCAGCTGTAACTGCATATCTAAATAGTTTCACATCTTTCTTTTCAACATCATTACCTAGTATGCCTAGTAACAATGCTTCTGGTTTCTTTACAAACGTGTATCTCATCATTTTTTTCATCTCGTTATAAATCATTTCCCAGAAGCTTTTCACTTTCTTGCATTCCCACCACATGTGATAAAATGTTCCTTCTTTCTCTTGACATTTCCAACATTTATTACTAACTTTAAACATCTTACCTAATTTCACTGGAGTTATATACCATCTATATAACATTTTCATCACATTCTCTTTTATCGTGGTACATGCGGTGAATTTCATTCCCTCTTTCCATAACCTTATCCAATCATCAAATTGTATATTGTAACCAAAATCTTTAGCCCATTGAATCATTGCCGTTTTAACTTCCTCGTCTTTTGTATGCCATTCAAGTAATAGTTTGTACATTTTTGACAATACTTTTACATCACTATTCAAAATTTCTTGCTGAAACTTTGATTTTTTTCCTGAGTAACCTTTCTCCCGCATCTCTTTTTTAAACATTGCATTCAATTGAAAATAATGCAGCCAATCATACACTTTTTCTTTAACCTCTTCATATGGTTTCAAATTCCATTTATCACCTTCTTTGATTATTAAATTTTCATATGTAATCCAATCTCCTGTCATATTGACTTTTTTCGTGCTCATTATCTCCAGTGGGGATAACCACATTGGTGTTTTCGGCTCTAATAGATTTTTGTACCTATTCCATACTTTGATTAACGTACCTCTAAAAATATGACTTTCAAAACCTCTGTGTACTCTATTTTTGTCACACCATAGATAAGCGTGCCACCCAAATCTGTTGTCATGTCCCTCTAAGTCCAACAATTCCGTATTCTCCATTTTTATCCATTCTTTCAACCAGCAAAGACACGAAGCCTCATAATATAACTTCAAGTCTGGCAGGGCAAAGCCTCCTCTTTCTTTTGCATCTGTTAATATCTTAAATTTAATTCTCGGCTTTTTGCCCTGCCAGATATATTTTGACATTGTTCTTTGCCATTCTTTAAAAATAGTCACTCCTTTAATTATTGGTATCATCTGGAACAAAAACAACATTTTCGGTAGCACGCTCATTTTTATTGTTGCAATTCTTCCCCAAAACGATAATCTCATTCTTGCCCATACGTCTAAGTCCCGTTTAATCTTATTCCAAACTGGTACATAATTATTTTGAAACAAGTCAATATTTCTAGGAGTTAACGTAATTCCTAAGTATTTTACTTTTTTTACTACATTCATTTCTGTTTGCTGCTGTATTTCTTCTATAACTTCTTGATCCAAATTTTTAACCATTATTTTGGTTTTTTTCCTATTTAATTTGAAACCTGACACCTGACCGAAATGTTCAATTTCTTCTATCACTTCTTTAACACTCTGTATAGGATCCTCAATAGTTATAACCAAGTCATCGGCAAAGGCCTTGACCTTATATTGATTACTACCCACAGTTACTCCTTTTATATTTTCATTGTTTCTTATAGTTCTTAGGAAGACCTCCAGGACCGAGATGAATAACAACGGAGACAACGGACACCCTTGTCTTGTACCTTTCATTATGGCAATATCTTCTGTTATAACGTTGTTCACAATTAACTTTGCTCTCTGTTCTGAGTATATTGCCTTTATACCACTTAAGAAAGATTGACCTACATCCATATATTCTAAGTTCTTTAACATAAACTCCCAATAGATGTTATCGAAGGCCTTTTCCGCATCCACAAAAATCAACATCGCTTGTTTATCCTTCCCGCTTGACAAGTATTCAATTATGTTAATCACATTTCTTATGTTATCTTTCATTTGTCTCCCGGGAAGGAAACCCGCTTGGTCCTTATGTATCATTTCATTCAATACCTTTTTCATCCTATTTGCCAAAATATTTGCAAACATTTTATAATCGTTATTCAGTAACGAAATTGGCCTATAGTTTTTAACCTGCATTAAATCCGAGTCTTGTTTGGGTATTAACGTTATGTATGCTTCCTTCCAAGTTTCAGGTAATTCTCCTTTTTCCAATATCTTATTCATTACATCTTTCAGTGGTACAAGTAAAGTGTGCTTCATCTCTTTGTAATATCTTGCACTGAATCCATCCGGCCCTGGCGCCTTCCCATTTTTTAAATCCTTTATTGCTCTTGAGACCTCTTCCAGTTCTATTGGTTCATTCAATTTAATTTTATTGCTGTCTGATACTTTTTGCACCTTTTTCTTATTTAAATATTCTTCTATTGCTTTAATGTTAAGTTTCTCTTTTCTTTTGTATAAGTCTTTGTAAAAGTCCACAAAACCTTTCCTTATTCCCTTCGGGTTCTCTATCTCTTGATCTTCTATTTTGATTTTCTTAATTGTACTTTGTTCCTTCCTCTTTTTAATTTGCCACGCAAGCCACTTTCCAGATTTGTTTGCATATTCAAAATTCTTTTGCTTCATTCTTCTTATGTTCCATTCCACTTCTTTGTTAATTATCATTGCGAATTGTGTCTGTAACATTTTTATACTCTGCTTTACTTTCTCATCGCCTGGCCTTATCGTTAATTTCTTTTCTTTTTCCATTATTTGTTTTAAAATTTCCTTTTTCCCTTTTTCTCTCATTCTATTTTTAATTGAATTTTGTTGAATGAAAAATCCTCTCATTACGGCTTTGCTGGCGTCCCAGACCACACTCGTTTTCGTTCCTTTATTAGAATTGTTTACAAAATAATCCGTCAAGCATTTCTTCGCCATATCCACAATTTTTTGGTCATCTAGAAGGTTTTCGTTTAACCTCCACCTGAAGGACTTTTCTTCACTCCCTTTTAGAATGGCTTTCACCGCATTATGGTCTGATAATACTTTGGGTTGGATCTCAATCTTTAATATTCTTGTAGTTAGCTCACCAGAAACCCAAATCTGATCAATTCGAGACATTGCTTGATTAACTTCTGAATAAAATGTAAATTGTTTTTCTAACGGGTGTCTCAATCTCCAGATATCCACCAAATTGCAGTTTTCCGCCATATCAAAAAAGGTTTTTGGTAGTTTCCCCTCTTTCGATTTACCTTTAGCCCGAAGTCTGTCCATTTCCATTGAGACCACCCCGTTAAAGTCTCCCATTATTATTATTTTCTGATCCAAATATTCAAATAGTTTTTCCTCCAATCCTTTAAAAAAGTCTGCTTTGCATCCATTTGGTGCATAAACTCCAATAATGATTAATTTTTCGCCTAGCCAATTGACTTGTACTGCTATAATCCTCCCTTCCTCGTCTTTGAATAGTTGCTGTGCCTCTAATTTGCTTTTTATATACAAAACCACCCCTCTCTTCTTGCTTTTATCCGATGAAACAAATTCATTTCCCAATTTTTTATTAACCAAAATTTTCCTATGTGCTTTTTTAACATGAGTCTCTTGTAAACAAATAATGTCCAAATTCTTCTGTTTTAGGTATTGTGTCACTTTATTCCTTTTTTTCCTTTCATTCAAGCCATTTGTATTCCATGTCCATAATTTTAAAGCCATGATGTCTAACAATTAAATAAATTCTTTTTCCTCTTTTTACTTCTCTTCCTCTTCCTTATCTTCTTCGCTTTCCTCTTCTTCGTCCTCTTCTTCTCCTCTTCCTTTTCTTTTCTCTTTACTGTCTCGCTCCTCTTCCTCCTCCAACTCTGCCGAATCTCCTTCACCACCTCTAGCTCCCAACACTTCTGCCTCTTCTCCAACTCTGGTCAGCTCTCTGTATCTTCTAAAAAATTTTCCCACATCTTCTGGTTTAGTCAGTCTGTGCCTCTTCCCTTTATATGCAAATGTCACTCCTTCTGGAAATTCCCACTTAAATTCTATTCCATTTTTCTTCAATGTTTGTACTAATTGTCTGTATCGATCCCTTTTTTTCAATAGTCTCACCGGCACGTCTTTAAAAATAATTATATAATTTCCATCAATATTTAGACGCTTCTCTCTATTTCTTTGCAGAATCAGGTCTCTCATTTCTTTGTCCCTAAAGATGATCAGGCAATCACCAGGGAATTTTTTGGCTTTGGTCGTTCTTATTTTTATCCTAAATGCATTTTGTATCGTTTTCTGCACATCTTCAATTTTCATATCCAGCCATTGGGCAATTTCTGTCGTCAATTTTTCTTTGATCTTTTCTCCCTGAGTTTCTGGCACCGATCTTAATCTCAGATTAGACTCCCGTTGCCGAAGTTCATTCATCGCAACCGCGTCCCAGAGCTCTTCCTGCGTCCTGTTCACTTCAGACATTTCTGCTCTTATTTTTTCCTCTTCCTTTCGCACCTCTCTCACTTCTAATTTTGTCCTTTTCATTCCTTCTTCCAGGTTTTGTGTTCTTTTGACAATCTCGGTGTTTTTCTTTGCAATTTCCTTCATTTGGTCTTTCAATTCATTCACTGTTAAGTCAATTTTATTGTCCATTTGTTCTAATTTAGTTTCCATATTGCCCAGTTTACTCTCAAGATTTTTCTCACTGCTTTTTATGTCTGATTTAAGTTCTGAAAACATCTTTACAATATCTGCCTTCCATTCCGATTCTTGTTTTGAACCCTTTCTCTCTCCTGGTGTTCCTCCTTCTATCTTTTTCTGGGTATGCGACATTTTACCTTCCCCTTCCCTTTTTATCTTTTACACAAATAATTAATAATATAAACAGCAAAACCAATACTTTTGTTTTACCCGACCTTATTAGCTATCAGCAAACTATTTTTTGTTCAGTATACAACCGGAATAAAATCCCTAAACTCAATATCATTTAAACAGTTTCCGTATCTTATACATCTATATCATACACCAAGTCCAAATATTTTCAATTCTGGTAGGGGAAAGAGTTAATTAATGTGTAAGCAACAGTCGAATAAATCAAAAGACCCTTCTGTAACTTCTTGCCACTTGCTTGGCTAAATCCCAGGAGTTGGTTGCGTAGTTTAGAACAATAACAATTCTTCTATCTTTCCCAAGAGTCTCTTACAAAAATCTTTAATTCCAATGGCCCAGGTTCCAAACAAAATGAGTGACGTAATTCCCAAGAAAAACCAAAAAAGACCCAGAGAGCAAACACACTGATATTCCTTATATAGGGAAAAAACAGACGAAGAAGGGCATATCCACAAAAATCCATTGCAGAGGAGTAGAAGAAGTAACTTCCTTTGGTAACTAAATAGCCACCAGGGTGTTCTCTCTTGGCAACAAAATGGCGTTTTGTATCTCTTGCTTGTAGCTTCAAAGAGACGGGGGGGGGAGACTCAGCAGTAACAAAAATAATAGCTTTACTGTCCCGCAGGTTCTTTAAATATCCCAACAGAGAATTTCAAAAGAAAAGGGGCAGGTGTCCATCCTCATTTACTTGAATTACATATATTTAAATAGTTTCAAATCAATGTCTCAGAGTCCGCAACTTTTACTACGCAGTTTTTTTAAAAGTGAAAGTAATCTCACAGTCTCCTTTTCTCCTTCCCCCCGCTCACAAAGAGTTCTCCGAGCGTCTGTTTTTAAATGCTCCACCACAGTTCCTTTCTCTTTTCGCTTATTACACAGTCAGTATTATAGGAGACTTTCCTCTTACAGTCTCTCCGATATATCTTTAAAGAAAACTTTACCGCTTGTCAAAACTTACAGTCTTTCCGCTCCGTGAATTCTTCTGTGCCCAAATCCAATTCCCGGCAAGGCTGACCTCCTTTTTAGCACCCTGCCTCCACGAATTAGTCCAAATTTGTCCGAATCAATCATAGAATTCGCCGTTATAAAATCCCAATTCGTTTTCTTCTTGTTTGAGAACGGATCGCTTTGTGCGCAAGCTCGGGGCTTCGCTATGGAGAGATAGAAATGGCTTCCCGCTGCCGACGTCTCAACCCCGCCACACTCGTCGCCCCCAAAAGGGACTACTTGGTGGCCGGGGGAGAATTTAAACGGCAGAGCTGGGACCCCTGCCTCTTGGATTCCCTTCCAAGAGTGTTTGGGGGGCTGCGGCGCCCTTGCAAACCCCCCTTTTTCCTCCCGATAGCTGGATACTCTTGCGAGCAAAAGATCCCGCTTGCTTCCACTTCGCGATCCGCCGGAAGTCCCGATGGACCAAAATTTTTCAGTTGTGTTGTTCCTAGATTAATTTATTCATACTGTTCTGGTTGCCTCGTCAGTTTGCCTCATAAAGCTGTAGAAGGTGCAGAAAATTGGAACGAGAATGGCCGAGGAGAAAGCATATTTTTCCTGTGAGGAAATGGAGCAGCATTTCTGCTTTTTCAGTTCAGAATAAAGATGACCGTAAGGCAGGACTTGCTAGAGGCATATAAACTTATGCATGGAGGAAGTTTTTTCTTTTCTTTTCCTGCCTCCAATATATTAGAACTCAGGACCACCCGATTAAATTGATTGGCTGAAGATTTCTCACACTGTTCAGAACATAGGAAGTTGACTTATGCAGAGTTAACCCATTTGTTTCATCTAGTTCAGTATTGTCTAGCTCTCTCCTGGGATTAAGAAGGAGTCTTTTCCCAACCCTACCTGATGATGGTAGGACTTCGAAGGAGTAAAAACCCATGGAGAAGTCTACATGTGCTTTTTCTGACACACAATGCCAAACACAGGTTGCTCCTTAATTTCAGTGGGCAGTCCTATGGTTTCAGCCTCAGATATGCTGAACACAATAAGAAAATATTAAAAGAAAACAAAGATGTGAGCTATGCATGGGGATTGGCTCATGTTATTCGGTTTTGAGGGGGAAGGCAATATTGGCAAATATTCTGTGTTCCTATCCTGCCTTACTAAACCATATATCCACGGAAAAGAGGAGTGCCAAGTCAGTCCTGGCACAAATTAAGTCTCCATTCACACACCAGAAGCAATCCCCTTGTACAAATCTTCCACCCATTACACACTAAGCCCAAATATGTTTCGTTTTTTCCTCCCATTGCTTGTTTGGTTTTCTCCAAGTGTCTCTGATTTCTGAATATTGTACAGCTGCTCTGGGATTTACAGGAAAAATTAATGATGGGTAGCTTTTTAATGACAATATATATGGTATCTGATTACTTGGGTATGGGTGACTAAATGCTGTGTGGTTAGAAGCTTACAATGTTTATAGCTGCAGAAACTAAGTGGAGGAAGATAGTTTGGAGACAAATCACTGACCACTTAAAGCATCCTCTTCACACTGAGAACAGCTCACACTTCCCAGAATAAAGGATGACTCACACCACGGCATATACCCCATTACAGGTTAGAAAGTAAAGCGACAACTTTTTCCATTCCACCCTATGTCCCTTGCATGCAGTACTGTTTCTCTTCTGCTGCAATTCTTCTTCCCTCTACATTGACTCACTGTTTGCTGTGGTGAAATTGTGTAATTTACATAATTTATGTAATTAAGTATGAAATTATGTAAATTACCTTGCCACTATGTTGCTGCTTTTTATTTATTTAAACCAAGTTCAAAGAGAGATAAATGCAACCACACCATCACCTACCACCACAAAATGGTATTGTTTATTTTATTATATTGAAAACTTTTATACCCCACTTTTCACATGTGTCTCAAAGGCATTGCAGAATATGGAGGTGGAAGGCCTCTGCGCATCAGCTTTAAGCAGTAAGATTGCAAAGTTGCAACTGACAAACGATGTAATAAATCAATTAACACTACTTTCCGAACGTTAGATGCCACTATAGCTATATTGATGCAAACCACTCTATGCATTCATCAGAGTGTGAGACAGGAATGGCAAGATGAGATACGCCAGTATTGCACCTACCTTAAGAAATCAGTCTAGGGCTTCAGTCCTAAACACATTTGTGAAGGAGCAAGCCCTATTGAACACAATGAGCCTTCCTTCTGAGAAATCATGCATAAGGGTATACTATAATTGCCTATCACAGATGTGACTGTTGACAATGACTGCACTATAACAACACGGTTTCCTTGTTACTCTGAAAAAAGAACAGCATCCAAAGCCATCAACTTGAGGCCATCACCTTGTTGAAGCTGAGCAGTTCTGGGTCTAGTCAGTGCCTGAATGGGAACCCCATGTACAGCACCCTAGGTTTCATGATGGAAGGAAAGGTGGGCTATAAAAGTAAGAAGATGTTTCTTAAAAATTTGTTTCAATTGCAGAGTCTGCAAGCCTATGCGATGCCCATTGCTTCTCACCATTTCTCTTGGTCTGAAGATCAGTTTAGAAAGCAGGGTACAGGAAAAAATAATTCATCTGGATTGAACATCAGAAATGACATCGAGGAATCAACTTGTCATTCTGAGTGAAAGGTTATAAAGGAAGAAAAAAATTCAATCAGCCACAAAACATAACCAAGACTAGAATAAAATGCACAATAATATCCCAGAATGTCAACTTAATGAATCGCTTCAGAGCACAGGGAGAAAGTTCTGCCTAGTGGAAGAGGCAGCCACACCAGGCAAAATGTGCCTTTATCATACAGCTGCATTCAGTGGCCCTGGTGAAGGTCCCTCCATGTTAGTCTACACATAGCCTCCAAGAACTAGAAACATAAGGCATGGTCACATATGCATTGCATATGTTTGGTACACTATATGTAGTTACCTGTTAGAGATGTGCTGTGAATGCTAGCTGAGATAAGCAATCCAGGAAACCAGCCATATTTACAGTGATTTATTGGTAGCTTCAAAGTATTTACAAGAGTTCAAAGAACGACACCATCATGATCAGTCAGTTGCCTCGAATGGCTCTTTCCGCTTCTTCCCCCAGCAAATCCATTTCCTAAGCCCAGCCCCCCTTCTACCTCTGCTCTGAGAGTGGCTGGGTCCTGGAAATGGCCCTCCCCTCTCAGATTCATTCTCTCCCAACAGCCCTTTGTTTTCTTCCTCGTCCGAAGAAGAGCAACTGCTAATTAAAGGCACAGGATCTCTGTAATTGCCCATTCTCTCCCCCCTCTCCTCCTTCTCTGCCTCCAATTCCCTGACATTACCTATATGTTTTGTTATTGTATTGTATATTGTTTTATTATATTTGAAGGTATTCTTGTTTTTATATGTGTATGGGTCTTATGTTTCTGGTGTTTCTTTTGTAGAAGACCTCTAATGCAGGCATAGGCAAACTTAGCCCTCTGGATGTTTTGGGACTACAATTCCCATCATCCCTGACCACTGGTCCCGTTAGCTAGGGATCATGGGAGTTGTTGTCCCAAAACATCTGGAGGGCCAAGTTTGCCTATGCCTGCTCTAATGTGTATATATTTACACATGACCAAACCAAAACTCATTTTAGATCTTGTATTAGAGCCAACAATTCTAGTGACTGAGTGATTTCTCTAGTTCAATTCTCTGATGATGCATACATTTAAAGCATGCAACTTCCCCCAAAGAATCTTGGGAACTGTAGTTTCTTATGGTGGTTTGCTGGGAACGAGTCATGTGCACCTGTTTCCGATGTAAAAGAAATAAAACCCCACCAAGTGGCATATCATTTTTCTGGTTTCTCTCTTCAATTTATTCATTCAGAATAAATTTATTCAGAAATGGACAGAGTCTACAGATCTTTTATCAGAAGGTGTCTGGAGATTGTAATATTTTCAACTTCCGAGCCACAGAGATCCTGGCTGCTGCCAACACCCAAGTCAAAAGCCCCTTGGAATGAAAAATAATTCATTTGATCATCCCATAAATTAAAATGTGGAGAAGGCTGCACAATACACTTAAATATATTATATATGTCTTGGTACACTTCATTCCATATTTCATTCTTATACACCTTCATTGGTTTAACAAGGTATTTTACTAGAATTTCTCACTAAAAATTTTCCCATGTGCCAGAATTCACAGCCAGTAAGCTACTTCTTAGTTTTAAAGATAGTTTCACAAGGTTCTGTTAAGTTTTGCACCACCTGGGATTTGGGCATGTAGATCTAAAGCTCCTTTTTTTCTCTCTTACAGGTTTTCTATACAGATTTTCTATCAGTTAATTCCCATATTGAGTTTTGATGCAAAAGGTGCATCAGTGTACTTCAAAATAAGCAAGAAGGATTACCTTTTGATAACACTCACCACTCTGCACTATAAATCAAAATCACCACCCCATTTCTTCCAAAATTAAAGTCCACGCACAATGTCCTCTGGGCAGCATAGAACTTATGGTGCACTGCTATGTTGAGATGTTGCCTTTCTGATAGGCTACAAATTGAAACCAGAGGCAGCAGAACTATTTCCTCAAATTCTTCTCTTCATGCATGCCACCATAATAAGGTTGTAAAAGAGCTACCCAGCAAATTTGCAGTAGTATGGCGCAAATGCCTTACTAAGCATTTCACTTTCCAAAATTTCAGTTGTCATGACAACATGATTGAATTCTTTTTTAAAGAAGGAAATGCTCTGTGATTAGGTCCCAGCAACTCTACTTTTTAATTAGCTGTAGACCCCATAGCCCATGCAATATAAGCCACCGTTGCAAATGCTTAAGGATAAGTTTGGGATCAGAGCAGTAATAGTTCGCCAGGCACAAAAGTAATATTATTGGCCTTGACAGCCTGCTAGGGTACAGCCCAAAAGGCTATGCAGCTACAGCAAGTGAAAAAGTCAAATTTCACAATGTGAGAGGCCACAACAATTTATGGACATTCAACACATGACTAAATACTAGTAATAAGACCCTGGTCATGTAATAGATTTAGCTGTCTCTGTTGCACATCCCCTAAATCCAGGATGGCCAATAGTCAGGGGTGCCACTGACCTGGTATCATTTTGATACTGTTAGACTACAACTCCCATCATCCCTGGCCATTGGCTATTCTGGCTGGGACTGATGGGTGTTGTACTAGTAGCATCTGGAGGGAACCAGGATGTGGAAGGCTGTCCTATTGAATCTCCCAATGCCAGAGTCTACACTTCATCTTTTACCAAAGTTTAAATCTGCTCAAAGGGATGCTGTGCCTCCCTTCAGCAAAATGCCTCTCCTCTCCTATTTAAGTGAAATGCTTTCCAGGAGGTCTTCTACCAACTGTTCCATCTTTGGGGATTGTTTGGCCTTCTAGTGCTGCAGCACCAGCTGTTTCATCAAGAAAACTGCAAGCAAATAATTTATGATCAAGTTTGCAAAAATACGAATTAATAATGTGGCCAGATTCAGATTTAGGCTGCTGTTCTAGCTCCTTTTAGGCATTCAAGACCATTGGACAGGTAAAAAAAATATAAAGTGACCCATGTTTTATTTGGCTGCCTATGTCTCCAACTCCATTGTATTAGATTCAGTTTATAGAAATGCTGGGCATGATAAAAGGCTTGCAGTAGAATGAATCAGATTTAATCTGAAATTCAGCACAGAAATCTTAATTGCCTACAGAACTCCTTTCTGCCCATTCACCAGTATCTCTCTGCTTTTCAACATCATTAACAAACTTTTTCTTTGCTGAGTTTACAAGTCACTTTTAAGAACTGATTATGCATTACTATCAGGCAGTGCTTTTTTCCCTTAAAAATGTTTAGGGGTGCTCTCATTTTCCTACTCATATTGAAATACTGCCCCTTAGTGAGGCCAAACTTAGATTCACAAAATGTTTAGTGGTTTGCGTACACCTGCGTCCCCCCAGGGGAAAAAAAAGCACTGGTATCAGGTAAAAGATGCTTGTTCTCCAATCCCAATCTTTGGGAAGTGGCAGTATTGAAAGAAAAAGAAGAAGAGCAGGATTCACTGAACAAGATCTGCCAGTGGAAGCCATGTACAATGACTTCTGCTGGGACAACAAGGCTTTCCATCCCCTCTACTCCCCCTCCCCCCACATGCCCCCTGAAATTGACTCTGGGGGCCAGGAGAAACTCCAGAACAGCACAAAAGGGAGACCATTCCACCTGGCAAGCTGTAATGGGATGTTGGGACAGTATATTAAATCTGATGTGGTGAAGCCAATATAAACTGACTGGGATGAGCTACTATAACAGAGAAATAAATGTTCACCCAACTTCTCATAACAAGTGCTGGGCAATTTGTTGGTATGGCAGCTGTAGCTATATGTATGTACCTTCTTGTCAACTTGTCATACAATTATACAATAATTTCCTGTGCTCTTTGTCTTCCTCATGCATATTCTAGGACCCAGAAAGTCTCCAGAGTCAGCTCAGATAATGACAGCATGCAAGGAAGAATATATCAATCAAGCATTGTTGTTTCAACATCCATTATGACAGGTTTACACATCAATGAAAATCAGACATTTCCATCCCAAGGTTAATTTAAACAAAAGCAATTTGTGTCTCATGTACGATGCTACCGGAATGGTAGGGCTTAAGCTACAAATGGTTCTGTGTACGCCACAGGGAGGCCTTATAAAACTACAACCAGCATTTTATCCACACAAACAGTTAAATGCCATCTTATAAACTCATAAGAGGCCACAGATCAATGGTAAAACAATACTTTGTATACACAAGGTCCCTAAATTAATCCGCAACATCTCCAGATAAAAATAATGGACCATCACTGGAAATGACCACTAAAGACACTAGAGAGTTGCTGTTAGTTAGAGTGGGCAGTGCTGGCCTAGGAGGAAAAATGGTCTTGTGCTATATAGCACAGCCTCTTACATTCATATGCATTTTTAAAATCCAATAGTAATTAGGTTGCTTGTGAAAGATCTTCAATCTGTCTATTGTTTTAAGACACCGGTTTAGGAACTGGAAAAGATAAGCTCAGTGGTTTCCAATTGCCTCCCTTTCCCTAGAAGGCACAGAAGGAACAGAAATGTAAATCATTTGGGATAACAACACATTTTAGTTGTTTTAATGGTTTACTGTACACTTCCAGGACCTGAACAGGACATCTCCACATCCTAAGGCACTCACAACTCATACACATGTTGTTTGCATCTTGCAGTCTCTCAGTGGAGCCATATTGCTGGGAGCTGCCAAACAGGTGGTGGTGGCCACATGCCGTTCAACAGGATGACACAAAATGTACAGTCTAGATCAGGGATGGGGAACCTGTGGCCCTTCAGATGCTGAAGGACTACAACTCTTGTCATCTCTGACCATTGGCCATGCTGGCTGGGACTCATGGGAGTCCAGCAACATCTGGAGGTTTACACAGTGGCGTAGCGTCGGTTGTCAGCACCCGGGGCAAGGCAAGTAATTTGCGCCCCCTAACGCGTGGATTTGCGCCCCCTAACCCATGGATTTGCCCTAACCCCAGATGTTGCGCCCGGTGCGGCCCGCCCCCCCTGCACCCCCCACGCTACGCCACTGGGTTTACAGTCCTCCCATCCCTGGTCTAGATAATATTTTACTTGATGGCAAGGGACTTACTCCCTAGTAAGTGTGTTAAGGGTTGCAGGACCATGAAAGCCCTAACAAAAAGCTGCAATAAGGTATCTGAGTTTGTCTAAATAAATGTCTCAGCTCAACTGCTTCTGTCCTAAGAACCAGCAAGAACCAATGTATCTTCAAAGCGAGTCCAATGAAAAGCCTTGCAAAAAGCTGACCTAGCCTGTAACTGAAGAAAGATCAACAGCCAAGTTTGTTCTTTGGGAAATTTGAGAAGGTAATTTGACTTCATCAAGGGTGATATCAAGAATTCAAAAAGTCACCTTGGGTTAATTAGTCCCCTTCATTTCCATATCACAGAAGCTTCAGAGCTTTTCAGGTCACAAGAAGAAGGAGATAGTAGCATAAGAATTATTAGGCACCAGGATTTATTTCTTTGGCTACAAAGAGAAAAAGAGGGTGGGGGAAGAGATAGGGAAGTTACTCTTCTCTTGACTTAGTACCTGTGCTATGTCCTGATATAAAAAAAAGAACTTAAAACACAGATCAACATTTATATAATGCAGCTAAACCATCTGCCTTTCTCAGTGCCAAAGATATGTATACAGTACTTTGTTTTGACTTTTAAAATTCAAGGCAGGGGGCAGGGGGAATGATCAGGATTAAGACAGCAGTGCCTGGGGAGGGGGTAAACCCTGATCTCTCTGCAATACGGTCCCAGTGAAAATGACTCCCCTGGAGTTGCTGTTTCTCAGGAGTGAAGTTCCATTGTATTGGCACAAATTGCAGCCTCCCTCTCAGGGCAAATATTGTGTGTGTGTGTGTGTGTGTGTGTGTGTGTGTGTGTTGGAGGGGGGAAAAGGATTTTTATCAAGACCACTGTACAGGGAGGGGGGAGGTATTTTTAAAAAAGCACCTTCCCACACAGTGCTGTTTCAGCCCTGGTTTTGAAAGGAAAGACAAGACGCATTAAACATACACTGACATTCAGCCATACTGTATATAGAAAACATCAGTACAACAGGTGATGGTGGTGTTTTGCAAAAACTGCATATGCCTGTGTGCTTATGGGAATCACATAGTTCTCACAATGGCTATGAGAAGCCAGTAAGCAGAAACTGGAGCTACAGCACTCTCTCAATTTGTGATTCCCAGGCTTACTGCTTCCAACAGTGAGTGTAGAGTATAGCTATTGTGGCTGGTGGCCACTGATAGACTTTATCCTCCACTAATCTGTCTATGAATCCCAAACCGGAATTAAGATTGCCAGAAGAAATATCAACAACCTCAGATATGCAGATGACACAACCTTGATGGCAGAAATGAAGAATGTTAATTGCTCAGATAAGCCTTGGCGTCCAGCCCGCTTCGGCTGCGCAGTTCTGCTAGGCCTCCGGACTTCAAAGGCCACATTCCAAAGGCTCTGAGCAAACACAGAGTTTAACGCAGCGGTCAGAGAAAGCTGCAAGCTCCAATGCTTAAATGCTTCAGTGTGCTTAAATAAAATCCACTCAGGATCTTAGCAGCTAGAAGCAGTTTTTATTTACAGCAGACTATCCATTGTCTATCACAGCGAACAGCATCGTGAAAACACGTCCTCTCTCCTCAAAAGCGAAAGTAGAGAGAAAGAACAAAGGCTGGAGACTCTTGAATATGACGAATCTCCCCCCTCCCATTAGTAGGCAGGGCGTACACTCTGAGCTGTTTAACCCTGTAATCTCAGGTTCTCCTCACAAGAAAGTGAGGAGGAATTAAAGAACCTTTTAATGAGGGTGAAAGAGGAGAGCGCAAAATATGGTCTGAAGCTCAACATCAAAAAAATGAAGATCAAGGCCACTGGGCCCATCACCTCCTGGCAAATAGAAGGGGAAGAAATGGAGGCAGTGAGAGATTTTACTTCCTTGGGCTCCATGATCACTGCAGATGGTGACAGCAGTCACAAAATTAAAAGACGCCTGCTTCTTGGGAGAAAAGCAATGACAAACCTATTCAGCATGTTAAAAAGCAGAGACATCACCTTGCCAACAAAGGTCTGTATAGTTAAAGCCATGGTTTTCCCAGTAGTGATGTATATCACCATAAAGAAGGCTGATCGCCGAAGAATTGATGCTTTTGAATTATGGTGCTGGAGGAGACTCTTGAGAGTCCCACGGACTGCAAGAAGATCAAACGTATCCATTCTTAAGGAAATCAGCCCTGACTGGTCACTGGAAGGACAGATCCTGAAGCTGATGCTCAAATACTTTGGCCACCTCATGAGAAGAGAAGACTCCCTGGAAAAGACCCTGATGTTGGGAAAGATGGAGGGCACAAGGAGAAGGGGATGATAGAGGACGAGATGGTTGGACAGTGTTCTCAAAGCTACCAGCATGAGTTTGACCAAACTGCAGGAGGCAGTGGAAGACAGGAGTGCCTGGCATGCTCTGGTCCATGGGGTCACGAAGAGTCGGACACGACTAAACAACTAAACAACAACAACAATCTGTCTAATTCTCATTTAAAGTAATCCAGGGTGGCTTTTAAAGCTTTTCAAGCCATCCAAGTCAGGGCAGGCACCCAGCCCCACTCCCCTTCGATTGCATTTACCCCATCTTGGAAGTAATGTGTGAAGAGGAGCCGCTCCCAATTCTGAATCATCTCCATTGTAACCCTTATTATTATTACCAGAGGACACTTTTAGCCACTGTGTTTTGGCGGCTGTCACTCTTAATTGGCAGATATGTATGTCTGGTGTTTATCCAGAACATTGTATGATGCATTATTGTCTAACCCTGGAAATTTGTGTCCTTGAAGAATTATCTTTGGCAAACAATATATATTTTTCTCCCCGCAGGCTTCGAATAGGCATTTGGCAGTGGATCTTAAAAGTGAAAGTCAAAGGTGCAAGTCAAAGTAATGGGCAAATGACTCATGAAGACACCACAGAAAGAGAATTAGCCACACTGGGCAAAGGACAAACCAAAGAGTCAAAAATTGCTTCTTAGCGATGCTGCTTTTACTTGGTTCAATGTGTAAATATTAAGAGGCCATCAACCAAGCAAATGTCTGAAGAACGGGGCACATGTCCATGTGATGCAATCCACACCCACCCATATATGCTCATATATGCCTGAGGGAGTTCATCTGAAGGTCCCTACTGTCATTTCAGATCAGACACATTTTACAGGTTCTTGAACCCTACTGTCATACATGGGAGAAGAACTACAGAGTATTGTGTGTGCAACCATCATGGCCAGCTCCTGGCAGGGTGGGGGTCCCTGTCGCTTGACTCACACTTGTGTGGACAAACTCTCTGTTCTCTGTCTTGCCACCGGAGCATGGGGCATGCATGTGAAATCTTAGAGAATTTGCAAATGTTGTCTACATTGATGCCTATTTGGTCTTTCATACATTCCCCTTGCTCAGCCTCGGAACACGACTCCTGCCTAACCCACACACTAATGTCCTGATTTACGAGGCATTCAAACTTTTGACAGTGCTGAGACAAACTAGTCATCCCTAGGATCTTGTCAGACTGACACATTTTCATTAATTCCTAAGCAGTACAGCATACATATAATGCCTCATCTCCACTGCACCTGTCCATGCTTGCATTGAGCTCAGAATATTTACCTGTGCTGAGAAGCATCTCTTTTCAAAAGACATATCTGAAACTAGAATTCAGTTCTCCCACACAGAAGATGCATATTCATGTCTGCATCACAAAAATCAGTGAAATGGCAACAGCATATGTATAAAACCATGCTGGGTAGATTTTTCAACATTGCTTGAATTAAAATGCAGTATGGTTGATTTATTTTTATTTTTACTGAATGTATATCCCAACTTTCTGTACCTTCCAGCATGCTAATGCAATGACAATAAATAAAAGGCATAGGCACAATGACAGCAAAACATTAAAACGAAACCTATAAAATAAATAGCAACAATTAAATATGATATAAGCAAAAAAGAAAAGAAAAAGCATTTGAGCAAGGATGCAACCCAGATGCTTTAGACTAGAACTTCCATCATCCCTGACCTTGGTTATGCTTCCTAGGGCTGATGGGAATTGGATTCCAAACATTGCAAGTGCACTGCGTTGCTAGCCTTGCATAATAGTAACTTTGACTAGATGAGCGAACAAACCAACCAAATTCCAGCTTAACTCATTGCTTTCTCATCCTCCAACATGCCCCCAACACCAGGAGAAATTTGCACCAAGTCAAGGGATGGCATAAATCAATCCCTGCTTGAAAAGGATGACTGGCTACAAGAGCATTCCTCCACTCTCACACCCATCCTGGAGGCAACAGGCTGCATAACCACCTTGAGATTTGCCCCCACGCCATCCTGGCCATAGGATTGCACAGCTAAATGACAACTGATGCTGTGTGGCATATTTTTACACATTCACATTTGCTGCTGAGCTGCTTATGAATGCATAACCAGGTATGTTTTCGCTGTAACACTTTTGGTCACGTATAATTGTATTACCCATCTGGTGAAAGCCTAACCTTTTAAGAAAAACACTCTATTTTGTATGGTTCGGAGAGGAGGTCTCTTTGATACTCCATACTTAATGTCTGAAGAGGGGCTGGCAGAATTTGTTTATGCCTATTCAAAAAAGAAGTATCACATTGTTTATTCCCTCAATTAATATGGTAATTGGAAATGGCTCAAATTATTCATAGCTTCTTGTGGAGGAAAAATCACTATGATCTGGGGTTTTTGGCAACATCAATGTGGCAGCTGTGTATATATTTAATATGAAATTTTGTGCACCTGCAGATACTACTTTGATGTGCAAATGTCCTTTGATGGACACTGACCATGCAGAAAGACAGCAGAAAAGTATCTTCATTCCTAGGTTTGTATTATCTATTAGATCCTCATTATAACCATACCATCCTGGATATCTCTGCAAAAACTATGCCCCATTTGTGATGCAAAACTAGATTTGCATTGTAAATCTACCTATATTTTATTACAGTTGCTCTAAATAGCTTCAATTTCTGATTTTCAAGCCAAATATAGTGGTGAGGTACAAATATGTCCTGAAAAAACAATTTAGTTGTATGAATATTCACCCTTTTCCTGTCTTCTTTGGTGGGATTTAGATTAAATTATTTTACATTAGACTTTAATTTATATGCTGCCTTTCCACAAAGGAAATTGTGTTCCAACTAGCTAAAATATACAAAGAAATTAAACTGTGGGTGTCAGGGAACTGTCATCTGAGACGAAGGAGGTGAAAGGGCTCATGGAGGGTGAGAGAGACCACTCAGCGGAGGAGGGGACCAGCAGGGGGAGAAGTGGAGTTACAAGGGAAAGTGAGTCGGAGGGAGAGCTCAGAGATACTTCAAGCGGGAACAGTGGAGAGGTATCAGGACCTCCCGTAGGCACACCCACTCCTCGGCGGAAACTGTCGCGCCGAGAGTCCAGAAGACGCGTTTCCGTCAAGGAGCTTTTATGCTGGAAGAAGTTCC
Organism: Podarcis filfolensis; assembly: GCF_964270895.1. NCBI lineage: Eukaryota > Metazoa > Chordata > Lepidosauria > Squamata > Lacertidae > Podarcis > Podarcis filfolensis. The sequence continues at coordinate 65,743,897 of NC_139609.1, forward strand.
GTAAACGCCCACTGTCCGATTCAACGAGCGATTGATGGAGCCATGCTTAAGGAGCTCCATCACAGACAGAGGTTTGGGAACTTAGCCAAACTCTGAGGGATCAGGATTTTACGCACAAGCAGCTCACCATCCCATCACAGCAATCGGACAGTCCCTGAAAGCAGCTTGTGCAGAGAGGCATCATGAGCAACCCAGCTGGAGCCGGAGGAGCAGCAGGAGCTGGAGAAGGTCCAACTCTGGAAGAAAGGTGCAGAGTTTTGGAACTCCAGCTAGCAATGCAAACGGCGAGGCTAGAAGAAAGGAGGGCGCAGGATGCAGAAAAGGCAAAAGGCGCAACACTAGCAAGAAAGATGCCAGGAATGGTGCAGAAGTTTGGGGGGGACCCCAGGAACTACCAAGCCTTTAGGACAGAGATGCAGTATGCTCTTGAACTGCAGTTTAACGACTTTCCCGATGAGGCATCGCGAGTGGCGTTTGTGATTGGCCATCTCGAAGGGGGGGCGAGAGACTGGGTCCGGCCCCTGATGGCAGGGAATAGTGACATGCTGAAGGACGCGAGGAAGTTTTTTCGCGCCATGGATTTGATGTTTTCCAGCGAGATTGAACAGGGACTGGTGCGCAGACAATTGATGGCTTGCAAACAGGGGAGCCGATCGGTTCGTGAGTACTGGACTGAGTTTACAATGTTGATACATAAATTGGGGTGGGACCTATCGGCGGAACCCATTCAAATGCTCTTTGAAGAGGGGCTTTCTTCGGCGGTGAAAGACGAACTTTCCCGGGCGCCCAGGGCGGAGTCTATGGACCAGCTGACCAAATCAGCGCTGACCATTGGAGCGCGCCAGGAGGCAAGAGCCTTGGAGAAGCGGGAGGGGAAAGGAGAGCGTTGGAGGGATTTCCGCATTCCAGAGATTCCAGAACCCAGTTTCCCGCCCGGAGAGCCGATGGAAGTTGGAACAGCGCGCGCGCGCGCAGTTTCAAATCCCAGTGAAGGGAGGAAGAAGGAGGGAAAGAGCGCCAAGAAATGTTACCTCTGCCAGCAGCCAGGTCACTTTGCCAGAGTCTGCCCACAAAGAAAGGAATGGCAAGGGATGGCGGGAGCTGTTGGGGGGAAGGAGGAGGAAGTCCAGGAGCCAGTAAAAGCCACCGCCTGTCTGCCGCTGTCAGGGCACTGCAGACAGGCCAAGGAGCAGTAAAAGTGCCCACTCCGGAACCTCCAAGACCAGCTCTAGTAATAGAGGTGCTGCTAGAGCTGGCAAACGGATACCCACTAAAGACCAAGGCGCTGTTGGACTCAGGCAGCTCCTGTAATTTTATGAGCAAGGAGTTTGCAGCTGAACACCAGATACAGACACTCCCTTTAAGCAACCCCCTGCAGGTCACCACTATCGATGGGAGGGAGCTGTTGGGGGGAGAAGTTAGCCTACAGACCGTCCCAATGGTTATGAGGGTGGCAAGGCACACTGAAAGGATAGCGTTCAATGTAGCCACCCTGGGAGGGGCGCCAGTCATTTTGGGAATGAGCTGGCTAGCGTTGCATGACCCGCTAGTGGGCTGGCATCAGAGAGTGGTCTCCTTTGGGTCAGCACATTGCTTGGAACACTGCAAAGAGGGAAAGGTGCCAGAAGGGGCAAAAGCCTCCCTAGCAGGGATGGAAGTGGCGGACAAAGGGAAGGTGCCCAAACAATACGCTGACCTGAGCAAGGTCTTCAGCGAAAGGGAAGCAGATAAACTACCACCGCATAGAGACTTTGACTGCCAAATTAACCTGGTCCCTGGGGCCCAGCTCCCCGTGGGCAAGCTGTACGCCATGTCAGACAGGGAAATGCAGGAGTTGAGGGAGTTTATTGACAAAAACCTGAAGAGAGGTTTCATCAGAGAGTCCAGAGCGGTGGGGGGCAGCCCAGTGTTTTTTGTGGACAAAAAAAACACGGATAAACCGAGATTGATCGTGGACTACCGGCGGCTGAATGCCGTGTCAGAACCAGTGACTTTCCCCATGCCCAGAATTGATGACATTTTGACCAGGGTGAGGAAGGGAAAGATATTCACGAAACTGGACCTGAGAGGAGCGTACAACCTGATACGAATAAAGAAGGGGGATGAATGGAAGACAACGATGTTCACCCCCCTAGGGGCTTTCGAATATCTCGTTATGCCCTTTGGATTACAAGCAGGCTCCGCCTGTTTTCAATCGCTCATGAACCATGTACTGGGACCTTTGCTCTACAAGAATTGCGTGGCCTTTCTCGATGACGTGCTGATATATTCAGAGAATGAGGAGCAGCATGTAAAGGATGTCAGGGAAGTGCTGAGCCAGCTGCAAGCAAACCAGTTGTGGGTGAAATTGGAGAAGTGTCAGTTCCACGCCAAGGAGGTGGAATTCCTGGGGTACCGCCTATCAGACAAGGGATTAGCCATGGATCCAGGCAAGGTACAGGCGGTGCTGGAATGGAAGACACCGAAAACGAAAAAAGATGTGCAAAGGTTCTTAGGGTTTGGGAACTTTTACCGTAAATTCATCAAGAACTTTGCCCACTTAACGGCTCCCATCACGGACTGTCTGAGCAGCAAGAAGAAATTCGTTTGGACGGCGGAGGCGGAGCACGCTTTTGAGGAATTGAAAAAGGCATTCGCTTCGGAAGAACAGCTCCTGCATGTGGATTTGCAAAAACCCATGAGAGTGGAAACTGATGCCTCAGACCGCGCGGTGGGGGCGGTGCTACTTCAGCCAGGGAGCAATAAGTCGGAATGGAGACCGTGTGCCTTCTTTTCGCGTAAGCTGAACAAATCCGAGAGGAACTACACGGTATATGACCGAGAACTACTCGCCATTCACGAAGCGTTCCGGAGATGGAGACACTTACTAATTGGTGCACAGCATAAGGTACAAGTATGTACGGACCACAAGAATTTGGAGTATTGGAGAACGGCACGAGTGCTCAACCAACGCCAAGTGAGATGGGCCCAGGAGTTCTCCAAATTCCATTTTGAAATCTGCTATGTGCCAGGTCCAGAAAACATCAGAGCGGACGCTCTCTCTCGCAAACCGGAATATTTGGAGGGGGAGGGAGCGCCAGAAGAGAGACATATTATCCCAGAGGACCACTGGGTGTGTGGTGCGGCCTGGGTGGGGCAAAGAGAACTGGTAGAGGGAACGGTAAATGATGAGTACGCCCAGGATAAGCTCAGAGGTTTAAGGGGAGAGGGAGAAGACCCCGGAGGTTTTGAAGAAAGAAACGGGGCATTGTATTACAAAGGGGCGCTATATATACCCGAAGGGGAATTGAGGGGGAGAGTACTCAAACAGCTGCACGACAATCCCACAGCGGGGCATTTTGGGCAACACAAGACCATGTGGTTGGTGACCAGGGAGTTTTGGTGGCCCAAGGTGAGGGAGGATGTACGGGAGTATGTGAGAAGGTGTGACCAATGCCAGAGAGCCAAAGGAGAAAGGCGGGCACCAGCGGGGTATTTAGAACCGTTACCCACACCAGAACGACCGTGGGAGGCGGTGTCGATAGATTTTATGACTGATCTGCCCAAATCCCAGGGGAAAACCGCCATACTAGTCGTAGTAGACCAGTTAACTAAGATGGGTCACTTTGTAGCTTGCTCACATGCAGTCACGGCGGAAGAGACAGCAAAATTGTTTGTAGAACATATTTTTAGGCTGCATGGCGCCCCCTTGAGGCTGGTTTCCGACAGAGGGAAACAGTTCACGTCCAGATTCTGGAGGAAGCTTATGAGCTTGTTGCACGTAGAGGTCAACTTTTCGACTGCCAGGCACCCTGAGACCAATGGGCAGGCGGAGAGGGCAAACGGTATCCTTCAACAATACCTGAGGTGTTATGTCAATGACAGAGAAAACGATTGGGTCGAAAAGTTGGCACTAGCGGAATTTGCTTACAATAATGCAGAGAATGTGTCCACCGGGATGAGCCCCTTTTTGGCTAATTATGGGTGCCACCCCAGGGCGTTTCCAGGGGAAGGAGGAGAGAGATGGAGTGTTCCGGCCGCTGAACTGTTTGTAGAAGAAATGGAAGCGATCCATCGTCAACTCCAACACAACTTAGAAAGGGCCAAAGAAGAATATAAGAGGCAGGCAGACAAGAGCAGAAGGGAAGGTGAAACAATTAGGGTGGGGAGTCGGGTCTGGCTATCAACCCAAGGGTTGCCGTTCAAGGGTAGTTGCAAGAAATTGAGACCCAAAAGATTGGGACCATTTGAGGTCATCCAACAGGTCAAACCAGTGGCTTTCAGACTCCGGTTACCGAACCACATGAAACTGCACCCAGTATTCCACAGGTCATTACTGTCACCATACAGGGGGGAAGGTGAAGGGGTATCCACACGGGGGCCAGCCATAGAAGAAAGGGAAAGCCGCAACTATGTGGCGGAAATCATCGACTCCAGGTGGAAGGGTAATCAGGTGGAGTATTTGGTCGCGTGGGAAGGGGAACCGGAGTCGGAAAACACCTGGGTGAAGGCAGAGGAGGTCCATGACGAGGTCTTGATCGAAACGTTCCACCAAAGGTTCCCCAGGAAACCTCAACCAGTAGCGAGGTTCCGGAGGGAGTACTTTGGCACCACCGACGATGAGGAGGAACTGGAGGGATTCAGGGAATCGGAGTTGGAAGAGGGTACAGACTCCGAGGAGGAGGAGTACTTGGAAACCGGGAACAGCAAAAGGTGGAGGGAAGTGTTCGAAACTTCGGAAGATGAGGGAGGTTCCTTCAGGGGTTTTGCTCCCTCGCCTCCCGCAGAGGAGGGGAGGGAAGGGGGTGAAGGGGGCCCTAGAGGGGAGGTGGATGTCAGGGAACTGTCATCTGAGACGAAGGAGGTGAAAGGGCTCATGGAGGGTGAGAGAGACCACTCAGCGGAGGAGGGGACCAGCAGGGGGAGAAGTGGAGTTACAAGGGAAAGTGAGTCGGAGGGAGAGCTCAGAGATACTTCAAGCGGGAACAGTGGAGAGGTTTCAGGACCTCCCGTAGGCACACCCACTCCTCGGCGGAAACTGTCGCGCCGAGAGTCCAGAAGACGCGTTTCCGTCAAGGAGCTTTTATGCTGGAAGAAGTTCCGTAAACGCCCACTGTCCGATTCAACGAGCGATTGATGGAGCCATGCTTAAGGAGCTCCATCACAGACAGAGGTTTGGGAACTTAGCCAAACTCTGAGGGATCAGGATTTTACGCACAAGCAGCTCACCATCCCATCACAGTGGGTGAGATCCATTGTTAGTCCTACTCAGAGTAGGCCCGTGATACCAATGGCCCTACCTGAGAATGTCTTGGCTGGATATCATGCAATAATGGTAGTACATAAAAATAATAAATAAGCATTTAAATAACACTGCCTGCAAGAAAACCTTTAATACATAGTATCAGCATTTCAGTAATGTCTTAATAGTAATTCATTAAGTATCCCTCTGTAGGCAAAGACTTTCAGAAAGAAAATTTCCTTTACCTATTTTCTAACACCAGATAGAGCAGATAGTAAACACCTCTTTCATCAGAGACTTCCAGAACTTGGCAACGTGGACTCTGACATCTAAGTGACTTCCAGTTCTATGAGTCTATATGCTTCCTTGAATGCAAGGGATCCAGGTCTATGAAGTCCAGGTCTATGAGGTCCTCACTATATCTCCTCCACAATGTGGAAGAAATAGTTTGATCTCCTGGATCCTTTGGGCCAATGGATTTATACTTATTTGGTTAACACCTCCTACACTGTTTAGGATGAGGGAAATTATCAACAATCTATTATGTGGGTGTATTCCTCTCATTTACCTGTTTGATAGTCACTACATGGATCACTACTAACTTAGTTAGTAGTTGATAGTCACTACATGGATCACTACTAACTTAGTTGGTCTTTAAGGTGCTACTGGAAGGAAAAAAAAATTTTTGTTTTGACTATGGCAGACCAACACGGCTACCTATCTGTAACTGATACATGGATCACTGATAGTCACCTTCATGGATCACTGCCTTCTTAAACGAGCAATGCAAAGAAATAGAATGGGAAAAACCAGAGATCTGTTCAAGAAAATTGGAGATATGAAAGGAACATTTTGTACAAAGATTACCATAATAAAAGACAAAAGTGGAAAGGACCTAACAGAAGCAGAAGACATCAAGAAGAGGTGGCAAGAATACACAGAGGAACTATACCAGAAAGAAATGGATGTCTCGTATACCCCAGGTAGTGTGGTTGCTGACCTTGAGCCAGACATCCTGGAGAGTGAAGTCAAATGGGCCTTAGAAAGCACTGCTAATAACAAGGCCAGTGGAAGTGATGATATTCCAGCTGAACTATTTAAAATTTTAAAAGATGATGCTGTTAAGGTGCTACACTCAATATGCCAGCAAATTTGGAAAACTCAGCAGTGGCCAGAGGATTGGAAAAGATCAGTCTACATCCCAATCCCCAAGAAGAGCAGTGTCAAATAATGCTCTAACTACCGCACAATTGCACTCATTTCACACGCTAGCAAGGTTATGCTTAAAATTCTACAAGGCAGGCTTAAGCAGTATGTGGACTGAGAACTCCCAGAAGTGCAAGCTGGATTTCGAAGGGGCAGAGGAACCAGAGACCAAATTGCAAACATGCGCTGGATTATGGAGAAAGCTAGAGAGTTCCAGAAAGACATACTTCTGCTTCATTGACTATGCAAAAGCCTTTGACTGTGTCGACCACAGCAAACTATGGCAAGTTCTTAAAGAAATGGGAGTGCCTGATCACCTCATCTGTCTCCTGAGAAATCTCTATGTGGGACAAGAAGCTACAGTTAGAACTGGATATGAAACAACTGATTGGTTCAAAATTGGGAAAGGAGTACGGCAAGGCTGTATATTGTCTCCCTGGTTATTTAACTTATATGCAGAATTCATCATGCGAAAGGCTGGGCTGGATGAATCCCAAGCCGGAATTAAGATCGCCGGAAAAAATATAAACAACCACAGATATGCAGATGATACAACCTTGATGGCAGTAAGTGAAGACGAATTAAAGAACCTTTTAATGAGGGTGAAAGAGGAGAGTGCAAAATATGGTCTGAAGCTCAACATCAAAAAAACGAAAATCATGGCCACTGGGCCCATCACCTCCCGGCAAATAGAAGGGGAAGAAATGGAGGCAGTGAGAGATTTTACTTTCTTGGGCTCCATGATCAATGCAGATGGTGACAGCAGTCATGAAATTAAAAGACGCCTGCTCCTTGGGAGAAAGGCGATGGCAAACCTAGACAGCATATTAAAAAGCAGAGACATCACCTTGCCAACAAAGGTCTGTATAGTTAAAGCCATGGTTTTCCCAGTAGTGATGTATGGAAGTGAGAGCTGGACCATAAAGAAGGCTGATTGCCGAAGAATTGATGCTTTTTAATTATGGTGCTGGAGGAGACTCTTGAGAGTCCCATGGACTGCAAGAAGATCAAACCTCTCCATTCTTAAGGAAATCAGCCCTGAGTGGTCACTGGAAGGACAGATCGTGAAGCTGAGGCTCCAATACTTTGGCCACCTCATGAGAAGAGAAGACTCCCTGGAAAAGACCCTGATGTTGGGAAAGATTGAGGGCACAAGGAGAAGGGGACGACAGAGGACGAGATGGTTGGACAGTGTTCTCAAAGCCACAAACATGAGTCTGACCAAACTGTGGGAGGCAGTGGAAGACAGGAGTGCCTGGCGTGCTCTGGTCCATGGGGTCACGAAGAGTCGGACACGACTAAACGACTAAACAACAACAACAGTTGCCTTTCTGCACAGACCATAGGCTGGGCTAGGAATTCAGGCAAGGAAAATACCATGGACAGCTCTGCCGTAAACAGATTTCAGTCTGGATGCAGGTACTGAAGGGCAGCAGACCAGTTTGTGGCTCCAGTGAAGATTTGGAACCAAGTAATGTTTTCAACAGTACAGAGACAAGTGAGAGTTCCCAAGCCCACACCCACTTAGGGTGCCCACCATGTTTTAAAGGGTCCATGTTTGATCCTTCAGGTGGTGCTTTGGGGGAGATCTGCTGAGGCTTTGGGGAGTCTAAGGGCTGTATAGATGGTAGCAGCACTGCCTCCTTTTGTTCTTCCTGTACTGAAGATTCTGGGAGAGTGGCATCTTTTGCAGGTAATTCCTGTGTGCAATCTTTCTCCTATTTCTAGCCTTTCCCAATCCAACCTGAAGGTCTAGCCCCCAGGTCATCACAAATGGCCTGATTTGCACAATTGCCACCAAGATTCCAAATTTTCTGGGAAACCACTTATGTGACTTGGCTCCACTTGTGCCATTGGGTTTCTTGACCTGTACTGATTTGGAGGTATAGGCTAGGGAATACAGGCTATATAGAAGCGCCCAAATTTCCTTACTCTCTGAATTAGATCCCATGAGTTTTGGTTATAAATAAATCTGTTGGTGTTGGCATCCCTTGACATAGGGCTCCCTCGCTCATTTGTGGTCAGATCTACACACATCAGGGAGATGTACATTCACATCCCCACAAGCAGGCAGAAAAAGAGGGAGGTACTGTTATGATGAGTAGAAAGTGACATGCAACAGCTTCTCTCTTTTCCTCAACCTTCCAGTGACAGCTCAGTCCACCATGCTCCACATCCTTTGGTGGGGTGAAGGGGAAGAAATTGCCCACTTTCCGAATCCAGCCATTTTCTCTTTGGTGACTTTATTTAGAGCCAATTCCACCCTATATGCAACTGTCGAAACACAATGGCTTGGCCTGGCATTGAAATAAACAGTGACAAAAAGGGGATTTTCATGAAAGCTGTACCCTGAAGCTACAGCATCTGGAGTATGCTGGGAGCAAACTGTTGGATGTGAAATTTATAGATAAATATATCATTCATCTCCTTGGCATAGCACAAGGGAACCCTGCTGCAGACATAAAGGCCAGGATTATGAGCTAGCAACATGGAGTCCTTACCGCAGAGATTTGCCTTTAACATCAATGGGAAAGAATTGCTACGGCTTTCATTTATGAACCATAAATAGAAACTGGGGGTGATAACAAGAAAGAACTAAGGTTTCACATGAATGAAGGTTGACCAGAATTTAGCTCCACCTGTTGTCTTAATAAAGTTTTAAATTTGGAATTCAGGATCTAGCTGCAACATTTTGATCAGCAAGAAATGCACACTGGTCTAAGGGGAGGTAATCAGGCTGAAACTTGCTCAGAGATGTTAATGTTTAGCTGGCAGCAGATCCCCCTGCCAACTAAACTCACAGCTTTCTGTCTTCCTGCCTACTCAAAGCCAAAATAGACAGGAAGGTGGTGGCAGTGCTCCTTTTTTAAAAAAGGGTTCATACAGTGGTACCTCGCAAGACGAATGCCTCGCAAGACGAAAAACGCGCAAGACGAAAGAGTTTTCCGTTTTTTGAGTCGTTCCGCAAGACGAATTTCCCTATGGGCTTGCTTCGCAAGATGAAACAACTTGCGAGTTCTTGCGAGTTTGTTTCCTTTTTCTTAAAGCTGCTAAGCCGCTAAGCCGCTAATAGCCGCTAAGCCGCTAATAGCCGTGCTTCGCAAGACAAAGAGACTCGCGGAACGGATTAATTTCGTCTTGCGAGGCACCACTGTATCCCACTTCCTGCTTTGCAGAACTGTCAAACATATCCCTTCACATCTTCCCACACTTGCCAGTGGTCATTTGCCATTGTTTTACTTAGATCACATAATCCTTATGCAGGGCTTAATCTGGACTCAACCCATGAACTTGTTCCAGGTGCCAGAACTCAATGAAATAGTAAGATGAGAGTACCTCTGAGGACCTGCAGAATATAATTTTATCACAAGAGGTATGCCCTCATGCATGCATGCATGATCAGGAAAGAGGGATCCAAGGTAAGCTTGAGTTTCACTGCCTCTTTAAATACATCTAGCATCAAGCAAGGAAAACAAACAAATTTGATTGTGATTTTTCTCACCCTTCGCTACAGTACATTGCACAGACCCTGCGGTTGTGGCAGACAAGTTAGGATGTGAGCCAAGATGACTGCTTGCTGTGCCTAAAGTGCTCATTTTCCTGCGCTGCCATCCTGCCTTATCGGATTGTTCCATCCAACTGCAGTGTCTCAGGGAGATTATAAGCTTTCTGGCACGGGAAAGAGCTTTCATAAACTAAAGGGTTGGTCCTGGATATTATAATGCTCACCCCTATCTGTAAGAGCAAAATTGGCACCCACACATCCTCAGACAGCATGGGCAAGGTCTGCTTCTGCTGGAGCAATGCAAAATCAGGAGGCCTTGGTGCTCTTCTCCCTGCCTCCAAATAAGTGGTGGCATGGTGTGCCAGAGGTGTGTTAAGAAGATGAGAACATAAGAAGAGCCTGCTGGATGAGGCCAATGGCCCATCTAGTCCAGCAACATGTCCTCACTGAAGCCATCCAAATGCCTGGGGGAAATGCACAAGCAGGACCCAAGCACAAAAGCACCCTCCCTTTCTTGTGGTTTCCAGCAGCTGGCATTCAGAACCATCCTGCCTCTTTGATTGTGGAGGTAGGAGAAAGCCATCATGACTAGTAGCATGGATAGCCTTATCCTCCATGAATTTATCCATTCTCTTTTAAAGCCATCCAGGCTGGTGGCCAGCACTGGCTCCTGTGGAAACTACAAGATGTGACCAGAAAATTTGGTGAATAGTGATAGAAATCAGACAGCAAAAAATATTGAAACATACATACCGGTACCTTACAGGCCTTCAAAGTAGCCCTCCTCTGATACAATGTATTGTTGACAATGTTCGTGGGACTGGATAAGTCCTCTTTTTGTACTGCTTTCAGTTCCTTTGTCACAGCGGCTTGGACATGTGAAATGTTGGAAAATCTGTGCCCTTTCAGTGCAGATTTCAGTTTTGGAAAAAGAAAGAAATCCAATGGGGCTAGATCAGGAGAATATGGAGAGTGGGACAACTCAGTAACCCGAGTAAGGATTTCACATGGAATATGCCATTCTTCCTCCATCATTCAGATGGACAAACATCAATCCCACATCAATAACTCACAAACTCTGTCAACATTTACCGCCATTCTGCTCATCTACCAGACCAAGGGTCATCTTCAATGGTTTGCCACCCTTCACGGAAATGCGTAACACTTTCGAGTTACAGCTTCATTTCTGTGCACAATTGTGATTATTTCATGCGTTTCTGATGCCGATTGTATGTTCAAATATTTCTCGCTGTCCAATTTCTGTGACCATTCACTGAACTTTCCAGTCACACCTTGTACATTCCATAGTTTAACTATGCAATGTTCAACCAGGGTACTTAGTGGGAAACCTCCACCAACATCTTATCTCCTACATCCCAAAGCACTCAGATCCCTCCACCAGCCAGCTAGGCTGTATCAATCTAGGGTTACCCACTAAGCTACAGTGCTGTCTGGAGATGGTTAGCTGACCTCAAAAGCAAATGGAGACACCAGTCCCACAGAGCCTCTTTTTCTAAGTCAATGCCTCAGGCTGAGTGACTAAGTAGAAACTCAGTTTCTCTGGTCCAGCTCTACATAATCTTACCTGCCAATCTGGGACCTGACGTCCAGCCCATTCATGACCCACTTGACCCTTACCCATCTGTACTGGAATCAGGTGCCAGCCACAGTTTTTGCAAAACTATGTCCCAAGCCTGGCAGCTTGTGCAAGTTCAACTTCATTACAGTCTTCATCTGGAGTCAATGAACCAATAATTGTGACAAGCCTATCGTTAACAGGATTTCTAAAAGATTATCAGCCATGACCTCACAGAAGTATGATTATGACAACTGAAGATGACAACCGTTAATATACGCGCAATCATATTTCCACAGAACTGTTTCTCAGCAGCGTTGATGACAGAAAATAAAATGAACAATATTATATTGCCTTTATACACATCAATTGTGCATTCACATTTGGAAGATTGTATGCAGTCTGTGTGAGGCACCTTAAATATTTCATAGAGCTGGAAAAAGTATAGAAAAGGCAATCAAAATTTTCCAGGGCCAGGAGCATGTCCCCATTGCATAAAGGTTACCCAATTTGGTGTATAACAGAAGTCTATAAAACTATGTACAGCAGGGGCACCATCTCCTAGGAGCCGAGCCCTTTTGCCTCCCCCCCATATATTTTTGGGAGAGGGCTGGGGGCCCCCAATGTTCAAAAGCAGTGGAGGAGGCAAGTGCAGAGCCAAGCATGGTGCAGTTTCAGTGGCTGGCTCCTTCTCCTCCTGCTGCTGCTGCAGATGAGAAGGAGGAAGTTAAGCAGTCCCTGGCCACTGCCGCCAGCAGCAGCAGCAGCAGGAGGAGGAGCAGCTGTGGTTATTGAAGCCACACTGCCAACATGCTGCCATGTTTGGCTCTGCCCCTGGCTCCTCCGACATCCTGACATCACACGCACAAGATCGGGACGTCGTTTGTGCAATGTAGATGTGCTTCATCTACCTGGGTGAGTGGAACCACATCGAAACAGGGTGGGTTCCATCACCCAGGTAGATGAACCACTTGCCAACAGGACCTCCATCTTGTCTGGATTAAGCTTGAGTTTGTTGGATCCCATCATTAGTTTGTTGGTACCTGCTTAGCCTAGGAACCAAGAATGCAGGATCCTACAGTTGAAATGGCATCATAATCCACATAGATGTGTGTACATTTTACTAATGGGAGAATATAGTAGAAAGGAAGATGGTGAGGCAAAAGGAAGTTTGCTGGCTGTCTGCCTTGAGAACCCTGAGAAAATGTTGCTTGATTCAGGAAGCTGTTTGAGTCTCATTCTCTTTGTCACGCACACTGGCACAGATCATTTGCTACCTCCCTTTCCAAGAATTGCTCAGTGACCTGCTTTAGCTGCCAGACTCCTTTAATGGGACAATAAAGAATATCCTCCTACACTTCTAATGTTCACTATATGAGATAGACCTCTGTTTAGAAGTACACACAACTGCTGAGAGCGGTATGGCTTTCCAGTAGCAACTTCTTCTAAGCTTCATTCAGTGGTTGGTTGGTTGATTGGTTGGTTGGTTTGATTGTTTGTTTGTTTTGGTAGAAGCATCACACTATTTTGCTGCAATGGGTCCCATCTGTTGGGGACCATAAAGCATGCTGCTGTATATTCACTGACTTTTACACCAGCATACCTGCTTCTGGTACCTGGGACAGAAGTGAATGTCTGCTGGATGCCTGACTAGCTTTTGACCAGCTAAGACAAATACAGTTTTTTGGATGTCTTGGCAGCCCATACTGGTTTTCTGCAATCCCAGGAAGGTAGCAAAAGCAGGAGGTTAACTGAGATCCTGGTGGGCCACTGCACTTAGGTGGGTTGCATTCCATTTGCTTCCTGAATCACATGTTGTGCACTTGGCCTGACTGTGTGATCTTAGTTTGGTCTTTGTGTGGCTAGTTCAGGGTGGCTAGCCTTTTTGGCTCAAAGACCATATTCATCCTTGGCCAACCCTCCGGAAGCTGTATGCAGGGGGTTGGGTACACAGTGGGCACATTCTCACATACTCACACATAGCCCCCTTCCTAAGCTGATCAGAATTTGCATGGGAGATCCAGCAGCCCCTGGGCTGGGGGGTTGGCCACCATTGATTTGAATATAGCATCTGACACATGCAAGGCATGTAACAAAGGCAGATTATTTGGAAATAATCCTATCAAATATTATAATTTCACTAGATCTAACATATACCAGCTAGGGTCAGTGAATACAAGAAGGTATGAGAAAATTAAACTGTACTTCTTCCCACTACATCGTTTATCATTGTAAAAATCATGCTGAAATTACTGTTAGCTGAGAGCTATTTTGTATCGTGAACTGAATTAATGAAATTAATTGCTGTCATTCCTTGCTTGTCAACAGCATGCTTTTTTATGACAAAAAAGTTTGAAATGTGGCTGCAGGTTGATGGTTACCTTGAGCAAAGTTTAGCATACACACATACACACCCACACCCACACCCCCCCCACACACCCCAAGATGTAAATGGATCCCTTCCTAAATAAACAAATAAACACAACTTTACAAGCTCACTCCAATTCTCCATCCTGCATACACCACACAATGTTCTAGCATTATGGCATCATTTGTTTAAACAAGGTAACATTTTCCCTAAAGCTGACAAATGCTGGTGTCAGAGCATGGAAGATGGATTGTAGGTTTTCTTACTGAGTAGAATTTTTAAACGTTTACTGGTAAAAACTGCTTTTAAGCTTTCCTTATTCAGTATTGCCCAGCAAGAAAAGAGCATAGAACATTTATAAGTCCATAAGAAGAGCCTGTGGGAGAGAGATCCGTAGTTCAACTATGTGCCATGTGAAGAAGTGATTTTTTAAAAATCTGTCATGAATCTTCCAACACTCGCCTTCATTGGATGGCCATGAGTTCTAGTGTTATGAGAGGGAGAGAAAAACTTTTCACCATGCCATGTCAAATACCAATGCAGAGATCCTCCTGTACTTCCAGAAATCCATCAAAAAGCTCAATCCTTAAGTTTCACACTATTGACTTGACTTCCTTCCTTCCTTCTTATTGGGGTACACTCATATGCATGTGCTTTGTTCAATCTTCAGAACTGTAAGCTATCTCATGCAAAGCTCTCATCAATGAAAGCTCTGCAGTAGACAAATAAACAAGATCTTCACTGGTTATGTCATAAAAGAATAGGATGAGATAACTACATGCATATAACAGAAAGCTATTATCAACAGACCATCTAGCTCTGTGTACTCTGCATAGGTGAATTCAGAGAAAGTGTGCCAAGAATTATGGTGTAAACCACTTTTACCATTCCTCATCGTCTTTGAAAAAGTGGGAGGTCACTAAAACAAAAATGAAGAGGGTGTTTTTCAGTCTAGGAGCTCATTGCCAATTTTAAATTGAACTGCTGACCACATGCTCTCTCTTACACACTTATTAAAACATTCCAAAAGGGTATCCTAATTGATTTGTTGTACAGGAGGGGAACAAAAGATCCTGTGGGACCATAAAGGTTAACAAATGTACTGTGCCATAAGCCTCCTTCACACATACAAACATACATATAGACACCACAATAGAAATCCATTCCATTGGCTCCTCTTCTCTGGTGTTTTTGAATAGCAAGAAAAAGGAATCCATCTTTCTCAGGTTGTGACTACTAGTGCCTATTCTTCCTGCCATGTGCTCTGTCCGTGGTGCTGAATCCTTCTTAAAAACACTTTGTCCAACCTGGGACTTGCCATGCCAGAAACCTGGCCATTTTTAAAGATGCCAGATGTCTCCTTGTACATGGGGCAGCCAGGCAAAGCTTCTCCATCTGTGCATGGCATGTTTAATACATCCTTACAGGAAACAGCACCAGGCAGAAAAGGTTAGAAGATGAAGATGCTACATCCCTGTGCGACTAGTTTGGACTTCAAATTATCGTCTGTTTCAGTCAAGCAGAAGACAAATGGAATGTATTTCATCAGTGTCCTCAGCAAGGGGCAAATCATTTTCTACCACATAATACTGATGAAATTATGTGTTGCCTTTGTGCATTGTTTTCTTCCACTGTTGCTAGTAAAGGCAGAGCTTGGGTCTCTGAGAGGCAGATTGCTAATCCTTACCAAAATGGAGAATGTGTTTACCATTGCTCTGGCTTTTCATAGTAATCTTACCTAGTGAGACAATTTACACGATATTGATAATAACATGATTAGTCATCATTAATCATCTCTTTCCGTATGTCACAGAATGCAAGAGAGCTAATCCCAGATGACAGACCCTCTTAAAGATGTCATTGTCATCAGTAGAAAATATGTCCTCCACCTTATTCTCATTGCCAAAGAAGGAGTCAGTGCTTCAAAACAAATAATGCATCTTATAAGAAGAGTGAATCTGTGAAGATACCTGAGCAGAAAAATAAATCAAGTTTTCTTTGTAGTGTATTATAGCGGTGGAATTATATTATATTCACCATTAGAAAACATAGTGGTGAAAAAGAAAGTTTACAGCAAGTTATGGCTTGAGGGAAAACTATATGAAAATGGTGTATAGATGGTATTTGACACCCAATAGACTGGCAAAAATACATAAATCAGAATCAAACATATGTTAGAAATGTAAAGATAAGGAAGGTATCTTTTTCCTTATGTGGTGAACTTGCAAGAAGGTAAAAGCCTACTGGGAGATGATATATAATAAATTGGGGGGAAATGTTTAGGATAACCTTTATTAAGAAACCAGAGGCCTTTCTTTTGGGAATTATGGGATTAGAGTTACCGTACCTAGACAATTTAAAAAATTATTTATGTACACAACCACTGCTGCCCGAGTGACTTTTGCCCAAAGTTGGAAAGAAGAAAATGTCCCAACGAAAGAAGGATGGCAACAGAAGTTATTAGAGTACTCAGAAATGGTGAAAAATACTGGAAGAATAAGAAAACAAGATGATAAGCTCTTTAATGCAGAATGGAAACCGCTTATTGAATATTTACAAAACTATTGAAAACAAATTAAGACATTAACAGGATTAAAGTAAAAATGTGCAGTGACAGATAACATAGATTATCTGGGATAAATAATAGTTAGGGACAATTTGGAAATGCAGGGGGGGAAACCAGTATAAGTGTAAGAAACAGAAGAAAGCGGGGGCAGGCAGGAGAGTCGAAATATGATGTGGAATAATTCAAATTTATGTGTTTTGTGTTTGCTGTGAAATGAAAATTATAAAAAAAATTCAAAAAATCAGAAGTGCTGGTTGTCTCAGCACCTACCAATTTTATTCTGGTTCTTGAGAATGTAAAATATGTCTTGCAGTCCACTTGCTTTTCTATCCGTTTTTCAATAAGTTATCAGTGTTGGTATTCCAGTAAAGAGCATCCGTCATAAAGGCACTCACCAAAAGCTCTTAGCTGTCCTTTGGGACTTCAGCTCAGAACCAACAGCAGAATAGCAGCAGCGTAGTGAGTAGTATTGCACTAACTGATCAGACTCCTGTTTTGATGATGCTAGGAATTTCTCCTGACTAAAAGGTTTAATGGATCTATTTAAATTCTGTCTATGACCAGTTTATTATTTATTTCAGTTATAAATTACTTTGAATCCATGTTTAAAGCATGGAAAAGTAGGCAAACTGTCCACAGCCCCAGCCCCAGCCCCACTAATCCCCCTGGCTCACCACCCACTATTCCATCACGCAGCACAAAACCTCCAGATAAAAACCTGGCAGGCCAAAGGCCTACACCACCTCTACAAAAATATCAAAGCCATATTGACACAAGAAATACAAGACAAACAAGAGGACACCCAAATACCCTGAATAGCACCACCAACTACACGCCTTCTTAAACAATCCAGCAGTAACATCAGCAGCCACTAGGCCCTTGACCACCTTCGAAAACCTTCTCCTAACAGCAGCGAGGCACAGCAAAGGAATGGTATCCGCAATATACAAAAGGCTGCTTCAAAATCCCACAAACCCCTTTGATGGAATCAAAGAACAATGGGAGCATGACATAAGCTATGAAATTAACCCCACCCAATGGACTAGAATGTGGTCTAAACCTCCCTTTAAATCCACCTCAGCCAAAAGAAGGGAACTCATTCTAAAACTCACCTACAGGTGTTACCTAACACCATGGAAACTGGTGCTGATATGCCCAGGAAGCGCACCGAAATGCTGGAAAATTTGCACCTCCACAGGCACTTACCTCCACATATGGTGGGAATGCCCCCCCATTCAACCTTTCTGGACAATAGTCCTACAAGAGACATGCAAAATAATTAAACAGGTATTAGAACTCACTCCAGAACTGGCCCTACTGAACATTTTCCAAGATCATAATGACTACTCACATTATAAAGCGTTTATAACCCACCTGCTCTCAGCAGCCAGAACCCTCATAGCCAGACACTGGAGAGACCTGTCAGGAGTAAACATGGACCAATGGTATCAAATTGTATGGGAAACGGCCTTACCAATAAACTGAAACTGACACAAGGACAAATAGAAGATGACGCCTTCACCCTGGTATGGCTCCCCTTTATCACATACACAGGCCAACAAGACAACAAAAAGAATCCACTGCAGCATATGAATCAATATGGCTAACTTGACTCAACAACAACACCCCCCACAAACAAATCTCACTGCAGACAACCAAGGATGACGAACCATGCAGTAGGCCACCCTCAACCTCTCAGACTACTAAGGAAATATAACAAGTGAATGGAAAGAGAACCTACCCAAGGGACACTGACATAAAACCCCACATATACACTAAGTGGAAGAATATAAGCTTTACTACCCCACCCACCACCTCTCCCAGCTCTTTTCTTCCCAACTTTATACTGCATACAACACTAATGTCTCACAACAAATGTAACTGATCTGTAGAAAACACAACCTGAAAAGAGAGACAATGCACATACTTTTGTAAACCAATAAAATCTGGAATAAATAAAAATTACTTCCCATGAAACTTCTAGAAGCATTGTCACAATTACAATTACAGTGGTGCCTCGCAAGACAAAATTAATTCGTTCGGCGAGTTGTTTCGTCTAGCGAATTTTTCGTCTTGCGAAGCACGAAATCCCATAGGAATGCATTGAAATTCAATTAATGCGTTCCTATGGTCAAAAAAAGTCCAAACAAAGCCAAATTTGGTACAACAAGAGTTTATTAAGTGCTCTTTAAAGTCACACATACTGTAAAGAGCATTTCAAAATTCAAACCCAGAATTTTTTTAAAAAAACAGCAGAGTGGCCCAATGGTCACAGAAAATCAAAAAAATGCAGAAAAAAACCACACAAGCTTCCAGATTCTTGCAAACCCCTCCCCAACTGTTCCCCCAGTCACCCAGCACACAGAAATTCAAACCCAGAATTTTTTTAAAAAAACAGCAGAGTGGCCCAATGGTCACAGAAAATCATAAAAATGCAGAAAAAAACCACACAAGCTTCCAGATTCTTGCAAACCCCTCCCCAACACCAAGTCCTTGAATTCCAAACACCCCAACCCAAAATCCAAAAACCCCAAAAAAAGTTTTAAAAGTTTAACTTACCAAATGGCTGCAAAAGAAGTTTTGGAAAAGCTTCAAAAATCACCAAAGTCTTCAAAAACCTCAAAAAAGGCTACCACACCGCTTGCTATGAGTTGCTCCTTGAAGTCAAGTCGCAACTGTACAGTATTAACGGTTTTAAGAAAAAGGAAACAAACTTGCAAGACGTTTTCGTCTTGCGAAGCAAGCCCATAGGGAAATTCGTCTTGCGAAGCAGCTCGAAAAATGGAAAACCCTTTCGTCTAGCGAGTTTTTCGTCTTGCGAGGCATTCGTCTTGCGGGGCACCACTGTACAAACACACACACACACACACACACACACACACACTGCCTTATATAAAAACTATTTCAAATCCAAAACCCAAACCATTGTGCTGGAATTTTATTTTTTTTTAAAAAATGATACTCTGAACCTGGGCAGCAGATAACCATACACAAGACAGAAATTAAAGGGCTTGCCTGCCAACCCAGTTTAACCTAGACTGACTTCTTGGGGGAAGACAGCCCTCGGGTAATTGACAGCTGGGCCTACTCAAATAACCAGGTAGGCTGGGCCCACCGAAGCTTCCTCTAAATTCCCAGGCACAGCACTTTTCCCATGAGCATGTCCACCTTCTTTCATGTCACACCTCAAATTCTACATTTCAGCACCAGCTACTATGTTGTAAGGCTAGGCAGCTCTTTTCAGATTAATTGCAAGATAGAACATTCTTAAAATAAGAATCATAGAATCATAGAATCATAGAGTTGGAAGAGACCACAAGGGCCATCGAATCCAACCCCCTGCCAAGCAGGAAACACCATCAGAGCACTCCTGACATATGGTTGTCAAGCCTCTGCTTAAAGACCTCCAAAGAAGGAGACTCCACCACACTCCTTGGCAGCAAATTCCACTGTCGAACAGCTCTTACTGTCAGGAAGTTCTTCCTAATGTTTAGGTGGAATCTTCTTTCTTGTAGTTTGGAACCATTGCTCCGTGTCCGCTTCTCTGGAGCAGCAGAAAACAACCTTTCTCCCTCCTCTGTGACATCCTTTTATATATTTGAACATGGCTATCATATCACCCCTTAACCTCCTCTTCTCCAGGCTAAACATGCCCAGCTCCCTTAGCCGTTCCTCATAAGGCATCGTTTCCAGGCCTTTGACCATTTTGGTTGCCCTCCTCTGGACACGTTCCAGTTTGTCAGTGTCCTCCTTGAACTGTGGTGCCCAGAACTGGACACAGTACTCCAGGTGAGGTCTGACCAGAGCAGAATATAGTGGCACTATTACTTCCCTTGATCTAGATGCTATACTCCTATTGATGCAGCCCAGAATTGCATTGGCTTTTTTAGCTGCCGCGTCACACTGTTGGCTCATGTCAAGTTTGTGGTCAACCAAGACTCCTAGATCCTTTTCACATGTACTGCTCTCAAGCCAGGTGTCACCCATTTATGCCTACCAGACGTAGCAGAATAAAAGGCTTTCAGTAGCAGAGGTGGTAGTAATAGTAATAATAGTTGGACCAGGGCCAGGATGGTGCACTGCCAAAGCCTCCCTGTGTCTCTGTAGGTCTGCTCTCAAGGGGAGAAAGTGAGGCAGGGACTGTTGTTATATTAAAGCAGGCCCTGGACCAGACCACACCCCAGCTGTATTCACTCAGCCAGCAATCAACCAATATTCCACACCACAATTAGATTATTTCTGCTTTGCTGGTAAAAAAGAAGACTATGGAGACCAGCACATAGCTTATTGAATGGGAGCAGGGCAGGAAGATGAAAAGAAAGCTTTCTTGTCTTCTGAGCATTTATACACAAGGGGGAAAGGTTCTTTCCTCAAAATGGAGGGTCCAAAGCAATCAAAACATAGGTGAAAAGCATGGTAAGCAGCACATCTTTTAAAGGTAATCGGCTGTCATGCACCACCAACAGAGTCCCAAAGGAGACAGACAGAAACTTTTTTTGGATTACAAATCCCATCATCCTTGACCATTGGCTATGATGCCTGGGGCTGCTGAGAATCAGAGTCCAGGAACATCTGGAAGGACACATGTTATCCATCACTGGGCTACACTTACTGAAGTGGCTCTCCAGAGTTTCAGGACAAATACTGCTTTTTGCTAGTGTGGATGGAGGATGCAATGTGTGTATGTATAAAGGGGATATTAATATTTTTTTCACTGCTGAACACTGGCATGTGGCCCTGGAAGGTTGCCTAGAAAGGAATGTGGCCCTTGGGCTATACAAGGCTCCCCCACACTGGAATAAAACCTCACCTTGAGCAAATACAGAGACCCTTGAGCAAATACAGAAAGTTCAGAATTCAGGGGGTTATGCTGGTTCAGTGATAGTTCCAAGTCTGAAGTGGGGACTTTAGGTCAAATGCTTTCTATGTGGGCCTCCCTCCCTGAATGGACCAGCCCTTCGTTGCCACTGCTGCCAGTGTAACTGATGCCCATTTGTTTGATTTACCCTCTGGGCCCAATTTGTGTATAATGATAAAGCCATTGATACACCTGTATTCTATACATTGGCCAAACTGCCTTTCCAAGCCATCGTACAGTTCAGAACTTTGTATGCAAGCCACTAGGAGAAAACACACACACACACACACACACACACACACACACACACACACACACACCATAGTTAAGCTGTGCATGTCATCCACATCCCAGACTGAAATCCTGTAGCTTGCAAGAAATATTACACTAGCATCTTGGCCCAAGTATTGCCTACAACATGATCTGAATGTGCTTTTTGCTGGCTTCAGATTCCAGTTTCCATAGAAATGGATGTAGCATAGGATTGATTACAACTTGAAAGGGTGCCTGTTTATCATCTATCTATCTATCTATCTATCTATCATCTATCTATCATCTATCTATAGCGCTCCCCAATAGACCATCACTGTGTTGCCTGGCAAGAAGCCAGCTAAAATGCTTGCTGCTAAATTTCAGCTGCAAGCTCAGCTGTTAAAGGTCTGATGCCTTGAATGCAGTCTATAGCATTCAATGATTCTGTACAATGATGGATTAATTTAATCAGACCTGGGCAATTGGCATGTTTGCTTTCTCAGGGCTTTCAGTGACCTGGCTGCAGCCCAGCAGGGCCATGTGAGGCTAGCAGGTTGGGGGGAAAGATCTTGCCCAGCTCAGAGTTCTCATTCCCTTATAATTGTAAATCAGAAACCGAGCAACAGAAACGCTTAACAGCACGACTGCATTTTCTAAAAACTCACGATTTAAATATTTATTTTTATATCGGTACTAACATGAGCCAGACTTAAATGAAATCATCAATAAAAAAGTAATAGAGCAGCTCTCTGTGTATGAAGCTATTTATTGTGAAATGTTCATTTTTTAACGTTCTGAACCTCACCTGTCTTCTGTGCACAAAAGGAAGAGGCGGAGGCTACGAATAGAAAGGAGATTGCTCTCAGGGCTTACGTGATCATTCAAAATATAATTTACTGGAGCCATATATATGCCAGAGCCGGAAACGGAGGTTGCAATTCTATATTGCCCCATTGAGTGTGTGTGTGTAGGCTTTTACTGCAAGTTTCAATTTCTTTATTTCATTCAAAATTCCTTATGCAATAGAAGTGAGACCCTGTCAGCATATAACTCCTCCTCGGAGGCCTGCACTAGTAGCAAATTTACTACAGGGCCAATTTTAAGGTGTTACTATTTGTATATAAAGCCCTTAACGGTTTTGGAACCACATCAGTGACAGGATAGCTCAGTTGGTTTGAGTATGGTGCTGTTAATGCCAAGGTTGGAGGCTTGATCCACATATGGGACACATGCATATTCCTGCACTGCAGGGGGTTGGACTAGATGACCCTCAGGGTCCCTTCCAACTCTACAATTCTAAGATTCTAAGTTGTGAGATCACCTTAGTCCCATATCCGCCCACTCGACTGCTTCAGTCTGCAGAACTGGCACTGTTACAGGTGCCATATAACATGCAATCCATACTTGTAAGACATCAGTCTGCCTCACCCAAACTTTGGAACTGCCTGCCTATTGACAGGCATGTAGAATTTTGACGTGTATTTCGGGGGGGGTTGTGATTACTGATTTTTATTATTTCTGAATGTTTTAAATAGTTGTTTTTAACAGGTTTCCACTGATACTTTTCTTTTCTTTATTCTTTTTTTGCAAACCTACTTTGAGCTTTTATTACAATCAAGGGACATATAAATCTTGTGAAATAAATAAACACGTGTCCAGTTCTTTGGAGCAACATTTACATTTCTTTTTAAAAAGGTAACCACTAGCTCTCAGAGCACAAAATGTCGCTTGGAAGCCACTTTCCCCTTAGATTAGAGTCCCAGGAACAGCTCTGTGACAGCCAGCTACTGTGGAATTGAGTTGTCATATCTGTAGACTTCATCTTCCCACCCCTCCCTGACTGACCATGAAAAAGCTGATGCTATTACACATTCACCGCACTGGCTGGGCCTGAAAGGATGCCAACTCGGTGGGTATCCAGAGGAGAGTTAGATTGATTATAATTGGGCCGGAGAAGATTAAGTTGATTTGACAGGAACATGATCAGGAGGCAGCATGATGAAGAGAGTCTGATTTGATGCAGAAAGCGGGTGGCAGTAGGTCCTAGGGCCCAGTAGGAAAGTATATCTGATGCCTAGGGCACCAGATGAGGCAAGAAAAACGAAATCCAGGTAAAAAGGATTCTAAGGCTCACCGTAGAAAATACTGTTGGAATATACTGACTCAAACTCCATGTTCCTTCCTAAATATTTATCAGCTCTTTGATGCCTCAAACCAATTTACATACATTATTTCAGTAATCCCGCAAGGCAGACCAGTATTATCATTTCAATATTGCATATGGAGGACCTGAAGGATTGTCTAAGCCCACCTTGCAAGATCAGGACTGAAGTAAGATTCTTCCTGCCTCACAGCTTACTCTCTTAGGAAATTCCATCCTATTCCTCCCCACAAATTAAGAAGCAGTAATTGACCATTTTCTTTCTTGTTTAATGGGTCTGTTTGTCTGTCCTTTGTTAGACTTCTTCCACTCAGGAATAATTGCAAATTTCACTGAATTCTGTCAAAAGGGGAGAGGCAAAGAGTAGTAGCTTTTTATTTTATTTTATTATTTTAAAGCAATGGTTATTGTGTAAACTACTTTGTGAGGTCTGCCTGAAAAGTGGTATATAAATACTCTAAATAAAGAAATAACATTGAATGAAGTAGGCAGGAAGCTTTGCTTTCTGAAACGGATTTTGGACCTGAAGTAAGTCAAACAACCTTCAAAGCACTTCCAAGTCCAGGACCAAACTGGACTGTTTTCCAAGCCATGGTCTGAACTGAATTGACACAGCCCAAACTCTCAATACCAGTTGCTAGGGAACAACAATGGGAGAGAGCTATTGCCTCATGTCCTGCTTGTGGCTTCCAGTGTGGGAAACAAGATGCTGTGCTAGACAAAGCTTTTGGTCTGATCCAGCACAGCTCTTCTAATGTTCTTATGTAAAACTCTTTTGAAGGATGTCCATCCACTGCCTTGCCTGAAGAGTTCCAGGCATCAGACCCAGACCTCCCCTCCACTGCCAGCTTTTAATGATGCGTATGCGCACACGCGCCGAGGTTTTATGTATTCGTTTTACCATTTAACCTCAATGCTTCTTCTTTTGCAGTTGTTTTGTTTTTTTATATAATGTACTTTAATACGGTTGCGATGTCGTTATTATTTGTGTTCTAACCTATCTGTGCAGCCTCTCTGGAAAAAGTGGGTCATAAGGGAAAGCAATAAGCACCCCAATGTACTTCTTTCAGTCAGAGTCGACATAACTAAAGCATGGAGCAAGGATAACTAGCCTATAGCCCTCCCAACTTCCATGGCCAACAGTCAAGGAGAATGGAAGATGTCATCCAATAACATCTAGAGGGCCACAAGTCAGCCATTCCTGACATAGAGACTGGTACCATCGTGAAATGTGTTATCGCAGAATATTATAAATGTGGATCATCTCTCTATAAAATGATTATCTCTTATATGTGCTTCCTGGACTTGGATGCAACAGGTTAACTTACCATCTATATTTGGCCTTTGTTCTCACTAAGAGCCACGGGGAATGTGGATGTCAAAGGCACTGTTGCAACCCAAAGGGTTCCTGACACCTAGGTTTATCATCATTGCATATTGCCTTTGTCTACAGCCCAGGCGATGGCTCTGCTTTCTGAGGACGCTCAAAGAGCTTTGGCTGCCTGGCTGCTGAGGCTTTTTGCCGTTTCCCCGATGAAGAGGTAAGTGGCTAAAGTGCCAACATTAATTACAATGGCGAAGCTGGAAAGGCCCCATCTGGGCTCTGAAGTCTTAATTGCTGATTTCAGTGGAACTGCAAAACACTCGAAGGCAAAGCAGCTGCCCAGCGCGGCAGGAAGGATGCCCGATTAATGTAGAAGGCTACCTCCAGCGGCCTGTGTGTCAGAGTGATAGAAGGCCACACATTGCAACAGCAGCTCACTCAGCAACTGGGGGGCACTGCAAAGTGTGAATGTCAGGCGTAGAAATCCCAGCACATATATGCATATACAACAGTTATGTCCGGAAGTGCAGCAATAGCACGTTGTATGAGCAGCTTAAAGAAAGACAGAGAAATCTTGTAAGGAAGCACACGAGTATTTCAGGCTTGCACAAACTTGGCAAGTTTTAAACCCATCACTTTTGAGGGTAAACCAAACATAATGTAGGGAGAGTCACAATTAGGACCTCTGGAAGTTTTGGTTTTGTTATTTGGCATGAAGGGAAAGACAAATCAGTCTGTTTTCAGTCGCTTTGGCATAGGATCACTCATCAGCCTGTTTGTATCATTTTTACTTTAATTGGCAAATACAAATAAAGATCAGAAATATCAGCATGTAAATGCATTTAAATATTTGTATACCCATTTTACTTAAAATGTCCATATACTTTCCTTCATTAGAATTGATATTTCAGGGTGATTTCAGAGAATTGGGATTTCAGAATTTATTTTAAAAAAACAGTTTCTCTGCATAAAACATATGCTAAGCATACAAAATTGTACTGTAATCGTAAAACAATATTAGAAAGTAATGGCTTCAGTTGATAAGATATTTAAACAACAGGTTCCATCAAATCTTGCTTTGACATCAGCTGCCATCTTGCTTCTTGGCCTCTTATGTAGCTGTTTCTCATGTGAATTTCTTTACTTCTGCTGTAGTAAGTATGTAGTAATAAGCCTCAAATGAGGCTTATACACCCCATCAGATCAGTCTAGTAGCTCCAACAGGGACAAAGCACTGGGGCTGGTGGGAGGTGTCTTCCTCGGACATATAGAAAGATATCCCAGTGTGCCATAATCTCCACCCCTCAAGTCAATAGTCTTTTGGACACCAGCTCTCTCCTCCTCACCATCATCTGAGCACAAGAGTGTCCGAGTTATCATTTTGCTGAATGTTTACTATGCTGATTTGGTAAAATAGCACCCACTACAGCCTTCTTTTACAGGCTAACTCACTGCAGCAGGAACAAGATGTGGCATGGGCCTTCCACCCAAAAGTGTTTTACAGTGGTTCCTCAGGTTACAAACGCTTCAGGTTACAGACTCCACTAACCTGGAAGTAGTACCTCGGGTTAAGAACTTTACTTCAGGATGAGAACACGGTGGCCCCATTAGCTAAAGTGGTACCTCAGGTTAAGAACAGTTTCAGGTTAAGAACGGACCTCCAGAACGAATTAAGTTCTTAACCAGAGGTGCCACTGTACTTTGATGTTGAACCAGCAGGAGTAGTAATATAATAATAATAATAATAATAATAATAATAATAATAATAATTTATTATTTATACCCCGCCCATCTGGCTGGATTTCCCCAGCCACTCTGGGCGGCTCACAACAGAATATTAAAAACACGATAAAACATCAGACATTAAAAACTTCCCTAAACAGGGCTGCCTTCAGACGCCTTCTAAAAGTCAGATAGTTGTTTATTTCCTTGACATCTGATGGGAGGACGTTCCACAGAGTGGGAGCCCCTACTGAGAAGGCCTTCTGCCTGGTTTCCTGTAACCTCACTTCTCGAAGTGAGGGAACCTCCAGAAGGCCCTCGGAGCTGGGCCTCAGTGTCCAGGCTGAATGATGGAGGTGGAGATGCTCCTTCAGGTATAGTACACATAAAAATGTATTCCACTATCAGTCTTAAGCTGCTGAGGGATTTATATTTAAGGTCATGTTTTGAAACCCATATGCGACAAAACCTGCTTTTTGTTGTTCACCACCTTGAATGGCTCACTGGACCAATTTCAAGAAGGGCCAGAAGTGTGGGAAGTTTTCCTGACCTTGTGGCCTGTGTGATCAGATACCTATAAGCTTGATCAGGGGTAGGCAACCTAAGGCCCATGGGCTGGATGTGGCCCAATCGCCTTCTCAATCTGGCCTGCGGACAGTCCGGGAATCAGCGTGTTTTTACATGAGTAGAATGTGTCCTTTTATTTAAAATGCATCTCTGGGTTATTTGTGGGGCACAGGAATTCGTTCTTTTTTCCCCTCCAAAATATAGTCCTGCCCACCACATGGTCTGAGGGACAGTGGACCGGCCCACAGCTGAAAAGGGTTGCTGACCCCTGAGCTTGATCATTAGGAAGATCATTTATGACACTGTCAGTGAAGTAACAGGCTCTCCAGCTGAGAGTCTGGTGAATGAAGGATCAGTTTCGAGTTCTGTAGCAGAGTCTAGCATCTTGTCAATGTTATTGGCAAAACCTGTTTGGTGTTTCGCAACTTTCTGACTAGTTGCAGGACCTTAGCCAGACCTAGCAGAGTAAACGCAGAATCCACAGAAGCAATTGGCAACTTGGCTGCAGACAGGATAGACGAAGCAGGAACCAGGAACTTGTAGTTAGGTGTTTATTATATACAGTGGACTATTTACAAGAACAGAACACGGATCTTATGCTAGCTCTCTCTGACACGACTCACAACACCTACACTGACACACTGAACTCTGAACTCTGAACCTCTGAACAACCAGTTAGTAGGCCATTAATTATCACTCCCTTGAGAGAGCTTGACCAGTCAGGGAGCTGTCTCCATGCCTCTGTTATCACCAGGCAGACTTACTCCTTCACATGACCTTCTGGCTGTCTGCCAAACCTTAATTGACTCTGTGTGAGTAGCTGCACATACACAGTTTCCCAACAAATGTTACCTGTCCACTTGTGTCTTCCCATTGAGTGCTGCGATCAAGTGTTACAGGGGTAATTCATTGATGTGGAGGGCACAAACCAACCAGACCAGCTTGCAACCAAGCTTAATCTCTACCCCAATGCATGGCGCCACCCTCCCAGCCAGTGTTAACATTTGTAGATTCGCTTCCAGTGACTTGCAGGATATTTTCAATGTCCTTCTTCTTCATGAAATCTACAGGATTATTAGCAATAACTTCAGCTGGTTTTTCTCTCTTTGAGCCTTTCTCTGGAGTGAAGTGGTAGAGATATATTCCACCTGGCTCCCTGCACACATAATAATGCTGTTCTGTGATGATGCTGGGGAACTGCTGATTTGAATTGTCTGCTTTCAGCATAGCTTTAGTCGTATCTTCATGGCCGTCAAAGAAGATGCAGTCAACCTCACCCTTCTGACAAAGATAATCAAATTCCTGATCCAGGGATTTCATAACTTTCTTGGGCCATCTTGACTTTATTATGATCAACTACAAGTCTTGTGTTCTTCAGTGATCCAGCCACCATCCATAAAGACAGCAGTGGTGATGGCAGTGATGGCATGCAGGTCAACTATTTTGTACTTCTAATGTGTTGTACTCTATCTTTTTATTAGAAGTGGAAAGTGTGCTTGGTTTTCCTAATGTCAATTCATAACTTCTATTGTTTCCATCTTGGGCAACAGCTATTGGTTCTTCATTTTCTTCAGCAGAGAAAATTATTTCGTTTGATAGTGTTGAAGCATCCTGCTTACTTCTCTGCTTATATTCAGCAAGTCATCTCTCGTCTTCTTGACACTTTGGCTTTTTGACTTGTCTGTTATGCTCAGGCACATCTGGCAAGCCAGTCTGATGTGGTCATTCTCTCTCTGACCTTTAATGAAAGCAAGTTCCTTCACAGGGATCTTCACCTCCTTTGGATATGTACAGTTAACATGAGCTTCCTTTTTGCAGCAAGCAGTATGTATAATATAAAATATAAAATAATATCAATATGCAATATAACTGCAAAAACTTGCAAATCATTTATTTTTATTACACTAACAAAAATGTCACCGACATAGTGAGCAAGCTTTTGAGTTTTGCAGAGCTCTTCATCAGGCGGGATGTTAAGTGAGGAAAAGTAAATTGGCTTGGTGTTATAAGATAGTAAGACTGCATTGGTCTCAATCCTAAAATGGAGTGCAGGAAGAGGAAACAGATTCATCATGAGTTAGACTCTTCTTAGTTCTATGCAGATTTCAGACTGCATCTAAGGATGCTGAGACGAAGAAAAACACTATGGCCAGTTCCCCATTTTTGAAAAAATAAAATCCAGCATTTCTCTAGATTTGTCTGTAGCCTTAAGCTAAACGCACAGGTTTTTTGTGGTGGACAGCCTCAAGTAAAGATCACAATGGCAATTTTTATTTTAACAAAGTCAGAGATTGTATTGTAGGCAGTGTGTAGTAGGTAACAAAAGAAAAAGGCAATAGATTGCAAGGAGAACACAAGCAGCATCTAGTGGTCAAACAGGCTTGGCACAAATGACTATTTCACAGGCACAGACAGAATTTCCATTAAGTGAGCACCATAAGGATCTAACCTTGTGAAGCTATCAGAGGGTTTACCAGCTCTGTAGGAGGAAGGGGTGATTGTATTGATGGGTTTGTTTTAAAAGTCTGAATGGTTTTGTAAGGCCTTATCTAGTATAGAAACCCAACAAATGATTGATTATAACAACTACTCCCATTTATTTGTTTAAAATTATATAACTTTGTTGTTGTTTTTATTTATAACTGACTTTTTGGTCTAGAGCAGGCACCCCCAAACTCAGCCCTCCAGATGTTTTGGGACTACAACTCCCATCATCCCTAGCTAACAGGACCAGTAGTCAGGGATGATGGGAATTGTAGTCCCAAAACATCTGGAGGGCCGAGTTTGGGGGTGCCTGGTCTAGAAGATTCCTTGTCCAGTGACTTACAGTAGTTTTATTTGATTTATTTTATATTTATTACCTTTATATCCCATCTTTCCTTCAAGGAGCTCAAGGTGCCATACATAGTTCTCCTCCCCGCCCTCCCCATTTTATCCTCACAACAACCCTGTGAGGTTGGTTAGGCCAAGATTGAGTGACTGGCCCAACGACACACAGTGAGCTTCATGGTGGAGTGGGGATTTGAACTCTCAGGTCCTTGTCCAACACTCTAACCACTACACCACACTAGTTTAATATAGAACTTTTGTGGTGGAACAGCTAAGAGAAATGTGGGAGACAAGGGGGAGAATTGCATGAGGCTGGAAATTGCATAACCCAGTGCACTAGCAGAAGACAGCACAAGGAATCTCTCTGGCACAATAAAGATTCTTCCTCTCTTCACCCCCCCATGCCTTCCCCCAGTTCCACTCTGGAGGGTTAGGAGAACCCCCAAAACAGCTCATGGGGAAGACAAGGGAGATGGTTCCGTCCAGCAAGCAGAAATGCTTATGATAATGGAACAATTGTATTAGCATTTCATTGTAGTCCACTCACAATGTCAAAACCTCTTCTCGTCTGTCTGGTGTTCATTCCTCAGCCACTGCTCTCCTCCTGGGACCCAGGTAAAATTCAGTATAAGAACAATTCCACAATAGGAAAGGAAAAAGAAGGGAAAATGAAATGACACACAGACGCACACATCTACTTAGTTATTTGTTTTGTGGGGTTTTAGCATTAGGGGGCTTTCAGTTTAGAAAAAAGGCAATGGGGGAACCATCAATGAATGGACAATTCATCACAGACAAAAGAAAAAGCTTCCTCACACAGTGCATCATTAAAGTACCGCATTCACTTCCTCAGGATGTAATGATGGCCACCACTTTGGTTTTCAAACAGTTTTAAAAGAGCATTAGACAAATTAATGGAGGCTACCAATAAATACTAGCCATGACGGCTAAATTCTACCTCTGTTATTGCTGGAAGTCACAAGGGGGGAGAGTCTTGTTGTGCTCATGTCCTCATTGCAGGCTTCCCATAGACATCTGTTTGGCGACTGTAAGGAAAGGATTGTGGACTAGATGGACCACTGGCTTGACGCAGCAGTTCTTACTCACTTGCAAATTGAAAACACAAGGCTGTGTACAAAAAATTGTAGCATAATATATTATAAGAAGTTGTTAATATCAATGTATTGAAGCCAAGTTATATGCAAGCTATTACTTATTGGAGATTACTAATGAAGCTTTAAAAACTTTTGAAATCATGATCCAGAAAGTGTTTGATATTTCTCATGAAACTTGGGAGAAAAAATATCAACGTTCAAAACAAGAATCCGCTTTCTAGCTAAGGTTGTCTTGGCTCCAGGTGGACCTCAGACCCTGAGGGACCATGCATGGACCATGGGGCTACAGGCATTGGCTTAATGATGGACTCATCAGCTGACTGTACCATTTATGATGGAATCAGGTTTTCCCAAGGAGTGCTATTATGTGCTTTGGCATTCCTGCGCTGGTAACCTGTGTAAACAGTGGCAAGGTTGCTTCCCAAAATAAGTGGAGCTCAAGCAGCAAGTACTTGGACTCCTACAGTGGGTTATTAAGGGCAATATGGCCCAAGGAGAGGATTCTGCAAGAACCAGATGACAGATGCTGTAGCTTACTAAATTATACACACTCTTCCTGTTCCAGTGAACTAATTAGATCTTCAATTGGGAGACAGTTTGTCTTCATTTAAGAGGCTCTTATTCCTTCATTTAGAGGCATATATCAAAGACATGGAGGGGGCCCCATTCAGCGTTTGAAGGATATGTGAGCTGCCAAATTTTCTTAGATTACTGCCTGGATGAGTTTTCAGGGCCACTGTGTTCTCATCCTGACACTTGTGTGCCACATGCAAGCAACAAGATGGCAGAAGTCTAAATTAGGACTCAATGAAGCAGCATTAGAAAGGATTGATTAGGAGACATCATTAGTTGGAGAGCACTAATCTGAGATGTACATGTGGCAGTCCTGGCTGAAAATGGGGCACCTGAAGGACAGGGCGACATCATTAGCCCAGAGCTGCTCAGAACCTAACTAGGTAAGATGAATCTGGGACAGCTCTGTGACATGTTAAAGTGGCCTTACATTAGGCATTATAATTTACAATGCCCTTCTGGGTCACTTTGGCTTAATTTCTTACTTACATAGTTCCCATAAGGGATCATAGCCAAGCACTTTGATTTAAGAGACTGGGCAATAAAACTGTCCGGAGAGGCTTATACATTTTATACTGCCTCATAAAAATGATACATAATTATGCCAAAGTATAAGAGGAAAAAGCAAATGAAAATTAAAGCCAACCATAAATAACAAAGGTGTTTGCTGCTCCTTGATATATGTGGCATCGCAACATGCTTGAGTAGCACAAGTGAAGATAAAGCTGCATTGACATGGGGGAAATATATTCCAAAGTAAAAAGCTATGACTTTTAATGAGTGCTGGAAAGTTAAAAGAAATCAGGGGGTGGAGGCGGGGAGAAGAAATGACAAGGCAATACAAAGCTGGGAATGTTTACCCCGATTTACCCATATGAATTGTAAGGACCTCCGGCAGGGTCCTGGCCCCTTGCACTGACGCGCCATGTACATTGCTAGCACTAGAAAATCAATAAATGATCATATAATACAAAGCTGGCAATATTTCCCCACAAAGTTAGCTTGGATCATTAAATATTCATCTTCTCCAAATTATTTCCAGCTTCTTTTGAAGCAAGAGATCATTACACAAAGCAAGGAGAATAAAAACAGGATAGGACAAAGTGATAGCAAAAATTATCAAGCTCTGTCAGCAGCAGCAGCTCCCTTCAAGCAAAGCATAAATCAGATTTAACTTCTCCTTGCTTCTACTTACAGTCCACCAAACCACAGTTTCTGTTCTTTAGCCCAAACAAAAATTCAAAGCACAACTCAGTAGCCTTGTTCAGACAGAACAATAAGCAATTGTTTAGCTTTCTGGGAACAAGTTTCCTTGAGTCTTGGGTTCATCTCTCCTTTTCCTCTAGTGTGGTCAAACGGAAAGAGATGGAAAACATCCACTTCCTGGTTTAAGCTAACTACAGTTTGTCATTATAGCCAAACTGAGAACTGTGGTTAGTTGCAACATTGTGATTTCTTGAAAGAAGGATTGGAAACCACAGGATGATAATGGCTTGTTTAAACCATGGTCACCAACTTGATGATGGCAGGTATAGGTGCTTGCAGGGTTCCTTCCATCTGCTGAAGTTAGCTTTGAAGAGCCTTCTGTTGACTAAATTAGAAGGTTAATTCTTGCCTCCACACTATCCAGGAAGATCACCCTCCCCCCTCAATATCAGGTTTGAAAAAAAGTTAAAGCACTTCTTTCAAGCCTAGTTTCTCGTGAGGGAGAGTGTGTTGCAAGTGTGTTGTTGCAGCCTATGCATGGTGCTCTTTATAGTTTCTCTTGTTTGAAAATGCAGTCAAAGGTCCAAAATATTTGATGATTCCTGGTTTAAACTAACCAGTATGGCCTGGCTCAGACATAACAGCAAACTGTGGTTAGCTTGAACTAAGAAGCAGATGGTTCCAATCTCCTCCTTGTAGCTATATCAAAAGAGGGTAAGGGGAAAACAGAGTAGATGAGTTGACAGCTCAAGGGAGCTTATTCCATTAGTGCAAGTGGCCCATATCGCTGCCTTAAATACAGATCTTCCTTCTCCAGGCCCACCTTTGCAGTCCAGAGTTAAAGTAATACACAATCTTTACTATGCAAAAACTACACAATTACCTCTTTCTCTCCCACTCTTCAAACATTCTTTGCAAACTAATCCTAAGGCTCAAGTAGTAAAAAGAAGCAATATATTTTTATCAGGAGTGCTGGGATAGTGCTAAAAAGAACTGTGGCATTATAAAAGCTGCCTCCCACCAGTATTGAGGATTCATTAAACTAGGAAGAAATAAGGACTTCACACATTTTGTTGAGTATTGATAGTGGGAGGGTAGGCTCAGCAGATACTTTTAAGTACATTTGAAAGTCAATAAGGATACAAAATATCTGTGTGTGCATTTGGTTTCTTTCTTCCTGTTATCCCGAGAGAGCAGATTGTCCAAGTTTCTTTCTAGTGGAGTCCATTTTGGATATGGTATTGATGACTTTGAAGAAATACTCTAGATCTCTAGACCTCATATAAATGACATTTTAGTCTAGTATACATTTTCTGCTGCCATGTTGTGAAAGTGTGGGTAGCTGCAGACCTCACAGGTGGAGAAATGTGTGACTTAGAGGGAAATGGTATAAAGAAAAAATCAGGCTAACAACATTACATAAATTATAACAGCCAACCAACCGCCTAGTTGAGGCTCTTTCAAACCCAAAGAGTGCTCACTAATGGTTCCTTGTCATCTTGGGGGGAAATGACAAGTGGGGTGCTGTCGTGGGTTCTGTCCTGGGCCCGTTGTACAACAACTTTATAAATGACTTGAATAAAGGGGGTGCTCATCCAATTTGCCAATGACACCAACCTGGGAGGGGTAGCCAATGCCGCAGAAGACAGAATCAGGATTCAAGGTGGCCTTGAAAGAATGGAGGACTGGGCCAAAACTAAAAGAAGAAGAAGAATTTCAATAGGGCCAAATGACATGAACAGCCTAATCATGAGCTGGACTTTCAAACGTGTATCAGCAAACCACATCTACCCTTCTGATGGCAGGAGCTAGAATTAATCTAGATTGAAAGTAGCATGTTGAGGCTGAACATGAACAAATCTGGATTGAGGAAAAACTACATTTTTGTGCTATAAACAGGTTAATGTGTACACAGCCAGTGCTTCTTTGTATTTACAAGTCCTGGATGGAAGTTCTTCTTCAGACAATTTTCAACCCTCAGACTTTTATTGCAAAAACACATTCTGTCTTCATGTCCTCCCTAGCATACAATCAAACCTTTACAGCCAAGAGGAAAATTTATACTTCCCAGAGAGGTATGCTGTGCAACCGATTTGTTAATCAAGGCTTTTTCTCATAAGCATTTGTCTTTGATATTTTGCATCCGCTCATTCAATTATTCTGTTTTCAGCATTCTCATTTTTATTCAGTGTTCTCAGAAGGCTATCTTCTTAGGAGAACATAGTAATAAAATATTATTTAATGGCTATAAAATCCTCCATGTTCCTACTCCTTTTGATTGCCGTCACCTCTCATTTATTTAATTCTACCACCTCCGCATTTATAATGGAACTAGAGACAAGACAACACTCAAGGGTGGGTTGGGAAGATTACATAATGGGCCTAAAACAAAAGTTGTGTGTGAAATTTCAGATATGTACACGGTGCAACTAGTTGCAAATGGTGCTGGCCTTAATGATCTAGATATATTGCAGCATTTGTTAGCTGACAAGCAATAGTGTTTAGTACTTGACAGAAGGGATTGCTGATATACTATTGCCTATAAACAGGGCCTTTCAAACTCTCTACCGTCAAGGAACACTTTCCACACCAATGGCTGACAAATAACTTGTATGTCTGCCACACAGACCCCCTGCAGATAGGAAGCTGCTCTAGACCAAATCTAAGCATTGGTCCATCTAGCTTAGTACCACTCACATTGATCTTTCTCTGATCTACCTGGAGATTCAAAATTGGGAAAGGAGTACGACAAGGCTGTATATTGTCTCCCTGCTTATTTAACTTATATGCAGAATTCATCATGCAAAGGCTGGGCTGGATGAATCCCTAGCTGGAATTAAGATCACCGGAAGAAATATCAACAACCTCAGATATGCAGATGACACAACCTTGATGGTAGAAAGTGAGGAGGAATTAAAGAACCTTTTAATAAGGGTGAAAGAGAAGAGCGCAAAATATGGTCTGAAGCTCAACATCAAAAAAACTAAGATCATGGCCCCTGGGCCCACCACCTCCTGGCAAATAGAAGGGGAGGAAATTGAGGCAGTGAGAGATTTTACTTTCTTGGGCTCCATGATCACTGCAGATGGTGACAGCAGTCACGAAATTAAAAGACGCCTTCTCCTTGGGAGAAAGGCGATGGCAAACCTAGACAGCGTCTTAAAAAGCAGAGACATCACCTTGCCAACAAAGGTCCGTATAGTTAAAGCCATGGTTTTCCCGGTAGTGATGTATGGAAGTGAGAGCTGGACCGTAAAGAAGGCTGATTGCCGAAGAATTGATGCTTTTGAACTGTGGTGCTGGAGGAGACTCTTGAGAGTCCCATGGACTGCAAGAAGATCAAACGTATCCATTCTTAAGGAAATCAGCCCTGAGTGCTCACTGGAAGGACAGATCGTGAAGCTGAGACTCCAATACTTTGGCCACCTCATGAGAAGAGAAGACTCCCTGATGTTGGGAAAGATGGAGGGCACAAGAAGAAGGGGACGACAGAGGACAAGATGGTTGGACAGTGTTCTCGAAGCTACCAGCATGAGTTTGTCCAAACTGCGGGAGGCAGTGGAAGACAGGAGTGCCTGGCGTGCTCTGGTCCATGGGGTCACGAAGAGTCGGACACGACTAAACGACTAAACAACAACAAAACCAAGGATTGAACATGGGAAATTTTGTATGCAAAACATGCACTCTACCGCTGAGCTGCTGCCACTTGCCCTCTGCACATTGCCCAGGATTCCGGGGCAGGTTCCAGAATGCACATCACTCCCTGTTAGGTAATGTTAAACCTCACTACCAGTGGCGTAGCATGGGTTGTCAGCACCCGGGGCAAGGCAAGTAATTTGCGCCCCCTAACCTGTGGATTTGCACCCCCTAACCCGTGGATTTGCGCCCCCTAACCCTAACCCCCAGATGTTGCGCCTGGTGCGGCCGGCACCCCCTGCACCCCCCACGCTACGCCACTGCTCACTACTGCAACCTGAGGTTGGCTGTGCATTGCAGAGAAAAACCAGTGGCAATAGGCAAATGGTATCGTAGTTATTGTTTTTGCTGAAGAACGATAAACTTCAAAAGAACAAAGGACTACCAGAAGAATCATTTTGAAGCACTTTAGTTAACATAAGATAGTATTTGATAGCTCAAATGTAGAGATGTTTTATCCAATTACATTTGATTGATAATATGCAATGTATTTCATTTCTGGCTGCATTTGAAAGAAAACGTGCAATGCAACATATAAAGTTGCCTTACACCAGATAAGACTATTCCTCCACCCAGTCTGGTATTGTCTCCTTTTGCTGTCTGAGACAGACCTGCAGATGCTGCATTGCTGCCAGTAAAAGTGCATAGAACCGACCCGACACCAGTCATGTTTTAGCACCTGGAGAATCCCATCATGACACTAGTTCTATGGAATTCCTTCCCCTAGAAGTGCAGCAAGTCCCAATATTGTTACGTCTTTGGCCTTCGTTGAAAACTTCTGTTTTTCCTAAAGCCTTGCCAAATTAGTCCATTTTATTTCCGCAGCTTTTAGAGTAATTCTTGTTGACACATGTTCTTAACATTTTTGTGATTATGTTTCATATCCTGTTTTTGTACACTACACTCACATAATTCTTTGAATGTAGACCCATTTATAAAAACTGAAATGAAAAGAAATAATATAAAATCCCACAAGCACTTCTCCCATGCCCGGCAACAAAAATACAACAACAATAAATAAAAGAATTAACAGTTTGCTGCCTGTTCATGACCCTCCCAACCAGCTATCTGAGGCAAACACCTCACTTTGCCTAATAATAGGGTCGGTCCTATCAGGCTTCTCAGTCAGAGGTCTGTCACATCACCTGCTATCTCATTTTCAGCTGGAGGTGTCGGGAGTTGAACCAGGGAAGTTAGACCCACCACCAAGCAACCAAAGCAGACACTCTGTCTCTGAGCTACAGCTCCTCCCCTGGTCAACCTGTCAAGGACACATTACCATTCTTATGAGATGAATGAGATGCACAGTTGAGACCTTCTCAGATCAGAATAACTAAAAGTCACGAATAATTCTAAAGCACTTGAATTTTGAGAATAAAATCTTCCCATTCAAAATGCAAGTTCAAATTTTGCCTGGAACATTTTCATTAAAACAAACAACAACAACTGAATTGTGACACTTGAATATTCACCAGATTTCCAAATATTTGTGAATATCTGTTGCTAACTATCTGAATGGAGCATACAAGTGTCTCACTGTGATCCAGCCTTCCAAACTGGGCAAGACTTCCCTAGTTACAACCCAGAGCAACACATTATTTAAATTCTTCAGTGTGGCAGAAGATGAGACATTCATGGCTTTTCCCACCTCCCCAGGTACTTGTTACCTGCCCTCTCCTGTTTACTGTAATGAGCAGAACTCTAGATGTGCTGGACGTCAGGTGGGAGATGGCAGACAGCAGACGGACGTGGGGAATGAAGGGTGGGAGCAGCTATAGATGCCTTGACTTTTGCCTCATTGGGGAATTTTACAGTGCAGATCCTCTGGGTTGCAACCTGGCAACCATAATCCCACCGCAACAACAGGAGAGGAGTAGACTCCCTTTCCTGAGTTCTCTCAGTTACTTTTAATAAACACTTCAAAAAGAACACATCTAGCAAACGTTGCTTCCCGCTCATAGTATCTGTGAGTCAGGGTATTGCTTTAGTCATGACATTTAAATCACAAGCAGCCCTCTAGCAAAGTTGCTTGAGTTGTGTACTATGAGTAAATAACCTTTTAGCATAAACTGAAGCACTATTTCATGAACACAAATCCTTCTGCAGCAAAATTTATCCATTGTTTCCTGAAACAAGAGTTGGCTGCTGCAGGAAAAAGACTTTTCGGAGCGGTTAGATTTCAAGCAAAGAAGCAAATGGTTTAGCCGGAGTGAAAGAGTTGCCCCAGCAGTTATCATAATATGAATCCCAAACCGTATCCCACAATTCCCATGGTTTATTCTGGAAGTTGAAGCCATCTATTAACTATAGCTGTTTCTCACAATATGTGGCAATAATTTGAGCTTTTTGAGCCATGATATTCAAGGTTCAGTAAAGACTTACGGCATTACTCTTTAGCAAGGCTAGAGAAATAGAGGCTCTCTAGATGATGTTGGATTCCAACTCCCATTGATGGCAAATAAACTGTGATGCTACGAATTATAGTCCAACAGCTTCTGGAGGGCCGTAGGTTCTCCACCTGTGGATTGCCAAGACAGGACTACCTATGCCTGCCTGAGGTAAGCTGTCTCAGCCTGCCTAATGGTAGGCCTGGTATTGAGTTGCTATTATGGCAGGTCACTTGGAGACCTGCCCACCACAGCAGGTGAGAGAACTTTGTGTCCCCCTTAGATGAAACCATTAAAAGTTATAGCTAGAAATCTGGAAATTATAGATATGTGTCTTGTTCCATGAAGCCAGGTTTCTTACCAACTTAGATGTTAATCCATCCGGTTCACGGGGGCCCCACGTGGAACAGCCATTTGCCTTGCTTCCCTCCCATGCTGCTTAACTGAAGTGAGTACGGGGCCTTGAGTGACATTTAGTGTTAGTCCTAGTAAAAAACACAAAGGCGCTCTGGAGAAGAAATCTCCTGCACACCACAGGTATATGCAATCTGCTTCCTCTAAGCATCAAGTCCTCGGCAGCCCTGGGATTATCTGGAGGGATATCTCATGAATGATAGATGCTCAACCTTTCTGATTTCAATTAGTGCTCCAGGGCTCACCGGGTCTTCAGAAGAGGTACAGTTTGTAGCCTGACAGTTCTATTTTCCTCATGGAATGAAGCATGGATTTCTCTTTGGGGATGTGGGAGGAACTGACCAGGCAATTGGACCTGGCAACCTAGCTGTGACAAACTAGGTCTAAGAAATGAACACTTTGCTTCACAAGTGTTTTCTTAAAAGAGAGAGAGAGAGAAATATGACGCTGATTTGCATAAGGATTGCATATGCTAATTTGAATAGAAGTAAATTTAGACATGATTGCTATAATTTAAGTAGAACAACAATACATCTTACTATAGTGGATTTGTTAGCAAATTCAAACCATACATATATACTAGGAGTTGTTAGGAGACCCCTCACAGAGCTAGTTCCCAGCACCCTTAAAATACTGTGGTTCCCAGGATTCTTTGGGGGAAGCCATAACTGTTATCATGGTACAGTTGTACCTTGGTTGTCGAACTTAATCCACTCCAGGAGTCCGTTTGCCTCCCGGAACCGTTCGAAAATCAAGGTGTGGCTTCTGATTGGCTGCAGGAGCTTCCTGCACTCAATCAGAAGCCGTGTCAGATGTTCGGCTTCCAAAAAACGTTTGAAAACTGGAACACTGACTTCTGGGTTTTCAGCCTTCGGCAGCCAAAACATATGAGTACCAAGGCGTTCGAGAACCAAGATATGACTGTATTGTGAATGGGACCTCTAACCAGATGCTAACCCAACTTCAAGCCCTCTCCTGCTTGAAGTAATAGTAATATTAATACTCCAGTTGCCTGCATAATGCACAATTCATTCAACACATAAGATTTACCTGGTTTTTCACACCCACATAAAAGACTTGACCTTAGCCTAGCTGAGCAACTACACTGCTTCACAAAATAGAAAACCTTGGGAGCAGGAGGTCTACAATTAAACACTGAAACCCATAACTAAGGGGATGTCATAGATATTGGACCAAGAGGGACCAGGTGGCAAATTCTTTTGCATTCAAGCCCTCCATGAATATCCCACATGTATGGTGTTTAGGCTGTTTAGCAAAGATATCCGAAAATTGCTTTCCATTAATCAAAGTTCCAGCAGCTCAAAGAGCTCAATTTCCAGGAGCCGCTGCCTCGGCTGTTCAAACAAAGCGGAAGAGATTAGAAAAAAACAATTCTCACTCATAGCCACTGTTTCATATTTTAACAGAATGAATTTCACCACATTAGCCAGCCAGCCTTTAAATACACCTCTCAGAGACTAATGGACATGGGCTGCTTGCTAACTGGGATTATTTGAAGTGTTTGGTTTGAACCAAGGGACAAAAATTAAGCAAAGAAAGGAGTGTGTACCTTTTTTGATACTGAATTTCACCAAGTGCAACCCCAAGAGTGTGATGAAAGAAGCCAAGACCTGGCAGGAATGGTGGGGCTCAGAGGCAAGGAAGGTGATCTGGGAGCAAGGCTTTTTCTGCCATGGAATTACTGCATGTTGTAGAGGATTCTGGGGCACACGCTCTGCTCAAGCAGAGGCTTGGCCAGGGCCTGTTGGGCATCGCTGATGTGAAGAGAGAGCATGCTTGCAGCACTTCAGTAGCAGTGGGCAAGCTGTGTGTCAGGAAAGTTGGTTCCCCTTTGATGATCTTCTCAATAAGAAAACTGCAAGACTTCCGATGAACCGTATGGTTTCCAGAAACCACCACCATTATGGCTTTTTCTGCAGCAAATGTGAAGTGGTGGCACTTTCCTTGAATAAATGCTTTTGCTGCAGTGATGCTGCACACACACTATTTTCCAGTGCAGGAAAAAATGTGTCTATTTTTCTATGAGGATGCCTTTTGTTATAGCAAGTGCTGAGTGAAATAGGGTGGTGAAAGTGTCATTGGATGGTGTCTGTGACGTTACTAGAATTCCTATCTCTCTCTCTCTCCCCTCCCCCAATGTACACATGCTCACTATTGCAGATTTTGTTAAGTTTTCGTTTTCTACTTTTAGTGTGGTTTTTTAATATTTACACTAATTCAGGTCTGTGTATGCTCTCCTCCACCGTACCACTTCAGTGTTTGAGTGCTTATCTAGGCTGTAATCCACCTACCTATGAGTAAGCCACCCAGAACTCAATGGGACTTACTTCTGAGAAGACAAACATAGGTTTGCACAGTTAGGCCTTTTATTAAAGAGCACAAAAGCAACACCTCCCGCTGAAGCAACACTCCATCATTTATTGATTTTTATTTGAAGCCACACACTGCCCCTTCCAATATACCCCTCTCTATTTCACATCAACCTTGATTTCTTCTTAGAACAAGCAGAAGAAGAAAAATGTCCTGTAGCAAGATGCCTTTAATCCACTACATTCGATGCAGCACCAGGCTGCCATACTACAAGTACTACTGTGAATGTAGCACAAAGAATGAAACCTATAATTTTTATATTTTGAAAAGTGTCCTAAAATTCTTAAGTATAAATGTTAGAGAAAGAAAGAGGAGGTCTTAAAAAATGAAGCCACTATGCACCCACCAGCTCTGCAAGGTCATCCATCACAGCCTGGTCCCACTTAAAAGCAGATACATGCAGTTCTGGTGCTGCCCTTTTGGCTTGAAGTCCACAAGGCTGTCTCGCCTACTGATAATTCTTGACAAGGGTCTGGTCCTGCTGTTCTCGTAGGTTCAGCCCAGTCCTCCTCAAACACTTCCCCTCTTGCCTTGTTGTTGATACATGCTTCAATTTAGCTAGAATATGGGCCCATGATTCAGGAAAAGGGTAAGATCTGCTTCAGCAACAACAGAAACCTTTATTAAACTCATAACTAAAGGCGAAGATAAAATAATAAACACACATAATTTGATCACTTCCGTACTGCTCAGTGGTAACACTGCATCAAAATGATGAGCAGGAATATTATTCACCATTTAAATGAGTTGAGACACTCACAAACAATCACTAGCATTCCTAGCACTATTGTTAACGATTTGGGGTACCAGAGTTGGGGGGTGCAAAAGCATACATAATTCTAAGAATTAGTGAATGTTAGAAATTACTGAATGCTAAATGTTACTAAATGCTGGGAATATTCCCCTGGGTGAGAGACAGCTTAATGGTGTAAAAATGCAGGCAAAGGTTGCATTTCAGGGTATTATAGGGATGGAAGTTGTTAAGCATGACAAAGGTGTTGATGGGATACATCAACCAGAAATGATCATTGATTGTAGTGCTTAAAGGTACAGACCCCTTTTCTATTATTATTATTATTATTATTATTATTATTATTATTATTAGTTCATATCTCGCCCATCTGACTGGCTTGCCCGAGCCACTTTGGGCAGCTTTCAACATATATAAAAACATAACATTAAACATTGAAAAGCTTCCCTATACAGGGCTGCCTTCAGATGTCCTCTAAAAGTCAGATAGTTGTTTATTTCCTTGGCATCTGATGGGAGGGCATTCCACAGGGTGGGTGCCACTACTGAGAAGGCGCTCAGCCTGGTTTCCTGTAATTTTACTTCTCACAGTGAGGAAACTGCCAGAAGGCCCTCAGCGCTGGACCTCAGTGTCTGGGCCGAATGATGGGGGTGGAGACGCTCCTTCAGGTATACTGGGCCGAGGCCATTTAGGGCTTTAAAGGTCAGCACCAACACTTTGAATTCTGCTTGGAAACGTACTGGGAAACATGCTCGGAAACTTTGCTAGCTTGCCACTTGGCAGCCTCTTT
Organism: Podarcis filfolensis; assembly: GCF_964270895.1. Classification (NCBI taxonomy): domain Eukaryota; kingdom Metazoa; phylum Chordata; class Lepidosauria; order Squamata; family Lacertidae; genus Podarcis; species Podarcis filfolensis. The sequence goes on from NC_139609.1 coordinate 65,787,375, forward strand.
GTCACAACTGCTTATGCCTATTTCCAACATGAAGTTTGCTTTAAAACATGAGTTGTTTTATTCATGGCTGTATTTTTGTGCAGTTTCCTTAGTTTTACTTTGTGTGCAGTTTCTCAAATTAAGCCCTAGCTACCCTCATGGTGGGTGCTGTGGGTTAAACCACAGAGCCTAGGACTTGCCGATCAGAAGGTCGGCGGTTCGAATCCCCACGACGGGGTGAGCTCCCGTTGCTCAGTCCCTGCTCCTGCCAACCTAGCAGTTTGAAAGCTTGCACGTCAAAGTGCAAGTAGATAAATAGGTACCGCTCCGGCGGGAAGGTAAACGGTATTTCCGTGCACTGCTCTGGTTCGCCAGAAGCAGCTTAGTCATGCTGGCCACATGACCCGGAAGCTGTACGCCGGCTCCCTTGGCCAATAAAGCGAGATGAGCGCCGCAACCCCAAGGTCGGCCACGACTGGACCTAATGGTCAGGGGTCCCTTTACCTTTTTACCCTCATGGTAAAAACTAACACAGAAAATTCAGGGGGAAATGGACATAGCCACCAATTCTAATTACTCGCTTGCTAGGTTTGCCAGCAATTTTTTTAAAATTATTTTTTTAGAGAGAGGTGAGGGAGATAGGAAGTAGAAGTAGCAGGTGTGCACTGCCTTTAACACTTGTACAGCAGACAGAAAATCAATCTTTCTAGCAGGAAAAACCACACCTATTGAGTTTCTGCCGTTCATGTACCTGTTAAATGCAAAGCACCTCTGTTAGGAAAACGCTGACAATTCTACCTGCAAAATCCCCATGCAGTCATGTCCACTGTCATTCTTGGAACAAGTAACCAATCATACTTTGTATACAAGGCCAGTGCATTTACTGAAAGGTGGCTGAGCAGGGCAGAAGAGGTGATGACCTGTAGCTGGCTATTAGGTTAGAACAGCCAAGGAATCAAGCAGCTTCTCCCACTGGAATCCAGCTAGAAATCTGTATAAGCAAAGCTGCAACCAGCACATTTAACAAATGATCAAAAGTTTTTGTAAAATATTCATTTCAGAAGGGGTGAGCGAAGCAATACACAAGTAAATGCCAAGCATCTGCTAATGTGCTAGCAATGAGCAGGCACACATATCATCCAAATCCATTATTCATGTACTATCCTTAATCCAGGATTTCAGCAATGCCCAAGAAACACTTTGCAAGAGCTCTTTCCTGCTACTATACAGAGAGTGTTTAATGAGACTGACAGGATTAAACGGAAAAGGCAATTGCACTCACACCTAGCCATATGCCCTAAATCATTGCATCTGTTTATTGTGGATATCATTCTTAAATCCTCAATAGCAGATGCAGTGAGTTAGGATACACCTGCCCCCTCAAAATACCTCAATAAGAAGCCTAGTTGCTGTGCAGGAATGGAAAGAGGTAGGAAGCCGCAAACCAGATGGTCAGGCCACCTCCATGATCCAATAGTTCAACAGTAAGAAGTCATGAATGGGGTATATAACAGGGTGGATTGGGAATGAAGCACAGACACAATGTTAACTCTAAGAATATTGCATTTCGAGGCTTAGAACCAGAGGACTAGGGATGTTGCCTTCAGACATTGGTTTTCTGAAGTGTTTTTGTGGGTGACTAGCATGCTGACATGTCAGACACTTACAACCTTGATTTCAGCTTTTCTTATTCCCAGATATACCAGCAGATGTGTATAGGGGATGACAGCAACCATTGTATGAAACCTGCAAAGGCAATCCCAAATAGCTAGAGCTATTTCCTGTTTCACTTTGCAGAAATAATCACTGGAAAAATCATCATTCCACGATCCTAGAATAGTAGAGTTAGGTCATCTAGTCAGAATGCTTAGAATCTGCCTCAGTTTCTACCTCTTCTGGGAAGAAATTTCCCATAGTACCTGGTTTGGGCCACCCTTGTGGCAGAACTCTGTAGCTCTGTGACTTGCTGTTTCATTCTTAATACACTCAGTTTGAAGAAGGAAATTGACGCAGGAAGATAGATGCTTAACCCTTTCCCCTGGCACCATTTCCCTGCTGAAGATTACACCCCTTCAGCTGCTTTTATCTCTCCTCAGTGCTTTGCCCTCAGTTCCTCTAGAAACACTGCTCTTTCTAAATGCTTGGAACAATATTGGACTAAAACTCCTTTCATTCTTTAGCTGGTGGCTGATGGAAGTTGTTGTCCAACAATGTCTGAAAGGCACCATGATGACTTACATCAGAATTAGGCAATTTCCTTTGTCCCTTGAAAGTATGTATCAATTAGAGACAACGCAATGAGAAAAGTGAGTTATGCACTTTTAGTTCTTGCTTTGTGTTTGTGACATACTGTCATGGGTTGTGTATTACAACAGTGAGCAACCTGTGTGGCCCTCCAGTTCCCATCAGTGCCCGTCAGCATGGCCAATAGTCAGGGATGGTGAGAGCTGTTCTATTCCAATGACACCCACATGGCCACTGGTTCCCCATCCTTGGTGTGTGAGGTTGATCTGTACTGGCTTGAAATCACTTATAGCCTATGTATGTTGTTGGTTTCAGGGGTGGGAGGCAACTTGTAGGCAACAGCTGTGCTCAGCTTCAATGAACAGAGCATTTTCTTTGGGCTCTGCCTCCTGAACTTGCTGGCTGTACGGGCTCTTGATCGTCCTGGTCTTGGTCAAGGTATTTTATAAGGCCAGCAGCACAGAGGGGTTTCACGCTGCCCATGGTGGTTCCAGGGACTAAATCAGTCTAGAAATTCTAGTAATTGTCACCACATTAAATATGTATATATTATATATACATGCCCACACAAATTGCAAACTGAAGCAAATAGCACCATCTGGTGTGTGTTGTCACCAATACAGTCTGTATTCTATTCTATCAACCAGATACTCACTCCAGAGCCCCCAAGTCTCAAAGAATTAACAACTCAAAAGCCGGCTCCATGTAATTTTAAAATTATTACTTTTGTATCTTAGCTTGTCCATACCATGCTCATGTATGGATATGCATCTCCAGTATCTTTCTAATTCAGTAGCCAAACAGGGCACATCCGTACAAAATCAAATCATTAAATAACCATCTTCTCTTTCCAGGGTATTCTGGGTATCGTAGTTTTGCACAGGAAGCTTGATATTGCTAACAAAGAGAGATAAAATGACCATTAACTTGTTTAAGGGCTTGTTCACACTTACTCCGACGCCCTGCCCCCTGGAGGTTTCCCTATAAAATCCCACTCTTTAAAGCTGAAGTACAACAAATGGCAATTCAAGTTTTCCATGAATTGCCATTTGCTTGAAAGCATGGATCATGCCTTGAAATCATGGGGGAGAAGGAAACTGTGGATAACCCCTAAATGTGTGATATGTGGCTTTAGAGGAAGGCTGGGGCTGCAATCTTAAGAATACTTGCTGAAATAAGGATGCAATATGTAGTTACTCAGAGGTAAGGAGTTCAGACTTACTACTGAGTAAGTTTATATGCACTGCATACAATTGGACTGTATGTTGTACTGAAACACTACTGCATGAAAACAGGGACATTCTATATGTTTTAGAATGGAATGTCCCTATTTTTCATGAGGAATGTTGGAGGGTGGGAAGAAGAAGGCACTTTTTTCCAAATAAACAAGCTTCAGTCATAGCTTTACTCGTAGTGGTTTGTCTTAAGACAGGGTGGAGAACCTCAGGCCCAGAGGCCAGTTGTAACCCTCTAGCCTTCTCTGTCTGGGCCTTGGGATTCTCCCTAGGCAATGCCCCCTCCCAGTCACACCCTCTTTCCCCAGACGACACGCCTCGCTGGCATTCGCACCCTCCATGAGTGTTTTTGCAAGGCTGGAATGTGTCCGATAACGATTATTCCATGTCTGGATGGTGGATAGAGTGTGGGTGTATGGAAAGTAGCCAAATGTACATAGGTAAAAATTAGATTTCTTGCTTCATACAGTTTTGCCTCTGCCCCCGCCCACCACAGTCATGTGGTCCTGAAAGATCGCCCAGAAGGGAATGTGGCTTTGGGGCCCCTTCTGTAGGAGGACACCAACTTCCTGAACTAAATGAAGAGGGGTCTGGCAGTATCTGGAGCCAATTGTTGGCTGAAATGCTTCTCTTTTAAATAAAACCAGTGGAAGTTCCCTTAATCAGATCATTTGTCAGGACCAAGAGATGTACCATCTAGCCAAAGTTTCATAAAGGGCTGAATGGAACAGAAGCTAGCAAGAGTCACATTAATATCTGTGATCCCCGTGTGACATCCCCCAAACACGAACTCTCCTGGAGTCAATTGCTTTGCAAGGCATAGATACTGTTAAGGAAAAGAGAGTTGCAGTGCCATCCATCAAACGGTGACGGGCAGAGGGAAAATAATATCAGACCAAAGCAATTTGGTCTCATCCATCACTAACCTACATAGGAACAGAGATTTATCTGGGGACATAATTCACCCTACAGCAGCAGCCATTTGCCAAAAGATGTACTTGGCTCTCTGAACAAGGATGAAGGGCCACACTATCTTCCCAAAGCTACAGCAACAGTTGTGGCCAGCAAGCTCTTGAAACATGTTTACCCAGTCAAGTTCCTCAGGTTCTTTATCTCACAGGTCTTATCAGATGCTTCAGTGGTTCTTTTGGGAGTAGAAATGCAAAATGGGCACAAAATGCTGCAGGGCTGTTATCTCAGTATAATGAATCGTGACTACATTAACAAGAGCTTCCAGATTTTACACACACACACAGAGAAAGAGAGAGAGAGAGAGAGAGAGAGGCCTGACCACAACAGCATGCACCCCTCTCTTGTACCTTCCCTTCCCCCATTTGAGGTACTCACAGTCACTAGGTAAGAAATTTGTTGTTTACCAGGTTTCCACTTACCTTCCTGGGCTCTCCCAAGGTAGCATAGGCTTCCAAGTTTTTGAAAATAAAGATCTAAAGTTTATTAAAAACCGGGGGGAAATGGAGTTTTGCACCACACTTAGGCTTCCCCAAATTTCTGACCAGGTGCGGAGGAGTGAAGTTCTCCAGACCACCTGCCATGATAATGCTGTTGACTGCCTTACCCAGCAATTATAAGCAGCCTTTATCAAGATGGACCACTTGGTAAATGGTCATCCACATCCACCATCTGTCTGAACAAAGCAAAACCCATTTGCCACTTTTCTTGCCAGCGTTTAATTCACTTATTCTGAAATACTCGCCACAATTATTCAGCCTGTTCAAATTGAAATCGCATCCTGCTGCTGAGAGGCCTCCGGGTGTCTAACTCTTGCAAAGAATTGCTGAGACACAGGAAATGATGGCTGTGCAATTAATATTTGCAACAAGCAAATGCTTCAATGATCAGCAAAAACCAAACTGCCGGATATTATTTCCAACACTAATCAGTGCTCAGCTCCTCGGGACATCAAGCAACTGCAGGTAAGCATTTGGCTCTGCTGCAGCCTTGTGTGGCACAAATTAGAGTGATCACAATAAAAAGTAGAAGGGGACTCGTAGAAGTTTCTCTGCATTCCCCACCACATTGCGGAGAGTATGGAAACAAGCAGGCAGAAAGAAAGAAAGAAAGAAAGAAAGAAAGAAAGAAAGAAAGAGAAAGAAACTTTCATTCCTAGAGGATGGAAATGACCTTCCAAATTGGCCATGAGCATTGTTCGCAGCCCCACCAACTCCACCTAATGAGCAGTTCAGCCAACTCCTGCACCAGCTTCACTGATCTGCACCTTCAGAACATACCTGACAGCTCAAGAAAACCTTCATCCTAAACCTCAGTGAGTCTAATCCCCTGGTCACTGTTAAACCAGTTTCCCTTTTGCAGTTAACATTTTGTTAGTGTGGTTTGCCAAAGTTTTCATTCTTGAGGGTTTAAGGCCTCTTCTGCTGATGCAGTGTTGTCTATCAGTCATTGCAGGAAATTAGCATCAATAGGTCTTAAAGGAAATGGCTCTTACTAAGAATGAATCATCACAGGTGTTCTGGATCTGACTTTCTCTAACCTAAAAAGCAAGTGCTCCAAACACAGGTATGGAATCTCTGCCCCCCGCTTCCCCAGCCACAACTGCACACAAAACATGTGTTTTTTAGGAGAAATGCTGGAGAATTTTGTAAAAATTTTTTACGATTTTGTAAAAAAAATCAAATTGCTGCAGAATGGGGAGAATTGAGTTTAAGACTGGAAAAATGACAGATCCTTCCATTCCGACTTGCAACAATATGAACTCACTTGCATAGATCTACATACATTGATACACTGCATGCAGTGCAATCCATTTTTCTTCTTTCAGAATCTACATGGCTGCTATAAAATGAAAAATGTCATCATCCAGCAAGTTGGATGGGTTGTCATATATAACACAATGGAGCCCTGGCCTGCTGCTCTCCCTGACCTGGGATAGCTCGGTTGGTAGAGCATGAGACTCTTAACCTCAGGGTTATGGGTTCCAGCCCCACTTTGGGCAAAAGACTCCTGCATTGCAGGGGGTTGGAGTAGATGACCCTTGTGGTACCTTCCAATTGTATAATTCTATTATTCCCCATGGAGTGCATGCAGACACCACACAAAAGCCTAAATGGGCAATGGGAGGCATGTATTGGAACGATTGTTGCATTTATTATTTGCTTTTTCACATAAAGTGACCCAAAACAACTGCCTAGGTCAGTACAGACAGTACCCTCCTCTCTCAAGCCATGTTTTTTGTGTGTGTCACTTTCACTAAAGGAAAAAATGAGATTTCCCCCCTTTACTTTGTGCACATATTTATCAGGAGAAAATCCCTGGTGGTGGAAACTCATTACTGTGCTCTGCTTGGGCTTTACATTCCATAACTTTCATTATTGAAAATATATATATATTCTGTATTGCTTCTCTAAATCCCAGCAGCTTCCTGTACAGTTGCTGAGCTAATTTCATCAGGCAGATCCTATGGACATTGGAAAGCAAAGTTTCCAAAACTGTACAGATTCAATAAGTTGCAAAAAGCTGCTTCTTCCGCCAGTTTAAAGACAATCAAGTGCAGAAAAGGGAGCAAATAAGGACAAAGAAACCTAAGGGATGGCAAGAACAAATCCATCTAATTGACCATTTAGCCCACTACTATTAATAGATGTGACAGTGAGGCAGAATGGGAAAGCTGGTGATTTCAATGCACATCAGCCCTTTATAGCTCTGCTTGCTAAGGAGTAGGCAGCACTATAATATCTAGACTACTGTCCATGTGGACATAAGTTTTGTTTTAATGTAGTCTTACAGCATGAGCAACGCATATAAAAACTCGCACCCAAATTTCAATAGATTCAGAATTCTGTTTTTTTATGCAGACGGGTCTGGAGAAGTTTCAAATGAATGAAAAGGACGATTGATCCTTCCCATAAAAGAAAGCAGAGAATAGAGGTTTATTGATGCCTGGACTACTCTAGCATGTCAATAAACACCCAAGGTTACAAGGGACAGAACATAAGTAGGGCACTTCTGCTCTATCTGAGGATTGGGATTCTGCCTGCCTGCCTCACAGAGGCTGCTACGAATAGACCAGAACACTGTTATTAACATAGTCATTTCATTGCCATCCAATTGGAATAAAGCACCATTTTGTGTAAATATAGCATTTATGTAGTACATTTTGTTGCATTCTGATTCTAATAAATAGTATTAGGACTGAAGACTCTTTGGATTTATCAATGACCACTCCTATCCTGCGCAAGATCATTGAGATTATTGTGTTTTTCCTTTTCAGTCTGTGGCTTCAACAAGTAAGACAAACCTTGTCAAAAACATGGGGGCATTTGAGCCCATCATCTCACTGGTATGTTACACACACACACACACACACTATATCTATATATATACAGTGGTACCTCAGGTTACATACTCCGCTAACCCAGAAATAGTGCTTCAGGTTAAGAACTTTGCTTCAGGATAAGAACAGAAATCGGGCTCCGGCGGCGCAGCGGCAGCAGCGGGAGGCCCCATTAGCTAAAGTGGTGCTTCAGGTTAAGAACAGTTTCAGGTTAAGAACAGACCTCCGGAACGAATTAAGTACTTAACCCAAGGTACCACTGTATATATCTATATATCTCTCTATATATATTCTAGTCAGCCCTGTGTGCTCAGACCAGGTTACAACACAGTTTCCCCGCAAATGAAAACACTTCTCTTCAAAAGAAAATAACAGACAGACTTTTAAAAAGCCAAACAATATCAATCAATATGTGAAGTTTGCCTTGGAAAGAAGGGAAGATTGTGCGTTTGTTTGCTATTATGCTACAGTAAGTGACTCTTAATCTTCTTCATAACTGCAAAAATCACTGGACTTGTTGGGGATGCACCGCAAACTGTGCTCAGGATAGGAAGGCAATGAGCAGGTGCCGAAGAAAAAGCAGCCCAGCAACACTGTTTTTAACCTGCCTTTCCCCCTTTTCTCATCAGGAAACTGTGGTTGCTTCCAGACAACCTCTTTGTCTGTGGGGAGATCAGACAACACCAGCTATTTATCAAGTATTCATTCTGATTTGTTGGTGAGGATGTTAGATGATAAACTTTCCAAAGCGTTTTCCTGTCTCTTTTCTGTTTGGTGGGGGGGGGCAGGTTTGTACAAAAGCTGAAAATCGACTTTAATTGTGCAAACCTAAATTTCCTGGTATGTGAATGAATCCCACCCCGAAATAATGACTGCTTGAAAAAGCACCCCTTATGGCTTGCTGCACATTTCCTCACCCATTGCCTCCTGCGCATGCCTCCCCTTCGAATTACCTCCAGAGCATTGTGCAGGAGAGTGGAGATCAGTCATCTTGAAGCAATGTCTTCATTCCTCCCAACTCATAAACACTTTGGTTGGTTTTCCAATAAATAAAATATAGCTGCAGGGGGGAAGAAATCTTTGAAGAAGAAACATAACTCAGCAGCTGTTATCAGCGTACCATAGACCAAAGTATCACAGGACAAGCCATCTGTTTCACTGAAGAACAAAAAGGTAAGACTCAAAAAGACCCCAAGACGGAAACTGATTCTTCTGGTACAGTTCAATATTTCTCTTTTTGCCTTGATGTCTGTAAAAAGGTCATCATTCAGCTTCAGGCTTAACAGTTTCCCAAAATTACTTTAAGACATACTGCGCCAGTATTTTGAGGTAAAATATTTAGGACTATAGCTTAAGTTATGAATCAGGCAATGCATTAGCTTTCTTCTGGAAATACCTTTGTGATTCCCATGCATTTGCAGATCATCAAAACAGTACAGCAAAAGCCGATGACATGATCTCCCTGGCCTAGGCTTACTTACCTCTTCCTTCCTTCAGATGCTCAGCTGGCTATGACAAGGCCTTTTTAGCAGTGGCACCAAGAATTCTGTATCATCTTTTTAAAATTGTTGCAAGTTGCCTTGGAGGGATTGAACAGTGGGGAACATTTTTTCAGCACATAAACCAAGGAGTTCTTCCTCATGTACCAACTGGGCTACATTTGCTTTTTATCAGCTTTCCCTTTATTTTCCTCTTCTCCCCCCCCCCTTTGTTTTTCTCTTATTGCTCCACATCTGGCATGATAGATCCTCCATGAGTCCCTATTTTCTAGGGACATCCCTGATTTAGAGAAGCCGTCCTGGTTTCTGATTTGATCCTGGAATGTCCCACTTTCCCTATTTTCACTGGAGAAATGTTGGAGGGCATGGATTTTTCCGAGCCCCAAGCCATCTGAAGTCAATCCTATATTGGGAAGGTTTTATTATGTTTAATGTTTAATAATAATAATAATAATAATAATAATAATAATAATAATAATTTATTTATTATTCTTTATACCCTGCCCATCTGGCTGGGTCTCCCCAGCCACTCTGGGTGGCTTCCAACAAAGTATTAAAATACAGTAGTCTGTTAAACATTAAAAGCTTCCCTAAAGAGGGCTGCCTTCTGATGTCTTCTAAAAGTCTGGTAGTTGTTCTTCTCTTTGACATCTGGTAGGATGACATTCCACAGGGTGGGCACCACTACCAAGAAGGCCCTCTGCCTGGTTCCCTTTAACTTGGCTTCTCGCAGTGAAGGAACCGCCAGAAGGCCCTCGGCGCTGGACCTCAGTGTCCGGGCAGAACGATGGGGGTGGAGATGCTCCTTCAGGTATACTGGACTGAGGCCGTTTGTTTTCATATATGTTGGAAGCTGTCCAGAGTGGCTGGGGCGACCCAGTAAGATGTGTGGGGTATAAATAGTAAAATTATCCTTATGGAATGGGATGTCCCTTTTTTTCATTGGAGAAATGTTGGAGGTTATGGCATGAGTATGCAATACTATGAAATCCCAGCATTTAATACCTTTCTTGAGAAATTGTAACAGATCCCCCCCCCTTAAATCTGGAAAGGCTGTCTTGAAGAAAATGTGAGGACTGCTGCTTCTTTCTAGCCAAATTTTCTTGAGTTTTGATTTCTATGTCAAAACATGCATGGAGAGAACCTTTTTTTTGAACAACATATCTCTTCCTAGAGCCTTAAAAACCATTCATAGGGGCAGCAGATCTTTGGCACAGGTTTGACAAACACTAAGACAAAGCAGATAGACAAAATGTTGAGCAGGAGGAGTTGAAAGATTACTGGGAAGTTGAGCGGGGGAATCAGTGAGCTTTCAACTAAAAACAAAGCATTGAAACAAAAAAAAAGTTGCTGTTTTGTCTCAGCTCTGTGTATTTCATTTGGTACCACCTTTCTTTATATATCCACCATCTGTCTCTAACTGCATTCCCCTTCTCTCTGGGGAGGAGATAATCAGGCTTGAGGATACTGGGATGGTGGTCATGGCAGAAAATATGGATAGGGTGGAATGCACGCCCAGGGCTGCTGGCTGTGTAGGTGCCAGAAGAGCCACAGGGTGACTGATTTAATTACTGAATGTTTGGAAACAATGCAGAATGTGACAGAAGGAGTGCATCTGCCAAACCGAGCAGAGTATTGATCTCTCAAACTGCATTTCATTTGGGTTGAAAAACAATATGTCTCGCATTGGCTTTGAAACCGGAATGAGCAACCATGAGCCATAGCAACCCACAGCTTCTGAAATCTCAAAGCAACTAACTTGCACTCAGCAGGGAACGGTGTAACAACCAAAGGGGAAAAGTGCAAGGATGTGGGGTGATGTAAAGAAATAGCACTGATAAGCTGATTGTAGCAGAAGTTGCTCAGCATCACAAACTCCCTGGGCTTGTCCTACCTGGCCTGTTCACTTTGGGAGGCAGAGCAGCAGGCACAGTGCTCCCAGCACAAACCAGAGTATGTGGAAGCTACAGTAGCTGATCAGAACACATGGTATGAATGCAATCGACCACATGGACAAATGGTGATGTGGTGTAGACCTAAAAATATGCTGTAACTGACAATAGGCTCATCCCTTGTCCTTTGTCTTCTTCCGTTTGTCCTTTGCTTTCTACGCATGACGTAACACAAAATGAGAGAAACAACCATCCTTTACAACCTTAAATTTATCATGAGAAGTCAGCTATGTCCTGTATGTCATGGTTATGGAGATCACACAACACTGACATTGTTGCTGCTGCTGTCTAATAACAGGGAACATTCCTCAGAACCAGGAAAATATACTAGACACACCACTCTCATTTCACAGAAGCTGCTTAGAAGGTACCTGCACATTTTGTGTCATTGCTTCCTTTCTAGGAGGACTAGAGACTTACTTGATAATAAGCTCAGTGCCTGGAGAACGTGCCATGGGGCACCACTAGAAGCCTTCATGGGTACTGGGTTGCAGGCCCCTGGCTAAGCATTATGTGCAAAGTCAGCCAATAAGTTCTGTGTGTATGAACAGCTCATCACCTATGAGGAAACCTCATTGATGGACCTCAGAAGACTTTAAAATCCTGCCTTCAAACCCAAACTCCTAAGTATGTTAAACTAAAACCAATTTAATAGAAGTGTTTGCTTGTTGAGCCATTATCAAAGTGCGGTTATTCCTGACTGAAGCCTTATTCAAATGTATTGGATATGTTCAGGACATGTCAGGACTATTGAAATATTTACATTGGTAATGAAGCTGATTGGTATGCAAACTCAGATTTAATATAGTTGAATATAGTACCTTCTCTTTGCTGCTTTTCATCATTTTCTTGCAGCTTTTCTCTAGACAAGTCAAGACCACGAGAGAATAGGGGCTGAAATCCCAAACCCTGACCTTGTGAACAAAGCAACAAAGGTTTATAGTATGCCACTTTGGGGGAGCAATGAAGTCAACTTGTCTATCTGCACTACAACTGACTCTAATATTGAAATAATACTAGCCCAGAGAGATAAAGTTTTTGGTGTGGTGCACCACAGCTGTTGGGTTTAACAGTCCTAACACATTCTGCGGGGCATATGTGCAAGCATATGCCTGTGTAGGTGAGGCAGCTTTTGAAGCAGATGTTCTCTTAAGATGAGGCTTATCACATGGGAAACATTTTGTGCCATCACAGAAGTGATCCTCCAAAATAGGGTATTTTCATAGTGTAGATAGCTGTATATGTCAGACCTCATTCACAAACATCACTAAGTAGCAAACACAAAGCAATGTTAGATTCAGGCATTTTTCAAAAGAGAGTGCTGAAAAGTCTGGTTTCTCTAATGCTTAAAAAAGAGTGCATATTCCTGTAATAGAGGGATTATCCACACTTATCTTTCCTCCGTACTTTCCAGGTGCAGTCCGCACTTTAAAACTCTGTGTTTGAGCACCCCCCACTTCAGAGCTTTCCTTGTGAAAACCTGCTCCTTAAAACTGAATTGGAGAAAACAGCAATCTGCAGAAAACCTGAATTGCCATTTGCTCCAATTCAGCTTTAAAAAGCAGGTTTTCATAGGGAAAGCTCCAGAGCCAGGAGGATGATGCTTGGACACAGAGCTTTAGAGCATGGACCTCTGCCTGGAAAGAGTGGGGCAAAATGTAAGTGTGGATAAGCCCTTGCTGGAATCTGGCTTCTTTGTACCACATTTAAACCCAGAGCCTATTTAAAACCATATAAATATGCAAACTGGTCTGCAGTTCATGTCGGTGCTTTCTGGACATTGCTTACTGTCCCGTTGCTACTTTGAGTTTGGACAGTTCAAGGAATGTTCCTGCTGAATCCATTCAAACTCACTTTTTAGGAAAGCGTGCCGACTTCTGGCTTAAGGCCCCTGTTTGTCTTTTTCCAACAAGCATTTGAAAGCCCCTCAATGCAGCAGTGGGATAATAAACAGTTGTTCAAGAGAGAATATTGGAAGAAACTACAGCTCAGTCAACATATTAAAATGGATTTTTAATGGCCGCCGGGTTTAAATTTGGCACAAAGAAGACAATAAAACACAAATACAGGGATGGGTGCTCCTTGTCAAGTGTTACAGACTCTAGACATTAAGCCCTCCATCAGGGAAAATCACCAGATTCTAGCATCCATTAGTATCAGCTACCCTGGAATTATTATGTTTCTTTTGAATAAGGCAATAAAGCTGAGAAATTAGATCCTTTTTTTTTGTGAAGTGGAAAGCACTCTTTTAAAATAATGTTGGCACTCTGTGTATGTCAAGCTGCTAATTACCGACATGGCCACAAGTGAAAATCCTGTGTTTATGGGAGTGATGCCTCCAGCAGTTTATTTTGCAAAGAAGCATCTTTAATTAGGCCTGAGTACCACTTGATTCATTTTATTTGTCTAGCCTGCTGAAGCGAAATGGATGCTAGACTGGATGAACCCAGGTGCTCCAGCAAAATAAAACACTGGCAAAATGATGTTAACTGAGATAGGCTTCACAAACCACTTTTATGCCTCCCCTCTCCACACTGCTCACCAAGAAGGGGAAACCAGTGGCCCTCCAAGCCTCTATGTCTGGCCCTAGGATTCATACTGTGCTTTTGCCTGGCTAGTATGTCCTTTTGAACTGTGTTAAGGATTCTTGCATCCTTGCTCTACCCTTAGGGTAACACATGAATAGGGCTAGTGGTGGCAGCCAATTTCCAGAATTAAAGACCGACTGACAACACATGTGTCTGTCTGCTCAGAACTAGGTCCTATTTTCAATGGGTCTACTAACTTCGAAAGCACGTCAAAGTGCAAGTAGATAAATAGGTACCGCTCCGGGGGGAAGGTAAACGGCGTTTCCGTGTGCTGCTCTGGTTTGCCAGAAGCAGCTTAGTCATGCTGGCCACATGACCCGGAAGCTGTACGCCGGCTCCCTCGGCCACTAAAGCGAGATGAGCGCCACAACCCCAGAGTCGGTCACAACTGGACCTAATGGTCAGGGGTCCCTTTACCTACTAACTACTGCGTGAATGGATATAGGATTGCAGTCTCAGTTTTTCCTTCACTCTTCCCCCTGGTGTATGTTAACTCATCTGTTCAGGGCTTGTAATCTTTCTGCTTGGGATAACCCAACTATCCCAAGCTCACCATACACCAGTGTGGTCATTTCTGTATGTTGCAGAATACTAAGGTCTAACTAAGGCTGGTCTTCTAGTTTCTGAGATTTTTGGCTGATACATGTGAAACACTTGCAATTCAAGTATTCTTAAAATCAGGGGCAAATTAGCTTGAATGGCTTTTTATCCCACTTGATTCTACGGAAACACATCCAACCACATTCTTTCCAACAAGCACCAGGCACTCCAACGTTAGTAAATGCAAGGACTCCCTAACTGCTTTCCTTGTATTGTGAAGTTATTCAGCTGCAAATTGACATTCCATAGCAGTCATTCAATTGCCTTCCTATAGCTGTAATTATCTCATAGGTTGTCACTGGTTGCTTATTTGCCGTCTGCTGTAATTACCTAATAGACACTCGTGAAAGTGGAGTTATTACAGATGGGGAAAGAGGGCTGCCAGCTGCTGCCCCAGAGAGGGGGTCTGTTGCTTTTAACAAATCTGGAACCGACACAATGTGCAGCAGCTGCTTCTAGAATTCACGGAGAGCTCAGTTGCTCCAGTTGCTGGTCTCCCATTTAACCCTAGCTACAGCCATTGTCTTTCCCTTCAAAGCTGAATGCTCAAAGTGGGTGAGGCTTGTTTCAGAAGCCAAGTCAAATGCCACTGAGGTCTCCCAGTCACCAGTGTTTCCATCCATATAATAGCAGATACCTGGAGAGCTTTTCACTTGGACCCTTCTTATGGGTGGGTTCTTCTGCTTCAGAAGCTTCTAGTTTTCCTGATGCATCTTCCTTTTGCTTGGGCAATCCCACTTTCAGTGAGCTTTTCTTCCACATTGTCTACAAATGGCATTTGGTCCCAGATTCCCTTGGGGGAGTTTCTCCTCCTCCTCTAAGACTTGATTGATTGATTGTATCCAAGCCTTTGCCAGCTGCTGAGCCAACCCTGTGGAAAGTTGTACCTGGAAGACTACTGCTGTCATAAAATAGCCCTGCTAGAGCTGGGAATTTTAGGGAAACACTCATCTCTGCTTTAGCATTCTGTACTCTAAATTTAACATTGCTTTATGTAAAATGGCAACCAGGAGAACATTTTCTGTTGTGGCATCCTTATTATGGAACCACCTCACCACTGGCACCAACATTGGTGACATTTTCATGCTTATTAAAAGTGCACTTATGCGCCGAGGCTTGTATTGGTGCTTAATTCCAGTAAATTATGTTAATTTTGAACCCTACTTGGTTTATCAGCTGCATTTTATTTTTTATTCTGATTTTTAAGTTTTAACATGGTTTTATGAATTTCTTGAGACTCACCATCTTGAGACTTAAGTCCTGTGGGGGAGGAGGGCCTGTGGTTCTCCAGATGTTCTTCCAGCAGCCCCAAGCAGCATGGCCAATGATCAGGGATGATAGGCACAGTGTCCCCATCCATGATGTAAGTCAAGTTCTCCTCATTTCTGTACTGGTACTTACATAGGTAAACATGGAAGCCTGCTGTCCCTAGTAGGTAGTATAGACATTAGTTGCTAGAGATCTCCCTTACAGCAGACACTTTGCCCTTCTTCACCTTTTGCATGCTCTCTTGCTCTCTCTGATGGCAAAGCTTTTCTCTGATGAGTGACAATGGTGCACTCAACAGACAGGGACAAGCAGGACAGGGAAATCCAACCATCACTATTTTTAGTGGGTGAATAAGGAGGAAGTCACTACAGGCAGAGGGAGGCTTGATCATATGCACTCCATGTAAAAGAGGGTAACGTGAATCATTTTAAGAATTTAAAGTGATTAAATCATTTAGATTTGTAACTTTTCTTGATGTTTTTATTTACAAGGACTAGGGTGGCAGATGGCATGGTAGAAACTGAATTGAGGAAAGGGAAGGTAGAAAGACTGGGAATCAGAAAATAGTATCCAAAAGTTACAGCAGAAGACAGAAAAATTATAGTGAAGTTCCTCCATCTCCTAAACACGTTTTGTGATTTTAGCAGCTATGAACAGTGACCAAATGGTTTTTTATTGGATTTCCATTCTATATTTAACTTTAGTGAGCTTCCCTGATATGTGCATATTGAAGGGCAGGGGGGAAATCTAGTAAAATAAAATAAGTGAATGGCAATCAATTTTCAGAGAATGCACATAATTTTCTTCAGTGCTTCATTGAACCAGAGTGAAATACTTTGATCACCCGAACTGTTAAACCGCCTGTTATAGCCTCTGCCTGTTTCCCAAGAGTCCGCCATTCCAACTCAGTTAAAGGAGATCATCCTTCTCTGAGTGTATCAAAAACAGGCAAACACACACATTTCTGATCCTTTAAAACCCAGTGCTTTGTTATACTGAGACTTTTCAATAATGTATGAAAAGAAAACCATTTCATGGATAATAAAGCAGGACTGGCAAGGAAAAAAACCTCCACAAAAAAAATCTTTGAGCTGAGCAACTCACTGTGAAAGGAGAATCAATGTAGCGTTGACAAACCTCTCAGGCCTGCATTGATCCAGGCCCAAATCTCTCTCTAGCGCTTAGAGGAAATAACACTCCAGATTAAGAAAGGGTTTTTTCCCTTTTGTTGTAGATTTTAGGAAGTTGCCTTCCTCTCCCAGAGGAAGACTCTAGGGAGGACTCAGACTGTGTTGCAGGGCAGAAACTGGGTTACTAGATGTTCTGCTTTAGAGAGGCTAATTTGCAGGCCAGGTGTTGTTTTTTTTGTGCACTTTAGGGGCTTTGTTGTATATGCTCCAACTACCCTGCAAATGCCGGGATCGTCAGGAAAACAGCTTCTCACTTTTTCAAACAGTGTCCTGAATTGCCAAGGGGCCTTCTCTTCCTGTTTGTTGCTATTATTGGTTTCTACTGATTTATTGGTTTGCTTGTATGGGATATTTTGTTTTTTTTAATGTTTGTTGTGTTTTTATATATGCTGTAAGTCACCCAGAGTGGCTGGGGAAACCCAGCCAGATCGGTGGGATATAAATTGTTGTTGTTGTTGTTGTTGTTGTTCAGTACAGCGTTTCAACGTGTTTCTGGAAATTCAGTATGTGTCCCTTTAACACATTTCTTAGATCTATATCCCCTCGCTCCCTTCCCCCACTCAAAATGGCGTCACTTCCTGTTTTACATATGCAAGCTCCAGGTCACTTGAATGCCCCTAAAAAAAGTTTTCCACTGTTCCCCCACTCCTTGGTCAGTCTGTCTCCCAAAAAGAAAGTGGAGAGTGGGAGAGCGAAGGGGGAGTGGCCTGTCCACCCATGGCTTCAAAGAGCACTGAGGGGTCATGGGCGCTGAAGAGAAGCTCATTTGGCTCCAGCTTGCTTCATTGCACCACTGCATCTGGGTCCCTGGGTCCCAGCCTCTGAGGTGGTGGCACAGCAGTGGCAGCAGGGACGGAAGGAGACTGATATAGAATATGTCCCTATTTTCATCTGAAGAATGTGTGTGACTGAGGTGACCATGAGAGACTCTACTTCAATGCTGGGGGCCAACTCTGCAGTCCTTCAGTCTTCTTTATCTGGCCCTCAGGACTTTCCCCCTCAAGTCTCATCCCTCCCTGGACCTGCTCTGCCCCCTCAGGTGTTTTTTGCTTGGCCGAAAGCCTTGACCTGTGATAATGCCTCTTGCTTGCCCAAATGAAGAAGTGGAAGTGGGGGCGAAGGAGCCCCTGGTTTTTGTGTGCCTGGAATGTAGCGTACTGTACCAAAACCACCTCTATTGCCTCCTGCACTTTTGTCTCTGGTCCCTCAGAAGGATATCCATGACCGAACGCACCCTGAGGCCGAAAAGAAACCAAGTTATGTTGCTTGCCCTGCCACACAAGCAGCTTGTCAAATTAGAAGCAGAGAGCTGCTAAAGAGAGATCATTAAGTGAAGATATTAGTATGCAGCGTGTCTTCAGTATACTACAAACTCTCACAGTTGAAGTCTTGCAGTTTAACAGTTTGGAGTTAATTATGCATTGCATGCGAACATGTGAAATGAAATCTCAGCTGCCTGCTTCCTCACTGCAAAGCAGTTGGGGGGCAATTGCAAGGGAGTAGTCATGGGAACCAGAGCAGTGGGAACTTCCAACCAAGTTCAGGTTGTCATGCAAGACTCCTTTGTAGGGATATACTTGACCCCATGGCTATGGACAAAGCCCACATTTAAACAGGGCTGCCATACATCCGGATTTCCCCAAACATTCCCGGGATTTCAAAGGCGGAATTGATGTCCAGGAGGAATTTCCAAAAGGTGGCACTTTGTCCTGGATCTTAGACAAGAAATTGTGGGGTGGGGTTTTTGGGGGGCTTTTTTGAAATATGGCAACCCTAATTTAAAGCACGCACCCCACTCCCGACCCAAAAATCATGCGAACTGTAGTTTACCCTTCACATAACTGCAATTCCCAGCACTCTTAACAAACTACAGCTCCTACAATCAGGGGTGGGGAGTGTGCTTCAAATGCATTGTGTGTACCCAGCCCCAAACAGTTTCAACACATGTTGCCTGCAAAGGTATGTAGTGCGGGGGCAGCCAATGTCGTTGGACCCCTGCTTCCATCTTCCCCAGCTAGCTGCAGACACAGGTTCTCCACCCCTGTCATAGTATGTCTGTTTTAGTTCCACACAGTACTCACAACCTACCACAGGCATAGTCTAGGGATGGGCATTTACACGTCACTGAAAAAGAGGACAGGAGAGGACACTAATTTGGATAAGCTGCTTGATTGCAAGTATATATGTATAGATGCAATTTTCTAAATTATTACAATTTAAATAAAAATGCATCTTGCAACTATTACTATTACTATTAATATATACCCCACCATTTCCCCTGATGGGACCCTGTCCTTGTGAGGAAGACCTTGGTCAGGTGCCTGGGTGCCTGCTCATCCTGCTGTCCAGGTGCTAACTTCAAGAATCCTGCTCTTCCTACTTCTACCTTTAAACCAGACTTGGATCTGGCAGGCCTTCAAAAACAACCCTGTCCTCTGCAATGTAGGACACGTGGTCACCTTGCCTATCAAGTAAAAAAGAACTGGGCACCCCCAATCAGTGTCACCCAACTGGAACAATACTGGGGAGCGGGAAAACAGGCTACCAGAGAACGCAATGCATTGAGGTTTTGTAGCCATTGCTTATTATTTCAGGTTCACTTCTTTGCAGGTCACTCGTTCTTTTCAGTATCTACACTATTAAGAAACAAGTGACAGCTCACTTCAGTAGAGCACGAGACTCTTAATCTCAAGGTTATGAGTTTGAGCCCCATGTTGAGTTAAAGATTCTTGCATTGCAGAGGGGTGGACTAGATGACCCTTGTGCCCCTTGCAACTCTACAAGTCTGTGATTCTGTGAAAGCCACAGCTCATATGCAAGCCTGTTCCTCTCCCCTTCTATCCAATTCCATAGAGACGAGATTTAGCACTGTTGTATCTTTTAAAGAGACTTGCAGTGTATTGCACTCAAGTTAAAATGAGAGTAGTGACTCAAATTTCCCTGATGGTACATAAAAGCCCCTAGAGAAGCCAGAAATCACGAGACTTGTCATTAAAATGTCAAGGACCCAACATTCACTTTTCTCAAAGGGTATAAAGCTTTGGAATGTTGTGGGAAAGTGCTGGGTACATGGCAATATTCAGCTTTAAGCATCTCTCTCATCATGTCAGGAGGGATCATCAATATGGAATTTTTAGGAACATGCAAATGAGCAAGGTATTTGATTCCCAGTGGCTTCTTTTCGCAGATCTTTCACAGACCTGCTTTGATAGTTTGCCAGCATGCTCAGCAGGAATTACTTCCAAAAGCAGTCCACCTATGTTACAAACATCCTCCCATACCATCATCTTTATAATCTTGACAATAGATTGAAGACACATTGCAATAATTACGTGTGTCATTTATATTTTTGGAAGGGGGGGGATTTTGTTCCGCTTTCTTGATTACTGAGATTTTCTGCTCCCCACCAAATCCGCAAGCATTGGGTGTACACACATGGGTGGCGCTGTGGTCTAAACCACTGAGACTCTTGGGCTTGCCGATCAGAAGCTCAGCAGTTCAAATCCCCACAATGGGGTGAGGTCCCATTGCTCCTTCCCAGCTCCTGCCAATCTAGCAGTTCAAAAGCACGCCAGTGCAAGTAGATAAATAGGTACTGCTGCAGTGGGAAGGTAAACAGTGTTTCCGTGCGCTCTGGTTTCCGTCGCGGTGTCCCGTTGCACCAGGAGCGGTTCAGTCATGCTGGCCACATGACCCGGAAAACTGTCTGCGGACAAACGCCAGTTCCCTCGGTCTGAAAGTGAGATGAGAGCCTCAACCCCATAGTCACCTTTGGCTGGACTTAACCGTCCAGGGGTCCTTTTTACCTTTGCACATGGGTGTATACACATTTGTGCAACGCCATAACCTTCCACTGCAAAGAGGTTCTAGCATTTTGCTCTTTTATAGGTTTGAAGAGAAGGGAGAAATAAGCAGAGTGAGCCACACAACTAAGGCCCAGTAGAGATGAAGGCAACGATTAATATGTCTCTTCTCAGAGGACTCTTTCCGAGGACTGAAGAAGCAGTTAAGTGCTGTAGTGTGTTCAGGCAAGTGGTTCTCACAAGCATGGAGTGGGCCTGTAGGGGGCTGGGGTGGATAAGAGGTTCACAATCCTCTGGCAGGCAGAGTCATTATTATCACATCTCTTCCTGCACATGAATTTATTGTTGTAATCCCCGAAAGAGTTATGATCGTTTGTTAAGTAGCAATTCAAAGGGGTTGGAGCATCTCCCCTATGAGGAAATATTATAACATTTGGGCCTTTTTGGTTTACGAAAAAAGGCAGCTAAGGGGATACATGGTAGAGATTTATATGATTAGGCATGGCTGTGAGCTCTTTTAGTTCATACTATTTGCTTCTTTTGTCTGCCTGCCACTTTTATTAATATATTTTTATTGCTTTATTTGTGAGCTTGTTTTTAAAACAAAACAGGAGTTTCAAAACTGACAGGTGGGCTATCAAATATTTTATTTAAAAACCAACAAACCCTGTACAGAAATTCATGCTCCAGTAGAAACAATTGATCCAGGAATAATGAGTCTATGCTTTCAGAGAGGAATTTTCTTTCTCAGGAAGTTCTGGATTTAACAAAGTCCAGAATGCCTGGAGTGCTCTCTGCTGGCACCAGGAAGAAAATGCATCTCTGTATGTTGTTTCATCCTAAAGGGTATCTCCATGAAAACTTATGCCATAATAAACATATTAGATTTAAAGGTGCCACAAGGCTTCGTTGGTTTTGCTCAAAAACAGTTAATCTTAGCTGTCTACATATGTTGTACTCCAACCATCACACAAACATCCGTGTACACACAAATACACACACCTCCCAGTCTTAATCTGAGAGCTTAATCTGAGAATTTAGTTCCCAGATAATACTTGAAATAGTTTCTAAATATTCTGAGCCAAGCTTCCACTTCAGAGTTGAAAAACTAATCAACAAAATGCACACAATAAAAATGAGAATGAAAAAAACTATACAAAATTCTCAAGGCTGCCAAGAAGCAGTTGTTTCAGGAGAGCCACATTCCTGCAAAACAAACAGTATCTTTTAAACTACAAGTCCACAAAAATAGATGCTACCACTCTGGTGCAACCCAAATATACTAATCTTTTACCTCATGCATCTGATGAAACTCACTCTAGTCCATGACTCTAGTTCATGCCACATTAAACTGGTCTTTAAGGTGTCACAAGACTTCATTTTTGCCAAATATAAAGGAAGATTACTTTAAGAACAAAAATCCAACAAGAACCAATAAAAGATTTCAAAATTTCCCTTCTATGTTCTAGTGGTGCTTCTTCCAGAAATCCTCCACTATGTAGCTGAAAGTTTGCGAAGACAGCTCTCAAACTCTCAGGGTTGGTACCTCAATGATGGAATGTGCTTGGAAGTCAACTGACATTTCATTGCCAGGTTTAAACCTTCCTGTTTAGTCAGGTATTCGTGGAATGGCTATTCCAGTCTATTGCTGCAACCAGTGTGCCGTGGGCAACCAGACCTCTTTGGTTAGCCTAACAGGACATAATAGGACCAGCTCATCCCCAATCAACTGGCATTATTAGGAGGCATTACGGCCTCTCTACATGGAGATTTATCATCCATCGTATCTACACCTGGATGGGAATGGGTAAAGGTGAAAGTCAGAAAAGTTCATCCAGGCCCTCTTTCCGCCATGGCAAGAGGCAGAGAATATACACAGCCCTGATAATGCTAGCACCTGCCTGGAGAAGTCTCTTGCATACTGGTGTGTCCAGTTCTGTCATTGCCTGTAATATTTTACACTACACTAGCAGCCAAAAGGAAGGGAGAGATCTGTACATGTATGTGTAATAAAAGGAGGAAAAAGATCTGTACATGTAAACTCAAAAGCTGAAAATTCAGAATTTTCCCTACCAAAAGTACCTAGTAAAGCAGCAAGACAAGAGGTGCCTGGCCTTTCCCAGGGGACCAAATTGAGACAACACAACAGAATGGTGAAAGCTCACAAGCCTGGCCACAAAGGTAGCCAGGCTGAACAGGGCATTATGTGATGGAGCAGATGGGTTGGAAGCAGCAGGAGCAGATGGACTGGCAAGACTAAGCCTTGCCCTTCAATTGCAAAGAGAAGAATGCCTTGTGCTTGCTACTTGAGCAACTCACGGCACTGCCCAGCTGGCCCAGAGCCACCTTCAGCAGCAAGCAGTTCAGCATGGCGGTCAGCTGCAAGAGGCGAGTTTGTATAACTCTGTATGGGTAATAGGCAACCGCAAACTGTATTCAATGGCCAGCGTTGTGTTGCTTTTACAGCAGATAAAATGTGCATCCATTTATTTTGAATAAACTAGCTTAATAGTCAAAGCACGCACACACAAAGTGAATGCTTGACTTACCACAGGAAGTCATTTTCTGCAAGGGATGAAGCCTTGGATGGGTTGTCCCTGCCACTCACTCCACTAGGGAAGATTATGCAAAGGGATGGATGGGGTGGCACCCTGAGTTAAGACAGTAGCCAACACTCAGTTCACAAGTGCCATAGCTAACAGAATACTACTCAAGAACAGCAAGGCACCCATCAAAATAGACTAGAGTAGAAATAAGAACAAAAGCATAGTGGGGGGGAGTAAAAACAGTCCCACGGTCCGTTGTTCCTGGCAGGTGTATGTCTCAAGAGACAATGGAGTGTGCTTCTGGAGGTAAAGTCAAACCACTCCCTTAGCTGCACATGATGATTGTGATTGTACCAATTGTACAAGATCTACTCTCCCACAATCAACGTGAACCTGAAAATTATTTTACTACTTAAAAACCCACAGACACTACATTACAGGGACCCCTGGATACTTTTGAGCCAGTGTTGAAAGCAAAACTGTTGCAATGGTGATTGCAAATCACCCGCAAATGCAGGTGAATCAACAAGATAAGCAACCCACTTTGGCAGAAACTCTCAGGACAAATGAACACTAGAAATGAAAAGCTTGTGTTAATGGTTATTGCCTTTAGAAGCCCATCTGAGTTCTCTGTGAAGCTCCTGGAGTCAGGAAACAACGACCATACACTTCCATGAAATCCATAGAATCTAGGAATTTGCCGTGCTGGAGTGTCTTCACTATTGTCTTGAGGTTTTCCATGTGTTTGCTTACTTTAAGTCAAAGAAAATGAAGTCAATACCCAATAATGTTTTCCGGCTAAGTTTCGGATCCACAACCTGCTCAGTGTCCCAAGATCCAAGGATAAAGCATGTACCTAATGGTAATCGGTGGGGTTAGACAACTTTCCTGAAAGCTTTGAAATCAGCCAGTTAACTATGGCAGAAGCGTCTACTGCTAGCTGAAACTTCCATGCCACAGCAAGATATCGCGGTCTCAACAGAATTTGTGCAGTAATCCCCACATTTAAGCTTCTTTCTTTTTCTTTTTCAGGGTCAGGAGGGGACTAATAGAAGGCATAGAGGGAACAGATTGAGGAATAAAGAAGCATCTTCTTGTCCTTGATTCTATTAAATACATATTCCAAGGCTTCTCAAAGGATTTCCTGTCAAAGAAAGAAGCAAATTTACCTTTTATTTTAACTACAGTGGAACCTTGGTTCTCGAACTTAATCCGTTCTGGAAGTCCGTTCAACTCCCAAAACCATTCGAAAACCAAGGCACGGCTTCCAATTGGCTGCAGGAGCTTCCTGCGCTCAAGCAGAAGCAACGTCAGACGTTGAGCTTCCGAAAAACATTCAAAAACCGGAACACTTACTTCCGGGTTTTCAGCGTTCGGGAGCCAATTTGTTCGTCAACTAAGCTGTTTGAGAACCAAGATACTACTGTATACCCTTTCCTTATTATTGAACTAAAGATTCAGGCAGGAAAAAGAAAACAGCATTGAAGTTTTTATCTACCGTCATGGAAAAGCCTTAGCCAACATAGAAATTATAGAGAACTGGAATGCAGGTTCCAGGTGTTTATTAGGTCAATGAACTGAATGAAACCTTGATTTAAAAAACAGAGGCAATCATAATGTTTTGATGGTTATGGCTAAGGCTCATGAGACTTGAGAAAGAACAAGCTCATATGGCTATATGGCTACCATCTAGAAGGAAACCATTCTAACTCCTCATGGATTCATCAGATAATTCTAATTCAATTAGTTCCACAGAGCTAAAGTTTAATTTTTTAAAAAAGTTTTCAAAGTCATTTGTCTCTACCCTAAGGCTCACTGCCCTTATCAGTTGCTGAAGAGGGCGTGTAACTTCTCCACAGTAGTAGCCCTCGGACTCTTTTCGTTTTTCACATCTCATCTGTTTCAGGGTGTAGAGAGGATGATCTGACAGAGTTAACTTCCAAGGACTTCTCCCTTGCTAGATCAATCCAGGGAGCTAAGCCCCTCTTAGCAACCAGACAGAGCTGAGTTTCTCAACCACGTTGAAGTACTGGCATTGCAGAAAGGTGGCTCATATTAGGGATGAGAGGACCCTTCATATTTAGTAGGCTCTGGGAAGGAAGTCATACTGCTGTGGGTGCACTTTACTCCCTGCATCCTGGATTCCCAGCAGATCCCTCTGGGTGGTCTGGAACCTGATGGGCCTTACTGACCCTCGGCAGCTCACCTACCACTTTCAACAGGTCTGCCTGCACCAAGCAGAAACCCCGAACGCTGAGGCAGTCTGGGCTCCCCTTGCCTCCATGGAAGACTCAATTGGCAGAATGGGACTGCTCACTCTTTCACAAGTGGCAAAAATAGAGCGCTGACTTCAATTCCTGTAAATCAGGCATTGCTGAGGTAGCTGACTGTTCATTCAACCTTCACAACAGAAGCAAAAGCAACAGTGACATTCATCTCTCCCTGCATTGCCCCAGAGGGTAGAGGAAGGAAATACAGAGGGCCAATGCCCAAGGTGGCTCTGAATGAGAGAAGGACACCCAAGATCTGCTCTGGGAACTAGGCAGGAAGAAATTAAGGGTGAACTTCAATTTAGGATGTCACTAAATTGCATGATGGTGCCTTCTGGAGCGAGAGAGACAAGCCATCTGAAGATCCCCTCCTCCACAGCAGGAAATAGTACTATTGATGCCGTGAGGCATTATGGGAAGAAACCAGACAACCTTTCATATCAAGTTCTTGGCATTTCATTATGAGACAACATAGATTAGTTTCTCTAACTGCTTTCCATTCTTATACTCTCAAGACTTTGCCAATGACTGTACATAATCTGAATTGTGCATGACACGCTTTTAGTCTGTGTTGTAACACAAGGCCCACATATTTATACTCAGTTGCAAAACAGCGAGTGAAATGTAGGCGGAGGGCACTTGTGCAGAGGAACACAACATGTGTTCATAAATAGAAGAGCTCTCTTCAGTCCCATTTGCAATCAAAGCACAAAGGGGAATTGTCTACTTTAAAGATTTTACTCTTATACAGCACTTTCAAGATACTTCATTTTACATCCATCAAAAGGCTCAGATGTCTTCTGAATATAGTTTAACTGGAAGCATTATTTCTGAAGGAATGTTGAAGATACTCCCATTTTTGTTTACTGTTCCATACCAATAATTGCGTTGTAACTGACCCTCTAAAACAATAGTCCATATTTTCAGGAAGGCTTTTCAGTTTACAAAAGAATACTCCATTTGAAAGATTCTTCCTTTTCTAATTTAATAGAAATAACCAAAACAAGTGGTTTTCAAAACAATTCTTTTTAAAACTGTTCTAAGTACAACTGCTACACCACATTCCAGAGCATTTAACAAGAAATATTTACAGGCTGCTAAATGTATTAAATAATCATGTAAAGGGGAAAAATGCCTTTATTACACACCAGCCAAAAAACACAGGAACTGAACAATTAGAAACGTTAACTTGTTTTTAAAAAATTAAATATTATTCAGAGAATACATTACCACAGAAACAGCACTTTTTTGAAGAATCAGTAAAGTTAACTATGTGCAAAAAGTACCAGTTTTAATTACCAGAAATAATATTGGGAATGGAACCCTTTGATTTGCAGGTTTACATATAAAATTAAAACAGGCTTTCAATTGCACAAATCTTTATAGACCTGTTATATACATCTTTAATGGTATTTTGAACTGAAGAAATGCCCACATCTGCAGGCCTTTTACAAACATGCATCACCTTCCATTTTGAAATTTATGTTCACACTAAGGGGAATGAGAGGTCTATGTTTGCATTTCTTTGTACAAAGTCACAAATCATGTCAAAAGAAAGCACCAGCTCCTCAGCTTTAAAGGTACTCAAATAGAAAGGGGCAAACTGCATTTTTAAATTGTAAATCAGTTACTAAGTTAAGAACCAAAACAGCGTTTTATCAAAGCTATTTTGATTCAGACACGTTTTAAAAGAAGAGAGAGGGACAAATAGGCAAAAACCACAAAAGCTACAATGGATGGAGTTACTGCACGTGCAACTTTGGAAAGGAAAAGTGATGGCCATATCTGACATCACAAGTCTTATGCATTAGTCTGAAATATGTCTATTTAAATTGTGGCATATAAAGTTTTTAAAAAAGTACCTCCGTTATTTACTCAAACACCTACTTTTTAAAAAAATATGTTAACTTTTCCCCAATTTTTAAAATAAAATGCCACACTATTAACTGCACACTTTATTATTTTTTTAAAAGCTAGACTTGGGTGATACACATACAAACTCTCCTATAAAACCACTACCCAAAGGAAAAGGATTCCTGCCATGCTAAAGAGGCAACAGACAAAGCAGTCTTATTGCTTTTTCCTAGGAAAAGGAGGGGAAAAAGGAAAAAAGAAAAAGCCTACAACCAGTACATTACATACTCAACTTCAACATACTGTTGCCATTACCTACACTTCAATAGGACTGGCGAAGGAAACTAAGTTATACAACAGAACGGCAAATTGGGGTGATTCATTAAAAAATATTGGTTGGTTGCAGTGGCTTGCAGAAATGTTTATAAAACATTCCACTTATCTATCCAGTGCTCAGTATGCCGACAGTCAATGCCACATCAAGTAGTATTAATGGGAATCTTTTCACATGAAAAAAAAGGCTATCTACATTTAACAGCATTTCTACTTTTAAAAGCTAGCGCGGGGAAACACCCTTTTTTGGATAGTAATTCAGCCTTAATAGTATATGGTAGGACACTTAATTCCAGGGCACAGTTAAGTAAGACCTGAACATACTTAGCTGGTTAAACTAACACTAATTACTAGTAATTACATGGCAGGGGACCTGCTGAGGTAATTGAGAAGTCCACAGTCAGCACGCTGCATACTTGTCGTCCTTCCTGTTTCAAAGCAAACTGCCTTTTTTCTTCTTTGGATTAACTTAAACTTTCAGAACATATACAACCAACAGGAGAGATTTGAATTATTATTATTATTTTACAGGAACATTTAAAATCAGAGCGCAAGAGTCAAATTAAGTGACAAGAGTATCTTGGGACCATTTGGAACCATAACACAGTTAAGTTATATTGTAATTATGCAGCACAGGTAAATCCATATCGCATGCAAGTGAAGCTCCACTATTCATTTCAAACCAGATACAAAAGTGTGTTCTCAATCCCAGTATAGCTCAGTTATTGCACAAACATCCATGGACTGCCAAATGCAGGTTGATCTTGAATGCACATTAAACATACAAGGTGGCAGGAAATTTACTCTGGCTTAACAAATCTTGCGAACACTAAGAAAAGTACACAATCTAAAAATGGGGCACAAAACGTATTTGTCTACTTCCTGCATCCTTCAGGAATACATCCTAGTGATTTGTAAAATTTGTGTAGAACTTTCTGATCTACTACATTCCAAGCAGATAATCAAAGGGAAAGAGCAACCCAAAAACCAACGTGTATGAAAAAAGCTATTTATTCATTCTTTTGTAAATAATAAATCCTTACAACTGCAGAACACTACCATTCTCTATCTGCACTGAACTTTGCAAAGTTGCAAGACTGCAAAAAAGTCAAACGATTGCCAAATGCCACCAGCACCAGCAAAGCAGGTTCCTGTATATAGTTTAGTTACATTCCTCAAAAGAACGGGTCTTCTACTTTTACATGTAGCATGGAAATATGGGTGATTAGCCTAAGAGTTCTGAAAAGAAAGTATGCTGACAAAATTGCAGCTTTCAGGTAATATGGAAAGCCAGGTTGTCAAAATGTTCTTCAAAGTACAGGAAAAATATAGATGCCATGGAAACTACAAAATACATAAATTTTAAGATTCATGGCGCATATTCCATTGCAAATTGGGGCGCTAGAAAATACAGTGTATGTTATTAAGTACTTTGCTCTATACTGCCTTACTGACATGCAGCGGTTTTACCAAAATGTCAGTTAAAAGCGCATCTACTAAACTTGTGGGAGCTTGTGAGAAAGTCAACACATTAACAGATGGAACAAGCTCTCACTTTTTACATATTATCACTTCAACTGAGCATAGATGGTAACATTCAAGCCCATCTGTGCCGGTTTTTTCCACATAAGAACTTCCTTGCTCCATGACCTTGTTCAAAGATTTTCTTTTAATTTTTTGTGCTGTGTGTGTCTGTGGTAGGCGACCCAATGTACTGAAAAACATGACAGCCCAGTTTCAATGTTACCCTCGATGAATGGAAAAGACATCAACCTAGGACTTGCTTCTACTGTTACAGCTGACCTTCCATCAGCAAAAGGAATGTTTGACCAAGTTATTAAAGAGGGCAATGATAATTATATTCAGATACAGACAATTTAGAATTAGTTAGGCAAAAACCTTTGGAAAACACCTTGTAAATCCAAAAGTTCTGTTGGATGCTCCTACTCTAAATGCAATGTTAATGATGATCCAAAAAAGTGAATCAAAGCCATAAAGTATCTTTTAACTACTTTCCCCAGTTACAGATCCAGTTACATCCTGTCTGCACACAGAAAATGAAAACACACATTTTTATTAAAATTCTCTGCATCAATGAGACAACACATTGTGCAATAGAATCTATTCATCAATTCCTTTATATGCTGTGAACCATTTCCCATGATGAATTTACTCAGTGTTACAAAAATTTACATTTTGGTCACCATTGTATGGTCTGCATTTTTGAAACTGTCGCAAAAATATGCTGTACAGGGGCAGGGCCGTAGCTAGGGGATGGTGAGGTGGGGCCCCACCAGGGGCGCAGGCGAGGGGGGTGTAAAAGTGGCTGCTGAGATCTTCCGCCAGGCAACCTGTCCAGCCAGCGCTCCCTGCCCAAAGCTCAGACGCGGCGGGGAAGAGGGTGTGCTGGGCAGCGGCTGCTCTCGGCTGCCCCCTTGCCCCTCCTGGCAGCTGGGCAGTCTGGTGGGGGAGCCTGCGCATGCCCCAAACGCCCCATCCCGTTTGGCCATGAGGCGCCGGCTCTGCCTCTCCCAGACCTCACTCAGGGTCATGGCTGGGAAGGTCCACCAGCCTCAGCCCCTGACACTGCCTGGCCCACCTCACTGCCTGCGCCCCTGCCTCTCCGGGCGCGGGGGAGAGCCGCCAGCTTCAAAGCCTGCCTACTCCAGAGTCACTTCTCTCTCTCTCTCTCTCCTTTCGCACACCCTCCCTCAAGGGTGCCAACTTGAATAAAATATATGGGGGGGCAGGTAAGCACCGCCCTGTAAAATCGACATGCACACTAACTTAATGACAATGCTCATTAACTGGGGGGCAGGGGAACCTCCTCAAATATTTTAAGGGAAGGTCAAAGAACCTTGGCCCCAAGGAGTTGGCTCCCATGCCCTTCTCCCTATTAAAGTGAAGTGCTCCCCACTTTATGTGATTTCACTTATGCAGGCAGGGGCCCGGAACATAACCTGTGCGTAAGTAGGGAGATGGCTATATACCGTCATCTAGGTCGGCCTTCCCCATCTTGGTGTCCTCCTTCAATCAGAATTAATTACAAAAAAGAATGGGTGCAGGGTTGGGGTTGGAGGAGAGGCAGAAAGAAGAGCTAATTTGTTCATGGCTAGGGAGCGCAATCTGGACGGTTCTGCCAGGGGCGCAAGATCACCTAATTTCGGCTCTGTACAAGGGCTTGAAATTGTATCCTCTAGTGCTGTTCAATACAAACCAGATAGGGAATTTTACCTGTTTGACAGAAGATTACAATAACACAGCAATATTTCTGCTCTCGGTGTTTCCACTGAGGCAGAACTGAAGAGCTTCCTTACATGCAGATTACCACAATTGGGGCTGGCCCATTTTCATCACCTACCCAGAAATCACTTGTCTGATACACTGGTCCATGCAAATTTTCTGTTTTAAGGGTGAACAACTAACTCTGTCTCAATAGACTCTTTTCTTGTCATTTAAGCTGCTTCTGAAGAAAACTCTGAGTAGCTCTAACGGAATAATAAAAGAACATCAAACTATGAACTCAGTTTTAGAAATAAACAACATATTACAAATCTGTTCTTGATTAGGAACATTAGTAAGAATACATATTAGCTTAAAAACAGACTAGCAAATGTTGCTGTCTGAAAGGATTTACAATACCACTATTTACAAATAAGACAGAGTGAATACAGAAAATTTTACACATTTGGTAGTTGACAAAGTTACTGTTTGCTGATAGTGGTCTATCAGAAACTGATATTAGGGAAGACTGGACAGTCACCAACTATTAACTTCATGGTCTAATTCTGATATTATTAGGATCTATATAACCAGTATTGCAGCCAACATCCTGCCTTTCAAGGGAAGAAAAATAGGATTAATAAATTCCAAGAGGATACTCACTTAAGTATTCTGTGCATAGGACTTCCACTCAAGACCACGAAAAGCATTAACTGCAACCATACTTAATGAAGCACATATGAAGAACTTGCACTCCTGCATTCTCCAATTCAAAATGTTTTAATGATCAAGTCACGATACTTCTATACACAGTCAGTAAAAGGAAGCAGAACCCAGCTATTTGACCCAACGCAGAATATGATACTCGCAATACCACTTAGATGAGACGATGAATAAAAACAATCCAATTCACACCTACGGTTGCATGAAGAGGATCTTGAGGAAGGTTTCTTGCAGTTTAAACTGCTGCCTAGCATGGAAGCAAACATGACTGCCTTGGTCCAGTCTTTCAAAAATGGTTACTAAGTAGTGACAAGAGTTCACTGTTCATACAAATGTTGTGATATAAAACTCGTTTCTTTATCAACATTCATCCCACACACAAATCTGAGAAATGAGGGAGTATTCTCAAGTGAAAAATGAAAATTCAAACACTAAAAACAAAAAAACCGGAACAGAAGTTGAAAGCTTTCCCCCCCTTTTTGACAAGTATGTTTCTGTACAAATGCTTTTTGTATTCTAATACTGTCTGAACACTATCAGCTTCAATAAGATGGCCACTGAAGGCAAGATAATATTCCAGGAACACTTAAATATGTTTCTCTTTTTACAATAGTTTATGTCCGTTTTAATCAGGTTACTTTATATGCACCGGTCTCTCATCCGATTTTAGACGCTTTCTACGCGGCTGTATAAAATCTTCATCGGAGTCATCTGTTATTTCAGCATCGTCCTCTTCTTGCTCAAATTCAGGTAAAGGCTGGAAGGTCCTGTCTGGGTAGATCTCTGTAAGTTTATCTTCAAAGTATAACGCAACTGCCTTCCCTGCCTGTGCTACTTCTGAATCACCCTGAAAAGTAAAAAGATAGTAACACATCACCCATTGGTAATGCACATCCCTTCAGCAAGTGAGCATGGTCTGAAACGCTTACCTTAAAATTAATTTCTTGTGTTTCTGCATAAACTTGAACAACTTTCATCATCTAAAAAGGATACCAGAGTCAAAAAAAAGGAAATTATAATCCCTTCTATAGTCATGAGACCGCACAGGATTGGATGACTAAAGTCAACCATACCAATTTATTTTTAAAATTCAGTGATGTAGAGGTGACTCTCTTCACGAGGTGTTACTGCATTTGCAGTACACGAATCCTAAGCAAGTTATGTTACTGCAGAAACTGATACCAAGCACAGAAGACCAGTATTGTTTGACTCACAGAAAATTTATTCAGCAAACTGATGTGAGAGCTGTGACGTGGAAGTTCGGCAGTCATCTCTTTCATCCAAGTGCCTGAAAATTTCTCCTAAAAAATGGCCTAAGTGATGCAATATTTTTCTGTTGGGTGTTTGTCCACTTTGATAAACAAAATGTAACCACACATAGAAAGTAGTCCTGAACATTTGAGATCATACTGCCGCAATAAAAGAGGCAGACATCCTTCATTGCTGTAGTTTCCTACTGTAGCTGTAACTATTCACCCTTAAGAGCTGAAGCATTTTCCTTCCATAGCAAATGATTCAACTATTCCTTAACATCAGTATGCTCTGAGACACACAGCTCTTCTACCTCACTTGTTTAGCTCAGTTAAAAAGGTCAATTCCCAACTGGTTTCAAGAAGTCTACCATGTGTAGTGACTCATGCCCTTTTTGGCTTTACACTTTTATTGTTCTTATGTCTTGAAATAGAAAGCACAGGCTACTTGAATGCACCATGAAACAAGTGAAATTATAAACTGTAGAACGCCATCAAGATCTGTCTCATTCCCTGTATGTCCACAAACAGTGTACGGTCACACATCGCAGAAGTTTCTAAATTTAGTTTTAAGTGTGGAAACTATGGGTGACATCCAACTTAGAATGAGTAGAGATATCTGCTCACACAACTGGGCTTCTCCTTCCTTTCCTCACCGCTTACAGCCTCTGCTATCCTGCTCTGGAAGGTTGGGCGTAAGAGAAAACAGAAGTCTTCTTGCACAAGTGAATTTCTATTGCACGAGCAGGTAGGCATCTTTAAATGTCTTCCTATGCCAAAATGACCTCCCATGTCCATATTAAGTATTTCCCTATCCATTATTTTATTATTTTTATATTATTTTATGAATTACCCCATTATATAGTTTATAAGTCACATTTTTGTAGGATGTGTGTGTAACAACTTTATGCTTCAGTCTGAGAGTACCGTACTTTAGAAAGTACCATCTATGAAATGCCACATTCCAGACATGCACAATCGTAGATGTTTTGTATTGCTTATATTATATTAATGGATTTTTTGAACTGACATGCAACAGTAAAATGGGCACTCAAGTCGTGTTATTAGCTGGCAGCTCAACAAATAATGAAGCCCAGCAGATTACCTTGTAAGATGAAGGGTCTTCCCAAGCTAATTTGGTTTTGTGTGTAAAAATATCTGAGAGAGGTTTAGAACAGCACTGCAGGATCAGACAAATGATCCATCTAGTCCGCATCTGGTCCTAAGAATAGCTAGTCAGATGTTTTAAGGTATAAGTAAATAAGGCATGGAGGCAACAGCACTCCTCCGCTGCATATCCTCAGACTTTAGTATTCAAAAATATACTGTTCCTAAACATGAAAGCTCCATCCAGCTATGTTGGTTGATCAATGGCTAACCATGAATGTCTAAACCTTTCACACTTTTATTTAAGGTTTATTTACTCTGCACCACCACTTCCCCAAACTGTTTACAGTTCACTTACAAGAGTTTATGTTTTAATGAAGCAAATAATTTATGTGGATATAATATATAAGTGGATATAATTGATTCAATTTATAAGTAAGATTACTTCTAGTTGTAATGGCTTGTTTTGTTTTCCACTGCTTTTAAAGCTTTGCAGTTATCCCTTTAAGTGATTCCCACAAGGAACTTGTCTGGGATAGTTTTATCATTTGGGTCTGCTCAGTTCAGGCAATAATGTGCCAGCATAGGAAGGTTTGCTCTACAGAAAACACAAGCAATCTTCAATCAAAACTTGCAATATATTTAGACAATACACAGATATCAGTCTCTTCCAGACATGATTTGAGCCATCCAAATATCAATTTCACTAGCATGAAATCTGAAAATATGAGAAGCCTAGGAATTGTCTACAGATCACAGAGTGGGCTATCCAAAACTTAAAACAGTGAAAAAAAGCCTATATGCATACATTAATATGCAAGTAAGCACCACTCTGTAATCTGTCTACTATAAGGTAGGCTGACAGATCACATGAATAGGCATTTATATGCTTTGAACCCATTCACAGTAAACGTTCTATGCACAACTGGGGAAGAGCTCAAGACAACTGGGGAAGAGCTCAAGACTCAGTTCTGTGCCCAACCATGTATACATACAACCTATACAGTGGGAGTCCTACATAAATGAACCACAAGTCTCGAACTCCTACAGCAGTTGTAACTAAAATCTACGTGGAAAAGGTGAAGAATGACCCTCGTATATTAACCAGAATGATTCTGCAGGTTGGAAGTTAACATACTTCATTAAACCTTTCACAGTTCTTGAAGATCAGCCGAACATCTGCCACAAAATCTTCAGGTGTCTGGTAGTGCTGGGAATGTTTCTTCTGCAGTTTCTTCTTCACTGTAGATAAATCCATTGGTTTCTTTATTATTTTATAGTAATTTGGTATCTGTTGAGAAAAGATAGAGGGAGTCACAAAAGTCAAAGTAAAGTGTATATCCAATGTGGTGGTATTTCATTTATGCAACAGTGAAATATTCAGAGAGAGAGAGAGAGAGAGAGAGAGAGAGAACACGTGATAGATTCTCTCTTTCTTCTGATAAAAAAAAAAATTAGTGGCCATCATGAGCTCTCTGGTTCAGTCAACTATCTTCAACCAAACGACTTTGTGAACAGATAAAACTACTCAAAAGACTGGCCAACAAAATAATAATCACACTGATTTTAGTCCAAGTTTCATTACAACAATTTTGTCTGTCAATTGCTGGTTATTTCACATTCTATCATTTCCATGGTAAAATGCATTAAGTCACTCACCGAGGCTGGGACTGGCTCTTGGAATTCAATGCTCAGCTCGTGGCAATACAAGTAAAGCAGGAGGCGCTCACATTTCTTCAGAGAGAAAAAAAACAGTAAACATTCATTCATTCATTTGCTTATGTAACAAAATTTATATATTACTTGATTGCAATAAAACCTATTGAACTTTTTACAAGAGATCTTCCAAAAGAAGTAATTCCAAAAGGCAGCATTTCAGTTAATGTATAAGTTACAGGGGAATATTCAAGTACATAAAGGATTCTCTAAGCCCAACAACTGAAACAAATAAACCTCCTACTCTGCAGTAGCCTCACTAACTTCAACAAGACTACCTGGAACAAGTGTAGCCTGTGGTTAAGATTCAAAGAACCAGGCTACTAATTCCATGTGCCAAAGGGGTTTTTGGATTTATTTCCCGAACCAGCAGTACTACATGCCAAAACCTTTGGAGCTGCGGGAAGTTTTGACAGCAGTTTGATACAGCATGAAGAATATATTCTAAGCAACAAAAAGAGCCCACTACATTAGAACAAGCTCTTGAGCTCCTGACTAGCCTGATACTTCAGGGAAGCACACAATCCAAGCACCATGTAGACAACCCACCCTTTTCGCCTCCACAAAGCTAGTGCTCAGGTTATTTACTGCCTCTGAATGTAGAAGCATTCTTCCTAGTTAAGAGCCACTAACAGATCTATCATCCAAAAAATGTAATTCTTTCTAAAAGTTGCATATGCTATTCACAACACCCAGTGCAACATATAAGGCACTGCCTGAAATATTCTGCCCATCTTGAACCTACCACACATTGTTTTATGTTATTAAATGCATTAAATTTAACAATGACATTCAATGACATCAAATTCTGGGTTTGAGTGAATCATTTCTCTATTTTTTCCTCTCCCTCTAGTCATAATTTTAGAAACCTTCATCATGCATCCAACCAACTTTAAGTTTAAAAAAATCAACTATTTCAGCCTTTCTTAAGAGAAAGTCCCCTTGATAGTTTTGCCTCTGGGTTTTGTTTTTTTATGGGAAACTGGTTCACAGACTGCACCTTCACTTGTGAGAAGGTGTCACAACCTTCTGTTGCATCCTCTTCTCAGAATGTACTTTGCTAATCCCATTTCAGTTAATTCTATGGAGAAAACTAAACCAGTTGTTCAAGACCATTGATGTCAAAAACTTTTAGAAAAAAGTCATTGTCACAGGTGGCAAGACTATTTACCGTTTATAGAGTGATTATTTTACAATTTCTATACCTGCTTTCTAAAGGTAAAGGTAAAGGTACCCCTGCCCGTACGGGCCAGTCGTAACCGACTCTAGGGTTGCGCGCTCACCTGCTTTCTACACCTCCCCAAAAGGTACAAAAAGCATGAAAACAGCTATCAATGAAATATAGCATCAATGAAAATCAAACCATAAGCATCTAGCTGCTACAAATTGCCAAAGCCAAAGGATACAGCACCAGCTGTGAGCATCTCTCTCTGCAGCCACCAACTGCCATTACTGAAACCTACAGAGAGAGACAGAAGCAACAGCTTCATTGTGCTTCTAGCTCCATTGGGGTCCCTTCCAACTCTACAATTCTATGGTTCCATTACATGCTGAATTATTGCCTATCATAGAGATGTGAACAGCTTTGGAAAACAGAAAGTAAGGACAGTCTAATCATACCTAAAAGGAAGTGTTCAAAATTCCCAAATCTTTTCATCATTAGAGCACATGTTTCACAGACTGAGACAAGGGGACCATCTAAGCAGGGAGCTGAAGCCAAGGTGGGAACTATACTGGTCGAAAAGGACAGCTCTTTGGATCACAGGTGAAAGGGTAAAAATGGAAGATTATGAGGGGCACAGACTAGAAGCATTGCAATAGGATTGTACTATAGATCATTTGGAAGAGCACTGAAGTTAAATTATCCTATGCATGTGAAAGCAATGATCTTTTGTAAGCCATCATAGGAAAGCTTTGCCCTGAAGGAAGCCAGTATGTTCAATCAATCAATCAATCAATCAATCAATCAATCAGCATGGAAACAAAAGTCAATTCTAGGAAAAACCCTTTTCTCCAAGTGAAAATGTCACATTTTCAATCCATTCTAGTCATCTGGATTATTTGGAGTCTAGTAGTCTAGATGATTTCTGATCTCTTGTTTATGATGCGAAATTAGAGTAGACCCCCCAATATAGCCATAAATATTAAAACCAACTGCCACTTAAAAACTGGACTATCTCCAATAATAATTTCATTTCTAGCCCTGCTATAGCAACATGCACCCACTTACTAATTAAAATATAGATATATAGTAAAGTTACCCATGTAAATGAAAGTTTAAACTAAGTCAAGAGACCACAGCAAAAGAAAAGCCAAGAGCATTTAGTTAAGAACAGTTCCAAAACAAGATAAATGTATTATCCGTAACCTACCCTTTGGTCCACAGGACTCAAACCTTGTGCAGTTTTCCCCTTCTTACTATGTTGCAAGTTGTCACAGTCATATTCCACTTCGGGTTTGCTAAGATCACGGCAAAATGTACATATCCAGTCTCCACTAAAATAGGGAAAATATAGTCCAGAAATTCAGGCATTTTTTTGTACTAGTGTGCTGAAAAATCTACAGGTAGAAAGTTTCATGGAGCCCAAAGGCTCTAGAGTGAACAGGTTCCTATTCTTGTCTAACACTGACATTTAACCTCGCCTTGATCCATGTGCAGAGGACAAAAGTGCTGCCAATCCTTCCTCTATGCCCAGAAATTACACAGCCCATCAGTTGCCCTACAAAGCGCCTGCAACTGGTAGGAGCTGATAGGTAGGGAAAGACAGTGACTTGCTCTTTTACTGGCAGGTTCCAAACCCAATCCAGGTGGATCCCACCACTGCCTCCTGTTGAAACCTAGAAACAGATCTCTTCATACTTGTCCTCCTTACTAGACCCAGAATCATGCCTGCTTGGCCCAGCCCAGATGCTACAAACATGTGGTGCATAGCAAACATGGCTGCTAGTGAGGCAAATGCAGCCTCCTCAAATTTGCCATCCCGATAGGATGGTTGTCCATGAAGGAATACAGCCCTAGGGCTGAAAAAGGCTTCCCATCCCTGCTGTTGGCTGACAGAAGATAGCTGATGCTGCTATCTCATTGTGACTAACTCAATGTTCCTGTATGTTTTCATACCTTGGGAAGCTAAGGAGAGTGGGTACATGACATGTGAGGTGGAAAACTTTTGGGCACTTTTCGCAGCATAACAGGTCTCCTCCATTTTGGCACACAGCACACCAGTCTTCATTGGGATCTTCATCTTTGTTGTTGCCTTCTCCTCCAGATCTAGCTGATCGATGCATGAGGCTACGCACTGGGGACTTGCCATTTACAAGACTGTGTCCGGACTGTTTGCAGCTTTCACTCAAGTCCGCTGGTTCAGTTTTAACATGGTTTTCTATACTTCCCAGTGCTTCCAATTCACTCTCCAAATGCAAGTTTGTGGAAAGTGGTGGAGTCAAGCTGCTCTCAGGACTGCTAAGCTGAAATAAAGGCAAAAGATTAAAATCTATGAGAAATTGCCTTGGGTA
Source organism: Podarcis filfolensis (assembly GCF_964270895.1). Classification (NCBI taxonomy): domain Eukaryota; kingdom Metazoa; phylum Chordata; class Lepidosauria; order Squamata; family Lacertidae; genus Podarcis; species Podarcis filfolensis. The sequence goes on from NC_139609.1 coordinate 65,826,577, forward strand.
GGAGACTGCTGCCTTTTCCACCTTCCTTTTTCTGCTCCTCCCTCCCCCCCCCTTTTCATCCCCTGCCTACCTTCTTTATTATAACGTAGGCAATCTAATCTGTCCTCCATGTCTCTCTAACCTGTACTTCCATGTCTCCACAGCTCTTTCCCCCATTCAGCTCAGCTTTATAAAAAATGATATGGGCTGACCCTCCCATCGCTCCCTATTTACCTCTTAATGTTGAAGATGAAAAACATGATATAAACATCCTATGTACTTCACTAAGTCACAGTTACGTTTTTTACAGTTGTATTCTCAAAAATTGATAAAACTTTTTTTTAAAAAAAAGATTAAATTGGGGTAGACTATAAACAAAGAATTTCAACAAAAGGGAAATGTCAACATGCGCATGCATGTGCAGACAATTCTCAGACAAGTTGTACACAGTTTTCAGTGCACTATATTTGATAAATATTTTAACAAGCTTAAAATATTTTGAAATAGGAGGCCTATTGTGCAAGGGGATGGGAACCCAGCAATACTGGCTCTACACAATTCCTACGCAAACTAGGTACTGTACTGCTTACTTCCTCTGTGCCAGAAATTACTAATTTTGAAGGGTAATCTCTGACGTGGCAAAACTGTTTCAAATTAGTCCCATGTGAAACTCTCCAAATAACTCCTGAGTTGGAAAATGAGATTGGAATGACTACATGCCTACTTTTTCTATAACGTATTATAAAAAATCTAATAGTAACCTACTGCACAGTAACAGCTGAGGAGGAGGAGGGAAGCAGTGACCCTCATGGTGTTGGAAAGCCAGGAGAGCAACTGAGCCCCACCTGTATCACCTCACTGGCCACTACTGCAATGTAGGGAGAGAGAAAATTGGGCAAGCCCTAAGGGGGAGGGCTTGGGAAGTAACACAACTCTCCTAAAGCAATAAAATATAAATGCCCTCAGTTCTCTTTGCTGATAGTTTGTATGATAAATTGTACAACATACAAATAGATTTTTACCATGCAAGCGCTCCTCCTGCCATCCTCTGTTTTTTCTTGCTTCACTGGTCCCGAGTAACTGCATACCTCTTCTTCTGTGCCTGGCTCCTGTTTAACTTTCACATGCTCAGTCTTGAAACTAATATTGTTCTTTTCCACCGTTCGGCCTGATGAACCACAGCTGGAAAGCAAAGAGATTAAGCACACGTTTTAAATTGCACTTCAAAATGCTAGAATTAAAATAATTAAAAATTCCATATAATTAGTAAAAGCAATTGTGCCCGTAAGTGGATAAAGCACTTGGTTAGGAGGCATCATAACCAAGCTGGTTTTTACAGCTGTAGAAGTGGTTCCAAATTAGAGAGGGAATGGATTTTTAGCACTTTACCAAACATAAAATAAGTATGTCCTAAATATCAAATCTGCCTCTGTCATTAGAGTCTGGTATGGAGAATCTTTTGAGAGAGATATACAAGCTGTTCAAATTTCAGAAAAATTGCTCACTGAAATTTAAACATTCTAGCTAGAGGAGTTAGGGTCTTGTTTCCTGATCTTTTTTGCTGATAAAAAGCATACCTTTCAAAAATCCAAGTATACCACTGTGGAGTTCCTTTCACTGACTTCATGCACTGTTTTTAAAGTGAGAAATTCAAGACTTCTGTAAGTTTGGTAAGGTGGAAATTCCCTTTCAAGAATGCAGAGCTGATTTTTCCTCATCAACGCTTGCTTTTTTAGATGTTCAATAACCACAGCTCTTACAAGAACCCCAACGCAGGGGCTTCAGTTTACACAATAAGGCAGGCTTCCTCAACCTTGATCCTCCAGATGTTTTTGGCCTACAACTCCCATGATCCCTAGCTAGCAGGACCAGTGGTCAGGGATGATGGGAATTGTAGTCTCAAAACATCTGGAGGGCTGAGGTTGAGGAAGCCTGCAATAAGGCATCTTCCCTCTCCTTCCCCAGCACCCTCCCCTCTGCCTGGTGGGTGGTGATGGTCAGCAGAACCCCCAGAACAGCAGGAGGAGAAGGGAGGATAATGCCATCTGGCAAGCTGAAACGCTTTCACTGATGGAACTATCAGAAGAGCGCAATACTGCATTCCTCTTATTGTACTTTCACATATTGTGCTAATTTTCAGCTAACGTTTCATGCATTTCCCCTTCATGTTTCAACCCTCTAGATTAGGAGCAACGATGAAGTTAAGAATCACCACAGTGGCAGTAGCCCCCTTGCTGCACATTGGCCCCCTACATTCCATATATGAACAGACTAGTTCACATTCAGGAACAACAGGCTATATAAGGCATAAATAATAACTTTGGTGGTCTTACTTTTGCTTCAACATACGCAGACAGGGCTCTGCAGCATGAAGTTCATTATCAACCTTTTTATATATAATTTACAAGCATATATATTATTAAACATTGATTTAGAACTTACCCCAAGTGGCTGTTCTCCTAACCTGTACAGCAGTGATTGGAAACCTCGAATCTACCAGTCTCTCCACAGGTTTTACCTCCTCCTAGGCCACTGTTTCCCCATAGTTGACCTACTACCTTCTGATCAGCTAAGCAGCATTGGTGGGAGTGAAAACTGTGAAGTGGGGAGATTTAAACCTTCCCTTCCTGAGATCCCCCCATTTATTAGGTAAAATCAGAGGAGCAACAGGGGAGAAGGGACATGGCTGAGTCCCCCTGACCAGCTGCCCAGGGAAGAAAAGAGCAATCTTCCTCCATGAACAGCTTGCTCAGTTTCCATGCTGAGAAAGGAACGGTCTCAGTGAACAGCTCAGAAAGCAAAGCAAGGTATGTGTTTGTGTATGTTGAGATATAGACACATACACACAAAACACACACATAATGTGATTCCTTTGGCCCTATTTAATTTGTGCTTTGGCTCCCTGCCACCTGTGTTCTGTCGTCAACTACTATGTTCCCCTGTGGTAGAGGATAGAAGTGGGGGCTGAAAGACCAAAAGAAAGTGTGTGTGCATAGAACCTAAATGCAAGTGATCAAAACATGAGAGAATATATAATGCCTTTCCTCTTTATGTGGTGCAGTGGTCAAAATGGGAGCTTTACAATTTCCATATTTTTTGGCAGATGATTTTTAAAAGCCTCAATGTGTCTCTTAAACGGGAATTTTAAAAATCCTGTAATATGCATTTCGTTCTCTATACACTTCAATAACTTAGTAGCTGGTTTTGAAGCCATTCAACTCACCTGCCTCTACTGCCCGTGCTGGAGGTACTAGGTGGCCTCACAGGGGTGTGTGAATTGGATAAACCTAAGAAGGATGAATCATTGTTTACACCAGCAGCATGAGCTGTATAACTGCACATCTAAAGTTATGCAAGTGATACCCTGTGTATCAGCACAGACAGTACCACTGGTAATAAAATAATTCAAAACTTCTACATTCAATGTCATTTCACGTTAATTAATCTCACAATTTCCCCCCTTAAATAAAATAGTTGCTCTGATTCCTTACGTCTTAAGTCAAGCCCTAAATTATTTCTAATCCCAATTACTTTATTCTGATGCAACTATCATAAAAGACTATTAATGACTGCATATTAACCACAAACATATGATACATTTAAAGAGAACCTACACTAATATAGGCTGACAACCCTGGGAATAATCAGAGACAACTGAAAAGGTTGGAATGCAGAGTAAAACGGGACTGAATGCTGATTTACTAGCAATACATTTTTAAAGAGACCTTACACACTGTGAAGTATGAAGTATAATTCAGAGGAATTTTAGTGCTGCCATTTGTCCAGGTGTGTAGAGAAAGGTCTATAAACCCAATTTCTCCTCCTCTCTGCATTTTGCACTTACTTCCAACATTCCACAGCAGTGGCACAAATAGGCAAGTTATGCTAGACTGAATTTTCACAGTGGCAGATGAATTTCAAGAACAGGACTTCAATTGCACTCTGGCACAGAATATTACACAGCTGCAAGACTATATAAATAGTACAGAAGCACCAGAGCATGGAACAGATATGAAAAGAGATTGCTGTTCAGCTCCATACTAGCCATGACAATTGCACTCATTTTATGAACTATTGTTGTATATTATGATAGTGTGATTTTATTGCTTTGGTTTTCCGGAAACTGCCTTGGAAACAATGACGATGGGTGGTACAGAAAACTTAATTTTAACGCTCACAGCATTAAAGCCTGTAGTCACAATGCAATAGTTGCTGGTATGTACTTTAAAACTATTGGGCTCATGAGCCACAATAATACTGTTTTAAATCTATTTCTACTTGAGACTTGTTGAGCAGGAATCTTTTTGCTGCACAGACTGGGTTACTCTTTCTAGTGAACTGGTGGCTACAATGCTGTACTCCTTTTTATAGCCCTCTCATTTACAAGTTATTTCATGAAGGGGAAATTATTTCATGCATAAAAATTGGGCTAAATCACAGCTACATAAAAGGTACACACTAATGCAGAAGTTACTAGAAATAACTGGATGAAATTAAAAACAGGGATGTTAAGACCTGAGAAAATGTACTGGAAACATCAAATTTCTTTAAAGTATTTAGAGCAGTCATTATTAAAGTTGCTGGTGTCAATTTAAGCAGAAATGTACAGATGCCCACTGCCTCTTCCCAGCTTACCTGATGAGCCTGGAGACAGGGCTGAGGGCCCAGGGGAGGGATTCATACTGCTTATAGGCTGAGGGGGTAGATGGCTGCCTGCGATATACCTACTTAGTAAATTATCTAAGTTACTGGAACCAGCATCTTCCAGCTGAAATAAAGGAGGACAGCCACACAGTGATTCTGCCAAGTCTAAATGCAGCATGCTAGAAATGACAGCTTGAGGATCATCTGTATTTTCACTGAAGGAGTTTAAAGCACTAGCACTTATTCACATAATAAGGGGAAACAAACAGATGAATACTCAGTTTTGCCATATTTGTATTTGCTATATTCCTGCATGTATAATCAAGGAGTCTAGGAAATGACATGGCTACAAATTATTAATAAACTTTAGCATAGAATATTGTAGCAAAATCTTAGAATTCAATGAGTTTTAAGAAACAAGCTTATTTCAAACTCAGCTGTCAATACTGATGCCTAGGTTTGTGTCAGAGAGAGGTCTACATTCAGAACAACTTCCACTCTCTGCTTATGGAACTCATTCATTGCACCTTATATTTTACTCATGAAGTTGCCCTGATTTGTATGTTTTAACTATCTTATTCAAATATAGGACAATAAACATAGACAGGGAGAAACCATATGCTTTCAATATTACTAAGAGGGTTGCCACTAGAAGAATGGAAAATATATCGTATTTTTTTAAAGCTGATCAGGGTGGATGGCAAAAATAGTTTAGGATATCTGTTCTAGTTTTAAACAAGAATACATTTATTTTGTAGTAGGGCTTTTCCTTCAAGCAAGGTCCAAGGGTAGCACTGACCCATCAATAGTCAACACTACGGGAACTTCATGTAAAAGTAGGCAGGGCCCAAATGAAAAATATTGTGTGGCCTTTTTTTTAAGGACACAGTTTAGGGAGGTTGTGAGGGAGTTACAAAAGCAATTAAGTGAAACCCCCAAATAAAACACACATTTTGGCATGATAGTACAAGTGTTTTAGAAGTTAAAAACACACTTTTAATGGACACATTTGGAAAGCCTTGTGTATGTGCTTGTGGGCTGGGAACAAAAAACTTTGTGGCATCATTGCAGAGGACCCACAGAAGTTAATGGGGGGTGTTGATTCATTAAATGACAAACTGGGAGGACACAAAAACATCTTGAGGGAGCCATGTGGCCCATGAGTTAGGAATCCCTACCTTAGAAGACACACAGCTGAACTGAAAACATTTCCTGCATTTTAGTTTCAGTGCAGAATAAATTCAGACACAGGTTTCAAAAATCATAAACGCCGCCCCCAGCAGAAAAATATTCTAAATAAGAATACTGATACTAAATGTTGTAAAATGCAATGAAAGAGTAAAGCACATTAGGAGGAGACACAGTGATTTGTCCAGTGAGTTTCATAGCTGATTAGGAAAACAAGACGGTTCTGGTCAGTTTATGAGAAGATGACCCAAGTCAAATGTACCTTTTCAATACAGTGTTTTAAGTGTTGACACCAAACACACAATTAATATCTAGAAATTCTGATGTCGTATTATTAGCTTTCATCTGATTTCATATAGCTTACTAACCTGTATAGGAGGAATATCTGGCAAGGAAGGCAAATTTTCTGGGTTGGTTACTGATGGAATAAGCTCTATTGCTGCTACAGATGGGCTTGTTGGACCACGGTTGGCATTGGCCATGGTGGCTGTTGTAGGGCTTGTTGGGTTGATAGTATTATTGTGCACTGAAACAACTGGGAAGGGACCTGCATGTCCTGGGTTTGAATGCTGCCAAGACAAAGGAGTGGGGGAAGCAAGAGAGAGAAAATATTGTTATGATAAGGAGCAAACTCTTTCCTATGCAAAACTGGAAATTTTCAAAGCTTGTTGCTTTCCTGCAATTCTCTCCATGAGTTTCCCATTGCTGATAATTGTTTTAAACCTTTTGCATTTTATTCACTTTTTTATATGTCCTCTTTTTTAAACCTTATTGCAAGCTCTCTACTCCCCCTTAATCGGAGAACATAACAAATTATTCCCATATTAACATGCTGGTTATCCAGCCAAAAGGCAATAAAGTTGTGAAAGGTAAAACGTGGCGGCAAGTGCATTTCATTAGATGCTCCATTAGCTTAAATACTCTGCATGTGGCTAGTAATATCCAAGATTTTACAAGATTCCTATTATGCGGCTCTTTAAACAGCCAGCAACATGGAAGGAGATGTCCCTTTAAAAGAGGTCTCACAGCTGATATATACACATAGAAGCTGAGCTGAATCAAAAGTCCAGAATCAAAGATGGGAAACAAAATGTGCACACAGCATATACTTGTCTTTGTAAGTGTGGCTGCATCATGTACTGGGGCCCGTTGTGGCGCGGTATCCCTGGGAGACGAGCAGTGTTCTGAGCCATTCTCATCTGGTGGGCTTGGAAAGCACCGCAATTCATTCCCCTCTGCATGGTCTGCATACTTATCAACCTCGGAGGCTACAAAACATTATGTATTTTAAAAGATGAGATAAAAGCAGTCCTCTTTGCCAAGTGAAGTAAATGAAGATGCATCTTTGTGCTTTACAAGACAGCGGTATAAATCCTACCTTAAACTTTGTGGATTAAGGTAGAACTCAAAGTGCCAAAGGTGCACTTTAGTGTCTACAATGAGTGTCTTAATTTAGATCATCTGAAACTTGCCTGTTGCTGCAGCATCTGTGGGCCTGCCTGGCGAGGAATCTGCCCTGCAGGCTGCCCCATCCTCATCTGTTGTAACTGCTGGTGTTTTTGTTGTGCGTACACCTGCTGTTGCATATGCTGGAGCCGAAGCTGTGCAAGATTAATTTGCGGTGGAGGTTTGCTGATGTGGTTAGTTCCCGGAGGAACTTGTCCCACTACTACATTAGGAGTATAACCTTGGGTTGGTTTGTTTTCAATAACAAGATTACCTAAACAACAGGAGAAATAATTGGTCAATCGCAAAGTTATTTATTTTAAGCTAAATGTTAACAGTCTAGAAGTTTTACACTATGTACACCCTAGCTTCACAGCAGCTAAAAAGTTAAAAATAAATGTACTTTTAATCAATATATTCAGAGACTGGTAATTATTTGCACTTCCTTATTGGCTTTAAATAAGATATTGGTTCTGATGTACCCATATCTTACCTTAGTTTTATGCATAAAGATGCATCACAATCAACGTCATGCAACACATTTTTGCAACAAAGTAATTTTGTGTCATCAATAAGCATTCAATATTTTATGAACTCATTTCCATAGCATTAGAAGGAAAAAGACTTAAATACAGAGTAATTATTGCTTGTGCATAATATGCAAATTATATATTGTAACTTTAAGCATTCTAGAGATTTTTAAAGGAAACACATTTAATACTTAAGAGACTAAAAGATGAAGACAGAAAATCATACAAATATAGCTCTGTAATTTTTTACTCCAGAGGCCTTTTGCAAGTGGTGATTATGGAATATCCTCCCCAGAGACAGCTGCCTGGCTCCCAAGCTATAGTTTTTTTGATGCCAGGTAAAAACCCTTCCCCCAGTCTTTTCATTTTTAGAAACATGTTTAGGTGCCTTGGGACCATTAGAACATTGTTCTGGTTTTTGCTGGCTTTATTTGGATCACTTAAACTTATTTTTTTATTTTATAGCCATGCTGTATTTTATGTGGGGTTGTTTTTTTAAAAAAAAGTAAGATAATTTACTGTTTTCTGTTAATGCTGTAAGTATAAAACAAAACCTCAGAACATTTATAACCATTTTAGGATAATAGGGGCCTTGTGTTTCTTTACATGCAAGAGTCTTTCAATCATAATCACATTAAACAAATTATGTTTCTGATTCAACTAAGCCGGCACGCTAGCAGAAGTCAGCACAAGGGCTCTCAGTAGTGCAACAGGGCTTTCCCCTCACCTCCCTGCCACCTCCTCCAATTCCACTCTGAAGAACTGGGAGAACCCCCAGAACATTGTACGGAGGGGAAGGAGGAGATTGCTAAAATGCTTCTGAAGACGGAACAATCAGAAGAGTGCAACATTTAATTCCACCCCTTGTCTTGTGCAGTAATACTGAGCTGAAATACTGCAGTGTCCCTCAATTCAGAACTACACAACAGCTTGCTTCCAAAGATAAAGTTGAGCGGTGAGAGATGCTTGCAAAGATGCTTGCAAGTTATTTGTAAATAAGACCACGCTGTTTAGCAATATGATTTTTCTGTTTCATCCTTCAAACAGGAATTTGAGTGATTCACAACTTTAACACAAGTATGGGGAGACTGTGACCCTCCATATGTTGTTGGACTCCCTCTCACCAGCCTCAGCCAGCATGGCCAAGTTCAGGAATGATAGGAGTTGTAGAACACCTAGAAGGCTATAGGTCCCCCATCCCCAATTTTACATTTTATGTACTGTGCCCCAGGTTCAAAAGACTATATGGGAAGCTTCTGAGCATGTACTAATGCCTTTGCAGTACAATTTTTCAAACCACAGACCTCTGAGACAGCTGAAGCAGCAAGAGTTATAGGAAGTCCTAGTGTGCATATAGAGTCGCTTGCACACGCCCAACAGACACTTGTCTCTTGGACAGTCTCTAAGCTGGTTTTACAGAAATCCAGATTAATGCATCTTAAAATACTTATAATGAACTGAATTTGTGTCACCAAAATAGAAGACAAGCATCTAAATTCTCCATTTTAGCTAAAAGTTTTGCATTTGTTGTTGCTCAAGAAACTTTCTGCAAATTGTGAATTGTCTGATAAATGTGTAACTACCCCTCTGCATTTTTAAACAAGCAAGATCTGTTTTCTTTTGCCCAGTTCTTGGTCTGACCTTTTCTTGATCATCTGAATTATAAAACTAGTAACTTCCTTGAAGCTATTCTACTGTAAGTTGCAATGATTTGTGTACCTGGTTATTTCTTACATGAACAATAATTCTTAATCAAAATATTTTTAGATTTTCTTGCATCACAACTTCGACTCAACTTTAGTAATTCTAAAACAAATACAAATTCCTGGAAGGGTGAAAAATCTGTTTTATTCAAGACCACACATTTATTGAATGGAGGTCTAAAATTAATCATAACTTAGAAATCTTTTCTTCAGTGTTACTGGAGCCAAATCAGTACTTACACTCCAGTACCATTAACCGCAATGGGAGACGCCTCTCTTAACAGTTTATTTAGGAACTTGACAATGACACCCATGGTTTTCCCCGGTTTCAGAATTATCCTTGCATTGATTCTAGAGATTTGTCATATGCATTTGTCAAAGGCCGTCCTCATCACTGTTCATTCTTCAGTAAATTAAAGACAAGATTTATTGATTTATTTTTACTTTCTGCTCCCTCTAGGATTCCTCTGAATTTTTTTTTTTAATGTAGTTTCCAAGACTTCATTTCCAATACCTTTTTCAGTTCCCAATGTATAGCCCCAATCCAAAGGGCCGCATGATGAGCTCTGCACATGTAGTGGGGGGTTCCGATACCTCCCCCTTTCCAGAAGCATCCCCTCACAGTGCCCAACAAGCTGCCCTGAAGCTTGAGGAACCTCGAAAGTGTCCTCCAACAGAGTAAGAGGAGTTGCTGCTGGAGAAGAACACGGGAAAAACCTGGTATGGACATATAAGCCTTTGTACACACCTAAGAGGCTCTAATCTATTTTGCTCAGTATCCTATACTGGCTCTTAATTATCCAACCAACAAATTCTCTCATCAACGTTCTCTGTTCTTTTATATTACTTGTAGTTACTATGGGGAGGTATATAAGTCTAACACATGAAGGAAGGGATTTTAATACACAAACATGGATCTAAATGGGATTTTGCCTGCTATTGCCCTTTCTCCTTCTATATATGCCAAAAGCTGGAAAGCCATGCATGAAGGTATAGATTTCTCTCCTGTGAAGCTGTCTCTCACTTGATACTAGAGCTTTGCCATGCCAAAGAACGCATGCACCTAGCTCAGTCATTGCGTCACTGAAGGAATCTTGTTTTTACTCATTCTAATCTGTCGCTATAAGGAAGTTGTTAAGTCTTTAAAGCCAAAATGTCCTGCCGATACCATGCAAAAGTATTTTGGGACCAGTTGGAATCTGGTGCCCAATTTTCTCTTAGAATATCTAAAATGTGCTGCTAAGAGTTCTGGAAATTTTTCAGCCTTGTTTAGCTGGTATAAATATTATTCATATTACTAAGTCTACAGGACAAATACTAGACTGAGTTTTCCATGTCTTCCTATTGTTTTCTACTTCTTTGTTTACAGAAATACGGCAACTGAGTTGCAGTCTAACATACTAAGAAGTTTGGAACAAACAAGTCTTCTTTCAACGCCTGAATGTGGGCTACCAGATTTGACCCTCAATTGCTTTCCCCTTCAAGGAAGCACACTGATTGTAGACTGACACTTTCCAGTGTCCTTTATTACCAGAGAGGGATAGAAGGGAATGACCAACAGAGTACATGGAATCACTACTGATCTATACAGAGCAATCTTGCATGTAGTTCAGGAGACACTCTCCACTCCTCCTTCATCACCACTGTCATGACCCTCCCCTCCGCTCTGTGGTGCCTGCTCATCACTCCACCTCTCTTGTCACAGTGCTTTCTTAGAAGACTATTAAAGCTAAAATCTGGAGAAGCATCTGAAGTAGCCTAACACCACCGTATTCAATGATTAAGAGCAGTGCAGCACTACCTATTAAGTCATATTGATTTCCAAGTGAATAACAATGCATCCAGACTGTAGAGAGAACTATTCTAGTGACAGGGAGTTGCATGCAAAGCAGAAGCATAGTTTGAGAGAAGCATCTGGGTAGTGGCTGCATATGTTATAAAAGCTTTGGCTCGGATCCAACCCCATACAAGCAAACAGATGACAGTTCATCATGTGCACAGGAGAGGAGAGGACTTGCCAAACAAGGGGAGTTTGGCTTAATGTCTGCTTAAAGTCAGATAATTTTATACAATTATACAGTGAAAAAAAGCTCCCTGGTATGAATGGATCCAAGACACTACCACCAATTTTAGTGGTAGTCTACAGAAAGTTCTATCTAGTTCATGCTACTCATCATATTAAGAATTTTTGCACATTGAATTCAGCTTTCAGAAAAATGGAACACCCTCTCACCTAAGTTGACTACATTCTTTGCCCAGAATGTGGGATCACAATGGAAGCGTATTGCTCCATTAGCAGCTGGGACAGGATCACATCGTGCTTTTAAAATATGTCGCAGCTGGAACGTGATCTGTGAGAAGACAAACACTCTCAGATTAGTGATGACATTGTGCGGAGAGTCAACAAAAAGAAGTCGACAAAACAAAATGCAAATTGTCAACAACTGTGTGTGGCTTTGAGCAAGCTGCCATCTCTTATCCTAACCTATCTCATAGAAATAAGCTAAACCTTATTTTCAGTCGCTTAGAAGAATTGCAGGATACAAACATGAGGTCGCAAGAGAATTACTACTGGAGTGCATTACTTCTAAAATACAAGAAGGTAGATTTTAAGCAAATAGATGGTGGCACAGAACTAAGCCACATTCAAAGTATACCCAGTGGAATGAAAATACTTACTCACTGAAACCCATTGATTTCAATGGATCTACTTTAGGAATAGCTTAGTCTGATACCACCCAGAGTTCGTAAGTGGTAACTTGTATTTTTATACATGCCTGACTTTAGTTGTACCAATGTTCAAATGATAACACAGAAAACATACACAAAATATAGAACAAGACTTTAATTTTTCCATGTGAGTAGAAAGCAAACGATGCATATTTGACATTGGAAAAGTTCTATTCTAAGTCAAAACCCCAGAATTGGTTTTAAATTCTAATTTGCTTCAATGATTAAGGTGTCATCCAACGCTCAAGTCATTCAATGTGAAAGACACACACCCTGAGCAAGGTGCTAGACTCTTATCACTTTGGAATTACAAACTGAGAGAGCCATACCAACACTCAAAAATGATAGTAAATTCCCCCTAATTTGTTCCCCTTAACTTCCAGCAGCACTTCCGGCAAGCTAAATGCCAAATTCCAGTACCAAAATTCTAATGGAAAAATGTGCTTCCTGCCTTTCACTGAAACAGACACAGGAATTACTGAGAATTGAGCAGGATCAGTTCACAGCAACTGCTGATATTGATCCAAGGTGGTAAGCAGTGATGCAAGTAAAATTTTGATGGCCCACTTCAATTGGCACCTGAATTATCATGTAAACACAACTTTTATAAATACTGTATTAATTTTCCATGCTATATAAATGTGCTACACATTTAAGCCAGCTGCCAAATGTAGTCCAATATGGAAGGTAAAACTTAATCAAATAAAACACATTCAGATACAGTTTTTTGCAACCAGGGTTTTAGTTCTGATTTGCAGTCCATCATTAAAACAACTGGTTTTGACTTGAAGCAAATCAAGTGGCAACTTCATCAACGGACATTTCTGGTTTTTTGTTTTACTTTATCCTGGTGTTTGTTTGTTTAGTTTGTTTACAAATAACTAGAACTAGAGAGGGGAAATGGAAAAATTTCCTTGGGGAAAATTTTACTCTTTAGAATTCTTGGTGATTGCTGTTATGGTTTTTAACTTAACTACCCAGATGAAGTTGTTCATTGGATGGTATACTGTATAACTGTTAAAACTGTTGGCATCTGTCTGTCTGAAGAGACAATGGAAGAGTGAGCCATCGGGTGGGTAAAGTTAAACCATTGGAGAGTTAAAGTGCTTCTTGTGGCTGTAGAGACTAATATGGGAGAAACATGTTTTACTGCAGGTAGAACAGATAAAGGTGTCTGGTTTTACTGTTACAGAAGCACCGTGGCATTTCTTCTCTCTGTGCTTCTCCCAGGGGTCATTTCTCCTCTGGTCACTACTATGGATACATGACCTTACTGTCTTCAGGCAATGCGGTCATCTGCAAGGGATTCCCACATGGCACGGTTCATATTGCCAGCCTTCATGCCACATTTGCAGACATCTTTGTAACACAGAGTTGGTCTGCCAACAGGCCTGATGCCTAAAAACAGCTCCCCATGAAGCACATCTTTGGGGATCTGGCCATCTTCCATTGTGTGGACATGACCAAGCCGCAGTAGACGTCGCTGAGACAGAAGTGTGGACATGGTGGGAATGTGGGCTTGGAAGAGCACATATTTGTTTGAGACTCTGTCCTACAATGTGATACCCAAAATCTTCCTGACACAGCACTCACATAAGGCATTGAGGTGTAAGTTGCTTACGACTCACTTCCATAATGCAGTGCGCTCAACACACAAGCCTGGTAGACCTTCCTCTTGGTATTGGTTGTTAGCATCACATTCTTCCATAGGCTTTTGGGGAGGCAAGTTGTTGCTATAGCTGCCTTACCAACACACCATCAATGGTTATGGTGGAGTCCTTTTCAGACTCACTTCACTGGTACTGAGTAAATTACATATAGCTACAAGGCACTAAAGGTTCAGTGACTGTCTATACAAGTGAAACTGTTTGTTTCCAACAACATCTAACTCCATGAACTTTGCAAAGAAGCCAACAAATTGCCCCTCAGCTGACCATCATGAAGCCTAGGTAACCACCGGAAACTATCTGGCCTGACATCAACTTCTATATAGATTCAGGAACAGGTAAAAAACCGTTGAGCACCTGCTAGAAAGACCTACATAATTGTCAACGCTATGGATTGCAGTGTTACATTTACCTAATCAAAATGCAGGATGTGTCAGGGCTAGCTGGCTTGCCAAATGAACAAACTTCCAAATTTTACAGTAATTTAAATATCAAGTTTGGGATAAAGTGTGGACTGGAAACACTTGTACAAATATTAGCAAAGTGGCATTAGCTGTACTTACCTGAAAGCTTTGAGAGTAAGAAAAACATGGGTCCCCGTGATGCAATATTCTTTGTTTCAATGCAAGAATAAGACTATAATCTATGCTATACTGCAATTCAAAGCTTTCCTTACCAGTCGCTTGCTATAGAGTAATGCAGTGCTGCTGCCACTTGCAATGGCCCAGTTAGTAAAGTTCATCACATGTTTCACCTGCCGTGACAGACCACTGATATCGTTCTGCTGCTGTATTAGCTTCATCTGTCTCTCCTTTGTTACAGTCTGAATAGAAACAGTACACACATATCCATTTTTAAAAAATAATATCAAGTGCAATAATTAAAACATCTATCTATGCAACGTGTAGATACTTAGTAGAGACGTAAATCAGAAGTGTGGCTATAACAAATAGTGGGTAAAATTCAACATTTTGAGAGTGGACTTTTATTTGTAGACTAACCTTGTGCCATACTGGCACTGAGTGCTGACAGGTCACGGGGCAGAACAAAAACTGTTAATTGTTTTTTAAAATTACAATTATCATGTTGGCATGGACATGATCTGAAAATGTACACTGCTGAAAACTTGTTGAAGCTAAGTAAGTGGTTGGGTGGGAGACTTTGTCAGAACTCAAAAAGAAGAAAATTGGATATAATTGTAATAAATAATATTTATACTCATTGGCAATGCCATCGATTTTTATTCAGTTTAATTATGACTGCACACTTCAGTCTCACAGATGGATTTATTTTAGACATGACTTTCTCAGTTTCCCAGTAACCATGATTGTAATTAGTGTTAGTTAAACTGCATGCAACTATTTCAGATGTATTTCCTTCCTATAATGCTGAAAAGTGTAGTTTATTTTAGATTATTTTAAAATATAGATGCTGGGTTGTATCCAGTGATGTTTGTGCATGAGCAGATTGAGATTCCAGTTGCACAAATTATTATTATTATTATTATTATTATTATTATTATTATTACCTCAACCTATCCCTTTATCTCTGCTCCCCATAGCGCTTTGCATGCTTCCAAAATCTGCTCCAGAGGTTGGGGGACCCTTTGGTTTGGAGGATTGATGGGGCCTCAGAGGAGAAGAAGGGAAAATCCTGTTCTGCCCGATTATGGGCAATTCTTCCTACCACTGTAGGACTGGACAACAGAGCCCTGTGATGTTTGGTAGTGATCCCCAGCCCTCCAGAGCAGTTGTTTGTTTTGGGGTGGTGGTGGGATGATGCAGATGGGATGATACAGAGGGCAGAAAGAAAAGATCTACTATGTGAGCCTGCCTTCTACTCACACAATGTTGGCTACATTCCTTATATACAATTGTATTATTTTATACATTATCCACCTAAAAGATGCTCAAGGCAGTTCACAAAAAAGGGTAAAACATACAATAACTGCTCCATAATTTTGCATTATGATTTATTTCTTCAAAAAGTGCTAATTTGATGCAAGTAGTTAAAGCTAGCTTTATATCTACATTTTGACCGAGTTTGGTTCAAGCAGCCATCACCTACTTAACCTATCAAATAAATATAGCACCAGCAATAAACATGCCCCATCCCATCCCATTTGGTGCTTGTTACCATTTGGTGCTTGTTAGGGATTTAATAGCCTTGCTTTCAGGCATCTCAGTACTTTTATCAAAATTAAAGCAAAAAATGGGGCAATCTATACCTCTGGGCATCACAAAGGAAGACAACGTGGAATATGAATATGATTTATCATAATTTTGAAACACTGAAAGTCCTGTAAAGTTTCAAAGAACTCTACAAAAGCAACATCACTGTTATAGGTCACATTTTTACAAAAAAAATTTTTTACTATTTTTATTTTCCTGTAAAGAATCATCTAGTTCTAAAATTTCATTTGTTCATAAGAATTAATTAGTAGCATAATGAATGGATAGAATACCATTCAAATTGTGCCATTTCTAAATTGCAATTAACTTTTTTTTAGGAGCACAGTACCTTTGGGTGTACTAAAATTAGACTGCAATCCTATGCACACTTACCTGGGAGTAAGCCCCACTAAACTCAATGGAAGCTACTTCTGAAAAGACATGTATAGGACTGCACTGTTAATAGTGCCTTTCAGTGTCTTAGTCTTTCTCCTTAAAATTTAACAAGGAGAAGAGTATTCTATTAGGCTATTGCATTTTTTAAAAATTACAAGTATTCCCATAACAATAATTTGACCATAAAAATTATACCACATTGTGCATTTTATGAATTATTTTCCTATTCAATATTTCCACTGAACTACATCTGGCTATGGAAACCATTGTGAGATATTGGTACCACATATACGATTAGCATTTTAAAAACATTTTCTTTATGAAATATAAAAGCCAAACATGTAAAATCTCATCCCGACTGATTAAAGTCATCAGAAAATTGTCCGATTCAAAATGTTCTGAGCAACCTACATCACCAACACCCTTTCAACCTATGATAGGGGACTTGGCAATGAACAACCCAATACTGTAATGAGACACAAAGCTGCAATGTAGATGACTACTAATTTGTCATCCACTGAAAAAATAATAATCTGTATCCAAGTCAGAAGTATTTTAACTGCTAACTACAGATTCAATTAGTGCCACTAAAAGAACCCTGCAAAATGTACTTTCCCAAGGATGCTGTGAGCCATTAGGAGACCCCTCACAGAGCTATAAGCACTCTTAACTAAAGTTCCAAGAATTCTTTGAAGGAAGCCATGATTGTTTAAGTGGCATAAGAGTGCTTTAAATGTATGGTATGGATGCGATCACACAAATCTGAAGGGTAGGACAAGTATCAATGAGAGATTTCAAATTTTAAAATGATGCATTCAACAAAGGGTAAGATTTTTATGAGACATCACACGGAAAGCAGCACACTTAAAAGTCATGTTACCGAGTGGCTCTGCAATTTGTGCCTTACTGAACTGTCATGAATATTTACAATCCATGTCGGTTTTAAGCGCTTTCTGCACTTAGCTAAGCTGTAGTTTAGGACTACATGAACAAGCATCAGCAAGCCTCAGGCACACATGCTCCCCACTTTCCTCCAGCATAGCCATGAACACAATTAACTAGATTTCCCCATTGTGTGCAAACTGGGGGGAAATCTGGTTAGGTTAAACTACAGTCTGTTAACAAGCCAGGATCATAAGCCACAGTTTGACTCTTGGCTTGCTTGCTGCATAATTTAAACTAACCAGAGATATACAAAGTTTGAATGTAATCATGCTTGCTAGCATTGGGTGTGAAATGCGCCAAGAATTTCATAATGGACAAAGCAAACCACAGGGTTATTCAAGATAGAAGAAGCCATATACGTGCAAAGATCACAGCAGGATTCATGCCAAATATTTTTACTTATTTATTTTGCATTTAGTTGTACCTCAAGCTGTTGTAGGAGAGCTTTTCCTTTTTTATTGATTTCATTAATAAGGGTAAAAATAGCCACTTTGATTTCCTGTTCTACTCGTTTGTTAGTTTCATTTACTTCTTTTATCCTGAAAGAGAGAAATGTGCTGTCAGGCAGTAGCACTGGAACATCTTTAACCTTTTCCCCCCTCAAGCAAAAATTCAACGTATTATGTAAATAGATACAGATTTATATGAAGTATGTTCAACCTCAATACAACATAACATCCAAGCATATTTTCCATTCATTCTTAAGAGGAAAATCTTAAAAGTAATTTCATTTTACAATATGGGACAACAACTTCCATCAACATTAAAATATCCTTCTACGTTTGTTAGATATTTATGTTTCATGTGTTATGAAATGTTTATTCTACTGCTTTCTTTGCTTTTGGGGGGCCTAACTTAGCACAGAGAAATTTAGTTGTTTTTTTTTAAAAAACTAATTAATATAAGGGGGAACCTGTTATTTCAAATTAATGTTCGCCTCTCTGCCTAAAGCAGGTAGTAATTTGTCCTCCTGTAAGCACCGGCCTATTGTGCCACTGGTGTCATATTGATGTGTTGTGCTCCCTGGGGCATTATTAACTCCTATTTCTAACCTACCCTTCATCAATTAAGATTCCAGAGTAATGAAACACACTGCAGTGCTGCAGTAACTGCACAGCTGGTATGCACATACTCTCCATCTTTAGCCGCAAAAAGCCAGGGAGGTTGCCTGGACGTTCTAACTCGTTAGTGAGGAAGGCTCTCCCTGCCAAAGCTGCAAAGTGCATGGGCACACTGCTCTTCATTGAACAGGCACTTGTGAATTTGGTACAACAGATAAAATTTGCAGAAATCTATTTGTACATGTGGATTCTGTTTGCTGGATCAGGCTGAATAGCTGCTCTACTTCCATCTTCAGAGGCTAGAATTTTAGTAATCCTATAAACTAGCCCACCTGAAGAAAAGAATAATACAGTATAAGCATTATTATAGAAATAATAATAATCACCTACCTATTTTGCACCTGAGTAGCTGCAAAGTTAACATAATTCTTCTTTTCAAGGAGTTTGGCTAATAGATTCTCAATAGCACCCTTTTGATTCTGAAACGCTTCTTCCAAAAACTGGTACCTTTCCGAAGCAAAAGACAACATGCAATTATCAAGCAGGAGCACCATGCAGTAAGAGGAAACACTGGATTGAAACATAAGCTTGCTAACGTGAAAAGTGGCAGCTGCATAAATAACATTGGTAAGGAATGCTTAAAAGACAGGTTTGCAAATGGGGATTTCTGTTGTACAAAGAATCATAGAATTGTGGAGTTGGAAGGGTCATATAGTACAACCCCCTGCAAACAGAATGATCTCAAGGCCATTAGCAACACCTCTTCGTCTGTTTCAATTCTCAAAACAAAATCCAGTCTTTCTAGAAATCTAAGAATACATGTGGTGATTTTGTGAAAAATCATTTGCATTCTGCACAAATATTCTATCAGGAAGGTTGAATTATGTGTTCATGCTGAATTGTCCATTCATTGAATGGTCTGCTCTTGCTTCACTGATATTTTACTGTTTTTTTAAATATTATGAACCACTTATGTATAGGTTATTCCAATACTTTATTAGAATAAAAAGCTCTGAGCTCAACCCTGGAAAAGCAGCATAAGAATATTAAATAACAATCAAATATATGGAATCACAATGAAATGGTCAAACTTTTGCAGAATCCCTTGCACGTCAAATTTTGCTATCCTTCTCTGCTGCAGATGCCAGAAAATATTATTCATGAACATAAGTCTGTGAATGGGGGGTAATAACTCCACACTGTATTATATCTGTTGTCTCATTTTATTACCAGGGTTCATGTCTCAGAAATTTGTACTGTACTTGTCCAGATTGCAATCTGCATTACATATGAATCTAAGCAATTGTAGTGGTCCATCTATAAGGCAAGAAGAATACTGTGAGCTTGCCATCTTTATTTTAGTAAACCAGACCCAGCCAACTGGTTAGCAAAAAAAGCTCAATCAACTATATACTGCTAATAATTAATGTCAAATTAATATTGTCAAAGTTTCTGAAATAGCATGTTATTCTAAAAATCTGTGACCAATCTTAACCTCAAGAATTTCATGCTCCAGAAACAACATAATGAGAATTTCCCTGAAGAACTAAAATATTTAAATAAGGAAATTACCTTAGAAGTATGCCCTAGAAGGTGCAAAGATAACAGACTGAACACAAATATCCTAGCATACAGAGGCAGGCACTACTACACTGATTTTTTCTTTCCTTATGCACAGCTTCCTATACCTCTAAGAAGTCAGCAGTTTAAAGTTCAGCAGGGCGATCTTACAAACCAAATCAATGTATTCAGCTGGAAAACGATAAGTGTTTTCATTAAGCTGCATTAATGCTATAGAAGCAGAAATGTTACAGATGCATTCTTCAAAGTACTAATCATGGAAGCTAAGACAAGTATTTCTGCTTAAATGACGCCTACATGTATATTTGACCAGAGGTAGCCATTTGCTGCATCATATTTCTTTCATAAGCTCAGTGATTTTGAAACAATTAACATTCAGTGTTGCATCAATCTACGGAATGAACTCATGCAATAATAGCCTAATCCTTGTTAAAGTGTCAGCATCATCAGTGCCAATTCTATTAAAATATTAGCATCTAATTGCATACATCAGTTCATGAACCGTTAATTTTTTGTTCCTTTTCATACTCCGGCCTTGTTTACACATCACATTAAATCACAGTTAAATGAACTATGGTTTAAGTGAAGGAGCAGCATAGTTTAATGTGGTCCATGCTACTCAAAAAATTCCAGTTCCCAATTCACTCCTCCCCACTGTGATGCTGCCACACCATAGAGGAAACAAGCCATATTCTGGCTTTTCATTGTTCCTCTCCAAACCAAATATGAGAAGTAAGCCAAAAACAAACCTTTGCTCATAGTTTGTTTGGAGAGAAACAAAGCTTGAGCTACAACAAGAAACTTGTTTTGTCCCCAGCAAGGCAGCAGCACAAATGGGGACCTTGGACCACATGCACCAGCACACTACTTATTCAGACTAAACTATCATTTTGTTTAACTATGATTTAATATGACATGTGAATCAGGCTTTCGTCAGTCGCTCTGAGCATTTCCTTTTATAAGGAAAAAGTGGGAGAGAAATTTTTGTATAAAATAATCTATTTCTAAAACTGATCAATTAAAAAGCAGTTCCTGATTAACTGGGCAATACATTGAAAATGTCAATTATTTTTAACAGATGTACTTACAAAAATGGCAGGTGCTGATGCCCTCCTTTTGAACAAACACACTTTCCCTTCTCTACCCCACACTGGAGGAAATGCCTCTTCTAAGATGATACTCGCTGCACACATTATGTAAAATCAAGATATGTTTCCCCACAAAAATATTGCTTTATTCATGTACTTATGTGTAATTTAAATTATCAACTAAAATTCATGTGATTAAGATTTCTTTAATCTGACGACTGCTCTATTGCCACTTAGAATCAGTACTGGAATTAAGAGCCCAAAGCACCACCAGCCCAAATCTATCTGCTACAGACATAAAGTTCACACATTTTATAGCAGAAATACTTGAGGACTGTACACTACTTTAAATGCATCTGCTGTGTGAAGAAACAGCATAGGAATAGAAGAAGAGCCATACCTATGTTCTTTGTGTTCCAGTAACTGGCAGTCTCTGCATGTCAGTCTGTCACAAGTTTCACAGAAAAGTTTTAGCTGTTCTTGTCTGTGCACAGGACAGAAAACAGGACGCTGACCAGATGCTCCAACAGCCTCTGTGTTAAAAAAGAGAGAGACTTTTTGTATTTTAATGTAAAGATTAAGTCAGTCTACAGACTGAAACTGGCAGAAGAGCGTCCAGAGCTCAAGGAGGGTCAATGTCATGGCAGAGTTCCCCATGCAGAGGCACAGACTGCTGACTAGGAACAGTATCAGGTCCCACCATTTCTGTCTTTCTGTTTCTTTGGATTGGGAAAGTGCTATGTTCCACTTCCCATCTATTTTGGCTACTCACTTCTTTCTCAGCAAATACCCCTCCCCTCCAAAAAAGAACCAAACACCGTGTTACTTTTGTTGAACTTCTTCCTTCAGCACAAAATCCCTTCCCAGTTTCATTTAGGTCCTGCATTAAGGGAAGAATCCAGCAGCATTAACATCCACCTTTGGCAGTTGCCTTGCAAGACATTAAAGGGGGTGTTGCTTTTGGTGAATGTTTCTGGCCTAGATCTCAACCAGAGGAAGGTATTAAGATGGTGGAACCACATCTCCGTTATCCCACTAATTAAAGCTATCCTGCCTCACTAACTACTGTCCTATTTTCCTACAATTATTTATCTCTAACCTCTGAGAGAATCTCACTTGCTCCAACTACCTTATGTCTCCAGCTACTCCAACCAACTCTTTTCTCAGCCTTCAACAAACTGTCTTCCACTTCCTACAGTTCATTGAAACTGCCTTAGTCAAAACCACCCATTTCCAGATCCAAATAAACATAATAATGTTACTTTTCTTACTTTCATCTTAAAACACTCTTATATTTATTAATTTATATGCCACTATAAAGCGGCATCAAAAAGTAGGCCTCTGCCCTGTGGAACATGTAATCAAGTATTTGACACACTGTCTCTGCTGGAGGAAATGTTAGAAGAGGGAGAAGAGAGGAGAAGGAGGCAAGTGTAAATTGGAAGAGTATGGATTCCGTTCAGTTACATATACTTCAGCTTAGCCTCAGTAATAGAAGAGGAATAAGATGCAAGCAAGCATAAACAACCTAGTTAAGTCTTCATCACTTATAAATGGTTAAACACAAACACTGCACGTCGTGAGTAGGTCTAGGATTGCAATAGCAGGGACAAAACTAATAGGGTGTATCCACTAACCCACCTACAATATCTGTCTTCTGACTAATAAACTGCCAGATATTACTCGTCTTCATATATTTTACTGATACTGCCAAATTACATTAAGGAAACAGACACGTGTGGACAGACTTTTTGTGAAAGTTTACTGCCAATGTTTAAATGTTTTTTATTAATGACTGGACCGTTATTGTACTTCAGAAATATCCAAGAATTGTTTAGTTTTCCAATGGGAAACCATGGCTCTAGCTATCAGAAAAGGGACAGCAGAAGGTAGCCAGGTATTGAACTTAGCAGCAAGGGTGTCAGAATTGTACCATGGGCTACATAACAACAGCAACTGAGCTGCCCAATTGAAAAGGACTGAGCCATGTATGAAATTAAGTATTTTGTGTTATTTGCTTTCCAATGAAGTCACAAACTGAGTAGATGCAATTCAACAGCCTCTGTTCCAAAACACAAAAATGACATGGATTTTCAGTATCCTAAGCTATCTATAGAGTTAGAGCTATTCTTGACAGGCATGCATTAAGTTAGAAACAGAAATTTCACCTGAAGAGACATCTTCTTTCTTTCTAATCATATGATCCTTAGTAAATTTAACTCGTTGATGAGCTTCTATGCAGGTTTTGCACAGCCATTCTCCACATTCCACACAGAAACCAACAGCACTAGAATTATCTTCACAGCTGGTGCACACCTAAAAGCCGGGGGAGGGGAATATTTTCAAATGCTGAAGCTTTGACACGTCAATCCAAAAATTACCAAAATATTTTATCTTACACAAGACAAAACTCAAATCACATTGCAAGGAGAAAAGAGTAGAAGTGTCATACCTGTTCTGATTTCTCATCAGAGCTGCTGGGTGCTTCAGATGTGTCTTTGACAAAGTAGTTATCTACCAAATCTATTTGCCTGCATTCCTGGCGACAGATTGGACACCTGATCACACCAACTGCAACAAAAAAAAGGGTACTTCTTACACTTTACTGGATTGCCATAACTTGATTTTTAAAATCATCATAATATTTGTAATTAAAATACAGATTCTTCTTCCAAACCTATTAAGCATAATATGTCCAAGGACAATGCATAAGAGCACTTTCAGCTCCAGTGGGCCAGATAAGATAATGTGTTTCACAAAATATTTCAAATTCCTATAAGGCACAACATTTATTTATTTTTAAGCATATCGATAACCTGGGAGCTAACACACTAACAGTGCTCCATAAAGTTTCAGAACAGTTGGTTTTTATTACGCCATACTTCATCAGTTCTCAGGGATATTGCACTTTATGAAACTAAATAAATAGCAGCACAACAAATACAGGTTGGTATTTGTTTTTGATCCTTTCCACTTAGAGGGTTGGATCCAGACCAAGTTAAATGAAATTAAAATTACGTAATAACTTTGATTTCAATAGGCCCTAATTTAAGTTACACTTAAATCAGTGGAAGCCAAGTACAACTAACTTAATATGGATCTATCCCATTGTTTCCTCAAAACAGAACAAAACAAAACAAAACAACGAGCAGTAAGGCATGAACAAATACTGGTTGATGTTTGCAGCTTGCTTGGTGGGAAGCAAACTATGAGCCCAGGTTCAGACAACAGGATAAGCCCAAATCTGGCTTGTTTCACTCATGATGCAGCAAGACCAACAAGGAATGGAATAAGAACTTTTCAGCACACTGAACATCATGCACATTCATGTTAAATCAAAGTGTGTGTTTAACTTTAGTTTAATATGACATGAGAACTGAGTCAGAGTCTATGGTCTCATTCACATGTACTGAGAAGTCGAACCATGGCTTGGCATGAATGTATGAACATGATAGCTCCTGAGGACAGTATCGCAGGAACTTTGCCCCTCCCTGGGCATTTTAGCTCTACACAGCAGTGCCACATGAACCCATAACCATAGTTAAGGTATCTCCTTGTGAACTATGTTTTGTAACCATAGGAAAAACCTTGGCTACTGGTCATGGGTAAGCAGGAGAGATCTTAACCATAATTTCAAGTTTGGGTGACATGCAAAGCCAAACCTAGGCTTAGGTGCCATGCTGTGCTGAGACAGGGAGCAGCAAAGCGGCTGCAATCTCCCCAGAAGCCAGCAGCTAAGCCATTAAGTGCAAAGTTCTATGTACAAGAACAGCTAATCACCTCTGAGGAAACACTTGTCTCAATATGTCCAGCACCTTTCTGGGCCTCAGAAGGCTGCAAAAGGCTACCTTTGAGGAGGATCAAAATGTGTCTTTCTAGGAGCTAGCAGGTTCACATTGTCACAGTAAATCATTATCTGGCTTACCACGATACAAGAACCAGATCTATGTCACATTACTAAAATAGCAATCACAATCAAATTTATGCCTTTTGATAAAAGACAGCACTCATCAGTAGCATTTAAATATGAAAGAACAGGAGTTTGACATTTAATGAATGTTTGTACTATTACTAATATGCTATTAGTTTGAGCTTTCTTCTGCTCCATTTTCAATAATGTTTGAGAATACAAGTAAAACAGTCCCTAAATAAGGACTCTGCATTTTCAAAATGGATATGTGCCAACAGATACTGTTCTGCCTTATGCAAACACATTCTGGGCAGAGCTTAAATCTGAAGAGGTTTTCTCATCAGTGTTCAAAATTCCCCAGGCACAAATCATGTTTTGTGACTAGTGCAGGTTCAACTGCGGCCATGTGGAAATCTTTGAATGCCAGGCTGCATTGCAGGGGGGTTAGACCAGATGACCCTTGTGGGTCCTTCCATCTTGACAGTCTATGATTCTATGATTTCCTGTGCTACTTTCTTGACAGCCAGAGGATCTTAGTGGCCAAAGGGAGGTAGAAGAATTGTGGTGCACTTAGCATGGAATATAGTAAGTTTTCCAACAGTCCTCTCCTAGCCAAATGTTGCTGCATTTCTTGAGGATACAGTCTTCTCCTATTTCAAAATTAGAGCTGTTTTTAAGGAATTGAGCTGGTCTCTTTATCATCAGAGTATTAAAGGTCGAAGTTAGGTTGATGCATTAATTGTGCATCTAAAAAACAAAACTATTTCCATAATTAACCCCTGTGGAAGATCACAAGGAGGTCAGAGGAGCCAAGTGGCAACTCAAAAACATTTTGTGTAATTAATCTTCCAATTGTTAAAAAAACCTACAGCAAACACATAAAATTGAAGAGATATCAAGAGCATTGTTGGATAAAAGCTAAGCTATAAATGGAACAATTAAATACAAATAATTATGAGGTACCAGCCAATACTATAAAACTGGTAAAGCAACCTTTTTTTAATTGGACAATTTCAAGTTACATTAAAAAAAACAAACTCACCAGGCCAAAATAAAAATAAAAATGGAAAGCCTATTGTAAGGGTTTCTAAGGGGTTGCTCGTGCGTAAGCAGGTACCTATCTCCCTGGCTGGGTGCAAACACCTGGCTGGGCTGCCAAAGTGAACCTCATCTGTCCGGACCGCCACTCACTCGTGGCTGACTCAGTCACTGGCAGAATCCGTGAGTGGGCGTTTCTTAAACTTCTTCCAGCAAAGAAGCTCTTTGACGCCTAGTCTCCGCCTACCCTCTCTGCGCGAAAGCCTTCTGCGCAGGGAGGGCGTGGGCAACGGAGGACCCCTACTCTCCCCGCTGGTCCCAGGCAAGGAGTCATGGGACCGCCTCGCCACTTCCCCCACCTGCCCCCCTTCTCCACTGGTGCTACGCTGATTCTCTTCCCCAGAAGATGGGCTGCTTCTCCCGATCCCTGGACGCTCTCTGGAATCCCTATGGCTTTTGCACTCTCCCTCCAGTACTGATGGCAGTTCCCTGACACCTATGCTCCATGTATCGGTCAAATACATAGAACAGATTTAGTACCAGTCTGAATATTTGCTTATTTTTGTACAATCTTATCTGAGTGTACTTAGGTAGGGAAAACCAGGAAGTGATGTATGAAATGTGGAGCAGCCAAAGCACACTGCTAGATTTTTCCCAGCTGGAGAACATAAAAGAAGCCCTATCTATTATACCAATATGATGCTTCCTACAGCAACCAAACTGATAGCTTCACAAAGCTCACAAGAAGGACATAAACAAAATACACCTCCCACACTTTTGCTCCCCAGCAACTGTTTGGTGGCATTTCATAATTGAATATGGAGGTTCCTTAGACCCACCAGGCCTATGCTCCATGTATCGGTCAAATCCCTTTAAAAAGTCGTCTATGAGCCATTGCCACATATTATTGTAGATACAAATTCCAGAAATTATGCACTGTTAATTTTTTTGTAAAATTTATACACCGCTTGATTGTAAAAAAACAACAACTGAAAGTTGTCCTCTCTCATTACTGAATTGCCTGAAGCTCCAGTATTGAGAGGGAGAAACTATTGTGTCTCGCCACTTCTATCACATGACGCATAATTTTATAAGCATCTATCAACAAAAAAAAGTATGCTATGGTTGCACTGCTAGGAGTGAGGGACAGAAGCATAGGGGCATGTGTTTTCAAAATAAGTCATTATTTTATTTAATCTATTTATATACCACCCTTCAGTTCAAGGCTACTACAGTGGAGACAAAGAGAACTGACTTGGTATATCAAAAGCAAGACAAGCAACATGCCCTTCAGAGCATGGCGAAAGAAGTAAAGTTAGTCTTGTTTTAGGGCTGCCATATGTCTGGAATTTCTTGAACAAAGCCGGGATCCATCTGTCAAAAATGATGTCTGACGGAATTTTCGAAAAGCAGTTAAAATGTTTGGGGAAACCCAGGCATATGGCAGTCCATATCGGAAGTTTTTATTTTTTTCGCAAGTAGCTTAAAAACTTGTTCTTTTTTTAAAAAAAAACATTTTTTGCAAAGCTCAACAACTTTGCAAAAAAGAAAAGGAAAAAAAAGCTCAATAATTTTTGTGTCCTGATATATGGCAACACTATCTTGTTTTCTCTGATCTGCACTTCGTCCTATGATGCCTTTTAGAAATATATTGCTTGAGCTAGGAAAAGCCAGCACAAGTGAATCTTAAAGTTCTTACACACAACTCACAGCTTTGTTGGGCTTCTCAGGAACCTACCAATTCATGAGAAAATAGTTCCTAGTCTTCTTGGTTGCAAAACTGGCTGGGCTCCACAAATCCAGTTGCCAGCACCCATTCCCACTTCCCCATAAACTACCAAGGTATCTTGCAAGAGAAATCCCTCACATCATGCTGAGGTTTTGACAGAAGCAGTGACTGAGGCTTGGACTGCTTCTGTTCTACTTTCAGCAAAATTCCTGCCCAAAGTGAGATAAGATCCACCCACTTCCCCATCATCATTGGGCAGCAGACTGTTGGGGAAAATATTTTCCATCACTTTGTGCTCTGCCTTGAAGACTGAAAGAACTGACAGGAGTCCTCCTTGCTATTTCCCCAGTGCACAATGTGAAGTGGAAGTCAAGTCTCTTTGCAACCAACAGTGGGGAAAGGAAAAGCACTAAAGGGGCATAAACATCTTTCAATTTTTGTAGGGCTACAAGAAGTGACAGATAAGATCCACCCCACCCTCAAATCCTCTTGTGTATTGCTGCTACTGCTGCTAGAAGTACTGGTGTCTATCAATGAGACTTTCTGAAACGGTTCTTTGAAGACTGGGAATAGAGAATATGCTAAGGCATGCATAACTGTGCAATCCTAGCCATGTCTACACAGAAGTCAGTTCTACTGAATGCAATGGGACTTACTGCTAGGTAAATGGGGTTAAGATTGCAGCTTAAGTTATCACCTAAAGTTCATTGCAGAAAATGGTTTGCACTGTTACACGAAAAAATGAATTTGCCTTAATCAAAACTACTCTCCCCACCACTTCAATACTTTAAATAAACTACTGGTATTTTTAATCACAATGGACCTAGGTCGGACCAAGTAAACTAACTCTAGCAAATAGTTTTTAAAAGTAATTAACTCTTTAAAAACCCAAATATCTTGTGGTACCTTAAAGACTAAAACTGTTATTGCTACCTGCATTTGTTTTATATTTTATTTATGAACAGCAAAAGAAATATGATATAAATTTATTGTGACATACAGCTTTTATGGACTAGAGTCCACATAGTCAGATGCCTCAAGGATTTTCTTGAGTTGCTGGTATAAATATGCATAGCTTGCCATGGGGTGGGGGATGGAGACTGTAAAATGCAGAAATTAAAAACTGTTACAATGACATTATTAACAGTGTTTGTGGGAGTGATAAACATTCTGGCACTGGCAATTCACGCGGATGAGAATTAGCAACATATTTCTATCTCTTTGGATGGATAACTGCACTATTCACTTACTTCTGATTCAATGACTAGATGATCAAATAAAACTTTAGATCATATCCAATGACATCAGCAAGCCAATAAAACGTTTTAAATTGTTTCAATTTCCATGCCAACTCATATATATGTTTTATGAAGTTAAGAGAATGTTTGAAAAGCACATTTCTCTTTTTTATAGCATTGAGAAAGACAAACGAGGAACATAAAGCACACATGGGAAAGAGAAACATTGTTGTCACTAATGAGATCTGGCCCAAAATCAAAGATCTGCTTATCTTCTAGTCCAGTGGAAAGAAACCTCCAGCCCACAGGCCTATTTAGGCTTGCCTGCCTTGGAGATTGGCATATCTGGATGTTTGGAAACCACACCCACCTTTCTAGGGCCTGATGTCATATACAACCTCAGGTGCATGAAGCGACAGCTAAAACAAAGAAGTATTAGGAGTGCAATAAGTGCGCTCACATTCTTCCTTTGCATCCCATACTTGAATTCAAGATGTGGTTCAAGTTGCACCTGCAAAGGAAGAAGGAAAGAATCGGGAGCACACTTGTCTACCCATGTACTATCTGAAATCTGGCATTGGTTGCCAGATGTGAAATATTGACATTATTTTCAGCTCTCCCACCCCACTATGTGGCCACTAATTCATTTCCCCCTTTCCCATATAAATAAAAGGAGTAAATATACAGAGCATTCTCAGACATAACCTGACCCTCTCCCACCCCAAATTATGAAAATTCTCTCTCAAGTTACATGTCTCCCACACTGGGCTTATTAGGTGCAAGGAAAAAAAGTGAGAAGGAGAAAAGTCAGAGTTTACAGTTGAGGAGGGGAAATGTGCCCTGGAAAGAAATAAGCAAGAAGAGAGCATGTGTCATTCCAGACCTCTGCTTGAGTCCAAGGCTGTGGCTATAGGAGAAACAAGAACCCTTTGGGGACTCCATCACAGTCTCAGGTTATACGTGTGTGTAAATAAACCATATAGCATAAAGACACAACAATCTCCACTGTGCCCAAAAGGAAACACAAACCCTGGGTAAGTGTCTGGAACTCCTGGAATCTCACAACACTTGGAGATTGGGATGGCACGCAACCATATTATAGTGGGCAGAGAGTGGGCCCTTAAATAATAAATAAATAAAAACTATTGTTAGGAGGACAAAAGCAAACGGAAGAATTCAACATCACACTATTACAAATGTTACATCTGCATAAGCCCATATGTTTGCCAGATGGAGCAATCCCCTCTCTCCTTCCCTCCCCACCATGTGCTATTCTGTGGGTTTCCCTGACCTGCCCACAGCCGGGGGGGTGCACAGGGGGAGCAGAGGGGAGAAATCCCCATTGTGCAGGGCTTCTGATGATAGGGATTGTTCAGTGAATCCCACCCAAAGTCTTGTTGCACCTTAAATATATTGTGGCATTATCTCATGGAATAAGATATTTCCTCTACAGGAACCACATGTGCAATATTTATTGTTTACCCCAACATAAATATGGCTAAGCCTACATGGTGTTAAACACCATTTAAACAATAATTTATAAAATATGAAAACTGTGTTTGCCTTGTATGATACAGAGGAAAAATGTGTTTCACACACCTTGAGATTCTTTTTTACAAGTTTTCATTATAAAATGACATAAGCTTTCATAGATGCCAACCCACCTCTGATGCAGTTGGAAATTGTAGAAGGCATTCTACCATTCTAAAATTCTTATGCAGAATCTTTAGAGTGTGCAATGAATTAATTGCTGTTAAGCCCTCAACTAATGCAGTCAAATTTCTGTACAATGGTACCTTGGGTTAAGTACTTAATTCATTCCGGGGGTCCGTTCTTAACCTAAAACTGTTCCTAACCTGAAGCACCACTTTAGCTAATGGGGCCTCCCGCTATTGCCACGCTGCCACCGCGCGATTTCTGTTCTCATCCTGAAGCAAAGTTCTTAACCCAAGGTACTATTTCTGTGTTAGCGGAGTCTGTAACCTGAAGCGTATGTAACCTGAAGCGTACGTAACCCGAGGCACCACTGTACAGAGGAAACAACTAGCCACTCAGATTCATGTGAATGCAAGGAAACATTAAGGAGGAAGAAGAAAGCAGAAGGAATAGCTGAACTGAAAAGGAGACATGTCAGAGGTGTTGCTGCATATTCTGGCCCTTCCCTGTCATACACCCTAACTCTTAACATCATATCAAGTCCTCCTTCTAAGCCAGGAAGCCTCTCCTGATCAACTCCAAGGCAACAACTTGTTTTACTCTTTTAATAGTACCTCAAGCTTCATCCAGTCACTACTTTTTGGAAGACTTCCTTTAGGTTACTTCTATAACATGTTCCTTTATAAAAGTTAGCCAACATACATCAGGAAAAAATAACATTGCACACATGGTTTTAGTAACCATCTTCCGTAAGTTATTAGTTTTCTTTCATATTTACTATACAATGTATAAAATCTTATTTGACTGCATTTTGTCATTGTCACCATCATTTTGCATTCTAAAGTATTACAGATCTTATGTGGCTTTCGAGCTGCAGTGTACCGCTGTAAAACTTATCTTAAAAAATTTCACTATTGCATGATAATTCTCAAAACTCTGAACCCAAACAGCTTTTCCTAACTATCTTTGACAGTTCTTTTGTGGCTCTTTCTACCATCATTTCCCAGATCAGTGGTGTGTGTGCCATGTGCAGGCACGATGGGCAGCAAAACTGGGGCAAGTAATCTAATAATGAAGACGATGCCCAAGCTGCACAACAAAATTGTGCCAGCCACATGTCTATTAGTGAAGAGACAGTGTGGAGGCTTCAGAGACAAAGGAGAGACCTCATGCAGGTTCATGTGGAAGGAGATGCCTCCTTAGGAGTTAGTCCACCTCAAAAGGTTGCTGCAACGATAAAATAGGCCAGGGGACAACCTCCCTCCCTTGAACTTGTTATACTAAAAGGATTATTTCACTAGATGTAGCCTTGGGCTTAATGTTTAGCCTTAGATGTAATTGGGAGATGACTATCTCTGAGTATGTGACCTCATTATTAAGGAACATTGTGCACAGAGCTGGTATGAGAGAGTTTCTGCTCTGATGAACATATTCCTTGAGTCCCAAAACTTCTTTCTGAAGAAATACTGTGTTCTCATCCCCACTCCCCTTCATTTAAGGCCTTTTTTCCTAGTCAATTCCACTTTGGTATTTTTCACTGAGCCCAAACATTCTGGTAGATGAAAGGAATGCTCTCCTGAAGCACTTTTGAACAGAGACAATCCTGATATATCCTAAAGGGGAAGTATGCCTCCATAGATGCTATGCAGCCACTTCTTTAAAGCAGACCATTTGTGCACAGCATGGTTTTGTTAAAATAATAATAATAATAATTGACGCACCTATGAAGCACTGAGTTTGTTATAGGTTTTAATGATAGCATAACAATAGCAAGAGTTCAAATTAATCCCAGGAGAAATTGTAATTATGTTTATAACATTTAGTTCTTAGCAAGGCTGCCAATTAGTTACTACTCACATTTCTTACATAACGGCAACTGTACTATGAAGCTGCAACTATTGTCTTAGTCAACCATAAAGTTCACTGAGTGATCTTGGGCAAGTCACTATTTCTCATTCAAGCATTTGTCACAGGTTGTGGTGAAGATACAATAGAACAGCGCCCAACCAGTGTTCGAAATTAGCCTGACAATAGACCACTTGGGACCAAGTAAAGATGCCCAGGTGCCCGGATTGTGTCTGACATCTCCACATCTGGAGGTATATGCCTGTGGATCATTGGATCTTGACTGTTTTCACACACTAATACCACATCCTGTAGAATTCTATCAGTTATATTTTATCTGCACAATCAGAATGAATTTCAGGAACCAAAATGCTTTTTCTGTGCAGCCTGAGCAGGAGCGGCGAACAACATTATAGTTAACTGTTGTCACTTGTCTTCACTTACCCCACTGTCCTGCTCACAGTGGTGAAGAATATTCTTAGGTTATGAATGGTCTGTGTCACCATTAAGAAAAAGAGCTGGAGTAGACAAATATATATGTGGACTGTCCCTGGATAAAGTGACTCAAAGTTCTTAACCTTGCTCAAGGTTGTCATACAACTAGACAGATGTTTAACTGAGAATCAATCACAGTCAGTCCATCATTCAAAAAAATAAGTCTTGCCCCCAAATGACAACTAAACATTTTGTTTTTATTGTAATCTTGGTTTAAGGAGCCATTTGGTGCCTAGCTTATAAATCTGAGTTTCTAATTCTGTCCCCAGTACAACATGCCCCTCAAGCTCCTTGGAGAGCGACAAAAATTAAAATTAAAAAATAGACAAATCTTAAATAGGAAGGTAGTTGGTGGAATTTACTATTATTGCAATATTGGACATGAGTATTAGGCATCTTTGGTAGCCAAGCATGGCTGAAAAGTCGGGTGTGTACAGTAAATAAAATTATTAGAGTTTACCACTGGCCCTATCCATCTCATAAGAAACTGATTCAGTCTCTCCCATAAATTCCAGGCTCATGTCTTTGACACCAGAGTTTGATTGATTGATTTATTGAATGATTGACTGGATTTGATTTGATTTGATTTATATAATGCCCTTCATCAAAAGATATTGGGGCGGTACACAAGTGCCTATAGTTTTTGAGTGCTTCTAAAGCGTAAGAAGCAAAGGAATAGTCAACATGACTGCTGGGTTTGGACCTTTAAATCACCTACAGTGGTGCCTCGCAAGACGAAAAGAATCCGTTCCGCGAGTCTCTTTGTCTTGCGGTTTTTTTGTCTTGCGAAGCAAGCCCATTAGCGGATTAGCGCTATTAGCGGCTTAGCGGGCTTAGCGGATCAGCTGATAAGCGGCTTAACAGCTTAGCGGATCAGCTGATAAGCGGCTTAGCGGCTTGGGAAAAAGGGGGGGAGGGAAAAAAACCCGCAGGAACTCGCAAGACATTTTCGTCTTGCGAAGCAAGCCCATAGGAAATTCATTTTGCAAAGCACCTCCAAAACGGAAAACCCTTTCGTCTAGCGGGTTTTCCGTCTTGCGAGGCATTCGTCTTGCGGGGAACCACTGTATACAGTTTTACTTGGAAGTAAGCCTTACTGAGCTCAATGGGGGCAACTCCCAGGTAGAGGGGAGCAATTTTGAATTAGCTGCAATCCTATGCCCACATTGTGAACATACATTTGATTGTTTGGTTTGCAAGTCAGAGCAGAAAACAAACAAATGCTGCACTACTGTGGGATAGGAAAGGATGGAATCTTTAAAAAAAAACCCTAAAAACTAAACAAACCTCATCCATTTAGTTCTTCCTTTAACCATCTAACCACAGAAGAACTATTTTGATACTCATTACTAGTAAGGATGAGATTAACAGTACAATCTTGTACACATCTGCTCAGCAGTCAATGGAATGTATTCTCAGGTAAATTTGTACAGGAGTAGATCCTAAAGAAATATAACAGGGTTGCTTTAATTCATAGTATGTGTAGGAATGTGAGGTAGTATAACTTTGTGTGATCTGGCAATTTGAGGAGACTTATTTGCAAGGCAGGATTAAGCACATGAGATATTTTATCCCATAATGCTGTTACATTATCCTGGTAACCAGTAACTGCAAAAAGGTGGCTTAACATCTCATAATGAAACCATAGGAAGATAATTTTTTGTATGCAATGAACAAAAGGAAGAACAATTGTATTATTCTTTGTATTAGTTTCAAAATGTGATAGCTACGTGTGGGTTAGAAATCATTTCCCCAAACCTTCAATGTTAAGACTGAAAAAAACCTTCACTTTATTGCATTCAGTCATTATAGGCAAAGCATGAATCAATGGATCATCTAGGTCCCTAACAGCAGTGCTATTTTTCTAGAAAAAGAGGTGCCAGAACTCTCCATGTGGGTGAAAAAGGTGCCAGAACTCCCTTGTTCTCTTAGAATGGCAATGGTGCTCACCTGAGAGGTGCCGGAACTGAGTTCCTGGGAGTTCCCTCTGAAAAAAAGCCCTAACAGTCTGGTTTCTGGTCCAGTTTCGGCACTGAAACAGCCTTGGTCATCGTGATGACCTTTATCAGGAGAGAGGGAAGGAGTGAATATCTGTTGGTAGTCCGTTAATTCTCAGTGAATTTTGACACCATTGGCCATGGTGTCCTGCTGGAGAAACTTGAGGTGGAAGTTTGAGGCACTGAATTATGCTGGTCCCACTCTTGCCTGCAGGGTCACTACCAGAGAGTAGCATTCGGATATTGTTGCTCGGCCCCGTAGCTTTTGAACTGTGAGGACTTGCAAGGATCCATTCTGCCTGGATCCTTGACTGGATGGAGGCCAATAAACTGAGTCTGAATCTTGTTAAGACAGAAGTGTCATGAGTAGTTGATGCCTGAGTCCAGAAGTTAGGTGTAGGACCTGTTCTGGGAGAAGTTGCACTCCTGTTGAAGAAACAAGTTTGGGAGTACACCTGGATTCTAACTTGTCACTAGAGTCTTGTTTGGCTTCTGTGGTTATGAATGCTCATGCCCAGCTTTGTTGTGATTTGTTAACTACAGATGTTTCTAGACCAGGATAACTTGGTCTCTGTTTTCCATGATCTGGTGACCTCCCATCTGGACTATTGTAATGTACTGTATATGGGATTGCCCTCGAAGATTTATGAAAGGTGCAGTTAGCACAGAATGTGGCTGCTAGGTTGTTAAAAGCAGTAGTCCAATGGGACCAAGTGTCACCAGTCCTGAAAGTGTAACCAGCTGCCAGTGAGCTACTGGGTCCAAGTAACAGAGTTTGTGCTTATGTTGTATCAAGGCCTAAGCAGGTTAGAAGCCAAGTATCTAAAAAAGCATGTTCCCCTGTATCTGCCATGTAAGATCCTATGATTGGGAGGTAAGGCCTTGTGCTACTACTTGTTCCTGTCTGGTTGGCACTGACCTGTGATAAAGCCTTTTCTGTTCTAGCCCCCCATAGCGACTGAGGTGCATTTGCCTTCATTATTACTGACTTTCAGGAGGAAGTTTAAAACATTCCTGTTTCCCCAGATATTTGGTGGCTGAAAATATCTGGCAACCCTGAGATCATTGTTTGAATGTTTTGATTTTCATAACTTTTTAACTGATAAAAGTTGTTTTACTGTGATTTTTGCCATCCTGGGCTTCTTCAGGAAGAAGAGCTGGTAAATTGAATAAATAAAATCAATCCAGAACACAAACACAGAAGGCACTAGGAGAGAACTTTAGGGGAAAAAAGGAGATGTAAAAAAGTGTGAAAGTGATTACTTCTCCAGTTCTCACTTGATTTTCATGCCCTTCGCCAAGAAGAAAAGGCACAAGATTGACCACTACTCCTGCTGCTGTTCCCTATCTACCTGTGCCACTCTCAGCACCATCACAGCACTGTGCTTTCTGCAACTGAGAACACACAGCAAGTCCCTCTAACTGTTGGCTGCAACCCTGCCCCAGCAGGCAAGGGCGAGAAGAAAACACAGTGAGGAATATAACAGCCAAATCCCCCTTGCTGTATTTCCCTTTGCCAAGCAGAGACAAAGGGGCTTTTACTTTGCTGCCTTCACCCCTTTTTCTCCTGGGGAGGAGGAGAGGCGGAGAGATGAAAAGAGACAGCGTAGTAGTACTAGTAGTAGTAATTTTATTTACTGCATTTTTCCGTCTATAAGACGGCCCCATGTATAAGATGTCCCCTATTTTGGGGGACTCAGATTTTAAAAAATGGGGAGAGATGTATCCATGCTTAAGATGCCCCCTAATTTGTAACATTACAGTGGTACCTCGGGTTACATATGCTTCAGGTTACAGACTCCGCTAACCTAGAAATAGTACCTCAGGTTAAGAATTTTGCTTCAGGATGCGAACAGAAATTGTGCTCCGGCGGCGGGGCAGCAGGAGAAGGCCCCACTAGCTAAAGTGGTGCTTCAGGTTAAGAACAGTTTCAGGTTAAGAACGGCCCTCCGGAACGAATTAAGTACTTAACCCGAGGTACCACTGTACTTTTAGGAAAAAACCTAGTCTTATACATGGAAAAATACGATATATGCCACCCATCTGACTGGGTTGCCCCAGCCACTCTGGGCAATTTCCAACAATATATTAAAACACATAGCTGAAAACATATAGTTGCAAGGGGGAGAAAGCCAGGAGATCTGAGCCATGGTGGACAACTGTACTCAAATACTTGTTTGCAAGTGAAATGGCAGCAGAACTTTTTAATATATGTGTAAAATACAATAAGAACATTTCTGAAAACTATGTAACACCAAAAATTATGGCAGCTAGTTTTGCTAGTTTATTACTTTTGACAACACCAAAAGTAGTTACCCCATCCAAAGAGACAAACTCCAGTTGTGAAACATGTAATATGCACAATAGGGCCCATGCATAAACACTGAATGCATTTTATTATTTCTACATAACTATGCTTAAATAGTTATAAACATGGACAGCATAAACATGTTGTTTTAAGTACCGCAATGAAGAGCTAATTATATAGAGCAGATCATATTCTGTGCACTACTTCCAGAATATTTCATTAAATGGCCTTAACTTACCAAACACCCTTACCAAGGAATACATGCCACACTGTGAAAAGCAAAGGGCTCTACATGAGACATTGCCATGCTATGCCTTTATGGCCTAACTTTTTCACCATTCACACTACAGCTTGTTGCACCTGGAAGTGAGCAGTCACAACTACAGAACTGTCTGCTTCTGGAGAGAACCCCATTATAAAGCAGAACATGGCATCTTGCAAGCAGCACCCCAGTCCAATTACACACACACACACACACACACACACACACACACACACAAAATATTTCAGTCATTTTAGCCTTATTGTTTATCACTTCTATCAATAATTTTAAGCCCTTTAAGCCCTTGCTTAAATCTTTAAAATTCTACAAATCTGTTGTTAAATGCTGCTAAATCAGCCTCAAATTTATCCAATGAGAGCACTGAACCACAGACAGAACCAAGAATTAGATAAGCCAATTCATTTTGAAGGATTACTACAGCTTTAATGACTAGCTTATACTAAACTTCTCCTGAAAAGTCCACAGATGTATGGCTCATTTGAATACTCTTATGAACAGAAGAACACACGGTATGTTTATGCAGCAAACTTAACCAACAGCTTTCCAAAAATAAATTTGCTCCGTACCCAACTGAATTGGACAAGACCACCTTGACAAACTATTCATAGAATTCACTACACCTTGCACCAAGCCTCCTGCTACCCTAAATCTTTAACTCAGTTGTCTGGAATGGATCTATCCATGTATCAATTTACTTTCATCACAGCAGATCCTGAGTTACACCAAAATTTGCACCTTAGAAACAATAACATCCAAGTGCACAGAAAAGATGGTTTTACTTACTTACAGTGCTTTGTTTTTGTTATTTCAAATCTGCAAAGAATACACAGGAAAAATCTCCTGGAGCTGTGTAATGGAGAACCAGAAGCACAAACTCATTACTCCCCAGATAGACACAGTAGGATAGCTTAAATGTTACTAGCCTTCCGTCAATCTAAAACTTGTGTGCCAATTGATAGGCATTATCCTCCTAAAGTCACAGGTTGTAGACTAAAGGTACAAAACCTAAGCCTTTACTGAAGAGACCTGTAATCTACTAGACTGACTTTTACAAGGAAGGGAATAACTCTACCCAGTGATACTGCACACTCTTTTGCCCATATAATGTTCTAAATTCAATGTATGGCATCTCCACGTAGGACTGGGAAGGACTCTTTTACTGATTTTTCTTTTTCTTTATGTCTATTTTACAATTTTAATATTGATAAGGTTTAATTGACTTTCATCACTTTTCATATGCTGCTTGTCTATCCCAGGACAAACTGTGATTTGTTTTAAGTATGGTTTGTGCAAAAAAAGCCAACTTCAAATTGTGGCTTATGATCCTGAGATTACTCAGAGTATAGTTAAAACCAATCACTGTTAACCTTGGTTCAGACATGATAGAAAAAAACTGGTGGTGGTTGCTTCTAATGTCCTTCTTGTGAAAATGCCAAATGCCTTAGAGATTTTTATTTTTAGTTGACTAATTAATTAATTAATGTTATCACATAATGGTTCACACAAAACAGACATCATCATAGTTCTAGTTACAGGTAGGTAGCCGTGTTGGTCTGCCATAGTCAAAACAAAATAAAAAAATGCCTTCCAGTAGCACCTTAGAGACCAACTAAGTTTGTTATTGGTATGAGCTTTCGTGTGCATGCACACTTCTTCAACAGCATCATAGTTGAAGAGGCAGCCTGCCTCTCTCTCTCTCTCTCTCTCTCTCTCTCTCTCACACACACACACACACACACACACTTTCCAAGACTTTCACTTCATGGCAGGCCAGTTGCAAGAGTTATGAACAAACAGCTACACTTGCAGGACTATGTTAACGCTACCACCTTTTTCCTGATAGAGGTTCTGTCCCATTAATAGAATAAAAACTCAAAAACTGTGGCTTTCCCTGTCTCCATGCCAGAACAAATGATGACTTGAATTTATGCCTATTATATCAGTTGACGATACAAATATTCTTGTTTGGAAAAGAAAAAAGGCAACCTTCTATAGAAGGTTCTATATTTTAGTAAACACACTACTGCTTTCACTTTAATGACTCACTAAAGGGAGCCCTCCTCTACATTTGTCTATGTCTAGCATAGGCTAACGCAGCCCTCCAGATGTTTTGGGACTACAACTCCCATCATCCCTGACCACTGGTCCTGTTAGTTAGGGATGACGGGAATTGTAGTCCCAAAACATCTGGAGGGCTGAGTTTGCCTATGCCTGGTCTATGTACTTATTTGCAGGGACAAATGCTCCTTCCCCCCCCCCATATATATATAAACTGGGACAGTGTTGAAACACAGTGTTTGCATTCAAACATAACACTAACTCATCATATACTACTACATACGCAGGCAGGGCTATGCCCACGTCCTTCTCCCTTCCCATCTAGGGCAGCTACTTGGAGATCAGAAGCATTCGCCTTAGTTTTCAACTAACTGTGGTTTATGTTATGTACGAACTGGGGGGCCACTAGGTGGCGCATCGGAAGATGGCTGACAATAACATCTCTCCGACCCACACGAGGTAATTTGGAGGCTATGATGGGGGTAATTAGCCTCCTTAACCCCCCCAGGATTGTGGGGGGGACGGCCCTTGCCTGCTGTGCCCTATACCACCCCCGAATTTGTGGGGGTGGGGGCACTAGGCACAAAGCCCTCCTGTGGGATTTCGGCACTCCTGGACGCCATCCCTGATTTGCGCCGCTAGTTGCAAGCATCTTCAAAAGAAACAATTTGGACGAGATAAATTGCACATGCTTCAAGGAAAAAGGGGAGTAAAGACTGCTAACAGAAGAGATCTCTGATAACAAGACAAGAATAAAATATGAGAAGATACGTCAAGATACGGTATGACTGAGGGGGGAGGGGAAAAAAACCTGCCTTCCTTTTTCTTATGTGATTTAACAAGAATCCCCTCCCCTAATGAGTCAGAAACTAAGGACTTAAGCTGTGGATTTAAGGCTGTGTGGAGATAAACTTTCGAACTAAAGCAATGTTTCAAGATGAAGCTGGAAAGCTAAGAGTTTTGGAATGACGCAGTTAAAAATGCCGTCGCCATTTTGGGAGGCATTGTTGGAGCTCTTGGGTCTGGGAGGAGAAAGAGAGAAATAGAGTTGTTTACATATCGTGGATCAACTTCTCGGTGGGACTTAAGAGCGACAAATGCCAAATTTATGATGGAAAGAGCGATGTTATCTACGAAGGAGATATATGGAAACCATCTGGACTTAGTGGAGGAACGGGAAATCCACACAGGATTATTATTTTGCTTATCGGCTTAAGGAGACTAACAGAAGAGATCGTAAAGGAAAAATAGAAATTATATGAACAAGATATGATGTGGAAACACCAAGATAAGACTGGATAGAATTATGAATTTTGTTTGGACTGATTGGGACTGATTTGGACATTAACGCAGTAATAAGAAGATGATCTGAATCCCCCTTTGGATCTTGAAGTATGGGTTCCCCCAACAAAATTTAAAAATTTGGCTTTGTAATTTGGAATTTATGTGATGTGATTTAATTTGATGTGATTGGCCAGTTAATAAAAATTATTTTTTAAAAAAAATGTTATGTACGAACTGGAACAAACAGATTAAGCATTTTAAGCATTCCCCCCCCCCAAAAAAGCCAACTTCAAACTATGGTTTACGACCCTGGGCTGCACAGACAAAACACAGTTAAAGGTAAATTTACTCAAAGGCATAACAGAAGACAAGGAGGGAGAGGAACAACTCATGAACATAACACTAAACTTTGGTTTAACCTTTTATCTAACCAGGTCATTGTACTGCAATCTTCTCAGGATCCAACACTAGCACATTAAAGTATGCTACTTATTCACTTAGGTTATTTGTACACTGCCCTTCATAAAAGTTAAATCCAGGCTTGATAGTCTTGTAATATACAATGAATCCTGACCACATTGATTGAGATCTGAAAACTAACCACAGAAATAACAGCTTTCATTTTTTTGAAATTTCAAGCCTATATGGTCACAGAAAATGAACATGTTAGATTTTTAAAAATTCAAAATACATATACTGCTGGTGCAGTATAGCAGTTGAGTCCCCAGTTTAAATGTCCTCTCTGCCATGAATTCACTAATGTCCTTCAGCAAGCTACTGTCTTGTAACCTCAGATCCCTTCTGCAGTATGGCTATAATACTGATTAACTTACAATGGTGTTATTGGAAGGATACCAAGAGTGTTCAAAGTGCTACAAACACATTAATAGTGCTATATATATAGTGAGTAATAGAACAGTGTCCATATGTAATATATGCTACATATCTTTATAAAAAGTTATACCATAGTTCATTTTGGCTCATTATTCTGGATAACTACGAAAATCTTAGATCAAGTCAAGCCAGCAGATTACTGAACAAGTAGATAATTTTATAAGCTGATAATAATGATTAGTTAGTTATTTCTCTGAAATAACTAACAAAAGTGAAGTTGGAAAACACAATGGGATTGTGACCAGGCCTATTTAAAGTATATGCAGTTCACAGACACTGCTGGTAAAGACAGTTTTACCCTATTCACTCGAGTCTAATGCATCATTGAATCTAATGTGCACCTCAATTTTCAGAACCTTGAAACCAAAAAAAGTATTTGCTGGCAAATGTAAATGTGCCATTGAATCTAATGCACAACTTAATTTTCGCAATGTAATTTGGCAAAAAAAGGTGAGCATTAGATTTGAGTAAATACAGTAGATATGACAACTAAACACTACTAAG
The DNA here is from genome assembly GCF_964270895.1 of Podarcis filfolensis. Classification (NCBI taxonomy): domain Eukaryota; kingdom Metazoa; phylum Chordata; class Lepidosauria; order Squamata; family Lacertidae; genus Podarcis; species Podarcis filfolensis. The sequence continues at coordinate 65,868,945 of NC_139609.1, forward strand.
CATTTTCTTGTAAAAAAAAATGCATGAAAGCTGCATGTATACCGCCATACGTGATATTCATGTGTTAGAAAGCAACAACAGTTTCTAAGCACATATAGGCTGCCAAAAAAGAAGCATACACAATTGCCACCTGTGACCTATATAATAGCTCCAAACATTTTCTTATTGAGTATGCTTCAATGTAAGAAAGGCATCAACATTTAGAGGCCCCCAATCAAATAGGTCCCAACGAAACAAAAGACAATAAAATATCTGCTGCTTCATACCCACCCACTTTATGGAAATATATACTGGGCAAGTCTCCTTTAACATCCACTTAACTTGCGTCTCCAAAAGCTGTAAAACCAAACATAACTACTGCACCATGCCCATATATTACATATTTGTATTACATAGTTCAGAGACTCTGGATTCAGAAAGACAGTGATTCAGTCCACACACACCCCTCCAATTTTAGTTTCCCCCAGACTTTTTATCTTGAGCTGATGAGCAATGGCCCTATTTTCATTCCCACAGTCCCCAGTGTGGCTTGCCCAAGTGTGTGAATATTGAAAATAATGGTGGGTGTTGTTATGAGTTTATGGGTGCCAGACTCGTATAATCCATGGATCCAGCAAGTGTTAGAATTTAATCAACTCTTGGGGTGTTAAACTGAGGGCCGGGCATATCTAATCCCTAGATCCAGCAATTGTTAACAGCTAATTAAGCCAAGCTACCTTCCTGTGCAGAGGAGATCTCCTGGATGGGTTATTAAGAAAACAAAGGATCAAGGGGCTCCTTGGAGATAGCAAATGGGTGGAGGCACCCACCAGAAAAATATAAAGCCAGAGTTTAGAGTAGAGAGGTGAGGAAATCAGTGATATGATGGGGGAGAGAGTCCAAGAGCAATGTTTAATGCCTGCTTGAATCCAATACTGTGGTTATAGAGAAACAAGACCCTTTTGGGGTGTTCAATACTGTGAACCTGTCCATTGTAGGCTCAGGTTGCATATATGTGTAAATAAACCATGTCACAAAGACACCACAGTCTCCACTGTGCCTCATTTCCAAAAGGAAACACAAACATTGGGTGAGCACCTGCAACCCCTGGAATCTTGCACTGCTCAGAGATTGGGGTGGCGTACAATGATATATTGAAAACAGGTTCAGAAGAAGGGGCACCTAGCATTACTAAAGAGACGTGATGTGAAGCAGAAAATTCTCCAAATCAGAAAAGTTTCCAACGCTTTATTTTTCTGCAGAACATTTAGTGTTTCAAAAGTTGATTAGTAATAACAAATGGGTGCCAAATACACTATTAGGCAAACTTGGCATTCAATGCTTTTAGCTTTGTTTACTAAGTAAAACAAGCATTCTACGTTAGATCTCAGGCATTTAAAAGTTCTGATTTAAGTTGCCATATGCAAATTCCCCTAATTTCAATTCTTTTCCAGAAAACCTACATCACAGCTAGTGAGAGAGATTGAGAACTGCTGCAAAACCTAGAGTAACACGAGGGCAATTTCCTCGAAGGAGAATGCATTATTACAAATGATAAATCCAGCCGAGTTTGACAAACCTTTCATCACCTCATAAACTGTATTGCATAGAGCAGCAAGAGTACCATCTCCAGTTATTAATATTCTTACTTAACTGCTTTTAAAAGAGTGGCTGGAGATGCTAATTTCTTTTCTGTACAACTGATTCAACATGTGCTCTCTCTACAGCTGACTGCCTAGAATTTAAGATACTGTACACATAATATTCTTCAGCGCATGGCCCTGATGCTGCGAACCCGCCGTCTCCCTGCTGTAAACCAACAAGTGCACCATAACATCTGCACGGAAAAAGACCGTCTAGGGTAACTCCAGCATATCGGTCCTCGCTACTCAACATCACCAGCAACACATCCCTCCCTAATCTCTATTTCCCTGGACCTTCTTCCTATAGCTCTATCCCCCTTGCCCTTGCTTGCTTTCCGCCCCCCTTCCCCGCAGCGTCTCATGAGAACCGGGCTTCTGGTCTTCACCCTCCACACCCCACACTCGCGACTCGAGCCAGAGCTGTCGCAGCTTAGTAACGGGGCGCCTAGCAACCTGGCCCGATTCCTCCGGCCGGGTGCACCCCAGGCAGCGGGGCATCCTCCCCAGCTGGACCTCCGACCATGCCCGGAGCCTCCCCACTCACCCTGCTGGATGTCCCCGTTGGCGCCGCCGGGCACGGGCACGTTCAGCTGGCGCTCGGGCTCCGGTAGGCAGCGCCGGCAGAAGGAGTGCAGGCAGGGCAGCAGCTTCGGCTCGGCCTCCCGGCTCTGCAGGCTCTGCGCGCACACTGCGCAGGTGTCCAGCAGCGACAGCGGGCCCGGCGCGGCGCTGGAGAGGGCGGGGGGCGCGGGGCTGGGGCCCAGCGGAGCCAGCGGCACGGGGCCCGGCGCCGGGCCTACGCTCACCAACACGGGCGCCGCGGCCTCCGCCTCCCCGGGGCCCTTGTCTGCCGCCACCGCCGCCACCGCCAGGACCACCGCGCCGGGACTCTCCCTCTCCTCGGGCGCGGCGGGGGCTGGAGGGGACGGGGACGCAACGGCAGCCGCGGCTGAGGTGACAACGGCCGCCGCGGCGGAGGTGACAGACTCGGTACCACCCCCGGCCTGCCCGGCCTCCCCAGCCCCCTCCCCGCCACCGCCGCCTCCTCCTCCTTTGTTTTCCGCCATATTTCCTCCTTTGAACCCGACTCCCCGCTTTGCTCACGCACAGGACCGCGCATGCGCCCGCAAGCACGCTAGCGACCTGCGCGCGCGCGGCCGACGCACATCTGGCGCGAGGTCCGCGGAGGGACGCCGCGTCCAGTGGTGAGGGGGCGGTGCTGGGCGTGTGCGTGCGCGCGCTTGGACGGTAGTAGCGGACGAGGAAGGCGGTGGGAGAGGCCCGAGGTTGAGAGGCCGGCGAAAGGGGGTCAGTTTTTTTCCTCCCTCACTGTATAGTGTTTAAAGGAAACAGCACGGACGTAAAGGAGAGCGCGAGCGCGCACGCTCAGGTCTGTAAGAGAAGCGGCGCACGCGCAGACCGAGATTCACGTTCTAAGCGTGGGTGTCTCGAGAGCGTTTGGCGGTTGGTGTGTGGAGGGAAACGCGGCTCGTGCCGGGGGCCGAGAAACGGTGCGGCGGGAGAGGAATCGAGGCAGGGCGAGGGCGGGGCGGAGAACAGCCTTTCACACTTGCCGGCTTCTCATCCGCGGTGTCTCTCGCTGAAAGAATTGGGGATCCAGTATAACCTCTCAGATGCTTTCACAGGGACCATAAGGTTGTACCCTGGCTCTTTGGTCTCAGAAAGGGAAAAGTAGCCGTTTGATATCACCTAGGTGAAAATTAAGAGAAAAATAAATGAGATCCCATTATTTGGATAGCATACGGTGAGTAAAATGTTTTTGGAGTATGCACCAATGGCCAGCCATTGGGTGGCATGAGAAGTGGTGGTAATGACTGCTGCATGTCAGGTCGTGAACATGGTTATAAAGAAACCATTTTCACAGTCATTTCAAATGTATTGGTGTTCTGTCTTTCCTTAAAGATACAAAATAAAACCAAACACAGAGAATAGCTATATGTGTAATGGGGTAGGGAAAGAAATTTTGCTAATGTTCGCCATTTCTTTTAAAAATTGAGTTGGGGAGTAGAAAATGGACAATCTTGAAGTAACATAATTGGGGGAGGGGGAATCATACAAGGTAATCTGCCAGTGGACTGATTTTGAGTAGGAGCTGTTAGAGTTATCTACTCTTGGTCAGAAATTACATCACAGAATGTTCCCAATAGGTATTTTGAAAGTCAGATTACAATCATATACACACTTACATGGGACTAAGTCTCATTAAGCTTCTGGTCTGAATAGATTGTACTATTGTGAAACCCAAGTCACACCATGTTTATAAATACAGTTCATTGCCTTTGAAATATACCCTGCTTTTTCAGATATATTAATATCGCAGCTAACTAAAAAATGTGGTGCCCTATAATGAAAGTGTACCTTAGTCAATTTAAGCAGAAGTAAGGGAATCAAATCCATATTTTGCCTAAAATAAAATACAGAGGTCTACAGTGACCGTGATTTAAGCTCTCCCATGGAAACAATGGGACATATTTGGTTGGAGGGTTCCCCAAATTATTGCACATTGGCTTGGGTAGCTGTTACAGTTATAGTTAGTTGGGCTCTAGGGCTGCTAGGAAGGATGTACAGGTTACTGTGACTGGAGGCCCAATGCAAGTCAGCAAAGTGGTGATGTTGCAAAAAAGAGGAAGAAGCAAATCCTGTTTTTAATTTATTAAGAGAAGCATGCAAGACATAAGAGGTAATGACACTTCTCGCTGTGACACTTATTATAGGTCTCTGAAGTGCTGCATCATGTGTTCACATTTTAATTATACAAACAAACGAGAAGATTCTGAAGACAAACTCAGAGTTGAGAATAGCATTCAGAAGGCACTAGACATTTTCACTTAGAGAAAAGTGGCTTGGGGAAGAGGTTGTGGAATTAATTTTTATATATTTAATTGATTCATTTAAGAAGGATGAAAAATGAGTTGAAGTTTTAACCAAATTTAGGTTAGATTATGTATAACTAATTGTAAACAGCTGGGCAGTGAAATGTTGCTCTAGGAAATAGAGAAGGGTGGAAAATAACACTTCACCAATGCTATAGAAAGGTGTGAATCCAACATGAGTCCAGCCTTTGCTTCAACTTTAATTGGATTAACTGGAATTATCTCGCCAAGCTAATTTCAAGTCTTCTTTGCCTTTGAGGGTATAAGTGATGTTGTTTTGGCTACAGTTGTGAAGTACTTCTGAGACAACTAATTTTGCCTGATCTGGAACAGTTTTGCATTCTTATTTCTGAATTCACACCCATTTTCAAACGTTTTTGTGGACTACTTGAAGCTTGCTAGGGTTCTTGATGGATCATTTACACATTTTTTTGTTCTGCAATGTATAATAGATTTCACTTCTGAATTAAATATGAGTAAAAAATAACTATTTCTTCAGCACTGGTCTATTGAAATCCAGCACTGTGTTATGAAACCATATTCCTAGACCAGGCTGCTAAGAAAGGCCCCTTTAAATCATAGTAAAAAAAAGAGATAGAGACAGCTCATAATAATTATATCACAGGCCTTAGGTCAGGGGCTTGTTAATTAATCCATTCATGTTTTAAATGGTTTTGAACTGCATCGGGGTGGGGTGGGAAAGACAACTAAATTGAAATTCCCCATACATTTTTGCTACACACTAATGCCAGTTACGGAGAATAGCAGTTCCAGTTCCAAACCCTCCCATTCAGGCTGACCTCAGCCCTATGGTGCTTTTCCCCACCAAACCCCTGGGGACCCACATTGGCCTCCTCAGGCCCCAGGGTACCGTATATTGGTTTGCCTTTCTGGACGACATATTGATACGCTGCATCTTGATGAACATGACATAGAACGGCCTGATCCCCTCCCATATGTTGATTCACCTGGGAGTAGGCTCAACACTGAGGTGGGCAGAATCAGCCTATCCCCTGAACACCAGTTTTCCATGATTATTCTGGTACATGCCAAGGCTAAAATGTGACTTCTACAGCAAGCCAAGTTGTTAGGGAAAAGTATCTTCTGCCTGAAACTAGTCTATTCAACAGGCTATTCCAGACCTTCCCCCTTGACTAGAAATACCAGGTTATAGCTAGCCTCAGCCTACTAGCTAAGGTGTCAACACTCTGTGGCATAGTGAGTGGACAACCTGCCCTATGGGGCTGGGAAATGGGGGGGCATGTGTGAGATGTGCTCACAGGGAGTGTGATTTGAGGCATTCAAGAACATTAAAATTCAGGGCAATTAAATTGGCATTACCTCATTCTGATCCACACCCCCAGAGGAGACCTGTCCTGATAAAGATAGAAAACATGGTGGCAAAAGCATGCATAAACAGGCAGTAGAGAGAGCACAAGGTCTAAGTCCATGTGGTTGGAGGCAACTGAGATAGGCAGTAAATCTGTCCCATCAGGAAGACCACCTTAGAAGAGCCAAAGCCCTTTTTTCTCCAGCTTTGTGTTCTCCCTGTGCTAAGGAGGCTGATCTAGCCCTTTCTTTTTTAAAAAAACAAACAAACCACCTTTATTATCAACTGACTTTGAGCTGACATCACATCTCAGTGTTTTATTGCATTTGTTCTTTGTTTCATTGTTCTGTTTTATTGTATTTTATATATTCTATCATATTTAATGAGTTTCATTTAAACTGCTTTGGAGATGTATTTTGGCTAGGAAATCCATTACTTATATCCTATTAATAAATAAAACATCTAACATCTGGTCTATTTTTAGATTTCACAGAGGAATCTGCTTAATATATATAATGACTCATGAGATGGGGGAAATCCCCATAAGGGTGTTACATATGCATTCAGAAAGCTCCTGAGAATAAGGAGGATTTATTGGTCATGGGGGGCGGGGACTAATACAACCACTATAGTCTGCAGCATCACCTGGGATCAGTAATGTGGGACAGAAAATCTTCCAGTGCTTCATTTTTTCTGTGGAAAATGTTCTGCTTCATAGATTAATTAGTAACTGTGAATGTCAATTTCAAGTAAGTGTTAGACCAGCTGGCAATTCCCACCCCCCTTACAAGCTGAATTAGATCGCTATAAGGCATTTCTGATTTCTCTAAGTGAGACAGTTCAAATATCAAAACCCACATCACTGCCTGTGATCATTCTTTAGACACTGCCGTCTCCTTCAAAAGATTCAAGGTTTACAAAAGAAAAGAAACGTTATCGTGGGTTTTGTAATATAAAATTTAGACAAATGGCTGCATAGTAAGCTACCCCATTGGATTCCAGTCTGCAGCATATTGTGAAAGGATTCATATATCCTAGTAGAAGCTTTAAGTTTTGCATCAATATGACAAAAAATTCTAATCTCAGTGATGAGAAGATGTATAATCTCTTGGACCTTTTCCAATTCTATTTGAACATATATTAAAAGGTTCCATCACATTTTGAAAGATGCACCCCCCCCCCCCCGATCACTGGCATTGACTACCTCCGCCCCAGAGCGCTTCTCACACACCCTTTGTTGCCCAACTGCATCACAACAGCCCTGCTGCCAATGGGTCTAACACTCCAGGAATTGCTGCCACCACCCTCCCACTTACTCCTGCAGTCCTAGGAGAGAGAACCTGGAGTGCACCAAAGCAATTATTTTTAAAAGGGTTCTGGACTAATGCCCCAGCACTCCTCAGCTCAATCTGTACTTTTGCTTACCTGCCATGGAACAGCAGTAATGTTTCATGTTTTACTGTTAGATATTTTAATTTGTTAGAAGCTGCCCAGAGTGGCAGGGGCAACCTTGTCAGATGAGTGGCATATAAATAATAATAATAATAATAATAATAATAATAATAATAATAATAATTATTATTATTATTATTATTATTATTATTATTATTATTATTATTATTATACCTGTGTAGGGAAATCATATATGGAATGACTTTAATCATTGTAATAATTTCTCCTTAACATCTGAATCAGGAGAGTTCATGGACCAGTGCTTGAATGGAGTGGCGAGATGGATGAGGAAAAACAAATAGAGCTGAATCCTGGCAAAACATAGGCACTACGGGTAGAGTGATTCTCATACCTGAGATACAGGTCAGTTGCCTACCCTAAAGAAGCAAGTTCACATTCTAGGGGTGCTTCTGGATCAAGTTGTGTCACTGGAGCCCCAGGTAACCTCAACAACTAAAAGCACCCTTTGATGCTTCAACTGGTACAATACCTGTTACCATTTCTGGACTGGGAAAGTTTGGTCAGAGTAGTTCATGAATTGGTTACTTAAGAGTACAGTGCAGTAATCCAATCTTTTAAGTGGGGCTTGATATGGAAACAGCAGCTAGTGCAGAATGTTGTGGCGCGCTTGCTGATGGCAGTGTGACTTCTGCCAAGAAAACCAACAACAATGAGTGCTTCTGAACAACAATTAAGGACGAGTTTTTCTTTCTTGGCCAAGTCTCCAAGCTCAGTGATGCACTGTTGAAGCCAGAAAGTTGTTATGTGAGGAGGATGAATTTTCTTGCAGAACATCCACGCCAGCTTCACTTACACACCCTCGAGTGGGTGCAGGTACTATAACTGCCTGGTATGTTCTTTGATCCTGCCCAGATTTCTCCTAGAAATTTCAGTAATCATTCATCACCAGTTCAAGTGTTACACAGGTCATTGTAAGAAACAAGCCATTTTTTCTCTAAAAGCCAGAACCATGAAAAAGAGACCAGAGATGGTTTACAAGTTGGAAGTCATGAAGAAATGTTAATTGGGTGACACTGACAGCAAAGCACAAAAGGGTGGGTAGGAAGGCCACTAGTCAGGAAAAGAAATGAGATAAATGACTAAAAGCAACACATCCATTGAGATCAAAGAAACTTATACCAAGTCCACTAGGTATAGCAACTACACAGTGGACTTGGGTGACGGTATTGAGGGAATGCTCATCAGATTTGCAGATGACATCAAACTGAGAGGAGTAACAGTTAAGGTAACAGTTCCAAGACTTAAGTTTTTATTAAAGACAGATTTTTTAAAATAAAAAATGCAGATGACTTTCTTCTGCCAAGTATTATTGGTGGAATCCAGCAATGTCTATCCACCAAGAAATCAATGTTACCTTCCTCCTGCCAGTTGGTTCCCAATTATCGGGTTAGTAACATGCTTTTGGAAACTGGACTTACTGATGAACAATCCTCAGACTCCTAGGAAAAACTTCTGATTTTGCTCTTGTGGTATGTACACAGACAGTGCAACCTACTTTCCTGCTTAAAGAAAGTGTGGTTGGAGACTTGGACAGCGGAAGCATTAGCCTTAAGAGGGCTAAATCCAGATCTCCTGTTGACGCAGGCAGTGCAGATGGAGAATTAAAATTCCTCAAGCCCTTAAGAAACCTCTGGATAAGGAACTGTGAAAAGATGGCTTGTAACTGATTAGGTGATAAGCTGCTAATATAGCTAAGTGGATTGTAATGGATGAAATAGATAGGTCACCACCTTTTAGATCCTAGCAACAAGGACACCCAAGCCAACCCCAGTGAACATTTCAACTCATCTCCCTTTATATCCCCCACTCACTTTCCCTGTTCCTCAGAAGGAAGTCCACCTTCTCCTACTTCTTGGTGTCATATCTTCTACAATACTGTCCAGCACTTGTAATTTTCAATTATTTGGCACACTTCCTTTTTCATATTTTAGCCCCTTCTTAATGTCTTCTTCAGTAGCATAACCTTTCCCAAAGCTGCCCAGGTAAGGACTACCATTAGAGACTACACTTATCAACCAGTTCCCTTTTTCTGTGCCTAGTACACTGCCGTGATTACAGATGACACAGATACTAACTGGACACTTGAAAAACCTATCTCAAAATGGGAAGTCTTCCAGCCACCACTCCGTTAATTCCTCCATGCAGATCAAAATCTGAGCGCTCGAGTCCTGCCCCAATTTTGTCCTTTCACAAATCCCTGCCCTCAATCCATCAGTGGGGCAGAGGAGCAACAACAAACGCCAGCTCCCTTGGCCTGTAAAGCGAGATGAGTGCCACAACCCCAGAGTTGTCTGCGACTGGACTTAAATGTCAGGGGTCCTTTGCCTTTACCTTTACTAGAAGAAATAGGCTTAGGGACAGCTGACAACAAAGTTGTCCATTTTTTGTCAGTGCTTCTACAGACCAGGAATTGTACTTGGAAACCTTTTTGAGGTGTAGGATTAGTGAAGTCAGTGAGACAGGGCCTGGCTTACCAAGAGATGCACTTTCTAATATTAGACATTAGTGTGATAAGCAAGCATAACCCATTCATTACCTGCTGTTGAATACTTCTATTCACAGGTCTATTGATGTCCCCTGGTCCTTGTCTTAATGTTAACCGAACATACTTTCCCACAGCAACATGTGCTAAGAATGCTCTTCAGTACGTCACTATGAATGCATACTATTACAGTGGCATAGTAAAGATCTTGAGACTATTGCCAAACTTCACAACCAACTCTGCTCGAAATACTAGTAGCCTACCATCAAAGTGTTCAGCAGCTATGGCAGGAGGGTCATGAAACAGGCTCTCACCTTTGTAACCCATTTTTTAGAAGCAAAGGTATACCTTTCACTTCTTAAGTAAGGACACATGAAGAATCCCACCAGTTATACAATTTTAACCAACTGCTTGATGTACAAACTCCTGAATGATACATTTATTGGTCTCACCTTGTATATTTCTGAAAAATATGCAAGTTACATTTTTTATTAAGTTTGTATTGGTCAGGAGGTACAGTAGTGCAAATAATTGAAACTCTGAAGAAATCGGATTTGACAAAGACCCTTTAACACCCAAAAGCTTGTATTCCTTCCTAACAGCTATAGTTGGCAGCATTGGCACCTCTAATATAACTTACCAGTAGTAACTTTTCATTGCTTTGTTTTTACTAGAACACAAATTAAGTTGAAAAATGTTTATTTTTATTTATTTTTAAAAACTGGAAACATACACAAACAAAAAATCTGCAACATTCATGCCAGAAATTGAGAAACTCAGTAAATCCTTTTAGGAACACTTCTGTTCCTTGCAATCAGTTTTTCAGCAATCAGTTGCACAAATGACAGCTCCCCCCCCCCCACTAAGAAATTAGAATTTACAGCCATGCATAGACTTCAGTTTTTGTGTTTTGCAGCTAAAGGCCAACGCAAGTCTCAGAAGTCCTGTTGGATGTTTTCTTTGTTTGCCTCTCCATGTTGCTGCTTGATTTGAGAAATTTCATTTTCCAGTTGCACAATAGTTCGTTCAATCTCATAGTTTTTACTGACCAGGGACACCCACCTGAAGGGGAAAAGAGAACAAAAATTAAATTACTATAGGCTTCCTTAATGCTATGTTACCAGTTAAGGGAACAAGTTGGAAGTGCTGTGGTTGAGGAAAGCCAATCTCAATTGAGACTTCCAACTGGTTTTGTATGAGATTGTGTTCCTCCCTGAAGGACAGAGAAGAGGCAGGGAGCAAAGTTCAAGAAACTCACATAGATTCCATCTCTCGAAGTTTAGCACCAGCTGTGAGCTGCATGTTCTTCCGCTGCCAGTTAAGGTCTTGAATGTGTTTCCTGAAGAAAAGGGTGACATACTGAATCACTTGTAGTCATTTATTCTGCTGCCCCCCTAAGTCCACAGACAAGTGGAATAGACTGTACAATCACATATTCAGCCCTAAAAGCAGGAGCTTGGACAACTATTTTGGACTATCTCAGAAGCAATGTTAAGAGTTCTGAAAGACTCTGGATTCAACACTTTAATGCTTTGGCCACACCTATCACGGACATGCAGCCTTCAGAGTTGGCCAACAAGGAATGTGATCCTCGGGCTAAAAAGACCTGTTAGCCACATCTGATCTAGATCCATTATCCAGAAGTAGCACCACTTGTGGACTCTATCACCGTTCAAATCTCTAAAAAACAATGTACCGTATTTTTCGCTCTATAAGACGCACCAGACCATAAGACGCACCTAGTTTTTGGAGGAGGAAAACAAGAAAAAAAATATTCTGAATCTCAGAAGCCAGAACAGCGAGAGGGATTGCTACGCAGTGAAAGCAGTGATCCCTCTTGCTGTTCTGGCTTCTGGGATAGCTGTGCAGCCTGCATTCGCTCCATAAGACGCACACACATTTCCCCTTACTTTTCAGGAGGGAAAAAGTGAGTCTTGTAGAGCAAAAAATACGGTACATATGCTTCTTGAATTAGTCCTTGTATGGCACTCCTAATTCTTTTCTTCTGAATTTCTTCTCAAAAAGCATTTTATCAGTAATTATGAATGACCTTTTAGTTTTAACAGTGGCCCTAGCTAGCCATGCAACTTAACAGACAAGGATTCAGGAGCAGGAAACATGAGCTCATCCTTGCAATTTGGATCTCTACAATATTTTATGGCACTGAAGGTAGAAAAAAGGAAAACTACATTTTTTTCAAAGTAAATTAATCATATACACACTGCCTGCATTAAGAGAAATCCAGGAAAGAGTTCAATGTAGCACAAAGGAGATTGTCAGTGATCTCCCTTTCTCCTCCCCCACAAACTGTTTAGGGGTTCTCCCAGTTCCTCCAGAGCCAAGTTGGGGGAGGTGTGGAAACATGTAGAAGGAAGGGGGGAAGCTCCCCCGTACTAGCAGAAGTCCTTGGATGGGGTTCTGCTAGAAGCAAGGCTTTTTTAAAACAGAACTCACCAGAGCTCAGTTCCAGCACCTCAGGTGGGCGCCATTGCCATTTTAAGAGAACAAGGGAGGTGTTCATGTTCATGTCTTTTTCTAGAAAAACAGCACTGGCTAGAGGGACCCATTAGTTGAATCTGGCCCTCTGATTCAAACTACTGACAGACCTAACTTCATGTCATTCAAAAAAATAATCTACAACAAACAGCTTCACTCCCAGAAATGAATATTATTCTTGAGCTGTTACTTGGTATGCTGCTTCTCAAGCGGTTGTCTCCAGAAAATTATCTAAGGGAAACAGAGCCATCTAACCATTTTGTATCTAATATTTGGAAACGATGAATTAGTGAGAACTTCATAATAACCAAGAGAATGTCTAAAAACAGCAGCAGTAACCCTAAATTCCAAAATGAAAGAAAAACATTTAAACATTTATTTCTTGAACAATGTATACATGAAGAATTCAAAATACACACTGTACTAGAATGCCTATTTTGCAATCTAAAGTCTTATACATTATTAGAGCCCCATAAACTATAATTCTATTTTTATTCCAAAAGGCAACTGAAAAACAGGACTCACCTCAAACTCTGCAGCTCCTTTTGTGCCTGTTCAATCATATGAACTAAATGCCTATAAGCAAAGAAAAATACTAGTTCAAAAAATGATTCCAATAGCGAGTTCAAGTAATGCAATGTACTGATCTATATTTTATCTTAAGCATAACTTAAGCTAACTGGGGGCTTTAGATTAACTCTGTTTGTATGTCTCTTTACAGTGCTGTAACTCTATTGAGCCCTGAAACATAAGAATAAAATTTGGTACACAGGACACAGTTCTATGTTTGAACTTCAGATACCAACTTAATACCCACAGTAGTTTAAAGGAAATCAATTTATCCAAACCACATTAATTGGCCCATCCCATATTCCCAGTAATGCTAATATGGCACTTGGTGTCCATTCTTGTCTAATTAATTACTAGTAAACCACGCTGACATGAAACTTTTTTCTAGATTAGATACTTTTAAGTCAAGAAAATTCAGTATTTTACTGAGAGAAACAAATGTGGTAGGATTCACAGTAAAGCATGCTTAATGGGGCTGGTGTGTGGCATTCCTGGTCTATGATGTGTATGTCTCGTGTAGTTTTATGAAATTTCTTATTGCTTTCCATTGTTGTATACCACTTTGATACATTTTGTAAAAAGGAGCACAGAAATCCTTAAATAAAAAAACTTTTTGTCCCCTCCTTTCTGCAGCAGCCCCTCCAGCTCCCTGAAAATAAGGGGTGAGAGAATGGGATCCCTGAGATTGAGTGGAGGCAACTTCTATTATGCCAGCTTCTAATAATCAGTGAAATTTTTCAGGGACCAGTGCGGGGGAATCTGACATGGTAAGGAGGGGGCAGGGAACTCAGCACCCACCAGTCCCATTACACACTCTTAACTCTCAATCCAGTGCTTAGAGGTTTTGCAATTCCCTACAGCAGGCATGTGCAAAGTCCGTTTTGGGGCCTAATCCAGCCCACTGGTTGGTTCAATCTGGCCCTCGTGGCAGTTTATTTCCTGGGGTAAAATCCTAAAAAAACCTTCAACAAGTTCAATCCCAGAAAAAGCGCAACAACTTTGGGGTAAAATCATAAAAAAGCTCAACAATTTCAACCCTAAAAAAGGTCAACAATTTTGGTTGGCCCTCATGGCCCTTCACTTCATCAAATCTGGCCCTCTTTGAAAAAAGTCTGGACACCACTGCCCCACTGCAAAGTTTACATTCTGACTTGCAGCATCTTCTCTAATCTTTTCAGCTTAAAAAACATCCATGTGGTGAATGAAGATCCACTGAAAGAAGGAATAAAACCAATTCTTGACCTTTTTCAATGAAGAAGTATCCAATAGTATATGGCTCTTAATTTTTACTTGCAGGTGTGAAAGTGCTAAGGAAGGAGAGGTGGGTTCGGTTCTCAGTAGCAGGAAAGACAGCATTCCATGGACTTCAAGACTGATTTTTTAAAAGGTTTTCCGTTACCACTTTGGAAGCATTTCACAACTAAAAAAAATTATAGAGCCTTCCAGCTAGCCCTTTTTAAGAAATGACTTGAAGGAGACACAAATATCTTACTCGTTATACACTTTCCAGGCATTGCAGCCATACTGAGACATCAACTCCAAATTTTCAATTCGGACTGCCTGGTGCTCCAGCTGAGCCATTGAGTTATTAACACACTCTTGCCATGCTGTGATGTCATTCTTCTGCCCAGAGGATGGTGCAGGCAGCTCATATCTGTGAAGAAAACAAGAGAAATTATAGTTCAGGAACAACAGTTTAGGTGGTTTGAAGTTTAAGAAAGTCATTGTGCTGATCATGTCCAGTTTCAGGCACATGTAGTCCTATTTGCAGAAGTCTGACCCAATGTCTGCTTTCTCCAATGCTATCAGCATGAAAAAATTTAATCTCTTTTGCTAAAATGCTGAATTATAATTCCACAAACAGACTTACAAGTTCCTTTAAGACATAACAGACCACTAGCTATTGTTCCAACAGAGTATGCCTGCCACCCTGAGGCAAGAACTAGAACATCACATTTTAATACTTTTCAGAATCTTGCATCCAAACCTTAGTTCTTTCTAGATTATGACTTCGCATAGATGGTACACCCCACAGAAGGTCTCTGAGTTACCTTTTCATGCTCAACAGTTCTATGGGCTGTCGGGCTGCTAGGCGTTCAAATTCATTCCGCATTATTTCAGTCTATGAAACACAAGAAGAATTACTTGCAGTCCGGAAGACGATAACCTGAAAATTCTAAATATGATCACACGTAAGAAACAAAGATCTAGACCTCAACACAACACCAAAAACACTTTGTCCTAAGAGAGGTCCCCTTTGTCCCTGGAACTCCTGAACACATTCAGGGTACTTCATGTATTCTAGGGCTCAGCCCAGGCTTTGGAAACAAATAGTATTTTTCAAAGCACTGCTAGGACTTAAAAATTAGGGAGCTCTCAGTTCAAGTTTTACCTAGTCCAGAAAGTCACAATGTGACTTTAAGCAAGCCACTTTTCTCTCAGTCTCTACCATTTACAATAAAGAGATAATATACTATCCTACCTTACAGAACAGCTGAAAATATAAAGATTCCCAAGGTAATGTATCTTGAACATTGCAAAAATCTATGTAATATAAATATGAGATGTTCTCCATTCACTTCCCCCTAAACACCGAGAATCTTTTTCTATTTTTGCTCACTTGGAGACAGGCAGGAAATTTTTTTACATTTGTTGGAAATACCGCTAACTACGTTTGAAGTTGAACACTGGCTTATTTTTATTCGTACTAGACTACAGTTAACTGCTTTATTAAGGTATTTTTAAATATATATATATTTACTTTCAATAAAGTAAAAAGAACTTTGCAATGTCTTGACCCTAAAAGGCAGCCTAGAAATTTCTTAAATATTTTAAATAACTTTTCTAGATTAACATCCTTAAACTGCTTTTTTATTGTGTATTTTTAATTATTGTAAACAACCTTGGATATTTTATAAACTGGCTACACATGTAAAACAAAAACAACAAGCACTTCAAACTATTGCCTACTGAGACAATTCCAAAAACCAAGAGGTGCGTCTTCAAGACTCAACCCTGACCTTAAGTTAAATTTCGGGGGGCGGGATTTCTGTATACCAGGTGGTGGATTTCAGAGAATCTTGCTACACTGCAAATATAAGCACACACCTGCAAGATAACTTCTCATGGTCTACCATATGCAGGAAGCATTGAGTCTGCTATCTTGGCCCACCAAGGCTTGTGCCACATTAAGCCCATTAGACCTTCCTTGGAGGTTGTGAAGCAGAGGTTGGATGGCCACCTGTCATGGATGCTTCAGCTGAGATTCCTACATTGCAGGGGGTTGGACTAGATGACCCTTGAGGGCCACTGCCTACCCTACAGTTCGATGATTCCATCATGACCAGCCAAAAGTCTGTTTCACTGTCTTTGCGGGCATCTGCAAATACTCGCATGGCCACTTCTCGTAGTTCCGTGGCAGGGATGGGGAAATTATCACCCGCCAGATAGTTATGACTACCATTCCCATCAGCCCCAGCCAGCGGCCATGGATGCTGGGAGCTGCAGTCCAAGTACCTGCAAGTCCCAGCTCTGAACCCAAGGACCAAGGTCGGATTTAGGTTTGATGAGGCCCCAAGCTACTGAAGGTAATGGGGCCCTTTATATGTCCAGCTGTCCTTTGTCAACAGCAAATTGTCACAGTTTTTTGTGTTGAACATATGCTATATGGTAAGTTTTGGACCTAAAGCCATTTGCACATAAAAAAATATTTTATCAAAGTAATTGTTGAACTGAAATACAATTACTTACATCATAGGAGCCTACACAACACAAACCACTGTTGCTGTATGTAGGTTTTCTTTTATTTGTGGGGGGGGTTTTACCTTATATTTTAGAAATGTACATCCAGTTGTGTTTTTCCTTTAAATTTTTGGGGGATCCCAAAGAAAGTGGGGCCCTAAGCTATAGCTTGTTTAGCTTATACGTAAACCCGGCCCTGACGAGTGCGCTTGAGCCCGGCGGGCGCCTTCCTCACCTCGAAAGCGCTGTAGTCGGGCGCCGTCAGGTAGCTCAGGTAGTTCTTGGTGGGCCGGTAGCGCCGCGTCTCCTCCTCCACTAGCGCCGCGGCCTGAGGGGAGACAAACGAGCGAAGCGGGAGACACGCCGTCAGAGGGACGCAGGGAAGCCCCGGCGTCCTCGCCCCCACACCCGCTGTCCCCCGCCCTACTCACCGCCTCCCGCACGCCCGGAGCCTCGTAGCCTTGGTCGAAATAGGGCAGGGCGTCCACGGCGACTTCGCCGGCCACCAAGCCCGGACCCGACATGCCGCAGCTCCCAGCGCCCGCCCGCCCGCGCGCCTCAAACTTCCGTCGCGTTAAGATTGCGCGGCCGCCGTCTCCCCGACATCCACTTGTGCCACTGCGGCTGCGCAAATTTAGCTCTCCAGCGCGAAAGGAATCCCCTTGCGGCTCCCGGCGCCTGCGGCCCGGCAAGTCATGCTGCTGCTGCTGCTCCCCCTGCAGGGCGGCGTAAGGAACAGCAGGAGCAGCGGCACCGAAATAACAGAGACCATCAACAACAGTGATTCAAGCGGTGTATCTTTTTCAAGGCTGGAGAGTAACACTACATACCATACATACACACGTTCTCCTTTCCAAGGCCTCTGGTTAATGGGTTATTTACCCTCTTACACGTGCCCACAGCATAAATGGTGTCCCCAGCCACTGGGATTTTTATTTTCCCCTCCTTTCAGGCTCACTTCCCCAACACACACACCAATCCGGCTTAATCTATTGCCACAGTGCAGTGGACTTTGCGCAACAACATATTTTTCACTGCACAAACCTGTAACTTTTCCCAAAAATGGTGTCCTTTTAAACAAAATGTATTACCGTGTTAACCGTGTTTTTTCTACTTCACACTGCTCAATACCAATTCTCCACTGACCAGGGTCACAGCCTGCAGTCCATTTCCTTATTCCGTTACAACCCATGAGGGAAGGAGCGAAGCAGTCGTAGGCTGGAGTTAAGAAATGATAGACACAAGAAGCTGTTGCTGTGGGGAAACTAGTGGGCACGCAGCACCGCTAGAGCCATAAGTGGTTCTGAGAACTGGTCTGCAAAGGGTTCTGTGCTACATGATCTCTGCTTACAGATGAGTATGGAAAACAGCTTATTTGTTGCTGGGCTCCGTTGAAAACAGCTCCATATAAACCAGGAAGTGACCACTCCAGACAGTGGAATGACTCTTCTTTTCTTATCTGTTAGGCAGTTGAATGTGCATGTGTACTCCATCTGTTTCCCCTCCTCCCATTTTGTTGCGTGGGCACTGGAAACCATGCTATGCCACTGCCACTGACCCATCAAGCTCAACAGTCCTAACGAAAGCTCCCCAGGATTTCAGAGAGGGTCTTTCCCAGCCCTATCTGGAGAGGCAAATGATTGAAACAGAGATCTGCTTCTTGCAAAGCATGTTGTTTACCATCATAACTCAGTGACAGAGTATCTGTCTTACAGAAAGGCCCAGGTTCATCCCCAGTATCTCACAATAGGACTGGAAATGTCCACAGTCTAAAACCCTGGAGAGCCAGTGCTTGTCAGTGTAGACATCACTGAACTAGACACAGCAGTGATCTGACTCTGTATAAGATAGCTTCTTACGTTCCACTGAGCTGCAATCTTTCTCCACTCCTAGAATTGTTGTCTATAAAGCTATACAAGGCAGCAGGTTCAGTGATGTCATATTGGGTTGGTGCACGTCTGGGAACCAGTACTTCTTAGCAGATAAACACACCACAATATTCTGTACAAGCTGCACCTTCCAGACATGCATCCAGGCCCTTCCATTTACAATGTTAAAGTTCTACTTCTGGCAAGGGCACAACGCATCCCTCTGACTTTAAGAGCTCAGTCTTTATGGAAAAACTAGACATGCATAGAGCACAGATGGTGTCATTATCATTGACAGACAGGAAAAAGAGATGATCCGATACACAAAAACACAGCATATTTTATTTGAACCAGTTCCTTAAAGAACTTGGTTTATTACAGATCTGTAACTGTACATACAGTTTTGGTTTCATCTAAACACCACAAGATATGGCTTTATCCAGAATGAGCAAACAGGCTGCAAAAACACACAAAGGTGCTACACAAGAGAAAGACAACCACTGAGGAGAAGTACACAAGGTCTGAAGGGAAATGTTTTTATAGAGCTGAGGGAAAGATGCATGTTTCCCATCCAGGAGTATGCAACAGGAATTATTAAAGTGGGTTTCATATCCTGAGGGCTAAAGTAACCCAAATGCGGATATGAATAACAGAATCACAGGTGAACTCTTCTTCCTGGTCTTCTGATCAAGTGCAATAGTCTTAAGTGCTGAAAAGCTCCCACAAAATCAATGACCAGATCCGCTTCTTCTCATCAAGAATCTACTTCTGTAAGGGTGGAAGCATGAGAGATTTGAAACAGAATCGCAGCAATGGTTCTAAAACACGTGAGAACAGAAACTGAACAAAATCACTTCCTTTGTGTTTGGGACCCACTTGTTACAACGTGATCCTGTACATGATTACTCAGAAGTACGCACATCCCTGAGATTTACTTGCTCCCAAATTGGTGTACATAGGATTTTAGCCTTAGGCTGAAATCCCAAATGCTTTCTAAGGAGCAAATCCCACTGAATGTCGAGGGACTTACTTCTGAGTAAACATATATGGGATGGGCTGTTGGCCTTGTACGACCAACTCAGGATTAAATGTAAAAAGTTCTCTGATGTTATCCTCATATATACATTTGACTTTTTGTCTTCATGTTTTTTGGCACAGCAAAAGATATATATATTCAGGAACTCTCCCCAGTGAAAGGAGCACCTTTCAGATACAAGCAATAATATAAAAAAAACCACAAGGACCTGAAATTCATGTTTCAGTCAAATCCAGAGGTCAATCAGACTGTAAGGCAGAGAAAAGGCAATTTGGTACATCAGCACTCTGTACGTCAAAGGAATTCTTCGTGTGATCATTTGTTATGATTCCAAGGCTGTACAACAGTCCCATACATTAATCCTGAGTCTATTTCCTACATGTAAACATATGGTAAAGCGCCACTGGAGTGTAGTATTTGGCTACATCCAACAGGTTCACAGAGGCAAGAGTAATTGGAATAGTCTAATACTGCCTTGTAAATAAGCCCTCAAAAGTTGCCAGCCCCCCCCCGCCCCCCAAATATAGTCTACTGGGGGCTGGCAGAAGGATGGGGAGCTGCATTTCTATGCTGGGCATGGAGGAAGGGACTTTCCTCTAGCAACCTGCTTGGTTTCTATGCTGGGCTCAAAAGAGGGACAGGGTGCTCAGTTCCTGCTTTGCCAGCCTGCCTGCAAAGTCCTTAAATACAAGGCTGGTCCAATAAGAAAATGACATGCTGTGCCCTAGTTGATTAGGGAAGTGACACAGGTATTGGAACTAGTGTGCAAGCTACCAGGAGGAATAAGGGTTCCCTAAAAGCAGATAACAACAGACCTTGGTGTAGACGAGGAAGAAAAAGTTTTTGATGAATGTTCAGCTGTGATAAATTAGAGCAATGCTTTACAGGGAAGAACGCATTTCTATCCCACCCATTTCACAACAAAATGCAATGGTAAGAAACTCACTTTTCTTTTACAATAGTTCTGTATCAAACCAAAACAAACTCATTTTAAATTCCACTTTTTGATTTTGTTTTTGTTTTTTCAAAAGTCTTCATATTCCCAAATTGGGTTTAAACGGCATTTTCTTGGCCAGTAAACACCAGTCTTGACTGAGGTATATCCACTGACGTAGCAGAAGCAGGTCTGCAAAAAGGCACAGAAGTTGTATATTTGCAGCAGGTTGAAGTCTGCAGTATAAAAACCAATAGAACAAACAAAGAAGTGGGTGTTCTTGTCTTGCTTTCAATATTTGAAAAACAGAAAGCTTTGAAAGACATAAGTAAAGCCAATAGTTAATAATATAATGTGGCTAAACCTGGGCCGGTAACAGAGGACGTAACAGGAAGACGGATGAACAGGCCCTAGAGTACAGGTTTGCCTTTCCAGTTTTAGAGGAAGTTTCCAGGTGCAGAGAATCTCTGCAGTGCAGTATTGCCATAGGTCAGTTCCTGAATTTTTTTATTTTTTATTTCTGGTTCATTCCTCTTATTAAAAGGTATCAGCTTAGCCCTCAGGGCTACTTTGAGCAGGAGTCATTTATAAAAACAGGAGGGTGTAGGAAGTCTCTTCAGGCCAAGCAGCATAAACAGGGATAGTTCACACAGCTAATTGGATTCTCCTTTGTAGACCAATCCTACAAAGACACAGAAGCCTAGTTTCTCCCAGTAATAGTCCCGTTGGACTGGGCACAGCAAAGATTTGAGAATTCCACCCAGATCTGATGCCCTTTCTTCCAATTATTTGAAGGGTATCTGAGCTTGAATTCGAGTCATCCCATCTGACGCTGCAGGAACAGGCAATGTGGCGCCCCCTTCTGACAGCCAGGCGAGAACTTGAAACCACTCTTAGCAGCAATTTTGCACTCAGCTTCTTCTCACTTCTTTTGCAGAAATTTCATTTTGCTACCTAAAAGGAAAAGCATAAAATAAAGAAAAATTGTAAGGTGGAGACATGCATGGGCATGCCTGTTTCACTGCATTCATTAATCGCTTCCCATGAAACACACCGAAACAGTCAGCCATAAAAACGTCAGCAACGAAAACGTACATAGAAACAATTTAAATCCAATACATAAACAGGCGGAGATAAGAATCTCTACTTTAAAAGCTTGTTGGGAAATGAAGGCCTTCAGCTAGTGCCAAAGAGATAACATTAATTACACTTGTCTGGAGGAAGTTCCAAAGGGGAGATTCCATCACACCAAAAGCCAGATTTCTACATTGTACAGAATGAACCTCAGGATGAGATGGTATCTGCACAAACTTTAACCAGAGGGTGCTCTAAACACATCTACAGGGCCTACATCAGCTGTGGTGTTAAGTTTGGTGTGGATACGGGTGATTTTGACCCAAAAGTATTTTGTAAAATTCTCACAGCAAGCTTCCAAGCAGTTGGTTGCATCCTGCCCAGGGCTACATCTCACCAGCCCATTCACCGTTTGGAAAAGCTCCACTATGGGTGCAATGGAGGCAGAGAAGGAGGCCTTTTATAAAGGCTGAAAGGTTTCCTTGGTAGTTCATAGTTACACAAATTACAAGCGACCAAGGCAGCCAAGAACAAGATTGAGCATTATTTACCCAGACTACGGAGGATTTTGTTCATCCCACTTGGCTCAGACTCTGGAATGGTCTCCAAATACTCCAAGGCACGGACTTCAAACAAGCCTAGAAGAAAAGGAAAGCATCACTTAGACATGCATTTCTCTCTCTCTTTTGGGATGAAGTTTCAAACAAGATTACACACAGGAAAGCCCACATGTGCCCCAAAGAAGGGAAATACCCGTACATTGCCTAAAAGGGATGAGCATGGATGCAGCCAGGCATCCTGTTATAGAATCATAGAATCATAGAGTTGGAAGAGACCACAAGGGCCATCGAGTCCAACCCCCTGCCAAGCAGGAAACACCATCAGAGCACTCCTGACATATGGTTGTCAAGCCTCTGCTCAAAGACCTCCAAAGAAGGAGACTCCACCACACTCCTTCATAACCTCTTATTCTGGGTTCGAGATGCTCTCACCTTCTCCAGCATTTACCTCCTCCACAGCAAAGGAAAAATTCAGCTTCTTAATTATTTCCCGGTGCACTACCCAGACAGTTGGTACAAGAGCTGGAAGAGAGTCTGAAGGAGAGAGTCTGAAGGTTTTCCATCACCTCCAATTCTGGTATTAACTTAAGTGAAGGGAAGGGGCCTCCTCTCCTGTCCATCATGCTGACAGCTACCTGTCTAATTCTTTAATAAAGTAAAGCCAAGCCAGCCTTATTATTTGAAGGCATTTGAATTTCATTACAATCTCATTTAAAGGTTAAACAGTTTATCTACAACTCCTTGGAAGTGTGGATAAGCCTTCACCCCACTTCCCTAGAACTAAATAAAGAATGCTTTTGGGGAAGGCAGTAAAGGAGTGTCACTGTTTCCAAGCTCAGAACCTGGAAGGGCTCACAACTGAAGGCAATCCCAGAAGAAGAGCACAGGACATTCTGCGGGCACAAAGTAGCTCTGCATTTCTACCATTTTCACGGTTTATTTTAATCAATTTTCATTGAAAATTCCCAAAACACAGGGTCATTTTTTTAAAATCACCATACGCAATAGGTAGGGCCAAGAAAATAAATGGCCATCCAAAACAAACGTGTCCCTCCAAAATGAGGAGAAAGCAGGTGGTCAATGGTCCTGGTTACCTGCAGTAGCAAAACATTTTAGAAGGTACCAGATATTGAAAAACAATCCAACTTGGATTCCCCTTTGGCTGTTTTAAAAATTCTTGTGCAAGTACCACAATTGGTCTACACAAAACAAGAATAAAGACTGGATTTGGCAAGCATCACCTTTAACCCCGCTCTTCCGTAGCTCTCGATCCTGTATGAAACCAGCGAACATTTGCGTCTCCATGAAGATGTCTAGGAAATGGCGCACATTGCGGGACGTGTGGGACTTCCGGAAGGGATCCCGCTGAAACACCCGCTCTCCTTTCTCAGTGACGTGCATGTGCAGGGAGTAGTGCCCTACAATCTCCACAAAGAAGCGCACAAAAGCCTCCGATACCAACAAGTCCAGAGTCACGTCACCTACCAGAAGACACAGAAAGCAGTCACATCTCAACC
Organism: Podarcis filfolensis; assembly: GCF_964270895.1. Taxonomy (NCBI): domain Eukaryota; kingdom Metazoa; phylum Chordata; class Lepidosauria; order Squamata; family Lacertidae; genus Podarcis; species Podarcis filfolensis. The sequence continues at coordinate 65,892,542 of NC_139609.1, forward strand.
TTTGGAGAGATCAACCTCAACTTGGCTCCCAAAGGCTATGAAGGGACCACGCATCCTATTGGGTGCGTCAGAGCCTAAATCTCTACCTACATATCTCTATTTAAACAGAGATAACGAAACTTGGCACATAGCTCAGGATGTCAACAGCTTCAGTGGGTACAATGATTGCACTTTTAATGGGGAGCTAGGTAATCATCAACATGGATGTGCAGCAGTGGGTCTGGAAATCCAAACAACCGCTTCTCTGTTGCCAAGCAGTGGGATGCGTGTGCAGCTTGCTGGAAGTGGGAAGCACTGTGCATGTGCTTTTCCCAGTCACCGTTTCCCCACTGCAACCTCCTCTCCTCCCCATCGTCCCTGGGGAGTTAAAGCCCCTTCCTGACACTTTTTCCTCTGCCAACCACTTTCCCCCCACCCCACTTTGCAGTGGAGATGTCTGGAGATTTCCACACCACCATATTTTCATGGGCTTCTCCTTTTTCATTATTATGATTATTTTATTTTTTAAGTTTTCCAGTTTTACAATTATGCCTTTTTCCTATTCTTACACAATAACTCTGCTTGACTTCCCATCCAGCATTCCATGACAGTTATTTTTTACATCTTGCTTAGCTGCATATACATTAATTCCTTCACCTCATTTTCCACACTCTCATATTTTTCATATTATCAACTGTTGGTCACAAAGTACCCCCTTATTTGGAATTTATATCTGAGGTCAATTTTTTGTAAATATCCCCCTAGATACTCCCACTCCTTTCTTATTTTAAATGTCATACTAGTAAGCTCTGCACATTCAGTTAGTTTGTATAGCCATTGTTCTTTCCCTAGGGTCTCTCTTTGTTTCCATCTACTATCCTTGCTGCTATTGTTGCATATAAAAATAGGTTGTGGGCTTTCTTTGGTAACTCATTCCCTAGTACACCTAGAAGAAATGCTTCTGGTTTATTGGGGTAAGTAAATCTGAAGATTTTATTTAACTCATTGTACACCATCTTTCTGATCCAAGTCACCTTGTGTGTAATTCCGCTCCCGAGACAAGATTTCATTTCTCTCTTCTAAGATCTGTACGAGTGCAGCCTGGAGCTTGTGAGGTAGGATTTCATCTTCATCCGAAACCTTTAAAATAAAAGGGGAGGAAGCAGAGTGGTGGTAATTAACATGTATTCCAAAACAGGACCATGTGACGTCACTAAAATGTTTCATGAAGTAATTATGTCACTTACCACATGAAATTATTTCAGCATGCAGCTTAAGAGGGCACACCTCATGGCTATACATAATTAAAGTGTGGAACCAATTAAAATTTATGTTTAAAACAGATGGGGTGGTTTCCAATGTTAATCATACACAGAGCAAGCAGACCCACTGAAATCAATGGACTTAATAAGTGAAATCCATTTATTTCAGGGGATCTACTCTGAGTATAACTTAGTTGTACACCACCCATTATAAAAATATTTTTAAAAAGCATTGCAGATGTTGATACAACCACTACAGATTTCTAGCCCCTAGAAGAATTCAAAAACTAAACAAAAATCCAATAAATATCATAAGGTCACATCTTAAGACAGACTAGTGGAGTGAAAAAAGGAGGACCGCTTGGTGTGAAGAGTGTGGATAGGGAGAAGTTATTCTTCCTCTATTGTTATATTAGAAACTGAGGTGGAAGATTCAAGAAAGGGAAAAAGGACATGCTTCGTCACACATCACATGAACTACAGCCTGCAATTTGCTACCATAAGATGTGGCAACGGCCACTACCACGAACAGAGGATCAGATAAACAGACAGACGATAAGAGAAACTGATGTACTCCTGAGGACATTTATAGCTTTCTATAATTGAAACCGAAACAAATCTTAGCAAATTGCTTCTATTTAACCCTTTGGCCTATTTAACCCTTTGGCCTGAACTCCTTAATTCTTGTCTTCAGTTGGATCAAAATCTAGATACAGCTGCCTGCTTTTGCTCTCATGCAAGCCACCCTTTCTTCCCTCTCTGCCTGCCACCTCTCCACCCACCTTGGCCACTGCTGAAGTTTAAAACTGTAAATTCCTCTGGGCAGAGACCTGTCTTTTGCCATGGACAGAGATACCATTACACAAACAACAACGGCCTGAGATTAGCAATGCCTTTCAAACATTCTAATATACTGAAGTACTGTATATGACCCAATTGCAATGACCCAATTACTCCTGAGTACTCCTTAACCAGGAGTTGTGCATTAGAACTATAAAGCCTAATGACATTTCATTTTGCTTGGTGGACAGTTTGCACTGAACAGTTTGTCAGTCTTCCCTGCTTTGCCTGGGGGAGCACCTTCGGGCAACAGGGGAAAAGGGAAGCCAGCAGAGAATGACACCACTAGATATTATTTTAAGAACAGCTGACTACAGGAAACTCTCAACTGTCTAGACTCTAGACAATGAGGAGAAGAACTCTTGTGGAGAGGAAACACAGAAAATAGAAGCAGCAAGATACAAAAGAGACAATAGCTTTCTAAAGACCAAAATACAAGTCACATTACAAGTATACAGTGGTACCTTGGTTTGCAACCGCTTTGCACTACAACCATTTGGGATTATAACCACGTCAAACCCGGAAGTGTATGTCCTTTTTGGGGGGGATTACAACCCATTTTTTTTTGGATTACAATCAATTGGGGGGGGGGGAGAGCCCAATGGCAAAAGCGCACCTTGGGTTACAACCTGTTTTGGTTTACAACGAGACCTCCGGAATGGATTATGGTTGTAAACCAAGGTACGACTGTAGTTTTTCCTTGTGCATTTTTATTTCAGAACAGCAATCATGGGGCAGGCAGCAACGATCAGGACCAGGACTGAAGAAAGTGGGGGAAGGGACTCAAACCTTTAGCACCCATCCCCTTAAAGCTATTTGTGTGAGAAGCAAAGCTGCCATTGGTCCCAGCAGAAGCTTCTCTCTGATGCAAATAGTGACTCAAGGGGGGGGGGGATTTTCAGCAGAACTATGGCATGGGAAGAAAAGGTTTAAAATATCTCCACCCATGCAATTCCCAGCATCTCCAGATACGGCTGGGAAAGACCTCTGCCTTAAACCTGATCTAGACAGGCAAACATCTGACTTAATATAGAGCAGCTTCCTATTTTCCAAGAATAACCACAGTTTATGGATTGGACAACACAGTAAACTGAGGTTAATTTAAAGCAGAAGCTTCCAGTCTCATTGCAGCCATGCTGGGAGTGGGGGAGTGATGGGGAGCACAGAAGTCCAAGGGGAGCTAGGTTCATTCCTATCATGCTAAACCACGATGACCATGGGCTCAAGCAGTAGGGAACCCCATTGAACTTAAGACCCATATGCTCATCTTCCTTCTTCCCAAGCATGTCTAGGGAAGTGCTTAGTTTCACTTTCCACAAGCTTGTTGTTAGCTGCAAACCAAATATTGTGGTTTAAAAACACACTCTGGTTAATTAAGCAAGCTAGCTTTGTAATCTATTGTTTGAAGTTAAGTTTGTTTAGAAACTGACTAAAGTCTGGGGTTCATGGTGACTCCTTCCTGCTCCTGCACATAGTTTGAAAAAATGCTATCTCATTATGTGAGAAGTGGACCAACTGGAAATTTTGGCCACAACCCCCTACTAAGTTTCAGCTGTCTTAGGAAATACCACTTCCCCACAGAAAACACTTGTTGATACCTAAGCCACTCAAATGCACAGACAAAAGAAAAACTCCCTTGGGCAATCTTATCTCCCCAGAAGCCCAGCATTCTGCGACCCCTCTTCCCAGTCCTCAGAACCACAAAATGACAAAACTAATCATCCTTGATGTCCTTTTTCCTCATCAGTGTGGACAGTTTGGGGCAGAGGAAATCAGGTAAATGGCAAATGGGAACAGATTAAACCCCAATTTCCCCCAGCTCTGCAGTCTCAATCCAATTTGTTCCCTGTTCCTTTTAAGCTTAAACAAAGAGTCAGCAGATCTGAACATGGATCTCCAATGTGCAGTTTGGTCCTTAGCTTCTTTTGTGTATTTATCCCCACTCCACTGCCTGTAAGGCCCCATTCGCTGGGGGGGGGATTATTCTGCTTGCTTGTGAAGCAGCCAGTAGCTAAGTAATTTGACTCACCTGTTGTAAAAATGTATCTGCGCACAGATCAACAATCAGTACCTAAGGAAAGAGATAGATGGTTACTGCATATAATCCACAAACCCCTTGTGCAACCCACAGTCGTCCTATCCTGATTCATATGACACTGTGACAACAGGCTATTGTCTGGCTGCACGGAACAGATAACACAGATCAGATAACATAAGCACAACCCTTCTTATCAGGTGACCGTGGTGTCCATCAATCGTTGGCAATCCGGGATAGGACAAAGTTATCGCTTCATAGCTCTGACTTCAGTTCAAGCACTTTGGTGGAAGCTATTGCACATGGAGGGAGTCACATCTACAATGGCAGCACATTCCAACTGAGAAGAGAAGGGAGGGGGAGCGGCCTCTACAAATAAAAATTCAGATCCCCAGCCCCATCAGAGTCTTTAAAAAGTTATTCTGTGTAAATGGGCTATTGAGCAAACAGTTATGCTGATACCAATGGAGAGCATTCAACTAACATGTTCCATCAGGACAAGAATTGCTCTGGAGGGTTGGGGGGATGCCTAGATCAGATTTAGGGGGTGTGGGGTGGGAGCAGGGGGACAGAACATTCTACTGCACAAGCAGAAATCCATGGGCTGATGATACACTGGATACAGTGTATCACGGATGGACTCAAGGTTCGTGCAAGCGTAAGAATTAAGCTTATTGTCTTAAATGAATAGGTCACCCCAGAACACACCACTAAAACTTTCACCCTCTCCTCACTAATATGGTGTAATAACTGGTGCACCACCACCCCTTACATTTCCTCCTGAGGTTTTCTCAGATCTCACCTCTTCAATGGGCAGGTCCTGGAGCTGAGTTAAGGAGCAGGAGAGGATGCCAATAAGGAAAGGGGTGGGTGAGCAGACAATGTCTATCATAGAATCTGGCAGGACAGGGATATAAGTGTGTTGCCAGGTGAACGGGTAGAGTGCTGCAACCACAGCATGACCACATTTGGACAAGGTGCTAAGTGAGGGAAATAAAACACAAAAGCATTAGTCAGTATATGAAGTCCCTGACTGATGAAAAGCACCCCTAATTTAGAGAAATTAATTTAGTACAGGTAAAGGCTAAAATGTGATGTATGTAATGGTCCCATGCAAGAGAAAATATGTGATACTTTTGGAACAGTACCACTGCAAAATAGAGGTAGTTAACTGCAAGAATGAATGCTGTCCCATAATAAATACTCCCTGGTTCCAGAAAGCCAGAATCTTAGTGGGAAAGAATACAGGCTTTTCCATGGCATGAAAGTCTTCTAAGTGCAATTTGTTTTTTATGGAGGAAAATTTGCACATGCTATCTTCCCCCACAATTATGAAGTTGTACAGTTCCGAGATGACTGTGTAATGCACTTTTCCCGAGTACGAAGGAGCACAGGAATATAGGAAGGGGCCTTATACCAAGTAAGACGATTGGTCCATCTAGCTAAGCATTGCCTGCACTGACTGGCAGTGGCTCTCCAGCATTTCAGACAAGATTGGAGATGCCAGGGATTGAACCTGGGACCTTCTGTATGCAAAGTAGGTGCTCTACCGCTGGTCTACAGCCCTTCCCCAGCTGGCCCTGCAATTCCAGATTTTGGTGTCAGGTTCCATGCAAGCTACACCTTATGTGCACACTTATGTAAGGGTAGACCAATAGTCTTTTTTCCAGTAATTCATGAATATCTGCTTCACGTTTCCAGAGTTTGCATTTTATGGTGGCTGAATTTGGATGATGATGATGATGATAGTCTATATATGCATTAACAAGAAAAGTTGCAATTATTCTGTGGCATGAAAGGTTCAGAAAGGGCGAGGGGAAACACACGTACACAAAGATCTTGCCAAGCCAGGCAGGGGACTTGTCATTTCAGTCTCACCTCAAATTGTCAGCAACAAAGATCACCCTCCTTTCCAGCAGGAGAGAAGCGCAGACTTGGATCAAGTGAGAGACGCTGAGGCACTTAAACAGGCATTCAAAGTCAACATGTTCCAGACGCGAGTCCAGGGGACGGCAAAGCTCAATTACCTGAGAGCAGACAATTGTAAATGAGTTATGGACAAGAATTGAGCTATTTTGTTGTTGTGTTCTCTCCTGAAACCCAAAATGTTGAGGTGGTACAGTGGTACCTTGGTTGTCGAACTTAATCCGTTCTGGGAGTCCATTCAACTCCTGGAACGGTTCGAAAACCAAGGCGCGGCTTCTGATTGGCTGCAGGAGCTTCCTGCACCCAATCGGAAGCCGCAGAAGCTGCATCAGACGTTCAGCTTCCCAAAAACGTTCACAAACTGGAACACTCACTTCATTTGCGGCGTTCGGGAGCCAAAGCATCTGAGTACCAAGGCATTCAACAACCAAGGTACGACTGTATTCAATTAAATAATTATAGGAGCAGAATGGCTTCTTCTCCTCCCTCCACACATACACTATGCCATCCCCAAATCTGCTACGAGGGTTGGGGGAACCCCCAGAACAGATTTAAAGGGGTGCACAAAGGGGAAGGGAAGTCCCACTGTGCAAATGGAAGTTGTTCCGCTCATGCATTTGCTTAGATGTGTGCTCATAGACTTGGCAAGCTCTGAATTGTGTCCCAAAAGGACAGATAAAGGATGCCAGCAATCCAGCAACCCTCTGGAAATTGCTTTATGGCTTGCACATTCTGGGCAGTGAAGCAAGCCTTCCCCCGGGTTCACTGCAATCATGGTGATCATTCTTCACGCCTTTGCTAGGCAACAATGCCTTTTGCCGTTACCTCATTTCCTGCTCCTGGCAGGAAACTCTTCACAGTGATGGTGCGCCCAGGAGCAGGGAACGGTGCCTCCATGACACTGCGCATGAATGGGTGCACCAGGGCTGGGGACATCTCACGCCTCTTCTCCACTTCATCCAATATCTGCATGAGAAGAATTTACTGTTACAAGACTGGTTCTTCCTGGCCGCAACACAAGTGAGAAACAGCTGGATAGCTCAGCTGGTTATAGCGTAGTGCTTATAGCACCAAGATTGCAGTTTTGATCCCCACAAGGGACAGTTCCATATTCCTGCACTGCAGGGGGTTGGACTAGATTATTCTCAGGATCCCTTCCAACTCTATGATTCTATGAAAGCAGAGAGGATTGACACTTCAGCATTTCAGCTGATGTCCTCTTGTAAGATGTGCTGTGTTACTGGCACATGATAATGGCACATTCATTTCCCTCCCCCAGCAAAGATGTGTCCTTCATTGTAATGGCACAACCATCTAGAGAAACCAGTTAATTCACCAGAAAAGTGAGTAAGTCACCGTGTCACCAAGTGTGGGCGGTCCCCACCCACCCAGGACACACCCCTAGGTGCATCCCCCCCAATTCCACCTTCCTCACATTCAATTCCTCATTCCTTCACCTCTCCTAGCTCATTGTGAGCCATTTTCAAAGTTTGTTGTCAGCATTCTTCCAGACTCCAACCGCCTACGCTTCCTTCACAATACTTTATTAAGTCGCGTAATTGCGTATTTAAATGCACACACCTCCCATTTGTTTTCCACGGCTGTCTCTTTCACTTTTCCAAGTGGCTGCTAGTGTGCTTGGAGTAATACTGATCGTGTAATGAGATCTGAGATCTTACTGTATGTTACACTGTGCATCTCAAGACAAATGAGGCGGCGGCAGTTTTACCCTGGGGCCAAAGCAGAAGGCAATCCATTTCAACCCCCTAATCCTATGAAAAACATTTCCTCCTTTGCTCATGAATTCACACCTAAAATCCATCAATATGGTGCATGGAGGTTGTAAATGGTTCATAGATAAGGCCAAAAGATGCTTAAAATTGAAATGCTATTAAATGTTAATGTTCGATTATACTTTCCTTTATATGACTGATAATATTGCAGAGAGCAGTTAGCAGTTTTTCGAAGACAAACCTAAGAACTGCCTTGCTGGATGAGACCAATGGCCCATCTTTCTCTCAGGGGGGTCAACCAGATGCCTGTGAGAAGCCCACAAACGAAACATGAGCACAACAGCACTTTCCCCACCTTTGATTCCCAGGAACCGGCATTCAGAGATATATTGCCTCTGACACTGGAGGCAGAACATAGCCATCATGGTTAGTTGCCAGCCAGATGCCTATGGGAAGTCCAAAAGGAGCTGCTGGCAAACAATCAGGATGCTTTGTGCAAATCTCACAGATCAGTTTGGCAATGCCACAGCGACTACGTATAATGAAGGATGTGAATCAGTGTTCTGGTTTTGACCTATAAAGTCTTAAACGGCTCAGGGCTGCAGTGCCTCGAGGACCGTCTGCCCCCTTATGAACTGACCCAGACCCTGAGATCACCATCTGAGACCCTTCTTTGTGTGCTTCCCCCACAAGAGGTCCAGAGGGAGGCAGCACAAGAACAGGCCTTTTCTGCAGTGGCTCCCCATTTGTGGAATGCTCTTTCCTGGGGGGTTCGCCTGGCGCCTTCATTACGTATCTTTAGGCACCAGGCAAAAACATTTCCCTATAACCAGGCCCATAACATTCTATGTCCTTTAAAACGTGTCCTTTAAAATTTGTTTTGTTTTGTTATGTATTTTGTGTTCTCATGTTGTACTTTTATGTTGTGATCGTCAGATGAAGGGCAGTATATAATTTAATAACAAGCATTCTAGGGAGTGGACAGCTGTTATGTGATGAAGTCTCTTCAGAATACATTACAAACCACATTGAACGAATTATTGTCATTTTGCCAGTCTGCAGCCAGCAAGGCAGTTTTCTCTGCAGTCTTCCTCAAAGCACTACCCTTCTCTTCCAGTAAGAAGGGAACTGAAAGCTTGTTTCTTAAGAGCTTCTTTAAATCAAGAGACCACATCCTTTCCAGCCACAACTCTGGGGGCTGGGGAAAGCGGGGCTGGCTTTGGATTAGCCTTTACTGGGGCTGATTTTGCTTCCACCCCACTAAAGGTGCATTAAGATCCAACCCTTCCCCCTCATTTACTTTACTACAGGGCTGGGGAGCCTGTAGCCCTGCAGATGCTGCTGGACTACAACTCCCATCATCCCTGGCCTGGCCCTGCTGGCTGGAGCAGATGGAGTGCAACTAACTGGTCGGAAGCATCCTGGTCGGAAGTGCTGTGAAAAGATGTGCCATCCCAACAACCAACAGCAACCCTAGAAAGGCAGTTTACCACTTTCACTGCGAGGTCCAGGGCAACCCACTCACCTTAGAAAAAAGGTTGAAGCAGCCAAGGCGACTCACCATGCAGTATACCTCAGGCAGTCGTTTGCCTTTCCCTTCTGGCTAAAAAGGCGACAAGAGCAGACCTTTAGGTGCAAAGCAGTGGAACGTGCAAGAAGGCCAGACTGCTAAGGATCTCTCACCCTACTGTCACCTGAGCATCCCTGGTTTCAGCTTCTAAATAGTGCATCTTCCTTCCACCCTCCTATTCCTTCAATATGCCAGGCTTAATAATTATTTGAAGCTGCTCAGGCATCTAGGCTGCTAGCCACTACAGTGGTGCTCAAAGCCAATCCGTCCACTGTGGACATGCACTCATCCTTCACTGTAGTTGCAGAGCTTTCATGCTAGCATCCAAGACAGGGAGCTACTTACCAGGAGCTTCTTGCAATATCCGAACCAGCGGCTGCCATCCTCACCAGTCAGCACAAAGGAAAACGTTTCGCTGGGAAAGAGAGAAAAAAGTAGATTGCCATGTTTACTGAGCGAGCACAGCAGGAGTTAGCCTACCCTGCAGAGGGCCCCATCTTCACAATGTGAATTTCACTGCTGGGCACAAATGACACAGCGCTTCTCCAGTTCCTAAATCTGTTTACAGCAGATATTTCATCAGTGTGCTGCCTTCCAAGATCTCCACCCACCCACAAATGACCAGAACTGGCCTCCAAGAGATTACCTCCTTACCCCACCCTTGTTTGCAAGGGTCCCACTGGGGTAGGTAAGCAGTTCATGGTCAGCGATATCTAGGTCACTGCGACACTGGAGTGAATTGGGGGAAGGGTGGGCAGAAAGTAACAAGCAAATAAAAAGATCGCTACAGGGTTGTAGTTTTGTTTGTGCTTTTAAACACTCTTTTCAAGGAAGGGTATCTTTTTAAAAAAATCAAATCAATTTATTCAACTAGCCAAAAGGACACGCTTCCTAACACATCTCAGTCTGAGAGCTGCAAAACCACGTGAAAGGGGAGACATGTTGCCCTTACCAAGAGCAACCAACCCCACCCCTCAATGCTAATAGCTTCTACTCCCAGGGTCACTATTCAGCCCTCAACAAGAGGTACCCTAAGAGATGGAAAACCTCCCAAGCAGCAGCAAGGGACCTCGGGCCTGCAAGACCATTTCCCATAAGTCATGCCCAACGCCTGCTGTCATCATTTGTTTATGTACTTGAACAATTTGTATACCACTTAATCAGTCATCTTCAAGTGGTTAGTGTACAGAAGACCCAATGCAATAAGACTAAAAATGTGTTAAATTTGTAATATCAGAATTCAGTTTAGAAGCCTGCTGGAAATGAAAGAAAAAAGGCTTCGTTAAGCGCTGGAAGTTCATGAGGAAGTGACATCGGGTGTGGGGCGGTTTCCTGCCGAAAGGATGGATTGTAAGGTGCCGCTGACCTACTGATCATAGGCGCCTCTAAACCCCTGTGCCTTTGCAAACTGATTTCAAACCTCCTGGGCAAAGGAAGTGGGGTGTGAAGACATCAACAATCAGCCTGCTTACCCCGAGCTTTGGCCACGCTGGCAATGAAACTGTTATGTTATAGTGACACTGGGTAATTGACAGTTTGGTAGCCACACCGATCTGTCAAAATGCCACACATGGGTTGGAGGAGGTCAGACCCAGGCCCACTGGCTAGGTCCAGTTCCCCACTGCTGCTCCAAAGCAATCCAGTTCTTAGCCTAGATTCTCACTAAATAAAAACAATCCATTTTACAGTCTCTCACCTCTTTGACTCTGATGTCGGGCACCAGTCTTTGGGGTCAGGAAAACAGAATTTGGGGATGACCTTTAGCCTCTCTTCAGTGTCCTTAGACTGCCGAAAGGCGTGGTCAGGCTGCAGAGGGAACACACGCCACGTCACTGAACACAGCCAGGCAAGCAAAGAGTTTCCTCTCTGGGTGCAGACATGGAGGGCTATCCTCCAAGTACACCAAACACCAGCCCCACTCCCACATCAATTTTTCATCCTCTCCTCTCCTCCAAGAGCTGCTTTTGACTTGAATACCTTGAAAAAGGTACCCCGCTCCCCCCAAATAAAAATAAGTTACAATTTTTCAAAGGCGGAGGAACAGTTTCCATGTATGATCAGATCAATTCTGCAGTAAGAGTATGCAGGTTACTGATTTCCTTCAGAATTCATTAACCAATTTCCAACAACTGTTTCCAAAGCAGTGCTCAATAAAAAATATCAGAAAACAGAGTGTGTAATAATAATAATAAATAGGCATATGAATATATACATGCCTTGCTATTTCCTGATTAATTTACAGCATGGCCTTCGTTGTAAAAAAACACACCCCTGCCCACTCCAGTCTAGCTTGCTTTACTGTTGAGACTAGTAAAGGCTTTCCAGGAGCTTTGCTTCACTGCAGACTCCCATGCAAGGGAGTGACTGGCACATTGTTTGGAAACAGCACTATTTTCGGAGCTGGCGATAGCCTGTAATCACTGTGCTCATGTTATAATCATTGCCTCGTAATTACTAGGGCAATGTTTCCTGCTGGATCCCAGCCTCAAAGACCCTCCCGTGCAAATCTTGTTAACATCCTACCAAATATCTCCCAGGCAGAGGGAAGGCTAGCAGACTGGCAGGGCGCCATCCACTTTGTCAGCAGTGGCACAAAGAGAAAAGACACACACACACACACAGAGGTCATGGGAGGCGGTGGGATGTTGCTCACTGTGCCTCCTAAGCAATGTAGGCCAACACATCCCCCTCCCTGTTTTTGTTATCAACAGCAACCAGATGAAGTCAGCGCTGCTCTGGGATTACCATTAAAACTCAGTTGCACTTCCTCTCTCTGTCTGCGGGCTGCCCCCAGCAGCACAGGACTAGAAACTGGTGCATGTTTTGCCCAAACAAAGCTGAGCTTCTTTTCTGGCTCTCTGGCAAAGAGCTGAGCAATCGTTCAAGCCCAGATTTTGCACAGCCAGCTAGGTCAGCACTTGGGCATTTCCACTAGACCACAGTCCAGCAGGCAACGTTTCAGCCTGAGGTCAGAAATACATGTTGCTCCCCAATGCGTGTAAACATGTAAAGCCCAATGGTTGCTTTTCTTAGGCGGGAGTTTTGGACTGGGAGGGGGGATGGAACTGGAGAGGGAGCATTTAACCCTTTCTCTGCCTCCAAATCAATTCTCCATCCAAGCTGCTTGCATCGCAACACCTCCGTCAGATTCCAGATGTACTTTTGAGGAAGCAAGCATGCATTTTAAACCACATTTTAAAAATATGTATTTTGGAGGTGCAATTTATTTCAGGCGATGTAGGCCATCTTTGAGTGTTTTAGAAATAAAACTGAAAGGTGGGGTTAAAACATCACTTACAGATAGATAGACTAGAGATTTATAGAGGTTTATAGGGAAATGGTGTAGTTTGCATCTCCCTAATGAAGCTGCATTTTTAAGGAAAAGCAGCTGTCAGGCTCTTTTTGCACATATTTTGCATATGACATGCAATTAGGCTCCAAAGATACTCCAGTTCCTGAGGGGCCTAGGACAAATCCTGATGATTGCCACAAAATCAATCTCAGTTACCCACTGCGCTATGGGCCTTTGATAAGTCTCATTCCCTTACAAGTCATTGAGACTACACAGTGGAATTATTTTAAGAGATACAAAAACGTCAACCAAGGTATCACAGACCAGCTAGTGTACTTGTGCTTCTATTCATCTCAGTGTGTATTATACTGCTATGACAAGAGCAACGGGGGTCACAGTGCATATTCACAATAACATTAAGCTTTGGACAATGGAGACAGACGTCCGCATTGCTATGCCACTCACCTTGCTAGGAAACTGCTGTATAATCTGTGGGGTGTATGTTGCATCTGATGGCTTCTTCTGTAGTGACACCACCACAAAGAGCTCAAAGAGCTGCTGCTCCTGGAACTCAATGAGGTCCCTCTCCAGAGTCTGGTAGTGTGGATTTCTCTTGGACTGAGCCTGTACCTGCAGCAGGCGCTTATGGCGACCTAAGGGAGACAAATGACCTCTTAACTGCTAAAGCCTTTCATCCTGAGTGAAGGAAGGGGAGGCAGCAACAGAGAGGAAGAAGGTTGAAGGGTTAGGGGCAGATTAGCCAACATGGTGCCCTCCAGTTCTTGCCGAACTCCATCTCCCATCAGTCCCACCCAGGATGGGCAAAGGTCAAGGATTATGGGAGCTGTAGTTGGACACACATTTGGAGGGCAATACATTGACCTGGCCTGAATTAGGGAATTTACTCAAGGTCATGCAGACGGTCAGTGATAAAGCTGGGAACAAGGCAAGCTCTGTTCTCCCACATACCAGCAAAGGTTGGGAGGAGCAGTAAGCAAGAGACAAATTAGCTACGCTGCCCAATCTGAGGCAAAACATACTAACATCTGAGAGCTATGGCATGAGGACAGAACTGGTTTCCTCCTCTCCACCATAGTGAGCTATCACAAAGCATCCCATTCTGAATGGGATCGGAGCAGTATTCAAAACTGCACCGACTGCAGTGACTTAGGCTTCATGCGGCCTGCATGTAAAAAGTCGCATTTCCTTTATTCCAAACCTGACTGCAATGTCTTCCCTTCCCCCCTCTAGCACCTAAGAGAGGGTTGCTTATCTGAGCGCCCGCACAAGACAGTTTGCAGGATGGATGGAGACATGACTTGACATTGGTGGGCACTACTGAAGTGTGTTTGTGCTAGGCTACAGGCAAAGCTTTGCAGGCATGGAGAGCAGGAAATGCTGGTGTGTCCAGAGCCACCGGTGCCAGCTAGAGCAGATGAGTCATGACACAGATCCAGTTTGGAGCCTGTTGCTCTAGTTGTTCTTCCTCCAGTGCTTATATGCAAGCCTGGGATAAAGGGCCAAACTCATTATGTATAATCTCACTCCAGTTACTCCTTTTTTCCCAGCAAAGGGCGTTTCACAATCTTGCAGGACCATACAGAGTACAGAAATGAATGGGCTAAAGAGGCGACACTGGAGATGCCTTTGGGAGGGGCGTGTGACCAGCCTCTTAATATATTTTACCACAAGAAGCTCAGTGACTACTTCGTAGCACCATGGAACTGGAGAGAAGCAGCCTCTGCAGCATCTAGATGCCCTAACTCTAACCTTTTCCTTTTCAGATGTCTTCTCTTCACCTTTGGAAAAGGACCCAACTGCTTTGGATGGAATCTATTCCCTAAAAGAGTTGGGTTTTTTGAGGGGAAACCTCCCTCCTTTGAGGGTACACGTTCCACACTGGCTCATTTGCAGCAACACCCATTCATGCCTGCTTGGGATTACCAGGTTTCTCAGAGGATTCCGATCCACTTTCAAGCTTGTTGGGCTTTGCTGTTGCACTGTAAAAATCAAATGTGCCCTAGAACATGTCAAACAGTCACTAGGGAGAGGCTACCCTTTGCAAGAAAATAGTAATAATTACAGACAGGCTGTCTTTCAAGAAAGCCTTCCATAGTTGCTGATTTTCCCATCAAGCTACTGGAACTCCAGAGTTCATGGGGACACAGTTTGAAAGCCACCACCTGAGCTCTAAACATGCCCACTTCCTTCAGATATTTTTTTCCTGTCGGTCACCCCGATCCTTTATTCTCTTCACTGGGATCCTAGGCGTGAAGTCCTCATGCCAAAGTTTTAGTAGACATAGCTCCCAAGCAAGCTATGCTCTCCCAAGTACTGAAAGAAATATGCATCCCCTGAGCTCCACAAGCAGCCAGGAATGGGGAACCGGTGGCCCTCCAGTTGTTAATGGTCTACAGCTGCCACCATCTCTGATGGCCAAGCTGGCTGGAGGTAACATGAGTTGGAGACCAACAACATCCAGAGGGCCACAGCTTCCCATCCCTGCTCTAAGCATTCATAGTGAGCCCATTTGCCACGAACAAATGGTCAATATTCCAAATACTCAAATGGTTCACAGAAGCTATATGCAGCCTGGCCATTTCTAGTAAATATACCAGCAGGTGATCCAGCAGCTATAATTATGCCCCATGAGCTGGCTCAGCCCTTGTGACTCACTCACTTTTTGGCAGATTCTCCGGTTCACTGTCATACCCATTGGTTTCACCTGAAACGATAGAGAATTTCCATCAGAATTTGCCAGCTGGGTGGGAATAGGAAATGCTGGAAGGCAATTGACGCGCTGATGACCCATCATGGGCCTAAGGGCACCAAAAGCTGCGCACAGGTGCAACATCTGGCAAAAGCATCTGCTGCCACACACACTCCAAGTGTTAAACAAGGCAAATAAAACTCATCATATGGTTTCAAGGAGGCATCTTCCATGTTGTGCAATGTAAGGAAGCATCACCATAAATTGTTTAGCACTGCTAGGTAACTTGACAATGCTGATTTGCAAAATGCAGGTCACACAAAGAACACATGGCTCTTTACTAGGCAGTTCAGCACACGCCAGGAAGAAAAGTCGCATAGAAAAACGTAGTAGCACAGTTTTTGAAAAACCAGAGACTACTTTATTCTTCTGCAATTTTAGTACAGAACCTTCTACATTATCCTAAGGTCATTAGAGGAAGGGCAGGATAAAAAAGGAGTAAGCACATATTAAACATACTCAAGAGTTGGCAAGTACATACTTATCCCCACCAATGTTTGGATATCTGACTAGTAGAACTTTACATAACTCAAAATCTATACCTCTGGCTGGAGAAACTTCTTTTCCTGTCTGGGCCACCAACTTCACCCTCTTCTTCCCTCGTTTGGAGTCAAAGATTTCCTGAATCTTCAACACAAGCTGAAACCCAAAAAACAAAGTGGAAATCAAGAGGGGCCACATGTCTCCCAAGTATCCAGACAAGGACTGTAAAAGCTGGCCATTCACAGAGCCATGTTGGAAAATTTTGAGGTGGGCAGCTACCAAACCCATGTCAAGGATGATCTGATCCATCTAGAGGGCAAACTGAATCATCTGACCTCCAGAAGAAACATACAAACGTGTAATTGAAAAGGATAACAAGGGATGTATATGGACACTGCATATACATGCCACTAGGAGTCCTGACGTGGGCCTGATCTTGGGACCAGGTCACAGGAAGAAGTGAAACCTGTGGGCCACTAGAGAACTTCCCACAGTACTCTGTAGCATGAAGTCTTTGTTACATCTACAGTCTTGAGCAAAGGCACATTCAACTCCATGCACACAGACCCAAGATTCATAACATAGGTTGGGTTGGCTTTCCAAAGGTGTTCCTATTTCGAGGATCAGAAACATGAAAATCTATATTCATGCTCCATTACAACTATGTTCACCCTTCTAGAACCTGATTGCTCATGTGCTACTGCTGAGAGGGAAGCACTGATGCTCTGGCCCCCTCATGCAATACTGCTGGCCGTGATCCAACAATGTCTGGAGGGCCACAGATTCTCAAGGAAATGGCACCAAGGGACCTCCCTTGCCAGGACTGAGGAACAGTTTGGTCCTGGAAATGAAGGGAAGGACGGACCCTTCAAATAAAAGAGAGGGGAACATAGTTCCATATCTGGAGACAGGCAGGGACTTAGCTACTGGGTGCCCCTTTTTTGAGTTACCTACTTTATGTTGTTCTAAAAAAAAAATGCACTAAGAGATGAGTGGTGATGGCAGCAGCAGCCAAGCCCATCCAGTTCCATGTGTAGTATCAGGCATCTCAAGCCACAGGCAGACAGAAAGCTCTTTGGCTCAGCGTGTCAAGTCATAACCTGCTGGCGCTCTCATCTCCTGCGGAACTGCTTTGCTGCCTGAAAGGCGCGGCACGCAGGCCAAGTTCCCTCTTGCCCGGCTTTAAGAATGCATTCGACATTCCAAGCACAGGCCACAGGGTGGGGACCAGTCGTTCCCATCACCACCAGCAATGCACAAGTGCAAGAGGCAAGCGCCAGGTAAATCCGCTCACAGTCCCAACCCTTTCCCTGACCTCGGCAACCCAAGCAGGGTCAGGCGGGCAGAGGAAGAAGGAACCGCAGCAGCAATCTGCTCGGCTGCTCCTGGGCCAGGGCGTGCAGCACAACCCGAGGGCATGGCTGCCCTTTTGCAGGAAGCGCTGCACTTCCTCCATCCATTTCCTCCTGCCTCTCTTCCGCTCCTGCAGAGTTTTCCCAGCCTTGATCTTAATCTGAGAGCTACTTCGCACTTTGAAATGGTAGCCCGGTTACACTGGTGTTTGTTGAGACGAAACATGCAAAATGCCAAAGGGGAGAAGGGGTGTGTGTGTGCATGCCAGGTAGCTGAGACTTTCCACAGCTTTTTGCCACGGAAACACTGTGATTTGGAAATGTGTTTCCCCACCCCACACTTTCTAAGCCAGCTGCCACAAACTCTGGCAGTCACAGGGCTCTCACATTTGTCAGCAGCTTCAAGAACCCAGGAAAAGTGGTTGAGAGCTGCAGATATGGCGTCAGGATGCTGGAACGTAGCACATGCTTCTCTGGTGGGGTTGACCAAGATTCTTTGCCACAGTGTGTTTGGGCATCACTCCAGCAATCTTGTGAGTTCAGAGTGAGAGAACAACATGCATTTTCCCTGTCAGTAAATTACTCCTTTACGTTTGGAGGCTGTTTAGGGGTCTTTGTCTGACAAAGGGCACTCATGTGGGACATTTCATCATTCCTCTTGGCACAACGTTTATAATCATCTTTGCACACTCCAAGAAATGCTGATGTGTAACACTTGGAAAAGGCAACAAGTCTGGCCTGGGGAATATGCTAGCCTTCCCTCCTCCTACCCCCAATTCCCTCTGCCACAGAAGAAAGAGATTTCTACTAGGCTGCGTGGGCTGGCTCAGTCCTTTAGCCTAAAGTAGATGCCAGAATTGGGAGCTTTTATTGCTCAGGTCCCTAGCTAGACAACAATATCTGAAACACATCTTTTTTTGCAATGCTTTCTTACTGTAGGGTTATCAAGAGAACTGATGTGTGTTGTGCACTGATTTTTTAAAAATACAGATGTATGCGAGGTGATATAAAAAGACCCCTAGCTGGACAGGAGTCCAATTTCTCCAGTGCGTAGGCAGCATCAGAAGCGAATCTTAGTTTGCCGACTACACCAGTCATGCATCTCTGTTACTCACTCACCCACGGGAGGGAGCGGCAGGAAACACATCAGGAAAATGATATTCAAGTTTTATGGAACTGTCTCATTCCTAATAAACTGCTCAGCAGCTTTAAGCCACAAAACACTTTGGAGGTTAAAATGTTAAATCCGGAGTAAGCCACTCCAGAGGAATAAGCTACATGAGTCTAGGCAGAATAAAATGAACTCAGGATCATATTGAGCCTTTACAAGCAGCATTGATCACTTGTTTAAAATCAGAATTAAACTTCCAAAGTGAATGGGGGTTAGCTGCGCATTAACTGCACGTTGCCACATACTGCCTGTGCCCGTTTGCTAATCAGCCTGAATAGCTGTGTATGCACAGCAGGACAACAGCATCCAAATAAACAAAGGAGTGAAATTAATTCAGGCATGGGCTTCCACAAGGAGGACTAGCTAGCTGAATCTTGCACCTAGGTTTAAACTAGGTTCAAATCACTGCTCAGCATTGCTGCAGAGGAAGGGTGAAGATCTCCTCATGCTCAGGACCATTCCCAGAACTGAGTGGTGTGGTGCATGAGCAGGGAAAGAAAGAAAAGACTCTAGCTCCTCTTGCTGCTTTTCCTCCCCGGGTGGGGGGGGACCCTCAAATCGTGCTTCCTCACCCGAGGTAGATTCTTCCTCTTCCTGCTTCCAGCCTCGCCTGCTTTGAAGAACTTCCACTCCGTCAGCGTAACAGGTAGAGTTGTGTCCTTTGGCAGCCTCCCACGCAGGCAGATCCTTGTGGTCTTTAGCTCCAAGGTTTTGCGGTGAAGGAAGTGTGGCTTCGGGGGTAGCTGCACAAAACCAAAAATAAAATAAAAACATGGTTGAGAGTGAAAAGGTTTCACTAGGAAAGTGATTCCCACTAAGCTGAATGTGGGCAGACACCAATAATGAACAAGAATTCTGCAAACAGGCTGCCTGCTTTTTATGGTAGTGACAATGAAGTAGAAGTGTCTAACAGGCATGGGAACAATCCCTGGTTTGGAGAAGAGCACAGGCCGAAAAGTCCCCTTAGCTGAGCAGTGGGGAAATCTAATTAGGCCTGCCTCCTCTCCCACCGCCTGCCCAATTCTCCCGATTTACACACCTGTGCATTTAGCAGTTGTTTAGCTTAGTGACTGTCCTCTTCCCCTAAAATCATTTGGGGGCAAAATAGCAGCTAACACAATCTCCCTGCTTTGTCACTGGAGAAGCAGGGGGTGGGTGTCATTTCAAGTCAGTTATAATGGGAACCAAGGACACAGGCTTTAAGTGCCTGCCAACACCTTTTCTTGGCTCCTCAAAAGTTGTTGGAACTCCAGTCAGCCCCAGCCAGCAAGACCAACACCTCAGGGCTGGAGGGCCACAGGATGGGAAAGGCTAGCATTGTGAATGTGCCTCAGGCTCATTCCTTCACAAGTGGGAGGGATGGAGAGGAAGCGTCAGCTTTCAGTCTTGAACAAATGCAGTTCCCTATTTTATAGGTGGTAAAAGCACAATGAGTAGGAGGTCTGAAAAGGGAAGCATGCACAGGTGCACATGTTTAGGCAACAAAGTGCCTCCCCTGCACTGCTACAGTGCTCCCTGTGGTGCTGTAGATACTGGGCATATGGCTTAATCCCCAGGCAGCACAAGCTCCCCTCCACAAAAGAGTACCCTAGTGCATGTGTGTGGAAGTATGCTCCTAACCCACAGATCGTGAATGCGCTTCAGCATGCATGCACAAATTTCCCCCTTCCTCTTTTGTTCCCTGCATGGGGAGTGCAGAGTATTGTCTTCGGACAAGGAGAGATCAAGCTAATGCTAACACAGCATAGCGAAGCAGCATTTTACTCTCTAATGGTGAATTCACAGACGTGCAATCTTCAGTTGATAACTGCCAACAATGGTGAAAGCCACAGTGTCACAGGTTTGCCATCAGCCCAAACACACAAAACGTTTCAGTGGAAGCAGTTCAAACACTTAGCTCAATGCCACTGAGTCTGTGCATGTCTGAACTTATTCCATCTTAGTCAACTGAATTCCTGTGGGGTGCAGGGACAAAATCCAGCCTTAGGTGGGGATGCAGAGAACAGACATTGAGAAATGAGCCTTCACCTTGGGAGGCTTGATGGTGCTCCGGGCAGGAGGCAGCTTCCAAGTAGAGGGGATCCTCCATAGAGGCTTCACTTTGATATCTTCATACAGGTTCTCCTTAGCAGGATCTAGGAAAAAGGAGTATCGTGAAGGAGAGAGGCAGAATACCAACATGCTTGCAACAACAAAAGGCACAAACTGGGACCATGTCTACAGCAGAGGAGTGGAACCTCTGGCCCAAAAGCCACTCCTGGCCCACCAGGGGTTCCAATTCAGCCCACAAGGGCCATTTTCCAAAACCACAGCCACCTGTCCATCAGCTGATGGGCAGGGGGTGAATTCTACCTTGTTCTGCTACGCAAGCAAGTAGCAGGGAACTCATGCACAGAGCCAGTGGCTGCAGATAGCAGGTTTCAGCTCACCACCACTGATGGTCCTGCTGTGGAGCTGAAGCCCAACCACACAGGCAAAACTTGGCAGGTGGGAGGGACAACCCACCTGTCATTAAGATGTCAAAGGTCATGCACAGGATTTTCTTGGTACAACAGACCAATGCAGCTACTGTTTTGAAAATGATTACTCTCTGGCTTTGGTGTGCTATACACACACACACAAAAAAAAACCCACAAAAAAAACCACACATACACATCAGAAATCTATCAATTTGTTCTTAGAGAGCTGAGAGGAAAACATCCTTTTCCCAAAGCTTGTACAACCAGGAAAAGGCTCCTGAGAATACATCAATTATTTATATCAAATAAAATGTGGCCCTTCAAATTATTCTGAAACTACACAGAAATGGAGTGGGGGAGAAGAGACACTTAAAAAGAAAACAGGAAAAATAAGGAGGAAACGTACAGGACTGAAGGAACTCTGATACGATGGAAGAATGGGGCAGCTTGAGCAGGTTTGGGGGCTGCATAAAATGACATTAGGGCCCATAGGGTGCCTACTTGTGAACTAATAGAAAGGAAACGGGGAGGAAGAAAGCACAAAGCAGCAGGATGCTCTGCAAATCCCCACACCCACTTCTCTTCAATTTGCTGTTTTGCAGAAGAAGTGGTACTTGATATCACTCTACAAACAGGTATCTATAAACATGTTCAACAGGTCAGCTTCAAAGTAGTACAATTCATTTCCTCCAAGTGAACTTTGCAACATACCAATAATGTCCTCATAGAGGTTGTCCTCCGATTGCGTGCAATAGAGGCGGACACTTGTGGTGCCATTCAATTCTTCATGGAGCTTTTGGTACTCAATGGCTGCTAGCCGGTTTCGGTAACCTTGGATGTCCTCAAATTCAAAGGACTTTCTGCAAACAAAGCATAGAGTTGCCTTATCATCACACAAGCCTCACAAGCAATAACTTGCCCATCTCCTATGTTTTGTTAAAGGGCTGCTGCCCCTGTCTAGAGCTGACTGAAATGTTTGTTTTCCTTTTGGAGAATTTTCAGCATAAAACTGCTCTTTTAGAAAAAAGTAGTATTATGCAGCTCTGTCTTCAGTTCTTCTCCATTCAGAACGTATAAAGACAATAGAAAGGGGTGAGATCATTTTTAACACAATTTCTCTCAGAAATTGTTTTTCATGCCTTAAGGCAGTGATGCGGAAACTTGTTCCTGCCCCAGGAGTTGCTGGACTCCCATCAGCCCCAGCCAGCATGGCCAGTGGGCAGGCATGATGGGAGTTGTAGCCCAGCATACATCTCCATTTGAACATATGGGTTGTAATAGTCCATTTCATTTAGACAACTATTTAGCCTGCTTATATTAATGTATACAGGAATGATGAAATACTCTTACTGTGAAAAGTCAGCTGGATTTTTTTAAAAAATCTATCCCCCCCCCATTTTTTCTGTTACAATTGCAAATAGAAATATTGAAAGATGGGGGGAGAACCTTTCTGATTTCCTGATGATGGAAGAATGAATGGGGGGAACTGAGAGAAGAGTATGCTTAGCTGTTCCCTAAGATGGGGAAAACCGCAATGATTAGGAACAGGACTTGCTACAATGAGCAATATCCACCACGGAGCAGATAGTGCTGCGGTCCAAACCACTGGGCTTCAGGGGCTTGCTAATTGGAAGGTTGGCGGTTTGAATCCGCTCAACAGGGTGAGCTCCTGTTGCTCTGTCCCAGCTTCCGCCAACCTAGCAGGTCAAAAGCATGTCAGTGCAAGTAGATAAATAGGTACCACTCTGGCGGGAAGGTAAACGGCATTTCTGTGTGCTCTGGCTTCCATCACGGTGTTACATTGCACCAGAAGCGGTTTAGTCATGCTGGCCACATGACCCAGAAGGCTGTCTGTAGACAAATGCCAGCTCCCTCAGCCTGAAAGCAAGATGAGCGCTGCAACCCCATAGTTGCCTTTGACTGGACTTAACCATCCAGGGGTCCTTTACCTTTACCTACTTGCATAAGAGGAACCAGAGAGATCAACCTGGCACCCACCTCTTGGATCTGCTTCGGATTCCTCTGCTGACCACTCTCTGCCCAGTGTCATGGGAGGTTGAGGCAGGACAGCCACCATTAGACTGATGTTCTGGCGCCTTCCTCTCGGCATAGCCTCCATTAGGGCAATCTGTGCGGTCCTTATCAGACAGGTATCGGAAAGTCCTTCGTGGTTTGGGTACCGGATTGATGGCTGGCCGCCCCTCCTGACCTTCAACGTCACAGTAGATGTTCTCCAAGCTCTTTGTCGGAGCCAAGTTCAGCTCCTTCTCTGTTGAGCCACAGCTTTCCCGCTTTCTTTTCAGGTCCAAAGCCAGAGCGAGGACTTGGTCAGGAGGAAGGGCTTCTATCTGTTTCCACAGCTCCCGTGAGGTGTAGAAGTTCCCTGGAGGGAGCCTCTCCCCCTGCCAGTCCGCCTCATCCTCTCCTTCAGATATAACACCATTGGGGAGCTGCTCAACCAAGGGGCTCTCTGGAGCCTCTTGGAGCCTCTCCTCTTCCTCCTCAGTCACACAGCAGAGGCGAGAGTTTTCCCGGAAATCTAAGCCAAGGCTCTGAATGTTTGCTAGTCCTTCTGAATGCCTGTTGTGCCCAAGTCCCACCGTCTGTCTCCTGCTCTCTTGACCATACTTGACCCCAAAGTCCTGGGGCTTCTGTCTTTCCTCCTGGCAACCCCCTTGAGTCCGACCCTCCCACTGAGAAATCTTTTGTTTTATGTTCCGGCAGTGGCTACGAGACAGGGTTTGCACAGCAGTGCGGGAAAAGCCAGGATCTGTGCTGCCCGTGGGGTGCATGGCAGGCAACGTAAGTTCACATCACAGCACGTTGCCTCCCAGTTGCAGTGAGTGAGATTTGTAATTCCAGAGTCAAGATGCTGAGGGTTTCCAGTCAAATCCAGTTCGGAAAGTAATCCAGCAACTGTGCTGAAAAGGGAAACATATTCTGATGGCACCCTGAAGAAAAAGAGAGAAACGGGACATCCATCAGAAGGGGAGCAAAACGTATGCTTTGGACACAATCAACCATCTTTCAGGTGTCACAAGACACTCTTGGTTTGTTGGTTTGTTTAAATTACTCCAAGGGTCTTTCTGTACATTGCAGGAAACCCAGATTTCCAACTGAATGTACACCTGACCTGGAATTCCAGCTTGTCCCAGCTCTCTGACAAGTGTACAATCCACATGTTTGCCTTGTTCACACATTTTATATTTTAGGTATACCTTAAAAGCGTAAGCGTATACCTAAATAATCAAACCGAATGTGCACCTCTGCACATAAGGCAACAACTTCCTGAGCATGAGCAATACACGGAAGTCTAACATTCCCAAGCTGTGTCAGGGATTGGCTTTGAATAACTCACCCACTTCAGCTTCCTTCAGATCTAGAAATTAAGCAGCCAGGTGAAACTCTGCACCCAGCCACCTTTCGTAACTACTAACTATATATTCAACCCTTTTAATGAATACAGCACTTAGCATTTTGAAACGTCATTATTATTCTCATTTTACAGAATGTTTCTATGTTCCTTTTGCTGTTACGACCTATCAGGTGCTCTTACTGTGAAGGTATTTGTGCAAAAGCCTTTCTTCTTTCAATCCAGGAAGTAAAGAGAATAGAATGTG
Organism: Podarcis filfolensis; assembly: GCF_964270895.1. Lineage (NCBI taxonomy): Eukaryota > Metazoa > Chordata > Lepidosauria > Squamata > Lacertidae > Podarcis > Podarcis filfolensis. The sequence continues at coordinate 65,917,034 of NC_139609.1, forward strand.
AAAAGGGAGAGGGCAAAGGAAAAAAAATGAATCTTCTAGATAGTTCACTGCATATTATTGGGTGGCTGCAGAACTGAGGGCAACATAAGGAGAGCCTACTGGAAAAGACCAGTGGCCTGTCTAGTCCAGTATCCTGTTCTCACATTGGCTGAGCAGATGCCTATGGGAAGTCTGTAAGGAGCACCTGAGTGCAACATCACTTTCCAACTTGTAATTCTCAGCAACTAGCATTCAAGGGCACACGGCCTCCAACAATGGAAGCAGAATATAGCCAGGGAATTGCATGGGGGGGACGGGACTGCAGCCCATGGTCTAATTTTGGGGGGGCAATAGGGGGGAGCCCAGAGGGAGGGTAGGCAAGAAGTGGGATATGGAAGGGAGAAGCTGAAAGGAGATGGGGGGTGGAATTCTCTGCAAGGGATCAATTCATACCACTGGCAAGAGTGATCTGTTTCTCTCTTGGCAGCCTGCGGGGTGGGGAAGGCAGGAGATAGAAGGAAAGAGACACACAGAGAGAAGGGGGTTTCAGAAAGAGAGAGAAGGGGTGGCCCCACTCACTCCTTTTTGGCTCTGCCCCACCCATGCTGACTCTAGCTCTGTCCACCACTGATCCTCAACAGGAAGGCGGGGAGGAAAGCAGTGGGAAAGCAGCACCTCTGCCACCATCAGATTTTGGGGATCTGAACCACCATGGTTGAAAGGCGACGAAGTTACAACAGAACGAGCTGCAGCCTCAGAGTTTGCACAAGGGCTTATGCTTGCTTGGACTGGACAGGGTTTTCCTCAGTGTGAAATCCCACCACAACCACAGTCTTCTTTTGCTCAGCAACACTCAGCACACTTGCTGAAAAGATGAACAAGGCCTCCCGAGTCCCAAGGCACAGCTGGAGGCTGATGCTGTCTGTATTTCACAAACAGGAAAACAGGTCGAGACAGTGATGCAACCCACCCACTGCCACTGCAGGCGGAGGTGGCAGAGGCGAGTCTTGGACCCAACAGAGCTGGTTCACAGGCTTCTGTCTGCCCCACACCCTGCATGGTGATGACAGGGCGATTGCTGTGTTTTCCAGTCATTTGCACAGGTGGGTGAAAGAATCCTCCCAGGCCCAGTATTGCTTCAGATCCCAGTAAAGATCCTCTGAAGGCTGCCCAAGATGCTCTTTTAAGCCCTTAAGGTAAAGAAACTGAAGAAAGAGCACCAGATGTTCTGGGGTTTGCTACCACTTACTTACCGGTACTAATATCTTTGTGGTTGCACTCTCCAGGGCAGTTGCACAACACTGCAGGAACAAAACACCCATAATATTTTCCCATCTCCATAGGACAAAACCAGTGCAAGTGTTCTCTGACATCAGCAAATAAACAACCAACAACAACTGCACCACCCACCAGAAGTGGCATAAACCAGCAGCAGAGGTCTTCAAGCCAGCAGCCCTTTCTCTGCTCACAGAGCTACCAGGTTGTTACCAACACTCAAGAGAGACCTGGAGGGGGAACTAAGCAAAGCCTCAGGTGCATCTAGGACTTCAGGAGTCATAGATCATGTTTCCAAGCTTCCCTCTTTAACTGGGAGCTCTAGAAACTTGTACAGATGAGTGCTGACGATGGGGGTTCTAAAATGGCAAAGACCTTCAGCATTTTCCTTAGGATGAGCCATGGTTAATTTAGTCCTGTTTGGGACAAGGGCATTAGAGACAGTGGGAGCTGTCCAGTCTGTGGAGAACTCCTTGCATTGAATGTTAGCTTTACTTTTCGACAGGCATCCCACACCTACCCATATTGCTGCCCACATTGCTGCCCGGTGCTTTGACCCACATGGAAATGCCCACCATTTTGCAAGACCCACCCTGACAGGCAAAGAAAGCCCTTCCCCTCCTCCATCAGGCTGTGCTGCTTTGCAAAGCAGCTGGGGCTCCCTTCCTTCCAGGGTTAAGGAGGTTCCTTTCCAGTCCTACGCAGAAAATTGCTATAAATAGGCCTGCCTCAAAGCATCCTGAGCATCTGGGAGTCAGCCTCTTCCACACACCCTTGTGTGGCCTTGATTAGCAGCAGCAACAATGTGGCCACTCCCCAAAGTAACAGGCTGGCACTGAGTGATAATTCTCCGCCCCCCTCCCCAAGGAACAGCTGCTGACATCTCTGGAGGTCATGGAGCCCAAGAGAAGCAAGGGGGTCTGGCTAGCTGGGGTGGCGGTGGGAGAGAGACTACGAATAAAGGAACCCAAATAGCGAGAACAGCCTCCAATTTATTGCAAAATACCCCAAAATATTCATCATCTTGCCTGTCTGCCTGAAGACTTTGCCCAGCCATTTCCTTCCCCGGTAATATGGCACAAATCCTCTCCATTCTGCTCTTTCCATTCAGAGCCAGACATAGGGCTCATCCACGCTTTCAGAACACACACCTGCACTTTAAAGCTGCGCGTCCAAGTGGGTTTTTCTACCTGTCCTGGCGCTTTCCCTGGGAAAACCCTCATTTTACTGCTGAATCATAGCAAAAGACAATCTCCAGAAAACAAGATTGCCATTTGTTCTGATTCAGCGGTAAGACATGGGTTTTCCCCAGCGAAAGCGCCTGCACAGAAAAACCCACCAAACACTCAGACACAGAGCTTTAAAGCCCGCACCTGTGCCTAGAAACGTGGCACAAAATGAAGACTGGTTAATCTATACACTCAGCAAAACCAGGTGATCTTTCAGAGACTGTACCATTTCATACTGGGGGAAGGGGTGTCCTATCAATATGTGTTTTGGTTTCCTCATGTGAAAATACTCCTCCACTTTTAAAGAGAGGGGTACTCCATGCAGTTTGGCATCAGGAAATGTGATGATATATCTTTCTGTGTAGAAGAGGTTTTTGTTTTTACATGTGGGAGCATTCGGTCATGCTGCTTGAGCTTGAAGGGCTTACAGTAGAGAAAGAATTTGTTGTTGTTGTTGTTTTGCTGAACATGTAAGTTCTGCTCTCTCACCCCATCCTATTCTGTTGCCTCCCTTCCCAACTGTCCTCCTCTGAAGGGGAACAGCCTCATCTAAAAGATGGAAGCAAGCATACCAATTCAGCAAAGGCATCCTACAGCAATTTCCAACTATTACTATTCATGGAGGTGATTCTGCCATGCTGACATCTTCAGTAGAGTCAAAGAAGGTTCCGTAAGCATTTGAACCTGCTGTTAGTCAGACCTCCCACTCTAGATACTCCCTGATAATAATTCATCAGTCCCTATTAGGCAGTTGCCCAGGGTCCAAAACCAGAAACAAGCCTGATTGAGGGGGCGGGGAATCCTGTAAGACTTAATCAGGGAAGCAGCACTCTCTCCTACCGAAACATCCCATGCAAATGCTATCTCTACCCCCACATTACCTCAGCAAACATGACCTTGGAAATATGTATTTGTCAAGATAATATGTAGTCCAAGTCTCAGCTCCATCCACCCACATCTGCAAAATGGGAATAATTACACTGGCCTACTTTACAATGCTCTTGTAAGGATTACTAAGCTAATGTACATGAAACAGCTCAAGCACTTGAAAGCAGGGGAGGGTGGGGGGCTGTGCTCTTCCAGGTGTTGTTGGACTACTGCTCACATCATCCTTGACCATCAGCCACGCTGGCTAAAGCAGTTGGGAGTTGGGAGTCCAACAATATCTGAAGAGCCACACGTTCCCCACCCTTGTCCTAAAGTAAATATTAAGTATTTTTATCAGTATCATCATCAAAGGTTGAAAAGCAATATGAAACAAAGGAAAACATATGCTACATTACAGGGACAGTGCTCTTAATATGCAATAATTAGCTCTCCCTGCATACCTACAGTGATATAAATGCAGTAGAGTGGTGGTAATTACTATGGCTTAAACATCAACGTGGATCTTTGTTAACTTATCTTCTGATTGGAGCTGAGCGTGAGAAGCTGAGTCAAGTAGTAATACCATGTAAAGCAGGTTCAGCTCCTACAGGTTGCAGCACATCACACAGGTAACAACACAGGACATCAATTTTTTAAAAAACAACGTGATATAGCCTCATAGATCTTGTGCAAAAACAAGAGCTGCCACATCTGTGTCTCATATGAGCCTTACAGTTTCAGAGCTTAGCTTTGCATGGGGCTTGATCCAGTGCAAGTGGCCTGCACCACACCCTCAAAGAACTCAGCAAGAATGGGGAGCCTTTCTTCTCACTGAAATATATTTAGACCTTGATCCTCTCCTACTTGCCACCAAAATATGTTACTTCAGTTTCACCGAGAAAACTGAGGGTCTTCCTTGTTCAATAATGTTGTCAAAGGCAAAGCAGCAGCAGCATTCATACACATACAGTAATTCCACTGAGAATACACACAGGCCAGCTACGATTGTTTTCCCCCATCCCAATTAACTATATCGGTTTAACGACACTATATTTTCTTAATACATCCTGGGATCTGTTGCTTTTATGAGAGTCCTTAAAGAGTTCTCCAATATGGCAAAAGCAGATGCTAATTCAAAAAGAAGATGCACAGCACAGCAAGCCCATCATCACAGCTGAACTGTCAGATGGGCACACCAGCAAATCAAATGCTAGTTCTCCATCTTGTCTCTCGCCTCCCTCTATCATTTACTCACCCAGTACTCCCTCTTCCTCCTCTTGCATAGCTGCCTGGAAAATACCAGCAAGGAATCAATTCAGTAAGGAACCAGTGCAGTGGGTATGGGTAACCTGTTGGCCATCATCCCTGACCACCGACCATGCTTGCTGGGGCTGCTGGGTGTTGTAATCCAATAATATCTGGAAGGTACTAGATTGTTGAAGGCTGCTCTACCAAGATGCTCACGGTTTATGTTAACAGTATGGCCAACTTCTAAAAAGAGAGGTGCCAGAGCTTTGTACTGGCTGAAGATCCGACCATCTGTGGTGGAAGCCCAGCTCCTTGGCAGCAAATGTGCAGAATGAGGGGGAGTTTAGGTTTAATAAGCAAGTTCCTCCCATTCCTCCAACTGCAGGCAGCCAGCGTCCTTGAATCGTCTTTTGAAAGGAAAGATACATGAAGATTGGTGCACATGTAGGTGGGTGGAGAGTGGGGTGGATGGGCTGTGCTTACTCACTAGTGAAGGGAAACTGCTCACAGCCACTACTTAGATTACTTCACACACTTTCCAAAACCCAGCTCTGGCACTGGGCTAAACCCTGGCACAAATGAAGCCCTAGATATAGAGCCAGTCTCAGCTACTCAAGGCAAAAGCAAGCCACCACTGGCCCCCAACTGGTGCTCCCCTTCTCTACCCAACTCCTTCTTGCACATAAGTCTTCCACCCTCTTTCTCTGGCAGTGGTGGGGGAGAACTTCCAGGATTGCTCCTGGCATATGCATTCCCAAAGCTTAAAACAGCAGGCACCAATCATTTCCAAGATAGAACTAGCCTACAGTAATTGCTGTCGGAAACCTGGGCACACAATACATGTTCAACCCCATTGCCCCTGACTCTAGCAGCTTAAAAAAAGAAAAAAGAACAGGCTGTTTGTTGCACCCAAAATCTACAGGAGGGATGAGGAACCTCTGGCACCTCCTTGCCTCTATTCTTCAGCTGTCCTCTGTTCAAGGACATTTTCCAGACTAAGACATGTCCTTGACTGCCTGGCTGTTCACAACTTTAGGAAAAACTTCTTTCTCAAAGCAGGCTTCTCAACTCATATTTAGTGTATTACTCTTGGAAACCGATAAGGTTCCCAAATACTTCACATTCCCCTCACATTCCCATCTATCTCTGAGAATTAACTAACTAAAATAGCTGGCTATTCTTCTTGCTTGAGGCACAGCCCTGCATGGGCGTCTATTAAACCACACCCAATGCGAAGAATAGAACTCTAATGTCTGGACTTGCACAGGCTTGCAGACTAAGTAGTTGTGGTTGCCATCAAGGCAAGTGACTTTTGTCTACTTTTCTCTTCTGGTAATGTGCTTAGCAGAGAGCAGCTGACCCAGTCTTTGATTTTAAAGGAGCGTTGCTGTTATAACATGCAGTCAGACACACTGGCAGACAACCGCTCCAAAAGAATTTAATGCAGTCTCTCCCAAATACTTTCTGAGCGATGCAGCTCACAGATATTTCCTTCGATAGGATACCCTAGGCAGCAGTGACCTTACAAATGTTTTTTGGAGCCACTCAAAACTCTGCAACCTTCTGAGTCTGAAGGCTGGACTACAGATATTGCTGGCCTACAGCTCCCCTCATTCCTGACCATTCACCATGCAGGCTGGGGCTGATAGATGCTGGAATCCAACAACACATGGAAGGTCACAGGTTCCCCACCCCATACATTTGACCTACAACTTTTTATTCTAACAACTGGCAAGACTCTCCCAGATTGAGGTGAGGCTGAACCAGAGTTGCTAATATAACAGATACATCAGAATCCAAGGAGAAGAGCTGATACAGCTATATCAGCGTTCTGTCTCTTTACTAAATAATGCAGGGATTCCCCCCACCCCGTCATATATTTCCTATGCTAGTTTCCATGTGGGAAAACCCCAGCTGTAATAATAAAGTTCCTTCTATTATAATGGCATTGCAGTTTTAAAAGGGGTGTAGCACAGAGGTAGGGCACAATCTTAACACGCAAAAGTTTACGGGGCCAGGTTCAATCCCAGACACATCCAGATAGGGTTGTGAAAGATTCCTTTGTGAAGCACCATTGCCAGACAGACTATATGAGCAAGAAGGACCAACTGACTGATTGGCTGCTTATGTTTCTCAACGGCTCATCCAGCTTGAAGACCAGTGTAAGTGCACCAATGACAGCATCAGATTCAGACCTTCTCGCTGAAGGCTGCAGATGAGAAACTTGTGGCCAGTTTTGCTGGTTCAGAACAGGTTTCTTCAGCCACTGGAGACAAAGTAATCCAGATTAATCTGATACATACCAAGAAATGCTGTAAATTCATTATTTTATAAAGGTGGGCTGTTGCCCGAGAGAGAGAGAGAGAGAGAGACAGACAGACAGACAGACAGACAGACAGACACTGACTACAATGTTCAGGTTCTATTCAGACAGACAGAACCTAGTGCTTCCTGTTCAGCTTTGATTCCACAAAATTGAGCTTTTTGATTTACAATGTTTTGTGGCATAGATAGGTTTTTCTGAAGTTGTGCTCTTAAATACTTAGGCTTCCTGAAATACCATGGAGAAATTACAACAGCCAGTCATCTAGGTTATGACAGTATTCTCCCTTAATTAAGAAAATTACAGCCCTATCTGGCATGATTCTATGTCTTTTATTTCATAACGCAGCACCTGCAGAGAACATCACTGCTTTGAATATAGGTGTTCCGGTGGGGACTTTGCTTTCTGATCTATCTATACATATATACAGTGGACGCTCGGGCTGCGAACGTGATCCATGCAGGAGGCACGTTCGCAACCCGCAACACCGTGCCTGTCCATGCACGGGTCACGATTCAGCACTTCTGCGCATGCGCAAAGCGCAATTTAGCGCTTCTGTGCATGCACGAGCACCGAAACCCGGAAGTAACCCATTCCAGTACTTCCAGGTTTAGCGCGATACGCAACCCGAAAATGCACAACCTGAAGCATGTGTAACCCGAGGTATGACTCCTTCGTGTGTGTGTGTGTGTGTGTGTGTGTGTGTATTGTTTTAGCTATTTCTGTATATGCAGTTGTTCTGTTTATGTTTTTATTGTAGTGTAAATTGCTTCAGATTGCCTCATTGGAAGCAATTTATAAATAAAATAATAACAAAAAATAACAAACATTTAAAATCAACATATGGGAAATTATTGATGTTGGAAAACTGGACAGCTGGTTTTGTCCCTGTCCCCCATGGCTGGCAACTGATGTTCTCCTAAAACAGGGTGGTCCAACACATGGCCCAAGGGCCACATGCGGCCATCGAGGCCTTTTTGGGTGGCCCTCAGCAACACTTGATGCTTCCTCCAAACCTTCACACTTCCTTCCGATAGCCAAGTAAGTGAGGTGCTGGCTTTGGGGAAGGAGCTGTGAGGGCTCTGACAGGGTCAGAGTCCTCCCTCCCCCTTCCCAAAGCCTAGTCAGTGCTTTCTCAGCTTTGGGAAGGAGGTGAGAGGGCTCTGGGACACTGCCAGAGCATCCTTCCCAAAGTCCAGGGCCTCACTTACCTAGCATGGCAGTGTGAGGGCAGGGGGAGGCGTGAATTTTTGGCCTCAACCCCCTGCCCCATGTGACAAGGCAGTGTGTGGCCTGTGGGTTCAATGTCCAAGCACTTTTGCGGCCCACTTGGTATGAAAAGTTAGGCCTTCCTGTCCTGAAGGCAGAAAAAAAATGATGCCAAATGAGGGCCGGTTTTGTCACCTTCCTTTGCTGCAGCAGTTGGGTGTTCCTTGCAGCAGCAGTAGAGCCAATCAGTTCATCTAATTAATCACTTATGAAGCATTTATTTGGCTAAAAAGGAACCCCCAGCTTAAACCATCTAAAGGTAAAGGGACCCCTGACCATTAGGTCCAGTCGTGACTGACTCTGGGGTTGCGGCGCTCATCTCGCTTTATTGGCTGAGGGAGCTGGCATTCAGCTTCCGCATCATGTGACCAGCATGACTAAGCCGCTTCTGGTGAAACCAGAGCAGCGCACGGAAACGCCATTTACCTTCCCGCTGGAGTGGTACCTATTTATCTACTTGCATTTTGATGTGCTTTCGAACTGCTAGGTTGGCAGGAGCAGGGACCGAGCAACGGGAACTCACCCTGTCATGGGGATTCGAACCGCTGACCTTCTGATCGGCAAGCCCTAGGCTCTGTGGTTTAACCCACAGCGCCACCCTAATATATCCATCACAAATGTTATATCTTAAATGAGGCACCCCCCCTTATCCCTCACATGAGAGAGAATGCCTCTCCCATGGCACACCTATGCACTACTTTAAAGGGGGGGAATATATCCAACAAAGTTATTCCATTAGCATAATGACTTCTCCTTTGTGCAGGCAAATCTCTCCTCACCTCCCCGCCTCATCTGTTCTAAAGATACCCCACCCTTTGGAGCAAACTGGGGTGGGGATACAAAATATCATTGAACAGGTGGAAATTCTTAAGCTAATGGTACAACTTCATTGGATATAGCCCAAAGGAAGTTATGCTTCTAATTTCAAACATGCTATTTTTAACCATATGCAAATTTAATCTATAGCAGGGGTGGGGAACCAGTGGCCCTTCAACTCCAAGGCCCATCAATCCCATTCAGCATGGCCAATAGTGACAGATGCAAGGAGCTGTAACCCAACACTATCTGGTTCTCCATCCCTGGTCTATAGATCAATCAATGAATCAACTCATAATATTAAATCAACTGAAATTTCTTTAATTGGAATGCAGTCCTGCGGAGTCTTCATGAGGAAGGGAAGCAAAGTCTCTCTCAAGTTAATGACATATCATGTGAAGGAGAGTTTAAAAGACCATAGTCTTCAATTCTGAGTTATATCATACTCAAAATGTATCAGGTTCAGCACAACAATTTCATTCTCAAATGCTTCAACAAACAAGCTTCCCAACACTTTTTGAGGTTCGCCTCACATTGCTGGTTTTTGAGCAGCAGTAATGAGTAATGCGTGATGCCCTCCATCAACAATGATGACACAAATCTGGAGATGAATCAGCAATGCATTAAAACAACAACAACCAACCCACCTGCAGCTGTGTGGGGTCTCAAAAACAGAGTGCCCTTCCTGACATCTTTGCCCGAAAGAAGGCAGCTGAGAAGTGGTCTTGCCACATGACAGGCAGTTCTAATATCTTTCCAGCGCTGAAAGCCAGAACACACTTCAAATGTTTTCCATGAGAAAATTCCCAAAAGGATTCAATTTCCTGAAGCCATGAGTTCCAAAACGAGACTGCTGCCAGCATCATTGGCTATCACTGCTTTCCTCATTGTTGAGGTCAAGCCCACCCAATGAAGGCACTTCTGCGTCTGCATGACCCTCCCTTGCAGCAATCCTGCTATCACAGCAGAATGGCAGAACAAAGCATTAACACACGTACACACCGTCTCATATTACAAGGCTGCAATTGCAAAAGCCAGCAGAATGTGCACAAATTGATTCCTTGTGACCATGTTAGCTTTCCAAGTCACTTTTTGAGATTCCCTTTTCAAATTTGGTTGTGGTGCTTAACTGTTTGAGAGAAGGAAAGTTTGCCTGCCTCTGAGAAATGTGTCTAACTGTAGAAGAACGAACAAAAGCAGCTAAATGTTCCCAAATTCCTCCACCCTACCCTGCTGTGCAGTGACTAAAGCCTATCCAACACAACCTGTTCTCATCCACTGTGCTTCCCACCATCACTAATATGGCATCCAAAGCCCCACTTTGAGGAATCCTATTCCAGGGGACTAATCATATTAATTGGAATTGGCCTCCTAGAATTATTACATAGGCTTGCAACAAAACCTTGTATTTTTTTCCTGAGCACAGGTAGGCCATGTACTGAAAGAGAAACATTTATACATAAAACAAATCAGATTGAGTAAACATGAACCCCTTCTCAGACATGCTGCTCTCTGCCATTTTTGCCTCCAGCTGAACACATGACACTATACTATGAGTAGGGGATCTGTGGCCTGCCAGATGTTGCTGGACTCATCAGCCCCAGCCAGCATCGCCAATGCTCAGGGATGATGGGAGCTGTAATCCAGCAGCACAGGTTCCCTACCTCTGCAGTGAACTATTTCAACTTGTGAACTGCCCTGAGATCTACAGGTATAGGGCAGTATACAAATGTAATTAACAACAACAACATATTTAGCAGTCTTCTAATTCCCAACACTTGCACTAAGATGACAGAACAGAAAGGGGATGAGGGGAAGGAGGAGAGGAATGGGGGTTAGAGGTAATAACACAGCTCAAATCAATTTTCCTTTAGTTGTGCTTAGTTATATCCACAAAGGAGCTGGATTGCCACTCCTCCAACATGGAAGTTCAGAGGCAAGGTGTGAAACACAACCAACCCATCCTTCAAAGCCAGGCCATTAGCCCCAGGGGATGCTGTCTGCAGGATCACTCAGCAAAGTGGCAGAGGAAAGAGAAGCATTAAGATCAAAGCCCAGCTTCATTTGAGACCAGTGGTCAGGAAACGCATATTCACAAGAGACTTATCCCAGCAGAGAAACAATTGCCCTGTTACTCCCTTTATCTCCCTGCCTGCAGGATGTTGCTCCTACATGTGAACAATCTGCAGCTGTCATTAAGCAGGAATGGATAAGGACAACTGGCAATAATTTGTACAATAGTGGTAGGCCCTATTCAACCACAGCAACTAAGGAAACGGCTGGAGATGCTTATTTATATACTGCTCAATTTATGTTGAGGTTAATCTATACAACCATGCATGTAAATTGCTTAGGATTTGTACACACAAAATCCCACCAAATGAGTATGATCCCAGGGACAAAAGAGTTAGCTTGTGTGCAGGAGAAAAGTATCATGTGAGTTGAACCCGTGATTCCATTTATTTGAGGGCAACCAGAGTAGAAACTGAACTTTTAATCTTCCCCTTTCATTTCTTATCACCACCAACCTCAAGCTAGTCTCTTTGTGTTTCATCACTGCTCAGAGAAGACCACAGGACGAAAGGGAGAAACGTGGTAAGAGGAAGGAACATTTGGCAAACCCTCACCATAATCAACTCCCACCCAGAAACCTATGTCCCCACTGTGGAAGGACGTGGGGATCCAGAACTGGCCTCCACAATCACTTACGGACTCACTGTTAAACTGTGTTTATGGAAGACTATCTTACTCGGCTACGAGTGATTGTCAAAGAAGAAGGTTTTTCCTAGCTGAGGAGAAAGGAAAATGTGAACTTCCAGACACTGCTGGACTACAATTCCCATCACTCCTTGGCTATGTTTGCAGCAACTGATGGAAGCTGGGGTCCAGTAAAATCCAGAGGGCCGCAGATTCCCCACACATTCTCTAGCCAACGAGGCATTTACCAGCAATTCTCTCAGTGCCAGAGTACTTACCACCATATTATGAGAGATCAACAGAGTTCCGGGAATCTTCCTGCTCTGCATGCAATGAACTATTAGAAAGCAAGTTCCAGAACTCCTTTCTCCTCAGGAAGCCATTGGTTCCTTCATTGCCTGGGACACAGCCAAACTCTGGCCTTGTTTGTGTTGCTCCCTAGTCTCGATCAAGGAGTTCCTTCCTTGCTTCTGCTTTCCTGCATCCTTATTCCACCAGCTCCTGGCTGGCACTAGCCTCTTCTTCTGTACAGGCCGGTCTAGGAATCTGTCCCAGAAATCAACTGTCTCCGATGCCACCAATCCTACCAGAGCTTGTAACTTGAGCAACCTATGTGACTGGCTGCCTACAGTAGTGTTTACACCAAGGCAAGTGTTGGTGAGTGGGCTGTGTATGAGCACGATACAAATGTGGAATCTGTTTTGTGCAATACCAGAAGCAGGACTGACCCTAACATTGGGAAGAGGGAAGTTGTTGCCTCAGAAAGCAGGGGCTGGGACACAAGGAATGGTGGAGATGATAAGCAGCACTGGGTGTGCCACTTAGCCCACTCTGTGCCCCCTAAGGTAGAGAGCCCTGTTCTCAGACACAATGGATGATGCTATCCAATTTACATTGCTGAAGTAAAATTCAACTGCAAGTCCAGTTAGCTTCTGTATGTATCTTGTCCTATACTTGAGGTGGCAAAATATCTTGGGCTGGCCCTGACCATAAATCCACATTTAGATAACTGTGTCCGGTTGGGTGCACCACACCATCTCTGTGCAAAGCTACTTGTATTGCCATGAGATACTGGGGAAGCTTAAAGAAGCTGCTGCTTCATATCCTGGGATACCTGCACACCAGCCCATAGCCCATAAGAGATTCTGTCTCAGTGAGAATAAAACAAATGAAATCAGACTGCCAGCTGCAAGGCCAATGTTCTCTGGTCAAACCACAGGCATGCTGAGCAGCCTACACAAGCCACACAGACGCAGTTGTGCACAGTGGCCTTCTGTGAGGAAATTGTCTCCCATGGGAGTAAGAGGTCGGCTAAGTTTTTATCTGACTGCACAGCACCCATCCCAACCAGCAGTTTAAGATCCTGGTGCTTTCTTCCTGGCTGTAAACACTGCCCTTGCCCACTGCAAAATGCAACAGAGTATTTCATATATGCAAGGATTGGTCACGTTCTTTGGCTAATCAAAGATCTCTCAACCCTGCTCCAGTGAAATACAGTGGGGAAAATTGCTGAGTCACCATTCAGAATTATAGCTCCAGGATTAGCTTTTTCATCAGAGATGGGGAACCCACAGCCTTCCAGATGTTGCTAGACTACAAGTTCCATGATCCCTGAACATCAGCAGTGCTGGAGGGGGCAATGGGAGCTAGAGTTCAACAACAGCTGGACACCTACAGATTTTTCACCCCGCCCCTGTTCTACACAAAGTAGAATGCATTTCCTCTATTTATTATTCTTATAACCCACTCTTCCTTTAGAAAACTCTGAGCAGTTTATACAAGGCTCTCAGTGCACTCACTGATCCATACCCACTTAACTTCAACAATGAATGGTTTATGTCAGAAGTGGCTAATTCATAATTCAGGAACCTAATCTGAACCCCTCCCCACAAGCACATTTTTCTGATCCTCTCAAGACCCCACTGAGTTTGGCAGTGGCAGCAATAAGGTGGAAAAAATAGAGGAGACACAGCACTGGGGTGGGTGAAACCCAGCATCCTGACACAGATGCAAATCACTCCTCCCTGGCCATTAAGATTGATCATTTGATCAGTGGAGATGGAGTAATATAATTGCCGTTGCTCATCTGCCCCAAGCTACGTGCAAGTGAAAGTGGCCCCACCCATCATTGGCATGCGGCCCCCAGAGGATTGGCCAAGGGTAAGGGCAGCCCTTGGTCCAAAAATGTTGGCTGTCCTTGCTTTACATGAAGTTGTTAATGATCGCCCATCCAGGCACTGAGACTTGGTTCACATCTTCTTCACTTTAGCAATTGTATAGCAATGAATGTGCCCACAACATTAACTAATCAGGGCACGTAGCATGGATCTTGTAATGCTTTACATTGACCTTGCATAAGTACGGCATCAGAAGAACCCTCAGCACTTTAAAAGCCAACACTGACTTCCTACCATTGCTAATATCTGAGTCATCCCAACTTGCCTTTTCAAGGAACAAAAGTCCCAGTTTCTTTTGGTGATCATCAAATCCAACCAAAAAGAAAAAGGCCTCAGCTAAGCTGGTATCAATCCAAGACACCCTCTCAGTGGAACATTTGTTGCCCCATGTGGCTACGGAAAGAGTGAAATCAAATGCCAAAGATGACTGGTTATGGATGAATCAAGGAAGAGAAATGCTGGCTCTGAAGCACGTAATTCACCTCTGCCAGCCCAGGCAAGGACAAGAGCCGAACAGCACTTCCTGTGATGCGTCTTCAAGTTGCAAGTAGCAAGAATTGCTAAATACTGTAAACAAGAGGCTTGCATCACAGCCATAGTGAAATGACAGTACCGATCACTCATGCCTGATGAAAGTGCACCAACGTGGCCAGGGATGCACCGATTACTACATGAGTGCCGACTTGAGACAGCTCTTCCATCCCATCAATCAGTGGGATGTGGGCTGAGGCAGTCACAGGAACAGAGTTATCTGGGTAAAGGCCAAGTTCTTTTGCAGTAGGTTCCTCTCAGAAATGCAAGGAGGTAATGTTATAGAACTGCATGGAACTGCCTTGTCAAATTTCAACCAAGATTCATCGTTTGGAAAATGCAGTGTGGTATTCAACTAAGATTTACTCAGTAAAGACCTACTAAAATTAATGGACCTAACTTCGTCGGGTTCATTAATTTCAGTGGGTCCATGCTGAATAAAATTTAGTTGAATACCAACCCCAGACTTCAAAACCTCACAAATGTGTCAGTTCCCCACTTGAAGCCTCATTAAACAGATCCATACATAAATACACACACAATGTATCCATGTTCAAAGTGGAGAAGACTGTCCACCCAAAATAAATATTTGATAGGCTTGGGAACTAAGACCTGTGAAACAAAGACTCAAATGGATTCACACTATTTATATAGGAACCTAACATTTTTCCAGAACAAGGAATTAGGTGAATTAGCCAAGATAAGAGAGAAGAGGAAGCAGTCAAACGTATTCTGCAGCACAACATACCAAAGTCCAGCCACACTGCTATTGTCTTAAAACTTTCTCACACAATCCTTCTTGAAAAAAGTCCTTTTGGGGAAGCAGGTTTATTGTGCAAGACCTCCCAATCAACTATAATTGCATGACCTAAATTTGCCAGTATGCAATTCAATCCCACCCAAAACAGTAACAGTCCGGAAGCTCCTATAGATAGGTACAATACTTTTGGCCAAAAGAAACATACAGTAGGGTTAAACTAGATGAAATGTTGGAGATCTGATCACAAATCTCCTATGTCTTTGCATATCTTTTAAAGATAGCCAGGGTGGGGGTGAGGATCTGGGCCTTGCAGGAGGAGGTTAACCTTTTCACCCACATTACATTTTCTAAATGTAAACCAAGCCCCAACCAAAGCTACCATCTGTCCTGTTATGGAGAACACACTAGCATTCATTAACTATCACTAACAGGAAAAATGACAGCGGTGGAGCAGGGGAAGTATAGAGTGTATAACAACTGCAGATTCTCAGTGAAAGAGTGCAACACTCTCCATCAGCCATCTATCTCCAATGATCTGGGGTGGGATGCACTGCATGCAGTAGCATATTGTCTTCCTCCCCTCCCAATTCTTTCAGGAATATTTCTCCTACTGGGCTATGTTGAGTTGTTTCCTCTTCTAGGACAACACAAAGGATGGTCGGCAATGCAAAACATCATTGTTAACTTATAAACATCTCTAGGAGCTGCTCTTCCTGAAGGACCCCCAACTGAATGCTCTAGGGAGTAGAATACAAAGACCCAGGAGTCCTAATTTTGCAAGGGCTTCCTTCCATTACTGGGGATCAGATGACCCCAGTCACCAAGACCAAAGTTAGAAGAACTTTAGAGCCAACAAAGATATTGCATGTGGATATATATTACACCCCAATATTATTTTTAATTTTTAATAAAACAGCTTGGTGAAGAGTATTAAAAGAACTGGCAGATGTGATCTCAGAACCACTGGCAGTCATCTTTGAGAATTCCTGGAGAACAGGCGAAGTCCCGGCAGACTGGAGGAGGGCAAATGTTGTCCCTATTTTCAAAAAGGGGAAAAGAGAGGACCCAAATAATTACCGCCCAGTCACTCTGACATCAATACCAGGGAAGATTCTGGAGCAGATCATTAAGCAAACAGTCTGTGAGCACCTAGAAAGGAATGCTGTGATCACCAATAGTCAGCATGGATTTCTGAAAAATAAGTCATGTCAGACTAACCTGATCTCGTTTTTTGACAGAATTACAAGCCTGGTAGATGAAGGGAACGCAGTGGATGTAGCCTACCTTGATTTCAGCAAGGCATTTGACAAGGTGCCCCATGATATTCTTGTAAAGAAGCTGGTAAAATGCGGTCTTGACTATGCTACCACTCAGTGGATTTGTAACTGGCTGACTGACCGAACCCAAAGGGTGCTCATCAATGGTTCCTCTTCATCCTGGAGAAGAGTGACTAGTGGGGTGCCACAGGGTTCTGTCTTGGGCCCGGTCTTATTCAACATCTTTATCAACGACTTGGATGATGGACTCAAGGGCATCCTGATCAAATTTGCAGATGACACCAAACTGGGAGGGGTGGCTAACACCCCAGAGGACAGGATCACACTTCAAAACAACCTTGACAGATTAGAGAACTGGGCCAAAACAAACAAGATGAATTTTAACAGGGAGAAATGTAAAGTATTGCACTTGGGCAAAAAAAATGAGAGGCACAAATACAAGATGGGTGACACCTGGCTTGAGAGCAGTACATGTGAAAAGGATCTAGGAGTCTTGGTTGACCACAAACTTGACGTGAGCCAACAGTGTGACGCGGCAGCTAAAAAAGCCAATGCAATTCTGGGCTGCATCAATAGGAGTATAGCATCTAGATCAAGGGAAGGAATAGTGCCACTGTATTCTGCTCTGGTCAGACCTCACCTGGAGTACTGTGTCCAGTTCTGGGCACCACAGTTCAAGAAGGACACTGACAAACTGGAATGTGTCCAGAGGAGGGCAACCAAAATGGTCAAAGGCCTGGAAACGATGCCTTATGAGGAACGGCTAAGGGAGCTGGGCACGTTTAGCCTGGAGAAGAGGAGGTTAAGGGGTGATATGATAGCCATGTTCAAATATATAAAAGGATGTCACATAGAGGAGGGAGAAAGGTTGTTTTCTGCTGCTCCAGAGAAGTGGACACGGAGCAATGGATCCAAACGAAAAGAAAGAAGATTCCACCTAAACATTAGGAAGAACTTCCTGATAGTAAGAGCTGTTCGACAGTGGAATTTGCTGCCAAGGAGTGTGGTGGAGTCTCCTTCTTTGGAGCTCTTTAAGCAGAGGCTTGACAGCCATATGTCAGGAGTGCTCTGATGGTGTTTCCTTCTTGGCAGGGGGTTGGACTCGATGGCCCTTGTGGTCTCTTCCAACTCTATGATTCTATGATTCTATGATTCTATGAATGATCAGGAAAGGAAAACCAACTTTGGCAGGGGGCAGCAACACAAGGATGCTTAATCCTTTCCCTGCCAGCTCATTTTTCCACCACTAGCACTTTTACCCACACACAGCTCTAAACGCATGTTAGACCCACACCTTCTTCAAGAGACTAATAATTTTCTTGGTGCAACTTGTTTAAGGGAATTCAAAACGTCACTTAGGAATAGCGCCTGGTTAACATGCAGTACTGTCTCTTTTCCTCATTCACACAAAATACATAAGAGTTGAAAAGGAGACTTAATAAATACGCAAGAGGTGAAAAGAATCTTGACACTGTACCAGGGTAATTCACTCACAGGAGCAGTGAGGGGCAGAGGCATTGTACTATAAAAGGGAAGCTGTACCTAAACTTTAATTACGCTTTCACCTCTTGGTGCATGGGGAACAAGCTAAGCATGTTAAGGGTTCATTAATCTATACAGTGGTACCTCAGGTTACATCCGCTTCAGATTACAGACTCCACTAACCCAGAAATAGTACCTCGGGTTAAGAACTTTGCTTCAGGATGAGAACAGAAATCGTGCTCTGGCGGCACGGCAGCAGCAGGAGGCCTCATTAGCTAAAGTGGTGCTTCAGGTTAATAACAGTTTCAGGTTAAGAATGGACCTCCAGAACGAATTAAGTACTTAACCTGAGGTACCACTGTACTAACTAATAGTCTCAAAGAGCCATCTCAATAGCACTCCAGGCCTTCACCATAAGCCAAACCAACGAAAGGCGCCAGGAGAGCTCAATGACGCCTCATCCTCGTGGGTGATCCACCAGAGGGAATAAAAGTTTAACTTTATCTAAAAATATCATTCACTGTTTGTAAATAGACAGCCCATAAGAAACACCCTGTTTCACTCATTCCCAGCAAAGGTGTGGGCACAGGAAGAGTGACTCATCTGGGGCACTAAGTAGGGATAGAACTGGTTTCGGCTCTAATCCCAACGTTCCTCCCCCAGAATTCATCACCCATCAATTCCCCCTCCCCGTTCCGTCACACGCCTGACACTCTCTGCCCTTAGACCCACAGCCAGAGACGGCAGTAGATTCAACAGCCACAGAACCTCCCCCATCACATCATGACAGCAGAAAATGCCACAGAACTTCCCATGCAGGAAAGAGAAAGCAAATCTACAGCTTGACTTTTTCCTGCTGAACTTGTCCTGTGGAAATCAGTGAAGCGTGAGCACTTAGCTGTGCTCTTCAGTTTTCACTGATTTCAAAAGGCAGATTTTATAGTTTCTGGGCAGCATCCAACGTTTTTACCGCAAGGCCCCAGTTCTCTCCCTCTGGGCTCTTGCTTCCTCCACATTGTCCATCAGCTCACTGCTCTTTGGAAAGTATTCCAAAATTCCACAATGCGCTGTCTGTTGAATCCTTGTTAACTAAATGCAGGCTCCTCACAGGTGTCAGCAACTTTTAGCAGGGTTTGATGCAACTCCCTGGCAAGGCTCCTAATGCAGGCCTGCAGCAGGGTTTCTCCTAGGTCAAGGAAAAGAAGGGAGGCTGACTTGGGACCCTGGATTGTTCTTAAGGAGGCAGGGGATGGTTAAATCACTGTGCCTAGATACAGTAAATACAGGACACTATGCAGTATGTGACTGGGTTTAAGCTGTAACAGTTTGCTTTATACTTATTTACACTTACACAGAAAAATGGCAAATGGAGGAGAAAAGAGAATGACTGAAAAGCAGGATTTTTAAAAAAAATAGCGAAAAGTGGCTGGAACAAGAGAATATAGGAACCATCCCACTGTCTGGAAAGGTCACTCCCAGGTTCACAATGAAAAGCTATTTTTAAATGTTGACAGCCAACGAAGGGAGCGTTGCCCAGAGAGATCCAGTGAGAAATTTAAACTTTTCATGTAGTTGGGATTGGGTACAGGGGCACCCACCCCACCCCACCCCAACCCAAATGGAGGAAAGAAAGAAAGAAAGAAAGAAAGAAAGAAAGAAAGAAAGAAAGAAAGAAGAGGGAAGAGGAGGAAAGATAGCCCAATGAGAACTGAGCATGCTCAGTGGGCATGGAGTGCTGGGCAGAGGAAGGAGAGACCACCAGGCCAAGCGGGTGGAAAAGAGTGCCTGCAACTCTCTCCATTTCCTGCAACACCCATTAAGAACTAAGACAAACCCTCCCTCCAACAGTCACTGTGGGTTTTCCTGCTTTGTGCTTCTCCCTGCCTTTGCTCCTCTACTGACACAGTTATCTGGTTATAGCTCCAGTGTGGATATTCACATCTCCCTGAAGGTTTTAGTCAAACAATTATTATTATTAAAGCACCTGTATTTAAATGTTTATTTGATGCCTTAATAAAAACCTATTTTATTTTTTGATGGAAGCATGTTCTGGGTAACAGTGAGGAGTGCCCTTGTACCACAGATTACAAGTCACAGGAAGTAAGAGGTCCATTTTATTCTGCACTGGTCAGACTCCATCTGGAACACAGTGTCTAGTCTTGGGTGCTGCACTTTAAGAATGGTATAAACAAATGGGAACAGGGCCAGAGGACAGCAACAAAGATGCCCAGTGGTATGGAAAAGAAATCCTATGAAGGGACTGGGTACCTTTAGCCTGGAGGAGAGAAGACATGAAGGGAGGGAGACTCATAATAGTACTCTTCAACCTCTTGAAGAACTGACACACAAAACAGGGCAAAGACTTGTACTCTGCTGCCCAGAGAACAGGATTTCTTCCAATCACCTTAAGTTACAAGCAGATTTTGGTTTGATATCAGAAGAAACTTATTGAAGGTTACAGGATCTTGACAGTTACCTGGAGGGATGGTGAACTGTTCTTTACTGGAGGTCTTCAAGCCAAAGATGAACATCTGTTAAGGATGCTCCATTTCTGGATTTCCTGTGTTAAGCTTAGAGGGACTACAAGACCTCTTTCAACTCTGTGGTTCTATATGTGTTTTCGAATGACCTGTTTATTGAGTATTCACCCTGTTTACAAGGAGAATAGACAACCTTGGCTGTGTAATGAGCATTCATTCTGACTTATTTCTGGGGAGGAAAAATGACATTGTGTCAAAGGAAGAGTTATCTCACACTTTCCAGTGGACTTTACTGTTACTTTCCTTATCACAAACACTCTGATCTTTTTGGGGAAGTAGGCTTGTTGTACAAGAGTTCCAAGTCAGCTTTAATCCTAATTTACTGGCATGTGGTTGAATCCCACCTAACATAATGACAGTTTAGAAGCATGGTACAAGGACCAGCTAATTAGTAAACTGCACAGCTTGATAAGGAAATAGAAGGGAAGTGATTGATTGTCACAAGAGCCACCTAATCAGTGCTCTGCCATACAGCTGGTTTCTCTAGAAATAAATAGGAAGAACTTATTGCTCCTAAATCTGATTCAATTTGAAAGTTTGCACGTGTCCTAAAAGTGGAAAATGTGAGTCCACAACTGGATCACCTTTCAATGAAATTGCAAATAGGGTTGATGGCTCTCTCTGCTGTCACTGACAGCATTCTGTGACTACCACCACCAAAGGGGTGGGGGCTTTTTGCTGCACATATATTTTGAGATCCAGGAAAGTGACACCTGTTGAGCTCCTTCTGGTTGGCAAGAAACTTGTCAGATTAAAGGGGGAAAAACAAGTTGACAACCATAGATGATACAATGCTAAAAACAATTGGCCTCAATGTAACCAGAGAATAATTTTCAGTGTCCCAAAAGCAAGAGCACTTTATTATGCAATGTTTTCTGTTTCCTACTAGTAACCACTAGTCCCTGCCTCTTTGTACTGAGAAACTGCTTTCTCTTTCTCTCTGGATTTCAGCAGATGCTTCTTGCAAGGTCACAGTACTTCAAAAATGAGGAATGCTGCTTTTTTTTCAAAGCTCCCTCCTACACAATTATCTAAGTTTATCTGAGCCCTTTCCTCCATGGCACCTGGCTATCCTAGTCTGTGCGGAAATTTCTGTGCTTATCCGGGGACAGCTTCTGGTCCCTAGTCGAGGAAGTCTTGGTGAAGACCCTTGTAAAAGAGTTCTTAGTCTTAAGCAGAAAACTATGAGAAACCAACAGCTTGGATTGCAGACATTAATAATGAGGGGTGGGTCCTCCATGTCTGGCTTTCCTCTCACTCCGGAGGGAGCAGAACACGCAGACACACAAGCATATACAGCTCTCCCATCTACAAAGTAGATCACTGGCTCAGAGGCAGGAACAGCAAGCCTGACCTTTGCCTAGCTAGGTTTGGGGCTTGAGGGGCACCTGCTTGCGGAGGAAAAGAAACCGGTGCATCCTCAGCCTTGGCTTGCACATGGAATTCCAGCACTTGCTTAGCTTGAAGACAAAGCTCTAGTTCTCTTTGTCAAAAGGCCATGTGTCTCACAGGTAACCAAGGAGCCCCAACTGTGAGGCAGTTTCACAAGAGTGACAAGTGGTGAAAAGAATCGAGCCAAGCCATGGGTACTGGAGAAAGGCCAAAGCTCAATGGTAGAGTATCTGTTTTGCATGCAGGCGATCCCCTATTTGATCCCAAGCATTTCCACATAAAGCAGAGAGAGACTCAGTGCTTGAAACCCTGGAGAATTATGGCCAGTCAGTGTAGACTTAGATGGTCAGATGGTCTGACTAAGGCGGTTTCCTATGTTCCCATGAACCTCAGTTATTCAGGCACTACCCAAAGAAAAGAAAACAGTGCTTAATTCCCACTTCAATCCCATAGCAGGCAGGAAGTAGCACAATAAAGACTAAACTTTTATTGGTTTTATTGTGATTATTTGTATGGTTTTAAATAGATTTTATATACGTATATAGTTTTACTTCTAACAATGTTTAATTGTTTTTTCTATGTTTTTAACAGTTCTCATTTTTATATGTAAGCCTCCTTGAGTCCCATCAGGGAGAAAGGTGGGGTATAAATATAACAACAACAACCAGAATAATAATCTAAATGATAACAACTATTATTACTACTACTTTCACCTGCCCTTCACCAAAAAGATACAGGGCAGGTCACAGTAATGCAAAATACAATTTTTAAAAAACAAAACAGTTTTAAACAGATATGTGATACCAGTCAAATTATTTGCCTTTTGAGTGGAGGGTTTTTCCTGCAGAAACAGCCAGTATGGGGGACCTAATTCTGAGCAGGACTTGGGAGCGGGCTCTTCACCCTCTGCCACACCCTGGAGTCACAGATTACATCTGGAGCCCCACAAGTGCAATTTGCACAGAGAAAAATATCCCATTAGAGAGAAAGCTAAAACCCTGCCCCACCCACAGCCCACTGCAGGGTCCCCATCAGAATACCACACTAGACATTTCTACAAGAAAAATCCTGCACTCAGTGTAAAACCAAGTGATTAATGCCATGTGTAGTTTGGCCCCAAGACAGAAATGTCAATTCTAGAATACAGAAAAAAGCCAGTTTAAAAATGTGTTCCAGAGAAGGAAAATTCTACTAAATTTTTCTTATCCTGCTCCCCAGAAGTGTAAAGTTTGACTATTTAAAATAAAATAGAAAACAAAATGCAAACAGAAAATACGTTATTTCTAACAGCAGCAAAGGATCTAACTAACAGAGGTATCATTTCCCAGTCCCAGTTCACTCTGCTATGAGCCTCTTGGAAGAGGGAAAATCCTACCACACAGAGAGAAAGCTGGCTCTCTGCTGCTCCAAGCTGTGATATGAACAGGAATATAAAGCAATCCAGCTAGCTAGCTAACACCCTTTCCCTCCTGTCAGTAGGCCAGGGCAGATTCAGGCTCATACTTTGGCAAAGAGCCTAGAGATTTACAGTTGACACAAAACAGCAGAAAGGAAGCACTTCATTGAGACAACACAACCTCTTGGAATCTATATCGATACAAACTTGCAGGGCTGGGCTCTCCCAGGGGAACACACAACACAATAGGGTCTTATGGTACTGTGGAAGCATGTTACACAAGTCATCCTGCACAGCTTCTTCTGAGCATCATCCTTGCCCTCACATTCTAGGGTTACTGGCTCCTCCCAAGACAAGCTGCAAGGAACTTTCCAGAAAAGATCAAACTGATTTAAATCACATTTCCTATTCTGTAATCCATGTACTCTCCCTCCATACAAATATGAGCACTGTTTGGTTGCTACTATATCAATTAAAACATCTCAATGTGCAAATAAACACGGACTTTATACTAAGAGCAAAATCCAAAACCTTTCATCCCACAAACTATTCCTGCTAGGAGAGAAAGGAGCTACAGTTAGATGAGTAGATTTTTGTTTAGCTCTGTGTACACATATGCAAGGACACAAGGCAAGATCATGCACTTGAAGACTACCTGTCTGCAATGTTCTGCACACTTATATGGGAGTAAGACCCGCTTATTTCTGAATCGTAGTTGCAGGATCAAGAGATAAAAAGTGCACAGCACTTTCACTAGAAAGTGTTGGTAGTTAATGGGCAGAACACTGTCCATGCAACAGAACTTCATCTGGAGGGCCTCAGGTTCCCCAGCCCTGGTTTATGGAGTCTAAGGAGATCTTTCTGCTTTTCCCTCTAAGGAAATTATGCTAAAAGCAAATGTGAACTCATACTGGAGTGACTGTTTCTCACAGTTCAGCACAAGACGACAGCTGCACTGCACCAGCAAGGAAGGTCACAGAGCAAAAGTGATTTTGTCAGACTTTGGTCATCAATCCCCCTAAACAGATGTGGTGGAGTGCTTAACTCTACAGGCAAGAAGATGGACGTGGGGCGAAAGATGGGAGAAGGGAAATGGTATCCTAAAACTGGTATGCAAGAGGTGGGGTGAGGCGGTTGCCTAGGACGGTGGATCTGCCTGCACACCCACACAAATGCCTGCCTGCCGCACACCTCTTTTTAGTCCCTTGCTCACCGCAGACAGTGTGTGTGTGTGTGTGTGTGTGTGTGTGTGTGTGTGTGCAGCATTTTCGTTTTTGTCTAGGGCTGTCAAATGTCCTGGGCCAGCCCTGTGGCCAGATCCAACAACCTTATCATCCTAATCTTGCAAATGTGGTGAAAATAGAAGAATGTGTATAGAAGCCCAGGACATTTTGCTGCTGGAGGTGAATGACAAGATAACGCACATACAAACCCCAGTTCCATGTACAGCAGCTACCTGGGCTGATCTTCCAACAATCTTAACATTCAACACTTTGCAAACACAAAAATTAGAGACAGCCACTGCTTGCAGGTCTCCTTTCACAAGCACGCATAAAAGGTCGCTGATTCTGAATGCTGATTTCTCATATCACACTGGAATATCAAACCTTTTAAAAAACAAGATATCAGAGTCAAATGCTATCATAACACCATCATGAGTCACTTAAAGCCATCACAGCATCTAATTCCCAGTAAAACACATCTGTATGTCTAAGTAGGGGTTAATCTTGCCAATCCATGATGTGGCAGATCAGAGCAATCTGTCTCCGGACTGCCAAATCCTTAGGGAATTCGAAATGTAACAGTTTTGTGAGACTGATACCTCAAGCTAATGATGGAAGAAGAACCTCCATGATCCATAAAAATGGCCTGTTCTTTAAACCAGTCATCCCAGCACAGGTGCTGCAAACCTCAACTACAGCCACTCAACTGGAAAATTGCTCACGAATGGAAGGTGAGATCAAGTGGCTGTGCATATACATTTTGCAGAATAAGCAGCCTTGCCATTTTAAGTGTTCTCCACAGATGAACAAACCAGTTTTCCAATGAAAGAGATAAAGCAGCAATGCAGGCATCACCCACAACAGAAACATAATATTGCTAAAGCTACAAACAAATTGTGATTATGAAGGATGTTTCACAGGCTATTTCAAAAGGGCACACAAAGCCTGCCAGACTTGACCCAGGAAAACTAGCTTTGAATCTTCACTGTACTATGAACTCATAGACCCTCTCTTCAGTCTCAGTTCCCAAATGCAAAAGTACCAATAATTCTGTTCTACCTCTCAGCAAGGAGATAATTGTTTAAAATGATAAACTACTTTGTCCAATTATATTTTGATCCATTGTACATTTACAGAAGTAAGTCCCATTAATCAAATGGGACTTTATTCATTAAATTCAAATGATTCAATACCACCCTTCCATCATACCAAAATTCTAGGCAGTATCTGCAGCATAAAAAACACAATTAAACAGCAGATAAAATTTAAAAGAGACAACTTGCACAATTAAGTCAATAAAATCTATTAAAACATCTGAGTATTTATTTATTTTTAATTAGGGAGTGCTTTGCATTTAGAAACTAGCTTGGTAGCCAGAGGTGAGGTAAGAAGGAACTGGATGCAGGAATATGCATGGAATTGCATGCAGATGGGTGTGCAGGCTGGTGGAGGAGGCACAAAGTGCTTTGTCTCTCCCTATGTACCTAGAACAAAAGTGTAGTGGGTTACTGCAGGAGGGACAGCACTATCTCCATCCCCTTTGCCAGTCTGCAGCACGGTGGTATTTTTTTTTTAAAGGTTTTATAGACTAGCAACTTTTGTGGGTTTATTTACAAGTCTGGCTGCCAAAATGATAGCAGTGTTGGTGCCAGGTGATCCTCTTTGAAGAGTGCATTCCATAACTAGGTTGTCACTGCCAAGAAAGCCCTCTCCCTTATACATGGTATTTGCACCTCTGATGGAAGAGGAACATGGAAAAAGTAATCAGCAGATCTTAAAGAATGGGAAGTTGAAATGGGAATAAATAATGGCTTATTCCCAAGTAAATGCATATAGGCCTGCAATTTAGACAGCAAATAACCTTACCTGTTTCTGACATTGGTAATCTTCAAGAAGATGTACCACCACATCACCTCAAACCTTGTAATGGGTCAAAAATATATATAGAGAGAAAATCTGACTTTCCAAGCCAATCCAGTGCCAACAAAACAGGGAGTTCCCTCCATCTCCCCTATATTTCTTTTAACTGACAGGTGTACATATGAAAAGAAAGAAAAAATATTTCTGCATTTTTTGAAAGGGCAGAAAACTTTCACATCTTTTCCTGTAAAAAGCTCCCAAAACCAGGAAAAACCTCAGTACTTCCTCTGTTATTTGAAACCTCCACACAGCAAAACAATATATCTTTCCTACCAGCACAGTATTGAGAGTTGCAGTTGCTTGCATTTGTCTGCTCTTCACATTCATAACTGCAACCTAGTATCCAGGCTCACAGATACCCCCTCAGCAGGCTGAAGAATCTGACAACTCAATAAAAGTCCTGTCCCTTTTGACCCCTCAACCAGGCTGTTGCGGCATTATTCAAAACTCCTGATCCAACATTTTCCTTTTGTTTCTCTATTAGGAAAAGAGCCATTGTCATTCTCTCCTAAATATAATAAAAGGTCACAGGACACCATTACTCCATTTCCTGGTTTTGCTGTGAAACTGCTTCAAAACAGTGCAGGGAGGGGGGGGGGGAATCCACTGTTTAGACACTTTGACTCTCCTCCAACCCAAACCTTTTGAGTTTGCACAGATGTTAGAGCAAAGAGTGTTGGCTTCACCTTCACTCAGAAAGCTGTCACCTGCCTCCATTTAATACAGAGTGATAAATCTTCCTCAGAGGACACCAGCATTAGTATTTCAGAAAGGATTCTGGGGAATCTGAAAATCCCCTCTTTAAACATTTGTTCAGTAGACCATATGGCAATCTTGAACCACAAGAATAATAACATATATGGCATCCTAAAATGCTATAGTACTAGGGTTCAATATCAGGGTAGACTTGGGATACATTTTCCATTTTGGTAACCCCAGTAAGAAGAATTAGCAAAATATTCCTTTGACAACAACACTGTGGTGGTCAGTGACTTCTTATTAATTTGGGGCTAGATGCACAAGCAAAATTCCAAGTTCCCAACTATACTGGAAGGACAGAAGGCATTCCTGGAGAAATCAGTCAACTTTTTCCACCACCAACCTGCACTGACAGCAGAGCTCACTACTATGTTTGGGAGAGGTGTGCATGGGTGTAAGACCAGCATGGTACACATGTGAACTGTCAGGGCTCAAACACCACAAGCACATACAAATTCCCAAATAATCAGGGCACACATATGCCTTGCTAATTTAGGATAGTCAAAAGACTCATAGCAAAACATTTTCCTTTATAACACCCTATTTGGCTGCCTGAACTGGTAATACTTCAAAACTGAGCAATTACAATTAAGCTAATATAATAACTTATGAAGAAGGATCAGTCCAGCATCCTGTTTCTCACAGTGCCCAAAAAGAAGCCCACACAACATGACGGCAGTAGCCTTTTCTGGCCATTATTCTCCAGCAAGTGATATTCAAAGTCACAGGGTTTCCTGTCCTGGAGATATTAAACAGCCATAATGACAAGTGACCATTGCTACTCTTATCTTCCATTTATTTGTCGAATCCCCTCAGAAAGCATCCAGGCTGGTAGCCTTCACCACATCTTGTGACAGTAAATTCCATCGTTTATGCGCTGTGCAAATTAGAACTTCCTTTTGGTACTATCATTAACAAGTACTGTTATTATGTATAAAACACCAGTTACGCACCCTATTACACAGATTATTTAAGAGCAGCAAGGCAAACCAGCTTACAAAGGCATCCCAAGTATCTGCCAAGCAGCCACCAGCATTTTATCTGGGCATGTTTACGAACCCTGAAAATCGCTACCACTCTCTTTCTCTCTCTGAAACCCCGGCTTGCAGGGAAGGCACTCTGCACACGCTCAGGCGCCCTCCATTTATTCCTTCCCATGGCTCCTTAACACTCACGAGAGATTCCGCTTGTGAGGAAGGGTTCAGCTTAAGCCCTACCAAACAAACCAGACCCCCACAGAGAAGAAAACGCCTCTCTGTTTCCTGAGTGTCTAGTCCTCACGGCCTCTCCCAACGAGGGGAGGGAAGATCCCTTGGGACCGGGAGGGGAGCCGGCCCCAACCTTTCCTCAGGCAGGTCAGGTCCTCTCATTCTCCCGAGGCCTCGGTGTCCCAGAGGGGAGATAGGGAGGCAGGCAGCGGCGCCCAAAGCGGCTCTCCAAGGGAGCAATAACCCGGAGGGCGCCTCGCCAGCCAGCTCCAAGCCAAGGCAGGCGATACCTCCAAGGGGTCCCGAAGCAGAAAGCCCCCCACGTCACCCACTCACCAGCTCCCATGGCGGCAGCGGAGGCACCCGCGCTCCCCACCGGCCAACTGCACTCCGGGCTCCTCGGCTCGCTCGCAACTTTGCAAGCAGCCACCAGACGCGCTCTCCGGAGCTGGCACATTTGGCCAAGCCCCCATTGGCTAGTGCCTGCGTCGCTCTGCCCTCAAGCCCCGCCCCCGCCTCGCCTTATATGGACGCCCGCTTACTCTGCTTCTCTCTCCCCCCTCCCACCCCGCGGTACACGTGGGCGCCGCTGGCCCTGCCGCGCTGCCGAGGTGGGGGCTCGGATCATTCTGGCGCGCTGCGCCCCTTTTTGCAGCGCCGCGCCCGCCCTCGTCTCCCCCGGGGATGGTGAATAAGGATGAGTCTCAGGCAGCAGAAAGACGAGCAGCCCCGTCGCGGGTAGGAAACGTCTGAAGCTTTACAGGCTTCTTGGCAGCGGGATGTCCGAGCCGGTCGAGCTTCCTTGACGGGGCGGCTTCACACAGTCCACATTCAACACGTGCACAGTGCAGTTTCTCTGCATCATGGAATGAGAGTACTGGTGCCTCAAGAGTCTTCAGAAAAACACTCGAAGGCTCAAGGTTATGATGAACTTTTTTCATCCATGAGGTGGCCGATAAAGCATTTTTTTTTAACCCTCAGGCTATATTCCAGTCTTGTTTTAAAAAACAACTACTAGGCTTTTCAACCACTGCCATGATAACTCATGAAAAAATATATGAACCCTACAGATAATTATGATGAATGAATGAATGAATCGATTCATTACGCTCACAGACCAGAAATACGGACGTAAAAAGCAACCGAGAATATGCAAATCTATATAGGTTAAATTTAAACTATTTTAGAGCACAGTAAATAATATGGATATAAAACAATTAAAATATGTAGGTTATGATGGCTCCCTAGAACATCTCGCTCAGGATGCACTTAAGCCATGTCTGTACTTCCAGGAAGAAATTTTTTGTTTGTTGCCAAAGCTGAAATTATCTGAGCAACGCTTCCACTGACACCACCTGGAATCTTGTTCCACACACCCACAAGCAAAACGCCCTGCAGACTCACCCACTGCACACTCATCCTCAGGTGCTGTAGTGGCACTATGCCCACCAACAGGCACCAGCCAGTTAGGCTCACGTGATCCACCCTGGGATGTGTAGCTGTGAGATAGGTAGGCTCTGCTAGGCTTAGCAAATACCTTTCCATGCTCCCTCTTGTTCCCATGGGAGAATCCATCAGGCGGGATAGAGGGCTCAGGAAAGGCAGAGAGGCCCATTTCACCCAGTGCTCAAGTCAGCAAATGGGAAAACCAATTAGAAGCAAATGGCAGCAAGCCGTTGTAATAACACACGGTTATTGTTTAAAGTAGTGGTTCCCAATTAGGGGTCCAAGGAACACACCCAGGGGGTCTGCACGTCATCCCCTGACACAGACTCACTTATCTTGTTAACTGCACCATGAAACCTTTCCACAGATCATCCAGCCTCTGCTGACAACCAGCGACTACTTGCTGGCAGGGGAAAAACTAAGTGAAAGAATTGCTGGATGGCAAGTGAACTGAGACTGGACACAAACCTCTAACACAGTTTCTTAAGGCTCTTGTGACTGGAGGGGAGAGGGGGGAAAGAGTGCAAACAGCTCACATGCTTATTTTAAAAAATGTAAGGGGTTCCTTCCCCTTGCTCTCTACTTTTTAACTGAAAATACAGTGGTACCTCGGGTTACATATGCTTCAGGTTACATACGCTTCAGGTTACAGACTCCGCTAACCCAGAAATAGTGCTTCAGGTTAAGAACTTTGCTTCAGGATGAGAACAGAAATCGTGCTCCAGCGGCGCGGCGGCAGCAGGAGGCCCCATTAGCTAAAGTGGTACTTCAGGTTAAGAACAGTTTCAGGTTAAGAATGGACCTCCGGAATGAATTAAGTACTTAACCCGAGGTACCACTGTAACTTCCAATTTCTTTCAACAGCTATCAAGCTTTGAGGACCCTCCCACTGCTTGTAGGTAGGGTTTTCAGTGAATCTTGCCTTATGAGTTTGGGATTCATGACTCATCTTGGAAGCCCAACACAGGAATTAGCTTAGCAAATTGGCACTATGATTAGCACAACAGCTCACCCTCTGATGATGTAGTTTAGTGCTAGGGATGGGCGATACTTTCTTTTCAACACCGTGATATATCAGCAGCTAAATACCAGTTTTCTTGTTTTTTGTGGGAAGATATGTGGCTACATTTGGGGGTGGAAGGAAACAGATGTATGGCAGAATCCTAATAAATTAAAAAGTTGGTTGTTCCTATTGGGTAATCAGCAAGAATAAAAACCTCACTCCAAATATGTACAGTACTGTATTTAACTAATTAATCTCCTTAAGCCAGGAATGAAACTTGGGCACAGGAGGACTAAATAAATAAATAACTTTATTATTATTATTATTATTATTATTATTATTATTATTATTACTTCTACTACTTCTACTATTACCAACATTACAAAATTCCAGCTGTTTTCTACTCAGTCTTCACCAATACTTTATCAAGCCCTGACCAAGCCTTCACCTATGTCTTAAAGGTGCAAGATCCCTCAGTTAGCAAAACCATATGCTGCAAAACTTTGCATCTCAGATTACAAGTAAGGAATAGCATGTCTGAATACTATTGAAATCCCCAGAGTGGCTGGGGAAACCCAGCCAAATGGGCAGGGTATAAATAATAAATTTTTGTTATTATACTCTCATATAAAAAGCCTTCTGCATCCAGAACACTTGCAAGTTAGGGACACAATTGCTTTTCTTTTATTCAGTTGTAGTGGAGCAATGGAGACAAGTTTTTCCTGCTGTCTGGGAATAGGCAATTTGTGGTAATATCACAAATGTTATGGTCTGGTTTTTTTAAGAGTATACCTAAAATCCTTTGCTTATTTGGGGCTACCTCACATTTTCTTCAGAAAATTGCTTTGCACAGGTAACTTACCATAGCGTTATCTAAATTTTTAAAGTTACAGATAGGTAGCCATGTTGGACTGTAGGGAGTCCGTGGCTTGGCTTTTGAAAAATAGGGTGTCCTCAGTAATTAGCTAATTGGGAACCCTTGGTTTTGAGCAATGGTGTGAGATGTCACTGTGTAATGCAAAACACATGACTAGCTAGCAGGGTTTTCTGGAGCCATGGGCTAGTCTCAAACATTGTTTTGCAAAAGCATGACTCAGAAAGGCTGGCCTGTTGAGGCCGCTCCAGCACCAGGAGAGGTCTATTACCCTTCCTGACCTGACTAAATTTGAGGAAGAAAAGTGGGTTACACTTTAGAAACTATTTGGGGTTGTTGCTTGTTTGTGTGGCATGAGTTTTCTTAGGCAACAGCCTATGTCGTCAGACTCCTCTTTTATCAGACAAATTAGGTTTTCACCTGCGGGGGGGGGGGGACCAACCCAAAATAAACTATGAGATATTCTGTGGTTTCGGACTTCTGCTTCTACAGCCTAAGTGCAGGTGTTCTGCCAGCACTGTGATTTCTAGAGCAGTTTTGGTTTCTTTTCATTAAGCTGGGAGGTGGCCTGCTAATTTGTCACTATCCAAACAGTGAAGTGTGAATTGGATGTGTGACTGAGACTTGAAGTGGTTGTGGTGGTGGTGATTTGTTTGATTTCTCACCTGCCCTTCACCATAAGGACCCAGCGTGAGTCACCACCATTTCAAAATACAACACTAAAATCAATTAAAACAAATTACAGTCAACTTGACTAGTGCCAGTACTGCAACCTCCTAGTTTTGGTGCCCCTCTGGGTCCCAGGGTTCCAACTCCCAATAGAACATAAAGCAGCGCTGTTTGTACAAAAATGAAGGGGGAGTCAAGTCCTTAGTATGTCATATTGCATATCTGGGGAGCTGCATTTGGTGGGTCCCTAGATGTGGATCTCTGCTGTCTTCAAGAACTTGTAGGGCCACCAGGGGACTATTTTGAAGCCTCTGCCTTTGATCTCCTTAGTAGTAGAATTGTTTGGCTTTGGTTTGGGAGGCCCAAACAGGATTTTGTTTAATTATACAGGGCGGCTTATTATGACCATGCTTCAAAAACAAAAGCTAAACGTTGCTGGCCAGAAGGTAGGACACTTATCTTTTCAAGCTTTCAAATTTCTGAGGTCTTCCTGTTTTGCCACTCATTAGCACTAATCACCCACAATACAGTATGTGGAATAGTCTTGAATTTTGGCCCCTCTTTTTAAAAAATGTATTTTTATTAAAGATTTCCTGGTTTACAAAAGTATGTGCAATGTCTCTTTTTTCAAGTTACATTTTCTACAGATCAGTTTCATTTGTTGAGACATTGGTGTTAATTTTGGCCCCTTTTGAGACCTCAGTACCATCCAACCTTCTGAGCAAAGAAGTGAATTCAAGTCTTCTGTGTGAGTTACTGCAGCAGCAGTCAGCAGGTGGCAATGTGTAACTATGATATATCAGCCAGTAAGGTAGCTGACAGCTGCAACAGCAAGAAAATCTTTCATGGATTAGATCAGTGGCATGATGAATATATGTGTGTGCAGACACACATGTATGCACGCCCAGGTATAGAGAAAATTTGAAACTGCAAAGCAACATACCCATGAAATGAAAGAGGCAGAATCTGTGCTAACTCTATGTGTACTCCAAGGATTTCACTGCCATTTGGCCTCACATCCTGTTTGTGTTTTCTGAATTTTTCCCTCCCCATTTTATCTTCACAGTAACCCTGTGAGGTAGACTAGGCTGAAAGGCAGTGACTGGCTCAAGGTCACTAAGGGAGCTTTGTAGCTGAGCAGGGATTTGAACCCTGGTCTCCCAGATTCCAGGCAGACACTTGAATCATACCACCACACTGGTCCTCACTTATTTCCCATGTCAATTCAGAAACCTAAGATGACTATAAATTATATAACTGATGTTTCAAGTTTCCCTCCCATTTTCCTTCAACTTTTATATTATGAGAGCAACTTTCTATTATGAGAACTCTGAATATAGACAAAGGAATCTGGAGCAACAGGTACTTTGTGTGGTGATGACAGTTCAGAGAGACAAGAGCAGCTGTCAGAAATGATTTCACAATCTGATCACAGCTGAAACATACCATGGGCTTTTCTGCACATTAACAATTAGTTTTTACCAGTTCGAAAAAGCACTTTGTTACACATTTCCACTCAAGGTTACAGACTGCTTGATACCTGGGAAAATGCAATACAGTGGTACCTTGGGTTAAGTACTTACCGTATTTTTTGCACCATAACACTCACTTTTTTCCTCCTAAAAAGTAAGGGGAAATGTATGTGCGTGTTATGGAGGGAATGCCTACGGGTGGCATGCCTACGGATTTTCCTCTAAAAACTACATGCGTGTTATGGTCGGGTGTGTGTTATAGAGCGAAAAATACGGTAATTCGTTCCGGAGGTCTGTGCTTAAATTGAAACTGTTCTTAAACTGAAGCACCACTTTAGCTAATGGGGCCTCCTGCTGCCACCACGCTGCTGGAGCACGATTTCTGTTCTCATCCTGAAGCAAAGTTCTTAACCCGAGGTAATATTTCTGGGTTAGCGGAGTCTGTAACCTGAAGAGTATGTAACCCGAGGTACCACTGTACAATACTTCGTAAGTTCCCTACTAATACTGAGCTCAGGTGGTTGAGTGCCAAGAGGACAGCAGCCAAAATGGAGGCCCTGTGAAACAGCGTGCAGAAGTACAAAACAGAAATATGTTATTACTATTTGCATTTATCTCTCACCTTTTCCTCTATGAAGCTCAAGGTAGAGTACATGGTTCTTCCTGTCCTCATTCAAGCCTCACAACAACCCTATGAGGTAGGTTAGGCTCAGAGGCAGTGACTTGCCCAAGGTCACCCAG
Source organism: Podarcis filfolensis (assembly GCF_964270895.1). NCBI lineage: Eukaryota > Metazoa > Chordata > Lepidosauria > Squamata > Lacertidae > Podarcis > Podarcis filfolensis. The sequence continues at coordinate 65,951,607 of NC_139609.1, forward strand.
CAACCTTCATGCCTGAGTTGGGATCGAACCCTGCTCTCCCAGTTCCTAGTCGGACACTCTAACCACCATGCCATGCTATTTTTGTACTGTTGTCATTTTCTCTTCTGTTTAGTTTCAGTTGTTCAATGAATTTGTCCTGTTCTACGCAATGCTGCTTAGTTTAAACTGTTGAATTAGGTTGTAGATTATTTGTATTGTTTTACACAATGTTGTATGGATTGCTTTTCTGTACTTATCAATATGATGATTATAATTGTTTCTAATGTCTTGAATTGTTATACTGTACATTTGACGTTGTGAGGCACTCTGAGCCCAATCTTATGGGGAAGTGGATACAAATAAATAAGATGAGGATAATGAAAAGTGCATTTAAAAACAAAAAACAAGATAGCTTGGTGAGGACAGAGGCTGCTCAGAGGCTGGGGTGGCCCACCCCATTTCGGCACATGAGGTGAAACAGAAATTGTTCTTCCTCCCACTGTGTCCCCACCCTGATGTCTGCTACCACCATGCCCTGGCTCCCACCGAATCTGGCAGGAGTCAGGGCACTCCTCAAGCCTTGCCACTCAGCTTCTCCCCAATGGCACACTGTAATGCCCCCCTCATAGCAGCAGAAGCAGTGTGGCAGACAGAACACCACCTCTTACACTTCCACTGCCTGAGGCAGATGCTTCACCCTGCCTTGTGGGTGGGCTGCCTCTGTCCAGAAGCCACATAATGTTGAGTGTCAGCTGGGAGGGGAAAGGGAAAGTCTGTTGGGGTTGAGTGAAACAGAAACTGGCCTGCTTAAGCCTCTGCTAGAAGAGTAGAAAAAATGCAGTGTGCCTCTCCATGGCAGAGCTGAGCTACAAATCACACACCAGATAACTAATCTGATGAGCAGGGAGGAAAAGATTTGCATCCTCATCAGGGTGCTGGGCCAGGCTAAGGACTTTAAACTTCTCTTCCCAGCTCAGTAACACAATAGGGATGCAAATCTCTACTCAATCACCTATCTGCTGAGAACGGATAACCCCATCTACCCAGCTGATCTGCAGGGATCAGCTGATCATCCTGAAAGCATTTAATAAGCATTCTGCCCCAGGAAGGGAGACAGAGGTTGGTGGAACATGTAAGCGTATCTGCTGTCCTATACAAAGTACGGGGTGCTCTGTAGTCCAGCTGGAGTATGAGACAGTCTGTGCTATTGCATGGGTCAACACCAGTGGATTTTTACCTCATCAGAGGCATCAAAGTTAAGGCCCTTATCAAGCCTCTGGGGGGTCCCTCATACAGACCAGAGTGTGCCTGCTGCACTACAGAATCCAGTCATTTTCTTTGTGGACATGGCCTCCTTTTGCCCTTTAAATGGTTTGTGGCAGTGAGACAATGCCGTGTTTAATGTGCCTGCAGTGTTGCCTGCCTCCGTCCTTGTCAAGGGGCTGTGTGGATCACTTTAACCCTATGTTCCTACTTTTTTTTAAAGAAAGCACTGAAATAAAAGACAACAGTTCACACCAGGAAACAGGGGCTCCTGGATTCCTTTTCACATAAATATCTTTGTGGTATTCATGGCAAGAGATACCCAGGATGCAGGGCAAACTGCACCTTGCTCGCAGAATGAAGGAGCGCAAAGAGTTTAGTAAACACACTGCACATAATTTCTTTTAGACTATATGTAATCTGAAACAACAGTGTTGGAGCCAATAATCCCTCACTCTCCAACCTCTACAGTTGCCTGGCGTTGAATGGCACTGCTGATTTCATTACTCAAGCCTGCTATATGGTTCTATTCAGTACTTTTCAGCCCTTCGGCTATAAGATCGAGCTCATAGCACCATGTCTCATAGCGGTAGGCCATGCGGATCTGAGCCACGTTGGTCTTGCGGATGTCATTGCCCTGAGGCCCCTCTTCTTGGTAATTCTTTCCCAGAATATGGAGCTTTTCCTGTGGAAATGATACAGTAAATGAGAGCCACCCCCTCACTCAGACTCCCATTCCCATCACCTTTTCCATAAAAAGAAAACCCTATTGCTTCCATTGCTTTCTTGTACCCTCTTTTGTTTGCTCAACCCTTGTTATATTCCCAGCCACTAAGCCCTGAGGCGGTGATCTGCTTCCACACAGCCACAGGGTACATACTGTGGAATAGCCACACTTAGTTCACTCAGTTTTGACAAAGCATCTGTAAGATAAAACATCAATCTGTCATGTTCCACTGCTTCACTTTTTTCCTCTCCCCAGAGTCAGAAAATTCAGTGAAAAATCTCCACAGTCTTCCCAGGTGTAGATGGCCTAGATATTTTACAGAATTCGAACTAGCCATTTCCATCTCTAGGAGTTGGCTATATTACTTCAACGCTTCCTTTTCCAAATAGCATGGTCTTTCTTTTTTTCCCCTTTCCCCCACCCCCTAGATAGCAGTGGGGAGACCATTGTAGTGAGGAACCATAATAATGGATGCAGTAAGTAGGCAGTATTTAGCACTATCCCCCCAAAAAAAAATTCCAAATGAACCTCCCTTCCCAAAATGGCAGCTGAGGAAAGTGGTACTGATCATTTGGCTACAGATTGTTAGAAGTCTAGAACCAGACTTCTAGATTGTTAGAAGTCTAGAACCAGAACCACTTGGAGCTCAAAGCAGAACAGCAGTGATTTGGTGCTGCTAAATCACCCATATCAGGGAGCACTCTATACCCCTTTGAGATTTCCATTGAACACCATACCTCATGAGACAAGCCAGATTGCAGAACACTGTAGCGCGCAATCTCACACATGTCACAGGTGCTGAGCTTGAAGACCTGGGCAGCAATGGCATATTCTTCCATGAGAGGCTCCTGGGGAATAAAAAGTGAAATACAAAGTTTAGCCATTGCAAAGGTTATCGCAGAAGCTGCACCCCCTGAACGCTAGCTGCCCTCACACTTCTGGGAGCAAACAGCAGTCCTAGGAAAGGATCCAGCTGCCTACCTTGGTGTAGTGGAACTGCATAGGGTCATCAGTGGATAGAGACACCATTAAGCCCTTCTGGTGGAAATCAAGAAGTGGGTTCTTGGCATATTCTAGGAAGAGGCTGTTGTTGCTGAGTGGGGACATGGCAATGGGGATCTGGGCCAGGTAGTACAGATACTGCAGCACAGGACTCTGCAAAGAGACATGGCAAGGATAGATCAAGTCAAGGCAGGCAGCAGGACCTCTATTCCCTCCCGACAAACATCATGAGAATGGGCTTCCAGGTTCTTTCTAAATGGGAGTCATTTTGTCTCTGTGCTCTAGATGCCGTGCAGAATTGCTCGCACTGTTCCTTAGTTACTTCTCAGCACCACGTGCCAAGTACAAAATCCTGGCTTTCCCAGTTATGGGCCCACCAAACATCCATGGCAGGATCTTAACACTTAGGAGACATCAGCAGCTCATGGAGGAGTCACAAGGCTCCCTTGAAAAAGGATGCTCTGAGAATGGGCTGGATCAAGTTCTGACAGGTCACAAAGGCTCCCTTGAAACGGGATGCTCCAAGAATGAGCTGTATGGATCAGTGATAACTCTGCTGGTGTAACATGAGCATGAAAGGACACCTGGGGATCTTCACTCCACAGCCCAGCACATCTTGCAACTCACCTTCTTGAGGTTCAGACCATGGGAAATATTATCTGCAGTCATGAAGGCAGCCAGCAGGTGGGTGATAGCACCAGCTTCTCCACAGTGAGGACGAAACAGAAAAGTGTTCATTCCGCGTTCCCTGAGGGTGGCAAGGCAGCCTTTATGCAAAACCCAGATCACTGGAGACATCTAGCATTATTTAGGAAGCAACCATCAGATGGCCCCAGACAGCTTCCTACTTGAAGGGACCAAACATGTAATGCTATGATTAGCAAGCAGCAGGGACTTCACTTTTGTGCTTTGCATTGGTGAATGATAAAAATCCATGTTAACATGCAGATGAGTGTACTGTAACTTCTCTGCTCCACAGCCACACAAATCCAGTTGCTTTTCTGCCCACAAAGTTAATACATGTTTGAAACTCATGCAGGGTGGGGGGATAAATTGGGGGTGCAGTTTGGTTGAGAGAAGCAGCAAGAACAGAAAGGATTAAGCAATCCTTCACTACTTCTCTGTATTAAATTGACCTTTCTTAAAGCATTTTTCTCTTCTTTATAAAAGCACCTGTCTTGTTTCATCACAGTTGTCTGCAGATAATATTTAGTTAGGCCCCAGAGTCTCATTAGCTCTTTTAATAGAAGGCTTAGACAATATTATTATGGTGTATAAAACCCATTCTCAAACTAGCAAAGAAAAAATATATAAATATCTGAGCAAGATTATTTCAGCAGTCCTGGTCTTATTATACGAAGTCATTACTTTTGCCAACACTGGATTGGATCCTTACTTAGTTCACGTAAAGGACGAGTGGCTTTCACCAACTCCCCCTTTCATCTTGAGCTCCCTACTGCACCATTCCTAAGGGCCCCCCAATCCGCAGGAGCAGATTTTGGGGGAATGCAGGAGGCTGCAGAAGGAGAGAAGAGGCGGCAAACCTCTTTTATGCAGATGTGAATTCTGTTTCATTTACAGAAGGCAGGTTAGAATCCAAGCATTTAAGTCTAGCAGAACCTGGAACTGTGCCTCTTCGGGCTTTGGATCAATGAAGGCGAAGGATTGATGCCGTCAAGCTCTTGAAATGCAATATGCTTTAGTCAGGGTTAGTGGGTGGTCTTATCAGAACCAGCAGTGTTACTCCTGCTAAAGCAGTGTTTCCTCAAACTTATTGTTGTACTATAATACCCATCATCCCTGACTAGCAGGACCAGTAGTTAAGGATGAAGGGAGCTGTAGTCCAACAACAGCTGGAGACCCAAGTTTGAGAAACACTGTACTAAATGTTGGTGCAGGTTATTTGTAATCGAAGCCTTTCACCTGGCAATAATCCTTCTGCCCAGGCTGGGACTCACCGTCGGAGATGATTGAGGACCATGATGTTGGCATACATGTAGTACACATAGTATGTATAGGAGGGGTTCTTCTCATGGGACCACTCCTCCGGCTTGGGGCTCTTGGTGCTGAACATGTGTCCACTGTGCTTGGACTCATCATCCACACTGTCAAAACCAGTAATCTGCAAATCGTACAATTGGTTCTGAGGAAGGGACCAACTCCAAAAGCAAGTCCACCTTCACCAGATAACATGAAGCCGATAACCTCTAATTCCCATCACCCAACAGTCACCCTCTGCTGCAGGGGGACAGAGTGGCCACCTCTGTCCAAGGTGCTACCTTGTTGAAGCTGGAAGACTGGAATCCAGTAGTGGTTAGGTGTTGTCATTTCTTATGTAGTATCTACCAGGTATCACCTTCAGTGAGGTGGACCCTTGGCCAGATCTGGTTGACAATATGCTGACTTAGATACACCCTCAGGTTTCTGGTGCTGTACTGGCCACTCTCTCTGTCACCTACTTTCAAAGAGCAAAGCCTGTCACTACCTAGGATTAGGCCCAAGGTGCCTCTGGGCAACAGTACTCACATGGCGCAGAAACACACTCAGCTCCTTGTTGTCCTGTGGGTTGATTGTCGCCTGAAATATTGGCACAAAAATGTTCTCCAGCATCTTCCCAAAGTGTGGCAAAAAGTTCTTTGACCTGAACACATCACTGAGAGGAGACAGAAACACTTCTGCTCATTTCCATATCACTTACGTGGGACGTTTGAGAGAAAGGAAAATGTAAGCGGGCTGCAAATGGCAGAAGCAACTGAGATGAAGCAAGTGAACTCAGTCCTGAAGCACATACTTTGTCCCAGCTGTGTCCCAGCTTCCTGCTCATTTTGCTTTGCCCCATAGAACCCAAAGGAAACCAAAGAAAATCCAGATAGTGTCATGGCCCTGGCCTTGAACTCAATCAGAGTCAGAGGAAGAAGAGCCAGCCAAACTCAGGGCTATGATACTACCAGGTAAGGAACTGAGCCAGGCTCCTGCTACTGAACCTGAGACTAGTGGTCATAAGTCTGCAGACTTGAGCCAGAATCCTTGTAGATGGCTTCCCCTGAGTCCAGTCCCCTTGAAGGATCCAATATTCTCCCACTCCACTGCACCTGCCCAAGACCATAGGCACAACACACTAGGAAACAGGCATGGAAAGGAAGAGAAACATTCACTTTCAGGCCAGGAGATAGGGGAGAGAGGGGAAGTACTGAAGGGGCAGGGTGCATGGAGGGGCCTATAATTAGTGAAAGAGGAGGAATCTGGATTAATCAGATCTATACATGGAGTTTGGCACTTCTGACTTGATCAAACTTTGCCCCCACCAGTACTTACTAGATTCTGGGCACTTGGATCATCCACTTCATATTGGGTGAATAAACACGGTGTGCGTTGAACCAGCTGGCTAATTTTGGCCACTCTTCCGGTGAACGCCCATAGATGGAGAGCCGTGGCTCTGCGTACTGGTACTTGGCATCCTCCAGGTCAGAGCCAACCTCCTGCGAAATAAAAAGGGAAAGGGATTACCTGATCTGCTTCCAGGAACTGGCCTTATCCTCAGTCTACCAGCCGCACAGACACAAACCCTTGCATACCATAGTCTCTAACCTTGATGATGGTGGCAAAGTATTCACCATTGATGGCATTTTCAGACTTGAGGTAGAGATCACGCAGCTCACTGGCACCCACCGGGTTATACTTGGCGTTGAACTTGTCAAAGCGCTGGAAGGTCTGCCGGCCCTGTGACATGGAGGAGGAGGAGGAGGAGTCATTGGCTAGATGCACAGAGCAAAGAATACTTGTAGGAGGTAGAGATGGTGGGGCAGCAACAGCTAGGGGGGGGGGAGTAATTAGCCACAGCCAGTCAAATGACAGAGACCATGGGGAAGGGTGGGAGATCTCCTGTACTGGAAAGGAAAAGCAGGACTCACTGCGTGGACGTCAAGGGAGTCCACAGTCAGGTCATAAGGGTGAAGGTTGAGCTGCTCAAAAAGCTGCTTGAGCGTCAAGGTCTTGTCCTTGGATTTGTACACAACCCTTTCAGAATTTTCCCGGTAAGACTTCTTAATGAATCGCAGCAAGTGCTTCTGGTTCATGCAAGCTGCAGCATGGATGTGCGTGTCGATCTGTTAAGAGAAGAGAAAAGTCAGCCGAGGAGGTGATGGTGACTGCAGATGCCTCCCTCCCACAGAACCCACCACAGCAATGATATTGGAGGAGGCATTGATGAGGTACATCATTGTACCTTAAGGCCTAACCCACAACTTGCAGGTCTCATTCATCCCCCACAACCCTTTCCCATTTGCCTTAAAAAAACAATAGTTAAATGCTGTGTTTTATTTTATTTTATTTACTGCCCCTATTGGCCTTCCACTGTGACACCAGACTTTTTTGTAGCTCTTAATGCACTCCCACTGATTTTTCAGGGGGAGGCCAGAATGTGATATTATGGTAATATTACGGTGCCACATGTGTGTGGGGTTTTTGTGGCCATCCAAGGCCCCCCCAAATCTTGTAAATTAAAATAATAATATTTAAAAATATGTTTACTGACTACTTCTCCTCTGGCAGCACTGGGTCCAAAAGGTTTTGTTAATCCCCCAAACCCCCAAATCCATCCATTACGAATAAACATTTTTTTTTAAAAAATTAAATTAAAAAAGATATTGACCATTTTTGCTTATTATTATTATTATTACTATTATTATTATTCAATTTATATACCGCCCTATACCCGGAGGTCTCAGGGCAGTTCACATAATAAAATAAATATCCTTTGCTGTAATTTTTATGATCCCGCAAAATTTGCCCTTTAAAAAATATTGGCCACACCCACACCTACACTTTGGCCACACCCACTTTGATCTGCAGCCCCAGAGGGTGACAGAGATCAGCCACTGGAAAACACTGGAAAACACTGACTTGTTAGACCTAGAAGGGTTCAACAATAGGTTCGGTTGGCACGCCTACTTGTAGTTAAATAAAGAAAAGGCACATAAAGGGTTTTCAAGCCATATCATTAGAGGACCACTATATGAAGTTTGGGAGAAAAATAAAAAACTTTTAGAATGGAAAAAACCCTGGTGGTTATCGCCAACGGATATTTTAATAACTAAGAAAGTAAATATGGAAGGAGAAAGATTGACCTACGAAGACCTACTGATAAGATCAGAAAGCGGCTGGAAATTGAGAACATATGAGGATTTGAAAGAAAGATTAACAGGCTGGCTGCAATATCATCAAATAAACGCAATATGGATGGAAGATAAAAAAGCAGGGATGAGTGAAAAAAAATCCAAATTTCAGATAGAAATAATTGAAGGTAAAACAAAGTTATTATCCAAAATGTATGATATACTATTGGAATGGGACACCAAAGATGAAGAAATAAAAGAGGTTATGATAAAATGGGCAATGGACTTGGGGTACAATATAGAATATGAAAAGTGGTCGAAATTATGGAACAATGGAATAAAATTTACGGCAAGCGTTACACTTAGAGAAAATTTGGAGAAGATGATGTATAGGTGGTATATCACACCAGCAAAATTAGGAAAAATGTACAAAACAGGAAATAAGGCCTGCTGGAAGTGTAAAATCAAAGAAGACAATTTCTACCATATGTGGTGGACCTGCGAAGAAATGAAGAAATTCTGGGATTTGATTTATAACGAGTTAAAAAAAATATTTAAATATACTTTCCCTAAAAGACCAGATGCCTTTTTACTAGGAATAATTGGGGATGAAATTAAAAAAGAAGATAAGATTTTATTCCAATACTCGACAGCAGCAGCCAGAATACTAATTGCACAAAATTGGAAAAGTACAAATACACCAATGGTTAGAGACTGGCAAACAAAATTATTTGAATATGTTGAATTAGCAAAAATGACGCAAAAAATTAGAAACCAAAAAAATACAAAGTTTATTAGTGATTGGAATAAATTTATGGTATACATTGAAGGAAACTATAGAAATTTAAAAACTATAGCAGGTCTGTTATAAAACTTACGATGCGTAAACCATCAATAATTATTAGCTGCAGAAAATAGAAAATTTCTTTTCATCAAGAAGCCCGAAATCAGGAGGGAAGGAGGTCAATAGGGGTGTAGAAGAAAGACCTAAATGCCTAAATATATAAAGATTTAAAGAATAAGATAAAGAACTGTAACAGAGATTGATTTTTTTTTTTTGGTGTTATGTATGGATATTTTTTTCTTCTTGTTTTCCCTTCTTTTTTCTGAAACTGTTGTTTCGTTTTTTGTTTTCCTTTTTGGTTTTTTTTCCTTTTTTTTCTTTCTTTGACGTTGTAACTGAAACTCAATAAAAAGAATTTTTAAAAAAAGAAGAGATTAGCCACTCCTGCTTGAGTAGGCAACACCTTGGACAGATCCCTCACCTTACGGCAATTATAGAAGTCCCGATGGGGGTTGTTCTTCAGCTCCTTCAGCTCTTCCATCTCATTCAGCATCTCATGCACACTGAACTTGGAGGAGAGGAACCGAAGGCGTCGGTGTGTGTAGGTTTTGCTGCAACAGTCATAGGAAAGAGCATCGTCTCAAATAAGCCACTCGCAGAATAAGTGACCGAGCCCAGGTTCACCAGCTTGCCAACGCAACCAACATTTGCCAGCCAGAAGTAACCCTGCTGCTGTCACACAACAGCTTGATAAAGGTCACATTCCAGAGCAAGTGACCCGAGACAGCAGAAGTCATTGCAACAGGGATATATCTGTGCTGCCTTGGGGTGGCTCGACTTTTGCCCTTTTCCTATTCAGGGCAAACCCAGGACAGCAGCAGCCACCTTAGGCAGCAAACCCTGGGCTTCAATAAAAGGAAGCACATGGGTAGTTAAGCTCACTGTCACATTTTTCATTGCAGGCTGGGCGCCCTTTGGATTTTCTGCCTGAGGCTTCAAAAATCTCTTGGGCTGGCCCTGCTTATGCGCAAAGGGGCCATGCCTCCAAGACACTTACACAGGTCCCTGAGCTATGAGGGCCAGCAGGAAGTTCATGTCATCAATGAAGACATCCAGGTTAGGGTAGGGCAGGTCCTTGGGCTCACCCCTGGCAGCAGCAGCTTTGTCAGCATAGATGTATACCACACCTTCTTTCATTTCCACATGGTAGCCCAGATTCTCGGGCAAGTTGCCAGACTGGAAGGGATCTTCGTCTTTCTTCACAGGGGGAGAGAACACTAAAATCAAGAGGAAAGTGCGCTAACGTTGAACAAGGGAAGGACAAAGGAAAAGGCTTGGGGGTCTTTAGCATGCTTGTCTTACAGCTATCAACCTACAAGAATTATATTCTACACTGCTAAGGAAACCACATGACTGCCAGGACTGAGACTGGCTGAAATCCCCATGAGAGAACGCCGCCACTATCCATCCCCTGCATGCAGATGCTTTTGCTACAATTTCTGTCTTTGTTTTAGCTAATTTTGGCTCCCGACTGCACAAGGATGCCGCCTCTTGTAGCACAATCCTAAAATCCAATTTATTCTGAGTGACTAATAACAAGCTTAGGTGTGTTTCAGTAATTGCACATATCTTTTGTTTTGAGTGTGTAGTGAAAAGCATTCCCAGAAATGTGAAAGTCCCGCCTCCTCCTCAAAGGTGCAGCCTATTGCTGTGGCAGTCCAGAAAGGCAGAAGGAGAAGCAGCACGGTCAGTGCGCTAGCCCTAAGATGGTGCCTAGGCTTTTCATACCTCACACCAGGGCTAGCCAACACAGTGCCTTTCATTTATTGCTGGACTACAGCTCCCACCACCCCTGACCACTGGCTGTGCTAGCTAGGGCTGATGGGAGTTGAAGTCCAAGAGCATCCCAAGGGTACCCTGTCGGCTATCCCTGCTTTACATCATATCCTCGTTTGATTCACAGGCCCCTTTTCATCTTGTATTTAGATGGATCTGATATAATGGAAGTCTAGACCAGAGAATTAAAGTCTGATTCAGGTACAGACTAAAAAAATACCCCTTTGCACATGTTTTTCATGCAATAGGTTTCTTGCTCAACTCTAGCCCTCTCCAGTTAAAAAAAAGGATCAGATGGAAGATGATATGAAGGAACCCGAGGTAAGATGTCTTTTGGAAAGCCTCGGCCAGTCACAGTAGACAACAGCAGGCTAGATGATGTGGCGAAAGGGAGTTTCCTATATTCCTACCTGTTATGAGGCCTGTGTGATAGAAGCATGAGAACTCCACTTAGGCCAGGCTGTTCTTTGTAACATAGGAAAACAGGAGGGTGAGATTGAAAATGGTAGACTGGGTGAGTCACCAAAGCTAAGCCAAAATATGGCATGATATTGTACACTGGAAAGAGGTCCAGCACAAGACATACAGCCCTATGGCCAAGGCTACATGTCATTCAGATTCTTTGACTACCTTGACAGTATTCATAGTAAATCCAAAAAAATACTTGCTCAGATAGGAATGTGAGCCAAGGTGGAGGAGGGATGCCAAACCTCTACAACTCCATCTGGGAAGCTCCTCTCCTCGAGTCTTTGCAAAGGCCTGGCTCTCAATGGCTCTGGCAGAAAGCTGCTCTCACTGTGCTCTTACTTCTAAGTAAGGAAGGCCCATAGCCCAGTGGTAGAGCATCTGAATGGAAGGCAGTGGATCCCAGGTTCAACTTCTGACATCTCCAGGCAGGGCTGGATGAGACTCCTGTCTGAAACCCTGGATTGCTGCTGCCAGTCAGTGTAAACAATACTGAACCAGATGGACCAACAGTCTAAAGCAGTTCCCTATGTTCGTAAGTGTTCTGCATGCTCAGCACACCAGCTCTGCACAGACAGGAGTGTAGTGTTGTTGTTTTTTTAAAAAAAGATTAAAGCAGCTAATGCAATTCTCCACAGTGCCCTCCATCCCACCCACCCACCCCGACACCTGCTGTCTTGCTCTGGGACACACCCACAAGCCCAGTCACCCAGTACAGCCTGCACAGCCTGCCTGGGTACTTACCTGGAAGCAGGTCGTCATTTGGCTTCCACACCTCACTTTCAATAGTGCGCAAGAACTGGGAGGGAGTCTTGGGGAAACGTTGGAAAGATTTGTGCATGTACTTCTCCCGGATACACAGGGCACGGTACAGGCCTCTGCAGACCACTTCAAAATCCTCCACTGTCACCTGTGGAAATATTTGTTAAAACTTCTTGCACTGATAAAAAAAGACAGAAATTACAAAACAAAAGGGGGACAAACCCAGGTGTGCTGAAAACCACAAAAGGGCACTTTAGCCCTATTCCATACCTTCCAACATTTCTCTGATGAAAATAGAGACTTCCCCTTCAACATTTCTCCAATGAAAATGGGGATGTCCTATTCCATACCCTCTGACATTTCTCTGAGGAAAATAGGGACATCCTACCATACCTGCCAACATTTCTCTGATGAAAATAGGGATGCCCTATTCCAAACCCTCTGACATTTCTCCAATGAAAATAGGGGCAGCCTAAGGAAAAGCGGGACATTGTAGGATCAAATCAGAAACCAGGATGGCTTCTGTAAATCTGGGACTGTCCCTGGAAAATAGGGACACTTGGAGGGTCTGTCATAGGAATAATAAATGATACAAATAATACAGCAAGCAAGGAAAGGGGATTCTCAGAGTTCAAATCATGCAAAAACCAAAACGCTCATGGAAGGTGTGAGGCAAGACTGGCAAAGGCTGTAGCCTGAGGAGAGATAGTGTGGCTGGTAGGGGGAGGGAGTGGCCTGTGGAGTATCCCAATGACCAGATGGAGAGGCATGGGGGACACATTTGGTCCATGGGCCTAAAGTTCCCTACTCTTGCACTGTGAGATCCTTATAAAGAGTGGTCTCCCAGCATGCCTGGTTGGAGGTGGTGGTGGTAGGGATAACAACAGCAATGAGAATGAAGCAGGCCCAGCGTCAGCATATGGCAGCTATTACAGCTCCCATGTCCTTGGCAGGGCCGATTGCACTGACAGTTGCCTGTCCTCGTTGAGCTCTGGTGGCTGCCATTTAGCTGGCGTCTGCCATTTTATTTTCCCCACAATGCTCTGGGCCATCACAACTCTTGGGCTATGGTAAGGAAAACAAAATGGCCGACATTGGGAGATTGTCACAGGAACCTTTCTGCTCCTTACAATAAGAAAGAAAGAAAGAAAGAAAGAAAGAAAGAAAGAAAGAAAGAACCACTGTTTCGCAATGCTGCAAAGGAAGCCCACCCAGGAGGGAGGCCACAACAAGAACTTTGCTTAAACCTGGAGCCATCTGTGGGATACAGCCCAGTATGGTTGCTCGAGTGAAGGAGAGAGTACAGAGTATATTCCAGCAGCAGCCATGTCTTCCAATAACCCACCAAGGCTGGCAATGAAAGGTGATCAGGGACATGGCAGGATCCAGCTGTTTGAGCTATTTTGAGCACCAGGATGTTCCCACTTCAATTTCATCAATATCCCTTGACCCAGCAAATCCCCCCATATTTGATTTATTTCTCAACAGGTTCAAGTTAGGCCACTCAAAACACAGACGCAGCTAGCCTAAGGACACAGCTAAGGTTAGCTGTAGGAGTGCCACTGAACTCCGCCTCCTCCCATTCCGTTTCGGGGCTGTGTCTCTTGCAACTTGAAATGGGTGGGGGTATGGGGGATGAAGATCTGGAAAGAGCAGCAAGCCTTTTCTACGTGATCGGGGTTTGTGCCCAATAAATGCGCCTTTGTTCCCCATCTACTGCATAAAGCCAGCAGATATTCTTTCTCAAGGCAGTGCTGGAGGAGGGGAGTGGACCACATTTTCCAAGTGCTCTGTAAGCACAATGTTTGATTATATCCACTTCATGACATTTTTGTTTTGGAGGGCTATTTTTTAAATTCTCTGAACACACTTTATTTTACTTCCCTTGTCGATCCCACTTGCAGTTAGCACACACACTATACATTTAAAGCACCCCCAAAGAAACCTGGGAACTGTAGTTTACCACTGAGCTACAGAACCCAGCATCCTTAACAAACTACAGATGAGGTCTGCTTTAAATATATGGTGTGTACCAGCCCTGAACAGACTTTTAAATATATTATTATTATTATTCTTCAGGGAAGCCCTGAAAAACAGGAGGGTTACCTCCCACCCATCCCCCACCCCCCACCCCCCGCAATGTTGCAACTGAAAAGTCAGTATTGGGAGTACCACATCTAACAAAATGGAAGAAGAGGCAGCAGAATAGGCTCATCCATGATAGGAGATGGTTTGGCACCTCCAGCTACTGACCCCTGCAGCATAGTCGCCCGTGATCTGAACACGCTGGAATTTGGGAACGGCTTGATACGAAGCACTGCTGGAGATGACCTCATCTAAGGTGGACAGCTTGGTCGAAGACTTTCCTGCAGTAGGAACAAGCAGTGCAATGGTCTTCAGCCGCAAGAGCCTCTTCTTCCTAGGAGGGATGAAGAAAAGGAAAGCAACACAAATGGAAACTTATTTCATATAGTTTTGTCTATGCTTTGGCAGCAGTCATCTGTATTGCATGGTCAGTTCACCATACACTTCCCATAGCTCTGGCTACATTGAAAGTTTGGCTGATATTTATGATCCTGGAGGGGGGGTAGCAAAGGAATATACAAATGTCTTTATATACTGTATTATGGAAGGCCTTGTCAGTAATGGCACCCTGAAGACTGGCTGGCACCTACCATGCCTATTTTGTGGCACCAACTGAAGATCTATCTCTTTCTCCAATTCAAAAAGCCTTTGAATTGGTTTTTGAAAAAGGAGAGAGGAAGTGTTAGTGGTATGTTTTAATTACATTTTATTGTCTTTTGTTGTTGTTGTTGTGATCTGCCCAAGGATCACTTGTGATGAAGCTGAACTATACATTCTATAAATAGATTCAGAACTAGCATCTTTCTGGTGTGGTTTTGGACCTTCTCTGAATTGACTAGCTTCTTCAGCAAATTTGTAATCTAAAGACATTTCCACGAGGAAGCAGAGCATACAAATTATGGGGTCAGAGTAAAGCCACTGAGGAATAGGAGCAAAGTGCCACTGCTCAGGTAGTATTGACAAGTGGCACACTTATGGAAATCAAAAGGACAAATAAGATCATGGCTTTCACACTTGCTTGTAGTCCTTATTATCTGCAGTCCTTATTATCACGTGGAAATACTCCATTCTTCCATAGGAAGGCAATGTGGTTGAGAATATATCTGCTCAAAACTGTTCAATGCCTAAAAACATAGGGCAAATGCTACTCTTCCAACAATTCCAGCCAAGTGGCTTGGGGAATGTTTTATATCCACATCAGTTTTGAAAATCTACGTGAGTAAATGGTTTCGCTTTAAGCTAATCTTCAAAATACTTAATCACTTGGTCTGCTCTGATGATTAAGGGGTGCTAGTACAGACGGTGCACTCTGTGCTGGTGGCTGCTCCGACTGGAATTAGCCACTCTGTAGTTTCCCATAAATGCAAGTCTTCCAAGGTTCAGGAACCAGCTTGTTTCACATTCGTTGCCATCTTTCCTTAGTGTGAGTGCAAGTGTATCTGGCAAATGCATTATGCTGCTTCAGAGGTACTGTGATCAGCACACATCTGGCACAGGATCTATCTGAGCCACACCTTACTAGGTTACCCATCCAATCTTTCACGGCTCCTCAGCCCCAGTTTCCCATTATCCCACCAGTGCATGCACACATACACAGAACTCTCACTTTTTCCCAGTGTCACTTGAACTCTCCTCCTCCTTGATCATATGCTGTTGCATTTCATGATGTGATATGGGACAGACATCCTCCACATCAAAGGGAGAGATTTCGTGCCGGCCCCCTTCATCCTTCACCTCTGAGGCAAAGACCTTCTCTGCGAAGGAGCGCATGGCATCATCCGTTTCTGTCAGGAGAAAGCAGAAGGTCACTAGGCCAGCTCTTGGTCATTGCGGGAGGATGGATCAATTGCGTCACTCAGCACACCAGCCCTGTGTGCACTCAGACGCCACCTCATGCCTGCATTCTCTTTGTACGCATGACAGGGAACTGACAGGCTAAAACAATATGTCACATGTGCTCTGAAACTGAATGTTTACCTGCACCACAATTCCTGGGTGCAGCTTGATAGTTGTAGGGGAGAATGCAGCTACAGGGGTGCGGAGTATTTAAAAAGCTTACTTATCATGTGTCACACAATTGATCCATCAGCCTCAACATAGTCTACTTTGACTCAATGTCGCTGCAGGGTTTTAAGCAGATAGTATTCTTAGTACTTCTACTGATAACCTTTTGCAGCGAGATTCCAGGGCTTCAGTGAGGAAAGGTGAAACACCAGTGATGAACCATGGATGTGCTAGGGTGCATAAATGCTTCATGGAGGTGAAGACGGACAAGCTTCTCTTGGTTTCCACTCATGGCTCTAGATTCTGGATGGCTGGAGTCTGCGTTTCTCCATAGTCTGGAAATGTTTGTGCCTCTCTACACTGAGTATGATGTCATGGCAATGAGAATAAGAATGAAGCTGAATTGGGACTGATAGGTTTGGCTTTCTCAGCCAGTAAGTGTAGATGGCATCATCATAGTGGGTGCAAGCTGCTTTGGACTGTGAACTGGATCTAAACTAAATTCCAAGCTAATGTGAAACCAGGTGACTTAGAAAAGAAGAGTCTTACCTGTTTTGGGCTTCCTCATTGTAGTCTTAGCCCATTTTTGTGGAAATCAGAGCCTGGATATCACCCTTCTGCCACTGAGCAATGTGTACAGGAAAGGGCAACAGTCACAGATGTTTCTGCTTAGAGATCCCAAGGTGCACAATAAGGAGTGCTCACAAATAACTGTGGGGTCAGAGCTCCAAAAGGCAGGCTCTGATCTTTCAAACAGCCTGAGACTAATGCATGATGTTTCTTGTTGTAGCCAGCAATGATGGTGTATGCAGGTACAGTCCCATGAAAGGATGTGTTATACAGATCTGTACAGGTCCTTCTGAGTATGGTTGGTGTGAGACCTTTCAGGTTATGGTGTTTCACAGGACAGTCACTTCTGCTGAGAATCCAACATTGGCTATGACTTACAGTTTTATCGTCCAATTCTATGCATGTTTACTCACAAGTAAAAGTCACCATTGCCCAAGTAAGTGTGCCCAGAACTGCAGCCTTAGTACAGTCGTACCTTGGTTCTCGAACGCCTTGGTACTCAGACGTTGTGGTTCCTGAATGCTGCAAACCCGAAAGTGAGTGTTCCGGTTTGTGAATGTTTTTCGGAAGCTGAACATCTGACGCAGCTTCCAATTGAGTGCAGGAAGCTCCTGCAGCCAATTGGAAGCTGCGCCTTGGTTTTTGAACCATTTCAGGAGTCAAATGGACTCCCAGAACAGATTAAGTTTGACAACCAAGGTACGACTGTATCATACAAATGGCTGCAGGGATGTGTGTGTGTGTGCGTGCGCGCATGTGTGTATTGCTCTGGATCTTGGAAGGATGCAATTGATATTAAAAGCATATATTTATTACAGTGACTAACAAAACAGAGATATTGGGTGGTACCCAGCGAAGTGGTTCTCTTAGTGCAAGGACTTTGGACTGTGCAACAGAACCTCCCCTCTCTTACTTTCTTTGAGCATCCCCTAAATCTGTTCTGAAGTTTTCTCCACTTCTTTGGAGCAGATTTGGGGAAGAAATGGGGGTGGGGAGGAGGAGGAGGGAAAGTTCCATTGCCCAAATGGAAATCCTTGCACTAATGGGATTAGTTACTGGATACATTAAATTCATATAGGAAAATGTTTTGGTGATCAGTGACTATTTTGCTGCCGAGAAAATGTTTTTCTATAAGAATTTAATATCTCAATCTCTGTAATCCATCCACACACGTAGGCTATCAGAAGGGCATGTTTGTGCAAGCACTGCTTTAATGGTGGACATTGAGGAAGCAGGGAAGTAATCTGGTTCAGCAGGAGATATGCAAGTGGAATAAGAGGGAAGGGCATAGGGTATCATGACAATGAGATGGGAATGCTAGAGGCCATGCAAATGGCAAGTTCATGCAATGCCACTTTCCAAACAGACAATGTGCATGGGGATTGAGCGGGGAATGAAGTCCACACTCACACCAGACTAGAAGGTTGGACATAAGGGGTCGTCGTCCTATTCCGAGCTCCTAAGTCCTGTCTAGAGACCTCTTGTGTTGTCAAAGCAGCCAGTGATCCGCATCTCAATTCCACAAGAACAGGGAAGCAACATTGTTCCCAACAAATGCCCTTGCGCACAGGGGTTGCTGGGCAATGTGGCTCATGCTCAGCTGTGCACCCAGCGGTAGCCAGGCAGCCCAGAAAGACAGCCATTTCTCAGCAGGGCAATCTGTGCCAATGCCCAGTTTTTAGGCTGAAATGCAGTCATATACCAGGAGCTTAATGAGCAGAGAACCTTAGAGTCCAACTATATAACCCAAGAGTAAAAGTGGGTCCACTATCAAGTAACTTCGACCATCCACATGTTCCTCTTTTCCCAGCAAGCAGGGTGCTTTTGAGGGTCCAGCTTAGTTGTAAAGGTAAAGGGACCCCTGACCATTAGGTCCAGTCGTGACTGACTCTGGGGTTGCGGCGCTCATCTCGCTTTATTGGCCAAGAGTGTACAGCTTCTGGGTCATGTGGCCAGCATGACTAAGCCACTTCTGGCGAACCAGAGCAGAGCATGGAAACGCTGTTTACCTTCCCGCCGGAGTGGTACCTATTTATCTACTTGCACTTTGACGCGCTTTCGAACTGCTAGGTTGGCAGGAGCAGGGACCGAGCAACGGGAGCTCACCCTGTCACGTGGATTCGAACCGCGACCTTCTGATCGGCAAGTCCCAGGCTCTGTGGTTTTACCCACAACACCACCCACGTCCCTGCCTTTAGTTGGTGCCCAGGTAAAAGACTTGGTGGAGGGAACTGGGCTCCAGCGTTCCTTTCTAGTATTGCAACTCAAAGGAAGGTATCTGAGCTCCTTGAAAAGGCAGGTTTAATGAAGGGCTGAATCATCCAGACTCACGAGGAAAGCACACCCCATGCAGGTCCCGTTATGACTCCCTTCCTTCCTCCAAGCCCCATACAAGCTTTCTTCCCCACCCCAGATGCATCAATAGCTCCTGGCAATGACTGCTGAGAAACGGACAGTCGCTGAGTTGCTGTGATCATTTGTCTTTTGGATATGATCAACTGCTTAACAAAGCAGCAGGCGGCACAAGGAAGGCCGAGTTATACTCACGTTTCTCCTCTGCTGTTTGAGAGTGAAATAAAATAAATGTAATCAGATCACAGGATGTAGCACCTGAAGTTTTTTTTAACCTTGTTCACATTTATATACAGAAATGAACATTTTTAATGAGCAAATGTTTGCAGAAATATATACTCTACATACCATAGTAGTTTAACAGCTCTACAATGGGAAAGAAGAACGGTTAAGAAAGCAATTGGAGACAACTTGCCCAGACATCCTGATATGACGGACGCAGTCTTTTAAATTCTATCTCAGAACCTGGGATTGGCACCACCAATATCCCTTTCCTTGCATTTGTTTGGATACAAGTGGGCATATGGAAGGGGCTTGTGAGGGCCTGAACTCAATGACTCCATGTATTCAAAAAATACTGTTTTCACAGACTCTGTGCTTGTACATCTGAAGGTATATAGTTTCTTGTATGCATGATTTGGAACATTTGCCTACAAATGTACTACTCTCTTTGCAAATGGTAACTCTGAACAGTGAACATATGGTGGTCTGGGGCATGGCTCTGATTACCACCTTCCATATATGCCAAAGTAATAATATGAAAAGATAATCCTTTAGTCCAGTAGTTTCCACACACAAATATTCTAAAACCTAAAACCTAGTATGTAGTACTTCTTAGAACAGTTGTTTGGTAAGGAGAAAATCAGCCTAGACTAGATTTTGTTCCTCTGCTTTCCCCCAGGGAAAACCACTCATTAGCGCTCAATCAGAGCAAACAGCAATTCAGGTTTTCTCCAGATTGACATTTGCTCCAATTTAGCACTAGAGAGTGTGTTTTCCCTGGGGCTGGAGCGAGGCAAGAGGAAAACCGTTCAGATCCATGCCTACAAATCACGGGTCAAGCAGAAGTGTGTACGACCCCTTAGCTGGAGTGTTTCCAAGCATGGAAGATACCACTGTATCTGAAGGGGGTGCAGACTGACAGTTTTTTTTAAAAAGTTAGTGTGATATATCAGTTGAAAGTGCAACACAAAAATGTGGTCCAGGTCTTCTTAGTAGGCACCTGTGGGCATTATTTAGCATTTCTACCATTACAAAGCACAGGTCCATCAATGCTCTTCATTCTCCCCTGACAATTTATTAGCATGTCTACCAGTAGGATTCATCTTCTCAGCTCGCTTGCTCAAAGGAAGTAAAAGGATACAGCAGCAAAACTTCCTATACTTCACCTTTTAAAAAAACATGCAAAGTACAAACTGGAACCAAGGTCTGTGTGTTGAATATAACTGTCATACTCAAAGGGAAACTATTGCACCATTCGCGTTCTGTCAAATGAAATCAACAGACCTGAGGCTACCTGTTCATGTGGCATGGACATTGTAGGAATATCTATGAGCTGTGGATATTTATCATTTTTATTTAAAAGGGAAGCATCTTTGTACTCTAATATGGTGGGGGGGGGAGAGAACAGAACCCTTTGATAACAACTTGAAATATTGGACAAAGAGAAAAGCGACAAAACACTTTTTAAATCCATTTTGTTTGCTGTAAGAAATGTTCCTTTAGGAGCATAACAAAATAAGAGCAAGTTGAAAGGATTATTTATGTAATTTTTAAGCTTATCAAAGGCTTAGATTTAATATGTGGATAGTTGCTGCTGCTGCTGCTTCAAAAAATGCAATAAATCTAATCAGTTTTGTTATAGTTTCCTTGGACCATGTTGCTATTCTGCTAGTAACAGCACAGAACCACAGAGTTGGAAGGCAACATGTTCCCAGGAGGGTTTATTCAGCCGACAGAGAGAAGCTAAATCCAGCCCCCCTTTGGCTACTAGCCTGGTGCATGTCTTAATTACCTTGCTGCTAATGATAAGCCATTAAAGGTTACTGAAAACCCTTCAATTTCTCTTTTATCTGGCAAACACCAATGTCTAGGGGGTGCTCCTGTATAAGTTTATCCAACGTCTGATAATTTTTTAACACAGCAAAACTGGGTTCTACTGAATCGACTGGTCTCATCCAATTTCAGTTCTGTGGCCTAAAAGCCACTTGCCTGACCGTCTATTCAAACTACTCATATTGGAAAAGCTAATGGCTCAAGCTCTCACTCCTTCCACCTCCTGTGCCCTGCACAACTTAAATAGGCAATCAGAGCTGCTTTGTGAATCTATTCTTGAGAGTCTGGCTACTGGCACCGGCCTCATCATAAAAGAAGGCTTTCTCCCAACTTGCCTAAGGCTATGTGGGAATTCAGACCTACCTGGAACTTTCACCTTCGGCATTTTCCCTACTACCTCAGGAGAGTCCTGAGAAACCAAGTGTGGCGTGGACGAGTGGAAGAACGAAACTGCACAACCACCCAACACTCATTTTACTATTTATCTCTGCTCTTGTAACCCAACTCTCCTCATCTAAAAGGAGTGAAGGAATACGCAGCAGACTATTTAAAGCTGCAGCCAGGCAAAGTCTCAGTTGTTAACAGGTGAAGCTACAGGCTTGGGGGTTAACTCTGTTTGTCCCGAGATGTATGGACAGTAAATTTGGGAGCTCTGCTCCACCCACCACAAATGAGAGAATGTTGCCAGGATCATGGCCAGGACTGGGTGCTTTTGAGTTGGTCACAGGTGGCCCCTATCACTGACTCATGAATGGAGACCAGATTAGCACAACTATTTGTACTGAATAAATAAGTACTGACTTTGCACCACAATCCTTTGGGATATGTTCAACACTGGAACTTTTCTGCAGCATCCTTTCAAGCAGTTTTTTGCCTCTTCAAAATCTGTATCCATCCAGGCTAGCAGTGGGTACTCTGCTCCCTTAGAGCAAGATTGCATGGCAAAACTAAGAAATATTGAATCCACCAATACATACCAAATATGTTTAGTGCTTTTTTGAAATGTTATTGTATGGCCTTATATGGCTCCAATCCTTCCTGAGAATGGATGCTCAGGTTTCTGTGGTGAACAGGGGTACATTTATTTCATTTACCCCCCTGCTGAACCTACCCCTGTTTTATGATGTTACATTATTTAATGTTATTGTATTTTATAACTAACTTCAATTAGTATTAGTCATCCTAAGGGCTAGAATGGTGGGATATAAAATCAAATTTTAAAGCAAGGATAGCACAAGAAATGAATATTATGACTACCGAAACAGGGCCAAGTATTTGAGCGGCCTTCCTAAAACGCTGCTTTGCTTCTGATGTACAACCATGACAACTATTTCCAGTCACCAATGTCTTCTGACCAGGCGCTCCAAATTCCTTATCCCCCATCAATATAACCAAACCTTACAGCCAAGCCCAATGGCTCACTCTTTTGAATGTGCAAACTATCTGCCCTCTATGGCTATCTATAAAGAGTGCATTTGCTTCTAATCTTTCTGCACTGAATGTCAACGGCATTAAATTTGCATCTGAAACCATGAATGACCTTCAGGCTCTACAGTCTTGTTAATTCTCTTTTGAGTTCTTGCGCCTTCTTTTATCCAGAATATCAAATTAACTAGCTAAGCTTCCTTGGGGTCACAAGGAAAAGAGTGAACAGAGAATGTGAGGATATGAGCAGAGCAGATAGACCCTTGTGCTCCATGATGGCTGTGTCCCATTGGCAGGCCTTTATTAAAAGTACATTTTCCGCCTTGGCTGAGAGGTTTCACTGCCTAACTTCTCCTGGCATCCATGTGTATGCAAAAATCCAATAGTTTCAAGACCAAGATTCTTAACCCAAGCAGTTTAGGCTTCTGCTCTTTTCACGTATGATACCAAGATGTGGCAGGCTTTTTGACATTAGACATTCAGGCTGAAGCTGCTTTTGATGCACAGAACTAGGGTGCTGCTGAGACCAATGTGTATATAACATTCTGAAACAAGGTAAGGTAAAAGGTAAAGGATCCCTGGATCGTAAAGTGCAGTCAAAGGCGACTATGGGGTTGCGGCACTCATCTCACTTCAGGCCAACGGAGCCGGCATTTGTCTGCAGACAGCTTTCTGAGTCATGTGGCCAGCATGACTAAACCACTTCTGGTGCAACGGGACACCGTGGCGGAAACCAGAGCACATGGAAACGCTGTTTACTTTCCCCGCCACAATGGTACCTATTTATCTACTTGCACTAGTATGCTTTCGAACTGCTAGGTTGGCAGGAGCTGAGACAGAGCAATGGGAGCTCACCCCATTGTGGGGATTCAAACCGCTGACTTTCTAATCGGCAAGCCCAAGAAGATCAGTGGTTTTAGACCACAGCGCCACCCACGTCCTGTGCTGAAACAAGGTGGCAGCTGAGGACATGTCAGCTCAGGTACATGTAGGGAAAGGCTTCATACTTTACACTAGGAAAAAGAAAGTGGGAAGCAAAGGAATGGGAGAAGTGTGCTGCACAGACATTTCCCCAGTGCAATAGTAATTCCTGCATTGCAGGGAGTGGACTAGATGATGCTCACAGTCACTTCCAACTCTACAATCAGGGTTCAAATGTAAGGTCTCACTCTTGGCGGCACAACTTCATTTTAATTCAGATATTGCCATGAGTGCTCTGTCTGTGGTTCTAATTCATAAAAACAAATTGTGACCTCTAGAAGAAGTATGGGAAATGCTGTTTCTGTTTGTACACTCGCACAAATAGTCCACACATCCCAGACTAGCTCTTACTACTCTTTCTTGAAGCAACAGCCCTTTTCCAAGTCACACTTGCATGTGGTCATATCAGATAACTAAGGGATTGAATTTCCTCTGCGTGGCAAGCATTGAAAGCCACCAGCCAGCTCCAGTATTTAGGGAGAAGTAAACATACGTAGATTCTGATTGCTCCTTTCTGATAATTTATACCAGGGTAACACACCTGCAGAAGCTTTAAAGGAGGACTGAGAACTGCTTTTGATAGGTTGTTTTTGACTATGTCATCCCAGAGCATTGGCCATGCTGGCTGAGGCAAGTTCAACAACGTCTGGAGTGCCACAGGTTTCCCACTCCTACTTTAGAGGAAAGGGATGGGCTCTTATAGTTACCAAAAACGACAACACAAAAAACCCTCTGCCCATTTAGTGTACCAATTCAACAGTACAGTTCTGTAATTGTTCTACCCAGCCACTATGATTCAAAGAAAGCCTGTAGGACATGTCCTGCATAACGTTTTCCTGATTAGTGTTTCTCCTTCAAATGAGCTTCTTTACACTGCTTATAAAGAACCAAACTTCTCCAACAGAGAGGTAAAACAATGTTCTCATGAAAACCTTTCTGGCTTTGTTGCTTATCATTTTGCAGTACCCACCAAAGTGCATCTTTGCTTTCCCCTTGAGCTCCTGTGAGAGGAGCTTGCAAATCCCAGAAAATGTGTCAACATGGCAAGCGAGTCTAGGAATTAAAGGTCTCAATGTCCTGGGCACCAAGAAAAGGGGTGGCAAACATCACTAAAATCTGAAGACTAAGCACCACATAGGTATTACTCACCTAGGAACAGATAATCCACATTTCTGAGCGACCGCTGGCCCATGTGCAAAAATGTGACTTCAGGGTAGAAGCAGGCTAGGGTTTGTCATCCATGACAACTAACCCAAAAGAAGTTTTGAATTCACACTGAAGATAAACTGGATCCACTGCGGCCCTTTCAAAAGCAGAAAGTGCAAGTGCTTGGCAGAGGTAGGATTATAGGCTCTAAATTCCCAACAATAGAAGTCTTGTTTGCTTATCCCACTAATCAGACTGTGGTCTGTGGACACAGGAGAAATTGTAGCTTTGTGCTCCCTTAGGAAAAGCGACGCCCCTTAAGGTAAAAGAGAAATCATTCATTTATTACATCCCAGCCTTTCCCCAAGTTGCTCTCCTTAAGGACCTCTGGCTTAGCCTCACAAGCCTGTGAAGACTATGCTGAGTAATTGGGCCAAGTAAGCATAATGGCTGACTGGGGATTTGAACCCAGATCTCCTCCAGTTTGACATTCTGACCACTACACCATGCAAGCTTTCATATCAGCCTTTACTCAGGAACTTTCCACCATCACCCATGTATAACTAATGGAGAATCTCTAGTCCAGCTACAAAGTATGATTTAGGAAGGGGAAAACCCTCTAAGCTGAAGAGAGAACAGGAAACCTAGAGACTTCTCCCACCAGACTTATCTAAAGCAAGTGGGAGGTGAAGATAAAGACAGATAAGTGTAAATCAATTTCCTTACTGTCAGACAGAGTCTACGACACAGCAGCAGGCTTGCTGTGGCTTGATTGAGTATCATAGGGTTCAGACCAGTTCAGATCACTCTGTCATTACTTATAGATTTACACTGACTTTTAAGCAGGCTCATACTTCTTTGCCACTTAGAAGTTACTACTAGTATCCCAAGGTTGCAAACCGCTTTGAGATTTGTTTCCCCTTTAAAAATATAAAGCAGTATAGAAATGAAATGGATAATAAGAATTGCGCACACACCAAGGAATAATATTGATGTATTTTAGAATTTTTTTACAAACATTATTTGATTAAAACACAAAATGAGTGAGAAATGGATTACATAGTAATAGAGTTGACATTAGTCCTTTGGTGACATTCCATGTTTAAATGCTGGGTTCTGATACTTCATTAAAAAGAGAGCCCATCCAGTGTTGTGCAATCATAGCTGAAGCATGCCTTGCTTCCTAGCCACACAGACTCTACTGCCCCATATTAATTGTGGTATTCTGCTGTAGGAAATGAGATTGCCTGTCAGCAAGAGCAAAACAGTGGCAGAATCAGTTACGTTAGAGACCAATTAAGACAAGACACCTTTTCTACTATCCAAATGGAAGGAAATTGGCAGAGTGTCACTCCCATAACTCAAGAACATACAAGGGAGCTTTTCTTCAATTAGCTGTAAAATAAGTAGAGAGCTTATTAATGTGCACTTTGCCATTTGCTCATGTATATTACTATTATTTCTCGTAGCTTATGACCATCCTGTATTATGCTGGAGAATCTGAAGATGCAAGCACCATTGTGAGCATTTTAAAATTATATTTAAACACCCCAGAACTCAAATTCATCAGGCAGCAAATAGGCACTTTCTTCCCTTTTTAACTCCATATCTGTGCTTTCTCTAACCATTAATTCAGTCACATGCGGCAAAACTGGCCACTTACAAAGGCACAGAGCAGAGGCAGGCAATGCTGCTGGGTCCCAATTGTCAGCCCACTAGTCAGGGAAGATGGGAAGATGTAACATCTGCAGGGTACCACCCCTGCCCCCGAGCCAGAAGAATTCAAATAGTATTTTTAAAAACAATACTGCAAATACTTTAAAAAATACTGACCACTAGTTTCAGTTAATCAATTAGGTGTTCATCAGGGCAAATAATAATAATAATAACAACAATAATAATTATTATTCTGAAGGTGGAAGAGTGCTTTATCTCTAGAGAATGCAAAGTTAGTCTAGTGAAGGAATATCATCTGCAGCAACTGGACTCAGATTAACAATGGGTATGAAACTGGCCAATATCTTCTTCACTGCTGCTTTTTCGCTGGCTAATATGCAGAAAACTCAGCCAGAAATGACACTTAATCTTCAGGCTTCTGCAGACACAACCTTTACATGGTAAATGCAAGTGGAGGGAGACTTCCTAAAGTGGTACAAGGACTGCCACTTTTATCTGGCAGTACTCCTATGTTCAACATCCTGAACAGCTACAAGATGAGCAGAAAATCAACAAATACTGCCCCCTCCATCAATGTACCTGTTACATTTATACATGCCATGCAAAAAGAAAGGGACATAGGAACTCTGGCCGTAAAAACAAAGGAAATGGACTTAAACAATGTACCACTTTATTGCTTAAGTGATACCAGCCCCTTAAGAAAGGGAGTTCTGTGATGTCTTAAGGCCTAGACCTGATTAACAGTTTACCTAGATGCAAGACATATTAACACCCTCTCAGAATACTGCACATCTCTGAAACGATACATCATCATCATCATATTAGGCAAGAGAAAAACTATTTTAGGAAATAGGTGTCCACCATCTCGCTATTTGTGATTGCACAGTGATTTCTCTAACTTAGAGCTTGTACAGTAAAATGGCAACGTAATAAAACCACCAATAAAGGACTTACGGTCCTGTACTCCATTTCTACTGCAGTCTGGCCCCCGCTTAGGAAGAATTTATAAATGCAATAACCACAACATCTAGCAACGACATGTATGTATCAAACAACTACAACAGACAGCACTTTTGTACGAATTTCCATCATATCAAGCAAGAACACTTCGGAATCAAGGCAGTTCACACATTCAGTTGCAAAACAGGAACAAGACATGAGAACCAGGATCAAATATTATGGCTTTCAAATAAATAGTGGTTATCTAGTCAATCAGCTCTTTTCCCAGCAAATATTCATTTGAACAGAGAATTATGGGGCACATAGGCTCATGAAAAATCCAGTTCCAAAGTTCGTAAGGCTGAATACACAACAGCAATTTACTTCTTTATCCAAGCAGCATCAAACTGTGTTACTAAATCCCTTTGTGTTCCCCTTTTGTTCCCCTAGCTCTTTACCTGTAGCTTAACTGCACAGCAGTCACCCGGAAAGAGCTTTCAACGTATATAATCTTGATGAAGTGTGTTTCCCCCTGGTTCATTTTTCACAGATCAAAAATAAAGAGTCTGTGCCTGACAAAGGTGTTGAACAAATTAAAAAAAGAGAGAGAAGTGCATAGAAAGCTGGGGCAGTTCAATCTTCTCTACACAGCCCTCACAGAGCCATGATTTATGACCGGCATTGGAGTAAATGTTAGTTTTAATATCCACGGCTGTTAACTGGGCCTGGTGAGAGGCACCAATGGCTTCCAGCATTGTCAAGGAGAGTTAAATGAAATGTATTTAACACTGGAGGATGGCGAATGACTGCTGGAGTTCCCCACAGGTCTTAAAGATCAATGTGTATTTCAGTCAAGGGTGTAGAGACGTCCTTGTGCATTACTGGGGAGGTGATATAGCTCAATGGCAGAACACATGCTCTGCATGTAGAAGGTTCCACATTCAATCCCCTGAAAGTCCTATTAAGAAGGATCAGTGAACAGAGCAGGGAAGGAGGACACTGGAGACCCACTGCAGGTCAAGAGCAGGCAGACCAAGGGTCTGAGGCAGGTTCAGGTGCTCAAGATGGGACAGCTAGGAACTTTGCAGGGTAAGTTTAAGGCCTGTCCTGCCTTTGCAAATAGGCACTTGGTTATTCAAGATCTCTTACTAGAAAGAAAGCCAAGGGCTAGAGGTCAAAATAAGTGCAATAAGTTGGTGTGCTATAGAAATATTTTAGATATACAGTGCAGGGGCATGCTGCTAGCATTTCCCTGTCCAAAAATGGTGGAGAGAGTCAGGCTTTTCAGTACAGTGTGATCACAATTTTCTCCAGCTTTCCTTCCAGAAACAGGTATATGGTCCTTTCAAAGTATTCGGCCTCTGCAGTTTCACACACCAGTTCCTCTGTTTGAACCTATCCAAGAAAGAGAGGGTGGGGGTGGGGAAATCCCACCACCAACAGAGGAGACTTTCTTTGCTTGCTCAGCTGAGCAAAGAGGTAGATGTTCAGAGACATTCTCTTCAGGTGCCGGCAGAAAAGAATTAGAACTGGCACCAGGGTACTGGTGAAATGCAACAGTGGACTTAAGATTCACCCTCTAGCTGCACTTTGGCCAGATGTTTTTGACAGCTGAAACAAAGAGATACATCGTGTTAGTTTTGCTCCACTACATGCTCTATAACAGAAACAGGGCAAAGTTTAAGACTGCCAAAGCAGAGTCCCAGGAGAACTCCACATGCAGCATTAATTTCCAGTGAATCAAACCCACAAAAACCAAGAAAGCCGTAGAGTTTGCCCAGGATAATGACGCTAGAGCAGAGGGAACAGGCTGTAGGCATTTTATCCCTATCAGATAAGGGATTGGTAGATTTTTATGTTATTTAAACATCTATTTTTAAAAGAGGCTATAGAGACCTGACACCTATTACATGAACTTTAGCATTAGGAAGCTACAGCCCCTATGTCAGAGGTTTCCAAAGATTTTTGCCAAGCCCTTTTTGTCTATTTGAGCTTTGTAGGAGCCTGCTTTAAAGACGCAAACTGACAAGTCCTTCTTATGAGGCACTCATCTGCATTTTATCCAGTTTGCCACTCAGCTTTCTGACTCTCGCTGTCTCCTACGCCTACTTTGCAAAACTTGTTTGTATCACTGTCCTTCAAAATAAGAGATTTCTTCAAAAACACTGTGCCCTCATATTTCTCAATCACTTCTTTAGCAGAAACTGCCACCCACCTGATCACATCACAAGGCACGAGAGTCCCATGCAGCCTTGATTCCCATCTTCACTGCTGTTGAGTCTTTTCATCCGATATTGGCGGATCTCCCTCACCAGTGTGTAAAAGGCATCTTCAACACCCTGAACGGGAAAGATATTCTGGTCAGAAACAAGTGCTTCTGGGCCTAGGAGATGTTTTCTTTGTTGCCCCTTCTCCACACATCCCTCTTGAAAGGTTTCATGTCAAATTTACCGAGCGAGGGACTGCATTATAGTCGTCGGCAGAATCAATGCAAGAAATAGGGGAACCCTACCCCTACACTCTCCCTTATATACACCCACCCCCATTCACGCATAAAAACATACATAAACCTTAATCCCCACTATTCGTTCATTCATTCACATTCACTCATGAACAACAGCAGCCATTGGACTTGAAAATAAAACACTGAAGCTGAGGTTTAGAAGGTGATTTTTGTGGGTATTACAGCACATGGGGGGAGGGTTAATCCTTCCCCCCCTAACTGTAATTACCATGAAGATTGCCCTCCCCTACCTGTGTGGCAAATAGGCTTAAAAAGAGCTTCATATTTTGAGCCAACATGAGGGTGCTGTTGTTGTTTTTGAAACCTAACTGCCACACCTGAAAGGGGTGTGTGTGTGCCACACGTGCCATGGAAGTCTAACCCTTTCCTCCCAAGCCACAAACGTGCCCACAAGACATCAATCAGGTAGGCTTGGAAAAAAGCCTCCTATTGACATTAATTAGAATGTTTCGGGCCTGATTGCTGCATGCATGGCATTTGGGGCAGTGGAGAGGGGAGAAAAGGGTTAACCCCAGCTGTGATTCCCCCCGGAAAGAGTCATCCCTACATGACAAGGTAAAGGTAAAGGGACCCCTGACCATTAGGTCCAGTCGTGGCCGACTCTGGGGTTGCAGTGCTCATCTTGCTCTATGGGCCAAGGGAGCCGGCGTACAGCTTCCAGGTCATGTGGCCAGCATGACTAAGCTGCTTCTGGCGAACCAGAGCAGCGCATGGAAATGCCGTTTACCTTCCTGCCGGAGCGGTACCTATTTATCTACTTGCACTTTGACGTGCTTTCGAACTGCTAGGTGGGCAGGAGCAGGGACTGAGTAACGGGAGCTCACCCCGTTGCGGGGATTCGAACCACTGACCTTCTGATCAGCAAGTCCTAGGCTCTGTGGTTTAACCCACAGCGCCACCCGCGTCCCTTCATGACAAATAGGGTTTAAAAAAAGCTTCCACTTTCATCAGTGGAACTTACTCCTCACATTCAGGAAGTGTGCTTGTTTTTGTGTGTGTGTTTTTTAAGGTTCCAAGTTTATGCAGCCTATAGAATAGTACTCCTACCAACAAGCTCCAACCCTCTGCCTGCCTAGTGCTGGCTTCTCAATCAGTGTACCAGAACAGTGCTGGCAGTTCTCAAGAGAGCAATGCAGAAGCACAAGAATCCATTACCTGTCTCGTTTTGGCAGATGTCTCAATGAAGGGAATCCCATAGCTCTTGGCTACTTCATGAGCTTGTTTGGTATCTACTGTCCGTGTTGGCAAGTCGCATTTGTTTCCCACTAACACCATTGGTACGTCTTCAGAATCTTTCACTCTTTTAATCTGCTCTCTGGAGAAATGGGTGGGAAGAGATCACAGCCTCTACGTTTCAATTTTACATGCTGTTAAAATTGTCATTGCTCCCAAAACACGGCAGCTGCACCTGGCTGCTTCTCTTCTGACTTCAGATAATGAAAAATCCTGCAGTTCAGAGCAATGCCACAAGGTGCTCTTATGATATCACATGATTGCATAATTTCATATAAGTTGTCCTTCTGAATTGAAAGTGGGATAGAAATCAAATCAGCATACCATTAACTATATGAACCAAGTAATGAGAACAGAAAGGTGCTCCAACCATCCTTTTATTAACCTGAGTATGATCCTCTCCATCCCTTCCTATGCCAGGGCAGCTATCACAATGGTCCCCTATTTCTCCAGAACTATTTTGAATATTTGATCAGGTAATGGTATTTGATTGATTAATGAGCAAACACCTGTTGAACAGCATATTCAGCTGTACATAAACTCCTGAGCTTCGGAATGCGCAGTTTGATTTCAAACCACACAGGCAAATGAAAATGCTTTACCAGATAGCAGCTGACTGACAGGTGGGCAGCCCTCACCTAATTGTCAAAACAGTCTATGGGGGTTGGAGGAGGTCAGGATCTGACCTGCTGGCAGGACCAGTTACCACCTCTGTTCTAGACATGACTACCAACCACTTTAGCAATACAGTCTATTCAAGGGCCACGGTGGATTTTGACTCAGCACTAGCACGCAGCTGTGCCTTTCCCACCTCCTTCCTGCAAACACAGCTTACCTGTAAAGATTGATATCTGCAAATGATTTGCTGTTGTTGATGGCGAACACACATAGAAAGCCTTCCCCAGTTCTCATGTACTGATCTCTCATGGCGCTATACTCTTCTTGCCCTGCGGTGTCCAGGATATCTAACAAACAGGTCTCTCCATCAATAACTACCTGTTTACGGTAAGAGTCCTGTGGGAAAGAAGTATAGTTTCAGGACTAAGCATGATCTGATCCACCAAATCCTGTTTGTAACACACTTCAACACACTGTGATGATCCACAGTTTCGAAATCAGCCCTTCTCCAATCTTTACTGTATTTGGTGATTTAAAGGATGACGTGCTTCCAGAAGCATGAGCTGTTGGGGGATTCCACACATGCCTGTTTCAATCAACTGAAGAACCTCACGATCTTTTTTCAAACAAGAAAAGGCATCAGTTGAGATTTTGAAAACATGGGAGTTTCTGGTAAAGTTCCAGAAACCAAACTTAGAACAAGGGAGGAATCTGTGTCCCAGTTCTGGGAGAGCTCTGTCCCTCATCCTTTTAATCCTACAGCAACCTCTGCCCCCAATTTCTCCCAATTATTTGCCAAATAATTCCCAAAACTCAAATATTTTAATTTGGCTACACATACTGGGTGGTGTCTGGCTAAATCATACTCAGAGTAGATCCATTGGAACCAGTGGATTTATGTTAGCATAACTACAGTAATTTAATCTCACTGATTTCAATGATTTAAAAAGATACCACTGATTAACAGTTAAGCAGATCTGAAAAAATAACAATACTTTTGCAAAAAAGTTCTGAGCTTCCTGATATTATAAGGATAAATGAACCCATATTTTCTGTCCACTTCTCTAAAGACAGGATAAGTTTAATGAGTGTGAAACTCTGGGTTTCTAACACTTAGCACTGACAACAGTATGCTGCACCTCTTGTATGCTGGTAGCACAGCAAACACAAGAAACATAGGTTCATATCATACACACACAGTCAATAAGGTCCCAAAGCTGAAAATGCCTGCAGGAGCTCACCTCTATAGTGGGATCATATTCATCTACAAAGTGATTCTGGATGAGCTGGATGGTTAGGGCACTTTTCCCAACACCACCAGCTCCTACCACCACCAGCTTGTATTCAGTCATCGCCCTCCTCAGGGACCTGTTGGTAGGACAGATACGTTAGCAGAGCCAAGATCTCCAAGAGAGCGTCTTTCAGAAACACATAGCAAATGCAGAGACAGAATAAAAATTCTGAACACCCAACATGTTTGATACTGTAGTAGCCAGAAAGAGGGCTTTACCACAGGCTGACAGGCAGATGATAAATTAAACAAAACAAGGCCAAACTCAGTCTGAGAATTCATGGATGATTGATCTGGACTCAACCCCCCCCCCCCATACAGGCTCAGCAGTGTAAGATAATAAGCAAAATCCTAGACCTGGGCTGCAATATTGTATACATTTACCTGAGAGAAAGTTCTGTGGAGTTTACTTTTGAGTAGGCACGCACAGGATTGCACTATTAGCCTAGGTAGCCACTGGCTCAAATCCATTTTCTACCACAGGAGTGGAGAAGCTTGGTCAGCCTCTGGCCACATTCCCTTCATGGCAACCTGTCTGGGGCCACATGCCAGTGGTGAGCATGGCCAGAACATTAGTGGGGGGAGCAACTGTAGATATATGTTTGTACTGTAAGTTACACACCCCTCTCTTAACTCCAGCCAGGCAAACAAGAAATGTTATCAGAAGTCAAAGGCACATTCCAGACAGGCAAAAATATTTAAGAAGGGGTGTGGCTCGGGAGTGTGTGTGGCCTAGGAAGAGTCTTGTGGGCCTGGTGGAGAGGCCTGGAGAGACACATATGGCCGCTGGGCCTGAGGGTCCCCTTAGTCTCACAATACTGTGAATCAGTTTAGGTTGAGCAGTAGCTTGCACAAGGCCATTAAGGAACTTTTACAGTGGAAAGAAAGTTACTGGGTGATGCTGGGCAAGCTACTGCTCAACCTAAACTGATGTGAGAATAAGATGAAAAATATGTAAATGATTTCTGAATAGGAAACTGGAGACAATTTTGAGATGGATGAAGATAACCCAGCTGAAACTCAATTCAGATAAGATAGAGCTGCTCTGAATGGGGAATCTGACTGATCTGGATAGAGAGGAACAACTGGCCTCAGATTGTATTGCATTTCCTGAAGGGTGATATCAAAATTTGTAGTTTGAAGTGCAGCTGACACCTGTGGTTAGCAGATTTGTATGGCCTCAACATTATGTTGTCCTTAAAAACTTCTCTTTTGGTCCAATTTCTCTTAAAGGTTGCTCTTTTAGAATTGGTAATTTTGGTGCAGAGAGTTCTGTATTAGCAATGTATACTGATGTTTTTAAACTGTTTTAAACTGTTTTCAAACTAGCTTAGGTTTTTAAATGACTGTAAATACTGCTGCTGTTATATTTTGTATATGTACGGTTTTATGGTGCTGCAATCTGCACTGGATGGCTTTGCACAGAAGGCTAGCATACAAATGATTTTATAAACAGAAATGTTACTTTAATACAGAGCATACAGTGAATAGATTTAGGCGGTGTCTCGTGTCAAAATGTAAACATTTCAGGACACAAACTTGTGGCAGAGAAAGCTATCAAGCCACAATGGCTATTTTCCACCTCCACTGACAGCATTCGGTGCGCCTCCAAATACCAGCGGCTGGGAATTGCAGGTGGGCAGAGTGCTGTTGCGCCCGTGTCCTGCTTTTGGGCTTCCCACAGGCACCTGTCCCGCCACTGTGGGTACAGGATGTTAGACTACAGTGGTACATCGGGTTAAGTACTTAATTCGTTCTGGAGGTCCGTTCTTAACCTGAAACTGTTCTTAACCTGAAGCACCACTTTAGCTAGTGGGGCTTCCTGCTGCCGCTGCACCGCCAGAACACGATTTCTGTTCTCATCCCGAAGCAAAGTTCTTAACTTGAAGCACTATTTCTGGGTTAGCGGAGTATGTAACGTGAAGCGTATGTAACCCGAGGTACCACTGTACTAGACGGACCACTGGCCTGATCCATCAACAGGGCTCTTCTTACGTTCACTCGCGTCTAGCTTGCGACTGCCAACATCTGATGTCCGCTTGGCAGCCCCAACACCCCATCTCTCTGCACGCCTTGGGACCACCAAGGGCAGCCGGGCAGCCCCCGGAGGACCCTTCCCCATACGAGCAGGGCAGCGCCCACCAAGCCCTCAGGCTGCCGGCCCCCAAACATATAGAGCCACTGAGATAGAGCCCCTATCAGCCCGCATGGAGGTCCGGGGGAGAAGCGACTCCAGCGGAAGGGACGGGCACACCCAACCCGGGCAGCGAACGAAGAGCAGCCCAAGGCAGCGTCTCCCGGCACCAGGCGGAGAAAGACAGCGCCGCACCTTCCCGACCAGCCCCTCAGCCCGAAGGGGAGACGGGGCTGCCCTGCCTCCCCTTTTCCTCGTTACGACTCGCCTCTCACCTCACTTCCAGGCTCCACAGCCGCCAGAACGCCCTTCCCAAGATCGGTCCTTCCGACCCGCCGTACGGTTGACGTCATCCCCCGGCGCCGGAAACATTCGGAGACGTCGCTCGCTTGGGCGGGGTTCACTGAAAGCAAGGGCTCCGCGGGGAGCGCTGGGCGGATGGGTGTCGTTGTCCTTCTGCCTGACGAGAGCAGGTGGGAGGAGGGCTCGCGGGACGCCGCTTCCCACCCCAGTCGCGGCAAGTAGGAAGGAAGGACAGCGCCGGATTCGTTCCGGCAGGACTCCGAAGCCAAACGCAATGCCCGCTCCAGCCCCCGGGAGTTGATGGAAGTCGCTTTCCACAGGACCACAGCAGTGGCTTTACGGAGCCAGGTGCCGCTGAACTGTAGCCCTTCGTTTGTTGTTGGAGTACACGGATCCGGAGTGGGGTCCCTAAGATGGTTGGATGGCGCCTTGTACGCCTCCTCCTCCTGCACCAGCTTATATGCAGCTCCTCCAGCCAAGCTGGTGCCAAACATATTGCTCTGCTTTCTTAGGGAAACCCAGCCAGATGGGCGGGGTATTATTATTATCATCATCATCATCATCATCATCATCATCCTTTGGACTACATCCGCAAAACTGGGAGGGAGGCCTTGCCGTCTGGGCAGCCCAAGACCTCCATGCACAATGCCCAAGCTTGCGCCCTGGGGAGGTCACTTTGCAGCGGTTGTACTTTACCCCTGAGGCGCACTCCATTCTCAAGGCAGATGGAGGTCAACTTCATCATCCCTGCCCATCAGGCACACTTGTGTGTCCATTGTAGCCACTGCTACATATTCTCACAATGATCTCATGCTGCCCTTTTAAAGTGGTCATGGCAGGGGATTGAATGCAGGACCTTGCACATGTTATCACTTACAGAGCACAGGTCCCACTGGAGTGTAAATGAAACAAATTGAACTTTTCAAAATCCCTTCTCAAGAAGATAGTGTACTTTTGTAAAAATGTGCTCTTTGCATGGTGTCCCACCCTCGCTCTTCTTCCCTTTTCTCACAATGTGAACGGACCAGTGCTACAGTTCTTTTCCCATCACCTCTGAATCCAGCTAGACTTGGCTTCTAGTCAAGCCTTTTAAGATAGGAGAGGGGGAGATAATATACTGAAAACACATATTTTACACCCAACACCCACCCTATAATGGCCAATAGGTACTTCATGACACTTGTAAAATCACAGTGGGCACCCAGTGATCACCATTATAGCAAAAATAGTATATATGCCTAACATAAGCAAGTGTTTTACAAAATCATGTATAGAGATAGTGAATAAAGAGAACCTTTATCCACAAACACTTGAAATCAGTTACATAATGAAGCTGAAATTCATTAGATTCAGGATAGCCAAAATAAAGTTACTTTCTTACAATATAATTAACAAGATCCTATGTAAACTACTTTGAGGGTTGTTTTTTTACAATCAAGCAGTGTATAAATTTTATTAATAAAACATCAATTCACCAACGCCGCACACGGAAACACCGTTTACCTTCCCGCTATAAAGCGGTCCCTATTTATCTGCTTGCACTTAGGGGTGCTTTCGAACTGCTAGGTGGGCAGGAGCTGGGACCGAATGACGAGAGCTCACCCCGCTGCGGGGATTCAAACTGCCAACCTTTCGATCAGCAAGTCCTAGGCTCTGTGGTTTAACCCACAGCGCCACCCGGGTCCCATTGAAATTAACAAACATGAGATTAAGTTAGGTACATTAATTTTAGCACATCTGTTCGGTGTAAAATTTGGTTGAATACTACCCATGATGAGGATGTATCAGCTATGGAAGTAACTAATCACTTGGTACCATTATTTGAAGATATATCATGCTTTTCCTAGGAATATTCCTGCTTAACCCCCCCCCCCAATAAAGTAAGCTTTCAGACAATGCCTTTGGCTTATTTAGAGATAGTTCTGAAGTTGATGGCATGCTAGTATCTTTGTGACATTTTGGTTTATCTAATCTAATAGACATCATATTGCATTGTTCCCAGTGGAATATTGGTACCTGCTATTGTTTAGCAAGTGTAATTGATATCAAGTCATTTAAAGAGGCACCCTTTTTCTATATAATTTGCAATGTTTTGCTTAAATGAAAGAAAACGTGAATGGAATTGGAAGTAGACTACTTTTATTGGGAAAGAATGTGTTTTTGTTCAAATACAGAGAAATCTGAAGTTGGATTTATTCCCCAGCAACAGACTTCTCAAGCTACTCCCAAATTTTGGCTGACAAGAACTGAACTCTCTCAACCCTAATATACTGCAGGGAAGAAATGTTTTAAAGCACCATTGTGGAGAGGTACTGTAGACTCACCCCCTGTATGTTCTAAGCGTACAAACCTAATCTGTCCACCCCTGCTTTACAACGATGATATGTACATATTAATGTTGTGCACCAGATCTGACTAAAACCCAGATCACAAACTGAATTGGGCAGATCTGGGCTTTGACTATTTAGTTGAGACTGCCATGGGTCTAGTCAGCCCACCCTTAGTGAATTGGGGCGATCTCAGAAAGTCAGGTCAGGTGGGTAGGGGAAGAGGAAAGGGAAAGGCAAGCAGCTTCTGCAAGATTGAAGAGCCACGTGACACAATTTGCAGAAGGGCTTTCAAATTGTTGCCACATTGCACTTTGAATTGAACCTGCCAGTTCCCAGCACAACCTTACCAACTGAGGAACAGAGTGCAATCCTACTGGCTGCAGGCATCTGTTTTGCATTCCCTGCAGAGGTGGTGTTGGTGAAGCACACTGCAGTAATTAACTCTCTGCTCACCTGCTGCTGAGGGAAAGGTTCAGTCCTGCTCTCTACAGTGTGGTCAGGAGAGCAGGGGAAAGGAAATGCTGCATTTACTTGTCTTCCCACTCCTGGGCACATTTAATAGAGGTTAAAATCCTGATTATACATGAGGGCTGGTCCCCAAATCCATTTGCAGGCCAGATCTAGTTGGGGCCTACTGGCGGACCAGGAGTATGCACAGCCCTAGGACACATGCACAAGAAATGACTGCATTGAGGTGGTGTGTAAAGTTTCTAATGCAAGTGCATGACAAGCTTAAGATCAGCTTGCCTGTTTAGCAATGCAAATTATTGGGGTGGGGAATGCAAACACATAGTTGTATCAAAGTTTGATTTCAGCATACCAGTGAGAAAGGTTTCCTGGCAAATTTTAATCGGAATACATGCCCTAAATTAACGACAACAAATCTGAGATGTTTGAAGTGTGTGTGTGTGTGTGTGTGTCCGTATGAAGAACATCTTTAATTTTACATGTTGTATAAATCTCAAGATTCTGCCTCATAGTCCAAAATGTTTGAACTGAAATCTTTGATACTAAAAAAAAAAAAAGGTGCAATCTTTTAAAAACCCAAAGCTTTCCTTGAAGTTATTCTAATTCTACTTAGACATGGCAATTTTAACTCCAGCTACTCAGTGTGACTGGTATGACATCCATTTCACTGTGGGATATATGGAAGAGACCCCCCCGCCTGGGGAAAAAACCACTGTTCCTTGCCAACCTGTGCTCAGAATCTGACCTCATACCATCCAAGGACATGTGCTCTGTACCAGTGAAACCCTTACCAGTAGGTTACAACACTTCATTGAGCCAGCTCATCCTTACAGGGGCTGGACAAAGTGTCTAGAATGGCCTGAGAATACAGAGGTTAGTCAACTCTGATCTATACCACATGGAGCATATTTTGCGACTAGGAATAGTCTTAATGAAGGAGTTACAAGATTGAGGCAGTTTTTCAAAATCAGTAAAACTTTATTCTATTTCCATTCTTCGCCATTAACAGAAAAATTGGAGAAAGCAATGTTTGTTTTACAAAGATAATGCATCTCCCAGAGAAGAAAAACCCTAAATTGAGAATAGAGGTAACATGGGAAAAAAACACAGTACTGCCCTCTATTCAAAGAAAATAACTCCTGATCTTTTTGGTTAAAGTAATACTTAGACCAATCATTTAGTTTGCTCGCTTGATAAAGTGTGGCTGAGGAAAGGGAGGGAGGGGAGAGAAGGGGCCTGGAGGGAGAAAAAAAAAAGCACACAGACATCAACTATTTCACCTTGATGAAAGTCTCAATACAGCTATGGAAAGCCTAAGTATTCTTTTACAGTACACTGGGTGCTGGCTGCAAAAAAAAAAAAAAATGTATTCACTTCAGGCACAACTTTTTAAATTTTTTATTCAGTAAAATAAACTGGGTTTAGAAGCTGCAGTGTTCTAAGCAGCAGCAAATTTGTGCATTGTTTTAAATATCTTTAAGTTATCACACTGATGGCACACCTCATCCTTATGAAATTCTGCACTGTGCATGCTAATTGAAGATAATTACAAAAACTATCAAGTCTACTCTGGAAGATACTTTCAATGTGATCTAG
The DNA here is from genome assembly GCF_964270895.1 of Podarcis filfolensis. Taxonomy (NCBI): domain Eukaryota; kingdom Metazoa; phylum Chordata; class Lepidosauria; order Squamata; family Lacertidae; genus Podarcis; species Podarcis filfolensis. The sequence continues at coordinate 65,991,270 of NC_139609.1, forward strand.
GAGATAACGTTGCTTGCTATATGGACTTTAGTTTAAATGAGACATACAAAACATTTTAACATTTGGCCATCAACTTAAGGAACTTGTTTGAGTGCTCATACAGGATTCTATATAAACAGTTGGTATATTCATCCTCATATGGTCCTCAAAACTAGAGCAGAATGAACAGGAACTTAACCTCTCCTGTCTTAAGAGAGAGTAAAGCAACTGAAAGCTAAGGCATTGTAACACCTTGGCAAGATGTGAATTAAGGAAATATATATATAGATAGATATATGTATATCCTTTCAGTGCAGAATTTCATAAGGTCTACCAGAGTAGAACTGTCTATAATGTTTACTTAAAGAGGCAAAGTAGATTTGCAGTTACCAGTTGCGTTAAATGCACCATTCAAAAAGCTTCTAACACGTGATACTATAAGGCGCCACCTTAGGTTCTCCAGGATGCAACTGTGCATATTTTAAAACTGTTTCATAAATTTATTTTTAAACATAACATGAGGAAGGTGTTAAAACTGGTGTAATAGCTCTTTAGAATTTGGAAGGGATGAATATGGGGATATTCAGTACCCTTCACCAGACCCCACCACTTGCTCCAACATAGTTATTTGCTTTGAGACCAGTTAGTCGATAACACCAGCTTGACGAATCTTTCTTTCTGCACCAAATCCCTGTAAATAGTGAAGTAACTGAATGAGTTTAAACTGGAACTTGAAATCACGAATAAGGAAAGTAAAGAGAGCTGCAAGCAGTCACATATAATTATTATTGCTATTGAGCATATTAGAAGGAAATCCTTTATTCATTTTCATAACATGCTCTCCTCCACCGCCATCTGTCCACACCCAATCATGCCACATGCCCCCTTGATGCTATTCCACCTCTTGTGCCATCACTCCTTATTAACCTGTCTCTCTACCATGTTTAAACATCCTATTTTCTAAAAATAGAAACCTCCATTGACTCAACCTCAACTTCTAATTGCCAGCTGCTTGCTCCTTTTCCCCCTTTGCTCCAAATTCATGGGCATTGTTTATTCATGCAATTTTGCCTTCCTTCCTTCCCGTTCTATTCTTGACTCCACTGACTGCTTTTGCTAGAAATAACACATCATATTTTGCTACAAAACCTAAAGCTCTGTGAGGTGCCCTTGCCCTTTCCAACTAGATCCCTTTAGCACAGAGGAGTTTTTCCGCAATTTACACAACACTTAGTCCCCTCACCGACCTTGAAGACTACTCTACACAATATTCCCCAAATCTCTTCACTGGCATCCTTTAAAAAAAAAAAATCAGCAGATGCTCCACATCTTTACCGTTAAAACTCTCCAGTTTTACCAAGTCTTTTTAGCCCTTGGTCTGCCAGTTACATCCCTGCTAATGACAGCACTTTCTTATAGAATCCTCTGCAATCTGACAGTCTCTCGGTCTTCTAAGATAACTTAAACATTTAGTACCTCTTCTCTCCCATCAAATCCCTCTTTTTTCAAAGGGTTTTTGGCTGACCCATTACCTTCATTCTTATATGTAAGTAAATCTTCTCACACATTCATGTATTCCTACCATTTTCTATCCCCCCTTTCGTTTATTTTGGAATTACACACACTAGAGAAGAGGCACTCTAAAATCTTGCACTGTGTTCCAGTTTATCATTTAAGTCCTTTGTACTTCCATGTTCAACTCACAGTCTCAGCAACCTAAGAAATCCAGCATTCTGTCTCAACTGCCTTTGGAAAAAAATGAGTTCCTAAAGTATTTTTATGTCCTTCCATCTTTTGCTGATGATTAACATTTACTAGAATTCCTACCAATTAAAAGGAAGTTGCTTGGCTTCTTATCCAGTATGTCACAGAAGCAGAAATCCCAGTGTTATGACCACACATCAGGCAAATATCCTGTAACATACCTTTGAATTATCCGGTCCCCTTGGCTGACGAAGAACAGTTAGACGAGGAGCGCTGGCATCATCCAAAGTAATGCTCTTTAAGCGATTAACAAGTCTATCAGGACGTGGAGCAGCTATGGCCTTAGCACCTTCACTGTTAATAGAAACAAACTAAATCATTAGGGGAAACATGTAGATGTGTATTTTAATGTGTGTGGTTTTTTTTTAAAGAGAGGAAAAAGCCAACTTTCTACTATAACAGCATTCATGCTGGTTATTAGTATCTTTTTCCACACTGCCCTGGAATAACTGTTTAATTTTGAAGGGGGATTCAGTGCAAGATATATGGACACCCTACAATGACAAATGTAGTTTTGATGTTGGATAAAATTCCATTATCAAAATGCATCCTAACAGGTAGATGCATTCCTAATCTGCAGTAATATTATGCTCATGGCAGTAATCATGGCATGTGTGAAAGTTTCACTGAGTTAAGACTGCAGCTTTAATAGATATAAGTGTGCTTCTGGACTGCCAGTATCTTTAGCACTCTGGCATGTAGACAATGCTCAACTATTATTCATCTGTATTTGCACATTTCCCATTAGACACCAGTACTGAACAGTCCCCTCACTAAGTAAGTTGTGGACCAATGCAGGGGGCTTCAAATTAGGTAAAGGGAATCCCTGAGAATGTGTTTCCCACCCAAAGAACCACATCTCTCCCAAATCTAGATAAAATCTCAGACTGGATGTGCAGTCTGAGGATTCCAAGAGGCAAAGGAGGGGAGTGAGAATACACACAAAGTGAAAGAGAAGATAAGCTGTTGGGAATGCAAGTGAGCTTTCTACTGAGCCAATTCCCAGAAGTCATAAACCATGTGAAAACCTTTCAGAAACTATGATTACAAAGTGGAAATACGTGAGAATTTGAAGTGCCTATCTTCTGTTTCTGCACACATGCAAAATAAAGCTGACAGTAATGGGAATGCAGGAAGCAATAAAATATGAAGAAAAACAGGATAACAAAAACAAAGTACAACAAAAAAGTGCAAGAAATCCACAACATAAGTTGGAGACATGAAAGTGCCAAGAAAGGCGCAATGAAAGAAATACTGCAGCTAATAAATGAAATACAATTTTGTGCTAAGAATGACAATTGGAATGGTAGAATAAGATCAAAATGTTTTGAAGTGGTTTCACTGATACTAATACTACAACCTTTAGGGTAGGTATAACTGCTTCAGCCTTAATGTTAAAAAAAAAACCCACCAATGATAACTGAATTATAGGGTAAGAAAGAACCGAGAAGGAAAACAGTAATGAAACTATAGTGATTTTTGTGCACACAATGGTTTGTGTCCAAATGCAAGTACAGGCAGGGACCACTTAAGGCGTGCCCGACATATGACTGACTGTGCACGCACACATTGCGCTGAAGCCAGAAGTGACCCCAAAAGTCACAAAAAGGGGTGGAATGGGGTGTTTGAATTTTTAAAAAGGGTTTCAGATGCACATGAATTAACTTAAAACATACAGTGCCTTGGAACGTAACCCCCTTGTAAACTGGGAGTTGCCTGTAGAAGACTGTTCACAAAACCTGGCTTTCCCAACCCTCCCCATGACTACAGCATATAGGGAGCTTTGCTGTCACAAGATGGCCCCACCCAATTTCTGGTTTTCCCATTGCTGCCCCAGACCTCTCCTGAGAGTCCCAATCCCCTGCACCTTTTTTGGAGGGGGGGGGGGAAATGAAGGAGGCTTAAATACAAAAAAAGAGGACAGGTAAGCCATGTTGCATGAGTGATCATTTGTTCACAACCCATTATGTTTCGCAGATCCAAAAAAATGGGAGAATAGGATGTTAAAGAGCTGATAGAACAAAATATATAAAGAGTAACTACTCAAGGAATTAATACATTTAGGAAATGGTCCTTGCACAGTATCTGGAGTACTGATGATTTTTTTTTTAAAGGTTTTGGAAATGAGTGGCACAGTAGTATTTCAAGCTTACAAATGTGTAAAATGAGTTCCTGAAAGGAACAGGTGAAGAAATAGAACATTAAAAGTTTATTAACGAACAGAGGGGGAAACCCAAACAGATGTATGTTGAATGCTAAAGAAATCAGTTCATGAAAGACATCTTTGATGTGGCACTACTTAACTATCAGCTCTTGCCAACATGGCTGTACTGGCAGAGGCTGATGACAGCTATCTAGTCCAAAACATCTGGAGTGCACAGAGTTGAGGAAGGCTGCTATAAATGAAGAGAATCAATGAATGGAGTATGTATAACAATATGGTGCAAAGTAGGCCAATTTCCTCCTCTTCTTTCCCAATTTTTCCTTTTAAACCAACACCCTCAACATTAACTCATCCCATGTGGTACAAAGAAGGGAAATAAGGGCCACTGAAAGGCCCCTATACACAAAGCTTAATGGATTTTCAATAATTTGTTCATCAGCAGCTACTTTCAAGATTCCAACTCGAGACAGCTCAAGGATGTCTGCCAATTTTCTATCAAGAAATCAGATCAGGATTGCTTGGTTTTCCCCCTGCAAGGGAGTAAGGTAAATTAGTATCTTTTGCTTACCTAACACGCCACACATTACAGGCACTGCATTTCCCTGTGCGTTGATTGAGGATGACTGAAAACTCTACTTCGTCACCAGCCTGCAGTTCCACACCATCCTGAACTTCTTTCACGTGAAAAAAGAGCTTTTTGCTGTCACCCACTTCATAGTTTATGAAACCAAACTGAAAAAGGGATGGAAATTGTCTTATCAATTGCACAACATGAGCAATCAAATGGTTTACAAGTAGGACTGAAATTTATTTACAGACAGCACGTAATTTAGACTTTTTAGGGTGATATCCAATGATAGTCATACTCAAAGTAGACCCACTGAAATAAATGGATTCTACTATCATCTTAAATGTTTCCTGACAAAAGGGGATGCGGACCTCATTTTTTGAAAAACATTTTAGCCCTGCCCGATAAGATACTAAAAGAGAAAACATTTGTAACAGGTCTCTCCATGATCAATAATATTTTCATACTTCCTGGCTTCTATCAAGATTCAAGAACTGTAATCTTGTCTTTTACACCCAAATGAAAGTTATAAATTCAGCTAATTAAACTGCTTGAAGGTCAAACTTGGGGCCTTCAAAATCTAGCTGGGTGCAAAAGAACAAGAATGCTATGTTAAATTCCAATAATTTCCTTCCAGTATTTAAACAGAGAAGGCCCTAATGCAGAAAAATCACACAAACAGCAAAGACATGGCTTGCATCTCAAGAAGTCCTCTCACCTGATCTTTCACACATTCCACGGTGGCTCTGCGGAAAGGTGTAATGTTACAAGCCATTGTTTGTCCATTCTGACCAAGGACACAAAGCTGGAACTTTACGGTTTCTCCTTTTTGCAGACAGTCCCCCTTGTTTGCCATACCAACAATTCCAAAAGGATAGACTTCACCTTTCATTTCTCCTGGAGAAGCAAGCATAACACAAAGACGTGTCATGGTTAAGAATTCTCAAGCAGCAGCTTCCATGTCATTTAGACATCACATTGTAACATGCAAGTCTCACTTCAACCAACTTTCCTAGAAAGATTCATTAGGGTACCAAACCAACTATGGAATTAGATCAACCAATACTGGAAAGGCACACTACTCACCATCTTCCATGACTTCAATCATTCCCTGGTATTCAGTCTGGGTGGGATCTACACTCCTGAGAGGACGAATTACTTTACCCGTGTAAACAGCTGGATCAGCCTCATCTGTGATGCCATTCACTATAAAACAAGGTCATCCGCATTACAAGTAGCAATCTTTCCCAGAGAACTTTATGGAGCTTAGCAGAGTCACCCTGTATCAAGTAAAACCTGTCCTACCATGGCTAAAGGTATGGAAATCTAGAAGTGGCAGGTTTGCAAAATGCAGGGGGGGGGGGATGGAATCTAGGTAGAAAGATAGCCCTTAATACTTTTTTCCTAATATTTGCTATCTGGAAACACAGTAGTACATCACTAGATGTCATGGGAAAGTCTCTGAGAATACTGAAAACAGCAATTCATCCACATGCTGTCAGTACTGGCTTTTCTTCATATGTTTGGGAAGGGCACAAAGTACACCTAACTATGCACTTCACGTTTTCCTTGTATATGGAACCTGAGGGAATCACATTCCAATGTGCAACTCCCCGCATACATTCTAAGATGTAACACTACATCTCTAGCACAGAAGTTTAAATAAGCTCACTGGGTAGCTACACTGTCAATTTTTCTACTGCACTGTTTCCCAATATTGAGTAGTGCAATTCTACAATTTGTGGCAATTATAGGGTAAAGTTTTTTAGTTCTGTATCCTTGCTATTCAGTTTCCAATACAGTGTTCCGAAATATTTTATATCAGAATCTGCAACCCATATGAAGAGAGTAAGGTTCCCACGCTTCGGTCAAAATACCATATAGGAATACAGAGCCAAACAACACTTTATAGCAAGAGTGAGGAACCTTTTGGGTTTCATGGGCTAGATCCTGATCAGGATTAGCCTCACAGACCAAATATGACAGGTGCGTGGAGCCAGCCATCTGCCAATCACACATCATTATGATATCATGATTGATTGATTTGTACTCCACACTTGACAAAATCCTTTGTGGGGTTCCCAAGCAAGAAGGCTACGCTTTAAAATGCAAGCTTTTTACTGTTTTCACAGTAGCAGCAGTAGAAGTTGCAGCAGTTGCTGTCAACTTATTTGTCCCCTTTGTCCTGCTTTTCATGTCATATATGTGTTAGTTTTATCTAATCCAAAACACGAATAGAACAGGTTTGTAATTAGCCTTGTTTCTAAGCAAGAATTGCCCTCAGGCAACCAAGACAGATCTAATTCTCACTTCTAGTTTTAGATAATAAACCATTACAGTGGAACAGTCCGAGGCTGGAATTAAGTTCCTGTTTTTCAAACCTGGGATAAATGCAACAAGCAGGCATCCACAAAATTGTCAGCACCAAGTACATACCATTTGATGACCAATATTTGGCTTTAAAAGAAATTTAAAAACAGCTTTACCTGCATGTGTCTTGTTCACTTTCTCTGCACTGACTTTGTTTCCTTTGCCTTTTGATAAGCTGTATTCAACCATATCGCCAAGTTCCAGGCTATCGATATCACCACAGAATTCACTGCAAACAATTATAAAGAAATCTTGAGTCTGCATAAATGTAACCAAGAATGCCATCCCAACAAATTTACATTTTTAGCAAACCAATACAAATGGGATGGCCTTGAGACTCTAATTTCTTTTCAAGCGTTCACAGTGCAGCAGGCTGCATATCATGTAGAAGACCTAATTTATTAACCAGAGGTCAAATGTTTACTTTATATAAGAGCCCTATGCAACACCCATAGCATGCCACTATCAATAACATTACAAATGGATCTTCCATGAGTATTTTTTACATCAGCCATTATTTGTGTAAATTAAAATAAGCTTATAAAATGTGAATATGCAGCATATATAAAGTGGGGATGTTTATGTCACTAGTATAGGAGCAAAAAACCTATGCCCTCAGCATATGCTGTACAACTCACATTAGCCTAACTAAGCACAATTACTAGTCAGAGACAATGGGAGTTGTAGTCCAGTTTAGAGAGCAATATATCAAAGCTACAGTGGTACCTCTAGTTACAAACCTAATTTGTTCTGGAGGTCCGTTCTTAACCTGAAACTATTCTTAACTAGAGGCGTGCTTTCACTAATGGGGCCTCTTGCAGCTGCTGCGCCGCCAGCACATGATTTCCATTCTCATCCTGGGGCAAAGTTCTCAACTCGAAGTAACTCTTCTAGGTTAGCAGAGTTTGTAACCTGAGGCATTTGTAACTCGAGGTACCACTGTATATCTATTTTGCTATTGCCAGTGACTGAAAGGTCTTTAACTTGTTACACACATACACTGGAATAATACTTTTGATAAGCTTTGTAAAGGTAAAGGACCTCTGGACAGTTAAGTCCAGTCAAAGGCGACTATGGGGTGTGGCGCTCATCTTGCATCATGCGGCCAGCATGACTAAACCGCTTCTGGCGCAGCGGAATACCAATGGGTGTGTCTGTTGCTGTATAGCAGGGGTGTCCAAACGGTGGATCGTGATCGACAGGTCAATCCCCGGATGATCATGGTCGATCGTGGGATCCTTATCGCTCGCATTTAGAATCATGTCTCCGTCCCCCTCCCCGCTTGGTCTTTCCCTGCACCGGGTTTAGTGTGTGTTCTTCTGTTAACGGCTGTGTTGTTGGTGAGCGATTCATTTTAATTATCCACACTCAACAACTCTGAACTCCCCGCTCAAGGGCAGATCACTGCCAGTTTATTTTTCTAGGAGTAGATCGCTGTTTCTTGGGAGTTGGACGTCCCTGCTGTACAGCGTGAGCCAGACAGAAACTTGCAGGGAACCCAGGCCTGAGATTCTCCATCCCTGCTACATAGAGCACTCATGTTTCAGTTTTTTTAGGATTATAGGAAGATTTTTTCACATTAAGGTTAATATGCAGTCTGCGCGGAGCAGACAAAGCATGCTATTTGACCCTGCAAACCAACCAACTCAGTATTAACCATCTGTTCCACAGCAGGATGCACAGGGACTCTTGCTTGCTACTGTGTGCAAAGATCTGGGGATGCAGACACTAATCCAGCACTGGCATTATACAAGTGGAACAAAGCTTCTGCCACATCATCCTAAACCTGTTTGGGGAGCAGTAGTTACAGTCACAAATCCAATTATGAGTCTTCTGCTAGCAGGCATTCAACTCAACCAATTGTTATGGCTGGTGAAGGAAGACTCCACCTGTCTCAGAATTCTGTGCCCTCACTGGAAATTTTCATCCTCCTTCCAGATGTTATATGTACACCAAAGGAGGTTCCCACTTTTCAGAACCACTGGAGCACACTTAAATGAGATGGTAACGGTTTCCATATGGGGACTGCAGCACATGACATCATGATGCAAGAGCTGACCACATGGACCCCCTTCCAATATACAGAGCACCTCCACATTACTGTTAGTAGTCTCAAGGAACAGTCAGTGGTGATGTGGAGACTCCTGTGTGCTGCTGTATGGACCATGTAGAAGCTGCTTCATCCGGCCTGTACCATACCTGATTTAATGTGCAACAAACTCTTAGACTAATCAACTTGCCTGTAATGGAAGAAAATCTCCTTATCGTGATTGGCTGTTTCAATAAATCCAAAGTTATCCTTTAGAGTTGCCACATATCCTAAAAGCCTTTTTGAACTGTAGTTTCTACCAAGCATTCTTACAGATGTAGCTGTTTGCAACCCAGTTCTCTTCACTTCACAGACTGTAAACTCAACCTATTTGGGAAAAGATATCAGACAAAATAAAATGCCTTCTAGAAGCATTGGGAAGATCACATGCACTTCTGGAAGTAATCTAATGGAACATTTTGCTTTTTCCCAGAAGTGAAAACAACTTATGGTAGTATTAGCTCTCTTTTGAAAATCCCCTCACTGAGGCTATTCAATTCTCAAGGGTTGAAAGTCAGTACTCTCTTATTATGCCATTTAAAGTTGAACGTCAGCAGTCTCATTTGTAGCCAAACAAGAGAAGGGATTCACATACTAATTCACAACAGTCTTTTATAGTGACACCATTGTTTTTTGTGGAGATCTTATTTTTTAAAAAATATATTACACAAAAGCAGCCTTAAACAAATCTTAACCCAGGGACACAAGATGTTGGTGTAAGGTTCATAGCCTGAATGGTTCTCAACTTCTGAAGAGAGGCCACAACTATGCACCAGTTCTCAGTATACTCTAATAATATTAAGGAGGTAATGAGGTAATAATTACAAATCAACACAGATAGTGAAAACTGAAAAACCAAGAAGGATCTCTAGAAGTATTTTACACAATCATGGGCATTCTTACATTTTTAAAAACAGTATGCATATTACCTTATCTCCTATCTGAGGAGAAGTAGATCCTTCCACATCCTTAGCCTGATAGGGAATGGTCAGCTTCTCCCCACAATCATCATAAGCAATTATTCCCTCTTCAGCTTCCTAAAAGTGGGGCGAGGGGGGAAGGAAATAAAATACAAAAGGATCAAAACTGAAGAATTTAACTTTTTCCAATAGACCACAGCCTGACAGTCAATACAAATGTGAACTGGTAGTGTGAACATAGGTATTCAGTGGCAGAAAATATACTAAGTTTTGTAATCATGAAATTCACTAGTTTTGACACAGATGTATTTATACAGGGAAACACCTCATTTTTTAAAATGATGTATAACCAATCACTGTTGGAACTTCAAGAAAGCCTATCCTATCTTTTTCTACTTGGGATTATACAGGAAAGTAGTATCAATTAGGTAACTCATGACCAGTTTCTGAAATATATAATACCTAGTTTCCACTGAACAGAGATATTGCTAGCATTAGTGTAATCAGGATTTGATTTAAGGCCCTAAACTATTTTAGCAATGAGGAAGGTTAATGCAACAGGTATGTTTCCACTAGATACTTTGTATAAGAATAAGTTCATAGGAGAGATGCTCCTAGGATTCAGCACCTATGTTTATTTCTACAACCAAAAACAATCTACATTATGCTTATAGAAAACTCAAACCTTGCAACCGCACTAAGTAAATCAAGTTTAGACACACTTGCAAGACCAGCTTTTGTACTTCCATTATCTTGTTAGAATATGTGTGTTTATCCATCTCAAAGGACACATGAAATATAAAAGTACGGAAACTGTTATCTTCAGCCAGAGAATGTTTATAAATATATTCCTTGTCTAATCTTTATAGAAGTTTTCAGTTATTATTTTACAGAGAAACAGAAGAAAAACCTCAGGCAGTATTACCTTCTCTTTGCCTTTATTTGGACTAGTGGATTTGGCAGAAGTGGCTTCCTTTTCTATAGTGCCCACAAAACGATTATCTGACTGGGTGTGGAATGAAACAGTGCCTTTTGGAAGTTTCTTAATCCTTATAGCATGATTTCTTTGAGCAGACAGCATATCCTGGAAGAGGAAGGTTATGAAATTGATAAATTGATAAAAAGTGACTGAATTCTGCAGCTGATGCTGTATTGTTTTATTTTATTTTATTTGGCTGTTTTCATTATTAGTTTTATCTCTGCTTTAATTAGTACCGTAAGCAATCTTGAGATCTTATTAGATGAAAGATAATAATGAAGCATAGTAAGTCAGCAAATATAAATAAATGACCTGAAGCAACATGAAGTTGGTAAACTTAAATTGCACAAAATTGTACTTACAGGAACCACAGTAAATTCTACTTCATCTGAAATGTGGAGCTGGTTGCCATCTAGAATTTCACTGAAGTGAAAGAACATGCGGGCATCTCTGTCAACACATTTAATGAAACCAAAGCCATCCCTCATTGCGGCAATCACACCCTGTGGATGCAACACATAGGTCAGTAACTATAGCTGATGAAGAATCCTTAGAGCAGGGACTCCCAAACTTGGGTCTCCAGCTGTTTTCAGACTATAACTCCCATCATCCCTAGGCTAGCAGGACCAGTGGTCAGGGATGATAGGAACTGTAGTCCAAACACAGCTGGAGACCCAAGTTTGGGAAACCCTGCCTTAGAGGATATCTGTCAGGTACAACAGAATACCATCTAGTCCACAATGCTCTAGGCCAGGGGTCAGCAACCTTTTTCAGCCGTGGGCTGGTCCACTGTCCCTCAGACCATGTGGGGGGCCAGACTAACTATCTATCTATCTATCTCTATCTATCTAATCTATCTATCTATAGGGGGGGGGGGGGAATGAACGAATTCATATGCCCCACAAATAGCCCAGAGATGCATTTTAAATAAAAGGACACATACTACTCATGTAAAAACACGCTGATTCCTGGACCATCCGCGGGCTGGATTGAGAAGGTGATTGAGCTGCATCCGGCCCCTGGGCCTTAGGTTGCCTACCCCCACTCTAGGCATTCTCTCCGTGACTTAAAAAACAGTCATCAGCCTAATAAGTCAATGAGAGAACTCAAGCCACATGTGAACCAAGCGAAAAATAAATGTTATAAAATAATGACACGTCTATGGCAGTAATTGTGCCCAACACTCCCCCGCCCCGCCAGAAAAACCCTACAATGGAAGAGCATAAAAAGCTTATTGATTCAGATAAATGGTAGTTTTTAGGAAAACTCTAAGACAAATCCAGAGCAAGCAGACAATATCTCAGTGAACTGTTTCCTTCTCACAAAGCTTTTTCTTCCTTTTCTCACTCTAATTCCTCAGAGTGGAAAAAACTGTGAGGCATTATTCACTGAAAATAACTGTATTCTCAGATGGAGGATTCAAAACATTGTGCAACTAGCTGTACAACTCCCAACATGGCTCTGAACTTGCAAGCCTTTGAGGTTAAGCTCAAATTGCTCTCTGAATTTTAACATCAGTTTTTAAGATGCAAAACTTTCTGAAAACTGAGATAAAGTGGAAAGAGGCAACAGAAGGATTTCAATGCAATTCCTGCTACACATTTCCTTTAAAATGGGATTTGTAAATCAGAAAATTTTCTATTTTACAAATGCAAGTTTCATGTACTCCCTTCTCCATGGGAGCAATTCAGCACTGGAATGCCCTCCCATTGTCATGCTTATTATTATATTTCTTGGTCACTTATCTAAAAAATAAATGACTTCCATTTCCTCTCCACCACCAGGACCCCACCCCCCAAATCTGCTCCAGAGGGTTTCCCAACCACCCAGAGGTTGGGGATCTGAGGGTGCACAAGGGCAGGAGGGGACAGCAGAGAATGAGGATGTTCTATTGTGCACATAGAAATGTATTTATAGTATGTATATAGACATATAGAACTAAAGTTAGAATTCTGTAAAACTGCAGCTCGCCGCATCTTCTATCAAAGGCTTCCTTGGAAAATAATTCCTCACGTAGCCAGGAGAAATGCAACATGCTGAAGATTCAGACAACTTCTCAGGACTATTTCAGTGTTCATTGCTACATAAATCTAGCATCATTCTACAGTACCAGCAATGCTAAATGAGGCAACAGTAATTATATCCTATTTCTCTGTGTAGAACACTTACATCCGAGTAGATCTCTATAGAATTGTGCTGTAATTCTCACTGAGTTCAATGGAACATACTCCTATGAAAGTAGACATGGCATGCATTTTAATTACTTACCATTTCTCTAGCCTCATTAGTGAGTTGGAAAGTATTGGGAAGAACTTCAATATTAGTGGCTCGTTCCAATTTGTCACGCCGATCTGTTGAAATGTTGAATCTAACGTGGTCACCTTCCAACAGCGTCACCTTTGATTTTGTATCTTTGTCTCCAAATGGAAGTTCTTTAGGAATCACAAAGTCTACTTTTATACGCCCAGGTAATGGGTCATTCTGATCAGAGTACAAAAGAAAGGCCATATTAGAGCTTTCCAGGATTTTACAGTTTTAAAACATCAACTGAGAGCTGAACAAGTTCCATCTTCCATTGTAGCACCCAAGGATGCCTCTTTCATTAATGATTTACCCAATTTGTTTCCCGTTACTGAATTTGCTCAGTGTCACAGACTATCAAAGTACTTTAAGACAAACATTTACAAATAAATTTCTGTACACAATAATGTAAGACATTTCCTACCTGATTTTTGTTGGGTACTTTTGGAATTACTTTGGTTACTGTTCCCTCAAAGTGTTCAATGCTGATATCTTCAAAAATAACAGTTCCTTGAGGCAAAAGTCTTACATCAGTTGCAACTTCTTTACCCTATAAGCAGAAAATTAAACCAAATAGTCAACTGGTTAAGTAGTTACAAGGACCAACAATAGGTCACACAACATACAAATCTAATGGAGATATCTAAGGAAGTTCCTGCAATGTCATGCATTTACAATTTAAGTTGGAGTTAAGAAATTTGGTCTTACATTTCTGTCTTTGATTGTGAACTCCACATCATCACCAGGCTGTAAGGCTTCTAGGTCACCTTTAAATTCGCTATAGTGAAAGAATATCTCCTTTACAACATCACCTCTTTCAATGAATCCAAAGGCTTCCTAAGAAGAAAATAGGATCGTTAAGCAAAGAGATGCTATCTTGATCTATATCCACCTAGCTGGAATAAAACGTATTTTTTTTGGTGACTAATAGTCATTAGAAAGATCTACAGCTAAAAATGTGCATATATAAAAACTTTTTAAAGGAGGAATGAGTGAATTATATAAAGCCCAATCTAATGCCTGCTATCTCAGATGCTCTCTCAGATGCAAGATCTAATGTTCAATGAGACTTCCTCCCAAGCAACCTTACATGGAAGTTCTGTCTCAAAAGTACTAGAATAAGTCTATACACCTTCTCCTCCACACCTACGTGGTTCCATAACTGTACAAGTAAATTTCAGAAAGTAGTTAAGTGTTAATTTACCTTCATGGCACAAACTACTCCTTGACACCGAGCCTGTTTCTTTTTCAAAAGCATAATGTTACGAGCACTTACAGCACCAGTACTATGGGAAAAAGTAGATGAAGGTCACATAAGGAAAATATAATTCAATGACTTATCACAATACAGCCAACTACAGAATGATTCTTAAATTCTATGAGTGACTCCAGTTGTGTTTATCTGGGGTTGCCATATTTCAAGAAGTAAAAATTCGGACACCAAAAATTGTTGTTTTTAGGGCTATCGCCTGATAGCTCCGCCGCTGCCACCAAGCCCAGGTTGCCTGAGCACATACATGCACACACACACACACAAAATTAAACCCCAAATCCAGGACATCTGCTTTAAAATGTAAATTTCCCCTCAAAAAGGACATGTCCAGGAATTCCCAGACATATTGAAACCCTAGTTTATCCCACCAGAGCAGATTGGGGTGGGGGGACTAGGAGGGATGAGTTACATGAGTTGGTGGAATACTGGGTCACCTTATATGTTTAATGTGCTAAATTCTATTCTACAAACTGGAAAGACATAAATCTTCTTTCGTTATGACCAGGAGATTTTAAGATGAAAACATCACACTGCTACAATCTCTTTACTTGAAGTACACATTCACATTTAGGTCTAAAAAAAAAAAAAAAAAAGGCAAGTTTCCTATTAGATAGCTGTACTGCAGATTATCCATTTGTCTGTGAAAGAAAAAGCCAAACTGACTAGCAATTTTAATAACCACTCAAAAACAAAGCTTCTTCAGAAACTTGATCTGAATGGCCTTTGCAAAGTTTGCTAAGTATACTTCAACTCAAGTAGTAACACTAGTTTCTGGAGAACTTTACTACCTTAGAGCCAACATGGATTCAGTCATTACAATGTATCTACTTACTGTTTATTTGTATCAATAATGAAGTTAATTTTATCTCCGGTTTCCAGCTGTACATTTCCTTCAACATCTTCTGGGGTGTAAGTTAAGTAGAACACTTCCTGTGAATTAAAATTTGATATCATTAATATTTTGCTATGAGTAGAGAAATTTATAAAGTCCTGGTTAGTTTAAACTTCTGAGTTTCAGAACTTGGGAAGTGTGCAGAATATCTGATGTTTTATTAGCATTTTATGAAACTAAAAAATAGTCACAGTGAAGACATTAGTAAACAGTTAACTTTTCTGCTTCATTTTAACTAGCCATATAATTCTAGACTGAAGTTGTGAAAATATTTCAGAATTACAGTCAAAACATGAAGTCAGATGTTTTCTATTTCAATAAATAAGTTTTTAGCAATTTAAATTTTAACTTTTTAAAGCAAGTACAGTTTTTTCACTGTCTACTCTGGCAAGTATTTTAGTTTAAATCATATTGGAGGATCAGTCAAAAAGTTTAAGTAAATACATAAGTTTTACCCCATTACGTTCGTAGCATACACTCCCTGTTGGACTCTGACCCGGGGCAGCTGGAGACTTACTCTCTAAGTTGTGAGGAACAGCACACACAACCTACCAGTCAAAAAAAAATCCATTGCTAATTATTTCCAGAGGCAGCATTATGCATCAGACTGTTAGTTTTCTATAATACACTTGGGGATGCACTTTACAGGTAACCCACAACAGTATGCCATGCTGCAAAGCTTATATCTTACAGTACTTTTGTTAACTGTAAGAATTGTTCTTGGTTAGGTAAAACCCCAATTTTTACGCGCTTGCCAAAACAAGTGGAAAAAATTAAATTTGAGAAAAATATTTCTATGCAACCAAGGAGAGGCATGCTACACTCAACTCTGCCCTTGTTTGTCTGACCACAGCAGATGCAAATCGCATGCATGGAAAAAGCTTATCATAGCCACTAACTTGTCCATTTATTCGCTCTTCAGGTAATGTTTCTGTTTTAATCTTCACCAGTTTAATAGCAATCGGTTTTCCAGTTCGCCGGTCAGAAGATACTTCAAATTCAACATCATCTGTAAAGCAATTGAAATTTTATCAATGACACAGGACCGGTCTAGTAACACTTAACAGGAATAATTCACAAGCACAGCTTTACCTTTCCTCAGGCAATCCTGTCTCCAATACTACACAGCCTCAAAAGTAGTCTTAAATTTGCATGCAAATTTAAGACGGCTTTTGAGGCTGTGTAGTATTGGAGACGGGGAGGATTGCCTGAGGATAGAACTCTCGAAAACTACAAAAAAGCCCAATGAGTTGCTTGCATGTAAATGGTTCCCCTGGATCTCAGTCAGTGGCATTTATCTTGCACATGCATGCTAAGATCAAAATAACAATTTAAAACATGACTGCATTCTCCTCGGTCAGTCAATCTGGCTCATGAACTCAGAGTGGGCAAAATGAGAGGCTCTTTCTGTACAGCATTCACAGCCCATTCTTCTAGTCCACTGGTTTCACAACTTTATGATACCGGAGGTATTTTCCACCACGTTTCTTCATCTACCAAAACAACTCTAAGTGTTATAAAAGGCTAAAGCAAATTCTAGGGTCCCCAAAGGCATCTAGGTGGCCACTGTCAGAGGAGAAGAAGAATTTATTAAATATGCCTTTGGTCTGATCCAGCAGGGCTCTTGTATTTTTAGGGCCATAATTACCTTGTGAGGGCACACAGATTGGGCCTCACTGTTGCTCTACCTTAAGGATACTGAATCTCTGCCCCTCTCTTATGTTGGATATCAACTCCCATCAGCCCCAGCCAGCTTGGCCAATGGTAATGGGTTCTGCGAATTGTAGCTCAGTCAGACCTTGAGCGCCACAGGTGTTCCAGCCCTGCCAGAGAGAAACTGAGTGCATTCTAGAACACACACAACTGCCTCCTGTAGCTGCACAGTGCAATGGAAAATTTATTTATTTTACATAATTTGTATCACCCTCTTCCTTTCTGAGATCAGAGCAGTGTGCACTAAAAACCAATAGAAAACAGTAAAACTCACAGCAGCCCAAGCAAGAGCACAAATGTCTGATAAAACTTTTCTATTTAAACTATCCTCCTAAAGACAGGCAGTTAAGTGTTGCCTGAGAGACAGAATTTTAGAGGTGGTGGTCATCCCAGAAATGGCCCTCAAGGACTATCACTTTTTGAAATTGTTGAAGGGTCAGTGAGAAGGGCCTCTGTGAACAACCTCAGTTCTTGGGCAGGATTATACAGAAGATAGTGGCCTTTATTATAGCCTGGCTCCAAACCATTTAGGGCTTTAGAAGTTAAAAACAGCACTTAACTGTACACAGGAAATAAATAGTCTGGCCATGTAGTTAGTAAATAAGGGGATTAACATGAGCCCTACATCCCACCCTGATAGCAGTCTGTAGTGGTGAGCAAACTTATCAGCCATTCTACTGAAGAACAAGGAAGAGCTTCCCAGAACACAGTTTGGGAAACCAGTTTCTACGATACTCTACTCAATGTATCTTCATCATAGAAGCATCCATATACAGCGGAACCTCGGGTTAAGTACTTCATTCGTTCAGGAGGTCCGTACTTAACCTGAAACTGTTCTTAACCTGAAGCACCACTTTAGCTAATGGGGCCTCCTGCTGCCGCCACACCACCGGAGCACAATTTCTGTTCTCATCCTGAAGCAAAGTTCTTAACCTGAAGCACTATTTCTGGGTTAGCGGAGTCTGTAACCTGAAGCGTATGTAACCTGAAGCGTATGTAACCCAAAGCACCACTGTAGTTAAGCCTATCTATCTATCTATCATTTATTTATGACATTGCTATATTACTTATTTGCATTTCTAAGCAGTGTACATAAAAACAATCCACAGAAAATGGGAAACTAAAACAAAAAATTATCATAAATTGAAACACAAGGCCTCACTTTGGCTCTCTCAACTAATGGTTGGTTTAACTACTATTGACTAGGCAGGCACATCTCTAGTGTTAAGAGGTGCTAATCCTCATCACACATGTAAAGAGCCTCAGTTATGAACCCAGAGAATTCCACCAGATGAATTACCTCCCACTTTAAGCTCCTGTAGGTTGCCATTATACTGTGAACAGTGGAAGAACAGTCTAGCTTGCCGTTCTGAACACTGAATGAATCCATAGGAGGTCAGCAGTTTTTCAATAACCCCAGTTTCACGCAGTCCTGCAGAAGTACCATTGGGGTACCCGTTGTGTCCATTGTTATGGAGAAGGTTTGGATCAAAGCTCATCTGAAAGCAAAAGATAACTTGTGAAATCCTCCAAAAGCAATTCCCATCACCTTTCATACTTAAGGGAACACAGAACACATATTGTGCATTAAAGAGCATCAGATAAGCAAGCAAGTTTCTGGCAGCTAAGGCACAGCTTGTGTACACTATTTGTCTAGCTGAGATTCATCAGTAACTAAACCACATTTACCTTGTGGGATTTATCTATATGCGGTTAATATAGCATTATATTTTCCCATTATATACAGAATAAAGTTAATACTTTATTCAAAATTAGTCATTAGTATAAACTTGCCTTTGCCAAAGAAGGCTACCAAGAAAGCAAAAACAAAAGCTTGCTAATCTCAAGGCAATTTCCATTAGCACCTACTCTACCCTTGTTGAACTGGAGGCCTAATATCTTATGAACTTTCATAATTGTTTGCTGTACTCATTCAGCTTAAATGCTCCTTCTCTATCCATAAATACATTGGTTAATGCCAGAAAACAGAGAAAACTGCCCTACTGAATTCTCATTAATCTTCTAGAAACATAGATATAAATATACTTTAAAAACAATTTTGCTATCTTAAGTTAAATCAAACCAAATCCAGAGATAAGTTAGTATTAGGGTATCATTTAACTTTTGCTGTTAGAAGAATCAGTGAACATATCATGCAAGTCAAAGGGCTCAAGGCAAGAAATTGCCAAAATCATGCATTTTGAGACCATATATTTTACAGATATGTTGCAGTTTCCTGTGTATCTGTTTAAGAAAGCAAACCTAAAATTCCTGCAACTCCAAGGAGCCATTAAGTGCACAAAAGTTTCAAGTGTAAGAAGCTCTAAACACAATAGTCCAACAGCACAGTTATAACCAAACAGATCCTTACTCATTATGCTGGTAATAATGCCATTTGCTGTCATCATTATTAATCAGAGTTGACCTACCCACCAAGGACAATGCCAGATTCTAAGCCCACATATAGCTTTTGGAGATGCATGTGGGCAATCCTCCTATGGACAATTACTTAGGAGCAAGGTCCACTGAACTCAGTGGGATTTCTGAGTATAGGATTGGGCTGAAAGAGACTTTGGTTTTTTGTCAACTAGTACAGGCACTAAGATAACATTATGAAATACAGAATAGTGGTCATTTCTCTTGTACACATGCCAACCAAAAAGCACTAAGATATACTGCAACTCATTTTTTGGCAACATAAGATGCAACAACTCCCTACTTAGAAATTAATGCATCTGGAGAAGGTGCTTGCTATAAACTGTTTCCTATTACAAGTGTATCAAGTGGAATTTATATTATCTATGCCATCATTCTTTCGAAGATTTAGGAAAATAAATCTAAGTGGGCAAGATACATTCAATCAACTTATCAGAAAGAATAAAATGAAGTTGCAACACATACACACACATGACCAAGCTTTCATTAAGTTTCTGAAACAGATACAGGAAAGCACCTTTTAAGAACCCAGCAAGATTTCCAGCTGGTTCAAGTGGAATTTTATCCTTTAACCTGTTGAGGAGATTTAATATCAGTGAAGTTAGAAGTGAGAACATATACAGAGATGAGTTAACTGCAAAGGATCCCCATGCTAAGATTCCATGTCTGTCAAGTTGCCCTGACTTACAGATCTCTGATAAAGAGGGGTCCTCTTCTGTTTTTTAGACCCGGATGAAGTAGAAGATGAAGAGAAAGGTAAAGGATGAGAAGGAGGGGGAGCTGCAGGAGGGGGGAGAGGATCTGATGACACAGTATAATGGTTCTCCATCTCATACAGCTGTGATAACATAGTACACAGTATAACTAGTCAATAGTTAGCACATCTTTAAACACATCCAAGTAATTATCAAATTCCATTTCTCAAGAGAGCTGGAAGTCGAAAGCAATCAATCCAAATTTCTTTTTTAAAAATAGGATTACAGTATAAATAGTATTAGCAAGCACTATTTCTAGGTCAATTCCTCTCCAACAATGTTCTGATTTGCTCATACTACCAGAACTCTGACCAGCTCTTACACGAAAGTACTCACAAGGGAGAAGTGTCATTTGAAATAACTGAGTAATGGATTGAGCTAAGAGTTGGAACATGTTGCATGTTCTTGCACTGCAGCAAACAGTATGTCCAGATAGAATTATAATAGCATTTTATATTTTCCCATTTGAAAGGGATAGCAGAAGAACTGGCACTATTAATGAGACACAGAAAAACTGCTTGTTACATAGGTTCTAGAGTACATTCACACAGTAACAATTCAAAAACTGGAATTTTACACAGATAACGCTATGTTATCTGTGTTCATTAACCCTAAGGGTTCAGGCGAAGTCTTTCTTTCCTTCTCATGATTTGGAGAAGAGAGACTAGTACCTGAACTTCAAGTAATGAGCACTTCAAAACTGGTCATTAACTAAATTTAGGACACCAGGAACATTGGCAGCAAGATAACAGCTGGTCTCAGTTCTCCTCAACCTTTATTTAATAAATTTAAGCAAACATCAACTGTATTGCACAGAGATGAACTGAAGTGAAATTGCTCCAGCAACAATTTACGGCCTCTATACTACAGAGCATGTTGCACCAGTATTGTATTCATGAACAGTTGCTGGTTTACTGTTTACTATGTCAAATCCATAATGCAGGAAAGAAATTCCTACACTGATGTACAGTAGCAGTCATTTTCAGGGTTTTTAGGGCAATGAACAAGAGATTTTAGAAGCTTTTTTTCCTGGATTATTTTCTTATTTTAAGAATATTATTTGCCTTATAAAGTATCAGAATATTAGTCCATCTAGTTCAGTGCTACTGATCAGCAGCTGCTGAATGTTATTTAAAACAAGGTCTTACTCAGCCCTGTTGAAAGGGCTTTTTAACTGAAACTGCCAGAGATTGAGCCTGGGACCTTGTATATGGGAAAGTATGTGCTCTAGCACTGTGCTATGGCCCTTTTCTGGGCTGCACTTATAATTCCATTTCAGCAGCCCTCAATTATTTTGAAATACGATCTTGAGGCTTGAGAATTTTGCCTAATTATGCTTTATGGCATCACAACTACTTTTCCATTTCATTATTGAGTAATAAACAAGTCTTTAGAGGATTGAAGAGAGCCCCTTCCCCAGCATATAACTATGCTAGACATGAGAACAAACACATTGTCTCTCAAGGACATAAACTTTTAAACTTAGTAGTTCGCTGCCAATCTTACAGGCTTTTGGGGAGAACCCCTGAACAATTTCCATGCTAGTAAAGGCTGAGGAAGGACATGTTTCAACTAGCTAGCTATCAACCGTATTCCAGATAGACGTGGAGTTGTCACAGACAAAATTTGGCAGATGCATACTCTGCTCATTTTCAAAAAGGCTCAAAATTTGAATCGGCTGCCTTTGGCCATTTGAAGGAAGCTTTGGATCTCTCTGTTTTGGGGTTTTCCAGAGTAATAACAAAAGAAACCCAAAATTATCTGAGTATTAGGGTAGTTTTGATTTTAAACAGCTGGAGAGGTAACCAATTGCCCTGAAACAGGAACTAGGCCTGGTACAATGACCAATGAAAAGAATGGTTGGGAATGAGGGGTGAGTGTGAAATGATTTTCAAACTGAAACTGTCAAATTAAGAGTGTTTTAGCCTGCTCACTGCACTTTGGCAGGGTTATAGGATGCTTTGTTTAATAAGAGGTTCCAAAATGAGCAGACGTTTCTGCTAGTAATCTGCAAACTGGCCACATTTTTTTTTTTTTTTTGCTCAAAGGAGGTTGTTGCATCACACCATCTGAGCTAGCTTGGCTTTACCCTTAAGAATATTGCTAGTATGGCAAAAGAACTTACTGATTGGCCATAAGGTGATAAATTCAGTCCGACTGGAGATGCATTGCCCAGGTTGGCACTAACGTATGCAGTAGGGGGAGAAGACGGCATGGAAAATTCAACAAATTCTTTCCAGGTGCTTGCCATATTTTTACGCCTGTTTCAACTTAATTTTATAATGCTGCATATAACAAAATCAAACAAGACAACCTTGTCAATGTATATCTGCCACTTATCCAGTGTCATAAAAAGCTGCCATTCTGGCAGCCTCCTAACATATTAAGACAAGAAGGGATTGATGTGCTAGTTAAGGAAGCATTTAATAGCTTTATTTTACCTCAAGAGGGGTTCTGAAATGGAGAGCAGAAGGTGGATGCTAACTGAACTCATGGTTACTATTAATTCAGCTGTCCTTATAGCAGACAATTAACATTTAAACCTATCAGCTTATGAAATGGAGACTCACTGACCGATACTAGTAATTGGGAGAAGGATATGGAGAAAGTTTGAGATCCAGACTTATAGCATTAGAGTAAACTGATTTCAAAAGGGAGAAACTGGAAAATAGTAGCAGAAAGCTTAATGAAATAGCTACAATGATAAGATTGCATTCCACAGTTAGCTCAGCAAATATAACCAAATGGCAATACTGATGAACTCGAATCATTTAAAAACATAAGCACCACAGCCAGATGTTAGCTCTGCTTTTGATATTCTGACCAAATGAAGGCAGTCAGGATTTAAATAAAAGCATTATTTAAACTCATGTCGAACAGTAGTGTTAATTCCAGTATCTATTACTGTTTTAACGAGTACATGCACCAACCTCGCAGTGATATTCTAATATTGCACTTTCAGTAGTATTCGCGAATTCTTCGTTTCAGCACACGTTTCAAAGTTTGAAGATTGCTATTGTTAAAAAAAAGAGATAGCAAGAGACAAGTGATCTATCAAGCTAATAAGGAATAACTGGTGCTGCACTGGGCAGTTTCAGCACAGCACTGAAGAAAACAAAGACTACTAGCAGCGTTGGGACGTGCTCTTTTGAAGCTGTTGAGTAGGCACAAACTTCTTGTTTCAGATCAAGTGTTGTGTCTTCAGTGTAAATTTTACTCTTCTTTGGTCTTGTTTTGTTGTTACGATGTGATGTGTTCCTTTCCTGATCTGAACTTGAAGCAGCAGTTTCAGGTGGTAAATTCTGTTCTGTTACACTTCATACTGGAGAGAAAACAAATAAGAAGTCTATTATGCCACAACTTTTAGACATTTTGGACACTTAACAGATGTGATCCCATCCTTCTGAGCAGATCTTTCTCACAACTCCAATGTTTTACTAATGCTTGAAAAAAGCTTCTACCTTTTTACTAAGCTCAAATCTTAAATTGCACTGAACATAACATCTGGTTAGAATCTCAGAAATTACTAGTAAATTCTAATGCTTATATACTGATCAGGCCTTCTTAACCAGTTTCAATACGTTTATAAGCATGTATTTGAGTCATGAACATTTTCACAACTAGAATATAAACTCCTGTTGCTTCAGGAACAGAGATCAGAGACGAACACAAATCACCACAGATATGCAAAAGCAAATGTGAAATGTCTATTTCTTTCCAAAATGAACTTTTACTTGCTTTCTAGGAAAGCAGTATGGTAATCTTAAAATGTTGATATTATCATGCTCTAACATAACAGTACAATAATTTGTAATATTTAAAGCTATTATATAATATCAACAACAAGCATAACTACGCAGGTAGCACAACAAAAATTTGCTGTAAGCTGCTTGTCCAAACCAATCCCTGCAGTTTATCTGGGCCAATACCAAAGAACACTGCTAAAAGATTTAAGAGTTGAAACATGCAAGTATATTTTTGTTTTGTTTTTCATCCTGAGCCTGACAGTTATAGCAGAAGACAAATGCAAAAGTTACATTTTAAGTTGTGTATTGAATTTGTTTCCAAACCCAATGCACTAGGAAGAAACAGTACATTCACACACACACACACACACACACACACACACGCACACTTGCCTGGGTGCTAAGAATCTCAAGTGAACACCTTCTCTCGGTTCCATCAACATGGTTGGTGGAGACACAAGAGAGCCTTTTCTGAGCCTGCTCCCATATTATGGGATTCCCACCCAAGAGAAGTTAGACTGGCTTCCTCTTCCGCTGGCAGGCGGAAACAGGACTTTGAAAACTAAGGTGCAGCCAATACTGACCACTGGGCCACTGCCATGGCAAACTGTATTTTACTGCTGGTTTTAATTAGTTTTTTTAAAAAACCAAACCAAACCACACAATTTTTAATTGGTTTTTAAACAAATACAATAACCATTAAACACTTATCCAGCAGTACATCTATTAGTGTTTGTTTCATTCATTGTCTTCATTGTCTCTAGGCATATGTTTTGGTGTATTTTAATTATGGTTTTTAACTAGCTTTTATTACTTTGTCTTTTATAATACACTAATAATAAATAATCAACAGTATCTATGTAACGTATTTTCTCATTAATGAAGGGGCTACATATTTCTTTTCCTATATGATAGAGTCAGGATGATGCAGTAACGGATAGATAAATCTGACCCTAGTGCTAATTTTTTTCAGCATCCAAACTTCACTGGACATGGAATGCAGAATGATGCTGTGCAACAGCTGAGCCAGTTAACATAAAGGGAAGGATAGTGAAAAAGGATTGTGATCTTGAGAGGGGAATGAGCAGGAAGAGCTAAACATGAGTAAATCGTTTTTTGTTTTTTTTAAAAAAAACCCACATCTTTGTTTTTATACTTCTGTAGTCTTTCCTAACCCACAATGTTTTGGGGAAAGACAACATATTACGGAGGAAAGACAACATCTCTTGAATAGTAAGTGTTTCCATATATTATTGCTGGTGTACAGTTAGAGTTAAAAACAGTCCAAGAAACTTAGTAAGACAAAAAAGGAACATCCCAAATCTCTCCTAGCCAATCAAAGTAGGAAGGTCAGCATGCAGGATAAGAAAATTGAACATTTTTGTAAGAACAGAACCAGGTTAGCTTAGCTGGTGTAATCTAGAATGCTGTTATGCTGTACTACTAAGCACCTCCTTGAAATTAAATTTGACTAAAACAAAGTTGTTACTTCAACATAAGCATGCTTAAGAGTGCCTATTCCACTGAATGTAGTCTTAATTCCTATGCATATTTTACACAGAACTCCCAAGCTCAGAGGGGCTTGCTTCTAAATCAGTTGAAACCTAACTACTCCCTGTACTTGGTGGCAAAATATGTTGATCCTCCCATGTTGTGAAGCATTGGACTGTAGTTCAGTGAAATCAGTAGTGTGTATGTCTGTGCTTTAAATTCTTTACTTTTCAGCTCAGCTGCTATAAATACACCTCCCAATGGCAAACACCCAGTGCAGCTGCCAAGCCTCCAATGCAGCAGACTCTGGGATAACACATAAATCCACAAAGGATTAGCTCAAGTTAGGCACAGTAAAAAGCAAGTTCAATTGTATTCCCCCCTTATGACTTAAGTGATCTTTGTGGGGTTTTTTTGTACTTTGTTGACACGAGTCAAGTTTTCTGTACATTGTCTACACAGCTGATGTAAGCTGTGGCAGCCATATTTAGATTGCAACACTAACAAGGCATTGCTACATGTTTCCAGAGACATCTACCAAAGAGTTTTGTCTTTGAAAACAGTGTTTGGTATCAGCTAAATAGAATATTGGTAATCAAGATCAGAAGAATCCACATGCAATTAAGAGATAGCAGTAATTAAAAGAAATTATACAGGAGGCTGAATGCAATCCTAAACATAATTTTTCAGTGCAAATCCTATTGAACAGACATGTATGGGTTTGAGCTGTAACCATGCATATATACTTAGGATAAAGGACCACCAAATTCAGTGGGTTTACTCCCAAGAGTGTGTATATATATGCACACACACAGGAGTGCACTGCAATTCAATATCGCTTTTATTAAATCAGTATTGTTATATAGCCCTTTTCCACTGAGTAAATCAGCAAATAGTCATCGTTTGGAGACAAAGTCACCAGCAAATCAAAGGCATCAATAGAATTAAGAAGGCTTTATTCTTAAATGGGGCTTACGGATCATACTGCACCCATATTTAATGCTTATAACCTAAAGGGCGAATATGCTGGTTAGGCAGTATGTATTAATAATTGAAGAAAGCCTCAAAATATTGCTCTGAGATATGAATGCACGATTGCAATGCCTTTATAGTTTTATATTGCAGCAAATGAATTGAATTGCCTAGTTGTAGGGTTAGCACTCAAAACGGACTTCTGACGACCGCAGAGCGGTGCCAGACAATCGTCTGTTTCCTCAGCTTCGCCCACAGGAGCGAAAGGAGCTACGGGTGGCCATTCCACCCTGTGCCGCAGCATCACATTAAAGAAAGCCACAGCACATGGCACTGAGGCAGCAAGATGGTGGCTCCTACTACTGAGGGGCGATCTAACGCTTGCGGGGCGGGGGTCCGCATCCGAAAAGGAAAGGATGCGGAAACCCAAAGCCCCAGCCCTGCTGCGCCTGGGGGCGAGCCAAGGCCGGAATCCAGCCCTGGGCGCCCCTCCGGCCGGTTACACCGACGGGCACGTTCTTCCCCTCAGGCGCCTGGGGCGTGTCCACTATCTGCCCCTCTCTCGAGGCTGGGGCGCGGTGGGGGTAAAGCGAGGGAGAGAAGGAAAATGGCGACCGCTCCCCCTCACACAAAGGAAGATTGACCTCCTCTTCCCCTCCCCGCACCCGCACGCTGCATGCCGGGAGAGGTAGTTCCCGTCTCCCACTCCGCTCCGCCGAAGACGAGGTGCCAGGACTCCACCCCCCAGAAGGCCCAGTGGCCGCGCAGCTTACAGGCGCCGCGCCGGGAGTTGGAGTGCTTTCCATCGCCGCGGCCGCCCAGAGCACCGCGCCCCTAAACTCCAAGCCCCAGCGGCCCCTGCGAACGAAGGCCAGTCGCGCGGTGCACATTGGGAGCCGTAGTGATGTCGGGGTTCGGGCCCACCAGTCCGCTCCCTTTCCCTCCCTCTCTTTAGGGCCCTGCCTGGAGACAAACGGAAGCTGGGGAGAGAAGAGAGCGAGGGAGCCCGCTCGGCCCAGCAGGGTTCCCTTTCTCTCGCTTCTCCCTCCCTTCCCGCCCCCCCCCCGCCTCTTTGCGCCCGTCTGTCAAACGAGCAGGGCGCACGGCGGGTGGGGGAGGGGTTCCCCCCGCGCTAGACCGTTGGTCCCTGGGACAGAGTGACAGGCGACATTCCAAGCCCCCTCGGCTCTCCCTGCCCGCCACCGTCAAGGTCGCGCCGAGCGGGCAGAGGAGGCTGCCGGCCTCCCGGCAGGGACAACCCCACTTACCCCAACAGCTCAGCGCCCCCGCTCCAGCGCCGCCATGAGCAGCACGGCACAGCACGTAGGAATAAATCCCGGCTTCTCGCGAGACTCGAGGGCAGAGAGGAGGGCGGTTCCGCGCGTGCGCAGCAAGGCCGGGCGGGGGGGTGGAAGCGGGAGCTCAGGCTCTAAGGGAGGCTTCGGGATAAGTAGCCGCTCAAAAGCGCATGCGCGCCTTTGCTCTCTGTTTACTTATTGGCCGCCTTTCAGGGCAGCTGCTGCTTAAAGGGGCGCCGTGCGGTATTGAGATGCACGAATTGCATCTTTATTGCAAAATGTGAAAAGATGGGTGAAATGTGTAACAAAGGTCATGAAAACCATGAGCCCGGCAAACGGAAGGCATCTAATCAAACCAGCAGAATGACACAATAACATTGCAAACCCTCCGCTGAAGGATGTGAACTGTCCAGCTGTTTTGCAGCAGGGACGGAAAACCTGTGACCCTCCAGATGTTGCTCGACTGGACTCCCAATTGTCACCATCCCTCACGCAAGAGCCGGTTGGATCAGGCCAGCAGCCCGTCTAGCCCAGCAACCTGTTCCAATATTGGCCAACCAGATGCCTATGGCTATTAGCCCCTGTGCTAGGATGCCCAATGTCTGTAGGCATATGGTTGGCTGCTAGCACCACCTACCCCACCCCACCCCACCGCATAATTTCACATGCCTGCAATGCAGGCAGTTTCCAGGCCACAGTCTACGACTACTACTATTTATTTTCTTGCATGCCTCTTGTACTTCTAAGCAGCTGCACAACAGACAGGAGATTCAGCAGGGGAAGCTATACCCATCTCCATGCAGGAATAAGCTTCACCTGTTAACCATCTTGTCCTTTCCCTCAGCCAGCCCTGCATCTACTTCATTTCCCTCACGTAAGATGGGTAGATGTGTCCAATTCAGAATGATGTGTAGGGATTTGTAGCCTAAGGCACTGGGAATTACCTTGCATTGGCAACCATAACTATTGTCAGCTTTCCTAGTTTGGCATAGTGTGCTTTTCCACACCTCTTATCCCTCCGTTACTCTTATTTTTCCTGGAAGTAAGAAGCATTGATAGGGCAGGTTGAGCAGTCTAAACTAAGCTATTTCAGCTGCAGACTAATGTGAAGAGTCAAAGCAGCTTGTGTAATAACCTGTAAGCAGAGAGTCTTATTAACACAGAGGAATAGCTGCTTGAGCATGCCCTAAGGCCCCTGCAAAAATACTTGGGGCTAGAAAAGGGGAATGGCAGAGGGAGAATTAACAATGCTTTATGCAGAGGAAGCAAAAGGCACATGAACGGGGTGGCTGCAAGAAAAATGAACGGAGACAAGAAGACAGGGAACAAAGGATTTATAATGTTTCACAGGGCTATCATTTCCTCCTCTAATACATTTTAAATCCCCCTTTGTTCACCACCACAAATATCTCAAGGTTCATGCTGGAAACATCCTTGCACTTTAGGAGCTGCCTATTGGCTCCACCTTTTTAGTTCTAGCTTACTGAATGGCTGGCTCCATTTACAATAAGAGTATCTGTAGAACTACCTGCAACATGGGAAACTGCCTTATACTGAGTCAGACCATTGGCCCATCTAGTTCAGTGCTGTCTACCTTGATTGGCATCAGCTCTCCTGGGTTTCAGGCAGGGACCTCAGCCCCACCTGGAAATTGAACCAGGGACCTTCTGCATGCAAAGCAGATGCTCTATCTGAGCTACAGCTGACCCCCAAATTGGAATTGCAGCTTCCTACACCTTTGACCACCAAGAAGCCTCCAGTTCCCTTTTCTATAAAACACAAACAAATTGGGTCCTCTGTGCAAGGTGTCACATAGTAGTCTCAGTCTCTCTCTCTCTCTCTCTCTCTCTCTCACTCACTCACACACACACACACACACCTATCATCTCCCACACAACAGCAACATTGCATGGTACACCACTTTGCTTGGAAGTAGGGTAAATAAACCAAGGCTAGTCAGACTAGTTTAGCCTGTTGCATTGGATTATAATTGCAACTCCATAATAGTAATTACTATGTATCAGCAAAATATGGTATGCAACTTCCTTAACTGGATTTAGGAGCGCACATAAATTACTTTTTGTGACAGCTATGCAGGATATTGGCATGCCATATCTAGCAACAGTGGCTGTTGACATAACCCTGATTGTGTCAGTGAATTACCTTGAAGCAGGTTGGGATGCCCTGTCCTTATTGACTCAAAAGCAGTGCTTTTAGTGAACCAACCAGAGGCTTCGACTCCAGTCCCAACATGCACACACAGAAGGTATTTCTGCACACTCATGATTCCCCCCTCTGCAGATTCCCCCCTCTGCAAATGTAGTCTCTCCACACCCTCCAAAGCCACTGAATCGTTCTCCAACCTTCAGGAGATAATTTTTAAGGGTGTATGGTGTTGTTGCAATGAAGAGTGCAAACAAGGCCCCCTTCTATGAGCCAAAGCAACCTCACTCTACTTTTAGGTCCAAACCATTATGAGCATCACTATAAAATTAGGTGCAATATTGGGCTGGTAACTGAATGCCTATTTTCTAAAACAAAGGTGTTATTTTATTCTTGCAGTGTCTGTTAACTGCAAAGCAATTTTCAGCTAGAGGCACACTTACGAAAAATGTAGACAAACTTGATTCTTGATTTGTGGGAGGTAGGAAGCCACAGATTATTTGCAAAACATGACTTATAGGAAAAGGCTGATAAACAAAGGAAGCACATTTGTACATATAAGAGGCAAGGATAATTTTACTCAGTGGCCACCTGAAAGAAACTTGTTTCTGTTTGAAAAATACTGAACATTCTACTTTGTCAGGTTCTCTCTCCCTTGTAATTTCAGCCAGTGCCTAGCAGGATAGCAGAAAGCTGCTAGAGGAAGCCAAATATTATCACAAACTGTTGTGTTTGCAAGTTAGAATTAAATGCCTAACCAAATTGCTCTCTTAGATAGATAGATAGACAGATAGATAGATAGATAGATAGATAGATAGATAGATATCTCCACATTCAATTCATTATGGCCCAAAGTAATTTTCTTGAAGGGCAAAGGTGCAGGTTACCTTGTTTTCCATTGGCTACATCTCCAATTAAACTACAGATGGTGAAGGAATCATGATCAGGTGTGAACCAGACAATATTTTTACTCTCCAAAGGATACAATATCTGATGTATTTTCCATGTCATGGATCTCTCTTTGGTGGACTAGGGAGGACTGACTGGCAGTTTCTCTACACAGATTCTATTGTTTACCTTTACCTTACCTACTGGCAAGTGAAGGCATTTCCATCTCCTGTTGCTAATACTGACTGACATTTACACTTTTGATTGTGTTGTTTTAGCCCAGGGAAGAACTTCAGGCCAAGCTCCTTTATCTGGGCCTCGAAACTCTCCCCAAGACACACCCCTCCCTGGCCCTGCTTCACTCTGCATTGGTTTCTGCCCATAGGGAATGCGTTCTTACACCTCTGTCCTAAGTCCAGATAAGTACGTGTGCATTTAGAAACTAGCTGACTGTGACCCTTTGTAACATTTACCTCCATCCATCCACTTTTCCTTCCAGACCCGTTCACTCACACACAAGCCCCAAAATGTTGCCCAAAAGGATATGATGCCATTTGGCTAAAAACGGTTTCCCAACCTTGCTTTACTCAAAGACCCAAATTAAATAAAAACAATTCATTTATTTGGAGCATTTGTACTCCACTCTTCAGCTAAAAATGTTCACAGAGTGGCTTACATATAATCAATGAAAACAAGGCAGACTTTGCCTGCAGGCTTACCATCTCAAAACACAAGGGGCAAGGGAGAAAAGACCAAAAAGCAACTCAGGTGCCAATTATTAAAGATTAGTTTTCACAATGACCAGCTGGCCTAGAAACAGCTCAGAGGCAGGAGGCACCTGATGGAGCTGGTCTTTTGGCTGGTTGATGGAATGAGCCCTGCTTCCTAACTCTCCCACTGTGGCAGCCTGATGGAATGGCTGCTGCCTGGTGGTAGTTGAGGGAGAGGAGGCCTAATAGAGTAGACATGTATAGGATTGTACTGTTGCAGTGGTAACAGCTTGAATTGTACTTTTAACTTACTGTATTTCATATTGTGTGTCCTAGACTATATTTTAGAGAAAAGCTAATTACTAATTAGGTTTGAAAACAGGCTCGCTTTTGTCATTCTCATGTATGAAGGAGAATGTGTACATTTTGTTTCAGTCAATGACTGAAATAAATCTTGGTTTTACAAAGTTAAACATAGGCATTTATGAAATTCTTAAAGGTTTAATTGGTTTGATAAACATGGTTGCACTAGACACCTATTTATAGCCAGCATATGCCAATTTCAGTTCCCTTTACTCAGCCTAATTTGCAGATAAATACAGAACGTAACTTGCAATGGTCCAAGTGGTTAATCAGCAAACAATGGTACTGGCCAATGGTAAAGTAAGTCCATAAATTATCCACGGTACAAAAAGTGCCACAACATATAAAATTGCCTCAAAACATTTATTTCAGGAAAATGAACAAATATACATATTTAATACCTGAGAGGTAAAGACAAGATTGAATTCACTGATCAGAGCAGGCAGATAAGATGGCAAACAATAGCACAACAGCTCTGTAACTCACTTACGTACATTGTAACATCCCTCAAGGGTATTTACAAAATAATCCAGAATCTATGCACGGACTGAGCACATGTTGCCGCTCATAACAAGAGCCTGTTTGATTCTGAAGGTGGCACTGATGGCATATATTTAAGGCATAACACTGCAAAGTGATGATATACAGGTGAATCTGTCCCGCTGATTAGGTTATGTTTGCATAATGCACAAAAGCAGCAGCTCTTTTATCAGCTCAGTCTTCAAAGTAAAACTGACTGGTAAGGATTTAAAAACACCAAAAGATGAATTTGAAGAATAAACCCGGCTCTCATCTCCACCACACTGATGGGGAAAGATGATAAACATGGAGAAAGGACATGTGCCGCAAGCTCAAGTCAACACTGAGCAATTGATCCTACTCTGAAACTTACCTGTAGAAAGCAGAAACACTGAAATATCTTCTTTCCCATTCATTATGGTTTACAACACCTTAGCAATAGGCAATATGCTGTACAATATGCTGGAAGCATGCTATGGGACAAATACATTTATACACATGTGACCACACAGGCTAGACATGTCTCCAGTTCTAGCTCCACAATCACAAGCACAATGTTGAGACAGTCATAGAATCTATCAGGTATGAGGATGTGAGAGTCTGCAAGCGAGCAGCTAAGAAGAACACACAATAAACTGCAGAACACTATAAATGAAGACAGGACTTGGCTAGGTTCCTATACAATCACTTTATAATTTATTTGTCTTCAAGTCCGTTTGGTGAATGCTTTCCTTAACTACTCAGCATGAAGACAAGATCTTCAATAAAGTACACAAACAAGATTCCATGCAGCACCCATCTGAAGTCTCAAGTAGAAGAAAAGGGGGGAAATCTAGAAACAGCAGCATTTTACTATCAATACCTCGCAAAGAGTAAATTTTGAAATACTTAGCATGAAGTTCCAAAGGATGCTGCTTTTGGAAGAGTCATCATTCTAGATCATTTCAGTACTATGTAAACATGAATAGATGGGGCATGATTTCTTCCCCATGCAAGAGCAATGCCTGCACACAGAGGAGTCTCCAAGGGATTTAACAGATATCTTGCCCCCTGACCCTCAACAAGCAATTACAAGGAATTTGAGGTCTGTACATGCCAGCTCTGCTCAGTGAAGGAACATGACCTCAGATTCCTTGAGTTGGGGAGGGAGAGGGAAAAGAGGAATGGATGGAAATGCATGAGACATTCAAGGACCTCCATAATGGTATGGCATGTTAGACAGGGTGCTAAATGCAAGATTCTGCTATACATTATGAGATCTCTCTGTGTGCAACCACTGCACTCACACATGTAGGGTTTCAGAGAATACTTTTACAGATAATTGTGCATTACTTTCTATATTGGTTGATGTATTCAAGAGAAGTAATTTTGGTACACAGTAGTTAAATGGAACCAAAATACTGCTTAGACGATTAATTAAATCAAATTAAGAACGGGAGTGCCTAAATTCTGCATGACAATTTATCTTAGGCATTATTTGCTTGAAAGTAAATAAACTTCTAAGAAAATAAGTCTGTTTGGACTATTTTGCTGCATTTCCTATAAAAGTCTGACTTTTAAAGAAATGTACTTACACTGGAAAAGCCAAAAGTGATCAAATTGTCCTATCCAACTGAGATTTCTGAAAGCAAGGATAACCCTGAGAAAGCATTTGCTTAGGACTACAGCTGCACGAGTACTCCTCTGCATGATTAAGCAGGGCAAAGCTTAGCCTGCAGAGGGAGTCATTTCAGCAGCTATGCACAAAGCACAGTCTATAATATAGCAAAAGGCTGGAATGATACCCAAACGGAGACATGAGGGAATTAAAAGAACAGCTTGTAAAATAAGCACACTCCTTCCTGCAGTGCAGTTTACCAGCTTCAGAGATCAACTATTCAAAGGCAGTTGCTTTGTGGATTGAGAAGCACCATCAGGCATTTCTTCTTGCCTCACCTCGATAGATTCTCTGCTGATTGTTAAGAGTTTTCTCAACTCTTTATTTTCAAGCTATAAAACCAATAAAAACAGTTTCAAACCTATGAGCAAAGCAGTGACAGTTATATAAGTACTAATATAAGATAGTACTAAATCCAGACCCTTGGCAAATGTAAATAAACAAATAAATATTGGTCTCATTTATTAGACAAAAATAGCAAGAGAAAACATTAATGATTTACAGATCCATTTCTATCAGCACTTTCACAAGTTGTGTTGTACTAAACCTGTGTTGGCCAAGTTGGTAATTGCCAGCTTGGTGATCTAACATCCATTTTAAGAACTGCTCAAACTCCTATTCTGGACACAGCCTGGGGCTTATATGTATTTCTTCTCTGTTGCCATGACAACAAGAACCTAGCAAGCACACACACAGCTTCCTGGCCTAGTTATTTATTGACCACCAACCTTGAATGTCCTTTAAATGCTCTGCAAGAATTTTTCAAGAGAGCCAAGATCACCCCATTGCTGCCAAGTAGCCACCTTATTATTCCTGGTTCTGTTCAAATTGTTCAATGATTTAGTGTTTATACCAAAGCGAAACTGTCAACGTAAGACTCCCTCAGTGGCTTTTTATAAGCTTGCCACTTAAGATATTGATTGGTCCAGTTTACCAGGAGAGGGGCACACACACATTCTGTCCAATCCTGAATGTTTTCCTAAAGAGCAGGACTCTAATCCCCATCTCCTGTGGAAGCTGTTTTCCTACAGCAAAAGGACACATGTGGCCAGATTATAATATCAGACTGACAGATCCTTTGTTTGGAGATTGGTTTCCTGGTTTGGTTGTCATGATTATCTCTCATTAAGAGTGACAAACAGGGACAACTGCTCATAGAGAAATCCAGGACTTAAATTGTTGTACTAATTTAGCAGCAGCATGCTTCTTCAAACCAAGGCCAACTTGTCTGGAGAATGAAGTTTTAAAAAATACACTAAAATGGTGCCAATACAAAAGCTATCCAGTGTTATTATCCTCATATTGCTGGTTTGGTGAGATAGTTTTTCACAACAATGATGTACCTTCGTATTTAAGTTTCCATTAAAGGCAGCTAGAAAAAAATATATCTAGCAACCATTTGGAGTGGCTGCAGTAATTGATCCTGGTTTGGTCTTTTTAAAAAACGGAGGCTTTGCTCAAGTTTCCTACACATAAATGCAGAGAAATCCAAATGACCTGGGGTGCTGTGGGGTGGAGGGGAGCGGTGAACCCACTATGGATCATCTGAAGCCCTGGAATGGGGCAGTTGAATTTAGACCCCTTGGGGGATTCATGGGGCTTTGGTCCAGCACATTGAAAGCCACAGATACCACAGTGTGGTGCAGTGGTTAAGAGCGGTGGACTCGTAATCTGGTGAACCAAGTTCGCTTCCCCGCTCCTCCACATGCAGCTGCTGGGTGACCTTGGGCCAGTCACACTTCTCTGAAGTCTCTCAGCCTCACTTACCTCACAGAGTGTTTGTTGTGGGGGAGGAAGGGAAAGGAGAATGTTAGCCACTTTGAGACTCCTTAGGGTAGTGATAAAGCAGGATATCAAATCCAAACTCCTCCTCCGCCAAACAAAAACATCCTGTTTCAGAACTTTCTGTTGACTATCTAGGCAGAAAAACCACTGGTGGCAGCTCTCCACCTGACTAGGTGACCCTAGGGCCATCTGGCAACATTCCTCCTTGCCAATGGAAAAGTACCCCGCTCCTCCCACAATAAACTGTAGTGAGGTGTCATCAGTACTATGGTGATACCAAGCTCCATTTCTCTGTAACATCTGAATTGGGAGTGGTTGTGTAGGCCCCAAACCACAGTCTGGGTTCAGTGATGGGCTGGATGAGGGTTAATAAACTAAGTTTGAATCCTGTTTTGTGGAATAACATCCCTATTGAGGGGTGTTTGTACTGAGGATAGTTTTGTTTGAACAAGCTTTTCCAGCTGGATGAAAAGGTTTCTATTTTAGAGGTTTATTTTGCATTATTTTTAAACCCATCTTTAGTTGTTTTTGTTCAGCTTGTAAAACTATTTTAGCTGTTTTTATTGTATGTCTGTAAACTGCCTTCGGACTCATGTAAAAAGCAGCGCATAAAATAATAATAATTTTTAGAGGTGCTGAAACATTACCACTATTGGCACTTGCCTGAGGAGCTTGGAGTCATGGCAGTTCCTTAAGGAGGGAATTGAAAGGAAAATAAAATGAACCATAAGTTTCATTTTATTTGCTTTTCAGTGTTCACAGACAGTGCCATTCTACTTTCACAGGCTCCCTCTGCAACTGACTTTCAAAGCAGAAATATATAAAAATATTAATAAAAATTGTCCAGTAGCACCTTAGAGACCAACTAATTTTGTTCTTGGTATGAGCTTTCGTGTGCATGGACACTTCTTCAGCTTCTTCAGATATGAAAGCTCATACCAAGAAGAAACATAGTTGGTCTCTAAGGTGCTACTGGACATATATATATATATATATATATATATATATATATATATATATATATACTGCGTCAGACCAACATGGCTACCTACCTGACTTTCAGAGGGGAGGGATAAGCTAAGATTCTGATTATCCACCTCAACTGCTGTATCTTAATCATGTGAGAAAGCTTCAGCGGTTGCATGGTGCTCCTTGCTGTACCTAGTCGTAAGGTTCTACTGAATGCTGTATCCCCCAATTAACCTGCTTAATTGCCAACTTGAAACCGTATTTTCATACTATGCAGCGTTACCCTTTTCCCCTCCAGTAAATTCATGTGTCCCATATCAGAGTGAAGCAACAGAATTTTCAGTAATTCAAGCCTGACTCAAAGAGTTGCGGCCTCTTAACTTGCAGTTTTAAGGGCTTTGATACGGAGCAGCATTCTGCAAGTGCAGATTCTACTTTCATGATGCTCAGCTGCCAGCTTTCCTATCTCATCAGCTGTACCAGGACTACAGCAGGAGGACTTCAAGGCAGGCATTGGCTTTTAACAAAGCAGCAATCAACTCTAGTTTAGGCTTGGAGGCGGAAATAACCCTTTGACAAGGCACAAGCCTCCCTGTTTTCTATCCCCAACTACAGTTGTTCAGCATCTTACCTCTAACTGTGCTAGCTTTTCTTGTATTTTATAATACTGGTCATTGTCCACATGAACAGCTTTTCTTATTACGTCTCCCATCTCACAGATCCTGTCGATTTGACTCTCAATTTCCTGTAAGCAGATTTGAAAGCAAAATTATAAACTAATAAAAAGAAAAACAAGTTAAATCAGATATTTCCAAAGAAAAGTCAAAGAACACGGAACCAAAGAGTCATATCTACATCCTTCCCTCACTGGACCTAGTGCTGCCATATTGTACATCTGAGCTTCTTCCTGAACTTTGCTCTACTGTGCCTTCTGTCATATTCCCATGTTGGTTCCCTTAACTGGCTGTGTGGTAAAACCAAAGTCTCATTTGCTGTCACAAACAGAGGAAAGGGATTGTTACAGAATGTGGCAGGAGGTACTGGAACTGCATGTTCTCCTGCTATCCCAGAAGGTTTAAGAGGGAAGGTCAGATCTTCAGGTTGCAATCTGACAGAATTAATTACAACATACTGGCTGCTTTAAGGTAGTGGTGGTGGTGAGAATCTCTTGGATCTTATAACTGGTATGTATTTTTGCAAGCAGTACAAAAACAAATTAAGGGTATCTCATGGCATTTTACAATACTGAAGTCACAAAGAACTGCAATTATATTTGTGTGTGTGTGTGTGTGTGTGTGTGTGTGTGATATCAGGTAATTTTCTTTATAAGAATTCTAAGGAAGATACCTTGTGGATGAGTTGCAACACTTTATTTTACAAAGAGAAGGCACTTGTGACCTGTGAGCACTAATGGAAGGAAGATGTTTCAGAAAACAAACTCTTGAGGAAAATGTAAAAAAGGCAAGAAAAAAACATCATTGGAACAGAGGACAACAACTAAGCCACTCATCTTTATTGCTATTGAAAACTTATTCTTTTTATTCCAGAAAGAAGATAATAGAAAGGAAGGAAGATAATAATTCCTTACTGCAGACTGAGCTTGATGCACTTTCAAAATTGGCTGAGCATCCACATCTTTTCTTTTCATCATCAGCTGTAACATGTGTTTCCTATATTTGCTCATAATAAGTTCCAAAGCATCCTGGTGTTCTTCCAAAGAAACCCACAGTTCTGAAAAATAGAACACAAATTCCATGCAAATACAAGGAAGAAACTCCATATTGTAAGGTCACATTAAGACTGTATAACTTCCCTGTGCATCCTACCTCTCCATCTTCTATACATACAATAATTTTCAAATCCTTACGTTTTCTTAGCCCACTGGTGCCTTATGAACACGATTTCTTACTCTTATTTTAAGAATTAAATTTTCTGAAATTTCAAGAAATTCCTTATGGATCTGGCCTTCCTTAACTGTACAGTACTTCACCTATTGATTCAAACTCTGGATATATGTGCAGCACTTATTCAGCTTTGTTTCCAGACCAATACTGTGCACATCTACTTGGATATAAGCCCCATTTTGTTCAAGATGTGTCTGCTCAGGATGGCAGTCTTGGGAAATCCTACTGTCGCTATCATGCTCTCAAGAGCCGATCCATCTGACATACATTAATGGCCAGCACACAAAGGCTGTAAACTGCAGTCTTTGTGTACTGAACTGAATTAGGTGTTAATTCAGCCCAAACATGCACAACTTAAATTTTTAGATTAGTTACAATTGGCAGAAACCATCAATTAGACTATATTGAAACTTTTACTGGCCCCAGCACCCTGACGTTTTCCAAAGTTTTAAAAGAAAAACTCATCAATTCATGAAGTTTAAGGTACAGTAATAGATCATAAACATCAATACTGCCATGCTATTCAGGTTCAGACTGTATTTTGGAGGCAGTGGGGAAAGTGATCAGGTTAAAGAATGGAAATGGGTGCCAGTTTTTAAAAAAGGACTGTAGGTGAAATGTGTGCATGCCATAGAAATAGAATTTTATTATCAAGCTTTAAAGACAGATTTCACCAAGAATGCAATTGAATAAGGAACTGGTACTGAGAAGAATATTTGGGCAGTATCCAGATATATTTTTGTGCTACAGCACAAAATGTGGCACTCGTCAGGTGCCAAACACCACTTAGTATGAAGGAATTACGGTAGATCAGTAGTCACACTTAAGACATTAGTCCCACAGAAATCAATAGAACGTAAAGTATGTATGTTTAGGATTAGGGTGCTTGTGAAATGAGGAACCATATCCGAGGACTAATCCTGTTTAGAGCTGTGACTAGACCACACAGGCATGGGTTCTCTTTACATCCTTCAGTTCAAGACAATCATAAGTGGTGCAGGCTTGCATTATGTTCTGGTTAACCCTTGCAGCCAAACAAGTCACTTGAGGGCTCATAGTTACCTCGCTAACACAATGCTCACCTCTGTTTTCCTGCTGCAAGTCTCTGATCTGAGTGTTCTCCTGAGATAGCAGAATATGAGGTTTGTATTTAGACATGTCCTTCAGCTCAGCTCCGTCCTCTTGATACTTGTAAAGAAAAAATGGTCCATGTGAACCCAGAGCAGTCTAATAATATCCATACAACATTCCACTCACCCTGACCCACGTTTTCACACCGACGCTGCTGGGTCCGTACTCACCTTGTGCGAAAGAGGTGTGCCGGCCTCCTTCATGGACACAACCCGCTTGTGCAACATGGTGGACTGGTCAATGAGAGACTCAGCTGCGTTGTCATGGTCTTTCAGCCTTTCCAGCAGGGTCCTTGCATCGGTCAGGATCTTCTCTATAGTACAGGCCATTGTCAGAGAACTGAAAGGAGAATGGATCGGGTTAAGATTCAAGAGCTATCAAAGGCAGGCTCAGAGTATATGAGGCTTTGAAATATGTGGTGTAATGGTTAGAGTGTTGGAGCAGGACCTGGGAGATCAGGGTTCGAATCCCCCCTCAGCCATGAAGCTCACTGGATGACCTTGGGCCAGTCCCCATCGTTTAGCCTAACCTACCTCACAGGGTTGTGGAGAGGATGAAGCCGAGAAGAAGAGAACCATGTACACCACATAAATGTAATAAATAAATATTATGGTGGGGTGTTTTTTGGGAGGGCGGAGGTGTCTTCATATGAAAGCACTAGAGGAGGCTGGGACACAGAACTGGCCACACGACATGGGTGCCCCCAGCTCCACTCTGTGTGCTCTAGGGAGGTCTGTGCCCTAGGAAGGGCAGACAAGCAGGGTCCGGTTTCACTGGCCTCCCAGGGAGGCAGCACCTTCCGCGTCCGACATGGAGTGAATGGGAGAAAGCAGGCAACATAGTATTGCGGCCGTTCCCAGTCCCGGGCGACCCCGAGGCAGCCCCTCGCCCTTCCCAGGAGGCGACCCCCGGTCCGCGCCCTCCTACTTACCCCCTCCGGCCGCGTCTCCCGCTCCGGCTTCCCTCCCTCCGGCCGTCAGCGAAGAGGGTCCCGGCTCCGAGGCACACTAGGGGGCGCAGAGGTCACAGGCTCCGCGCTTCGGCCGCCGCCGCCGCCGCTTCCGGTATGAAGTTTCCTTCCTCTCCGAGTCGAGGGAAATTCATAGCTCTCCGGAGAAACTTCCGGTTTCCGGTTGCAGGCGCTTCGCCGAGGCTCCCTTTTGGGTTGTGGAAATCCAACAGGTGGAGCCTTCCTGTTCCTTTGGCGGAGCAGCGACCGGGGAAGGCTGCGCCTGCAGCATCTCTGCGGCCTGCAGCCTCCTAAGGGGCCCGGCGGTTCCGCTAGCAGGAGCCAAAGGCTCAAGATCAGTTGTCAGGCGCAGCCTCGTAACTTGAAAGCTCCGCGTCAAGTTCTGGCGCAGGCATCGGTCGCGCGCGACCACGTCCGTGGGTTTGATCTCGTTATTCACGGCCGCAGCCCTGTACCTACTTGCCATGTAGGACTTGCTTAT
The DNA here is from genome assembly GCF_964270895.1 of Podarcis filfolensis. NCBI lineage: Eukaryota > Metazoa > Chordata > Lepidosauria > Squamata > Lacertidae > Podarcis > Podarcis filfolensis. Next base: position 66,032,520 of record NC_139609.1, read on the forward strand.
GAGTAGACATGTATAGGGATTGCACTGTAAGCGAGAATCCTCTGCTCATCGAGGGGGTAGGGGAGACCGCATTGGAGTCAATGGATTGACTTTTGAGTAGGCACGTGTAGGCTTGTGCTGCTCTTTAAAATCAATTCAATATGCAGCGCTTTCCAATTCCATTTGTTTTAGCAAGCCATTACCCAGCCATGTGCGCACCTATCCCATCTGCCTGCCTGCCTTCTAGCTGTCCGTTTACAAATCTGCAGCGTGAAATGTTGCTTTAAATTCTGCCGGCTGGAGTCCTTCAAACTGCGGAGCAGAAGTGGAGAAAAGAAGGACCATCCCCATCAACTCTGCTGAGAGGCTACCTTTTTTTTGGCCCTCCCTTTAACTGCCATCTAGTGACAGTCATTGCATTGACTGCCCTGTTTTCATTCCAGCAAGTCCTTATAAGAATTGTAGCAAGCGCCCAAGCTTTCTGTTTTCCTCCACCCTCCTCATTTCCTTATCCTTGCGTGCCCCAATGCTGATTCCATGGTGTCTGTGTCACCCAACTCCCTCCCCCATTACTCTGTTTACCATCCAGGTCCTGCTTCAAACTCCCAAGTATTTTTTGCTTGATTGGAATTTCTCTTGCTTGTCTGGATGGACAAGAGGGAGGGTGTGTAGAAACCAGCCTATGGTACAATGGCAAAATTTACATTTGATGTTCTGCCCACTTCTGCTGCTAGGGCTGCTTACCACTGGTGCATGGCTCTCTGGAGAATGTCCGGGAGACTACACCTGTCTGGCTGAAAAGATTCCCCATCTTAACCTAGCCTGATAAAAGAACTTGAAAGCTTGCACATTATTTTGGTTGCCTGAAGGTGTTACCCTAATATGTTGGTTGTTTTTTTGCATTTTGATCTTGTCTTTTAACTTGGCAAACCTGAGAGCAGTGACTATATTAGTTATTAACTGTAAGTTGTTCCAAGATCCTTTTTTAAAGTGCATTGTAACAAAATCTTTAAATAATTATTACTTGATTTGAGGAGACAGTAGTACCGGATTTCCCAAAGTCTTATTCTAGCAAACCTGTATTTACCAAAAAAAATTAAATTAAAAAAAATCAATTGGATTGACACATGGAATCCTTGCTTTTAACTTCTTCTGTTGGTCTATCTTCCTAGCCCTAATGTTTTCTTTAAAACAACAACAACCCAGAATTCAGTCCCAAAAAACAAGGACAGAGCAAATTAGCTTTTATAGGCAGTGGTCATGTTGCCAAGAGGATGTGTTATTTACATGTTTACAACTGAATTCTACTTCCACTACTTTTGTCCTGCACATGGAAGATTGTAATCAGAACAGGAAGAGAAGGCTGGGTGGAACTTTTAATTGTTATTTCTCTTTGTTATGAGTGCTTGCTCACTACAGTAATTGAAGTTGTATGCCCTCACCTTGCTGTCACTTGAAAAGAGTTTTGCATTTCCTACCTAAGGTTCATAAAGGGATCTATTGTAGGGAAAGGAAATACAGGATTGATATGGTGCAAATAATTAAATTAAAAACTGTTGAACAATGCAATCCTAGCCATGTCTACTCAGAATGTCCTATTGAATTCAGTGGCCTGACAAGTATATACAGAATTCAACTGAAGCCTCATGCTAATTTCTGTAACATCTGGAGCAGGGGTGATGAGAATGCTCTAGCAAACGTTGGCAGTATTGCTTATGTTCCTTCTGTCTAACATGGATGTTTGTGTGTGTCCCCCCCCCCCCGTATTTATATTAGTGTGGCCTACTCATGGAAGTAGAGAGCAAAATGATATAAGGAATGTTGCGTTTAAACCACTACCATGCCAAGAAACTAGAATTTGGCAAATTAAGGATTTCTGTAAACAAAGGCTTTTATAAACAAATCCCACTGTGCAGTGTTGTCATTTGCAGTTGCATCTAAGGACTGATATGGCAAGAAGAGGGCCCAGAAATCTGTCCACTGTTAAGAGACTGTGTACAAATATTTTGTGTTTTCTGAATGACTTTCCAGGGTCAAAAAAATGTATTTTCTAAACAATCAGATGTTTCTCAGAAAACAATTTCAGGAGCTTCCCACCCCAGGCCCACTAAAGGAATTCACTGCAGAGTTTGTTACCTTGAGGATTAGAATAAAAACATATCCTATTGGCTGTGGGTTGTTTGCTTCTTATCTTCAAAACTTGTTCTGGAGCAGTTTTGTGTTAAGAAGGGGAGGTAACTCAAGGAAGGTTAGTTGTGATGCGAAAATCAGGAACTGGCTGAACAGTTGTGCAACCTGGAATTGCAACTAGGAAAGAGCTTAGCTCAGTGGCAGAATGCTTGCTTTACACACAAAAAGTTCCAGGTTCAATCCCAGGTATATAGAGGGACCCCTGCATGAAACCCTGGAGAGCTGCTGCCAGTCAGTGTCAACTGTATTGAACTAGATAGATATATGGTCTGCTTTCTTTAGTCATAGTTATGTTGACCATTGCAACGCACACAAGCTTGCTGAAAGAACCCTGAGCCTATTCATTCCTGCCCTAGTTCTCAAAGGACTGTGCCTCATTTTCTTGCTATACTGTAAATAGTTGGACTCGTATATTTGCATGGCACATGGATTCCTATCCTTGACCTGACAGGCCCTGGTTATCTATTTAAATACTGCCTTTAAAAGTGTTTAATGAATTCCAGGCTGAGATTTGTCAATATGTCATCTTATCTAATATTCTTGTTTGCTCCTTTTCACAGTAAACAGCCTCTATTCATGTTTTCTAAAAAAAACAAACCGAAAACCAGACATTCTGTTACGGAAACTGGAGTCTTTGTTACTTATTTGCTAAGAGAAGGTACTCTTAGTGATAGCTGGTGTCCTTGATTCTTCATTTAACTTTGTTCAATGGGACATTTTTGTAATGGCTCGGACCTATTGGCCTTTAAAAACAGTATTACTGAAAAACCTTTATTCAATGCTTGCTCCAACTTTCTGCAATTAGGATCTTCAGGCTGTTTTTCCAAGAAAGTGTACAACACACCTTCATTATATTGAGTATTGTGATGTTTTTCTCTGATTTAAGGGGACTGAGTCTAAGCGCTGCCCTTGCATTCATGAAATGGCTTACGATGCAGAAAAGGCATCTGCTAACATAAGAGGAACCTGTGGCCTTCCAGGCCATGCAGATGTTCTTGGGCTCCAACTCCCATCATCCCTGACCACTTCTCATACTGGTTGGGGCTAATGGGAGTTGGGAGTCCAATGTTTCAAGGGCCATAGGTTCCCTACCCCTGTACTAACAGCCCCCTGACAATCAGCTCCTGAGAGTTAAGGGGCCTTCCAGAACCAGTGGTGTCACAGAGAGTTACACATGGAAGGATAAAAAGGCAAAAATCCCCCACTCCTCTGTAAGCAGATGCCTCCACTGGATCCCTTCTGTGAGTATAAGGGTACCAGTTAAATCCCAGCCACTAAAGCTAAAAGTATGGTTTTTCACACCTTGCTTTTAAAATCCATTATAGGTTATGAATTCCTGATGTGTAACACACACACACACACACAGAGAGAGAGAGAGAGAGAGAGAGAGAGAGAGAGAGTGCGCAGTAACTCTCACACAATACATACCTTCGTTTCTCCCACTGCATAACATTGCTGCTTTGGTATTTTAAAAATATTCATGATATAATAGAGCAGCAAGTCTCTGATGCTTACTGCGAAGGGTGAGGCAGCAGGCAGGGCAGTGTGGTGCAAAAGCACTGTCAGGACCACAGGACTGACCTCACTGGGGCTTTTGCAATGCACCAATGTCACCACCATCTCACCCTGGCAAGCAGCAGTGATTCACCTACTGGGAGGTTCACCCCACCATGTTGTCTGCTGCTGGTGCCCTGCTATGAAAAGTTTAATCTTCTGGTTTCTGCAGTTTCTGCTAAAATTATATGGATACTCAGTTGCTGCACAGGCAGGTCAGGGTCCAGAGAGCTAGAGGTAGATGGGCCAATGTTTAAATTCTATAGCAAAAAGACAAAGCAGAGTAAGTCTTTTCAGCAGCATTTCCCAATGGCAAGGTGTTGAATGGCAGGGATTTAGGGTATGGGGTTGGGGTCCAGATGACAGTATTCAATCCAGTACTGAAGCTTTAACTCATAATGCTATATCTTCCTGGTTTGTCAAGGAACCTTCTGGTGACAGAAGGCAACAAAGACTAGCTGCTGAAGGCCCTGGTTCAAATCAAGACGCATCCTTGCCCTCTTCCAGTGCATTACAGACTTTCCCCTTGCATTTCTTTACTGTGTTTATATTACACCTTTTTGACAAGGAGCTCAAGGTGGTGTACATGGTTCAACCCCGAGAGGTAGGTTAGGCTAAGAGGTAGCGACCGGCTTGGGTTCAGTGTGTAGATTTTCTGTGCTTCTTTTGACTTTCTTGCATGATGTCTGATGGGCCCCAGACTCAGTTACATTGAAGTACATCTCCATAATTGGAACCTAATATTTCCTTTTGCATTTCACAAGACTGTAAGCTGGGTGTCTGCACCAAACATAGTACACATATTTGGATCTCCTGCTTGTATAAGGCTCACCTGAGAAGACAAGAAACCTTTATCTCCAGATTTGCAAATAAATGTGTTCACTTAAGATCAGGGATGTAGGTTTTGTTGTATTCATCAAGCACAAAAGTCTTTGTTGTCTTGGCATGGTAACATCTGTAAGAAAAGCAACAAGGTGGCAAAAGTAACTTTCACACAACCCAAGCCCTCTACCTCCAATCCTGATACAGTACTGCTAAATTCACACTTGGCAAATATGCAGTGCATGATATTCAGCCCCCACATAAAGGAGTAGCCTTTCTGACAAAGGAATTGCCCAGATGCAGAGGATTTGTTGTAGCTTAACACACACCCCATAGGGTTTTTATTTGTGGTTGCTCCAAAGTTTGCAGAGTGGGGGGGGGGCGGGAATCAGCCTTGCCTGCTTTTCTAACAGCAGTTTGATGCACAGAAATTGGCCTTGACATGGAAATAAACATTATCAGCTGCTAATGTCTCCATATCAAGCTACTGTTAAACACATACCTACAGTGATCAATTAAAATGTTGATACCCTAGGGCCCCAGTGCTGGAGAGGAGAAGCACATTGCCTTCAAAGCGTCAATAGAGATATTAAGAGGGTGAAAAATTATCGGTGTCAGTGAATTGCTGGGGGAAAGGAGCTTGCATTGCTTCTGTTCATCAGTTTCTTTTAAAAGGCTCACCAGCATTCCTATGCTTAAGGCCCATCCAGACGTCCTTTTCATTGTGCATTCATGGTGATCATGCTGCTGTTGGGGCAGGGTGGTCACTCACAATCCCGCTTTCAATTCTATTTGTGTCTGCAAAAGTTTTGGGATGGTCATTGTTATGTACTGAGTTGAATAGGATTAATTTCCAACCCCTGCATGTCCCAAAATGTCCTGCTGAAATTAATGCCCAATGGAAACTTGAGAAAAGACAGGTGGATCTTCTGCAAAAATGCAATATGTGCATTTATTGAATCACATCATGTTAATTTTGAAGTATAGTTAAACATAGCAAGCAGCTATGCACTAAATTACAAGGGCAGGAGAGCCTAGTTATCATTGTGAAGGCAGCACGTGGGGGGAGGGGGTTGTTCATTCTTGTGGCTAGAAGCCAAAGGGAAAAAATGTCCCCATTTTACATCCCCATCCATTCTGATCTTGGTGGGGGAGTAAAGAGATAAGTCTTCCTTTGTTGAATAATTGGTCTCCCCCACCCCTGTAATTATTTAAGGAAAAAACAAGATATGTAGTTGCATGCATAGTTTAGTGACATCTAGTTTGTCGCTTAGTATCTATTGAGAGACTTATCTTAATTCTTTCATCCAGAGCACGTTCTTTGTAAAAGCATCCACACTTTAACTGGCACCTTTGCAGGAAAGAAACCCCTGTACTCTGTTATAAAAAGCAGCATAAACCCCTAAATTTGTCCATGCAGAATTACTTTAAAATCCAAGCAGTCCTTCTAAAATTTGATCATAGCGGTAAAGGAGGCAAATGAAATGATGAGTGCTTTTCACATGGTGCTGTCTTCTTTCTAGTTCTCTTGGCTTCTTATCGTGCTGGCTTTGTATAAACTGAAGGGAATGTATAAAGTTGACTTCTCCAAGTTTTCTGTGTTTAACTCCAGTTCAATTAAACACTTATGGATGTGTACAAAGTGAAAAATGGGGTTATGAGAGGTTAATGCTTTAATGCTTTTAATAGTTCTTTTAGCCACATGGCTGCATTTTGTCAAATAAAGCACAGAGCTGTCCCAACAGGAAAAGTACAGATAGGAACAAACTAACTGATGCTTCTCCCCCAAAGGGCAACTGCTACATTTTGGGCAAAAATATGTGAGCTGGTAATGAGCTGAACATATTTAGCAAAGATTTGGTCTCCACATGATTTAAGCCAGGATGGATTACTGATGATGTTGGCCAGAGAATTTGTACCTTAGACTTCAGCAGGCAAACAGTGGTGCTTAGAAATATTCGTGGAGAAAGCGCTATCCTTGGAAACAAATCCAGTCTGGCTTGTTCACACAACAGTTAACTTCAATCAGGGGTCAGGAACCTGTGGCAATTGTTGCAGTTGGACTACAACTCCCATCATCCCTGTGTATTGCCATGCTGTTTGGGGCTTATGGGGGCTGTAGTGCAGCAACAGTCCTGAGGGCCACAGGTCCTCCATCCCTGACCCAGATACGCCATTTTGCTCCATTGTAAAACTAAAAGCATGCTTGCAAGAGATTGTTCAGTTTGATATTCAGATTTTTAAAAAAAAATGTTATCAGGTGACTATGGACAGATATGAGATCGGGTGGTATCCAGCTAAGTTTTACTCTGAGTAGACCCATTGAAATCAATGGACCTTAGCCATGTTCAATCATTTCAATAGGTCTACTCTGCATATAACTATGGGTGGTATGCAACTAAATTTTACTCAGAATTGCACCCCTTTACTACATCTTCTCTGTGATCCTAAAGGAATTTAATAAAACCCAGAATTTTGTGTGAAAAGAAATATCCAGTGTTCAAACACAACTTTACAAGCTCTCTTAAATACAATTAAAAATGGAATTTGGCTGCATGTCTCAGCACAGTAACACTCAGGAGCTGGTTAACATCCCTCATAAGACAGCTTTCATTCTCCTATTTTCCTGGTGTCCATTGTCTACCCTTTATAACCCTTACAGGAAATATTTTCTTTCTTAATTGGGGGGTGGGGTGGGAAAGCAGCATACTTATTCTGTAATGTGAGTCCACCTCTGACCATCAAGACCTCCCACAAAGGGTACCAGAACTAGAACTCAAATATTTGTTGTTTTGAGTTTTCCCCCACAGCTTTGCCAAGAGTCAAGTGCAATGTGTGGTTTATGGCTGCAGATGATAAATGTGTAAAAAAAACCACCACAGCCTAATTAAATTCTATTTGCTACAGCTTGCTCAGCTTACGTACAAACACACCAGCTAAAGTGGTTGCTGGATTAGAGTTGGAAGTCTTGGTTCTCTGCAGAAAAACAACCAAGCCAAAGCAGGCCCCTGGATACTAATGTTGACTGGTTGCTGCAAATATATAATTCCAGAGCAAACACATACTTAATAACCAGGGTTCCAGTAAGTCTTAAATAACTCTCCTTCCCAAATGGCCAGTGAGCTGTATTAACTGTAGGAAGGTAGAGGGTCAGCTGGTTGTTCTTTCAGCCTCAGGGTATTCCACCCACTTCCACATGCTGTTTCAAGGGGGTTCTTGGTTTGTAATGTGAATGTAAACACTCTTCAGGCTAGAATGCTCTTTCGTGTCTCAAATACTTCTGTTCTGTTACATTTTTTCATTAGCAATGATAAGATGTTCCCATAAATAGCATAGCAGAGGAGCCAATGACATGTTATGCATATTATAGAGCACAGACGCCATTTTTAAAAATAAAAAAGAGAAAAGAAAGCAAGTGACTTTTGAGTGGAAAAGCAGCAAGGGAGAACACAAACTCCTAGTCACCAAGGCAATTTGAGTCTCAATTCAGGGGCACCAGCTCCAGGGGGCTGAGCCCTTTTGCCCCCCCCCCAATATTTTGGGGGTAGGGAGTGGGCCCCCTCAATGTCTAAAAAGCATGGAGGCAAAGCATGGAACAGCTCCAGTGCCCGGCTCCTCCTCCCCCTGCTGCTGCAGAGGGGAAGGGGGGGTTGAAGCAGCCTCCCATTGGTGGCAGAACCAGGAGAAGGTGGAGGAGCAGCAACCTTGTGGCTGCTGCATTTAGCTCCACCCCCAGCTCCTCCTGACATCCTCCTGTTGTATATTATTATTTTCTTTAATTTTCCTCTTTTCTTTGTTAAATTTGCAAATAAAATAAATAAATAAATAAATAAATAAGTGGGCACACCACAAGCAATGAACACCATTGAATAGTGGACCAAACCAGTCAATCCACTCCTGGATTTTACTACCCAGAAAGACAGTACCTCAAAGAAATAAAGTTAAACCAAGAATTTGGGTCTGTGGTTTAATTCTGATGCCTTTGACCAGGATACTTTTAAGCTGGCAACATTTGGGCAGCTGGCTTGGGTTTCCTTTTGGATGTCCACCAGGACAAAGTCCTTTCTCTAAGCAGCTTACCGTTTAAACAGAAAAACAGGCTATCACATCTCTGGGAAATGACATTTCACAATAGCCAAATATTCCAATAGCTTCAGCCAACACTAGTGTACATATATTGCTCACCTTGTGAAAGTGCCAATTTTCTGAACAGTCAGGATTTGAGTGTTCAAGAGAAGCACAGGTTTTGTGTGTAGGCAAATTAAAAGAAATTCTGCAGTTCACCATTCAGCAAATATATCCTCAACAGCAGTAGTCATGCCTGGTAAGTGAGGAAAACCCACTGTGTGTGGAGGGTGAGGTGAAAATAAATGGAGAGTGGAGAGCAGTGGGATTTCCTGCTCTCTATATATTCATTGGGACACGGGTGGCGCTGTGGGTAAAACCTCAGTGCCTAGGGCTTGCCGATCGCATGGTCGGTGGTTCGAATCCCCGCGGCGGGGTGAGCTCCCGTCTTTCGGTCCCAGCTCCTGCCCACCTAGCAGTTCGAAAGCACCCTTAAGTGCAAGTAGATAAATAGGTACCGCTTTATAGCGGGAAGGTAAACGGCGTTTCCGTGTGCTGCGCTGGTGCTGGCTCGCCAGAGAAGCTTCGTCACACTAGCCATGTGACCCGGAAGTGTCTTCGGACAGCACTGGCCCCCGGCCTCTTAAGTGAGATGGGTCCACAACCCTAGAGTCGGACACGACTGGCCCGTACAGGCAGGGGTACCTTAAGCTTTATATATTCATTTATGCTCACCCCCATGCTCGTGTAAGGTTGTGACCGCGTAAGTAAAGCAAGCACAAGTTGCGATCACGTAAGCAAAGAAAGCACAAGTTGCGGGATTACTGTAATAGAGAACATATTCTTTTGGTACTATGTGTGTGCTAATAAACGAAAGAGAGCAAGTAGGATGGGAGCAAGGTCTCTGCAGTACAGCCACTGTTGATGATTTACAAAGCTGCGAGTTTGAGGACTCTAGAATCAGCATCACTGCAACTATTTGTGCTTCAGCACTTGTTCTTATCTGCCATGTGCTTTGAAGAAATCCAGACATCAGTCTACAAAGAGCCAGGCAAATTAACAGTGCAGGGACAAGTCTGGTTTTCTGAATTTAGCTGAAGCCACTGAATGGAAGAGAACAGTAACCAAGTGGCTACAGAATTGCACAGCAGCAGTTGCAGTTCCAAAATACAAGTGGCAAGTGGTTAGGCGAGTCATCTTATTACTTGTACTGCTGCTCTGCAGCAATAATTCCATAACAGAACTGTTTAATATCAGAAGTCATACCATCTTGAAGAAATAAAATGGAACACAGGAAGCTCATCAGATAATTGGTCCAACATCTTCACTGATGTGACAGTGGCTCTGGGTGTTTCAGAAATTAATGTTTCCCAGTCCTGCCTGAAGATCCATGTGGTTTAACCTGGAAACTTTTGCAAGCAAAGAACGTGCTCTACTACAAAGAGGTACAGCTGCTTCCCTAATGTTGAGATTGACATGCTCAGGGATGCTACCTTTACATGTGTCACTGGAGAGAATGAGTAGGTTGGCTTTCTTGTGCACAAGGGTAGAATCCAAACTAGAAGTTCATCCTTCCCACTACAGAATTTAGGAATACTCTCTAGTAGCTCATTCAGGGAAGACTAATATGATTCATATCCACCACTGGCTTATTTCACTATTGATGTTACCAGTCAAATTTCTCTAAAATACTTGACATAAAACAGAAGTCTCTTTATGTTGTTACCTAACCAGCGCTCTGAAGAAGAATGGCCAATCCTTAATGCTAGCCAGGAACTCCTGTCTAATTGCTGTCTCCTTGCGCTATATAAACGATCAACAGTTTTTCTGAAATCTGCAAACCCTATTTGAACGCTGCTGTTGAACAACATTTTTGTGGCAGAGGCCCAGCAACAAGACTCCAGCATCCAAAGATTGTGATTCTCATTCTGATTTAAGTGGTATCAAGAGATGACATTCAAGAACCTATTAGGCTGTACTGCCAAAGGGCCAGAAATCATGCATTGCTAAATTAAGCATTAGTTGAGGAAGCTGGAGACTAAATGTGTCCATAGCAGTTAACGCTTAAGATGGAAGAGACAACCTATTCACAATGGCCACACAATCTCAGAACTTGCTACTCATTCAAGCTTTAAATTCTTAGGGGTTCATTTTCTGATACATGAATATAGCAGCCCCTTTATTATATGGACTACCTATTTTATGGTTCCTGGAAAATCAGCCTGTGGGAGAGCTGCTTACTGCTTCTAAAGAAACAAGTGATGTGTTTCTAAAGAAACAATGGATTGGAGGCCCAGATTCGTTACAACTTCACTGTAAATGAAATTGCACTGGTTGGTGATCTTTGTCCACATTACTTCCACCAAGTAAACAATGGAGCAGATTTCCTGGGCCTCTAATGCACAGCATAGCCACCTCCACCATGCAGTTCACATGTGTTGAGAACTTGTACAAGCATTCAATAGTGCTTTACATGTGCCTGTTCATCCACAGAAAAGCCGGGATGATTGTAAGAGGACCAACAATTTGTTTGACAGCAGTATTCAGCATATAAGAGAACTAGGACTTTGGCAGTTTTCACAAAGGACACATTTGGGCCTTACTTGATAAGAGTTTTGTTCATGCAGAATAAAAGGCTAAAGTGAATTTAGAATACATAAAATGCTATGTTTGTTTTCCTTACAGACAAGTGTAAGCACAAACCAATTGAAGCCTGTATTCATTGGCTGATGGACTGCATTTATATTTAAATACCATAATTCTGCCAATGCAGTTCAGTTTAAAATACTAAAACAAAACAGGGCATTACAAAAGATAAAACAGACTAGTTTCAGACTGAAGGTGGACTCTACACAAGCCAATGACATAAGATATCTAGCATAGGCATTTCTTTTTCTATACAAATGTTCTTTACCTTGGCTGCTGACACAAGTTTCAGCATGAGAGCTTGGTTCTGATAGGCAACAGTAAATTGCATGTCAACACATACTGGTTGTTTCCTGCATAAGCATAACAAGCCCTCCCTCAAATCTGTAGTACTAGAATCAGAAAGAAAGGCCATCAGGACACACTTCAAGCAAAGCTTAAGCCCCAGTTCCATTTTTTTATTTGGAAATGAAACTGCAGGTTTCTTTAAGCAGCTAGCCCCACCCAATGAGTGAAGCCTCTACTCTTAAAAAGTGTTTTAGGAGTCATGGACTCTGACAGCGCAAGGGAGGCTGTGGTTCTACTGCAGCCTCCTAACCAGAGCCCAAAGATGGCAATGTGATCTTATAGGCTAGAGAGGCACCAGGACTGCAAGGTATGTCACAGGCTGGGTCAGAGCACACATTCTTCTCCCAGTTGAACATGAGGATGAGGAGTCAGAGGCCTGGGTCAGGACAATGTCTGTCCTAATGTTAAACTGTCAAACTGAGGCCAGGCTGGATCTAGGCAATTCACTTAGCTGCAGTTTCCTATCTACAATGTAGGCATAATAATGACCTACTTTTCAGGATTGTTGTAAAGAGGAGGAGGAGTGATGCAAGTGGCTATAATTAAACCCTAGTACTTACAGAAGTACTCAGTTACACCAAATAAACAAATAAATCAAAACCAAAACACAACTCAAGTGGCAAACCCACAATATAGGTATGTAGCTGCAAGAAATGAGAGGTAGATTTCAGTGAAGGAACTTCTCCAGTGAACAAGATACAGTGGTACCTTGGGTTACATACGCTTCAGGTTACAGACTCTGCTAACCCAGAAATAGTGCTTCAGGTTAAGAACTTTGCTTCAGGTTGAGAACAGAAATCGTGCTCTGGCGGCGCGGCAGCAGCGGGAGGCCCCATTAGCTAAAGTGGTGCTTCAGGTTAAGAACAGTTTCAGGTTAAGTACAGACCTCCGGAACGAATTAAGTACTTAACCCGAGGTACCACTGTACAGTGGGCCGAGTCCAATCTAATAGTGCAACCCTAGACAGGCTTACTTAAAACCAAGCCTCCTTCTGTTTAATTGGATTTATTCCTAGATAAATGTGTATAGGATTACAGTCTTAGCTGAACTTAAGTCCCATTGAAACTAAAGGGACTTAAATTAAATAATGAATACCCTGTCCTGTTAATTACAACAGGACCCACGTTCAATTATCTTAGTCTGGATCCAAGCCAATGTGTAATTTATATATAAAGCATTAATTGCTTTCAATAAGCAACCATTCCTCCTCAGATGCAACTTATAAACCTAGTTATATAATGGGGAAAATATATGCATGCTGTTCTGAGCGTAAAGCCAAAATCACATACAGTGGTACCTCGCAAGACGAAATTAATTCGTTCTGTGAGTTTTTCGTCTTGCGAATTTTTCATCTTGCGAAGCACGGATACCCTGGGTATTAACGGTTATAAGAAAAAGGAAACAAACTCGCAAGACGTTTTTGTCTTGCGAAGCAAGCCCATAGGGAAATTCGTCTTGCGAAGCAACTCAAAAAACGAAAAACTCTTTCGTCTTGCGAGTTTTTCGTCTTACGAGGCATTCGTCTTGCGAGGTACCACTGTATAGTTAAAACATATTGGGTTCAATGGTGGGTAGGATTGCCAAAGTCATTTTCCCCAGAACCCTGCCCCCCTTCTATTATTTTTTTTGCCAAGCGCATAAAGCTGAATGCACACAAGTTAAATGCACATAAATTTTGAGCACAGGAGTAGACAATGTGGTTACCTTGTGATGGCTGTTAGACTCCAGCTCCCATCATCCCAGCCAACATGATCAATGATAAGGGATGATGGGAACTGTAGTCCAACAATGGGAGGTCACCATGTTGGTTATTCCTAATGTCGCACCTCAACATGAACTTTGTTCCCACTTCTATTATAGGAGGATGAGGAAGGGGATCTTCTAAGGAACTGTGCCTGCTTTGGGTTACATTCTTGCTTTTATAGTTAAATGATTTATAGTTAAGGAGTTAAAACATCAGTCTTCTACCCGGGGGGGGGGGGTAGTAGGAGGGAAGGGCGCAGCATAATTGCCCAAGCGTTACTCTTCTAAATGTCAGATCACAGATGGATTTTGGGGGGGCTAGCCAAGACCAATAGATTACTCCATAATTTAATTTTTTAAAAAATGAAAAACAACAACAAAGCGACCACCAGTAATCAGAGTCCCAGTAGCTATGAAAGAGCTGCTGCTTTGCTCAGATTTTGCCCTTGGTTTTAAATGTTTGACAAGAGCTTTATAAATGAATTGGAGAGGTGGTTTATGTTTCATTAATGAGGCCGATAGTGGTTAATTACCAAAGTGGTGTAAACAATCCACTACCAGATCAGGCAGACAGGGTCAGTTATGCGGAGATGATCCAGCTGGACTGACTGGATGAAGCTTTTTATTTAACTATTTGAATACCAAATTGAACAGACAATTCTCATATTGTTAAAAGCCCAGTGCATTTACTGGGTTTAAGGGATATGGCCTGCTGTATGTGATACATAATATGTGTACATGAGCAAGTGAGAAACAGTCATCCTCTGCGCATCATATATGATGGCAGTGGCAAGGAAATAAAATTTATGAAGATAAAAAATGTTGAGCAGAAATGGTCTGGGATCTGGATGCCCCTGTGTAAGGCAGCAGTTGTTCCATTTACTTTTGAGCTAGGTCTGTGATTGCTAAAACATGATTTTGAGTTGAAAGGCAGATCTCCACCTGCCAGTTTCCCATTCTTGTCCTAGCCTCCAACAGGTGGCTTGGCCAGTATATTTTTCTCAACACCCATGACAAGTACTAAAAGTTTTAAAATAGTATTGCTGCCTAAAATGGGGTTAGCAAAAGTGCTCTGAGCCAACATGCCATATGTTGTTGCTTATAATATTGTACAGCATCTGTATCAACATGGGGAGCTGACTGGTGGTCCAGTGAAGTTGACTTTGCCATGTTCTCCCTATGCACACATCTTCATGTACCACTAAGAGCATAGTTAGTTTACCTGGCCATTTGTATCCTGCTTTTCTAAGATACAACCAAATTAAAAGCAATTTACAAAGTAAAAATATAAATCACAAAAATTAAAAACCACTCTAAAAATAAAATTTTAAAAAGCACTAGAACAGCACCATAAGCCTTCACCATAAAAACCACAAAAATATATCAGATATTTAACTAAAATGCATGCTGGAATAAAATTGTATTAAGAGCTTGTTTAAAAGTAGGCAAAGCAGGCTAAGGAAACTTTCTTGGGAGGTTATTTCATAGTTTAGGGTCTAAACATTAGGCACAACTCACATGCTGCCCTGTTGGCAAAGGGACAAAGAGGGTCTATAGCAGGCTTCCTCAATCTCGGCCCTCCAGATGTTTTTGAGACTACAATTCCCAGCATCCCTGACCACTGGTCCTGCTAGCTAGGGATCATGGGAGTTGTAGGCCAAAAACATCTGGAGGGCCAAGGTTGAGGAAGCCTGGTCTATAGAAACCGAGTGTCCTGAACCATGGGGTACCTAGTGGCAAGTCCTGCTGGAGTGCACAATCCCACAATGGATGCTAACACACAGTCCAGCAGGCCAGTCCCACACAAACAGCCCCAAAGAGCTCCTTGGAACATCCAAGCCATGGTCCAACCATTTATGGGAAGCTGAACAGACACAGCACATCAGCTCTGCTTCCCTTTTAACTGATTGCATCATCTAGACTTGATGAGGCATGTAACCCTCACCTGTTCCAAATCTACTCCAACTGAGGAATCACACACCTCTTCCCAGAGCTAGTAAGCCCCCGCTTGCCTGTCTAAGCCACCTAGAGCCACCCCCCCCCGTTTCCTATGCCTAAGAGCCTGCCGTGTTCATGGAAACAGGGGCTCCTTTGGCTCTGGTAATGGGTCCTGCTGCTCTGGTTCCTGTGCACTGGCCCCCACCCGGTGAGTACTACCTACACCAACCTCTCCTTCTGCATCCCCAGTGTGTCCCAGTCATGGCTACACCCCTCTATGGGCTCCTCCCCCTCCTTCTCCCCCCTCTTTTCCTGACAGTTCATACACTAACCTTTGAGGAACAAAAATGTTGTTTTTCTCAATCCAGAATCATTCACACTTAACCTGAAGAACAAATTTAGCAACAAATCTTGTATATACCGTAAATTTCATCATTACGTATGGACTACGTAGAACAAGTCTCAGTTAATTCTAGAATACAATGCTGCATGCAGATTCAAACAGCAAGTGGTGTTTTCTGATGCTGAGATAAGGCCAGGCCATTAGGGTTTCAAAGGCCAGAGCTAGCACTTGAATTGAGTCTGGAAACAGACCGCAAGCCATTGAAGTTGACACAAAATTGGCCTAATGTGGGTGATCCTGCCAATCCTAGGCAAAGTCTGATGGCAGTATGATGAACTGGTTGAAGTTTATCATGTGCCTTCAAAAGTGGACCTATGGAGACTGCATTAAAATAATCCAAACTAGAAGTGGCTAAGACATGATTAACTGAGGATAGTTCTGACTTCTCCAGGAAAGGACACAACTGGTTAACCAAGTAAAGACTGGAAAAGAAATGATCATGTAGCAGCTACATTGGCTACATCGTAGTCAGTCACTTTTGAATGGTTAGTTACCTCCCAAAATGGGCACCTTTAAATGTTGCATTGTCTGAAGCCCAGTTGTGCTGCTGCAGAATGCATCATGCCATTTCTTTTCCCTATCAGTCTCTGATACAGCAGGTGCTGTAACTCTCCAATGGTTTGGCATTACTCCAAAGTCATACTCCTCTATTGTCTCCCAAGACAGACAGATGCCAACAACAGTCTGAAGTCATGTGGTGAGAGAGTCCCTCTGAAGAGATAAGTAGAATAATCAAATCAGATTGTGAATTAATGAAAAAAAGTTTGTTTGCTTTTTTTAGAATTAGGAGGTTTCAAGTAGTTCTCAAGGATATGACTAATGGGTGACATACAATTGTATCCTGCTTGTGAAACAGATTTCTAGTTGTGCAAAAGGGACTTACATTTCATCCCCTCCCTTCTACAGCCCCTCCCTTCTACAGCTGCCTTCTACAGCCTCTTCTATATCCCCTCCCTTCTACAGCCTCCCTTCTACAGACCTCTGCTCTGGAAGATTGGGGCCCCCTCTGGAACAGATTAGGGGACACAAGAAGGGGAGAAATGGGAATTCTGCTGTGTTCCTAATGTAGGACCTTGCCCAGTGATCTTTGTCTTTGCCTGTTTTATAAAATAAATATAATTATTGAATTTTCCCAAACTCTTTTTCTACAATCACCAAAGTAATGTTCACCCCTATCCACCTGCCTGTTACACTTGTAGACCTGAATGTCACCTTCCCATAACTCATTGAGCTGAATAATATATATTTGATTCTTTTTCTTACTAAATTTATCTATGAATGCAAATCTCCATAGTTAAATATTTGCTTATACAAGCGCAGTGATGAACAATTGCAGGAACATGGAGTACAGGTAAACACAATGAAGTTTGGGAGGTAGGGGGATTACCTTTATCAATGAGCTTTGAGCACCAGGTTCTTCTCTGGTTTCACTTAAGAACCTGAACTGAAATGTATCAGATCTCTGGGTGCTGGTAATCAGACTATAGTTGTTATACTCTGTGGGTCTAAGGTTGGCTTTTTGAGGCCTGCAAGCACCATTCCATCACACAAGGATGTGTTTACCACACCTGTGACCCATTCAATCACCCCACTCTGGCTACCTTTAATAAGCCAGGATGGACAAGGATCTAATGAGCAGGTGGTTGGGGGTATCACTTCAAGTATCGTGTCCACTGCCTCAGGCCAAATCAATTGGAAATGATCCCACAACACTGCATTGGACACCTTGGCTGGTACTGTGGCAACAGCAGCATCTAAATCAGGCTTCCTCAACCTTGGCCCACCAGATGTTTTTGGCCTACAACTCCCATGATCCCTAGCTAGCAGGACCAGTGGTCAGGGATGCTGGGAATTGTAGTCTCAAAACATCTGGAGGGCCGAGGCTGAGGAAGCCTGATCTAAATCACTGAGTAGCCAAGCAATAGTGTTTAGCTATCTGGTTTCAGCTAGTTACTATGTGCTCAAGAAGCCCACTTCCCTGGTCAAGAGTTCAATACACTAACCACTTCACCATGTTTCACATTATAAAATGACTGCTGTTTTTCTTTAAATTAAGTGGTCCTTGCACTGTGAAGATTGTCAAAAGTGAAGCAATCAAAATGAGGAAATGCCAGACTCTAACCGGGACAACAAAAAAAGTTTGCTAGAGAACTGGGTAGAGAGGTTGCTGGGAAAATGTGACGTGTGGGTCCCAATGGCCTCTGTCCCTGATTATTCAGTTATTATTTGATTTATGTGGTCTTGCTGCTGCCCTTGCTTTGACCCTCAGAACGGCTGTGTGGGAAGTTTGTGTCTCTCAGATAGAGTGAAGCGCTGCTCTGCAAAGTGTTTGGAGCCAATGTGAATGCAAAGAAACTGATAAATACAGAAAAGGCTCTCTGTGCTCCAGATGCACCCCAAAGGGGAACTATAAGAAAACAGCTCCTTGGAACTAGGCACTGTAAGTATTTTAATGTCTTTTGTAAATGCCTTAGGATTGTCTGGTCTTGACATACGACTATACTTGGGAGATGTGATGATTAAGTTTGGCGTTTTATTTTCTAAATGCAGTGCTAATTATAATGAAATATGCACCTGAACAGTTAATTTTACTTTCTAACGCTTTATTTTTGATATGTTCTTTCCTCTTCCCACCACCATAATGCTTTATTTTCTTGGTCTAAAGTGCTGTGTCATTTAATGTATATATTAGTCTACAAGCAGGACGTTTAACTGTCTGTAATGAGAGCAGAGCCTATTTTGTTTTAGCATGCACAGGTTGTTGGCACATACTAGATTTATACCTACTAGAGGATATTACCTGCACAGTGCATTTGAATCTTTTTGATAGTTCAATAAAATTTTCATTTTACATGAGAATTGGATTTTGCAACTTAGCTAATGTGTGATGAATTTTGAAATTATGAAGTTTTAGTATTAGTATTTTAAGAATGAGATATTTGGTAGTTATATTTGTCATCTAAAATGGACAGGTGCTTATTGGGTTTTAACGAAATGAAATTACGGTAACATTCTGAAAAAAAAAGTGTTTGGTCAGGCATGCAGTCTAGCCCCATTGGAAGTAGCTTGGTCTTTAATAAAGAGTATAGTCAGGGACTAAATTATTATGTATGCTAAGACTTCCCCCAAGGACTCTTCCCCCAAAGATCATCCTGTCAGCTGGGAAATGTTATTACCTGCTAATTGCTGCTGATCACTAAATTTACAGCGGCAATTTGAAAAGTTGCCCCCTAGGTTCATTTGCTCTGCAAAAACCTGCCATGCACTAGTTTCTGAAGAAGTGAGTTACCACACCATAATAATTTCCCTTTCATTAAATACAGTGGAAGGAAAACTAGTGCATTTTATGGAAAACTAACATTTTTTAAAAAAATATATTGCACCACAATAGCTCTTTCACCCATCATGAACCTAATAGTCCATTGGCTAGGAGTAGTCAACAGAGATGTAAGTATAGTTGCCATGTGGATTGTGGGTGCCAGGCATGCTCAGTCAGCATTATTGTCACAAGTAAAAAAGAACAGCAACCTGAAAGTACAATTAGATCATATAAAATGAGTGTATCAATGTATTCAGGATAGAACTAGTGGAGACATTCAGCTCTCTCATTCCATCAGCACAAGGATTTATGCTTGTGCAACTGAAAATTCTGCCACCCTCTCCTTTCCCTGCACCTCCCTCAAGTCTACTCTGGAAAGTTGGTGAACCCCCAGGACAGATTTAAGGGGCCCAGAAAGAAAGAAGTTCCTTTGTACAAGTAGAAATACTTGTGCTGTTGGAATGAGGGAGTTAGTGTTACACTGAATTGAAAAGGTAACTGGACAAAATTTTACAAAATCCTTCTGTTATTGTGAATGCATCTCAGAATGCATTGTGGTTGTAGATGCCAATAATATAGAGATTTGTTAAGAGTTGGATCTCTGATCACAGGCACATTTACTTGGAAGTAAGGCCCAATGAGGATCATTTCAAACATGGCAAAATAGTACAATATTATCCATATGTTGTGTGATAATAACACACAAATGTATTTTGATGGGTCTGTATACACACTAGTAGGCCACAATTGGCATTGTTCCCCACCACTGTACACAAAAAATGTGTATGTGATTGCCACACATGACGATCAATGCACAGGATTTATTCAATTTCCTAGAGGTATTTACTTGCATAAATTGAGTCTTGTTTGCAGTGAAAACAAAACAAAACAAAAACCCTTAACCGTTTCACTTGATATTTCTGTTGTGGTATTTTCTGTTAAGAAAGAACCAACCTTAGCTGGAAGCTTATTAAACTACAGGCACACTTCGATTTATGGTTCCAGGCTTTTGAAAGTATGAAAGATTTCTCTGTACGATTAAGTACAGTATTTGAATTATAGCTTGATCTCTCTTCTCATAGCAGCAAAAGGTAACAAAAGATAACGAACGCAAAAGCATGCATTAGTTAGTTAATATTGGCCCACCCATGATTTAGAGTTTCAGTATGTGGAGTGGAAGAAAAGGTTAGGACAGGATCCAAATCAAGGTTAAAATCTACTGCCTAAATCTAGTTGCCCTGCAACCTCATATTCTTTCCCAGGATATGAGTGCGCTTCAGAAATGTGAGAAGACTTTCAGCTTGAATTCCTAAAATTCTCCCTGGTGAAGAAACTTCCCTTTTGACATAACTGTCAAAATATTTACGATAGATGTTAATATACTGTTGGTTCAAACATTCTGAAGTACTCCCTGGAGGGTGTCCTGCAAGACCTATGCTCTATATGCTGTAATAGAGCAAGCACTGCATATTTTTTGCCATTAATAATACGCTAGCAGCTGAGCAGTGTCTTTGTTAGAACTGGTATTTTCTCCAAAGGGTGTGACAGCCACTGTGATTTTGTGGCTATATGGTTAGATTTTACCTTTGAACACATATTAGTATTAACACTTGTATAGTATTTCATTTTACATTTTTTTTGCACTATGGCTGTGAATTTGTTCCTTTGTTATTTCCCTGGAATCAGGGATAGGTCAGGGATATGTCCTGTTGCACTCTGTAAAGTTCCTTACACATTCCTGGTGTAGTAGTAGTAGTAGTAGTAGTAGTAGTAGTAGTAGTAGTATTTTGCACTGTGACAGACCAAATCCTACTTACATTTACTCAGATATAAGTTCTACTGGCCTGGGTCCGGTCCAGAATAATCGTTTCATTCCATGGCAGTTGAGCATACCCAGTCCTTACTGGGCTGTTTTTGGAGTTCTATGACAGGGGGTGAAGGGGCCCTAATTTTCTTTTGTACTCTTGTACCAAATCGGATTATACTTCCCTCTTGTGAACGGACAATGTCATTTTGGCAATATATGCAATGTTACACTCCCCTGAAAATGGGAAAATACAAAGAATTATATCCATTGTACATTTGCACACATTAAACATGCAACTAACCCGTGACACTGAATGCATGGGTTGTCAAGTGGCACTTAGCTAATGCAGAACAAACTAACTGTCCCAGTCTAGACACAGGTTTAGCTCATTTACTCACATTTTCAATCTAAATCAAAGGTGGGAAACCTATTTTAGCCCAAAGGCTGAATCTCACAGAAGGGAATTTCCAGGGGCTACATCCAGTAGTGAGCAGGGTCCAAGCCAAAAGTACGTGAGGCCAGAGACTCACCTCACTCTATTTCTTTCTCTAATGCACTCCCCATCAACCAATTCCATTTTTGCTCTTTCCATTTTCTCTCCTTCACACCTCAGCTGCCTCCCTTCCTACAATTAGACTTTTTTTTAGACACAGGCTAAAGTGGAAATTTTTCAGTAGAAGTTTACACCTGTAAAAGTGTTCAATGCTCACTTTATTTCCAGGTTCAGAAAATACTATTGCATTTTTTAAAATTACCAATGATTTTCATGTTAAATTTAATCATACAAAAATATAGTGCTATTTAGTATTCAATATAATATGTATATCATAATATATAATCACACAGCATGATTCAGTACATGCTTGTTATGAAGAATACACACTGTGGTTTGTGTGCAGCAAAGGCAGCAGTGGAATCCTAGGCAGGAGAATGAGGAAGGATTTGTTTTTGTGACTGAATTAGTTCCTTGCTATCTCTTTTATTTTGTTCAGGAATTGGTTAAAGGAAGAGCAACATTTCCCTAAAAGCAATATTCAAAACTATGATGTAATTTAAATCACACAATGCTCCATTTGAAGTGCGTATTTGCTGATTAAAACATGCAGACTTTGTACATGCTCAACTGATCCCACTGATAACGGTTGCATGATTCATCAAGGCACTTCTATTTTGAACAAACATTTACAAACAGAGATAGCAAGTGGCAGCATTCTTGTCATACTATACAGTTTCACCTTTTCCTGCTCTATGGTGGAAGGGGGGTGGGATGTCTGAGGAACATGTCAGAAAAATGTCTTTTTAGAAATCTGTAAATAAAATTGAACAGGCCATGAGACATTTTTTCTGCCCTTCCAGCAATCCTTGCTGTACAAACCACATTAAAACAAGAGGTCTGGAGACAATATTGGCTGATCAGAGAAATTCAACCCCTTCCCCCAATTTTCTTTTCGCTTCTGCCTTTTGCTACATCCTTAGAATTGCCAAAACACAATAGCAACATAATTTTGCAGCACTGTAATGGCTAGTATAAGCTTTCATGTGCCAAACGTACTTAGGCAGGTCCGTAAGTAGCAGAATACATTCATTAGGATCTAACCCAGAGATGGCTAAACTCCAGTTCAGGTGCCTGATCTATGCCCCAAAATATTTTTCCTTCTCCGCTAAGACCCCATTAATTAGCACTGGCAAAACATAAAAATACAATAAAAAGGACCGGAGATACAGTGCTGGGCAGAGCATAGCCCGATGCTCTCATGGGGAGGCATATTCCTGGTCATTAGACAGATCAAGTGGAGAAGGCGCAATAATGCCACTCCTCAGTTTATATGCATGAATCGGCTGTGGAGGAGGGGCTGTGTGCCTGAGTGGTGGGGGGCATACTCACTGCATGCAGCCCCTGGAGGGCAGGCCAAGAGTGGCCTTTGGGAGGGAGGGAGGGAGGGAGAAAAGCTGCCTGTTTTCCTCCTTTGTCATTTGTAGCTTATTTTAGCACTGCCAAGTTTCTCTGTCACTTCTCCCTTTTCCTCAGCTCATCTCCTCTGATATTTTTCTTTAAGAACCCTTCAGGTTCCTTTCTAAGTCCATTCTGAACTGCACCTTCCCTTTAGCCTCCATGCTTCTGAGCCTTCTGTCTCTAAGCTATCTCTCAGCTTCCACACACACCAGACCTCTCCAAACTCTTCAGCCTACTGTACTTTCTTGTAAGGTTTAGTAGTTCCAAACTGACAACATTGGCTTCCCTCACAGGATCTTAACTGCAAACTCTTTAGTGTCCAGAGCAGCAGAACCTTCTGAGCCTAAACATCAGCTCAGTCAATCAGTGTCAGAGGCTTCACTGCCAGAAGAGCAATAGACAGAGAAAACAGATGGTGAATAGATGGTCTAGAAAGGGCCAATTGCAACCTAACCTTTTTTATTCATTGAAGAATACTTATGAAGAACCCAAGTGATTACCCACACTGGAATTCAAAATCCTTATACATACTATCAAAAAGGATTGGAAAGATAGTCTCCTGTTCACAGTTTTTCTTGCAAAAAAAAATTTCCCACATGATTTCACATCAGTAGGATCAGCCTCTCACTGAGGAAAAATAAAAGTATATTATCAGCAGTAGCTCTCTAGTCTAGATGGCCCTGTGTTCTTATCTGTTTCCTTGGAGTTTTATTGAACTGTTTTCATTGGCTTTTTACTTTGGAAAGTGCTTCTCCCCAGAAATACGCTTTGTGATTTTGCTTCAGGCATGCATTGTACAAATCACTGTAAGGCATAACTTTCTTCCCTGTAAATGAATGAAAATGGCATTTAACCCATTTCCAAAAATGTATTAAATATGTACAGAAGTTATCTAGTTCAGTTCTTTAACAAGCACATTAATCCATGGAAATCTTTCATTCTGCCTCCTTAGCAAATGGGAAGATCTCATCTTGTTTAATCTCAGATACTAATTTTGTTTAACTTTGCTTAAGTTTAATGTTTATTTTTTATCTTTAATAATTAATCTAATAATATATACCAAAAACTCCAAACTTTTACTTGTAATCTTTTCAGGATATAGACACTATTTTGCATCATGTGCTATTTGAACTCTCTGACAAGTCACCCAGCTCAGAAGGAGAGGTCTCTGGTAGAGATTGTTGAGAAGTAGCATGTTATTTATTTTTTTAATAGATCACTGTTGGAGCCAAGGGAAGTGCTGGCAGGGAGGATGATCTTCCATTGCTCATTCCCATTCTAGACAACTGATCTCTTTATCTGTCTTCTCTTAGTTTTTTACATGTACTGCATATAAATTAGCCATTCTTACTACTTCTTTCTGGGCTTGCAGTAACTGGCATGTTCTCAGGGTACATATGAAAGGATGCAAATGTTGATGCTCCTTGGGCTTTGAAGGGATGATGGTGCTAGGGTTGAGCCTTTTCCAATTTACTAGTGGAAGCTACTAGATTCATTAGGCTAGGGATAATTTTAGACAGATCTTTCCGCATAGTTCTTAAGTTTTTAAAGGGGCTTCTACACAGTATTGTTGTTATATATATTTTTGGCAATTATCCCATTACTTTTCTTCATTTCACCTGTCCCCCTCCCTCCTAATGCAGTAGATCCGAACAGCAATGCTAAAAGCCCCAGGTGTGGATGTTTTTGCACAAATATCATGAGATCTGAAATTTCAGGTTCTTGTGAGACTTTTCAGTGAGATTTGCAGAACCTTATCAATGGCTCCACCCACACGGTCCACCCTCAGTCAGGCCAGAGAGAGCTTAAACTATTGCACTCACAGTGTTCTCAGTAATGGCAGACAGAAACAAAATGGTTGAGGTATAATCAGCTGAAGAACAATTAGGAGAGAGAAGTAACATTGTAGAACAAACTTTCTACCTGATCTTTCAAGCAAGGTAAACAAATACTGATCATAAACCTTTCGTGGAAATTAAATAATCCTATACTAGGAAGATGTCAAAAAGGGGAATAGATTTGCATAAAACGTGCATGTGTCATTTATAAACATAGATGCAAATTTAGACAAGATTACTATAATTTATTTTTAAAATGTATATCACAGTAATGGAGAAGATTGTGCCCAGGTGATCCAAAGGTTAACTAAGATTAGTTAACTAAGTTGATGGGCAAGATGCTCTCCCACCTTATGAAACTGAATAGAAGGTATTGTCAAACACAGAGATGTCCTTAGGCTGCCCTTCATATAGAGTGCTGTCCTCTTTTAGGTAGGACACATGGCCACCCTACTTACCTGACACTAAAAATACAGGCCTTGTAGATATTCATTGATTGCAAAGGAAATAATAAATGTAGAAAAGTAATTTCCCAGCAACTGCATTCCTACTGAGAAATAATGACATTCTGAGGCCGTCAGGATCCAGGCTAATAGCTGGAGTGAGAACTGAGAATATTTGAGGGTAAGTATTAATAGAAATGTGGATTCTCTTTAAAACAAGTAAGATTAATGGAACAGTAGATTCAACAGAATCAGATCCTTAGTAACTTTGTATTTGTACTAACACAACATAATATTTCTATTTCTATTGCACTCTGTAGAGTTTTTCTAACTATTTCTCCTTTTCCTCCAATAAATTGTTTCAGGAAATAATCTTATCTTTTGACAACATCTTGACTCTTCAATTTAAAGTAACCAGAAGCTTTTTGAAAGCAGGTAACATTCCGAACTGAATGAAGCAGTGGGAGCTAGAGCAGACTATGGCAAATACCTTTGTGACCATACCCGATGGGTACTGCCTTAGTGACCCAATCCAGTATTATGGTGAGTTAAGCAAAAGGCAATTATCCACATGTCTCTCTGTGTATGAACTGAATTTCTACAGTTGTTAAATATATGTTTGATACATGAAGGACAATTCAAAGCCATCCAGTGTGCCATTTCAAATAATTCAAATAATTCCCTCAGGTGACATAAAGATATACAGTACAAGATCCAAAAACCTACTCCAGTGTGGATGCATTGAAGTTCACTTAAGCAGTGGATTTCATTCTCAGAAGATATATTCAAACAATTTAAGACCAGTTGTGGCCTTTATATTATATATTTAATAAAGTAGGATATATACCTGTATTATATTATTTTGTTTTTAGCGTTCTGTTGGGAGCCGCCCAGAGTGGCTGGGGAAACCCAGCCAGATTGGCGGGGTAGAAATAATTTAAGTATTATTATTATTATTGACATTTTAAAAAATTAGCAGTAAACCCTCCAATCAAGGATAATATTGTCAGCAGAACTGTATACATAGGGTGTCCTTCTACAAACAATTCTGTTATACTATATTCTATAATTTAGAGATGTAAAATCCTAAACTAATCCACTGTTTTCTATGTCATTTTTCAAAATAATCTAGATGCCTTCCCAGAACACATCAGTTATCCACTTCAAGATCTTGACTTCCAAGCTGCTCCTTATTGTCAGTATTCAACCATTCAGTTTCCTGCAGCATTACAGACTCCATCTCCCCAAACACAGTACAGCACATACAACTTGGATTCTCAATACAGTGATGGGCAATACATCATCAGCAATTGTGAACTCAGTAAGCCCACCTGCATGGGTGCCCAGAATGATGGGGGAGGATATCTTGGACAGAAAAGACCCAGGCTTAGTCACTCTGCCTTGCGAATAAAGGGACAGGAAGAGCTCTGTGTGGTTTGTGGGGACAAGGCTTCAGGATATCATTACAACGCACTCACCTGTGAAGGCTGCAAAGGTAATGGGGAAATAATTTTGTGAATCAGAGAATGTCTGCTGGTTAAAATTGGGGAGAAAAGTCTAGTGCAAAGTTAAAGTTGGGGAGAAAGGTCTAGTGCATAAAGCAGAGATAGAGAACCTATGGCCTTCCATATGTTGTTGGACTACATTTCTGGTAGTAGGATAGACACCCAACTTTGATATGGGCAGTAGCTCAGTAGCAGAGCATCTGCTTTGCATGCAG
Organism: Podarcis filfolensis; assembly: GCF_964270895.1. Taxonomy (NCBI): domain Eukaryota; kingdom Metazoa; phylum Chordata; class Lepidosauria; order Squamata; family Lacertidae; genus Podarcis; species Podarcis filfolensis. The sequence goes on from NC_139609.1 coordinate 66,059,289, forward strand.
AAGGTGCCAAGTTCAATCTCCAGCATCTTGAAGTCAGCCTAGGAATGTCCTGTATTAGGCTTGCCATACATCAGGAAAATTTCTTATGTGTCCTGGTTATGGGGTGTAAAAATGGTGTCAGGGGGGAATTTTGCTGAATTGGCAAAATGTCAGGGAAAACCTGGATGTATGACAATGCGATGGAAAAATCAGTGGAAACAGCTCCAAAAGCTGGTGTCAATATGGCAATTCTATCCTATATGAAATATTAGAGAATAGATGCCACCCAGCACAGGATCAGAGGGACTACTAATCTGACTCAGTGTAAGGAAACTGTCTATGTTCCTAAGGACAAGCAGCATGGGTTTCCATGGGGATAACCTGGACAGTAAAGTCCCAGGCTCTGGCTTACAAATGAAGGGCTAAGAGGAAGGATGTTTTGGTGGAATCTAGATGCTAATGGACTCCAACTCCCATCAGCCTCAGCCAGCATGGCCAATGGCCAGGGATGATGAGAGTAGTCCATTTAACTGAAAGTTAAATCTTACTTCAACAATAGTGACAGGACAGCATCCTCTACTGCATGCGAGGGCAACAGGCTGTCTTATCAGCTGTATCATTTCTCATTTTTATGCTCACTTGTTCCAAATGTGTATGCTAGGATTTTTTCGACGTAGCATCACCAAAAACGCCATCTACAGATGCAAGAATGGTGGCCACTGTGAAATGGATATGTATATGAGGAGGAAGTGTCAGGAGTGTCGCCTAAAGAAATGTAAAGCTGTGGGAATGCTGGCTGAATGTGAGTGCCCAAATTACAACAAAAAAATTCTGACATGCTGCTGAGTTAAGGAATTTTCCTTTCCTGCCATGTTTAAAGGCAACTAATGGTATTCCTTCCGAAGTTGTGTGTGTGCATGTGGGGTGGGGGGAGTTCACTAAGAGAATAGTTTCCTAGTCTTTAGAGTACATCTGGTATTAATTCCACCTCTGCTAGGTATCAGTACTTAGAAACATGTTTCTAAACTTGATCTCATGGTATAAAGGTATTTAACAACTCTGCTGAAGCTAACCAGGTCTGGGTGTATGCACAGGGCTGGTTACAGTGGGACCTTCACAAAGTGTTTTCTACCTCTGATAGCCTCCCCTCCTATATGGGTGAACTCTAGAAGACTTAGTTGGTGGCAGCATTCTGTTTGATATGAGACAGCAGGCAGCTTCTATTTATTCACATAGCTCCTGAGCCATGCTACACAGAGGGCTTTATTGAAAATTAAAATGGTGGATGCCAGACCTATTATTCTAGCACTGACTAGATTAAGAAGACTAGGGCTGTCATCAGAAGTGGGGTTCTGTATAGGATCAGGCAGAAGTGGGTTGTTGGGGGTGCTATATGAGCTGTTGCTGTTGCTTACCAGGAGAGAAAGAGGGATGAGGCAGTGGGCATGGAGCAAATGCACCAGTGGAGCCAATCCAGTGCTCCTGCTGGTGTGTTTGCACTTCACCAACCTCTCTGCAGCCTTACCCCTCAGAGTAGTCATGGCTAGGAATATACTGTTAAATGTTCTGCAAGGGAACATGCTTGAAATCAATGCCTTTCTGGAACTTGTTGTTTCCCCCTCTGGTTTACATTTTTTACAGGTCTACTAACAGAAGTCCAGTGTAAATCAAAACGCCTCAGAAAGAAGAGTAGCTTCCTTTGTAGCATCAAAATGGAAGTTGAGGGAGTGGACAACAAGCATGTATCCTCTACAACAAAACCTTTAAAAGTAGGGTATTTTAAAAATAATTTTGATTGTTGTATTTTAACTGTTGTATTTTGCTTTAAAGACATGCACATCTTTCTTTCTAAGGTGCAGGAGCGAATGGAACTGACTCCTGGAGAACATCAGCTCATTGACCATATTTTGGCTGCCCATCAAAAATGCACAATTCCCTTGGAGGAAGCAAAGAAGTTTGTATGTGTTCATAAACAGCAATATAGCAAATGTGAATTTTGGCCTGGGAAAGCTTGGCTGCAGTGGTTCATGCCTTGGTTACTTCCAGGCAGGATTACTGCAATGTGCTCTATGTCGGGCCTCCTTTGCACTTGATCCAGAAGCTGCAGTTAGTGCAGAAGGCTGCAGCACAATTGCTGACATGAGTGGGGCCTTGTCAGCATACACTAGCAGTGCTCAAAGATCTGCACTGGTTGCCAATTTGCTACTGGGCCAAGTTCAATGTGCTACTATTAATATATAAAGGCCGTAACAACTTGGGACCAGTTAACCTGCGAGATCACCTTATGCCATATATGCACACTTGACTGCTTCTATCTGTAGAACTAGCACTGTTACAGGTGCCACATAATACCTGTTCTGCATTTGTAAAAAAATCAATCAAGTGCGGCAGCAGCTACAATTTGGAACTCCCTGCCTATTAACATTAGGCAGGAACCTTCACTGTACACTTTTTGATGCCTGTTGGCGGTTCGAATCCCTGCGACGGGGTGAGCTCCCATTGCTCGGTCCCTGCTCCTGCCAACCTAGCAGTTCAAAAGCATGTCAAAGTGCAAGTAGATAAATAGGTACGACTCCGGTGTGAAGGTAAACGGCGTTTCCGTGCGCTGCTCTGGTTCGCCAGAAGTGGCTTAGTCATGCTGGCCACATGACCCGGAAGCTGTACGCCGGCTCACTCGGCCAATAAAGCGAGATGAGCGCCGCAACCCCAGAGTCAGTCACAATTGGACCTAATGGTCAGGGGTCCCTTTACCTTTACCTTTAAGGACATTTTTGTATACCTACCCAGATATGTAGTGTGTTGTGTGTTAATCTATTTTTAGTTTATTGCATTAAAAAAATGTTTTAAACATATTTAAACTGTTTTTACTGCCAATCTCATTGTTTGATCTTTTTTGTAAAGCACGTTGAAGTTTTTCACAATCAAGCAGCGTATAAAGTTTATGAATTAAAAAAAAATCTAACTTTCTGTTGGTTTATCTTGTGAATACATGTTTTTAATTAGTTGCAGGAAACTGCCAATGCTGAAGAGAACTTCCTACATCTTTCAGAAACAGCTATGGTTCATGTCCAGGTACTAGTGGATTTTACAAAAAGACTTCCAGGTAATGCATTCCACAGGAAATTTTCTTGGGGTGCTTCCACACTATGCATTTAGCATGGAACTGCCATGCCACTCACATTTTATTGGGCTGGGTGTGTGAGCACATATCATCATCATCCATTTGCAACCCTTCTTCTTTTCCCAGTGCTTATTCCAGTTTTTTTCTTCTCAGAAAGTCCTCTGCTGTTGTTGAAATAATGGAAGGGTAGTGATATCTCCACAAATGTATATACCTTAGTGCAGGAGATGCAATTAACAGAAATCAAGTGATATACAAATTTTATGAATAAATATAATGGCACAGGTGCCCCCACCAATACCTCCTATGGTGCCCACATAAGGTCTCTATATATCCCCTCAAAATCCAGATTGCAAGACTGTTTTTCCTGTTCTGCTCCTGTTTACATTGGTTCAGCCTCTCTTGCATTGAACATGCCCTTTCAGACATGTCCACATTTCACTGGATATCAACATTAAACACCCACCCTTATTTCTGTTCTGAACAGAGGAGAGCTGCAAAGAGCTTTTATCTGTGACTGCAGAAATGGCTGATATAAGTGCCTTTTCCCCATTTATGTGGCAAGGCTGATATCTGCAACCTTTTGTGGTCCTGTCTCTTTTTGTGCTCTTTTAGACATGGCAGCCATTTTGTGTTTTGCTATGCCTTCAAAGAAGCCATTTTGTGACTGGCACCCAAGGCATTTATGAACATTCCAAATGTTTCCACTGGCCAGAATGGGTTGGTGTCTGGAGCCTTAGGGGATTTTTTCTGACTCTTTAAAGCTACATTGTTTTGATATACCCAGTGATGTATTGAGAAAGCAAACTTTATTACAGCTTGGCACACATTTACCTTTGTAGTGGGCACCATTTTATAACCCCTATTATTACTTTTTTAAACGGTATCTTTGAATTAATGCTAAAAAGCTTATAGGTTACAGTACTGCTTAACTGAAAGAGTATGATAGCACTGTGACATTAGAAGTCTAAGGACTTTTTTCCACTGTGAAGAGAAAAGCAGCATTAGATAGAGGATTTTTAGTGGGAAAATGGCCAGATCCAATAGAAGTTCCTACCTCACCTTTGCTAAAACTTGAAACATTTTGAATCAATGTATCATTATTAAAAGATATAATTGGGAGTGTCTGTAGCTGGACTTTTCAAACTTTAGATCTGATTCTCAAAAATATGTATTCTTTGCAAGATTAAAAAGCTTATATAAGTAAAGAGCTGTCAAATTTCAGATATATACCTACTACCAAACATCAGTGTAATTTGATTACCTATTCCTTTCTCTATAGGGTTCGAAAGTTTAGCCAGTGATGATCAGATTGCATTGCTGAAAGGCTCCACAATTGAAACAATGTTTTTACGTTCTGCCCAGATATACAATGAGCAAGGGATTGAATGCCAGTCATCATTCCATGAAAGTAAGTTATGTTAGCATTAGATGAACTTAATAAATTCATGCGTATACGTGCTTGCCATGATCACTTCACTATATGCATTTGATGAGGTGGGATATGGCTTACCCTAAGGCCTTTCCCAAATATGACCTTCCCTTGGGATAAATGGTTCTTTCTTCTCACTTTATCAAATGATACACTGTGACACAAATTTAAAAATATGATAATCATAAGGTAACTTTAAAAGGGAAAATCTGCTCTTATAGACTTTCATTTCCCTTGTTCTAGGTCAAGTAAAATTTTCTGCCAATGCTATATGTGCTCAAGATAAAAGTACTTACTTAGGACTGTCTCATACTGAGGAAAGCCCAACATCAACTACTACAACAGGTAACTGAGCTGTCCCACAAATATACTTTTAGTAAATTTTTAAATCATTGCTTACTGGATTACTGAGTTTTTCATAGCAAGATACTTTTGATTTTCAGCCAGAATACCTCTTTGACTATCTATTTTGTTGATTAGACTGCTGAATAGACTATCGATCTTGTTGATTAGTCACTTTAGACTGCATTTCTTGAATGTTCTAGATTCATCTCTCTGTTTTGTTTTTGTTTTTTAAAGATATTTATTGAAGTTTTACAAAAACATAAATTTAAAAAGGTCATATAAAAAGAAAGAAATACAAAAAAATAGAAAAATACATGAAAAAGAAAAAAGAAGAATAAAAACAAATCCATTTTTTGTAACCCTAACTCATTATCTTATTTCCTTGGCCTCCTCACACCTCCCCTTTTTGTATTCCCATTTAAGTAATCAAATCAGCAAATCCTTACCCTCTTTCGTTTATCTTAACTCTGTATCTTAACATATTATAACTCTATATTTTCATCCATTTTCAATTCAATTTTGCATACTCTTGTTAACTTTGTTGCTAATGCCACTTATTTTCAATCCAACATCATTTTAACATTCATTAATTTTACAGTGTTTCTGCAGATAGTCTTTAAATTTCTTCCAGTCTTCTTCCACCAACTCTTCTCCCAGGTCTCGGATTCTGCCAGTCATTTCCGCCAATTCCATATAGTCCATCACCTTCATCTGCCACTCTTCCAGGGTGGGTAAATCTTGTGTCTTCCAATACTTTGCAATCAGTATTCTTGCTGCTGTTGTTGCGTACATAAAGAAAGTTCTGTCCTTCTTTGGCACCAATTGGCCGACTATGCCCAGGAGAAAGGCCTCTGGTTTCTTCAGGAAAGTATATTTAAATACCTTTTTCATTTCATTATAAATCATCTCCCAGAAAGCCTTAATCTTTGGGCACGTCCACCAAAGGTGAAAGAATGTACCTTCATTCTCTTTACATTTCCAACATTTATTATCGGGCAAATGATATATTTTTGCAAGCTTGACTGGTGTCATATACCACCTATATATCATTTTCATAATATTCTCTCTTAAGGCATTACATGCCGTAAATTTCATACCGGTGGTCCACAACTGTTCCCAGTCAGCAAACATAATGTTGTGACCAATATCTTGTGCCCATCTGATCATAGCAGATTTAACCGTTTCATCCTGCGTTTTAGCAGCAAATTATACATTCTGCATTTTAGCAGCATCCTGCATTTTAGCAGCAAATTATACATTCTTGAAAGTATCTTAGTTTTGGGATCTAACAATTCTGTTTCCAATTTTGATTTTTCCACCTGGAAGCCAATTTTTTTATCCAAATTATAGGCCTCTCTTATTTGATAATAATGAAGCCAATCTCGCACTTTATCTTTTAATTTCTCAAAACTCTGCATTTCAATTTATCTCCTTCTTGTTCCAGTATTTCCCAATATTTCGGCCATTTGGCCTCCATACTGAGCTTTTTCTGAGCCTTCGCTTCCATTGGTGACAACCACCTTGGGGTTTTATTTTCCAGTAAGTCTTTGTATCTTATCCAGACATTGAACAATGCTTTCCTGACAATATGGTTTTTAAATGCTTTATGTGCTTTAACCTTGTCGTACCACAAATATGCATGCCACCCAAAAACATTGTTAAAACCTTCTAGATCCAAAATGTCTGTGTTCTCAAGAAGCAGCCAGTCTTTCAGCCAGCAGAATGCTGCTGATTCATAGTAAAGTTTAAGGTCTGGCAGGGCAAATCCGCCTCTTTCCTTTACATCAGTTAATATTTTAAATTTTATTCTGGGCTTCTTGCCCTGCCAGACAAATCTAGAAATATCTCTCTGCCACTTCTTGAAACAGTCCATCTTGTCCAAAATTTGCAATGATTGAAATAAAAATAACATTTTTGGCAATACATTCATCTTTATAGCTGCAATTCGACCCAACAAGGAAAGCTTCAAATTTGACCATATTTCTAAGTCTTTTTTCACTTCTGTCCAGCATTTCTCATAGTTATCTTTAAATAAGTTTAAGTTCTTAGCAGTCATATTAACCCCCAAGTATTTTACTTTCTTAGCTAATGTTAAACCAGTCTCCTTCTGAAACCTCTCTTTCTCAATCGGTGTTAAGTTTTTCTCAAGAACTTTAGTTTTTAACTTGTTCAGTTTAAATCCTGCCACATGACCAAATTCTTGAATCAGTTCTAATATTCTTTTCGTACTAGATTCTGGCTCCTGTAACGTCAAAACTAAGTCATCTGCAAAAGCCTTCAATTTGTATTGTTTGGCTCCGACCTGAATACCTTTAATCAGACGGTCCCTTCTAATCATATTTAACAAAACCTCCAGGACCGAAATAAAAAGCAGTGGGGAAATTGGGCAGCCTTGTCGTGTCCCTTTCTCTATCTTAAATTCCTCTGTCATCACTAGATTCATCTCTCTGCACCCTGACATCTGTGACTTCTTCCACTAATATATTTAAATGCCTGATAAAACTTAATTCTGCACCCTGGTATTTTCTTGCACATTAATATTTTATCTCCACTCCCTTTCCTCTGAGTGGCTTGACCTAAAATCTTGTATGTATCTTATATATGCTATCTAATCTTAAAAATAAGTCAATTATATGTTGTCTAGCTACCATCTGATATCTTCTGGTTTTTTTCCAGGTATCACTGAGGAGTTTATCACTGCACTATTTTATTTCTACAGGAGCATGGGAGAACTCAATGTGACAGAGAGAGAGTATGCATTGCTTGTTGCAACTACTGTGTTTTTTTCAGGTATATAGAGCAACTACACAGTGTTCAAATACTAAAACTGAATAGTGTCAAAGAAAATTATATCAAAGTATTTATACTTTCAAGGTTTAATATCTTGGTTGTAAGTCCCATTGATTGCAACTGAACTTACATGTTAGTAAATCTGCACTGATCTGCTTAAGAGGATCCTCTGGGGTGCACAGAGGGTTGTAGGGGCAGAAGAAAGCAGAATTTTGTTTCACGGGTGGTTGGACGGACTTGGATACCACCTACTAAAATTAATGGTGTTTACCCCCTGGTAAAGGGGTATAGGATTGCAGCATTACCTAGAAATAAGCACTAATAAACTTCAAAGGACAATTCAGAGTAGCTAGACAGAAGATTGTGCTATCAGATCCTGATCATTTTTAGTGCTAAAAATAATTTTTTACAGAAATATTTTACGTAAGTGCAAGCACATGGGGATTGGAAATAACATAACACTCAATAATTTTATGGCATCATGACCACATTTGGAGAATTTATGTTTGAGTTCTGCATAGCATTATGTAATTTTAATTTTCCTTTTTTTTTTTCAGATCGTCCACTCCTAAAAAACAAACAACATGTGGAGAAACTCCAGGAACCCTTTTTAGGAATTCTGTACAAGTATTCAAAGATATATCACCCTGAAGAACCACAACATTTTGCCCGTCTCATAGGGCGACTCACTGAACTCAGAACCCTCAGTCACAACCACTCAGAAGTCCTAATAACCTGGAGAACAAGGGATCCTAAGCGGATACCTGTACTTTGTGAAATATGGGACTTGCATTAAACAATCTGCCAATTACTTAAGTTGTTACACAGGACTGTTTTTTCTTCAAAATATGCTCTTTCCCAATTGTTGTGCTTGTATTAAAAAAAAATCCCATTTATGTTAAATGGCTATAGATTCTTTTTTTAAAAAAAAATACTGTGCTGCAAAGCCTAGATAGATCAGTTGGTGAGAGGATTGAAAATGCCATTTGTGTTATAAACACACACACACATTTGTTGCAGTTGAAAAGGTATCAGAGCATGTATAACCTATATAACCTTATTGCCACAATTGCAAGGGTATCTGGAAGACAAGCTTAAAATGGTATGGATCAGGTTCTTTACATGTGCTGTTTGACACCTCTAGAAAGTATATCTTTCTTTGCCCAGGAAGGTTTTAAATGAGTGGGAGAACAGTTGACAGCAGAAAAATCCTTTATATAGGGGAGCACACAGAAGACTATGGGAAGTTGAGCAGGGAACTGGATCCCTGGCCTCTCAAGCCTACACATATGTATGCTCTGATGGTCCATAAGAAATCTATTATGGCTTAGATGGATACTGCAACTATTATGACCACATAACTTTCTCAGTGACTTGAAGTGGATCCTGGTGCTTCTGTTGTAAACATGTACATGTCTCCAAACCACATTATTCACATCACAACACTCACCATCTTGTTTGTCAAAGTTATAAGCAATTAAACATTAAAGTTAACTAATAACCACTAGAGAACAAAATAATGAAATGATCGGTTATGTAATTAGTATATCACACAATTGTGAAAAAGAGTAGTAAATTATAATCACCCAGGATAGCTGGTAACCCACAAACTGATTATAGTTAATTGATTATAGTTTAGACCAAAATTTTAATAATTTGGTAGTTATATCTTTTTATTTACTTGCCAGTTCTAGTTGAGGAACAGCCAGAATAACCAGTACTAAGTCCAGATGTCTGTCCTTGATTAAATTTTTCAGTAACAACAGTTACAGGATGCACTGGAAAGATAACTCACTATATCTGCTATTATTTTATGTATTTCCCCCCTTTAGATCAAGCAATGGTAATTTAGTTTGATGGATGTTCAATTAGTGAAACCCCATGCATGTTTGAATTCTTTGTTTACAATTTGCTACATAATATGGTTCAACATTATCATCTGTTTTTGTGGACATCTCTTCACAGCTTCAGTTCTTTTGCTAAATATAAACCATAATGAACCAGTTTTGCTTTAGTCTTCTTGAAACTTAAATGTTGCAGTATTTTTCTCTGAATGCTTATAAACAAACCTTTAAAACTGTGAATTTGTTGATGTACAGTGCCTTTGCTGCTATGGATCAAAATCAAAAGAACTGTGTAGCTAAACCTTTATTGTGTAAGTAGAAATTTACTTAATTTCATACTAGAAGTGAGTTAATGCTACAAGTTGAAATGGAATGTTCACTGAATTTCCAAATGTAGTAGCAAACATTTGAAACAGATTTCAGCTATCAGTTTCAAAATATAAATTCCTTATATTAGAACAATATTTTAAAAACATGACTTAAAATCTCAGCATTTTTATATTATGTTATTTTTGCATTTTAAAATTATTTTTCGTACCTAAAATATAATGTAAATAACTTATCTGAATATATAGTTAATATTTTAATACATGAAATATTTTGTATAGGTCTATATTTTTCAGATATATATTTAAGTGTAATAAATGCACTATCAATCTGGTCTTCTGCAGCAAGATAGTTGTTTTTTGTATGTATCATTAGTCATCCAACATGATGGTCCTTTGCTTTAAAGTCATATCATGCTTTGTTAAAAATATAAAGAAAAAGATACCAAAGAATTATAGAAATGAAACTGAAAAGAAAATTAAGACCACAACCATGACCCAATTTTATCATATGACCTTTGCCACAGACCTTTGCCATAAATAAATGACTAATTAAGCCTGGATCTTATTCCAAGTATCCCATTTTCTCATTCATCCATCCAGATTCAAAGATGCCATTTAAGTGGGACCTATATGTTAGTCTGGGGGACTCACTGGGGACTTGCCGATCGTATGGTTGGTGGTTCAAATCCCCGCGGCGGGGTGAGCTCCCGTCTTTCGGTCCCAGCTCCTGCCCACCTAGCAGTTCGAAAGCACTCTTAAGTGCAAGTAGATAAATAGGTACCACTTTATACGGCGTTTAAATGGCGTTTCCGTGTGCTGTGCTGGTGCAGGCTCGCCAGAGCAGCTTCGTCATGCTGACAACATGACCCGGAAGTGTCTCCGGACAGCACTGGCCCACGGCCTCTTAAGCGAGATGGGCGCGCAACCCCAGAGTCGGTCACGACTGGCCCGTATGGGCAGGGGTACCTTTACCTTTTTATATGTTAGTCTACATACAGCAAGCTTTAGGAATGTCAGTATTTTAGTCTGAAGGCCAAATTTGACGTGAAGGTGAGGCTTCAAACCCTCTCTTTTAATTTTCTGCAAATAGTAGCCAAGTTAAGTCTGATGCAGATTACAGCTCAATAGAACAAGGACTCAGCCACATTGGCAAATAAAAAGCACTTTATATATGTTGTTTATGCATTCTAACACTGTGACACCAGATGGCGGTGTGGAGTTTCATTTTTCCCAATCCGATTTCTCATACAAACTTTAAAAGGCGTTTAACTGAAATTCTTCTTTGATGTGTCTAGATCCAGCCCAATAGTAATCCCCATGCCATTTTCTGCAAATAAAACACCTATGTTGCTAACCCTGGTAAGAAACACATAAATGCACAAATCTTCATCCAGTTTGGCCCTTAACACAGATGATTGTGTTGCCCAGCATGGCTTGCTTAAAATATGAGACTGTGGTCCTATTTACTCTCCAGTTTTAGAATCAAATTATATGTGATACAGGAGAGCAGTAATTAGATTGCCTGGCTTTTTTAACGTTAAAACTAGTTTTCTGAATTTCATGGGTATCCCAATTTAAAATGGGGAAATGATGTGTTCCAATGAAATTAGAAGCTCTCTGTCTCTGTTTTAAATATGGGAGGGGTGGGGGAATAAACAGTCCAATCATGATCTTTTGTGCCTTTGTGCAGGCTGTGAAATCTGCCCTCTTACATTCCTCCTTGCATTAAGAAGCTGGTGTGGAGAAGTTTTAATAACAGATGCAATGTGCATGTTTTTGGATGTCACAATTGGTTGATTCCTTGCCATGTCAACCCTCCCAAATCTTGATTCCCCCACCCCTAAATGTTTTGGATTAAAACCCCCAGCAGCCCTAGCCACTGGTTGTGGCTGAGGAGAGTTGTGGTTCCTAACATTTGGAGGACACCAGTTTAGGGAAGGCTGACATAAGGTATCTTTGTCATTGACATATTAGTTCAGAGCAGACAAATCAGTATTCTAACAATGTGGACATTCCACCTAGCATGGTATGTAAACATATCAATAGTTACAGTAGATGAACACTAAAAAAATGAGAACAGTAAAGGGAAATAATTAATTTTCACCTTTTTGTCCACTACATTCTGGATGAGATAGTGAGCTGAATCTTAAAGGTGTTTTAAAGTGACAGCCTTGCATATTAGGAACATGCCAGATGGGTGGGGTATTAAATAATAAAAACATTATTATTATTATTAACATAGGATGCTGCCTCTTTGTGAGTCAAGCTATTGGTCCATGTAGTTCAGTATTGCAACAGCCAGGGATGAGGAATCTGTGGCTCTAGAGATGTTGCTGGCCTCTCCATCTCCCATTACCACTGATCACTGGCCATGCTGGCCAGTGCAATCTGAGAGTCCAGGAAGCTTTGGAAGGTACAGGTTCCCCATCCCTGGCCTAAACTGACTGACAGCAGCTCTCTAGGGTGGTTGCATACAACACATCTCACCATAATAGGGTGATAGTTACCAGATGAAACCACTTTGAGGTTGTTTGTTGCTGCTTCTTTTTACAATCAAGCGGTATATAAATTGTAACAAACAAACAAACAATCAAATAAAATAACTCAGTCTGCTGTCCAGGTGCTTAACTCATTTCAAGGCCTTTGTTTTCCTTTATGGTTCTTTTACTTTAAACTTGACTTTGTGAGGACAGCCTTTCAAACAGAGGGTTGTCCAATGTAAAGCAAGACACACGGCTACTCTGGGTTGTATTCAGCGTTAGTCCTCCTGCTCAGAGAATGCGATGCAAATAATGGGTCTGTTAGTCATGCCCATTCATTTCAACAGGTCTTAATGTCAGTAGGTTTAACACTGGATGCAAGCAACCCTCTGGCCAAGCCCATGTTCTGACACTCACTTTCCCTCCGCCATTCAATTCGCCGTTGGTTTCATTGTGTGAACAGGGTCTTTGGAGAAGTCCCTCTCTGACCTGGGCTCAGCTGAAAGCCGACTCCTCCAGACGTGATGAATGCCGCAGTCCTCTACACACTAGGGTAGGAACTTACTTGTGGGCAGAGCTGTGTAGGATTGCGCTAAGAGCCTATTCAAAGCAGCGCTAAATGAAAAAAAATAGTGCAGTCATTTGCTTCAGTGTATAAGCTAAACAAGCTATAGCTTAGGGCCCCAATCTCTTGGGGGCCCCCCAAAAAAATTAAAGGAAAAAAACCCCTGGATGTACATTTCCAAAATATAAGATAAAAAACAAATAAAATAAAACCTACATACAGCAACAGTGTTTTGTGTTGTGTAGGCTCCTATGATGTAAGTAATGGGACCCCAATCATTTTAAGTTAGATCTTAATAATTATTTCACTATTAAAATATTTCTTAATTGTATTTCACTATTAAAATACTTGAAGACAGGAGTGCCTGGCATGCGCTGACCCATGGGGTCACAAAGTGTTGGACACGACTAAACAACAACAACAATTATTATACTACTTCTTAATTGTATTTCAGTTTGACAATTGCTTTGATAAAATACATATTTTGTTATTTGCAAATGGCTTTAGATACCTATTAGGTCCACAAATTACCATATAGCATAAATTCAACACAAAAAACAGCGACAATTTGTTGTTGACAAAGGACAGCTGGACATATAAAGGGCCCTATTACCTTCAGGAGCTTAGGGCCTCATCAAACCTAAATCCGGCCCTGGATATGGTCAAATGAAAGCGGCGGTGGGCGCGTGAAGCCAGATGACCGGGTGAGCAACGTTCCGGCCGCGCACGTGGTTCCCCTTCCCGAGGGGCCGAAATCATCGCGGAGTTTATGGTGCTCCTTCTGCGCCCCCCCCCCTGAAGGGCTCACGGCTCACGCCGTGGAATCCTGATGGAGCCCCCTCGAGGGAGAGGAGAGGACACGTTAAAGTAAACCGCCGACCCGTCAGCTCGCGCCTTTGCACACGGCCCGCTACCGGACGCTTTTCCCGCCTTTTCTTTTCCTTTGTACTGTATACTCCTACAGCCGTTTGAGACGTTAAGGTATATACACACACATATACATAGAAGGCACACACACACACACACACACACACACACACACACACACATATCTGTCCTTCCACTTCGTTTTCTCAGCCTATAGCACTCTCGCTCGTACAGGCTCACTTACCCCCTCAGTCTTAGCTCCTACATTCGCGTCAGTTGGTGCGTCTGAAGGGAGAGGGTAACACCTCTTAGATCTGCGCTCCTGACTCGCAGTTTCAGGCAGCAAAACGTGATGCAGTCAGCGCTGCTGTCGTTTTTACAAAACGCAAAAAACAAGGGGGGGGGGCGCCTGCACTATTTGTGTGCAAGCGTGAATGCTGGTAATAGGGTGGTAGGAAGAATTGTCAAATGTATCTAATATTAGCCACTGTAGTTTACACATGTGAAATGCAAGAAAGTGTCTTGTGTGGGAAAGCGCTGCTTCATATGACCCTCAACTGTGTTACTGTATTTGATTTTCTTTTTTTTTTTTTTCATTTCTTGCAACAGTATTTGGAATATAAAACTTTAAAGTTGAGTCTGATTTCATCAGCAAGATTCACAAGTCACATATAATTGCTGTAGAAGTATCTCATGGTTTATCACTGTCCATGTATATGTTGCTTCACAAACTAGATAACGTTAGGGAGATCAAAGAAGGGAGTGATGGAGACTGGTAAACTGAAAATATGCTATGGAGTTCTTTAAGAGACATTTAGGCTGCAACATTATGTGGGGACCAAGAGGTTATATGCGAAAGGTTTGATGGAAAAGATGAATGGAAATTGAGGGAAAAGATGGCTTTCACAGAGGTTTGAAGCACTTCCACCATAAAAGTTCAAAAGTTTCAGACTCACTATTTTCTGGTAGGATTCAATACCTACTTCCAAATTCACATCACACAATTAGCATTGATTGGGAGGTCTTGGACAGCAAACCTACTTCCCACAAATATTTGTTTTTTTGTGCTAAGGAAAATGTACTGAAAAGTGTGGGATAACACTTGATTTGACAATGTTCTAACCTGGTGGCACAAAATTAGGATGAATGCTCAACAAATAGGTTGTTTGGAAGCAGCCATATTTTTAAATTGTCAACTGTTTGGTTCAGATAGAAGTACTATGGCAAAATATGATTATGCCCAACTGTTTTCATATTTCTGTTCATCATTCACAAGGAATGCATTTTAAATTCTCATATACAGTGTAATAGTGCTGGATTGTTTGTTGCACAGAGCTGTACGTTGAATTCAGTAGATCTACAATATTCTAATAGAGAATGATGAACACTATCAATTGATACAACTTGTCACAATAAAAAGTTTATAAGTATTACAAAAGGCTTGTTTTCCAAACACAAAGTATATAATTTTACAAAAAGTAAATATAGCTATGTTGGCCTACAAGAAAATTTCCAAAATCCATATTAGGGAAACACCTTGATTAGCCCAATCAAAATATCACAAAATAGTGTGCATTACAAGCTTTTGAGTTCCCCAGAACTATTAATCATTTACACATTTAAACAATCTATGGCATTTTAAACTGTATTGGTTTTGTTTGTTATTACAGTATGCATTTTTGTGTTTTTATATTGTAAACTACCCTGTGATAGTTTTGGATCAGGGGTGCCAATTTTATTGGGGTGGGAGGAGGCAAGCCCCACGCTGCATAATCAGTCACATGATGAGGTGCAATCACACCTTTTGAATGGCAATGCTGTTCAATTGGGGGGGAGCTCAAATTTTTTTGGGGGGGGGTGGGCAAAGTTGTATTGGCCCCTAGGAGTTGGCTCCTATGCTTCAGATGGTGGTATAGAAAATTTATAAATAATTACAATTATAAATAAACCAATTATAAATAAAGCGGAGTGGGTGGGAGAAAAAAAGTTGGCTATGGAAGTGATTGAGTCTGCATCTCATCAGTCTTCAGATGGAATGTGGGAGGAGTTAGGAAACATTAAAAGGAGGCTCCTTAAGCACTATGCAGCTTTCAGGTTGCACCAAGGGCTACAGGAAAGAAGGAACAAAGAATAAAGAATAAAGACTTCAGGAGAATTTGAAAGCTTATACACTGTTTTGTGATATTTTGGTTGTTGTTGGCCTAATAATGCACAAATGACAACGTTGGAATTATTTTTCTGTTATTTTCTGTTTAACTTGGGAAATCCAATAAATCAATAATTCTCCATTTTCAATATTGCAATACTAGTCTACTTGACAGGGCTACTGTAAGGATTAATAGCATGATAAATTATATTGTTCTGCAGAACATAGAAAGGGATTGAAAATAATGCAACATATTGAGTACATTTTATCATGAATTAGTATTGGTAGTGTTATTTTGAGAGTTTAATTCTTGTGTCTTTTAGACAGAAAATGGAACAGGAGAAATCTTTTAAATTGTTTGTACCACCAATACTGAATAATACCCTAGTATCTGCAGTCAAACCACAGACAAGCAAACGAGATGGACGATGTTTTCAGGTAAATAAAAACTGTTACTTTAAAATATATATAGCAAGTTTACAAAAGCTGACCAGTGTTTTAAAAATCAAAGATTACCTGTATTTCCATTTATCCATACTTAAACATTGATAACTCAAAATGCAACATTCCAAAGTTTTGAAATTTGAAACTACAAAACTAAAGGAAAATGCCATTCATATGAAAATTAAAAGTAGACACTCAACTCATTCTAGACAATGTTGGGCTACATGGACAAATAATCTGACACTATTATAATACGGCTTCCTGTGTTTATTCGTGTCTATGTGTTTATGATCCTATATCCTAGTATGTTCCACTTGCACTTATGGTTTGCCCCAGAGTGACTGGGGCAACCCAGTCAGATGGGCGGGGTACAAATAATAAAATTATTATTATTTTAAATTCCTAGTTCCCCGTATGTTCTACTTCCTCATTAAAACATCTGAGTTGATCTTTGCCCACGTCTACATAACCTACTCTTAGCCTTTTGGAGTGGAGTGCTTGAAGTTATGAAATTGCCCAGTATGAATATATTTTCTAAGACCGTAATACCCTTAAATTAGAATTAGTTTTAATGACAGCTTAACCTGATTTCATAACTTGGCAGTAAGTCTTATTGATTTTAGCATATTGCATTTCCAAGTAATCTGTTTATGATTGGGGATGAGCATGTCCATTAAAAGGTATTATTATTTCTATAATGTTTTATTTTTCCAGGATTTTAGCAAGGGAACTGAAGATGATTATAACTTGCCTTTTGGGATGAAAAGTATGTCAAAACATATAGAAGTCATAGGTAAGATTAAAACATAAAAATAAATATTAAAGAAGATGGAATGGTAGACCTTGAAAAGTGAAGTAACCATTAGAACTAGAGCCAGTTTGTGCTGGAGTCATCTCTGAGAACTTCTGCAGTATTTAAAGTTGTGTTGTTTGTATTAAAATTGTACTTTGTTATAACGGATATATGTCGTTCATTTGCTTTCTATTATTTTTTGGTAAGTCAGAATCCAATATATTCTGTATTCCATTTGTAGCCTATGATGTTTGTATGGACATACACTTATTAATAAGACTAACACATAGCAATTTAGGAATTAATACTGTTATTCAGTTGTATTGTTATTATAATGTTTGTAACTTATAATTATGCATATTTATTGTTAAATAATCAGACATTAAATGTTGTATTTCCAGAACCTGTAAAACCTGTTCCTGAGCTAGAAATGGAGGTGAGTTAAATACACTGTTGCACGCCACCCATATCTCTGAGTGGTGCAAGATTCCAGGGGTTCCAGGTGCTCACCCAGGGTCAGAGTTTCCATTTTGAAATGAGACACAGCAGAGACTGTGGTGTCTTTAGGATATATGGTTTATTTACACATATATACAACCTAAGCCTATGATGGAGGGGTTCATAGCATCAACACCCTAAGAGGCTCTTGTTTCTCCCATAGCTGCAGCCTTGGATTCAAACAGAAATCAAACATTGTGTTCTGACCCTCTCTACAACTTGTTGCCTTTACCAGCCTGCAACATTATTTCCTCTAGGTTACATCATAGCCAACTCTCAACTCTGGCCTTTTGTCTTATAGCTGACTCTGAGTTGAGGAAGGGCCCCACCCATTTGCTTTCTGGCACAGAGCCCCCTCTGCTTAGATTTTAAAATGATCCATTACCTTTCCTTTGTTCTCTTAACGGCCCATCTCTCAGGCGATCTTCTGACCACCGGAAGCTGGGTCCAGGGATTAAAAATCTGGCATTCAGTTTAACCCCCCCCCCAAGACTTGATTAAATTCTAACACCTTCCTTTAGGGGAGCCCGGCACACTCAAACTCATAACACTACATTTTGTGTAGTGTACAATAAAAATAATCTATTATTAGCATTATCTGAATGTGTTTGGATCACATTAGTTTCAGTTCTCAACTTTCCACCTATATTCTTTCACCATGCTGACACCTAGTCTCTCAATTTAGGAATATACAGGCACTGTTGAAAGAAACTGATTTTATAGATCCATTTCAATCGGGGTTTAGGTCCAGTTCTGGCACAGAAACTGCCTTGGTTATCCTGTATGATGACTTCTGTTGGGTGAGAGAGACAGGGGAAATGTGTCCTTGTTAATTCTCATTGAACTTTCCATGGCTTTTGATACCATTGACTATGGTATCCTTCTGGAGTGGCTGTCCAGGTTAGGAGTGGGTGGTACTGCTTTGCAGTGGTTCTGGTCCTACTTAGATGTACATTTCCAAAGGATGATGCTTTGGGAGTGCTTTTCAGTCCCATGGAACCTCAGGGTTAAATTTTATCCTCTATGTTGTTTAACTAACTATGTTGTTTAGCATGTTATCTAAACATGCTAAAAACATTCCTGTTCACAGAGGCCTTTGCTGGTTCTTGATACCAACTAATTGTCATAACTTTTTAGTTCATTTTGTTTTAACTTGACTTATTTTTATCATTGTTGTATTTTTAAGGGACTTTATTCTAAACTGACTTAAGATGTTTTCATAAAAGGCAATATAGAAATGTTTTAAGTAAATAGAATTTCAGTCACTGTCACATTACTAAATTGTATATTTCATACTGTCCTTGGTGCACACAACGAACAGGTTTTTTAATGGCTAATGTGGGTATCAAAATTTAAATGAAAAGGCATTTCATTAAAAACCTTTAAATTAAACATTACATAATAAATTATTAAACCTGCCTTTATAGAACATAGAGACAATGAATGAGCTTTATTCAAGGCTTTACAAAGAAGCTGAAAAGATCAAGAGATGGAAAGTCACTACAGAATATGAATTAAAGGAAAAGGAAAGAAAATTGCAAGAAAACAGAAAGATTATAGAAGCACTACGTAAAGCTATTCAAGAGTTACAGGCTAGTGTTTATAACATTTTTAAATATATAATTATAAGATAAGAATAAAATGCTTTAAAAAAATTAGGGCACAGTCCATCCCAGCATGGGTGCAATGCCTGCACATGGAGGGATTGTCATAGCCTACTACACTCTCCAGCCTCAAGCTGGTGCAGGGATCAGACCCTATTGTCCTGCCCACTAGTCTGCTGTGGCTGCTGTGAATGGCCAGGCTGTAAATGTGATTTTGGCTCCACCATTCTGCAAAGCCCTGCGGGGGGGGGGGGGGTTAGGATCGCAAATGTGTGCTGACATTGTCCAGCCCTCCTCTCTTCTTCCCCAATCCCTGTCATGAGGGAAAGGTGTTGTACATGATTTTGCAGGAAGAAGAAGTTGAGTCCATTTGTACAGTATCATGTTGTATATATTATTGAGGATGACCTACTTGCTTACAGATTACTTCTTGCTTGGGTATTAAATAAAGACTGGTAAAATTAAAACATGTACTGTACAGGTTACGTATGTAAATCATGGGATCTTGCTGGAATTTTGTGACTTTCAAGCTTACTTTCATTTCAAGCTTTTAAAATGCACATGTAGTTTGTGATGTAATAAATGCAACAATACCCAAGTCTAATAAATATGTATTTTGGGAAACTGACATTTCCCCCTTTGATAGTGATAATTATTAGTTCATCCAGACAAAAGCATGCTTTTTATATCTTTGTTTTATAAATTTAGTTTGAAAATGAAAAACTAAGCTTAAAACTGGAAGATGTAATACATGAAAATAAAGATCTTCTAAAAGAGTAAGTAATATTAGGATAATAATTTTGTAATCATTTGTTTATGCTATAGTATGAGGCAATTAATTACCCCTTCTAATTACACTCATTGTCATGAGAGATCTGTAAGATAAACCTTTATCTTTTATAAAAGGAGAACTATTCCTATCTAGGACTCACAAGTTTTTCAGGTTGTTCTTCTGTCCTTGGTACCACACTGGCTCATAAAGTCACAAAAAGTAATCAAAACCTGCATGTTTTTGCCATACTTTGTTTGCTCTTTTTTTTAAACTATTGTTCTGTGTCTTCTTTAGTGTGTTTTAAAAAACACCACTTTTCACAGCTGCATTTCTGTGTGCTCCACCCCTCCTTATTTCTTCCCTTCCTGATTGTTTTCAGGTGGAGAGGGCTTTTCTCCTTGGCAATCAGTGACTTTTGGCTTGAAACCTTGGGCAAGGTTTCTAAGAAGCTCAGTGTGCTGCAGTGCTAGATATCATTGGAGTATTACAACTCCTCTCGTACTTTGTCCGTAACAGTGGTGATGGGAGAGTGGCAGGCAACATAGCTGGTGTGACTTCAGTGGTCCTGCTGAATATGTCCAATAATAGTTCCACAATGGCTTATGCAGTTCCCCCATCCAATTTGACCATGGCAGCAGCCATTTCTCAGCACAGTTGTGGGGTGGACTGTGGCAAAACCAGCTGCTGTTGATCAGTGGAAAGCCTGATATATGGTGGAGCTTGTTCAACCACATACTGGCCAGACTCAATGGCTGTCTCCCTGCCACCTGACTGTATGTGACAGGTGTGCAGTGGAGGTGCTTCTGGAGGTAGAGAGGCCTGCTCAAATGCAAGTACAAAGAGCTTCTGTTGTGGCTTTCTGTTCTTCAAGTGAAGAATTTTATGAGTTTCAATCATCTCATGTAAATTAATTGCCTTTTGCTGTGTCAGACCCATCTATTACTGTGTTTCCTTTTGATTAGTTTGTCCCTTTGCCATAAGGGCAGCCTTTGCAACTGACAGATTCCATGTTGCATCAAATTACAGATGCCTTACTAGGAGATATTTCTTAGCACTTTATAAGTCTTAATGTGGTTTCTAGGCGGGACATGGGTGGCACTATGGTGTAAACCACTGAGCCTCTTGGGCTTGCTGATCAGAAGGTCAGCAGTTTGAATCTGTGCGACAGGGTGAGCTCCTGCTGCTCTGTCCCAGCTACTGCTAACCTAGCAGTTTGAAAGCACACCAGTGCAAGTAGATAAATAGGTCCCGCTGTGGCGGAAGGTAAATGGCATTTATGTGCGCTCTGGTTTCTGTCACAGTGTTCCATTGCACCAGATGCGGTTCAGTCATGCTGGCCACATGAGCTGGAAAGCTGTCTGGACAAATGCCAGCTCCCTTGGCCTGAAGCGAGATGAACGCCACATCAAATTCTCCTTTCTATATATTATATTTTTCCTTGCCACTTTCCCTTGTTCAAGCAAAGTGCTGGCTTTATTTATAAAGACAGTGCTGCATATGCATTGAACTCAGTGTTATATAAATTACATGGAGACAGTGTTTCGTAGCACAATTTGAACCCTTGTCCTAGTTGCTAGGGCACCACTGGTTTCTCTAGGCAAGCAACCCATCTGTATCCTCATGACAGCTTGTGCATAAGGAAATGTTGTGGTTTCTTTGTAGCTGTTTGTCTGTTGGGTGTGTCTACTGGGTGACATCTTGGTTTTTTTTTTACTATTTCCCCCCTCCCCATATTTGCCTGGGTGATACAGATTTCACAGGATTTCAAATTTTCATTACTTTTTTCTGTAAAGCATAATGGACACAAATAATACTAGGGATATAATGCTGATGTAACTGTTTTTCTCCCCAGAAACAGTGCTACAAGACATTTGTGCAATTTGCTCAAAGAAAAGTGCATGCAATTGATGGAGAAGTCTAACAAATGTAAATATCTCTTTAAAAGTGTTTGCATTCCCCCCACCCCCGCAAAGATTCTCATAGACTGTTTATAACATCCTTTCCCATGTTAGCCTTACACTGGGAACTGCTTTGCTAGTCAGTTCTGCAGGAAAAGCAACAGCTTATAGTCTTACAAACAGGAGTTCAAGGTGCTGATTTTTAAACTCCAGATGTTTCTTTGCATCCTTAAAAACAAGTAGGAGAGCATTATTTTGTTGGGATGAACTGAAGAGCAATTCCATATGATGGGAGTACTAGAAAGGCATTCTGAGTTGTGACTCCTTAGTTGCAAAACATCTTGTCTCTAAAGACTCACTAGAGTTCAGGAATTTTAGTAGAATAACAGGTCATTGCTATTCTTATTACTTTATCTCTGATTTTTTTTTTACATGTTAAAATAAATATTTAATCTTTTATATTGTTAATTTTGTTTTAGATGAACATGAACAAGAGGAAACCAGACAGATGTATGTGGATCTTAATAATAACACGGAGGTAAAAAAGACACATACTTTATAGTAGCATTATATATACGCACACAGCACCCTGGTGTCCTCTGTGATGGTGCACACCTGCTTTCAGTTCCTTTTTGCTCCAAACTCTTGCCTCTCATAGTTTCATTTTCCTTTGAAAAAATGAAATATAGAAAAAACACCTTTTAAAAAGGAGAGGTGTGAGCTGTGGTTAACCCAGGATTCAGCTGATAGCATCCTTCAAGGATTTGGTCTTCGGTTTACAGATGTTATATTGCCTGCGATCCTACAAGTATCAGCACTGTTTTTTAATATTTATGTGCAGTTGCTGAGAGCAGTTTTCCATAGGTTTGGAATTACTTATTATCAATAAGGTAATGATGTGCAATTGTTTATTTCATTAACTCAGGGATGAATTAAATATTAGATAGTAGACAGATCTGGGAATCTTGGTCTCCACTAACCATTTAAAAGGTGGTTAGAGTGCATGATCTGTGAGAGGTGGCAAGTGGTGGTGGTGGGGAGAGCACTTACCCCTTATTCTTTGCGTCACTTGTTATTCCCTTCTCCTCCCTTACATTTTCCTCCAGCTAGGGTAGATGTATGTTTGCTGTGTTTGGCAGAAAAGCAGATGGGGAGTGGGTTATTCCCTCCTCACTCATCTGTTGCCTCTCCCCTTGAAAACCACACTATCCACCTACCTTTTTAAAGATGATCCAGCAATGCTTTTAATTAGTAGGTACTCTTTAATGTCTTAAGAAAAAATATTTATAACAAGGGATTGTTCTAACCGTTGAGTGAATGACTATTGGTGTTAGGGGCTCCATCGGGGTGGGGGGCTTTGACCCCCCCAATTTTCAAAGAGGGGGCTGGGCCCCCTCAAAATTCTGTAGCATTTGGATGTGCAGTGGCTACCACTGCTAACACAAGGCCCACCAGGCTGCCGGCGCAATGCCTCCCAAGCCGCTGCTAATGCCATAAGGACTGCTGGGCTACTAACAGACCTGCTAGGACACCAAAACCAATGCGGAAGTGCAGCTGCAGTGGTTTGCGGTGGCTCCTCCTGCTGCTGCTGCAGAGGGGAAGCAGCCCCTGGGCCATGGCAGCAGCAGCAGGAGGAGCTGCTAGCGCTGCTGGCCATGGAAAACAAGCTGCTGTGGAACGCCTGGACATGACATCATGATGTTACATGCAATGCAACCCCCCCATTTCCTACCCAATTGGTGTGAATTTTAAATATATATATATATTCACTGGCATTATAGGAAGTTTGTTGTTACTAATTGTTTATTTACATCTGTTAGAGAATGATACATGCCTTTGAGGAACTTCGTGTACAAGCAGAAAACTCCAGATTGGAAATGGTTTTTAAATGTGAGAATCTTTTTAAAATTTATGGCATATGTGTAATTATTTGAGAGAAGAAGTGGTTACTGATGGGAGAAGCCTGGGATACGGGTAGAGCTTGGATGAAATCAGCAGTAGCTAGTAAGGTAGCACGGGTGGGACACAGTTGCTGTCCTGGCTTCCCAACATGGAAAAAGCAAGGAGAGCACACCAGCTAGATTCATGCTGCAACTCATTCTGGGTCATGCACGTGGTGCTAAACTATAATTTAGCATAGGGGTGAGAAACCTCAGGCATTGTAGCCAAATGGTAGTAGTTCATATCTCTCTATCTGACCCTTGGTTGACCCACATCCCTCCTGAGCCACACCCACTCTCCCACTGATCCTGCTTTATACCCTCCTTGAGTGTTTTGAGCCTAGCTGACCTCTGATAATACCTCTTGATTCGAAGATAGAGAGGGATGAGTGAATCTGTGTAGAAACAGCCTACTGTACAAAGCAAAATAAATAAATAAATAAATAAATAAATAAATAAATAAATAAATAAATATCATTTATTGATCTGTCTACTTTTGCTTCTGGCCCATCAGCCACTGGTATGTGATTCCTGAAAAGCTGCCATGAGTGAATGTAGCTTTGAAGCTGAAACAGGTTCTCCATAATTGGTTTAGCAGGATGCGTGAACATGCACATTGTCATATGAATGAGTGATATCTATAAATGTGTGAATCATCTTCCTCTTTTAGTATGTTTATTGTCATGTAGTTACTAAAAATATCCATGATTTTTATTTTGGAAGTAAAAGAAGAAGCAGAAAAAATAGGACAACTTGAAAAAGTCCACAAAAGAGAGATGGATGCAATGGAAAAACAGGTGTGTTTTATTGTTACTGAGATTAATAACATTATGTTAGTTATTAACAAGACCCCACATGAACCAACCAGGACTCTACGTTCATAATCCAAGGCCCTTTTTCATGTGCATCCTCAGAGGGAGGGTGTCAGCACAAGAAAGGGCCTTCTTAGTGGTGGCTTCCCACTTACTGAATGCTTTTGTGGGGAGGCACACCTGGTGCCATCATTATCTACCTTTAGGTGCCAGGCCAGAACATTTCTTATTTTGCTAGGCTGTTGGCTTTTAATTAGCTGTGGCCTCAGACAGTTGGTGGGATGTCTTAATTCTGCCTTTTTATAAGTATGAATGTGTTTGTTAGTCACATGAGTTACTTTTTGTAAAAAATGTAACTAATAAGTAAAAATAAAAAGTGGAACATGCAGCAAAATCTTGCAGTTTCACATCTGGTGCAGTTTTATACCTGGTTTTACATCTCTCTCCCCCCCTTCAGCATTCCTCAGTCTTCATTGAGCTACAGTGGTACCTCAGGTTAAGAACTTAATTCGTTCCGGAGGTCTGTTCTTAACCTGAAGCACCACTTTAGCTAATGGGGCCTCCTGCTGCTGCTGCTGCGCTGCTGCTGCACGATTTCTGTTCTCATCCTGAAGCAAAGTTCTTGCGTATGTAACCCGAAGTGTATGTAACCACTGTATTTGGGGGTTCTTCTATTCTAACACTGTGACCATGCGACATTCTTGAATATGTACATACTCACTCACTCACTCACTCACTCACGCAGAGGCATATAGCTCAACCTCCTCAGCTGATCCATGTAGATCAACTGATGGAGGGGGTTTAAATGCCCTCCTCCATCAAATGATCAATCTGAGAACCAGGAATGGCCAACTTGTATCTGCTTCAGGGTGCTGGACTTCACCCACCTCAGTGCTGTCTACTTTATATTTTCCTCTTTTTGCCAGTCGGTGGGGTCTTGGGAGCCAGATTAGATCTCTGAATGGGGTGTTAGCCATCACTGGTTTAAACTAACCACAGATCCCAGTTCAGATGACACAACACTGTGGTTAATTATTGATAAAGGCATGTAAAATTTTGCATGGTGGAAAAAGTGTATAGAGAGACATTTTTCGGACTTCCGGGGTGACGCCATCGGTAATGGCGGACTCCCTCTGAATTGGAGGGACCAGCTCCGCATGAAACGGGTCTTTTCCGCTGCGGCGAAGCGGGGACCCTTCTGGAAATCACAGGCGGATGAAGCCTGTGACCGTGGGACTCAGCGGGCACCCTTAGCGCCCCCCCAACCCGCAAAGGAACCCACTAACGGGCTCCGAAGCGACGAGGGGGAAGTGGCGCGGTGCTGTGAGTCAATTGCTTTTTCTGCGGAGCGAAGCCGTATAGCCGTTACCGGAGAGCGCTGCCTTTTTCCTGGGACAATTTGGCATCTAAAATAACCACCCGTGAGTACTGAAACATTGAATAATTGGACTTGAATTAAGAACTGGCGAAATAGAAAGGAATTTGGACTTAAAATTTACCCTAATTTGGTACTGAAATGGGAAGGTCTAAACAGGAAGTCAGCCTTCCATTTCCTTGTAGCCAGAACAAAGCAAAGACAACGTAAACTAGAGCTTTGAAAATAACTTTTAAAGGATTGGCTTTCATCATTTAAAATTGCTGAACCCCCCTTCGGCAGCAGGAGAAGAAGGGGGATCTTTTTTGGGCTGTTAAACCTGCAGAAGTGAGTTTAAAGCAAAGTAATTTTCCATCGTCCTGATCCTGGAGCGGGGTGTCAGAATTGACGTTTGAAGCTCATTGACCAGAAACAAATGTTTCTGACAGATAGTTAAGAGAAGAGAATCATAGTGATCCCATTGTTTCCTTTCGCATTTTAAAAGAACAAATATGGACAAAATATCCTAAAAAAGAAACTTTGTTGCTATTGTTATCAAAAGAAAGAACAACTAGAAGCTTTCCCCCTAGAGGGGGACTGTGAAATTGTAACTAATTCCTGGGAGCTTGCAGCTGTCTCAGATTACAACCGTGGGAAAGGATTTGTGACCTTGCAGGACAATGTTTTCAGAAGCACTGCTGGGTGCTTTCTGCAAAATAAATGCCCTATTGGATCAGTTAAGCCAGAAGACGGATTTAATGAATAATGCGGCCAGAACCCTTGAACAGGTAGTGGGAAATTATATGGAGCCCACTCAGGAACTAAAACAGGAGTGTGCCATGACAGAACAACTGAAAGAAGAGGATGTTGCTGAATCTTGGGCGCCAGAGATGGAGGGAGCAGCGGCCCAGCAGGAACATAAATTTTTGGAGTTGACAAATGAACTTGGAAAAAACCAGACTTGGAAAAATAAAGTTTGGTTAGGTTTGGAAATGGGGGGCTGGATAGACCTCCCTTTACAGGGAGATTTGGACTTTTCGAGTCTGGCAATGGGCCGTCAGATGTCTGGAGCTGTGGGGGCTCTCAATTTTGGAGGGAGTCTGGAACATGTTTTTAAATACCATATGGAGTCCAGTCTGGTCTATGGAAAAGGGGCTGATTTGTTGAAAAGGGTCCAAAACATTACTAAGCTGGAGTTCCCGCGAATGAAAGGAAAATATGAAGAAGAGCTGCGGAAGGGACATGGAAGAGACTTGAGGGCCTCGGATATAAGATTACCAGGTTAATGTGCTAGATTAATAGGTTAAAAAGGACTGACAAAGCCCGGGACCAGGAGGAAGGGACGCTGGATGAAGATTGGATTGTTTTTTTTCTTTTTTTATATAATTAGGATTGTTTTATAAAATTAATGAATGTTAGAAAAATGTTGAAATGAAATTACTTGGCTCTTGTAAAAATGTCTAAAGAATTAGGTAAGAATGTTATGGTTAGGAGAAGTTGGTTAAAATAAGATTTAAGCTTTAAACTTTAAGGTTTCTATATGAGAAGATGAAAATAGATTAAGGTAATGTAATGACAGAATATTATGAATTAAGGAAAGGATTTGCTGCGATTATTATTAATCAGGATACAAGAAAAGGGAGGAGGAGGAGGTCAAAGAAAGAAGGTATTGAAAATGGGGAATCTGAGAATGATGGTTTTATTTTTTCTTTTTCATTTTCTGTCTTGTTTTTTCTTTGTGTGTGTGTAATTTTTTTTTCTAAAAAAAAAACTTTTTTCCAATAAATATCATTTAAAAAAAAAAAAGAGAGACATTTTTCTACAACTCTCATAACACTAGGATCTGGAGTCATTCAATGAATGTTAGAAGATTCAGAACAGCAAAAGGATGGACTTCTTCACATAGTACATAGTTAAACTATGGAATGCACTGGCACAAGATTTAATAATGACCACCAGCTTGGATGACTTTATAAAAGGATTAGACCAATGCATGGAGGAAAAGGCTATCAGTGATTGTTAGTCATGGTGGCTGTGTAATGCCTTGAATCTGAACTGCAGCTAATTTTAACTATGGTTAGTTGCAACAAACTGATTTCAGACTATAATTTATGAGACTAGCTTGCTTCAAGTAATCACGATTAACATTAAACACAGCTTAGAGTTTGAAATAAATGCTAAATTGTGATTAATCTAAAACAGAAGTGGAAGCTTCTGATCTCTTCATGGCTGCGCAGGAGGAGGAGCATGCAAGCCCAATATGAAATTCATAATTCTAAACCATGATTTAGTCTATTGTCTGAATGCAGCAATGTAAGATTATGTTGTAGGATGATCTTTCTCATATCTCCTGTAACTGATAATGGTTTCTATATCTAAAAAGGCAAATATTAAACCATGTGCATAACACAGAAATGTGAAGCTGAAATGGCAAGCATGGCTATTTATGTGCATAAATTATTCTTTTTATTAGGTGTCAGACTTGGCAGTGCAAAATGGTGAAAAAGATAATAAAATGAAACACATAAACCTACAGTTACAAGAATCAAGAGAGTTTATTGCTGAGTTAAAAGAAATAAAAAGTAAGCATTTTTATGATTTTATTCCAAATAGCATTATTAGAAGTAGTGGTACAGCATACTGAACCAACTGGTTGCCCTCAGATTTTTTTTAAAAAAGATTTTATTTATAAACACTAATAACAAACAAAAAATTGCAAATGTTGTAAACTGATGATTATACAAATAACTACCATCTTTGATATACCAGTGGTATTGATACAGAGATTGTTTAAGCTACCCAAATTTCTCTCATTGATGCTGACAGACAAATTTGTGCATTGGGACCTGTAGTATTTGCAAATGAAATGAAATGGCTATTGTCCACATGTTCTTACCAGAGTATGATTTGCAAGTTCTTTAAATCTTTCCATTTTTGTGTCCTTGAAATAATAGCTGCAGCTAGCATCCATGTTACTAAATCCTTCAGTTATTTATTATTTATTTAATTTCATAAAATGTATATACCACTTGATTGGAGAAAACCTCAAAGTAGTTTACAAAAAGTTATAAAGTACCCACATGTCCATCCCAAAATTCAACAAAGCAAGTTCAGGAGACATATCAGTTTTACAGATTTTAGACATTTATTTATGGATAAAACTTAGAGATCCTTGGGTTTCCCACCAGAAATGGTAGAAGGTACCTTTACCACCACCTCCATGGCAACAATTTGTTGTGATGTCAATTGGTAAAACCTCACTGGCATGCAGTGCCACCTATGGGTGACTTTTAATGTACACTCCCTTACATATGCTCACACTGACCTATACTGTACAGTCTAGATCAGAGCAGTCCAACCTCATAGACCAAGTGGGCTGCAAAAGACTTTGACACAGAACCCACAGGCCACACACTGAATTAAATTTCCATATCACTAAGTAAAGTTTTTGCAATATTGTTAATACTATTTAATAAACACAATGAATATATTCAAATTAATAGCTTTATTTTTTATTAAACAAATCTAACACACAAAGTCAGGTTGAGTCCCTGACAGATAGATAGACACAAAGCATGGATATGCCGAAGGATCTGGGATTGGAGTGTGTGTGCCTGTGACCCCTGAAATCCTGCCCAGGGAAGGTCCGAGCACATGGAATGCGAGTCAAAGCGATTTCAAACAGGAGCTGAGTTTGCTCTTCCTGCCAGGCAGGTTTTTTCACACAACTGAGATCTACTCACTATGATTGCCCCAAACCTCAGAAATGTCTGAAAATGTGTTGTCTTTTACTTTTAAATTTAGAACAACATGATGAAGCGTTAAAAAAAGCACAGACTAAACAAAATGACTTATTGACTGAACTGGAAGAAACTAAAAGTTCTTTGCAAAAGGCAGAGGTATGGACTTGCAATATTTTTTGTACAATAATACAGAACAGAAGTGAAAATTTTCTGAATTGTATCTTAATTTCAATATATTCTTTATTCTGTTTAGAATACTTGTAAGGGTTTAGAAACTGAGTTGCAAACTGCAATAAAAACATTAATTCAAGTAACTGAACAAAAGGAAGAAACAATAGAAGAATTTAAAGAATTTAAAAGAACAAGTGCATCAGTTATTGATGATCTCCAGGCCAAAGTTTCCAGTTTGAAGGAACTGCTAGAAAAAGAAGAAATGAGGTAAAAATGACCTTACATGCATACATAAGAAAGAATAGCACTATTGGTGATAACAGGGTTTCACAGAATGACAAGAACATTGAGAATCTGTCACTTAATTACAAGCTTTGCCCAAGTCTTTACACATGAAACCCTCTTTGAAAAGGAGTATTTGTTCAGGTATATAGTCAGGACAAAATAAATACTCCCCATTCCCAAATAGCTTTCAGATATGATTATTTGTTCTCTAAGGGTTACGTAGAAACAGTATCCCCACAGTTTGTGTTTCTTCTTTAAATAGCAACCATGCATGGGAAGTGGGGATCACAGTCCATGGACCATGGAACATGGGAGGGGAAACCTAGCAGTTTCCCTCATAAGGGTGAATAATAGCTTTGGTGTGAATGAGGCGGGTTTTCAAAAAAAAATTAGGGTAGTTTGCTTGGGGTAATATGCACTGGAAAATTTGCTAATGCCCTAGACCAGTGGGTCCCAATTGGTGGTCTATGGACCTCAGGGGGTCCATAGCAACATGCACATAAAACTACCATAGAAATATCAAAATTTTCAAAAGTAGGGGCTTAAGTCCACAGTACTTAGCTAATTGGGAACCACTGCCCTAGACTCATAGAGAGTGATCTAATTTAGCATATTTATTTTACTTCTGTTTAGTAAACAAAGTTAAAAAAAGATTAACTGCCAAGTTGGCCTAATATATCCGCTCATTGTTACTCATGACTTTACAAAACTGAAAAAATTGCTGTTTTTGATTTTTTTTGTGGGGGATTGTTCTTAGGACAATTTCATGAAGCAAAAGGTTAACCCCCTCTCTCCATGCATTGTGGTACTCATCCTGATCAGCTCCCACTATATCATCTGTTTAAAAACAAACCCAGAATGGGATCAGGGGGAGGAAGTGTGCATGGAACACCCATTTGTATATAACTTGTATACATGTAGTATGTATTATAGTTGAGGATATGGAAATGGAAAAATATGATATTTGACTGGATTTAACGTATTACTTTAGAACACGGTTTCCCAATCGTGGGTCTGCAGCTGTTGTTTAACTACAGCTTCCATCATCCCTAGCTAGCAGGACCAGTGATCATGGTTACTGTAGTCCAAAAACACCTGGACACCCAAGTTTGGGAAACGCTGCTTTATGGCCAAAGCACATTGTGCTGGGAGATCCATGACTAACTTCCAATTGTTTTTTATTTTTTTAAAACTAAATGTGGTAAGAGTGGGGGACCTGCTAATTTGATCAAGGAAGTGATGCAGTGACTGGAACCAGTTAACCTTTGCAACTCCATTTATCCAGTTTAATTTGCTTCAAGATGTTATTTTCTCTGTGTACAAGTGTAGAAGTAAGTGCCTGTAGAATCTGACAAGGGTCCTTTAAATCAGCACACCCAGCTCTCCAAGAGGTCAAGGCCAACTGCAGAATAAGCTTTGTTTGCCTACACAAGTCTTCACAAAATCTCAGCTCTTTGTTGTAAAGCTCAGTCAGCAGGGTTACTGGGAACTGCCCAGGGTCCTCACCTTTTCTGGAGCCATTTCTTGTGTCAAAGTCCCAAGTCCCAAAACCAAAAACTTCACACATAGTATTACTATTTAAGGAATTCCAATGATATCTTTTGTTTTTATAAAATTATTTAAAAGATCCTTCCTTTTCTGTTTGTTTGTTGACCAAGAGAAAGGAAAGATGGGGCAAAGTCAGCTGAGGATCGGAAAGAAAAGTTAGGTCTGTTACTCAACCTGCCACTCAGGTTTAATGCATCTTTACAGCCATGTTCCTATAGACATTTCTGTCAGTGTTTGAAAAAGAAAAGGTTCTGACCTCCTTTTTACTCCTTTGCCTAGTCCTCGTACCTTAGTTGGCACAAAAGAGTCTTTGAGAAAGAGTATTCTTGCAGAATATTGCTGCTTTTATTCTTAAAAAGTCTTCTTCTCCAACCACAACCGACAGCTTTTACACACACCAAACGCAACCAGCTTTCTACCATCCAACCAACCCACACCAAACACTAACATTGACCACTCTATATATACAGGTACAATTAGGTGAAAGGTTGCATAAGTCATTGTAGGCCACTGCCTCATGCTTACTTACGGTAGTTCTTCTAGCATTAAAGAAACAGCAGCCAATTTTTAGCTGTGACAATTTCTACCATTAATAGGCATTTCAAGCTGTAAATATATGTGTCTTAACAGTTATACAAATATGTTTCTCTCCCAAGTTCATCGCTATATGATTTGCAGATTTAATCAATTTTTCATTTCTTATTAAATCATACGCTGAATGTTTTCAATGAATTTAATAGACAGAAGGAACTCAGGGATGATTCAGATATATTGGTTTTGGAACTCCAAAAGAAATCAGCTGAATTAGGTATGTTGAGGAATAGAGGTACTGTGGTTTTTTTTAACTAATTATTATTATTAGCAGTGATAATTCTATTATATGAATATTCATCTAAGTCCTGTGTTCAGTATGGAAATTCAGTAGTGTAGCAGTTATTGTTTCCTTTGTTAGGCAAGAAAGAAAGAGCCAGTTGTTTAGAACCAACAATGATGGTTCTCAAATTTTTTTCTGCTAATCCTTCTCTTTCTCTTAGGTAGGAAGTTTTAATATTCTCTCTTTTCAATACACAGTGATTTCTTTCCAGGGAAATCGAGTAATTCTATCTTTCATTTTTGAGTATCGGTGGCTCTGTGTTGGGGCCAAACATGATGCTAAATGCAGCATTGGTAACCACATTGGTTGGGGTCGGAGGGGAGTAAATAGATGGTTCTGGGAAACTGATTTTTGCCTTGATTTCAGCATGCAGGGAGGGGAGGTTTAATTCTTTCCTCCCCCACCATGCCTCATTGAAAAATCCACTCACACACTTCCTATTAGCTCTAGGAGGGAAGTCTTTGTTAGAGAATTTTATCTGCTAGGACTGGAAGCAGGAGAGAGATAGGGCACAGAATCACAGACTTGTAGAGTTGGAAGGGACCACAAGTGTCTTTTAGTCCAACCCCCTGCAATGCAGGAATCTTTCACCCAATGTGGGGCTAGAACCCATGAGCCTGAGATTAAGAGTCTCATGCTGTAACAACATCTCAGCACATTGTGGTCCTGATGAAAACTGGCCCTCAGAGGGGCCTAATACAGCTGAACTTCAGACTTGGATAGTCTGAGGCACAAACAAAATTGATGGAGTGGGGAATGAGGCCCTAAAATTTGGTGTCTATACCCTCTTTGTGCAGATTGATATCATCTTTATTTTGCAGGTAGATTTAGATTCATGTTAGCAGATATATGTTATGTACTGAAGTTCTCACCCTGGGCCAGCAGGGGGATACTGTAGATAGTTTTCACTCAGGTCCACATATGCAAATAAGGAATTGAAAGTGACTCTCAGTGATTGGATAGTTACAGAAAGTTGTTACTGTTGCGTTGTAGTTGAGCTCTACAGTGGTACCTCAGGTTACATACGCTTCAGGTTACATACACTTCAGGTTACAGACTCCGCTAACCCAGAAATAGTGCTTCAGGTTAAGAACTTTGCTTCAGGATGAGAACAGAAATTGTGCTCCGGCGGCAGCAGGAGGCCCCATTAGCTAAAGTCATGCTTCAGGTTAAGAACAGTTTCAGGTTAAGTACGGACCTCCAGAACGAATTAAGTACTTAACCTGAGGTACCACTGTATATAAGAAGGTTGGCTGAACTCTTCAGCTCAGTTCTGTTCTGGCCTGTGAATAAACAAGAGCTGTCTGAAGAATTGCTGTGTCACCTGATATGTTCACCCACAACTTAACAATATGGATCTGTTTTTATGTCCCTGTGTTTTTATGTTTGTACATATTTTATGGGCTAATAGCCGTAAATAAAATAAAATAAATAAAATAAATAAAATAAAAGATCAAAGTAAATATCAGGTGTTGTGTTTGTTTTAAAAAATTCAACTGTATAATGTCAGTCTGTAAACTTGATTTGGAGCCATTTTTGCCCCCCTGCAGATCCTGACTCATTGGTGCTTGTACTTTTATTTTTGGGTGTACATTTAAAACATTTTAAAAATACAAAGGGTGCTCTTAAAGGGTCTGCTCCACCTATCATTGGCTATTGCTCAATACTTACTATTTTATTTATATAAAAGCATTTCTAAACTACTTAATACTTAAAATGTGTGAGCAGTTTACAAAAATGCAACATTAAAACAGTATAATAAAATAGATACAGATATGTACACACAGTAAAAAAATATCAGGCACAGATCAAGAAGGCACATGATCAAGAGTATAGTTGACTGTACTCTTTCCACAGCATCTGTTCTATTAACAAACTGATCCCACAACACATTTGAGATAACTTCAGTAAATTGTTGAGTTGAACTTAAAAGCAAATAATATATGCTACTTCTCAACAAAAAATGCATTATTTTGTATTATTTGCATTTATATTTGTTGCAGAAACGATGGTCAAACTGAAAAATGATAAAGAAAAACAACTTGAAGAAATGGAAATAGCCTTGGTAAGGGACCTCTTATTTACACCACTTCACCAGTTAGTCTTATTAAAAGTTTCATTTCCTTCATTATACTGTGGATTAATTCTTCAAACCTCTACCAATTTATTTTAATTACCAAAATACACAAGAACCATTCATACACATAGTAAAGCATACTTGTCCTATGTTCAACTCTCCATTGATTGTGATCCAAGTATATATTGCCTACAATTTTATAATCTCAGGCCATTATCCAAGTTCACAATCATCATTTTCTTTGTTTTAAACATAATTGGTATTTAAAATATATTATTACTATATGGTTTTAAAATATCTGTATTATTTAGGAAAGTTCAATCAAAGTTCAAAAAGATTTGAAGAACCAGTTGGAGTATGCACAGTCAGAAAAAAATCAATTAATAAAGGAAAAGGAATCTAGAACTGCTGATGACTCTACTATTCAGGTTAGCTTGTTTAATTTTCTTTGTTGTTGTTTTGTGCAGCAAACCCACTTAACAAAAAATCAGACAAAAGGAAAGTGATGGGAAATGCATGAGAAAGTGTGGGATAATGATCAATTGATGGGGAGTCATATAACCTCAGTTATGACTGAAGTTGCTAGATCATGTGACCACTTTGAAAGGGGTTTGGAATAGGTGTTACGGTAAGTGTCTTCATGCCCTGCCATATCCTGGAATGCCCCTTTTTGTGGAACTACACCACAACTGAGCTGTGGTGAAGAACTTATGCTGGTGTATCTCTGGCTCAGCCAGGGTAAGGGACTCATGCTGACATAGCTTGGCTGAACCAAGAAAGCTCCAGACCCTCTTTCATCCTGATATGTTTGGGATTTGAATTGCACTGTTTCGCTGGATCATGCTCTGAGCATAAAACTCATACAGAGCACCATGGGGCTTGCAGAGCCCTGTTTCCTGTTCTTAGCATGTGCACACATGGTACTGGCCAGGGCAACCCAGAGAGTGGGAGATCTGTGTGCTCAATCTAACTCACTGTCAAGTTACTTGAGCTCCAAACTACCCGTATCTTGACCATGTACAGAGGGAGAAATGAATGGAGATGTGGGGTGCATGAACTAGTGCTACTCAAGGATTTCATTCCATCCACATTTTAAGCAGATATCCTTCAGTTTTCACACTTTTCTAAACTGCCCTGTCTGCTGTGGGAAAACTTCAACTAATATAACACAACCTGTTTCATTGAAGTTGTTGGACACAGTAGGTGTAAAGTGCAAATTCTTTTATACTTTTTTTATCTGCAGAAAAAAATGTATGACTTGGAAATGGAGTTATCTAGAGCATTTGAAAATAAACAAAATTGCTTAGCGCA
The DNA here is from genome assembly GCF_964270895.1 of Podarcis filfolensis. Taxonomy (NCBI): domain Eukaryota; kingdom Metazoa; phylum Chordata; class Lepidosauria; order Squamata; family Lacertidae; genus Podarcis; species Podarcis filfolensis. Next base: position 66,095,311 of record NC_139609.1, read on the forward strand.
GCTTACAGCAGTGACAGCAGAGCTCGAAAAAGAAAAGTATGTTCTTATTATACATAAAAACTAGCAAAATGTTGCTTATGAAAGGCTATTTCATTTCATGTTTTGTTTTTAGTGAAGTATGACTTTTAATACCCTAACAAAAATTGTTTTATTTTTATTATTACTATTTATTATTTAAGTTTGTCACATAATAAAAAAGTTCCCTTGGCAACTTGCACAGTTTAAAAAAACCCCATCACATTTGACCATGTAAACTCAAAATACCATCTCATACATATGTACAGAAGCTGCAATAAGCATGATAATCATATCCCCTTAGAATTTTGGGAGAAGAGGTACATTTAAACATAGCTCTGAAAGGATGTTAATGTTGGTGCCTGGTGGACCTTGTTGGGTAAAGCATTCCATAGACATGGACCACATCCAAAAAGGCCCCTTCCCTTGTCACCACCCTCTGAACTTTTTTCAGAGGTGGCACACGGAGAAGGACTCAGGTGATGAACACAGGGTCCTAATATATTCATGTTGCAGTCAGTGAAGATGTGCCAGAGCTGGTATTACAGTATATGCTTATTCTGCATTGTTCCTGTTAACTCTCTTGCTGCTGCATTCTGCATCAGCTGTGGTTTCCAAGTTCATAGAATCATAGAATCATAGAGTTGGAAGAGACCACAAGGGCCATCGAGTCCAACCCCCTGCCAAGCAGGAAACACCATCAGAGCACTCCTGACATATGGTTGTCAAGCCTCTGCTTAAAGACCTCCAAAGAAGGAGACTCCACCACACTCCTTGGCAGCAAATTCCACTGTCGAACAGCTCTTACTGTCAGGAAGTTCTTCCTAATGTTTAGGTGGAATCTTCTTTCTTGTAGTTTGGAACCATTGTTCCGTGTCTGTTTAAATGCATCCCCACATATTTATATATATATAAAGTTGTCTTTAAATGCAGCCCCACATATAGTGCAATGCACTAATTTAATCTATAGGTCACTTGACCCGAGATTACTGAAGCCAGGTATCCTATCCAGATAGGAACTTAGCTGGGCTACCAGGCAAAGATGGTAGAAAGTCACTGAAGTGTGCCTCCATTGACAGTAGTAGATCCAGGAGCTCTGTCCCCAAGCAGACAATTTTGCAGATACAAAACCTACATTGACTTCACTACACATTAAATTTCTTATATACATTCCAGCTCACATTAATACTATTTTTATTTATATACAAATGATGTCTAAATAAAAATAAAATGTTCACATTATTCTATCTGATGCAAGCTAAAAACAGACAGTAGGACACAATCCAGCCTACTGATTTCACTGAATAGTAGCATTGTATTAACCTCTCTCTATGAAACTATTTAACTGTAGGTGGTGTCTGATGAAGCGCTTTTGCTAACACAGGAGTGGGATGGGGTGGGGGGGAGAGAGGAGAGGCAGAAGTTCCATTGCACAAGTGGAAATCATTGAACTAGTAGAAGCACTTTGTTGGATACCACCCAATGTATGGATTGTGTCTATAATCACACACTTGAGAAGTAAATCTAAAATCATTATTTCTAATATTTCTTTATTATTCTAATAGATTAAAGAATGAGCAACTAAGCCTGGATTTGAGTAGACTTTTATTGGACAAAGAATGCATTGTAACAGAGAAAAATAATATAGTTATTGATTTTAAAAAGCTTCAAGGAGATCTTAAGGCAGGTTTACCTTTTTTTCATTGTAATAATGAAATATGGTTATGATTTATTTTTATATTGTTTAATGCCAAAATTGACTTATTTTTTATATTTTATAAGCTGCTTATGATTCCACAAATGTTAAAATGTAGACATCCATAATTAAAATAATTATAGTAACACCATTAAACAATATTGCAGTTAACTGAGTTCCATTTGTTGACAGTTTTACCTGGCAATGTAGGAGACGTTGGTATTTCACTAATGTGATTCAGAGTTGTTTAGGACTTTATATGTAAGTATCAAGAAAAGAAAGATTTGGATGGCTAACAGCTAGCCAGAACAGAGATGGATGGCCAAGAGGCAGCCAGAGCACATCCCTTAGGCCTGCTGTGATATGTGCCCAGCAAGGGACACAACACACCACACTGGGCCCACCCCAATGGCTTCAAATAGTTGTTAAATAACATTAGGCATGCAACAGTGCCTTTTGGCACCCTGTTACTGAGTTGCCAGGGTATAGGCACATAGCCCCTGTGCTATCATCGGAGACTGGCTATGCAAGAAGGAATGGAGTTATGTGGAACAATGCTCCTAACCACCAATTCACAAATACTCTTCAGGAGGATACCATGATCAGTGATACTAAAAGTTGCTGGGAGATCCAGCAGAAGCAATATGGTTGCACTGTGTCTGTCCCTCCTCTGGAGATTGTCATTTGTCCAGGTGACCAAGGCTAATTCTCTGCCAACCAGGCCTAAACCCAGATTGCAATGGTCCATATAATCCATTTCTTCCAAAAAAGGTCTGTAGTTGAACTGGCACCACCCTCTTGAGCATCCCCCCCCCCCCGGTATGAGCAACTGGGCAGTAGTTATCAAGTACCTCAGGGTCCACGAAAGTTTTTTCCAGGAGTGAACACACCATTGCCTCCTTCAAGGTGGTGAGGACTGCCCAACACAAGAATGCTTTAACCACCCACTGAATCCACCTTGTCTCACTCACCAAATTTTCACGAACAAGCCAGGATGGGCAAGCACTGAAACAGTAAGAAATGGGATGGAAGGACAAAATTACATTGTCCACATCAGGCCTCAATAACTGGAAATGATATATCAAATGATATATATTCTATATATAGAATTGAATAAAATAGCCTACTGGATTCCTCACCAGAGACTATATTATCACTGGCATCAAGATCAGCATGAAGATGATAGATTTTGGCCTCAAAGTGCCTAGCAAAATGACCACAGCAAAGGCTTTGACTGTTTCAGTGTCCTATTAACAGCGACAGGTGATACCAACTTTTTTACCACACAAAAGAGCTCTGTTGAGTGACTACTTGAGGACATGGAGGCATCAATGGTTCTTTTTTGCTGACAACTGCTACATGGTAGAGGCGGTTATTTGCTCTAACCAGAGTTTTATTGGCTTCACACTGAATCTTACATCACTTACTCTCTAGCCCTCATCCAACCTGTTTCATTGCTCATCAACCAGAGGAAAACCAAGGAGCACAATGAGCTACCCAATGTTGGAGTGGGGTAGTCCAGAACTATCATGCCTATAGCCCTCCTCATCTCACTGTACCAAAATGATGCAAGGATTTTCACAGGATCATCAAATGTTGTTACTGGAATATTTATCAGATTCCACAAATCTCCAGGGATGAACCATCCAAATAAACCTCCTACCTCTACATAAAGGGCTGGTGTCCTAAGTCCAAACTTTATCAGATAGAGGTCTAGTCATAACAAATGGGTCAGCTCTATTCTTCCACTATCCAAACTATTCTTAACTTGCCCTGAAGTAAATAGTATACCAAGCATGTACTGTGTATTGGCCCAAGACAACTTGAAACAGCTCCATAGATGTCATGGAGGCCTTGAAGCATTGAGCTGGTCCAAGCTAAGCAACCTCGGTGTGAATGTTGAAGTCATCCAGAACCACTGTCTGCACCACGGTTGAGACTACTTCTGCCAGCTCAATCAGGGATAACAACACAAACAACGTAACAGGCTGTATGTAACTATATAAATTATTTTTCAAGTGTGATTCAACATATCATATCAAAATATATGGTTCTATAGACATCTCATTATGCTCGTTTATATAATCCAGAGTATGCACAGCTGATGAAGCCCGGTTAGGTGAAACAAGGAATTATCCTGGAATCCTTGTCTTATTTTCTGTATGTGCCATTCTTCTAAGTTCTTTGTCTGATACCTGCATACAAGGAAAGCTAGAATTCTTAAAAGCATTTTCACGTGGAACACTACAAGATTGATATAAGAATTCCACACCGTGGATATTGCTAATATAAGAACTGAATAGATTGTATTTCCTGGTCAATCTGCTGGTCTTTAATTTCTCACAATATGTTTCGTTTATATGATAAGTTGTTCTATAGAACCACATATTTTGATATGATATGTTGAATCGCACTTGAAAATTTTTTTATATAGTTACATACAGTCTGTTATATTCTTTGTATTGTTATCAGTTTTGCATATACATGACAAAGGGTTGGGTAGTGTTTTGAATGAGCTCAATCAGGGAGGCAGTAGGTACACCATCTGCAACCCCAGTCCTGTTGACCTAACAACAGGTAGTATCCCTCAGGAGGCACTGCAAGGCAAACAGGGTTTTCTAAGCAGAAGAGATGGACCACAGAAACTCTCAACCCCTAGTCCTTCAGCCTTGGTTGGTGCTGTACTGAATACCTAGAGGTGTGTGTGTCAGGGTGGGAATAACTTTGTCAAATCTACTCCACCCAGCTTACCAACCAGGTCTTGCTTATACGAGCAAATTCAGCTCTCTCATCCATAATTAAATTATAGATGAGGATGGACTTATTATGTACCTGGCATTGAATAACAGTTCCACCAATCACCAAATCACCAGTTACTTGGCTGCAAGGTATAGGGAGCAGCCTACAGCCAGTCCCCCTCTCTATTTTTTATGATACCTATACTTTACCATATAATACCTTCCCCTTCCAGAAACCTGATGCCAATACCCTCCACCTCACCATGCTTCGTCCACCATACCCCACTGTGCTCATTATGTACTTCCCAACAGTCAAAATGCAATATTTACAACCAATCTGGCATTTCAGTGGCAACATACATCATTATCTATCCACCCAGGTTATCCAAGTGTGTAAACAGGAACAGCTCATCAAAAGTTCTTACCAAAGTTGTTTCTCCCCATGGCATTCCCCTGGGCATCTAGAATCTGAATTGGAAACACTTTGTGACTTCTGCCTCTCACTCAGTAGCAACCCATTCTCTTCAGAATATCAGAAGATGGCGCTCACACCCTTGTTGCTTTCTGTATTGCATATTCTATATTGCATTCACATTTTTACTATGTTTGCATATTATATTGTGAAATTTATTTGTGGCAGTGGGCTATCCAAGGTAAATGTTCCATTTGTGGCCCTTTTTATATTAGTATATAAAGTTCTATGCATATCACACCTATTTTCAGTAACAGATTGCTTTGAATTTTGTTCAGGACAATAAAAAGATTGGGGAAAAAGCTGAAAAGCAAATACAAAACCTAAAAGAAACAAACATCCAGTTAAGGCAAGAAAAAATGAGAATCTTTTCACTATATTATAGAATGTTTTACTATAGAATATTTTCAGTTTATATTGTAATTTCACAGTATTAGGTTCTTACTGCAATCCTAACCTTACTAACTTGGGAGTAAACCCCTTTGAATTCAGCAGGCCTTACATCTGACTAGACTCGGTTAGGATTGCTTTGTAAGATAGTTCAAGTCCTATTGAAATCGATGGATCCAGTCAATCATGACTTAAGGCCCATTGACTTTCTTAGGAACTAAGTGCAACTAGCCTTTGCCTCACTCTTTCCAAGCACAGGTCCATGACTAAAAGCTCCGTATCTGAATGTTGTTGTTGTTTTTGCCCTGGAACTTTCCCCACAAAAATCCTCTCAGTCAGAGCAAACATCAATTTGGGTTTTCCACAGATTGCCATTTGCTCCAACTGAGCTTTAAAGTGCAGGTTAAATCTGGACTCAGCCCATTGTCTTTATTCTTACATACTAATGCCTCTTTTGTCAAACTTAACTGACATAGATCAGTTTGAAATTAGTACATTATTCAGAATCAGTTCTTAGCTGTTACTAAAAGTTTTAAAAATTTCAAATCAATTTAATTTACCCTAACATTTAAAATGTGGAAATGAAATAGGTGTAAAGATTAATTATAGCTTATTAAATAATGGGCCTTGTCCAGTTGAACCCTTGTATCCATCACTGGGCACTAGATTTCTTCACCAAAAATGAATCAAATTATTATTAAAACAATTGATTCATTGTCTGAGACACTGAAAATAAGACCACTTCCCTGAAACATTGTCTTACTTTCAAAGGCTGTTCTACAAAAAAACACCCTGCTGCTAGAGGGAAAAGCCCATCTCAGTTCTTTAATGCAGTATGTAGCAAAATGAAAAGAGACATTTTCGTAGGTTGATGAGGGGTTAACTGGGTTGGGCTCTATTCTGATCACATCATTGCCTTGCTAGGTAGAAGCTTTTAATAGTTGGCTTAGGGGAAACTGAGGCTGTGTATATACTATACCTTTAAACACATCTGAAGCACATTCTTTCCTTCAAAGAATTCTCAGCATTTGTTAAGGGTTTCTGGGTATTATAATTCTGTAAGTAGTAAACTACACTACCTATAATTCTTTAAGGAAAAAAATGTGTTTGTGGTTTAAAGGTATGTTAGGTACACAGTCTAAATTTACTGGGCAAAATTCCACGCACCCTTTCTGGGGTAAAAGGGTTCCCTGTGGACTTTTACCCCACCTCCCCATGATGTTCCCTAGGATCAGATCTGCAAAGAAGGAATCAGGAAGTCTTCTGGCTCAGATTTTGATTTGAGTCAGACAAGAATTTAGAGGTTTCTAATGCTTGCTTCTCCTTTGAAAGTGAGCATTAGGGGAACCTTTGGCTCTGCAGATGTTGATGAACTACAACTTCCATCAGTCACAGCAAGCATGGGCAATGGCCAGGGATGATGGGAGTTGCAGGTCAGCAATATCTGGAGGGCCAAAATTCCCAACACCAAACATAGCCTGCGAAGTTTTTGTTTTTGTGTGTGTGGGGGGCTTAGTTCAAAGAACCAATAGGTGGGACGGGGGCAATGGAAATAACTTGCCATGCAAAAGGATGTCCATATAGGAAGGAAAGTAGAATCATAGAATAATAGAATTGTATAGTTGGAAGGAATGATGAGGGTCATGTAGTCCAATCCCCTGCAATGCAGGAATCTCAATGAAAGTGTCCATGACTCTGCTTTAAAACCAACAATGAAGAATCCATCATCTTCTATTGTCTGTTCTATTGTCAAACAGCTCTTATTGCCAGAAAGTTCTTCAAACTTTCACAGGATCATACCTCAATAACCGACTTAGAGTAAATAAAGCCACTTTTTCTGTTCTATATATTTAGTCAGCTATTTGTTAACTGTAATAACCCTTTCTGTTAATTTGTCATGTAGCAATGAATTAAAGTGCCTAAAAGAAGAGATGAAAAAGAAAAATGAAGAGGCAAAAAGCAAACTTGATGAAAGTGAAGACAATGTATGATATTGGTCCTTCTTATGTAAATATTTTAATTGTAAACTGATGAGCTAAATTTTTATTTATTTAGTATAAAGCTTACAATGTAGGAACATTAATTAATTATAACAATGTAAGAAACAAATGTTCCTTTTAATGTTACTTGGCAAGAGCAGCAGGGTTAGGATAAGCCCCTTACTATCTACATCAGGGATGGCTAACCCAAGGTTAACCTCCAGTTCATATATGTGTGTGTTACGTGTGATTGTTCTTGATCATAAATTAATGCAATTCAGGAATCTTGTTTATACCTTTTTCAATAATTGTGATTACTTTCTGTATAGATAAAGTGTTATATTGAAAGCTGGATGTGAGATTTTTTGGTACGCTTAAAGACAGTAAAAGGCAGGATTTTAAATTATGAAAATATTATCATTAAAAAAATTGTCAGATTTTACAATATAATTTCAGGTTCGAAACATTGAAAATGAAATTTCTAAAAAGGAAAAGCAACTGAAAACATTTGAAAGCAAGGTATGAAAATATAATTTACTTCATGTTTGTTCAATGCTTTATTCTACAATGTTTCAGTTTCTCAGAAACAGTATTTACATAGAAAAAAAGCATATGCATAACTGAAATGCTTGTTGCAATCATTACTGGTTTATCGTTTCATTTTTAATGATTTCATAGTTTAATGATTATTAAGATAACTTATAGATGTACATGTTTCAGAAAGTAGTTACAGGTAAGCAAATTATTTTATGCACATACTTAAATACAAATTAAAATAATCTTAGCACAACTACTCTAGGTTACAATCCTGCCTATATATGCTACGTTTACTTCAGTGGATTTATAAAGAGATAACTATTCACAACAGCAAGCTTAGCAAGCTCATGAGTAAATTCTATGCAAAAGGATTTGTTCTAACAAAATAATTACAGCTAAAATTAATATTGTAATATCTACCTGTGTTTTCTTAAAAAAATCATTTTTATTGAAGTTATCAGAACAAGGAACAAACAAACAAACAGAACATCAATAGGGTACATGTTTGTCAGATGTTTTAACAAAAGTAAAGTGATCATTAAGTACTCATTTGGTATCTTATTGTTTGAAATATATTTTATCAATTTTTAGATTAACAGTTTAAAGAAACAAATTGAAACAAAATCCAGGAATATTGAAGAATTGCAGCAAGATGTAAGTACTGTTTTAGAATTATAAAAATATAGATATAGAATTATATCATTTATAAAATGTAATTGTATACCAGGGTACCAGGAAGGATCCTCAAGCAACTTCTGGTAGCATAGAGTAGAACTGCTGTCCTTTTACAGTCATATGTGGTTGGCTACCCACAGTCTTTATGAATTTTCTCAGAATTCAATACCGCAATATTTTCTGTGTGTGTGTGTGTGTGTGTGTGTGTGCGCGCGCGTGTGTGCGAGCGCACATGCACACTGGCCATACTGTTGAATGCTCTACATTGTTGGGAAAAAATAAAGACAAAATAACTGAATATTTTTACTGGCCCAATTTGCTTATTATGTATCATAGCTTTAGTGGCAGAAAATCACAATATAATTTTAATTTCGTAAATATAAAACCTTACTTTTTAACAGAACAAGGCTTTGCGAAAGAAAGTTGCAACAGAGAGCAAGCAATCCAGTATTACAGAAGAAAAAGTAAGATGTTTGATTTCTGTGTCATTTGAATAATAGTTGCAGAGGAAAGAAATATAAAATTTGAGGAATTAAGACCTACAAGATGTTCACTTTTGTGAATGAAATAGTCAGTGGCTAGGGAAAGCCAGCCAGATGGGTGGGGTATAAATAAATAAATTATTATTATTATTATTATCCATTTCAAGTTCTAGTTTTGTTCTTCTGGAATGTCTTCGATACTTGTTTGCATAGTCAGCAGAGCACCAAGATCATTCAACAAGTTGCCCTGATATGATCTTCCACTAGAACTGGGATATGGAGCAGTTAAATTACAAGTACATGCTTGGCTCTGAAAAGTGGAGATACAGTTTGTCATCTTTAAAAGAGCAACTAGAGACATAGGAAGCTGCCTTATACTGAGTCAGACCATTGGTCCATCTAGTTTTGCATTATCTATACGAACTGAAGGTGGCTCTCCGGGATTTTAGACAGGAGTATCTCCCACTCCTACCTAAAGACAGTGGCTGCTCAGGCCCTGGGGTGGCGTGCCCAGGAGTGGGGTGAGCTGCCCATAGGGGCAGGGCACACTGTGGGGCCTCCGGAGTGTGCCTGCCTCCTCCCACTCAGCCACCAAACAGCTGAGGGGGGGAGGCAGTGGGCGGACCGTTTGGGCAGTGCGGAGCCTGCATGCACTCAAGCCACCGTGTCTCTCCCAGGAGAGACGCATGACTCAGGCGTGCTGCAGGCCCTGCAGTGAGTGCCTCCCGGCATTTTGTCACCCCCCTCAGTGGTGACACCCAGGGTGACCCACACCTACCACAAACCCCTTCCTCTGCCCTTGCCTAGAGATGCCTGGTACTGAACCTAGAGATGCTTGGGATTGAAGCTGTACTTCATATCTTCCTTGGCACTCCACCACTTTCATCGGAAAATGGCAGCAGATCTGATTCTGCATATGGGTTCACTGCTACTAATTCTCTAAAACTCTGCTGATATATGCTTTGAGTACAGAAAAAGAGCTCTGTGAATATAACATACAGTACTTCATCTAATAACAGAATAAGAGCTACTTTCCTTTTTGAAGGCTTCACTGGTTGCTGTCTCCTTACTGCTGCTTCAATTGCAGTTACTTCAAAAGTCCATTTGGGAATACTTTTCTTCTCCTTTGGATCACTGCAAGGGAAAACCCAAAAATGACAGGGATGTTCACAGTATGCTAAAACAGGCATCCCCAACCTTCACTCCTCCAGATGTTTTGGACTACAATTCCCATCATCCCTGACCACTGGTCTTGTTAGCTAGGGATCATGGGAGTTGTAGGCCAAAACATCTGGAGGGCCACAGGTTGTGGATGCCTGTGCTAAAATATATCCAGCAGATTAGAGATTGCATAGGCCAGTATTTTGACTTTTGTGATTGAGTCATACATTTTTATTTACAGGTGAATAAATTACAATTAGAGTTGGAAAATATAAAGAAATTGCATAAAGAAACAACTGACAACTATAAAAATGAAATAGAGAAGGCTAGAGAAGCAGAAGAAAAACTTTTCAAAGAGGTAAGAGTTCAAGTTTTTTTACATTTTGTAAACTTGCATAATTTACGTAAGTTAAACTCGTTTTTATTTACATGATTGGGATTTATCAATCTGCTTATCAGTTCCTAGCAGTCTCTGTTTATCATACTCTGATCTGTCTTACTCATAATGTACCCCACATGTTATGGTTCGGGATGAGGACAGGAAGCATCAAATGCAGGTTTTTCTTTCAGGTAGAGAGCTTAAAAACTTTCACACTGGGAAAACCTGATGAAAAAAGAGCTTTAAGCTCTGTGCCTTGGTCAGCCAAAGGAAAGGTTTATCCTACAATCTTGAGCTGTGGGTGCTTGATTTCTGAGATGAGAGAAATGAAACTTGGATTGATGAGGGATCTCTCCTGCCTCCCAAAGTACTGGGAGTTCCTTTCACAAGTATAAAAGATACTAAGGCTAAATCCATAGAATAAGTGCTACCCTCCTAGACTGTATTAAAGGCACAGTAGTATTATACCATGATCAGGAACTTTGTTATGACTCAGGTATTTCACTTGCCAGTGTAGCATCACTGTTCATTCAAAGTCTGCTGTTTGATCCACTAACTAGAACTAGGGTGGTTGGATTAATTACTGTCTTAGAATCTACAACTTTTTATAATAAAAGAAACATATTTTGCTTTTTTTGTTAAAATTTAGTCTTTAATTGTTACTTTAAAAAATGATTTATTTTTATCCATATTGGTTCAGATGGTCTGTTCCATTTGTGCAGCCACTGAATTTAACTCATAGGTTCCACATATAATTATTGAATATCAATATTATTTCATTAAACTATTTCATTCACATATGATATTAATAGGCAGAGAGAATGAAATTCGTAGCTGATGAAGCAGTAGCAAAGCAGAAAGAAATCGACATTCAATGTCAGCACAAAATAACTGAAATGGTAGCACTTATGGAAAAGCATAAGGTAAACACAACTTATTTTTATACATACAAGCTAGAATCAAGAGAAGGGCCATGTGGGATGGAGCTGAGGATTGCTATGTTTGCTGCATTGGTTCTCATTTTCCAACATATGAGCTATTATTTATATTATATATATTAAAAGGTACTTTTAAATAGTGAGATCTGCTGCAGCAAAAAAGTAAGTGTAGCTCCAGTTGTAGCAATTTAAACATTTTCATTTTCATGAGGTACCGTATTTTTCGCTCTATTGGACGCAGTTTTCCCCCTCCAAAAATTGAGGGGAAATGTGTGTGCGTCCTATGGAGCGAATGCAGGCTTGTGCCATAGCCGCGCACAACCCCTCCGGCAGGGAGAGGCTGAACAGGGCTATGGCTTCTTTAGCTCCACGCAGCCTCTCCCGGCAAGGAAAGGCTGCACGGGGCTAAAGGGGAAGCCAAAACAGCGAGCGGGATCCATCCTGCTCGCTGCCTTGGCTTGTGCCGTAGCCGCACGCAACCCCTCCGGCAGGGAGAGGTTGTGTGCAGCCTGTACGCTGCTCTTTGGGGCTGGGGGGGGGGAAAAAGATTTTTTTTCTTGATTTCCCCCCCTAAAAACTGGGTGCGCCCTATGGTCCGGTGTGCCTATGGTGCAAAAAATATGGTATTTAATTCCCGCCTACTTTGGTGTGTCAGTGATTTATTTATTTATAACAAAAAAAAAACACACCCAAAAACTGGGGTGTTTGAAATCTTGGTTGTGTGTATTATCTGATGGGAGTGTAGGTGTTATATTGATTTATTTATTTCATTAAATTTGTACACTGCATGATTGTAAAATACAACCTATCAAAAGGTAAAACATTAAAATAAAAAAATACAACCATACTTAAAAACATATCCTAGTTAAAATACTAAAGTAGATTAAAATTACCTTGATATATGTGCCGTTAATCTTTCAACATGTATTTATTTATTTATTTATTTCATTTCTATACCACCCTATACTTGAAGGTCTCAGGGCAGTTCACAAAAAATATCAAATGCATAAAATAAAAATAAAAACAACAACTCAATTAAAAAAACTGCAAGCGATCACTTGCTCCAGAACCTTGCCCAAGAAAGGGAGAATAGCAACTGTCCAGTAGTTTGTTAGGTTTTCTGAATCCAGGGAAGGTTTTTTTTAAGGAGTGGTTTTACCACTGCCTTCTTCAAACAGACAGGGACCACCCCCTCTCGTAAAGAGGCATTGATCACCTCCTTGGCATAGCCAGCTGTTCCCTCCCTGCTGGATTTTATCAGCCAAGAAGTACAAGGGTCTAGAGAGGAAGTGGTCACCCTGACTGATCCGAGGATCTTGTCCAACTGAAACTCATCCAACACAACAGGACTAGACTGTGCTCTGGACACTCCATGAGATTCATCTGCTATAACAGCAGAGTCAAGGTCTTGGTGGATGCAAGCAATTTTATCCTAAAAATGCTTTGCAAAACAAGTCACACTGAGCTACCATTGGTTCTATCACCTCCTTTGAGCCAGGCTGTAAAAGGCCTTATACAACCCGGAAAAGCTCTGCTGGACTACATGATGAAGATGCAATGGAGGCAGCAAAGTATTCCTTCTTTGCTGCCTTCACTGCCACTGGGTAGGCTTGATAATGAGTCCTTACCAGTGTTTGGTTGCATTCATTCAAATATTTCCTCCACTTGCGTTCACTTGTATACTTAATGTTTTGTTTTGTTTTTTTATATCTTTTTCCCATTGTGAAATTAGTGCTTATATTCATATAAATAAATATACATGTATACTAAAGTAGAGGGGGGGAATCAGACAAAATCTACACCCATCTGGAAGCACCCATTCTTTTAGGCTAGGATTATATACTCACTTACCTCAGAATAAGCCTGATTGAATTCCATTAGGATTTGTGCATAAACAGATATTATGCTGCTAATTATCAGCTGAAATGAAAACAGTTCAGGGAGAGGGATAGCAACTGGAGCTGGTCTTTCAGCAGAGCTAATAGACTGGTGCTGTTATGTGAATTAACATATGACCATCTCCTCTATGCAGCATCAATACGATAAGACAGTTGAAGAAAAAGATGCAATATTAGAATGCTATAAGACAAAAGAACAAGAGGTATCATCAACTATAGGATCTTTGGTAAGAATATCTCCTAAACTATTTCAGCCATGGTGTGGCTACAGGTTATCCATTACTGTCCCATCAGTACCTATTTCTATATTTTATTATGATTCACTGCAGTTTCTTTAATCCAATGGAGGAATTTTTGTGTGGGAACTAGAAGTCACTGTCCAATTTTGAGTCAAAATGAAACCGACAACTTTCTTAAATGTAGACAAATGTTATAACTATTTATAGTACTCCTGTACATCTATAGGAAACATGAGGGACAAACTGAAATGAAAATAAACGAGACAAGGAGTACTGATGAAGATATATATTAATGGTGAATTGAATTCAATAATGTGGCTTTTACTGTAGCTGTCAGATCACTATCTGCCATGCAGAGAGAGGCACTTTATTTTGCAATCCTTTAACAAAGAAAGGTTGAGTTAAAAATTTTTTTTAATTGTATTTAATTTAATGTATTTTTTCTGAAAAAGTTGAGCATGTGAACGAGTTTTTAAATAGAGTCTGAGCTACTAAGTTTTTATCTAATTATCATTCTCAGAAAAGTGAACTTTCCAATAAGAAAAAGGAACTCTCCTCACTTCAGGAGCAACTTAAAATAGAAATGGAAGAGAAGGTATATCTTCTGGTTTTTTAATTTTATGCACACAATTCTGTGAAAATAATCTGGGTTACTTTATGTCTCCCTTATGTCCAGGAGTTGTTTTTTACTTTTAAATAGCCCTAAAGAAGAGTGAATGACACCCAGTGGCAATATGCTTCTAAGGAATAATGATGATTTTGCCTTTTTAAGACAACCATTGTCTGACTTATAAAAAATGCTTTTTAAGCAAATGCTTGTTAAACACCTGAAGGAAAAGGGAGGGAAGGAAAATAGGAGTTGTTTTTTAATAAAAAGGCACAAAAGCTTCATTAACAGTATTGTTCAGTAAATTATTCAAACTGTTGACATAAAGCATACTGTTATGAGTTTTTTTGAGGAGTGGGGGTCTATTAGACTGCAATTCCTGGATCCAACAAGTGTTAAAATCTAAGTAAGTTTTCAAATTTCTGGAACAGCATCGTGGCAGGGGCGTAGGAAGGGGGGTGCGGTGGGTGCAGTGCACCCTGGGTGTCATCACAGAGGGGGGACGACAAAATCCCCCCTGGGTGGATTGTGCTGCTGTGCTGCAATCGGCCCTCCACCGGGAGGATTGTATCACCATGCCATGATCGGCCCCCGGGAGGATTGTGCCACTGCGCCGATCGCCCCGCCCCCTGGGTGGATCGCCCCGCCCCCATAGGTGGCTCGCCTCACCCCCAGGTGCACAGCATGTGTGCCGCTCCAAGTACTTGAGCGGCTAGCTCTGTTGCTGCCTCGTGGTGAGGTAATAGGCCATAAAGGTAACAAAGAATGTGCCTCTGTGCCAGACAGCAAATGGGTAAGTCCCCCTCCCTCAACTCACTGGTAATTAGAAAGACAGGCCAGAGTGGAGAGTTGAGTTATGTGAGATAGAAGCTGGAGGCAGCAGGTTGTTTGAATTCAAAGCTGCTGCTATGGGAGAAGCAAGACCCTCTTGGGTTGTTAATGCTGTGAACCCCTCCATTAGAGGCCCAGGTTATATATATGTGTAAATAAACCATGTATCACAAAGACACCACAGTCTCCGCTGTCCCTCATTCCAATAGAAATACAAACCCTGGGTAAGCACCTAGAACCCCTGGAATCTTGCACTCCTCAGAGATTGGAGTGATGTGCAGCAATGCATTTATGATATATATAACATGATTAGCCATGCACTGGCTAATCTGTGCTACGTAGAGACCTGCTCTGTAAAAGTGGTGGTGATGCAAGCTGAGCAAATCACATTCGGATTGAAATGGAATTCAGACTTGTCAATTTGTATTAAGCACCCAAGTGATAGTCCAAACAAATAAATCACTAGAAGCAATTTTTACCAAGTTCATGAGGATGCCTGGGGGGCAGTAGAGCTGTAAGTCTTGGCTTTGGGATCACTGGTGCTCATGATGAGAACGTGGGGGGAGGCTGAGGTGATGGGGAAACTGGCACGGTTTAGGTGCACCAGTCGAGCCAATCCAGCATTCCAGCACCCTACCTGTCAAACAGTAGCAACCTGGCTGTCAAGAAGCTAGCATTGCAGCTATCCCACCAAGTAAGCCACTTCTGGCACCGTAAAGAGAATTACCCTGGAAATCCTTACATAGAAATTGCAGAAACAAAAACTAAGTACTTAGTTCATTAGTTTCCTGCAGATTTGCAGTGATACTTTTGTGCTAGGTAGCATATACTCAGTGAGGTCAGGGCAAGATTAAAAGAAATATATTTTTGGACCTTAAAAATTATTTGATCTAGCTTGACTATGGAGTTCACATCTAGGTAATGCTTCACCAAAGATAAAGGATAATTTTAATTGGCCACAGGATTCCCCTATACTAGAGGTATCTAGCCCATGTCTTTAGTCATTTTTGGAGTATAATGTCCTTGAACCTTGACCGTTGGCCATGCTGCCTGGGACTGGTGGGAGTTGGAGTACAACAACATTTGGAGGCTAGGATGGCCGTCAGAAAGGGGCAATGGTGCAGACCTGGCCTCATGGTATTGGTAAATCACTGGGAGGGAGGGAGAGAGGGAGGGAGGGAGGAAGCGGCAAGATGGCAGGGAGTTTGGTGCTATGAAATGTACTGGTGGAGCCAGTCCACCTGTCCTGCTGGTGTGTTTGCTGAATGCCAACCTCCCCACCACCTTGCCTATTCCTCTTTCCCTCCTGATAAACTGCAACAACACTGCTGCCAGGAGGCCAGGTCATGCAGTTGCTCCCCCCCCCACTCAACCTTCGCATTGGCTGCTCCTGTCAGGAGAGCAACAGGAGGAGCCATTAGCTTAAATTCATTTTGTCTGTCTTTTGAGGAATTGGAGTATTAGACCTCAAGAACAGTTTGAAACCACCATTCTATTTTCTGCTATTCCACATGCAGTGAATCAGATTTCTGATCTTCTAAGATCATTCCCTACTAAATGGAAGATGACTCCCTATATTAAGATAGACAAATGTGTGAAATCTGAAATCCTACACTTTGGAACCTGTGTTTTGTTTTGTTTTTGCCTCATGGAATGTATAGCAGCTTTGGTGGTGGGGTAAGCACATTCTTTCCACAGTGCACCAACCTAATCCACTAATCCACTTGGGGTGTAGGGGGTCCTTCATAGCTGATTTTAACTTTTAAAAAACAACTGTGGTAGAGCTGATAGTGGTTTTCTGAGCTTCTCACTTAACTGCTCCCTTATTGTCTTGTGCTAATAAAAAAAGTATATTTAAATAGAAAACTTCAAAAGTTTTTGTTAAGTTGTACTATTTCCCTCTGTCTAGGAAAAGCTAGCAAGAGAAGCAAATAAAGGTGACATTTCTAAAAAAGAAAAAAGGCATCAGGTGACCATTACTTCTGTTTTTCAAAATTATTATGCTTTGCTACAATATAGCATTCAACTTTCATTGCATAAGCTACCTGATACATGCATTGTGAAGTAGTAAAATTTTCAAGTAATATTTGTTGTTATGTTAATTGTGTTCTTCTCATACTTACTCCATATTTTTATGCTTTCTGTAATTAATTGTAGAAAACACAAACATCCTTCATGGAAACACCTAAAACCAATAGCCTAGATTCTCCATCTCTTCATTCCAAAAAGAAAATGTCCCAAAAATTTACACCTGCTAATGTGAACAAGTTGGAATACAAAGAAAAGTCTTCTTGGACACCTGCCAGGGTTTGTTTCTTAATATATTACGTTTCAGTTTTATGTACTTGTTTGTTATCTACTTGTTTATCTATATTTGTTCAGGGTTTGATTTAAGATTCTCATTTCTAAATTTTGTATGAAAAAGTAGATTTTCTTTTTCTTTTTAAAAAATCACTATTTAGAAAGTAATATTTAGCTTAAAGTTTCTATTCTCCAAATTTCACTGCTGCCCTGCCCCATCTGGTAAGTGGCAACAGTGTCACTGTCAGGAGGGCAGTGGCATGGCATTGCCCCACTGCACTGGCTGCTTGTAGATCCAAGTCTTTGTTGTCTTGTGTTACCTTTATTTCCAGATTTCTGATTATTTTATTTTTTGTGTTGTGTATTTACCACTTTATGTACGGTAGTTAATGAGTGATGCAATATTCCTTCACTTTATTGTGATTTGATGGCTCCTCTATCCTCAGCTAACCAGTAATGTAGCTTGTCACTTTTAAATGCTGTAAGTAAGCAATATAGATCAGAAGCTCCATCCACTGACATTAACTTGTTTAGGGTGTATGTTTAATGTGTAGGTTTGTCATCTATCAAAGCTTCACTAAGCACCCAGATGGTAGAGTGCTAGCGAAAATAGCCCCCATCATTTAATACCGATAAGATAGCTGGGTTGCAGAGTTACGTACTGGGGAAGATCACTTGCCACTCTAGTTGTTGTTACTTCATAATTGCCTTCCACATATATGTCTTAAGGCAACATACACACAGAGAGAAAGAACACTCATCATTGCAACCAGCCAAGAGGTATCTGTAACCCATACACAGAAGCGGCTCACTCAGTGGTCCAGAGCTGCAATGCTACCTTGCCAGCAGCAGCACTGCCACTTACTCAGAGGGAGTACAGTGCAGGCTGGAAAGCTAGCTTTGCATTTCCATTCACTAGGCAAGTTGCTTATACTTATGCAGCGCTAGCTGAGAAAAAAGGTTGGAATCCACTTCAACCACATGCATTTATTTCACAACAAATTTTTATTTTGGGAAAGCCTAAGAAAGTTTGTAGGGACCACTCCTTTACAATCTACATATATCTTTTTGGGATTAATATTTTCCTTTCTCATTAATCTAAATGTTTTTCACCTTAACCAATCAAGACCTACAAATTTCCTTACAAATCAAGTCTTCTGTGCACAAAAAAAATGTTACATATGTAGGTGAATCTCCATATTTTGGGGCTGCATTCATGGTTTCTTATATTGGGACAGGTCTCACATGCCCAGAAATTACGGGGCATAAGGAGCTGCCTGACAGTACTATCTGTACATAGCGTAATTCTAAAGAAAAGGATCTGTGAACAAGGGCTTCTAGGTTTAAAAGAGTCTTTTTTTAAAAAAGGTTAAAGTTAGCATCATGGATTTTAAAAAAATATTTCTTTTATTCCATATAGACTTACACTGTGAAAACACCTCCAAAATCTAAATTACTAAGAGAAAGCACCAGCCTACTTTCAGAAGAAGTAACAAAGAAAAAAAGAAAAGTTCTTTTAGAACTGGATACTCAGTCAGATACCTCTGAGAACGACCTCCTGGTATTAGTTTGAAAATAAGAAATATATATGTGTGTGTGTGTAAAGAGGCATTTGAAGTGCTTTTTGTTATCACATGCCATTTCTTTTGCTTTACAACATAAAAATATGCCCCCCTCCTAGCCATATAAATGATTCCATGGATTATCTCCCCCCCCCCAAAAGTAACTGCTTTTCTCACCAGAACAGATGATTACTACTCCTTGATCAGATGCCCTTGGAACCTATGAAGTAACAACTAACCTAGCCAGATAATTTTCCCCTCAAGGTTCACATAGGTCTGAACAAAAAAAACCTTAGATAGAGGCATATATTATGTTTGGTAAATTTCTTTTGATACCCCCCCCTTGGATTGGACCCCCCCCCCACAGATGCTGGACTCCTATCATTACTGACTGTTGGTCATGCTGACTGGGTGTTATGAGAGCTGAAGTCCAACAACATCTGGAGGATTACATGTCCCTGATTTAGAGCTTTCCAAAGATCTTTCTAATTGTTATCGGAAATTCTTCCTAATTTGAAATGTCATAGAGTAATATAACTAAGCAAATTATTTCTTGGTGTGTAATGAAAGTCATG
Source organism: Podarcis filfolensis (assembly GCF_964270895.1). Classification (NCBI taxonomy): domain Eukaryota; kingdom Metazoa; phylum Chordata; class Lepidosauria; order Squamata; family Lacertidae; genus Podarcis; species Podarcis filfolensis. The sequence continues at coordinate 66,114,786 of NC_139609.1, forward strand.
TCTATCCAGTCTTCTGTAGTTTCCATTACATACTTATATGAAACATAACACTGTTTTTAGATTGCATAATATTGTTATGTGTTCCCCAGTTCTCTGAACAGTGAGATGGTCTAGAGCTGGTCTAGAAGCAGTGCTATAGGGTTTCATTTCCTTAATGAGAGAGCTAGAGATTCTTGCAATAATTGTTTCTTTGTTTTTCTCCTATATGCATACAAGAAGCAAGCAGTCTCCTAAAAGCAGACAGCGTTGCCACTCAGCCTGTTTTAGTTCCCAGAAAACAGCTTATACAGCCCCAGCCTTGTGGCTGCACTTCAGTTCTTAGCTATTCCCAGCTAAGCCCTCTCAGTGCCCTTCTCTTTGGGTGGTCTCCAGCTAAGTTTTAATCAGAGTAGACCAAATGAAATTAGTAAACATGGCTAAGTTAGGTCTACTTATTTCAATAGGTCTACTTTGACTGAAGCTCAGTTGAATACCACATTTTGTTTCCTTCTTGGTTCTGGACCAACATACATAGTGACAACATAAAGCATAAGGAGCTGCCTTACATCAGGTTGGACCCATAATCCATCTAGCACAGTACTATTGATATGTACCTAGCATAATGCTGCACACAAAGATCTGTGAACTAGGGCCTCTAGGTTTAAAAAGTCATAGGATGTTTTTCCTTATTCTTAAACTGGATGTGTGTAATGAAATAATTTTTCCATGTTGTATATTGAAAAAGGAAAAGAAAGACTCTAGATGTTATTATGCATTTATTTAAAAAAACAATTTCTTTTCAAGAGCATCGTTTCAGAGGAAGAAATGTTTAAAAAGCTGTATAAAGATTATCCACAAACTTCTTGCCTATGTGTCATGACACCAAAAAAGGTATCTTCACAATTTTACTAAAAGCCAAAACATATATCACAATTGCCGTGTTAATAAAATTAAGTGAAGTTTTCAATTTTGTGTACAGGTTCACATGCCACCAACTTTGAAAACTCCTGGATCTTCTGTTAAGGTTGCAGCTTTAAGAAAGATGCGAGATGCTGGATGGACTGCAATCTCCAAAGTGGATAGAAAGAAAAAAATGAAAGAAGCTGGAAAACTTTTTGCATAAGTGAAACTTACTGTAATGTTGAACTAATTGTTTAGTTTATCTATCATATTTGAATACTCTGCCTTCATTACATTTTTGTTCCAGTAACTTTTTTTAAAAAAGATAGGGTGTCCTGAGTCTGTTAAAAGGGCAGGAAGTGTTGGAATAATTTAAATATTATAAGCTTCCCCAAGAACTTATGTTCTGATCTATCTCCTGTAGGTACAGGTGCATGTGTGGAAAAGAATCAATGTAGGGCTCAGTAGAGTCCTCTTTCTTCCCATCCCTCCCTTGCTGGATCTAGAGTACTTTTGCACAGGGCCATCAGGAGAAAAGGTTATCTGGATGCATACATGGTAGGCTTGATCAGGGTTGTAAGTAATGGCCAATGCATAGCATTCTATGATCAGCTAAGGACCAGCAGGGCACAGAAGAATGAAATAGTGATCCACTAAGTCCTCTGCCAATCCTCTCCTGCATGCTCATTTGCATGTATATGTTAACATAAACAGATTAGAAATGTAAGGTTAGTGAAAGAACGAATCAGAAAAGGCTCATGTTATTTAATTAAGCACAATATTACCAATGAAATTGAAAGTCATTCGTTGTCACTGAGTAGCAGATAACTGTATTCCACTGCTGGAAGTGTTCCTTGTTTTCAAATAAATATACTTCATTAATTTTATTTTCTTATTTTTATTGAGGGGGATAGAAGTTCAAATATTTATTGAAGCCACTTTAAAAGAGTTCCTGTGCTCCAACAATTATATGCCTCCTGGTGGCATTTGAAATGTTCCCTCATAAGTTGAAGAAAAGTCCACTTCTTTTTCACCAGGCAAAAACTCCAGTCTGTATTGTCCAGGTTGAGCACTAAATGGTAACTGATCAATCTGAAGCTCATCATCGTCATACACTGTCATGTTGGAATTAGAAATTCTTGGTGCATCATATAAGCCTCCTGATATTACAAGTGTGTCATCTGGAGTAGCATATCTGTCCACTGTAAACAGTTTTTTAAAAATAAATATTACTGGGAATCCAAACTTTTTCTGATCAATCCAAATCTGAATCAATCCAAAAAGCTAAAGACTTAAAATCTTCCTTGTGCAATGATACAATTTAAGTAGCATTCATAGAAAATTGCCAGTATCCAGTTCAGATGTACAACATACCCAGTGAGGATAGAAATATGTTGGCATGGATTCAAAGCAGCACATGTGAATGTTCTAGTTCTTCCTTTCAGAGGCAGCCCCTTACACTGGTCAAAAGGGTCATTTGCCTTTTGCAGTAGCACCTCAAGAGGCTCAGGGGGCTTTGATATGAGCACAAATAAGTTTTTTGCATCTGTGCACCCAGTACTCTGTGCCACAGGCCCTTGGTTATAAACATTATTCCTTTACATATTTCAAAAAAACAGAAATATTTTTTAAAGCTAAACATTGATACTCAAAAACTTTCTCATACATTTATGTCTCCTTTTCTCTCATGCATGCATTTAGGCTGTATCCTTTCCCTGCAGGAAACTGTCACATTGTCTGGTAAACCCAATGTTTCCTGCTGCTGAAACTCCACTTCCATTTCAGACTCTACACTCCACACAACAAACAGCTAATTTTACCACTAGACTGAGAAACAGCAGTAGTACCTCTTGGAGCTGTTTTAAATTGTTACCATTTGCTGTGCCATTCCATTACTTAGCATGTAGTGGTTGGTAAGTGACTAAGGGAAGACAGCTACTATGAATGAATATAAAAAGCTGAGTATTGCCCCTTCCCATAATTACTCATTAGTCTTGTACATGATATTGGTATTTGATTTAAAATATACTAACCTGTTTCAAAAGAGGCATCATAAAGTGGATGATGGGAAAATTGGTCTCTTCGTTTTCGATATTTATTGAAAATATATATAATGAATCCGAGAATTGTCAGTGCGAGAACAATGGCAAAAAATATGGTTAGGATGGTATCTGAATTGCTCAAACCAGCTCCTTCTGCTGCAATGAAATAATACAGAAAGCCTATTAATACTTAGTTTAAAAAGCTCAGTAAAACTTAGACCTACCTGCCCGCGGACTGTCTCGCCAGAGTCGTGCATGCTCTAGTTATCTCCCGCTTGGACTACTGCAATGTGCTCTTTGTGGGGCTGCCTTTGAAGAGATCTGCATTGGTTCCCAGTACATTTCTGAGCACAATTAAATGTGTTGGTTCTGACCTTTAAAGCCCTAAATGGCCTCGGTCCTGTATACCTGAAGGAGCGTCTCCACCCCCATTGTTCAGCTCGGACACTGAGATTCAGCACCGAGGGCCTTCTGGCGGTTCCCTCATTGTGAGAAGAGGTTACAGGGAACCAGACAGAGGGCCTTCTAGGTAGTGGTGCCCACCCTCTGGAACGCCCTACCGTCAGATGTCAAGGAAATAAGCAACTACAGTATCCTATTTTTAAAAGACACCTGAAGGCAGCCCTGTTTATGGAAGTTTTTAATATTTAATACTGTATTGTTTTTAATACTCGATTGGGAGCTACCAAGAGTGGCTGGGGAAACTCAGCCAGATGGGCAGGATATAAATAAATTATTATTATTATTATTATTATTATTATTATTATTATTATTATTAGTTTGAAATAGCTTAGTGTGCTGCTGACTGCAAATCAGTGTGGATGTTTATTCAAACATTTGTCCAGTCAATGATAATGGGACTTCTAGATAAGTATATTTAGGGTCTTGGGGGTCACTACTAAAATAGTCTAGTTATTGCTACAGATGCTTTCATCATGTGTCATTTTCAATATCAAACAATTTAAGAGTGACTCTTCGAATGTGCATACAAAGGAAGGTAAACATTGTTCCAATATGTCCTTGTAGTCTGATGGGATACCTTTTCCTAAGAACAAACATGCTATTTGGAAGCAATAGGGGAAAAGCTAGGTGTGGGAAGGGTGATTTGGAGCAGATAAACAGGAGGCACTCCTCCTCCTGCCACTTCTCTACTCTTAACATAGCTTTTCACTATAAAACAACATCACAGCATCAGGTCTCAGTTTACATGTGTTTGCCTGTAACTTTATATTTTGTCCATCAGACCTACCTGGAAACTGAATTGCTGAAACTGAAAGGTAGCCCTTGCTGGTGATAGGTGGTGCAGTACTAGAAGGCTGGACTGTCGGTTTTAATGTGGTAGCTGAAGTTGTGACATTGAAATCTTCAACTGTGGCTTGATGTGTAGAATTAGTAGAGAATGACTCTGTTGGAAATGTCATCTCAGTTTTGGCTTCAGCAGTCATAGCTGATGTTTCTGTATGAGGAGAATGGGTGCTTTGTAGAAGCGTAGGAAAGTTGGTAATATTCACTGTTGTTGCGAATGTACTCAAGCTGGCACTTCCATTCTGCAATATAGTGATGTTGCCTGCTTCTGTACTGGAAACGGTCAGCCCTTCAGTCCTAGATGTGGTATTCATTGCTGGGATGTAGTTTGTAGTCTGAAGTGAAACTGTCTTCAGTATGATGGAGACTACAAGGCAAACATATGTTCTTTTGTCTATCATAGCTTTCTGTTTTTTCCTCGTCAATTATGTTAGCTTTTTCTCCTGTGGAAACATATTTAAAACAACAATAACAGAGTTATGGGTATAAATTAAAATTGCTTCTGCTAGGTTCTCTGCAAAAGCATTTAGAGGTGTAAAAGAGCAGAAGGCATTAAACTTTATCTTCTCAATTAATAGTTCTTTCATATAATGCATACACCTCTCTGGTCTGAGAGAGACACTGAGAGAGACAAGTAGGGTTAGAAACACACATCCCCTGTAATTACCAATTGATTCTGCCCCTTGAGAGGTAAGAGACAAACATGGATGCTCTGAGTAGAGCCAGCAGAAGCCTTTACCGCCAAACCAAGTATTTCAATGCTTCATTGTCAATTCCGTGGCTTATTGAAGGCATGTACCTCAGCAGAAATACATAAATGGAGCCTTAGCGTGTCACAACTGTGATAGCATGTTTTCCTTGGACTCGGGTTAACTTTGATATATGCTAGATTTAGCCCTGAGCAATTAATTTACTGAGTCTTAGATTCCTATCAGTAACATGTGAAAGGTAGTGTCAGACCTCACAGGGCAAATAGGATGAAGATGATTGATGCAGTTTGTAATCATGAGCTGTGAATGTGGAACAATAATAATTGGCCTTTGGCATACTGGAAACTTGCAACCTTTGCCTCCGTTGGGGCTTATCAACACTGTACTCTGCTAGGGTATGAATACCCTGTGTTAATGTGAAGGGCTTAACAGTTTTCATAGCACTACCAGAACCAGATATTCAAAAGAACTACGCTGGTAAGTTATAAGATAAGATAACATTCTTTATTTTGGTCCAAAGACCCACAGAAGAATTTTCAAAAGCAAAATAAAACAGGAATACAGGGAAAGGATTCCAAGGCGGCCAATATGTTTTATCCAGAGCATGTAAGTTTCTATTTCTTATTACTTCTAAGAGGAATTTAGCCACGGTCAGGGTAGTATTGTTTGACATATCTCCAAGGAGGTGCTTAAAGGTAGAAGGCTTCAGATTTTCCAGTTAAGTTTACCAATAAGGGTTTAATTAATTGATCTCTGGCTTGTTTGAACTGCTGACATTGTAGTAGGATATTCTTCATAGAGTCAAAACCCTGAGAACATAAGGAGAGCCTATTCTGATAGGGTATGCCAGACAGTCTGCCATTTAGTACTTCTGATGGAAATACATTTAGTCTGGCTTTGGTGAATAATTGACAATAGAGACAGACAGATTCATGAAATACAATGGTAACTGAAAATCATGGCCATAGTGGATTCCATATGCAAATAATATTTGGTTAACAGGTTGTTAACTTGAAGTTGACCTTTATCTTTGAATCTACTGCTGAATCAGGAGACAAGGAAACATCTTATTCTCCATCTCCTGTTTGCTGGAAAGAACAGGACTTGAATTATGAATCTAAATATATGGATCAGGGCCAGCCCAAGACATTTTGGCACCTGAGGTGGACCCCAAAATGGCTCTCTCCTCCCCCCCCCCCAGGAAAGAAAAGGTGAGGAAAGATATACATCAGGAACGGGGGTGGGGATGGGGGGAGAGATCAACATTGGGACCCGCTGCTTCAGTGGATCCTGCCGCCTGAGGCACAGGCCAAGTCAAAGGCTGGAATAGGGAGGGACAACAGAAGGCACGTCTGCCTACTCCTCCAGTTCATCAGCATAATTCAAGTTTAGAAGGCAATTCCAAGCTCACAACCTGGCAAACTGACAAGAAGCTGCAGCAAGTAGATTTTTTATTTACATTATTTACGTGCTGCTCTACACTTTCTCTTGTCCCATGCCTAGAAAGCTCGGGCCCAAGGGGTTTTCCACTTCTCCTGTGCTTTCTAGGCACGGGTCTGAGTGGTTTTCTGTTTGTCCCACAGCTTTTTCTAGGAAAACCTGCTCTCTACTGCTGAATCACAAATCCATGGAAGACTCGATTGACATTTGCTCTGATTCATCAGTATGGAGTGGGTTTTCCTGGGGGAAAGTGGTGAGACAAGCAGAAGTGTAGACAAACCCATACGTATGTAACTCCTGCTTCTCAGACAGGCCCAGAATCCCCCCAAAGCACTCTTCTTCAGCTTGAGATCTGTGATTCATCCAAAGCAATACACTCCCCTAACACACACACACACACACACACAATCCAAATCTCTTGAAACTCACCAAAGATGATGACGGCAGCAACGGCCCGAGTAACAGATACTTAGCCTTAGCGTGTTTCTGTTTGTTTAATTACTTGGGATATGTTCACTGCAGGGCTGGGCAAAGCCCATAGAGATCTCTATGGTAACGGAAAACTATAAAAGAATTCTAAGGTTAGTCATGCAGAACAATTATTGGCTGGGCTGGGCTGGCCTGGCCTGTCATTTGAATATAGCTGAGAAACTTAACAAGAAATGATATGTATGTACCATAAGATTGTGTTTCAGCACAACATGAATTGACAGGTGTATCAACAAAACAGTTTCTACAACTATCCCCATGGAATGATCTTTCCCAATTCTTAAAAGGAAGACTTTAACAATTTCCTTCTCAAGAGTAAGAAGAGTATTAAAGCCACTGTGCTTTTGATCATAGCCCTACTTATTTTTCAGAAACAAGAGAGATAGTCACATGATAGTTGCATCATAGAGACATTCCAAATCAGAACAAAGTTGGATACATGATCTGCATAGAAAGAGGGCTACAAACAAGAAGGTGAAAAGAATTCAGTGCAAATAACTAGCATGTGGGTGGCTAATGGGTGGCACTCCAGAGCCTGTTGAACTGCAATTCCCCTCAGTCGCAGCCAGTAGTGAGAGATGATGTGAGTTGTACTCCAACCACATCTGGAGAGCCGCCCATTAACAGAGGCTGTTTTAGGGGACACAGACACCCTTCCGGAATTTCTCACCAGTTTGTTTTCTGATGAGTACAGAAATAGTTTAGGAAAGACCAACAATGTACTGTAGTCTGGTTTACCTTGGGCTGCAGAGATATGACAAGAACGTTCTAGGTGACCCTTCCCAGATTTGCCACAGCAGAAACAGAAGACTAATTTATGAGGAAACAGAAGCAAAGTCTTGAAAAATGAATCTTGTTTGACAAACCAAGCTGCTCTTATGTTTGCTGGTTATTTTCCTCAGACTAGAAACTAAGCCAATCTTTCACATATGAAGAAAAGTAACAACCATACTTATAGTTCTGAAGTCACTGCCACAAGTCCAATGCCGCACCATTAATATTTTCTTGTACTCATCCTTCAGAAACCAGCCACATCTGCTCCAATATTCTGGGAACAATACTTTACCTTACATATAAGCAGGAAGTAAATGTACTCAAATTGTTAACCAATTAGGCCTGCGAAAACAGTTTAATGATTCATACTGCAAGTGAATGATTAACCTGTGACTAGTGTTGGCAAGGATTAAATCAATCCATCTTTTTCATACAAAAGGTCACAGAAAAACAATAACTCAGTCTCAAACCCAAAAGCAAAACACGGATAACAGCAGCCCAGTTCTAGGACACCTCACTTACCATGTGTTGATCTTCTAATCCAGTCTAAGACATGCTTGAGTTTTGGCTCTGCACTGGATGCATTCAGATGCTAATGGCAAGAGTGTACTTTTCCAGGAGTGGATACTGGTCCATGGTGATAATGGAAATGAATGCTCCTACATCAGCATACCACATATGGAAGTGTCAATCTAGAATCAAAACCTACCAACATCTGCCAAATCCCTGTTCTAGTTCAGGAACAAATTCTCCCTAATTGGACATTCAAAATATTGTGTATAATCTGCATGCTCACTTCAGAAGCACAAACTGCTGTTCCTCGCTGCCCATTTTCCCTCCCCAACCCATGCTATGCTTATTCTGATGCATTCCTAGAATCTTAGAATTGTAGAGCTGGGAGCGACCCTGAGGATCATCTAGTTCAGACATGTCCAACCAGTCTATTGTGGGGTGTCCCTGGTCGATCCTGGTTGATCGTGTGATCCTGGCAAAAAATAAAGAAATCACTGCCAGTTTTTTAATAGTGGGAGTAGATCACAGTCTCTTGGGAGTTGGACATGCCTGTCTAGTCCAACTCCCTGAAATGCAGGAATAGGTGTTTAGATTTATTTTATTCTACTTATTTAGATTTAGTTTATAATTTTATAATAAAAAGCACAATAACCGAAGAACACAATTTGTACTTTGAAACTTTGTAAGCCATTGCAGCTTCTACACTTTGAAAACAGGAGACAACATTTATCTGTTCCTACTTGGGCAATATAATGTGGCAGCTAATGCTGGAGATGGGGGTGATTGCAATTATTGATGAGAGCTCATTATGAATGCACAGTAAGGACACTTGAAGGGACCCTAGATTCAGTTTTGTGACAACTTAGGGACTATCCAGATGTGGGGGTTTTTAACTGTACACTCCTGATGATTTGTGCTCAAGGTGGTTTCTGGCTGCTTCTATGCAATCCCAACTTCAATAGTGTTTGTGCCTTCAAAAGTTTCAGGGCAGACATACTGTTTTATTTCCCATTGTGACTTCCTTCTGAAATCCTAACTTTTCATCCCACAAATCTTCCAGGCTTTGTTTTGTTTCGTTGTCCCTCCGTTGTGTGCTGTAGCAGAATAATTAGGTCTGCATCCCTTAACAATCTTTTCAGAATACTGGCACATTTTTACAACAAATGTGACATCATCGTCTTGCCTGCTTTTAAATAGTCATCTTTTGCATTTTCTGTAGCGTTGCTTATCATAGAGGCACATCCAGTGCCCTGATATTTGGGTTCCTGGGATTACTCATCTGACGGCAACACGGCAGCGGTATCTTCTGTTTCATGAAAGTGCAACTCGTTGATGTCAGTGAGAAGGATGTTTTGCTTAGGAGAAAGGTTAGAGATGAATGATTAATACTTAAACTGGCTGTCATTGGATGGAGATCCTAGAGTTTAAGCGGCACATGGACAAGTCATGTAACCAGCTGGGAAGCAAATGTGCCTTAGATAAATCAGAAATGGAGCTGGACTACCACGGTATAGTAGATTCTGAAGAGGTCTCTTAATGAGGGGAATTGTGGAAAGATCTGGTACATGACAGAGGAGTGTATTCAGGAAAAGGCATAACTACAACCTAGTGCAAGGGACTTTTACTATATGGAGTCTCTTGCCTCATTGACTTGGAGTGAGAATTTGTCTCCTAGATGAAACCTCAGAATCTTCAGCTGAGGAGCTGTGAAGCTGGTCTGGTATTTAAGACACCTAAATACTTTATTTATTCTAACATAAATAATAAATAATAATATTTTTATATTAAAATATTTACATGATGGCCTGCACAAACCCTGCCAGCCGTTTCACAAATTTCATTAGACCAAATATGCATTTGCTCAAGCATAGGATAGGCACATTTCAAGCATCAACCTCACCCCATGATGATATCTGTTTTCTCTTTAGCTAAACACATCTGATAGATGCCCAAGAGGAGATTCCACACCCCAGTTCACACCCCTTCCCTACCTAGGCAATGCAATAATGGCCCAAAACATCTACCTCTGAAGTTTGCCTGCTTACAAGCCCTGCCTTGTATTGTTACACATCCTCTCCCCATTGGTCAGACTCCCTCATCCACTCCCTTTCCACCAAAGATATAAACAAAGGCTCTTAAAAATAAAAAAATGAGATTTTGTCTTTATTGGAACAACTTAAAGAGCTATGCATATTCCTGGCATGTTAAGTGGACCTTGATCTGATGTAGGGCAAACTAGACACTGAGTATGTCTAGAGCCAATGTAGTGTAGTGGTTAGAGTGTTGGACTAGGGTCTGGCAGGGCAGGATTCAAATCCGTACCCGGCCAAGAAGCTCACTGTGGGTCTATTGGGCCAGCCACTATCTCTCAGTCTAACCTGCCTCAAAGGTTGTTGTGAGAATTGAGGGGGGCAGAGAGAGAGAATCTTGGAGAAAAAGGTGATGTTGCTGTGCTACAACTCCCATCATCTTTGACTACCAGCCATGCTAACTGAAGCCGATAGGAGTTGGAGTCCAACAACTTTTAGAAGGTTCATCTACTGGCTTTAAAAGTACATTTTACCTACTTCTAAGTATTGCTGCTTTTTCTGTTCCATACTAGTCACTTCTTCCTTCCTTTCTTGGAATAAATTTTGCTGAAGGGTGCAATAAAAATGTTTTAAATAAATAAAATAATGTCCCACCAGTGTTTCAAAGCTGAACAAAAGAAGAAATAGAACCCGCTCATGTAAACCCATGGTGATGATTGCTGCACTCAATCCAATGCACCATTATCTTGCTAAAATTAATAGGACCGTTGTTCTGATGCTGTACTTACATTTAGATCTGGCAATGTTCCAAAGATATCATATGTGAAGACTCCCCTGGATTCTCAGACGGAGCACCTGACAGTCATTCTCTGAATGTACCCCTGCTTAGTTCCTCACTCTCACACAATTTATTTCCTGCAGAAATCCAGGGTCCACCCATCTGCTGAGGGCCCCCATTTCTGAATTAGGGCCACCTGGGAAAGATTATATAACAATGAGATAATAACAAACTCATGTCCATGTGGCTTTGGCCAGCAGGAAACAACGGAGCATGCCCTTCTTTATTGCCAATATTATATAGACATTTGAACTAGGTTTATCCAACCCATCTTATATAAGTTTCTGGGCATTCAGAACAACACAACATCTCCCTATTACTACATGACGAGACCCCAGAAGTTACATATTCATTTGCCAGATTTTGCGCTGCTATGATAGATATTCAACGGAGGAATGGTCTATGCTACAATTCAATCCTGAAGGCCCATATTGTTAGATCTGCACTTCTGAAGCCCACCCCATATAGCTGTGTTAACCGATCTTTTAATTTTTCTTATAAATTTTTACTCACCCATTATCTATGCCTAATTAAGTATTCTATGTATATGTTTGGTTCTTGCTCTTATTTATTTAATAATTATTCGCTTAGATTCATACTGTTATGCTATTTATTTAGATGTTTTGCTTATGCTGGTCTATGACCGTAATAAAGTACTTGACTCATCATAGCATAGGTTTAAGAGATTTATTATAGAAAGTCAAATTAATTAGTGTTGCTTTTGGACACTTAAGCCCCTTTTGCCATGATGTAGATCTATTTTTAGAGACCTTGAGAAGAGAGGAGAAACAAAAATGTCCCACAGACTGAATAATGAAAATGACTTCTGGCTTTCCGGTCAAATAAACCAGTCACCAGCCCTATGCAGCCAGTCGCATGATCCACACTTTCCATTTCTAGGCACAGTCCTGAACTACAGGGATGCATTCAGCTGAGGCCACATACATGCTATACCTTTTAAAAAAAGGTAAAGGTAAAGGATCCCTGGACGGTTGAGTCAAAGGCAACTATTGGGGTTGTGGTGCTCATCTCGCTTTCAGGCCGAGGGACCCGGTGTTTGTCCACAGACAGCTTTCCGGGTCATGTGGCCAGAATAGAACACCGTGGCGGAAACCAGAGCACATGGAAACAGTTGGCAGGAGCTGGGATAGAGCAACAGGATCTCACCGCTGACCTTCTAATTGGCAAGCCAAGAGGCTCAGTGGTTTACACCACAGCGCCACCCATGTCCTATGTCCCATGTCCCCACCTTTACCTATACCTTTAAGGCACATTCAAAGCACATTCTTTCTCTCAAATAATTCTGGCCTCTGTAGTTTGTTAAGGGTTGCTGAGAATTTCACATATAGACCTCTAGGTTCTTCCATCACCATTCAAATCTATCCTAAGACCCCCTGATCTGCAAACTGGGCTTGCTTCTCTTCCATGGCAGTTCTTTCCCGGCAATTGCCAATGTCAACAAAGGCTTTCCTAAATCCATATATATGTATTTTCATGTTGTGGTAAGTGAAGAATGAATATTAAATTAATTAGCTGTGCCATCCAGCTGCTAGGCGGAGATGTTATAGTTCTCCATATCTCAATTACATTTCCTGAATGGACAAGTATGAATCTTCAGTAGATATTACAGAGATTAGAAGTAGCAATTAATGCAATTACATAAACAGGTAGATCAGCCAGGAATTAACCAGAGGAGTATAAAATGCACTCAGAGTTTGTGCTGGACTTATTGCGTCTGAAGCAGAATCAATGAAGAATCTGGTTCTTGTGTGAAGGAAAGAGCCGGCTGACGGTCTTTCCAGTTTGGCATCACTTCACGGCTGATAGGTGGGTGTCTGGCCAGTGTTCTATGTAAGTATGTGGGGAATTCAGGAATGACTGCATATTTGTAAATGTTGGCAACTTGTGCCCTACTGTCAGGGTGCCTCCAGAATCCACACTGTCACTATTTTGCAGGAGGGATTTAAGTGTATATCATAAATTTAGACGTGTGCAATTAAATTGCTTGCTCACCCTAGTACAACAAATCTACCTTTTTAAAGACAGGCTGTTTGCAGTAAGGAAAGTCACAGGAAATGTACTGAAAAGCATGGCATGAATTAATGAGTTGCAGGAAGATGTATGGACACTGCACAAGCAAATCAGGATGGATGATCATTAAAGACCAGACATGGGCTTGTATCCATTATAGCACTAAGTAAATGTCCGCACAATGCAAGGATTTCTGCTTGCACAATAGAATTCACCTTTCTCCTCCCTTGTGCCCTGCTAAATCTGTTCTGGTGGTTCTCCCAACTTTCCAAAGCAGATTTGGTGAGGCTGCAGAGTATGCACGCAGGGAGAAAACAGAGAAAAATCCTGTCGCACAAGCAGTTATCCTTGCACTGACAGGATGAGGAAAATTGATACTGCCCAGTGTCTAACCTCTGTGTAAGCTTTCTGCAAGCAAATTCGAATGAATGTTCAATGAATCTGGAGAAGCCCTCAGAAAAAGGACTTTTCCTAGGGAGCATTCTGTGGCATCAGCCAGGGGCTTGCCATTCTGTCATCGCTTTGTTCATTCAACCTGACACTCTTAGCAGAAGGAGCTCTATTTTCCCAAGCGATACTATATTACTAGCTTATGGCTTACAAATCCTGAGCATTATGTTTGACCTCTTTTTACAGTATCATTAACTTTGGTTTTACTGGGGCTGTTCTTAGTTTGCACAGAGGTTTTAGACTGAGGCAACCATGTACTGAATTGTTATGTGTTTCTCTGCTCAGCCTAGAGAAAACCTTCCATTGCTTCTTTATTCCAACATTTAAGAAATGCTTGCTACTGTATGATTGGCAGAACATAATCATTATTGTCCAAGTTATATATGCATGCACCCTGAAGCTCAAGGGTACTTTTTAAGCATTGCTGATCCTTAGATATGCAAGTGCATGGGAATGACAGGAGGAAGAGAAGGGCAAGGTAGCCTTGATGCAGAGATTCTCTGTGTCGGGACAATTGTCTTTCTTCAAGATACTCCTTATCTTTGCAGATGTACATATTATAGTTTAATTAGGAATTTCCCACTTGGACCTGCCCTCCCTCAATCTAGCTAGGGCACAAATAGCTTACTAGTTATTCTTTATGTTTATGTACACAGAGAACCCATGTAGATGATTGCACAGAAAAAAGATCAGAGAGTTTGGCAATGGAGACTGGGAAAGTCCCTTATATTCTGTTAATAAGCTACTCCTGACTTCACAATGTCTAATGTGACTTTGCCTTGCTTTGTTTTCGCATGCAGCATGAATCCTGCCCCTTTCACCTCTCTCTTCCTAGTCTTTGCCCTGACTTTGGGGCAGAGCATGTCCCTTTGTGTCCCCGTTGAGTACATCATCCACGTGGAGAAGAGAGAATGTGCCTTCTGTCTGGCCATCAACACCACCATCTGTGAAGGATACTGCATGACACGGGTACGTTCTTACAACACACTATTGAGTCCCTTCTTGGTTGGTTAGAAAAAGAGAGTTTTAATAAGTAGCTTAGGACCTATGGAGTAAATAGGAAAGGATTATTAGAGAACAGAGAAGATGAATGAGGTGATATAACGGTTTGAGACATTATACTCAATGTGGAGGTGAAATGGGAGACACTGGGGTAGTTGAGGCTTTGAATCAATGGACTTTTCAGAGACATGGAAGTGATCAAGGACAGTTATCTGTCGCAAACTATCATCTTGCTTCTACTATGACATTTTCTTAATTTTTGAGGAAATGATTTTCCTTGAGCACATTCAAGAATTATTTTTTGCTTTTTTTATTCTCATGAAATTTGGGTTAGCCATGTGGGTTATAGGGCACTAAAGGAAGTGGAGAATGTGACTTCACCCCACCAGCACACAGCAGGCCCTCACCCATTACGTGATGCTGGCTTAGGGTTGGTGTTGTAGTAGCTCTTCCTCATGGTCTTCAGTAATGGAGTGCCAGGAGTGTGGGTAGAGAGAGGTGGAATCAATATGACACTCATAAATATCAACCAAAACAAAAGAACAGTGATGAAGGGCTGTAGGTGAGAAGAATGTGGCCGGGGGGTGGGGTGGGAATTGCAATTATTATGATGACTATCAATAACTGATGGGTGGGAACTAAGAGCAGTATTGTCAGAGCTGCCCGAGGTCCCAGCTCACAAAGGACCAACGCCGCTTCGTTGTTAAGTACAAAAGTCTTTATTGAAGTTCAGTTTCACTTCCAGAGCCGCAGCGTGCAGCTCTACGTCTCAAAGTCTAGACCGCTGGTGCTCCGTCTGAATCTCCTCCCCCCAGACACCAGTTTAAGACTCTAGCCTTGCTCCACCTCTTCCTCTGTTCTTTCCGCCTCTGGTTCCGCCTGTCCGTCGGGGTCTCGCCCTTTCTAGACTCTTCTGACGCTGAATCCCCTGAGTCTTCCCCCTCCCTCCGGCGGGTTTTAGGAGCTGGTTCCCAATCCGGGTCTCCTGCTGTCCCCCGCGCCTGTACATTTGAACTTGGCGCGCGCGCCCAGCCAGCAACTTTCCTCCTGACCGTTTCACTGCTGCTGTCACTGCTTCCCCCTTCGGGGAGGCTAGCTGCAACTGACCTCCCCTCCGTTCCCCCACTCTCCGATGGAGGCGTGGTCAGCCCTGACTCATCTTCTCTCCCCGCTGGAGGAGATGCTGGTCCTGACACCTGTGACTCTTCCCCCCCACTACGCTCTGGTGGGGAAACTGGTCCTGATCCCCCGCTGCTGCTTTGGGGTTCCCCGCTGGCTCCTTGTTTCTGGTGCGTCCCCCCTGGCACCCCCCTTGCCCTGACCATCGGCGCCCCCTTCTGGGAATCTTCTGATTCGCTGGAGAAGCTCATGGAATCTCTCGGGTCACTGTCATACTCCCCTACGCTGCCCTCGGATTCTTCCCCTTCGCTCTCCATTTCCTCTCTCCCCTGTGCTCCTGCTCCCGAGCCCCTGACATCCATGTATTGAAACAAATTGGATATGAAAAATTAAAGGTCATGGCGAAAGATTCCACTCAAAAGGGTACCTGAGCAACAGGTTGAAAAGCAGGGTTAGCAAAGTTCCACCAGTTTAATGAAGGTAAATGTTGAAAGAATGAGCAGATGTTCAGGAAGCAAATGGCCACTAGAAAAGTGCAGGGCCAATTCAGAAAGTGAAAAAACCAAAATATATAATTTCAGATTAACTATTAATGCAATGGGACAAACCAAAAGAAGAGGGCCAAGAGGTCACAGCCAATCTGTGCATATTTAGGAATTTGATCCTGCTCAGCAACCCTTCCCCAAATAATCATACCAAGGAACCACACAAGGAACCAAGCTTGTACCACAAATTCAACATTATGGTGGGACTATGCATATGTCATAGCTTGAAAACCCCTCACAAGGATGAAATGTTCTTTCTTGCTTCAGCAGCACGGTTACAAGAATGTGACCGTTGGGGAGGGATGAGATGGAGAGATTTCTATCTGAGCACAACATAAATTATCTGGGTAGGATTAAGCAAAAAGCAATAACCACTGGCATTCTCTTACAGGACAGCAATGGTAAGAAGCTGCTGCCCCAGAGCGCCCTGTCCCAGGAAGTGTGCACATACAAGGACATGGTGTACAAGACTGTGATGATCCCTGGCTGTCAACACCATGTCGTCTCCTACTATTCCTATCCTGTGGCCGTGAGCTGCAAGTGTGGGAAATGCAACACTGACTATAGCGACTGTGTGCATGAGGCAAGCAGCACTGATTATTGCACCATACCTCAGAAGCTACATAACCTATAAGGCCCCTTCTTTTTCTCTCTCTTGCGCACAAAGACACACTATCCCTCCTGTCACATGGCAAGTTTTGGGCATCCAAGAATAAATAGAATGGTTAGCATATCCAACACTTGTTATGTAAAATTATTTAGACAATTTTTTAAAAAAACCAATCAGCTGCTTTTTTCCATTTTATCTAGGACTCACAGAAACAAAAATAATTTTCAGCAGTGTTACAAAGCTGCCTCTGACCGTGTGTTTGTACAGACACAAGGAATCCACATTTCTTTGTTGGATTCATTCTCCTTCCTGAGGAAAAGCAAAACAAGCCAGCCCCTTCTATTCATGCTTTGATAGAGAAGGGAAGTTGTATGTTCGGCCAGAATTGCTATGCTGTTCTCAGCACTGACAGCTACACCAATATTTCATTAGTTCCTGTGATTTGCTTGCCAGTCTTTGCCATTGCTGTGTCAAGTATTAATAACCATGGAGATCAAGACCCCTGTGGCACTCCAAAGACTATCTTACTATATCACAAATAATTGTAGACAGCATCTGTCATGGATGCTTTAGCTGGGATTCCTGCATTGCAGGGGGTTGGACTAGATGACCCTTGGGTCCCTTCCAACTCTATGATTCTGAGAAATTTCATGCCGTAATAAATTAGGTACCACAGGACTCTTGGTTTTCTTTGGACTAGAGTGCCAGTTGTGCTCATTGCAACACTGTTAATTAGCCGTATAAAATAATCATGTGTATAATGAAGGTAGACAACTGCGGGGGGGGGGGGGGCAGGCATGGTATAGCTAGAAACTGAACCATCACCCAGAGCATAGCAAAAGCTACTTCTGCTGAGCAGACATAGTGACAAGTGGTTGCCTAGTGAGCTATATGGATAAAGCAGGTCTTTCAGAAGACTGGGGTCATTTCAATTCATTTAGAAAATTGGCAAGGCTTACACAAATGTATTCATAAGAATGTGTGACGATAGAAGGATAAGCGATTTAAGAAAAATAGAGTTTCACCCAAGTTGTCAATAACACATGTAAATATCAAAGGGTACTTAGCAAAGTCACAGGAAAGACAACACACACAGAACTGGTCTGAACCATTTTATTGTGCCAGGATAAGAGCAAAGAAAAATGATCATTCTTGCGCTGCCAACACATTATTCATGGTATGTCTAGAGACCATCTTATAATTCATTAAAAAAACACACACCTTTGATAGAGAAATTTTGTAGTTAATTATGAACAGTAAAACCTACAATATAGCTTCACAAAAACATAGTTGCAACAGCCCAAGAAAAACTGCTTAGCGGTTTATTTGCACATGTAGCTTACAGAGATCGCTAGTCCCTACAACTAGGTTCCAGAGAGCATTTCTGAAAACCTTTAGGTTGATAGCCTATCTTGCTTCCTTCACCTGTTAACCCTTGTATTGTATTACATTGCTCTGTTCTTAGCAGTCACCACAGGAACCAAATTCTTTACTCTATGTAAAGTTATAAGTTATAAAAGACAGATATATAAAAAATTCACAAAATTTGTTCCCATTTTTTAAATCTTTGCTAACATGCTTGGAACGATTGCAAGTGCCCTCCCCCAATAATTTTGTTTAAAGTTTCTTTTCCTGTTCCACTCATAAAAAAAGGTTTTCTGATACATCCTCCCATAGCCAGGCTTAATAAAAAGTAGCCATTGCCATTCCATTACCAGACGCTTCATTCTTCTAACTCACAGAATGCATCCTGCATTCAACATATTCAGATGACTGTCCTACTGTATCACAACTCTTGGCTTTTTACTTCATAAGAAAAAGAGACACATCACCATTAGAGAACTATGTGCCTAGTCAGTCTGGCTCCAAAACCTGATAACAATTAAGAGCTCAGGTGGACTTGGCTTTGAGTCTAAGTTTTGACAGAAGAAACACTGATAATTCAATCTGAAATTTCACTGTTTTCTTGTGTCTTGTCTGGTGATTCTTGTGGATTCATTCCAGTAGGTCCAAAGAACAAGGAGGAAGTCTAGGGAGAAAGTCTTCCATACTCGTATAGCTCAATAAGAAATTCTCCAACACCAATAAAGTAAATACCTTGAGCTATACCAAAAAGAGGTGCAATGACCAGGGCTCGGCAACCAGCCCCTTTAAGGAAGGCTAAAGGACCCTCCTTCATCCAAAGTTTCCTGAAAGAGAGAAAACAATACCAGATATATACTTGGCTACTAAATTCTGCACATATCATTTCACAACTCTTGTGTCCAGATCTGAACATTCACCCCAAAATCTCTATGTGTTCTCCTGCCAAAAGCGTGAAGACCTGATTCCCTCCTGCGGCTGTAATTCATCTCTCACCCTATAAAAAGAAGTCTTAAAAGAGAAAGGAACACACCAGAAATTGGCATGATTCCTACAAGTTTATGGCCAATTCAAAGGGTATAGCTTCCATATGGAAGCTACTGAAAACCATTTCTGTATGGTTATACTTCAAGCAATGGTTGTGATATTTGACAGCTGGTTCTTCAGCACATATTACAGGATAAATCATGTTGGAAGTAGCTTTCAAATGCTATAGCCATGTGCTTAGGGTCAATCAGTTACTCCTACTTTTATCAGATTCACAGCTGCCTTCTGACTGCAGAGGTTACAGTGGCAAATTAGGGGAAACTGCCTTCATATGTCTGAAGATCAGCTTAAAAGGCCTAATGTGAATGCACATAAGTACTTTTCATGTCTTCTCAAACAGGAAACCTCCTCCACATTTAACATACTGTTTAACATTATAAACATTTGCTTACACTCTGGCTGAACAGTCAGTTATTCACAGTGCTTTTATTACTTACCGTGCACAATCAATAATTCCATTATAACTCTCTTCGTTTCTTCCCTTGCCCATTGACTGAAGACGAGTTTTTATTACTGCAAAATAAAAATATTGTTTGCCAGGTTAGAATACTAATGCAGGCAAGCCTGACAACATTATGACTACAGCATATTAAAATCCATTCTTTTCTAAATTTATTAAAGCACTGTTATTCTGAAGACAAAAAGCTTCCCTACACAGAAAGCCCTAACAGATGGAAGGGTAGCTTCCAGAGATTCACAAGGAAACCCACTTTCCCCAATATTTCCCTATAACTACTGTATGGAGAAGCATGAAATACATGAAACACAAAAGAGATGAGATATAAATCTTCTCTTACCATCACAGGGATTGACAGACACAGCTGCCACTGAACCGGCCATGCAACCAGCAAGAAAAGAACGAAAGAAAGGGGCTTTCTCTTCCAGGGAATTGTGTCCTGCTCTGTTCAGATGGGCAAACAGTGGGAAATAGATGACCGAGAATGGGACATCCCTAGAACACAAGAGTTATTGCATTTTTATAAAGCCACATAATGTAAAAACTGGTCTGGGAATGGGAAGGACAAGATGTTCCATCCTTACCTCAGCAAGGTGGCTCCAAGACCCTTGTAGAGTCCTTTAATGCCCTGGGTATGCAGAAGCTCGACTGCTATCTGTGTGGCAGATATCCTCCTTGGAAAGGCAATTGGTCCTACATTGTATGCTCTGGCTAGAACAGGGCTGACAGCTAGAAGCTTGCACCCAGGAGATGAACAAGGAACTCTGCTCACAAGCTGCTGAGATGCTGAAAACACAATTAAAAATATGTCAGGCTCACTGGTCTCCTGAAATTTATTATTTCACCCTGAATATATACAAGTCTGAGATGCATTCTAAATCTGAATACCTGAAGGTCTGATCCCTGGAAATCCCTTCAACTCCTGTATCAGAATCTATAAGCAGCTCTGTGATAGTGAAACATAAGCACTATTTGGACATTCTAAGGGCTTTTATCCACACTTACCTTTCCTCCACACTTTCCAGGTGCGGCTTCTGATTGGTTGCAGGAGCTTCCTGCAATCAAGCGGAAGCAATGTCGGATGTTCTGTTTCCGAAAAATGTTGGAAAACTGGAGCATTTACTTTCGAGTTTCAGCTTTCGGGAGGAGTTTGGGAGCCAAGGTTTGAGTGTACTTTCTTTTCTGCTCTGGAGCCTTCACCATGAAAACCTGCTCTTTACCGCTGAATAGGAGCTAACGACAATCTGTTGAGAACCTACAGTAAATTGCCATTCACTGAGCTTCAGCTTTAAATAGTGGGTTTTTGCGGAAAAGTTCAGGGGTGGGGGGAAGCACTTGGACACAGAGCTTTAAAGTGCAGACCTGTGCCTGGAAAGCATGGGGCAAAAGATAAGTGTTGCTACAACCACATGGAACAGGCCATGCCTATTGGCCTTGCCATCTATAAGCTGAGGGAAGGTCCGAAGAAGGGAGTCTGTTATATGCACATAGGTTCCCCCTGCAATCTGAAATCCTGATTGCACAGCAGGGAGCTCTAGCTTATGTGCTGACTTCTGGTGTCTTGCCTTGCCCTTTAACAGTGTTCCATATTTCTGGGTCATAAACTGCCTACATAAGACTGCTCCTATACAGATAACACAGTACAGATACTCATTTTTTTCCACTTATCTGGCTCAATAACTTAGAAGCATTACTGAGTTCTGGAACTGATTAAAGCACTGTTGTGCCTTAGATTACCATTTCTTGTCAATTAGGCAATACATTCAAATGATCTCTTATGGTACATAACATTCTGCAGCCACCATCCATAGCAGGATGAGATAAAATACCAGACACTTACTCATGCTACACACACACACACACACACACACACACACACACACACACCATGGGTAGGGACAATATTATTCCCAATCCCTGTTTTTCTTTTACAAGCCACCAAGTTACTACTGACCTCGCTTATGACAGCCAAAACTAATGGTAATTGAAACCTACGCCAAACTGAACATCTCTTGTTCAACAGTTCATGTTAGTTTGTACATAACACCAAGCCAAATCATGGTGTGTGCATATGCACTCAGTACTTGCAGCAAAAACTGCAGCTACTTAACTCCTCCCCTGGGTCCTGCTTAGTTTGGCTTAGTGTTATGTCTCAACATGGAGTTGCAGTTTGTCTCCTGTTACAGACTACAAGTCCAGGTTCACAAGTAATGCTAAGCCAAACCTTAGCTTAGCCTCTGGTAGCCTAGCAGTAGTAAGACTTGGGGAAGAGTGAAGTGACCATGATTGTTACCATGAGTACTTGCACACTCACATGTTGATAGTTTGGCTTAGTGTTATGTGTGAACTGGACTATTGTATGAAATGGCATTTCCGTGCACTCTGGCACTCGGCATGGTGTCCCGTTGTGCCAGAAGCGTTTAGTCATGCTGGCCACATGACTCAAAAAGCTGTCTGATGACAAACACCAGCTTCCTCAGCCTGAAAGTGGAGATGAGCACTGCACCCCATAGTCAAATTTGACTGGACTTAACCATCCAGGGGTCCATTACTTTAGCTTTGTGTGAACATCCAAGAACCTGTTCTCAGAGATGATAGGCAAGAACTGTTACCTAGTCGTCCTGCATCTTGAAGTTGGATCTTCAGCATCTCCATTGGAGTGGTGATAATAACTTGGCAGGTTCCAGCACCACAACCGGCCATCATCTCCTTAGATAAAGAAAGGGCTACCCTGTAATAAAAAGAGTTGTTATTATTATAGTTATTATTATTTTAAACACTAAAGTATACAAGCATGCAATATCCAAGAAAAGGAAAAGGCTGTATAAAGGAAATACATAGTTTATGTTCAGACTAGCAAGGGGCTTTGAGAATCAAACCCATTGAAAAGTGACACAATAGCTTCTTGCAGTCAATATCCCATCAGGACACAGGATTATAATATTTATGTTTACAATCAAAGTCACAAGATTTTGTCAGTCCATATAGAGTTGCATATTGGATTGTCAATGCTCTGTGTTAGATCTTCCCTCCCTTTCCCTGCCCATCCTGCAGCAAGCTATTGAAATCATGAAGTTTTGCAAAGATGTGCTTAATACATACATAATACCCTCCTTGCAATATCTGGATTTTCACAAAGTTCAGCAAAAGAACTTGGGAGGTAGCAATGATCAAGAAAATGAAGGAGTGGCTTGGGATGGAAATGCACAAATGATTGTGCATTGCAGTAGTCATGAGAACGAGCTAGATTATGTGCATCACAAAGATGACCTGTTCTTTCAGCCCATTGGCCCTTCAAAGTAGTCCATCCAGCGCACAGTAAGTTTTGCTTTCTGTTTTCAATAATTACTTGTCTTCTGGTCATTCAGAAGATTCGTAATATTGCATGCCTTGCTATCAACATATTATTGTTCATTCTGCTCTCAAGGGTGATCAAAAAACTATTTAATGAGCTTTGCACAATTTGTCACATTCACGTAATGGAGTCCGCAATGAACACAGACTTAACTTATGTACGGTACAAATGAGACAGCTCTAGTATCTCAAGTTAACATACCCATCCTTGGCAAGAAGGTGCCTAAAATAGTCATTAGCAGCCAGTTTGATAGCCTTCTCGGGTGTTACAAGGGTCAGATTCACTGCTGCACCTAAAAATAAATACAAACTTAAGCTTAATTGAAATTAGGAGATTTTCTTTGTTTTAAAATATATTTTGATTATAGGTATCCCACATCATATATTGTGACAGGGACTCAGATTCCAGTTTTCAAAGTTATTGGAAATAGTCCAGAAACTTTAGATCAGCAACTGGAGTTATACAGTCATTTACAAAACTCCAATCTTAAAAGCAATAGCAGATTGTGGCAGAAGGAGAACAAATGGAAATCCTGTTGTGTGAGCAGACTGCATCTCATTTTGCGCATCTTTGTTTCAAATGTCTGAGCTTTGAACAGCACAGCTCTATGAATGTTTACTTAAAAGTAAGCTCCAGAAACAATGAACCAACTCACTAGCAAATACATTGAGATCTCCAATTCTGACCTTTCAAGACGAGTGCCTAATCATAATTGACCCCAATGAATAAGTCCCCAATTATCATGAAGCAGTATAAGTTAGTTACAGCCAGTTACAAAAACAAGGAAAAGACTTACCTCTGTACATTCCAAAATAGCCTTCTGAACGCAGTGTTTTCATTAGACAATCCAACCTGATCAAGACACAACACTATAGTCAGAGATTACCTGTCACTAAGATACTCTTGTCATATTTGATATTAGAGCTTAGCAGCAGTGACCAATGTAATATATACTACAAAAAATATATCAAGCCTTAATAATATGTATTTTACGAAGAAAAATAAAATAATACCTCATTATAGCTACTTAAATACAACATATAGTTGCTTATTTATAACCTTTATTGTTCTCTAGTATCCAAAATGAGGCTACAGTAATTTTTTCATTTTCTATTTACCTTATTTCATTCACCGGTACATTATTCTTTATTTTATACATGCAAATAAAGACCCATACTTGATGGAATCATTCCATTAATAACTGTGGATTTCTACTTTCCCAACACCTACATCTATCCGTAGGTACTTGCAAATGGTGAAAGAGCTGCTCAAATATTAAGTCAATCTAGATGCAATACATTTCCAGTGATCACTTACATGCTTTTGTAGACTTGCTGTCCACTTCTCTGATTCTGTAGCCTGGTTTTAACCAGGTCAATTGGAAATATACAAGTAACGCCAATGATCCCTGCAGCTCCTCCATTAATAAGTTTAGCGGGCAAACTGAACAAGAGAAAACAGAATTCCATTGTATGCAACTGAATCAAGAATTTCCAGAACTAGGGGCTGGAGAAGAGTTATGCTGTATATTTATTTCATTAATATCAAATTCAGCTCTGTGATGCACCAAATTCTGGCTTCTTTGAGACTGGCCACAGACTATGTGCTGCTTTCAGCATTGCTACAATAAAGCTTTTAGAACACTTCATATGCAACAATGGTACACATCTGTGACATACATGAAAAAACACAGGATTGTAGCCAAGGCTGCTGTTCCACTCACACAATGGAACTTCCTTCTCTTCTCCTTTCCCCTGCAGTCCCCTCACCCTCAAAATCTATTCCAGAGTCTTGGGGACCTTTTACAATGTATTTTTGGACTGTACAGGGAGAAGTCCAGTTGTACAAACAGAAGTCCACTCATGCAGTGTTGGATACAGTCCATAACATGCAGTGTTTCTAAGTATGTGTTTAATGTATGTACACCCCTCAAAGAGCTTCTTATGTGCTCAGTATAAGCACATCATACCGAGACTCTTGCATGTTAGGGCTGCATCATATGCACAGCCTTGCATTACATTTATGACTCTCTGCCACAACAATCTCTCTTTTCTTGTCTCCCTTACTCTATTCCATGTCAAATCAGACTGGTTCCTTTCGGTCTCTCATTCCACCTTGTCTAGAGAGACAAGAGAGACTATTTATGGAATGAAGAGAGCTGCCCTGCTACATTTCAGACCACATGAAGTTATTCTTCAGGAGTATATATACTTCTAGCTATTATGAGGTATGTAAGAATAACCATTATAACTGCTCTTAAATACATCTTTGTTGTAATTTAATCTCAAATATTTTTAAAAACAGGTCTTTGAAATTTGTTATAAAACTATTCATCAAAGAAAGAAAGAAAGAAAGTTTTTTGTATCCCTCCCTCCCCTGCTGGAGCTGGGCTCAGAGCGGCTAACATCATATAAAACACAATATACATAAACAATCGATTAAAATGCATCCCAAAATTAATACAAATAAAATTAAAAGTAGACTGGACAAATGGCCATCCTCAAGTTAAATAAAATAAAAAACCAAACATTTTACATACTTCATTTTGCAGCATTTGTTGTCATGTTCATTCTGTAAATCAATTGCACTGTTTCTCCAATGCCTGCTTTGAGGCTCACTATATTTCTAAAAACTTGGGAAGGACACATACCTAATCTGTTTCTCAGCCATCTTCTTTGGGATTACAAAGGAAAAAGTGCTCCAAGATCTTTTTGGTCAGTAAGTAATACAAGCTGCCGATGGTGAGAAGTTGGTTCCTCAAGGAGACAATTCTGTCTAATATCTGCAGAGTGAATTGAAGCTTTAAAATCCATCAGTGGTCCTATAAATAATCCAAAGTTATCTCATTGGCCGTTTCACCATACAGGCATTTCAAACAGCTCACAGCATCTCAAATTCAGTATGACAAATCAGAATACCCTCTAACCACTACTGTTACACCAAGTGTCATCATCCGTTATTAATACCTAGGTGATTAATTTATACCGTAAGAGATGCAACTGAAATATATTATATTGATGTAGGAATGACTGAGGAACTGTGACATTATAGGGAAGATGGTATCTTTAGTGACATAGGGTTGAGGGTGAGAAGTCATGCACAAAACAATTTGAAATCATAATGTACTATTAGCACAAATGAAAAAATAGTAACTTAGGCTGCAATCCAAAAACACTTACTAGGGAGGAAGTGCTACTAAACTCAATGGGAGTAAAGCAAATTTTGTATAAACATACACAGGATTGCATTGCATGACTTCAAGGAATGGGCATATCTGTGAAGAGGAAGAAAATACTAATAATATTTCCTAGGGCAATTATGGAAAGTACCCCTGGAAAGCCATGCTGAAATGTGTCAGAGCAATGCCATTATCACATGGGCAGCCAGGTTAGTAGTTGGGGTTCCCCATTCCCATGATGAGATAACACACCAGTGCTTCCATGGAAGACCATGCTAAAATGTGTCAGAGCAATGCCACTATCACATGGGCAGCCAAGTTAGTAATTGGGATTCCCAGTGCCCACTGGGGGTGTCATGCAATAAAGAGCAAATGACCAAGAAGCAATGACGAGCCTGGAGGTAGAGTTCCCATTACTAACATCAGAGAAGAGTACGTTGCACAAAAAGTGAGATATTATTAGCCTACAATCCGATCATCTAATACGCATAGTCTGTAAAGCCCACAGGGAAATTTCAGTTGTGGCATTAAGGTGTCTCCAGTTTCAAAAAGGCTCTTTAATTTTGTACAACAGCAAAGAAATAGAGCGACAGTTTTGATTTATCCTTTCCTGTGACTGCTCAAGGTAGTTGTAATTATATAATTACTCTTGCCTAAGAAAACAATGAAAAGTGATCTCTGCTTTGCTCATCCCATATTTCTTTTGTCAATTCTTCTTGTACCAAATTCCCACAATGGTGCAATTTAGCAAAGCAATACTAAAAACACATGCACCACAAATAATTAAATAAATAAAACTCATAGCAAAATATTATTTAAAATGCAATTATTTGGATATGTGAGATCCTGAAACCCGCTGAATCACATTCCACTGCTCCTGAAACTCTTTCTCAACTTCCAAGGGAGGTAAGATATGAAATTCACTCTCTCTGTGCAGTGTGCTTTAGCTCAGGGGTGGGAACCTTCAGGGTTGCACAACCTTTTTAAAAATAAAAATAAAATCCTGAAGTCCACCAACTGGAGCCAGTTGCAAAATAGTACTGGTTGGAGGGTGGAAGAAGAAACAACATACCACATGAGCAGGGTGGGGAATCTTAGGCACAGGGGCTGAATGCAGCCCCCCAGGCTTCTTTACCTAGCCCCTAAAATTCTCCCTTGGCCACACCCCTCAGTGGCCCTGCATCTCCCCTGGAGCGCTGTTGCCTGGCTGGAATATGTCCTTGAACTCCAATAAAGACTCTTGCTTCTCTGGATGGATGGAGGGTTTGAGACCCATTGGCTATCTTCACCTGGTTTAGCTGGCCAGTTGAAGCTGTTCCTGGGGTGTGGCCGTTGTTGCATTCTGACAGCTTCTAGGAGCCACAGGTGAGAGCTGAGTGCAGGGTGGAGATCAAAGGTGGAAAAACTACCCCAGAAGCAGTAGGACCTGTCCCCCACCAGAAGTACCTCCCCTAACACATACACCCCAGAGCAGGTACAATACACAAAACTTGGAGAAGCTACTGACTGTAGAAGAAGCAGGAAAGTGATAAGAGATGCTGTTGTGCTCTGAAGCCACTTTTCATCAGAACAGAAGTGAATACTAATGAGAAATGGATATGGGGCTCAACTTCTAGAATGCAAGGCAAGCCCAGGGTGTTCTGAGCTGGTTCCAAGGCTCAGTTCTGGGCCATTACCAGTTTGGGCGGGGAGAGACACACTAACACTTATATGCATGAAATTTCACTCCTTCCATCAGCAGGAGGCAGAAGTAGGAAGTACTGTAGTTAGAACAGTAGTTGGTTCAGAATTGGTTAGCACTTTCTAGTCAAGTATTTTTTCTGAAGCATTTTGCCAGCAGACTTTCTGCTGGGAGTACAACAGAGGATGCCATGTACAGGGTTGCAAGCAATGAGCCCAGCAATGATAGCTTATTCCAGCCCCGTCCGTGGCTGCTTCCTTCAAATTCACCCAACGATGGTCTACATACAAGTACTGACTCTCTCAACCTGCATCCTACAAAATGCTCCCAGTACCATAATTCTAGTCCATATACTCTGCATACCGTTCTAAGATTACAGCCTTTTTCTGGCAGGTCTCCTCGGCCTTTTAACAGCGCCATGCCCTGGCAACAGTTATACACATAAAGCACTCTCCATCACTAAACCTTCATGACAGGCTGCATTTGTCACATTTCTGTGTCCTTTTCTTTTTGGCAAAAGTTGAAACTTTCTACATCCTCCAGGCTTTCCCATGCTTTTAAAAGCTGGATTTAAAGGGGAGGCATTTAAACTGCAGTCCTATACTCACTTACTTTGGAGTAAGTCCCACAGTAGGATCTTAATTGCGCTTAACTGCTCGGCTTTTATTGTTTTACTAATCCATCTGGTTTTATGCAAGCCATTCTGGGAACCTTAAATAACTAAAGGCTCAAATAACTAAAGGCATGCAGGGGAAAGCAATGGCAGGGTGTTTGTGTTGTCAACTTTAATACTGTTTGCAAAAAAAAAAAAAAAACACAAACAAAAACGGTACCAGCTCCACTACCCTTTTGTGGTTGATTCCTCTTATTTTCCCAAGCAGAGAAGGTGAGGTTGGGTGGGGAGATGTCTGTACAGAACGTACATAGGGTGGGGCGGGGCTAGTGGTTATGTTGCTTCTCCCCCTTTTCTCATCCCCTGGCGGTGTATGGGGAAGAGTGTCATTTCACAAACACCATGCCTCCGATGGACTATACCCCACAAAAACTTAAGCCAGAATAAATGAGGTGGTTTTAAGGTGCCACCCCTTCTCTTGGAAATTATGTGGGTGGCTATCACCCTCTCGCTGACAAACAGATAAGAGGCTTCAAAGAAAGGGCGCTATATCCCCCCCTCTTTTCACAGTTGCACAGCAGACATAAAAATTGAGTTTAGTGCAGCTTTATCAATGCAGCATTAGGAACATCTGTTTTTCCGCCTGTCAGCCAGCAGTTCAGCGAGACACAGGAGCTCTAGAAAAGGGCATTTTAACACAAATACACGTACCTATATCTAGTGCAGGATTTACTTATAAGCTAAACAAGCTATAGCTTAGGGCCCCACTCTCTTGGGGGCCTCCAAAAAAATTTAAAGAAAAAACAAAACCTGGATGTAAATTTCCAAAATATAAGATAAAAAACAACTAAAATAGATTATGAGTCTTTGCAAACTGTGTTTCTAAAGGAACATTTGTTATTTCCAAATGCCAATGTGTTTGCATTATTTTGTTATGAATAAAAATCATTTTAAGTTAGAGCTTAATAATTATTTCACTATTAATATACTTCTTAATTGTATTTCAGTTCAACAATTACTTTGATAAAATATATATTTTGTTATGAGCAATTGGTCCATAAATTACCGTACTGTATAGCATATATTCAACACAAAAAACTGTGACAATTTGTTGTTGACAAAGGACAGCTGGACAAAGGGCCCCATTACCTTCAGTAGCTTGGGGCCTCATCAAACCTAAACCCGGCCCTGCCCATATCCCTGCCCCTCAGTACCATTTATCTCAAGGAGCCACCCTTGGCCAGGAATATTATTAGCCCTCATATGCCATGCCAAGGAGGGGGTCGGTATTTGAAATCAAATGGCAACGGAGCGGTGACCAGGCAACACGAGCTGTCCCTCCCCTCGGGTCAACTGACGGCCAACGGCTCTCGGTTTCAAATTCTACGCATTTACTCACCCAGCCGCCGCTCCATTGACAGGCAGGTAGGAAAGAACGGCCGCCGCCGCCGCTCAGCCGGCTGTGCGTCTCCCGCCTCTACAGAAGGCGCGCTGCGATTGGCCAGAGCTGCCGCAACCCACCCAATGGTAGGAAGAGGCTGGGCTCGCTCGCTTCTCCCCGTCCCGCTCAGTCGCCGGCAGTAAAGGCGCGCTGCTCAAAATACCGTACTCTATGGGTCACGTTGGCAGCCTGTTCGCCGTTAATCTCCTTCCTTTCAGCGCTCCACTCCTTCCTTCTGCACTCGCAGCTCCGCTCTTCCAGGTCCTCAGCCTGGAGCATATTTTAAAGGCGCAGCTTGTGTGTGTTTTGATTGGTGAGCAATCAATCAATCAATGGCTTCATTCTTCTGGAGGCTGGCAACAAGGCTAGCTGCTATGATCTCAGAACCAAAAGAACCGTTTGAACGGGTTGCTACAAGTCTACATGAATTCCTGCTTTCTTGTGCACTCCTTTGTCCAATGTTGCTGCAACGTACCTGCCAATATTTTGGGAGTAGTTTTTGCTGAAGGTGTACAGTGGTACCTCGGGTTAAGTACTTAATTTGTTCCGGAGGTCCGTTCTTAACCTGCAACTGTTCTTAACCTGAAGCACCACTTTAGCTAATGGGGCCTCCTGCTGCCGCCGCGCCGCCGGAGCTCGATTTCTGTACTTATCCTGAAGCAAAGTTCTTAACCTGAAGCACTATTTCTGGGTTAGCGGAGTGTGTAACCTGAGGCGTATGTAACCTGAGGTACCACTGTATTGGCTGGGTTGAAAATGTAAGATGAGAAGGCACCCCACTTGAGCCGGTGCAACGATGCAGGCAAGGATTTATATATCGGGTATAGGGTGGTATATAAATTCAATTTAATAAATAAATAAGAGTTTCATGGATGGAGCGTAAAGCAAGATTTGTGTGTGTGTCTCCTGGGGGTTGGTGGAGCCCTGCTTTTTTTCACCTTGTCAGCCTACATCTAGGATAAAAGAAAATTGCTACTTTTCAGATAAATGGTTATGTTACACCTCTGTTTAGAACACGTGAGGGGAACTTTTGGCCTTCCTGATTTTGCTTAACCACACCTCCCGTCATCCTTGGCCCTTGGCCATGCTTGCTGGGATTGATGAGAGATGCGGTTTTGCAACATCTGGAGAGTCGAAGGTTCCCCAAACCTGCTTTAGAACCACTGATGACTGCCTGCTGTATCTTGGCAGCAAAGAAAGCTATAGGGCTCTCCAGGAGAAGTAATGTGAAACTTCTCAGGAACTTGGTTTGTGGGGCAGGCAGTTGCTCATCTCAGCACAAGCCCAGATACCTCAGTGCAAGACCAGCTTCAGTTCAGCGTTATTTGATACTCTGTACTGCCTGAGGGAGAAATGAGAAAGGGATGGCTTACATATAATGTTCCTTTTTCCCTGGCTTTCTCCCCTTTCCCCAGCCCCTATTGGGGCTCTTGTACCTTTAGAAGCAGTGCAAAAAGGCACATTGTTTTCAATTACTATGTATGCCTCTATTCCAGGAAAATCTGCAGAGGTGAGAGAGTGAAAGGTGCAAGATGGACTATGTTCAGCACGGGATAAGTTAATGCTCCACAACAGCAGAAATCCTAAAACAATTTGCCTTATGCCAAAATATTTTTTTTATATTGTAGGTTGTACCGGACTATTTGGATCTATTGGTTTTATCAGTGTTATAAAAGAAAATGCGAGCCAATTTGAGCATAATATGTACAGAAACTTGAAAACTTGCTGTGCTTGTGTGCAAGTTTATTCCTACTGTTCAATTACTGTTACTGGCTGCAGTTCGGTACACTGGTGCATAAGCCTTGAATGCTGCTGAGGTCAATGAGAGAAAAAGCATGCATAATAAAATCCATAGTTTGCACCAGATGTGGGGAAAGTTTTTCAGACCAAAGGCCACATTCCCTTTTGGGCAACCTTTCGGGGGCCACGTGCCAGTGGTGGGCAGGGCCCCAGGTAAAAGTGGGTGGAGCAAGAAAGGTAAATGCTACCTTTGTACAGTAGTTCAGTTTTAAACACACATATCTGCTCCATCTTCCATCCAGGCAAGCAAGAGGCATTATCAGTGTTCAGCAATACATTCTGGCCATTCCAGTACAGGTAAGGTTAATGAAAGGTGTGGCTGGGGGGAGAGAGGGTGCTGCTGAGAAGCAGGTTACAAGGGGAAGAGTTCAGAGGGCCAAATGGAGATTCATCACCCTTTGTTTATGCCTTCTTTTGCAGCTTGCTGGAGCTGATGGGAGTTGTTTAGCGAGGTTCCTCACACCTGATTTAAACACTGTAAGAGCTTGGAAATACCTCTTCTTGATATCTGTGCTCTTGAGGCTCATACTAGCTGATTTGATACAGTTTTGGACTACATCTCTCACAGCCAAGCCACTTAATTCACAAATAAATACTTTTAATTCAGGTGGGATCCTCCACCCACCTCTTCTGTCTAGTAGTTCCAATCCAGCCCATCCTCTCCTTCTCCACCAGTGGAGGCTGGCATGGCCATCCAACGAACATGGAGCACTTTAGGCTGCAATCCTATACCCACTTACATGAGAGTAGGTTCCACTGCACTCAATGGGACTAATTTATGAGTAAGCATATATAAAATTGCAATATTAAACAGGTAAAAAACCACCAGCAGCCATTTTGACACATATATAAACATTTACCACAGGTCTCTCAAACTGTTTTCCTTATATTTTCCTTGCTCTGCAAGTGCCCTTTCCATGGTATATTTGTAATATCATATACCACAAAATACCAGTCATCTGAAAAAGGACTTTGTAAGAAACAAGAGGCAGCTAGCTTGGCTTCCTGAAGAACTTGTTCCATGATATGTGTTTTTTGGGGAAAACCTTCCCTAATTGATACTAAGAAAATGGGTAGTGAGTGAAGCAAAACTACACAGTCATTTAAGTCTGCAGCACAAAGATAAAAGCTGTAACCCTCCACAACAGGCAGAATGAAATAATGCTGCATTACAAGGAAGAGCCACAGGTTGTCTTATGTATTTTGGATTTGCAGGAGAGCAACCAAATATTGAAATGGCAAATGAGAGTAAAAGCACAATCCTATGCACGTCTACTTGGATATGCTATTAAGTTCACTGGGGCTTTATGCAGAACTACAGCTTGAATGAGGTGCAATGCACAGGATCAAAACATGCCATGCCCATCATTCACATGGCTCAACATGCTACTAGTATATATCCTAGCACCAGTGCTTTTTTTCTGGGGGGACGCAGGGGTAAGCATACCCCTAAACATTTTGCGAATCTAAGTTTGGCCTCATTGAGGGGCAGTATTTCAATATGAGTAGGAAAATGAGAGTACCCCTAAAAATTTTTTTAAAGGAAAAAAAGCACTGCCTAGCATACATTCATTGCATTGTTAGTGCAAATGTTCTTTGGAGCCATAGACTTTCCCCCTCCACATTCCAAACCAGTCTGTTCCACGCACAACATACCATCCGAGTTATATCTGAGAAAGGAAGCTAATACAGTGGTACGTCAGGTTAAGTACATAATTCGTTCCGGAGGTCCGTTCTTAACCTGAAACTGTTCTTAACCTGAAGCACCACTTTAGCTAATGGGGCCTCCTGCTGCTCCCGTGCCGCCGGAGCCCGATTTCTGTTCTCATCCTGAAGCAAAGTTCTTAACCTGAAGCACTATTTCTGGCTTAGTGGAGTGTGTAACCTGAAGCGTATGTAACCTGAAGCGTATGTAATCCGAGGTACCACTGTACATGTAATGTGCATTAAAATGTTGGTCAGCAAAAAGAGACAACCACTACTTTCATTTCAGATTATTATTTTTATTAGATTTCTGCATCAACTTCAGTAGAGAAAGGCTGATAAAAAATGCATTCAGAAAGCAGGCCAAACTAGAACATGTTTCATTAACAGAACAAGGGCTAATAACATTTACAGCCAGAGGGAATGGCTAGATGGTGAACATATTTGCTTTCCCATGATAGGAACTTGATGCACTGATGCTGTCAGATATCAACCACGCTGTGAAGGAGGACTATGTTTATATTTCTACTAACATTTGAAGAGTTAATGAAGTCTCTTATACAAACTTTAACACATAGGCTTTAAAAGGTGGAAATAAAAACAGTTTTGCACATCCATTTCACTAGAAACTGGGCACGTGTTTCCAGTGGGGGTATCAGCACATGAGTCACAGCTATTTTGCAGCTCTGTGTCTTCAGGCCTTGCTTTGATCCCTGCAAGTTCCCAGGAGTGGCCAGGTGCTACTCTTCAATAGACACTTCGACACACCACTTACCAAAGGTCTGAACTCAGTGTAAACAGTCATTCCCATGGCTAGTGAGAATGCCCATATTTACATTAGGCAGGAGGACAGAGCATCTATTAGATGCATAATGTACCCATGGCTCCACAAGGGACAAAGGTTAGAAAAGCTTCCCCTCCAAGTAAGGGCTTATTCAATGTATTTTAAAGGGCCCTCAAATTGTTCTTTCACCCTCCCTTGCTTAAAGCAGCACGGCGTCGCTTGGTGAGTCTGCAGAGTCCTAGTGCTGAGGTAGACCACATGTGCTGTGTTTGGTAGCTTGGGGAGTGTTGCTTGCTCAGCAGCAGTGATATCCTGAAGATGTTTGGAAGAATCTGACCACACTAGCTCCAAGGTGTCCTCTATCTGCTGTCTGGTGTTCCTGCTGGATCCCTACATTTCTCACACTAATCCCTCTTAGGAAAGACACTGCACTCCTTATCAGAGCTTGGAAATAGAAAGAGAATATTATCATGGTTCAGGCAAAGAAGTAGCAGCACACTGAAATGGGGAAATTCCCCACAGGAACCCAAGATGGCACCTGCCTGCCACAGCAATGACCACCAATAGGCACAGCTCTCATTCACTGTAAACATTATTGTAGGTCTACTAAATGTGAGGGAGAAGCTATCTCATGATTCTTTGTGCTACTCTCATCAAGGCCTGGTATGGTCATCTGAGTGTGCCAAGCTGCCAACTTGGTTGAAACAATGCCTGCAGCCTGGGCAATCGTTTGGAACCCGTGTTTCCAAAAACAGACTGACAGCATGCTCCCTGATTGCATACCATTAGTAAACACCTTAGAAAAGTACAAAGGTTAAGAAAGTGATAGAACTAAATAATAATCCACCAGTATTTGCCAATATATCCTTCGGTATGCAATTGTAAATAATTTCTGACATGGTGAGGTGGGAAGGCTACAGCTGTGAACTTTTTAAAGGCACCAATAGACTTAATATATGCTGCTTTCTGGGACACAAAAATAATCCAGAAAAATAGGCACCCGGTGCCACTACATTTCTTCTGATCTAAAATGCCAAACTAATCATTTTATTATTTTTGGAAAGCAGCTGAGGATTGGTATAACAATTTCATGCATAGAAAGACATGCAGGGAAGTGAAAATTCACCAGAAAGCAGTAGAGTTCAAGTCTGACTTTGATTAAAAAGAAAGAAAAAGACAGGTCTACTTGCAGAACTGGCTCTCAGCCCTGCTTCCAAGAAGGCACTTAGAGGTAAAAAAAAAAAGCAACCAAGCAACAACAGATGGTATTTGGGAAGCAAGACTGATTTCTCCAAGCTTGGCAACTCTGATGAAGTCGGTGATGAAAGAGACAAAAGCCAGAATGTCATTGCTGCTCTGAGGCCGAGCAAGCAGTGCCCATTAATTCAAAATAATGGCGTGTGTGTGCATGTGTATGTCCCTGCTGCTCTACTTTCACAGCGCTGCCCAATCTGTCTGTGTGGATACCACATCCCCACCCTTGGCTTGCAACCCACGGCTCAGTTATCAGCACTATTCAGCAGACAAGGGTGAGGTCTGCACAGGACAGAGCCATTCCACAGAAATGACAAAAGTGGAGAAGTGGCCAGCTTGGAGTCTTTTCTGAACTGGTGCCATCCCACGGCTTTGCTCTGGTATTCATAGTTTCCATTTAGCAGAGGGAGTAGGTATAGTTCTCTCTGCCAATAAGGAATGCGACAGCCAGAATGAAGCAGAGTAGAACTCTTCCTTCAAGCTGCATTTAGGTTAATGGCTCACTTGTCTCATAAATATAAGGCAGGTATGCAAATGAAAATAGGGCTCAGCTAAATGGGGCTTCCTGGGTTGATCCTGAAGCATAAAACAGGGGGGGGGGGCAAGGCATTTCAAAGAGTGGATGGTAGCTGACAAGGATCAGCACAACTGTGAAAACACTGTAGAAAGTTGTATTACAGGGTCTGGGACAACATTCCTAGTTCCTGAAATGGGATCCAAATGCACAAGTTGTCCCTGAGTTGTCAGGGACAAAAAGGTCAGGATTGGAAAATGGAGGAGGCAGCGACAAAAGCAGAGCTCACAGATGGAAGGATAGGGTAGTCTATGAAAGGCCCAGAAGTTCTTGTTCTCTAGTGACTGTTCCGCATTTGGCTTCATTTGAGAATTTGTGGGCATTTTAATGGAGAAGATGACCTGACTTCTAAGGGAAATAATAATTATTCAAATAGAAGAGCAAAGTAGAAATGCTTACAAATAAATAAAAGGACACATATTCCACTCGCAGCTACAGTGGGCTTTACTCTCCCTGCCAAAATCTTATGTTTCACATGGAAAATTGGCAGAAATTCCTGAAGTCTTCATTTTAAAATATTTTCATCTAGATGACAATTTTGGAGCAATGATGCACACCCTCTCCACACACAGACTACGGTATATACAGCTATTTCTGACCCCCCACACCTGAAAATCTCAGATAAAAATGATGTGCGATGCAGACAATTCTGCTTCACTGACAAAACAGGGACCTTGTTGAGCCTCTCAGGGTCTTGGAAGTGTCTTTCATAAGCTGGGAGCTGGGCTTGGGCGCTAGGAGCATGTGCGGCCTGCAGCAAATGATCTCTTGTGTGAGTGGGGCAAATTGTGCACATGATGCATGGATTCCTGAGACTGTGCCTAGCCCCCAACATGTGAAAGGTATTACCATGTGTCCAGATATCTGAACTGGGCCAAGCAGTAGAGACTGATAAAGTGGTTTAACTGAAATCTAGGGAAAATGGGGTGCACATGAAAATATGTTTGGGGAAATGGGAAGAAAAGGTTACACACAACTTGGTGTTTCTCTCTCTCTAACACATATGCACACATACACACTTGGGTGCACACTACACTTTCCCTAAGTTCTCAAACCTTTGAAGAAATTTTGATGGAACAAAGGCTCATGAGGTACATAGCATTTTAGAAAACACGTGCTCTTTCACTAACCTGTTCTTTTTGAAGGCCTACTCTCACATGAAACAAAACAAAAGAACTGAATATTAAAAAGGACAAAATAACAGAGTTCTGACTCCTAAAATGGCAGCTTGCCAGAAATGGGCTCCATATATATAAATATTCCAAGGATGCAGCTCAAGGCCCCAGTGATTGTGATGAATCAAGACTGCACCATAAAATATTTCCCACCAACTGGCTGGTTTAATTCCATCAGATTATTTTTTTCCATGAAACATTTTTAGTAGAAATAAATAGAAATAATGTAAAACACAGAGGCAAACAGTAAACTAACTCCTGAGGTATTTCAATCATACAGTGTTCTTTTTCACCCACAATGCATCTTGGACAATAATAGCATGACTTGGTCACATGTAGGACAAGGACCTAACTGAAATGCCCTGCTGGAAGCCAGCCTCAGATTCTCAGAAAGAATTGGTGGAAATAATGGGTATTGTATTGCTACTTCTCTCATTCCAAAATCTTGACCCTCCCACTCGGTTTGCAGGAACCCCAGGGACAGGATTTCCAGAAAGGTCAGTGCATGTTAGCCAGAGAAGCTAGCTTTTTCACTGGCATCACCTTTATAAAGTGGATCCTATGCACACATAGTCCCAGGAGACTGAGCAGCCTCTGTTCAAGCAATAAGTCTGAGTCAACTACCTTCATTCCTAAAACAGGGATAAGGCAAAGACAGACCATTTGACATTTACTTTAAAAACTAATCTCTAAAGGCTAGTTTGGCAGCTACATCTTACTGTGCTACAGATGACATGGAAGGATGCTCACAGCATGCTGTGCTTTAACCACCCAGAGTTTCTCATTTTTGTCTCTAGTCCTTTCCAAACAATCAATTTTTTAGCAAAATAAATGTCCAGGCTTGGATTCACTGGAATGCTAAGTAATATCCTGTCAACACAAGGATTCTCACACGAGCAATGGGACTCCCCCCCTTCCTCTTCCCTCCTACCCTTAAGCCTGTTCTGGGGGTTCCCCAACTGCCCAACTGGAGCAGATTTGGGGAGGACATGGGGTGGGAAGGGGGAAGTCCCATTGTGCAAGCGAGAATCCTTTTGCCACAGTTATTACCGGTTTGTTGCACAGAGTTCAAACAACTTCCCTGTAGCTTCTCAGCATAACTGCTTCATGGAGCCAACTGACTGTTGCCTGAAATCTCATTAATGCCAAGTGACCCAATGCCCACCTGGTCCACTCCATGTCTGCAAAATATTGGGAACATTTTCTTTACATGTAATTTTAAAAATTGTTCAGTGTCCTCATCAGCTGTGCAACTACAATACTGCAGTGCTCTTTCAGTGCTTGTTTAGTGCTGTTTTTTTAACTGTTTCTGTGCTAAGCCAGTGCAGAAATGCTCATGCAGCAAACAAAAAGTTGTGAACAGCAGCGTAATTATACCCTGCAGCAAATCTATGATCCTTATTCATGAAGGCTGCAGTCATACAGAACAGAGACACTAATGTCTGAATAAATGTGTTTAGGACTGTGTGGCATGGGTGTGACAGAATATGGAAATATGAGTGCACAGTTGTGAAAGGCACAGTTTTTATGGCCAAAAGTTGGAAGGTGTGATATAAACATTAAAGAAACTTTTGTGATTATGATGCTAGGTACCCAATGTAGTTGGGAGCACAGCTTTTCAATTGTTCAGAAAGGACCTTTCCTTTTGCGGATATTAAAAATAATTAAATCAAAAGGCACAAAGTGGTGTTTATTAGAGAAAACAGCAACAATCAGGAAGCCCAGTGTATATAGAACAAGGTTAAGCTCCCCATCAAGGACAACCTGAGTTTTGGAAAAGGAAAAAAGAGAGAGGTCCTTTTCAAAAACATTGCTGCACAGGTCTCGCAAAAAGTTCCCCCGTTCCCAGTTAATTCCATTTTAGACTTATTAACTGATTTGACTGGATGCTGCCATCTTTTAAGAAAAGCCTCTACTTTCTTTTGTGCAGGTCAGAGTGTTCCCCATGGAGCCTTCAGGGATTAAAGACAATTCTGCATGTGACAAAGAAAGCTACCGAAACTCTCCAAGGTGAGATGTCCAGGAACAGAGCCAATCGTGTATCATTTACTTCCAATCCAATTGGTTAAATGTAGTCACCTTTGGACACTGTTGGATAAAAACGAGATGGCTTATCAGCAATGAGGAGGCCACTTGGAAAGGGCTTTAGCCTGGGTATGCACCCAAGTGTATATATACTGCAGGAATGTGCATGCAAAATTACAGACACCCACAAAACATACATACAATCATATGGAGTACCATATATACAGATATCTGTGCAGCTGCACCACATGCACCTGTGTGCCTACAAACAAACACACATGTACTTGAACATGGAGATATAGGCACTGATCACCTGCACACATGTGCAAAGTCATGTTTCAAATAAATTTTAGTTTCTAATGCTGCCACTGCATTGAAGAAGACATTGTTACGCCCATCCTATTTGTTTGCTTCAGATTTCCTTGTCTTAATTTAAATGCAAACAATGTAAAACTCTCACGCTCACCAAACATCTACCTCTCATTCTCTCTCTCTCTCTCTGTCAGTTGGTTAACGCCACTAATTAAAATGGTTACAGTTGTTAAGCTGAGCGGACAAGTGCACTTGCAGATTCATCCAGAAGTCCTCCGGTCTCTGGTCCCTAGGATGAAGATAATGCTACGAAGCAAGAGTTCTAGAGCATGTCTCTTGTGTTCCGAATAGCGCAGCAGAGGACCATGCTGAAGACCATGCCAAAGATCTGGAAGACAAGGAACGTATTTTAAAGGATGCCCAGGAAACGCAGGGAGATTTTTGTCTCTATGTCTGGCAGCTCATAGAACTTTAGTGATTGCTCTCAGGCAGATGTGGAGAGTCGAGTCATCAGAGAGGAGCATAATCCTTAATGTGAAGCAGGGCATGGCTGATATCACTTGGAGCAATCCTCACATATCCAAATTTCTGTTCATTTGATGACTTAGAGCCAAACTAAAATACAATGCTAGTTGCATGAAAGCATTTAAGATGCACATTTAAATAATGCAAATAGCTGCTGAGTGGTGGGGGTTAAACCATGCTAGGTAGGTGGGGTCTTAATATTGTCATTTATATCACAATCCTGATGAAACTATCCCATTCCTTGAGCTGCTATTAGTCCTGTGAGGGAAACCTCTGTTGGCTTCCCTCTGAGGCATGGCAGCAGCTTTGGGGAAGAGGACTATTCATATAAATTGTGGTGTAGGGGAAGGGGTTAAACCACACTTTTCCATCTGCCACGTCTCAGTCCTACTCAGGGTCTCCCTGCATTGCCTTTTTACATTTGAAAAAAAATCATGCACATTGCTTCCTTTTATGCAATTAAGGCCACATTTATTCTGGCCCTGAGGATCGGCTACAACTGTCAGTCTTGTGTATAATTATTATCACTTATTTCATTTATGAATTGCTTTCTATGAGGCATCCTGAAGCAATTTTCAAATATGTACACACACAGAGAGAAAGAAAGAGTTCAAAACAACAGTACAGACATAAAATCCATTCAAACTGATATAATGCTGACACCTAGAGGCTACATGGTACAACTTGCTAAGTAGCCAGCATCAGAGCAGGGAAAACAATGTTCTCAGCAGAATGCATTGAGTCAGGCCCAACTAGACATGAACAGGGCATCCATTTTGTTGTTCATATGTCTGCCTCACTCATGTGCAAAATGGGGTGTGTACAAGTGGCTTGGGGATCTAATTTTAATAGGAGTTACTTCCAATATCAGAGCTGACCTGGGGAGAAAGGTGTCTGAAGCAGAAGAGTATGAAGGCAGACATGTGAATAATCAGGGCTGCCTCTGTCATGTTTTCTGTGGACTGCCATTTGCTCTGATTTAACTCCAAAGAGCATGTTTTCTGGAAGAAAGAAGCAGCGCAAAGGCAAAAGTGCTTGGACCCATGCCAAGAAAGAGCAGGCCAAGTGGAAGACCACTTGGACCCATGCTTTCAAGGCACAGGACAAGCAGAAGTGAGGACGAGCCCTAAGTTCCACACATGGGACATCTACATTCATACTCTGAACTCCTCAGCAACCTGATTTCCACTGGCTTGGAAGGACCTGGGGGATTTGCAAACACATGGCTAGCAACAACAGAAGCAGCAGTACCAGTATTGTCATCAGATAATTACTCACTGTGATCCCAGCAATTCCAATCCCAACAATGCCAACTAAACGAAGATTTGTGTCAATGAGAGTCTCGATTTCAGTCAGACAACTCTGTTAGAGACATGAAGGTGTTGACAATGCTTTAAACATCAAAGAAGTCTTGAAGAGCCCTTCTGGTTTCTACTAAGGACCAGTTGACACATTTTTGGCGGCAACCATGGGGAAAATCTACCTTAGTAAACCACTTTCCTCTTCACAACTTCTGCCCCGACTGTCCTGTTTGGTGTAGGAATTGCCTTCCCACGTTTGCTTCCTCTGAGCTACCCTTGAGAAGAGTGGCTTGAGGAGCTTCCTGACAGCAGCAGCAGTTCTCACCCATATCTCACCAGCTTTGTCTCTCTGCTCCATCTTGCCTTCCTTGCCTTTGCTGTGGTTGGGATTCTGGCTTTTTGAGGCAACCCAGCACACCACTACAGAAGCACTGGCTTGAACCACCATAATCTCCTAAATGTTTGATATTTGTGTTTATTATATGCCCAACTGGACCTCACATCACCACTCTAGCATGCCCAAGCCCTGGGCCCTGATGACATTTATTAAAACTATACTCTTCATTTAAGATCATACACATATTCAATCAAGGCCTACTCAGAGTAGACCCACTGAAAGTAATGAGCCTAAGTTAGCAATGTCCATCAACTTCAATAGGTCAACTCTGAGTCGGAATAGCATTGAATAGCACCCATAAAGTTTCACTGTGATTTTGATGTTGCTCTTCTTATAATTTGCTTGGTGAAACCTGTAAACAAGGATAAATTTGCTGCTGCTTCCTTCTGACAGGTACAAGCATTCAAGAAGCAATCTTGGGCATACCAGGTACATTCGTTCTCTCCTTTCCTTATTGCAGCTTCTCCTAGTTGTTTCCTGTTTGGTTTTCTCACAAAGTTGTGTGGCATTTGTGTGCCAAGAATTGAAGCAGAGAGAGGAAGGGAGTCAGTGTGCCACAAATTGCATAATCTGCCACAATGGCAAATGCTACAAATAAGGTATGCTGCTTAATTTCACCCAATACAGAATTAAGACCTCCAAGAGGATTCATGGCTTACCTAGGTGGAACCTGCTATGAAAGTTTGGGCACCTTTATTTAATTCAGCCAGGTTCCATCAGATTCTGCTAGGCCTCTTGTTTGTCAAGAGACCTTTAAGGACTTCACTGCATGGCTTTACCCTTTCCTGCAATGCCGTGGTCCTAGGGAAAATCCCGTCTCCCATAAAGCTGCCATTTGCCCTGGGAAGAAGCGCAGATAAAAACAGAAAAATGTATTTCGTGTGTTGCCTAATTTGGCCTTGTTTCTCGGTGTGACATGGAGCAGGAATACATGCGAATCAGCGAGCAAATATCAAGGATAAGGGAAGCAAGCAGGCTTCCCTTCGTTAAGTATTGCTTTGCAGTGGTATTGTTCAGATCTATAAAGGTGCCCAGAGTTAGCACGGTCGACAGCTGCTGGAAAGTCAGTCCTACTGGCGTACTCCTCAGTAGCATCTCAAATGACTAATGGAAAGAAAAAAGACCAGTGCCAAATGGCCCTTGTCCAGAGCATTTCATCTGGCTTCCCACCAGCTTCTCTGACTTACATGTCTTATCACATCCCAGGGCTATTTTTTGCAACATGTCCATCAGAGCCACTTACTCTGGGCTGTTCAATGTCTTTTGGACAGGTGGGCTTCACTGCAGCATCATTTCCTCCTCTTCCACAGCACTGAAGCTGGAAAGACAGAGATAACATGTTAAAAAACAACCACCAAACACCAGAAAGATTTTTTAAATAAAGAAACCCCCCTCATAAATAATAAATTTCTTTATTATATTTATGAGTCAGTCCATAACAGTGTTCTCCATCAACTTGTAAATTCACATTAAACTCTTGTTCCAGGCTGAAGTTTCATACGCTCCAAAATATACTTGAATCAATAATATTGCCCAGAGTCTACCCTTCTGCTATTGTTTTTTTCTGTTCGTTGTGCATCTCTTTGATGGAGTACTACCCCCTGAACTCTTGGTTTAGTGCAACCAACAGTGGGGAAACCTTCATCTGAGCACGGCTGTAGGCCGGACATGATGATAGTTTAAAGAGATTTGAAACTGGTCTGATGTGTCCATATCTCCCTGTGATGTTTCCTCACTGGCTTCCGTAGCACTGAAAATGCAGGCAATATTAGTTCCTAACAACATCCTAAGTTGGTACAGCAGTAACAGAGGTTAGGCCAAAGGTAGTGTCTCCAACAGGCTCCTTAACTAGGAAATTAATTGGACTTCTAAGCAGACATGTTTAGCATATTCTTGTTAATTTTTTTTTTAACAGTATTGCCGGGGGGGGGGGGGGAGGAGAAGTGCTGAAAATCTGCTGAACCTGACAATTTGAATGTATTTCATTAAGCTCAATTTTCAGCAAAGTCAATTAAGCTAAGTGAATTCAAGCACAACCATGCAAACTAAAGGACTTATTGAAGTCAGGGTTCACATACTATTCCAATCTGTATGCAAATAGAAATATCTGCTTGATTAGGCCATTTTTATCTAGCTTTCAGCATTGGCTTATGGCAGATTCTTACCTAACTCACAGGGTTACTGTGAGGATTTTTTTTTAAAAAGGAAATTACGCACCCCACCCTGAACTAGTTGGAAAAAAGGGCAGGATAACAGCGTAATAAATAAATGTAAATAAATAAACCGAAGGTCTTTATTGTTAAAGGTGTTTAAGCCAGAATGGGAAATTCAGGTACTTTAAGTAAGGAGCACCACCAGGTCAGAGCAGTGAAGATGAAGCAAGCCTTAATCTCCATTCCTGTATGCCTGACTTAAAGCCTTCTTTTGAAACTTCATAAAGGCAGTCTTGATAAGCAAAAGATCTGAATTCAGAAGTTACTCACTGCTTCGTGGTACTGGATAAGGGTTTTGTTGCTTGTCCCCACATTATTCACAAAGTCTTCGTAAGCTTCCTCATAGATATGCTGGACCTCTTCAACAGCCTGCAGTAAACCAGACAGACAACCTCAATGAGATCATGATGGTGACAATTGGAGGGACTATTCTGCAGTTTCTTGGCTTCCCTCTAGGCTCTTGGTCCCTCTACTACTTGGCAGGAAGGAGAGATGAGTGAAAAAAAGACAAGCAGAAGGGAAGAAATCTGACTTTACTGCATAACTTTAAAGAAATGAAAACTCAGAGGCAAGCATGACCTGGGGGCTGGACTTGGC
The DNA here is from genome assembly GCF_964270895.1 of Podarcis filfolensis. Taxonomy (NCBI): domain Eukaryota; kingdom Metazoa; phylum Chordata; class Lepidosauria; order Squamata; family Lacertidae; genus Podarcis; species Podarcis filfolensis. Next base: position 66,159,358 of record NC_139609.1, read on the forward strand.
TAAGAAGGTACCAAAGGAGAAAGGCTAGGCAGGAATTTGACCACCTTTTGGGTTGGCAGATTTCCTAGAATCATAGAACTGTAAAGTTGGAAGGGACTACAAGGGTCATCTTGTCCAACCCCCTGCAATGCAGGAATCTTTTGTCCAATGTGAGTCTCAAACCCACAACTCTGAGATTAAGAGTCTCGTGCTCTACCAACTGAGCTATCTCATATGGAACATCACCACATTCACAACCAAACGTGTTAAGTGAAGCCAATGGGTGAAAGGCAAGAAAAATCTGCCAGGGCACTGTAGTTTTGTACTTGGGGTAATAAACTACTTAGTCTGCTTTATGCAAGAAAGAAATGTTTCCACCAGCAGCAAACTTGAATTTGCCACTGAGTGGCTCCCTGAAAAGTCTTCATGTGTTTGTTTAATTCACACTTTGTTTTTAAGTGTAAACCTTCAAATGCGCTGGAATCAATGGGACTTCTACACCCATGACAGTTCCTTATATCATAACATGTTCATCTGGTTCTAACCTCCTCTGTTTATCATCAAAGACACATTTACCTTTTGTTTGTTTTATACATTTATGAACTACTCGTTAGCATGAGACTCTGGGGATGGGGTGGTGCACAGCAAACATTGAACTCACCGCTTTCTTGCCAAGAAAAGCAAAAACTCCTGCAGTGACTTCAGCAGCAAAAATCACCAGCAAACAGGTAAAGAACTGCAAAAGGATGGAGACAGGATTACAGGCTTAGGTCGTACAACCTTCTCCTGATGATCTGCAGTAAATATATTACGCAGGCCACAGGGTAAAGGGGAAGGGGTGTGACATCTGCTTTGCATGCGGAAGGACCCAGGTTCAGTTCCCATCATCTCCAGGGAGGGCTGGGAAGGACTCCTGCTTAAGAGCCATTGTTAGTGTAGAAAATACCATGCATTATGGACCAATGGTCTGACTCAGTATAAGATAGCATCCCATGTATGTCCAAAACAGGGGAATCCTGTTTAATGTTGGTTTATTATTGTCAGGGGACTGCCATCGGAACAGGGAAGGGGAAGGGAGGCAGAGGGGCAGTTGGGATACAGGGAACCTCCGAAAATCTTGAGAAGCAGTTCCTCTTCCTGCGGTGGGGAAAGCCACACCTCCAGTGGGGAAGAGGGGAAGGGACCAGAGGATGCTGCTGGGAGCCCCAGTGCCTTACCTTGTCAGTCTGAGGGTGGGAAAAACCACACCTCCCAGGTAAAGGAGGGGAAAGGGCTAGAGGATGCTGCTGGGAGCCCCAGTGCCGTACTTTGTCAGTCTGAGGGTGGGAAAAACCACACCTCCCAGGTAAAGGAGGGGAAAGGGCTAGAGGATGCTGCTGGGAGCCTCAGCACCGCTCCTGGCCAAGCCGGCCAGGAGGGAAGCATGCCTCTTCCATCACCCACCTTGCGCAGAGGTGTAAAACACAAAGAAGGAAGGAAAAGGCTGGGGGTGACTAAGCTCTTATGTTGGGGGAGGACCCGGAAACGACCACTCCCGGATTCTGCTAGTGATTGAGGCAGACATGAACTTGAGGTTCTGCACTGTAAATAGTTTTGCACCAAAATAAAACCTGTAAAAGACAGGTCGGAGTCCTGACAGGTTACTCACGAGCAACCACCACTGCCATCTGACAATTATGGAGGATCTTAAATCATAGTTTATCTTGGTTTAAGATTCTAGCTAGCAAACTGACATTAATATAGAGCCTCCCTTTTCAGATGTAACAGGGAACTTGGGTTTTAAGAAATCTAGGCTGGAAGTGTCAAAGCTGGAATATGAAGGGAAGGGGAGAAGAGAGGACCTCACGCTTACTAGGTGTTTTGGTTCTGCCACAAGGTGAAAGGGGTAACAAAACATTGTGTCTGAAAAGCCCTAATTTCACACCCAAGTTGTGCATAAGTTCATTACTTACTGCTCCAAGCAGGCACTGAGATTCTCGCGCAGCTCCACAGCACCCAAAAAACCCCACGGTCATCATCAGCACACCTGCTCCTATTAGCACATAGAGTCCTACGGGGAAGACAGAATCATCAGAGAAAGAATACAAGGAACATCTCCCCCATGTCATTTCCTACCTGTGCGCTAGGATGGTTCTTGTCTGCCTCCCCTCCCTCCCCAAACGGGACTGTTCCATGCAATCCATTTTTGGCACCAAGTAGGCCAATGATGTCCTGGGTTACTAGAGCTGCATCAAGCATCTTCATTATATGGTTTCTGCTGTTTGTTTGCTGAAGACACACTTCTTTATCCTAGCCTTTGATAATTGTAAGACCTCTATTAGTTTGATTTAAATTGTTTAATTGGATTTCAATACTGCATGGTTATATGATTATCACCTGTTCTGGGGCTCTGTGATGAAAGGCAGGTTCTCTTAAAATACAATAGATATGCCCACTCCTTGGTCTAAGGATGAACTCAGAAGTTTCACTTCTGCTTTAGACTAACTGCAGTCTGAAACCCTGACACATTGTGATTAGTCTCAACTTTAATCATTGAAACAAGCTAACTCCAAACCTTAGCTTATGAAGCTGGATTGTGTGTTTTGTTTTGTTTTGTTGTTGTTTGTTGTTTTTTATTAAAAAAACATAGTTAAAATTAGCCACAGTTTAGGAATTGGATGCAACATTCAACTGTGGTTAATAAAAAGTGGACCTGGAAACTTTCAATCACCTCTTTGGAGCTATGCTGGAGAAGAGAGAAGCAGCAGTTGCACATGAGCCCAATGCTCTGACATGTGATAATAAATGAATATTTATTGTTGTGTTTGAGCTGGGTGTATAGGTCCATCCCGTCTAGCATTTTGTTCCCACAGTGGCAGCCAAATGCTTATGAGAAACATACAATCAGGACAGTTAATTATTTTATTATGAATATTTATAACTCGCCCTTTGTCAATACAGATATCTGGGTGGGGTACAAGAAAAAGGTGTTTAGAACAGAAAGACAAACAGAACATGACGGCAACAGCCCTTAACAATAAAGTTCTTCCTAGCATCTGTTGCGTTTTCTTCCTCTTTCATTTCCTGTATCACAATCATAACATATCTGTGTGCACTTGAGCCTCATTCTATATGGTGGCTGCTTCATAACTGTAATGCAAATTAACCCACATGTCACATTAGCTTATTTGCATTATTCTTCTTATTAAAGAATTGAGGAGCTTTGCTGTGGAATTCCAGAATCTTGCCTTGAATGTGGACTCTGAAAGGGCATCTTACAGGGAAGAAGGGCATCTACAGGGAAGTTTGGGTTTGCTAGTTTAAGGATTTCATGCAAGGTATCAATGAAACTTCTACAAGGTACCGGTGAAGCTTCTCCAGGTGTCACAGATAGGGAGAGTTGCTATGGTCCTTTTGCAAAGAATTCCATATGGCAAATGCAATATCCAGACTGGCCTTGAAACAGTCCAATTTCCTTAAAAGTCAGCATTCTTCAACCTGGTGCTCTCGAAGCAGCCCCAGCAGCTGGGGCTGCTGAGAGTTGCAATCTAAGTTCTGGGTTTGAGAAATACCTCTATTTAGGATAGAACTTTTCCTATGGATGAGCAACTGGAACTCTATGCCCATAGTCAAGAGAAGCATCAGCTGTTATCTCCAACAAATGAGGTAGGACAGGGAGGAACTTGGAAGATGACAGTGTGTTCTGCCACACACCAACATGCCGTTTGGACCGCCTAGGAACAGGTGCTATTGTTTGCCAGCATTGTTCACTTTCAGCTAGTCAATTCCAGAAGTGTAATAATGCTCTTCTCTGCCACCCTTCCTGCAAAATATGGCTCAGTATGAAGCCACTGGGTGGATTCATGCTATTTCCCTGGATCAGGCCAGATAAAGGTTGTAGCTCCACAACTGATATTCACCCTCTGAGAAGTGTGTGTGGCTGCACAGACAAGACCTTTTGAGTGCTGAGATGCAAAGCCAAAGCTGTTCCACCAGAGGGCAGCAGAAGTATCCATTAGGCTCCACTTGATGCTGCCCTTAAGGAACTATTTTCAAGGCTTTTAATAAAAAAATGTTTTATGTTTCTTTAGTTAAAAACCCGAAAAGGTTGTTTTAGAAATAAAGCACACCATGTTTTCTGTTTCTCCAGAAGCATGTACAGTATATACCCGGGACCTGATGTATACTATGTTCCCTGTTTTTTGAAATTTCAGCTGCTTTTTGAAATTTTAGACAAAAGTTTCCCCAAGCAAGGAAGTTGCTTGAACCTGAACCTTCAATATATATTCTCTAGCACCAAGACGGATCCGTTTCTGAGAACACTGCGGTTTCCAAACCGTTCCAGGAACGTGATTTCGGCAGGATCATCACATTCACATGATTTGGGCTAGTCACCTCTTTTCACCCTCTCCACAGAAGTTAGATGCCTTTTCTCTTCTAATACCACTTCTATGTCAGTATTAGACGTAGTGCCACCCTCTGCAAATGTGCAACATATTTTCAGAAGTGCATCTGTGGTGGGGCAGTCATTGGCATCACTGCAGGTTGCCTGGATGGGGATGGGGCAGGGTGGCAGTGAGGTCATGATTGTGCAGACACATCAGTGTGACCACTGGATTGCCCCACTGGTGCACCCACACAGGCCTGGCCCCCAGGCTCATTGTCCTATTACCCTGCCCTATCCCCATCCAGGTAGGGGACGCAGGTGGCGCTGTGGGTAAAACCTCAGCACCTAGGACTTGCCGATCGCATGGTCAGCGGTTCGAATCCCCGCGGCGGGGTGCGCTCCCGTCATTCGGTCCCAGTGCCTGCCAACCTAGCAGTTCGAAAGCACCTTCGGGTGCAAGTAGATAAATAGGGACCGCTTACCAGCGGGAAGGTAAACGGCATTTCCGTGTGCAGCTCTGGCTCGCCAGATGCAGCTTGTCACGCTGGCCACGTGACCCGGAAGTGTCTGCGGACAGCGCTGGCTCCCGGCCTATAGAGTGAGATGAGCGCACAACCCTAGAGTCTGGCAAGACTGGCCCATACAGGCAGGGGTACCTTTACCTTATCCCCATCCAGGTAAATGCCAGGGAGAAGGATGTGCTCCCTTCTTCGGTAGTCTAAATGCCAGAGCAATGATTTCATAGAATAACACCCTAAAAGACACCTGCTTCTTGGGAGGAAAGTGATGACAAACCTGGACAGCATCTTAAAAAGCAGAGACACCAGCCTTGCCGACAAAGGTCTGTATAGTTAAAGCTATGGTTTTCCCAGTAGTGATGTATGGAAGTGAGAGCTGGACCATAAAGAAGGCTGATCGCCGAAGAATTGATGGACTGCAAGAAAATCAAACCTATCTATTCTTAAGGAAATCAGCCCAGAGTGCTCACTGGAAGGACAGCTCTTGAAGCTGAGGCTCCAATACTTTGGCCACCTCATGAGAAGAGAAGACTCCCTGGAAAAGACCCTGATGTTGGGAAAGATGGAGGGCACAAGGAGAAGGGGAACGACAGAGGACGAGATGGTTGGACAGTGTTCTTAAAGCTATTAACATGAGTTTGACCAAACTGCGGGAGGCAGTGGAAGACAGGAGTGCCTGGCGTGCTCTGGTCCATGGGGTCACGAAGAGTCAGACATGACTAAATGACTAAACAACAACAACAAAGCCATTGTGACCACCACAAACTCAATAAACCCACTTATTACATGCATTGTACTTGTATTGGGCCCTGTTTCTGTGACTGTAAGTTTAACTGTAATTTGTTCAATTCTAAATTGTAGCAACCCACCTTGGAACCTGCTGGTGAAGTGTGTGAAATAAATGAAATAATAATAATAATAATGAAAGAGGGAGGCTAATTCATATGGTTGACTCATGAGTACTCCAGGCATGGGGTTCAATGTGGCCCTCCAAGCCTCTCTGTCTGGGCCTCAGGACTTTCCAGTGGCGTAGCGTGGGGGGTGCAGGGGGGCCAGCCGCACCGGGCGCAACATCTGGGGGTTAGGGTTAGGGGGCGCAAATCCACAGGTTAGGGGGCGCAAATCCATGGGTTAGGGGGTGCAAATTACTTGCCTTGCCCCGGGTGCTGACAACCCACGCTACGCCACTGGGACTTTCCTCAAGTCACCCCTTTGCTTCCCAAGCTGCAAACCCCACTGCTTCACCCTCTGAATCTTTTTGTCTGGTTGGAATGTATCCTTGAACTCTGATATGCTTCTTGCTTAGCTGAATGGAGGATGAAGAGGGGTTGTGAGGTTGTGCAGAAACTAGCCCCTGCTGAGGGATGCCATGCCTGACTTACACCAACCCCTGAGTTAGCTACCTCTGGGTGGGCGAATAATGCATGTACCCAAGAGTGCTCCTGTCCCACCCTTCCCAAGTTTGATACTTGATTCCCAGGGTGTTTGATCATCTTGCCTGCTCTCTCTTTTGCCCACAATGTCCCTTCTTGTAGTGACCAAAACGAATCCATTGGTGGCCACCATCCCATAAGGTACCACTCTCTGCCTGCTCAGTACAGAACAGGCAGGGGGAGAAAACCATGCCAAGGTCAGTGCTGATTGTACAAAAGTAAAACTGACATTGATGCTCTGACCACTTTCACTTCTAGTCCCTGCCCAACATGGGCATGTGGCCCTCAGATGCCTGCCCAGAAGGAAACATGGCCCCCATGCTAAAAAAATTCCCCAGTCCTGGCCTAGCCCTTGGGACGTTGTCTAGAGGGAAAATGCTGGAGTTGGCCATCCATGGCTTAACATGCTATGAATTATAAAACCAGCCGTGAACCAAGATGACCTTATCTTGCTTGAGTAATGTTGAGTGCATACGTATGTCAATGAGGGCTTTTAAATCTCTCTCATTCATATTTTCCAGCTGGTCAGCATGGGGTGGGGATGTACCAGGCTCTGCTAGATCTTTGCAAGGCAAAGGCCAAGCCCTCTTAAAGAGAAATGTGAGAAGTTTCTTTCATTTTTCACCCTTGTCCAGGAAAGCCCTTCAAAGGGCAGGCAACACATTCTCTTCCGCAAGGGAGTCTATTCAGTGAGTAAGGTTAGAGGTGCTTCCCCTTAACATGCCTTAAAAGGGAAGCTTTGCTCAAAGATGACAGTTCAGCCGAGTGAGTCACACAAAGTGAAGCACTAAAAGCCACTGAAGCGAGGGCAAATTGCCCAGCAATTAGGGCGCTGTGGAGTGGCCAGGGTCTGGCATCCTGCCTCAAGGCGTCATAGCTTATTGAGATAAAGAAAGCAGCCGGCTTTGTAGGAAAGCTCCAGGCTCAGACATTTGTGGGCACAGAAGTGAATGAAGAAGCAAGAGGCAACCTTTGGGAAGTAGCAAGGCCTACAACTTTATCAACTATTGAACAGGATCTGCAGGGAACAACAACTTTGCTAGCTAATTTACAGTGTGGGGATTTCCATTAAGGGACGACCTGTTCCGAGTAAGCTCTGTCCTGGCTCTGAACCAGAAGCTGTCAGGGCACTGCCTCTGCATCACCATCCCTACACCACTCATAGTGCATTGACGGATCCTTTGCCTGACTCATACATGCTCTTGAAGTAGCCAGCTCTAGGGGGGTGAGCTAGGCGTGTCCCCAAGAGAGTTCCTGCCCTCTACAGCTTGATACCCATGGCAGAGTGCTCTGAGGGAACCCCACCCCTTCATTTTCAGGGGTGACTACTTTCTCTTGGAACCAAACGAACCCATTTGTGGCCACCCACCATCCCATAAGGTACCACTCTTTGGACAGTACAGGATAGGCAAGATAAAAAAAACAAAACAAAAGCACTCCAAGGTCAATGCTGATTGGAGGGTGGAATTCCAACATGGTCCTGAATGACCAGCTCATCCTGGTCATGTGCCAAGGGATAGGGTGTCTGTGCATGCTTTTTGACGGCCTCCTCCATTTGGATATGAACACCTGTAGCCATCTGGCTGACCTGCTGAGAGCCTGAGGGCCCTGCTCTGCCGCTCTCCACCTGGCCTAAGGTGGGGCCTGACAGGCTCTTAAGGACTGCTGCTGTTGCAGTCCAGGAGGACTGGGGTATTTGGGGGGAAATTTTGTTGAGAGTTTTTGCTGCTGTTACTGATACTGATTTTTTTTGTATCTTTATTTTTATGTAGAAATTGTTCAGTTTGGTTATGTAGTTTTTTATGTGTTTTATTTCTTTTTATGACTACCTTGCTATGTTTGTTATTATGTAAATTGTTTCCTATTGTAAGCTGCCTTGAGCACTGTTTAAACTGTGGAAAGGCGGCATACAAATAAAATGATGATGATGATGGCTGGGCATTGGCACTTTCCCCACCTGCTTGTCAACATGCCCTCACCCCTTCACGATGCAATGGCTGGGGCAGAAGCATCCTTGGTAAATCCTCCAGGGTCAAAGGAAATTGCTTCAAGGGCACCAGTTTTCCACCTCTGGTTTAGACCATGCAAAAGACACTTCAAGGAGTTAGCCAGGGATCCGCCTGCTTAGTTCTGCCTCCTATGCGGCAGCTGCTCTTTCGCCTCCATTTTGCTCTGAGCAGTAAGAGAGCTCCCTCTGAGCATGGTGGTGGTGGAGGTGACAGCAGCAGCCTCACAACATGGCTTAGCACCTAGTAACAAGGGGAGGGGGGGAAGAGGGCTTTTTGTGTGTGCGATGACCATGAATGAACAGGGTCTTTGTCTCAAGTGGTGAATGCAGAATTCCATCTCTCTGCGCTGCTTATGGGCAGAGAGGACTTTGCAGCTGCAACTTGGGTGGGGGTGTTGTGTGCGCTGAGGACACAAACTGGCTCTCTTCCAGGCAGACAAGCTGTACATTGCTTGTTCCTTCTCCTCTTTGGGGTCCTGTCTCTAAGGTGACATGCAAACCTTCAGCCAGTGTTCTGCAACATAATTAACCTCAGAGGAAGTTTACTTGTTTATGCAGCCGGCGTGAAATGCGCTCGAAACCCCACAGCACCAATAACACCCTGCCTAATGATGTAACTCCTTTCCAGAACAGTCCGTGACTGCTACCATTGTAAAAGAGCCCAAGTTGGGAACAGACAATTCTTTGCTAGACAGGGAGCTTATGGTGGTTTATGTTCAGGCTGATTTTGAAAATATCTGCTGTATCATCATTATGTAAGTTTGGAGGGAAACATCCACAGAAACTTTTAATGAAGCTTAGTTTCCATCTACACAACACAAATTAGACTTGGGAGTAAGTAAGAACAAAAACAAAACACTTGTAAATTTCATTAGTTTAAATGTGCTCATGGTCATTCTGTTAATTCTGTGCTACTTTTGAGTTGTATCCAATGCAGCTCCAAGTACAGTGGTACCTCGGTTTATGAACATAATCCGTTATGGAAATCCACTCTAAAACCGAAACCATTCTTAAACTGAGGCGCGCTTTCCCTAATGAGGCCTCCCGCTGCTGGTGCCCTTCCACTGTTCGGATTCCATTCATAGACCGAGGTAAAGTTCACAAACCGGGACACTACTTCTGGTTTTGTGGAGTTCATAAACTGAATTGTTCATAAACTTGACTGTTCTTAAACTGAGGTACCACTGTATTTCATTCTGTCGGCTCAAGTATTCCACTCATGCAGCTGAGCTCTACCTCTTCTCCCTGTGCACCCCTTAAATCTGTTCTGACTTCCCCTCAACCCCATTAGGCACCTGGAAGCATGAGAAATATAGTTCCCACCTCCTTGCCAATGGGGCTTTGCAGAGTAATGGGGTCACAGCAACAGCCCTGCCACTCATGGTGGTCACAGCGGAATGTGGGATGGGGCAGTCCAGACCCAACTGATGTCAGCTCCTGGTTGGCAAAGTGATCAGGCCCGATGCCACTGCCATAGTGAGACAAGCTTAGGATCCCAGGCAGGCTGAGCACCATGCCCTCCCCACCCACAAGAGGGTGGGCAGCTTGGACTCCATGGAGCTGGCAGGAGGTCAGATCTGTAGGGAGAGCTGGGTGGAGGGAGACCTCTGTGCAATGCAACACACACACTGGTAGAAGGAGGGTTTGGATTGCTCCACCCCAAAGAAATTTCAGTAAAACTGTCATTATATCACTCAATAAAAATGACAATACAGTACAGTGAAAATAGACACTAACAATCAAGGCAGCCATAAAGATTCAGCATAACCATATTGATTGTTCTGTGCCTGTTTTAATTGTGATTTTATATATTGGTGTTTTTTTCATGGCAGTGCCGTGAAGCTAAGGTTTGCAGGGAGCCAGTAATGTAGAATAGAGAACTGTGACCAGTATCTTGGAATATTTGTCTCAGCAACAAACTTCCTCTTTTTACTGAGTAATTTTTCAGGGTTAATTATCAAGAATATTGGTCATGTTCAGAGCCATAAATAAGGTTCCCAGTGACAAGTCTACTTAGCCAGATATTAAGGAGAAATTAAGTCTCCTCCCATTTGAATTACAACTCAGGAAGTAAATGGTTCAAGATAATTACAAACAGTAATTAGACAATTGTCCACCCTTCCTTTCTCTTCTCATAACTCCTCATCAGTGAAATTCAATTTTCCACTCTCTTATTTTTACTGCAATAGCATTTGGAAGCTTTTATGGAATCAGAACACAATCCACAATCGTAATAAAATATTGTGCAAATGCTTACTCTGTTACTGCTGTATATTTATCCTAACAAATGATTTAGGATTTGGAATGCAATGCTTCCAAAAAACAGACCGCAGTATCTGTAGAAGGCACCATGCTTCACTGTATGCTAAACTAGAGAAAACAGAGGATTAAAATGGATTGGGGGGTTTCTTTATTGTTCTCTGAAGAACTTTTGTGCCCTTGCTGAGGACTGGTTTAATTTAAATTACTCAATGTGGTGCAGAAAGACATGGCCTGATTTGCATAGCAAGACACTCAGAGCAGGTGATTTCACCCTGCCGCCACAAATCTTTTATGATGCATGAAGTAACTTAGTGGAAAAAACTGGATGATCCCTGTGGTGAGCTGCTTCATATGAAAATGTCACCAGGTGATAAACGCAACATGGAATGGCCTCCACACAACAGCAGAAGGTTGAAAAGAAGCCCTTCTCTCCATTATGGGAAAGTAGAAGAACAGACACTGGCAGCTATAATGGTGCTTAATCATTGTGTGCATGAGACATAATGCACATTTCTGTGTGCATTTCAAGGAGTGTGGAATATACACTTTTCCAGGCTGGAACTGAATCCAGGAAGACAGAAGTTACACTGGTGGAGAAACCAGACTGCAAGCAAGTAAGGGGGCCGGCCTTACTTAAGTACCAGAGCATGTGCTGGGCATGCCAAGGGTCCCTGACATCTCCAGGTAGAATTGGGAAGACTCTCGACTGAACCCTGGATTTCTGTATGCAATTGGTGCAGACAGTACTAAGCTACATGGACAAATGGCTGGCCTCAGTATAAGCAGCTTCCCATGTACTTGCAGAGTTTATTTTGCACCATCAAATCAGAAGCGAGTTCTCTGCATGGCTTATAATCAGATGGGTTCCTGGCTCAGAATTACACAAAGTAATGACCCCAGTCAGGGGTGCTGCTAAAGTCCTGGACCAGGGAAGAGTGGTCTGATATGTTTAAGGATTTAGAAGTCCCTGCCTTTGGGCAAAACCTCAAGAAATGCAATGAAATTATATATACCAGTTAATAAACCCTCTACATAATTTGATGAATGAATTTAGACAGTGCTATTTTTCTAGAAAAAGAGGTGTCAGAACTCACTATGAACACCTCCCTTGTTCTACTATAATGGCAATGGCGCCCACCTGAGAGGTGTCGGAACTGAGTTTCGACTGAAAAAAGCTCCGAATTTAGATTTTTAAAGCCACATGGCTGATCTGTTGCCTTTTTCCACTGTTGCTCTCTTTCACAGCTGAACCATTTAGCGACTTCTAACAGAATGAAACCAGATGGAAAGACGATTCAGGCAGAAATGCAAAAAACTTCAAGCAGGTCATGTATAAAGATTATGGCATCTGCCACTTGACACAAATCCTTTAATCTAAATAATCTTGGTGACTTTTCTCTGTAGGGACAAAAGAGGCTGTTTGCATACAAATATTTGATTGCAAGTATCTATTTCCCTCACCATTTTGGATTTTTAAAGAAATCCTGGCTGGTCACCAGCCACTTTATCCCCAGTATTTTCAGATGCAATCCCTTTATTTCCAAATGTGTGATTACGACCTTTGCAGCCTTGTGAAAAAATGAACAGAAGTGGAAACTGGAGCCAAGGGCCGACTCTCATGAAAATGATGACATAATGATAAGGGCATTCATATCTATCAGATAATTAGAACCTCAGAGCATGGGAAGCCAAACAAAGATTTATAATTTGGCATAATATTTGGACTGTTTGATTATTTTATAATTTGGAATGTTTTTAATGTGGCTTTTATTGGATTGTTAAATTGGAAAACTTAATAAATATTATTTAAAAAGAAAAGGAAAAGAAAATGTATAAAAGAACAAGACCTGGTATCCCCGAGACATAGGGACATAGTGATATAAATGAGTAGCTCAGAGTTAAGGGCTGCTTGATGGTCTCTGACCGTAGCAAAACATTAAGAGGGTACACCATACTGTCATTTTTTAATATTACATATGTCAGGATGCTGGGACTGATTTCTTTCATCCATGATGGAACTGTGGAAAACAGGGAAGGCTTGCCTGTTTTGGCCAAAGGCCACATTCAACCTTGGCCAATGCTGGGGTGTGTTTGGTGGTGGTGGTCCCATCAGCCCACGTTGGATGTGACCAAAAATGGGTGTGCTCCCCCGAATCGTACACTCTCCCTTACACACATTAACACTCAGGGCACACAGAAACAGCCAGGCCCTCACCTCAGCTGATCCACACTGTTCAGTCAAGGAAGGAAGGTTATCCCCTCTCCTTTCAGCTAATAATGAACACGATGGCTGGGGAAGGGGCCATTTGTATTCCCAGCAAAGCGTTGGACTCCACTCAATTCTGTGTCTATTCCCTCCATCCCTCTTTCTGCTATTGCTGCCAAAACTTATGGTGTCAGATTCAGAAGCATTTGCCTGCGGGCCGGTTCAGGCTCATGAGCTTGGAGTTAGCGACTGTGGGTGTAAAAGCTCAGCAATACTGAGTGTCTATCTTTTAAACGACTACTTGTTTTTTTGTTTTGTTTTGCCATGTAGCAAATTTGGTGCCTTGAATCCTGTTAAATGTAATGGAGAGAAAATGCTGTTAGCGGCCACAAAATCTGTCTGGACTAAATACAGGAAAATGGACTCTTGTGCATCTATTTCTGAGTCATTAAAGGGGAAAAATCATTGACAATGCTGGAATAGAAAGTAACAAAAATCATTCGGGGGGAGATTTAGCACAGGCAGGCAAATGAAATGCGTTTATTAATATGTATTGGAATACATATTATAAAGATCTAGCACTGAAACACTTGGTTTTGTTATCTAACACATGTTCTCTTTTTCTTGAAAAATAAATTTGTTCCATGAAACTTTTTCAGGGCACAATCCTATAGTCCCTGGGGGAGACTACCAGGGGTCTAGGATTTTATGGACCCCCTACCTGTGGGTGAAGAGGGAGGTCTGCTAACAGAAGCCACCTCCTAGCCACTGCAGAAAGGACTACCACCATTGCCCATCCCTAGTTAGGGCTCTGAAACAGGAGAGGGTTAAAAGAGGGTGCTGGGAGGGGCATATCAGAAGAGGGATGGACTCAAATTCCCCCTGTTCTTCTGAAAGACCCCAGGATTGGGGACAAGCATGCCAGCCCTGGAGCTAGGTAACTTACCAACTACAGTGGTACCTCTAGTTACGAACTTAATTCATTCCGGAGGTCTGTTCTTAACCTGAAACTGTTCTTAACTAGAGGCGTGCTTTCGCTAATGGGGCCTCTTGCTGCCACTGTGCCGCAGGCACACAATTTCCGTCCTCATCGTGGAGCAAAGTTCTCAACCCGAGGTAACTCTTCCAGGTTAGCGGAGTTTGTAACCTGAGGCGTTTGTAACTCGAGGTACCACTCTACTTCTTTTCCCTTCTGTTCTCCCTCCTCCAACCCTTCATGAGAATCATATCACTCCGGATTATAGTGGTTATACCTAGTGCTTTTTTCTAAAAAAAAAATGTTTAGGGGTACTCTAAGTTCCTACTCATATTGAAATACTGCCCCTCAATGAGGCCAAACTTAGATTCGCAAAATATTTAGGGGTATGCGTCCCCCCAGAAAAAAACACTGGTTATACCACCAAAGATTCTCCCTCTCCCACCACAATTGTATTGTTCTTCCCAAGTCATTGCAGATGGGGCAAACCTATTTTCCACCCGGTTTGTGCGTATTTATGTGTTTTACAACCACTCATTACTTTGTATCATTTTGGCATAACATGCACACATTTCTTCATGGGTTTTATGTGCCTAGGAAAGTGACAAACTCTTGCCAAAGTGTTTTTAATATCTAAAACTACAACAACTCCCCAACCCTCCAGCACACAAGCACACGTGCCTTTTGGCTTTTACGTACATGTTTTTGTTCTTTAGCTGTGGTAATAATTAGTGTTCTGTTTTGCTCAAATTAAAATGTAATTTGATAGAGATATAAAAACTGCGGCATAATAAGAACGCCAATTACTAACCCTATAATAGAAGAAATCATCAACAAAGACACAGGGAACAGTTGGAACTGGAAACCCCTTTTTGTATGGAATAGCCATTGTACATGTAAAGACAGCATTAGCTTAGGCTTTGGTGAGTACTACTACTACTACTACTACTACTACTACTACTAATAATTTTATTATTTATACCCCGCCCTTCTGGTTGGGTTTCCCCAGCCACTCTGGGCGGCTCCCAACAGAACACTAAAAAGAGAATAAAACTTCAAGGACTATGGGGGACTTCATAATCACTGTGTAGGACAAATCGGAGCTTTGTACTGGCTATAGTGTGGACAACCTCATCAAGACCCAGGTAGTTATGAAACTGAACCCATGTCCTGACCAATGCCCCCCACTCCCCATTTCAGGCTATTCCCATATTCTCAGCTGCTACTTCTGTTTATGTGAAATACTTGTCTACTGGAGCTGTGCAATTCCCTACAGAAATCTAAGGCAGCTGGCTCTTAATGCTAAAACAACAGAGTGGCTCGTCCCTTTAGTGCTGCTTGCCTGTAAATTCCACGGGGGAATTCCTGAAAGCAGGTGCAAAACAAGTAATGGAAGCTGAAGCTGAGGCACAGAGGCAGATTTGAATTTAGTCCATTATCACCTCCTGCACTGCAGATCACATTACACAGGTGCAAAGTTACTGACACAGGAAACTAGGCATAAACCTCATACGTTCTGCAGCAATGACCCTTTGCTCAAAAATTCGCCTGAATATTGATTGTGGTACATTAAATGTGCTATACAGAAGCATTTTGACACTTTGTGGGGTTTTCAGTCCCCCAAACAACCTTAGAATTGAGAGTTATTCACATCTGACAGACAGGGGGGAAACAGGCTGAGGAGCAGTCTCACAACTCGTGATCATTAAGAATCTTAGTGTATGTGTTCATATGATAGCTTTCCAAAACAGAATGGTCTTATAGGATAGGGAAGGATTTTTCTCTCAAGCTACATGTTCCAGGATTACATTTTTCTGATCTGTCATTTTTTAAAAAGTATTTGGAACTTTTTAGCTTAGAGCAAAGACAAGTAAGAAGTGACATGATAGAAGTTTATAAAATTATGCAGGGTGCAAAGAAAGTCAATAAAGAGAAGTTTTTCTCCCTCTCTCATAACATCAGGCATGTGGACACCCAGTGAGGCTGAATGTTGGAAGATTCAGGACAGAAAAGAGGAAATATTTCTTCACACAGTGAATAGTTAGACAATTGAACTCACTGCCACAGGAAGAAGTGATGGACACCAACTTGGATGGCTTTCAAATAAGATAAGACAAATTCATGGAAGGAAGGGTTATCGATGGCTGTTAACCATGTTGGCAATGTTCTACCTTCACCAACCTCCTTTTTATTAAAACAGTATTTAGCACGGCAGTGATTTCTTACTCCCAGCCTATTTCTATCCTAGAACTGATGTGGCGCATCATGCAGCACGTTCCCCCCTCTCCTGACCCACATTTTCTAATTGTAGTGAATTGTGCACATTATATAATAATCAGTTCTGGCTTTCTTTCTCGCTTGGGCATCAGTTTTTATTCAGCTCTTACTGTTTGCAAGGACAGGATTTGAGCAGGTGCTTTCAACAAGCAGTGCTTAAATTGACAGCGAGGCAAAGCTGCAGCAGGACTGGACACCAGGGAGCAAGATGCGACCTGCTCTTGCTGCAACTGTGCTGTGCTAACCCTATGGAGGAAACCTGCTTGTATCCTTCCAGGGCAGACATGACTTCATACCTTGAAAAGCAGAAGCTGTCTCATTAGGGCTTCTCTGAAACAAACAACAGGCTCGCCACTGACAGATGTTCTGGCCACAGCAAATTCAGCACCCACAAATGATAAGGAAAAAAAGGCTCAGCAGGAGTGTTCCTGCCACATGAAATGAGTAGCCTACACCAGGCTTCCTCAACCTCGGCCCTCCAGATGTTTTGAGGCTACAATTCCCATCATCCCTGACCACTGGTCCTGCTAGTTGGGATCATGGGAGTTGTAGGCCAAAAACATCTGGAGGGCCGAGGTTGAGGAAGCCTGGCCTACACAAAGAGGGAAGGAAGTGAGGCTAGAAAAATTGTGAGGATGAACCACTTATGCTCCCTATATTTCAGTTATAGCAGAAAGTATTGAATTTAGTAGAGTGGGTCTCAGATTTATGTACAGTGCCTTCTCCCTCCTCCTTGACCAGAAATGTTCCTTCTCTCTCCACGCCTCCAGCAATCCAGTTTTCATGAAAGTACTCTAGATGCCAGTGACACTGAATGTTTAGGTAGACTGGAAACACTAGATCATGGGCCCAGAACTTTCATTTTACTGACTCCTACCATTGCCAAAAGAAGGAGAACACCAAACCCATCCCTTGAACTGCCAGCCAGGGCTATTTGCCCCATCCCTCTGATACACTGATGGATCTCTTTGCCTCAGTTAGAACAAAACACACCACTTGGGGGTATGTCCTACTAAACTCATTGGGGCTTACTTCTGAGCAGATATTTATTATTATTATTATTATTATTATTAGTAGTAGTAGTAGTAGTATACCGGAGGTCTCATGTACTGCCCACAGCACATGAGAGAGAGGATTTTGCCAGATGCCTTGTATGATATACTGGAGAGAGAGAGAGAGAAATGTTAAGCGAGAAGAAGTAGAAAGAGAATCAGAGGTGGAATCTGGCATCCAATCGAAATCTGCACATTAACTAGGGTGTTAATGTGTGTGTAGATCATGATTTCTATATGTGTGCCTTCCTCTAAACAGGACCTCCAAAAATCTATCTCAATGTTTCCTGGCTACATAAGTGAGCAGTGCTTGGTGGGATGTATTTGCTACCCCCTCCCTTCAATTAGTGCTTTTTTGCCTACCACAAGTCCTGGAAACTTGAGTTCCATTGTAGGCACAGAAAATTCTTTTATTTTTGAAATACAAGATTTCAATCGACCAGTTTTGCACAAAAGAGCGGTCAAAAATAATTTTTAAACATGTGTGTGCCACTCCAAGCCAGGAAACCTGAGGTCAGTTTACTGTGTGTATGTACCTTTTATATTTTTTATTACAAGTTTTTCAATATTTGCACAAAAGAGCGGTCAAACATAATAATGAAAGTATGTGTGTGTTGCTCTAAGCCAGGCAAGGATTTGGAGTCACTCACATGAAAGGCTGCTGCTTCCTTTCCTCCCATTTTCCTTCCCCACCTCATGTACCTGCAAGGGCAAATTTTATTTTAATTTTTAATGCAGCTGTTTTATAAAAGAGCAGTTCTGCATAAAAGAGTCTTTAAAATCAATCAATCAATCAATCAATCAATCAATAAATAAATACCATAAACATGCAAAATGGAAGTAGGGGGCATGATGATAAATGGCAACCAGTGAAAAGTTACAACATATGTGAAAAAATCTGGCCACACAAATGTGTCCAATATGCAATTTAATACTGGTTTTTTTTCCCCTCTTCAGATTATTCAGAGACTGGGAAAATCCTAATTTAGCAGGGGGGAAGTGCAGGCTGCCACTTGGATAAGGAGATGCCGCAAATCACATTGAAACAAAAGCATCTTCAAATCCAGCCCTTGTTTGATTAATGCTAGGAGCTGATTTGACACTGTTTATCCCGTTACCCAACTTTGTATTACCTAATGCCCCTTCTCTGCTGATTTCCCGTCTATATAAGCTATTTCTTGCACAAGTTGTCCTTTGCCTTTAAGCACTTTTTCATGCCCTGTTTCTTGTGTGTTAAAGGTAACCGTCAGGGCTACTCTATTTCCCGAACAGATTGGAAATCAGTTATACGCACCAATAAGGTAACCGGCAGACACCTGAACTCACATACCAGTGCTTGACCCTGAAACACATGCAACAATAATAAGACAGGAGGTGCTTCTGGGTATGCGCAGAGTATCTTCCCTTTCCTTCTTCACCACTAAATAAATCACAGCTACTTCTCTCTAACCTACAGAAAATCTACAGAAATGGGCATGACTTCCAGGCACCTCTCTCATTCCGGCAATTAAGCACACCCTACGGATGGTGACAGCAGCCACAAAATTAAAAGACGCCTGCTTCTTGGAAGAAAAGCAATGACAAACCTAGACAGCATCTTAAAAAGCAGAGACATCACCTTGCCAACAAAGGTCCGTATAGTTAAAGCTATGGTTTTCCCAGTAGTGATGTATGCAAGTGAGAGCTGGACCATAAAGAAGGCTGATCGCCGAAGAATTGATGCTTTTGAATTATGGTGCTGGAGGAGACTCTTGAGAGTCCCATGAACTGCAAGAAGATCAAACCTATCCATTCTTAAGGAAATCAGCCCTGAGTGCTCACGGGAAGGACAGATCCTGAAGCTGAGGCTCCAATACTCTGGCCACCTCATGAGAAGAGAAGACTCCCTGGAAAAGACCCTGATGTTGGGAAAGATGGAGGGCACAAGGAGAAGGGGACAATAGAGAACAAGATGGTTGGGCAGTGTTCTCGAAGCTACTAACATGAGTCTGACCAAACTGCGGGAGGCAGTGGAAGACAGGAGTGCCTGGCATGCTCTGGTCCATGGGGTCACGAAGTGTCGGACACGACTAAACGGCTAAACAACAACAACAACACGGCACATCTATTTATAATAGGATAAGGGACAGAGGATGACCAGGGGCATTCAGAACAGGCTTCTGCTGAATGCTAGTGGGCAGAGCATTTCTAAGCATGGAGTTGCAACAAGATAACCCAGATAACCTATTCAAGCACTTATATGAGCAGGATAAGAACCCCCTTGTTCTTCTCAAATAGCTTCCACTGTAAACCTAGAGTTGTCACCTTTTAACCTTGCAGTTTATGGACAGTCCAGCCATTCATTGTACCATAACACCAGCATAGCTATGACATCAGGTGGCATTGTTTAATTATGGGGGTTTATCAGCAGGTTTGATATTATTAAATCTGGACTTCATTAGAATTGGAAGTTTCTCTCTGAATATGTTAAATAAAGTTCCTATGGCAGCGAATGGGTGGCTATTGTTACGTTTGCACACATTTTGGCTGTGCACAGAAACATGAAAGATCTACTGCTGCTTCTTGATTTTCTGGCATTTTGACTTTATTGTTTTATTTCTCTAGGCTCCCTACCAGTCTGTACCTGCATGTGTGTGTGCAGGCCTGCCAAATGATACAGCTGACCAGTGGGCCACAAACAAACAAACAAACAAACAAACCTTATACCATGATCACAGTGCAATCCTATGCACATCCATGCAGAAGTCAATCCTATTTAGAAGAACAGAATCATAGAACTGTTCAGTTGGAAGGGACCATGAGGCTCAACTAGTTCAACCCACTGCAATGCAGGAATCTTTTGCCCAACGTGGGTTTTGAACCCATGACAATGAGATTTAGAGTCTTGGCCTCTACTGACGGAGCTATCCTGCAGGCTCAGTGGGACTTATTTGCAGATAAGCGTATATAGGGTTGCTGCATAACTCTAAGTCTTCAAAAGTATCATGAGAGTCTCTGTTGCTACTGAAACATGAACAGCCTACAAGAATTGTGAATGGGTAGCAACTCTATGTATGCCCTGTTTAGATCAGCCATGAAAGTTATGAAAGATGGCAAAGGCGCTGGCACTTCTGCAGACAAGCATGCGAACACCAGAGCCACGGCTATATATAACCAGTTCAGTCTTTGGCTACTTGCCCTCCTTACCACTGGCTGTTTGTTTATATTTGCTGACATCTTGTCTCATACCCAGATGGCAGGTGGATAGATTCTGCAGGGATCAAATAGTTTGGTTTCTATGGTGCTGCTTAGATGCATTTCCTGCCAGCCTGACTCCCGCGCTGTATATTTAGCACAAAAGCAATGTGGAATTTCAGCCCACCTGGCTGGGGCCTGCACCTTGCGCCACGGCACACGCCGGAGCTGTTAGCACAGCTGCCTGCCTGTTGCTGAGGGGACGGAGTCGGTGGATGGAAAAGATGAGCAGTGACCTGGCTTTGAGAGGGAGGCCAGGGGAGGGATCCTTCCAAGAGGGCAGGGGAGGCCTGCTTGTGGGTAGAGTCGGGATTCTGCACGACAGGCGCAAGCCAGCTCAGTGGAAAGTACAGGACTGTAATTACCAATGATTATAAAGTCAAAAATACTGCAGATCCAGGAAAATCCCTCCATAAACAAGCTGTAGACAGGAAGGAGAGATATCCAGCCAGGAGTTCCAAATGGCCACGTGAATACTGGATAGGCCAATCTGAGCGGCAACTAACTTCACATTTTAAACCCCATGTGCCTGATTCTTGCAGCACTCCCCTTCCCTGGGATAACCCAACCTTTCATTCTCCAGTTTACAGGGGCTGCCCAACATGCCCTTCAAGGCAAATAGCTAAACCTGCTTATATTAAACGAACAAAGGCTTTTACTATAGTAACAGCGGGCAAGCCTTTTCCATACTGGCTGTAAAATGTGTGTTTCCCGCAAAAGTTTTGCAATGCACATTTATAGCACATCTCAACATTCAGTATTCAGCCAGCATGTGAGAGCCAGTTTCTGAGCAAATCAGGCTGTATTGTTCCTGATAAAATAGGCCCTGATAGCAAATTCAGTACACATCAATTCCTGTGTGCAATGAGAAAATAGTTGTAGAGTTGAAATTAATGTTGCTCCAGACTCTGCTACAAGCCCTGGTTCTCTAGGTAAAACTGGAGGAGACTTGACTAACCACGTACTGTAATTTACAAACTTCTGCTTAGGTTTTAAGCATATTGATTCCAGGCAACGTCATGGTTCAACATGGAAACACAGGGCTCATTTTCTTGCTGTCGAATGCCTGCCCTTTTGGATTAAAGTAGGGGTGGAGAACTTGTGGCCCCTCCAGACACTGCTGGACTACAACTCCCATCACCCCTGACTATTGGCCATCCTGGCTGGGGCTGATGGGAGGTGGAATCCTCGATGGCTGCAGGTTCCCCATCCCTGGATCAAAGGGGAAGAACTGAAAGTCATGTTGCGAAGAGCAAAGTTGCTTCCAACTTCAGCTCCTTTTTATCCAAAAACGTGGCCACAACCAGAATCTACACCTCACATGAGGTTGAGTCCCAGATTAGAGCTTAGTTTCTGGGGTTTGTTTCAGGAAAGCCAGCACCATTGCAAAGAGAATCTCCCACAAAAGCATTCTGCTGTATTCTTAATGGAAAGAGAAGGTACTTGCACTTTGGAAGCAAGTGTCTCTTCTGCTGCCCAGCACCCACCCACAGATGATGGATGCCCAAAGAAGGCAATGGAGCACTGCCTTTGGACCGATCTCATTGGAGGCGCCTAGCTGTCCAAAGCCAAAGAAGATCTGTACGGTTGCCAACGTAAACAAACGAGGAAGAGGGATATTTAATGTAACTGAACAGATTTACATCTCCCTGTCACATTGATTATCTGAATCCCTCTCTTCCGCCAGGCTCCTGAGCAGCTGCCCCGGCGAAGAGAACAAACACAAAACCACAAAACCCTCTCATGCTGGAAAACTGCAGCTGCCAGCTTTAATGGACCTGAGAACACCACACAGAGCTCTTCCAGAGGAGCATGCCTTCGTGAAAGGTACTGCTGAATCCTAAACCAGGAGAATGGCTCCGATTGCCGCAACGCAAAGGGTTAGAACACGAGAAGAAACTATTACCCCCATCTGATTCTTCACTCCGCTTGCGCTTTTATCCAGTGAACCACTTTTACAGCCTTTGTCTTTCCTACATAATGTGCCCAAGACTACTGGAACATCCTTGACAGTACAGCATGTCAACAACAGTTCAAAGTTACAGAGTGTGGCGATCACACACAGGGCCCCCGGATGTTTGATGGTCTATTGACCCTGTGCTGCCACTGCGATTGCTTTTTCCGCTGCCACCACCCCGCTTCTCACGGGGACACACGGAGTCCAGTCAGTTGTTAACATAA
This sequence comes from Podarcis filfolensis, assembly GCF_964270895.1. Taxonomy (NCBI): domain Eukaryota; kingdom Metazoa; phylum Chordata; class Lepidosauria; order Squamata; family Lacertidae; genus Podarcis; species Podarcis filfolensis. The sequence goes on from NC_139609.1 coordinate 66,181,850, forward strand.
ACAAATAATCAAGTTTATTTTAAAATGCAGGAACAAGCTTATGGTTTCAGTTAATTTTTCTCTTGTCAGTTTCTTATTCTTAGTTCCTAACAACTCCAAACTGATTATTCCAACTATCTATCTGACTCCACCTAACAATTCCTCTCACTCTCTCACAGTACAACTCTACCAACCCACACCTAAACCTTCCTCTTCTTTCTTCAACTCCCCAAACCTCAACCAACTTTCAAAACCTCCCACTCTAACTTTTACTCCCCCCTTGCATTCTCACTGGCCAATCACATCACACCCATTTTAACCCTTTCCTTATGACCCATCCTAGGAGGCAAATGCCACACAGAGGTAACACCAGTGTAGATGGCCTTCCCATGGGTTTCATCCACCCATGGGTTACGGAGCTGTCCTTGGTGCCCCACTGTTAACATGACAACTCTAGAAACAGTGATCAGAATCAATAACCAGCACAAAAGTTTTAATCTAAATTGTAAACTAATCTAATCTACTTTAAGGCCTTGCGCCAGCCACACTTATCTGGGCATCTAGGAACATCATCATCAAATGCTGTAGTTGTCCTGTGGAATTGTAAGGGTAATTTTACATAATTGTTTTTGACAGAGAAAAGTTCCCAAGGTTGCTCACATGTGCAATGATGCTTTTTTGCCAAATGTCCACCAGTTGGCGTGCTATTGAACAGCATCCTACAAACCAATTTTTATTATTTTCCACAGCACAATTGAATAGGGATCTAACAACATAGGTTCATAGGAAGCTGTCTCATACTGAGTCAAAGCAATGAGTCTACACTGACTGGAAGCAACTCTCCAGCATTTCAGAGAATGTTTCCCAGTCCTGCCTAGAGAGTATGGGAGTCAAACCTGGAAAGTGCTGGAAATGAGACCCCTGGAAATGAGAAGGGGTCAATTTCCTCCATGAGTGTAAATCATCCCATGGATGAGCTCATTGGAGGTACAAGTTCAGCAAACCCAGTTGCTATGGTGACGGCCTAGTGCCCTCACTATATCTGTGGTTAATGCATGTTAGCTCCGTGCTGTCAGTCTGGTTAATCTGACCGATAGTCATTGTTACTTGTCCAGCATTACATATTGAATAGCTGAATTTACAGTGGTACCTTGGTTTACAACCATAATCCATTCCGGAGGTCTGTTTGTAAACCAAAATAGGCTGTAACCCAAGGCGCAGTTTTGCAAATGGGGCCTCTAAAAAATTTTGTTCGTAATCCAAAAAAATGGGTTGTAATCCTAGAAAAGGTTGCAAACCGCGACACATACTTCTGGGTTTGACATGTTTGTCATCCAAAACATATGCAAACCAAGGTACCACTGTATTTAGAGTGATGGAGATACTTTGTACTTCTGTATAAATCTGTAGCTGCAAAAGCCTACAAGCTGCATATATCTACTTCAAGAACTGTTTTGCTAAGTCTTATCTTCTGCAACCTTTCCCTGCTTCTGTGTGGTGATTGTTACTGGGAGCAACTTCTACTGTGTGGGCATCTGACCAGGAAGCAGATACTCTACCACATAAGACACACTATTACTGTCTCTGTGCCTGACTAAATATATCAGACCCATTAGAGAAGTACCATTTCCCATCTGGGAGACATGACTGCTTGTTTACCTATTGAGTCCTTTACAAAGGCAGTTAGGCACTCTATAAATCAAACCGTCATTCTTTGTTTTTTAATATATCTTTATTTTCTTGTTGCAAAATTGCACACACATAAATAATACAACATGAGTAACAAAAAGTGGGTCGAGGGGAGGGAGGCAGAGGAGCCAACTCGAAAGGGCAGAGGTCCCTTTGGTCCCTCCAATAAAATACTTGAGGGGGCCTCCCCCCCCATGTTAATGGGCATTGCCATTCAAATGGTGTGCATATTGACGGGGGCTTACCTGCCCCCCCAATATTGAATAACTTGCACCAGTCATGCAAGTTGGTCCCCCTGCTGGAGGGGAAAATGTCTTTCTTTTTTCTAACTTCTCTGACTTATCTATACCCTTCATGAATGGGTATTCTATCAAAAGTAACAGAAATTCTGAAAAGATTATATCTCTTTCCGTACTCTGGTTTCTCTTTAGATTGTATAATTTTTTTTCTTTCCCTCTTCCTACTGAGAAATCTTATCAAAATTGAACTGGCAACGCTCCCTTGGGGAACGGCCTACCCATTTCAATTTGTCAGGCGCCCGCCCTCACTGCTTTTGGGAGGCAGCTGAAAACCTCTCTAACATTTAATGGAATATGATTTTATTGCTGATTTTCACTGCCACTGCTGCAATAAAAATCTCTTTTATTATTTAGGGGGGCTTTTATCCGGTTTTAAATTTTTATCACTTTATTGTTTTAATATGTCCTCAGCTACCTCCAGAGTCTCTGACTGAGGGACATCAAAAAAAAGTAGTTTAATAAGGAATAGTAACTGAGAAACATGGGCATTCGACTTGATAACATTGTGACCTAAAGGCCTCCAACTGGATAAAACTTAAAATAGTAAGTTTGTTACTTCCCCAATCCTGGGTATCTTTTCCTACTTATTTTTCTTTTGATATCTATTTATTTAAGCAACAGCATATATTTTGATAACATACAACAATGAAGTATCAAAGAAAAGACACTGAATGGAAATGAAGATGAAACATACACATATACAAAATACGAATTTGGGTCGTGTTGTTCACAATCCCTGGAAATATATTAATGATATTATTGGTGTTGGGGGCTAGTAACATTAAAAAAAAAGTTGTATTTATAAATATCAGGATATTGTTCTCAAGGTCTTATGACATTGTCAGTTGAAGTTAAAAAGTTTTTAAGAATTCCAAATAGTAGCATTTTTCACAGGAGGCATTTGAAAATTGTTATAATCATTGATATATATATTTTGCCATATAACTGAAAATGAATCTTGCTTTGATTGCCCTCTAGTACACCATAATTTTTGAGCAAAAATTTCAGCAGTAGTTGAACCGGATTTAACCATACCAGAAATACTGATTCACTGTACCACACTGAATGCTACTGCCAAGCTTCTGTGAAACTGGAGGGAATTTTATTCAAACTGCAATATGCTTCTCTTTATTGTTAAGCTGCAAAGCTAGGAAATAATCCACTTGCATGCATTAACAGATCCATGGGACACAGGACAAATATAAGAACCTCTAGGATTATCTGAAGGTTAGTTCAAATGAACATGGTCTGCCTCAAATTCCCACAGCAAATGTAACTTGAAACACAGCTCCCCCCTTACACATCAAGGTGAGATTTGGGACGTGCTAACAGATACATAAGGGTGTGCGACCAAAATATCAACAGAAATGCAGGCTAACAGCATAACCCTAAAGATGTCTGCTCAAAAGCAAGTAACAAGGAGTTCAGTGGGGCCTACTCCTAGGTAGGTGGGTATGTGATTGAAACCTTAGACTTGTTTATATAGGGGGAAGTGGAGCAGACTGATACAGGAAAAATCAATCTCATATGTTATGTAACAAAAAAGAGTCAAATAATAAAAATTTTGGCTTGATGCATGGCATAACTAATCAATATTATAACAGCAATCAAAAGAACCAATAAAGTTAGAAGATAATGAGAATATAATGACTTCAGTAAAAAATGGGTTTTGTATCATTCTGCCCCACCTATGGGGCACTTTGATACAGTGGATGGGGCACTTTGATACAAAGAGTAAATTGCATGAGAATGGTAATTATTAGCAAAAAATTAATGAAAAAACAATTTTTATTGTGAGAGATCATAATCAGCCTTACAATTTGTTACTTAGAATCTAAATTACGTATCAAAACTAACAGTGTTTCACACATATCATAGTCTTTATGGCAGGCTTTCTTAACAAAACATCAAAACTTATATTAATCTTTCCTCAAACACCTATCCATTTTAAAAAAAACTTTGGAAAAACTTTAAAAGTATAAGAACTCACATTAGGTAGTCAAAAAACAGTAATTTAAACAAAACGCTTATAAAAAATAAGATAATTACTTAATGTTTAGCTTCTATTGCACATTATATCCACTTAAATCAACAGAAGAAGTATAAAGAGATGATGTTTGAGATGTGCCCTTTGGGAAATTTGGTTTTGGCAACAGCAAAACAACATCCTTGCCTTATCTTCTACAATGGGGAAGACAAACATACAAGATCCTGGTTTTTTCCTGAGATATGACACTTGATATTCAGTCATATTATATTTAGAAATGACTTTGGCCATGTAGTAAACAACAGTTTTTTTTCTTTTCAGATTTAATGAGTTTAGAGATTTCATGCAAACTTGTATATTGGGGCACTATTGTACACTAGCGGGGCACTTTTATATGTATCAATGTGCCTCATGTCTTAGTGTATCAAAGTGCCCCAACGGACATTTTCAAAAAAACTAACAATTATTAATAAAACCAGTGAACTTATTTAAAAATCACGTGTAATCCTGATTACTGAGTGGAATAACTTGCCTTTGGTATTTTTAAATCTTAACTAAACGACGTAAAACAGTGTTGGAACACTTTTACATTTCACGTAATTTTTTAGTTAGCCGTGCTAAAAACACACCTACTCTCGTCAAACGCCAATGGCTAACTGGCGGGCAGCGCAGTCGCAACTGTTGTACTCACACGTGTATAGACACGTTTTAGTGATGTCGCGACACAAATAACATTTCCTGATATTGAAATATTGTTGGTGTATCAATGTGCCCCGGCTCCCCCCACCTGGTGAAAAGGAGCCCTACATTAATTTTGTGCATTTCTCAGATTGTCATTTTTATTTCCCATACTTCCTCTCAAAACAAGAGCACAGGGTGGCTAATAACATAAAACAACGCATCAAAACACCAAATAAATACTCATCAATAACAACAGCAGCAGATAATACTGTCACAACACCAGTCATGCAAGTTTTCAAATTGTGTTGTTGAGCTGGAGTGGGGACAACCTGATTTCACCCGGAAGTTCCACGGGTAAGGTGCCAACACCAAGAATGCCCTGTCGTGTGCAACAAACCTCACCGCCACCACCAATGGAACCACAAGCAGGGCCTCTCCTGTTGACTGCATTAACAGTACAGCTTGGAAGGTATTTTAATTCTTGGATGAATTAAGAGTTCCATGAAGAAAGATTTTCTAATGAATCCAGTTCTTATTTCCCCCTTTGACTAAAACCTTGCTGAAGAATTGTATCCCCAAGGGGATACAAAATGGGTGTCAATCACTCTACATTCTGGCTTGTGTACTTCTTCAGGTCTGATGGTTCTTTGTGCTTGAAACACCGGGCTCTGGGCCAGCTCCTCACTCTGTGAGATACACTTAAAGCTCTCTGGAGAGATGTCGGCCCTCGGGAGGAATAACAGAGGCTCTGTGATACTTCAGCCTTGTCACAAGTTCAGCTTTGCCAGTATTTCTCTCGCCCTGACAGTTAACACAGCCAGCCAGGCAAGCAAGCTTGTGCTTTCCTTCCTTCCTACACATGTGGGACTGGATAAGGATGAAACAAGCGTGAACAATAAAATTTTGTCACAAGATCCACATCAAATGGAAAAAACCCTAAAATAACTGGATTCAAATGCCTTTTTGGCACAGCCCACGTATTGTGACTGTGCTTTCTGGATGTTACTCATGTGGATCACTTCACATTCAAATCCACAATGTAAGACATGGGGTCTCTGCATGGATTCCCCTTGCCTTGGCAACCCATTGGATGGATATGCTAATTAGCAAACGAATGCCAGTTTACTAGCTTGTCTTTCCCCTCCTGCTCTGTTCAAAAAGCTGCCCATCTTTTATTGGCTTGAACACAGCAGGGACATTCTTTTCCTTAAAGTTATTTGTGGGGTTTTTTAAATAGAATAATTAATCAACTGTTTAAAAGTTTAAAAAACTCCAACAGGTCCTTCCAATCTCAGTCAAACAGAGCTCAACTTAGGAATCGCCCCACACTTCTGCTTATCCTAGAAAACAAAGGCCCAAGTGGTTTTCTGCTTGTCCCCCGCTTTCTAGGCATGGGTCTGAGAGGTTGTGCCTTTGTGCTGCTTCTTCCCCCTAGAAAACCAGCTCTTTGGTGCTAAACTGGAACAAACAGCAATCCGCAGAAAACCCAATTGCCCATTGTTCTGATTCAGCGCTAAAGCACGGGTTTTCCTGGGGGAAAGTGGAGGGTCGAACAGAGGTGGGGATAAGCCCATAGTCAGCATCTGCTACAAATGGGGTGAGGAGAAAGATAACAGTTCCTTCCTCCCGAGTCTGACATTTGGCTAATCCTAAAATGCGGTAAGAAACTGAGGACCTAATTTTACACAGCCTAATTTCATGTGGGGAAAATGGGAGGGGAAATCTGACAAAGTAAGGAGCAATGGAAAGTGAAGAAGTGAAAAAAACCCTGTCAGAAATGAGCCTGGATCTCTAGCAAGGGAGAGATCTCTCTCAGTTCCTCAGCAGGCCACTAGACAGGCAGGCAGATGGGCATGGGAGAGAAAAGGAGATGGCAGGAAGTGAGTGGCGAAGGTGGGTGGCTGTCCACTTTTAGCTTTGGCTCCTCCTACCACTGGGTTCAGGTCCACCCAGCGCTGATGTGTGGCCCCTGACAAATTGCTGAAAGGAAGTGTGGCCCTTGCAGAGAAAAGTTCTGCACCCTGCCCTAAGAGAAAGCTATAGGCATATAAAAAAACACATTGAGTGCCCCTATATTTTCTATTTTCTGGGGTAAAAGCAGCTGGGGGGTAGGGTGGGAGGTTCGATTGAAATATTGTGTGAAGGGAAAGAGTTAAGAAGCCCTTCTCCTCATGCACTGGTGTTCCACTTCAGGCTACAGCCTCTATTCTTCAGGTGATGGTGGGGAGGGGGGCAGCAGCGAGAAGAGTTGAAATCAAGAAAATATTTAATAAAAATACATTTTTTTAAAAAAAGAAATACCATGGGTCCCTTCACAATGAACATCACAGAGCTTGAAGCGAACATTTGCAAACTGTCTAAGTTGTAGTACTTACAGTAATATAATTTGGATTTTTTATCTGCCAGCAAGGGATTGCTAGCATAGAAAACCCCTGTGATCGTAAACACTGTTTCTACTATGCTGTGTGTTTGACATTGCACAGATGTGTGTTTCTTAACCCTAAAGAGCCAACATTCCCAGCCTTTCCCTCTTCTTTTCCTACTGCTGCTAAGCGAGAGCAGGATGTAAATGTGTGCACTAAGAGGAGAGGGAGAGGGGGGAGAGAGAGAGAGAGAGAGAGAGAGAGAGAGAGAGAGAGAGAGAGAACTGTCAGAGGGTGCCACTAGTGTGTTGTGGAAGAATATGCCATTCAGGTACCCAGTTTCTTGGTCTGAAGGTTGCAGAAAACTTATCTTTACACAGCCAGTATTTACACAGAACTTACCCATGTAAATGTATTCCGGAGAGGTCTTGTCAGTCGCTAAATCTCTTAATACGTTTCCAAACCGCAGCCATAGCCCAAATGCGACGACAGCTGAGCCTGCCAACTGGAAAAGCAAAACGAAATTCAAAAGGTTAATAGCTAAAGGAAGGGTTGGTGAGCACAGAAAATCTGCAAACAACTTCTTATTTCTCCTTGGAAACTCCCAGAGCAGATGAGTCCAAATTCACATGCTACACTACAGTATAAAGATTGCTATTGGCACTTACACACATTTGTCTCTGTCCAAAACTATTAACATTCCTGTGCTAACAAGGATGAATACAGACATTTTGATGTATAACCTCAGAAATGCTCTCTGGTTTGTTTGCTTTTTTTCAATTAGAATCTAAACTTTTCTCATTAACTGAACTCAGGGGAAACTAGTTGTGTGTGTTTATGGCAGAAGCTAGCTGTGAACAATACCGATTGGTTTAAAACTGGTGACATCCCTAGCCCACTCCCTCCTTATTCCTAAAGCAGCATTCAAACATGTAAAAATGATTCTATGATTTGTTTTTGGTTTTTTTAAAAAAACAACACAGGGGAAAGTACATTTAATTCAATAAATGTATCCACAGTGCTTTAAAAATAAATAAATTGAACAACCCAGCTGAAGCATGGCACAGGAAGGGCAAGGCAGACAAATAAATCAGTGTTGTTGGCCAGTATGCCTGTTAAATTTGCCACCTTAGAAGCAGGAATCCAGGCATGAGATGTCAAAGTAAGAATTGTGGTAAGTTCTGATTTGCATGCATATATGTTTGTACACATCCCTAGGCTACACATAGAAAATAAGCTGACAGTTCCTTTACATGCACTCATATTTTGACATCCATTTAGTGAGGAGTTGCATTTTCTCTGGCCATGGAACATGAGATGATTGTCTCTCTGCATGATGATTGTAAGCTGTTTCCAAAATGTTTAAATCATTTTTTAACTTCTCTTTTTAACTTTAAAGAGAAGTTAAAAAATGATTTAAACATTTTGGAAACAGCTTACAAGTTAAAAAGAGAGGAGTCGTTATCTATGCTAAAGAGAGTCTATCACCGAAATTTGTCTTTAAAGATGAACAAGGAAGAATTGTTGCAATCGAGATTCAATCACAAGGAGAGAAATTTTTGATTGTAGGAGTTTATGCACCAAATGAGGGGAAGTCTGAATTTTTAAAGAAATTGCATGAGACATTGTTGGACTATATGGACTATAATATCATTATGATGGGAGATATGAATGGAGTGGTATCCACAAATATGGATAAGTCGCAGAGACAGGTGGTAACTAAAGATGGCAGACTACCAAAAACCTTTTTTGAACTGACTGACAATATGGACTTGATTGACATCTGGAGAACTAAGAACCCCCTTGGAAGAGAGGGAACATTCTTCTCTGAAGCCAATATGACTTGGACAAGAATTGACCAAATATGGATAACTAGAGGACTGGCACCTAAGACTCGAAAAGTGGAAATTTGCCCAAAAACTTGCTCCGACCATAACGCGGTGAAGATGGAGATGAAATTAACACCAACTGGTTCCTTCAGATGGAGGATGAATGACACCTTATTCAGAGATCAAGAGGTTATTAAGAAGGCCCAAAAAACCTTGAGAGACTATTTTGAGATAAATTTGAATACTACGGTTGAAAAAAGAACAATCTGGGACGCAAGCAAAGCGGTTATGAGAGGGTTTCTGATTCAACAGAATGCAATAAAGAAAAGAACTCAAAATGAGAAAAAAGATAAAATTTTGGGGAAAATAAATGAGCGAGAGAAGAAACTAAGAGCGAAACCAAAATCGCAAGAGATTCTGAGAGAAATTAAGTTATATCAAGTACAATATATGAAAATGATAAATTAGGAAGTGGAATGGAAAATTAAGCAGATGAGACAAAAGACATTTGAATCGGCTAACAAATGTGGGAAACTGCTAGCTTGGCAGATGAAGAAAAGACAAAAATTAAACACTATTACAAACTTGGAAGTAGATGGAAAGAACATCCAGAATCCATTGGAAATCAGAAAGTGTTTCCAGAGGTATTTTAAACAACTATATACACAAGGGCCACAGAAAGAGACTGACTTAGACCAATTTTTAAGAACAAATGGACTACAAAAAATCTCTCAAGAAAACGGGATAATGTTGAGTCACAAAATTACAGAACAGGAGGTGGAAGGTGCCATTCAGAAGATGCAGTTGGGTAAATATCCAGGGCCAGATGGTTTAACCTCCAAATACTACAGATCTTTGAAAGATTGGTTAATTCGGCCACTAAAGGAGGTTTGCAATGAAATTTTAGAGGGGAAAAAGGCACCGGAGTCGTGGCAGGAAGCCTACATTACACTTATACCGAAAACTGAGTCTGAAAAGACGCAACTTAAGAACTACCGCCCTATATCCCTGCTCAATGTGGATTACAAAATATTTGCTGACATTTTGGCTAATAGGTTAAAAAAAGTATTAGGGGAAGAAATTCATAAGGACCAAGCTGGCTTTCTTCCAGGTAGAGACTTGTCAGACAATACGAGGAATATAATTAATATCTTGGAGAAGTTGCAAGTGAACATAAATACCAAAGCAGTTTTAATTTTTATAGATGCGGAGAAAGCCTTTGACAATATTTCTTGGAGTTTTATGAAGAAGAATCTTCAGGGGATGGGGGTGGGCCAAGGGTTTGAAAATGGTATAAGTGCAATTTATTCAGAACAAAAGGCTAAACTAATTGCCAATAATGTGGTAACAGAGGAATTTAAGATAGAGAAAGGTACACGACAAGGTTGCCCAATCTCCCCATTGCTTTTTATCTCAGTCCTGGAGGTTTTGTTAAATATGATTAGAAGGGACCGTTTGATCAAAGGTGTCCAGGTCGGAGCTAAACAATACAAATTGAAGGCCTTTGCAGATGACTTAGTTTTGACGTTACAGGAGCCAGAATCTAGTACGAAAAGAGTATTAGAACTGATTCAAGAATTTGGTCATGTGGCAGGTTTTAAATTGAATAAGTCAAAAACTAAAGTTCTTGAGAAAAACTTAACACCGATTGAGAAAGAGAGGTTTCAGAAGGAGACTGGTTTAACATTAGCCAAGAAAGTAAAATACTTGGGGGTTAATATGACTGCTAAGAACTTAAACTTATTTAAAGATAACTATGAAAAATGTTGGACAGAAGGGAAAAAAGATTTAGAAATATGGTCAAATTTGAAGCTTTCCTTGTTGGGCCGAATTGCAGCTATAAAGATGAATGTATTGCCAAAAATGTTATTTCTGTTTCAATCATTGCAAATTTTGGACAAGATGGACTGTTTCAAGAAGTGGCAGAGAGACATTTCTAGATTTGTCTGGCAGGGCAAGAAGCCCAGAATAAAGTTTAAAATATTAACTGACGCAAAGGAAAGAGGTGGATTTGCCCTGCCAGACCTCAAACTGTACTATGAATCAGCAGCTTTCTGCTGGTTGAAAGACTGGCTACTTCTTGAGAACACAGACATTTTGGATTTAGAAGGTTTCAATAATGTTTTTGGGTGGCATGCATATTTGTGGTATGACAAGGTTAAAGCACATAAGGCATTCAAAAACCATATTGTCGATGAGTTTATTTTGCCTAAACCGAGATGGAAGGAAGTCAATTGAGTGATGTTATGTTGGTTTGTCTGTTTTATGTTTATAGGCGTTGTTTGTTGTTGTTGTTTGTTTATTTGTTTGCTTTTTTTTTCTTTTCAGTCTTTTTTCTTTTTTGTATTGTTTGATGTCGTTTCCAAAATATCAATAAAAAGATTAGTAAAAAAACAAAACAAAAAAAAACCATATTGTCAGGAAAGCATTGTTCAATGTCTGGATAAGATACAAAGACTTATTGGAAAATAAAACCCCAAGGTGGCTGTCACCAATGGAAGCGAAGGCTCAGAAAAAGCTCAATATGGAGGCCAAATGGCCGAAATATTGGGAAATATTGGAACAAGAAGGAGACAAATTGAAATTGCAGAGTTTTGAGAAATTAAAAGATAAAGTGCGAGATTGGCTTCATTATTATCAAATAAGAGAGGCCTATAATTTGGACAAAAAAATTGGCTTTCAGGTGGGAAAATCAAAACTGGAAACAGAACTGTTAGATCCCAAAACTAAGATACTTTCAAGAATGTATAACTTGCTGTTAAAATGGAATACGCAGGATGAAACGGTTAAATCTGCTATGATTAAATGGGCACAGGATATCGGTCATAACATTATGTTTGCTGACTGGGAACAGTTGTGGACCACAGGTATGAAATTTACGGCATGTAATGCCTTAAGAGAGAATATTATGAAAATGATATACAGGTGGTACATGACCCCAGTCAAGCTTGCAAAAATATATCATTTGCCTGATAATAAATGTTGGAAATGTAAAGAAACTGAAGGTACATTCTTTCACCTTTGGTGGACGTGCCCAAGAATTAAGGCTTTCTGGGAAATGATCTATAATGAAATGAAAAAGGTATTTAAATATACCTTCCTGAAGAAACCAGAGGCCTTCCTTCTGGGCGTTGTCGGCCAATTGGTGCCAAAGAAGGACAGAACTTTCTTTATGTATGCAACAACAGCAGCAAGAATACTTATTCCGAAGTATTGGAAGACACAAGATCTACCCACCCTGGAAGAGTGGCAGATGAGAATGATAGACTATATGGAATTGGCGGAAATGACTGGCAGAATCCGAGACTTGGGAGAAGAGGTGGTGGAGGAAGACTGGAAGAAATTTAAAGACTACCTTCAGAAATATTGTAAAATTAATGAATGTTAAAATTATGTTCGGATTGGCAATAAGTTGTATTCAGCAACAAAAGTTAAGAAGAATATGCAAAAATGAATGGTTAAATGGATGAAAAGATAGAGTCATAATATGTTAAGATATAGAGTCAAGATAAATGAAAGAGTCTAAGGTTTTGCTGAATTGATTATGTAAATGGGAATGCAAGAAGGGGAGGTGTGAGGAGGTCAAGGAAATAAGCAAATGAGCTTTGAAATACCAAAAATTGGATTTGTTCCTTTGTATTTTCCTTTTTTTTTCTTCTTTATGTATTTCTGAATTCTTGGTTTTCTTGGTTTTCTTTTACTCTGTAACACTTTGTTTTTTGTAAAACTCTAATAAATATCTTTATAAAAAAAACAACAAAATGTTTAAATCAGCCCGTTGCTTTATAAATATCCCATTCATGTTGTTTCAAGAAAAGCTCTTTTTCCTTGGGCAAGGAACCAAAAGTTAAGTCACCTCATCTTGAACTAAGTGATGTTACCAAACACTTAACTGCTCTAGTCCATCACTAGAATGGCAGACCCACAAACACATTACCTAAAAGGCAGGTACTAACCCTGGCGTGCTCTGGTCCATGGGGTCATGAAGAGTCGGACACGACTAAACGACTAAACAACAACAAAAATAGAATATAGCTTATTTCAGGCCAGATAATTCAGGATGGTTTCCCTAACTATGGAGGCGATGGCTTCCCTTCAATCCAGAGTTTTGGTGTCAGCTGGCCAGTCAGTTGTCAATCGCTCCTTTAAGAGGGAGAAAATGTCTAACGAAACATACAGTGTGGAGGGAAGGCAATCTCTTTGCTAGGGAAGTTCAAGTCCTCAAACAATCACAAAGTCAAAAGGGAGAGAGAGAGAGAGAGAGAGAGAGAAAGAAAGAGTATGCCTCATTTAACCAAGCTGAAGGGAGAGGAGGCCAGGGTGCAGGCTGAGGAAGCAACCCTGTTTTCCTTCATGGAAGAGAGAGACAATAGCCAGCACTTTTGCAAGGCCACACAACACAGAGCTTTGTGTTGCTGTGTGATTTGCAGCTGCAGCTGAGGGACACCCGCCTCACAACTCTGTACTCATTTGCACTGTAGTATAGTTGAACCTCATTCGTGTGAGGGAAGGGTGTCATCTTCTGGCGGCCTCTTTTTTCAGCAGAAGCATAGTTCTGTAGTAGTTACAAGAACCGTCTTTGGTTGGAGGCTATTCTGAGCCACAGCAAAGATACACAAAGATACACAAAATGGAGGTGCCCTCCTTCTCTACAAAAATGAATACCCAACAGACAACTGTTGTGACTGAGCCACATATTTCTGAATCAGATGTAGTCTTGTTGGCCTGTCTGGGCAGAGCTCTGCTTTTGAGGACTTATCCTTTCTGCTGCCTCAAGGCAAGACTTCTACTATGCCCCTATGATGCTACAGATTACTGAACTCCCCAAAACAGTCTGAATAAAATCCCAGTTCACTTGCGTATATAGGAACAGTGGGTGGTATTCAACTAAGTTTTCCTTAGAGTAGACCCACTGAAATTAATCACCCTAAGTCATGTTTGTTAATTTTGATGGGCGGGATTAACCTAAACAGTCCAATCAGTGGAAGCCCTGCACAAGGACTTCTGCTTGAGCAACAGGGTTACCCCCTCCCTCTGCACCCCCCATTCCCTCAAAAATGGGGTGGGTTGGGAGAACCCCTGGAACAGCACAAGAGGGACAGAGGGGGGACCGCTCCATCTGGCAAGCTGCAATGCTTGTGAAAATGGAACAACTGCAAGAGAGTGGCATTGAATACCACCCATCTGGTTTGTTCCGAATGCCACCCAGAATATCTTGGTTGCAAACCTGAGTTCTCTCAAAACACTATTATTTGTAACACTCCACTAATATTCTTTCTAACAATGTGCCAGTGTTTGTCACACTGCACTAAGGTCCTTTCAAACTCTACACTGAGACACTGCTCTACTGTATTGTAAAAGAGCCAGTGACACCCCAAAGGTGCAAGTTATGCTATCTTTCAGGGAACCCTCGCCATGGAAAGCTGCAGACGAGATGCTGTCAATATGTTGCTTTCAAGCTCTGCCTTTGCCAAACCTCTGAAAAGGTCCTCAGACTTCACAGGGAGAATGAGTGGCTTATTCAGAGTGTGTGAGCTGCCTTTCACTTAACTACTCCACCAACAAAGGCCCACACAGGAGCCTAGCAAGACAAACACAAGCAGTCCCTTTAAGTGGGGCTGGCTGTCAAAACCCATCACTGAGATGCAGCTCCATCAGTCACAACGGATCCCTTCTCCCGCTTTCAGCAAGGCCCTTTCCTTCCAAGAACGCTCAGGCGGAAGGGGACTCTTTGCTCAAAGATTCAGGTCAATACAATCAAACTGAGACCATCCAAAAATAGTTAGAAAGCTGAAAAGGCATCTTCATTTCCCAGGCATTCATACATTCCAATTGTCCCTAGTTACCATGGGCAGTAGGTACTATTTTCTGGGACCTGTCTGTCCTTGGTAAAAACACTATTTTCATTGTGGTGATAGTTTGTCTTTTTGTGAGATGCTGGGAACACTTTTAAACTGCTTGCCCACATGTTTGCTAAAATTCTTAAGGATGCCCCGCATCCCTTCGAATCCTCTCCTTATTGAACAACCCAAACAGTTAGTAAATATTGCTGAACATGTTGCAGATATTAAACACACACACATCCCAAAACAGTCTGATCTGAGGTAAGGCTGAAAATTTGGTTAAACACAAGTGAAACCTGTAGCAAAATTTTATAGAGTGGAATGCTGCTGTCCAGGATTCCAGTCACTCGATTCCATTCTCCTTGCCCCCTTTTCCCTCTCTGCTCCCACACACTCAGTGTGCTGCAGCCATTGAGCATGCACAGTCCACATTGGTCAGGTCCCCCTACCCTTAATCTCCCCTCTAAATATTTGTTCTACTTGGTAAACTTGGAGTTCCCCCAGGTCTGCCCATACCTCCCTCTTGTCTGTGGGTGGTGCCATTTTGAGCAATGGAACTTCCAGACTGAAGACCAGAAATAGAGGGAATGAGTCTGAAGCTCAAAAAAGGAAAAAGAAGAAAAAAGAAAACAGTTGTGGTCAGTTTATGAACACATCCTGTTTCAGCAGCAGCAGCAATCGCAGAGTAAATGAGTCAGAAAAGGAGGCATGTTTGTGTTTGTGTGCTCCCCTCGCCCACCTTTTAGGCAGTGGTCCTCAGTGTGAGAATCATCTTCATATGCACAAATAAGCATCTGCTGTATCTGTGAAAAACTGGACAGTACTGTATGTGAATGGGCAGACCAAATTTCAGTTACAGGAAATGCAGCCACCTAGTCTGAGGAAGATGGAGAAAGCTCTTGCTCCTTCCCAGAAACCACATAGAAAGGTAAAACAGAGGACTGGAAAGGAGGTTAACCGAAGCTTATTGGTGTTTTGTAAAATTTGCATTTCTTTGCAAATATACAGGCTGAGCATAAGTAGAGGCCCAGCTGAAACATCAGACTACCAAAAACTATTGCTCCATGTCATATTACAAGAGACCAACAGCCAGTATATCAAACTGCTGTTCACTTTCAAAGCACAAGTCCAGCTCTCCGTTGCCGGCAGGTGGGCAGGTAGCTATTTATTTGCATTTATTAAAAGCATGTCTACACTACCTTTCATTTATAAGAAATACCAAGGCAGTGTACTGAACACCTGCCGCAATGAACTGAAATATCTTTTTTTTAAAAAGGGGGGGGGGAGATGTGAGGCCACACAGTGCTGTTGACACAGCAGGTACACACTCTTGCAGTACTTGCATTCAGTACAGCCCCTTCACACACCAGATAAACATGCAGAGAGTAGAGAGCTAGGCAAGGGCCATAATGGCTCTGAAAGAATTGGTCCAAAAGTATGGCAACAACAGAAGTGGCTCTGTGCCTCAACTGTCTGTTAGAAAGACAAAAAGCAAGAGGTGTGTGAGAGCTAGAAGCAGGCTGGGCAGCTGAGAGGCAGAGCTGTGCCTGATTTCTGCTGGGATCCAAAGCTGTGGCTATGGGAGAAGCAAGACCTGCTGGGGTGTTAATGCTGCAAGCCCCTCCATCTTATTGTATATATGCGTAAATAAACTGTATATCATAAAGACACCACAGTCTCCACCGTCCCTCATTCCAAGGAAACCGGACCTTGGGTAAACACCTGGAACCCCTGGAATCTCACACTGTTCGGAGATTGGGATGACGTGCAACAGTATACACTGACTGGCTGTGGCTCCCTAGGCTTTTAGAAAGGGGATTTCCCCCTGTCTACTGGCAAATGCTGTAAACTGAACCCAGGACCTTTCACATGTAAAGCAGATGCTGCTGCTACTATTACTATTACTATCATTAGAATTTATATACCGCCGTATACCCTGGGGTCTCAGGGCGATTCACAGAATAAAATCAAGATGTAAAACCACAAAATATCTAATAAAAACAACAACTGCCCCCCCCAAAACACATTTTAAAAGGGCATAGGATGTAAATCGGATCAACCAAAGGACTGGTTAAAAAGGAATGTTTTTGCCTGGCACCTAAAGGTGTATAATAAAGGCGCCAGGCGAACTTCCCTGGAGAGAGCATTCCACAGATGGGGAGCCACTGCAGAGAAGGCCCGTTCTCATGTTGCCACCCCCTGGACCTCTCAAACCCCTCTTACCACTGACCCATGGCCCTTTGCTAAATGATCACATTGTACTGCTTCTTTCTCCGCTCCCTATGTATGGGATAAATATTCAGGAGAGATCTGGAACATTTACTTTTAACAGTGCAGCAGTACTTCTTTTACCTTTGCCGGTAACCTAATTTGCCACACCCACTATTGCATCTTTGCCACGGGTGGATTTCCCATTCCAAGGAATATATACAAAACTATTAGCAGAAGTAAGGGGTTGCAATAAAATACGATGCAGCACTCTGCGTAGGATAAGCCTTAATACCTCCTGGCTTTTTTTGAACAATAATCTACCCAAGCTAACAAACAGTGTGGTTCCAGGAAGCGACTTGCTTAAAGCAGACAGAAATTGCCAATGGCAAAGAAATCCCTTTACATCATCACAGATCCAAATGGAAATAAACACCCCCCTTGGCCCTTTCACCTAACAGCGCACTCCCAGAGAGACTGGGTTGTTGGCAGGGAGCCAGGCTCTGCTGCCAAGAGCAATTTCGAGGACCCTGCTGGGCGGTTCTGCAGCTCTGCAAAGCAGAGACCTGTGTGCGCAGCAGGCATGAGAGGGGGGCAGCTGGGAGCAGTCGAGCCCTAAAGACTAAGCTGTTTAGAAGGAAGCGGTGCCTTACGATGGTGGAAAATATGAGTTCTCTTTGTGCTTCCATTGCGTGGCGAGTCCCCTCCCCCAAGAGAAATGAAGACATGGGACACATTATTTAAGGTTAATGGGCATAAAAAGGCCACAACTTTATTGATTACAGGAATTGGAAGGTATTGGCCTTAGGCATTGGCTCCTATCGACTACCCGGCATGGAGACCGGGAAGGGTTATCTACCAGCCGTGGGAGTCCTGTTGAAGTACGCCAACTAGGATCCCACAGGTGTCACCGCTCGGGGGCGTGCTGGGGGCCCTCACCTCCCTAGGTTTCGGACAGGGCAACGCCCCCCGGAGTCCTCTACCAGACTACCCTTTTCATTGGGGGAAGGTGATGGCGCTTCTTTCCCCCTTCATTTGCATAACAATTCCCCCTGCCAATGCCTAACCGCCAATACCAAAGGAGTTGTGACGTTTGCTACGAGGTAGGCGAAAAAACCAAAAGGCTGGAAGTGCGCCAAGTTGGAAAAATTCCTACCAGGCCCCTTGTGGCGACCAACCGGAGTCCACAGCAAGGTCAGAGCTAGCTAAGCCTAAAGGGTGGGTGGGATGGGAAAACCGGGCAGCTGGAACGGGGCAAAGAGGGCGGTCCCCGGGCGTGCCGGCCTTAAAAGGGCTAGGCCATGCCTCCCCTGGCCACCGATTGGTGGGCTGGGTCGCAGACACGCCCAGGGATTCCCTCTTCTCGTGGGGGCTAAAACCAGCCCCCGCGTGTGTGGGAGGGGGTGGCCCGCAACCCCCCCTCCTCTCGAGCTCGGAAGGGGCTATAGATGATAGAGAGGGAGAAGTTGATCCCATGCCCTTCAGCTACAATGGAGGAATGCAGGGGCACTTTAGGCAGAGAAACAAACTGCCCCTCTATCCTAATAGAATCTTTCTCGGTGTAAGCTCATCCTAGCCAAAACTAACAACTAATAGTTAGGATGGATGGCGGCTAACAGATTGAGGTTGAATCCTGACAAGACAGAAGTACAGTTTTTGAGGGACAGGGCAGCTGTTTATCAGCTCCATCTGGTACTCAGGCTGAGACCCTACCTGCCCGCAGACTGTCTCGCCAGAGTGGTGCATGTCATCTCTCGCTTGGACTACTGCAATGTGCTCTGTGTGGGGCTACCTTTGAAGCTGACCCGGAAACTACAACTAATCCAGCGCTGAGGGCCTTCTGGCGATTGACTTGCTGCGAGAAGCCAAGTTACAGGGAACCAGGCACAGGGTCTTCTCGGTAGTGGCACCCACCCTGTGGAACGCCCTCCCACCAGATGTCAAAGAGAAAAATAACTACCAAACTTTTAGAAGACATCTGAAGGCAGCCCTGTTTAGGGAAGCTTTTAATGTTTAATAAGTTATTGTATTTTAGTGTTTTGTTGGAAGCCGCCCAGAGTGGCTGGGGAAACCCAGCAAGATGGGCAGATATAAATAATAAATTTATTATTATTATTATTATTATTATTATTATTATTATTATTATAGAGAAAGAAAAATATGCCAGGGCATACACAGGGATAAGCATATTTACAAAATATTACTTTGTTTTTAACGCTCAGTTGATGATTTCACTTCAGGACTATCTCAGGTGTGAGGAAAAGACACATTTGATCAATCAGTCAAATTAGGTCAATTCATAATTTAGATCAAGGTGAGTGGATACAGACCCCACAGCATTTTGTAATGATAATAACATCCAGCATTTATATAGAGCTTTAGAGCGCTTCACACGCACCAGGAATCTTTACGACAGCCCTGTAATTTGGCCCAGAAGTATTGCTATGCTTATAACTGCAGATGGGCAGCCGAGGCTGAGAGAGACGGCTACTGAATGAGTTCATGGCTGAACTGAACTTCAGGTGGAGAGGGCATGGCAGTTATCGCCATGGTAGGAGGAAGAAATAGCAGGTATCAGATACCCTCCATTGGTTTTTGTGGCAGGCATAGGCTAGTCACACAGCAGTTACTTCAACTGCAGACTTGTTGTACAGCCTTCACACTGGAGGTTTCTCCAGTGTCTGGTACATTTGTGTTGCCAGCAGGGAGACCAGTCTATATGGGAGGCATGCAGAACCTCCAGCTGGCAGGCGCAATTTGGCTCTGCAGGAATCCTAATTTGGCCTGTAAGGCCATTTCCCTCAAGCCGCGGCACCCGCTCGCCCAACACAAAGGATTAATTTTTTTTAAAGCAGCGTCAGTGGTGAAACCTACGGCTCTGATTTGGCCAAACTACAGCATGTATCATGGAAGATCAACAAACATTTCAACTGATCAAGGTGATAATGTCAGGAAACAAACAAACAAACAAACAAACAAAAAACCCCAGAAGCCCTCCAACAAAAACATCAACATCTTCACATGGCTAAATCACTCCTACCGCTGACTGATAAAACACCCACAAATCCTCAGATGCAATGCGCCTCAGACACTTCATTACATGTGTTCCACTGTGCCACACAATAGGTACAAACAAACAAACAAATAAATAAATAAATGATAAATAAATAAATAATTAAATAAATAAAGCAAGCAAGCAAGCAACCTGCTATTGACAAAACAACCCAAAGATCTGATTCAGAATAGCTTCTCTTGAAGTTAGATGCCCACATGGTTTCCTGTTTGGCAAAAACTACTCAGTTAAAGCAATACCTGAAGTAAACCAGTTTCCTTCACCATTTACTTTACTCATCTTTCTTTTTAAAAAAAGGGGAAAAAGAAAGATCAGATCTCACCAGGCTTCCAACCTGAAAGATCACCCTTCTGCATTCTCTCTTGCTGTTTACTGTGCAGCCAGGGAGCAAGGAGCCATCAATGTAGCAAGCTGGAGCTACTTAAAACCTCCATCTCTGTGGAGTTTGACTCCTGTTGCACCTCTCTGTCTGCTGTCTGCTGTTCAAATGAATGGCTGGGGCACACTAAGCAGGTGCAGGTGGAATAGAGAATGAAACTGGACAGGAACAGGAGGGACTCATTTTCATGCACTGACTCTGAGGGGTAGGCAAAGGGCAGGGCCACCCTGGGAGAGAATAAAGGGGGAGTGGAGCCGCATAAGATGCACAATTCAGACCCCTCCTGTTGATGCATAGAGGGCTTTTAAGGTTACCACGCACAACTCCACAGAAACAACAATGTGCATGCAAGCTCTGAGACCCTGTAGAAAAGGGCAGAATGCTCCAATGACAAATGTGAAAATAGTAACTTTTAAATTGTACAAATGAAAGCTGTACAGTTCTTTGATCATAATGATAAAAGAGTAAATTTAAGCCTGTAAGCATTTAAGTGTACTGTCAGGCATAAAAATGCTGCATCACGGTACTCAGGATATTGGCATCAAGAGATTCAGTGCACAGTCTGACTAACTAACTTCCTGTAACCTGCTTAAAGTAGCATGCTACTCAGAAGCAGCTGCTTTTTTCCTCCTACATTACTTAAAAGTGCTGCAGCTACTACAAAGAGTTGCTCTGCATAGGTATGTGTAAAACCACCTTCACCCGCATGTACAAGTCCAAAGATAAAGTCGGTTTTGCACAACCTTTTCAGTGATGGCAGGAACAAACCTCAGTAGTGAGGTGAATTGTAGCGTTTAGGCAATCAGTTCATTTCCCCCAGGAAAGTTCTTTTGCTATCAGGTTTTCAGTTCACATATTACAAAGGATGGGAACGACAAAAGGGTTTTAGAGGCTTAGTAGCTACTTGTGGATCTTATTCTGTCATGAGCAGGAAAGGAAGCAGACCCCCAGAAGGAGTGAATCCTCTGCTCACCAGCTAGTGAACGGAGGATTCGATCCTGTGGGGTGCAGGGTGTTCCTTAGCCTGTGAAGCAGCACCTCCACAGGACTGAACACTTCGGCTCTCCTTAGGGGTGGGGGAGGAGACACACAGTCTCCTTCCCCATCCAGATGTTCAGCAGGGTTTAGCCCTGCCTGCAAATTGATTTGATCTGGACTGGGTGGTCCCCAGGTGTGTGTGTGTGTGTGTGTGTGTGTGAGAGAGAGAGAGAGAGAGAGAGAGAGAGAGAGAGAGAGAGAGAGAGAGGAGTTCTATACTATAACAATGAATAGCATTTCCTCCCAAAACCATTAACATCGCTTGTAGTGCTTTCTTTTTAACCTCTCTCCCCAGTGAGATTTCTAAACCCTCTTGTCTTCTAGCCTTCTCAATAACACACACACACACACACACACACACACACACACAGCTGCAGTTGAGCAATCACGTAAGAGCCCCACAGTTCCTGGTGACACAGTCTCCACACAGAAGAGATGGACCGAGTCATTGTTCAAGGGATGTGATGCTCTGCTTTATTGTGATGCAACAAATGCAGCTTGCTGGCTGCAGAGTTTGTGAAGCAGGCTGAGTCCAAGGCACGGCAAGGACATCATCTTGTCTCTTTCACCACCCACTCGTAATGAGCCTAAAAAGTGACCCATGGCTTCCTGCAGAGACAGGCTGCCTCTTCCAAACCCTCATGCAGGCGGGCAATGATCTTCTGGGCATGCACTCAATGCAGGAGTAAACAGTGGAAACTCAGTGCAAACAATTTACTTTACAAGACACTCGGTACATGCTGTCTAGTAGAGGAGGCTTCATTGTCCTCCCACTCACCTACATTCCATTATGCGGACACTCCCTTGCACTGAAAACTATTCTTACCCAACCCCCACTTTCCCAAGGGCAGGAGGACAACAACGCAGCAAGCTAGGAACACAGCAAGCTGCCTTATACCGAGGGCTCATCCACACTCCCACTTGTCCTGTCCCCCAGGAAAACCTACTCTTTACTGCTGAATTGGAGCAAACGACAATCGACTTTTCTGTGGATTGCTGTTTGCTCTGATTCCATGATACAGAGCAGTAGGGCAAAGAGAAAACTGCTCAGGCTCATGCCTAGAAAGCAGGGGACAAGTGGGAAACCTCTCAGACCTGTGCTCTCTAGGTGCAGGCCTAGTGAAGTGTGGATGAGCCCCAAGACAAGCCAATGGTCCACTTAGCTCCGTAGTGTCTCCATCGACTGGTAGTGGTTTCTCCAGGGTTTCATGCAGGGTTCTCTCCCAGTCCCACCTAGAGTTGCTGGGGACTGAACCTGGGATATCTTGCATGTGTGATAGGAATTTTGAGGTCTTAATTATATGTTAAATGTTCTTAAGTGTACCAAGGCAGATGCTCTACCACTGAGCTATGGCCCTTCCCCAAACAGGATTTCCATTTCCCCTGGATGTGGGTGGGTGTGTCCCAAGGACTTAGGGATTGTCCACACTTCCACTTCTCCTGCCTGCTATCCCCTGGGGAAATCGGCTGTTCACTGCTAAATTGGAACAAACGTCAATTGTTTTCTTCTTCGTCTTCGTCTTCTTCTTCTTCTTCTTCTGTGGATTCAGCAGTAAACAGTGGGTTTTCTTGGGGAAAGCAATGCGGCAAATGGAAAACCACTCAACCCCCACTGCTTTTTGGCATGGGGTGCACAGAAGTGTGAACAAAGCCATAAGTGTCTTTGTAATATTTTTTTCACAACACTACTTTGCCCCTTAAGGGTTTGAGTGATGGTCTATTTCACCCTTGGCAGATCCCCATTACAATGGGACATCAGATTTCTATTTAATTACTGCATTTATATCCCAGCTTTTTCTCCAAGGAGCTGGTTTCCACCCCCTCCTCATTTAATCCCCACAGCAACCTTGTGAGGCAGGTTTGGCTGAGAGGCTGCTTCATGTCCAAGTGAAGATTTGTACCCTACCCAGGGATCATTTTGTGAGGAAGCGTGGGCTAAAACATATTTAAAATCTTGAACTGTAATACACATCCAATGTTCAAAGTCAAAAAACTGTGGATGCGGGTGGCGCTGTGGGTTAAACCACAGAGCCTAGGGCTTGCCGATCAGAAGGTCAGCAGATCAAATCCCTGCGACGCGGTGAGCTCCCGTTGCTCGGTCCCTGCTCCTGCCAACCTAGCAGTTTGAAAGCACATCAAAGTGCAAGTAGATAAATAGGTACCGCTCCGGCCGGAAGGTAAATGGCATTTCCATGCGCTGCTCTGGCTTGCCAGAAGTGGCTTAGTCATGCTGGCCACATGACCTGGAAGCTGTACGCCGGCTCCCTTGGCCAATAAAGCGAGATGAGCGCCGCAACCCCAGAGTCGGCCACGACTGGACCTAATGGTCAGGGGTCCCTTTACCTTTTATAATACACATCCAATGTCCATAGTCAAAAAACATGGAGGCATCAGTGCTGAGGCCCATGCTGATCCCCTGAAGGTTTTGCACAGATAGCTTGTTGCAGAGATGGCAATGTGTGTGTGTGTGTGAGGGGGGGGGGTTTCCGGGACGCTTTCTATGCTGCCAAATTTATTGCTGGAATACTGAAATGAGTCCATAGAGAAGGTGTCATGTGGGCTCTGAGGGTTCAGCATTGCAATCCCTCACACGGCAACCTTGGAACAGAAGGAAGCAAATGTGGAGCTTAAGTTAAGACAGATCTACATATTGGTTTGAGCAGGTGACCTGCACTATAAGATTTTGCAGGCCACCCATAGGCTTTTGTATATTCAAATTCCAAACAGGAAAGCACATGCACTCAGAATAGGGCAGCTGCAGAGAGAGTCACTGCTTTGAATAACATCCAATGGTATTGGTTGCTTTCGAAAGCAAGTTGCTTTCGTAACCAGACTCAGGGCTGCATTAAAGTTTCATTTAAGCAACAAAATAAAATGGAAAGCAATTGGGAAGAATTTGCAATGGGCTTGATGGGCCATTAGAATGGAATCTAGGCACAGCAATCTCTTGGGAGAAATTCAAGTTGTCTCCTCATTCCACCATACAAATGGGGGAATCAGCTAAACTGTAGGTGCAGCTACAAAACCATTTATTTTTGTGCTGACTTCCTGACATGTGTTACTTACATTTCTGACAGGGATCATTCACAGTTTTGTTTGACCCATGATTTCTAGGCATGGGTCTGAGAGGTTTTTTCTTTTGTCCCACTACTTTCCCTGGGAAAGCCCACAATTTATTGCTGAATTGTAACAAACACCCATCAAATTTTCATCGATTGCTCTGCAGCTCCTTCTGGCCTCCTCTTAAAATTGCACCCGGGGCCATGGCCCCCACAGCCCCCTCCCACGCTATGCCTCTGTGTTAACCTAGCCATACAAGTCACAATCATATGCACATGTGTATCAGAAAGGACATATTCTCCCAAAGGTCACCCCACTGCCTTAGTTTCTAGGCCCTCTGATGCAATCTATAACAGGACAGCCAATGTGGGGCCTTCCAGCAGAAGCAGATGTAGGGTAGTGGTGTGCAGCCGAGGAAGGTGCAGTTCAAAGCCTTGTGTGAGGGCTCTGACAGGGTCCTAGAATCCTTCTTCCCAAAACTAGACAAGCGGCCTTGGGAAGGAGGTAGGAGGGCTCTAGGACCCTGCCAGAGCCTCATGCCTTCTTCCCAAACCCCAGATTAAGCCGGTGCCATGAGGGCTGGGGGGAGGGTGTCAAATGGCCTCACAAAAGGGCGGCATATTACCAAGGTTCGCCCCTTCCTCTAGATGTTGCTGGACTGCAGCTCCCATAATCTCTGACCACTGGCTATGCTGGCTGGGGCCGCACATTGGCCATGCTAGATCTATATTACCAGGGAGTAGATCTTTTAGTCTTTATTTAAAAACTCAAAATTATGGAACTACTGAATGAGCACACATTGCACTTTGACTGCCTTCCAAATATAAATGAAAGATTCATCGCAAGACTGCGCGTCCCACTTTCCTTAAGCCTCCAGAGAAGGAAGAAAGGATTCATTCCCATTTGCCATCTCAGAATCATTAGAATTTGGAATCAGAGAGTGCAATTAAGGAATCCTGCCATAATGATTAGTAACCTCTTCTATGATGGCGGTTTCTCACCAGACTCTAGAAGAGCCACAGTTCTCTGACCATCAAGTGCAATCCTGGTGGGAAGAGCAAGAGCAAAACAGCCTAGCTGTCTCCCACCTGGTGCCCTCCAGATCCTCTGGACTACAACAGGTTGGGAGAGGTTGCTCTACAGGACAGAAAATCCAATAGCTTTTGTGTTAGTCTATGGCACCAAAATCCTGAAGCTGAGGCTCCAATACTTTGGCCACCTCATGAGAAGAGAAGACTCCCTGGAAAAGACCTTGATGCTGGGAAAGATTGAGGGCATAAGGAGAAGGGGACGACAGAAGACAAGATGGTTGAACAGTGTTCTCGAAGCTACGAACATGAGTTTGACCAAACTGCGGGAGGCAGTGGAAGACAGGAGTGCCTGGCATGCTCTGGTCCATGGGGTCACAAAGAGTCGGAAACGACTAAACAACAACAACAACAACGGCACCAAAAATCCGCCCCCCACCTGCTTCACCAAGGCACTTTAGATTTACTTTGGCACAGGTTATTGGCATACTTCGACAGAAGACAGGAGGCATACAGTGGTACCTCGGGTTAAGTACTTAATTCGTTCCGGAGGTCCGTTCTTAACCTGAAACTGTTCTTAACCTGAAGCACCATTTTAGCTAATGGGGCCTCCTGCTGCCACTGCGCCACCTGAGCATGATTTCTGTTCTCATCCTGAAGCAAAGTTCTTAACCCGAGGTACTATTTCTGGGTTAGCAGAGTCTGTAACCTGAAGCATATGTAACCTGAAGCGTATGTAACCCGAGGTACCACTGTATATGCATGGCATATGGTATTTGACATTTGGCCTGCTCCGTGCTTTAGAAAACTTATCCTGTATGATTACTTCCTATGATGCATCTGTTAAAGGCACAGAAGTTCTGCAATAAATAATCAGAGGAGGATCAACACATCTCCAAAGGCAGTAAACAGTAAAACAAACGCAAGCCAAAGTGCTAATTAGTGGCAAAGGCTGCAGCAGGAGAAAAGGTGTAACACGTCACTGGGAGCACCTGTGGCGATGATGGCGGCTGCAGCAAGTGCAAAATTTTGCGATGCAAGGCTGGAATTAGCTAGATCAATATATTTGTCAAAGCTGTGTACAAAGTCCTGCTAGCAAAAAAGAGGGGGGAAATGAGTAGCTTGGGAAATGCCCTTTAACCTGCAACTTCTATTGATTTTTTCATCCACTTCCATGACCCCATTGCTGACTGCTGCATGCACCAGAAAATGTTCCTTTTACGGGATTTAGTGCCATTGTTTAAACGAGTAATGAAAGTCTCCTCGCATCACTGGAACTGCATAGCAGTGCCCGCCCTAGGTAGCAAGGAAATGGTATTAAATGCAGAGGAAACTCTTAAGAGATGAGATTTTAATCACACGAATAATAAGTTCCCAGAAGGCAAAAGCTTAGTTCGACAGCTATGGGAAATGTTTCAAACAGTGTTATTAACAGTGGTACCTCCTCCTTCTACAGCTGCACACTTGTAGAAAACATTTTCTTTAATGTTCTGGGATGAATGAATTTTAAAAATCTACACTAAGGGTGAAGACAGACATAACTTTTTTAAAATGCAGTTTTCCTTTCCAGCTATTAGGGAAGAGGAAATGCTCAAGATACCTGTAGCTCAAGCTTGCTCTGCACAATGATGATTGGCTGGCAACACCAAGAAACCTTCACTTAAATCTCCAGAGCAGTTTTGCACTTCAGTAATATTAAGAAAGAGAAAAAAGTAGGGGCAAGGGACATTTCCTCATATTAGTTGACAAATGAATAAGACATCCAATCCACAGACAAGGCTGAGCTGCCATTTTGATTCCCAGGTATGCATAACTACCATTTACATTGCAAAGCCTAGAGGGCAAGGGGCCCAGTGTGGGTACTTTCTATATTATTATTTATAAAATGTGTATGTCACTCTTCATCCATAGATCTCTCAAGGTAGTTCACAGCATAAAAATACAAGATAAAAACAGAAAATACATAAAAAACAAGAACAAAACAAAACAAAACAAAACAATGCTCCCACTCACAACACATTTAACAGGAAGCTAGTCAGCCCAAGGCCTGGTTGAAAAGGTGCCTAAAGGTATATAATAAATGTGCCAGGCAAACCTCCCTGGGGAGAGCATTTCACCTACGCCTTCATTCCTAAAGCTTCAGTAATATATAAAGGGATACAATACATTCTTAAGAAATGTAAGGGGTGGACCTAAGATGGTTTCTACACATAGCATATTCATTTTATTGCTTTCCTCCAACGGTCTCATAGCAGCCACAAATTCTCAGGACAGACTTCTATGTTACTTCCTCCTATATGGAAATTAATAATCATGTAAAAATGTATAAATTCTGGATGCCACTGAAGGAAAAGCAAAATTCTTCCTGAAGGAAAACCGTACTTTAATGCCCCTAGATAAATGCATATATCTATGCTAGACAGAGTTTTTTTATTTTGTAGGGAATGTGTACATGCCAATCTTCCTATTATTTCTCAATGAAGAACTCTGTTAAAATGTCAAAAGCAGGTATATGGGTGTCTATAAAAATGGGCGCAATGAAAGGCATCACCATGGCTTCACTTGAGGAGCAGCCCTAGTCTACACATAGAGCAGAATGAGGAAGCACCACTTCAGATTGCAGGTAGGAGATCATCGCTTTGTATAGCTCTTTCATCTAAAAACCTCCCTGTTGATAGAAAACCAACAGATCGGGGAACAGAGTTCAAGCCTACCCCTTGCTTTGCTTGCTAGCTTTCTGCTTGCAGAGAGTGTCTTGGTTTACATGGAGAAACATTCGCTTGCAGGCTGAAGTGTTACTATATTACCACCTCATTCAGCCTCATTCTCTGCCACTAGTATGACAACACTAAGGCAGGGGAACATGAAAGGATGGGGGGAAAGGGGCAGTTTGGCATCCATCCAAGAAATACACTTAATAAACAAAGGAACCACTGAGATAAAAGCAACCGATGATCTCTTGCTTTACACTACTGAGGAAAATAGGGCAACTCACACATGCTCATCAATTGATCTTTTACCCTTTGATGTGCTGATGTGGAATGTATGAATGGCTTCCATTTAAAAGTTTTGTCTTTGAGGTGGCATGGAAGCTCCGTGTGGGACAGTTGAGCTGTGACCCTGCAAGTTGTCAAGTGATTTCTGTTGAGAGTGTAAGCAAGCCTGAGGGCATGGCCCAACTATGATGTTATCTATTGAACAGTCTTTGAATTGAAAGTGATTTAGAAAAAATAAATATTACTGCACTTGTGAACAAGATCTTAGGTGAAGGCTCGTTTTGATTAAATGCGAGCTATCTGGGGATTTTCTTGCTTCTTGTCTGCACTACCCTGTGGCAACATCTGTGGCTGTCCCAACCCCTTGCTCCACCAAGAGCCTCCTCTAGTGCTACTTGCAATTTACCTAGTCATCTTTGCTGCACTACACTTTACGGTTAAGTGTACAGTGGTATCACATGCCTTGGTACTCAAACAACTTGGAACCCAAACACTGCAAACCCAGAAGTAAGTGTTCTGGCTTGCGAACTTTTTTCGGAAGCCGAATATGCTCCGTTTTGAGTGTTACGCTTCTTATTTGAATATCACACCTCCGTTTTGAGTGCCATACTTCTGTTTTGAGTGTTACGCTGAGGTCTGTCTGTTTTTGCTATTTATCTTGTGGTTTTGTTTTTGTGGCCCTTTTTTTTGTTTTTGTGACTGTGTGGAACCCAGTTCAGCTACTGATTGATTGTGTAACTGCAGTACTGTACATTGTTTACTGCTTTCATTTTACGGATCAATGGTCTCTGTTATATAGTAAAATTCATGTTAAATTGCTGTTTGAGGGGTTGTTTTTAAAAGTCTGGAACAGATTAATCCATTTTGCATTACTTTCTATGGGAAAGTGCGCCTTGGTTTTGGAACGCTTTGGTTTTGGAATGGACTTCTGGAACGGATTACGTTTGAGAACCAAGGTACCACTGTACTGTGACTCTGTTGGCCTAACTGTTGCCAAACAGTGTTAATGCTTTACTTTAGGTAAAGGTAAAGGGACCCCTGACTGTTAAGTCCAGTAGTGGACAACTCTGGGGTTGTGGCACTCATCTCGCTTTACTGGCCAAGGGCGTTTGTCCTCAGACAGCTTCCGGGTCGTGTGGCCAGCATGACTAAGCCACTTCTGGTGAACCAGAGCTGCGCACGGAAATGCTGTTTACCTTCCCGCTAGAGCGGTACCTATTTATCTACTTGCACTTTGACGTGCTTTCGAACTGCTAGGTTGGCAGGAGCAGGGACCAAGCAACGGGAGCTCACCCTGTTGCGGGGATTCACCCTGTTGCAGGGGCCTTCTGATCGGCAGTCCTAATATGTAAGTTAATAATGCCATTTCGGTCTTGTAGGGATGCTATAGAAACACAAAGGAAGAGTGTGTGAGGGATATTTCATCATGGTCGGTTATGAAGTGGCCAACTCCTAACTGCCATGTATCTAAAAATAAACATTTATACACTGACACCCCCCTCAAGTCATGCTGGTAAAGAGCAGGCATGTTGTCTGTGATTGAAAACAATAGCTGTTAGAGTCCCACCATTCCATGTACATGCAGAGAGCTGTGATTCGTGTCTGAATGCATAATTTAGTTTTCATAAGCCCTGGCTGAGGTTGATCTCCATCTCCACACCAGCACTGGTGTGACATTCTGTCTACAAATATCCGAGCCAATGGTTTCATTCTGCACCACTCTATCTGCACTACCATGATGTAATAAGGTCAAGGTGAGCAATTCACCTTCTGAGTGCTGGTGTGTTACTCTCTCCCTCTCTCTCCCTCCTCCTGCCCATAACTAGAACTTAACTGAACCTATTAGTGCTATGGATGGCTCTGTATTTTTCTCTTTCAGTCATTTACAGTGGTACCTCGGGTTACATATGCTTCAGGTTACAGACTCCGCTAACCCAGAAATATTACCTCGGGTTAAGTACTTTGCTTCAGGATGAGAACAGAAATTGTGCTCCGGCGGTGTGGCAGCAGCAGCAGTAGCAGCAGCAGCAGCAGCAGGCCCTATTAGCTAAAGTGGTGCTTCAGGTTAAGAACAGTTTCAGGTTAAGAACAGACCTCCGGAATGAATTAAGTACTTAACCTGAGGTACAACTGTATTTCCAAGCAGAGAACACAACAGAACTCAAGAGTATCTGACGAAGTGTGCATGCACACGAAAGCTCATACCAAGAACTAACTTAGTTGGTCTTTAAGGTGCTACTGGAAAGAAAAAATTTTTTTTTGTTTTGACTATGGCAGACCAACACGGCTACCTATCTGTAACTAGAACTCAAGAGGTTCTACATACTGAACTCAAGAGCTGTTGACTGGGTGAGAAGCCTCCAACCACACGTTTCTTTTTTAATTTGACAGAAATGCCACTGGAAATAGTTGCATGATGGACAGGTAGATTGAGTGCTTTTAACAGAGAGTCATTTCCATTTAATATACAGTGCTCCTTAACTTCCCTAAAGAAACCGTTGGTAGACTGGAGAGACTGCAGTGGCTTGAAAGCATCTCAGGTTGAAAGTTCAGGGCCGGCCCACCCATGAGGCAAGGTGAGGTGACCACCTCAGAAAGCAGCATTCTCAGGGGCAGCAGATCTGGCCTTCAAGGAGTGTGTTGCCTGCTGTTTTTGCTATGGTGCCAGCGGCATCTGTGGCATGCTCCTTGGAGGCCAGATCTGCTTTCTCTTCGGCAGCCTCCCAAATGCTGCCTCTACAGTGGCCTCTTGGTGAATAGGAGGCACTACTGGTCTCCGCCCTCCCAGTTCCTGATGTAGATCTTTATTTGCCCCTCATTCCTGGTGTGGATCTTCGTTCTCTCCTTGTTCCTGATGTAGAGCTTCACTCACCCCATCTTCCCTGGTGAAAGGGGAGGGGTGCCATTTTGTGGTTTGCCTCAGGTGCCAAAATGTCTTGCACTGGCCCTGCACATGCTGACTGGAAACCTGAAACTGACTGATCCAACAAGGGCAGAGAAATGATAGGCCAACCACATCCTGAAACAGAAACGGCTGGATGGAGCAATTACTGAGTAGGAGGCAGAAGGTGCCCCTTTTTTACCACCAGCAAGTACTGCAGGCAGGCCTCTGGAAAGTCAGGTGTCAGTGTCATGTGTACATGCCTTGCTAAGGGGAAGAAACAGGATGGGCCACTGAGAATTCTGCAGTTTACCACAGCATACATGCAAGCTCAAAAGCTGGAATGCTCAATCTAGAATGCTGGCAGACGCAGATTTAGGGCAGCGCGACTGGTTCCACTGAAATGGGCACCAAACAGGGGGCGCTGCAGGATGTCACAATTATGACTTAGTGAACTGAGCAGAACAGAAAGCAAGAGGTGAGGGGGCTGCCAAATTTTGGGCTCACACAGAGCGCTGCTGAAACACCCTAGTCTACCCCTGATGATGGCAACCTCAGCCTATCAATTTGTTTCCCAAAAATCAAGTTTCTAGGCCTGATGACTGTAAATATAATATTAAAATAATATGGACAGTCCTGGTGGAGCATCAGAAGCCATGAGGAGTATGCAGGACTTCCACTAACAAAGGGGCAGGGATTCAGTGCCCTTAACAGAAGCAGAATCAATTATGCAAATGCCCTTAATTTGCAGAACTAGCTGAGCAAACTGAGGACTAAAGTTGGGATTCCATTTCTCTCTAAGTTTCTTTGGAATGAGATGTCAGAATCAGCTTTAGTGACTCTTGTTCAGGATGCAATTTGCATTGCAGGCTTGAACCCCAACCACCCCATTTTCAAAGGGCAAAGAAAATATACTGGGTGAGATTCACTGGCTGAACCCCATCAGGGAAAGCCCTATGCAAGGACTTCTGCTTGTTCAATGGGATTTTCCTCCCTTTGTGTGCCCTGTGTTTCCCAAATTTAGCTGGGTCTTGGGAGAACCCCCAGAAGAGCATGGGGAAGGAGGAGACAGGGGATTGTACAGTCTGGCAAACTGCAACACTTGTGCAGATGGAATGTTTGTCATGGAACAATGTTGAATTCCACTTACTGTATATATAACAGAGCAGTGTATATAATATAACAGAACAGAACAGGGAAGAAAGTTTTTATAGGAGAAGAAGTTAATGTAAAAGGATCTGGGGGGGGTGGGAAACTAGCAGTGTCGGAATGGGCATGGGTGAAAGTCAAGTGCAAAAGGAAAAGGGAAGAAATGATAGGAAAGGCATATTTAGTTCTTCAGAAGCAACTTGTTTGGTGGAATGGACCCACAATGTTGGCTTCTCAGCAGTGGGGGCACAGATGAGTTGCTTCTGCTTTTCTTAGAACCTCTGGATAAGCAAATTCTGCACAAAATGAGGAGGTTATGCAATGTCTAGATCCAATGGTTATACTTAGCTTGAGGAAAGCAGAATGGAGATTGCCATGGCAAAGAATTCTGCAATTCTCAAAGAAGGCTGAGATCTCAACACTAAACAATGTCACCAGCTGCTAGCTGCTTATATTAATCTCCCCCTTCATTTGTCACCATCTCCTCCCTTGGACTGTTATTTTGTGACTGGTGGGTCAGTCATTTTTAGCCCTCTCACATGGGCACTGGGGGTAGGATTCTTTTTTTTTTTAAATATCATTTTCACTTGTCCCATGTGCTAGTCATGCTGCATTATTTGTACAGTACACCTAATTTTCCCTACCTAAATGCAGAGCACTCCATTTCCTATCAAGATTGCACTGAATCCCACCTGACTTCTAAGGAATTGGCTAACCCACTCGGTTTGGTGTCACTAGAAAATCTGATAAGCATACCCTCTACTTGTTTGATGATTCATAATGATGTTAAACTAGGTTTGGAATGGGAAAGAGAGGATGAGAAGGGAGAAATATGCAAGATATATTGTAAGGTGACAGCCAAAGCAAGGGCTTTACAGGTCACAGAACTGAGGTTTCTTTGAAGCAAAGGTTTGATATGTTTGTACTATGTTGTATATGCTGCTTTGGAACTTCACATGGATGATACTTATCTCCCTACTGTATACTGCATGGATGGGGAACCTCTGGCTTGCAGGTCTACTCAGGTCCACCACATCTCCCTATTAGCCTGCAAATTTGTTCTGGCCAAGCCATAGTCATCTGCCCAGTGGGAGGTAGATAAAATGGGCTTTGTGGTGCTTGCTATCAGCTGATTGTCACTGCTTCAATAATGATGTGCAAAGGGCTTCCCCAGTGCTGTGCAGAATTTTTTTGCCCATGCAGTTTGGAATCAAACTGTGCAGCGAAAAGCAAGTTAGATGCTGATGTTGTAACATCAGGTGATTGATAGGTGGGCAACGCTGCCCCCACCATCAAACTTCACCCATGGGTGTTTGAAATATGGATCCAGGCTACCAGTCAGTTCCAGTTCCCTACTCCTGGTGTACTGCATTGCTAGGGATGGACTGAATATCCTAATTTTTGTTTCAATGATGCACAGTCACAGGTCAATTCTACTGCATTTTATTTATTCATAAAAATATTTATATATTACTATGCAATTAAAAAAAATATGGTGGTTTACAGCAATAAAACACAAAAATATACAATGAAAGCCACGTGAAAAAGTTGAAAACAATATTGTGTGGGCTTTTTGGAAAGAATGCAAAAAAAAAAAAAAAAGTCCACATTTAAATTGTGCACATTTTGCACTTTCTCAGAAAATAGGAACATATTTCCCAGAAAATATGAATTTTGAACATAAAATAAGTATTTTTGTGCACACTTTTTGCACACCAAAACTGCTTCGCAAAATCCGGACAAGTGCAAAATCCAACTGGGAGTTGCATTCCAGTTCACAAGCAAGTCTGGGAGTGTCAGTTTGGTCAGTCTGCTGTGAAAAGCAGACCTAACAAATTCCTCCTTCAAAATGAAGGAATGATGCCCTTAGAAGGACTGAAATAAACTCTGAGTCTATGTAAAGTTATAGAAGTGTATATGCACAATGGACATTCTTAAGCCATCATGGAAGTGTGCCCATAATTGAAGAGTCCCAAGCTGTTCCTTAAGAGTTATTTATTTTTTGCTTCCTTTTAGATTAGCAATCCACCTCACCGCCTGGGCACAGAGAACCATGCAGCTCTGGGAAAGTGTTGATAGCAAAACAATGTCAAGGATAAACAAATGTGCCCCATTGTGGCTGTTTATTTCCTTTGCTGTTTCTATGGTTTCAGTGAAGAGCTATTTTCTTCTACTGGCGGGTTGATGTTGGTACTCAGATCTAAGAGATGTGTTACATGAGATATAAACTAGAGTACCAGCAATTAAAGTGATGTTATTCTTTTGGAATTCAGGGCTAAACATCTCTGCTAATGGAAAGACTCTTGTCAGTGTGCAGCAGAGCACAAGATTCTGGTATGCTTAATACACAAATATGAGAAGCTATGGTTAACAAGATAAAGAGCAAACTTGTATTCATTACATGGCCTACAATACCCTCAGTGATAGTTCCTTTCACCATGTGACCAGAGATGCTGAAACTGAAAACTACTTCTAAGAAAGAAGATCCCAGTTCTCCAAATAATATGTTAGGCAATGGAACAAGGAAACCTTTTAAAGATTGTTGCCATCTTCAAAAGCAAATTATTGATAAATTAGCCCAGTCAGCCAAACAGCAACTTGAATGCAGATTTTAAACAAACTTCTGGCCAACCAGACACAATTAGTCCACAGGCTCTCCTTATGGTGAAAAAGACAACTCATTTCTAGCTGTATTGGTCAAAGCTAGCTGCAAGCACTGTTTGGCTTTCATCTTGCCAGGCTTCCACAACAATCCTGCCCACCAAGGGAGCATGTATGGTTGGGGTCACCAATGCAAGGGCATCTTGGGTGCAGTAGCATCTTGAAGGTATTTCCAAGTGCCCATGAAGCCTCTGAGTGTCCCCCACCCCCATTCATTGCCCCTCTTGGTGAGTGGTCACCCTTTTCTGCCTTGAAAAGAGGAGGAACTTTGTCTTTCAGCTCTATGTGCTTTTCACGGCTCAGATTAAATCAACTGAATCCAAGCTTCAGCTTGGCATGGTCTTCAAGTGGTGAGAAGAGGAGCCAATCCAGGGGAAGGGAGCAAGAAGTGACAGGAGAGAGCAGTGCCCAAGGTTGGGTTGGACTACATGACCACTGGAGCCCCATCCAACTCTACAATTATATTATTCACTCGCTCAAAAATGTGTCCCTGTGCCTAAAACAGTTGGCGACCTCTCACGTATAGCCTGTCCAGTCAGTGATGGGGCAGGCTGCTGCTGGTGTTACACAGGGGATACATCAGAAGTATGATCGAGGAGGGCAGCAAATCTCTTAGGGTCTGCCATTTTTAATAGAGGCCTTTCCCAATGGCATGACAGATGGATGGTCATCTGTCATGGATGCGTTAGTTGAGATTCCTGTATTGCAGGGGGTTGGACTAGATGTCCCTAGGAGCCCCTTCCAACTTTATGATTCTATGTTTTAGGGCCTTTTTAGATGACAGTCTCTGGGAATTTACCTTTCCTGCTCAGATGATGGTTCTAGCTAAAGACATTATTCAGAGGTTGAATATTCTCAGCTGGTACCACTCAAGCAAGGAATCTTTAGCAGCCATTTAAGCAAAATAGGGGGTGGAAAAGAACAAGGCTTCCCTTCCCCCATGATTGTGACCTCAATGTCAAAAACTCCCACCCCGTTGCTTCTGCTTTTCTGAATTCTTCTGAAGTTGCACCCTTCCCCTCCACAGCACTGGAGTGCAATTGTCTCCCGTGATGCATCAACAATAGCAAAAGATAAGAGGCAGCAGATTCTGTACATTTGCATGAACTCTGACAGCCACCAGAAGAAAGTGCATATTGTAATATTGCTTGTCAGAATATATTAAAAATTATTGCCTTTCACTTGTGCTCTGTACACTATTCTGCACAAGAGTCGGTAAGCAGCTTGCTTGCTTATCTGGATATCCTCTGCTTTTAATATTTGCAAAAGTGATTTGCCTCAGTACATCTGGAACAAAAGGAACACGCTGCAGCGGACTGGCAAACCATTAATGCCTTTATTGTATACAGGTTCAGGAGATCACAACCAAGAAAGGCTAGATTCCCTACTAATCAACTACAGCCACACATCGTGTCATGCTCCATAATATGATAGACATTGAAATGTATTCACAGAGTACTGCACTTGGCTTGGAAATTCCAGCTTAAAACATTCTGGACATTCTACAGATACAAAGGGACGTCTTCCACGCAGAGCCATAGTGGCATCCACACTCATGCCACAAATAAGAGAGGCCTGCATTAATCATCGCTCACAGGGTGGATGCTCACAAATGATGCAAATACATTTTTGACCAAACATATGAAGGGTCCACAACACGCACAAGGGGTAACACTTTATCTCTGGGGAAATCGTTCAAGAAGCCACAAAGCTTTACACATCTCGGAGACACAAATAGAAAAGCTCACAGAATTCTAACCAATGCTCACATGTCAGTGTTATTTAAGAAACTTGTTAGTGGTTTCATGGTTGATGTCCCACAGGGGAGGGGAGCGAGACATTAAACCCTATCACAATCACATGCTTATTGGGGCAATACAGCATTTGTGCTTTTGTAGATTCCAGCCTTTTTTATTTGCTTTTAATGTGGCACTAGGCTTCACGAACCTGTGACCATATGGCCAGCCAGTAGGTGCAGACAATTTGCAGGTTATAGGTATTTTCCCACAAGAGGGTTGCAGAGGCAAATACTTCTCCTGCCCTGATGATCTCACCTGCCCCAAAGACAAAAGATGATCGTATGCAGAAAAGACACTCTAACAAAGGTAACTCATTCACTCAATATGTTTTTTTACTGTAACTGAGATATCATGGGTTAGATGAGGATGACAGATGATCCGTAACACACTGCTTCCTTCAAAACACACTTACTTCACACGGCACTTTGCACTAGAACACCTCAGCTTCATTTCCTTTGGACCAGTTTGTACCTGCCTGCTCCCCACTTTGATAGCTGCATAAATTGATTGCACAAAACAGCCATTGCAGAAAGAGAGTATCTACAAAAGAGAGGATCCGACGGAGAAAGGAAGCCTGACCTTCCCCACTGAAGTATCCCACATATGTAGCAGCTGTTAGGTTAGCCTCCCTGTGATCAGAAGCAGAGGGATGCGCAGGGCAGAGCGGTTGCACACCAGCCCATGTTATTGCAATTTCGCTCTAGCAGGCTCAAGAGATCATGAAGGGTGGCATGTAGTAGGGGGTTGTGCAACGAAGGATGGTCAAGGGGGAGAGAGAAACCGGCTGGCTGGGATTGTGCTACAGTTTATCAGCACGTACGTAAGCGTGTCGGTTTGCAGCCTGAAGGAGCGAGATTCTTAGCTGACAGCAAAGGGCTCACTCTGTTTGCGCTTTCCGATGAAGTGGAGACGCGGGAAAGCTCAGTTAGCAGGGAATGAGACTCTTGATCTCAGGGTCGTTGGTTCGAGCCCCGCGTTGGGCAAAAGAGCCCTGCATCGCAGGGGGCTGGACTAGATGACCCTCGTGGTCCCAGCTCCACGATCTATGAAACAGCCTCTCTCTGCTCCATCACCAGACTTTACTGCTCGCCTTTCCCGGGCATCCTGAATCCCATTCAATCTCTCCCCGCTTCTTTGACCACTGCTTCCCACAGCCCCGTAGTCCCCGATTGCCTTTTGCTCCCCGGCTCGTTCTCCCCGGCCGCGATCGCCCCGCACTGACCCAGAAGATGAAGTTGAAGATGAAGAGAAGGAACTTGACGCAGCGCATCCCTCCTTGCACTCTCCCCATGGCCGGCGTCTCTCTCGCAGCTGCAGCAGCGGCACCACACGCTCCTTCGCCAACAGCTCGCCGCTGCTAACAGACGCCTTCGCCCGCGGTGGCTGCCCGGCTGCGAGGGCGGGGCCGGGGCCTGCGAGGAGGAGGCAGGTGCCGGGCGGGGCCGAGGGAGCGCGCGCGCGGAGCGGAGCCGGAGACGCCTCGGGGTCCCTCGCCCGGGCTCAGCGGACAGGAAAAGAGGCGCCCTGAACAGCTGCCCGGAGAAGAAGACCAGCCCCAGGCCCCCTGTCCCGGAAGACGCCTCGCTCTCTTGTCCAAAATGATCACAGGATTCACGGCAGTTTCCTGTCGCCGTCGCTCAGCCCCGCTCGTGGAAACAGATCCCCAGAGTACCGTAAGTTTGGGCACCAATTCAGGCCTTCACGCCACGCATCCCAACAGCGGCCAGATCTACAGGTGCAAGAGAGCGAGGTGGCAGAACGGCCTCCCTTCCCCTTTAAAAACACCACCACATTTAAACCACGTGGAAACCCACAAACGCACAACTCCCTGCAAATAGGAAACTTGCACGCTGGGTTGAAAACGAGCCCAGCTCTTCTTCCGCATTGCTTCCTTGTCAGAATATGTGCGTTGGAAAAGGCAATCTGCCGTCCGAAGTGGTGCAGTCCCTGCCACCTCTTCACTTCCGACTGTTTCATTCTGTTGCTTGTGTGCAGAATGACCCCGGGGAGCTGTCCATGTTTAAAAAAGGTGTTTAAATCACCTTTGACCTTCCAGCTGTTGTTGGACTCCAACTCCCATGGGCTGCAGCCAGTACACCAATGGAGAGGAATGATGGGAGCTATAGTTCAGCACCATGGGCGCAACATAGGGGAGGCCTTCTGGACTGCAAATCCCATCATCGTTGATCATTGGTCATGCTGGCTGGGGTTGGTAGGAGTTGGAGTCCAGTGACATTTGTAGGGCCGCAGGATAGCTCTACACTGCCTGGCAGCCACTCTCCAGAAATCTGAATTGCAGACTTTCCTAGCTCTTCCCTTTCCAGCTGAGCCTAAAATGACCTTCTACATGCCAAGTATGTTGTCAACCAGACAACCACTGAACTGTGCTCCTTATCATGGAGTATTTGGGAGTCAGGCGAGATGTAATGATTCGGAGGCCATTAGTCTAAATCTCAGAATGAGGCCTGGCACGAAACACATTGTGTAATCTGCACTCAGCCAACAATTTATACAACAGGCATTCCTCTGCTCCAGAAGTCCTGTGTGACTTGAGGGCATGTCCACAAATCCCCAATTTCTGAGGAAGGATTGACTGGTTTCCCAGATTAGAGAATGTCTCAAAATTATAAACTATCACTCAGTTCAGCTCCAGACTCTGTTTGAACTGCCCAGGTGCTTCTCTTACTGTCAATAAAGTGCCCTGTGCCCTAAGCCACACCTCCTGGGAAAGCCCAGGGCATCCTCAATGACTGCTTGTGTTGTGGGTAGGGAACCTCCTGGTTGTCAGTCTGACTTGTCAGCACCCGTGAAGGCGAGATGGTTGCCGCTGGCTGTGTTAACTCTGTTGCAATTTGTTTTTCCAGTCGTCAGGGGAGCTAAGAATCTGGGACGGAAGCCCTCTTGGAAAGCTACTTTTTAGGCTCCCTGGCAGAAAAGTTAAAAGATGCAGGCAGTTTGTAGGGCACTCAGTGGATTACAGAATCCAGTTCACACAACAATATAACTCTGTTGCAATTCTCCTTTGTTTGGCAAATAGCAGGGAACATGCCTTATTGGATGAAGAAGGCTGAAACAAGCCTGATTGCAGTGCTCTGGGTGCAGGTGGACCTTGGTTTCAAAATGTTGAGGGTTTAGAAGGCCAGCACTTTGAATTAGACCCAGAAGCAGTAGAGGCTGGTCCATTACAGTAAATGGGGCACTGTCCTACCAACCAAAGTGTGTTCTCAGCGAGC
This sequence comes from Podarcis filfolensis, assembly GCF_964270895.1. Classification (NCBI taxonomy): domain Eukaryota; kingdom Metazoa; phylum Chordata; class Lepidosauria; order Squamata; family Lacertidae; genus Podarcis; species Podarcis filfolensis. The sequence goes on from NC_139609.1 coordinate 66,222,025, forward strand.
CCCCACATTCTTTCTTACAACCAGTCAGAGGGCTGCATTGCTTGTCATTAGCTCTCACTCTACCTATCACTGGCTTCCCTGCCTTCCACCATATCCAGTGGGCTGCCCCAAAGCCAGCACAGCCCTGTCCATTCTGAACTCACTGTTGGTCTGAAAGAGCGTCTCTGTTCTTCTCCCATTGCCAGTTCTCAATCAGCCTTCACAAGGAGCACACTAGAGCAGTTTTGGATGCCCTGCTAGGAAGGAAACGGAGGTGAGGCAGACACTTTGGAAGAGCACACTAGCGAAATACTGAATTTGTTTCAAATGTTTATTTTCCATTTAATGCATGAAAAATAACTTGACTCCGAGGCTCCACCAGTTCCCAGCTTGTGCTGGGGCTGCCTTCAGCACTTTTGAGATGGGTCTCTATTAAGATCTGATCTCTAGAATTTTGCAGAACTTTCTTTTCCTGCTAAGGATGGGTGGATATTTGACTCACATGGCATGCAACAGCAAAGCAAGGGGACTGAGTACTGGAAGGGCAAGTATACTCTGTGCATTAAACCAAGAAAGATTAAAAAAACCTGTTTTTGCTATACTTTAAAGACAGATAATACTTGAAATCAGCAGTAGGCTTACCATAAGGCAAAGTGAAGCCTGTAAATCAGTGGTGGGAAACATTTTTCAGGGCACATTCTGTTGAGGGGGGACTTGTGGGGGCCATATGTCAGTGGTGGGCAGGGCCAGATACTGGTTGGTGGGACGCTTCCCTTTAGTCAGAGGTTTCTGCACACCATTTCTCCATCCTCTGCAGGCAAGCAAGAGGGATGGATGCAAAACTGTGTGTATGTGTGTGTGTGTTTGGGGGGGATCTGGCAGGGGGAGTGTCTAGAGGGTCGGGCAGAGAGGGCTGCACTTTTTGCTCCTGGGCCTGAGGTTCTCCACCTCTGCTGCAGAGACAGATTTTGGAGGTGATTAGAGGTGTACCAGAGTGGGAGACAAATAATTCTGAGTCACAGGGTAAAGCCCCAGCAAAATTGTTCTGGAAAGAACAGAAGCTGGCCCAAACAAGGTTGCTGACTCCCTGCCAAATAAAAGTTAAGCAGGTGGGGCATGGATGAGGAAACTCCAGCAGATACATTTCTTGTGTTAAATGCTACTTCAAAGCACCAGAGCAGGGCCAGTAAAAAAAATGTGATGGTTTTAGTCCAAAAACACCATTACATTTAAGATGCGTATGTACCTTGGAGTAACCCTCAGTGAACACGAGTGGGAGGTTCTCTTTGCGAAATCTTCTCAGGACAAATTGATGTGGAAACTGCACTCTCTTATTTAGTTCCAAATGGCAGCTTTACAGCACAAAGGCTTCAGCTACCATTTAATAAGATGCCGTTGCATCAGGGTAGCTGTGAGAAAGAACTTCCATTTTATCCTGGCACCACCTACCAATGCTCTTTTACATGTTGAAACAGGAAACCCTCAATATTCACTCGTGCAGAAGATGGAGTGCATTGAACTGGGGAAGAAGCAGAAGATAATGGGTTATATCCAGTGGCTGCCCTCTGAATATGACTAATGGTGTCACCCAACAATATCAACGATTTATAGTGAGCGTTAAGACTGAATTATATGGCATGGTCTAGGCGTATTTGATGTAGACACCTTGCTAAAGTTGAGCAGGTCTGGCTCTAGTCAGGGCCTGGATGGGAGACTACTCAGGAACCCCATGTATTCTGCTTTCATGGTGGAAGAAAAGTGGGATGCAAAAAATAAATAGTATATGTCAGATGATGATGATGGTGGTTGCTCATGAGTAACCAGACAGGACTCCAACCTGTCTTTTACAGGTTTTATTGTGCAAACTATTTACAGTGCAGATCCACAAAGTTCATGTCCGTCTTGCAGAATCCAGGAGTGGCTCCTTCCGGCTTCTCCCCCAACATAAGAACTTTGGCACCCCAAGCCTCCTCCTCCCCTCCTTGCGTTTCACCACTCTGCGCAAGCTGGGTGACAGAAGTGGCGTGCATCCTTCCTGGCCAGCCCAGCGAGGTGAGGCACTGGGGCTCTCAGCAGCATCCTCGAGCCCTTTCCTCGCTTGGCTGGCCCCTTCCCTCTCTTCTCCACTGGATGTGTGGCTTTTCCCACCGCTGGAAGAGGAATTGCTCCTCAGGAGTTTTGGAGGCTCTCTGTATCCCTATGGCCCCCCTCCCTCCCTCCCTCCCCTGTTCCGATGGCAGTCCCCTGACAGTATAAATAATCAAATGTCATCTTACCAGATTTTTCACATGATATTTTTGGGCAATAGAATTTCAAAAACAAATTTTGCTGTGTAGAACTAAAAGAAAACATCTGACTATGGGTTGTAAGTCAGGGTTTTTAAGCAAAACTGCATTTTCTGACTCCCACATGTAGTAAAAATGACAATTTCCTGTTGGCTCATTTATAAATGCATTGTTTTACCCTTTGCTTGGGTCTGTGAAACACACTAATACGCCACTTATTTCTGTTGATCTGAATGCATTTTGCATGAGTCTACTTGGATGCTGGAGGTAAGTAGCTGTTTGGTGGGGAAGAGCTTGTAGGGATGAGGGATGGACTCACAGTGTGCATTTTTGGTATTAGGGTCCTGGTGGTGTCAAGGTACTGAGCCGTCCTCCCGATGTACAGTGATTCCCATCAGTCTCAGTCAGCCAGAGCCAATGATCAGAGATGATGGCACTGGGAGTCCAACAACATCTGCAAGAACATGTGTCCCATTTCAAAGGCTTAGGTTTCCTATAAGCTGTTAAGAGGTAGGTGGGGTTGGGGGAAGGTGGGGATTAAGGGAGTTAGTATGGGAGAGAATTGTAGGCTCAAATTTAAGATGAAAGGGGGTGCTGTAAGAAGCCCAAAGGCATAGTAGCAAGTGGATGATGTCAACCTTAGAAAACAAAACAAAACATGGAGTTGTACTAACATCTTTAGTGTTAGGGCTTCTGTGTCCAACAGCTGCCTAAAAAAACCACAAATTCAGCAGGTGTATCTGTATGCGGAGAAGATGGAAGGGAAAACTTCACCAGTTTGAATACCCACCTGGCATGCAATTCTAAAAGGCACACAAATTCTCTCAGAAAACAACCACCAAAAATTGAAAAACCTAGTTATGCATGGGGGTCTCATCTCTATGTATGGAGTTGGATTATTGAGCACCTCTTATTCCCACAATTAAAGCTTGGTGCGGGAAATTAATAAAATCCTTGGGACATAAGCTAATATGACAGAATGTTCTCTTTGTGCCTTGAAGAAAAACTGTTGAATTCTTTTCCTCTTAAAATCAGCCTCGTACATTTCCTTTTAGAAGGGAGTGAAAACGTATCTGCTTCATTATGCCTGTCCTGTTTGATATTACCTGATAAACTCAGAGGGTTAATGCTGTGCCACCGTATTTGTTATTATCTGGTAACTGCTGTTTCACTTTGCTTTGGTAATAGTTGTGAATTGTTTCATTGAGTTCATTGGTATTATAACTGTCAGTGCTTTTTTTCTAAAAAAAAATGTTTAGGGGTACTCTCATTTTCCTACTCATTTTGAAATAATGCCTCTCGATGAGGCCAAACTTAGATTCACAAAATGTTTAGGTGTATGTGCCCCCCTGCGTCCCCCCTGAAAAAAAGCACTGATTACTGTGATCGATTATTGTTATGGGCTGCTTTGAAATCTGTTATCATTGAAAAGCAGTATGTAGATATTGCTTATATAACTGAAACATGCTTTCGACAACAGAGCCAGAAGTTGCCAAACTATCTGCTTAAAACTGGCAAGGCAACCTTCATCAATAGCTGCCAGCATTGCAAGATTGCAAAATGAAGGAACAAATAGCCTCCTCCCTGATCTATTAGCAGGGACACAGCTGTGGCTTCTTCTGCCGTGTTCTTCGCCATGTCTTGTTACCCTGACAGCTTCTGCATGTGACACATTACAATATGGATGGTATGGGATACTCTGGCTTTCAAACTCTTTTCTGGGGAATTGCCTCAAAGCTTATCAGGTGTTCCTTAGTGAGAAGATATGTAGCAGCAGAAGAGTTTACAATGCACAGGTTGTAGAAGGGTTTGGGTTGAGCTCCAGGGTGTATATTCAGTTCATGTGGAGCAACAATGAGATCCATAAAGTGAGCTACCTGCATAATGTATGTATGCTCTGTCCCCTGCATCACTTTGGTTTCCATTTCTGGTATACGGACCTCCTGAATAGTTTTAACAAAAGTCACTTGTTGCGTAGAACCAGTGAGATGGTCAGAAATGAAGGTTCTCCTGAAAAACACACACACACACACACACACACACACTACTTATAGATTAGGTTTCAGGATGTGTTACAAGAACAAAATGTACAATTATAAAACGCATAAACAGTTACAACCATAAGAGAAGGATAAAAACAATTTAAAACAGCTCCATATATTATTATTAGTCACATTTTGCACTCAAGTGCCTCAAAGCATAAAACAAAGAAAAAACACAGAAAAACAACAACAACAAAGACATTGAAATCAGATAAAAATAACCGTAAACAATAGCTGAAATGATCACCTGACAATATATTTTAAAGGAACAAGTCCTACCCACCCCAGTTAAAAGGATGAGTGCAACAAAGGCCACAGGAATATCTAACAACTCTCCCAGTTAAAACATGGGTAGATAAGTATGTTTTCACCCGGCCCCTAAAAACAGACAGAGACAGGGCCAGGAGTGCTTCCCTGAAGACAGCATTCCACAGACACAGAGCATCCACGGAAAAGGCCCATTCTATATTAAAAACAAATCCATTCATTAAGAAAGTTTAAAATAGTTCCAGGACAGATGCCAACTGAGGGCTCGTCTACACTTCTGCTTGTGCCATGCCTAGAAAGCATGGGTCCGAGCAGTTTTCCCTTTGCCTCACTCCTTTCCAAGGGAACCTGCTCTTTAGTGATAGACCTGAACAAATGACAACCCAGGGAAAACCTGAATTGTCATTTGCTCTGACTGAGCATGAAAGAGTGGTTTTCCCCGGGACCAGAGGAAGTGTAGATTAGCCCTTACAAGAATCTGAAATCTCTGTGTGCGACAGCCACCATTGCCTTCCCTAAATGGTACCCTTGAATATCCAGCCAATCAGGTGCATAGTTTTAGGACAACTCTTTGAAGCAGGAAGGCTGGTTTCCTAACATTTCCCTCCCCCTGAAGAGCTCAAGCCCCAGCCCTGCTTTTGCTCCAAATTCAGAACTAGCCATATAAGAAGAGGCTCAGTTTGAGTATACAAAGGGCTCTATGGAAGGGTAAACATGCCCAGAATTAATCCATGTGATGTGATTAACTGCCTTATGGCCTGAAGAGTTCAGTACATCTTTTAATCAAGGAACGCATGTCTTTATTTAAAGTCTTGAAATGGATGGCCACGCCTTTAACTAATTAAAAGCTCTCACATATTGCTGAAAATGGTCCTTCATCTAAATTGATACCTAAATGAAAAGAGACACACAGAGACTTTTAGTAATATCTAGCTCATAGGAAATGCTGATCATCTGAGTTGCCTGGAAGAATTAAATCACCACAACCTGTGCTTTGCCCAGTGGAGGGACTGAGAGTTCCTTTCCCTGACAGATTATATAGTGGAACATAGTTGCACCGAAAACTTTCCATGAACGAACACCTTTCAAGTTGACCTTTATCAGCATTGAGTCTGAAGGTCCTGGAGCAGCTGCCAGCTCATACATGGAGCCCTCAGCGGATGTGTGAGACTTGCAGCCTTGGAGGAACTGCAGTGCTGATGGAGCTGAGAAGCCAAATGGCTTGCCAGACTGTGTCATAGGGATGGCTGCTGAGGAATGTCTCCATCAGATATTGGGAGCTGGATTTAATGTGGGACTACAGTGAAGGTTGTGGTCTCTCCTTCCTTGGAGGTTTTTAAGCAGAGGTTGGATGGTCATTTGTCATGGATGCTTTAGTTGAGATTCCTGCTTTAGGTGACCCTTGGCATCCCTTCCAACTCTACTGTTCTATGATTCTATGCATGTGTGTGTAACCATGAATCAAAGAAAGGCAGGAGAAACACACACACACACACACACACACACACACAACTGTATTCAGCAATCTAGTATTTGGTTCTCCCTGATTACCAAAACGAACATTTGCTTAGTAGAAATAGAATGTTCGTTTGTGCTGGTACAGGAAGCAAACAGAAATGGCCCTGGCATTATTCACCCACCTATTCATGGTTTCAGTGCTAAGTAAGACTGCTGTATTTTGTGTGCGATGGAGCATTTGGGCCATATTAAACTACTGGGCTGATGGGTATATTTCCACTGGCTTGGAGTTTAGCCTCAATCCGGCCAACTGAAGTGGCAATGAACAGTATGCATGTTCGTGGTGGGGGCTGCGTTGTTCCTTCTCCCCAGTGCAAGGAAAGACTGTCTTTCAGTGAAGGAAAGGACTCTGATGACAACCAACTCAGTGTTTGTTTTCCTTCTGCAGTTATTTGCCAAGGTTTTGCCTGGGCTGTTTTCCCATATTCCAAGGGAGAGAACGCCAGTCCAGTCCAACTCAAACACAGGACACAAGGAAGCAGAGAACCAAATCGCGCAATATTGTGGGAGGCAAAAACTAGTTGGAAAAAGATTCCCCTCTCACTAGACTATTTACAGTTAGCACGTTCCTTTGGTGAGTTCCTCTGTCTGATATTTATAGACTACATTTTACTGAAGCTTGACCTTCTGGTCTAATTTTAAACATTGCCAGCCAAAGATTCCAGGGCGATATTCTTTTTCACAGAAATCCAAATCACAGTTTTCATTCTAAGCAGTAACTCATGCTCCTCGTACCTTGGTGCCTTTGCAGGTGTGATATTCAGGTGATCAGTGATGCTTACAAAAGCATAGGGCTCACAGCAAACCTTGCTTTCACCAGGGAGCTGTGTATTTCGCTGCCCAACCCCAAATGTCACCTATATGATGTCATAGGAGGACACCTGACCAAACACCAGATGTCATAGGTGGGTGTGGCTTAGCTGAAATAGTCTCTTAAGCTAAATGGGGAGGCTGGAGGTTTGGCACTGCTGCTCTTAAGCATTAATAATGCACCAGAGCAGGGTGGCAAAGATGGTGAGCAGCCTGTGATCAAGCCCTGTGCTTCTGCTAACACCATCTGTCAGCCGATTGCCAGGGCTTGCGAAAGCACTACAGGGCTTTGCCGTCACCAAAGACCTGTTCTCAACTAGGACCTCAGGTTTTCAAAGGTCTTGCATTACTGAGTGTGCAAAATCTGAGCTGTTCTGAGTTTCTGAATTATTTGGATCCTGTTCACATCTGAATCCAGTTCAGTCCTGTTGCAGCAGAGTGAGGTCATTGGGAACTCAACTTCAAAAGCAGCTGAGGCTTTCTCAAGCCTAAAGTTGGCTCTGTTAAGGAAAGCTACCATGGAATAAACACACACACAACCAGGTTTGCAGTAAAACAAAAGCCCATAGGTTTCTTTATCCAGAGTGGTGGATTTTGGTCTGTTTGTTTATACCCAGCCTTAGAAAGGCAAGGCAAGGATAATATAGGCAGAGAGAAGGGAAACGAAGAGGGAAGAGGCAGAGACAGAGAGTGAAGGTTGAGGAGAGCAGGAGAGAAAGGGGAGGCAATACCAGTGGACAGAGACAGGAGGTGACCAGATGAAGGGGTGTGGAAATTTAAAAATGACTGCATCATCTACTGCTCTCATCTATAACCTGCCCTCTGTGGCTGCTTCTCTAAGCTGTGTCTGCTGAGGAAGTGTCTTATGTTAATATTCCGATCACTTCCAGAAGGGTGTGTTAACAGCCTTGGTCAAAAGCAGCGCATTATCTTTGATGTTCGGCTCTTTACACAGTATTAGTAGGGTGTATTGGAGATAATCTGATGTGGATTTATGGTAATCCATTGACAATTATTTCTTTTCAGAAGCATTTCATGAAGATTAGTGTTTTGGCCATTTCTGCAAAATTCTCTGTCTTAAAAGGATATTTACAGCTGCGGAGCAGGAAGTCACCAAACGGCCCACAGTGACAAAGATTAACCCAGAAACTTCAACATCAAAAAGGCACTCTTGCAATCTCACATGCCTAAACCCCTTTCTAGCTCCATAGCGCTGCTTAATCAAGCCCTGGGTTTCTGTGACAAATCCAGACCTCTCTGTAAATGTTGCCGTATGGAAATGGTGAATCTGTAAGGTAAATTTTGAATCAGCTCACATTACCTCCAAGCATTTTTTAAAATCTCTGTTCTTTACTATAATCGCAGATTTTACATTTATGAAAATTGAGGTGAGATTATTACCTCCCCCCCCCCCAGTCTGTGCTTCTTTCTGGAGCCAAATAATATACAGGAGGCTGAAAGGTGTGAGTCACTGTGCAATCCAAAAACTGTTTACTCAGAATTAAATCCTATTGAGCATAATAGAGCTGAACAGAGCTTACTCCCTAGTACATTTCCCTAAAATTGCAGCCTCAGCAATCCTATGCATGCGTTCAGTGAGGTTTACTCTCTTTAGTGAGTGTCCTGACAATTGTAGCCTTGTGTCACATGTGAAAACAGTATAATTTACTAAGCCTAGGAATTAATTTGGCCTCTTGAGCAGGATGCTTGCTGCAAGAGAGCACGGTGAAATTGAAAATGAATATGAACGAGAGAGATGGCCCAATGACAGTCTCAGTTTCCTATTTACTCTGTTTATTTGCCGTAATTTCATAACAGCAGAATGACATGCAGAACTAATTAACTTGCGAAAAGGGAAAAGAAGCACAGAAGGAAAACCAGCAGCAACCCTGGTTTTTGAGAGAAGTGGGGTGGATGCAAGCAAGAAGGGAAAAATACCAGCTTTGGTACTTTTGCTGCTTCTTGAACAATGGAATTTTAAGTCTGTGAAGTTTTGTATGTTATTTTCTTACAGATCAGCTCCGAGGAGTAGTCTGTTTCCCCTTTTAATTTGCAGAAGGGACACTAACGTGCAGAGACAATACCACACTAGTGTTGTCTTGTGAAGCTATTGTGGCTTATTTGCATTCTCACTGGGACCAAAGTCTGGCGGGGGGTTGGGGTTGGGCTGGAAATAACTCATGTGCAGCATGAGCCCAAGCATGCCCCCACCCCCACTCAGTTCAATAAGACCTGTTGTTGTTTAGTCATTTAGTCGTGTCCGACTCTTCGTGACCCCATGGACCAGAGCACGCCTGGCACTCCTGTCTTCCACTGCCTCCCGCAGTTTGATCAAACTCATGCTGGTAGCTTCGAGAACACTGTCCAACCATCTCGTTCTCTGTCGTCCCCTTCTCCTTGTGCCCTCCATCTTTCCCAACATCAGGGTCTTTTCCAGGGAGTCTTCTCTTCTCATAAGGTGGCTGAAGTATTGAAGCCTCAGCTTCAGGATCTATCCTTCCAGTGAGCACTCAGGGCTGATTTCCTTCAGAATGGATAGGTTTGATCTTCTTGCAGTCCATGGGACTCCCAAGAGTCTCTTCCACCACCATCATTCAAAAGCATCAATTCTTCGGCGATCATCCTTCTTTATGGTCCAGCTCTCACTTCCATACATCACTACTGGGAAAACCATAGCTTTAACTATACAGACCTTTGTCAGCATGGTGACATCTCTGCTTTTTAAGATGCTGTCTAGGTTTGTCATCGCTTTTCTCCCAAGAAGCAGGTGTCACCATCTGCAGTGATCATGGATCACTGGAATCCCAGAAAATAAAATCTCTCACTGCCTCCATTTCTTCCCCTTCTATTTTCCAGGAGGTGATGGCACCAATTCCTCCTCATTTTCTGCCATCAAGGTTGTGTCGTCTGCATATCTGAGGTTGTTGATATTTCTTCCAGCAATCTTAATTCCGTCTTCGGATTCATCCAGCCCAGCCTTTCGCATGATGAATTCTGCATATAAGTTAAATAAGCAGGGAGACAATATACAGCCTTGTCGTATTCCCTTGTAAAAGTCTGTAGAGTTGCAGCTTTCAAGGCCTGCTTTTATGATCAATTCAGCATGTGGCGGTAGCTGTAAGGAGCATCCCAGTCTATACTGCTCAGCCATCGCCACAACCTGAATTCAGTGTTCCCTGTGCCACTCCAACCCACCCTAAATGCAATTGTGCATCTGTATGCCAAGAGCTGAATCCAACACAAAGTGGCGCATGTAGATCACTGGTTTGAAACATGCGGTGAGCGGCTGGAACTCAGCAGGGACTGAGCTTTCCCTGCAGCTGCCATATGCCAAATTGATTGTAGCCACTGTAGGCCCATAATCCAATATTCCTATCCAAACTCTGTGCCAGGAGAAGCAATATTCTTTGATTTAGACATCATCCCAGCATCTAAAGAAGGCAGCATTTTCCAGAGGGAGTATTAAGATGCCTAGAAATGGTGGTAGCCATAGCTCTGTGGTAGAGCATCTGCTTTGCATGCCAAAGGGCCCCCCTGCCTGTTTTAACTCCTGGTATTTCCAGGTAGGGCTTGGAGAGACCCCTGCCTGAAATCCCAGACAGCGACTGCCAGTCAGTGTCTGACAATACTGAGCTAGATGGACCACGATGAGCGATTTGCACTACATTGTGCTATGTGGAATCTGTTTGAACCCCACTTGCAGGTAATTGTGGGGAAAACAATGCTTCCATAGTGCTAACGTGATCTTTTATGGGAGCAAAACAGCCATTGAGTTCCATCAAAGACAATTTGCAAGTGGGGTGTGTGTGTGTGTTTCATTATTCTTTTGTCTTTGGTGAGCTGGTTTCTGGAAGTTCTCTGAAAGTATTCACTACTAATTAAATAAACTTCAACATGGTTATCCTTAAGAGACATCTGCATGTGTTTTAATATGCCATTTTGTAAAGAGCATTGCTAGATGTGCCAGGAGAGAGGGACTTGTGCCATGTGGAAGTAGCTCTAAAGCAGGCTTAACCTCAGCCTCCAGCTGTTTTGAGACTACAATTCCCATCATCCCTGATCACTTGACCTGCTAGCTAGGGATCATGGGAGTTGTTGGCCAAAAACATCTGGAAGGCCGAGGTTGAGGAAGCCTGCTCTAAAGCAAGAAGACTAAGGCTGTGTGCAGTGCTCTCCCACCACATTAGTCTCTATACTGATTCTGCCCTGAGAGTTCTGATGAAATACTGCATTTTGATGTGTCCCCCACCCAAACCAGCTTCAATCTGAATTGAGAAAAAAATAATAATGACCTAAACGCATTTTAAGCCAGTAATGTGTACATAGCCTAATTGCCTCTTCCCAGGTTCCAAGCTTTGGGTTCTCCCTTGTTTTGCGTGAGAGATGGGCTCAGTGTCCTTGTGTTTGATTTGTGCAGCGAATCAACAAATTTCTGCATACACAAATTCAGAACAGCCGGATTTCCTGGTTGCCACTTGTTTGCTGAAGGCCATTCCAGCTGGCAAAGCCTTCAAACCTCTTCTCTGCTCAGTACTAGGGAGCAATCTGTTTCTGTGCCATTGAAAAGGATGGCCTGCCCTTGGGAGAAGCCGAAAGTATTTTTCTGGCTTTTATAAGTTATCTAATTCCACTGGGCTAGTGCTGAAAACCTGTACGGAAACAGGAAATGAAACAAAACCAGAGAGAGGAAATGTTCACAGTTTGGTGCATGGCTGTTCCCCGCGTTCCCTGCCCGATGGGTGGGGGGTTGGGTGGGGAGGGGATTGAGGGTCACTGACGGAAAACATGTTGTTTCAAAAAAAAGCCTCTGCTACCCAACCCATCCTCTGTTCCCCGTTGGCTTATATGGATGGGCTGCTCATTTGTTTGTGCAAATGTGACAATCAAACAAATGTAAAAATCTGAGCTATTCCCACAAAGCCTTTGCCTCTTGTTTCATGAGTTGGTGGTGCCCCCTGGTGTTAAAATAATCAATGCCAGGGCTTAAATAATTTTAACAGCCAGCGTTTTTACTCTCTGACTGAATGGCATTCCGAAAACTTTGTGAAAGAAAAAGCGAAGAAAAAGACCAGAGGAAAGAATGAAACATTATTCTACAAGCCCTTTGAGCAGAGATACATTTTGTGAGGTGAATCAACAGAGTCCTGCTCATTTCCACCAGGACTTGTAGCAGGAGGAAATCCTAGTTCACCTGCAAATTGGTAGGCTTTGGGAAAACTACAGTTCCCAAGGGCCATAAGGACAGTGTGAACACTGCTGGATGGCATCAGTAATGCCCTCACTTTCTGTGTGGTTTTACACCATTTGGGACACAGTTCTTGGCCCAGTATACCTGAAGGAGCGTCTCCACCCACATCGTTCAGCCTGGACACTGAGATCCAGCGCTGAGGGCCTTCTGGCGGGTCCCTCATTGCGAGAAGTGAGGTTACAGGGAAGCAGACATAGGGCCTTCTCGGTAGTGGTGCCTGCCCTCCCATCAGATGTCAAGGAAATAAGCAACTATTTTAAAAGACACCCAAAGGCAGCCCTGTTTAGGGAAGTTTTTAAATGTTTAATGCTGTACTGTGTTTTTAATATTTGGTTGGGAGCTTCTTCTTCTTCTTCTTCTTCTTCTTCTTCTTCTTCTTCTTCTTAAAATCAGCACAGGACTTGCAAAGGTTTTTGTGGCAGAAAATAAATTCACACTGCTGTTTCCTATGTCTGAGCTCCTCCCACCCCCCTCTTCCGGACAACTATTGAATCCCCTGACATTTTTAATTATTTGATGTGATTAAATAATGCAACATGATAATGATTTGTATTTTTCTTACATTTTTGATACATATATTAAATACTTAGTGCGTGGCAGTTCTCTGCCTATTGAGGCCAACTAATTTAGCATAGCTTTGTGATGTTTTCTTATGTCAAAAGAGAAATGCCAGTAGTTTGACATTTGTAGGTTACCCTATTGATCATGCCACTTACTGCAATATGAATGAGGTTCTATTACAGTTTACTTATATGGGAGTGCAATGATTTCTCCTTGAGCAATGGAGCATTGTGTCATCTTCTTCATGCCCCTTAAATCTGTTCTGGGGTTTCCCCTCATCCTCCAGAGCAGATCTGGGGACATTATGGGGTATGCATGAGGAGTGGAGAGGAGCAAATCCCATAGTGCTAGCACAACTATTTAGTTTTGTACTGAGCACTATATCCTCATTAAAATACGCAGAATATTGCTTAAGGAAATATGTATCTAGTGATGTGAATGGCCACAGAAGATAGGTGGTCTTAAGGTCTTAAGGATTGGGCATCTTTAAGGGTGGACTTGAGGATGGTGCCTTGGTAGTGATGCTAGCGTGGATGAAGATTGGAGGAAGCAACACCATTTCTTGGGCTCCTCTCAGCATTTCCTGCAAGGGGAGGAATCCCTTCCATACATCTGCGGGTGATAAAAAGAGAAGAAGCAACTGTGCAGCCCTATTTTCATTTTGTTTCTGTTAGTGAGATTTATATACTGCTAAAAATCTGAGTGGTTTCCTTAAAATGATGCAAAATGTTCATTAACAAAAAAAATCAGTGATAGCAGAACAGGATAAAAGTGGACTGAAGGCAACGTTTCCCAGGTCATTTTCACCATTGGGTTTTGGACATCATCCTCTCAGCAGCCCCACCCACAGGTAAGCAGGTTAGAGAGAGGACTTATAGTCCATTTGCTGATGGGGAAAAGCATTCTAGAAGATGCTTCCCACTCACCAGCAGCTGAGAAGAAGCTGTGGTCTGATGATTTGAAAGGAGGGGTCTGCTTGTGCATCTATCAGTCTGGCAAGGACCACACCTACTCAAAGAGTGGCAGCTGATGCTGATTGGAGTTGCTTTCACTTCTCCCCACTCCAGAAAATTAAGGGCTGAGATATCTTTCAGCGGTCTGCTCATGCTATTATCCATTCTTGGATAGCTCAGTCAGTTAGAGCATAGTACTGATAATGCCAAGGTTGCAGGTTTGATCCCCATATGGGACAGCTGCATATTCCTGCATTGCTGGGGGTTGGACTAGATGATCCTCAGGGTCCCTTCCAGCTCTACATTTCTATGATTCTAATCTGGCCTCACCTCCCTGACATACGATGGTGAAAGCAAGTGTAATTACGCAGAATTGGCTCTCTCCCATTCCCAAGGATTAAGGTTGGCCAGCGGGGTGTGTGTGTGTGTGTGTGTGTGTGTGTGTGTGTGTGGCCAGATTCAGCTGTACTGTTTGCAACACCCTAAACCTGATTAAGGCTGGATCCCCATGCTAGTACGGAGTTGAGGAAAGCAGCACTCTGGTTATTCTGCAGGACTCGCATGCGCTTCAACTTCTCACCTGCAGAGGGAGCAATCAGGCAAGGGAAGAGGACTGGTGATAATGACCGTTTGCCTAGCACTGAGGATGTGAACATGGTCCAATAGCGAGAGTGTCCAGGGAAAGAAAAGTGTTGCAGGTAAGGAATTGGTCCACAGTGGAACACTGAACAAAACCCATTTCCAAGTGAAATCCAATATTGTCCATTGGGTCTCTTGTACTGCATTGCTTCAGGCCTATATGAGGACACTGCAACACTGCGTAGAATTGTTTACACTGCATTCTGGTAAAGGGAAAAATGGACTGAGGAGAGCATCACTGTCATTGGGAAGAGCAGCCACATTTTTTTAAGTGTCTCTCCCTTGGCAACCATATCTGCTATAAGGTCAACTAAGCAGCCTCCCCAGAAAACTTCGGGGTGAATTCCCCTTTCAAAAGCAGCGAAACCAAACAGCTGCTCTGATTGTGTGTGGTGAAAATGGGGTGGGAGAGGAATTTGGTCCAACTATATCTGTTTCTGTTTGCTTTGCTCCTTGTGCCCTAGCTCTGATTTTATAAGGAAGAATGGGCCATGAATGTTTGACCAGAAATGGCAATGAGGAGAGTGGAGTGCACTGAACCTCTTTGTTTTCACTGGGCTTGATGGGACCTTGCCTGCACATGGGGGAACCTGTCACCAACAAGGCCACAGCGAACACTCACTTGTGAGCATTGACCTGTGTGAGTGTGGACACAGCTTCCACCTGTTAAGAAAGATGTGACTTTAGTTTTTAAAAAATAAAAAGTTAGTACATGGTTTCCCATATTTGCCAGGGGAGTGGTCCATCTCTTTTTTCTTGGGTGGTGGAGGAGTTGGGTGAAGGATGAAGGAACTGCACAGATGTTACAGTTGGGGTCATAGTCTTCTCTCTGATGCCTTGCAGGGCTGTAGGCTACAATGACTTTTAGTATTTTGGATCTGGAGTATCTGTAAGAAACTTCCACTTCTCTGCTGTGCCCTTGACTGTGTATATACTACTAGCTTAAAAGGCAGGTATGTCATTTTTCTTTATTTGGATCAAAGCTGGGTTGTTACTGTTTTTTTGGGGGGGACACATATCAAAACACAACATTTCACAGGTAACAGGAGGAGGAGGGTGACCAAGATGATCAAAGGTCTGGAAACCAAGCCTTATGAGGAACAGTTGAAGGAGCTGGGTATGTTTAGTTTGGAAAAGAGGAGGCTGAGAGGAGATATGATAGTCATCTTTAAGTATCTCAAGGGCTGTCACATGGAAGATGGAGCAAGCTTGTTTTCTCCTGCTCTGGAGGGTAGGACCCAAATCAGTGGCTTCAAGTTACAAGAAAGGAGATTCTGACCAAGTATCAGGAAGAACTTTCTGACAGTAAGAGCTGTTCAACAGTGGAATGGTCTCCCTTGGGAGGTGGTGGACTCTCCTTCCTTGGAGGTTTTAAAGCAGAGATTGGATGGCCATCTGTCATGGATCCTAGAATCTTAGAGTTGGAAGGGACCCAAGGGTCATCTAGTCCAACCCCTTGCAATGCAGGAATCTCAGCTAAAGCATCCATGACAGGTGGCCATCCAACCTCTGCTTAAAAACTTCCAAGGAAGGAGAGTCCACTACCTTTCGTGGGAGTCTGTTCCACTGCCAAACAGCTCTTAGTGTCAGAAAGTTTCCTCCCGAATGTTTAATTGGAATCTCCTTTCTTATAACTTGAAGCACACTCCCTCTTCAATGTGACAGCCCTTAAGATCTCTGAAGATGGCTATCATATCTCCTCTCACTCTCCTCTTTTCCAGGCTAAACATACCCAGCTCCTTCAACAAACTGCTTTAGTCTTGATTCATGCATAGCAGGGGTTTGGACTAGATGACCCCTGGGAACCCTACCAACTCCACAATTCTACGATTCTTGGATTAATACAGTGTGGATATGGATTATGGCCAATGTTATGCGTGTTCCACTTCCTAAACCAGTGGTGGGAGTGCACTGGATTCAGAGTAAGCAGCAGTAAGCAGCATACACAGTCCTTAACTCAACATAGCCTTGAACTGATGGAGTCCTGCTGCTGTAAGATGGGAGGCCTTTTTCTGCCACCACACACTGTGTGCCTATGTTTGTAACTGGTTTTCATTTCTGTGGTTAGCTCTATCCATATATATATAATTCTTTATGAAGAGCACAACTTTGCACGCACCTGAATCCCACCATTTGCAGAGAATTCTCCCGGTTTCCTGTTTTGATGGTGCTGCCTTGTACGCCCTCAACCTTTTTGCCAAGCCCAAAATTATTCCCCTCTGCAGATTGTTTCTTCTTCAGCCTTCAATCTCAAAAGTCACATTTCGCATATCAAGTGAGCAATTTTCTGGGAACTGCAGTTTAATCTCAAATTCCAGGCAATCATGCAGAAGCCTTTGGCTCCTGCTTTGACTCTCTGCTCAAATCACCTCACTGGCCCTCACTCATCTGTTTTTGTTGGGTAATGACTCAAGCATTGGCTGGATCTGTCGGTCTGCAGTCTTGTCCTGATGCTGATGTCTGCACTATGTACACGTGGAAGACCTTCAGGGAACGAAATGTTGGCGAGGAATGTGTTGCTGTTGCTCTTTTCCAGCCCGACTCTCTGGCCTGTGCTCTGCCTTCACAGTGGTCCTTGTTATCATTTCCCTTTCCTCTTAGAAATGCCCCTAGTTCAGTAGCTTTTGCAACTCCAAATTCAGGGGTTTAGTCCAAGATGAGCAGAGGTGGCACAGTCCCTTGCAGAAATAGGTCCAGTGCATATTCTGACCAAAGCAGGTCTATGATCTGTTTCTAGACTAGACTAAGTGTACAGGCAAAAGTATTGAACGCTGGAAAGTCCAGACATATGAAAATAATATAGCAGCGTGACAAGACGGTAAGCAACAAAGAATCAAGAAAGTGGTTGATGTCAGTTTGCGTGAAACCAGACATTTATTTTTGAGGCAATAATAGGCTGGCTGGTGAACTGAGGACAGAGGGTGAGCTAAGAGTGAGAAACAAGGATGGGAGATGCTGGGGCCAGAAAGGAAGAACTGTTATCCTCTCTATTGTGCATTCATGATGATTTGTAATCATGATAGTATTGGAGCAGTTATACACAATCCCACTTTCAGTATTGTTTGCCCCTGTTCTGGTAACACAAGGGTGCCCCTCCAGATTGCAATAATACTTTCCCCAGCCTCCTGTCCCTCTTCACAGTTTAGTCAAAATCACATCCTGCTAATTCTCCTTTTTCACTAAAGTAGGGGGTGGGCAGGGGAAATATCTTGGGGCTTTATTATGGGTATTTGCCTGTAACATGTGTAGCTAGGTCCACAGGTAGCTTTCTGAGGTAGCTTGTAGCTTCTTCTGCAGACATGGGACTCAGCTAGACTGGTGAAGAAAAAGTGATTTATATGCGTTGTATATGTGATATAACATTGTGCCACCAGATGGCGATGTGGAGTCATGTTTTTCTCTACCTGTTTTCCCTGTTTAAATTTACAATGCTTTAAACCAAAATGCTTATTTGATGTGTCTACCTGTAGATCCAGCTTGTACACACATGCTGGCATCATCTACTGGCCTGGCCAGTAACACACACAAATTCTTGTAGTTGCCACCATAGAGTAATTTTTAAAGTAGCAAGATGACAGAGACTTAGACAAGTCAGTTTACAGACATGTCTTTCATAGGAAAGAAAAAAACTTCAAAGCAACCGCAAGAACTCAGTTTACCATGATCTCACTATTTCAAAGCGCCCCCCCCCCAATTTGAGGGGAGGGTGGTAAAACATGCTGGCATGCTCAATACCTTAGAGTGTTGCAGTTTGGGATCTCTGTTATGGTAACAGCAACAAAACTGTCACCCTGCAGGGCCGGAAATCCCCCAGAGGGTCCTAATTAGCACAAAGCCAGGCTTGTCCAAAGCAAATGCAACCGTGGCACCATCAAAAGCTTTGCTGTGCCGCAGTGAATCGCAGAGCGACAACTTCCCCCCTCCTTGCCCCCCTCACCTCATGTTAACAGGTGCCATAATAGGGAGAGCATCAACAATGCCCCATAGGCATGCTGCACACTGCTGCAAGATTTTAAGCAGGCTGTTCCCAGGGAAACTCCTGGAAGGTTAGAAGTTCAGAAGTTGGGTTGCCCCTGCTCCCCCAAATGCATTTTTTTAATGAAACATAAGCTGACAACTGCATTGTAATTTCTAGTTAGAAAATCCCCAGTTTTCTCTCCCATTTTGGGTTGCTGCATCTCATGGTGGGATGTTCTGCTCCTGTACACAGGCTGCTTCTACCTTAGCACAGGAGTAAGAAACCTGGGGCAATCCAGATGATCCTTGAGTCTAAGAAGCTCAGCCAGGATGACCGGTGGTCAGGGGATGTGGGGAAGGGCTGTGACTCATTGGGAGAGCATTTGCTTAGTGTGCAGAAGGTTCCAGGTTCAATCCAGGACATATCCAGGTAGATCTGGGAGAGATCCCTGCCTGAAACATTGGACAGTTCCTGCTAGTCGGTGTGGGCAAGACTGTCATGAACTGGCAGGGCAACAGAGAGAAGAAAGAGGATCCTGGCGAGGGGCGTAGCCAGGAGTGGGACACACTGGGGCGAGCAGGGGATGGGGAAGGAAGTACTGGTGAGAGCCAGTGTGGTGTAGTTGTTAAGAGCGGTAGACTCGTAATCTGGTGAACCGGGTTCGCCTCTCCGCTCCTCCACATGCAGCTGCTGGGTGACCTTGGACTAGTCTTCTCGGGAGTCTCTCAGCCCCACTCACCTCACTGAGTGTTTTTTGTGAGGAAGGGAAAGGAGAATGTTAGCCACTTTGAGACTCCTTCGGGTAGTGATAAAGCAGGATATCAAATCCAAACTCCTCCTCCTCTTCTTCTCACAGGGTGATGGAGGATGATAAGGGGATGGGGGGTCAGAACACAGGAACCAGAGCAGTAGGACCCAGAGCCAGAGGGGTCTCCATGAACACGGTAGGATCTGAGACATAGGGAGAAGTGGGAGGGGTGCTCTAGGAGGCTGAGACAGGCAAGGCCCACAGCCCAACTCCCAGCTGACCAGGTGAGGCCTGCTAGCTCTGTGAGGAGGTGTGTGATTCCTCAGCTGGAATAGGCTTAGAACAGGTGAGGGTGACCTGCCTCATCAAGCCCAGATGCTGCAATCAGCATGCAAAGTACAAAAGGGAAGCAGAGCTGAGGTGCTGGGTCTGCTCAACTGCCTATCTTGATGCACCTCAGGCTGGATGCTTCAGGATCCTTGTGGGACTATGCTTGCTTTGGACTTTGGACACGTGGATTGACCCTGGACTGGGGACTTGACATACTGACTTGCTGCCAGGTAGGCCATGGGTTCAGGGCAAAGACTGATCTAGGTTTTTTGGATAATAGGACAATTCCATCAAAGGTGTAACTCGGTTCCATGTTTTGCTCAGAGATTTCTTCATATCACTCAATGTGATTTGTGTGAAATGGCATCTAAAAATGATTTTCAGCATATTTTCTCTTGTGGCTGCTGAGACCAATTTTAGAGGTTTTTGTTTCCAAAGTTTTCCCTGTTTGCCACCAGATATTTCTGTATTTAGGTCTTCTTCTGGCTTGTGTGTGTTGTGTCCATAGAGAAATGCTGAAGACCTATCCCACGGAGAAATTTATAGAAGTTATGGCCAAGGCCATGGAAGAATCCAGTTTTTGCTTAAAAAGAAGTCTGCTTTGTATTATATTTTCCCCTTATATTATGGACAGACAAGCATTAACAAAAAAAGTCTGGTTTCAGACTTTGCCAAGGCTGATGTTGCGTAAAAAAAGTGTGAAATTCAGCTTTGGGGTTTTTAATTTGGCTTAAGAGTCTGACAGTATTGTTGTTCAGTGGACAAATAAGTTGTCTGTTTTTCTAGTGCTTTACTCTGTTGCTGTTAAATGGACAAATAAAGCAATTTGTTAGAAGTCAGCTCTGAAATCTATAATCCCATGCAATACAGTAAATTGCCATAATTTCTTTTGTTTTCCCTTCAGCATCATGTAACAGTGTGTGGGGTTCAGTTGTAAGTCAAGAGCCCTTAGCTACAAGTTATAGACCTTGCCTGCCCCTAGTAGAATTATTTCTGCAAACACCCATGACTGGTGTGAAGGTGTGGTGCTATTGCTTACTAGGAGTGGAAGGGATGAGGTGATGCGGAGGTTGGTGCGGGTGGGAACACCAGATTGACTCCATTGTTGCACCTCCCTCCCCAACATCTTCCCCTTCTCTTTGATAAACAGAAGAGACTCTGCTGCCAGGAAGTTAGCATGGCAGTTTCGTTCCACTGGGTGGGCCATTTCTGGCCAAGAGAGCATTTAACAACAGGGTATCTTAGAATTCTGATACTGGCCCACAATGTTTTTTCCAGAGCTTGCCTTTCATACTTTCCGAAGGTGGTTCCAGACTATGCTGACAGCATCTGTAGATGGCAGGTATGCCACCAGAACGATGTCTTTGTGTCCATAGTCAAAACATAGATGATATAGCTCATTGTGCTTTATGTTTGTCCATTATATAAGGTTTCCATCAAAAGATTCCATAGGCAGTAGCAGTGTTTTGCTGTGTTGCTCTGATTTGTGTTGTTGGCTGGTTTAGACAGATATGTATTTTATATGACCATGATGTTTGTTCAGTAGCTGCTGGGGGAAAAACATCATATGGGTTATGAACTATCCTTTGCTATATCACATAGGGTGATCATCTTATATAAGAGTGTATTGCCACTGTATCCGGGGCTGTGTGGATTTCACAATGCCATGATGACATTACACAAATGCACATAGTAGTACCTCCGGTTATGAAGTTAATTCATTCCGGAGGTGAGGTCCATTCTTAACCTGAAATCGTTCTTAACCTGAGGTACCACTTCTGCTAATGAGGCCTCCTGCTGCTGCGCCGCCGTGTGATTTCTGTTCTCATCCTGGGGCAAAGTTCTTAACCTGAGGTACTACTTCCGGGTTAGCAGAGTTCGTAGGCTGAAGTGTTTGTAACCCAAGATGTTCGTAAACCCAGATGCCACTGTATAGAACTGGGACCCAGAATCCAGGTTCCTGATCATCTTCCTTCTCTTTAAATCACCATTCCCTGTCTGGTGCTGGCCAGATGATGTTGGACCAAAGTTCTCATTCTTGACCGTTGACCATAGTGGCGGGGGCTGTAGTCTAACATCTGGAGGGCACCACGTTGGCTGCCCTTGGAAGTTGGCAAAATCTTAGTGCTGTAGTCTCACATTTATTTTAATCTTGTGTTTGGATTCTCTCTCTCTCTCTTTTAAAATAATAACAGCACCAGTAAGGGAGGTGAGAATCTGGATTGGAGGAGAGTTTACTCCATTCCCTTTTACCATTTCCCTGTTGAATATTGCACCAGTTTTGGCTTTAGATTTAGGGCCCTCTTTGTCACTGCCCATTTCCATGCCCTTTCCCTCTGGGCCTAATCCAAGCCACTGTCCAGGAAAAAACCTCAAGGCAAGTGGAGGCTGTTCCTTCTGCTCCTTTATTCTGTCCCTGTGCTTACACACTTGGAGGGAGCAGCTAAGCCAGGCAGCAGCAGTGGAAGAGGCGGCGGCAGAGTACTTCTCAGTACTAGTCTATTGCACCAGCCCTCAAATGCCCTCCAAAGATGCCCTGTAGGCTTTGGGTTGGGGAATCTCAAGCATAGGGTGCCTCTTACTGGTCCTTAGAACTCACCCCCGGCAACACCCCTAATGGTCCCTACTTTGTATCCCAAGTGTTTTTGCCTGGCTGGAATGTGTCTTTGAATTGCCTTGATGGAGGATAGTGTATGTGTACTGTAGAAACTACTGTACAATGGTTTTTTGCTCCATCAACTTTTGCCTATTGCCCCAAGGGTATGTGATGCTTGGAAGGTTGACCTGGGGCTGGAATAGGTGACCCACACCTTATCTAACCCAGTACTGGCAGCAGCTCTCCTTGGTTTCCAGCAGAGGTATTTCCAAGCCCTTCTGTTTGGAAATCTGGCAAAGGACTGATACCAGCAATTGATACCAGGCATGGTGTCTCCCCCCGAGCTATCTATGGACCCTTCATTTGTTTAAACTGGGCTCTGCCCTAATGTATATATAAAATGGGAGAAGGAAAGGAATTTTTAGAGCAAAAGGGCATGTTGGTGAGAGAAGCCAAACCTACCTGTTACCTTCCCATAGTGCCTCTCCATGCGAGCAGGAGCACCAAGTTGTACAAGTGGGTAAAGTGCCTCTGGACAAATTAGGAACACAGGAAGCTGCCTTATTAGAACATTGGTTCATCTATCTCAGGCACCCCCAAACTTGGCCCTCCAGCTGTTTTGGGACTACAACTCCCATCATCCCTAGCTAACAGTACCACTGGTCAGGGATGATGGGCATTGTAGTCCCAAAACAGCAGGAGGGCCAAGTTTGGGGATGCCTGATCTATCTCCATATTGTCTACTCAGACTGGCAGGAGCTCTCCAGGATTTCAGATGGCAATGCACCAAGCCACCATGTTAGCAAACCTTTTGAAAAGGAAGGGGCAGGAGACCTGGGGCTGAGGCCCCCTGGATCACCCCCCAGCAATGCCCCTGCCTGCAAGCATGCTAAGTCTTTCAGAGCCCATTTCTGGTATTAGAATTTGGCTGCGGAAATAGACTGCAGAGGAAGAACACTAAGGGCAGAAGGAAAGTTCAGCTCCCTTTTACTATTTTGGTTCAGAGTCACACCCTTCCCCAATCAATCAACGGGCCTGAGGAGGTGCCACATGCCTTGCATGCAGAAGAATAGAAAATGAATGGTGGGCTAAATGGAAAAAATTGGTCTGACTCAGTTGGAAGCTGCTTGATTATGTTCAAATGAGTCAACCCTGAATCCCATTATCTTGACTTTTTCTGTTAACTGATGGATTTGAGAGATATGGAGCTCTGGTTGAGTTCTGAAGGGAGCCAGCAAGATGGGCCATTTTCCTTCTGATATTCCACACTTCCTTGTATTTCTTAGGAACATGGGGAATTGTTATACTGAGTCAGACCACTGGCCCATGAAGCCCAGTCTTTCCAAGACCTTTCTGGCAATGCTGGGGATTGAAGTTTGGATCATTTGCATGAAAAGAATGTGTTGCACCACTGAGTGACATTTTCTCAACAGTTTTTAGAGATCAAGGGTGCAATCTAAACTTCCCACTGCCACCATGGCTCTGCAGAGTGGTGGAGCCATTGCTGCATCTGCAGCCCAGCTGTTCTTGGTGACGGCATGGGATGGCAGGGAAATCAGGCTGATTGGGTCCAGATTGAGCCTAATGCTGGCCGCCAATTGCTGTGAGACTGACTGCTGCCTCCGCATCCTAAGAGTGCACCATTTAGAGGTTTTCTGCTGGGCTCCATTGGTAGCGTTGCCACCTGCGGACCTACTACCATTTTCAGCACCACCGCCAGCTTGCGTTACTCTGTTGGTGACTAGCAGGAGGCTGGCTCAACCAGCAGAGCCCCCCAGAGGCCAACTTAAAATGATTTTGGATTGTAAAACAATCTAGAACTGGAGCAAAGTGCTGCTGTGCAAAGTATTCTTGTTGTGGTGGGTGGCACTGTTGTCTAAACCTCTGAGCCTTTTGGGCTTGCTGATCGGAAGGTTGGCGGCTCGAATCTCTGCAACGGGATGAGATCCTGTTGCTCTGTCCCAGTTCTTGCCAGCCTAGCAGTTTGAAAGCATGCCAGTGCAAGTAGATAAATAGGTAGCGCTGCGGCGGGAAGGTTAATGGTGTTTCCGTGAGCTCTGGCACTTGTCACGGTCCTCTGTGCGCCAGTAGGGGTTTAGTCATGCTGGCCACATGACCCGGAAAACTGTCTGTGGACAAACACCGGCTCCCTCAGCCTGAAAGCAAGATGAGTACCACAACCCCATAGTCACCTTTGACTGGACTTAACAGTACAGGGGTCCTTTATATTTACCTTACCTTTACCTCTTGCTGAGGGTTCCAGTCCCACTTGTAGGATAGTCCATTCCATCTCTATCAATCCAGCCATCCAAGAATCACTATTATGGACCCACTGGGGATATATAGTCCTCATTTCTCCCTTAAAGTTTTGTTGTTATATCTGCAAATCTTGGTGTTTCCTTGAGCTTTTTCTTTTCCTGTGTGGATGGTGCAGTTTGGGCTATATAAGAATCTGCACCCAGAGAGCGAGTTCACTATTAGTGTACAACAGCCTTTCTCAATCTGGTGCTCTCTGGGTGCTTTGGGCTACAACTCTCATTAAGCACTGGCCAGGACTGCTGGAAGCTGAAATCCAAAACATATGAAGGGCACCAGGATGATGGGGTTTTCTATAGGATAGAAATGACAGATTTGGAATAGCCCCAGTGAAGATGCCAGGAGGGGCATTAGCCTCCTCTAGCAATGGGCACAAAGTACCATTGGCTAGCAAGGTAGCAGGGGCCAGACTAGTCTTGAAGAGGAATCACTTCAGGAGCCAATGCATTCTGGTTTCTCAGGCCAGCAGAACTATTTGCTATATATTTTAATAGCTTGCTTGGTTGTTATGTATTTAGATGTCTGTTAAGGTATTGTGACCAAAATTTGCATGTTGGTTCCTGAGATCAAGGAGTAGGTTTCTGTCTGTTTGGATAAAATTGTATGTGCTTTTGAATCAAGATGGTGGACTGAACCATTGGAAACTGCACTGATTGTAACCACTGATTTCAAAATTGCACTGATTTTTCTCTCTCTCTTAGCATTGTCATGCAACACCAGGGTACAAGGCTCCAAATAGGTCACAAAACAGAAGTCCTCATGGAATTGTTTATTTGTTTCATTTATTTATTTGTATGGGATTATTTGAGCCTCAAAGATGCAGAATCTGGCAAATGCTCAAAAAAGCAGTTATCAAAGCCATTGTTTAGAAATATTTATTCCTGAGCCAATTCTCAGCAGCAAGAGGGAACAAGATAGCTTTTCTCAGTGATGTTACAACAAACTCAGGACCTTGGATAACCAAGTTCAGCTTATAGTGAAGGGCTACTCTTTTGCTAAAATTCTGAACTTAGAGCTGAAGTTTTCTGTTTCTCCACAGTAAAGTACCAGCACCAATGGGTGGGAATTGTAAAGAAGCAGCTTTTGGTGGAGAAACACTAGAAGCATCTTGATAGCAAGAGCTTTCCAGCAGTGGAACAGACTTCTGCAAGAGGCTCTCCTTCATTGGGAGATTATTTCATCTGGCAGGCAGAAATGTTTGTACTCATGGAATGATCATGATAGTGCAACGTTGAATTCCCTTCCCCAGAAGTTCCACCTAGTTACTATAGCTAATGTATATCATGGAACCTATGTTGACCTAGACCACCACCTCAGGAACCCTTGTGCCCAATTTAGCAATGATATTTCAAAAAACAAGCCGAACCTGTCAGAAAATGGGCGAAGTCATGCCAAAGTGATTTTTCAGTCCTTCATCTCGATTCAAAATGGCATCCAGCATCCAAACATCTATGAATACCACTGTCCTCACCTTGGGAACCCTTCTGCTGAGTTTGGTGATGGTCTCTCAATAGGCATCTGAACACATAGAGAACAAACACACAGAAGCACAATCAATTTCCCAAAAGATACAGTAGATACTGCCATCAAGTCCAGATAACACATGCTGGAACATGCCCAAGAACCTTTGCCCTTTTCTCTAATGTGTTTTCACTAGAGCAGTCTTCCCCAACCTCCAGATGTTTTGGATTATAATTTCTATCAGCCCCAGCCAGCACAGCACCATACAGTCCAAAGCATCTAGAGGTCACCTGGTTGGGGAAGGCTTCTCTGGCGAAATGTATGATTGTACAGGTTTTTTACCACATATTTTATTTTCAGCCAAGAAAATTAACTCAGACTGTGATTAGTCAAAGTGTTAGCCATCAAGATCACACAGAAGCTAGAAATGGCAAGCTTTTCCCTTTGTGGGAACTCATGAATAGCTTGGACTGTCCTTAGTGGCAAGCCAACATTATATTTTAGCCATCATTAAAGGGCAATGGAACAACGAGGACAACATGTTTGTCATCTTCTCGACTGTTATGAGCTGATTCACCACTGCTGTGTCACAAGGCAAACAAGACCTCTGTAAGGAGCCTATTGCGTCTTGAAAGCGATGACCATATTGAAAGGATGGAATTACCTCTAGGCCAGAGGAGGGCAGACTTCAGGCTTCCAGGATCTATTTTTTCCTGTTACTTGAACCATAAAATCCAGCTGCCCTGGTAGAAGAACCTGCCAATTAAAAAAGGTCATGCAAAAGTGCAGACGCAGGTCATTGAGTCTCAGCTTCCACGGCCATTGTCCACCATGAGCAGGGTTGGCAGAAGAAGCAGCAGATATTTTATTCTCCTGACAATTGTGCTGTTTGAAATGGGCATTTTATATTTGACTTCCTTTAGTAATGTTTTGTTTTGAAATGCTCAAGATAATATTTTAATTTCCTGTTAATGGTGTTGCTTAGAATGTATACTTTATATTTGGCTTTGTTTAGTAATGTTTCATTCTGGATTGTTTTATTTGATGTTTCAGTGTGTTGTAAGCCACTCAAGATTTTGTCCATAAATATAAAGTAGTATAGAAATGAAAAAATAATAGCTAGGCCAGTGGGTGTCAAATAGTAGATTTGGAACACAGATAATTACGGAACAGAATACCTCTGAGCACATGCCCAGTACAGGAATTATTTTTAGTACAAAAAGTCAGTTTTCTTACAAAAACCCACTCCAGGTTTTCACCTCCAAGCTTCCTTAATTAAAATTTTGAGAGGCCTTATTTAGAAAGAAAAGGAGTTGCTGCTGTTTAAAGTCGTGGTTCTCAAACTTCTGTTCTCTGGGAGAATAAAAATTTGTTCGTGTAACACTGAATTTTTAATTGATAAGAAACACACTGGAACACAAAAAGAAACAACTCCTAGCAGTGCTTGATTTATAACATAGAACACCACTACTTTATAATATAGTCATTTATGTAGCAATGCAGCTACATAAAAACATGAATAATTTCCTAAATGGAATTGTAAATGAGCCTCTTACATATGTACCTTAAGTACGTATACAAACTCAATTAGATGTGTGAGCTTGCTTTTGCTGGGTAATTCATACCTATTAGGTCTAATTTGAGACAAACTCCCATCTCCTCACCAGCACAAATAATCCTTTCTCTTTTCTGATCTTACATATTTGTCTGAGTTGAAAATCCCAGTTCACAACAATGTTATGGAGAGCTGTAGAAGAATAGCCAATGCTCTTGAAGAGAGGTGTGGATTCTGCTTCTGGTTCTCTCTCTCTCTGTATGTGTATATGTATATGCATATGCTATGCTACGCTACACTGAAATGTCCCTCCATGCTTGCCATCCTCTCCTGCCACACTGGTGTGGCACACCACACCCTTTGAGAACCACTGGTTTAAACCATTAGGAGCCACAAACTCTTGCAGATCTATTGCTGATTGCCCAGAAATCCACCAGTAGATCGCAATCTATATTGTGCCCATCCTCACTATAACCTATAAATTGGCGTTCCCAATCCCATGTCTTCTGATGCTTTGGACTACAACTGCCATCACTCCTGAACATTGGCCATGCTGGTTTAGGCTGATGGGAGTTAGAGTCCAACAACATCTGGAGGACACCAGGTTCTGTGTGTGTTCTGTGACTGCTCTTTGACTACTTTATGTCTAGCCTTGTAAGAATCACTATTCAGAATCTGTCCTTCCCTTTTTGGAAGCCAGCGAACAGCTATGACTTCCACACAGCAATTAAGAGATTTATGAGTGGAAAAGCAGACACTAATGGTTACTAGCTAGTGTCATGGACACATTTGCACCTTTACTACAAATCTGTTGAGAATTATAGTCTTATTACTCAACAGCAGAACCATCTGATGCTGGATACCTCCCAAGGCATTTCCTTAAGTCCAAACAGGGTTATTCCTGTGACCAGTTCGGGTTCGTTTCATCCTGTCAGCATAGCAACCCCAGAAGACCTTGAATCACCCGTTGTCTAGGCTAGAGGTACTCTCCAGAGTAGAAATTCTTCCAAGGGGCAGTGTGAGGAGAGAAAGTGACTAAATCCAAAGTGTCAAGGAAGTTTACTAGACAGGTTTTAAAGTATGCATTTCTGTGGTCCTTAAAAAATGCTCTGAGGTTGGAATGTGTAATGGGAGAACCCAGCAGGGAAAGGGATGACATACTTTCCCTTCTTTCACTTTATTTACATAACACACTGTGGTGACGTGTGATGTGGTGAGGAGTAATTCCACTGGAGATCTGCTCTCTTGGGCAAAAACTACAGATTGTGACACCCAACCATGGGCTCAAAGCTTGGGCTCAAAGGTCAGTCCTCAGGTTTTATTGGGTGCACATCTTTTGCAAAACAATTGAACAGAGAGATGGCTTGTCCTCCAACACTCTGAATTTTTTCGCCAACGTTACCAAAATTGTTAAGTTGTGCCCATTCACTGGATCTTGGAGTTGGTCATTGCCAATCCGCCCATCAATTCAATGGATTCTGGGGCTGTTGCATCTCATTGCTCTTCCACCCATCCATTTCCTTGGCTGTGTTGTAGCTTGCTAAGACCTCCTTCCCAGAATCCCTTGCAATACTGCAGGCACTTAAGAGTTGGAGGGTGCCATCTAGTGCAACTCCCCTGCTCAAAACAGGAAAGAGATGACTGTTCAACTGCTGCTTGAAGCCTTCCTGTGAGGGAGAACAAACACACTGGATTGGATTGGTCCAGTCCAATGCACACAATATTGTAGTCCCGTTGCCTAATTGCTTGCTGTAATAGAAGTTAAATGCAGTTCTGTTTGATCTAAGCAAACGTCTATTGTGCTCACACATACACCTATCAGGTGCTTCAAGAAAAGCTACAAATGAGATGTGGATTGCCCTCTCCTGCTGTTGTCACTTCTCAGCTGGAATTCAGTGAGGCCCTGCCACTGTGCAAGGAGCACATTGCCTGCTTTGTCCTCTTGGACCAACAACCCTGAACCCTGATTGCTCGGAGGTGTGGCCTTGCTGAGCAACTAGCCCTGGTAACTCAGTGAAACCTCCTTAGAAACATAGAATCAGAGAGTTGGAAATGACTCCTAGAGTCATCTAGTCTAGCTCTGTGCTCAGTTAACCATGCCATAAACCCATCCCTGAATGTCCTTGGGCATCTCTTTGCCACTTTCTTCTGCCACTGATCCTCCTTGCTTGTTTGGCCATTCCTTGCCCTTCCAAAGCATCAAGTTGGATGTTCTTCCTCCACTGTTTCCTGCTTCTGAGGCACAAAAATGTGCCTATCAAGCCATTGTTTGGGTTAGGAGGACTTTCCTACTTGCTACATTTTGGGCTGGGCAGTGTGTTTTTGCTACAAAGTCCTACCTCAGGCTGGCCCTGGTTGAAGGAGAGCTGGGTATGCCAGGTGTACAAGGAATGTCTTTAATTTCCTGATCAAGGAGGGGGAGCATTGCTACTAGTAACCATTTCTTGTTTACTTCATCAGAAGAGAGTGTGTGTGTGTGTGTGTGTGTGTGTGTGTGGTGCTTAGTGCAGGTGTGTCTAGAAATGGTTTTTAATGTCATGGGGGTTGATTGCTTCAAGAAATGGCTTTGATTAGAGAGGTGGTGTCAGTCTGTACAACTCAGCAGTGTTATTTATTTATAGGGTTCAGGACAGGGTTGAGTTTCAGGGAGTTTGTCCAAGACAGGGAGGTTTACAAATGCAGAGAGAAGTTTTAGGAGGGTTGAAAAAGAAGGCAGGAGAGAGGCTGAGAACTGGTAGGAAGGAAAGTACATGTTAACAGTCCAGCAGAGTCTAGCTATTGGCTTGGCTACCCCTTATCAACTCATGAGAAGAGAAGACTCCCTGGAAAAGACCCTGATGCTGGGAAAGATGGAGGGCACAAGGAGAAGGGGACGACAGAGGACGAGATGGTTGGACAGTGTTCTCGAAGCTACCAGCATGAGTTTGACCAAACTGCGGGAGGCAGTGGAAGACCGGAGTGCCTGGCGTGCTCTGGTCCATGGGGTCACGAAGAGTCGGACACGACTAAACGACTAAACAACAACAACCCCTTATCAAAGAGACAATCTTTGTACCATCCACCGCTGACCATTTTGGCCAAGGAACATGGTGCCTGGACTAGTTGCAGTAGTGTTGGTAGTATTAAACATATGCAGTCTGAGTAACCTGTGGCCCTCCAGATGTTGCTGAACTACAAATCCCATCATCCCTGACCATTGCTCATGCCACCTGGGACCAATGGGAGTTTAGATCCATCAACATATGAAGGGCCACAGGTTTCCCATCCTTGGTTTAGGTCCTAAGGTAACTCATGCATGCAGGCCTGTGCAGGGTGGGGGACAGCCTGGTGCCCTTGCCCTGGGCCTCAGAGGGCTAAGCTGACCACCCCCTCCAGGGACCAGCTTCTTTCTGGTTTCAGTTTATAGCTCATTTTAACAAGACTCCCACCCTGGGCTTCAGACAAGCTCTGCATAGGCCTGCATGCAGGAATTACAGTCCTTGAGGGCTCTGCTTTGGGTCTAACCTACCTTAAGCCTCAGTAAAAAGTAGGGCTGAAATTTGAGCTCAATTTTTATGTATTTTTCCGTGTATAAGATGCCCCTATGTATAAGATGCCCCCTATTTTTGGGGACTCCAAATGAAAACACCCTTCAGCACTACCCGTGTATAAAGCAAGCCCCAATTTTAAACCTATTTTTTGGGTAAAAAAAACCCCCTAGTCTTATACATGGAAAAATACAGTATATCTTTGCATATTGTTCATGACCGTCATCTTCTGTAGTTACATGTTTCTTGTATTCATCATCAGCTTCCTTTCCAACCGAGGCTACTGCTAGTATGAACTAGCTGAAACATTCTTTTGTTTAATAGTGTCAAGGAAATGGTGCCCAATGGCAAAAAAGGAAAAAACACAGAAGCCCATCAGCCATTCTCAAACTTTTCCCCCTGTAGACTTGAAAATTGTGAGGGCTGGTCAACATACGTAACTCAGATTTTAATAATGCGACGGGTGTGTCTGTTTTGTGACCAACGTGTAATGTTTGTCAACTTTAGCCTTGATCAAGTTCAGTGTTTATTCTGCTTCTGTATTTAAAAGTATGGTGGAACACCTAAAGTGAGGTTGTAGCCTTGACTATTGTTTGACAACTTCAAATTTGAACTACCTCCCTTTAGTCTATCCCTTGATCCATAGTCATTCGTCCTTCCTAGATGTCTTCTGTATTTCCTCTGTGTCAACTCCCTGTGCTTCAGTAAGACTGGTCTCTTTAAAAGTAAATTGATGAGCCCTTGCCAAAATGATTAAGGGTACATGGCAAGGGCATCCCAAGGACAACTGTTGCACCCTTAGAAAATAAAGACTATAAATTTGTATTGGAAAATTAATAAAAATTATTGGCAAAAAAAGAAAATAAAATAAAGACTGCATTTGTGAGAAGAAAGAGACATCCTGACACGATTTGATTCCATTCTAGCACCATTGTTCTCTTCATCTGTTTCCATTCTCTTATGAATCTGTGTGCTTTGGGGAAGAATGTGAGAGGGGTTCTATTTGGGAATGGTTGGTCAAGGTTCTCTTACAGGGAGTCTTGAGGCAGCTAAGAAATTTACAATGGCATAAGCTTTAGTGGACTACAATCCATTTCATCAAATATATGGCTAACCTGATTTGACAGGTAAATATACCTGCCAAATCACAAACACGTGGGTTAATGAAAAAAAAGAGAGATTGAGCAGTGAGGTGTGTATGAGAAAGTGAAAGCCAATATTATTTTTTCAAATAGCCTAGTTTCATGAGCTTACAGTAAATTCCTCATTTTTTCCCATTTTCTGGGAAACTTCTTGTTCTGGTAAGTCAAGTGTTGTCATCCTGGATCATCACAAACTGCTCCACTGTGGAGAGTCTGACTCAGTGCCACTGAGCACTTTCATTACTAAGGCCGATCCCTAGACGAAGGCTGCAGAAGGAATTGCCTGGAAGGCTGCTTGCAGGGAGATCTGGAAACTGTATAGACAAGGCATGGGTAGACCAGAACCTAATGTTTGAATCCCTTTCCAGATTTCCTCTGTTTCAGACCAAACAGATTCCATTTCTCTCTCCCCCACCCCCCTGCCCTACTGATGCATTGTAACTCTATTTACTATCAGAGAGACTCACTTGGCACCTATGCCAATGTCTCTTGCAGCTTTCCTGAACCTGATGCCCTCCAGATGTAGCTGGAGTGAAGCTGCAGCCAGTGTGACCAGTGGTCAGTTATAATATGAACTATAGTCCAAAACATCTGGAGGACACCAAGATGGGGAAAGCTGCCTCAGTGGGACCATTTTATTCTGCCTGGCTTTTTAACATCTGAGGAGTTTTATTATTTTTTATGGCTACTATTTTCTCTTGCTATTTTACTGATGGCTTTGTTATATTATTTTTATTTTATGAACTACCCAGATAATCAGTTACTGGAGAGTGATATATGAATTTATAAAACGCATGAATACAAGCTTTATAGGAATTAATGACAGGAGGAGGATGCCTATGGCATATGTTCAAATATATAAAAGGATGTCATATAGAGGAGGGAGAAAGGTTGTTTTCTGCTGCTCCCGAGAAGCGGACACGGAGCAATGGATCCAAACTACAAGAAAGAAGATTCCACCTAAACATTAGGAAGAACTTCCTGACAGTAAGAGCTGTTCGACAGTGGAATTTGCTGCCAAGGAGTGTGGTGGAGTCTCCTTCTTTGGAGGTCTTTAAGCAGAGGCTTGACAACCATATGTCAGGAGTGCTCTGATGGTGTTTCCTGCTTGGCAGGGGGTTGGACTCGATGGCCCTTGTGGTCTATTCCAACTCTATGATTCTATGGAATCCTTCACTCTCCAAAAACCTAGGTCAATTCCTGCATTTTTGCTGATATGCATCTAGTTGACTTTGATCAAATCAAAGAGATACGTGTGAGCCAAAATAGATTCTTATACACACCTAACAATATATAGAATCTTAGAGTTGGAAGGGACCATGAGGATTGTCTCGTCTATCCCCCTGCACTGCAGGAATCTTTCACCCAACATGGGGCTCAAACCCACGGCTCTGAGATTAAGTCTCATGCTCTATTGACTGAGCTATTTCTCAGGTTTAAGAAGGATATTTCTTAACCTTCAGCTTGGTGTCTGAAATATACTCGGAGTCGAGAGTGGATTTCATGCTCTTATTCAGCTCATAGTGGTGAGGAGGAATGAATGTTCCCCCAAAATATCTGCTTTATATACATTATTTGCACAATGGACCACACATGATTGGCTAATTCTGGGGTTCTCCTGTAGGCCAATCAGGTTGTAGATTTACTTCCACCTGCATTCTGAATCCTATTGTTCTAGGACCAAAAAGACTGCTGCATTTTGGATCCTATTCAACTCAGTACATAACAGTGTCCAAAGATCTTTGGTGATTTCTCAGTCAGAAGCCTGCTGGGACTAGGCCAATGGCCCACTTGTTCCACAGTGGCCAACCAGGTGGTGTCTGAAAGCCGCAAGCAGGACATGAGCACAACAACACTCGACTTGCTCTGCTTACTGTGATTCCCAGCAACTGGTATTCAGACGCATGATGTCAGTGGAGGTGGAATATTAACTGGAAGTAGAACTTTTTAAATAGCAACTACTATTTATTTATTGCATTTACATCATACTTTTTCCTCCAATGAGCCTACATGGCTTTCTCCCTTCCTCATTTAATCCCCACAACAACCCTGTGAGGTAGGTTAGGCTGAGAGGCAGTGACTGACCCAAGGTCACCCAGTGGGGTTCTGACCTCTGGTCTCCCAGGTCCTAGTCCAATGCTCTAACCACTATACCACACTACCTCCCTCCAAAGGAATGGTGTCATCCATGGCATATGCCTTGTTAAGTAGAGGCACTGGCAAGAAAGAGAAATGCACATAAAAAACCCAGATGCAGCCCAAACGCTCCTCATCCCACATGCATATGGTCTCCAGCTTTTGGTGGGTTATTGTAGAAGTTCAAGATGTCTGTTCTGTTTCCCCTGGAAGGACCTCACTCTACAACAAAACCAAGTATTTTTGGCAACGTGTAAAGCAATTGCACTCTTAATGTGACTTCAGATGAAAGTCTAATGTCGGTGATTTAGAGACTGACTTCCTTTTGCATGGGAACTCTCTGTAATGGCATGCATTTGCCTTGCTTACAGACACGTAAGTATATATATATATAGTGGCTGGTAAAGAAGCTTCCTCTTGGTGGATGGTAGATTAGTTTTGGAAATAAGTGTTGTGGAACTGCAGGGTTCTGGGGAGGGGAAAAAGGGTTTTATAGAGTGATAATGTTCTGGAAGAGGGCATGGGGTTTGAAAATAAGGAAATCCTTTGCCAATGAGACCTAGTTGGCAAACTTCCTGAATACTTTGGGGCAAAGCTGTAGCTGCAATAAATACCTTTCCTGGCTGGTTTTGTTTCCTGGTCTTCACGGCCATAAGAAGGGTAGCCCATCTAGTTGAGCTTCCTGTTCTCACAGGGGCCATCAATGTTCCGAGCATGAGCTTCACTGACCCTGTAAATATTGAGCATTCATTCCCATGGGAAATGCAAAATCAGTCCTGTCTTGCAACAGGGTGAAACAAACTACTTTAGGTGCCACTTTATCCTCTGGTTATCACCCACTTGCATTACAGCAATGTGCTCTATGTGAGGCTACCTTTGATGGGCCAGCCCTGACTTTGGGGAAGGTTGCTGCATATCTCTGTACATGTATATGCAACTGATGACAGACCATGTTGCACAGGCCAACCCTGCTTTGTATTTGATTATTATGGTGCTGGAGGAGACTCTTGAGAGTCCCATGGGCTGCAAGAAGATCAAACCTCTCCATTCTGAAGGAAATCAAGCCTGAGTGCTCACTGGAAGGACAGATCCTGAAGCCGAGGCACCAATACTTTGGCCACCTCATGAGAAGAGAAGACTCCCTAGAAAAGACCCTGATGTTGGGAAAGATGGAGGGCACAAGGAGAAGGGGACAACAGAGGACGAGATGGTTGGATAGTGTTCACGAAGGTACCAGCATGAGTTTGACCAAACTGCGGGAGGCAGTGGAAGACAGGAGTGCCTGGCGTGCTCTGGTCCATGGGGTCACGAAGAGTCGGACACGACTAAACGACTAAACAACAACATGCTGCTGGCAAAGACTTTTGTCTGCTATGTTTCAGCTGTGAACATCATTTTTATCTCTATTGCTTTCTTAATGTTCTGTATCTTCTGCATTTTTTATTGTATTTATTTTGTTTTGTTTTATGGGCATTTTTGGTAGCCTGCACTTTAAATTGTTGTCAGTCACCTGGAGTGGTTCATGAGCCCAAGAAAGCTGGGATGTACATTTTTTAAAACAAAGAAAGAAATTTAAATTCAGGTGCAAGAGAGTATCTAAGATAGTAAAGTTCTGGAATCTCACCCACCCCAGCCCGAGCATCTTTTTGAAGTAATTCTTGAAATCGTTAAGGTACTCTTTTGCCTCACAAAAATAACTTGCACTAAAACTGTTTTCAGGAAAACGGGTTTTTGGATGTAAATGTTTTAGAAGAGAAACACATGTGCTACACTCAGCCTGTGTTCTTTGAGATGTTTTTGAGCTGCTTCACATTGTAAGGGGAGTCCATAGATGGCAGGGACAGCAATGTGGTTGGGGTGGGAGCAGAAGATTATTGTTGCCATTCCACAATAGTCTCATTTTTGGCAAGAGACCAAAGAGGTGAGGCACCTAAAGTATCATCTAGGACTGCATCAACGGCAAATTAAAAGACTTCTAGTGCAACTTTAGACATCCTGGGGCCCTCAAAATGTTTTGGACTACAGTTTCCATGAGCACATACAGCTGCACTGCCTGGGGCTAGGGATAGTTGCATCTGTCAGTTTTGGACAGTTTTTGACTTGGCTTCTTATTTTCCCACTCTTCAGTTCTCCCTTTCACTTTGAAACGATTACTTTTTCAAAGAAAGTCCTCAAGAAAACTCATTGGCATTTTAGCGTGAATTTCTCCTAATACTGTATGTACATTTTGGTCTGGGATTTTTGCTTTTTGTATGCTATTTTCACAATCCCAATATATGCATTTTTCTACACATCATTTGGCTGGAGAACTGCACTGCAGAAGTAAGAAGTGCAGATTTTTTTTTTTTAATGTTATTAAAAGATTTTCTTGGGTAGCAAAAGTACATACAGTGTCTCTGTTTTCAATACATGAGTCCTTTCTACAGACCAGTTTTGACAAATGGTGGGTTGTTTCACATATTGTGTTGGAAAGTTTGAATTAGGTAAGATTAAATGTGAACTAATTTCAATTTCTCCCTCATGTCTAGCTGGAGCTTATAGGAGTTGTAGCCTAAAACCTCCGGAAGGCAACAGATTGGCAAAGAGTATTCTAATGTATCAGCCATTAAGCTGAACATTGTGGCCTTCAAAAGAAGGCATTTATAAGGCATCCCAGAGAAGACTTCAAGGCAGAAGGGTGGTTGTTTCTTCTTCTTCTTCTTCTTCTTCTTCTTCTTCTTCTTCTTCTTCTTCTTCATCATCTTCTAAATTCGGATACTGCCCTTCATCCAAAGATCCCAGTGTGGTTCATAACAGAAAAATACAAAATGACAGTACAAAATACGTAAGGCAAAAACAAACCAACAACTCTCCCTTCCTCACATTAATATTATTATTTATTAAATGAGAGAAACTTTAGCAACAGAAACACAAAACAAATCCTATTTGGCCCTGTATACATGAAGGAGCATCTCTACCCCCATTATTCAGCCCGGACACTGAGATCTAGCTCTGAGGGCCTTCTGGCAGTTCCTTCACTGAAAGGTGTGAGGTTACAGGGAACCAGGCAGAGGGCCTTGTCAGTAGTGGCACTCACCCTGTGGAGCACCCTCCCATCAGATGTCAAGGAAATATGCAACTATCTGACTTATAGAAGACATCAGGGAAGTTTTTTATGTTGTCATAATGTGTGTTAATTTGTTTTTTTTTTTATTAAATATTTATTGGTATTTTCAAAAAACACACAACAAACAAAAACAAAAACAAAAAAAACAAAATATTCGAAACTAAACAAAAAAAATAGAAAAAACACATACAGTTTCTGATACTTATTTTCCTCAACCTTGTTTCTCAGACCTCCTCACACCTCCCCTTCTTGTATTCCAATTTAAATTGTCAATTCAGCAAGTCCTTAACTTATTTCTTCACCTTAACTTAAACATTTATTCTAACATACTGTTATTTTACTTTACTTCTTTTTTCCATTTCCTCCATTTATTTTTAACAGCCTTATTCTCACTTAGTTTAAAAAAAAAAAGAAAAAAAAAACCAATTTCACCTTATTAAAATTACACATCAATACTTATACCTCATTAATTTATTCTTGAACCTTTTTCCTAAGGTCGACCAAAATTTCCCTTCCACGGTTTACCCAATTTCCTTACCACTAACAAAATATAAAACAAACAAAGCAATGCAAATTATCCTTATGTACCCTTTGGATTCCCAACCTCCACCCACCCTTCTCCCGGTTCCAGTCCCCAACCTATATCCATCAGTCTTTATATTATTTATTTAGCCTGGAGATCTCAGGTCCGAGGCCCTTATGTCTCTCTCAGTTCCTTTCTGCCGGTCTCTTTGATAGACCTTGATGTTAAGCCCCAGGTCTCGGAGGGGCTCCGGCCCAACAGAATCGGTGTTGCTTCTAGCCAGTCCTCCATACTTAAAAGCAAAAGCAAAGCCTATGGGGTATTCCAACTCTTGTTTCAAATTTCTTTCAAATCCAAATGTCCCCACAGCTCCAGCTTCCACCTTCAACAAATTTATAATCCTCAGGTCTTCAGATCTCCTCAAAAGAGGATCTCTCCATTTTCCAAATTCCCAATCAAACCAGGCTTTCCGCATCCAGTTTTTATTGTCCTTTTTTATCATCATGTCAGGCCTCATATTGTAGCTCTCCTTTGACTCCTGCAAACCTCCATCTCCTCCTTCGTTTTCTTCAAAAAGAACATATTGCTCCATCGTGTCTACGCTTTCGGTTTCATTTATTTGTTCAGTTAAATAGGCTTCCTGTTTCAAATCCTTATCAGACTCCAAGCTGTTGTTTACTGTCCAGTGTAATAGCGCTACCTCTGTAGACAAAGCATCGTACTCATCTTGTAAATTTCCCAAGAGAACCAGTGCTCTGTCCAATTCTGCTTGGAATTTAGACACTCCAGCCATTTTTGTAATGTAGTATCCTTGTTACCCCTCTAGGGGGATTTAATTCCTTGATCTTCCTTTCAGCTCAAAAACCAAAAGTCCAGTTATTTTGTATCAACCTTATTTTCAACAAGTTATCCCGAATAAACCAGCAAAAACAGCAGAAACAATGTTCTCTTTTTCCAGCTGACAACTAGCTGACTAGCAGCTCACTTGACAGCTGTCAAAATCTTCCATGCAACAGGCTTTCTCATCGGACGTTCCCGGGTCTAGGGGGGGGTGTAGTTTCAGCTCCCAAAATTCTTTTTATCCTCCAGAATATCCTCTTATAATGTCCAAACCGTGAGGTCAGGATCTTTAGTTAAAAAAAAAGCAAGAAACAGATTCTCTCGACCTTAGCTGCCCAGTCCTTTGCTTTAAGTTGTTTACAAAGAGGGGGGGGTGGACTTCCTTTTTAGCCCCTTCCCGCTCGTTCCAAATCCAAGATAAGAAATTTTTTAAAGTTCCAATCTCCGTATTACTCACGGGTTGATGTTTTAGGATCCAATCACTCTTAGAAGAAGTTGGCGCTCTCTGTCAATGGCTTGCGGCTTCACTCCGTAGGCGAGGGAGTACTCTCAGCACCACGCCTTACCCTGCCTCCGTTCCGAAGCCTTTAAAAAGGCTCCGTCGCGGATTGGGGGGGCGCAAATGGTGCCCGCCGAGTCTCTGTGTTCACAGGCATCCGCGCCTGTGATTTTAAGGGTCCCCGCTTCGCCGCAGCGGCCAGACCCAGACGCTACGGAGCCGATTCCCTCCGGAGCTCGGAGGGAATCCGCCATTAAACAGTGGCACCAACCCGGAAGTCCCATAATGTGTGTTAATTTGTTGGAAGGCACCCAGAGTGGCTTGGGGAACCCAGTCAGATGGGCAGCATATAAATAATTGGTGGTGGTGATGTACAAATAGCAAGCATATTTTACAAGTGTGGCTCCTTAAGAAGCTTAAAAGTGTCCCATCCATGCTCAAGGAGGAGATGTCAGCAGACTTGGAGAAATGTGAAGGTTTGGAAAAACTGGGGGGGACCCTAAAAGCGGGTGAGGTAACAGCTTGGTGATGAGTGAGCTAACTCACTGGGCACTGAATATGGACTGACTGCCAGGGGTGGAGATCAGAAAACTGGGAGGTAGGAAAGGGATGGAATATTTTGGAAAAGGGCATGGCTGGCTAGCATCCTGAACAGGAGCTCTCCACACCATAACATTTTTTTACAGGTCCCAGTTGTATCACGTAACACTGTTACTAGCATAAAATATTTTTCAGTTTAATTGATTGATTCTGGAACATTTGTAACCACAGGAAAAAACCACACTGGTGCATTCGTCTTCATAACAGCCCAGTGCAGTAGGTCATCGCTACTTGCAGAGGAAGAAATGGGGTGAGATGGAATGATTTGATGGAAACAAATTTACTTTTCCATCAGAATTTGAACAGAGGCCTTCCAGCTCAAAATCCAAGATTTGTACTGCATGAACAATACTCAGAATGATGGGAAAGGGAACTGCCTGTGAAAGCTCTTAGGCTGGAATTGAAGGAAGACCGCCCCCCACCCCCGACACCCCCCCCAAAGCATAGGCAATAGAGATACAGGAGGGGGCAAGGATCTTCCCCTCTGCCATCAGTAATAGAGGGCACACCATTTGGAGTCCTTGGGGTTATATTCATCTAAACATGAAATATATTGATTATTTTTAAAGCCACATAGTTTTTCCTTTGTTCTTAAAGAGTCAGCAGACATGTATAGTTTTTATTCCTAGGTCAATTTCAATTTTTCCTGGCCCATTGTCTGCCGTTGAGCTCCAGGTACAAAAACTGGCTGTACAAAGCTACCAGCACGTTCTGCATGACTGTATGAGAGGCGGAGGGAGGGGAGAGAGAAATTAATTTATCACAAGGTTGAAGGAAGAAGCAAGCAGTGAGAGATGCCATAAAAGGGGATGAAGTGGCCAAATTTTCATTTTAAGTCTGAGATGCTTTAATCTGCATGTCAAAATGTACAGGTATCTGTCTTCCAGGGAGGGGAGAATGGGAGATGCTACTCAATAGCTATTTAATGTATGCCAGTGTTTAGATAGATAGAAGCTTGCTATCTTTTGAGTCTTTGAATTGATTCACATGGCAGTTGGACACTTTAATTTTATCCTGCATAGCTTGAATCTGTATGAAGCAAAGTAACTGTGCGTGTGTAAGCATTCTTCATTTCAGCAGCTGAGTTAGATGGGATGAGTTATTTTGTTGTTGCTGTTCTTAAATAACTGGGAGACAGAAGCCCTTGCCAATCTATGGCAGATCACCTAGCGATTCGCCAGTAGATTCCAAACTACCTTCTGCACACCCTTGTCCTAAACTATATAATATAGGTATGTTTAAGCTGTAAGGTCCTTGGACAGAGAGTAAACAGTTTGATCGGTTTGCCAAGTGCTTTCTCTCCTCTGAAATCCTCTTGTGGAGGGTTTGGGGCACATTAATTTTATTTGCCTAGCTCATTTTCCAGAAATGCACAAACTCATTTCAATTGCCTCTCTAAAAAGATGAGCAAATGATGCTTAGATAAATCCCACTAGAGGGCACTTGAGCTGTATTCAGATAAGAGGCATTGGAGGAGACTCTTGAAGGCTGGCTCTTTACAAACCTACCCTGTGAAACTAGATGTCAAATATTCACCAGATGTTCTGTGGACATTCATATACATGCAGAATATTCAGCAGATCTTTGACATTCAATCATATTTGCAAACATTTGCAAATACTTTTAGCTTTTCTCATAAGACTCCTCACTTGGTTGTGATGTTTCCCTTTAGGTGAAAATCTGCAGCAACTGTAACTAAAACCCTGAGCAAGTTTAGAGGCTGTGCTACATTCCATGTCTAATACTGTGCCCTAGCTGTGGATCTCTCTATTCTATCTTTTTAAAGAATAGCTATTTACATTTCATTCAGTACCTATTGTGAGTTCAGCATCCAAATTAGGATCCTTCTCCCAGTTTGGCAAAATTCCCTCGTGGTACAATCCTATACATGTCTACTGAGAGTAAGTCCCATTGAATCAAACTTTCTCCCTGGTAAAGTTGTATAGGATTGCATTTTTAGAGACACCCATCAAATCA
Organism: Podarcis filfolensis; assembly: GCF_964270895.1. Taxonomy (NCBI): domain Eukaryota; kingdom Metazoa; phylum Chordata; class Lepidosauria; order Squamata; family Lacertidae; genus Podarcis; species Podarcis filfolensis. The sequence continues at coordinate 66,263,641 of NC_139609.1, forward strand.
AGAAACTGGCAATTCTCCCAAATGTTCAACATCCAAATGTTGTTTAGATTGCTAACCCAATGAATGGGAGGACAAACCATTCTGTCTTGACTGACTAAGCTACAGTTGGAGAGAATGAAAGCTGAGAAACGTCCCACTTCAGTTTTTCCCCTAAAAATTAAAATAAGTGGGTAGTATTGGCTTCTATGCTTTGCGGGTATTTCATTCTCACTGCTTATACATAAGGTTTCTGTTTGGGCATGGATTTGTTTGTTTAAACATTACTGCAAACATCCAATGACCTTTAACGATGTCATGAGTACTACCTAAAGGAACTTTTCATCTTGCTCAGAGACATGATATTTGGTATTAAGAACTCCCGAGGAACTGTTTGAGCATTTATCCTTATTTGCTTGTACAAAACTTACACGGATGCTAGGTAATATATGTTGAGTATTCATTCTTTTACTTAAAATTTTTTTTATTATTTTTTGTAATATATAAGAAGAAATAACATACATTGAATTGTATACAATATATAAATTTAAATGAAAAGAATGTACAAACATTAGTGATTGACTAGTAAAGTAATACAGGTATTTCCAAAAAAGGTACATTGCCCTGATCAGAAAATAATGAGATTTATACATCTCTAAGTGTTGCATCACACAATTTAAAATAGTAACCAGGTTGTAAAATATAGTTTGGGCTTCCAGTACAATAAAATGATTACAGATTATCACAACATATCCTTCCATAGAGAACATAGATTGGGTAGCGGAGGTATTTCAATCATGATCTTTGTTAGCTACATATATTATAAAACAAAACCACTTTTTGTAAATATTGAGCATTCATTCTGATTTGTTTGCAGAGCAAGAAGCATTTAGTTGGCATTCATCTGATTTGCTTGCAGGGTATTTATATGTCTTCCCATTGATCATTCATTCCGCACTTTTCAGTGTATTTCCCTGTCACCTTCCTAACTGCTGAAAGCTCATTTCTTTTAAAGGGTTGTACTGGGGCACAAAGTGCTTGAATCTCTCCTGCAAAATACTGACTGGAAAGGCTGAAGGAGTTGGATCTTCTGGAGAAAAGACAATTAAGAGGAAATATGTCACTCACCTCCAAATATCTAGAGGGCTGCCATATTGGAAAAGATTTGTTCTCAGTTGCTCCTGAGGGCAACCAATGGGTTCAAATGACAAGAAAGATTACCAAAAATTCTCTGGTGGTACAAGCTGTGTTAGAATAAACTGTCCCCGAAAGTGGTGGGCTCTTCTTTGTTAGGTGGCCATCTGTCCTCTGCTTAAAAACATCTAACAGGGATGCTGTGTAAGCAGTAGATTTGCTGCATTGGCAGGGGGTTGGATTGGATGCACTTTGTGGTCCCATCTAGCTCTGTGATTATATTCTTCTTGTTTAGGTAGCTGTTTTTCTTTGAAAGAGCCCATAGGCCATTATCCCCCATCTGCTGAAGGCAGGAACAGGTTTTGCAGAGCTTGAGATGCTATCTGGTAGACTGAATGGAACTTCTTGTGGCCTGGACCTCATCTTTCTGCAGTTGAAGGCTGAGCCTGGTGCACCTTTAGGGTTCAGAATAAAGTTGGCACTGGGGCCTTATCCCCAGGCACTGGAATCTTGGAGTGGACTTCAGCGGTGAAGTGTCTGTTTGGCATTCCTGCGCCCGGCTTTTTTGTTGTTGCAGAATGATGTTAAGGAGTGGCTGAAGCCAGATGGAACCATGCAGCACAATTCAAAATTCATTTCAAACAGATGATATTAATACATCACTAAAGCAAGCTTCACAGAAGAATGGACCCAAGTTACAGCCAGACAGCATCATAGGACTGGCTCCTTTTCCAATAATATGTTCCTTCCCGTGATGGCAGACATAAACCTGTGTTCTGCAACTGTTTCTAATTCATTGCCCGTTTTGCTTGCCAGTTGGACAATGAGACATAAGGCTTTCACGTTAGCATTTTATGTTTCCAAGACCCATGCTCTAGGAAAACACTCCTTGGTTCAGCTTTTCCGGCTACTGCCATAGGTGCCTCCTAGGACTCAGATATAGGAAGCTGCCTTATACTAGCTCAGAATACTTGTCCGTCTAGCTCAGCATAATCTACTCTAGCGTTCCCAACTTGGTGCCTCCAGATGTTTTGAACTACACATCCCATCAGCCCCATCCAGCACGGTCAATGGCCAGGGGTGATGGGAGTGGAAGCCCAAATTCCTGGCAGTAGCTCTCCAGGGTCCTAGACAGAGGACTTTCCCCTCTCCTGCTGTTTGATCCTGTTGACTGGAGATGCCAAGGATGAAATCTGGGAGATTCTGAACACAACATTTGCTTTGCCAGTGCACTCTGGTCCATCTCTCACAGGGAGTGGGCAGGTTCTTTAGAGGATAGCTTCATGCAGGGTTTTTTTTGTATTGGAAATGGCGTACAAACCAAGTACAACTGTCATATGTGAAGAATGTATTGGTGTCTATTTTCCTGCTTGTACACGTTTTGGGAAGTAAACTGGCCACTTCAGTACTTTTGGGCAAGGAAAGAACAGGAGACACTCATACAGATTCATGAAACACCATGCTGTTAGGAGGGGCTGGATAAACACAGGCAACTGGAAGAAGGGCCAGAGTAGTTTGCTCCTTGGCAAAGCCCATCTTCCTCTGATATTTCACCAGTTATGACTTGCAGTCTTGGATTCTGTTCTGCAGAAAGGCAAGAACAGCCAGCAACTTGGGCATTTCCTTGCATGATGAGTTCTAGTTTGAGGAATGCAGCAGCAGCAGGTGAACTCTCTACCCTGCTCAGGGCCTTGCCCTTAGAGATCAAACTTAGAACATGCTCATTTGAGGTCGCTTTCTTTGTGCAAGTTCCAGGAAGGACTGGAGCCACTTCTGAAGCTGTCCAAAATACAGAAGTCTTTAGGCAACAAACTACCCACATTTAAGAAAAGAAAAGATACAGGCTGTACTTTGGACTCGTAAACCATAAGTCTTGTGGGCTTCAGATTCCTATCTCATCAGAAAATGGCACTCCTACAAGTGAGGATTGTGGAATTTGGTGCAGCTGCTTAAAATTTACTGCTCTAATAAAAATCTTATTAAGGTGTTGGGACAGGGCACTGCAGAGCAGCTGCACCAACTTGAGGTCAGTGTTCCATTAATGTCAGATCAGATGCTTTTAGATTTCAAACACTTGTTAGTAAATCCCAATTCCTTGCAATGCTGAGAAATTCTGTTCATCAGACCACCAATAAAACACAGTATGTCGCTGCTTAAAACACTTAGGACATCAATAGCACATCTGATGGGGCATATAATATGATACACGAAATAAAGAAAACAGAATTGGCACAATCAGGGACAATTTATGCAGCCCATTGGAATTATTATCCGACTTGGCTAAATTTCCCTTTCATTAGGGGGAAAAAAAGGTAAAGTCTGAGGAATGATAATGTTGCAATACAATAAAATAAAAATGATTCATGCTTCCAGTTGCAGGATCCTCTCCTGAGAAGGCGGCAAAGAGTATTATGTTTTCACGATGTGTAAATCTGGAAACAGCAGGGGAAAGCCCTGTAGGCCACAGAGGTTGATGAACTCATCAGGTCATGTGAGTTCTTGCAGTGAAATCCATTATTGTGCCAATGGAATGTAAAATTGAATGCTAGCAATCACCCCCAGAAGCCACAGCCAGGCTGTGCAGCAGGGAAGACTCAGGCAGAGCACTGAGCTGGCACTGACCACAGAGAGGAAATGACAAGTGGGAGCTCATTGTGGCAGACTCTCTACATCACCGAGGTGAAAGTACAAGAAGCTTCAGGGAGGCGCCTGGCAAGCTGCTGTGGCAGAAACGTTGGCACCTATGAGCAGGTATTCCTACCAGGACATCAAGCGATGTATTCTTAAAACCCCACCATCCAGCTAAACCAAGACAAAAGCAACCTAGTGAGTCATAGTCATTTGTAGGATGCCACCTAAAGGTAAAGGGACCTCTGACCATTAGGTCCAGTTGTGGTCGACTCTGGGGTTGCGGTGCTCATCTCGCTTTAGTGGCCGAGGGAGCCGGCGTACAACTTCCGGGTCATGTGGCCAGCATGACTAAGCCGCTTCTGGCGAACCAGAGCAGCGCACGGAAACGCCGTTTACCTTCCCACCGGAGCGGTGCCTATTTATCTACTTGCACTTTGACGTGCTTTCGAACTGCTAGGTTGGCAGGAGCAGGGACTGAGCAACAGGAGCTCACCCCGTCGCAGGGATTCGAACCTCTGACCTTCTGATCGGCAAATCCTAGGCTCTGTGGTTTAACCCACAGTGCCACCCACACCCACCTACTAGTGGACAAAGGCTGTGGACTCTACTTGTTTTACAATTCTTCTACACCACTTCTTCAAAACAGTTCAAAGTAACATACATCACATGTAACCAAGTGCAGGCTTAGGCTATGTGTCCTCCTAGTTAAACACTTCTGGCAACTGCCAATGAGATGGGAATGTCAGAACCTCTGCTGGGGCTTGTAGAGGAAGCGGAAGCAATAACTGGAGCTGCTTCAGTCAGGTCGAGTCAGACCAAAGCCCTGCTATGGAAGATGCTATCTCAACAAAGGAGCAGAAGGCTTAAGGCTGGCAGGGCCATTCCTTCCAGTGGCAGCACCTCTCTGGTAAACTGTCTGCAATCTTTAAAGGCCCAACAAGCTTATAATGCTCATATGCTCTTTTGTGTTGTGGCACAGGATAAGCTGCTGGAGAATCAATGTTAGAGCCAGATGGTGGCAAGAGAACCATGTTCTCAGGCTGGGATGTGGAGAAGAGGGTGCTGAGGGCTCCCTCCACCCAAGTGGAGAGACCTGTGAGCTTTCTGAATCTGTCCACCTTGGGACAATGCTGGAACCCAGGTGTGGGGAGACATTCATTCTTATGTGCTCTCTATAAAACAAACAAGCTCAGCTCCTAGGTTTCTGATCAATTTATAGGAGAGTCCTGCTCACAGGAGTCCATTCACTATGAATGGTGGTGGCTTTTGTTTAGAACGAGAAACCTGTTGCTGAGTAGGTTCTTTGTTTCCTCTCGAGGAAGAGAGACACAGATTGAACTGGACCTTTACTTAGGCCACAATCTCACCATATATTTAAAGCACTATGATATAACTTAAAGCAGTCAAGAATCCCCCAAAGAATTATGGGAGTTGTAGCTTTTTAAGGGTCCTGATAGTTGTTAGTAGACCCTTGTCCCCCTCTCAGAGCTACAGTTTCCAGGGTTCCCTGTGAAAAGGGATTGATTGCTAAACCATTCAGGTATTTGTAGCTTTGGGAGGGGCATAGGGGTTCTTCTAACAGCTCATTATACCCTTAACAACACTATGGAAGAAGCGAAGACTGCTTAGAGTGGTATCATAGTGCTTTAAATATATGGTGTGAATGTGGCTCTAGAAATACCAACCATTGCTCATGACAGTTGAAGCAAGGACTCACAACTAAGGAAGACCACTTAGCTTTCTGTTCCTATATACTGGTATGTTAATGCTTTAACAGCTTTGTCTTCTCTTTCAGCTCACCAGGTCTTAATAAAAGATGGTTGCTTATTCCAACAAAACCTTGGGGTGTAGCAGACTTTCCCACTGCAAGAGTATACCACTCGCCCATTAGCCCCTTTCTATTCTAAATGTCACAGCAAACTAAGCAGAAGCACAGAACACCTGGTCTCAGCCTTTCCAATATAGTGAGATTCATTGTATTTTAAGTTAAATCACAGCTGTTATTGGGACGCGGGTGGCGCTGTGGGTTAGACCTAGGAATTGCCGATCAGAAGGTCGGCGGTTCGAATCCCCGTGACGGGGTGAGCTCCCGTTGCTCGGTCCCTGCTCCTGCCCACCTAGCAGTTCGAAAGCACGTCAAAGTGCAAGTAGATAAATAAGTACCTTCCAGCTGGAAGGTAAACAGTGTTTCCGTGCGCTGCTCCGGTTTGCCAGAAGCGGCTTAGTCATGCTGGCCACATGACCCGGAAGCTGTATGCCGGCTTCCTCAACCAATAAAGCAAGATGAGCGCCGCAACCCCAGAGTCGGCCACAACTGGACCTAATGGTCAGGGGTCCCTTTACCTTTACCTTTACCTTTACCGCCATTATTTCTAAATTTGCCTGTATATTAGTGTATGCAATTTTTATAAGGAAACAGCAGAAAGTCTCGTGACACTGAATGGAGTGTGGTCTAGGCTTCCTCAACCAGGTGCCCTGTACATGTTTTCATTCACAAGCTGAATGGGTCTGATGTGAGTTCTAGTCTAAAACATTGGTGGTGGGCACCAGGTTGGGAAAGGTTGCTGTGGAAAGTGGGATCTTTGATGAGTGAGTAGCAGCTCTGGTCTTCTGCCATCTTGCTGTTCCTTTAGCCCTTCTGCATTTCTAAGATTGCACTTCGCAGGATTTCCATTGCCTTCGACTATTTTCCAGGGGAAGTCCAAACTGCTGGATTTTCTGAGAGTAAGCCAGAAAATATTGTGCAGTTTCGTAAGTGTCAGAGACCTGGGAAAAAACACAATCTGACTAATGATACACAATGCAGCAACGTGCTAAACTGAGAGCAGATGATGACCCCCTTTGGCCAGGCAAAGGAAATGTGTGACCTGTTTTGAATATAACCAGGGCCAGAAGACAGGTCATGGGACAAGGGGCTAAATGAAACCATATTCCAGGGCCCCTCGCAAGTTTCTGAACCACAAAACCCACAGTTTTTGTCTTTTGACATATTCCCATACTAATGCAGCTATGCATACCCACTGCCAAATCATTTCCTGCCTTTTTAATCTTCTGACTTGATGCGTTAGGCAAGGAACCAGTGTTCAAAGTTTTGTTGTTGCAGCAGGTCCCCTGTGCTGTGATGAGGTGTCCGCTATGTTCTCAGTCTTTAAAGGAGCTTTGAACAAAGAGCAAGATAGGCCCATGCTGGGAAACTGCTAGATCAAAGTGCCACTGAATGGGCCCCATTTGGCTGAAATCCTGCTCTGGAACTTAACTCACATACTTGCTAATCTAGCCCTAGGAGTAATAGAGAAGACAGAGGAGAAAGAAGAGCGTAGGAGGTTCAGTTGCTAGGCCTCTTCATGCAAATGAGAGGGAGAATCTGTCTTCTCATGACATAAAGCAGCCCATCTGAGTCAAGAGGAGCTTTGGAAAGGAACAAAATTGTCAAACTGTTCCTAGACAAAGCAACAACTGGAAATGCTACAAGTGCACTGGGCAGATAAACAGGTGCTGTGTGTTGTAGGGACCCTTTGGTTATGTTGAAGCAGATTTGGAGGAGGCTGATCCTGCACTTGTTGTAGCAGTCATGTTGGATAAACCTGTGATTCCTGCTAATGGAAGTGGCACTTTACATTAACAGTTCTGCAGGACATTGGCTTTCCAGGCCTGTTTTGGCAGAGGGGGAGCTTAAGGGAAGCCAGAAGTACTGAGGTCACATTCTGGCCAAATGAACAATTGCCTGCCTGCACTAGAGGCTTGGTTTGAGTTGCAGAGCTCTTTCATATAAATATACTTTCAGCTTCACCAGCCAGAGTTGCAGCAGCACGTCACTAGGCATGTGGGAAATGCCCAAGCAAAAGGCAAATCCTGTACAGCTTCTGTTATTCTCCCTATCAGCTGTGTGGAATGGCAGGGGCAAGTGAAGTTGTCCATGCATCTGTGGCAGCTAGAGTACTGGTGGCCAAAAATTGGAAGAGCGAGGAGACTCCCTCAACCTCAAAGTGGCAAACAAAATTTTGCGAATATATTGAATTAGCCAAGATGACAGCGTCAATTAGAACGCAATCAAAACAAAAATTAAGAAAGGAATGGAAGTCTGTTGAAGAATATATTGTACAAAATTACTTCAATAGAAATTTCTGGATAAGAACTGACTGAGTTCATTAAGCTAAGATGCAATGATTTTAAAACAGAGGATTGATCAATGTGATGAACAATTATGAACACAATGTTAGAGTTTTAAGGTAACGAGAAGGATATTATGCATGTGGGTGAAGGAAGTCACATGGGTATTTGGGTAAATGGTGAGTTGGGTATAGGGTTAGATGTGGGGAATCCGTATATATAAAATAATATATGTTATGTATAGTGCTGAAATTGTATGGTAACTAAGATGTAATATGCATTTAATAATAAATAAAGAAATAATGAAGTTGTCCAGGCACCATGGATTCAAAATTCTAAAACAGATCCCTGGAACTGGACTGTCTAGGCAAGAACTGTGGGCTTTGAAAACATTCCCCAGCCCCCAGTTCCAGACAGAAATTTGCAATATGGGTGAATATCATATGAAAAGGTCCAGAAGGGCTGCCTTCTAAGTGAGGGGCATAGAAAGAGAAACGATAAGATAGACAAAGTCTGTGGATAAATGATTGTGAATATAATCTTGCTGTGCCAAGCAGGGATGGAGGAGGAAACCATTTTAAATGAGAGACTTCCGGGTTAGCGCCACCGGCAATGGCGGATTTCCTCTGCTCAGGAGGAATCTGCTCCGTGCAAATCAGGGTCTGACCGCTACGGCGAAGCGGAGACCCACTAAAAACCACAGGCGGGAGAAGCCTGTGGACCTGGGATTCGGCTGGCACCTTTTGCGCGTCCCCTACTCGCGGGGAAACCCAGTTTCGGGGATCCGGAGCGACGTGGGGTGAGTGGCGCGGTGCTTCGAATCGACTGCTCTTTTCACGGAGTGAAGCCGCATTGCTGTTGCCGGAGAGCGCTGACTTTTTTCCTGTGGACGATTGGACTCTAAACAAGTACCCGTGAGTAGAACGGAAAATTGGACTATTAAAATTCGTAATTTGGCACCGAAGCGGGAAGGTCTAAACAGGAAGCCCGCCTTCCGCTTTTGTAAATAGTTTGAAGCAAAGACATCGTAAGCCTGAAAAGTTTTTTGTAAAGGACTAAATTTCCATCGGTTAAAATTACTAAACCCTCCTTGGAAGCAGGAGAAGAGGGGGGAAATTTTGTAACGTCTAAGCCTGCAGGAGAGAGAGTAAAGAAAGAAAAATTTCTATCGTCTCGAACCTGGGAACAGGCTGTCAAGAAGATAGACGTATTGGGAAAGTTCATTGACCGTGAATAAATGTATGTTGACAGATAGACAAGTAAGAGAAACATATGGATTCCAATGTTTACTTTTGCACTTAAAAGGAACAAAATAGTTGAAAAACGAAGGTAATTTTGTTGCCGGTTCTGCTTCTAAAAGGACGGATACAAATAGAAATTGTTTCCCCTAGAGGGAGCTTTTGAAATTGCTGTTGGAGTGGACCTGGGAAACTCTACAGCTGTAGAGATAAAGGACCGTGAGAAATTGACACTGACCTTGGATAAGAATTTCGACACAGGAAGCCATAGTGTCTGCCTTGTGCAGGACAAGTGCTTTGTTGGAGCAGCTTCATGCGAAGATGGATTTGATGATTATTGCAACTGACAACTTTGGACAAACAGCGAACACCTATATAGAAACCCCTCAGGAATTGATCCAGGAATTTGTACCGACAGGGCAAGCTGAGGAGAAGATAAAAGAGGAGGTTGTTGTTGAATCCCAAGTAATAAAAATGGAGAGAGCTGTGGCCTTGCAGGAACATAAGCTGTCGCTTCTGATGCCCGAACCTGGAGTGAGTAATATCTGGAGAGATGGAGTCCCGGCTGGATTGGTGATGGGAAGCTGGATAGATCCATCTATGCAGGGATGTTCTGACCTTTGGGACCTGCTTTTGGACCAGGGAGAGACCGGAGTTGTGGGGGTCGTTAACTTTGGAGGGACATTGAAGCATGCTTTGAAATTACTTTTGGACTTAAGTGCTGATTATGAAGAATGGGCTGACCTGTCGAGAAGGGCTAAAGTCATTGTAAGGTTGGAGTGTTCCCGAGATCTGCTCCTTAGTGACAAAGGAATGAAATTAATAATAAGATCAGCAGACAAATATGAAGAAGATCTGCAGAAGGGACATGGAAAAGAGTTAAGAGCCTCGGATAGAAGATCACCAGGTTGATGGACCAGAGGGAACTGTCAGAAAGGACTGGCAGAACCCGAGACCAGGAAGAAGAGATGGTGGATGAAGATTGGAAGAAAGTTTAAAAAATTCATTTAAAGAAAAATTGTAAAGTTAATGAGTGTAAGAAAAATGTTGGAATGAAATTATTTGGCTTTAGTAGAAATGCTATAAGGAGATAAGTATAAATAAGTTTTAAGTTTTAGGGTTTTTTATGGTAAGATAAGGTTAAAATAAGTTAAGATAATTAAGTGACAGAATCTATTGAGAAAGATGGAAAGGATTTGCTGAAATAGCTAATTGAATTAGAATACAAAAAAGGGAGGTGTGAGGAAGTCGACGAAATAAGTAAATGAAAGATAAGGATATAAATATTGGATGTGTTTTTAAAATGTTTTTGTTTTTAAATGTTTTTGGGGTTTTTTTGTTTTTTTCTTTTCCTTTTCACTATTTTGCTGTACTGTTCTTTTTTGTGTTTTTGTGCTTTTATTTCTGAAGTATTATTTTTCTTTCTTTGTAATGGCTAAATTCTTAATAAATATCTTTTTTTTTAAAAAAAGGAAACCATTTTAAATGGATTAATACACAAAATTTGGCAGTTCTGACCCTACTAAGCTGTGCTCCCCATCAATCGTCTCTTGTACTGAGCACCTGCTTTTGTGCATTGTCTGTTTTTCCTTTTTTAAAAAACAAACACCCAACTAATTATATGCAGGGTTCTTTGAAAAAATTATATGTATAATATGCTTGAATGATTCTAGTGCCATTCTGTGCTCTGTTTCTGAAGCAAAACTATATATAAGTACATTAATACATGCATGTTTTTATACACATATCCTTTGTTGTATTTGTTGTGTGTTTAGAAATTGGGAGTGTATGTGCATCTAATAGGCACAATAATGCATAGAATATATAAAAAAGTTTATTTTTAGTGGAGCTGGTTGGGGTGGGGGCTGTCACTTACCACTGAGATGGGAATTGGGGGGGGGATCCATGCAGATGAGCTCAACGTTGAAATTTTTCAGAGAATTCTATCCCTAGATGCAAGTTCCCAAGTAGAGAGCCTTTGCAGGCCTCCCTTTGGCTTCTTGTCATTAGCAGTCAAAGCAATTAACTTAATCCTCAGCATTCCATTGCACAGGGTAAAAATAATTATTCTAAACTAACTGAGGATTTACTGTTTGATTTTGCTCTAACAGCTTCTGACTTTTAACCGTTGACAGAGAGCCGCAGGCTATGCTTTTCTATATGCATTTCCTCTGTCGATGTGATTAAATAATTCTGCTACATGGCTTCTCATATATTAGCAGACCCTTAGAGTAAGAAGCCTCTTGTGCTGTGTTTGAGAGGCTCTCTCTCATTTTTACAGACACATTACTGATGCTTTCTTCTGGATTCTGTTGCATCCCGTTGGAAAGGTCAGAGGAACCATAAGCCTCTTTGCTTAAGTCAGAAGCAATACCATAAGAATTTCATTCAAGAGGTGTCCCACTGAATAATATTTGTGTGTTGCAGGCTCCCTTTACAAAGATATTTGCTGTGATGCTCTGCAAACAAACCTTGGAACAATTGTCATTGATCTCTGTGAAGCTTACAAGAGAGAGCTCATACACCCTTCTGTTTGTCCTGTGCCTAGAAAGCTTGGGTCTGAGTGGTTTCCCGCTTGTCCTGCTATTTCTAGGCACAGGTCTGAGCAGTTTTGCTCTCCATTCCTCCCAGGAAAACCTGCTGTTTAGCAATAAATTGGATCAAATGTCAATCTGGAGAAAAACCCGAATAATGGTTTCTCTGATTCAGGGGTAATGATAGGGTTTCCTTGGGGGGGGGGAAGTGGGGGGGCCAGGGCAAGTCTGGATGAGCACTGAGTTACCAACCAACATAGGATCGGGCCGTAAATCTGAAGCTGTGTGGAAAGTCCCACTTCTTGACCAAACTCTTTTGCTCTGAAATGACACATTTGAGCAATACACTCACTTGCTACATTTTCTTTAAACATTCAATACTATGTCTACAGGATTGGGCACTCTCTTCTACAGGTGGTGGGTATCATGTGAAGGATTTGTTTCCAACAAGGGTTGTAAGATTATGGAGGAGGTGCATTATAGCACGACGGGGTGTGTGTGTGTGTCTTTTCTTGCATGAGGCTTTGTCTCCCTCAGCAGCTCCTCCTCACATGGAGGAGCTGGAAGGCAAAGGAGAGAAGCTGGAAGTCCCATTGCACAAGTTGGGCTGCTTACATTTCACTGATGTCTACAGAATTTAGCTGTGTGCAGCATTACAACCCTTCAAACAGAGGACAGCCCTCTGAAAATGAGGCCACATGGCCACCTTAGAACCTTCTCAAAAAAATTGTAACCGGAGAAACCATAAATTGGGGTCAAGGGAAGGAGAGCAGGAGACATACAAAGCTGCCATGTTGGATAAGCTCTGGTAAAAGTCAGAGGAGGCCACTGTGATTACCCCCAGGAGGGCATATTGATGCTAAAGTTAGAATGGTCTGCACCATAAGCCCCACTGAAATAGTGGGATTGACTTCTGAGTCAACGTGCAAGTCTTGGGAGGAAAAAGAAACCCAGAGAAGCAGTGTTTGCAAACAAGAAAGCAGTGGAGGCCTCCTGTTGAGGCTGACCTTGGAGGGAAGCAGCTTAGTATTCGGGAGGTGAAGGGGAGAGCACGGTTGATTCCAATCAGACCATGACAAGTGCCATTTAAAGGGAGACATCTTGATGCAGGAAGGAAATGCAAGGGGGAGGGGAAACCCATGAATATGAAGAGCTAGATATCAGAACCTAGATCGAAGTTTTAGAGAAAACACTAGGGTGTCATAAGCTTTACAAATAGCAGGAGGCAGGATCCTGAAAGGCATCAGAGGAAAGACCAGACATGGGGCTAATTCATGTGCAGGACTCCACAAATTTCTATGAAGTTTATAGTAGGAACATTTGATTCCTATTCAAAGGGTACAGACTGACCCACAACCTCCCAGGACTCCTACACTGATTCCCAGATGTTTTCAATATTGATGGCACAGGTCAGCTGCTAGTTAAATCGGCCTCGGCTCAGCACTGACCCATGGCAAACTCATAATGTGGGCAAGCCCAGCATTTTGTATTCATTGTCACCAGAGGCCTCCGACAAGCAGATGGTATTCAGCTGAGACAGGAAGCTGTGCATTAGTGCCAGACTTGACAAAAAGGATTTTAACACCTTGAACAATTTTAACCTCTTTGAAAATCGAGTCTGAATTGGTTTAGACTGAAATTGCTGTGCACCTACACATATGCCGGTATACAGCTATTTCACACCTGCAATGCATAAGCTTCTGCGTACTATTTACTACCAAATCAACATGACATTAGTATATTTAGGTTTATTGTGTGTGTCCCTGAACAAACAGCACCTCCTAGGTAGTGGTGTTTTTTGGCTACCTTTAGAACAATCTTCTTGAAACTGATGCCCTCCCAGAGGTTTTGGACTACAATTCTCATCAGCCCCAGCCCACACAGCTGGTGGTCAGGGATGGTGGGAATGGTAGTCCAAAAATATCTGAAGAGCACCCCACTAGTCATGATAAGGGAACACTGAAAGACTGAATCAAGCCAAAGAAAGCAAGTGAATTAAGGTCCATGAAATAGGAGAAGGGGGTGGTTTTTGTTTGTCCTCCCTCCCCCAGCTGTTTTAAGGGGAATGTTAGTGCTCTCTTGCTTGTTGCGGTATGGGAACTGCCACCCCATAAAAAAGTTTTAAAATAGATTTTATTTTTGCAAAACTTCATGGGAAGGCAAAGGGGGACCTGTTGGTGACATTTATTATCAGAGATGTCCTGAGCATGATGCTTATGCTGTGGAAGTGGGAGCTAAAAATGAAGGGTTACAGGTGAGGAGATCAAAACTGAATGTGCTCAATGATAAAAAAAACTTCCTCCAGAGATGTTGCATGGATAAAAACTCTACTTTTTACTTTGTAAACACACACACACACGATTGAGAATTTCCTGCTTTTTCTGGAAGTACCCAAACTGCCAAAGCCTTTTCCTCCTTGCCTTTAGTTTAAATGTGAGCGCAGGAAATGGATTTGGAACTGGATCAAACCAGCTTTCAGCTTTGCCATCCTTCACTCAAAATTATAAACATGAGATTATTGCCGCATACTTCCCGCATGTGTCCTACATGTGTCTCTGTTCTTTATGCTGCAAGTGCCGCAAGTAAACACAAGTTTCAAAGAGCCGTATTGAAGAAAGCGTCACTCAGCTGACCCAGACAAGAATGTATACAGAGGGGGAAAGCAAAGGGTCACTTGGACTTACGAAGGGACAAGTCCCCATGTCGTTACAAAAAAAAACACAAAAAAAAAACACCACAGATTCCAACAAAATCCTACAGAAATCAGTGAGACATCAAGTTCGGTCCTATGAAAGTTCATTCAGAAGAAAATCCAACCAGATTCAGTGGGACTAAGTGTCACTACAGACATCCTTTTAAATTGTGTGTTTGTGTTTATTTGTGCTAATGGTTGTATCAGGGTGGTTCCCTCTTTCAGTACTGAACCCTACCACAATGTGGAAACTGGGTTCCTCTTCCACATAACCTGTGTATTGAGCAGTTATCCCGGTTTGTTTTACAAGTTTGCAGATGATGGTTAGATGATGTTGGCTGTTTATTGAGCATCCTTTCTGATTTGTCTGCAGGGAGGTTAGACGATGGCCACATCTGCAACATACATGTAAAGCGCTATTATACCACTATTACTGCCATGGCTTCTCTTAGAGAATGCTGGGAACTGTAGTTGTTAGGTCCTAACAACTGAGAGTTGTTAGGACACTCCTGTTCACCTCACAGGACTACAATTCCCAGAATCTTCTGGGAAGAGGGATTGATTGTTAAACCACTTCAGAAATTGTAGCTTTGTGAGAGGAACAGGGGTCTCCTAACAATTCTTTGCCCTCTTAACAAACTACAGTTCCCATAATTATTTGGGAGAAGCCATGACAGTAAAAGTAGTAGAGCAGTACTGTAGTACCTCAGTTTTTGAACATCTCCATTAACAAACATTTTGGTTTTCAAACGCCATAAACCTGGAAGTAAATGCTTCGGTTTTCAAACACACCTTGGAAGTTGAACATGCCACGTGGTTTCTGCTGAGTGCAAGATCCTGAGGCCTAGCTGTCGGCTGTTGAGTTTTCGGTTTTCGAATGTTTCAGGACTTGAGCGGTCTTCTGAAATGGATTACATTGGAAAACCAAGGCACCACTAGTGCTTTTTTCTGGGGGGACGCATACCCCTAAACATTTTGTGAATCTACGTTTGGCCTCATTGAAGGGCAGTATTTAAAAATGAGAGTACCCCTAAACATTTTTTTCCCAGAAAAAAAACACTGGGTACCACTGTACTTTAAATGTATGGTGCAGATGAGGGCATAATTACACCAGTCACTTTCCTTATTGAAAGAAGCCTGGTTTCAGGGAGGAAGTAGGTTTGTTGCACAAGACCCCCAAATCAGCATAAATTATGCAACCTGAATTTGCTGGAACGTGATTTAATTCTGTCTGAAAATAATGACAGTCCGGAAGCACCCTGGATGTCTCTTTTTGGCTTATTGTGTTTGTTTTCTTGTTTGCTTAACTAATGCTTATAGTCTTTTTCTCTTGTCAACAATCTTTCCTTCAGGGCACCTGATTATTTGAGCCATATATGGAGAGTCTCTTCCATATAAGCAGAGCTCCTGCCCCCTCACAAATCAAGCTACATCCACAAAATCTCTTTTGCATAGGGAAGCTAATTGGGCACACATTTTGTGCCGGGGCTTGCATCTGTGCACATGGAAGTATTCAAGCATACTTTTCGTTTGCTTGCAGCCTTCTGCTTGCAGCATGGGTATGCTTGATATGTTTCACCTTGGGACACCTTCTGCTGTTGGAAGGCTTGGATTTGGCCCCTGGGAAATCTGCCCACTTGATCTCAAACCTAAACAATCAATGGATTTCTGGCTCCTGTAGTTTGGGAGTCATCTGGAGCAACAGTTTAGTTTCTAGAACCCCGGTTCATATTTATGTTGATTGAAAAGGCTGCCATGGGTGAGCTGTAAGCAGCTGTCAATGTTGGAGCCAGGTGCTGGTAGCCAGGAATTGCACTGGGGTCAAGCTAGAAGTAACAACCAAGGCTGGAGGGAGCCAGAAAGCACCAGAGCCAGGAATACACTTGTTGTCCAGACAAAGTCCCAACCTGAACAGGAAACCCCGAATAGATGGAACTTCCTGCTAGATGAACTTATGACAAGCCTGGATGTGTGGAGCTATGTAGTGCTGTTTGCTACCCCCAAATGCCATTTTGGCGGCTCACCACATGCGGCCAGTGTTAACAGTAGGCCAGAGCCATATATGGAGAGGCATTTGGGTGGCTTTTCAGATGTCAAGGGCATAAAAAAGCTGCCTTATGCTGAGGCTGTTGGTCCATCTAGCTCAGCATTGTCTTTAGGAAATGACAGTGGCTACCAAGGTTTCCAGCTGTGTTTTCCTAGCCTGGGGTCAGCAACCTTTTTCAGCCGTGCGCCGGTCCACTGTCCCTCAGACCATGTGGTGGGCCGGACTATATTTTGGAAAAAAATAATTAATGAATTCCTGTGCCCCACAAATAAACCAGAGATGCATTTTAAATAAAAGCACACATTCTACTCTTGTAAAAACACCAGGCAGGCCCCACAAATAACCCAGAGATGCATTTTAAATAAAAGGACACATTCTACTCATGTAAAAACACGCTGATTTCCAGACCGTCCATGGGCTAGATTGAGAAGGCGATTGGGCCACATCCTGCTCATGGCCCTTAGTTTGCTTACCCCTGTCCTAGCCCTTCCTAGGGATGATATGGGTGCTCTAATATTGAAGGCCTAGCCCTAAGGGGAGGGTAACTATATAGGGTATCAACATTGCTCATCCATTTTGCCACGATAGCCCCACATAGCATTATTCTTAGGGTGGTTCTGGGAAACAATGGTGGGCCTCTACAGATGGCAGTCTGGACATGTGCTACTGTAGGTTTCCTTTGAGAACTTTCCACCAGCCAGAGAACAGAGCTGTAGGCTTTCGTTTCTAGCATCCCCAACTCCTAAAATGATGGTGCTGATGATAACAATAATTTATTATTTATACCCCCACCCAACTAGCTGGGTTTCCCCAGTCACTCTGGGTGACTCCCAACAGAATTAATTATAATACTAAAAAAAAAAAGCAATACAACATCAGACATTGAAAACCTCCCTAAACAGGGCTGCCTTCAGATGTCTTCTAAAAGTCAGATAGTTGTTTATTTCCTTGACATCTGATGGGAGGGCATTCCACAGGGTGGGCGCCACTACCGAGAAGGCCCTGTGTCATTGTTAAGCAGCATTAATGGTACCCTGGTAATCAAACGTGACTTGTGCGCTCATATCTCTTCCCTGCTCCTCTTCTATTAGAGCACATCTTGTTTCAGCATGGCATCTTGTGTGTTATGCCAGAGATGTTCGAAAGCCCATTAAGAAATTTCACTACTTGCATTGAAAATCCTTTAATTCCTATTGAAAGTTCCTTCGGGTATCCCCGAAATGTAAAATTTCACTGTAGGTGAAATTCAGCAGCAAACTCTGGATCTATGTGACCCACCTCTTCCACAATATCATTAACAGGGCCGCCCCTACTGTTAGGCAGAGTGAGGTTGGTGCCTCAAGCAGCTGATTTTGTGTGTTGTGAAAGGCAGCAAATTGCTAAACCTTTAACTGTTTTTCTAAAAATTGTACTTTTACTTGTAGGGATTTTCTGCATCAGGTGTCAAAATAATTGGGCCAGCCTTGATCTTGGAGTGGGTGTAGGTGAGAAGCATTTGATACTCCAGGCCAGGCCAGAAAACATCTTGGCCTGTTCCTGACCTCTAAACTTAGTCAATTCCTTTATCTTTGTTTAAAATTCTTAAGCTGTTTTGCTAATCAAGACCCTCAAACTCACCTCAAGTTACTTCCAAGATTGGCTGTGAGCATTTGTGCTGATATGCTCACAGAACATGTGCATGGAAGTTATACAATGTTGCCTGTTTACTGAGCATTCAATCTGATGTGTTTGACATTGCCAGCGAGTGATTGTTATCACATATTTTCAGGGTAATTTTCCATCGCTTTTCTTATCAGACTTCTTGCGGTTAGAAAAGTGGCAGGATAATAGCACTGGAAAGTGCAGAATAACACCCACATTTTGTGCTTATAAACAGCCTATCTGGAAGTGACCCCCAAATGCCACTTTTGTCAAAATCTGGCAGCCACGCCATGCGTGTCCCTTGCTTGTGCCACTTTTCTGTACATTCTTTCCTGGCAATAGTGTTGCACAATTATTATTGTCCAATTATTTTTGTTCCTGTCCTCAGCAATGGGGTCAATCAGTTTGCAATACCATCACTACCCCCCTTCCCTGTGTTCAATAAATTATTCTTTTCAGTTGGCTTTGCACACACATACACATGTCATGGTCACATATTCCTGTCAAATATTTTGGGAACACTGCTGAAGGGGTTAATTGTTTTAGGATCCCCATTTCTCTGTCTCAAAGTGCTAAAGTTGAACTTCAAGTTTCTAATCAAAAGTTGAAACCAGATGGGAGAGAAATGCCAAGATTAATATGAAAAGTATGTTGCAGAAAGATCAAATGAAAGGAAAAAAATGAAAATGTTTTCAATTGAGCACAGCATCCTTCTAGCGGCAGATTTATGTAAAACCAAGAGCCAGTATGAGCCCCCACTTCCCTCTCTCTCTCTCTCTCTCTCTCTCTCTCTCTCTCTCGGTGTGTGTGTGTGTGTGTCAGTCACACAGGTGACAATGAATTAAGCTGTGCTGGGTGGGACAGCACTATCACAGTAGTAGGGTCACAATGTTAATCTTCCCTTTTCTCGTTTTAAAGTGAGAGATTAAATTAGGCCAGAAAGGGACCTAATTTGCAAAAGGGTCATAGGCAACAGATTTCTTTCTTTCTTTCTTCTTCTTCTGGTAAATTATTTGGAACCCCTGGGTATGGCATAGGCGTATGTCCCTGGGACATTTCCTAGTCCTATGCATCAGAAAAGGCAATGTTTGGATGGGAAATCTATGTATCCTGGTCCTTGATGTGTCTTTCACGTAAGGAAGACATCACTGTCTTTCTGCCACGAGGCCCAAGTAAGGATGACATCCTGTGGTCTGATCCACATGTTCATGAGTTCTTCATTTAGGAACTAGACATTCCCCACATCCATTTTTTAAAGGTAATTTCTGGATGTCACAAGCATCTGTGCATGTGCAGACTTTGACAAACCGAGCAACAGACTTCTGAAAGGCTCAGAATTCAAATAGCAAATATGTATGATGAATGCAAATGAGTGCATTTTGACATCTCATTGTTGTTTTAAATAAAAGAGCTACCTGATGGTCATGCATGTATAAGGTTAACAATAGCCAATAGGCTGGTAGGGCAAGGGGGTGGAAACCAGTAGAGCAAAGGGAGGTGACCTATAAGTAAGTGGGTCAGGTCCAGGGTAGGGCCCAGCAATGAAGGGCAGAGCCCACAGAAAATGTTCTAGTCATCTTAAGACGCACATTGACTGCATGTGTTTACAAGCTCCCAGACACTAAGCAATACCATCCAGACATGGTACCAGGCCAAAAGAATTCTATGCAACCCAGCCTGCAATCGTTCTAAGCACAAAGCAAGGGGTAGGAGCATGTAAAGAGCAGATAACTCAAGCGGATTAGTCCAGGCACATTAAATCACACCCACAAATTGCACACATTTTACTAAAAGATGAAACATTTAGAAGACATTGGCCTGTTCATCATCACCATTTATTATATGTTCACAGACCCACCAAAGCAAAGCATATGAAGAATAAAAGCACGTGCATTGAAACTAATAATAATAATAATAATAATAATAATAATAATAATAATTTTCTTTATACCCCACCCATCTGGCTGGGTTTTCCCAGCTACTCTGGGCGGCTCCCAACAGAGGACTGAAAACAGAATAAGACTTCAAACATTAAAAACTACCCTAAACAGGGCTGCCTACAGACGTCTTCTAAAAGTCAGATAGTTATTTATTTCCTTGACATCTGATGGGAGGGCGTTCCACAGGGCGGGTGCCACTACCGAAAAGGCCCTCTGCCTGGTTCCCTGTAACCTCATTTATTGCACTGAGGGAACCGCCAGAAGGCCCTCAGCACTGGACCTCAGTGTCCAGGCTGAACGATGGGGGTGGAGACGCTCCTTCAAGTATACAGGGCCAAAGCTGTTTAGGGCTTTTAATATAATGCAAAGGATAAAACATACAAGGTAAAAATACTGTATGCTACAAAAGATAACAAAACTTAAAATATAAATTAGCATTAAAATGGGAGTGCCATCTTGCAAAACAGAGAAGAGGAATATGGCCAGTAAGTCTGTTATTAACTTGTTTGTATCAGACAAGGAATATTCTAGGTACCATTCCCATGTCCTTTCAGGGTGTTTCCTCACAAGGCGACAAACTCATCTATTATGTTCTTCTTTGTGCAGATTAAATTCAAAGAAGACATGGCCCAAAATTTGACTGTTTTACAGATGGAGAAAGCTGACACTGAATCCAATCCCAAAGGCCATCTGAAGATCATTCAAGAAAGTGAGCCAAACCAAGCCGCAGGCTACACAGGCCAAGTAAGTGAGCATGTGCAAAATAAATATATATTTGGGGACAGGAAAACTGGGCAGAGGTCAGGGAACTAGCTTTCATCTCTCCTGTCTAGCAAGTAGTGTCCTGGACACCCCCCACCCCCCCAAAAAAATCTGTAGAACTAAATATGTTCATTGGTTTGTTGGCAACCATGACAGTCAGCTAGCTGGATCACTTGGCCAGTAAAAAAGTACTTGACACATTTCCAAGGAATGCTATTATTGCTTTCTGGAAATGAAATATGACATAGGACATTGGGGTCAGGTCCATGGTATCGTTGAAATGATTTGGCACCTCTGCCACTATCCACCAGCACTCTGGCATATCCACTATCTTCTGGTATTAATCACTTCAATTAACAATAAAGGCAACAATGGCTGAACCTTCTGGGTTAATTCTATCCCTTCAGGATGAGTGGCTGAGCTGACAAATAGCTCGGCAGTAGGATATCTGCTGTGCCTGCAGAAGGTCCCAAGTTCAGTTGCTGGAGGCTACAGGTAGAGCTGGCGCAGGATCCTGCCTGAAACTCTGGAGAGCAGCACCCAATCAGTGTAGATAATGTTGAACTAGATGAACCAGTGATTTGACTCAGTATAAGACAGACTCCTATGTTCCTATGACTCTTGGAACTGACTCTTGCACACTGGAAATAACCCCCCAACACCACCACACCACACACCTTGTGCACATAATCTCACTGACACTTGGGACAGAGGCCCTCCTATGTAATGCAAGGTAGTCGCCCAAACCAAACCAGGATCAAGGGCTAAGCAAAGGAAGATGCCGCCAGCAACCTTTCGTTCCAGCATTTAGACAAAATGTGATTGAAGAATGACCACTTGCGAGCCAACATTACATTTCTGTTTTGTTGAACTACTGTATGTAAAGGTAAAGGGACCCCTGACAATTAGGTCCAGTCGTGGCTGACTCTGGGGTTGCGGCGCTCATCTCGCTTTATTGGCTGAGGGAGCCGGCGTACAGCTTCCAGGTCATGTGGCCAGCATGACTAAGCCGCTTCTGGCGAACCAGAGCAGCGCATGGAAACGCCGTTTACCTTCCCGCTGGAGCGGTACCTATTTATCTACTTGCACGTTGACGTGCTTTCGAACTGCTAGGTTGGCAGGAGCAGGAACCGAGCAACAGGAGCTCACCCCGTCATGGGGATTCAAACTGCTGACCTTCTGATCGGCAAGTCCTAGGCTCTGTGGTTTGACCCACAGTGCCACTCGCATCCCCCCTACTGTATGTATATGTATATGTATATGTATATGTATATGTATATGTATATGTATATGTATGGCAAAACACTGCAGAAACAGGTCCAGTCAGCTGTACCACACGGTGTGCATAGCTCAACATCCATAGAGGGGAGCAGAAAATTCATAAACGGTTAAATATTTTCCTGTCCTAATGATGCATCCTTATTCAGAGCTCTGGAATCCTCCTCTTTCCTTCTTTGGGGAATATGCGAGTAGAAAAATGAAGCCATGGAAAAGCCATGGTCTGATTATTTAAGAAAAATAAGTAAGACTTGTAGGGATGCCAAAGCGAATGTTGGCCGTTCTACCACTAAGAATCTTCAGGATTCTATTAATATCCCTTGCTGCTGCTGCTGCTGCTGCTCCACGAGTCAAGACTGCAAGCAGAAGCAGCGGAGCTAGAGGCTCACTGCGAAACCTCAGAGGCCACAAGCAAAGAGGTGTCTCCGGATACAAATGAAGAAGATATGTGGGGAATGAAATTGTTTCAGGGCTGCCTAGGAGGAGCCAAATGACAAAGCTCTGACTAATGAAATAATAATAGTGTGCTCATCTATAGCACCTTTTCCACAAGGTATTTTACAAATGTTAATTAGTTGTGCCCCACCCTGGATGAATCAGATATGAATCATCACATCCATGATGAAAGTGGTAAGGTGAGCTCTGAGCATTGTGCCAGAGGAGTCCTGCCTTTGAACAGAACTTGGGCACCTGGACCGTTTCAATATGTTACTAACCTTACTCCCACGTTACTCTATCACTGCACTGTGGAAGAGGGGGAAATTATTTGTATTGGCATGGCATATTGTGGGTGTCCACGTAGATCAGAGATAGCCAATGTAGAGCTACCAGTCCCATCTGCTTCAGCAAACACATCCCTTCAGGGATGAAGGGAGCTGTAGTCCAGTAACATCTGTAGGGCACCACATTGAGACAGATTGTCCCAGGAACAGTTCTCACAACAGAATGGTAGCTCAGTGGAAGAGCATCTGCTGAAGATGCAATGCTCAATCCTCACCATCTCCAAGCAGGGCTGGGAAAAATGGGCTGGTGCTTCAACCCTGGAGAACCAGGCAGTGTAGAAAAGGGTGGGAGAGCAATCCTCTGCTTCTCTCGATTCTGCTCAGATGTGTGACAAAATTCTCTGCAGGAACTTCCAACAACCAGCTCCTGACACAGCGGCGTGTCCACTGCGAACAGTTAGACCACTGGGTCACCTTTGCATTCACCCCCATTATCATAGAGAACACATCCAGTCGACCTTTCTTTCTTGTGCAAACTTTCCTTCAGGCACCATATTTAGCAACTTCTTCAGGAGACATAAAAAGATGTTTCCACTTTGGGAATCCAGACCCAGTGAGGTTTCCTGAATCTTTACACCCCCCACCCCTAGCCAGGTTGTTTCGTTGAGTCAGTTACTCACCATGTGTAATGCAGATGATTAATACCTTTTGGTCCAGACACTTGAGTCATAGCTTACCTTACTGCTCATGTAATAACAGGCTGATGCTCTTTGACTTGAAGTCAGTGCCAGAAACCTAACTGTCGCTCCAGCCACATAAAGGGAGACCCGCGCCTTGTAATACACCCCCAGGGCCCTGTGTTTGAGAGGGCTGCAGCAGTTAACAGACCTATACTTGGCTTCAGTTTTGGGCTGTCACCAAGTTCTAACATTTGTGGTCTCCTTCCTCTGCTGTCTCCTGCTCTCGTTTGTCCCAGAGCTGTTTTTGACACGTTATTTGTAGAACATAAAAGTTAGTGGAATGTGGCATATTTAGCTGGGAGCCCCTCGCAGACAATTTTGGCTCCCCCCCCCGCCTTTGTGCCCAGAGGGATGAGGGCTTCTAAGAAGACTGATCGACAATTTACTCATTTTTGCCTGACACTTGGGTAATTGTTTAACTGAGAGTGCTTATATTTATCACAGAAAAAGGGCTCTATATTTATGAATCCTCTCCAAATGATTGGCATAAACTTGTTCCGTTGGACTTCCTATTTATATAACATGGAGGCCCTAGTCTACGCAGCCCCCTGCCCGCCCCCCAGCTCATATGGGAGGCTAAAACCCAAAGCTCTGTCTGGATCAACATTTCTACAGATGGGTGCAATGCAAACACTTGGTAAATTTAGATGATGAACGTATTTAATTTAAAGCACACATTATTTGGCTACAGAGATGTCTGGACTGGAGGGGTGGGGAAGTAGCCTTTGCACTTGATGCCACAGCAGACCTTTGGGTGTAGAGTGATATATAAATTTTAATCATAATAATAATAATAATCAAATCAGCTTCAATGCCAAGGAAATGCAAAACAAGAAGAGAAAGAGCTTGGTGGAGTGATGGGATTTGCTGAAACCGATAGCCCAGCTTCCCTGCGTCGTTGGCAGGATCAGATTTGGAATAGTTTAGATGACAGCACCACGCACAATAAGGGGAAGCTGCTATGTGACAACATCCTTTTAGAGGCAGGCTTCAAAAAAGCTTTTGGCCAGTCTTTTTAAAGCAGCTGTCCCCAACCTGGTGCCCTCCAGATGTTGCTTGAGTCAATATCCTGTCAGAATGTACAATGGCCAGTAGTGATGGGAATTGCATTATCTGTGACTTCTCCAGTGATCTGTGGCTTGGCTCACTCTCTAGAGCTGATTGCTGTGCTTGGAGGTTATTTCCCATTCTCTAATTACAAACTACACTTGTGGCTTGGACTGGATTATGATATGTGGGAGGCTGTGACAGCACATGCTATGTGCCCAGATATGACAATGCTAAGGAGGGAAGCAGATATTTTTAAATATATATAAACTGCACCTAGGGTGTCAAAATGGCATTAGCTGGTCCTATCCCTGGGTCAACTAGGAAGGATTTGCATACGACTTTCCCCCTTTTTCATGGTTCAGATTCTGAATATTCAATGGCAGCCACTGTATCCTAATCCTTATAGGAAGAATATTCTCACCTTTACATGGATATTCCTTCAAAGTTCACCTCTGATAAGGTCTAAAACATTGTTTGCAAATGTGCATTAACATAATTCATCACTTTGAAATACCAGGGCATTTAGATTACTCCAATTCACTGGGAAAATAAATACAAGGAGTTTCAGATTGACCTTTGACTCAGAAATGAAGTGAATTTAAACACTGGAGAATAAACAATGAAGAGGCCACAGCCATTTAGGCAGCCATGATCCTCCCTGACACCTCTGTCTATTTATGCATTTTGCTATTGATTGGGCTCTGTAGCTTATGAGGGGCCCCTTGTTCTTTTTCATAGCAAAGATATGAATAGAAATAATTTTAGCATTAGAGC
Organism: Podarcis filfolensis; assembly: GCF_964270895.1. Taxonomy (NCBI): domain Eukaryota; kingdom Metazoa; phylum Chordata; class Lepidosauria; order Squamata; family Lacertidae; genus Podarcis; species Podarcis filfolensis. Next base: position 66,288,910 of record NC_139609.1, read on the forward strand.
AATTACACAGGATGGCTCTGCCCAACAGAGTTTTGATCTCCCCATGGCACCTATGCAATTTCATTGCAAAAAGTATTTTTCCTTTTAGCATAGCCCTGATCTAAAATTTGCACAAATGTGCATTTGCAAGGGAAGGGCAGTTTTTAAAAGGCAATTTTAAAATGTTTTCTCTTAAGCTGTGCATCACAAGGTTGAAGAATACCCCATGTTACAAAATTGTTATCTTACACCATTTTGGTAAACTAACATATAATTAAAATTCTAACTGAACAAATATGAAATATCAAACAACTTGAAATACTTCAATGTGGGATTTAGCTTTTAAGAATCAAATTTCTTAAAAACATGTTTTTTTCTTGGTGCTAGTGGTTCCAAAGATTTGATCACTTAAATGAATTTTCAAATTATAGCATCATCCCAGCAGAAAATCAGAAGGAGTGCATACATATGTATGCTTGTAAGCGGAGCAAGGCAGATAAATATTCTAAGTGCTGGCATAGAGGGAGTCACCATGTTCTAAAGGTCTAAGGAACACCGCACCAGTTTTAATTATGCCAGTTGTAATCATATTACAGAGGAGAAATACACAGCCTATTTCAGGCCAAGAGGAACAAAAGTAGACATAGAGAAAAAAACATGTTGAAGTGTGTGGCGCTATAAATGCAGTGCAGTTGTTCATCAAAACCCTATCAAATTATATTGTAGGGAGTGGAAAGGTGTGAAGGGATGAATATATTACAAAGAGATAACACATTGAAAATTAGTCATTTAATGTGTGAACTACTATATGATGGAACTGTCTGGTTTGCTTTCCACTTGAATGTTTGGCCACGAAACAGTGATAAAGTAGAGGCAGTATGTTATAAGTGAGTACAGTGGTACCTCGGGTTAAGTACTTAATTTGTTCCGGAGGTCGGTACTTAACCTGAAACTGTTCTTAACCTGAAGCACCACTTTAGCTAATGGGGCCTCCCGCTGCTGATGCGCCACTGGAGCACAATTTCTGTTCTCATCCTGAAGCAAAGTTCTTAACCCAAGGTACTATTTCTGGGTTAGCGGAGTCTGTAACATGAAGCATATGTAACCTGAGGTACCACTGTAGAGTGTTGCATGATTACTGGGGGGAAGTCATTCTCAGCCTAACCTCACAGAGTCAGAATAAAATTGGATAACCCCTTATCTTGGAAGCCAAGCGCCTTGGCACTCGTACGTTTTGGCCCCTGAATTCCGCAAACTCGGAAGTGAGTGTTCTGGTTTGCAAATGTTCTTTGAAAGCCGAATGTCTGGGGCAGCTTCGGATTGGCTGCAGGAGTTTCCTACAGCCAATCGGAAGCCGCACCTTGGAAGGTACGACTGTACGTGAACTTTTAAAGGGTATGCACATGAGTGCAATAAAAAGGCATTATGGTAACTTGAGCTTTCTGTGGACTACATACAAATTACCTTTTTAATACAGGCACTGTAAAACTGTAAGGTCGGTGTGTGGCAAAATGTACACTCATCCCTGTGTTTTCACCATCTGTGTTTCATATGGATATTCACACTTTGTAAAAAGTGGCACTCAAAGCAGACTAGTGATTTACACTCGTTTGCCACGTAAATTTAGTTACAAATAAGTACATGTGCGATGACAGTCTTACAATAAAGCCAGTTCTCACTGCTGAGAAGCCGATTTTGAGGCATTGACTGGACCATGGGTAGGCAAACTAAGTCCCGGGGCCCAGATCCGGCCCAATCGCCTTCTCAATTCGGCCCACGGATGGTCTGGGAATCAGTGTGTTTTTACATGAGTAGAATGTGCCCTTTTATTTAAAATGCATCTCTGGGTTATTTGTGGGGCATAGGAATTCGTTCATTATTTTTTTCCAAAATATAGTCCGGCCCCCCACAAGGTCTGAGGGACAGTGGACCGGCCACTTGCTGAATTTTTTTCCTGACCCCTGGAATGGACACATGAGTGGTTGGCATATTAAGTAGATAAGAGAAGGCCAGTAAAAGTCTTCCACAGCTGGTTTCATGCAGGGAGAAAGCCATGATGATGATGATGAATATTCTTAAAGAAATGCACTTTTGAAAAAACTCCAATTGTTTGGTGAATAATATTTTAAGGGCATTTGTGCTTAATGGGTGAGGAGACAGAAATAGGATTTAAGTGTGGGTGAAAAAGAACAAACCAAAGGGACTTGTTCCAAACAGGAGAAAAGCAAATGTTCTATGAAAAAGACTCCAGTTTGGAACAATTTGGGAATTACATATTGTTTCTGTCTAAACAGTTGATGCAAAGGTTGTGTATACACTAACCCACTTGTATTTTCCCTTAAACTGGGATTGTTCTTGTTCATCCCCAACATGCTGCCTGAGTCTAGATCCTGCTGTCCACAGAGGTATGTGTGGTTTTGAAAGCTCTCCCCTTGATTATATTATCCATGCCTTTCCCTCCCTATACATGCCCCAGGCGAATGAAGAAAAAAGGGGTGATTGCAGTCTTGGTAGATGCTCACCCACAGCATTATTGGGCAAATGTATCCACACCCTCTATTGCTGAGACCGCCTTCCTCTGTTTCCAAAGGAACACACTGTGAGGCAATAGAGAATGAATCTGCAATGGTCTTTTATTTTTGGAATGAAACCAATTTCTCAATTAGCACTTTTCACGGGCAAGAAATATGCAATTGATCAAGACTGTGTGTGGAGTACACAGAAGAAACAACTACTCTGTATCCATTGATTATGGGATAAAATGTGTGTATACAACCTCTGTATCCCCTCCTGTACCAGGAAGGTAGATAGATAATGTTGTAGTGGATAATAGCTTATTTATTTCTGACTTTCCCTCCAATAATTCAAAACAACATAGATGGCCTCCCTCTGTGTTCTATTCCCACAACAACCCTGTGAGGTAGTTTAGCCCAAGAGAGGTTGGCTTCATGGCTGACTGAAGATTCTCCCCAGTCTCTGTCTCACAACAATAACCACTGCACCAGACACAGAATACTGTATATATTGGATTATTATAAACCTCAAATTTTAACATAACAATTTCTTTGTTTATAAAATTTTCAAATTCTATTTTTTAGAAATAAAAATTATTTGTGAATGTTCTAGTAATACCTTTTGTGTGTGTGCTGTGGCTGCTGTTATGTCCCCTTAAAAACTTTTCTAATAAAGCTTTCTATGTAGAAACATCTGCAAACTCATAAAAGAAAGCATGGAATGTTATAAAAGCTTGTGATGTGGCCACATAAACAGCAAAGCACATCAGCGAAGAACTATTCAGCGTTGCTGTGCCTTTAAATAACAATACAAGGACTGGCTTCGAACATACAAACAAAGGGCAATAAATACATCATGTACAATTACACGTATCAATAGAAATGAACAGTCAATCCCTTCCATGTGCGGATTTAAACAATTTGGAGCACTTCTACATGTTCACAACATATGTGCACTCATTCAGTGACGCCGATGTGTTGGTTTAAAAGAAAAACAAAAATAAGCCGGCAGCTCAGAATCCTATTTATTTCATTTCCTTTTGATCAGTCTGTGTATGGAAAGCCAATGATGGAAATGGATGGGTGATGTAAGACTTGCAAAAATGCTACAGAGGATCAAGCTGCACTTTTCCTCATTGCCCCCAGGCCTTTTCCAAATCAGCAAATGCACAGATAGAATGGGGACATAATAGCCTGAAAGGATTTCATGATCAGAAGTCAGCAAGGTATGCCTTGGTGATATCACTTCCTGTGTTCATCTATTGTCCTTGCAAAACTGAGAGTTTGACTTAGCTTTGAGGGAAGGGCATAGGATGTAACTGGGCTTGCTATGGATGCCCAACCCACCATGGGGGTTATTTCACAAACTGTATCCTCAATCTCATCCTACAGAAGATGAGAAGAAGATTCTTCTCCAACATCTTCCTGTATAAGCCATTTGGGAGCCTGTTTTTACATGTGTATTATTCTGATCTATCTATATCTATCTATATCATCTATCTATCTATTATCTATATCTATCTATCATCTATCTATCTATCATCTATCTCTATAATCTGTCTGTCTGTCTGTCTGTCTGTCTGTCTATCTATCTAGTACTGCTTCTTCTACTCAATGTTCAGTGAAATTCATATCCTCCATTTGTCCTTTGGTCTTACATGGATCTTACATAGTGTCCCAACATCACCTGTTCATGATGAGTGTTGGATACGTCTCTTTACTGCATTGCCTCATATGTCTCTCCTAAATATATGCTGTGCTTTGGCTGTATATCCTTTCATTACTCAAATAAAACTTTGTCCTGGAACCAAAAGTACTCATTTCTACAAGTCATTGTCTAAAAACTTCCCTCTATGATACTGGAGCACATCCAATTTGTCATGAGAACCAAGCAGAAGACTCCAGGGAAATCTGTGTCTTCCTCTATTGGTTGGTTGCATGCAAACAAAGCTGATCTGGCAATGTTGGGTTATTGCTTCCTTTAGTCAGTTACAGGATACAAAATCAGAGTGAAAAATTCAGAGAGATTCTGTATTCCATATGCTGTGATGCAGACCACAAAACTAATATGCTTGCTGAGCAAACCCTGCTTCAAATGCCACTAGAAAGCAGCTGGAAGAATCTCTATCTAGAAACCCCCCAAATTGAGATTCTTGGTTTCTCATACAGTTTGCTAAAAGAAAATTGAGAGCAGGAATATTTGTTGCCAGATTTGCAATTACCTGATTATTTCAGGCAATGCTCAATGTGAGCTTCTAATTACTGATGTCTATAGAAGAACACAAGACACTCTCATTTTTCACACCATAACCTTTAGTACATGGAGTAGCAAACAGAAGAACTGTGTTCTGGAATTGTTAGAACTGTGACCAATTCAGCCTTTCAGAAAAATAATGTAGGAGAAACATTGCATGTTTTTTGTTTCGGCTTAGCATTAGATGGGCTTTTTACTAGGACTAAACTCTGATGCCTGGCTGGGCAAAAAAGTCTCCCATTAAGAGATAGTTTCAAGTAGAATTGGAGTGAGAGTCAATTCAAAGTCTCTCTTACTGTGGGAGTCTTATAAAGGAAAAGAATTCCTCACAATGAGTTATGTGCAGCCACCCATAATTCATGCTCAGCACTCTTTTATTCACCATAACTCCCAAGAATTGTTGGCTTTTATTTAAATCTTCTGGGGTGTGGAAGAACCAATGAAGCTTTTCCTTCTCTGCCAAGATGATGCATTGCTTACTTTAAACGTTTCTGCCGGGGTGCTACTTTGCTTCAAGCACCCAACACCACCTTTGATCAATGGTCAGTTGTGCTGCAATGTCATTTGATAAGGTGATAGGATTCGTCTTGGGTTTGACCCAATGCAAGGCTGTCTCCTGTTGTTGTTTTTAGCAGCATATGCATTTATTCATCATGGGTCACATATGTAGCTTTAGTTGACTAAGCAGTGAATGGGACGCACCATCCACTAATTCTGTATGAAGAGTTCTACATCTCTTCCTGCCTTCAGCTATATTAGGTTCACCAAACTTGTGGAAAAATGGAGGAAAAGGGAAATCCTGGCCTTCTACAGACCAGCTTTTGTGAAAGTTTCTTCTCTTTAATTAGGAAATCAACAAGAGAACACATTAAATCCTAGATTGCCTTTAACATGTCCAATTATTTTCTTTTAAATATCAGCCATATGCCGGGGGGAGCACGAGGACCACTGCAAATGGAAAAGGGCTTACTCCTCTCCCTCAGTATGGACTAACAAATGGCAAAGTGATCAAAGGCAGCTGCCCTGTCCCCATGATGAACAGCTTCAAGAGAAGGGGGCAATTTTTGACAGCACCCTGGTGGAGGTGGGGGAAAGGAAATAATTAACCCCCCTCATACCCCATGTCCTGTCCTCCTCCTCCTGGTGGTTGCTATTTAGAATAAAGGAAAAAAACAGACACATTAAATGCAACCACACACACATACACATTGTCTAGCTTGGCCCTGGAACTCACAGACAGAACTGATAATAAATAAAATCAGATGGTTGCTGAGACAACATACTCTGTGACCTGGGCATGGAAGCACTTTCTTCCAGACATACAGCTTGGATGCAGGCGAGCTGAATGCCTCGGGGAAAACAAGGACAGACTAAAAGCCAGAGGCTGAGCCTCAATGAACTTTGAAGACAAAATGGGTTTTATTTTTAAAATAAAGGACATTTTGAAACAGACAACTTTGTGGTTTTTACGGCTGGAGTGGAATCTGGAAACCTTGGGTTTTGTTCCCAGGTCTGTGACTGAACTGATGTTTGGAAACCACAAAGTGTGTGCTCTGCTTCTTATGCATTCTTCATCTGGACACTGAGGACAATAAGCACCCATACTTGCAAAATGATGACATGTGTGCTCTGTATGTACAACTGCTAAGGCGTGTGTGTGTGTGTGTGTGTGTGTTGAAATGACTCACAGCTCATCCGTTGCATTCATGCAGCCATCCTGGAGAATCTGAATAAGCAAAATGACTTCTTTCCCTTTCCCTTTCCTCTCCAATAAGCTGACTGCTCCATTCTCTGAATCATCTAACCTTTCGTCCAGTTTTGTGCAATTGCTGCCTTCACTAAGATTGCAGAGTAGTGTGCAATCCTACGATATAATGTTTTGCTTGGATTGCATGTCTCTGTGATTCATTAAGTTCTTCCCCAGTTTTGATTCACCGACTGATATTTAAAACATTTAGACAACATCTGCATTAAAAAAAAAAGCTTGATGTGATATGCAATTCTAAGCAGCCAAAAGAAAAGGATGATCATATCAAGAAATATAGAAAACAGGTAAAAGCAGAAATGTTAATTATCCTCTCACTACAGAAACATCCAATAACTTCTGTTTGATTACAAGTTGGTTAACTAACTGTAGGTCCAGAAGCTGTTTCAGTGGACAACATGCCCCAAGACAAACAATCATGCCAGTATCACGGTTATGTGTATAGTTCTGAACACCAGTTGCTGAGGAACAGACGTGGGATTAGTAGTGTGAGAACAGGATACTGGACCATATGAGCCACTGGTCTGATCCAGCAGGACTCAATGGGGCTTTCTCTCAAATGTTAATATTTCATTTGGTAAGGTTTAGCCATTTCACCTGGATTCACGATGCTGTGATGCAAAATACAAATGGTTAATCCTGAATCAGGGTGTCACAAATACCAAATGTCAATGTAGTCTTCAATGTATCTGGGGTGGCTTGGGCCAGTCACTTTCTCCCAAGCTAAGTTCATCTGTAAAATGGAAACAAACACATGAAATCTGCTAGTTTGGTTGCAACTCAGAAGCAAACTGGAAAAGCCGTTTGTAAGCTCAAAATGGTTATGGAACTGACCTGTGATAGTAATATGCAGACATTTTGTTCAGCTCATGATAAATATACTTGCAGTGATTACAAATTCAGACAGGACTTTGGATTTGAGCCAATTGAATTGAGCTTGGCTGTGTGTTTAGCTCATCAGTACTTCAACTGATACAAGGCTTCTTCCAAGGTTATTGGCACCTACTTATCCGTTTCTGGGCGTGTGGCGAGTTTTATTTACAAAAGTGGAAGTGAATCTGCTCTTGGTTCCTTCTAGATTTCTATTTCTGTGAACTGGTGCAATCAGTTATCAAAGAACAGTTGGCTGTTTGATTGCTACCTTTAAAGAAACAGAGTAATCCCTCTGGGGTTTGCTGTATTTGGCTCCAGACTTTTTGCTTTGAGTGAACTGGGGTAAACTTCAGTCTTCATCAGCTCAAAGAATGAAAGCTTGTTGCCATAAAGTCAATAAACATCACACTCCAGAAGAAAGTTTTTCCATGGACTCTGCTGGCTTCCCCACATACTGATGGTTCAACAACACCAGTCAACAATGTTTGATTTAAAGTTGATGGTACCTTCTCTTCTTTCTGTCTGGAGAATCTTGGTTTCTTTCCTTCAATTTTCTTTCTTTGATTAGAATCCCCAACCATCACACACCTTGCCACTTACTGAAAAAATGATTCTAATGAAGATCCACTTTGTTTAATAGATCATTCATGCCTAATTAGCTAAAATATTTCCTGGCCAGTTGCCCCAGCTGAAAGAGTTGCAGAAACATTCTGGCAAACTGACTCTATACGGTATATTCTAGCTGGAAAGGAAACCATGGTGTTTTTAATACACTCAATGGTTGTTTGAGACAGACTGTTCAGCAATTAGTTGTGTTTTTTATTTTCAAACATAGCTGTGGATGAGGGCAAGGGGTGCCTGAGTTTTCATTAGTGTTGCCTGAGCCCTTTGCTTTGGCAGGGAAGACACTAAAGGAAGCCACTCAATGAGCAATGAATTATAAGCAGGCGTTTCCTTTACATTTCCTTATAATCTCAGGTCCTCAGGAATTCTATCTAAGTTCTTACCTGAGGGGGCATGCCCAAACCTTATAGAATAGGAAATGATATTAAATTCATGGCATGCTACAACCTCAGGGAAAAGACTATGAAGATGTTATAACTCGCTGAAATGTATAAAGGCAGGTCGCCAACATGCTGGAGATGCAAAAAGAACATAGGGTCATACTTTCATATGTGGTGGAACTGTGTAGTTATCTGTGAATTTTGGAACAGCATCTACAGTGAACTCAAAAAATTATTTAAATTTACATTTTAAAAAAGAGCAGAGATCTTCCTATTAGGTATACTACCAAAGAATTTCAAAAAGATATAAGGTCATTGTTTATGTATGCAATCACGGCAGCTAGAATAATAGTGGCAAGAAACTGGAAAAACGAAATACTACCAACAATAACAGAGTGGCAGACCCTTATGATAGAGTACCTGCAACTAGCAAAACTGACGGGAAGAGTCAGAGGAGTTTCAAACCAGAAAGTATATGGAGAATGGAAAATATTTAAGGAATATCTAAAATTGTATTGTACAAACAACAATATACTTGCAGAACTAGATTGATACTTGTAAGCAAAAAGTGTGTTAGATATTTTATTGGATTATATAAAAATAATATGAAATAATATAAATCTGTGCGAGAAAACATAGACAATATAAGCAGTATAACGAGAATGATTGGAAGTTTTACATTCATATTTTTTTTTATTTAAATGTATTTTCCTTTCCTTTTTTTCTTCTCTTCCTTTCTTTCTTTGTTTTTGCTTTGTATGATTTGTTATCTATGTATATATGTTTATGTGGGAAACCAATAAAGATTATTCTTAAAAAAAAGAAAGAATAGGAAATGAGTTGAACGCCCAGCATAATAATTGCAGCTGGGCTGATTCACTGGCACTTTCACATCTTTCGCATTTCTGAAAACTGAAAGTAGTAAAGTGAATACATTTATTCAGTCCCACTGCTCCTCTGACACAAGAACATTTTGCATTGTGTACCTCAGTTGCCTGGTCCAGCTCAGATCTATATGAAAACCAGGAGAAGGGCCAAAGCTCCATGATTTCCTTGCAGAAGGTCCCAGATTCAGTCCCTGAAGAGTTGCTTCATGTAAGTGAAGTCAATACAGAGCTAGATGAAACAATGGCCTGATTTGACACAAGGCATCTCACTTTGAACTGGACATCACACGTAGCAGAGCATAGCCACAAAGCATATCTTTGGTTCGATCGTTGCCTAGTAAGGGTAGAGAAACTTCCATGTGATATTCCTGCGGTGGTGTACTAGTCTGAATGGTTTACCACAAAAATATAATGTAGGGCTGAGGAGCCTGTAACCCTCCAGATGTTGCTGAACTATAATCTCTGGCTATTGGTCATATGAACTTGGGGGGCTCCTCAAATATTTTATGGACCCCCTGAAATGACCTCCACCCCTAGGAGTTGGCACCAATGGCACCAGATGAGAAATCCAGGAAAACAAGTTGAACAATTTCCGTCACTACTTAGCAGGATATTATAGGCAACTGGTTCGTTGCATGGTTAAGTGCACCCTGAGCTGGTTGTTAGTATCTGTCTGTCTCGGGATAAAATGGAGGAGTGAACCTTTGGAGGTGAATTTAAACTGTTGGGGACTTACAGTGCCTGCTGTGGCTGTAGAGACCAATGAGGGCAAGACTTGCTGCAGATGATGGTGCCTGGTTGTGTTGCTGCAGGTACACCACAGTGTTGCTGAATTAGCAAATCCTTGGCAAATGGGCATCTCAATTCACTATGTAGCTCCAGCCGTGGTTGGGATGGGGTGGGTACCCTCTCAAGCACATGCCTGGCATTCTTGAATTGCGCTGCCCCTTTTCTGGATTCTAAACTGGGGATTCCTTTCAAGATTGTCTGAGTTAAACGTTGTGATTAGAATGTGGTGGTGAATAATTGCTTTCCTTTGAGGTCCTCTAAATTTGGGTTAGTGCATAGTTAAATTCCTATTTAATACTTCTCCTGTCACAATCAGAGCCAATAATGAACATCCTTATATTTATTGGCTAGTGGGTCTTCCCTTACAAGGGCTTTGGGTTTGAGGGATTGGATGCATTCTTTCCTTTCTTCAGCTGTTTAAATCATCTCCATAGACTTTGAAACATTCCAGTTGTTTGTCCTGGCTATGTGAAATCTTGCGTCAACAAGGGAAGGAAAACCCTCATCTTCATGCATGTGGCCAGGAGCAAACACCAGCTATATGAAGAGTTCATAAAGTTTGTGGATTACTGAAAACTTGCTGAACCTACCTTGATGTCTCTAGTGCCTCATTAGTCCAGTGCTATGGGGATGCTATATTTATTGTGTCCAATAAAGTTAATGACATTGCTGCAGAGCACACTGTTGGTTGTCAAATGCTCACTTAAATAAGCAGTGATGGCAGGTAAAACGACCAGTGACACCACAAACCCCATATGATTGCATGGGGACTGAGAGGAAATTGTCTGGCAGTTTGAATGCAACCAACAGAGGCAGATGCCTGAGTTTTGCAAGCAAGTTTTGGAGTTGGGGGAATACCATTGATTTTGCTTGTCAGAAACTGGTGCTGCTTTAAAGAGCAGCACTGTATGGCTGAATAACTGATTGCCCCTCTGCTCAACTTATGTAACATCTATACTGTTTTCTGCTTCCAAAGAAAAGGACCCTATAATGGTTAAGTCTTGAACCTCCTGGCCTCAGTGTGTCATCCATAAATGGGACTTATGGTTGCTTATATGACAGGGTTGCTTCAAGGGCAGAGATGATAGATGTACATCGTTTTGAGAACTAACTCATAAATATATATACTTTTTATATATGCAATAGTTTTATCTATGTCTTTATTGTTTTGTGAAATTGCTTTGGGATGAATCATTAGGAAGTAATTCATGAATGAAATATATATATTGCAAAAAGGCACTGCAATGACTAACTGCATGTGGAGCCCCTTTGATATGTGAAATTACAAGCAAATTGTTCCCAGCTCTAGGCAGGCCTGGACAGGGCTACAATCTATGTAGCAGGCAAGGAGACGAGAGGGAGGGAACTATTAAATGCCCAATGTGAATTTCTGCTTTATTCTTAAAACTTAACATGCTTGCAAGGCTGGAAAACAGCCAAGGTTGTCCATAGATTTTTTTTTTTTATTTGTACAGCAAAGGGAAGCTTAAGCCACTGGTAAATGAGCATGAGGATCAGTAGCTAAGAGCTTAGTGTGAGCAAGGATTCCCAGATGAGAACAAGTGGTGATTGTCTGTGCAGAGTGAAAAGGGACTCTTGGGAGATCTGTAAAACCATTGAAGTTGCCTTCTGGGAGATCTGTAAACCTATTGAAGTCACCTCCTGGTCACCTAATTGTCTTTTATGAGCAGCATAGAACAGAGAGGCGTGTAGGATGGAGAGAGGAATTTTAACGAAGTATCAGCTTCTAGCTCTCTGCAGGGTGCCTTGATCTCTGCTTGGCCAAAAGTTCGTGTAATTAGTACAGCAGGAGATGGCTGAATGTGGCCCACAGTATAATAACCAAAGAGCTGGTGTTCTCAGAGCCCAGAAGCCTGGAAAGGTTCCCCCACCGCACACCAAATTCGTTCTGCTCTTTTGTCACAGAAAATGTCACCAGGGTTTGGCTATGGACTTATTTTCAGAGGATTTCCCTTTGGCAGGCAAAACAGCCAGAGATTATCCTTCTCTGCAGAATGTCCTTTCCTGAAAAGGAAAAGACTTGAGGAGTCAACAGGTAGAAAAGAGAGTTTGTTGCAATGGGCTACTTGCAGTGATTCAAGATTTGAATAGGGAGTGAGTGAAAATGAGCAGTTCTTTTAACCTCTTCATGGATATGTATGACTGTTACCTGTATGCTGGAATTAAAGGCTAACTTGAAGATATCAGGTATATCCACCAAATCCAAGCCACACTTTCTCCATCACTTTATATTGTGGAGCAAGCAGTTGTTGTTCCACTTGTGAAATTGTTTAGCTGAATATTGCCTTGTGTACAGTGGCGTAGCATGGGGGGTGCAGGGGGGGCCGGCCGCACTGGGCGCAACATCTGGGGGGGGCGCGCTCGCACTCACAGCTCTCTGCCCCTACCTGGCTCACTCAGAGTTAGGGGGCGCAAATTACTTGCCTTGCCTCGGGTGCTGACAACCCATGCTACGCCACTGCTTGTGTATTGTTGACAATTTTTTTTAAAAAAAGATTTCCCTGGAAGACAACACATAATTCAAGGCTTTTGACAGTCTCAGAAGTAAAACCTTTAAAATGTTTATTTATAAAAAGCCCAGCTCCAGCCATTTTAGTATGTGGATGCTTCAGCTGCAGAATACTTCCATTTTATTTTATTTTTGACATTTTTATCATCCCTAAAACACCCCCTGCGACAAATGTGTCAGAAATCACATATTATTTACTCCTGGGTGTGTTGTTGTTTGCCCCAGGCCTCCTGCAAAATGCAAAGTGTGGATTTGGGGGATCTGGGGTCAGAAATAGTTTAGATTATGTCAGCTTGATTTGTTTCTCAGTTGCTGCCTTTTAGGTAGCAGACTCCTCAGTTGTATTTTGTGAAAACCAGTTTATTGATGGTAAAAGGCAATGAGTGTTGGAAGCTCCAGAGTACGAAGGCCTCTGGATAGCTTCAAAATAAGCAACAGCCATCAGTTTGAGGGAAGCAAACATGTTGGGTTCTCACAATAGATGCATCCGAGGCAGGGTCAGATGATGAGAACAACTGTAACAGGATAATCAAGCTCTCAGTGTGTACAATGCTGTGGAAATGGAACACTCATTACAAACATTTTTTTCCCTTTTCTGTTGCTGCTGCCAGTGTTGAGCAGGCCAACAGAATTAGCCAGGATCTGGAAGGGAGTGTTTTCCAAGAGTTAACGGCACAGATGTTTTGGAAATTTAAACAGGCTGTCAAATGTAACATTTGGGAAGCAAAAAAGCTGTTTGTGTTTAAAGCAATAATAACACCACCATTTAGTTCTGGTTATTTTTATTTTTTTAAAGAAAGCCAGTCTTTCCAATTCACACATGAGTCTTTCATTCTACAGCTCTTGCCATGTGGTAAATGCAGTATCTACACAACATCGATACTATTGGGTAATGAAATTGTATTTTTTTTTTGGGGGGGTAACAACTAATGGGAGTGTTCATGTGAACCAAGTTTAAAAAGCAAAGCTAAACTCTCCCCCACCCACAGGAGCCTAGACATGGCAAAACATGCAGGCAGCTTTGACCCCCTTCTCCAACGTTCCGCATCTTTGAACAGCTAGGATATCATCAGAGAGACACAACAGTGTCTGTGTGGGAAAATCATCATTTTAAAAGTGGATTAAAGAATTTCTGAATGTTGCCGCTGAGGCAGTTGAAGGTATCCAGTTGTGCAGATGCACTGTGGCATTTCTTCACTCTGTGTTCCTCCCAGTGGTCATTCCTACTCTGGTCACTGTTGTGGATGCACAACCTGACTTATCAAGTCCCCTCTCTGAGGCTACTCTCTGAGAACAGAGAAAGGCCCTCTTGGGCCTATCCAGTTCAGTATTCTGTTCCCATAGTAGTCAACCAGATGCCTATGGGAAGCCCATAGTAATATTACGGTATAATAATATGTGGGTGACGCGGGTGGCGCTGTGGGTAAAACCTCAGCGCCTAGGACTTAGAATCATAGAATCATAGAATCATAGAGTTGGAAGAGACCACAAGGGCCATCGAGTCCAACCCCCTGCCAAGCAGGAAACACCATCAGAGCACTCCTGGCATATGGTTGTCAAGCCTCTGCTTAAAGACCTCCAAAGAAGGAGACTCCACCACACTCCTTGGCAGCAAATTCCACTGTCGAACAGCTCTTACTGTCAGGAAGTTCTTCCTAATGTTTAGGTGGAATCTTCTTTCTTGTAGTTTGGATCCATTGCTCTGTGTCCGCTTCTCTGGAGCAGCAGAAAACAGCCTTTCTCCCTCCTCTATGTGACATCCTTTTATATATTTGAACATGGCTATCATATCACCGCTTGCCGATCGTCAGGTCAGCGGTTCGAATCCCCGCGGCGGGGTGCGCTCCCGTTGCTCGGTCCCAGCGCCTGCCAACCTAGGAGTTCGAAAGCACCCTCGAGTGCAAGTAGATAAATAGGGACCGCTTACTAGCGGGAAGGTAAACGCCGTTTCCGTGTGCTGCGCTGGCTTGCCAGATGCAGCTTGTCACGCTGGCCACGTGACCCGGAAGTGTCTTCGGACAGCGCTGGCCCCCGGCCTCTTAAGTGAGATGGGCGTGCAACCCCAGAGTCAGACACGACTGGCCCTTATGGGCAGGGGTACCTTTACCTTTAATATGTGGGCAGTAGCTATTGTTCCCCAGAAAATAATATTTAAAGGCATACTGCCTCTGACACTGCAGGTTATATATGTTCATCATGACTAGTAGTCATGGGATACTAGTGATCATAGCTATTATACTGTTCTAGTGTGCAGCAAATACTATCCATCCCTTTCCCCAAAAGAAACTGGGGAATCTTTAGGTGAGGGGGAAAGATGCACAGGGCTGGGATGGCTCCATTGTTTGTAGGACAGGAATATGATGGAGCATGCTGTAACACCAAATTGAATAGTTTTCAGGATCCTGGCCCTGCATTGCAAATAAATCAGATTTGTGGGATTTCTTTTACAGTATAATGGTCCTAGAAGTTCCCTGTAACAGAAATAATGACTGAAATAGTGCTACAACAACAATGACAATTATTTAATTATTTAAAAATAACTAGACTGAAAACCTAGGACTCAGCTATACAGCTGCAAATACAATGTTTTAAATGTGTTGCAAGGTGCAATATACAAATGCGACCCTAGATGGCGAAAGTGAGCTATGCCAAATTCAATGTATTTTTCAAAACGTTTTTAAAAAAGCATTTTCACAGCATTTTTAAATTTGTGTACATTCCACCCTAGACATATCAGCCTGAGCTCAACGGGACTTGTTTCTGAAATGTATAAGGTTGCACTTTCCTTGCTGTTATTACTGTGTAGGGATAATACTCCCTCATTCAAACTATATCAGTATCCATACTTTTGCTACCTCAGAAATACTTTTCTTGGCTTTTTTAATGGAAAAAAAATGAAATTTGAAAGCACTAATGCAAAACTGAAAAAAGCTGCAAAACCAGAAACTTATCTTCAAAAGTTCAAGGCCCCAGTTTACTTGATTAATTTCAGTTTGCTAAACTTTGTTGATAAGAGCTCAAGCACTAGATACATAACTCAGCATCATGCAAAGTCAACACTGCTGTAAACATCTTGTGAAACACAGTCTTGCGCAGAAGTCCCGCTGGGACACATTGAGCCATTAAGACTTCAGTCAATGACATGTTGAAGCTTTCATAATATCTATCGCTGAGAAGTTGTCTGATTTTGAGCTCGTTGAGTATAGCAAGTGAACAAGACCTTTCTGTTGCTTATACAAGCCATCCCTCTTACATCTGCTGGGTGGGTTTCAGCCAAAGCCAAATAACATTTTAGCAGATCATCACTGTTCTCTAGTCTGCAGGTGTTTGGCCTGAAGCTTGTCCAAGTAACTTGTTACAGTTCTCGTGGAAGATCTCTTTCTCAAAATTCCTTAAGACATGTTCTTACCATACCAAACGTCCACAGCCTTTGATATGCACGGTGATCTGTGCCACAAACAGCAGTGCTCATTTGAAGTGCCCATTTCCAATGGGGGGAAAAATGCTCAGTGGCAAGCATCAAGTAACCAAGGAGACTACAGTCCTCCTGCAAGGTGGAATCTCACACCTTAGAAGCTTCTATGACTTTCCTGATCCAGGTTAATTGCTGTTTTGCTCCACAAAGCACCTGGATCTGATCAGTCATTTTCATTAGCAAATCCTGGCCAGCATTTCTGGAGGCTTTTTAAAAAAAAAAATCATGAGGAAAGTCCCCTGGCAGCTAAAAGATGCAAATTGAGGGAGAAGCACCAAGTGAAGTCTAATTTCAGATGTAGTTCCAGGAAGCTATTAGGCATGTTACACAATGTGTCAGGTGCAGTTGGCAAATGAGTAGACAGGGCAGGGTGTTCCCTTCCCTTTAATCTCCTGGTTAGGCAGGTAACTGCAGGGTGAAAAGGCAGCATGTTCACTGCATGGGGTTTTCACCCAGAGACGGCATTTGGCTTTCTTTAAAGGGCAACAAATTTTGAAGCACTGTCCAGGGCCTGGTAATCTGCTTCTTTACTTCAGGGCAAAGGAATACTGTCAGCTGGGTAATTACTATCCATGCATTAATTCTTTGATGTTGCAAAGGCTCCAAAAACTCATTACAAAGAGAACTGACGAGAAGGTGATTCCCCTGGTTAGAGATAGGATGCCCTGCTAATCCCTACCCACTTCTTCCTACAAAAAAAGAAAATGGCCTGCTTTTATCACAGGGAACCCCATTCTCTCTGTTCTCATGTAGGTCTTTTACTTAGACCTTCTGTGATGAATGCAAATGATTCTCTAGTAGGAAGAAGTAGGTGAGGAATTTCTCCTTTGTGCAACAGGCCTTTAGGTAAACAGCTAGATATTCATGGGTCTTTAAAGGGTTTGTGCTGGTTTCCTCTGACTGTTTTTTAATTAATGCCCCCCCATTGGGCTCTAAACCCAGGAAAATTACCACAAGGGGGCATTTACAGGGGAGATTTGTCACACACAGGACAGATTAAGCAGCACTCATCCCTCACAACCATTGTGAAAGTTCTTGACTTCTGAGCATCTCCTGAAGTTCTACAGCCCAGCAAAGGGCCCAGTGAGAAGAATTCTTTGGACTTGCTTCTGTTCAGCCTGCTTGCTGAACATCAGGCCAACAGCTCATCTAGTTCAGTGTCCTGTTCTCACAGTGGCCAACCAGATGCCTGTGGAAAACTTGCAAGCAGGACCTGAGCTCAAAAGCACCCTACCTTCCTGCGATTTCCAGCAACTGGTATTCAGCAGCATTCCTGCCTGCGATTGCATTGTTCATTCTCCTGTTGCTCTCGTCCCGGCAATAGTAGTGATGACAAGGAAAAGCAGTAGATGATTCTGCCTGAATGCTCATTGGTTCTCTGCCAATCATGTACTTAGAGAGAGGGAGGCCCATGGAGAGGGTCTTGTACAATGGAGCTGGCACTGCTAGAAATAAAAGTCCTATGAAGAATGGTCAATTCAGCATAAAGAACAACAACAAAGCTGGCATCCATCTGTCTCAGCAGACAATGGAAGAGGTGCCTTTGGGGATGAGGTCTAGCTGTTGGAAGGTTGCAGTACTTGCTGTGGCTGTAGAGACTGATGTGGGAGAGACATGTTTCGTTGCATCTGGAACAGATGAATGTGTCCGGTTGTGCTACTGAACAACAGCAAGAAGAAATCATTCAAAGTCTTCAAATATTATACACATCCAAAAATAACAACTAGTGAAATATTTCTTCTAATATAAACCCAGTTACAACCAGCTAGCTTTAATAATATTGCCAACAAAGGCTTCCTAACCATGAAAAAGAATGAAAATAACAATAATTTGCGTAATAATCCTTTGTCTTCAGTGCCTAGGGTTGTGTGCAAGAAATATAGTACCTGCAAAATATGCCACCTTTTGTTAAGACATTGCTTACTTTTTATAGTTTTGCTCACAAATGATGCTACTAGGAAGCGGCTGCAGGGGTGATCCATGGCATTTTGCTGCCTGAGGCTAATGACGTGATGCCACCCTCACATTCCACAGACTGGCATTTGAGTTTTAATTCAATGCTGGTGACAAGACCAGCATACCACGCCTGGGGGCAGCAGGCCAGCTTATGGGCTGCAGGGCAGACCAAGTTAGATGTTTCAGAAGGAATGGTGCGAGGCTGCATCTCTACCCCGCAACATCTACCACCTGAGGTGAATGCCTCACTCTGTCTAATGGTAGGGCAGTCTTGAGCTAATGTCTGCTTCTTAAGTAGATACAATCAGTTGAGCCCTTGTGCTGTACCTTGAGGAAAGTTGTGTGTGATTAATGAAGTGCAGGCCTGTGTTCACTTGCATTTCTGCTGTTGAAAATTATCTAGCAAGAGCCCACAAGGAGGGATGATTTATATATAAACAGCATCCTGTTGATAGGTGGGAATGGCAGTGGATTTTTACAAAGAACTTGTTAAACATTATATAGCACTTTATGCCTTTGAGCTATACCAGTCACAATGAAGTTTTTTTCCTCTTTCTTCAAAAAATGCAATGCTCAGTGGAGGAAATCAGACCACTAATTAAATTATTTTGAAATGGAAGAAAGTAAGCTGTTTCCCTTGGAAACTGTCTTTTTTCTTTGTTTCTGCCTTAATCAAAAACAAACACTTGTTGCTGCAGAGGCAGCTCACCCCAGTGATGCAAGCAAACCAAAGAGAGGGATTAAGTCTGTTTTCCTTCTTAATGTTGGTCATATAAAAGTGATCCCAAGATATTAGAATTTTAAGTGTCTCTTATTTCAACTTTACCAGGCCCTTGATGTCGGGAGCCAACAGGGCTAGAGTTCAGAGACTTCAGATCCCTGCTTTCTGCACCCCATGTGGTGAGCTGCCCAGGGCTAAACAGCTCTGAAGATTCCATGGATTATGATGCAGTGACACAGCCTGACTCAGAAAGGCCCAGGCACTCCACTGCTTTCTCCAGATCTGGTAGGGTTATGAAGGCTTTCAGCTCGCCTGTACTTCACTTGAGTGACAAGCAGCTTTTTCTTGACTATATCTGCCCGACTGCTCAAGCTCACTGTATGTGTGCACAACTCACTCCTTTGCATGTCCAGTTGCTCATCTGTGGGATTTCCCCTCAGGGACAGGTCCTTCCACTTGCCTTTTGTTTAGGATAGCCACATATACCACATTGTCATCCCAAAGACAAAATACAACACACACACAAAGGATAAAAGAAGACACAGATTTGCATAGCAAATGCTCAAGCGGTGCTCCTCACTTGCCTGACATAGTTTTGATGTTTACTTTTTAGTTAGTATACTTTTATGATGTTAGTGTACCTTTTTGTTAGAAATAGTGCATGTAATAAATAAGAAGTGCTTTAAATGTTTTGTGTAAATGTGGCCTCTATCTGAACACACATGTTATGCAGGGCTGGATTAAAAATTAGGCTCCCATTTTTTAGGCCTTTAAACTTCCCAGCTCAGCCACAAAGCTCTCTGAGTGACCTTGCGCCAGTCCAGCTCTCTCAGCCTTATCTTCCCCAGGAGGTTGTTGTGAGGAAGTCAGAAAAAAAAATAGATGCATGTATGTCTGCATGCTACGTTGATCCCCTTGGAGGAATGACATCATTTCTGACTTTGCCAAAGCCAGGAAAAGAAAAAGGTGGTTTGAAGAAATGCATGTAGTGAATGATATTTGAAGGTTTGGGGCATGTGGTGTTCTTTTTATAATTTGTTTGATTACTTCTATTTATTCAATTCTTTATTGTAATATGAAGTGCATGCAATTTAGACCAGGCTTTCTCAAACTTGGCCCTCCAGATGTTTTGAGACTACAATTCCCACCATCCCTGACCACTGGTCCTGCTAGGTAGGGATCATGGGAGTTGTAGGCCAAAAACATCTGGAGGGCCGAGGTTCAGGAAGCCTGATTTAGACCTTCCATCCTCTCTGCCATAATCCCCTCAGACTTCTAATCTGGTCCTGACCATACATATGTAAAACATTTTTGCCTTGTTAGCTTTACCACCAGCTATTACCCTGAGTGCTGTCAGGCATGTTGTCTCCAGGTGAGTGCTCCCCCCCTCTTCTCCATAATTTGTGTTTATGGAGGGCAGCAGAGCCACCTGGTCCCAGCTGTAACATCTATTCACAGAGAACTGGGCTAGGCTAGATGGAGGAGGTACCCTTTGTTTTGACATCTGTTATCCACACAGCTATATCATGCTGCTGCAAGTAAGTCCGCCCCCCTCCCCTTATTCCTGTTCTTGAAGCTCCACTCCACTGGAGTCCAGTCTTCTGAAATGCCTCCAGGAGAGATCCCAGAGAGCCAGGATGACATAATTGCCACCCAGAACCTGGCCTCTCATGGATGAAATACTGGCAGATCCACTTATTGGGGTGGAAGGCTCAGTGCCTCTCCCTGTGCCCTAAGGGCATAGCTTTCCTGCTTTCCCCAGACTTGGACAACAACAAGTGCTTCCAAAGAATAGAAGACAGCACTGGCACAATTGGATAAGAGCTCAGCTCTTCAAGGAGTCTGTGCCAACAGCAGTAGAGGCCTTGCCAGCCTATGTAAAGCCTCAGCTCTCTTGGCTGAGACATCCTCTGTAGCTCAGCCAGCAGGGCCCACTAGGAGCTGCCCAAGGTCCTGACCTGCTTAGAGAGACATGTTTTGACGTTGCCTAGACTTGCCTTGGCTATGCCTGACCTATTTTGAAGAGACTTTGATTGTTACTTCCGCTTTCTCTGTTAACCCCAAGTGCTGGGAGAAAGTCATTTGCTTTGGGTCTAGGAGGAGCTACATTGAAATACTACTCTGAAACTGTCTTAAGTACACATTGTGATAATTTTTGAATAATCTTATCATCTGGCCATTGGCAATGATTTGCACATACCTTCTTTTCACTATCAGTGATGTAGAGTTATTCTGCTTTCCTGACCTTTCTGTAAGCTTGGAATAATGAAGGCTTTTCATATTGTCAGGGAACCTTTTAACTTCACTTTTTTGCAGCTGATTGATAGTTTACTTGGGTTAGTTGTTGACTTTACTGGAGGGCTGGGAGACCTGTTGTTCTTTGGATGTTGTTGGACTCCAAACCTCATCATCCACAGCCAGCAGGGTCAGCAATTAAGGATGATGGGATATGTAGTCCAACATCTGAAGGGCCACAGGTTCCTGAGCCCTGCTTCAGTGTTCTATCTGTTGCCTTCACAGCTTTCTTTTCTCTCTCTAAATTTTGTTATTGCTAAACACATTGAAAGCCATCAAGTGATAAGGTGAAGTCAAAACGTTATAAATAAAGGCCATAACAATCCAAAGGGTGGGGGATTCCATGGTGGAGAAGCTGCCACTTCCGAGCCCTGGTAGCTTGTGTTGGCCAGAGCAGAAGAACAGGAGCAGCTTCTTCTTCTTTCTCATGGTGTTGTTGCTGTTCTTGTTTTAAATCTTCATTTGACTGCAGTAGGAAGGAAATTAAACTTGGACAGCTCTAGGGCTAGCGTAGTTTTGTAGGAACTTGTGGAACAAGGGGGCTTAGGATTCTCTGGGTCCACAGTCTCCCCTGATTCCCTTCCCCCACCGATCACCCCATTTCAACCTCCACCATGGGTGGGACAGTGATAGTGTCTCAGGTGCAAGGAACCATAGAAACGTAGTTCTTCAGGATGCCTATAGACTCAGTCTCCAGACTATAGACTCAGACTATAGACTCAGTCTCCAGAAGCCACGACTGTTTAAAGTGGTATCATAGGGTACTCCTCAGCCTGGTCTCTGACATAGGGCTTTAAACATATGGTGTGACCCATAGTTGAGTGTTCTATGAACACCTATGATCTAAACACTGGGCTTGCTTTTTCCAGAAGGCTATTGCATGTAAAGATGCTTCTTTTTGCCTTTGGACTCTTGCCTCAGAAGCAAACAAGTCTCCTCCTTCAGGTATTTTCATTTCTAACAAAACTGTATTTGTCTTTGGCAGCAACGAGTCAGGGAGACGGCTTTTGAACTTTAAGCTGTTGCTGTTAAACAAAAACAAAAGGGGAAAAAGGACTGGAGATGATATTTGCCAACAGAGGCATCGCTCAGCACACAAAAATAAAATAAAGAAGTCTGTTAAAGCAAACTCAGCTTATATTGGGAGGGGGACAAATTTAGGATGAAAAGTTTCCATTTTGGTCTACTGGTGGGGTATTAGCATCTGGCTGTTGTATCATGAATTTTTGGTACTAGAAAAACAGTTAGATGGGAACATGGAACATGTGGCACTCTAGGGTCAATAGAAGCTCAAATCAGCCCAACTTGTTGCTGCTATTTATTTTAGGAGCACTTCCAATAATATGGCTTAGCAGTACTAATACTTGTTTTGTGCATCTTAAACAGCAAGGGAAAAAAGAAAGCTATCACTGCCGCATAGCTTGCTCTGTTCTGTGTACAGAGAAAACATGGAGGGAAAAGATGGAGCAATATTATGTGTTTTTCAAATTTAGAAGTTTACCCCCTTGTTGAATTACAGTGTAAACTGTTGCGTCTCCAGCCATCACCCTCTGATATTGTGAAATAAAAATCTAGAGCAAAGTTTCCTGCCTCTGCTTTGCCAATCATCAAAATCCCAAACTGGTTCAAGAATAAGCATCACTCATAACAAAAACAGGACATATCCGCAAATCATCACCACCACAAAGGATGAGGTTGTGCCCTTTGTGGCTGGAATCCAAATCGTCTGAAATTTTAAGTTCAGTTGCTTCTTCTCTGCAGTTTTGACACAACGTTTGTGGGAGCCACTGAGGTATAGGCTAATGAGGAACCGAAAGATTCAACCCTCAAAAGTGTGTTGCAACATTCAGCCCTGACAAGGAGAAGCTGGGGAGTCACGAATGACAGCGATTGGGGAGTTGCAACACTCTGTACCAGAGGGCACATACATTGTTTGTGTATTCACAAGGAAGACTTTGGCATCTGGAGGTAGCAAAGCACAAGATGGGCAAATCTTCATTGGCCACAAGAACCCAGGCAGCAGTTTTGAAACCTGCTTTATTGTGAAAGCTGGATAGGTGGATGGGAGAGTAACTATCTGTATAAGAAAGTAAAAATTAATAAAAACACACTAACTAAAATGCACAAATGCCTACCATTAAAACAGCTATTGTTAGGAGCTTAAGTGAGGAGAAGCTGGTTGGGTAATAGCTATTTAAAACATGCTCAATTTTTTGGTATTTCATTTGAACTCACCTGGAGCAGCACACCTCACTCAACGTTTCAGGAGCAAGATGTTAATCCGTGGCTGATTAAACTATTATAATTGTGCCTCCTCTCAATCCATTAATTGTTTGTTCTTGGGCCTGAAGCTCTGCCGAAAGTCTCACAAGCCTGCACAATGTTCCTGGTTTTGTATTTAGTTATACCCACTATCCGAACTTGAGATCTGAACATTTCTAACAAACACTTCCCTAATGCAATACATGTGCCATTGGAGAAGAGCTTAGGATTGGATGTCTACTGTATTGGACTCCCCACCCACTAAATATTCATTTTCAGACTCTGCATGGGGTCCTGCATTGAACTTTGCTAACAATACACTGATAGTGAGAACTAAATCCCACATTCTTCAGAGAACCCGCTCAGGGCGGAACTAAAATCTGTGGGGAAATCACTGTGTCCCCAAGCCTGTTTTACCTTCATAATGCTAATGCAGGGGTTGGGGTGCATTTCTAGAAAATTAGTGTGCTGGAGGTGGTGCTTAACCTCTTTTCCTCAGTTCTGCCCCCCAATGTTAAATATGTTTCTTCCACAGCCAGCCTCTGAAACCAGAAGCAATTCTGCTGGTGGTGTGGGGTAGGTGGTAGAGAGAGGAAGGAAGTGCCCATGGAGAGGTAATTGCTAGGTTAAGTGCCTCTCTCCCTGTGCACAGCCAGTGCATAGATCTTTCCCTCTAAGTGCCTCCTTCGCATTCATGTTATCTTGGCAAATGTTGGTTTTGGAACACATCTGCCAAGAGAACATCTAGTTCCAACCTTAGACAGGCATTGCAGTGATTTAAATCGGAAATATTACAACAAATGCAATTGTACAAATGTTACATGCAAAGGTAAACGGTGTGTAAAAATTGAAGCTACAAATATTTGGTGTGTGTGTGTGTGTGTGTGTGTGTGTGTAGGATACACTGATCACTTAAGCCTAATTTTAGAAAGACATATGTCTCGACTTACCTCTACACAATTCAGTTCAAGGCTTGGACTGTAGGTTTAGGTCTGGATTCTTTGCTAAGCAAAATAAACTATTTGCAGTTAGCAGACATGTGAAGAAACAAGTACACAGATAACTACTCAAATGTAGAAAGAATGGTTTTGCCTATGCTTCACTGCAATGGAGCTGATATTTGCCCCTCTCTGCATAAATGTAGCCCCCCCTTTTTTTGCCTGGGGTCATTTGAGGTTTTTGTAGGACTTGCTTTAGCTCCATCCCTTTAATAACTACATTTCCTTCTCCCTTTATGATGCCTGGTTAGACCCATTTCTTTTCCTTTTAGTCCTCCCAGAACCTTCTTAAAACTTTACTTGAAAGTTGGTCTTCTTTAGTAAAGATCAAAACATTTGATTCTCACAAAGGCTTGCAATAACCAGTGTGCAGATGTCATGAAAGAGAATCGTACACAACAAATTGCTCTAGATAACCACCCCTTTGGCTGCTGCTGCTTCTCTCCTCAAAACGAACACATCCTAGGAAATTCTCTTAAATGTGGCTTCAAAAAGGACTAATTATTTTATGACTGAGCCCAGAATAGGGAGGATGTGGTCTGCAGTGGGGAGAAGGAAGGCTGTGGTTGAGGTCTTATAAACCCAAGTGCCCTTGTTCAGTAGCAAAGTTCACTGGTGAACCAAATGTTCTGATGGAAACACTTTGTTGAGCAATCCATATCCAGATGGATCCAGTATCTCGAACCCAACAGCCAGTTAATTTATGTTGTTGTTGTTTAGTCGTTTAGTCATGCCCAACTCTTCATAACCCCTTGGACCAGAGCATGCCAGGCACTCCTGTCTTCCACTGCCTCCCACTGTTTGGTCAAACTCATGCTGGTAGCTTCGCGAACACTATCCAACCATCTCGTCCTCTGTCGTCCCCTTCTCCTTGTGCCCTCAATCATTCCCAACACCAGGGTCTTTTCCAGGGAGTCTGCTCTTCTCATGAGGTGGCCAAAGTATTGGAGTCTCAGCTTCAGGATCTGTCCTTCCAGTGAGCACTCAGGGCTGATTTCCTTCAGAATGGATAGGTTTGATCTTCTTGCAGTGCACGGGACTCTCAAGAGTCTCCTCCAGCACCATAATTCAAAAGCATCAATTCTTCGGCGATCAGCCTTCTTAAATAAAGTTAATTTATAACCTTGGGGAAAATGGGGCTGCAGGTACAGGCTGGGAATCAAGAGGAGAGTCAGTTAGAGGTGTCTTCTTGGTTCAGCTGAGGCTGCAACCTCCTCGATGCAATGAAGAGGGTAGGGATGAGCATGATACGCTCTGCCCTCCTACCACCATATTTGTTACCCTTCAGCTTATTGAATGTGACTCTCCCTGCAGTGGGGAACCTTCTGTATCCATGACAGCTCCCCATATTGGCATTCCAAAATGCAAGGAGAGGCTCCATGGATACAAAAAGCTCCCCCTGCACTGTGCAGACAGTAATCTTCCATGAATGGAAGGTGATGAAAATGGCATGTGTGGGCAGAATACAACCAACTCATTCTGTCAGTGCAACATGTCTGCTGATGGAACTTTACCTCCTTGCTCTGTACCCTACCCAAATCTCTTCTGGAGGACTGGAGAAACCCCAATAACATATTTGGGGGTACAAGGGGAAAAGAAAGGGAGGAAGTTCCATTTTGAAAGTGTAATGAGTTAGCTGGATACTGTCTTTTGCAGGCCGCCCTGAGCTGGTACACTCATCTCTGTTGTCCCCTGTCAGGAATGAGCCAGCTCCAAGCGAAGGTTTGCAGCCAAGTGTAGAAAGCAGCCATGAACAGAGAGGCTTAGATGTTAGTCAGGCAGGGGAGAGCTGGAAGCTGCAGACTTCGGCTCTTCCTGACCTTAACGGGCAGGCTGATCAGGCAGTAGCTGAGAGCGGGCTAGAACATGGCTACAACTCGCAGGAAGCACAAATAGGCACAAATAGCCTCTCAGAACAGGAAGAGGTTGGAGCTGATCCACTAAGTCCGAAGAGTCAGCGAATGGGAGGGCTGCTAGATAGGAAGCAAAACAAGAGATGTAATATCTTCTGTAGACGCCGGAAGAAGTCTTCAGAAGGGTCATCTTGTGTAATGATACCAGAGGCTTTGTCAGAGCCATCCAGAGCTATCTGTTTGTTTTTGCAATAACTCCTTCTTTTTAATTACCTACGCCTACTGTGTTATCAAGCTGGGAACCTGGACTCCTGACACCCCCCACTCATGTGCTTACATTTCCATTTTTGTCATTTCCGAAGAACTTTAAGTTGATTTTAAAAGTCCCCCCCCCCCTTATAGATAATCTTGGCATCTGCAGTGTTGTGTTAGGCTTGGGTATGGGAAGTTCAGGTTCAGACCTCCTCAGCTATGAAGCTTGCTGGGCAGCACTGAGAAAGTCATTACTTCTCAGTCCTGTCTCTCATCATTATCAGAAGAGTAAAACATACAGTCACCATAAAAAATAACACTTTGAGTGGTTTACAGGACACAACTAGTGTGACTTGATTTTCTTAAGCAGGTTTTGGTTAAAATTCCCGATTGTTGCTTTAGCCCTTTATAAAATAAATAGGTAACATAAAAAGGTAAAAATTTAAAAAAAACACCAACCAACCACACACACACACAGACACACACACACACACACACACATCATGTGAGCATTCTGAAGCAACATATGGATTTACATAAATTCAAAATCAAAATAATTACTCAGGTATTCAAACTCTGGGCTATTTATGAAATTCAGTGCAAGTTTCTATAGAGAACACAAGAGCTCCTGGAACAGACTGAAAATCCATATAGTTTAGCACCCTGTTTCCTACAGTGGCCAATGAGATGTGTTCTCGAAGCCCGTAAGCAGGGCAAAAGACAATTGCTCACTCCTGTTGTTGCTCCCCTGCAACTTGTACTTAGAGCGATTTTTAGCCATAGTCTCATTTTATTTATTTAACAAAATTCATATACCACGTGTTTGTAAAAACAAAACAAAGTTAAACCTAAAAGCACTTTATGAAAAGAATAAAAGAATTAAACCACCAGCAAAAACAATTATCCTCTATTAATTTATATAAGCCCCTCCCCAAGCCATCTGAAGGAGTGGCCACTACCTCACCTGGTGGCAGTGAGTGCTATAAATTAATTGTGCCTTGTGTCACAAAGTACTTCCTTTGGGCTGTCATGAACTTTCCTCCAATTGATTTCACTGGAGGAATCTGGAAGTAAATTTTCTCAGGCATGCTTTGGGGACCGCACAGCTCTATATTCTCTTCCTGAGGTCAGAAAATCCTTTTTTATTATTATTCATCTGCAGTCCTGTCTTGCATCTAGCTTTCCCCACACATACTTGCAGGGGAATCTCAGTAGTTTTTGCAATTGCTGAGTTACATCATCTCCAGTCTGGAAAACAACAGCAACCCAGATGACATAGCATGAATCCTCCCCACACATTTCTCATTCTGAGTTTCCCCACTTTTCCTCTTGGCAAGGACAGATGCTGTTCCACATGGTCAACACACCGGAGGAGTCATTCACAGCTTTGCTGTGCATGTATGCTAAACCCTGTCCACACACGAATGTGGCTTAGAGTGACTAAATGGCAGCTAAGAAGTGTCAGATCTGCAGCACTACTCACTCTGTATTCATTTAACTTTTGCCTTGTGACAAATAGGCTAAAATGTGTGAGTGGAGTGGTTTTATGCAAAATCTGTCCATGAGCATCATTCCAAATACAGAATATTTGGAACACAAGCTTCTGGTCTAGTTTGTGCCAGAAGTTTGGAAATTTAGTACAAAACCATACCACTTCTTATTCTTTTTCCTTGCTAGCTAGTTCACCTGTGACCCCAGGGCTTATCTGTAAGTACTAATTCACCTGTCTGGAAATTAAAATTTATGACTTTCTTAAATGCAAAGAACATTGGGTTGAATGTAAGTCTTGACTTTCAGACTTATTATGACAAGTCTGCAACAATCTACCCATTACCTGCTACTATTGTGTGAAATCTTTGTGTTCAGGCCAAACTTTCTACCTAGTTAGGAGCACACTATTTGCAAACAACGCTTGCTACCTTTTAATTCTTCTCAAAGGATAATCCTCTGCAACCCAAACATTTGTATCATCAAAAGATGCTGGCTCAGTACAAGGTCTTTCTCATTGGCTGAGAGCAAGATGGTGACGAGATTCATACCAAAGAGTTAAATTTGGGATTTGGGATTCCAACAGGGAATGCGAGGATATCTAAAAAGATGCAACTGTTTTATATTTTCAGCTTCCTCTGAAGTTCATGATTTAATG
This sequence comes from Podarcis filfolensis, assembly GCF_964270895.1. NCBI lineage: Eukaryota > Metazoa > Chordata > Lepidosauria > Squamata > Lacertidae > Podarcis > Podarcis filfolensis. The sequence goes on from NC_139609.1 coordinate 66,317,462, forward strand.
CAGATGTACCGCAGAAACAGTCTCTATCTCACTGCCATGGGTGCAGGCAAAAGAGTACATCTCAATTTTTTTTTAGTGGGATTTTATAATGTTGGAAATATTTGTTTAAGAGTTCAGCTGGGCAAGAAAGGATGGCTGGTGATTTTAACAGACATCTTCTGCAGATGAACTTGATTGGCAGCTATCTTTCTCTCGCTGGAAAGAATGTGAAGAGTAGGTGGAACTGGAAGCAGTCTGAATAGGCTGTGTGCCCTACACATGTGGGTCCTCCGCTTAGTACAACAATCTGGAGAACAAGCCTGTGTCAGAGTTCCCAAGCTCTTTGAAGAGCCGCCAGGTCTTGCACATGTTTCCGATTAATACAATCTGAAGACAGCACTGGAGCTGTAGTTTTCTCGTGTCAACCTGAGGCTTGGTAAACAAAAAATAAAATAAAAATCTCAAGCCATGCTAGGACTGCATTTCTTTCCTAACTCCAATGCATTAAAGCTTCAGACTTGGAAGCTGGTTTGCATACCTTCCATCAATTTGGAAGATCAATTTAATGCTCCTAAGTATTTTAGGGCATGCTTTCATGATATCTGCAAGTGAAAATGCCTTTATCCTTCAATATATGAATTTCCTACTTTGGTAGCATCTCTTCCTATTATGGCTGCCCTCGCCTCTCCCCCTAATGTTTCCTTTTCATATCACACTTTGTGCACAACTTCCCCTTCTGCAAAAGGCAGCCTTCATTAAGTAAGAAGCTACCAACCCTTCAACAACATAACAAGGAGCCATGCATATATTCATTTTACTTAGCTGTTGAGACAGTGGCTGCTCCAGCCCACCCTCAGATACTCTTTCTTGCCATTCATTAGCTGCCACTAGAGGGTGCTGAAAAACAGTGATTGCTTTGTCTCAGCTCCCCAAATCAGAATCTGTCTGGGGCCAAATTAAACGTTGTTACAACCCTACTGTGGGAGCTGCTGAGAAGCTCTTTCACAAGACTGTGCACCATGCAGGAAGCATAATGTTTGAAAAGCACCACCCACTACATGCACCACCCAAATTGTATGCTTAATCCTGTCGAAGGCTGAGCCTTAAAATTTCAACCATTTTACTTTTTCAGCCATGTCCAGGGTCATGTCCCAGATTCAGCTTCAGGGGTTTGTGACAGCCAGTGAATATTTCCTTGGGCAGGTATTTCTCTTCCTTCCAGTACCTGTCTAGACTACAGGCAGACATGCTAAGCTTACCAGTTTGCTGCTTGAAATGAACTGCCTTTGCAGTTAAGCATCCTAGCCTGTGATTTCAGTCTGGAAGCTGACAAGCAACCCATTACATGAGCAAGTAAGCATGTCAACAGATTCACTGGCAAGGGATATTGCAGTCTGCTGTACTAAATTTTCTTTATACTTTGGGAATGAGACTAACAAAGCCATAAATGGAATAAAGTGAGATTGTTGCTAGGATTTGCTGGTGAGGAAGGGCGCCAACTGGAGTGCCTACCTAAGGGCAGTTACTCTTGAGTAAATGTCTAAGCATGTTGCTTATTATGGCAGGCTGAGAGATGCTTACTGACAAAATAATTCCAGTCTGCTCTTTGCATGTATAAACTACAAATACTCAAAAAGCAGCCCATGAGTACAAATGAGCTAGGAGCAATAGATTTATCCACCTTGTACTGGAAAGAAACACAAGGAGAGAGAGAGAGAGAGAGAGAGAGAGAGAGAGAGAGAGAGAGAGAGAGAGAGAGAACTCGTGCAGAGCTGGAACAGGCAGCACAGCCAAGAATGCACACAAGTGAACAAGCAGAATGTCATATCGGGCCAGGGAGATTAAGGTTCATCACTCAGCCAAAACCCTTACTTTTACATTAGTTGTTAAATTACAGCCATTTCAGATTTCCCAAAATGCCACTGGTGGAGGCTGCCATTTTGTGACACCCCCCACCACACCTTTGCTGTTCAGAATGGGGCAATCTGGTAAATTTAAAACCACCACAAGCCTGATGGAGCTTTGAAGCACTCCAATGAGCTGTCCCACCAGAAAGGTCTAGCCAACATGCAAAATATGAGCAGTGGTTTTACTCCACTGTCACACCCGAATCAGGGCTAAAATTACAGCCTTTTGAAACTTCAGCCTGAGTGTTTCTTTGAGAAACAAAATCATCTTGATAAAGAATAGAATAGAATAGAATAGAATAGAATAGAATAGAATAGAATAGAATAGAATAGAATAGCAGCAGCAGCAGCTGCACAAGGCACCTGCAACAGGGTTCTGATCCTGGGCCTGTTGTCGTTCAACATCTTTATAAATGACTTGGATGAAGGAATTGAGGGGATGCTCATCAAATTTGCAGATGACACCAAACTGGGAGGGGAAGCTAATGCTGCACAAGACAGAATCAGAATTCAAAATGAATTTAACAGATTGGAGAACTGGGTGTAAGCTAACAAAATGAATTTCAAAAGGGACAAATGTAAGGTTCTGCACTTAGGCAGGAAGAACCAGATGCACAAATATAGGATGCAGGAAGAACCAGATGCACAAATATAGGATGGGGGACACCTGGCTTACTAGCTGTACTTGTGAAAAGGATCTAGGGGTCTTGGTGGACCATGAGTCAACAGTGTGATGCAGCAGCAGCAAAAAAAAAAAAAAAGTAATGCTATTCTAGGCTGGATCAACAGAAGTCTAGTGTTCAGATCAAGGGAAGTAATAGTATCACTCTATTCTGCCTTGGTCAGACCACACCTGGAATACTGTGTCCAATTCTGGGCACCACAGTTTAAGAAGGATGTTGACAAGCTGGAATGTGTGCAGAGGAGGGTGACCAGGATGATCAAGGGTCTGGAAACTAAGCCTTATGGGGAGCACTTTTAGGAGCTGGGTATGTTTAGGCTGGAAAAGAGGAGATATATTAGCCATCTTCAAATATCTTAAGGGCTGTCACATGGAAAGAGGGAGCATGCTTGTTTTATCCTGCTCTGGAGGGTAGGACTTGAAATTACAAGAAAGGAGATTCCAACTAAACATTAGGAAAAGCTTTCTGACAGTAAGAGCTGTTCGGCAGGGGAACACATTCCCACGAGAAGTGGTGGACTCTCCTTCCTTGTAAGTTTTTAAGCAGTGGTTGGATGGCCATCTGCCATGGCTGCTTTAGCTGAGATTTCTGCATTGCAGGGGGTTGGACTAGATGACGCTTGGCTCCCTTCCAACTCTAAGATTCTATCATTCTATGACTTTGTGCGCTGTACAGCTTTCGGATCAGTAACTGGAAGCTCCTAAGCCAAATCTAGCCCTTGGAGGCATGATGCTGGATGAAAGAGGATCATGAAAGGGAGCAGCAACTATATAAATGGGACATGCTGAAAGTATATTTGGAGGGGCAGGAGTTATGGACTTAATTTTCTTACAATTATTTGCCGTTTTCCTTCCATCATGGAACCCAATGTAGTATATTTGTGGTTCCTAGGTGGCCACCTTTCCAGCCACTAACCAGACTGGCAGTAGCACCCAGTGTTGTGGGGCACAGCTGCAGAACCCCTCTCTCAACATCAGCATTGCTGTAGATGGATCAGCATTGATGTAGAAGGAATCCCTGGATGGGACTGGTGGTCAGGATGCTCAGGTACACTGGCACAAGCACGAGATTGGCTCCACCAGGGCGTTCAAGTAGCCTCAGCCACTGCCCTGTCCCAGCCCCAGCCCTATTTAGGTAAGCAGTAGTGGTGTCAGAAAGGCAGATCTGCTTCACCACACTGACCACTACTATCAGTAAGGTGATGGCTTCACATGGCTTCAGACCATACCCTGGGACTTATCCCATCTAACCTCCATTTCTCTTTTGAAACAGACTTTCAAACCAAACTAGCTACTGCCTAGGACCCATCCACCAGACTAGCAACGCAGCAAGTGGAAATATCTGGCAAAGCACATTTTTGTCTGAATTTGGACAGTTCTTGCTTACAGTACACGCGTAAGAGCCAAGGATAAGATTGTGAGTTGCTGAAAATACCAATGTGGTTGTAAAAGCTGGATTGCTGCTTCCTCCCCTCTAAAACACAACTATTCTTAGAAGAGAAACACTGTCCTGCAGAGATCCTTTGTCTTGGCTGTGGGTGGGAACAATAAGATGGGAAGTAAGTGTGCAAGTAGAAAAAAGGGAGCTGAAACTAGTTGCTCTCCTGAGTTCTGAAAGACTTTATAACTTAAAGAGTTTGTGTGATATTTATCTTGAACTGGTTTGTTGAACAGACAGCAGTTGCTTTTTCAAAGAAAACAAGAGAACTATGAAGATTTTTATTCTTTGCAGCCCCTATGGGCTGGAACACACATTATAGGTCTAAGCCCAAAGGCTACACTGTGGAGGTCTTCAAGCTGAACAAGCTGTCTCTCCAGCGTGGGAGCAAAGGCACCAGGAAAAGAAGGGTTTCTCTTGGATTATATTACCTTAAAAATGGCCAAAATACTCTTAAAAAAACAAAAAACCTGTGTAAACATACTCATTTCCATTCCCATTATTAGCTGGCAAAAGGAAGCCATCTGCATTTTTACAGCTATGGTAGGAAGAAAAATGCTTGAAGGCCCATCCTTTTAAATAAAAGAAGATTATTAATCACAGTAACATTTTTGTCACCCAATCCATAAATGCTCTTGTACAAACAGAATAAGGTTCTTAACTTCTTCAGACAATCTTATAGTTTTTGGCTGCTCTTGCTGAAGCACTCAAGTTCATTTAGCCTCTGAGGACCATTCAAGCAATTAGTAATTGTGTGTGTTGCTTTTAAAAAGCAAATTAAAGATGCAAACTGGTGGTGGTCTAGATCAGGGTTCTGGCATGACGATTAACCCTATGCTCCCTGTTATGGTCCCAATCTGAATTGCTTCCTCTTCCTCTCTATCCTCTACCGCACACACCAGCAATGTACAAATGGGAGCTTCTCCCCTCTGATGCAAATAGTGTCTGGGTTGGGACCACAAAAGGGAGCAAAGGCTTAAAACCTTGTAACCCTGAATGTTAGGGTCTGACCCAAATCCCTCCACCCCTGGAACCTGACGTCTGCTAATTGCATGAATAGTGTCTCATTTAGTAAAAACTGCTGGGCAGTTTGAGTACCATTTTATTCAGAAGCACCAGGATGCTACATACATAGATGCATTCCTAAATGCCATTAAGATTGTGTGCTTTATTTTGTTATTGTGACTGCAGAAAAAGTGGGTGTCTGAAGCATCCACTAGAACTTATTGTTTTTTAAAAAATTGGTCATGAACAGAGAAAGATTGTTTCAGATCTTCCCACCTTCCAGCCCTAAAAGCTTTGCATGATAAACTGTATTCAGGTTAATCCAACAAAACTGCCAATCAATTCCTATCTACATTTGTCCCAATCCAGCTAAGCCATTTTAGCTACTTATTAAGCAAAATGGATATTCCACCTTACATTATAAAGAGGATCTCAGAGCAGGTTGCAACGTACAAATTTGTTGTACATATACCCACTGACTTGGGACTAAGACCATAGGAAGCCACCTTACAATGAACCAGAACATTGGTCCATCTAGCTCACTACACTGACTGGCAGTACCTCTCCAGAGTTTCAGGCACTGACTGGCAGTACCTCTCCAGAGTTTCAGGCAGGATTCTCTCCTAGCCCTGCCAGAAGTTGCTGTGGATTTGACCTGGGATCTTTGGCATGCAAAGCAGATAGATGTTCTACCACTGAGCTGCAGCCCTTTGCCAATGGACATCATTAGGCATGTGCTGTCAGATAGTAATTCTATGTACAGTGGTACCTCGGGTTACATACGCTTCAGGTTACATATGCTTCAGGTTACATACTCCGCTAACCCAGAAATAGTGCTTCAGGATGAGAACAGAAATTGTGCTCCGGCGGTGTGGCAGCAGCAGGAGGCCCCATTAGCTAAAGTGGTGCTTCAGGTTAAGAACAGTATCAGGTTAAGTACGGACCTCTGGAACGAATTAAGTACTTAACCCGAGGTACCACTGTACACTTATTTGGGAGCATATCACATTAAAATGATGATGCATGTAATATTGTGCATATCTCATTATGCTGTGAACCACCCCAGGATCTTTGGATAAAGATGGTATACAAATTTATTAAAATAAATGAATAAAATCAGTAAGGCCTACTTTGGAGTAAAAATAGATTTGACTGCATGTCCCATTGAATGCAACAGACAAATAATTCATCATTCATGTTAGTTTGAATGGGACTTCATTAGAACTAAATTGAGCATGATTAGGACACGTCTTAATTTTAGCTGCATTTGACCCAAATGAAATGTAGAAAAGACTGGTGGTTTCATTCCATATTACAAACGAGATAATTTCTCTTATTACAAAATATTTGCTCAATTGTTTCCTTTAAAAGGGCACATCACCAACCAACTTAAATAAAAAGGTTTTTACCTTCTAATACAGACATCCCCATCCTTCAGCCCTCCAGATGTTTTGGACTACAATTCCCATCATCCCTGACCACTGGTCCTGTTAGCTAGGGATGATGGGAGTTGTAGGCCAAAACATCTGGAGGGCCGCAGGTTGGGGATGCCTGTTCTAATAGGTAAACAGGCACAATGAAAGATGATGAAAACTGATGATTTTAAATAAGCTTTGTAAGATGTCAGCTGAAATCTATGAGGATGTATAAACATGAAGACCACTACGGAATGACTGAAGGTGCAGAATTATATATCTTCTGATACGTGGCCTGAATGAATGCAAATATTAAAATATCTGGGTTAGCTTACTTGGGTTTAATTTTGGCTTGGATGAGGAGCTGAAGGATATCTGGAATTCTTCCAATGGACTAATATGACAGCTTTTGCTTTTTGTCTATTTCAAGACTATAGAATGTCACACACAAAAACTGCTGTTTCGTGGTAAATCAGGATGTGGAAGGCAAAATGGCAAAGTAATCCATTTTCAAAATCTTGCTATGGCAATCATGTTAAAAGGGAAAGTTGCAGCTAGCAAAATTGTAAAAAAAAGAAAGGGAAAAAAAGCTCCTGTTTTAAAAGGAAAGAGATGCCATTAAAATATACAACACACCAGCAGTTTCAAAAGATTTTAATAAATAATGAGGATTCATTTCTTTACTGTATAAACTATAAATATATCATAGAGTCCTCATAACTTAAAATAATTTACAGGCTGAGGTAGGGGGCTGGGAGGAGGTGGGTATAAGATGGAGGGTTGGTCTATCTCAGAGGTTCTCTGTTTTCCTACTGATTACGCATACGCAGGCAGTGTCAATCCGAATGAAGCGCCAAGCTGCCTGCTTGCCATCCATTGTCAGTGCCTTGACAAAGGTGTGTGTGGTGGTGCAGTAGGAATTCCAATGCCTGGCATCAATGCCTCTGCACCCACTGGACACCGGCTTAGGGTCTCTGCACTTGGTCTCGAAAAAGTACTGTTTGTAAGGGTAGTTGTTATAGTTGACGTCCACCACCACAGTCACCTCTTTGCCTTTAATGTCTGTCGCTGTGGTTTTGTTGGCAACCCACACACTAACACTGTCGCACACAGAGTACTCTCCTCGGTTGTGCACAGGGTGAGCTGCGCGCTTGGCTCGGATCGTCCTGTTCGTAGAGTCTGTGCTGTCTAGGAACTCCACACTCGGTCCATCCCTTGACAAAGGGGGAGGCTGAGTGCTGAACAAAACCCGAGGTGACTGGAACCTCCTCTTCTGAAAAAGCTTTGGATCCACTATGATGCTTGCAGCTTGCCCGGATTTCCTGTTCACTACCTTCCCAGTAACAGGCTGGCTGTGGTCTCTGTGCTGAGACGTTTTCATAATGTGGTGTGTTTTAGTCCGTCTGCTTTCAGAAATGCCAGATGTTGCAGGAGACCCCAGTGGTGCATTATCTTCAGTTTTTGGTGCTGCCCGTATGCCGATCAGAAATGCTATAATCAGAGTGTAGCACAGCATGGACATTACGCTATGCACCTAGGAGAGAACAGACCAGGGACATTACTGTGAGCAAAAAAAAAAGGTGACATGCAAAAGGTTCCATTTCAAGCCTAGTCAATAGATATGTGCTGATAAGGCAGTCCCAATGAAAGTGCACTGTTAAAATATTTCATCTTCTTCGCGAAGGCCTTGCATGTGGATGCCAGATGTGGCTTTCCTCCCCACCCCTTTCAGAAAGACTAACTCACATAGCAGTGATGTGCTTCATAAAGTGGGAACACTAGGAAATCATAACTGGGTTATTGTTAATTCCTGTGGTTTTTGTTATTAGGAGATGATTTATAGAGCCATTGTTTGGGGGCTTTAATGCGGAGTGCTGCTCCTGGCAAGACTCTCCACTGGTTACATGGGAACCTTTGGAGAAAGATATTTATCTATCTCACAAGAATTATTTTCTTCTCCTAGACTGGAATGAGCCACAAAGATAGCAAACATGGCTAAAGGAGGCTTGCTTGGCACCTTCGTTATACATCTTTAGATGCCAGGTGAAAATGTTTCCCTTCAAACAGGCCTTGAAGGGCTGATTAACATTCCATGTCCTTTTAAATGTGTTTAAATTTGTGGGAGAGGGGCTTATGGTTTTGTTTTCATTTTTATTATGTATTTTGTGTTTTTATTTTGCATTTTTATGCTGTGAACTGCCCTGAGATCTTTGGATGAAGGGTGGTATACAAATTTAATAAATTAAATTAAATTAAATATTTCCACAGGAAGGCCAGAACTGGTATATCTCCAAACAAGACACTAGACACGCAGTATGGACATAATCAGCTTCCTAAAAATATATCCAAATAACATGTAAGAAACTTGCAAAAAACTGATATACTGAATTAAAAACCAATATAAAATCCCTGACCTGACCATTAACCCATCTACATTTGTCAGTTTCGTCAGTAGTGAAGCATTAATATATTATGGTGTTATTATTAATTTATTACCAACACTTTGCTTTAAATTCCCAGGGCAGGTTACAACATGAAAACACAATATTAAAAACTGTTTGGAAGAACCTGCAGTCACAAAAGAATGGAGGGTCCTAAAAATGTACACCTCAAATGTCGAAAGCCAGAGAAAAGAGTAATAAACAATTTAACCCACAATTTAGGCTGCTTAAGGGCATTGATTTCAGGGAGTTGAAATGCATGTAACTTGCGGTCACAAATGTAAACTGAGTAAATGTCAAGATTGATTTTTTGTCGTGTTTTGGCTGAATATACTGAGTGGACAAAAGTCTCAAGCTCTCATAAGGAAATGGTTCAGACTCTGATACTAGGCATCAGTTGCAAAGCCCTCCTAGACAAAGGGCACTCATTAGCCAGACCTCTCTGGCACACCTCAAATCATGTTTAGACCCAGAGTGAAGCCCTGTGCTGTGTGGCAGGAAGTGACAGATGCTTCTTGGGCAAGGGCAAAAGAAGCACACCAGCCATATACTGCAGGAATACGCAGGCCCCATTTCCTGAACAATTCAAATGAAAGTCAGATGCGTCAGGACAGCTCAAACGAGTTTTCTGATGTCAATAGGGATGCTAATGAAAAAAGGTTTGCACAACAAAATCCAGACACTAGCACATAGTAGCATCTCTACCTTTGTTGTTTAAATACAATCCCTTGGTATGTAGCTTCTGAATAGGAAAAAGGAGGTTAGGGATGGCCATAAAACACTGTTTGGGGTTAAATACATGGGCAGATTTGCTGCTTTGAACTGTAGCAACATTCAAGAAAGGATTTATCTCCCTTCCTTTGGTTTTTTTTATTACATAGTTAAATAGTATTAGGGTATTTGCTTCCACGTCAGCTTCCTAACATTAAAAAAATCAAATTGGATATTCTTGTTGATGAAATAGATTGACAGAGGAAAGAGGAAGGATTAAAAAGCAAGGACACAGGTCAGGTATGATTGTCACATGGAGTTTCAAGCTGGCCCAGTTCTGTGCATCATCCGCAATGAGTACACTTCAGTATGGGGACCACATCAAAGGTCATTTCTGTTCTTCCATTCACAGGCCCTATAGCACTATTGTTTCTTGGTAAGAAATTTTATTAATATTCACAGAGCATGCTGTTCACAGATGCATCTATCTTCAAGGAGAGCAATAATGCCAACAGCAGGCATAGCTTGCAAGCATATCTCATTGTAAGTTTTATCAGGTAGGATTTCACAATGGCTTCAGCATGAAAAATTTCACAGTTTTATCAACAGGGAGAAAATATAGTCTGGCATATGGTAATGCCAACTGGATAAGCTTCCATTGCCGCAATTAACTAATTGCATGTATTGCAATGTAATCATGGCTGTCCCAAAGCATTTTGTTGTCTGAAGAACAAGCAGAAGAACAAGTTTTGTCTCTCTCCACCCATTTCCGAGGAAACCTTGGTCCCCTCCCAGTGGTGCTTTGTCACAACTGGAATCCTGTTTTTTGCATCCTCCCCTCCCCTTTATCACTTTTCCATGGCAAAAATCAGCTTAAATACCAAAAGCCTTTAAAAGATCCTTGGAAAGAATAATTAGCTTGAAATTGGTGGACTCATGTATCCTCCCTTTTATAAAATTCAAGGACACACAATTCACTGAAACGGTCTCGCTATCTTGTTTGATACTCTTTTAATTATTTCAAAATTAATCAAATGATTAAAAATCATTTAATGACTTCTACACACCCCTGCTTCTAGTTTAATGACTCTGTTGCACTCAAAACCAGAGTGATGTTGATCCTGTATACCATTTCTATAATGTATCCTTAATGGGTAAATTGGGAATTCTGTTACGAAAAAATAATTGTGAATATGGAATAGGGGACAGTATTTATTTGAGATGAATAAACGTAAGAGCATATTTCAATGTGCATTCCCCCCCCCCCACAAAAAGCCTTTAACATGTTGCTATACAGAATATTTAAGTATAAACTTACTGAACTCTCCATACTGCTAGAGCTGTTCTAGTAAAATGCGGGGCTTTCCTTTCCCAGTAGTAAAGTTTTGAATTGTTGATGAAATAGTAATCAGTTTCCTCATACCAATAGCAAAGTTCTTTCCCCCTTAGATCTTAAACACAAAATTATTAAAAGAAAGAACGTTTCATTGAGAAAGACTGAAATTGTTATAAGGTACCAGCATGAAAGCTCACTGCAAATATCACCCTGATCCTATTTCTGTTTACCCAGAAGCCCCACTGAATGTATCAATACTTATTTCCACATAAACATGCATAGGATCTGTCTGTTATCTATAAATGCACATTAAGCTTGTGTTTTATATATCTATATCTATCTATCTCTGAAACCTCCTTTAAATGTATTCAATCAACAGGACAATAATAAGATAAATAATTGGTCTGTCCAACTCTCCACACACTGAGATACCTTTGTTAAAAAAGAACTTTAAAAATCATCAACTTAACACAATCCACACTACAATTAGGTCAGAATCAGCAACTAATGTACACAAAGTTCAAGAGGATAAGCCAAGCTACAGCAGAAAATAATTAAAACATACAGGTGACATTCTAGAAACAACTGATGGAGAAGACTGTGTCTGAGAAGCAAATCTGAAAGTCAGGCAGCTGAATCTTCTCCATTCAGCTCTTGCACCACTAGCAGTTAGAAAAGTCCTATTCTCTGAGTGCTTCCCCCCTTTTCTCTATAGTCTTGCCACAGTTTACAAGCAACAAATATCCCCCCTCATTCTTAAACAGCTTCAAGTAATAATTACAATTCTGCCAATAAACTTCACATCAGATCTTATGACTTGATAACAGCCATCTCCCTTTCCATTGGTTGTCTCTTTTATGCAGCATTGTGGGTCAGTTTTTGGGTTATCTTTCTTCTCATGGCAAAAGGGATTTACAGACAACGACAGCTATCCGGGCCGTGTGGCCAGCATGACTAAACCACTTCTGGCACAAGGGAACACCGTGATGGAAACCAGAGTGCACAGAAATACTGTTTACCTTCCCGCCACAGCGGTACCTATTTATCTACTTGCATTGGCATGCTTTCAAACTGCTAGGTTGGCAGGAGCTGGGACAGAGCAACAGGAGCTCACCCCGTTGTGCGGATTCAAACCACCAACCTTCTGATCGGCAAGCCCAAGACGCTCAGTGGTTTAGACCAGAGTGCCACCCACATCCCTACAACCAAATATAGGCTTACAAACAATACCTAGGCAGAGACATTCACATCTGGAATTGTTTCCAGAAGTATAGCTAGTGGGTGCCTAATTCCAAAATAGCTTTCTCTCAAGTGTTGGTAGAAATAGTAGCAGCTGATGAGCACTTGGCAAAAAGGCATGTCAATTTAAGACATTTTTCAGCAGCCTTTTGCACGTTTGTATGCTTCTTTTAGCATTTCTTTTAGCATTTGCCATAATACCAACAACCCATCCAAGTCACTTACGCTGATTGACTACCAACTTAATCTCACAATGCAGGACACTTCCAGAGTGTTGCTATTTTTGGGTGGGATTCAATCACATACTGGCAAACTCAGTTTGTGCAATAAAAATTTATTTAGAGGTCTTATGCAACAAACTTTCTTCCCCCCAAATATTGGACCGCTTGCATGGGAAATGTACAATGGGGAAAATGACTGGAAAGTGTAGGATAATGTTTGCATGATACAATGTCATCTAAGCACACTGCAAATGAATCAGGATGAATGCTCAATTATCAGATCAGCCGGAACCCAGACCCCAGACTCCAATCTAGGCTTTCCTGCCTATGACATACAGTAAGAGTGCTTAGAGGTGCTTCCTTACATTCTGAATGGCTCTTGCATTTCAGTAAAATATCTACATTGGCATTTAGAGCTGCATGTTTATTAAGGTGAGGCAAGACCAGTATGCAGCAGGTCAAAGAGTTACAAATTAAATCAAAGAATGAATGCAAAGTATGAGAATTCTCAGCAAAGAGGCAAGCAAGCTCTTTTTCTCTTCCTCTTGACCCTCAGCCCACTCTATTATGTATTTAGCAAAGCAGGGTTAAATTCTCTCCCTGGCATCCTCTCTAGCATCAGCAGCAATATAAAAGACTGGACATAAGGAATTTTTCCAGACTATTTTCTGTCCTCTTCCTGTTGTTAAAATAGCAAATTATTTAAGTGCACAAGCTTTCATCACATTTAATATTCAAGTTTGTATTTATTTCAACTGACAATCACAGCTCAATTATCTCCAACAAACTTTTGGGGAATGTCCCGTTGTTTTCAATGTGCATTTTTGCCATTTGTTTTAATATGCCCTCTGACTGTGTGGTACTATAAACAATATTTTGGAAGGGACACTGTGAAAAAGGCACTTGAGCAGTGGTGGGTGGGTTTGAGTTTACTGAGAAGGGGCACAAAACTGGTTAGATGGGCAGAGAGGCATAGGGATCCATGTCTTTATATTGAGAAAGAAGCTGAGTGAACACAAAAGGGCACTTTATTGATGGGGAATTTTGAGTTCTGGTAGGGCATTTCCCCATCCTAAAAAATGCCCTGCAGCTTCAAGTTTGAGGGGATGCCTCAGGCTTCTCCCTGCTGGCCAGAGTCTAGGTGACTCCTCATCATGGCAAAGTGGAACTTTTCCAGGATAACTGACAATGTAAGAGCTGTCACTTCCCAAAATGTGTGACTTAAGTCACCTGCATCACTCTTTTATAGCAAGGTTGGAACAGGCATGATATCCAGAATAAGGAGCAGCAGTGTATTAAGTGTACTGAAAAAAGGCAGGTAATGGCAGACACATCATTCACAATGCTTATTGAATCTGTGGAGCCAACTACACAGCAGGAAATTCTTGAAGCAAGTTGCTAAGGGTAAATGTTAACAGTAGACTGCTTAGCTTTTCCTATTGAAAACAGCCAACAGTTACACTGCAGGGGGTTGTCAGGTCTTACTTCTCTGTATGAGGTACTCAGCTCACACGAAGAAAATATAGGTACTGAACCAAAAGAGCCCAATTAACAAATGAAGACAGGAATAAGCCATGTCTTTACATCTCAGCTGGGCTTTCCTTTAAGTTCAAGAAGGCTTCCTACCATGTGCCTGACAACTGTTTACTGGTTTGGGGCTTTTTTTGTTTTGTTTTGTAAGGTCATTTTATTTTTAAAGAAACTGGTGCTGAAAATTTAAGAGTAAAAGGAAGGAATCTACTTAAAAACAAATGTGCTGAGCTTGCTGGTCTCATGTGCTGAGTAGTCAACCTCCCCAGCAGAAGTGGGTTGCTTCATGGAGCTGCAGCCACTAAACTAGTTTCCTAGCAGGTGGATCATTGCTGCTTACCAGGCAGGAGAGAGATGGGAGTGAGATGGTGGGGACATTGCAGTGGTGCAAATGCACCTGTGGAGCCAACCCAGTGCTCCTGCCAGTGTGTTTGCACCATGACGACCTCTTCATAGCCTTGCCCCTCCTCCTCTCAGTAAGCAATAACCAACTTACTTCCAGGGAAGCTGGCATAGTGGTTCCGGCTCATCCAACAAGTTGCTTCTACTCCTGACCTGCTTTCAATTAACGCCCAGGGGAAGAAATTGTGAGATAACTTGTCACATGGGGCTTTTTCAGATCGGATCAGGAATGGCAGGGGAGCAGAATGTTGGAGAAACCTTTAACTGGAGGAAAAACCACAAACCACCCATGGCTACCTTGCAATTAAAAAGTAGGTCCAGTTCTTTGCCCACTAAATTTATAAAGTGCCATGTGAATGAAGCAGAAAAATGGAAGCCTCCGTCACACAGGCGAAGCAAACTTTTAAGTAGGCAAGAGGATAGGTTTCAGTACAGCACTAACCTGTACATTCTTCTGACTACTATGTTCTTCCTCCTCCTCCCTTGGGAAACTAAGCTTAGGAGGATGTGGGTAGTCCCTTATATCTAACTGGGTGTTGGCCAGAAAGTTGCTCCACCAGCAAGATCGTTACTGGAACCAGCTGGCATACTGCACCCAATCTTAGTTCTGTATCTGTCACAATTGCCTGCGCAGAAAGAAGAGACTGAGACTGACAAGACAGGGGCACTGTGGGTTGGTGGTTCTTGAGTTCCTAAAGTTTGTTTATTTCTTATTTTGGATAGGATTAGTTTTACTTCACCCCCAAAGGTGCACTCCTCCATCGTCTCCCGAGACATGCATCACCTTGAAGGAGCAGATGCACAGCCTTGAGGTGCTCTGTTGCTTGTGACTCAAGTGACTTCAGTGGCCCAAAGCACCTTTCACCAACTTTGGTTGTATAACCAGCTGCAGCCTTTGCTGGATAGGGAGAGCCTGGCTTCAATGATCCATGATCTAGTAAAGTCCAGGTTAGACTACTGTGGTGCGTTATATGTGGCACTGCCCTTGAAATTGATTTGGAAGCTTCAACTAATACAGAATTCAGCTGCTAGCATTTACTGGTTTTCCTAGATACAGCCATATTACATCAGTCCTGACAGAACTATATTGGCACCTTGTTTGCTAACAAGCCAAACTCAATGTACTGGGTCTTAATGTAATGCCCTAAATATCCTGCTCTCGCAAAGAATCTCCTCCTGTATCTGATAGCAGTTGCTTGGCCACAATCATCCCAGAATATGAAAAAGAAGAAGCCCCCCGCTAAAGAAGATAAAGATCGGTAAAATAAATTAATGGACTATGCAGCAATGATTAATCAAATAGAAACTCAAGAAAATAAAAGGACAATAATTTGAAAAATGAAAAATATTTATTGCATATTTTCAAAGCATTGTGTATAATATTATACGTTAGCAGGATTTCCAAAAACACTTATAATATGATAAGGTATAAAATTGGGAATTATTATGAATTGAAGATATTATGGGCATGCATGAACAAATGTAAAACAAAAGAACCAAGAAGGGGGAGTAGAGGGAAGTCAAGGGATTTTGGAAATCCCATGCATGGGAGTTGTTATGTGATGTTTGTTTGTTATTGTAAAAATTAATAAAATAGTATAATAGATAGATAGGCAGGCAGGCAGGCAGGCAGACAGACAGACAGACAGACAGACAGACAGACAGACAGACAGACATCTTGCTCTGCCATGACTTGGAAGTGGTAGTGATTATCAAAAGCTTTCCAAGCCTATATCAGGTATGGGGCTATGCAAAGCTGATCAGGGCTGTGTGCAACTCCCAGTGGGCCCTGCTGCCTCAGTTATGGAAACTGGCCATCAGAGTCATCTTCAGGCTGCCATCTTAACATTTTCTTTTGAGTATTTTTATCTCCTTGGGCATGCTGTATGCAATCTTTAAAAGACACCATAACAAATGTTGTAGCTGCATACTCCTGTGTGGCTGTGGAGGAGGAGGAGCTGTAGGGGAGTCTTCCTCAGTCTGAAGATGCTGGGAAAGCCATGCTTTTCATTTGACTAGCCATTTTATGCTATAGTATTTTTAAAACGTATTTAAATAGTTGTGTTCCTCTAAATCTTATTGTACTGTTTATGTTTCATATTATATCTATAGATCGTATACTGCCCTAAAATCCATTTTTGGATGAAGGTGCAGCTTACAAATTTCTGAAATAAAGTAGATAAATAGATAGGTTGTTGTACCCAATGTTCTGGAATTCAATTTTCATCAATGAGAATTGTTTCAGAACAAAAGCTGGCTGCTGTTCTCTTCCCACAAAACAGAAAAACCTCATGCCACACAGAATGTACAAAATTACATTCTTTGTAGGACTATCCTATTAAAACAATGGTTTTGCTCTAGGTCCACCACTTTAAGCAATGATAACCACAGAGCTACTATTACGGGTTTATGCCAAAAATAATTTCATTGGATTTCCAAGCACTGCCACCCTAAGAAAACAGAGCCTCTATTTCAACTGGCGGCTTGTTATAACCACAAGAAAAAAGTTCCACTTTCAGCAGTTTTTTTCAATGTTCTTTTCGTCTATATTTTCTGGATTCACCGTGAAGGCTAAATCCAGTAAATGAAGCAGTGTCAAGCAAACGATGCTAAGGATAAAATCTGTCAGTGTTTCCATTGTCAGTCCAATTCTCAGGGATTAACATCATTCGCTGAAATGAAATCTTTCTTTGCAAGTTGTCAATCCAGATATAAATGATTTCCCCTGCTTGCTATTTGAACTAGTTGAAATCCATTTAGTTTAATAGCAAGCAGCTATATGCTTCCACCTCCAAAAGGTTTGCTCTCTTTGCTCATGCAGAGGACACAACCAGAAAAGGGTCACAAAAATTAGGTCAGGGAAAACCAAAACCGGAAGACCACTAAAAATAAAACCCAACTGCCTTTATGGAATACTATTCCATATTTTATGCTGCACTGTACACGTGATCACAGTATGTGTTTTCTCCAAGATGAATGCCAGTACATAACATTTATGTCAAATCCTTTGAATTCTCTATTTCTCTGAGCATTAGATGGTAGTTGTTAAGGATAATCAGCCTCAGTGGACCTCAGTGATGGTAAACTTAAGTAAGAGTGGTATCTTGAGTGCTTCTGCAATTACACATTATAGTCCTATGCTGTTAAATTCTGCCAAAAAATAAAGTAAATAGAAGGGTAATTCTCTTATATCCATGCCAATGAAAGTAGGTTTGTCTAGTATCTCGCAGAAGTAGGCTCTTAGATTTCCCTTACTTGCTTACCCCCTCAGACACACACACGATGCAAAATTCGTGAGTGGATTGAAATTGCTACACTGATTTTCACTTTTGAGAGAGAAGTTTTTACTATGCCAGAACACAATTTCTAGGCATGCTTGCTGAACTATGCACAGCTCAAGAAGAAAAGTGAGGCCCCATATCAAGTCACTAAATTGGTAACCCACCAGTTTGTAAGCCAAGAATTTTTGCCTTTTGCCTCTACTTTAGCTATCGGTACTTGCTGCATTCATAATAATTCATCATTCAGAGCAGAGTTCAATGTGGATTAATAGGTTGACTCTATCATAAAATGGAATGTGTTTTATTTACTATAATTACCTGTGTAGCTCATTGCAACACCTCCAACTTCCCCATAAACACTGTGCTAATTGACTATTGTATAAATTGTATTTGTCCTTGCAATGCCTGTTTACACTTTTACAATACAAGTATTTCTTTACATCCAAGTGCTTCACATATATTTGTCAGTCCCTATGCAGTGGTTATCCTTTATTATAATTCCATTATTAATCTTCCTATGTCCCCCCCCCCTTTAGTTGTTCACTTTTATAGGTTGAGGCCGGAGCTTTGCTGGCATCCAGTCTACATTTCCTTTCTTCTTTTTGGTTTTCAGAATCCCAGTTTTGCTTTTAGATCATTCAATAAAATGTAAATAGCTATTGAAGGATATGACAAAATAACCTCTGTCATGGCTCTGACTGGCTGTAGTACATGAAAAAAGAATAATTGGTGAAGAGGAGCAGGACTCTTACTGCAATTGCTCTGACGTTATGGCACAACCTGCTGAATGAGACAGAAAATTGTACTTTTCTGGTGGCTTTTGCAAATGGACACAAAGTCTACCTCATCCAGGAGTCCTACAGCTGTGGAAAGGGTGTTTTGGTCCTATCGTACTGCTGCTAGAAAGCGCATTGTTATTTCAAATGTTCATTTTTTATTACAGTTGATGGTTTATTTGCTAGATATTGCCTCAAGCCCTGAAGAGACAGCATACAAATGTGATATTGCCTCAAGCCGTGAAGAAACAGCATACAAATGTTTAGATTTATTTATTTATTTACACACACACACACACACACACACACACACACACCAACCCACCCTTTGGTATCTGACAAAATGTCAACAACATGGTTAGCTGTAATAAAGACTGAGCTATCAAGGGTTGTTTGAAGCTCATATTCAAAGTGGATCCATCTACCCTTTCATTAACTCAGTAGCAAAGGTCAGGGGGGAGATGAAAACCTGCTATCCTAAATTTCCTCGATACACATATAATTACATTTCAAAAACAAAAAAAGCTCACAATCTTCTAGTGTTTCGTGTTTCTGGTTCCATTTGACCATGACATCATGAACAAAGGACAGCTCTCCACCCAGGGAATTGGCTCTGGGGTTAACAAGAGCTCCATAGAACCCATCTGCCTCAAGAGACTCCGTTTATTTGAGTAAGAGAATCCTTGAGATTAAGAGCAGATTTCTTTTTTTCCCACACCTATAGAATGAAGGAAACCAGGCGCTCTCTCCCTCACCACTAACCCCATGCAATTTAGATATTTAAGACTCAAAGGAACATGAATTCATACAATTCCCAGCAGAAACTGCAAACGCCCTCCCTCTCTGTACTGACTTTCTTGTTTCAATTATAGCCAATGCCCAGAGCTTAGTCACCCATTTTGGGGAAAGAAAAATCGGTGTAACTTCTTAATAAAGAGTGTGCTGGCACCCCCAAGCCAGCCATATCATGCAGAATTCAAGTGCTGAAAGAACTCCAATTCAACTATGTTGAAAAATCTAGCTTTGGACTTCCATGTTATGATCTCAGGCTTAATACTGTTGAAGTTAACACAGTTCAGGTTTCTGCCTCTTCCTGGGTTAGTTATTTCTAAAGGTGAAGGAGAATTTTGGTCTGTTTTTTTGCAATGGACCAGCCCAGTTTTTAAGCCTTCAACTTGCTTGCACATTATAAAACAACTATCAGTCAAATTACTATTTTTTTCCAGATTTTGTGATGCATTCAGTATGAAAAATGCACAAACTTGTGCATTTTTTTTTGTAAAGAGTACAAACAAGAACATGCATCTTAACAGAAGAATGTGTATAAAATGTTTACAATTTAAATATAAATTAATGTACTCTTCAAAATATCTGCAAAACAGCAGGCCAGAACAGACCTATGACTGAGCACCAATGAAACTGACGTAGAATTGAAATGGGTTTGTTTGTCCATCCCTAGATACTTCCCTTTTTCGATCTTCAATTTTCCAAGGTAGATATGCCTATTGATGCTGTAGAAAATATATAGTGGAAATGAAAAACTATATCTCAAATTATGTGTTTACTACTATGTAACATCTCCCACTCAGTAAAATATAATGTTACACAAAACATACTGTTATCATCTTTATGATCAGTTTGAATTAGATAATCTGTTTTACTTTTCTAATGTTGCTTTCAGATTGTTGGTAGGAGACTAGATTTAGGCTCCAAATATACAGTGGTACCTTGGGTTACATACACTTCAGGTTACATACGCTTCAGGTTAGACTCCGCTAACCCAGAAATAGTGCCTCGGGTTAAGAACTTTGCTTCAGGATGAGAACAGAAATCGTGCTCCAGCGGCGCAGCAGCAGTGGGAGGCCCCATTAGCTAAAGTGGTGCTTCAGGTTAAGAACAGTTTCAGGTTAAGAACGGACCTCCGGAACGAATTAAGTACTTAACCCAAGGAACCACTGTACTGAAGTTGTGTATAGGAGAGATGAGCTGAACAAAGGGACCAAGTCTTGTATACCCTTTCAAAAGTGTTATTATTTTCAGAGAGATACTGGGGGCATTTGAAAGGGAAACAAAATGTATTTACAGGGGCATCTCTATTGCCTCAGCAACTGCAACGATGCTCTCTGTTTTGCCAAGCTTGTGGTGTGGCAATGAATCTACCAAACAGAACATTGGCTATGGAATGCAGTTGAATGAACACTGATATATAGAGCTGAGAATAGTAAAGGTAAAGGTACCCCTGCCCGTACGGGCCAGTCTTGACAGACTCTAGGGTTGTGCGCTCATCTCACTCTAGAGGCCGGGAGCCAGCGCTGTCCGCAGACACTTCCGGGTCACATGGCCAGCGTGACGAAGCTGCTCCGGCGAACCGGCACCAGAGCAGCACACGGAAACGCCGTTTACCTTCCCGCTATAAAGCGGTACCTATTTATCTACTTGCACTTAAGGGTGCTTTTGAACTGCTAGGTGGGCAGGAGCTGGGACCGAACGACGGGAGCTCTCCCCGCCGCGGGGATTCGAACCGCTGACCATGCGATCGGCAAGTCCTAGGCGCTGAGGTTTAACCCACAGCGCCACCCGCATCCCTAGAGCTGAGAATGGATTCTGACAATTAGTGCTATAAGTAGGATGTGTACTTGAATGTGCATTCCAATGCACATTCAATGACAATAGCTTCTCTTTTGCACTCACTGGTGTCAGCAGATATATGACTACATGATGTGCTCATACTCACTATATGTGATCATATTCACCATGACCAGCTAAAATCATGCACTGGGGGAGAAAGAACCAGCACAGTTAATTTTTTTTAAAGGTGACACCAGAACAGAAGCAGAATGAGAGCAATGGTTTTGAACAGACATGAAAAACCACATGAAAAAGTTGAAAGCAAAGCTTTGGAGAATACTTTTTTACTCCTTGTAAATGTTAAAGAATGAAAATTCAGCATTGCTCTGATGGCTGACCTTTCGAGTGAAAGAATCTCTCCCACTTTCTTCCCTCTCCTTTTTGCTTCTAGCTGAAAAATCATAGATATCTGCATTTAGATTCATGCATATGCATTCAAAATGTAGCACAGTTGACTTTTTGCAGGGTTCTGATTATGTGATATGAATGCTGATAAACTGCTATTTCCTATGCAAACATGAGTTCTAAAATGTTCCTGTTAATAACCCTGAAAGAGCCAAAATGTGCTCCAACTATTAACAACTCATAATTCTCACTGTGCCTGGCTGGAATGTTTTCCCACTTATCCACATTTCCCTTGTGAGCTGGATACTCTGTTTCCCTTTTGAGGTCTTACTCCTTTCATTTTGCAGCTCTGTTAAAAAGGTGATTTCATTGCTTTGTCATTGCTCATAATTTGAAACATAAAAGACTAGGAAACTATATTAAAACCTGAGTTGTATCATCAGTAATTGCAGCCACACTGTTGGGGTTGCACAGTTCTCAGCACAAAATGAAAGCTAAGGTCTTGAGTTTATATAAGGACACTCCTGAAATCGCAAATGTAATTAATGATACAGCCCCTAGTTTGCATAAGCATCACCCATGGGAATCTGGCAAATATTTATTGGAAACAAATGAAGGGGAATCTTCCAACAGCATCTGTATCTCCTTTCTCCTACATTGTATATTATACCAGCAATTCTCCCTTGCTTCTAATTAACAGAGATAGCCACATAGCATGTGTATTTATACGGTTTCCTCTGTTGAAAGAGAGCCTTTTCATTTTTTTAAATTCAGTGATGTGCCATTTCCTCCCACCCATGCTGAATATGCTGGTTGCAGTATTTAAAATCTCCAGGAAGACACTTTTAAGAGTAGACTCAAGTATCTTAAGGTTGGAGCACTTCTGTTACTCAACTCTTCATTTTTGTATTCCCATTGAACTCAACGGGACTTACTTCTGAGGATTGCACTGTTGACTAATCATTAAGTTCCACTGAACATAATGGAAGTAACTTCAGGTTAAATATGTAGGATTGTGCTATAAAACACATTACAAAGCACATCACTGAAGGATCAGAGTTTTTGGAACGTATGTCAGCAAACAAAATGCATGGAGCTAAATTATATGTTACTGAAGTTGCTTATTTATTTTAAAAATTCACAAAATACATTGGGCTTATGAAGTAGTAAGTGCACTTCCTTAGGTATAAATTACACAGATGGCGTTGAGTGTTTCCACAATTAATGCTCCCTCAATGAGAGTTGAGACAACAAGCCCTGCCAGAGTCTATAGACTTCAGAGATTTTATCACCAAGCACAGTGAAATGGAGTCAGATTATAAACAGACCGGAGCCAACACCATAGTAACAAACTTGAGAACAATGCCTATTTAACAATGAAATGTGTGTTAAAGCATCTGCTTACAATTCTCTTGCATGGGTGTTGGAAAAAGGCTGCTTGCTTCCTCTTTAATGAACCCAAGGGACTACATTATGAACTCCCTGAGATTCTGGTGCTCAATAAAGGTTCAGCCAAGTATATGGATCAGGGATACGGAGATATATACACACATTTTTTTGAAATAAATTGAGGAACTGTGCTTGCACAGGTGTAGAAGGTCCTACATTATTTCTGCCATTGCTTAGGGTGTGTGGTTAGAGTAACTGAGGGGAGGGGTGTACAGAATATTGATGAGTACTATTGTGTAAGTATGCCCATGTGTATGTACAGACAAGATAGCAATTCCTGGTTTAGGTAAAACTTAAACCATGAGGACACTTAGTTCAGCACTGAGCTAAGCCATGGCTTAGAATGCTATATATCTGGATCTGGGCTTATGATTTAGCTCAGTCTGGGCAAACTGAACTGTGAGCTATAAGTTATGGTTTGTCTGGAGAGTACAAAAGCACAAGTCTGGATTTGAACATGGTAAGCCAGACCATGGCCTAACTCAGCTCAGCCCAGCTCAGCAGCAAAGTGATCAGCGAGAAACAAAGTGGCTGTGATCTGTTTTCTGGGATCTCCCCTCACCCTGTTTGCTCTAGGCCATGGCTTGCCTTAGTGTAACATGCAAACTGGGTCAATAGTTTAAAGTTTAAATGTGAAGATACTGACAGTAACAGACTCTTGCAATTTTTGCTGGCTGCAATGGACTAGCAAGGTCACCTCTCCGGAAATATCTCTTCTATGCATAGTAGCTGGACTGCTGCAAATATATAGGCCAAAATCAAGCATTTGGACAGGATGCATAAATTATAGGGGTGAATTTCAAAGGCCTGAATGAGTCACCTACAGCACAATCCTAACCATGCTTACTCAGAAGTAAGTCTTACTGATTTCAACAGGGCTTACTCTCAGGTAAGTGAGATAAGGATTGCAGCCTTAGTTGGCAGTTGTATCTCTGTTCATCTAGTAAACAGCATCACGTGACTCTGTCTTAATATCTACTTTATCTTTGCTCTGAGATGAGATAAAACCACATTCCTTCCTTCTAAGGTTTATAGGGCAACAATGAATTTAAATTTATGGTCATATATTCTGTAGTCCCTCTTGTGCTTAGCTGTACAGCTAAAGATGCACATAGCTATATATGTGCTGAGCTATGCAACATGCTGCTCTTTTACCAAGGTGGTCCCAGTGCCACTGCTGTAAAGTGTTTCTACAAGAATGTGTTATTTATTTAGAACAACACAGCACAGCAGCAAGGGCGGGTGCATTTTTCTGCTTTACAGATTGCTGGGTGTGGATAATTAAGATATTAAGCATTCCGCCTCTACATTTCCAGCACCCAGCCCAGACAGACTCTATAGCAAGAATAGCGGGTGACCTGATTGGCAGACAGTGTGCTCTGTTTCTGAGAATCATATTGAAAATCAGGCTCCAAGCATTGATGGGACTTTGGTGGCATTGGAAGCCAAGTTCATCTGGTGAGAAAATGATGGTAAAGAGAATCAGCCTTAAGGGGAATCTCATAAAAGTGAGCAGTAAAAAAGGAGAATGTTGATTCTGGAAACCCCAGCGCTGTGAAACAGTGCTGCTAAGAAACAAAGACAGGCTTCCAATACCCATTAATAATGTTTCTAAATTTTATGGTCACACAACACACACACACACACACATAGAGAGAGAGAGAGAGCGAGAGCGCGCGCTAGATAGCTAAAAAGAGTATACACATTTCTAATGACCAGCAACTGTATTTGGCACCCCATCACCTCCAGGGCACTACCATTCTGTTAATGGTCTGCCACAGGGCCAAGCAGTTGTCTTTGACAATCCCAAGTGCTAACAGGGTGACACAGCCACTGCTGAGCTACTCTGACAGAAGAGATAGTGCAATCCAAATTCGATACCCAAGACAAAAATGACCTCCGCAGAACAAACAGTTCTAAAATTAGCACTGTTAAGGCCCAGCATGCCAGGGGGCCTATCAAAACAGTGAAAGGGAATGAGTTAATGGCCACATTCCAGACCTGCAGAAAATGCCTCCTTACACCAAGAGCCGAGGGCTTGTGTACAATTCTTCAGGCAAGAAGAGAAATGCACCTGCAGTACTGGAGGGATAGGGTACATCTAAGGAGCTGGGCATGAAGCCAGGTAGTTTTGGCAACCACACAGAAGTAAAGGAAACAGGGAGAGAAACAATTCTTCTATTCTGGATTCCAGATAGCTGTATGGTCACAAGCACATGGAGTAAGTATATGAAAGGCATGAAAACAAACACAAACAATCTGCTAGCAAAACTAGTTAGGAAGATGATTCAGTCTAGATAACTAGTATTTTGCATTGCTGGGAGCACTTAAGCTTTGGTAAAAGTTCAAAAATACCTTGATTTTTTTAAAAGCGAATTAAAAAGACA
The DNA here is from genome assembly GCF_964270895.1 of Podarcis filfolensis. Lineage (NCBI taxonomy): Eukaryota > Metazoa > Chordata > Lepidosauria > Squamata > Lacertidae > Podarcis > Podarcis filfolensis. The sequence goes on from NC_139609.1 coordinate 66,342,634, forward strand.
TGATTCAACAATACCAATGTATCCTCAGGCCAGATTATGTCTGTATCTCTTGTAACGAGAGTTGTTCTCTCTGTGACTGCAAGATTTGTTGCGATCTGCCCTGTGTAAGTATCTCCTCCAATATTTAAAATAAATCACTCGGTGCCATATTATACTAGTGGAAAACGCATGGATTTTATGATCGCCTGAGCAGTAGGTTGAATTGAGAGGTTTATCAGCCATTCTGACCCCAGTACAGACAAGGCACTGCAGGACACATGGTCAAAAGTCAGTTTAGGTCAAGAACCATGTGGGCTGGCCTGAAAGTGAGGGTCATCAAAATGTGTGCTGCCTGAGCTCTGAATATAAGGAGGTCACTTAAGGTCAAACTGAGTAAGCAAAAGCTGCAGCATTATACTACAGCATCCCAAAGGAGTGATAGGTCATCTAGAGAAAACATGGGAAGAGTGATCAAATCAGATCCAGGGATGAAGGAGCTTCAGGCTGCTCCACAAGGTCTTATTCAGACAAGCATGCATATTCTTAGACATGTTGCTGAACTCCAGCTTCCAGCAGCCCCAGCTAGCATGGCCAAGAGAGAGGTATAATGGGAGGTTGTAGTCCATCAGAATATAGAGCCACAGGTTCCCCACCTGTGCATTAAATCATTATGTTTCTGTATTCACTCATATCTGTGCAGGGCTAAAAAGAATACTTCTAACTATATCCCATTTTTAAACTGCCTGGATAACTTGCAGCTGTGGTGAGGAACGTCAAATCTGATAACATGCCTTGTCCTCATTGTACTGAGGCCAAGGAGTCACTGAACTATTATCGCACATGGACAAAAGCCACTCAGTTCAAAAAGGTGAGGGCAAATCCCATGAATCATCAGGGTGGAGCTGAGGTTGTGGTAACATGGGTATTATTTCTAACCAGGCTCCTTCTATGACCATATAAAAAAAAATTAATTATACAATTATAAAACTTGCAGGGAATGAGTTAAATTAAATTAAAATAGGACTTCTGGGTTAGCGCCATCGGCAATGGCGGAGTTCCTCTGACCGGGAGGAACCCGCTCCGCAGAAACTGGGTCTTGCTGCCGCGGCGAAGGCGGAGACCCTTCAAAAACCCCAGGCGGATGAAGCCTGGGGACTTGGGATCCGGCTGACACCAGGAGTGCCTCACCTACTCGTAAGGAAACCCCTTCTTTGGGGCTTCGTAGCGACGTGGGGTGAGCAGCGCGGTGTTTTGGATCAATCGCTACTTTTGTGGAGTGAAGCCGCATAGCCGTTGCCGGAGAGTGCTGACTTTTTCCTGTGGACAATTGGACTCTAAAACAAGTACCTGTGAGTAGGAACGGAAAATTGGATTAAAAAAATACCTTAATTTGGCAGCGAAGCGGGAAGGTCTAAAACAGGAAGTCAACCTTCCCGCTTTTTGTAAACAGACTGAAGCAAAAACCTTTCAAGCTAATTAGCCTGGAAAGTCTATATAAAGCTCGAGATTCCTGTCATTTATAATCATCTAAACCCCCTGGAAGTGAGAGTAAAGGGGGTGAACTTTGACTGTTTAAATTTGGAGAGGGAGTAAAGAAAATTACGTTTTCCACCGTCTCTGATCTGGGAACGGGGTATCAGAGACAGAATTTCTCTGAGAGGTTCGTCGACCCTGAATGGAAACTTATGACAGATAGTAAAAGAAGAGAAACAAATTGAATCCAATGTTGCCTTCTGCATCTTAGAGAAACAAAATATTTGAAAGCACTTGAATATTGGAAAAATGAAAGTAACCTTTCTTGGTTGGATTTGCTACAAAAAAATGGATACAAATAGAATTTGTCTCCTCTAGAGGGAGCCTGTTAAATTGTTGCGGCAGTCCACTGAGGGAGCTAACAGCTGTCAGATTAAGATAGTGGGAAAGAGTCCTTTAACCTTCAAAGATGTGCTGGGAGGAAGCGCTGGTGAGGGCCCTCTGCAAAACAAGCGCCTTGCTGGAACAGATGCATAAAAAATTGACAGAATGAATGAAATGGCTGATATGATGCAGGAGAAGAAGGACTGGGAGACTGCAGTGGTCTGTAAAGGTGATTTAACAGACGACACTGACATAGAAACTACCCAGGGTTTTTCTCAGGAACCTATTTCGCCTAGACAAGAGCAAGAACAGATGATAATGGGAAAAGATTTAATCCAAGAAACTCAAATGGAGGGATTTGAAGCCCTGCAGGAGCACAAACCATTGCTTTCGAAGACATCAGGAGTATGCAAGGGGGATTTGAGAGTCGAGGAGGCCCTGGTTATTGGAGGGACTTTGAAATATTTTGTAAAATATTTCTTGGATCAGGTTGATGGCTGTGGGGAGTGGGACTGGGGGGAACGGGATGGCTGGAGGAGAGGAAGTGGAGATAATTTTGTGTTGGAACCCCCCAGAGACTTACTCCTCATTGAGAAAGGAAAGAAATTAAGGAAGAGACTAGCTAAAGACAAGGGAAAGTGCAAAATCAAACAAGAAGAAGAAGATTTGCAGAAGGGGCATGGAAGAGACTTGAGAGCCTCGGATGTAAGACTGCCAGGTTGATGGACTAGATGGTATGGTCAATAAGGACTGATTTATCCCGAGACCAGGGAAAAGGGGCGCTGGATGAAAATTGGATGAATGTTTATAAAGGGAAAATTTTATTTTGGGAATTAGTGTAAAATTAAGGAATGTTAGGAAAAATGCTGGAATGAAACTATTTGGCTTTAGTAGAAAGCCAGGTTTAAGGTGCTGGTTTTAACCTTTAAAGCCCTATACGGCCTTGGACCCTCGTACCTACGGGACCGCCTCTCCTGGTATGCCCCACAGAGAAACTTACGGTCTTCAAAAAAAATATCTTGAAGGTCCCAGGCCACAGAGAAGTTAGGCTGGCCTCAACTAGAGCCAGGGCTTTTTCGGCTGTGGCTCCGACCTGGTGGAACACTCTGTCACAAGAGACTAGGGCCCTGCAGGACTTGACATCTTTCCGCAGGGCCTGCAAGACAGAGCTGTTCCGCCAGGCCTTTGGCCAGGGCACAGCCTGACTCCCTCCCTCGGCAATCTTCGCGGAGCTCTGGCCCAATAGTGGCCAGTGGCTTGAACTTAATTAATTTTATAATGAATGATTTTAGAGCGTTGTTTGTGTTGTACTTTTGTATTGTTTTATTGTTGTTAGCCGCCCTGAGCCCAGCTTCGGCTGGGGAGGGCGGGATATAAATAAAATTTATTATTTATTATTATTATTAAAAGATTTAAGGAGTTATGTAAATAAGTATTAAGTTTTTAAGTGTTAAAGTACTTTATGGTAAGATAAGGTTAAATAAGTTAAGGTAAATTGAATAACAAAATATGGTGAAAGATGGTAAGGATCTGCCGAGTTAATTAATTAAGGTAGATTGTTAAGATAAATTATTCAAAAATTTGAGAAAGGTGGAAAGAATTTGCTGAACTAATTATGGAACTAGAATACAAAAAGGGAGGTGTGAGGAAGTCAAGGAAATAAGCAAACGAAAGATAAGGTCAGGAAAATAGGGATTTTTCTTTTTCTCTTTTTTTCTATTTAAAATGTTTTTGTTTTTAAAATGCTCTTATTTTCTTTTTTCTTTTTCTTTTTTATTGTAATTTTTTATTGTTTGTGTGTTTTTCATTTTTCTTGTATATGTTAAAATTTAATAAATATTTCTTAAAAAATAAATAAATTAAAATATTTAATCACATGGTTATAAAAGCCTGCAGGCTACAGACAGGAACTACCTATTATTGAAATTGTCTGAAGAGGTCTATTTTTTCCTTTTAAAGTATTCTCTTGCACACAAACCACCCCTTTCCACATAGAAGGCTTTTCCTTCCTTGTTGCCAGCTTTCTCTTACATTACTGGAGGCAATGAGTTGAGTAGCTGTAGGCTCAGGCATGGCAAGTTTTATAATGCCCGCTTTCTTTCTCTTAAACAACATGACTGCTAAGAACCCTTTTTACCTTCTGGCCAATTATGAAGTCACAACCACCTCCTATTCTGCAACCCCTTTTGCACCCCAACTTTCATCCTCAACCCCATGTTCCTGGGGCGCGCACACACACACTCTTTGTAAGATTTTTTTGGGGGGAAGTTCGTTGGAAAAATATTACTGCTTTGACACTAATTTTCATTTCAAAGACTCACATTAGTTGAGAGGTACGTACAAACTCACTCAACCCAGCATGCACCATATAGTGACAATGAATCGTGGTGATCAAGAAGAAAACTCCAAAACCTAACTTCATGACAAACAGTATGTCTCCTTCATAGTAGAGGCATTCCCTCTTTTGTTTGGTTACTTCAAGGAGATTCTTTCCTGTTTTTAAATGAGAGAGGTCTGCTACCCATATGAGGGGGTTGCTTTTTCTACTAAATGAATTCTTTCTTTGTTGCCTCATGTTACAATTCTGAAATACACTTGCTGTGTTGGAAAAAAGGTAACAGGGAAAATCTAATGAAAGCTTGAATTACATGTTACTTTACATTTTACTCACTGTGTACATCAAACAGATGAAGAGATCCAAATCTCAGTAGCATTTACTCTGTGCAATGAATACTTTGGGTTAGGCCTTTGTCACAAATTTTAAAATGGCGCACCAGTTTTAGAGTGTGTAATCAAGGGTAGCCATTTTATTGTAAATTATAATTGCTGAAGGATTCATTAAGCAGGTCCTGACTTCACCCTGTTGTATAACCTGCAGCCACATATTTTAGTCGATACATTCCTCCAAATATAAGATGATAAATAATGACCTCAAACAACCCTCTTTATTTGTCTATATGTTCAACTTTTAATTGCATATGGTATTTAATTGCATATGGTATTTTCTTTTAGAAATACGTGTATTGCCCTATTTAAATACTTAAGGCATATGCAGGTGCTCACAGGAATCTACTCACAGGAAGCAAACAAAAGAGAATGCTGGAGAGAACTTGAAGTGGTGTATATCCACAAATGGAAGTGAGATGCTGTAGAAGAAGAAGAAGAAGATATTCACAAGTCATTCACTTTCTAAGCTTGGCACAGAAGCTTAGAACTAGTTGTGTTCAGTCTAGGAATCACAGAATCATAGAATTGTACAGCTGGAAGGGACCCCAAAGGGTCATCTACTCCAACCCCATAAAATGCAGTAATCTCAACTAAAAGTACATGTTGTTTCTGGCATCTGTCTATCTCGAGTACACTGGAGTACACCTCCAGAGGTGAAGTCACATTGCTGCGTTAGGAGCACTGAAGTGACCTCCCTGAGGTGCAAGCCTGAGCAGTGTGTATGGAGACCCACCCCCTCTCAGCCACCCTGATGTGGTTCATATGAAAGCAGAGCAATACGGTTGGCACCAGCCCAGCTGCAGAAATTGCCTGAAAGAGGCATACATGGCGCCATCTAACTGTCTTAGGGATTCCACTCTGGATATGTGTAGGGTGACTCTTTAGCCTTTTCTTCTCCTGAAAGAAAAGGTTTAGATCCTGAGGTTTAGGATCAGAGTTTTCCTTCTCCTAGGTGGGCTACCTTCCCAGGTTGATGAGTCCCATCTGCCCCTCATTTTCTTCCACAGCATGTACACAAACTGCCATCTTGACAGTTGGATCCACTATTGGTCTCATCTGCTCAATCTATCACAGCCTACCTTCACATGCAGGGGAAGTCCCTAACTCAGTGAGTGTTTGAGACCCATCAGCACACAGTGCATTCATCGTGGGGCTTTGCTGATTTCCACTTCTGAAATGTTCCATAAGACAAGGAAAAGTCAAATGCTGGATTTCTACCTATATGTATACAACCCAATCTAAACCTGCAGCAATTTCACAATGGAAAACCAAGTGAAAACAAACAAAGCATGTTATGAGTGGGTTACCTCCATCACCTAAGGTCCCCACTCTAGACCATTTCCTGCATCCTCCTAGTTACTTTGGAGGACCTTTATCTTACGCATACCATGCTTATTACTTTCTCTGTGAAACAGCCAAGCACAAATGTGTACCCTTCCCTGCTGCAAAAAGATGGCATTATGTAAGTGCTAACTACTCTATTGTGAGGTCATGACATAGCCCACGAGAACCTCTTTGTTTCTCCAACACAGTTAGTTCATTCACAAAGGCTTCCAGCTGTGTTAGCTAAAGTCTAATCAGAAACCAAGAGGGAGCCCAATCAAGCCAGAAATACCTTTCCTTCTACACTGGATTCAGTGTGAAGGTGACAAGCCCAGAACAGGCCATCCGCTGTTGCCTGGTTCATGACTCTCAAAGAGGGGTGAAGCAAGGAAGGAAGCTAAGGAGAGAAAGGCTTGAATATAATCCATGTTTTGACAGGACCTTCTCAGTTCCTGGGAGACAAAATGGAGAACAGGGGAGAGTGGGTGTTCTCATTTTCTGGAGGGAAGGCAGCTGTTATAGACCTCACAAAACAGTTTGTTTTCTTGCCCATGGAATACACTAATGAAAAGGGGATGGATGGATAACAATTAAAAAGGGAAGTGGAAGCTATGGACTTCTGGAGTGGCTTTTTCCTAGTCTTTGGCTGACACCTTCCCTCACCATCTTGTACTAGAACAAGGGTATTCTTTTTATCTAATTATTATTACTATTATTTATTTATACCCCGCCCATCTGGCTGGGTTTCCCCAGCCACTCTGGGCGGCTTCCAACAAAATATTAAAATACAGTGGTCTGTTAAACATTGAAAGCTTCCCTAAACAGGGCTGCCTTCAGATGTCTTCTAAAAGGGTTTTCAGATTATTACAACAGTACAGTCCCTTATTCTCCTTCTCTCAATCATATACCCCATTTTAGCTACAGTATAGTTATAGAGTTATATGGTGTAAACTGCCCTGTGGTCCTTGGATGAAGGGTGGTATATAAATTCTAATAATAATAATAATAATAATAATAATAATAATAATAATAATAATAATAGATTTATAGGTGCTATTCTAGATTTGCATTAGTCAATGTTAATCCTGTGGAACTGGCATATGTGAAGAGTTATTTAACCTAGAACACCTTCCTAAATGGTGTATCAGCTACCCCGTTTAATACTAGGCCATCAATACATGTAAAAGCTAATTTCCTAATGATCCGTTAGGAAGCTTACCTCCTTCAACTGAGAGTTAGTTTAAAAGACAATACCAGAGTTTTAGAAAAGGTAGGTTGATGGTAATAAGCAGTATGCTGGAGAGAGAGATATGTTGATATCTGTTCTTGAAAGCAATGATGTGCTTATGAGAGGGACAGAACCTTCTTGGAATATTGATGCACTGACCTTCTTCCATAAGTAGGCTCAGGTTATAGAGATGTGTAAATAAACCATATAGTGTAAACAAACCACTATAGTATCCATTGTGCCTCATTTCTGAAGGAAACACAAACCCTAGTTCCCTGGAATCTTGTGCACTGCTCAGCAGAGGTTTTCATCTCTGATATTCAGTTGTTTAGCATGCTGTACTAATCAGAGGGAGGGAAAGTAGCTATGGGTTGCAGTCTTAGGCTTGAGAAGGGGCAAATAAAGCCAAACACTTCTCACAAGACAGGGATCTTTTTAGTTCTGGCTTTATCTGGCCTATGTTCAGGCCTTTCAAAATGGAAAGGGATTTGACAGAATATAGTTTGCAAATGAACTTGCAGAGAATCATTTGAGAGGAGAGGTCACATTAAGGTTACTGCTAATATGTAGTGTTATTTATGAACTGAAAAAGCAGTCACATTCCCCAGAACCTAAACAAATATTTCCCAGTTAATAAGTGCTAGTCTGTCCCGAAATCAAATTGTGTAACTAGTGTTTTTCTCTCTGCCCTTCATGACCTGCAGAAACTTCCACAGATGATGGAGCTAATTTGTTTTCAGTTGCTTCAGATGGTGGTACATGGACCAATGGATTCAAATGACAAGCAAAAGTATTTAGAGTAAACATTAGGAAAAACTTCCTGGTGGCACAAGCTGATTGACAGTGGAACAGGCTGCCTCAGAAGGTGGTAGACTCTCCTTTGTTATAGTTGGGTTTTTTTAAAGCAGAGCCTGGATGACCACCTACCAGCAATGCTGTAGTAGTGAGTGTCTTGCATCAGTGGGGGGATTGGACTACATGATCTTTGAGGTCTCTTCCATCTTTGATTATGGTTCTATGAAAGAGAATAGAAAAAAACAACAATCTGACTAAAGATGCATCTGCACAATAGTTTTGAAGGTTATCCAATGTGCATCAGATACCATAGTCTACAATCACAGAAGACTTCAGCTTGTTCTTGTCTGTGCATATCAAAGATAGGAGATTTGGGTGGATCATAGGATAAGGTCAAGAAGTTTGCAAGGCAGCATTCATGCTTATGGAATGAGAAAGAAGCTACCTGCCCCCTCCCAGTCTCAGCTTTGTCCTTTTTCCAAATCACTTTGCAGTGAAATTACTTTGCAGACATGTCCTGAGATACTATTATGTCACACAGCTGCATTGCAACAAGAGGCTCTGAACACAACCAAGCTCCACCTCATAGAACACACTCTTCTTTGAATTCAGAGCGCAGGCTGGCCAGATAGTAGCTGATGTTACCATTTACTTTGTTTGGAAAAAGGACTTGTATACTGCCAAACTGTACTAGGCTCTGGCCAGAAGTCAGAGCCTGAGATATGCTCATACTAATATACAGGAAAGCCTGGAACTCTTCCTACTAAGGGTTAAGGTCCATATGATGGGCAGGAAATACTGCAGGATTTGACATCATTAATAGCATTGCTCAAATGCAGAGTTTTAATATTACAGAGTACTACTTGTAATTCACTGTGTGCCCAGAGTTAATGATATCACATCCCTCAGTGTGATATCATTAACTCTGGGGAAAACTACCTATTTACTTATATTGAAACAACAGTGTTGTCAATGGCAATAGTCCTAATATCCAGCTAGCATAAAAAAGAACTCCTATGAATAGTGGAAATTTCTATGTAACAAAATGCAATGTTTCAAAAATTCAACAACTTTTGTTATAATATACTCTCCAAATCAGAAAAATATTAGCTTCCTCAAATGCAATTAAGGCAAATCAAAACATGACAGACTATGGTTTGTTCTCAAAGTACTGCTTTCAATCTATACTGATTCTAGACCCTACCATCTATAAGGATGGGAGTGGTTATTTGATATGTGTTTGAAAACCCTCTCTTTGATTAGGTTATCCACATCTTTTCCTCCCTGCATATGCCCCAAGTGAATGAAGTAGGATGTGGTGATTGTGATCTTGGTAAAAGGCCACCCACAACATCATTAGACATGAGTGTCTCTATCTGTTTTCAAATGTATTACCACTGTAGGGTAATACAGAATGAATCTGCAATGAGCTTTTATTTTCTAAATGAAACCAGTTTCTCAATAAGCACATTTCAATGGAAACATATGTAATAGATCTAGATTGTTTGTGGACTACAAAGAAAAAAAACAAGTATTCAGTCTCCATCAATTCTGGAACAAAATGTTGTGTGTACATAGCCACGTAGCCACAGTCTGTACAATTATCCCTGGATCAACAGAAACTAAGCAACAGTTCTTCCATCTTGTCTGGATTCAGATTCAGCTTGTTCACCCACAGCTAGCCCATCACTGTGTTCCAGCTCTGCTTTAGGACCTAACCTGCCCACTCCCTCTGATCAAATGGAGAAGAGAGATAGAGACATGTATTATCAACCTCCCAAAGCTCTAACTTCATGCAGCAATTTCATGTACATGATGAATAGCACGGGGGAGAAGATGGATCACTGTGGGGGTCCACATGCCAAAGTTTATGGGAAACAGCATCCCTTTCTGAGACCAACCAGACAAAAAGGACCAGAGCCACTGAAACACAGGACTTCACAGTCCAATGCAGACAAGATAGCTCAGAAGGATGCCATGGTGAATGGTAACAAAAGCCACCCAAATATTCCAGAGAATCAAGAATAACTATATCCCCAATCCGTATCTGTCCATCATTTCCTGTGTCCATCTTATGTCCCTGAGAACATAAATAACTACAAAAGTCACAGACCCAAATTGAAATAAGCTAAGGAAAGGTTTTCAGTTCTATGTCAAGAGACCACTTAGAATTACTGTGACAAACCTATGACCACAGGTAGAAACAATATGATATAGCTCTGCTTTCTCAAAACATGCTGGTATGCTTCTTGGAAACCCATAGGTGATATCCAATGTCATGTGAGCAGACTTCCCCATTCATTCCTCCATGGAATCCTCGTGCCCTCCAATCTACTTCAGAGGGTCCCCCAACTTTCTGGCAAATATCTGGGAGACGCAAAAATAAAAGTCCACTTTATTTGTGGATACAGTTGTGTACTATCCCTTGTTGTCTTTGATCATGGTAGCCAGATTTACATATTACACAATTTACTTACTGTATTTTAAGGCAGATACGTGCTCACATTCCTATCAGTAATATCATAGCAAGGACAAGTTGCTATTTGGCGTAACCAGGAATGAAATAAATAAAAGCAATAGACTCCAAATTATATTACTCCAAAGTTTTATAGCTAACACTTTCTGCTGAGCAGAGGGAACTCCCACTTTTGCTCAATGCAAAGTGACTCTAAGATATTACATCAAATGTGCTGCCAGCAGAGCAAAAGTGATATGTATGATTCACTTACTTTGCTCCAGGCATTTAGGCTGAAGGAAGCTGATGCATAATTAAATAATCTTTTTTTCTTCTTCTTCCCTCTGTATAGTAACAGCTTTACTTTTACATGGTTTCGTGCTTTGATGTAAAGTATGCAGTTTATCTAGACAGACCACAATTAAACATGTAGGAAATGCCTCACATGCTGATATGATGTCATAGGTAATGCAAGAAAGAGTATCGCAACCACACAAATAGAACCCTGTAACAAATCAATGCAGTACTGAGAACTCCTTTTCAGGATTCTAGTCAGTCACACACTTACATATGGGATACTCCTATCCCTGTCCTCCACTTCTGTTTCCCAACTGATAGTCAACATTCTGTGGCTACTGTTCAAGGTCAGTCCACTCTGAGCTATATTCTGATGGAATTACAAACTTGGTGGATCAGGGAAATGATGTGGATTTCAGTAAGCCTTTTGATTTCAGTAAGCCTCTTGATTTCAGTAAGCCTCTTGACAAAGTCCCCCAGCATATTATTGCGAGGAAGTTGGTAAAATATGGGTTGAACAAGGTAACTCTTAGGTGGCTTTGTAGCTGGTTGACTGACCAAACCCCAAAAGTACTCATTAATGGTTCCTCATCAGCCTGGGAAAAAGAACATGGTGATATATTACTGTGCCAAAATACTGGTGGAAGAGACTTGGTACAATCATTCCCTCTGATTAGAAGCTGCCAATCACAAAAAAGTTCTCCAACTCCCGTCCCTCCAGCCTGACATAAAAGTCACCCCTACTTTCACAGGATGTCTGCAAAAGTGTGTCTGCAAAAAGTTAAGCCTATCTTCACAGTTTTTTAAAGGTCCCCAAAGCCAAATGGTCCCGAACTACTTTGTAGAGCTCTGCTTCAGTTGGGGCACTTCAGAGAGACCCTGCCAAGCCTCAAATCTGTCTAAAATGTCCCACTTCAATTTGGGATTCAGGGCTTGTCTGGGTCTGATGCACACTTCTACTAGAAACTAACCTTCAGCCAGTATTGCTGGTAAGTGGCCAGGTTCATTTATTAACTTGGCGGCCACATTCTAGGACAGTTGCAGTTTTCAATCACTTTTCACAGGCAGCTAAAACATAGTGTGTTGTAGTACACATGTTTAGTAGTTTCTATTTTTTTAAAAAAAACATTTCAGTGTCATTCTGATAATCAGTGATGTCAAGCTTGTCTGCCAATGCTTGCGTTGAGCAAATGTGTTTCACAACTCAACAAACTGTTTGTAGATCACATGCTGGCAGTCTGCAGACAGATGAATGGCAATATACCTGCTGATTCAATTAACTGGGCACAGCAAAAACTTTTCTATTCACAATGATCCAGGAGGGCTCTTCTGTTCTTACTCTGTATGAGGTGAAGTATCTTATATTGTAAAAAAAAACAAAACCCAAAACTATCATCAGAAATTGGTGATGGAGGAATTTAGCAAATTCTTGCCATTCCTGAGAGGTGCTGAGTTTCATACTGGATCAGGAGCTAAATATAAATAGCCGACATGGCAGAGAACAAAGGACAGGTAGGGAGAGGGTATGTACCATTTTGGGTTGCACTTGAAAGTTTTATACAAATATGAGTTTACGATTAACTCATATTTGATGAAACTGAGCACCGTGGGGCTTCTGAGTAAGTTTGCATGTGACTAAGACTGCAATCCTATGCATACTTACTTAGGAGTAAGGCCCACTAAACACAATGGAACTTACTTCTGAGTAAACATGTGCAGGATTGTGCTGCATGTCCCATTCGAAACAATGGAAAATTTAGTTGGGAAAAACTTAGTTTAAATGTTCTCATTGGATTTTAGAAGTGACTCATTTTAGTTGGATCAGAACCTCAAAGGGGTTGTGGAGGGAACCATGGTGGTATTTTTCTTATTAAAAGAGCTGTGATGGTAAAACAAAACAAATTAAGTTGCTTATTTTCTGACTAAGAGCATGAGCTGGAAACCGATCCTGCTTCCTGAGCCAGGCAAATAATAATATGCAAATATTATGATGATAATCTTATTGTCCTGGGGTAAATTGTGGGGGAGGATGGGAATAACTAGAAATTTGATGCAAGAGATATTTGAGTGGATTTGATAACGAAAACAAAGCATCTACAGGTATTCACCTGCACAGCAAGTGAAAATCTACCTTTTCTAGAAGTATGGGCCAGATTTCAAACATTTTATTGTCAAACATAAATACAGCGTTAATTTCATTCCTCTTTGAGTGGTTTTCCTTTTTAACCATTCATAATATCTATGGTGAAATGCCCTTTTGGGGTTCTTCACAATTGCCACCCTGTTGCTGATACACCTTTTCTGGGGAAAGGTATCATAGAGGGTGGTCAGGGCATAGCTGCAGGCACTCTTGGATGAGACTGATTTTCTAGATTCATTTCAATCTGAATTCAGGCCTGTACATATATACAGGGAGAGAGATGGGGGGGTGTGACCCTGTTGATCTCTCAGTGACCTTTGATACCATAGACCACAGTATTCTACTGGATTGGCTCTGTGAGATGGGAGTGCAGAATACTGTGTTACACTGGCTCTGCTGCTCCTACCTACAGGACTGATTCCAGGGCATGGGCAATTGCCCTTTGGGCTGCTGGGAGTTGTTTTGTAGGGTGCCACAGGACACTACTTTGCCCCCTATGCTACATCTATAAGAGGCCACTGGGGTTGGTCATGAGGAGTTATTTGGTGCACAGTTTCATTAGTACATGGATGACACATAGATCTTTGTCTGTAGCATCTGAATCAGGAGGTGCCATGCAAGTCACAAATTAATCCCTAGTCTCAATAATAATTGTCTGGATGAGAGCCAATAAACTGAAATTAAATCCAAGTAAGACAAAAGGCCATGTGGGCAAGTAGTTTCCAGGTCTGGGAAATTGGTCGTTGCTTGCTCTGAATGGGATTGCACTCCCCCCGGAAAGAATAGGTGTGTAATTTGGGGGGGGGGGGCTCCTAGATTCAGCATTGTCACTGAAGGCTCAAGTGTCTTTAGTCACTAGGACACTAGCTGGTATGCTAGCTACAACTGTTCCTGGACAGGGATAGCTAGGCAACAGTGATCCATGTAGTGGTAACCTCTAGACTGGATTACTTTAATGCACTTTACATCAGGCTGCCCTTAAGAAAATAAGAGCTTCTTGGGTCAGGCCAATGGCCCATCTAGTCCAGTATCTTCTTCTCACAGTGGCCAATGGGAAGCCTGCAAGCAGGACTAGAGTACAATAGCATGTACCCCTCCTGTGGTCTCCAGCCAGTGGCATTCAGAAGCACACTACCTATGACTGTGAAGGCAGCATAGTCCTCATGGCTGTGTGAAGAAATACCATCTTTTGTCTGCACTTGCATTCGATTGGGAAGCTGCAGATAGTACAAAATACTGCTGCATGGTTGCTCTCTGGGGCATCTTATCAGGAACATGTGACACTTCTGTTGATAGTGATGCACTGGCTGCCAATCTGCTACTAAGCTAGGTTCAAGGTTATACTACCGGTGCATAAAGCCCTATGCAATTCTGAACAACAGAATCTGAGAAACTGCCCCAGTCATTTACATTTGTGGAGGAGCATCTGTTGATGGTGACATACACCTTTGCAGTAAGGCATGATGTGACCTTAGCACTGTGGCACCTGCTCTCTGTAATTCCCTTTCTTCAAAAGTGAAGCAACCCCAATATTGGTTAGTGTTTTCAATATCTGTTGAAAACTTTTCTTTTCTCAGAAGCCTTCTCAAATCAGATAGTTTTTAATTCTTGTTGATTTATGTGTTTTAATACTATTTTATTATCTATGTTTTATATTCAGATATTTTCTCAATTCTGATAAATTCTGAAACAAACAAAAGCCAGCACTGATCCTGCCCTGCCCTGCTGTGATACTAAAGTGTTTGGCCCTAGTAGGATTAAGGAGATTTTTGCTCCACTTCAGGCAGCAAAATGTCTTCGGCCAGCACTAGATGTAATCCTTGCATTGTTATAAAAAGGTAAAGGTAAAGGACCCCTGACAGTTAAGTCCAGTCGCGAACGACTCTGGGGTTGCAGCGCTCATCTCGCTTTACAGGCCGAGGGAGCCGGCGTTTGTCCGCAGAGAGTTTTTCTGGGTCGTGTGGCCAGCATGACTTAAGCTGCTTCTGGCACAACCAGAGCAGAGCACGGAATTGTCGTTTACCTTCCTGCCAGAGCGGTACCTATTTATCTACTTGCACTTTTGGTGTTCTTTCTAACTGCTAGGTTGGCAGGAGTTGGGACCAAGCAACGGGAGCTTACCCCTTCGTGGGGATTTGGACCGCTGACCTTCTGATTGGCAAGCCCAAGAGGCTCAGTGGTTTAGAACTCAGCACCACCCGCATCCCATGGGTGCACTGTTACACCTTCCACTAAATATAGGGGAATGTGTAGGGGAAAGATCAGGACTCAGAACCTGCAGGCCATGTTTACAGTGAGGATGTGCACAAACATAGAATGTCAGCACAATGCGCAGTGATGTAGCTGAAGAGCAGCAATTAGGCAAAGCCTGATGGAAAATCCATATTCCAATCTACTGCAAGTCAGTATTAATTAGACAGCAAAACAGATGGTCATGGTTACAGTCTGGTATCATTATATTGCCATGGCTATTCACTGCAAAAGCTTCATAAACATTTTTCCTCTTGTCTGGTCATTTTATATGCACTTTAAGGAATATTTAATAAGGCATTAAAACAAACCTCCCTCACTAATCTGGAATAATTGGTTCAAGATATATAACTGAACACACATGATCTTATGTCAATTCCTCCATTATATATGGACTTGTCAGAATTAAAAAAACAACACTAAAAGTGGTTCATGCTGTGTGAATACACACACAGGCACACACACGATTCCCAAATTAATTCTGCAAAAGCACAATATTAGCATTTACAGGTTTCAGATTACACATTATTTGTACTGTATGTAGGGCACCTTTAAGGAGCTCAGGGCAGCATGTATTCCATTTCCCCCCTCAAAGACTTTGTGTGGTAAATTAGGCTGAAGGGTGTGTGAGGGAGAATGCAAAGAGAGTAAGTCAACCCGGGTACAAAATGGCACTTTGATTCCCTCTTGTTCCCTCATCCCTCTTCTGGGATGAGATAGACAAATTATATGCCATATTCAGTGCCATGTGGTCAGTTTAAGGGTTGATCAGGGAGTTGATTTCAGGTCTTATCCGCCTGATGTCAGAACTTTGCTTTCCAACAGCTATCAGAATGGAGTTGCCCTCTGCCCCCAACCCCACCCCTATGTGACTAGGAGCTTTGATGGGGACAAGTCCCATTGGCACCAACGGGAACTTTTTTCTAAGGTCCTTAGTTACACTGGGGAGGGCAATTTCCATTCCAATTATGACATGTCTTGGGTGGGGTGGGAGAGTGAAAATTGTTTCTTTTTTAGACTCCTCAGTTCCTGCAATTAGTTCAGGAAAAACAAAATATGTTCCAAGGCATTGTATTATTGACACAAGACTTGCGATAGCACAAGATAAGATGCACGTTCCAACTGAGGCAGGGAAGAAATCCTGCTCACACTATTATCAGTGTCCTAGAGAGAGTGATTAGACATTCACTGCTGAAGGGTAAAGGACAGGTTGATGATACCTGAAGACTGACAACTGATTTTTACTCTATTTTTTAAATTAATATTTTCCAGATTGCCTTGTTTATAACAGAAAAGATTGGCCATTACATGTATTTTGCCATTTAAACTCATGTACTTTTGTAAACCAGTGAGAAATTAGGAAGCAGTTGATATGGAGGGGGCTGGAGATTATAAACACACAGACATTATAACCAGCTTGAAATAATTTTGACAGCCCTAAAGGAAGTAGCACAATGGCATCACTTAACTCCTATCACAAGCTGACTTCTATTTTTGGAAGAAACTAAGGTCCTACTGAGATACAGCTCTGATAGTACAGGCTAGATCAGCAGCTTGTAAACGGAATACTCTTTCCATACATACTTTTGTGGCTTAAATTTTCATATGTTTTAGTAAAACCTGCCTATATTTTACAGGACTCAAAATACTAATACTAATGCCTGAGATGAAAAAGAAGGAAAGCATTGTCAAGAGCAGCCAAAGTTGGAGGGAGTTGGATTTGGGAAGCAGTAAGATACTTTTGTTGAGTATTTATAGAACATACTGTATTTTTCCGTGTATAAGACAATGCTTTTTGCTAAAAAAAATTAGGCAAAAATTGGGTGTCGTCTTACACATGGATAGTGAATGCAGAGGGGGGATGTGCAATTAATGGCAGCAGCAAGCAGGAGATTGGCAGCGGCGATTGGTGGGTGATTGGTGGCTGCAGTAAGGCCTGCTGACAATTGGCTGTGGCTGTGGCAATTGGGCAGGCGATTGGTGGCTGTGGTGAGGCGGGTAGATGATTGGCGGTTGCAGCAAGTGGGCGGGTGGGCTGTTGGTGGTGGCGAGCAAGCAGACAATTGGTGGCCACTGCAAGGTGTGCGATCAGCAGTGGCTGTGGCAAGTGATCGGCAGTGGCGGGCAGGTGGGTGGGCGATTGGAGGAAGTGACCTCCCCCCCCAAAGCTAAACAACTTCATTTCTTAATTTTGGGTTAAAATAAATAGGGATCATCTTATACATGGGGGCAACTTATACAGAGAAAAATACGGTAAAATACTGAAGGTAAGTCCCACTGAACTCAATGGGGCTCCTGAGTCACGATGTATAGGATTGCACTGCACATCACTCTTATTTCAACAGAACAGTTATGAGTGTATAACCCTCCCATAAACTGACTGCACTGCAAAATTTGGAGAAGTGTAAATTTCAAAGGATAGTTATGTTTCAGTTGGCATTCTGTTTCTGAAACTGCAAATTAGGTTAATTTTCCATTAAAATTCTTAGCAAACTGAATTTCTCCCCCACCCCTAGATATACATAGGACTGTGCAGTAAATCCTAGATCTATCCAACAGTGGCCTTTAAATATTGCTGTGAAAACCACCTTCATAAATCAATGATATCTGTCCATTCTTTTATCATGTATACCAAGAACTACAATGTTTATTCTTGTAATACTTTTGGCTATTCTCTTTGGGTCATACCTTCCTAAACCTTTTTCTGTTTGGGTTCCAATATACAGGTACAAAGGTGAGTAAGATTATATTTGCTGCCTGCCTGAAAGATATCCTGCTTAATACCAGGTTAAGCATTGCTAAGGAGGGAGTTCCAACCTCTTGACTGGCACAGTCATGCATGGGAAGAAGTATTTGTATTGGAAGTCAAAGTGCTAAGGAGTATGTTTAGGATCACAGGTAGGCAGAACACCTCAGCAACAGCTTGGGAAGAGCTAGACCCAATATGTATTTGTCCAGTAACTAATGCAATATACATGGACATCTTACACATTTCCGAGCACAATTCAAAGTGTTGGTGCTGACCTTTAAAGCCCTAAACGGCCTTGGTCCTATATACCTGAAGGAGCGTCTCCACCCCCATTGTTCAGCCTGGACACTGAGGTCCAGTGCTGAGGGCCTTCTGGCACTTCCCTCACTGCAATAAATGAGGTTACAGGGAACCAGGCAGAGGGCCTTCTCAGTAGTGGCACCTGCCCTGTAGAACACCCTCCCATCAGATGTCAAGGAAATAAGCAACTATCTTACTTTTAAAAGACATCTGAAGACAGCCTTGTTTAGGGAAGTTTTTAATGTTTAATGCTGTATTGTGTTTTTAATATTTGGTTAGGAGCCGCCCAGAGTGGCTGGGGAAACCCAGCAATGGGCGGATATAAATAAATTATTATTATTATTAATAATAATAATAATAATAATAATAATAATAATAGTCCAGCACTGAAACCTAGTGCAAAACGTAGCAGCTTTCATTGTCCTCTGCAGAGTTCTACATCTCTGCAGTATTGAGTGGAAAAAAGTTAAAATACTTTAGGAGTAACATAGCAACAAAAAAGCAAGTAAAATAACCTTAAGCCTCACACTTGCTTGCCACAAAGACTACTGAAAGAGAACTTTTCTCTCTTGTGACTCATGATTTATTCTCAATAGATTTCTGGAATGAGAAAACAGTAAGAGAAACAAGGGTGTATGGCATAGGTCAAGAAGAAGATTGCCATAGAATGGAATGGAAAACTGGAAGGAAGCAGCTAATGGAGAAAGGAAAAGCAACATGGGAAGGGAGTATCTCTGTTTTGGACTAGCTTAGCGATACAAACTTGTTAGACATACACTACTGGAAAATTTTACTGTTTCATCTTGGTAACAGTACACAGGCCCACCCCCTTCCTAAGCCAGTAACTTCAAACAATACACAGAGGGGAAATCTTAATTTTGATGGCTTTTGGATCAGGCCTCAGGAAAATGACTACATGTCTGGGCTGCTGTTTTGTGGAGGAAAATTGGAAGAGGAGATCTGAGAAGCACTTCCCCTAAAGCAAAATCACATTCATGCACTCTCTGCATGGCATGCCATTCTTAACTGATTGATCAACAGGTTAATTTTGCAATGAAGTACAGGAATGGAAGCAACACAATAAATGTACCTCACAGCCCAACCTAGGGTAGGTCTTCTGCTTACGTACTAGGTCCTCCACAGGAGAACTTTATTGTGCAATCCTCCCAGGTGATTGTGCCTTTGGGTTTCACTTGTACCACTTCTTGGGAGGGGACCATGAACTGATGCACACTTATGCAAGGGAGCTACTTCCATGCAGTTCCATGCCACTCAGATAATGTATACACAGGATGCTTCAATGGAAGGGGAATGGGGCAAGCCCGTGCACCCCCAACACATGTGCTTTGGATGGGTAAGGGTGTGGTGTGGGTTTTTTTGTTTAAATCCCCTACTGCTATTCATTGAAGTCTACTATCATAATCTTGTCTACATGCTGGCTGTGAGATATTTGTGGATTTGCCTATGCAGCTTTGCATTCTTGTCAGAAACAGCATTAGCACACTTTATCTCAGCCCCAAGCTATATTAACTGTTGTAAATTAGGTGTGATGTTGTTATGGAATACAGTTCACACCACCAGTTGCCAACTTTTTAAAAACAGGCACACTTCTGTGCCTTTAGCATGGCACATACCTGTGTGAAAGGTAACTGCAATTTATCACTCAGCTCATTCAAGAGTAATTACTTCTTATTCTTCAAGGGAAACATGTCAACAGTTCCTTTATATTAGCTAAAAGTATTCTCCTGAACATTCACGTCAATAAATGTCATTCTTTATCCCAGAGTAAAATACTAAAGTCTGCAACATTGTTCAATCTGTCTGCCAAGTCATTTCTAGACTCCAGTTTGAAGTGCTAATTATTACATACAAAGTCTTTAAACCATTTGGGGGCAGATTTTTTGATGGACTGTATTCTTCCACATTAACATGCTCACAAACTGTATATTTCACCAGAAGCCTTGTCCTGTGGCCCACTGTATTTAAGCTAATCCACAGTACACAGTACAATACACAACATTCTCAGCTGAATTGCCCTGTTAATGGAACTCCCTCTCCAGGAGGCCAGATTGGGCCATTATTTAATGACTGTACCTTGCAAGCTGCAAAATCATTCTTCTGTTTTGCCAGACCTTTAGTCTGGGCTGAGTTTCTGTTCCCCTGCAAGGATGTGTTTCATTGGTTCCAATTTTAGAAGTTACTACTTTTTATTAGTTATTGTACTTTTGCATTTTATTGTTTGCTTTTAATGGATTACAAATTGCCTTAGGGGCCCATCTGAGGAAAAAGGCAGGGTGCAAATATTCAGAGAAATAAATAAAATGAAATAACATAGGAGAAGAGGCTTGGAATCACATAAGTTGCCTCTCTGTTGGCCAGAAGAGCTGACCGCTTGATTAGAAGAGGTGTGTCTCTTTGGGTAATGTTTCATTTCTTTGGATTGCTAATCAAAGCATGGCAAATACGACAAGAAAACAAGCATCACCAGACATATTATTAATAGCAGCCCCCAGTAAAATGCAATCCAATGAGTCGGAATGGTCAGTGGCGTAGCGTGGGTTGTCAGCACCCGGGGCAAGGCAAGTGGATTTGCGCCCCCTAACCCGTGGATTTGTGCCCCCTAACCCTAACCCCCAGATGTTGCGCCCGGTGCGGCCGGCCCCCCCTGCACCCCCCACGCTACGCCACTGGGAATGGTGGCAAAAGTTGAGAGCAGAGCTGGGGAACCTCTGTCCACCCTCCACCGATACTGCAGCAATATAACTCCCATCATCCCTGACTATGCTGACTAGAGCTGATAAGAATTGAAGTCCAACAACTTCTGCAGGCTGAAAGGTTTCCCAGCTCTGGCTTATAGCATCTGATGAGAAGTGCTGTTACACAGTTATCAATAGCACTGCAGTTGGGATTAGGGCCTGAAAGTCCCAATTCCTTACTGTTTCAGGTGGAGCTAGTAAAAGCACTTGTGTTTCTCCCAACGTTAAGTGAGATGCAGTAATAGTACAAGATGTCTACACCTACAGTATGATCGAAGGAAGCAGTGTCACAGCTGCAAGAAGCCAAGTACTTAGGAATGAAGAAAGTATGTAAATATTATAAAATCAGCTTTATAATAGCCATCATGGGAATGTGACTGGTCATGGTCTATTTGCAAATTTGGCTCTTTTGGCACTATACTGGCTTACACGCAATACTACTCACATAACTTTAGCACACATCATCTCTACATCCTGCTATCAAATGTTGTAAATTAGACATGATGTCAGTAGGGACTGCATTATTTCTTTTTATTAGAGCTGCCATCATATTTTTTTTCTGGCCCCATGTCAATGCCTTTAATTTGCTAAGTGATGCTTTTCCTACCTCTTAACTCCATGCCAGCAAAAGCTTCACCAGGTACATTTCTAGGTATCATGTGGCTGCTAAAACAAAAACAAAAACTACAACTGTGCCTTTAAGTGCCAGCCTTACGTGTCACAGACACTTCAGGAGAAACACGAGCAATCTATCCAGTCCTATCCAAACCGAATATTTTTATCCAATGTGGCACACTCCTGGAGTTTACAGGAAGCCAGTTCCTTCTTTGAATGTGTTTTAGTGCACTGGTTTCTTTATTAACCCTGAAGAACCTCTTTCTTCTGAGTTGTTTGTATTTTTCAACTAGCTTCTCCCTGCTGGGCAATAATTTTGCATTTGTTGAAAATCCAATACAAACATACTCCGCACCCCCCGACCCCACAACGGAAGAGAACAGCGCCCAAAAATGTTATAAATGAGCCACTGAGTCTTAATTCAGTTTGCTTTGGAAAGTGGCTTTTGTCTGGTTGGAGCACAATAAATTTTCAGGGCTGTGCATTTCCTGACATGTTAACTTCTAACTTGTCGGAGAAATAGCTCATAAATTAAACAGCAATGATATGAGGCAAACAGGATGATTGGAGCAACATAATATTATGACACTATTTCCTGCCTTCCCATCAATGGAAGAATAACCTTATTGCTAAAATGGGATAAACAAGCCAAACTGATGTGAAGTTTGTAATATACTTTAGTTCTGTGCAGCTGTTTCGCCCCCCCCCCCCTTTAACTAGTAGATGCTACATGGGACCCTCAAGACAGATCAAGATTGTGGTGTGTGTGTGTGTGTGTGTGTGTGTGTGTGAAGGCTTTAACCCTTTGCCTTCACCACAGTCCCCCTGAAACCCCCATCCCATGACTGCTACTCACAATGGGAATCAATTGGAACTTTTCTTCCATTACAAATAGGAGGTAAAGCAGTCAATTCCAATCAGAACTACAACAAGAGCAGAGAAGCAAAGTGCACCATGCTATTTCGCAGTCCCACTGTGCTGGCTACTAGCTGAAGAAAAAACAGCTGTGCACAACCAAACTGCATTACTATGTCTAGTTTTGCCCTAAGATAACTTGCATTGATGGAATGCCATTAATTCAATGGGACTGCAACAACATAAATAGGGGCTGAGAATCACCATCTCTGTAATTTATATCACTGTAAGAAGATCATGCTGCATGACTTTCTCTGCACAAAAGTTACTTAATTACATCGCTGAAAGAGTGTCAAGGCAAGAGGTACATTATAGGAAAGATACTGAAAGTTAGAAGATTTGCTTGGGTTAGGACTTTGGTAAACCACAAATTCCCAAATGTTAAATTAGGACTGCAAGAATGACAGGGATGAATATGGGAGGCAATATATACAAGTAGAACAAAAATCAAAGGGGAGATAAGCTTTCCAGATGGAACACACAGCGGAGTTCCTCTCAAATAGATAACATTATCTTGATTTGTCTCCTTGCTAAAACATTTTACTGGTGTAATGTATATTCTGCCTAAATGTGAACAATTAGAGATTCAACTAGCGATATACTTTGGCAATGCTGCCAAGCAGTTATACATGTTACTTAACATTTTAATTGTCTAAAGTCACATTTTTGCCTTACGGTACTGAGACCACACATATGGAAATAATTTGGCTAGTAGTTACCAAACCCTCTGGTTCACAGGCAGTCCTGATGCAAGGCATTCTGCCCCACTGACTGAATAGAGAGTAATCCTGACTTTTTATATTTATTAAAATGGCTTTGTCATTCACAGTATCATATTTCAAGGCAGATTTATTTTAAATGGATTCAATTACTATGGACTAGTGTACTAAAATAAACTGTCTGAGCCAACCATGACCTAATTTACACTTTTATAATTTGCTTAAAGTCTATAATCTATAAGACATATAACTTGAAATTTCTCAGCATGGATTTTGCTTGTCCGATATTTACCAAATCTAGCTGAAGGAGAAGTTTCCCAAGTAACTGAAAAATATTTTCTGTCCTGTACTCATATGTGAAACTTTTTAAAATCGTTTCTGACAAGTTGTAACTTTAGTTCCCAAATATGTGCTGCATTATCTCTTGTTTTGAAGTAGGAGCCTCTGACTCCTAGAAGATATTGTTCCACACATGCTGGCCAGCCTTCCTCTTCTAAAGCTACACCTTTTTATCACTATGTCCAATCTTGAAAACTTGCACATGGCATTGCAAAGCTCAAGACTTTGCAACTGGGATTACAATAGCTTTTAATAAGTTAACTGTCTATTGATATGAAAACCCTATTACAAGTAGGTTCAACCGGAAATACAGTGATATTGAGTAGGATTGGGGAACCTACAGTGCAAATTGAATGTGAATGTTTTTTTTTAAAAAAACTTTCTATGACTGCATTCATGCACAGTGGGAATGTTTACATCATGGGTAGGCAAACTAAGGCCCGGGGGCCAGGGCTGGCCCAATCGCCTTCTAAATCCGGCCCACGGGCTATCTGGGAATCAGCGTGTTTTTACATGAGTAGAATGTGTGCTTTTATTTAAAATGCATCTCTGGGTTATTTGTGGGGCCTGCCTGGTGTTTTTACATGAATAGAATGTGTGCTTTTATTTAAAATGCATCTCTGGGTTATTTGTGGGGCATATGAATTTGTTTTTCCCCTTCAAAATATAGTCTGGCCCCTCACAAGGTCTGAGGGACAGTGGACCGGTCCCCTGCTGAATAAAGTTTGCTGACCCCTGGTTTACATCTTGCCTACGTCAATGGAATCTAAGCAGCCCAATGTGCACAGAATTACAGTCTATGTTCTATTTTTTCTTCCATGGTTGAATACTATGTGTTTGTTGTCTTTGTTTTGTTTGTTTTCTGCATCAGGTAATAATAGGAAAGGACCAGTTTTCACGTTCTGCTTTCTTCTGCTTTTCTCAGCATTTGACTCCTTGAAAATTACCAGTACAGAGGTACCTTGGGTTACAAGTGCTTCAGGTTACAAACTCTGCTAACCCGGAAGTAGTACCTCGGGTTGAGAACTTTGCCCCAGGATGAGAATGGAAATTGCATGGTGGTGGTGTAGCGGCAGTGGGAGGCCCCATTAGCAAAAGCATGCCTCAGGTTAAGAACAGTTTTGGGTTAAGAATGGACCTCTAGGAGGAATTAAGTTCGTAACCTGGGGTACCACTGTAAATGTTTTTTTTTAGTTTTACTTTATATTTATTTGGATTTGGTCTGGGGTTTTTTGAAAGTAAAATAACAGAAACTGAGTTTGGCACTTCTGGACCCAAGCAGAAAATGAATAAGGTATCAAACCAAGCTGCATTAGCCTTTGTATGAAAATAAGCTTTTGATGGAAAGGAACTGGAATGGGACTCCATCCACTTTAAAGTCCTCAAATGCATATCCTTCAATGACAAATGGTAACCTTGCTTTAGAGTCCAAGTATGCCATCCTGCTCTGAAGTAGTGGTGCACATAAACCAGCACAGGGGACCCAGTGTTGACGCAGGAGAACAATCTGAAACCCAATGTAGATATAGCTACCCAAAGCACTCATGCAAAGCCCCATTAAATATGCAATAAAAGTGGCTTTTAGAGGGTGAGGCAGAATGGAGAGGACTGTGGAGAAGAAGAGCCTTGCATGACATTCAGAATTGTCAGTGCCATTCCTAGGATGGTGGAGGCATGGGTTTACAAAACCTTTTGTAATAAAGCAGGGGTGGGGAATCTGGGGCCCTATATGTTGCTGGACTTCAACTCCCATCATCCATGACTATTGCCCAAGGTGGCTGGAGTTGATGGGAAAGAAAGTCCCAAAAACATGTGGAGAGTCACATATCCCTCACCCCTTTAAAAAAGCAGGGTTAAGAGGGAAGCTTCAAGGTTCTGCTGCTCTGTTAAAAAAAAGACTTGCACTTAAGTTACGGTACAGTAGTACACATGTTATAGCTTATTCCATAACAGTAGATAATTGAGAATGCCTTCATCATTGGGGGTGGGGGTGGGGGTGGAATTTATCCATACATCTCACAGGGAACATAATTGCAGGTTTTCAGAACTTTATATTAACTGCAGTACCTGGAATTTTGAAAATATTTGACTTTTATTTCTACATCTCCTTCATTGGAGGTTTTTAAGCAGAGGTTGGCTGGCCATCTGTCATGGATGCTTTAGCTGGGATTCCTGCATTGCAGGGGGTTGGACTAGATGACCCTTGGGGTCCCTTCCAACTCTACAATTCTATCATTATCTGTCTCTGATCACCTGAGTGATTATATGGCTGATAGAGCCTACAGTATTTTTTGGGGGGGTGACAGATGCCCCTAATTTGATGCCTAAATCTAAATGGAATTCTCTTGAATGTCTGTTTACTTGAGTGCCAATATACAAGCATACTGCCATTGTTAGTCCACTTTCCTGCTTTGAAACATGCAACTTTCTTCCAAGGCCACATTCATCTGAACACACTCTTGGGTGCAGGGGAGAAGAGAAGCAGGACTGTGCTGTATAGGAAACAAGCCACACTATAAAAATGAGTGGAGTTGACATCTATTTAAAAAATGCCCCTTGAGACCCATGATTTCACAGTCTTTAGAAAAACTGTTAAATTAATGAGAGCCATAAAAACAAAACTCCAAGCCTTAATACTGTTTAGAATACAAAAAAAAGGTCTTAGGTGGCAAGAAAAGCAGAGGTACATTTCACGTAACATGAAACTGGCAAAGCAATAATCCATCTCTCGTTGGAATACGAATTCCACTAATTTCCTCTGTGTGGTTCAAAGCTGTCAAATGGAGCCTAATCTTTTATTAGTTTCCCAAACAGTCACCACCCCACAGAGGAGCTAAATAAGCCTTAAGCATAGCAGCTTTGAAACTGGAACTTGCATAGCTATTCAAAAATAAAATAAATGACCCACTGCCAGGCTAAAAATTTTACAGTCATGTTTATTGCAGCTCAGTGTTAGAGGCAAGACCTGTGATTATATTTTTGACAACAGTTGTCACATTTAACCAAGACAGAGGAAAATCCCCCAAAGCACAGGCAAATAAATCACCATACCTGCTATTGGGTGAATTCCTGTAACTATGCCTGAACCTGCTCAGCTGAAAATCAGTACAGTCTCTGCTGCTTAAATATGCATCTTTCAACAAAACAATATAGCAGAGGGGAATTTGCTGATAGCTTAATACTACTGGTTTCAATGTGATATACATCCACAAGCTCCTACTTCTGACACAATCTGGGCATATTTATATCAAAGCAAGGAAACTACTACGGGCAAGAAGGGTTCCTTCAGAAAATGGGAGTCTCTTATACAAATCAGAATAAAAAGAGACACAAACCAGCACGTGTGCACACACAAACACAAAACAGAAGTGGATGAAGAGGGGTGGGAAACGAAATAAAGAATTTGAGGCTCTTGTCACTAAGAAAATTAAGAACAAGGATTTTTAAAAAATCTTTAAGTTCCCCAGAAGTAGAAAATCCAGCTGGGAGGAAGTCAGATGACAAGTGAACTAAAGATGTGCTAAATAAGTATGAAGAGATTGCAGACTAGTTGAATAAATTCTATGTGTATAACTACACTGAAGCTGTAGGACAAAAACCCAGGAAGTCTGAGAAACAGTGTGGTGTGACAGTTGGACTGGGACCTGGAAGAGGGGGAGAACTTTGTACACCACCATGAGCTCATTGGGAAAAGGGTCTGGATTTGGCAACCCCACATTTTAAGTGGTCTAAACCTATTAAGAAATTAAAAAAACAAACAACACCCGAGATCCAACTTATGGCACCCATATGAGAAATCCAGGCATCCCACTGTGGGCTTCTTAGCTCTGCCCTGACTCCAACCAACTTGTTGCTTGCTTTTAGAGCTCCATAGCTTCCTCTTCTTCTCCATCAGTGGTGAACCACAGCTACAGTACA
This sequence comes from Podarcis filfolensis, assembly GCF_964270895.1. Taxonomy (NCBI): domain Eukaryota; kingdom Metazoa; phylum Chordata; class Lepidosauria; order Squamata; family Lacertidae; genus Podarcis; species Podarcis filfolensis. Next base: position 66,369,996 of record NC_139609.1, read on the forward strand.
GCCTGCTATAGTTGTGGAGGAAAATGAGAGGAAGTAGGAGAATGGATCTGTTAAAGCAACAGGCACTACATCTGAAGTAGCACCTAGTAAACCAAGCTGGTATGGATACTTACTCATCACACCCCAATAATGTGCTGCCTTGTCTGTCAAGCCAGTGTGTTTAGATCTCTTTCATATTTACTACCCATTAGTCAGGCCTAAGGTCTTAAGCCAAAAATAACTAAATTCAGTGGGGAAAAAATTTGGGAGGCACAATGGGTAATTTAAAGTAACTGTACACATACATTTTAGATTAAATTACATGTATGTGGTTAATCTGGGTTTCCTGAGCACATCTCTCTTCTCTGCCCCCTTCTGGTGCTAAACACACATACCAAGCATGCATCATACATACTAAGCAAACACACATACCAAGCATGTTAGGTTTTCAGATACAATTCTACAATTGTAGGGGTAGCAAAGCTGTATAGCTGAACACTGGGGTAAATAAAGACTCCAACAGTAGTTTCTGTTGGGTGTCTGTTGCTTCATTAACATAATAACAACACTGTTTTCCATGCTGAGAAGCAATTATAACAGGAATCTCTCACATTTCCTCATAGTAGTAAAGGTGCCCTTACAACACAAACTGTGGCATGTGTGTTAAAACATACCACCATACACGCAATGCTTTGGCCTGCTTTACACCTGCAACGTTTGTTTAAAAAGAAAAACAATAGGTGCTGAAACAGGAGGAACATCCTCTCTTTTACCCCATTCCCTTCTCCTGAGTATAACTTAAATAGACATGGCCAATAATTTGCTGCGGTGGCCACAGTATGATAATGTGGCTTCCAACACATTATCCAATCAGTACCTCAAGCAAATTCCTGTGAATCTGAGCATTTTTTACAAGCAGGTTTATGCTCATAGATTTGCTTTAAATTCCCTCTTATTAAATTAAGTGATCTTTCAATAGGGCATTGTTAATGAAAGCACGACATGTAAAAGGAGAGCTATTTTGGATCTTCATTATATATCTTTTTAAAGAGCCCATCAGGATGCTTTTGAAGGTTCATGCTCAAGAGTTTCCAGCAGTAGAAACTTCTCTAAAGCTTTATTGCAAATTACTTGGGCTTCAGGTTTGGGATCAACGTAGGTTTGCTACACAAAATGACTGTTATCATTTAGTGCTGCAGAAAGTGGTTTATGATTGCCCATGATTCTGCCTGTCATTAGCTAGAATACATTCTTCCCTCTGCACCCATTTAACCCAATCCCTCTCATCTTCCTTACCACTGCTCAAGGTAGATTCATCAGAGTAACTTGGAAAGTATAATCATATGTTGTTATTGTTCCCAGTAATGGAAAATTGGATTTTGATATGGCTACTTGCCAATAGACCTTCTTTTCTTTAAAGCCTGTAATACCATAAACCCAGAACCCTTGGAAAGAGAAGAAAAAGATGTTTCCTGGGAAGCAAATATTTCTCTCCTCTTCAAGATTCCAAAGTGTTCCTTAGAGTGAACACTGACACACAAGCTGATAAGCAATGCTGAAAAAAGGTCAGTTCGAACACAGATTCTGCCTGAATTTTAGAAACCCTGCTACTAAGACTTCTCTCAATTTATCAAAATGCCACGCACAGTATTCTGCCTGTCACACTTGATCTAGTAGGTTTTGTTTGTTAGGTACGCTCACCATTTAACACATGATGAGAGGAAACACAGGTTATTTTCCCTTTGCAAGTTTTAGATCAAATGCTCCATAAAGTTAGGGGTGCCTGACTTTTAACCTGCTCCTGTGTCCTTAACAGCAAATGCAGAAGCAGTAGTTGAACTGGTAAAGCTTTTTCTCTCCTGTTTGATATCTGCATGTCAACCTGTTGTCAAAGGCACAAGAAGGAGTAAAAAGGGGACAGTTTTGCATATAGTTCTTAAGAGCCTTTCTGGCTGGACCTACTGGAAGATTTACAAGGAAAATAATTAAGTGTTCCATTGGCTTGCTACATTTGACCATGAGGCTCCCCTGCCGCAGAATGAATTGCAATTACTAGGATCCAAGAATTCGCATATGTCAGATTAATTTAAAGAGTGAAATAACCTATTGTACTTCCATTTTTGTTCTGCTGGTTTTTTATGTGCTTAAACTGTTTTCCAATAATTTGATATAAATAACAAATTATAAAATCAATAGTATTCAGTTTCAAATATTTAGATACGCTATGCAGGACAGTTTAAATGTTTAAAATTCCTGGGAGCCAGCATCATTCTTTACCTAACAGGTAGAAATACCTGCCTGAAAAGGGTACAGGAACTGACTCTGCACTTCATTACCTAATCTACTGTAAGTCTCATATACCATGATCAAGCCAACCCAGATCTGTGGGAAGGGTTACAAACATAAAGGGTTCTCTTCTAAAACAACATTATTACTAGATCAGAACTAGAATTACAAACTGAATCCCAAGCACAAGCACTTAGATCACTGCATTAGAGCGACAGATGTATTTCATCTTCCTTAGTTATGGAGGTTCTAGGCAGTCATAATCATCTCAGTTATGGATATCTGCAGAGAAATGCATGAAGTCTTAATAATGAAATGCTTATTCTCATAATAAACAAAAGCGGAGTGCTTAAAATAGGGCTGGCTCACCCTTTTCAGCCCAAGGAACAAAGCCACACAGAGGAAGAGGAAGAGGAAGAGGAAGAGGAAGAGATAGAGATATGCAGTGGTACCTCGGATTACACATGCTTCAGGTCACATACGCTTTAGGTTACAGACTCTGCTAACCCAGAAATAGTACCTCGGGTTAAGAACTTTGCTTCAGGATGAGAACAGAAATTGTGCTCCGGTGGTGTGGCGGCAGCAGGAGGCCCCATTAGCTAAAGTGGTGCTTCAGGTTAAGAACAGTTTCAGGTTAAGAACAGACCTCCAGAACGAATTAAGTACGTAACCAGAGGTACCACTGTATACACAATACCCTCCCCATTCCTTTGCTGATGTGTGGAGAGAATTTTTTCCCCATCATGGTGCTGGGTTGGGCACTGCAGGGCAGAGAGAAACCTTTCCACCAAGCCCAATGCTATGATGGAAGGAAGATTGCTCTTTACAGACCCATCTCAAAAAGGGCTATTATATTACTATTGTGCTGCTGGGCGGGACAGAGATGAAATGCCCAGGGCTTCAATGGAGAAGAAAATCCCATCTACTCAGCCCAACTCTCATTCTTCTGCTGGCCTTATGACTGGTAAAACAGGCAACAGCAATGGTGCTGAACAAGTAGTTGGTGCTCTGGTAACAGAAAGAAACCCTCTGATTTGCTCCACTCTTTCCCTGGGACAGCTTAGGAACCATCAGAACATTCATTTCTGTTTCTGTGGATTTGAACCCCTGTCTCTAATAATAATAATAATAATAATAATAATAATAATAATAATAATAATAATAATTTATTTATACTCTGTCCATCTGGCTGGCTTTCCCCAGCCACTCTGGGTGGCTTCCAACAGAATATTAAAAACATGATAAAACATCAAACATTAAAAACAGGGCTGCCTTCAGATGTCTTCTAAAACTCAGATAGCTGTTTATATTATTAGCAGTAGTGGGCACCACTACTGAGAAGGCCTACTGCCTGGTTCCCTGTAAACTCACTTCTTGCAGGGGGGGAACCACCAGAGGGCCCTTGGAGCTGGACCTCCTAGGCCCTAGTACAACACTACAACCACACCACCACATTGGTTGACTTTAGGAGAATATTAGGAAAAACATCTTGAAGGTGAAAGCCATTACAAATGGAAATAATTAGGCAGAGGATTGGTAGGGAAAGCCATCTAGTGAGAATGTTCTAGGTCTGCATTTCCTGCAGCAGGACAGGGGTTACAAGGTTCCATCCAATTCTAGACATATATAATTCAATTTAAAAAGTGATGTAAAATCCTCCTTCCAGTCATACTGATGAACATTTAGTAATTCAGCTTGAGTCTGATACGATTTTAAAAGTACATGGAATATAGCTTTACCCCACATTTTAATAAACTCATAGGAGCCACAAACTCTTGCATAAGCCATTGAGCTTTGAGCTGTTGAATATGTACTTCAGTTCTACTCTAGCTTTAATCGCTTACAAATCTTTTAAATGTCTCTGTATGAAGCATAAACCAAAGATTGTAATAACAAGAAAAAGAAGCTGTTCTATTAATATTAGCTGCCTTTAAATTAATTACATCTGTAATTTTCGGTAATGAGGATAACTGCAAAGGCAAAGAATATTTTTAGGACACTGTAGCTCAGTTGAATTGAATCCATAACGAGAAGAAGGAAATAGAAGTTTGTTTGCATTAAGCAAAGGGATTCTGCTTAGCTGAATAAAGCACTACTGGGTCACTGCCACCAGAGCTATACGTGTTATGTTATGGATGTTTGTATGTGACGCCAATAAAAGTTTTGATGATAATGAAGCAAAGGGAATATTGCAATTGTAAAAGATGCCTCTCCAATTTGGTCCAGGAGGAAGTATTGCTGGTTCTTCTTGAAGTTGTGTTAATTCCTGCATTGTACAGGGTTGGAATAGATGACTGAGGTGTATGAATGCACTTTAGAAGATACCACAGAAGAGTGAACAAATCTGGACTAGGGCTGTTAACTCTAGATAGATAGAAATGTGATGGTTCAATATTCTGGTGGCAGTGGTTGCAGGAAATACGTCCTTCCAGCTTCATCTTACATAATAACTGTCCCTTTCTCTTTGATAAACCAGACCTGGTCTCAGTCATTCACCTCCAGATCAGACCACTTTAATGTTCACTATGTGGGGCTGAACTTGAAGACAATCTGGAAGTTTCAGATTTCAGCAACCAGAAGCTTGGACAGGAGCCAGTCAATCAGTTCATATTACACAGATCTTGTACCAGCTTAACTGATCTTGTTTCCAGGCTTAATGCAAGGAGCTGGTTTTGACCTCTGAAACCCCAAATGGCCCGGGGCCAGTATTCCTCAAGAATCCCTACAATCCCCCCTACATTTCTGAGACATTTAGTTCAGCAGCCAAGAACTGGCACCCTCTCCCATGAGAGGTTCGTACCACGCTTTTAAATGGGGGGGGGGGGTGTGAAGAATGCATAATTTCAGCAGTCTTTTTGCAGATTATCATTCTATTCTGCTATACTGGGGCAGATGGGGCTCGTCAACCTGGGAAGGTAGCTTACCTAGGAGAATGAAAACTCTGATCCTAAGCCTCCACTGCCTTGTGGGATATATTTAAGAGAAGGAAAGGCTAAAAAATAAACCCTACACAAACTTGGAGTGCAGTCTCTAAGATAGGGCCTCGTACACCTCCTACCGGCAACTCCTGCAGCCAAGCCCAGGACCTCCATACACACTGCTGAAGCCTGAAGAGGTCACTTCAGGGCTCCTAATGCACACTCCATTGTCTCTCAAGACGGACAGATGCCAACAACAAACTGCTACTGCCTTTTTACTTTTTTAGGCTGCAGTCTTATTCACTCTGACCTGGAAACTCAATGGGAATTAATTTTGAACTGACTTATACAGGATAGGATGTTTTAGAGATTGCCATGGGATTTACTGATATTTGTGTTGTTCTTTTGCTTTCTCCTTTTGTCTCAAAGGGGCTGCATTTTGATCTCTTTGCTGATTCCAACTGGAAGACACAATTATAGCAAATGGGAACTCACTGAATTATCATTATTGCATCTATTAGTCTACTTAAAATGTATCCAACTGACTTAACAAGATAAAGCAGATAAAATATTTCCTTAGGTACTTTTACATTCATTTACACCTCTCTACATTTTTATCATCTACTTCTAGTTTAACACTTCAGTATTGGGGAATCTGCCATTTGAACAAACTCTCTGAGGGCTTTCAATATTTAAAACAGCACCATTTGGCTATTTTCTGTTATCCAGAAGCTGATTTTCCAAGCACAGTAGCTATTATCAAGTCCAGATCTCAAGATTCTGAGCCAACATTGAATTATTGCCTTGGTAGACAAAAACTAATTTTGATGTATAGATGTCTGTGCGTATTGCAGTTGTTGTTTTATATAAAGACCTCTGCATTCTCATGTTCTTTACTACAAAGTTTTTGCTATCATTTACAGTCTTATGGGTGGTCTACTATTTCCACTGTTAATGCTAGAAGACCAAAGCAGGGTTAAATTAGGCAAGCACCATTAACTCCAAGACAGCTGCATGTGTACGCACGAGTAAGTTCTCTCTCATCTACCTGTAACTCAACTGTATATCTATCTCTTTTGTCTTCTGGTAATCATACAAAGGCCAAGAGAAAGAAAAAAACCAAAAAAAGCAGAGAATCTCCCCCCTGCTTCTATAGGTGAATTAATTCCAGACCATGGATTGCTTAATGTTTAACCAATAACAAAGTAAACTATTTCCATCTGAAATGCCAGATATTCATGTGGAACAGTCTTCCCCCTGAAATTTTGTTATATTATTAAAACTACTCCTTCACCTCGAAAACAGACAGGGTTTCTGGCAAGCAACATAAACCAAAAAAATGGAATCTATATGTGTAATCTAGCTCACAAAACAGTACAAAACTGAAGAACACATGTGGAGAGGTGGTAGAATAGGGATTTTTTTTTTACAACTTTATCCTATGTATGCTTACTTAGAAGCAAACTCCATTAATGTCATTACAACTGTGTAAGTGAACTTCATGGTTTTATTAGCCAAACTACTTTAATGCATGTTATTAAATCAATCAGGAACAATTCATGTTTATCAGATGGCTGAATTCAGCACATATTTGTTAGATGGGAATTGCCAGCAGAGGTCACCATTGCTTTAAATGGCCATGATAAACAGTGACATTTTCAAAAACTGTAATGGATGGTCTGGGAGAGCTCCATCAGCCTGGCCTGGACTGACATTATGTGACAGAACTGAATTTTGTACTACTGTATTTCCATGCTTGTTACACTTTATGGTGTTTAAGCAAAAATGAAACAGTTTCATTTTCAACAGTTGAAACATGACCACAATACAAGCAGAATTAAATTGTTTAGTACAAATAATAAATACACCTTTAAACTGATGCTTAGAAAACAAACTACAGAGATCTGTGCGTGAGTCTTGAAACAAACTTTCCCCCCTTTGAAATACATGCAAGTGACAGAATTTTAATGTGTACAGAAGCAAAACAAATCTGCATCAACAAGTGGGATCTATTTCACCAACACAACTTCAGACTTCATAATATACCAGCTGAATTTTCCTTTGTATGTTGTACTGTAAAGGATAAGCACTTTCCATTCAGAAACAAGTTAGTTTTCTTGAACTGAAACTTTGACACTTTGAAGCAAGTTGAACAGACACAATCTCACAACTCTTTAGCTTTCTGCCCATTTTTAAAATGAGAAAACAGAGAACAATTAAAAGAAGAAGAGCAAGGTTGCTTCTGAGCAAAGTTGTGCTTACCTAATACTAGGAGAAAGTAATGAGCAACAGAAACTTCATGACTTCCTCTCCTAGCATCTCGTGAAACAGATTTTGTCCCTTAAGGGTGAGTTCTCTGCATTTCTCAAGTTGCTGAATTATCGTTATCCCAATTCCACATACTCCTTTGAAAGTGACTGTATCACTGAACAATGTCTCCAGATGTTTCAAAGATTGTTAAGCAATGATTCAGATACTTGATGTTAAGGTCCTGATCGTCTTTGGCTCAATATATGACTCATCCAACCCATTTGGCCGTTGGTCCTTATTATCTTTTTTTTGTCCTGTAGGCGAATGCCTGACTCCCCCCCCACCCCCAATAATACAATTTCATGGACCATAATGATGTTCCTTGTTTTATAGCAGTACAGTGCCATGGAATTATTTAATGATGGAATGTCGATCAAACAATGAGAGCATCACTGGAACCAGGTAAGATAAAGTAAAGCTAACATGAGGTGTTCTAGACAGAATCTCTTCCTACAACTTAACCAAGTTCTGATGCATGTTTTCAGTTAAGCTAAGGTACAAGGCTACGTTATGCTGTACAAGAGGAAACCCACACCTAGCTTATACAAAGGATTTACAGTAATACACTGCGATGCTCACAAATTTCCAAGCTTGTGACAATTTGAAGAAAAACCAGCCGGACAAGCACACTATTCATATATCCATTTATTTCCTGCAGGTTTCCCACCGGACAAGGCAATGCTCAAAAGTTAAAGGGTGGAAGAAACAGATCCACAAACTGTCCCAAGGAGCTACAAAAACAAAACAACCCCCTCCCGCTCATCTGCTCGCCTCTTTCCCCTTCTGCCTGGCATTCGCTTTCAGGGGTGGGGGGAAAAGCTTAATCACAAACCATAAATCAATGAGCACCGTCAGTTTCCATCCTGTCCCAGCAGGGAGTTTGTAGCTGGAGGGGAACTCAACCCTGTACGTGTCTGGGGGCTTTAAAAAGTGTAAAAACAGCGCGAGAGAACCACAGCCTTGGCCCTGATTTACACCAGAATGCCATAGGCATTTTTTCCCCCTGTGCGACCATACGCGGAACTAGGCGAAAACGGGCTACTCACGCCGTTTATGGATTTATGGATTTGATGAGGGACCCCTGCGCCCTCTAAGCCACGACTTTCGAACGGGGCTGCTGCTCCCCAGAGAAAGACGCGCCACTAATCTTCGCTCATCCCAGAGGCTGCTGGGCTTGCTTGGTCCAACCCCACGAGGGACCTTCCTCCCAAGGTGCCATTTCCAGTGACAGCCCCGGGACCGCAGCTCGCGGGCTTGGGAGTTGGCCCGCGTCCCCTGCGACCGGCCCCTCCCCGCCCGGGCAGCCCAGCAGCAACTTCTCCTCACGCGCCTGCTGCGTCCATTGGCCCAAGGCGGGCTGGCGACTCACCTCAGCGCTGCGACCGCGGGCAGGTGGAGAGAGGCCCCCCTAGGAGCTGCTGCTGCCGCTGCTGCTGCTGCCGCCGCTATAGGCGCCGTCGCGCAGGCTCACGCACGGGATCCTCGAGCGCCTCGCTCCGTGGCCACTTTCCCAACGCACGCGAGCCATTCACTTCGCGCGCGCGCCGCAGCCTCATCCACGGCGCTCTCGCTCAACTCCGACCGAGCCGCCGCTGCTGTTGCGGCAACTGACTCACGAGAGACAGACTCGCCTGGGTCCTAGCGCCATAAAAAAAAGGCGCGGGAGCTGCACAGACTCGCCGCGCTTAGCCCAGAGACGCTGGGCGGGAAAGTCCCCTGAGGGGGCGCGGAGCGACTCCCGGGAAAGACGTCGCTCGCCCAGGCCGCCCGCGAGCTTTTTCCCGCCCTCGCGCTCGTCCGCCTTTGCTGGGCTCTCGAGAGGGACTCGCCGGCACGTGCGCGGCTCCTGTCTCCTGCGGGAGATGAATGGAAATGCAGGCGAGCGCCTCGGGAGGCCTGCTCGACTTCTGATTGGAGGAGGGCGGGCGGAGCGCCCCGCGAGGAACCTCCCACTCCGCGCAAAGGAAGGCGAACGTTCCAAGCCCCCTTGAGTCATCTGTTTGGGGGCGATTATCCAGTTTCGCGCCGGAATTATCTGGAATAATTAAAGTTGGCAGCTTTTTTTTTTTTTTTTAGTTCTTCCTGGAGGTCCACTATAAAATACCTGCTCCGTAAGCAAGAAATCATCCCAGTTCCTGTCGAATTGAACTTTGAAAGAGCAGTAAAGTAGATTCATAAAAAGCAAGGTTTGGATTCATGAAGAATGCAGAGTAAACCCGATTCACAGGTAGATGAAAAGAAAACAAACCCCGCTGCAGATTAACTGAGTGTAAACTCCAGATTCTTGGTTCACGAATGATGAATCCTCTCCCACTCAAAGAAGATGCAACTGACCACCAAACTGCAAGCAGAAAGGTGTCAACTTTTGGAATGAAGGAATTCCATTTTGAGCCACCAACATCAGCCAATAGACATAAGAATATAAGAACAGGATCAGGCCAATACCCATCTAATCGGGCATCCTGTCCTCACAGTGGCCAATCAAATCCTAATAGGAAGCCTGCAAGCCAGAGCTGACTCTCTCCCATTGTGATTTCCAGCAACTGGTATTCTGAAGCAGGCTGCCCCCAACATTGGAGACAGAGCATAGCCATCAAGGCAAATACCTTCTCCTCCATGAACTTGCCCGTTCTTCTTTTAAAGCCATCCAAGTTGCTGGCTATCCCTGCCTCCTGGGTGGGTGAGATCCATAGTCTGGCAATACACTGTGTGAAGAATTGCTTTCTTTTGTGTGCCCTGAATCTTCCAACATTCAGCTTCTACAAGTTCTAGTGTTAGGAGAGAGCAAGAGAAAAACTTGCCTCTGTCTGCTTTCTCCTACCATACATCATTTTCTACACTCCTTTCATGTCGCTGCTCACATTTTCTCTATATTAAAAGGCCAACCAAGGTTTTAACCTCTCCTCACAGGGGAGCTGCTCAATCCCCTGGATCATTTTGGTTGCCTTTTCCCCCCTGAATGTACAACATCCTTTTTTAAGGTGAAGCAACCATAACTGAACATAATAACAAGTTTGCTAAAATAAAATTGGGAATCTTATATTAAAAAGTGAATACAGAGCCAATTAACTGTTCACAAATTGCTAACTGCACTTTAACTAGCCACATGCAAACTGCAAATTCTGAACCGGATGCTGGGCTAAATGGACCTTTGATTTGATCTGGCAAGGTTCTTCTTCTGTATATGTACAAATTTCAAAATGTTGAGTAAGAAATTCAATCCTCTGCTTTTGCACCAGCATAAGCAGAGCTCATGCCACAATAAACCAATTCTTTCCCAAGGTGTCGCCTCATACTTGGTGCTCCCAAATAACATGCATGTTTGCGTAATAGCAAATTGCATAATTTATTGATAACAAAGCAATAAATCATTCCGTCAGACTCTGAATATAAATACGCAGTTTAGACACATTATACAACTCATATTTGTTTCATCTCTTTGCTGGCAACAAAGATGGATAAGGTCTCTGAAAGGGATGTAAGCATAGCTGTCAACTTTTCCCTTTTCTTGTGAGGAATCCTATTCGGAATAAGGGAATTTCCCTTTTAAAAAGGGAAACGTTGACAGCTATGGATGTAAGCCTGAAACTAACAACATACCTTGTGCAGAGATGGCTGCCTGCTTCACACTTCCATAGAACATAATGGCTATCCCAGCATAGCTGCAGTATTTGCCACTTCCATGTGGCCAGGGATACATGTGGCTGTGGTGATGTCTTCATTTGTCTTCTTGAATGATTTCATTGTAAGCACCATTCCAGCGCATTTGGCTCCCAGTATGACAAAACACTGCTGCTAGTCTGAAACACATGGGAAGTCAAATTCAGGTGGTATGAGAGTTGCATGGAACCTGAAGTGCATGGCTGTACCAATCATGCTGCAGACTATGTAATAGAAACATTGAACTGGCTCTTTTTTCTCAAGACACAGCTCCAAAATACTCAATTTTACAATATCCTTCGATGGCAACCTTACTGAAAATAAAAGAATAATGTGCTGTGGGAACTGTCTATGATTTTAAAAATAATAATGATAAATGATAACAGGCAACACCTAAACTAACCATGAGAAAGTCCTGTTCAGAAACACAACATACCTATAACTTAGGCCCTCTTACTTGAGAATATACTGGCCTCAGCTTCTGATGCCAAGTTCAGATGTGTAAAATGATGCAACATACATTCCATCCAGCAGAGGGAAGTGTGGTGAGATGAGTATCATATCTTTTAACTCTAGGAAGACTGAAGATTGATGGGGGGAAAGTTTGGTGTGCTGAAAATGTATCAGAATCCTTGGAAATTAGGGGTGTAGTATGCAAACTCCAGCAATCCTCTACAGTTATGGTTTGGGTAAGCAGGTAGGCAGCAGTTATGGGGCAGTGAGTTTTCTTTTAAACTCCTGCACCTGGAATGCTTGTGTACTATATATGTCATGACTAGAAAGCGCCACCTAGTTCTGCTTTTTATATTCTAATTTTAAACACACATGCAAACTGATTAAATGGTCAAAATTCCAGACTTGGCTTATATTTTGACTGTATTTTTTCTTATTCTTTTTACTGTCAATTCACTGGTACGGTGCAAATTTCAGCACATGCATTTCAGTTTCTTTGGAAAAGAGCAAAGCACCTGCCTAACCTCAGTGCTGAAATCAATGGGACTGAAATGTTATATAGAAAGAAATTATTTTGGAAATATGCTTTATGACACACTGGGATCCGTTCTAGACCCTGTTATGCTGAACACACTGTGAAGCAGTAATTCTGATTGCTTTGTCTTTCTGATTATTGTGGTTTATGTTTTAATTGCCTTATTGTTCTTACTGTGAGACAAACAGTGCACGCAATCCACCTGCCTTTTCACAGAATAATAATAATAATAATAATAATAATAATAATAATAATTTATTTATTCCCCAGCCACTCTGGGCGGCTTCCAACAAAACAGTAAAATACAATAACCTATTAAACATTAAAAGCTTCCCGAAACAGGGCTGCCTTTAGATGTCTTCTAAAAGTTTGGTAGTTATTTTTCTCTTTGACATCTGGTGGGAGGGCATTCCACAGGGCGAAGAACCACTCGGGAGATGTTTTATATCTTTCACCTCCCATTTCTCCTCCTCGCTCCCAGACCAGGAGGTGTCTGGAGTTGTGGAGGGGAGAGTAGTACTCTTAGCAAGGCCCAGCAGAGCAAGACAGGGACCCAATCTGCACTTTCCTTTCATCTTTTCTTAGTGTGGACTTAGTGCAGTTGAATTGGATAGGCAATGTGAATAGGCCAGGTCCTGTGGCTAGGCAAAAAACTTAACCAACTCAACAGAGTTCAAATTAAAACAACAAATCAATTATCCAACATTCATAACTACAGCTTGACATTTATTACCATTCACTAGAGTTAATAGGAACTCCACCATGCAGGACTGATAAGTGGACTTGCAGAGAAATGTAAGAAGGAAGTTTGTTCTAAAAGCCTGATCACTGATTCTTCAAGCACACCCAGCAAGTTCTTCACTTTACATTGATTTCCTCTAATATTATGTTGATTTCCTCTTTGCCTAATTTTGATTTTAGATGGTCTAAAATTCTGATTGGGAAAGTAATTCTTTGATGCTTGTGTTTGCTCTTGTTAACTTGACAAATCATCCAAGCCTATATTATGCTCATTCCAAGATGCTCTTTATTCAGCTGCATAAATAGAACTGAATATTAAATGTAAATAACTACATATTTTTTGGATTTTATGTGTTGTAGCCCCTCTGTTTTTACTGTTTTTGATTACTACTGTTACAGTGTCCAACTACTGTTCCCATTCTGCTGTGAGTTCACACAATATATCCAATGTTCAACCTACAAGCATGCCTTTTATACTGGGCACCAACTTCTGAGAAGTCTTTACCTCAGGGTCTCTCTGGGGACTGAAAGGAGGGATATAAATATTTCAATATGTAGGTATGCCACTCTTTACTATATCAGCACTTGTCCGCCATTACACTGAAAACCAAGTTTACATTCACAAGCAAAGCCAGGCCTTCCCACACTTCTCCTGTTGTTGTTGCTGCTGCTGTGGCTGGAGGGGGGAGGATGACTTTCTTCTCTTTGTCCCCCCCCCCTGCTTTGACTGAGAGAAGGAAGCCCGGGGGATGAGAGCTGTGAGGGGAAGGGGTTGGGGGGATCAGTAAAGGGAGGGGGAGGGAGTTTGGCCAGTTGCAAAGGGAGGGCAGTTGGCAACAGAGTTGGGAGCTTGGCAGGGGTTGATTAGCCCTATGTTAAGTAACATTCAGCGCCCCATCGTTTCCTATTTTAGTAGATACTAAATTCAAACATTCATCACATTTAAGAAAAACAAAACTTGCAACAGTGATTTATTTCATTATTAAATTTATATCCCACTTGAATAGGATGGCAGAAAATATACACTGATCACAAGATTGTTAAGGCTGTTGCACACATTGCAAAGCAGAAAGCCCAAGTTTGCCACCGTGAGTATACTTGAGACAGAGCTCAAGTCAGAGCTGGCTCTCCGATGTCAGAGTCTGCAGATAATGTGTGTTTCCATTCCAAACATGTGTTTGCCTCTTCTGCATTCTACATTTTAAGATGGACACTTCCCAAATGTAACAAATTAAATGACCCTACGATAGAGTACCTCAGTGATCTTCTAAGCAATTCAGCTTTAGGTATCTACTAGCTTGTAAATGAATGAGAGGAATGGAGTATTTGCCTGTTTTGCCAGCTTTGTGCAGCTGAACAAGGCTGTACTCAATACTGCTGCTAAGTAGAGAAATGCTAATATAATCTTCTGATTAACATCTTGTATCAATTTGTTCATGGCTGCAATGTACATAACATACTCCCCAATACTGAAATATTACTGAGACTTAACTTTAATCTACCCTAATAATTTACAGCATTGCATCTGCTTGAATAAAAGGGCTGTGTTACATTGACAGGGCAAACCTGTGCACGTCTACTTCGGAGTAAGCAGTGCTTTTTCTCTGACAGTTGTTATTAGTACAAAGTACTGTCACTTTTTGTTGTTGTTGCCCATTGCAGCCATTTGGTGCTGGTACCCATGGTACACACACACACACACACACACACACACACACACACACACGAAAGCATGGGAGTAAGTACTGGGAGTTCAATGAGATGTTTTCCAAGGTAAGTGTATATAGAACTGCAGCCTGATTCTCTAAGTTTTGTTTGTCATGCATTTAATTTGTTTCCATTTTTTGTTCCATGGTTAAGACACATAACTGAACAGCTGAGTGAAAAACAGGCTCTAAACTAGTCTATATAAATTTGCTCTAGTGAGCATGTGTATGGTGAAACACACCAAGAGGAAAGTAAATTTAAAATGTACTTAAAAGAAGTGACAAATGGTGAAAAGTTGCAAATATTCATTTTTTAAATTAATCAGTGGATGATATAGAAGTGATAAAACAGTAAATTATATTTAAAAGATTGCATTGATAAATGAAACAATTGAAACAAGACTACTATAGGAAAATGTATTATTAAGGCATTCTAAAACAATATAAGAAAAGTCACTTCACATTTTAAAAGAAGAGGTAGACAGGGGCTTTCTGGAATGGCGAGTCAAAGGCTCATATGTACCAGATTTGCTATGGTGAGGTTTCCAATGGAAGACTCCTGAGTGAATATAATTCATGAAGATTGGGACAAATAATAATAATAATAATAATAATAATAATAATAATAATAATGAATGGAGAAAGGAAAAGCTCTCCTCCACAACAAAACAAAACAAAACAGTTTTAGTTCCTTGTGTTTCCCTAATATAAAATCCTTTCATTTCTTACCTTTTCCCACACTATGATTGATTCTTTTTGGTAACACCTCTGAATAAATTTACTCCCTATTAAAATTAAGCTTTCTTTAATTTATGGCTTGCACCAGGATTCTGTGCCTTCATTGTTCTCCTTTTCATTGCAACTCAGTTTTCCTTATCAAATGTAAGCCATAAATTCCTAAACCTGGAAGAACTTTGAAATCACCTTTTTTCTAGCTAAGATCATACATTTCATTTGCAAATGATTATCTCATCCACGAATCCCTTTGGTGAACTGTCAGCCATCCAAGCACTCATCTTCAAAGGACTCATCACTGTGTTTATCTCAAAATTTGTATGGTGGGGGAAAATGATCTGTGTATTCAGGGATGATTAGCTGCTATCTTTTCTGCTCCTCCAGCCTTGGCATATACCGTAGTCATCATGACTTCCAAAAGCAAACTATGGTTCATACAATCTGTGGATCTGCTCCTTCTGTGCAGCCCTCCACACCAAGAACCCAGAAAATAAGTCCAAAGAGGACCTAGTTAACAGTGAGTATTAACTTTCACATTGCAGATAAATGGGTCATAGAGTCCACCTAATTAGATTGCTATATAATGCCGTCTCCTGTTTCTGCCATATGAATCTACACTGTAATCAGTATGTGCATGTTGAACTGGGGCACAATCAGAAAATCGATTCCCCACTTGATTTCCTCTATAATAGATTGTAATCCAGACAAGGCCATGGTGGGAATACCCAAAGGTCATTGTAGGAATACCCAGTATGGATGAACCAGACACCTCGATTTGGACTGTAATGAAGTGTAGAGTACAGATGTACCAGTTGTTATTGCCCATAGGATAATATATCTCCCATAAAGGACTTCAATTGAA
The DNA here is from genome assembly GCF_964270895.1 of Podarcis filfolensis. Classification (NCBI taxonomy): domain Eukaryota; kingdom Metazoa; phylum Chordata; class Lepidosauria; order Squamata; family Lacertidae; genus Podarcis; species Podarcis filfolensis. Next base: position 66,386,181 of record NC_139609.1, read on the forward strand.
TCAATGTTATAACGGGTGTCATTTGTATTTATGGGGATCATAAAGAAAAGCGACAGATATTAATAGTATTCAAGATGAATTGTGTCAGGGGTGGGCTTGGCTGCTCTTAATTGGAATGTCTCGAAATAATTAGCAGGCAAAGTATCCACTGACCCAGAGGTAAGGTAATTGTACTTCCGAAATATACAAAAGGCCTGGAGCCCTATAGGTCCTTGTCAGCAACAATAGTTTATCACTCAGCTGCTGGCTATTAGCAAGTTGTTGCCAGCTCAGAGTAGAGTACATAATCTATTTAAAACATGAGCCCTGCTGTGAAACTGGAAACAAAGCAGCATGATGCTGGCAAGGAGAGACAGATGACCCCGTGATTTCACTGTTTGATTATATTTCAAAGTGGCTGTTACATCCCAGGGGCAGTCAAGGTGTTTAAATACAGGGTATGTAACCATCTGAAGATAGGATCATCTGGGCTAAAAATTGAGCATTTTAAAACTTCCTGTCCATGATTTAGACCACTGTTCATCTCCTGTCCCATAACCTATTTTCTCACTTCAGGCATTGGTGTAGGTTGTAGGGGTCCCAGGCCCTGAATGATAACTATTTGAAAGCAAAATAGCTACAGTGACCAATTTAACAAGGCAGAATTGGTGATAAGACATTTGCTGGCTAATGAACACCAAATACTCTTTTGAAATGTTAAAAAAACCAACCCTTCCTTATTTTGAGGCTGGTCACCTTAAGGACAGTTCTCTACTGGATTTTAAGGTGGCCATACCTGATCAAAGGGATGTCGAAGGGCAACTCCAGCAGAAAACCTCTGAATTACAGTTTATCAGGTAACTCCATTCTGTTACCTGTGCCTTGAATAGAGATTACAGCTTTAAAAAACATACTTTACCAATGTGAAGATGTTTGTGCTATCACCAGTGTTGCCTTGTTGATTGGTCACTGTAGTTATTTTGCTTTCAGGTAATCATCATTATCCTTTTTGCATTTCGTTTCCCTCTGAACTCACTTCTCTGCTGTGTTCTGCCCATTTTCCAGTTCAGGAATATACTTCATGTATCTGATGAAATGGACTATGGTTCATGAAAGCTTATAAGCTATAATAAATGTGCTAGTCACAAGACTTTGTTGTTTTTGCTACAACAGACTAACACAGCTACCCTTCTGGAAATTGTACCAAGAGTTTAGTTCATCTGATTAGCATTCCATTATGCAAGCCTCTGGCAGGCTAATCATGACAGCTGTTGTTCGGCTGTTTATTCTCAGTGCACAGCAATTTCATTATCAACTTGTTATTTTAATTAAAGTAGGAAATCCACAAGAAGGAGGAGTGAGGACTATTCTTCCAAGCCAGGGAGGTGGGCTCAGCTCAGGGATTAAATTCATAGGAAAGTAGGTCCACCGTTCCTGCTACAGTACATTAAAGATGCTAAATAATTTTCCTTATGACAACTCTTAGTGAGTTTGTTATCACAATGTTACAAGTGGGACCTGCAACAAAATGTTAGAACATATCATCACCCCTAACAGGAAGTTCAAGGTTCAGGATTCCAGACAGCCAGTCAGCCTTGCCTTCTTCCAGATATTGTTGGACTACGACTCCTATTATCCCCAATTATTGGCCATGCTAGGCTGATGGGAGTTGGAATTCAAAAAATCTATGGAGGGCAATGGGATTACCCTCCCTACTAGAATGATACAGGAAGAGGGCATTACATTGCCACTCCCTCCATCTTTTGTTTTTCTTTTCCTACTACACTCAACATTCAGTGTCTAGTGAGTTTGCTCAGTCTCACTTCGGCTGCCTCTGGCATGTTCCCTCCCACAAAAAAACCCTCTAGCTTTCTTTCTAAATGTGTTTTTTGTACTTTGGCAAACATTGAGGTTCTCTCAGTCATGCTGATGCCATCCTCAGATTGCTCTGCCATCCCACTTTGGCTTCAACCCTGTCAGCCTTCATCAGTTGAGCTTGCTACAAGAGGGAGTGACTGAATGTGCCTGATTCCCACAGGTTAACAATAGGTACGTGGATGCATGAAATGCAACCATGGGGAGGCTGCACCCAATATCAAGCTGTTCATCTAGAGCAGTTCCAACACATTTGGGCATTTATATGATTTCAGAGAACCTCTGTGTAAGCTTTGTGCAGGCAAATCAGAATGAAAATTCAATAGGTCATCTGAAGGAGCTTTTGGATCATGAGGTCATCTGAAGGGTCGTCTGCCCTGCCTTTTGGATTATTAGTTCAAAGATGCTCTTTTGGTTAACATATTGTATTACTGTATGTTTAGTAACTTGTTCCACACTTTCATTATTATGTTACTATCTATGTCCAAAAGAGCACTGTTGATGTCTGATATCTAGAACACTACCCATATTCCATCATTAGTAATTTATAGTTCCTGGCTGATTTTGCAGCTGGACTCGGGCACAGTGAGCCCAATGATTTAACACCATCAGGAAACAACAACTAAAAGAACCCAGTGCCAAACATAAATTGACTTTTATATTTAATCCAAGATCTCAAACAGTTTCTGATTACTGTATTTATAGGAATAGGTAGATATATGTTTGGCATAAGCAACACATATTTATTTAAAACTTAGAAGTTCAGGTGAGAGGAATAGTTGTGGCCAATGAAATCAAGGATTTTCTTTAATATTACAGTGGAAGAATATGTTTCAGCTCAGACTTAATGCTGGCCAGCAGGAATTTGGTGGTTGTGAAAATTTAAGGCAATTCAACTCTAGCTTCCAATCCAATCCAACCTAACCCAATCTCATGCAACACTCTCCAGTCACAGTACTTAGTAAATGGTGTGGTGGGTGGTAAAAAACTAAAACTAGCTCCTCACCTCCATTACCTTTTACTCTTTTGTAAGTTCTCTGAACATTAGAAAGCATTTCATAAGTTGGGTGACATTTTTTTCAGCTTGTCTTTTGTTTAACCTTCAGTTTTGTTTAACCTAACCATTCTTCTCTCTCTCTCTCTCTCTCTCTCTCGCTCTCTCTCTCACACACACACACACATCTGTTTGTTTTCCATCATTTCACAACCAATTCCAGTCTGAACCTCATTCTCAATCCCATCTTCATTCCCAGTCCCATCCTAATTCATTTGTTCAGCTTGTATTTTGGAATAAGCTTTCATGGAGAGTCCATGAAAGCTTATGTCATAACAAAAATGGGACTCTTTAAGTCACCACAGCATAGGACTTGTGTGTTGTTGTTTCTGTTTTTGCAACAGACTAAAATGGCTGCTCTTCTAGAAGTTGTCAGTTGTAGTGTACTCATAAGAACACAGTAAGCTGCCTTACACTGAGTCAAACCATTTGTCCATCTTGCGCAGTATTGTCTGCCCTGCCTTTCCATTACTATGCATAATACTGGAGGCGTCAAGAGTGTGTTTGATAGAGGAGCAAATTGGCAGAAACAGGCTGTGGTAAACATTCCATGTACACTGTGCCATACCTACTAGGTGGTCGTAAGGCAGACATTTAAAGAACAATACAAATAAAACCTAGGTTAACTGCACGTAGCTGTAGTAATCTTTCCAAAATGTTCTCTGCATGCTCTGGACAAATACAAACCAATTTGGTTTAGTGGGGAGCAGGGTTTACTCCAGGACATGTTTTGCAGGGCTTGCAAATCATTGGGCACTGCTGCGTAATACAGATCATGCCTTTTTATGGGGACATTCATATTCCAAAGAAAACAAATTCCTTTGAAACACATTGTCTTAGTTAAAGGTTTTAACGTGCTTTGCGATTTCTAGAAGGCACAACTTTACATAATACAGCCATGTCAGAGGAAGCCAGCAGTAATGAATTCTCTATGCATCTGTGCTCTGTATGGATAACTAGGCATGGCACTATATTTCTAAGGTTAATCAAGGTAGATTGAATTAAAAGATTATTTGATTCATAAAGGATGGAGCTATACATGTCTGCTGCTGCTGCGGTTTGCTTACTAGAACATACTGTGAGTTCTTTCAAGCACGGCTGTCTCGGCTGGTTTATGAAAGCACTGAGTGGACACAATTTTATAAATAATGTTCATAACCAGGGAAATAAATTCAAACGTCTGAATAATGCCTTTTCAATGTATATCTCATTGTACCTTCTTACCAAAATCTGGGGCTGTCTGAGGCTTCCTTTGTACACCTAGTTAAGGAGAAATCACTTTGTTGTGGTATTATCCATCTATCTATCTATCTATCTATCTATCTATCTACTCAAAGCATTTCTTAAACTGCTTGATAGTGTAGAAATCTCTAAGTGGTGTACACTATGTACAGTATAAAAACAATATTCATTAAAACAAATTTATAGCCTAAATAAAAGAAACCATATAAATGTATCTAGAAGCAAATAGAACAAATTTAGGTTCATTCTAATAAATCAGAGTCTAATCTTATGGGTCAAGGAAAGCCTCAGGAAAAAGACACAGAGAGCACTACAGTAGTCCAATTGTGAGGCTTTGTGGCTGTGTTGTGCATGTGTGTGATTCAATGGGTTGAATCCAGGCTTAGATGTTTTTAGTGCAGACACACTGAAATCTATTGAACTTTAATGAGTCATGACTAACTCAATCAATGGGACTAACAAGTCCCATTGATTTCAATAGGATCTACTGTAAGCATGGTGAGTTCTGGATTCAACCCAACCACAATTCCTGACTGCATGAGTCTTTCATGTCAATCTGCCCTCTCCTGGATACCCGAATATTTACTACAGCCAGGGTGTTCAAAGTTCTTTGCTCTTATTTAGGCTCAGAACATGTTCATATAGTACAAACATGTACTCTATTGTGTGTGGGGGGGCATGAAAGAAAGGAGATATATAAACATGGCACACACATAGCTGAAATGAAATGGGCCTGATGTTCTGAGGAGAGCTGCATCATGGAGCCCTTTCCACAGAGTCTTGTGTTGTATCACAATCCTAGTAAGCTTGGCCCAGCTTGTGACTGGACCATGGAAACTCTCTCGATATTTTAAGTATGGCTTGCTAATGTAAAAACCAGAACCACTGCAAACCAATAAATAAAAATTTAATATTAACACCAAGGAACATTGATTTGGGCTCTCCATTAGGTTCATTCTGCTAAACTCTCATTCATTTAAATCCTGCATTCATTTAGACCCTTTGGTTTGTCTTCTGCCTTACCAGGCTTGGTGACAATCTTGAAGGCCCCCCCACCCCCCGACTAGAACTGCAAAGTTCATTTCACGACCTAGAGGTGGACAGGGAAAACTTCCTCACATTCCTCTCCTCCATGTGTGTGGCTGGCTTTGGCTAAACTCCATTGAAAATAGAGGAGTGGTTCAGAAGGTGAAGAAAAGATGGCTGTTCCAGTCAGGTTGCTATTGAATTTAGGAGCAGTGGGAAAGAAAAGGTCATGGAACATAAGCATGACCTTAGAAGGAGCAGTACCATAATTAATATTATTATTATTGCTTTATTACTCTGGGGCAGCTTAAGGAATGCGCTGTCAAGCCCACAGCAAGGATGGAGGTAGAAGCAAACACAGATCAGGATGCTGAACTTAAAAAGAATATTGTAAGTGATAACCTGCTCTTATTGCTAAAGGAGCTTACTTGCCTTTCAGACTTTTTCTATGTTGTTCTTTCAGGCTGCAGAAATTAAGGCAGAAATTAAGTAGCAGAGAAAAGAATCTGCTGAGAACAACATTGTCTCCTATAGAGGAGAGTGAAGACTGTTAAGGGGATAGTCCACTGTTGGGAAGGCTGTCCCATCCAAGTTCTGACTGAAGATAAATAAGTCTAGAAGGGGAAGCAGGAAGCTTGAAGTTGCCCAACAACAACTAGCACCTGAACAGCAGACTGATCAGGCATAGAGGTTACCTGGCCATGCTATTCTCCACTATGGTGAGATGTATTGTATTTCTATTTAAATTGTTGCAATTATTTTTAAATATGCATCCATAGATAAATGATCATGTGCAAATTTTATGCAACTTCCCCCCTTTTTGATGATGCATAAGTGACCGCCGTCAATCATCAGAAGGCGTAGAATGGGTGGTATGCAACTAAGGTTTACTCAAGAGTAGACACATTGCAATGAATAGACTTCACTTAGTCATGAAGTCATAGTTGGAAGTGACTCAAAGGGCCATCTACAACCCCCTGCAATGCTGACAGAATGGTCATCCAACCTCTGCTTAATAACCTCCAATTAATGACAGCCCACCATCTTCTGCAGTAGTCCATTACACTGTGGAACTGCTCTTACCACCAGAAAGTTCTTCCTACTGTTTTGTCGGAATCTCTTTTCTTATAATTTGAATCCATTGGTTCAGGTCCTACCCTTTGGAGCAGCAGAAAACAAGCTTGCTCCATCTTCCATTTTTATTCATTTCAATCAGTCTACTCTGAGTAACTGTCGCTGCAGGCAAATGAATTCTGAGACACCATCTTTTTTTGCCACAAATCCAGATACAGTTTTGTTTTTTAAATGCTTTTCAATGTTTTCAGTTCTTCTTTGTTATGAGTAAGATAATTCAGTTATATGAATATTTCAACAGACTATTTTTGCAAGTACATTTGTACTTTTCTTTCTAGAATATGTGAACGGGATCTCTGGGCAATAGGGTTCAATTTCTGGTCTTTTTTCCATAGACAAACAACTCAAGAGCTACAACTGCGTCATAACATTGCAACTCCAACTTGAGGTTAGACCCTCCGCAGTGAAATGTCCTCTCTTAATTTATTTACAGCTTTTGCCAAAAGCCAGCTGGAAGTGGAAGCCCTGCAAATTCACACTAAATGGTGGCAAACTGTGGTTTAAGAGTACGAAGCGGTCAATCAGATATCTTTGGATGAAATTTCTGCTGCTGAAAATTGAGAGGAGAATGCTAGAGGCAACCTAGAAACAACTTGCTGCTGGCCATGCAATTCTACCTTTCAACAAGAGCATCAATGGGATAAGCTGTCAGTCCCATCCCCAGGGAAATCTGTAATCCAACTGGGTTTGTGAATGAGTAACATATGATATTTAATGTGTGGCTTGCAGCCTATCAGGCCAGTTATTTTCTGGGATAAGTCCTTTCTTGTCATAAGAGATGGTCTATCAAGCTAGTCCTGACAAATTGACTTCATCATGTATATTGAAGCTACAGTAAGTCTGGGAGGCATCAGAATCAACAGAATCTTCAAGGTTAACTTAAGCTATTTCTATCAAAGTGGTTTTCAGACACAAACAAGAACTCCAGCATGCCCCCAGTGTTTTAGTGTTAGGAAGGTATATTCCATGAAAGATAAACAGGGACCCTACAATAGGCTCATGCTTCAGTACAAGTTGTTTAAGAACTGTGCAAACCAAAATTTATTAAATATATGTATCTTGTAATTTCCCACCCCAACTGGCAGATGCTGGGAATTGAACCTGTGTCTCATCACATCTCAGGTGCTTTCCTCCCACTGCATTTTATTGCATCTTCCAATGCCTACTTCTTGCAGACTTCATGCCAATTATGCTGATCTCCATGCTCATTGTTGCTAACCTGCAGAGTATGCCTGGGCAATTTGGGATTCACTAAGGTACCACTGTTCTCATGGAAGTATATTGTACAAACAGTCTAGTACCTCCTATTTATGGTACTGTTTCCCAAAATTAGAGTTTAGCAAAGAATTGCCTGCTCAGTAAGCTCCCAAGTGGGCAGAGCCCTAGATGGAGCTAGCTTAGATCAGAAACTGAACTAGACAGTTTGTTTAAATTGGCAAGGAGATATCTGGGAAATTAATCCAAGCAGAGTACTTGTTTTATACTGTGACCTCGTTTATGGCATTTGCTGTCAGGAGAGCAAAGGAAGCTGGGCAGAGGGAATAAGAAATAGACATAAATGTGTGAACATCTGTGTCCTTCATTGATAAGCTAGAATCAGAGCAACAGGGGCACATAATATTCTGCACAGGTCAGCCACAGAGCACAGGATGCACTTAGTGTGGTGACAATAAGTGAAGCATTGGGCTTAATGAAATCTGATACTGCACATATTCCAGCCAAATGGAGCCGCTTGCAGATTGGAAGTCTGGACCTTGTGTCGTGCCCTTTTGAATTGACCCAAAATGTGTTGTGCTTGGACAGAATGACTGAAAATATCTTTTCCAACTCTCTGATCTATTATTGAGACATCACTTTGGCTTGTGAAATGAAATAACTTTGTTACCAAAGAATCAGTTCATAATTGTTTCTGTCTTAGTAAATCGAATATCAGCCTGATCCACTATTCCATGGTGTTTGTGGAAAAAATGATCCATCCATGGTGCTTCTACATCAGCATTGCCTCCAAGGAGCTATGCGGCTAAAGTCTGATTTGCACATGGGGTAAACTTGGTGACCACTTGCAGTGTAGTCACGTGGTTCAATGGGTACCTGTGTGCACTGGTGGAGGAAGGGGGGTGCGGTGTGTGCAAACCACCCCGGGTGTCATCCGGGGTGGGGGGTTGACATCACTGCCCCACCCCCCGGGACACTTGCCTGAGCTGCATGCATGTGCACCGCTCCAGGTGCCAGAGCAGCTAGCTCCACCTCTGCCTGTGTGGTTCAAATAATTGCAACAGGCCATGGGATGGGGAGAAATTCTCCAGAAACACAAGGTCTGGAATGTCTTCATTGAAATGCCTACTTCTGCACAGACATGAATGCTCCATACACCATTCACACAGCTGTTTTGCTAGCAAGCAGTACAACAATTTGGGTAGTCATCAGAACTCTTTGAGCTTCTTTTGAGATTCCTTCGCATTTCACTTTAGATGAAGTTTCAGCTGCAACCTTGGAAGGGATAAATTATTTAATTTATTGTTGTATTTTTACTGCCAAAGGAGGGAGAGAGGAAGAGGTCCTTGTGAGATTTCCTGCCTTGGGACTACATAAAATAAAACTCCAATCCAATCCCCTGGCTAACAGCAGCAAGGTTCCATGGAGTGGCTTAGCCACTACAGCATCCACAACCCTGATGCTCACAGCGGCCCGCTGGAGGGTATGGGGTACATTTCAGCCATGTTGCCTCCCAGGGTGCAGTAGTGAAGATGTCTGGATTGGGGGCTGTCATGTAACAGTAGCAGGGCTGGCTCAGTATCCAGCTGATCCTTTGCTCATGTACCTCTAACCCACCCCATCCCCTGACCACCCCATTTTGGGGGTTCATACGGTCAACTGCCAGTATGGATACCATTGGCTTGCAGCCTGCACCTGGCCACAGTCTAGGCAAGCACACCGAATCACTCCTTGGTGGCTTCCACTATCAGCAGAGGCTGGCAAAGACAAACAGTGCTGGCAGAGAAACCCTCTCCAGCACAGAATTTGGAAGTTTGGATTGCTCCAGCCAAGGCCCTAAGATCACAAAAGCAACACAAAAATCAGCAAGTTGAACACTGTGGACTCAGCTGCTTTAGTAAAGAAAAACCACTTTATATGCGTTATAACACCAGATGGCGCTGTGGAGTCCCATCTTTCGCCAAGTTGATTTCCCTTGATGAAGTTTTCCTGAAACGCTTTTTTTGATGTGTCTAGATCCAGCCTGTATCTAAAAATTGTGGGGTGAGGGGTAGCATTAAGGCTACTGGTTCTCAGAAGATGCCTGGTGAATCTCTTTGGGGAGGACATTCCACAATTGTGGGACCACTCTTGAGACACCCCTCTCCGGTAACAACCCACCTCACCTCTGGTGGTACCTGCAGCGACTGGGTGTATGGGAAAATACACATGGAACAAGAGATTTTTCATGTACTCCAAAACTAAACCATGAAGAGTTGTAAAAGTCAAAAGCAGCATTTTGCATTGGGCCCAGAAATAGACTGGGAGCCAGTGTATGCAGCGTAGCACAGGTGGAATATGTCCATAAGCCAAGTCTTAGTTAACAGCCTCATTCTGCAGTTTCAAATCAGTCTTCAAGGCAGCGCCTTGTATTGCACCTTACAGTATTCTACCCTGGAGGTACCCAGAGCATGGGCAGTGCATGCTTCCCTGCACTGTCCAGCTCCCCTACTGGCTGTCCTCAAGCATGCAGTAAGGATATGTGACTACTCTGTGCTCAGTTAGTACCTCAGGCCTCTCCAAGTAGTGATATCTCCTTCATGTACTTCTTTTTCTTTTCGTACACACAGAATTTTATGAGGATATTTTCATTGCATTTTTGGTGCTATAATTTAGTCTGGACTCCGCATTCAAGCTGTCAGATGGGTAGCCATCCGGCATGGCACTTAACCTGAGAATTACGATAGTGGCTATATTAAGAGAAGAGTTCAGGCTTATAAATCGCACATCCTGTAAACAGGCTTCAGTTTTCCCTATAAAGGGCACACACAAGACTTTCGGTTCTGCTATAAATGTGGCAACAGTTGTCTACGTTTTTTAAAAAAACACAATTAAATCAGCTATAGTTTGTTTCACAAAACAGAGTTATGAAGTTTTAGTGTGCTTAGATTTCTGAGAAATGTACTATTATCTCTTTTAATAGGAAAAGGGAAAGTTTTCCCCCCATAGTCTGTGACTTTGAAGTAAACCAGGAATGGATAGCATACTGAGACTCTCACTCTACATAGCACAGGGTGACGTTGCCATATTACTAGTTTGGGGTGGGGTGGAAATGCCTTACTAGAATGCCGCCTCTACACACATAAAACGTTAGGCTCTTGTTCTGATCTATGGGAGACGTCGCTGTGATGTGACAGCCACACATGTAGCTTTGATAATTTGTACAGTGCGAATGGTTTATAGGAGGACGGAGGATGCCGCCAGAAGCAAGACTTTTACAGGGTGCAATAAAGTGTGGAAGGAAAGTCAGGCTTGCCTGCCTGCTGGACAGAATCATCATTCTGAAAGTCTTCTTTAAAAGAAAAGAGCCATGGATGTGCAACCACTCCAGCCAAATTGGGCTGATCTGGGCCAATCTGAGATTTGGCTGGAGCAGGTTGATGCAGCCCTGAATTGCCCAAATTCAGGTCCACCCAGAGATATCTGGGGCTGTCAAAAGGGGGGCTTTCAGGCAATAAGCCTAATTGGGAGCCTTGAATGGTGTTTTAAACCATGGGTAGACAAACTAAGGCCCAGGGGTGGGATCTGGCCCAATCGCCTTCTAAATCCGGCCCATGGACGGTCTGGGAATCAGCGTGTTTTTACATGAGTAGAATGTGTGTTTTTATTTAAAATGCATCTCTGGTTTATTTGTGGGGCATAGGAATTTGTTCACCCTCCCAAAAAAATATAGTCCAGTCCCCCACAAGGTCTGAGGGACAGTGGACCGACCCCCTGCTGAAAAAGTTTGCTGTCCCCCGTTTTAAACCCTAACTGTACATGCAGCCTGCAGCTCCTCACCTCCCAGGACATGCTCAGTTATGTTTTAAAATCATGGGACCTTGCAGTGTTTAACTAATATTTTAGTTTAATGAGTAGTTTAATTTAATTAAACACTGCAAGGTCCCATGATTGGGTTCAGGGCCCAGATCCAGGTCAAATCGGGACCATTCCAGATTCCCAGATTAATGAGTAATTTAATTTAATTAAACACTGCAAGGTCCCATGATTGGGTTCAGGGCCCAGATCCAGGTCAAATCGGGACCATTCCAGATTCCCAGATTAGGCCTCCGCCCCAAGAAAAATGTATCAGGGTGTGTGTGCAGAGCCCCAGTGTATATTATTTAAATGGGCCCTGGGATTCCACAAGCCAACATGTTCTGTTAAAGTGAATGTTGAAAATATGGTTAGTGTCAGCACTCACACTTTGAAAATCCCAAGCAGCTTTTTGTGAGTGTCAATCATGCCATACCTTGCTGTAAAGACACCTTTCTCACTAGAATCTGTATAACTGTGGTACTTTGCATTTTTGATTGTCAGAATTATCTTATGAATGGTTAGATATAGATATAAACCTAGGGAATGACATTCACAAAATTCATCTTGGATTGTTAACATTTGTACATGAATGTTGACATTCAAACGCATTTCAGACACCACCAAAATCATTATCCATGTTGTGTATATACACATGGTATATTGCATCCATTACAGCTACTGATCAGGAGTATGTTCTGGGTCTTATGCTTTCCAGAAGTGAGAAAAGTCTATTTTTGACCTATATGCTAATTTTCATCTCACCAACCATCCATGATTGCTCTATCTGTGAACTAGTATGTGCGTTTCACTGTAATATGCATATATGCTTCTAAAGCACCCACAGCTAAAAGTGTGCATCTACAACAACTTCCCTGGTGCCCCAGATACACATGCACACATGCTTCTAGCCTCTAGGCAGCTGTTCCCAGGTCTGTGCCATATGGAGCAGTTGCAGCAACAGTGGGATCATGCCCCTCCAGTTTATGCACCTTCATCTGACAAGGTGCACACACACTACCTGACCACAAATGGATCTTATACATTCAAGTAATGAAAGAAGGTTGGAAGATGTTACATGACATTTAGAGAATTGCCCTTATCCTTAAAACACAGAAGCATAGAACAAAGTTATGTGTAGATTTTATCATATCCCAAAGATTTGTTAGCAAGAATATATATATATATATATATATATATATATATATATATATATGTGTGTGTGTGTGTGTGTGTGTATAGTTGATTCAGTGGTGGAAATACCATCTTAATTATGTCTTGAGTTTGCCCTTATGTTAGGAATTTTTGAAGAAATTTCATAGCAGGGGCTGTTGAACTGGAACCCTCTTACAACATTGCGCCAGTGATTTAAGTGTATAATCAAAAACAAATTGGCTGCATATCTATTAGTTGTGGTTAAGATTATAATTGTACTAATCAGGAAATCTAGAGATCCTTTGTGTACTCTGGATTATTTGTCACTGAAACAGATAACAACAGAACTGATATATTTATATAATGGAATTAGCAATGGGAAGAACTTATTGAGATGAGTATCTCTTGTGGTATACTGGATGTTTTGTAATAAGTGCTTTTGTAGTACTGAATAATGTTTTTTTAAAAAATTGCATGGGAATATCTTCTGGGAATCATACATATACATTAAGCGATGAAAATCAATTCCAGGTGGAGAGTCAAAGACTAAGGTGTATGATTGCTTAATTGGTTGGTTTTTTTTTAAATCTTATCATCAGTTCTGGATGAAGTCCAACAATGCTGAGGACTGGATTATGAAAAATGGCTAGCATCAGTATAGAGACGAGCACAAGAGGACAACCTGCACCACACCTTGTTCTTTGATCCTTATCTTGGTGTCACAGTTTCACTGCATTCATGGGTCCTGGTTGCTCTCATTTTTCAGGTGCTTGCCTTTCAAAGTGAAAGCAGGTTTTGTCACCTGGTAAAATACATTGGTGGTGGTCTGTTCTTGGGGTTGAGGATGATTCCCACAGGCATTTGGAGAGATTTTTCAATGCACGGGGTGATATTATTATTATTTTTTTGTCTTCAAGAAATAAGAAAAGCAAAGTTATCATATAAATTGTTGTTGTTGTTTAGTCGTTTAGTCGTGTCCGACTCTTCGTGACCCCATGGACCAGAGCACACCAGGCACTCCTGTCTTCCACTGCCTCCCACAGTTTGGTCAGACTCATGTTTGTAGCTTCGAGAACACTGTCCAACCATCTCGTCCTCTGTCGTCCCCTTCTCCTTGTGCCCTCCATCTTTCCCAACATCAGGGTCTTTTCCAGGGTGTCTTCTCTTCTCATGAGGTGGCCAAAGTACTGGAGCCTCAGCTTCACAATCTGTCCTTCCAGTGAGCACTCAGGGCTGATTTCCTTAAGAATGGATGCGTTTGAACTTCTTGCAGTCCATAGGACTCTCAAGAGTCTCCTCCAGCACCATAATTCAAAAGCATCAATTCTTCGGCGATCAGCCTTCTTTATGGTCCAGCTCTCACTTCCATACATCACTACTGGGAAAACCATGGCTTTAACTATACGAACCTTTGTTGGCAAGGTGATGTCTCTGTTTTTTAAGATGCTGTCTAGGTTTGCCATCGCCTTTCTCCCAAGGAGCAAGCATCTTTTAATTTCGTGACTGCTGTCACCATCTGCAGTGATCATGGAGCCCAAGAAAGTAAAATCTCTCACTGCCTCCATTTCTTCCCCTTTCTATTTCTTCCCCTTCTATTTCTAATGTTGTGTCATCTGCATATCTGAGGTTGTTGATATTTCTTCCGGCGATCTTAATTCCGGCTTGGGATTCATCCAGCCCAGCCTTTCGCATGATGAATTCTGCATATAAGTTAAATAAGCAGGGAGACAATATACAGCCTTGCCATACTCCTTTCCCAATTTTGAACCAATCAGTTGTTCCATATCCAGTTCTAACTGTAGCTTCTTGTCCCACATAGAGATTTCTCAGGAGACAGATGAGGTGATCAGGCACTCCCATTTCTTTAAGAACTTGCCATAGTTTGCTGTGATCGACACAGTCAAAGGCTTTTGCATAGTCAATGAAGCAGAAGTAGATGTCTTTCTGGAACTCTCTAGCTTTCTCCATAATCCAGCGCATGTTTGCAATTTGGTCTCTGGTTCCTCTGCCCCTTCGAAATCCAGCTTGCACTTCTGGGAGTTCTCGGTCCACATACTGCTTAAGCTTGCCTTGTAGAATTTTAAGCATAACCTTGCTAGCGTGTGAAATGAGTGCAATTGTGCCCTTCTTTGGCACTGCCCTTCTTTGGGATTGGGATGTAGACTGATCTTCTCCAATCCTCTGGCCACTGCTGAGTTTTCCAAATTTGCTGGCATATTGAGTGTAGCACCTTAACAGCATCATCATTTAAAATTTAAAATAGTTCAGCTGGAATATCATCACTTCCACTGGCCTTGTTATTTCATATAAATTAGGGCTGAGCTAAAATGGACTTCCAAAATTCTCCATTCTATTTGTGGGCAACAAAATTGGTGGCGGGGGTGTGTGTGTGAGGGGGATTTGTTTGAAGTCAGAAAATTATAATCAGCCCTAATTTAAATATTCCACCACAAGGTCTGTTATTGATTAGGCACAACACAGCAACCTATGGATTTGTGGCATTTATAGGAGTTACTAAAGTAGGAACTAATTCTCTAGAGAACTTTCAGATTTTACCACCTCCGTTTTCAATCAGTGTGATAAAAAGATCTCCCTTTGCATTTTCTCAGCCCCTGAGCTACAGTAAACAAAGGATCCTCAAGGTAAAATAAAAATGATATAGAAGATTCCCAAAGAAGCTGAACACATCCACACAGAGGTTAAAGACTACTATTAATTGCTGGTTATTTGGAGTGAACAATATTGGTACCTTTCTATATATTTGAACTGTGATGTCCTGGCTGTTCTCGGAGACTGGATACTGGGAGTTACCATTATCAGAAGCTGGATACCAGTAATATACTGAGATCTGGTAACAAGTCCTTGATTGACAGGAAGTTATTGGTTTTTTGATTGATAGCTTGATTGATATTGTTGATGGCAATTTGACCCATCCTGCCAAGTTATTATGGGGTTCTGTCAAGAGTCAACTGCTGTGTGTTGTTCTATACCAACCACTCACTTTTAGGCCCTAACCTCATGGCTGGGAACAAGAAAATCTCCCTTTCCCAGTAGTTACTCTTCCACATCCCCCTTTCTACTGAGAGGACTTTAGTGAAGACATGAAAAAACAAGTCCTTCATTCCAGTGGCAAATTTGCAGTGAGAATCTTTCTGTCTATTTTTGTCCAATTCCAGCTGGACACTACTCAAGAATCTGATATTTCCCACTACTTTAACTTTTTTTTTTTGTTCTTCGTACTTTAGCTGACTCTGTGAGAGCAAAGATTCTAAAAGGTAGAGCCACAAATTCAATTAAAGCAGGAGGAATAGAGAATATAGTTTTGCCTAGGGGTTATATTCTATCAATGCCCTGTTCTCCGCAAGTTCCCACCCCCGCCCTCACCCTCATAAACCATATTTGGTAGCATCAGGCAGATACAAATGACCAGGGCATGGATGCTTTAAACCAGGAACAGGGCAAATGCACAGTTCCATTCATCTTGTCATCTTCCCCCGCCATCTCAAAAAATGGTTCTACTGTAGCTACTTTTCATTTATTGGCAATTGTGGAACTTGCCATACCTTGCTGTAAATACACCTTTCTCACTAGAATCTGTATAACTGTCGTACTTTGCATTTTTGCCTCTGAATGCCTGTTGCTGGGAATCGCAGGAGGGTAAAGTGCTGTTAAACTCATGTCTAGCTTGCAGGCTTTTCCCACAGGTATTTGATCAGCATCGGTGAGAACAGGATGCTGGACTAGATGGGTCATTGGCCTGATAAAGCAGGCTCGTCTTAAGTTCTTAATTTTAATATTATTGGTTGTCTATTACCACAAAGGTCTCAGGGCAATGTACAACAGATACAAAGAAGATATAAAAATTACATAAATAAATGTAATACAAAGTGATCATGTGCTAATTTCCAATGATTAACTCCTGCTTCCCTAACTACATCTGTATAACAATTAAAACAGCAAACCAACAAAACAATGGTGGTTTGTTGTTTAGTCGTTTAGTCGTGTTTGACTCTTGGTGACCCCATGGACCAGAGCACGCCAGGCACTCCTGTCTTCCACGGCCTCCCGCAGTTTGACCAAACTCATGTTAGTAGCTTTGAGAACACTGTCCAACCATCTCATCCTCTGTCATCCCCTTCTCCTTGTGCCCTCAATCTTTTCCCAACATCAGGGTCTTTTCCAGGGAGTTTTCTCTTCTCATGAGGTGGCCAAAGTATTGGAGCCTCAGCTTCAGGATCCAGTGAGCACACAGGGCTGATTTCCTTCAGAATGGAGAGGTTTGATCTTCTTGCAGTCCATGGGACTCTCAAGAGTCTCCTCCAGCACCATAATTCAAAAGCATCAATTCTTCGGCAATCAGCCTTTATGGTCCATCTCACACTTCCATACATTACTACTGGGAAAACAATAGCTTTAACCATACGGACCTTTGTCGGCAAGGTGACGTCTCTGCTTTTTAAGTGGTATTAAGTTAAGATTCTATGTGTAACGTCCTTCTTACCAGGATAGTGTCTTTGAATTTGTCTTTAAATTTGGGGTGCACATGTGTGTGCGCATGTGTTTGGCACAATTAATTGCATGTATTTCTAATGATCTTGCATGACTTTTCATATGTCTGAGCACACAACACAGATCCTGGCAACTGTGGGCTCCAGTGCCCAGGGAGGAATGTGTTGGGTGGTGGGGAGCAAGTTCCCATCTGTACACATGCCCTGTAAGAGCCCTGAAATGGGGAGTAACCCAAGCAGCATTGCAAAGGAGCACCTCATTCATTTTTGTGAAGCATTCACCTCAAATTAGTGCCATGCCAATTCTGCCCTCAACATTTCTAGATAATTTTCTTCCCATGCAAAAGAGGCTGTTCCTCTCCCCACCCACCTACTCTACCTCTTTTGCTGGTAGGAATATAGCTAGATATAGAGTTTTATAATGTTGTTTTATCAGAGCTTGCACCATGAGCAGCCAGCAAGGAGGGAGGGAGTGCACCCCTGGCAGCTGCATAACTACAGCTTACTGAGGAGGGCAAGGTGGCAGGGAGATCAGTGCTATGGAGATGCACCAATGGAGCCAATCTAGCACTCTAGTGCCAACCTCCCCACTGCCTGACCCCTCTTCCTCTTGGTCAGCAGTGGTGACACTGTTGCCTGGAAGGCAGGTGCATACCACCCCACCCCCCACCAGCCATTCCTGGTCTGCACTTACCTTACGTACAAAGTGGATGAGGGGTATGTGCGAGTGAGTACAACAATCTGTTGTCAGCCTTCCCATTCTGCATGTTCTCACAAACTCCTGACATCCATGGTTGGGCTTCCCTCTAAGCATGGGCACCCAGGAAGGCTGCAGAGCACAGACCTTCAGAGAGATGATTTGTAGAATGAAAGAAAGGACACACACATACAAACACCTCTCAGTCCCCTCAAAATGAAGGGAAGCACAAGAAAAAGCCCCACAAATTACTGATGAGCAATGCCTTCCCCCATGTTAATTTCCAAATGCATTTTTCCCTCATTGACTGAAGGACAGTGGTTGGGAAAATGCAGGAGAACATTTTAGCATCATGCAAAATTTCAAAGCAGGTAGAGAGAAGTTAATCCAGTGGCTCATCTGCCCATCCATAGACCCATCTTTTGGTCCAAACACTGGGGACTCTTCCTTCCTTCCTTCCTTCCTTCCTTCCTTTCTTTCTTTCTTTCTTTTTTACTATATATTTACATGGAGGTTGCTGTTGTGATCCACCTTATGTCATGTCCCAACCCACCAGCTGAAGACCAATGCCATAGAGGACCAGCACATGCGATAGGCATAATAAACAAGGCAGCAAGCCTTCTAGAACCTTGCTCTGAACATGGCACCTTTACTTCTTCTTCACTCATTATGGCAGAGCAAATGACAAGTATAGGAATGCCTGGACAGGGAGGCATCAAGTAAATTTGACACATCAAGTAATCTTTCTTTTTCCCCTGAGATTTCTGAGAATAAATCTTGCCTGTGGCTGTCATCCAGAATTGCTCATAAACACATCTCCCTCTCTTTACGTCTTGGGGTAAGTTTGTTTTTGTACAAGAGGAAGGGAATGCAGAAAATCTTCCGAGCTGTCACCACAGAAGCTGATCCACCACCGAGCAGGCAGAAGTCCAAGAAAGCACATGGGCACAAGTGCAGGCAGCCAAGAGGACAGATGTATCAAGTCAGGTTTATGAGGGCAGCTTTCCCAGCCAATGAAATCCAGATTGCTGTCTGTGCTGTCACAACCCCAGTATGGTAAATGGATGTGAAAACAGATAATCCACACTTTGGCAGGAGCGACACAGATAAACCCCCAAAACATAACTTCTAGGCCACATCAGATGGATTTTCCAATTCAGCAGAAAGTTTTGGCTTATTGAGAGAGCTACAGAGGTCACATTATTCATAAATTGGTCGTACGTGAATAAATGATTATCCAGTCCCAGAACAGGGAGGAACATTTCTGAGGATGGCAGACTGCAAATCTATAGTTTGATTTCAAGTGATAGAATTTCAGTTACATTGCTTGTGAGTAAATGCTGTAACAAGTGTCTTTTACTCCACTGTTCCAGTTTAATTGCAGGTTGACATATTTGTAATTCTTCACAGTGATCCCTCTAAAGAAGCAATGATGTAGTGTACTTTAAAGTATGTCGGGCACTGAGGTCCAGTGTTGAGGGCCTTCTGGCGGTTCCCTCACTGCGAGAAGCAAAGTTGCAGGGCCTTCTCGGTAGTGACGCCCACCCTGTGGAACGCCCTCCCATCCGAAGTCAAAGGAAAAAACTACCCGACTTTTAGAAGACATCTGAAGGCAGTCCTGTTTAGGGAAGCTTTTCATATTTGAAGGACTATTGTGTTTTAAGATTTTGTTGAAAGCCGCCCAGAGTGGCTGGGGAAACCCAGCCAGAAGGGCAAGGTATAAATAATAAATTATTCTTTATTATTATAGTCGACTGTACAATTTGTGTTTAGCTTTACTGCCGTAGCTATTATATATGTTTATTTCTTAATGGTTGTTTTTGTGAGTTGCTGAGCAATAGTTATACGATCCCATAGTGGAGGAACCACCACTTTATAAAGGGAAAAAGTTGAGTCAGCATGGAGGTTGGTGCTGTGTTGCTGTATGCTGCTAAATACTAGTCGTTGTAAAATCATAGTTGGGGAGAGTGCTGTTGCACTCTGGTGCTGCTTGTGGGCTCCTCACGAGCATCTGGCTGGCTCTTGTGAGAACAGGATGCAGGACTAGGGGCCTTTAGTCTGATCCTGCATGGATCTTGTGTTCTTGGTCTCTACTGCCAGTGATACACTGCTGGTGGTACCAATAACTTGTCTTGGGGAGTAAGTGCTGATCTACCAGAACAGTGTTGGGATGCGTCCAAGGGAACGGGGGCGATTGGCAGGCCCCCAGCTGGCTCCAGCCCACCAGCTGGCAGCCAGGCGAACTCCGGTCCTTGGATCAGCATGTATCTGCGACCCAAGCTTCAGAAGCCGTCAGAAGCTGGGCACGCAAGCCAGCAGAAATAAGAACTCTTTGTAACAGAAGGTCAGAGAGAGGCTGTGTAAAGCATATTTACAAGCATTTTATTCAGCATCAGGACAAAGGAAAAACATGTCTGTTCCCCTTCGTGTCCAAGCAAAAGCATAAGCAAAAGCTATACACAACGGAAGTTCCCAGCAGGTTGTGCTGGAAGTAAACAGACATGTGACATACAACAATCCACATGTCTGTTCCTCTTAAGGTGGAACGGAACATCAATATCCTAACAAACAGCTCCTCCCTGTCATTGAAGTGGCACTGATGCCACATCAAGCTCCCATCAGCCTGTCTTCGGGTGGCTTAACTTGGTTAGTGTTATATAATATAGGGGGAGTGCAAAAAGGATGTAGCAGCTGGGAAGATATGGAAATGGACAGGTAGTTAATGCAGGAGATGCAAATTTTCTGCCTTTTGAGCACCTGATGCCATACTCAGCCCCTTCACCGGCTTTATTTCTAACCCTTCATATTGTCCAGAAAGTCAGATTTCTTGCTAGGATTGGATCCTTTGCTGTGGCAGCCCCTATTATCTGGATCTTTGTGTTTATTAAGTTTAGGCAGGTACCTTGGTTGTACAGTTACTGATGAATGCTAAAAATGTAGGAGGTTGTAGAAGGTGGGGAAACTGCAGATGGTGGAAGGTTGAAGAACTCTCACTTTTTATGACATCTCTGCCCCCAAATTCCGCTGGGTGTTGCATTTCTCTGTCACAGAGTGTTATCCCCCTAAATCAGTTGTAATGAAGTTGGCAGGAGGCTGTTGGATGAATCCGAGACTCAGCAGCAACAAAGTACATATTTCTGCTAGCTTTCAAATCTATAGGGCTAGTTCAGTAAATAAAAGTGCTCTAAGAAATTCTGACCTTTCTTGGTGTGCTCTCCTTTTATCCGAGGAACCTGGGCTCCATGATGATATGTCATGCCCCAATGTCCAGGCTTCCCTAGGCCATCCTGAGGATACATCAAAGAAATGACATTGAGAGAGGATAATGAGGCACAAGCGTTTCATTTCCTGCCTTTTGTTTCTTAGTTTAACATGAAAGTTTCCCATGTGACACTTCATCCTTCACTCAACACACCCTTTCAGTTTGCCACAACACCATTCTTAAAAGAAGCAGGAGATAGTACGCTACAGGGCTAAGGTGGATATTGATGAACAGCACGCTTATTTGATTGTATTCGGAACACGGGAAGCTGTCTTATACTGGGCGAGATCATTGGTTCATCTAGTCCAGATTGTCAACATTGATTGGTAGCAGCTCTCCAGGGTTTGGGGCAGATGTCTCTCTTAGCCCCACGTGGAAATGCTGGGGACTGAACCTGGGTCCTTCTGCATTCAGAGCAGATGATCTGCCACTGAGCTATGGCCCTCCCACGAACATTGTACCAGGGCATCTCCTGCTTTCTATTAACAGGATTTCCTACCTTACATCCTGGACACTGGAAAGAGCCCTTTAAGTATCCTGTCATGTAGAAGAGAAGGCAGCCAAGGTTCCTTCTGCTCATTTTGTCTATAGTCCTGTCATGATTTTAAATGAGGTTCCCCATCCCCCCCACAAACCCATCATCATGTTAAAGCCTACGCTGATAGACTACACAGTGGAAATCACAGATCCGGTGCTTGTCAGTGCCACAGAAAGAATTAATTCAAGGCAGAGTTCCTCATGGAACTTCACGGTTTTAAGACAGGATGAAAAAACAACAACCAACAAATCACAGAACATGTCAGTGGATACAGAGGTAAATGGTGGTTTTGAAGGGATCACTTATCAAATTTATGAGGATCCATACAAATCTCAGATCCATGGTTTGTACCATGGTAGCACTGGAAAGCACTGACTTTTTTATTTTTTTGTTTTACTCAGGCAATGGAGGCAGATGTGATCAGAGATTTGATGCTAGCTATAAGCTTGGGGGGGGGGCAAGTGGTTTCAGCTCTATGATTTACCAATAGGCCTCAGCTTCTTTGTTTAATTGTTATACAAATATCTGTCAAAGAGAATTAAAGGTGAAAGCTTCCTGGTCTCAAGGAAATGTTTATGCCATGAAAATATATTGTCATTTGGGGGGGGGGCAAAAACTCTTCCCTAACCCCCAAATAGTAGGCTTGCTTATAGGATTTATTTAGTTCATTTAAAAAATCTAAGGAATACACAATGCTAGGGTGCAGGTGTTCTGACATTTCTGAACAGCAATTTTATCACAAGGATTTAAAAATACTTCATTAAGTCTTGTGGTAACAAGCTAAACTATGTGAAGCTTGCTCAGAGCTGTTGATGCCGTCACTAAGACAAGAGGCTCGTCTTCACAACCTACCCCCCACCCTCCACCCCTGAAATTGTCATGCTTCCCAGAGTCTCACAGTGACCCTTTATGTAACGCAGAGTCCACAACCTGTGAGATTCCTTCTGGTTTGCAAATAAGAAATCCTATTCAGACCCTTAATTTAGGACTGATGACATACGTCAATTTATTAATGGAATTTTCTGATGCGTTCATTACTTGTACAGGTGAAATGTGATTTTAGAAGTTATCTTCAAACCTGCAGTGCCTCCTGTGATAGAGTGTTAGTGGTAATGGGACTCTCATAGAATTAAGTTGGTGTGTATGTGTCTCTTGGCCACGCAATACATTCATGATGATATTATATGCATTGCTTGTGTTATTTAATAAGGCAGATGATTGTCTTCATTAAATGGTGTCAAAACATCACCTGCGGTGAGATGCTCTATTATTTATTTTAATTAGTTAATTATACACTTGGTTAAAGTAAGACAGGGTGTCTCTGTGCTACAATTTCACCACTGTATGTATAATATAATTATCAGTATTATGTCCTCATTTCCCCATGGTAATTACTTCTCAGTTTATGTTTAGTCACTGTCAGATTACCCATCACTGTTGTTTAATTTATATCCCCCAGTATGAGCACAGAGTAGCACTTGAAGGTCCTTAACTTTTCCTTCCATTTTGGTCCATCTGTTACTCAAGCAAAGGATTGTGGGATAATCATTAGACTGCTGACTCGAGATGATGAATATGGACTATGTATGTAGCAGTTGCTATAGCACAGCTAGGTGAAAAAGCGAACATGGCTTGTGCACCTTTAAAAGAGGGGATTTCAGCAGGTGACATACAAACCTCTCCCACAAACAACTTGGGTCAGTCAGAGACTGATTAGTAAGTCCACAGACACAAAGCAAAATCACAACGTTTTCATGCAGACCTCACAGATGCATCAATGTGGCATTACAGGCCCCTTGATGCAGAGAATCTGAATTCCTTTACCCACCAGTTCCTTATTTTTACAGTGCTCCTTATGGAGAAATGCAAATCACTATGTGAATTCTGTATGCAAGAAGAAACAGAAAGGAACAATAAAAATAGTATGCTGGTGGGAATACACTACCCATAAAGGTTGGCGGGCAATGTCAGTTGCTGCCAGCTGCAAAAACATGTGGAACTGGGATGGGAAACATTCATAGACAAGGCACTTGGGAGAACAGATTAGCAAGGCGTCACCATTTTGTTTTGAAAGGTCAGCCAATGAAAAGTGTTCGAGGAGAAGCGCAGCTCATCATTGGAGAACCTACCTTCTGTGATGAAGGTCCCAGGTTCTTAAGCACAGCTGTGAAAGGCTTCTGCTTGGCACAGAGAGAGCTGCTGTCAGTCACAGTAGAGTCTGCTTTTCTTGGCCATGTCCACTACTGACATGTGCCCCCCCCCAGAGGGTCAGCCAAGAGGGAATGTGGCCGCAGGCCTAAAAAGATTCCTTATCCCTGCAACAGACAGTACTGGGCTAGACAGACAAATGATCTTATACTTATCTGAAGTATGAGTGTCACAGTAATTGAGAACTACATTCAATAAGTGGCTCTGGGGCCCAACTAGAAGAATGAATGGGCAGGAGGCTGGGTTATGGGGTGGGAGAGGACTCTGCAGTGGCTTCTGGACTTCATTCCAATTGGATATAAAAGGAAGTTGGGGAAATTTTAATGCTTTTTTTAAAAAGAAGTTTGTTTTTCGTTAATAAGACAATTGGTAAATACTGATTTTAACAACAACAAAAAGGAGGACCAACAATCTGCCTCAAGTATGGAGGAAAGAGCTTGAATTCAGTTCACTGATGTGCAGTTGGCACTGGTAGGGTTGCGTTACAAAACAAAAAAACTTGTTATGATGAATTGGAAGAGCCGCAAAAAGATTCCATTGAGCACATGGATTGATAATATGGACAGATTAGCTACATATGAATGAATTGCATGTCAACGCAAATTAAGAATGGATAAATATGAAGAAATCTGGAATGAATATTTAAGCGATAAGGCGGATAGTGGTGGGAAGTGGGGGGAGGAGAGAGAGGTGGGGAAATATTGTTAAAAAGGTGCAGTCATAGGTATATCAGTGTATTTAAATCTGAATTGTCAAATTGTGTTATTATTGTTATTATGGTTTTTGTTGTAGTGTCTTTTGCGGTTGTTGTTTGTATCGAAAAAATGATTAAATATTTTTTTAAAAAGAAACACTAGGTGCAGGTCTGGGACTTTGGTCACCTCAGATGTCCCCCAGGTGACCCCAGTGATGGCCTAGCAGTGCCCTGACAACAGTGTGAAATGAAGAAAGAGCTGTATCAGCAACAGGATGCTGGGCTAGATAGGCCATTGGCCTGATCCAGCAGACTGCTTTTTTGTTTTACCCTATACATCAGTGCAAGATAATCAGAAGCACTTAAACACTTCAGCATAGCAAAATCAGCATTAAAAAGCCATGCCTTGACCTGGTGTTTAAATGTCAAAAGCATATGCACTAGAAAAATTATTATTATTATTATTATTATTATTATTATTATTATTATTATTAATGCGACAAGGAGTGTTAAAGCTGTGGTACCAGTGCAGAGAAGACTTTTCTATTCATTTATGGGTTTTTGTTTTTTACTTTTTTCGGAAGCTAGCTTTCTAATTGCTTCTAAAGCCATGTAAACATTCTCCTCACATGCTCATTTTGGTTTTAATCCAAGCTGGTTCTGCAGGCAGGATTAACTGTTACTTTTTTTTTTCCTTTTAAGCCAGAGGTAGGAGTTTCTGTCTAATGATTCTAAAACAATTACTGCATCTTTCTGAGCGTGTGCATGTGTGTATGTGTGGAAATCAAGAGAAGTTATGGTAATCCAACACTTGCATAATCTACCAAGAATTACAGTAGATGCACGTATGAAAATCTCTGTTAAAAATCTGGTAGGAATTAGCCTACTCACCAATAAGGAACCAGTCTGAACAGCCCTGGCAAGATGATAGAGCATTTTGCCCTATGCGAATGAAGACATCAGTAGCCTCAGCAATTGCTGTGCCCCATTAAGACAGGGAAGAGTCCAAGATCATCAATTTAGGAGTAAGGTAGGGAAAAATAACAGGTGAACTACGGCAAATTCATGAAGGTTAAAGCTCCCCAAGACTGCTAACCATAATGGTTATGTTCTACATCCACTGTCTGAGGCTCTGGACCTCTAAAACCAGTGGAATGGAAACCTCAGGATGGGAGATTGCTGTTGCCCGCATGTCCTGCTTCCCTCGGGCATCTGTCTGGCCACTGCGACAACAGGACGCTGGACCAGATGGGGCACTGGCTTGATGCAGCAGGATTGTCTTATGTTGTTCTGAAATGTTTTAAATTAAAATAGGGGGCAGCTAGAGCCTCAGAGGAACTGGCCCGTGCATCACTTCATTTTGCCATGGAAGTTGGCTAGCAGTCTCGCCTTTGCCAACTAGCCAGAAAGGAAAAGATAGAGGGAGAAGATCGCTGTCACCCATGAGACTACAAAAGGTAAGAGAAGAAAGGAAGAAGCAGGCAGTGGCGGCAGAGAGGGAGAAGGGTGGTGGTCTCAAAGCTAGCAGCAGATCTGCTGATTTGATTAATTTGTAACCCGAGTTTCCAAGACAGGAAGAAACTCTGGGGTTGATCGATCCACTGTGCATGTTCTGTTAATATGACTGTCATCAACCCCCAACTTTGTTCTTTTCAAATTGGAACCCATAATCAAACTTAAAACACCTTGAAGGAGATAGCTCATGGAGAATGGTATGTTCAAATGATAAGAAATACATTCTGCCTGTGTCATCTTCATTGCGTAAGTATCTGACAGATCCAGAAAGTATTTAGAAGGATGCAGTTATTTTAAAATCTCAGTACTGAGCCTTTAAAAACCAGGAAATTGGAGGCAAGAGTCCAGTCTTGCCCTTACATGTGCATGATGCATTGCACAAGATTTCTTCATCGCATAATTCTAGACTATATATTGCAGTTCTAGACATGAACTTCTGAATAAAAGATTGTGCTGATACCTAACATGTATAGTAAGGTGGAGTTAAGCTTGATGTGGGATTCATAAAGTTCCCTGGCTTTGGTGCAATTAGCTATCAGTTTTGCTTTTTACTAGTGTTCCTAGATTAATACAAAACAAAACACAACTCACAATTCACAGCTTCTATCTCCTCTGCCCAGCAGCTGCAGAATGATCTTCCCCTGGAGGACAGTGTATTTTATTGTAAATACTGTCCTATTGAAATACTCAGTTTTACAGCGAGCTTTAAGCATGCACAGTTGCCCTGAAACTTCACAGGAAGACTGAGTAACAGTGTTGAACTTCTCCACATTCTCTAAGCAACAATCTCTGTGCCTCAAGGTCTCTTTGTCTGCTCTTCAGCTTGACATTACTTTTTAACTCAGCTTGGACGTATGGCGTAGTTTTCCTGAACTGTTGTGAGATGTTTATGTTGGACTCCATAAATCCACTGGCTCTTACATCTTGTTGATAGAAATGTTAACTCTGACAGAGAAAGGGCTGTGTCCAATAAAAGCATCCCCCCCCATGGAACCCCTGCATTTAGCAGTTCCTCTGGATAGCTTTTCGTGTTACAGTGCTGTAAAACAACAATGCTAACGGTCCCAAAATGGCAATGGTGCCACTATGCGCCAAGGGGCACTCACAATTTGGGGGAGAATGCACTAATTGAATTCTGGCTCTGCCACAGGCTCAAAAAGTTTGAGCTGCAGCTTTTTCACATGGCTCCATCGAACAAACAAAGACCAGTATTTTTTAAAATAAAAAAACAGCAAATAAATGCATTCAAGGGCTAAATAAATGCAACCACAATCCGTCCGCTTCTTCCACAAAAATGTCTGCCTTACTATTTTCAAAGCCTTGTTACCCTACAGAGCAAATTTAGCAGCAACATATGTGACAAATTATAACAGACGAGACATTAAACACTATGCCTCTTTAGCCACTGAAACTCCAGGTGGAAATAGCCCTTCCTCTTGTTGCCCACCATCCAGAAGAAGGTCCCAAATTCATCACCTCCAAGTTCACCCATGCAGGTTGTTTGCAGAGAAAAAAGCACATGCAGCACACTCACATACAAGATATGCTGGAACATAGCACTCTCTCCCCCCACCCCACACCCATACATACATTTCCACACACAACCCATGGCCAGCATTTCTGGCCCTCCCCACCCCAGTGTCTGGAAATGCTATCTTTTCCTTCTCAGAGCAAGCAGAGGGCTTTATTTCCCATCTTGCCATTGTGGCACTTAGAATTAAGATGGGAAATAGAAGATCCCTCTGCCGGATCTACCAGTGGTAGCCAATCAAGAAGTGGGCAAACATAGAAAGAGACACCACAATGAAGTCAGGATATGGGGTAATTTGAAGGAGATATTGCAGAGTAGATGGACATAAGATAAGCATTGTCAACTAAATATACAGCTTCTTTAAGAGTAACAGCTAGGACCCAGGAAACCAGTTCCTAGGGGGCTGACTCAGAGGTGGTTGGGAGAGTTACTTAATAGTCTGTGCAGGCTCCCAGGCCTCATTAAGAATAAAGTTTGATTTGTCATTAACTCACTTTGTAGTGAGTTTGTAAGGTAAAGGTAAAGTAAACAGCAGAAGACAATACATGGGGGAGGAAGAAACACAGGTCTCTTGCCTCTAATTTCCTGGTTCTTCCTCAGCATTTGTAATGGAACAGGATTCAGTATTGACTTAGACCCTTGAAAAAATAGAAATCATGGTGGTGGATTGGTGTGGGCTGCTGTTATTGCCATTTTATTTTTATGGCACTTCAGTATATATATTGGCATAAGCCAGTTTTGTAGCAACAGCTACTATGGAAATGACTTTGCTCAATGGCAGATGTGGATTATATGGTCCCCTCACACACAGATGTCAGAAAGGGCACAGCTTTAGCAAGAGTTTGTCGGAATTCCCACTATGTTCATCTGTTGCATGTTAAGATTAGTAGTCAATCAGCTAGTGGTTTCATACTGCAAAGAGCTTATATAAATAGTAATGATTTTGCAAGAGGGTGGCCAGATGCAAAGGAGGGTAGCAGGACTCCTGCATCTGTAAAATTTGAGGGAAAGGAATTTCAGCAGGTGTAGCTGGCACAACCAACAAAACAGAAGCCCTGTCCTCTTTTGCACCTGGCTACTCTTTTACAGAAGTGCCAGGAACTTGTGTGCTACCTAGATCTTACAAGCTGGGAGGCACAAAATGTGGTCTGTAAGCGTAGGATGCTGCAACAGTTTAGAATGCTGCAATGTCAGGCCCTAAGGGGCTATTTGTACTGTGCCGACCGTTTCACATCCATTGACTTCACAACCATTAGTATCTATCAAGAAGACAAGCTAACTGTGCAGTTATAAGATGTGAAGTGCAATCCTATACATGCCTATTCAAAAGCAGGCCCTATTTGGTTCAGTTGGACTTGCCGCCTTGAAGATTTAATAATGTGTGAAGTGGTACCTGATGGTGCATTTCCCTTGATGTGTCAAAGAAGTGTCGCAAATGCTTCTACTTCAGAGGTGCAGAGCTTGTGGCCCTCCAAATGCTGTTGCACTCCAAATTCCATCAGCCTCAGCAAGCATAGCTAATGGTCAGGAATGATGTGAGTTGTAGTCCAGAAACATCTGGATGGCCACAGATCCCCAAGTTTTGTTCTACTTTCTACAGGGCAGGGCCAGCCCACTCATGAGACAAGGTGAAGCAACTGCCTCAGGTGGCAAGATCCACATGGGCAGCAATGTAGATTTTTATCCCACAGGGATCCCAATGTAGATCTTTATCCCACCCCCACTCCCGTTCCTGATTTAGATAGTTACTCATCCACTTTTCCCCAGTGGGGAGGGGGTGCCATTTTGTGGTTTGCCTCAGGTGACAAAATGTATTGGGCTGCCCTGCTACAGGGGCTGTGAACTCCACCTGGAGATGGGTCACTTGCTCTTGTTAACAGTTCTGTTAAAATTATAGCGCAAGCTATAGCCTGGAAGAGTAAGAATGATAGCATAATTTGGATGCTTCTACTGAGTCTCTGACTCAGGCAGCAGAGGTTGCACATGTAAACCATCTGGGCATTGCCAGTGTGCCAAATCCACTTGAGCTTTTTGCTCTTTTGCTGCCCCAGCTATTTTGGCTGGTGTGAGTAGCATGAGGATCACTGCAACACAACTGCGTAAAAGAAAATAAAATAAAATCTGTGAGGTGATGTTGAGAAGCACAGATCCTGGACTTTAAATTGGAGAATCATGAGATTGGTAGGGTCTACCTGACCAAAGGTGTTTACAAAACACTAAGAGTTTTTCCTCCAGTTTGTTTTGCTACAGAGTTAATCCGCTCACATCCTAACCTAAATGTTAAGCACATGGTGAGGATTGTTTCAAAGATCTGACCTTTTAGCAGAGTGGGGATGGCCATTAATGAAAGTGCCAAAAATAATAATCCCCTGAACTAAAAGATAACATAATGAGGTGATAACATAGAGATGTGGGCTTTCAACAAATTCATGCTGGAACAATCACCCAGATGTGTTTATACCAAATAAATCTAAACACCAAAATAACATTTTAATCTGCATAATAGTGCATGAGTAACAGATGCCAGATACTTGACCCCTCTTTCCCTAGAGTTTTAAAGTCGCAGAATCAGCCTTTATTGAAAACTGAACAATAATAGAAAACATACACCATGAAAGACTTAGCTATTTCTAACAGTGCACTGTGGTCAGTCCTGAATGGGACAGAGAGAGAGAGAGAAGGAGAGAACACAATAAGCTTTAAAATTTGGCATGTGAAATACAATAGTGAGAGAGAGAGTTGTGGTGTGTTCTGAACCCCCAGCCTACCTGGCAGCATGTCAGTATGTCAAGTCCCCAGTCTGGAGTCAATCCAAGTGTCCAAAGTCGAAACCAAAGCACAGTTGCATAGAGATCCTGGCATATCCAAGCTGAGGTCCATCAACATGGGCAGTTGAGTAGACACAGCACCTTGGCTCTGCTGCCTTTTTATACTTTGCATGCTGACTGCAGCATCTGGGCTTGATGAGGCAGGTGACCTTCACCTGTTCCAAGCCTACTCCAGCTGAGGAATCACACACCTCCTCCTAAAGCTAGTGACCTCACTTGCCAACTACTGAGCTGGGCTGTGGGCTCTTGCCTGCCTCAGCCTCCTAGAGTGTACCTCCTGCTGTTCCCTACACCTCAGAGCCTACCATGATTGTGGATACAGAGGTGATGGGTCCGGCTGTTCTGGTTCCTGTGCATTGACCCCCTATCCCCTTGCCACCCTCCATCATCCTGTGAGTACTTCCTACATCAACCTCTTCTTCTCCATTCCCAGCTTGCCCCGATGTGTCCCAGTCCCAACTGCATCCCTTGCCAGGATCCTCTTCCTTCTCCCCATTGTCCTGTCAGTTCATGGCAGTATCTGACTTTTAATCCTAAAATCAGGAACGAATAAGAGCAGAACAGTTTGCACTCACTCTTTTAATCACTATTGGTTGTGTTCCCAGCAAAGTAATGAATTACAATAGGCATAAACGTAGCTGATTTATGTTATAGACATGCATTTTTGTCACATTGCTCCTATTTTTTTTCTGTGACATAAATGTAAACAGTACATAGAGAGTCAAAACCATAAACAAAATATAAAATATATTGGAGAATACGGTTTGATCCTCAGTTGAGTTAAAATATTTTTCTCCAGCAATGACATTGTATCTATTTCCCTTTCATCAGTTTGATGTGTTCAGCAGTGGGACTGTGAAAATGTGGGGAAGAGTCAATTACCATAGAATACTCTATTTATTGCCTGTTTATAGGAAATGATTGAATCGCTACTCTTTCCTCATCTAGAAACAAGCCAGTCTTTTTGAAACCATACTGATAATAGCAAGGTTACTTTTCACAATGTAGTGGTCCATGTGGTAGAGGACAGCAGCCAAGATGCCCTGAAACCGACTTCACCACAACTTACTTGGACAGAGCAGGAGAAGATCTACTATGAAACTGATGAAGCCTAAGCTTTTTGGCCCCTAATCATGGAGGGGCCCCAGAAGTAAATTTAGTCCACATTACTTTAAATTTTTGGGTCTAGTAGACTCAATTTGAGGTGCACCACTCAAACTGATTAATTTTTTGTTGTGTATATTTCAACCGTCCTATAGTTTGAGAATCAGTAGAACAGATGTTGTAAAGGTGTGGTGATTTGCCATGGAAGAATGCCATTGAAGAAGGTAACAGTGGTTGCCCAGACCTTGTTGCTGGTTGCGAAGGGACCCCCATGACAGTTCAAGCTTCAGGACCCCTAAAATGGAGGTCAGCCACTGGCACGGGGCTAGGGCAGGCAGGGGGGTGATGAGGTGAGGGCTGCATGGATGTACCAGTGGCAGTGGCAGATTGGCTCTGCCAGCCCTGACCTTGATGATGCCCTGCCTCATTCCATGCCTATCCAGTTCAGCTACAGTGATGCCAGTGTCAGGAGGTCAGCTGTGCCCCACCACAAACACCAATAGCAATGTAAGAGGGAAGTGATTTCCATTTCATGATCAGCACTGTTTCCCTTCTGCTGCAGTTCAGTTTCTACCAAAAACTACTTCAGTGTCCTCACTGTCTGCTGTTTGACATAAATTATATAACTTATGCAACCATTTATGTAACTTACATTCATTTAACAGCAGAGAAAGCATCAAAACACCATAAAAAAGCCATTAATTACATATCATTTTCAGACTTTGAAAGCAACAACAAGGATGTGAACAAATACCAGTTTTATTTGCTTGAATGATTTCTGTTCCCAGCTACAGAGGAACATGCAAACAGCAGCAATTTCCATTGTAGAAAAGGAAATGAGGGGTGTTTCTTGTATGTGTGCTATCCTTACTAGAGATAAGTAAAACTGGCCTTAGGGACGCTGAGCTGGAAAATACACCTTCTGGGGGTAGAGTCAGGTATGCTTTACAGCAGTGTTTTGGTATTCAGCTCATCACAGACTTCTCTCTCTCTCCCCTTTAGCCTATGGCAACTCCCTGTTCACAACAAACAGATCCTAAGACTTGTTTGCTTGAGTTAAATTTCCCAGTTGTGGGTACCCATGCAATGCAAGTCTGGTGAACTACTTGTCACGAGCACCCCAGAAGCTAAAGACACACACGCAAATTGGCATCCACCATCCCAGGATTTCTCCCTTGAGAAAACCCTCTGGTGAATGTATTGGGAATGAATGTATTGTTTGAATGAAGCTCCAGTTATCATAACCATTCCCCCCTCACTTTTCATGACTCCGTGAGCAGGCATTTGAATGGAGAATGTCTGCTGTGAATGAACCAGCATCTCTACAGGTACATCTCTCACAACTCAGGGGCAATCTCTGTGACTTCATTGGCTGAAAAATGTGCTGCTCTATTTCATGGGAATCAACTCTGTGAAGTGTTGGCTGTGTCCATGGAGACCCTGGCTCATTCCTGACGTTCAGAGACACTTGAGGAACATCATGTTGGGATTAAATTGAGCATATGATCTGGCACTAAGTTGTACTTTGAGTGAATGGAGAGTGAATTCGATTAGCAGACAATTGACTTGCTAGTGCTTTGAAGTTACGCCAAACTTATTTGTAATGCCATTCTGCCATGTTTGTCTTTCTGTTAAGTCAAGACAGGTTCTCTCTACATAGACATGTGATTTAACAGCTTCTGTAGTTTTGTTTTTTTTACATGAAAACAAGTTGCCATGGAAAAATTAAATCTTCTAATTAAAATACAATGAGGTCGCAAGTTTCCTAGAACCACTCACGCACAGATCCTTAAGAGGAAAGAATCACAAACAGAAACAGCTCCCCTACGTCATATTGTAGTTTTCCAGGTCTAAATTAAGCATTTTGGGGGAAATTATCAACCAAAAGCTTTGATCTAGAGTGAATCATTCTGGCTTATACAGATTCTGGAAACCAAGCAGCCAAAAGCAGATGGGAGACCATTCATTGATGATTACAGAAATTCGCTATGGAAAATGCTGATTAGATTAAAGTATTTTCCCATTCAAAAAGGCAGTTGCTATATCTGGAAAATTCTTTATCAAATACTTTGCCTAGAAGGTTCCCCACTTCCATTTGTTTGAGAATTATTGTAAAACCAGGCAGACCGTACTTACAAATTGACTTAGCTGAAGCTGTCTCCTAACCCCAGCATCTTTTCCTCTCATTAAACAGTACTTTTCCCTGTGCCACCTCTCCTCTTAGAGAAATCCCAGTGGTGGATCTTCATAGTATCGGGTCACCAGGTTTGCCTTTCAACAGTATCATTGCTTAGCTATCAAGGCCAATATACTCTATAAGCCTAATTAGTGCTTTTGACTGCATCCCTTTCAAAAACCTGCACATGAAAATGAGAGCAAGCTTTTTCTCACAAAAAGAAACAAAGTACTGCAATAACCTTATGTCGTCTCAACCCACCACTAGTTGCCTGCACCTAGTAGCCTCAGAGAATGATGCAAAGCCCCATATACATCAAAAGACCACCTGGGCTTGGATGACCACTGATGTGGATGGAGATGGGCCTCGAGATCAACATCTAAATCAGCATTGACCATGAATGTGGAAAGCTGCCTCCACTACTGCTGGACCAGTGGTGTAGCGTGGGTTGTCAGCACCCAGGGCAAGGCAAGTAATTTGCGCCCCCTAACCCGTGGATTTGCGCCCCCTAACCCGTGGATTTGCCCTAACCCCAGATGTTGCGCCCGGTGCGGCCCGCCCCCCCTGCACCCCCCACGCTACGCCACTGTGCTGGACTGGGGAAATTGACCAGAGCACATATATATCCTTTAAAAAAATACTAGTTTCACGTTTGCTGACTTACAAGTATTCTAACAGGTTTGTGACAGTGTGTCCCCCACTCCCAGATTACAACCAGATGTCCCTTTGCCATACCATCTTTCTCTCCAAGTGGGAGGGGGATATTGTGCACTGGATATCGTTGGATACGAAGAAAAATGAAGTGACGTTTTGTTAGAGAGCTCTTCAGCCAACAAGCACATATACGTAAGAATATGAAGGCAACAGCCAAAACTCATAGTAGATGATGATGATTTATTTCATGGTTTTAACCTTTAAAGCCCTATACGGCCTAGGACCCTCGTACCTACGGGACCGCCTCTCCTGGTATGCCCCACAGAGAAACTTACGGTCTTCAAATAAAAACATCTTGAAGGTCCCAGGCCACAGAGAAGTTAGGCTGGCCTCAACTAGAGCCAGGGCTTTTTCGGCTGTGGCTCCGATCTGGTGGAACACTCTGTCACAAGAGACCAGGGCCCTGCGGGACTTGACATCTTTCCGCAGGGCCTGCAAGACAGAGCTGTTCCACCAGGCCTTTGGCCAGGGCACAGCCTGACTCCCTCCCTCGGCAATCTTCGCGGAGCTCTGGCCCAATGGTTGCCAGTGGCTTGAATTAATTAATTTTATAATGAATGATTTTAGAGTGTTGTTTATGCTGTACTTTTGTACTGTTTTATTGTTGTTAGCCGCCCTGAGCCCGACTTAGGCTGGGGAGGGCGGGATATAAATAAAATTTATTATTATTATTTATTATTATGAATCACTTCCCCCGAGGCATCCTGCTGTGATTTACAATATAATAAAAACATATCTGAAATAGTTACATATATAGAAACTATTGGCAAAAAAATGGACATAAAAACAGCTTCAAGTAACAGCAACATAGACATGAAACCAATTCAAATCCAATATGCATTCCAGCTGGGATAAAGATATCCATTTAGAGGGCTTTTTGAATGAGGAACATGGGGCAGAACTCATCTCCTGCAGGCTACCCTCTCATGCAGCATGCTATGTTTTGTGTATGTGTGTAGGGGGGTGAGGCAGTGAGATGAGATTTTTGTACAGCAATAGCTACACCTTGAGCAGAGCCTGGTAGGTACTTGGCAGCCAGTGCAATTCTTTCAGCAGTGGCTTGATGAGAAGGTGGTATTCCATCCCAGTGAGCAGTGGGGTAGGGTTGCCAGGTTGCCATACATCCAGTATTCCCGGATATACCTGGAATACTGCAGTTGGAAGCAGTGTCAGGGCAGAAAATGTCTGGGAAAATCTGGCCATATGGCAACCTGTGTCGGCAGTGTCAATTTTGCCATTTCCCCTGAAAAATAGCTCAAAACATCTGATTTTGCAAAAAAAAGAAAAAAAGAAATGAAAAGAAATGAAAAAAGAAAAGCTCCAGAACTTTGCAAAAAGCTCAACAAGCACGTTTGCAACCTGCAGCGCCGCATCTGCGCACGCGCAGGTTGCGTTTTGGTGCTTCTGCGCATGTGCAAGCGCCAAAACCTGGAAGTAACCCATTCCAGTACTTCCGGGTTTGGCGCGGTGTACAACCCGAAATCGTGCAGCCTGAAGCGTCTGTAACCCGAGGTATGACTGTATGGCAACCCTAGCAGTTGTATTTTGCATTAGCTGCTTTTTCCGGGACAGTCTCAAGGGCAGCCCCACACAGAATGCATTGCACTAACCTGCCTGGAGTTTACTAGTCCAGAGACACCAGTGGTCTTCTTATGTCTCCAAGATGTTGGCTGCACTAAATGTGCCATTATGTACATCTCATGCACTATTCTGAATAAGGCAATTGCAAAACTCCCAGCTACTCAAAGAGAGTATGTTAAAACTCCATATCTTAACATTTGGAAGAGGATCTATAGAAAGCTTCAGGCAGCAAGTGTTCTAAGTGAATCAAACAGAATGAATTGAATTAGTATAAATATTGTTTTTCTATATGCAATTGTTTCAATTTTCTTACACGTGCAATTATTTTACATATGTTTTTCTTATATTGTGGAATTGCTGTGAGTTGCTTCATAGGAAATGATTCATACATGAATCAACAACAACAAAAATATAGTAAGGGGCATTTAAGGAGAAAACCACTGAGCAAATCTAGAAGATTTGCTCCATATTTTCAAAAAAATAATTATACCCAATTTATCAAAATGATGGTCAACTGTAATAAGATGCTAGTTAAGATGTCAGTCTTGATTATGTCATTACCAGCCCAGCATTTTATAAGGCCTGTGCTCAAAACGATGAATTTGCCAGTGATTTCAGTGACAAGTTATTTCCAGTTACAGGTAGGTAGCTGTGTTGGTCTGCCGTAGTTGAAACAAAATAAAAAAATTCCTTCCAGTAGCACCTTAGAGACCAACTAAGTTTGTTATTAATAATAATAATAATAAATTTTATTTATATCCCGCCCTCCCCAGCCGAAGCCGGGCTCAGGGCGGCTTTCATATGAGCTTTCGTGTGCATGCACATGAAAGCTCATACCAATAACAAACTTAGTTGGTCTCTAAGGTGCTACTGGAAGGGATTTTTTAAAAGTTATTTCCACACTCCCTCTCCCCACCCCCAAACCATGGAGTTATGGAGAAATCTAATAGGAAGAACAAAGAAATAAATTAACCAAATTACATCTGTAATGGTTTATATTTAACTTCAGAAGCACTTACTAGTTTCAAAGCTGTAATAAATCTCCACAGAAGATTAACAAGTGGGGCCTGCAACAAAATGTCGCAGTGTGGAATACAGTGAATTCCAGTACGTCATCTCATTATATTCCTTTCTATCTCCCATCTTCCTCTTGTTTTCCAGCCCCCCCCCACACCAGTCAGCATTCCATGAGCACACTCAGTCCTCATTGCACTGTATTTGAGGTCCCTGTTGCTCCCTTAGGGATTTTCCTAAAGAGGGAGGGAGGAAAAAATAGAGAGAGATGCAACCTGAGTTAGCTGTGTGTAGCTGATACCATTTTGGCTTCATAAGCAATGACACTTATACCTGAACATCAGAAGTGGCATGTGCAACACAATATGCTCCTTTTCAGGATTCCAGCCAACCAGCTATGCCCTTTTCCAGAACACTCCATTACATCGCACCTTTCTCCCCACCCACTGGTGCCTTGATTCCCCTCCTCCATCCAACAGTCAGTCAGCACTCTGTGCCCACTGAAATACTTTGGAGGGAAGTTATCTCATGAGGGTCCCCACTCCAAAATAGTTTTTGTACTTCTGCAAAGCTTGAGGGTCTCCTAAGCCTGCTCATACTCCCCTGTTGTGAATGGATGATGCCATTTTGACTACATAAAGATCCACATGGAGAATGAGTTCACTATTAGTATATAGGATGATAGCATAAAAGTCCACAATGGATTCTTGTTTGTTATACTTGTTTGAAAGTACCGTGGCTAATTAGCTGTGTCTGACTGAAATCTCTCAGAATGCTGACCTGTGTTAAATATGAATGTAGAAAATCCCATTCATCCTTGGTTAATAAATGTCCTCTTTTTTATGTCTAAGTACGGCATGCTGTCATAAAGAAAAATCTAGCCTTCAAACATCAACCCTGATTATTTTCTTACATCACTTTCCTTTTTGAGAAGTCAAAAGATGTCTCAAGAGTAATTAGAAATTGTCCCGGAATTAAGCTTCAGGGCTCTGAAGATGTTATATTTCTTTTGTGGAGTGAAAATATCTCAGTTTGAAATTTCATCCAGTTGTGGGTTCAAACATTATTCCCTTCCGTCAGGTATTTGATGCTGGAGCGCTCATCACAGTTCAGATTAATTAGGTTAGGTCAAGGTTGAGCCATCATTAATTGGATTTGGTTCTATCTCTATTTTCAATAAGTTATTTTGTACAATTGTAATACTTGTGGTTTCAAAAACAGTAATTTAGAAGCATGTTTTCTTCATATGGGAATCTCAGTGGATTTATAAAGGCTTAATGCATGTGTTAGGAGAATCAGCTAGATGTTTAGTGTTTCCCCAGGGTCTTACTAATAGTCTCCAGGGAACACACAGGGAAAGAGACTGGGTGCCTATGGTGGACAGTCAACAAGGCTAATGGTCTCTCTTCAGCAAGAAAGCAGATTTTGGCTAAACACTAGGAGACACCTAATGGTCAGAGCTTTTTGACAGTGGCCTCAGGAAGTGTTGGGCTCCTCTTCACTGGAAGTATTTAGGCAGAGGGACGATGTAGTTGCATTCTGAATGGCAGGTACTGCATTGAATGTGGGGCTTGAAGATCCCGTTCAGCTCTAAAATTCTAATATTCTACCTATTCATGATCACCCTGCCTGTGTCCATGCTATCCCCTAATACTCATTCAGTCATCCCAAGGTCACCACTGCCATGGTGGCAGCTCGTTTGCACTCAGAAGGTCAGTGTGATGGACCCTTTGGCTAGCTTTCTCTGCAGACAGTACCTCAAACTGCATTGCAATTCACCATGCTATTACCATCTCTGGAGCAGGTGCAGATTGTTGTGCTTTTACATGCGTTTTCCACCTGATCCATCCCCCGCCCCTGCCCCTCGCATCATTAAGTGTGAATAATATTCACTTGTATTGTACTTCACAGCCAGCCATTCGTTGTGTAATAAATCGTCTGGGATGAATGCCTTCCTTGTCATAGTAAATGGAGTGAAAAGGAACACAATAGTTTCTCTCTCAACAGTCATTTCTTTTTGATTGCTCAGCTTAGGTCATCTCTGTAAAGATTTCCTGATGACAAAACATTCTTTCCTTCCAACATTAGCCAAACAGATGAATGAACCTCCACTGTTTTCTCTTGTGAATCTGAAGGTGTCTCTTCCATGTCTACAACAGCCACAGTTCTTTCTAAGCATGTGAGGAGACAATTTTCATCCTCAACTACATAATCATAATCACAATCATAATCATAATTTATTTGTACCCCACCCATCTGGCTGGGTTTCCCCAGCCACTCTGGGCGGCTTCCACAAAGACAAAAAATAAACTAAGATGTCACACATTAAAAACTTCCCTGAACAGGGCTGCCTTAAGATGTCTTCTGAATGTTAGGTAGTTGTTTATCTCTTTGACATCTGATGGGAGGGCGTTCCACAGGATGGGCACTACTACTGAGAAGGCCCTCTGCCTGGTTCCCTGTAGCTTTGCTTCTCGCAATGAGGGAACCGCCAGAAGGCCCTCAATGCTGGATCTCAGCGTCCAGGCAGAACGATGGGGGTGGAGACGCTCCTTCAGGTATACTGGAGTGCAGGTATATACAAGAAGTGCATGCCTGATTGTATAACACATCAGCAGTAACAAAGCAGTGGGAAGGGCCTTTTCAGTGGTGTGCTAATGTGTTACACAATCAAACATTCCTGCCATTGCTGGGGCAATAGGCAAAGGACAGGGTTGTGGGTCCTGCTGTTTGCTTGTGGATTTCCCATAGGCATTGGGCTGGGCACTGTGAGAAGAAGATGCTGGACTAGATGACCAGGCCTGATCCAGCAGGCACTTCCTAAGTTCTTACACTGGACCACAACTCCTACTATTCCTGACCATTTGCCAAGCTGCCTGAGGCTGATGTATGACTTCCTATAAGAAGAGCCCTGTTGGATCAGACCAATGGCCCATCTACTCCAGCAGTGGCCAACCAGAAGGCCAGAAGCAGGACAAAAACAACTGGAGGGCCTCAGGTTCCCCATCCCTGGCAGAGAGCAAAATGTCAGTATCATAATGCACCTGTGTCAATGGTCTCAAGCCAAAATGAGTCAGACCAGAAGAGAGCACTTCAGATAGGGTTACCATATGTCCTCTTTTTCCAGGACATGTCTTCTTTTTCAGGCGTAAAGTTGTCATCTTGAAAGTTGTATAATTTCAGAGAATATCCATGTGAACAGCATGCCTGCAATATTCCTCCAGAACAGCTAAACTCAGTCAATTAAAGAGATTACATGAAATACAATGACAAGTTATGTCAGCGAAGAATACAAGAAACCTACAAGACCAGTTATAATGAACATCCCAGTTTAGAACTGCTGAGCAAGTTGTGTATGGTGTGTAGAGAAATGCAGTCTGCAAGGCCTTTTTATTAAAGACAACTACATGTTCAATAGCCAAGTTTGACTAGAAAATCTTTTTGGGGACTGTTAGATCTTAATTTGTGGGACTTTATATTTTAAGTATGCAATTATTTATAAATATTATCTGCCCTGGACCCTCAGCAACACAGGAGTTTTTTTTAAAAAAACCACACACACAAACAAACCATAAAGATAAGTCAATTGCCAAATACGCACATGCTTTGCAATTTCGACACCTGAAAAGACCTCTCTCATCCTGTCAGTGCAAGGATTTTTGCTTGCACAACAGTAGTCCCCACCTCTAATGGAAGTCAATCTTCAATGGGACTGCAGTGCTCATAGATAGGGTTTTATCAGTGTTCTATCAGAAGTAATCCTGATGAGAATCCCTACACACCTGCTGTAAGCTTTGGTGCCAAAGGGATCCCCCACCCACCCCACCCTAAGGCTAATAGAAGTGTGGGAAGAGGAATCCTGTTTTATCACATTTGTTTCCCTTGTCTGCTGGCTTGATGCCATTTTATTCCAGCTTCTTTCTCCAAACAGGGTTTATGAAATGAACCCAATGGCATTGCACAGCCAAATGTCACTGATAGCAAACAATGCCCATTCCTTATGAAGGCAATGGTTCTTGGATTAAATTGGTCAATACCAGCCAATTAGAAAACAATTAGACTGTGTGATGACACTGCAGCATAAGACAGCCAATCAAATTACTTACATCACTGAGGGCAAACAAAGTCTATTCAGAGGGATAATGAAACTTTATTTACTAGATTTCTAAAGGGATCCGCCCATGTCTTCTTGGATTCAATTCTTAGGAAGGGAGGAACTTTTTAAACATGCTTTAGAGGACATGATAAGTATTTCAAAAGTACTTGTAGCTCCCAAAGCTATAAGTGCTTCTCAAATGAAGGGTATGGACACACCTTTATTACCATATGATTTCCACATGAAAAAAGCAACAACATACTGGTGAGAATAAAGCTCACTTTAAGTGATGGGCTGGAAGGAACAACCTGAAGACATACATTACAGAGAGAGTGGGAAGGGGAAAATAGGATGGTTAACTAAGAACAAGCACAACAGTTTAACAGTGGCATCAGCAAGCTGGTGCTTGTTCAAGAGGCTGCATCCTATGGGAAAGGGCCGTGGCAAAGAATCTGCTTTGCAAGCAAAAAGTACCAGGTTCAATACCCGGCATCTCCAGGTGGGGCCAGGAAACATTCCATCTCTGAAACCCTGGAGAACCACGGCTGGTCATTGTTAGTAATAGTGCTAAACTAGAAGGTCCAGCTTAGTATA
The DNA here is from genome assembly GCF_964270895.1 of Podarcis filfolensis. Classification (NCBI taxonomy): domain Eukaryota; kingdom Metazoa; phylum Chordata; class Lepidosauria; order Squamata; family Lacertidae; genus Podarcis; species Podarcis filfolensis. Next base: position 66,427,755 of record NC_139609.1, read on the forward strand.
AGGCAGCTTTCTGAGTTCCTATGAAAATAGGATGAAGGTGCTGGATATTAGGGCTGTACAACCAATCCAACAAAATCCTAACTCTCTAACTGAACTGGGGCTCTTCTGGATTGGGTCAAGGCAGCCTTGAACTGGGCCATGTCCACCCAGAGTGATCTGGAGCTATTAAAATGAGGAACAGGGCATACCATGCCGTCAAGGAGAGAGAGAGAGAGAGAGTTGCCTGCATCATCTCTTTCTCCCCACTGCCCTTGCCCCCTTATGTCATACTTTAAAAGATGCTGATTTTAATTTATTACCTCCTCCTTCACCCTAAGGCCCCTGGTAGGTCACATCATATAAGAACAGAACACTAAAAGCTGTTGAAAAGAAATTATAATCAGAGGAATAGGGTGGATCCTGAAAACGTATAAGAAGTTCTCTGTTCTGGGATGTAGGATCTGAACTAACAGGTTCAAATTACAAGAAAGTGGATTTCAACTCAACAATAGTAAGCGCTTGCTGTATCAGGTGTTTGAACAGACTGCTTTGGAAGGAGGCACGTTCTCTTTCATTAAAGCTTTGCAAGCAAAGGCTGGAGAGCCACTTATCAAGGATGCTGTAGTAGTGGGTTTTATGCATCAGCAGCGGATTGGGCTAGATGCCCTTTAAAATCACTTACAGCCCTAAGATTATATGAATAAAGCATTTGTTGTTATCATACAACAGTGTCCAGTACAGCTTCATTATTTTTATGTAAAAGCAATTCGTAATAATTTATAAATCTCTAAGTGGCATACAATCCAAAAAACAAAACAAAAAACATACATACATAGAACAATACTGTTGTTGTTGACGATTAACTTGTACAGTGGTACCTTGGTTCCCAAACGGCTTAGTTGTCGAACAAATCGGCTCCTAAACACTTCAAACCTGAAAGTAAGTGTTCTGCTTTGAGAATGTTTTTCAGAAGCCAAATGTCCGACGTGGCTTCTGCTTCAGTGCAGGAAGCTCCTGCAGCCAATTGGAAGCCGCACCTTGGTTTTTGAATGGTTTCGGGAGTGGAACGGACTCCCGGAATGGATTAAATTTGAGAACCAAAGTACCACTGTACTTCAAGTAGACCCACTGAAATTAATGGCCACTTATTTCAACGGTCTCCTCTGAGTAAAAATTGGTTGAATGGAACCCAATATATGCTGAATAACTATATTTCATTATGGTAAAGGTAAAGGGACCCCTGACCATTAGGTCCAGTTGTGACCAACTCTGGGGTTGCGGCACTCGAGGGAGCCGGCATACAGCTTCCAGGTCATGTGGCCAGCATGACTAAGCTGCTTCTGGCGAACCAGAGCAGCACACAGAAATGCCGTTTACCTTCCCGCTGGAGCGGTACCTATTTATCTACTTGCACTTTGGTGTGCTTTTGAACTCCTAGGTTGGCAGGAGCAGGGACCGAACAATGGGAGCTCACCCTATCGTGGGGATTTGAACAGCCAACCTTCTGATTGGCAAGTCCTAGGCTCTGTGGTTTAGACCACAGCGCCACCCGGTAGTGATTCATTAATCCATTTCTTGACACATTTGTGAAAAAAATGAGTATGCACCCCTCACCCCTTGGAAACTACCCAGTCAAATGTAGCTTGTAATCTGTAAGGAGTTTGACCTGTGCAAAGAAATAGAGCAGAATGGCTTGGCTCACCCTGTGCCCCACACGCTGCTGCTACCTGTCAGTTTGCCCCATAGACTTTGGTTAAGAAATATATCTGTTTACATGCTTCATTGCAAGGCAATAAATTACATATAAAATAGCAAAACATCACATCACATAAAACATAGCATCACATAACATTTGGAACCATATAAATAGCAAAAATACAGAAGTGTATAAAACTGAATAATCAGCCTGAGAAAACAAATCAGCACGAATGTCCGCTGTGCTTGTCTTCTGACAGTTCTCTTTCTGATGCATCTGACTCTTGCCACAACAAACACAGAACTCTGTGGGTGACATACTTACTTGAGTCTCCCACTAGATAACAAATTTTGTTCAGGTCATTCCCAAGGCCAGTGGAATCTGAAAAGTGAGCCAATTTGTTATTTACTTCCTTTTTGTTGAATGCCTAAATATCCCACTGCTACAGATAACTGAGGCTGTTACATTTTAGAAGGGGGAAAAGAGGCATTAATCCTATAACATGCAGTGCTGCTAAAGGACAAAAATCACTTCCTTTGTCTTCACTTCCTTTGTTCAAAGTAGATGAGATCTTTGGATCGGATGCTGCAATGCATCTGCCTCGAGCAACTGGGGGACGATACTGTTCTCCTGCACAAAGTGGCCATTTGTCCTTGTTTTATTTCCTAAACTAAGTGGCAAGAATGACACCTCCCCTCTGATGGTACCATACAATGAAGCTCAAGTGGCTGAGGGGCAAATTCAGAAGAGGCAAAATTAGAGCTGTATTGGGGACAGGAATATGCTTTCTATAAATAAAGGGTGCGGGATGCACATTCCTCTGAAAAGATCATCACTATGCTGTGTTTCGAAAACGAGAGGTGACAGGGTGTTAGCCTGTTGAAAAGTCATTGCCTTTGCCCCAGAAACCGTCGCTCCTAATATTTGTGTGGGCTGGTTTTGGTTAGTCAATGAGGAAGGTAAACAATATGCATGTGCCTGGAACACTATTTTTCAGCCATACATTCCAGGCTTCAGGCCTGTGACTGATGATTGGTTTCAAGAATCCGCCCTGGTGAATGCCGATTCAAATTCAGCCCTGGTTCATTGCCAGGGCTAAATGGCCTAGCCCCAGGATGACTTAAGGTAGGGACAGACAAATCTGTCAATTCTCATTTGTTTTCAGTCGTAAGTTCAGTTTCCCCCTTTCACATCCGTTTTTAAAATATTCATTGCAGTTCACCTCATATACGCATTTCGTACACAATTTTGCTGAAAATACAAATTTGTGAGCAATTTCCCTCAAAAAATACAATGCAATGTAATGCATTTTTGTTCTTATTCTTTTCACCAAAATATAATTTTTGATGCATAATCTGATGCACGGAATTTGAAAAAGCACAAGTTTTGAAGGATCTCTCTGCGTTGGGGTTGGCAATGGGTCAGGAAGTGCAGATTTGGTAAGTTCAGGGCCGATGCTACCATTAGCCCAACTGATCTTTGAGGGGCACGGTTTTATACAGATTAGTTTTTGATCTATTTTATAATTTTCTGGTAATATTTTACTATTATTTTCTATTTTGATAGTGTTGCCATTATTTCACAAAGTGAAAATCCGGTCACAAAAGTTGTTGAGCTTTTTTTTTTAGTTTTGCCCACTTCCGACATGGGTTGCTATATATATTTATAAATGAAATAAATAGAACATAGAGTTTGTTTCAGGTTAGGTGATACTCACACACACACACAAACATAAAAAGCGAAAATGACATTAATTTTAAAGGCAAAAAAAAAAGTGTGCAAAAAGTCCTGGATGTAAACCCACATGCCCTTTTTGTGCCCTGCAATGTACACTCTTTAAACTTGGTAGTTAATGATGCCACTAAGTGTCGTCTGGAAGCAACAATCCCCCCCCCTCCCCCGGTTTGGTTCAACAGATCTATAATTCTCTGCATAGACTCAACATTGGCAAATTTTAACTAGCCATGTATCAGACTTAGGCATAACTGCTAAGCCACTGAGCAAAACAAGATGGGATAGTCAGATTGATGCTTTGAAACCACTGAGATATCACCTTGGTACTATATACTATACCTTAATAGAGATATTTGATGATACAAGCCTAAAAGGTTTATCTGGAAACACTTCTTGAATTGAAGCTAAGACCCTTGCTGGTACAATTTGTAAGTTCAGGTTTGCAGCATCCCTTGTTACAGCATCCTTTTTTAAGTCAATCTTACAAGCAAGCTACTACAAAATAAGGAAGCTAATTTAAATTTAGCCACCAGCCAATTGCAAGTGACCAATAATTACCTTGCGGGCTGCAGGTGTGATGAGGATTTGCAACACGTTTTGATAGATGCTACTGAGATTGCAAAGGACATAGAAATATTACCGAACTTTGACACAGAACAAGTTTGAAAAAGGAAAAAGAACAGCAGTTTGAACTATGAAGACCAAGAAGAGGCACCCCAGGATCCAAAGTAGAAATTCAAAGTAGGTTTCTTCTATACTCTTCTGTTGAAGAGAGATCCCAACAGCTGCAGCAATATAATTCCCTATTTGGCTTCCTGTATATCATATGTACCGTACCATAAAGGTCTTCCAGAATTCATCCTTTGTTAGGAAGCCCCTTCATCCAAATGGCTCCCCACATAGAACTCCTACATGGTTGCATTTCAACTGTGACAACCAAACATCTATGTGTATGCATGAACTGGGCAGAGATATCCCAGATACCACTGTATTCACACCACAAGTTAAGCTGACCTTGGAATCTATTCCTAAAACAGTTTTCTGGTGCAGCAGCTCATGCTGCTAGATTGTAAACTGATTTGCAAAAACAGTGTAAACACATTAAAAGTATTGGAAAGTACGAGGTTAGTGAAAAGCTAGGGGCTTGTAACTGAAACAAGTCACTAGATAGAACAAGTTCGGGCATTTCTCAGTTTATTAGCACTGATAAAATGAAACCTAGCAATTACAAAGCCTATTGCTAAGGAAGGCTTCTTTGATGAGTTTTCTTTAAACCTGGCCCAAACATTTACTACAACTGCAAGTTAGAGGGGGAAATGGAAGATTGGCATCTATAAACAGCTGAAACGTTCATGGACACAGTGAATCCTTCCAAAATGGGAGCTGCTGTTTAATGTCTTGTGTGTTTCTTTATAACTGAAGCCCTGCCAATAATTCCTCACCATATCTCAGTATTTTAAAAACATTTTAAAAGAGACACTGGTCTTTCACTTGTGAAAAATGTCTCATGCATTATCAGAGTCTTAATATAAAATCGACTGAAAAATAATGTCTAAAGCCATAAATCAACCCTAGTTCTAGGACTTGTGGCTGGTTCTTTTATTTAAGGAACTCTTAAGACAGAAGCCATCTGCCTGGTGCTTAAACTCCCTCCACATTCGCATATGTAGCCAGGCAAAGTTTTCTCCTCACTTTCAACCATTCAATGAAGATCTATGGGATCTTATTCTGCAAAACTTTAAAAACGATTTTTGTTATTCTTATGTTTATTGTGTTTATATCCTGCCTTTCCTCCAAGAAGCTTGAGGTAGCATTTACATTCACAACACCAGAGACAGATTCAGGAGCACATACAGCTTACGGTCATGGACTTGAGGGACCAAGTGAGGGAGAACAGTTTCTGCAATTGTTGTTTCTATTCTTCCTCTTCCTGTCACCCAGCAGCCATTGTTGTCTCAACTTTGCCTGGAATGGGTTCAGCTTCAGTTGGCTCACCATGTCCAATCTCCAGTCATGGTGAGAAACTGGATTGGTTCGTACAACATGGTGAGACAAACGATACCTTACTGGAACCACAAGAACATGCAGATACCCAAAGAGGAGTCCACAGCTGCTCTGCTCCTCTCCAGTCTTTTTGTATTGAACTAAGCCAAGGTTTAGCTTAGCATGTCATCTGAACCTGGACTCTCTCCTCACTAACCAGCTGTAGCCAAAGTTTGCATGATCCTAATAAGCTATTGGTTGGCTTAGTGTGCTGTGTGAACTAGTGAGTAAGCATCAGTACCTCAGGGTCTGAGGTAAATGAGAGGTACAGGGAGATACATTTTTTTCCTTCCTATTTTTTCTTTTGCTTAGCATGGCAACTGATGGAGCAGGACATATTTTTGCTGTGTCTTATATAGACTGGTATATATGAGTATTAATCTATTATGTTTTATTCATTATGCTATGTTATGGGACTCTCACAGTGTCAACTAATCCACCATTACTGGGAAGTAGGCCCCACTGAATCCTGTCAGATTCACTTGCATGAGTAACCATGCATATGTTTGCACTATTGGACACTTCCTAGGCTCCTGTGTTATAGCAGATCGTAGTGAAACTTCCCCTTTGTGCTTCATTCTCTAAGTATTTATGTGCATGCTGTTTTCCCTTTTCACAAAACCAAAACAAAATCCCAACCCTGGGAGAATTCAAGAGTTCATTTGGACTCGGCCAACGGCCGTTTGGAAGGTAGCCATGGAACCCACTTGACAGTGCGCAGCGAAGCATTTCCCGTGTTCCTTCCCTTGAGAATTTCTGCGCTGATATTTATCAAAATACAGTTTTTCGACCATTTCTTTTTTAGAAATAACTGACACTTTTAAACGTTTTGCATAGTATATCATCAACAATCTCTCCCATTTTGTTGTTAGAAAGCAAGACCGTGGCTGGGAGTGGACCTCTGCCCATCCCAAGGGGCTTTCTCAACAAATTCTCATGGCATGTTGGAAATAACTTCTTGATAGTAAAATTCCCTTCTTTCATAAACATCATGAAAAATGAAAGGATCAAGCACGATTTTTTTCTTTCTTTATGAAACAGTGTATAATTTGAGAATCTAAGCCTCCTCTTAACCCATTCATATCCCCACTCCAGCCAGTCCTTGGGATTCTGGCTTCCCAGGAAATAAGGTTCCAGTGATGATCTCAACCTGTAAAACATAGTTTGGGGAAAATGTTTTACCGGCACACATCAAAACAATATTAGATCATTACAGAATAGTTAAAAGGTGCAGGCTGTTCCACTTCAGAAGCATTTTCATTACAAGGGTAGGGGAGGAATTTTGTTTGTGTTTTAATGTGAACCTACCTAATCAGCCAATGGGACCTATGGGACGCGGGTGGCGCTGTGGGTTAAACCACAGAGCCTAGGACTTGCTGATCAGAAGGTCGGCAGTTTGAATCCCCGCGATGGGGTGAGCTCCCGTTGCTCGGTCCCTGCTCCTGCCCACCTAGCAGTTCGAAAGCACGTCAAAGTGCAAGTAGATAAATAGGTACCGCTCCAGCGGGAAGGTAAACGGCGTTTCTGTGCGCTGCTCTGGTTCGCCAGAAGCGGCTTAGTCATGCTGGCCACATGACCCGGAAGCTGTACGCCGGCTCCCTCGGCCAATAAAGTGAGATGAGCGCCACAACCTCAGAGTCGGCCACGACTGGACCTAATGGTCAGGGGTCCCTTTACCCTTACCTAATCAACACTTCTCAGTGAACTGCCCTAGCACAAGAGACAAAACACAGCTATCCTTTGAAATTCATACCTCTGGATTTTGTGAAGCAGTTCTCCCTCTAAAAATGCATGCAACCATGCATATATTAAGGGAACGTGTGCATAAAATGCATACGTATTAGTGAAAATAACATACAAAAATATGTTAGGCAAAATTGCATACAAAAAGGTGTACTTTAGGAGAAACGTGTAGTAGAATGCTGATGAATTTTCATGAAGGTTCTCTAAAAAGAAAATTCACAAACTGATACAAAAAAGTGGTGAACTGAAATTAATGCTGGAAAAAAGAAACTGAGATAAGCTGAAATATACAGATTTGTCCTGCACATAGAAAACAAGCATTTCATGGAGAAAGCTGGGCAAAAACTCACCTTTCAAGATTTAGTTTCCATGTGGAAGGGATTTTGGGGCACAGAAGTGGGTATGGACTGTGTTCTCAGACAGAAGTTTTTCTCAGCTTTATTCCAAGAGATCATTTAACAGGCGATAAGAAGGGTCAGGCCTCAGACCTCATACATATAAAACATAACAGTAAGTGCTTCCTGGTTAGTGCAGAGCAAATGTCATGTTATCAGGCCACTGTTGTCTTTAACCAGTTCTAAGATAAAGCAGTTTACATCCCATCAGTGGGGTTATAGTTCTGTCTGAAGCCATGATCAGCAGCCCATGTTATGAAGCTCTTTGTAGGTCCGTCCCATTTCACTCCGAGAGAATCAAGAAACCAATAGTCTTACTATTTCTAAAAGTCTTGCAACAACTGTTTTCATGGCACTCTTATAAGAACTGACATGCTGGATTAGACCAGCATGGACCTTGTAGTCCTGTTAATCACACTCCTTTAAAATGGTGATTTATATAATCTTGCTGTTTAAAATGGCCGGTGTTTGGGATTATATGTGGTATCAAAATGCAGTCTTTACCCTATTTGCAAAGAGGTGGCCAGGGAATTGTGGAAAGCACAGAAGTCAGTTGAAATAAATCTTATCCACTTTACAGTAATATCGCTGGCATATTAACTACTATTACTACTCTTCCCTGTGGGCTCTTTTCCTGTTGGAAAATTTATTGCAAAAAACCAAAACCAAAACCTTTTCCTGTTCAGAGTCTGACATCTAATTGCAAGGTGTTGACAGATAACGTGACTTAATCCGCTATTGGTCTGGCACATAAGTGATCATGTTCCTCTATATCTACTGAGCTTAGTTTGAGCATAGGTTTCACTCTATCTCACTAAAAGATCACACCTCTGCAATAACTGCTTTGATTTTATTCAGCTCTTCTAAAATGCATAATATTGAAAAATCGCCAAGCAGTGTACAAAAACACACAAAGCAACACAATAAAATCAGAGGTACAAACATAAAGAAATCTAAAACAGAAACTCTGCAATAACAGGGTCCAATCTGTGGGTCAGAGAAAGCCTACACAAAAATAATTCCTTTACAAGATGCTTGAAGCATGTATGGCTGAGAGAAGGTCATTTCTAGAGTGCATGGGCAATGGCAGAAAATGCCTGTTAATGGGTCACCATTGGGTGCAATTCCAGAAACTGTACGTATTTTATATGCCAATTTAATGGTTTTGTTTTCTATATTTTAATTGTCATCTTTTGTTATAATTGTTCTCTCTGTTTTATATGCATTATAAAACAAAATCAAAAAGCCTCAACAACAAAATAAAACAAAACATAGCAAGAAAAATGCATAAAATTTCATTCCAAACAAAATATCAGAAGTTTGTTAAGAAATATTCTTACAAGCCACATTCTTCTCTCTAAAGAAAGGTCTTATCATAAGAGGCATTGGAGAGGAAGTGAGGCTGTCTCCCTGGTCTCCAACAAATGTGCCTATTTTATAGTTTTGTTTTCTATGTTTTAATTGTCACCTTTTGTTATAATGCACTGCAGACATTGATGAGGCACATAAGAGAGCCTCCACTGAGCATCTTAATAAATGGGCAGATTCAAATGGGAGAAGCTGGCCCATCAGGTGTCCCAGGTCCCAAATTGGCTTTAACCAGGACTTTGAATTGGGCCCGGAAGCAAACTGAAGTTTTTTTTCTGATTGACATGTTTCCACTGTCCAGCTCTCATTGATTACCTGGACCTGACGAAGGGTCCATATTGCCCACTTTGCTCAGTTCCTAGAGCAGCAGCAACAATAAATAAATAAGTAAAATAAAGGTGTGTATTCATTTTGTGATAAATTTAAAAATGTAATGAACGTGGCCCGTTATTATTTAAGAAACAAATGCTAGAATTCTGAAATGACTCCAAATGCCACATATTAATTCACTGCTCATTCAGAACAGCATTCAAAAACATTTTAGCTTTCATTTCTCCCTTGTAGCCAAAAGGGGTCAAATGGAGGTTATGGGAGGTGGGGAGAAAGGGGAAAGAGAAATTGGCACAGTAAACTGTCTGATCTATTTTACTGAAAGGACCTAACATTATACTAGGTCCCATTTTCACACAAAACTGGCCACAGTGGCAAGGGAAATGTCTTGCAGAAGTCTATAGAAGAAGGAGGCAAAGACTTGGATTTTGCCTCTGAGAGTTCTTTCTCCTAAGAAACTATTTTCAACTTCTTTGGCTGATCTGTCCTCTGTGAAAAACAGTCTTCACTCTGTCACCTCACCGTTTAAGCCTTTTCAAGACATTTCACACTGCTTTTTCCACCTGCCTTTCCTATTATCTAATGCTTCCTTACTTGCGGTTTGTTGTGGGGCCTGTGGGGCAACAGTAGCAATAACAGCAATAGTGACATCCTTTTTGAAACCATCTCATTGCATTCCCAGTCTCAGTGTCACACTCCCAGTGGCTATAGCTAAGGTGTAATAAACAAACTCAAGCAGACAACGTTTGGGGTTAGAAATGGCCACAACTTTATTGTTTCCAGATGTACTGTAGGTGGATTTTGGCTCAGGCATTGAGTGTGTATCTGTTTTAGCTTCCTGCTGGAGGGCTGAAACTTTTTACAGAGGGCCCATCTGCCCCATGCTTGGCTTCTGGACAGTGGCTTCCACCTAGACCCCTCTAACTGGGTACCCTGCTTATGCTGCTGGTCCAGGTCCTGGTGATGCACCAATTAACCCAAAATCTTGATGATGAGGATTCCACCCAATGCCTTAACTGCCAAAAGTTGTGATGTTTTGCTATGGGGAAGGCGAAACCTCCAGACTGGCCAATCTGTCTGCAGGCAAATTCCTTTAAGGCTCTGAATACAGCAACCACTGGCAACCATAGCAAGGTCAGATCATATAAGGAAGCAAAACATGGTTAAGCAAGGAACCTAGGAAGCAAACATGGTTAAACAAGCAACCTAAGGAAGAAAATGGTTAAAACTCACAATGATACAAGTAACCTAGAATGCAAAGACAAGGTTAAACAAAACAAATTACAAGAGCATGAAATGGAAGAAGGGAGGGTCTGCTCATTGGCTGATTGCACTGAAGGTGCACCAGGCAGTAGGCTTTTAAGCATTGCTGTTGGACCGGAGTGGAAGTATTCAATCCACAATCTGCAATCCACAATTCAATCCACAATCCACAATGAGGCTCTGCCCCCTAGAGGGCCCCTGACTGGCCAGTTCGAATTAGTGTTTATGGCAGGGAATTCAACCCTGCAATGTGGCCAGCCAGCCAGAGTCTCAATGGCTGGCTGTGTCCATGTATCTTGGCTGCTGGGGATTGTGGCCATCCTGTGAGGGGCTGTAACTGCCACTCACCTGGAATAAAGTAAGCAGCCATTTTGCTTCAGTTGCTTCATGGGCATTTGCTTGCTTGCTTGCTTGGAGCATTTGTACCCTGCTCTTCAGCCAAAAGGGTTCTCAGAATGGCTTACATATATGAACAAAACAAGACAATCCCTACCTGCAGGCTTACAAACTAAAACAACAAAACAAAACACACAAGGGGGAAGAGAGAAAAGAGGATTGCTTTCTTTGATAAGCAAATCTTTGTTTGCATTGATTTCACAGTGAATGTTGAACTTTGACGTTTTTTAAAATGGAATTGGATGAAATTTGCAGCGATGCCAAATTATAGACAAGTAGGTGCAAGTGTTATCAGGGATGCTAAATTTCAGGCAAACGTGCCTGGGGAATACATGTTAGGACATATAAGTATCTCAGACATTATTCCGCCTATGAGTTACAGCACTGACTCCCCCTTCATTTTATCCCTTCATCAGCTCACCTCCCTCCTTTCATTTTCCAGTTCCTCTGCTGCCAACCACTTTGGTTCCCTCTTGCTGAACCACTCCTGCTGAGTTTCAGATCCAAATTGGACCTGAAATTATTGCCCAACCCTCATTTGTATTGTATGCTTAGTCTGATATCTCTGGGACTGTGTGCCATTTAAGATTTTCCCTTATCCTATCTGCCTAACATTTGGCAAGTGCTTCCTTCGAGAGAGTGGTAGAGTGCCTGGAAAAATCACGCCAGTTGCTCAGAAGACAAAAATTAAAGGCAGCAGAACGGCTGGGTATCCTAATGAAAACAATGGGAAACAAAAATGAAACGGGATAACAAAAACAAATGAAATATTAATTGACTGAGGTTTTAATGAATAAATTTTTAACAACAAAAAGAACGTGTGTTTTTCTTGAACACATTAAACATCAAGCTATCTGAAGAAGTGTGCATGCACACGAAAGCTCATACTAATAGCAAACTTAGTTGGTCTCTAAGGTGCTACTGGAAGTTTGATCAAACTATTGGTGACTACTAGTCATGATCACCTTTAGCATTAGAAGCAATATGACTCACAATATCAGTTGCTGAGTATTGCAAGTGAGAAGAGTGATGTTGCACTCCTTCCGCTCCTGCATGTGGGCTTCCATAGGTATCTGGGTGGCCATTGGGAAAACACTATGCTGGACTAGATAGTATTTGGAATGATCCAGCATAGCTCTTATGTTTTCAAGAAGAAGAAGAAATCAGCTTCAGTGGAGTTGATTCACATGAGCGTTCTGTACGCTACCATCAGTCTTTTTGTAAGTACTGTCTCTTCTGAGAACAGTAAAGTGTGTCTTAAAGATCAGGATGTTTTGACCAACTGTGCTGAAATCTGTGCTCATAGCCAAAAATGAATTCAAGCCTGACAAGACTGTTGGCCTTTCTAACCTGTGCAATGATAAATCTCATTCTCTATCATTAATTATCACTAGGGAAGATATAGTAAAGGAACACTAAATTTCACAATTAGAGCATTTGGAGTATTCAAATGGGGAGAGTTTCCATGTTGCGTTTCCATGACTAAGGTTCTTTGTTTCCAAGTTGACTATGTCACATGTTGTCTCACTACCAGTATTTATTCTGGCCATTTTAAGAGATTTTAGATAATTCCATGTCCCATGAATCAAAATGTTACCCAACTCCCTTTTAATGATTACTCACAGTATTGGACAGCGAAGAAGGCCTAGCTCATGTGGCGCTGGCTAGATCACCTCTGCTAATGATTTGCATGTATATGGTTTTAGGGTCCATCTCTGGTATTGACCGTTTGCTGGATCTTATGGAGTAAAGGTGGGGTTCAAGCTCAGAGACAGAAGAGAATGAGACAGCTGAGTTTGGGGCTGATGTACCATTGGGCTGGTCAGCTAGACTGATCTCCTGATACCAAGCCTGTGGCTAGTGGTCAGGAGCTTGCAGAACCCAAATCAAAACCTTAGTAGATGCCTTCTCCCAAGGTCTATTGGCCTGAGAATTCACTCCACTACATTTGCCCAGCAGGGCAGAGAATATGTCAGGTGGGAGGCCACAGGAAACACTCACCTTCAGGCCATGAGGTGGCTTTTTAAAGATTCACACTCTTCAGATTGAAAATGAAGCTTGGGTGGGGAAGAATGGATGAAGGGCACTCACAATACCTCAGTTCACCTCAAGCCTTCACTTGGAGCTTTCCATGGTGCTGCCCTATTTTGCGGGTTCCAGCTATAGATGGATCATTACACTCCTGAGACCTTGAAGAGCTGTTGCCATTCGGAGTAGACTGTATTGGGCAAGATGGACTCCATATGAGGAATGGTCAGGTGGATACCTCAAATTTACCATGCTTCTATTTCTAGAACATAGAGGTCATACTGCAGATACAGTGGTGAACCTTGACTCCCAGTTTTAGCTTTATGTGGATATTTAGTCCTAGCTTTTGGAAGACAATAAGGAATGCCAGCTTTAGATTTGTCAGATTCCAGCCATTATGGGTCACAGAGTGGCATAAATCCAGGCATGACAATTCTGAACGGCAAGTGGTTGGGATGTCGCTGTTGGGAATGGGTGGCCCATCACTGCGTACAGCAGCAGATACTGACATTGGAACTATCTCTTGTTTAGAGGGCAGGAGCCATGCTTTCAGCTACATGGAGCAGAGATGCTACAGACAGTTGCGCCTGCCACCTTCAACTCCAAGAGTGTCTCTCAGGGTTGAAACGCCCCCTAGAGGCAGAGCACTTTGAGAAATGAAGGTAGTGGGTGTGGCTGTTTGGAATCCCATCGCTCCCCAACAGCATCCATTGTGTAAAAGTAAAGAAAAGGTCACATGTCCTTCATTAATCATCTTTGTCATATCCAGTGGCACCAACCTTCCCTAAAACATCTGCTGAACATTTCCTCAGTGTTGTAGCTTTTCTGTGAATTTTTTCATGATTGTAGATTAGATCTACAGCAGTTTCAAAATGTTGTTCCAATAAGACATAGAAAGCTGCCATACCCTAGTCCAGATTATACTGTGTCCCTCTAGTTCAGTGTTCTTCCACTGTGCACTACCCATCTATCCACCTCCCCACAAACACATACACATTCAGGGTAAAGGGAATAAAAATCATACTTGCCATTAAGTATTACTGAAGCAAATGCCAATAGTAACGTCACAAACTTACTATAGTTTATAGTAGAGCTATTTTTGCAAAGCAGTTTTAGGGCAGCTATATAACACACTTTGAACTGTAGACAAATCAAAGGGCCTAAAGAACATTTCTACATGAACTTAGGAACTTTTTATTATTATAACATCTCATACATTGTTTTATTGCATTTATTCCTTTAGTTGTTTCTTTTTGCATGGAGCACAGCCTAATTTGAACACAGAGATGCAAGCTGCAATGGAATAAGACTCCATTCGAAATGGGATTTTGAATTCAATATCTGTACATGACATTAAATGCTCCCAGGGGACTTGGGCACACTTTGGCAAGACATCAAAGAAATCTTGCTCTGACTTCCACAAATGCAAGTAGGATTTCCCCTGTATGTATATGACTGTAAGTAGTTCCAAATTTATGGGGTCTGACTTGTGGTAGATTCACTGAACAACACAATCCTTTATTTACCATTTCAACTGTAATCATTTAATAAACTTAATGGCTTCCTGTTCCAATAAATATTAGAATAATTGTTTTCTCTCATCCGTACCTGCATGCTAAAGGAGAATGCTAGAAAAAAATGTCCATATTATAAAATAAGCCAAACACAATAAGCTTGAATTTCAGAGATTAGATCTGCCTCGAATGGTCCAAATAGACATTATCAATAGAACTAAGATTATCTGGAAATTAAATTATATGTAAGAAACATTGACAGATAACTGAGAATGTAATCTGATTAATCTTCTGAACAAATAATAATTGAAGGCTCACAAACTATAACCAAGGACATATTTGCACATTCATCCTGATCCATATGGTGTTATAAGCTTGCCAAATCATCATACAGAATCAAATGATAGAACTATTCTTACTGGTGCTATTACATTATTGTGTCATTTTCTTTATTTTGTCATTTATTTAAATATGGCTTAAATATGGTCTGCCCAGGCTCAAATCCTGGGTGTCCATCCAGATAACCAGGTGGTCTTGGACAAATTACTGACTCTTGGTGTGTAGTCTCATTGAATAGAGGGAAGGAGAAGAATATATAGGCTAAGCCTTGGGGTAGGGTAGGATATAAAAGACACCCAAAGAAAGGGAATGTGGTTATAGCTTGCTGGTGGTGTAGCACACAGTACTTCCCGTTTAGAAGTTCCAATGCCAATATTTGCTTAACAGATCTCTGGTATCTGGAATAGGGAAGGCATCTACAGAGACCTTGAAGAGTTGCTGTCAATCAAAACATTTGGGTGAAGTATGTTGATGAAGGAATACATATATATATATAAACACACACACACACACACACACACACACACACACACACACACAGCAAGGGGGTGAATAGATGGGAAGAAACTAGCTAATCCACAAATGAACTGTAGGTTGACAGTATAATCCACTTTATGAAATGGTATGCCAACAGAAAGCAAACTTTGACAAATCTTAAAGCAACAAGCTGCACGCTACATTTAGGGAATCAACCCATCTCATCTTCTTTAGCAACAGCAGCAATGGCGTGACTCTGTGAAAGTTTCATACAGGAACTAGCATCGTCTTTGGTGTTGAACAATGTAGCAGAAACAAATATTCCTCAGACAATCTATTGAGAATAAGACATGACACGTTAAGGCCAAAGAAAACTTTTCCACTTGCCATCTTATATTCAAGTTTGTTGTTGAAGACATTATAGTGAGAGATTCTTGGTTAAGCATAAAATGAATACATTTGGAACACGTGTGCAAGTAATGTCTCTGCTGTACCAAATGATCATTTGTGCTTAGTAACTGAATGGAGGATGTTCCTTAATGGCAGCTACATTTTCAGTGCATAAACTGTCATACTAGCCCAGCTGGTTTAAACGCATAGAAAAAGGATTTTGCTTTTTCTTATTAGATAAAGAAGCAAAACAATTGCACCTTGAACAGTCCCTTAAAGTTGGACTGCTGGATTGTCCTTGTTGCCCCACATATATGTACAAATTCTAAGCCAGTATCTTATTTCTCTAGGTTGCTGCAGATGAGGAATTAGATTTCATTTTCCTTGGAGGGGATAATGAATGATTCCCTATACAACTATTTCCCATGTGGTTTAACATTACAAGCGAACATAGACATTGTGGTGATTAGCTTCAACCACATGATTTCCGGAGCTTTGATATCCTTTAGTTTTCTGCATTTACCTATTTTGCAAATGTTAGGGTTATTCAGTCATCAAAATATTTCCTCAGTTATTCATGCTTTGTATCTTGAACATAATCCCTTCCCTGCCAAATATGTTCATGTCATAAAATCTTCCTAAGAAATGGCCTGACCTATGGAAGCAAAGGCTTTGAAAAAACTTAATATGGAGGCCAACTGGCCGAAGTATTGTGAAATTCTGGAAGAGGAAGGGGATAGGTTAAAATTGCAGACCTTTGAAAAATTAAAGAATAAAGTGCGAGACTGGCTCCATTACTACCAAATAATGGAGGCATATAATGTGGATAAAAATAGGTTTTCAAATGGAAAAATCAAAATTGGAAACAGAACTGTTAGACTCTAAAGTGAAGAATTTGTCAAAAATGTATAACTTGCTGTTGAAATGGAATACTCAGGATGAACTGGTGAAATCAGTGATGATTAAATGGGCACAAGATGTTGGACATAACATTATGATGGCTGACTGGGAACAGTTATGGACCACAGGTATGAAGTTTACGGCATGTAATGCCTTAAGAGAGAATATTATGAAAATGATATACAGGTGGTACATGACACCAGTCAAGCTTGCAAAAATATATCATTTGCCCGATAATAAGTGTTGGAAATGTAAAGAAACTGAAGGTACATTCTTTCACCTTTGGTGGACGTGCCCAAGGTTTAAGGCTTTCTGGGAGATGATTTATAATGAAATGAAAAAGGTATTTAAATATACCTTTCTGAAGAAACCAGAGGCCTTTCTCCTGGGCATTGTCGGCCAATTGGTGTCAAAGAAGGATAGAACTTTTTTTATGTACGCTACAACAGCAGCAAGAATACTTATTGCAAAGTACTGGAAAACACAAGATCTACCTACTCGGGAAGAATGGCAGATGAAGTTGATGGACTACATGGGATTGGCGGAAATGACCAGCAGAATCCGAGACCAGGGAGAAGAGTCGGTGGAAGAAGACTGGGAAAAATTTAAAGTATATTTACAGAAATACTGTAAAATTAATGAATGTTAGAAGGTTGTTGGAAAGAAGCTATTTGGCTTTAGTAGAAATGTCATTAAGAATCAAGTTAAAATAGATTGATTATGGGTAAGGTGTAAAATTTAAGGTTAAATTGTGTAAAGCTGAATTATGGAACTAAATTTGAGAAAGAGGGAAAGGACTTGCTGAAATAATTAATTGAACTGGAATACAAAGAGGGAGGAGTGAGGAAGTCAAGGAAATAAGCAGATGAAAGTTAAGGATATGAAAATATGGGTTTTTTTTCTTCTCTTTTTTAAATGTTTTTGACTTTTAAAATGTTTCTGTTTTCTTTTTTACTTTTTATTTTTTCACTGTAAATTTTTTCTTTTTCTTTTTCTTTTTTATTGTGTCCTTTATGCTTTCTTGTATTTGTTAAACTCTAATAAATATTTATAAAAAAAAGAAGAAATGGCCTGACCACACAGCTACCAGGGCTTATTTTTGTGATATGTAAAAGCTGTGAGGATTGAAGACAAAGAAAGAAGATGATCAGTTTGTAGAGAAATGAGGAATGCAGTCAATTGCTTTTGCAGAAAAGTCGCCTAATTAAAACTTCACATGCAAAATGTTATAGGACCCTGATTATGGCCAGTTGTTTTTAATTATACAGCAGCAACTCAGGTATATAATGGTAGCTTGGTGCATATCAACTTCCTGTCTGTGACATACTGACACTGTCACATACAGTGACATACAGGCACTGTCACATATTAGGAAGCGTGAGGTTTTCCATACTTGATTTAGAAATTTGTGAGCCGCTGACTGCAGGTAAGAAGCTGGCATGTGACATAGGAAATGTGTCCTTTCAAACTGCTTTACAGACCTTTAAGGAAAATGCAGGTACGAAACACTGTAGTCTTCTAATACTCTTACTCAGCACACTCAATGGTGTAACAGCTATTGTAATATTGTACCTTTGGTATACTTAGAATCATAGAATCATAGAGTTGGAAGAGACCACAAGGGCCATCGAGTCCAACCCCCTGCCAAGCAGGAAACACCATCAGAGTACTCCTGACATATGGTTGTCAAGCCTCTGCTTAAAGACCTCCAAAGAAGGAGACTCCACCACACTCCTTGGCAGCAAATTCCACTGTCGAACAGCTCTTACTGTCAGGAAGTTCTTCCTAATGTTTAGGTGGAATCTTCTTTCTTGTAGTTTGGATCCATTGCTCCGTGTCCGCTTCTCTGGAGCAGCAGAAAACAACCTTTCTCCCTCCTCTATGTGACATCCTTTTATATATTTGAACATGGCTATCATATCACCCCTTAACCTCCTCTTCTCCAAGCTAAACATGCCCAGCTCCCTTAGCCGTTCCTCATAAGGCATCGTTTCCAGGCCTTTGACCATTCTGGTTGCCCTCCTCTGGACACGTTCCAGTTTGTCAGTGTCCTTCTTGAACTGTGGTGCCCAGAACTGGACACAGTACTCCAGGTGGGGTCTGACCAGAGCAGAATACAGTGGCACTATTACTTCCCTTGATCTAGATGCTATACTCCTATTGATGCAGCCCAGAATTGCATTGGCTTTTTTAGCTGCCGCGTCACACTGTTGGCTCATGTCAAGTTTGTGGTCCACCAAGACTCCTAGATCCTTTTCACATGTACTGCTCTCAAGCCAGGTGTCACCCATCTTGTATTTGTGCCTCTCATTTTTTTTGCCCAAGTGCAATACTTTACATTTCTCCCTGTTAAAATTCATCTTGTTTGTTTTGGCCCAGTTCTCTAATCTGTCAAGGTCGTTTTGAAGTGTGATCCTGTCCTCTGGGCTGTTAGCCACCCATCCCAGTTTGGTGTCATCTGCAAATTTGATCAGGATGCCCTTGAGTCCATCATCCAAGTCGTTGATAAAGATGTTGAATAAAACCGGGCCCAAGACAGAACCCTGTGGCACCCCACTAGTCACTCTTCTCCAGGATGAGGGGGAACCATTGATGAGCACCCTTTGGGTTCGGTCATTCAGCCAGTTACAAATCCACTGAGTGGTAGCATAGTCAAGACCGCATTTTACCAGCTTCTTTACAAGAATATCATGAGGCACCTTGTCAAATGCCTTGCTGAAATCAAGGTAGGCTACATCCACTGCGTTCCCTTCATCTACCAGGCTTGTAATTCTATCAAAAAACGAGATCAGGTTAGTCTGACATGACTTATTTTTCAGAAATCCATGCTGACTATTGGTGATCACAGCATTCCTTTCTAGGTGCTCACAGACTGTTTGCTTAATGATCTGCTCCAGAATCTTCCCTGGTATTGATGTCAGACTGACTGGGCGGTAATTATTTGGGTCCTCTCTTTCCCCCTTTTTGAAAATAGGGACAACATTTGCCCTCCTCCAGTCTGCCGGGACTTCGCCTGTTCTCCAGGAATTCTCAAAGATGACTGCCAGTGGTTCTGAAATCACATCTGCCAGTTCTTTTAATACTCTTGGATGCAGTTCATCTGGCCCTGGAGACTTGAATACATCTAGACTAGCCAAGTATTCTTGTACTATCTCCTTAGTTATTCTGGGCTGTGTTTCCTCTGCTGAATCATTTGCTCCAAATTCTTCAGGTTGAACCGCATGGGCAGGGTGCAGATCCCATGGGCCTTTGGCACAGGATCAGAATTCCACTGCTCATTTGGTTGGATGATTTGACTATTACCCCAGCCATGCAGGAGCTACTTATGGAACAGTGGCTCTCTCATAGCTCAGGTATCTTGCCCCTGAAGGCAATCTAATGGAATGAATTGAATAGCTCTATTCATGTGTTTCATACATGTGGTTCACAGGTGGGGAACAGGATCAATGGTGTCTCTATGAATCTCAACATAAAAAGGACATCTAAAAAATATATCTTCGGGGCTTCCTATTTCCCCTAATGGGCAGGCGCAAAGTCTCTGTGCGTATGGGACTCTTCTAAAGGAGCCTTCCAGAACCTGTGAGGACAAGGCCAAGCTTCTAGCAAGAGTGAAAGCCCTTCTTGCGTTTCTGGATGTGAGGAAATAGAGATATGTTGCTGGAGCGGCTACGTATCTCCTGTTTTCTATGATTTTATAATCGGGGACCCTTGTACAGTCCTGTTGTCTCTCTGTGTCCATGATTCTTTGCCTAACCACGGATCTAGCTTGGCCCAGGCCCATAGTTATGAAGGGTTTGGGGAGCAAGGCCCAGTTTCTGAAGAGTGTTTAAGACTGCTGTCTGCCAGCCAGACTGAAACTGGTCACTCAGAATCAATGGGGCTATTCCTCGGGGGAGCAGTTTCAGAGTTAGCCACTTATATATTGATGTTAGACTAATATGAGCTTCAACTTTCATCATTCCTGTTTCTAGTTTGACCCATGCATTTGAAACACATCTAGGAACTTGTAGAAGGTCTCTGAGGAGTTTGGATTGCACTCTTTCAAGGGGAATGAAGCGGGCCCAGAAAGGATCCGTAAAGGAGCTCTGCCAACGTTTTAGCTTTAAATAATTTTAGTGCCACAGGGACATAAAAACCCCCTTGAGTTCTAAAAAATTTAAGGATATCATTTGCAAATCTTTCTCCGGCACACCCATTTGAGTTAATATTAATTTTGTTGGATTCTGATGCCTGGACTGCCATTCCTAAGTATTTATAGTTCGAGACTTGATCTAAATTTTGGCCTTGAAGTTTCCACTTTCTGAGCTTTGGTTTCCCCCCAAAGGCAAGAATTTTGGTCTTCTGATAGCAAGAAAAAGGTAGGCTAAGCAGCTTCTGTTTTAATTGCAGAGATGTTGCTAGAGATGTTGCTAAAAGCTCAGATGGTGATGTTGTTGTTGATGATGGTGATTACCTTAAATTATCCTGTCGTTCCACTCAAAGGAGCCCAGGGTGGCAAACCCAAAACTGCAAAAACAATACCATTAATTTTTTTAAAGGGGGATTTTTAAAAAAAGAAATGTAAACACTGGTTCCTTATGTAGTCATTCATTGTAGGAAACTGGCATCTTCACTTGTCAGAAACATTTTTTAAAAAATTCTATTGGGTTAAACAGTTCATGGACTTTTGCAGGATTGCACAGCAAATTGAGAGATGCAATGTTTGTTCAAATTCTTTGAATTGAGGATTATTATGTAGCAACAGAGCATGGGAGTCAGTCCCAGATGTGTCAAAGGTTCAAACTTTACTTAATTAAGCATGAGTGGAATGTGTTGGGGAGAAAAATTGCTGTGGGTTGATCCTTAGTGTTGTAACAAGCGCCAGTTCTTTGTATTCACGTTTTGCCTTTCTTTCATGTCAAATTGAATCACCAGATTGGTTGTTGATGCTGTCTTATGTACAGGGAAAGCCTGGTGCATATAAAAGCTGAAATGTCTGTAGCAGAGCAATAGTAAAATATATGAATCCTTTGGACTTTTGTGCTCTTACATTTGTGTTTTTGGTTCAACAGCAAATTAACTGCTCCAGTTTCTCATTCCATTCTCACCTCTCATTCCATTCTCACCTCCCTCACCAGTTTGTTGCTTATGCTGCATTGGGAAATCAAATATAGATGCATGCATTTCTGTTGTGGCAAAATAAACTTCTGTTTATACTACCATTGTTGTTTAATTCTTCTGAACAATTATGAATGCATTCATGTCACACAAAGAAAAGAGCGTAATGCATTCATGTCTATTCAGAAGTACAGTAAGTCCCATTGAATTCAATGGAGCTCACACCCAAGTAGGTGAATATAGGATTGCCATCTCAATTTTTTTTAAAAAAAATATTATTAAATTTTACAATTTTATATTCATCACAATAATATTATCTCAAAAAGGGAAAAAAATGCAATTCCCCAAATCCCCCCGACTTCCCTCAATTTCCCCTTCTGGTTCTTTATATATTTACTTTTCCTGCTTATTTAGTTATACCTTAATATTGCATTCTTTAAATTAAATATTGTTATATTTTTTATACCATATTTTCTTTCCAAACTACCTCTTACACTTTGTTATTTTCCCATTCTTACATCTTAATTTCTATGTTTATTTTGTTGGTTGTAAGTGTTTACTCAAACCCTGCTAGTGAGTCCATTTCTTTACAATATTTTTGTAAATACAACATGAATGGTTCCCAGTCTTTTTTAAAGTCTCCATTGTCCTTGTCTCTATGTTTTCCAGTTAGCTTCACCATTTTAGCATATTCCATCAGTTTTTCTTGCCATTCTTCTTTAGTTGGTATCCAGCTGTCTTTCCATTTTGGGGCTAGTAATATCCTAGCCACTGTTGTAGCATACATAAACAGGTTCTTCTGCTCTTTTGGCAAGTCTTGACCTGTAATGCCTAGCAAAAAGGCTTCTGGTCTTTTAACAAAGGCTATCTTAAACATAAAAGGGATGCGGGTGGCGCTGTGGGTTAAACCACAGAGCCTAGGACTTGCCGATCAGAAGGTCGGCGGTTCAAATCCCTGCAACGGGGTGAGTTCCCGTTGCTCAGTCCCTGCTCCTGCCAACCTAGCAGTTCAAAAGCACGTCAAAGTGCAAGTAGATAAATAGGTGGGAAGGTAAACGGTGTTCCCGTGCGCTGCTCTGGTTCGCCAGAAGCGGCTTTGTCATGCTGGCCACATGACCTGGAAGCTGTACGCTGGCTCCCTCGGCCAATAAAGCGAGATGAGCGCCGCAACCCCAGAGTCAGCCATGACTGGACCTAATGGTCAGGGGTCCCTTTACCTTTACCTTTATCTTAAACATTCTTTTCATTTCATTGTAAATCATTTCCCCAAAACTTTTGATTATTTTACAATCCAACCACATATGAAAAAATGTGCCTTCGCCATTTCAATTCTTAAAACAGTTATCACATACAAAACTTTCTGATCCACAACTATGCTGCAGGAGTGGGTGGGGAAAGTACGGTAACTGGAAGGCCTTACCAAAACTGGCTCGCATCAGTTTGCTAGTATGGGATGGTAAATGTTGGCTCTGCAAATAAGAAAAGTGTCTGATGCTCATGAGATGTACAATGCCTGTATCTTTTGGTGTGTTTATTCATTTCAATTTTTGCCTACAAAATATTCTGCTGGAACCAGCCCCTTCCATTTTGATGGCTCCTTTTCTAGCAGAACTCTTTGAGCATATTTCTAAGCGATCATCACTAGTTTAATAGGCATTCTCTTTTTCCAGAGAAAGATGGGGAGGTTGGTGTTCTCTGGTGGGGATCTCCAAGCCTCCATTTTCACATTGCACTCGCATTGATGGGGAGACTCACCTGGCACCTTCATTACGTTTATTTAGAGGCTGGGAAAAAGCACTCCTCTTCTCCCAGACCTTTAGCTAATTAAACAATCTATGGCCTTTTATGCAGAATTCATCATGCAAAAGGCTGGGCTGGATGAATCCCTAGCCGGAATTAAGATTGCCAGAAGAAATATCAACAACCTCAGATATGCAGATGACACAACCTTGATGGCAGAAAGTGAGGAGGAATTAAAGAACCTTTTAATGAGGGTGAAAAAGGAGAGCACAAAATATGGTTTGAAGCTCAACATCAAAAAAACGAAGATCATGGCCACTGGTCCCATCACCTCCTGGCAAATAGAAGGGGAAGAAATGGAGGCAGTGAGAGATTTTACTTTCTTGGGCTCCATGATCACTGCAGATCGCCACGAAATTAAAAGACGCCTGCTTCTTGGGAGAAAAGCAATGACAAACCTAGACAGCGTCTTAAAAAATAGAGACATCACCTTGCCAACAAAGGTCCGTAGAGTAAAAGCTATGGTTTTCCCAGTAGTGATGTATGGAAGTGAGAGCTGGACCATAAAGAAGGCTGATCGCCGAAGAATTGATGCTTTTGAATTATGGTGTTGGAGGAGACTCTTGAGATCCCATGGACTGCAAGAAGATCAAACGTGTCCATTCTTAAGGAAACCAGCCCTGAGTGGTGGTATAGAAATTTAATAAATAATAAAAGCAATTGCACTAGTAATTCAGTACCTGTTGAAATACAGTTCCTTTTCCTGCTGCAGAGGTGAGAAGCAAAGGTAGGGTGATCAGAAGCAAAAAAATAATAATAACCCAGCAACAACGAATAAAGAAAATAAAGGCAAATTCAAATAGCATTAACCATAAGAATCTGAAGAAAAAAAAATCTAAAATAAACAAAAAGTCTTCACTAAGCATCTGGCTCCCTACCAGAGTCATTCCATGAGGTTTTTCCTCCCATTCCCAGACCTTCATTACCAGTAGCACTATATGAAAGTCAGGAGTTCTCACCACCTCACCCTACTAAAATTCCCAAGGTTTTCTTGGGAGAAGAAACAGCAAATGTTATAAGAAACTGACACAAGTTTGTGGTCTAGCCTTGACCTTTAAGGATCAGGCTAGGCAGCCCATTCCATAGTGAACCACTAATGGGATCCAAGCTGTGGTTCATATACCAGTGACATTTGACAGGAGGATAATCATTTGCGGAGGGAAAACACCCACCCACCATGATTTCTTCATTAGAAAGTTGGAACCGGTAACCTCATCTGAAGAATTTATTTGTGGGCTGCATTAAAAGAACTGTTAAATTTTTTAAAAAGCATTTTCTGTGTTTTTACCCTTTAGCTAGGTTTCCCTACTGCCAGATTAAACTCTTCCTCGCTCCAAGTTCTTAATTACAGAGTAAACACATTTCGTTTTATTACTTGACATAATTGAAAAAAGGAAAGGAAAGAAGTCTAGTGAAGAAATACTTTGGAAAGGATACAGCAGACAGTTAGGAACATATCGAGCTAAGAGAGAGCACATGTAGGAAATGAAAAGGCAAGTACAATGTGTTGCCAACTAACCCAAAATTAAAAGGCCAGGCCTGCTCTTATGCTCTTAACAGTAGCTTGATCTGCAGACATCTGTAGGCGAAGCTTTTCACAGCATGCGATAAACATTATTTTTTAATGCCTGCACTTGTAACCAAGCTTCTGCTAAATACGCAGCTACAATTGCAGTCAAAAATGCTGGTAATGCTACTTCAAATAATTTGGGAGAAAAAACACTTATTTGCAAGTTGGTAAACCTATTTTGCTTCCTTCCCCGTTAAATATCTTTCAAAATGTAAAATTTGCAAGAAAAAGAACAAAAGAAGAGGAGAAAAGAGAAGAGAAGAGAGACATGCCTAAATTAGTCCTCAGTGCTTGGGTCACATTTACATGTCTTCTTCTAGGTGATTTTGTTTCTATAGGTATACTTATTGCTTTCATTCTTATTTATTTATTAAATATTTATCTACTGCTGTATCGTAGAACTATATCACAGTGCTTTACCACAATATAAGAACATAAAGTCATACAAAAAAGCATAAGAAAGTAAAACAAGTTAAAAGCAAAAGAATTAAAAACAAACAGCAATAGACCATTGTGAGTAATGCACTCTTAGTTTCCTGCATAGGCCTGGCATAATAAAAAAGTTTTCAGAAGTTGGCACAGAAGGTTAAACTTGGATCTGACCCAGGATACAGATATGAGAAAATGGGTGTGAGATTTGAATTCAAAGAATAACTAGGAAACAATGGAACTGGATTTGGGACAACTTCTATTCTAATATAATTTCTGCAGACCTAAAAAAACTACTTTGAATGGTATTTAAGACCTTATAAATTGAATTTCATGAATAAGTTAGGATTGGCTAAATGTTGGAGATGTGGATTAAATAAAACAGATTGCATACATATCTTCTGGCATTGTCCTCAAATAGACATATTCTGGATATCCATTCAGGATAATATCTATGCTATGTTAGGATATCAAATACCCTTGGAACCTAAAATATTTCTGCTTGGTTATCTAGAGGATGTTATTCTGGAAAACGATCAAGTGTTATAGCTGCTGCTAAGATTATAATAGCTAAAAACTGGGATGAAAGCATAGCTCCTACTATATCTAAATGGACTGAGAAATTTATTCCATAGTAATTATGATTAAACTAATGTATTATAAAATAATACATATAACCCAGCACAATAGGTTTATGGGGGAAATGGGTGGGGGTTTTTGGTAATGTTTTGGAACAGATTCAGTGATAATGTCCACTGAATGCTTTCAACCTGTATTTTTATGCTCTTTATCTTTGGTTTATTTTGCTTATTAATATATATATTTTTAAAAAATCAAGTTGGCACAGAAGACGTCTGCTGAATCTCTGTTGACAGGGTGTTCCACAGGATTGGGCCAATGGCACTGAAGGGTTAGTCACTTGTAAACACACAAATTATTTGGTATTAAAGCCATCTCTTTATTTGTGGACAGATAGCCTTTAAGTTTAATTTGTTAGATGGATCAAATCCAGCGCAGTCTGTAAACAATTTTTCCATTTTTGTGGTAGACCACAATGATGGCTTGCTGTGACAATGTAACCACACAAGAAAGTAACTCATTTTGACTTTTTCTTTTTGGGGGTGTGAAGTGTTAGATCAGTGCGTACTGTACATGTGTCTCTGGAACTTGGAGATTTGTAATTTGGCAATTGATAATTTGGCACCTTTTCATTGGCTTCTTTCCACCAAGATCTGTAGATGAAGAAAATAATAAGAAACGGAGATTAAGAGAAACTGAGGAACTCAATGAGTAGCAAATTGCCACAATCCCTTGAATTGCCTACATATCTTGAAACATATATAGAAACACACACACACACACACACACACACACACACACACACACACACAGTTTGACAAACTCCCAATTGGATTGTGTCACAAAATCTGGTTTTTTTGCATCTCTTTTAGAGCGGAAAGCATTGAGGTTCTCTTCAAAGGTTTTGCACAAAACATTCTAATCAGAGACAGACTATGTACTCATGTTTTTATATATAAAATACACTCATTTAATTGCTAATGGAGGTGGGAGACCATCTTATGGCAAAGTCTGCAAAAGGGGAAACAAAAGCAGCTCCATAAAACACAAATGCCTGAATTTAAAAGAGTAACCAACTGGGTTGCATTCAATTGATTGCAAACATGACTGAAGACTGGACAAGTTTCCAAACCCAAATGCTTAAAAAAAAATGTAACCTCAGTTAAATGGAAAGCCTTCATCAGCCTGTTTTGGAATATTTGCTTGCACTCAACATTAATTTAAAAAGCTTCCAGAGGTCCCAAAGGTTATTCCCTCTAATTATTTTTATCCTGTCTGTGAGAAAGATGGTGAGCACTCTCTGATGTGTTATTTATTTACTATACTCGAAAAACTTTTTGTGTATCTGAAGAAGTGTGCATGCACACGAAAGCTCATACCAAGAACTAACTTAGTTGGTCTTTAAGGTGCTACTGGAAGAAAAAAATTTTTTTTGTTTTGACTATGGCAGACCAACACGGCTACCTATCTGTAACTCGAAAAACTTTGTTTGCTGTGCAGGATTGCTAAAGTTTGAAGTCACAGAAAATACATTTGGGGGGGGTGATGGGGATTTACCACATTCTGCCCACAGGGATTATAGTCCACATAGGGTTTGGCTATCCTTTCCTGGCATTTTCTATTCCCAGGCTTCCATAAGAGCAGGCACTTTGCTTGATTTCAACTTTAAAATGATTGTAGTTAAGCTATGGAACTTGTTCCAACAGGAGACAGCGATGGCCCCCAACTTGGATGGGTTTAAAAGATGATTGTCTAAATTGGACAAATTCCTGGAGCATAAGGGCTACTAGCCACGATGGCTATGCTCTTTCCTCATAGTTGGAGGCTGTAGGTCAGGCATAGGCAAACTTGGCCCTCCAGATGTTTTGGGACTACAACTCCCATCATCTTTAGCTAACAGGACCAGTGGTCAGGGATGATGGGAATTGTAGTCTCAAAACATCTGAAGGGTCGTTTGCCAATGCCTGCTGTAGGTTTCTGAATACCAGTTGCTGGAAACCACAGGAGAGCAGATTCTTGTGCTTGGGTCTTGCTTGCAGGTCTCCCACAGGAACCTGACTGACCACTGTGAAAACAAGATGGTGGACTAAATGGGCCCTTGGCCTGATCCAGCAAGCTCTTCTTAGGTTCTTGTTGTGTGTAATAATAATAATAATAATATATTATTTGTACCCCACCCATCCGGTTGGGTTTCCCCAGCCACTCTAGGCAGCTCCCAATGGAATATTAAAAACACGATAAAACATCACACGTTAAAAACTTCCCTAAAAAGGGCTGCCTTCAGATGTCTTCTAAACGTCAGATAGTTGTTTATTTCTTTGACATCTGATGGGAGGGCATTCCACAGGGTGGACGACACAACCGAGAAGGCCCTCTGCCCGGTTCCCTGTAACCTCACTTCTTGCAGTGAGGGAACCACCAGAAGGCCCTCAGCGCTGGACCTCAGTGTCCAGGCTGAACGATGGGAGTGGAGATGCTCCTTCAGGTATACAGTGGTACCTCAGGTTACATACGCTTCAGGTTACATACGCTTCAGGTTACAGACTCTGCTAACCCAGAAATATTACCTGGGCTGTCTGGGCTGAATGATGGGGGTGGAGACACTCCTGCAGGTATACAGGCCAAGGCCGTTTAGAGCTTTAAAAGAACACTTTGATTTGTGCTCAGAAATGTACTGGGAGCCAATGTAGGTCTTTCAGGACTGGTGCTATATGGTCTCAGCAGCCACTTCTAGTCACCAGTCTAGCCACCACATTCTGGATTACTTGTAGTTTCCAGGTCACCTTCAAAGGTAGCCCTGCGTAGAACAGATTGCAGTAGTCCAAGTGAGAGGCAAGACAGTCTGTAGGACTGTAGGAGTCAGAGAGAGGTTAGTGACAGGAGCCCTTTCCAGAGGTCACCCTGGTGGGAGCTTCTTGGTCACATCACCCCTCATTGCATATTATAGAGGGAAGCTTCTCATATTACCAACAGGCTCAAAGAATATACGAACAACTTGGAGACAGTTCAGTTTAAACATGATGCTTGAGAACAGCCTCAGATACGACAATGCTTATATTTATGTATGTTTATGTACACTGGCAAAGAAATCTTTATGTCCTTTGCACAGTTCATAGGAAGCATATACGCCACAGACTAAGCAGATAACGGTGAGAAACAACGTGGGTTAAATATACTGCCTGAAACAGGATGCTAAAATCACAGACCCATGTAAACTTTTGAAAAAGATGTCAGGAACTATTTGCAATTTTTTCCCCTCTAAATTTCTGGCTGCACAGCACCATCTAGAGGCAAGGGAGGATTTAGCAATTTTATAACATCTGCAGATACTCAATTTATGAGGAGGAAGGAGAGAGAGCAAGGGAGGGAGAGAGCTCATCCCCACTTTGCATGTCCCGTGCCTAGAAAGCATGGGTCTGAGTGGTTTTTCATTCACCCCACTGCTTTTCCCAGGAAAAACCACTGTTTACCACTGAATCCGAGCAAACTGCAATCTGTTTGTTCCAATGCAGCTCTAAACCTCAGGTTTTCCCAGGGGTGCGTGGGGAGACAAGCGGAAGTGTGGATAAGCCCCCCCCCCCCCACGTTAATATTATGTTATCCTATTTATGGGCTCTGGAAATGCACATTACTGAAATAATAGCACTTGAAGCAAATAGAAAGAAGACTCCCAATGCAAGTCCATTTTTATTCAGGCTGTTTGCTTTAGTCCCTCAGCCCTTCTGGTTCATATCTATTCATCTATTGATATCCATTCTTGCTGTATAAACAAAAGCCTCACTACAAAAGAGGTGTATCAACAACTTCCTTTCACCTGCGCTCTCAGTGTACACCTGTAGTTTGCTTAGCAATAGAAGGGGGCTGAAGTGTAGGAGATGCTCTCAGAATTGTACAAAACGCATTTGCCCTTAACAAGTTTGAATATGTCTTTGACAGGCAGCTCCGGTCCTATTTTCCTGTGAAGATGGATTTATCATGCCTGCATGATAAATCGATAGGCAGAGTGAGGCAGCTGCCCAGGCAGCCTGTGTTAAGTGGCCAATAATAAAAGTGAAGTGTTGGAAAACAGACCTATGTGCTTATTGCGTGGCCTGCACTATGCCTCCAAAGCAAGCTTCCACTGCATTGTGCTATCCCACTGCCAGTTTTGAATCATAGAATTGTGGAGTTGGAAAAGACCCCAAAGGCTGTCTAGTCTAATGCAGGAATCTCAGCTAAAGCACCCATGACAGATAGCCATCCAACCTCTGCTTAAAAACTTTCATAGAAGCAGAGTCCACAACCTCCTGAGAGAGTCCATTCCAATGTCGAACAGTTCCTACCATCAGAAAGTTCTTCCTGATGTTTAGTTGGAATCTCCTTTCTTGTAACTTGATTGGTTCGGATACTACCCTCTGGAGCAAGAAAAAACAAGCTTGCTCCATCTTCCATCTGACAGCCCTTGAGATACTTGAACATGGCTATCAAATCTCCTTTCAACCTCCTCTTTTCCAGGCTAAACATACCCAACTCCCTCCACTGTTCCTCCTTAGGCTTGGTTTCCAGACTCTTGATTGTCTTGGTTGCCTTCCTCTGCACATGTTCCAGCTTGTCAACATTCTTCTTAAATTGTGGTGCCCAGAACTTGACACACTACTCCTGGTGTGGTCTGACCAAGGCATAATAGAGTGGTACTATTACTTTCCTTTATTGGGACACTATACTTCTTTTGATGCGGCCTAGATTAACATTAGCTTTTTTTGGTGCTACATCACACTGTTGATTCATGTTAAGCTTTTGGTCCACCAAGAGCCCTAGATTCTTTCCCCATGTACTGCTGGCAATACAGGTGTCTCATCTTATATACGTGCAGCTGGTTCTTCCTGCCTAAGTGTAAAACCTTACATTTGTCCCTATTCAAATTTATTTTGTTTGGTTCTGGCCCAGTTCTCCAATCCGTTAAAGTTCTCTTCAATACTATTTCTGTCTTCTGTGGCATCGCCTACCCTTCTCAGTTTGGTGTCATTTGCTGCAAATTTGATGAGCATCCCCTCAATTCCTTCATCCAAATTGTTTATAAAGACATTGAACAGGACAGAACCCTGCAGCGCCTCACTTGTCACCCCCCCCCCCCCGAGATGATGAGGATCCATTATCCGTTATTTGGGTTCAGTCAGCCAACCAGCTACAAATCCACCTAACAGATACCTCCTCCAGCCTAGATTTTACTGGCTTCTTGGTCCTACATGCACTTAGAAAGCCAGATTGTGAAGCATGATTTAAATATGATTATGTTAGCTATGATCAAAATGTGGGACACATATTTTAAATAAATAATATTTGGCTGGTTTCCATGGAGACCAAAAGCGGCTTCAGGGAGACAATTTTTGGGACTGTGGCTGAGACACAGTTTTAATTCTCTTCTCACCCACCTCCCCCATGACCCTGAGATTGCTGAGGTATCCCCTTGGCTGTTATACACACACACAAACACTTAACATCATGTCTAGTTTAGCTCTTATCTTCTGTCCACAGCAAGTTTCTTGACGTATTGCCCATTCCTGTGCACAGTTTCTTAGAAGTAAGTTCCACTGAGTTCAATGGTATATTTTGCAATTACGCCCAGGATTTCAACCCTAGAAGTTTGACACAAATGTTCCAACCTGTGCTGTCAGTTACAAGACAGAAGCACTTGCTTGAGGGGGGCAATATTACCTGTCATATAGGAATTTTTGGAATGTAACGTCTAAATATAGTTTGGGGCTTGTTATTTCAATGGATGTGTGTTAAACTTCATGGATTTCAAAGAAAGCTTGATTTTGCAAGGAATGTCAGAGTTGTACATCTTCTGCCCAGATATCAGTTTACCCTGACTATTGTTAAAAAGTTAACACATCTGCATGGCAATGTGATATTCTTTTTTATGAGGCTGCATTGAAGCCAACTCCAAAACTGAAGCACACAAATACCAAAGTCTTTTTACTGCACTAGACCAATCCTCTTTTCTAAAAAAAGAAAAAAGCAGCAAACTTGGGGAATCAGTTTCTTGCATCTGTGTTTTTCACTTGACAATGGAAGTCCATTTAATTAGGCCCTTTCCCTACACACCCAAAGTTATACTTGCTTCCTGAGCGGTATCACAGGAGTTGTAAATGCTGCAGGTATTATAATCTATGCAGAAATGCTTAAGACATTGGCAAGCTCCAGTTTAGGGGATTGTAGCAAAGACTACAAGCAAGGGCTGGCTAGATTGCTAGACAAACTGTGTCCTTGTGTCATTTAACTAGAAGTTCGGGTGAAGGACATGTATTTGCTTTTCTCCAACACTGCCCCATTCCAACTCTGCTCCAACATTCCTTGGCTCAGATTATAAAGCAGCAGCAGTGGGAGAGCAGGAGGCCACCATTTTGACTATTCCACAGTGCCCCTGAATGTCACTGTCAATAAATTGTGGGGACATAAAAATTGCAGGTGGGTCACAGGTGCCCACCCAAGATGGCAACACAACGGTAATTCCACTAGAGGAGGGCCCAAGACTGGAAGGGGCTTTGTCAGGGAGGTAGAGTCAATCAAGAACACTTTGCCAGGGCTCCCTTAAATAGCTCCAGCCTTGGCATCAAAGAAGGGGAGGACTCATGTTGAGTGGGCAGTGTGAATGGCAGACTTCCTGCTATGTCTGCCTGGAGGCTTGGGTGGAAAATATAATTTCCCTTTTCTCTTTTCACAGGCACTACTGATCTCTTGCCTAAGGTATGAGAGCCAATGATGACTTGAATGCTAAACTTGGATGTGAAAGCCAGCTTCAAATCCTGTGACACCTCCTGCTGGCCTTTGGTACCCCCCCCCCTTCCTGCAACGTCAGGAAGAGAAGGACCATGTTATATATTATCACTGTGAAATGTACACTTTGAGATGCCTCTGCTAAAGCCCTGGTTGTTGTCTCCCATCAACAGCTATCCTGCCTGATCATGACATACTGCAATAGTAACACCCTGCCATCTGGCAGCAATAGGAACCATCTATTAATAGATTTACAAAGTGCAAAAATGTATTTTAAAAGCTCTTTGTTTTAATTTAAAATGGCCTGAGAGAATCCTGTGAAATCATTGCCACAGAG
This sequence comes from Podarcis filfolensis, assembly GCF_964270895.1. Lineage (NCBI taxonomy): Eukaryota > Metazoa > Chordata > Lepidosauria > Squamata > Lacertidae > Podarcis > Podarcis filfolensis. The sequence goes on from NC_139609.1 coordinate 66,460,921, forward strand.
AAAGTTCTGGTTTGCATTCAGCATTTTTGAATGGTTCTAATGGTTCTATCTAGACATTTAAATTTTTGTTAGTCTACATCACTAGCATTCTTCTGAAATACAAATGTATGGAGTGGAAGCTGGAGTTATTCAAAGCTGCTCTTTGATTAAAAGGTTCTGAGAACAGGAAAAGGAGGCTCTTTTAAAAAATTGTGATTTAATTGATACATGTTATATGAGTTTGTGTTTTTCTATTATAAACCACCCTGTGATCCTTGGTTGAAGGGTGGCATAGAAATTTAGTAAACAATAACAATGAATGATTTAAATAAATACTTTTTTTTTGCATAGGATAAGTTAGAGGTGGAAATTCCAAGGACAACATTTTACTGTAACCATCATCGTATTAGGTTAGGTTAAGCAAACCACTATTATTTTTTCTATAGAGTTGATTTCATTGACCTAAGTGCCTTACAGGCCAATTGTAAGACTTACTAAGATAATGTACATGATGCATTTTGAACTCTCAAAATGTGCTATTTAGGTGTTAAGAGTAATTTATTACTACTTTTTCTATTACACTTTGGCAGCTGCATCAATGTGCATGTTTTGCATATTGCTAATTTTATTATTTTTAATATTAGATTCTAAGTTGGAACCCACTCGTTATTTTTTATCTATTTCTTTTAAAAGCAACATTATTAAATAAAATTAGAAACTGAATTTTCAATGTTTTCATGATGTTTTGACTTAATTGTTGAATCTTCAGAGATATATAGGTTATGTGCATATGTGTTTGTCTGTATGTGCCCCATTGCCTAAATGATATTTTCTTTTAGAGGCATGAACCCCAATAAATTACCTTTCTACAACTTGGCCAAAGGTATGCTGTTGTTTTGACATTGTATCATCAAAGCAAGCAGCTCTAGGTCCAAGGTGTTCACATAACACTGCGTCAAGGATTTTGAAGCGTAAGGTACTGAAAAGAATATCTTGAGAGACATCCATCTTACAGCCCATTTCTATCAAATTGTTCCTGAAAGAAAGAAAAAAGACCCGACCAATGTGGATGTACAACTATTCCTAAGAACAAGTTAGCACCATAGCAGTTACCTAGCTGGTTGCCTGTTGATAGATAGATACTGTAATGAATGTATGGGGTTGCTTGTGCGTAAATTGCCGCCACTCTTGGCAAGGTTGCCTGGTTAAACCTTTCCCTGGCTGGACAGCCTTCACTCCGTGGCTGTCTCAGTCGCTAGCAGAATCCGTCAGTGGGCGTTTCCTGAACTTCTTCCAGCATAAAAGTTCTTTGACGCCAAGTCTCCGCCTAGCCTCCCTGCACAGAAGTCTTCTGCGCAGGGTGGGTGTGGGCAGCGGAGGACCCGTGCTCTCTCCGCTGGTCTCCGGCGAAGAGTCCTGGAGCCACCTCTCCGAAGCCCCCCTCTGCCCCCCTTTCTCCCTGGTGTCACGCTGATTTCCTTCCCCAGCCGATGAGTCCCCTCTCTCCCTGCTGGGCCCTTCTCCGGCATCGCTTGGGAGCCTTGCCTCCACTCCTGGCTCAGATGTCAGTTCCCTGACAGATACATAACACTAAGTCATAGTTTAGCACTGCAGGGACTTGAATGAGTCTGAGTGAAGCAGTGAGGAGTTCAGAAGTATTTAATTTCACTCATATTAAACATTGGCCTAGCAGTTATGTTTGAACCCCAGATCAAACTCTGGTTAGTTTAACAAGCTATAGCCAGGGCCGTCTTAAGCATATCCAGCGCCGTGGTGCAAAGATCCCTCCAGCGCCCCTCCCCCCCGGCAACTCCAAAACAAGGGAGGGGGCGGTGGAAAATGTCCTCTGCCTCCCTCCCCACCCTGACCCCCGACGCGGTGGCAGTGATCAAGCAGGAAAACATGCTGGTGGACATGCTCTCTGGAGTCGGGGCACCCGGGAAGGCTGTGTGCCGGTTTTTCGCTAGGAAGCAGGAGGAGAACAACGACCGGGAGCAGGGCCGTCTTTAGCAGATGCAAATCTCTGGGGATCACTCTCCTCCTGCAGAGACTTGGGAAGGAAGCTGCATGCCCGCCAGCCATATAGTTGGCGGGGCGCAGCTGGTGGGCATGCAGGGAAAGGGGAGGCTGCTGGCAAAATCGTGCAGCTCCCCCACTCGCTAGGGTGCCCGAGAGGCCAGCACCCTGGCGCAACAAACCACTAAGACCAATGGGAAAGATGGCTCTCTTTCTAGCCATAGTTTGAAGCTGGCTTGATATGAAACTTACCAGAATGTTTTTTTAAACCAAGATCCCTTGTTCAAATGTAACACTAAACTGGGATGCAATAAAACTCTGCTGAAGTCCTGCTCCTGGGTGGATAGGAGGAGGAGAACACACCTAGCAGGAAAGAAGTAGGGGGCCACAGAAGCCCAACACTTTGCGCAGGTTCATTCAAGGTCACTAAAATAGTTCTAAGATATGGTTTTAGGGTTACGTGTGAATGTGGCCAATGCAGCATGTTACCTTGGGTTAAGAACTTAATTCGTTCTGGAGATCCGTTCTTAACCTGAAACTGTTCTTAACCTAAAGAACCACTTTAGCTAATGGGGCCTTCCGCTGCCGCCGCACTGCAGGAGCACGATTTCTGTTCTCATCCTGAAGCAAAGTTCTTAACCAGAGGTACTATTTCTGGGTTAGCGGAGTCTGTAACCTGAAGCATATGTAACCCGAGAAACCACTGTACTGGGGAAAGAACCCAAAGAGTTTTGTTGCAACTTAATGGCTAACATTTAGGATGGCATCAGCTTTTGTGGATTAGAGTCCATTGCAGAGCAATAATACCAAGTTACTGTTCCCTATTACAGTTTCTATCAAAGGATCTGTCCCCTATCAAAACTCAAAAGAGTCAAATTTCAGTGGTAAAATGTTATTTGGTCATGTTTAGACTGCTTTAGGTTACATAGTGCTTTAAAATTAGTTTTCAGTTGCAGGGCACGGTAACTAATTTTGGTTTTTATAGGGAGTGAGTCTTGCGAGTTTTAAATCAATTGTTTGAATCACCCTTGGCTCTGTGATCAGGAACCAAATGAAAACTGTATGCTTTATTACCTAGATAGGAGAAGGAAATGCTTTCTATTATTTATATCATATTACATTATTGTGGAGTGACCTATTAAATGGTAAGTCCATTTGTTTAAACGAAGAACAATGCATGCTGTGCTTATTTCTGACCTTTTCTGGACATATTGCACTAACACAGAGGTTTTATACATTTAATGTTATTATATTACAGGTCACTGTGGTTGTGTTGTTTTTGTCTACAGAAACAGTATTTAAATCTTGAAAGTAAAATAAACCCAACTATCCCAAAGGTAATAATGGCACTTTTGTTCATTATTGTCATTTATCAAGCTGAGCTGTGTTGCTGATGTCTGGTAATAACTACTAAAAGCAAAAGCAAAACAGTATCAAACTCTTTCAAAGAAACCCAAAACATCCCCAAACAAATAAAGAGTTCATTAAAATAAGAAAAGAAAGTGGGTCGTCCCCCCCCCCCGCAATCACTTTCTACTAATTTCCAGGCAGCTAACAATAAACACGGCATTGTGCCTAAACATGAAATTCTCACCTCATAAATTTCCTATGGCAGCTATTGGGAAATAGCACCAAAAGTTTTTATTTCTTTGACTTTCACAGTATTTAATTGCCTTGGGGGCACACAAAATGCCTTTATAAGAGCATTAACCTCCACATAAATTACATCGGCTTTGCTCAAGCATGTTTGGACCTAACTCTTCAGTGCAGCAAGAGGCATTTCAATGGAGAAAATAAGTGGTTAGTGCAATGGTATACCAATTACTCAGAAGTAATCCTACTGAGACACAATGGGATTTACTTCTAAGTAGGCATGTATTGCGCTGTTAATTGACTCTGTGGCTGCTGCCTGATGGATTAGTCGGTTCGTTAACTTGAAATACATTCACATTATCAGAATCGCTGTACAAGATTCTGCTAACAGACTCCACTTAGTGGAAGCCCACATGACGGCTTCTGTTAGTGCAGTGGGGTGGAGTGGGTTCCCCCTCTCCTCCCCCATGGCCCTGGGAGTGGGTAGGATAACTCCCAGAGAATTATATAGGAGGAAGAGAGGGAAGATTGTTCTCCCAGGCAAGCAAAAATGTTTGCTCAGATGGAGCAATATCCTCATTGCTACACTGAATTCCTTCCATAGAGTTTCCTCATTGTCAACCTATTAATCAGGAGCCAAATTTTAATCTACAAACTATTACTCAAAATTATTATAATTATTGATTGCTTCCCCCCCAAAAAGGTGAACTCAAAGGTGAACCTTTTTGAGTCCTCTGGGGTCTCATCTAACAACCACTTCATTGGCTACTGCATCAGGTCTTTTGATTACCACCCCACCCCCCAGATTTGAGAGAATTTCAGGGAAGCTGCTATAAAGTTTAGCATTTTTGAGGGAGAGGAGGGATAGAGGGAGAGGGGGAGAGGGGGTAGGGAGAATTTGCTTATTTACAAATTGGATAGGAGAGTCTATTGGAAGCAAGCAGACTCCTCAAAACAGGCTGCAAAAGTACTGATCCTGAATAAGTTGCCCAAAGCAACTACTCCTGTAGTTCTACAAGCTGCTTCCTGTTAGCTAGATTCACAGTACTGTCTGTTTCGAAATTCAGAAACTGCCAACTCTTTTATTTTCCACTGCCCTGAAGATCTCTGGTATCAGATCCCACTGTTACAGATCCTGCTGCTTCTCATTTGGAAGAAGATACCCAACTTGACTATTGGCAAGCAACCAGCTAGACAAAAAGTAGTTTCACCTGGCCTATCTGAAACAATTTGCTCTGAACAGCAAGCTGGCTTAATCTAAATAACTGGACAAATACCAAATATACAAATTTAATAACAAATAAAAATACCTATACCACACAATATAGTTGCCATTAATTAAATATGATCCTCATTAAGAGTAAGTCTCTGAAAGTTAGAACGTTCCGTTTCATAGCAAAAATGAGTCTTGTCTAATATTCAAACTCAGAATGCATGCATCTATGGGACATTATCTCAGTCTTATAAAAATCTGCTGATTGCTAAAATTTTGAATGAAGTGATTTACTAAAATCTAAAATGTCAGATTAACCTTGGAGTCAGCCAGGTTTTCCCCACCCTGAAATTAACAAGGCCAAATATTTTGGACATAAGTTTCATGCATACTCCCAAACTCTATCCAAGCCAAGATATGAGTGTCTGTTTTTGCAATATTTTAAGTGTGCCTTATTATAAATATGTTCTTCATTGGACTGAATCCATCATGCCTCAAATTAGTTGTACACACAGAACTTTTTGAGAATTTCCATGGTGCCAAAGGACAATGGGTCACATTAAATGAAACTTGCTCCTTCAATATCTCTCAAATATATCCACCCTCTTTTCCAAACTTGGCAGGTGTCAAGAATTTGGGATTTGAAATAACCACATTTGTAATTGTTCAGAAGGCAGATTTTTTTTTAAGGTCCATAATGTTCAGCTACATTATGAATCAAGCTGTATCTCCTCTCCAAAGTTCTCCTCTAGCTTGAAATGTAAAACAGGATATTGGAGGAGGGAGTTGAGGGGCGGAGGAGCAGCCAAGCTGAATTGTAGAGCATAAGCAAAAGGTTCCAAGTTCAACCCTCACCATCTTCAGGTAAGGCTGGGAAACCTGGCCAGCCTGAAACCTTGAAGAATCACTGCCAGTCAGTGTAAACAACACTGAAGCAGATGGACTATTAGTCTGACCCAGTATATGGCAGCCTCCTGAGTTTTCATGAGATTCTGCCTATATTGTGCAACCAGCATTTGGCAGAAGTGTTTCAACACTGATAAATTGCCTCCTCTTGCAGCAAAACTCTCAGCAGTCTCTGTGTGACAGACCACCTTAACCAAGCATTTTTATTCGGTAAATATCTTCTGCTTGGATCAATGATTTAAATTTAATTTTGCTTCTTGCAAACTTTCTGTATGGCTGTTGTCTCTCATCCTTTTGTTTCCAGGTGTCTTTGTTTTTTGGGGGGCTGGGGGCTGGGATTGATTTTCCCATCATCCTTTTCTCTTCTGTGTCTATTTTTATATTGCCTAGCCTGCTCTGTTTATTGGACACCAAATAAAATCACTTTTCTTAATTTCTTTTATACCTACCCTGATAATCCAATAATAAGTCATTGCTAGATAAACTCTTTCTGATACACAGGACCCTATGCATAGCTTTTCAATTACTTTTCACTGAATTTCTACATATTGACTCATGACTATGTCCCCTCCCCCCAAAATATATATATATATATATATATTCAATAGCGTGGCACTTTCCACCTCAGTATACAGCCTCTTATAAACATACACAGTCACACTCAGTTCACCCATTTATTCTTTTCAGTCATTCTCTGACCATTTTCATGCCACAGACACTTTGTCCTAGAACTTTTTAGAAAAAGAGAAAATCAAAGGTGGTATATAAAAGCTAGAGAGCTAGAGAGTTCCAGAAAGACATCTACTTTTGCTTCATTGACTATGCAAAAGCCTTTGACTGTGTCGACCACAGCAAACTATGGCAAGTTCTTAAAGAAATGGGAGTGCCTGATCACCTCATCTGTCTCCTGAGAAATCTCTATGTGGGACAAGAAGCTACAGTTAGAACTGGATATGGATCAACTGATTGGTTCAAAATTGAGAAAGGAGTACGGCAAGGCTGTATATTGTCTCCCTGCTTATTTAACTTATATGCAGAATTCATCATGCATATAATCCAGCTGGGCTGGATGAATCCCAAGCCGGAATTAAGATTGCCGGAAGAAATATCAACAACCTCAGATATGCAGATGACACAACATTGATGGCAGAAAGTGAAGAGGAATTAAAGAACCTTTTAATGAGGGTGAAAGAGGAGAGCACAAAATATGGTCTGAAGCTCAACATCAAAAAAACGAAGATCATGGCCACTGGTCCTATCACCTCCTGGCAAATAGAAGGGGAAGAAATGGAGGCAGTGAGAGATTTTACTTTCTTGGGCTCCATGATCACTGCAGATGGTGACAGCAGTCACGAAATTAAAAGACGCCTGCTCCTTGGGAGAAAGGCGATGGCAAACCTAGACAGCATCTTAAAAAGCAGAGACGTCACCTTGCCAACAAAGGTCCGCATAGTTAAAGCCATGGTTTTCCCAGTGGTGATGTATGGAAGTGAGAGCTGGACCGTAAAGAAGGCTGATCGCCGAAGAATTGATGCTTTTGAATTATGGTGCTGGAGGAGACTCTTCAGAGTCCCATGGACTGCAAGAAGATCAAACGCATCCATTCTTAAGGAAATTAGCCCTGAGTGCTCACTGGAAGGACAGATCCTGAAGCTGAGGCTCCAATACTTTGGCCACCTCATGAGAAGAGAAGACTCCCTGGAAAAGACCCTGATGTTGGGAAAGATTGAGGGCACAAGGAGAAGGGGACGACAGAGGACGAGATGGTTGGACAGTGTTCTCGAAGCTACAAACATGAGTCTGACCAAACTGCGGGAGGCAGTGGAAGACAGGAGTGCCTGGCGTGCTCTGGTCCATGGGGTCACGAAGAGTTGGACACGACTAAACGACTAAACAACAACAACATATAAAAATAGCAGAACTATATTGGAGTAAAGACCTTCTCTCTCCTTTTTCAAGGTCTCTCTGAGTAAGAAGTGTAGTTTGGCAGGCAAATTGTTGATTCTATATTGTAGCCTTTTTCCATTGTACGGAGCAGGTGTTTTTCTTACTCTAATCAAGCCTCTTTTCTTTCTCCATTAGAGCAATTTCCTGTTTTGTTTTCTGCAACTCAGCCATCAAAGCTCGTGGTACTTGATGTAACCCTCACAATGCAAATAATAATAATAATAATAATAATAATAATAATAATAATAATAATAATTTTATTACCATTTGTTTAAGATTTGCCTTTTCTAAGCTTCTCAAAATGTTCCTGAAACATCAGGAATGTATCTTCCCACTCAAAAATCCCTGGTTCTCATGTGTCTCCTCCTTTTGATTTAAAATATGTCATTGATGGTGGATCTAAACCTTCTGACAAAACATTTAATTCCAATTCCCTCATTGTAATATGGCTAATTCTGTGAAGTTTAGCACTATTTGCAGCAAAACAGATCTACAAAAACAGCAACATTTTAACACAAGGCTAGGAATCAAGTGTATGATGATGACCACTAGTTTAGCTTGATTCATAATGATAGAGTGGTCTAGGCATTGCTGCATCCAACACCCTGTTGCTTACACCATCTGAGGTGGAAGACAAGGTGGAGGCCAAACTCTGCTTTGTGTTGCACTAGTCTGGATGACAGCCAATGCCATCAAGTGATCCAGTGGGTCCTGAGCTAGCTCATACCCTCTCCATCCCTGGAACACCCCATTTTGCAGCTTTTCGCGGGCTACTGCTGCCAAGAATCCAACTGTGGTTCCATGCCAGAGGAGAGATGCTGATGTTGCACAACAGGCAGCCTCCAGCTGATCTATTTTGGGAAGGTTGGAGGGGAGACCCTAGTAAGGTGAAACAGAGGTTTGGATTGCAGTGATAGACAAATAATGAAGGATTGAGCTAACATTCTCTATTAGCCATGACTGCACCTACTGGAATCCCATGCTCAGAGGCAGACACCATACACCTAAATTGTTTTTTAACACAAAATTCATGTAAATAACCAATTGGTTTCTTTTGATTCTGGCTCTCTGTTGATCACAGACCTTAGGCATATTGCCCATCACCAATCCATCTGAGGCAGCAAAGTGCTTAGAACGTTCTTGGGGCTTTAAAGCCAGTTAAATCCCTGTACTCAGGACTAAGCTTAAAACATACAATTGACCTCAGATCAGCTTAACTATCTTAAATCCAATTGTTTCACGTTGAAGTTGCAAGGTGTGTCACTGTTCAGTCCTAAAGTGAGAATCAAGACGTATTTGTAAATGAAAGTTCGAATCTGAACTCATTTCTAAATCAAACTGATTCCAACCTTGAGTTTGAAAAATCCAGAGTAAACTACTCCTCAACTATTTAAATTAAAAGTGAAATGTTTTTCATCTTGTAACTTAAGTTGCTGCCTGGATCTGAAGCAATACCTCTACAAATGGGGACCAGATGCTCTCCAGTGGTGGGTCAATTTCTATGAGAGGGATCCAGGAGCTTAACTGGTACATGGCTTGGGACAATTTGGCACAAGGAGCAGATGGGGAATGATATGGCCGTTTCCCGCAAGAGATGCCCACTAAATGAGGCTTTGGTAGAAAAATAATTCCTTTCAAGCCCAAAGGTTTACAGTTTACACCAACATTCCATTCTGTAGCCGTTTCCCAGAAATGGGTTTAAATGCTCTTTTTCATTTGAGCTCTTATTCCCCTGTTTGGAATTCCATTTGGAAAGTACACACATGCCGCTGGTAGTAGCTCTCATGACAACATTCTTATCAATTCATCTTATGTAGCTCATCATTCTTCAAATACTTTGTCTCTTAACTTAATAAAGACAGGAAGCAAATTGTTCCAACTCTCTACTTGGAGTCACGCATTTTGGTATTTGTTTATGCACCCACAGAGATAAAAAATATAGCATGGTTTTGTTTTTTTAAATAAAAATGAAGAAGAATATGTCCTTAAACTTCCCAAGTATCCTGATTGTCCCTTGTCAGTGTCTTTTTAAAGAAAAAAACTATGATCCAGAGCAGACACCAGGCATCAACATTGGGGGGCATTTGCTGTGACACATAGCCCAGTAGGGAGCAGCAGTACTTAGGACAGAGGTAGTCAACACTGGGCCCTCCATATTTTTTGAACTACAGATCTCATCATCCTTGACCATTGGCCATCCTGATGGGAGTCGGTGTTGCCCAACAACATCCAGAGAGCCTTCCAATCTGCTGGCCTTGCACTTTCTCCTTCCTGCTGTTGCTGCCTGCTTTTCACCTGCTTCTGTAAGTGAGTGAGCAGTGAAAAGAATGAAGATGTGCAGTTGTCTCCACACACCTTGTCCAATCCTTCTGGGAAGTGGTGTGGACTGGGCTTAGAAAGATAGAGAATCAAATGGGCACTGATAACACAAGCAAGGAGGGTAAGATAGACACACTCAGGAAAGGGGGGGGACACATTGAGAGCATCTTGTCTGAGCATCCCCCATGGAACTGGCAGTACTGTAGCTATTGTTGTTTAGTTGTTTAGTCATGTCCAACTCTTCATGACCCCATGGACCAAAGCACGCCAGGCACTCCTGTCTTCCACTGCCTCCCACAGTTTGGTCAAACTCATGTTAGTAGCTTCGAGAACACTGTCCAGCCATCTCATCCTCCCTTCTCCTTGTACTGTAGCTATTTTGTACCATTTTTAAAAAGTTTATCATCCCAACTCTAAGCTGCCAACTCTACAGTCTCTAATTATTCATAGACAAGTTTTATGTGAAAAACAAATGTGCAATTCTAACTAGAATTTGTACTTCATATTACCTAGCATTCTTATGGCTGTTTTTTTTAAATATAAATAGCAAGCTATACAGTATTGTATTCTGAATTTGGGGTGTATCAGAAATATCCTCTAACGAAAGTTGGTTTTCTCATCTTTTGGTGGTGGAATATCCCTGGAAATCTGGAGAACTGGCTGAATTTATGCAACGCTGCATATTTTGATGTACGTGTTAACAATTAATAACTCCTAAATGGATGTTATTTGAAGCATCTTGGTCTGATTATCAGTGGTGAGTGGCTGTTTGTTTCAAAACGACTCTCAAAGAGTTGTGGACTCCAGCAGGACTGACACCTATAGCCATGCAAAGAGCACCAGCTGATTTGTGGGGAAACGCTGTGAAGGCATTTCTGTTTGGGGGCTGATCTCAAACAAATTCTTCCACCAGCTATTAAATGGGAGCTGCATGCTTGTTAAAGGTCATGAAAGCTTCCTGCCTCCTTCCTTCATGAATGGAAACCTCTCTCTCACTTTCACTTCAATGTACGCATTGTTTGGACTGTGATAGCTCAGCCCAAACAACTTTTTAGTGGAAGTGGGATATTGTTTGCCCAAGACATTTGTCTTGAATACGTCTATCTGCCTGGTATAACCCTAGAATTTTCAAACAGTTCCTTTTTGCTCTTTTCTAGATGTAAAGTGGCATGCAACCCGGATCTACTGAAGCTTGAAATTTAAACCCAAAGTCTTTCCTGCTATTTCATCTTATCTACTGAGAAACCAGCTGTACCCTGTGACTAAATGTGCTTGTATCACCACCATTTTTGTATAGAGGAGCATCTAAATTCCTACACTTAAGCTTTTAAAAGTCTTGTTTTCAAACTTTTCTAGAAATTGACAAATTAAAAAGAGACAAATTGCACATCTAGATGGCATCGACAACATTAAAAGTTATCAAAGAAGGCAAATGTGAAACTGCTGATCTAAGAAAAATGTGTAATTTGTCTCAAAGATCAGCCCTTCTACCTTATTTTCTATCTTTTTATCTTACTTATCCACCCTATTTCCACACCTCTCCTCCACCTCCTTAATCCTTCCCTCCTTTGCCCTAGTACCCCTTGATGAGATGCTATCCTTATCTAATGCCTCCACATGCCCCCCTTTAATCTAATCTCACATATTTTCCAGTCTTAAATTTTAGATGTTCTCGCAACTTTAAAGTGAGGTCACCGTGGCATTCGCATTTGCCACATCCAGTCTGCTAGAATTATAGGCAGAGTAATGGGATGGACAAACAGTAATTCTCCTACTGCTGACAGGATTGCAGAGTCAATGATTCAGAAAGAAGGGACCCAATAGGATGATAAATAGGTGATGAAAGCTTCTACCATCTGGGATTCATTTGTGCACCATATCGTCATTCAAAGTGCAGAACCGCATAATAGCGGCTATGTTAGACAGTGGTTTTTAAGAGGACCAACTAAACAAGAGTTTTGCAAACACCCAGTTATTCTATCTTTTAAAACAAAACCAGAGCAACAATCCCATTTCATTCAGTGATCTCTCTTATGAAAGGCATAAATGTTCACATCAAAGTTACTTGTTATTGTCATCTCTAGTGCGTGAAAGTAATTGTATAGAAGACACTTTGGACATAATACACAGGGGACATCTCCTGTTCTTACCCAACAATTTCAATGTGATGAGTTGAGTGGGCAAACATCAGTTAGTAGCACATCTGTCTTTGCATCCAGAAGATCTCTGGCATCTGGGAAGATGGATTGACTATTAAACCACTCTGAGAATTGTAACTCTGAGGAAAAAGAAGGACTCCTAACCCTCAACATCATCATCATCATCATTATATTATTTATACCCCACACATCTGGCTGGGTTTCCCCAGCCACTCAGGGCAGCTTCCAACAAACATCAAATATTAAAAACTTCCCTAAACAGGGCTGCCTTCAGATGCCTTCTAAAAGTCAGTTGTTTATTTCCTTGACATCTGATGGGAGGGCGTTCCATAGGGCGGGTGCCACTACCGAGAAGGCCCTCTGCCTGGTTCCCTGTAACTTCACTTCTCGCAGTGAGGGAACTGCCAGAAGGCCCTTGGAGCTGGACCTCAGTGTCCAGGCTGAACGATGGGGGTGAAGACGCTCCTTCAGGTATACAGTGGTACCTCGGGTTACATACGCTTCAGGTTACAGACTCTGATAACCCAGAAATATTACCTCGGGTTAAGAACTTTGCTTCAGGATAAGAACAGAAATCGTGCAGTGGTGGCGCAGCGGCAGCAGGAGGCCCCATTAGCTAAAGTGGTGCTTCAGGTTAAGAACAGTTTCAGGTTAAGAATGGACCTCCAGAACGAATTAAGTACTTAACCCGAGGTACCACTGTACTGGGTTTAGGGCTTTAAAGGTCAGCACCAATACTATGAATTGTGCTTGGAAACGTACTGGGAGCCAATGTCTTTCAGGACTGGTGTTATGTGGTCTCGACGGCCACCCCCAAACTGCACACTTAAACTACAGCTCCCAGAATTTTTTGAGGAAACCATGACGGTTAAAAGTAGTATCATAATGCTTTAAATGTAAGGTGTGATTATGGCCAGCGATTGTGTGGAGGAATCTTCCCCATTTTTATATACCCACAATGCTGGCCCTAGAACACTGTTCCCTATGTCCTTCTTACAGAGGTTTCTGTCATATTTTTGCATTTAAAATCAAGCACTCTAGCTCTCCCATCTCAGCTCAGCTCAGAGGCTTCAAGCATTGGTACATACATGTCTCTGGCATATGTGTTTTCCCATATACCCACTACAACCCTTTAGTAAAACTTCTAGTGCTATGGGGATCTAGAAATATATAACATATATGACATATTGCCATATTGACAGCTAAGGGCGCACATATACCATCTGTGTCTGCCCTTTTGGCAGGGAGATGTGAGTGGCGATGAGTTTTGGATACACATTTGCACTGTGTCCTCTCACTGGCTAACCACATTTGAGGTATAAAATGTGCTTTGCTTGGCCTGTGTAACCGAGAAGTGTCTTCTCCAAAAATGGGAGTTAGTCTGATTGTACATGCCTGCTATCTGTTACAAATGTAACCGTTTCCTGCTCCTTGTGCTGAAAGACGACAGCTAAGAGGCCTGAAATTAACAATAAAAGGCTTTTTGGACTGGCTGCATATTGAGATTTTTTCGTAATCTCCTCTGTTGTTAACCAGTTGAGTGTTTAATCAATTCTACAAGGCTCAGCCTTTTTGCTTTCTTTCTCATTTCAGAAAGGATTTACAGTGTTTAGTGTCTTAGCTATAGATATGTTAATATGATTGCCAAGTATTCCCTTTAATTCTTACTTATTCTATGCCTCTTATATGAAACTTTGCAGACTAACCAACTGTTAATAGTATGTTGCTTCCAATAAAATCTGAAGAAATTTGGCTGCAACGCTTTGCCAAGCTGGTACATATACAGCTCCATTTTACCATATTAGGTCACAGATAAAAGAATGATAACTACATAACTGCATGGCCTAGTTTTTTCTACTCGTAGGTCATGCATCGTGTAGAATATTCCCTGTGGGGATAAATGTTCTTACTTCAATTTATGGGATTTTGATCATGCTTTTCAAAGTATATTTTCATTCAGCTCAGCCTTGTTCAGTGAACAACCTTAGTGGCTCACTAAGAGAGCACAGAACAGGATGGTAGACATAAGCTTTCACTTCCTATTTGGGGCATGCATACGATGCAGAGAAATATATTTGATGTGTGCTATTCTAAACATCCATTTTAAAAGTTATCAGAAATGCTCTGACAGTGCATTTTCAGACTTTTATTCACCGATGGAGAAAATAGAAAAAAAAAATTACAAGTTTTTAGAGTGAACCATATTTTTAAGACGATGGTGTGCAGTCTTGACAGCTTCTGAGAGACAAAACAGAACTGATATATCTGCTTTTACTATAACAGATGGGGACATTTTCCTATGTTGCTGATGTCATATTGAAGGGGAGGGGGAGCAAAGGCAAGGACGGAATTATTTCACTGCCTTTGTAGATTTGGCCCCCTTGACAGACACAGATAAAACAAATAATCCCCGTTTTTTAATTCACATTTTATTTCCTTAGCACTTAGATAATGTCTCATTTACTTTGAGCCAGAAGTGCATTAGCATCCTTGTTCGTGGATCTGCTAAGGCAGGGCTAGACTTGAAGTCACCCATGCCTTGATAAAATAAGCAACACACCAGCACCTTACATCTGGGGAAAAGAAGGGAGGCACTGCAAGGCTGAAAGGAAAACCCCTTTGGAAAAATTAGCACTAAATTGAAATGAAGGGCACTGCTTAATGAATGCTTTCATCTCCTGCTTAATTACCTCCTCTTTTTCACTCCTGGCTGCACTACTTTGAAAAAAGTATAAATCTGCTCACAGTGGGAGGATGTGACAATGTAAGTAAATTTTTATTTATATCCGCCCAAGACTGGGCTCAGGGCAGCTAACATCAAATATCAAATACATTAAAACAATGAAACAATTAATTAAAATACAGCTTAAAAAATAGAATCAGGATAAAATTAAATGACTAACCACGAATTACAACCATAGGGGTTGGGAACCTCAAGTATTCATCAGGGCCAGCTATCCATGTTGGTCCCACATGAGCCGATAAAAGGGCAAAGAGTTAACTTACAGGATCCCATGGGGGGGTGGTCAAACTGGGCCTGGACCAAAGGCCAGGCAGAACAGCTCCATCTTACAGGCCCTGCAGAAGGATGTCAAGTCCCGCAGGACCCTGGTCTCCTGTGATAGAGCATTCCACCAGGCTGGGGCCAAAGCCAAAAAGGCCAAGGCAACTAAGCCATTACACTTTCACGTTGGAATGTGCATACAGAAATGCATCTCCTGAATTTCATGCAGTTCAGAGAATGATTGTTAACCTATACCCAGAGAACCTACAACAGCAGAACCACTGCAAACCATGCCTCCAACTTCCATTCTGCAGAGCTGGTCCAGTAAGCTACCATGGTCAATGGTATTTTTTTTTAAAAAACACCCACTGAGAGATCCAGCAGAACTAGCAGATTCACACATTTTCATTACCATCCTAATCTGTCTCATGGAACAGGTCAACCAACCATTAAGGTACCCAAAACTGCTTCAGTCCCAAACCCTGGCCTAAACCCAGAGTTCAGAATCACTCTAGATAATCTGTTTCCTCTAAGTATGCACAAAGCTTGCCCAAGAAGATATTAGTAACTGTGTGGTGGCTCTAATATTCTTCCAGATCTAGGAAGGTTCTCTTCCAACAAAACAGGGTATTCAGCACCCCCTGGATAGGCCTAATCAAGAGTAAAGGCTACATGTGGTTAGATAGATTGATTCAAGCATCTTCTTGTCCACTTCCTCAGATAATGACAACTGAAAATAATCCCACAAAATCTAACTAGGTGGTGCTCTAGGGGCCTCAATTGTGGCATCAGACTCAGAGCCGATACCTGCAAATGTGAGGAGAACCTGAGCTTACAGGGTTAAACAGCTCAGAGTGTACGCCCTGCCTACTGTTGGGAGGGGGGAGATTCTGCGTCATATCCGAGAGTCTTAATCCCTTTGTTTCTCTCTACTTTCGCTTTTGAGGAGAGTGGACTTGTTTCACGATGCTGTTCGACAATGGATAGTCTGCTGTAAATAAAACTGCTTTTAGCTGCTAAGATCCTGAGTGGACTTTATTTAAGCACACTGAAGAAAGCACTGAAGCTTACAGCTTTCTCTAACCGCTGCTGCTTAACTCTGCGTTTGCTCAGAGCATCGGAATGTGGCCTTTGAAGTCCGGAGGCCTGGCTGCGCAGCCGAAGCGGGCTGGACACCAGGATTTATCTGAGCAATAAATCAATCACCTTAAGAGGTTATGGGACGACAGTTACGGCAATTAGAGAAAGCTTTGAAGTGCTGTGTGTAAAGGCTGTGAGAAGCTGCTGTTTTTGCTGCCAGAAAAGAAAGTCCTGCTTTGAGGCTCTGCCTGGGAGAAAGCAGGGAAACTGTCTGAAATGCTGTGTGCTGCAAAGAGCCACTGGAGGCCTCTCCTTTGAAGCCGGCTGGTATGCGTGAGTACTTCAAAGCCCCAATGGGAGCACTGGGGGAGGAGATGGCTGAGCTCCAGGACTTTTATGATGTCCCATTTGAAAAGCTCACGACCCAGTCCTGGGATATCTGGGTTAGAAGAGTCAGGGGGTGGTTTTTGGCCACAGGGCTCTGGAGTATAGTCCAGAAGGAGCCGCCCCCACCCACGCCAGTTGCTGCTGAAGATGACGCAGCAGACTTGGAGGCTGCTTTGCTGGAAGATAGAGAGCAAAGAATGCAAAGAGAGCTCTGCATGTTGAAAGCAAGCGTGGACGCTTTGCTGTTGCCCCACCTGGAGGGCGTTGAGTCGGCTCAGGCCGCCTGGCAGGTGCTGAGGAGTCTGTGTGAAAGCTTAGCAGGAGCCCAGGGCCGGGAGAAAGCCGAGAGCAGGGAGGAAGCCGAGAGCCCAGTGGGGGCTGCTGGCCATGTTCCTGAAGTTACAGCTGGGAGTAGCTGCTTTGTCTCCGAGGGGCCGTGTGATGTGGAGGCCCGCAACCAGAGTGCTGGGGAGCGTGCAGGCCCAGGCTGTGCACCCAAAGGTGAGGGTGTTGGGAACGCAGAAATGGCTGAAGAGGGAGCTGTGAGAGCTGTTGCTACGCGTCGCCGCTGTTATCGCTGTGGCTCCCCCTCCCATCTTGTGAGAGAATGTCCAGTGGAGGCACAGGAACAGCCGAAGGCCGTCTCCCGTAGCAACCAGATAAAGGGCTCTTCTTCAAAGCGTGGGAAAGGCAAGCCGAAGGCAGCTGGCAGAGACACTGAACGTAAACATTTGGCAGCATCTATGGCTGCAGTCAAGAGTTGTCAACAGGGCGCTGTGCTGACTTTTGTCATAGACTCAGGTGCTTCCCATCACCTGGTGCCATCTGCAGGATTCCTGGAGAACTGCACCTCTGTAACTTCTGGGAAGACTGTCTGTTTAGCAGATGGGACTCGACACCCACTCACGCAGACTGGTTCACTGTTTTGTTCTTTCTTACAGGATTCAATCCAGGCTTTTGTTGTTCCAGGACTGTCCTGTGCGTTGCTGTCCGTCAGTGCACTTCTTGCTGAGAACTACAGAGTGTGTTTTGAGGACAATAAGTATTCTATTTCTAAGAATGGACAGCACCTAGTTAGTGTTGAATGTAAAGACAGATTGTTTGTATTGAATGCTTCTTTTGCAGGTCCAGGTGACACGGAGGAGGCTCAAGCACAGTGTGCCAACGTTCCAGTTCACGATGCGTGTGCTCACCTCTGGCACAGACGCATGGCCCACGTGTCCTGGGGGTCAGTGAAAAGGATCCCAGAGTGTACGCAAGGGTGCAAAATGAAATCATGTGCTAAGTTTCTAGATTGCAGAGCATGCAAGTCCGCAAAGGTGAAAACGTGCACATACCCAAGGTCTGAGAGGGTGACCACTAGGGCTTTTCAGTTAATTCATGCAGATTTGTCTGGTCCGATGTCTGTGACCAGTATGGGAGGAGCCAAATTTGCGCTGGTTCTGATTGATGACCATACACATAACTCCTGGATCTTCACGATCCAACACAAAAATGAGGCTGCGCCGCTAATCAAAGACTGGATTGCGGCTGTGGAACTGCAGTTTTCCACACGGGTGCAAAACTTTCAGAGCGATCACAGTGGGGAGTTCACCGGGTCTGCACTGCAAAGTTTCTTCCGCAAGAAGGGGATTCAACACAGATTGACCTCTCCACACAGTCCCCAACAGAATGGGATTGCGGAAAGATGGAACAGGACCCTAGGGGAGATGTCCGCAGTGCTTTTGTTTGATGCCGGGCTCCCACAGCGCTTTTGGGGGGAGGCTTGGCGAACGGCCAACTTTATTCTGAACAGGTCGTTCAATTCAGTGGTAGGAGACACACCCTACTTCTTGCTGCACGGAAAGAAGCCGAAAGTGCACTACTTCCGAGTTTTTGGCTGTGAGGCTTGGGTCCTCATACCAAAGGCCAAATGCAAGAAAGGTGAACCCAAATCCCAAAAGATGATTTTCTGTGGGTATGAGCCAGGGACCAAGGGGTGGAGGTTTGCTTATCCGTCAGGGAATCAGTCCAGGATTCTGCTCAGCAACAGTGCTGAATTCTGTGAGCAGAGTGGCTGGGCAAGGATACATGGGAACCCTGACATCCTGTCAGAGAGTCTGCTTGACTCTGCTGATGAAGAAGAGGAAGAGGTTGAACCTGCTACTGAGGCTCAGAGTCCAGACCCAGTGCAGGCAGAGGGGAGAACTTCTCCCAAGGCTGTGAAGATTGAGCAATGCAGTGCTCCATCTTCCCCCACAGGTTCAGCTGAGAAGTCCAGAAGGCGCAGTAAGTCAGAGGGGGAGTTCTCTGATGCCAAGGACGTTCTGGCTGGCCCTAGTGGGTCAGAGGGGGTTCCTGAAGTAGTGCTGCACCGTTCAGCTCGGACGACCAAGGGGAAACCTCCTGAAAGGTTTGCCGTCACTAGCGTGTGGGTAGGAATGGCACAGTGTGAACCTGAGAGTTTTGAGGATGTTCAGAAACTGCCTCAGGAAGAAGCCAGAAAATGGCATGAGGCGATGCAGAAGGAAATGAACTCAATGGAGTCGCTAGGAGTCACGAAGTTGCCGGTGGGCAAACAGGCCGTAGGTTGCCGCTAGGTTTACCGTCTTAAGTCCACAGCGACAGGAGAACTGCAGTATAAGGCCAGATTAGTGGCGAGAGGATTCACGCAGCGCAGGGGGTTGCATTATACGGAAGTTTATGCTCCCACCTCTAGGAGTGAATCTCTATGCTTGGTCTTGGCCGTGGCTGCACAAAGAGGGTTGCTGGTGCATCACTTTGATGTGGATGTTGCCTACTTGAACTCAGACCTCCAGGAGGATTTGTACATGCTTCCTCCTCCAGGGTTTGAGGGCAATGAGCAAGGTACTGTGCGGAAACTTCACAAGTCAATTTACGGCCTGAAGCAGTTGGCCAGGAATTGGAACTTGAGCCTGAATGAAGCTTTGGAGAAGCTAGGTTTCAGGAAGAGTCTTGCTGACAGTTGCCTGTTCCTTAGAGGATCAGGAGACTCACAGGAACTGGTGTTGTTTTATGTTGATGACATCATCCATGTTGGAAAGGCAGACAAACAGGTGCAGAAGTTTGCCAAAGAGCTTGGAAAACGGTTTCAGCTCAAGAACCTGGGTGCAGTAAAGATCTACCTAGGCGTCCAGATAGCGAGAACTGAGGATGGTAGCTTCTTGCTCAGTCAGAAAGGCAAGATTGAGCAGTTGCTTGAGAAGTTCAGAATGTCCGATTGTGCAGGAGTTCGGACACCCATGGAAATGAGCTATGTGAAAGATAGCCAGCAAGCAGAAGGTGCTGCGTTTGAGAATGCTGAGGTCTTTCAGTCAGCTCTAGGTAGTCTGTTGTATCTGTCCCAATGGAGCAGACCAGACATTGCCTTTGCTACCAACCTGCTAAGTAGGGAAGCGTCAAAGCCCAGTGTGAGTGCTTGGCACGGTATCAAGCGGGTACTGCGCTACCTGCAGCATACCAAAGACTTCTGTCTTAAGCTGCCAGCTGAAGGTAAGGCGAAGCTCACATGCTATGCGGACAGTGACTGGGCGAATTTGCAGGACTGCAAGTCTGTGTCTGGGTTGGTGGTAAAGTTTGGGAAGTCACTAATTGAGTGGAAGTCCCGGAAGCAAAGTCTCATTGCGCTGTCTTCTACTGAGGCTGAATTCAGTGCACTGTCTGATTTGTGCTGGGAACTAGAGTTCTATAGATGCTTGGTGCAAGAGATCTATGGGGATTGTAGCTTGCCCATCACGGTTTGGGAAGACAATAAACCTTGTTTGAAGTTGGCTGAATCTGCGCAATTTAAGGCCAGAACCAAGCATCTGGACATACGTTTCCAAAATGTGTGTCAGAGTGTTCAGTCAGGTTTGATTCGGCTGAAGTATTGTGCCAGTCACAGTAACTTGGCCGATGGATTTACCAAACCTTTAAGCTTCCAGCGTCATGGGGAGTTTTGTGGTGGTTTGGAGTTGGGGGTAAGTTCTGTACTTACTTTCCCCACAGTAGCGCAGGGCGAGAGGGGGTGTGAGGAGAACCTGAGCTTACAGGGTTAAACAGCTCAGAGTGTACGCCCTGCCTACTGTTGGGAGGGGGGAGATTCTGCGTCATATCCGAGAGTCTTAATCCCTTTGTTTCTCTCTACTTTCGCTTTTGAGGAGAGTGGACGTGTTTCACGATGCTGTTCGACAATGGATAGTCTGCTGTAAATAAAACTGCTTTTAGCTGCTAAGATCCTGAGTGGACTTTATTTAAGCACACTGAAGAAAGCACTGAAGCTTACAGCTTTCTCTAACCGCTGCTGCTTAACTCTGCGTTTGCTCAGAGCATCGGAATGTGGCCTTTGAAGTCCGGAGGCCTGGCTGCGCAGCCGAAGCGGGCTGGACACCAGGATTTATCTGAGCAATAAATCAATCACCTTAAGAGCAAATTCCCCTTCAAAATGCTTTGTGAATTCACCACAGCAGGTGACCAAGGGTTCTATTCCACTTCTCCCCAAGCCACACCCCACAACAAGCTCTTCATCACTCAGGCCGGCCTGTTTCAGTGACTACAAATCTTCTGGAAATCTTCTGGAAGTTCTACGGCTTTCATGGCAGCCATGAGGTCCAAGCAGGTCCACTTAAGGTGGTCTGCACATGGATACTGAAATCCTCCAGCAAGTGACATGCAGATTCTGTTTATCACCACAACTGGACTCAGTTTGTGTGGGATGGTTTTGAACTGTTTGACTTATTTATTTACACTATTTCTATACATATTAGGGGACGCGGGTGGCGCTGTCAGTTAAACCACAGAGCCTAGGACTTGCCAATCAGAAGGTCAGCCGTTCGAATCCCCGCGATGGGGTGAGCTCCCGTTGCTCGGTCCCAGCTCCTGCCGACCTAGCAGTTTGAAAGCATGTCAAAGTGCAAGTAGATAAATAGGTACCGCTCCGGCGGGAAGGTAAACGGCGTTTCCGTGCGCTGCTCTGATTCACCAGAAGCGGCTTAGTCATGCTGGCCACATGACCCAGAAGCTGTACGCCGGCTCCCTCGGCCAATAAAGCGAGATGAGCGCCACAACTCCAGAGTCGGACATGACTGGACCTAATGGCCAGGGGTCACCTTTACTATACATATTGTGTGTGTGTGTGTGTGTGTGTGTGTGTGTGTTTGTGTGTACACACATCTATAGAAAATTAAAGCAACAGCACACAACTTAAACAACAAATTTAAAAATATGCAGTTAACATATGAAAATAGCACATTAACACAAAATTACTAATGAATATAAACTAACATAAATGATCTCACCTTTGGACACACCCTCCCTCTCAGCCTCCTGGCTCTCATCAAGGGTTGAAACAAACTCCCAGCACACCTGCAAAAGCCTCACAAAGAGAAGGGTTGATGGTGACATCATTCTGGTCTCCCACTTTAGGCTTGCTTTTTATGGGCAGGCACTAAGGTGGATGGAGCTTCCTCAGGCTGCCTCCAGCTGTGTCCCATTAAGCAGTCAGCTGCATTCTCTGCATGCACTTCCAGGTACAGCAGGTTTGGTGAGTTTCCTAGGGAGTCCCAAGGGAAAGGCATCCCTCCATTCTCAGTTCTTTCTCCACCCTCTTCCCCTTTCTTCTCCAGCTGCTTTAATTTATTTAATTTCTCTTTTTATAGAATGGTGCATTTTTTTGTTTGTCTTTTTACTATTACAGATAAATATGCCATGGCCAAGTTTTAAATCCTAATTTTACTCTTTCAGGGGTTCCTGTATTCCTCCCATCTCTTAATGCAAAACAAAAGCCAAGAAAGAATGTGTAGCTGTTTTGAATAGTTCATGTCTTAACACATCTTCCAGTTGTGTCATTTGGCAGAAACCTGGACTGGTTTAAAAAAGAATTTTTATTAAAGGAAGGGACAGAAGGAATAGACTGAACATCTTTAAAGGTGTTCTTTTAAAAAATTGTTGAAAAACTCTATAAAAGGCTGTTGAATGAGAGGTGCATCTGTTTCTATAGCACCTAAGAGTTACAGAGGATTGTACCCAACAATGTCTTTGTATAAGCAGAACAACTTCTGCTCTTTCCTGCCATCTCTTTCCCTCTCCAGAAAAAACCTGCTGTCCAAAGTAGTATATAATCTAAGCAAGAAATATGGAACAAAACTGCAGGGTGGGGGGATAAGAATATTCAATTAAATGGTAGACTCCAAATTAGTATAGCGAAATTAATACTAACAGTTGATTGCATGTACTATACTGCATATATTTTACAATCATG
Source organism: Podarcis filfolensis (assembly GCF_964270895.1). Classification (NCBI taxonomy): domain Eukaryota; kingdom Metazoa; phylum Chordata; class Lepidosauria; order Squamata; family Lacertidae; genus Podarcis; species Podarcis filfolensis. Next base: position 66,483,762 of record NC_139609.1, read on the forward strand.
GTTAATCTGCAGGTAGTTATGCTTTACAGCGTTGAGAGACTGGGCCAGGTTGTTATCTCCCCCAGTTTCCATGGGGGCACGTTTAACCTGATGTCATCATTATGTCAGGTGACCTGATTTTGCCTGCATTGTTTGAAATCAAACCTTGTATAGCACTCTGCAAGCACTCTGGATTTTCTGGAATGCTATGCATGGGGCATCTCAAAACCCAGCCAGATCAGCTGATTTCTGGAGCTTGTGCAGCCAGGTACACTGGGCTTTGCGGATGCTGATTGATGGTTCCTGCACACCTCCTTTGGACTCAGCTGTGTCCTTATCTGCTCAGCACATGACATCAGGTGCTCGTGGCTTGGCCAAAATGGTAAGGCCTGCTTAGGCTCACAGCCTGGAGGTTCCTCACCTCTGCCACGGTAGTGTTGCTGTGTCTCTGAAAGCACTGCTGAATATTTTGGTAGTGGAAGCAAAAGGGTAGTGGGGGGGGGGGGAGTACTTTCAGGCCCTAATGAAATACTTGCCTATGTAGCACATTCCTCCATCAGATTACAACACATTGAATAGATTCTGCATTGTTAGTTATAAACCAGCAGGTGGCATTAAAAATTGGTCCTGAATCCAGTTCTGCAACTTCTCTGTGCTGGACAGTGGACATTTTGTTGTTGCAGCTGCTGTCCTACGAATTTGAGGATGGCAGTGCATGGAATATGAAAAGGATGCCTTTTTAAGCACATGAATCTCATAGCTAGATTGGAATCGGTATTAAACTATAGATTCTGTTTTCATTATTCTGGCATCTTCATAAAGGCAGAGGTGATCCTTAAGATAACTTGGCCCTGGGGTTTTTTCTCTCATTTTAGCCCTATTCAGAAATTATTTTCTCTATGGAATTCAGTTCGCAATCAGAAAGAAGCCCTGGACTTCTTGATTTTGGGAAATCCAGATGCCAGGCTGCACTCCTAGGGACCTGAAACCTTCTGACTGGCCCTTCTGGGCCATGAGAATTCTTGACGGAATCTTCATACATTACATTGCTCAGGTGATTACATTAAGTTTTTAAGCGTTTCTTAACTACATTACAAACAGGTGTTTGAAAATATGTACAGTGGTACCTCGGGTTAAGTACTTATTTTGTTCCGGACGTATGTTCTTAACCTGAAACTGTTCTTAACCTGAGCTACCACTTTAGCTAATGGGGCCTCCTGCTGCTGCCACGCCGCCGGAGCACGATTTCTGTTCTCATCCTGAAGCAAAGTTCTTAACCTGAGGTACTATTTCTGGGTTAGTGGAGTCTGTAAACTGAAGTGCATGTAACCTGAAGCGTATGTAACCCGAGGTACCACTGTACATCATATACAGATACTAATCAGAGAGCCAAGATTGGCCACACTTCTTTTTTGAGGGTACAGTTGGTGGCAAGCTTAGCTTTCTTACTGGGCAATGTGTGAAACTGCCCGTGCTTTGCAACAAACAGCTATCATCAAGGCTGCAACAGGAGCCTTTCCAGACTGATTTTATTCTGCTCTGGCTTGCCATCCAGATAGCAACCACTGAATGATATCATTCTACTCATTGTCTTCTAATTGTTGGAACTAATTTCTTCAAATTAAATTGCAGTGCACGGATCGAACAGTGAGCATTAATCTCCTAACACTGCGAGCTTTATCAACATCCATGAAATAGCCCCCTAACAGCCCTAACAGGCAAAAAAAGAAAAAATATTTCAAAAAAATACTTGTCAAGTCTTGCTATTAGGAATTGATGTCAGGGCTTGATAAAAATGAAGTAATTGTATTTGCGGTGAGGGGAGGGGGTCCTTTAGAAAATTACTGGTTCTGTCTTTATTCTTTGTCTTTCATTAGACACATTAGCCAGTCATAATTTGGCTTTTACTTTCACGTCTATCACAATGTCCTTTTTGTGTTGTTAGCAAAGTGGAAGATAAAAAAATAGAGAGCAGAAATTTCCCTATATTTTTGTTGTTGTTCAAGTTACTTTAGCAAGCCAGGGCTTTGCTTGGGTTCATGTACAGTTTTAATCACCAGTGCATAAATTTGTGTGTTACGACTTGTAGAAGTAGATCTTCCCATGCACATTCTTAGCACACACCCCAATGTTTCAAATTAATAACAAATTAAGGATGTTGTAAGTGGGTTAATCCTATGATATGCATTCCAATGCCCTCTTTAATTTTTTCAGGAATCATCATGTCCCTTAGTGCTTTTGCATTCCATCTCTTCAGAAGTAAGGCCACTGAAGGATACCTACCTTTATGGAGCACTGTTAGTGGGACGTGGGTGGCGCTGTAGTCTAAACCACTGAGCCTCTGGGGCTTGCTGATCCGAAGGTCAGCAGTTTGAATCCCCACGACAGGGTGGGCTCCTGTTGCTCTGTCCCAGCTCCTGCCAACCTAGCAGTTTGAAAGCATGCCAGTGCAAGTAGATAAATAGGTACTGCTGCGGCAGGAAGGTAAACGGTGTTTCCATGCGCTCTGGTTTCCGTCACAGTGATCTGTTGTGCCAGAAGCAGCTTAGTGATGCTGGCCACATGACCTGGAAGGTGTCAATGGACAAACATTAGCTCCCTCAGCCTGAAAGCGAGATGAACGCCACAACCTCATAGTCAGCTTTGACTGGACTTAACTGTCAAGAGGTCCTTTACGTCTACCTTGACCTTTGCATGCGTTCCTTGTGGAGAGAATGAGGAACTTAGAATTCCTCAATTGTAGACTTGGAAGGGATCCCAAGGGAACTAGTTTATTTTATTTTAGCATTTTTTTATTGAAAGTTTTCCTCATACGAGATAATAAAAAAACAAACTAATCTAAGTAAAAGGGGGAAAAAGGAAAAGGAAAAGAGGAGGAGGGGATAAAAATACAAATCCCTCTCTCAAAGGTAAATCTTAACCCTTGTCTGACACAAAAGGGGGTGGACCCTCCCAGCTCTCACCTGGGAGCTTCCCATTCTTTCCCTAGCCTTCCACCCTAGGAGATCTTCCTTTCCCTGGGAGGATGAGGAGCATGTTCACATGGCCAGTTACATTGATCAAGGATAATAATTCTGTGGCTGACCTTAGCCTCTGGGTGGTTGTTGCTCATGTTTTGCTTGTTCAAAGCGAGCTTGACAGAAGCTGACAAAGAGCCATGTAACACCTGCCAGTAAAAAGCCAGGGTTCTTGACTCATATTAGACTTTTTGGTCCTAGAATAACAGTGAATCAGGCCATCACTCAATCAGTCATCATGTGGAGATCGACCTGTCTGTAAGACCTGGATGTGAGGAAAGGAAAGCATTGCCAGACATGGAAGGATCCTTTTAAGTTCTGGAGATGAAGTTGCAGAAATGCAGTAATGTCAGGTTCGTGCCAAGCCCACAGATGACGGCTTTTCCATGCTTTGAGATAAACCAGACACAAACATTTTAAGCACGACTGTGCTGGATATTGATATACTTCAAAAGAGGCATATTCAATGCAGCTAAACAAATTGCTACTGGAAGGTGGAGGGAGCCCTTTAGCAGTCATTTGTATTCTTTGTGGTGCAGCCCGTGGAGTAGGATAGAGATGCAGAGTTGCTGGAGCTCACTTCAGTGGGGCTGGGGTGGTAAGGGTGGGGCTGCAAAATCCAGTGCTCTTGCCAATGCACTCATGAAACCCCACCTCGCTCCCACCTACCCCTGCCCCCTCCCCATCCAAGTAGGCTGCATTTACCCTGACATCAGGACAAAGGATCTGACTCAGCACACAGTGAGTATTCTTCTGCTAGTTACACTATGACATACTTATGGGTGCACATGGATGTCGGGAGATGGCACATAGATGCTGTGAGTCAAGAGCATGCTGAGAGCATTCTGGAGCTGGTGGGTGGCTTTGGGATACCTTTGGAGTCATTACTTTTGCTTGATACACAAATTGCCTTGGTGACATGGAGATTCGCCTCTGCATGGAAAGGAGTAGCTTAACTCCTATAGCCTATGCTCTGGCTATATCTAGGTTAGAGTACTGCCTTTGAAGATGCTTTGGAAACTGCATAGAGAAATGGGAAGAACTGTGTAAATGGGAAGGAAATTGGCAGAAGCAGTAAATCAGGGATGGGGAAGGCTTTTCCATTCCACCAGTCAGATCCTTATCAGGACTGGCCTCGGAGGCCAAATTTGGCAGGGAGACGAGGCTGTGCAGCTGTCAAACACAGGACATGACAATGACATCATGAGCAGGTGACCCTTTTTTTTACAGATGGAATACAAACAAAGCAAGTTATTTAATCTGAGTTTTAGTTTTAAGCAGCCATGTTGCAATAAATTGTCATCTGATTCCACCCTAATGATCATATTGGCAATAGCTAAGTTCACCAAGGAGGATGAAATTCAAAATTCCACTGAGATGCACAGTGATCTGGGAGTAACAGTGATCCAAGATAGTCAGCAAGATGATGCAGCCAAATAAACATCCCCAGCATTTCTTGATGTATAGAAAGAGTTGTCTCCAGATAATACTTATCTGCAAAGTTTTTTCTCCTGAACATGTTCTCACTGAGATGGCTTGTTGTACACATCATCATCACTTACAAATGGCATTTTTTCACATTTCCAGACGTGCTTATTGACTTGCAGAAATATGCATTTGCCTTTAAATCTTTAGGTGAAATGTGATCTTTTTGTTTTTGGAGGAAGCTGGCACTTTTTAGGACCTTCCATGAAGAAACTCAAAGCAATAATGAACAGTAGCTGTAAAGTAAGTATTTCCATTTAGGAGAGCAAATTTAATAATGTGCTGGCAATTTGCTCTTGCCCTATAGAGACCTGATTATGGACCTCCTCTATGTTCTTTGGACTGCATTATCCTGGATATGCCAAATAAATTTACTTGACCTACATGGAATCTAAGGCATTTGAGGATGTAATTGAGTGCATTCAGTGAGAGCCTGTGGGAAGTGGGTGGATTACTACATATTTAATTGAATGTAAAGTCTTGCCAGCTTCCTCACTGGGGTGAACAATGGCCAAAAGTTGTTATATATTAGCTGAATCCATTAATGAAATTTTAGGTCAAAATCGACAATATATTTTGAAAAGCTGTTTGTCTGTTCACTATGTTTACATTATGCCTGTGTTTACTATTTGAAGAGCTATTGCATTTTCATGTGTCTTAATGACATTGGCTAGTGGAAAATAGGAGGAGTACAAAGATAATAGAATTGTAGAGTTGGAAGGGACGACATGGGTAATCTAGCCCAACCCTCTGCAATGCAGGAATTGTTGGCCCAAGGTGGGGCTCAAACCCCACAACCCTTAGATTAAGAGACTCATGCTCTACCATCTGAGCTAATGCATATGAGATAGTCTGATCAAGATCTACTAGTCTGATCAATAGATTAGTCTGTGCTAGATCTACTAGTCTGATCAATGCCAATCTATTGGGTTATTGATGTTCTCATCTTGACAATGCCATGTTCTTTTTTGATAATCACTTGTAGCTGAGTAAGATTGTCTTCCATGAGCCCATAAGTGACTGTGGAGGCCAATTCTGAATCCACATGTCCTTCCACAGTGGGGATATGGTTTCTGGGCAGGAGCTGATCAAGGTGAGGGTTTGCCAAGCGTGCCTTCCTCTTAGCACATTTCTCCCTTTCATCCTGAGTTTGAGCGTCTTCAAAGTCTACGACACCTTTGGTAAAGGCTGTTCTCCAATTGGAGTGCTTGCAGGCCCGTGTTTCCCAGTTGTTGGTGTTTATACTACATTTTTTTAGATTTGCCCTGAGAGGGTCTTTAAACCTCTTTTGTTGACCACCAGCATTATGCTTTGCATTTTTAAGTTCGGAATAGAGTATTTGCTTAGGAAGGTGATAATCAGGCATCCGAGCAACATGACCAGTCCAACGAAGTCAATGTTGAAGAATCATTGCTTTGACACTGGAGACCTTTGCTTCTTCCAGTACACTGGCATTAGTTTGCCTGTCTTCCCAAGTGATGTGTAAAATTTTCTGGCGACACCATTGATGGAATTTTTTGAGGAGTTGAAGATGGCATTTATAAGTGGCTCATGTTTCACAAGCATACAGAAAGGTTGGTAGTACAATAGCTTTGTAAATAAGCATTTTTGTTTCCCTGAGAATGTCCCGGTCCTCATACACTCTACACTTCAAATGGGAGAAAGCTGCACTCGCAGAGCTCAGGCAATGCTGGATTTTGGCATCAATGTCAGCCTGATTGCCATGTTATATACAATTAGTGGTACCTAAATCAAAGCAAAGGGCACTGCATCTGTTGCAACTTTTTTAGTAGCAAATGACATGAGAATGAAGCTTGATGGGACAGCGATAAAAAGCAGGTTTTGAGGCAGAGATGGGGAACTAGTTGTTGTTAGGCTACCAGTCTCATCGTCACTGACCATAGACCATGATGGCTAGGGCTAATGAGAGTTGGAGCCCAACAATACCCTGGGAATTGTAGTTTCCCCACCAGAGCTACATTTCCCAGTTGTTGTTGTTTAGTCGTTTAGTCGTGTCCGACTCTTCGTGACCCCATGGACCAGAGCACGCCAGGCACTCCTGTCTTCCACTTCCTCCTGCAGTTTGGTCAGACTCATGTTTGTAGCTTCGAGAACACTATCCAACCATCTCGTCCTCTGCTGTCCCCTTCTCCTTGTGCCCTCCATCTTTCCCAACATCAGGGTCTTTTCCAGGGAATCTTCTCTTCTCATGAGGTGGCCAAAGTACTGGAGTCTCAGCTTCAGGATCTGTCCTTCCAGTGAGCACTCAGGGCTGATTTCCTGAAGAATGGATACGTTTGATCTTCTTGCAGTCCATGGGACTCTCAAGAGTCTCCTCCAGCACCATAATTCAAAAGCATCAATTCTTCGGCGATCAGCCTTCTTTATGGTCCAGCTCTCACTTCCATACATTTCCCAGTACATGTAACAAATTACAGTTCCCATTATTCTTTCAGGGGGTGCTTCAGTAACTGACACAGGAATCCACCCTTATTTAAATAGTTTATTATTAGGATGGGTAAAGTCTTTGGGGGAATAAAAGATGAGCTTTCCATGTTTGTTAAGACACTCTACAAAATTTTGCGGATTGCTTTATGAATGGCTTGTTGGGATTTTGTTGTTATTGATATTGTTGTTTTAAGGAGTGTTTTCCCTCCAGATTTCCAGTTGCCTAATAAGACGACCCCCAAGAAGAAACTTGCTTCTTTGGTAAAGCTCAAAGCTACAGGTGTCATAATTGTGTGCTGGTCTTCTTTAAATAGTAACACACCCATGCTGTTTCGTAAGACAGAAAACCAGCCTTAACATATAAGTAATCAATAAAGTTATACAAAATAGAGCCAGTGCTATTTTTCCAGAAAAAGAGGTGCTGGAACTCATCATAAATGCCTCCCTTGTTCTCTTATAGCAGGCTTCCTCAAACTCGGCCCTCCAGATGTTTTGAGACTACAATTCCCATTATCCCTGACCACTGGTCCTGCTAGCTAGGGAACATAGGAGTTGTAGGCCAAAAACATCTGGAGGGCTGAGGTTGAGGAAGCCTCTCTTATAATTACAATGGCTCCCACCTGTGAGGTGTCAGAACTGAGTTCCAGTGAGTTCCAGCTGGGAAAAAAGACCTAAATAGATCTAATGCTTTAAATGTAAAGGTCAGTGTCTGTAGTCCATCCCATAATTGCACCACCTTGGATTCACACGGATTTCATTTGGGCCTCATGCATAACTGTGGTCTGGACTTCAGCCACTGACTTCCACTTTGTGCACATAAACATGTTTACTTGTAAGGGACAACATCTCTATTGTTCCTATTTAATTGCTACTGGCTTATATGAAATTTTCCATTTTTGAAAGATTCAGGAACATGCTACTCTAGGGCATTCTTGAGCCAGTATTTTTAGAAAATATATTCTGGCTACCATAGTACTTTTAAAATATAATGGTGGTCATAATATATTTTCTTGAGCGGTTGGGATCGGAACCAACTGCAGAAACAATATTTTTCAAGAAGCTACCCTTAAAAAAGCATCTGGCCTATGTATCTTATGGGAATCTGCTAATATACATTAATAATAATAATGACGATGTTGGTGATGTTTGAAAGCTTTTAGGAGAAAGATGGGAACCAAATGATCCCACCTCTAGGAGAGGATCTCTTTCCTGATGGAAGAACCTTGTCCCCCCAGCAGATCCCGATGGTAATCTTGTCTCGTAATTTATAATGTGCATCCTGGTATGGAGTCGATCCCAAGAAGACAAAACAGCACAATGAGCAAACCAGTAGTTAAAACGGTAGATGGATGCGTACAGACCTCTTAACATTGTCTCATTCTGTGCAATAAGACTATGCCCTTGCTGAGGCCCTGAGATTGACTTCCCAAGTTGGATATCTTGACATTTAACAGGGGGGAAATATACAAGAGAAAGCAGAACTCGCAGTGCAGTACCATGCACGTCTGTTCAGAAGTCCCACTGTGTTTGGCTGCGCTTACCCTCAGACAGAGTCTGCGTATGATTGTAACCTAGTTGATTTCTTCCCCTCATCTATATATATCACCGTTTCAACACTGAACTCTGTTCCCAGTTTATCACTTAAAATTTATTTTAGTTTATGTGCATTGAAGTATTTAATGGGTTTATTTTAGATGTAGAGAGAAAAAAACATAATAAATCATAAGCAACATTGTAGGAAATAATCTTGAACTCTGAGACACCGCCCCCCCCCCCGCCTCCACTGGATCTTGGCAGGATCCTTTGACAGCTGCAATAATAAATGCATGGTTTCCTTTGCATAAAACGAAATTGGATGGATTCAAAATATCTTGTGCCCTGAAGCAGTTTTGGACAGTTAGCATCTGCCCACACCTTTCAATAGTTGCTAGCAAAATGTGAAGGTGTCAATCTGGGCATTCTTTCTTTTTCCTCCCTGGCGAATTCTAGAAAGTTTCCCCAAACACTAGGAAATGAGCCAGAAACATCAGGAAGTGAGAGGAATGTGGGAAGTAGGATCCTAGATGGTGGCCTTTCCAAACCTCCTACATATTTAGTTATATGCTTCCCGTTTGGCCAAGGAATAAGCGGTGGAGGCTGGTCCATATGGGCAAATGGGGCACTGCCCAACCATCCTTAGTCTGCCCTCAGTGTGCTACCACAGGCCTGTCTTACAGAGAGTGGCATTGCCTGTCAGCTTCCTCCTCTTAGTCTCAGCGTTGTGCCTTGTAGGACCCAGCAGGGAGGAGGTTGGAAACAAAACTAGAAGTAGTTGACTCTGCCAGCCATTGACTCTGGCTCCACCTTCTGTTGAACTCCTTGTCTCCTTCCCCATCAGTTGTTGTTTAGTCGTTTTCCAGGCCGTCTTCCACTGCCTCCCGCAGTTTGGTCAAACTCATGTTGGTAGCTTCCAGAACACTGTCCAACCATCTCGTCCTCTGTTATCCCCTTCTCCTTGTGCCCTCCATCTTTCCCAACATCAGGGTCTTTTCCAGGGAGTCTTCTCTTCTCATGAGGTGGCCAAAGCATTGGAGCCTCAGGTTCAGGATCCCATCAGTAGCAATGCCCATAAGACAGGATGCATGCATGACACAAACTCACACAAATCAAGTCACATGGGAAGGGACAGCTCCAGTACCTACCAGTCTGTTTCTAGGCACAATTCAAAGGGATGGCTATGACCTATAAAGCCCTTCTGTCATGGAATGGTAGGACGCAGAGGAACGGTGGGGAGAACCAGCTGGGGAACTCCCAAAGGAAGATGCCTCAGAGCCAGGGGACTGGTGGTGGGATTACAATAAGTGGTCAGTGGGAGAAGAGGGAGAAGACTGGGAGGAGGAGGTATCAGAGGCTGAAAAGGTAACAGACTTATTCTGACAGGTTTCTGTTATATGTGGTGGATAAATGCTTTCATGCTTGGACTTAACTGCTGTTCCCGTCTCCATGGTTGGTTGTTGTATATATTACTAGTGTGTTTGTTTTTTATTCGATTTTTGAATGTAGTAAGCTGCCCTGAGTGATGCTTTTACCCCTGAAGGGTGGACTATGAAAGTATTATTAAGATAAAACAAAACAATGCCAAATATAGACCAACAAAATAAAAAATATTTTTTCAAAAATGGCTACCCACACTCCCACCCCCTCCCCCATTTTCCCAACCATAGGAAGCTGCCTTATATCAATTCAAGTCATTGGTCCATGCAGCTCAGTGCTGCCAACAAAGCCTGGCAGTGGCTGTCCAGGGTTTCAGGCAGGAATCTCTCTCAGTCCTGCCTGGAGATGCTGGGGATCAAAGCTGGGATCTTCTGCTGGCAAAATCTCTCCCCACTTCTTGAAGAATGATAAGAATTTCAGCATGGCCTCTCTCTCCAGAGGGAGCCTCAGGACACCTTTGTTCACAGTTACACCCAGGTGCCTGGCAGATGCTCCCTATAGTCAATAGCAGATGGTGCGGTGGGGCGGCAGTGTTCACCTGACCTCCTGACAGCTGAGTCACTGCTGCTTACTGGGAAGGAGAGAGGCAAGGTGGTGGGGAGGCCAGCACAGTGCAAACACAGCGACAGAGCCAATATGGTATTCCTGGTGGTGTGTTTGCACCATGCTAAGCTCTCTGCCACTTTGGCCCTCTCCCTCCTTCTTGGAAAGCAGCGGTGACTCAGCTGTTGGGAGACCAAGTAAGTGCCACCATGACATTCACTACTGCCTGTTGCCCTGTACCATTTAGTTACAGTGTATGCGTCCTTCTCACAAGATTGTCACTCTCCCAGTGTGGTGGCAGATGGTTGAAATTTACCACTGCAGAGAACCATTCCATCTCTCTGTGTGTGTTTATGTGTGTGCCTAAGACCTCACAATGAAAGCATCTTAAAATTGATGTGGCCATTATCTAATCGAAATGCAATAGATATCTGGCATCCACATGGGAATTTTATTTCTCAAGCTTTTAAAAAATCATTTTAAACAAAACAATGCCAAGCTTGTCTTATAAACATCTGTGGTAATTTTCGGGTGTGTGCAAAAAGGTCTTTCTACATAACTTTTTTAGGAGCTTAAGGACTGAATTACTAGGGCTGTGTGAAACATTAGGACAGAATCCAGCTATGCCTCAAAGAGAAACTTTAGGAGCACATGCCAAGACACGCTTGAGGAGCAACATCTGGAAACTTTTCCGAAGGAGAGGTGAGCCTGTTAGGATCTCCCTACTCTCTTGCAATTTCCATTCCCCTTTATCCCTTCTGCATCTCAAGATGTCTGATTAACATCTTTACCACCCATTAGGACAATAAAGGCTTATTGTGAAACAGAGGGAGGAGGTTTATTTATCTGGGTATTTACAAACCACCAACTCACAAGAAAAATATTGTAGCAGTGCACAGCAAAAAGGCAATAAAAACCTAAAACGTAAGCCCAAATTAACAGCAATGAATGCTATAAAAAGGCTTGGTAAAACAAAAATGTTTTCAGCAGATGAAACATCAGAATTGAAGGTGCCTGTCTGGTTTCAATAGGAACAGCGTTCCAAAATACTGGTGCCGCCATGGTTCGAATAGAAGCTAAATGAATCTGACGATTGAAACTAGGTGTGTGATTTTGCTTTGGATGAAGTCCAGATCCAGAACTGAAGTGATTTGGGCTATGTCCAAGGTGAAACAAGGTGTCTCAGGAGTGGCTCAAAATGAATTGGCCCCTTCCTGAAGCCTTGCGTCCACCTTGGAGGCTTGGAGAGTACAGTCTTAGAATGTCTGTTAAAATGGGTCAGATTTGGCAGCCACAATGTTCTGAAATCTTGTGAGTAAGTGCAATGGAAGTCTGAGGGATCTTCTTTGATGTAGCCATGCGTAGGATCAAAGCTCATATATTCTTTGAATGCATTGTTTCTCAGTTTAATTACTCAGAGGACTCACAGAATCAGCAGCTAAAATAACTTTGCCTTGCACTGCCACATTTTCTATTGGGAAAGTGTTGCATTTTCAGGTACAAAAAATAAGGGGTGCTCTCTAAATATCACTTTGATTTGTTAAATATTTGTCTGAGAAAATGGGCTGGCCTAAAATGACAAAAGGCCTTCAAGATTTCAAGAGATCTGAACAGAATCCACACGAGGGAGCACTTGAGTCAGATCAGTGCAGTATAGCTGCAGAAAGGTACCATACAGAAGCCATCATTGAGAAAATACAAGAGGATAGACTATAGGCAGATCCTATTGCTTAGCAGAAGTGCAATGGGTACATGGATCACAAAAGACATGGGTTACACACCAGTTTCTTTGTTTAATGAATAGATGCTGCATAGTAACAAGGATTTCCCAATCTGCCAGAGATTCCTTAAGGGGAATGAACAGAACAGGTCACTTAATACATAAACATCTCTTTCATGCAGCAGGAAAAAGGTCATCCTTAAACACCTTTTGCTGTTGACTTTTTCATTGGAGAAACCATTATTACTACATGACATTACAGGAATGCACTAGGTTTAAACTACGCCCCCTTCACCAGTGGTACCATGCTGACAGGACAACCTGCTGTGGGTACCATGAAAACGGAAGCGTATCTCAATCTCCTCCAGCCTCCAGACGCTTGTACTACCAGCTCATGTGAACTGAAGTCCAAAACAATGGGAGACCACCAATTTGGGGAAGGCTGGTATATGTGATATTACATATGCAGCAGCCATATTGCACATAGCTAGGCTGTCAACTGTGGACCAAGTAAAACAAAACTGAGTACTGAGTACTGGAACGTCACTATGAACAACTGCCCATATTTGAATTGGCACCTTGTAAAGCCAAATTGAAATCCAAAGCGTAGTATTCAACTAAATCTTACTTAGAGTAGACCCAATGAAATTAATGGACATGACTAAGGCAGGCCTATTAATTTCAGTGGGTGTACTCAGAGTAAAACTTGACTGACTACACCCAATATTTTTATAAGCAACATTTCGCACTGGGATCGAGAGTCCAGTTTCTATGTACTGAAACAAATTCCCACAAGCCGAATGACAATTCTCCTTGCGCAAGACACACATGAAAGCAAATGCAAAGGTATTGTTTTATTATGAAGATTGTTATATTTTTGAACTACCTGAACTTTTTCATCACAGTATAAAATAAATAAACAGATAAATAAAAGCAGGGTCCATTTTGTATGCAGATGCACAATTCTTGGAGGGTATACATCAAATCAAGCTCATTAACGTGTGGAAAACTCTGTGCTTGCAACTAGAAATGTGTGAGCAAGTATTTATTCTCCCCACTCATGCTTCCATGGAACCCAGTTTAAAATCTTAGACCTACTCCAACAAGCAATACAGACAACTCTCAACTTACGCAGGAGTTTTGGGAATAGCACATAAAGCCAAAATTGTGTATAGTCAAAACACATTGGCTGCAATGGCAGGTGGCATTGACACAGTCTCCCCGCCCCCCCCCCCCCGCCCCCCAAATGTGTGCCCCCTTTTTATTTTTTAAATTCAAAATTTGCCAAGTGCATAAAGCTGAACGTGCACAAGTTAAATGCACGTAAGTTGCAAGTTATCTGCATCTTGTACCTCTGGATCAAATGAAGAGATTACAAACATCTCCTTCCTGGCTTAGATTAACCACAGTTTCTTTTGACTTCCAGACCAGGAACTTGGGTCATCTTTAACAATGGTTTATTGTAACAAACCCTACTTTAAACAAAGTTTGTTACTGTTGACATAACAAAACTTTTATTACTTGTTTGGTGCAAAGTTAAGCAGTCTTAAAGTCTCCAAAGGAAGTGCTTCTGAGAGTTCATGATGTAATATCTAAATGCATTTCATTTATTATATCTTTTAATGATCAGAGCCAGAACCTTCTCTTTGAAAGATTAGAATACTTCACTGTCAGCTTCTTCTCCTTCTTCTTTTGCAATAATGAAAGTTCAGCAACAAAATATTGCCCCGTTCTTCACAGTTAAACTAGGCGTTCGCCTGGCAGATTACAAGACACAGCACAATTTGCTGCTATTTTTAGCTTCTGGAAAGATACAAAGAAGCTAAAGGTGGTTGTTTTTTGGACTTCCCACAGCTCGCATTTAAATTAAGGGGCAACACTCACTGCTTGGTGAGTGAAATATAGTTTGAGACCAAGGGTGGAGAACCTGTCTGTGGCTGTCCAGATATCACTGGACTCCAACTCCCATCAGCTCCAACCAACATGGCCAATGCCCAAGGATGATGGGAGACGGAGCCAAGCAGCATCTTGGGGGTCATAAGTTCACACCTGTTTCAGATGATGGGGAAGACAAAGGGCTTCCACCTTATGGGCTAGAATAAGATTGGGATGCACAACCAGTGGCTTCTTTCAACTGAGCTTGCTTTCTAAGGGGGGGAAAACAAGCAAAACAAACTAGAAAGGGCAAGTGCAAGAAGTTTTAAGCTACAGGTCTTGGGGTTTGCACTGGCTAACCGAAATTACCTGCCCAGCTAACCAGCAGCTGCTGCTCTCTCCCAGACTGCAAACCTTCCATGAGATCTAGCTGAGCATCTTGTGTCGGTCAAACACCGTCTTCCGCTGCTCCTGCACCTGACGCTTCCACCGTTGCTGGGCTCCCTCCACTCTCTCCAACACTGTGTTTGCCCGGGTGGCGGCCGAAGGGCGTATTGCTGCCAGTGAATGGGCATCCTGCAACACCGAAAGAATAAACGCCTCAAGGATCTACAAAGGGGCAATGCATTTCAGAAGTAGAATGCTCAACAGTGACACATCAAAGGAAACCTGAAACAGGCTCCCCCAACTTCCAGTCCCCAGATGTTGTTGGACTACAGCTCCCATCATCGCTGACTGTGCTAGCTGGGGCCAATAGGGCTTGCAGTCCAATAACATCTGGAGGCCCAGAATTGGGGAAGTCTGATTGGATTTCTTTTAAGTGTTGACACCTTTTGGCAAGCCTTCATGGAGAAAAACCACCTGGAGGATCTCTGCGGCCAGAAAGATAAAATTTCAATGAAACTTTTCCAGTTTTGCACAGTTGGGATTGTACGGACCGTGTGCCTGCAGTTTCAGCATTCATCATGAGAAACAGTTATCTGGCACATCATGGAAGTTAAAAAGGTCTGGCCAATGTCTGAGAAAGGATTGCAAGCCACAGTAAGGTGGAGAAGGCATCTGAGTGTCAGGGAGCAAAGCACTTTTATCTTTGGGGTTTTCAAAGGACTGGATAGAATATTGTCTGTCCTTTGGCGGGTGAGTCATAAACGTGATGGAATATTCCCCTCTATTCTGTTGCCCCTTTAGAATGCTGATTAAGTTAGCAGATGCTGAGGTTAGGACTCACGCCTCATGCAGTCTACTTTCGCCCCAGTCTGCTCATTATCAAGAGGAAGGCATCATGCTCACCTCGCTTTCCTCTTCATTGTGCAGGGGCTGGGTGTAGGCATCCGGCTTGCGGATGAGGGGGTCGACCACCATCAGAAAGACCATGTAGAGCAGAAGGGCTCCAATCACTGAGAGGTAAATGATGATGATGACCTGCCAAAGGTCAGCAAGGAAACTGGATGAAGCAATTCTTAAGCCATCAGGTTCTGCAAGTCACACAGCCTCTATTGCAACATAGGTCTCTTCAGAATGATTTAGGAAGCATGATGTGACAGTTCCAAGTTAACCTTCAAGTTAGCAGGAATTAAACCATCCAGAAGCCAACTCCTAACTAGTGGAAAAAACCCCAGCTCATTTCGCTGCAACCCCCTTAATGTGAACAGGGTTCATCTAAGCTACAATTTCCAGAGAACCAGGGACTTTTGATGTGGCCACTGAGGCACAAGCTTGCTCCATGGACTTGTGCAGGACACACTACTCCTGCTATAAACCCATGCATGTACCTCCAGCTATAAATCATTCAAGTTGTGGAGAAAGTGGATAGAGCTTTCTCTCTCTCTCATAATACAAGAACTCAGGGACATCCAGTGATGTTGGAAGATTTGGGGCAAAGTATTGATTCACACCTTGCAGTTAAACTATGGAATTTGCTGCCACCAGAGCCAGTGATGGCCACCAACTTGGACGGCTTCAGAAGAGGATAAGATATATTTGTGGAGGATAAGGCTAGCAATTCAGCCATGATGGTTATGTTCTACTTCCATTGTCAGAGGCTGTGTAACTCGAAATACCAATTGCTGGGAATCACAGATGGGGAGTTGCACTCAGGTCCTGCTTACAGGCTTCCCATAGGCATCTGGTGGGCTGCTGCCTGATCCAAGTGCTGGGGGGAAAAGGGGCCTTTGGCCTCATTCAGCCGGGCTCCTCTTATGTTTGGAAAAGCCACATGAGAACCAGTGGACTAGAAATTCAGAAATGGTTGGGACAACCATTAGTGCTATGTCCTTCATGGGTTGACCCTCAACCCTACTCATCCAAAATTACCAATGGCCACAATTCTGTTCTATACAGTGAGAAGGAGAGGCAGTGCAAAGGCTCATCTTGTCTTGTACCTTGATGGTGGTAGTGCTTCGCTCTTCATACTTGCACTCACACAGCAGGCAATATGCCTCGACATCGTTCCCCGGCACAGGCATCGGCTCCACCACATGCAGGCAGTTGCTGCAATGATAGCAAGAGATGAGCATCAACAGCGGGAATCAAAGCTCTCCTCTGTCACAGAACGCAGCAGGAATGGCTGTCACCTGTGACTCTTCTGTTCCCATCAGCCCCAGCCGATTATCAGGGTTAGTCTATTATATATTTTATTTAGCAAGTGTTATATATGTCGCCGAATGAAAGGCCAACCAACTCTAAAGCACAAAGTAACGTAACATATTCCTTAGAAAATACTGATAAAATCGACAGACTTTAAATGGAAGTTAAATGTTAATGGGTTGCATCCCATGCTAGTCATGCAGAAAACAGATCCACTGAAATGCATGGACCGGAGTAATTTAGGTAATTCCAGTGGATCTACTCGGAATACAACTTGGTTGGATGCAACCTAATACAATGAGCAAAATACTGTAAAATGATCAGTTTTAAAAACAAATATACATAATAAAATTGCATGTATGGTAGGTTTGCCAAAACAACAACAACAAAAGTTTTTGCAGGCATTGGGGGGGGGGATACTATGAAGGCACTGTCCTAGTATGAATAGGTGGGGAGTTCCAGAGAATAGACTGATTGCCACAGTAAAAGACTGATTTCTCACAAATGCACAGCAAACGTCATGTGATACTAGTGCTGTAGATCAAAGTGGGTGCCTATGGGATAAGGCGATGGGAGTTCAGCTGGACTTGGACAGTGCTGCAGGTGGCCATTGGGGATCCCTGTTCACGGCAGTGGGGAACCAAGGGAGTGTTTTCTGAGGTGGCACAGGACATTCTGAACTTGAGCTCACTGCTTCCAACAAACCTTCCCAGCAACATCAGGAAGGGATTGGAAAATGGTTGCAGATGTAAGATAACAACCATTTCTTCATTGTTTCCCTACCTTATGACTTCAAAATATGAATGGGGAATTGTAGCACTTTGGGAGGCCCTAATTCTCAGTAAGAAGCAGCTATTTACAAAACCTGACTATTTGCAGTAGCTGGTTTTGAGCCAGAGAGTCTTCTGGAACAGTCCCCTGGGGAACTATGTTGTACAGTTTTTGCAAAGGTCATTTGCTATGCCATTAGAGGATGTAAAACTTCAGTTGAAGATTGACTCACCAGTCCTTCTGTGACACATTCTTCTTGTAAATCTGTCCACTGATATTCCTATATGGGGGGCAGACACACTTGCAGCGGATGTCCTCAAAGCTCTAAAGAAGCAAAGTAAGATAGGAATGCAATAAAGACTATTTGGCAAAACATCCCGCCCCACCAGAGAATGAGATTTGCAGCAGGGTCAACACTTGATTTCACTAGTGAGCTTTCTCTCCTATCTAGTAACTGCAATATCCATTCGCATTGATATCCTGCCGGATCTTGAAGACATGCCTGTTTCATTCCTCTGAATTTGAACTTCTTAATCCAATTGTTTTAATTGCTTTTTTATAGTTCACTGTTTAATTCTCATACCATTCAGTGGGTTTGTTTTATTGTATATTTTTAATATGAGTGTTTTTAATATTTTGATGGAATAGTTTTATTGTGCATTTTAATTATGTATGAATTTTATAATTGATTTTATGCTTATAAACCACTTAGAAGCCATTATGGAATATAAGCAGTATTCAAATCCAATAATAATCATAATTAATGCAAATTATCTTTTTGTAAAAAAATCCTAATAGCCGGATGGAAGTGGTTTGCAATCCATGTGTCAAAAATTCTGATAGAAAGCGGTTCTTAGTTAACTAAGTTAACCAAAATACAACTAGACAGCAGCCAACAAAAATCCAAGTATTACTGCATGGTTATATGGATGTTTGTTCAAAAGTACCGTTGAGCTCAGTGTTGAGCTTTATTTACTCCCAAATATAAATGTCCTGAACCTCAGCCTCACATATAATATTATCAGCAATCAAGTTAACCTAACCTTGCACATACAAAATAGGTAAGACAACATTTTTGGGAGGATGAACTCAGTGTAAGAGATGCACATGCAAAGTCTCTACTACCAAAGCCAATGGGACTCTCAACTTAGCCTGGAATGCTGTGCAATTACTTCCCTATGCAATGTCTCTTTCATTTCTCACTTGCATTGAGTGCTTTCACCACTGCCACCCCCTTTACCTTGCTGGTCTCTGATGGTGGTATTACAATACACCAAACAACAGCTGCAAGTAACACGAATTTCATGATTTCCTCAGAAATGCCACATAAGCATTGCAGGAACCTGAAACAAAAAAGAAGAAGTTCAGTCAGCAAACTCTTTCTGAAGTTCCACATGTAACTCCTAGAAGAGGCTGTGTCTCACTGACACAGAGTGCCAGAAGGTAGAATGTCAGAGATGGGAGAGTCCTCTTCCTCGAACCCTAGAGAGACACTGCCTGTCAGTGTAGACAGTACTGGGCAAGATGGACCAGTGGTTTGATTCAGTACAAGGCCTCTTCCTTTGTCCCTGCTTTTCTGCTTAATTGTCAGTGTACCATGGACCACAGAGATGCCTCCTCCTTATATTTTGGCTCCAGCCACCTCAGGCTAGGTGCAGATGTTGGAACCAGGCCTATAAACACAAAGTAGCATAAAATGCAGCAATAGGAAAGTCAACTTGGGTTTGCTCCCAGGTGAGAGAATGGGGCAGCTACAGGCAGGGGAGGGAAATGTCAGTTAACCTGACATCAAAATGACAGGTGGACAGCCTGGGAGCATCTCCAGTGAAAGCACGAATGCAATTCACAAACACACATCCATTTTGTGACTTTGCTCATTCATATTGTTTTGCTGATTTATATTGTTTTCCTTGTATTTATTGTGCAATGGGAGTCGTAGTTCAAAACATTTGGACGGCACAAGGTTGGTAAAGCATGGATTAAAGTATATGGAGCTTATTTGTTTAGCAAAAAATAATCTTAAGTAATTTTTTTGAAGTACAGCAAGCCCACAACTTAAGTGGGGGTTACGTTCTGGAGATCAGGCCTAAAACCAAAATCGCATATAGTCAAAACATATTGTATTCAATGGCGGGTGGGATTGCCAAAGCCTTTTTTCCAGAACCTTTGCACTTCTTTTAAATTATGTTTTGGTTTGGTTTTGCCATGCATGTAAAGCTGAATGTGCATGATTTTGTAAAAAAAAAGAAAATTGCATAACCTGCAGGCTTACTGTATATGAAACTATGAAAGTAGAAAGTGAGGAATTATTATGCCACTCATAGGTAAAGGTAAAGGTACCCCTGCCCGTTCGGGCCAGTCTTGCCAGACTCTAGGGTTGTGCGCTCATCTCACTCTATAGGCCGGGAGCCAGCGCTGTCCGCAGACACTTCCGGGTCACGTGGCCAACGTGACAAGCTGCATCTGGCGAGCCAGAACCGCACACGGAACGCCGTTTACCTTCCCGCTGGTAAGCGGTCCCTATTTATCTACTTGCACCCGGAGGTGCTTTCGAACTGCAAGGTTGACAGGCGCTGGGACCGAACGACGGGAGCGCACCCCACCGCGGGGATTCAAACCGCCGACCATGCGATCGGCAAGTCCTAGGCGCTGAGGTTTTACCCACAGCGCCACCCGCATCCCTATGCCACTCATAATAGTATACAAATGAGTCATCTGGGGCAGTTCTTTACCTGTAATGCCAAACCATGGTTGAGATGAGTCCTGGGCTTCTAGGAACCCAGTTTGCAGGACAAATGTAAATGACAGGTTGCTGGTTTAGTATATTCCGTGGCAAATGGGTTTGTTACAAACCAGATTTCCCACTATTTAAACTGGTTTAGGGAAAGGTCTGTGTAAGGCCAAGGTTCACTCATATCACACTGAAACATAGAATCACAGAATTGTAGCGTCGGAAGGGACCATGAGGATAATTTAGTCCAACCTCTGCAATGCAGGGAATCGTTTGCCAAATGGGGTTCGAACCCATGACCCTCAGATTGAGAGTCTCATGCTCCTGAATTGGACCCTGCTTGTAATTCCCATGGAAAATTCATCAGTACAGTATGTGATGATCGCTACCACTGACTCAGGTGGCTTAAAAAAAGAGAGAGAAGCTTCACAGAGGATTGTGCCGTCAAGGGCTGATGCAGATGACAGCTGAATAGAACCTGCACCTTCAGACATCGTATACCTCTGGTGCGGAGGTCAAACAAAAGGAAACGTATGACTAAGCAGGGATACATTTCCATATGCCCTCCCGAAGGAATGCAATGAAAAGCGATCAATCGGCAGCATCCTGCGTGCAGATAATATTCTCTCCGGCAATTAAAACCCCTTCATTGAGCATGTCCGCACATTCACTCTCAGCATAGAGAAAACCGACCAGTTTGCAGAAATTTGGCGGCCCCCAAATTTAGCGACTGGAGGATGCAAACGAAGCCACGAAGCTCTCCCCCCATCCCGCTTGCCCCCCATAACTGGGGCGAGGAATTATTCGCTATGCAATATAATACCCACCGAAGCTGCAGCAGCTCCTAGAAGCAGAAGAATCCACGCTAATCTCCACCGGTATTTTTTTCCCCTGCTGACATCATCAAAACAGACACTGCTCGCAACCAACCAAAAGCCTTGTCCCAGAGGACGCGTTGAGGGATCGTTTATAATTTCCTACCCTTGGATTCACAAGAAAAAGTAAAGAAGAAAAGAGGCGCTCTTGTGGATTAAAAGATTCGACAGCTAACCTACACGCAAGGCGACTGCACGTTTGTACGCATTTGCCTACGAATTCGAAAGACAGGAAAAGGTGGTCAGGCTGGCTTCTGTTTCAACTTTGCAGATTGCAGATTGACCCTGCAGTTTTGGAAAACCATGTCAGTCTACTCCGCCTCAGTTGCTGTTAACAACAACGACACAGTATCAATATGCATGGCAATTGACAGAGTAGTTTTAGCACCCACCCCAAAAAAGCCCCAGGTCCCGGCAATTTATAGTCTAGGTTTCGACTGAAGGGGAAAACAGGAGGGCAGAAGAAGGAAAGAGAGTCACAGCACAAAGAGATTAAGTAGCCTACGCAAACACAGTTCCATAATTCAGTTCCATAATTTTCCGCAGCCTAAGGAAACAGTGCCTTTGAACATGTACAGAGCTCACTGCACTTGTGTAACGGGAATCACCACCTCCTCTGCTTTTAACGGTATGAAGGAATCGCCGTCTAACCGAGGATATAGGGAGAGTAGAAAAACCGTCTATTTACAACCCACTGCAGAAAAGTCTAATGCGATGGTAATTTTTAAAAGTGCTGGGTTCCTTTCGCCCCACGGGAATCGAAACTTTGCTCTTCTTTTATCAAGCTCCGTTCCTCCTCCTTTTGAAGCAGCCTCTTAGACCTGTGGTTAGCTCAGTTTGGTAAGAGCGCACGAGACTCTTTAATTTCAGCGTTGTAGGTTCGAGCCTCACGCTGGGCAAAAGATTTCTGCATTACATGGAGATCGACTAGATGACACTCGTGCTCCCTTCCAAGTCTACAATTCTATGGTTCTAGTCTAGTCGAACGCGACAGGGAACCTGTGGTCCCCCAGATGTTGTTGGATACCAACGCTCCCATCAGCACCGGCCAGCATAGCCAGTGATCCGGGATGATGGGAGCGGCACATGTCAAAGCGGCGCATTGAAGGCAACGCACCACACCAGGGGGCGCAAACGTACGCACCCTTCCGTGGACTGGTAGGTCTTCCTTCTGAGTAAGCAGCGGCACTTGGCTCCGCGAGTTCTGCAGCTGGCCAGGGAGCTCAGCTTGCTCGAGGAGCAAAGTGTTAATGAAATAGATAGGAAGTGGCGTAGCCGAGGAAGGCGGGCTCCAGGGGTGGGAAGTGCGCCCTGCTGGTGGGCATGAGGTTGTGCCGGCGCAATGGCTGCGGTGGACTGTGTCCTGAAGCTAGGAGGCAGCGCACTGACGCACAAAAGCCAGCTAGAGACCCTGAGAGCGGAGTCCTTGCGCGGGGCGGCTGCTCTTGTGCACAAGCTCCGCGAGGCGGGACAGAGGCGGTGCATAATCGTGCACGGCGCAGGGTAGGAACATAGCAGCGCAGATCTGGCGCGGGGGGCGGGGGGACTGGGCAGGGCTTCTCCCACGGTTGCGTGGCAAGGAGACCCTCCCCTCCAAACGCGCGCCGCCACCAGGGAAACGCAGCGCTGTAGTGCTGACCCGAAAGCAAGCAAATCTGTGCACGATTATCAATGGGATTTCCTAGGAAGCTTCACATCTAATACGGTCTTCATTCCTAGAGAGGACGCAACCGATCACAAATTGCAAAGGAACTTGATTTCAATAAGATAAATAACTATTTCCGCATTTCCCCCTTCCGCTGTCAACAATTGCCCCGCCTCTCTCTCCATTGCCCACTGTTTTATTTACAGTTGATGAATGGCAGATTTTCAAGCAGTGGAAACAGGAGAGAACACCCGTCATCTCACTTTGCCTACTGACAAGACCAGTCCTGCTTGCTATTGTATTTATTGATGCTAGGATTAAACCATGGGTTGCCCATGGGTGCTCCAGTCATTTCGAGTTACACTGAAGCATGTCATATGTTGCTTGCTTCTTGTGTTTCATACCATTGGAAATTTCTTCTAGTGTGTATTGCATAATGTAGGGTGAAGTTCGGAGAACCTGACAGATCTGTTATGCTGTACATTGCTGTATAGAATAGATGACCCTAGAGATCCTACAATAAAAGAAAAACAGTTCTATGAGATTTTTAAAATATAAACAGTCACTTACTGCACTCTGTCTTGCATGGAACATGAAAATAATAACTCTGGTGGCAGCAGCACAACCCGTAATTTCTAGGCTTTGAGCCCACTGGGATTATCACAATGGTATTCTTATAGGGCTAAAGAATTCTCTAAATCTGTGGCCCTATAAGTGTGAACAGCGAGTTCTGAGCAGGAGCCCATGGAACAAGTCCTGTACATTCTCCATTCCTCTCTTAGAAATGTTTTGCTCCTTGGAGTTGTCAACTCATGGAACTGAAAACATAAATGCTCCTGACTTGCTCCATCTCTTTTTCTTTTAATCTGCCTGTTATGTCTAGCCAGGGATGCAGGAAAGATTTGCCAGCTGACTCACCCTTTGTATTTTGTCTTGTGTTCAGGGGATTTGTAGCCTTTTCTTGACTAGAGGAAGTCTGTGTGTGGAAATTTCTGTTTTAAAGCGTTCTCTGTGGTGATCTTGCTCTCTACCTACTCAGGTTTACTTGAAAAAAGTATCTATAAGTGTGCATTTTAAATTTCCAGCAGGTGGCAGTAGTTCTCATTTGCAAAATATATTGATCTTATTTGTTCAGTTCATTCCATTGATTCCAAACAAGAGAGAAAGAGGTCTGAATATTACAACTTCAGTTGTGGGGTAAGAATCTGTGGCATATACATGAAATGTTGAAAGGTCAAGACCAAGGTGGATCTGTTAAGTTGGAATGGCAGTATCTGAGCTCAGGGAGGGAAATTAAACTTGATGAAAGTGTTGTTGTGTAGGATTGGCTTCAATAGGCTGTGTTTGCTCTCTTTCCGGATATTAATGCAGTAGCATTAATAAAGTTTTAATTCAAAATCCTAATATATCAGGTATTTTCTGCAGAAAGCCAAGATCCAAGGGCAGTGTTTGCATATCACAGTAAACCATGGTTAATGGTCTACTGTGAATGTGCAGTTGGGTCCCACTTCGCTCCTTCCCTAAAATTAAGCAGTTCGCACATTTCAGTAAACTTAGTGGGAATGGGAGCAACAAGCCATCAATGTGCTCTTCATAATTGTTGCTGTAACAGTCTGGGGTGAAGAGGTATATATAAATGTGCAAAATAAATAATGTTTTGTAATTACATTTACAAAATTGGACCTAGTTTTATCTTTAAAATGTTGCATTAGATGATAGGTGTGATTGGGGATGGAGAAGCACCCAACCCATATGTCCCCACCTGCCTGTGACTCCATCGCTGTGCCAGTCTTTCGCTTATATCAATTCATAGTGTCTGCAGCGTCAGGAGTAGGTAGACAGCAATGGTGGATGAGCTCAGAATTGCCTGCTTTATTCACCTCACGTGATTCTCGTTTAGTAAACATGCACACAGATTGCTAGTAGGACTGGCACTAATACTATAAAGGAGTGGCTAATCTGTGGCTCCCCAGGTGCTGTTTGACTGACCCAGGATGACTGTGGATGATGGGAGTTGGAGTCCAATAACATCTAGAGGGCCATAGCTTAGCCACCTTAGTTTTACAGGTTGGGGTAGCAGCCTGTTAAAGCAGGAACTTGTAGCTCTCTGGATTTTGTTGGTCTCCTCCTCCCATCAGTCCCAGCCAGAATGGTCAGTGATCAGAGATGATGGAAAGCCATAGATGCCTTGTCCCAGCATTAAAGGGCATCAAGTTGTCAATTAGCTGATTTTCATGTTTACATCCCAGAACAGTGACATTTGGCTTTTCTTCCCTTGGCGCCGTCTCAAATGTTTGGTAACACAGGACGTGCTGAAGCTGACTAAACTCTCTTTCCCAGCGAGTCTTCCATGCCAATCTTATTTTTACACCCTCTCTCCAGCTTTTCGTCCTCAGCTTGCCATTTCTCATTTGCTGCTGATAAGTGTGGATTAGCTCTGGAAAGAGCCTAGCCAGACTCCAAGGCCTGCAATGACTGGCATGCTGTTGGTATGGGGACCAGCGGGGCATTGTCTGGTGCGATTGGATTACTCTGAGGGTTAGTATGCAGAGGGTGGATCTGCATAGGAATAGAAGCATCTGTGGCATTATTGGAGCCAGCTAGAGGATCTGTAACATGCAGTGCTTGAGAGAAATGTGCTTTGATGCTCAAGGGCTTAGCCCAAATCTTTGAACATGTCTCATGAACAGGTGTGAAGATCTTTCAATTACCACCCACCCTGTAAAACCTTTCGAAGGTTTTGAGAGCCAAAGAGGGCTCTCTAACTGCGACTCAAGCGGGCATAGTGTGCATCTGCCACAAGTGAGGCTTTGCCTATTTTGACTATCCAGCGTATCTCTGCCAGCAGTATGGTGTGATCTGTTGGCAAGAAACCACTCAGGCTAGATCAGCATTCACCAACCTGGTAGAGACGTTTTTGACTCCAGACACCTCAGACTCCAACTCCCATCAGCCCCAAACAGCACAGCATCTACGATGACAGGAGCTTTAGTACAAAATATTTTGGGGGCACCAGGTTGTTGAAGGCTGGGATAGACAGCAAGCTTACCTTATTCATTACAGCACTAGGAAGGATGCTCTCTTCTTCCTGCCATCTTCCAGTAATAGGCTTACACCAAGGTAACGGCTGGATTTAAGTGGAGTTACTGGCAATGCTCAGTAAGGCTAGTGAAGGAGAACAATGGCTGACTGGTCTTATTTCAAGGATACAGCCTGCTGTCAGTGGCTGGCTTTGCATTGGTATGCAATGTTAAAATGCCTTTGAAAACATGATGATTGTGGGACTGGAAATATAGGATCTAGCAATTGCCAGGAATAGCCCCCTCCCCAATTTTTGTGAAGAAGGGGGGGATTGTGCCGTACTCCAACAGTTGGGATTCTGCTCTAGGTTATTTCCTCCACTTACTGCTAGGGAAGCACTGTGCCTTGATTTTAACATTTCCCTTCAATGTCGTCTTCAGGATTGAACAGAGATTATGTGTAGGAGCAGCTGAATTCATTTTTTTGCATCACGCAAGTTACTGAAGGATCTTTTCCCTCTCTCGCTTAGTCATTAAAAGAATACAGTACTTTTCAAGTAGTGTGCCGGGGCCCATCAGTGGTCCATAGGTAATCTTGTTGGGTGCATCACCAGCCCAACTCTGGGTGCTAAAAACAACATGGGACCAAGATACCTTCTGGAATGGGTGTATCAGATCAACATCTAAGTCAGGTGTGGGAAGGAGTTACTGAACTACAACTCCCATCTTGCCTGGCCTTTGGCCATGCTTGCTGGGACTGATGGGAGCTATAGTTCAGCAACATCTAGAGGGCCAAAGGTTCCCCACTCCTGAGCAAAGTCCTGAGCAAAGATGAAAGTCTGTTTGCTCTAAAGTTTGAGACCAACCATCTTTACAGCCAAGTGAAACTCTGGGGTTGCGGCGCTCATCTCGCTTTACTGGCCGAGGGAGCTGACGTTTGTCCACAGACAGTTTTTCCAGGTCATGTGGCCAACATGACTAAGCCTCTTCTGGCGAAGCCAGAGCAGCACACAGAAACGCTGTTTACCTTCCCGCCAGAGCGGTACCTATTTATCTACTTGCACTTTGACGTGCTTTCAAACTGCTAGGTTGGCAGGAGCTGGGACTGAACAACGGGAGCTGCGGGGATTCGAACCACCGAGCTTCTGACCGGCAAGCCCAAGGCTCAGTGGTTTACACCACAGCGCCACCCGTGTCCCCAAAAAAATCTCACACCCATTGTAGAGCCGTGGTCAACTCACTGGAATTTTTCCATAGAATTGCCTCCAGCTGAACATTGTTTTTAAGGCTACCAAGAGACTTACTTACTTAATAGCTGCTTGTTAAGGCATTTTGTGTTCCAGTGGCACAAGGCCCTGGAGATATTCAAAGCCCATTATTCCGTCAGAGGCTGCCTGGAAACTCTTAACGCTTAATTGCCATTAATCAAGGTCAGGAGCAGGTGGTTTGCTCATGAAGTGGGAGGGGGAAAGTGGCTTTCCCAGTATGCAGCATAGAGGGCAGCTATGGTATCCGTGACTGGCCTTTAGTTACATGCAGACAGACAGGCGATGTGAAGGGCCCTGTGTCGGGAGACAGCTCCCACAGGAGCAGCACTAGGCTGCGAACAGCCATTAACTTAATTGCCATGACCAAATAAATCTTAAGCACTGGAACTCGGCATTGACTCTCAAGAATTGCAGCTGCAGCGCTTGCCAGTTCTTTAAAGCCTTTTGGAGCAGAGGGGAGGTGCAAAGATGGCACAGATGAGTAATGTTCTCAGGGCTGGGGAGAAAGATCAGAGGCAAGGTGAAGACCTTCTTGTCTGCCTGCAACTCCTTCTAGGGATTGATTCTTCTCTCGCGTCCACTTCACCACCTCTGGGCCTAACTAGCCGTTACAGGAGACACGTGACTACTGCCAACCCACACCTCCCTGGCTCCATCCAATAAGAGAAACGTGTGCAGTGTTATTCCTTGCTCTCACTCCAGTTAATGGCTGCCACTTGTAGGGGGAAAGGAACAGCTGAGTAGGATGTCATGTCGCTGGAGAATAGAGAGCAGTGTGAGAGTTTGCCTAGAAAGTAAGTTGGTGGGAGACTGAAAGCCAAGATGGTGATGTGAGGAACAGCCTCTATTTTTCACTTTCTTGGATTTTTTTTTAAAAAAAAACTTGGGCTGCTGGCCCACATTACTTGCTTTTGGTGTAGAAACTAGCCTATTGCACAAAGCTAAAAATTGCATTAATTACACTCTATCCATTTTTACTTATTCTCTGCCCAGCAGTAACATGTGGCTCTCAGAAGGGGGAATGTGAACTTCTGGCTGAAAGAAAGTTCCCCACTCTCTTTGTCTTTGTTTCTCACTCACACACACACCCTCTTTCTGGCTGACAGTGTTGTATAAAAAGGGATTGGACAGGAGATCCATTACCTCTGACCAAGCTAAAGCTTACGAAGAAGAAATTGAGCTGTGAGCAAAATGTGGTTGTTTCATTCGTTGATTGTCTCGAGTGGCCCTTAGGCATGGTATTCCTGGAACACTTCTTTGCTGTCAGCACCGCCTTCTAGACATGCTCCCCATCTTCGAGTTCTTGTGGTTATCAGAAGGAGAAGGGGGAATTAGCTAGCTCATGCGATCTGGCTGAATTCCAACTCGGCCAGTTGCATTTGGCACCTCTGAAATCCCCACTTGTTCTTCGGTGGGTTATGGGACCCATTTAGGCAGAGCTGTCACACACTGCGAAACAGCTGCCTCTTTTCAGTTGAGAAGGGAAGCAAATTATGCAAGCTCCCGCCATGCATTATGGGAAGTAAATATTGGCAGCATTTTAACAGGAGGCTTCAGCAGTTTTTGTAAAAAAAAAAATTAAAATCCCTTGAGCCGCTGTAAACTCCCAAGATTAGAGATGGTGTGAGAATGTGAATAATTTCATTTATTTTCCTATTTAAGCAGACAGTTTCCCAAGGGAGAGGCTGCCAGTTGCCAAATTGTTTGGAATAAGTTACTCCTGTGGAGGGGGGGGGGGAGAAGAACACAAGAATGCTTGCATTTCACCTTAGTCCTAAAAACACCCGTGCCATGATGTTGCTCATGGTCGCTCTCCTGCAGCTGTGGGGGCAGCTGGAAACACCCCTCCCATCATAAGACACATTGTGCAAACCTGTGATAGGGAACCTGTGGCCACTGTCAGATGTTGCTGGACTACAACCCCATCATCCCTGTCCATTGGTCGTAATAGCTGGGGCTGATGGGACTTGCAATCCAAAAAAACATCTGGAAGGCCACAGGTTCTATTATTATAAAGGTAAAGGGACCCCTGACCATTAGGTCCAGTCGTGACCAACTCTGGGGTTGCGACGCTCATCTCACTTTATTGGCCGAGGGAGCCGGCGTACAGCTTCCGGGTCATGTGGCCAGCATGACTAAGCTGCTTCTGGCGAACCGTTTACCTTCCCGCTGGAGCGGTACCTATTTATCTACTTGCACTTTGTGTCAGCATCGCCCTTGAGCCAGTGTCACGGACTGGACTCATCCACTTCAGCCCCGACTGGGCTAGGCGAGCTGGGTAGCACTTCCAGAGACCACCTCCTGCACAGGAACAGGTCAAAGTGCTGTGGACTCACAGCTTAGAGTTGTGAGCACCGGATTCACTCCAACAAGAAGACAGTTGTCGCACAGCAGAGTATAGCAGAGTATAGCAGAGCATAAACGACTCAGAGAGCAGCTCTGTAGAATATCTTCTTTATTCTATCTACAACTATAGTACACAACTATATACAGAGCTAAATGAGGTCTAAATGAAAATGCTGAACTGCACTGAGTGTCTGCAGCTGCTCTTAGCAGCAACCTTATCTATACACATGATCTCTCTCTAACACTCAGTCTCTCTCTCCTTGATGTGAGGCTGGAGCGGAATAAGTAGAGAGCAGAAACCGCCCCCTCCTCTCTGGAGAATCAGCAGAGAACATCAGCATATTCTTGGATATGGGAGGGATGAAATCTACTACTTGCACTTTGACGTGCTTTTGAACTGCTAGGTTGGTAGGAGCAGGGACTGAGCAACGGGAGCTCACCCCATCGTGGGGATTCAAACCGCCAACCTTCTGATCAGCAAGCCCAAGGCTCTGTGGTTTAACCCACAGCGCCACCTATTCTATTATATTTATGGCTTTTTTCCAGAAAGGCGAACTGAAAGCAACTTACAAACATTAAAAAAATAAATGTCTGTGTTATATTTCATGTTAGTTTTGGGGGTGTGGGGACTGTTAGCAATGGAAAACGGTCTTAAGGTTGCTTTCCTGAATCGTATTATGAATTAGATAGGCAAGGATGCTTCCTGTTGCAAAGTACAAACAGGTTCCGCCCCCCTGTCCCCCAAATTTACGGTCTCAACTAGTTTGAATGTTTCTGATTTTATGGCAAAACGAGAAGGTCATACTGAACATTAGGAGCTGCCAGCATGAAACTCACTCTCTGGAAAAGCAAGAGAACCAAATGCAGATCATAATGTGCAATTAATGTGTGGGGAAGATGCCACCAATGGCTCTCCTGCGCATGTGCACAGAGGGAAATAGACACCTGTGCGTTGGCCGCTCATGTTCTACACTCAACGCATGTTCATGCGCACAAGGAAAAGTCATGACATCTGAAGCTGTCCTTCGTGCACTGATGCTTAACCAATTTGTAGATTAGGTTGATGACTAAACTTGCAAAACATGGATATGATGTTTCATATATACTATATATGCTATAAACTGACACGCATTCAGGTTCTTGTCAAGTGTTCCTACGTTTGTCAAAATTATGTGACCAGAAATGTGGGAGAAGAGCATAGCAGCTTCTAGAGACAAGAGAAAATTTTAAAGTGATAATTCCAAGGTTGTAATCCTACGTGGGTTTACCTGGAAGAAAGCACCACTGAATGCAGTAGATCTTCTTTCTGAGTAAACACATATTACAGTGGTACCTCAGGTTACATACACTTCAGGTTACATACGCTTCAGGTTACAGACTCCGCTAACCCAGAAATAGTGCTTCAGGTTAAGAACCTTGCTTCAGGATAAGAACAGAAATCAGGCTCCAGCAGCGCGACGGCAGCAGGAGGCCCCATTAGCTAAAGTGGTGCTTCAGGTTAAGAACAGTTTCAGGTTAAGAACAGACCTCCAGAACAAATTAAGTACTTAACCCAAGGTACCACTGTACAGTCTTTTATTTGTGCAGCTCAAAGAGGCCAGTGTACCTCGTGCTTCTGATTCCTTGCAATTAACGTAACATTTGAAGTAGGTCTCATAAATCTCACGCATACTAAGACCTGTGACCTTCCTGCCAGTGAGATACATATGTTCCACTTCGAATGATAACTTATTTCAGGAAATCAGAGGCATGATTTGCACTTAACAAATGTGTAAACTGATGCTCTTACTTTTTTGCTAGGTTGAGGGGGAGGAATGGAATTTTATTATGTGACCATAGGCCATAACAACATAAAAAAGCAAAATAATTATATTAAACAAATCACAGATATCTGGTAAAATAGATCAAATTTCAAATTTGATCAAATTGTTAAAACTCGCCATTCAAATAATATCAACTAAGAAATTTTATTTAAAGACCATTTTAAGGTAAAAATTAAATGTTAAAATTGATGCGTGTCAGTAAAGGTTAACATTAATCTGCATTAATATAAATTACCATGACAAATTTCATTGACTTGGCAATCCAAAATCCACAATCCTTTAAAATATTTTTTGTACAAAGTGCATCTATAAAAGCTGCCACGTTGTGAATTTTCAAGCTTCAGTCAGAACTTAATAACAAAAAAATGAGCTTCTGAGAACCTGATGGTTGAGGTTTTTTTCATCTTAGACAGGGAGTCATGTATCTGTCAGAAATTTCTTTAGTTGATTGTTGTTTTACCCAGACAACCAGGCAGTACCCAGAGAGGGCTTTATCCATGATGAAAGGTTAAAAGAGCTAAATATTTGTAGCTTGCTTAAGTGATGAGACAGGGAGATATGAGAGCAGTCTAGGAATACTTGGAGGGTGCTAATTCTTTTTCCTTCCTGATAGTTATTTAGCAAGGTTCACAGCGTTAGCGTATGTGAGATAAAATTAAGAGGTAATATATTAAGATGTAATATCAAGGTGCTACCATCTTTGCAGTATCCATGGGATATAGTATTCAGAATGAAAGCAAGAGTTTTCCAGTGCGAGTCAGCTAACCCCAAACAGTTAGGAAAGTCAAGTAAAGGCTGCTGGCCCAGAGGATTGGAGGAACCACAGCTCTCAGGCTTTCCTATAGCACCATATAATGCACCTTGCTTAGGAGCATGAGTGGCTCTACCAGTTGCAGCATTCAGGAGATACATCAGGTGCATATTGTTCCGAAGACAGATTTTCAGCACAGTCTCATCATAGCAAACTGGTTTGAGGTATTGCAAAGCTAGATTTATTCCTAGAGATATGGTTTCGGTTTCTTTCTTGTATCAACAAAAGCACCTTCAGGCTCCCACCATCCTCATTTTGGAAAGGGGAGAGCCCTCTTCATGTGTGCGGCATAATCATGTAGATCAGGAGCAGCGACCGCAAGCCTGGGGACCAAATGCATCCCTCTGAGCCTTACCGTCTTGCCTTTGAGACCCTTCCCAGGCTGCTCCATACCCTCCTTGAGTGCATTTGCCGGGCTGAAATCCTTGGATTCTGACTTGCTTGCCTGGGTGGAGGATAGAGAAGATTGTGTGTGGACTTACTGTACAAAGGTAACATTTACATCCGTTCTGTCCACCTCTGGCATGGAACCTTCAGAAGGTGGCCACTCTATGTGAGCAGGGCTGAAGCCCATGGATTGTTTCTGAGCCTCCAAACCATGGTCATGACTTCAGCAATGAAAGACTTTATCTACAAATGTGAGGCAAACAACATTTGTACACTAGCTGAGACAGTATTTTAAATAAGCAATGAGTTGTCAGAAATTGAAGCCACTGGCACAATCTCATTGTGCGCCATAACCTTTCCTCGGCCAGTTGGAACATCTGGGGTGCCATGTTTTTGTTTGGGAATAACAGCTTTGGAGGCCCTTTTCACACTGAGGCAGATGCCAATTGCCATTCATTTTCCTGCTCCATAAGAAATATGAGCCTGTTATTTAGTAAATCCTTCAGAGTCTCTCCACTGGGTCTAATAGAGTCGCCTTTCTGAAAAGCTTCTCAGTATGGTGCCCCAGCTGAGAAGCATCTTTCTGTGGCAAGTCTCTTCACTTCCATGCCAGCGGGCAATGCCAGAGAGGGTTTGCGAGTCTGGAAACACTTCGGTCTCTGTCCTTGTCTCACGTTTGTCCTCTCTGCTCTGGTTGCTAATGTATCTTGTTGCTGGTGGGGATGCCATCTGGATTATGCCCTGTGCTTTGATTCTTCCCACCCTGCCAAAGTGTTTTGCCACCCGGTGATGTTAGTAGTACATAGTGATATGGAGAAGCTTGAGGAGAGAGACTGATGTTTGCAAGAAAACAATAAGAGAGAGAGAGAGAAATCCCAATTGGGAGCCACCCCTAAACCAAACATAATGTTGGCTTGATCCTCTGATCAGAAGAAGAAGAAGAGTTTGGATTTGATATCCCACCTTTCACTCCCCTTCAGGAGTCTCAAAGCGGCTAACATTCTCCTTTCCCTTCCTCCCCCACAACAAACACTCTGTGAGGTGAGTGGGGCTAAGAGACTTCAAAGAAGTGTGACTGGCCCAAGGTCACCCAGCAGCTGCATGTGGAGGAGCGGAGACGCGAACCCGGTTCCCCAGATTACAAGACTACCGCTCTTAACCACTACACCACACTGGCTCTCCAGTGTGGAGTAGCATCTCCAGAAGGAGATGCTAGGGCATGTGACTTGACGACAGATGCTCCCTGGAGAGCATTATGGGGCTCCTAAACTAGTATGATATATGAAGTTCTCACTCCTGCAGGGCTCAGGAGCAAGGGACCCTCAGCCCTGTCATTGATAGCCATCGTGCAGTCACTGACTCCACGGTGCAATAAAAATAGACTAACCACTTGACTAAGGTTGCTGACTTCATGGAATAGTTGACAATAGCAAATAACATTTGTTCAATTGATCTACCAGTTAGACTAGTCAGTTGACCCAAACCTGGCTCCTGGATATGAACTTAATCCCAAATAAATTCTGGTGCTGATCTGCTGAGTAGCATCATGGAAGTCAGCCTTCCTGCCTCACCCCACCCCCCTATATTGCAAACTGGACAGAATGACCTAGTAGTGGAATGTTGTGCTTAGGAATAGCTAGACGGAATGCACTCCGAGAGATGATATATAGGATGCTGCTTATTGCCGACTTGGTGTCAGGGTCGCAATGTTGTCACTGGACATGCCTGTATATGGTTGCACAAGCCTATGGAGCTGGCTACAAATATCCCCTCCTCTTGGTTTCAGCTCTTTGTGCCTTTCCTATGCTAACCTTTCAGGAGAGAACGCAACAGCCGCCCTGCCAGTCTTTGGGGGGATTGTGGCGATCTCATCCCATCTCTATGCTACATTAAAAATAGTTTTCAAACAAACATCTCCACCCTTTTCAAAATGATCCCCAAGCCATGGATGTGAAATCGCTGCTTCATCCCCCTTGCCGCCACCCAGACCTTTCCACCGTTGCTTATACATTCCTCTCTCTCTCCCTTTTTGGCATCTACCTTGCGTTTGGCCTCATTTTCTAAAGGCCTCTGCCGGTCATTTTTGTCCCACTTTGAAAATGTTTAATTACCTGTCCTGCTTTATGTTCAAACAAAAAAATTTTTTTCCTTCCTATCTGTAACTGCTTTATGTTAAATGCCAACTTTTCCTGGCTGGGAATGTGCCTTGGGCACACACTTGTTCCTTCGTTCACCAAACAACTTTCATACCAGTTGTCAACCTGGTCTCTCCCATGAAAATGCTAGGCTTTTATAAGTTGCTCATTACAATCTTCCTTCATTAGGATCATCGGGGGGGTGGGTCTTTAAAACAAATTTCTAACAGTGAGACTTTGTACCTTGGGAAAATGTCTTTCACCCTGAAGATTACCCCTTGCTTTTGTGATTGTGATGGAGTTGCACAAGAGTTGTAGGCATCTGTTTGGGATTGCAAGCTCACAACCCAGGCATGTTGCAAGTCTCCTGATGAAGATGGAGGGCCCTTGGAGGTCTTGGATAACAATTTTGGTGCACAGGCAGGCTGATGTGGAGGCAGGTGTGTCTTTTAAGTATCCTGACCTTGTTGGCAGTTCTGGAATGGGAAGTATTGAATCCCCATCCCCATACAGCATTCATTTTAACTAACTAACAGAACAATCTTGTATTCAAGTTATACTGGCTAAGCAGCTGTAGGGTTTGGCAGAAGCCTTACTATGTTGACAGAACTCAAAAAACATATTAGGCTGGAACAGGATTGAACCAGGAATGAGGAGGGGACAGAGCACACTTCCACTGCAGATATGAAGCAGGGGTGGGCTTTGGTAATCTTTCATAATATGGTGCCCTGTATGAGGACAAAATTTGACGTCCCCAAATAGATCTTCATAATTATCGATCTTCTCAATATTGTGCCCCCTTGGCTCAGCACCCTGTGATGGGGAACCACCCACAATGCCCTATATCCAGGGGTGAAATGGAAAAATGGAGGTGCTGTGTTATTTTTCCCAACAACACTTAAAAAAAAATGTTTCTGGAAAATAGGGCAAAAAGAGAAAAAACGGGTGAAATTTTTCTTGGTTTCCCCTCCACCCCCCGCCTTCATGTCTTTACTCAAGACCATGCTCCTGTTGAGGAGTCAACTTTCCACCAGCCCTGGACCTGGTGCAAAGAGTTCCTATCCTAGGGGATGGAGATTTTAAATAGCCACCTTGATACTGATGAGCAGTCTGCTGACATCACCACAACAAAGCATAGAATGTGGTGTAACCCAACAGCCAATCACAGCATACCACAACTAGTCTATATAATCCCACAGAGGAAAGTCACAACCCAAATTATATGGTACATGGAATAGGAATATATTTCTCTGGCCTGATATTGAGGCTCACAGGGGGAACTTTGGTGAGGTAAATGAGGAAGAAAGCTAGCTTGCAAAAAAGGAAGCACTTAGCACAAACAGCCTGTCCCCAACACACTCCTAGCAACTTCAGCATATTCTCTTCCTAGAACTGTAATAGGTCCCTCACCCTGAAACTCTGCCATCGCCATTCACCCCACTCCAACAGCTGGGTACGCCAGAACAGAGCAGCCCACCGCAACTCAGCAAGGGAAGAGGATTACCATGCTGCAAAGTATTCACCACCATCACTACTTTTTCTGTACAGTGGTACCTCAGGTTACAGACGCTTCAGGTTACAGACTCCGCTAACCCAGAAATAGTACCTCGGGTTAAGAACTTTACTTGAGGATGAGAACAGAAATCACGCAGCAGCGGTGCGGCGGCAGTGGGAGGCCCCATTAGCTAAAAGTGGTGCTTCAGGTTAAGAACAGACCTCCAGAACGAATTAAGTTCTTAACCCAGGATACCACTGTATGTGAATGCTGTGTCTCCCCAGAACTGTATTCTGGAACACTCTTCCCCCTCAATAGTGGGAAGAAATGTTCCCTACACAGGCAAGACCCTCATCCCCACAAGAAGGTAAGTTTGCAGCAGTTTCTGTTCTGACCAGTCTTCCTCACAATCAGCACTGATTCTGTTCCTCTGCAGTTCAGTTTCCTCTAAATGATACCGTATTCATCTTTTCTTCTGTTTAACGCAAATTACAAAATTATTTATGTAATTTACGGATTTAACATAATTAATGACGTAATTTCCACACTATTCGTTTCAACGTAAAGGAAACGGCAAAACAGGTCATTAATAACGTATCAGTTGTTTAATTAAATCAGAAAGTTTGGACCAAATACCAGTCATATTCACTGGATGGATACTTTCCATATTGACTAGATTGATTTCTATTCCAGACCGTTCCAAACACAAACAATGGCAATTTACACAACAACACATGTTGTTTCCACACACATAGGGTTATACAGTAACCCTCAATGGGGAAATGTTAGGTATAACTGTAGTCACAGCCACTTCAGTCTTTCCCTTCCCTGCCCCCAGGGGTGGGGAGGCTGAGGCACAAGCACTAGCTGTCACTCAAGTGGCACCACTCACCCTTCTTTCTTGCTCTCTACCATGCTTTCAGGCTGCTTTGCTCTCCACAGGCTGCTGTTCCACAGACTAGGGACCCCCACCCTCACACATTCTGTGTAGACCAAGTGGGAAACCTCCCCCATGACCATCCACAGGGACCAGGATGCTCTCAGTTATTCCTCCAGGCTGTTGACAACCTACTTGTTCCAGGCAAGCTTCTACATGACAAACGGTTATGCAGCAGGTGAAAGTGCTCCTACAATGGTGCTGGACCCATAAAGGACTCCACTAACTTCACTGCTGTCTGACAAGGCCCTGCCCGACATGCGTCTTTCCCTTTCAGAATGGCCTTCATCTCAGATGCTATTCAATATGGAATGATGAGTTTGCCACATGCATTGTTTCTTTGTCACTAAAGAGTGGTAGATCAGGACCACGTTCTCATCAACCTGGTATGATCTGGTTTGAGCTGGCCTCAGGATGAGGTTCTGAGGAGGGCAGGCAAAGTGTTGGGCTCAAAGGCTAGTGGCTCCTCCACTCTGCTCTCTCAGATCCCCTGGATCTTACAGGGTTGTTGGAAGGATTGCAAGATAATCCTGTGAAGTCCTTTGAACATTCCAAAGCACTCCATATAGAACTGAAGAACTGTAGAGATTGAAGAAACCCTCAGGATCATCTAGTCCAACCCCCTGCAATGCAGGAATATGCAGCTGTCCCTTACAGGAAGCGAACCTGCAACCTTGGCATTATCAGCACCACATTCTAACCAACTGAACTATGTGCTAGGTATTACTACTGCTGCAAATAATAATTATCAATGCTCCCAAATCATCAAGGCAGTCTCCTGCTCTCAATTACTGCTCAGTCTTCCTAAGAACTTTTAATTGAATTTTTACTTACCGTATTTTTCGCTCTATAAGACGCACCAGACCACAAGACGCACCTAGTTTTTGGAGGAGGAAAACAAGAAAAAAAATATTCTGAATCTCAGAAGCC
The DNA here is from genome assembly GCF_964270895.1 of Podarcis filfolensis. NCBI lineage: Eukaryota > Metazoa > Chordata > Lepidosauria > Squamata > Lacertidae > Podarcis > Podarcis filfolensis. The sequence continues at coordinate 66,521,562 of NC_139609.1, forward strand.
AGAACAGCAAAAGGGATCGCTACGCAGTGAAAGCAGCAATCCCTCTTGCTGTTCTGGCTTCTGGGATAGCTGTGCAGCCTGCATTCGCTCCATAAGACGCACACACATTTCCCCTTACTTTTTAGGAGGGAAAAAGTGAGTCTTATAGAGCAAAAAATACGGCACTTGATTTTTTTACTGTAAACCAAGGAACATTTACTTGATGGGGTGGAAATCCTTAGGAGAAAAAAAGAAGTTGGAAATAACAGTGTGGCTGTCCTTGCCCCCTGCACCCCCACCAAGGGGGGTGGGGAAATGGGAAATCCCACTTCTGGCAAAGGGTCATTGTGGCTAGTGCTACCGTTAAAATTCAGATTGTCTGATTGTGTGGAAGACCAATCAGGGCAGGGGTGTGGTTGGGGAGAATGGGGAACGTGCACCTTTTCAGCAACCTCCTCCCCTAGCAAAGGTGTTTATCCCATTGACAAGCAGTCAAGCAAGCCCCCATGGTCCTTTTGTAATTGCTGCATTAGCAGAGGATCAAGTAGCACTTAATGGTTGCACGCTGTCATAAAACATGCTTGAAAAGGTCAGGCCCCTCGTGAAGGGAGAATATTTGTGGCACTCTGACATAAGCCTTGGCCGCTCACTCGCAACAGGTGCATGCTTGTAGCCCCTCCTCCAAGAACCAACGTCTGCCGTGAACCTCCTCTCCTTACCACATGCCAGGCTGGTTTGCATGACTCCTGCTTGCTGAAGCTCTCACAAATCATTGCTGAGATTAGCAGGGAAGAATGTGGAAAAGGCATTCAAACGCAGAAATGGTGGGCAAGGCAGAAGGCAAACAGGAGCATCCATTCCATCCAGCATAGGCTTTATAGCATAGAATCTTAGAATTGTAGAGTGCGGAGGGACCCCAAGAGTCATCTATTCCTACCCCCAGCAATGCAGGAATCCCAGCTAAAGCATCCATGACAGATGACCAGCCAACCTCTGCTTAAAAAGCTCCAATGAGTGAGAGTCCACAGCCACCCAAGGGAGTTTGTTCCACTGTCAAACAGCTCCTACTGTCATTTTTAAAAAAAAGTTATATCCTTCCTTCTCCCCCCCCCCCAAGAAACTCAACATTGCTTACAGCAATAAAACAGGCATTGCCAAAGACCGAAACAACCAAAGTTCAAATCCACAAAAAACAATAACCATTGAAAAAGCCCACTCATTAAAACACACACAACACGCATACACCTCAGAATCAACAGAAACAGCAGTTCATAAAACCAAAGTAGAGAAACAGAAATGAAAACAGCATTGACAGTGAGAAGGCAAAAGGGTCTTGGCCTAAACAACAACACCTAAAACCATAACATATTGTGGCTTGGTGAATCTCAGTCAGGAGGACATTCCACAGGATGGGCATCTCTCCTGGAAATGTCCTTCACATTGATGCCTCAGATAGCCAAGGAATCTGAAGCAAGGTCTCAGATGATTAGTGGAGCATGAGGGGAGGAATATATGGAAGAAACGGGAGAATCACAGCTTCCCATTGCTGAGTGGCCCACAGGAAAAGCCTCTTGGTCACTTTGAATGGTTCTAGTAGCTACTCAAGCTGTTATGGCTTTCCTTGTATTTCTATGAAATGAAAATACAGAAAGGACAAAGGCTCCCTAAAGGCCTATGCACCAGAGTATACTGCAAAGAAGGTTTCTGAATTGGGACTTTCAGAACTTCATGGGATTGCACACAAGAAACTAAAAAGCGACTTGCTTGGGATTGGTTCACAGATAATTGTGTTGCTGATGTGAGGAAATCAGGAGGCAACAAAAGCTAAAGGTGAATATGTACAGTAATGCTAATGTGTGTACTAAGCACAATATTTTGTACAACCACCATTAGGAGCATAGGACTCTGTCTTATACCTGGCCAGATTATTTCTCCATCTAGCCCAGTACTGACTCTGTTCTGGTTCTCATAAGCTCTCAGGGGTCTTGGGATCAGATGGTTCCCATTACCTGCTACCTGAGATCCTTTTAAATGTAGATGCCAGGGGTGGAACCAGCCTGGGACTTCCTGAAGCATGAGCTCAGCCACTGGGATGTGATCTCTCCCCATAACTTCATAATGATGCGGCATCAGTATTGCCAGACATAATGAAAATTAACCACCTGAAGGCTCATCATCTCTGGTTTTTGCCATCTGTTTTTCTCTCTCCTTCCCTTCCTGTGATTTGGGAAAACTTTAAGGCCGCAGTGGAAATGGAATCCTCCCTTAATGACCGAGGCTGAAAAGAGTGGTCAGTGCAGGAACACTTGAAGTTTCCCCCGACACTGTCAGTGTGGGACTTTTTTATGGGGGACATTCACTGTCCTGCAGCATAAATCACTGCCACAGCTGAACCTTGAGATGGCACAGTCTGTGTGGTCCCAGGAAGGGAAAAGATTATCTGCATTTGAATAGCTACGTTGTCTTAGTAATTGATTGCATTGCTGTTTTTTAATCCTGAAAAGAAAATCCCTGGCAACGTGAGAATCAGTTGTCTGGAGCTATCTGAAGGCCTCTTTGTGGAAGCCTTCTCAAGGGAAAGAGTTGGCACAGATGTACTCTTGGATTGGCTGCAATTGGTTGGATAGAGGGGTCTGGAGATTAGCAGCTGAATTGGAGATGTCCTTGCAGGATGAAGCAATCAGCTCTTCTGTGACTGTTTATTCGGAAAGAAACTATTAAGCTGAATGTTGGTTTGTTACAGTCAATAGAATCTGCACAGGGTCCCCCCCCCCCCAGTCAAGTAAACAAAAACAGTAGGACATCAGCCACAAGAGTTGAGACTCTCTAGTCCAGGGGTAGGCAACCTAACGCCCATGGGCCGGATGCGGCCCAATCGCCTTCTCAATCTGGCCCGCAGACAGTCCGGGAATCAGCATGTTTTTACATGAGTAGAATGTGTCCTTTTATTTAAAATGCATCTCTGGGTTATTTGTGGGGGCTGCCTGGTATTTTTACATGAGTAGAATGTGTGCTTTTATTTAAAATGCATCTTTGGGGCATAGGAATTTGTTCATCATCATCATCATCATCATCATCATCATCATTATTATTATTTTCAAAATATAGTCCAGCCCACCACATGGTCTGAGGGACGGTGGACCAGCCCACAGCTGAAAAAGGTTGTTGACCCCTGCTCTAGTCCTTATCTTAGATTGGTCAAAAATTTCCTTACCAGCAATCCAGTGAAACTGCAGGCATTCCAGATATAACTTCCCTACTTGCATAGAACTCTATGTTTTCTGTGGAATGGGAGTCTTGCGTTCATAATTGAATAAACTCTATGTGTAGGGCAGTGTGCACATGAATTATTGCATGCGGTAAAGGGGATGTGGAGCTCTGGAGTGGTGGCACTATTTTTCTCCTTGCTGAAGCCACCAAATTCTGGATCTTTTCCAGCTTCAGGTGAATTCAAGTGTTTGGTTCAACACATGAACTCTGTATCCAGAGCTCCCCTCCGTGTCTCGGTGCAGATTACACACTCACCCACAGTACCTTCCCTTCCCCACACTGTACAGGGAAGATTTGCAAGGGGGCTTCTACTCACGTGGCTTGAGCTTATCCGGATCCCTCATCATGCAGTAGGTTCTACTTGTGTTCACGCAAACATGAGTAGAAATCCCCTGCAGACCTTTCCAACTCAATGTAGAGAAGATTGGGGACTAAGCGCACAGGGTGATGTGCATAGGCATGGTGGGGGTGGAATTTGTGTGCACACTCCTGCTCCCAACCACAAGTACTGCATTTGCATGTTCCGGCAAACATAGGAACGCAACTTCAATATTAGTGCTTAAGGATCAATGATCCTGTGCAGCAGGGAGCAGATGTGTTGTCTCTGTTGTCTTTACGGTGGCTACTGAAGTCCTTCCTGTTTCAATAAGCCTTTTAAGATGAGATCTTTCTCAGTCTGTATCTGCACTGGAATGGTTTTTAATACGCTTTTATCATTTTATCACTTGTTATTTTATATCCTGGGCTTCTTTGAGAGGAAGGGAGGGGGTGTACATTTAATTAATAAAAGCAATAAACTTGTGGCCCTCCAGATGTTGCCAACATGGCCAATGCTTAGAGATTATGTAAATTGTGTTTTACATAAGTGGTTTGACTCCAGATATGGTTCATCTAAATATTTATCTATGTTATAATATTTTCAGTATATGCACTCACATCACCTGAGCACCAGAATTCAGACCTTTTATGCTGTTCTGATGCATGATTGTAAAACAGAGGACTGTGGGGACAAACATGCTACTAGCTCCATGCCTTGTCACTATTCTGGTTGCCCTACACAAGTTGGAGTCTGGCAGATTGCAATGAGGGGAGTCCTGTACCTGTGGAGGCTCCTTGTACATTTTGAACTCTGGAAAATCAGGGCTCTGAGACGTGCTTCAGATAGTTGCCTTCACACTCATGGAAAGTAACTGGAATGGCAGTGGGGGTGGAGATAGCATGTGCTTCATGTATTTACTCAACCCAGATAGTGAATGCCTGAAGAGGACTAGTGTACCCAATAATGATGCTATTACATCAGTTCAACCGCCTGGGGAAAAAATACGCTGTCTCTAATCACTCATGTAATTTAGGTTTGCAGATTTCTATGGTAATACTGTGAAGGGGAGAGGAAAATACAAAAGGTGCTGGTAAAATTCTTCATTTTTATCCCATATATCAGACAACAAGACATTTTGAGAAATAGCTCAGTGATGCTTGACAATGTACTGCTATAGAAATAGTAAAATCCCAGTTACTCTTATAGAAATAATAGAAGCAGGAGTTCAGTTTGGAGATGTACCCTTATCATTTTTCCTCAGTGTTGTTTGGAGGTCTGTCAGTGACATCCTGTAACCCATTTTGTTACCTTCTCTCTGAAGAATGAGAGAACATGTCTGAGTCTGAATGACAAATTCCAGATATATTATTATTCCTGACGTTTCCTTTCTAGGAAAGGAAGCCTCCCAAGACTATGTACCAAGCAGTTATTAACCAGAAGCTACAGGGCCTGAAGACTCTTTTATAAATAACTATGTAAAGAGGTGAGAAACATTCATTGGGGTAATTTACACTGTTCACCCAATTCACCCTTCAAAAGTGCCATTGCACAGAAACTAGCACCTCCGATGTTGGCAATGTCAAACACACGCACCCTTGGCTTCTCCACTTCTGTTTATGTACGGTGGGTCGTGGGCCTGATCTCACAGGTCACGATATGTTTCCCAATAAAAATTGTTCATATACCCAAAGCCTGAAGTGAAAGAATTTTTACTAGAGCTGGCACCATGGAAAGGGTATGGATGTTGACGGTAAACAAATACTACTGCTGGCAGTGTGAAAGGGCAGCTTCTGTGGGATTGCTCCCTCAGGAATGCCAAGTGCTGTGTGGATTATCTATACCAGCAGGGGTTAGGAATTGAGCATTCTGCTGACGAATTGCTTCAGCGCCTCCCCTATTCTGAGCTCACTTTTCCCTTTGCAGCCTTTACACTATGGGACTTCTGTCTCTTAAGTTGATGTGGCTCCATGTTATCATCAAGTCTAAACCAAATTTGAGAATCTGTTTTACAGAGGGGTTTTTAAAAAAACACACACAAAAAAAGCAAAAACAGGCAGGACCTTATTTTGTCCCCTTTCTGCCGTAGTGTGGTTTGGAATCTACAATTGTCTAATCTTGCATTAAAAAACTATGGCCTTGTTGGCAGCTCTGCAGAGCTGGAGTCTGCTTCGTTAGCTGTATGTAGGAGTTGTGTGACAGAAGGGAAAGGGCTAGGACAGCCTACTTGCTATTATTATTATTATCATTATTTATTAAATTTGTATACCGCCCTATACCCTCAGTGGCCATCACAGCATCCCTAGGAGTGACCTGAAAGCTGTGTAGGAAAGCCTGATCTATTACAATTGCAGTCTCTTCTTGCTATGTTCTACCTTTGTTGTTGTTGTTTAGTCGTTTAGTCGTGTCCGACTCTTCGTGACCCCATGGACCAGAGCACGCCAGGCACTCCTGTCTTCCACTGCCTCCCGCAGTTTGGTCAAACTCATGCTGGTAGCTTCGAGAACACTATCCAACCATCTCGTCGTCTGTCGTCCCCTTCTCCTTGTGCCCTCTATCTTTCCCATCAGGTTCTTTTCCAGGGAGTCTTCTCTTCTCATGAGGTGGCCAAAGTATTGGAGCCTTAGCCTCAGGACCTGTCCTTCCAGTGAGCACTCAGGACTGATTTCCTTAAGAGTGGAGAGGTTTGATCTTCTTGCAGCACCATAATTCAAAAGCATCAATTCTCTGGCGATCAGCCTTCTTTATGGTTCAGCTCTCACTTCCATACATCACTACTGGGAAAACCATAGCTTTAACTATACGGACCTTTGTCGGCAAGGTGATGTCTCTGCTTTTTAAGATGCTGTCTAGGTTTGTCTAGGTTTGTTCTACCTTAAGAACACCTTAAAAACCAGTGCAAAATTTATGGTTTTAAAAGAAAACCATAAACAGCTAAGGAAAAAAGCCCTGGGGATACATCTGGCTATTTTAGGTATGCCCATGATTTAGGCTTCCCTTAGTGTTGCCTCAGTTTCAAAAGCATAAGCACAAAATCCTGTTGAGGGTGAGGAGCTAAGTTGGTAGGGATGGAGACAAAATTTGATTGCACTTAAAGGTGAACTTATCTAATTCCCACTTTCTGAAACAATGTGCAAATTGAAATACACTCATTTTTTTTAAATTTGCACTTCTCCGAATTTTGCAATGCAGTTCCCTAGCCAAGTGTACAAAAATGCATTCACCAAACTGTGCATATAAGTGCATATATTAATGAGAGTAACATACAATATGCTTTATATTTTGCAAAATTGCTTTGCAAAATTGTGTGCATTAAGCAAAACTACATACCCAAAAGTGTCTGTTAGAAGAAATCCACACTAAAATGCTGCTTTCTCATGAGGACTTTTTAAAAAGTGCACACTGATATGGAAATGTGGAGGACTGAGTTTAAAACTGGGAGTGGGGGAATGAGAATTGCTGCCTCTTGTCAATTTTTATCTCTTCCTGTGGCTAATGACATCATCCAAATGAAGCACCTTTTTAATGTGGCAGGGGATTAATTTCATGAAGAGCGAGCTGAACCTTTTTTTTTTTTGAGACCCCTCAGGGACTGAAGGGCGCTGTCCAAGATTTCCATGGACTCTCTGGATACAGGATAGGCCTCGCTTGAACATAAATGTGTCATCAGCCGTGCCTCCTTCTGCAATTCTTGCACCTTTTCCTTTCCTGGTCCCATCGGGAATAGGCGACTGGGCTGCAAATTGGGCATGTTCCCCTCAAAGTAGAAAACAGTTGCTAGATGGAAAGATGGAAGTTCAAGGATGCAGAGTGTAAAATGAGATATGCCTGGGAAAAATTATGCTGAATGAATCTAAAAAGCACATGACTTGGCCTAAGGAATGGGAGATTATCCATTCACTGTCATGAAGATAAACATGTCACAGACGGTCCTTTGGACCATCTGGGGACACCTGATCTGCCAATAAAAGAGATTGACAGGAGCCTGCTGGGCTTCATTAATGCCCAAGGCGGAAAACTGTTTGCTGCCCATTATCTTCGCTTCAAAGGCGTGGATTTGCACCAGTCAAAAATGGACAACAAAAAGGAGACCAACATTATTCTCCTCTTTTGTCTTTCTCATGGGTTGATTTATACCGCCTGGCCTATTAATCAACTTCAACATCTTAAGCATACATCACAGCCTCCACACATTTATTGAAGCCATCTGTACTTTGTACCCTGCCAAACAAATAATTACTTTTCTAGTACCTGCCCCATCCTAATTTCTACTCTGCTTCATATCTATATTGCTGTCAGATCCCTGCACACTACTTATTTTTCTGTCTTTTTCTGTGTCCGTAGGGATTAATCTCACGGTCAGGATGTTGTTCAGGGCAACAGAGTAGGTTGCAAATTAGTTCATCCAGGTTGTGTTTAAGATTGGTTTTCTTTATTTTATTATTATTAAATTGGACAGGCCTGAGTCAATTGCTTCCACTGGCAAAAGGCCAAGCTACATGTACATACCAGATAGCCTTTACTCTTAATCGCTGTCTCCTGGCAAGCTCCAAAAGGTGAAGCAGCTTCTCTTCCTATCAGTCTAAGATTTCTTAGACCACAGTAGTAGGGAAAGTGTTTCTTTACATTCACACATGGGAGCGGATTCTGCAGTCAGGTTTGGGCTAGATTAGAATAAAATGCTTCCTGGAAGAATCCCAGTAGAAGAAGAGTTTGGATTTGATATCCTGCCTTTCACTCCCTTTAAGGAGTCTCAAAGCAGCTAACATTCTCCTTTCCCTTCCTCCCCCACAACAAACACTCTGTGAGGTGAGTGGGGCTGAGAGACTTCAAAGAAGTGTGACTAGCCCAAGGTCACCCAGCAGCTGCATGTGGAGGAGCGGAGACGTGAACCCGGTTCCCCAGATTATGAGACTACCGCTCTTAACCACTACACCACACTGGCTCTCCAGTAGACAATCATTTCCTGTTACGTTGTGGTCTTTCTTTCTCCCTCCCAGCTATAAACAGCCATATATAACATGTTGTGTAAGGAATACTGCATTTTTTTATTTTTGACAACCGGAGCAGTTAAGAAATCATTTGTTTATTTATTACTTGGGGGGGGGAGCAGAGAATAAATATGAAATAGAATGTAATACTGTGTTGCCTGAACGTAGTTTTCTAAGGACTTCAGCTCATACTTGATCTACATATAGAGAAGAATGAAAGTGGTCCAGTAATTAAAAGGTGGCAGACTGGACTGAACTATTCTAGGTTGCAAGAGGAGTCACAATTTTTATAATGTTTTCCCATGTTGTTGTTGTTTTAAAATCCTTACAAATAAAATACAACAGGGAGATACTAGCCCATTTTACTTCTTGCTCTGCTAGTTTATTCGTTGTGGGGAGGCTTTTATATTTAAAAGGTTGAATTCACCAGCAGTCTGAAATGATATGTCAGCTCAGGATTCTTAGACCACTGGTTGTCTTCCAGTGGTCAGTTCAGAGTACCTGTTTAGCTATACAGGTGACTCCCCACTTACCGTATTTTTTGGTCCATAAGATGCACCTGACCATAAGACGCACCTAATTTTTAGAGGGGGAATGCAACAAAAAAATATTCTTTGAAGGGAGCGCTGAACAGAGCCTGTATGCATCCCAGGCTCTGCTCAGCGCTCCCTTTCACGAGCTGCGTGGAGCGTGTGTGCGGCGCTTGCAGGCTTTTCCCCAAGGAGGGAGAAGAGCAGCCCGTCACTGACGGGCTGCCCTTTTCCCTCCTGGGGTAAAGCCCCCAAGAGCTGCACACACGCTCTGCGCGGCTCTTTAAAAGGAGCACGGCTCTTGGGGGCTTTTCCGGGAGGTGGGGGAAGGGACAGAGGGGCTAAGCCAGAAGCTAGAACAGCAAGAAGGAGCGCTGCGCAGCGATCCCTCTCACTGTTCTGGCTTCTGGGATAGCCGCGCAGCCTGCATTCACTCCATAAGACGCACACACATTTTCCCTGACTTTTTAGGAGGGAAAAAGTGTGTTTTATAGAGCAAAAAATATGTTCCAGGCCCCCATGCACTTAAGTAAAATGTGTGCAAGTGGGGAGCCCGCTGCAGTACATTCAGCTTCCCGCCCAACAGCTGTTGAGCAGGGTAGCATGGCAGCAGCGAGAGCTCTCATGCCCTTTAAATGTGAACTAAATCGTATTTCTCACCCATCCCTAGTCATGGCCGCCTTTCTCTCTCTCTGGAATTTGTATTGTTGTGCTGTGATGACTGCTTACATAGTTATGACAATGCCTGTTGGGACAAATAATAGTAAACTATGCCAAGTGCAAAAGATTAAGAGCCAATTCATACAGCCGTTAGACATGAGATTACAAAATACTGGTTTTGCCTGTGGCTCAGATGCTGCCTGGTATACATGATTAAGCTTTCACATACCCATTTTAGATATCTTTTGAGGGTTTGCTGTGGCGTTCAAGACATTTAAGTGGGATGTGGGTGGCACTGTGGTCTAAACCACTGAGCCCCTAGGGCTTGCTGATCATAAGGTTGGCAGTTCGAATCCCTGCCACGGGGTGAGCTCCCATTGTTCTGTCCCAGCTTCTGCCAACCTAGCAGTTCGAAAGCATGCCAGTGCAAGTAGATAAATAGGTACCGCTGCAACTGGAAGGTAAACAGTGTTTCCGTGTGCTCTGGTTTCCATCACGGTGTTCCGAAAGCTGTTTGCAGACAAACACCGGCTCCCTCAGCCTGAAAGCAAGATGAGCGCCACAACCCCATAGTCACATTTGACTGGACTTAACTATCCAGGGGTCCTTTACCTTTACCTACCTTTCAAGACATTTAATCCTACACATAGATAGGTCACACACTTCAGCTACATTTCATAGTTTCTGACAAAAGCGGATGAGAAAGGGATTGCAGATGCCTCAGATCAGCAGAGACTTGTCATAAACAACGAGTGTGAGCATGCCTTTCATTAATTCAGTTTCTTCCCTCATGGGGCAAGACCTTTCCTTATTCTCTGAGTGCCTTAGAGGAGCAGACTATACATTTAGCCTTCCAGTAGCCTCATAGATGAAAAGAGACAACATCGTTCTCCAACTTTTTCTTTTTTATTCCAGCTCCTTTGGCCATTTCCAAGCAAAGGAACACGGCATTGCCTCGGGGACATCAGCAAGATCAGCTGATGATGACAATTTGAGATGTGGGCTGTGTCTGACCAGGCTTTCTGTCACCAAGGTAATCTGCAACCGGTATCCGACAGCTTCATTCAGCAGCCTTGTAAATGTTCTCAGATCGCCTGTCCACCCCTGTGCTATGCTGCAGCTCCTGCTGGGGCCCTGAGGCAAATGGACGAGACGAGAGATCGTGTGGTAGTCAAGTTGTAAAACAAGATAAGATTTCACAAAGCAAATGAAATCAGTTACTGTCAAATGTGCTGCTAGGAGTATGTTTCATCATTCGGTGCACATAGCTGAGTGCGATCTGAAGAGAAACCAGAGTATCGTGCACATGGCTGATAGCTAGTTTCTTTAATGCAGAACAGATCTTCTCATTCATGGTGGTTTATAGAGATAAACAGCTCTTGCTCTCTTCTCCCAAACTTTTCTACTAATCTCTTACAAGGAACAACAGAGGGTGAAATCTACCTGTTCTCCCACTGTTCCATTAATAGCCCAGTGCTCTCTGGATCAACATGTACTTAAACTAAGAGAGAGAAATCTGAATCTGAAGCTCTGTGCTAATGGGGAGTCTATGACTTTACAGCAAAGTTGATCTGTTGTTCCCTTCTTGGGCTAATTTGAGCTCAGCTCTATGACCTGTGGATTGCAAATTCAAGCCAGCCTCTTATTCAGAAGTAATTCCTACCCTATTATGCCTTTGTGGTGCAAGTCCATCCCTTCCAGTATGTTTCTGCCTTTCAAATGCGTGGAGAGTAATAGCAATACCAAGCCACTTCTCTGAGGGTGCCTCCTGTATTTTTCAGGTGGGATTTACACACATCTTGGCACTTCAGGTTTGTGCAGTTAAAGGAGATTAACGTTCAATAAACAAATAGTAGTGCTGTACAACTCACTGTACAGGACTAACAAAGATCACTTTAATAATACATACAAATGATGATGGGGATTCAGTTTACATTTAACGGTGAACCTAACCAATTCACATTTTCCAGATCAATATGCAAATAAAAACACAGCCATCCTTCAAAATTTGCACTTCTCCAGTTTTTGCAGTACAATTCTGCAATGAAAAGATGCTTACAAAATTGCATCCGTTAGGGTACAATGTGCATAAAAATGCATGTATTAGTGAAAATGGCATACAAAAATGCATTATATTAGCGGAAATTGCTCTGCAAAAATATGTGTTTGGGGCAAAACTGCATACAAAAATGTGTACATTGTGAGAAATTTATACCACAATGCTAATGAGTTTTCATGAAGACTTAAAAATAATAATAATCACAAATTGAAGTGAAAATGTGGGGAACTGAATTTAAGACTGGAAAACCGAGAAATGGAAAGAAACTAAAATGGGTAGAATTCCCCTTCCCTGCTTGCCAAGTACTTTGTCCTTTACCCTAAATAATAGAGAAGGACCACTGAAATTTAGCATATTCCAGAAATCCTGGTTCTGTGCAGAGTTTCAGCATTGTCCTTTTTTGGACTGCAAAAACAAACACATTTCCAGCTCCAACAAGCAGGAAAAGATGTCAAGGGTGGTGCTGAATGATAACTCCATTCGGAACCATTGCATCATATCATAGCAGTGATGCTACTTTGACTGGAGTCCAAGGTGTCTGCAGCCTGGAGCAATTGCTCACTGTCCAGCCTCAGACAAACATTCCAGGGGAATCTAATGCCTGTACCTGGCATGGCTCCTCCCGTGCCATAAATGGTTACATTACATTCAAGCTGGCATTAAAGAGCAGGGCTGAAACCTCATCCATCCAAGACCCAAATTGGCTTAGCATGTGTGCAGGTTATCAGAGATCGCTAAGCCATCTTGAAGTCTATTTACTTTCAGACAAAGGCTAGAGAACAAGCTCCCTGCTTCCTTGAAACTTGCCTGTAGGCATTCTGTGGTTTCTTTGATATGTAATGCAACAAAAGGCAATTCTAATTGTGCTGGAAACGAGAGCATCCAAACATAGGTCCTGAAACATGGGTCATTCTGGCACTAACTGTGGTTGTTGGTGCCACTTCTGGACAGGGGCAGGGGATCCCATAGACCTGGCATAGAATCAGATCAATGCTGTGGTGTGCCCCTCCAGCTCAGAAATCTAGAGGCAACCCCCTCTCCCCAGTGCATTGTGAATGTGTGCCTAATTACTGTAGTGTTTTTGCCTTTTGGCACACTTAGAAAAAGTATGTGATGTCATTGGTGCCAAAAAACATCCTTTGTGCTCAAAGAAAAGAAAATGCTAAATTAAAACCAGGATATCCGCAGTTATTGGATATCCCTGTTATTGGCTATTAGAACAATCTCCTGCATGTCCAGGTGTGAGAACAGTTTAAGAACAGCACTGCATACCAGGTAAGGTGATATGCTGTTCTGTGTGAAGGATCTGAAGCAAGACCTAAGAAACATACTTTTTGCTTTCCTGCTTCCCACCGCTGCCACCACCTCCTTAGCCGGCCCAGCCTTTGTTATCCAAGAACACTGTTACAGAACTCATTTTGTAAACTGAGTACAGGAAACTGAGATAGGAAAGCTTTTGGGGTTTCAAAGCCACTCTTTTGCTTCTCACAGTTAAACCATCTGGTGACGGAAGAACTGGTAAGCCATGGAATTCCAGCTGTGGGCATTTCGGTAAGGGCACCTGTTGTTTCTCCTTTCTTAGGTTATTCTGTTTTTCTAGGGCAAGAGTGGGCAAAAAATAATAATAAAATGGTCCAGAGGTGAATTCTCCCAGTCTAACCTGTTGAGATGTGCATCCCCTTTTGGAGCCAGAGATAAAAGTGTTTGAAATTAATTAATTAATCTGGAATAAACACTGCCCTGCTTCAGTTTTAACGATAGCTACCTCCTATTAGAATTCCCAACCCTATGCATGCCTACACTTCTGGGTTTGGTGAGGTTTCTCTTGAGTAAGTATGCAGATATATTTAGTACAATAGACAAATACAGCTACTATTCTGAAAAACAAGCGGAAGCAATTCCTTTTTGACTTTCTTGTGCTACACACACACACACACGACAGAAGTCTACCAATTTGTTCTTGAACAACAGGGCAAAGAACATATTGGATGCTATCCAACTAACTCGTTCTGTCAGTGTATTTCCACTTGTGCAATGGAACTTCCTGCCTCACCTCCTCCCCTGGTACTCCCTAACTCTTTTCTAGAGGATTCCCCAAACCTCTGGAGCAGATTTGGTGGGGGTGCACAAGGGGAGAGGAGAGAGGGGAAAGTTGTGTTGTGCAAGTGGAAACCCTTGTGCAGACGGAACAAATTCATTGGATACAGCCCAGCTTCCCCAAGCCATACAGTCAAGAAAAATGTAACAAAACTAAAATCATTTTTATCCAATAAAATACTGTTACTTAGAAATTGGGAGGGAATATTTCTAAAAGTGAAAAAAGAGAGAGAGAGAGAGAAAGAGAAAGAGAAAGGAAACGATCAAAAAGGGATTAAACTCCAATGAGATGACAGCTCCAGTTCCAGGGACCTCATAAAATGAGGTTGAGGTTGAGTAGAAGAAAAGAATGGCAAGGACATTTGAGTGGATGGGAGGAATTGGGAAGTTGTCCTAGACTGAGGAGTGTTTATGGTCATGTACAGGTCTGCTGTACATCAACTGTTTTTCACAATGCATGTTGAACCTATTAAAGAACTTAATTGAATGTAATCATTTTTAACTCATTAATTAATTAATTAATTAAATTTAAATATATTTGTATCTTACTGATATCTCTATATACTTGTCTTTTGAGATATCCATGTGTTAAGACAATTTGCAATTTAATAAACAAGTGCTACCAGTCAGGAACATGGCCCCCCATAGCACAGCTCTGGTCAGCCTCAATAATTGAGCTAAGCAAGCAAGGGGTCGACTCTGCAGAGGAGAGCTGTTTGTCAGAGTTTAGAGAGGACAGCCCAGCCCCCCTCATTCCCCAGGGAAGAAGCTGTTAGATCCCAAGGAGAGGAAGAGTTGGAAGTTGGCCCGAGCATTGCCAGGCAACTAGGAGATAAGCCAGAGTCTGAGGCTGTGTCTTCTGGGAGTGGGGAGGAGGTGGGTCAGTTGTTCAGTCCCTGTACTAGGAGGCTGGAGAAGCTCAGAGAACAACGTAAGGAAAGGAGAGAAAAGGCGGGATTTTGGCATTCTTCCTATTGTGGGAGGGACAATGAGTCAGACTGAGCAACTACTATTAATGAGAGCACACGGGAGGCTTTGCTCTGGATGTGTTTTTTCTTGTAAATAAACTTGCATAAAACTGGCAGAGAGTTTTTATTGCTTATCAGACTGCTTGCCTGCCAGAGATCATTATAGCACCATTCAGTGTTAGAAAGTAAGGGAATTTATATAAAAAAAATCCTTTTCATGCCCTGTTATGGAAACACACAGGAATCAAAGCAGCCCCAAAAGCAAAGGGTAAGATGTAACGTACCATGAGCTGCTGTCAGTTAATGCCTGCAGCCAGTTAATGCCTCCATTCCAAATTCTCTGGAAAGTTGAAGAACCTGGGGAACAAATTTCGAGGACTTGGGGGCAGGGGGAGAAAAGAGAAACCAGAATTTCTGTGGCATAAGCCAATATCTGTTACACAAGCCATTGCGTACCACCCCAAAGTGCATTAACGTGTAGCCTTAATTAGCAAGTTTTCATATTCCTTGATTCATAAGTAGTCAGCAGTATTGGCATTGCAAGATGACTTTTCCATTACATTTGTAACAGTTTGATGGAAATCTTATTGTTAGATGCAGTTAATTTAATCATTGTATTATATATTGATTGGCACCTGAAGTGCTGGATCATAGGAAACAGCTTTTGGGGAAATGACTGTCTTGAATGACAGAGACAAGCAGCATTGTTTGCCTTTGTTGTCTTTCTCCCACAGCCTTTTGGAACCTGGAAAACATCGTGCAAGAATGTCATCCAGGCTGGTTTCGATACAGTGAAGGATGTTTTAGACTCTGGCTATGTCCCCGTTTTACATGGTGATTGTGCTCTGGACTCGGAGCAGCACTGCTGCATCTTATCTGGAGATAAAATCATTGAGGTGAGAGATGAGTTCAATTTCATGCATACCAATATGTAAATAGCACTGTGTTTATCCTTAATAGGTCATTCCCATCTTTGTCAGGTCCTTCAGCTGGCAGCTAGGGATGGGGAAGACATTTGATTCAGTGTGCTTCTAATGGTGAACCTATCACTTTCCAAAACCATATGCAAACCGAAACACAGCCATCCTCTGAAATTTGTGCTTCTCTGAATTTTGCAATGCAGTTCTCCAGCCAAGGAATGTGTACAAAAATGCATTGCTAAGGCAACATATGCCCAAAAGCCCATATTTGTGAAAATAACATACAAATGCATTGCCTTGGGGGAATAAAAATGTGCATAGTATGCAAAATTACATATAAATTTATTATGGCATAAGCTTCTGTGGACTATGGTCCACTGCACTAAATGCAGCAAACTGTGGTCCTCCAAAACCTATGCCACAATACATTGGTTAGTCTTTAATGTGCTATAAGTCTCTTTCTTGTTTTCATTAACAAGCACCCCTAAACTGATCATTTACATTCTACAAGTTGTATATAATTTTCCATGTCACTTTTGTAACTGTGCACAAATATTTTGTATGAACATCAGCAAATAGTTTTAAAGAAATTATTGCCTAAGCTGCAGGGAGGTTTTGCTCTTATTATTCTCTCTCTTCCTCTGAAGTAAACAAATTCTCATAATACGTTTTCTGCATTTTCAGATACAAGGTTAATATAAGAGGTGGCCCTCAGATTTTAAGGTGCACAATTAGAACAGAAGCATAGTTCCATGGTAGATCACATGCTTTGAATACAGAAGGTCCCTGGTTTCCTTTATGTAATCTGAGGACTGAGAAAGGCTACTTTTTGAGTTACTGAGAGATGCTGCCCAGTGAGAGCAGAATCCAACTCAGCTAGATAGACCTGACTCAACATAAGGCAGATTTACATGGTCCTGTTCAATTTTTCCTCTTGCAGGTTCTCGCTAAGAAATTCTCTCCTAGGCGAGTTGTGTTTCTCACAGATGTCAGTGGAATTTACAGCTCTCCACCTGATACCCCAGGTACAGAATACACATGTATAAAATAGGACAATTTATTTTGCACAGGTGTGAAGTATTGGCATGAGGGGCAAATCTAGCCAGTATCCAGACCAGCATGAAGAACTAGTGACTGAACTATGCAATTTGTAATAAGCATAACCATAATTATTCATGAAGTCTTGTCTTGACGTATTTATGTTCTACATATATCTTTCAGCAGATTTGACATGCTCTTTCCGAGCATAGGCATCTAGAAGGGTTGTGAGAAAGAGGGTATTTTCTGTGGTGTTTTGAAAGGGCAGTGGGAATATTAAAGCAGAATCCAGGAAACATATATAATAGGCACCATATTTGCACATGTCTTTAGACAGATGTGTGACTTGAGAGAGTACAATCATGCCCTTATAGAGTAACAAGATGGTACCTTAAGTGATGTGCAGAGTCATTAAAGAAAGCTGGGGGGGCGCAGTTTGGACCTCCAAATTTCTGTGTGATCTTCCTAACCATTATGTCATCCAGGCTTCCTCCTTTGGCACAGGGAAATGACACATGGATTAAACTAACTGTTTCCATGTTGCAGTGTCTTTATGCTTTGGGGTTGACTTTTTCATGTTGTGTTTTGAGACATATATCCTTCTGGTAGCAATTCTGAACCATGTGTTTATTTTGGAACAGGCGCTAGGCTTGTGGATTCCATTGTCGTCAGCCCTGATGGAAATATGGAGCCACCTGTGCTCAGCTCTGTGCTGCCACATGATACTACTGGAGGTGTGTCCTTGAAGCTGCAAACTGCTGTAAATATCGTTTCCCAAAGTCACGGAACCATTCCAGTTCTGATCTGCAAACTGGACAGCGAAGCGGCTGAAAGGGCTTGTTTGACTGGGGAGCTGAAGCAAGGCGAAGGCACAACATTTTCCTTCGCAAAATCATGAAGACATCTCTGCATGAGCCTTAAATGAGGTGGAAGAAGAATTTAACTGAGGTGCTACCATTGGACTTCAGAATCTATTTGTTGTACTTGTCATCGTCGATGCCAGATACCTTAAATTAAATCTGTGGTCCACTGATAATGTATTAGCATTGAATGATGGCACCATCTTCTACTATGGCAAAATATTGTTTTCTGCCTCGGTGACCTCAGTGTTCAAAATAGTTTACAACTATGTGACTACACAAGCCTCGGTGGACTTAGGTTACACTCAGAAATTGTATTCACTGTGTTAGTTTTAGCCATTTCTGACATTCCTTTCACACTTCAGTACCTATATATTGCCGGGTTGCACTCACTCTTATTCACAGCAGAAGGTACTACAGTGTGAAAGGGATGTTAGAAATTGGGGTTGCTGCCTCCCCTCAACAGCTGTTGAGGGGAGGGGCAATCCTGGGGGGTGTGATGCTCCACAAGTGACTTTCCGAAAGGATCCAATGCACAGCCCTACACAAAACTCCCACAATTTTCTGGATTTCCAGGACAGCAAGCAGATTTTTTAAAATAGCAAATATCACAGAAACAAGTGCTGAACTTGCTCTAGATTTTCCTGGTTTTCTGGAAGTGGCTTTTACATAATGTGAAAGCTCAGGTATAATGTGGAAAGTAACAGGGGAACGTCAGGAAAACAGAATGAACTGGCCTGTGAATGCAGCCTTAGAGATGGAGATCCCTTGTTGATTTGTTATCCCATATCCAAATGAACTCTCCTTTCTACTCTCCAGATTGATGCCAGGGAGTTCATCAAAATAATAAGCCAATTTATATATATAATGTACTATAATAAAGATAAAAATTGGCAGCATAATAACAGTTCCAGATAGCCAAAATAGGAATAAAAAGCATATTAACATTGAAATCAGATTAAGATAATGATGGTGTTTAGTCACAACAATAATAATTAGTAGTCACATTTATATTCCACCCTTCCTTCAAGGATGCAAGATAGCATTCACGGCAATTATTCTGTTTTCACCTCATGAGAATCGTGTGAAGTAGTTTAGGCTGAGAAGGAAAGGAAGAATGTCTTTGTCTTGGCCAGGATCACCCAGTGAGGTTCCTGGCCATGCAAGGATTCAAGCACAAGTTTCTCTGGTCCGTGTCCAACACTATTGTTTCCACTACACCATACAGCCTCTCCATTTAGTACTGGAAGGACCTTAGCTCAGTTGTTGCCCTGTTTCACACTGCGTGAGGAGCCTGAACTCAGATTACAGTTTCTACCAAAAACATTAATGCTCTAATCAGCACAGTACATAAGCAAAGCAAGAGTCAAAGGCACAACAGGGGCAAGGCATCGCTACACAAGCTGAGACATTGATCTAACAGTTCATATGCTCCTGGAACCCTGTTATATAAATTATTATTATTAGGGAAGTTTTTAATGTCTGATGCTGTATTATTTTTAATAGTTGGTTGGAAGCCACCCAGAGTGGCTGGGGAAACCCAGCCGGATGGGCGGGGTATAAAAAATAAATTATTATTATTATAACAGAATGGAGCAGTATGGCTTTAGCACAGCCAGCGGGGTGCATATTTGGTCTGAGGAAGCAAACAGGAACTCCTTCTTGTGTGTCTGTGTTGTCTGTTCATGCCAGCAGTGGTGTCTCCCATGTCCTAGATGGCAGAGGAGGAGAGAGGACCAGCTTGGAATTGGCCTTGATAGCTGATGTTTCCTTTAGAGGAGGAGGCTGAATGGGAGCTGAATGGAACGAGATTCCGGGTACACAGGAGGCAGTGTTGCGGCTAGGGGTTGGACTGGTATGGGTTGATGAAATAACAGCCCACAAGGTTCCACCCTGGGCTCAGAGTCCTCACCTACCTCATTCTCCCTGGTTCCTGAGATCAAGAAGCAGTTTTTTCATCTATGTGTGAATAAAAATTATTCAAGACAGCAGACTGCATCAAAATTATATTGATTTTTAACCTCCCCCCCCCCAAATCACGATGGTGCCTGAGATCAAGCAGCAGATTTTCATGTACGTTTGGGTAAACCTGGACAGTCTTTTGAATCAAGATGGTGGATTGTAACTTTCAGGACTGCATTAATCAATGTATATAGGGTTCTGCTTTAAAAATAAAATAAAAAATACTGTAAACCTTTTGGTTAAAAAATGTGGGACATCAATATTTTAACAGACAAATAGAATAATAAGTTGGAAGTGAAGCTGGGCATATTTTCAGTCTGAAAGGTGGGACTTGGGTTTGCAACCAGAAAGTATGGGCTGGTGAACAGCCCTGAGATATTTAATGAAGGGCAGTATATAAATCTTATATCTATGTCTATATATCTATATATCTATATCTATATATTTACACACACACTTTGGGGAAGTGCTACAGTTTAGCAGGGATTTATACTGCTCTGTACCGCAGGCAAAATGCCATTTCTACATAGTGCTGCTTCTGCCGCAGTCCCACTGGCAGTAGAATGCAGAGAAGCTGAGACAGTCAGGACAGATCAGCTGAAGGAACTACAGGCCTCAGAACAGAATCTCCGAGAAGTGGATGAGGAAGGAGGGATTGAGTGACTGACCTGCCAAGTTGCTTTTCCGTGTACTCTTATTGCAGCACCCTGTTGACATTTGATTTCAGTGTTGACCCGCCCTAACCCAGAATCAAATCTCTGTGTGGTTCCTTTTCCTAGATATTGCAGGCTAGCACATAATTCCCCCCACGCCTGAATAAATACTGAATTCACTTTTGAAATATAAACATAGAAAAAGATTCTAAGAAAGAAAGAAGAAGGCAAGGCTAAGGGGAGGGACAGTAGAAAACAACTCTATAGAATAGGTTTGTATCTCTAAATGGGGAGTGCTAAATGGGGGAAGACCTGACCATGTGGTGAGACCTGCATTGCCCCCATCATGCAATTTCACACACCAGATTGTGTGAAATGCTGTTGGCCTAGACACATCCTAGGAGAGCTTGCACAAGATCTGGATTTGGTTGTGTGAGAATTGCGAGTGTCTTGGCCAGGTCAGCAGCCAAGAGGATGCTGGTGCAAGCAAGAGTTATCTCAGACAGCTCTGGCTCTACTATTTATAGCTGATCACAGAAGGTGACAAAATTAAACTTAAGTGCTAGCAGGTTTTGCATTTAAAGATCACACAAGTTCTTTCTTGTGGGTAATGGTATTCGATGGTGAACACCTACTTTCCGGTCAATAACATTCTCTTTGGAAACATTTCTGGCAAAATTAATTTCTGTGCAAAGAAACGCTCTGTTGCCATTCTGAGAGATGCCAACTCTGGATTGAGACAAATTTGCTTTGTACTATACCAATAAGGCAAAACGGCACAGGAAAAGTAAAGGATATGGTTTCAAATTGCTTTTATGAAGCATGTTACTATTTCCAGATGTTGTCATGTTTCCTTTTGGAACCGGTAGTGCCACTGTTTCCCCAAATCCAGAACAAACAGAAATAGCCGTGTACAATTAGTCCTTCAAAACACGTGTGATGTCAAGCACCACGTGCACTATAGGACAGTTACTGTGGAGTCATCAGCCCATTAAGATGCACAACCCAGAGAGGGGCAATTTCAAGTTAGTTGGGCAATAAGGCTTGTGTTGGTTAGATTGAAGATGTGGTGTTAAACTGCTGTGCAGAAGCAGTGTAGAAGAAGAAGAAGAGTTTGGATTTGATATCCCGCTTTATCACTACCCGAAGGAGTCTCAAAGCGGCTAACATTCTCCTTTCCCTTTCTCCCCCACAACAAACACTCTGTGAGGTGAGTGAGGCTGAGAGACTTCAAAGAAGTGTGACTAGCCCAAGGTCACCCAGCAGCTGCATGTGGAGGAGCAGGGAAGCAAATCCGGTTCACCAGATTACGAGTCTACAGCTCTTAACCACTACACCACACTGGTGTAGCCCCTCCAGTGGAGCCCTAAATGAACAACTGTTCCATTTTTAGTCAACAGTTAGATCATTCACACTTGTGTGCTTTGAACATTCTGATTTTTGGAGAGGTTTGTAGATTTATGATATAGAAACATGATAAGATGCCATCAGGCTCCACTTGCTTGGTATGCGTCTAACATGGTAGAGGCTATGGGCACACCGATGTCAATTGTGCCACATGGAGAAATTTGGTGTTCTAAGCCAAAGGACCAAATTGCCCATCTAAATAGCAGACTTTCAACTTCACACAATTAAGGGTTTTGGTGTCCTCTTCAACCATTACTGCTAGCGACGCATTTCAAAGAGAAGAAAGACAGGACCCAAACCAAGGATGAGTGGGTCTTCCCCACTCCTTGCCCAGTGGTGAGAGCCAAGCAGCAGATACACTGACTAATTTGTGGCATTGCTATTTGGGAAACAGCCAAGTGCAGCTCACGGGGTGTTTTAGTCTCACGGGAAACCCACCACTAGGTAAGCCCCTAGAGGAGAGGGGGAGATTGGTGAAGTTTTGTTTGGCAGTGCTAATGTGGGAGTAGTGGGCAGAGTATGCCTCAGTATTGATGGCTCCTGCCAAGGCACTTGGGCCCCAGCTGCTGCAGGGTTGCCAGGTGCTGATTGTGGCCCCGAAGAAAGGCTATGGAACCAGCCAAGGGCTGCCAATATCTGGGATTCCCTGGACATATCTGGGATTTGTCCATCAGAAATAGCATCTGAGCAGAATTTCCAAAAATCAGTAAAAAATATCTGGGAAACCCATGTTGGAAGTGTTGCTTTTTTGGCGAATTGCCTTAAAAATAGCTCAACAACTTTTGTGTCCAGATTTTCACTTTTTGAAATATGGCAACCCTAAAATAGCCTGGAGTTGGGGTAGTGGAGTAGGCAATTTGATTTGCCTTCATTT
Source organism: Podarcis filfolensis (assembly GCF_964270895.1). Taxonomy (NCBI): domain Eukaryota; kingdom Metazoa; phylum Chordata; class Lepidosauria; order Squamata; family Lacertidae; genus Podarcis; species Podarcis filfolensis. The sequence continues at coordinate 66,544,146 of NC_139609.1, forward strand.
ACACCATTGCTAATGCTTAATGAAAGAAAAGCAGTTAAGTAGTGTTTATATGGGGTAATGGGGAGTAATTGCTATACCTTTGAGGCAGATGTTTCGATAAGAGAATTTCTATGGTAGTTCGCTAAATGTTCATAAAAGTTGTATGTGTATTCTATAACAACCTGGCTGCTATGAACCAGTATTTAGTACATGTATGCTTTGCTGTGTATTGTCCTTTCCCTAGTGATTTGTTACAAGGGATGTTTGAAATTTTGTAACAGCGTTTCACATATAACAATCTCAGCAAAGTTTTATGAACGTCTGAAAACTCAGAGATGTGGTGAATAATGCCGACAGTCACCTGCATGTGATTACCTGCACTTACTTGTTTATGTTTTGGAAAGCAGGGAGACAGATAATCTATTTTAAGGTGTTCGCGAAACTTTTTTGGGATTGTCAACATTTGTGTGTTAATGTTGGCAGTCAGCAGGGGGTTTCTTGTTGTTGTTTTGTGTACACTCACTATAACATTTATAGAGAACATCTTGGAGCAAACACGTTTTATTTTCCGTTTATATCACATCCTTATCCTAAAGATCCAGGGCAGATGATATCTGAAAGACTAAAAATAAACTTTGGCACTTCAGTGTTGAGATGCACATACAGAGAGATCTACTGCAAATACAGGCTGCTCCATTCATGTCAGTGGAAGGACGAGTGTTGCCTATTGCATATGCAAATCCAGTCACTTTATTCAAGTGACCGGGAAAGCCATAAGAGAGTTCTATGTTATTGTTTTTTGTATTTATATTCCACCTTATCCTTCCAGGAACTTAAGATGGCATGTATGGCTCTCCCCATCCTCATTCAACCCTCACAACAACCCTGTGAGGTGGGTTAGGCTGAGAGGCAGTGACTGGCCCAAGGTCACCCAGTGAACTTCATGTCTGAGTGGGGATATGAATCCTGGTCTCCCAGGTCCTATTCTGAGACTCTAACCACTACACCACACTGGCATAGAAGGATCGAGGCAAAGCATAGAATTATACAAATCACAAGAAGCTGCTTTTCTCTTGATTTCAGTGGGTCAACTAACACTGGATTTCAACAATTGGCTTTTAAAAGTGCCCCCTCTAATGTATGTAATAAGAACATTAATTGTTCTAACTAATCTTCGAAGATTAGTTAGAACAATTAAGGTTTTAAAAAAGAAAAAAATCGGAAAGTGCTTAGCTATTGGTTCAGAAAAAATTGTGAGTGCTCACCACTTCTGAAAATGTGGAAGTCTCGCCGCTGTATACAAACATAGTTGTGCCCCTCATGGAAATATTTAAAGGTTTTACCAGAAGGGGGGAGCTTTGAAGGTTTCAGTTTGAAGAGGAAATCAGATCCGCAGAAAATTAACACTTCAGAATTGATTTATGAAATGCCAAAGAATTAGAGTTAATCTCAAATTTGTGCAGCGCCGTCTCTGGCATGTACTGGAATGGTATAGTGGCTACAAGGCAGATGTCATAAGTTTCCAATAAAAAAAATCATTTGGATTTATTACAGGCTAACAGCTCTCTGACAAGCTTTCACCTTATGAAAGGGAGAGGGCAAGAGAGAGATTAAGAGAGCGAGAGGGGGAAAGCGAGACGGACTGAGGGAGAGGAGCAGAGGGCTCTCGATGACCTAATTCTAAGTTAGCTGTTCAGTTGCAGGAGTATTGACTACAACGTAGACCCTTGTGGGAAGCAGCAAAGAGGAAGCCGTGACAAGGGCAGAGAAGGCAGGGAGTATCCTCACGGACAGGTGAGTCACAAATTCCTGAAGCTCAGGAGCATCTCGTGTTAGATTGTACTTGCATGACAGAGGCGTCCTTTAGCCGATACTCTTCATTTGACAGCTGGGTAAGCAGCCAGTGTGATACTTCTCGAAGGACTAGAAAGGGGAAATGCATGAGTTCCAAAATAGCCTCTTTAAAGCTACTGAAACCACCACATGGTTATGAAGTGTTATGGGGTAACAGAGGTGTGCAGAGAGGGATGAGGGAGCTCCCTTCTGGCTGGTTTCTTGGTATAATTTTTAATGTATTAGAAGCATTTAGGGCAGCTCTATGGGTTCACCTAGGGTTCCCTCCTTCCCCTCTCAGGACTGCTGATTAAAGAGGAGTTTCTCTGAGAAAGTACAAACCAGGACGTGGATTCTAATCGGCTGTATTCTTCTGATATGCAATTGTCCTTATCAAATATTGGCTCTTCATAGCTGAGGCTATAAAACTGGCCGATGCAGCTACTTGAATTAAATTGAAAATAACATTTGGTCAGACATCGTAGCATACCCAATATTAACCCAAAACGCAAGATAAATTTTAGGAGATATTCTCTATTTATATAGAATTCTGAAATATGGGTGGAATTCAACACTCGGCCTACTCAGAGTAGACCCATTGAAATTAATGAACATGAGTAACTTAGGTCTATTAATTCCAACAGGGATACTCTGAGTAACATTTAGTTGACTTCTACCCATTATTTCAAGTGTAGAAGGCTAACAAGTTAAGGACAAGAAGCTGTAAACTGGAGATTTCTCTCCTCCAAAAAAATAAAATAAATGAACCATACTGCGAACATGGCAATAAGCTTGCATGCAATTATGTGCCTTTAAATTCCATTGAACTGAAACACATAAAAACGGAGTACGCTTACAACTTTCTCAGTAGTATTGATAAGACCACCACTATCCTCAGATTCCAGGGAATATGAAAAATATTAATCTTCAAACCCGAATATTTTCTGCTATAATTACATTTTTTAAACAATTTGATTATTTGATTAACCCCTTATGTGCCAGACGGCACCACACATGAAACTTTTGGAACACCCGCTGTTAATTTTAGCCGGAGCGAGAAACCATCTGATGAGACGCGCCAGCCATATAAGGCTATATGGAGCTGTAGCGCAGAGCATACTTTCTGCGCCTGTTAATATTCAGGCACAGAAAAGCATTTTGACACATTCTAGCAAAGGAAGATAGGATGATGCGTCTATCAGGCCTTCTGACTTCCTGCCTAGGTAGCAGGACCAAACAGCACTTCTACCTCTGTTGTTTTCTCCAGAACAGGAGTGCCGAGAGACTGGAAGCTATAAGAGCAGGATGGTCAGGAAAGAAGTGTGAGTGTCAGATTTAAAAGCAAGCAATGCCTCATCTAAATCAGACGTCAAGTTGACAAACAGCACTGGACAGTCATTTAAATCAGTTTTAAGTGAGGGAATAGCAAAGATTCTGTACGTCAGGGGGAAGGAAGGGTCTAATTTATAGCTTGGAGGCTGCATGTTGACGCATTCTACATTTGTGAGGTTAGATTTTAATCCTTACCTCCCGCTGACCGGCACACAGGCACACTCATATACCACTTAAGTGTGCAAAGACATCAGAATGACAGCCATTGCTTGCTGGAGGAAAGGTCTCGGTGTGCAAGAGGCATGCTACAGTTTTAGAACTCTTCAAATATGCAGCTCATGTCTGACATAGTAGCTGCAAGTTGGCCACCTGTTTTTTTAGAAGCGCTTCTGAAAGCCTGCGAACAGTCAGTGTCAAGTGCATTCCAAGTGTTATTTAGAAGACCCAACGTGGACCATCTAAATATGAAGGCCTAATTTAAAGCTATTACATTTGACAGACGTCCACCTGTGAACTCGTTCTCTTTGTGCAAACAATGTACAGAATGAATGCCGGTTTGTTATTCACAGCTCATTTTGGTCAATGGGTTTGGGGTCAGACCTATGGGGACATTTCATCTCAAAAGCTTATGCTTTAGAGAGTTATACTTTAATTGGTAGCTTCCTTTACCACCAAACTGGAAGTGGCTGGGGGTGGGGAAGCCTACCAAGTATTCTTACTTCAGTCAAAATGTGGCCACAAATTAGGTCAGTGCTTTCTGTTGCTGCCAGGAGTTGATTAACATGATGTACATTTCGGCAGTGGTAAAACCTGTGCAACAGGGCTGCACCATACGGTTTTCTTAACCGAATGATTCCCATAAGAAAACTGAAAACATGCCCTGTCAGAAGAAAAGCTAGCTGTCCTCATATAAACAGCTCCCCGTATAAAAATTAAAGGGAGCATGGGAACATAGGAAGCTGCCTAACACTGAGTCAGACCGTTGGTCTATTTGGCTCAGAGCTGTTTACACTGAGTGGCTGGGATTCTCCTGGGTTTCAGGCAGGGGCCCTTCCCAGGCTTTCCTTGAGAAACCCAGCACTGAACCTGGGACCTTCTTCATGCAAAGCAGAAGCTCTACCACTGAGCTACGTCCTTCTCGCCGACTCCAGAACTAAAAGCACTGTAGCATCGTGTTAATTCATTGCTCATATTAATAAACTAAAAACTTTTGATCCATTATATGTTACACCTATGTAGGTGTAAGGAATCAGATGTAATTGCTCAATTAAAAACTAGTATACAGTAGTACCTCGGGTTACATACGCTTCAGGTTACAGACGCTTCAGGTTACAGACTCGGCTAACCCAGAAATATTACCTCAGGTTAAGAACTTTGCTTCAGGATGAGAACAGAAATCGTGCTCCGGCGGCACGGCAGCAGCGGGAGGCCCCATTAGCTAAAGTGGTGCTTCGGGTTAAGAACAGTTTCAGGTTAAGAACGGACCTCTGGAACGAATTAAGTACTTAACCTGAGGTACCACTGTAATTAATTGACTATGGCTATAGCCCTATGCATGCATGCTTGGGAATAGGGCATGCTGAAGAAAATGGGGCTCGCTTTCAAGTAAGTGTGCATTGGAATGTGTTACAGGATGTCTGTAATCATATGGTGGCCATAGTGTGACTCAAAGGGCAGGATGTAACAATCCTTCTTGGATAATCACTACTCATGCTACTTGTAAAAGACAAACGTGCATTTTTCAGTGACATCTCTTAAAGTACATGAACTGGTACGATGCTGGTAGGCTATCACATAAATCTGTTTCATAGGAAGACATGCAACCTACAGATCTATTTTAGGTGTTTTCTGTCTCAGAGGTGGGGAATAATAATTAATCTATAGGCCTTCAGTTATTGTTTTGTTGCAACTCTGACCACTGATCATCCTCACAGGAATTGATGGGAATCCAGCAACTTTTGGAGGTCCACAAGTTCTGCAACCTTGGTCTATCTGAAATCCACTCAGTGCCATGCACAGAAAACCATGAATCTTAAGGAACAATGCATGAGACAACACTTCTGTGTTTTAAAAGTAACTTGAGTAATAGTCATCAAACCGTACAGCCAAAGACCTTCACTAAAATTGAAGCATTTATATTTCTCAATCCCTTAGGGTTGATTCTCAGAAAAACTCACAGTTCAGAAACTGTTGCGACAAAGGTAATTACATCCAAGCCAATGGCACATACATGCAGAATTTTGAGTTCATCCACCAAGTCAATATATATAGAACTCTGAGGGTCTTGCTGGCTCCCAGACATAACTGCATCTGTTCACACCACTAATGATTGCAAGTCATAGTGAGCTGCCACTCCCACCCCCCAAAGAGAAACAGAGGGTGGCCATGGGAATCAATTTTAAGTGGAAATATACTCTCAGGAAAATGCCCACCTGCCCCTAAAAATGTCTAATATAAATCCTGTGCTCATTCAAATGATGTGTGTATTGCTGCAGTAAAAATGTAATGTATAGAATTCGCCGGAAGACTTTGTAAAGCTGGTTATGGTTTCAAAACCCTTTTAAGTCCCATTGATGGCCTCGTGAATGTTTTTAGCGATCCTTTTTGCGTTCTGAATAGTTTATGCTGAAATGTTCCAAGCTGTCATTTCCCACTAGAGCTCTATCGGGCATGGAGTTTGGTCATATCTGACACTTTTGCCAAAGCACGTGCCTATGAGCCAGTTGACTGAAAAAAGTTTAGACTTTGACCCTGAATTTATATTCTTCAGACTAAGAGGGGATAAAGACCCTTGGAGATGTATCATTAATATAATATAATATAATATAATAATCAGTTTCTAAACAACCATCTCAAGACAATTTACATGTAAGATAATTAAAAAACATTAAAAATACAAAAACAGCAAGTACCTTTTTTAAAAAAAGACTAAAACCCTAATGCAGTAGACACTTAATGTAAATACATATTTATCCAGCTAGGAAAGCCTATTGGAACAAAAATAACTCCAGATGTTTCCATAAGTTGCAGATAGTTGTTGCCTGTTGCATCTTGGCAGGAATGCTATTCCACAGAACAGGGGAAGCCACACTAAAAGCCTTCTCTGTGGTATAGTGGAGAGGGCTTCTGAGGCCTTTGGAACATGTAGGAGAAACTCTTCTACAAACCGCAGCAATTTAGGGGGTGTATAAGAAATAACAGTAGCCTGAGTTGCTTCAGGCCAGCGGTACTTGAACAACCTGGGAAGATTCCTACCCATTTCTTGCCACAGAGATGTTTTGAGCACACAATGAAGGACTGTGTTTATTACTCTCAAAGTCTGTGAGTCAGAGAAAATGGAGGATGCGGAGAAGCTTACCTCCTCACCAAGAGCGCAGTTAAATTTAATCCTGAGATGATGGAGGACGATAGGACCGCTCTTTGTGGCAGTTGTTTCCCCCGATCCTTTTACACTGACTCTGGCAGAGTACGTTTGGTCACATGAAAGAAACGCGCTGAAATCCATGACCGCTGCTAAATGTGTACAACACCATCCAGATATTCCATTGCTTTTCGGGTTTCAGTGGCGCACGAGTTAATGGCACTTGGTTGGGAGGAGCAAGACAGACAAGCAGTGAAATGGAAGAAGGTCAGTCTCTCAGAGAGTTTGGCTTCCTCACAGATGGTTTTAATTTATCAGACCATTTGTAGGAGATGCTAGTTCCATTTTGTGTCTCAGGGCTGAAATGGGATGGACCTGTTTTCTGGTGCCTAATGTGAATCACTGTAAAAAGAAAAGAAAAATTTAAGCGTTCCCAACTGGTTGCGACTTTCACGACAGTAACGCTACCAATGCCATGGGCAACAATATCCCCCTCCCAACTTCGTGAAAATGGGCAGGGCTAAGCCTTGCTGCCCAATGATAGTATTGTTAGAGTGGGAAGGGTTTTGTTTTGTTTTTTTGAAAAATTCGTTTTATTGCAACTTTTTATTATTGTATTTTCTGTATGGCTCAATTTTACGTACACCACTCAGCTAAGGATCAAATGGCACATAAAGGTCCTTAAAAACAAACAAAGCAAACAAATAACTCTAGGAGTGATGTACCCCATCGTTGTCAGTGGCTGAGTGTGTGTGGCTTCTACAGAGGCAAAAATACAGGAAAAGTAAGCAAGAATAATAATAAAAAACCCCGTAGTTACACTATGGGAATGGGAAATTTAAAAAGACACGATAAGGGACTTGTCACATCATGCGTGACATGTTATGGCATCATGAACTAAGTGCAGCAATGCTGCTTGCTGGGGATAATAATAATTGTTTTCCAGGAACTTCTGTCAAGGGTTTCACGACTGTTTAACAGTGTTTAATGTCACATGTGTGACTTAAATCAGGGAAACCGTGACAGAATTAACCCATCCTCCTCTAGCGCCACTACTCTGATAAAAATCGGAGCCCTCTGCCCTCTCCTCCATAGCTGCTTAAAGTAAAAATGAAATCACTGGGAGAAGTGTGGTCAGATTTCCTGCATCAGACATAACTTGGCTCTTGCTTAGGAGTGCACAAGTTGTGCCGCTTGTGTAAACCAGTCGTGGTTTCAGTAGGATATTTGTATGTCACTGAGAGGCAGTATAATATTCTGCTTGTAAAGAAAGATCCAAACAACATTGTCGTTAGGCTGCCTATGTTCCTACGGCCAAGGGAATTGCCAGAAGAGTATATTTCATTGTTTTCCCCCCAAAGGGTTATCTGATTTATTAAATTTATATTTATTTGTTGAATACAGTATATACTAAATGGCCATAGGATTAGCATCTGGAACACAATACTCAAGAATTTATGGTAGAGCATTAGTAAGGATGTCTAGTCTAGCTTTTCACATGGACCAGCTGAGCTCCATTAATTCAGGTGGACTGACTATTGATTTAAACAGTCTGGTCCTGAAAGATCAGGAAACTGAGAGATTTCCCCTTTGACAACTATTCCAATAGGCTTCTTGTTAATTCCTGTACTCCGTACCCCCTACCTCTTTTTATAAACAAGGGGGTGTAACCGGACTCTGGTCTTCTACAAATGTTTATGCCACAATAAATTTGTTAGTATTTAAGGCACCATAAGAATCTTCATTGTTTTTGGACATAGAGGAAGGCTGACTGGCTGATGCATAGAAAAAGAACATTATATCTGGATTTTATCACCACACATGCACATCCCAAACACACATTTTGTTGTTTAACATATTAAAGCTATTTGGTAGTGGAAATTGGAAGGTATGGTGAGCTAATAGTCCCAGACAATTATTCCATCTCTGCATTCTCAAATATGTATACAAATCAGGCAAATGTAAGAACGAAAAGTATGAGGCTGAGATGCTATGATGTGATGATAGACAGTAATTAGCCTTCTTGATATCAGGTCTTCTGTCTATTAGGCTTTTCCTTGAGTCAGGAACCAAAGATTACCTGCTTTGATTACCCTGCTCTGTTTGTTTTTATGTGATTTTAGACTGAGTCTTGCCGCTGCACATTTCTCCTAATATACCTATTTTTGTATACAATTTTGCCTGATACTGTACAGCATTTTTGCAAAGCAAATTTCCATAATAGAAAACATTTTTGCATGTTTACTGATTTCTACTATTTTTATTCACACTTTCCCCTAATATACACCCCCCCCCCCCATTATTTCGTTGAAGAACTGCATCACAAAATTTGGAGAAGTGCAAATTTCAAAGAATAGCCTCATTTTGGTTTGCATATTGTTTCGGGAAGTACAGTTAGGTCAGCTCACACTTAAGAGAAAAGCAAACCGAACCGAATGTAGTTATGTGGTCCTTCGCTAGACCATTCAGCATCTATTCGTGGATTCAGGTCACCACAGATAATCAGTAAACCAAAGGAAGCAGAAAAGCTGGACTCAGGATTCTTCTGATAACAATGAAAACTCAGATCTGTGTTGCATGTGAGCCTGGGTTACTAATGCTCATCACTTCATAGTTCTTAGTGACAGTTGTGAGGCACAATATTTTCTAATACTATTATGGCTATGAATCTGTGTGAGGATCAGCTCAAATCTGCATGCAGAGCTCACATTCATGCAAGCAGATCATGGAAATGACAAGTTTTAAGGCATGGGTAGGCAAACTAAGGCCCAGGGGCCGGATGCGGCCCAATCGCCTTCTAAATCTGGCTCGTGGACAGACCGGGAATCAGCATGTTTTTACATGAGTAGAATGTGTCCTTTTATTTAAAATGCATCTCTGGGTTATCTGTGGGGCCTGCCTGGTGTTTTTACATTCGTAAAATGTGTGCTTTTATTTAAAATGCATCTCCGGGTTATTTGTGGGGCATTTGTGCCCCCCCACAAGGTCTGAAGGACAGTGGACTGGCCCCCTGCTGAAAAAGTTTGCAGACCCCTGTTTTAAGGGTTGCCGAATAGTAAATCCTCTCTGGGCGAAGGATAAAGAACAAGTCTAGAGTGAGAGACTAGGGTGATGACTGCTGTTTCTCTTCTCGTTGTGAGACTTTTGTGGATGAGAGTTAGAACCCAGAGGCTGAGAGGGAGGGTTTGTCAGAAGGAAAATGAATTGATATTGATTTATATATATATTAGTAACTTTGCATTAATGTAACATTTTGTATGTGACTATTTTATAACACATGTTATAAAATACAAAGTATCCAAACACTGTTATTAAGAACAAATAATACATGAGCTAGTTATAGTCAGCTTTTACTATAGTAATAAAGATTTGCTCTTTCAAACCAAGCCTCATATTTGGCTAAGCTATCCAGGCTGCGAGAAAGCTGTAGATATTCGTGTTCATATGGTGACAGCAAAATATCAGTGTTTAGGAGGTATTGGAATCCCAGAGCTGTATTTCCTATATGGCAAATGGAAACTGGGTGTGAGAGAGAAAGAGAACCTTTAACAAGCAAAAGGGGATTTGTGATTTTAATTAAAGTATCTTCTTGCTCCTAAGTGGTGGGCTTGGGCAGGTGAGGGTACAACAAAGTCCTCTTGTGAGCCAGGATTTGTTTGAGTAGCAGGAAACAAAGAATAGGAAGAAATTGACGGTTCTCCAAATGGAGGGATGTAGAAAGCAGAACCCCCCAAAGATTGGTATTGGGAACTGTGCTTTTTTAACTTGAAAAGTTAAACTTGAAAAGTAATGCTCTAGAGTTAAGAGTGAGCAGTGAGGTGACCAATTTTGCTGATTATACTAACGAAAAGAGATTGCGAAGAGCTCTAAAAGGACCTATCCAAACTGAGTGAATGGGTGGTAAAATGCCAAATGCAATTTAGTGTAAACAAGTGCAAAGTGATACATAGTAGGAAGGGGGGTGGAATCTTAATTTCACCTATACAAAAATAATCTCTGCTCCTCATCCATTAAGCAGAGGTGTCCACTGTATGAAAAGTCCTTCCACAAATAGAATTTAACCCAAATGGCTCACTTAAAAGCAGTAGATTCTAGATTAAATTTAATAATAATAATAATAATAATAATAATAATAATAATAATAATAACTATTCACAACTACACACACCCCTGAAAAGCAAAATGATGGTGAGTTTCATAATGCAGGGGGAGGGGGAGTTTTTACCTACTATTTGTTACTAATTCACAAATTATTTCCACTCTCTAATGAGTAATTCCCATTTCCTTAAAAAATTACTGGTTGTTATTTCCTGTTGGCACACACACACCAAATGATTTAACTTTGTAATTTTATTCACATTTTTTATTTTTTATTTTTTGCAACAACCTTGAGCGTTTATGTATTTGGTGAATTTTCCATGTTGTTACCGAGACCATGAAGGTTGTGAAAGGCACCCCACTCCTCTACTGTTAGCTCCTACAACCTCTGAGATTGGAGGGTCGATTTAACTCTCTGGACAATACCTTGTGACAGACTTGTTGAAATAGTCATCATCAAGTCCAGGATTCTATCTTTCAGTAAGTCATTCTACCAGCTAATAGAGAGATAAGGACAGATAAGGACAGATAAGGACAAGGAATAGGACATAGCAGGAATATCATCTGCTCTGTTTGGCCAATTGGTTCGTGTTATCTTGGCAGGTGTTGGCACTGACCAGTTTAGATGGGACTATAGAAGTATACAGGCAGCTATCTTTGTTTATCATATTATTCAATAGGCATAGTCATATGGGTCTAAAATGCATGTGTAACCCTGTGAACATATTCCTGGGTGTTAGACAAAATGGAAATCATAGAAAGTACTTCAGGAATGGGGAGATAGTGGCACTCCAGTGTGGTGTAGTGGTTAAGAGCGTCTCGTAATCTGGGGATCCGGGTTCGCGTCTCCACTCCTCCACATGCAGCTGCTGGGTGACCTTGGGCCAGTCACACTTCTTTGAAGTCTCTCAGCCCCACTCACCTCACAGAGTGTTTGTTGTGGGGGAGGAAGGGAAAGGAGAATGTTAGCCGCTTTGAGACTCCTTAAAGGGTGTGAAAGGCGGGATATCAAATCCAAACTCTTCTTCTTCTTCTTCTTCTTCTTCTTCTTCTTCTTCTTCTTCATTGGGCTCCTATGGTCAGGGATGTTGGGTGCTGCAGACCAGCACGTCTGCAGGAGACATAGGGCCCATTCACATCATACATTTAAAGCAGTATCATAGCTTCCCCAAAGAATCCTGGGAACTCTAATTTGTTAAGCATCCTCAGAGTTGTTAGGAGAGCTCTATTCCCCTTACAGAGCAGTAATTTCCAGAGTGGTTTCACAGTCAATCCCTCTTCCCAGTGAACTCGGGGAACCCTAGCTCTGCAGGGGGAATGTGGTCTCCTAACAACTCTCAAAATACCCTTATAATAAGCTTTACTTTCCAGGATTCTTTGGGGAAGCCATGGGTGTTTGTAGCACAAATGGGGCATTGGTTCTTCTGACTAAAAACAAAACTGGGCTTCATTTCAAGTATTTTTTAAAAATCATTTTATTAATTTATTTATTTGTTACAAAGAAATAATAAAATAAAATAAAAGAATACATAACACTGCAGACAAACTTATATACATATTTTCCACAATAAAAGCCAGAAAAGAAAGAAAAGAAGAAGAAAGAATAAAGATAAGAGAGAAAAAGGGAAGAGAGAGGAATATAAAAGGGGGAAGGAAGAAGAAGAAGAAGAAGAAGAAGAAGAAGAAGAAGAAGAAGAAGAAGAAGAAGAAGAAGAAGAATGACGTCCCAGAATTTTTAAATCTCTGGGCATGTCCACCACATATGATATAGGGTACCAATCATTCTATTACATCTCCAGCACTTATTGCTACTTGATTTATTCATTTTTGCCAATCCGTCTGGTGCCCAGTACCACCTGTGATGCATCTTCATATAGGTCTCTCTTAATGAGTAGCAGGCCATGAAATTTATATTTTTTGTCCAATCCCCCCCCCCAATATTTATATTCAATTGTATAGCCTAAATCTCGTTCCCACTTTTGCATATTCTTTCCTTTGTTTTCTTGATCTAGATGAATGTTGTCTAATAATCTATATATTTTGGTGAGTATTTTTTGGTTATTCTGTAAAACCTCTTTTTCTAATTTTGATATTTTATTCCCAAATCCTCTGGTCTTTATATCTTTCTCATATGTAGCATTAAATTGAAAATATTCCAGCCAATTTATTCCTTTTTTAAGTTCTTCATATTCTTTTAATTTGGTATTTTCATTCATTCCTTCTACCAGATCTTTATAAGTTGGCCAAGCATTTTTTGTATTATTTTTTAATATTGAGGTTGCCTCTATTGGAGAGATCCACCATGGGGTTCTTTCTATAATTCTCTCTTTCATTCTCTCCCATACCTCGAATAGGGCCTTTCTCACTAAATGTTTCGTGAATCCTTTATGCATTTGTGCTTTCCCGTAGATTAAATAGCCATGCCAACCATAAATTTTATCCCTCTAGTTCCAAGATTTCAGTATTTTTTAATAGCACCCACTCTTTCAACCAGCTCCAGCATGCAGCTTCAAAGTATCTTCTTAAATCTGGAACTGCAAATCCTCCAAATTCTTTTGGTCCCGTCATTATTTCTGATTTTATTCTGGCTTTTTCCCCTTGCCTCAAATTGCTGATTTTATGTTGCCGGTCAGTTGGGGTACATAAAGCATTTCCAGCAATGTGTCTTTCTAACAAGTTACTTGCATTTGATTTCTTCCCCCTTAACTCCATTATCATTGAATTCAGTGGGAATTAAATCTGGGCTCGATCTAGACATATCAAAGAAACATTTCAGTTAAATGTGTTGTGAACTTTGTATGAGAAATCTGGTTGGCAAAAAACGGAACTCCACAGTGCCATCTGGTATCACAGTGTTCTAATGCATAAACAATGCATATAAACAGCTTTTTTTTTTGACAATGTAGCTGAGTCCCACATTTACAATTGACATGATATTAGAGAGTCAAGGTTGTTGTTTTTTGCAAGATCTGTTCTCTGAAACCCATTCACAGAGAGGTATATGGTGTGACCAAAGCAGTTATTTCAAACTAGCAAGATGCCCATCCAATGACAGATGGCATGTAAAGAACCCTGTGGAGGTATAGTGGATTTTGGCTTAGAGAGTCTGAGTGTACACCCTATGGCTTCAATGTCCAATAAGGGCTGGGCCACCTGGGATGAAGAGGAATTCAGTCAGATACACTGTTAAGAGAGAGGCTATACTTGCTGCTTGCTGCTAGTGATTTTAGCAATTAAGAAGCAGTCATACTGGTGACTGAATGGGGTAAGTGTGCCCCTGAAGGACCAGGTGCGCAGCCTAGGAGTCATTTTGGACTCACAGCTGTCCATGGAGGTGCAGGTCAATTCTGTGTCTAGGGCTCCATCTGGTACGCAGGCTGAGACTCTATCTGCCCACGGACTGTCTCGCCAGAGTGGGGCATGCTCTAGTTATCTCTTGTTTGGACTACTGCAATGCGCTCTTTGAAGGTGACCCAGAAACTACAACTAATCCAGAATGCGGCAGCTAGACTGATGACTGGGAGCGGCCGCCAAAACCACATAACACCAGTCTCGAAAAACCTACATTGGCTCCCAGTATGTTTCCGGGCACAATTCAAAGTGTTGGTGCTGACCTTTAAAGCCCTAAACAGCCTCGGCCCAGTATACCTGAAGGAGCGTCTCCACCCCCATTGTTCCACCCAGACACTGAGGTCCAGTGCCAAGGGCCTTCTGGTGGTTCCCTCGCTGCGAGAAGCCAAGTTACAGGGAACCAGGCAGAGGGCCTTCTCAGTAGTGGCACCCGCCCTGTGGAACGCCCTCCCACCAGATGTCAAAGAGAAAAACAATTACCAGACTTTTAGAAGGCATCTGAAGGCAGCCCTTTTTAGGGAAACTTTTAATGTTTTACGGACTATTGTATTTTAATATTTTCTTGGAAGCCGCCCAGAGTGGCTGGGGAAACCCAGTCAGATGGGAGGGGTATAAATAATAAATTACTACTACTACTACTACTACTACTACTACTACTACTACCTGAAAGGTCCCACCATAAGTGGCATTTGGGGTACACTTTTCCATAGAAAGTCAGCAAGATGCTCTCTTTCATAGGGTATGCAAGTTATTGCTTAGAAGTCCCTCGATTTCTGATTGAGCACATTACTTTCTAAAAACTTTTTGAAAAAGTGGCATGATGACTTTGGAATGTCAGCAGATTGGTGAAATATAAATATTTTGATGGTTTCCTCTGAAATGTCAGCATCTGCCTCTCTTTTTTCTCAGGTAGAAATTTGTAAATCTATTTCTGTAATCCTTAATTTGTAAGGCAGACTATGTGAACAACATCGGAAGGGTACGCAAACATCTGCCATGCACCCTCATTTTGAGATGGTGTTGGCACAACAAACAACTTTCCGTCATTTTCTGATTCTGAACGATCTCTCTAGCACCACCTAGTGCTTTTATTTCCAAGCAGCGATAGGCATTTCTTCAGTTATAATTCTGCCTGGAACAGCAGGCAGCCAAGAGCAGGCAGGCCAAGACAGCCAAAGCCAAACATTCAAAGAGCCTATTTCTTTGTTCCTGGTTTATTTTATTGTACTTCATCCAAAGGAGTAAAATGATCCTCATTTGTCCATTTGGGAGCTATATGAGTTTCTCTGAGACCAGCCTTCTTGTCTCAAATAGCACAGTACTGATTTCTCCTGTGGCTCCTATAGCCCCAGCAATCATTCTCCATCTAAGGAGAAACAAAATTGGATCTAAAAACTAACACAGAGGAGAATTTGTGTGCGTGTGAAATTCTCATGCGTGGGGTGCAGAGGTTTTGAGGCCCTAGACCCATGTTATCACAAGTACCCTTTTATTATACGAATGGTCTGCATTCTGCAGCCTTCCTGGGTGCACACACTTCAAGAACAACATCATATAAATAATAAAATTATTGCTGTTATTGTTATTGCTAGTGTGTCCCCCAGCCATGTATACTAATAGGTGATTGCCATTTATCTGCAGGAGGAATTCATCAGGTTTTCCTGCTGAGCTCCAGTTGCTGCCAGAAGAGGAATGGCAGGCCGGAGGGGAGGTGAGAGAGGCAAGCAACATGGCAGACCAGAGCCTCAACTACACAGACATTCTAGAACACAGCTGTCAACGTTTCCCTTTTTTAAAGGGAAATTCCCTTATTCCAAATAGGATTCCTCATAAGAAAAGGGAGAAGTTGACAGCTATGTTCTAGAATGGGAGTAATGTTTGTAATTTACGATACCCAAAATTACTTCTAGGGGATCTCTTCTCGGCCTTGGAATGGAAGATACAAAGTGTGTTTCCAGAATGGGGCTTAATTTGCAAATGGGTCACAGGCAGCATTTTTTTCTTTTTCTTAATGGATTTCTCCTCAAAAGAATAAATCTGGATTAAAGGGTGAGGAGATGATGGGTTGGCATGTTGAAGCCAACAATATTGTGTAAACAGTGCAGCAACAATCAACAGCAACATCTTGCATGGAAGAGGAGCAGCCTCATAATAAGCAGGCATCTGGAAACACCTAAAGTTGGCTAGATTTTTATTTCTCTCAGGTGCTCAGTAAATGTTTTCTCAAAAAGGGGTCAGAACAAAACACCACATTTTTTGGTGCGGGGACATTTACAGTCTAATTATCTTTCAAGCTTGCTGCCTTGTAGTAATTAGCATAATGGGATTTGAGCTATTAGAGAAGTTTCAGTTAATAAATGTCCTCTTGCCCCACCTCCGGTCAATATTTATTACTTTGCAGTTAAAACTCTGAAGAGATCGGCCGTCCCTGGAGTGACTATCACACAGTTTGTGGAGGACATTCCGAAAGGGTGCAGCACACCTGACTTTGAGCGGAAGCCAATTACCTTAACATTACAGGAAGGTGAGGCATCGCCTAAGAACTGAGAATTAGCCCTGTTGTATATTGGGGGGGGGGCTGTGTGGAGATAGTCTCTTCCTTTAAATTCCTGGGATTTTTATGTGAACAAATGCAAATGAAAGTACAATGCAAGCAAACTAAACAGTTTGTTGTTGTTTAGTCATTTAGTCATGTCTGACTCTTTGTGACCCCTTGGACCAGAGCACGCCAGGCACTTCTGTCTTCCACTGCCTCCCACAGTTTGGTCAAATTCATGTTAGTAGCTTTGAGAACACTGTCCAACCATCTCGTCTTCTGTCGTTCCCCTTCTCCTTGTGCCCTTAATCTTTCCCAACATCAGGGTCTTTCCCAGGGAGTCTTCTCTTCTCATGAGGTGGCCAAAGTATTGGAGCTTCAGCTTAATAACCAACTATTTTTGGCCTTTCTAAGGCATCTGCTGGAACACTTTATTTCTTATTAGGAGGGAACTAGAAAACACATGGCAAATATTTCAAAGGGGAATTCCTTTACATCATCCGTTTTTATTGTGGATTTCTGCTTCCTACTGAAACATTTCCCTTCTGTTTTCCTCCAAGGTAAAAATGCCATTTTCAGAGCTGTGGTCAAGGGTGAACCAAAACCAGAAGTGTTCTGGAAACGCAATAATGAGGCAGTGGATGATCCTCAGAAATACCAGATATCATTCAGTCCAGCCACAAATGAGTTTATCCTGCAGGTGAGGATTAACTACTATCTATGGTTATGTACACACTATACATTTAGACTGCATCAACAGAAGTATAGTGTCCAGGTCAAGGGAAGTAATAGTCCCACTCTATTCTGACTTGGTGAGACCCCGCCTGGAATACTGTGTCTAATTCTGGGCACCACAATTTAAGAAGGATGTTGACAAGCTGGAACGTGTGCAGAGAAGGATGACCAAGAACCACAAGAGTCTGGAAACCAAGCCTTATGAGGAACGGTTGAGGAAGTTGGGTGTGTTTAGGCTGGATAAGAGGAGACTGAGAGGAGATATGATAGCCATCTTCAAATAACTTAAAGGCTGTCACATGAAAGAGGGAGCAAGCTTGTTTTCTCCTGTTCTGGAGGCTAGGACTCAAAACAATGGCTTTGAGTTGCAAGAAAGGAGATTCCAACTAAACATCAGGAAGAACTTTCTGACAGTAAGAGCTGTTTGACAGCAGAATGTACTCCCACGAGAGGTGGTGAACTCTCCTTTTTTGGAGGTTTTTAAGCAGAGGTTGGATGGCCATCTCTCATGGATGCTTTAGTTGAGATTCCTGCATTGCAGGGGGTTGGACTAGATGACCCTTTGGCCCCATTCCAACTCTATGATTCTATGATTTAAATGTGCTTCCCTCAAAGAATTCTGGGAACTGCAGTTTGTTAAGCATGCTGGGAATTTTAGCTCTGCGATGGGTAAACTGAAGTTCCCAGGATGCTTTTTTGGGGGGGGAGTTGTGTGCTTTAATGTATGGTATATACACAGCTTCCTGTGAATATACTGTTTAATCTTTAACGCAGTAAAATGTCAAGGACTGGTGAATCTTCTCCCTAAAAAATGGAGCATCTTAGAAGAAGAAGAAGAGCCTGCTGGATCAGACCAATAGCCCACCTCATCCAGCATCCTGTTCTCATAGTGGCCAACCAGACACCTGTGGGAAACCGGCAAGCAGGACCTGAGCGAATACAACAATAATCAATTTTCTGCACTGATTTCCATTTCTCTTTTCTCTTTAAAGGTAAACAAAATCACTGCGGATGATGCTGACTTGTACCGTTGCACCGCTGTGAATGAGTATGGGGAAGCCACCTGCACTGCTGGTCTCAAGATCATACAGGGTAGGTTAGTCAAGGTAGCATGTTGCTGTCAGCCTAAACAATAAGGCTTTGGCACTGAGGACCAACTATTACTTAAGTTGCAATCCTAAACATGCTTACCAGGGGTGAAAGCACCGCTGAGTACAATGAGACTTACTTCTGAGTATGTATGCATAAAAAGGTAAAGGGACCCCTAACCATTAGGTCCAGTCGCGGACAACTCTGGGGTTGCGGCACTCATCTCACTTTACTGGCCGAGGGAGCTGGCGTACAGCTTCCGGATCATGTGGCCAGCATGACTAAGCCGCTTCTGGCAAACCAGAGCAGCACACGGAAACACCATTTACCTTCCCACCGGGAAGTATGCACTTGACATACTTTCAGACTGCTAGGATGAAGGAGCAGGGACCAAGCAACAGGAGCTCACCCCGTCACAGGGATTCGAACTGCCGACCTTCTGATCGGCAAGCCCTAAGCTCAGTGGTATGCATAGGATGGCGTTATTAATGCAAATAGTAAGTATGGGAGGGAGAATAACTTAGTGGTAGAGCACATAACTTTGCATGGAGAAGTTTCCCAGTTCAGCCTCTGGCATCTCTAGTTTAAAGGATCAGGAAGCAAATGATGTGAGTGACCTGAGACCCTGGAGAACTGCTGCCATTCAGAAAGAAAAAAAATATCCAGTATGATATGTATAATGCAACTATAGGTATTCTTATTCATGAAAGATACCCATTAAAATCTACAGGCCAACAAAGGGCTTTCTCTATTGCTGTAATTGCCATCAGGCATTTGAATGTCATGTTTTAATAGAATATTTAAATGAGAAACATAGATGATGCATTTCCCAGTTCGACAAATACAAAGAGAACCATGCTTGTCTCACTGAAGTCGGTATAAGTATGAACTGTACACTTAAGCCCTAAGAATTCTGTGAGGCTTGAGTGTGCTTAACATCTAAATTGTAACAACTGTCAATGCTTAGAGGAGGCATTCCTGCAACTACATGGCTAATTAAGGAATTCTCCTTCCCTCTTGATTTCTCTCCCTCCTCACCGTCTTCTCTTGCCGTAACTGATCAGTCGGCTTCAAGAAGAAAGCGAAGCAGACTTCTTCTGCACCACAGACAGGTAAGCTGCATCGGTCTGGAGGCTCACAAGCCAAGACTTTGCCACTTGATAATACATTGACCACATCAACGCTCTTATTAAGCTCTGGGTTAAGGAAGCCCCATTTTCATTGCATGCCAATTCTTCTTTAAAAAATCTTACAGACCTGAAGAAGGAGCTGCAGGACTTCAGAAAAACATTAAAGAAACGGTGAGTGTTTTCAAGAACAGGTTGTTTTATAAAGTAGGGGGAAGGGGGTCCCTGTCTTCCAAAAAATGGCTGACAGTCCCACTTGCAGAGGGTGTTATATAAACAGATATTCTGCAGAAAATGTTCATGAACATCAGTATATAATAAGCAGATATCTTGCTTCTGACAGTAATAGGGATCAGTCCCCAATAGATGTTGCTGTCAGTAGTGTATGATTCCTTATACAATTGGTCTTGCTTTGCAGTTTTTTTATCTCTTTCTCCTGAAGTTATAACCTTTTTGCTTAAGTAAATTTGGGGGTGGGAGGGTAGGACATCAATGTGGTCTTCTGGTTTTACCATTTGTTTAAGATCGTAAAATTAATATTAAGGGGAGAGCCAGTGGGGTGCATTGGTTAGTGTGCTGCACTAGGAACTAGGAGACCAGAGTTTGAATCTCCACTCAGCCATGGAGCTCATCGGGTGACCTTGGGCCAGTGGCAGTCTCTCATCTTAACCTACCTCACAGGGTTGTGTGAGGATAAAATGAGGAAGGGGTAAACTGTGAGCTCCATGGAAGAAAAGGGAACTATAAATGTAATAAGTGAATAATAAATACTGTGTGTACAGATAGGCTTAAATCATCTTCTTGATAAATTACTGTTACATGATTCCAAATGGTAGGAGGCCCAACATCTCCCCAGGTAAGATGTTCCAATGCAGAGTTACTTTAGCTTGTAGAAATAATGTATTGTACTTAATAATGCCACCCGCTGAGTGCAATTCTGCCATTAGCTGCAAACATCCCCATCATAAACAGAGGAGGCTGTATATAGTGTCATTAAAGAAAACAAATGGAGTCCTACTAGTATGTTCCTAGTGGATTTGCCTCATATTCTGAAGACGGTTTGGAAAAACACCCCACCACATATACATATTGAGAAAGATGTCTCCTGCTATTCACATATAATCAGGGTTTTTCTTCCTGGTACTTAACTCTCTCAGAACACCTTCAAGTGCTCCAAAGAAGGAAATTGATATGGAACAGATCTGGCAGTTACTGCTGAATGCAGATAAGAAAGATTATGAAAGGATCTGCCTGAAGTATGGCATTGTTGACTTCCGTGGGATGCTGAGGAGGCTTCAGGAGATGAAGAAGGAGAGAGAGGACAAGCAGGCACAGGTAAGGCTATTTCTTTAACACCAGAATCTAGGGAGGCAAATCCTCATCTTGTTGCATTTCATAGAAAGAAGAAGAAATTGTCTTATACTGAGTCAGTTCATTGGTTCACCAGGCTCAGTATTTTCTACACTGGCTGCCAGCAGCTCCTCAAGATTGAAGGCAGGGATCTCTCACAGTCCTATCTAGAGATGCCTGAGGACTGTTGTTAGGAAATTCTGCCTGCAAAGTAGATGCTTTACCGCTGAATTATGACGTTACCTGTGTCACAAATTCAGAATTGAGTAAGTTTTTCTGAAGGTCCCATGCGGATTAAATGACCCAGTCACAGATCTCCAGGTGAAATTTAAAACTTTATTGCCAAGGCTCTGAGTATTATAGTGAACTTGCCACAAGGCTTGGGCTTGTTTTCCACAGCACATTCTCCTTAGAAAGGAGAACACCTAGATTTATCTAAAAAGCATTGAAATGGTAATCTTGCTTGCTGCTGCTGAAATAATTGACTTGGTTGTCTTCAGAACAGGTGGTACCCCATTTAAGCTGTGTTAATAGTCCTTGAAATCCACTATTATATCCCTGTGCTTTCATCTCCTCTTTGCTCTTTACAGTATCTACTCAACCTCAGAAACCTGAGGCATGTCAGAGTCAATGAGGTGCAAGGAAATGCTTCATTTGATCTAGAGATGGAACTGAAAAATCCGGAAAGTAGAATTTACCTATACAAGGTAAGGAAGGTTAAGTCAAGTCAAGTCACAGAGTTGTACCATATCAGACATCTGGGCTGAACTGGAGCTAAGTAGCTCAGGAGAGAAACTGAGAAATGTATAGCAGCACTGCTTGACTCCATGGTATACTATACAGTATATATATATATAGTCCTACAGTATAAACAAAATTCAGAAGGGAATGTGTTAAAGTGAAAGCACAGCATCTACATCTTTCTCTTCAGGAGGAGTAACAATGACACAATAATTTTCCAAAAGGATACTGTAGAGTTGGAAAAGGTTCAGAAAGGGGCAGTCAAAAGGAACAGGGGATGGAACAACTCTCCTATGGTGAGAGGTAGTGTTTGGGCCTTTTAGTTTAGAGCAAAGGTAAGAGGTGACATGACAGAAGTTACGCATGTTATGTTGAAACTGGATAGCGAAAAGTTTTTCTCCCCCTCTCATAATACTAGTCCTCATTGGATATCCAGTGAACTTGAATGTTGGAAGATTTAGGACAGATAAAAGAAAGTACTTTTTCATGTAGCACATAGCCACCCAGAGTGGCCAGGGCAACCCAGTCAGAAGGATGGGGTACAAATAGTTAAACAATGAGACTCTCAGTGATGGCTCCCAACTGGGGTGGTTTTAAAAGAGGATTAGATAAACTGATGGAGGATCTATCAATGGGTTTGCTCTACCTCCATGGTCAGAGGCAATAATAGCAGTTGCTGGAAACAGCAGAAGAAAGTGCTTGTTGTGCCTGGCTGCTTATTATAGCGTTAAAATCGAGATGTGGAAAATATGGAAACAAAGAGGAGAGGAAGGATTGAGATTTGGAGATACGCTTCAAGGTCCAGACTATGGGAAACCCTGAAAAATTAATAATTATAATTTGGATGATAATTTGGTCTTTTTTATTTTAGTTTTTTATTTTTATTGGATTATTACTTGATATGTTAATTGGATGTTTTTTATTGGAAAATTAATAAAAACGATTTAACAAAAAAAAAGAGGATTAGATAAATTTATGGTGGATCTATCAATGGGTTTGCTCTACCTCCATGGTCAGAGGCAATAATAGCAGTTGCTGGAAACAGCAGAAGAAAGTGATGTTGTGCTTGTCGGGATCTCCGCTCGGCCAAGCTGATAAAGCTCATTTTCTTCCTCCGAGTCTTCGGAATCACCTCCCGACGTGTTTAATGACCTGAGCCTTTGATGAGGCTCCAAGGCACATTCTTCAGCAGAGTTTCCAGCACAGGAAAGAGACGAGAGGTTTGGGCTACATTATAAAGAGTTTATTTCTAAGCTATGCAGACAGAAAAGACATCCTCTCTCTATGGAAGCAGAGAGCAACTGGACAAAGGAACAAGGGAACAAAGGAACAAAGGAAACAGGAAACCACTAACGTCACATCCCGTCTCGTTTCCCGTGAGACTGGAAGATCTCTGGAATGTAAACAGAGTCCTGTGACTCCAAGCAGCTGCTCAGTGGCAAAACAGAAACTAACAGTGCTTGGGTGGGTCCTGCTTGCTGCTTTCCCACAGGCAACTGGTTGGCCACTTTGAGGACAAGATGCTGCACTAGATGGGCCATGGGGCCTGATCCAACAGGCTCTTCTTATGTTCTTATGAATACCTATTCCTGATGCTGACAGCCCAAATTCTCAAAACTCAATATTTACGAATATTTACATATCCGTGTTCATTTTAAATCCCTAGTTAGCTTGTTTTTTTGGTGGGGCCACCAATGATTCCCAATTATAGTGGCTTCAAATCTTTGTCACCTGTCAATTTGTTGCAAATGGACATTTGCAAGGATCATTTTGCTTGGACTTTGGTTTACATTGTTTGCAAGATGATTCTGACCTTCCTGTGAATTTATTCTCTTTCCTTCCTCCCTTCAGGATGGCCAGATGATCAATTTTGGATTTGACAGTGAAAACACAAAGCACTGCCTGCGACAGGTTGGCAAAAAGTACAATTTTATCATCAACGATCTGCAGCCAGAAGATGCTGGCGTGTACCAGATCAAAGTAGAAGATGTAGATGTTTTCTCAACTGAGCTGGAAGCAGAATGTAAGGCTTCGTGACCATGGGGTTGTGCACAGAACCTAGAGGGGGTGTGCATTTGTTTCATAGCATATGGAAAAAATTGAAATGAATGGGGGCCACTCATTTCATTTGATATTACTAGTAAAGAAACAAATGCCAGAGTTCTGGATGAATTCCAAATGTCATATATTCGTTCATTGCTCATTTATGACTTGTTTGGAACCATTCATCTCCTACTAACAGCAGGTATAGATCAGATGAAGATTACTGGTTGAGGTGTGGTAGTTTTCCTAACTTCCGCATTTCCAAAGGGCTCATCCAGACTTGTTTTCCCCTGGAAAAATGCAAAGTCTTCACTGCTAAATTGGAGCAAATGCCAATCATGTTTTCTCCGATTTATCACTAAAGAATGGAAAAGGACAAAACCACTCAGATCTATGCTTAGAAAGTGCAGGAGAAGCAGAAAACCACCCAGACCCATGCTTTCCGGGCATGGGAGAAGCAAGAGTGTGGATGAGTTAATGATTTGTACAGTGGTACCTTGGTTCCTGAATGGCTTAGTTGTCGAACAAATCAGCTCCCAAACACCGCAAACCCAGAAGTAAGTGTTCTGGTTTGCAAACGTTTTTCAGAAGCTGAATGTCTGATGTGGCTTCCGATTAAGTGCAAGAAGCTCCTGCAGCCAATTGGAAGCCGCACCTTAGTTTTCAAACAGTTTTGTGAGTTGAACGGACTCCCAGAATGGATTAAGTTCAAGAACCAAGGTACCATTGTAGTTTGACAGAGAGAGATTAGTTGATACATAGTCTGATCATGAAACAGGGGCCCTTTTCCCTGTCTGTCTGAAATTTAGCAGGTCTGAGTCTAAGGTCTGATTCCTTAGAAAGGGAATGAAATGCTTGATATTTTCATACCAACTGGAAAACACAGAGTAACAAGGAGAAGAAGTGCCACTGGATGTCCCATAGAAGGCAGGGGGAAGCCAAGAACAAATGAGAATAATGACAATGAATTAAATAATAATGAAAATGAATGTGGTTATTAATTAATGAATCACTAAATGAGTGAGGGCTTAATAACAAAAATGAAATAACTACCAGGGGGATTCTTGCACACCCCTAGTCTCAGCTGTAATTAAATCTCAAAGTTACAGCTCAATCCTATGCATGGTCTCTCAGAAGCAAGTCTTGTGTTTAGCCTCAGGGTTGCAGAATGCATAGGATTGCCACCTGACTGGTGTCAAAAATTAACAACAAAAATTAACAATAAAACAAATGTTCAAACTAAGGCCTCAGGGCTTCTTGACGCGTTAGTCTTTTTAAGGCTATAACATGTATCAGTTGTGTCTTTTTGATGTACATAGTACATAAACACACACGCCAGGGATTTATACCCATGTTGGATCAAATGTCTCATAAGATGTGAAGCAGCTCTCACTTTTGTGACTGAGCTCAGCTTTAATAGAAAGATGCTGTGTAGGCTGAGAACTTGATTAGAAGGCAGAAGGGGCTGATTTATAATTGCACAATTGTGCATATTTTATCAAACATGAGGTTTTAAGACCTCATTTTACCAAAAAGCAAAAACATGATAGCACCTAGCTACAGTCTAGATATGGAGCCCCAGCTGACATTAGAGCATCTCACAAGCTTTAATGTATACTCTGAGGGTTAAAAATTGCTGCATAAATAAGGGCAGATAAATTTCTCGGAGGTTTTCACATGCAGTCCTTATCAGGCTATCAGGGTTGCCAAATCAGGGCTGGAAGTTCAGGTTTTAGCATTTGTTTGGGTAATTTTGGAAGGCAGATACTAAGCCCTCACTCGCTGCTGAATGGAACTGGGTTTCCCCACGTTCCATCCATCTCACTGCTCTTCCAAAGCTGCCCTGTGGTCAGAATCTGTTGCATGTCTGTTTAACATCAATTTGGTATTGCAGCCATCCCAGTAAGTTTTCGCTATCCTCTTGGTGAGGTGAGATGCCACGAGCAAGGAAATGCTGTCTTTCAGTGCACTCTCTACGAACCCTGCTCCAACGCTACGTGGCTGCACAGAGACCGTATTCTAGAGTCCAATGACAAGTATGAAATTTCGGTCTCAGAAGATGGCCTAACTCATCGCCTAATCATCAAAAACACCCAGGCCTCTGACAAGGGGACTTACACCATTGATATTGGAGACCGCTCTTCAAGTGCCTGGCTTGAGGTTGAATGTGAGTGGTGATCTAATCTCGATTTCTCACACTATAATCTATTGTGAAGTGGGGTACCCCATTCCCTCACAGCAGCACTTCAGGGTTCTACATCCAAGGACTGATTGTTAAGCGCCCAACTATGGAGTGCAGGCTGATCTAAATGGGATAGATATTGGAAGAAACCTTAGGGCCTATTGTCATTATTTCTTACACCAGTAACTTTAAATAGCAATCCTTTAATTGTGCTTGTGCTTTCCTGTCTAGCATGTTTAACATGTATTAGAAATGTCATTGTTTTAAAGGAAAGGAGTTCTGTAGAAAACTTTGTTAAATTGTAAAAACGCCAACAGTTCATCTATACCAGCGCACTGTCTCCAACACTAGCAGAAAGAGATATAAAGGACCCATTTTAGTTGCCATAGCCAATATTCATTGATAGTCCCTAACCTTTATTCACTTGTCCATACCATTGTTAAAGATATGAGTCAATCTAGTGGGCATGACTTTGATTTGTGGCCTATGATGCCATTTTGGTTGTTTTTGTTAATGCCAGTAACTATTTGGAAATAAGAGGCGATTTCCTTCACTTAAAACAAACTAACTAACAAAATTCATGTATAATATTGATCATGATGGAGAATAAAATGGCACACACACCATCGGTGGCATCATATCTATTTCCTTAATATGGTTCTGATTAAAACAAAATTATTGTGCACTACATTAGTTTCCCCCTTGTTTTCTCATTTATTTCTTGTACATGGCTGTGAACTAGTTTAAGCTGACTAGCAATATGTTTACAATGCAGCTAAAGGAAAGAGAAAACAGACTGAAGGAGATAGTGATGATATAACTGGATGGCGGAAGAAACAGCTAGATGAAGACCGCGCAAAGAAACTTCGTCAAGGACAAGGCCGTGATGAGCAGGATGGCCAGTATAAGAATGGCCAAGCTGGCGAAGGAGAATCTTATGGTTCCTTAGGAAAAGATGGGTCTTTGGGAAGAGGAGGAGCCAACAGAGATGGGAAGATGGGACAGTTTGCTGGGGTGGGGACAGACATGGGAGAAGGGCATGAGTTCTCTAGATTTGCTGGTGGTAGTAGTGAACATATGGGACATACTGGAAATGGTGTTGGTGGAGGAATGGGTGGTTTGGGTGGCATGGGTTCACTGCATGGTAAAGATGCTATGTTAGGTGGCACAGGAACTGGATCTGGAGGTGCAGGTGGACTGCAAACTTCAGGTGGTTCCACACTTAATGGAGCAAGTGGGCCAGGAGCTGGGTTTGGTGGTGCTGGTGGAGTAGGTGGACTCTATGGCAAGGATGGTATGGTAGGTGTAGCTGGTGCTGGTGGAGTAGGTGGACTCTACGGCAAGGATGGGATGCTGGGTGGAGCTGGTGCTGGGGGAGCTGGCGGTGCTGGGGGAGTAGGTGGACTTTATGGTAAGGATGGCATGCTTGGTGGAGGTGGTGGTGCTGGTGGAGTAGGGGGACTTTATGGCAAGGATGGGATGCTAGGGGGAGGTGGTGGTGCTGGTGGAGTAGGTGGACTCTACGGCAAGGATGGGATGCTAGGTGGAGCTGGTGCTGGGGGAGCTGGCGGTGCTGGGGGAGTAGGTGGACTTTATGGGAAGGATGGTGTATTAGGTGGAGGTGGTGGTGCTGGTGGAGCAGGTGGACTCTACGGCAAGGATGGGATGCTAGGTGGAGCTGGTGCTGGTGGAGTAGGTGGACTCTATGGCAAGGATGGGATGCTAGGTGGAGCTGGAGCTGGGGGAGCTGGTGGTGCTGGTATAGGTGGACTTTATGGTAAGGATGGTATGTTAGGTGGTGCTGGTGCTGGTGGAGCTGGTGGTGCTGGTGGAGTAGGGGGACTTTATGGCAAGGATGGGATGCTAGGTGGAGGTGGGGCTGGTGGAGCTGGTGGTCCTGGTGGATTTGGGGGACTTTATGGCCAGGATGGTATGTTAGGTGGTGCTGGTGGACCTGGCAGTGCTGGTGGAGTAGGTGGCCTTTATGGTAAGGATGGGATGCTAGGTGGAGCTGGTGCTGGTGGTGCTGGTGGTGCTGGTGGATTTGGGGGACTTTATGGCAAGGATGGTATGTTAGGTGGAGCTGGTGCTGGTGGAGCCGCCGGTGCTGGTGGAGTAGGAGGACTTTATGGGAAGGATGGGATGCTAGGTGGAGCTGGTGCTGGTGGACCTGGTGGTGCTGGTGGAGTAGGGGGAACTTATGGTAAGGATGGTATGTTAGGTGGAGCTGGCACTGAGGGTGCTGGTGGAGTGGGTGGACTTTACGGCAAAGATGGTTTTCTAGGTGGAGCTGGTGGACTTGATGGTGCTGGTGGAGTAGGTGGACTTTGTGGCAAAGACGGTCTGCCAATTGGAGCTGGTCAACTTGGTGGTGCTGGTGGAGTAGGTGGACTGTATGGGAAGGATGGTTTCTTAGGCAGTGGTGGTGCTGGTGGAATGGGTGGTGCTGGTGGTGTAGGAGGACCTTATGGTAAGGATGGTATGCTAGGCAGAACTGGACCTGACGGACCTGGTGGTGCTGGTGGAGTAGGTGGACTCTACGGCAAGGATGGGATGCTAGGTGGAGCTGGAGCTGGCGGACCTGGTGGGATTGGTGGAGTAGGTGGAGTAGGTGGTGCTGGTGGAGTAGGTGGACTTTATGGCCAGGATGGTATGTTAGCTGGACCTGGTGCTGGTGGACCTGGTGGTGCTGGTGGAGTAGGAGGACTTTATGGGAAGGATGGAATGCTAGGTGGAGCTGGTGCTGGCGGACCTGGTGGTGCTGGTGGAGTAGGGGGACTTTATGGGAAGGATGGAATGCTAGGTGGAGCTGGTGCTGGTGGACCTGGTGGTACTGGTGGAGTAGGTGGACTTTATGGCAAGGATGGAATGCTAGATGGAGCTGGTGCTGGTGGACCTGGTGGTGCTGGTGGAGTAGGGGGACTTTATGGCAAGGATGGGATGCTAGGTGGAGCCGGTATTGGCGGACCTGGTGGTACTGGTGGACTTCATGGCAAGGATGGGATGCTAGGTGGAGCTGGGGCTGGTGGAGCTGGTGGTCCTGGTGGATTTGGGGGACTTTATGGCCAGGATGGTATGTTAGGTGGTGCTGGTGGACCTGGCAGTGCTGGTGGAGTAGGGGGACTTTATGGCAAGGATGGTGTATTAGGTGGAGCTGGTGCTGGTGGAGCTGGCGGTGCTGGTGGAGTAGGGGGACTTTATGGTAAGGATGGTGTGTTAGGTGGAGCTGGTGCTGGTGGAGTAGGGGGACTTTATGGTAAGGATGGTGTTTTCGGTGGAGCTGGTGCTGGTGCTGGCGGACCTGGTGGTACTGGTGGAGTAGGGGGACTATATGGTCAGGATGGTGTGTTAGGTGGAGCTGGTGCTGGTGCTGGTGCTGGCGGACCTGGTGGTACTGGTGGAGTAGGTGCACTTTATGATAAGGATGGTGTTTTAGGTGGAGCTGGTGCTGGTGGACCTGGTGGTGCTGGGGGAGTAGGTGGACTTTATGGCAAGGATGGTATGTTATCTGGAACTGCTGCTGGCGGACCTGGTGGTGCTGGTGGAGCTGGCGGTGCTGGTGGAGTAGGTGGACTCTATGGCAAGGATGGGATGCTAGGTGGAGCCGGTGCTGGGGGAACTGGCGGTGCTGGTGGAGTAGGTGGACTTTATGGTCAGGATGGTGTGTTAGGTGGAGCTGGTGGTGCTGGTGGAGTAGGTGGACTCTACGGCAAGGATGGGGTGCTAAGTGGAGCTGGTGCTGGGGGAGCTGGCAGTGCTGGGGGAGTAGGTGGACTTTATGGTAAGGATGGTATGTTAGCTGGAGCTGGAGCTGGAGCTGGTGCTGGCGGACCTGGTGGTGCTGGTGGTGCTGGTGGAGTTGGTGGTGCTGGTGGAGTAGGTGGACTTTATGGCAAGGATGGTATGTTAGGTGGAGCTGGTGCTGGCGGACCTGGTGGTGCTGGCGGCATTGGTGGGCTCTATGGTAAGGATGGAATGCCAAGTCGACCAGGCATTGGTGGACTTGGTGGTGCTGGTGGCACAGACAGTCTGCTTGACAGTACTGGTGTTTCTGGTGCAGAAGGTATGAGAGGTCATCATGGTAAGGATGGTGTGCTTCCTGGGGTTGGTGGTGTTGGGTTAAGAGGTGTAGGGAGCACCGGTGACCTTTATGGTCAGGCAGGTACTTTACATGGAACTGAGGCTGGTGGTGCTGGCACTGGATTAGGAGGCATGGGGAGCATGATGGATCGAACTGGAGGAGCTGGCAACAAGTATGGTGTATCAGGTGAGGGTTATGGTG
Organism: Podarcis filfolensis; assembly: GCF_964270895.1. NCBI lineage: Eukaryota > Metazoa > Chordata > Lepidosauria > Squamata > Lacertidae > Podarcis > Podarcis filfolensis. Next base: position 66,574,185 of record NC_139609.1, read on the forward strand.
AAGGGGGTATAGGTAAGGATGGCAGGGTTAGTGGAACTGGTGCTGGTGGTCTTAGTGGTGAAGGATGGTTGGATGGTAGAGATGGGAGGCTAGGTGGATTTGGTGTTGGTCCAGGAGTTAGAGGTGTTGATGGATCCCTGTATGAGAACATGTCAGGCATTCCTGGTGAAGAGTTCCTAGGCTATGGACAGTCTTCTGGCCTTTCTGACGCTGGAACCCATGCTGGTGACAGAAGAAGACAGCTGTCTGACTTAGATGCCAGTCAACTTACTTCATCTGATATTTCAAGAACCAGGGACAGGAAAGGGAGAGGAGGAAGTCTTCTTGAAGAGGATGTGAGAGGTATTTATATATTTATGAACACAGTAAGCCCACAACTTATGCTCACTTTTTTTTTTACGTGACCACAACCGTATGCAGGTGATCAAAAATATATATGTAAATTGGAAAAAATTGGGGGGCAATTCAAATACGCTTTTTAAAAAATGTCAGAAAAAAGCAGGGGAGCAGGAAACAATAGTTGGCAATCCCATCAGCCTTTGTACTCACCCTGGGAGAGTGTTTGAGTGTATTTAGAGAGTTGGAGTCAGAGAACCAGATAATGAGATAGGGCACAGAGAGCAAGCAAAGGTGGTCTGAGAGTGAGGGGCAGGTCATCTGAGAATTTACGTGTTTTTGCATTTGCGTTCAGTTCCTGGTAACCGAACCCTCATGTAAGTTGCGGGCTTACTGTAATTTATTGTGTCCCTGTTTCATTTATTTGAATTTATAACATCTCTCATGTTTTCAAAGATGTTTTCTAAAAATAGTCCCTTCTATCTCTTTTGTTTGCACAGAATCACATCCTCGTTTCAACCAAGGTTTATTTGACCTCCATGCACCAAAAGGAAAACCAGCTGTGTTAACTTGCAGCCTCAACAATGACCAGCTTGAGGGAACTTGGTTTAAAGATGGGTTCAAGGTAACTTGAAAGCAGTAAACATCTCAAGATTGTCTTTTTAGTCTTATACTCATCTTTTTCACTTTAATGTTTTATCTTGAAATAAAGCTTCCATAATGCAGACAACAAACAGGAGGAACACAATGCCTAACTTTGCCTCTTGTTGTTATCAACCTAAGATGGGACATGTCTAAAACCAGTTTAGAGAAAATAGCTGACTTTATGACACTCTCTATCTGTTTGCTGCAATGTTCCATGTGATTTCCGAGAGAGAATATTTCTTTACCTTCTGTCTACCTCCCCGCAAGATAACAGGCCAGGATGGAATCTCCATTGAGAAGGAGGGCCCAGTCCACAAGCTATTAATAGATGAAGTACAAGATAGCCATGCTGGAAAATACAAATTCGAAGCTGGAGGAGTCCGAACAGAGGCATCTATTTTTGTTGAAGGCAAGTCTAGTCCAGCCTAGTAGAGAAAATGGTGCTAAAATTGCTACTGGTTGAATTATGCTCTTAGTATTATATGATTTTGTGGGACACATAGTGCTGGAAAGCATGATGAAGTCACTGAATTAATAATCCACATAAACCAGATCTCATTCTCTCAAAAGCAGAGAGTAGGGATCACCTGGGAGACATTTCATCATGAGAACCTTGGTCATTTCAGAATGCCTCTGCCAAACTGATCTTCCTCCCCAGTTGCTTTGATTATGAATTACCGTTCCTCCTTACTTCCCTACAGTGGCTCTCTATCACATCTAGTTCTTGCCCTTAAAGTTTTCTCCCATGACTTTGCCATCATTTCTATGGCACCTCTTCCCATGCCACCTGCTGTCCAAATGTTTACTTTCCCTTCCTTTTTTATTTCTCTTTCCCTCATTGACCTCTGTACCTTCTTCCACATTGTTGTACAGCGCTTGCAGCAGCTCTGTAATCTTGACTCACTTAGATACCTTCCGAGAATTTACATTTTAAACACTTAAAAATAATAATCATACTAGGCTCGTTGCTTGCTATTCCTCTGTTTCTTTACTCCCTACATTACAGTTGCAGTGCTTCCTGCTACCTTAGCTACCACTTAGCTTCTGACCCTGTTCCCCATCCCTGGGATCTATTACAGTTTGTTTGTATGTCCTCTGAGTGAAGACTGCATCACTTGTACTAAGCACACTATCAGCAGTAAACAACATCAAATACTGGGATTAGTGACAAAGGACTTTCGTTGTCAGTGGGTTTTCAGTGAGGTGCACTTTGAAAGAGTTTAAGAATTCTGTGAATTCTGAGGTTCTGGCAACCATTGGCAAAATATTAGGCGTCACTATTTCCTGTGGGCTCATGGGTTATTTAAAAGAATAATAAGCGTAGAGCATCCATATATTAGGGCTAATTCATGTACCTCTTATTTCTATGTGCAGACCCTCCAAATGTTGATTCTGCTCTTCTGGAAAAACTGAAGAAGGAACCTATAGTAGTAAAGGCAGGAAAGAATGCCATAGTGAAGATCCCATTTGAAGGCCGGAAGCCAGTCAGATCAACTTGGCTAAAGGATGAAGGGGAACTTCTGGATGATGCCAGGATCAGCACTGACTATTCAGACAACTTCACCCGGCTCTCCATATCCAGTGCTAATCGGAAGGACTGTGGTGATTATAAAGTGAAACTGAAGAATGAGAGTGGAAGCACTGAAGCTACTCTCAAGCTGGTAGTTATAGGTGAGAGACCCCAAGTATTTTAGCGATAAGGCATAAGACAACTTTATGGGGGCCTTTAAGGCCTGCATGTGGTGTCACACATTTGGAAGCTGAAGCATAGAGAGCATATTTATTGGTAAAGGTAAATGTAAAGGGACCCCTGACCATTAGGTCCATTTGTGGACGACTCTGGAGTTGCGGCGCTCATCTCGCTTTACTGGCTGAGGGAGCCAGCGTACAGCTTCCGGGTCATGTGGCTAGCATGACTAAGCCACTTCTGGCGAACCAGAGCAGTGCACGGAAACGCCATTTACCTTCCCAGTACCTATTTATCTACTTGCACTTGACGTGCTTTTGAACTGCTAGGTGGGCAGGACCTGGGACCGAGCAACGGGAGCTCACCCCGTTCCGGGGATTCGAACCGCTGACCTTCTGATCGGCAAGCCCTAGGCTCTGTGGTTTAGACCACAGCGCCACCCACATCCCTATTTATTGGTACATTGTGTCTATAAGCAGGTAGTTGCAGCGCAGGGCATGCACCAATTTGGATTAAGGTTGAAGACAGACAGACAGGCAGACACACACACACACACAGAGAGAGAGAGAGAGAGAGAGAGAGAGAGAGAGAGAGAGAGAGAGAGGTTGTTCATAGCACAGAAAGTGCTTTTTGATTATAATGCCTGTCTCTAGCATATCAGAAAATAGAACATTTTTGCCCCTCCCTGCTTGCTCTCTTGCTTGATCATTACTGCTGCCTCCTCCTGTTGGAAATCACAGTGCCTACTGCAGGATCGTTGAGATGGAAGCAGCCCAGCATCCTCCCATTCAAGCACCTTGGCTGCAGAGCACTCCATTTCCCATGTGAAACCCGAAGCAGTAGCAGCAGTGGTGTGTGGACAGGGACAAGAACGATATATTAACATTAGTATGCTACTGATAAATAGTATAAGAAAAAGTGCTGACTGATCATTTTTCCAGCACTGCATAAGAAGTGCCTTGCTGGATCAGATTTGTTACCCCACTTCCCACAGTGGCCAACTAGTGTCAGGTGCCTCTGGGAAGCTCACAAGCAGGACATGAGGGCAATAACCCTCTCCTACTTTTGTTCCCCAGGAACTGGTATTCAGAAGCATGCTACCTATCATCCCGGAAGTAAGATACAGTGGTACCTCGCTTCAGGTTACAGACTCCGCTAACCCAGAAATAGTGCTTCAGGTTAAGAACTTTGCTTCACAATGAGAACAGAAATCATGCTCCTGCGGCACGGCAGCAGCGGGAGGCCCCATTAGCTAAAGTGGTGGATCAGGTTAAGAACAGTTTCAGGTTAAGTACGGACCTCCGGAATGAATTAAGTACTTAACCCGAGGTACCACTGTATAGCCATCACAAGAACTAGAAGTCATTGTGAGCTCTCTTGTCTTCAACCTAAAACTTCTATCCACAAAACGTGAATCCTTGCATTGATCTTGTCCGCTTAACTCAAAAGATATGGCAACCATTCCAATACCAAGCAGACACAAAAGACCTTTTTCCATAAGCTCTGTTTTGCTCCTCCATGCAGATAAGCCTCAACCACCAATGGGACCCGTTGAAGTTGTGGACTGCTCCACAAACAGTATAACTATCCAGTGGAAGCCCCCCAAAGACGATGGTGGCAAACCAATCCAGAATTATATTATCGAGAGGCAGCAGGTTGGCAGAAAGACCTGGGTGACCTTGGGGAAGACCGATGGAAGCAGCACTGTCTTCACCACCAACAAAGTGGAACACGACAAAAGTTATTACTTCAAAGTGAGAGCGGTGAATGCCGAAGGTACCAGTGAGGCACTGGAGTCTGATGAAGTGATGGCTGCTACCAAAGGTAACAGGGACCCTTCTGCATGTCTGTTTGTCAGCTTGCCATGCCAACATTCAACATCCCATCAGATCCCCAATGATGTGTAACTAAATTGCATGGACATCTGCTAGTGGTACTTGTTAGCTGAATTAGAAATTATGATAGAAATTATTCTTGTCTTAACAGGCAGTATAAATGTTTAAATAATGAGCAACTGCATGTCCCCCCAGCATTTCCTGGTCCTCCTGCTCCTCCCAAAATTGTCAGTACCAGCAAGGGTGCTGTCACACTCTCATGGGCAGCACCACATAAGACCGGCAACTCCCGCATCTTGGGCTACAGTATTGAGAAGTGCAAGAAGGGCAGCAACAGCTGGACACCTGTCACTGATGTGCCCATTACAGGTAAGCAGTCATAGAGCAAAGTGGCTAAGGGCATTACAATAGGAACTGGAATATTGAGATGTATTCTTAGGTTGCCAATTTAGATCTGGTAAAGTATAATGATGACTTATAAAAGCGATGAATAAGTAAAAATGAGTATATGTGTTATGGAAAATAAGGCACTGGTCTTCATGCTTTTAGGATGATGCTGTAGAAACTATTTTAAAATATATTTGCAGGGTTATAATAAGCCCTTTTCTGCTGACAATTTATGGTGTCTCAAATAGCTGCTTGGTTTTATTCTAATTTTATGAACTGTTTTGCATTTTAAATGTTTTCTTCGCTGCCTTGTGAAGGCTTTTAACCTCCTGCCTAAAATACGTTACTAAATTAAGTAACCTTGCTCACCGGATAGTTTTGTTGATTAGAATTCCCTTCTGAACTTAACCACAAATGTTTTCATCAATCTCTATACCTATTTTCTTTTTCTATAGTAGGGGAAATAATTAGGTAAATTAGTTAGAAGAATGTACTATGGGTTAAGGTCTCGTTATTATCCTTGCTCTCAGTAATGCAAACACGGAGCCAACATTGACTGACTCCATATTGTGGCATCACCATGCTCACTATATGATTTCCTGAATGGATTTGGGATCATTATTTATTTTTTTAAAATTCTATGTCTCCATCCGAGGATCACAGGGCAGTTTACAATATAAAAACACAAGAATGCATACCATAGTAACAAACAAAAACAATCCCACCCTCTCAACACGCAGTTAAACCCCCCCCCATAGATGACTGTTGTTGGCAGCTTCATTGTCCCCTAAGTGCAGGACAGCTCAGTCAGTACATAATGCGACTTTATTTCAGGATTGTGGGTTCCAGCCCCACATAGGGGAAAAGATCCCTAGGCGGTTGGACTAGATGACCCTCGTAGTTCCTTCCAATTCTATGACCTCTCTTCTTTATCTTAAGTGGGACTTAGAGCAGACAGCCCTTTAAACAGAAGTCCTCTTTCTAATAGAGGACTACATTCTGTAAAAAATAAAAAAAGAGTGCATGACAACGCTCATTGGGATATAGTCAACTTTGTTTTTCTCACACGCTGAAATTAATGGCTTGAAGTTAGTCATGGCCATTAATTTCAGTGGGACCACTTTGAGTAGGTATAACATTCAGTTTCATTTTTCTCCTGTAACTGTTGACTACAAAACTCAAAGCAGGATAATTATTTCTCATTATGTTATTAAATCCCGCAGACAGGAAGTACACAGTGACTGACCTGAAGGAGGGTCTGCTGTATGAATTCCGTGTGGCTGCCATTAATGCTGCAGGGGCGGGTGACGTTAGTGCGCCGTCGGAAGCTGCTTTTGCTCGGGATCCCATGAGTAAGTGATTCAGTCTATCCTACTGGGCCTGGCACAGGAAAACCAGAGGCGGGGAGGGTGGGGAGAGAGAGAAGTTGCACAAAATGTTTCAGTGTGTTCATCCACTCAACAAATCATTTGCCGAGTGCCATCATTCATGTTTAAATTGGGATATGGGTTTCAATTACCCCTCTCAGTAATGGAAAATGTGCCCCTTTGCTTGAGAAAAGCCCAAATGACAGCAGTAATCACTAGCTCCACAATCGCTAGGAAATGGCCATGAGTAAATGCATGGAGAGTGGACACAGCAGGCCAAATAATGACATTTCTACTTGTTATCTTATAAAAACTGTATGGGTTCCAATCAGGCATGGCCAGCAGGGTGAGGTAGTCGCCTGGCAGTGATGTCACTGTTGCTCCCTATGATGGGGCCAGGACAGCAACAATGCAGGTAAGATCTAGCATTTCTGCTGGTGCACCTGTTTCAATCTTGCCACCACCCTGCCCCTTCTCTGTACTCTCAAGCAGTACCGCTGCAGGGAGAACAAGCCACTCTTGATGCCGGTATATAAATATATATTTGATACACAAATTCTACTGTCTGTTACAGAGTGCATGGTATAGAATTTCCAGTGAACTGGGTACAGGGTAGGGAATGATTGCCAGAGTTACCAGAAAGAGGGCTGGGGTTTGTCATGACATTATGCTTCTGCACTAACACATTACAAAAAGTAAGGGAGCAAAGATAAACCAAGGGAGGCAGAACTGAACAACAAGGACAAAATAAACTGATTGGAATTTTGAATCATCCCCTTTCCAGAACCACCAGGTGCAGTGAGAGATCTTAAAGTGATCAGTACTGACTACTGCAGCATCTCTTTGTCATGGACAAAGCCAGAAGCAGAGGAAGAAAGTCATGCCAAAGGCTACATTATAGAGGTGCGGCACACTGACACTCTGAAGTGGACCCAGTGCAATTCCCTCCCAATCCCAATGACTACATACACAGTTAGAGGGCTAAAAGCCAGGGAGATGTACTTCCTACGAGTGAGAGCAGTCAATGATGGTGGTTTTGGCGAGCCCGTCGAACTGGACACTTGTGTCCAAGCTGTACCTCCCACAGGTGAGTCATAATGTCCAGCTTTTGCTTTGGTAATTGATGGTATACAGAGACTAAAATCTGTGGGACTTCCCCAAGGAGTAGAAGACTAGGGACAGGGAAAAGCAGTAGAGAATGAACCATAGGGAATAGATGGCAGATCTTGCATAGGAAGAGTTGCATAGTGAAATACTAGAGGGATGGCCAGGGAAGCAATAAAAGGCGATGAATGGAATTCAGAAACAAACAAAAATGAAAGGGTGAGGGGAGAGAAAAACATAATTGAATTGTGCTATTCACTATTGTGATTGCTGGTTGTCTTGTGTTTGTAATCTCTCAGGGCGTGTGTATTTGAGGAAATGACCCTAGCAGCAACTTGAGAGGGTATACAGTGGTACCTCAGTTTTCAAATGTCTCGGAAGTCGAACATTTCGCCTTTTGAATGCCAAAACCCTGGAAGTAACTGCTTTGGTTTTTGAACCATTATCGGAAGCCAAATGTGCCACACGGCTTCCGTATTGAGTTTTCTAGATGGAAATGCATGCTTCGGTTTTCAAACGTTTTGGGAGTCGAATGGTCTTCCAGAATGGATTATGTTCGAAAACCGAGGTACCACTGTACTATAAACAGAAACCAAAAGCTGTAATAGGGGTGGGGACATGCTGAGAAACTGCTGAGATTATCAGAATGAACACGAAGCCCAAAGAAAAAAGAAAGCTGAGTACCAGAAGATGTTATTGCATCCAACCTGGTGTGGTGAGGACTGGGGAGTGACAATTCATAGGGACATAGGAAGCTACTTTATACTGTCTCAAACCATGGATCTATCTAGCTCAGTATTGTATCCACTGACTGGCAGTTTGGGACGGGTTTCTCTCCCAGTACTATCTGGAGATGCTGGGGACTGAACCTGGGACCTTCTGCATACAAAGCAGAAGCTCTGCTCCTGAACTACAGCTCTTCCTGCATTTCATGAAAAGAGAAACTGAAGGAGACTACCTGAGAAAGCTTGGATTGAGCTTCATGCCTAAGGAGTCCATTGCAGATGGCTGAATCAAACTGTGGCGAAAAGACACAACCCTCCAATAATTGGCAGGCGCAAAAGTGCCATCTATTTAGTTGCAGTTCTTCTACAATAAATCATACCTTAAAAGTAACTCAAGAATCAGTTGTTAAATCACTTGTAGAAGCTGATCCTGCTGTCATAGAAACAAAATTCTCAGGTCGAGCAGGGCTTCTCGAAAGTATTTGCAGTGGATGGTGTTACTAGCCATTCAATATTTTTGCAAAGTGCCATATTTCACAATCCAAGATGAAGTCTTTAACTTATGTCTTTCCCCCCCCATTTTAGTTCCTCCCAAACTCTTGGTAAAGGACACCACCAAAAGCTTCATGATTGTAAAAGCAGGAGATGCCATTCGTGTGCGCATTCCCTTTGAAGTAAGTATAGCCTTTCTGAGAAGTGCAGCATTCACAAAATCCATTCCCATGCCTTTCTTTTTTTTTGTCAAAAACCTAAGAGCACGAGATGCATTCTAGATTTTGCTAAACAAACATGGACCAGTGTGTGTGTGTGACTTTACATTCATCTTTTCATAAATATATAGCTTACAAATTCATTCAAGGGGGTAGTGTTCAAGTTGTAAGAAACAAGAGATACAGTTTAATATTGCATCTTTCTTTTTGATTTTGTGTGCCAGAAATATGTAATATAGCACTGTATAATATATTCTATGTCTATGTGTTGTCCACCGCTTTGAGATTCTTACTACTGGATGGACAGTAGCTTCATTATGAAATGATGAGTTTGTGCAGCCCTCGGTATGGCAAATAAAGTAGTCTCTGGAAATACAGAAGTTGTCCATCGCTGTCCTATGTATACAGTATTTTGTTACTCAGTGCTTCTACGTTTTTCAGCCGGAGTGCAGTTCTGGCACCTTTCATTCCCCCCCCCCCCCAGCGCTTCTTCCCTTTACGTACTTCTGATAAGCCCAAAATGAATATTTCAAGTCAAAACAGAAGCTGAAAAATAGGGATAATGGCTCAGGCTGATTCTCATCTATGTCATGTTTGCATGTGTTTGTTCATAAATCTGTTTCCTCCCATTCTCCCATTGATTTGTTTTTTTTTAATCTACATGAAAATTCACATCTTAAATATATATTTAAAATTGTATATTTGAATGCATTTTCTCACACAATACACATTTCTAGATGTATTTTATTTCAAAATATCCATTTCAAATGGATTTTGATACATTTTTGAGCCAAAAAGTGCATTGCAAAATTCAGTTTAGCACAAAATCTGAAAAACAACTATGTTCTGACCTGCACATTAGTCCAGGAGGTTTGTGTCTGGATAGTTTATACCAGAATTTGCAAAAACTGAATTCTTCCACAGCCCAGTTACAAAAGTTTTACTATCTCTTTTCTGTTCACCAGGCTTCCCCACCTCTTGAAGTGGTTTGGCTAAAGGATGGTCTTACTCTGCCCGCAAAAGCCACAATAGCTACTAGAGAAGGCCTGAGCCAACTCATCATCCCAGGAGCTGACTTTTCTGACAGTGGCCATTATAGCATTACCCTCCAAACTGAGCGTGGAAATAAAGAGACTTTCAGCTTCCTAGTCCAAGTTCTAGGTAAGGACCATGCAAGTCGTTTCCAAATGCGCAATCTGCATTCGAATTCCCTTTTTTGGAAAATTTGTTCAATACCATACTCTCTATAATCCTTCAGCTAGACAGGTATCTATTGTCCATGAGGGGAGATACAGCCCATGGGGGCATTGAAAGGTCACAAGTTAGCATATTTAGCAATGCCAAAAAAGGACCATGGATCACATGTCATAGGAGTCCTTTATGGGCAACTGTCAGCAATGGAATAAGACACCAGCTGTAAGCATCACAGTCTGTCAGCCCCTCCATTTACAGTTTACAAAAATGGCTGTACCAACTGTCAACGGGCATTTCTGTCTGGGAGACAAAGAGGGTGAAAGCTGGCTTCCTTCCACAAGCAAGCTCCAAGCTAGTGTTGCCTGGCTTTTATTCCTTTTAAATGAAATGCTGAGCCCTCCTTAACTCTGCAGCTCAAGGTGGGCAGCATATTAAGACTAACAATAGCATTGTGAAAACTTTGAGGTAATTATATGCCTCACTTTTAACAAGGCTGACCATTAACTAACTAACTAACTAACTAACTAACTAACTAACAACAACAACAAGATGACAGTAGCTGGTTGTAGCCAATAGTTTAGGTCATCTGAAAGTAGTTTGTCAGCTAGACTACATAGGCAAACTGGCCTGGAAAAAACTAGGGTAGATCTGGACAGACTTCAGGCTTGTGGGATCTCCTTTGGGTTTGGTTTTTTTTACTAGAATCCAAACTAGAGCCTGGTGTAAAAGACATGCAATACTTTAAGGAAATAATTTTAAGCTCAGGAATTTGTTTTGAGCACCAGAACTGAATTGACTTTACAGTCCATCAATACAAAAATGATCTCTTGGTTACCCACCTCAGTCCACTTTATTCATTTCAGCAGTATAATTGCAGCAGATATCAAGCCTTAAAATGAGGTTCACAATACACAATTTTCTTCACTTAACTGTATCAGGGACAGCCATCAGCATGAGTGACTAAATTCTATGGACATAATTTCCTCTTTTCAATACTCTTGTACCTTATTATACCGCACCATCTTAAAATTCTGGCTCTGCCTTCTGATTTTATTTATTTTCACTTTGCAGATGTCCCAGAATCTCCTGGTCCTATACAGCTAATTGAGAAGGTCCCTGACACGGTGACTCTGATTTGGGAGCCCTCACCAACAGAGAAGAGAGAGGGCACCCTGAATTATATGGTCATGAGACGCGACTCCTACAAAGGATCTTGGCAACTGGTGTCTGATCTGATTTACACCAACAAGTGCACTGTCTCAAATTTTGTCCCAGGCCGGGAATACTACTTCAGAGTTCAGGCAAAGAATTGCATGGGAATCAGCGAGCCCTCTGAAACAGTGCAACCCTGGATCATTCACAGGGAAAAGGGTAAACAGGCTTTGAAAGCAAACCAGTACTTGTTGGTTCACTCTCTGTGTATTCACTGTATCATATAAATAAATAAAATGATGCTTTGAAGCATTTGAAGCTTTTTCTAGAAAAAGAGGTGCCAGAACTCACCTTGTTCTCTTATAATGGCAATGGCACTCACCTGAGAGGTGCCAGAAATTGGTTCCAGTGAGTTCCCAATGAAAAAAAAAGCCCTGCGTTGAAGGCAGAAGCTCTCAGCTTCAATCTCTGACATATTAGGGCTGGTAAAGACTCTTGCCTGAAACTCTAGAACCCATTAGCCAGCATTTTTCACTCCAGATGTTTCAGACTCTCAGTCCCATCAGCCCCATCCAGCATGTCCACTGGCCAGGAATAATGGCAGTTGTAGATCACAATACCTGGAGGGCACCAAGTTGGCTATTCCTGCCCTAGAGAGCTACTGCATGGCAATGGAGACAATATGGAACTAGATGGACAATGACCTGTCTCAGTATACACTAAAGCCAAATGGAAAGGTGCAGACCTGAACTGTCGGCATGGTCAAATAATGGCATCTCCATGTGTCTGAGGTCATTTGGGAGGGTTTCTGGTCATTGTGTTCTGCATACCATGCAGAAAGTTTCAACAAACTTGTTGACTTTTTATTGGTAGAACCTCAGAACTTTGCCAAAGAAACTACCGTATTTTTCGCCCCATAGGACGCACCTAGTATTTTTTTTGGGGGGGGGAATAAAGAAAAAAAATTATTTCCCCCCCAGGCGCGGGGCTGGCGCGGGGGAAGCCCGAGCTTCCCCCGACCCCAACCCCCAGAACAGGCTGCTGCCTGCAAGCCTTGTGAGCCTGGCGCGCAAGGCTTGTGGACATAGCTTGCCTTGTGCTTCTGGCTGCAGGCTGCCGCCCCAAGCCTTGCGCACCTGGCGGGACCTCCTGCAGGGCGCGCGAGGCTTGCGGACATCTGCCCGAAGCATGGGGCGGGCTCCGCAGCTCGCCCCGTGCTTCGGGCTGCAGGCTGCCGCCCCAAGCCTTGCGCGCCCGGCAGGACCTCCTGCCGGGTGCGCGAGGCTTGCGGACATCTGCCCGAAGCACGGGGTGTGCTACGCAGCGCGCCCCGTGCTTCAGGCTGCTGCCCGCAAGCCTTGTGTGCCCGGCGGGACCTCCCGCCGGACGCATGAGGCTTGTGGATAGCTTCCTGAAGCCTGGAGAGTGAGAGGGGTCGGTGCACACCGACGCCTCTCGCTCTCCAGGCTTCAGCGAAAGCCTGCATTCGCCCCATAGGACGCACACACATTTCCCCTTCATTTTTGGAAAAAGTGCGTCCTATAGGGCGAAAAATACGGTACTGCATCCTCACCGTTTTTAGCCAATATTGCCAGTTTCATATGAGACATGAATGTTAAGTATACTGTGTGATGGTCATTCCCTTAACTCAACATTTTGTGCATCTTACAGGTAAATTTGCAGTCAGAAGCCCAAAATACAAGGGGATCAACCAAAGTCAGCCTCCAAGATTCCTTGTCCCATTGAAACCTCATGTGGTAACTCTAGGATTTGACTGTCACATGAGTTGTGCTGTGACTGGATATCCAGTCCCTCAAGTAATGTGGTATAAAGATGGCAAGAATATCTCTCAGGATCCTACCTTCTTCAGCAAAAATGACTTTGGGGTCTGCTCTCTTGTGATCCTAGGAGTCACAGCATCAGATGGAGGCCAGTACAAGGTGGTGGCCATCAATGAACTAGGCCAAGCAGTCAGCAAAGCTGAAGTCACCATAAAAGGTAAAGACTAAAGAGTGGGTGGGGTGTGGCATTCTTAGCCCATATCCCAGTCACTCGGTATACCTCCATGAAGCAAATAAGCATTTAATGTCTGGCCTTAGGGCATTTTGCCACCTTATATATTGGTACTGTATATTATTGGTCCAAACTAGAGCCCTTCCCTGATTTCAGCTATTAATTCTATGGTGGCAATACTTTTTAAGGTGTGGACAGGGTGTTTAAAAGCACCCTGGCAAATCCTGACCCAACAACAGGAAACTATCCAGCTTCAGCAATTAGTTTTGTTCAATTGCTGTTCTGTCTCTGCTTGGTTGATTGCCTCACAGTGAAACTTCCCATGAGACAAAAGGTCCTTTGATGAGAGCCTGTGACCTTCCCTCATCATGAGTCTTTCTGAGAATTGTGCCACAGTCCTGCAGAAATTAGATTTCACCCAATAATAGCAGAAGACGTGGAGGGGATGACAGCTGAGACTAGAACATAAGTAGGAAATTGGAAGATTTTTCAAACCAAGACATGAAGGTCACAATGGGCACCATTCCAATGAAGCCATTGTGTGAGCAGAACAACCTCCACCTAGGCAACAGCACTTCCCCTCCCTCTCCTCCCCCATGAAGGGGGGAGCAATCAGCAATAAGCACATGTGTAGCAATGCTGTAATATTCAATAAAAGGGACTCCCCGAGACTTGCTCGAAAGGATGCCTCCCGGATGACACTTGCTACTCGTCTGTCGTTATTCCAACCCAACACCCCCATATGCCCCAATTACCCCGTAAATCTGCTCAGGGGCTACCCCAACTCTCCAAAGCATTTAAGGTGAGGTTGCATTCAGGAAAGGAAAGTGACTTCATTGGATTCAATGCAATGTTTTCTTTCTTCATTCTGTGCCTTCATAGTTCCTTTTGACTTCCCCCAATAATGCAGACTGTTCTTTTGGTTGCTTACAGCTGCAAAATACAAGATAAAGCTCCTGCACCTGCAAGTCAATAATACATGGAATAGTCTTCGTATACTTGTGCCCCTCCCCAACCCCATACATACCAAACATATTTGCTTGTGTATGTGTCCTAATTCCTAGGATGATCAGTGTACATGTCTTATGTTAAGGCAATTTATAGGCTACATCCTATTTTTTAAAAAATAAATCAGTGGACTTTAACTAATCTATGCATTTCCTTTCTGTGCACTTTCCACTTTTAATCATATAAAATCTAGAAATGTCAAGTGATATGTCTCTTTCTCTCTCCTCTTTTTTCCTGTGGAAGAACCTGCTTTTTAGAATGGTCTGCATGGAACCAGCTTTGCACAGTCTGTGGTGTGACAACGTTTTCCTGTAAGACAGACACCGTTACTCAAAAATACGTATTTACTGTTCTGTTAAGCAGCCTGAAGATTCTATCTGGTGAGGCAAGTGAGGTCAAAACAGCAACTGTTCTTTTCTTTACAGTTTTCCATAACAGGAAAGCCCTTTGAAAACATGTATGCAATTCTGTCCAATGGTCCTTCAAAGAGCAGAATCCCAGTATACTTATCTGAGACTTTAATGGAAATATGATAACTTTAATGGAAGTAAAGTTGTTGTGAGCCACCACAGTCATCATCCTCACAACGAATTTATTGGTCTTTAAGGTACCACAGGACTTTCTGTTTTGTTTCTGCTGCATCTGGCTAACATGGCTACCCCTCTGAAAGTCATGACAAGGAAAGATAGTCCTGAAGTAATAATGGATTTTATATTCATATCCACTGGGCTGTAGCTGAGATTGTTTATTTGTAGGATAAGGATATTGTGAGAGAAAATACTTGGAACCAGCTCCATGGCAAATGAATTTCAAATAGCTTGGCTGTGCCCACAGTGGCTGTATTAGAACATGAGCTTTATGAATGTATTGGGAGTAAAAGAGTTTATAAATAGTTGGGATCCTTCTGTCAAGAACACCAAATTTTATGTATGAGATGTCTTACTAATTTCAAGCATCATTTGGGTTTTAACCAACTCTAATTTTAGAAAGCTTAACAAAGAATTGAAGTGGGACAATGCCACCTGTTCAGTATTCACAGGATTGAAGATGGATGCTTGAACAAGATTAGTTTAACCTTGAAACAGAAAAGTTTGTTTTAAGATAAGGTTTTTTCCTGGGCCTACAGCAATTGCCTCATCAACAAGAATCAAAGCAAGACTATACTTTTGTGTTTGCTCAACCCTGAGTTTCAGCCTCATACTTTTTCAAAATGTCTCAATGAAATGAGGCCCTCTGCCAAAGATATCTGCCCTCTGTGTTTTTCACTTACGCTATGAAAAATAGCTTGCTATTATTATTTTTTAAAAAGTATTCAGTTAACAGTTTCCTAATCAAGAACAGCAAAAGATGTTTAGTAAGGCAATATAAGGAAAGTCCAGAAAATGTCAAATGCAAAAATTAGTCAAATGCAAGTTCAGTAGCAGATGGACTCTTTAGCAAAAATATTGTAGTGACAGATTTAACTGACATGTCACAAGACATCTCTAGGGAATAATATCCAAATCTTGGTCTGCACTCAGAATTAACCAAGGACATATCCGTTGCTGAATTTCTACCAGTCTCCAAGACAGAATTTCCATTATTTTAGTGGATTTTCTATGAGATGTCAGAATCCACCAAAGTCTAGTGAAAGCACACTGAATGATTGATGTTCGAAAAGCAGATACGAGGTGATGAATATACACAGGTATCACATTGGATCCTTAATGCTAATTGTATTGCTAAGTGATAATATTGGATCACCTGGGTGGGGGCAGAGAGAAGGCAGGGGGGCTATTGTGGCCTTAGACTATTGCTGTCTTGTGTGCAAGGTTTTCATTTGTTTCAGCATTTTCCCTACCAAGGAACTGCACTTTATGGGCCAAAGACAAGTGAAAACTTAATATTGAACCTGAATAAGCACAACCTAAATAAATGACCAGCATCTTCAGGAACCTTTGAAGCTGATTCAAACTGCTGGATCATCTTTTCTAGCCCTGTATTGAGTACTTGGATTGGCAGCAGCCCTCATGGAGGGAGGGATCTTTCCCAACACAACTACCTAAAACCCTTTAACTGGAGATCTCAAGGAGTGGACTTGGGACCCTATAAACCACTGAGCTATGGTTCTTCTTAATAATAGTTACCATATTGATGCAAATATAAGCTGCACACATATTTCATACAAGCCACGTTTTTTGGGGGGGGAGGAGCAGTGTGGGCTATATATGGGTCATTATGGTATTGCACAAAGCCTGAGTGTCTCAGTGCTGCTTCTCTGCCCATTATGCCCATTCAGGGTATTAGTACATTAGTTTATCAACTCATCGTTGTTGTATCTCAGCACTTCAGTTTCACTAACAGAACAAAAACATGCAGACTCCCAAGTGTTTTTTTAGAAAAGGTAGGACTGATTATAAATCTTCCTGCTTCAAAACGTAACCCAGGCTGTGTTATTATTTTGATTCCAAGGGTCTCAAGGTGTCACATCAGTACAACAAAAGTATGCAAAATACATGCAGTAAATTCAAACTGACCAAAAGGCAGTCATGTATCTGAAAAGTTAAAACATCCAACCTTCGGCATCCCTAGCAGAGATGTAACCAGGAAGGAAAAGAATCCAAATTTCCCCACTAGGGGGACTCGTTCTAAGTGCAGTAATACTGGCTATATGCAGCAGCCAGAAACGGGCATTTCTGATGTTAGTTGTTTTCTCTCACTGAAAAAATGAGTAAGGCATGACTGTGGTTTGCTTCTCCTGTTCATTTTTTTTTTTAAGTGGGAAGGGAAAGCCTGTTCCTGGATGCATAAACAGATGAAAAACTTCAGCTAAGGCACCAATTTATTTATTTATTTTTTAAATCAGGTGTGCACTGTAACCAACTTTAGATGGTCATAATAAAGTTTTTGTAAGACTGGAATCAACATGAAATGTCAAAACTGACTTCAATAAACTTGGTGTGGCGAAGAAAAAGTATATGGTTGAGATCATATGTCTCAAGCAAATGTCTTTTCTCGTGGAGGCTTTCTTGTCTTTAAATTATTTTCTTGTCTTTAAATTATTAACCAGTGGATGTGAACGAGAAAAATGCAAGGACGCTGGTGCGGGTGTTAGCAAAAACAGGAAGGGATGAACTCAGGCTACATCTGCACATCTACTACATTAAAGCCTGTGGTTTTTCATGTTTAGTGTTTCCACAACATAACACAGGCACACATGTGTAGAAGTCATTTCCACCCATTTTGTTTAATAAAAATACCACAATTATGCTTCTGGAGCAGCTGCAGGTGTTCTTTTTGTTGTGATAGTATTGGTGAGCATGCTATCAGAAATTAATACCCCTTAACAAGCAAATTTGCATTATATCATGTCTGTCTTGGTGGGTTTGGTGTAGCAGAAGTACATGCAAATTGGTCACATTGCGGACAGCAGTATCCACACAGTTCCACAGGGAGCAGTCATTTTTTGCTAAAAGTGTGATGGCTATGTACTAGAACTACTGTCTTTCTCAGAGATGAAAAATTAAAATTCCTTAGCCGTTGATTATACGCTGGCTAACTTGTTGCCTGTTGTTTGCATGTCAGTTCATTTAATTAAATGACAATTTACCCATTTTAACTTGACCAGCAATGAGCCACAGCAATAAAAATCAACCAAATGTGTTTGTGCTTATTACTTACCCTGCTCTGACAGAACTTGGTCCTTCTCATCTTTCAAGGAGGAAAGGGAAAGCTCCCTTTTTATCACTCATCCAGACTGGCCAGTGCAGTAGCGGTAAATTCTAAAGTACTGGAGCTGCTCCCATAGCCAAAAGGGGAGTCCAAAAATGCAGACAGCTTTGTGGATTCCACAGAGAGAGTGGAGGGGGAGTATATAGCATAATACCCAATTTAAAAGGTTCAGTAAATCTATAACCCTGTGCAAAGTTTCCCGAGAGAGTAAGCTCCGTTAAACTCAGTGGTGCTTACTTCCGACTGCATAGGCTCAATTTGCAAAATACACTGAATATATCCAGCCAATTAAACTGCAACTTTTAACATTTAGTTAGAAAGGCAAATAGTCTTGCAAAAATAGCCTTGCTGGAGTGAAGTAGGAACCCTGACTAAGAAATGCATGTATTTTATGCATTCCCCCTTATGCATGCAGTTGGGTTTCACCACAGATTCCCAATAACTGAGCCTTTAGGAGGCAAAGACAGGTTTGCCACCATGGAATATGCAAAATGGCCCTTTACAACAGCTTCAGTCTATATAAGCTGGATCAAATGTAACATTTGCTATGTTGTACAAAATTGTCAGTAAATGATCTTAATATTCCCATTTGCAAATCTGTAAATTTACGGTTTAAAGAGAGAACCTACCTGCTCCAGATCTATGTCAGGTCATTTCCCTTTATACTGGAGAGCCTCCACACAACCATATGACCATTTCATCTTCTTAAAAGCCATGAAAGGTAGCAGCTGCTCTGGTCTGGGGTTGCCTGCATATTCAAGTTAATATTTCCAAAAGTCTTAATTCAGTATATACTAGTAGATCTCCCGCAAGCGAGTCATGCAGTCAGCTCGCTTTCTGTTCTATTTTTACTCTCTCATTTGTATAACATGAAACCAGTGTACTAATTTCTCATCTCTGTGATGTTGAAGGGCACGTGAGGACCGAGAGGAAATGATGTGCTAAACCCAGTGTTTGGACTACAGCAGTTATCCCCAAACTGGTGCCCTCCAGATGGTGTGGACTACTACAGCACCCATCACCCTTGATCATAAGCCATGCTGCCCCATGCAGGTGGGAACCATAGTACAAAACACCTAGAAGGCACCAGGTTGTGAAAGGCTGGACTTGGGGTTAGTGCTTTTATTTGAGAAAAGAGAGGTTCAAGAAATCTAGAGATAGAACTAGGCAGTTGCTAGCTGGTTATCCAGCACAGCCACCTTGGACTGCTTAATTTCCTCATTCTTCCTAATTAATTCTCCACCCAAGATGCATCTATGAGTCCTCTTGTTTCTCCCATCCATGCAACACTGCAAGACAAAAGCCTGCTTCAGGAGCAACTCCCTTCTGACACCACTTTCCTTCCCATCTTTGATCTCATCAGCCAAAACGCTCTGCTTGATGGATACAGAACACTGCCTTTTCATCTGGCCATTCCCAAGCACTTTGCAAACAGCTAATTAAAGTTCTAATGCCAATCCTATAAAATCGGCAAGAGGTTGTGTCACAAGGCAGCCACGTGAGTTCTGTTTCACCCTGAATCAGGACATGCTCAGCCAGGCAAGAGGAAGCCAGCCACAAGGAGAGAAGCAGCAGAACTCTTCCCTACAAACACTTTGGTTTGGGCAGAGGGGAAAACAATCGTTGCAGCAGTTCTCGGAACAATTCTCGAGCTCAGCTTCCACCCTAAACGGTTGGGTCTCTGAGGCTAGTTACAGAAAGCAGATGAACACATTCTGGGAATTTCCCCAGTTCCTTTTGAAAAGGAGCACATCCCGAAAGCGAGACCAATATGTTATTCCTATGGGAGAGGGGAAAATATTGCTCTTGGCATTCATGCCAACATTCCAGCTCAGAAGCTGGGTGTTGGCTCTCATTATTGCAAACCCAGCCTTGTTTCTCTGCCCTCCCCACACCTTTCAGCCTGTCACTACCTTGACTTGGGAGACTAGTGTGGAGAACAGCCTGGGAATAAAGCACCTTCTTCTTCATAATCTTCTTCAAAAAAATAAAATTTAAAAATACTATATAACTTCTCCATTTTTTATCTGCCACATTCAAATATTCTTCATGCTCCCAGACAGAACACTCCCCTTTCAATCTACCAGGAGTAGATTGGAAACCTCTCCCAGTTCTGACCTTTTGCTTACAACATCTTGGATTGTTGAAAGGAGCCGGTAGCCTTCTGCTCACATACAGACCTGCCATGGGGCTGGGGTCAAAACTCTTCCTCTAGAAGTGTGCCCAGTCCCAGGTGGCCATGCCTGATTGGAGGATCCAGCTCCCCTGTTTCCACCAATGTGAGACTCAAGATGCTGCTTTAGAATACTAAGGACCAAAGCTATACATAAAGGGTCCACCCTGCCTGCTTGTTTATTGTTCAAATATTTTCAACAGTAAGTGATTTTATATGCCATAACAATATATGGTGTGATATATTATCAAGTTAGCATAATGTTAAAGTCTGATAGTCTTCCTGCAAGATACGAGTGGTGATTATATAAAAGCATGGGGTGGGGCATCTCATGCATTCCTTGCTGCAATGGGAGTTGCCTCGTTTTGTTGCTTCCTACTGGGAACATTTGCAGATGCCGCTCTAAACCAAGGAGCCTAGGCTGGTAAAATGTCTTCCTGGCATGTGCTTAAAATATTTGCTGACATCAGAAAACACTCTTCCAAACCTCTGGCTTTGACTTAGGCCTTGTTACAGAGAAATGTGTGCCGTGCTTAATCGCAGGTTATCTCAAAGCTCCCCCAAAGTGATTCTTCTCTTGGTGCTCTTGGTCATTAGTTCCCGAGAAAGGGTTCTGAATTGCAAATAAGGTGATACATTCCAGACATGGTATAATATCTTGCAGCACCAGCTTAAAAAGAAACATCACTGTGAGTAACAGTAACTGTCAGTACAAGGATTGCTACCTAAATCAAGAGCAAAAGCCAGTCCAGCTCCTAGTCCTTTCTTTAGCCCCATATGTGTGGCTCTTGGTTTCCTACTTTAAAATGACACATTTTTTGGGGGGGGGGGGAGCCTAACTTGCCCAACTGCAAGTCATTTCACAGTTCCAGTTTGGAATAAGCATTGCGTATGCAATTTAGGCAAAATGATTGTGCTGTCCCCTACTTGGGTAGGTCATGTAAACAACCATCACAACCACCAGAACACTGATATTGCTCTGCGTAATAATTAATATTGGTTTGTTGTCTTCCACAAGCTAGGAGAAAGGGGTATACATTTTTGAATTTACAGATTTTTTAAGGAATTAAATACATCCTACAACTGAGTCCTCAAAGTTGTGCAGGTTTTGGACAATAAAGATAGGGCCCTAATGTTGTCAGCTCCAAGGTATCACCTGTCTTGCACAGTGGTATGAAGTCAG
This sequence comes from Podarcis filfolensis, assembly GCF_964270895.1. Taxonomy (NCBI): domain Eukaryota; kingdom Metazoa; phylum Chordata; class Lepidosauria; order Squamata; family Lacertidae; genus Podarcis; species Podarcis filfolensis. The sequence goes on from NC_139609.1 coordinate 66,595,415, forward strand.
TGTGCCACAAAAGTGTGAGCTGGTGTGGAACCAACTTGAACCAAAGCAGCATGGCCTCATCTGGACTGTGCATTTAAAGCAGTATCATACTGCTTTAAATAGCCATGATTTCCACCATACAAATCCTGGAAACCATAGTTTATTAATGGGGTTGAGAGTTGTTAGGAAGCCCCCTGTTCCCCTTACAGAGCCACAATTCCCAGAGTTCCCTGGGAAGAGGGATTGGCTGTTAACCACTCTGACAACTGAAGCTCTGTGAGGGTGATAGGGGTCTCCTAACAACTCTTAGTGCCCTTCACAAACTATAGACTGTTAAAAGTGGTGTGATACTGCCTTAAATGTATGGTGCAGATGGGGCCCATATTGGCCTTCTACCAAAATCCTATTTCCTTGCTCTCTCTGCTCCTACCAAGCTCATGACAAATTGGGTGGATGTTACAGCCACTCCTAAGTCTGACGAAAGTTTTCCTCTCGTGTTGCTTAGTGTGGCATTGAGTGGCTTTCGCTGTCATTGACTGCCTGCACGGCAAAGAGAACAAAGCCATTGGCAAAGCCTAATTTACAGGCAGCTGAGCTCAGAACATGGACGGGGCAGAATATAACATGCCAGCGCAGATGTGGCAATTCCCGAGGAGCTGCTTTCACATGACTTGTCTAATACTACCTGAAAGCCACAGAGATTTCCCAGGAGGACTGTATTGCTCAATTGCAGCGAGCAGAGGACAAGCTGCCTTTAATTTGAGAACAGAATGCTGTGGGCAAGGAAGTGAGGAGATTCCCCATAAATGTAACATAAAACAATCAAATAACAGACCTGAACGCCTTGGTTCCAGTGGAATAAAGGAAGTGACTGAGCAAGGCCTTAGATTCCCTGGGGAATGTATCAAGTAGTCTCACTGCAAGAATTCCAGCGTGGGGTATCTTTCATGGCAATGACTGCCTCTCACATTGTTGCAAGATTATGCAAGGCACAAGCAGACATGCAGGTACTTGCTTCGCAGCAAGCAGAGAAACTGGGTTATAACCAAACGAGAAAACAGTAACATAGGGTTGTAGTCTACTAACTTTTACTTAGAGTAGACACATTGAAATGATTAACTTAGGTCCATTCATTTCAATGGGTCTCCTCTGAATAAAGCTTAGCTCAATACAATTCATAATATTGCAGTTCATAGCTATTATCAAGGGGGAAATGTGGCTTTAGAATGTCAATACTATAACTTTCAGGCACCCCTAGATGTGGATCAAACACTTCCAGAATCAATGACAAGAGATTATTATGAATGTCATTAGTTAAATAAGCCTCTCAGCTAGAATATTTTATTATAAACATTTAAGAGGAGGGTTTTGAGTTCCCAAACATCACCTGGAAAAATTCACAAATCACTCAGATTTCTAATTACTTTAAAAATAAGGGTGATAGCTTACTGACAATATTATACAAGGAGTTATTGAAAGTCTCATGTAAGTTTACAGGGAAATGTTTTTTTGTTGATCAACTTCTGGAATAATATCCTGATACTATGAACCATGTTGTTTTCTGTGTTGCTGTTGTTGTGTTGTTATTGTTGTTGTTGTGCCTTTACTCATTTATATTTTAAGTATTAATTGTATTAAGTGAATATAGATTATTGTTATTTCTTTTCTGTTCATGTTACATTACCTTTATTCTGTATAGCAGATCTATCGGTCTGTTCATCTATTCATCCATTTCCCCCCAGATTATTCCCAGATTCAGCATATCTGGGTAGCTGAAGAAGTAATTCTGTGTAGTTCCCTCTGTTCCTCAGAAAGAACCTGATGGATCATCCACAGGATAAATTCTCCAGAGAATTCAAAATTTCATCAAAATGAACTGAAACTTGTGCAAAATCCCATTAATTGCAATAGGGGGCATGCATAGGAGATATTTCATGTAAATTGGTCCTTTAGGTCAAAATTATTGTCTTCTAATGTGCCTTCCTTAAATGGACATTCTCTCCCTACATAACACTTGTTTCATGACACAGTACCATATGCCCACCATCTCTTGCTTGGGGACATTGAGCTACCCCATTCACCAAACTGGCAACCACATTCTGCCCTAGCTGCAGTTTCTGGACCATTTTCAAGAGAAGCCTCACGCAGAGCACACTGCAGCCGTCCATATGGGAGGTCACTAGACTACTGAAGCCAGGCAATTCTGACCCAGGAATGGTAGTAGCTGGTGAAGCAGTCTAAACTGAGCATAAGCCATGGAGGCCATTTCTGACTGCAATTTCTGATTTGAATCTAGCAGTACTCCCAGATGTCAGCCTTTTCATTCAGGGATAGTGGAACCCATTCCAGAGAAGGTTATCTGAGAACTGGCCACCCATGGCACCTTCTTTTTATGAGGATTCAGTTTAAATTTATTGGCCACCATCACTGCTTCCAGGCACCAGTCCAACACGTTCATAGCATTCCCTCGTTCATATGCAATGGAGAGATAGAGCTGTTTGTCATCAGCATAGTAATGACATCATGCTCCATGTCCCCAAATTACAGCCCCCAACAGTTTCATATAGATGTTGGATAGCATGGAAGACAGAATATACTCCTAAGGGACCTCATAGCTCAAAAAGCCATCGGACTGAACAGCAGTTTGCAAGTGCTACCCTGCAACTAATAATACAGTGCCAGCTCCGAACCCCAGGATTCTGTGGCCAATTGTGAAAGCCACTAAGAGATTGAGAAGAACCAGCTGAGCTGCATTACCCCTGTCTCCCTCCTGATAAAGGTTATTGGTCAGGGTGACCAAAGCTGTTTCAGTGCCCAAAAATATCCAGAAACCAAACTGGAATGGGGCTGGATGCACCTGCAGCAGCATGGCCACCACCCTCTCAATCACATTATCCATGATGAGATTTATAGAAATTGGATGATAGTTTTCTAAAACCTTTGAGTCCAGGGAGAGCTGCCTCAGGAGGGCTTGTACCACTGCCTATTTCAAGGTGATGGGCATAACTCACTCATTTAGTGAGGTGTTAACCACTCCCTGGACTCATGATGCTTAGAATATCTAAGCCAGGCTTCCTCAACCTCGGCCCTCCAGATGTTTTGAGACTACAATTCCCATCATCCCCGACCACTGGTCCTGCTAGTTGGGATCATGGGAGTTGTAGGCCAAAAACATCTGGAGGGCCAAGGTTGAGGAAGCCTGATCTAAGCCTTAGACAGTTGCTGAAGCTGCTAGTGCCATGGAAACTCAGTTCTTGTGCATTCTATCTCTTACTGATCCATAATTAGAATGGAAGTTACAGTTTCCATCATGTGCTAAATGTTCGTGCTGAATGGACACCCTAAGGGCAAATGTGCTGTGACAGATGTGGAGCAAAAACAAAGAGCTTTACAAATACTTGTTTATCTTTCAAGACACTTTAAATGCTGGCTGACAACGGGAAGAATGAAGATGATTAAGGATTGGGGCTATATAATTTGGGGCATGTTTTATGCAAGGGGATGGGGGAATCTTACCATATATAATGCACTGAAGCCAGAATGCTTATGGGTGTGATCCTGGTAAAGCACTCTGAGGTGCATGAAAGCTGCCCAGCGTGGCTGGGGCAACCCAGCCAGATGGGTGGCATATAGACAATAAAATTGTTGTTGTTGTTGTTGTTGTTGTTGTTGTTGTTGTTGTTGTTAAATATACATAAGCATATACAAGTGCATGACTACATAAACTGAACAGTGAATGGCACTGTGGTGTGGTTTATAATCTTTTCAAGGAGGGGCCTGAATGACAAAGGGATGCATGTTCTCAGGATGGAAAGAAGTGAGCCGGTTTCTTCTCAGAGAGGCAGGGCAAGCTAGCAATAAAAACAGTGGACTTTTTTTGTTCTTATGTACTTTGCAATGTTGTTTTGGTTGGCAGAAAGCAAGTCCTAGTTGAAATGATTTTTAAAGTTTCTGTTAATGGTCTAAGAAAAAGAAAAACAAAGGCAGATCAGTGATGTGCTCCACAGGCTACAGCAGGCGGACCACACACAAGACTTGGACATTCATGGATTAGCCTGGACAAAATAAATAGGGAATGGATCAGAGTGAGAATATACTAAGATTGCTGGAGCTGAAGAACAAAAGAACATAAGAAGAGTTTTGCTGGGTCAGGCCAGTGGCTCATCTAGTCCAGCATCTTGTTCTCACCGTGGTCAACCAGAGGCCTATGGGAAGCCCCAAGCAGGATAGGAACACAGGAGCACTCTCCTGCCTTGTGTCTCCAGCAACTTGTATTCAGAGGAATACTACTTCTGATAATAATTGGAGAACACAGCCCTAATGGTTAGTAGCTAGTAGTTATTGTTCCCTTAGTCTCCAGGAATTGACCAAATCCACTTTTAAAGCAGTCCAAATTGGTGGCCATCACTACATCTTGCAGAAGAAAATTCAGTGGCTCAACTACATACTATGTAAAGAAGTACCTTTTTTGTCTCAGATTGTCTAACATTCAGCATCACTGGCTGGCTCCTAATATTATGTAAGGTGGGGGGGGGAGAGAGAAATGTCTCTCTATCCACTTTCTCAATACTGTGAATAATCTTAATCACCTCTGCCATGTCCTGCTCCCTTAATCACCTTTTTAGAAACCCCAAATAAACCTTTTCTCATAGGGGAGTTGCTCCAGCCCCGTAATCATTTTTGTTTCCCTATTCTGAACCTTTCTCATCTCTACAAAGTTGTTTTTGAAGTGTAGAAACAAGAAACAAGAATATTCCAACTGTAGCCACACCATAGATTTGTATAACACCACTACGATGGTGGCAATTTTGTTTTCAACCCCTGTCCTAATGATCCCTTAATATGGAAGCTGATTTTTTTCCATAGTTGATGCACACTTGAACTAACCAACATTGCTCATAAGATCCCTTTCCTTGTATATACAGTATACAGTGGTACCTCAGGTTACAAACACTTCAGGTTACAAACTCCGCTAACCCGGAAGTAGTACCTTGGGTTACAAACTTTGCCCCAGGATGAGAATGGAAATCGCCCGCTGGCAGCGCGGTGGCAGCGGGAGGCCCCATTAGCGAAAGCGTGCCTCAGGTTAAGAATGGTTTTGGGTTAAGAACGGACCTCCGGAATGAATTAAGTTCGTAACCCGAGGTACCACTGTATTAGCCAAGCACAGAAGGCATACCGTAGTTAATACATGGTGATAGTTGATGAAGAAAGCTAACAAAATCCACCCTGCCTACACATTGAGATATGCCTTAGATCATGGTGCCTCCCATTTCACCAGATCCCAGGCACAAGGTAGAGGACGGCAGCAATAAATACCTGCAGCCACAAGGTCCGGCCCTCCCTAGACAGAAATTTGATATGCCAGGCAGCCCAGCCCAGGGACTAGCAGCCTTTTGCTAGACAAGCAGGCAGAGCTAGGCAGTGTTCCTGGAAAAACTGATGTTTCCAAAAGGCAGTTCTGACTGCGCTTTGTTTGAACAGTTGATCCCTGGAAAATTGTTCAGATTGCTCCTTTGGGGTGTCAAAGTGCCCTTTGCATTACTGTAGTTCCCACCTAAGGTTTTTATTTTATATATCACATCTATATCCCTCCTTTTCTCCAAAGAGGTCAAGGTGGGGTACATGACCCCTTTCCATTTTATCACCACATCAACTGTGTGATCAAGGTAAAGCTGAGATACAGTGACTTGCCCAAAGTGACCTTAATGGACTGAGCAGGGATTCAAACTCTGGTCTCCCAGGTCCTAATCCAACAGTCCAACCATGGTGTGTTTGCTAGCTGGAACTTTTATACTTCCAGGGATAGCATCATGGTCAGTTCGGCCACAAAGTTAATTGGACTCTCCTTTGTTGCTGCTCTGGGGGGGCAGGATGGGAAAGGATGAGGAGAGGAGGGGTTGTATGCAGCTCTCCCTTTATTTCATTGAGAGTTGAAGTTACACCACCCCTTTTGCAAACCTTCCTTGCATCTTAACTAGATAATAGCAGTGCATAATATTAATTAACTATGGTGTTTTGCCTTCTTATAGGGTACAATTTCAGTATTCTGGCCACAATCTCCAATTTATTATTTGGTTGGTAGGAATAATGTGTGTTTATTTTATGTTTTGTGGGTGCATCTGAATAGCCGCTTGGTTTCCTGGTTTTCTAAAGTTTATTTATTTTCTTCATTTGTATGCCACCCTTTTACATAAAGTTCCCTTTTACATAAAGTTCTCTGGGCAGCTTACAATAAATAATAATAATAATAGATTAAAAAAAACCAACACAATTGACAGGACCAAATAACGAGATAAAGCACCCGGATAAGCACAAAAGTAAATTGGGTAGATCTGGCACTGAAAAGATCACAAAGATGATGTTTGCATTTAGAGAAGAAGGTAACAAGAATGATATTAGGGGGGAAAGATGCATGCTCATTTTACAACCAGGGCTGAGTTTAGATCCAGAACAGACCCATAGAATGTAAAATAGTATGACTAGATTGACTAACGAAAGACTGCTTATTTATTGAACACCTGCACCATAGTTTATTGTTAAAGGCACAATAGGCAAACACTTCTCTAAATTTTGTGCTGCTGTTCTCCAAAGTTGCCTAATGTTCATGAAAATTCACGCATTAAGGAACATAGCATAAACATCTGCACTGGTTGCCAACTTGTTACCAAGCCAAGTTCAATGTGTTCCTTTTGGTATATAAGATCGTAAATTGTTTACTTGCAGTTTGCTTGACCCATATGTGCCCATTCAACCACTGTGGAACACTCATTTATGCAGTTGTAAGAAAACAGGTCTTTTAGCACCTAAACTTTGGAACTCCCTGCCAATGGACATCAGGCAGGCCACCTCACTGTTGTTGTTTTTTTTGTTTTTTGTTTTTTGTTTTTTTGGTGCCTGCTAAAAAACATGCAAGCACATAGATGCTGGTGTGTTTTAATCTTTTTTCCTTTAATTTTAATTATCTTCAAATAATTCTAATAGTTTTTAACTGGTTTTTTGACAATTTAAATATTCTTTTGTATACTGCTAAGAGGTTTGCTGACAATCAAGTGGTATATAAATTATGTTAAATAGAATAAATAAATAAATTTGGCCTTCATAAGCACAATAGCTGGCTGATTATATGCCTTGGATGACTAACAGTGCAATCCTAAACATCTTTACTTGGAAGTAAGTCTCATTGCGATTTACACCCTTGTAAGAGTGTTTAGGATTGCAGTGTAAACAGGGCATGGACTGAGAAAAGGGGAAGTGGTTAAGAGCGGTAGACTCATAATCTGGTGAACCAGGTTCGCTTCTTCTTCTCCTTCTTCTTCTTCACAATTCTCCATATATAAAGCAGCCTCCTCCTCTCCTTTGCCAAATCTACCTGTCCAAATTGACTCACAGTAACACATCTCATAATAACACAGGGGGAAATCAAGGCTCTCCTGAGATTTCACTAGCTCCTGAACCAATTTATGGTGGCATAACCTTCCATAGGCCAGAACTGATTTGCATGAAGTGTTGTTGTCAGTTGTCAGTAGCACACACGCAAACACTGATACCGATAATTAGCAAAGGGAGAGGGATGTTATTACAAAATGAGGCTAGAAGGCCTAACATTGCAAGAGATAGGAGTGTCACATTACTATGCAGAGCGCATAGGAGTACATTGCTCTGCATCGTAATGTGACACACCCGCCTCTTGCATTCCTAGGCCTCTGGCCTCACTTTGTAACAACATTCTCCCTTCTCTCTGTATGTGGTGTGATCTGCCAAAGGACGAGACGCTTTGTGCATGTGACAAAGGGAGCTCTGGTCCATGAAAAGGTTCTGCCACACTCACAAGAGTCACTGTGTGGAGTGTTCCCATTGAGGGTACCAGTTAGCCAGTCATGCCCACTTCCATGATATGATATTCCATTCCATTCCATTCCTCTCTCCTGTTTTTAGCTCCCTCTTCCCTCCAACAGCCAGCCTGTATTCAATGCTGGCTCAGCATAATCATTCCTCATTGGATAGTTTTTGGGCTCCTTTAGACATGCCCTTCAACGCAACATGGGAGAAAACCAGGATACCATCTTCTGGGGCTGCACTCCCACATGGGTCACATGACCCATACAAGATCCTAGCCCTGAAAAAAAAGCTCTTTGGGGGCATGATTGAGAGACCAAGACGTCCCATGCTTTCATGGGGGGAAAAACAGGACGCCCCAGTTTTTCCGAGACAGTTGCAGGGTATATTTTACAGTATTTCTTCTTCTTCTTCTTGGTGGGGGGAGGTGGGTCCCCAGCATGTTATTTTAGTTACATAAGCATCCACACACAGAGAATGTATTCACTGTTAGTTTAAATGATTTACTCTCCATCTTAGAATCTCACCTCCAACTTTTTTACTTGCAGGAAACATTTACTTCCCCCCTCCTAGGTAATCACTGAAGATCAAACATAGTATGGCATGTGGCCCTCTATATCTTGATGGACCCCAATTCCCATAACCCCTGATGGAAATTATGGCCATGTTGGTTGGGGCTGATAGGAGTCCAACACATCTGGAGGGCCTCAGATTCTCCACCCCTGCTGCATAGGGTTATGGTCACCTAGTAGTGTGAAAGTCCCCATGAAGCAGCAACCCACTTTCCTCCCACCCACCCACAATCCTCCATGTCCCCCCTCACCCATGTATGTGGTGGCTGCTCCCACCGCTTAGATGGCAGCATGCATGGAAGAGGAAACAAAACCTTGCTCCTTCTGGTGTCTACCATAGCAGGGTACTAGGGACAGGTAGACCTGTCCAAAGGTGGGGAGAGGGGAGTAATGGGGTGGCAGAGAGAGGGAGAAGAGGACAGAAAGAGAGTGAGGGAGAGATAGCGATAAAGGAAAGAAGATGGCAGAAACATAAAAATGGTGCCCCACCTACTTTTGGCTACAGCCCCACCCACCACTGGCATGTAGTCCCTGACGGATTACTCCTGAGGGAATATGGCCTTCAGCAGAAAGGCCTTGGCTTCCTTAATCATCCTGCCTACCAAGGCATATAACTAGCCAACTATCCCTGTTATCCATAGCAACATCAAATTTGTATTCAGACTTAATCTTTCTATTATTACATGATATTTTTCCTTTAATCAGGTGACAATTGTGCCTTGTGTGGGTGTGCTTGCATCAGGCACAAGTCCCTCTGGGGAAAATGGAGTACTTGCTTGCTCATCGTTAACCACATTGCCATTTCAGGAGCCTATATCTGTTAAAATTCTTGCTTGATCCACCCTCACCATTTATGCAAAAGCAGTTGAATCATTTGTGTAAGGCCACCGTTTACCAAACTATAGTGCATTCCTAAGCATATTGCTCTCTTTCTTCGAGGAGAACATCCATTAACTTTTTTCTCTAACCCATCTCTTCTCCATTTTCCTCCTCCTATTTCCCTTTGTTAAAGAACTGAGATGGTATTCAGTTACCCTGCCTTGGATCTTTTTCAAAGGCGAAAACTGGCTGGCTTCCTGCTTGCTTGCTACTTTAGAGACCTATTTGATTTGAACTCCCATTTTGTAATTCTCTGATTTATTACATTTAACTTCTTAATTAGCAATATACCTGTGTTTATTTTGAGATGTATCTCCACCTAGTGGAACACACCTTTGCCCAACATGTCTCCCACTGAATAGCCAATCCATTTCCCTCAATTAGGTAAGATTGTGGTAGATTAGGATGTGACTGCAGCACAGCAGCCTTCCTTAAAATGTTGCCCTAACGTAAACGATGGTTTTCCCGGAAGACAAAGATTTATAGTTTCCACCATTCTGAGAGGTTTTGACAAGTTCCAGCTTAAGATCTCAAGCATTTTGGCAGGAAAATAGGACCAGTAAGACATTTGATTGCAATCAATGGCTTGGCAGAGCCCCAGAAACGCAGAACAAAAATGCTTTGAACAAGCCTGGTGCTCAGGGTGTGTCCCTAGTTTTCAGGGCATGCAGGATGACTCACAACATTATCCTGTTGTACTGAGTGCACAACATGCTGCATGTGCGAGACTGAGCACCTGAGCTGTGGCTTCTTCAAATTCCTCCTGGTGTTGACTTCCACCATCCAAGTTTCCTTCGAAAAGCTGCAGCAACTCTCCTTTTAAAGCTCCATCTAGTCTCTTAATTAGCACCTTTTTAGACTCAGGCAACCAACCCACCTCCATAAACTCCTGCTGCCTGAGGGACAGATTCACTGTGAAGCATTTAACACTAATCATGATCAGAGGCTTACCGTAGACCTTGAGAATGAACAAGTCTAACAGTTGCCAGGTGAAACTGATTTTGTGCAATTTTGTTGCTGGGCGACACGAAGAGATCCATCACTGGAAGTCCCCTGAACAGAAAAAGTTGCATCTGCTGAGCCTGTCCCTGCCATGCTGCTGGTGAAGTTTGAAAACACATACACAAAACCCTCTTGAATTAAGAATTGGCAACACTCCTCTTGAGGTGGTTCTTGACCTTATTTGCTGTTTTGCTCTTGCAGGTTTTTCTTATCTTCTGAAGATGGTAACTTGTGCCCATATCTACATTAGTCACTATCTTGAGGGTCTTCCCCCCAAATTGTAACCTCTTCATGGATGCAAATGAAGCAAAATAATTTCATCTGTGATCTGCCTGCACATCTTCTGAAACCTTTCCTCATTACTTGTTTGCAATAGTTTTATTGTGGTTATTAAATAAAAGAAAGCTTCCTATATCTCATGTTTTGTTACACTTCAGCAAATAACTGGTTGAACTGAGTCGTTCTGCTTTTCTGTTCCAGGTTCAGGGTGTTCTGTGCTGAAGGGGAGTTGATATGTGTGTAAGGATAACATGCATGGGTTATAAAAAGAAGGTGACACATACTTGTCATTATAATAGCTACTTAATTGTTTGGCACTGACTATTACTGTTGACATGAGAAAACAAGCAAAGCATAACCACCAACCATCATCATTGCCTAGTTCTCCAAGATCAAAGCAAGGAGATATGTCGTCTGCATTATAATAGCTCCAGATGACTGGAGCAGGTATTCTAAGACATGTGTCCAACAGTCAGGTCATGTATCCATAGCAGTGACCAGGGGAGGAATGACCTCTGGGAGAAGGAATGCCATGGTGCATCTGCAGCAGCACAACCGGACACCTTCACCTGCGGCAGCTGCCACAAAACATGTCTTTCCTGTATCAGTCTCTACAGCCACAGCAGGTGCTGCAACTTCCAACAGTTTGGCTTCACCTCCAAAGGGTGCCAACAACAAATGCTACAATGGAAAGCAAGAAAGCCCAAGTTCGATTTGCATAATAAGGGTTGCTATATTTTGAAGAGCAAAAAGGAGGACACTATGATGACTCTCATTTTAAATACCCCTACTATATGTAGGCTATAGAAACTGTGATATATTGCTGAGGGGAACAGGAACGGAGAAGAGGAAAGCAAGTCTTCAGCCACCAGTTATGTCTAAGTCTCATCCAGAAAGTATAACCAGAGACATTCTGGCAGATTTAAAAAATCCACCCGGACAGACATTTTATCCATGAAAAAGAGGTCGTGTCCTGGAAAAAGAGGACACATGGCAGCCCTAGAATAGTGTTGCCAGATCAAGAGCAAATTTCCACAGTAAATTAAGATGAACAAGGTAAACTTGGCAGGAACTTAGGTTCTAGCTCAACATAGTAGTTAATGGAAGAACATTTCTCTTTCAGTGTGAATTTATTGGCTCAGTTCACACGTCACCATAAACTGTAGTTAATGGATTACCATGAAAATGTTGGGGTGTTTTGTTCCTTCCCGCTCATGCTGTGGAGAAACAAGCCATGATTTTTTGTCTGAACATTATGCCTGAAATAAGGATCATGACTATGGTGTCTGACCACAATCTGACCTGGTTTGGACATAATGCTTCGACAGGGATCATGACTTGTATTTTCCAAGTGCGACTTGGGAGAAGTGGGGCAGAGTGAAGTAGAAGTCATTTGCTTGAGCTCAGCATGCTATGATTTATGGCTTACCATGACATGCAAACAAGGTCACTGAAATATACCATTCCTCATCACTTACAGTACCTTCAGCAAAAGTATTTTCTTCTATTCACTTACTTGCAAGCAACTCTAAGAGCAATTTTGGCAGGTATAGAGATCAAAAACAAGCAAAGGTGAGGAATTGAGCCTTCAAATCCACTTTTTTTGCTTTCTAAAAGATTATTTATAGATTTAATACAATGTATATTAAAAACATAATACATATAATGACATACTATATTTTGATGCTAACATATTAATGCCTAGTTCATGCTTTGCTTGTTTGTTTGTTTCATAGAATTTATACATTGCTTGAAAAAACTCTCGAACCTATTAACAAAAAACAATAAAATCAGGGGAAAGTTATAATACTTTTAAAAAACAATATGCACATAATCCTTCATCTGATTGTGTTTTATGACCCTTTTCTCTATATACACAACCATATTTTTGCTGAATCTATTTAGTGAACAAACAATGTTCATTCCTAAGCAGTAGGGAGCTTATTTTTATTCATAGAAGGAATGGGTTGAAAAAATAGAAACAAAATTAGCTTTGCCACTAGAGACAAAGTGTTTTGTGTTTTTGGAAAGAGATTACAGAGCATTGTTGGAGCCAAGGTATACATAGCTGAGTTTTTCAACCCATAGTTTTATAAACATTGGGGTGCTGGAATCTGTATAAAAATTATGGAAACGGAGCGCTCTGACACTAGGCGCATCCATTGTGTTCCACAGAGCAGTCTGAATTAAAAGAGGGACCAGACTGTAATTAATATGATGCATTGATGGATAACTGCCTGGTCATTCCAGCCCTTATCCTCTAACTTCCATGACCAGAGCCTTGTATGCCCTGCCAACGCTGGGCATTGCAGTTTACCCCATCACAGATTTATAGTTCCCAGCCACCCTTAGCTCAGCAAACCTCAGAATTCTTTGGAGGGGGGATACACTTTGGATGTACTCTTAAATGTGCAGTGTGTATGCAACATTACTTTCAGTTCATACGATGTGGTTCCACACCCCTCACTGGCATATCACCTAAAAAGCTACCTCATCACTTTTCTTACTCTAATGCTACTGGACATGTTCTGTAGAAGCAAATGAAGCCCCACTTTGGCCCCACAGTGAGAATAAGATATCTGCTGTTGCCGCCACATCCTGCTCCTTCTGCTGGGAGTCTGGTGGAGGGTTGAGGCCTCCTGCTCACTCAGTGCACATCCCAGCAGGACACAGCATAATTTTTCCTTACTATACCAGACCTCTTAGTGATCTTTTGAACCCCAAATCCACAGGAGTGGCAAAAGCCTAAGCAGGTGAAAGCAAAATGGGGGGGGGGGACAAGATTCAGTGAAACCCACAGAAACCTTAAAGTAGGGTGATAACTCTTTTTCAAGACCATTTTGCAGCAGCTGTTTCAGAGCATTTATGGCACAGCCCATGTGGAATTCAGGCACAGTTCCTCTACACTGCCACCATTTCTCTCTGCAATCAATATGTCTGGAATTGTTTTGTGGATTAGCAAGAAACACCTGATTGCTAATTAGTGACCTAATTTGGAGCATGGGAAAGAAAATAAAGATTCATTCAAAGATAGGGATGGGGTGAAATTCAATTCGGTTTGCATTGATAAATGAAGCAATACACAGAACAATACACAAACCAAAACGCAACCATTATTCAAAATGTACACTTCTCCAAATTTTGCAGCAGTCTTTCAGCCAATCAATGGATGTGTACACAAAATACATACACTTGGGTAAAGTGAACATAAAAATGCATATATTCTTGAAAACAGCACACAAAAATGCATCATATTAGGGGAAATGGCTTTGCAGAAATATATGTATTAGGCATAATTTCATGCAAAGACGTTCATATTAGGAGAAACCTGCAGTAAAATGCAGCTGAATGTTCACAAGGACTGAAATATTCACTAACTGATACGGAAATGTGGAGAACAAGAGTGGAAAAAGGAAAAAACTGCAATTGACAGATTTGCCCATCCCTATTCAGTGTAGGAGGTATTAACCAGGTGCAATGAGGGAAACATGCCAAAATTAAAATTATTCAGAGCAATCATTTTTGTCAGTGATAGAAAGGAGAAGATAAAATTATGTAAGATGCAACCTCGATGTTACGTTTTACCCCACACTGCCCACCTGCCATGGTTGCTAATCCTCTGCTACATTTATGTTAACTTTTCAAAGCACAGTCACTTAAATAGCAGCAACAACGCAGTCGCCAGCTCTCTTGCACCTGGATGAGTGTCTTGTGTTGCCTTAGATCTGCAAGCAGAGTACAGAAGTGGGTGTGTGCAGACATAGTCTTCAGGCTGTATATCCAGTCTAGCAGAGGGCGTGCCTGCTCACTCACACACAGGAGAGCAGAGTGTGGGGAAAGAGCAGCTGTCAGCAGACGGACGTATGGCAAGGAGGGCTCCCTGACATTCTACACCTGAACAAGACCTTTTTTTTTTTTGTACTGCTGTTTCTGTTTTGTTTTTTAAGTCGCAAAAGAGAGACAGGTTACATCCCACCCACTGCCACCCCATCTGCAACCATGCTTCACTCTCCTTCTCCACTGAAAACAGCACTGGCTTATGAGTGCTTCCAGGACCAGGCCAATTCTACTCTAGCGTTGCCCTCGGATCACAAGCTGAAAACTAGGGGGACAGGAAAACAAAGGGTCCAGGAGCAGGTGATGATGACGGTGAAACGGCAAAAGCAAAAGACCTCCCTTTCATCAGCATCGAATGCAGCAGGACACTCCAACCGAGGTAAATACCTATCACTGCTTGATTAACAAGGGATGACCGCCGAGTGTGAGAAATTTGGCTGTACAGCGCTTGCCCCATCTGATGGTTCTTTGAGCTTAAGAATGTGTGGTATTGGGCATTGTCCATTGGAGTCAATACAGCTGGTGTCATTTGGTTCTCTTGGCAGGTTTGTGTTGTGGTGATACCAAGGAAGTTTTGCAACATCTTGAGGGATAACTAGGGACTTGGGGATCCCGGTCTCAGTAGTTTTGCAGCTTAGTGCCGAAATGGTTTCAAGATAGGCCATGGGAATCTAGTTAAGCTGAAGGACTTTGATTTGGATTGTGTAGGTTGATTTGGAATTACAAGGTGGTGCTAAGAGCAAATGCTTCTGCTTTGAGATGAAGTAGGTTGGAGCTGAACATCTTCTAGCCAGTTTCATCCTCAAGATTCCCGTAATTCTATTGTGAATGACTGGTACAATTTTGCAAAAGTTAACGACAGATAAATTCCACGGACTTCAGCAAGAGAGGAAACCATTCCAATTTAGAGTCATGGAATCATAGAAGTCAAGCAATTCCCACTAAAACCAATGAGATTTGTAATGCACAATTTAACTTAGATCCAAGGAGCTGATATTATCTGGAGCCTTGACAGCATTTCAAGTCTATTTATCTACAAATTGGAAATGGTATGCACCCCAGCAGGAAAGTTGTCCGGTTGAAATTAAGGCATGTCCATAGATCTGCTGTGACTGTCAAACAGAGAATTTGTTACTACTTATTTGCACCACTGATCTAAGTACTCTGTAACTTTCCAGACAGTGAAAGAATATTCAACATTAGTCATTCACAGAGCAGACGCGCTGAAACCAATAGATTTACATAACCCAAGTCTATTGATTTCAATGGTACCTCCAGAAGTATAACTTAGTTGGATTTAACCACCCCCTGGTTTTTATTTTACAGCTCGTGTGTCAACTTCTGCACACCTTAAACTGCAAATGATCTTGAAAAACACACATACACACATATATCAATTAAGCAAAGTGTGTGGCTTTCTGCTTTTTACATCACTGTTCTTAATTAGTGCTCTAAGATTATTGAGCAAACCCCAAAGCCTTGCCTTCTGTCTCCCCAGTTCATGACATTGTTATTCAAAGAATGAGGTTTTTAAAAATCTAATTTGGGAGCACTTTAACACACACCTTCTTTTTGTATGAGACAGTGAAGTTTCATGATTTCAAGCTGCTGCTGCTGCTTCTTTTGAAAATCTTTGGGAGTGAATCATTCAGGCTAAAACCTCATTTATAGATGTACTTTGTATTTTCATGACTCACGTCTCGAGGAATTTATACTTAAAACTACTCCAGCAGATTGTATGCATTGTAGGGAGATTGTGAGAAGCAACTAACTATGTGAATTAAGAATCCTAAAATGAAGCAGAATGCCAGGTAGTTGTGCATTATGTTCCTGGTGGTCCTTAGGGATAGCCAACAAGACATGCCACTCTTGTCTGCATGGCAGGACACTTGGCTGAAGAACACTGTGGAGCTGTGTCTTAACATCTTATCCGTGTGTGAGATAATTTGTCCTTCATATCTCAGACTTGAGAGCCAGACCCATGGCCCTGTAAATTTCAGCTCATTTTGGAAAGGATAAGACTCCATTAAAAGCAAAGAGTGAAGTAATGTGTGACAAGAAGCAATTGTCTTTGGCATTTCTTTCATTGATATCCATATATTCCATGATCAAAATAGCAAAGGATTCTATCCGGAAAGGCTATCCTCTGTGTATCCTCTATGCATAGCAAGGCAAAAGGATTTGCCTATGGTCACTCAGCAAAGCTATGCACAACTGAGTGTGGATATAAACCCCTTGATGTTCTGTTACATGAAAGATTTCAGGTTACGTGAAGGATCGCCTGTTGCTGCATAGACCAGTAAGATCACTTGGATCATCTGAGGAAAGTTTACTTGGGGCTCTGACCCTATCAAATATCACAGGGTGGTGACCCCAAAACAGGCTTTTTCTGTCATTGGCCTTGCACTGCAGAATGCCCTTCTGTCCGTCATACACAAAGCATCATCTGTTAGCAGCTTCAGACTTCCTGTGATGATATACCTTTTTACCCAAACGTTTCCTGACCCACAAGATTTGGACTGTCATTTCTGAATTCCTGTTTTCATCTGTTTTTATTTAATAGGGTTTTGTGGGTTTTTAATGTTTTGTCTCTGTTTTTATTGTACTGTTTTATTGGTTTAATGCTATTTTGTATAACACTTAGAGGGTTTTTCCGGTTAATATTAGGCAGTTTAAAGACGCTTATAAACAAATAATTGTACCCCAAACAATCCTCCTGGGATTAAATAGGTCGCCTGTTTATTGACAATTGGGTTTGATAAAACAGTGTGCTCCTTGTAACTCATATCTTTTGCACCAAGGCTATCCTTTGTAAGCAACTTCTGTTATAGTTAAGACTTCAGTTGGTTGGTTACGTGTTATGGGAAAGTGGCTTAGCTAGTTTTTAGAAATGTGACATTTTTTATTCAAGAGATAAATAACAGTTACTTAGATCAGGGCCCCTTGGATGTTCTGGGCTGCTATTGCTGTCATCCTTGTTGCGCTGGCTTGGACTGATCGGTGTTGAAGTTCAACAGCGAACTTCTGGAAAGACACTTTGCGAATGACTTTTTCACGTTTGAGAGACTGGGTGAAAAAATTATTTGCTCTTGATGTACGTGCTGAGGAGAAGATATTCACCATGACCCAGCACATTTGTTGGGTGTTAAAATCCCATGCTAGCTACACAATTTTTCCAGTGAATAGATTGATTTCCAAGTTGGAAAATAATAATATATGAATTGCCTTTCATAAACTTGGGATACTTGGTTTGCTTTGAAAAGCTTGTACCAGCAACCTTAGTCTATGAGAACAGGAGTGGTTAATTGCAGCACAGATTGAATCAAACATCAGATGTTCTCAGCTTTGGTTTTGGGTATCAAGGAGAACTCTGAAAGACATGGCTCACACTTTCTTTCTTTTTGATCACATATGCATCTGAGGCCGAATTTTGTCTTTTTAAAATAAAAAGCAGTCTAATGTGGCTTTATTTGAGAGCTGCAGAGTGTGAAAGTGAAGTATTCATTTCCCCATTCCACTCCTTTATTTTGTCTACCAAAAGTGCCCCCTCCCCACAAGCTGTTTTCTGATCTTATGGGATATGCTAAGGATCATTCCTTTGAGTTGCTCATCTCCTTGTGACTGACTCCTCATTTCTTTTCCAATATGAGTGGGAAAGGAACTTGGGGTTGAAGGACAAATGGCAGGGAGGGAAGGGTTAAAGCAGTTCCTCCCTCATTATTCATCAGCTTCCAACCACAGCTTTCCAAGGCTGCTTTTCAGTTTTAAGAAAAGCACTGGGAAAAGAGACACAGAACTCTGTGTTGTGGAGAAGAAGGGTGTCAGTGCTTCCAGATGAGAGCTTAATATTTTAAACAGCCATTGAGATATAATTGAAACTCCTGTCACAAAGAAAAAAACTCCAGAATTTTTTTGTTTTTAAAAGAATTTATTGGATTGTCCACTGGGAAGAGTAAATCTGGATTAAACGAGGAAAAGTCCTTGCTGACATTTGATGTCAACAATGTTGCATGGATGCCGCAAAAAATAAAATGAAATAAAATAATTGTACATGTGAAGAGCATGCCATCCCACAATAAATACCCACCTGGAAGCACCCTGCATGTTTAAAAGGGCATTTCAGGATACCAATACAGCAACGACTGGAATATGTGTTTATTATGTTAGGTCTACTTTTTATGTAAGAATGACGGCTTAGTGGGATCAGCTAGGCGGATGGTATCTAGCAAAAACAGAAAACACAGTACAGTATCTTAAATCCATCAACTGTGTTATTTACACATTTATTTTGAGCAGTAACCCAAAATATTGATTTCTATAATTTACATTAAATTGAATAAAATTTTTGCATGTTTTCTAAAAGAATCAATATTTCTATTTTGACACAATGCTAGTCCTATGCAGCGTAGGCTCGTTGAAATTAATGAACACAGCTAACTTGGGTCCATTAATTTCAGTAGATCTACTCTGAGTAAACCTTTAGTGAAAATATGTCATCTGCTTTCTAACATAATCTCCTTTAGGAGATGTAGATGAACCCCATAGACTTTCTGTTCCTGAGAAACAAAATGGTTTCATGCATTGGTCTTCTATTAGATGTTGTCCAGAAAATACCAACACCCCAAAAGAATTCTTTTTTAGGCTGGATAAGGGATACACACCCTTTTCAAATTAATTGTACATTGCAAACTTATGATTTATGGCAGGATAGTATTTGCTGGATGTAAAGTTCATAAATTGGTTGTGTAACTAACATCTGAGCAACAGTAAGTTGCTAAAATTGGATGGCAATCTCTCTAGAGTGCTGATGGAACACAGATACAAAATTGCAGAGAAATAGCTGTTGCTGGCAGCCTGCCTGCCTGAAAGGTTGCTAACATAAAGTGCAAAAGAAGTGGAATCCAAAATTAAGCCTAAATTGAGCATCTATCATAGAAGTAAAACTTATAATTAGGAACAGAATTATTACATTGGAGTAGACATAGGTGACCGACGTCGTTGCAGAAAAGGAAATAACACAGTTTTTTCTCAATGGATAGATTCATAAGGATAATAAAGTCCATTAATTTTCAGAAAGCTGTCACAAACTCAGTTTTTATAGACATTTTAATAGTCCCTGAATAATAGGAAACATTCGTGTGTGTCATGATGTCATGATGATTGGTTTTAGATTAACTGTTATCATGGTAGATAGCTTGTTGAACAATGCAGATAATGTTGAACAAGACAGATAAATGGAAATTCTGCAAATGGAAAGCATGGTAGCAGGATAGCATCTTTGGTGAGCAATGGCAGTTTGCATCAATGTACAAGGAGAGAGGGAAGGAGGATTTTGCCTTGGTCAATCAATAAATGTGAGCTTCCGATGATGTAAATGGCTATTAAACAGAATAAAATCAAGATTTGTGGATTTAAGGAAGACGTATTTTCGGTTTTTACTTAGCTTTTCTTTTAAGGAGTTGCTTATCATTGATCAGTGGCATCTTAGGTTCATTTTACATATTAAAGGTAAAAAGGTATTATACTTTGTATATGCATAATATTATGTATATTATACTCTGGTCAAATGAGTATTTGGCCAATAGTCAATCTTGTCTTCCTGAAGTGTGAATCTGTATGCTACCTGTTTTAAGCATATATATTATACTTTATATTTTTACATCTATCAGGCCAAATGTAAGCACTTGCAATGCTTCTTCGGCTACCATGGGAATTGAACCATTGAAATAAATGGAAATTGAGTGCATATGTCTTGCTGAATCTTACCCATAATGCAACAAGAATGGTAGTGGCTCTGTAGTGCTAACCTGGCCCCACCCATCTCCACCTCTCCTTTGTGCAATTGACGTTCCACATTAATATAATGTATTTGCATCC
This sequence comes from Podarcis filfolensis, assembly GCF_964270895.1. Lineage (NCBI taxonomy): Eukaryota > Metazoa > Chordata > Lepidosauria > Squamata > Lacertidae > Podarcis > Podarcis filfolensis. The sequence continues at coordinate 66,615,679 of NC_139609.1, forward strand.
ATTGCAACACACACTAAGCTTTGTAGGTTTGCTCAGTTGTCAATTGGTTGTATATACACATGAAGCATAACCTTTTCAAAGCAGGTTTCCCCCCCGCCCCCATTGTGCAGATTAGTATAATTTTTAGATGCTGAACAATAATAATATTGGTGGTACTTGCAACCCCTCATATTAATGAAAGGAATCCATAAAGTATTTGTTTATTTTTCTGGAAAGTGTTACTAATGACAAAGGTAAAAAGAAAAGAAGTATGTGAACTAAGTACAGTGCTACCTCTGGTTACGAACTTAATTTGTTCCGGAGGTCCGTACTTAACCTGAAACTGTTCTTAAGCTGAGGTACCACTTTAGCTAATGGGGCCTCCCACTGCCGCTGTGCCACCAGTGCGCGATTTCTGTTCTCATCCTGGGGCAAAGTTCTTAACCTGAGGTACTGCTTCCGGGTTAGCGGAGTCTGTAACCTGAAGTGTTTGTAACCTGAGGTGTTTCTAACCCGAGGTACCACTGTAGACAGAAAGTATCATCGTGCTTCTTTGACTGGTATCTTCCAGATTTACAGCTAGAGAGGAGTAGGAGAGGTCAGATCTTTACTAATGCTTGGGAATGTAGATGTACTGCCTATCATGGCTGCAAGGGATGAAACTGCAGCACATGAACTCAGACTCTCTGCACATTTGGAGACAATATGGCCCACCTTGGTCAATGCTATATGGTTCATGTGCAGAGTAGGAACGTATGAAGCTGTCTTATATTGAGTCATGCCATCGGTCTGCCTAGTTCAGTAATGGCTACACTGACTGGAAGCGACTCTCCGGGATTTTAGACAGGGATCTCTCCCAGCCCTACCTGGAGATGTTGGGGATTGAGCCCTTCCCCAAATTGTGAGGGGGATCCTTAGATAGTAATGCCATTTCATGGCTCTGCAAAAACAACAACAACACAGGCAAGTAGCATGAGGTGAAAATTGTGTAGAACATCCACAACACCATATAATTTAAGCTGAAAATCCATATAGAAGGACTGAAACTACAGTGGTCCCTCGGGTTACATACGCTTCAGGTTACATACGCTTCAGGTTACAGACTCCGCTAACCCAGAAATAGTGTTTCAGGTTAAGAACTTTGCTTCAGGATGAGAACAGAAATCGTGCTCCGGCAGTGCGGCAGCAGCAGGAGGCCCCATTAGCTAAAGTGGTGCTTCGGGTTAAGAACAGTTTCAGGTTAAGTACGGACCTCCGGAACGAATTAAGTACTTAACCCGAGGTACCACTGTAGATATTTTTTGATATGTTAAGAATTTAAATAGTGTCAAAGTCTCTTAGGGTGTGTCACATGCTTCAAAGATCAACATCTTTTGAGTGCTCATTGCCTCAGAACATTTGTGCACAGTTTAGGACTTTTAAAGAGAAATAACATTTGTTTCCCCAAATGCTGGCCATTTACATATTTTACAACCCTGTTTTGCTTTCACATTGCATTTTAGTCCCTTTTGCTTTTAGTTATTGCAATCTTTCTTTTACTCAGAAATGCATTGGGATAATGAATCACTCACTGTGCACCTCTCTTCATTTTTCATGTTAAATGCACTAATAACAGACTATAGCACTCTGTTGCTACTATTAAATGTTTGATTTTTTAAACCAGGTTTTTAAAAATGCAGGGCCACTGGGGGTTTCATGAGAGCCTTGCAGTGAAATATTATACATGTCTACTCAGAAGTAAGCCCAATTGGCTTCAGTGGGACCCATGTAAATGAGTAGAGGATTGCACAATACAAAATACTTGGTCTCACAACACCAATTACTGACAGCTGATAACAAAAATGAATTCTAGTAATGTGCAGAAAGGTGTGGAGAATGCCCACATGTGAGATTCCAGATGTGTGTCCTTTCCTTCAGTACCATCAGGATTCCTGGACAGCTGATATCTTTCTAAACATGAACTGTGGCTTAACCTTTGTCTATCGCTTTCCTTTTCAAAGATAAGGTTAACCAGCTGGATAGACACACGTCTTTATAAAACACACACACAGCAATCCAGAGCTATAGGTATGCTGCAAAGTACAAACACAAGTCGGCATGCCAATATTTGTTTTCAGAAATTATGGCAATTCAGGCTAATCGCCTCTTTCTTCAACAAGTAGCAATGTTTTTGAAAAAGGGATCAAGTTGTTTGTCTGTTTTAGTTTCTGGTTTTCTTGTTACGCTTTGTGGTTGCTCATTTCTGATGATGAATGCCATCTTAGTTCACAGATAAAGCAGAAAGCATTAATAATAGTAATGAGAATAGTAATCATCATCATCTATCCAGATTGCGCATGCCAGCATGCAAAAGATTTGTCTAGATTTTTACATCTTATTCTCGGTCCACCCCTCCAATGGGATACCACACTGAGAGGTTAAGTGGGAGAAAAGATAAGACTCAACTTAGTGGAAGGGGGTTGAGTTCTCCTCTGGACTGGCTTTCTCAGCTGAATGGTGACGGAGAGGAACAGTGCACATATGTGCAGACTTAACACATGCAACTTGCAAAATGGCACCAGCCACCTCCATGCACTTCTTATTAAGGGGCAGATCCCTACACAGTGCTGCAAACTTGACATATATTTACATTCACAGCACATTGCTTTATTACACTGTTCTATGAAATTGAACAGCAGAAATTACTCTGCTGAAGTTTTCTTTTTTAGGTTTGTCTGGCATCCTTCAGTTCTGGCAGGGCCTGTAAAATCTGGCTGATCAGCAACCCTAGTCTTCCACACTCCAGAACCTTGTGAGCATCTGTCTGTATATCAAAGACCTTGCTTCTACAAGGGATTACGCATTACAGTATCTAAGTGAGTGGGTTGAGTTGTGCCATATATTTTTCTCTCTATTGGCATTATGGTGCACACAGGAAAGATGATTATGAATGAACCAGTATAGTTCTCATTGACTGTGTCTGAGTGGGAAATGGGACCCACTTTGTTGCATGTTGGGACCATACATGGTTCACTAGGTGTCAATTAGGATAAAATGATAACATTGTTTCTCCCATGAGAACCCAAATGCTTTCATGTATGTGTGACACCTGGTGGATTACTTGTGGGGACCTGATGAAATGAACACAAAGTCCTGTATGTGATTATAGCACCACATATATATCAGAAGAGTTTTGCCCTATAAAATTATTCCCAGAGGACATGGGCAAAGAAATGTGTGAGTGTGGTTTATAAGGCCAATCTACTTCTATAAATTCTCACTGATAATAATAATAATAATAATAATAATAATAATAATAATAATAATTATTTTGGGCAGCTCCCAAGAGAACACTAAAAACAGAATAACACTTCAAACATTAAAAATTTCCCTAAACAGGGCTGCCTTCAGATGTCTTTTAGAAGTCAGATAGCTGTTTCTTTCCTTGACATCTGGTGGGAGGGCGTTCCACAGGGCGGGCGCCACTACCAAGAAGGCCCTCTGCCTGGTTTCCTGTAACCTCACTTCTCGCAGTGAGGGAACCGCCAGAAGGCCCTCGGTGCTGGACCTCAGTGTCCGGGCTGAACGATGGGGGTGGAGACGCTCCTTCAGGTATACTACCTAAGAGAGCAAGAGAAGGAGAAAATGCTGTTTTATATATTGGTCCTGTGACCCTATTCCCACCCCACAGAGGCAATGTGCTTTAGCACTGAATTTATATCGGGTTTAAGATACTTGTGAATGGGGATCATGTTCAGAAAATACACAGCACTACAAATTAAACTGCAATATTGGTAACTCACCAGAGTTCCATGTGCAGGAAAAATGCAGAGTGGGTTCCGTGCCCATTAGCATAACTGCGGAATAGAAAATGGATACCAAAACAGCATTTTTGCCTTACAGCAGCAACCAGTGAAGGAGGTTAGGGCAAGAGACAGTGATTTGCTCAAAAACTAGCTGGTTTCCTGGTTTACAGCATAATCCTAAGGACGACTGCACAGAAGTAAGATCTTTTGAATCCAGTGTGGCTTACTCCCATGTAAGTGGGGCTGGAATTGCAGCCTTATAGTTATTTCATTGTTTATGTAGCAATAGTGTTTCCTATAGTTATACAAGGGCTTGCTCTGTGGGTATGTGAAATGTGAAAGTCAGATGCATTCCTTGAAGCGCTTGGAGACTTCTGCCAGGCAAATGCAATGAGTCAGGAATCCCTGGATGTGTCCACTTTGTATTTGTAGAAAATGGAGACATCTGTCATTTTCAGTTTCTCTCAGTTTCCTATTTTTCTTACATTAAGTTTGATTTCAACACATCTGCATGCTTTTTTTTTTAAGGCCTCACCAAAATTCATCATCATTTAAGAGCACATTTTTGTGTGCAATTTTACTGAATATGCACATATTTCCATGCAGTTTCCCTTGTAATAAAGCATTTTTGTGTGTAGTTTTCACTAACAGGTGCATTTTTGTGCACCTTTCCCCACTGTACACATTTGTGTACCCATTTCTAGATTGAAGAAATTGAATACATCACAAATTCTTGAGAATGAATTTCAAAGAATAGCTCTGTTTCAGTTTGCATATAGTTTTCAGAAGTATGAATTTCTCCCTTCCCTAATTTGGAGGCCCAATTCCTCCTTTATATATTTTCTGTAGCAAAAGCATCAAGCTGTTTCCCCAACAAACATGAATGCCACAGAAAACTGTGAAGCTGCTCCATTATTTTATTTTACTACATTCCATCCATTTCTATTCCACTTTTCTTCCATCCTTTCAAGGCAGCTTACACAGAATGCCCAGGTAGTCTCCCTTGCAGGCAATGACCCAACCCAAACCTGCTTAGTATTAGCAGTTAGTATCACTAGCGCATACTTAGCCCTTGCCCTGGGAGCATTATACTACATGTAATCAACGTTCCATGCAGGCTTTCTCAGCATAGTACATCCAGGCACTTTGAGAATGGAATTAACCCAGCCTCCTTCCTCCTTCTAGCATGTCTAATTTCAAATGGGTTTCCCTGTTCTCATAGAGCTAAATGATACACTTGCAAAAAGCTGGTGCAAAAGAGCTCTGGGCTGAAGAAACTTGCTAAGCCTGTAATGAAACTCCACCTTCTCTTCCCCTTCTATGGAGCTCCTCTGCTGTTGGCCAGATGGTTGCCCTCAGCCAAGAACAACCTCCTAGAACAAAAGATGGCTGAAGATTTAATTTTATATATATATATATATATATATATATATATATATATATATATATGGAAGTTGTGTGGCAACATTCTCAGCTTCTCTCATATATATATATATATATATATATATATATATATATATATAAAACAACAAAGCAGTAAACATTATATTGCTTTACTAAGCTCTTTATGGATGTCCCATTAACTTCTTACATACTGGCATTATAAGATATGTTTCCCCCCTCAATGGACATTTGAATAACTGTTCAACATTTATTTGTGTTTCCACTCACAACTGACATAATTGTGCATCATGTTGTGTTTCTTGTTCAAAAACCCAGACTTGTATGAGAAGTATAATGCAGGTCTAAATAATTGCTGTGTGTCGTATGCACAATTAGCTTAATTGCAGAAAGGCTTGGGCATCCAATGATTATTTTCCCCCTATTGATCCAATGATATTTGTTCCAGTCAGGAACATTTATCTGCAACAGCAAATATACAATTTCTGCATCAGGAGTGTTAAATTATAGGACAAGGTCCAATTAAGTCATACTCAGGGTAGAGCCATTGAAATCAATGGATGTAAATTACTTTAATTATTTCAGTGGGTCTATTTTGAGCATGACTAATGCTGGACATCACCCACAGTTATTTGCAGCTTCATTGGGGCTCTTTCATATGTATGCACCAGGAAGACTTCATTCCTTTGCTCATGGTTTGACCTTAGAGGCCACAAATAGAACATGTTTCTCTTTTAGAATTTTATGTTTAGTTTGGCCACATATGAAGTAGTCATTAGTGGTGCCCAACCCTATGTGCAGCATGGGTTGTATCCAATTCTCATCCTACTCAGAGGAGAGTCATTGAAATGAATGAGTATTACTTAGTTCTATTAATTTTAATTGGTCTATTCTGAGTTGGACTTTGTTGCTAATTTGTTGTTGATTACTAATAACTGAAACTCGGTGGATAGTAGTCAACAACATTTTACTCAGAGTAGACTCATTGAAATTAATGGACCTAACCTAACATTTCATTGGAGTAAAATGTCATTGCATACAATGGACTTTGATTAACTGTTGACTTCATGTGCACTTCCTTTGAAGCAGTTGTTGCATGCCCCATTTCTCATAATTTTGGACATTAGTTTACATTATGCTGCCTTAACAGTTAAATATTACCATTTTGACAGCTTCCCATTTTTGTGGATGAAGAAGGTAAAGAAGGCATTGGTCAGTATTTGCACACTGTGCAAAAAATTCAAACAGAAGCAAAGTGAAAGTTGTGTAAATGAGCACAGTTGGTAAGGATTCATTGGCAGGCATTTCTCCACTCCAGACTTCTGTGAGAGAACAATATGTGCTAGCAAGCAGATCTATTTTTACAAACTAAGGAATAAATCCTATCAGCCTTACTCGTATTGAGCTTTTAGGTCTCTAGGGGCTGTTTGATAACTGGGGCACAGATTCGAGGGGGTACAATTTAAACTGTTGGGGGGCGGGGGGAGCAGAGGGGCTGTCATATCATCAGGAATCACATTTCCTAGCCTAAATACAGTGTTCTGGGGCCAGAATATCATGTCAATAACCTAGTTTGTAAGTGGGGTTTTTATATGATAGAAGTGACATGAGAAATCTCACTTGGAAATATACTATGGCATTTACCAGTCACCATTTACTATGCGATACATCATTTGGGAGGAATCTTATCATGTACTTAACACCAAGTTTGATGAGTTGTCTAATATCTCATCTGACCGGCTTTAGAGCTAAAACAAAATTCCGTACAAATTCAAAACATGGAAAAATTCAGAATTCAGCTTTTTGTTTTAAAAAAATTCTTCATGAGATACGAGTCATGTGAACTGGCTCTTATTGTGGATGGAGGATAATTTCATTCATTTTTAAGTGAACCAGCCAAAATCATATCTCCAAGAAAAACACAGAGATTGGAACATAATTATTCCTCAGATTTTGCACTTATTTGAATTTTATGACATAATTTTTGGCTCAATAAATGTACCAGATGTGTAAAGAAAAGATATATTTTAGGACAACATGCATTTGGCTGGCCTCAACCAGAGCCAGGGCTTTTTCGGCTGTGGCTCCAGTCTGGTGGAACGCTCTGCCACAAGAGACTAGGGCCCTGCAGGACTTGACATCTTTCTGCAGGGCCTGCAAGACAGAGCTGTTCCATCAAGCCTTTGGCACAGCCTGACTCCCTCCTTTGGCAATCTTCACAGAACTCTAGTCCAATGGTTACCATCAATTTGATTTGAATTAAATTTATAATGAAATGATTTTAGAATGTTGTATTATTTTATTGTTTTTAGCCGCCCTGAGCCCGGCTTCGGCTGGGGAGGGCGGGATATAAACAAAATTATTATTATTATTATTATTATTATTATTATTATTATTATTATTATTATTATATTTAGAAATGTGCACATTGAGATAAAATATGTGCATTTTGTAATAAAATATAGCACATATTTAAATACATGTTTAAATACAATTTAAATATGAAATTTGCAAATGTATTATTTTTAAAACTGGAAGATTAATGTGTGATGGAACAGATGTGTGAACAAACACCTGCAAAACTGGCATGGACTGATCCATCACTAGTTCTCACTTGATGTAGGTTAATGGGCAAACATTGTGCCTAGTACAGCCATATCCATATCTTCTTGATTACTGTTGAGTCCGTTGTGCTTTACCTACTGGGTGGAGGGGGGGAGATTTATTTTCCTGAGAGACTAAACTTCAGTCACTGAAATATTCAATCAAATCAGGATTCAGAGTGCCTCCTTTTCACACCTAATTCTTTTGCTCTGCTTCCAGGTTCCATGTACGATGGTCTGGCTGATGGTCACAGCTATGGAACAGCCCGTGGTTCCTACTATGCCAAAGCTCACACAGGGAGCAACAACTGGGGACATGGGGTAAGGTTTTCTCTAAGAACCATGGGATGCTGATGGTGGGCAAGGGGAGAAACAGTGGTGGGGCTCTTCTGTCACAAAGCAAAAATAGCTTTCTTCCTTGGAAAGGCAATAACTCATTTGAAACAAGAATGATATGTCACTGTTATGCTATATGATGTGTTGTTGAATATATTGACTCAGAACCCAGTCATCTGCTTAGATTTGGGGTGGGGGCCTTTATCATTTTTTCCCCATTTCCCATTAATTCTTCCATGATCTCCATTTTCCCCCTTTTCTTTTTTCTTCTCTTATTTTTTTCCTGTAAGCACTCTGCTGTATGAAGAAGCCCCTCATCACAGCTTTGCTAGCGTCCCAAGTCACATTTATATCTGTATCTTGATTTAAATTTATTTCAAAATAGTCCTTCAAAAGTTTTTCTGCCTTTTCCAGGGTCAATTGGCTGTCCAATAAGCTTTCATTCAGTCTCCATCTGAATGTTGAGTTCTACTGTCCTTTTAATTCCAGATATACTGGATTATGGTCCGAGAGAGTCCTAGGTTGTATTTCTGCCCTTCTTGTTCTTATCAATATTTCTTCTGAGATCCATATTGAGTGAGTTCTTCCAGCAGACTGATTAGGCTCTGAAAAATGTGTAAATTGTCTTTCAAACAAGTGTTTATATCTCTGTACATCATTCAATTTGAAATTCTCAACCAGATTGAAAAGATTTATAGGTAGTCTCCCTTCTTTAGAATCTGATTTTCTTGTTGTTCTGTCCATATCTAGAGAGACAACACCATTCAAGTCACCTATTAATATTATTTTCTGGTCCATAAATTCAAACATTTCCCCCCTCTAATTCTTTGTAAAATTCTGATTTCTTTTTAAATTTGGTGCATAAATCCCCACAATTACTATTTTTTCCCCTTATGACGATACCTGTACCGCTATCACTCGTCTCTTTTTGTCCTTATATATTTTTCCGTTTCAAGTTTTTCTTTTATATACATTATCATGCCTCTTTCTTTGCTTTCATCCGAAGAAACAAAGTCCAAACCCGATCTTTTATTTATTAACACTCTTTTATGTCTTCTAGCAGCATGTGTTTTCTGTAAACAAATTATATCCAGATTTTGTTTTTGTAAAATATATTCTATTTTGTTTTGCTTCTTTTTATTATTCAGTCTATTAATGTTCCAAGTCAAATCCATTTCTCTGCTTTATTTAGAGTCCTTAAGATTATCTTTATCCTGTTCTCTTCGTCCTCCCACTGCTCCTTTTTCTTCCTCATCTGGTTCAGGTCTCTTTGCTTTCAGCTTTTTCTTATTTCTTTCCCAGAATGTTTCTGCCTCATTTGGGTGTCTACATCTTTGTTTCTTTCCATTAAATGTAAATGAGATGCCTTCCGGGTATTCCCATCTATAAAGAGATCTCGTGTGTTTTTAGTGCTTCCGTCAAAAATTTATAATTATTTTTTTCTCTCAAAATTCGAGCTGGAATTTCTTTAAGTATGATTATTCTTTGGTTGCCTATGTGCAGCTTCTTCTCAAAATTGGTCTGTAGGATTCTGTCTTTAATTATCCGTGAATTTAATGTCACCAGACAGTCACCTGGTAGTTTTTGAGCTTTAGCATAACTCAATTTTACTCTAAAAGCTATAGATTGACTCAGATCCCCATCATCTGCTTAGATTTGGGGTGGGGGCAGTCATGTAAAGCAGGGACTTGGCCTAGGCTACAAGTCCATTACCATGGGGGGCGATTTGAGGCTCAGTTGCTGGTCATGCTTGAAGACGTTTATGGAACTATATTTTTGCTGTATTTGTGCATTTATATTACATAGTATGTCAAGATCTCATGAATTTTGCCAGAGCCAAGCAGAAGCAATGTTTCAACAGAGCAAGCAGCATTGTGGAGTAATAAAGGAGGGACACCAGAACTTGACTAGAAACAAACCACAACTTTATTTTTATCTCTATCAAAGATTACTACGTCAATGAAACTAGGAGCAGTGTGGAGGCAAGTGTGCTTAGCTTCTAATCAGGCACCCAAAGAAACTGGACTGAGATGGCTGTCCTGCCACTCAAAATCAATCCCTGCCTTTCTGACTCAAACCTGAGCTAGTCCCTATTTGCAATCCTACATGCACAAGCATTCTCCGCCCAGCAGCTTCCCAGTATTGCTGTGTGCAGTCCACCTCATGCCTCCCGCTGAGAGATTGTTGCAGAACTCCTGCTCTCTTCTTCCTTGTGTAAGTCACATTTAAGGATGGTTTTCACTGCCTTCCCAAGCTGCTTCTCATACACTCCTCCTCCTGTCACAGGAAATAGCCAGCTCAGCTTGGTTTCCTTGGCACTCTCACTAACCTCAAAACAAAAACAGTAGCCTTCGTAAACAAACAAGGAAGGTGGAGAGCACACACCCCTCCAAAGATGAATCTCATTGCCCTAATGGAGAAGAACCACATCCTTCACTAACCTGGGTTGCCTAAATAATCACCAGCTATGGGGGAAATTCCTATCCTGGAGAGCATGATGATGGGACAATAGGACATCCCACTGCATACCATGTTTCTCCCTTAGTCTGCCTTCTCTTCTGAGCAATTCTTTGATCATTCTCATTAATGAAACTTTTTATGTTGGCTTTGTCTCTTTGGGATATTGAAGTCTACAACATAACATAAGATCTCCCCTTCCCAGCAACAACAGCATGTGCTCAGCAATAAGTCTCAGGACAGATTGCATATCATGCCTTCTTTCCCTGGTCTCTTCTACAAAATGAAACACACATAACTGACATTTTCTTCACACACAGCCACAAAGTGTATGCAGAGCATAGTGTGAGCATGCACACTCTCTTGTCTCCCAAATTCAATGTGAAAACTGGCTTCAAGCTGTTTCTCTGCTTCCTATAAAGCTAACTGAATGGGCATCATTGCTTTCCGAAACTCTGCCGCGTATTACATTCCGTAAACTAGGGACAGATTCACAGGAGAACATCTTCTCTCATTGCACACACGTGTCACTCGGCTTCTGTATTTCTTAGTTTCATTAGAAATATTTCTTTAATTAGTCATGGAAATGACTACTGCTGAAGCATGTTAAATCTTTTGTAAACGAGCGAATTTACAGGCTGGGGAGAACGAAGGCTACTCATGGCAGAGGGCACGCCTAACAATGTACTGTATAAACTCAAAGTCGGTGATGCTGCAGTCAGACAGATTCAGGCAAACATGAGAGAAGAATCATGCTGTGCAAGTAATAAAGGAGGTGGGAGAGAGAAAGAATAATGGGAGATGTTGGGTGTTGGTTAAATCCACGGCTGTCTGAGTTTCCCATGACCGGGCCAGGTTACAAAGCTGCTGTTTTTCATGGCTCTGCAAAGTGGATCCTGTTAAAACATTCAAATAGCCATCATCTAAATGTATTGTACTATGATAACGCTGTCCCTGGTAATCCTGTTTCACCAGTATTATAAGTCTGAGAGATGGAAAGGGAAATCTTTGTAATCTTCTTCCCATACTGCTTGCATCGGGGAATCCTCTGAAACTGGTTGGCTGAGCTGCAATAGTGACGTGGGACGCCACTGAGAGCTAAACTCTTTGCAGTCCAGCTGAGAAGGAAGGAGAATCGTCTGTTTATCTGGGGATTAAAGCATCATACCACCCAGACAGATAAATGAGGATCTGTACTGAGCATGAAACATTTCCCCCCAGTAACCTTGCAGTGAGATTTATAGAGAACTGGATAATTTCAGAGTCAAATGCATTCTCATAACACCAGCCAGTTGAACAAAAATTGGGGTTTTTTAAACTTGCCTGTGATTGAGGCTAGTGTCAGACAATATGTCAGACATAGGTGTGTTTATTTATTTGTTTTTGTATATTAAACAATTCTGCCATGTGGATACCAGGGCAGTATGCAATAGATTGTACTATAAGATGACCAAAAAATTATGTGTGAGTGTGAGAAGAAACGTCTGAATTCATTTTCACATCCTCATCAAATTATGACAAAGCTGTCTCTGGATCAATTGATTAACGAGAGCATACAAAATAACAAATTTTATGCATGCACGAATAAATGAATAAATAGACACTTGGACATCTGTGCCTTCTGAAAGAAATGGGAAAGTGTCAAAGAAAAATATGAAACAGTGAAGGGAAGAAATATTTCAAATCCAGAGGAAAATTTATTTGTTTTATTTTATTTTATTTTTACCTGTTATCCAAGTTTTTCTCTTCCAGTTGTGTGTAACAGACTGGAATGAGTGCATTTCGCAAGCAGGATCTAGGGTGTGCACAATACATCATTCAGGGTGGCACTCCATCATATTTCATTGCTTTGGCTTTCCCCTCTGGCCTGAGAGACACCTCCTCCCAATGTGTTTGTGCAATTTTATTTTTTTACCTCCACACCATCTGCTGCTCTAGAAGTAACTAAACCACCTGTAGTTTTTTTGTTCGATTCCTATCTTTCTACTAATCGCTTTGCTAGCTATAGAAATTGGAACCACCTAATAAGTAGGCTCATGAGTGGGTTCAATTCCTGTCTCTCCCATTGGCCTATTCAGTTTCCAATTGTCTCTGTGTGCCTGTGTCTGTGTGTGTGGGTTGTGGTTCACTTTCTCCAGTTAGACAGGGTGGAGAATGATAGGAATCCACTTCTGAAAAGTTCTTGGTGACCACAGCCTCACGCAATAAAAATTATAAATGTATTATCATGTCACTTAAGTGCTTTGTGAATCATTTTGGTGATATGAACATTTACAACAATTGCTACTTACTTAACTTATGGGGGTGTTAATATATTTAATTAACCATGTTTTAAAAGGAAGATAGATTGCATTTGACTTGGCGAGTGGCAAGTTGTGGAGGCCTGGATTACTGAGATAATCCAACACTAAAGTACTGTACAAATTATTATTACTATGCGGATGATGATTAATAAGGCATTAATATATTTTCCATCTATTTCACCTAGATTGCTATGACATCCTAAGATACACTGGTGTTATGCTGACATTAACAAGCTGCTGATATACATTAGCAGAATCATTGGATTGCTTGGCCCCAGTCATAGTTTAGAGCAAAATTTTAAAATCCCCATAAACTTTTGCCATCAGAGAGGAGTGCCACTGGTTTGCAGAAGCTACTATCAATGGTAGCCAATAAAAGGTAAAGGTAAAGGACGCCTGTCAGTTAAGTCCAGTCACGGACGACTCTGGGGTTGCGGTGCTCATCTCACTTTACAGTGAGGGAGCCAGCGTTTGTCCGCAGACAGTTTTTCCAGGTCATATGGTCAGCATGACTATAGCGAAACCAGAGCAGCACACAGGAACTCCATTTACCTTCCCGCCAGAGCAGTACCTATTGATCTACTTGCACTTTGACGGGCTTTCAAACTGCTAGGTTGGCAGGAGCTGGGACCAAGCAACGGGAGCTCACCCCGTCGCAGGGATTCGAACCACCGACCTTCTGATCGGCAAGCCCAAGAGGCTCAGTGGTTTAGACCACAGCACCACCCACACTAAAACTGAATCCATGGATCTACTGGGTCCAAAGCATGATGGATCCCCCAAGGAACCTGATTCTAATGCCTTTCAGCTGCTGTAGCCTGAAACAAAACAAATGTCAAAACAAAAAAATTTTTTTCCTTCCAGTAGCACCTTAAAGACCAACTAAGTTAGTTCTTGGTATGAGCTTTCGTGTGCATGCACACTTCTTCAGATACACGAAGTGTGCATGCACACGAAAGCTCATACCAAGAACTAACTTAGTTGGTCTTTAAGGTGCTACTGGAAGGAAAAAATTTTTTTTGTTTTGACTATGGCAGACCAACACGGCTACCTATCTGTAACCAAAACAAATGTGAAAAACTTGCCCCTGCCAACTGCCCTTGTTAGCCACTTGTTAGTGGATCTGACATTGACTGCTTCCATAGCAGTACTCAATAATTCAAGCGGTGAGAGATGTTTGCTTAAAGCAGCCACCTTCTGTTGGAAATGGACAGTGGTGCTGGGGTCCGTTGGGACTGGTAGGACAGGCAGGTCAACAGTGGGTGTAGCCAGAGTCATTGACAGGCAGAGCCAACTAATTCTGTCTTTGTCTGCATCCTCGTCCCTGCTAAGTTCTGCAAGGGACAACACTGGGACTCAGGAGAAAGAAGGTTATAGCCATTGCCATTACCTAGAGTTGTTGTAGTAGAAACAGGCAGCTGGAGGGCTGGCTGAAGGCAAGCTTAGGTTAGTGAGGCAGTGCCCCTTCACCTAACAGGCCAGCCTCAATTGCAAATGGACTTGGCAGAAGAATGCAGAGAGGCTCTTCACCGAATCACTAGTTCCTTGTTTTTGGTGATCTTGGCATGCACACAAAGTTGGGAGCCAGAACCTGAGCCTATTCAAAATGTTTGTTGAAAAGGGTGGATTGGCATTTAACCAGTCTGGAAGGTATACAGTATATGCCCAAACATATTTGTTTCATGTCAAGCTGCAAGGGTTCAACATGTTCAAGCTTCCTTTGCATAAAGGGTTTTGTTTTGTGTGGAGGTGGGTTGGGATGGTGTCAGATGTGTTGATTTAGTGCTTTTGATATCCCACCATTTATTTATGAGATCAAATACAATTTATGACCCACTTTTCAAGGAAATTACATCACCAGGTGCTTTACAATATGGACATTAAATAAAATATAATTTGTACCATTTGAAGTTATCTATTTCATAACACCAGTAACAGCCATCACAAAAGCAACAAGTAACCCAACAAATACCTAGACAAACAGGAACCATTTCCACAGCTTGATGTGCAGTAGCCAGTAAAGGCTATGGAAAAAAGATGGCTCTTCAATACTGGTTTAAGAAAATCAAATGATGGTAGGGCTACTATGCTGATCCTCAGGGCCAGCCCACCCAGGAGGAAAGGTGAGGTGACTGCCTCAGGTGGCAAGATCTATAGAGGCAGCAGATCCCACTATCAACCTTACTCTTTGTTCCTGCTGTATATCTCCTCTCACACTTTCTTCCCTGGCAGGATAAGGAAGACCATTTTGGGGTCCACCTTGGATGCCAAAAAGTGTGTTGGTTCAGCCATGCTAATTCTACTGCTGATTCCTCATCCCAGATCCAAACACAGACTGGGAAACTGCCAGGACCAGTCTTGGTGGTATGGGCTAAATGAGAGATACCCAAAGGCTGTTATACTAAATTCCACATGGCATTGTAGTCCCCTTCTCCATCATTCTACTTCTTGCACTTCAAGTTGAGTGCTAGCTTGATCAGCTATTTGCTGCTCCAGTGTTGACATTTGCTGCATTCAAACTATGTGGGCTATGTTCAAGGCTGTCTGATCTAGCTTGAATGGCTGGAGACTTACCTTGGCTACACTCTTTTTTTTTTTTAGTAAGTCATACACCTTTATAGCAGCAAAAGAGAGAATAATAGAGAGATAGTAACTTGGCACAGACGTTGAGTCCCTGGGGCAATTGCAGCTAACAAAAGCTAGCTATTATCTTTCCATTAAAGACTTAACATATTATTTATGTAAGGCTTCTGTTTTCTTTTGCATTTATTCACATCAAGTGTCTGGAAGGAGAACAAACAAAAAAGACGTTTGTGCACAAATGTGTTTGTACACTGTTCATTTCGATGTGTTTATGAGAATGAATTATCAAGGGGGGGTATCCTGAATTTTGGAATGGCAGGCTCCTTTTCTGTGCTATTGAGCTGTTAACATGTTCTTCTTCCCAGTGAAGCTTGGGAGCTGTGGATGCCAAGTTATTAGCTCTGGGAAGACACCTTTCTGCTAAACAAGTTCTTAGAAACAAGTCAATGCAAGCACAGCTTGGGTGGAGTGAGATGCACAAGATTTATCCTGCAGAGATGTGGAAAAACAGCTTCTATGGTGTTAAAAGAAGCTCATTATCAAAACCAATGTTTGAATTTTGCTATAAGGTGAACCCTGATATCACAGGCTCCAAGGTTCTGCATCTTGTTCTTTCCCAAGATTCTAGCTGATGGTTTGTTTTTGAATAGACAGCATTGCAGTTTGCTATTTTATACTGAAAGCATAGATCTACTTTTGCTCTTCAGCTTTCTTTTCTTTTTTTCTGCCATGTCAGATAGCAGATGGTCTCTCAGTAAGATGGACAGGAGAGGGCCATAGCTTCTCACGTTTAACAGGAAAGGAAAATGTTCTGTCTCCAACAAGGACACATTCCTGTCAGGGCAAGCTTTGTGTCAGCAAAACGCTTCCCTGAGTTTGGAAGACTAAGGCATAAATTTGGGTGCATTTTAACTGGAATAGTACTCTACACAAGGGAGAAGGTCTCAGAGAATCCACTGAATCCCAGTGATCCAGTAAAGCATGTTTCCTCAGCCTTGGCCCTCCAGATGTTTTGAAACTACAATTCCCATCATCCCTGACCACTGGTCCTGCTAGCTGGGGATCATGGGAGTTCTAGGCCAAAAACATCTGGAGGGCCGAGGTTGAGGAAGCCAGCAGTAGAGCAAAACTGGTGTGCATGCTTAAAAAATAAACTCAGAAGTTATGACATTAACACTTTGGTTGAACACATCATGTTAAGGACATAATTAGCAGCTGTCTCACAGACACTTAGGATTCAGCTAGATTAGTAAAGAAAAAGCGGTGTGATATAAAACTGTGACACCAGATGGCACTGTGGAGTCCTGTCTTTCCCTACTGGATTTCCCTGTATGAGTTTACAATGCATTTAACTGAAACGCTTCTTTGATGTGTCTAGATCTAGCCTTAATATGTGTGCTAACTGAAAGCAAAAATCCTAGTGAATACAGTGGGATTTACTTATCCTGAGTAAACACCATGGGATGCTGCTGCACATTCTGGTTTGGCTATTTATTTATTGCATTTCTAAAACCCACCCTTTAGGTAAAATGCCTCTTGGAGCAGCTTACAAATATCTGTAGTAGGTCCCTGCCCTCAGGCTCACCATCTAAAAGGACATGATACATGGAGAAAAGGGGGGTGGGGGAGAGGAAGGAAAAGCAAGCTCAGGCACAAATTACTGAAGTTGCTATTGTTACATGGATATATGGATGTACATTCTGCTTGAAATGTGTGGTAAAAGAGTAACCTTCAAATGAGCACACAAAAAGCCTTGGACCGAATGAAGCCATACTAAGGTGTTTCACAGTCTCTCTCCTTCTCTTAAGAGAGTTACTTTGCCAGAGAGGGTTAGAGATACTCCAGTCTTTGAGATGGTTCAACAAGTTTACACTGTAGGCCAGGACATACTTGAGATTCTTCACAAATCCAAATTTCTGAATATATGTTCATTAAGTAGATGCAAAAAGCCTCAGTGAGGTGGGGGGAAAATGAGAATTTATTAGGAAGTTCTTAGATTGCTGCACTGAATTGCTGAGACAGCTCTGGCCTTGTGGTTGCAATTCTCTATTTTATTTGCACTTTTTGTCCTTTCCCCTCTACTTTGTGGTTGAGAGCGGAGGGGTAAAAATACACTCGGTTCATATTAATGTGTAACGCTGTGATGAGAAAAATCCTGAGGGGTGCTGAGTAGAGTGAAATTCACCAGCAATGTGAAATGACTTGCTTTAGGCAGAACCATTATGAGACTAGATGAAGGCAGGAATTGGTTTCGTCCAGAGCAACCTTCTATCAGATGTGTGTTTGTGTGTTGGATTAGGAGGTGCACCATGGCCACCAGTCTCATGGAAGGCTTTGCGGTATCCTTAAAGGGGTGTTTCACCTGTGAGGATGAGCCAGGCACAGCTGTACTGGGCCCAATCCAGGCCCCATTGCTGCACCAGCCTGATTCAGGCCTGACCATCCTGCTCCCTGCCCCTTTCACTATAGCTTCCATGAGTAGGAGGACTGTAGATCTGGCTATGGCTCCATAAAGCAGCACTGGTGGGGTGTGGCAGAAAAAGAGTGCCTCCTATATGGTGCAGAAAGTCTTAAAAAAAATCTTGGCCCAAATATTGGTGATGGGTATGCCATGTGGACTTTGCTTCAGGTAGCAAAATGTCTTGGGCTGTTACTGCTTCTACTGAACATGGCTCATTCATTCTTCATATCAAAGGTAATGAGTGGAATGCTACTTTCAATTAGGGTGTTTACTTATGCATCCCCCAGATAAAGGAAATACATAAAATTTGCATAGGATATTTTTTGTATAGAGATGCATTTTTATTTTTATTTTTGAAAAATAGACATTCTGATTTAAATAGAAGCACATAGAGCGGAATACTGATCAGTGTGCTGACAAGTAGTAACTGTTGATGGGCAACGTCAAGGCCCCTGCTTTGCCTTCTTAGGGTACTTCATCTTTAAGCTGGGCTTGGACTGGACAGCCCTTCGAATGGAAGGTTGTCCAGTGTAAGAGCACATGGCCACTCTACTTTCATTGGACATGGTGCTCAGTACCTCTCAGGGATCTAAGTGGTCTTTGTAAAGCAAGCGAAATTCTAACTTTGATCCTTGTATTTCCTATTCTTCCCCTTCTCCCTCTCCCCAATCTCCCTCAGCTGTACAATGGAACCCTCAAAAGAGAAGCCGAGAACAAACGCTACAGCTCCTACAGCCAAATGGACGGCTGGGGCAGCCGGAATTACAACAAGGTCTGTAGCCCAACTGTTCCTGGCAGTGATTACTGCCTTGTGCAGACTATGAAGAGTAGCCGGAGTGAGCCAGACCTCTACTATGACCCTCCAAGAGGCACGCTGAGGAGAAACCAGAGTGGAAGCCGTGTGAGTCACAAGACCAGTATGCATCGTCATAGCCTCTACAACAGCACAAGCAACAACCAGCATGGAATTACAACTGCAACAAGGCCAAACAAAGTAGTTCCAGTCCGCAGCCCCTCTTGCACCTCTGCCAGCATGGTCTATGTACAGCCTGTTGCTAGCAGCAAGCAGGATGCAGTCTATGGACAGGTTAACTCAAAGTAAGTTCTCATGTGTGTCCTTTCTGCTTAACTTGTGATTTCTTCTTCATGGTCTGCAGGTTTGCCAATTCTGAATCCAGTCAGAACCTTATTCTGGTGTTTTTCCTTCTGATTTTTTGATGGGGTTTGCATGAATCAAGACTTGAGCCATTTAGTTTGCAATCCTAAACAAGTTGGACTAGACACAATGGAGCTTCTAAGTAACCATTCATAGGATTGCACTGTTTGGATCTCAGTTGGAAAGGAAGAATTCCATGTTAAAGAATCTAACTTGACACCACATTTAACAGATCATTTGTCTGTGACACTAATAATGGCAGTCAGATATTCAGCACCAATAACATATGCCTCTTCTCTATCTGTTCTTCCCAAGTAAAGAGTTATGAACTAAAGGTTTAAGTGAGGTTCAAGTAATTAGTTTAGCCTACTAGTGGTAACTTTTAAATGTCTTAAGCTTTGGAGTAAAGAAAATTCCAGTGAAAACTGATGTATTGACCCTTCAGTTAGATTTATTCTATGAACTGTCCTGAGACTTGCGGGTATAGGGCAGTATATTATTATTATTATTATTATTATTATTACTACTACTACTACTACTACTACTACTACTACTATTATTACTACTACTACTACTACTATTAGTAGTAGTAGTAGTAGTAGTAGTATTAAATAATAATAATAATAATAATTTTGAGGCATGTGACATGGAATCCAGAAAAATGGTTTGGAACCCTATGGAACTTTAGCTTAAAATTACAAAAAGTATTGTTGCGCCTTTAAAGAACAGAAAATGGCACAAGCTTCTATGAACTAGAGTCCACTTCTTCAGAGGCCTGAAGTGTTATCCTAAGCAGACAAGTATGGGCTGCTGCATATCTGCTAACTTAGGATAGCACTTCAGACTTATGGCAAAGTGGATATTAGTCCACAAAAGTCTATGTCATAATAAATGTGTTAGTCTCTATAGCACCACTCAGGACTCTTTTGGGTGTGTGAGGAGGAGATTCTGCCACTCTGGAGTGTCAAATTAGTTGCCCTGCCCAAACTTCTCCCTAAGAAAAGACTAGTTACCATTGAAAATATTATTACAGACCTGGTTTATTATAGAGCTTTTAAAAAATGAGAGCCATTTCAGCTCATGAAGATTCATCAGCACCGTAACTGTTGAGTGAGAAACACTGTCCTCTGCCAAATGTCTCTCAGGAGTGGTCTCTTTGTAGCACCTTTCCTGATAGGGTGTGGTTCACCTTGCAGAACTGGTTCAGATTTGGGAGTTGTCTGTCTTGAAGCACTGGGCCTGGTTGCTGAATCTTCTTGCCAGTTGAACTTGTTCTTGTTGGGGAGTTGTCTCCTTTCTAGAATTGAGACTATCTGCATGGTTCTGAAGCACTGTAGAACTTGAAAATTCAGTCCAATATCTAATTTGGAGAGGATTTGATGCCACTGGTAATGCCAATTCTTTCTCCAAGGGAAACAGCTTCTGTAACCTATAGGCCTCTGGAAACAGAATCTTCAAATTGAAAACTGTTTTTAAATAATCTGGCAGGTAGGACAAGTGGGAGAGATGGGCCAGCTGCTCTTGGTTCTGCAGAGTCCACTCTCATTCCATTCCAAATAATAGTTGTGGTGTCTTTGGTGACATCCCTAAAGCTCCATGCCCATTGCAACTGAACTGGTCAAACTCCCCTAAATCTGCCTCTGCTTCTAATCCCAGGGTGGGTAATTCACAGGTCGACATGGCCTTGAAAAACCTCTGACCCCATCCTTCTCTCTTGAGATCCCACAGGAGGATCCCTCCTGCAAGACTGTGCAAGAGCCCTGGTGTGGGGGTGAAATTCCACCCTTTTCACTGCTCTCTAGGCCATGCACTGCTGGGCAAAGTCACTTCACATGGAGTGTGTCCAGAACAAAGCTTGTCAGTCCCTGGTCATCCTGCAACCACATTCCCCCCCCACCCCCTGTTTATGAACACAGAAGGAGGAGAGGTGCAGAGATGGATAACTGTGAAAGATCATGTCTAAACTGAGAGGCTGCCCTATTTGTTATATTTACTAAACATTTATGTAATTGCTATATTCACAATAGAGGAAGCAAAGTGGTTCTAGGATATGAATGTGTAGTGGCTTGTAGAAGAAAATTCTATTGGAAAATAACTTTCTTACTTGGTAGGAAAGCCCTTAGTTTTTGCTTTCAAATAAAACATGTTAATTTGCCTAAACTGCAGAAATGGTAAGGGATTGTGCTTTTTTATGAAACAATGAGACTTAAACCAGAAACAGGGGCTTGGTGCAATGATCATTAGGTAAATTTTCTAGGGTTTTTGGTTTTGTTTTGTTTTTGCAAAATGTTCCGATGCATGTTCATAGTTATTCCTGGTGTCCTGAAAACCTACTAAGTGGCACATTGCATAATAGAGCACTGTGTACCTACAAATTTGGGACAGGCTGAGGACTGAGAATGGTTATCAGTTGAGACTTGAGAATTGATTTATCTCTGGGTGTAAAACATTCCAGGATGGATTGCTACACCTAAGTATGCCAAACATTTGCTCTGATATTCCAGCTCCATCAGTTAATCAACATGCTTATAGAATTATTTCTAGTTTGAATATTTTATCAGGATTGAGCAGAAAAACATTTTGTTTTTTTCCTCATTACCTATTTTAAGACTTGCCTAAGACTGAATAGATGGTTGTGGGCCCCAGGCGCAGTGAAGCTGTGGGTGGTCAGCCCCAAGCCTTGTAGAATTGCAATAAACACAGGAAAACCGCTTGAGATTTATACAGGTCACAACTTTATTGATTACAGATGTCAACAGGTTTTGGGTGCAGGCATTGGGTGTGTAACCTGGTTCAACCAGCCCAGTTGCTGGTTGATTATTTTGGCAGGGTTAACCAAGGTTACGAACCACCCTATGACACACACCAAATCAGGGTAACCCCACCTGTGATCACCTGACCTGTCAGCATCCATCTGGGTGCCTGGACAGAAGCACCTCCACCCCGAATCCCTTTGATGGGATACCAATGCTTCCAGTCCAAAAAAGATTATTAAAAAAGGAATCACAACTGGTAATTTGAGATTCACCTGAAGAAAAAAGAGATTCGCCTGTGATCTTCCATATGCACTTGTAGTGCAGAACTTGGCAGCTGGTTTTGCATGTGGCAGATGTAAATAAGTTTTGTATGAGTACACTGTGCTATCTGTGGTGCCATGCTGCAGCTCCTAGTCAAAACTCCAAGACAAAATAACTTAAGTATGTAGCTATGTACGTTCACATTTCCAAGGTCTACAGGCATACAGCCATGGCTTTTTTTCTTGGGGTACTCAAGGGTATGCAATACTGGCATATTCTCCGCCCCCCCCAACAAATGTTAAAAGTGTGGCACTTATTATGACAACTTCATGGTGAGTACCAGCACCCTTTTTCCTATAAGCACTGCTTATAACAATTGTATTGATACGGAATTATCCTATGCTACCCAACTCTTGGGTGGTAGAAAGTACTTTGGGACCATAACACTAGATTGGGAGCCGCCCAGAGTGGCTGGGGAAACTCAGCCAGATGGGTGGGGTATAAATATATTATTATTATTATTATTATTATTATTATTATTATTATTATTATTTAGAATGAGGTAAATTTGCATTGCTGCAATTTGCTGGCTTCTAAGCCAGATGTCAAAATGTCAAAAAAGCCAGATGTGTATATAAGGGACGCGGGTGGCGCTGTGGGTAAAACCTCAGCGCCTAGGACTTGCCGATCGCATGGTCGGCGGTTCGAATCCCCACGGCGGGGTGAGCTCCCGTCTTTCGGTCCCAGCGCCTGCCAACCTAGCAGTTCGAAAGCACCCCCGGGTGCAAGTAGATAAATAGGGACTGCTTACTGGCGGGAAGGTAAACGGCGTTTCCGTGTGCTGCGCTGGCTCGCCAGATGCGGCTTTGTCACGCTGACCACGTGACCCGGAAGTGTCTGCGGACAGCGCTGGCTCCCGGCCTCTAGAGTGAGATGAGCGCACAACCCTAGAGTCTGTCAAGACTGGCCCATACGGGCAGGGGTACCTTTACCTTTACCTTTAAGCCAGATGTCTTAGAAGATTGTTCACTTGGTCCTTTCCCTGACTTAGTCTGCTATCCAGTTGGATAACTTCTATACTGGGGTCTAGTTAGGTGGGTGGGTAGAAGAGAGTGACAGGACAATTTTATGCTAAAATAGAAACTGAAGAGGAAATGAGGTTGGATTATGGCTAAAAGGGATGAGGATGGGATAAAGGTTTTGACCCTTTAATTTAGGTGAATCATTTACATCAGGCATAGGCAAACTCCGGCCCTCCAGATGTTTGGGACTACAATTCCCATCACCCCTAGCTAACAGGACCAGTGGTCACGGATGATGGGAGTTGTAGTCCCAAACATCTGGAGGGCTGGAGTTTACCTATGCCTGATTTTACATTATGGGAAGTGGTGTCCATTCAATATGGTACAGAAGAGATGGTGGGATGGTTTTATTGAGCAAGGAGGTAGCTAGAAGCTTAACTTTAGTGTAATCTTGTTATTTTAATCTTAATGTTGTATATTTACAACTTTTTGGTTGATAGATAGTGTTTACATAGCTCAAATGGTGGGATTTATGCACTGTTCAGAGTTCCTGTACTTCCCTGTTGATACTTGTCACCTAGATAAGAAGGGGATGTAACTCATTTTTAGTTCTTCCACTATTTTGCTATTAAACTGCTAGGAATCTGCCTCACAGTGAATGACATTTCCTTCCCCTTTCTTTTTTTATGTTTAGAATAGTTAATGATGAGATGGATTATGGAGCAATGACTATTCAGAAAGCCATCCAGTTCCTGTGTTCTTCAGATGAGAAGTACCATGCCATGGGGGCTTACTACCTGCAGCACACTTGTTTTCAAGATGAATCTGCCAAGCAAGAGGTAAAGTTATTCCTCACTACTTCAGCTGTGTGTGCTTTGTAGGAGATGCTTTAATGTGTGGAATTATGTCAGGACTCATGTTTCCTGTAGCTCCACCAGAAAGAAGAGGAAGTCAGATTGGGAAGAGGTATCTTATCCATTCAACACTAAGAGGTAATACTAGGGGTATAAAGGGGGCTTCACCATTAGTGCATTGGGTGCGCTTTTTGGGTAGTTATTAGGCACACACAAAGCTCTACTTCTCTGCAAATAATTTATGTTTAAACTTCCAAACATACAACTGTTCAGAGCATCAGCATCTGACTTCAAAATTCTTGGCATAGGTTCAGATGTGGTTATTTGAATTGATGCAGATGCATATGAGTGATTATGTTTTTTTGGGTTATTTCCAGGTAATGATAATTGAAATATAGTTGTTTTAAATTTATGTTTTCAAGAAGTGTGTCAGAATTACAAATTCAATTGAGAAAACTTTCATTTTGAGTATTTGAATTCTAAAACAGCACCAGCGTTAGCATGCATCAGTCAAATCCCATAAATGTATCAAAATTCAGCTCCTTCAGAACAAATTTGTTATCCAGTTCTGAAATTCTCACTGACCACACTTGGAATACTGTGTCCAATTCTGGGCATCACAATTTAAGAAGGATGTTGATGAGCTGGAACGTGTGCCGAGGAGGGTGACCAAGATGATCAAGGGTCTGGAAACTAAGCCTTATGAGGAGCGTTTGAAGGAGCTGGGTATGTTTAGCCTGGAAAAGAGGAGGCTGAGAGGAGATATGATAGCTTCCTTCAAATATCTTAAGGGTTGTCACATGGAGGAGGGAGTATGCTTGTTTTCCCCTGCTCTGGAGGGTAGGACTTGAACCAATGGCTTCAAGTTTCAAGAAAGGAGATTCTGGCTAGACATTCGGAAAAAACTTTCTGAAAGTAAGAGCTGATCCCCTGTGGAACAGACTCTCACAAGAGGTGGTGGACTCTCCTTCCTTGGAGGTTTTTAAACAGAGGCTGGGTGGCCATCTGTCATGGATGCTTTAGTTGAGATTTCTGCACTGCAGGGGCTTGGACTAGATGACCCTTGGGGTCCCTTCCAACTCTAAGGTTCTATGAAAGAAAGCTGTCAGACAAATATTTGACTTTCAGGACCAGGCATTGGGTTCCCCCACCCCACCCCATGCAAATAAGAGACCAGGGAGGCTGGTTTCCGGGTTGAAACACACCACAACTTTACAGGTGAAAGAGGTTTGGCTTGGGCATGGGGCAATCAAAATACTTCCAGCCCAAATACTGGAAGTGACGTGTGGCCAATCCAGACGGGGGTTCCTAAGATTTACATCAAATAGGGTGACCCCTTCAGGGACCACCGTCTGGGAGAGTGCCTTCGGCCCTGGCCCCCACCTGGGCATGCAGACATGGCCATTCCCCCCAGATCCCTTTAACGGGATACCCCAGTGTTTGGAGGGGCAGATGGAGACTACAACCTCCCCTCCATCCAAAACAAAGAATTGACCCAATGCCCAACCAGTTGTGACGATTGCTATGAGGTAGGCAAAACTGCTGGGTCAGTGACAGTTAGCCCGGTGCGCTTATTCCTACCCGGCCCTCTTAAAGAACAGCAACCACCATAGCCACAGCAAAGTTATTGACTATAAGCTTAAACTGAGGGTGGGTGGGCAGGGGGGGAAACCCGGTAAAGGAACAAACAGGTAGTGCCCCAGGTGTGAGTTGCTTAAATGGGCAAGGGGTAGATCCGAGGGAAGCCTACCTGCTCTGTTGGCTCCACTCCCTGGCACAGCCCAAGTCCCCAGCCTGCATCCCCATTAGCCAAAGCTGGGTGCAAGCCAGGATCCAGTTAATATTATTGTTCATATTATCATGCCATTAACAAAAATGATACTTTACTGAATAACAAACTTGCAATGAGGGCAAATAAATTTGGAAAAATACCTATTTGGGACATATAATTTGCTCTAATATCAAACAATAATGCCTATCCACTAGGCAATGGAAGGAGCGAGATAAAAAGTATTTTGAGGAATAATTATGACCAGTAGGAAAGCACTTATTCCGAATTATTTTTTATTTATAAAAAGTATTTCTATAGTGCCATGTCATAAAATATCAGGGCAGTGATCCTGATTAATTGCCTGTCCAACAACTTAAACAATTTACAATAAACCATTCGTTTATATTTACTTTCTACATCATGACTAGACTGGCTATCCTAGAGCAGCACCCATTTCCTCTTTAACACATAAGCTTTCCAGTCTCGCTTTCACCTTTTCAAATAATATTGTACAAGGGTCATTGAACCAAGTGAGGTCTAGACCAGAGTTTTCAGCAGTCAACGAACAAGAGCACACCCTTTTCCCTACAGTACATGGCATGTTGGAACCTAGACTGCTATCACCTGAACTGCTGAATTGCAGAAACTGCCCTGACTCATCAGCAAAGCGTTCCTTCCTTCACGTATAGTGAGTGACCTCTGCACCAAGGTGTCTTTTGAACCAATCAAAAGCATTCATTCATTATTTTAAAGGAAGAAGAGATTTTGGGCCTCAAGGAACACTCTATAAACTCTTAATGCTATCATGTGCAATAGGAAACAGCAGTTTATGCATGCAATAAAACCTACCATATGGGGCACATATACATATATAGGGGGAGGGCATTATTATTTTATTTTTGTTTTTATTATGCTCTTTATCGTGTGATTATTATGTTTATATTATTATGTATTTTTATTTTGTATTTTTATGCTGTGAACTTCACTGAGCTCTACAGATGAGGGGAAGTATACAGATTTAATAAATAAATTAAATGAATGAATATTCACAGTAAAGCCAGTAGTAGTTCAACAGTGTTAAAACTGCCACTGCAGTGAGTATACGTCATATGTTAACCTTCAACATGGATGCTTTCTATCTGCAGAAATAACAAGAGAGGTTTCTAAACAGTTTTGATCAACAAACATTTAAATCTCTTCTTTGTTAGGTCTATCGGCTTGGTGGCATTTCCAAGCTTATTGAGCTTCTCCGCAGCCCAGATGAGAATGTGCAACAGGCTGCAGCTGGGGCCCTCCGAAACTTAGTTTTCAGAAATCCAACCAACAAGCTAGAAACCCGCCGTCAGAATGGAATCCGAGAATGTGTGAGCCTCCTGAGAAGGACTGGGAGCACAGAGATACAGAAGCAGCTGACAGGTACCCCCACCCTTTTATAACAATGTTGGAGCAACTGGAACAGTAAATCACTAATACGAATTAGTGCATAAATATTGGGTTGTGTCCAACAAAGGTGTCCCATTAGCGCAAGAATTTATACCTGCACAATGGAACTTCCTCCCTTTCTTCACTCTGTGTGCTCCCTGTGCTCCCCACCAAACCCTGAACAGATTGGGGAGAGAAGAGGAAGTCTTGCTGTGCAGGTGGAAGCCCTCAATATAGGTAACCTAGAATTGACTAAACTTCAATATATTTGTATACAATGTTACCTCTGTTTACAAACTTAATCCAGAAGTCTGTTCTTAAACCGAAATCGTTCTTAAACCGAGGCACGCTTTCCCTAACGAGGCCTCCCGCTGCCGGTGCCCTTCCACTGTTTGGATTCTATTCTTAGACCGAGGTAAAGGTCGCAAACTGGAACACTACTTCCGGTTTTGCGGAGTTCGTAGACTGAATAATTCATAAACAGGACTGTTCGTAAACTGAGGTACCACTGTATTGGAAAACCTCAGTATTGGTGCTTTCTCATTTAATGCAGCAAGTGGAAGAGAAATTGGAATTTAATAAAGAAACACTACCAGTTTGTTAAAAGGAAAGGCAATCTTCTAGACTGATATTTTGGTTCCCTGGTTTTTTTCTTCCCTATCCCAGTAACACACCAGAACGAAAATAAAGCTAAGTGGGATCAGAGATTTCAGGCCCAGGAGACATAGATTCCCAGTATCATTCATAAGCAGGCAGTGAGGCAGGTAGAATTTATTTTAACATGACTGTAGCCTGAATGCCTTCCATGAACATTTGGAGACTCACTTTCAGAATACCTATTAGTTTTACAGTTTCCTCTTGAATCCCTATTTAGGGAAGTTTTTAATGTCTGAAGTTTTATTCTGTTTTTAATGTTCTGCTGTGAGCCGCCCAGAGTGGCTGGGGAATCCCAGCCAGATAGGCAGATATAAATAATAAAATTATTATTATTATGAATCTAAATGAGAATGACAGGAAGCTATAGCAATGTGTCTCATGTATTTGCTTTCCAGGATTGCTCTGGAACTTATCGTCCACAGATGAACTGAAAGAAGATTTAATTCATGAAGCTCTTCCTGTTCTGACTGATCGTGTTATTATTCCTTTTTCTGGCTGGTCTGATGGTGTTAGTACTAGATCAAGAGAAATTATTGACCCAGAGGTATTCTTCAATGCCACTGGGTGTCTGAGGTAGGTCAACAGACATATTAATATTTTGATCATATTGAAAAAACTGAGGTGCATTCTGCTTGTCTGGCAAATATTATCAAAAAGGCCCTTTTGCATTTATGTTATGTATGTAATTTAGAATGTTGATATACTGTCTTTTATCAATGATTTCAAGTCAGTATACAAAAATTAAAGCAACAAAACAAATAATGCATGAAAGTGCAATTAAGAGTCCAATTTTAAGAAACAAAGAATAGCCATATTGGTCAACAGTAAACTCTCAGAAATTGTCTATAATTGGGACAACCCCAAAAGTCACTAGAATGTTGCAAGCATTTCACATTCCAGTAGTGGGATTTGAAGTTTAAAAATTTAAAATAAAAGAAATTTTTAAAAGCTTGGGTGAATTGAAAGCTTTTTGCTTGTCACTTAAAATTCAATATATACCAGGCATACCATGCTGGGTAGAGCAATCCATTGTAGAGCTCCATGTCTGAAAAAGACTTGGAATTGTAAGCCAAAATTCCAATGAAAGTGGTTATTTTTAGAAGGGCATTGATTCACTGCTTTTGGTTGCCTATTCTAGTAACAAACCAGAATGAAAATAGAGCTATATAGGGACTGGACTCAGAGATTTCAGGCCCAGTAGATGCAGATTCCCAGTATCATTGATAAGCATGTGAAGTGTGGTAGTTTGAGCACAAAGCTATTTCAGGTTGTAAAGGTTAAAAGGTTAAGTGCCAGCCTTTAAATTGACAGACAGTGAAGTTCCTTTAAGTTTGCATCAAGCACTGTCCGATTCTGCACAAAATGAAGCTTCTCAACCATTCTCATTGCAGTCATCTACATGTATTTTTGTTGTATGCATAAAGACTGGAGGCGCAGGTGCCAGGTGTGTGCTGGCACTCTGACCAAACGTTCTTCACCTGCATGTTAAAAAACACACAAACCTTCTGCTTGCTCCTCATTGAATTTTAATGACTGCCTCTGGCAATGACTTTCCTTTGAATTGCCCTCCATATTGGTTTTCTTCATTAGATTCCCTAGTCCTCTACAACCACCCCCTTTTAAACTCTAGGAAGCCTCTTAGTTGGCATGCAATAGTTTTATTCATGCTTAGGAAAAGCTATCAAACTCCTTGGCATGAACGTATTAGTCCTGACTTGCAGTTTCTCTTACTGATCTCCAGCAATGCTCGGCATATGAGAATCACTGAATGAGCCAATGGAACAGCTACACAATTAGAAGTTCACCCTTAGGAGATTGAGCAGCAGCAGTTCACGCCTCAAGCACACACATGAACTAAAAGTACCATTGTTTCCTGAAATGAAAAAGATGAACTGCATCAGCGACTGCAGCTTTCTTGGTCCAGGGGTCTAACACGCTGATATAAGCAGCTTGTAAACTCACTGTACAAGCATTCAAAGCTCCATATCTTCAAACCTTTGGAGTCTGAAGGGGAAACAGTAAAATCCATAGTGATCTTAAAACTAGTTAGGGCTTGTTTGTGTATCAGAAATGGTCTCTGTTAAAAAAAATATCTCAGCATCTTGATGCAGTATTGTGAAGTAAGCCTCATGTGAGAAAAACCAGTGTCTTGAAGACGTTAGCTATAACCATCCAAACAGCACTATTTCCTTTGATCAAACAAAATATTTGCATTTGCCCTCAAACATTTTGAAATATTGTTTCGTCTTAATAGTTGTGTTATGAAACTTGGCAGGCATCAGACTTAATGGTAGTGTAGCTGAGCAAAAGGAAATGAGTTTGAGCTATTGAAAGGGGAAAGTTCTCAGACTCCCTTGCAACCCCTGGAAAACTGACCAGAATTGTTAAATTAAGTACAGTGGTACCTTGGTTCTCAAACTTAATCCATTCCAGAAGTCCGTTCCAAAACCAAAGCATTCCAAAACCAAGGCGTGCTTTCCCATAGAAAGTAATGCAAAATGGATTAATCCGTTCCAGACTTTTAAAAACAACCCCTAAAACAGCAATTATAACATGAATTTTACTATATAATGAGACCACTGATCCATAAAATGAAAGCAATAATCAATGTACTGTACTATAAAATAAATAAGACAGTATTGTAGATGATAAAAATTAAAATTATTATTTTTTCTTACCTGCACTAATGATAGTCATTGTTTGGATGGGGGGCTTTTATCTATTTCCTTAGTCACACAATCAATCAATCAATCAATCAATCAGTAGTTGAACTGGGTTCCACACAGTCGCAAAAACAAATTAACGGAAAAAGCCTCAAAAACAAAAACACAAAATAAATAGCAAAAACAAAAGTGCCAAACTTAATCCATTCCAGAATCTGTTTGACTTTCAAAATGTTTGAAAACCAAGGTGCAGGTGCCCCGGAAACAATAGCCAACAGATGTTCGGCTTCCAAAAAATGTCTGAAAACCGGAACACTTACTTCTCGGTTTTTGGCGTTTGAGAACCAAGGTGTTTGAGTACCAAGGCGTTTGAGAACCAAGGTACCACTGTACTTGGATTAATGAACTTTCAGATATTATATTCACCCCCTTAAAAACATTATTTTTGAATAGTTATTTAAATGATTAGAATCAGCTAATATTAAATCACCCTGTTTCTCTCAGCATATGCAACTTTTGGGACCAAGCTAGACCCAATGCTAAATGCATTATTAGAAACCCTGGCTGTGTACACTCTCCCTTTTACTTTGCACCCAGTGTGCTCCCACCACTGGTTTTGGAAGCAGCATACATTCCACATTAGCCATAATCCATATCTATCCTGTATCTATCCTGCCATTCTTTATGAAATACAGCATTTTGATGTGTCGTCCCCCCCCAATCATATTTAATCCAAATTGAGCAAAAGAAAGACTGAGATGTGTTTTAAGCCAGTAATATGTACACAGCCGATATTGGGCTTAAAAAGAAAAAGAAAAATTAATAGTAGATATTGCAGATGATTTTCATTGAGGACTACTGCATGTGGGGAGGGGAGGTTTAACCATTTATTCCCCAGCTGTGATCCCAGCTATTAGCTTTAGAAAGAAAGCTGCCATGAAGCTAATAGTTCTGCTTAGGAGCAGATCTATTTTGTGGAATAGGTCTGCGATATATTCCACATGTTCTCTGTATAGGGGAATTTCACCCTCATTGAATCAAAGAGAACTAGAGAGAGACTGGTGAGCGCAGAACAAGAGTAACTGAGGTGCTTGACTGATCTGATTACTTCTCCCTTTGATTTATAAAATGTGTCTTCCCTGTAGGAACCTGAGTTCTGCAGATGTTGGACGTCAAACCATGAGGAACCACCCTGGACTGATTGACTCTGTAATGGCTTATTCTCAGAACTGTGTGGCTGCCAACCGGCCAGATGACAAGGTACAAGTCAGACGTAGAGTAATGTTTGTTCATCAGCTGATATAACTCTTGTTAACATTGCCAGAATTATTTTTACAGCAATGTCTTTTTTTAAAGAATCCTGCCCTGTGTAAAGTATTTATGCACTGACAACTGAGAGAAGTGACTGGTTATTTCATTTTCTTTGTTTTAGTCTGTGGAGAACTGCATCTGTATCCTGCACAATCTGTCCTACCGCCTTGACGCTGAGGTGCCTAATAAATACACGCAGCTCAACCACATGGCCAGGAACAGTTACACAGACAAAACCCTGACTGGCTGCTTCAACAACAGAGGTGGAAAACTGGAGGTGAGATTTGGTGCATAGAGCTACATCATTGCCTTGTGTTAAAGGCAACATTGGATGATGATGATTTCAATTTCTTGCTCGCCTTTCACCATAAAGTCCCAGGGTGGAGTTTAGCAATTCAAAAATGCAATATTCAAAAACAGTTTAATATTAGTTTTGTGTAATAAATAAGTAAACTGGGGGTTCTTTTGCAAAACATGGGTTAAAAAGGGGGTTCTTTTATAAAACTTCAGCTTCTTAGATATTTTAAATATTCTTATTTACCCTTAGTATGATGACTATGACCTACCTCTTCCTGAAGAGGACTATAAACCCAGAGGGTCCAGCTGGCTGTACCATTCAGATGCCATCCGCACATATCTGTCTCTGATGGACCAGAGCAAGAAAGATGCTACCCTGGAGGCTTGTGCTGGAGCCCTGCAAAATCTGACTGCAAGCAGAGGACTGGTAAATGCCTTATTTTGCCTTCCACATCTGGTTAGACATCTGGAAAAGCACTTCGTTAACTGATGATAGTAGACACTCTGTGTGTGATGTATGCTGGCTACCACCCCAAAACTCTAGAAATAAGAAATGCCTAATTATTTATGTTTTCTAGATGTCAAATGCAATGAGCCAATTGATTGGTCTAAAGGAGAAAGGTTTGCCCCGTATAGCACGCCTTCTGCAGTCCAATAATGCTGAAGTAGTTCGCTCTGGAACATCCTTGCTGAGCAATATGTCTCGACACCCTATTCTACACAAAACAATGGGTAGGCACCATTTTGTATTTCACCTATTTTCCTTTCTTCACATTCACATGCTTTTCTTCATACATGCCATTTCTTTTCCAAAGTCCCACTGCTAAATGATCAGAGTATTTAAATCTCTTCTATCACAATAAAGTGTTCATCGGTGAGAAGATGGTTCAATATTTTGTTCTCATCCAGTTTTGTGCTTTCATGTTTGTTCAAGAGCAGCAGGTCTATCTAATGATCTAAAAAGCAACTAAGAATAAGCAAAGAATTATTTACCCTCCGGATGATGCTATCTCTCTCATGTAAAATACTGTTGGCTGGGGTTTGTGGGGGGCAGGTGTGTTAGGTTAGGCTTGGTACCCACAGTCACAGCTACATGAACTTCATCACTACCTGAAGCTGATTTGCTGTGGCTCTTCCCACCTGATAATTTTGCTTTTTAGCAAAAGTGGGATCTGTTGCTACAACTCCCAAGGATGACTAATATTCCCCTTATGCCCGATTGTAGACCTTATTGAGTAATGCTTATTTAGTTTCAGTAACCCTTTTGCGTTTAAGACAACTCAATAGCTTTTTTGAGTTGTATTTAATGGTGATCTGTTTCTGCCCTTCAGCTAATCAGGTGCTCCCAGATGTGACTCGTCTCCTGGCCCTCCAGGCTCCAGGTTCCAGCAACTATGGGGACATTATGACATCTGCTTGCTACACACTGAGGAACCTAATCATGTCCAACCCACAAATGGCTAAGCCCTACCTGACAGGCAGCTTGATAAATAATGTTGTAGGCCTATGCCGTAATGGGTGAGTAATGGTGACGAAAAGTGGGCATATGAGAGATTTGAACCATGATTTGAATATATCGCTTTCTTTGCATATCATATATATGTGCAGCTTAGAACTTTTCCATTTCTAATTTATTTATTGCAGAACACTGACACCTTACCATAAGCGTTTTTAAAAGCTGTGGTTAGTGTGAGTCTCAGATACCGAGTTTGTTTTCCTAAACCACTGATGAGAAACCTGTGGCCCTCTTGTTATTTGATCCCAGTTTCCACCAGGCCCAGCCAGCATGGCCAATAGTCAGAGATGATGGGCTTTGTAAAGCTCCTCAGCGCTGCCCTTAACTTTGAACCTGACATACCGGTACCCTGAGACTCATTAATACCATGGAATGGGGTTGGTGGTAGCTGCTGTCTACTGAATGGCATTTTTAACTTTGGCTATTGTAGCTTATTTTGTAAACTACATTCTGAAGATTTGCACATAACACTAAACCAAGATTTAACACTGCATGGATGAGCCAGAGGGAGGAGTACAGAAAGAAGAAATGCCATAGTACACCTGCAACAGCACATCAAACATGTCTTTCCCATATCGGTCTCTACAACCTCAGCAGATGCTGTAACTCTCCAGTGGTTTGAATTCATCCCCAAAGGCCCACTAAATCAAATAATAATAATAATAATAATAATAATAATAATAATAATAATAATAATAATAATAATAATATAAAATTATTATTTATACCCTACCCATCTAGGCGGCTTCCAACAAAATATTAAAATACAATAGTCCATCAAATATTAAAAGCTTCCATGAACAGGGCTGCCTTCAGATGCCTTCTAAAAGTGTGGTGGTTGTTTTTCTCTTTGACATCTGATGGAAGGGCATTCCACAGGGCGGGTGCCACTACTGAGAAGGCCCTCTGTCTGGTTCCCTGTAACTTGGCTTCTCGCAGTGAGGGAACCGCCAGAAGGCCCTTGGCGCTGGACCTCAGTGTCTGGGTGGAACAATAAGGGTGGAGACACTCCTTCAGGTATACTGGACTGAGGCTATATATATATATATATCCAATATATTTTATATACCTATATAAAATCTGTTTAAAACACAACAATAATTACGTAAAAACTAGTCAATTTCCAAAGGCCTGTTGGAACAAGAAAGTCTTTACCTGCCAGCAGAAGAACAGCAAGAAAGTTGTTGTCATCCATCTTTTTTCTGGAAAGCTCATTTGCCTTCTTTCTTTTCCGTAGATCTTATCCAAAAGCAGCTGAAGCTGCTCGGATGCTGTTGTCTGACCTATGGTCAAACAGGGAGCTCCAAACTGTACTAAAACAGGTAAGAGAATAATGTGGTCTTTTTCACTGTTTCTCATAAAACAGCATGGCACTTGGACAGCCCCACTCACATAATAAAAGATGTAGCTAGCCCTGTGGTGAATGTCTCCTAAGATCATAGAAACAGTGTTTTTTTAACAAAAAGTTGTGATGGTAAACTGTTTTGGAAAGCAGAGCTGTCATTTTGTTTCATTTTTTGTATATAGAATTGTTTTAGAGCCATCTCTTCTGGATGAAAAGGAATTACCTTTTCAGATCTTCAATATAAATAATATATACTGTGACATATCTTTTTTAAAAAAAAATGCAATGCATTTTCTAGTGCTTTGTTAGTTTTGCTCCTCTGGTCTGCTGATGGATGACAATTAAAAAGAAAAGAACAGAAAGATACACGTCGACTAATTGTGGACACAGAAGCAGAATATTCAGAAGCTTTGCAAAATGTTTTTGCATTTATATATGAGTTATTAAGTGAGGTTGCTAGAAGTCTTCAGTTGAAACCACTCTTGTGCCTTAGAGAGTTTTACATGTGCAACATATATAGTTTGTGAGTGCATCCAGACATTTGCCTGAATTTGACTTCTCTCATGCTTATATCAAAACATCTGACTCCTCATAACACAATGGTTCTTCATCTGATTTATCCTTATGTGATCTACAACCTTCCATTCTGCAGCAAGGATATGATAGAAATATGATGGGATCCTTAACAGGAAGCACTCTCAGGACCCTTTCTTCAAGGTTCTAAGAAGATACCTTTCCTGCATCTTTGGCTTACAGGTAAACAACTGAATCAGAATTTCAAAGCTGGGGGGAAAAAACCTTAGTCACATCTAGATTAGCCTCAATATGTGGGGCTGGTCAGTCATATAACTGCTGGGAGGTAGAGGGAGAGATGTGAGTTGATGGCCAGGTCGGCATGGTGCAAATAAACTGGTAGAAGCACTGAATTGCCTCTGCTGGTTTGTTTGCACCATGCCAACTTCTCCATTGCCCTCCCCCACAGCAGGTTGTTGTTGTTTAGTCATTTAGTTGTGTCCGACTCTTCATGACCCCATGGACCAGAGCACGCCAGGCACTCCTGTCTTCCACTGCCTCCCGCAGTTTGGTCAAACTCATGCTGCCCAACCAACTCGTCCTCCGTCGTCCCCTTCTCCTTGTGCCCTCCATCTTTCCCAACATCAGGGTCTTTTCCAGGGAGTCTTCTCTTCTCATGAGGTGGCCAAAGTATTGGAGCCTCAGCTTCAGGATCTGTCCTTCCAGTGAGCACTCAGGGCTGATTTCCTTAAGAATGGAGAGGTTTGATCTTCTTGCAGTCCATGGGACTCTCAAGAATCTCCTCCAGCACCATAATTCAAAAGCATCAATTCTTTGGCGATCAGCCTTCTTTATGGTCCAGCTCTCACTTCCATACATCACTACTGGGAAAACCATAGCTTTAATTAAGCAGCAGCAATACAACCAACTGGATGGCAGGGGAACACTCGCAGGCCACCACATCATCCACTGCTGGGTACAGGACTCAAGGGAAACCTCTTATCTCCCCCCCCCCAAAAAAAAGGTTGTACTTCCACAGGGTTGCTGTGGAAGAACTTCAGGGTTGCTGCCTGAAGAACTGGGACAAAGAGGGAGAAGTGAATGATTATTTAGGGAGCATATAGCACCCTCCCATTCTGAGCGCACTGTAATCTGTGTGCAGCTATGAACTCATAGCTCAACAGAGGAGCAACAGGAGGAAGACTCAGTTGAGTCGTGTCCTATCAGGGGTGCCAACTTGAATAAAATATTGTGGGGGCCCAGAGATAAGCCCTGCCCTGCAAAATCGATCACAAGACACAGTGCACACACACCATTTGAATGGGAATGCCCATCAACTTTGTGGTGGCACAGCCCCTTCAAATGCTTTATGGGGGCTGAAGCCCTTAGGATTTGACTCCTATGTGTGTTATGTATCTCCTTCCACAGGTACAACTGTGCCTTAAAGCCGCACAGGGGCATTTCTCAATATGTACATAGGGGACACTTGGAAATGACTAATTCTGCAGTCTTTTTCTTTTTCTTTCAGAGTTTGTGACTCTTTTCTGCCTAGAGGCCTCTGCCGTCAAGAAATTGTTTGGACATTAACATACACAGAGAGAGAATGTTGCCAGATCTCAAGTCACTTGTAAAACTAGGTACAAAAGTTGTATTGCCTGGCATATCTTAAAAGGTTCTAATGGCTGTTTTAAATATTTCTTTCTTTTTTTTTCTGGGGATAGGCTGGGAGGCTGGAGGTTAATGGTACTTGATATCAATTGTTAGTATTTTTAAAAAACAAACAAACGGGGGCTTACAATTTCGAGAGGTAGAATAAATAAGTTAGACACCTACCTCCCAACTGATGCTGTGTTAGGAAACTTTTAAGGAGGTAGCACCTATGTTTGTATATATTTAGTGGGCGTACGTATATAGAGCGGGAGAAGTGGAATTCCAGTGTCACCAAAGGCATTTGGGTGCCATTCAGTTGTCTTACAGTGCAATTCATGTTTGTTTATTTGGAAAACTGAGTTCTCTGGGGATTACTCCCACGAAAATGTGCACAGGATTGCACAACCTAAAGGGTTGGGAGTCAGCCCCATTGAACATAGTATGGCTTCCTTCTTAATAACCATGCACAGGATAGTGCTTTAAGTCCTTTTTATTCCTCATTTTCAACAAATTGTGTAAAATTACTAATACCTTATGTGTTTATTTCTTTGTCAGTGGTCATTCTACATAGATAATTAGTATAGAGCTCCTGTTTTAGATTGCTGAAATTATTTCTCCCTAAACTTTACTGACATCACAGAGTTTATTCTGCATTCATCTTTTTTTGGGGGGTGGGGTGAGGGTGTGGGCGCCAGTTCTGCTTTCGTATTCCATTTTATGGCTAAGCATTTTTCTCCCTATAGGTCACTTAGTTTCCAAATCCCAAGAAGCAAATTCATGTCAGATAAATTTCTCCTGAATTGATTCTTGATAGTTTTTGAAAACTTTATTTTTATACTATATATAAGTAATGGATTGTGTGGAAGACCCCCAAGGTCTTACTAAGGATATAATCTACCACAAGCTTCTATGTGGCTTTTCAAAAATACTTGCTTTACCAAAGTCGGATTCTTGCTATTTCATAAATTTGTCAGTGGAACAAGTCTGCCAATATATACTCAGAAAAAAGAAAAATAGACGTGATCTACTCTTTGAGAATTCCTGTCATGTTCACTCAGTTGCACAAACAATTTCCTCTCACCCAGTGGAACTTTCCTCTCCTCTCCTCTCCTCTCCTCTCCTCTCCTCTCCTCTCCTCTCCTCTCCTCTCCTCTACCATGCGGGCCCCCAAGCCCCCTTCACAGAGTCTTCCAAGCCTCTGAAGTAGATTTTGAAGATGTGGGGGGAGGTCATAGAATTGGATTGGGGGTGAAGAGAAAAGGAAAGAGAAACGCTCCATTGTGAGAACAGAAGTCTTCTGACTTCACTTTGAATGTACCCAGAGCCTTCTCCCAAGGCTCATGAGTAGGAACCAAAATGAAATTACAGTGTTTAACAAGTAGCTATGAAATCGAACTGTTTCTTGTCAGTTACAGAAAGGTAGCCGTGTTGGTCTGCCATAGTCAAAACAAAAAAAAAATTTTTTTTCTTTCCAGTAGCACCTTAAAGACCAACTAAGTTAGTTCTTGGTATGAGCTTTCGTGTGCATGCACACTGTGTATCTGACGAAGTGTGCATGCACACGAAAGCTCATACCAAGAACTAACTTAGTTGGTCTTTAAGGTGCTACTGGAAAGAAAAATTTTTTTTTTTTTTTGTTTCTTGTCAGACCATTTTAGAAGCATGGGAGGAAAGGGGTGGTGGTTTTCATTATTTTTTAAAGAAGAAATATGTTCAAGCAGTTTCTGCTGGATCTAAATGCTTTTCAACTACCATTTCAGTCTTCACACCTCAGAGGCATCCTGTCATAGGTTTTTGTACGTTTTTCAGTGGTGTGTTGTAATACTCCTGGGGTGGTTATGGCATTTTGTAGAGGAGCTTTAGCTTGGGCAAATGGTGCGTCGTTATTCAGTGATAAAAGTACATTTATGAAAGCAAGTTGCTGTGTCATTCCAAATAAATGACAAAGATAAGTTAATTCAAAGAAGTTGAGGGCGGGAAAGTTTCCTGTCCCCTCCTTCTCCCTGCAGATATTTGCAGTCTCCAGGTGGGGAACTCTCCAGAGGATGGGGGACTCTCCTGCACATTGTAGAATGACGTGCAGGGGGAAAGGAGCCATCAGGCAGCTGAGAGAGCACAGACCTAGGGAAGAAGTGAAGTCTTGGAAAGGAAGACTGGGACAAGGAGTGGTACAGAATAATGGAGAGGAGTTGAGAGGAGTGGAGCTGAGAGGAGAGGGAGGAATCCAAGAGGAGAAAGAAACTAGGAAAGAGAATGGGCAGACAGAAAGGCTGCACATGTCCAGGAACTGTAGAAATGAGCAGTATTGCAATTTACCTTTGAATGAACCAATCAAATGTATCGGTAGTAAGTTTCTGGATTACATGTATGTTATCTCATCTTCATCAGTTTGATTGGTTCCAAGTTGTCAGAGGACCCTCAGCAAAATCAACTCCCTCCTAACTTACAGGGACATGATGCTGATGATGGTTAATTTCCCACAATGCCTATGTTGAATCACTCCAGGGTATTGTGGGAAATGTAAAGGTGGTGCCCAGTGTTGATTTAGAGTCCTGGCTGCTGGGGGGGGGGGTAGATGAGGGGGCAGGCACAGTTCACGTGTCATTAGTAGGCCCTACCAGAGTCAGGGCCCAAGAGTTGCTGTGTGGTGATGCCAGACCTGGTCATGAACTACATTTTTAACATTTGATATTTCATAACGAAAAGCTACCAATAGTCTTAATAGTGTTCATATATGTAAGCATAAAGTGTGTGTCTACACATACACCAGATTTGTTAGCAGAATGGTTAGCAGAAAGATTATCATTGAGTTAATAGAAGGCTTTGGCACAACTAGTCAGTTATCAGATAATCAAGAACTACCTGTCATCTGCACTTGCCCTCCATAAACCAGTTTTGTCAATGTTTGGCATGTAGTAAGAGAATCCTTACCACTGGTATCGTTATGCTGTTTAGCAAGGCAAATTGATCTTGGAGATCTACGTGAGCAGTAATGTCAAATGCTCTACAATGGCTCATGATCCCTGATCAGCCCTCTTCTCCTAACTTATTATCCAGAGAGAAATGGCTCCAGTGTATATATCATTTGCTAGCATGGAATGGATGGATAGAATATTATTTGCGAGGATGGGCTGAACATTTCTTTTGGCCCTGCCACATGAGAAGC
The DNA here is from genome assembly GCF_964270895.1 of Podarcis filfolensis. Classification (NCBI taxonomy): domain Eukaryota; kingdom Metazoa; phylum Chordata; class Lepidosauria; order Squamata; family Lacertidae; genus Podarcis; species Podarcis filfolensis. The sequence goes on from NC_139609.1 coordinate 66,655,947, forward strand.
AAGATGCAACAGGCTGATGTTTGCATAGGACATGAGTCATGTAAATAAATGCTAGAGCCTGTTATGACCTCAAGATAGCAAAAAGTGCTTTCCTTATTGGGGCTTGCTTTGTTTTATGCATTCTAAAATGCTAGTCAAAGGATGTCTTGGATGTCCAATTCATCATTTCAGAAGGCTCATGGGCACAACTAGAAGAAATGAACTTTTTCAAGCTTACTCCTCTGTTGTCTTAATTTACTACCTTTTATTACCACCCATATCACTAACCCAGCTATACAAAGTATTCTGTAATATATATGTACAAGAATCCCATGTCAACTTTGTTTTTTTCCTGTACTGTATGTGTATTTGCTTCATTGGAACATCTGAAATCAATAAAGAGTTGGGAGATCTTTTAACTTTTCACCTTGGCTTTTGTGCTTACTTTGCTTCTGTCAGCCACCAAATATATTGATAAATAAAGCAACTTACTTGAATAATTCAGTTTTCTTCATTCTACAGTTAGTGGAACACTGTCCTTTCTTCTAAAGATCTCAAAACATATTTCCTATTATGTGCCATCAGCTTTGTGTAGCTTTAATGAAAGACAGAAGCAGGAGAACTATGGTAGTAGGTGAGGACATGCCTCAGTCTCACTATAGATCACAGCACTGCACTTCTAGGAGCTGCTATCTATCCTGCTTCTCCATCAGGGCATAAATGCATTCTCACAAGCCAGTGGTGTGTTTCAGCAACTGAACTCCTTAAGAAGGATGGTTATTCTTGGACTCCCAGCCTTGTGGATCAGCTTAAAAAAAAGACTGTTTTCTTAAGGATAGTGCATATTCTTAGAGTTGGACTAATTCAAAAACATGGAAGAACATGGACATGTAAAAAGGTAAAAGAGTATTGGAAAATGATTTATAATGAACTGGGGGAAATGTTTAAAATTACTTTCCCCCTGCCCAAACCACAGTCCTTTCTCCTGGGGGATAACCCAGACTGAAATCCCCAAGTGTCAAAAAAGGTTTTTTATGTATACAGCAAGTGCAGCCTGTGTTTTGTTAGTTCCAAAATGGAAAGTGAGCGAGGTCTCAACTAAAGAAGATTGGCAACTTAAGTTGACAGAATATGCACAACTTGCACATTTAACATATAGAATAAGAAGAACATACTTTTAAGGAAGAGAAGATTGGAAAAAGTTTATTGAATATATGGAAAATAACTGTGTACAGCTGAAAACGCTGGCGGCATTAAGATAAATTCAACAGAGTAAGTAATTTTTGATGGAGAACCCATTGGAATAGTTATTGTAAAATATGCAGGGAGGTAAGATATGCAAAGGGACGCGGGTGGCGCTGTGGGTTAAACCTCAGCGCCTAGGACTTGCCAATCGCATGGTCGGCGGTTCGAATCCCCGCAGCGGGGTGCGCTCCCGTTGCTCGGTCCCAGCGCCTGCCAACCTAGCAGTTCGAAAGCACCCCCGGGTGCAAGTAGATAAATAGGGACCGCTTACTAGCGGGAAGGTAAACGGCGTTTCCGTGTGCGGCTCTGGCTCGCCAGATGCAGCTTGTCACGCTGGCCACGTGACCCGGAAGTGTCTGCGGACAGCGCTGGCTCCCGGCCTCTAGAGTGAGATGAGCGCACAACCCTAGAGTCTGTCAAGACTGGCCCGTACGGGCAGGGGTACCTTTACCTTTACCTAAGATATGCAAAATGAACCATGGAAAGAGAAGAAGGGAAGTCATTGGATATTTTAAAGTATGTAAAATGTTTATTTGAAATTATATAACAGAAAACTTAATAAAAAGTACATATAAAAACAAAAACTAAAACACGGAGGAATAGTTCTACACTCTCTTGGAGCAGCGAAGAGAAATCTAAATGATGAGCTGGAGGAGGGAGTCTGGAAGTATCTTGCACCTCACCTAGCAATTTCTTTTTGTCTGGTCAAGATGCTTGTCTTAGGGTTGCCCAATTGCTATCTAGAGAATGAGGATTTTCCATTTCAGTGCACCAGTTAAGTGAGAAAGGAGATAGCTCTTGCCCATCCCTCTGCTTGTCATGGTCTCCACCCTCCTCCTCTGCCTGCAGTAAAGCAAACCCTCTCTGCAGGCAGAAGGGTGGCCAGACAAATGGGCGGGAGCAGCCACAGTGATCTCATCTCACTCTGGATTGTGCACGTTTAAAGCAAAACACTTGCTCTTCAAGTTGCAATGTTGCACTTTGGGCCTGACTTTCATTTGGAGAACCCAAGGCCTGCGATATGGTATACCTGGTGATGACGGGAGGCTGTTGGTTTCTTCCCAGGGCTGCCATTTAAATACAGCTTTACCAACATTGACTGGTGCTACCAGTAGCATCAGTTGAAGATCTGCAGTAGCTATTCAGAGAAAAAAGCTCCATATAGACACTTGCAAATGTTAACCACACTCCTTCATCTGAGCAGGGAGTGGTGGAAGGAATTAGATACCCATGATAAGAAACTGCAGCATTGGCATCTTTTGAGAAGGTGGTTTTATTTTTCCCTTACCAAACTGGCTTGCAGACAGTAGCAGCTTGTGGAGACATGACCAGATGAAACAACTGCATATGAAAACATAAATTAATGTAAGAAATGAATAGTCCTCTGCTCCTATTGGCTGCCCTGCTTTCCCGATTGCATCTGGTTTCACTCCAAGGATAGGAGGGGATAATAGGCCTGACGCTACACCAAAGCTTGGAACCTGCAGCTGCATGCCTCTTGCGGTGAAGCAGATGCCATGAGGATCTCACAATTTCAAAGGGAGATGCAAGTGTGTTGACACAGCAGAGTGTTAGAAATCCCACTCCCCTTAAAAAAGAAACAATGTAGTTGCCACAGAAGCACTAGAGCCCAAGAGAAATTGGCTGGAATTTCAGACCAACCATAGGTCCTATACCTATGTAATGCAAAATTAAGTAATACAAAATGATCAGGTACGCTTGCATCGTTTTCTAAGCTAGGCCCTTCTTGTGTCTTCTCTGTAAATTATACATCATCCCCAGGCTAAAACCATCTAATTGTCTTTCTTTCTTTCCCTCTTTCTTTCTTTCTTTCTTTCTTTGCAAAGGCATATGTTAGGTATTTTGTTTCATTTCTAAGTTGTTTCATTTTATACTTATATGCCGTTACAGAATTCCTTTTAACACCACCAAATTGCACTGGTTAATCCTTTGCCATATGATACTAAATGAAGCTTTGTGATTAAAAGTTTAGATCTAGAGTTTTTGAAGCATGCAGGTGCCTGGATTATATCGTTGGAGGTTATTTTTGCTTAATATCTAGTTCACAGTCATATCAGATCTTCTCTTCCATGACAGTTTGAGTCTGACGCTTAATAATCAGATATCATTGCTTTGTTGGTGAGCTTTAGCACTGAAGCATGAAACTTTTAAATCCTTTCTAAGTGTCTGTATACAGCAAGTATGCTAGCCCTGACTGATATGGAGAAACATAGTTCATATTCACTTCTTGAACTAAATATTCAACATAGGTCTCACTTTGTGTCAATGAATGTATCCATTTCATATTTTAAAAATGTGGCTTGTATTATTGTGAATGTATTAGGAATTTGCAGAACAGATACCCTATAAAGATTTAGGCTACATTCCCATTACAGCTTTCTCTACATCCACTGCACTCCCACTGCTAGTTTCTGAAGCTGCATTCACATGGCATTAGCCAGAATGATCCTGGTAGCTCATTGACAAAGACTGCAGTTTGATGTATTTCCCCCCTCAAACTCGCTTCAGTCCAACTAGAAAACTGGATGCAGAGAAAGTGATAACATGAATATACCCTAACAGCCATCACCCACCCACAGGTGAACTTACACGGACAAATGACAGCTTAATGAATAAGAGTTTGGGGGGGGGATTGCAGCAGGGGGACCAAAAACATCATGCCCAATGGGTGACATCATAATCAACACCCTCTCTAATGTGGGCAGTGCTGCAAATACATCTTGAAATGCAATTGGGGGGTGGGGGTGGGGAATGGCCTTGCTGTGTTCCAAGCTGCTAATAAGTACATACCCCTAGTGGCTTTTCTGCGAGCCACAACATGAATGGAGATTTCTCGACACTAGATCACTGCTCAAAGGTGACATGGCAGGATCTGTCATGTAGCATATCAAAGAAGCTGACACATCACATCAGTTGGCTGAGGGGAGTGGTTAAACAAGATTCCTTAATTGAAATCTGCTATCTGGGACAGAGAAAGCCGTGCAGGCCCACCAGATGAACACGAGATATGACAGAAGAACATGTTTGAGGGACACCATCTGGTACTTTACAGGAAGTCATGGAGTGTGGAGATGGCTCCCAGACTGTGCACTGAAAGGTATTGATAATAAAATAAAATGGAAGTTTCCATGTACATATGTGATATTTCAGTCTGCTGTTGTAATATGAACAGTTTAATAAAGATCATGTATTTTTTTTAAAAAAAGAATAAATTACTGTAATAGACCCTCTGAACCTTGAAATCCATTTATTCTAATCACTGTCCCAAAGAAATTTAACATGGGGGCTAAATACTAAATCTGCAATTTCCCATAGAAATAAATACTGGCTGCTTTTCTGTGTGCTGTGTTGATGTTATCTGGCATATCTATTAGACAAGGGCTGTCAAAAACAGCAATAAAGATGCCTAATCTTTTAATGTTTGCTTATGCCATTGGCTGCAGCAGAATGCACGTCACTGTGCCTCATTTTCCCTTTGTAAGCACAGGCAGGTACAAAGGTCTGCTGTTGTATGAAATTAAGTCACTTCATCGTTTGAAATAAAGTCAAGATAGCCAAAGGCAAACCTTTTATAGCTCGCAGCAGATTCTCAGGAAAGTTTAAGCAGAGTGACATTTTTATACTTTGGAATGAAGTAATTGCCCACATAAATCATGGCCACAAAACTTCAAAAAGCTACTGTAAAACTGGAATAGTAGTACCCAAGTAGAAAAGAATATGCCAACCAGCTAGAAATCAGCACAGTTGTCCCTAGCGCTTTCCTAAGAGGAGCTATCTATGGAGAATTCCATCTAATTCCCTGTCATTCTTAGGCCACATTACACCATATATTTAAAGCACCATGATACCACTTTAAATGGTCATGGCTTCCCCCAAAGAATTCTGGGAGCTGTAGTTTGTTATGTGGCTTAACAGTCAATCTCTCTTCACAGGGAGCTCTGAGATTGTAGTTCTGTGTGTGCAGTAAGGGTCTCCTAACAACTCTCAGCACCCTTAACAAGGTACAGCTCCCAGAATACTTTGGGGGAAGCCATAACTGTTTAAAGTTGTCTCACAGTGCTTCAAATGTATGGTGTGAATATAGCCTTAATCCTGTTGATGCTTTTATCCAGGAATAATAAGGAGCTGGAAGATGACCCCTTGAGCTTTGTTTCACACCACAGTTGCAGCTGAGGCCCTTTTATGGAGTAAAGACTTGCAGCCAGGTTGAAGCATTACACAACATCAAAGAGGCCAGAGATATGGAACATTTTACCATATTAAAAGTAAAGCCTAGAGGGCAGCGATGCAAATAAGGCTACCCTGGGATTTTGGTAAGATGCTGACATCTAGATTACAACTGCCAATCACCAGCTATAAAACTTATCAGCAGATATTGCTGACATTGTTGGAAGATACTAAATGCTGCAAGGTGTATCATATTATTCGGTGAATAAGTCAGTAGGGTGGTCTTCTCAACCTTCAAGCACACCTGGCAAAGCAATTCCCTGCTAATATTTATGGTTTACTCTGAATGGAGGGTAGATCAAAGCGAGATGATATGTTAGGGTGGATGTGTTCCCTTCCCTGGTCAGCTGCAATGGCCCACACAAACTTTACCTGCAGCCAGTAGTGGGGATAAAACCTCCTGGTTACACACATGAGACCACATGGGATTTAACCTGAATGAAGGTTCAGCAATATAAACAATAAACAGAAATGTGTTGTGCATTTTACTTGGAAGCACATAGCAGTTAATACTGATGCACACATGTGGACAGGGTCATAAAGCATAAGTAAGCTCACACAAAAGTATTTAACTCATGTTTATAGTTACACTCACCTTACACAGGGAATTTTTTAAATACAAGGCTTTCAGGCTTTCAGAACTAGGAAACTGTTAAAAAGTTATGATTATGATTTTTGGCCACAACCCACTGGGGCATTTAATCAATACATATGCTGACATAGTCTACTGGGGCACACAGAGACTATTCCTTTAGACCAGCCTTCCCCAACCTGGTGATCTCCAGATGTTTTGGACTACAACTTTTATCAACCCCAGCCAAGTTAGGGAAGGCTGCTTTATACTGCATCAAAATTGGCCACTTACAGCAGAACTCGCTCCTCCTTCTCCCTCCTTCTCCAAGTGCACTTGGACTAATGTTCACTCCCATCCTGAGACAATGGGTTCTAGTATCAGCTTCAGACTTTGGAGGACCATTCGGCAAGACCTTCTCATGGACCCCCACTCCCTGCATCTACCAGCTCTCTGCATCTACCAACTGCTGCTGCTCCTCTTCTTCATTGCTATCACTCACTTTCTTTCCAGGCAGAGAGCCAAATAGCAAGCAGGTAGTAGCATCTACTGTGTCTCCTTCACCACCAGAGTTGTCTGAGCTGAAGCGATGGTGAAGAGGACCCAGGCAGTAGTGGACAACCTGACCTCCTGACAGCAGAGTCACCGTTGCTTACCATGAGGGAGAGCAAGTGGGGCAAGGCAGTGGGGAGGTTGCCCCCACTGTCCATTATTGGGTCCAGGGGTCTTTAGTCAGATGATCCCTAGCTGAGTCCTCAACAGATATCTATCTACAGAGACCCCATTTACCTTTAATTGGTTGAACTGAGTGTTCAACAATAGAACAATAGACAGTATTCAGCCAGCCAGTCCCATCAGCACAAATATTTCCACTTGCACAACAACAGGACTTTCCCCCTCTCATTCCCACTTCCCTGTGCCCTGTACCCTACCCAGATTTGCTCTAGGGAACTGGGGAAACTCCTAGAACAGATTTAGGGGTGCAAGGAGAAGAAGGGTAAATTCTCCATGGTGCAAGCACATCCTTGCACTGCGGTAATGCTTGTCTTAGTGCAGGCATAGGCAAAACTTGACCCTCCAGATGTTTTTGAGACTACAATTCCCATCATCCCTGACCACTGGTCCTGTTAGCTAGGGATGATGGGAGTTGTAGTCCAAAAACATCTGTAGGCCCAAGTTTGCCTGTGCCTGTCTTAGTGCTAGTCACTTCTCACTTACATCAAGAGCAGGATGTGTGCTCTAGAATCAATAACATTGTTGAATGGCTTCTACCATTCTAGCCAAAGCACTAGAAGAACAACTGTGCATGGCTGATTTTACCAGCATGACTTCAAAACTGCTGGCATGATTGACAGCGGATACCACTTCTCCAGTAAATACTGTAGTCTCAGGGGCAGCAATTGCTTATCATGCTCTAGGGTAGAAGCCCCTCTCTTCTCTTGCATCAGGAAAGTATATTGCAATATTGCAGCTACTACTAGTTACTGTTTTGGTGCTGGTAGTCATCTAATCATGTCTGATATTTTTTTAAGGGAGTTAATAGCACTTAAGTCTGTGTGATTGGAGAATGACTCAATATTATCAGAAAGAAGGAGGAACCAGCAGTTACAAGGGTTAAAGGACTGTCCTGGGTGGAGCAGATGATTGTTATTACACTCCCTAAAGCCATGACATCATGGGGCGGGGTGATGCAGAACAAAAGACACACCCATGTGGGTTTTATGTCCCTGAAACCTGTCCTGTAGAAGCTCTGTGGAGGCACTTTAATATTCTGGCTGTGGTTAACTGGCATGGGAACAGGAGGGAGAAAGAGGACTCAGCTCAGCTCAGCTCTTGGCACAGAGGCAACTCCGAGGTGAATCACAGCTCCACTTCAATCAAAGAGAATGTGGGAAAGGAAGGCTCAGAGATAGAGTGATGGCTTCAGCATTTGCGAAGTCAGCACTTGTTCATTTCACTGGGACTGGGCTTGGTCGCACAGAATTAGCCAAAAAAGGCAGACTGGCAATGTAAGGATCTCTTTTTCGTGACGATGGATAGCACAATCAGGGTCATTCCTCCAGTATCCAAGCTGCCATTGGGGTGCCCAACCACGTTTTATGCTTAAACCGCCCTGACATCTTTAGATGAAGGGTGGGATATAAATCTAATAAATAATATAATATAAAAATCATGTCCAGATGTCACAAGGACCTGAGGTGAAAGCACAAAGAGTTCACCATCACTCCCTCTCTCCCCTCCCCACAAACACAGATACACACGCATAATTATTTTTATCAGTACTGAAAAATGCCAGGAGGGTTCTGAAACCACTTTCCTTTGTCCTCTTCATATTCTAAACTGTCAAGCAGGTGGCATAGCCTGGGTTGCCAGTGCCCAGAGCGGCGCAGGGGGGGGGGAGTGGAAGGGAGAGAAACAGAGTACGCATGTACATTCAACTGCATAATGGTGTCAGTGTCACCCAGGAGACTGCAGCTGCAGTGATAAAAAAAGGAGTCATTCTGGTGCCTGGAGAGGTCACTTCCTGGTTTGCCGTTTTTCAGCAGAACCCAGAAATAGAAGTACACCACTGTATTGAGGCAGCACCTGGTGTTGAAATTTTGCATGCCTACCTAACAATTTTGCATCTGGGGCAACCGCCCATATGTCCCGCTCCCCCACACTATGCCACCCATCACTCTACAAAGCCCTGCCAGGCTGTGGGAATTGTAAAGAATGGATCTAAAAGAACAAGGGCATACAATTTAGTTTAAACCACACTGAAACAGCAGAGGCCTACCATTGGTTTCAAAAACCCAAGTTTAAAAGACCTGGGCAAATACAAAAGACTGCATCTGGCATTGAAATTGCTGTCAGATTAGCCTCTCTTGGGAGGTTATTTGATAACAGGGGTGCCACTACTGAGAAGACCCTCTCCTATGTAGTTACCTGCCTGGTTTCACTTGGCACAGGTACACAGAGCAGAGCTTCTGAAGAAGATCTTAAGGTGACCTTGACTGGGAGCTACCAAAATACTATAAAATAGTAAAAGCTTTAGAGTGCAGGAAGGTGATGAAGTATGCAAATAAGCTTTGGAAAAGAGACATATGAGTATCTGGGACATAGTTCTCAGAATTGCTTGAGTCACAAACTTTACAAGGCAATCCTATGCAACTGTACTCAGAAGTCCCACCTTAGGTGATTCATTCATGTGCAGTCAATTTTAATAAGCGGGAAATTTATTGGAGAGATTGGCATTTGTGTTTGAGGCTGTTGACTCTAGTGTATTGCTGTAATAGAGACTGGAAAATAAAATATAAAAGAAAGAAAGAAAAAAGATTGCTCCTTCTACCAATATGTAGTGGGTTGTATTATTAATTGTAAATTATTTTGCACTTCCTTTAGCACTAACAGACCAATCACCCATAATCGAAGTTCCGGTGAAATAGCCATTTAAATGTCACTGTTTAGCCAATTATTCATTTCAAAGGCTGGTAATCACTGAGGTAAAAAGTTCTGAGTTTGCTGACGACCTTATTTGAAACCGCATTTTTATTTGATGATTGGTGAACCTCAAAAGAAGAGCACCCATTTTCTGAATGCTTTATGGGATTGTCTATAACATGCCTTACCATAACAGGTGCCAAAGCTATAAACAGCAGGCTTAAAAATACAAGAGCTTTCGAATTGCGGCAGTATCAGTCTGCAGCAATCTTTGGGATGGGCGCTTTAGTGCCTTGCATTGCATGGGCTACAGACGTCGCACTGTCTCCAGCAAGAGCCCTTTGGCAAAGGAAAGCTTTAACATCATCTCATTTCATCAGGCCTGGAAGAAAATGTTACTTTCTCATGATAAGCGGAACTGGCTTTGCAATGGAGCTGGCTTTCTCCAGGGCCATGTGTTCACTGCCTGAGCACTGGTTCCCCCCAGCTGCGACACTAATAAGGGATGCCAGCTAAGTGGTTTTGGCCCTGTAGCAGCTTTGAAGCTGAGAAAAGTCTTCAATTTGTTACATACCTGTCCAAGCAGTGACCATGCCTTCAATACACCATCTAGTTCATATATCTATTTTTATTAGACTCTTCAAAGGGCTGTTGCAGGCAGTTTGAATAGTGTGCCACTTTGTTCAGCACTTAGTCATCCGCTTCTGCTGTGCCTCCTTTAATAGCTTTGGTTTTCCAAAGTGCTTTGAAGATGAAAAGTGCTAGGTGAATGAGAAGGGATGATTGCCTCATAAGCATATCTATAATCTCTGGCAGAAATGCATTTAAAATTAAATCCAACCATCTTGATGTATTGTGCAGTTTTCCTTTGCCATGGACACCAGATTTTATTTTATTTTTTGCTCTGCTCTACTTAGCATCAATTACACTCAGAGCCAGGATGTGGGGCTAAACAGATCATTAGCAACTCTTATAGGGCAATCTTACATCAATGAATACGTAAGTAGAGCCCGCTGGATCAGGCCAATGACCCATCTAGTCCTGCATCCTGTTCTCACCATGGACAACCAGATGCCTGTGGGAAACCAGCAAGCAGGATCAAAGCACAAGAGCATTCTCCCTTCCTGTGGTTTCCAGCAACTTGTATTCAGAAACATTACTGCATGCAGACTGATTCACAAATTTGTCATAGGCTGAAAAGCAGGTCTAATTTGTGGCTGCGTGAATCAGCCCAAATGAGGCCACTGAATGCGCTGCACTTACAAAAGAGAAGAGGTTAATAATTAGAAATAAACGACTTTTAAAAAGACCTTGATGCATTAGACGATAATCCAGTTTATATTATATGTTGCTCGATGTGCCTGCTATGATGAAATGCATTATAAAAGAATAAAGAATAAGTGTACAGTCTTTGATTTTTATCTTTCCTCCTGTTGTACAAAGCCAGTCCTGCCTGCAAGGTGCTGAGCCTTGGTTTAAGCGCACAGAAAGGATGGCAGTTGTAACCGAACACATGAAATTTCATGTTAGGGCAGCTTTATACAGACAATTAGAAGTTGCTGTGAAATGCAGATTCCCCACCCTCCCATACACCACTAGTGCCATCCTGGCCTTCATGTGCATCGGGATTGTGTACTTGCCATTAGCATATATTTTATAGTGCCAATGATACAACTGATGAAATGAGACATAGTCATCAGCTGCATGTCTGCTCTGAATGCTATACCTTTGATGTATTGTATTGTCAAGTCATATCATTTTCTTCAAAAAGTACACGTGCTTTTGCTGTGGGTCAGAGTAGATGCTGCCCACGCCTCTGCCTCTGTGTGCATGCAGCTGTATGTTTGCATCTGGATCTGGGCAAGTGTGCCTGTGTTTGACTTGCTAGGAGTTGCATTGTGTGCCCATATTCATGTGCAAAGAAAGTTCCCCTCAAAATCTGAACAAGGGGCAAAAAGATGACGGCATGTGACACTGCGGGGCCTTAAAGGGTTACTATAATTTCAAAGAACAAGGGTAGCAAAGTCAGAAGACTTAGGAGGAGTTTGCAGTGGGCTGGCCCTGCTGTCTATTCCCAGGCGTCTCCTCAAATCTGTGCCTGGAGTTCGCACCACACCTTTTACTGAAACAAAAGATCAGTGCAGACCAATCTCTTGGTATCTCTGTCATCAGCCAACAAGCCTTATGGGAAGGCAGACGTGACTCAGATGCAGCCTAGAAAAACAAGTTGCACTCTCAGGGCTTCTCTTGAGAGGGAGAAGTTTTATTTGCTTTGTGAAGCTCAGAAGCAGACAAAACTTGCCTCCCATCCAGTCTAAAGAAACCACCAGACTTGGCGGCTTCATATTGTTCCTGCTCTTCTGCTTGTGGCATTTCTTTGACTGAACCTGGGCACACCTTGCCAGCCAACCATTTAGCTTCTGTAGTAAACTATTAGAGCATATAGTCCCATTCCTTTAGCAGGTGTAGGAAGTGGCATTGAATGAGGCAGTAATGACCAGTAGGGCAGGCGGCTGCATTGCTCTCGTGGCTTTCAAACATTGTGTGTTGCGGCCACGTACCAGGAGGGGGAGAGGCAAAAGGAGCAGAGAGCTTGGCACAGCACAGGTGCATCGGCATGAGGTCAGACTGGCTCAAAACCGTAGAATCATAGAATTGTAGAGTTGGAAGGGTCCGTGAGGGTCATATAGTCCAACCCCCTGCGAAGCATCCATCCAACCTCTGCTTAAAATACTCTCAAGGGAGTCCGTTCCACTGTTGAACAGCTCTTCCTGTCAGAAGGATTTCCTGATGTTTAGTTAGACTCTCCTTTCCTGTAACTTGAAGCCATTGGTCCAGATGCTACCCTTTGAAGCTGGAGAAAACAAACTTGCTCCATTTTCTTAAATAATAGTACCCAGAACTGGACACAGTACTCCAGGTGTGATCTGACCAAGGTAGAATAGAGCAATACTATGACTACCCTTCATCGGGACACTATACTTCTGTTGGTGCAGCCTAAAATAGTATTACCTGCTGTATCACACTCTTGACTCATGTTAAGCTTGTGGTTTACTAAGACCCCAAGATCCTTTTCACATGTAGTACTGGCAAGCCAGGTGTCCTCCATCTTTGTGCAGCTGGCTCTTCCTGCCAAAGTGTAGAAACTTACATTTCTCCCTATAAAAATTCATTTTGTTAGTTTTGGCCCAGTTCTCCAAACTGTTAAGCTAATCTGGAATCCTGATTCTGTCTTCTGCAGCATCTGCAAATCTGATGAGCATCTCCTCAATTCCTTCTTCCAAGTCGTTTATAAAGATGTTGAACAACAAGAAGCCCAGGACAGAACACTGTGGCACCCCACTTATTACTTTTTCCCAGGATGATGATGAACCATTACTAAGCGTGAACCATTGTTTGCAGGGACCTCACCTGTTCTCCAAGAATTCACTCAGATAGTAGACAGAGGCTCCAAGATTATATCTGCAAGCTCTTTTAGTACCCTTGGGTACAGCTGATCAAGCTCTGGAGATTTGAACAGCTAGGTGTTCCCTACTACCTCTTTTCCTATCTTGGGCTGCAGCTCCCTCCTTGCATAATTTTTATGTACACTTTTACTCAGTGATTTTTTTTCCTAGAAAAATAGGTACCAGTAATCACCATGAAGTCACACTGCTTTTACTTAATATATGCATTTTTGTAAGCATTTGTTAGCTGGAGAACTACAAAATACAGCTAAGTGCAAATTTCAAAGGATGACTAGATTTCAGTTATTATATTGTTTTGGAAAATGCATATGTGATAAATTTGGCTTTAAATGCAAACTGAATCTGACTTCTTCCCCACCTATACTGAGAGCTAAATCTTTTTTTTTCCAGCATGGAGATAAAGTGACCAGTATAGTTTCACTTGCTGTTTTTCTTGTCTATTGTGGAAATATTAAAGGAACAAAGATCCTAATTGTGGCAAATGGGAGAATGTTTTCATGACCAAAAGTGTGCATATAACACTTAACACAAGAAGAATGGAATTTGCATTGAATATGCCAGCAGTTACCACTGCCATTGTATTAGCTGGCATTATATTATCTGTGGTATTAGTTGAAAAAAATGCATTCCTCAGCCAATGTCTCTGTAACCAACACTAATCCAGGTGTAGTTATACTGCTGCACTTCCTATAGACTTGCAGTTCCCTGGATCTACTCAACTAAAAATATATGCAGTGCTAAAACTATAACCAGCATTATTCTGATGGTAATCAAGAGTATTGGGGTATCTATACTTGCTTATCTCACCAAGGTACATGGGGAATAGTACGCTTTGCTTTTCTAGCTGATAAGGAGGAAGACCTCAGTATAGGAAATCTTCTCATTACTTTTGTATATATTTCTCACTGCTTGTTGAGTTGAAGCTACCACTTTGTTGATGTGTAAAAGCAGAGCCAGGTACCATCTCCTCTCCTTAGGTATCACCTCCTGAATTTTCAGTTCAGCCATTCGTGGGATTTGTGCCAATCAAAACTCACACGCCCAGGCTCTTCAAGTTCAGGCCTGATCCTAAGAGAGTGCAAAGATCCAGCAATTCTCATGGGTTCTAGGAGAAGGTATGCGGCTTGACACTTAGCAAGAGACACCAGAGTTCTGTTTGTGCCACTAATTAGGCTGTTGTTTTTTAAAAGACCTGATAAGACATTTATGAAATTGACAAGACTTTTTAATCTCAAGGCGATTTGGGTCAACATTTGGGACAGGCAAGTGGGGAAGTGGCTTCTTGTGTGCAGGTTGGAGGGACTGTGGCAACATTCTAAGCAGAAAAGGGTAAATTTTAACAGTGATGATTTGCACTGACTGAAATAGCAGAAGATTCCCAAATACTTGGAAATATATGTGTGATTTTGACCATGAGCACAGACTACATCTAAGGCCAGAAAGGATGGTGGTGTCATGGACCCAATCTGAGATAATGATTGTTTCTGGTTTACTCCATTTGGGGTATGTGAATGTGGGTGTACATTTGTGCAGATACAGACTAATGCAGTGTTGTTTCTCCAGATGAAACCTTCCAGACTGACAGTAAATCCTGGCACCTCTTTGAGTGACTCCTGAGCTAGGCACAAAAAGTGCACTTCTTGCATTTAATACATTTACACAAAACAGTGGCAAGAGACAACATGCAAAGCACATGACTCAGGAGCTGTGCTCTTCTGAGAAACTAATAGCTCTCCCCCCACACCTTTAGAATGGGTTCCAGTGGAGCTGTTTTCTTTACCTGCCAATTGGCATCGACTAAGCAAAGTTAAACACTATATTTGCATCGTTGTGCTGTAGGTCACAGTGACTAATGCCTGATTTCTGCTAAAATGTGCCTCCTTACATTGAACATTACTTATGTTTATGATTGGCTTTGAGATGATTGCCTAATTAATAAAACACATTGATATTACTATTGTTTGCATTCTAGAATGGCTACTGTCTTGCACAGCCCACAAACTCTGCAAATGATTCTGTACCTTGAGGACCAACAGGGAGCTCAGAAAGCAAAAACGCGTTCTTGGCAGGAGATGATAACCTCCAGGGCCCAATTTAAAGAGAGTTGTTGCTTCCCTTATGGGACCAACACTTACTAAAGCCCTGATTAAGTAGTTGTGTCTTGTCCTTTTGCACACATATACACATGCAGCTGAACACTTTCCAGACATTGGGCCAAGACATTTTGCTGCCTGAGGTCAACCTTCCCCTGCTCCATGTGCAGATGCCAACTGGATTTGCAGTTACGTGAGAAGATAGAAGACCCTGCTAGAGCAGCTCAATGGCCCATCTAGTCCAGCATCCTATGGGAAGACTGCAAGAAGGATCTGAGTACAACAGTACACTCCCCATCTGTGATTCCCAGTAACTGACATTCAGAGACATACCAGCCTCCAGGCTCCAAGAGTTGAGGTAGAACACAGCTAGTAGTCAATGATAGCCTTATCCTCCATGAATTAACAGTGGTGATGGAACAGCAGCCTCCACCACATCTGAGGGCAGCAGGCTAACTTAGAGGGTGCCAGACAGGCCATGTGACACCCACAGCTTTGCCTTTCAACACTTTGTCACCTCCCTCATCACCTGCCACCTGGGGCAACAACTTTGCCTCACAGTAGGGCTGACCCTATTTCTATGCGATGCAATAGGCTTTTGACGTGTGACACCAGCACCTCTCTTTCGTGATCCCCAGCTCCTATCAGCTGAAATGAAGAAAGATGGGTGGCAAACGGCACCCATTCACATTTGTGGGATAGCTGCCAGATGTGATTTTCAGTTTGTAGGTTCTCTACCAGGATGTATTTTGTTAGATTCAGGAAGGTGCCTTGTGAGTTATATTTATATTTTTGTACTCCTTCTCCCTAGATGCCAGAAATGGCTACATATTTTGGCATATCTACCCAATTTGCCAGGAAACCATGGGGTGCATTGTTGAAAAGCATAATTAAGGAACATATTCAGATGTTCACACCACTGGTGTTTATAGCAGGACACAGAAATCATGGGAGATACTTTCTTTAGATCTCAAAACATTATTCTAGGTCAGTAGTTCCCAAACCCCACCACTACGGACCACTTGAAAATTGATGGGGTTCTTCACAAACCACTTATTTACTTCTTTCTGCCTGTCATAGCAATTGTAATGAGCTGTATATGGTATAACGTTAACTAGCTTTTGATTGCTCCTTATATTTCTTATATTGTATTTTACTGTATTACATTTGAATACCATATGTCAGGGAACTGACAACGGATCCAGGAGTGGAGGCAAGGCTCCCAAGCGATGCCGGAGAAGGGCCCAGCAGGGAGAGAGGGGACTCATCGGCTGGGGAAGGAAATCAGTGTGACCCAGGGAGAAAGGGGGGCAGAGGGGGGCTTCGGAGAGGTGGCTCCAGGACTCTTCGCCGGAGAGCAGCGGAGAGAGCACGGGTCCTCCGCTGCCCACACCCACCCTGCGCAGAAGACTTCCGTGCAGGGAGGCTAGGCGGAGACTTGGCGTCAAAGAACTTTTATGCTGGAAGAAGTTCAGGAAACGCCCACTGACGGATTCTGCTAGCGACTGAGACAGCCACGGAGTGAAGGCTGTCCAGCCAGGGAAAGGTTTAACCAGGCAACCTTGCCAAGAGTGGCAGCAACTTACGCACAAGCAACCCCATACATTCATTACACCATAGAATCCTATAGAATTCAAATTGTAAATTATCCAAATGAAGCTCATGGACCATATACTACAACTTGGGGAATCCTGTGGTATCTCAAGATCCTCTCCTGTTTTTCCTTTTTATGTTTTCTCATGCTCTCCATCTATTTAGCTTCTGCAAGCAAACTGCCTACATATGGCCAAAATCAACCATGGACGGGCCTCCAGTTTGGCTAAATAATCCACCCCTTTCTTCTCTGCAAGTGGTTCCACCGTTAATCTAGCTAGTTTAGTCAGGAAGGTAGAATAGAAGCCTTTGGGAGTGATGGGTGTTGAACAAGCTCTTGAGGCTTGTGCTCTCCGCTTCACCACTCGCTGACTCAGGTGGCTGATTCAGCTACGCTAGTGGTGGACAGAGTGAGGAAACGAAAACTGGCAGGCATGTCTCTGGCTTGAACAATACCATGAGTTTGGCGTGGCTGTTAAAAAGCAGGGTGTGATCACTGGCAAGGTGAAGTCAGAGACAGAAGCCAGGGTGCCACCTTGTGTCAGTCAAAGGGAAATGTACTGCAGTGGACTTTTCAAGAGTTTTGGTTTGGCTAGGGAGGCAATAGCGGGAGAACAGCTGTTGGTGTCTATGCTGATCTTTGCCTGCTTCATTCAGAATGATTAGCGCCTGACAGCAGAGCTTCTGCCTGACAAATCCGCTTCCTGCAAATTCCCTTGGTGTTTCACTCACAAATCTTCAGTAATTCCTCTCGCTGCATTAGAACCACATGCTTCTTTGAAACCAAGGGAGAGCCAGTGTGGTGTAGTGGTTAAAAGCAGTAGACTTGTAATCTGGTGAACCGGGTTCGCATCCCTGCTCCTCCACATGCAGCTGCTGGGTGACCTTGGGCTAGTCACACTTTTCTGAAGTCTCTCAGCCCCACTCACCTCACAGAGTGTTTGTTTTGGGGGAGGAAGGGAAAGGAGAATGCTAGCCGCTTTGAGACTCCTTCGAGTAGTGATAAAGCGGGATATCAAATCCAAACTCTTCCTTCTAGATGTTGTCAGACTGCATCTCTTGTATGCTGCTACAAGCATGCGCAATGGTTACGGAAGATGGCAGCTGAACTCCAAGAGCAGCTGGAGGACACCATATTGACTAGGCCTGCTTCAGAGTATGTTTCGGCAGAGATAAATCTCTCTCTATCACCCCACCCCTTAAAACCTCTCACACCAAACTGTCTATAGGGTTGCAAAACCAGGACATTTGCATAGAGTATTGCAGGACTTGTGCTGGCTTGCCAGTAATACATGTGAAAATGTCACGAGCCTGTCCCAGATAACTAAGGCACACGTCTGATACTTAACTCTTTACTGGCAAGAGAAACACTCACAACAGCTTCCACGGTGCTCCTGATACACAAATGCTTCTAGCCTCTAGGCAGCGATTCACTGGTCTGGGGCCTATGAAAGCAGCAGTGACAATAGGAGACCCCACCCCCCCTGTTGGTTTATATACCTTCCCCTGATGGGTTGTAAGAAATCAGGTAAATAAAGTGGGTATTGCTGCATGATTTGCTTTATTTACAGACACAGTATGCTTAACTTTGGTGACACAGTCATTTTTTCCCACACAGCAGCGTGTTTGCTCCGTGCCGTGACAGTGCTGCACACACACCTACAGTCATTCTACAGAGTGAAGCCATTGGAAGGAGGCTTGGTCTGAATAATCTGGAAGAGTTGGTGCTTTCCTTTGGGCCACATGGGTTGGGATGCTGGATCAAAGGCTGGCCCACGCAGAAGTATCCTGCTCTGCCGTCTCTGCAGGCTGGACACAAACCATCTCTCACTTCCACCGGCCACCAACCACAGGCTTCCCGCGGGCCGCCTTTGAGCTGTTGGAGAAGCAGAGAAGCAAATGAGGTCTTTCAGGCATCAGTGAGATCAAAGCAAAAGGCAGAGGTGAGGGAGAAGGGAAGTGTCCACTTTTACAGTCAAACAGCACTGTGGGGGTGCTTATTGCACAGGCGTACCTGTGGGTCACTCATTCAGTGGCATCCACAAAGATCCCAACTTGGTTCCTAGGCGAGTGTGTCCACATGGCATGTGCAGTCCACATGAAGAAAACGCAATGTGAGCAGAACTCATGCAAAGTTGCTGTGTTTATCCACACTAAGCAGTGAGCTGGGAGCCCAAGTGGTGGAATCCTGAACGAACTTCATCTTGTGCCTTTACAGGTATATCTGTTTCTCAGACTTAAAGCTTGGGTAGAACTGGTTCTTTTTCTCCAGGGAACCCTGAGAATTGTATTCTGGGAGCAGATAAGGGCTTGAGAATTATTCTACAGGAAGGATGGGGAACCTGTGGCCAGCACAAGACTACATCCTACAGGCCACAGAATGTTTTGGATCTTCCTCCCCTCTGGGTGGAAAGAGTGGTCTTGGAAAGGAAGTTCTGGCCTCATAAGTCCCCTACGTCTGTTGTGGAAGCCTCTGTGCCATTTGCCTTCCTGACATCAGAACCCCAACATCAATAGAGGTATTCACCTTAAGATATAAGCTTGGCATGTGCCTTAAGAGATAAGGTCCAGAGGGCTGTTTCTCACTATATAGAAGGGATAGCCAGTGTGATGCTCTTCAGATGTGATTGGCCTATACACCTCCCATCTTCCCTGTTGGCCCTGCTGGTCTATAAATTGGACACTTAATCTTATGTGCACACTGAAAAGGGCAAGGTGTAAAGATAATCCGAGACCTGGATTTCAAAAATATTGAGGGGTATACATACAAACTCTCTCTCTCTCTCTCTCTCTACATATATATCCTTGGGTTACAGACACTTCAGGTTACAGACTCTGCTAACCTAGAAATAGTACCTCGGGTTAAGAACTTTGCTTCAGGTTGAGAACAGCAATTGTGCAGCCGTGTGGCAGCAGCAGGAGGCCCCATTAGCTAAAGTGGTACCTCAGTTTAAGAACAGTTTCAGGTTAAGAACAGGCCTCTGGAACAAATTAAGTTCTTAACCCGAGGTACCACTGTAATTGCTAACATTTAGCGTAACATTTAGCATGACTGCACTTTGATATATCTAACTCCCAGTTACTAAAGCAAGTGTCCCTATCCAGCTGCTTAAAGTAACACATATCCAACTACCAGTAAACTATCCCTGATACAGAAATCCAGGGCCTAATTTGGAACATAAAGTCATTTTCCTTCATTACATGCACTGCAAGCCACCACAGCACACCATAAAGGACGCAACATGCTACTCACCCTTTCCTGAAGCAGATTAGGAGGGAATAAAAGAAGAAATATGGTGTGAGAAGCACGTAACATTCTTGACTAACCAGTTTGGTGCACCTAAAAGGTCGCTAGAGAAGGAGGCATTCCTAATGCAGGCTGCCATTTGTTTCTGGACAAGTGGATTAAAAAGATGAATCTTCTGACAATTTTGCCTGCACAGCCGCTCCAAAAGATGGCTACGCTACTTGTTCATGTAAAGTGAAAGAAGAATGTTCCATTGCTGTCAAGAATGCAGGTGATGATTCATTTCCTACTCTGCCATCAGCTACGCACAGGACACCAAGCAAGTTCTTTAGCATCTCCTGTCCTCTGCTCTCCATCTGTGAACCATGGAGTCATGGAGACATGAAGCATGGAAGGAAATGGGTGACTGCACAGAGCAATCCAACAGAGGTCCCCAATAATTTCTACAGACAGAGAAATCAGATTTATACATGCTGAAAGGAGATGAGCTGATGTAAGGAAAGAGGATGAATGCCCCAGCTCTCAATAAGTGGATGGTGGTAAATAGACAGCTCAGCTACTGCACTATGCCAAACTATTTCCTAAATGGTGTTCATACACATATCCTTAGAAGGGGAAATGCTGCGAAGGAGTGAATAAAATGATGACCCAAAGTGGTGAGGAAGTGATGGAGTTCAGAGATCAGAACAAAATAATGAAGCAGGTGTGCAAAAGGCATGCAAGGGAAGAAATAAATTGGAGGGGCCTGGTGAGAAATGTGGCTGAAACAGAAAACCAGGAAAGAACTTTAGGTGAAAGAAGCAAATGGAGAAAAGCACATCTGCAACACACCATACATCTAAGGCACAGCTACAATCCCCAGCACCCTTAAGCAACTACAGGTCCCAGGATCCTTTGGGGGAAGTCATCTGCTTTGAATATGTGCTGGATGTAATTTAAATGTATGGTGTGAATCTGCCCTGACAAAGTGTGGCACAGTTAGCAAAGCATGCTAAGCTCCCTCAACACCAATGAGGGTCTCTTTCTATAGACATCCAAGTGTCTGGTGGCCAGTGAAAAACCCTGTGCATGTTGGTTCCAAGTCTGAAGTGAGCCTGACATGGTCTAGATCAGCCTCACCCAAACTGGTGCCCTCTTGATATTTTGGTCTCTTGCTTTAAATGGATGGTGTGGATGTGACTCTGGTCTGAAAGGTGGATTGGAAGGGAAATGAAATGACAGAATCAAGCAACAAGGAGGGGTGAAATAAAGGGTGTGAAATGGGAGGCAGGAGGCAGTAAAAGCAGTGACTAGCTGAAATGAGGACTAAAGAAAGAAAATAAGAAAAGGTGGTGATAAAGCAAGGTTGTAGTTGTTGTTTCTTAAATGGAATCTAACAGTATCAATCCTGTGAATAGCCAGAAGTGCTCAATCCAAGATTCTTGAACACAAAGGCATAGCCTATTATTACAGCAGCAGGCTTTCTAGAGCAAAAAGAAGCCAAGAACTGAAATGAGAAGGGCTGACAAATACTAATGACAATGAAAGTGAAAGGAGGAACAGCAGGAAGTTAAGAACGGAAGCAAAACACAAACAAAATCCTGAAAGCTCCAAACAAGTATTTTACAGAAGGGAAGGGTGAAAGTGGTGCACCTGTAAAAGAAAAAGTAAAAGTGGGGGGTTGTGAAAGATCTAATGGGAATGCTGGATACTATCAAACTGGATGGCCTGAGTACTTACACCTTTTGATGATCACTAATGCGGTTCCGTAGAACATTAATCTGCAAGAGAAATAGACAGGAGGTGAAGCTACATGGCAATACTTCACCATGCGGGGATTGGGACGGCCACTGTGTGAAGACAGCAAGAAAAGAAGTCTAAGCATGGGCTGGTTTTATCACACACAGTAGTCAGCAGGGCTGTGTGGTGGGTAAAGAATCCCTCTAATTGTTGGAATTTCCATAGGTAAAGACGGGGAGTCAGAAAGGACAGTGGATCTGTTTGTCCATACTATCTAATGTGATACTTAGAAGTTTTTCTCTGCCGTGAAATATTATTTCCACACTAAATGGAAGCGTTACAAATCCAGGCAGCTGAGATTAAATTTGGCATGGTTGGTGGAAGGAACAGGGCTTTTTTCAGTTGAAACTCACTGGAACCCAGTTCCAGCACCTCTCAGATGGGTGCGATTGCCATTACAAGAGAATGGAGGCGTTCGTGGTGAGTTCTGGCACCTCTTTTTCTAGAACAATAGCCTTGGGAGAGACTGAGAACACAGGCTGCTCTCCAGCATCCTTGAAGGCTTCAGGTGAGTTTTTCAGGGTGCTTTTTCAAAGTTTTCCCATCATGATCTTGACCAGTTACAGAATCTTCTAGAAATATCCACTTTTCTACAGTTAGTAGGTGCTTGGGAGCAACGCTGTGCCATTTGTAGCGATTCCTGGACTCGGTGCTTCTTTCAAAGCATCTCTAAAGTTTGCTATACATTGAGCATTACGTGTTGTTCTCTGCACAAATGCGCTCTGCTCATGAAGTTCACAAAGCAAGATAAATGCAATAAAGATAATGCCAGAGGATACCATGTCAAAGAGCAAATCCATGTGGATAACTAGTAATGGAGTTTTTGTTCAGTTAAGGTGCCAAGAAGCTCCAGCTTCTGGTGTAAGGATCCAAAGCAGAGGAGAATGGTTCCTAAGGTGCATCCAAGTACTTACCCCTTTCAGAGGATCTGGCTGAAAAGACAAATGGCTGATCCCCAAAATCTTTGCAAGCTAAGCAGGGCAAACATGCAAGACAATGAAATACCATCTTGAGAAGATGCTGACATGGACTGAACTTCACTGGGCCACACTTAGCTCCACACGTTTCATCATTCATCACAGCACTGCCATTAGCAAAGTGGGGTGGGGACAGGCCATACTTACTACTTGCTTAACTCATCGCAGCGTGCAGTGAGTATGGAAATCTAGTTAGGGTTAGAGAAAGGAGATTATTATAGATGTGAAAGCCCCTGCAAAGGGAAAATTAACAAAAAGAAGGCAGTGATCCTGAGAAAGCAGTGCTCAGTATGAGAAGCCAAACTATAGGTGAGGTCGAGTGCATCCTATATACTAATAGCAAACTTGTCCTTTGATTGCTGATAGTCTGTTGCCAAAATGACACCATCCATGCACAAAATGGAGATATCAGCAGGCCTGAGGAAATGCCAAGGCTTGCAGAAATCCACACAACCCTATCATTGAAACCCTGAAATGAGAATGCCCTGGATGAAGCATTCTTCATCCCACAAAGAAATGGCAGCTGCTGGAGGGGAAGTAGTAAAAAGAGGGGGAGATCAGAAATACTCCAGAACTAAGTCTGGGGCATTTTGGTAAAAGAAAGCAGCCAAATGGCAACTGCCAGGAAAAGCATCACTGCCACTAATGAGACACCCACTCCCCAAAAGAAAAATATTGTCATTGCTGCCACCTCTGCCACCTCCCCCTGCCATTCAGGAAGCCCCCAGCACTGGTGAATGTTTCAGGCAATTTCCCTTTCCAATATGTCCCCCGAATTCATTCCCCTATCTTACCCTCAGAATTTCAAGTCAAAAGTTTGGAAATTTGCATTTTAGGCTCGACCCTAGCTTAAATGTGATGTTAGTGAAAGAGACAGGTAGTATGAGCTGTGGTGTATTTAAGCCAGTTCTAGTGCAGATTAATTAAGCGGCTGCAACACTATTTATCTAGGCTCAATATGCTACTAGACAGGTGAGTGATCACAAGGCACTTACAAATGTGGTCTTCAGGGTAGAAATATTTGTTGGTCAAACTGAAATGGGCCAGGTTGGCTTTGGCACAGTTTATTGCAGCTTATGGTGTGGTTTGGGGTGTCCTTCAATGTCTGGCGAGACTAGGCAGGACCTTCACAGACCTAGACTGATGCTACTTCATCCATAAAGCTACATCCATTTGAAGCAGAAAAGTGCCAAACTCCACTCATTTAATGAGCCATTTGGCTCTGATTTCTGAAGTAGGTTCCAAAGGGAGATGAAGTTCAGTGAGACAAGTATGATCAAATGACATACCTGTGGTTTTTCTAAGCAAGAAGTTAAAGAGGAGGCAAAGCATGACAAGTATCAACTAAAACTGCGTTGAATGTTTGCCCATTTCAATTTTCAAGGTGAAAGTAACACTTTCAAAGAAGGGGAAACATTTCCTGAAAAGCTCCCATGATGAAAACGTTCATATTCCCCTTCCACTTCAATCTGCTGCTGCTCCAGTGCCATTTTCTCCTTTATAATCACTGAGTCATCTTGCTGATTACAGAAATGTGGGAAATCCCAGCCAATCAGGAATTGTGTACTGAATGGGATGGTATCATGATGGAATGTCAACATGACGTCCCACAGAGCAAAAGAAGATAATTGACCATGAGGACGATACTTGTTGCATCAATGGCAGGGGTGATGCTAGCTAATTGGGATTGAATAGTGAAAAGGATGATTATGTGACAATATGTAGCCAATCAAATTTAGCCACAAAGTGTGGGCAAATGAAGCAGCTGTCAGAAAGCATTGCTCTCCCTCTCAATGAGTGGATATTTTTTGTCCTCTTTTGATACAATGTCTCAAAAATTACTCAGAGAGCAATCTTTGGATGCTGCTGAAATTTCTTGCAAAAAGTGCCCTTCCTTTCAGAAAGCAGGGCTGTAAAAGGTGAGATATTTCAACAGATGTGCAGACTCACCTCATATTTCTGCCTCTTGAACTTTTCCTGCAAGTCAAATTTCTCAGCTTCCAGGTCATGGATATTCTGCCACAGTTCCTTTGCCTTTTCCCTGTTGTAAGAACATGCAGCATCAATCAATGTGGTTGCCAGTGCTTATATATGCACATAGGAACATGCAATGTGAGCGTGTTCTTCCAGAGCAGGAAAGTGAGCTGAACGTAAGAATGAGAATCTTAGGTATGCAACATTGTGCATGTGAATATGCACAGGCATAAAAATTATGTGCATATTCTTTATTATGTGGTCCATGAGTGTGAACATGTGGATTATGTATTATATATGTATGCGTATGAGAGAGACATAATATGAATATAAATGTCTGTGTGTTTTAGCCTGTGAATATGAGTATACATAACATTTATAGCTTCAGCCAGAATGTTTCCTAAATTATTGAAAGTCCCAGTTGTCAACCTTTCAACCCATTTATGTCTTTATCTTTAACTTGTGCTTTAATTTAAATCACACATTTTAGTATATTCCTACTTTACAAGTACCTACGCTGATGCTTTTGCCACAACTGGGTCTTCTGCCAAGTGTGGAACACCCTGGACACAAGTGAAGCAGCGGCCCTCTTCAGACATTACCACATTGAGGGAGCACATGAGTAGAGAGAGACTCCAGGAATACACCTTTAGCCCCACTCCCCACACAACTCCTCTGCCTCTTCGTGTGCTTACAATGGACATCTGCTGTGGGTAATCTTATGTACCAGTGAAGGCTCTCTCTGCCTATGTTCCTTCTTTAGGTGGTAATGCCTGAATAGGACTAATATGCATCACCGAACCACATAAGCAGAATTTTTTTCTATTCATTATTGCAGCATGAGGATTAGGGCATTTTTGACTGGGGATGCGCATACTGTGGTTCTGATTGAAATCATGCTCAACCTGTAGGGTTTTTTTAATCCCTGGATGTGGCTGCAAGTCACACAGCTGATGTAATATGTAGTTAAGCCCTTGATCTACCTGAGGTTTCATACTGCATCACCTCCAATCTGCTTCGATGTGCTTATTGCACCCTCTAGTGTTCTGGCTCCCTCCTTTTCATTTGACTATGTCTGCTTAAACTCAAATGCAGGTAGCATTTGGAAACAGTGCATGATAATTGGATGAGCAAGCATTAGTACGATTTAACAGCCCCTTATGGCTTCCTGACTTGTAACCATGTGGGATATAATACCTTCTGCTACCATTTAATGCATGTTGTAGGCAGTTAGCACTTCCAAGGAGTGATGGACTAAGAATCAAGGGAAACATTGCCACATGCACCCTAACTGTGCTATATAGTACCAAAGTAATAGCCAAGCCAGCATTGCATTGTGTTCACATAACCCCAAATATGGATAACAGCATAGCACACAATGCATGCTGTAACTGTAGGATTGTGCCAATCTTACAACGCTTTAGGAGCTGTCTTATGTCAAGGTCACTGTGCCTCCAGTGTACTTTAGCCTGGAAAAGCTTGTTCTGATCCCAATAATTATCAGTCCCCTCAGTGGATGTTATTTTCATTTAAAAACAAAAAGTCTGTATGTTAAAGACAAAGAACGCATTTAAAGTCATGTCTAGTTTGGCGCTCTGAGAGACCACAAATCACAACTATGGGGAAAGTGGCAGGTAGAAGATTGTTTCATCTAATTTCTTCATCATGAAGGAAATAGGTCCCTACTGGCCCCTGAGCCTCTGGCTGCTGCCCACAGAACCAGCTTCCCTTCTTACTTCAATTTGTCTTCATTCAAGTGATCGATGGTCAAAGGTTTTCGACGCTCGCTGAGGATCTTTTTCTTCTTCTCCCGCTCTGTCTGTTTTTTCCCACTTTTCTTCTCTGTCTAAAAAAAACAACCAGTTCTTGAGTGGCATCAGAGTTCATCAGCCCAGTTCATCAGACAGGTACATGGACTATGAATGCGGAGGATATAAGTACACATAGATTAAAACAAAGACTAAAAAGCTCCTGATACACTCTCATTGTACCTTTACCAGGCTCTATTTGAGCTATTTGGGCATACAACATGTAGGTGAGTAGACAACCAGACAGGAAATTCTGTCCCCAGATGTGGGTTTCAGTTTCTGGAAGAACATTCAGGCTAGATAGGTACCTTCTGTAGGTAGCCTCCAAAATGGAGCATATTAGAGAAAGCCTTCTTCTTCCTGGCATCCTCTTCAGCCCTCTTCCTATTTTCTTCTTCCTCTTTCCGGGCTCTCTCTTCCTGCCACAGGCAGAATGAAAGAGAGGTTTCAGAATGGCAGATAGTTAAAGAGAATCTGTCTACAGCAGGAGCAACTAACCAGTGGGCCTCCAAATGCCACCATCATCCCAGTCAGGGATGATAGGAGTTTGAGTCAAACGACGGCATCTGGAGGTCCACAGGCTCTGCATCCCTGATCTACAGGGACATCAAATAGAAATTTGTTTAGGAGACTGAATGGACACAAATCAGACAGGATGAGTTCTGTTCCCCAATCCCAGTTAGTAAACAAGCTGTTTAGCCAATTCCAGATCAGTTCCTCCTTGTTTTTCTGCACTTGGGGAAAGGGAACACTTAGAAAAATAAGTAACAGTGGTGCTTTCATTATAAACTGAGCAATTCTAGTCTGGTTTTGGTCTGTTATGCATAAGGCCTATGTCAGTGATTCCCTGCATTTCCAAGGCTTTGGGTTCCCTGGTTGACCATATTACTGCTTGAGTATGATGGGCTCATAATACTGCTTGAGTATAACTCTTGCATGAGCAGCTAAGTGGAAAATTTGCCCCATGCGTAAATGGGGGTTTGTCAGAACAACAAAAACAAAAAACTCATAAAGGCATTTAAGTGACTTTTTGCTGTAGACTTCGTGTCTTGGGTATACTCACAGCGAAGCGGGCCTGACGTTCCTTCTCTCGCTCACTGCGGATCCGTTGCTGTTCTGCTCGTTCTGCTCGCCGCTGCTCCTATAGGAGGAAATCAGCCCAGCACCTGTTCAGGGAGGGGTTCCTGGTATACTCGGCTGAATGCCCCCCTCCTTAACTCAGCACGGCCTGCGGCAGTCACAGTTGAGGCTGAAACTATAACACTATTGAAAATGCTGGACACCTGACATTTTGCCACCTGAGCATCCAAATGATACCTCCCATGGTAAAAAAATATAATATTATGGCTACCTATTGCACCCATGTTAGCTCATACTTCTAGATCAGCCTCTAGAACTGGGGCTTTAAAATAGTCCAGAATATAGTTTTGGGGTCTAGACAATAAATATCCTGCCATTTCATTAATTATATTGTGAATGTGCATTTTTAAGCATTCCCGGAATATGTGTGGGATGTCTATCTTTGGGGCTCTGCATCACTGACAAGTGGCTTTAGGATCTGAATGAAACACTCTTAAGTCCTGTCTTCTTTTTGGAAGAGACATACTATTCTGTCCTTGAGGAATATCAGCTCTTCCTCCTCTTTCTTCCGGTTCTCAAAGTGGGCCTCAATCAGAGTTTGCAGCTCATTCAGATCCTTCTCCATTCTCTTGCGGTGAATATCCTGCAAAGCAGAAAAGACAATATGAGGGTTTGGTATGTCACACACACACACCCACACACACAGAGAGAGAGAGAGAGAGAGAGAGAGAGAGAGAGAGAGAGAGAGAGAGAGAGAAGGAAACAGCTTTATGAGATGATGATGGCTAATACTCACATCAAAGTCTACTCTCTCCCCATCAGGGATCTTTGGAGGCACCAAATTTGGCATAAAGAGCCTGAAATTGGAGGGCAGGGGAAATAAAGAGGTAAGCCACTAGTACAGCAACACCTGACGTCTCATCTCTTTATCAGGGTTGGCTGACATTATTGATCTCCTACATGAATCCATGCTTAATCCCATTGATTTCAAAGAGGTCTGTCTCTGGGTTCTGAGTAAATCTGGCCAAGACAATATAGACAAACACAGAATCATATAATTGTAGAGCTGGAAGGCACCACAGGCATCATCTAGTCCAGCCCTCTGCAATGCAGGAATCTTCTGCCCGATGTGGGGCTCAAACCACGGCCCTGAGATTAAGAATCTCATGCTCTATCGACTGAACTATTGTAGTACCCTGCTAGCACCCATGCCTTACAAACCATAGATATATGCCTAGAAACCAGTGACAAATGGAAGTGGATGAGTCCATAGATGGCATAAATGGAAGATATAATCATTTTAAAAACAACAACAACCTGACACTAAATGCAAGGTAAAGGGGGCGGCCCTAAGCATCTTATATCCATATGTGTCCAGTAGTCTAATAACTAGATAGCCCCATCAAATCAGAAAAGACCCTCTACTATGGTGAAACTTCCATTCCTAACAATGAAAATCTGGGAGGGAGCAGCTAACCTTACACTAACCTGTCTTAGAACTCACTCTGCACATTTTATTTAAACTGGATGTCAAACTGAACGTAGTTCCAAGCTGAGGCAACAATTTATAGCTTCTTGGAGGGCGCCGTATGGAATGCCATACCGGTTGCTGAGCTTTTTACAATGGCCGCAGCTGTCACAGTAGTCTTAAGTTTCCTTGACTTGACTTATATGAGCCACTGAACAGCTGTAATAACTTCATCACCGGGCAAGCTGGGGTGGGAATGTTGTTCTTGAGATAGTGTCTCATCACTTTGCCTGATGCATTTAGCAGTGTCTCTGCATTTGTGGGCAACATTTTTTTTTAAAAAAAATCTAGATAATTTTGTACCACCCAAAGAGACCATGCATTTGCTTTTTTGAAATTTCAGTGTTGCTGTTGTTTAAAAAGATTTTGTTAACAGTGCAGTCCTGTGTATGTTTATTTGGAAGTACAGTTTACTATGCTCAGCAGGACTCACTTCCAGGTAAATGTGCACCATGTTACAAATTTGCCACTAACTGAATTTTTAGGAAGCCAATAATATAATATAATATGTCAAATAATATAATATGTCAAACATTGACATCTCTCTATTTTTCTTCAGTTGTGCTTGTACTCACCATCTCCTTTCATACAACTGCTCCTGCCTCAACAACTGCCTGCTCACCATAACATCAAAATCCACTTTACTTATACTTACTTGGGCCTAGGCTTTGATTCTCCTGCAAGAAACCAAATGAACATTTAAAGAGTTGCCAAACAAAAATATTTACCTGCTCCCTTTGTAGATAAATTGAAGAGACAGGCCTACTGATTCCCTTAAGGCTTATATGGCTTGTTTCTGCTCCCCAACCCTCCCACCGCTCATCTCTCATCTCCCCCTGTACTTTTTCATGTAAATAAAGGCTTGGGCAGATATTTTTTAGTATGTCTGTGTGTGTTTCAGAGTTCTTAACTCTTGAACTGCAGGGGAATGCGCATCTCTCCTTTCTAGTTCCTGCCTCAGTTTCTCAGGCTGATTGACATGGATTTTGTGCACTTGTCCAACAAACCTGCTTCCAAAAAAAATTAAAAATGGACTTATTTAAGTAAAGAAAATGATGGGGAAATGCTCTCAAAATTGTAACAGTTGCGTGATGGGACATTGTATGACTTCAGTCCCATTTTAACATACACTTGTGAATTGGTTTTTTTATATATCAGCATTAAGATCTGTATATTTACATTTTATCACAATATATGCATTTCCTTCTGGTAATTTCTTTGAGCTGAGATCACTATTGCAAATTTGGTAGAGATGCAAAATCCAAAGGATAACTGCTTCCCCATCTGCACGTTCATCCAGGAAGTGCAGACCAGATCAGTTTACTTTGAATTTTATAGAAACTGAACTCCACAAGAATCCCTAGCACATATACTGGGCCACGGTGCACACTTTTCATTTACCTTCTGGTTCTTTAGCTTGCTCTTCTTGTTCTATTTTAAAAGGAGAGCAAAGAATTTTGATTAGAGATGTACCACGCCAGCGCAGTTGTGTCTAGAATCCCCACATTCCCTGATACATTTATTTCCTCTAAGCTGTGATTACGGCATTCCCAGCATGCTTCATAGTTCATTCACCCATTGCTGGGAGAGTTTACATTGCTGGCATTCTGGTATTTGGTGATCAGAGACAGGGGCGTCCCCTCTTTTGCATTTTTCACAACACCAGAAGCTACAGGACAGATGGTGATGTGATGTCAGTGTTATGAACACCAGAACAGTTGGACTCACCAAAGAAGGTGACTTTAATCAGTAAAATTCTGGGAACAGGTTGGGGGGGGTAGGTACCAATTCTGGAAAACTTTTCCCAATACATTATTTCCCCTGAAAATATTACAGGTTTCCCTCCCTTTATAGTCAGAGGGGGGAAGCTATCTTTACTATCAGTAAAGAGTGCCAGATGCTTTGTTTCCCTTTCCACAGTGGAAAAAATATATATTTGTTTATAGGATGTAATGATTGCTGATGTCACCAAAGCATGGGGGGCATCCCCTAAAGCCATGATGTTCCTCCACACAGTTTTTGCTTTTTTAAGGGGAGCGTATCTTGAGGGGGGGTCTCTGCAGGTGCAAGGCTGCCCATTTGCCAAACACAGATTATCTTCCTGGGCCATCAACTTTCCTTCACTGCCCATGCTGGTAAAGTATTAAGGAGAATGCAGAGAAACAGGCAGACTCATAGAGGGATGGAACATTGTTATAGAAGATTTATTACTCAAGAAACATACACCACATACAAGGAACCAACCACTAGGCATGCAGCGGATTTGTCAATTTGCATTCTCTCAATTTTTCATTTTCCTATTCAGTTTTCCACATTTCTGCAGCAATTTGCAGATTTCTTTAAAAATTGCCAGCACATTTTTCCCAATAAGCATATGTTTTTACAATTTTTGCAAGCAATTTCCCCCAATGTAATGAACCAAATTCAACTAGTGCCAAGAGGTTTTCACCCCACTCTTCCAAAAACTGCTCTGGGGAGTCAGAACTCCCCAAACAGTGTACAGTTTGTGCTGACAGAAAGATCTCCTTAGTGCTATGTTGAGTACATTTTTTTGTATGTTAATTTCATGAATATATTCATTTTTATGCACACTTTCTTCTGATATATGCATTTCTGTAAGCACTGTTTGGTTGGAGAAACACAGTGAAAAATTTGGTTAAGTGTGAATTTTGAAGGCTTGTGGTGTTTTGGTTCTCATAGCATTTCAAACAGTGGGGATTGTGTAAGTTCACCTTTACTTGCAAACTGAATTAATTTTATCCCCCATTCTTACTATAATTTTTCTACTTTTACTTTTTTACACTCCCCGCCCCCAAAATGACAAGTATGCTCTGAGATCACAGCTTAACCAAAACAATGCTGCTGAATTTTTATTCATTGAAGGGTTCTACCTGAAAAAGACCCTCCATCACAATGCTTGTATTGGCCAGAGATGTTTCACCAGAACATCATACCTTCTGCCCTAGGTTCATCTTCATCTTCCTTGACTTCTTCAGCTTGTTCTTGTTCTTCTTGTTCTTGTTCTAAGGAAGAAAACAGCAGGGTGACATCAACAGATCTGAGAATTTTCATTGTTGGTCTACACAAAATTCTGCTTGAGGTAATGAATCCCAGCCATTGGGACATTGGTCAGAGAAGAGGGGTTGGGAAAGAAAGATAGCATATTTCTCGAACATGGCTAAATGACAAGTGATAACTTGGGACTGCCATCTTAAACTGAACACATTGTGGTTCAATTTAATGATGTTCAATGATGTTTCTGGTGTGGGAGGTAGGGTTTGAGATGAGCTTCATCGGTCCTCAACATGATACACACCTCAAATGTAGAGTCAAGGTCCACGCTCCTGGTCCATGACAATATTATTAAATGCAGAGCAACAAAGAAGAAAGGGCAACCAAAATGGTCAGAGGTTTACAGCACATTCCCCTACAGAGAAAAGCTGAGCATCTGGGGATTTTTAGTTTATAAAACAGATAACTAAAGAGGTGAGATGTGATAGAAGCTTATGAGGTGATGTCTGGTGTGAAGAAAGTGGATCAATGGAAGGGTTCTTCCATCATACCAGAACTCAGGGTCACCTTGTAAAATTGGAGAAATGAAACATGTCTTCACACACACCACACAATTTACTTATGGATTTTGATGCCACAGGATATGATGGAATCTCATTTAGATTTTTTGTGACCAGGGTTAGAAGACAGTGGCTCTCAGAAACGTCTCACTTTAAATATCAGATATGGAAATAAATGGTGCAAAAGGAGTCAATCAGAAATTGTACAGCCACCCACAGAGGCTTCCTTCTGGTACTCAAATCTGAATGATGCTATTATATAAGCACTAGGCATTTGTTTTTTGTATTAAACCAAAACATTGAGGAGGGGAGTAGGAATGAGCCCACTTGCCACATGTGATTTTAAACATAAGCCATAAACCTGCATAGGCTACATAATATCAATACTACAAACATATATAGATTTTAGACTGCTTTATAATCCTGGCTTCCCCCAAAGAATCCTGGAAACTGTATTTTGGGGAGACGCTGAGAATTATCTGGGAGAGATCTCTAGCCCCTCCTTCCAAAACTACAATTCCCAGGGCTCTTTCGGAGAAAGGAATTAAATAATTCTCCAAACTGGTATGGCCTTTGACTGATGCACACAGTACATAAATGCTTATGATTTCCATGCACAATAGGTCAGTAAGTATTCTGCCTGTGTGTCATTGGCAAGCAGCAGCAAAGTGAAATGTAAAGAAATGTTCTACTACCGTCTTCCACCTCTATCCATTCTTCCTCTTCTTAACCAGGGCAAGCAAGGATGGTGAAAGGGAATAAGTAGAAAAGGTTAGCGAGGGATCACAGAAAGCTGTGGCTTCAAGCTGGAGCATCTATAGACAAAACGGCTCTCTCTCATTCTGATCTTTGCTTTGCATTTGTGTGCACGCCTAGTTTTCAGATGCCAAGCACTTGTGAAGTCAAGCATTTGCCAAGTTCAATAGGATATTAAGGCCTGGAACATTCAGAACACCCACATATCCATGCACACACAGAGGCAGTAATTATGACCTCATACAAAAGCATAGAAGAGGAGGTGTGCTTGTAAAAAATAAACAAACGCAAAGACACATTGATCAGCTTCTAGTGATACTATGCAGGCAGCAGAAAGCTCATTCCAGACTGAGTTTATCAGTGTCAGTCCCGTTGGCAATGAAATACTCTACCCAGGTTCCTAAAATAGTAGATTAAGTTATCCTGCACCAAATGGGTGCCCTCCAGATCTGTTGGACTAAAATTCCCATCAGCCACAGCCAGTGGGTGAAAGCTGTAGTTCAAAACACTGAGTGGGCACCAAGTTGATGAAGGCTGGATTAAATGTTCATAACACACAATATTAGACAAATACTCAGCCGTATTCAACCTACACTTTTCTGCGCTTTTTGGTATATCTGAGAAATCCACGAGGCTACTTGGACAAATCTGCACTTTTACTTGTCCACATATTATTTGCTTTTTTAAATTATTAAAAATTTATTATTGTTATAATTGTTTACACAGATTTCAATAGATTTTATTAGTGGTTCAATAGATTTTTTATTAAAGTTTGAAAGAAAATACAAAGATTAGTATCAAATATCAAATATATTTTTATGAAACATAAAATTCTAATCTAAATAAAAACTAAAAACAAAAGGAAGGACGAAAATAAAATAATATAAAATAAAAGGGATTTTTTGACTGTCAGCTATAAATAGAAAATTGTTCCATACATCCTCTCCAAGAAAACACCCAACAATTCCACTTTCTATGCATCAATATTTTCTTCAATCCTCAAACCCAGATATCATACGTTCATTTGTCTCTTCACACAAAAACTCTTTAAGGAGTTTCCGGTTGAAACAGAACAGTTTTATGATAGAACACTACCAAAGAAACAGAACCTACCTTCTGGTACCCAAATCTGAATGATGCTATTATCATAGCATGTGACCAGGAGGTCCCCATAGTGGGAGCCACTTTTAAGCCACTACAGAAAACAAGCTCTCCCCCATATCACCATTTCAGATGATGGTGACATGAGCAAAAGTGCCTTTTCAGACAATGTAGCTACACATCAGTAGCTACACTCGCTACACTGAGACACCTAATAGTTTTTCATATACAGTATATGTAAATAACAAATTTATGATACATATTAAGGTCTCCAATCCCATAATAGTTTTTTTTAATGGCATGGTGTTATGACCCAATAGAACACATCACCTCATCTAACCCTGACTCTTATAGTAACAATGGAAGCCTACCTTCTTCGACGCATTCTTCTGCATGAAGTCGGAAGAGAGGAAAAGAGAGAGCGTTATTAGAGCAGCAGTGGTGGATTTGGAAAACATGCTTAATCTGACAGTTTTCATTCCCTTACCTTCCTGTTCCCTGTAAAGCAAAGGGAAAACAGCTAGATTAGAATAATGGCTGGTTTGCAGTAATAATAATAATAATAATAATAATAATAATAATAATAATAATACAGTGGTACCTAGGGTTACATATGCTTCAGGTTACATACACTTCAGGTTACAGACTCTGCTAACCCAGAAATAGTACCTCGGATGTCAGGGAACTGCCATCGGAACTAGCGGAGGAGGCGAGGCTCCAGAGCGATACTGGAGAGGGGCCAAGCAGGGAGAGAGGCAGGTCTCCAGCTGGGGAAGAAAATCAGCGCAACACCAGGGATAGAGGGGGGCCGATGGGGGAAGCAGAGAGAGGGCTCCAGGACTCTTTGCAGGAGACCAGCGAGGAGAGCACAGGTCCTCCGCTGCCCACACCCACCCTGCGCAGAAGACTTCCGCGCAGGGAAAGTAGGCGGCGACTTGGCGTCAAAGAACTTCTTTGCTGGAAGAAGTTTAAGAAACGCCCACTGACGGATTCTGCCAGCGACTGAACAGCCACGGAGTGGATGGCTGTCCAGCGAGAAACGGTTTAACCAGCCAACCTAGCCCAGAGCAGCGGTAACTTACGCACAAGCAACCCCTAAAGCCATTACATCGGGTTAAGAACTTTGCTTCAGGATGAGAACAGAAATCATGCTCTGGCGGCGCAGCAGCAGCAGGAGGCCCCCATTAGCTAAAGTGGTGCTTCAGGTTAAGAACTGTTTCAGGTTAAGTACGGACCTCCGGAACGAATTAATTACTTAACCCGAGGTACCACTGTAAGTGATTTTAGAACATGATCCATGGTCTCTGACACATATTCTTTTTGGAAGAATGCACTACAATTAAGTTACAACTTACAATTTATGCCAACCTGCTACAGCAGAAACAGCGGAGAAGAGTCATGCCACACAAAATTTCATGCCAGAATAAATCTGCTAGCTTTAAGATGCCGCAACAAGACACTTCTGTTTGTTCCACAATCAGGGTTTTTGGTTTTTGTTTGCTGAGTGGATTCTGCCCATATGGTGGCAGGAGTTCACATATACCGTATTTCCAAACCCCTGGAATAGATAAGAAGATACCTGGGGCCATCTCACACCCCACCTCATGCAATTAAAAGCTTGCTGTGTTAAGGGACAGTTGGGTACATTTAAGTGAAGTGACATGCGGATCTAGGGCCAGCTTATTTTTTGGGGTGAGGACTGGAAGTAGCAGGTTGCCTATACAACATGCTTAGGCATGACTTCATGTTGTGCATCAGCTGGAGATGCAGCTCAAGTGACTGGAACAGGTGTTGATAAAAATGCCAGAGCAGGAATGTGGCAGGCTGTGAAAGAGCATTTTTCAGTGCTCTCTCTTGGGCTAGTCCTTGCAGTTGGAAAACAAGAAGCTGATGAGTGAGCTATGGGAGTGTAGAAAACTGAGAAAGTCTGTGTGAGTGGGAGTAACGGAATCAAAAAAGGTAGGAAGAATTTCCAAAATTACAGACATAACCAAGTCATAAGCCATCTATACCTCCCAGGCATTTACAGCTGTATGGCTCTTACTGGTTCCTAATTAAGTACTACATTTCTTCTTGTATCCAAAATCTTTAAATCCCAATAGCCTGTCATTCTATGCTTGGGTCAGGTTTCCTACGTGAAGTTCCCGAGAATCCTCAGAGACCCAGATTCTCTTTTAATTTCAGAAGAAGCCTAGTGAGACCCTCACCTCTGAGGTTTGGAATCCCTTCTCAACACTTCATTTTCTGATAAAATTTATATACCACTTGCTTGTAACAAACCCTCTAAGTGATTTATGAGAAATACTAAAATTATCAAGAGGGCTGGCCCTAGACATTTGTGGTGCCTGAAGTGAATTAGAAATCGGCACTTCTGCAGCTCTACTTTGTTAAGTGTGTGTTTTTATATCCAGTATACCTGAAGGAGTGTCTCCACCTCCATCGTTCAGCCTGGACACTGAGGTCCAGCGCTGAGGGCCTTCTGGCAGTTCCCTCACTGCGAGAAGTGAGGTTACAGGGAACCAGGCAGAGGGCCTTCCTGGTGGTGGTGCCCGCCCTGTGGAATGCCCTCCCATCAGATGTCAAGGAAATAAACAACTATCTGACTTTTAGAAGACATCTGAAGGCAGCCCTGTTTAGGGAAGTTTTTAATGTTTGATGCATTTATCGTGTTTTTAACATTCTATTGGGAGCCGCCCAGAATGGCTGGAGAAACCCAGCCAGATGGGCAGGATATAAATAAATTATTATTATTATTATTATTATTATTATTATTATTATTATTCCCATGGTGATCTTCACTCCCCCCCAAAAAAAAATTCTGATGCTGATCTTCACTCCCTCCATTATTATTATTATTATTATTATTATTATTATTATTATTCTATCTATTGAATTTCTATACCACCCTAGTTCATTAGCACTTTTTTTTTTTAAAAAAAGTGTTCCACAAATGCATAAATGTTAGGTTTATCAATTGCTATTATCTAATGACCTGGAACAAAATATTGCAGTATGCAGTCCTGGTGTTCAAGATTCCAGCCTCTCCATTCCATTCTCCAGCCCCATTTTCCAGTTCTCCTCCCAAGAGTCAGTCAGCATTCCGAAAACACTGAGCATGCTCAGTTCTTATTGGCCTCTTTTGGGGGTTTACCCCTTCAGAGCTTTTTCCTAAAGAATGGTTTCCCCAAGTGCAACCTCTTTCTTGTATGTAGATAGTGGCATTTTAGCTCTTTACAAAGCAGCACTCACTACCTAAACATCAGAGGGAAAGATAAATAAAATAAATAAAATATTTGCTATGGATCAGCTAATCATTCAGAATGATTTCATGTTGTGATTTCTCTCCCCTCTGGATCAGATTGTAGAAATATAGGAATGGCATATCTGAATGACCACACAGCCAAATAAATCAATGTGAGTGACAGAAAAGCAAGACACATTTCTGCATATAGATGGGAAAGGAAAACATTGAAGAACCTAGTACTTACTCTTCATATTCCTCAATGATCTCTTCGGTGTCTGACATTTTCAGTTACCTGTAATTTAATAAAGAAAAAGAAGCAGTGATACTTAAATAGGAATCACAGGCAGCTATTTTAAATAGTTATGATGCTCTTGGAGAACCAGCTGAAGGTGTGTCTTTTTACAATACTGATACTATCCAAGTGAGTTCCATTGCAACTTGCACCAGGATTGCTGTCTAGGGTTGCCATATTTTTTTAAAAAAACCAACAACTAGGATGCCCTCAGCTTTTTCTTTTTTCTTTTTCTTTTAGAAAATCCCATAATTGTTAAACTTTTTCCCCCTTGGAAATCCCATGGAAAATCCAGACATTACGTACGGTATTTCACCCACATTCCCATGGTGCGCGCGCGCACACACACACACACACACATATATTGCAGTGTTTGCTGAAATTAACAACACAGATTTAGTACAGATCTAGAGGTCTGAGGAACGCAGGAAACTCTCTTCTGCTGAGTCATAGCATTGGTCCATCTAGCTCATCAAACTCAGCATTACCTACACAGACTGGCAGTTGACTCACCAGGGCTTCGGGCAGGAATCTTTCCCAGCCATATCTGAAGATGCCAGGGCTTGAAGCTGGGGCCTTCTGCATGCAAAACATGTCACTGAGCTATGACCCTTCCCTTCACTTCAGTGTGGTAATACATACCCTTCCACATTTGGCAGATAAAAATTGCTGCGCACGAGGCAATACCTTATTGTACCACATTATGCTCCTACGTGGTCTATTTACATCAGGGTTTCCCAAAGAAGTCAGTACCGACCCTCTGGGGATGAGGGGACTGTCCAGGGGATAAATAAAGATCTAAGGGTTGGAAAGAACCATTGGGTGGGAAAGAAGTTTACAAATTTAATTAGGACTTAGGGATTTCAAAAATCAAGGGGAACAGCATGGACATGGATAGAGTGTGCCTCCCTTGTCAGTGAAGAGCCTCTGTATTTATTACAATGATTCCACGATGCAACAGTATTCTCAGACCATGTAGTTTTATCGTCATTATTGTTTTCACTTGCTTTACCTCCTTATTTTTTTACATTTCATCAACATCATCATTTTATTTGTATACTGCCTTTCCACAGTTAAAAACAATGATCAAGGTGGCTCACAACATGACAAGATTTACATAATTACAGAAGTCATAAACAATGAATAATGGAAAACTATTTCCACATAAATCTAAAATCTAAAACTAAGAATACATTATTAATATCACACTTTAAAATGACATAGGTAAAAAATAACAGCAATTTTTAAAAACAAAACAAAACAAAAAAACCCCATCATCATGGTGATGGGTGATTAATCAATGTTTACTATATATTGATATTTCTTTACTTTATTTCATTTAATAAATAGGGTGTTATCTTGGGGGCTTAGGGGGTTGATGCTGCTGTTGCTGTTGAATTTTTGTATCTTTATTTTAGCTCTTGTGATTTATGTGGAAAATGCTCAGTTTTGGTTGTGTATTTTTTATTTTTCCTTTATTGTTTATGATTCCTTTTGATATGCTGTAGTTATGTGTTTTTAATGTTATACGCCACCTTGAGCATTGTTTGGACTGTGGAAAGGCAGCATGCAAATCCAATTATGTATATATGTATGTATGTATGTATGTATGTACATTTCTCAGAATTCAGGTTGAGGGTTGATGACAGCTTTCTAAGCTCATCAAGGGATCAATGAAGTTTGGGGAACCCTGAATCGCAGACACACCTCATTAAGCATTTCTAGAAACCACCTTCATTTAAAGAGCAAGAATGAAAAGACTTAAACCTTGCAAGACATTCTTTTATTTTATTTTAGTAGAACCCCAACATCTGCCAGCTGGAGCCTGGTGCAAAAAACATGCACTTCAAATTTAAAAACTCTGAGCCCAGGAATTTGTTTTGAGTATCAGAAATGAATGGAGTACATAGCTTTTCTACACAAAATTCTACTCCTGGCTACCCCAAACCTACTGCTAAACAACTGAGAGTCAGAAATCCTTGCAATTCCACTGCAGAACACATAGAGGTCTGGGAGTAGTTGCCAAACTACCCTCTGTCCACCCTTGTCTTGTGGGACACACTTTAATATCTAGATATCAGAAGTGTGTATATTTTCAGCATGTCCTGGGGCTGCTTCACGTGACAAAAATTAAAATACCTTTATGTCACATGCATAGCTGACATGATGTAATTATGTGTGACCAGCCCATCCATGGATACAGCCACAGTGATTTGACGGTGATTCATGCAGCCTCAAGAACTTGGAAGAGTGCCACCAGGACCACATACATTGCTACCAGAACAAGGCTTGAGACTTCTGCAAATCATGTCCAAAACGTGTTTCAAGCTGAGCCATCCCAAACTACTGGGCACTTTTTGATTGTAAAATATGCACAGTTT
This sequence comes from Podarcis filfolensis, assembly GCF_964270895.1. Lineage (NCBI taxonomy): Eukaryota > Metazoa > Chordata > Lepidosauria > Squamata > Lacertidae > Podarcis > Podarcis filfolensis. Next base: position 66,696,305 of record NC_139609.1, read on the forward strand.
TTTTTAAAAAATCAAAATCTAATTACTCCACAAAATAAAGGCAAAAACAAATGACCCAGTCTTAATTATTTCCATTTTGTATGCCTTTCTTCATCATGTCTACTATCCCCAGACTCCTTGCATGCTATCTTTGTGCAGCAATGAGGACTGGGAGTCTTTCAATTCGCAGTTAGTTAGTTAGAAAGAGAAAGGCCAGAGAGGAGAGAGGAGTGTTGAGTGACATGAGCTAGAAGCAAGGAAGCAGACAGGGAGGAGAGAGAGAGAGAGAGAGAGAGAGAGAGAGAGAGAGAGAGAGAGAGAGAGATATGCCTGATTGATTTTTGGTTGAATCCAAGGCTGTGGCTATAGGAGAAGAAACACTATGGGGTGTTAATGCTGTGAACCCCTCCATCGTATATCATAGGGGCACCACAATTTCCACTGTATCTCATTTCAAAGGAAACACAAAGTCTGGGTAAGCACCTGGAACCAATGGAATCTCGCATTGCTCAGAGTTTGGAGTGGTGTGCAGCAATATTTAACACCTTTCATTGAGTGACTGGTGCAATGCCTATATAAGGAATCCAGAAACCAGGAAAGAAGACTTAATTTTGTCTTAGGTGACCGTTTATGAAATGCTTCTGTTGATGTGGAAGGAAGGAAGGAAGGAAGGAAGGAAATTTTCAGCATTCTCTAATGAGCTTGAAGGCTGTAAAAGCTTCTTGGACCTCAAGTGATATATAGTTGAACTAGAAAAGTGGTTGGTTTTTGTTCACTTCTAGTGTACTCTGTACATAGAAATTACAACATGACTTATCTTTGGAGATGAAAAGTTACTGACAAAGCGTATTCTCATTCATGGAGAGCATGCGTTGCAGTGGCGGCTGACAGCCTACCCCTCTGTTGCTGGGCGGGATTGTCTAGATGGCCATAGGCAGTGATTGGGCTGTTGCTGGGGTAAATTTGATGTTGCCAATTTTGTGGGTTGGACCAAAGGTATTATATTCAGGGCAGCATTGAGCTTTCTCTTTTGCTGCGTCCACCAGATCACCCGCCCACCCTACCTAATTTTAGGGCTTGTGCGTTGACCTTGCTATGCCTGTCATGGGGTCGCCTGCCGTTGGGGCAGGGGCCTGGTAGGAATTTTGTCCATTTGGCTGATTGGCTGGTGCCATTTGGTTTTTGCCTACTGCGTAGCAAATCGTCACAACTTTTAAGGTTGTGGTTAGGCATTGGTTAAAAATTTGGTTGGGGGAGGGGTAAGGATTGGCTGTGCCTGCCCCTCCAATGCTGCTACTGCAAGGGAATTCCGTTAAAGGAATCCAGGGGCTCGCCATGCTTTCGTCCAAATCCCTGGTCTGGGGCTTGGGCCTTGCAAGCCCCTGGGAGCATGGAGGGAGAGGTGAGGGCCTGGGGCTCAGCTCCATTTTCTCCCCAATATTGTTTTCCCTTACTGGCTTTCGCTGGAATCCGGAAGTCAGTTTTGTCCCTGGGGGAGGCCAGATAGTCCTAACCAATGCCTAAGCAACCACTCACATTTATGTATTTTAAATCTTAAACAAAAATTCTGTGTGAATTGTGTTTTATTTGAGGGGTGGCCTGGGGACCTCGACATGCAAGAAGTGGAATGATTAAGCTTTCAGGAAAACAGCAGCGCCATCTATGCCTAAAAGTCACAGTTTCTTGCTGGAAGCTGTTCCATCTTGGCTCAGATTTGGAAATGTTGACTTGCTGATATACCACTACAGTGGAGCTTCCATTCTCTTCCATGGCTCTGTTGCTTAGCAACAAAATCCTCCTAAAATAGGTGGCAAGAGATTAGCAACAGCATCACCCAACACTGATAACCAAGAGCAAGCCCAATGTGAGATAGAGCAGGGTACACAGTGTTGAGAATTAGGCCTGTTTCAAAGGAAGTAAGAGATATGTGGAGAGTGTCACAAAGATAAGGAAATAAAAAAATATATCTGGAGCAGAAGGTTCTGAGGTTATCCCCTTTTCTGCTGTTCCCTTTTATGAAGAGTAAATTCATTTGCTCTTTTCTTCCTTACACATCTTCAAAGGGGAAAGTGATAGGGATAATTTCGTAGCTATATAGCTTAGCAGAATCCATTTATCTGTCTTTTCTTTCTTTCTTTTTTTTCTTTTTCAGTTGTGTTTTTCTCTATATCAAGGAACCCAAACGAGTTACAGGTTGGTGTTTTGTTTTTTAAAAAACAAGGACCTTAAACTAAAAGCGATAACCTCAGTTCCTGACCTAACAGATATTCTTTAGGCAATCTCCAAGGATGTTATTAAGGCCTTCAACCACATCTCCTGTACTCCACCTTTAGAAAATGGCAACTACAGAAAGCAGAGGGCGGGGAGAGGGTTTAAATATCTATAAGCCAAATCAGCTAGGTAAGGACATTGGTCACAGTCTAACCCAAGTTAAGCACTTTTCAGCCCCACTGGTTTCGGTGGGAGAGATTTAAGCTTGTACTTAACTGTCTAGCCCAGAGAGCACATATCTTTGCTTGGGCCATGTCCTTTGGGTTTACTTTTGATAGAACTGAGAAGCAAGGTCATAACAGGTGGGGGACTTGTTCAACTCTCCTTTTAATATCTGTTTTAAAATAATGTTTCTAGTCCTTTTGAATGCAGAGAAAAGGCAGTAAATAGTGTAGCCATCCTTAGTATTTTTTCTCATATGTGTTTCATATTACATTAGCAATCTGGAGAGCAGCAACAGCTCGGAAACAATTTTACAAGGACAGGAAGAACACCACAAACAGAATAATTGTCACACACAGGAGGAATAAGGATATACTTTGAATGGTTCGCCTATAGATTTATAAATCATTAATGTGTCAAGATGAATGGATGTTGTTAATATTGCAGTTGTTGTATAAGGGATTGTTATTCTGAATGGAATGTCATTGAGACGAATAAGATTTTGGAACACAGAAACAAAGTAAATCATCAAAGCATCAATTCTAGCATGCAGCAGGCCACCTAAATTATATAAGTTGGCATCTGAATTATTGGGATTAGTAAGTGCATTATAATTTGTCACTGTTATAATAAGGCTACCATTGGATTATTGTAATTGAAAACTAATAAAAATTATTGTCAACATATTACCTTAGCAATCATTACAATAACCTTGTAAGATAGACAACTTTACATTGATGCTGAGGGCCACAGCAGACATTGTTGTTTATATGTAGGGCATGGGTGGAGAGTGGGACCACATCGACCTCTCCATACCCCATTGCTGCTGCTGTGCACCCTGCTTCCTGGACATCCACATGTTCAACACAATGTTTACAAAAGAGATGTCTGTGCAAGACTGTCATGTGATCAGGAATCCTGATCACCCAGGGCTATGGAGTGTATGGAAACCTACACTTATTTCAGCTGTCTGTGCATATATAGGTATCTCCTTAGCAGATATCACACCTGCACAAATGTCGAGGGGGTGTATGATGGGTGGGGTCTGGAAGCACAGACCTGGTCCCCATTTGTGCATTTAGCCCAAGACATGAACAGCAACATCCCCAAAAGTGCAGGCTTGTTTATAAGGGCTGGCTCATACATGCAAGCTGATCAGCTGATGATCTCAACCTCAAGTAGGGACCTGAAGTTCAAACACTGCAGGTGGAACATCACCAGTGCATTTCATTGGAGTCAGTTCAGACATACAACTTCAAGGGATAATAAATCCCGAGATGGTGCATTGCACAGACTTCTGTAAACCCAGTGTAAATGACTTCATTCACCATAAAGTTGGTTTACACCTGTGCTAAGATACCAATGTGAGGACACTTATCTCTTAGCTAAGCACGGACAGTACTAACATGGGGTGAGGGTGGCAAGTATCTGCCCTTGACACCAGCGGTGGAGCAAGCCGATGCCCTGCGCATGCCGTGGGGGGGCGGGGCCAGCCACCCGTGGGGCGGGGCCAGCCGAGGCAGGACGCTCCACGAGGCCTCCGAGGAGTCTGCCTGCCTCCTCCCACTCAGCCGCCCTACAGTTGGGGGGAGGCAGCGGGCGGACCTTTGGGCAGCGCAGAGCCTGCGGGCACCCAAGCCACCACGTCACTCACAGGAGAGACGCATGGCTCAGGCATGCTTCAGGACCCAAGGTGAGTGCCGTCTGGCAGTTTGTCACCCCCCTCAGTGGTGACACCCAGAGCGGACTGCCCCCCCTTCCTCCACCGCTGCTTGACACACAGCTTGACCCCACCCAACCCTCTTTTCTGCACTTCAAGGAAAGGTGTTTTTCAAATTGTCAGAGTGCTTTTCCTTTCTGATCCTCAATCAATTATACTGGAGTAGAAATATATAAAGATAAGGGTTTGCACTGTGAACTTTGGCTTGAAGAACACATTTGGAGATTCATGGAATTTGTGGCATAAATGTGGCTTTAAACCTGTCATGGACACTAAATTCATGCACAATAACAAGAAGGGATGAGGGATGAGTGAATCCTAATCAAAGAATTTCATTTTGCAGCTTAGGCTTTGTGGTTTTAAGGGTGCCACCTCATCTATGCATTGTTCCACTTGCAAGACTAAAGATGGCTTGAGGATTGCCTCCCTTTAGCAACCTAATTTCCCCCTTTTGTGCTCACCACAATGTTTTCTGTTCTGGTTCCATCACTGTAACCTTTGCTTGTAACCTCCTCTATAAGTGCTGTTATGTTTACAAACGACTGAGATATCAAAGGGTGATGGGCATGGAAACTTGCCTTTAAGGAATCTCTTGGTTCCCTTCCCTTCCAAGAACAATTCATTAAGCCTGGATTCCAAGCTTTGTATCCATCACTAAAATAGAGGCCTCCATAATCCTCAGTAGATTCCCCAGTCATTTCCCCCCTGAGTTTCATGTTTAAAGCCAGGTTCTTCCTGGGCTGCATGTTTCCACCTGACACTGTACATCAGTGTGAGCCTTGCCCAGACCTTGCCCAGTAGTCTTGGCTGCTCAAAACATTCCTGAGTCTCGGCAAAAGCTCTCAGCAAATCCAGCCTGCCCATTTCAAGTTTGAAGCAAATCCCCAAACTAAGTGAAACTGGAGGGGTTTGGTAGGGAGGTTCTGCACAGCGCTACAAATAACTCCCATGTGTCAGGCCATCTGTTCCCTGCCATACCTCCATGTTTCTCTTTTCTGCCTAGGGACAGAGCATCAAAGCATGTATTATTTGAGCCATGTACAACAGCTGTATGATAGCAGAATCAAGGATCCCACTGCCTCCGTTCACAAAATGATTTTGCAAGAGATAAAGGGAGAAAAGTTGCAATAACATCTAAAGCCCAACTTGTCTTGGGAGTCTTGCACATATTTGAATCTTACATGTATATTCAAATATCCTGTATATTACATGAGAGACCACTGCAAACAGAGATCCTTATTCCTCCATAGAGTGGTGATAACATTGGCTTCACAGCAAATGCTGGCTTGTCTACAACATTATTGAGGAAAGAACACACACACACACACACACACACACACACACACACGAGTATTGCAAAATGTAGATTGATCCAGAATGTGCAAATCAGGCTAGTTTGCTTATAAATGCAGACCCAATGAAATTCTCAAGCATCCCTACTCCAAGACCAGGCTAACTTTAACAATGATGAACCAGGATCTACAGATAAAAAATTGGACACCTCATTGTCTAGATCAGGGGTGGAGAACTAGAAGCACTCCAGATGTTGTTGTTGTTGGACTCCAACTCCCATCAGCCCCAGCCAGAATGGCCAGTGATTAGGAATGATGGGAGTTGTAGTCTGGCAACATCTGGAGGATTGCTGGTTCCCCACCCATGCTCTAGATGGAGGGGTGAATTCAAGAGAGTCATGCAGTCAAGATTATAAAAGGAATCTGACACAGGCTATTAACAAAGCTGGCTCATACTGTTGGGAATTGGAATCTAATAACATCTGGAGAGAGCCACATCTTCCCCATCCCTGACTTATTAGATGCTAACATGGGTTTTGAAGGCAAGTTATTTGTTGTTAGCTTCTATAGTCTTGGGTGCCTTGACTCTATTCCCTCCTTAGTTCCCTTTGAGCTGCCACAAGCAGATGCCCCCTCATTATCTTTCTAGGCATTTCAGTCTCTCAGATACCCTATCCTCTCACCAGGTGCTAAGAAATGCATCCAGCATCTATTAAGCAGTGCAATCTTATACGCATTTACTCTGCAGTAAGTCCCTGTGTGTTCATTGAGGCTGACTCCCTTGTAAATGTGTGTAGGATTGTAGCCCTAAAGCATGTAGGAATTCTTTCCACAGGTTCAGATTCTAGACAGGAGGACCAGGTGAATCCATATTGTATAACGTTTTGATAAAACTTCAGATCTCACTTTAGACCCAACTATTTTAATAAAGCAAAACTCCTAGAAGCCCACATATGTTTACACTCAGCTGGCAATTTTTACCCACAAAGTATTAAACAGACAAGTTATCAGCTGTAAACCGCGATGAACAAAATATGAATTTGCAAAAAACTGAAACCACAATAAGATTTAATGAAATGAACAGTAACTTTTCATTTATCTAATGCAGCTCCAATTAAAAATGCCAAGCTGTTTAGTTAAAAATGAAGCCTAATTCAGTGAGGTTACAAACTGCATTCATGACATAGTTTTGTACTATGCAAAGGACATTAAGGAAACCTGAGTATGATTCAGAATACATATACATTTCTGCTACAACTATGAGCTCCCCCTGCTCAAACTGTGTGCTGAGTGGTCTACAAAATTCCACCAGAGGTGCTTTTTACACTCTGCTTTGCAAAACAAAACCCAAAACACAGATCTAGTCATTGTCTAGATGCTACACTGATACCCGCCATACTTTAGATTTTCTTTTTGTAAATGTGCCATTAGGCAAACCAGTTTTGCCCTGAATAACTCTATTATACTTCTAGTTCTATCTCCTGAATTCTGTCCCCTTCTCATCCCTGCACTTTCCATATGTATTTTATGCATGAACTGATGCATGTCTTGTTTTGCATTCCATCACCTTCCAACGGCATATTTGCATGCAGGGCTCAATTCTTTCTTTCTCCATCCTGATGTAGAGCAGAGGGTAGCTTCTCTACAAGGAATTATTTGCTATGGGTGTTTGAAACCAATAAGTATGTGGGGGCTCAGAAACTGTGCCCCCATTGAGAATGGGAGGGGGGAGGAAAGGATTTTGTCCAATATCAATTAATATCCTCTCTCCCACAAGGTTTCATACAGACAATTCCCAGGTATATCCTATGCCCTGGCTAACTTCAGAATGAGGAATGTTATCTAAGCTTGAATCCCTTACCTCTTGTGCAGAGAACAGGTGAGAGTCCTTCCAGTGGAGACAAGGGCAGTGTCTGAGAAATGCAACTAAAAAGAGTGAGGCTTTAACAAGGCCACTCCACCCCAGGCTGCCACCCCCGGGCCGGGTGCCTGATTGGAGGAATGCCAGCAGGGAACAGCTTGGAATGCTAAGCTTTGCTGCTATTTTGGCAGTGTCAGCTGAAGCCTCTTGTGCAACTCTTTTCTTCCCCTCCCCAGAGCCCATATAAGCCCTTGCTATTGTATGGCCTCAGAGAACTGCTATTTTAAACCCCAGATACCCAAGTGCCCAAGAGTCTGACACAAGCCAGCCAGCTGTCACTCTCGAGTGGCCTGGAACTCTGATATGGAATGCTTCTGCCCTGCGAGGGCTCATGGTGGAAATCTAGAAGGCTAGCAAGTGAAGCTCGGCACATGGCTTTGTTCTCCCTATCCCACCCCCCAGGTCCCTTTAATTGGAACACCACTGACCCCCTACTGCCTGCACAGCTGCTTTGGCAAATGAACAGAGATGACAGGGTAGAGCTAAATGACAAGCTACATTTAAAAAAAAAAAGTATGCACAGAAGCAACCATTAAACTGGAGGCTTAAATCAACTCAACGGAGCTGGTCACCAGAACTTGCTTGCTCTGCTCCCAAGAGATTTGTGGTACTTAAGAGTCTTTTAAATCTCTCTCTCTTTGACCCTACTTGTGCCAGGGACTTAACTACATATACATGGACTCATGCCTAGAATGGCCATCTAGTTAAAGTGAGATTAGGCAAATTCATGGAGATTAATAGCTATTTTTCATGACAGCTATACACCAGAATCAGAGGCAACTTGTCTCTCAATACTGATTACTGGGCAACAACTGCAGAAGAGGGGTGTTGTGAGCTACCCATAGGTGCCTGGTTGACTATTGTGAAAATAGGATGCTGAGATAGATACTATTTTATTCTGATCCAGAAGAGCTCTTCCTATGTTCCATTAAAAGAAAACATGGAGGGAAATCATATGAGTGAGTTTATCTTTAAACCCTAAACAGAAAGTTTACATGCTTCCCACAACCCACCCAATAGGAATTCTAATACAGATTTTCCTTCTAATACCCATCTTGTTATTTGACTTTAAGTTTTCAAAACTTCTCTATTTCAATGAATGTTTTTCACAAGAAGTTGCCTGTCAGTAAACCACATAGCATTTCTAAGGTCATCTGGAGCTTGTTTTAAGGCACATAGACAGTTCAGACCAAATGGAAGCCGGACCTGAAGGGCCTCCTTGGTGCTGCATCAAGAATGGGGAACTTGTGGTCCTTCAGATGTTGTTGGACTACAGCTCCCATAATCCATGACTTTTCACCATGCTGGTTGTGACTGATGGCTACCAACATCTGAAGGACCCCAGGCTTCCCATCCCTGTCCTGTGTAAATGCCCCCAACATGCTCCTGCAGCTGTGTGTTAGTGTGGGAGATTGGTAGCAGTTAGTAAACTGTCTCTGAAGGAAGCTTATCAGCCATGCATTGATCTTCTCATTGAGGGGTTCTGGGTAAACCTTCAAGGAATCTCAGGGCTCAGAATACAGTTTGAAAGCCACTGACTTCTACAGAGGGTATTACTGACTGCTGGTCCTGTTGAATTCCTTCATGGCCATCTGTCATCTTCTCCTACTGGAGTTAGTCACAGTTATGGACTGCTACTACCTCTTAGCATGCAACGCCTCCAGGTTTAGCTATGGTGTCAAAATACTTTCATGGTTACGTTGCCCACTTACATCTATCTCTTGCTGGCCCCTTGAAGCGCCTATTCTCATGATGACTCAGCATGTGGACAGATGCAGCAAGGAATATCAGTTTGTCATATAAAATTTCAGTGCATAATGTGAGCTTCACATGATTGATTTGCCACAGACTGTATTCTGCTGAGGGTTTGGGGGGTTTTTTGTTTTTGCTGCAGCTGCTGTATACCGATCATCACCAACTGTGATGATCCTTAGGGGAGAGACCATCGCTTAGTAGTAAAGCACATGCTCATCATGCAGATGGTCCCAAGTTCAGTCCCCAACATCCACCGTAAAATAGATCCAGTAGCTCTAGCAGGGGATGCTGCAGAACAGGAAATGGTAGTAGACTAGATAGGTAAATTCCTTCACTTAGTTATGACACTTCCATTTGGTCCTTATGTCCATAGACCGTGAAACCCGTGAAATCGAGAAAATGTCATGATTGTTTGGCTTGTATAAAAGTTCTCTTTCATGTACAAGATCCCTTGGACATGAGAAATTTCTTCAAATGACAGCATGAAAAAGTATCCAGAGCAACACAGTCATTGCTTACAGTTGGAAGAACAATACCTAAGCAATCATACCAAGGTACTCAATAGCTGCACACAGAAGAAAGTATGCACATTTTCATCCCCAAACTTTGTTCTATTAGCAGTATGTGAGTTTTCCAAGATCTTGGACTGATACAACAATTTCCTCTGCACTGAGAACCACAGGATGGGGTGTAGGCCCAGAGTAGGCTTAGAGTGGTTTAAAAACAGGCTTAGAAAATAGATTGACGTGGGTAGTCTGTCAAGGCTATTGGGGCTCATACACACTTCCATCTATGCCACAATTTCTAGGCACAAGTCTGGGCAGGTTTTTTCTTTGCCTCACTGCTTTCCTCAGAAAAACATCCTGTTTGCCGCTGAATCAGAACAAGTGTCAATCGGTTTTCTGTGGATTGATGTTTGTTCCAATTCAGTGGTCAACAGTGGGTTTTCCTGGGGAACGTGGTGAAACAGGGACCCCTCCCGAAAAAGCACAGACCTGTGCTCACAAGTCATAGATCTGTGCTTAAAAATTGTGGCAGAAACAGAAATATGGATTTAGCTATGGTAGCTAAATAGAAGCTTTGTTTTTAGAAACAGTATAGATCTGAATGCACTAGATTCTGGGGGTACAGAAGTGGGGAAGTGCTATTGCCTTTGGGTCCAGTTTGTGGCTGTCTTAGAGACATCTGGACAGCCATTGTTGGAAACAGGCAAAATGGATCTTCAGCCCAGCGCAGTTTTTCACAGCCAAGAATCAATTTAAGAAGAGCCAAAGACAGGAAGTACTGGAACCAAAGTGAAATTTATTATGAAATATAGCAAGAGCCAAAATCACCAGTGAATCTAGAGTTAGGTGTTCATAAGTCAAATATACTAAAAATAAAAAATAAAAAACTTTCTGCTCAAACTGGTTTGATTTTTAAGTCAATGGCATAAGCTGTTATGGACAGGGTTCACACGAGAACCTATGGCCCCCGATCCAGCTAAAGTTTGCCATGACTTAGGCTCCAGTCCTAAGCACACCTACCTAGGAGTAAATCCCACCAAAATCAGTGGAGCTTGCTTCTAAGTAGCAATGCACAAGATTTCACCCTAAGTCCAAATGGAAACATTGAGCCTTGAGATACAACAGATTTGTTCCATCGGTTTTAAGAACATATCCATACTGCATGATAACACATACACCCTTTGATATTTTGTCAGGATGACTTCTTAGCAATTCTTTGCACAGGGTTGGCAGGGCTGCTGTAGCAAGAAGCCCCCCCACACACACACATTTTGAGGCATCCTGCACCCTTCTGCCACCACACACAGGTAGCCCATCACCCTATCTCAGATACCAGAAATCTCCATTGAGAACAGCCCTGACCAGTTGCAGTTTTCTCACAAATTCTCCCCCTTTGAATCAGCCTCTTTCATCCCAGTGATGTCATCACCACTGGCTACCAGTCATGATGGCTATATGTTACCTCCAGTGTCAGAGGCAGAATGTCTCTGAATGCCAGTTGCTAGGGAATACAAGTAGGAGGCAGCTATTGGGCACATTTCCTGCTCATGGGCTTCCGAGAGACTTCTGGTTGGCCAGTGTGAGAACAGAATGATGGGCCAGACAGGCTTTCAGTCTAATCCAGCAGAGCTCCTCTTATGTTCTTAAGATCCGGCCGTGTGGTGGCGTAACTGGTGGCAAGTAGATATACTAACTGTATGCAGTCACTGCAGGGTACATGAGTTACACGGTGAACCCTATTGTTATGGCAGATACAAAACTGAAGGAAAATCCAGAGAATGGGCCACGGGTATTTCATACCTTCAATGTTGCTAGCAGAACTTAAGGCTTTGCTATTTGGGGGCTAGAAGATACAGGAGTGGAAAGGAACAGAAGTGGATCGTGGGTAATATAGTTTCCATGTCATAATCGCCATCTTTCCCATCCACCAATTAGAAGCATTTTTTAAGTCACCAAGAAACCCCATCCATGAAAAGGCACCATAGGCAGCTTGACTGATAGATACTCTTTGGCAGGCAAATGGCCTGGTGGAACAGTCTGAAACCAAGGAATGCAGGGTAATTTCAAGTGGTCCAGGTCCTTGATTTAAATGGAGATAATCTTGTCCCCAGAGCAGCTTGTTCAGTGACACCTGCAAGATAAAAGGAAGCATTAGGCTAGTGCAGAGCTTGCTGCAAGGGAGAAAGAAGGGTGAACTGGACTTTGAATCCAAGCCTTAGGCACCAGTTTGCATATATCCTACAATATTAGCATGTAGACTTCTTCAATAAATATCCGGGGGGGAAATACAATTTCATTAAATACACCCTCCAAATTATTATTAATTAAATGTATATCTCAGCTCCAAGGAGCTAGGTAGGCCACATGGCTCCCCCAGTATCTTCACAAGAATACTGTAAGGTTGGTTAGGTTGTAAGACAGTGGTAAGTCAAAGGTCGTCCAATGAGCTTCATGGCTGAGGTGGGATTTGAATCTGGGTTTCCCAGGTCCTAATCTGACATTCTAACCACTACATATTGTGCAAATGTTAACTCATTTGGGCCACCTATCACCAAAGATCATGAGAACACATTTCTGGTTTCTCTCTTTGGGGTTACAAATTTGCAGTGTTATAACTCTGAGAAACCCATGCTCTGATCCATTGGCCAGATGCTATTTCAGCTCGTCCTATTCCATGCCTGTTTTGGACCTTTAACATTATGGCCCCAGTCTTAAGCTTCCAAATGGGCAAAGTGGTCTTTGTAGTGGATCCATATACAATCACTTCATAAAGCATCCAGACTAAATCTTACTCTTGCTATTCCCATTATCAGCAAGATGGCAGTAGCACATTGAAGATGAGGGGGATTTTGTGCCGGTGCACCTGGAAGCAGTGGGTTGTATTCAATTAGCTTTTACTAAGAACAGACCCACTGAAGTGAATGAATCTAAGTTAGTCATGGCCATTCATTTAAATGGGTTCACTCTGAGTAAAAGTTAGTTGAATATAGCCCTAAGGGCAGCATTCCACCAAACATTCCACCAAACAGCATTCCATCTGCAAGCGCAAGGACAATTAGCTGCACATCTAGGATCTGGCATAGATATGGAGAGGGTTCAAGGGTATGCAGGGGGAGGGAGGAAAATTCCATTGTTCAAGAGGAAATGATTGTGTTAGTGGATCTATTGAGCTTGCTACTTGCATTATCATTTGCCCACATGATGAAGTCTACCCAGAATTCAACTGAATTCACTTTGCAATCAAAGTGGTTTTGACACCCATTAGGATCAGATCAAGTCATTTTGTGTCCTCAGGACTGACCTCCGTTTGCCCTTGCACTGGTTTTCCTTCAGGAATTATTAGGCCGTTTCTCCAACTGACTCCACTCCGCACTGTTCTCAATTTTCTGAATGTCCTGCAGGAAGACAAGTCACAGGCTCTTCAAAGGACTCCCCACAGAGACATATGGCTACCTAAGATTTGGTGGGCTAAGCTAGATACAGAGTTTGGAAAGGGAGAGTAGCTCTAAGCAGATGCACATGGTTCCAGAAAAAAATGGACCCACCACGCATGCCTTTTCCTGTTTAGATGTACTTCTAACATTATCACAAATACACCTGTTTCCAGGAGCAGATTCGTGGTCATTGTGCTGTTTCTAGAGTGATGTGATTATGGCAGCCCTTTGAACAATTTTTCATCTCCTGTAGCAGATAACAAAATGCAGACGAGAGCAGGGTTTGGACTGGAATGGCACAAGAAACTAGTGAATTGACCGATCCTAAGGAAGCAGCCCTTGACAATCCCAAAAGTGAAACTAAAGAAGGCAACTCAAGTTCCTGAACCAAATAAGCACTAAGAGGGTCCCCCTCCCTTGCTTATGGGTTATGGCTGTAGCTGAGCAGGACTGTACACAAGCAATTTGCCTCTTCTTGATTGTTAAACCCAAGTGTTTTCATGAGACAGATCATACCTTGGTTCCTTCATCCTTGCTGGGCTCCTGAGTTCGACTGATCCAGAGATTGATGCGAGATGTGACGCCTCCAGGGATCTTCAAACTCTCCTAAATAAGAAAAGAATAGAGAGCGCAGAACTGCAGAGTGGGGAAAAGCAAGTCACTTATCACTGCCTTTCCTATGTTGGAGCATCCTCGCTGTGGTATGACAGGAGGAGCAGACAAGAGTTTCCAGCATGGGCAAGCAGAGCAAAAAGAGCATGTGGCCCTGCTACAGAGGTGAATGGTACAGAGACTTGCATGGCATATCCCAGGGTATGGCCTGAAAGCACATGAGGCTACACCTTGCAAATACTAAGCAGGTCTGGGTCATGTTGCACCCAGATGGGAGACTGTCTAAGAACCATGTCTATGCTGCCTTGGATTCCATGGCAGAAAAAAAGGCAGGAGAAATGTGAGAACAGGAAGGAAGGAAGGAAGGAAGGAAGGAAGGAAGGAAGATGGGGCCCTAATTAATTAGGATCATAGGGAAATAGGCAGCTGCCTTATACTTAGTCAAATCGCCGGTCCTTCTACAGGTCGGATTGCAGGATTGTCTACACTGACTGGCAACTTTCATCATGGCTACATTCACATCATGCATTTTAAAAAGTCTTAGTTGACTTTAGGAGTCATGGCATTCCCCAAAGGATCCTGGGAACTGCAGTTTTTCAAGGGTCTCCTAACAAACCTCAGCTCCCTAAACAGACTACAGTTCCCACTGGATTCTTTAGGAGAAGCCATGACTCAAAGTGATATAATAGTGCCTTGAAGGTATGGTGCAGATGTGGCTGTGGGCTTGGTGGTGCCATCTTCCTCCTGTTAAACACTCCCCACCACCTTTTTCTGGGTATCCCTTTTAGCTTTATGATCCTGACTGCACTTAGACCTTACCTTCCGCACAGGGGTGGTCGTCTCAGCCCGGATGGGGACAGTTGCTTCAAAGATGCTGCGCTTGCTGGCCACACCCTCTGAAGGCGGATTGAAGTTTCTCCGAGTAGATGGAGGTAATTTAATTGACCCTGCTCTCTAGGGTCAAGAAGACAGGCAAAATGAGAAGTTCAAATTTCAAGAAAGAACCTCTTCTTCTACTTAATCAATGCCTGGCAGAGAAGCATCTTCCTCTCTTTCACTGGCTATTCTTTTGCTCCCCGCCCCCCGCCAAAAAAAGTTTGGGTTGGTTTTTATTAACTTTATTCATGATCCTCTCTTCCTCAGAGATACATTTTGGATACCTGTGTGATTATCCCTTGGCCTTTTGATTCAGATGTAAATCAATCCAAAGCTTCTTGAATGTCCATACCAGAGTCCCTTTCACATCATTCAAGAGATTAGTAATTACTCATGCCCATGGCCCATCCAGAGGATGGGCACATAGTACAAAGAAGTCATAGGCCAGGGTGCCTAAGCCACAGCCATATGGATTTCTGGTGGCCTTCCAAGTCCCCCAACAACTTGGCTATTGTACTGTATTTTTCTCAGCATCTGGATTCTCCTTCATTGGAGATTTTTAAACAGAGGTTGGATGCCCATCTGCCATGGATGCTTTAGCTGAGATTCCCACATTGCAGAGGGTTGGACTAGATCAGCCTTTCTCAACCTGTGGGTCCCCAGATGTTGTTGAACTACAACTCCCATCACCCCTAGCTAGCAAGGCCAGAGCTCAGGGATGATGGGAGTTGTAGTCCAACAACATCTGGGGACCCACAGGTTGAGAACCGCTGGACTAGATAGTTTGCCTATCCATGCCTGAGTGCTGGATCCGGCCCAATCGCCTTCTAAATCTGGCCCATGGACGGTCTGGGATCAGTGTGTTTTTATATGAGTAGAATGTGTCATTTTATTTAAAATGCATCTCTGGGTTATTTGTGGGGCCCGCCTAGTGTTTTTACATGAGTAGAATGTGTGCTTTTATTTAAAAGGCATCTCTGGGTTATTTGTGGGGCATAGGAATTCGGGGGTTTTTCCCCCTTCAAAATATAGTCCGGCCCCCCACAAGGTCTGAGGGACAGTGGACCGGCCCCCTGCTGAAAAAGTTAGCTGACCTCTGCTCTCAAGGTCCCTTCCAACTCTACAATTCTGTGATTCTATTATATATCTCTTGCTGAGCAGCAGGTGGTGCTGTTGAGCACTCCAGAACACTCATTAGTGATGGTCAGGGCTGGCCCAAGACATTTTGTCACCTTCCTACCCGCCATGCAAGCTGACTAGGACATTTTTCATGCTTGTACCGCACGAAGCACTCACCAGCAATAATGCAAATGATTTTACACCTCTGCAGTACTGAGCATCTGGTAGAAATATTAATAAAGATGAATATTTCCACTTTTGAACAGCACCAATCACTCACTAGCACGCCCCCAACCAGCATGGCAAATGGTCAGGGATGACAAGGCACTGAAGAGCCAGTGTTGTGTCATGGTTAGAGTGTTGTACTAGGGCCTGAGAGACCAGAATCCAAACCTCTACTCAGCCATAGAGCACACTGGATGACCTTGAGCCAGTCTCTCCCCCCCGCCCCCATTTCCCATTCTACCTCCTTCCTTTGCAGCCAAGGAGTCCCTGTCTCTCCCCCTTCACTCAACCTGTCCTTGGTCCCTTCACAGATTTTTCCTGTTTCATGGAACTTCTGTGAGTGCAGCATATTGTGCTCATCATTGAATGTACTTCCAAGATGTGCAAGCAGGGTGTATTTATTGAGGCAGATTAAATAAAGAATTTGTGAGCTGGCTAAATTGAAATACAAATTGCGGGACAAGGACAACTGTGAGTTTAAGGAAGAATGGGAGCTTTTTACAAATTATCTAAAAAGACAACAAAATGAACTGAACTCCTTGGCAGGTTTCAAATAAACATACACAGATTTATTGGTTGATAGATATTGGTAGATAGATAATGTAAGGATATGTATAATATAACATGCAGAGAATAATATGCGCTGAGAAATCAGAGAGAGGAGCTGAGGGAAGTCTCGGGGGGGAGGAAGGGTTCGAAGGCAGGGAGGGGAAAAAATAATGAATATGATATGTTTTGATAATTTGTTATGTTGAAATTGTTAATAAAATATTTTTTTAAAAAAGATTAAATAAAGAATTTGTGAATAAAGAAATCATAAGGAATAAGAAAACAGTAAGCAATGATGGTGGAAATTAATAAGGAATGTGAGAGTGAAAGCGGGGCAGGGCATATTTATTGAGTCAAATAAAATCAATCATGAATAAATTAATGGGAAATTAATAAAGAAGAGTTGGTAAGAGGCTCTTTTATAACTTTGGTCACAGCCATATTGCCATGTTGGCCTTGAGCCAATGAGGCCCATGGCCTGAAAATGTTTAGCCTCCCTTGCCATAGGTCATGATCACTGCTTGCTCCAATATTTACCTGCACAGCAGAAGTATATTTCTCCAGCTTTTCCTCCAGCTTAGCAGTGCTTGCTGGGAGCCTCATGCTGGCACTAGTGGAAAAGAGCAAATAACACGGGGTATGAACAAAAACCTTCCAAGATCCTGTAAGGAACAGTGATATTTCATTCCCTAAGTGAAAGGTCACTGGAGCCTAATAAGTTGGGATCAATGCTCTGGAGTCCATTGTAAAGCTAAAAGTAAATTTAATGCAAATTTAAAACTTCTGAAAACTAAGTCTTGAACATTTTTTTATTTGAAATGTAAGTTGGGAAGAAAAAAATAAATTGGGTATTTTAAAAAAAATATGAGGGCAATAAATGAACACTCCCTAAATTAATACCACGGCATCTCCCCCCTCCCTTCTTAAATTCCAAAACACAGCCTCCATAGCTAGCACATTACCTACTGCTCATACTAAAAACAAAATCTTTTCAAAAGCTCCCTTACTGTAGAAAGCAGAAACAACTATTTTTTCCCTTTCCAGCTCCTGTTTTTAAATATCCAGTTGGAATTAGAAATAGCAATGTACCTTAAACATTTTCATACTGTGAATTCTAACCACTGCTGATCAAACTCAAATATTTTGTTCACATCAAGACCATGTCTGGGATGCAACTGTTTTTACAGTGAGAAATGCAGCTTTTAAAAATAGATCTTCCTGCACATAGCAGTGGATTTATGCAACTGAAAGAATGTGCAGCAAAGAATTCACTTGGTAGGTCCACAAATCAAGAAGCCACAGAAGGGTGAGATATTTGTATCTCCTCCTACATACAAAAACATGACAAGCTTTCTGCTACCAATGGAATTTGATGGCTCACTCATCTCTCTTTAAAAAATAAAAATGCTGCAATATTTATTTTAATTCTTTTCTTTTCTTTTTTACTTTTGTCTCTTTTTATAGCAAGAAACACTTATGGATACAGGAAGCGCAATGACTTTGTACTCAAGGATTTGAGCTGTGTACACACTGTGAATGGTCTTTAACTAAGTTATATTCAGAGTAGACCTATCAAAATGAGTGAACGTGACTAAGTCGAGTCCATTGCTTTTAATGGGTCTACTCTTGTGTACAGCTTAGTTGAATACCACCCCAGATATTCAAAGCACATGACCTCCCCAAAGACTCATGGGCTTACCCACCACAGAGCTACAATTCCCAGCACCCTTAACAAACTACAGCTCCCAAGATTCTTTTGAGGAAGTCATGTGCTTTAAATTTGCTCCAGGTGAATCGTGTGTATTCAGCCTTTTACAGCTAGAAAAGCATTCTACTCTCCAGCCCCCCGGTCTATAGTTTTCTATGCAAGAACTCAAACAAATTCAATAAATATTTCAAAGGTCCACAAGAAAGAAATCTAACAAAAGCTCGCAAGCCCTAAGTGCCCTGAGCATCTTGACAAATCTAAAGAATTAGCTGAGCCTGATACCCACTTACCTTCTGCTTAATGTATCATCTTGTTTCTCTTTCCTGGGGACAACCTAGAGACACAAGAATTGGTGGTGAGAAATAGTGGTCCTTGCCACAAGGGGAGAAACTGAACTGCTAGACTAAACCTGCCAAGAATATACCCTTCCAATGTGGACGGTTAAGGCTGGGCATGATGGCTCTGAGCAATTGATTTAGCCAAGGAGCATAGGGAGTGGGCTGGCCACATATTCCCTGCTGTCCCTTCTGTAGCAGGGGTGCCCAAACTTTTTTCAAGGAGGGCCAGATTTGATGAAGTAAACATGCGTGAGGGCCGACCAAAGTTGTTGAGCTTTTTTTAAGATTTTACCCCAGGACATATAATGCCATGGGGGCCAGATTAAATCAACTGGCGAGCCTCATTAGGCCCCTGAAATGGACTTTGGACATGCCTGGTATATAGAATAATGCACAAAGTGGTCTCTTGTCCTTTTCAAAGGAGGAGTATTTTCCTGCCTTGATCATGAATACTTACCCGGAATGAGATTGTCCTTGGGCTGACTCGTTTGAATGAACTACTGTAGGTAATCAGAGGTTGAGAGGTTAGTAAGGGAGCCTCAGATCCATCCTGACCAGAGGGAGAGCTTGCAACTTCTTCTATTTTGAGCCTACTTCTTTCTGCTGCCTGGAAAACAAATATGAACCAAGAAACCATCAGGTGGATTGAGAGAAAAGTCTGGGCTGATACAATAATGGCAGGGACACAGAACAGGGTCTTCTCTGATGTGGCCCCTCAATTATAGAATTCAGTTAGGAGTGAGATCCAGCAAATACCATCCTTCCATTTGCATAACAAGCCTTGAAGACTTATTGGTTGACTGTGGCATTTGGGAGCTGGTGAAGTAGATGTTACTGTATTTGATGGTGTTTGCTGGGCTTCTGGGTTTATGCTGGCTTTTAAGACAGGTTTGGGGGAAGTTGATGTTAAATTTTAAAATAGCTTTAATGTTTTATTTTATATGGACAATTTAAAGTTAATCAGTGTTTTGGGAGGCATTTTTTTGGCCTGAATGTTGGTCTACACATTTATGTGTATATATGAACAAATAAAATAATGTGAGATAGACTTTATTTATAGCACAGATGAACAACCTGAAGTCCCATCCTCAATTTACCTAGCCCACAACGGCTGATGATGTCCCATTCTTCCACTCCATCAGAGTTCCTTCCTTTCAGTTAATTTACTCCTTATTTTTCATAGAATCATAGAGTTGGAAGGGACCCTGAGGATCATCTAGTCCAACCCCCTGCAATGCAAGAATATGCAGCTATCCCATATAGTAATTGAACCTGAAGCCTGGTGTTACCAGCACTGTGCTCTCACCAACTGGCTTCTCAATCCCAGTGCTGAATGAAGCTGACAACTGTGGAGACTCCAGTTGACTCTACCTCTGACTTGCACTGATACCCAATGCACATTTACTGCCTTTCCCTTCCAGCCCTTTGGCTTCCATTTCTTCCCTCTAAAATTCCAAGACTGAGTACCTGTGGCCCAGAGGCAGCTGGAGCCGCTTCTGTGAAGCTCCTGACCCTGGGGTTAATCTTCACCTCAAGCCGGCTGATGCTCCTACGCTCCCAAGAAGCTCGCAGAGGCTGCTGTGTGGCCACCTCATTCTGGACTGCGGCCGGTCGCTGAGACTTGTGCTCCTTCAGTGCCTTCTGCTCCTCACTGAAGACTGAATCCTCGTCTACTTTGGGGTCCTTCTTGGGGTCCTGATCTAAGTTTTCCTGTTTTTCTGAGCTTCTCACCTTCTTTTCCTCACTCAGGTTTTGATGGTTTTCTTTGTGAGGCTCCTTTTGCTGAGCCAGGCTTTCACATTTTTCCACCGTGGGTTCCTTCTCCTGGGGTGGTTCTGAAGAAGGCTTAGCTTTCTTTTCAGCAGCTTCCTCTTTCCATTTCCTGGCAGGCACTGTCTCCTTTTTCTCCTGATTCACATTATTGAACATCTCCACTCTCCTCCTTACTCTGTCATCTGGCTTATTTATTACCTCTTCCAGTGTCCTCTCCTTTGCCGGCTTTGAGTTCTCCTGCCTGGAGGGCTTTACTTCCAAGGAGCCCCGGAACCTACAATGAAAAAAGAGAAAGGAAGCTCTCAAAAGTTTCCTTTAGAGCTCAGGAGCTGACATGAATCCCAGGTTATGGGTGCCCAATGGAGCCTGCAAGACTTCCCTGATCCAGTTCTTCCTCGCCTCCCCCAAACTCAAACTCAAGTACAGTGGTACCTCAGATTAAGTACTTAATTCGTTCCGGCGGTCCGTTCTTAACCTGAAACTGTTCTTAACCTGAAGCACCACTTTAGCTAATGGGGCCTCCTGCTGCTGCCACGCTGCCGGAGCACAATTTCTGTTCTCATCCTGAAGCAAAGTTCTTAACCCAAGGTACTATTTCTGGGTTAGCGGAGTCTGTAATCTGAAGTGTATGTAACCTGAAGCGTATGTAACCCGATGTAAACCAAAAGATTTCACCAGACTTGGAAATCAGTGGAATTTGGTTCAGGCCCCACAATCAGAAGTTCTTTCAACCTCTGCATAACCGTGCAGAGTCATATATAAAGTGTGACTGGAAAGTTTGGTGAATGGTCATAGAAATCGGACAGTGAGAAATATTCGAACTTACAATCAGCATTGGAAACCCACAAAATGCTCACAGTTGTGTATGGGGATGAAGCTGTAACTCGAAAGACAGTGGTTTAAGCATTTCCGTGAAGGGCGGCAAACCATCAAAGACGACCCTCAGTCTGGCAGACTGTTGACGAGCAGAACAGCGGCAAATGTCAACAGAGTTCGTGAGTTATTGATGCGGGATCGGCGTTTGTCCGTCCGAAAGATGGCGAAAGAATTGCATTTTCTGCGTGAAATCGTTACTGAGGTTACTGAGTTGTCCCACCCTCCATAGTCTGCTGATCTGGCCCCACCGGATTTCTTTCTTTTTCCAAAACTGAAATCTGCACTGAAAGGGCACAGATTTTCCGACATTTCATGCATCCAAGCTGCTGCGACGGGGGAACTGAGAGCAGTATGAAAAGAGGACTTCTCCAGAGGTTTCCAACAGTTCTACGAACGTTGTCAACAGTGCATTGTATCAGAGGGGACCTACTTTGAAGGCCTGTAAGGCATGTATGTTCGAATACTTCTCGCTGTCCAATTTCTGTGACCATTCACCAAACTTTCCGTTCACACCTTGTACATTTTCCCTTGCAGTACCAAGCAACAGCCTCCAGAGCCTTGAGAGCTCTGTTTTTCCCTTCCCAGCAAACATATACCTATTTGGTGTTCGGCTGGTTGCATTCTGCACTGTGTTGGGGGTCTCCTCCTTCACTTCGGTGGTGGAGCTCAGCTGCCTGTGCCTCCGCCTGCGCTCCCTCTCCTGCTCTTCCTCATCCTCAGTACTCCATTGTTGGGCCAGGCTGGAACGGAAAGGATGGGGGGGAGAGAAACAAGCATTATTGAGCTGCTGCTGACTCAGAAATCCTTGCACTGATGGAATGAGCTAGATGGATAATGCCCATAGTCACCCCAGCACTTAGATCAACATTGGAGGCCCTTCTCTGTGTCCCTCACCTTCCCACCAGAGCTACTGTAGCTGTGCATACAGGAAAGAGCTTTCTCGGCTATGGCATCACAGTTCTGCAGTGTCCTCCTTGGAGAGGACCACCTGGCTCATCCTAGGCCTTCTCTTAAGACTAAGTTTTGTAGTGCAGCATTTGACCAATGGCACTCTTGACAGTCGCTTTGTTCTTTCTTCTGGCTTCTGAGAGTTTTGCTTTTATTCTGCCTTTGCAGAACTGTCTTCTAGGTTTCTTTCAGACAAGCTTTTCATTGCACATTCATTGTGATCTGTTTGCACAGTGCATCTCTGGGCCCAATTTAAACTGCTGGTTGTTGCATTGGAAGCCTTAAATGGTACAGAACCAGGTTATTAGAAAAGCCACTTTACACCTCTATGGATCTGCCAAGATTGGCCATAGAGGCCTGAATTAAGGATCTGCCAAAATGTTCCATCAGTTTGTTGTGCATGAGATACAGGGCCTTTTTTGGGATGACTAGAAGTGTATTTGACTCCCTCCCTGATCAGGCCTAAATGCCTGGATTCTCCAGTCTACGTTTAGATACAAATTTAATAAATACAAATTTAATAAATAATAATAATTAAATAAATGCACCGGTTGTTGAATTTTTATTTTTATTTTCTGAACCTTTTTAATGCTGCTGTTTTAATTAGTTGTGCTCAATTTCTGAGGTGGCCTTTTACCCTGAAAGGCAGTTTTAAATATATATTAAATAAATGTAGCTGAGGACAATAATTACATATATAAACCTCTCTTTTCTTACTCAAGATTGGTTTTAAAAATTTCACATGACAAACACACAAGAAACATGGTTGTCTTTGCTGTACCACATACTTTATATGTATTCTGCGATGGTGTGGTTACATGGAGACAGGACCCAGACCTGCAATGAGGCAGAGTGAGGCAGCTGCCTCAGACAGCAAATTCTGAGGAGTGGTCTGCCTTGCATTCCCTAAAATAGCTTGCTGCCCTAGCAGTGAGGCAATCTGAGGCAACCCACCTTGGGCAGCATGCTCCACGGGGGCAGGAGATCCTAATCCAGCCTTGTCAACAGAATGCCCCCTTTTCACCAAGACTCTGCAAAAATGGGGTTTTCCTACAGAGCTGCTGTGTTGCTACTGGTCTCCTTCTATCATGCTGGGATGTGGGCACAGATCAGGGGACGGGGGGGTGGATTTCTTGCTCTCCTTCTTTGTGCCTTAGCACACAACTGGGTGAGGGTGGGAAACCAGTCCCAGGGAAACTGTGATATGATGTGGCACCAGATTTCTCATGTCTACATTATATCTCCAGAGTTCCACATCTCCTGGGCACAGCTCTGTTCTCCAGACAGCTGTGGAGAGGCAGATGCATCAGAACAGGTTGTGCACAGGCTTTCATGAGCACAGATCTCTGTGCGAAAGCACCCAAGATTTCAACTTGTTTCGGTAGCTACGTGCGCCTGAAACGGCTCCAGCTATCGACTGTGGCACTGGTGTGCCCAGCCCCCTGGCATTCAAGAAAGCTGCCACTCCTGCTATCACAGGATGCTGGTTAATCATTATTGTGCCATGGATTCCACTGCATTTTTTTACTTTCAATAAAAAGTTACGCTGTGTTGTTTTCCACTCTTGTGAGAGGGCCATGCAAATGGGGAAGTGGGGAATAAGCGGGGGGGGGGCAAAGAGGAAAGAAAAAGAAGTGTGTTTAAACCTTTGCATTGAATTTTTAAAATCCTATTGGAGCAGCAAGCTGCCTGCCTGCAGCCAGTAATGAAACCAGAAATGGCAGCAATCTGCTTGGAGTACACATCAACTTCTGTTCCATTCATGACTCATAGACCCTTCCCTTCTGTTGTTCTTAGATCATAACAAGAGAGCCCCACCCTCTTCTACAATCTGAGTTTTTCTCTCTCTTTTTTTAAGGAAGAATAAGAAGAGGAGGAGGAGGAAGTGAATTAACTGTGTGCAGTCGTACCTTAGTTGTCAAACTTCATCCATTCTGGGAGTCCCTTCGATTCCCGGAAGTGTTCAAAAACCAAGGCGCAGCTTCCAACTGGCTGCAGGAGCTTCCCGCACTCAATCAGAAGCCATGGAAGCCACATCAGACGTTCGGCTTCCAAAAAACGTTCGGAAACTGGAACACTCACTTCCGGGTTTTTGATGTTCGGGAGCCAAAACATTCAGCAACTAAGCCGTTCGACAACCAAGGTACGACTGTACTGTTCCTTTAAGCTAAGTGTTGCTGGACTGCTTCTAGCATCATCCCTGGTCATGCTGGGGTGGCCTTAGGGGAGTCATAGACCATACTTTCTGTGTATGCACCTGCCTTAAGCACAGTCCAGCACTCAGTCAGAAATCCTGCCATAGGCCCATGTATGAAAGCTTTGCCAGATAGCTGTACATAGTAAATGTTTTATGTTAACAACACCTGCATTGATTCTGAATGAGGAATACATGCTGAAACAGACAGCACATTAGTACTACATCCATTCCCTACACGGACAGTCCAGCAACAGCTTCTGCTCATGTGGAGCAGGATCGATCATCCTGCACTGAAGCATTCCTGTTGGGACCATGGGGGAACCCAGCCAGAAGAGGGTTTTTGTCTGCAGTCTGCTCTGTTGCAGTTCTGCCATAGGCAAGCCTGAAAGTTGGCTGGCAGACACATTCCACTATAACAATGCGGTTCATCAGCATCCTCCATCAAAGGCTTCTGAGCCCCATCCACAAGAATGACAACATGGGAAAACGTTGTTCTTTTGCAATGAAAATGAAGCCATCTTCAGGTGTTTAGCCCGGAGATGTGAAGCAAAGGTGTGTAGAGAGATGGGGTGCATGCATCCGCCACACCCTCAGCTTTATTGACATGCCCCCTCTACTCTCAAACTTCATAAGGTCAGAAGGTAGTTTGCAATAAATATTATTATTATTATTATTATTATTATTATTATTATTAGCTTTTTTTCTTTTGCCATGGCAAGACGGATGAGGTGTCGTCTCCACTAGGATGAGATCAATTTCATAGTTTGTAAGCCATTGTTTCTACGTTCCCATCCACACTTGCAAACTTCATGCATATTTTTGTGTCCTCTTCTACAAGTATGCTTTTCCGCCCAGCTACTCTGCCTGGCAAGGCAACATGGCACAGCTCAGACAAGGCCTGACTGGCTTGGAGGGCTGCAAACTCAGTCCAGGCAGGCTGCTTCTGGGCCACCACCAACAGTCACCTAGGGCTGCACATCACAGAGGGCAGCAGCAGACTTCTCCACAAGGTATAATGGCTGAAATAACAAAAACTGTGCACACTATGATACCTGCACTGGCTTTCAGTCACTGTGGACTGGGCACCCACCTCGCACCCTCCCTACAACATGGCAACCAAGGGTTGTTGTTGTGGTTTTTTTAATGAATAAATGTTTCACCTTCAAAAGAGAGAGAGAGAGAGAAGGTGGTTTGCAAGCATGTTTCCCTGAAAGAGCTTGCAAGCTTCCTCGCCATCAGGAAATTTAGCTTATCTGGGCTCATTAGGAGACTTGTCAGGTTCATCAGGTAACAACAGCAAGAAAACTGTTCAGAGCTTGGTGCTAAACACACTAAGGTC
Organism: Podarcis filfolensis; assembly: GCF_964270895.1. Lineage (NCBI taxonomy): Eukaryota > Metazoa > Chordata > Lepidosauria > Squamata > Lacertidae > Podarcis > Podarcis filfolensis. The sequence continues at coordinate 66,721,905 of NC_139609.1, forward strand.
AGTGGTTGGGGGTGTGGGGAGAGATGCCCAGTGAGGTTGGGAGCAGAGCTGATCCATGTACTCCTGTCCTTTTGCATACTTTTGCCCTCACGTGTCCAAACTGAACTGCCAAAGAGCAATTTTGTTTCATGTTCACCATAGGGGCACTTTGGGAAAGTGAAAATGTTCCATACAACCTCATTTTTTATCAAATCCAGCAGAGGTTTTCCTATTTCTCTTTGCACAACTGCCTGGTGATTAGGAAATCCTTGCTAATGATTTTAAAAACATTGCAAAACCACTCCACAAGTGTTTTTGCAGCATATTCACTCTCCAGAGGTTTATATCTGTATATCTGATCATGACCTCAGCAACGCACAAGTCTTTGCAGCTTCAGTCCCAATCCGCCAATAATAATTCATTTCAATGAGGTTTGTGCAGGACAGGTTCCTAGCAGATTCTGATCTTGCTGCCTTAATATTCAAGTCAATTGCTCACTAAGAGAATGATTCACAGCTCTCCCGATATTATTACAAATTGTACAGGTATTTGTTTACCAAGGAAAAGAAGTATTGGAATGAAACTATGAGAATGTCTAGCCGATATTGCTGCCAAGGCAAATTTGCCACATTAAACTGCATATGGGGAATCTGTAATATCGTAAACAAACAGTTACATCATTATGAGTTAATATATCATAATCCTGTGTGGTCCAAAGATCAAAGACTTATTAAGCCTTGGTCTCACTTGTGGCCTCAGGCAAATATTCACCTCGCATCCTTAATTCCCAGCCTACAGTTCTGCAGAAGTGCTGCTGTGAAGATGCAGTGGATAGTGATGGAACATTTGGGGCAGAAGTGGGGGAGAAACAGATTAAAAGCAAATGCAAGGAAGGGAGCTCCACTTGGGAAGAGCTGCCACAATGATGGCATTTTGCCAATCTCACCTCTTCCAAAGTTTTTCCTAACATTTTGCCAAAATCTGTATCCTTGCAATTTTCACCCATTGCTTCTAGGCTTCTCTCTAGAGCAACAGTCCCAGCCAGTGGACGCACCTGCCACACCAGGCACCTGAGCGGCTAGCTACGCCGCTAGTCCCAGCCAGTAGATTTTGGAACTCTTGAAGCAGATGAGCTTAATAATAGGAACCTCTAACAGAAGTATTGCCCAGTCCACATTTCACTATCACATCAACAAGGATACCATGGTAGTCCTTGCCAAATGCTTTGCTGAAATCAAGATATACTATATCACAGTGATTGACTAAACTATAAAAACAAAAAGTGGTTGGTCTGGATAACCTAGATAACTAGGCCTGAATAACCTGGTTCTCTTTGCAGTGTGTATTCAGTGATAGTGCATCTAAATCTAATGGGGGGGATGGGAACTCTAAGCCACAATTTCCTAGCCTTAGCTACCTAAGAAAGTTATTGGTCAGATATATAAATGGATAGTTATATCAATGAAGGCTCTTATTTAATTTCATATTTTTAAAAGTGAAGAAAATGACTTTGTATACTGAAAAGTGATATACAATTAATATAATATTAAAAAAATAAAAGATTGAAATATTGCCACTTATCATAAAACACTTCAAAATAGCAAATTCCCTTTGCTATCTTTATTGTGCTCGCTCAGGCAGCAATCTAGAGACAATAGGCCAGTTTCAGCTAAGTTGTTGAATGAGCCTTGACTCATGCAATTGAAACTTCCCACCTTGGGTCCCTCTGGGCACCCTAAATCTGCTCTGCAGGGTTAGAGGAAACCCAGAACATGTTTAGGGATGGAGAAGACATGCAGGGGGAAGTTCTGTTATATGGGTGACCTCATTCTGGTCATGCACATCCTACCTGATGCTACATTGAATTCCACCCAACAGCCATTGGAAGGAATGCAACATAGCACTAAAGGGGCATTGAATGAAATGGGAGAAAGCCCCATGGTGCTAGTACTTCCACTTGTAGGGCTCATTAGCTGAATCCTTCCTCCTAGAATTCCCATTTTTGTCCCGGGGGAACTACAGCTTGAGACAAGTGACTTGGCCAAGGTAGAGTGACAGTCTGGCAAAAGTAGAATCTTAAATCAAATTCAGTTCCCTACTTCATCCCCACTACTCCCCACTACTCTCACTCAGGTAGGACTTTGGGGAAGAAGTCCTTGGGCCCACTCAGCAGGAATGACAGTGGCAGTGGTGTGGATGGGGAAGGAAGGGGTTCACCACATTTTGAAATAGGTGAAGTAATAGACGTTACCATCTAAAGGGAAGGGACCCTGTAAAACTTTTCATTCCAGAGCCTAGAATAGGGATAACCAATGAGGTGTCTTCCAGTTGCTGCTGAACTACAACTCCCATAATTCCTGGCCTTGCCCATACTGGCTTGAGTTGATGGGAGTCCAGCAAATATGTGGCGAGCTCCACATTGGCTATCCCTAGTCTCAAATCACCTAACCAACCACATCATTGACTCTCACCCACCAGCTCCTGCCAATATCTGAATAAAACCCACTCACATATTGAAATATACTCAAAGTCCTGCAGTGATTTCATGCTCTTTATTGCAGCTTGTAAAACAGTGATTGAATTTCCCCCAAAACTCAGGCCTTTATATACATTATTTGCACAATGAGTCCCGTCTGATTGGCTGATTCTGCTTCCCTCCTGGAGCCTGATTGGTCTTCTCCTGCAGGCCAATCAGTTGTTGTATTCTATGATCCTACCAGCCTAATAGGCTGATTAACTTCCTCCTGGAGCCTGATTGGTCTTCTCCTGCAGGCCAATGAGTTGTTGCATTCTACGATCCTACCTGCCTGTTGTTCTAGGATCCAAGCTTAGTACATAACACATATAAATCATATATGCGTACAATCTCAGCTCAGTCAGAACTCTGCAATAGGCACATACACAGCTGACGCATGTACAGAGGTTCTTCTCAGATCTTCAGATGAACATGCACATTTTGGAACGGGGCAGGCACTATACTGATTTCCTACATGCCAGAATTCAAGGAAGGTCTAAAAATGTTTTACCTTTCAAAAACATAAATTAAAACTCTGCATTATATTGAGCAGGAAAATATGTGTTAAGGGACATGGGAAACCCCTAGATTTATATTAAGCATTTGACTGATTCACAGATGTGTTTGTTAATAAATCAGAAGATGTAACCAATGCTGGACAGGAAACTCATAATTGGCTGTGTGAGTTTGAGCAATTGGAATGCATTACCAAGAACTAAAGAGCTAAGGAAGGGCTTTCCTGTCAAAAATGTGTTTGCAACCATTGTCAAAACAAGATACCAAAAGAAAGCAAGATGCAACAGGAAATCAGGCACATATTAACCACTCCAGCAACAAGACTTAGTCTTCCAAAGTATCTTTTCTCCTTCCTGTTTTGAAGCCAGACAATGCACGGCTCTTCCTTTCCTTTATCACAAATATAAGAGGAAGGAAGCTGAGAAAACACTGCTCCCGACTCCCCCCGCCCAGTTACATACAGACCACCTAGTGTCCAAGGTGTCCTTTATATATACACAGCAGCAGGATTTGAGATTTCTCCTGTGGTAACTTCCCTCAAACTCCCTGTCTTTCAAGTTGCTCTTGTTGAGATTACTGTGCATGTCCCACTGAAGCTACATTTGCGCTCAGGTTCCATCATTGCCAATTTTGTCATTTTTCTTTTGTCAGTTGAAGTTTGAGGTCACGCAATCTTCTGGAATCCCCGGTTTTCATTTTATAGGAGTTCAGCCAGGATCATTACATAGACACTTATTTGACATCTGAACAGCACACGCCAAAAGAGTTGCATACACATGTAGCTGCCCTCCTTAAACACTCATCATCTTGACAGCACTTAAATTCCCCTTCTCCATTTTTTCTTTGTGAGCTATAACCTGTTCTCCTCGTACCTACCCCCTTTGCCCTTGTTATGTTTGCGTTATTCAAAACAAAACTAACACTTAAACAACACAAATAATTTTGATCACTGCACAGGAAAATTTATTTTTATTCCTGCATTGCAGGGAGTTGGACTAGAATGGCCCTCATTACAACTCTATAATCCTATGATTTATTTAATACATTTATATTCCACCTTTCCTCCAAGAAGCTCAAGGGGACATACATGGTTCTCCCCTCTCCCCAGATATCTTAACAACAACCCTGAGAGGTAGTTAGGCTGAGAGGCAGTGACTGGCCCAAGGTCACCTGTGAGCTTCACGACTGAATGGGGACTAGGACCCCGGCCTCCCAGGTCTTAGTCCAACACACTGCCTCTCTTTCTGTGTTATTTGTATCCCATCCTTGGCTCATGTCGTTGTTAGCATCTAGTCTACTCACTTGGGCAATATACACGGGGTTCTAACTCATCCCACCCATCAGGTTGCCCTGCCCTATGTGTAGATAATACAAATGTTGTGATTACATGTGAAACTCCCAAAAGATGGGGGTAGTCTAGGTCATCACTTAATTGAAATTCCGCCAGGCTTGACGTTACATCACTCCTTGGCATCTCACCAGCAACAAGAAACAAGAAGGTGTGGAACTCTGGGGAAGCTAGAATTTTGGGGCAGACAGATGAGCAGATAACATCCTTAAGATTGTCACATGAATCCCGACTCTTAATTTAGGTTGTCCTATTGTGCCATAATCAGAGATGTGATGGGTGAATAGCAAGGACATGACAAATGCTCTCACTTCCATCAGACTAGAATTAGGGAGAAATCATCACTGGACCTCCCTCCAACTCACTTCATCATGCATAGGTATGCTCAAGACCTGTAATTATCACCTGTAAACTTAGTGTGCACAAAGACTTAAAGGGGGGAATTTTGAATATATTTTAATATCACTGGGCAGAATTCAGTCAAAATTAAACACTGCAAGTCCATCCACTTCAATGACAAAGTGCCCAAATCCTTGCCATTGAACAGAACTAGAAACTTCAGGTGTATTCTGCCAGTTCTTATTAAATTCCCGCTGCGCTCCACAGGCTTCAGGTTCCTTTCACTGAAGCCAGGAGAGCAAGACTCTCCTGGCTTCAGCAGAGAGGGAGAGCTGCGCAGGGCCCCTTCAGCCAAGCGGGAGGAGAAATGGAAGGGGCTCCGTTTTTCCTGCTGCTTCACTGAAGGGGTGCTGAGCAGAGAGGGGGAGAATTTTTTTTATTGTTCTCTCCCTCTAAAACAAGGTGCGTCCTATGGCCCGGTGCATCCTATGGTCCGGTGCGTCCTATAGAGCGAAAATTACGGTAACTCTAACAGACTACAACTCTCATCAGCCCCAATGATTAGTCATGCTGGCTAGGGCTGATGGGACTTGGAATCCAGCAACATGTCCAGGCTCCAGGCAGGACAAGACTGAACTAAACTAGAGATTTTCAAATGGTTGAATTTTGCACACGTAAGAGCCACACAATTTCAATTATATAATCCATACAAAACCAATTTCTCAGTTAGAGGAAATGAACTTTTGGGATGCAGCTGTATTCTTTGATGCTCATAAACCACATGCCTGTGAGAGGAAAAGTCACAAACACAGGAACAAGTATCAAAGCTTCAGATTCAGAGGAAATATCCTGTTCACAAGTTATGCATTTGCTCCAACATTTCTGCCTTAAGTGAAACATCCACCAAATGGGAATCCCGCCTCCTTTGTAGTCACTGAGGAATGGCCAGCTCATTACTTTCTGGTGGGTCTATGGCAGGCATAGGCAAACTTGGCCCTCCAGATGTTTTGGGACTACAACTCCCATCATCCCTAGTTAACAGGACCAGTGGTCAGGGATGATGGGAGTTGTAGTCCCAAAAGATCTGGAGGGCCGAGATTGCCTATGCCTGGTCTATGGAGACCGTGTAAATTTGGCTATTTGGGAATCTTATGTACAGTTTGTGCCAACACACATCAATTTACACTTGACCCCTTCCCACCCTTTTTATAAAAAGCCAAATGTGTGAACAACAACTGCAGGCTACCGCTTTCTCACCAAGGCTTCTGGATCCTAAAAAATTCTCCCTACCATTCAGAAGCACCCTGACTCCATGCTAGAAACCAGAGCTAAGGGTTGCACATCAGTGCCAGCCTCAGGGATCTGCCAGTGTCACGTGATTATCAAGTAGTTGCTACAATACACTCAGACCTCCAAGATGAGGATAACTCTGTAGCAGGTACAATGTCCTCCAGGACTTCATATCTCTAGGCTTTCTCTCCACCACCAGTATATATAGACACATCTCTGTGAGGTGCAAATGCCATATTCCTAAGATATCAGAGCAAAACAGGTTCTACTGTATTCATAATCTGGTATCGTACATAAGATCCCACACCAAATATATCACGTGGTTGTTTTCACATCCTTCCTTAAGTTTCCTTCCCTACCTGCAGCATTTCTGGAATGAGGATTATAACACAGGAAGAGGGGGAAATACACCATGCAAACTGGTTGGGGAGATCCGTGATCCATGCGGCTATGACAGCATCATCCATTTTCATGACACACCAATGAATGCATTCTCAATAGGGCTGGGAAACATTAATCACTCTAATTATTGGGAGAATAACAATGACTTCCTTAACTACCAATTTAAAAACATGGATTTTTAATTAGATCTTAACCATAGGTGTTCCGTTTAGACAAGGGCGTTCAGTTCCGCTGACATTGTCGTGGACAATTTGTATCTGGGATGAGCAATCATTGTCAAGTGCCAAAAAAATATTATAGAGCAGGTGGAAGACTCTGAAATTTTCTTGTCTTGCAGTATATGTGAACCTGAAGCACCAGCAAGTTGGTAGCAACAACAGGGGAGGGCTATTGCCTTAATGTTCGGTTTGGAGGCATCTTAGAGGCATCTGGCTTGATGTTCTGGGGAAAAGGATGCTAGACCAGATCAGAGATAGCCAACATGGTGCTTTCCAGATGTTATCGTATATCATATCATATAATTGCAGAGTTGGAAGGGACCAGGAGCGTCATCTAGTCCAACCCCCCTGCAATGTAGGAATCTCCTGCCCAACATGGGTCTCAAACTTGTGATCACGAGATTAATAGTCTCATGCTCTGGTGACCATTGGACTACAGCTCCCTTCATTTCTGACCATGCTGGTTGACTGGGACTGATGGGAGCTGGAGTCCAGCAACCTTTGGATGACACCACATTAGCTAGTCTTGGACAAGTTGGACCTTTGGTCCGATTCAGAGGGCTCTTGTGGCAGTCCCCAAAAGAAAGGCTGGAGGTTCAAAACGGGACCATGGTCTAATCATGGCCCAACTCTAGCCCATATCAGTTTGCCTGTCTATATGTATTTGTAATATTTCTGTGCCACCTTTTGGGGCAAAGCCCTTCCAAGACTAAAAGCCAGTTCAGAGATGGAGCCAAATGTGTGTGTGATAGCAAAATGATTTTCCAAAGAGTGCAGGAAGCCTTGTAGTTGGGAATGGATGAATCTGTCAATTTCAGTTTCTTTTCATTTCTCATTTTCCCAACTTTACACACAGTTCTCCAATTTCCACATCAGTTTGTGAAGTCCTCATGAAAACTCAACAGCATCTTAGCGTGAATTTCTCCTGATATACACATTTTTGTATGCAGTTTTGCCTAATAAACTCACTTTTGCAAAGCAACTTTACCTAAAATAAAGCATTTTTTTTTTACACTTTCAAGAATATTTGCACTTTTATACATACTTTACCCTACTAATTTTTGTACGCATTACTTGGCCAGAAAACTACATTGCAAAATTCAGAGATGTGTGAATTTTGAAAGATCACTATGTTCAGTTCACACATTGTTCTGGAAAGTGAAAATTAGGTAAGCTTGTTTTTAATTACAAACTGAAGCAAATTTCTCCCCCTTGTAGTATTCAGTTGGGGGAAATCATTAACCTTCCCCAAATAATCTCCAGCTGCCACTGAACTATTATGATCAATTGACCAGTTAGATCAGGTTGCCAACTGACTTAAAAACTTGCAATCAATGGGCCTGCAGCTTTCAAAAACAGCTTTGTTTGTTTGGTTTGGTTGTACTTTTCTCTGAGGGTGGTTCTTGGGAGTTCCTCTGCCCCAGTGCAAAAGGCAACGAAGCCAATTGCTGGACTTAGCCCAGGAATCAAATCTTACTTTGATTATTGGCTCACTAGGCGTGTGCTGCAAGGTACTTTCCTTGGGAACTAGATCTGCTCGTTTGATCATCACCACAGAGAAAAGGCAAAAGCTCAGCTCAAATGTGATGTGTTGCCTGAATGATCCACAATGTGATGTTTGCCAAAGGACTGCCCATGATGCCACATTATATTTTATTGGAGTAGAGCAGGGGAGGGGAGGGTCTTCACTCAAACTTCCAGCTTGGCAGTTAAACGCTGAAGACAAGAGACAGGAAGGAATTCCCTTGTGGTCCTGCCTTAAGTGGCCCTGGGCAGGTTGCTATCCCATAGTCTCAGCTGTAAAATGGGAGAAAGAGTGGATCTGGCCCATATTATTTTGCCACCCCAAAGAACAGCATCAATAAATCTAAGAGGTTCATCCTCTGCATTGCAAGTAATGCTTGGACATACCGGTTGGGTTGCATCCTGCTTCCTTTGGCCAACTTGTGATTGCACCCCTGTTTAGGGAAGCCTTTAATGTTTGCTGCATTTCTGTATTTAATCTTTTGTTGGAAGCTGCCCAGAGTGGCTGGGGAAGTCCAGCCAGATGGGCGGGGTACAAATCAATGATGATGATGATGATGATGATGATGATGATGAAAGTTGAATTGTGACCCTGAATAATGTGTCATGGCTTGGAATGGCTGTGCAGCTCTACATAAAATCTGGTTCTGGTTCACACAACTATGATTATCACTTGACCACTCTAATATGAAGTCATGGGGTGAATGTGTGAATGAACTATTCCAGCTATTAGACAGAACCACTATAGCGCATCAAATCAATATAATTGTGGTTTTTTAGTGGAGTCAGTTCACACATTCAAGCAACCACTGAGGGTGACATATGCATGCTCGCTACTGATAGCTGCAACATCAAGTTCAGAGATATAACACCACAGATACAGCTTTCATACTCTCCTCATTTCAAACTGGCACACTCACCCAAACAATCTAACATTAGTCCATTCACTGCATGAGTTTTAGGCAATCAACCATTTAAATCTCTATACTATAGCATGTGATGGAAGGGTGGTGAAAAGTTCTAAAGGGAGAAAGGCACACTTTCATAGAATCATAGAACTGTAGAGTTGGAGGATATCTAGTCCAACCCAATATGCAGGTATCCCTTATCAAGATCGAACCTGCAACCTTGGCATTATCAGCACCATGCTCTAACCAGCTGAGCTATTCTGTCTTTCTCAGCAGGCATCAACCTAGAAAGGGTAACCTCACTTTCTCACGCACAGGAGAGAATATTTTGTTAAAATGCTACTCGCTATCTGGAGAATAATAATAATAATAATAATAATAATAATAATAGTCATCATCATCATAATCTTGCAGGGAACATCTTTTTAGTCAACCAACATGTTTAAAATCCCTTCACCTAATGGTTGGATTCTAAGCGATTAACCAACTCCGAATGTGCAACCCCGCTTCCACCCTAACCCAACTTCGCCGTGGAGTCAGTTCCCACAATCCGTGGCCAATCCAGCAATCGCCTGTAGCGAAACCACCCAGCCCTGTGCGCTCGGGCAGAGATGCGAGTCCGCCTCAAGAAGCATAAGTTTCCACCCCACACTGGCCTCCGGCGAAGAGAAAATGTGAAGCTCCGTTTGTATATTAAAGGGGCTACTAATCAACTAATTCTAACCTGCGCCAAGGGACCATCCGCCTCTAAGGACATCCATGCGCAAGTTTTGCTCTCTTCCCTTACAATCCGGAGGATTTCCCCGCTGCCCTCTCCCTGGCAGGATCCCAAACAAACTCTGCCTGCCCCCTGCCCCTCCTCCTCCTCCTCCTCCTCTCTGGCTGTCCAAGACCCCTCCTTCCTTCCTTCCTTCCTTCCTTCCCAACCCGGGGGGATTCCGGCTCAGGGAGAAAGCAGCACCCACCTGGAAAGCGCAGACCAGTTCTTTCTACCGAAAGCCATGCTGATCTCCTCCGCTGGGCTTGACCAGTGGCGGTGGCTGCTCGCTTCTTATTCTTTCCAAGGCGCTTGCAAAACTTCCCGGGGCATCAAGGCAGGAGCGAGATCCTCGGGGAAGAAGAGCACCCCGGTTCTCACGAGGCGGAGAGTCCCGCTGCGCTCGCCCGTCCCCTTCCTGCCTCCTCCGCGCTGCGCTGCGCTGCGCACCTTTCCCCTGCGGTGCCACCCGTCGACTGCCGGGCCGCCTGCATCACATGGTGCTGTTATCTACCTTGACAGGCTGGGAGCTGTAATTTGTCTATTAGCAGCACCTTGCAAAAGGCACCCTGCGAGGGTGGGACGTGACCCAGCCTGCGCACAAAGGCAGCCATTCTTTGGTTGCCCGGGCTGGGGAAGAGTTTGAATTCAGCTCCACGCTAGGGCCAAGGCGCCCTGGGTTTTCGGGGGCAACTCCCTGCTCAGAACCAGTTTTTCCTGCCTCTCCGACTCTGCCTCCGGTTTCTCCACGGCTGTGCAGGCAGAGGAGGTGGAAAAGGGAGAGAGAGAGGGTGGAGAAAAACACTCCATCAAGTCATCCGTGTCCCACTGAATCAGAGGATCAGAGGCACCCAGATGCTTAGAGGGCCAACTTGCAACTTGGTCACTTTCATGGCCATAGCGGGGGGAGGGACGGGGCCAGCTCCCCCTCCCTAAATCAATACAAATCCATGCAAATCTGAAGTTTTGCCCCCCCCCCCAAAAAAAATCGTGGTTACACCCATGGTCACCATGTCAATTTTTTTTAAAAAAAGAGAGAAGCGGACTTTCCCAAGGCTTGTTTCCAAACGAAGTCCCTGTCTATGAGACCTAATGCTGGTGGCAAATGGGTGGTGATCATTTTGTTTTTGAACCATCATTGCGATTGCCTGTGATTTGCTGGGCTGTGGCAGGTTCCCAAGGAGTGAGTCACAGGGCCCATGAAGGAGTTGGAGTTGTGCTCTATCCAGCCTTGTGAAGTTAGGAGGCTGGATGAGGCGGGTGCCTCCCTGTACAACACCCACCGACACCTGAGCCCCTTATCCAAGACAGGTGCAGCAAGGTGCGCTGATCTGAAGCTGCTTGCGGAACAAGTTCGGGAGCAAAGTAAATAGCACAGATCTGAAACTCATTTCAGTTGAAAGATGACATCGTTTGGGATTATCTTTAAAAGCACAGACTTCTAATCCTCTTTGGCCTAACCCTAACGGCGTTCATGCATGCAGAGTCGCCATCATTCCTAAATGCACATTAAATGAGGGCTTGCATGTGGGAAACTGTTATCCCAGGGTTTTCTGGACACACAGATCCCTCATTTCAAATGCCCTCTTACTAGGTTCCCCCCCCCAACTAATGGGAACCGTTTTGCTGTCCTAACCATTATTTATGTTTGTGTCATAAGAACATGTAGCCACAGATGGGCAGGGAGAAGGGATACTTATTTTGTTTTATTATATAGTAAAGTTTTATTTATTTTAAAATGTACTGTGGCTTTACATTACATAAATGATCTCAAAGCAGTTTGCCAGATCAAAAATATTAAAATACAGTAAAATAAATCAATGGGGGGGCAGAATGACCCACACTCCAGATACCTTTTCTGAATGTTCAGCTTACATTTAAAAAGAAAACACCAGGTGCTACAGTCCTATGCACACTTAATAGACATTGGGTGATACTCAACTAAGTTTTAGGAAGAATAGCCCCATTGAAAATAATGGACCCAATTGAGTCATGTTCATTAATTTTAGTGGGTCCCTAAGATGGCTGGCACTGTGGGTTAAACCACAGAGCCTAGGACTTGCTGATCAGAAGGTTGGCGGTTCGAATCCCCATGACAGGGTGAGCTCCCGTTGCTTGGTCCCTGCTCCTGCCCAACTAGCAGTTCGAAAGCACCTCAAAGTGCAAGTAGATAAATAGGTACTGCTCCGGCGGGAAGGTAAACAGCGTTTCCGTGTGCTGCTCTGGTTCACCAGAAGTGGCTTAGTCATGCTGGCCATATGACCTGGAAGCTGTACATCAGCTTCCTCGGCCAATAGAGCAAGATGAGCGCCGCAACCCCAGAGTCATCCGCAACTGGACCTAACGGTCAGGGGTCCCTTTACCTTTTAAGATGGCTGCATGGTGCCTCATATACCTCCTTCTGGCAACTCATGTAGCCAAGCTGGAGCCAAAGGTATTGCTCTGCTTTCCTTTGGACCACATCAGTGAGGCCAATAGGAAGGTCTTGTCGTCTGGGCAGCCCAGGACCTCCATACACACTGCCCAGGCTTGCACCCTGGGGTGGTCACTTCAGTGCTACTAATGCAGCAATTTGATTTCGCCTCTAGAGACTCACTCCTTTGTCTCTTGAGACAGACAGATGCCAACAACTCTGATTGAAATCTGGCTGACTACCACCATATCTATCCGTCTGTCTGTCTATCTATCATCCATCATCTATCATCTATCATCTCCAAGGGTCAGTAACAAGCAACAGATGGAAACAGCTGGAGTAAATGGAAATGCAATGGAGTATATATTAGAGCTGGGGGGGGGGGAATAAAACTATTTCAGAGAATCAAAGACTGAGCTGAGTGGGACTTCTGAGTACAGCCTCTATAACTGAGCTGATTAAAAGAAATCCTCTTGTCTAGATTCTTGCTTAGAAAACCACTGCTTTTGAAAGCCATTGTGGTACCATGGACAGTGTGCTTTTTCTCTTTGTACAACTTTGAGGCAATCCATGGTTGAGTCCCTGCTAATGCTCCAAGCTTGTTAGTGAAAGAAGATAAATACATTCTCTCTATGTGTGTGTGTGCAGATAAATATATGGTGAATTTATATATTTGGTTCTGAAGCATTTTTTCTTAAAAAAATACATAAGATATTGACAAAAACTGTCAGGCAGAGAGCAAAAAGAAGGAAATCTCCCCATCTGTAAAATGCAAATAATATGAATTTGCTTCCATCATTCATTAAACAAGTAATGTCCTTTTAAAAAATGACATTCATGAGATGTGCAGGAATTCATGCTTGTTGTGAAAGGGTGTCAAATTATGGTGATGTCAACAGAATGTTTCCTTCATGTGTGCAGAGGGGAGTGGGGGAGTTAACTCATATTACCATTGCAACTCCACAAAATAAAATTGTACTAATCCATGAGGAAAAATGAGCCTGGTTACCTCTCCCTTATGATGTTCCATGTGCAGGAGGTTTTAGACCAGGGATGGGGAACTGGGGAACCTCCGGTAGTTGCCGGAATACAGTTCCCATAATCTCTGGTCATTGGCCATTCTGGCTGGGACTGATGGGAGTCAAAGTCCAAACAACATCTGGAAGGCTACAGGCTCCCATCTGTTTTAGATTCTAAAAACTTAGACAATGCATATCTGGGTATCATGCACATCTGCACATCCAGATAAATACTATAGTTAAACACTTAAACATTGTAGCATTTCAAGAATCCTGCTCAAAATCCAAGCTGGGTTTTTTAAAGCAGCTTTTTAGTTCATGTGATTAGCGTGAAGGAGAGAGAAACATGCCGGAAAAAAGATGATAGATTGATGATAGATGATAGATAGATAGATAGATGATAGATGATAGATGATAGATGATAGATGATAGATGATAGATGATAGATAGATATAGATATAGATATAGATAGATGATAGATAGATAGATGATAGATGATAGATAGATAGATAGATAGATAGATAGATAGATGATAGATAGATAGATAGATGATAGATAGATAGATAGATAGATGATAGATAGATAGATAGATGATAGATGATAGATAGATAGATAGATAGATAGATAGATAGATAGATGATAGATAGATGATAGATAGATGATAGATAGATAGATATAGATAGATATGTAACACCACAATAGCCCATTCAATGTTGGAGGCAAACAAACTTCAAGGGATGACCCGTTGATCCAGTGCACTGACTAGTGATGTTAAATTCTCGAGAATAATCTTTTGGAGAATATTCCTGAAAACATTCTCAAGAATATTCTCAATTAATGAGGTGTCTACATTTAAAGCAGCTGTGTAGACGACACAGAATTTACAGTTTGTGGAGAATATTCTCCGGAGAATTTTCTTGTAGAGAATATTCTCAAGAATGTTCTCCGGTGAATATTCTCACTAGCACTGACATTGTACTACATTAACTAGGGGCCTCCTCTGCCCTATCTTTATAAGGCTGCTGGGGAAAGCATGATTTGACTAAAATTGGGCAGTCAGGAAACAGAGCTTGCGGATTTTGTTAAGGAATCCCTCAAATCTCCCACCCAAGTAACTGAAGCACTGGGGTACCTTTCACAGGTGAATGTCCTAAGGAGGTCTGCCTTATCAGTTAAGACCCATGGCTCTCCTGGGTGCAAGACATTCCCAGGTGTTCTGCTCAGCTCTCTGCATTATCCAGCGTAAGCATTCAACAAAGTACTTAATTCAACAAAGGCACAGCTGAAGGGGTCTGGTTCAGGTGCTTTCGTGAACCAGGCAGATTCCCCTTTCGCAATCCCTTCCTCGCTGTCCCCTCCCTTATTTTTATTCCCTACATTTAATTTTCTCATCCAATAAACCTGAGCGACTGGTTGGTTTGCCAGCAATCTCCCGTCCCGCAGGCAGAATGGGAGGGGAATTTTCTTGTTTATTTTTTTTTTAACAGTTGACTACAGACGGTTAACATAGCATTATTTTAATGAAAGGTTCCTGACTGCAATTACCCTCTCAAATGATAAATCTGTCAAAAGTCTTTCTCCTCCATTTTTAGCAAACTTTCCTCTCCAATGTGCTCTTCTTAAGCAATTTTCCATGCGTGCAGAAAACTCTGTCCGTTGGAAGGAATCCTTCAGTACTGTCACCCTGCCACTAACAAAGGACATAATAATAATAATAACAACCTCATAACTCTCCATTAGCATTGATGAAGCAACAGACCTTTGGGTTATACACCCAATGCAAAATTAAGCTTCAGAAGTCATTGCCATGGGTTATTGTTGAGGCTAAGAGCTTAGCAGGCCTTTCAAAAGGATTAGGCTTTTATAGGGACAGAAAGGAACACCTACAGTTAGCACAGACATTTCTAAAGGACTGAAAGCCGTAATGTTTAAGGGATTAACTGTAACAACAGTAATTCAGAATTTAAACAAATAAATAAAAAAGTCACCTCAATCAACAGGCAGCTTTAATTTGGTTTGTGGTGCATTGCTGATAAAGGTATATTAAGAGCATTTTAAAGTGCTATATAAAATGGGCATTAATAATAATAATAATAATAATAATAATAATAATAATAATAATAATATCTGCCATTATATTACACTGGACCCATCACCTTGGTTCTGTAACCAAGCTGAATTAGTGTTAAAATCAGACTGAGAAGATTCAGGTTCAAATCCTTGTTGGGCACCAAACTCACAATGTAATCCTGGGCCAACCAACTCTTCCACTTAGGGTTACTTTGAGGGTAAAAGGATGGGGAAGGGATAAGAATATAAGCCAATGGGCCATCTAGTCTAGCTTCCTGTTCTCACTTTGGCCAACCAGATGCCTGGGAGAAACCTGAAAGCAGGACATGAGTGCAAAAGCACTTGCGCACCCGTGATTGCCAGGAACAGATATTCAGAGCCCTGCTGCTTCTGACAGTGGAGAACGAACATAGCCAACATGGCTACTAGCCATGGGCCAGCCCCATCCTCCACAAATTTGTCCAATCTTCTTTTAAAGCCATCTAGGTTTGTAGCCATCCCTTCCTCCTGTGGGAGACAGTTCCACGGTTCAACTAGGTACAGGGTGAAGTATTACTTTTCTTTTCTCTCTCCTGAATCTTCCAGTGCTCAGCTCCACTGAATATCCAGAAGTTCTAGCGTAAAGAGAGAAGGAGAAAAACTTTTCTCTTAGCCACTTTCTCCATGCCAAGGATAATTTTGCAAACTTCTACCGTGTCAGAAGTCCGACATTTCCAAATGTGTTAGATTTCCGAACATTGGAGCGGAGTGTGTGGTGAGGGTCTCTTTTATGGCTTCGATTCAGGCTTTGCTCCCACCGCTCCCCACCTCCCCCATAGTGCCTTGCACCCTCTGAAATTTTGCTCCAGAGAGTTGAGACTCTCTGGAACAGAGTAGGCAGGATATCTGAGTGCCGCAGTGGAAAGAAGAGTGTGCAGAATCATCTCCTCTCCTTCCTCCAGCAGGATCCCACCAATGGACTGAAAACCTTCCTTTGACAGAAGAACCATAACACAGAGCCGCAATTCTCAGAGTTCCCAGAGAAGGGAGGTTAATTGTTAAACCACTCTGGAAGTTGTACCTCTTTGAGTGGAATAGGGTTATCCTAAGAACTCTCAGCACCCATAAAAACTACAATTCCCAGCATTCTTTGGGCAAAAGCATAGCTGTTTAAGTGATACAATAGTGCTTTTAGTGTATGGTGCAGATACGGCCTTAGTTAAGGTGTGTGGCGTGTTGATAGCTGCCTTCCAACAAATGCAAATCATAAAGCTTTGATGGCCTTGTACTTGTATCACAGAGAGGCAATAAAATTATTATCTTTCACCAGCAAGTGAGTTTTATTACACTGCTTTAAAAGATTTATTTCCCAGTCTAGTCTTCTGCAGACCTATCAGCACCCAATATTTCCCAACCAGCAATTATGCTAATCTCAGGTTAATCTGAGGAGGGTGAGTGGAGTGTATGGCTTGGTTTTATCATTCTTACCTTCAGCACTTTTGCTTTTCTTTTGTGATCAGCAGTTGGAGCTAAGATGCTATTTGTACATCATCATAGCAAATCTCTTGTGCATTCTGTGGGGAAAGCACTAAACTCACAGTTTATATAAAGACATAACAACCATTTTCCACTATGGAGACTTTGTTGAGATACTCAGATGAAAACTTTGAATCATCCAATGTGAAGAAAAAGTCTGCTAAAATGAAATTATCACAATGATTATGAGAGATAACTAAGGTAGTACTGTGGTGTGGTTTACATCCTGTTTTGCAAAAGCGCTCTGATGCAATTGCTTAAATGTCATGCTATTTTAGAGGAGAAATCTTGGTGGCACCCCCAGCAAGAAAAAGAACAAATATATAGGAAAGAGATGCAACCCACTTTGTGGCATAGGACTGTGAAGCACAAAAGGGAAATTCAGTGCAATGAGAAAGCTGCTTTGGGTGCATTTTTATGGCAGATTCTCTGGCTGAATGCACAGTCCTTTTGCAGAATGAAAATATAGAATACGTCTGCATCTATAGTGTGTGCATGAGAGCAACTGAGTCCAAAATCTGTACTCAAATCTTTTTTTCTCCTGAACTCTCCGAGAACTGCCTTGTTTGTTTGTGTGTGACAAGGTTTAATCAGCAATTCTCCTACCTGCTCCAGTGAGGGCATCCACTGGCTCCCTGGGGGGCAGGCACAAGGTAATGTTTAACTTTATCTCTACTCTGTTTCTGGTACTTTAGCTGGGCAATAAGCAATGTAAAAGAGCTTGGTGGTGTTGTTTTTAAGACAAGCTGTACTTCTGACCAAAGCAAAACTGGAGGTCATTTAACCATTACAGTGGTACCTCGGGTTACAGACGCTTCAGGTTACAGACTCCGCTAACCCAGAAGTAGTACCTCGGGTTAAGAACTTTGCTTCAGGATGAGAACAGAAATCGTGCTCCGGTGGCGCGGCAGCAGTGGGAAGCCCCATTAGCTAAAGTGGTGCTTCAGGTTAAGAACAGTTTCAGGTTAAGAATGGACCTCCAGAACGAATTAAGTTCTTAACCCGAGGTACCACTGTACTCCTACCTTCATTGTGATTTGCCCATTTCCCAGAGCTGTAGAGGCTGCTACTGACCCACTTGAAAGAAATAAAAAATAAGGCATCCCCACCCAGCAGATCTCAAAACATGATTGACTGCAGGAGGAAGCATCTGAGAAGACAGACATCTAAAGATATCCCAGAAACAGTTATTGCTTCAGTTTCAACAAAGGAAAAGAGAGTCGCACCTCACCTCATTTTTAAAAGCTTAGTGGAAGGGACATGCCAACCGTCTGGACATCTTCATAGCTTCCATTCGGTTACAAACCTCTCACTTTGCTCATGTACATTGGAATCTTGATTTCTGGACCTTGTGCTTGCAGTTGAGCCAGTACTGCTATTAGCCAGGATAAAGAGCTTTTGCATACTTTCAAGTGAGAGTTGCTGTCATCAAGTTTTGGAATAAGAACCTCCTGTGAACTCAGTGTAGGATCATTGAGTAGACGAACATTTTTAACTGTAACTGCTCTTAGAATGCTACTAATTGTTTTACAACGTTTTTGCAAGTCACGCTCTGCCACTGTCCAATACAGTGGTGCCTTGGTTTAAGAACAGCTTAGTTTATGAACAACTTGGATTAAGAACGCTGCAAACCTGGAAGTAGGTGTTTTGGTTTGTGAACTTTGCCTTGGAAGCAGAACATGTTCTGCTTCCTGTTGAGTGTGTTCCATTTGTAAATTGAGTCCCCCGCTGCTATGGGAAAGCACACTTTGGTTTACGAATGCTTTGGTTTAAGAACAGACTCCCAGAATGGATTAAGTTCGTAAACCAAGGTACCGCTGTATACACACAAACGGGCATACAAACTATTTTTGCACCATTGCACCTGTAAGCCCACTACACTTCTTTTCACAGTAACTATGCTGGAATTCTTCATGACCACATAACTGCCTTAATTCACAATCTTTGTATTGAGGTTCCTTTTCCACCTCCGTGCACAGACAGACAGACAGACAGACACCTTCTTTTCCTTGGACACTGCCTCAAATGCAACAGAGAGCATAACTAACAGGAGATCTTGATGGTGGACCAATCCTGGTCTAGAATTATGTAGGTGAAAGATCAACAACAAAAACTGCACCTGTGACACTTGAGAATTCACAAAAGACGATGAAATTAAATCCACGTCATCACTTATAAGACTGCATGACTGACTAGGGAACGAGGCATGCCACACTCTGCCTTAAGTGTCCTAGGGATTTATAGCAACTTGTAAAGTTTACAGCATGGGTAAGCAAACTAAGGCCCAGGGGCCAGATCTGGCCCAATCACCTTCTAAATCCAGCCCGCGGACGGTCCAGGAATCAGCGTGTTTTTACATGAGTAGAATGTGTCCTTTTATTAAAAATGCATCTCTGGGTTATTTGTGGGGCATAGGAATTCATTCATCCCACCCCCCAAAAAATAAATATAGTCCGGCCCCCCACAAGGTCTGAGGGACAGTGGACCGGCCCCCTGCTGAAAAAGTTTGCTGACCCCTGCTTTACAGGGAACACTAAAATGATGGGGAAGTAACTATGCTCTTTTATGTGCACATATGGGACAAAGAGGAATACATGGGGCCTGCAGGTCAAACCACAGATTTCCTTTTATTTTACTAATTACTGAATAGAGGTTCCATTGTTAGAGATACTTGCAGACCTCAAAGTGTGTAAACTAAAGGATTTACACCTTAAATACTTTGTTTTTGCAAGTCCTTCTCAAACCCTTCTTTTCATTATCTGCTGCATAACCAGTAAATCACACATAATCAGTACATAAACATTGAATCATATTTCTCTTTCTCCTGAAGACTTGTGCTATAAATGTGAGAATTTCCACATTTGATAGAAATGTAAATTTCTAGGCTTGTGGTTGCAGAGAAATCCAACATAATCCTGCATTATAAAAGCTCACTGATAAAAACAGACAGTTGCTTAGATAAATAATTGCCTTGTTGTTGTTGTTGTTGTTGTTGTTGTTGTTGTTGTTGTTGTGTTGTTGTTGTTGTTGTTGTTGTTGTTGTTGTTGTTGTTGTGTGTATGTAATATCATTGGATGAAACCCAGAAAAAAGTAGAGCAAGCATAAAGTCACTTGAAATCAATGTACCCAGTCTAATAAATTCAATGTATAAAGTACCTCAGTTAATTTGTACAAGAGCCATGTAAAGTAGCTAGTATTATTACCCTCACACAGCAGATGGAGACTGGAGACTGAGAGATCAGTAGGTCACTGAGAGTTGGTTATCCCTACCCACACCCCAAACACAAACAC
The DNA here is from genome assembly GCF_964270895.1 of Podarcis filfolensis. Classification (NCBI taxonomy): domain Eukaryota; kingdom Metazoa; phylum Chordata; class Lepidosauria; order Squamata; family Lacertidae; genus Podarcis; species Podarcis filfolensis. Next base: position 66,742,010 of record NC_139609.1, read on the forward strand.
ATCAATGGCTGGTGGGGATTTTGTTTTTCTTCCATGGAGAATACGCACACCCTCCTGGTTCAGTTGTAGGGTGGGCCAATAAAGCTAGTCATTCTGCCTTGCCATCAGTTTTCCTGCTTTGGGGTTTGGCCAGCAGCAGCTTGCAGACAATGTGTTCCAAGGAAAAGATTGTTCCATTCCATGGGATCCTTCCCTCTCCTGTGCTGCAGTGTGCTTGCAGTGAGGCAGTAATGCATAGTTTGTGCCTACGATGGGCCTTCCCTCAGAGAAGGTTTGCTCATATTTGATCCCCAGCACTTTGTACTATGACTGGGCGCATTATTACCCAGCTGGGCACATTGCCACTGACAAACCACAGCAGATCAGCACACTGCCTGCTGGGATGCGCTTTACCGGTAACTAAGTTCACAGAGTTCTTTGTGCATCGTAGAAAAATGCTTCTACCTCATGCAGCAGGAATGTGCCAGTAGTCAGTAGCCATTCCAGTCTACAGCTGGAGAGACAGGTTACCACTCAGGCTTATCTAAAGCTGAATTCCTAACTAAACTTACAAAACAGCTGGATTATATTTTGAGATAGCCAATGTAGTGTGCGTCGATCTCCACTTATGCAGTAGAGCTTCTCCTTCCTGTCCTCCCCACACAGGTAAAAGGTAAAGGTAAAGGACCCCTAGACGGTTAAGTCCTGTCAAAGGTGATTATAGGGTGTGGCACTCATCTTGCTTCAGGCCAAGGGAGCCAGCGTTTGTCCACAGACAGCTTTCCGGGTCATGTGGCCAGCATGACTAAACTGCTTCTGGCCCCACAAGTCACCGTGACAAGTGCCAGAGCACACGGAAATGCCTTTTTGCCTTCCTACCGCAGTGGTACCTATTTATCTACTCACACTGGTGTGCTTTCGAACTGCTAGGTTGGCAGGATCTGGGACAAAGCAATGGAAGCTCACCCCATTGCGCGGATTCGAACTGCCAACCTCCTGATCGGCAAACCCAAGAGGCTCAGTGGTTTAGTCCACAGCGCCACCTGCTCCTTTTACCCCACACAGCCCTACATGCCCCCCCACCCCTTACCACTGCATCATAACCCATGAAAAGCCACTCTGGAAAGGGGAAAGGCCTTAGAAAGGGAAAGGCTCATTTTTCAATCCCTGCATTCTCCTGTCTGAAACCCCAAAGGACAGCTGCCAGTCAGTGCAGGCTCAGCAGAGTCATCTTCCTATGTTAAAGTCTGGAGAGCTTCCAGAGCAGCCTCTGGCACAGTGCATGGCCCCAGGGTGCATCTGGGAGTGCAAGAAAATGTGATGCAGAAGGCTCAAAAAGTCACGAGACCTTCAGCAAAAAAACATTAGCAACCCTCACTGAAAGACCTGCTGGTTTTTGTCTGGGATTGTCAAGAGTTATCAAGCCATTCCCACGTCCTCTTTTTCGTGAGTATGTGAAATGAGAGTCATCATAGCGATCCATAGCTAAAAGCAGAAGTTGGCAAATGTGTCCTCTTTTTTGCTCTTCAAAATATGGCAACCTATAAAGCGAAATAAGCGCCACAACCCCAGAGTCGGCCACGACTGGACCTAATGGTCAGGGGTCCCTTTACCTTTTTTATAATCTGTGCCTATATGATGTAGAGGGTGCTGCCACCTGCTGGTAATGAGTGAACTTGCATTTCTCCTCTTTCGTCTATGGCATTGCAATTCGAAAACAACTTTTTCAGAATGGCAATTCAGGCAGATGGTGCCAAAGGCCAGAACTCTAATGTATCTGCCAGAGATGGATCAAATGATCAGGACAGGGAAAACTCTTCCCTCCCGCAAGGGAGATGGCTTGGCAGTAGGAGATGGCAAGGATGCAACAACTGTGTGCACCTGGCCTCCAGTCGCTGGTGTCGGGAGCGTGAGGGAGGAACTGATGGTGAGCTGCAGACACAGGGTTGACTCCTCCAATGTGTTTACATGGCACTGACCTTGCCATGGCCTTGCTCCTACCCTTCTCTGCCCCAGTATACAGCAACAATGGGGGGGGCAGCTGGCCAGGTGAGCAGTGCTGCCCCACCCCTGCTGCTCTCTGCTATTGTATAACACCCTATACCCAGAGGTCTCAGGGCAGTACACAACAAGACCACAAGATATAAAATCAACCCAAAAGCAGTAACCCAATACACCCCCCCCCAAAAAAAATCCACATTCTAAAAGGGTGTTGGATGTCAATAAGATCAGTCAAAGGCCTGGTTAAAAAGGAACGATTTTGCCTGGCACCTAAAAATGTATAATAAAGGTGCCAGGCAAAATTCCCTGGGGACAGCATTCCACAGATGGGGAGCCACTGCAGAGAAGGCCCGTTCTCGTGTTTCCACCCTCCGGACCTCTTGAGGAGGAGGCACATGAAGGAGGGCCTCAGAAGATGATCTCATATGGGAAGAGGCGATCCTCGAGGTATTGCGGTCCTGAGCCATTTAAGGCTTTATAGGTCAAAACCAGCACTCTGACACTTATGAAAGGTGAAGTGGTCAGAATGCTATACCTAAACTTGTTTTCTAAAATACACGCCTAATTCTCACCATCCTGTAGTAGCAAAGCTGTCTGGACTTTGCTTCTTCATTGGTCAGATAGGAGTGCATATTCAAAGCTCCCCCACTCAAAGTAATTCTTCCACAAAGAAATGTGATGTCGGGAAGTGGGTGGTCATATGTGATCTGAGCAGCAATTAATGCAGCAATATTGGGGAAGCATCACAGTACAAACCATGAAGCAGAATAAATCCATCACTAAGACACTATTATTGCGTCTAGAACATGTTGCGGGATACACCCACAATTAAACACCTGCCTGTAGGGCCCAGAGACAGGAGACAAAACAAAGCAAGCTGGTGCCCTATTTGCAGGGAAGCAGGAAGATGTGGAATGGGCAATATGGAAACAGTGAAGTGGCTCAAGCGCTTCTCACCTCCGTTAAACCTCATGATCTCGCAAGCAACAACTCAATCCACCCACCATCATGTATGGCATTCAAGGAAACTAGAAAGAAACACATTCTGTGTATTCATTCTCAGTGCTGCTGTGTTGTTGTTTTTAATGTACAGAGAGAAACAATGTTTGCATCCCCCCAAACTGCATGTATCAGAAGAATCAGCATGGAGAGGACAGGGGGACTTTTTGATTGAGAAAGACGGAGCACCAAAGCTTCCCTAGCAATGACATTAACAGCATTCAGTCAGTAAGTTATAGCATCAATAGAGCCCTCTGCGTGGTCAAAAGATTTGTGCAGGATGGTCATCTATGATACAGGATCCTCTTCCCTTTTGCACTTTACAGATTCATAATCTTAGACCTGGCATGCCTCTCCCTCAGCCCGTAAGAGAATGCAAAGTGCCAATGATATGGCCTTGGAGGGAAGACTGCAGTGCAAGATCATTGCAATAGTCATCATCAGGACTCCTGCTAGCAAGATGCTGGGTGCTTCCACGGGAAGCTCGATGGGCTCATGAAGGGCTGAGAGGGCATGAAGTGCAAAGTCATAGTGATCTTTTAATAATGTCTGTACATGCAGCGACTCTACAGCTAATGCAGGAAGATGAGGCAAGATGAGGGAGCACGGGGCGGGGGGGGGAGGAAAGAAAGAGGTGCAGACACTGTGGGACAGGATCTTCATCTTTCCATGCTGGCCCTGGAAAAGAATGGAAAGCAATTGTTCAATTAAACTGGAGTTGGCCTCACTTACAGTGATCACACAGGCACTGTCACGATCCTTGAAGCCTTTCCTTTGCACAAACAGCAGTGTTTAATAACAAACATTCCAAGCAAAATAAAATACTGTAACTTAAGTAACAATAAAATAGAATGCCCATCATAGTTGGACTAAGTAGCCAACACTGGGTGACAACTGAGCGAGGACCAAAGACTAAGGAATAACGATCATTACACCCATGCTTTCTATGGCCACTGCTTTCTGCACTGCTGTGCCACCCAGGTGCAAACTATGCTATGTTATTGTCAACTCTGACAGCAGAATTTCTGCTCTTCTTGTGCCAAATTTTTAATGACTGAGCGCATTTATACAGGCAGTGTGTCACTGGATCCCATCACTTGGCAGTGTATTACATGTCTGTCTGCACCAAGAGCATCATGTGATGACTCCAACTGTGAGGAACTAAAACAACAACAACAACTAGTGCCCATTCTATCAGGCTACCTTAACTGTTTCAATCCCAGCTGGTCCTAAGTGTTGCCCCTTCCTGCCCATCCTTTTTTTTCCTTTTGTGCCATGTCTTTTAGCTTGTAAGCCTGTAGGAAAGAACTGTCTTGCTACTGATCTTGTAAGCTCCTTTGGGATGCTTTTTGGATGAAGAGTGGGGTAAAATGCTTTAAATAAAAGGAAAGACAAATCTGGACCAACAGGAACCTACTGGAAGGGGCAGCAGCAGGAAGTGGATAGGAGGAATGATAGTTGGGTTACACACAGTCATCTCACCAGTCAGGTTTTAGCTGAATGAGAATGGAATATTTTTTCCCCTTAAGTATGAGCTGGTTGGCTATATATCCCTTCTCACAAAAGTCAGAATTCAACATAAAGGCTTTGGAAGATGGAGGGACATGAGGAGAATGTGGTCAGATTAAGTATTCAGGCTTCTTTTTGCAGTCCACACTGGTTTTCTTCATTTGCCAGCCTTCGTCCTGTTTCCTCTTCCACATCTTTAGTCTAGGAATGAGAGCTGAGCATGTGGTGCAGTGATAGCTCTCTACATTGTATAAAGTGAAGCGACTGCTGGACTGGTGATACAGATGATTTTCAGGACTTGATCCTGAATCGTACAACAACCTCCAGTACAGTCTCTAAGGTGGGGTAGCCAATGTGGTGCCCTCCAGCTCTCATCATCACTGACCTTTGGCCATACTAGCCAGGGATGATGGAAGTCGGAGCCCAACAACATATGTAGGAAAAGAGGATGTAGCAGTGATCACCATTCCTATTTTGTGGAACTGGTTAGGAAGCCAGCTGACTCTGACTGGTTCTAATGCAGCTCAGTGAGATTTGGATCACTGTTTCTGACACTGAATGGCATGCAGAAAATATGAAATAATTAAAAGCTTTGTGTCTGGGCAGATATATTCAGAGATTCAAAAGTTGTTTCCCGTCATTATCTCAGAGACAACGATTCAGTGCCCTGATTGGTATGTCCATAAGTCTATCAGCAAGTCAACTTTCTGAGTCCCAGTTGGCATCTTAATAGGGCACTTTCATGTTCAGGCTTGTAAACATTGTGGCAGGTATCATACCTCCTGTTTCCAAAGCTGTGAGGCTTCCACTATATTTTTTATGATTGTTGTGAGATGCAAAGCACCTTGTAGATCTGCAGTGGGGAATCTGTGATGAACACCCTCAAGAAGTTGTTGGACTCCCAACTCCCATAATCTGTAGTCAGCATGGCCAATGGTCAGGGATAGGGATGGGGAAGAAATTTGATTCAGTTCACCCTGAAAGCCAAATTTATCAATTCACACTCTCTGAAACAGTTTTGAGAACGGAAACACAGCCATCCTTCAAAATCTGCACTTATTTGGCTTTTGCAGTGCAGTTCTCCAACCAAACAAAAATGTATATTTTAGGGAGAAATGTGTATGAAAATGAACAGTGAAAATAACATACAAAAATATAGTATATTAGGAGAAACTGCTTGCAAAATATGTACATTAATCAAAACTGCAAAATGTGTACATTAATCAAAACTGCATGCAAAACGTTTTTATTGGAATTTTGTAGAAATTCTCACTAAAATACGGAAGCGGCTTCTGGAGGATTTTTTTTAATGTAATTTTCTGCAGAAATGTGGAGGAACCCAAAAGAAACAAAATTTACAGATCCTTCCAACCCTATTCAGGGATTATGGGAGTTGTAATCGAGCCCTACCTGGCAGGCTACAGGTACCCTATCCCTGACATATATTATGTAGAGTGTGCCCCCCAAATAAGTTTGAACCTGTTTACATAAACAGGCAGTAGTTATTAAAGAAGAAAGAAAGAAAGAAAGAAAGAAAGAAAGAAAGAAAGAAAGAAAGAAAGCAGGCACAGCCTAAACTTCCACTATTGAATTGAACTCAGTGGAGCCAGGAAAATGGTGCTGCTTGTATCTCTATGATACAATGGTTCAATTGCCCAACATTGCCCACTGAGTGGCTTCTGCATTCAAGGAAGTATCAGTCAGGATTCGTGGTGATGCTGAGACTGGAACCCTTTACCAATGATAGCAAAATTGTTGTGGACAGGAAACTAAATATATAGGAGTAAATTAAGACTGTCATACTTCTCACTGTCCTGTTGGAGCTTTGGCAGCATCAAACATTTTCTTCCTGCCTTCCATTCCTGACATGGCCTCCACATTCTTACGCCAGTCACCCACTTCTACAGGACGCTCCTGTAAAGAAACCAGGAACCTTACCTTAGTACCAAGAGTACAGAACAGGAAGGGCGAATTCATAGCACCAGAGCTGTATGTGTATTGTGTGATCCCACCTTAACCACCAATTAAGTGCAATATGGTACACGGACTTTGGCATCTTGAGAGCTCTACTTTCATTTCAAAGTTTCTAGTCCTCATGGCGGTGAAGGTGAAGGTGAAGGTGAAGGTGAAGGTGAAGGTGAAGGTGAAGGTGAAGGTGAAGGTGAAAGTGGGTGGGCAGAGCCAATGGCACCTCAGAATTCAGAGGAAAAAGATTAGGCAGAATTTTCAAAGGCTGTGAGTTGGGACTTTGCATTCTGCATTATAACATCTTACCTTTTTCCAACAACTGGAAGAGGAAGTTGTCCAAATTGGCTTGGTTGTGTGTACACATATCACAGAATCCAGTGCAAATGAACTTTTGAATGAATGAAATTCACACATACTCAACTCTATGAGGACTATGCCTCCTCTTTGCCCATCATGAGCAGACATTGCCATGCCCAAGATTAAAGGTTTGCATGTTGAGTAAAATGTGTTTGTGCAGACGTTCAGAAAGTCTAATCCTGAGTTTTGCCCTCTTAAGGTGGAAGCCAATAATATCAAGCTGGCCAAATATAATCACAGCCAAACATGGAGTTTTAAGTTGATGTTTTAATCATTGTTTTGCTAAGGTTTTCATTGTTTTAAGTTGGTTGTTGTTTCATTGTGCATTATATATCTTATGGTTATCTGTAATCTGCCTTATGAGGGCTACACCCTATGAGGTAGCCTGATAATATCAACATAAAACAAAGAGGCCAGGCTCATCACAAACATGCACTGACCACCACATTTTCCCAGCATGCCCCAGTGCATGCAGAAAACATTATCTAAACCAGCTTTTCCCAGTCTGATAGCCTCCAGATGTATTGGACTACAACTCCCATCAGCCCCAGCCAGCATGTCCAATGGTCAGGAGAGATGGGAGCTATAGGCCAGAATATCTGAATGCTACCAAGTTGGGTGAAGCTGATGTCAGGCTCCCTTCAGGCTGGGAAGCAACACACACAGGCTCCTTGTATGGCTACCACACCCTTAGATGTTTGGAAAGAGAGACCCACACTGGTGTTCAGGGAGCTTAGTATGCTCTGTTAACCATGGGATACTTTGAGTATCAGGTTCAAGGCATCTTCTGAGCCTAAATGGCATTGTGCCAGAGTTTGGGCCAGTGTTTGGCAGGCACACCAGAGTCTGGGCCAGCTCCTTATCAGGAATTTACCCCATGCTGACATTTTTTCAGATCTGAATGACTTTATGAGTAATAAAGACAAAGAGTCAGAACATTAAAATTTGCTTCCTCCATATGCAAGCTTGCAAAACACACTGTATGTGTAGTGAGCTCCTCTACTTATTATGAAATAGTTTCTGTTAACTACTGATATTGGGAAAGCTAATATTCAAAACAGATCCCCATACGCTGGCCCAAGCAGTGATTTTTCCGCCTAAGAAAAGCAAAGTGTGAAGACTTTCAGCTCACATGAAGGCTACTTACAAATGTTACCATCGTGATAGGGATCACTTGGTGTGGGAAGACCTGGGTTCAGCAGCCTTCATCCACGATTTCAGCCATTCAATATGTGTGCAGCTGCCACAAATGAACTATTTCAAAAGTGCTTAGCACAACTCTTCAGACAGCTAAATCAATCATGAACTGTCTTGACCGCGAGTCAAAACAAGATATAGTAGAAAGGTCAGCATGAGTAGATGTACAGACCACAGATAATGAGCAGCTCAAATGAACCATCTCCCACAGAGGTGTCTGGCCATGTGTCAAGATTGAGAAAGCCTGGCCTCAGTTTTCCATGCTCTGGCGTCCTCCAATTTGGACTATTTGAATGTGCTCCGTGTGGGACTTCTTTAGCAACTGCTCCCTTCAATTTAGATGGTTGGGAATATCCAAAGGATAGCATTATCATGCTATCATGCAGCCAGTTGAAAGAAGGTCAGCACACAGGTAAACCTTTCCTCCATAATCACTTTAAGAAGCAACCACTGACCTTCTCGGTGTCCTCCTTTTTGACAGACTTGAGGTTGGCTCTCAAGTCCATGGATACTTTGTGCTTAGAGCCAAGCAGAGCCCTAAGCATAGCGTCAGCAGAGACACGGACCCTCCGCAAGGGAGGGCGTTTGAATTTCCCCCGAAGGTCAAGCACCTTCAGTTTCAGGTCTTTAATCTGCAGAACAGGAGATCAGAAAAGAAGCCTCATGAGGTCATCAATGGGCATGCAAGATCTAAGGTGAAGTTGGTCAAGCGTTTTTTTCTAAACAGGAAGGAGTTCGTGTGATCTGACTATCTTTCCCTGCTGCAGGTATGGATGCTCTGGGAATCCCCTAGTGCTAACAGTGAGCGCTCACACCTTCCTTTGTGGGTGCCCTTTGCGGGACTGCGCGCAGCACCCTGGGTCACATGGGATGCACCAGCTGGTTGGGTTGGCCTGCCTCCCGCCAAACCTCAGTTAACCAATCAGCTCTGCTGGGAGGCGGGGCCAGTTGCATAAATAGGAGGCGGAGCCGGCAGCAAACATGCAGTCGGCTCCAGAGAGGCATTCCTGGGGGCAGTTTCATGCCTGAATCTTTTGCCATGATCAAACAAAATAGAAAAAGCACACTCGGTCTCCTTTTCCCACTTTCTTTGTGCACTTTATTAAGCAACTTCTGCACCAGGAACAGCAAACCTAAGAATGTCAGGAGAGCTTCTGCATGGTGAAAAACTAGAACACATGATCAGCCTAAGGCCTTCATTAAAAAAAATATATTCTAGAATGGTTATAGATGTTCCAGGAGGTGGTGAATTTTCCTATTTTCAGTTCAAACCAGAGATCTCCACCTCCATTCTCTCAGGCCTAACTGCCCTAAGAACCAGGTCCTGAGCCCAAGAATACAACAATACACTTTTACTGTTATATTGTGAAGATTGCAGCAGATGTCATTTTGTTTTCTTACCTCCCGCATATTGTGGTTACATTTTGCTTCAATGTCATATCGCTCCTCATCCACAACATCCACCTTCTCATGTAGCTCTCTGCACAGATCCTAGAGAGAGAGGTTAAAAGGAAAAGTGGTGAGCTGGCATTTTTCTCCAGGACTAGTTTTGATAGAACTAGTACACAAGAAGATATTTCCTTTTCCTTCTTATCTGGAAGATATGATGTATTTTTGTCCTGGGGAAAATCTCTCAACAGCAAATTTGACAAAGAAAGAAAAAGAAACCAGACGAAAATAAAAATAAAACATCAGCTGACATTAATAGTACAACAACCGTCAATACAAACCATCTCAGTTCAAACATATAAATTGATATATTCCCCTTGAGACAGTTCCTTTAAGCACTTCAAAGCTCTAGTCTAAATAAGAACATCTCCAGTGTGAAGGAAGAGACGTCTTATCTACCTGTGTTTGGGGGGGTGGGGGGAGGCTCATTTAATATCATTGTACACAGGTTGCACATTGACAATAAAGGTATTATTATTACTATTATTATTATTATTATTATTATTATTATTATTATTATTACCCATGGCTGCATTTACACAGTTATTTAAAAAAGCTCTATAAATGCTCGGGGGGGGGGGGAGATTTCAAAATTCACAATGGAAAATTTCATAGAGTTTCAGTTTCAGCTCTACAGCACCATCTGGTGTCACAGTGGTATAATGCATTTATAACGTTTTATTTTTACTAATGTAGCTGAGTCCAAAGGCAAAAAAATACAGCACAAGCTGGAGACCTAACTCCTAGCATGGCTCATCAGAGCTCCATAATGCTCAACAACATCAGCAAGTCTTCAGAAGCCATCTTTACTTCCACACAGCTCCCTCAACCAAGAGAGTACCTGGAGTTGGGCAAACGAAAGTCCGCTGGTCCGCAGAGGTGTAACTCTCTCTGCCAAATACCTCTCCTTTTCTCCTTGTTTGTCCACTTGCTCTTGTTCCCACTGTTCTTTAGCTTTAGCCAGCATCAAACTCTGAGACAAAGAAGTCGAAGCATTTGAAATTTGCAAGCTTTGAGGTTTTGTTTCTCTTTCCCCACGAATGCCCCCCTTCCCTGCTCTGTTGGCCGCCTGTTTATTTTGGAAGGCATGGAGTCTGCAGCAGTTGGTGTGATGGTCGGTTTACAGCTCAGGGTGAGAGCCTGTGCAGTCGGAATACTGATGAGATGAAGTTCCTCACTGCTGTTCAGAGGGAAAGTCTTATTGGCACACAGCTCCCCAACCCTATGTGTGCAGTCCCCATGAGGGAGGTGGAGTAGGAGATTCATCTTATTATGATTCCAGGAGGTCTGCCCAGCTGCCTTTGTCATACATAGTGACTGGATGGGATTTTATACTGAGGGATAAGGATGACTGTGTGTTTGTTAACAGGGAATCAGGCAGAGGGCCTTCTTGGTAGTGGCACCCACCCTGTGGAATGCCCTCCCATCAGATGTCAAGGAAATAAACAACTGGCTTTTATAAGACATCTGAAGGCAGCCCTGTTTAGGGAAGTTTTTAATGTTTGATGTTTTATCCCTTTATTTTTATTATTATTAATATTCTGTTGGGAGCCACCCAGTGTGGCTGGGGAACCCCAGCCAGATGGGCGGGGTATAAATAAATTAGTAGTAGTAGTAGTATTTGTGAGTGTTACAAATTAATAGTATAATGTTTATTTTAATAGGTTGTTACTTGATTATTATTGTATTGTATTTGTTTTCTGTTTTGTACATTGCTTTGAGATTCTTTTGTCTTGTATTTAATTTCTAGCTTTTACATCACTTTGAGATTTTTTAAAATTAAGACAAGTTCTAAATAAAAGAAAAGGACAAGGAGAGGGATCCTTTAAAACATCATATATATTTTTTAAAATCAGTGCTACTATATTTTCTGAGATGTGAGTTCTATCATAGGTCAATGCAAAAGTCTCACAGGCTTCCCCTACAATGCGCAAGGTGGAATTCCTACACAATCCCCAACATTTGCTTAGGATAGCTTCTCTTCTGTGCAGCTCACTTTAACAAAAGCACTGCAGCTGGTTTGTGACCTCTGTGAGGATCTAGGATCACATCCCGACTCACCTTCAAAAGGAGTTTGCGCGAGGCTGTGATTTTGGATTTCCTCTGAGGGAGAAAGACGAATACGTAAATAAAGGGAAACCACTTTAAAGCAAATATATTATGCAATCAGTTGCAGAGTTGCACAGAAAAATAAAAAAGAATCCAGGAGCAACACTTACCTCCCTGCAGAAGTTCATTTGGTTGGAGGAATAAAGACAGGAGAAAGCAGAATGAATATGAGGAATATAAACTTCTGCTCAAGAGAAGAATAGAATTGCTACTATATGGAAAAGTAAACCCATCACACCTCTACTCCCCACTAATCCAGAGATTTCCAGAAGAAGTTGGGATTTTCCTCCCTTCCCTATGCTGTGTTTTGGGTCAAAAATTGTTTTGGGAAGTGCAGATTTGAAAGGTTCACCTCAAAATGTGAATCAAACTGAATTCCCACCCCCATCACTAGTGTGAAGACCTTACCTGGAATATGGCTGTTTTGCTTTCATTTAGACAAGTGATTTAGATGGTATACAGTATTCCTCTACAGTTCAGCTGTTCTTGGACCCAAATTAAACATCACACATTCTCCTGGGTTTTCCATAAAAGAGAAGCATCCTCTTTTATACGTTGACATAGATGTCCACAACTGTTCTCAAACCTAGAGATCCCCACTTTATGGTCACATCTACTAATGGGATCATGGTTTAGTTGTCAGTGGGTGAGCTGTGCCACTCTTCCAGTAGTGGGCAATGACATCCCTGAAACAAAAGGGCTAAATGGACTGGCTAGCTCCAGCCTAAGGGGAGGAGAAAAGGCACAATTCCTTTGGCAAATCCCATTTTAGAACCTTGCCTCTAAGCCTGGGAAGTGTAGGTTCTTCTCTGCCATCTAGTGGCTGATTTGTAGCAGTGGTTTGTGAGTCTTACTAATGCTCTCAAAACTCAAAATTCTCTTTTATAAGTAAACTCGCTAGGCAGCCTCTGAATATTTGCTATTCAATGATGACTGAGTTCAAAATTTCATATCTTACCCTTGATATCTGACTGTATTTGACATGCAATGGCATTTCGAATTTGGCAGTATTGGAAACTAATGCCTGATAGCTATTATTTCAGACTTTCTACCTTTGGGGAATACTTTCCTCTTTATATTCTCTGTGGTTAGACTTGACACTAAACCTTTAAAGCACTCTTATACCACTTCAACAATGATGGCTGCCCCCAAAGAACCCTGGGAACTGTAATTCGTCAAGGGTCCTGACGAACCCCCAGCATCCTTAACTAACTCTATTTCCCATGATCCTTTGTGGCGAATATATGGCTGTTGAAGTGGTATATGTGAGCTTTAAATGTAGGATGTGACCTACAATGGAACCTTTGAACATCGCAGAGAAATTAGAGGCATGCTCAGTTCACACTAGGCAGTGTTTGGGGACACTATTGCCCACTACAACATGATAGTATGCCCTGGCTTATGTCTGAGCAGGCATGCACAGGATTGCACTAGAGCAAATCTTGATATGGCACTGGTCATAGGATTGCTATGGAAAGCAGCAGCCCTGTATCACGTTCTGTTTTCCTCCCATTGGTCAACTCTCCTTGTTTCCCCACTATGATACAGGTGAACCAGTGGTGTAGCGTGGGTTGTCAGCACCCGGGGCAAGGCAAGTAAATTGCGCCCCCTAACCCGTGGATTTGCGCCCCCTAACCCGTGGATTTGCCCTAACCCCAGATGTTGTGCCCGGTGCGGCCCGCCCCCCTGCACCCCCCACGCTACGCCACTGAGGTGAACCTATGATACAGGTTCATGTTTCTCTTGGGTTATCAGCTTTGCGGGTCCTTGGTCACATGTGCAAACTGGAGAAACTGTGATGTACACACACCACACTGATGCACATCCCTCAGACATGTATGCAACCATATACCACAACCGCACACATGTGCAACCCCACACACATATGCATGCGCGCGCACACACACACACCCTGCTAGCAATTAGGCTTGGGAAAATAATTTCTGCATTTTTCAAACCAAATTTGGGGCACTGGGCATCTTCTTGGAGTGCACAGCTGGGCAGCCAACAGCAAATCTTCCTTCCTTAGCTCTCCAAGAAGATCACTGCCCAACCCCACAACCAGGGGGTGCCAAATTGAATAAAATATTGTGGGGGGCCAAAGTAAACCCCACCCTGCATAATCGATCACATGGCACAGTGCAGACACACCATTTGAAGGGGAATGCCCATCAACTTTGTGGGGTCCCAGCCCCCTCAATTATTTTATTGAGCCCCCATGGCTCCTAGGAGTTGGCTCCTATGCCCACAACTATTAGGCTTGAAAAATGCCTGCTATGGAAGCCAATGGAAGATTTCATTCACTCTAATTGCAGCAGCGAAGGAGCAATTGGAGGCTGCAGTTGGGGTGGGAAGTATTAACCGTTGCTGCACCAGTTTGGTTGCCCAAAACTGCCCTTCCCTTGTGGCAATTAGGCTTGAAAAAAGCCTTCTATTTAGCTAAAATAGAAGGCTTCTTTCAAGCCTACTGACATCTTTTTCAGCAGCATTCCTCAGGACAAGTCTCCCAAATCTAGCTCCGCTCTAAGTGCCAGATGTCATGCATGCGTTAATTTAGGCCAAAGTCAGAAGAGGAATCCAAGAAACGAGATCCAAACTAGATGTAAATAGAGGACACCTCAAGTGGCAGCAGGCAGACATGGTTGTTGTTTATCCAGTGGCGTAGCGTGGGGGGTGCAGGGGGGGCCGGCCGCACCAGGCGCAACATCTGGGGTTAGGGCAAATCCACGGGTTAGGGGGCGCAAATCCACGGGTTAGGGGGCGCAAATTACTTGCCTTGCCCCGGGTGCTGACAACCCACGCTACGCCACTGTGTTTATCTTACTTACTGTTCAGGCATCGTGCAGTTGAATTGTGTGCCTACAATTTGAAAGAAAAAGAATCAGCAATAAAGAAGGAAACTGAAACCTAACCTTCGAACACCAGCGCAAGTTCAGGGTCAGGCCTACATCCATACAAACATATAGTAATTTTATTTGCACGTTGCCATTCCATAGTTCAAACCGTGCTCAAGGTGGCTTATAACATGAAAAAATACATAGTGACTATATAACAAAAGCAGTCATAAACAATAAATAAAACATCAAAATACCAAAAGCAAGTTGAACAATTTGCACATGTATTATAATAAGATCTGCAATAAAGATACAGAAAATTAATGGGAATAACAGCAACAACCCCTGAACAAAAACCCCAAGAGCCTATTCGGCAGCCTCAGCTTTTGTGGCTGGAGTCAGTCCAGGCCCCACCCTCCTAGTCCAGGTGCAAAAAAGCCTACAAGGCAGGGAGCAGTTTCTCCAGGACTCGCAACCAAGGTCTCTGGCCTCTTCAGCAGCCTCAGCTTTTGTAGCTGGAGTCCTTCAGGACACCACCAGCCCAGGGCCTACCCATAAGACAGAGTGAGATAGACAGCTCAAGTGGTGGATGCTGGTAGGATGCATCTAGCTGTGGGGTGGACCAGAAGTGTGAGTGCCACACAGCCTCCCCTGCATCCCCAAAGCTAACCCTGCCACCTTCAGTTGAGGTGGTGGACCTGCATCATCTGTGTAGAAGTAATATTTATCTGTCAGTCCAGTCAGCTTCCGCAAGTGGAAGAGTGTGTGTGTGTGCATGCACGCCATCTTGCAAAATGGCCTGAGGCATTTCAAAAAGGCAGGTTTTGAATAACAACAATCTGTTGAAACAGCAATTAAGCTTTCAATGTGTTTGTTTAATGTTTACTCGCTTGGTAATAGATAACACTAGAATCAGAGAATTGTAGAGTTGGAGGGTCCAACCCCCCAGTCCAACCCCCTGATATACAGGAATCTCAACTAGATCTGTACCTTGTTTGTAGTGTTTCTGCAAAACTTTATGGAGCTAAGCCAATGATAAAATCAGTGCCAGTGGGTCCAGACCTCATTATTCTATGTTCTAGATCAGGCATCCCCAACCTGCAGCCCTCCAGATGTTTTGGCCTACAACTCCCATGATCCCTAGCTAACAGGACCAGTGGTCAGGGATGCTGGGAATTGTAGTCCAAAACATCTGGAGGGCCGAAGGTTGAGCGTGCCTGTTCTAGATGGCTAGAGCTGATGATACGTTCCCCCTACAGGTGCTGCCTGGTGCTGCTACCCCAAATCCAAAGAGTAGTCACAGACTCACATAACCTAGTTGTACCTATTTGGTCCTACCTTTTAAATATCAGGTTGGGCACACTCTGTATATTGTATATCCATGGAATAGCATTTAGACTATATGGATGGCTTGTTCCAATTAACTCCTGGTAAAATCATCCCACCAGTTCTTAGAGGCCCACTAATTGAAGATGCATTAAAAAAAAAATTGTCCCACACAAGGTGCTAAGAAAAATGAGGTCCTAGGCAACCCAGGTGACCTTTTTCTACCTCTGCTTAGGCATTTGCCATGCTATTCCAAGCTGAATCGTCTAAATGCGTAAGAGGCAGGGAGAAGCAGTAGACGCAAAACAGCCTAGCTTCTGATCAAATTAGAGACTTCTGCTCAAGATGGAGCATTACTGTCCCAGAAAGTCTCTGATAGCCAGCACACCTCTATTGTTTACTTTTTTGGACCTTCTGCTGCCATGGAGAGAGATACTAGCAAAGCTGTGATGTACAGGAGGTCAGCCTCAAATTAAGGGAGCAAGAAATGCCATAGAGTGTGCCATGTCAAGCATATCTACAATTCTGCAACTTGGCTTCAAGGGTTTAGCTACTTCTCGAATGCTAATTACCCACAAGCCCTCTCAGTCCCTCAATTTTTACAAAATTATTTCTGTTGACTGATACTTTGAAGGGTAAGGTAAGGAACTTCCCCAAGAGGGATCAAGCATGTGAAAATCCAAGTCTTAAAATACATGATTCTTAGATAAATGCCCACATTCAAATTTCAAATGTCTTTTTTTAAAATAAAAATTCAATTCAAATTCATAATGCATTTTTGTTCTCACTTTTGCGTTCCCTTAAGAAGCTGGTTTGCACTCAGATTATTTGAAGCTTTCCTACATCTGAGCAACTTTATAGGTAGCACAATAGATTTAAGAGCTCCAAAATTCCCTGCAGCATACTAGCTTTGGGCAAAATGACTGCCTGCCCGAAACCATTCTAAATAAATGTAAAGTAAATGTAAAATGGGGAATTCGATTGTAATGAAACCCATGATTCTCAGGATTCCTTTGACTATAGGGCTGAACGTGACTTTGAATATTGTAGTATTTCTAATACTGCTGCATACTTGGCAATACCACAATTTTGCATCTATAATTTGACCATAGAATTTCTTTTGTTCAGCTGCAAAAGCCTCATTTTCATTCCTAATCTCTAAACGGCTTGACACCACTTTGACGGCTCATATATATGCCTGCTTTTTGCTCAGCGGCTTCTACCTTTAAGTCATTCAGCACATCCATGCAGCCCATGTCTTCCACAAATAAGATATCCATTCATAAGAACATACGAAAGGTCCTCCCGGCTCAGACCCAATGCTCATCTAGTCTAGCATCCTATTCTCACAGTGGCCAACCAGATGTCTGTGAGAAACCCACTGGC
The DNA here is from genome assembly GCF_964270895.1 of Podarcis filfolensis. Taxonomy (NCBI): domain Eukaryota; kingdom Metazoa; phylum Chordata; class Lepidosauria; order Squamata; family Lacertidae; genus Podarcis; species Podarcis filfolensis. Next base: position 66,759,124 of record NC_139609.1, read on the forward strand.
AGGACTTGAGCACGGCAGCATTCTTCCCACTTGTGATTTGTAGCTATTGATAGCCTCATGCTCCATAAATGTCACTTGGGAAAAGGTATGGCATTCAGAAACAGTTCCTCCAGTTTAGTTTCTGGTAGACAAATTACCCTGGCATAAGCAAAGTTCTCTCAAAGTTCTGTTGGGAGTCAGCAAATTTGTTTGACACCACCATGGTGTTAACAAAATGTTAAGTATCCGCAATAAAATAGACAGAGAAGGCAACTTGAGCATAGACTTTTATAGATGCACTCACCACAAATGGAGACATAAAAATAATTAGCATCATTTCTGCACCTGTCATCTACAAGAGAGCTGGAATTTGATGTGGGAGAAAGTCACTTTGTTTTTTCAGAGTTCCCATTTCCCCAAGAGCCTATTGGATCCTGTTAGACACCCAGTCCCCTTGTGCAATGCCTTTTCCATCAGGGAATCTGATCACTGCCATCTGCTCTGGGGAATTTTCATAAGCATTTCTCTTCAGATCTAACGCTTCACCAACCGAAACCTGCCCTTAAGCTTCTGGCTAATCTATCTGCCTAGTATTTGCAAAGTGCTCCGAGATTGAAAAGGGGAGGAAAAAAACCCATCTCCACCAGCCTGTGTCTGCATTAGTGCCTACATGCCATTGGCACTGCAAGTGTAATTGGTTTTAATGGCAGTTGCCTGGGTGCATCCCCTACAAAGCTCCTGCTCAACCAGCTGGTGTTCTCATTGCCTTGAGCAAAATAAGGTGGTGATTTCTTTCTCTGTGCTCCAACCTATAAATCAGCACATGACTACCTCCCGCCCCAAGGCTAACCCTTTGATGAAAACACCTTACCTAGCGCAGTCCAGGCGGGAGGGAGGTGCTGGCTGAAGGATGGAAGATTTCAGACTGTGAGGAGATGAGGAAAGGATGGGGATATTAAGCTGCAGCCAGACCGCAACTGGTCAGTAAAAATAGAACAGATACAGATACCCTTCTGGGACGCCTGCATTCACAGAGCAAGAGGCGATGTCTAGAGATGCAGCAGACCACACACCCACACATTGTGTATACATTACGAGCGCACAATTTGCGCTGCGTACATGTTATAATGAGAGTGGGGAAGCTTTTCCAGCCTGAGGGCCTCATTCTCTCATGAGCAACGTTGCAGGAGCCACATGCCAGCAGTGGATGGGTCAGGGATATGACTCTTGCCTCCATACAGTAGGTTGCATTCTGGCCATGCAAAAGTTAAGGTAAAGTTAAGGTAAAGGTAAAGGGACCCCTGACCATGAGGTCCAGTCGTGGACGACTCTGGGGTTGCGGTGCTCATCTCGCTTTAGTGGCCGAGGGAGCCGGCGTTTGTCCGCAGACAGCTTCCGGGTCATGTGGCCAGCATGACTAAGCCGCTTCTGGCGAACCAGAGCAGCGCACGGAAACGCCGTTTACCTTCCCGCTGGAGTGTTACCTATTTATCTACTTGCACTTTGACGTGCTTTCGAACTGCTAGGTGGGCAGGAGCAGGGACTGAGCAACGGGAGCTCATCCTGTCACAGGGATTCGAACCGCTGACCTTCTGATCGACAAGTCCTAGGCTCTGTGGTTTAACTCACAGCGCCACCCACGTCCTTATGCAAAAGTTAGAGGCTTCTAAATGTCATCCCTCTATCTTCCAAGCAGACAAGCAGGAGGCATGATTGCTGCTCAAGGCACTGAAAGTCCAGGAAAGGTTATGGCCTGGAAAGATGTGCAGGAGACTTCAGGAAGCCAGAGAGACTGGAGGGCTTTTGGCCCCTGGTGTTGAGGATCCCCACCCCCCATTTTACACCTTTGCATTGCACCCCCTGTGTACTCTGACTAGTGTACAAGGCACGCATAACTTCTGCTCACATACTAAAAACTCTGGACACACTGAGAACAGGACACTGCAAGACACAGTTGATAAGAACAGTCAGTGAGCGGAAAATGAGGAGAGTGGATTACTCAGGATTGGATTAGTCCCCCAACTTCTAGGTTGTTCTTTTTCTCAATTTGAACCAAAGCTAAAAAAAATGGGGGGGGAGGGAGTGGACACATCAAAACACAGCATTTCATGAGGAAAAATATGGATTATACGGCTAATGTCCTGTGTTCACTGCCTCCCAAGCCAGCAAGGTGAATGTTCCGGATGCAGAGGGAAACAAGGTTTTGATCAACAATCAAGAGGCCATAATTGATTGCTAGAAGCAGCCTTTGTTAAGGAGAACCTCAGTCCCTTCCTGCGGGGGAGCTCACTCTTTTGTCTCTAAAGCGGGTAGACTAGGGGCCCCTCAGGGTGGGGAGGAGGCCCAGAGAGCTGCCTTTGCACCTGTTTCCCTGGGTATTTTTGGAGCACATATGAGGAGAACACAACTCTATAGTCCAAGGAGGACAATGCTTGGCATTTTAATCCATGTTGCTATTATGGTGCGGGCAGAGAATACAGGAAAGATATTCAAAGGCAGTGACAGGAGTGGTGAGCCCAGGGCCCTTCCCTGCAACACCAACACCCCCCTGTTTTCTGTGGGAATGAGCAGCAATCAGAGCAGCAGTGAACCATCCTCATTCAAACCCAGCCTTCCCCAATCGGGTGCCATCCAGATGCTTTGGACTACAGTTCCCATCATCCCCAGCCAGCAGAGCCATGTTGGCTGGGGCTGATGGACGTTTTAGTCTAAAGCATCTGGACAGCACTAGGGGTGGAAACACTATTCTAATTTATTGTCTATGTATTACATTTGTATACAATTTGTCCATACACATATATATGTGTATATGAGTCAGAGGAACATTGGATTTCTGTTTGAATCCAAGGCTGTGGCTATAGGGAAAGGAAGACCCTCTTGTGGTGTTAATGCTGTGAACCCCTCCATCAACTTGTATATATGTATAAATAAACCATATATCATAAAGACACCACAGTCTCCGCTGTCCCTCATTCCAAAAGGAAATATAAACCCTGGATGAGCTCTGGGAACCCCTGGAGTCTCGCACGGCACAGAGACTGGGGTGTCTTTATGATATATGGTGTATTTATACATATATACAAGTTGATGGAGGGGTTCACAGCATTAACACCACAAGAGGGTCTTCCTTCCCCTATAGCCACAGCCTTGGATTCAAACAGAAATCCAATGTTCCTCTGACTCTCTCTGCTACTTTTCTTCTGGCTCACATCACTTAACCCTCAATTCTCACCTTTGCCTTTTTCTAACTACCAGACAGTTGATGCTCACACAGACTCACTTCCTTTATTCTCCTGAATGGCCCATCACCCAGGAGATCACCTCAACAGGGAGCTAGCCTGGCTTAGATTTTAACACTTACTGAATCCAGGGGTTGGGGGGGTCTCTGTGTACAGCTTTATGCCCCAAACTCATAACAATATATAAAATGGTGTGCATGGCGCTTCCGTGCCCTCTTAATTCTCACAGCAGCTCTATGAAAGGGCTGTGAAAAAGTGCCTGGCCAATACCACCCCTTGAGCAACATAGCAGGGCTGTATACACTCAAGACATTTAAAGTGCATTCTCCCACCCCAAAGGACTCCTGGAAGCTGTAGTTTGTTAAGGCTGCTGGGAACTGTAGCTCTGTGAGGGGTTAAACTACCGTTCCCAGGATTCTCAGGGCCAGGGGGAATGTGCTTTAAATGTATGGTGTGTTCACAGCTGAAGTCGCTTTGGTCCTGACACTAGAACTTCTCACCACTAGGTGCAAATGTCTTAAGATGGAGATTGGACTCAACCCATCACTAATTCTGAAATTTCCTGGCCAGTCCTTACTGTACTTGGCACCAAAACTGTTACGTTCTGGGTGAACATATCAGACAACATAGCGATTCTTCAAACAGCTCTTGTTTATTCACAGGCCAGAACAGAACTGAACTGAGGGGTTCAGCCAGCCTGCTTATATAGAGCTCCACTAGAACGCAACAGTAACCATTTTCTGTAACTATCCAATCACAGAACGTCACTTTCAATCCCTTATTTGCATATGTGGACCTGAGTGAAAACTATCTACAGTATCCCCCTGCTGGCCCAGGGTGAGAACAACAGTACATAACAAAAACAAAATCCTCCAATAAGATACATGCTCCTTATTAACATGCTGGGACGAATAGAAGAGCTCATTTCTTCGCTGAATTTCACCCCTACCTTTGATTGCTAACCAATCACAATGCAGGCGGGACAATGGCATAGTTAGATTTTAGCATGGATCTAAGCCACCACCAGCTGTGAGTTCCTGTTTTCTGACCCTTCCCACCACTTCCCTCCAGGCTGTATATCTGATGGTAATAGACAGCTTTTTCTGACAAGTACTGGACCTGATAATAAGGACTGAGCAACAGAAGTACGCCCAACAGAGTTCCAGGGGGCTTACTCCAGGTAAATGGGTATAAAATTGCAATCAAATATAGCTGTCCTTTGTTCCTGTTGACATAAGGAGGACTTCCATTATAACTCACCTGTTCCATTTATACTATAAAAATGTGCCTGTTTATAGTTACCTTACGTAGATGCCCACTAGAATTGACCTTTTCTTTTAAAAAAGAAGGTGGGCCTTGCATATATCTTTTTTATTCTGGGTTTTACAGCATCCATATTTAAACACACACACAAGTTGCACCTTTTGCAACAGGTCAGGGCAAGATGAAGACAGTGCATACAGAGTGCATGGAAAACAGAGAAAGGATCTGCCTAGACAGATGAAAATTAGCCCTGGCACCTTTGCCAAGACAGAGAATCCATTACATGAACCTCCCAGACTGTTACTCAGAACATAATACAATAAAGATCTGTTTTACAGGATAAATACAGAGCTCAGTTTGGATTATTTCATGCAAGGAGATTTGGCAGAGTTAACAAATTTAATAGTGGAAGCCATTTCTCTGAGAAATTTCATTAAAACTGTCTGAATGAAACGGGATCTGTCTGAATGCCAGTTGCTGGTGATCAAGAGTACCTTCTTCTTAAGAGCACCTTCTTGCAAATCCTCGCCACTGGGCAGGAAGGGAGATTTGGAATGAGTGTTTCCTGTGGTTTGAACAAAGTGCCAAACCATGGTTTCTTGTAATGTGAACAAAATGTGAGCTCACACACTCCCACCTCCACTCATGTCCTCCTTCATTGGTTCACCAGGGGTGAGCCAGAGCTTGTCATCATAACTGGCAAACCATGGGTTGTGTGTATCCTCCTTCAAAGTGAGGCATCATTGGGTGAGATGCTGGAGAGCATCTTTGCAAAAAAACAAGGGGTGGGGGGGAGACAAGGGGATCAGGAGGACAGAGGAGGTTGATGTGTGTGGGGGGGTGCCTTTGGGTGCTGAATTTCCTGTGCTGGCCCTCATCACCTGCATACTTTTAGTCAGTCTATTGCAAAAGGCATAGGAGGAGAGCCAGGGAGAATGTGCCAAGACTGTACTAAAGGAGTCAGCCAACAATCAGAAACTAAGCAAGGTTGTGATCTCAGACTCATTTCCCTGGGCACCAGTGTGGTGTAGTGGTTAGGATAGGGAAGATCCCGGTTCAAATTCCCCACTCCTCCGTGAACCTCACTGAGGTGACCTTGGGCCAGCCTAACCTGCGACACAGGCTAAAATTGGGAGATGAACTACTTTAAGCTCCTTTGAGGAAAGCTGACATATAAGTAATACAATTGAAGGAATAAATAGGCAAACAAGCCCCATTTTAATGAATGGGACTTACCACTGCATAGGCCCATGTAGGATTCTGCTGTGAAATGCTGGCCCAAAGTAATAATGGAGACTCCAATGAAAAGACTTTGAAAAATCTGTGTCTGTGGTAAACATGTGTAGTGTGCACCTAATTCTCCTAGAACCTGGGTTTTTTCAGCTGGAACTCAATGGAACTCAGTTCCAGCACCTCTCAGGTGGATGCCATTGCTATTCTAAGAGAATAAGGGAGGCGCTCATGGTGAGTTCCGGCACCTCTTTTTCTAGAAAAATAGTACTGCCTAGAACCAATTTGTTCAAGTACAAACAAAGCACACAGCTTTGCAGCCGCCTTCAAAATGATGATAATAATAATAATGTTCCTCATTAACATGCCGGGACGAGTAGAAGAACTCGTTTCTTTGCTGAATTCCACCCCAATCTTTGCACAGTGGATATTAAGCTTTAATCGGTTCTGCTGAAACCTTTATAAGGCAAGGGCCTGAGTGACTCTCTGTGTTCAGCTTTTGGCCTGGTGTCAAGATTGTGGTGACAAAGCCTGCCGAGAGGTTGTCTTCAGTGCTTGGGGGAGCTGGCATCAGCAAAGATGAAATGGGCTGCCCTTGGCCGGTTGGGCCCCTCAGTCACTGGCAAGGGGGACAGGCAGTCAAACAAAGAGGCTTTGCTCATCTCATTGACATCTCCTGTTCCAGAGCCAAGTTCACGCTTTTGTTGGGTGAGAGTGGGAAGGAGGACTGAATGACAGGAGAGTCTCGTGGAGGAAACAGAGACCAAATCAGGTAAAAGGGGGCAGAGAAATTAGAACAGTGCTTTCCCAAACTTTTGAACTCTGAAAGGGACATGGGTGGCGCTGTGGGTTAAACCACAGAGCCTAGGACTTGCCTATAAGAAGGTCGGCAGTTCAAATCCCTGTGATGGGGTGAGCTCCCGTTGTTCGGTCCCTGCTCCTGCCAACCTAGCAGTTCAAAAGCACGTCAAAGTGCAAGTAGATAAATAGATACCACTCCGGCGGGAAGGTAAATGCCGTTTCCATGCGCTGCTCTGGTTCGCCAGAAGCGGCTTAGTCATGCTGGCCACATGACCCGGAAGCTGTACGCCGGCTCCCTCGGCCAATGAAGCAAGATGAGTGCCACAACCCCAAAGTCGGTCACGACTGGACCTAATGGTCAGCGGTCCAGCGGTTATGCCTTTGAAAACTAGTGTCTGGGAAATACAGGTGGGCAGAGTACTGCTTCACTCATGTCCCTCTTTCGGCTTTCCCACAGGCATCTGGTTGGCTGCTATGAGAACAGGATACTGGACTAGATGGGCCATTAGCCTGATTCCTCAGACTCCTTCATCCATTCTTAACTTCAAGGAGGCTTAAGAACCCCTCCATCCCCATCTCCTAAGCCCACCAAATGCCAAACTTGCTTTTCTGCTGCATGTAAAGACCTGTGGATTAAAATTAAGTGGGGAAATAAATGAGTGGTTGATTGCAAAACTCTTACTAAAAGCGTTTTTTCTCCTGCCCTTTTATGGAAGAGATAAAAAAAATAGACAACACTGAAATGTACAAAGCTTGGGGTGCCATCTTGGCAGGACTCCTTTGTCTTTAAAGGCTTGTCTGACAATTGTAAGACTTCAGCGAGTGTTTTTCCCCCCTATTACTGCAGTCCCAAGCAGAGGAAAGCTATTACTATCACATGTTTATGCCTGTTATGCAGTTGCTTAAAGGTACCATGCCCCTGCGGGAGGAGGGGGCAGGCAGCAGAAGAGACTTGACTCTTCTTTGCGCTATATGGACACGTTCCAGCTTTTCTCAACTGCTTGATCCAGATCTCATAGATAAAGGTATGAGAACAGACGTTTGCTAAAAATTTCAGCCCTGTACCTCTCGGCAGGTTAGTTTCTGGGGGAATAGCTAAGGTCACAAGTTTTTACGTCCCAAAGTTCAGGGGAGCAGATGCGTACCAAATAATGCAGTCCTCTGTATGTCTACTCAGAAGTAAGTCCTAGTGAGTACAATGGAATTTGCCCCCAGGTAAGTGTGTATGCCATTGCAGTCTAAATAATTTGTATTCCACGCTTCTTCTATAAAGCTCTGAGCTCTTTCCCCTCTCCGATTTCATCCTCACAACAAAATTGCAAGGTAGGTTAGCCTGAGAGATGGAGACTGGCCCAGAGACTAAAATCCTCCCTCTGGGGGATCTTCCTGACTGTTGCTATTTTGTGGGTGAGACTCAATTGCAAAGGGTTGCCGTTTTTCAAAAAGTAAAAACCAGGACACCCCAAAAGTTGTTGACTTGCCTAAGATCCAGGACAAAGTGCCACCTTTTGTAAATTCCCCCCAGATGTCAATTTCACCTTTGAAATCCTGGCAATGTCCGGGAAAATCCAGACATATGGCAGTCCTACAACTGCATACCAGCACAATTAAAGTTAGATTTGCCACTCTTGCACAAGAAACCCACTTAAAAGGGGGGGGGGCTTTTTCCAGTAAGGAAAGAGATGGGGAAATGCAGTGGTAAAATCTTTTTATCTAAAGGGGAAACTCCCTGCTCCGTGGGAATATTCATTCCTACAGCTTGTTCTAAAGGCCTGCGTGGTGTTTGAATCCTCAGTTATGGTTGAACAAACATTAATGCTAACTGAAGCATACCCACTTGGGTGATAAGAACATTCTCTGATCAATGATTAATTTCTTCCCTATGTCTGCAGCCCTGACATGGGAATCATTTTTCCCCCCGCAAGCGTGGTGTGCCAATGCTGTGTCATGCAAACTGATTTTAATTCCTGGAAGTCATTTACACTATCTTAATTCACATTCTCCTTCCACCTCCAAAAAAACCCCCATCAAAACACCACCTTGCCTGACAGGTTGGTTGATGAGTAGACTATAATGATGCCCTCTTTTCACAGCACAAACTGGTGTATGTTTACTTAGAAGTAAATCTCATTGTTTTGAATTTCACTGATCGTCACTGCTCCCACTCCTTTTATCATCTCTGCTTTCTCCTTCTTTTCCACTTTCTCCCATCTCATAGTTTTCTCAGTTCTGATCCTGCTCCTAACCTTGTAAGTATGGGAATCATATTGTTGCAAAAACTGCTCTTGGACAAGCACAGAGGTGTCTCAGATTTTCCCTAGCATAATGAAATGGGTGCTAAATATGAGGCTAAAAAACTCCAAGGAGAAATACAACATGCACAGAGAGAACAGTGTTTTATAACACTGCTAAAAACCTTGGAATGCATGGGATTTTAGGGCATTAAATACCTCGCGATCCTAAACATGTTACAAAAAGATAATGCACTGGAGTGGAAAACCACCACAAATGTTATCAGAATAGTCCCATCACTGATGCCTCTGGTTTTCCGGACTACAAGAGCATGTAATGTTGTTGGCATCCATCTATCTCAGAGACAATGGAAGAATGCACCTTCAGGGGTGAAGTCAAACTGTTGGAGACTTACAGCACCTGCTGTGGCTGTGGAGACCAATACAGGAGAGACATGTTTTGTTGCAGCTGGGGCAGATGAAGGTGTCTGGTCATGCTGCTGCAGATGTACCATGGGGTTTCTTTTTTCTGCACTCCTCTCAGCAGCCATTCCTTTTCTGGTCACTGCTATGGATGCACAACCTGTCTTTCTCTAGGGCTAGGCACTGTGTTCATCTGCAAGTGATTCCCAATTGGCAGGACTGATGTTGACAGCCTTCCTGTCATGCTCACAGACATCTTTGTCTGCCTGAATCTAGCTCCACGCAGAGGACATCCTTGGAGATCCTGCCTTTACGTTCTGTTTAGAGTTGATTAAGGATATTTCTTCCTTTTGTTTAATCAGCAATTTTGTTTTGAAAGGTTTGTGCACTTATTATGTATATTTGACAAATGTTTAAATAAACAAATTGTAAGCGGGGGGGGGGGAGAGAAAAGGGGGACCTGCTTGAATTCACCGGTGAACAAAATTCAGCTATTGTTTTTTTCCAAACTTGTTTAACAGAAAATAAAATCCACCGTGTGACAGGTGAAAAAAATCAGACATGTAGAAAATTCTGCCTTTGCATGCATCTTATCAAGGGATATACTTTTTCAGGTCATCAGTTTCACACATGTTCATTCTAACTCCGTCCCATCTCATTTCTGCATCACCTGATTTATTTTTAAACCTCACAAATATTTGCATTATTTTTGTACACACTTATCCTAATTTTGTGTGCATCATGTCCTAAAATGTTCATTCGAGGTCATTTTAACTGCAGCTTTATAGGGACTTTTGGTACTTCTTTTGTCTGACAACAGTATTGCAAAATACATGAAAAAATATGGTTCTGGAATTGAAATATTAATAGAGAATGTGTAAAACATGCAGGGGTAAGCAAGAAAATAATAATTGAATCAATTGAATAATTATTAAATTATAACAACAAGATGGAAGAAGTAAATATTGAGATCACACATGGGTGAAGGGGAGTGTGGGGTATATGGGAACCTATAATATCATTTATAATATAATTTGTTAATTGACTTGCCGATCGAAAGGTCGGTGGTTCGAATCCCTGCGGCGGGGTGCGCTCCCATCGCTCGGTCCCAGCGCCTGCAAACCTAGCAGTTCGAAAGCACCCCCGGGTGCAAGTAGATAAATAGGGACCGCTTACTAGCGGGAAGGTAAACGGCGTTCCGTGTGCTGCGCTGGCTCTCCAGAGCAGCTTCATCACGCTGGCCACGTGACCCGGAAGTGTCTGCGGACAGCGCTGGCCCCCGGCCTCTAGAGTGAGATGAGCGCACAACCCTAGAGTCTGGCAAGACTGGCCCGTACGGGCAGGGGTACCTTTACCTTTACCTTACTTACATATAACAAAGGGAAGCCTAGAGCAATTAGATATATTTTAATTTAGGTAATCTATGTAATAGGCTTATGTTAGAAAATGAATATGGATTTTGAATTTGATGTTTGTAATTTTGGGGGGGGGTTTGAAATAAAAACTAAAGAAAAGACAGTATTGCAAAATTCAGAAAAAAACTGAAAGTGGGTGCTACGCTACCTCATCCTATCCATACATTTGTCTAGGAATTGCAAATCAGGACGGTTCATTTAAGCATGTGGATTGAATGAAATCCTTGAACATCCCTAGGCTACATGGGCCAGTCTTAAGAGATATGTCTTTAAAAAGCAATGTCCCAAACCAGTCCCATGCCCCGTCAAATGTGTGTGCCCTCTCTGTTTGCAGCTCTCTTCGAACAAAGGAATCATTCAGTCATCCCTCCCAGTTGACCTTTAAAGAGGTAATAGCTACCAAAGTGAATACTGTGTGGGACATCTTTAGAAACAACAGCTGAGCTTTTGTTGCCTTTAAAGATAGCTTTCTGGAGATAATTCCTCAAATATGTCTGTCCCCCTCAACCCTTGATTGCCCCCCACCGCTATTTTACATTGCCAGCTCCAAAATGTCAAGAGAGACTGGAATGCAGCCCAGACTACAACAGCTGCTGCCAGAAAAGTCTATTGTGTTGCAGAAGAGATATTTCCTAGGGATGCTTCTAAAACAAAATGAGGGTATTGCCAGGTTTTTAGCTGGAGCAAATGTCTCGTTACCTGTCTACATAGAAAATGAGTTATTGGTTTATGTATTTGAACGATGCCCCCACAGGGAGCTGGATTCAGGAACCAAGCTGATTAGCAGACCAACTCTGCTTTACAAAGATGTCTGCAAACATGGCACGAAGGCTGGCAACATCAGCCCCGCCCTGTGGGAATCCCTTGCAGATGACCGCAGTGCCTGGAGACAGGCAGTCAGGTTGTGTATCCACAGCAGTGATCAGAGGAGGAATTACCACTGGGAGGAGCACAGAGAGAAGAAGTGCCAGGGTGCACCTGTAGCAGCACAACCAGACACCTTCATCAGCTGCAACAAAACATACCTCTCTCGCATCACAGCCACAGCAGGCACTGTAACTCTCTGATGGTTTAACTCCACCCCCAAAAGCACACTCCTCCAATTTCAAATTTCAGCCACACCCTGTGTGACACCAAAATTCAGCACTCCTGGCACCTCTCACCTTTCATTCTACATCATAGTTATATTGCCCCCTGTGGCACCCCCCAAGACTCTGTGCCCAGTGTGACTGAACTGGTTGCGCTTCTCTAAATCTACCTCTGGTTCCATCTCTCAGGGAACTTAGGCATCCGTACTTTGGCACAGATCAGTGGAGGGTGGAATCCCTTGGGATTGTCAGGGCAGAAGGTAAGGAGCAGTGCCCAAGTGTACCACCTTGCCCCCGCAATTAAGGGCATGCTGATGTCATGCGCACACATCACACAATTTGCTGACATGTTGCGCAGACACCACGGGGCATGCTCAAGTGACACAGGCATGCCACGCGAGCTGCGCAATTAAGGTGAGCATGTCATGCCGTCATGGCCAGTGTGGCTTTTTGAGGAGACCCAGTCCCCTCCTCAAAAACTTGGTGGGCCCTTGGCTCCCCAGACCTCCCCCCCCCCCAGATGCTGTCTATGGTAGTGCCAATGGCAGACAGATTCAGAGTCAGTAATAGACAGAGCCAAGTAATTCCAGTTCTGCTCTATCCTCCTTCCTGCTGAATTCTAAAAAGGTGACCCTGAGACCTCTCACCTCAAGGTGGGATGAATATATGAGGAGGAGTGGGAATGGGAAGGTATAAACAGGATGCAAGCTAAGGTTATCATTCTAAACATCAAAGAGATGGAGAGAAGTCTGCATAAAGATAAAGGTATAGGAATAGTCTGGGAAGCTGAGGGTTCATCACTCTTATCTGCCTTAACCTATGCAAACCCTTCTCAGCATACTGAGTTGCATGCAAAATTCCAGCACTGTCAACCCCCAGCAACTCCAGGTAGGAATGGGAAAGACTCACCTGTCTGCAACCCTGGAGACCTGCTGCCTGTCAGTGTGTGGTCAGTATTGAGTTCAGAAGACCAATGATCTTACCAGGTATAAGTCAGATTCCTGTGTTTCTTATTCCATCCTCCTTTCCCCCTAGGTTATCCCAGATCTTGCCTTCCCAGATCTCAGCCCAGGTGTCACCCTCATAAAAATGCAGAGGGGGTGGGGTTGATTAGTGGAAATGTAGGAGTCAGTGTCCCGGGCATTTTGTCTACTTGGCATTCTTGAATCAATGGCCCCAGTGAGGCCATAGGCTATTTGCCAAGCTCCTAACAATATGAAAGCAGAAAAACCAAGATCCCAACACAGGACTTATGCATAACGAAGAGAAGTCATCAGGGTGCCTCTAGAGGGCAGTGCAGAGCAGCTGATGGAGCATCTGGACTGTGAGCCAATTGGGATGCTGCCCAGGGAATGTCCCTCTTTGGGGGGTGGGGGTACATAGTGTTCTGATCCAAGAGGAACAGAGACAGCTGCAGTGTTCTTGACCAGAAGCCAAGGAAAGTAAACAGGCTTTGTTTTCTTATATCGCAGTTCTAGCCAGCTTCATCCATGCCCACAAGGGATAGGTCTGGGATCTTAATCACCTTGCAAAATCTATAGAAGACCCTCTGCCCTCTGGATTGAATCAGCATGCTGATTTCAGGATAGTTTGTTTTCCTTGCAGTTGTGTAGAATGGAGCCATGGGCAGCTTCTCGGAAGAAGTGCAATTAACCCACGCACAATCAAGCACAGATGCCACTAAGGGACACCACTGCTTTTCTCCATTAAAACCCACAATTTACCACTGAGTCAGGCCAAATGGCAATTGGGTTTTTCGTGGATTGCCGTTTGTTCAGATTCAGCAGCAAAGAGCGTGTTTTCCAGCTGAAAGCTGCGGGGCAAACACAAAACAACTCACACCTGTGCCCAGAAAGCATGGGGAAAGCAGAAAAACCACTTGGACCTGTCCTTTCTAGGCACAGGACAAGCAGGTGTATGTACAAAACACACACACACACTTGTTGCTGTTGTTATTTGTACGCCACCCATCTGACTGGGTTGCCACACATACCAGGACAGCACACATGGTTCTCCTCTTCTCTTTTGTGATCACAACATCCTTGTGAGGTAGGTTAGGCTCAGAATTTTATTTTATCTGTAAGATTTATAGCCCTCCTTTCATCAGGCTGTGACTGACCCAAGGTCACCAAGCAAGCTTCATGGATGGGTGGAGATTTAAACTTGGCTGTCCCCTAGCCACTGCACCACAGGGGGTGTCATAATCAGCCGTTCAGGTAAATAATACCAATGTTCTAGTTTAGTATAACTGTGGGATGCAGGTATTTACTATTTTACAACTGGGTAAAAAAATCATGAGGCTGAGGATCTCCATAAGGTGGCATATTTGGTCTATGATATAGGGGGAGCAACATTTTGAAAACACACACACACCAGTCCCACCCTTTCCTGGTTCAAGTATTGCTTAGGAGTGGGAGAAAAGAAGACGTCTGAGTGGCTACTGGGCACACTCAGTTTGCACAGGATTTCTTAAAGAAGCTGCTCCCAGAAGGCTGAGGAGCAGAGCACTTCTTCCACAGTAATGCCAGTAATGGAGAATAATAATACGGTAATAATTTTATTATTTATATGTTGCCCGTCTGACCACGTTGCCCCAGCCACTCTGGGAGGCTGATATGGGTAGCTGAGGACAGAGAAGCGATGCTGGTTTTTCACCAGTGGCATGAAAATGGCTAAGGGTCGCCATGCACATGGGCCGTGCTCAGAAGATTAGCTGTTTGAGGCTGTGATCCTAAACACGGTTGGAGAAGCTCAGCCCCACTGCTTTTGGTCACAGAACTTAATTTCCAGATCAGGATGCATAGGGTTGTTGCTTAGTGATATTTTTGCATGTATGTTGTCCAATGGAGGATTCATTAGCACTGAGTCTAGTCTGATGATAACTTATGTATTAATAAGATCATGCCTATACACGAGCTGCTTCTCTGCATAAGGTATGCCGCCATTTTATCTACATCCAACCTCCACCCCAATCCACACAGCCTTCTGTTTGCTTCCTTTAAAGGCTATGGATAGTAGAAGCAAAAGGCAGGCTCATTCCTTGGTTTTGCCTCACCCCATCCTAGTTCATTGACCTTAGTGGCTAACTCCCTTGACTCAGGCAAATCACTGGCAGAGTCCAAGGATGCAGTCATCTTGCTGATTGTCAAAGTCTGTCAGGGTCCGGACAGGATCTAGATGGGGGGATTGTCCAGAAATCCAATATCCCTCACCTTAAGCTGTATGAAAGGAAAGTGAGGGATAAATGTAATAAGTCATATTACATTTTTAGTAATTTAGTAATTAGTAATTTCTGCAAAAGCAGCCATAACAATCACTTCTTCATGTTACTTAAGAGTACTTGTGCATTTGATAAAGTACATTAGGCTCTTAACTGCGTAGGTGGGATAGACTATGCTGGCTGCTGGAATCCCTACAAGCCGGAGTTTCCATTGAAATGAGGCTGTATTTTAATATTTTAATGTATTTTAATCTTGTTTTTAAGTTGTATTTCAATCAATTTGTTTTTATATCAGGTGTTAGCTGCCCTGAGCCCGGTCTTGGCTGGGGAGGGTGGGGTATAAATTATTATTATTATTATTATTATTATTATTATTATTATTATTATTCCCCCCATCACCTCTATTAAGGCTGTAATCCTATGCGCACTTACCTGGGAGAAAGCTCCACTGAATACAGTGGGACTTACTTGCAGGTAAGCATGTTTCACATTGCAACTAGTAACATAGAAAACTGCCTTATACCGAGTTAGAGCATTGGTCCATCTAGCTCAGCCTTGTCTGCACTGACTGGCAGCTGCTCTCCAGGGTTTCAGGCAGGGACCTCTCCCAGCTCTCCGTGGAGATGCCGGGGAATGAACCTGGGACCTTCTGCATGCAAAGCAGCTGCTCTCCTGCTAAACTACGGCTCTTCCCTGAATGATCAAAGGCTTCCGACCTCTCTCAGTTGCTAGAATGGAGTGGAGATGGGGAACAAAGCCATCACCTCTTCCTGGAAGAATGTTTTTAGTCATCATTTAGAATGGAACCTGTGCAAACTTGCCAAGACTAGGAGCATTTAAGCTCCAAATATAGCTGTAAAACACACAGATGTACAGCCCAGAAGCTGAGTGCAAAGCTGCGAATGCATGCCACTGAAACAGACAGGAAGCAGAAGAAAGGGCTTGCTAAAGACCAGGGATAGTGATGGCTTATAGAAGAGGGAACATAAGAGACGGTGCCAAGGCTGGCCCGCTGATAAGGCAAGGTGAGGCAACTGCCTCAGGCAGCAGAATCCACAGGGACAGCAGATCCAGCTGCAAATCTTTATGCCCCTCTTGTTCCTCATGTAGATCTTCACTCAGCCCTTCTTCCCTGGCAAGGGAAGGGGACACCATTTTGTGGTTCACCTCAGGTACCAAAATGTCTTGGGCTGGCCCTGGACAGTGCTATGGAGAGGACCAGAAATGCTTTGTGGAAGACAGTGCTTAGAAGAGGGACTTAAAGGGAGTGGTCTTGATGGATAGAAAGAAGGCCCAAATGAACTGCCCCACACAGGTTCCTTTAGATTAGGGCTGCCATATTTCGAGAGGCAAACATTTGGACACAAAAAAAGCCAGAACCCAGGTTGCCCCGTGCCAGAGTCTGAACCTCAACCAGACCTGCCTGTGCACATTTTTTTATTTTAAAACCAAAATCCAGGACATTTGCTTTGAAATGCAAAATTCCCCAGGTGGACATGTAGGATCCCCCAAAGAGGACATGTCTGGAAATTCCCTGACATATGGCAACCCTACTTTAGATGGCTCCCTGGGGCAGTTGCCTCCACGAAGCAATCTGCTCATATGCAGCTCATATGCCACTGCATTCCTTGGTTTGCTTTGTGCCACTTAAAGGTTTGAAAAAGGCCGACAAAACTACCCAATCAGTGCAGCAGGCCTCTGCATTTCCTCAAATAAAACTTGCTCAGGGATGGAAATATTTAGTTCCTTGTGGCCAACTGAAGCAAAGGTGCAGTCATCCTGATCTGTTTGCAGGGAGGTTTAGATGACACCGGCTATTTACAGAGCACTCCTTCTTGTTGCTTTGTGGGGAAGTGAGATGATGTTGTGCCAATCAAGTGTTATCCCAGGGTGGATCTACGCACAGGGGGAAAACACTATAAATAAGTCAGAAATTAAATCATTATAACAAAAGGGAAAAAAACACTATGTAAAATTGCATAGAAAAGTTTTCTGCTCTACAGCACCATCTGGTGTTGCATGTTTATAACGTATTCAAAATGCTGTGGTTTTTTACTAATGTAGCTGAGTCCCCACACTTTCCAATGTACTTTCCACTTTCCTATCACTGTCCTTATTGCAAAACAACCCGATGGGGTGGGGGGGGGGAGAGAGAGCAGATGTATAGGGCAGGGCTTCCAAATTGACTTTAACTGTGCAACCTGACTTTGCTGGTATATGATTGAATCCCACTCCAAAATAATGAAACGGTCCTTAGTCATAGCAGTACTGTATATGCTATGTACTGTATATGTCTTTTATGAGGTCAAGTCAATAGTCCATCTAGCTAAGCATCACCTGTACTGACTGGCAGTGGCTCTTCAGGGTTTCAAAGGTGAGTCCTTTGCAATTCTACCTGGAGATGCTGGGACCACCTGTGTTTACCACTAAATGACTGTATCCTCCTTGAGACTGCACATGCTCACCTTCATGTTTCCCACCCTCTGTTGCAACCCAAGTTGTCCAGACATAGATTTGAGCACCTGCCCTTTTTTGCTTATGTGATTCTGTAAAGTTCCATTTACATTGATGGTGCTGTGATACCAATACTAGTAGCAGTGGCAGCACCATTGCAATTTATCTTTTTGCTCAAAAGCAAAAAGGTCATTGCTCTCCAGACAGGCTACCGTACTAAGCAATTTCCTGAACGCCTGTGGTTACTGAAAATAAAAAGCAGGCAAACTGATATCATTATGGCTGGAGAAATGTATTCCCACCATATCCAATCAATACAGAAGTGTACATTCTGAGAAAACAGGATCTTAATCAGAATCATTAACTAATAATATCTATTGAGCAAATTGTGTAGTGTTCAAACAGACCACAAGAGGTCACCATTGGCATTCATCCCAGACATTTGGGATTATCTTGACAAGATGAAAAAGAAGATATGGACTGTATTGCTATGGACAAACAAGATAACCTAAAAAAGGAAGTTGCCATGCATGCAAAACACAACACTTTCCGCTAACATCTCATTGGTGATGGGAGACAACCATATTGTACACCTGTGAATGGTTAATAAATAGCTTCCCTGTGCATTTCTACTTAGAACTCCTGTTGAGTTCAATGGGACTTACTCTTGGGTAGCTTAAACTCTTGCGCGGTTCCCAGCAGGATTTGCCCAAGACAATTTCTCAGTAATTGCATCTTTGAACTTCAAATGCCATGTCATGTTGTGTTGTCTCTATTGATACCTTGCTGTTGCAGTGAGAAAGCAAAGCAAATTTCCTACATTTGCAGTCAGAGTTGTAATCATTTATTCATTTTAACAACAACAACACTTGTCTTAACTGCATTTTAGGAATTTAGAAGTGCATCAACTACTCGATAAAAAGCAGGCCTCCAAGGAGTGGGTCAGAAACATAAACTGAACAGAGGATTTGTTGTTACTATTGTTCCATCATTCATTAAATTTATATCCCACCCTTCCTCTCAAGGGAAATCTGAGCAGTGCTGCTGATGCATGGGTATAGAGTGTTTTAATCAGTGGCACGGTAACACCCAAAAATAGAAAAATAAGTTTATTTAGAGAATAATTTCCTTGCAATTTGCCAAAAAAAAAATGAAAAGAAAACTCCTATGTTAAAATCTAGCAATGAAGCAAACTTTCACCCTAAATGTTAACATCCAAAAGTTCATACTTAGGTAAATATTTGGTTCTAGTTGTGAAATTTCCATTTTTCAAAGCTTTGGAGTCAGTTGCACATGCTGTTCAGGACAAAAGTGCACAAGAAGGAATTTGAGCCCATGAGAGGAGAACTCCAGCGTTTCTGAAACTGATGCCATTTTCCTTGCTCCAGCAAGTTCCAAAAACCAAAAAGAAAATTGGTTTTCTAGCCAAGAGAGATTGTCTCTGATTCCTTTCCAAAATAAAACTTGTGCCAAACACCTGGACTTTTCATGACTCCTTTGCCTTTATGTCTGATCCAGAGCATGCACGGATGTTTAGGTAACCTTCTTCTCTTGCTTCCACAATTAGCTCTGTGTGCCAGCAAACAGATCTATGCACTTGTTTCATTTTAACCACTGAATACAGGAAATAAAAATTAAAGACAGGCAAAATACAATCAGAAACAAACACTTGGAATGCTTGGAAAAATCCATTCCCAGCCAGCTTGACCTCTTGACCACTAAAAGTCATCCCAAGAGGGAAAGGAAAAGTCTCAGGAGGACTAGATCTTGGTTTACATGGTTGCATAACCTCACAGAAGCTGCATTTTGAACAGCTTGCTATGTGTAGCTGAGTAGTGCATTGGCACTGATGTATACAAATGCACCATGACTATTTACTGAAAATGAGGAGTGTGAGAGAGCCTTAGCACATGGCATGCACTGTCAAAGTAGTGGGGGGAGGGCACGACATATGGATTTTCCTTTGAGGATAAACAATTGTCCTGCTCGCGGGTGGCGCTGTGGGTTAAACCACAGAGCCTAGGACTTGCCGATCAGAAGGTTAGCAGTTCGAATCCTTGTGACGGGGTGAGCTCCCCTTGCTCGGTCCCTGCTCCTGCCAACCTAGCAGTTCGAGAGCACATCAAAGTGCAAGTAGATAAATAGGTACCGCTCCGGCGGGAAGGTAAACGGCGTTTCCGTGCGCTGCTCTGGTTTGCCAGAAGCGGCTTAGTCATGCTGGCCACATGACCCAGAAGCTGTACACCTTCTCCCTCGGCCAATAAAGCGAGATGAGCGCCACAACCCCAGAGTCGGCCACGACTGGACCTAATGGTCAGGGGTCCCTTTACCTTTAATTGTCCTGCTAGTCTGTGGTTTGCTATATTGCCAAAAACACATGAAATGTAATATCACTGAATTTGTGATAACATACATTTTGCTAGTGTGGTGGGACAGTGAACAATGCTCTTCAGCATGATGGGCCCACAGCCTTCTATAGCTTTGATACATTAGGTGACACCTTAACTCCACTGCTTTCAGTCATTACAATTGCTGTTTTTGTTGGACCACATGCAAAATATGCTCCCAAATGAATCATTATGCTGGGCTGTTAAATGTTTTCATAAAGACTGTAAAATCTATAAAGGATGGTTATTGCAGTTCAGCCATCTCCTTGATGGCGGTTGTTCCAAAGATGACAATCCAGGTATTATAAGCCCTTTCAGAAGAAAACCAAGCTTTCGTCTCATCCTCCCTTGCAGATTAGCTGCTTCCTCTGCTCTGTGTTATGATAACACAGAAAGATTTAAGGAGTGGAACACCTTGCCAATTGTTCGCGAATCCTCCTCTCCCTTTCTTTGGCATTCCCAGAATCACATTGTGTCCTTTGTTGTGGCAGCTTTTTTATAGGTCCCAAATGTTATTAAAGAGAATGTGTCTTTGGTTAATTTATTGATGGTTTCATAACCACAGGCAAGTTTTAACATTTCCATGCTGGTTTTGTTCTTTGACATTTGCTTGCAGACATTTACAGGAGATGTTCACCTTCTGTAAGCCCCAGAGGTTGAGAGCAAGGAGGAGATTCTTGGAACTTGGGGTCACCCCTAGAAGTTGATTGGCAGTCCTTTTCCAGGCAGTGCAAAAAAGAAGACGGTCTTCGCACGGTAACATTTGTGGGATGTGGTACAAAGAAATGTGGTGGTGATGATCACCAATTCAGATTTTTAGACTTATTCAGGCTTATGGAAAGTTGCTCTGCCATGATAGTTTTATGAACCACACATTTGGAGAAAATAGACCCTGGAGTTCTGGATGGCAAAGACGGACAGCCTGGGTATTAGGAAAATAGGAAGCTGCCTTATACTGAATCAGATTATTGGCCCACCTAACTCAGTCTTGTCTACCCTGGCTGGCAGCAGGGGTTAGACAAGGAGCATTCTCAGCTCCTTGGTTGAACATGGGACCTTCTGCATGCAATGTAGATGCCCCCCCCAACTAAGCTACTGCCCACTTAAAGCATCAGGTTGTCCACTGTGTGAACAGTATGCTGGTCTGGATAAGCCACTGGCCTAATCCAGCAGGGCTGTTCTTCTGTTCTTCTGTTCCCAGCTCAGTTCAGATCTTTGTGGGAGACCTTCCTCCATGTTCCACCACTCACTGATAATGGGGGTCTCAAGAGCATGAGCTTCTCACCATAGTGCCTAAGCTCTGAAATGCCCTGACTCAAGAGGCCCAACTGCCCGCCCTCCTTGATGCTGCTTCATTGTCTGATCAAAAAAGGCATTGCTCCCTAGGGTTCTTGGTCCACAGAGCTGGTATCATCCTTGGGGTTAGCCAGGGCACCTGTCACACCCCAGAAAGGGTCCACTGCTGACCCCTGGTCTCGCTCCTCCTCTTTGCTGTTGCTATCTGGTTCACCTGCCCTCTCTGAGACAGGAGCAAGCAGGAGGAGGAACAGCTTTCACAAGCCCTGCCTTTTTCTTCTGTGCAGTGGTGTGGATTGGGCCCAAAGGAAGAGGACATGCAAATAGGCCATGGATACAATTGCCAAGAAGTGGGTCCATTCAGGGTCCACTGAGTCCATCTTGCTCAAGGCCCGCCTCTGAAATAAATGTGGACCCAACACTGGGTCTGCAACTACAACTGAGTGCTTTCATACCTTATATTAGAAACACTGCATAGTGATTATTGTTTTCTTGTCTAATTGTTCCTTGCACTTTTTAAATGATTGTTTTGATTGGATTGTTGTTAGCTGCCTTGAATGCTTCCTCATTACCCATAATTTAAGCAAACCACAGTTCCTGATTTTCAGATGTCACAGGGAACTGTGATGGGTTTAAAACTGGCTTCTCATCTCCCCTTCTCACTGTTGCATGAAAGAGAAAGATGGGAGTCCAAAGCTTGCCATGGTGGAAAGCTTGCTCTCATGGTGGAAAGCCTCAGTTTGAATAAGTAAAACTTTTCAGCTATGTAAGAATGAACCATGTGTTGGATTTTAAGTGAAAGTGTGTGCCTCAGCTCGGATACCCCTCCCCTCAAATGCTGCCTTAGCCAAACACTACTTTTTCCACCTGGTCAGATCGTTGCTGTGCCCCTTTGGCAGATCTTACACAAGCTCTGCCCACTCAGTTTAGGTGCTTGGTGCAACAGTTTTAAAGGTCAATATGAGAAGGATTTAACCTTCACAATACAAAAGCACAATGACTCAGAAGTTTGTTTGTTTTTTCCCCTGGCAAAACAGAACAGTCTTTATCTCCTGAACAATTTGCCATTCCAGCAAGTATGGCTCCTTGCGGCTGCAGGAGTTTCCTGCTTTCTGGTTGCATACAACCCAATGTTAAACAGTCCTCCTGCTGCACCATGGGTGCCCATTCCTCCTGCAGGAAGCTGACACCAGCTCAAACCTCACCCCTGGAGTGCCTCCAATGCAGAGATTCTTCTGTTCTGTGTTTCCATGTGGCCCTTGTATAGCTTGCATGCAACGAGAACACCATCTCCTTCCAAGAGAAAAGAGGGTATGGTCAGTTTTTGCTTCTGAAAGAGTGTTTAGTACAAAACTCAGGGCCTGGCAGCAAGGGACTTGGTGCATCTGTCTGTGTGGGTGAGATTTACGGACTAACAGCTGAGTCAGGCACTGATTCCTCCAGTAAGGGGAAAGCAGAAGAGGGAGTGTGTATTTAGATGTGTGCATTTGAATGTTGTGGAGAGAGAGAGAGAGAGAGAAAATTCCTTCAGGAAGGCAAAAGTTTATCCTTGTTTTCCTTGGGCAGAATCCCAGAAGTCCTACAGCAAGCACATTAGAATGATAAATACCACTTGTATAGCTTTTTTTCCTTCATAGCCAGGACAAAGGCAGTTGTTTCCATTCAACTAAGTGCGTTATGCACTCAAGCCCACTTCAGTACATTGCAAGGAAGCATTTCATGGTGCCTGAAAGACTTAACACATTTCAACTCTGGTGAGTTAGAACCTGCTTCTTTAAATGCATCTGATCATGCAGACTCTTCACCATAAAAGTCTGCGTATGTCACAATAAAAACCAAAAATAATTGAAGTGCATGTGATGGAAGGTGGGACAATTGAGGGACCATTGAGAGCTGGGTCAAAATTAAGGGAGAGAAGAATAACAGTGACCTCATTGTGGGAGTTTACTATAGATCCCCAAGCCAAACGGAGGACATAGATGATGCCTTCCTGGAACAGATGGCCAAGCATGCAAAAGGAAGGGAGATAGTAGTAATGGGGGACTTCAATTACCCGGATATTTGTTGGATGTCAAACTCAGCCAAGAGCATAAGGTCAAACAGATTCCTCACTGGCCTTGCAGACAACTTCATTGTCCAGAAAGTGGGAGAAGCAACAAGAGGAACAGCCATTTTAGATCTGGTCCTAACCAATGTTGATGACCTGGTTAGTGGGGTAGAAGTGGAAGGATCATTAGGCGCGAGTGATCATGCTCTTCTGAAGTATACTATACAGCGGAAAGGAGCAGCCAAGCATACTAGGACTCAATTTCTTGACTTTAAGAAAGCCGACTTCATAAAACTTAGGGAAGTGCTGGGTGAGATCCCATGGACAGTAATACTAAAAGGAAAGGGAGTTCATGATGGCTGGGAGTTTGTTAAGAGGGAGATAGTAAAAGCACAACTTCAGGCAATACCAATGAGACGGAAACATGGAAGGTGCCTAAAGAAGCCAGGGTGGCTATCTAAAGAACTTTTAACTGAGTTAAGATTAAAAAAGTATGTGTACAAAAAAATGGAAAAGGGGGGAAACCACCAAAGAGGAATTCAAAAAAAATAGCCAGCACGTGTAGACACAAAGTCAGAAAAGCTAAAGCACAGAATGAACTCAGGCTTGCTAGAGAGGTTAAAAGCAACAAAAAAGGCTTTTATGGGTATGTCCGTAGCAAAAGGAAGAACACAGAAACAGTGGGGTCACTCAGAGGAGAAGATGGTGAAATGCAAACAGGGGACACAGAAAGGGCTGAACTCCTCAATGCCTTCTCCGATAAAGAAAACAATGCCCGACCTGAAGAATTTGGAGCAAATGATCCAGCAGAGGAAACACAGCCCAGAATAACTAAGGAGATAGTACAAGAATACTTGGCTAGTCTAGATGTATTCAAGTCTCCAGGGCCAGATGAACTGCATCCAAGAGTATTAAAAGAACTGGCAGATGTGATCTCAGAACCACTGGCAGTCATCTTTGAGAATTCCTGGAGAACAGGCGAAGTCCCGGCAGACTGGAGGAGGGCAAATGTTGTCCCTATTTTCAAAAAGGGGAAAAGAGAGGACCCAAATAATTACCGCCCAGTCAGTCTGACATCAATACCAGGGAAGATTCTGGAGCAGATCATTAAGCAAACAGTCTGTGAGCACCTAGAAAGGAATGCTGTGATCACCAATAGTCAGCATGGATTTCTGAAAAATAAGTCATGTCGGACTAACCTGATCTCGTTTTTTGACAGAATTACAAGCCTGGTAGATGAAGGGAACGCAGTGGATGTAGCCTACCTTGATTTCAGCAAGGCATTTGACAAGGTGCCCCATGATATTCTTGTAAAGAAGCTGGTAAAATGCGGTCTTGGCTATGCTACCACTCAGTGTATTTGTAACTGGCTGACTGACCGAACCCAAAGGGTGCTCATCAATGGTTCCTCTTCATCCTGGAGAAGAGTGACTAGTGGGGTGCCACAGGGTTCTGTCTTGGGCCCGGTCTTATTCAACATCTTTATCAACGACTTGGATGATGGACTCAAGGGCATCCTGATCAAATTTGCAGATGACACCAAACTGGGAGGGGTGGCTAACACCCCAGAGAACAGGATCACACTTCAAAACGACCTTGACAGATTAGAGAACTGGGCCAAAACAAACAAGATGAATTTTAACAGGGAGAAATGTAAAGTATTGCACTTGGGCAAAAAAAATGAGAGGCACAAATACAAGATGGGTGACACCTGGCTTGAGAGCAGTACATGTGAAAAGGATCTAGGAGTCTTGGTTGACCACAAACTTGACATGAGCCAACAGTGTGACGCGGCAGCTAAAAAAGCCAATGCAATTCTGGGCTGCATCAATAGGAGTATAGCATCTAGATCAAGGGAAGTAATAGTGCCACTGTATTCTGCTCTGGTCAGACCTCACCTGGAGTACTGTGTCCAGTTCTGGGCACCACAGTTCAAGAAGGACACTGACAAACTGGAACATGTCCAGAGGAGGGCAACCAAAATGGCCAAAGGCCTGGAAACGATGCCTTATGAAGAACGGCTAAGGGAGCTGGGCATGTTTAGCCTGGAGAAGAGGAGGTTAAGGGGTGATATGATAGCCATGTTCAAATATATAAAAGGATGTCACATAGAGGAGGGAGAAAGGTTGTTTTCTGCTGCTCCAGAGAAGCGGACACGGAAGAATGGATCCAAACTACAAGAAAGAAGATTCCACCTAAACATTAGGAAGAACTTCCTGACAGTAAGAGCTGTTCGACAGTGGAATTTGCTGCCAAGGAGTGTGGTGGAGTCTCCTTCTTTGGAGGTCTTTAAGCAGAGGCTTGACAACCATATGTCAGGAGTGCTCTGATGGTGTTTCCTGCTTGGCAGGGGGTTGGACTCGATGGCCCTTGTGGTCTCTTCCAACTCTATGATTCTATGATTCTATGGGTTTCGTAAATTGACAAACAAATAAAGGAAACAATATTATGGTAGATCGTGGGTAGAAGCTGTCTCATATGGATAGCCTTTATGCCACCAATATAGTGAAGTGCAGGAGTATGCAGTCTTTAAAATTACACAATATTCATCATCCTTGGGTGAGATTTCCTTCCCGATATTTCACATCAATGCAGCTAGTGCAAAATGTGGTGGCTAAGATGTTTGTGGGGTTACAGGCTTATTTTAACTCAACCACATTTCCCTATAAGCTACTTCTGGCTACTGGGGTCTTATCATTTTTTTGTCTTTTTTGCTGAGTTCATATCTTACTTAAGTTCCTACAAGTCACTCTGGCTACTTTATGGAAAGGTGACACCACACTAACTAGCACTATCATCCTGGAGCATCTGCATCCCTTCTTTAAGTCCTTCCATGCTCTTTAGCCTCAGTTTAGGACAGGGGTCAGCAACCTAAGGCCCATGGGCCAGAAGCAGCCCGCGGAGGTCATTTGACTAGTCCTCAAGCCACTCCCGAACTGAGCTGCCCTCTCACGCACTGCGTTAAACTGGCACGGGGACTTGCTTCTGCGGCTCCGAAAATCGCATCTGCATACGCGATCCAGCCCATAGAGGGATCTCCACGGGACCGATCCAGCCCAGGCAAGATAAACCTTGCTGACCCCTGGTTTAGGAAATAGGGAACATATGGCTCTCCAGGCATTCAATAACTATAATTCCCATCTATATTTTCCCCATCATCCCTAAGCATTGGCCATGCTGGCTTGGAACTTGTAGGAGCTTCTCAACAGAGGAAGGCCAGTAGAACACTTGCTCTCTCTTCACACACAAATGTCAGACCTGGGGAATGCTGGGGAGCTTCAGATGTTGTTGGACTACAACTCCCATTATCCCTGACCATTGTCCATGAATCCAGTAGCATCTGTAGGGTCACATGTCCCCCGTCCCTGTGAAAGTTTAGGCCTGGTTCTGTAAACCTGGGGTAACTCAGAAACTTGTGATTCCTCAATGAGAACAACAGAAATGATTGTTAGCCATCCCAGAAAGATAGCTTCCAATCTTTCCCTGCATTGCACAGACCCAGGAAACTATTTGGTATGTTCCAGGGCACAAAGGACAACAATGAAACCTACTAGGCTTGGCCAGTGATCCATGCAGATTATGTATCCCAGAATACAACTTCCCAAAAATTATTGCCAATATATAAAAGGTTCTGAGGCAGTGATGCAGAAATTTATTGGCAATTTGGAAAGCATTCCCTGCAAGTAGAAATATTTAAAACCACTGCTTTAGACTATTTTATAAAAATCAAGATTAGAGCCATGTTAGTTGTGGTTGTTTATTAAAAAGAAAATACCGGTACTTACAGCACCTTGAAGATTAACTAACTGTATTTTAAGAACCTGAGCTTTCATAAGACCACTACTGTTCATTTTGTTAATGCTGGAAAATGGTTTAGACAACAGCAGTTGCACTACCCTCTCAAAAAGTGGCCTCGTTATTTCAACAATCCATTGCATTTTTCATTGCAGTACCTTCTTTAACATATTCAGTGTTAATTTAAAAAAAATTGTCCAGTAGCACCTTAGAGACCAACTAAGTTTGTTCTGGGTATAAGCTTTTGTGTGCATGCACATTTATTCAGATAAACTGAAACAGAAGTCACCAGACCCTTATACAATGGTACCTTGGGTTAAGAACTTAATTCATTCCGGAGGTCCGTTCTTAACCTGAAACTGTTCTTAACCTGAAGCACTACTTTAGCTAATGGGGCCTCCTGCTGCCGCCGCCGTGCGATTTCTGTTCTCATCCTGAAGCAAAGTTCTTAACCTGAGGTACTATTTCTGGGTTAGCGGAGTCTGTAACCTGAAGCGTATGTAACCTGAAGTGTCTGTAACCCGAGGTACCACTGTATATAGTGGGAGGGTGAGGTGGGGTTTTTCTCAGAAGGGTAGTAGGAGATGGGTGATTGACTCAATGGGTATGGTAAACCTGTTGACGACTGTTAATGACTGCAATTAGTCCTACAGGAAAAAGCAAGGGATAGTATGCAGATGACCAAAAATAGCTTTAGCATATATAATGAGACAAGAATCCAATATCTCTCTTCAGTGTTACACAGCAATTGGGAAATAGAGCCCACGTTATCTGTTGCAGTAGTCAACCTTTTCCAATTCAGCAACCCCAACATGGGGTTATCACAGGAGCAAGGTTTTAATAAAATTGTGGTATGTTCCTATCTTTCTTCTTGATTTTATGAGCCAGGATGACCAGGGAGAATGGTCAGCTTTAGCTTGTCAGGCAGGAGTTCACACCATCAAATATCAAAGGAGGCCTGTCCTCTACGCATTCAGTTTCTCTCTCTCTCTCTCAACAAAAATTAGAAAGCAGGTGGCACCACAACCTACTTTGCTTCATTCCTACTTGAGGATCTCAATGGTCCAGTTAAAGGCCCATGGTCTAAGGCAGCAGGCAGGAACTTGTGGACCTCCAGATGTTACTGAACCAGGAAGGTGAGAGACTGGTTGCACTATCATCAAATAAATGAAGCGTTTAAACTGGACAGTAAAATTGGCTTCCAGGTGGAAAAATCAAAATTGGAGACAGAACTGTTAGAACCCAGTACTAAGAATTTGTCAAAAATGTACAATTTGCTGCTGAAATGGAATACACAAGATGAAACGGTTAAATCGGTCATGATTAAATGGGCTCAGGACATTGGTCATAATATTTTGTTTGCTGATTGGGAAAAGTTGTGGACCACCGGGATGAAGTTTACGGCATGTAATGCCTTAAGAGAAAACATTATGAAAATGATATATAGGTGGTACATAACCCCAGTCAAGCTTGCAAAGATTTACCATTTGCCTGACAATAAATGTTGGAAATGTAAAGAAACTGAAGGTACATTTTTTCATCTTTGGTGGACTTGCCCAAAGATTAAGGCTTTCTGGGAGATGATCTATAATGAAATGAAAAAGGTATTTAAATATACTTTCCCCAAGAAACCAGAGGCCTTTCTCTTGGGTATTGTCGGCCAAGGGGTGTTAAAGACGGATATAACTTTCTTTATGTATGCTACAACAGCAGCTAGAATACTCATTGCGAAGTACTGGAAGATGCAAGAGCTACCCACACTGGAAGAATGGCAGATGAAGGTGATAGACTACATGGGCTTGGCAGAAATGACGAGCAGAATCCGAAACCAGGGAAGAGAAGCAGCGCAAGAAGAATGGAAAAAATTTAAAGACTATTTAAAGAAATATTACAAAATTAATGAAAGTTAGAATGATGTTGGACTGGAAAGTAAATGGTTACTATTAGCTATGGTTAAGACAAGGAGAATAAGGAAGACTAGTCTAAATTTAAATTAAAATAAGGGAAGATTTGCTGAACAATCGATAAGAATTTGGAATACAGAAAAGGGAGGCATGAGGAAGTCGGGGAAGAAAGGTATAAGAAATTAGGATATGAAATGATACATGTTTTTTGTTCTGTTTTTGTCTTTGTATGTTTATGTATGTTGTGTTTATATGGAAAAAATAAAAATATTATTAAAAAAAAAACCAGATGTTACTGAACCACAACTCCCATCATCCCTGAGCATTGCCCATACATGCCTCAGGCACAATCCTTTAAGCAATGGGGTGATGAGCCCAACTTTAAAAAAAGAACCATAAAGGCACACTTCTAAAGAATGACATATGTGCATTGTTGATTTTCTTGAAATTTTATTAATAAAAGGTTATACATAATGACCAGTAGTTAGGAGTAAATGAGTACCCATTGTTTGGCCCTCAGACAGCCATCGCCCTGGTAAAAATGAATAGCATCCTTTTCCAGCTGGGGATTCTCAGACTGGCAGTTCCATTCCCAATGGATAAAGATGCTCCGCCAGGGCCCTAAGACCTTCCTGCGCCTGCCTCCTTGCCATGGCCCATAGTAAGTAAATGGGCCTTGAATCAGGAGAAAGAGAAGGTGACAATGGCATTCACAGCCTCAAGGTGAGCAGGACAATCTTCCTTGTGCGCGGTCAAATAGGATGCTCATTTTTGTGAGTAGTCCTCTTCAAAAGTTCATGATGTTCCTCCCTGTAATAGGCCCTGTTTAGTTGTTACCCACATGAAGGGGGAATGTGAGTAAAGAGGAGGCCTTCAGCTTTATCCCACTTGTGCTGCTCCAACCAGTTTCCCACACTTTCAGGGCAACCGTCTGCAGTGGGGAGACTGCTACTCTCATGTAAACATCTCAAGCAATCTAGAACCTGGTGCCATTAGGCCTCTCAGTCACATGGGGAGCCTACACGAGTGCAACAAGCTCCCCACTGCAGACACATGCCCTGAACATATGGAAAGCTGAAAGGAGCTGCATGACGGTTTAGTTAAAGGTGGATTGCCCCTTCACACATGTAATGGTCAACAGTATGTAAGGGACCTAATGAAATGGATGTACAGTGGGACACCGGAGTGATTCACTGAGCTGGAGCTATTGGTCGTAAGGATGGGACACTGGCCCAGTCAGTGTTCTTCCTGTCCTTTAGTTCTGAGCAGAAGGCCTCAAGTGAGCAATACTACAGAGAAAACTCATTTAAGAGAGTCTCAGAAGTCCACACAGGCTCCTCCTTAAGGTGCTTAAATTTATATCAGGTCTGTCTGTTAAGTCCTGCAGGCATCTTCCTGGCAACATGTGACTTCTCAGATCAGAATAGCCGGTTCACCATTGCTCCTTCCAGGTCAGTCACTCAGTTCTCCAAGGAGGGATGCTCCCTTTCAATCATGAAGTCATCAGATGGCTCCTCGCATGCTCAGGAATTCCTTCCCAACGCCCCTCATGATCCAGTGAATTCCTGCATCGCCCATCCAGCACCAGGCTGGTGGCAGACAGTGGAATGGAATGATTCTCTTTTGTCACTCTTGCTGTGTCTCTGTCTTCAACCTAACCTACAAAGTCCTATGGTGTGGACTACCATAGGTAAGAGTGTAGAGAAGCAACCTTTCAGTCCACAGCAGTTTGGAGGGGGCTTTGTCTGCGACTTAAGTATCATAGCAAAGACACAGCCAGAAAACCAATGCCCATTCTAGCCATATTTGTGACCCAGGTCTTGCTGTACGCTTTGGGCATCACTTCGTTTTTCAGTAGTAATACCATGGAAGAGAGAAAAAATGGATCTAAGTTCAGTTGCAGCTGGAGATTGCCTTCTGTCCATTGGCAGGTGAATTCATAGTCATCAGTTCCTCTGTATTCTCCATGTTCAGCTTAGGGTCTGGCTCCTTGGACCCATTCACCAGAATCTGGCCAGCTGGGGCTGCCTCATGTTGAAATGCTGCAACAGAAAAGGAAAGGAGGTGAATCTTTGGTTAGACTGGAGACAAGTTGGACAAAGGACCAGAGTAGTGCAGGTGCTGATGTGTGAGGAAATTCAAAATTGGAAGACCTGGGAGCAGGCATTTCCTGTGGCAGCTCCTAAGCTTTGGAGTTCCCTCCCCACAGAGATGCATTTGCCACATTCATTATACAGCTCTTGTTATATGGCTTTACCCTGGCTTTTGACACCTATCCTGTTCTTCTGACTGTAAATTGTTTCAACAGCTTTTGTTATTGTAGTTTTACATTGCTGTAACCTGCCCTGACACTTTAGGGTGAAATGCAGGTCAGAAAGAAGAAGAAGAAGAAGAAGAAGAAGAAGAAGAAGAAGAAGAAGAAGAAGAAGAAGAAGAAGAAGGGGAAGAAGAAGAAGGAGTTAATGCGCCCAATTCTTACAGGGCTGTTACAATATATTGTAAAGAACTTTGTATACTAAAAGGTGTTACTGAAACAATATTAATAATATAACAATAAAGTTGATAGTATTTCCTTGGACTTTGTTATTTTAACTCATGAGCAACTACTTATTCCACAAGCCTATTTTATAGTTTTGTTTTTCATCTTTCAATTTTTGTCTGCTTTTATAATTGTTATCTCTGTTTTATATGCATTATAAAATGAAATAATAAAAAACTTTACTACTACTACTACTACTACTACTAATATAACAGTAATAATAAATCCAAAACCCCATAATGTCAAAAACATGACTTGCAAACTAAAAATAGTGCTCTTCATTTGAGCAATTCCTATCACTAGAGTAAGAGTGAAAGTTTAACAAGGGTTGAAGTAATTTTGTTACATCTGAAATTGTGGAGCAGCTACTGTTATATCTGAAATTGCAAAGAGCCACTTGAGTCCTAGAAACTTTCTGTCAAAAAGCCATTCTTATATGAGAGGCTAGTTGGATGGAGCAAATTATCCACAACTCGCTGGCCTGAGCAGGCACTGAACAATAGTCTCATGTTCACTTGCTGACTGATGGGGATTTGCAGTATGACAAGTTAGAGCAGGACAAGAGAAACAGAAACTGGGCAAGAATATATGCAAGGTATGGGAGAAATCACACAGCCTTGGCTGAAAAGACAAGCAGCATTTTCTTCCTGCATAATACAGTTAACATTGGAGACTGGCCATGCTTGCCATGTTCAGGGATGGACTAGATGCTTAAACATGGACCTGCCCCAATGTCACAGAAATATGGTTTCCGAAGCAGTAGGTGTGCAGGTGAGGAATCCAGACCCAAACTTTCCACCTCTCTTCATGCAACTTTCCCCCCACGATCCTTCTGTCCCTTTTCTCCTGTTCATGATAACTTCTGGTATCAGGGTTTGGTTGCTGTGGGTGAGGGGCTAAAACACCCTTAAAAATACCCTGAGCCTTTGATATACCATACTATTAAAATAAGCGTGATACCTCAGGAATGAAGAAACCATGAAGAATTATACTGTTTTCCCTTCCATTGCTTAGGCTTCTCTGGCTGGGCACAGCTCTAGTAACATGAGAACAGGGTGTATCACATGCACAATCCAACTATCTAACAGTGAAGGGCATTTGTCAGTCTACCTCTTGCTAGTTAAAAGAGCAAGCAGGTGTAAAGGAAAACAAATCTTCTGCTGATGGACAGAACATAAGAAGAGCTCTTGCTGGATCCAACCATCTGGTCCAGCATCCTGTTCTTGAGGGAACCACAGAAGCAGGACCTGAGTGCGACAGACCTCTCCCCACTGGCCATTCCGAGTATTTGGCATATGTAAGCATACTGCCTCCCAGCAATGAAGGAAGAACATAGCCATCAATAGCTCTGGCCCCCATGAATTAATCAGATCTTCTTTGACTGCCATCCAACTTGGTGGCCTTCATCACATCTTCTGGGAGCAACTTCCACAGACCAAGTAAGCACTGCATGAAGAAGTGCTTTCTTTTCTCTTCATCATACCTTTAGTTTCATTGGATTCCCCACCCCACCCCCCACAGTTCTACTATTATGAGAGAAGGCATGGAAAGCCTCTCCCTATCCACTTTCTCTACAACATGCATGTTAGGCACACAGTCTGTTCCTATATGCTTCTTCATGCTCAGGCTGAGTGGAGGTCATCAGAGACAGAGGACTTCTATATATGCAATGGCTATTTGGTCAGCACCTAGCAAGTATCAGTGAAAGGATCAGGGCATGCAAAAACTTAGCATACATCAAGGCTGCCTTGCACCTTGCCCATATTATGGCAGATTTCAGGGCACCATTAGGGGACAGCAAATATTTTTACAGTGGAATCTCGGTTTTCAAACATAATCTGTTCTAGAAGACCATTTGAGTTCTGAAATGTTCAAAAACCAAAAAACTCAATACAGAAGCCTCAAAACGGAAAAACTAATACAAAAAACCCCAATACGGAAGTCACATCGGAAGTTCAACTTCTGAGGTGCATTCAAAAATGGAAGCATTTACTTCTGGGTTTATGGCATTCGAGTTCCGAAACGTTCCTCAACGGAGATGTTCGAAAACCAAGGTTCCACTGTATCGCCATGCAGGTGCTTTTTGGAAGGGTGGGGATAGAGGTTCAAAAGAAGAAGATTCACATGGATTCCTGAACTGAGACTGCTTTTTTCTCTCTCCCTCCCACATCTCCATGTATTGTACTTAAACCTTGTGCCTGGCAAGGTTTTTTGTCCTGTGGTTCTCAGTCAGAGCATGAGACATTGCCCAACAACATGCCAATAGAGCATGAGATGGAGCAGGCCAAATCACTGATGGAAAAGCAGGGTGTAGCCACTGGCTGGGCTTTAGGACCACCTTGATTGTGACCTTCATGCTCACTTTTGCTACCAAGCTTATTAGTTATTTGTCAGGAGCTCAGGCTGTAGAGTACAATGCATGCTTGTAAGTGAGTGGATAGAAGTAGTTTTATATAACCTGCCTCCTGGGTGAGAGGCTGCTCTGGTATAGAAGTGGGCCTTCTCAGATGGGAGAGGAGTATTACATGGTCCAGTGCATATCCACTTGATACATTTAAAGCACAATGAACACATATTTGAAGCACATGACTTCCCCTTGCTTCAAACAATCCTGGAATCTGAAGTTTCCCTCTAACAGAGCTACAGTTACCAGCACCCATAACAAACTGCAACTCTTAGGATTTGGGGAGGGGGGTCACGTGCATTGGATATGCTTTAAATGTACAGAGTGGTCATGAGCCCATTAGTGCTTCAGAACTGGGGACAGCATCCTTTGTATGTGGGCTGTAATACTGTGAGGTATGAGTGGCTGGGTGATAGAGATAATATTTAAGGTAGTGAATGATCATAGTGTGTGCAATGGTTGGTGAGTAAAATTCAGGGAGCAGTTCTATGTAATGCAAATTTTCAACCAACATAGCATACATTATACTGCCTCATAATGCTCTCTGACTTTACTTATATTAATATTGTTTGTAGATATTATTATTATTAATAGTAGTAGTAGTAGTAGTAGCAGTATCTGAATTTGTATACCGTCCTATACCCAGGGGTCTCTGGGCGGTTCACAAAATAAAATCAAGATATAAAACCACAATATACCTAATAAAAATAATGGATATGGATATTGCTTGTGTATCTACTATTGTGTATCTACTATTTTTATCTACTATAAACCACTCTGTGAGCATCATGTAGTATGCGGTCTATAAATGGAAATACTATTAATGATGTTCTGCCTCAGGCACCAAAACATCCTGGGCCTTCCTGTATATTCTACCATACATATGAATAGTGGAAACCCTCTACGTGCCCACCAGTGGCATGCGGTCAGTGGACTAGGGGGACTAGGCAAGTCCCCTAAACATTCCCAGTAATTAGAGTATTAAAGTATTCATGCCTGGTGCCTCCTCCTCAAAGCCCAGGAAGCTTCTGCCTGGCTTAGGGAGGGGCTCGCAACATCACAAAGTCACACACACGGGGGGGGGGGGGCATCGCTCTCATAAACTGGCACCTCTAACCCTAACTGTTCCCCTACAAAATAGATTCACCACACACCACTGGTGCCCTCAACTTGGTCTAAGCTCCCCCCGAATCTCCAGGGAGCATAAGAGTGGGGAAGAGTGCTCTCTAAGAGGCTACCTGGTCACATCCCGAGTTGTAAAATGGAAAGGAAAGGTGCCAATCTTTTGATGCACGTTTCTGGATGAATTAAGGCATAAATGGAACCAGCGTGATAATGACACATATTGTATGAACGCCTGAAGCCACCTTGTGCTGAGTCAGATCACTGCTACTCTGACTGGCGGCCGAATCTCGCCACCGTCTCTGGCTGGAGCCTTCTTCCACTTCTGCTACCGGAGATATTTTAAACTGGAAGTGCCCGCGGAGTCCCAGTGCGCGCAAAGCACGTGCTCCGTCTGCCCTTCGGCTCTGGCCACCGTTTCCTGGGCAGAAGGGGCGCGATCTCCTTGCCCCATGCCGTGCACCATCCCCCGCGCGCCATCCCCGACGTGCTGGCCTTACCGGCTCTGCAGCTGTGCCTGGCGCGCACGATCTGCACCGCCTGCTGGTTCTTGAAGCGCACCAGCGCCATGGTGATGTCGGCGTTCCAGCTGGGCTCCTCCTGGGGGCAGCGGAAGTCGATCTCGGCGCCGCCGTCCGTCACCAACGTGAAGTAGATGTGCCGCTGCTTCCACTCCACGCACTCGAGGGCTTTGACGCGCGCGAAGGGGATCTCCTTGCAACGCGTCGAGCCCCGGCTGCTGGCCTCGAACAGCCGCAGCCCCTTCTCGCCCAGCAGGCAGCGCTTCCTCTTCCACAGCTGCAGCAGGCCGCCGCTGCGCTTCTCCAGCACCCCTTCGCGAAGCACCTTCTCCGACGCCATGGGGCTCGGGCTGCCCAGGATGCTGGGAATCGCCGCCGCCGCGTGGTCTGCCAGGAGCGCTTTCCTCTTCCTCCTCCTCCTCCTGCTGCTGCTCCTGGCCGTCCGGCTTCCGAGGGAGAGACCGAGGGAGCCAGAGAGAGCCCGCCCTCTGCCGCGTGAGCTCCGACGGAGGTTGCCCCGGCCTCTGGGCTCCGGGATCTGCCGCTACATGCCCGCTCGCTTGTGCCTCGCTCTTCCCACTCGCATTCCTTTCCTGCTTCGCCAGGGCCTCGCCCCAGCTCTGCCTGCCGGGGAGAGGCAGCGCTCACGCCCAGGCGCGGGGCCGGCTGCGCTGAGAGAGCCCGCGGGGCTGCTGGCGTGCCCAGCTTGGGCGGCTGGCGCACGGAAAGGAAGGTGGCTGGGGCTCGCCGGCATCGTGGGCGGCAGCGATGGCTATCTATATGCTGCTGGAGGGGCGGGCATTGGCAGGTAGATTGAGAATGGGGCTGCGGCTCGGAGGAGCCACGTCGGACAAGGCACCGCAGACGCGGCCAAATTCCCACGCGGAATTGCTTGCCATGGACAAAGGGGGTCGTGGGTATCAGTCGCGCGCGGTCGTGTTTTCTTGTGGACAGAAAGCATAGGAACCAGCTCCTAGGAGCCAAGGTCCTTTCGCGCGCCCCTCCCCCCGCATATTTGAGGGGCCCCCTCCAATTGATGAACATTGTCATTCAAATGGTGCGCGTGTGCCACGTCCTGTGATTGATTCTGCGGGGCAGAGTTTACCTGGTCGCACCCCTGATCAGGAGTATAATAAAAGCCAAATGGGCATCTAGACAAATAAGTTACTTCAAGGCCAGTGGGGATTTGAGCCCTAGTCTTCCAGGTCTTGACTCTAACCACTACACCACAGGGCTCTTGCATGGGGAAAGACCCATAGCCTGGTGGTAGAGCATCTGTTTTGCATGCAGAAGGTCTCAGGTTCAATCCCCAATGACATCTCCAGGTAGGGCAGGGAGTGAATCTTGTCTGAAACCCTGGAAAGCCACAGCCAGTCAGTGTAGACCAGGGGTCAGCAACCTTTTTCAGCCGTGGGCGGGTCCACCACCGTTGCTCAGACCATGTGGTGGGCCAGACTATATTTTTTTGGGGGGGGATGAACGAATTCCTATGCCCCACAAATAACCCAGAGATGCATTTTAAATAAAAGGACACCTTCTACTCATATAATAACATGCTGATTCCCAGACTGTCCGCAGGCCAAATTGAGAAGGCAATTGGGCCACCTCAAGCCCCCAGGCCTTAGGTTGCCTACCCCTGGTGTAGACAATACTTAGCTAGATGGCGGCCTGCTCAGCCCACAAGAGTAAGGACCCCTCCCTCCCCCAGTGAGAACAACTGTTAGCTGCGAGCTGGGTGACAGTGTTCCCTTCTGCAGAAGAAACGAGGGAGAAAATCTTTGAAAAAATTCTCCTGCCTCTTTTGTACCCACCTGGGTATCAGTTGAAGCACAGCTCCTGAGCGAACTACAAATGGCACAGAGCCCCATGCAGCTTCCCCTGTTCTGTTTATGTTTTGTTAATGACTAGCAGTAGCTGGAGGCGATTAATTGAGAGCAAAGGGAGAATTGGGGTGGTGGTGGGGTTGCATAATCCTTTTCTTCCGAGCCAATTTCTTCTCTCTCAAGATCATTTGGTTGCTTTTCATCCTGCTGCCTTTCTCCTTGCGAGGGAAGCTGCGCCTTTTCTTCTTGGGGATTTTGGAAAAAGAAGAAAGCTGGCAGAAAACCAATTATTCAAGCATCCATTGTGTTTGTGGTGGATGTTTTATTTTATGATGATGATGGCATTTCTCTCCCACCTTTCCTCCAGGAATCTCAAGGTGTTTACACTCTTCTCGCTCTCTCCATTGTATCCTTATAACAACCTGGAGAGGTAGGTCAGCCTGCAAGGCAGTGACTGGACCAAGGTCACCTAGTGGGTCCCAGTCCAGCACTCTAACCACTACACCACACTGCTTTTTACATGGGAAAGGGCCATAGCATGCAGAAGGTCCCAGGTTCAACCCCAAGCATCTACAGGTAAGACCAGGAGAGACTTCCTGTCTGAAACTTTGGAGAGCTACTAGTGGCAGACCTTTGGGTCTCAAATTTCAGTGGCGCCCCGTGTGACGCCAAAATTCACCCCTGCCAACTACCTTTCATGCTCCGTTCTAAATAATAGTTGTGGCTTCCCCATCACCACCATCCCTAGGTTTGGTGCCCAGTGTGAATGAACCAGTCGTGCTTCCCTAAATCTGTCTCTGGAGCCACTGGGAGTCAGTGTAGACATTATTAAGCTAGATGAACCAATGTTCTGACCCAATAGAAGGCAGCTTCTCACTCCCACCCATGTGCAACTGGGACCATAAACGCAACATGGCATCGTGTTGATATCAGATTGTCTTTGCAATGCACAGGTGCTTTGTAACCCAGGAGGGAAAGTGTCTCCCGAACAATGGATAGCAACTGTAGTAAACCTGTCTCCAAGTTTACAGAGACATCATGTGCAAGATATTTTACAAGCATTCCACAACATGACTGAAAAAGAAAGGCTGAAACGGGGATACAAAGTTAGGAAACATGGGCAAGGAAGGCACATCACCCTGAAAAGCACCTTCTGAACCTTTGTGGTGTGTTAATGTTGGATAGACTGTAGAAGAGAAACATACATTCAAGCCCTGTTGGCCTATGGCAGGTTTTCAAACTTTTTGAGTCCATGGCTCCCTTGACCAACTACATTCTTTCTGTGGCACCCCTGTAGGGCTCAGGAGCCCAGTTATGTTACCCCTTGCCCTTTTTCAAACACCCTACTTTGTGGAGTGTTCCCTCAGCCTCCTCTCCTCTCCCCTCTCCTCAGGAGTCCTCTGGGCAGCCGTCGCTGCTGCCCCTGGTCTCTGAGCTGCCCCCTTGCCCCCCAAAGAGGTGTCTCCTCACACTGCCCCACAGGGGTCTGGGACTTGTGTGTCCATTCCCAACAAGGGCTGATGGACTGGGTGGCTGGGCTTCCTCGCCCGCTTGCTTGCTTGTTTGCTCCGAGGCTGCCTCAGCTTCCTGGCAACCATCACCCCTTGGCCAGCCCCAGAGGCACCATTTACCTGGGGAGTTTGTAGCCAGGGCTGCTGCAACAAACAGCTGTGCAAGCCTTTGGGAGGCAGAGAAACAAGAGGGCATCAGAGGAGGAAAGGAAGGAAAGAGGGGCAGAGGGCAGTGTTGTCCATGGCACCCCTGACCACCATTCAAGCAGTGGCGTAGCGTGGGTTGTCAGCACCCGGGGCAAGGCAAGTAATTTGCTCCCCCTAACCCGTGGATTTGCGCCCCCTAACCCGTGGATTTGCACCCCCTAACCCATGGATTTGCCCTAACCCCAGATGTTGCGCCCGGTGCGGCCGGCCCCCCCTGCACCCCCCACGCTACGCCACTGCATTCAAGGCACCCCAGGATGCCACGGCACACTGGTTGAAAACCACTGGCCTATGGGATGCCTGGAGGAGGCTGTATGCAGCACAGGGCTGTCCCTGGATGGCCAATCCCTATCTAATGTAGCACCCACGCATGACCATTGGCATCAATATGCCAGTCAGACTCTCCCTTCTTTTATCTGAATCTACTTTTTTGGAAAAATTCAGTAAGCAAAAAAACACTTCAGCCCTGATGTCAGTGACCTATGTGTGAACCATTTGCAAATTAAGCCCAGCCATGTCTGGAAGCACTCAAAGCCCTCCCATGCGCGAGAAGCTTAAAGGGAAATAATTCCTACCTTCTGGTGGTACCTTGCAGAATGCCTGGATGAGCCACCACCCCCCCACCCCAAGTAATTCAGAACTGGGCTATTCCCTTTGCCCCTCATATAAAGCTGCCCAGTCTGTATCTGGCCAATGTAGTCATTACATCTAAGTTAAATTTACTTTAAATGTAAAATCAATCAGAGTAGTCTTCATGCCCTTTGGCGTGCTACCAACACTTCCTGGAGCAATGAAACCTGGTCTCTGCCAGAGAAAGGATACAGGGCTAAACTGATCGGACCCAAGAAATTTGTTCTCATATAAGTCTTCTGTCACAATAGAATGGAATGTCCCATGCATTCTGTATGAAATAATCATCGTGGGAGAGGTAGAGGAAACAGAAGATCTCCATACTATCTGACAAAGGCTATCGGTTTTCCCATCTGGCTTCCTCTCCACATCTTTTAAGAGCATTTTTCTTGCTCACAAAGTAATAAAGCACAAAGTAATAAAGCACAGGTTGCTGCTAAATATGCTGACACAGAGACTAGATCGAGTTGTGTGCAGTGCAAGAGTCCCTCTGTGTTAGATCCTGAGCATTGCTCTTTAGTTATTCTGCTGTTGAGCCACATCTCAATAAATATGTATTTCACATAAGCAGTATGCAGCAGCTCCTTGAGTGGCTGAGTTATTCGACTACAAAAATGGTTTGCTGTTTCAACGGTAGAGCTTTGTAGGCTCCCATCGTCTAGAATGAAAGCTGACTCACATAAGCAGTATTCCATGCGCATACAAATGAATCCTTTTCTAGTAAATTTCCCATTAGGAAACAGGTCCGCACAATGCTAAAAGTGTCTGGAAAGTAATTTAAACAAAGGGGAGAAGCCAGATCATTACAAGGTAGTCCTTGGAGGAGGAGAGTGATGTGGGCACCCCCACATTATGTGAACCAAATAAGAAATTACTGAGGGCATTGAAGCTATTGTGTAGCTAAGGACAAGATTGTGGCATCATATGCTCAGAAATGCAGCTTTCCTAGTCATGGTGGCACGATAGTGGTACCTCGGGTTACAGACACTTCAGGTTACAGACTCCGCTAACCCAGAAATAGTACCTCGGGTTAAGAACTTTGCTTCAGGATGAGAACAGAAATTGCGCTGCAGCGGCAGGGGGAGACCCCATTAGCTAAAGTGGTACCTCAGGTTAAGAACAGTTTCAGGTTAAGAATGGACCTCCAGAATGAATTACGGTAAGTTCTTAACCTGAGGTACCACTGTATAGTGAGGGAAAACCCTTCAGATTGAATTCTCTCCTTTTATACACATTTGAGAGTTTTACTTAATAGAATCTGTAATGGGAAACTCTAAAGGGCAGTGATGTCCAAGATGCCGAAGGATCAGTTTGACAAATTGATTACATGCAACTGGAACTCGCCACCCTGAGACAGCCTTTTATATTTTTCTTAGCTCAAGAGGGCCTCATTGCTAAGCTGATCAGAGAAAATATTTTTGTTGCTTCTAACTCCATTTTTAACCATTCTTGAGGAACCTCCCTTTTCTCTCTGCACAGTACACTAACTTTTCTTTGCACCGTGACAGTTCTCTCTGAGCTCCTGTTAACCCCCCTCCTTTTCTTTCTCCATTACATACAGCTTCCTTTTCTCTCTCAAATCACACACATCTATCTTCTGCTTCACTACAAATCTACAAATCCCATCTCTCCCCACCTTTTCCCATTTCCCCATCTCTGCTCCCCTTTTCTTCCTCTAATCTTCATTCTCTTTTCTCCCCACCTTCCCACCCCATTCTGCCATTCCCTGCCACCTTATCTGAAGTCCCTACGAGTTTTCATTATGCTTTCATTATCTCAGCAGCTCACACTAGTGAAGACTTCATGGGCACAGGTGAGCCCAAGCAGCTTGATTTGCTGGATGAAAAAGCTGTCACTAACTCTTTCATGTGTTTTTGGAATCTGGGCGATACTGGGAGGAACAGTACAGGCGCAGGCACTCTCTTCGCTCCAAATATTGCTGGGGTTGGATAGGCTTTAGCTACTTCCACAAGAGACAGAAATGAGCTGCAACACCATGGGTGTTTTGAATTTCCACAGAAGCCCACAAATAGGGATGGAGCTGCAGTTGACCTGTGGACTTTATGTAGCGCAGACCTGGCCTAGAGAAGTAAACCCTTTTTCCTAAGAAAACTGTTATTTGTAAGTTAGTGCATTTGAAAGAAGTACATGTCACAGCTTGAAATACACGTCACATATCATTCTGAGATGGGGGTTGTTTAAATTATCTATGTAACTGCATTACAGCAGATTTTTTAAAACAAATATCCAAAATGTAAATGTTCATAGCAGACCTGGTACTGTATATTTGTGAAAACTAGGAGTCCTGCATGCCATGCTGTAATATTCAGAGCACTGCCAGTAGAGGTCGCCAGGCCACTTGAGTAAGACAAGGCAGGCTCAAAGCATGATTTGTTTGCTCACAAAGAACCCTCACAGGAGGTGTCTCCTATTTCTGCTTCAACGCTCTAGCACCAAATCCAGATGTTCAAGAGAAATCTCTGGAACGCCAGGCTCTGTCCACAGAAATGACAAGCCCCCAAAACGTAGATATGGGAACTGTCCCTCCAAGTGAGAAATGAAGGTCTGTGAGGAATAAAAGGTATTAAATCACAGCCCAGTGGCAGAAGGCATTCTGACGTGGGTGGCGCTGTGGGTTAAACCACAGAACCTAAAGGCTTGCTGATCAGAAGGTTGGCGGATCGAATCCCCGCAACGGGGTGAGCTCTCGTTGCTCGGTCCCTGCTCCTGCCCACCTAGCAGTTCGAAAGCACGTCAGAGTGCAAGTAGATAAATAGGTACCGCTCCGGTGGGAAGGTAAATGGTGTTTCCGTGCGCTGTTCAGGTTCGCCAGAAGCAGCTTAGTCATGCTGGCCATGTAACCCAGAAGCTGTACGCCGCAACCCCAGAGTCGGTCACGACTGGATCTAATGGTCAGGGGTCCCTTTACCTTTAACTGGGGAAGGGGTTCCACTGGATGAGAGGCAAACGTTAGTACAATGTGGAGGAAAGACGGA
Organism: Podarcis filfolensis; assembly: GCF_964270895.1. Classification (NCBI taxonomy): domain Eukaryota; kingdom Metazoa; phylum Chordata; class Lepidosauria; order Squamata; family Lacertidae; genus Podarcis; species Podarcis filfolensis. The sequence continues at coordinate 66,801,649 of NC_139609.1, forward strand.
AACTCTGGAATCTCCTTAAGCATGACAAAAAAATAATAATAGTTATCTACCTTGAAGTGCCAGGATTGATAAAGCTGTAGATCCAAAGTAAATGAGGTTGTATGACAGTCCTGTCAATGAATCAATGAATTGTAGAGTTGGAAGGGACCACAAGCATAATCTTCTAGTCCAACCCCCTGCAATGCAAGAATCTTTCACCCAGTAGAATCTCATGCTCTACTGACTTTCCTGACATCACATTTTGGGTTATGTGTGAAACAGACAGTGGCCCCAACTGCCACACAGGTTAATGTGCTAAGCACATCTGATCCCTAATGTGTTCTTCAAATGTTCTTGCACTCCAGCTTGACCATCCTTGCCCTAAAGGAAGGCTCTTTCAGGTTCACTTTCCAATTGATTTCAGCTTGAGGACTGCCACAGACCAGAGTTCAAGCATTCAGGCTGGTCTGCTCCTCTTGTGACAAATCACCTTTGAAACCATGCCTAACATTCCTGGGTGGCCCACCCCAATTTTGCTAGAGTTGCTATCTACCTCATCAGCTCAAAGTGCAGATTCAAATGTTTTTCAATAGGGACAGGCGGGGGGAGGGCGAGAGAACATCTCTGTGCATGTATTATTTCCCTCACCCGCATGCATTATTTCTGCCTTCATCTCTAGAAACTGCAAACATGCAGGCTTTCCCACACAGACAGATTCATGGCAGGTTTCCTCTTCCTTAAATACAGGAGAGCCAGACACACAAACTCCTTTTAACCACTTTATTGAATACATGGAATTTTATTTGCTCTAGTATGTAACAGAACATTGTAAAAATGTTATTACTACAGGTTTTCTGGCAAGTTTGTAACAAATGTGCATGGACCCACAGAAATGTAATCTAATTTCATGCAAATCCCCTAAAGCGGAGAGATTAAAACATTATTCAGGCTGCATCCTAAAGGAAAGGATATGAACTGTGCATTTAGATCACACTGAAAACTAATATGGACCCATATTGTGCTAAATAAATTGGGGGACACGTGACCTAGATTATCTGTTAAAAAGCTCCAAACCCTTTGAAGGCTTATACCTTGAAAGCAAGACTTCCCCTGAGCTTCATAAAAGGAAGTAGTAAGACTGCAAACATTAGACCCCATATATAGATGCTTATAAGATCTACAGCTTCTGTGGTTTGGAATCTTCCTTAATCTCTTCTTAAACTCTATAAAATGATACACTACAGGTCCAGTTAATCACTGGCTTCAATCTTCTATTACATTAAGAGCTTTGCAGGAAGGGAATTGAATCTGACAGCTCCTGTTTTTAGTGCTTGTTTGGACAGGATACTCAGGTGCCTGTAGTTCCATGACAATGCAATAGGCAGGTCCTCTCCTGCCCAGGGAACCTCCCTAAGCAGAGACAAGAACAAACAGGGGCTACCCTCAAGGCAAAGAAGTGAAGCTGATCCATTAAGCACTTCCTTTGTTCAAGGGGGAAGTGACACAGAAAGGACTGATGATAACCTGAAGCAGTAGCAAATTGGACTTCTAAACCTTCTACTTCTCAGTGGTCCCAGTCGCCGTAAGTAACAAATATTGAATCTTTGGTTGTACACCTTCAAACTTGTACACCTTCTAGGAGTGACAGGAATGGTGGGCAATGTCATTAGGGAAAGCACCTGTGTATCAGTCTCTGAATCCTTATTTTGATATGATCTAAATTCTCCCAAATATGAAAAGTGCCTTAATACTATATTAGTAATTTTTCTGAAAATGAAATGTTCAAGGTTACAAGAGTTTAGGATTTGCCTGCATAGTTCCTCCAAACTCTAGAAAAGTGCTTTATTTACACTTTTGTGCATGTTTACACACTTTCCCTTTCCTTCTCTGTATCATTTGTACACAACTAAGTAGTTTTAGTTTTCAGCTCTTTATCCTTGTGGTCCACAATCATCTTTGATCAGCTTCATATTTTGCACTTGACTTTTCAATAAGACTTAATATCACAATATATAATATGTTCTCACAAAAATAACCTTTGCTGGGGATGGGAGGAAGAGGTGTTTTGAAGAAGCTATCACAGTGTTTTATATACGGAAATGGCTACGCTCTCTGCTGTATATAGTTTCAGCTGTGGCTGAAAGCGTGAAAATGTATTTAAGAAGGCCACTGTATTAATGTGAGCCATGGTAGGTTAGAGCCCACTGCAGATCATTGGAAACTTTAGTGTCTTCTAGGGCATATGGGTCAGGACTATATGGTTGGCTGCTGAGCTAGTAAACAGGAGGTGGGCCAGTGATACACTGGAAAGCAGCAAATTCTGTTACTGTTAATACATTTGCAAGAACTGGTGAAATTGCCTTGAGGGTCAGTCTGGATGAGTTCAGCATTGGCAAAGCATTCAGTGCTGGAGAGGAGACTTCAAAGTCTCTCATGGGCCAGCTCTTCACTGGGAGTGGACAAGTGCTCCAGCTCCCTGCCCAAAGCCAAAGCCCTTGGGTCCGAAGTTCTTGGCATAGCAGCCTGCAGGAGAAAAGGTGAAGAGAGACACGGTCAGAGTGTTGGCTATGCAGCAGACCAACAGTTCATACAGCATAAATTGCTGAGCAAAAGCAGGAAAATTACACTTCCCTTTTCAGGGGCAAACTACACACATGTAACTTCTCCCACTCCATTTCAAACACTTTCATTATTATTATTATTATTATTATTTTACAAAACACAGCTGTAGTGGCTGCAATCTGCAGCAATTTCATTTAAAAGTTTTAGTGGAAAACCCACTAGAGGCATAGAGATAAGAAGCCTCTTCCCACCCACTGTGATTAATAATTTTGTAAAACAACAATAAGCACCAGACAAGGGCACTGCGAATTGTTTAGGCCTTAAGATGCACTGTGCTGATATGAGAAATGTGTTTATACATATACCTGTAGGTATCATTAGATATTATCAAGGTGGGCAAACTGATGAAGGGTAGGGGGAATTTATCGATCTCACTATTACACTGCAAGTCAAGGAACAGTTATAAATAGTAGAGAAATCTATGTTTGCCACCTACAGTTCTGTGAAAGCCCTAAATAGCATCTTTTTGCAATTTTGCATCTTGGTCCTCCAAGACCGTCTGGAGGGGGACAGAACACCCTTTGCATTAGCATCGCATTTGACACATTGACCCGTGACTAACCATCACATCTCACTAGAAACCTAACACAAGCAGGACATCCTGAAATATAAATTCTTACCTTTGCAGTAGATTTCACCATCTTTATCAGCCAAAGTAGTGGACTCTAAACTTTTACCACACTTTGCACATCTGAAACATGCTTTGTGCCATGACTGAGGACAACACAGAAGACAAGATGTTAGGGTGCAAGTAAAAGGATTCACCACAACACTTTTGGCCTTCTACATTAGGTGTTGCCAGGTTCTTATTTTTTTTAAGACAGTAGTTCTCACTGAGAAGATCAGTCTACATCCCAATCCCAAAGAAGGGCAGTGCCAAAGAATGCTCCAACTACCGCACAATTGCACTCATTTCACACGCTAGCAAGGTTATGCTTAAAATTCTCCAAGGAAGGCTCAAGCAGTATGTGGACCGAGAACTCCCAGAAGTGCAAGCTGGATTTAGAAGAGGCAGAGGAACCAGAGACCAAATTGCAAACATGCGCTGGATTATGGAGAAAGCTAGAGAGTTCCAGAAAGACATCTACTTCTGCTTCATTGACTATGCAAAAGCCTTTGACTGTGTCGACCACAGCAAACTATGGCAAGTTCTTAAAGAAATGGGAGTGCCTGATCACCTCATCTGTCTCCTGAGAAATCTCTATGTGGGACAAGAAGCTACAGTTAGAACTGGATATGGAACAACTGATTGGTTCAAAATTGGGAAAGGCGTACGACAAGGCTGTATTTTGTCTCCCTGCTTATTTAATTTATACGCAGAATACATCATGCGAAAGGCTGGGCTGGATGAATCCCAAGCTGGAATTAAGATTGCTGGAAGAAATATCAACAACCTCAGATATGCAGATGACACAACCTTGATGGCAGAAAGTGAGGAGGAATTAAAGAACCTTTTAATGAGGGTGAAAGAGGAGAGCGCAAAATATGGTCTGAGGCTCAACATCAAAAAAACGAAGATCATGGCCACTGGTCCCATCACCTCCTGGCAAATAGAAGGGGAAGAAATGGAGGCAGTGAGAGATTTTACTTTCTTGGGCTCCATGATCACTGCAGATGGTGACAGCAGCCACGAAATTAAAAGACGCCTGCTTCTTGGGAGAAGGGCAATGACAGGCCTAGACAGCATCTTGAGAAGTAGAGACATCACCTTGCCAACAAAGGTCCGTATAGTTAAAGCCATGGTTTTCCCAGTAGTGATGTATGGAAGTGAGAGCTGGACCATAAAGAAGGCTGATCGCCGAAGAATTGATGCTTTTGAATTATGGTGCTGGAGAAGACTCTTGAGAGTCCCATGGACTGCAAGAAGATCAAACGCATCCATTCTTAATGAAATCAGCCCTGAGTGCTCACTGGAAGGACAGATCGTGAAGCTGAGGCTCCAGTACTTTGGCCACCTCATGAGAAGAGAAGACTCCCTGGAGAAGACACTGATGCTGGGAAAGATGGAGGGCACAAGGAGAAGGGGGCGACAGAGGATGAGATGGTTGGATAGTGTTCTCGAAGCCACAAACATGAGTCTGACCAAACTGCGGGAGGTAGTGGAGGACAGAGGTGCCTGGCGTGCTCTGGTCCATGGGGTCACGAAGAGTCGGACACGACTAAACGACTAAACAACAACACAACAACAACAGTTCTCACTGGCAATGCATGAGGCCGGCAGCCCAGTCACCCATCTTCCCATCCCAAGTACTGTTTTGTACTGAAATATTCCAAATTCCTAGTGATCATTCCTAGGTTCTAACATTTGAAGGTTTGCATGCAACCCAAGGAAGAGAATGTACACACCCCAAATATCTTCACTGATATTCCTATGTAATCGCTTAGCCCCATTTATGCTGCTAGCCTTAATCATAATTTAGGGCAAGGAGTTCCAAAGATCAGTGTAGGTAAAGGTAAAGGGACCACTGACCATTAGGTCCAGTTGTGACCGACTCTGGGGTTGCAGCGCTCATCTTGCTTTACTGCCCAAGGGAGCTGGCATTTGTCCACAGACAGCTTCCGGGTCATGTGGCCAGCATGACTAAGCCGCTTCTGGCAAACCAGAGCAGCACACGGAAACACCGTTTACCTTCCTGCTGGAGCAGTACCTATTTATCTGCTTGCACTTTGACGTGCTTTCGAACTGCTAGGTTGGCAGGAGCAGGGACCAAGCAACGGGAGCTCACCCCGTCGCGGGGATTCGAACCGCCGATCTTCTGATCGGCAAGTCCTAGGCTCTGTGGTTTAACCCACAGTGCCACCTGCGTCCTTAAAGATCAGTGTACACTGCAACAAAAAGATCCCACATTTCTGTCTTGATTCTGCAATAGATTACAAAAATATCCATGCTAATCTGACAGAGGATAAGTTTTGAAGGCTGTTTTGAGCACCTTCACAAAAAGTTGTTGAACACTCAAGAGCTGCTTCTTATAACGTGAAGTTCTTACACACAGTTTCCATGGGCAGGATTTGCCTAAGGAGCCTGTGAGTGGAAACCCTGTGCAAGGATTCTGCTTGTGCGATGGGCCTTCTTCCCGTCCCCTTCCCCATGCCCCCTGCAATTGGCTCAGGGGGCACTGGAAGAAACCCAAGAGGAGAGGAGAGGGGAGTTGAGTTTGCTCTGTCTGGCAAGCTGAAATGCTTCCAAAAACAGATCATTCATAATACTGCAACATTAAATTCCACCCCATGCAACAAGTTTAGTGTAAATTGCAATGTGGGGAAATTCCACAAGTGTGTGTTTCACTACGTATGCCCTAAATCAGGAAACCCCAACTGGAAGCGGTTTCCCCATTTCATCCAATGTTTCTGATTTACTCTCATACCAGTGTGTGATTTATGCTCTGAGGTTCAGCTCTTAACAGCAGGCTCTTACCTTTCCAGCTCCAACCACCTTCTCGGCAGCATACACAGCCTGTCCACAGCGGGGACAGCCGTCAGCACCACCCACCTTCTGCGCCATCTTGGATGCATTGGGATTGTTGGTAGGCTGGTGGGGCTGGGGCCTGTGGAGTCCAGACAGGGAAACAATCATTATATGTCTGCAGGTTTGTACACTGTAGAGTCTGCAGGGAAGGAGGATATTGGGGACAGCCAATTCCGTTTGTGGCTATGGAAGGAGTGGGGAACAAAAACAGTGTGCCATCAGTATTCTAGGGACTGGTAAGTTATAGGATAGTGTTGTTCCCAAAATTCCATTTTTGCTGGTGAATGCCAGGTCAGTGCGCTGCATACCATGGGGCATTGGGGACAAGACCACATAGTTTGTTTACATCACAGAGATCTGGCAGCGTGAGAATCTGGTCTGGTACTCATCCAGATAATTTCAGTCATATACTCAATACAGCAGCAGTCAAGGACTACAGCTTAGGAGAGGGTGCAGAAATTGTGTCATTCCAAAAGATAGAGTGCCCATGTTTGCTTTTTCACTTTCTAAAACATCCATATTTGGCACAGTTATCGCTAGACAGAGCCTTATTCAAGCTGGCACTTGTGATCAAGGTTAACCTGGGAAAAAGAGGATTTTGGGCTTGTTTTGTTGGCTTTTGTCTAGATTACAGATAATGCCAATATGTTAGGGTGTTTAAGAGGGGGCAGGCCACACATTTAAATAATCAGAGTGCTGCATTTTTTTCTGCACCCAGAAGCACTTGGGAACTGATCAAGTCCCCATATTAAAATTGTTGCCAGTCATGGGGATTTTCCCCATATATGAGAGAGCATCATGGTATTTTAGTCAAAAGCAGCATTGGGTCAGAATTATCTCTGAATTATAGGGACTTCTCCAGAAGTAACTCCCCTTTCTGCATGAGCAAGAAATAAAATCTTCACCTAAGACAGACAATATGATCACACTTATTACCAAGATGGAGAAAGATTTACAACTTACTGCTCAGGTTTGATCCCAAGTCCTTCCCCCCTGTCCATGCTCAGAGTCCCTGCTCCCTGCCCAAATCCATAGCCTTTTGGTCCATACTTCTTCCCATAGCATGACTTGCAGTAGATTTCTTCTCCATGCACAGCTACTGTGGTGCTGTCCAAGTTCTTTTTGCAAACCACTGCAAGGAAGGGAGAAGGAAGAGACAAAAGTTAGAAGGCCTTCAGGAGCTTTACGTATCAGACCTTCTTTCTCCAAGGAGCTACCTGAGGAGATTTGTGGGTAGCCATTCAATACCTGCAGTGCCACAGAGAATTAGGGTCAAAGTACAGATGACACTGAAGAGCTACTGTCAAGATGATGATGATGATGATTTATTTATACCCCGCCCTTCCCAGTTTAAAAACTGGGCTCAGGGCAGCTAACAGCAAATATAAAACATTGATTAAAATGTGACTTAAAAACGGCATAAAACAGTATAAAATACAACATCAATAAAATTCAAAAATTCAGGGGTCTTTTTTGGGGGGGGGTGGAACCCATTCAGTAGACATCAAATGATCACCAGGGCTAACTGGCCAAGTTGGTCCTACTAGGGCCAGCAAGGAGACCAGAGAAGAATTTAAATGTGGGGTCCCAGAAAGGGTTTCTTCATAGAAGAGGAAAGGGAACAGAGGATCAGGGTAATTCAAATTGAAGGCCAGGCAGAATGGCTCTGTCTTACAGGCCCTGCCTGTAAGATCAAGTCCTGTGTGTGTTCCTGTGTGTGTTCTTTGTCTGCCTGGAGATCAAGTCCTGTGTCTGCCTGGAGATTAAGTCCTGTGTGTGTTCGTGGGGGTGGGTGGGGGTAGGGTGGAAATCCTCATCTCTCAGATGAAAAGGTGAGGGTGCTGGGCTCAATGGCTCCATCCAAGGACAGCCCCAGCAAGTTACTGTGATGAGCTGTGGAATACCATTTAATTTGGACATAATTGACAAGCGAAGAGGCACCCCCCTGAAAAGATCCTGATTTATGCTGCAGGAGAAAACCATCTGTTTGGAAAGGTTTGGAAAGAATGGAAGATGCTTATTTCTGCTTTGCTTGAGACATGGAAGGAGAGGAGGGGAGGCAATATTTTAAGTCATTTTAGGAGGGTCTGCACTATCTACTCTCCCCTAAAGCAATGGAATGTAAAGTTTTTGGGACTTTAAAAATACCTCTTTGGGTACTTCTATAACTAAGAACTTTGAAAGAAGATGGAGAGGAACAACCTTGAGGGACTTTGAGGGATTTTGACCACTCCTTGAAACTTTGTATTGTGAAATTAAAATAATAAAGAAGAAAAGTTTGGGAACAACTGGATTGATTGTCTGTTAAGCACTCGGAAGAGAACAAACTGTGGAGTTGGACGTAATGGAACTGAGGATTGGCAAGATGGACTGCAGGAAGATTTATTAGTTTAGGGGGGAGAATGGAGAGAAGATATGGATTTTGTGGAGATCATATCAACCCTACCCCTTGAAGCTGGAAATAAGAACAGTGAAAGAGACAGGGTGGACCACAATGCATACCATATTGACGGCATCTGAGACTTTCAGACAGAAAAGAAGAGATATGGATTATGTTTATTTATTAATGAATTGTTTGTATGCAAAATGCAGCATTAAATTTTGGCAAAATGTGAGGTGGGTGACACTGGGAGATTAGTAGTGTGAGGGGGTGATGTATATTATATATTTATACCCCCCAAAATTCTAGGGGTTTCATTTTCACCCTCTGCATGCAGCACCAGTGAGGCTGAGTTGTTGATTACTGGGGCAAGATGTCAGACATCAATGCTCAAGGCCATGTTAGGGAAGAATGTGTGTGTGTTGTCTGGGAGGAAGCAAGATCTGTCTTTCTCAGGCAAAGTGTTAGTCAAGAGGTATCAGAAGGAAATGTTTCAAAATTGATGAATGACTATTACAGATAGATAAAAGAGGACTTACTCTACTCAACTATTTTGAGGACAGTTTATAACAATGTATAAAAGCCACAGCAAAAATTGGTAATTGAACAGGTGGTGTGTAGGTAGAAGGGATGACTGTATCATGAAAAGATAGTTGGAAAAGTTATTTTATTGGGAGCAGGAAAGGAGGGAGGAAAATAGAGGGAACATCTGGGGTGCGTGGGAAATCAGCTTTTAAATTTGAATTGAATTTGTAGTAATTTGTATTATTTTGGTGACAATTTGTTAAATATTATGGAAAATCAATAAAAAATTATTGAAAAAGAAAAGAAAAGAAAATTGACAGAGCTTTCCAACTGCAGACAAAGATGCTTCTGCCTGGGCTATCCAGTATCTGACAGCTTCACTGTTGCACACAAACACATTTTCCTCTCTCAAATGCACATTCAGACCTCAGCATCACTCATACTGGTGTCCTCTCTTAACCCTTGCCTTGATTCTAGAGTCAGAACTGTAGAGGGTAAGGAGAGTAGAAGAGTGATGGCCACAAGGATAAGAGGGATCAGAACTGAGTCCAAGAGCTAATGTTATGTTCCTCCCAGCTGCAAAGGAATTAGAGCCTTGAGTTCTATATTGTCCTTAAAGAGAGAGAGAAAGAGATGTTGAGACTGCCAACAGCAGTCAAGTTTTAAAACCTCAGGAGGCTGGAGTTTGCCTCCTAGCCCAAAATAAAATTGTCTTACTCTTAAAGAATGCGAAAACAAAACAGAGCGCTCCCCTAGGAATGCCACAGTAGCAACAGTAGCAACAGCCTATACCTTGCAACTAAATATGGGTCTCCAAGACTGAATATCCCATCCTCATTACCAAATATGGTACTATTTTCCTCTGACTGGTCTAGCTCTCCAGCAGAGAGAATTAATAGGAGGAGTGTCAAGATGTGCTGCCATCAAAGGAGGATTGCTGCAAAACTCTCTTCCATCAAAAACAGCTTACATTTCTTGGAGTGGAGTTCCAATACTTGCCTGGCCTGGATGTCTTGTACAATCACTACAAGTTAGGCTCAGCTATTTTGAACAGTGTGTCATATTGGGCTGCTGGGTCATTATAGTAATCTTAAGGGGAATCAGCTATGATCAAAGATACTTGGTTCTATGTTTCTGGTGCAGGGGATTGAAGTGTGTCTTCTTTCCATTCAGAGTTTTGCCCTCTCCATATCAAAGGCCTCTTTTGCTCAGCCCTATATACAAATCTTTGAGAAGCCACTGCCAAATGCCTCGCTAAGATGCCAGATTCCATACCAATGAGCTCAGAAAAGCTAAAAAGGACTAGGTTTGGGGTTGTTTGCAGATGACAGCTGTTTAGCGTATCCACACACTTCAAGAAGAATCTGGTGTTTGTTTTGATGTAACCCAAGCCCACCACTTACTTACACTTCCATGCTCTACAATGCGTCACTGATTAACTATGTTGCTCTCTGTTGTAATCAGTCGAACAGGAACTGATTCACTGCTGGTGTGTTCCCTTTACTCTCATTCAGAGCAAATGAGGCCCCTTCTCAGTAACTGTCCAGGAAGCCGATATGTTTAGGAATTTCTCCTCCCACCCCCCCACAAACAATGGAGCTTGGATCTTATTTGGAACTGGTAAAGGCTAATGGGTTTGATGAGCTACATCCTTTTTTATTTTAAGGGTTTTGATTTATCAAGTTCTCTTGACAGTTTATACTGATTAAGACTCTGCTTAGTTTATATTCAGAGGAATGTTAATGGTGATTTCCTGCCATGCAATATTCTTCACTGTTTGTTCCAAACAATGCACTGCTCTGTTTATTTTTAACAGAAAAGTGGTATAAAAGTTTCATAAATAAATGACTTGGCAATTTTATTCTGTCTCATCTCTCTTCACATTTGTAACATGGCTGGTAATGCAGTTCATTGTTTGTGGGTTGGCAACCCTCCAACATAGACTTTGGCTCTCTGGTGAACAAATGGTGTGATCTTTGGGTCTCCTGGTTCCCCAAGCCTGGAAGTGTTCTTATTTGAGGCCATAATATCTGCAAGTCCACAAGTGTTCAGTTACTTGCACAGATCATTTGTCCATCTAGCTTTGTACTGTCTGTATACTGTCTGGCATGGCTCTTCAGGGTTTCAGTCAAGGTTCTCTCCCCAGCCCTACCTGGAGATGTAGGGGAATGAACCTGACACCTTCTGCATGCAAAGCAGATGCTCTATGACTGAGCTATGGCCCTTCCCCAGGAGCTGCAGCTCTTCCCCCACTTCAGACATTTCCCCCCTGTAGCTTTGCTTAAGGTTGATGTAAAAATTAGATCTCCACACCCACATTATACATGAACAGGCAAGTCACTTGAACAACAGATGAGACTGCTCCTATTAAGTCTCCTTTGTTAGGGTCAAAGTGAGTTTATGTGGTCACAGGGACCAGAGGTTGGTACACATTGTGCAGTAAGAGAGCAGCACAACTTTTGTTTTAAGATGTCCATAGCTGCAGTAAAAATCACATTTTCCAGCTGCTAAACTAGAGAACAGCTGTTGCCCCAGGTCAACACAGTCCCATCACAGAGGGCATTTCCTTCAGTGCTCTGAGATTAGCAGATTAGCCGCATTTCCTTTCACCAGCTATTGTTTAGTTTATTCACAACCACAGCAAGCTGAAGCATATACAAGATTCTCAGAGGCGGAACACACAAACACAGGAGGTCATCAGACACACAGCGCATAAGAAAAGACAAACACAGCATTAGTGTGAAGATAAGCCTAACATTGGATGCAGTAGAGAGCAGAGCACAAGAACAGAAAGCTTTTTATTTTATTTAAAAAACAACAACCAAGTCAACACCAGCTGGCTAAAGAGGCTCTACATTTGACATTCAGCTTCAACAGGCAGGGCCTATCAGGTTTAAAATTATGGCTATGAATTCACTGTCAATTAGAATGGAGTTACAGAGAGATCCATTGCCGTTATGAAACAATTTAATATAGAACCTTTTACCATCTATGACTAGCACTACAGTGCATGGAAATTTAATGGCTGTGCTTGCAGAGTACAGGAACTGTAGGGCAGAGTAGGACAGAAAGCTTTTGAATTACATGGAACACTTACTCCTGCCTGATTAAGAGTTCCATGCAACTTGAAAGCAGGCTCCCATATCTGTTAACACAGATGACTCAATAAAAAGGACCATCAGAAACCTTTTTGTATGAAATAATAGAGCAGGAAAAATTTCATGACATTTCTGGCCATCAGTAGCACTTTACAAGTCTGATTTTAGGATTCAAAAAACTTTCACTATTTTAACTTGCAAAATAACTTGAAACATGATCTAATAATTTGAACATTGGCATATGTAATGTACATGAAGAGATCAACAATGTTCCAGCTTTCAAACTCATCTGATAAAAGATTGGTAAATGTGCAGGAAGTTTAAAAAGTGCTTTTAAGAACATTTTTTCCCTCCAATTTTTGAACAGTCATATTACATGTTCCTTTGCAATCTGGGGGGAAACGACTGGCGTGCTTTACTCAGGGTTACTAGAGAAGGCAATCCTTCATTGTTTTGGGGGACATTCTGAGCAGCAGATTTGTACTGCCAAAACGTGGTTGTGCATGCACAGTTCAAAATCTGAAGCAAGAATTATCAGGGTACTGCAGAGATTCTGGTGGGAGCCACAGTGAATGCTACAAGCAAGGCTTATCCCTTTAGACAAGGTAGATACTTCCTGGGTTGCTGGGACCACTGGACAGATGTACAAAGTGGAAAGCAGTTTGGTTAGAACAGGGCTGTTGCTAACCTCTTTTTGAACAGAGGGCCACATTGACTCTTCAGGCCCCATGTGGCAGACATGGGCAGTTTTCAAGATTGACTTTCAAAGAATTTTCCATCAGCTATCTACACTATTTTAAGACAATCTTTAATCACTTTTTAATTTTTTTTAATTAAATTCAGTAAACAAACAAACAGATTTGGAGGGGCTTGGGAGCATACACAAAAATCCCTATGGCATCACAGCAAGAGAGCCAGTAGAGAAGTGGATGAATTTTTTAATGACAAATTGGGGACACAAAAATCTTTTTGGGGCTGGATACAGCCTATGGGTTATTAGTCCCCCCCCCTCCATTGGAATGTTGCTGCCCAGGAGCTCTTGGCCATGTACACGATTCTCTTTCATTTACATAATTTATATTCACAGCACCCCTGTGTGAGCCAGATCATGTGGCAAGATACATGACATGTGTTTAAGCAGCTCAGCAATCAAAATACCAGGCCCTACTACCTGCCGACCTTCCGCTGTAGCTCTACAGTGCTCCTGTCCAAAGAGGAGAGGCAGTGTTGTATAGTAGTTAGACTGCAGGACTTCCTTACAGAGAACTAGTTTGCATTGGCAGCAAAGCCAAATTGCAACATACTCCCTACTAGCTGCTGAAGAAATCCCAGAATTTATTTACCATGCTGGCAAGAGTATTGTGCATGTCTGCATGAAAAGAAAACCAGAGACATCCCTGGGGTTGTCGTACTCACTGCATAAGAAGCAGGATTTGTGGAAACTGTTGCCTTCACATTGCACCTCCTCGGCAAAGTACACCGTTTTCTGGCACACGCCACACTTTTTTCCTCCACCCCAGTTCGGCATCCTGTAAAGGGAACAAAGGGGGGGGGATATAATTGACTGAAGACAGGGGAACTGGGGTAGCACAATGAACTTACCACAGGACTGGCCCACCCATGAGGCAAGGTGAGGCAACCACCTCAGGTGGCAGGATCCACAGGGGCAGCAGATCCTGATGTGGATCTTTATTATCTCTTTGTTCCTTATATAGACCTTCACTCATCCCCTATTCCATGGCAAAGAGGGTGGCATCACTTTGTCATTTGCATCAGGTGCCTAAATGTATTGGGCTGGCCCTGACTTACCAGTTGCTAAGGATGCATTCAAAGAACCCATTAAAACCCAATAATCAACCTGCATGAAGCTGTGAAGAGAATGGTTTGCAGACTTTATTGATGTGGCAGAAAGTACCTTTACTGTAGACCATAGTGCGTGGACCCAGATAAACAGCTCACATATTTCTATAACTAAGGGTGTTGCCACATCATTAGCCCCATTCCTGCCACCCTTATTTGGCTTGCTCTTTGTATTTCCTGCACACACTGGTTTTTATGCATTCACAGCACACTCGTGTTATGATAGAGGTGGGTGGGTGTTTACGTCAGGCATAGGCAAACTTGGCCCTCCAGATGTTTTGGGACTACAACTCCCATCATCCCTAGCTAACAGGACCCGTGGTCAGGAATGATGGGAGTTGTAGTTCCAAAACTCTGGAGGGCTGAGTTTGCCTATGCCTGGTTTATGTTGCTGACTTTAGTACATTGCAGACATGCACTAAAGAGATCTAGAGCTGCAGTGGCCTCTGATGTCAGTAGCTTCCTTCACATCTAGCTTCTATTCCAAGAATGTTGGGGGAGGAAATTAACAGTGGGATAATGAGAAATGCCACATGCCTGTAATACCCCTCCCTTGCCTGCAAGAGTCACTCACTGGAATTAATGGCACAGATTCAGAAGGCTTCTGTCAGTTTGTATACTGTGAACAGTCTTGCTGCATAAGTTGCAGGAATTTCCAACTATGTTTTAAATAGTAGATTTCTACAGATACCCAAGTCTCATTGCTTTCACATTTCTGAAATAAAGAATGGGGATGAGGGAAGTTCTAGTAGGATTGCCACATTACAGTTTAAGAGATTCACATTATGCCTTTAGACACCACAGCAGTGCCAGGAACAAGATACCCAATCATTCCACCCACCCACCCATCTGTCTTTTACCCTAAGGCTCTTGTGTAGGTTACAACATTAAAATGCAATATTAAAACAACTTACAATGACAGAAATAGGATGGATCCTAAAAAATATACATCTCAAGTGTCAAAAGCCAGGGTAAAGAGATATAGCTACAACATTTGCCAGAAGCTGTATAATGAAGGTGCCAGAGACACCTTGGTGGGGAGGGAGGTCCACAATTTAGGGGCTCCCACGGAAAATGCCCTCTCCTGGACCTCCACCACCCCAAGCTTATGAAGGTGGAGACCTCTGCTGATTTTAGCACCTGAGGTGAAGCAGAAGGAGAATGTACAAAAGGAATGGGGGCCCAGAATAAGTGGAAGAAACTGCCTCAATTTCATTAGGCATTTTAAGGGCAGACTGTTGCAACTCTGTTCTTGCTGCTTTGAAGATCTGGATAGCAAAACTCAAGGTAAAGCATTTCCTGTGAATTAGCTTCCTGCAGAGTAAATGGCCTTTACCTTAATTTTGTGTGACGCAAGGAGGATGCTACCTTAAGATAAAGCACCAAGTGGCTCAGAAATGATAAGCCATCCATGTGCCAAATCTGTCCAAGGTAGCTTTTAACCTAGAAGGAAAGAAGTCTTATGATCCAGGCACAAGGCCAATGATACATTCTCTTCCAGGATGTGCATAAACCCACCAACTCCTCATAAAAGGACGGAAAAAAATAAAACAGAAAGGTGTGGTTAGAAATATGGAGCCAAGGCCAAAAATAAACAGATAAGGAACACGGAATAGAGCAGTGCATGGCTGAAGAGTGCAGGAAGTCTCATTTTCTGAATTAGTGATATACAGTATCAATCTGATGTTAGCAGTATTTCTTAAGCTTCTATGGCTGAACTTAGAGAACTAAGAACTGAAGAGGAAGTCCATCTTGATCATGTCCACATGGTTCAAGAAGGGACACCCCCTCTCTTATCACAAAACTACTGTGCCATCAAGTCAGCTGTCTTAAGAACTGTGTGGCAGGAGCTGACTGGTCCTCCCAGCCTCAATCTGATCTGGGAGGAATGGCAAGACATCCAGAACTGTCACTTACATTGGTGAGGGCAGAGGGCATCTCCATCAAGCAACTCCATCAAGCCCTCTCCTACAAGGATTGTGATTACTATGAAAGCAGCTTTGCAAAGAAAAAACTGTGTGGCAGGAGCTGCCTTGTCCTACTGGCCTGGACATTGTTGCCAGCTCTGCTCCTGGATCTGGCCTGAGAAGAAGACTATTTCTGGGGATGGACAGCCAGAATTGCCACTGACATCAGCTGTAACTTTGAGAACTTGTGCTTGAACTTGCCTCTTCCTTTTCCCTCTCATTCCCTTTTCTTTGTGTGCCATGTTATTTTGGACTGAAAGCCTGTGGGCAGGGACTGTCATGGAACTGATGTTTGGAAGTCACTCTAAGAAGTTTGGAAGTCACTTTCTGACTAAAGGGTGTAGTATAAATTCTGTAAATAATTAATAAATGCCTAAAAACAAATACACGAGGTGGATTCTCCCTGCAGAGGCCCAATTGGTACAATTTGTTATTCTGAAGAAAAGAGGAAGAGGTCCTGAACTTGATATACATCTAGAGTGCCCAGATCACACTTTTAAGTGAGACAGCTTATACTAAAAATTTCGAATCTTATGTTTTTGCAAAGCAAAGCTGAATATCTCTCTCTCTCCTCCCATCCATTGGAATGAGAAAGCAGCTTGGTGTAAGCACCTTCTTTTTACTGACAATGCAAAATAACCCAATATATATTTCCAGTTCTGCCTTTTGTGAGTTGGATAACTCCTTGTTCAACAATATAACACCTCTTCCAAAACAGAAGCATAAAAAACAGCAGTGGCAGCACTAGGCACAAACAAGGCAAATCAGGTCATGTCACATGTGGAGGCCAGGTGCTCAGGAGGACAGGGAGCCTGCAGCTTGGATAGTTGCATAAACAAGAGGAGTTCAGCAGGTGTACCTGTGTAAACAAGGGGATTTCAGCTGGTGTAGCATTTTCCATCCCAGCACAAGCCACACCTGTTGAGATTTCCGCTATTGTACAACTGTTAAAAGTACAGTAGCCCTTTCTCCATTCAACTTGCCTAATTTAAAGGCTGTTTTTAGGTATCTGTATCTATCTGCCTATCTCTCCAACTGCCAATACTCATAGTCTGCCCTCTTGAGCAAAGGGCTGCAGACCCTGGCTTAAGTGCACTGGCTGATCTGCAAGTTGCTGCTGCCTGAGAAGCTCATCCAGAGTTCCTTTCTAGAAAAAAACCAACAAACACTGGACTAAGGCTGGGAGATTTTGCAGCAACTGTGGAAAAAGAAAAAAAGCAGTTTTATTATTAATGCACCTTTTAAAAATATTTCCCTCAGTTGTCTGTCTCAGCCTTCCCACCTCAATATCCTACAAACTAGCTTTTCACGTTCTGTATCCCTCCCTCTCTGCCAAGTAATTCCAGCTAGGAGCCTTGGATTGATTGCCTTAAAAGGAAATGTGGCTCAGACTCTCTCTCATTTCTTCCTGCTGGGGCATAGCCCAGCAAACTGAGCAGGAAGGAGGCCAGCTCTGGCTTTCAATAAAATAGAGTGTCCCTACAGAACAGCACCTTTCAGTGCTACACAGTGTACGACAGGAACATAATTAGATTGTCTATGCTACCTTCAGCAGCTGGGGTAAAGCCCTGATCTCTGCATGCTCCAAATGCAGGGCTGCTCCAATGGTGCAAAGGAGGGCAAGCCCTCTCATAGCTGTGTCAGAGAAGAAGCTTCTGCACGTGTGGTTTTTCTCATGACAAGTTTCACCTGCAAAACTTCCTTTTTTGGGGTTCAAGACTGGTTAGGAATACATAATGCTACTTGACTGCCAACCACTCACTCATTGCACATTATCATTGGGTGTGTTGGGTTTAGTTCAAGATGTTTGTCCAGCCACTGAATATTCTTGACCAGATACTAAATCCAGGCTATCAATAATCTGCAGACTAACAGTATCAGTGAACAAAAATGCAAAGAGAAAATATGTGGGATTGTGCCTTGCCAGTGAGAAGTCCTCAATTTGCAAGATTCTTCTGGAGTTATCTTTAACCTGGCCAGGATATCACATACAGTTTTATTTGGATCTGATCTATGCATTTCCAAATTGTCATCATTTTATTTGTAGTGATTTAATCAATAGCTAGATTACAGTAGCTAGGATTAGCACCAAATTACAGCACTAATTTACCAGGGGGAAGGGAGAGGCTATGAAGTCAAAAACAGAAGAGGCTTAAACTTGACCTGATTAACTAGATGCAGCTAGACATATCCAGAAATAAATTGAATCCAGCAGCACATTCTAGAGGTCACAATCTTATTACTGCTATTGCTATTACTACTACTACTAATACTACTCAAGTTCCAAATTATTAACTAGAATAACTCAAAAGAGATGCATTTATACCGAGTCAGATATTGGACCATGTCTCCTGACCCAAGATCCTTTAACTCAGGAATGAGCAAGTAACCTGTGGCCTTTGTTTGACTACAGCTTCCATCGTTCCTGACCATTTGCCATGCTGTCTGCAGCTTATGGGAGCTGATGTCCAGCAACATCTGAAGGCCCATAGGATGTCCTGTTCTAACTGGAATCGCCAAGTACCAAACCTGGGCCCTGCTCTATACAAAGCATGTGCTCCCCAACTCAGCTGTGACTCCCAACAGCTTCAGGTTCCAGGAAGAAATATAAGGCTGTGAACAAGGATAAAGCTTAAGTGAAATAGAAGATTAATTAGTTAGATGATTCTGCATGTGAAGCATTCTCAGCAGAGCTGCTTTTAAATAGTCAAAGCATATAATATTTCAAGAACCAAGGCTTTATTCTATGCTTCCCACAAATCTTAAGTATCTGTTCCATCCAAACAACACTGCCAATGCCAAACAAGTAAAAGATTGGAAGATGTGGGGAAAAGCAGCTCTTAAGTTAACCTATCTTAAAATGCAATGAGAAAAAGGGGTATGTATCGAGAAACTTAGGTGTTTCAAACAACTCCACTAATAAAAGAGGATTCAATAAGGTTTGCCAAGGTAAAAAAAACCCCTGCTCCAATCCAGAAATACATATATATAGAAGTACATGGCCTATGAGCAGCTGTATGAACTTAGCTGCTCAATGGTTATCAGCTTAAAATGCACCAATTTTGGGTTGAGTTATGGCCTGAGTTTGCACTATCCTCTCTCCTCAAGGGGACAGCTAAATTTGCTCCCTCTACCAGGTAGAAGATTGAGGCTGTCAGCTTTGAATGGCCCTAACATTTTTTTTGCATTCTCCACAGCATTCCTATCTACATGCACACTGCTCTCACTGGATTGGGGTTGCTTGTGTGTAAAGAGTACTGGAACTAAACACAAACTCAGATAAAGCAAAGTATTGTGACCCATCATTGTAATACTTAAAACTATTAAATAACTAACTTTAACAAATATTTCACATTGAAAACAGAATTAATATGACATATACTGGGTGTCATAAAACTGAAGAACCAGATAGGTACCGATCTGTCACTGGACTCACTGGTTAGCTTTTTAGGTCAAGTCTGATCTGGGGATTTGGAGACAGTGACTCTTATTTTAAGAACTGCATAAATGGAAGAAGATAAACCAACTTTCCATAGATGAATAGAGTTGTGGGGTATGCCTCTTTCAATTAAAACTCACAAATATGATAAGTGGTAGAAAGGGGAGGTATGACACAAGGTGACCCTACTCTATTTTGGGATGGGTCTGAGTACCACTATTCTATTAGGAAATAACTATCTTATTTGCAATAAACACCATATGGTCAGCAGTAACATACTTAATTTAAGTTAACACTGAGTAGACTATTTGTAAATTATTTATTGTCTTCTCTTACTCCACTCATTAGTTATTGCGTCTTCTAACTCTTGTTTCCCTTATATTATCTTTCAAAAGTAGATGCTATATTAGTGTGCAAACTGCTGTTGTGTATCTTTTGTTATTTCTGAAATTAAAAAAAAACTGATTAAGGATTTGTCAGGATTGCTATTGCTATAGTTTACTCACAGTGGTCTGCTTACAGTGAAAACACCACACAAGGATATATATGACACAGGATATTCCTTTAAGTAATGATTTTAAAAGTTGCTCCTTTTAAATGATAAGAAAGTTGAGATAAGAGTGATATGAAACATTTGAAAATATATTTGGCAATAATATCTGATAACCAGATTTCCTAGTTACATGGAGTGGGTTGCACCTAACTGTCAGAGCGCTAACTAGACTTCTGTTTGCACAATGGGGTTCACCACCCCATTCACCCTCTGGAATTGGCCCTATGGGGTTGGGAGAATCCCCAGAACAGTGCATAGGGGGAAGGGAATTATTCTGTCTGCCAAGCCGAAATGCTTGCAAGATGTGGCATTTCTCGTGGCATTATGTTGAATTGCACACTTTTAAAAATATGCATAGGGTGTAGATATATTGTATTTTGTAAACAATCTACACCGACATAGTTCCATATGGCATGAAGGCTTATATGTAGTCCTCAGCACTTTGCAAATAGAGATCAGCAGTTCAGGAACAGCTATCAAGACACCCAATATATGTAATCTAAACCTAAATACTTTCCCAGAAAGATGGGAAGCACCTGAATACATTTTTATGGTCCCAGTGCAATAATAAAGAAGTACAAGGGTGACAACAGCAGCAGGTCAAACGCAGTCGGAACTTTCCACTCATTACCGGTAATCAAAATGACACACTAAACGTTTTGCGCCAGGCAGAAACCAGCTATGTTTAGGCAGAAATTGTTGGTTCATTTCTAAAAATAATGTGTCAATAAGCATACAGATATGGGTGATCCAGTATACATTGCATACAGTATACACTGTATACAGTATACAGACTTTTTAAAAGTTTTTGACAAAGTTCTTACTGGAGACTTCTGAAGAAGCTTAGCAGTCATGGACTAAGAAGGCCAGTCCACTTATAGATAAGTAAAGAACAGGAAGCAGAGAGAAGGAATAAATGGACAGTTCTGACAATGGAAGAGTGTAAGAAGTGTGATTTCCTGAGGAACAGTATTGGAACATTATATATAAATATATATACACACATACACGTACATACAGTTGGGGGAAGGGGCAGCTGGTCACTGAGACAGCAGGAAGTTAAGAATCATGGTTATGCCGCAGCTGCTGCTTATCTATTTAGATCAAAATCATTGTTTACAGTTTTTAAATTAATCCTTTGTTCTATTCAAATGGTGGCCTTCCCTTCTTGCCTGTCAAATCCTATTGCACTCAACTACAGAAATTATGTGGTTCGACGCTGAACAGTTGATGAATTGAAACAGGAAATTTATCTTTCCACCCTCAGTAAGATTATGACTGTTTATAGTCTCCCACACTACATAAGGAAGTAGGCTTTATCTAAACTTTGCATTCACAAGTATCAATTGGATATCAGTATTTCTATTTCCCATGGCTGTATGTCTAATCTAAGAGACAATTGCCAGAACATATAATTTTAAAATGGATTATCCGATGCTTTCCGGATGTTTACATTATCATTTGGAAGGGATTCCTTCTGAGCTATGAGTCACCACCTGCAAAAGCACAATAGGAGTAGAACACTCGGTGGCTGAGCCCACTGGGAATATATCCAATACTAATATGGGAGAATCATCCATCTATCAAGGGACCAGAAAACATAGCTGCAGCAACTTTGGTTTAAGTTCTCCCCCCTCCCCCTGAATGCTGGGATGTCATGATACTGAAGGGGGAGGGAAAGAACTGTAGAGGGGAAATTTCACAAAACAATAATGTGATTATGAGATCAGCCCTCATCCATAATGCCCAGGAAGAAGCTGCAGGAGTTGCTTGTACCACATGCTACTTGATTATAGCAGGTAATGGATAAATAAAGTTCAAGCTGAGCAAGACACAGGGCAGACTGTGACTTCCTTTGCAGCTCAACGCTTTTTTTTAAAGTAGAAGAAAGTATTCTCAGGTGGGGGAAGTTTGCTTCTCTTCAGATCATGTATATTTTGCGTTATGACACCACTAAACCAGTTACAAGATTCTCATATGTTTGTTGTCGGATGCGCTACAGGGCATACACTGCAGGTCAGCTGCTGGTGAAATCAGTTTCAGAATAGCACTGATCTGTGTTAAACTGGCAGATTAAAAAAAGCATTGAAAGGAAACATTTAATGAAGCATGAGATCGCAACCACTAAGTTGAACAGCAGCAGAGGGTGGCCTGATAAATGGCACCTTAGAAAAACAAAGAGATTAACTGTACATCCCTATCCATAACAAAATTAAAGTAATTGGATTTAACCCACTTTAGACCCATTAACGTTATAATGGGATTCATCACAGTTTATAAGTAAGTTAAGTTAGAGCTGATAAGTGAGAACCAAATAATCTGTACAAATGTGGGGGGAAGCAGGAATGACATCCAGTACCTGGGGTCGGGAGCCTGTGGCTGTTTTGAAGACCAGAACTCTCATCATCCCTGACCATTGGCCATGCTGTCTGGGGGTGATGGTAAAAAGGTAAAGGACCCCTGACAGTTAAGTCCAGTCGCAGACGACTCTGGGGTTGCGGCGCTCATCTTGCTTTACAGGCCGAAGGAGCCAGCGTTTGTCCATAGACAGTTTTTTCGGGTCATGTGGCCAGCATGACTAAGCCGCTTCTGGCACAACGGAACACCGGAACACCAAAACCAGAGCAGCTCACAGCTCACTGCTTCCTGCTGAAGCAGTACCTATTTATCTACTTGCACTTTTTTGGCATGCTTTCAAACTGATAGGTTGGCAGGAGCAGGAACCAAGCAACGGGAGCTCACCCTGTGGTGGGGATTCAAACAGCCGACTTTCTGATTGGCAAGCCCAAGAGGCTCAGTGGTTTAGACCACTAAATGTTCCTGTTCTAGTCTGTCAACTGCAGCTTCTGAAGAAAATTCCCATGATCCTTAAATGTAAATTACAACAGCTTCGTTCTAAGCCTCATTCACATTCATGACTTGGGGGCAAAGAGAAAAAGGCAGGAGGTAGTTGCAGCGCATACTTTTCAGGGCCCAGAATTAGAAGTTCCAATGACAGGCGATATGGGGGGAATTGGGAGACTGCCGCATACCTAAGGGAGACAATCTTCATAAGTCTGCATTATGAAAGTGTGGCTGGGGTACAGGGGCATACCCATGTGTTGGCCAGGTTGGTCTCCACCTTGGGAGCAAACCCAGAGGGGAGCAAAATCATGAATCTCCACTCTGGCTCGGAGTGGCTAGGAGCCTGCCAGCCCTTCGGCACTCTCTATGGTCCGCTCCTCTGCTGATCTGGGTGGCAGGCAAGTCCACAGGCTCCTCTAGGCACCTTGGTAGAGGAATCCAGTTGTTGGTGTGGGCCATCAGAGCAGCCCTGTGCCCCCCCCTGCCCAATTGGCCAGCAGCTTTATTTCAAATGTGAGGGGAGCACCCACTGGAGCTTGGAGACAAGAAAGAGTGGGCAAGAGTTGCTGGAGGAGGAAAAATGAAGGAGAAGAGGAGCAGAGTAGACCCCACCCACATGGCCACAGAGGAAGTCACTGACGGAGCGTGAAAAGCAAACATTTTGAGTTTCTGGTCCATGGTGTCTCTCAACTTCAGAGCTGCTGATACAAGCCAAGGGAGCAAGGGAGCCTAGGTACACCACTGCTAGTGTGCCTAGCGTCCCATTTCCCTCTACAATTTCTACAAGTAATTATCATTTAAGAAGCACTTGAATTCCCTGTGTGACAATCTTATTGTGATCATGATTCTAAGGCAAATCACTAATATTATCATGTTACAGATAAGAAACTGAGGCTGGCCAAATGGCTAAAGAACTGAATCTGAACCCAGGAGGCCTGGAGTAGCCTCACCATACAATCCAGCTAATTATTTCACGAGCAAAAAAACCTGATTTACGCAAGCTCACAAAGTTTTCTGTGGCTGTTTTGCCACATTCTTGGAGCTAATAGTCACTTGTGGTCAGGAAGGTTCCAAGTCTGCTAGGGAAGGAACACAGACACTCATGCAATTATCAGATCATTGAGTAATAGCATGCTTTACCATAAATGGACATTCTTTACTACTAAGCAACAGTCAAATTCTTAAGTAAAGAGGTACTGCAACTAGACAAAGCAAGATTATAGTAATTCCATTCAGCACAACTCACTCTACTATCTGCCCAGTACCTTTCCACAACAGGCTTCAATACTGACTTTTCAATATTCAGGGTAGATAAGGATTTCCAACACAAGCTCTGGCAATCTAAAGTACTTGTTTCAATAAAAAAAAAAAGCCAAACATTCTTTTAGGTGCACAGAGCTAGGCCTAACAATCTCTTGACCTCATTTCCAGTCTTAAAATGTGAATATTTACAGGATGTATACTGAGAATCAGTAATACTAATGAAACCTAAACTGAAGTTCCATAAACCCTTACAATGTCTTCTACGTCAGCCAGGCCCAGGGTGTTTAGTTTTGTTTTTTTGCAAAGAAGTCAAGTGTTCAACAGGTACTCAGCATGCTCAATACTTTTGAAATTGTGGTACCAAATAGCTCTGAAGTTTTTAGTCAACCAAACAAATTCAGAATGCAACTGCTGTTGAAGATAATTGCCAGTGTATAATTACAACAATAGAAATAATAGCCTTGGGGTATTTATTAAGGAGTAGAACTGTTCCTTCTGTTATTCAAATTAAGAATTTACCTAATACACCACCCTAAATACTAATGCCAGCAAGATTTCAACAGACTGTATTTGTACAGCAAATGTACTGTAGCTGAAAAGCGTAATGCTGGTGGTCAACAAAAGAGGTTTAAAGACTGTCTCAAGGCAACTCTTAAAAAATGTAGTATAAACACTGACAACTAGGAAATACTGGCCTGCGAGCTCTCCAGTTGTAGAACAGCCTTTACCAAAGGTGTCATGGACTTTGTAGACACTCGAAACTCAGGACACAAGGGAGAAACTTGCTAAGAAGAAGGCATGCTTGGCAAATTCACACCGTGATCAACTCCTGCCCAGGAACCAATGTCCCCACTGTGGAAGGACATGTGGATCCAGAATTGGCCTCCACAGTCACTTACGGACTCATTGTTAAAACCGTGTTTATGGAAGACAATCTTACTCGGCTACGAGTGATCGCCAAAGAA
Organism: Podarcis filfolensis; assembly: GCF_964270895.1. NCBI lineage: Eukaryota > Metazoa > Chordata > Lepidosauria > Squamata > Lacertidae > Podarcis > Podarcis filfolensis. The sequence goes on from NC_139609.1 coordinate 66,826,610, forward strand.
GAAGAAGAAGGTGTGTCACACAGTATGTTCCATCATGCTACTCAGGGCACCACACTTTAAAGAGGAACCTGTGGGAACCTGTGGGTGGGGAACCTGTGGATCTCGAGATATTGCTGGATTTCCAAGTCCCATCCAGTTAGCATGGCCCATGATCAGGATGGCAGGAGATGCAGTTCAGCAGCATCTGGACAACCACTTGGTTCCACATCCTTTTACATTGTAGGCAATTCAGAGGAGGTCAGTGAAGATGCACAGGGATATAGAAAGTTGTTTTAGGAATGGTTGAGGAAACTGGATATGATTAAGCTGGAGACTTGAAGACTGGGAGGAAATGCAAAGACACTCTTCAAAACCTGAACAGCTGTCCCACAGGAGAGGGCAAATACTGGTACTTGTTCTTTTCTGCTGCAGAGGGCAGGACTAGGTTTAATGGGTTGAGTTCCAGGGGGTAGATATGGGTTGAACATTAGGAAGAGACTTCAAGAGGAGAGCAGTTCAACAACAGAGAAGAGCTCTTTCTCCTGGAGTTTCTCAGGCAGGGACTGGACAGCCATCTGATGGGGATGCTCAAACTCTGGATTTCTTGCACTGGTCTAGACAGTCTACAGGATGCCCACCATGTACTTTTTAGAAGAAATATATCACTCATCAGCTAAGAATGAAATGTAGTCACACGCCTTTTGGACATCATATCACAATGAAGGCTCTGGAGGGGTCAGAGCAGAATTTTCTTCAGTATGCCCCCCCCAAAACTCCAAAAAAGGAGGTCCCATTCAAACGTTTAAGATGCATTCACAAAGGCAAAACCAGGTTCTGAACTGAAAAACCAAGAATCAGGTAGTAAGGCTGTGTGTGTTGCAATGCTTTTTTAAATTGCATATTGACCCCAAATAATTACCATTTCCCTGCAGGGGGGGAAAAGATGCGAATCATGTCTCACAGTCGAGGCTGCAGAGTTTGGTTTAGGGCTCGTCAGCTCTACGGGAAGCTGAAGCGTGGCTTACTCTCGCGTAACCTCCCCCCCCCCCGCGCGTGCGTTTTCAGGGCGCAAACAGGGCTTGTGCGTCTCGAGGGATTTTATTAGTTCATTTTACGCACACTCCTGTCGCAGAGACGGCTGCTTCTGAGGGGAAACCAACGGGGCTCAGAACCCCGAAAGTTCGCTCTGTGACATAAGGGGAAAAGGCGCGGCAAGACATGGCGCCCCTGCCGCCACAAGGGAACTTTCTTCAGGCGCGCTGCAGCCGGAACAGCAGCAGCAGCAGCAGGGCGTTTGCCACCAACCCTTCCAAGGCAGAGCCGCGGCGGCCCAAGTGCCCCGCCCGCGGAACGGCGGGAAAAGGCCCGGCCTGGCGCTCGCTTACCTGGCGAATGCTGGCGCGCGTCCGGCTGCTGACTGCTGTCCCCTCTACGCTCTGGCTCTTTCTCCCTCAGGCTGGCCGGGCTCAAGCCTCCCGAGAGCGGGGCTTGTTTTGTTCTGCTGGGCGGAAGGCGTGTCCCTGAGCACCCCGCAGCCCGCGCGCCCGCCCAAAGAAAGTCGCCGGGGAAGAGCGAGCGAGGCAAGGAGGGAGGGACCGAGGGCTGGCTGGTGAGGGCGCCTTTTTCGTCTGTTTTTTGCACTCAGCACCACAAAAGGGCTGAGGTCACGTTTCCTGAAGAAACAAGCAAACAAGGCAGGCAGGCAGCGAGCGGGGCAGGGTCGCCCACCCAAGTGGATGAACGAAGCAGCTGATGCTGAGGAGAACAGGGACAGGGGAAAAAAGCATGGGGTAGCAAAATAATCATAACCATATCTCTTTTTTATAAAAAAGCACTTTCCCAAACCACTTTGAGATTTTATTAGCATCAAGCGGCATATGCATCTTGTGAAATAAAAGCAAACAATAAAACAGAAGATTTTGGCGTCACACAGGGCGCTGCTGAAATTTGGAAGTCCAAAGCGGGCCACTGCATACCATTTCGAAAATGCAAACAAGAATTCAAGTGATTAAGGAGCCCCCAATGACACAAAGCGTCAGTACCTCTGGCTGTTAACCAGAAGGTTGGTGGTTTGAGCCCACCCAGAAACAGCTTGAAGGGATGCGGGTGGTGCTGTGTGTTAAACCACAGAGCCTAGGACTGGCCGATCAGAAGGTTGGTAGTTCGAATCCCCGCGACAGGGTGAGCTCCCGTTGCTCGATCCCAGCTCCTGCCAACCTAGCAGTTCGAAAGCACGTCAAAGTGCAAGTAGATAAATAGGTACCGCTCCGGCGGGAAGGGAAACGGCATTTCCATGTGCTGCTCTGGTTCGCCAGAAGCAGCTTGGTCATGCTGGCCACATGACCCGGAAGCTGTACGCCGGCTCCCTCGGCCAATAAAGTGAGATGAGCGCCGCAACCCCAGAGTCGGTCACGACCAGACCTAATGGTCAGGGGCCATTTACCTTTACTTCACCTAGGGACAGCTTGGGGCAGGATTCCAGCAGTGCAGGGGTTTGGACTGGATGACCCTTGGGGTCCCTTCTAACTCTACAATTCTATGATTATCACGTAAGCTTAAAAAAAAGTAATTCTTGGTGTGGTGCTTTCAGTAACCATTCATTTTTGGTATTCAGTGTGGTGTAGTGGTTAAGAGTGGTAGTGTTGTAATTTGGTGAACCAGGTTCGCTTCCCCGCTCCTCCACATGCAGCTGCTGGGTGACCTTGGGCCAGTCACACTTCTTTGAAGTCTCTCAGCCTCACTCACCTCACAGAGTGTTTGTTGTGGGCGAGGAAGGGAAAGGAGATTGTTAGCCACTTTGAGACTCCTTCGGGTAGTGATAAAGTGGGATATCAAATCCAAACTCCTCCTCCTCCTCCTCCTCCTCCTCCTCCTCTTCTTCTTCTGTATTTGGAATGAATGTCCCACAACTAAGTCTGAAAAGGAGGACCTCTCTTGGCAAAGGGGATGCTACCTCTCCCAGAGCTTGTGGTAATGTTCAAGTCATAACAGGCCTCTGCACCCCCAGCAAAGCTCCCATGCCTTTAGCAGCTGCATGACAACCAGAAATGCAACAGGTACATAATATGTATTGTGGCTGCTTGAATGCCATGCAACTGACAAAAGGCACAGATAATTGTGCCAGATCTGTTGTCTTTCTTCTTATCCCCCAGCCGGCTAGCCCACCTTTGGAGCTCTCCTGATAAATGTGAAAGATATGAAGGATTGTCTTACAGTGCAATCCTATGCGTATTTCCTCCAGAGTAAGACCCGTTGTGTTCAATGGAATCAGCATAGGCTTGTAGTCTTAGTGCTTTCCTTTCTGATAACACATGAGAGAGAGAGAAATACTTCAAACAAAATGTGGAAGCTTCAAAGGGAATATTCGGAAATACTTCCTGGTTCGGTGTTGTTACTGATGGGCGACTATTTTTATTGATTAGTGAACATATCATAGCATACCAGAAAGAAAGAAGAGGTAAGTAGGGATGTATATATATTTAAAGTATTTAAGGTTGCAATACTACAACCAGCCACTTAGATGTGCTCACAAGTGCAGCATGTCAGTGATCCTCAGTAGCTTATTCCTAGCCATCTATAACCCTGGGTGAAAACTGCTTCTGAACATGGTGGTTCTATTTGTCATTAATTTGCTGGACCTTTTTAGAAAGCTACCAATCATCAGCACATCTTGCACTAGTTAAATTTGTGTGTTAATTAAACATTGTGTTGACAATGTTCTCTATCCACATCTCTTTCCCATGCTGTTCTTATTTTATTTTATTTTATTGCCTTTGTCTTGTGTTTTGAAAAATATTGAGCCCTAACCTCTTTGACTTTTCTTCATGGGAAAGATCCTCCAACACTTTGAGCATTGGCTTGCTTTCTTCTGAACCCCTTCCACTTCTATGATCATTCCATTGAAATGAGGTTTTCTTGAGAAATGCCAGCAGGGCTAATTGGAAAAAAAAGTGCCAATGGTTTGCCGAAGCCCTTTATGCATCTTTTATTTGAGTTTTCTTTGAAACATCCATCAAGGAACCTTGTGTACTTCTACCACAGCGAGATGCATGAGTTACGCAATGTATCACCATGAACAGTGAACATTGCCTAAGAAGTGCCAACAGAGAATCTGTGAGTCATTCACACATTTGCTTCTGTGGCTTATTTGCTCACTCAATTCATTGATTATAGATATTAATATGAGTGAGGCTACTTAATGGTAATTTGTAATGCAAGATGGTAAATGTAATAAGTGAAAAATATTGCAGTTTTTAAAGAAACAGCAGCAACTTTCATATGACTAAATGCCACCAGTTTCTTGCCACCTCTGACAAAGGCTTCCATTGAATGCTAGTCTCAGAGGTTCTATAAGGCTGTGGAATGCTCAGAGCGTCTTTGTGTAACCATAAATAGAACAGGAAATATATACAATAGTGGCAAAGAAAGGAAGACTAATTTCCACACTGCATTTCTGTATATATCAGCAGCCTAAGGCAAAAACATGGGATGGAACACTGATTGCGTTCCTTCTTTTTATGCAAGTTCATTATATTAACTACAGCAGCATATCCAGTAGTAATGAAATATGAGATGATTATTCATTGAACCCCCCCCAAAAAAAAACTAGCACTGGAAAAATCTAGATCTGATTTAGTGTGTGTGTGGTACACGGGCTAAATGTTTTATCAAAATGTTGACTTCTGATGTGTATACATTTATTTGGAAATAAACCCCATTGAATGCAATGTGGGACTTACTTCTGAGTAAATATGCTGGTAGGTATCAAACTAAATAACTGTGCAAGTGAAACAACTTCCACTTGCACAGTGGGAGGTGTATGATATGATATTATTGTTATATAATTTATGTTATATTGACTGTTTCTCTTTGTACTTTGTTGGAGAGAAGAAAAAGAAAGGAGGGATACAAAATAAATATATTCAACAAAGAAACAATGTGTTTCAAATCTCAAGTGTTGGAGAAGGTAACATTTAACATTTTCCTCCTAAAGAGTCCTTGAAGAAGAATGTTGCATTGTAATATAGCTGTGGGATTTCTTCTTCTCATATTGATGAAGTCTCAAGGGTGCAGCTGCCCCCTGGTGTTTAAGTGGTACTGTTACACACAGTACTTAAATGCTAATTGAGTGCCAGCAAGGTATTTTTTAATTCTATCTGATAATTACAAATAACACATCACGAAAAGAAGTTTAGAGGAGAATAGTTCATTTATTTTTCCAGCTGGATAAGGTGTATGTTTTCATTATGTTTTCATTATGTTCTTTATGTTTCAATGTTTTATTGTTTTTAATCAATTACACTTCTTTGTGTAATCATGGACAGAAATGAAAGGTAAAGATAATAAATCCAATCGTTCCAAAAATCAAATCAGCCAAGACTCAGACAAAGGTCATGAAACTATTTACATGCAGTGTCTGCAGTTAGCTATATGGAACAATATTGGAAAAGAGACAAAGATGAAGCTGGTTGATCAAAGATTGAAATAACAAAATATATTTGGAGCTGTTCTGAAATAAACTCAGCTCCTTTAAAACCAGGGACAGATGTATAGTTGTGGAGCATATTTCTATACTAAATTGTGACAAAGAGAGCCAGTTCAGTTGCTGATATGGTATTCATCTTTCACTATATAACTTATAAAGTCGCTAGTTTGAAAGTAATCCTGTTTCTTGTGTTGTGTTATGGGGTTGACCAATATAGTGTCAGAAAAAGATCCTCAAGGACCCACTTTGAACAATGTGCAGTTGGGTGCATGTACCAAGTAGCAGGCAACAAAGAGCTGGAGTCAGGTAGCTTGACGGGAGGCTATAGCAGATGGGAAAACGGGAGGTGGGATCAGCAGCACCAGGGACAGCACCAAAGTTTGCTCCAGCAATGGACAACAGGGAAGTGAGTCCTCTTATCCTGCCAGGGGCCTGATAAGTGCTTGAATTTTTACGCTTTAGCTAAGGAGTTTGCAGCCTTTCCCCATAGCAGAATTGTGTGGCCTCTAGCTATCCTTTCTGTGATCTCAGTTGGGAGCTTGCAGGTGGCTCATTGCAGTTGGGGCTTGGAATATCACACTCCAATGCTATTTTGTTCCTCTTCCATTAGAATATCACTTTCTTCCTTTAGAATATCACCTTCACAGTCTTCAGCTCAGACCTATAGTTCCTTCTGTCCTCAGGACCTGTGGGAATTCTTAATCCCAGACTGGCTACCTTCCCTTCATTCACAGAACATGTGTGTAAAAACTCCATGATATCATACTGTGATTAGTAGACAGAGCAATTGTCCTGCCCCATGCCCAACACAAACAAATGGGGGCTCTTATGTATAACTAAGAAAATGATCTTTATGAAGGCAAGAAATGGTGCAGGTTAGACAGCAGACCAAGGCATGACATCATCAGTTACAAGACTTCCTTGCTTTATGGGAAAGTCGAGAGTGCATGTGCATATTCCTCCATAGGGAGTGGGGTCTGCTCCCATCTGCAGACGTGGAATCTCATTCTAGGTGATAATACAACACCCTCCTATTCAAGCCCCCAGTTCCACTCTGTCAGCTCCTGGCTGGTGTAGCTGAGGGCTTCAAAGACTGGGCCCCTTGGGAATATGCAGGACTTTGGATCCCTGTTCCACCCCCAAATGCCCCATTAGAGGGCTTTATGCTTGCTATCCCAGGTGATAGGGCACAGCTGGAACTTCCACCATAGTGGATCCCCCCCCCATCCATTTGAAATGTCCCTCCTTCCTGTCATCAAAATTAGGATGTGAGTGTGTGTTGGGATCACATTCCTTGTACAGTTAGTATCAGAGGCTGCTCTGCTATAAGCACATATTATCCGCCTTTTAAAATGGCTGCCATGTTGTGAATGGGCTATTTATAGTGATTCTAGGGCTCCCCCACCAAACGAATGGTGACAGGTAATTAAAATAATGCCCAATGATAGCTATAATGTGTGATACTCATTTGGCCAATTATTAAATTCTCAAACAAATGCCAGGAATGCTAAGAGCTAAACCACCCACAAGATGGAGCTAATGAGGCAAAATAAGTATCAAAGCAACACCTTAAGCCGCTTTACAAATCCCAATACCCTCCAAGACCATGTTGCAGAAACATGCATTATCTCATGGGCTTAGCCAAGGGGGGGCGGACGGGGGGCAGTTTCCCCCTCTAGAGCAAGTAAAGCAATATAAACACTTAACTAACTGACCAATTACGTCGGTTCTCCCCCCCCCAAAAAAGTCCTGGCCGCCCTAACAAAAATCCTGGCTACGCCCATGCATTATCCTACACTTAACCCCACAGAAGAAAGATCTCTTTACTCCACTGAATCATTTCTATTATTCCTGTTTATGATTTATACAAGATAATCAGTTTTATCTGCTTTACATTCTGTGTTTACAAAAGCAATTTACTCTTTCTTCGTTTTGCTGAAGCTAAGAAAAAGTGACATACTCAGCGCTATGCCAGGGAAGAAGCGAGCTTTTAACGCAAATCTTCCCGACCCCAGTCTAATTCCATTCCTCACCTCCTTAGGTAGCCATTCCTTATCCTGGTGTATAAATGCAACGAGCAGAGGAAAGTGCTGCCTAAATATGCTCATGTGGCAGCACTATTGCTGCTACAGGTAGTAAGAATAATAACAATTCAGCATTTCCCCTTTGTTTCAAGGCACTCAATATCTCGGGGATAATGCCACAATAACCACCCACCCACCTTTCATTCCTTCTCTCACTTTCTATCTCCCTCTTTTCCTACTCTCCCGGACAAAAGAAAAAAGTAAGCTGGCAGACCTGGCGGCGCAGAGGATCCTGGGAGGTGTAGTCCCCCCAAGGATCCCCACCGGGGCAGCCCCCTCTCAGAACTACCTTTCCCATGATGCTCGGAGGCTCCGTCTGCGCCCGCGCCGCACTCAACTCCGGCGCTGCGGGCGAGGGGGGAGGGACGGGCAGGGGGAAGTTGTAAAGATGGCGGCAGAGCCCGTTCGCTCTTCCCCGGGCTGAGGCGTTCGGCGAGGGTCCCTGGTGCAGCGAGAGCGGCGAGGCGGTGTCGGCGGCCCAGCAGCAAGCGGCGCTTCCGCCATGTCTGAGCCGGGGCACTTGGGGGTGAAGCGGGCCGAGTCGGCGCGTCTGCGGCGGGCGGAGCAGCTGAAGCGCTGGAAGGGCTCCTTGACCGAGCTGGAGCCGGCGGCTCCCGTCCGGAGCCGGCGCCGCGGCGGGCCCCGCGTCCGCTTCGAGGACGGCGCCGTCTTCCTGGCTGCCTGCTCCAGCGGCGACACCGAGGAGGTGAAGCGCTTGCTGGCCCGCGGCGCCCGCCTCAACACGGCCAACGTGGACGGGCTGACGGCGCTGCACCAGGTATCCCGGGGAGGCGAACCTCCCTCCCTCCCTCGACCTGTCAGCCCCTCGGCAGGGATTGGGGGGTGGGGGGGGCGAGAGGGAGGGGAAGGCCGACCCTTCCACCCACCTCCTGTCCCCCCGCACCTTACGCATGATAGCATTGCCTCATTTCCCATTGCTTTTAGGGTAATGACCTATGGATAGGATGAATGGGGGAGAGAAGAAGGCTTGAAGGGCAGGTCAACAGAGCCTGCCCGCTGCCTTCTAGAGAACTGGGATCAAAGTTTTCTCCCTCATTCTTTCACCTTTTTTCTCTTCCACCACCACTCCAGTTTTTATTTTCCTGCCTCTTCACCTAGGATTGACTCTTTCGCAGGTGGAGTAACGCTATTATTCCTTGTGGGAATAGTCAGTGGTGCACACAGGGTTGTGCCAAGGATCCATGGCATGACTCATACCCTGCAGGATCTGCCTCTCTCCCTTTCCCCCCTCCAATTTTCTGGAAGGGCTGCACTTTCTTTACTGGAAGTAGTCTTAGGTGAGAGCTGGCTTCACTTTACAGACACATCCCCGGCCCTCACTGGGCACTGTAGGATGGAGAGCAAGTAGTGCCTTGTTTTGCTTGTGGATGGCAAGGCGCATGGTGATGGCATTGCAGCAGATGCTGGGCATCAGTGGAACTTGAAATCAGCTAGTTTCTCCTCTGTTCTCCTTGAGTGCAGCCTTTAAAGTCCTTGTGCCAGTGAACATAGCTAACCTTTCTGTGGCTGTGCCAGTTGAATCACACTTCTCTCAGCCGTATCTCTTGTAACTTACTGCTTTCTGTCAGCACCATGCTCTTCTCATTTATTCGTTCTGGCAGGGGTTTTCTATCTGGATAGCAATATCCACCCAAATTGTGTTTTCTTTCTCCAGTTGCAGCACAAATGCAATGTTCTGCCATTTACTGTGAACACACTTACATTCTCTTACCAGAAATCCTCTGGGGGAAGATAAGACCATACAAATAAATTCAGTTAGTCTTAACCTACATTGTCTCCTCTTTCCTCCAAAAAGAGAGAGGATTGAATATATGGGCAAACCAGACTTGGCTGGAAGTCCCCCCCCCAAAAAAAAGAAAAGATCAGGGCAAGGTCAAACTAGTTTGGTAAGTGTGGACTAAAGTTTCATGTTTACAGTTTAAATTGTGAATTGCCTGAGGAATTTGTTCAATACTAAGCTACCTTTTTCGGTCTTGACCTACAGGAGAGTTCATAACTTGATAGAATATGCTTCAGTAAAAACATTATCTGTCACGGCTATTTATAAGAGGGACTTCCCTTCCTTACATTCTGCCCTTTCACTTACACGACTCTCCAGAGTTCTAAACCAGGACACTACATTGGAAGATACCATTACAAACTAAGAAGCTCCTAGAAAAGTTATATTTGGCCTGGCCATGGTTTCAGCTTAATGTGCTTCTAAAGCATTGAAAGCTACTGAAATTATTATTGTTCTTTGTTAATTTATGAAGCATTGTCAGTAACCTCAAGATTATGATTTGGCTACTGCTTTCCATATAAGAGTTGCTGTGATACTTTTGAGTTTCAAAACCTTTTCTCTTGGCAACCTTTACAGAGACCACAAGGTGCCAGGGTCTGAGATAAGCAACACAGAATTCTATTAATAGAATCCCTAATGTACTGCAAGTACCAAAAGTATCCTGGGAGGATACTCTTAAAATGACAAAAGCATCTTCATAGTGCAGTAGATAAAACATTTAAGACATTTAGAAATATCAAAATAACACATGCATGATTCACTTGTCATGCAAACTGAATTTATATGTAATCATATTTAAGTGTTTGATACTGTGAGTGACTAGAACATGTTGCCTTGATATTCTTCTGCTATTTACCCTGAAATGATAGGTAAAAGTTTCATTCAGTGCCCAAAGAAGACTGGTGTGATCTTTTTAATCCATCCTGATAAGTACAGAAGAGCATAAACAAAGTTTCAGTAATGTGAAAAAGCATAAATTATGCATAATAAGCACATTTGTACTTATTTTGGCATAATTTTGGGCACGGGAATGGTCAAGGAATCATGCAGGGAATGCATCCCTGATTCTTTTTCTTCTTCTTTGGCGATCACTCGTAGCTGAGTAAGATTGTCTTCCATAAACACGATTTTAACAATGAGTCCATAAGTGACTATGGAGGCCAATTCTGGATCCACACGTCCTTCCACAGTGGGGACATTGGTTTCCGGACAGGAGTTGATCACGGTGTGGATTTGCCAAGCATGCCTTCCTCTTAGCACGTTTCTCCCTTGTGTTCTGAGTTCGAGTGCCTTCAAAGTCCATGTCACCTTTGGTAAAGGATGTTCTCCAACTGGAGCGCTCACAGGCTAGTGTTTCCCAGTTGTCAGGGTTTCCCTGATTGGTGGAAATATGACTACTTATTCACCTTTGAGTTTCATTGCCCAAGAAGCATATATTTACATACTTACATAAAAGTTTTAAAAATGAAGAGCTGCTGATTTCTAGTGTGGCACTAAATGTTCTGTTTGCCAGTAACTGCAGAATTCAATGAATCCTTAATATAGGTAAGAAATCTTAATCTGAAGAGTAGTACAGCTTGCCAAATAGTCAAATCCTTTTAAGGCCTTACATGTGATGTTCTCTTGGTACACCAAATTTGGTAGCACCTTGATAATTCTTAGACTAAAAGTATTGTGATCTCCAAATGTATTTAAAACATAATTGAGAAAAATGGAGCTATGCCTGCTCTTGGGGAAAATTGTCTGATTTTGCTGCTGGTTGCATTAGGTTTGAAAGGATATGACATGTGAACAAGATCTGTGTTTTGTTGCACCTAGCCAACTGTTATGTTTTGCCAAGCAAACACTTCCTTAATATTAGAAAGCTCTCGAAATGACTTTCAGCCTTACATGTGGGCTGAAAATAAAGTGTTGTACCCAGTTGGGGGAAGTGACTGATATAATGGTGTCATCCCTCTTCTTGGCTTGGATTTTTGTGTGATCCCACAGAGGTAGGCGTAAATCTCGTGCAATCTTGAGTAAACTGGAAATCATTCCATTCTATTTCAGGGAAGCGATCCCTGGGCTATGTATTGCCTTCTGCTCAGCTATTGGCGTGGAACATACTCTGTTCTGTGGACTTAGCAGTTGTGCTGAATTGCTTTATGGTTGAGATCCCTCAGAAGGTCAGAATCATATGGGAACATCATCTGGAAAATATTCCCACCCCCAAATATTGTGCTGATCATTGTTCTCCTCACTGTGACTCTGCTAGGCTCAGCAACAGGCTGAGCACAAGGACTTCATGCCATGGACTCTGCTGCTAGCTGCTCTCCATTACTGGCTTTAATACTTGGCAAGCCCACACCTCACATTCTGTGACATTGAAGCTGGGATTAGAGCTCACCATGTCCTCTTCTGTTTGGTGTGAATTCTTTGCTGCCATACCTAGTGTATTTTCTTCTGCCCGCCCCCCCCTCCTTCCTGCCTCTGTCAGAAATGGTGTGTGATGAGCGGTCCAAGTGTTTTCTGTAGTCACATGGAAGCACTTTATAAAAACAAGCAGAGAATATCTTTCTTAAAAAGCTATCAGAATCTAATAGATTCTAGTTATTTTACAGGTGGTTTTGACCACTAAAGCCCTTTAGGGCTTTGTGGCTGGGATACTTGAAGGACTTATTGTCTCCACGTTTTCTTGCCCATATACTAACATTCTCAGCAGAGTCTATTTTTTTTTGGATGTCCCCTCCATTTTATGTGTGGTAGATGGCCTCATGGAGGTTGACCTACTCAGTGGTGGTAACCTGAGTTTGGAAAGCTCTTTTCATGGAGGCTTGCTTGGAATCTGCCTTGATGTCATTTCAGTACCAGACGAGACCCTTGCCCAGGGGTAGGCAACCTAAGGCCCGTGGGCCGGATGCGGCCCAATCACCTTCTCAATCCGGTCCACGGACGGTCCAGGAATCAGCGTGTTTTTACATGAGTAGAATGTTTGCGTTTATTTAAAATGCATCTCTGGGTTATTTGTGGGGGATAGGAATTCATTCATCCCCCCCCACAAAAAAAATAGTCCGGCCCACCACATCGTCTGAGGGATGGTGGACTGGTCCATAGCTGAAAAAGGTTGCTGACCTTCCCTTGCCCCTCTCCAGCTTTTAAATCCTGTGTACATTAGTTTTATGGTGTGGATTTAAATAGATCATTATTTTGTACTCTGTGGAATACTAGATAGGGGGTGCCCTTTTTAATTTAGCAAGAAATTCTCAGTTTTTCTTGCAACTTCATTTTCTGTTATATAACTGGAATCAGCTGCTGTTGAAGACAAGCTTGTGTCTATTTCTGAATCTCAGTTATTAGATTTATCAATCTTCCATTATTATCTCCTGGTTGCTTTATGTTTACTAGTTGAGTTAGAAATTTTTAAACGTTTTGTAGTTTGCCTGCATTGGATTGGATCTTGGTGTTTTAGAGGTCATTCCTTGATCTCAAATTGAGGTGTACTGCCCAGTTGTAATATTTAATTTCAAACATTCACTTTGGCTGCAATACTAGACCCAATTACTGGATAATAAATCCCATTATGACCTTAATGGGATTAACTTCTGAATCAACATGCCTAGGATTGTGCTGTTAATAGCTGTAGGGCAACAACTTCTAGATTTGTAAGATTGAAATTGGGCTCTTTTGCACCACAGTTTGCCCTATATTTTCTGCTCTTGTGAATTCTTTTACTGGCACTTAGGCCACCCTGCCTTGCCCCTATAACTTATTTGTAAGTGGCAGCTATACCAGGGTTGGGACACTGGCTTTGTGGCACTGCCTCAATGTACTAGCCTCCCCTTCATGTTCCTGACACAAGGAAGTAGATAGGAGCTGTATTTTTGGAATTCTGAAGAAAGGAGGGTGTTCCTTTCTGTCAGTAAACATACCAGAAAGCAGGCTTCATTGACTGGCATGCAGTGTCTTTCCACCACTTTTGAAGGGAGAAAAGAACAGGAGACAGTACCATGGCTGCCTCATATCAACCAATAGCAGCTATCTTTTTACAGCAGTAGTTCCTCAGCAGTAGTTCCTCAATTGCTCTGGTACCCACTATCAAAAGAAATGGGAAACTGTGGCTAGTGATTGGTGCCACACCAACTGCTGATGGAAACAATCCCCTTTTCTTCCTTAGTATTCTAAAGATATTTTGTAGATATTTTTTAGAAGGTTGATATGGACTCAGCTATTGTTTAAATGAAAATGTTTGTTACTTACATGGATGTCATAGTTCTGTTTAGTGGTACAATGTGACATCTGGGGCATAGTAACTTGTAAAGGATTTAAGATTCAGAAAACTTAAATTGAAAAACAACCAACATTTACAAATTTGCTTCCTAAGGACAGTAAATAAAAATATGCAGTGGTCCAATTACAGTTAACCTCCATGTTTTACCAGGATTTGTCATCAAAATTAGTGAAATCTTTGACTGAAGAATGATCACCTGCTGTTAATCTTCTGTGTGTCAGTGGCCTTTCAGGTCCTCACTGAACTTGGCTCTTGGATATTCTGAAGTACTGAATTGATCTGACACAGCAACTGCTCACCATCCATTTCCGGACTATATGAAAAACAGGCTTCTATTTTTAACTTGTTCACTTTAGGCTTCTAAGCTACTGTTGTTTCTTTGCAGTGTCTTGACTTTAATTTGATCTACAAAGGTCTCACGAGTATCTTACCAGCCCTGTTTGCATGCAACAGTGAGCCATGTTTAGAAACAAACCATGTCTTACCACAAACAAGTAGCATGATTAAGCACCCTGTGTTTCTACACTCACCTCACTCTTCCTTTTGCCTAGTCAAGAAACAAAACCCTGAAGCAGCTGGCTTAGCATTGTGTTACTTTATGTGTTTTGTTTGGAGAGAAACCATGAGCACTGATTTGCACAAAAAGCCAAGCCAGCCACTCCAGTGTTTGTATTACTAGCTAAGCAAAAGGAGCAGTGAAGCTGTGCAATTGAGTAGCATGTGCTGCCATATTGAATCTTCAACCTGAATGTGTTTAGGATTGGAGTACAAGCTCTTTGAAGCAGCAGATGCACTCGTTTCTTAGAAGAAAGAGTCTGCTCAGAATCTTTCTTGTGCCACCGTATGCCAGGGATAGGGCATCTGTAACCCCCCAGATGTTTGGCTCCCAATTCCCATTCATTGTAGCCAGCATGGCCAGTTGGCTGGGATGATGGGAGTGGCAGTACAACAACACTTGAAGGGCACCAGATTGGAGAAGGTTACTGTAATGTCAGCATAACACTTTATTTCTTTTTGTGTGATGTGGCATTGATGTGTGTCTTGGGGTTTTCCCTCAAAACCTTTTGTGCTGGGAGGGGGAAAAAATCAATCTGAATGGCTGCTGTCTGCTCTTAATTGTGTTATTGAGCAGAAGACAGAAATGTGAAAGCCCTGGGGATGAGGTTTGCTCCCTTTCCCTTTTGAGGTCTGCAAAAGAAAAAAATGGAAATTAGGTGTGTGAGAGAAAAATAACTGCTCTCATGAAGTATTTTCTATTTCAGAATATGAAACACTTCTCAATGTTTCACACTCCTGCAAATATTTGACACAATTTAATAACTTAACGAATGACTTCATTACTATGACATTTTACTGAATTACTAAAAAGAAAAAGAAAAAGCACACTTAGGATTGTGTGTTGGCTCTGTACTTTCCAATGCTGCAGAATACAGAACATCTTCAGGTATTTGGTTCAGGAGTGCAGTCTGGGTGTCTGCCAAAAATGTTGCTGATGCTGGCAAAGCCATTATACAGCATAGTCTTTGCTTTCTACTCACTTTGGATTCCTGTTCTACATTAAGGAAAAATGCTAAGGACACTTGTGTGAGGTCAAAATGCCCTCTTGATCCCTGCCCATCATGGTCAGTGAAATCTAGTAAGAGGGGATTGATTGAATGAGTGCAGGGGGTGGTTAACTACATGAGGAAGTTATGCCAACCACCTTGAAAGTAGTGGTAGTGTCACCTTCCTGGACCAAGAAAAATACCACCTAGTCTTTTAATATTCCCTTTCTGGGTAATGTGATTGAGAGGGTGGTGGACAGTCTTTTTGCAGGTATGCCTGGAGGAAGCAGATTGTCTAGACACATTTCAACACTTCATTCTGGCTTCAGGCCTAGAAACAGCCTTGGTCATCCTGATTAATTAATTGGATGAGAGGGTGAATGTAGCCATGTTTGTTCTCCTTGGATCACCTAGCAGATTTCAACACCATTGACCACAGTGTCCTTGTGGAAGAACTTTGAGGACTGGAAACACTGTACTACAGCAGTTTCTCTGCTGCCTCTAAGCACAGAAAGTAGCATCAGTGACTGTTGCTGAGTTGTTCAGCGGCTATTTACTGTGCTATTTAGCATCTATATGAAACATTGTGAGCCATCATCCTGGAATTTGGAGCATGGTACCATCGTTAGGTACCTGTCCATAGCTTACCCAGTTAGGCTGTCTTGTCAATCTCGTTACGTAAATAGGGAGAGCAGGAGGGATTATACATAATGAGCTTCCTGTCATTCCTTATTTATTACATTGATTCAATTCAGATGTCATGTTCTTAGTCATATGAGCCAGGGTGGGGGACCTTCGTGGCCTGGTAGGCTGGAACTTTTTCTCCCATGCCTACGGGCCAACATTGACAGGTGGGTGGAATCGCCCACCTGCCAATTATCTGCTATCATAATGATGTCAGATGATGGACAGGTGGGTGGTCCCCTCCCATTTGTCAAAGTGGGAGTTTTACTGCCCATCCAGGATTGAACTTGACACACGTCAGCTTGAGTGAAACTTTGGGCTCACATGCTTTACCATTCTCTCTCCTGCAAGTTTGGAACAGTACTTTTGCAACATTTACTTCTGCTTTCTGTATGAACCAGAGGTTGTGATTTAAAACACTGATCAGTTTCAAAACAAGCCGCGTTTAAGTTATGTGTGACAGAGCTGGCTTGTTTAGTTAGAGTTTATTTTAAACCACAATGACTGGGTTGTAATAACAAGTCAAGATTGTCTGAAAGCAAAGCTAAACACTGCACAGATCCTTCTCCCAGGTGCATGGGAGAGGGGAGAGGTCAAGGCTACATCAAGTCTTGCTTGGGCTCCTACCAGTTTGTGAACATAGTATGAATCATGGTTTTGTGTGAATATGAAAACCAGTTCACTGCCTTTGTGCTAACTTATATTTCTTTTGGCATTGTGCATAATTTGATTCTTGTTAAAATATAAGCATTAGCCTATTGTTGGTTGCGAAGGGTAGCTTCCACACATGAGAGGTGATAGGTGCAGTGAGTGGGAGTGAGTCAGCAGAGAGTGACAAAATAACCTATCTGGACTGCACTGTCACTCTTATTGAATGTCAGTTCTAAAGTTCACTAATGACACAGCTTTAAAATTGTTTCATTGCTCTTTTAAGGAGTTAGACAATAGTAGAAATTCAGTTTAAGAATGTTCAGGATCAAGCAGCACTTAATGTAATATGTATTTCTTTATGCTAATTCTAGAATACATTAAGTAGCCCATTAGAAATTGCCCAGTGGCCCACTACTGGCCCACTGTCTACCTGCTCCTTCAAATAGAAGAAAAATAACTGCATATATTTGCTTATAGGGTTGACAGTTCAGTTTCTGCAGGAGAAAAAATGTCTAGCTCTTAGCTGCTATCTCTGGACTTCATTACATATATTTTTATTTTGTATGCTGTCCTGATATATGAATACTCTCAGGGCACCTTATACAATAAAGCCAATAAAAACATTAAGGCAACAATAAAAAGCTTAACCGGCAAACAGAACAATGGTATATGCTGGTATATGCTTCTGGAGTGGGTTAGGCTGTTGGAAGACTACTGGTAGGGGTGTTTCCTCTGGCAGTATTCTTATTCTTATTACTGTTAGCTATTATTATTATTATTATTATTATTATTATTATTGCCATAGGCAACTCAAAATGACTTTTAAAAAGCACCGCTGAAATGAAATGGATGAGTGAAAGTTGGGGTGGCCAAAGATCCACTGGATCCTAAGTGACATTCTAGAAACTGGAGAGAAGTCAAATACAGGCCTTTCTTCTTCCCCCACTTTCTCCCTGAGCTGCAGGGTTGCAGAGGTGTTGGTGGCTCTGCGCCCTAGTCAGAAGTTAGGATTGTTTCCTAACATAGTAAATAAAGCTAGTGGCAGTAAAAATCAGTACAACTTAAACATATTTATTCATGGGCTATTCCCTCACTTTCTGTTAGCTTTACAGCTTTGCTTCCCAGCCACACGTGATCACCATGCACATGTACTCTATTCCCCAAGTTTCCCTTGCAGCTTGTTTTTGCTGCCGCCGCCACCACCAAATCTTCAACTGAACACCTGTTGTATGAGCCTAGAAATAAAATGTTTCGGGTTCTGCAGTGTTCTTCTCATTCTGTTGCAACTATCGCAGCATGCTGCTAATAACTGTAAGGCTCACTGTCAGTTGGGAAGAATGTTATGTTGTGGCATTGGCATGGCTCAGCGGCAGAGCTAGAAGATTAAAGGATACAGAAGTGGCAAATAGAAATGATTTCACAGTACACGTTTGGGAAAATATTTAATGAGGAGCTCACTGCAGAAATAAAGCAGTCATTTAAGCTGCTTATAAGATATTAGATGGTCAAGATTATATTTTTCCATCCTTGCAATCAATATAAAATGTTCCTTGAGGGCCTTATCAAACACTGTAGCTCCACTGGTGCAAGAGACTTATTTAGAGCATGTGTACCCTGCTCTTCTGCCAAAAGCCTTCCCAGAGTGGCTTATATATAGTCAGTTAAAACAAGACTTCCATGCACGCAACATAACTTCCTCTTCCTTTCTCCTTCAGCCTTCTGTGTGCCTGTAAAATTAGCTTTGGAGAGTTAGTGGACCCTGTAGACCACATTTTGGGGGCACGTGGTGGAAAGGTTTGGATACAACCCTTTGTGTTGGCATGTGGAAGTGCTGTTAAATTGGCACCTGCTAAATGGACTCTCCAAAATATTTCTGCCGTCTCTAAGACTAATAACAGCTTTGCCTCATTTATCTTGTCAGGTACTTTGTGTTTGAAAACGATACCATTTTTTTTTACTTAGGGAACTGTGCACCCTCATGGGCTTCTAGCAATATTCTGAATATGTTTGTTTGCTTTCGGTTATACATGAAGTTCATAGACATTTCTGTCATAGGATTTTTGAGTAAGTTACAGGAAAATGCCATTCAGTTTTACATGCATCAATATATACCAGGAGCATCAAACCCATGAATGGACTGAAAATACATAGTCACTGAGATTAGGTGGCCTGGCTTCCAATGATAGGGAACTCTCTAGAGCACATGGACTGCTCAGAGTGCAACAGAAATGTGTTACATCACCTAAGGGCTAATGAGCACACGGTTCATCACTTGGCAAAAAAAAGTTACTTTTTTTAAAATGAGGGTGGGCGTCTGGGAAAAAAGATGATGGCAAACCTGCCCGCCATTGCACGCAATGTCTTTTGACTATACAGGATTTTGTTTTCAGGTGCAATCTCTGAAACATAACCCCTGTGTAAGTTGAGGGCTTATTGTATTGCAGTCTGGGACCCAGTTTGGAGGAGGCAACAAGCTGACCACCCCCACATCTCAGGTGCTGAGCTCATTGAGGCATGCTACACCCTACTGGTGTCTCCATTGCTTTTGCTCATAAGTTTAATGAAACAAGCTCCAAAGTAGCTGGCATTAAAATAGCTATATTTCAGAAAACAAAATTGTACCACATATTTTTATCTTACTAAAGTAAGTTTGGAGAGGGTCCAAGCCTTGGACCAGATTTCAAGTTTCTGAGAAAATCCTAGGTTTCATTTTATATGTGCTGTATGATTTGGGTGAAGTTTGAACATGCAAATGCAAACATATAGAAAGAATTTCCCACAATAGTCCTCCCTGTGCTCATACAGCTGAAAATAATTGTAAGCGCAAGGTAAATGTTTTGTTGGGCACAGTGCCATTAAATTCTTGACTGATTTTATTTTAACAATAGCATTTTAATCCAGTGTTACAAGGTTTGCGATATATCCATAAGCCATCTGTATGTCAATGAGGTATGTGATTACCATTTTAAGGGGAGACTGAACTTCAATTTGAGTGGTGTAATAAATGACCTGTCATTGGCAGAGGGAGGTAATATGAAGGATGACTAGTAGGAAGCATTTTGAAAGAATGGGTGTGAGATGGCTAAGACTATTGTGTCAATAGTGATATAACCATTGACTGTGTACTGACATTCAGCAGGGGTGCCTGGGAAATGTTTGAAGCAAGTTCTGACTATCTCCTGAAAAAACATTGAGAGCTGCCTAGACTGAAAAAATATTTGACAACTGTATTCCTCTCTGTTGTTGTTCGGAGATTTACCTGACTACTTTCTGGCAGTGCTACTTCTGATGAATGTTCTGAGTGGTGAGCTCTGTGGGGCATGAAGGCAAGGGCATACCTTCCAATGCTGACAATTGCTAGTGGTGACAGTTGCAAGGCTATTTTGGGAGTTTTATTCCTTCGTTCTTTGAACTCATGTGTCTGCTCCCAGACACTGTTAACCCTGACACTCTTCAGCTGTCGGGAGGCTTGCTTTATGTGAAAGATGCTTGCCCATTCACCATTCAAATTAAAATAAAGAGGTTGCTTCTTTGAGTGAAACAGAGATAATCACAAGCCCCATTATATCACACTTTCAGTGGCTTTATTATGGTGTGTGTGTGTGAGTGAGAGAGAGAGAGAGAAAGAGAGAGAGAGTTAAATCCAGATGAGTGGGTCCAGTTGTATGGATGTTCCCAACTTAAATCAGAAATTAGATTTTTGCAGATATATACATTTAGAGAGTCAAAGCATTATACTTGGAGCATGGGGTCTAAATCTGCATCTAGGCCATGAAGTTCACGGGGGTCACCCTTGGTCAGTGTCTCACTCTACCCTAATTCAAGGAATTGATATGTATGGATAAAATGGGGTAACTCCTCCCATTTTATCCTGAGAGAGTGTGGGATATGAATGTAAAGAAGAAATAGAACCCAATGACACTGCTTCCGAAACCACTTGGATTGTATTTATTGCATAGATTAAGGTATATAGTCTTTAGGTTGGATGTCTTTAGGTTGGACACCAGGGCTGGCCCAGCCATGAGGCAAGGTGAGTCGACCACCTCAGGCAGGAGGATCCACAGGGGCAGGTGGAAGTGACTTTCCTGCCCCTAAAAAAACCCTCCCTGAGGTTAGGATGATCCTGCTGAATGGGGTTGTCTGTTGTGTGAGTGTGTACTGAAGATGTAGTAGAACTCCAAAACTGGGCCAAGGAATCTTCAGTGAGCAGCTGTTTATCTGGATCCAATTCTTATAATTAAAATGTACAAGGTTTGATAATCAAATGAAACATTTATTAAACAATTTTAGTGTAGTTGTTTGTCAGCAATAGTGTGGTAGCCGTTTGTGGTCGCTGTGATCAGAATGCAAAAGGTAGAAGGAATAGAGTTGTATCCATAATTTCGACCTGATGCTAAAGAGACAACCCATTGTTGTTGTTCTCTACATATTAAT
Source organism: Podarcis filfolensis (assembly GCF_964270895.1). Lineage (NCBI taxonomy): Eukaryota > Metazoa > Chordata > Lepidosauria > Squamata > Lacertidae > Podarcis > Podarcis filfolensis. The sequence goes on from NC_139609.1 coordinate 66,847,539, forward strand.
ATTTAAACTGAAATGCTTTTTCTCTCCAACAGTGCAAGCTGATGTGTTGGAGACTTCAAATAATTGCCAACTATGTGGCCAGTTCTCTTTTTGTTCACACATCTTCACTGAAGCATGGTGATGAAGGGCAAATGTAGCAAGTTCTAATTCAGAGGGCTTTTAAGCATCTTACCCACAGAGGTTATGAAGTGCTAATTTAGTGATCCATAAAGAATTAACCAAAGTAGTTTCCAAACATCTGTGTTGTAGCTAAGTGGTATGAGTAGTTGATTTTTCCATTTCTTCTGAACACCTTTGCATCTCACTATTTTAAATGTGGAAAAACAGTAGCCAATGTTTTCTAAAATTAATAACACTTTTATGCCCAAGATTCCAGGAAAGTGTTGTGTCCTCTCTTCATGTATAGTGTACATCAATCCCTGAAGTGCTCAAACATGACCATTAAAAATAAATACCTCTAAAGCATAGGACTACAGTTTTGTTTAATGTTTGGAATCTACTATATCCACAAATCAAGTTATTGTATTGTATATTCATTACAGGAACAGGTGGGGACTTAATTTTGTTTGTCTTCACTCCAGTTTCCATTCCTTAGGAATCAAGTGGGATATTGACTACTTATGACCAAGGCAGTAAGCGATCCAAAGGAATCTAGGCTTTTATTTTCTTGGATCTCATAAGCTTTCTTAGAACCCAGTTAATCCAGTAATTTGTGTGGAGGGGGGACATTTGCAGTTCCTTTGGCTGATGACCAATCTGAGCAGCTATAGTTAGCCACAGATGTTTTGTAGTGTGGACGGAAGACACTGGATTGGATAAAAAGAATTGGGTAGAATTACTTCATTAATTAGCAGTGTTCTACAGACTCGTGTGTATTACTAGCAACAAAATCTCTGCAGAATTGTGACATGGTGTATGATCCAGGTTGCAGCACATATGTGATGCATTGAGACATGGGAATTTGTTTGTTTATTTAATTCAAGATATTTGTTACTCACCCATCATTGTACACATACAATCCCATTGCTAGAAGCAGTTGTGGTGGGGAGATGAAGGGGGCAAAAGTTTTTAGATATGTTCCTGTTGCAAAGCAAGCCCTAGCAGCTAGAGTGAATGCAGGTATTCATTGGAAAGGTCTGCAGTGAGGGAATTCCATGTGCCCCAACCATAGTGGTTCTTTTGCAGTCTAGTAACTTATTATGCCTTGGCTGTTAGTGTTTGTACGCTTTGTAAATTCATGATCTGGCAACCTAAATGAAAGGCTTGTAAATGCATGAGGCATTTTTGGATTACAGTTCACTTTTCTTGTGTAACAAGCTTCCACTTTCCTTTCTTGATAGGGTATGTTTGGGTCCAACCCACTGTTTTTCTTTCTTTCTTTCTTTCTTTCTTTCTTTCTTTCTTTCTTTCTTTCTTTCTATCCATAACCTCATAGTGGTTTTGCAGCTAGCTAAAGGAAGTAGTGGTGGGCTGCTTGGTCCTGAATTCTTAGTCCTGCTAACTGCTGTTATCTTTATATGATATAAACTTACCTGCTCCTTTTCTTCAGAACCCAAGTGAACCTCCAGGTGCATTCTCTATTTGGATCCAAACCATTGAAAACTGCCTGTTTTCGGTATTTGATCAAGAGATACCTGAAGGAAGGAAATACACACTGCTTATTCACTGCCCTTCCCCTTGAAATGATAAATATGAAACTGTACACATTTCTTTAAATAACGTTTTTGTGCCAAAAATCAACGTGGTATCTAATTGCTACAAATCATGCTAATGTGTGAACATGAGATTCAATAAAACTTGGAAGTATCAGGCCTTTCACAGGCCCCGAACAATTAAAGTGTATAGCACCAAAAAACAAGTTTGAGCGGGGCGATTAAAAAATGTCACAGTAGCCAGTTAGCCAGATTGTAATGATCTTGATCCAAATTTGCAGTTATCTTTGGATTAGACAATGTAAATGTCTATCTTAGCATTGGGCTTTTAGTAATGAACACTGACAGAGCCATGCTACCCTTCCCCATTTGAAACTTTGCTATAATGAAACTATTTTGAAATTTGTTTTAGAGAGATTTGAGAGCATATCTATGAAATGAATTAATTAAGTCTTTACTAATGACTTGCTCAGAGTGAACAAATTTTTTATTGTTGTTGAAAACATTGAAATGTGGCTGGATCAGGTGTTACATAAAGTGCTTTCACCTGAATTTGGGCAATGTCCATATGTCCACACTACAGATATTTGTACCACACCCTGCTCTATTCAGGAGGGCTCCTGAGAGGCTGCACATCTTCAAGTGAGAAAGAGTCTGCTAGCTCACTCTCTTCCCTTTCCTCTTCTTGCTGTTCACCTCCCAGTTCTTCCCAACTATTGTCCTCCAAACTGTGCCCCTCAGCAAACCATTGTTCCAGATCAACACTACTCCACTGCTCCTGTGGAGTTTCAGGATCCTGGCCATGAGCAGGGGGAGGGGTAGGCTCCCACCATTCCTCATCAGAGTTGTACTCCTCTGCCTGGTCTCTGACATTTGGGGAGAGGTTGGGATGAGAAAGGTATTTGGATCTAACGCTTACTTAATTGCTTAACGCTTACTTAAATTGCTTTTTCATGGTTAAGAAAAAGCAGTTATAGCATTTTTAAAAATTCAATGAAAGTATGTTACAGCTTACACAGATTTTCTGAATAATCACCAGATATTTGTGAATTGTTAAAGTCTGATTTTCTATGTATAAAAACACCTGGTTTTTTAGGGTGAGCATATTCACAATGCATAGCTCCATGTATTATGTTTGTTGTTGTGGACTTTCTGCTGGAGCCAAGGATTAGTAAAATTGTCACAGGGTGCTAGGATCAAGGAAGTGGCAACTTATAACTCCACAGGATCATTTCTGGGGCCATATATGTGATCATTAATTTTTATTTTATAGTCTCTGATTATTTGAGCACAGTAACTTCTGAAATAAAAAAATGTGTGACTTCACCAACCAAACAACACAAGTATTTACTTTCCGTTGACTTTTATTTTCTGATCCGCTTGGTAATGAAGCGTTTCTAGCCCTGGGACGAGGTGGTAGAGCAAGGTGAAATGGTTATAATGTGAATCACACACACCCTTCACTTCTAATATGAAGAAACCTCATGCTGAATGCCTTGGAGCTGTAGTGTAGGTTCTGAAGGCTGAATTTCTTCTTTAGGCAACTGTGTTCTTATATTGAGTTCAGAGTAAACTTAGCTTCACCAAGTAAATTTGGCTTATTGTAAAGTACACTTTTCCCTCCAGAGTGTGCATTGTTTAATTTTCTTTACAATCTTTGCCTTTTATAATTAACGTGTTACCCACACAGATTCAAAATAATGTTGATCTGCTCATTACAAAATATTTCTCTGTGTTCACCATGGTAGAGCAAAGACAAGTATGAAAGGGTTGCATGGTAAGCTATTAGTACAACATTCTTTTACTTTTTCTGTGGCTTGATATACAAGGAGGACAAGTGTCCAATCCGCAATTGTTCTGATTTGTTTGACTGAGAATTTATCTGAATTCGTGCTTGGGATTCACTGACTTAATTCTCGTCACATTTCATTCCATTGAGTGTGCTGACACATTCTCTTTCATTGAAGCTTTCCTGGAACAGCATGTTCCAAACCTTTCCCTGCTCCGTGGAATTTCATGCCATTCCTAAAGCAAATACCGAAAGATCACTTTACGGTGGGTTCAGCTCTGTGGAGGTGGGGAAGTGACAGCAAAATCTTATGGAGATGTCAGAGGGGGGCTGAAAGATAGGCAGGCTCAGTATGGTTGAGATGCCCCTGGTATCATTTACAGTTGTTAAAACGGTAGTAGATTGCTAATTTTAACACCTTGACCTCTCTCTTTCCTTTCCTTTCCTCTCCCCTTCCCTTCCCTTCCCTTCTTTCCCCTAAGGCATGTATAGATGAGAACCTGGACATGGTAAAGTTTCTGATAGAATACGGAGCCAATGTAAATCAGCAAGATAACGAGGGCTGGACCCCACTTCATGCGGTTGCATCTTGTGGCTATCTGAACATAGCAGAGTGAGTGAGTTTCAGTGTGACCTGGATACTGGAAATAATAAATGACTTACCTCCTTTTCAGAGAAGTGAGTGTGAGGGGGGAATGTATGAATGGTTGATGTATGCTTCTTGTTACGTATCCTTTGGGATAGGCACGTGGCAAACCCGGAACTATTTTTCCAGGTTTTGCGCATGTGCATGCGCAGAAGCGCTCTACCGTGCCGCACGCATGCGCAGAACAGGCACCTCCGGTTGTGAAAACCTTGGGATCTGACCGGAGCTCCGGAACGGATCCTGTCCACAACCGGAGGTACCACTGTACTAATTTAAAATGACAGATCCAAACATGTGTCTAAGCAAACTATAACCACCGTAGCTCAAAAAGGATGCATATTTCCTTTGGATATATAAACCACATGAAATGTTAGCTAGTGCCACAAAACTAATAGTTTATTAGATAATAATCTGGCTCACAGTGAAGCAAGAGGAGGAATTCTGAACAAGAATGTAGGATAATTAGCGAGACTGTAGGATTATCAGGCCAGCTCTATGGATGATGATCTGTTTCTGTACAAAAAGTCTATACAGTCATACCTCGGGTTGAAGTAGCTTCGGGTTGAGCATTTTCAGGTTACACGTTACTTCTGGATTTTGCCGTTTGCGCATGTGCAGACACTCAAGATGACGTCACACGCATGCGTGGAAGCGGCGAATCGCAGCACGCGCAGAGGCGGGTTGTGTTTGCTTCAGGATGCGAATGGGGCTTTGGAACAGATCCCGTTCGCATCCAGAGGTACCACTGTATAAGCCAGACATGCATACTGAGGGGGGAAAGTCCTTTTAAAATAAACTTAAGCAAAAACAGATCAATTTTTTTTAAAAAAATGAATTATCTGGTTGTTTCCAAAATTTGAAAGTTTCATAAAGAATTGTATCTTAATTGGCTAAGCAAATTAACAGTAATAGCTATTTGCAGGGCTGGTCTTGTGTTAAGGGAGGTCACTATCACTAGCTGCAAAAAATCTGAATTCAGTGTTTTGCTTTTTACTGGCAAAGTATAAACACAAAGCCAGATATTGAACTTGTGCTGTGAAGTCCAGTCTCAATCTGGCTCTCATTCATGTAGGTATCTGATAAGTCACGGGGCCAACGTAGCTGCTGTGAACAGTGAAGGTGAAGTCCCATCTGACCTTGCAGAGGAAGCAGCCATGAAGGATCTGCTCTTGGAACAAGTAAAGAAACAAGGTAAGGAAATTGTATGTCTTACTAACCACTCTTCAGTCTTGTGGGGTTTTAATAAGAAAAGCATATATACTTTGGTTATAAACAGGGCCTGGAATTTCACTTTAGTACATAAAACATTAGGAACAGTGACACCACGCAAAAGTACATTTCTAAAGTAAAGCATTTTGTTTGTTCTCTTAAGTTAGGCTGTACACAAAGGAAAATAAATATTCTGAAAACGTGGATCATTCATCCCCTCTGTATGTTGTTGGCCCAAACCAACTGCTGTTGCTTTTGTCTTGGGTTTTTATTTGTGCTAAATGTAAAAACACATTTTATTGTTTCTGCTGGCAATTGCCAAAGGCCTCAACATCAGAGTTGTCATTTTTGCAGAGTGTGTGCATATCAATGTGTTGATCCTTGTTTGAAACAAACCTAAGGTATGTTTTGTATTGAGACAATGTTGCTTTCCTTTTCTTGGAGTATTTACAAAGCTTAAAGTTGTCTTACTGTCATCACCCTCCCTCCCTTCCCACACTAGTTATTTTTGGCGCTTGCAACTATACCAGCTTAGTCATTCTATGCAGCTCAGTCTTTCTGTGCAGGCATTCTAAAATGCTACCCTATGAGGAGATGTGGACTTTCCTGATTGACATGTGTAGAAGGATTGATGTGCTGCTTCAGTTTTTCTTTGTAACAGCAAGGTTAACATTGCACAAACAGCTGGTCCACAGCACAGTACCTAGGTAATTTATTTGATTTGACAGTTTGGTGATAGCCCATTTAACATTAGAGAAATGTGGGAGATTGCCTGGAGGGCACACAGGGTGCTGCTGTGGAAAGTGCAATCCTTTCTGAATATGTTAGCATGTTCCCTTGGAAATGAAACTGTTTCAATTCTACTTCCTTTTAGCAAAGCTTAGTAACTGTTTTTATTGTTGGAGTTCACATATTCAGATTTAACTTCTAAGTACTTGTGCTGTTCAGCTATACTGCGTGTACTTCCAGTTATGGAAAGTTACAAAGAACTTTAATTCTATGTAACTTTTTTTTTCATAATCCTAAATGACTTGAAAAAAATTTGATGTGCAAAAATACATGGCTGAGATTTTATTCAACTCTATTCTCAGCATCTTTAATGTTTTTGTGGTGTTCCTTCACGTTTTAGATAAAATGAGCCATATTAATTGTTCAGTCTTAGTTTTAAATATCCTGCCCCCTGCAACCCTTTGTGCAATTAAATTAATTGGCAGTACATTAAGGACGACAAAATTATGAACTTGTTATAAAACTTGTATCTTCTCCTCTGCGTTATTTTTGTTCTACTTCAGGCTTTTTACACCTGTTGTCTGTTTCTCCAGGATTGGATCTTGATCAAGCAAGAAAAGCAGAAGAGCAACAAATGCTTCAGGATGCACGGCAATGGCTGAACAGGAGGAAAATTGAAGATAGGAAGCAGCCCCGAACTGGTGCTACAGCTCTTCACGTAGCTTCAGCTAAAGGCTACTCTGAGGTGATGAGGTACTGATCTGTTTCCATTGTTAGCTGTAATAAACCATGGCCTAATGGTACTCTTGTAAAAAATGACTCTGTGAAGAGAGATTTCTACATGTTTCTGGTATTGGAATATGAGACTATTGGATTGGATTGGATTATGATACTATTTATTCCAATAGTACTAGATGTGTTTTAATACGCAGTGATTTAATGCATCTGCCCTTTCTTCTTCTGTTTGGGATTTTCAGGGATTAAAGTTCAGTGCAAGTGGGCTTTCAACTTTTATCTTAAACCTAAGTGTAAAATTACTGCGTATTCTCTTGCTAGCTCTTACCACCACTAGCTAAGGATGAAGTCCCAGCTGCAACATATTAGTTGTAGAGCTAGCTGTTATTTGTGAGCCCCTTAACCTGAAAGAGGTTGTTGGTACACACTAAGAATTCACTGGTTGCTATGGTTTCTCCAAAGAAAATAGGAATAATAGTACTTTTCGTATGATGGACTTTTGATTAGTCTTGAGCCCTTTCAAATACCTGATTTCTCCATCCTCTGGAGCTAGCCTTGTAAGGATGGGACATATGCTGTATTTCAGTTGTTTGTTTCTATACTTGTTCACTTGTTTGTAAATGAAGGTCTCCAGGATTTTCTGATAGTTGGCTTTGGTGGGATTTCTTTTGTTATAATTTATTGTCTGCAGCCTTTATAAGATATATACAAACTAACAGCATGGTTGGGAAAGTGTAAGGTTTTGTAGGGTTTTTACAGCTGGCTAATGGATAGGATAGGTTTTTCAAGGATAGCTATTGCAGAGTAGGGCTATAATTGCAACGTAGAGGCTTGGTTGCTAGATCTTGAGCTGTGTAAGTATGAAATGTATTCATATTATCAACAGGAGGAAAAAGTACCAGTTAACTTGTTTTTAGCTGTTTGAGAGATTTAAATTTGCCTGCTTTATGTTACTTTTCCAGGACATATATTCAGTTTGCTGACCCAGAACAGCAGTGTAGAAAAGCTTTATTGAACATTACATTCCTGTGCTTACTTAAGTGTTTAGTTTCTTGGTAAGGAGAACATTTGCTAGCCAACACTTTTCAGTTTGTGTTGGTATGCTTGCTTTTTGTGTTGAGGTAGCTTCTGGCACCAATTTTTAGCTTCAGTGTTTGGATGGTTTCATGGGCCTTTGCAGGTTTTCTGCACCTGGTTTTACCAGGTTTTTAGTGATGTTAATACTAAGAAATATCATAATTCTTGGAATCTTTTCTGATGTGCTCCTTATTAAGTGATTGCACTGTGCCAATTGAAGGTGTCTGTTTTAAAAGCCAATCTCTAAGTATTTAGTAATTATTTTAAACAATAGTTTAGATCCAGACTCAGCTGAACTTAGATCCCATTGAAATAAATGTGACAAGTTGGTTGCGACTTGACACCAATGAGACTTAGGTTTTTGTAGCTTGCAGTGCAATCCTATACCTGTCTGCTTGGAGGTTTCAGTTCAGTAGAACTTACTCCCAGGTAAGTTTGTATAGGATTACAGCCTAAGTCTGGACCTAGCCTAAAGAGGTGAAAGCAAAGTGGGAGCAACAAGCACATATATGCTACATGATTTTTGACAATTCTTTTGAATACTTCCTTGTTCATTGTTTTCCTGCTTTGAAATCTGTCCAACGCATCCTCTGAAAGTTCATTTATTTTCTGAGCTGTGCATTGCGGGAGTGATCAACAGTGGGATTTTAAAAAATGTAACCATAGTAACATGCAGATATAAAAGACACTGAAATGACAGCCGCCTAGTTGGATGGCAGTATGGAAACAACCTTCACTGCCATTCACAACACAGCCTTATATTCACTTGTCTAGCCCTTCTCTCCTGCCAGGAATGTTGTGTAGGATTAACACCCCCCTCATATTCCAGTATATGAAAAATATTGTGGAGTAAAATAAATGGGTGTCATTGTTTCACACTAACAGCGGTTCATCAGAGAGGAAGTGAGGAGGAATTTGGAAAAGTAAACAACATGGAGGTAATTTTCCAGTTGTTATGTTAAGAAGGAATTCATTGTTGAAGGGGTGAAAGTTCAGTGGCAAAATAGATACAGAAGATCTCCTATTTAATATGGACTCTTCAGAAGAATCTTGGTTAGGAACGTTAGGAAATACTTCTGCCTGAGACACTACTGCACAGTAGTTAAGGGGTAACATAGTTTCTCAAACTCCATTCACGTAGTCTATAAAAAGGTTGCAGAACAGTTAGGAATATTGGCTTGCACTTTATTTATTTATTGGACAACACAAAAACAGGCACATAATCAAAGCCAACACTATGGTTATTAATAAAATGAGTTATGTAAGTGGTTAGATTTATACAACAACAACAACAAAAGTTATGTGTCCCACCAAGGCCCCTGGGAGTTTTAAAAGCTAGACGGACCTATAGTATAAAACTATATTGTATATTGCAGGCATAGGCAAACTTGGCCCTCCAGGTGTTTTGGGACTACAACTCCCATCATCCCCAACCACTGGTCCTGTTAGCTAGGGATGATGGGGGTTATAGTCCCAGAACATCTGGATGGCCGAGTTTGCCTACGCCTGGTATATTGGGTAATGGCGCATTTGCCCATACTGGAGGATGCTGTTCCTGTAACTTCTTCCTTTTCTTTCCAGGTTTGCTTCCACCCATCACTGGAACACTTTGAGCTGTCTGCTTTACCACACTTGTCTTTCTCACAGAGTATAAACCTATTTCATAAAGCCCACTGCACGTTCTTAAGCTGCATGACTGAACTGCTGCCATTCTTGCTCACTTGTTTTTCTTAGGCTCTTGATCCAAGCTGGGTATGATGTGAATGTCCAGGACAATGATGGCTGGACTCCACTCCATGCTGCTGCACATTGGGGAGTAAAGGAAGCTTGCTCTATCTTGGCTGAAGCACTGTGTGACATGGACATCAGGAACAAGCTGGTTAGTGAGCTGTAGACTAGTAAATTAATACAAGAGCCCCCAGTAGCAAGATGTTCCTTGACAAGCCAAACATGCACTTAAATTGCACATATATAATTATTGCCTGTTACTTGGCTTTAGTCAATTGAGTAGGTTGTATTATGCACATATTTTATTCTCCCTGTCAGCGGAAATGTATTTTGAAAGGTGTTGTTGAAAATACATTTTTGGTGTGTGTGTTCTTTGACTACTGTGTCTATTTCTATTTTCAATGTGATAGGCCATTTGAAATCTTTCGGGCCAAAAGTCCAAATGGCTACTTTCTACCTTCTGTAATGTCTATGTATATGATTGGACTCTTATCTGGTATTCTTTTTACCTAAAACTGATGGAGAAAGGCCTTCCCACACTGCATCATATTTTGGCAGTGTACTAATTGTAGATGTGTCAATTGACTTCTGAGCTAGAGCAAATGGGTGCTTCCTGAAAATTTATAGACTAATACACACACACACACACACACACTTTTGCAAACACCCAAAAGTGTATTGCCACCCTGCAGCAACTTAGAAAATTACGATTTTAAGCAGACTTCCTCAACCTCACCCCTCCGTCATCCCTGACCACTGGTCCTGCTAGCTAGAGATCATGGGAGTTGTAGGCAAAAAACATCTGGAGGGCCAAGGTTGAGGAAGCCTGATTTTAAGTTTCTGTCAATATCAGAACTGTGATGCCTTGCCTTCTTGCTGTGGCTGCGGCCACCATTGCTATACTTTCCCTTGCCTATGATGTCTACATTTACAGTGTCTTCTCGGAGTTAAAAGAGGAGGTAGAGTAGGAAAAAGAACCAAGTCCCTTCACAGACCCCTGGGATAGTAGACTGGGTTCTGCACTTACTCTACATTCCTTAGAGAGGGGTAAAAAAAAAGTTAGGCTTCGAGAATGAGAGCTGTTACAAAGTGCTTTGGGGTATTTTGGTGGTGTTGTCAGTGCTGATAAAGAAGGGAACAGGAGGAGGAAACCTTAGTTTATTTAACTGTCCTTGGTACTGATTTTTAAAATGCAACAGGGGATGGGGTTACAGAGTGGGAATGATAATCCCCTCCCCCACTGAAGGAGAGAAGTATAAGTGTAAGGTTTTGGAAGGCTGAAAATATTCTTCTGCATGAGGGACCATGGCATTGTTTCCCCCAGCTACATGTAAGCTGAAATTGTTTCTATGGTGAGTTGGGTTTTTTTAAGGGCTTCCATTAAAACCTCACTCCCAGTCTTGGATGTTCCTGGGGATTTGTCAGTCTTTCGAAGAGTTTTAGTTTGCTGCCTGGAGTGAGGATGGAGACTGACAGTATGAGATGATAAACCAGTTAGTGTGTATGGGATAATGTGGTAAACAAGAAAACCCTTGGTGAAATCAGGCCAGACAAGCGGTACCTGTCATGAGCTTTGTAGAAATGTGCAGGGCTTTGTGCCAATAGTAGTTCTTGTCTTTGCTTTTAGTGAATGGTACATGAAACATCATTTATCATATCATTTGCAAAGAAGGTCCTATGCCTCACAAGTCATATATTTCCATGCCTGATGAAATAAGGCATCTGAATTAACGCTTGCCCTAATCATTCAAAGTGGATCATTTCTGCAGCATTAAAACTGTTGGTGGAGGTGGAAAGAGGTAGAAGCAGTAGTAATATTTAGAGGCACCTTTAGCTTGTATGGAACATATGGCCTTGATGTTGTGCCTTAAAAATATTCAAGGGTCGTTTATTGGTTTACTACTGTATAATGTAAGAAAGCAGGTGGTCACTGTCATCATTATAAGTTTCCGTTTTTGGGACTGTTTATGGAGCAAGACTCAAATTTGCTTTAACTGCTATGTTTCTTGGATCTTCATTAGTCTGCATTATGACTTGGGTGTTGCTCTAAGACTGTGATTATGATTTGGCTGTCAAACTCACATAGAGTTTGGTAGAAAAGCTGCTTGAAGAAGGGCAGATGGTACCTCGTCCTCCTCTGATGAAGCATTAATAACCCACCTAGTCAGTCCCCTTCAGTGAGCTCTAAGAAGACAAGATGGGCCAATGGTCAGTTGCACTTCTTCAAGCAGGGGACATCCTTTTGCTAGCTTCACAATCCTCAGAAGTTCAGGGTGGGAGAGGGCATTCTCTGTGGCAGCTGCTTAGCTGAGGAATTTTCTCCCCATTGAGGTGCACCTTGCTTAGTCCCACCCCCCCAAATCTTTTTTATTGAGCTTTCCATTGCAAATGTAAATTCAAAAATTAAACATCAACATCATCATTTAGGATTCCCTGACTCCTTTGACTCCCTTCTGTCGTTCCATGGTTACCATTTTCAATCTTTCTCAACTACTTCACTTATTTTCTCTATTTTTCTTAAATCATCCATTTTTACCTTTATTTTTAGTACATTGCAAGCATTACTTGAATCCTGCCAAAGTTTTTAGTTACCTTCATTGCTTAGTTTCTGCCATAAATTGAAGGCACTTTTTTTAACCCCAGCTTTTGACACTTAAGATACATATATTTGGCTCACCTTATTCTCTTGACCGTAATTTATTTTAGTATTGTATTTTTAAATGGTTGTAACCTGCTCTGGGACTTCATGGTGAAAGGGGGTAAGAACTCTAATTTATTTGGTCACAACCAACAACTCTATTATTATCATTATGTCCCATTGATCCTGTTGCCTCTGCTATAATGTTTGATAGAGATGCTCATAAAATCCTGCCCATAACTGAATGACTAGGAGAGAACTACAAGATCATGCATTCCCTGCCCCAGTCCCTTTACTCTCAAGGACAAGCTTTCCTCTGACTGCCCCCCGCCCCAAAACATATTTCATGGTTCAGGATTCTGTATGCACCAATTCTAACATGGTTAATACTAACCAGGATTTTAAAATGTGTTTGCAAACCCTTGTAATGAGGGATTTTAGCTAGTGGTTGTCTGGAAGTGGTAGTATTGAAAATGTTATATCTGTACTGGCTCAGCCTAACCCAACCTTTTTTTGGGGTACTACTGGTATCAGAAGCTACATGTGTAAGAATAGTACTCTAATTTTATTGCAAGATACTTCCTGATATTTTTGACAAATTCCATCATTTATATCCTGTTCCATGCCTCTGGCTGGTCTATCCTACGATAATCAATTTGTATAACAAAATGCATGCTTAACTTGGGAGCTAATATATAATTAAAAGATATGGCCAGTCCTTTCCCAATGCAAAGTAGGTAAATTCTAAAGTTGCTTTCAAAGGCTTGCCAATTACTGGAATAAGAAATGTACATTATAAACTTTGCTTAATAAACATAAAGAATCCCCTTTCGAAAGTAATGAAATGCCATCCTAAAGTGCCTTTGTTTGCTAACTTCACATGCCATCAGGGTCAGACACCATTTGATGTTGCCGATGAAGGATTGGTTGAACATTTAGAGATGCTCCAGAAGAAACAGAATATGGTGAGTTTCTGGCTATTCCTTTTAACTAGTCCAGCATTCATGGACTTGTTTAGTTGCTTATGAGATGTTAAATTGAAATGGATCAGAGTTAAAAGTACCAACATGATGCAAATACAGTGGTACCTCGGTTTACGAACTTAATCCATTCCAGAAGTCCATTTTTAACCAAAACTGTTCTTAAACCAAGGCACGCTTTCCCTAATGAGGCCTCCCGCCGCCAGTGCCCTTCCACCGTTCGGATTCCGTTCTTAGACCGAGGTAAAGTTCACAAACCGGGACACTGCTTCTGGTTTTGCAGAGTTCATAACCGAATAGTTCTTAAACAGAGTTGTTCTTAAACCGAAATACCACTGTAATGTCAAAATCCCTTTACTGTAGAAAGGGTCTGGGTAGCTTAATAATAATGGAATTTGAGAAGGGGGATAGTGAAAATGATTTACCAGAGCCATTAGTAGTTCTTTAAAACAGCTTTCTAATTATGCTTTTGACAGCTGCGCAGCGAAGAGACAAGAAACAAGCTAATAGAAGCGGATATGAATGGGAAACTTCAAAGTGGGCTCTTCAAAAAGTAAGATCTCAAAGTACATGGTATGGGTGTCTTGCAGCATTTGATGTGAGCATTTCTGTGGGGATGGGGTAGGAAATGGTTTTGGAGATTGTTGCATTTGTTTTATTGTTTTTAGAGCATGTGTTTCAGTGTCTTATTCCATTTTTACTGTGTATATTGCTTCAAAGACTTTATGCTATCAAGCGGCCTATAAATTTGTGAAAGAAAATAACCCATTTTGAGCTTCTATAAGTCAAGTCACTAGCATGATCTGTAACATGGTGAGGCACCAGTGAATTTTGCAACTGATGAGTTAGTCATGTGGAAGCTATTACGTATTTGTTTTTAAATTACCTTTTATTGAAGAATGTGTGCTCCTCCCTCAGATCAGGAGCTCATCTAGTCAGTTTCACCACTCCACTGACAAAAGAGCCACTGTGGAGTAGTGCTTAGTGACTTGCTACGACCTGGAGACTAGAGGTCAAATCCTGACTCAGTCGTGAAGCTCACTGGGTGGCTTTGAGTCATCAGCCTAACCTACCTCACAGGGATGTTATGAAGGGAGAACCATGCGCAGCGCCTTGAGCTCCTTGGAGGAAAGATGTCATATAATAAAACATAAAATAAAAATGATTAAAAGAAGATGGCTGAAATTAAAAACTGTGGGGGAAACTTGAACATATGTACAGATAGAAGCTTTGGACCTAAGCTAGTGCATTGTTATATTAAGGGTAGAAGTTGCTCACATTGCTCTGCAGAAATGATTCCGTAGAAAGCTTTATCTATGTTCTGATATCGTCAGCTTCTTAAAAGCACAACATTTTGTTCACTTATTCCATTGTGGTGAATACCTCTCTCAACCACTTGTACTTCAGCAAAGAGAAGATTCTTTATGAGGCAGATGCTCTGAAATGCCTAGAAAGGGAAGAAGAAAACAAAGAGTCCAGTAGCTCCAGCTCTGAGGAAGAAGAAGAAGCCGAGGAAGATGAAGCTTCAGAGTCTGATACTGAAAAAGAGGCAGGTAATATATAGAACTGAGTTTTGTTTTGGTTTCTTGCCTAGTTAAGTACTGATGGGCCAGGGAATTAATGGGAACATAATTTTCTCCCAGGTATCTTTAAAAACTTTATTCATTCTCTAAATATAAGAATCCATAAAGATAATGTGAGATTTAGAAATAAGGCATACATATAGAACAATAGAATTGTAGAGTTGGAAGGGACCCTCAGGGTCCCCTAGTCCAACCCCCTGCAATGCAGGAATCTCATCTGAAGCATCCATGACAGATGACCATCCAACCTCTGCTTAGAAACCTCCAAGAAAAAAGAGTCCGCCATCTCTTGTGGGAGTCTGTTCCGCAGTCGGACAACTCAGAAGGTTATTCCTGATGTTTAGTCAGATTTCACCTTCCAGAGGAGATTGGGGGGGGGGGCTTGTGAGAAGCTGTAGTGGGGATGAGAGGAAGGTCCTGTTATGTGAGTAGAAGTGTACTGTAGTCAGTACTTGTTCCAGACATACAGATTCTTGAAGTCTAATGTTTATAAGCAAAAATAATAATGAATGGAAAGAAGTGCTTCTCCATAGCAATTAAAAAACGAATATCTGAAACATGAATTATTTGCAGATTTTGGATTTTCTGACTTGACTATCATCTTCCAAAAAGTTTTTAACCATTTGTCTTAGGGGTTTTCCAGATTTATATTGCTACAGATGTCCAGCTGTTGCTCTTTATTTAGATGGGATGAAAATATCTTAGCGCTGTTACTTCGCAATATTTATATATTGTAGCAGTATAATAGCCATTTAGGCGTGGTGTCTGGAATGGTTCTGAAAATGTTGTGTGGCTTGTCCTTTAAAACAAAGACCATTAGCAATATATCTAAGATGAATAAAGGGTCACCAAGTGGGTAGAGCTCAAGCATAGAATGTGAAGCTTTATTGCAAGATTACATGTAGCAAATACACTTAAATGTTTGTATTATGCTGATATTCCGTTGTTGCTTCCGCAGGGTAACTGCAGATGAGTGTATGAGTGGGGTTATACAGTGGTGCCTCGCAAGACGAAAAGAATCCGTTCCGCGAGTCTCTTCGTCTTGCGGTTTTTTCGTCTTGCGAAGCAAGCCCATTAGCGGATTAGCGCTATTAGCGGGCTTAGCGGATCAGCTGATAAGCGACTTAGCGGCTTAGCGGATCAGCTGATAAGCGGCTTAGTGGATCAGCTGTTAAGCGGCTTAGCGGATCAGCTGATAAGCGGCTTAGCGATCAGCTGTTAAGCGGCTTAGCGATCAGCTGTTAAGCGGCTTAGCGGATCAGCTGATAAGCGGCTTAGCGGCTTGGGAAAAAGGGGGGGGGAAGGAAAAAAAACCCCGCAGGAACTCGCAAGACATTTTTGTCTTGCGAAGCAAGCCCATAGGAAATTCGTTTTGCGAAGCACCTCCAAAACGGAAAACCCTTTCGTCTAGCAGGTTTTCCGTCTTGCGAGGCATTCGTCTTGCGGGGCACCACTGTACAGCAGAAAAGTTACTAATGGTAGAAAAGCTGAAGTTCAGCTTTTTAGCTTTGTCTGACGATCAGCTTCTGCTTTAGCACCATAAATGAAGAGGGGAGTTAAATGAGGGGGAAAGCCATGTATACCACCTTGATCTCCTTGGAGAAAAAGTTGTGCTATAATTGCAATAAGTCAATAAAGAAAGGGTGTAGGAAACTGCTGTAGGACTAGGTAGTTACAAATGTAAAGAAGTACAAAGGGGGTTTTTTAGCTGTATCTTTGCCAAAGAGCCATAGTCTAGCACATCTCTTCCCATAAGTGATTGTGTGCAGCAATGCCTCTATCTATCATCTATCTATCTATCTATCTATCTATCTATCTATCTATCATCATCTATCATCTATCATCTATCATCTATCATCTTCTATCTGTCTATCATCTATCTATCTTCTATTCCTTCAGATTCAGATACAGAAACACTGCTTTTTTAAAAAATAGAAAACTCATATATATGGATCTACCCTGCATTTTTTTAGCTGTGGTCACCAACTGGAATATATTGCTGTCTAAAAACTGAATGTGTTTCTCAGCATATATTGCTGTAGTACAGAAATAGACAAGTACTTGGCCAGTTCTTTATGCTATTAATAGCTCTCTCAGAAGCAGAAATTACTCATCAAAGCAGATACAGTAATGTAGTCTTATCTTGCTTAAAACAATTATTGTCCACTGTCATGGGCAGAAAGGAAAAAGGGAGTTCTGGGATGAAAAGTCTTTAAATGGCGGCTGGGGGGTGGAGAGAGACATGTTGCTGCTAAACATGTGTTTGGCCTGTTACTACAGCTGTTTGTGATTCTCTTTAGCTGCTTGGGTTTTGCTGCCACCAGTCACTTGAGGGGCTGCATAGACACCAAGTAAGGAGACACAGCTAGACAAAGTTGCCAAAGGGTAATTATTCTAGTTAGATAAATATTTGTTTCATTTGTGCCTTAAGCCTTGGAACGATCCAATTTTTCTTTCTACTCTTCAGTTAATATATTTCACACAGTAGTATATGACTAGCCAGTAAACAAATGTGTTTGATTACTATCTGGAGGCCTAATCCAGATTCATTTTGGAAGCAAGAGTCTAATCCAAAATGGATCCAAGTGTTGGGTAACCCCAGGTAAATCGCTATCAAATTATGTGCCCCCCCCGATTCATCAGTAACTCTCATAAGCAATTCAAAAGCATACTTTTAAAGTGAGCTCTTGATTTAAACATAAGCAGAAGTATTGTTTGAAAAATCATTTGGAGAAAGAAGAGAGTTTTGTAGGGATGTGCTTAAAATTGGATTAACAGTTCTTACTAGTTCAATGAATGAATTTATTAACTGCCATGGATAAGCTTTTTCAGCCATTTCTGAAAAGCTATTAAGAGAAAATATTGCTAGTCAGTAGATCTCATACAGATTTTTGCATTTTAAGCTAAAGTGTCTTTTTTGCTCAGGTTGTGGGGAAATGGCTTTTGAGGTTTGTAGTTTTCTTTCTTGCTTAAACTAGTCATACAGATGAAAGGAACCGTGACTTGAGTATCAGGGACACATCACCCTTTTAACTGTAGAATTATGGTATTCTATTTTGTCACTTGTTTTTTCTTGGTCTTTCATTATAGAGAGAAAGGAAGAGTCTATTGCTAATCATTCCAATCATGAACCCAGAACTCTAATCACAGAACAAGTGCCACCACCAGAGCATAACTCTTTCACTATGGCTCCTGCCAGAAAAGTAAGTAGAGGTTAACTTCAGTTTTAAAAGTAACAACTTGCTTTGAATCCCAGCTTACAATACTGTGCAAACTTACTTACAAGTAAATTTTATTAAATTCAGCATATTTCCACATAAGCATTTAGAGGATTGAGTGACATTGTACATTAATATTCAGCAGAATTTCTTAAATTTACTGACTGCATGGCTGTGATGATACTGCCCAGTATCTATCTAGTGCGTAGACATTTCACCAGACATTTGAGAAGATCATCTTAAGTGTAGTTGGGTGTTGGGAAGAGGATTGTACTCAGTGCCACATCAGCAGCATTCTGCTTATGCAACAGGACTTCTTCCTTCACTCCTTTCCCCGTGTACTCCCAAATTCTGCTCAGAAGGGTCCCCCATCTTCCCAAGACAGCCACAAAGCTGAGGAGAGGGAAGTTCTATTGTGCAAGTGGAGCATCAACATTGGTTGGAACCTACAGTGTTGGATTTGGACCAGAGCGACCTGTCTGAAATCCCCACTCAGTCAACCTTATCCACTTCACCGTGTTGTTAGGATAAAATTAAGTAACCATATTTATGTCATCCTGACAGAATGCAAATGAGGTTGATTTAATCAAGATAGATTTAGGAGGGCTGCATTAATTGTTCGTAAAACATTCAGAAGCAATAGTATTCCGCCATTTTTACTTAAAAGGGTATGTGCCCCAAATTGATTTGAGAACCATATCTCTCTTTTGCAGCGAACCTGCAGAATTGTACATTTTTAGGCTGAGGAAATTGGTTTTAGCATACTGAAAACAAAGGCCTCTTCTTCATTGTTTATTCCTAGATGTATATCCCCCTTTCCACCACCCGGCTTGTTTTCATTCTGAAAAATGAGCTGCACACTTCAGTTAATTTTATGTTGGACATTGCAATAATATATTGTTTAATGCTTCATAAGAATCCTGGATTTCTACCTGTTTAGAAATCGAAGAGGGGTTCTTCCTGGTTTTTGTTTATTCTTGTGTTCTGTTCAACTGGAAATGCTGTCATCAAGCATTGTGCAATAAAGTTTTTTTTACATGTAAGGGAGTTAACAATCTTCTGCATTTTCTTAAGAGCTATGTGGTTGTCATAGCAGCAGAAATCCCAGGTTATGTAATCTTTTCCAGATTTGAGAGCACCCTGTGTGCTAAGATATTATATAACTGAAAGGGCACATTAAAATATTTAGTACTAGGCTTTTTTCTCCCCAAGTGAAACTCAAAATATTGAAATATTGCTGGGGGGGGGGTTAACCCCTTTCTGTCTTAAATTGCTGATTGATGATAAATAAAGCTAACATAGATATGCTCATTTAAAAAGTATGGTAATTAATTTGAATCTGTGCTGTTGAACCACTAGGATGAATGATAGAAGCAGAACTATCAGTAGTCTCATGCTTCAGCTGGGACAGCCCACTCCATCTTTGGAAAACACTAATGGTTCTGTTGGGAGAAGATTAAGATAGGCCATTTATCCATATACTGGTCATTTGGAAGTACTGCCTGCGGAGGAGCCTGGGGTTTCTTTTCTTACACTTGTATTCTGTCCTTGCTGCAAGGACTCAGAATAGCATTCATGGACTTTCTTGACTAGCATCAGGCAATGTCATGCTGTTCAGCTTTACTCTTCTTCTTAGCTTAGATGTTAGGATGGGGCTGGAAATGTTTACAATAGCCTTGGTAGAGTCTAGTGGATCGAAATGGTCCCTCTGCAGTGCAAAGCATATGTATGAACAAATGTCATTTGGCCTTTAAGCATTTGCTAATATCCAACAAGCGGCTCCTCTGAGCTATGAATCATGCAAGATAAGCTTCTCACATGTGAGTTTCCACCAGAAAAAATAAAGAGTTATATCATTTTGAATAATAAAGACACTTGAGTAGTTAGATAATTCCCCACCACCACCGAGTGACAAGTTTATTCAGGGTGGTCTGAAAAACAGGCACAAAAGAGGTGTAAAAGATGCAAGCTTATGCTTCACTATAGTCTCTAAAAACTGGCATCTTACCAGTTTGCTGAGCTTTAGGATTCAGAAATTAATGCTAGGTTAGTTGTTTTTCACAGATGGATGATGTGTATGCCTGGCACTTCAAATACTGCACTACTGGTAAAATTGTATTAATTGGTTTAATGTGTATTTCATGTTCTATAGCTGAAATGATTTTAAACTGGAAGTTAATTATTGGAATAGTAAACTAATCTGGAAGCTTTAAAAGGTAAAGGTAAAGGTACCCCTGACCATTAGGTCCAGTCACGGACAACTGAGGTTGTGGTGCTCATCTCGCTCTATAGGCCAAGGAAGCCAGCGTTTGTCCGGCTAGGTGGGCAGGAGCTGGAACCGAGCTTAGTTTTTCCTAAATATCCTCCACTCTTCCTTATTGTCCTCTTTCTCTGTTGCAGTTTACTCCATTGCTCAACAAGTCTGAGGAACAAAAGGATGAATCTCCTTCATCATGGAGGCTAAGTCTACGGAAAACCAGCAGCCAAAACACACTTAGTGAAGGAAGTGTTCCTCGTGACATGCCAAGAGAGAAGGATGGTTCCATATATCGTTCTTCTTCGACCCCTCGGATTTCTGCATTATTAGACAACAAAGAGAAGGTGCTGAATAATCTGGCTTTCCTCACTTTGAAATGCAAGTTTTGTAATCTTATAAAGTGTTAGTTAAAGGCCTTTCCATATAACTATTTTTAAAGCAAACCTTTTTCTTAGGGATGTACTCATTAGCCCCAAGGCAATGGCAGTAGTACTATATCTTTACATTAGAACAGGAACATAGCAAGAGCTGAGCTGGCTCAGACTGGGGTTTGTTTTGGGTATTGGCAGTTTGGTTTCAACAGCGGCCAACCAAATGCTTCTGGGTTGCCTGCAACCATGCCGTGAAGGAAACAGTCTTTGCTGTGGTTAGTTTCCCAGACAACTGGAATTTAGAGGTACATTACCCCTGAACCTGGGAGTTACATTTAGCTACCTTGACTTGATGGTAGCAATGCAAGGGTGCTAGCAAAGTTGTGCCACTAGTTATCAGATGTACGGGGACTATCCGGTACCTGGGACACTCATGCAATTTCCATGCTGCAATCACAGTAGGCATACTGGAGAGGAGGGAACAAGAATACAGTGGTACCTCAGTTTACAAACTTAATCCATTCCAGACGTCCGTTCTTAAACCAAAGCGTTCTTAAACCAAGGTGTGCTTTCCCATAGAAAGTAATGGGAAATGGATTAATCCATTCCAGATGATGAAAAACAACCCCTAAAACAGGAATTTAACATGAATTTTACTATCTAACAAGACCATTGATCCATAAAATGAAGGCAAGAATCAATGTACTGTACTATAAAATAAATAAGACAGTATTGTAGATGATAAAAATTAAAATTAATTTTCTTTCTTACGTGCACTGATGATAGTCATTGTTTGGATGGGGGGCTTTTATCCATTTCTGCAGTCACACTGGGTTCCACACAAAACAAGTCATAAAAACGAAGTAACAAGCCTGAGTCACAAGTCAGTCCCATAAAAAGGAAGACCAAGTCACAGTCAAAAAAATGAAAAAGCCACACAAACAAACATGCAAAAAAATAGCAAAAACAAAAGCTCCAGATATTACCTCTGTGTTGTGTGGGTCCTCGGGACTCAACAGCCAACAGACTCAACAGGAAGCCTCTGATTAGCAGCGGGGGACTCAATTTACAAATGGAACACACTCAACAGGAAGCAGAACATGTTCAGCTTCCAAGGCAAAGTTCACATACCATAACACCTACTTCCGGGTTTGCAGCGTTCTTATTCCAAGTTGTTCATAAACTAAGCTGTTCTTAAACCAAGGTACCACTGTATTGTAATACGTGTAGTAGGAAAGTAAGATCATTTTTGGACCACTGCTGTCACCTTCATTGATCTGGCCAATTACATTTGTACTGGAGCAAGGAGAACAAAAATCCTGACAGAAGCATTGTGATGATGGTGGAATTGTATATCGGTGTCTCTTTCCTCTAGATTTGTAAACAAAATAAATGATAACCATAGTGGACTATGTTAAATTTGATTGATTGATTAATTGATTGATTGCATTTGCACCCCACACTTCAGCCAAAAAGGGTCCCAGAGTGACTTCCATAAAATCAAAACAAGAAACTCCCTACCCGCAGGCTTACAATCTAAAAACGACAACAACTTAGCACACAAGGAGGGAAGAGGAAAATCTGAATCAAAACTCAAGCCCCAATTTCTCACCAGTTTTTCCTATATTGACTAGCTGGCACAGTTCAGAGGCTGGATGTGCCTGATGGAGCTGGGCCTCCAGCAAATCTCTGCTTCCTCCCTTTCCCGTTGAGGCAGTCTGATGGAATTTAGAATTAAACATTTAAACAGCGTATTTTGATTCACAAAGTGTTTGACAGCTCTAGAATTTTTGACTGAAAAATTCAACATAATTACGGAATTTATTTTTATTTCAACAGGACAAGGACAACAAAATCTATTTTGCTTCAATAGCCCCTCGAAGGTTAAACAGTGCAGGTGACATAGAAGAAAAGGAAAACCGGTAAGTCTCTTTGAATTTGGGGCTCAACTCTTAAAGATGCGAATATTTATAAGCTGAATCTCTGGAAGATTCTTTTTCTCCCTCCCTCATTCTGCATCACATACACAAGTTTCACATCATCATTCCACTTACATTTGAAACAAAGAAGAGTCGTGATTTGGCCGTCTCCGAAAAGAACTTCTAATATATTTAAGCTAAGTAAAAAACAATCTAGCAATATACAGTCCTGTTACTTATAAGGCTTTCCTTTTTCCATGTTCCTCTATTTATCTCTCCCTTTTCAATTACCAGATAAAGTGAATGTACCTGGTATTTCCTTTGTATAACTGGGCTGAATCCAACTAAATCATTGCATGCTCAGAAAGAATGCCATGAGTGCGATGGAACTGCTTCTCCCACTTCTCCCCACAGTGTCCCTCTGCAAATCTCTGTGTCCCGCCCCCCCCCAATTCTCTGGAGTATATTTGGGGACAGTGCAAGGGGCACACGGAAGGAAGAGAAGTTTCTTTGTGCTTGCAGAAATAGTTCTGCACACACAGTGATTTACTTGGATAAAACCCACTGTTCTTTCTCCTTTCATATGTTTCTTCTCTCTCAATCACTCTGATTAAATCTGGGAAAAACAAAGTCTTATAATTAGAGTTCCCCTTTTGGACTTTCTGTGTAAAAAGCAAATGAATTAATCTATTTGGGTCAGAATATTGGGAAAATACCTCTCATTTTGAATAATTTCTTTATGTAACTGACGGATGGAAAATTGGAAGTCCCTTTTATTTTTCTTCTCTTTTTTGTTCCCCCTTTTCTGTTTTTTGTTCTTATTCAGGTTAGTTTCTTTGATCTTACTGTGTTATGAAAAAACTTTAATAAACTCTTTTTTTAATTTATTTTTTAAAAAGGGAATGACCAAGTCTTTTCTGCAGGGAAAGTTGGATAACAACAAAAAAATATAACATGGAGAATAAGAATTGGTTTTCAATAGCTGACATGCTTAATATCATATACTATCATGTTCTTACATCAACGGTTTTTAAATCTATTTATCCTTTGTGTATGTGATCTATTACAAATAGTCCTGTTCTTCACATTTGGCTGTATATCCCCTATTACTGTAACATTTCTTATTCATAATTAATTCTTAGATTCGGTAGGCATTTTATTATTTAGCTGGAGCACATAATTCTAGTTTGTGAGCATGATATTTGCTTTATATTTTTATAGTGATATGACAATATATTCTGCCATAGGAAAGGTATACTGATCTTTACTTTTGGCCATGCTATCTTTTAGTGGTAGTTTGTTGATAATCTCAGCATTGCATATGTACTTAGTACCCTCAAAATAGTTCAGAATGTAGAGCTATATTACAATTTGAACCATCTATTCACTATAGACTGGCATGTTTCTTAACACCCAGTTTGACTAGCAATAGGCTGTGGGTTGGCTTGAGGGTTTATCAGTATAGATTTCAGTTTAAGATCCCCCCACTCCTATTGCATTTGCAGAGAATCTGCTGTAAATTTGGTACGGAGTGGTTCTTATACCCGGCAACAGTGGAGGGATGAACCAAAGGGAAATGAAGCACCTGCAACTGGTGCACCTTCCACTTATGTATCTACTTATATGAAAAGGTGAGTCATGTTAAAACCTCTGCTTTTAAGATGTTGCATTTTGCTTTTCATCTAACATTTACATCTACAAAAATCTGAGAGATATTATGATTACCATGAAAACCAGTGACAACAGAAGCCTAAATGATTTGCCAATTGCATCAGTCTTATTTCTCTTGTACGTGTGCTGAAAGATGCAGGTTTCATATGCCTGTGTACTCACTGCTTTTCCTATATGGCAAAATCATATCTATTAGGAAAAGTGTCTTATGTGAAGTAGCAGAAAGTGTCACTTTCTCTAGAGACTTAGTAGAGGTTGGATACATTTGTGGAAACTACAATAAGGCAAGCTTTACATTTTCCCTTGTAGAGCATCCTGTGTAATGTCAAAATTACTCCTTACGGGCACCTTGTGTCCATAATAATTGCTCGGATCAATTGAAACAATGCACAAACACCTTCCTTTCAAATACAAACAAACATTTATTTGTTTCAAATAATACCAATGTTCTTAAAAAATGTGAATAAATAAAAGCAAAAAGTTACTGAGCACATGAATGTGAGTCTGTTATGAACCAACAACCCAACTGATTTGGAGTATAGGCATAGAAAATAACAGTTCAAATCAGGAACGGAAATAAGAAATGATACCTCTATTTTCTGGAGACATTTCTATCTTATGCTAGTCTTCGTTTGACAAAATGTGTGGTAGCTGCTCCTAGGGTTTGATAAGACAGTTTAGGTTTGTATAAGAATAGCCTTGCCATGATCAGGGCATTTGGTCTCCCAGTTGCCAACCAGAGAGAGGCCTGTGGGCATCCCACAAGCAGGACATTAGCCCTTACTATACTTGGTGCTTCTTAGCAACTAGTATTCAGAGGCATATTATTGATCCTGGAATAGTATGCACCCATCATGGCTAGTAGCCATTGGCAGCTTTATCCTCCTGTGAATTTGCCTAACCCCGCTTTGAAGTTGTGCAAGTTGGTGGCCATCATTGCATCCTTTGGCAGCGAATTCCACAGTCTGTTCTGGATCTTACAACGTTCAGTTTCTTTGGATGATCCTGGGATTTTCCCCCAAACCAACCAACCACAAATGTTATGATCTTTCCTCTTAGGGACATTGTTCTAGTCCCATTATCATTTTGGTTGCACTTCTCTGCACCTTTTTCAGCTCTACAGAACCCTTTTTGAAGTCTGGTATCCAGAACTCAAAACAGTATTCCAAGTGTGGTTGCACCATAGACTTGTATAGCAGCATTATAACAGCATTATGCCTGTTTTATTTTTGAAGGCCTTTCCTAGCAATCCCTAACACAGAACATAATGTATCAATTCCTTAGCGTCTGAGCCTGAGTAGTGAATGTTGCCACTATGAATGTTTTAAACTTATCTGTGTTGGGTTCAGTGAGCTTGATTGTATGCGTTGTGTTGCACTGTGATAGACTTTAAGGCCCAAAATCATTCCGGGAATGTATTCGTGCTTAAATGACATGAGGCGTTTCAGTTTTAACTGAAGTTACTGATCCTTTTACCTGTGCCTGAACACTTTCATGTTGGCTATTTCATCCTTCCTCAAGCTGTACTTCAGCCATCTCTTTCTTTACTTGGATATTTCTGAGCTTTCCTTTCCACTCTGCTCTTTTTCATTTTGTTATTTTATCCAACAGAATAATTTGACATGTATACAGTACGTTCAACTGAATTTTTCCATTTTCCTGTTCTTCTCTTTTTTTCCTGTTTTCAACCTATTACTTTATCTCTCATGTTTCTTCAGTCTTGATACAATGCCTTGCTCATTTGACTTCTCCTTAGCCTAGGGAATTACGTATAATCTCCCTTGCCTTAATTTTGCTGATAGATAAACATTCCCTTGGCAATTAACCAGGGTCCTGTGCTGGTCTGCAACAATATTTTCAATCTTCTCTGAAGCAAGTGATTTTCTGCTGTCTTACAGTGCTTCATTTGGTAGAAGTAGTGACCTCAGCAGTCCCTATATTTCAGCCAATCGCAATGCATCTTCTGCTACCTCACCCACTATTATTGGTTCATCTACCTCATTGGGCACAGAGTGGCAACTTGCCTCTTGCCCTTCATCTGTCAATTCTAGCACTACAGCATCAGTACGCCAGTTTAACAGGTAAGGGCTCATAGTATGTCCACTGAAGAGGTTTTATCAAAGTGCCCATAATTTTTGTGTCAAAGCAGTGATGCTTTATGGCAGGCATAGGCAAACTCGGCCATCCAGATGTTTTGGGACTATAACCCCCATCATCCCTAGCTAACAGGACCAGTGGTCAGAGATGATGGGAATTGTAGTCTCAAAACATCTGGAGGGCCAAGTTTGCCTATGCCTGCTTTATGGTGTGATATTTCAGTCTGAAAATTCTTTCCAAGAGGTTCTATCTCTAGTTAGTAAAGTATTCAGAATGAATGTTTACAAACTCCATACAAACCAGTTTCCCCCCCTAAATACAGTGTTGAACTGTGTGTATGCCTTCCCCCGCCCCTTCCCCAGACCAATCAGGTGTATAACTTGAGTCATTTTGGCATTCAATGCCTTAAACTTTTATTAAGCAAATTACAAAAATATTTTAACTCATATGTATTCTTTTTCAAAAGGGACGCGGGTGGCGCTGTGGGTTAAACCACAGAACTTAGGACTTGCCGATCAGAAGGTCGGCAGTTTGAATCCCCGCGATGGGGTGAGCTCCTGTTGCTTGGTCCCTGCTCCTGCCAACCTAGCAGTTCAAAAGCATGTCAAAGTGCAAGTAGATAAATAGGTATCGTTCTGGCGGGAAGGTAAAAGGCGTTTCCGTGCGCTGCTCTGGTTCTCCAGAAGCGGCTTAGTCATGCTGGCTCACTTGGCAAATAAAGCGAGATGAGCACCGCAACCCCAGAGTCGGCCACGACTGGACCTAATGGTCCCTTTACCTTTTTCAAAAAATGTTGTATTTGTATTTTCCAAAGTGGCAAATAATAAAACTAAACATTACAAGACAAAATAAAACAAAGTCATGCATAACATAGACATTTTCCTTCATTATTTACATTGGAAAGTAGTAGCCTTTCTTGTAAAACTGAATAACATGGCATTGACACATTGCCATTACAAAAACGAGCATTTTATACCAAGGTGTCCTTCCAAAATGGCTCCTGTTGTGTAGGAGGCTACATTTCCTGCATACCCATGTTTACAAAAGACATAGCTAGAAACCAAATAGAGGCAAATGCATCAGGATCTACTAATCTCCTTAACATAATATTATGTGTCAATTGTTTAAGTCAGCACAGTGCACCATACATGTTTCACCATGCTTGCTCTAAGCTTCTAGGCCATCTTCACCACATAAATTGTCAGTATTGCATGATGCACCAAGAGTAAATTGTTTCCCAAATCTTTAGATAATAACTGGTCTTTTAAAGGTTTAACTCACTTTGTTTCCTATACCCCCTCTTTTAGGGTGCTCTACCATTGCACATGAACCCCTGTTTCATATTTTTCAGATCCCCTTACAGACAACAAACTGACTCAACAACAGAGAAGAGCACAGAGGGCATCTCTCCTAGCATTCCATTAAGTGTCATAACAAATCTTGCTGTACCCAGTAGTGCCAATGGTGTCACAACTGCCAATTTTAACTCAACGACTGGAACAGAGTCCTCTACTGGTGATGCTAGGGATCGGAGAAGGTGAGTGAGTATTTTGGTGGTATTCTTGTGAAGTGTGTTTTGCCTTCACCTGCTGTAACAATTGATTAGAAACGTTTTCCTATGTTAGTGATCAGATTGTGCTTGGGTTACACTGAACTATCTGGACTAAGCTGTGTTGCAAATATTTGCGATGGTTTGAAATTATATTTCCTGGGTATTCACCCACTGTTGTGTGCAAGATTTCCCAATTTTTGGTATTTACAGTCAAGATGTATTTGTGGTTAAGGTGACTTGGTCACAGCCACTATTTTGAGTTTGGGTAGGATTGTGTGGGTGCGCATGTATGCTTGCAAGTGCATTTTCTTATGTATATTCTATGCAAACATATTTTATGCAAACAGTTCAAAGAAGATCTAGCATTTCATTTAAGCTTTCCACTATCCATTGTCTTCATTCAAAGCATAGTACCTCCAGATTATAAGTTTGGCATAACAAAGCCACATGATTCTGCTCATTCAGTTTCCTTTACTATGTTTTTAATCATGCTGTTGATTGCATGAATATTTCATTGTGAGCAGTTGCTGGAATTCTCCATGGTACTATGATGACCTGGCACTACTGAAATGTACATTAGTTTTGCCCACATAGTTTTGGAATGGCCATAGCTATCTAAAAGAACATTCTTTTATGGACATCTCATGTTATTTTGTGGGACACGGAGGGAGATGCAGTTGGTTTCAGAATTACAAATCTATGGGCTAAGTTGCTGCATGTGCAGAATGAGATCTGCTCATGCATTGAGACTTCTCCCTGTGTGTGTTCCCTCTGTATCCGCTAAATTTGTCTTGGAGAGTTGTTGGAGGGCACAGAGGTAGGAGAGGGCAGAAAGTCCCAGTGTGTGAGTGGACTTCATTTCTCTCATACATACTCCACTTAGTACTACATTGAATTCACCCTATATTTCTTTTTTATTATTATTACCTAGCGGTTGAGCTCTGTTGAGATGACCTTGGTTTCAGATGAGATTAAAGCAGGTGATATTAAATGGTGACCGATTGTGGGGTTTAAACCATATTCTTAGTAATGTAAATCAGTCAGACATTTTGAGAGGAAGCCTGGTAGCTTAAAATGAAAAATAACAGGCATTTGCTAGATACCACAATATGGGTTTTCAGCACTTAATGGCAGCTGTCACAATAGCACATTCATTTAATTCAGTGTTCCCAAAGCTCCATGTTTCTCTTAGCAACAACAACATAAACTCCCAGACTAATATTAGATCATTAAGATGCCTCCATAACAGGCAGCTCCTACTTGCCTATTTGAAGCCACTGGATTAAAACTGAAATGCATTGCTAGGTTTAGGAGGAGAGAATAAGTCATCTGGAATGTCCTTCCTTTCAGAAGGGTGCTGCTACACTGACTGAAAAGCTGACTGGACATATGACTTTTGAACAAGTTCCCTTTATACATTTTGTTCTAAGTGCAAAAATCCAGAGGATCAAATGTCCAAATAGTTTCTATTCAGGATTCATTCATTATTTTCCCACAATGGTGTGAAAACTTCCATCTGATCTAATCCTACATTGGTCAAGTAACGTCTGGATGGAAGAACCGCATGGAAGCCCTGCGCTTGTGAATTGTGTTCACTTAGCCATTGTAGTTTCCTCATACAAACATTAGCAAAGCAATTTGAACTGTACTAGGTTGAAGTGACTATTGGGTTGCTGTGGGAAATGAAACCAAGACTACAGTTGACCTATGATTAATAGCAGGTAGATTTGCGGTGTCTAACTGCAGAGTAATAATCCATCATAGAAATTAGATTTTGAAATGGAGCCTGCTTTTGTACTCTGCTCTTGTTTCAGCATTAACTGGGGAAGCCTGGAAATTTGACTGTAGGCTTAGTAGTTTGCTGATGCATGTTTCTTTACACTGAATTATTCTGCTATATTATATCAATGTGCTGAGTCTGTTGTCTTAAAACCTTGTCTATGCTGCCTTAGCAGTTTGGACTTGGGTGGTGAAACAAGTTCATCTATACGCATAAGCGCTCTATTTTGATCTTGCTATTATTGTTTGCTCATCATTTATATTAAAAGCAGCGATTAAGACACATGAATGATGGGACTTGCAGTCATATGATTGAAAATATCTCACATCTAGCAAATTTTTAGATTAACCAGGGGAGATCAAGTAAATCATCCATTGCCAGAACAAATATGTGACTGATGTCCATTTCTTTTTTATAATGTAACTATAATTTTGTAATACTTATGGAAAAATCAAACTAAACTGTTTACCTTCTGAAAACGAGACCTTTACCTAGCCAGTTTCTGAACAGATAGTGATTGCATGGACTTCATTGATGTCAGTGCTGTGCTATGAACAACTGTCAGTAATAGAGAACCATGCTGCTGATTTGTGCTATGTTGACTTTCAAAGTCCTTGAAATTATTAATAATAATTCTGCTTTTGCTGTTGTCATGATTTTCTCTCAGCTGTTTACATAAGGCTCGCATTTTTCCTAGGAGGAGTTTCCCCCTTTTCTTGCAATCTTGAGCTTTGAGTTAAGCTTCTATGGCTTGTTGGGAAGGAGGGGTATAGACATGATTTAATTTTGCAAAAAAGATTAATTAATTTAAAAATTATATATTATTGTATGAAGGCCAAGAACTGCAAAAGAAGTGGTTGGTCATTATATTTGTTTTTGTATTCCCTCCCCCTCATATATTGTGTGTTTCTTTTTTGTTTTTGTTGAGAACATTCACATTTTTAAAAGAAAATGGCTTGGTAGGTTAAGCGTATCCTCTTAAATAGTGAGTACTACTTTTCAAAGAAGTGTGTACATTAGAGGAATTGACCACAGCCTTGCTAGTGGCGGTAGAGTAGCTGCTATACTAGGTGCCTGCAGAAGTTGATGTACATGGGCTCCAGAAAACATAGGTTATTGTACCATTTGGTGTCACTGTTTGAATAGTTTCAATTGTTCTGCTAAATTCCACCATTGACTATGTGCAGAATTGCTGCCCGTTTCTAGTGTTTGCACTGATTAGCTATGATTTACTAAGTTATGAATGAAGAGAAAGTGTTTATTTCTAAGGAAGTGCTTGATAAGAGCAATCACTTCCTATTTCAAATGCTCCATAGATGCGTATTGTACTAATTGTTTCTGAAATCTCAGCCTAGTTGCTTTCTGTGTTTTGGGGCACCACCTACTGTTTAGAGATTGTCCCTGCACTTGGGCCTACTCTGGCAAACATTTATAATATAGCACGTGAACCTCCAGGAGAGAGAAGCCTTCGTTCTGAAGGTCAGACATACATACAGTGGTACCTCGGGTTACATACGCTTCAGGTTACAGACTCCACTAACCCAGAAATAGTACCTCGGGTTAAGAACATTTCTTCAGGATGAGAACAGAAATTGTGCTCCGGCAGCGTGGCAGCAGCAGGAGGCCCCATTAGCTAAAGTGGTGCTTCAGGTTAACAGTTTCAGGTTAAGTACGGACCTCCGGAACGAATTAAGTACTTAACCCGAGGTACCACTGTATTTTGTAGATGTTCTTCTGTCTGCCTTTGGCCGTTTATTTTTTGATTTGTAAAAAGAAATTGCATATTCTCTGTCTATATAACAAAGTAGCACAATAATAAGATTATGATATCTCCCCAAGAGCAGCACATATGTTAGCCGTCAAGGAAGAAAGATGGAGATGGGAAATATGAGAGAGAACAGGGAATCACGTAGGCAGTGTGCATGGAAAAGTGGTGGGACTGACACAAGAAGAAATAAAAATAAAAATTGCATGACTCTATTGGTGTGGATGGGGAAGAGAGTTAAGGGAAGATTTCCACCAGGCCTGTAGATCCCAATAAGTGACCAAACAGTATAATCTAAACAATGACCCATGAATGAAGCCAAGGAATCTTCGTGAAATTCTTACTGACTGCCCAAATTATCTGGATTTCGGAAGAAGTTATTTGACTAGTAACTATTTCCTGGAATCTAGATTTCTCTGAATCATTCCTATAAGCAGGCTACCTGATAGAGTGAATCTCACTAGAAAAGAATGGAAATTACTATGAAATCAGATTCATATTGGATGGAAAAAAACCACACATGAGATGCAGATTGATATTGGTTGAAGACACTCCATGTACAGGATACAAGTTTCATGTATTTATTTATTTGTCGGTTTGTATCCCATCCTTACTCTGACATAAACAGAACAAAACATTTATAAAAAATAATAATATGATAAAAACCAGAATCATAAGCAAGCTTAACAGAGATAATCAATGACAAGCAATACCACTAAAATCACTACGATATCAATGCTTCACAAATAAAAATAAATTTGCAGTGTTGCATCATCTTTTTATTTGACAAAGGTAGCTTGCCTTGGTAGAACTTGGTTGTTTGAAATCATTTTTCTTATGTAACTATGAATCTGCCATAAGCTCTCCCATACTTCAGATTCTTGCATGAACATATTTCAAACTGTTCTTGCTTTATCTTACCTTTCATTGCTTATTTCTTGATACCAACATGGCACAGTTTGCTTTATCCTTGTGCAATTAAAATATTTGGGACAATAATCAATATTTGATTATTCTAAGAGTGTTGTGCACAATTTATGTAGTTGTTGGTATTCAATTGTAGTAGAAAATCAGGACAGAGGAAGATGACCTTCTGAAAGTGTTAAGAAAACCTCATCTCAGATACTTACATAACTCCAAAGGGTTTTCAGGGGGCTACTCTATCTGTAAGTCAAAAGGTTGTTCAGAGCCCTTGTTTAAAATAGCATGCAGGCTGTAACATGTATCTCAAGGCTGCTGAGTTCAGTTATCATTGCTGTCAGAACTGTATGCATTGTGTGGTGACTCCTGGTCTTATATGAAATGGTGATTATGCGGCTGGTTAATCGGTTTGGTACAGTTGTAAGTTCATACCACAGCACCCTTCATATCTTGCTTGCACAAGTGTGCATGCATAATAAACACACACATCAGAGGTCTTAAACAGTTGCTGATTCTGTTTTTCGTCAAAATGAGGAATTATTTCATATTGAAGCACTACATTTACCAGAACAGTCTTGTAATTTTGCAAGGCTCTGACAGATTCCTACACGAATAAAGTACTTAAAATACTATTTCCCCTTCTATGCCACATACTTGGCACTGTGTTAGGAAAGGAGGGCAAAGGCTCTCTTAAAGAAGGAACCAGTCAGCCAACACCTGCTACTAAAAGTGCTTATCAGCCATGCTTTTATAGTTTGCGATAAAGTCGTTCTTTTATAAAAAGAGCTACCAGTGCTGGTGTGATGATGTAGCAGGGGCAGGAATTCTGCCTGCTGTTTGATTTTCCTTGTTGGGAAGAGGAAAGGTTGTTGTTGCTTTATCAGGCATCAGACCGCATTTTTCTGTGCAAGAGGTCAGGGTGAGGGCTTGCGTCTTACCGGAGAAAGCCTGGCGACCTGTGGAGTAACTGAGCAGGTATACGTGAAAGGGTTTCAGCTCCTGGAGGGACTTCCTGACATAGTTCAAGGTGGGAGTTCTTATTGGCTCAGATTGTTGCATATTTGTGCTTCGTGCAAAAACAAAAAGCTGTGCAGATTAAAGTAGACCAACATCTAACTTTACTTACTAAACACTTATAGGCTTAGCTTGTGCTGGACTTTTAAGAGAAGTGCCCAAGAGAAGGAATTTATGTGCTAGGAATGACTTACAGTTTGTACCCAGAAAAATAGCTTTAAAATCAGGTAAAGCTGCCTTTCTCTAGAGTCTGCTTTATTCCACTCTTGCCTCAGATACTAACTGAATGTATTTCTGTGTTTGCTAATGTTCGTTTAGAATGGTTGCACTTGAAGAATTCTGCTCTCAACAGAGAGCATTTATGTATATTTTCACTGAAGACTAATAGAGAATTTGGTTAAAACTGTTGTATCTTCCTTGCCTGCTGTTGGACTATGAGATGTACATACATGCCCCCTCTAAGAATCCTGGGAACTGTAGTTTAAGGGTGCTGGGATTTGTAACTTGTGAGGGGTAAGCCGCAGTTCCCAGGATGGTGGTGGTGGTAAAGGTGGTTAAAATTTATATTGTTTGTGCAGCTTGAGTCATGAAGGGGCGTAGTCAGGGTGGAGTTTTATCACTTTCGCTTTGTTATATTCTTCCACAAAATCAGTTTAGCCATACAGTGTACATTTACAGCTTAAAAAATTTTATGCACAGTGCATGTAAGTAAAGTGTGCTAAAATTCAAGGTACAAATCTTGAAGCCAGTGTCAGCTCCAGGTTTTGGAGAGCCTTTGGGTAAGGCAACCTCCATGGCCCATCCTGCCTCACTGAATCAATTTTTTCATTGTAGCAGGTCCAGTGGCTCCCCAGTAAGGTGTGACCCTTGATTCATGTTGATCCTTGACACCAGCCCTCATAAAATCATATGTGGCTAATCTTTATGCCTTGCAAATATTAGTTTTTCCCATATTTTTTTTGACCCATGAGGTGGTTACTTTCCGGTTTTTTTTCTTTTTTAAAGTTGTTTTTTAAGTCAGTTCATTGTAAAAGGTTGGCATCTCTTTGGTGAATCAGGAAATCTTTTTCAGATGGCAATGAATTTGCCATGATATCAGCTGTCTTTTGTGAACAAGAATATGGAAGACTGTTGCTTTGTGGATATGACTGCTTCTTGTTCAGCACATTTCAGTCTCCTCTTATTAAATGTACCTTGGCTAATTAGACCTGGACTGTCTGTTTTCTTTGGAAGAGTTGAGTAAAAGCACCACCATAGTATCTGGGTTTTGCTTTCTGGACTAGGTCAGCTGGGCTGCTCCTGCTAGTCTCTGTTGTGTGGAAACTGGCACATCCTCTCTGTGGCTTATACCTTTCTAGCGTACACATTTCCTTTAAAGGAGGCAAACTTGTGCACACTTACCTGTGCATAAATCCCAATTAACTTGATAGGGATTACTTCAGAGTTAGACACCTATTTATAGTAAATTATTATTATTAAAAATATATACATGTACAAGATATACATATACAATATCACATACAGATGGTTACAGTAAAAACACCACAGCCCCAGTCCTTTCCTTTAAAGTGGTCCTAATAGAGAAGAAAGTTCCAAAGGGGTATGCGACTATTTATAGTATTTTTACTCTATTCTTCAGCTGGAAAAAAGGTTCTCAGAGTGACTTGCAAATATGAATATTAATATAGTAAATAAATAATAACAGCTTTCAGGCTTACACACTAAAAGATAACACAAAATGAAAAGAGATTGAGAGGGATGAGGAAGTAAGCAAACCTGTGTACTCAGTTTCAGTTCGAGGTGTTTTTTGTGTGTGATGACCACCTGGAATGGTTGCATGTATAGCAGCCTTTGCCAAATCCTGGTGTCTTCCAGATGTTTTGGACTACAGCTCCAATACTCCCTGGCCATCGTCCATGCTGGCTGAGACTGATGAGTCTTGTAGTGCAAAACATCTCATGGGCACCAGGTTGGCAAAGACTCGCATGTATAGTACCGTTAGTCAGCATTAACAACTGCCTTCATGCCTAAAATTCTGCACCCTACGCTGTTACACAGACCTGGTTTGCACATTACACGAAACCATATTAAAAACAAACAAATCATATTTTAATGTGGAAGGGTAGATCACTTGTGCATTCCGCTGAAAGGTTTTCACTCCATTCATCTCCCATTTCTACAGCTGCTACACCTCAGAGAAAGAAGCTACAGTCTCATTTATTGTGATATCTGAACTTGAGGTTGTGGTTTATTTCTCTCCAAGCAAACCATGGCTACTGCTTCTGGTTTGTAGAGAAACAAGCCATAGCCCCTGGTTCAGATGTCATAACCAGACGGACTCTGGTGACTTTCCCATCACAGTACTTCAGTACCGCTTCTTTCTGATGTGTAAAGAGGAGCTATTCTTAGAGATAGAAAGAAGGCACACTTTGCTTTTTTCAGACTTATTTTTGGAGGGGGAGAGAGACCCATGCAAGCAGGGTGCAGATGTAGAGAATCAAGCACGTCTTCATTACTTTTTTGTGTCTCTGCTATCTGAGTTACACAAGAGTATGACCAGAATATCATGGAGGTGCTAATTTTGAAAACAATGGCTTTGGCTTGATTTCCATAGCATACTTAATGGTTTATTGATGAGCCCCTTCTGTGCATTTCTAATTCAAATAAATTTTCAATCCAAATGCATATTTGATCTAGTTCTCTTGTACAACTCAATTATAAACTAAAATAATTGATTATGCTCCATATAAGAGCTTACGTGGAGTCCTGTCAGTACTGGGACCCATGCTTTTGAATTTGTTCAAAAGTATTCTGTGCCACTGCTTGTAGCATTAGACTCCCACAGGGATTATTTCTTTTTGAAATTTTAGAACACAGCAGGATTCCTTCTAACCCTAGACATGAATTCTAAATTTTAATTCCGTTTTGGTTATCTCAGTGTAAGACAGAGTTTCATAACTGTGGGTGGCTATGCCCAAATAAAATAGCTGATATAAATCAGTCATCTTGAAATAACTTAGTTATAAGATGGTATTGTTAGTAGGTTTCTTCTATGCATCTGAGGAACTTGGATACGTGAACAAAACAACCTATATGAAAAGGCATATAATATTAATATATATATATTTAAAAACCTATTCTGTCCCTTTCTTTTAGGTCATATCTGACTCCTGTCCGGGATGAAGAAGCAGAATCTCTAAGAAAGGCACGATCCAGGCAAGCTCGCCAGACTCGTAGATCTACACAGGTACGGAACAATAACTCTTTATGGCCTGTTAGATGTTGGGCTATTTAAAAAATAATTATATAAGTAGAATTATTTAATGCATCCTGTGAAGATGCCTAACACTTCCCCACTCACACTTCATTGCTGAGTTCTCCTTTTGAATGAAGTTGCATTATTTCTGGAAGACATCCAAGATCACACACCTGTGAATCTCCAAAGAAGGGAATTACTTCCATATTATACATTTGAGAGATAAAAAAATTGGTCTGTAAAAGCTCCTGTAAAAGGAGATTATGATTTTTTTTTCTTAATGGAAGAATGCTCAAGGAAAGTGTTGTCCATGGGTAGCAATGTTGCATTGTGATGTTCTCTCTTAAAAACATCTCTGTACCTTCTATGCAATGACATTATCAACCACTTATGTTTGTGATTCTGTATTTAGCATTTCTTCCTTCTTTTAAGCTGATTGATATATTAAAGTGGTGATTGCTAACTTTCATGCCACTGGGTCTGACCTATAATTAGAAATTGGCTGAGCTTGGGCTTTGTGGAAAAGGTAATGTAATTTGTGTTTAGCTGTGGATTCAGTGTAAGAGGTGTAATGTTAACAAATACAGTCATACATCATGTTAGGTCCGCTTTATGGTTACTTTTCAAGTTGCGTCCTGTGGCAACCCGGAAGTACCGGAACTGTTACTTCTGGATTTCGCCGCTTGCGCATGCGCAGAAGCGCTAAATCATGCTGTGTGCGTGCACAGATGTGGCGCTTCTGGATGCGAATGCTTCGAGTTGTGGACGTGCCTCCGGAATGGATTACGTCCGCAACTCGAGGTTCCACTGTATAGCTATAATAGACTTGACTTTCTCCCATTTCCCAGGGTGTAACACTTACAGATCTTCAGGAGGCAGAGAAAACCTTTAGCCGATCTCGGACAGAGCGGCCTGAACAGCCAAGTGAAAAATTGGAAAGAACTGAAGCAACTGAGGAAGACTGTGAGAGGCAGGCACAGACTGCAGCAAGGGAACCTGGGGAGACCCGCTCACGATGGAACAGAAACTTGGATGAAGAGGTGAGTAAAACTATTGTAGTAATGCCAAAGTTACAGGTTTGATCCCTGTATGAGACAGCTGCATATTCCTGCATTGCGGGGGGGCGGGGGGGACTAGACAATCCTCAGAGTCCCTTCCAACTCTATGATTCTATGTCCAGCTACCTTTTTTCAAAATGTTTTTATGGCTTGAGATGAGCATCAGGTTTTTAATTATTCTGCTTTAAATGTATTAGGAGAGATTGGATCCGCTTTTTGAACATAAGCATCGTAGCTTTCAGTGTTGCTTTGCTTTCCACTTCACCATTCATTTATTATGCCCAACAGTAAGGAAAACCTGTAAGTGTAAAGAAATACAAAGTGTAATGAGAAAATCATGCTGAGTGTTCAAAATGAATATTTGTTCTTTCCAGATACTTGAACTGTAACTAATCAGAAAGCAGTATTAGCAGTGTTGTTGTTTTATTAACACTTGAAGGGCATGTCTAGATGACAGAACTTAATAAATGGCATTTTAAATAGTTTCCATACTTTCAAGGGTTGTAATATTATTAACTGACAATTGATTTTCATCTTTGTCTACAACTGTGAGATGATACTACCTAATGTAGATTCTCTGACCATACAGTCATTTTTTTCTTTTTCCTTTAAACCAATTTTTTGGCAATTTTTATGATAGCTTTGGAGATGGCTCATATCTGTAGGCTTTCAAATGGTTTCTCTTGCATTTAGATTATAGGTATGGTCCTTGTTGGGCATGAATCAAACTAAGTTCGCTGAATTTGCTAATCCACGTCTAAACACACGTGGAATCATTCACAAGATTGGGATACATACAGATTTTGACCACAAGGTGACAGGGTGACAGTACAAAGTTGTGTTGCAGTGGGGGGGGGGAGTGTCTTCACCCCTAGACTCTAGACGATCTATGTTTTTCCTTCTCTGAAATCATTATGAAGAAAGATAGATTTTAAATCCTTTTTTTCACACTATCATTATTATAAGTAAAATAACCTTTGTCTCCTATCTCAAATGATCATTCTTGTTCTTTATAGACACCCTAAATCAGAATGGAATGAACCTTTCTATAGTCTAACTCCATTAATAGAGTATGATTAAAGATTGAGGAGAAAACTTGTACTTTGCTAGCTGTTAATTATCTTCTTATTAAGTCATTAATTCTGTTCATTTGTCTTTCAGTCTGTTGGTCAACGATTGAGGGGCTCGGCGCAGCAAGACAAACCCACAAGCCCCATCTCTCCTTCATTAGCTCCTTATCTTTATTCAAGTTCTCACCTTCCCAGGACAAGTAGATCTGTATCTTCTGATTCTGTGAACCCATCAGACTTCCAAAGCACATCTGCTGCTGACATGGAGAAAAATGGTATTTACTATTGTAATTACAATGTTGTACAAATCTTTTGAGTTTGTTTTTGTACCAGATAGTGACTGTGTAATACTATACTTCATACTTGACCAA
This sequence comes from Podarcis filfolensis, assembly GCF_964270895.1. Lineage (NCBI taxonomy): Eukaryota > Metazoa > Chordata > Lepidosauria > Squamata > Lacertidae > Podarcis > Podarcis filfolensis. Next base: position 66,886,625 of record NC_139609.1, read on the forward strand.
GAAAATCCAAGAATATCCAAGGAAAGCTGCTCCACTCTTAATATATAGTACAATATATTACAATATATAATATTTGGAATGCTGAATCTTCTTTGTCTGGGTTAACAAAGCCAGTATTAACTGAAACCCACCATGCCCTGGGCCCTCCGATCTCTCACTCCACCAGCAAAAATAAGACACCTATCCCCATGATGCTGACGAAAAAAGCACCACTCATATACTCTGTGAAGAAGGAAAGTTTACAGTCTCTCTCACCCACCCTTCTTCTTTATTTTCTTCCTTCTCCCTCCCCCACTTCTCTTACCCCCTCATTGCCTACAACATAAATGTCTCAAGCTGACTGTAATTGATGGGTATGAAAATTTGATTTGAAAATAGAGACACTGAATGTACTCTTGCTACTTATGGAGAATCTTTTACTAAAAACATTTTTAAAAAAGCAATGAAATAACACCTCTAGGAATTTGAGCCCCTCCTGAAGAATCACGTTAATCTCAGTTGAATGTTTCTTTGAGCTGATGGCTTCGCATCATATTAAAGTACATCTGCTTTAGGGAGGATCCACTGCTTGGTGTTTGAAATTAAAATAATAATAATAAATTGTTAGGTGTTTAGAATGGAAATCTTTATGTTGGGATTAATTTGCCTTAATTTGAAAATGTTTCCATGGTATTGGTAAATCAATTTACCAAGCTATTTATAGCTAAAACTATATTTCTTTGGACAGAATATGAAGATCAGGATTTGGATGACAGAACTTCAAACAAGCAGTCGGTTAGAGAGAGGAGGCGGCCGAAAGAGAGACGAAGAGGCACGGGGATCTCTTTCTTTACAAAGGATGTAAGTAATGACATGCCTGGTGGAATTGAAGGAGGATGAAAAGTTAACCAAGTTGCACATACCAATTGCTAGGGAGGCAAAATCTAAACTGGAAGTGCAAGATCCAACTGTGAAAATGAGAATACTGTTTTGATGCCATTTAAAATGTAAATGAGTCAGCAATCACTGTCCTGGCCCTCAAACTCCCAGCTCTTGTTATGCTAAATATTTTAATGCTCAGTTCAGTTCAGTACATAAGGCACACAAAATGGCATAGATTTTTTAAAAATGAAAGTGACCTTCAACAAATGCCCTCCAGTTGCATGAGGCTGCTCACAAACCTGCAGCTTTGCTGTAACGCATGCACTAACCATAGTTTACTGTGGTGTGAAGGCACTGTCAATATCTGAATTGACCCTGCTTGTAATATTTTTCAAATACTTTATTTCTTTCTTTTCTAAAAAGCAAGTTACTTTTAGGGAACATGATTGCATCCCATGATGATGAAACTCACTGTTTTTCTGTTCTGTTTGACTGAAACAGTAATTTATCTGGTGGTGCATGGTTTCAAGGATTAATTATTAGAAGCTTCCAAACTGTATAGTCTTCTACTTTCTGTTAAGATATTTTGTATAGATAGATATCTTAAAATACTGCGTCTTGCTACCTAAACCTTTCTTACTACAAATATATAGGAAACCAGTTCTTCATTTGAAATGTTCATTTTCTTTCCCCCCCTTTTGATTTCCTAGGATGATGAGATGGATGGTACTGAAGAAGTGAAAGAGGACAGGGTAAGTGAACGATCTAAAGCATATATGTGTATTTGTTTGTTCTTGTGAATCTTTGGCCACAGGATAGTTCTCAGTTCTTTTGCATTTTGAGAATATGTATGTGAAAGTGCGCTTTGAAATGTTTTTCTGGGGTTTATACCTGAATCTAGCAATAAGCCTAGTATTCTCTTCTGGTTGCATTATCATTACTTTAAAGTAATAAAATTCTGTAGCTCTTTTCCTTGTTCATTGGACTGTAGGATATTTTTCAGTGTGTTCAGTGTGTCAAAAGCAAGATAAAAGGTACTTTGGTTTGTGCTAAAATTCGAGGTGCACATTGACCACCAAGTTAGGTTTGAACCACAATTCAGTGCTTCAGAAATATACAAGACTTGATCTGAAATGCTTTGGAGACTGACTATTTGTGTCATAATCCAAATTCCAGTTTGGAAAAAGTGAAGCTTTGTGTCTCCCCTACTTACTAATAAGGGGAAATCACAAGATGGATGTAACCTTTGATAGAATTTAGGGGTCCTCAAATTATTGTACAAAATTCTGCCTGCCTCTTTTATAGTCTGTCAGTCTCATTATGCTTTCTTTCAGCTGCATTTTAGGCAAGCATGTTCCTTTCTACAAAATCACTGGCAGAGGGCCATTCTCCACTTAAGCCAGGCCCATCCACATCAGTAGTGGAGATAACATTCCCTGAGCAACATGTGAGAAAGAAATGCAAACTTTCCCTAGGCAAAAGAGCAGATGACCTCATTCTTGGTCCTACAGCTAAATTTTGCACAGCATTATTTAATGTTATGGTAGATGAAACAATTGCTCACCTAGGTAACAGGTTTAAGTAAATGTTGCAGTTGAAGGAAAAGTATGAATTGATAGTTGATGTTAAATATTTGGCTAAAATGGGAGATGATAACACTGGAAGGGACTGCGAAGACATATCTTTGCTCCTTGAGAGAGAGATTGATTCAGCAGAGTTGCTGTCTCAGATCATAAATTTTTTTTGGTTATATAATCAATCCCTAGAAAAATGCACAGCTTCCTAAGTGTAATATTCAAGGTATTTATATCAATTTGTGTGTAGTACTTCACATTACTGTCACTTTACTTGTACCTGTTGTGTTTAGGGAGAGGACAGTTTCAAAGTTGGAATTGATAAAAATTACCCGTGCTCTTTTGTGTCACAAGATCACTTAGTAGTGCTTACGGTTCTTGGCCTCATCTGCCCAGACTGCCATTAATCCATTTGGCTATAGTCACACATGGTTTTGTTCATGAACATCCATGATGGCGTTTCATCAGACCATCAGGACATCATTGACAAAAATCTCATAGGCTGCTGCAGCCAACCACATTAAATGGAAGGATGGGCACAATGAGGCTGTCACGGCAAAGGATATGGAAGATGCTGCAGGAAATAGTATCAAAGCTGTGCAAATGTATTAAGAAGAAGTGCCTGAAATGCAGGGGCACTTTTGGAAAGTTATCTGATGTCATATTTTCATAAGTACTCCTGGCTCTGCCGAAAATGATTTTGATAAGATTTAATGATTTAGGACATCACTGAATGACCAAATCACATAGCAGAATTGCCACTAGAGGGAGCATGTTCTGCAGCTATCAAAGTATGAAGTGAGAAACTAACAACTTTATGTAAGAACTTCCAGAAAGAGGAATTGGGATTCTTAATAAATTTGGACTGAAAATTGCTTCTCTTAAAACAAATAATAGTGCAGCATTTCTTCCTTCAAATAAGCTTGTCAAAGATATTTGATGTTAGAAGTGAGATAAATAAACAACAGTTGGGTAGTCTTGCTGAAATCATTTTTTATTTTTTTGGGTTGGGACTCATTTTGAATTTTTTCCTCTAACTGTAATAATTTGGCCAGATGTTGATCTTGTGTGAACCTCACATGGAATTATATGTACTGTTAGAAGCCTGCCAGATGGACAGAAAGCTAAGTATTAGCACATGCTCAGAAGCTGGCTTGATTTGAGGGTGGTTTGTCTGTGTGTAAAAAAATGCTACGTTGAGGCTGTTATGAAAAGTAAATCTAACTTAATCTATTAAAGGTAAACACAATAAAAATGTAAATCTGTAATGGCTCGTTTCAAAAATGTGGAAAAGTTGCACGTGTGGCCTTCTGCTTGTGCAGTGCTTGATACAATCCAGTTTATAATTCTGTGGTTGCAACAGGTGACATAAAATTTGTAGAGCGTCCATCTGCTAAAGCAGGGCTGGGGAACCATTCAGCCTCAAAATGTTGTTGGACTCTAGTTCCCAGCATTCCTGACCATTAGCCATGCTAACATGGACTGATGGGAGTTGGAGGCAAGCAGTCTGTGGAGGGTTACATGTTTCCTGTACTTGCAGTAAAGAACATGCTAGGAATGCAAACTGAAACTGGATGTGTTTGGAAATTATGTAGTTGGAATTCACCTGTCCTGTGGCGTGAGTTGCTGATCACCTGATTGGTTCAAATTCACGATGTTAAACTTGTTGGTGTTTTTCTAGTTCTTTTTGAGAATTCAGTGAAATAGCTATGCTAATATTTCAGCTTTAAAGGTGAGTTGCAGGCTTGTGCTGATCTCTTGTATATTTAACACTTGCTTTGTTACAAAAGTGCTACACCTTCTGTTCTCATCGTACACCTAACAGTTCAGCGGAAAGTTTCCCCCCCAAATCACACTGCTACTCCTACAGACCTTCCATAAAATCTTCCATTTCTCTGCTTTACTGTCATGATGTTCTGCAAGAGCAAAGTCTTTTATGTCTGCCTGCAATAGCTTTTTGTTTTCTGGGATCGGACTACCTAATATGGTGAGGTATGCCCCAGTCAGACACTGCTACAAGTTCCTTTGAAGCAATGGAGTTTGCTTGGTAGTAATGTTAGGTGAGCCTCTAGCAGACTAATATGGAAGAGCAACAAATAGTGAACAGTAACATGTTGTGCTTTTAACTATTTTTGTAAATAGAACAGTTGTGATGCACAAATCCTTTTTTGGGAATCCAAAGAGCATTGCCAGAAGGGCATTTTTCTTGTTATTTTATTTCCTAGCAGAGAGGCTGTATAGCACTTGGAAAGCTTTCATCCTGGCTTATGTCCATTGCAGTGTGGGAGAAAAGGCAACTTTTAGATTATGATAAAATAAAACATTTAATTATGAAAAAATGTTGGGAACATACCTTTGAATTACTAGCTTTCTAATAAAGAACCCTGTGCTCAGAAGTGGATTGTAGGCCTGTTTCCTCCGCAGTAAACACAGTTGGCAGGATATCAGACTAGTAAGAAGTGAGGACAAAAATGACAGGAAATTCATTGAAGTTGCTGATCTATAGCAGTCCTAAACTGAAAGCCATTTATGTATTTAAGTGTAATTTAGGACTCGTGATCAACCAGGATATGAGGAGCACAGTAAATTAGAATTCTGATTTATGGGACCTTTTTTTTTTACACTATTATTTCATATGTGTGTACCTGAGTACATTTCCCATATTTTGTTCAAGCTTATGCACACTCATAGGTGTAGGAATTAAGTCTTCCATGCTATTTTGCAATCATCCTGATGCTGAACTTAAAATTGCTGAACTTTAAAGCCAAAAATAAAGCTAAGTGGCACCTGGCTAGTTCTGTTTAAAGGCACCTATCATTTCGGGGCAGAATGTTATTGTAAAAATTGCACACAAGTCTAAAAGTATGTCATATAAAGTAAGGTTGTGTTGGTCTTCATTGCTGCCTGTGAATAAATTATAACTTAAACTTAGAATTGCTGTTGCTGAACCCTTTCCTATCCGGCTCATTACAGTTGGATGGGAATTGAAGTCCAAATGATGGATGGGAAACAGAAAAGATGGTCCAGTTAATGTTTCCAAACATAATTTGTGGAAGGTGGGCGAGCCTTCTTTACCTCGGACATTCAACCTGACTAATAGCCTCTGTAGCCCAGTCTATGTTCTTGGATGATGGCCAGTACTGAGCAAAGCATTTCAAAGTGTTCAGTAGCTGCGAGTCTATGGTGGAGTGGTTTGTCTCCTATAAACAAGGCTACTTAAGTCTGTCCCGAGTAGCTTTGTATGTCTTGGAGAAAATTAACTGCAAATGAGAGGGAAATCATTTATCCATTTATTTTAATTTTAAGGGGAATAATGAAATTAGGCTAAGCCTACTGATGAAATGTTTCTTTTCATATATATTTTTGAAAAGTAGAAATCATGAGACCATAATATCTTTAGAAACTTCCTGTGAATGAAATCTATGCTTTCTAAATTATAGTACTTCAGAGTTGAATGTTGCCTTGCTTTGAATATAGTCATTCCTCTCTTTTGTGTGGACCAGGCACCCCCAACCTTTGGCCCTCCAGATGTTTTGGACTACAATAACCATCATCCCTGACCACTGGTCCTGTTAGCTAGGGATCATGGGAGTTGTAGGCCAAAACATCTGGAGGGCCACAAGTTGGGGATGCCTGGTGTAGACTATTGGGCAGCAGGGTGGGCCGCACCCCAAAAACAGTCCCACTTTGTCCCTAGTGTCCAAGACCAGGCACAAACCCTTAAAAGCAGTATCCAACCTGATGGGAAGCCTGGAAAGGGAATGCTTCTAGACCATTGTGATATTTCCCCAGATCTCAAATGTATGTTGATGTTGTACTAGTTAACCTGGAGGTCAAAGGTGGAAGATACCAACTCCATCTTATTTATCCTCCAAAGGCTCAGTGACACAGACCAGGTATATGCCGTATGTTGAGCATATACCCGTAAAATAAAGTATGCAATGAAACAAGTCTATCAATTGAATGGTATGAAAGTTCACTCCTTTTCATTAGCACTGTAGTGAAGTGGAAGTGTGTGAAGTTTTATAAAATAGCACAGCTCTTCTTGAAAGACAACCCCCTCCAAAAAAGTACAATTGTAAAAGAGAAAATGCAGGTGTGGTATGAGCTGCCCTATTGAGAATGGAAATAACTATCAACAGCAGCTGTCTCTCTATTAAGTATGAATCAGTTAATCATTAGGAAGTTGATGGGAGTTTGGCTGCTTTTCAGGATTTTAATACAATAGACATTAATTAGTATTAGGCACATTTCATCCCTAACTCATGAGAGTCAAATAATTTACATACATACCTGCCCACACATCCAGCCTGCTGTTCCAGAACTAATGTGTAGTAATTGCAGCCTGTACCAGAGGAAGTTGCAGTACCTTCTCAGTAGTCATGCCCACCCTGTGGAATTCTCAAAGATGTTAAAGAGAGAAATAATTATATGACCTTCCATAGACATCTGAAGGAAGCCCTGTATCAGGACGCTTTTAATGTGTGATGTTCTGTTGTGTTGTTGCTGTTGTTCTGTTTCTTTATATCATTTTGGAAGCCACCCAGAGTTACTGGGGCAACCCAGTCAGATGGGCTAGGTACAAAAAATAAATTATTACCATATTATTATTATATACCAGTCCACGTATATGGTTTAGAATAGCTACAAAGTGCCATCATGAATCCGACAATCTTGTACTGATTACTGAATGTGGACATTCTACCAAGACTCCTCTCATTGTCTTTCAGGCCCCAAGAATACAGTGTAGTGATGCAACTACTTTTAGTAAAGACTACAGCATCACGAATGGATTGGCAGGGATTTCAGCCCAGTTGGCTTTGCAAAGCACCAAATTCATAACATAATCCAATGACTAACCTGTGAAAAAAAGGTTAGTCCACATTGCTGGGTGTCACATCTGGTTTCCTTGCTGTCACAGCCTGCTGTGCGGAAATGTGTTTAGCTTGAAGTTGTTTGTAATAGTGATGTTTGGATTTGATGCTGACTCCTATTTATCTGGACTACTGTAAATTACACCCAATTCTGTGCATGCTTTTTGGTCCGCAAAGTTCCACTGTATTCACTGTGACATTCTTCCTCGTATGACTGCATACGATGGCATTCTTAGTGACTTCAGTAGTTTACATGGTTATAAATTAGAACCTTATATTCTGCCTGTGTTTAAGTGATGGCTATTTTTCAGAAAGCAATTCTGGAACTAGAGGAAAGCATATCCCTCTTACTAAAACAACGTGGTGTGTTCTGGTATATGACTTATAGGAAGCACCTGCTTTGTATTCTCATTATTTCTGAAGTAATACTGTAAAATTTACTCCTTTTTCTTTACTTTGTTCTTGGTTCTTTTGTTTTAATAGATTTGTTTTTAGGTGAATCTCCTCACAGTATACCAATGCTCTATAATCATGGTCTTTAGTCCCTGTCCCCCCATAAAGTGGTCAATTTTTACTATAATTTGCTATATATGTGTATAACTTGGGGTGGGGGTGCAGTAATGTGCTGGACCTCTGTAGAATCTATTTTTTGACCTCAAACCCAGGAAATTGCTAGTCCTTTCTATAAACAGATTACTGTTTTTAGTACATGCACATTCTGTTCCTCTTTAGCCACTCACATTTAAAAGAAACTGGCTGTTTCTAAAAGTTGCCGTCTTTAAGTATGATCAAACTTCCGCATGTGCTTCAAGTAGGGGATTTTATTGGAGATGAATGAGAATATGTTCTCTGGGTTACCATCTTTTGCTTCTTCTTTCTTACCAGCTTTATAGATGAACTGAGCAAGAACTATGGTCTGAGGCTATCTTTTAGATATGGAAGATTAGCTGGCTTTATAGCAGGCCATATGAACTTTTGGACCCAGTACTTTATGCAACAACGATGAAGGAGATTACCTTTAATGATTTATTGTATAGTAGCTGATCAAGAAAGATCTCTGAATTACAGCTGGGTTCTTCTGTATTTAATTGCTATGCGGGATCTTCTACTCTAATCCCTTTATTTCCAGGACTTGAGAACCTACTACATGGCAATAAATCAGCACTCAGTACATTGCAGGCAAAGGGCTTTGCTTGCCTTCCTTTTATGGGAAATCACTGCAGTGTTTTTCATCATGTTTATATCTCAGCCTAGTGCCAATTCCCCCTCCAAAAAATGTTTTACAGTCTCTCTTACAGGACATGAGCTTGCTGTCATACATTAGAATCAAAGACATTATCCCTGTCATAATCAGGCTTGTGCTTATAACAGTATAAAGCAGAATCATAGATTACATGAGGGACCTGCCACATAGTGCTGCACTGTGGAGTGATCCTGTTGAGGGTTCCAATCAGCCACGACCTCTTTCAGAATGCAGTACTCCATTCCATTCTCCTGCTTCCTTTAGTTCCTGTTTTTTCTTCCCTCCATCAGCCGGCCATCATTTTGTGGCCACTGAGCATGCACAGCCCTCTTTGGAATTGCCCCACAAGCCTGCTGATAGCCTCCCTTTTTGAATGAATGGTGCCGTCTGAGCTGCCTAAACACCCACATTCATCCCTGAACTTCTGCCACAAAATGTTTTTAAAATAAGTAGTTACTCTTTGTGGAAACTACCAAATATTTTGACAGTGTTGTTTGCATTTGTAATCAAAATGCATGTTGCTGACCTTTGTTCTAGCTGAGGCCAAGTATAGGAACAAGTCAGTTCAGATCATGCGATGTTTCTTGTCATAAGGGTTTTCCTATGATTGAGGCAGTCTGAGATTTGATGAAATATTTTTCATAGGGCTATCTAGCACTTTACTATCATTTTATTTAAAAGTAAGAAGCAATACTAAAAGTACTTTTTCTGTATTGACTTGAAATACTTTTTCTGTATTGACTTGAAATGTTTGCAGATAGAATAGCGTTCTGAAACTCTTACACAATCTACTTAGTGTGGAATACCTTGTAGTACCATGTGATGAACAATAACAGGGTTGCCGACTTTTGGGGGCCAGTGGGCATACTTGGAATTTTGATAAAACGCCATAGAATTTTGAAAAAGCTGCTTACCAGAGTTATAGCACATAATGACTGTCCCATCTAAAAGGAAAAGAGAGAGAGAGAAAGCACCACAAGATGAGTGCAGGCAGGCTCCCCAGAGCAGTCCTGCATCAGTGGAGAAGAGACTACATCAGCTATCATTACACTCACAGAGAGACGCCCTTTTTACCTTTCCTCTGTTCAGAATGGGTGGTATCGATCATGGTGTCTAATGAAATGCGAGTATGTTTAAAGGGGCTTGTTCAATGTAGTTGACATCAAGCCAGTGCAAAGAGAAACTGAGCAGGAGTCTGCTGCATTGTGAATTTTTACGGGATATTTCCTGAGACCTTTTGTGAGTACCGTACGAGGTGTTGGCTGGCACACTGGTGCCTGTAAGTGATGTGTTGGTGACCCCTGAACTGTGGTACATAAGCTATTTTAACTTCAGTTATCCTGCTTGGATCCCAGAGAAGAACCAGTGTTTCATTTGGGGAATATAAGTAAGAGCACTCTCTAAATTTAAGCTATAGCTCTGAACTGAAAGTTCAGATTCAGGGAAAGAGAGTACAAAGAGATGAAAATAACCCCATAGAATTAGAGGGGAAGGGTTATATATTCACAACCCAGAGGCTATAAGGATCTAGCACATAACTAATCTCGACACAGTATGGAAGCATGTAGATTGTTTAGGAGTTGTTGCTGTTTAGTCGTTTAGGCGTGTCTGACTCTTTGTGACCCCATGGACCAGAGCACGCCAGGCACTTCTGTCTTCCACTGCCTCCCGCAGTTTGGTCAAACTCATGCTGCTAGCTTCGAGAACACTGTCCAACCATCTCATCCTCTGTCATCCCCTTCTCCTTGTGCCCTCCATCTTTCCCAACATCAGAGTCTTTTCCAGGGAGTCTTCTCTTCTCATGAGGTGGCCAAAGTATTGGAGTCTCAGCTTCAGGATCTGTCCTTCCAGTGAGCACTCAGGGCTGATTTCCTTAAGAATGGATTGTTTAGGTAGTGGGGAGAAAAAAACAGGATAGAAAGACTTTGTTACTAAATCTACCGCCTTCCATGTTAAATTTTAGTAGATATGCTGATAATAATAATAATAATAATAATAATAATAATAATAATAATAATAATATATTACTTGCACTCCGCCCTTCCAACTGGATAGATGGGCACTAGAATGAAGGGAATCAGCTAGAGAGTTAGAGAGTTATTGCATTGGAAACAGACAATGGGGAAAAGGTGGGAGTCCATGCTTTTTTAGGATTATGTATTTTAAAGCTGTGGGACGCGGGTGGCGCTGTGGGTTAAACCACAGAGCCTAGGACTTCCGATCAGAAGGTCGGTGGTTTGAATCCCTGTGACGGGGTGAGCTCCTGTTGCTCGGTCCCTGCTCCTGCCAACCTAGCAGTTTGAAAGCACATCAAAGTGCAAGTAGATAAATAGGTACCGCTCCAGCGGGAAGGTAAACGGCGTTTCCGTGCGTTGCTCTGGTTCGCCAGAAGCAGCTTAGTCATGCTGGCCACATGACCCGGAAGCTGTACGCCGGCTCCCTCAGCCAATAAAGCGAGATGAGCGCCGCAACCCCAGAGTCGGTCACGACTGGACCTAATGGTCAGGGGTCTCTTTACGTTTACCTATTTTAAAGCTATGGGAAAGGAAGTTGTGAGTGTAAGGTAGCTCATATCCCATAGTTAGTTTAGCTGACGCTTTGGACATCAAGAAGAAAATGATTAAGATTGTCAGGTGGAATAACCAGCATTAACACATCTTATACACATGGTTTAGGTTTCTTGACCTAATAGCTTAAAAGCAGAATTATAAGCAGTCTTCCTTGCCCCTTTCTCCCACTGGCAATATAAGACACAACTATTCTGGGGGAGAAAATCATGAGAGGAAGGAGGGGCAGCAAAAATTCTATCACATGCCTGCTCCTGTTATAGTTCATAAATGTTGTGAGCAGGGATGCTGGTGAAGTTTCTGAGTGCAGCTGTGGGAACTCCTAAAAGCCCACCATAGGTTTAATATGACCTTGTCATGATAGAAGAGCCCTGATGAAATTTTTCACTGGCTCGGATTAAAATTCCTAGCTCTACATGCCTATCTGTTCTACCCTCCCCACCATTCTGTGATTCCCAGCACACACCCCTCTCGTCTTTTTAAGCAGCGGCAGAGGTGAGTAACAAGTTATAGAAAAGGAAAGGGATTTTGTTTCACTCCCTCCCCTCCAGGTTCTGATGCAATTGCAGATGGAATCTTTCTGGAAGTAATCTTTCTGAGCCTCTCAGATATTATAAAAAATAGTTGGATCTTTCCCCCCAGAAGACCTTAAATCAGCTCTGAGTTAATTCAAGGCAAGTTTCAGATAGCTTGCCATCTTTAGTTGGGCTCTTCTTTGGGGACTCTTGTCAAAAAGTGGGTTATAATAATAATTTAGCAATGCCTCTGATGAATCCACTTTTTAAAAGCTTCATATCTTCTGTCTAACTTATGCCACCCATATTATGTTCTTACAGGACTAATGTGTGGCTATTGAAGTTTGCAGGAAGTACCTTCTGTAGGCTTGGGCACTGGGACTGGTGAATGAGACATAACCAGTGTTTGACGCCTTATTAGTAATAAGATTATACACAGCCACAATGTTGATGTTCCTCCTAGTGATTTGGCATTCCTACTCGGATCACTGAAAGGAAGCACATGGAATTGTGAGTGTTGTTGGCCCAGTTACTTCAGGTGGTGGTAAAGCTGCTATTGTGGAAGAGTAGCAGTCAATATCACACAGTTCATAACTATGGGTAGGCTGATACATTGGGGAAAGGTTTAGGTTTGTAGTAGTTGGGTTGTAACCAGTGAAATTAGTGAGAAGGATGGTCTAGTAAGTTTTATGGGTGATACTGATTTCACAAAGTTTAAGACGCTCTAGATTGATTTCAGTTCCTTTTTGTCTACATTGTTTTCAGTTCCTTTCTGTTTAAAATACCAACTGCTCAAAAGGTTTGGACTTTAATTGACAACATGCAGCAGCCTAAACTGAACACTGGCATTAAAGGTTCAGTGTGTTCTAAATTATGCTATCTATTAGCTGTACTTTGTCTTTAAACACACAGCTCTCCTCCCCGCTACCCCGCCCCAGCTCTTTCTAGCAGAGTCTAGCCACTGCTGATTATGAATCACTCCATTGTTCTTGGTATATTGACATAATGTTAGAAAAAAGAAGTAGTGTGTGGAATTTGGAGATCTTTAACTCCACTTTGATGTCAAGCTGGGCTACCTTCAAGTTCTTTTGTATTCTGATACGGCCTCTCTTGTCATGAGGTAGGCTACTTGAATAATTTTGTTTGGGAACACAAGCAATCATGGAAGAAAAAGCAGAAGTGCAAGATATTTAAAGAAATGAATTAAGGTTGTTTTGAGATATGGGCCAATTATGCAAATAGGCATATTGGCAGCAAAGAGTTGCTTCATATGTATAAGAGACTAAAAGTAATGTGTGTGCTTATTCTTATATTCTAACTCATTGCAAGAAGCTTTGCCTAAGAAAATAGGATTTAAAGCACCTGCTGTTCCCTTTTGTATCTTCAGCTGACTTGCTAATTCGTAGAAATTGTACTTGAATATGATAGTTGCTCTACTAGTTTCTTAATCAGGTTTGGCAAAACTAAATCTTATCAGTTATCTGATTACTCTTTTCACACACACCTCCTGCAGCTGCAGTGTAATAAAAGGTTTTTCCTAAACATATTTATTCCTACCTTACTGTGGAACTTGAACTTGAACCTAAATTTCAGTCCCTTAACTAATCACATAAATTAGATTTTACATAATTCTGTAATGCAGAGCCAGGCATTTATACTCGGAAGAATACACAGTAAATTATCATTGTTAGCCAACATCCCTCTTGCATATTTTCCCAGTTAAGTACCTGTATGGATATTTGTTAAGCACAGTCATTATAATGCTAAGTGATATTTTCTCATTCTCAATTGTATTTTGACTTGGAGATTATTCAAGTGTTCTGAGAGCTAAATAATTATCCCTGGTATTCTGGAGTGCTAATTTGCTAAAGGCAAACTTTATTTTAGGTTTGCTTTTGAATGCTGTTGGAATCCCAAAGAATAGTGCATAGATTGTGTAGGAGATACAAAATGTATCACACCCAAACCTATTTAGCATTAGCTTTACAGCTTGTACTAATTAGCTTTTCAGTGTACTTGTTATACATTCAGCACAAGTGAACCCAATGTATGATAGAGTTAAAAGGAAATTAGAGTTTGCTTGGGCACACCTATCTAGCAACATGTTCATTTTTACTTAGAATTCAAACTTTTAAGAGATTTTTAACTTTCTTCTCCACAAATTTTGACTGCCTGGCAGTGGCCTAAAATGTGGAAAAAAAACAAAAAAAAACCTTGCTAAAGAAGAAGCCCTAAATCACCCAAACATGCTAGAAAAACTAGTGGCTGGAACTTAGACCTTGCAAGCAAGCTGACTGAATTGTGCTCTGACCTCATACTTCGAAGCCATCTGGGCTTTAGGAACTTTCAGCTTTCTTTCTCCTACAAGTAGCAGCCCAAATCCCAAGTTGAAAGTGAATCTATGCCTTTGGCCTCCCTCCAGCATTCCTCACTGAGCAAGTAAGGATTTGGAATGTCAGAAAATAGCAAGAGGGGAGGGTAGATAGAAGTGTGTGAAGGCGTTCCTAACTTGGAGCATGGAACAAAACACAGTTTCATCTGGACTGCCCCTTTCTGTAGCAGCATTTGTTCCTTATTTGTACTTTCTCCCTAATGATGCAGCCCTGCTCCAGCAACAGAGATCTGCCTCAACAAGGCTGTGGATTTAAAAACCTTTCTGCTAAGGCGTCTTCCTAGCTGGATAAACTAGTAATCTTTAGGCTTTTGCCAATTTTGTTACCGGATTTCGTGCCATCATCAGTTGTTTGGAAATAGTCTGGCTTTGCTGTGTGAAAGCTCTGAATAGCAGAAAATCTTTTGGAAGACCTGAAGGCAGGTTTCAGACCTGACAGTGACATGCTCTAGCACTGTCCTCTGCCAGCAGAAGCTCCTGGGGGTCTGTCTTGTCATGATTATGGAGAACAGCCCACTGTGACATTTGTTTCTGCAGTCGTCAGCCTGGTGCCTAGAAACTTGTAACTTTGAACACTGGCTAAAATACTATAATTGTCAAACTAGTTTCTTCTTGCTTTAGAAGGCACCACCCAGCTGCACATAGTGAGACAGAGGTGAAGAGTTGGATCTTGTTGCTACTGAGAGGTGACCTGTTGCCTTGCCACCACCCTGAATGGACCATGTCGTCCTTGTATACCAGGAGTAAGGAGTTTACTCGAAACAGAAAGTCTCAGTCTGATTCTCCCCCATCGTCTCCTTCCCCGATTGCAAAGACACTCAGAGTAAGCAAAGAGCTTTTCATTTCTGTGTTATATTGTAACTTGCTAAGGGCTGATTATGTTCACAGTGCCTTTCCCCACTTGAGTCTTTCTCTGTGATTCATTTTTCTTCTGAAGGTGTCCGTGTGAAAGAAAGCATTGGCAAAGCTTTTCTGTAGAAGGAGCCTTCAACAGTATAGTTTTGCAGGGTCTTCTCATCTTGCTATAGTTACTGATTCAGGGATGATAAGTAAATCACTTGAATTTGCTTCCTATCTCTTCACAGTCAACAGGAACTACATTTGCTGAATATTTTTACTAGGAGGGCATAGGCTTTGAAATGAAAATGAGGCAAAACCTGAACAGCTTGCTAAACTGCTGTGTGCTTCTTACAATATTGCTAGCATTTTGAAGTTTGGACATCTGTCTTATCTGTAAAGGGCTGATGGAATATTATGACATGTAGTATTTTAAAGGTCCAGAAAATAGTCTTTTTGTGAGAGATACTGATGAAGTCGAGATATCCATAGTTCTAGCTGGCATTATTTTTCAAAGTATCAAGAGTTCCAGTTTGTAAGAAAGTATTAAAACCTTCTGAACACAAATTCCTTGTGAGTTTTCCTGAATCACTCTTCTTTCTTTCTTTTTTTAATAAAAAAGTAGCATGAGTCAATTTGAACATTCTTGCCATTTCCGATTACTTAATGGCACATAGAAACATTTCATACTTGTGTTGCCATGACCAGCAGAGACTTCATACAAATGCAAGTCTGATATTAACACTGCTGTATCGTATTGTAGGTGAGAAATAGTAGGAAGCTGATATAATAATCTAAAGCAGCTGCAATTGAATATGTGCTATCAAAAATTCCAGATGTTTCTTTACTTATCAGCAGTCAGCAAAGTGTAGGGAACTGGGTTAGCATTTATGGAAATTCATTTGCTACCTGAATAATGATCCAGAGAAACTGGTGAATTTCCCCTTGTCTCTTTTCCTTGTTTAGATTTCACTTTGATTTTAAAGCAAGCTGACTTTAGTGAGTCTGCATTATTAGCAGCAGACAATTGTGATCTGGTACACTGAAAATTATCTTAGTATTTACCACGACATAAAAGCCTGTTAGATGTTCTTATGATTGTAACTTACTGTGCTTCCAAAGAAGAAAACTGGGAAGTAGCTATATATTTAAATTTAGTAACAGCTCTGCAGTACATCTTAGCTGTAACTAAATATAATGCTGAATACCTATTTTATGATGCATGTCTTAATACTTGATGTGTAAGTGGGTCAATTTGAGAAAAATGTATAAGTAACTGCATAGCATTTTCATGCATTTGGAGTCACAAAGAACATTTTAAGGTAATTTTGGTTAAGGATTAACTTCCTGAGAAACTATGGGGTCAATGGCAACTTTAAAGATTTTGTTTAAAGTTGTAATGCACCTTTCCTAGTGCCATTCCTTATGTCAGGGGCTCATGTATTAATGGCTAAGCAAAGATCTTCTATTTTATTTATCATCCATGGGGATACCTGCTTAGCTTTCCCATCTCTTGCACTACTTCTTCACTTGAACCCACTTTTGCTGTGCTTCACATCTCTCATCCAGCTTCCCCACTCTCACTTTTGTTCTCCTTTGTGGCTCTTTAGGTGTCGGGAAGGGTTTTGTGACCTCACTCATCCCTTTTCTGCAATTCCAGTTTGAGAAACACTGGGCGACAGGCATGTAAAGGCGCCATATAGAGAGAGAGGCTCCTTTCTGTACACTTGATTGCTTAATTGGGCAATTTTCCTCATCTGTCAATTAAACTGCTTATTAGGATCTATTGTTAAGCAATTAAATCACTCCTCCATACTCTGGAGAGCTCTTGTTGTACTGAAACAGTAAACAAGTTAATCAGGCTTCCATCACCTACACACCTTTCACTAGTTTTGTCTTATACAAGCACTAGTTCATTTCAAAAAAGTATGCCTCAAGATCTATGAAAGGCTTTTTTTTTTTGTATGTGGGACCGAAGCTTGTTCACTTAGATAATTAGTATGCCCGTTGAGATAACTTTGCATCTTCACAAAACAAACCTGTAATAGAAATCAATTGCATGCATATTCTGAAGTGATTCAGTCTCCGTACAACTTCCAGCATTCTTCTTAGCTGTCTGCATGTGAGTCAGTCTCTCAGACAGTTGGCGTTTGCATGAAGTTATTGCTGTTCATGCAGCAGGGTAAAGTATACAGAAAGGGAAAAACAGGTTTTCCTCATGCTCTGACTGCCGTATTAGGAGATGTGTAGGAAGGTTCTTCTAGAGCTAATTGAGCCGTCACGCTGATTTTCCTTTTGCTGGTCTTTCCCCGTGGTTTGACTTGTTTGCTTCAAATGAATCTTGACACTTTGCTCTGCTAGTGTTTCTTTGCAGTGCACCTGCTTTCTTTGACTATGTAGAGCTGGTGTATGTATAGTATTTTCTTTCAGCAGCATAATGGACTGCAGGGCATTTAGTTCCATTTTCCACTCCATGATTGAAAGACTAGATATTAAATCATGAGCCTTGAAGATCTGAATTGTAGGGAGGTGACAGTTGGCTGGGAAGAGAAGCTAGCAAAAAGGATAGTTTGATCATACAGAGTGGGCATGAATGCTTGAATTAATTATCTCATACGTGTACTCCTATAATACATTATTAGGAAGAGAATAAAACTCTTATTGACAAATTGCGTGAACAGGATTCAAGTTGTTTTCTCACAAATGATATGCCATGGCAGTGGGAGATCAGATTGTTAACTTAGTTACGTGTCTGTTAGTAGCTACTACCAAGGTGCCAAATTTGTTCTTAGTTGCCTCCCTGCAAAAGTAAAAGTAAAATCTTGCTGTACTTTTTAAACCCTGAAACACTATTGTAAGGATGCAGGGGGGTGAACAACGACATCCTCTTTTAAGTTTCCCTTGCAGAAGGTTGCCCCACTGCAAAAGCAGAAGTGTGTCTCTAAATATTCCACAATCCAAAAATGCTTCTAAAGGAAAATATTTTAGAGAGGAAATGATACCAATGCATATGCATGTTTTTGCCCCCTCTCTATGTCTACTCTATTTGCGTCTACTGATTCCCATGCCTCCTATTTGAACTTTAAAATTTAAAAAAACAGTTTGAGGGATTGGTTACAAGGCAGAAATTTGGTGCATGTATAGAGCGCTGAAAATGGCTTATTTGAGCAGCTTATCTTTGTACTAAATAGGTTAATAATTCTAAAATACAACTAATATTAATAATAACAGTAAACCACTATCAGTTCACATTTCAGATACAGTGACCATTGGTAGATGACTCTTACACTGAATTTAAGTTGATATGAGCCTTTCAGATGGTATCCATGTGAGGTTTACATCTATATTAAATATGTTCCGGTGTAGCCATAGGAATCCTGTGGCCCTTGGATGTTGTTGGACTTCATCTCCTGTCATCCCTGATCATTGACTGTGCTGTCTGGGTCTGATAGGAACTGGAGTCATCCTGCCTGCCTGAATAGCTCAGTTAGTTAGAACGTGGTACTGATAATGCTAAGGTTGCAGGTTCAATCCCTGTATAGAACAGCTGCATATTCCTGCCTTGCAGGGGGTTGGACTAGATGATCCACAGGATCCCTTTCAACTCTATGGTTCTATGATTCTGTGAACATTATGAGGGCAACAAGTTTACCCCGTCTGGATTATAGGGTTCCAGCTGTTCAAAATATTTGGACAGGACTTTGGTACTAGAATACCCAGATTCAAATCTTAGATGTAGATCTACATGTAGATGTAGAGATAACTCTCTACTGGGATGAAATACTCATGTTTTAATACTTATAATGGGAACAGCAAGGTATTTTGAAAATCTGACTGTCAGGCTTTTGTAAAAGGACAGCATATTGCACATCTGTATATATTATTCATGACAATATATTAATCTTAAGCATATTAACCTTACCCCATTGTGATGCCCATTGTTTCAAATCACTGAAAACCTCCTTCATGAACCTATTCAGATTCAATATAATCATTTGAGAAATATCCAAAATACCTAAATAAGTTGTTCACCAACAAAATAGCCAGTTAGCAAATAAGGTATTTCAGATTTTGATTAATTAATTGTATACCCTGACATTCTACCAAAACTATTTTTATTAAATAACGTTGCATTGAAGACTTTGTTTCCTTTGTTGCTCTCTGCCCTGTGCATCATGGCTCCAAGACAATTCCTTTTCTACTAGTATGGCCCATCCATTCAGTTCTTAGTAATAGATAATGCAGAACTCATTTTTATTTATGGGTCCCCCCCTTTAATTCATTTTAAGGGAACAATTCTACAACTATAATTGACTTGACATAAGCCAGACCTAGACCTTCAGAGACTTAACATCAAAGTTCTGCACTGAGTTACAGAACAACTGCTAACATTCAAGACAGCCACTAAATAAATCTGGCACACATTTCCAGTATCCTACACTGCTGGAGGCCTGAAGCTCAGTAAGAACCGTTAATGAATAGCCAACTTTTAGGACTGCCAGTTGTAAAGCTGAGTTTTGTTTGAAGTGCTTTTACACATCAGTTATCCCTTTTTTGTTTTTCATTTTTTTGTGTCATAAAGAAGTAATAAAGACTAACCAAATAGGTGCATAGGGAAACTAGGCTCCATTGACTGACACTTCCTTTTGCTGTGCATCTCATGGCAAATTGAACCAGACTTGAAGGAATGCTTCTCTAGTGTCAACAGCAATCTGCCTTTAGTTCAAGAGGCAATTCCCAGCTGCCAGCACTGTATAGCAGAGGGCCTGGTTCTCATGAAGTACATGGCTCTACCTTGGCTCTGAGCTGTGGGCGCTTACTTAAAATGTGGTATACTCATAGTAGACTTATTGAAATCAATGAACCTAGACTCCCAGCCTGGCAGAGAATGGCTTTTGCACTTGTGTCCCCAAAGAACCAACCCGAGAGAGCATACAATGACTAAAAGGTTGCACTACAACAGTATAGTGGCCATCCTCATTAGATTTGAACCACCTTCCAGGAAATGTAAGCGTATTTCATTCTTCTGTAATACAGTGGTACCTTGAGTTACATACGCTTCAGGTTACATACGCTTCAGGTTACAGACTCCGCTAACCCAGAAATAGTACCTCAGGTTAAGAACTTTGCTTCAGGATGAGAACAGAAATCGTGCTCCAGTGGCACGGCAGCAGCAGGAAGCACCATTAGCTAAAGTGGTGCTTCAGGTTAAGAACAGTTTCAGGTTAAGAACGGACCTCCGGAACGAATTAAGTACGTAACCCGAGGTACCACTGTAAAAAGATATATTCCAGTGGGTGGGATAAAAGAAGGTACAGCCTTATAACCCTTCTCACGATGAACTGAAGAGAGGCCCTGCATCTTCTGTGAATGCCTGCATTTTATTTCTCTTGATACTGTCTTTCTGGAGAGCTTTAGATTTTATTGTCGGGTGGAATGTTTGCTCAACAGCATTTTTCTTTAAAGTGGTCAAGTAGGTAGGTTTCTGAATTCTGACTTTTTCTGAAGTTAAATAAAGTTCATCTTGATATTGTGTGTAGTGTTGTCTATCCTTCGGTTTGATGCTAATGAAGTGCAGCTGCACAGACCTTGAAGAGGCAGCTGGGGAAACTGAGGCAAAAGACAGAAATAATAAAGCCTTTTAATACGACAGTGTTTCGGTCCTATTTGAGTACTGTATTGGAACCATGTGCTAGTCAGATGTAGATGCCAGTTAGAATTACAGAACTTACTTCAAATTAAACAAGTTCTGTTTCTGTTGTGAATACCATAAGCTCTTCAACTAGATGGTGAAACTGCCATTCATAACAACTAATCCTTTATGTTCTAGCAAAACCAAACCAAAACAACCAGGGATTTTTCTGTTAAATCCATTGATTTATAGCTCCTGGAAAATCATGCTTTGTGTTAGACATATTGGGGTTATTCAAAGGTTGCTCAGTTACCCTGGGTTATTAATCACATGGATAGGATTGGAGATCCTTGTGCTAAGAGCTGAGAACACTGACTGGGTTTGAGAAATACATTGGGTGACCTTGGCTGTCCAGTACCTTGGCTTCTAAGTCCTCTGTCAAATCTCCAGTTTTTCACAGCACAGCTAACATAAAATGACTGCTTGTCGTGCCCAGTAATCTTTGTCAGAATGGGCATCATTGTGCTCAGACTAGTAAATAGTAGTTAAGTTTTTACCCTTCAAAGATGGAGTTTAAAAGAGAACAGGGAGTGCAGTAATTGTTCATGGAACAAGGTATGCAGTCCTTATTGTACTAATAGTAGAGTACAGTTGCATCCTGTAACCCTTTCCCGTGCAGAGAGACAGAAAAGTTCCATGAAGATTTAATGCTAAGTTATGCCACCTGTTTTTTAACATTGGCATCGAATAAAAATCTTGTCCATTCATGCATATTTAAACTCTTCTTTTCAGCTTTTGTGAATAAAATTCATGGCCTATAAATCAGTCTTAAGTAAATAGCATTCTTCTTGCCTAAAACAAGACAATTCATGGTCTGGGAGATTACTATAATGACATGGCTTCTATGGACAAAGACCATCCTTCCCTGAAGTTTCCACCTCATCTTAGTTGCAATTGGTTAAGCTTTGAGCTGGGATGAAAGTCTATTGTAGAAAAATTGCTCTATGTTTCAGCCAGTTTTGAACATGATAATTTTATAAGAGGTGGTTCAGCTACTTGGTCAAGAACAAGCTTGTTGGGTTATAGGCACGTGGCACTTCAGTGGATGTTACACACATAAGCAGGAGGGGAGAACAGGCCTGAAAATACATTTGCTTTTGTTTTGGAGCTTCAGGAAGTTATCTGAAAATAGTCGCTTGAAGTGAGTCATTAAGTTACTTTTCAACATGACTTAAAACTTTTCTGTGAGAAATGGAAGAAGACAGCTCAGTTGAAACCGTGAACCAAGTTGGCAAGTATTTTCACATCTTCAAAAAGACCACCTTTTGTAACTTTTCAGTGAGTCAAAATGGTGTAAAATTGTTCTGAGGGCAGAGAAGAGGGATCATCCTAAGGACCTAAGCCATTAATGAAGCAACAGAGCCAGTGTTTTCTGGGTTGCCAAAGTTCATGGGTAAGCAGTGAAATCTCAGTGCATCAAAATAGATTTTCTGGTCCAGGAGCAGAGAAGCAGGCTTAGTGTTCACCTATTGCTTACTGAATAAAGAGCGGCAGCTTAAATAAGATACTTGTCCAGATGACAGGCTATCAATCCTCACTGGATCGCTTCCAATATAATGTGTATCCCCATCCTCATTCTGTGGCTGTTAACTGGGTGAACAGACTCAGAATATAACAGTGGTTCCTATTGACCTAAAAATGCATGTATAATGTAAGCTACTTCAGTTATGAAACCATTCGCCAGAAAAGCTCAAGAAAGTACAAGAAGCACTAGAATATCTGCTCAGATGCAGAATGTTATCATTCTTCCCAAAGCAGTTGAGAAAATAGCTTAGGTTTTTTTCTGTCCTGTACATCAGTATGTATTTTTCAACTAGTGTTCCATCTTCTCATTAGTGTTACCTGGGTTTGTTTCACTGGTTATTTTGCTACTGGACATTTTTAAAAAAATATATATTATTTTAAGTTATGCATATGTACATTTTGAGTACAGTATAGTACCACTTATATATGCTGAACTCCCATCATCCCAGACCACTGACCATACTAGCTGGGACTGATAGAAACTGTGGTTCAGCAACATCTGGAGGGCCAGAATTTAGCTACCTGGGCAGTAAGTGTAGGCTCCAGATCACCTGTCTCCTTAGTCCAATGGGATCGCTTGGTTTACTGCAGTCCACCAATAGTTTCTTTGCTTGCCACCATAGTGGGGCACACAAGAAGCATAATTTCACTTGTTCAGAAGTGTGCCATTGTGTTTTCTCTTGCCCTTTCCATTCATAGCTAAAACAATGTTGCTTTCCCCAGTGACATTGCTACACAGCTTAACCTTGCTGTGTGACACCATGGTGCTGTCATGTTAGCTACATGATCCCTGATATGCTGGAAATATGTAGTTTGCAGGAAATAAACTTTAATGAATGGTGCTGAAGCAGTTTCCAGAAAGGACTGTGAACAGGACAAGATAAGGATGAAAACCTTGGAGGGAAAAAACATTTTTTGGGTGGGGGCGGGGAGTTCAGTCAACCATCAATCCATTGTTTGATTTTTTTTTTAAAAAACTTCATTCACTCATATAAGGGCAGTAATTAATACACAAAAATGCAAAATAGATTCTACTATGCAGTCTAAGTAAGTCTTGTTTTCTGTTAGCTCAGCCAGACTAAGTAAGTCTTGTTTTCTGTTAGCTCAGCCAGTTGGAGAGGAGCATAAATGTTGGAAACATTTTTGTTTGCAAAACATGTAAATATCATACTTTCCCTCCTCTTTCCTTCCTTTTGGGGTCAGATGTTGGCCACAGAAGAAAGCATTTGCAGCCAATTAAGCCAGTTTCTCTTTTGGCAGGAGACTTCAGCTGTTCATGCCTCAGTCTTTTAAAATTGCATTGCTGTAAAAGCTTTAAGGAGCATGGTTTTAATTACACTTATGCCATCTGTAGAACCTTTTGAGTTTAAAAGTAGGACTCTAATATTCCATAATCCTGCATATATCTACAATCAAAATTCTATGCTTTTACTGGCTCTTTACAATCCTTTTGTTGTCCAAATTCACAGAATAATTGCCAATACCTAACCCTGTTCTTCTGCATTAAAAACAGAAATGAAGTGTGTATGGTAAAAGAAAAAGCTATGCAGCAACTTATTTGCCCCTTTCTGTTTATTTTACTATCTGCTGCTACAGGTTCAGAGTTAGGTCAGCTAAGCCCAATTTTATGAAGTTTTCTCTCAGGGTATTTCCACATGAGAATTAATTCTGGAAACTCACGCATGCACATTGGGGTTTTTTGTTTCTTTGCACCATTCATATGACATAGTGTCATCAAAATTCCATCTCTTCATTTTTAGTCATTTAATCCAAATTTATCCTTCTGTAAGAAATCTGGCAAGTATTACATATGCAATCATTGCTGGTGTGGAATCCTGTCAGCAGATTCGTTAATGGGTGATTTATCATGTGCGTGGTGGGTGGCTTCTACTGTCACAGGGCTGTGTGCGCTTGCTCCTCACCTGAGCACAATCCTTTTCATTTACAGCAACGCCTATAACTACTGATTGCTGCCTGTTTTGAATTACAACACCCCAGCTAGGAGGAGCTCATGTCTCCATTTTGTCCATTGTGAAACATGATAACCCAAGGCTTTGCTTTTTTTACTCTTGCATGCTTCTTGGGATTTCTTTGGGCTTTTTGTTAAATGTGTGCATGCACAAGTGAAGAAAGACTTATGTATGTGCCCAGAATAAGGAAAGGGGGAGGAGTGATGGAGGTGAAGGACAAGAAACAGAAATTGGATGCTCATATTCAATGTATTTCATGGGCATACATGGATTGGGGGGCAGGGATGGAGAGCATCAATAACCTATCTTGCAGGGCAGAAAGAACAGTGGAAGTGCCCCTGCCTCCACTTAAAAAACAAACCCAAGCATATGAGATTATTGTCTTTATCAGGGGTCAGCAAGGCTCACCGGCCATGGACTGGGTCACTCCAGTGGAGATTGTCCGTGGGCTGGACCGGCACAGCGTGACACTGGAAATCGCATCTGCACATGTCCGCAGTGCCCCGGAAATCACTTCTGTGCATGCCCAGACGCTGGAAATCACTCCAGCGCAGAAGTGATTTTTGGTGTCTGGGCATGCGCAGAAGTGATTTCGGTATCTGCGCGTGCGCAGATGCAATTTCCGGCGCCGCTCAGTGAGTCTCTGCGCTGGTTTAGTGCAGCACGTAGGGGACTCACCAAGTGGGCGGCTCGGTTTGGAGGCGGTTCGTGGGCCGGTAAAACAGTCTTTGTGGGCCGCATCCAGCCCATGGGCTGCATGTTGCCGACCCCTGGTCGTTATAATGTAATTCCAATTTCTAAAATTCACATAAAGTGTAGTTTGCACATATGTCTATTTATGTAGTACATTTTACCTAAGTTTATTCTAGAGAGAGAGAGAGAAATTGAGAACTCCATACATGTTGTTTATATAGGGTGGTATTCATATCAGTTGCTCTTGCTGGGATTTGTTAAATGTGAGTTTCTTCAAGAAGTAGGAAATGAGTTTCTTTTCTCATCTCAAGAGGGGGAAAAAACATTTGCCAATCATTTTTTCCTCTCTCCCGAGAAAGCTTGTAGCCAGTTGTGCTGGCCTCGTGATGTGAACTGCTTAGGAACCTTGATTAAAATGTAGCCATTACCAACAGCTGCAGTAATGTCAAGAGTTGGCTTTGCTTTCTAAATAAATTCATAACACAGCTGCTCAGAGAAAGTTCGCTTTTGTCCCAACCTTAGTTTTCATAAACTTAATCATGCAATCTTGGTTTATGTGGGATACAAATAGGCCAAGCGTGTCCAAGGATTCCAAGTACTGGAAAAGGTCTAAGCTTTCCAAGGAGCAACATCTGAAATGTCAAATCACTTCCTGTAACTTGTTAAGTTTTTATTCACTTGGGGAACTTGACAATGCATCAGTTACAAGTCCCACTGCTCCAGTGGAACTTGCTTCCAAGAAAGTGTGGTTAGAATTACATCCTTTAGCTTAAAATTTATTATTATTATTATTACATTCTGTTTCCTGGGTTCTGCCTGGTCTTATTTTACCTTTTACATACACCATGTCTGAACTGGTGGAATGTCATTTTATGACATAAAATTGTCATTTTATCCCCACAGTGTTTTCACTTAGAATGCTCAGAAATTGGACAAAGGTCTGGTGATATTCTTTTAGGAGAAAGATTCCATATATTGTCTCAGTTAGACTTCATTGAAACTGCAGATTATGGTTTTCATTTTGCTAGAAGCAATTCATACATGACGCACTTTTATTTGAATACATGGTGTACTTCACTAAAACTTGTACGAAACAGTCCTCCCCTCACCCACAAATTGGCAATGTAACTTTTAAAAAATACACACATGTATGTATTTCTATCATATACATCCCTGTTTCTCCTCTCTCACCTGTTTGAAGAGTTTCTTCATGTTCTAAAACATAAATATTTAGGTTGTAGTACTGCTAATCTTAAAATAAAGTGGATTAGGTCTACAAATTTGACTTTGTATGAAAAGCTGTCATTAAAAGAGATTAGCAGAGGAATATGCAGTGTGCTAAATGAATTTTGACATGAGTAACTTTTCTTGCAGTCTTCAGAGTGGGAAAGTGGTGATAAATGAATACTTTGAACCAATAAGTACACAATAGGGAGCAGGCTTCTGTACTAAAGTGTGGAATTCTAGGAAGCAAAGTACATCAACACTTGGGGACTTTCAGAACAAATTGCTAGTTAAAATAAATACAATCTTTAGAAGTGCCTGTAAAACTCGATTTAACTTCTAAATTAGGAGTATTTTATTATGGTTCTAAGAGTTACTATGGCCCAATATGGACGAATGGTGATACTGAACTTAGGATATCTGGTTCAAACAGCTTTTTTGGTCAGACGTGAGGAAACCATGAGCAAGTTGTGCCTCGGCTTCCAATTTCCCAGTATGCAAAATAGAAAAAAGAATGGCCCGCCTCAGAGAAGAGTATTTACTGTTTTATTGTTTAAATTTGTCTGTTGCTTTTCCATATGAATGTGCTCAAAGCTGCTCACAACAGAACAGCAAAAATGTTATTTAATGTGTCATTATAGCTATCAAATGCTAAATTATTTCAAAATGTAACAACACTCTAACAAATAAGTCAAATGAATGCATCAGGATTAGTACATCAACATGTGATAGATCATATTTGGGATTAGTATTAAGCTAGTGCTTTTCATTTAAAAGACCTCTAAATGAACGTAGAAAAAGAAGGCTGTGTTCACAAATCTCAGCATTGTGGTTGTGGGAATGTAAACCAAGAAGACAAAACCAAGGTTCACCCTTCCCTTCCCGAGTTCTGATGGAATTATTCAATTAAGATTTGGATCATGCTCTCACATGGAACCTAATCAATCACAAACCTCTAATAACATTAGACTAATAAATATGTAAACTCACAGACCTAAGCAAGAAGGGAAACAAGCTATTTATAGGCATTGCTAAGTATTCTGAGTATTTATAGTGCTTCCAGAGTATAATCAATCAATCAACTAAAGATGCTAGTTTGACAACTCTAACCTTTTGATCAGATACAAGTCTGATAGCCGTGATGGATGCTTCTGCACTCACAATAACTCATTTCCAAACAATATAAATATATTTCCCCATCTGTCAAGTCACAAAACTGCTATTACACAAACATTTCAAACACTTTCACCAAATCCTTTGGAACCCTGGAAACCATGTGTAGAAGCTGCTGCTTCTGACACAGTTTTGTTTTTGTCACCTTTGGACAGGTTCTGAGGCTTTGATATTGCAGCCCTGTTTATGGAAGATTGTCAGGATTTATGTTTTTATTATGTTTTTAGATATGTTGCAAGCCAGCCAGATGGGCGGGTGTACATCATCATCATCATCATTATTACTATCATTATTACAAAAAGAATAGTGTGTATGTCTAGTTATGAATGTTCCACTCACCCTTATTGTGTGGATTACTTGGATGAATATGAATCCACTTATTGCATTTATCCACGTAAGGATGATGAGAGCCCATCTTCATTAAATGGCTTTAATTCACAATACATGCAATTCTTCAGAACAGAACTTCCCATATATCAGATTTTATATATGACATATATTAATACACACACACACACACACACACACACACACTTTAGTATAGGACAGTAATAAAAGTCCCCTTCATGTAAACTGTCAAAAATTTATGGAGATTGTATGTATGTTTACAACAGGATTTTCCCTTGGTCTTGAATGTTTTTCAATTTATTTAAGTTGGTTCAAATGAACCTATAGACAAGGTGCAGCAATTTCACCCCATTGGATTTATGGTGCAGTCACTTGTCAAGCGCTTTCACAATTGTCGGGCTTCAGTAGCTGTTAACACTGATATCTTTGTTTTGTTGCTAATCGTGTTTTCTTTTTTCTCCCTCTTATAGCATGAGAGGCTTTCCAGGTAAGCTATTCAGAATGTCTGATTTTCTTAAAGCATACATTTCTATATGTTTCTTCCCAGCAATTTTCTCTAAACTGCCTATGAAGTTAGAATCAGGAATCCTGATAACCTGTCAGTGACTTAGTAGGCACCCCTTACATAATATGAACTCTCTTTCCTTTCCCCAAACCAAGTTTGTTTTAACAGTGAGCAGCAAAAGGATATAAATGTTTTTCTATTTACTTGCAGATTCCGCCCCCTTTATCTTTCCCACACATTTGAGTTAGGGGAAAGTATTTATTGGGGAACACTTTTTTGTCACATATAATAGGGTATCTCTCTGCAACTCTCCTAATTCCCCCACCCTAAACTACCCAAACACTAAAACTTTGAAAAATAGTGATTGAGAAAGACACAAGTCTGTAAGTGGTCTTAAAGTGACTGAAGCTGTTTTTATATCATGTTTGATGCCAGGTTGGATGCAGCAAGTTCAAGTACTGGCACCAGCGATGCCTACGGGGACCGGCCCTCTGGTCGCAGTGCCTACACCAGAAGAGAGAATCGCCTGGCTGCCCTCAGCAGCAGGACGGAGGATGACAGTAGCAAGGATTATAAAAGAGTGAGTAATTGAAATGGACAGGCCTTCAGGCCTTCTTTCTTCCCCACCCCCACCCCTACCCCTCATTAATCAAATAAGTAGCAATTTCACATAAAGCTAGACTGCTGGAAAAGAAAAGAAAAACAACAAAAATATATATGAACAAATGCCAATACAGCTTAGTCCCAACGAAGAGCCTGCTAAAAACAAAAAGCATCCACTGAGAGAGCAAGTTGAATGAGTAGAATTAAGAGCATTCAACAGGACTTGGCACTGGTACATTTGTGTTTCTACCCACTGCCTCTTCCATAGGTGTGCTGAGCAGCCTTGGGCAGGTCACAAATCTTTCGCGTCTGTAAAACGTGGATTTGTTGCACTGTAAAACTTGAGATGTCGTACAGATCTCTGGAAAGACATACAACTTTCTGAATAGTTCACTTGGAAGATCAGTGTTATTTCAGTTGCTAAAATATGTTCTGCCATTTTGCATGTTACGAAGCAGAAAGTGTACAGTGCCACCTGGTGCAATTGCTTGTTGAGTTGGTGCTGGGGCAGGAATGGATTTGCTTCTATTTGTAGCAGTTGCCACACAAAATATGCTTTAATGTTAGTAGTAATAGTTGAAAGGCAGTAGGAATGACCTGAATGGAGTGCTGTGCATCACTTCAGATTAGGATTCATTGAGTTAACAGAGTAGTGGCAGTCACACGTTTAGGGGACCCTTTCCTTGGTGGATTTGCCTACATGGAATCCTTGAGCATGGCATATTTTCAGGTTCTTCTATGGAGCGCTATTGGAGCTTGCCTTCATTTCACATGAACGGAAAGGATGTACTCTGGAATAATGTTTAGATCTCTCTTGAGGCCAGGCAGGATCAGTTGTTCAGCTTCTTTTAGGGAAACCTGTTTGCCATTACCAGTCTTCTAATTCAGGAATACCTGATAAGTTTCCAAGGAGCACTAGGGTTCCCCTGGAAGAGAGTTGTTGTTTTTAAAGTAAATATACGCAGGAGTTTGCATGAGAATTTTTGTGCATTGTTTGTTTAACTTCCTATTCTACAATAAATGAAGATAATGAGTTGCAATTAATACGGCTGCGGTAAAATCTGGTCTTGGGGTCTGAAAGCAGCAGGAGGGGCATCTATTTAACTGCATTATATGAGTGTTGATGTTTCAGTAGATGATACTGTGAGTTAACTCCACTTCTCTTTTTTCTATCCAGCTCTATGAAAGTGCCCTATCTGAAAATCAAAAGCTGAAATCAAAACTGCAAGATGCTCAGTTGGAACTCGTCGATATCAAGACAAAAATTGACAAAATAGCCCAGGTGAAGAGACCTAGGAAACAAGGGATGTACTGGGATTGCAGCCAGACAGAAACAAATGTTTCGCCCTGGTGATAAGGAGTTAATAGCATTTGAGGAGGGCTATCACTGCTTCTCAGATAAAATAGAAGCAGTTCTATTCTTAAGAATTCTAATTCTAATTTTATTTGGAAAGGATTTATTTGTAATACTTTCTACTTTTGTGATAACTTTGGTTTTTCATTTCAATAGCAGAAGCAAGAAAAAACCTCTGACCGTTCGAGTATGCTTGAGATGGAAAAGAGGGTATGTGTTTCTGCTTTTTGGTGTCCACTTACTTAAAACTTAGCATGGTTTTAGAATGCATACTCATTTTAAAAGAGAAATATCACTACAGGAAGCTGATTCTGTTCCTCCTTCAAGAATCCTTGGCTTCTTGGCTTCTCATACTTGTTTACAGCATTTTTGTTAACTATAAAACTGTTCATTTCAGCATCCTGGCATAATAAGATACACGGTTTGATAAATCACCACTAATGAAGCCCAGAACTTACTGTTCTAGCATGGCTGTTGATGTCATATAGTTGATTAGAGACGTTCCATTGATTATGGTTATATTTTGAAAACATGAGATCGAATAGAGTCAATTTTATCATAAGTTATCAAAATACGCTAACTCACTGTGTTTTTAAATGTGTTTTAAATTATTTTAAATGTGCAAGTTTCTTACGAAGATGAGTACCAAAAATACTTAAATTCCAGCAAAGTTTAAATCTAAAGATGAACACATAACAAGCTTAGTATGTAAGCATATTACGTTTGTGCTACTGAATTCCCTTTATCCAGTACAAAGCTCTGTTTCTTCTTGGGCTTATTGGCATGTAAGTTCTTAAAATACCTTCCAAATACTTTCCTTGGAAAACAGTAAATCGTTTGTGGTTTCAGTGCCCTGTTTTGATTTTGTTTATTATTTGCTGGTTTTTTCCTGAAAATATTGCATTTGGGTTTTGTTTTTTTTAATGCAGACACTAAAACGGAGCTTTGTAAGATGTAGGATGAGAGGTACAATTGAGGTTGCAGTTCTTGGTAGCCCACAGTTCAGTGAAAGCAGCACTCACCTGGCTTCTGGTTGCATGCATTGCTGCTGCAAACTGAGAGGGAGAGAGGGAGGTCTGAGGTGGCAACAAAGCCAACAGGAGCATTGGGTTGTCTTCGTTGGTGTGTTTGCACTGCATCAACCTTAAAATCACCTCCCCCCTCCCATTTTTCATCTCGGTGCTCAGCAGCAAAGTGGATCAGGTGAGCTACTGCCCTGAAAGCTTAATGCCTCTTGCCTTGGAACATAGAGGTTTCCTCTAGCCATCCTGGCTCAATGCCATTGATTCTTGCCTTCTTGTCTAACACTTTCCATTATGGTGTGTGTGTGTTCTTTTTAAAGAGGTGCTTTCTTTGCACTCAGAGCTCTCAGCCAGAGGATAAATAAGAAAGAGTAACTTGGCACACCTAACCGCTGTAGTAAGATGACGCTATGCCAGTTTTGTTTGTTTGGGAAATGGTACATCCAGTACGCAGCTTTCAAACTAGTTAAATTAAGTATCCTCAGGGTGCAATTCAAACTGTCCACTATCCATAGGCTGGAACTGAAAACTGAGCTCTTTTCAATGACCCCACTGGCTCCTATCAAGCTAATGACAAGACAATTGATTGTCTGTGAGGTGAAAGGAGCTGATAGGTAGTTGTGGCCAGGAAGAAACAGCAAAAGGGCCTGTATAGAGCACAGGTGACCCTTAAGATTCTGGATTACAACTCCTCTTATCCCTGACCATTGGCCATGCTCTCTAGGGCTAAGTGAGTTCCTCTATCTCTGGTGCAGAGGTTGGAGATGAGCTGTGGGAACACACCAAGAAGAGGTTTTTTGACATTGTTTGTTCTTAGTGTACATCTTGAGATGTTTGACAACCTTATTAATGCTATTAATGATACATTTTCCTTCACTGAGGGAAATACAGCCATAGCGTACATTTTCATGTAGAAAAATTACACAAAAAATGGTAATTGTGAAAATATTTTTTAAATAGGAGAAACGAGCTCTTGAGCGGAAGCTCTCAGAAATGGAGGAGGAGATGAAGGTATGAACAATTCTTCATTTATTTTCCGCCTTCTGTACATAGTAGCATAATTTTGGATTGTCACATGACTCTGCTGGAGTTTTTTGCTGCAACAGATTAACAGGTGCCCCTCAGAAAATATTAGAATAGTGTAAGTCATTGTTAAAATGCTGGTATTGGATTAACCATTCATGCATGCACACCACTACTAGCTATTGGGAATTTATTTATTCATAAAAATATAAGCCGCCTTTTATCCCTACAGGGCTCTCATGATGGTATTCAAAAACAAAAACAGATTTAGGCTATAAACCAGATTGAGAACATACTAAAAATTCTACATACTAAAAATTCAGAGCCATGCAGAATGGAAACTGTTTTACTGCCCCCCTGGAAATAAGTAGAGAGAAGCCATTTTCACCTCCCTTGGGTGAGAGGGCCACCATTTTGTTACTGCCACAAAAAAGGCCCTGTCTCCTGCAGTCACCTCTTTAGGCAGTGGAACCACGCCGCAGGGCCTTAGAAGAAGATTGTACACTCCTATGGGAAGAGATGGCTTTTCAGATATCCTGCCTCAAGTCATCTAAGGATTTAGAGGTTAGCACCAGCATCTTGATTTGTGTCCAGAAGCCAATGCAGTTGGTATAAAACAGAGTGAATGTGGTCTGTGCCGTGCACATCAGAAAGCAATTTGGCTGCAGTATTTTGCACCAGCTACAGTTGGCAAACCCTGTAGCCCCACACAGTTCGTGCTGCAATAAACTAAATGGCAGCTGGCTGAAGCATGCATCACTATAGCCAGATCCATCTTCTGCAGGAAGGGGCACAGCTAGTGCATCAGTCAAAACTGGGCAAAGGCATTCCTAACCATAGCAGCAACCGGATAATCGAGGACCAATGCCAAATCCAGTAAAGCACACAAGTTGTGGGAGAGAATGCATCCCTGTCCAAAGCAGGATATAGTCCAGATAAGATTGCTGACTACCAGAACCATTGACTTGGATTGAGCCTCAGTTTGTTGCCCCATATCTAATCCATCTCTGCATCCAGGCAGTGGTTCAGGACTTCCACAGCCTTCTTGGGGATTAGTTGATCAGGTAGGGCTGCGTGACAGGGAGTTGCTGGATATACCAAAATTTAAAGTGTGCTAAAAAGTCTCCCCGAAACGTCACCTGCCCAGAAAATAGAAATGTTTCCCAGCTTGCAAGATAAACATTCCAGAGTTTTGTGTTGCATTTTCTCTTGCGTTTTGTATGCAGTGCCTTGCAAATGCCTCCTGAGTTTGTGTGCTCCATAACTCTGAGGCTCTTATACCTTTATGGTGATACCATTTTATTATGAAGCAGGATGAGGGTATCAATTTAAGTAGCAATGTGTCCTCTCAGTCCTCAGCCAACTGTTAGAAATACAGTGGCCACCAAGTGTCTTTTCCTGATAAAAGAAGGGATTTTTTTCTTGGTGCTCTTGCCATAGAGGTAAGAGGCAAAAGTGGACACAAGCTCTGGCCATGCAGTACTGTGCATGTCTACTCAGAAGTTGGTCCCATTGAGCTCAGTTGGGATTATTTGTGTGTAATATATGATTGCTGCCTAAGAGAAGCACCCACTGCTGCAACATGCCAAAAACCAAGTCTTTGCGAAACTAGTTCTTACTGTATAAATGCATCCAATGCTTTAGGTTTCTAAATGGGAAAGCTATTAGTAAATGTTATAAATGGTAAAAGAAAACAGAAACAACAGATTCTGTTATTGCACAGCACCTGCATGTAAAATTGCAATATGGACATAGAGAAGCCACTGCCTGTACGTTGTCTGGGAAAATGCAGTCAGTTATAGTTTTTCCATGTCTCCAAACAAACCACAAGCTGTCGCCAAGGTTCCTCTTGGCTTACCGTGCATGGTTTGTTTGCAGAAAACAACCTGTGAGCCTTCATTCACATGTAACACTAAGCCAAACAACAGCTTAGTTCCAGGTAGTGTGGCACCAACAGAAGCAGGAGTGGAAAGAAGTGGTGGTGATTTTTGCTCTGTGTCCCTGCACACTTGCTTATCCACATTTAGCTATGGTTTGGCTTACTGTTACAAGCAGACTGTTCACTCTGTGTGTCTGTACACAGTTTGATTGTAACTAAGGCTTGTATGCTTTGTTTCTGCCAGTAACACATTAAGGTCTCTGGCCTTGAAATATAAAATGCCTAGTGGGTCAGACTTACTTTTGCCTTCCACTGATTATAGTATCTCGCAGAATCATTCCTGCTAATGTTAAATAAAATTCACTTTGGTATACAGATTCTCTTTTACTCTGAAACACTGTGCAGGTCAAAATGTGCAGCTGACAATTGTATAAAAAAGTCATAAGTGGAGATGTGCATTCACCTCAGACTTGTGCCTCATCTATGCTGAGGATCCCCACCTCTGGGATATTTGCACCCCCTTGGGATCTGAGGTGGGCACCCAAGTCATTGGAATCACCTCAGAGGGCTTCAAATGTGTTTGATATAATTTTGTAACCTTCCTCAATCTCTTTATCAATAGAAGATGACAGGCAAGTGAGGAGGCAGGCAGGCAGAAGAGGAGTTTCACAACTGAGCACTCTAGCTTCCAATTAGGAAATTTTACCAGGCTCCTCCTTTTACTTCCAATCACAGTACTTTTGGGAGGGATGTAGGAATAATTCCCCACCTGAGCATCCCAGCAAGGGAGTGCCGCCCTCACACTGTTGCTGCATTTCTCTAGTGCACTTGGTAAAGGCATTTCAGCTTGT
This sequence comes from Podarcis filfolensis, assembly GCF_964270895.1. Taxonomy (NCBI): domain Eukaryota; kingdom Metazoa; phylum Chordata; class Lepidosauria; order Squamata; family Lacertidae; genus Podarcis; species Podarcis filfolensis. Next base: position 66,921,349 of record NC_139609.1, read on the forward strand.
TGATTCTTTCTCTGACAGACTCCGCTCTAGATTTGGGGTGGAGAATACCCTTTTTGCATCTTTCCCCCTCATGTTCACAAGTCAGGATGTATGTGCAGCAACAGCAGAAGCTGCAATGTAATGGACTACTATTCTCCCACCGCAATTCACTTGCTGGCTTATGCAGTGACAACAGCACTGTAGCATGTTGCGAGCCAAACAGCTGCTCTGCTCTGCTCCTTGCCCGTTACAGTGTCACTGCTGGGTTGGCCTGTAAGTGAAAACATGGCGGGGAGGCTGGTGACTTCAGCAGCATCACTGCCAGGAAACCCAAGCAGTGTTGGGTGCTTGGGGCAGGGAGGTAAGTGTTGACTCCAGCACACTCTCAACTGGTGCAGGTCGCAGCATATATGCTCTAGTTGTTGGAATATTTTCTACCTCATGCAAGAATTGTTTTGTGGGGCTTGGTGATTGGTACACTGAACATGCCAGGTCTTACACACATCGATATTTAAACTCAGTGTTACCTTTGTCTTCTGCTGCCTCTGCCTGCCGTTCTTTCAGTGCACTATGTCAGCTCCGAACTTGAAGCAGTCACTCTGCTCCAGCATGGTGTCTCCACACTGATTCGAGGAATGTGCCTTGTGAAGGCATGCGCCTTGCTCCTTCCTCTGTCTCTTTCTCACTGTCTCCAGAAGTGTCTGCTAGCCCACTTGCCGGCCTTCCTCTTATCAGGCTTGCTGGTAAAGGTGCATGCATTGCTGTTTCTCTTCCTGCCTTCCTCTTATGCCAGGACTGGGGGTGGGGGTGGGGTTGTGGGCCTTGGTGCTCACTTGGAATGCTAGACATGCAAGTTTTGCCTCGTGCTCACATCAGCCCTTTCTTCTTCAGCTTTCCACTTCCTGTGACTTTGGTGCAAGGGCACCTCTACACCCACAAAACCACAGGGGACAGGCATGACACCTCTTTTTTATATATATAAAAAAGAACCACCACCCTCGGTTTGGCAGGCTTCATCCCCTCAGAATAGACTACAATGGAAATGTCATCCAATTCTGCCAAAATATAGGTCTTCTTGATTTTCCCCTTGTAGTCAATGGGGAAGACATCGGGTGCTTCGGAAAATGAGGCGAGGCGACCCTCTGCCTTGGATCCGAGGCGAACTGCGATGTTAAGCCAAGCCACCAAGCCGAGGCAACCCCCAGTCCGAGCCAATGAGAGGTGGGTTCCAAGGCCATTTTTTTTTCTTGTGCACAGCCCTAGTCATGAGGTATGCATTTTAAATCTCATGGCAGTTTTGGGCAAAACTTTTATAACTGCATTTCTTCCCACTCATTCATACTTCATGGCTCCAGAATATTGCTTGAAGGACGATTGATAGCACAAGTAAGTACATGAGAGGAGTTGTCAAGCTTCCGGTTTCCTTGCGCCACCATTTGAGCTTTCTGTCTAAAGACATACAGATTGGTGCTGGACTGGGCAGGAATTTGCCTTTTCAGGCAGCTCCTTTGACATGCCATCCCTTTTTTGGACATCTGCTATAAAGAAGTGCTGTTTTCTGGCGATCATGTTTTTCTGGTAAAGGCAGAGGCAGCATCTTGTGCTTCCCTGGTGACCTGAAAATATTAAGCTGGCTTCACTGTACTATATAGGTTTACACAATATGCAAATACTTCTGCTCCCAAAATGTGTCTGTTCTTTTGTCTGCCCCCTGGTGCTTATTTCCCTAGAACCTAACTTCATTTCTTGGTGGTGGTGGTGGGGAGAAATGTTTCTGCTTCAAGAACAGGAGCTGCTGCATCCCTGAAACCATAGTAGTGATGAAAGCCATTTCCTGCCTTGCTGGAGATGGTTCCAATTTATGTCCTTTATGTTTTTACTGAGTGTGATAATCCTTTGAAGTCAAGATCTGTTTCGACTTGGGGGGGGGGGGAGAGTTTCAAAAGCGGAAATTGCACTCCATCTTACAGCATGATCCTCAGTTGCGGGGGATGGGTTGCACCATTGGCCTCTCTAGAGGTCTTATTAAAATGTAATTATTTGAAAGCTCTTAAAGAATTAAAATGAGAACGCAGAGGGGCAAACGCAACACCACCTTGAATTCAGCTACAGAAAATAGCTATACTGTACCTTGTTCTGAAGGATGGTGTGACTAGCAACAACAACAAAAAACCCTCCTAAAAATGTACTTGTAAGAAGAACAATGTTGTTGTGATACATGTAACCAATATGCAGTAGTTAACAGGATTTTATCCTTCAGGTGTGATTGCTGAAGTGTTTGGCTCTGGAAACCCTAAAGCAGCAGTACTGATTTATGTGAGGTGGTGAAACTATGAAAATCCTCGATAACCTTATTTACTATTTTTCTTCTGAACTACCTTTTCTAAATAAATGTAGTGCCCTTGAGTGGTCCGTCAACTTTGGGTGTGCTGCCGTAATATTACAGGCCATTTTCAGCATGTCTGCTTCTCTCGAATGACATCCATTTCATGCATTACATGCCTTATCTGTCCACAACTTCTTTTTATAGCCAAAGTCACCTTGAGTTGACAAAGCAAATATGCACGCATCCTGCCTCAATCCCTCTTGTGCTGTGGTTGCATTTTGGCTTACTCCTTGTCCAGGAACTGCTTTTTCAATTTACATTCTTTCCCTGCTGTACAGTCACCTCTTTTCTTGCTGTCAGCAACTCACTTGGAGGAAGGAAGGTAAAAAACTGAGTTTGACACTGAAGCAGTGTCGTTAGGCTCTCTGGGCTGCTTGATCGCTTTGCGACTTGGCTGAACAGAGACACAGCTCAGCTATATCAGCTTAATCAGCTGGAATGTTCAGCAATTAAGCCTTTTAAATTATTGACAGGTTGGACTTTATCATTTTTAGTAGTGAAACCTTTGATGCAGAATTCAGTTTCTTTTCTGGCCCGGCTGCCGCATTTATGATCTGTCCTCCTATGCAATAAAATTATTGTGAGCTTCTGAAGGACTAAATTAATGAAGCATAAACCAGACACACCAGCATTAGGATTTCCTAATAGTCACAGCAATAATAATAATAATAATAATAATAATAATAATAATAATAATAATAATAATAATTTATTATTTGTACCCCGCCCATCTGGCTGGGTTTCCCCAGCCACTCTGGGCGGCTTCCAACAAAGATGAAAAATACACTAAAATGTATTTAGATGGGCAGGATAAGGATACTGTGTTGTGTGTCCCTCACAAAAATGTTTGCAGAGTTTGCTAACCTTTTCGTGTTTTTGTCTTATGGGCTTAGTGCCCTGTACTTTAAAAAAATAAAATAAAATGACTCTCACAGTTGAAAATTAAGTAAATTATATCCAGATATCTGTTTAGCCAAACAGTTATGGAGAGCTTTTGGTTGGAGCCTGGATTTAGTCAGTAAATCACTATGCTTCAGTCAATGAAGAAGAGAAGAGTAGAATGGAATGCAAGTTAATGGAATATATTTGCTTCTGCAGAAAATTCTAGGTTGCTGTACCACAACCATCCCGGAAGTAACAAAAGGATGCTGTTCCATTGGATTTGTGTTGCCTTTTCTGCAAATTGTTGTCACATGGATGTTGTATCTCATATTTTGAGATTATGTCAAGATTATTCCCCATCCTACTGGCCCAGTAAAACTTTCTGTAGGGTGTTTATATCCTCAGTTATATCTTCATCATTGTGTTTTCTTCACTGTCTTACAAAGGCATTTACGTCATGTCTCAAGTAGACAGATTCAACGGCTCAGTTATACCTTTGAATGAACACACAAAATAATATTCCAACAGAATCCCTACACCTTTCACGTCCTGCCCATGTTGTTTTATTATTACACCATATTGAAAGTGAAATGCATTAGACATTTCTTTATTTAGAAAATTGGGTCCTTTTAGAGTCTGCATTGGAAACCCTTCTGAAGCAATTGCCTTTGATGCTATAAAAGCAATTTCAAAGCACTTAATTGTCTGTATACTTGGCCTTTAGTGTTCATACAAGATTTTAGTCCTATTTATCCTAATTTATGTGCCATGAACACATAAATTAACACTTGTGTTTCATGCCAGTTTGGGACAGTTAGGCATGCTGACCATTTTTTCCATACGCATATATGAAAAAGTGTGTGCTTGTATTTAGAGGGGTGTTTTTGAAGATTCTGCATCAATGGTGTTTAGTGTAAAGCTACTGTTTGGCTAAATTGTGGAGCACAAATTCAGCACGGGGACACTTACAGACTGCACAGGCTATAAGAGTTGTGTATTGTGACAGTATTCAGCATTGTACAAACCAGTTTCCCTTTCCACTGCAAATACTACCACATGTTGTAAAGTGAAGGCTAGCATTAGACTCATTTTAAAGCAATTTACTTCAGCTGCTACAACTATCCCCTTTTGCTATGCAAAGCCACTTTGGCTGGGATGTGGGTCATATAAAGCTTTTATAAAGATACTTAACTGCCCTATTGGTGCTCTTCCAACCAGCATTAGTCATCTGTCAGTACCTTGCAAAAGGACTTTAAAAGTGCTGTGCGCAAGGTTTTCCTGATGTGGTTTTCAGCCATGGTGAAGTTTCTCACTCCATTTAAGAGCTATAATTTTTCACCTTTATGGTGTTTCGTTAAATTTGAAACTTAGTTAGGTTCAAGCCTTAAGAGAATGAACAGCATTCTCTGTCGTTTCTTTTTTGGTTGGTCTAGTGCTTTAGTATGTTGTCCAGCTTCTTCTGTGCTTTCACTGCTCTCCACCTCTCGTTGCTGCTCTTCTTTTTTTTCTTGCTTGCCAATTGAATTCATGTTTCTGTGCTGTTTTATATTCTCTGTTTTGTCTTTGTCTATCTCCTCCATGTCTCACTTTGCAGAACCTTCACCAGCTCAAACAGATTCACACTTTGAGGCAGATGAATGAGCAGCTGCTGGCCGAAAACAGGGCTTTGACCCGGGTTGTAGCCAGGCTCTCGCAATCCGCTGAGACCCCAGAGTCAGAAGAGCTATAGCATCTCCCCCTCCAGTTGATCTCTCCTCTCCTTCCAATCTTCCAGGCAGGTCTTTGCTCTTATTGTCTGACTGAGCTATTCCCTACCCTTTCTACATTCTTCCTAAATGTGGCAGATAAGGAGCGTGACACGCAAATAGCAGTATGGAAGTCACTGCCTGTTCATATACTAAACTTTGCATTTCTAATGCGTACAAGGTACTTCAGTCACTTCTTTTCAGGTATACATTTCCCCCATATGGGTTCTGCATCTCAGGATGATCACCGGCCTAATAATAGTTTCGTTCAGGCTTTATTTTGCCTTTTTAAAGCGTTGTTGCGTAAGCACTGGATGAATGAAAGAGGCAGAACAAACACACAAAAATCCAGCCACCTGGTTTCCATGACTGTGAAAAAGAATAATGCAGTTCTGAAGGTAAATGTAGGATATCATTAATACTAACAAAATATATGTAAGTGATCAGAACTGGGACATACGGCTCAGTGTTAAAGATGGGTTTGTATTGAATATTTTTATGAAATGGTGCAGTATCTGGTGTGAGCTAACACCGATGTAATCCAGCAATGTTAAAAAAAACACAGTTTTGTCATTGGGGAGGTAGGTTGTATTTTAGCTGTGGTTTTGTAAGGATCTAAAGCTTTTAGACGGCGGGACACGGGTGGCGCTGTGGGTTAAACCACAGAGCCTAGGACTTGCCTATCAGAAGGTCGGTGGTTCGAATCCCCGTGATGGGGTGAGCTCCCGTTGCTCGGTCCCTGCTCCTCCCCACCTAGCAGTTCAAAAGCACGTCAAAGTGCAAGTAGATAAATAGGTACCACTCCGGCGGGAAGGTAAACGGCGCTTCCGTGCGCTGCTCTGGTTCGCCAGAAGCAGCTTAGTCATGCTGGCCACGTGACCCGGAAGCTGTACGCCGGCTCCCTTGGCCAATAAAGTGAGATGAGCACCACAACCCCAAAGTCGGTCACGACTGGACCTAATGGTCAGGGGTCCCTTTACCTTTTTAAAGCTTTTCTGCTAATTGTGCATGTAAGTTGTGAGAGAGAAAGTACCGGAAACTGCAAAACAAAGATCCAAGTCCTCATGTTTGTTTATTTATTTCAAAATTTTCATAACACACAGATAACTGTCCCCCCCCAAAAAAATACTAAATATGGGGGGGCAGCAAATTAAAGAACATGCAGCATTTTTATTTAATGAAAGCCATTTTTGAATAGTAAAGCTTATAAATGATACGTGTTCATCAGAAAAAGTAGGTATAGATGTGTTTTTTTTAAGGACTAGATAGCTTCATGGAAGATATGAGTATTGATGTTTTTGTCAGAGGTCAGGCTTACGTGAGTGGGGAAAAAATTGAGTGGCCCCCAGTCAATGCCTCAGGTTTTCTCAACACTATAAAGATTCTACCCAGTTAGAATGGCTTTTTGCAAAGCACACATGAACAAAATAAAACCAATTGTTTTGTTATAATGTTCTTTACTGATGCTTTGAGCTCTCCTGAAGCTTTTAAGTTGCACAGGGTGTTTGTTTTATGTGCTCGGTTTCTTATAGGTTGGCATGCTACGCTTGCTACGTATAGCAGCTCTAATGCAAAAGTGTAAGTCTTTTTCTCTTGAGAACTTGCTTCAGTGAAGCAACAAAGCAAAGATTTGGTCCTTTGATACTTTCTCCCTGTATGTTGCAATTCATCTGACTGAAATATCACTATAAGGTACCATGTTTCTTTGCAGATGCTAAACATTACAGGGACATACCATTCAGGCACTTTGTCTTCTATTTCACAGTTGTATTACTTAATATACCTGGGATCTACATTTGTACTGTACATGCAGAAAAGTGCTTTTCTGGGTATTCATGGAAACACCACTAAAGCTCGTTGATTCCCCCCATACATATATTTTCATAGCTTGTGTTTAGTGTGAATGTTTTTAATGGCTATCATGTAGTGAATCCTGCATAATAGTTTTGGGGAACACCAGATGTGTTGTGTAGTAAATTACACATTAATCTTTTTGTCCCCCTTGCCCTAGTTAGACCAGTCATCTCTTATGTTTGGGCTAATTTGCTTTGAAGGAACTACTGAAGGATGCCATTGGACGGATGGTAGAACTTGTTCTGACACCCCATGTTTTGTTAATAATCTCACTTGGGCCTTGCTTTCCTATTATAAAATGAAAATAATGGTTGTACTTGTCAAAGTTGCTTGAGACATTCTAGAAAGTGTATGTCTGACTGTTGTTTGCAGGCTCATTCTATAACTACCTATATAACATTAACTATTCACACCATCGTGTGAAGCTCAGGATGAAACTATGAAGTTCAGCTATCATTTTCATACCGGAAACCTATTTGCATATTCAGGCCCCACAAAGAGAAAAGTGGAATGCTGATTTTATAAATCCAATACCATTCCAATCTCTGCTTGCAATTTTTGGCGATTTTCAAGCAAATATTAAAGAACTCTGATAACCTGGGATGAAATACCTCACCATTTGGTTTTGTTGCTACTGAATGGTCAAATAAATGTGACTACATCTGTTGCAAAATGTCCTAAATTTGCAGCATCTCAGTTACCTGTATGAAATCATAAAGTTTGTTCCTCCAGTATTGACAGTAAATCTGTGGTGGTTGCCTTTCTAAATATTCAGAATGCCAAGTACTGTATAAAAATTGAAACACTGAACAGGATTTGGGATTGTACCTCTTTACCCTTCTCATTGCTAGGCTAGGTCAAAGGTTCACCACGTTGGCATGGATGGAGGAGAGTTTGTGTACTTCTTATCCTATCCTGTGTCAAAATAGCAAGGTCAGCAAGCTGTCAGTCATGTATTCCCATTAGCAACAGGCTCCCAATAAGTCTGTGTGCAGAAAGGTGCACATAACATAGCCCACCTCCCCCTTCTGCCATGGTTGGAGTGTCCTTTGTGGCTTTATCTTGACCTAGTCTCTTCTCCCTGGGCTAGAGGTTGGGCATCGTTTCAATATCCCTGATCAGGCCAAGCACCTGGTCATTTATTTCAACAGAGGCCAACCTCTAGGAATTCCTGGGAGCTTGAGGGGCTGGCAAAATGCTCAGGAGTCTGGAAAGCAAGCTGTCATAATTAACCATGTGCTGCATACCTCAATTAGTAAAGGCATAAGAATTCCAGACTTAAGCCATGGCCCAAAATAGATCACTCTTGGTTGTCCTTGCCCGAAATCACTTAGCATTTCTGGGCACCCAGTACTAACCCTTACTTTTAATGCAATATATAAATATATTGCATTAAAACAAAACTTTTATCTCGTAAATTAGTTGTTAATCAAAGAGATATTTTATTTTATTTAAAGAGCCCAGTTTTGGTCTATAATCTACTGTATATTTTGATTAGTTGTTCCTGAGATCAAGAAAAGTAGGCTTTCATCTACATTGAGATGCAACTGGATGCCAACCCTAAGTTTTCTGAAAGTATGCAACTTTCCCTTCTGAGTTTAAAAGTGAGAGATTTATTTTGCATGGGATTTATCCAGGTGTGAAGGAACAATGCTACAAGGCAAGTGCATTTCCCAAAGTGAAGTAAAGCGAAAGAGTGCAAGTAGCATTGTCCAGGATGAAATGCCTTTCAAGTTGTTCTAGATTGCAATTGTTCTCCAAAATGTACTTCTTTCTCATAATATTTCTGGGTATAATTTCCTGGGCTTACAAATGTCCACGAGTGTAACGTCTAATCTAACATACTCAAGTAGATGCTACTCTGTATATGTGAGAATGGAAGAGTCAAATTCATGTTTAATCTTAGAGATATGAATATGAAACTGATACACTTCGTTGGTGTGGCTTAGTTGCTTTTGAGATCAAATCCATTTTCGATTAACACTAGAAATGCTTTCGTTTGAGTGGTCGTGTGTTTCTCCCCCACCAGAGCTGCATAGGAATTTCAGGACAACCAATACTGAATTGTTTGGATCTTGTCTTTGAACAGGTTTTGACAGAACTGAAGTCCGACAATCAGCGGCTGAAAGATGAGAATGGAGCCCTCATCCGTGTCATCAGTAAACTCTCGAAGTAGTATATTGAACATAGGATGGGCAGAAAGAGGAGATATTTGTGCACATGCTGCCAACCCTGCCACCTGCTTCTGATCTTCCAGTTGAAAGAGCAGCTGGCATTTCAGACACGGATCAGCTAGCCCCACCCTTCACTGCTCTTTGCACCTTGCTAGGCATTCCCATATTGCACAGTGCTTATCCTTCCCCCCCAACACAGCATGCCCCGCCATGTTTTAATATTTTTGGAATGTTGAAGTAACTCATTTGAAGGGACAAAAGACTGGGTTGGCGCTGTCTGAGCTGCCCAAACGATCTGCTGTAAGCTCCATATCCGTCCACCATAATCTGATGTAAAGAAGAATCTACTGTAATAAGTGATATAGAAGTGACTCCATAGCGTTGACCCAACATGTCTTAAGATACTGTCTTGGAGTAGGAATAATGAGTGAAACTAGGAATTGCCACTGAGGATTTATCAATCTCCATTCTGGAATTTGGAAGTCTGCGGTGCTGGTGAAAGCCATGATGACTTATTTCTCTGGGAGTCTGACAACAGTCACTTGGCTTGGAGATTCGTGTTTTCCATGTGTCTCAGTAGCTAACTGATTTATTTAATGTAAGATTTTTGATAATTTAATTTGGGGATCCAATCACTGGTTCTCCTTTCTGTTTTGCTTCACTTTTGCCTGCTACCCTTTGGTGGTTCTTGCTGTTTTTTCCATGGGTGCCTTCTTTGGTACTGTTTAATAATAACGTGATCTTACAGCCTCTGCATTCTTTGGCTAACAGTTTGCCCCTTGATTTTTCAAGACTTCTGGTGGAAAGAGAGCTAACCAGCGAAAAGTGCTTATTGAATGAAATCCCATAGACACAATGCCAAAATACTTCTTTATTAGCAAGATGTTTGGTTTTTCTACATGAAAAACCTCACAAAAGACCTGGGCAAACAAATCACATTTATGTTAACTTGCCAATAGATACGCATTCCGTTGAATAGGTGAGTGTTCTCAGTTTTAACAACAGCAAGGTTTGAGAGATGATGGATAGATGTGCCTATCCCTGTGGAAAATGATGAGCCTCAATCTTGGTGGAAAGTCTTTGCAGTAGCATTCTATGATGTCTGAGAATTCTGATACCATGATCATTTGCGCAGTTGTAAGACATGAATTTGCATTTAATGAGGGCATCAACAGCAGGACCTACATTTCTCAAAAAGCCATTTCTCTGCATACTGGAAATGAACGAATTCATATTTATGGGTTATCATGATGTAACTAATTTGCACGCTCTGTTCTTCTGGATACTACAGAGAACCAGATTTCATCTGCAGAACCTGTTAAGGAGTTTCCTGTCAAAATGGCAACTTGTCTGTGGACTTGCTCTGTTCTTTCCCTGCATTCTTTTAATTCTCACAATTATTTAAAATAAGGAACTTTGGGATCTGAGAATAACTACTCTTGAAAGCATACAAGTGAGCAGTAGAAATTCAGACATTTCATTCAGCATTTATCAGAGGGGGAAGATGCTTTTTTGATCAGTTATGGATCAGCTCTGAGATGAAGACAGAATTGTGCAGAGACTCAGCAAGACTTCTTCCTTTCTTACCCCCAGGCACTCTCAGAATCTCCAGAGGGCCCCCCCCCACAACCCTTGAGCACGTTTGAGGGCATACCAGGGACTTCAGAAGGAAGGAGAGGACGTTGAAGTCCCATTGCACGATTAGAAATCTGTTTCACTCAAATATAGAGACTCCATATGTTTGCACTCCGTTTCGGAGTAGAACTGTATGAATTCAGTTAATAACCAGTGGATATCATCTTTGCATAGAAGCATCTCAAAAGACTAATTCAGGCTTCTACTATGGTGAACATAGCGTGTCCCTTTGAACAGAAACAAGGTAAACTCTGAGTTCCTAGCAAACTATTGCTTAAAAAAAGAAGCACCAGAAATATTTTCTGACATTATGTTTCATTTTAAGAACAGCAGATAGTCAGGATTCTGGATGGGTCAGATAAAATATCTGGTACAACCTCTTATACTCTACTAATTTTATTTGTTGCTTTTCTTACATCCAGTGCTTTTCTTCAACAGTTACCTTCCTACCAACCTTGTTTCAGAGCTAGAGAGGCTTGTGGGGGTTGTTTTATACTGGCCACAACATGCACTGATCTCTGTGAGTGGTATCTTCCAGCTCAAGCATTCTAGCTCACCAGTCTAGCTGATTTTACACCGGTGAGAGTATTTGGCTGAACTTTTTCAGACTCTGCCATTTAACAGCACAGAAGGAGCAGGCATCTGGTGCTTATGGTCCATTCTATAATGATCCCTACATTCTCCTGTTGTCAGTTCTCACTTAGCATACAGTAGGTTAAGCATATTTCACAGTTTCAATGTGCGGACTTTAAAAGACACAGACTATGGTGGCTAATGCAGCAAGGATGGCTTGCCTGTGGCCCTGCAGAAGTTGGAGGGCTCCAGTTCCCCCCAGCCCCAAACAACATGGCCAGGGATGGTGGGAGTTGGACTCCAGCAGCATCTGAAGGACCACAGATGGCCACATTGATACAGCATGAAGGATGGTGACCTATGAAGTTGAGCCTTTTTAACGTTGGGATTTGATATTTAAACTTGAATTCTGTCCAGCCTGAAATTACGTGAGCTAATTAATCCTGTTGACAAGCCAAAACACTATGATATCTAGTGCTACTGAAAGTTACTTAAGCAGGTTATTTTGGGGGGTCACCAATATCAGTGTTGTCCTCTAAGTATCCTGTGTCTTGACATTCTGGGCTTCGTGTCATGTAAAAGATAATCAAATTTTTACTTATTTTAATACATAGCTTTGTCTTCCTTAGTAAGGCTTCCCTAAACCAATCACCTGAGAACCCATTTTTATTCCAGTATTAAAGTTAACACTGGCCTGGATTGGACAACCATCTCATCTTAAAAAACTGAGGTATGAATGAGAGTTCTTGCCCCCCCCCCCCAATCATGCTGTTATTTTGTCCAAGCTGTGACTAAACCAGGAATAACTTGGGGGAAAGCCTGGATCTTAAATCTTAGTTTGAATTTGGTTTGACAATCCTGTCTTGTTCCAAAGCTGGTAGCCATAGTTTCACAAACTGGAAAACACTGGTAAATAGAGGCCCTTGTTGAAACACAACTCACTCAAAAGGGAGCAGCCGAGGGGCTGTGTACAGGAGCAAAATCATATCTTGATTGATTAAGCTGATATATGATTGTTCAAATGCAGGCTATTATTTTAATATAATGTTTTAACCAAGGGAGTAGACAATTCAGGACAGTCCACTCATAAGCAAATTCATGCCTGTTTTTAAGAAAACCCAGAGAGAAAATGTTACTGCTACTGAATTATGATTGCTTTGTACTGGTGCGTTTTAGTGTTCCAATGGATTTTATATAATGTTAGTTATAATTGTGAAGTCTGCTAGAATATTCTCTACATAAAGTACAAATTATGCGGAGAAAGCACTGCAAGTTTATTCTGTGAGCTGTGAGAGCTTTTAACTGGAAGGCACTGGGTGGTTTTTCTTAAAACTCTTCTGCCTTACTGCTTTCTTACTCCCAGAAGCTTCTACAGCTCAGTGTACATCCTAAGACGTACTTGCATGTCGAAGGTCTTAGAAACCTCTTCCGCATCTGTGTTGAAGTTCCCGTGCAACTTTTTTGATATAAGAAGCAGAGCTTGGAGTAAGGAAGGAGCGGGTTTCATTGCTTGCAAATTGTGAACGCGAGGTTTATGTGCGGTGGCTTGTTGGTCTGAAGCAAAGTTTCAGAAGAAGCTAGAGGCATGCAAAAAGGGCCAAGTTGAAGGAAACAAATGCAGATACAGAAGTAGTATTGAGAGCTGACATATTGTGGTTGAATGCCTTGCATTAAAGGAGGTTGTGTTGTACTGCTAAAATACAACATGAATAATATGGATGAACAGCTGTCATATGCAGAGAACTCTTAACCAGTGGAATGGAAATGGAATTTTAAGTGGGGGGTAGATTTAGAGCTGCAAGAGCATGTATACTTGATTTGATCTGTATTTTGTGACAGCTGATGATGCAGCATCTGTGCACTGTCCATATTGATTTACTGTTAATGGAAGGAATTAAAGAATGACTCTAGAGATCTGACCAGATATAATTCAGTCAGTCATCTTCAGTAAGTCAGGGTTTAAGAGTGCACTGTGTTTTATCAAATCAGCTAATTTCAGATTTATTGGTGGTTTCTAGTCCACATAGGAATAATTATTATCAGAAGCCAGTCTGTAGAAATCTGATAGCAAAGTATTTGATGCCATAGGACTGACTTCTTTTAAGGGCTGTGGATACAATCTAGTCGGTGGTTGTTCATTAGCATTTAAAAGTCTTATTCTCATGGGATAACCAGGAATGATAAGACTCGCCATGATGATATTTGCCAATAGGTCAAATCGTATGCAACTCCCTGACTGTGCTTGGGAGACTTAACAGTTGTTTTTCATTAGGGAATAGCTAGTCTGTTCCAAAGGCTGGTGAGCTTAATGTATGCCTGTAGATGGTAAAGTGCAGAATGTAGTCCTTTCCCCCACAAAGGATATTGACTGAATATCTCTCCCCTGCCCTGCCAATTCTGCCATTACCAGGTGATGGTAGGTCGCCAAGGCCTGGGATTTACTGACAGTGAATAGAAATCATGATTGAAATCAAAATATACTTGAGAGATGATTTCTACTGTATCATGTTTGCTTTCCCCCATAACCACTATAATTCTTTCTGAATTAGAGAGCTGTTTGTGAGCAGGCTCTTAGCACGTTTCCGGACGACTTCCAAATTCCCACTTTGATTCAAATGCAGATTCTCCTTAACAAACATGTCTCCAATTTTTTTGAATGGGTGTTCATCTGTATCTGAGAGTGATCATGTTTTGCTAGGACTCCTTGCAAGCAAGTCAGAAGGCAGAAATGTCTCCCCCCGCCCACCCGAGATAGAAATTTGTCCTTTGCACTCACACTGATGCCCCCTACTTTCATCTTTGTTTTCCTTTATTCTACTTCACTCCTGCCATATTAGCCCACCTGTTGCACAAGGCAGCTTCTCAACTCAAAGTCCAGCATTTTTGGATGTACTCCTTCCTTCAGCGATGTTAAGGGGCCTGTTTCAAAAGGCAATTTTAAGTTTATTTCAAGCTAGCAGACTCCCCAAGGCCTTTTCCCTGAGTGACTTAGGTTTGGATCATGATCACTTTCATGTTTGGAAATCCTTTTGCATGATTCTCCTAGAAGCAGCATGTTCCATGAAGGGCTTTTTACCAAGATTAACTCCACAAGCAGCTCACAGGTGAAATTTAACCCAATTCCTAGGGGCAATTCTTTTCTTCCTCTGTTCCTTTCCCCTGACAACTGTTCTCTCTTTTCCTGGGGCAAATTGGACCCTTGGCATATGTGACTTTCAAGGTGTTCTCAGTAAATACTCTTGAAAAACAGCACAGCCCAAGCTGTTGCCACAGGGCCTTTTGTGTTGTCCCCTCCCCTTGCTTCCCTCATGTTGTTGATGAATCTAGTAACAAGTCCCCTCTGCAAATGCTAACTCGTGGAAAAGAGTGGTGTTATGCACTTGGCTCGCTAACTTCCCAAGCTGCAAGTATTCTGTACTTACCTGTTTTAAGGAGAGTTTTACAGATTGTTGTAAATACACTACTTGGAGAAAAGACTAGCCTGTGAGTGATGAGAAAGAATGTATTTTTATGCAATTTTTTGAGTGGCCTTTCAAACTCTTGAGATGAATGGTTTTTGTTTTCTTGATTGTTATATAGTATTCTAAGTATATGTTTGAAAGTTTGGGGATAATATTCACATCTATGATGCTTGTAAACACAACAGTATTTATAAATGAATAAAGTGCTTTAACACAGCCTGAGTCTATCTTAATAGTGAGAGCATGGTCTCAGGATGCTTTGGTGAGTTACTGGGGGAAGTAGAAGTTTCCCCATCTCCTCATGAATGTTTGCTTTGAAGTAAGGTTACATTTGTCTTAGTCAAATGGGAAACTTGATGCAGTGGCAAAAAATAATAGCAACACGTGAAAGTCTCAATGAAACTGCATGAGGAACCAAGTGATGTAGATCCTATCTTCCCTCTTAACTTAGCATTTGCTACATTTCCTTGCCATTGGAAATATGGACCAGGACAATATGAAGGGGCTGTTGAACTGTGATAAAGAGACATGTGAATGAAACAATGGCAATATGCCACATTTTTATATCTAATGGCTAACACCGCAACCCCAGAGTTGGCTATGACTGGACCTAATGGTCAGGGGTCCCTTTACCTTTACCTATGCCTTCCATACATGGGAGTTGAAATTGACTAAAAAGTGGAAAGCCTTTGCTTGAGTTGAATGTTTGCCAACACATATTTTTTAGAAATGAATAGAACAGAAGCTACATTTTATGCCCTGTTGTGAGGATTTTCAATTACCGTATTTTTCGCTCTATAAGACGCACCAGACCACAAGACGCACCTAGTTTTTGGAGGAGGAAAACAAGAAAAAGAATATTCTGAATCTCAGAAGCCAGAACAGCAAGAGGGATCGCTGCGCAGTGAAAGCAGCAATCCCTCTTGCTGTTCTGGCTTCTGGGATAGCTGCGCAGCCTGCATCCACTCCATAAGACGCACACACATTTCCCCTTACTTTTTAGGAGGGTAAAAGTGAGTATTATAGAGCAAAAAAGACGGTATTTTGAAACTATTTTGTCAATAGATTAATGAAGTCTTCAGTGCCCCCCCCCCCGCCCCATAACAATTAAAAGCTGCCTGCATATAGCAAATTAGCCACTGGGCAAAGGGCAGTCCTTTTCCCCTGGTAGTTTGCTCCATGGCCTGTTCAAAAATTGCTAATATGGGAAGAGCATTAATAGGATCTCCCCTGCAGTCTGCATTGGTACAGTGCAGAATTCTACAACAGTGGATGTAATAGATGGAATGACTCCCTGCGAGTGCTGCAATTGGAGAGCAGCGGGATGAAAGGGAGAAACGAGCTAAGAGGAAGGTACGTTTGGCAGATCCTCACCGCTATCAACTCCTACACGGAAACCTATGTCCCCACTGTGGAAAGATGTGCAGATCCAGAATTGGCCTCCACAGTCGTCTATGGACACACTGTTATGACCATATTCATGGAAGACAATCTTCTTCAGCTACAAGTGATTGCCAAAGACGACGACAACACTGGATGTAATATATGAGATGACTCCATGAGAAAGGTATGACGCCTGACACTTGAATCACTGATTTGCCTGTTGGATGTTTTTACTGTGTAAGTTGTTTTGAAAATGCAAACAGGGACGGTTCTCCCCTCACTATCCACTGATTTCTTTTGAACATGGGATCTCTGCCAAAATCCCCTCTTCTATAAAGGGACTTTGTCCTCCAGCTGAGTCTCTCCTAATTCTGAGATCCAATAAGTATTCCTATTAAGAAAAATGCACTTATGTAAATAACAGGAAAACAGAGAACGGCTGGGTCTTTCAGCTAGTTTCTTTAATAAGGAGACGCATATCATTACAAAATAACAATTTAACAATAGAGACAGAAACGGTCCACATGAGGACAGGAAAGGGAGCATTAAAAGCAGCTTCCTGCAGAGAGGGGTGGGGGTGGGGGTTGGAGGTCAGTGCTGCAGAGCTCAGGCTGCACCAGAAATGGTGGGAATGAAGTGGGGCCAAGAAATGAGTTGGTTCAGGACGTTTGTATGTGACAGAGGGCCTGGCTGGAAGAGGAGGCAAAGGAAGCAGAAACCTTGCCTCAGAATACCAAAGCTCTGAAGCCTTTCTCTAGCCTTTTTTGGGTGTGTGGGTGTGTAGGCCACCTATTGAGTTTATGTTCTGTATATCTGCCACCCCTCAAATGGACTTGCCAACTTTTCAAACAGTGCTGCCTTTAACAATCCCACTTTGCCACATTGCGCTATACACCTGCATGAAGGATAGGAGCAGATTTTAGCAGCCTGCTGTGACCTGGGTCATCATGTCCAAATCTGTACTCCATCCATTCATAACGTTCCTGCTACCTGCCACTTTTTTGATGTCATCCTGCAGTTTTATAGTGCTGGTGATAAGCTGAGATAAAGCCCAGTTCGCACTATGGTTGTTGTTTTTTTTGCCAAGCTCATTGACAACACACGCCTCATGGAGTGGTGCTATGGCCAGAAAACTTGGATCAACAATCGCTTGGACAGAGGCTTTTTCAAAAAATAGTCCTATAATTCCTTTCAGAACTGGGTGTTACAGAAGTAGCCTAAAGGGCCCCAGCAATCTCATCGCTTGAGGATGCCACCATTTTCCTTTTTTCCCACAGACAGCCCCTTGTTCAGACAAAACCTCACTGGCAGTGAACACACAATGGGAAATGCTTGACCAGATAAGATTCCTGTGAAGCCCTGCCATGTATCGATGGGCCATGTTCAGACTTCTAACTGCATGTTGGGGGTTCACAGCCAATGCAGGTGTGCCCCTTCCTGTTCTGCTAAACATGCATTCAAAGAAGATGTGAGAGTTTTGCCTCAACTGGGTCACTGTCTGGCCAAGCTTGAAATAAACTATCCGACTTTTCTCCTCCCCAAGGTGAGCACTATTCCCTATGAGTCCTTCCCATCCACTACCCAAAACTTCCTCTGGGTATGGTGTCATCCAGCCATTACTGGACTACAGCTCAAGGTGGCTGAGACTGATGGAGCTGGGAGTCTGAAAACACCCAGAGGGTTCTGCAATAGCTGCTCCTCTAGATGAACACATCATGCTGATACAGGAACTATAGACCTTCCCCATGCCTGCCCACTGCTCCAATTGTGGTTTTTAAGAAAAATTATTGGCTTATCTGGCAGCAGTTGAGGTGGCTAAGAAGCAGCCTCCCATTGAAATTTCCCATAATGCTATGTTGGGTGTTCCAGGGCATCATGGGAAAGTATTAACAGTGGTCTTCCCAGATCCATCCACTGCCACTGGATAAGCCTTCAACTGGGGAAGATGGGTGGACAAGAGGGTTAAAAGAGACACCAGCACTGATGTGATCTGCCAGGGTGTTTTGATCCCTGAATGGCTGCCTCAAATGCTGAAGCTAATCCTGACTGTTGAGCAAGAAAGAACTTCAGAACAATGTTATTCGCAGCCAGTGTTGAAAGGCCTATACTTGACGGCTTTCCTTCAGAGCTCCAACCCAAAGTGAAGCCGCGGCCTCCAAGTTGGGTCTCTGTCATGCACAAACGTCCCCAGGAATAACGTAAGACATGGACAGCACGATAGACAAAGACAGAGGCGGGGAAACATTAGCGAGGGAGAGGAGAGACTGGGGATCACCTGTCAGCCAATCCCAGTTTCAGGATCCTGACAGCCTGTGATCTAATATGGCTTCTAAATTTGCTTCAACAGTGAAATGCTTCAGCACGACACAGAACATTGAAGCGGCAATGTTGCTGCTACTAGGACATGGTAAAAATGCAACAAGTTACAGTTTTGTAAATATAGATTACAACACACTGATGAAATCCACTGCCATATTGTTGGTGTTGTATCCCCCACCCCACCCCATACAACGCTTCTATGAATATTTTTTTAAATGGATCAGGCATGCTTTGTTGCTTTTTTATTAAAAAAATTATTACTTTTTATTGAAAATAAACTTACATTGTTACAACCACTCTCTCTTATTTATTTTTTTACAGTCCCCTCCCCCCATCTTATTAGGTAAAATAAATTCATTCACACCACATTTTAAAAATAACTCTGTAGCCTGACTGTATTCTAGAAAATGGGCAATGACACACATGGTCTATGGGTTCTGCTCTTTGCATGCTGCTGCTACTTACATACTGGCTAGGCATCATGCATTGCTTACAAGAGGGTTTCATTTATGTTAATAGATCTCTATATCATTTTATATATAAGTACACACAAATGATGGGATTTGGATGAGGCTCAGATGGCTTGAGTTGATTCACCTTTTCTCCCCCTTTATAGAAAAAGAAATTAAAACCAAAATACATTTATATTGTGTATTAAAGTTACAGCTCCCCCATTTTAAACTGTAGAAGTTTGAGACACCATTCATTAATGGCTGTGTGTTCTGACCTGGTTCTTAGTGCTAATATTTCCACATCATTGGTTTCAAAGAGGACACCCTGGATCGTTTATCAGCAGGAGAAGATTAACAGAACTGGGTTTGTGTGGCGATGTTGCCGTTTTGCAGTGCAGTCCGATCCTTTTTGCTTGCAGAAATTCAAATTCTCCAAACATATTTGTTCTAATTCAGTAAGATTAATCTATGCCCATAACCACTATTGATATGGAGGCATCTTCAATGCAATGCTCACCTGAGCCCTCGCAAACTGTCTACATGCCTCTTGAAATATCAATAGATATATGCATCCACATGCACAGTATCTTATTATGGGGCTATAGATTACTTTGTATCTTACTGCCATCTGTTTACGTAGACATCACCTTTATAGCCACATGTGAATGGGCAATATAAATGCTAACTCAAGGTAAATTTAAGCTATGAGCTGGATCCAGACTTCCCACAAGCAGAATTCCATTCAAGACTGCAGGAGGCCAGGATGACTTCATCCTGAAAAGCTCTTCCAGAGGACATGGAAGATGGGGAATGGTGAAAGTTGCCCCAAGAGCCTCTGCTGGATTCCAGTCCTTTCCATTCACAAAAGGCAGCTCTCTATCCAACCTTATGAATTTTGCAGCCATTGCATGATTGTCAATGAGGCAATTTGGAGTGCCACATAGATTCTGCCACCCACACCCACATACACCCCTTTCTTTAGTGTGAATTAAGAACCTCAAGCCTCAAGTGACACTGTTTAGAAGCATGAATTGCCAATCCAGGGAAGGAAGTGACGTTTGCAAGTTTTACATAACACATCACACAGTTGCAAATCAACAAAATTTATATTATGGCATATATTTGTTTGCACCATAATAAATGTATTGGGCTTTAAAGGTGAAACAAGACTCTTTGCTGCTCTCGTTGCAACAGACTTAACAGGGCTTCTGCACTAGAAACAGTTATAAATGTTAGTATTTTGCAGATCAAAGCAAAGTAATCCCACCAAACGGTGGCAGATCTGGGAGAGAACTGGCGTCAGGTTCTACAGCTGTAGGTAAGAGGAGGCAAAAGAAGCATAACCTGGGAAGATAATCAACACTGTAATTCACTGTAACAAAATAATACAAATTGGTTTGGCAGCCTTTATCCAAATGTATAGGTGCCTGCAGTGACTAGGAACTGTACACAAAGACTGGCACACTGGCACAAATGCACGCGCACCCATAGATTCCAGTGCTCACCCACTATTTAAGAAAGCAGGACATTGCAGAACCTCATGAGAATCTCTGAGGGATGAAGAGCTCATTATTCCACCATGCTTACAACCTGCAAAGGCACCTTTTGATCTTTGTGGACAGAAACATGTGATCCTTCCCTCTGCTATTGGGACTTCCTGGCACTACAGTGGTGCTGTTGCGATGGCATCTGATTAGGGATGGTGCCATGTCTAGGTTAAGAAGAAGAATCTCATGGACAGATTCAGAACTCCACAAGGACATCCTTCTGCAAGGATGCCTTAAAACCCTATCTTTGCCAGTGGCAGCATTAAAAGCTAAGAGAGGCACAAATTTTATCTACCCTTAATCGGGAACAAATTTAATGTACCCTTTAGTGGGGATGGACATACTTGTGTTGTTTTTTTTAAAAAAAGAACAAACCAGTACCAAAGCTATCTTTTCAGAGATGCTGCAGTGATTTTTTAATTTTTTTTCTGATTAAGCATAGGCACTATTGCATATGGTCCTGCAGGTTTGATTAATAAATAAACCCAGGTCTCACTTCATGGGGCTTAGGAGCACAACCTACAGGTGGTGATACCATGGTAGCAATGTGCAGAATGAACAGGGCTACAATTATAGCTTTTTAGGTTTGATTAATCCAAGAAGGAAACTTTCAGGGAAGCATGCTGAAGACCTTTAAAGAGTCCCTCCCACTTCTTTTCTTCACATTTCTAGAGCATTTTTAAGCAGCTGGTGATGGCTCTCCCTTTCCGTCTCTGTAGTAAAGTTGGTGAGGAAGGAAAAAGAAGCAGAGCCAAGGCCCAAAGTGCATTAACATCAAGGTTTTCACTCACCCCTACGACCAAAGTGGTTTAACTCTGCCTGTACATGAATGATCCTGGGATTACTCTGCTTGCAATGGCCCATTTGGGCAGGAGCAACCTATTTTGAAGGCCTAGTTTCTGGGCTGTACCATTTGGGATTGAAAGGGGAAGATCACGCAATGGAATGCTCCTCCGTACAAACAAACCAACAAACCTATTCTATGCAGGAAAGGAGATGCCTTCTGTCATGCAAGATTTCTACACAACAGGATTCTTGTTTTGTTTTTGTATATGGAGGAACATTCAGTTCTCATCTGCGGGCTGGAATGGCACAAAACAGAGAGAGAGTTATTGCCACCCAGCTAGACCTGAGGCCTAATCCTAGCTAGCCGAGAAACAAAGACTTCAAAGAAACCTACAACCCATGGGAGGTCAGCATACAACACCCAAGAACCCTATGCTTTGTCTGCATTAGCCAAGCTGTTCTTTCAAGCTCAGAATTCCTTACAGGTGGCAAAGGCTGACAGGCAGCTGAGAACCTTAAAGCCAATATTGATACTTAAGTCTTGCCTTGGTGGCCAGAATAGGAAGGGAGACATTATTGCCACAGAGGCTGCTGAAGCACAGGGACTGCCTTATTCTGCATGCTCAGAACTCTACCAGTGCTCTCTCTCTCTGTCTATTCCTACAAACACAAAAGTATAAGTCGTTATTTGGCTGTGCAGCCAAAATATTAAAATGATCATGGTAAGCAGGACTGATTTGGTCCAAGCTAAGCCATTGAAGAAGCTTGCACAAGAGATCTTCCTTGGCTAAATATTTTGCCCTCACAGGACAGGTTTTTGAGGCCTTTTGCTCCCTGAATCTGCAACTTGTATAAAGCCTGAGCCTTGCTCAACCATCTTCATGGCTAGAATCTGGTTTCCCCCTATCAGCACCCAAAGGTCCGAGGACCACCATGGTGACTAAATGGAACACAACCAAGGCAAACATAAAAGCATCAGGCCTGCATTCATTGCTGTATTCTTTAGATGATGAGCTTGAACTGAGCAGGACTGATGGTCCTTCAGTAAAACAGAGGCCTGGGAATTGTGTGCCAGTGTCTACATCCTTCCTGCTCCAACAACCTGAACAGGGAGTCAATACGTCCAAAACATTGGTATCTGGTGCAACAAATGAAACAGGCAGGCCCTTCAGGAATCAGTGCAAACACTAGGTAGCAAAGATAATATGGCTTATCCCTCTGGGATCAGCAAAGAAACCATAAATGTTTTTGGCAGCCGGACAATACTATATAGAACAGGAGATGCTGCTGCCTTTGGTGCATCTTTGGTCCTTAGGTTGGAATGGATTCACTTTCCCTCTAAACTCAAACATGCGCAATGCTCCCTCTATTAGCCAAGAGTGACGTTGCGGGGGTGGGGGGTGGGGAAGACGGCTCCCAGCCGAAAGCTGCTTCAACTCTCCTAATTGAGAAATTAGATAAATTAATCTAAGATCAATATAGCATTCTGTAGGCCTTTGGGCAAATCTGCTTGTCCTACCTGCTCTTCCCATCTAGCAGATCATCAGAGCATTAGAAAAACACAGGTATTTCCCATACGCCTTTGGCTGAAAAAAATCCTTAAGATGTTAGGAATGTAGGAAACTGTCTTATACTGAGTCAGGCCACCGATCCCAGTGCTGTCTACTCGGATGGGCAGCGGCTCTCCAAACAGAGGACATTCCCAGTGATACTTGAGGGCACAATGGATGGAACCTGGGATCTTTTTGCATACAATGCACGTGCCTTACCACTGACATATGGACGCAAATTAACCTTCCAGCTAAATATCTCTACATCTCTTCAGATTTAGGTTGCTGTGTCCACAAAAGAGAGATGGCAGTGCAAGGCAGGATGAGAACTGTATGCAAACCAACCCAGGGCTGCCGTTTTCTTCAGGTCTCAAAGCTGCATTGAAGTTCTTGCTACAGTTTTCCACTATGCACCCAGTTTAACACCGCTATCTAGAAGTTGACTTACCTGCAGGGCTGGGCCTTCTAATTTCCACATGGTAAGGCTACTAGCATAAATATCCCGTGGTGCTGTCCTTCAAAAACAAAGTGTGTTTTATGCTCTGCCCTGCACTTAAGACAGAAGAGTGGCAACTCGCAAGTGTAGTTATTGCACTCCAATAATCTCCTAGTACCACTCCACTGTTCTACTCAAGAACTGAAAACTATAAGGGAGCAGAAGACCGACTGCATTACCTAGATAATACAGGGCAATTAGCATTAGGTAATTTGTATGCTCAAAACCACACTCCCCTCACCAAAGAGACTTAAGCCACCAGCTATCCACATAATCAGGGATGTTCCAGTGCCAGAGTTGCTCCTTGTCCCCTCTGCTAGGTGGCCAATGGCTGAAGGCCACCAATCTCGAAGTGTGAGGATGCTCGTATGGTTCCCAAGAGCACCACTTCATGCACCTTGCTGTCTTCCAAAGCAAGCACAGTGTATCTGGTCAACTCACATTGTCAGGCTCTGGTATCATCCAAGCACGGTTTTCAAAGGTCCAATTTAAGGAAGAAGATCCCAAAGCGAGTAAAAGCAAAGCTTGCTTTGTGCTGCTATTCATGGTGGTCTTGGGGAGAAACCCAAGAACGAAGCTTGCTTTGCGCTCGAAGAGAACGACACAGAGAGACGATGGAACATGCAGCAGACAAAACTACTTTGAAGAATGCGAAAGGAACAGCTGTGTCTTTAAACCTTCCCCCCTCTGGATGCTCTCGAGTTCATCCAGAATCCCTCTACAGCCATCAAAGAAAGGGTATTGCAGCTTAGAAAACAGAACGGAACAGAAACCAAACGTTGCCTAACTGAGGTATTGATAGCTCTGGATCACTTTGAATGTTCAGAAGGTGATGCTGGGGTATGGAGCTGCCTATTTATTTTTCCCAAGAGCTGCATCCACCTCCTCTTCAGGCTTCAGGGAATGCCACTGGGCAATGGGACGGCGTGGGTTGGCCAGCATGTCAGACCAGTGCCTTAGCTCCGTGCCAGTGGATTTGTTGCCGACAAATACTTTGCCAATGGCTTCGTTCTTCCCCAGCTTGTCATAATCCAGCACAGTAATCACAACTTGCACTTTCTGGATGGGAGGCAAGAAAAGAGAAATTAGTATTACGGTATACTACTTCCGCTTGAAGTTCAGTAGGTGCTCAGTTGATCTTTTTTTTAAAAAAAAAAAAGGCTGGAAATGATAGTTGTCAGGTTTTAGGAGCAATGGGATTGTTCTGGGATTAATGGGCAAGGAGCAGAGGATCACAACAGGGCGACAATCTCATTGGGGGGGAAATCCTGATCAGAAATAGCGTGTATTTCTGGTTGAACAAGAGCTTGTTGCAAAGATGAGATGATGCACACAAAATTATAGCGACCTATCTACATACTAGTTGTTTGTAAAAGTGATGCGTAGGATTTGTATGTGACTAGGGCTGCAATGTTTAAATCCCTGGACTGCTCAGACTGAATTTTTACAATGCAATCTTATGCTTGCCTTCTCAGAAGGAAGCCCCATTGAGTTCAATGAAACTTGTTCCCAGGCAACTGCTTATAGGACCGAACCCTTAATCCACTCAAAAGAATTGTTTGTAACTGGAAATATTGATTTAAAAAACTCTCTTATATGAGAAAAAGCCTCTAAAAAAGTATCTGCTACCACATGTGCATGCATTATGTAAAAAGAAAACAAGAAAGTACAATTATTCTGTCAGATTTTAACTGATAAATTTGATGGAAGCATGCACAATGCATCAGGTGAGGCTGCAATCCTATATACTCATGTGGGACCAATTCCATGAGGTTTACATCCAAGCAGGCATACATAGCATTGCACTGTGAGCTACACCTGCAGCTTGAAGAGACCCAGACCAGGTTAAAAGCTTTAACAATGGATTTTGCAGAACGCTCCCTGGATGCAGCTACAGCGAGCCAGTTACTATGCATCATTTACGCAAGTGATTATATGTTAATAGGACTCTACATCATTTTATGGATAAGTACACAGAAATTATGGGATTTGGACAAGCTTTTTACATAGCTTGAGATGGTTCATTCCCCCCCCCCTTTTGTAAAATCCCTAAACTCATTACTAGGCATTAACATCAAAGCATGGTATTTTAAACAGTTCACGTGGGTAATGCTATCATAGAACGGCTATGTAATCTAATTCTGCTGTGTGTCTTAATGCTTTACTATCATTAGATATGAAAGGGGGCCCTATGGATCAGGAATGGCCGACTTCTGTATTCACAAGAGCTATCCTATTCCCCTATCCCTGGTTCAGCCACTGCAGTGTCGTCCCCCCCCCCCACACTACAATCCCTTCACAGGTGGTTGAGCACCACAAAGCCACAAGAGCTCCACCAAAGCAGTTGTGTACGGGCAACACAGCAAAAGATATTAAATCCAAAATATCTCAGTGTCAAAACACCTTTAAAATCATATCTTGACTGAAATGTGGGTTGCAGGAAGACACAAAAACCGCTTGTGGGTTCAGTATGGTTCAGATGGCACCAGCTAAACAATCATCACCTAAATTGATGATAGAAGAAACGGAATCAGAATCGGGTAGGGATGTGGCGCAGGACTACAAGGACTGCCTGTCTCCATATAAACCCACTCAGACCCTGCAATCACCATCTGAGGCCCTCCACGAGAGGTCCAGAGGGTGGCAACACAAGAGCAGGCCTTTTCTGCAGTGGCTCCCCATCTGTGGAATGCTTTTCTCAGAGAGTTTCGCCTGGTTCCTTCATTACACACCTTTAGGCACCAGGCAAAAATGTTCCTTTTTAACCAGGCCTTTAACTGACATCCAATACCCTTTTGAATATGTTGTGGGATTATTGGTTTGCTTTTGTTCTTTTTATTATATATTTTGTTCTTTTTTATGTTGTTAACCACCCTGAGATCTATGGAGGACTTAATTTTGACACAAACAAGAGGGCAGCTGTAGCTCATGCTTCCTTCTCCTTTATTCCATATAGTGTCTGGACCGAATGAGCAAAACGTGCACAACCTAGCTCTGGTTGGAGACACTGAAACTGCACTCTGGCAGGCTTCAGTTTGCTCTTTACAACATTGGTGTCCACGGGAAACAATGAACTGAGTGCTGGTGCAACAATTATGAGTGTTGGATGAGGATGAGGGAGACTTGGGTTCAAATCCTCATTCATCCATGAAGCTCACACTGTGTCCTTGGGTGGGTTGCTATATCTCAGCCTCACTTACGACAAAGTGTTGCTGTGGGGATAAAAGGGGGAGGGGGAGGAGGAATCATGTATGATGCCTGTATCTCCTCAGAAGAAAAGGGGAGATATAAATGTAGTAAATAAATAAAATAACTGCAGTACAAAACATGTCCCTCATCAGAGAATGGTTGGACCAGGCAGGCCTGGACTTGTTAAAAAAATGCCTAACTTAAATCAAATCTTTTACAGGATTCACCCTGTACAAAACCCACCAGGCTTTTTAAAGCTTATCCCTTGAGAACATTCCCCTTCCATTGCCAACAGGGAGGAAATGAGGCTAGACTATTTGGCCCATGCACTTTGAGAGGCCAACCTAAGATTCCATGGTACAGGTAAAATAGCAGAGGACTTTATCAGCCCATGGATGAGCTCAGTGACCTGGGAGCCCTTTGCATGGCCCTCCCCCAAACTCCCTCAAGTGAGAAGCAGGTGAACCTGTATCTGCTCAAAGGGGATTTCAAAGCTGAACGACTCGTTGAAATAGGGGTTCAGAGTCTTCTTCTTGACGGT
This sequence comes from Podarcis filfolensis, assembly GCF_964270895.1. Lineage (NCBI taxonomy): Eukaryota > Metazoa > Chordata > Lepidosauria > Squamata > Lacertidae > Podarcis > Podarcis filfolensis. The sequence continues at coordinate 66,948,301 of NC_139609.1, forward strand.
GGTCTTCTTCTTCTTGAGCCTCTTGCCATTCTGCAGCAGGTGGATCTTCACATAGGGATCTGAAAAGCAAGGCTAAGCAGTTCAGACTTTGCAGGCAGCTAACACACACTGAAAGGAAACCTCAAGGGGAAACAGCTAGGAATTAGCCATGGTGCACAGAGGAACAGGACAGAGATGCCATTAACTTTTTGCTCCATAATCCGGAATCGTTGGTCGTTTAGAGCCACTTATGTAGGATGCATTTCTGTGGATCCTCCTCCTCTTCCCAGAGAGTCTTTATCTCTTTGTAAAAGCTCAAGATACCCACCAACTTGGGATAAGAGGATTAGACAAATGCATGGAGCACAAGGCTACCAGCAATGATGGCCACGCTCTACTTCCACCGTGTGGAATCACAAGTGGGGAAAGTGCTTCCCTCAGCTCAGGGGATGCTTGTGGGCTTCCCATAGGCATCTGGTTTGCCACTGTGAGAACAGGATGCTGGACTAGATGAGCCTTTGGCCTGACCCAGCAGGTTTTCCTCACGTCCTGGGGCAGCATAAGGCTGGTTCACGCTTCTCTAGTGGAATGGCTGACATCTCAAGATTGAAATGGCCACAGTCCCATGCAGGAAGCTGATGGAAGCAACTTTCCATACAGTTGCAGGTATTTCAACTACACCAGTACAACTCTCCCTTTTGGGGCAGGGGGGTCAAGAAGCCATAGATATAAATGGTCACAGCCATATGGGAAGCTGCCCAATGCTCACAGCACACGTTTCATTTTCAAGTAGCATCCATGCAGCTGGTGTCACTCAGACTTAAGCAATGTGAGGCCAAGGACACCTTCCCCCCCCAAAAAAGAACTATGAGACCTTAGGCTGAAGGGCAGGTAAAAAAAACACCAAATCAAAATAAAATAATTGAATAATATAGAGGAAGAGGAAGAAGCAGCATTTTGGCAGGTGTGGGTTATACATTCATATTACAAAGCAATGAAAGTAAGAACTACTTTATGCCTCATTGTGCAAAAATGCCCAGAAAATCCTTCAGTCCTGGCTCTGAGGTGCCATCTGGTGGGCATGAAGTTGATCTGCACTCACCTGAAAGTCCACCGACATCCATCTTTTTCAAGTTCTTGGCCTCCAGGATGCAGACAGTGAGTTTCCCGGCAGTGGGCACATATCGTAATGAGATACAGATGTCTCCCAGTTTCTCTGGCTGTCAAGGGAAACAGGGAGAGCAATGAAATCTGGAGTTCTACTCAGCGCCAATAAAAGTTCAGAGTCCTAAGTCATGGCATAACACAACTGCCCTATTCACACTGCCCCTTCTCACCGTCTAGCAGACAAATAATTTGAATGTTGCCCTGTCATTACAACTATGGCCACCATCGCCTCCTCCAGCCAGGAAAGCAAAGGACCTGGTGTCAGGAGCAGGAGTAACATCTGACACCTTCCTTATGTTGCCTGTCACATGCTGAAGATGCACCTCTTTATCTTGGCCTTTGACATTTGAGATATATACTTTAAGGACCATCCTATTCGCTTGACTGTAATTTGCTTCTAACTTATTTTAATATTGCATTTATAAATTGCTGTAACCCACCCTGGGACTTTATGGTGAAGGGTGGGTGAGAAATTGAATAAATAACAGCAAGATTATTCCATATTTTGGTACGCTTATACACAGGCATTAATACTAAAACCAGAGGAACAGCGGACAATACATTCAAAGTACAATGAGCTGTCTTTATGCATTTTTAGTTATTATTACATTTAGATCTCCCCGTTCCTTCAAGGGGTCAAGGTGACATAAATTTATTACCTTCTCTATGTTATCTTCACAGCAACCCTGTGAGGTAGGTTAGGCTGAGAGATAGCGACTGGCTCAAAATGACCCAGAGGGTTCCTGACTGAGTGAGCCTCCCCTGGTTTTACAGGTCCTAGTCCAACGCACTAACCTCTATACCACACAGGCTGGATGCACAGCTCCAGTCTAAGGCAGGAGGAATAACAAGTTCCTCCACCCCTCGGAAATCATTGAGGTGAGAAACCCCATAATGATGTTAAGATCTATTTCCTGAAAAGTAATAAATAGCCAATTTTGGACTCAACATTGTTTATATGTAGTTAGGGTTTAGGGATTCCCCACCATCACAAACGCACACACCAATATGCATCACTTTTGACTTATGAATGCTACATTTTTTTTAATCCAAGACCTTATTCTTCCAACTAGGCAGTAGAGAACTTGGTTTTTAGACTTGACCAATCAGTTTCCATTCCTTAGATACTGACAAGAGGCAAGTGATCTTCCACAAAGACCACTTAGTAGCAGAAGGCTGAGGTGCAGAGATGCTCTGCTGAGAGACTGAGGGTTTCCTTAAAGAAGGCAGCTCAGCCCAGCAAGAACCTAAGCCTTCTAAATCTGCATTTCTCCAATGCCAACCTCCTACCAAAGACCTCCGGAAACTTAGCAAAATTCACCTTCTGTGTGGGGCTCCTTCATGCAGTGCTAAGTATCACTACCCACATTTGCACAGCTGAGGTAAAAAAAAAGCAGTAACGTAATTGAAAAAAACAGCAGCAAAAGGCAACGAAAGAAAACAAGATGCTTCCAGTTCCATCAGCTCCTTACCTCCTCTTTTTCTGCACTCTCCAGATCCCTCCATTCTTCAATGGGCTGCCCCAGGTCCACCGTGTTCATGGGCACCTTGACTTCTCCAATGATGTCATGTTTGGAGAAACGGTCAAAGTCATAGATAGCCATCACCAACGTCTTGCCACCCAGCTCCTGATATGGAATCTGTTACACAGAACAGAGGACTGAGGTTCAATAACTGCTTTGGCACCCGGAACAAACTCTCTTAAGAGGCTGTTGGAATAATCTTGCCCAATAATACATTTTGTTTCGATTGCCAGTAATTTCCCCCCATTTTTCTCCGAGCGACACTGGGTATTGCTCCCTGCAGTACTTCTTTCTTTCTCTCTGGGGGCTACCACAAATATGTCAGTGTGCCGTATATCCTCTGCAGAGGATGCCTAGGCCAACAGAAGTCTCACCTTGAAGACAAAGGTCTCATTGTAGGTTGGGTTAAGGGTCTTCTTTTGCACTTTGGTCTCAAACTTCTTTTTCTTGTCAGGAAGCAGGAAGACTTTGACGTAAGGGTCAGATGTGCCCCCCATGTCCAGTGCTGGGAGCTCAGCTGCTTGGAGGATCCCTACTGTGAGCTGTCAGGGAAAAATAGGTCTTAGGAAATGAAATGGCTTTGCAAGGCCACATGCCAAACAGCACAATGCATAGAGAAGGAAATTGGCCTCAGAACTAATATGAACTGTCACCTTCCTTCTGCTCTTGCTAGATGCCCTACGTTGTCCTTCTCTTTTGTGTTACACTCACAGGTGTTATTCTTCAATTCGCCTAGCAATACCATCTTATTTAGTTTAGTTTATTGCTATGATATATAAAATACATAACTGTACAGTGTAAACCGCCCTAGGAAGAAGGGCAGTATAGTAATTTAATAAGTGAAATAATGACGAAGAATGAAAAGCAGCAACTAACCATGTGTTCCTTTTTCATTATGCTTGCAATAAATACGGAGACTACCCTTCTGTAACATTGAAACAAACCATGATTCAGCCCAAACAAGCAGTCTCTGGGAGAGATTTCGGCCAGTCCTTCTGGTTGCTTTGCTGCTCTACCAAACTGAGCCAAGCCATGATTTCACTTAACATATCATCCAAACTTGTATTTGTAGCTCAGCCTTGCCTGATAAACCATGAGCTACAAACCACAAGGCAAACTTCGGTTAAAGCTCATTATTTGTTGAGAAACCAAAACTGCAAGCCAGGCTTGGATAAGATGCTAAGCCAAACCACATCTTTGACTAGTGCACCAGCTAAACAACCAGAGGAGCCAAGCAACTTCAATCATTTTTCTGGAGCTTACACATTTTGTCATGCTAACCCATTATGTTTGGCTTAGCACCATGCACAAACTGGGCCTATAAATCCACTGGCCACTATGTCATGCCCATGAAGCTGATTATCTCATTGACCATCAAGAGATAGCCATTCACATTACTTCTTACAAATAAAAGTATACTGGGAAAGTACCATTATTCCATCACCTGGTTTGTAAAAGAAAAAGAGCATAAAATTGCATGCCACTGTTTTTGAAGGAAAAACAGTGTGTGGAGAGAGAATTTGGAATGGGAGAAGGGGATGTTTAATCTTTTTCTAACCTCAACTTCCCTGCTCCAAATAACTCTTCTTTCACACACACAAGCTCCTTCACCTGGTACAATTGTGAGGGTAAAAATCAGCTTTAGGGGGGCCTGTAGTGGAAAAGCTGTGGGCAGGGAAAGAGCAAAGCTTCTCTTTCACATATACTGCTTCTCAACAATACTGCCATCTCGCTGAAGCTGCTTTCCCTCAAAATCAAAATGGCACTGAGGCTCTCTGACATGTGTGGCTAAATAACACACAGCTACCAACTGTGTTAACTGCTTCTGCTATCACTGTACTCCCATTGGGTGACATCTCTCCAACAGCTTTGGGTGCATAGCCTTTCCCCTTCTCTCTCGCCCCACCTATTCATTTGGGTGCCTTACCTGGTTAGCCTGGAAGTCATAGTCTAGGGAGAACTGCAGCTTGCCCAGGTTCTCTGGTTCCTTCTCCTCTTCCTGTTCCCCCTCTCCTTCCCCTTCTTCTTCATCATCATCGTCATCATCCTGTTTGTCCTGGAAGAGAAGCAATACCATAATGTTTTGCACAGGAACACCATGCACTGAGAACCTAGTTCCCCTTCACACATGCGTATCCTTTCTCCCATACCTTGCCTAAGCACTGAAATGCATGTACATAATCTATAAAGCGTTACTTCAGGAGTAGGAAAAGGAGAGTTGGCGAAAGAGGAGCCTAAGGTTCCTTATCAGTATTTTGCTCATAATTTTGGGTCTCTCTCTGACTTCAGTCATCACCACACAGGCTGGGCACATGTTTATTCCAGTCACGACAAAGAGTTAAAAATTTCTAGATACCCTAAATGACGGAATCATTGAAAAGTTGGGTAGAAGGGTGACGGTCCTGGACTTAATCTTAAGTGGTGCCCAGAACCTGGTACATGATATAAGGGTTGTTGGACCAGATAGTAACAGTAACCCTAGTGGTGAAAAAGTCAACATATATGTCAGTGGGCAAAGCCCAACTTTGAAGGAGGAAATTCCCCCAAAATGAGGGGACTGGTAAAAAGGGAAGTTGAAAGGGAAAGTCAAGAGGCGTCAAAACTATCTAAAATTCTTGGAGGTAGGGATTGTTCAAAACTAGAAGTTCGGCTAGACTGCATACAGATCAGGGAAGATGCCCCCAGAGCAACGAGGAGGCCAGCAGAGTCAAGGAAGCTATCCAAAAGGCTTCCTTCAGAAAATGGAAGCCTTCGCCAAAGGAAGAGAACAAAAAGGAACACGAATTTTGGCAAAAGAAACGAAGGCAGATGGTGGCCTGGTTCACATGTCACAATAAGGCAAACCATGGCTTGATGTGAAGGTGTGAACATGTCGAGCTCACAACGACTTTCCTCCTCCCTGGTCCTTCTTGCTCCCTGCTGAGGTTTGGCATTATGTGGCACCTGCAGTAGTGCCTATCCAGTAGCACCTGGATTTTGATGCATTTAAAATTGCACTTTGTTAGTAATGGTTTTGTTCTGTTTTATGTGGTGTTTTTATTGCATATTTTTATTTAACTGTCTATTGCCTTGGAGGGATTAATGAATTAATCATCATAATCTACTACAGAGATTATAGGCCTGAGGCCATCCAAATGTTGATGACCTCACATCAATCCCAGGCATGTGGTCAGGGATGAGAGATGAGAGTCCCGCTTTATCTGGAGAGCCACGGGTCTCCTATCCCTGGTCTATTGGATAGCAGATTTAGTGAAAGGAAGAGACAGAACCCACGGCTCAGTTATGACTATTGTTAATTGCACTTTAAACTAACCTTGGGCTATTGTGGCCAGTGAAGTTTACTCTGGTTTGTAAACGGTTTCTGTTGTTTCTGTTGCAAATAAAAGTCTATTTCTTGGATGCCTAAAATTTCTTACTGTTGATTTTTATTATTACATGCTGTATTTAATATTGATTTGCTTGTAAGCTGCCCAGTATATATATTGATAAGCTGCTACATAAATTTAACACCTCAGTAATTTTCTGCATAAATGCTGAATGCTCTGACTTTCAGAATATAAAGATTAGATTTCCGGCAACTGTGAACTCTGAGAGATTTCAAGGAGAACAGTGTAAGCAATGGAACTGTTGTTATCTGGTTTGTGTACAAAGGGGACCAATCTATGGCAAGAGGATTATGGGAAGTGGGGTTGCCATGATGCAGCAGGGGGAGGAGCCTGGCTGTTCAGTAGCTTTAATGAGAGGGTGGCTGGTGCTCACTAAGGGATTGGTGCCTAGGAAATGAAACAGGGGCTTCACCTAAATCCAATATTCTCCTTTTGTACCTTGCATAAAACAAATGGGACTGGAACACTCACACATTTGTATGCATGCATACACACCCTCAATGTACATGTTATTCATTAAAGCAATTCACATATTTAAAATGAAATATGTTGATCTAACTTGGTCAAATGTACTGTATATTTTCAAACTAGTTCTTTCCCCACAAAATTCTTGCAAACACAATCAGGTCACCGATACATGCAAATTCATTCAGAGTTTCATTTCGCCTTGTGGAGTTTATCCACACACTTTCTTGTCCCACTGCTTCCCCCCTGATCTTTACTGCTTAATCAGAGCAAACTGCAATTGGGTTTTCCACATATTGCTGTTTGCTCCGATTTAAAGCTAAAGAGCAATATTTCCCTGGGAAAGGAGCAAGCGGGAAACCGCTCAGCTCAGGCACAGGCCAAGCGGAAGTATGGACAAGTCTGTTGTCTTGACAGAGAAACTGATCTGCTAAAACACTCATTTGATGATGCACATTATCCAACAATTAACACAAAACAGACTTTGCACTCAACCTCATTTACAACTGGGTAGATTTGCAGGAATTTAATGTCCCCTCAACCAAAATGTGTAAGAAAAATTTGTTTACCTTCCCCAGTATAAGTCCCATATCACAATTAACTCCACCATCTTAACAAAGCCTGCGTAGAACTTTGAACTGTGTGTTAGTTAAACCCTCTTCCCTTGTCCCTTTAAGCCTAAAAGGGAAGCGACGTTTGCATCAGGACCTACCGTGAGTTGACATCCAGGTTAGTCAGATAAGATGGAGACAGAACAACACAGAAGGAGAGCAACGAGAGCACAGAGAAGGAAGAGAAGGGCATTATAGAGACAAAAACTGCACACATCATCAACAACACCTAGTGCTCCTGAGAAACCACAGACTCCATACCTTCAAAATGTATGCTGTATGGGGGACTGGGTAATTACAATTTCAAGAAACCATTTTGGGGGTGGGGTGAAGGACTAACTACGCATTACATTAAGCTAGTTGTTTCAGTTTGAAAGAAAAGCATCTGTGTGGGAAGCTGACTCAGATCATGTTCCTGATCCAAATTGGGACCATGCACTAATTTCCCACTGGAAGTCACACCCCTGGTTGTAATTTCCCACTGCAGGTCTTGTTTGCTGAAAATTGCATGGGCCCTCAAACTGGACTGGGAGCTTTTCCTTCAAAACAGAAGCTGCCATTCTGGGGTTGCTTCTTTTTTTAAAAAAAAAGTGGTGCGCATTTTGTCCCTTGTAACACAGCTGTATCTGCACTCATGTTCATTTTGCTTAGAAGGGTGCAAACAATGTCATTTGCCACTGTGTGTTTTGAATCAGCCAATTTCTTCTCCCCACTTTATTGTAAATTGTCTCACAAAACTGAATGAAGGTAACTACTGGACCTGGATTTCTCTGGAACCTGAAAAGCACAGAAGTACATAGGGGAAAAGAGAAAGACAGAGAGAAAGAGAAAACATGATTTTCTATGCACATTAGTAACTTAGGGACTGCATATTTGCCTCTGCTTCTAGAACAACATCAAAGAACAAAAAATAAAATGCAAAGAAAAGACACATAGCTGTTGTAATGATCCTGCTAAGAGGGTGCGGTCTAGTGCTTCCAGAGACTTATAGACAGAAAAAGCTCCAATACTGTCTGTTGCTATTGGCATTCATCCTCTGTTTGAAGCAGAAGATATACAGTCACTGGCCTGGTTTGCATAAACTATGGCTTAGCCCAAATGTGGGAACTATTGTAAAGAGAGTTACACTCATTGACACTTTGCTCTTCCCCAGGCATTTTGCTGGTGCACCAGGACTCATGGTTTAACTATCTCCAGACTAATCATGAATGGTAACCAAGGCTTGTCCTATGGCTTATGGCTCATGGTTCATTTGGGGAGCAGCAAAATAACCCAGGGAGGAGTGAAGCACTTGCACTCTCCTCTCCAGAAGACCATGCAATCACACTAACCCATGATTTGCCTTAGTGTGATGTGCAAACCAGGCCACTGAGTTCTGCACAACAGAGTTCAGTTCCCCCAGCACAATGACAGCTACACATTTGTGACTGGTTTAGCTCAGCTAGAAGATATGTAGGAAAATCTTATGTTGTACCCATTTAGTAAATGGCTCTTACTATGACCAGAGACTTGGGGCAGATTTCTGCATCGAACGCATTCCACAGAACTGTGCCTTTTTACGTTATCCTTACACAAGTTATCCTACTTGCTAGGGAAGCATTTTTCCAGAGGTTTTTATGTCTCAATTAACTGATGCATCTAGGCATTCCATATTAACATCTAATCTATCCTTCCTGTCTGAAAATCCTGAATACTGCAATTAATATTTGCTCAAACATTTGCTCAAGTTAATCAGCAATGGGAAACCCCAATTTAATAAAATCAGAGGATTACAGAATAGTTGAATTCCAGTGGTGGTGGTTGTGCTCAGGTGCTGCTTGTGGGTTTCCCACAGGCATCTGGTTGGCCAATGTAAGAACATGATGCTGGACGAGACGGGCCACTGGCATGATCCAGCAGGCTCTGTTGCAATAGTTTCCCTAACTACCGAGTACAATCCCAGGATGGAGCATGCATGTATTAATAAGGTGGAAAGAACCACGCAAGTCCATCGCCCCACCCCACCCTGGAATACACTTGGCTTTGCATTAGGCAATGTGTTTACACTAAAGGCATGCCCATTAGTGGTTACACTGGGAAGTTACACAATAATGAAGCTAGCAGGGAAGGCATAGTTGCCTTGCCATGAGCCTTAGAGCTGAAACTGACTGCTAGCCTTCCATGGTCAGAGGCAGTAATGCTCAGGAATACCAGTTGCTGGAAACCTCAGAAGAGACCATGCTCTTGCCCCTGGGTGGCCACTGTGAGAACAGGCTGTTGGATCTGATGGACTATTGGCTTAGATCCAATAGGCTCTTCTGGTGTTCTTAACCTAGAAAACATGTCCAGGTCTTGTGGGAAGTGAGAGGGAGGAAGGTGACTGCTCTGTCCCATGTTCAGGATGCACATCCTCCTTCTGCGTATGATGTCCAAAAGCAAGAGGAGTCGTTCAGCTTCCCATCATTCCTTTCAAATGTCTGAAGTGGGCTAGGTACCAGGCTAAAATGATGAATGTCAACCTTTCACTTGGGACCCTACATGATGCACAAAACCACCAGATCACTTCTATTAGGAAGGCAATTTATACCTGGTCAGATTATTTCCCCATCTATCCTAGTCCCTTGCCTGACAGCAGCTCTCCAATGTCTCAGACAGATATCTTTCTCATTGTCTGCTACCCAATCCTTTTTTTTAAGTGAACATGCTGGGGATCAAACCTGGGATGTTCTACATGCAAAGCATGCACACTCTTTTACTGAGCTATGTCCTTTCCATTATTCCAGCCTGCCTAGTTGCAAGGAAGTGGGTGTTGTCTTAGTAATTTGTTATCTTGGTTTTGCATACATTTTCTGGGTCCTGGGACCAACAATGCTGAAATGCCTCAAGGAATTTAACTGTTTAGCCTTGGCCCAGCTTTCCTCATTTTCCAGTGTCTCTGGAAACACAACCAGTTAATGACATCCAAATCTTCCACTGTTGGATTTGGCAAGAGAAGTGACTCAAGGCAGAGAATCATGAGGAAAGCTTTGTGACATCTCTTCTCCATCCTCCCTTAATTACATGCAGAATCTCAGCACAAAGCAGAGGGATCTGGATGACTAGGCACCTCTGGGCTGTGCTTCATTAAAGCACCTCATGCAAATAGCCTCATTAACAGAGAGAGAAAGAGTTGCAGCAATATGGGCTATAAAAGTCCCATCTTTGAGCCTGCTACCCAAGTTACCAAATCAAAAGTCTCCAATATGGGAGAAGAATTTAGTGCCCATAAAACCTTCCAGAGTTTCACAGGTTTGTCTATCTTTAACTGCTAATGGGATTTGCTGCTGAGTTAGTTTGATTGCTGCCAGCAAAGCAAACATTATAACCCTGAGCAGTAAGAAGGGGGGGGGGAATTGGTGTGATGGTGGCATCAGGTGGGACGCTGCACCAGACACTTTTATGAGCTGGGATTTATTGACTGATTTGTACACAATACTTCCTGGGAGCAACACCCTTTCAGATCCTCTAGTGCTTTTGTGGCCTTTAATGTTTTTCATCTGCAGGTACTAGGCAAGAGAAGTCACCATTGCTGGTGGGAGAAAAGGTATGTATTCCTACCTTCCATTGACTTCTAGTGCATTGCAGGCTGTAGATAAGGCTCACAGGAAAATCTACTACAAAATACTATAATGCTGATAGAACCATAATCTACTTAACTTCCCCCTTTTAAACAGAATATTATCCACTACTCTAAGTCTTGCGTAGCTTCCATTCATGTCCAGTAGGGTTTGCCCAACGGAACTTCCTAGAAAAGCTGGAATATACATTATAACTAAGGATCTGCCCATTAAAAACATACTCACATGAGAAGCATAATGCTTTTTTCTTTTCTTTTTTACCAGCCAGCATATGTATATTTTTTATGGACCAGAAAGGCTGGATATCTTGATCCTGAGTGTTCTCTAACAGCTACTGGTCTTCTGTTTGATGTAGGTAAGTTCTCGTAGCATTTACTTACCAAAGAGGAACTCTGTGAGCTTTACTTCTACACAGACAGGTTTTAGTGTTGGGTTGCAAACTACCCTGACTAATATCAAGGCTTGCATTTTGATGGTCAATCTTTTATCTTAAGGCTGCTGCTGCTACAAGCAATGAAGGTCCAATTTCAAATCTCACTGCTGGCCCTACCTGGTTGGGGCTCTCATGCACTCCCTGCATAATAAAGAACTGAGCTCTTTGCTTGTACATCTGATTTTCATCCCGCCAAAAGCACAAGCAAGTCCTCACCGCATCATGCTAACTGCAGCATCATAACCGATCCTCTCCCAGGAGGTGTCATTTTACCTGGCCTTTCATGTCTTTCATGTTCATTGCATTTTTCATCCCCTTTTTGTCCTTCTTGTTCTTCTTCTTCTTGCAGCAGCATTTCTTGCAGATGCAAAAGCAACAGGTGAGGATCAGCAGCCCAGCAACTACAGCAATGGCAATCAGGGCCCAAGGCGGCACTGAAAATACAAAACACTCTCATTGCACAGTTATAGCGGAATTTACTGGGATGGCCGAGTGCCTGAAATGCAAGCATAGGTCACACTACTCACAACCCAGGAAATTTATTTAGTTATTCCATGGATAATTAACTTGTACCCTGATTGTTGGGTCCAGGGTTCCAACCAGCACCACTTCTAAAGTCACCTCCATTTTTAATTTTTTTTTTTTAAAGCATAAAACTAAAAGTAATAATTTGCAATGCTTGCTGAAATGCACGACCTTTTGCTGCATGCCGACAGGCATTCCATTATTTAGATGCCATGACTTAAAAGACACCATCCCTACCTGCTGCACTTTTGACCGTGGGTTTTCAGATGTTGACCTGAATACAGGGGCAGCCCTATGCAGCAATGACCATTCCTATCCTATGAAAATGCTATGTATAGAACATTTCCTGTCAACAGTTCTGTCATGAGTCTTCTCCTTCCAGGTGGCTTCTTAAATGCTAAAAATCAATATGCTTTCCATTAAATATAGAGTGTAATTTCTCTCTCTTTTTCTTTTTTAAAAACACAATTATTTTCTTCGTCTCTTTCCTTCTGCAAACCACACATATTTTTCAATAAAGCTCTTTTTTTAAAGCAGAAAACCATTCAGTAATGTTCCTGAATAAGGTTGACTAAGTCAGGGATGAGGAACTTGTGGTTCTCCAGATGCTGTTAAGACTCCAGTTCCTGTCATCCGCAGCCAACATGGTCAATGGTCATGAATGATAGGAATTGCAGTCCAACAATACCTAGAGCAAGTGTGGGGAACTGGATCTGGTCTGAGGGCCAGAACATCATCTCCTCAACCCCCAGTGGGCCAAACTTGAGCTCTCCAACACCTGATGTTGCAATGACATCAGGTGCCCATTTTAACCCTTGTGTTCAGCCCACAAAGCACCTACAACATTGCAAAGCCAGAGATTTCCCAATGTTGATTTAGAAGGCCGCATGTTCCCTATCCTTGGCTTAAACACTTTGGCTTGTACCACAATGATGTCCTGAGTATACATCATTGTCATTTATCCCACAAGTAGTTAATTGCCCACAAGTAGTTTTTTGCCAAGAGGGAATTCAGGCTTGGTGCCAGCCCAGTCCTTTGCATTCTACAAACAGGTTTAGAAACTGCAGTGATGGAGCAAGCAGAACAGTTCTGCAAAGTTTCCAAAAAAGGGGCAGCATATGCAAGCTACTTACAGGGAATCTTGTTTATCTCGTTCATGAACTTTTCTTTAATCTTGGCAAAGACATCCTCCTGGCTCTCTACTGGGCCTGAAGGCTGTGTCGTGTTGTCCATTGACACTGCTGGTGCCACTGTTGTGGTAGGGATATGGGGTGCCGCAGTGCCCGGGGTAACAGCTATGATGGGCTCCGGCTGGGGCTTCTTCTTGAAGAGGTTCCAAGTCATCTTGGCTACTCTTGAGGGTCACTGAAAAAATATAGGCACAATGATAGTTGCTCTATACTATTTGACAGAGTACTAAGAACGACACTGAGAAATAGCTTCTTACATATGATGAAGTAGGCATGGAAGCATTTGTTTATTTCAGCTCATTTTTTTTTAAAAAAAATAGATTATTAAAACTGCACTCTTATAACCTTATGAAGGCCCAATGTCCAATGAAGCATGTCAAAACAAGTGCTCCTTAATAATGAAGCAGCCAAACATGTTCCAACTCTGAATCTTCTTCACTAGCCACATATTTATAATTAGATAAAATGAACACAATTAGTTGTGGTTAGTACCTCAGAGGAACATGCATCTAGTGGCATAGTCCTAATTCTACCACTTGCACTTAGGTTTTGAAGTCAAAAAGTATCATTAATAGACTGAGAACAAGTCACATCCAAGTGCCTTAAATCCTGCATGAACATGACTACAAATGTAAACCTTAAGGAATGCATGCGAAGATTGGTACATGATCAACAGGGCTTTCGCAGAGTCAAAATAGTACTCACATCTCAATTTCTTATTCTAGTTTTGTCATCAGAAAGCATCATAATAATTTCAAAGAGCATCACTTTTTTCCTGACATGAGATCAGGTCCATCTATCCTTCCCCAAAGCTCTGGGCCAAATGCCAAGAAAAAACAAAAAGCAGGTCACAGAAAATACCCCTGTTAATGTTTCTGATCTGAAGAGTTAGCAGTCCATTTGCACATGCAAATTAGGCCACTCCAGATTCTGGGCAGGACAGCAGGGAGAGGGAGAAAAATTGGGATACAACAATCCTATACTGGACTCATGTGTGCATGCCTAAGGTGGCCCCAAAGGAAGCCCTAAAGATTCAAAGAATCCACTGCACTGCAGTAGGAGGAACATATTTTCTCTCACCCCACCTCAACCTCCCGGAGGGAATTTATATACATTTATTGCTCCACTACAAACCTGAAAGAAGCATGGCAGGCTCTGCTACAGTAGCTGAAGGACTGGAGATCTCGTGCAAGGAATTCCTGACTATTAGAACTCAGGTAACACAGAACCTAGGGAGGCGGGTGGTGCTGTGGGTTAAACCACAGAGCCTAGGACTTGCTGATCAGAAGGTCGGCGGTTCAAATCCCCGCGACGGGGTGAGCTCCCGTTGCTCGGTCCCTGCTCCTGCCAACCTAGCAGTTCGAAAGCACGTCAAAATGCAAGTAGATAAATAGGTATCGCTCCGGCGGGAAGGTAAACGGCGTTTCCGTGCGCTGCTCTGGTTTGCCAGAAGCAGCTTGGTCATGCTGGCCACATGACCCGGAAGCTGTCTGCAGACAAACGCCGGCTCCCTCGGCCTATAAAGTGAGATGAGCGCCGCAACCCCAGAGTTGGTCACGACTGGACCTAATGGTCAGGGGTCCCTTTACCTTTTTAACACAGAACCCTAGCAATGGCATTGCAGAAATGTTGTGTATCCTCAATGAACAGAAATGCCAGATGTATTTTTCATCCTGGACCATGTTCTTCTGTTCTAATTTATCTTCCTCACTTTTCTCTTCATTCATGTGCCATTCTCTTTCATGGCAATGTTGGCACTGCATCAAAACTGATCGCTTGACCATCAGAGTTTCAGCACTTGATTCTGGCTGGCTCACCTCTAAGTCTGCTGCCAGAGTGGTATTTAAACAGTGCAACTGTAGGCATGTTTACTTAGAAGAAAGTCCCATTAAGTTCAATGGGACCTGCTATCCAGAATGGCCTTGCAACCTGAAAAAGTGGCCATTTCCCAACTGTATGTATTCATTCATTTTAAATTTAAAGGTGAATGTATCTACACACAGCAAGAACTAGGGTGACTATCTAGGCAACGCCCAAAAAGAGGTCAAAGATTTGCATGAAATTTGTACATGCAAATTGATAGTCATAGATGCAAATTTAGAAATAATTACCATAATACACTTCACAATTGTGGGGAAGAGTGATCAGGCACCTTTGCAGTCTGCTGTCTAGATGCTAACTGCCGGTGGGCAACTTGAAGGATACTGCAGAGATCATTCTGTCAGGGGAAGCATTTCAGCCTGCCAGAAGGAATGATCCCCATTCCTCTCCTTGCATGCCATTCTGGGGATTCGCCTGATCTCCCTACAGAGCCAATTTGAGGAGGTGTATGGGCAGAGGAGAACGGGGAAAGCCCCAAAGCACAAGTGGAAGTTCTTGCACTGGGCTTCTCTTGTCAGGACACTTTAGTTGGATCCTGCCCCCAATTTTTAATCTGGACTTGGACCAGACAGTTCTTCAGGTGATGGTCCTTTGTGAAGTCAGATACATAAGAACAGCAAGAACAGGTCAAAACTAGCAGCAGCAGCAGCAGCAACAACAACAACACCACTTAGTGATAAATAAATGTTGTTAGATAAATAAATAATGTGAGATGCTTACTCACCTCACAAGACCTGAGTTTTTCTTTTTACATTATTATTATTTTGTTTTAATATAAGTTGTTTGGGGTCACTTTTGTAAGGAAAATGACATCATCATCATCATCATCATCATCATTATTATTATTATTATTATTCCACCCTTCCTTCCAAAGGAGCCCAGGGCTATGTGGTCATCTTGCCAGTTTCTCAAAGGGTCTCAACAGTCTTTAAAATGAAGTGGATATGTTCTGAAGGGCATTCCATGGTAAATGTTAATATGACGCATATTAGAGGTCAAAGCAGATTCTTCCTCTGATAATCTGAGTTCTCTTTCCCCTGTTCCTCTGAAGCATCAGAGAAGGCCACAGTTAGATACAAGATGCCAGAAGGGGTAGGCTATTGCTGAGAAACAAAGAACAAATTGATAATGCAGGGTGCACGCTGCTAAATAACAGGTAGGTAGCCGTGTTGGTCTGCCGTAGTTGAAACAAAATAAAAAAATTCCTTCCAGTAGCACCTCAGAGACCAACTAAGTTTGTTATTGGTATGAACTTTTGTGTGCATGCACACTTCTTCACCTCATACCAATAACAAACTTAGTTGGCCTCTAAGGTGCTACTGGAAGGAATTTTTCAATTTTGTTTTGACTGCTAAATAAGTTTCTTTAAAACCCACTGCAAATTGTTTTTTGCTCTCATGTTTGGAGCATAACCGACCACCATGTTTGGCATTGGAAAGATGTCCTCCCAACTAAAACCAGATTTTCCGGTCATTTTTCTTTTTGTTAAAAAAAAAGAGGAGAAAGAAGAAAGAAGCTTCCATGCAATTCATTCCTTGTGCAGGATGAAGCGGCAATTTAATATGTAATATGAGTCAGAGGGAAGAAGACGCTATACCCTCCCTTTGCCCAGGTTTCCCTGCATCCCTGATACTATTTTTAATTTCTTGCACAGTGGGGAGAGGGATGTCAGCTTCCTTCTCCTGCCTGGGCATAATTAACTTCAAATTACATCCTTCCACCCTCACATCTAGCTGGTGCCTAAAAGGCTGCACAATCTCGACTCTGTCCTGCTCGCAAATCCCCTCGTCTCCTGAACCTGTCATTTCACTTTTTCACGTAAGAGGAGGCCTGCATATTTATGAGTCAATATTTATGGCTGACTGGTAAACAATGAGAGCGCCTGTGGGCAAGCATCTCATTTTTGCTCTTTGGCGTCTCTTAACTGATTAATGCCAGTACGATAGCCAGCCACTGGTACGTGAGAGCCTCTGTAGACCAAGTGTAATAGATTATTCCCCCCGTGTAATAATTTAACATTTGAGAGCAGAGGGAGTTGGGGAGACAGAAGACGAAGAATGAGGAGATGGAGGGAGGTGGGGTGGAGGCGAAGTTAGAGAGTCATCTCTGAAAAAGCCAATCTGCCACTTTTCATGGCAATGAGTGAGTCAATCTCTCCTTTTTCTGCTTCTTCTCCATTGTTAACATGGTATATTTCAAGCCTCCATCAATCAGGAACGGGGTGGGGGCTATTTAACAATCGTGCTTCAACGTAAATGACAGCTTCTTAGGGCTATAAAAGAAATGGAAGGGGAGGAGGGAAAGAAGGGAGGTGAGCACCTATCCATCAGGCCCAATCTGTTGATGGAGAAAAACAACAACACAAGCTAACAGATGCTCTTCAGCAGCTATTGGACACAATTCGGGAAAGCAATGCCAGGAGGAAAGCTGCCCTTTTAAATTTCTTAAATTACACAAATGTCAACAGCAAAGTACAGATTGTGGAGGTGGCTGAGAGTAGCAAAGGCCTTGATCAGTGGAGCCAAACAGGAAAATGCAAAGCAAAACTCATATAATGCCTGCGCAACTGATTTAAATTGTGCAAACAGCCTTTTTATATATATACATATGAAGATGTGTTATTAAAATAAAAGTCATCTAATGTCCTTCTTTGGATGTGGTTGGGGCAGGGAAGGATCAGACCCATACATCTTTCTTACCTTTGCTACTGAAGTGGCTAATGAATTGGAGGCAATTGACCCAAACTAGCCCCACCCACCTCAGTTCTACTTTATACACTGAAACATTCAAACACCAGTCCAGAGTAAATTGCTAATTCACAGAAAAGGTTGATATTCTCTTTAGGAGATAGGACTGTAGTGGCAATTCCCTTCCATGAGTGCTCCAACTCCACTTCCTGTGCTTGCTGTTGCATCATCAGTCCCCTGTTCTTTTTAATGTCCAGGAAAAAAACCCCATACAGTTGCCATCTTGGAATCAAATTATACAAGACAATGGAAGACCTGTGGTCAGACTGCCCCCCGCCCATCATGGTTTTCTTCAGTGCTGGACAGCAGGTCAAAGCTGGCTGTAGTCACAAGGCTGGGATTGGAGAGGGTTTCACCTTCCCACATGGCCCCCACTCTTAATCCTGTCTAACCCCTAAAGCTGCTACAGGGTGGAGCTATTAGCCCTTCACTGCTCTGTCCCTTAACAGAGCCTCTTTTTTTCTTTTTTTAGTGATCATAGAACTCCTCTATCTCATCTAGTTCAGCACTTATTTTCAGATCCACAAAACTGGATCTAAGGTCTCCCATCTTGGTTCAGAATCAGAGCTGATTTAGCAACTTATTGTTAAAAGAGCATAAAGAGGCCATTTTAAAAGAACTGGCCAACAAAAAAATAATATGTCCTGCTTTTCAAAGCCTTTAGAATCATTACTCCTTTCGCAAATTTTAAAAGGTGACCTCGAAATTCCTGACAAGAGCTTAAGTTCTTCACCTTTGTCCTACACAGTGCTTTGGAGTGTTTCAAATGCTCAGAGCCCTTCTTCCCACATTCAGGCTTGTGAAACCTCTATGCTAGGGCTGAGGAAAGGTTTAGGAAAAGGTAAAAAGGTAAAGGACCCCTGGATGGTTAAGTGCAATCAAATTTGACTATGGGGTGCAGCACTCATCTCCACTTTCAAGCCTAGGGTGCTGGCTTTTCCCCGCAGACAGCTTTCCGGGTCATGTGGCCAGCATGACTAAACTGCTTCTGGCTCACGGAGCACTGTGAAGAATGCCAGAGCACACAGAAACGCAGATTACCTTCCCGCCACAACGGTACCTATTTATCTACTTGTGCTGGTATGCTTTCGAACTGCTAGGTTGACAGGAGCTGGGACAGAGCAATGGGAGCTCACTCCTTTGCACAGATTCTAATCGTTGACCTTTTGATTAGCAAACCCAAGACGCTCGGTGGTTTAGACCACAGCACCATCCGCATCCCCTGTAGCCTTAACAGCATGCCAGTTTGCATTATAATAAGTGTGTGAGAGTCATTCATTTCCAGAAACTGAGAGAAGATTCTTGCAGATTCTCGAAGCATCACAGTGCAAGATTACAGGCTGCTATAGACTAAACAAAGCCACTTCAAAATAATATATATCATATACCACATCTCACAAAATATACAAGTAACTGCAACTTGTTATATGTATCAGAGTCAAGCAAAGATTCAAACAAACAATGAATAGCGAGGAACGCTGAAGTGACTTATTAGTATATTTTGAATGACATTATACCGATTATATATTTACTAACAGTTATTAGCCAGCATGTTGTGTTTGCATTTTTGTAGATTGTCACATTTTGCAACACAGGGGTTTGTGGTTGTAGACTAAACAAATAGCTGTGGAGCTCTTAACTACGGGCATGCGCAATTCTTATAGGGGAGAGACTGCAAGCTCTGTCTGTGCAGTCAGGCCTGAGCTTTATACAGGCAACATGCAGGGGTGAAGTGTGCCTTGCTATCTGTTTGGTAGTAAAGTTGTAAATAGTCTTCTACCAACATGATTGTTTATTGCCTTTCAAGTAAACAATGCTTGACTGAGTTCCATTGCTTCCATGAGTGATTTATTGCCATCGTCTATGCACAACTTGATCCTTCGACATGATGCTGTGCAATTGCTACTCTGCTAACTAGCACACACGTAAGGAAACGTGCTGGACCACCCTCATGATTTACGACTGGAGATTGTAAAATCTTCTACTATTTGTTCCCTACTCCGTGGTTTGCTTAACATCCACCCTGATGGAGAATTTGCTCTTTTGTCACTTTTTGGTTGGTTCTAATCAAGGTATTGCTGTGCTTCAGATTCTGGATCCCGTCTCCACCTCCCCAAGGATCACCACAGATGTCTGGCCTTTTTCAACCATTAAAAAATAGAAATGGTTGCATTAGCTGTATGTGGCTTTCTACATACCTCTGCAGCCACTGAACTCTGCCTAGAAACAGCAGCAAGTCCAAATTCCTGCAAGTGTTCTCCAAACAGCTAAATTCAAAATTGCAAAAAAATGTAGGGCACTCAGGAGGAAAGTGCAGTGTCAGTTAGAGAGTTGTAAGGAATAGATAAGGGCAGCAAGCATGGTGAATGAATTAACAGTGCCTGTCGTTGCAGTTAAAGAGAAATGAGAAGGGCTTTTATGTATTTGCCTCAGAAGAAAAGGACAGCAAAACCATTAATAACTTGGGGGAGAAATAAAATGGGCCATTAAAAAATTGCCAAGATACTGAACTTCCCCAAATCTCCCTCAATGAAGAAATAAGTAAGTTTGGAAGATGGGATCAGTGGCACCACAGTCTAGGATGTTTATATCCTTGGTTTGTGTCAAGGGGGAGCTTTGGAGAAAAATTAACCTTATTGGCACTGCTGTTGGTTTCATTTAAAAAGCAAATGTCAAGTTCTTCTCCACATCCCAGAGAATTAAACACAGGTCTGAAACAGAAGATTAAAAATGCTAAACAAACAAATAGAACAAACAATCCTTCACAAGTATTATAGCTTTGGGATGATCCAATCTATGGATTTCTGCAGTGTGCAGACTTCCCACTTCTTGAGCAGCATTCATTAGGCTCTGACTTCCTTTGGAGAAGAGAGATCTATGGTGTTTTCGTATGATTTGGTTCATATGCAGACATACAAGTAGAGCACAGGTGGAGGAAAACAGCACGAGCGTTCCTAGCATGCAACAGTTCTGCTACCCTACATGTAAAAGGTAAAGGTACCCCTGACCATTAGGTCTAGTTGTGGATGACTCTGGGGTTGCGGCGCTCATCTCGCTCTATAGGCCGAGGGAGCCAGCGTTTGTCCGCAGACAGCTTCCGGGTCATATGGCCAGCATGACTAAGCCACTTTTGGTGAACCAGAGCAGCGCACGGAAACGCCATTTACCTTCCCACCAGAGTGGTACCTATTTATCTACTTGCACTTGATATGCTTTTGAACTGCTAGGTGGACAGGATCTGGGACTGAACAACAGGAGCTCACCCCATCACGGGGATTTGAACCACCGATCTTCTGATCGGCAAGCCCTAGGCTCTGTGGTTTAGACCATGGCGCCACCCACGTCCCCTACATGAGACCACCCCAATATCCTTTCAGTCTTCTGCTCAAACTTCTATGGCTGTCTCTCTCTCTGTCTCTCTTTCAAAACCACAGCCTCCCACAAATTTGGGCTCCCATTAAGAATACAGTAACCATTCTGAGCTAGTAATAACTAGTAATCTGCTTAAGAAAAAGAGATGGCCAGCAAGACTTCCTAACAAGATGACTACTGGACCAGACAAGCCTTGATGAACTCCCTACCTTAGCTACGTTTCAAGCAGTGTGTCACAGTGCCTAATGGAGAGACCTCCTAAATCCTTCTGAACCCTAGTGAAGGCATTTACAACCTCACTGTTGCTGCTAATGAGCCGTAACTCGGCAGATCCTAAAAGGCCTAAGGCTTCATCCACACCAGGGCCTTGTAAGCAGCAAGGTGTGTCCCCCCTTCCCCCTCTACCTTAGAAGAGGAATTCCTTCCACTCTTGGCAGCAGATTTAAATGCAGATGATCTAAAAACAATTCGGGGGGGGGGGAACCCACAGACATGCTGCAGCCCTTGGTGGTTCAAATAAGCTCTTTGAAAGATGTTGAAATATGGCTGGCACAGAAGGAAGGAAGAAGTGATTCCCACGCAAATGTTATAAATAAGCAGTGACGGGCTGGGTGTGGGCCAATAAACTGAAGCCGAATCCTGAAAAGACAGAGGTGTCATACACCCCAAACTCTCAAGAGATGGCCTGCCCTGGAGAGAACTGCACTCCCCTGGAAGGAGCTGGTCCACAGCCTGGGGGTGCTACTGGATTTGACACTGTCAGTTGGAGGCTCAAGTGATGGCTTAAAGTGCCTTTTTCCAGCTCCAACTCCTTTGCCACTCGTCTTGATGCTTCATAAAGCTGTGAAGGATCCACTGTCATGTGTTAATTATTAGCTTACTTCTTTGACAAATGAAGATTGACAGCAGTCCTAGCCAAATGCCTGCAACAGGTTACACCCCATCCCATGTACTCTGCACAAGCACCAAGGCTCAGACAACATAAGACTCCTTTTTAAACCTGGTTGCCCCTTTATCAAGAAAATAAAGAACTAGCAGGAAATTTGTCACCAGGGTAAGCAACAGAATTGGAAATTTATGCAAGCCACCCCTTCAAGCCTTGGTTTCCTCCATAATCCACATGACTGTTTCCATGTATAATAAATGGAATTATGCTCATAACACTTGCTACTAACGGGTAATTGATAGTGAGGCCCACTCTCCCTCCTCCTTTTTGATTTATCAGACTGACCTGTGGAATCAGAAATACAGACGTGAGTATGGTGGGCCAGAGCACAAACTGGTTTGACATGCAGATCATGCATATTAAAATGTTGGGGTTCCTTGCAAAGATATTTTCAAAAATGTGCTGTCTTGTGTATGTCGGTTGGGGTTCTGTAGTGAATAATACTGAAAGACAATTTGACTTCAAGAGATTTGACTTCATGCTTCTGTGAGAATGTCATAAGATATAAAGATGATTAAACTGGAAGTGTCTAAATGGAAGCAGGGTGTGAATAAGAGCAATACATTTATTAAATATATATTATATACTTGAGTGATAATTTATTTCCTGAAATGCAAAATTTTTAACTTTCTTTTTTCAATTATCTATCTATCTATCATCTATCTATAGAATACATGTTGCATGTGTTTGAATGTGTGGAGCAGAACAGTCATCTCTGTTACCAACCGGAGTCGACTCCAGTAACTTCAGTGCCAGAATACATATCAGAGAGTGAGTGGAAACAAATTGCTAGGTAAAAATCCAAGACGCACATGCAAGGAGTGCACAGCCCTTGGCAAGCAAACAAGCAAATTATGTTTGACATACTCCTTCCCTTTGTTACCAAATTGCAGAATGAGCATCAGGGAAGATATTCTTTTGTGGACTTCCTGCAGAGTATCTGTTTACGATGTCTCACGAGATCACATTTGGAAATACAATTCATTTGGAAATCTGTATAGCTGGACGAAGCTAGAAACTTAATTGGCAGGCACACTACAAACACTGTCAATTGGGCATAGTGCTAATTCAGTATATGAAAATAAAATTAGAAGACAACTCTCTTTTTCGATTATGAAAGCTCAACTGTCTCTCATTTTTATGAATAGCATTGTCTTCAAACAAGAATTAGTTCAGTCTCATTCTCCATGCACGGCTCTCCTTTTCCCTTCTTCTTTTAAGTTGTTTTTATCAAGGCACTCTTTATAAGCCCTAGATAAGGTTGAAGGAAAGTGATCATGTCATACGCAGCACTGGGTGCCATTCACTATAAATGAATTCTGAGAGAGCCCCAAAGAAGGAGAGAGTACCCATGTAAAATGCAAATACATTAATTTTAATGGGGCTTGCATAGGAAACCTTCCAAGTATAAATTTATACCCATTCTGAGTGTTCCAAAATGGCCTTACAGACAAGTAAAATGCATTGTTCTTACCAGGAACTTCTGTTCCATGAAGCATGTTTGTAATGGCACTCCAGGCCCACAATCTTACAAACTGGTAAGAAATGACAGCAATATAGGGAAATAACTAGGGCAATTACCAACACTTATATATTATTTGGTTGGCCTCTTTTATCCTCCTTTACCAAGAGGTCACTTACAATCTGATCTTGTTAACAAATTCATTGCAGAATAAAGTTTCATGATCTAGGGCTCATTTTGTCAAATGCATAAAGACACACACACACGTCCATGCAGACAACACTTCATGTATCTAAATCAAGCAGGTGCTGGTACATGAAGGCTTATGCCAAAATACCGTATTTTTCGCCCCATAGGACGCACTTTTCCCCCTCCAAAAATGAAGGGGAAATGTGTGTGCGTCCTATGGGGCAAATGCAGGCTTTCGCTGAAGCCTGGAGAGTGAGAGGGGTCGGTGCGCACCGATGCCTCTAGCTCTCCAGGCTTCAGGAAGCTATCCGCAAGCCTTGCAAGCCCGGCGGGAGTTCCCGCGGGCTCACAAGGCTTGCGGGCAGCAGCCTGCCACCCGAAGCACGGGGAGCCCTCCGGAGGGCTCCCCGTGCTTCGGGCGGGTGTCCGCAAGCCTTGCGCACCTGGTGGTGTTACGATATGGATGCAATGCAGCTGCGAATTGCTAGCTTGAAAACATCACATGATGGAATGTTGGGACTGTTCCGTGGGAAACAGAGGGACAGTCGATTCACAGTGCGAAGCACCGGAATTAGCTCAGAGTGTAATACGAGCTCTTCCTCTTGTTCCTGTACAGGAAGTACAGGAAGTGTTTGTCACTCGACTGCTGGAGCTTGAAGAGAGCAGTCATGTTTTTTGTAACGCTGCAAAGACAGAAATAAAGGCATGTAAATACGTTTCTGTCTATCTCTTTCCCCTGCCAGGTGGGCAGGAAAGAGGGGGGGTGTTCTTCTCACGCTGAGAAGAATCGCCTATCGCGACCTAGCCTGGATCCTGCTGGGGAATGCAGACAGGGAGGTCAACAGGAGATCAAGCCGGGTGCCTGGAGAGTTGCCAGTTACTACTGATATAGGCTTGAATTCCGACAGCCCTCCGGAGGGCTCCCTGTGCTTTGGACGGGTGTCCGCAAGCCTTGCGCGCCCGGCGGGAGGTCCCGCCGGGCGCACGAGGCTTGGGGCGGCAGCCTGCAGCCCGAAGGGCGCCCCGTGCTTCAGGCAGGTATGCAGCTGCAGCTGGGGGAGGAATAATTTTTTTTATTCATTCCCCCCCCCCCAAAAAAATGAGGTGCGTCCTATGGGCCGCTGCGCCCTATAGGACGAAAAATACGGTAAGTCTGTTCATTTTTAAGATATCTGGGATTATTTGGTTTGCTTTATGTTCCTGGTGCAACAGACTATGGATTGTTAGAGCAGGAACAAGCAACAAGCTCAAGCAAGTTTCTGTAGTGTGTGTGGCCTGTCTCTTTAAGAAACTCCCCTCTCTGGCTTCCTCCACATCTCAGTGGGAACCATAGGCTTGTCCCAGCTGCCATGCTGAGTTGTTGATCTGTTGTTCACAAATAAATACAGTCGCAGAAGTTTTCCTGATTCTTGCTGCTTCATGGTATTAGGGCAGACCCCATTAAAAGGTTTCCTCAAACTCTCCCTGAACCCCATGGGATTGTACAGTTTCAGATTGTAGTTTACAAATGTGGTTTGTAAAGTGCACTTAAGTCAGCTGGTGCTGGTTTGTGGAGTGCACTTAAGGAAACTGGTACAGATGTCAAGGGGAAAACTCTGATTTAACAAATGAGGAAGTATTTTCTGAAGATGTGTGAGAGAGAGGAGCAGAAACAAAGGAGGGAAATGGGGAACCCTGAAATTTGGTGCTCATTCATGCACCAACAGACCACAGTTTGTTGGACCAGTAATATTATGGCCAAACAAGGCCAAATAAGTGTGTGTGTGTCTCATTGTGGAATTCTCCCTCCCCCATAGGTTTATCTGGTGCCTTCTAAATCTGTTTACCCTGGTCTTTGACACTGGATGGATATATATATATATATATATATATATATATATATATATATAGGACCCACCCTATACTTGTGACTAATTTACCGTATTTTAAACTGTTTTTAATATTGTATTTTAAATTGTTGTGTTCCACCCTGGACTTATGGTGAAGGGTGGGTAATTAATAATAATATTAATAGTAAGCATGTTAAGTCAAACCACTGGGTCATCATATCCTACTCCAACTGCAAATCGTATCTCCCCACATCTCTCCTCCACCAAAAAGGCACACTGACTACTGCTTGCCCTTGAACTAAGAATTACTGCCTCCCACTTTCTAGATGCTGCCTTCAGAAGATGTAATAATCTACACCAAGATACCCTCTACAGATGCTGTGGAGCCACATGGTAGCCACCACTTCTGCAGTAGTTCCTACATCACTCCTAGGAAACTATTTTTAAACAGCACCTGTGTCATTTTGGTCCATCACTTCTGTGTTATGTAAACAAATAAGGAAAAGGAAACCCAAAAGGTCCATTTGTATCAACTGCTTTTAGTGTTTTCCTAATTTATTCCTAATTTATTACACCACCCCGATATGAATATCTAAATAAGTGAATAAACAGATTAGGGCCCAGTATGCATGCAAAGGTAGCATGATCTCTACAGACCACTGTGCCTAGTAAACTCTAATACAGGGAATGCAAGTCAACAGGGCTCCTAAGCAAGCCAAGAATGCCCCAGCTCTTGGCACCTACAAGTTCAGTTTCCCTTATGGGAAAGGAAAAAAGAACCATCACAGCACACACTTAGTGTTGGAATATACACAGTCTAAGACATGTTCAGGTTCTGGGACCATAAAACAGAATCATGGTGGCATAGCCATTTGTTTAATGGAGAGCCTGGGGGGGGGGAATGGGGACCAAATTAAGAATAAAGGCCCATGGAGCATCGCAATAAGGTAAACTGGGCAAAGTCATCTCTGTCTAGATTGTGTTGAAGTTCAAAGCAGAGGGTGGGGGAGTGATTTTTGAGGCACGTAGCATGTTTGTTTGGAAAGGAAGTAAAGGTGCATCTACTGCAAATCCAACCCACAATCTTCATGTTCATGTTCCCAAAGTTGCTGTCTTTAAACACACCCATAAGATGCCTATGTCTCCCTACTAGAGTAGCAGCGTTGTCTACTTTTCCCAACTCGGTTCCTGCATGCACGTATCAAACTTGTATGGTCTTTCAGCCCTGCCCCACATCTCTATCTCCCCCTGACCTGAGACCAGACCACAGATTGTTCTCACTGGAGATCTAAACTGATCACTTGCAGAGGCCAAGGGCTGCCTGCAGGCCTCCATCCAGCCATAAAATGACCACCAGAAAGGCAAGACTGCCCACCTTTAATCCACCAGGCCACTGCAGCACAGCCCTGTGGCTTTACTGCATGCCTGGTGCTTGCAGGCCACAAAACATGACTGGTGGATTGCATTTGGCTTGGTAAGCCCTAAAGGTCTCTTAGCCAAATGATAGGAGGTTTTAAATGCCCTTTGCAAGAAATGTTTGAATGCTTGGCTGTTGCTCCAGCTCAGTTCTGTTTTTCAATACACATACTTGCTACAGAAATGGGGAATAGTGTTCACTTATTTATGACATTTTTTAGGCTGCCTTTAAGGCCAAATCCTCACAAAGAGCCTTCCAACATTGTTTGAATCTAATCCTAACACACCATAAGGGGCGCTAAGAATACTAATGAAAACAGCAGCATTGATGCAAGTACCATAGAGTCCAGAGATCAACTTTCAAATAAATAAAAATAGCTAAGAACTATTTCAGCACCAAAACAAACAAGCAACATGATAATCTCCTAAGAAGAGTTGCTTCTAAACTAATGGGTCTTTAAGGACCACTTTAAGCCCTAACCTGCAGTCCTAACCTTAAAAACAAAACACTTTTGCACCTGAACCAATATCCCATCTGTATGCTGGTCTCTTTATCCAAACAAACTCCACTGGCTTTGCATACATTTACCCTGCCTGGAATGGTTGCATATTTATATTCCCAAGTAATGGAGTCACCCGCATCTAAATTAGTAGCCCTGTTCCACGGATATCAAGTCAACACGGGAATTCAGACACATTTAGAAGAGAGTTATGATTGAGAATGTGCAATGCTGTAATGAAATGTTTCAGACACGTTCCTAGAATTATCACATTGGGCAGTAGGCGGCATCTTGCTGGTAGCCTCAGTTGAAAAGCTAAAGAATTACTCTTCTCTGATAACTAGATCACCCTCTTCCAACAGAATCTGCAGTACAAGTTGGAACACAAGTAGCAGGGCTGTTGGGGATCCTATAAAAGTGAAGCTACACTGAACTTTCCAAAGCAGACAGATCAGGGTTGGGAACTGGATCCAGTCAGGCCAGATCCTTATGTCTCCTGCCCCCTGCAGGACAAGTTTAGCAGGAGGGTGACACCACATCAGGTGACCTGTTTTCACTCAGCCACACAGTTTGAAATTAAAACACATAGGCACCAGTATGACATGTTTGATGCTTTGAAGTCTTGGCAATCAGCTGATCATCAAGACTTGTATAGAGTTGTTCAGGATGCTTTGAAGCCTCAATGATTGTGAGGTTTGCAAAGAGCAGTGCATGAAACTTTGCAAGTACAACACCCTATTAGGCCCAACCGCATCTTTACCTGCTCCCCACTCACAGGCCAAACAGGGAGGTCTGGTTGGCCTAATAAGACCCATGTAGAGGAGGTTCCCCACCACTGAGATAAGAAAGTTAGACACTCAGAGATAGAAAAATCTGTTAAAATTTTCAGTTGGCCTTAAAATGCTCTCAGGCCAAAAGCGCTTGACAAGAACAGAAGCTGTCAGTTGCACTTGCCAGAACATAAACTTAAAATTTCACCAAACGAAAACTTTAGTGAAGCATAGCACATTCCACCTTGTTTAGCTTTTGACCTGCTATGATCCCTGTAGCAGAACAAGCTTTTAGCTCTTAGTTGCCTCACACTTTATGCTTTGGGTTTCTGACTCAAGCAAGTGTTTCTCCCAGGTCATTCTGGTAATTAAAATTGTAGCACAAAAAAAGGATTTATATGTAAAGAAAGGCAGGAGTGGTTCACCTTCCCGTATTCTCAACACACCTTTCTTGAGACCAGATACACTTATGTCCCAGTTTCAGTCATGGGACTGATATTCTATTGACTCATACCTCTCTTCAGCTTTCTTGAAAATTCCAGAGATCCTACTTCAAAATGCAACAGTGCAATATTCTGCCTACATGCATAAAAAATGCCTTGCACCTACTTGGATCACTAAACCACCTATTCCAGTTCCATCATAAGAACATGAGAAGTGCCTGTTGGATCAGGCCAATGGCCTAAGTCCAGTCCTGTTCTCATAGCGGCAAACCAGGTGCCTGTGGCAAACCCAAAGCAGAACACAGTACAAGATCACTCTGCCCTCCGGCAGCTCCCACCAACTGGTATTCAGAAGCATTACTGCCTCCAGCCACTGATTGCCATATCCTCCATGAATTTCTCCAACCCCCTTTTTAAAGCCATTCAATTTGATGGCCATCTCTGCTTCCTGTGGCAGTGAGTTCCATAGTTTAACTATGCGCTGCATGAACGAGTACTTTCTTTTAGCATTCATCTTTCAACAGTCAGCTTCACTGGATGCCCACAAGTTCTAGTTTTAAGAGAGAGGGAGGAAAAAAAACTTTTCTCTATCCACTATCTCCATGTCAACTTTTTTATAAACTTGTCTCATATCATCTCTTAATCACCTTTCCCCTAAACTAAAAAAACAACAACCCCAAAATGCAATCCTGCTTTTCCCTTGTCCTTATGAGCTTCCAGAACAACCACCTCATAAAATCAATGTGCTTCTTTACTACAAGTTGCAATAATTTGGCCCACTGTTTGCCTTCCTTCCCCACCCCACTCTCCTCCATGCCACTTCCAGAACCCTTTCCACACCTCCAGCCTGAGCACAATAACCACAACTACATTCCTCCTTTCCCCTCCCAATCCTAGTCTTACTTATCTTTTTTTTTTAATGTCACAAATTTTTACTTGTGGCATGGGGGCATTCAGCAATAACGCTGCATACTTGATGAATGGTAGATTAACAGTTAAGGGCAACTCGTCCAAAAGCAATGGGTGCAAGCATCTCTCCTGATGCAAAAACAACAAAAACAAAACAAGATTTTGGACATTTTGCTTGCAGTGCAGTTCCCTTGGAAGAAAGGTGTTTGGGCACCCTTTGCATGACGACTTAAGAGCTGCCTGGCTATTCTCCGTGCCACAGCCCTGTGAAAGGCAACAGAGACCCACGAGTGCAAAGGAAGGATGTCCCGATTGCCTCTTGTTCAATGCAACATGAGCTTCCAACATTATGCAGTCCTGTCCTCTTAAGACTTCATGCCAGTCCACCAGCTGTCATCGGAGAAATGAGCAGGCAGGTATCCCGCACCATGCAAAGAGAGAGTTAATACTGCAGCAGAGAGAAAACAGCGAGAGCGCAAGAGAGAGAGAGAGAAAAGTGCTGAATCACTAAGCCACCTTCCACTGCAGCACTTTCATCCTGCCAGATGCCTACAGCAGTCCCAGAGCAGGAACAGCTGAGCCAATCCTCTTTGACTTAGGTCATTGGAGCTGCTGTGACTCTCCCAGGACACCACCGCTACTCAGAGCAGGGCAGGGAGGAAGGCGTAGCTGTATTTATCTCCTCCCTGCAGTTATTGCAGCCACCTGACTGCAGAGGCTGTGGTGCAGCAACTCCCACTTCATGCTTTCCCCATGCTTGCAGACCAGCTGCAGCCTCAGACAGACCGAGGCTGCCTCTGTGAAGCTGCAAGCTCACTTCAGAGCCCTTGTATTCTGCAGCCCATGGAGAGTTAGTTCTACAGCTGTCTCTCTGACCAGTCTTCCACTACAGTAAAACTGTTGTTTTAAACACACGTTTCAAACTTGTTTTTGTGAATAACACCTCTGAAATAATTCCTTGCACCACCCATGTGCAAGGGCAGAAGGACACTTTCTGTGCACTTTCATAGATCAGCAAACCATGTTTTCACATGTGAGAGTTTGTAGATCAACATTCCCTGCAATGTGTATTTGGCACCTTTGCATTATATAGCATGATTAATAATACTACAGCAGCAGCAGCAACAATAAGCATCTATACAGGAATTTGGAATGTTCGGGTGTGCTGCACATCCATTATCTTTTTTAAAACTATACTCTTATAGTCTCCAATATATAACAGTTACAAAAAAGCGAGGGGCAAATACAAACACAAAATCCCGACTCTCCCCCCCACCCCGGATGGATAAATTTATTTAAGTTTGCCAACGCTGAATCTGTGAATTTGGTAGTTACCATTCTTCAGGGTTATCAATAAAACATTTTATAAAAGGATGCCATATTTCAACAAAACCATCTACATCACATCTATTATCGTGTTGCAATCTGTACAACTCTTAAAGGTAGGTCAGCCTTATCCTCTCCATATTCCAAATGGAGGCTGAAGCAGAAGAGAGTGACTTGTGAACAGCTAACTAGTGAGATCATGCCAGGGGTGAGGTTTGGTTTTGTCCCCTTACACTTCAGCAGTGGTGGCCAAACTTGGCCCTCCAGCTGTTTTTAGACTACAGCTCCCATCATCCCTAGCTAACAGGACCAGTGACCAGGGATGATGGGAATTGTAGTCCAAAAACAGCTGGCAGGCCAAGTTTGGCCACCATTGCACTTCAGTCTCTTTTTGGCAGCAAACTCCACTGAACTCAACTGAACTTACTTCTGGGTAAGTATTGCAGTGCACACCTCTAAGTTTCACAAGCTCTCTATCCTGCACTAGCAGCATTCACAGATGACACAAATAATACAACGGTGGATTTAAAGCCATGTGGCTCTTCTCTGCTGCCTGAATTTGACCACATCCATCACAACGTCTTGATTATGTTCTGTTAGGTCTTATAATAAGTTGCCTTTGGCTATATTTTTAGAGAGCCTGACTTTAAATCTGTTTAAATTCTTAGATTGCCACACAATAGATAATTACATCAGTAACAATACCCACACCAATGTGATTAAAAAGAGCAAAAGGAACTTGCCACACAGGGAATTTTTCCCTTTCCTAATACGTGTACACACACACACACACACACACACACACACACACACTGCTACAAAGGAGGACAAAGCTATTTTTATCCCCACTTGTTAGTCAGGAAACTGATACCCAGAAAGGACAGAAAATGAAAAGAATTTAGCGCGGGGAAGGGGGGGCTTTGTACACACACACGCTTCTTTTAAGCAAGCAGACTGTTTTACTGGATCAACCTTGGCTAAATGGTCCCACAAGGGGTCAGCTCAAGGCTGGCATGCTTTCTGCTGCCCAAAGCATGAAAGTAAACAGCAGAGGGGTAGGGGCTGAGCACGAACAGAAGCATACCTTTGAAATTACATTTATTGGTTGGCAAGGAAGGGAAAGTAGAGAACAGCCTTCTCATTTTCACAGACAGATAGTAGTTAAAGAGAAAATTCAGCACCAGCTGCTGTCCAGTCCTACCCACTCCCTGATGCATCTCTCCCTCATTCGGTCAATGGCCTGGTTGTTGTTTGGGTTTTTAAAAATAATAATAATAATAATTACCTGCACTTTGTACAGCCACCCCATAATAAGAATTCTCTGCGTGGCTCACAAAGCCAAACATTAAAATGCAGTGTGAAATAAAAACCATAACAAACGAATAAAAAAACTGAAACACAATTTAAAACTCAGTTTACGACAGTCTGGAGGGTACCACATTGACTACTCTATGATATGCTTGGTCTGGCTTCCCCAACCAGGTGCCCTCCAAGGAGTTGTTGGGCTACAACTCCTACCAGCCTCGGTCAGAAATGCTGGGGGATGAAGCACCTAGAGGGCACCAAATTGGGGAAGGTTATGCTATGTTACTTGTCGGCTTGGGGGGGTGTCAATTTCTTTCCACCAGGACTGCAGCATGTAGGATGAGGAGGTAGGAACCCCTCTCAATAATGGAGTTCCTTTCCTTTCTTCTGTTTTTTGGTGCGGTGCAGAGGGGAAGGGTCCCACCATGACTTTAATATATGGACTCATGCGCTGGTAAGTATTCCTGTGGAGGACCTGAGGGCAAGGATCTGGCCCATTTGCTAATCATCTCTTAATTCATATCCAAAGACAACCCCAACCAGCTTTAAAAGACTGGGCCCACTGGGCTGCCTAGTCAAAGGCAAACCTGCTGTGGGGTATAATGTGCTAAAGTCAGCTCCTGTTCTGAAAAAAATGGCAATTAAGTCAGCGAAAGGAGAGTTATCCATGCCATGCCACTCCTGACTGATAGGCAGCGAGCTAAACTAAGGCACATGAGTCTAAATCACTTGATCAAAGTCGTAAGTGGGAATCAATCAGTCACTGTAAGGTGATTCCTGAAAGTTTACCCCACCCAGTAAACACAGGTTCATCCTTCTTTCTTTTGTAGGATTCAGAAATCCTCATTCCTGAGAACACACAACAATTATCTCCACCCCTAACCATTACCCTAGCATGACGCAAGTACAATTTATTAGTGCCAAGGAAGTTGGATCTCTTGTACTCTTTGTTTGCACTGTGACAAATGGAATTCTGTTTGCTTGATGGAGATTTTAATGACACCAAAAGGATCTAACTTGCTTGCCATCCATACAAAGGATGATTCATTGTGCTGGGTTGGCCCACTGAAATTTGCAGCAATGGGAGGAATTAAAATGCAGCAATGTGCATTCATAATACTTTTGGTCCCACAGTAAGCATGCCATTGCACTGGAATGCGGCAGGCTGTGTAAGGCTCAATCCAGATGTTAGGAAACAGGAAGACAAATGAGTCCCTCTTCTTGGCACTTATCCCCAGCACAATGTAGGAGAAACCAGAATTGAAGGGGAAGAGCCAGCAGGGTTCCCATCTATCTCCAGCAGCTACACCATCCACTTCAAACTATTTGTGTTCCTGGTGCACCTCATATGCAACTCGCATGCCCCTAACAAAGGAAATCCAAGGTCACCTGCAACATTGTCTAGTGATTTTTCATCCTACAAGCAACTCACCTATCCTTCCTCACACTCAAATTATTGAAGTATCTGTTCTCTTCCTGTGTCTTTAATAAGCAAGTGCTCATTATTATACGCAAGCCTTGTAATGTCCTGAGGCTCAGCAAGTCCTAAGGCTCAGTACATATCATGTAGCAGGCTGTTATAAAGAAGACAATGATGACATTAATTTCACATTATGGGATCCAGGCAAGATTTTGGTCCTTTTAGGAAGCTGCAAGCAGATTTGAGTAACTAATTCTGCAGTACATTATTTCCTATCTGATTTTTACTGCATCCTGGGATACCCTGATAACCTACACCAGGGAAAGAAATATTGAGAAGAGGTATCAACAAAGCGAGATCTGGTGGTGTGTGTGAGAGAAGCCCTCTTCAGACATTCTCAAGGCAGATCAGAGATCCTCTGAGCTGCTTCATGGTGGCAAGACTTCCCAGATCCTACCAATGTACAGTGTTCTGAAACATCCCCTATGTTTTGAGTGTCACTGAGTAGACAGAGAAGCTGCTTACCAGCAAATTGAACGAAGTCCTTTCTGCAGCCCTTGGAGGAAAGAACAGCCATTCTCCCTAATCACAATAGCCAGCATATAAGGGACTCACTCTACTACACTACTTTCTCATGCAGAAAACAGGAAGGGTATTCTTCCCCTGCTGGCATTAATAGGAGGATAAAAGTGATAGAACAGGACTCCCCTTCTTTGCCTGCATGGCATGTGCAGTAAATGAATGATTGATGAAAGAATCAGTCAATATATTCACCCACATATAAAAGTTTGAGGGTGTAAAGAAAAAGTGTTTCTAAAAAACAACTACACAAAGCTCTGATCTGATTTGCCCACTATACCCTCTGTTCCAGGAGCTGCGTTTAATGTTTTTTTTTTTAAAGTAACAGATGCTCTGATTGTGGTTCTCTGGATATCTGATCAAGTTTGGGACATGGAGAGCCTTTCCCAAAGGTCTTCAGGATCACACTCCATATGTCAAAGCACAAAACGCTTGAAAAATGGCGTATGTGCATGGATGGGATAAGAAGCGTAAAAAAATTAGGCTTGGCCAATTCACCCGAAGAGATACTGTGAGGTCAAGAAAAGTAGTTACGCTCACCAGATAACATATCTATCATGCAAATTGCTGCCCTCAGATGCAGGCCTCATAGATCTTTTCTGCCTCTTTATTTGCAAGATGAAATACATTGTTATTCTGTGTATTCCTCAAAGGCGACAAGGAAGCTTCCTTGGGTAGGTATAAATCAAGACATTCTGGCTAAAAGATTGTCACAGCACCCAAAGAGGCAACTGACCTCCATATAAATCAATGTGTTTCTTTACTACAAGTTGTAATAATTTGGCTCACTGCTGGCCTCGAGGTATGATTTAGCTAACAAATTTCAGTGTTATAACCCAGGTGTCTTTTAAGTGACCATAATGCATGGGCACCTTGCACTTCTCAGCGATTTCACGGTTTATTATCCATCAGCTTTATGCTGAGACACTGGAAGCCTTCAGTTAGATCTTTCTGTATTAATTCTTTGAATGGGTCTGTAATGCCTGGTGCATATGAAAGAGATTGTGGAGATAACGTGCCTCTTTGAGCCGTTTTTCAGTCTTTTAACTTCTTACCTCAAGACCAGGATCCAAGATATTAGAGTTATACAAGGGGGGTGGGGATTTTGAGTATCAAAAGAACAGAACAACATTGTGCAGGACTCACCACAATCACTTGTACTGGATAGCTGATAGGCACCTTGGAAATCTTGTGACGGTTAAGAAAGATGAGTGACCTGCATAGAATGAAACATCAATAGTCAATATTACTTATCATTTCCCTTTGCAGCCTCCTAGAATTCCCATCCAGCTGGGTCATTTAAATCTGCATTCCACAACCCGTATCACTGAGTAAGAAAATGTATATAAATAAAACAGGGTATAGCCAATGTGCTATAGGAGCATTTCTGCAAGAGCAAAGCAAGGAACCCTGTGTTCATCAATCTCTACTATGCCACATCCCAAACCATTCCAGAGGGTCCCCTAAACCTCAGTAGAGGTTTTCGAGGGCACTGGGCTGGAGTGCATAGGAGAGATTGGCAAAAATCAAGTGATCTATCTTCCCCAAGTAGAAGTGCTTTCAATGGGGCAAAGCCACTGTGGGGTGCAACACATCTCTATCCTACAACAGAGCTCAAGTTGGTATACATGAGGTTGCCAAGTGAACTTGCAACCAGCCCCAGAGCTGCTTAGCTTCAGCAAGGTGGAGGCATCAGTTTCCTTCAAAATGTAGCCCTGGTTTCATAGAAATGTTCAGTTTTACTTAGATGAGTAGAAGCACTACTGTAAACTAGGCAGCAACCCTTTGGAGGAGCCATGAATAAACTGGATTTCTTACTGAATCAGTAGGTGGACAAATTAAATAAAGGGCAAGGAAATTTAGTTAAGGTCTAAAACAATGCATATGTAATTTTAAATACAGGCTGGAAGCAATTCTGGCATGCAAAGGTAATTCAGCAACAACACATTTTCACTTATTTGTAGACTTTTAATCCATATTGTATTCATGTATTTATCCACCCCACAGTGACACACTTCCACTCCAGGAAGGATGTGGCATTTGTGCGAGGAAAAATGGCATCATGAAACAGAGAGAGATTATTTTTAAATTTTCAATTGCATTCAACTTGATCCTACATAAATTGCTCAGAAACAGGTGTGGCAAAAATGTCAGTTTCAGTTTCTCATTTTTCTGGTCCTACGTTCAGTTGACATTTCCCCATCAACTTGCATTTAAAAAACAAAACAAAAAACAACATTCCTCGTGAAAATTCATTTAGTGAGCACTTTTCCTGATATAAACCTTGTTGCAAGTAATTTCCCCTAACACATTTTTGTGTGTTATTTTCACTAACATATATACTTGCCCATAATATATATCCATCACTGTGCCCATTTTTTGGTTGGAGAACTGCACTGCAACATTCAGGAAAGTGTGAATGCCAAAGGACAGCTGTGTTTCTGTTTGCATATTGTTTCAGGGAGTGCAAATTAGGTAGGTTTATTTGCAAGCGTGAGCTAAATTTCTCTCCCATCCATACTCAAAAGTAAACCCTACTGAGTTCTGTGTAGCTTCCTTTCAAGTAAGAGTGCAGAGAGTTTCAACCTTACAATGCAATGCTATACATGTAAGTCTTCTCTGGTGTAACTGCAGTTTGACTGAATCATGGTGTAATATCCTGTTTCTGAACAAACTGTGCTTTGAACAAACTAGTTTACTATACTCAGATGCCAGAATAAGCTGTAGAAGGATTAAATTTAAACTTTATCCCCTCATATGTGGAGGGAAGGGGAAGGCAGAGAACACAAGCCTAAGGCTCACACCTGGCACCAGTCCTCATAATGCTAAAACATGGTTTACTGTTACATATGAACAAGGTCTAACAATACAATCCTGTGTCTGGTTGGACACCAAATAATTACAGGGTAGTTCTGCAGCGGTTTGATCCAGGTTCAGTTGGTGTATACAGCCAAGGAAATCAAGGATCCAGTTCTAAAGACTGAGCTACTATTTGTGATTAAAGGCAGCTAACAATTTTAAACATGGACTGCTACATGCAGACTCATTAATACTTCACCTGCTCAGGGACCCAATTTCAATGCCCTTCACTAATCATCATTCAGGAGAGACTATCCACTAACTCAGAGAAGGCAACAAAACACTCCACCTCAGCACACTGAAAAACCTAATTCTGGAAGAAAATATAATCCACTCAAAAATATCATTGCTACTTGGCTTGGTTCAATAGCTTTGGCCTCCTCTGGACAGTGGAACATTCAGCAGTGAAAGATAAAAGCAGCAATAAAAGTAGCTCGCTTCAGAGACCGGCACAAAATTATTAGTGTACCAAGTCACGCTATATTGAAGTGTGCAAAAAGAAGCATGTTTACAGTTGTCTTTTGCAGAGATGAAAAGTAATACAATGGAATGGGACAACTGGTCATTAAAGATACTTCCACTGCATGTAAATTGCTACACAATATTCAAGGCCAGAGAGAGGAAATAGAATGTAATGTAAAATATACATTAGCCTGGTCCTCACAAAACGCTAAACCATGGTAAATAAAACTGTGGCTTATTAAATTATGGCTTAGTGTTATGTGTGAATCTGCCCAGTAGCTTAAATATGTTTTGTTTGCTTACTTCCAACAAACCACAATGTGAAACCATGTTTTGTTGTTGGCTGACGAACTTTGATTTGTTTTAACTATAGCTTTGCATTACATGGGAATCTAGATCCCTTTCTTACTTATGTTGTTTTTTTACCACTGCATGCCAAGTGGTCACCAAACCACAAAAGGCACACACAAGGCAAGAATACCTGGAAAAAACACCCAAAGCTTTGAGAAACAAAGCATGGTTTGTTTGATTATCTGTGGCAAAACTCATGGTTAACTCATAGCTTGTTAAGCAAATTATAGTTTAGCATTAGGTGCAAACCAGGCCAATGTCACCCATACAGTACATACTCATTTTCTTCTGCAGTACAAATAAGTTTTTGAAGCAACGCCTACAAATACTACATGCTGAAGGTGGTTATTAAGATATATAATTAAACAAGCCAATGATATTTTCTAGAATATGTTCTGGTTTAAAAAAATAAAGATTTATTTAAAACATGTATAGGCAACCTTTCTATGCCAAACCTCTGGGGGTAGCTTCCAATATGCAAACTGCCATAAAAATTACCCACAACCCAGCACTAACAAGAAAACATTAAAACCAGCATAACAGCACAAAGACAAATGACTAATAGCTAAAACACAACTCAACCAAGCAGCAGCCCAATTAAAACTTGTGCAAAGGTAGTTTTAAACAAGTGGGCCCTTGATGCCCTCTTAAAGTTCTGCAACAAGTGGCAATAATTCAGTGAAATCTTTAGGTTGTCATCATTGCAAGACTGCATTCTAACTTCTGCCCAACAGGTGACCACCAATTAGGAGGTTTAGGATTGAATGCCTTGACATACTGCATACTGCTCTTGGGTCCATGTTCTGCTTGTTGGTTTCCCACTGGTCACCGTGACAACAGGATGCTGGACTAGATGAACCACTGGCTTGTTTCAGCAGGTTCTTCTTACCTGATCATGAAACTGGATGCAGTGATCAGCGTAAGTTATGCAGTGTGAACCACTGCCTTCTCACTTTTCCTGTGGAGGTGGGTCCAGGAATGAGAACATACTTTCCAATGAATGTCCCCTACAGGTACAGCCCAAACCCAGAAATGCCCAATTGTGTGGCCAGTTTGACAAAGGAAAAGCAGCAGCAGAGAAATGATTTTCTGCATAGGAAGAATACAAAGGCAATATTTTCCTCAGATATTTGCAAGCAAGTAGGAGAAGCACTGCCTGACCCTGTAACCTGATGGAAGCCGTCACTGTGTCACAAATGGAAGTGGATGACAGAAAGTCAGAAAGAGGTCACCAGTGGACACAAAGGTCCTTTCATTCAAAGCTTCTCTGCTTTATAAACAGAATCTTCTTCAGTACTTTTCGTTTTCACTGCACATGATTCTAATTCTTAACAGCCTTGTCTGCGTCTTCATTTCTTAGAGGAGAGGAGCGCTGAGCCCAAGGGCTGAGCTAAACTTTTAGAAAGAAAGGCCCCATCTGCACTATACATATAAAGCAGTATCATGCCATTTTAAACAGCCATGACTTCCCCCAAAGAATCCTGAGAGCAGTAGTTTGCTAAGGGTGTGGAGAGTTGTTAGGAGACCCCATTCCCCTCACAGAGTTACCATTCCTGGGAATTGTTGGGGGAAACCCAAAAACCCAAAAACTGGTTTAGGGGAGCAGGAGATGGAGAAGGGGGAAGTCCCATTGTGTGAACAGACCTTGTTCTCCTCTCGCACTCCCCATTCAGAACTACATTGAGTTCCACACACAGGAATTGGATTCACATTACAAACTCGTTTAAGCAAAACCCTTTTCTGTGCTGCAGTGCAGAAAAACAGAAACCAGTATTAGAACCGAGGCCAGTGGTCATGTTAAACCAGCACTTAGCACATGGCTGGCACTGCATAAATGTTAACAGTTTTGCCACTACACCAAGCAGGCTTCCAGGTAGGTGACCTATTAGACTTTTGGGAGGGCATTAATCCTTAAACTGAAACATTTTGTGTTCTGGCATTTGCAGCTGGGATTCAAGCTCATTAGGCTTGTTTTGCATGTCTATAAATAGTCCAGGTTGTCAGTTTTGTAAAGTTTAAACAGCTATTTTAAGTCCAATAGGTTCAAGGTTACTGGTTTCTGAACCTTACTTCCTATGATTCACTGTGGAAATGTTTTTTTCCTTACCTGCTTTTCATTAAGCAGCTCCAAACAGTACGCTAGCTATTGAGCAGGCCTGTCTGCTTCTGCTTTTACCCTGCAACTTCTACACAGATCTTCTGGTCCCACCTTAGATGCACAGTGTGGAGACAAAGTGTTCACTGAGAGAGTGAACTGGTTTGCACATAACAAATGCTAAGTCAAACTATGGCTTAGTGCATATGTGCAAACATGAGGGTTCTAGAGAGATTCACATTGCTGTGCTCCTCTGCCAGTCCTTTTTCTGCTGCACTGCAGCTGAGCATAGCAATGGTTTGATGTCGTATGTTGTCTGAAATCAGATTCATAGTTTGTCTCCTCCAGACAAACCATAAACTGTAAACCCAACACAAACCACAAGCCCAAGTTGCAACCACACACTAAACCAAACCAAAGTCCCAACTTTATAAAGAAAAATACTTTACGAAGTCCAAACTTCTAAGCATTCCTAAACAAACATTTAAAAAACATTTGTATGTCTTAACAAGAAACAAAAGCTGTTTTCTAAAACAAATCAACAAATACTTCTAGCTTTTAATTTATTATTGCTGCCTATAGACCAAGACTAAGAACATTACAAATGCAAACACAATTGCTCTATGCAGAAGCAGAATATAAATACAGCACTCAGTAGTAGGCAGTATGGTGCACTGGTCAGAGGACTTAGGTTCAAAACCTCACTTAGCCATGAAGCTATCTGTGTGACCTTGGGCCAGTCACTGTCTCTTAGCCTAACCTACCTTGCAAGAGGAATTAATGAGCCCAAGCTTCATTCCAAATTCATCCCCTTAGCCCCAGTTTAGTGTTGCATCTCAACCAAGTTACCATA
Organism: Podarcis filfolensis; assembly: GCF_964270895.1. Lineage (NCBI taxonomy): Eukaryota > Metazoa > Chordata > Lepidosauria > Squamata > Lacertidae > Podarcis > Podarcis filfolensis. The sequence goes on from NC_139609.1 coordinate 66,988,890, forward strand.
CAGCTGTACCTTTCATACTGCAATGGTTTGTTATCCCTGCCTTCCCTCTGCAATGGTTCAACCCCCAGTAAATAAAAGGAAGAAATGAAGTATGCCTGCAGAGGACAACCAAGCTCTGATAATCCTAGGCACTCTCCTGCACAAGGGCAATCTGTTTGAAGAGCTCCCTTGCAGTGCAATTTGCTGCAACAGCTCTCCAGGCCTAGGCACCTGTGCACCTGTTAAGGTATTTTCCTCTTCCAAACAGCTTTCAGCTGCCAAAGGGGCAGCTTTCCAAATCACATACGTGTTCAGCTCTAATGCAGAGTTAACTTCATTACGCTAGAGGAGAACTATCCTGTACTGCTTACAAGGACAATTACTATGACAGCCTCTAGGGGGCTCCATTTGATAGAAAAAGGAAACTAGAAAATGCTGCATAAAATATTTTTTTTGTAATGGTCTGAAACAGACCCGGTTGCCACTAGATTTCAAACAAGAGTTGGCACAGAACTTCTTGGATGTCTCTCTTTGCCCTTCTTCCCCCCAAAATGACAGCCTGGAGGAGCAAAAGAATCTCCCATTACTCTAACTGATTACTAAGTACAACATCAATTTACGTTGGGGTAAGAGTCAGGAGCCCAAATCTTGAACAGGAGACCTATTGGGCTCAGCAGCATGTAAACACAGAAGCCAGCGATGATTTTTTTTGCCATTAAGAAGAGCTCAGTCACCAAAGCAGAACAGAAAGACAGCATCTGTTGAGTTTTCCAATGGGTTCTTACGCTTCAGCTTGTGTAAACTGAAGGGAAAGAAATCCTTTGTAAACTATTACAGTGACTGGACAAACTGTGCTTGAACCTGTGAAATGGATAGAATTGGATAGTAATGTAAGCCTTACAGAAATGCTGCATGTGAATGTTCAATCTCTCAGTAATCCTTAAAACAAGCCTCTAAGGTAGGTTAGCGTCATTATCCCAATTTGGAGAGGAAGGTAGTGTCTACTTCTGCCTATCCTCTGTAATCCTGAGTGAATTCATGGTGGAAATGAATCTTACATATAGTAAGATCTTTTACCCTTAATGTGGGGGTATCCACAGTATGGGGTAATAAAACTGAACGAACCTATAAAGATGCTGTGAAGATAGCCGAAGTAATATAAGTGAAAAACTTTTATTATGCATAAGCAGTATCTAAACACGAAGCCATTATCAGCCTGCACAGTATGACAACTTCACAGTGATTCCTAACATTATTTATTTATCCCATTATTTGTCACTCTATAAGAAGTGTTCTCTGGGCAGCGTACAAGACGAAAACAAAAATAATCTATTATAACAAAATACTATCACAATGGAGCAAAAAAGAAGGGGAGGAACCCACACAAAACTCTAAAAATAAAAGCAAACCATTTGAAAACACAGGGTAGAAGAATAAGACACCACAATACAAAGCAGATAAAATGGAGAGCAGAGGATAAAACCTATTACAGGACAAAATTAATGGGACACCACAGCGCAACAAAGGTTTCAGCAGCCCATGAAAATAACAAAAAAAAATGCCCAGTGCCAAAAAGACATCAAACCAGGTGTAAGACTGACCTCTTTTGGATAACCTGCTGCAACCAAGGGGCCACTGTGGAAAAGGCCCTGTTGCTTGTAATTCTTCCACAATACTTTAGTTTTGGAGTACTCAAAAGAAGGGCCTCATCCAATGATTTCAAGGCATGGGGAGATTTATGTGAAAAGAGGTGATTCTTCAGACACTAAAGTCTCAAGCTTGTGCTTTAAAGGTTAAATCCTGTACTTTGAATTGGGCCTGGAAAAGAGTCAGTATCCTGTGACGATAATGTAGTACTAGCATAACATGCTCATAAAACCTGGTCCTGTTTATACTCTCCCAGCCTTATTCTGCACCAGCTGGACTGTTTCCAAAGGGAGCTCCATATACAACACATTACAGTAATCCAATACAGTGCATGGCTCACTGAAGCAAAGTTCTCGCTATTCAGGTAGACTCCGAGCTAAACAGGTAAAAGGTGCTGTGGGCCCCTGATGCTATGGGTCTCTAACGACGAAGATGGATCAACAAGCACCCTCAGACCATGATCCTTATGATTCTGAATGATCCTTAAGAGGGAATGTGATCTCCTCCAGAACAGGTTCAACACCACATACTTGATTAAAGGAACCACCCACCAACAGTACTTCCATCTTCTCTGGATTAAACCTCAGTTTATGTAGCCAGTCTCTGCTCTAGCACCTTCACTTGTGTTCAGTGAAAAAGAGAAACAGAGCTTGGTGTCATTCACATGTTGTTTTTGTTTAGTCGTTTAGTCGTGTCCGACTCTTCATTACCCCATGGACCAGAGCACGCCAGACACTCCTGTCTTCCACTGCCTCCCGCAGCTTGGTCAAACTCATGTTCGTAGTTTCGAGAACACTGTCCAACCATCTCGTTCTCTGTCGTCCCCTTCTCCTTGTGCCCTCAATCTTTCCCAACATCAGGGTCTTTTCCAGAGAGTCTTCTCTTCTCATGAGGTGGCCATAGTATTGGAGCCTCAGCTTCAGGATCTGTCCTTCCAGTGAGCACTCAGGGCTGATTTCCTTCAGAATGGATAGGTTTGATCTTCTTGCAGTCCACAGGACTCTCAAGAGTCTCCTTCAGCACCATAATTCAAAAGCATCAATTCTTCGGCGATCAGCCTTCTTTATGGTCCACCTCTCACTTCCATACATTAGGTCACATAGTGGTGACCTAACACTCTTAAATCTCTGGATGACCTCAGTCATGCCATGGAGTCAAGCAAATGATATGTTGGGACAACCCCATGGTTGCCTTGGTGGTTTAGGAGCCCTAAGCCACCCTGGATATGGTGAGCTCAACACGAATGTTAAGATTCCTACACACAGAGACACAAACTGAGCAATGACCTTGAGAGTCCTCAACACCAAATCAAAAACCACCTATACCAGCTTAGGCAGGGATTCTGATGTACAATAAAAGGTAGAAATACTCCAAACTGGCACTCAAAAAATGGACAGAAGTCTGGGGAAATAGAATTCCTGTAGATTGGAAACTGCCCCCCTCAACCCTCAACTCTATGCTGCTGCTGAACAGAGTACCCAGAGAGGGACCAACTCCCCAACCCCACCCTAACCCATCTCAATTATGCAAGCTAGTCCTAACTCACATCCACATCAAAGATGAGAGCGATTTTGATATGAACCAACAGATTGGAGGGCATACTGGTAAAGCAACACCAGACAGAAGGGAGACTTTCTTGTGCCTATGTCTAACTGAACTCCTCATTACTCAGCATGTGAAACCCATAGCACCAGAGTTATAATTTCTCTAAGATCTCATTATTAGTAAAGTATTACACCCATATATGATGATGTGCTGTGACAACTCTTTATCCTATGATACATATTTGAATAAAATAATTTTTAATCAGATTGAGCAACTGAAACAATTCATGGAGCCAGAATACAGATGTCAGCTGCCAACAATACCGAATACACATTTGGGAATAGGCAATATATTGTCTAGAGCATAAATCATACTAGATGCCTCTTCTGAGTCATTTGGGCCATTAAATTCAAAGGGTTACAAATCTTTTATAGAGAGGCTCATTCTTCCAAGAGTGGGGTTTTACATCTAATTTTTATGTGTTTGTTTATTTTTAGTCATCACTACGGGCAGTGCCACTTGCTGGTACAGTCAGGAAGAACTTCCATTTTTAATCTTCCACTGGTAAATGGATCGAAAAGTCCTTATGCCAAAGGGACATGTGGCCTGATAGAAAACTCCAGGATGGAATGTTCCATTTTGGTGCCAAATGAACTGAATGACAGGACTGTAACTCCACATTAAAGCAAACACCCATTTCATTCTTAAAAATGGTAAACAGACATCCAGTGAAATCGATGAGCACTTTGCATAATTAGGCAACCAACCCTTTGAAGTGTGACCAGCACATGTTCAATTTTTAGTTACATTATTTGATGTGAAAACCTGGAATATTCTCAAAGATCAGACTCATCTTTCCTTTCTTGTCTGAGATGTTCTGATGGTACCATATGAATCTTTGCATACGGTAGATGTGGGGCATTGTGGCTATGTATCCGACACAATGGAAGGAGTGATAAAAACACATAAATCCCCAACTCCACAATTCATATTTTTGTCAGTACTTTTATTTCCTACTTCTCATGTGCTAAGGCACTGGACTGGCAACACAGGAAACTCCTGGAAAGAATGTGCTTATGTGTCTAGGACTGATCTAGGGCAAAATTCTTCTCCCCAGGCTGAGAACCTTATTAGAAGAACAACAGAAATAAATGAACTGAATATCAATCAATGAGAATTTATCCATCACAACCCCCCTGTTTTTCAGTAGGTACAACCTTGCTACACACAGAGATACATTAGAACAGGAATAAATGCATGCTAGTTTAAAAACTAACAAGCACAGCAGATGCCAAGGCCATATTAAGACATGCTGTTTGAAAAGAGCTACAGCTCCATAGTTAAGTAAGGTTCTGTGCTTCCAGCGTTCAAAATTCACCAGGCGCATTTTGCACCTGGCTATCAACTACTTGAGACCAAGTGAAGATGTCCAGATGCCAGGATGGCATCTGAAGTCTCCACCATCTGGAGGTGCATGCCTAGGGATCCTTGGATCTTGACTGTTTTCACATTCTATCTGTTATATTTTATCTGCACAATTAGAGTGAATTTCAGGAACCAAAAAGTCATATTGAAAAATATTATTCTCAAGCCATCTGGCCCCAAAATGGCAACAAGGCATTCCATTTTGGTGACTGTAACCCTGGTTTAAGGAGCCATTTGGTGTCTAGCTTATATATCTGAGTTTCTAACACTGATTCTAACTCCAAGCACCCAGCATGCACAGTCAGTGAGTGACCTTCTAGTTCAAAGATAAGCCAAAGACAAATTTCTTACAAATGAAAAATATTGGTTTTGGTCCATATGAAACAGAAGCTTAAAAGAAGGATAGGTGACATAATTTCTTACCAATCCCCAATTCTCTTTCTCAAGGTCCCTGGAGTGAATTAAGATTTTCAGTTTCAAATCCATTAAGGCAGAAAACTAATTTCCCACAGACATTCCCCCAAGTTAGGAAAAATTAACCAAGGAGCAGACAGGAATTTATACTGTGCTGTGTCAAGGGCTGTGAACTTGACTGGCTGTTTATTTGGGCAGACTGAGCAATCCTAGCCAGGAAGAACCATTTCCACTGGATAAACACTTTCTCTTGATCAAAGGAGGAAGATTTCGTGACCTGCCTTCATGCTTCCCACAGCAAACTGCTGTCTGAATTGAGAAGAACAACACATAGCTGTTAGCTAACACTACAGCATACCTGACAAATCAGGTTTGTACCTTTCTATACAGACATGAAACTAGGCTTCCTTCATGTCATTTCTGGGCAGTGTCAGAATTCACCCTTCAGCAGTGGCATAGCGTATGCTACTGCTGCCCGGGGCCAGGGTGTGTGCATGTGCCAGGGGGGCAGGGCGCAGTACAGAGGGAGCCCATTTCAGCAGCCTAGCGCTCCCCACTAACACCGCTAACTTCAAGACCACACTCGCAGTGGTATTGGTGGTGACAATGGTGTGAGTGCTCCCAACAAGCTTCTGTTTTTGGTTCAAAACTTATTTTCTAGACTTGTCCTGACAAACTTTCTACCTGGACCCACAGTCCAGCTCAAATCAGATCCTGATCAGCCTCCCATCCCAGAGAAAACTCCTGCAGAGGCTCCCATACATTTGCCCTCAACTTGGACTTGCTGTTATTCATGGATGTGGATAATTTACATTTTTGCTCTGTAACCGTAATAAGTGACAATTAAACCATTTTAATTTAGATAGCAAGGAACTCTTGGGGAGGACCAACAACCACAGCTGCTTATAGACTTCAGCCTGTTCTCTGCAGTGCAGTATTCCAGGTGGGACAATGACCTTTCAGTCTCTCCAGCAAGTCAATCTCTTCAGCTTACTTGCAAAAAACAGAAGCAGTTGCTCCACGCAGGCTCTAACTCCCCAGTCAATACATGCTAGGGATACAGCCTGGTGCTATGTACTTTCTAAGCACCTGATTGGGTGATTTTTGTTTGCTATTATAAGCTACACAGAACCACAAAGAGTCTTGAGGCACTTTGAAGACTAGGTATATTTAATGTGGCATAAGCTTTTGTGGATTGCCACTAATGCCATAATAAATATATTTATAGTTGAGAGCAATCCTATGGAAATATCTGCAGCTTAGGATACAGCAGTTCTCCATCTGATTCCCAGCTCAGCCTGTGTTAAGTACCCAACCGCAGCTCAGCCTAAAATACACCAATACACCGTGCGTAACTTGCTCATCCTGGCTCAGCTGGCTGGGCCAAAGCTGCCTGAACTGAGGCTGGCATAAGCCCCAAAAGATGGCATTCCAGGGGCAGGACCAGAAAAGGAGGACTTAGGCTGGATTCTAAGCCCATTCAGCCTGGTCACATGATCTGGCAACACAGTGCAGAACTCTATTTTAAAGGCTTGTTTTCCCCTCTGCCAGGCTTAGGCAGAGCAGCAGCAGTAGCCTTGTTGCTGAAAGGGGTTTAGATCTGGTGTAACTTTATGCCAGCATAATTTATACCTGCTTGCCTTAGACCATCTTATTGTGCGTATGACAATATTCTGTTGTTCTTGATGCAACAAACTAACATGTCTACCACTTTGGGGGGGGGGATGCACAGACTTAGCATTCTCAAATAAAAAAATCAATCAATTAATGGATCATCTTGAAAAGCATGGCATTAAGAACACAACTGAATGATGTATCTTTAGATTTTAAGATGTGTTTTTGGTTTCTATGGGCATTTGCAGTACGTTTTTTCCTGAGACAAAGAAGCTACTCCCACAATGTGCTTCATCCGGTGCTATGGTCTACACAAGTATGCTGGTTGCACCCTTACAAGAAAGGATGAAAGAATGGTGGTGACTCCACTATGCTTTCATATTAAAAACACTTATTCATACTGGGTTGTTAGAAATTTGCCTAGTAATTTGCACTGAAATAGCAGAAGAGCTGCCCCTTATCCACAGTTTATTCATCCTAGCTATTTTCACATTTATCTGAATGTTAGCCTCATCACCTGTCTAAAATGTCTAAGATAAGCCACAATGTTTGAAAGTGCCAAAAGAATAAAATCAATTACATGTAGTAGAAGCAGGAATATAAAGCCTCGCCAAATCCCCTCAAATTAATAGTCCAGCTCTGTGTATCCTCCTGACTCAGCTTCTCCTAACTCACACAAGAGTCTACAGGACTACAGGAATATGCTTAGACTTGGACCATTTCCAGGGAGAAATACGTTCTAAAAGAATCGACAGCACTCACACACCACACTTCTCCCACCCCAAATGCATTGAGGGTAGCAGAGCCAAGTGGCGGAGAGGCAAAGCAGTGGGATCAATGGGGACACCCCCTCTCTCTCCTCACCTCAGCCTAATTAAGTGAGACTTTAGACATCTGCACAGAGGTACAGCCATCTACTGTTGAAGAAGAAGAGGAGGAGTTTGGATTTGATATCCCGCTTTATCACTACCCTAAGGAGTCTCAAAGCGGCTAACAATCTCCTTTCCCTTCCTCCCCCACAACAAACACTCTGTGAGGTGAGTGGGGCTGAGAGACTTAAGAGAAGTGTGACTGGCCCAAGGTCACCCAGCAGCTGCATGTGGAGGAGCGGAGACACGAACCCGGTTCCCCAGATTACGAGACTACCGTTCTTAACCACTACACCACACTGGCTCTCATGTTGTCTTGCTATCATGGTAGAACTGGATTTCATAGAAGACTAGCAGAAAGTAATGCTTGGCTATCAAGCCCAGCCTTAATTTGCCAACCCCTGCTCAATAACTACCCACAACATAAACAATATTCAACATTGTGAGCTCCACTATATAGTATTGTGGTGGGGTTTAAAGGGCACACTTCATTTCTAACTGGCATAAGAAAGTACACTATATTCTTCCTTACCTGTCATGCTGGATCCATCAACAGCAGTAGCATCCCCAGGTACATGTACTTAGAAGCAAGCTGCACAGACTTCAATGGTACTTACCTTGAGAAAAATACAGTCAGCTTTCCATTCTAATTCAGCTTAAATCCTTTATCAGAGCAGGAGTAGCCAATGCATTAACCTCTAGATGTTGTTGGACTACAACTCCCATCAGTCCTGATCATTGACCATGCTTGCTGGGGTTGGTGGCAGTTGTAATACCTTGCCCATGCGGGAGGGAAATAAAATTTGTCCTTGAATTTTCAAAAGGAATGATCTGATTTTATACTGAAATAATTGTAAACAAAGCAAGCATTGACTCTGCCATATTGATAGCATTACTGTACATCTACGATAGAGTTCCCAAATCATAAATCTATGGTTAGTCCTTGAAGCTCTCCAGACAAGGTCCTTTCCTCCCAAGTCAGCAAATCATTTATCTGGGGGAAAGTCATTCAGTTTAGATTACTTTAAAGAAGTGATCTAGTCTGAAAGGAGACACAAACAAAGACAAAATATGGTGGCTAGCAATCGTCTTTGTCATGCCCTGTGTAAGAACCGCAAAACCTGTCTTCCATGTTCAAAAAAACATGGGAGCAAAAAGCAGGTGCACAAATGACTCCTGCTTGTTGCACTGGAAGTGGCAAATGCATGCGCACCTTTCCTTACAATGCAGCGATTCACAGAGCAAGTGTATACATGCTGACTCTGAAGTAAGTCCCATTTAATTCAATGGGGCCAACTCCCAAAGGACATTCAGTTTTAATCCAATCTTCTGTAACATCTGCAGTTCTTCCTAATTTTTAATCATCAGATAACTGGACTAGTCAGACCACAGGCACATTTTGCCCGATGCTGTTAACCAACTGTCGTCGTCAGCAGCAGTTGGGATTATTGGCGCTTGGAGCAGCAGCTCTCCAGGGAATAAGGTAAAGGTCAGCTTTTCATCATAAGATCCTTCAATTAGAGATAAGCACGTACAGTTGCCTTAAGCCAGCCTCCCGCAACTTGGTGCCCTCTAGATGTTTTAGACTAGAGCTTCCTCCATTTGCTCCAGCTACCACAGCTGCTGGTGGCCAAAACATCTGGAGGGCACCAGGTTAGAGAAGGCTGCCTCAGACCAAGTCATACCATTTGGTCCTGTGCTGTCCATTTCAACTGGCAGCTGCTCTCCAGTGGTCCTGTGCCACCCGAAACTCTTTTATGCAGATGTGCCAGGGGTTGAACATGAATTCTTCTGGATGTGCTCTACCACAGAGCTACGCTGGGAATGGATCCATTTGGAATGCTTTTACTCATTTTAGAATTGCAATGGTTTTAGCTGTCCTTATAATTGCATATTATGTGGTTGTAATGCAACCTGGGACCTTGCGGTAAAGGGCAGATAGGAAATCTGGAAAACAAACAAGCGATTTGAAGTTGATGATTTAGATTCCACAAAGCAGGCATTCATCAAGTGAGCTATGCTCCATGCACACAAGGGAAAGTCTCTGTTGTTTGTTTGTTATTGTATTTATATCCCACCTTTCCTCCAAGGAGTGCAAGGTGACATACATAGTTCTCCTCCTCCTTGTCCTATCCTCACACCCTTAAAGGTCAGGCCTCTGCTACAGTGAGCTCATCCCATCAGTGGTGCTCCTCTCTGCCAGTGGAGACTGGTGGAACGAGGCCCACACTTCCTCCTAGCCAGTCATCAGCACAGGGGAGATTAGGATTGCATCCCTAGTACATAAATGCCTTTAATGCATTCACTACTGTAGTTTCTCATTATAATACGTATGCCAAGGCCATACAAGAGATGAGGTTTTAGTAGCTAGCACTCTGTTTAAAAATGAGCACCTGGTTTTAAAACTGTAATGCGTATCTGAATATAAATTTTATAAGCCTTGCTTTAAATCTGATTCCATAATAGTGTTGATGTTACTTAATAAGATTTAGCCTCACACCATGCTTTTCTCATGTCTCAACTATTTCGAAAACTCAAACCCTGATGCATTTTGTATGCTAGGATGATAATGATGAGTTTTACACTGTTTTAGAATGTTGAATACAAGCGCCCTTAGAACTGTTTTTATACAGCTACCAAATCATTTCTGTGCTAATAGCTGCCCTTGAAGTGGAGGCTTCTGACTTGAAGCACTTTGATGTCCACTGTCTTTCAAGTGCACTTCCGAGGTCCCTTTGTGCAGTATCTGTATACAGAGGAGCTGTCCATTCAGCTGGTGCTACTGAAGCCCCTAGTGTCTGATGCTAGCAAATGCATCCTAGCACAATACTGGTAGACCTTAAACTGATTTCAGGCGTTTGCAGCTTTACATGGATTGCCAATCAATCAATCAATCAATCAATCAATCAATGCATGCAGGGGGGAAGAGAATGGGAAAGCTGTAAAAACTGCTGGCATTCGCATCAGCCACTGGGAGAGCATTTGGGTGTGGCTGGAGTCTCAGTGGAATGTGGAGGGTGAAGGAGGTTGCAAAGAGATTAGAGGCTACTGGAGAGATTTGAAGAAGGCCTTGAAGAGCTATAGAGAAGGTTGGAGGGATTTGCTAAGGGTTTTTAAATGGTTTTCTGGGTGGTGTTCTGGCTTTATGTGCTTTTGCTTATACACGCAATAGCCAGGGATGTAACTTCCACATAAGATGCGATCTGCTTGTAATAACATTTCCACTTAAGTTTACTCACACCCTCTCATGCACTGAAATAACATATGAGAGTCCAAGGGAGTGTACTGCAAAGGCCCTCCTCCCTCCTGCTAGGTGCACATTCAGAGGTTGTGCAGATGTCCATGCATTAATTTCCTTCACAATAAGGCATTTCCGGAATAGTTCAGGGTCTTGCTTGCATTTATGAGCTCTACCCATAAAAATCTATGTGGAGGGCCCCTCCACACAGCCACCAAACACACAGGTGATGTTGCCCATGTGCACATCGGTTTCAGCGGGTGAGGCTTTACAGCACAACTCCTCATGCATTTTTTCAATGCATGAGGAAGTTTGAAGCCTGTCCCCCAGCATGAGTAAGAAATGCTGATTTTCTAGTAGCTTCAGAGTCTCATTTGCTCCTTGTCTTCCTAAGGAAACTGAAAGTTTTCCCAGATGGACAACTTTACTCTTCTGGTTTCGAAAAGGCTGAAGAGTAGACTAGACAGAACCCTGAACAAACAAGGGTTCTGAGATCCTAGGAACATAGGAAGCTGCCTTATACTGAGTCAGGCAGTTGCTCCATCAAGTTCAGCACTGTCTACACTGACTGACAGCAGTTCTCCAGGGTTTCATTCCCATCTTTTAACGGGAGATGGTGGGGATTGAACTTGGAAGCTTTTGCTTGCAAAAAAATAATAATGCTCTACCACTGAGCCATGGCCCTCCTCCTGTTCCTGTTACAGAATAAAACTTAGTTCAGATTTATCTCACCTTCATGAATGAGTGCACAGGCCAAGGATGCTTTGGCTAGCTGCACAGCTGGCACTGACACAGGTTTCCTGAGACCCTACACAGCATTTACATATTTAATATAAAGGGAAGCTGTGTCCAGTTTTCCTGACCTTCAGCAAGGTTTAATTGCTAGTGATTGCTAACCCCAGAATATCAGAGCATCTCCCAATGAAGGCAGCTCTCAGCCTCCTGGAACTAAAATATCATATTCATTTTGCATGTGACTTGCATAATGCCACTGAGAAATAATATGCAAAGCCAAGGAAATTTTTTATTTTAATTTAGCAAATTTATACCATGCCTTTTGGGGCAAGGAACTCTCCAAAGCTGTTGGGGCTCACAGTGTCTTAATTCTACACGTTAGGTAAGGAACTGCACTGGGCTGAACCTGCAGAGACCCAGATAAATCAGAGGAGGGTTACAAATGGGTACATGAATCAAGAGAATGGATTAGAACATGGATGGCTTTAAAACCCTGATGGTTTTTTAAAAGGAACCAGAAAAATTCATGGAAGGTTAAGGCTATCAGAAGCTACTAGCCATGATGGCTGTGGGCTACCTACACTGTTGAAGTATGCCTCTGAACGCCAGTTCATATGTTCTTATGAACTTTAGAGGCTCCAAAAACAAGCATGCAATTTTGCAGCAAATCTCAACCATAGGTCTCCAGCCCCACTTGCTAAGACTTCTAATCTGAAAAGGCATTCCAGGTTTTTCTGCTATTAGATGGTAAATGGCACTTCAGGAAGTCAGAAAGACATTTGTGAAGTTAGCCAAACCAGGCAACAAGAGTACTGAAATATATTTATTTCCTGCAACACCGTCTTATGCATGTTTACCCAAACATAAGTACCACTGATATTCAATGAGGCTTATGCCCAAGGTACTGTTCATAGGATTGTAGCCTCTCTATCCATATGAGCCCAGGCTCTGCATGCAGTGGTGGTTCTGCTGGTCCACAAAGCCCTGCCTGGAGAGAGGGGTGTTAACCTAATCCTAAATATTATTACTATTGTTATTAAGAATTTATATGCCACATGGATTGGATTACTTTTCTTTTTATTTGCAGAGTAAATCTATCAAGCAATATGTAATATTCACACCAGTCACTTAGCAAAGCTTAGCAAAGCTTGCAGACCAACATTTCCAGACTTCATTTCAAACACATTCATTTCAAAGAGATTTAAACCAGAAATGATTGCTACATCCAATGCAAAATTGCAGGTGAACTATAAAACCCATAGATTCCAAAACGCCACTGAACTTTGCACTATTTATCAGTATTTTCTCTTGACCATGGGGAATTAATTGCTTGCAAGGCTCAACTGGTTAACATTTACACAGCATTTTGAGACCCTTGGAGCAAAGAAGCTATTTGCAGAGATTCTAGCGATGCAGAGCACAATGGTGGAATATATTGTATTTCTAAGCAAAGTATGCCCCCCAGGGAGGCATAAACTAATTCTAACTTGGGGCATGTTCTCACTAGCACATATTCCTTTAGGACACTTTATCCCCAAGGGCTTTTTAGTAACAGAAGAGAACACACAAAGTTTGAGAGTTAGCAGTTTCAGTTCTAACTCACCATTGTCCCAGACGGAGCACTTGGGGAGAATATATATCCCTTCGGTAATCACCATATGCAATAAAGGATGCTTGAACAGAATGTAAATTGGAGAGAATCAATGTGATGCCCTCCAGATATTGTGAACTACAGTTCCCATCAGCCCCAGAAAGCATGATCAACACCCAGGATTTATGAGAGCTGGTATTACCCAGCTTTTAAAATACTGCAACCCAGTTGTGAGTTAGGATCCACAAGCTGAGGACCAGTGATCTAGAAGTAAAAGGGATGGTGTAGATTCAGCTAGTTGGGACCCTGCTGTCACAGTGACCTTTGTTGTGAAATATTCAGGTCAATGTAGGTGTAGAACAAACCATCACCCTGTGCAAAGAGTGTCTGGTAAGGAAGGGCAGCAAGAGAAAGCCTATGGTCCCACAGAGAAGCATCTTTGGACAGATGTCTTAATGCACCTGAATCCATCTTCTCACCATGCATACAAATACATATGTTATCCAAATGTTATCTTTCCCAGCTACTTTACCTGTTTTGAGAAAATTCCATCCTCCCAGTACTCAAGAGTTATTTTATAGGTCTGACAATGAAATCCCCACCTAACACCACACATCTATTGTTGCATGGAGCATGCTCACATAACTATTTATGAGCACTTATTCACTATTACCTGTGACATCCCTGGTGGCATGTAATGCCTTCCCTACCCGATGCAAATGATGTTTTGTGAACTTTTTCCAAAAAATGGTTACTTTTTAAACAACCTTTTGGTCCTCACCAGACTGAATACTTCTTCGTGTGCCATCCCTTAAACACTGTTTGTGGAGCCTTTTAAAAGGGAGACGATAAAATCAACCAAGATAACATAGAATCATACAGTTGGAAGGGACTCTGAGGATCATCTAGTCCAACCCCCAGCAATGCAAGAATATGCAGCTGTCCCTTACAGGGATCGAACCTGCAACCTGGGCATTATCAGCACCATGCTCTAACCAACTGAGCTATCCATTTATTGCATACTGTATATCTTTTTTTTCTTTTTTTTGCAAGCCTTCTCCCCACTCCCATCATTTGAAATTAGTTCTACGTTGTACAGTCTCCCTCCCCAATACTGGAGTGCACAATTGTGTGTAAATACACACACACACACACACAGTTGATCTGTTTCAGCATAGTTACTACCACCTCCCCTTTGCAGCAAGGCCATTTCCCCATCCCCTACTGTGCTACTCTTACTGGATGAAGGCTAAGACTAGCACAGCAATTAAAAACGTGAGAGGTTTTCCTCTTGCTATCTGTTCCCCGCAAGATAAACATAACTCCATATGGTCCAATACAACAAAAGTCTCCTTATTGAAAGGAAGTTCAAGATCGCGAGATTCCCCCCCCCCTTTTTTTTTTTGAAAAATGGATATCCCATCACACAAATTCTGCATACACACCCTTACCTGAGAGCAAGTTCTATTGAACTGAATGGAATTTGCTTCTAAGTAGGCATACATAGCATTGTACAGTACTGCGAATCTGAAGGGCACCATCAGGCTTTAATTTAGCACTTCACTAGCAGCGAAGCTTCCTCTTAGGCACCCCCCTCCCCGGTTCATAAGTCCGCAGCAGGCTAGTCGGGCTTTGCAGCCTCAGGAGTCTGAGCCAGGACTACACCGGGCAACCTGTGAAATGCATCTGAGCCTGTGCAGAGTGCCAACTTTCCCCCACCCCCAGTGTCAATGGCTTCTAACGGACAGCTGGAGACGAGGCACACCTCTCTTCTTTTGCAAATGACCCACTGAAGACATTGATTTTTTCCTGCTGCAGCCTCGGATTCGTTTCTAAAACAGGATGGCTAAGGCGCGGGTATGTGGGGCGGGGCCCGGAAAACACTCTGCATATACTCAGCGGCACTATTTGGGGCTGAGCCCCTGTCTGAAGCCTTCACAGGCTCGGGGTCCCGGCAGGGAGGCGCCAAAAGGCGAGCGACGGCGCCGCCGCCGCTGCCTTCTGCAGCGCGGGCCGCCCGCCCTCTGCCGCCTCCTGCAAACTTTCGCCGCAGAGCCTGCCGCACTCCCGGGGACGCCACGCCAAGGCCGGCCCCCTCCTTCCCGCTTGCTGCCTTCCCGCCGGATTCCCCGGCCACGCCGCCTAGTCCACCGCCTCGCCTCCGAGTTTGCCAAGGCACTTAGCAGAAGGCGGACAGAGAGAGCGAGTGTGTGTGTGTGTGTGTGTGTGTGTGGCGCGCTCGAGGTCTGCTGCACTTTTGCTGGCGAGGAAGAGCCGCACTGCTGGGGGATTCCCTCCTGCCTTCCTTCCCTCCCTCGCGCGGGGTCTCCACAAGCCACGAGGAGCCGCAGCCTTACCGGGTGGGTCGGTGGGCGGGCGGGCGGCACTCCTCTCAGCGCCAGCCTGGACGTCGCAGAACTTGGGCTCCTCGCGAAGCTCCCATCCAGGCGGCGGATGCGGCGGCGGGGCCTCCCTCGCTCCCTCCCTCCTTCGCTCTGCAGTAGTACAAACACACACCGCGCGCCCCGCTCCCTCCGCCTCAATTGTCATGCTTCTCACATCCGGCTGCACACAGCGCGGATGGGCCTGGCCCTCCCTCCCTCCTCGCTGGGTGATCCCGGCGGGAAATCCGGAAGGCGGACTCCTGGCCCGGGCGAGGGGGTCGGGGGGCGGCCTTGCCTCAGCCCCTCCCCCGGGCGAGGGCCAAGTCGGGACAGGCAGAGCAGGCGCCTGGAACCTCCCTGAGGGCTACTGAGGGCCACATGCCTTTCCCTGCGGTGGGTGAAGCTCGAGGCAGCAGGGGGCACAGCAGCGAATAGGAACGTTACTTTGGTACTGTAGGGCTAGTTTACACCCCTTCCTGCCGTCTATCCACCGGACAGAGTTCAAGGACGCTCTTGTTTTCTTTATTTATTGCATTTAAGGTAAAGGGACCCCTGACCATTAGGTCCAGTCGTGACCGACTGGGGTTGCAGCGTTCATCTCGCTTTATTGGCCGAGGGAGCTTCCGGGTCATGTGGCCAGCATGACTAAGCCACTTCTGGCGAACTAGAGCAGCACACGGAAACGCCGTTTACCTTCCCGCCAGAGCGGTACCTATTTATCTACTTGCACTTTGGCATGCTTTCGAACTGCTAGGTTGGCAGGAGCTGGGACTGAGCAACGGGAGCTCACCCCGTCGCGGGGATTCAAACCGCCGACCTTCTCCTTCTGATCGGCAAGTCCTAGGCTCTGTGGTTTAACCCACAGCGCCACCCGCGTCCCAATTCATTGCATTTATATCCCTCCTTTTCCCTCCAAGGAGCTCAAGTTCGTGGACATGGTTCCCCCCCCACCTCATTTATTGCCCACACTAACCCTGTGAGGTAGGTCAGGCTGTAAGGCTGTGATTGGCCCAAGGTCACTCAGGGAGCTTAGTGGCCAAGTGTGGATTTGAACCCTGCTCTCCCAGGTCCTAGTCCAACACTGTAACCACTACACCAGCTAATAAAAGCGCTCAGAGGTTTGGAAGCAGGGTTATAAGGGGGCTGGCGGCCCACAGACAGTATTGAGGGCTGCATTTCCCCCCCCCCCCTAGACCTGAGGTTCCCTACCCCCAGGGTTAAAGAGACAAGGGCGCGACAGCAGTCATTTCCCCTTTCCTCCCTCTAGCTTGACAAAGGTTATGGTCCAGAGAATTCAATTTCTTTTATTGTGAGATATAAATTATTGATGCAATCACAGTTCTGCTCCAGTGCAATGTGTGATCTGCTATAAGGAACTGGTTTATATTCTGGTGCACATTTCACCAACAGCGTTATGAGCATGTGCAAAATACAATTCTATATAGTTAACTTAAATTAGGGGTATCCCTATACATTTGGGACTAGGAGCGCAGCTGAGAGATCGGACAATGAGATTTACAGCACAATGTTCACTCAGAAGTAACCTTACTTCTAGCTGGCATACCTCCAGGTAATTGTGCATAGGATTTGAGCCATAAACACTATTTTATTCAAGAATTTATCAACTGCACTTTAAACAGTTTATAACTTTGTTTCAAAAGTTTAAACAAATAAAAATGTCAAATGCTTCAGTATAAACTGGTTTGGAAAATCACGCTGCTATATGTTGTCAAGCACTGATTTAATTTAGCATAGAGGGGAGTGATGAAATGTTTGTGTGTCAACTTGCTTCTTAGCACATTATCCACATGTGGGTCCATGGCACATGCCTCATATAACTTCAGTTTCTTGCTTTAAAAACTGTCAACAGATTTTTTAAAAAACAAAACAATATTTTTACATCCCACTTTTCTGTATAAAGTACACCATGCAGGCTTTGTAAGTGGAGTAATAATACCATAGGTTGGGGTACTAGTGTGTCATGATGTGTGTATACAATCAACAGCATGCTCATCTATGTTGGGATAGTTGACTGTCAGGAAGAAAAAGATATCCTAAAATAGAAACAATTTTACTTGCCAGGGAATAACAGCCTTTCTTTAGCAGTGGGTTTGCCTGTTATGGACAATTTTTTAGTAACTTTGCTATTTTACAACTTATTAAAATATTTACAGCCTGCCCAATACCAAATGGTAGAAGAGTGAGATACACAAATAATGAAAACTCCAGATCCTCTTAGGTCAGTTGTCTGAGATTTAATTTGAACGTTTCTCTTCTGTTTGAACCTAAGCTTCCTCATTACTCTAACTTGGGTAGCCAATGTGGTGGCTTTCAGGTGTCATAAATTACAACTCCCACCACCCCTGACCATTAGCCATTAGCTGGGGTTGATGGAAGTTGGAGGCCAAGAAATCTGGAGGGCAGCAAGTGGACCACACAATGCATCCACATTATCACCCCTGCTGGAGGTTGTATGTTGCTAAGTGAACGCAGGAAAGGAGCTTGGGTCTGATTTCCAACACTGGTTTCAACTGGATGGCTGCTGTGCCCTCCCACCGCCCAAGGTGGTGAAACATGCTGTGAAGCAAGAGAAATGCCTTCCATCCCTTTTGCCAAGCACTGTGGATACATTAGGGGTGCAGTCCTGTTCACATCTGAGAGTAGGTCCTATTGAATTCAGGTGTCCGTGTTTCCATAAAAACTTTCCTAGGCTTGGTCTACATGGCTGTGATCATATGCTCCATGCAAAGGATTGTTCCCTAGGTTCTCTTGTTCACTGCAGTTAGAACACTGGAAACTGATTTATACTGAGTCAGACCACTGCTCTGTATAGTTTAGTATAGTCTGGCAGTAGTTCTTCAGGATTTTATGATCTTTATCAACGACTTGGATGATGGACTCAAGGGCATCCTGATCAAATTTGCAGATGACACCAAACTGGGAGGGGTGGCTAACACCCCAGAGAACAGGATCACACTTCAAAACGACCTTGACAGATTAGAGAACTGGGCCAAAACAAGATGAATTTTAACAGGGAGAAATGTAAAGTATTGCACTTGGGCAAAAAAAATGAGAGGCACAAATACAAGATGGGTGACACCTGGCTTGAGAGCAGTACATGTGAAAAGGATCTAGGAGTCTTGGTTGACCACAAACTTGACATGAGCCAACAGTGTGACGCGGCAGCTAAAAAAGCCAATGCAATTCTGGGCTGCATCAATAGGAGTATAGCATCTAGATCAAGGGAAGTAATAGTGCCACTGTATTCTGCTCTGGTCAGACCTCACCTGGAGTACTGTGTCCAGTTCTGGGCACCACAGTTCAAGAAGGACACTGACAAACTGGAACGTGTCCAGAGGAGGGCAACCAAAATGGTCAAAGGCCTGGAAACGATGCCTTATGAGGAACTGCTAAGGGAGCTGGGCATGTTTAGCCTGGAGAAGAGACGGTTAAGGGGTGATATGTTCAAATATATAAAAGGATGTCACAGAGGAGGGAGAAAGGTTGTTTTCTGCTGCTCCAGAGAAGCGGACACGGAGCAATGGTTCCAAACTACAAGAAAGAAGATTCCACCTAAACATTAGGAAGAACTTCCTGACAGTAAGAGCTGTTCGACAGTGGAATTTGCTGCCAAGGAGTGTGGTGGAGTCTCCTTCTTTGGATGTCTTTAAGCAGAGGCTTGACAACCATATGTCAGGAGTGCTCTGATGGTGTTTCCTGCTTGGCAGGGGGTTGGACTCGATGGCCCTTGTGGTCTCTTCCAACTCTATGATTCTATGATTCTATGATTCTATTTCAGGTGGACATTCACAGCCCTACCTGGAGATGTAGGGGATTGGACCTGGGCCATTCTGCATGCAAAGCAAGTACTCTGCCACTGAACCGAGAAGGTCAACATTTCTGCTCTGAACAATAATTCCCATTTAGGATAAGGTGCTTGAAATTGCAAGAAATTAGGCAGGAATATTTAGAGGTTCTATGTCTGGGTGTCACACAAGTGCCTTCTGAAAATGGGACAGTCTGTTCCAATCCTCCTCCACATCCAGAAAAATTGATTTCAATTGATTTCTGAAAATAATTGATAATGCAATAAGGGGAAGAAATGTAGCTAATGCTATAAGGAAGTTGGTCAGGCTATAAAGCTGCCTGGCTCGAGATGTACAGCAGCAGCAGGAGAAGCCATTCCAAACTGCCATTGATTTGATCATAAGCAGCTAATTGATTCTAGCCAAGGTCTTTCTCATCTCAGAGACACAAGATTCCCTTATTAAGCCTGGCATTAGTTTTTGCCTCAGCCTACACCACAAATTTAACAAGAAACAAATTACAGGAGTGGAGTCCTGTAGTTCATAAGTCTTCTGAGGTTAATTTCTTTGTACTTCTTGCAAAATGGGGGAAAGTTCTCACTTGCCTTAGTGCACAGCCAAAAACGCCAAAGAAAAGAATGGTATTTCAGTTGCAAAGCATGAAAACCAAATATGAGATTACATGTGCAGTTGTGTGCGGGGAAGGCAAATATATGAATCCCAGTGGACTGCGTGTATGGGATGGATAACAAAGAATCAGCTGGCTGTCTGGATTCAAAACATGAACAGACTTTCCAACAGGAGAGAGCTCCAGTAGCAGAAGTTTAAACTCACAAAAGTTAAGCAGCAGCAAAGTGTTAGGAATATATGTTACTAGACTTATCTTATCCCATTTACAAGGCTCCCCTCTTTCTACTCCTTTTGCAATGAACAGACCACACACTTCTAAGTTTAAAATGCTTTACTTACAGATTCAAAAGTCTGATACATGTGTTGTTCCATGCATCTGCAAGGAGAACACAGGCAAACTCTTATTAGGAAGAAAATACAGAATATAGTTCCAAACATGTGTTCTAAGTTTGAGAGCAAACTTAACCAGAGAGAAAGTGGTGCAGAGAGAAAGGAAAAGAAAGACGCTTATGGAGGAAAGGGAGTGTGACCTAGTTAAGTCTAGGAACAGAACTCTGTGGTCCCAACCCCTTCATACACTAACTAGCTCTCAGGCATAGTTATGTTTGACTGCAATTTCCCACAGTGTGTATAACTTTAATTCTATGCCTACCTTTAGTAACCCTGTGCACTAAAAGAGACATAGAAAAATAACTCATAGACCTCCAATACCACATCATAATGTACATACAAAAGGAATTTTCAGATCTGTATTTTTCCACATACTACATCAAGTTGATTGAGTTATACACATGGATGGCAATGTGCAAATCCATCATATTTTTTTAAAAAAATTAATCTCCATTTATTTCTAGAATAAATAACCATTTTTGCATGCAGAAATGTGCAAAGATTTGTACTAGGATGGAGTGTTGGCAAAGATAAAAACTGATAACAACATGGTCTAAAGACAAGTGAAGGGTTTTCCATACAGAAGCATACTGGATTGCTAGCAGAGACCAATGCAAATATAATTTGCTTCAGCTGTTTCACTGCAATTGCAGAGATCTGGGTTAATGTGGGAGATTTTCAGTGCCTAGAATTCTTAGCTGCAGTCTTTCTGGAACTTCCAAACATGGTGTATTTTGCTCAGCCTGTGCCATTGTGCGGATGTTAGGACCTATAGGCTAAGCAAGATTAATGTCTTCCTGGGGAGGGGCGATAGATTGCTCAGGAAAATATGGTTTGCATACAGAAGATCATAAATGCAGTTTCAGGCATCTCCAGATCTGAGAAAGACCTATGCCTAAGGTCCTGGAGAGCAAATGCATTTTGAGTAAACAACTTTCCTAGATGGACCGATGCCTGGACTCAGACAGCTTCATATGTTCATTGAGTCTGATAGAGGTCTATACTGATCACAAGTAAGAAGCCCATGCGCTGCCAAAAAGGAGGATTTGCATCACCAGAAAAAGAGGACAAAAGAGAGCATGCAATTTGCATGTGCTGATTTATATGTATATATGCAGATATATACATAATTACTAGAATTTAAATAGAAATTAAATACAACTCACCATATTTGCTTTCCCAGCACACTAGGAATAACTGCTACGAAGTTTTAAATTAGGCAGTACCATTATTGCAGGTACAAACACAGCAGCAACTTTGTGTCCCATTCTTTGAGCACTTACAATTGGCTCTGTCCTTTGGGACTGTC
Organism: Podarcis filfolensis; assembly: GCF_964270895.1. Lineage (NCBI taxonomy): Eukaryota > Metazoa > Chordata > Lepidosauria > Squamata > Lacertidae > Podarcis > Podarcis filfolensis. The sequence goes on from NC_139609.1 coordinate 67,010,466, forward strand.
TGTCTAAGATGCACCCCACTGTATTGAACATTGACAGGGGGTGGTCTACATCTGGGCTGCACCAAGAGTGGCTAAGACATAAAACAAAGGTATCCCATGGCACCTTTAAAGACATACAGATTTACTGCACACATGGCATGACATTTCTCCTTTCCTTTTTATATTCCCATACTTTCTTGGTGCTGTGGGAGACATAAACTCTCACTGATTCAAACATGGGGGCTTACCTGTAGAATAAGAGAATAGGAAGGGACCTTGGAGATCAATAATTCCAAACGCCTGCACTGTGCAGAATCTACAGTGCAGGATGGAATTACAGGATCCCTGATAAGTGATGGTGGTTTAGCATCCTTTACACTATTTCAATATCCCTTACAACAGTCCTATAGGGTAGGCTAACATTATCCCCATATTTCATGAGTAAGTTGCTGAAAACGGGTTGAACGGCCAAGATGCAATTTGGACCAAGGTCTTCCTGGAGTACAGATCACACCCTCAGCCACAACAGCACACTAACTCCCAACTCCTAACCCCATCTGAGCTCTGCTATGTGATACACATCACAGCATACATTGGAAGCCACCTGCTCCTGCATGGTAATTGATTTTTCCAAGGAAGGCGAATGATGAATGTCAACACAGTACAAAGAGGAAGGGTAGCGAAACATCAAGGGGAGTGCAAGGCATCCAGCAAGCTATGTGACAGGATTTTCCAGACTCATCACACAGCTGATTGCTTGCAGGATGAGGACCTGCAGGGTAGCGCCAGCCTGGGCCTATTCAGCTGTGGAGGTGGTTAACTTCTTAATTAGAAAACACTGGAACCGCCTTTTATTTTCCCCACTGAGCAGATGGATTAAATTGCTTGTGAAGACACTTCATTTCTTGCTCTGATTATGGAGGGGCTGCACTGATGCCCTAACAGCCTCTCAGGGACAGCACTTGAGAAGCAGCAGTTAGGGGTGGAACTTTTTCCCATTTTTAAGTCTCTTTTTGCTAAAGCAAAACAATTCCCATCCATTTCCCTCCATCACTGATTGCTAAATGACTTTTGGGCTTTCTTTTAAAGCTTGTCTACAAGGCAATGTTGTGTCGTGTTAACTAGAAGGATGAACTTAAAGTGTTTTTATTAAACCAATGTCAACTCCTGTTTGAGCAGTCTGCAGGGCACTTTGAGGGCCCTCCAGTGGGCTCACCTACTACCAGAGGCAGGGATTTAGTAGGAAATTAAAATGGTGGCTAGCGCTGGCCTAGAGATATATTGGACAGACTTCATGGGTGTGGCCTGCTGGGGTGCTGGAACATCTGCAGGTGCCTAAGGATGCTATGTTCTGATGCTGGCCCTGGCATTCTAGAACAGACTCCCACGAGAGGTGGTGGACTCTCCTTCCTTGGAGGTTTTTAAGCAGATGTTGGATGGGCATCTGTCATGGATGCCTTAGCTGAGATTCCTGCATTGCAGAGGATGGACTAGGTCCCTTCCAGCTCTAAGATTCTATGATTCTACTCTAAGAATAAACTCATTGGGTGATACCCAGCTAAGTAATATTCAGAGCAGATCCATTGAAATCAATACATTTGTTACTGAAGCATGTTGATTTCAATGAGTCTCCTCTGAGCATGACTGACATTAGCTTCATTTGTAAATGCATACTTTTCCAGTTCCTGTTTAAATTAATTTTCTTCCAGTCTAAAAGGACTTTGGTTTTGCAGTAAAATAAAGAGAGGAATGTTCATTAATTTAGCAGAGCCCTGTTATATTATTAGCACAAGGGGACATTGGCCCGTGCATTAAGATCAGCAGATGAGGCCCTACTTGTGATCCCTTCGCCAAATGGGATCCACAGGACACAAGTGTGTTGCAGGGCCTTCTCTGTGGTGGCTCCTTGTTTATGGTGTTATTCATATTCCCAGGCTTCCGGGAGGTGTGAAGTTTAATGCTGATTGACAGAATTTGCTTTATTCATTTCCTGCTGCCGTGTAGTTTTTAAAAACTGATGTTTTATGTATGACACAATGTTCTATGTAGTTTAGCCTTCAAAATATTCTTAAGTATGCTTTTCATGTTATATTCATTTGTGCCCTGAGACCATTTGCTGCTAAACATGCTAAATAAATACTGTAAATGTGGCCCAATATCCTGTTGTCAACCAAGAATCTCCACAAGAAGAGGAGGAGTTTGGATTTGATATCCCGCTTTATCACTACCCAAAGGAGTCTCAAAGCGGCTAACATTCTCCTTTCCCTTCCTCCCCCACAACAAAGACTCTGTGAGGTGAGTGGGGCTGAGAGACTTCAGAGAAGTGTGACTAGCCCAAGGTCACCCAGCAGCTGCATGTGGAGGAGCAGGGAATCGAACCCACTTCACCAGATTATGAGTCTACCGCTCTTAACCACTACACCACACAAGGCAATGACATCCCTCATACGGAACTCCTGAGCATGGTGAGCTAGGGTGGCTGGGTGGAGAAGAGGGCTGGCCCTCTGCACTTTTAAAAGCTGTGTAGAAGAGGGAATTTTGTAAGGTGTAGCTTAAGGATGAGGAGCCTGAGGTCCAGGAGGCAGGTCACATCCATCACCAAGCATGCTTTGTGCCCTCCTTGAGCTCTTTTTGTGTACCCTCCATTATTTCTCCAATGAAAATAGGGATGTCCCGTTCCATAATAATTATACTATTTATACCCCACACATCTTACTGGGTTGCCCCAGCCACTCTGGGCAGCTTCCAACATATATAAAAACATTTAAACATTTAAAAAAACAACCTTCCCTATACAGGATTGCCTTTAGACAGCTCCATACCCTCCAACATTTTTCCAATGAAAATAGGGATGTCCTAAGGAAAAGCAGGACATTCCGGGATCAAATCAGAAACAGGGACAGCTTCCCCAAATCAGGGACGTCCCTGGAAAATAGGGACACTTGGAGGGTCTGAGAGTGAATGATAAAAGGGAGGGGTGTGTGAGCGTGTAGAAATCAGCCCACAGGTAAAATTCACATTTGTTGCTTTGCCCCTGGCCCCAGTGGCAGGTGGCCCCCAGAACGTTATCCAAAAGGGAATGTGGCCCTCTGGCTGAAAACAAGCACACAACCATGATTTAAAGGTACAGGAGCCCTGTTCTTCTTCTTTTTTTTTTTCACTTGGCCATGCTAGGGTGAGCCCTGAGGCAAACTAAGCTGAGGCTAAGAAAGCCAAGATGATTCAAGGCTGCTCAGTGGCTGAAGGGGGACCTAAGTGGAAGGAGGATGGGTTGCGTTATAAAGTGTATTTTGTTTTACTGTGTTTTAGGTAGATTGCATGTGGAAATACAAACCTTATAAATAAGTAACTTTAGGGCTTTGGGGCTCGGTACAATCCACTGGAATATAATGTAAAAGATATTTTGTTGGTACTGCTTCAAGGCCAGCCATTTGAGATGAATTTATGACAAGATTTGCACCAGCATGAATAAGCATGTGCCCTTCCTGACATACTTTGTCCTCAAAGGTCATATTGCTTTGCAGACATTTGTGGGGAATGCTTTGCTTGCCCCCCCATGAGATAGAGCAGTATTAATAGCCCTAATTATCGCTATTTATGAATCCTTGGAATTGCTGCCATCTGTCACAAGCACTGGGGTTTTCCGAGCTATGCTGCTCGTCGACTCAATTTTCATACAAGCCACGTTCATGAAAATCACAAGGCTACCCTGGGATGGTCCACTGCTGCCTGGTTTTGTGTGATAAAAACCATGCTCACCCCCAAAGTTATCTAGGATTTATTGAAGGTATTTTATCTTGTGCAAAGAAAAGCTTCCCCCGGACTGTTTCCCCTCCTCCAATCCAAACACACACACAACTAAGCACCCATTATCTGAGTTGTACATGATGGGAAATGAGATCAAATGCCACAAGGCTCCTCATTCTTTCCCCTGGCCACTGATTCTCAAGCGGGGACCACACAGTGTTCCCGATGGCCACAGGTGCCTTTAGCCTACCTCTAGCTTGCCTTTCGTATACCAGAAATCTAGGCTGGTGCATTTAAAGCCGATTAAAGGTCTCTGTTGCTCTAGCACAACAAATCCACTTTAAAAATCACAGAGAGAGACTTTTTGTGGTTTGAAAAGTGATGGGGAAATGAATGGAAAAGAACGACTAGCTGGAATACATGTAAAGGACGGGTGCAGGATGAATGCTCCTGCAAGTGCCTTGTAAACAGATCAGAAGGAATGCTGAATAAAGACTGGAGACAGTCGGACCACCACGTAAGCTTTGTACAAGCAAATCAGGAAGAATGCTAAAGAAACAGGTGATCCATCTGCAGGGGCACAGTGCCTCTCCTGAGTGATTGGAGTCTGTTCCTCTTCATCCATAATAAGTCCACGAATGAAGCAAGGCAATGTCTCTGCAATCGGATCAATAAAGGCAAAGAATCATTAAAGCCTCATCCCTGGTGGTGTTTAGGCAGGCAGTGCAAACATTCCTCCTCTGCGTGGCTTTAAAGGTTTTGACTGCTGCTTTTGTGTTCATGTTTACAGTTTTCGTATCTGTTATTTGGTGGCATTTTCTTCCATTTGTGCAATCCGTTTTCGGTTATTTATATAAAGTGGTATATAAATATACTTTTATATAAATATGGTAGGAAAGAGACCATGCTTGCACCACCTAAAGCCAGACCCTGTTGTACCCAGGATGCAAGAAGAGGTTGAGGGTAGCTTTCCCATCAATCGTGTTACTGCAGCCCTGATGATTGGCTCCTTTTCACATCTTTTCTCTGATTCTTTTCTCCCCTTTGTCTCTATTTCTACCTTTACATCTTAGGAACTATGTCCCCAGTACTATGCCCTCAGAGACAGCTATCTAGAGAAAGCCAATATCCCAGGAGCCTCGCCACATGGTCCCCATAGGTAGCTCATGCCGTCTGGCTGCAACAATGAATGTTATACACAAAGCATGGGAATCAAAGGTGAAAAGGGAAGACTCAGTCCTTTGTGTTGCATTCCGCATAACAAATCCTGTTAGTCCTTATGTATAATGCTGGAGGCATGAATCCATTTTAAAATCTATTTCATACTTTCCTTTATATGATCAAAAGAGCCAAAGGATAGACTTGATCCTATTTTTCAAGCAGTTTCCCCACCAGCCCACAAGGGTCTCAATATTTTAGTTGAGGAATTACAAATATACAGAGGAACCATGCTCATCCCGTGCTGAAATGCAATGGGTCCTAGATGGGGACAGCACTCAGGAGCAGGTACACAGTCTGGGGGTGCTTCTAGATCCACCTTTGGTACTAAAAGACCAGGTTGCCTCAGTGACTAGGAGCTGTGCCTGTTACAACAGCTTTGAATGTTCCTGGAATAAGGGTGCTTGGTAGTTCAGGCATTGCTGACTTCAAAACTGGATTACTGCAACATACCTTATGTGGGGCTTCCCTTGCACTTGACCTGGAAAGTGCAGTTAGTACAGAATTTTAATTTTATTAAAGAAATCAGCAAATGATCTCTGCCTCAGCTCAGGATACAAGGTTCATTGGACACATCAATGGGATCTAGAATACCAGTCTTGAAAGACCTACATTGGCTCCCAGTACGTTTCCGGGCACAATTCAAAGTGCTGGTGCTGACCTTTAAAGCCCTAAATGGCCTTGGTCCAGTATACCTGAAGGAGCGTCTCTACCCCCATTGTTTTGCCCAGACACTGAGGTCCAGCACCGAGGGTCTTCTGGCAATTCCCTCACTGTGAGAAGTAAAGTTACAGGGAACCAGGCAGAGGGCCTTCTCGGTAGTGGCACCCGCCCTGTGGAACGCCCTCTCACCAGATGTCAAAGAGAAAAACAACTACCAGACTTTTAGAAGATATCTGAAGACAGCCCTGTTCAGGGAAGCTTTTAATGTTTGATGGACTATTGTATTTTAATATTTTGTTAGAAGCCACCCAGAGTGGCTGGGGAGACCCAGCCAGATGGGTGGGGTATAAATAAATTATTATTATTATTATTATTATTATTATTATTATTATTATTATTATTCTTTGGAGGTCTTTAAGCAGAGGCTTGACAACCATATGTCAGGAGTGCTCTGATGGTGTTTCCTGCTTGGCAGGGGGTTGGACTCGATGGCCCTTGTGGTCTCTTCCAACTCTATGATTCTATGATTCTACTATTATTATTATTATTATTATTATTATTATTATTATTATTATTATGGCAAAAATGTCCTAACACCACACACACACACACACTGCACTACTTTTAAAGAAACAAGGTGGGGCCCATCATTTACAAGCGAGCAAGACTGAACTTACGGTCATGCGCTCCTAGGGGGGAGGGGTGCTGAGTCTGCTCACACCTGCACTGATCGTGGTGCATCCTTAGGGCGTCCAACTCTCCCTCTGACCTGTTTGGCTCCTCCAATTGACCAACCGGTTCCTTGGCTACCATGGGAACTTCACTCTCAGGAGGTGAGGTGGGGACCGACTCAATTAGCTCCCTCTCCATTTCTGAGACATCTGATATCCATGGGTAGGGTCCTCATCCGTATCCCTGACTGAGCTAACTCCACCCCTTACCTCGGGCTCCTCCTCTGACAGATCCTGCCATTCCTGCTTGGCACCATGGATCCCATGCCAGGATCAAGTTCAAGGTGTTACTATTCGTGTATGAAGCCCTTAACGGTTTGGTAGCAGTTTATTGGCCCACCAGACCACTTCAACCAGCAGAACTAGCACCATTACAGCTGCCACACAATACTCACCCCACACTTATGAATATTCTCTTTGGTAAGAGAGCTGCATTGCAAAATTTGGAGTAGCATGAATTCTGATTGATGGCTGCATTTCATTTTGCGAAAATTCTCAGTAGTGTGACTTTTGATTGATGGGTGCATTTCATTTTGTTTTGGGAAGTGCAAATGTGGTAGGTGAACTGAATTGAAATTTGTTCCCCATAACCCTATCCAGAACTATTGGTTTTGCCCACAGGCAAACTGAAGCACTAGTTGAATTGTATGATCACCAGCTCCCAGTGGCAGCACCTCCTTCCCCTAACCGCCACCCAAGGGGCTTCTGAGGAACCATCTTGCCCTGAGGGAAGTGAAAAGAATCAGATTAAACTTGAACTCGTGAAGACAAAGCAGCAGGAGAAGAGGCACAGCAAAATGGAAGAAAGAAAAGAAGAGCAAGCCAGCAAATAAGGAGAACAGGTGCAGTACATAGTATGTATAATTCTAGCCGTCTGGGTAACAAAGCCAACCATTATAATACTGTTAGGGTCACCCCAATCTCCAGGATTGGTGCGAGATTCCAGGGATCTTGGCACTTAACTGGGGTTTTCTTTGGAAATTAGGCACAGCGGAGACTGTAGTGTCTTTATGCTACGTGGTTTATTTACTCATATTGACAACCTGTGTCTATATGGTGAGAGAGAGAGAGAGAGAGAGAGAGAGAGAGAGAGAGTGTTCAGAGCATTCACAACTCATTATTATCTTTGCTCCTTTCTTATGAGCAGCAGGCTTAGGTCTACAAACAGAGGAACCAGTCATGCTGCCTGTCCCTTTGTTATACCCTGCTCTAGCCAGGCGGCCAAGAGTTCTGTTGCCCCCAATTCTCCCCCACTTTTCAAACCTTTTGCAAAATGCCACAATTTCCCTTCAGTCTATGTCATCCCACCCCTCCCTGTCTCACACAGGCTTAACCTTGTCATTGTCATGACTTCCCCAATGAGTGGATGACTGGCCATCATCAGCCTTTGTTCCCCTTGATGGCATATTTCCTGGTGATACCCTGATGCAGAAAAAGGTTGGCAGGCATTTTTACACTATCAAACAGCTGTCAGCTCATCTACATTCTCAAAGCACTGATCAAACACTAGCACCCAGGACTCTAGAGGGGGTCAGGGCACCCACAACATGGGGGAGTCAGGGTACCCACAAAATCCATAGCAGTATTTTTGCTCCTCTCTCCCAATCCCCTTTCCTTGAGTGTTGTGTTTCTTTAGATTAGATTTTTGTTAGCTGCTCCGATAGCCTTTTTTTACGTGAAGAGCAGGGTAAAAAAAAATGCTTTCAATAAATAATAATATTTATAAATAAAATGTCTTTTATTGGGTTTTTCAATCTTGGTGTTTGGGAGCCTGTTAATATGGAAGACCTTAATTCAGAGCTTTGTTTTCTCATGTTCAGTATTGCCTTGACTCTTCAAGCAAGAGAGTTTCTGAAATTAATGATGCCTTGCCCTGCTCCGTGTGCTACTGTGATGGCATTTACATGGGAAATTAGAGTAAGACTGTTGCAGATGACTGAGTGCCTTTTTCTGAGACAGAATTCAAGCCTCCCTGCTTTTGCTTGGCCTTAAATGGATGAGCCAATAAATATAACTAAATGCTCACTCTGGGAATGTGTTCTGTCTTCTTTGTCATCATTTATGGTTCATCTCTGTAGGAAAAGATCATCTGCCTACCATATTTTATCACATCACTGCCTACCCAAAAGCTGGGATTTTCAGGAAGCCAAATGGCACACCAGACTGTGTGATGGTAAGATGCAAATGAAAACAAAGAGAAAACAAACAAAGCTGCTTATTGGCCGGGTGGGTGGGGAGGTTAATGGTGGTGATTGTTTTAGTATGGCAAGATCTAGCACCAACTGGTATAGTCAGCTCTACAAACCCTAGAGGCTGCTTTGCATGTCTGACAGAGTATGCTGCTATTAGTATACTGGAGTTAGATCCTAAGATGCTGGTGATGTGGAAGTCTTCGGAGCTAAAAGCAAAGCGTTTGCTAACTCTAGGTGGAATCATATTCCACTCCGTCAACCTGCATAGCGGCACCAGATTCCAGGCTTCCCACAGTCATCTGGTTAGTCACTGTGAGAACAGGATTCTGGACCAGATAGACCACTGGTCTGATCCGGCAGGATCATCTTATATTCTTATGTAATTCTTAGTACTTCCATCAGTTGTCTCGCCTGTGGCTCCCCCACTTTACTCTTAATGCCTTGTCTCCTTGGGGTGATCATGGCCTCTAGCCCAAACCTAGCTCCTGGACCCCAATCTGGTGATTTGAAGTTATATGGGTTGTTGCAGAAAGAGTTTCTGTTGTACATAGAGGGCCTCAAGATCAAAGGAAAGGAGACAGGCAATCAGGAAATGGAGGGACTCAGCTTCCCTTTCTGTGACTGAGCAGCTGTGTCAACTGCAAATATAATGCACTGCATCCCTAACCCTATCACATCCCTAACCATATGTGTTCCTTTTGATTCCAACCACAGCTTCAGCTTCTAAATCACATGCTACCCTGATTCAGATATTCCCACTGACATGTAACTTTAATCTGACATTTGAATTAGTATATGTACCCCCGAGGACAATCTTGGAAGCTACAGCTGATGCATAGGATCTCCCCAGCCCACCTAAACAGAATGCTTGGGAATACTGCCTTGGCTTCTTATTTGTCTCTGAACCTTGTTCAAGGAAGTACTTGGGATCACCTTTAAAGCCTAAACAAAACTGGCTAAAGCCTAAACAAAACAAGCCCTGTTTAGGGAAGTTTTTTTATGACTGATGTTTTAATGTATTTTTGATCTTCTGTTGGAAGCCACCCAGAGTGGCTGGGGAAACCCAGCCAGATGGGCGGGGTAGAAATAAATTTATTATTATTATTATTATTATTATTATTATTATTATTATTATTACTATGGCTCCCCCATCTGCAGCCACATATGGCATAAAAATATTTTCCAACCCCACTCTCAGAAAGGGTTTGCTTTCCTTTCTTCTTCATGTCTATAAATCAGTAGGTTTCACAGCTATTGCCTCTTTTATAGAATCCAGCAGCCGCTCCTCCCAGCAAAAAAAGCTTTCATGTGCTGTTGGAGCCTATAAATCATTACACAGAAGCAAACCCCAGTGCATTCAAATGGGCTTGCTCCCATATAAGTGTGATTGGAGCTTGAGCCTCCCTCTTTTCTCCAAAAGCATTGGCCGAGGCTGCTCTTCCTGCTCCAACAATGATAGGCAGCCTAGCTTCATATCCCAGTTTTGCAACATTACCATAACAAAGCAAGAGTTAAAGAGCTGAGCTGAGCTGTTGTCTAGGATGAAGGAAACGTTTCAGAGAGGAGTTTTGGGGTCTGGATCTACCTTTGCTTCAGTTACAAGGAAAGCCGTGATATGTTATCCGGTACAATGTTAGTAAATGGTACCTATTTATCTACTTGCACTTGACGTGCTTTTGAACTGCTAGGTGGGCAGGAGCTGGGGCCGAACAATGGGAGCTCATCCCATCACGGGGATTCGAACTGCCGACCTTCCAATCAGCAAGCCCTAGGCTCTGTGGTTTAGACCACAGCACCATCCGCGTCCCTTTGGAAAAAAACAGCTGTCTGCAAATATACAGCAGGATGACAATACAAATGAAGAGGAAAGGCAGGTGACTAGATTTGTGTGTGCGTGTGTGTAATAAAAAAGCATTGTTTAGGGCAGAAATGGTGAACCTGTGGCCCTCCAGATGTGGTTGGGCAATGGACAGGGTGTTGGGATTTGCAGTCCAACAACATCTGGAGGGGCACAGTTTCCCTATTCTTGATCCAGTGTAATTGCCTGCATAGGGAAATGGTGGAAGCTAAATCTCATATTATACCAGTCTACGTAACAACCTGGCGAAGAAATATATTAGTATATTCATATAATCTGTTCATGGCTGGGCATTTGTAAGCTACAGTGTTGGTGGTCTCTCAGAACAAGCTAGTGGGGTTTGTAGCTCTGTGATCATGAATTACAATTCCCATGATTCTTTGGGGGAAGCCGAGTGCACTTAATTGTGTGTTAAATGTGCTTTAAGCACCCTTGCCTCCTTTTAGGGGTCTTCTGAAAACTGCATTGTTTAAATAGGCCTTCAAAATACAAACATCACTTTTTCACCAAGTGGGATATACTGATGTTCTTCTACAGTTTCCCTCATTCTTCCCCACTCCTAGTCCTGAGGTCCACTCATTTCCTGCTGCTCTCCAACAAACTCTCCTGAAGAGCCAGCCTGATAAAACTTCTATGTATGGTACCTAAAAACTCCATGAGAAACAGATGAGATGAGAAACTGATCTCAACATAACCTAACTCAAACAAGTTTTAAAGGAGGTAAGATTTCTTTTTAATTAAATCCAAGAAGTTTGGGAATATGGTAAGGGTGCTGCCTGGAGGTTTAAGGAAAATATGCTTTCAATTATGGATGATATTTTAATGAGTATGCACTTTCATAATGAGATACTTATGCTGGGGGCAGAGGAAAATGCCTCTTTCATATGGTTCCTCCACAGGTTCAATAAAACAGCACAGACATGACAGTGTGCCCTCCTCACAGACACATCCTCCTATTTATTGCGATAGTGCAGCCATGGAACCACAAACACTTAGAATGAGATTCTAGAATAAGAAGAGTGGGTACTCACCAGCAGGCTGCTCTCAGTGCCTGGATCACAATTTGAATGGCCTGTAAGTAAGCATAATATATAAATAAAAATAAAGTCAGCTTCAGCTCCCAAGCAAGCAGACAAAAGCAGATATGTGCAATGAAAAAAAAATTATTTGTGGAAACAAAACCAACCTAATCACTCCATCGAAGGCATGCTTTCCATAGAAGTACCGTATTTTTCGCTCCATAGGACGCACCGGCCCATAGGACGCATCAAGTTTTTTGGGGGGTAAATAAAGGAAAAAATTTTTATTTCCCCCCCAGGCGCTTGTGGTGCCGGCAGCGGGGAGAAGCGCTCTTCTCCCCGCAGCCCGCCTTCAGACCAGGTCCGGGGACAGCGGGAAGACACGCTGCGCCTCCCCACTGTCCCCGGAGCTTGTGGGGCAGGCAGCGGGGAGAAGCGCTCTTCTCCCTGCCGCCCGCCTTCAGACCAGGTCCGGGGACAGCAGGGAGACGCGCTGCGCCTCCCCACTGTCCCCGGAGCTTGCGAGGCAGGCAGCGGGGAGAAGCGCTCTTCTCCCCGCCACCCGCCTTGAGATCAGGTCCGGGGACAGCGGGAAGACGCGCTGCGCCTCCCCGCTGTCCCCGGAGCTTGTGGGGCAGGCAGCGGGGAGAAGCGCTCTTCTCCCTGCCGCCCGCCTTCAGACCAGGTCCGGGGACAGCGGGGAAACGCGCTGCGCCTCCCCGCTGTCCCCGGAGCTTGTGGGGCAGGCAGCGGGGAGAAGCGCTCTTCTCCCTGCCGCCCGCCTTCAGACCAGGTCCGGGGACAGCGGGGAGACACGCTGCGCCTCCCCGCTGTCCCCGGAGCTTGCGGGGCAGGCAGCGGGGAGAAGCGCTCTTCTCCCTGCCGCCCGCCCTCAGACCAGGTCCGGGGACAGCGGGGAGATGCGCTGCGCCTCCCCGCTGTCCCCGGAGCTTGCGGGGCAGGCAGCGGGGAGAAGCGCTCTTCTCCCTGCCGCCCGCCTTCAGACCTGGTCCGGGGACAGCGGGGAGACGTCCCCGGAGCTTGCGGGGCTGGCGGCGGGGTCTCCCCTCTCACTCTGCAGGCTTCAGCGAAAGCCTGCATTCGCCCTATAGGACGCACACACATTTCCCCTTCATTTTTGGAGGGGAAAAAGTGTGTCCTATAGAGCGAAAAATACGGTAATAACCTTGGTTTTACAGTGTCGTGTATGTTCTAAAATGGTGTCGCTGTTGCATTCAGAAAAGGTCTTAGCTGGGGGGGGCGGAATGCCTTTTTCTGTGATTCTGGTTAGGTGAAGGAATGCGAGAGAGGCGTAAGCCAGATGTGGGGGACTCTACTGTGCACTCTATTGGCCCTTCCCCAAAACAAGGACGTTCCTCTGCCTGCCAGCCCTCAGCTGCTGCATGCCAGGTCAGTTTCTTAGTGTTTGGTTGGATGAGGAGGCCGACCTGGCTTGCCTAATATGTGGGTTGGGGAGCAGGGCGGTGCTGGCCTCTTCCAGTTATGCCCACTGCAGCAGAGAAGACTTGCAGTTTGAGGAAGGGGAGCTGCTATAATCTACAGAAATCCATTCTTTCTCTGCAGGCTTCCTGCAGAGCGATGATGAAGAATGTGCCTGGTGTTGGGCCAGTGGAGCAGAGCAAATGGGGGGGGGCAGGCCCCATGTGTGTGTGTGTGTGTACACATACACATACACACACCATATGAGGGTTGAGGTGATCACCTGTTGCACAAAGATACTCTTTCTTAATTCGACCTCTCCTCTCCCCCCTCAAGAATAATCCTTGCATTCTTCCCCTTTAACTCCATGCCCACACTCATCAGTGGCTGATTTGTATTTGGTTGTTCAGAGCTTTTCTGATTGCTGCCCCATGGCTTCATCTGAGCTACATGCTGATGGTTTTGCTCCCAACTTGATGAAACAACCACAATTTCTGCAGCGCTTTTATTGTGTGGAATCTAAGGGAAATGGCTGTTAGTATTGCAGTTAGTATCACGGTGGCATTGCAAGCATATCAAGATGAGATTGGGTGGTCCAACCTCATGGTCATACCTCTTCCTTTAATGCCAAAGCAGAGGTATGTGGGAAAAGGTAAAGGTAAAGGACCCCTGGACAGTTAAGTCCAGTCAAAGGTGACTATGAAGGTGCCAGTGTGTGTGGAGAACGGTACCTACATTGTATTGTTGGTCAATATGGTTTTGGCACTGGCACCAGTTTCCTGCCATATATGGGATCAGGATGAATTCTTTGGTTTGCAAGCAAACCAAATCAGGTGCATTAATGCATCTGAGGAATTGGATTGCAGTTCATGAAAGCTTAAGCTAAAACCAATCTTTTAGTCTTTCAGCTGACACATAAATTGTTGTTCTTGTTGTTATTTTAGATCAGGGATGGGGAACTTGTGGCCCTGCAGATGTTGGATTATAACTCCCATCATCCCTGACCATTGGTCCCTCACCAGCTGGGCCTGATGGGAGTTATCAAGTCCAACAACAACTGTAGGGCCACATCTGGAGGTTCCCTGTTCTTGCTTTGGATGCAGATACAGTACTTCAAACAATCCTGAACATGCTGATGTTCTCTAGGCCATAAGACCCATATTTTAAATACCGTCTAGATAACAAACCCTCTGGTAACTAGAAAATACTAAAATGCCAATACACAATACGGCAATTAATTTAGAGGGAAACCAGTCCTCTGATGAATCTGCTTATATGTGTCAAACCTTAAAATTAATAATAATTTTATTATTTATATCCCGCCCGCCCATCTGGCTGAGTTTCCCCAGCCACTCTGGGCGGCTTACAGCACATATACAAATCTTAACATTTAGACTTTCAAATAAGCCCCACATATATTGATGCCATCAAGTATGTGTGTTTAGAACACTGCTTTGGCGTGGAGACTCTAACAGACCTGCTGCAAAGCTTCAGTAATTGGACTCCACTAGTTTGATGTCCAGCTAGATATCTGTGACAGCTACACAAAATAACTACACCTGCTGCACACTCCATCAATATAAGTCCCAATGGGCTCTGCCTTGGCTGGAAAGTATGAGGTCAAATCTCCAGGGTGCGCAAATTGGCACACTGAATTTAGCAGAACTGCACAGCGCTATTGTAGTGTGTGTGAAAGAAAGGCTGGAAAGATTTGGATGAAAATGCACAACAGATTAAGATTCAGGGTGTTTTTAGGGGGGGTGAAGGAAGAAGTAAAGCTGCTAACTCATGATTGTTTCCAGGTCAATCAAAGGCAACCTGATTCTTCAACTGCAGGAAGCAATCTGGGTCAGATATAGAAAGAAATGAGGTAATGCAGTAAGGAAGGAGGGGAAAAAAAAAGATGTGCTGCTCAGGAGCTTTTGAATAGCTGGACCCAAGTTAATAGAAGAACCCTGGAAGCATCCAGAGAATATCTCTGTTAATGAGCTAACTGAATTGGAAGTGACACAAAAATTGAGTAACGTGGAGACCATTTTTCTACATATTTGTTCCCTGACTTTTCTCCAAGGAGCTCATGGTGGCTTATACACAGTTCTCTTATTGTATCCTCACTAGTTTAGTCTGAAAGATACTGCCTTTCCCATGGTCACCCAGTAAGCTTAGTTCCTTAGCAGGAATTCAACCCTGGGTGCCCTAGAGCTTTAAACTGGAGCTTTAAAAATGGCTGCAATCTTAAGCACATTGCCTTGAATGAATGTCAGCTAAATCTAAATCAATGGGAATGTTCAGGTGGGACAAAGCTGATTTCCCCATCCCCTCAAAATGTGCTTGCCCTGTCAATGCCCACCCATGCCCCAATTTTTGTGTCCAGTGCTGCCAGCACTTCCCACCATGAGCTGCAATGTGACCTAGGGCTGGTCAACAGCTCCCTTGGTTTCAGAAATATGCTTGATCAGCATGGCAGCCTCCAATGTACCCAGTCTGCCAAAGAACAGCACGCTCAGCATATCCGCGGTGTGTGTGCGCGCTCTGACAATTTCCTTGGTCTGCTAGTCAGTGCGCTACTTTATTTATTATTAATTTCAATGCATAAACCCCCCATCCACCTCAGTTCCTTCCAATCCATCACCTGAATATCTTAAGAAGTAGCACAAACATGACTGCAGCTGCTCAGGCAGTCCTCTGGAGATATAAAAAAGCATTGCTAAAACACAGAAACTGCCCCAGCCTATCCTCCGTCCGGCGGGAACAAACATGCTATACATTGCTGAGCCTTTACTAAACGGGGCAGCAAACTTTTAACTGCTTAATGAGCGCAATTAAATTAAATGCTATGCACATTTATGTGGTGATAGACCAGACTGAAGTCAGTGGGACTTATCTATTTTTTTATTGCATTTCTATTCTATCCTTTTCAACAAGCATCTCAAGGTGACATACATGATTCCACCCCTCCTCGCTGAATCCCCACAAGAACCCTGTGTGGTAGGTTAGGCCGAGAGACTCAAGTGAGCTTCATGACTGAGCAGAGATTTGAATCCTGGTCTTGTCTCCCATAACCATTGCACCACACTGGTTCTTTTGAGAAAATGTGTGGAGAGCCAGGCTGCAAAGCAGGGGGAGATAACCAGTGACCGCCCATCTGTTGTTAGGATGCAACTACCATCAAACCGAGCCAGGATGGCCAATGGTCAGGGGTGATGGAAGCTGTTGTCCAACAACATCTGGAGTGGTGCACACCATAATTTGTCCCATGATTCTTTAGATTGACAGGACTTTTGCTCTTGAGGACTATTGAAGGAGGTGTAGCTTCCCAGAAGGTTGTGCCTAGTTACCTCAGGGCTCCATCCTTCAACTTCTTTGCAAGACTGAGCAAAGACTTCTTCGTTATCTCTCTTTCACATTCATGTGCTGCTCTGTGCACACCGGCAGTCCCCATATGCAAGGAAGAACACAGGAACTGCTTACCAAGAAGTGGCAGAATTATGATGTGGCGAGGGCATTCCCACACATACAATGTTCCTGCAGCCATGTACCTTGGGCAAACCAACATGAGATTCTCCTTGTTTGTCAGGTTTGAGAATCTTGCAGATTGTGTGCATACCCGCCGCACAGCTTGCCACAATGATGCGCAGGGAAGGTGCATGTCTGAGATCCAGACAATTCCCTATGCAGAAATGACCTCAGAGGACAAATTCAAAGAGGGCTCAGCATGAGAAGAATCAGAGGCTGTGCAGCCCGAGAGGTCATCACATCCTTTGATAAGTGGGTTCCTCCTGGGTTCTCTTGGTCTTTTTGACTTGCCTCTCTTTATTCCTTCTTCGCTCACTCTTTACAGAGGATGCTAAAACTACTCTGAATAATTGAAGTGTTTCAGACCACTGGAGGTAATTTATGTGCTAATCACAGGGAGAAGATGGATCACCACGGCAGCTGCTGGAGGTTTAGGGAAGCAATTGAGGTAAGGAGTTTGTGCCTCTGCCTCTTCATCTTCATCAAATGGCCTCCCAGTTCCACCATAAGCTCAGATCGGCAGCAGCGGCAGCCCACACCTTGCCGTTAGGCTGGTGGTTAATGGGCTTGGCAGAATCAGAACTAAAGCTCCTTGGGATCCAGGGATGAAAATGCAATTGAGGTATCATTAAGTCACATCCGGCTATGGAACCTCTTGCTGGCAAGGGTTTTATGTGAGCTGAAGTTACCTCCAGCTCAGAGAGAAGAACTCTCAGCTTCTCTGCCTTTTTGTCTGTCGAGTGGAGTCACATTGTCAGAATCTTATTTTTATTTGTATAAACCAGTCAGGAAAGGATTTGCTGAAGTAACCATTTGAACTGGAATACAAAAAAGGGAGGTGTGAGGAGGTCAGGGAAATAAGTGAATGAAAGGCAAGACTTGGAAAGATGGATTTACCTTTAACTTTTTTTACTTTTTTCTGTATTTTGTATCTTTTGTTTCTTTTTTCTATTTATATTTCTTTTTTACTTTACAAACTCTTTTTGAAATTCTAATAAATATCATTTAAAAAAAAATTGTATAAACCAGTCATTCAGCACTTTTGGATATCAAGCAAAGGAAGGGAGAAGTGAAGCCAACTAAAATAACTATATCAGATGGCAATTGGGGAAATAGCAAGTGTAGTTACTGCCAGGGCCCATGAGGAAGGGCCAATGAGAGGGAGAGTGGAGATGCACTTGTTAGCCCCGCCTTCTCAAGTGGATCCCAGTTGCTTACCATACCACTTCCCACATGTTGAAGAACAAATGTCTCCAGCAGGGAACCTGCTGCAATGCACCATCAGGGTCCAAAATCATACTGGGGAGCCTACATTTATGTTAAGTTTTTATTGGGAAAAAATGTATGCTCTTCTTTTTGAGGAACTTCCTCCACAAAGCAGCTTGCAATCCCTAATTTTTTAAAAAAACAACTCCATCTGGCAATAAGATATAAAAGCATGGAATGCAGTCCAGCTAAAGAATAAACCAGCATAAAAGTGAAGAACAGATGCAGGATGTAATACAGAATACAGATCACAAAACAGCTTAAAAAAAATAAAAACCAATAATTAAAAACTGGAAATAAAATAGGGTATTTCCATAAGAAAATGATTTTCAAATGTACATCACAAACCCTACAGTGTTTGGGCTTGCTTCAGCTTTAAAGAGAGAGAATTCTAGAGAACTGGTCCCACAATGCAAAGAGTCACACATATATGACTACAGCAGGCTATGTTTTGCAAACATTTGCTCTCCAGTGCATGCATGCTTCCATCTACCACAATTCACTGCATAATCGTCGCCATTGCTTAATAGTTGCACTCTCTTTTGTCACTCAAAAAATTGGATGATTAGCTTCCATTGCATAATCTTCGTGTGGCAACTTTTGAGACTCCGCCAGGCCTTGGGCCCCTTCCTTTCCTCCCCCAGCCACCTTTTTAAAAAGATAAACATCCAAGACTCCTTGCACCTCTCTGTCTCAGCCATGAGCTCCCAGGCTGCCTTGGGTGCTTCCTGGTGCTGCATGGGGGTCCAGTGCAGCTGCCTCTCTTAGAGTCAGGTGAGCTGGGAGTTGGCATGGTGGGGGGGGGGGCTCCTGGTGGCTCCTGAAGCAGTGAGAGCTGGAGTCTGGGCCTTCATTGGCTTGCCAGCCCTGAGCAGAGGTATCGTAGCTGGAGGAGGCAAGGTGGCTGCTGTTGCTGCTGCCGTCGCCTTGGACTTGTGCCCCAGGACATCCCAGCCAAGAAGGGGAAGCAGTGGGCAAGCGACCACCTCCGCTGCTGGTCCAAGACCCTTTCCTCTGCCTCCACCACTGTAATTCACTGCATAATGCACACACCCTCCTTTTGTGAAAATGGCATAAAATCTGCAACCATTATGTGGTGAATTATGGTATCTATCTATAATCTATCATCTATCTATCTACAGTTACAGATAGGTAGCCGTGTTGGTCTGCCATAGTCAAAACAAAAAAAAATTTTTCTTTCCAGTAGCACCTTAAAGACCAACTAAGTTAGTTCTTGGTATGAGCTTTCGTGTGCATGCGAAGTGTGCATGCACACGAAAGCTCATACCAAGAACTAACTTAGTTGGTCTTTAAGGTGCTACTGGAAAGAAAAATTTTTTTTTGTTTTGATCTATCTATCTATCATCTATCTATCTATCTATCTATCATCTATCTATCTATCTATCTATCTATCTATCTATTTATCTATTTATCTATTTATCTATTTATCTATTTATCTATTTATCTATTTATCTATTTATCTATTTATCTATCATCTATCTATCTATCTATCTATCTATCTATCTATCTATCTCTATCATCATCTATCTATTATATTTATGTCCCACCTTTTTCCAAGAAGCTCAGTGCGGTGTACATAGTTCCCTCCCTCCTAATTTAAACCCCACAACAACCCTGTGAGGTAGATTAGGCTGAGAGGAAGTGACTGGTCCAACATCACCCACTAAGCTTCATGGCTGAGTGGAGATTTGAAACCTGGTCTCCCACATCCACGTACAATACTCTAACCACTGCACCACAGTGGACCAGCAGTGCCTCCTATTGGCTATGGTCTGCACTGTGCTGCCTTATGTCCTCTCCAGCCTGCCTGTCACACAGATGCACAGTACATCTGTTTTCTTGACAAACGTATTCTGGTATCTCCCATAAAAGCATGGATGTGGAACCTATGGCCCTCCAGACATTGTCTGACTCTGACTGCCATCAGCCCCAGCCAGCATGGCTAATAATCAGTGATAATGGGAGTTTTACTTCAGCAATATTTGAATTGGGGAACCACGGGTTCCTTATCTCTGAGTTAAAGGACAGCAGCCAGGTTGGAAAAGGCTTCCACCCAAGACCGGGGAGAACAACTGATCAGTCACAGTAAGACAGCAGTGGGCTAGAATCATACACCTCACTTAGTATACAGCAACTTCAAAAGTCAGCCAAAAATACTGAGACAGGTAAACAGAAAGCGTACAGACTTTGAAAAGTCTTTTGACAATGGTAACAAAAGGTTTTTTCTCACTCACATAATAAACACACTGCCAGCACAGTCAGACCCATAGCTGCCTTTCTCTGGTGCAAAAAGGATGTCCTGAAATAATGGCAAAATGCTTTTTTTACTGGGGTTTTTGGGTTTTTTTGGCACATCAATAAAAGAGAATGACTTGAAAGTGATGTACAGACTGGGAAGCCATTCAAGTGACCATTCTCATCCCACCATTTATTTACTTACACATGTGGATACCCCAACACCACACTTGGGGGCAGCAGGCTAGGTTCAAGGATACAGAGCAGGCCATGTTGCAGTCACAGCCCTGCCCTCCAACAGAGAAGAATGCCTGGGGGTTCAGAAGGAACACCTGGGGGTTACCATCACTTCCCCACCCAAGCCTTCCTCCTGAGGTGGTTGCCTCACTCTGCCGGTCTAATAACAGAGCCGGTCTTATCACTTGTGTCCCACTAAGCATCCTCCAAAGATGGTGGAATGAAGAGATGTTGTGTGTGGTTGGGTAGCCAAATTCATGCAGCAGGAGGGAGTCCATGTTGCCAGACTGAAAACTGGCAGCTAGCCCAAGGACAGCCAGTGGGATTTGAAAGCAGAATTGCATACCTTCTTCAGGTACCCAGGACCCAAGCCATGTATGGCAAAGATCATCACCAGCATTTTGAATGGGACTCCCAATGGTCTGGTGAAACATGTCCCCCCAAGCATCTCCAGTTATTACCCTAGCAGCTGTGTTAGTATACTCACTGCAGCCTTCAAAGGCTGCCTCTCATACAACCACACTGCAGTATTCTCGTACAGCGCATTGCAGTATTTGAGGTTTCCACTGCATGGATAACCATTGACCAACTTATCTCTGTCCAGGAGGACTCTCAGTTGGTACACCAGCCTCAGTCCATTAGGATCCCTTAGGGTGAGTGCAATGCTGTTAGGTGAGACTGAACACAAATCACCCACCAATAGTACTTCCTTCTTGTCAGTACCAAGCCTCAGTTTATTGGCCCTTTATCCAGTCCATTTTTTATCCCAAGCACTGATCTAGCACTTCCACCATCTCCCTGAAACAGATGTAAAAGAGAGCTAGGACTGTGTGTCGTCAGCATGTCCATGACACCCTTTTCCCAAAATCCTAGATGTCTTCAGAAATTTAATGTAGATGTTTAAAAGCATGACAGACAACATGGATAAGGGATTTGGGATTTGGTATTTGGATTTGGTATTCTAGGCAGGAACAGAGTCGCAGAAACACTGTACCGCATTATGTTTCATTGCTCAAACCTTTAAAATGTAGACAGCTTGACTTTTAGGACCTGAAACCAAGGTGAAATCCACACCATACATTTAAACACATGGCTTCCCCTAAAGAATCCTGGGAACTGTCGTTTTTAAGGATGCTGGGATTTATAGCTCTGTGAGGAGTAATAATAATAATAATAATAATAATAATAATAATAATAATAATAATAATAATTTATTATTTATACCCCACCCATCTGGCTGGGTTTCCCCAGCCACTCTGGGCGGCTTCCAAAAGAATATTAAAATACTGTGATACATCAAACATTAAAAGCTTCCCTAAACAGGGCTGCCTTCAGATGTCTTCTAAAAGTCTGGTAGTTGTTGTTCTCTTTGACATCTGGTGGGAGGGCGTTCCACAGGGAGGGCGCCACTACCGAGAAGGCCCTCTGCCTGGTTCCCTGTAACTTGGCTTCTCGCAGTGAGGGAACTGCCAGAAGGCCCTCGGTGCTGGACCTCAGTGTCCGGTAAACCACACTTGCCAAGAAGCTTAATGCCAAAGCATCCAATGCTGAGCTAAGTTGGGGCCAAAGAGGAATGGGGCTATTTGCTCAAGCGTAAATGAAATGCTGCGGTTTAAGATGCAACGCAGGCTGCTTGAATCATCCAGTGCCTCTGATGCTTGCATAGCTGCTGTGTGTTTGTTTGATGATACAGTCAGTCATTAATGACTTACTTTGTGTGCCCAAATTGTGAGCTTGTAACTTGTCTTTGGATGTTTACCCATCCGCTGAGAATTTTCGTGTCCTGTCAGAAAAAGGATTTGTTTTGTTACACTAGCCACTCAAGATTTGTCGCTCTTGACCATTCTCCTTAAACTGGAATTATCAGGAGCAACTGTTGGAATGAAAAGAGAAAACTGTGAAAATAAAAATAGAAGAGAAGAATCCCATCATTCTTCTTCCACTCTGTTTTTTCCCCCCTCTTTCTTTCCCTTGTTCTCTGCCACTTATTCTTCACCATCTCTCTCCCTGGGTGCTGGTCACTGAAGGCAGATAGTCCTGACACTAAGTGAACAAACTGGTCCACTGGGATTGCTGCTATTACTGAACTGGCACATTTTCTTCCTACTTCTGTTGGCTACTTAAAGACTTTTCTGGGAATGTCCCCACAGAAGGTGGCTGTGCAGCATTACAGTGGTAAACGAGGAGCCACAGATGTCTTTCCCAGTGACAAGGTCTGATTCAGCTTCAGGGCATTAGCACTCCTCATTCTGCTTATTGTGCAACCTATTATTTATTTTTAAAGTGCTTAAAATATTCTAGATGCTGCACCAAAAAATCCAAAACCAACACGTCCACGTCCAAAATCTCTAGTAGACAGGATATGTAAGAAGATTGGACCAAGCAAGAAAAAGAGTAGTTGCCAACATGGTGCCCACTGGTCCCCTGGCACCTTCTGCTTGCCAAAATAATACTTCAAAGGAGCGTCTTTGTGTAGCTGATGGAATCAGTGGCAGTGTATGCTTGGTTGTGTTGTGTGTGTGGCACCCCTGTTCGATTTCTCCAGTTTGTCAATGTGTCCAGAGGCCCAGAAAGGGTAGTGTTAGCTGGATGAGAAACTAAAAGAAGCAAAGACAGAACTGAAATCAGGAGTGTTGAATGATTAACCTCTGAATATTAAAGGAATCTAATAAGTCAAACAGAGCAGAGCAAGTGTAGTGTAGTGGCTTGAGTGTAGGACTAGGATGAAGCCAACTGGGCGACCTTGGGCCAATCACTGCCTCTTAGCCTAACCTGCTTCACAGAATTGTGATGGGGATTCAGTTAGGAAAGGGAGCAATGCACACCACCTTGTGATCCTCGTTGAAAAAAATGGGGTGTGAATGCAATAAATAATATATAATATAATATAATATAATATAATATAATATAATATAATATAATATAATATAATATAGAAGGAAATACACGGGGAACAAAACTCCACAAAGGGTGGCAGTCAGCTGTGTTTTACTCAGAGCAAACCCACTGAAATTAATGACTAAGTGAGGCTAACATCAATAGAGTAAATCTTAGCTGAATACCACCCCTTGTGCCAGAGAATTTCAGTGCAAGCCATTCTTCTTGAATTAGAGCACCTACCTGAGAAAGCAATCTTAACTGCAATTAAGCAAACAAGCTCCAGTGAAAGGACATCCACCCTTGTTCTTGGTCAGTTGCTTTGACCCCAGGGATAGGGACCTCACCCCATCACTTCACTAACCTGCTAGCTTCCAGATGTTTAAGACTCTACCTCCCAACCTGAAGTTGCCCTGCACCACACACCACCAACTTTCAGTGGTCAATAAGAGAAAGACAGGTACCGTATTTTTCACCCTATAGGACGCACCAGACCACAAGATGCACCTAGTTTTTAGAGGGGGAAATCAAGGGGGGGAATTCAGCCTGTCCGCTTCTCCCAGAGCTTCTCAGGGCTGCGGGGGAAGCCCGGGTTCCCCCCCCCAGCCCCAAAGAGCAAAGAAGCCAAGACAGCGAGCGGGATCCATCCCACTGGCTGTCTTGGCTTCTGCCATAGCTGCGCAACCTCTCCAGTCGGGAGCTAAACCTCTCCAGCCTGGCTAAAGAAGCCAAGGCAGCAAACACGATCCATCTCGCTCGCTGCCTTGGCTTCCTCTTTAGCCGTGCGCAGCCTCTCCCGGTTGGAGGGTATGGCAATTCCTCCACCTCCCGCAAAAGCCCATAGGAGCCGCACACCCTTTAAGGAGCGCGCGGCTCCTGCCGACTTTTCTATGAGGAGGGAGAAGGGACTGACTGGCCGCGTCAGTCCCTTCTCCCTCCTGGGGAAAAGCCCGTAAGAGCCACACGAAGCTTGTGTGCGGCTCGTGGGGGCTTTTCCTGCCTGCCTCCCCCCTGCATTCGCTCCATAGGACGCACAGACTTTGCCCCTTAGTTTCTAAGAGGGAAAAAGTGCGTCCTATGGAGCGAAAAATATGGTATGTGCTTTCCGCTTTGCAGGTTGCAACATACTGTTTCAGCTGCCAGGAAACCATCCTTCGTTAAGCTGATTGCTTTCTAATAGTCAGGTATAAAAGTTGATATTTCCTTGGTGGGCAGTAAGTGACTTGACAAAAGACTGTTAATTGTTCTTGATGACTGGAGATATTTTCCCCAACAGCCTTGAAATTCTAGCTTCAGGATTTGAAAGTTGCATGGAGAAATAGCTGCAAGTTTTGAACAGGCCGAGAGAAAAAGCCCTTTCAGGTGGTCTAATGAGCACCTATGTAGGGATAGACTTCTCTCTCTCTCTCTCTCTCTCTCTCTCTCTCTCTCTCTCTCTCACACACACACACACACACACATACACATGTTCATTAGTGTCCAT
Source organism: Podarcis filfolensis (assembly GCF_964270895.1). Classification (NCBI taxonomy): domain Eukaryota; kingdom Metazoa; phylum Chordata; class Lepidosauria; order Squamata; family Lacertidae; genus Podarcis; species Podarcis filfolensis. The sequence goes on from NC_139609.1 coordinate 67,034,948, forward strand.
AGGGTGCCCTGGTATATTGTGAAGTAGATATGATGTGGGATTAGTTCACATCTATTGGCCCTTTGACTTGTTTACCTTGGGATATATATCCTTTTTGACCTGATGTCAGTTTGAATCCAAGATGGATGCCTTAAATTCAAAATGGCTTCACCATTGCTATGCATTGCAGTTGCATTTCTATATCTCCATTAGTCAAAAGTTCCTACCGCTCAGTAGTCCTGGTTTAAAGTCCTCCTAAAATCATTTTGTGTTTGTGTGTGTGTGCGCGCATGCATGCGTGCATATGTTACACATTTGATATAATGTTCCCCTCACTTCCTTTGTCAGTAACATAACTTCTTAAACAAATATATAGATCAGACTATACTATGGATAACTTCTAACATTCTATAATTGCAACACTAAATCAAAGAGAATATGTTTCGGCACTTTAATTTTAAGCCATATGCATTATTAAGATCCTTCATAGGGCTATCTGGAATACAGGACTGGGCATTAATCACTAGCCACATTATTAATATGACTGCTGTTATAGTACGAGAAAGGCTCGTTCTCCCTGATGGGTACATTTTCCACATACAGAGAAATTTTGACACAGGAGGGGATTTTCAAACAAGCAATTCCTCACATGCAGTCCGAGATCACACAGCTGAGCGGAGGAGTGTGCTGTAGCAACAGCTGAAAAACGGAATTCAGTGGTGCCTACAAAATGAGTAATAATATTAGCCATTGTAGTAGTAGTAGCAGCAGCAGCAGCAGTAGTAGTAGTAATAGCCTGCCCTTCACTCAATGATCCTAGAATGGATTACAAGAATTTCACAATTAAAACAAAACACAACCATTAAAATAGTAAAATCACAACCACAAAAACATGCAATAAAAATTTTAATAGAACGTAAGTTTTAGAAGATGGTTTTTCTTGAGTTCCAATTCATTATGGGGCAGCTGTTGAGATCAGATCCGCTCGTGGCACTGTTGCCATGAAGGGAGAGGTGTAGGGATTGCACTTTGTGCCTAAGGAAGGGGATTGCTATCAGTAATCCCTGCACCTTGTACCTGAAGTAAATTTCTGAAGTAAATTCAGTGAATCCTCTCTTAATCTTGCTTTGCAGTTGCTAGCAAACAGCAGCAAGACCATTTCCTGTGCTTGCCAGCTAAGCAGAAACCGCATCTATTTACCGTATGTGGTCAGACAGGACAAGGGGGCCGCTTCCTGCACACGCTTCCTATTGCAGCTTCCTATTGCAGTAACGCAAGAGAGGAGCACACGAACAAGGGAAGGAGGGGGGCTTAGCTAGTCAGATAGCCATATGCCATATAAGGAAATAAGCTTAACCTTGCCAGCTGATTGGAGAATTTGAAGAGGTGGGAAGAGATGGGCAGACTCTCAGGTATAAAGATGCTTGTTTATTTGTATCTATGGGCCAGTCTTTTGGGAACGATCCCACTGGCTACCTCTGTGCACAGATTTCAATAAAACTTTTTTCTCCAAAGAAGAATCTTTCCTGGTGCTTTTTGCTCTCTCTTCGGTCCTGGGGATGCAGGCAAACGATTCCCTGGCAAGGATAAGGCTTCAGCCTTCAGTTTGGTGCATTGGCCGGGAAGTTGCCCCACCCCAGGGGGCCGGGGAGGGCCAGGCCCGACCTCGGTGAACAGCCCCGGACCGGCGTTCGCGGCTCCAAGTGCGCACCCCTGCCTGTTCGTGGGGGGAGCCGGCCACACCGCTCCGGAGTGGAGACACCTGGTCGAGGGAGAAAAGAGGACGGCCGAAGGAGAGGTCCGCAGCGGAGTGCAGGTAAGCCCTAAGGGAAAGGGCGTGGTAGGAAGCCCGATCAGCTTCCTCTGGCTGTGAGCAGTAGAGTGCCGCCAGAAAAGGGATAAAGGAACTGGCCGTGGCAATAAGGTGCCGCCCCGCCAGACGGGAAAAGGGAAAAGGGGAAACAGAGGTGGCAGTGGAGTGCCGCCAGTAAGGTTGGGGAAAGGGGAAACAGAGGGAAAATTATATTGGGGTGTGTTTTGCATGTTGCATGTCAGATACTCCAGTGGTTGAATTGTCAAGTGTGGGCCGGGGCTTAGCGTCCCCTTGGCCGAGCGATTGCAGGGCTGTGCATTTCTTAGCAACGCGAGTTCGCTAAGTCACAGCCTGTAGTGGTTGGTGTGTGAAAGGATCTTAAGCCCGGTTAGGAGCGGAGTATCTGAAAAATGGGGTCTGGGGCAAGCTAACGTAGTCCTCTGAAATGCTTTTTAACCAACTGGAAAGCAGCTACGAAGCATGATGATTGGGTTCAAATTGAGAAGAGAGAGGATGAGGACATTATGTGAGGTTGATTGGCCCACCCAAGGAACTAATTGGCCCTTGGAGGGCAGATTTAATTTGCAACTAATCAACCCACTATATCAAAATAACTTGAACGTCCACCCAGACCAGATCCCTTATATTTCTACCTGGAAAATCAATGTAGAAAATAATCCACCGTGGCTGAAAGCCTGCCGAGGCGACGCCCCACAAAATACAATTTGTGCAGTCTGACCGGCAGGGAAGTCAGAAAGGCCCCCGGTGATACCAGAGCCGGAAGGAGAAGAGGGGGAAGTCATTAAACCGCTGCCACCTTATGCTCCACCAACTGCCCCTCTAGCGAATCCCCCAGGCCCAGGGCCCCAGGACCAGGGAGGAGCCGGCCCTCAGCCTGAACCCTCCAAGGTTGATGAATTAGAGAGCGAAGAGGAAGAGGATGATGAGGAGTTTATGAAGGGACTAATTGAGTTAGCAAAGAAAGGAAAAATGTGGACACAGTATCAGACAATTGAGATTGCAACAGTATGTACAACCCTATGCGAAAGAAATGAATAGAAGCAGCAACCAGGGCGTCCCTCCATAAGTCCCATAAGGCACAGAAAAAGGGTGGGACTGCAATGATGCCTCTACGCAGAGTGTATGACCCACCAGCCCCCCAGGACAGGGTGGGGAAGCACCACCACGCACTTATACAGTCCAACATGTGCCTTTTTCAAGTGCTGATGTGTGCAATTGGAGCAATCAGAACCCTACCTTTGAGGAGAACCCAGATGATATTGCCAACGCCCCCATTATAAAGGCTGCCTTTGTAGCTCAGGCAGCGTCCGATATTCGCCAAAAAAAAAAAAAAATCCAGAAGCATGAGGGGTTCATCGATCATGGGCTGGAATAGATGTTGGAAATAGCTCAAACCACTTACAATCAGAGAGATGAGGAGGCCCAGAGAAAAAGGAGAAGTATCAAACAGAGAAGTTGATGGCATTACAGGCAGCCGCCCCCACCCCTCAGGAAAGAGGAAGTGCCCGGGGAGGAGGGCGAAGCCGTCTCGGACGGAGTCAGTGCGCCATCTGCCGACAGGAAGGGCACTGGAAGAGAGAATGCCCTATTCTATTATTAGGAAGAGATTTGTTGGTAAAGTTGCAAGCCCAAATTACTTTTAAGCCATCGGGAGAAGCCACATTGTCCACTATGCCACTTAGGGAACTGGTTGTGGAGGCACCCCTGAGGGAGTACTGGCGCCTCATGATGGTAAAAGAAGAGGAGGGACCCATCCCCGCCAGTATTCTGGAACAAGTGAACCCCACAGTATGGGCTGAAGGCAACCCCCTAGGAATGGCAAAGAATATCCCACCAATAATTGTGAAGCCCAAGCCATTTGCCAATCCTGTTGCAGTAAATAAGTATCCCATCCCACGAAGGGCAGCTGAAGGAGTGTAGGTGCATCTAGAGCGACTGCTCCAACATAGGATCTTGAGGCAATGCCAATCACAGTGGAACACCCCTTTTGTTACCAGTGAAGAAAGGAAGCAGGCTATTATCCTGATACCAGAGCCAAAGAACTGCAGGGAACTCCGTGGCTTTCTGGGGTCTGCAGGATTTTGTAGGATATGGATACCTGATTACAGCATCATTGCCAAGCCTCTACATGAGTCAACCAGAGGAACTGAGAGAGACCCCTTTGTTTGGGGCACAGAACAACAGCAAGCCTTCGTGGATTTGAAGAAGACACTACAGCAAGCCCCAGCGCTTGGCATCCCAAGTCCTAAGAAACCCTTTACTCTATTCGTGCATGAGGACCAGGGAACGGCGAAAGGGGTTTTGTGCCAAAAATTGGGAAGCTGGCAACAGCCGGTGGCATACCTATCTGAGCGCCTGACGCCTACAGAACAAGGCTTACCGCCGTGCATGAGAGCAGTTGTGGCAGTAGCCACCCTACTAAACAAAGCAGACAAATTCACCTTTGGCCAAGACACCATTTGTGTGACCCCGCATGCAGTCCCAGCTTTGCTTGACATGAAGGGTACCTATTTTCTCTCCCAAGCGAAGATGAGAAAGTGCCAGATGTTACTGCTGCATCCGCGTTTGAAGTTTCAGGTCACCACTGCCCTCAACCCAGCTACCCTGTCCCCGGTAGGAGAAGGTGAGGAGCAGATGCACGATTGCATTGAAGTAATGAATGAAGAATATTTCAGCAGGCCTGTTAGTTCCCATTTGTTGAAGCAAACCCCCACTGGCCTTCGTGGTTTGTGGATGGAAGCAGCTTTGTTAAGGCTGGACAGCGAAAAGCAGGCTATGCAGTGGTAGCCTTGGAAGACCAAGTGATCGAAGTGCAGCCACTCCCGCCTGGAACGTCGGCCCGGCTGGCATAAATAACAGCGCTCACCAGAGCCTTGTGGAAGGAAAGAGGTTTGCTTACCTCCAGAGGAAACCAGGTGGCCCACCCACAAGCCTTATTGAACCTTCTGGATGCTGTATGGGAGCCCAAGGCAGTGGCAGTTATCCATTGTTATGGACACAAAACTGGACTAGGAGAAGTGGCCAGAGGAAACCGACTAGCAGACAGAGTGGCCAAGGAAGCAGCCCGGGAACCAGCCCCCAGCGTCAGTTATTGGAGCACTGGTCCCTGGAAGGATCTTGAACACCGCTGATAAGCCAATATACACCAAAAAGGAAAGGGACACTGCAGATGTTCAGGAGCTGACATTGTCCAAAGAAGGATGGTACCTTATTCATGATGACAGAATATGGATTCCAGAGTCCCTTTCTCGGCAGATTACTCAGAGATACCATGAGTCCACCCACATGGGACCAGATGCCACAACCAGACAGCTGAAGCAGTGCTTCTACATAGCCCACCTTTATCAACTGGCAGCCCAGATTTCCAGGAAGTGCCGGCTATGTCAAAAGAATAACCCCAGAACAGGACCCTTGGCTCCCCCGGGGATCCAGCATATTGGAACTGCACCCATGGAAGACCTTGTTGCAGATTTCACTGAATTGCCCCGCTGTGGACTATACCGCTACCTGCTTGTGGTGGTCTGCACGTATACAGGATGGGTTGAAGCCTGGCCTACCAGAACTGAAAAGGCATTTGAAGTAACCAGGTGCCTGCTTAGGGAGATCATTCCCCGCTATGGACTACCTAGGTCAATAGGATCTGACAATGGACCAGCCTTTGTCCACTCAGTTTTGCAATAACCCCCCCCCCATGCTAGTCAAAATGTGCAGTTTGATAATTATGTGCAGTAATTCTCCCGAGATTTTCTCTCTGTCTTAACAGGTGGACCCAGGCCCACTGCTGTTAAAGTTGCTGACCTCACCCCTTGGGTCCACCACACTTAAGTGAAGAAGGCTATTTTAGATTGGACAGTTACACCAAATCCTGATGATCCTCTGAAGCTAACCATCTCCAGAAGAGCGCTAGACGACCGCCCTGCTAGGGTCACTCCGGACGCTGACCCTTCTACGCACGGCTGAAGAAGGTGGATGGGAGGGGCGCCCGCAGGCAGCGCTCCCACCGTAGTTACCCGACAACCAGACAATCCAGGCGCAGCTCCCCCTGGACTGATTTTATTAAGCCCAGACAATTTTACCCCTTTTGACGTGCTGACCCCTTCTGAACGTCCCTTGAACGCTTGGGTTTATTCTTGTGGTTGCCATTATATCTACGATTCTTATAGGCGACCGTGGGGTTACGCAATTTGCGTTCATGATGGTTGGGTAGCAGGAAAGTTGCTTCAAGTAATAGGGGAGGAGGAGATACTTTGGCGACCCACCCCTACGGGTGAGGCGTTTATAGAAGCACAGTTTCAGTTGGCCTTACAGGGTTAAGAGATGGAGTGGTGGGAGGAGCCATGGACAGATTGGGGTTGGTGGGTAGGAATAATATCTACTGCCCTGCTTATTTGGATGCTCCTGTATTTTTGCTGGCATGAGCGTCACAGGCTCTGCGGAAGGCAAAGGCCTAGTCCTTCCATCCCTTTGATGATCCTCTTAGTCACTCTCATATTATCAGTAGTAGAAGGAAATGCAATGGCCGACAAGCGAAGACATCAAGGGGAGAGGATTATCATAAGATGTGGTGTTGGCCTCAAAGGGTGGGGTTTGTGCTCTGATTCATTCTCATTGCTGCATGTTTATTCCAGATAATAATGTCAGCATTTCTGCAACCATTGACCACATGGAACAAATGATAGCTCAAAAACCTTTGAAACCCTCTGATGCTGGGGATCCGTGGAGTTGGTTGTACTCCTGGTTGCCTGACAGCAGTTGGTTTCGTCATGTTATCGTTTTAATTGCTGGACCTGTTATAATCTTACTGCTTTTCTGCTTCTGTATGCCCTGCTTGATGCAATGTATGCAAAATATGATGGGGAAGATGATGTCCCGCAGGATGGGGCCCCGTGTCATGACCCTCATTGCTCTCCTCCAGGGATACTATGAACCCGAGCGACCAGAACGAACCTAAGTATTAGGTTGTTCATAAGAAGAGGAGGGAGTGAAGGGAGAGGTGTAGGGATTGCACTTTGTGCCTAAGGAAGGGGATTGCTATCAGTAATCCCTGCACCTTGTACCTGAAGTAAATTTCTGAAGTAAATTCAGTGAATCCTCTCTTAATCTTGCTTTGCAGTTGCTAGCAAACAGCAGCAAGACCATTTCCTGTGCTTGCCAGCTAAGCAGAAACCGCATCTATTTACCGTATGTGGTCAGACAGGACAAGGGGGCCGCTTCCTGCACACGCTTCCTATTGCAGCTTCCTATTGCAGTAACGCAAGAGAGGAGCACACGAACAAGGGAAGGAGGGGGGCTTAGCTAGTCAGATAGCCATATGCCATATAAGGAAATAAGCTTAACCTTGCCAGCTGATTGGAGAATTTGAAGAGGTGGGAAGAGATGGGCAGACTCTCAGGTATAAAGATGCTTGTTTATTTGTATCTATGGGCCAGTCTTTTGGGAACGATCCCACTGGCTACCTCTGTGCACAGATTTCAATAAAACTTTTTTCTCCAAAGAAGAATCTTTCCTGGTGCTTTTTGCTCTCTCTTCGGTCCTGGGGATGCAGGCAAACGATTCCCTGGCAAGGATAAGGCTTCAGCCTTCAGCCAATTTTAAAAGAGTTTATTGGTTTCTCTCCCCCCCCCCTTTTGTTGCAGCCTGAAACTGGTGGTGGTAGACTGAAACTGGAAATGAGTAACAGATAGTTTGATGGGAGAGCGGTACTCTGAGATTTGGTTGCCAGAAGCCTGAGACCGGTGCAAAGTTGCCCTGTCAGTGGGGTTGTGGCTGTGGATTGAAGGGGTATAGGACACGGCATACGTGTGCTTCCCCGCATGCCACCCACGTCCTGCCTGTTACTCTGCTCCCATTTCAGCTGTTCTGCCCATGCATCATTGTCAGCAGAATAGCTCTGCTAGCGGAGTGTTCAGCTGCTGTAAAAGGGCCATGTTTCTTGTGTGCTTTCCCCCAGCAGTAGTGCATTTTGCATTCTGTTGGCATAGTGGGCCTTCTGTCACATCCAGTATAACCCCTCAGCTGACATAGCTTCAGTACAGAATGGCATCTTAAAATACTCTTCTGCACTCCTTGGAGGACAATGTAACATAGAAAGAGGGGGACTATTACAAAGAGAGATGAAGAACTATGGCCCAGAGGTATATGACTGGGGATGTTTGAACTTCTTTCCTTGCTCCTGATCTATGAGGTTGGTATGCCCTCGGTCCGCTTGTATGGCTTGGAGATGTGGCCGGTCTACAAATACTCCATCTGGATATGGGAGGCACAGCATAGTCTTCATCAGAAACAATGGTTGTCTCTTAAAATGATTCCAACTTTATCCATGCACAGAGATGGCAGCAAGAACAAAAACTAGAATATGAATATTTTCGTACTCATTATGCACTCCCTTTCAGAAACAGGCTTAGAGAGATCATTTCAGTATTTATAGTTTGCAAAATCAAATTCAACCTGCAAAATAGTGTCCGGTCCATAATGATACACACACACACACCCCAGTTCACAGATCCGTCTTGTTTAGATAGGATGCAGCTAACAATCTAAGGGCAGCTACTGTCCCTGAATATCTGAAAACATCTACGCCAAAGCCCATGTACTTTTGTTAAACTTATCTGTGGCTTTCCAGCTGCCACTGAGAAAATAAATGATTCCCAGAGCAGCTATGAATTAGCTGTGCTCTTCACCTCCATGTGCTTTATGAAGCTCACAGAGGCTGCTTGAATTACCACCACACTTAGAGCCTTTATTGTCCTGAATCTAATATAAAGACATGGCAACATAACAAGAGGTAAATGAAATAAATCTGAGGGGAAAGTCAGAAATCTGTGGTGTTATAATGGCAGCTCTGCTACTGGGGGCTGTTACAAATAAATGACCTGTTGTTCATGTAATCTTATAGCATGCTCTGCTTTCACCCCAGAGAATTGGAAATTCCCAACCTCTCATTCTCTGTCACAGGGATGGGGAATGTACGGCCACTCCAGAGATTGCTGGACTGCAGTCCCATAACCCTTACCAGTGGCCATGCTGGCTGGAACTGGTGGGAGTTGGGATTCAGCAGAGTGGCAGTTTTGTAGCATGTTACAGCATTGCACAAGTGGTGCCAGCCAATATAAACAAATTCAGGTGCGTTTCTCCTTTCCTTTTTTGGCAGGTTAGCTGGGCTGATGCAAAAATTGGCACTAGGCTAGGCTAGGAAGAGCATTATCCTGGGTACTAGGATTATAGGGGCTGCCACATCAGCGTCACAAGTCACTAACTGGGAAAGCTGCTGATGCTGTAAAGTAAGGCAGACTGTACTATCTTCAATGTATGATCCAGTGGTTCTGGAGCTGGTGCAGCCTTCCTAGGACCATACAACTTCACACTGCAGGAGGGAGAAGAGCATTTTATACTTCACCCTCAAAAAGCCTGTTTGCACACAGAAATGTAGCATGTCAGGGAGAAGGCCAAGCTAGAATCTTTGATGCTACTGTTACGTTTTTCTGCTTACAGGTGTTTTGTTTTTGTTTTTATATAAAAAAATCTAATCTAATCCATCTATCTAGGAGCATTCAATAAAATGAAAATGTTCCTTTTGAGGCTTATATTTGCACTATTCTCTTAAAAAATATGCTGTGCTATATTTCAACCCAGTGGGGTTCTGTGCCTCTCAGTAGAACAATAGGGGGCTTCTTATGATAAAACTATGTTTAGGGTAAAATTACATTTAAAATAATAGCTTTCATTAATATCCAAATGCCTTGGGAGAGATTGATAGACTAGGCACTGGCATTTCCCCCTTCTTCTTTGTTCCCCTTCTTCCAGCCAAGTGCACCCCCCTCCCCCAGACAAGACTGTTACCTCCAGTTAATGATCAGTTTATAAGTGTTTTGTAGTTGTTGTTGCTGTTATGATAGAGAGCATTTGGTTTCTCATCAACTCCACTTTGAGACTGTGCTAGAATTCCAAGCTGGGCCCAATTAGAAACGAAACTTGAAAGAAGGCAGGTGGTAGAGGAAGCCAGAACGGGATTATGCTTGCTCAATTTATTATGTTGTCACAGAGCCCAAAGCTTCAACTTTTCTAATTTCTTCCACCTCCTATAGGAAACTCTACACACATGACCCTCCCGCCCCCCTTGAATCAACGCATGCAGACTTAGACAGGCAAGCATAACCTCTTTTGCACGCATCCACATCCATTGAACCCCCACATCTGACGATATCTGTCTGAATGTGCAAATAGAAGAGATATTTCTGGATGAGAATGAATGGCTCAAAAAATAAACCAAGCTGCTTCCCAAAAAGACTTATTTCCAAGCCAAGCAAATTTCATCCCGAGATGCCCACCAATTCCAACTCCCACCTACCTAAATGACCTACATTGGCTCCCGGTATGTATCCGAGCACCATTCAAAGTGTTGGTGTTGACCTTTAAAGCCCCAAACAGTTTCGGCCCAGTATACCTGAAGGAGCATCTCCACGCTCATCGTTCTGCCCAGACACTGAGGTCCAGCACTGAGGGCCTTCTGGCGGTTCCCTCACTGCACGAAGTGAGGTTACAGGGAACCAGGCAGAGGGCCTTCTCGGTGGTGGCGCTCGCCCTCCCATCAAATGTCAAGGAAATAAACAACTGCCAGATTTTTAGAAGATATCTGAAGGCAGCTCTGTTTAGGGAAGTTTTTAATGTTTGATGTTTTATTGTGTTTTTAATATTCTGTTAGGAGTGGCTGAGGAACACCAGCCAGATGGGCGGGGTATAAAAAATAAAATTTTATCATATTCTTATACCTACCTTAACACCTTCTTTCTTCCATTTAAACAATTAACTTTTTAGGACAGCAGCACCCAGGCATGGGGAAAGGAGGGAGCTCTTCCTCCCCTCTCTGACACAGAAGCATACAGGGATGGATCCGGCCTTTAGGAAATGTTTTCCCAAGAGCTATTGCTACATTGTATTATAATTATATTGCATTAATATGATTTGGAGAAGAATGTTTAGACTCCTAATATTTTTCAGTTCTTTGATGCAAGCATTTCAAACACCCCCCCCCCCCGGAAGCTCATATCTTGGCCCAGATATAGTGACTTTTTTCTAGAACCTATAGAATGAACTGTGGGGGGAGGGAATAGATTACCCCAAGTGAGGTAATTAATAAAAGACTTGGCTGGATTCCTAGATCCAAAACACGAGGGCTAAACACACTCTCCAGCAAGAGAGAGCCCCTAGCAAGCAGCTGTATAACATAGGAATATAGGCTGTTAGGCAGTTTAACTATTCTGTTCTGAGTTGCTTACTGTGTTCCACCCCTTTCTGCCTCTCTTACAATGAACAGACCACACCATTAGTAAGTTTAAATGCTTTACTTACAAAACTCCAAAGGTCAGGTTCATGTGTTATTTCATGCAGCAGCAAGTAAACGTAGGCAGAAATGTAACTTTATGTCTCCATCTCCCACTAGTGACCAGCGTACTGTTTTACAAAAGATAGTCACATATTCTCTGATCCAAGTCCAGTTTCAAAATAAAGGGAGAAGATGGTTTTCAAAGGTGCCCACCAACCATTAGCAGCTGAATAGCAAACTGAGCAGAAACACAAGTCAGCTAGTTACCATCTTCTGCATTACGGTGAGATGTGTTGCTTTTCTGTTTAAATGATAGTTATTGCATTTACATTTGCATCTTATACATATAAATCAGCCTATGCTAACTTTTTGCAGAATTGTGTCATCTCCTTTATGTGAGTCTTTCCAGTGGATTCACGTTACAAGAAAGGAGACTCTGACTAAGCATCAAGAAGAACTTTCTGACAGTAAGAGCTGTTTGACCGTGGAACGGACTCCCATGAAAAGTGCTGGACTCTTCTTCCTTGGGTTTGTTTTTTTTTTAGCAGAAGTTGGATGGCTATCTGTCATGGATGATCTAATTGAGATTCCTGCATCACAGGGGGTAGGACTAGATGACCCTCAGGGTCCCTTCTGACTCTGCAATCCAATGGTTCTTTTCTGGTGATGTATTCTTTTTTTAGTGACCATCCCTAATACTAGTGTGCTGTAGATGGGAAGCCTTTTTGCATCAATTTGCTGAAAATGACCTGCGTGCCTATATATTATGCAGAGTTTTAACTACTGACCATGCCCACTAAGAGCAGTGCTGTTTTCCTAGAAAAATAGGTGCAGGTACTCACCACGAAGTTAAAGTAAACAGCATACTTTTTAACAACAACCAAAAGAGGTGCAGGTACTGCATACCCTTCAGTACCCCATGAAAAAAAAGCATTGACTAAGAGTGTAACCTAAAGATCAAACAATTTGGTGCCTATGTGTGTATGTGTGTGTGTGGGGTTATGGGCAAGTTATCTTCAGGCCAAAGCTTCCCCACACCTGCCCTAAAAAAACCTTGTGTTCCTGGGAGCACAGCTTGAAAACTATTGCGTTTTTTGCAGGTAAGATACGGTGTCATCAAACACATTCTTTAGATAATATTAAACTAACCATTCCTACAGAGCTACTCATAGGTAAGTTAGCGCATGAAAAATGCCTCTGTAATTTCTAGTGAAATACAGTGAAGGTCTGCCCCAAGATTTTCTCATTAGCATAGTTCCAATTCCTCCCAGTCCCATAAATCAGTGCACTTGATATCAAAGTAGCTATTTGGACTGGCAGGAGCCAAAGGGTCTGGTCCTCTGTGTTTAATTTGATTACTACATTCCAAATTGATAAGTATTATCCTCTTTACATTGCTTGGAATTGATTCTGCTCTAGTTCCTGCAGTTTGGATAATTAAAAGACCAAGCCAATGGTTCCCCAACAGGCTGTGATGTGTTCAGTTTGCTCTAATCACCTGAGAATCTGATAGATGCCTGCTGTGGTTAGGAGATAGAAATTTTGCTTTTAAGAAAATAATTTAATTTATAAAAACATGCCACTCACTCAGGGAAGTACCTACTTCGAGATGCAAAGGTTCCAAATTAACTTCGCCAAGGGGCAACCAGGTGAGATCTGGCTCCTGAATGGCCTGTTTAGTCAAGGTCAAGCTTCCCTTCCGTGAGCAAGGCTTTTTTGTGGCAATAGTTTCACAGGGACAGAACATAATCTCTACCCAGAGTGTCATGCAGTGGCAATGTTCAGAAATAAATTGTTTTATCAAACTGGTCTGTCCATTACCATCCATGTGCCCAGCATAATTCACTTCTCTAAGAACTAGGACCAGCTTCAGCAAGGGGCATCCCAGGTATAGCTACTAGGGTCATTGCTGCATCCTGACCCTATCTAGCAAGACAGCTGGGTCTGAGAGCCACCTCCAGTTTCTCACAATACTTCCAGCATAGCATTGCTCTGGGGCATTGTGGGAAAACTACAATGGTACCTCTAAATGGAATAGCTCATTCATGGAAGCTGCCTGGTGTGAACCACAACACTGCAGGTAGGTAAGGAAAGGGACCCTGCCTAGGCTAGAGGCCCTGTATTGCTTCACACGTCTTAATCTGATATGCCAGTCTTTTGGACTACAGCTCCCATAATCCCCAGCCAACATTGGTTGATGTAGTTTGCGATGGTCTAAACCAGCACAGCACATTCTTCTGTTCTAGCTACATCAGAGCTGGCTCAGCCATTAGGCATGGTAAGGCTGCTGCCTCAGGGGGCAGAAGTCCCCAAGGCAGCACTCCTGTGGGCACCCTGCCTGCCCTGCTGCCTTCGTATCCCTGCTATGGATGTGGCAGGGTATGCAGCAGTGGCAGAGTGGGTGGTGCAGGAGGCAGCAGCAGGTGTTGTGGTGGCAGTGGCAGCAGCAGTGGCGGGGCAGTGCGGCACTTCAAGCCGTTAAATGGGACACACCACCCTTGAACTATATCAACACAAGGCACTTGGCATCCATATCTACAAGACATAGATGGGTGCACATCTATAAGATTCTGTGCTGTGGTCCTTTCTACTGGGTTGATGGAAGGTACGTAATTCCTTTGGCAAATGAAACTCTGCAGGTTGTTACAGGGCTTATCCTCAAGTGCAATAAACTTGATTGCCTCCTGCCTTCCCTACAGTTGTTGAATAAGAAAGAGTAGGAAACAGACTGTCTGTAATAGATCAAGATTAATGAAGTTCCAACAGCAATTAATTACAACACTCTTTGATAAGCAGTTACAGTAGTCTGCACATGGTCATTAATAATTTTCACATACACCATGTTTGGACAGTTTGTGAAATCGGGTTACACTGCCCTTTTCCTAAAGTCATTTGGAAGGATACAAAGATGGCAATCTACTGGTAACCAAACAGCTGGTGCAGATGGAAAGAGATCCATTATATTTAGTGGAACCATTTGTGAGGGTTTGGCTGGTACCTGGTGGGATGTCCAATGGCTGTTGCTCCATCTCCGTTGTGCTTTTGACCTGCCATGTGACTTTAATTGAGCAATCTTGTGTTTTGAGCACTTTCCATCTCTAAATACACCCCAATGTGGTGAGATATGAAATGTACTACATATGCCTTGATCTAACAAAGATGTGTGATGTTGTTGTTGGAAAGAAACAACTCAGTCACCAGAGTCACATGGTTCCTGCTTTGTAGATGTTACTGTTGTGGCATGTCAATAGACCACATGAAAGGTCTTAATTACCGGGCCTATTGGATGGACTTTGCTTTAAGTTACTAAGGGAGTGCCTAAACTTGTCAGGCTGGAGCATCTCTTCATTTTTACTCACCTATCCAGATCCTTTAAACCAGGGGTTCCTCAACTGTGGTCAGTGACTGGTCCAAGGTCACCCACTAAACTTCATGGCCGAGTGGAAATTTGAACCCTAGTCTCCAAGATCCTCATTAGACACTCTAACCGCTGCATGACACTGGCCCCTCACATGAATGCTGAGGTGTTACAGCCGTATGACAGGACTATACAGTGGTACCTCAGGTTAAGAACTTAATTAGTTCCAGAGGTCCGTTCTTAACCTGAAACTGTTCTTAACCTGAAGCACCACTTTAGCTAATGAGGTCTCCCGCTGCCGCCGTGCAATGTCTGTTCTCATCCTGAAGCAAAGTTCTTAACCCGAAGTAATATTTCTGGGTTAGCTGAATCTGTAAACTGAAGCGTCTGTAATCTGAAGCGTATGTAACCCGAGGTACCACTGTACAACCTCAGACTGTGAATGTTTGAGCTGATCCTTTCTGAAATCTTACCAAGTGATGGGCATTGTTTGTGGGGTGGGGAGCAATTTGAAAATTCGATCCAAGGAAAAAGATTCACAATATTATGAACACTTCTTTATAGGTACTGTTCTTGCCTACTGCTGGGGGTGTGAAAGGTTGGGCTGGAAAGAGGCTATATTACAGTAAAGGCTTCTTGGCAAATTGTGATTAAGATGCTGCAATTTCAATGCCTTTGCTAGTGGAATGAGACTTAAGTGCAAATTGGTCTCTAAAGCAAATTCACTGCCACTGCCTTTTATCTACTCTGCTAGCAGGCATTATCATTGTCCAGCAAAGCAGCATTGTTGACCTGAGCACCACACTCATTATTCAGCAGTATTTTAGAGCTGCTCATTCATCTTTTTGCGTAACTCCCTTGCACTTCCAGGCGCCAGCTGAAAATTTATGACAAATCCAGTCAAGTTTGCCTGGCAGTTCTCTTACTGATGTTGGAACGTCCCTTGGTGGTGATGCAGCTCAACATCCTGCACAGTGCAGGATCTGCAATGCAGGACTACACCACCCCTGACAGATGACTCTCTGCTCTCAAGTGAGGTATACCTCAACAGCACTTACTATAAGGAAGTTTCTTCCATTCTTTAGCCAAAAGCTACCGGTAGTTCCCTGCAATTCCTTCCCGAGGTCTCAGCTGATGAGCGGGTTAAAATCTCAACCAGTCTCAGGATCTTCTCCCTGTCTGTTTCATTGGGGGGGCCCAACCCAGGACCCCCAAATGTCTTAAGGGAGACTCTCCCCACAGTTGGAGCCCCACTGTTCAGAATCATTTTCCCCAGCTCTTCCCCAGCTGCTTTCAAAAACTGATCAAAAAGTTCAGCTGGCCCAAAGGGCAGCAGTGAGAAGCTCAGGAAATCCTGCGATTCAGCCTTGCTCATTAGCTGTGGGGTGATGCACAAGGTGCACTCTCAGGCCACTGTTTCAAAGCTTATTAGAGGCAGCATTCCCTGTTGAGAAAGACAGCCCTTTGACTGCCAGGGTAAAAATAAATTAACAAATCCCTGCAAAAAAATAAATAAAATAAAATCACTTGAGTGTACCAGAAAAGCAAATGACAATGTCGGATCCACTACAGAGAACACATTCATCTTCAACAGATAAGTCCTGCATCACTTGAGCATTATATCAGCAGAATCAGATGGGAATACTAATAAGATATAATTAGGGTGATCGCTAAACAAGAGATAATGATTTCAATAATATTATGAAATGCTGAAAGCCTGCATGTCATGGGGTTGGGCAGACTCTCTCAGTTTGTAGCATATACAGTACTTTGTTTTGTCTGTAAAACCCTGAAGTGCACCATCTTGAACCACGCGCAAAGGTGGGGCTCAGAAAGGGGAGACACAGAATTGTAGAATGAGCTCTGACTACATGCTCAGTCTGAGAATTACAGTATTTTCCCATGTATAAGACGGTGCTTTTTTCTTAAAAAAAATGGCAAAAATTGGGTGTCGTCTTATACACGGATAGTGAATGCAGAGGGGGGACGTGTGATTAATGGCAGCAACAAGCAGGAGATTGGCAGCGGTGATTGGGCAGGTGATTGGTGGCTGCGGCAAGGCCTGCTGGTGATTGGCTGTGGCTGCAGCAATTGGGCAGGCGATTGGTGGCTGTGGCAAGTGGATGGATGGGCTGTTGGTGGCAGCAAGCAGGCAGAGAATTGGCAGCTGCAGCGAGGTGTGCAATTGGCAGTGGCTATGACAAGCGATCAGCAGTGGCAGACAGGCGGGTGAGCAATTGGCGGAAGTGACCTCCCCACCCCCACCCCCCAAAAGCTAAACAACTTAATTTATTAATTTGGGGTTAAAAAAAATAGGGGTTGTCTTATACATGGGGGCGTCTTATACACAGAAAAATACAGTTGCTTTCAGGCCCCAAACTGGAACTTGCACACGGACACTTTCATATAGGAATCTAGTTGTGTTTTCCCCAAGTTTCTTATTTTAGCAGACTAATTTAATTAGTCCCCACTCTGCACGCAGCTCTCACCTGTGGCTTCTAGAAGCTGTCACCATGCAACAGCAACCACACCCCAAGAACAGCTTCGACTGGCTGGCTAAGCCAGGTGAGGGCAGCTGATGAGTCTCAATCCCTTGGTGAATCAGGGACTTCCCCTGCATGCAAATACAGGGTCTGGCAGATGGAGTGGACAAAACCAATAGTGGGTCCAACAATGTCTGCATGTGCTGTGGAGGGGACAGATGGGGGTTGTCCACCTGGGAAGGTAGCCCATCTAGGAGAAGGAAAACTCAAATCCTAAACCTCTGCTGCCTTTTCCCTTTTCTTTGGGAAAAGGAAAGGCTAAGAGGTAAACCCTACACAAATCCAGAGTGGAGTCCTTAAGATGGTGGGACGGCGTCTTGTATGCCTCCTTCCTTTGGACCACATCAGTGAGGCCAAGAGCAGGGTCTTGTCATCTGGGCAGCCCAGGACCTCCATACACACTGACCAAGCTTGTGTCCCAGGGAGACAGACAGAAGCCAATAACAACAATTTAAGAAAGAGAAAGGGCTTTTTGTTGTCACGGAAAGCCAGTAGGGTGATCTACTGCAAATGACCCAGATCCTGACCTATCCTGACCCTTACTGACCCTTACTGAATAATGCCCCCTGCACAAGAGATGAAAAGGTTATGCCTGAGTATTAACCATCATTTGCCCTCCCCTGAGTGACTGCTACCAGTGGATCCCCAAACACAATCATTTGGCTATCATTTGATTTTATTCACTGGTGCCACAGCATTTAAAGGCTACTCCAATTGCTAGCAAGTAAAGTAGATGGACTCTGAGAAAGACCCTGTTGGGATAGAAGGCACCTTATGCCACCAAAAGGGGTCAGCTGCAATTGTGTCCCTTCCCCCTAGAGTCATGTCACCACCATGCTGTGATGAGGGCAGGATAGGAAAGGAACTTTAGCACAGGGGAACCAACACTTCTTCTCTACTGGCAGAGGCTGTGGGGGCAAGGCATGAGCAGGCCCTTCTGCGCATCATCCTGTGACCTCTCTCTAGCCACGTGAAAGTTGGTAGCCACATACAAAATTGCCGCAGCCACTGTCCCCCTTTCATTCACAGCTACATTCAACGCAATTTCTTTACCTCAGGATGGATTCCATTAGCCATATCCAAGATCAATTAAATTAAATTATTCAGCTCTTGGCATTTTCCAGGTCTCTGCACTAATACGCTGTGCACTTCCAAGATATGTGCGTACGTAGCTTTGCTACTGATCAAGAAACAAATCTAATTAAGTAGCAGCCTAATTAGTGCAGGTGCTTCGGCCTGCATCAATGTTTCAGCTTCTACTGTCCTGCAATGCTGGCAGCAGAAATTGGGCCCCTATCTTGCTCAGACTCACATAACATATAAACCCAGTTCTTTCTATGGCTCTCGTCCATACCCTTGCTGCTGCTGGTGGCAGTCATTATAATGGCATGGTCTGTTTCAGATTGACAATAGCCGAGTGGGAAAACATGTGCAGGAGGTCTAAGCATCAACCCCCAGGAATCTCTGCTTAAAGAGTCTCAAGCAATAGGGATGAGAAAAAAACTGCTGAAGGACATGGACAGCAGCTGCCAGTTGGAATAGACCATAATGCAGGAGGGCAGAACCTCAGATTTGTAGACCAAATGTAGCCCTCTGTATCTGGCCCTCAGGACTCCCTGGGCCACATTTCCTCCCAAGCCACACTCCCTCTTCCCAGGCGACACCCCCTCATTGACTGGTTTGCATCCTTCCGGATGGTTTTTGCCTGGCTGGAATGTGTCCTTGAACTCTGACGCTGCCTCTTGCTTGCCCAAATGGAGAATGAAGAGGTGTGCATAAGTACATGCAGAAACCAGCCCACTGTATGGAGGTTAACCATTTACATTTTACCTTCATTGCCAATTGGATACCATTCCATCCAGTTTTGCCTCCAGCTCTGCTAACCGCCGGCATGTGGTCCCCAGAACGTTGCCCAGAAGGAACCTCAGCTGAAAAGGGCTTCTTACCCCTGCACAGTACAGATAACCCAATGGTCTGATTCAGTACAGAGAACAGTCTTCTAGTCCAACCACCTGCAATGCAAGAATCTTTTGCCCAGCATGGAGCTTGAACCCAAGACCCTGAAATAAAGAGTCTCTCACTCTCCAGACTGAGCTATCCCAACAGAACTGTAAATGGTGATGTGTCCAAAACGGCAGGACTCATTATAAAGCAGCTTAGGCTTTCAGTGCTATAGCAGAAATCCTTCTAATCCCAGAGAGTTTGCGTACGCTCATTTCTTAATGACCGATGAAAGACCTATCAGTAATGAATAGCCCATAAAGTGCTTCCATGTAAAGAAACCATTGCGGCTAATCACACAGGGATGCCAATTTGTTTTTTCATAGATGAGGGGAAAGATTTTGGTGGAGGTCAAGATGCAAGATGGCGTTGCAGCAAGCGGCAGATCTTAAGAGCATTTTATTTATACCCCATCTTTCTTCTAGGATGGAATTGAAGGTGGCATGCCTGGAAGATTGTGTGTCCCACTCTTGCACTAACCAGACACAGACCAGCTTAGCTTCAGCACATGGGATGCAAGTGGAGTGTAGGGAACTGAACTGGTCGCTGCAGATGTTCAGAACTACAGTACTAAAAAGATATGCAAAAACTCACCCTGATCAAATGGCTAGATTAGAGACCCTGTGTGGTGTAGTTTTTAGAATGTCAGATTAGGACCTGGGAGACCAGAGTTCAAATCCACACTCTGTCATAAAGCTCAGTAGGTGACCTTGGGGCCAGTCACTGCCTCTTACCCTAGCCTGCTTCACAGGGTTGTTGTGGGGATTAAATGAGGAGGGGGAGAACCATGGAGGTCACCTTGAGCTCCTGAGAGAAAAGGTATGTTATAAATCCAATAATCAGTAAGAACAAGAGCAGCCTGTCACCAAGTCCCTTCCACAGCCCTGTCTTGGTCACTGTTTGTCCTTGGGGCTTTCCTTAGAGCTATTGCCTGGCAGACACCAGCCCTATTTGTCTCTGAGTAGAGCTGAATTTAAATAACATGAAAGTTGAACTGAAGAAACTGAATTCAAATTTAAAGTTCATTCTCCTCAATCTTGAGTTCCACAGGATATGTGCAAAAAAACGAAAAGGGTGCTGATATTTAAAAATCAACCCACCCACCAAGGCACATAAAAAGTTGCTTGTGCAGATGCATTTGCCTGGAGACATCTTTAAAGAGGATCTACAGGTGCACATAAAATGCTGTATACCTCAGCAGTGCTCCACAGCAATTTTGCCTTTAGCCAACCAAAGTTATTCTCTCTCTGCTGCTTCCTTGCGACATTCTCAAGGTGAAGGTGTCTTTGGCTCTTGAGGGTTTTTTTGGTTTCCCCCTCTCCTTCCTTGAAATGCTGCTGCTTTCTTGACAGCTCCTTGATCCAGAATGGTATGCAAAACATCTTGAGCTCCAGCCCAGAATATGTGTTTGGGGGGGAGGGAGTAGGGCTGGCGGGAGAGAATCTGTGTTCTATGTACCCACAATTGTGGGTGGAGGACAGGAGCCAGCAATTTATACCCCCCCCAAACAGCAGCTGTGTGTGGAGACTAACTCCCATAGGTGTGTAAGTCTGCAAGGTTTCAAGAATCCTTCTTAATTGCAGCAGGTTGACTCCTAAAACTTACATGCAAGATTGAATCCACCTACGGTGACACTTGCCTAATAAACAACAAAATGTTGCAACCTCTATCCATTTGCACTTTATAGGCTTCCGATACAGTATTTCATTTTATATTTTACCATTAATCTCCACCGTGCCTAAACTGAATATTTAATAATGACTAATGGACGAGTTCTCATTTGCTATTAAAAATTTAGTGCAGATATATAAATAACATGAACACCTATAAACTTGAAGGTAGACTTTTGGGGGAAGCAAAGTACAAGCGCCGAAAGCATCACTGAGGAGACATTCAGATTCTGACCCGGATATCAGATTGAATCTGATGAATTCTGCACACATATATCTGAGTGGCAGCCAGAGCTAGCACAGTAATATGTCCCTGAGGAGATGCTGCGTATGTGTGGTGATGGGAGAAACAGACAGGGGGGCCACTAGGTGGCGCATCGGAAGATGGCTGACAATAACATCTCTCCGACCCACACGAGGTAATTTGGAGGCTATGATGGGGGTAATTAGCCTCCTTAACCCCCCCAGGATTGTGGGGGGGACGGCCCTTGCCTGCTGTGCCCTATACCACCCCCGAATTTGTGGGGGTGGGGGCACTAGGCACAAAGCCCTCCTGTGGGATTCCGGCACTCCTGGACGCCGTCCCTGATTCGCGCCGCTAGTTGCAAGCATCTTCAAAAGAAACAATTTGGACGAGATAAATTGCACATGCTTCAAGGAAAAAGGGGAGTAAAGACTGCTGACAGAAGAGATCTCTGATAACAAGACAAGAATAAAATATGAGAAGATATGTCAAGATACGGTATGACTGAGGGGGGAGGGGGGGAAAAAGCTGCCTTCCTTTTTCTTATGTGATTTAACAAGAATCCCCTCCCCTAATGAGTCAGAAACTAAGGACTTAAGCTGTGGATTTAAGGCTGTGTGGAGATAAACTTTCGAACCAAAGCAATGTTTCAAAATGAAGCTGGAAAGCTAAGAGTTTTGGAATGACGCAGTTAAAAATGCCGTCGCCATTTTGGGAGGCATTGTTGGAGCTCTTGGGTCTGGGAGGAGAAAGAGAGAAATAGAGTTGTTTACATATCGTGGATCAACTTCTCGGTGGGACTTAAGAGCGACAAATGCCAAATTTATGATGGAAAGAGCGATGTTATCTACGAAGGAGATATATGGAAACCATCTGGACTTAGTGGAGGAACGGGAAATCCACACAGGATTATTACTTTGTTTATTGGCTTAAGGAGACTAACAGAAGAGATCGTAAAGGAAAAATAGAAATTGTATGAACAAGATATGATGTGGAAACACCAAGATAAGACTGGATAGAATTATGAATTTTGTTTGGACTGATTGGGACTGATTTGGACATTAACGCAGTAATAAGAAGATGATCTGAATCCCCCTTTGGATCTTGAAGTATGGGTTCCCCCAACAAAATTTAAAAATTTGGCTTTGTAATTTGGAATTTATGTGATGTGATTTAATTTGATGTGATTGGCCAGTTAATAAAAATTATTTAAAAACAAAAACAAACAGACAGATCCATGGCTCTTGTTCAAAAGCAGTGAATTCTTACTGCATTAATAATCGTTTATATTTATTACATTAGTTTCCCACTCAAAGGCAGCATACATGGACAGTAAGAGCTGTTCCAACAGTGGATGGGTCTCCCTTGGGAGGTTGGAGATGCTCCTTCCTTGGAGGTTTTAAGCAGAGGTTGGATGGACATCTGTCAGGGATGCTTTAGTTGAGATTTCTGCATTGCAGGGGTTGGACTAAGTGACCATAGGGCTCCCTTCCAACTCTACAATTCTATGACGTTATTCCATTTTGTAATCACAACAGCCCTCTGAGGCAGAGAGGTAGACTGGACCAAGGTTAATGTCATGACTGGGCCATGGGCAGGTCTGGAGGGAGCCAAGTGACAGGAAACAGAAGCCATGGTTCCAGTGTGTAATCAGGGTTAACTAATGTCAGAACCACTTGGGAACCAGGGGCCAGCAACCAGGTCCTAAGAACCAGAAATAGCCAGGAGACAAACCAGAATACAAGGTCAAGCAACAACCCAGAACCTAGGACCAAATAATTACTAGGAATACACCAGAACTCAGGAAGACCCATATAGACCCATATGGAGCAGGAAGCCATTTTTACTCCTTCATGTCCCCCAAAAGAGATCCAAGGTCCAGCCTGGGCAGTTGAAGTTAATCAAAGGACTTTGTTGAGAAGCTGATATGTTCAGTTCAATAGTTCACTGCTTGGGTGAGCTGCATACAGATCCTGAAGCTGATGACAGTTACTCTGAGTATCATGGCTCCGCTCATAGAATCATAGCTTCATAGAATTGTAGACCCAACGGTCATCTAGTCCAACCCCCTTCCAAGAGTAATGTATGATGCCATGCCTCCAAGCAGTGCCATCCCTAGGGAATGGTGAATCAGGACGATTGCCCTGGACTCCAGACTTTGGGAGACCCTGCATGGGGCTGGTTCACGGCCCTGTGTCACTCAAGATGGGCTCTCACCCCCCCCACAGAGATAGTTTTAAAATTGTGTTGTTGCTGCAAATATGGTGGCAGCACCAACACTTCATCTCCCTCTAATTCTGAAGGGGTCCTTCTGTTTTACCCTTCCTCCAAAAGCTGCCCAAAGTGACAAGCAACAAAGTAGCAAAACAAAACCAATTAAAAACAAATGCATATTCAAAATACATAAGAACATCTAAAAGTCATCACCTCACAGTTAATGAATGAAATTCTGTCTTTGTGCAATGCTGCAGAGGAGTAAGTGGGTTTCTCCCAACCCACCCCTTACTGGCATGATGTTAGTATCAAATCTAAGGCAAGGAAGAGGTGCTCAGCTCTAAGCCATGACAATGGTTGTGTTCTGTGTGGTTCAGTGAGTGGGATGTTTGCCTTAGACGTGGGTCATTCAGGTTCCATCCGTCCTCAGTTGTGAAGCTCTGTGAATGACCTTGGGGAAGTGACCGTCTCTTTCCAGGGTCGTCTATTCAGAGAAAAGATGGGATATAAATGTAGTGTTCAGGGCAGTTCTTCTGCTAATGCTATTTTTATGGGAGCTTCTCTCTTACAGAACATAGTTGAAAAGGCATGGGTCCGTTCTTTTCTATGGAATGTGCTTTGCCTCCTCTGGAAGCAATGCAGGTTTGGAAAAGAAGAGACACTGTTTTGATATGCCATGGCCAGTGGCTCGTGTTCTTGGTCGCTGATGGTTCCTCTCTGCTAATTCAGGGCCTTTTCTAGACCTCCCAGGCTAAACGGCATCTGCAGCAACAGATGGGCTGCAATAGGTTTACAAGGAAATAATTGCATCAAGGCATCCAGCTGGTGGTTTATAATGGTGGGAACTCAAAAAGGACATTTGTTATCCCCCTAATCTTCAAACAGGGCACCGCCATGAGCATTAACATATAAGTCAACAATGGTATGAAAAATCTAGAGGCACTGCACCGATTGCACCTAGGGGAGCAGTTACGTGGGCATTTCCCAAATAACTGGCAGTTTTTATTATTTGCGTCCACTTATTAATTGCTTCCCATAAAACATCTCAAAGCAACTTCACAGTAAAAAAACACCAACAATTAAAATGATTTAAAATAATTCTACATATAAAAAAATGTCAAATCTAATACAGATACAAACTGGGGAAAAGATATTCACTTAAAAGACTTGTTATGTAGAACAACCCTGGATTTGATGGTGGCATCTTTTGGGGAGCTATCATCCAGATGACTGGAAGGACACTGGTACCTAAGGCATTGCTTCTTCCCATATGTTCCTGCCTGGACCTTAAGATCATAAACAGAACCTTTCTCCCTGTATCCCCTCATCCTGAAGTTTACAGGTTTACTAAAAGAGAGAGGGCTTTCTCTGTTGTGGTGCCTCAGTTATGGAGAACTCCCGTGATGCATCTGCAGCAGCAAAACTGGATACCTTCATCTGCCCCACCTACAATAAAACATGTCTCCCCCATATTGGTTACCACATCCACAGCAGGCGCTGTAACTCTACAATGGTTGCCCCATTTCGGTTCAACTAATGTTGGCCCACCTGCATTGGCATCATCAGGGCATCATCAGGGTGGTGGGGATGGGAGATCCAGTGTTGCATCTCCCTTACCTATGGTGAAGAGGGAGCTCTGATGCATTCAGTGACCTCTAAGGCTCTCCCAAGACCCATAACATTGCATCCCAAGATATTGTATAATAATGACCCAAACATCATACTCATCAAGTGCTTTCTTTTCTCATCTGCAAAATATTTAGCCCACATTGATTGCTATGCATGGTGTGAAGCATGTAATTCAGCCTCGACTAAACCTTAACAAACGAAACAAAAATCCATACAATTCAAGATTAACGCAAGATAACGTGGCCTAGATGCCTGAAGCAGTGTGTGGAAAGAGCTTTACAGCAATTCTGACATTGCTCGTATCTCTGGAATATAGAAGAGCACCTGCCAGGTACTCTGTGAAAATTAGAATATTAAATGTATGGACAAGGAGAAATGTTACATTTGTCTTCTTGTATAATAGATCTAATAGCAATGACAGCTCATGAACGGAAGGCCTTAATATTGCCAGAATTGATGGCAATCCTAATGGCCATGGAAGCCCTGATGGGGTATCACACAGCAAAGGACATTAGGAAAAGATTTCTTGCTGCGCTTGGAAGGCATATGGCGTCTAGTGGGACGCTGCAAAATTATTAAGCAATTTCCAAACACAGTATGCGGAGTTGCCCATTCAATGAGATGACTGCCATTAACAACAAGGCACAAAGCAGAGGCGGAATTCCAATAGGTTGTCTGAAGGTTTTCCCCAAAGAAGTCAGAGCAAATTCATAGGCACACATCTGTGCTGATAATAAAGAACCACAGTATAGCAGGGGTAGGCAACTGAGGGCCTGAGGGCCAAATACAACCCCCAGGCTTCATTATTTGACCCTCAGAATTCCCCCCAGGCTATACCCCAAATATTTTTGCCTGTCCTGAATGTGCCCTTGAACTCTTGCTTGAACTCCCCGGAGAACAGAGAGGGGTGTGTGTGCTTAAAGTCCATATTGTGATATCGGTTTCATAACTTTTGACCTAGCAATATATTGCGAATCATAATGTGTGTTTTTGCTGTGTTGTGCAAAAGTCACAATGTGGGGAAAAACGTGAAGTCAGCCAATGCTTCTCTCAATTCCTGCAGGCTGTTAACTCTGCTGGCTCAGCTCTGCCCTGCCTCCTGCAAAAATCACAATGCGGGAAAAACAGTGAAGCCAGCTTCTACATAGCCCCATCCTTATTTCAGACATCATGATATATTGGTATATCACAATGTTTAGCCGGTGATATATCACAATGTTGAAAACTAGATATTGCCCAGCCCTAGTGTACAGAAACTATTCTACAGTGGTACCTCGGGTTAAGAATTTAATTCGTTCTGGAGGTCCATTCTTAACCTGAAACTGTTCTTAACCTGAGACACCACCTTAGCTAATGGGGCCTCCCACTGCTCCTGTGTCGCCGCGCGATTTCTGTTCTTATCCTGAAGCAAAGTTCTTAACCCAAGGTACTATTTCTGGGTTAGCGGAGTCTGTAACCCGAAGCGTCTGTAACCTGAGGTACCACTGTACTGTACAAAGGCAAGATTTACATTGGTAAAATTTACTTTTGTCTTTGGCCCTACCCACCAATGGCCTTCAGAAGGTTGCTCAGGAGGCAATGTGTCCCTCAGGCTGAAAAAAGTTTTGCACTACAGCAACACTTACATTGGTCAACATTGCTTAACTTAGGCTCTGTCTGCAGCTAGTGTGCTGAATTCTTGTAGAACAAAATGATCATAAAGAGTAGCAAGCTGAAACACCTTCAGTGCTGTGTTTGAAAGATGGCATATCAAGAGCTTGTACTTTATTGTGTTATCTGCTCTAGATATTGCCGGGGGATGGGTGTCCTACATGAGCTTCAAGCATTGACAAGACCTGCACCCGGCAATCATTAATATCACTCAAAGCTGCAATCCGTGACAACTTCCTTAAAACATACAGGGATTTCTACATCAAACTGAATCAAAACACAAGGCAATATGGGACTGAGAAAACAAGCCAGACTGTTGGTTCTGGGATTTTCAAATAAAAGGCTTTATACCTTTTCCAAAGAAAGAGAGAAAATAAAAACGTCAGCATAATTTTATCAACCAGTCAGACAGAATCGGAAAGCCAGCTACCCAAACCTGTTTCTACTCACACGCCTCTTTCTGACCTCCATCACCAAAAGCTAGAGGAACCATCAGAGCTCATGGACCCATTTTAGCTAGGCAAAAGCAAGGAGGGTGCAGCAGAGGGTGGACCCCCTGGCCTGGAGGTTCTACATCCCAATGTACAATGTATATGAACGGCAGGAGGTTTTCTGGGGAGAAGGGAAGCCAGATTTCACTTCTGTAGCCAGCTTGTATTCACATGTACCATTCTGGGGGACTAACGTGGCTATGAACACATTGCCGTGAACAGCTAAACCTACTCTGCTGTATGCACATTGCTTCCATCTGGTGGTTGGAATTCCATGTGCAACCTAAAAGCATTGACATCTTAATGCTATGTCGCCCAAGCACATTGCACTATGCTCATTTTAAAGGTACAGTATCTCTTTCCTTGCTGTCTGTACGAACTGCTCAGTTCACAATGCATTTCTGTGAAATACTGGAATGTTAGCAACCACCTCTTTCTTGCCTCTCCACTACTGAAAGAGTATTACTTGACTGTGGGATCTAATTTTTCTAGTGCATGCTGGAGTCTGAAAACCGTGAATATGTGGGAAATAAGATGTTGCACAGCCATAAACAAAGTACACATGTTAGTGGCATCTATATATGGAAATGTGGTTCTTGAGAAATCATTCTTTTAAAACCTTTTCAGTAGATGATGCTATGAGGCCGACTACCATGCCACCTATATTACTACATTTATATACCACCTTTCCTCTGAGGAGCTCAAGGCAGCATATATGAGCCCTTCCCTGTCACCTTAGTCTTACAACAACCCTGTTAGGTAGCTTAGGCTGAGAAAAAGAGAAACTGACAGCCCCAAAGTCATCCACTGAGCTTCATGGCTTCATGGAAGATTTGAAGCCAAGTCAGTCAACACTCTGACGCAGTGAAGGGGGTGTTGGGATGTGTCCAAGGAAAGGGGGGCAATTGGCAGGCTCCCAGCTGGCTCCAGCCCACTGGCCGACAGCTGGGGGATCTCCAGCCCTTGGATCAGCATGTAACTGCGACTCAAGCTTCAGGAACCTTCAGAAGCTGAGCACGCAAGCCAGCAGAAAAAATACTCCTCGCAACAGAAGAGAAGATAGAGGCTGTGTAAAGCATATTTACAGGCATTTTATTCAGCATCAGGACAAAGGGAAAAACATGTCTTCTCCCCTTCATGTCCAAGCAAGCAGCATAAGCAAAAGCTATACACACAACGGAAGTTCCCAGCAAGCTGTGCTGGAATGTAAACAGACATGTGACATACAACAATTCCACACATCTGTTAAGGTGGAACGGAACATCGTAACAGGGGGACCCCAGGCCCGTGCACCCAATGCAGCCCTCCGAGCCTCTCTACCTGGTCCTTCCTGGGCCACATCCCCTACTCTTCCACAGCTCCTACTGGTCCTGCGTTGCAGGCTCCTTCAGAAGTTTTGGCCTGAATCCTTATATTTGGATAATGTTATCTTGCTTCCCTGGATGGAGGTGTGCACATGTGTGTAGCCAGTATCGTACAAAGGTAAAATTTAAATTCATTGCTCCACACACTTTTGCATATGGCCTGCCCACCAGTGGCATGTGACACCCCGCCCCCGCCCCAAAGATTGCCCTGGTAATGAGGACCTCAGATGAAGAAGGCTCCCCACCTTCTCCAATCATCACACCACACCAGCTCTCTTTTGGTTTCCCTAACATGAAAGAAGAATACTCTTTCCCACCTAGCCAAAGCTGCACCTTACATCCCCCACCCCATCCTGCCACCAATTTTCATTCCATTGGTGCTTTTAAACTGGGGTCTCTATAAATTGGAGCAAAACCAATGCATTGTAAGTAACTTTAAAAAAAACACACACCAAAACCATCTACCCGCTGCTTGCCTAGGCACAATGTGCAGACTTCAGAGGGGAAGCAATACTCCTAGAGTTATTAATGTTTCTGTGGCAGTTGCTCAGTGAAGCAGATGTCTGCAAATCTGCAATCAGGCACAGTCTTTGCAAAGAGCGGAGAGCGACAGCAGCACTACAGATGCACCACCCACCCCACATTTTACGATGGGTAATAGAATACAGGCAATTTGCAGAGTAAACATTAACAAACAGAATCCAATGGGTTTGTACACGCATGTGAGATCATCCGCTGAAAGCGGAGCAGGACTGAACTGTAGCAGCATCATAAGCTTCTGTTGTTTCTTTTGGATACAGCTATAGGTGCTGTCCCATTCAAAAGCTTATTCCTTTGGGGTACGTATTGACATGCAAGCTTATAAGCAGGCGTTTCTGAATGGGTAAGGGGAACAGCTTGGCCTGGGCTGTGGCCCAATCACATTGCCTGCATCTGTTCCGACAGTTCCACCCACATTGCCAGGCTCCAGAATCCAGGCCCAGCAAAGCAGGCTTATTAGAATCGAATTAGAAGTGGGGCCTTTGAGACAAGCAGATGGTTACTTTGGGACACACAAAAACAGGAGCAAGGGCTTCGGCCATAGGCAGATCCAAGCCCCTGCAACTCAGAAGCTTTTCAAAACACCAGGGAGAAATCTGGTCAATATACCTTTCCAGTATTGTAATAAGAGAAGCTGCTTTTGTATACACTTGCCCTTTTATGATAAAGTTTGGCGGAACTTGTCTTCTATTGAATCTGGCAAACACTGACTCCAACTTTCAGGCCGATTGGGATAAAGTTAACTTCTTCTGACCGTTACAGATTTCCAGATCTGAAGGCCAAATACAACAGTTGCTACAACCAAGCATAAACAGAGAAGTGAGGAACAGAAGAGCCCGCTGGAACAGACCAATGGCTCATCTAGTCCAGCATCGTATTCTCACAGTGGCTAGCCAGATGCCCGTGGGAAACCCGCAAACAGGATCCAAGCACGAGAGCACTCTCCCTGCCTGTGGTGTCCAGCAACTGGAATTCAGAAACTTTATTACCTCCAATTGTGGAGGCAGAGCATAGCCATCATGGACAGTTAGCCACCGATGGTCTTCTGTTCCATGAATTTGTCTATACAGTGGTACCTCGGGTTAAGAACTTAATTAGTTCTGGAGGTCTGTTCTTAACCTGAAACTGTTCTTAACCTGAAGCACCACTTTAGCTAATGGGGCCACCCGCTGCTGCCGCGATTTCTGTTCTCATCCTGAAGCAAAGTTCTTAACCCAAGGTACTATTTCTGGGTTAGCGGAGTCTGTAACCTGAAGCGTCTGTAACCCAAGGTACCACCGTAATCTTTTTTAAAAGACATCTAAAATCAAGCACCTAAAAATGGTAACCTGTGAAGAACGCTATAGTGTTGATGTTTTGATTGCTCAGGTGGCTCAAATAATCTCTGAACAAGTGCTCAAGTGATTGCTGAAAACAATTTGTGGGAAGAAGTAAGATGATAAAGGCTTGTATGCAAAGCAGCACTAAGTAACCATCCCACCAGAGCAAGGATTTACACTTGCGCAATGGAGTGCTCTGCACCCCCTAAATCTTTTCTGAGGTTTCTCCAATCTTCCAGAGTAGTTTTGGGGAGTGTGTGGGACAATTACTTAGCACTACAATGCTATAGAAGGGACGCGGGTGGCGCTGTGGGTAAAACCTCAGTGCCTAGGACTTGCTGATTGTATGGTTGGTGGTTCGAATCTCCGCGGCAGGGTGAGCTCCCGTCGTTCAGTCCCAGCTCCTGCCCACCTAGCAGTTTGAAAGCACCCTTAAGTGCAAGTAGATAAATAGGTACCGCTTTATAGTGGGAAGGTAAACGGCGTTTCCGTGTGCTGCGCTGGTGCTGGCTCGCCAGAGCAGCTTCGTCACGCTGGCCACATGACCCGGAAGTGTCTTTGGACGGCGCTGGCCCCGGGCCTCTTAAGTGAGATGGGCGCACAACCCTAGAGTCGGTCACGACTGGCCCATACGGGCAGGGGTACCTTTACCTTTACAATGTTATAACACGGTAATAATAATAATAATAATAATAATAATAATAATAATAATAATAGTGTTTTTTTCTAAAAAATGTTTAGGGGTACTCTCATTTTGGCACAAGAAAATCAGCATTTTATAGTTCAAATTGGGGAAAATAAATACAGTAAATGGACAAACGTACAAAGAGTCACAAAATGTTTAGGGGTATGTGTACCCCTGCATCCCCCCAGGAAAAAGCACTGGTAATAATAGTAGCAGCAGCAGCAATAAATAATAATAATTCATTATTCAATTTTGTTTGAGATACAAGATCTCAAAGTCAGTTTGGGATTTTTGTCATTGTACATCAGACAGCATCCATCCAATGTTCTGCAGTAATATAGTGAAGTCAGAAGGAAAGCTTAACATGAATGGTTGGATAGTGAGGAATGCTGAAGCACATTGAAGAGAAGCACCATTTATTTCCTGGCAGACCACTGAGACCAGAGGTCAAGCTCAGCTAATAATTCCTTTGCAATGGATGGATTAACTTCATGTAAGCATCACATGAGGGACACTGGGAGACATTAGTGGGCTGAGATGTGACCATGTTTCTCAGTCAAAAAAGTCCCCAGGATGCGGAGGCCAGGAGGCTGTTTAAAATAATGACTATGGTATACTTGATTATCTGCATGCAACATTTCATTAGCTCACACAAGGTTGAAGGAGATGGGACTTGGCTATGGATGCAAGAGATATTCCACATATAAATGCAATAAATAAATAAGTGCATGTTACAAGCTATAGATTCCAGACCAGGAGCATTTTCATATTCCAAATTGCTTAGTACTGAGAACCAGAGAGTGCAATGTCATTTTGTACTGGAAACTGTCTGTGTTCTATGCTCTGAAAGATAGGTGTCTGATTGGTTGAGTTCGCTGCCATTGTCACTTTGATACTCAATCAAGGCATTCTGGGGAAATGTAGGGGTCAGGCAGCTGTAACTTCACCAACTGCAACATTTAGTCTTGCAGCAGGACACCACACCTTGCTAAGCCTATCATTTGCTGCTTGCTCACTGGCATTCATTGGGACCCAACCCAAGAAGACCATTGCTGCTTGCTGACCTGTTGGAAATAGGAGGCCCAGCAAGATGGACCTTTGGTCTGATTCAGCAAGGCTCTGCTTGACTGCTTTCGCTAAGCAACGTTCATTTTCAGTTGTTCCCAGTAATACCACACAAAACTAGCAAAGGCAATGCAAATTAGGCCCCAAACCAGACCCTGTGTTGGAGCTAGGCCAAGGAGCTAGTTTCCACAGGACTTTTTCCCTTTGGAGATGTTGAGGCCTCTAAACATGTGAGCCCTGAGCCACATGTCTTTACTGTTGCTGTTGTTAAATTTGTATACCACCGTTCATCCAAAGATCTCAGGGTGGTTCACAATATAAAAATACAATATAAAAGCACAAATAAATAAAACAATAAAAACCCTTCCCACACATTTAAAAGGCTGTAGAATACTAATCAGCCAAAGGCTTGGCTGAAGAGGAACGCTTTTTTCTGAAGAAGAAGAGGAGTTTGGATTTGATATCCCACTTTATCACTACCCGAAGGAGTCTCAAAGCAGCTAACATTCTCCTTTCCCTTCCTCCACCACAACAAACACTCTGTGAGGTGAGTGGGGCTGAGAGACTTCAGAGAAGTGTGACTGGCCCAAGGTCACCCAGCGGCTGCATGTGGAGGAGCGGGGACACAAACCCGGTTCTCCAGATTACAAGTCTATTGCTCTTAATCACTACACCACACTGGCTCTCACTGGCCTGACGCCTAAAGATGTATAATGAAGGTGCCAGATGAACCTCCCTGGTTCTAGACTGCCCCTTGGTAATTCCAAGCTTGCTGATGACTAAATAGTTCCTTCCTTAAAGTGGTGGAAAGTATGGTGTGGTGGTGGCCTCACCTGATCTCCCAGCAGCTGTGTTGCTGCTGCTTAGTGAGAAGGAGAGAGGGAGGGGCAATATGTCAGGGAGGCAAATGCAGTGCAAACACACATGAAGTAGTACAGGATTGGTTCTGCCAGTGCATGTCCACTGCGCTGACCTCCACACTGCCTCGCCCCCTCCCTCTGCATCCGATAAGCAGCAGTGACTCAGCTGTCAGGACGTCAGGTGAGCATCACTGCCGCACCATGCCACCTGCTGTTGCTTTCTTCAGTGGATACAAACAATCTGGAAGGAATCCCAGAAATAGCATGGCATGGGGAGCATCTTGGACTTCAGTAGCACTGGGAAGGCATCACCATCATCTTAATTGTACCCAACAACAGGCTCTGATTGATAGAGCACAAAAGCACTGAACATTGGCTGAATGGCTATCCATCACCTTAACTACTGCCAGCTGCTCACTCTTCCCCCAGGAACTTCTCCAGCTTCCTCTATGCTTCAGAGACGCAGGGGCTCCCCACAGTTACAGGGAGGCATTTCGTTCAAGGACACCTCAGCACACAAGCAAATAAATTTACGTTTCTTCGTGGCCCTGACTGAAAGGGCAATTACAATTACAGGCTATAATCTTTCAGCCAGCTCAGATATTATGAGAGGAGTGTCACTTCAATAATAAGCCGGTTGTCCTTGCAGTAGAATTGGTCTCCTGCAGTAGTTATAATAAAACAACTTGCATTTTTTAAAAAAATCATGTTGCACTCAATTACAGTTCCACAAAATGGGAAAAGACAAGAGATTCTTCCGCCTAACTGATTTTTTTTAAAAAAATTATAGCATTTGTAGTTTATTTTCTATCTTATCTTTGTTTAATAAAATCAATGAGTTTCAGCATGCTCCAGTAAATATAATTTTAATAAAACCTTGTGATATCCCTGGTGTCCTGTCCTGACCCGTAGAGGTTACTGGGTAAGCCAAAGAAAGCAGGTGTTTAGATGCCCAGCCTGTTCATTGGGTCCAGATTCTTCATAAACTTATCCAAAGGCCATAGCCACTAAACTAGAGAGCAGCAAGACTCTTCTTTCTCTAACCCTAGGTATGTCTTTGTGATTCCTGGGCAGCTTCTGATATTGTGGACAGTTCATCCTGTGTTAACCAACCTTGAATTCAGTCACAATGTAATTAAACTCAGGCTTTTAAAACAATTGCAATCTTCTCTTTAAAGTGGAAATTCACCACTCTTGTACATACAGTGACCACAAGCAACATATGATTCATGTGTGGTTGGCAGAGGAGGGGCTTTTTGTATGGCCTGTTGTGTGTTGGAAAAGCGTAGGGCCTTCTCTGTGGTGGCACCCTGACCAGGGAAGATCCTACCACTGCAATGTAGATAGCCACAACTAACAGGATTCCTGATTTAAACATACTTGGTCTCTCTGGCTTTTAGATAAATTTAATTGGTTGCCTAACATTCTAGTGTTTGTTTGTGATAGTTTTACAATCGATTTTGCATTTTATTGTCTTGCTTTATCTGGTATAATACATCGTTTTATACTTTGCTGAAAACTGCTCTGTGATTACTATGTAATGAAAAGCAGTCTAAATGTTTGATTGATAAATTAATATACAAAGCAACCACACAATCCACAGGGGCAAATACAGATCAATCCTCTGTACAAAAATTGTCACCACCAATGTGTTCTGGACCCTAAAAGCAAAGCTTAACCAGTTCAGGCCTTGTATGGCTGGATATTATGGCTTTTGCACAGTTACCTTCATTGATTCTAGACAACAGGATGATGCTCAGTTGTCACAGAACTTAATTAGATTTTCAGCTTCTGCAAATAGCTGCTTCTCTGGGTAAAATTGAATGCAAAGATTTATACTATTCAAAAGCATTGTTCAGCTCACTGCAATGACTTTTTACAGGGAGCAACAAAACTACCAACAAGCTTGAAAGATACCCTAAACATCTATGCTTACGCTGGTGAAATTATTCTCACTGGCAGCTGAAACATACTGTCATGCAGAGAGTTCCATTCCATTGTAATGAAAACAGCATTTTAAGGCATTTTCAAAGCAATCAGCAAATGGATGTTCCACCAATCTCTCTTCTTCACCTTTTTCTAAATCTCTTTGCTTTAAATTTTTTATTAAGCCTTATTGCAATGTTCCAAAAAATTTCATAGACCCTTCAAGGAGAGTCATTTCTAATTTAACAATAAAGCAAGAAAAGATTGT
The DNA here is from genome assembly GCF_964270895.1 of Podarcis filfolensis. Classification (NCBI taxonomy): domain Eukaryota; kingdom Metazoa; phylum Chordata; class Lepidosauria; order Squamata; family Lacertidae; genus Podarcis; species Podarcis filfolensis. The sequence continues at coordinate 67,069,910 of NC_139609.1, forward strand.
TTCTTGTTATCAGTTCATCTGGTTACAGAACACTAGGTTCCCATGTGGCAAGTGTCTTCCCCCCCTTCGCTCATCATTTGTCCTCTAATGAGCTCTAAGAGCACTTGAAAAGAGATGAGAAAGATAGTAAGAGCACAGGGTCTGGGCCGAGATACTTGCTACCTGTGTTCAGAGTTGAAGGACAGAAAACAACATTCCTGAGATCCTTCTCTGTCACTTTGGCAATGACTAGCTAAAGGTAAAGGTAAAAGGACCCCTGACCATTAGGTCCACTCGTGGCTGACTCTGGGGTTGTGGCGCTCATCTCGCTTTATTGGCCGAGGGAGCCGGCGTACAGCTTCCGGGTCATGTGGCTAGCATGACTAAGCCACTTCTGGAGAACCAGAGCAGCACACTAACGCCGTTTACTTTCCCGCTGGAGCGGTACCTATTTATCTACTTGCACTTTGACGTGCTTTCGAACTGCTAGGTTGGCAGGAGCAGGGACCGAGAAACAGGAGCTCATCCCGTCTTGGGGATTCGAACTGCAACCTTCTGATCGGCAAGTCCTAGGCTCTGTGGTTTAACCCACAGCGCTGCCCGCGTCCCTTAATGACTAGCTACATGCCTCTAAAAAGATATTCAATCCTGACTTAATACTTTCATGATTAGACCCTCCAGCTTCCAACTAGATGTTTGAAACCTTCCTCTGACCCCTGATCCCAAGAATGTTCTTCTTCCATCTGCATCAGAGAGGAACCATGTGTGAGCTTCCACCTTCACATGGGCCAGCTACCAGTCCCTCTGTTGCATCCCCATCACCCAGCCCTGCTGCCTTCCAGGTGCTGGAGTAGGTAGATCTCAACCTGCTCTATGTATAAAGACCCCCTGCATTATTAGGTTTCCAAACACCCACAGTTGGCAGGGCAGTGTTCAGTTGGCTTCTCAACACCCAAATGGTGTTGGCTACCAGGAGGGGGGAAGAAGAGGTGCTGGGAGTTTGGTGGGGTGCAGGCATGGTGGCACAGCCAACAGACATGCTTGTTTCCAGGTCTGCACCAAGCCAAGCTTACTGCCGCTTCTCCCTTCCCCACCTATATCTTGGCAACCAACAGCAGTGCTCAGTGTTTGGAAGCCAGGTAAGCAATTTCATCTTGCCCACCTTGCTGACCACTACTGCTTCTAAATTTGAGCAAGAGCTTTCACAAAAAAGGGCAGGTTCCCTGCTTCACACAAGCTACCATGTTGGTCCAGACAGTGAGATCACAATCATCTCAAGCTCAAGACCCCTAATAACTCACAGAAAAATGAAAGAAATGGGAGGTTCTCTCAAGGCATGGTAGCCACATGGAAGGTGATTCCATGGACTGGCTTCTCTCCATGCAGTCATGGGTGTTTGTAGGGATGGCGCAAGCAGGGGGAATCCCACCCCAAACTTCACAGATGAGTCATGTAGCCCAGATTTCATTGTTACTATTTAAAAAGCAAGCCTGGAGCCCTTGTAGAACCTTGCAAACAGTTCAGGTACAACATTGAGAAACTGGCCTGCTCCCACCTTCCTATGTTTTAGGCAACAAATTAGTAATAGAATTATGGGATTGTTGAGTTGGGCTCTTCTTGCAGAGTTAGTGGGCACAAGGGAAAGAGTAACCCCATGATGTTGCATTTCCTTAGCAGCAGCAGCTAAGCTCCTAAAAATGACAACAGTTCATGAATTTCAGTAAAATCTTGAAAGCTCACCTATTCCTGGTGGCTCTATCCATCAGATGTCCTACTTAATGTCACTTTGCCAACTTTTGGGTTGATGGACTGCACTGTGCGTGGGAGGTTTATGTATTATATTGCTGATTTTATTAATGGAGTACTATACTGCTCGTTTTTATTATATTTATGGTATTTTATGGTTTTATTGTTTTATGTTGCACTTATGTTTTATTTTGACTCATAAAGGCTGCTTATAAATGTATTTGAATAAATGAATGTCTTTCACCTTGCAATGATACGATTAAGAAATAGCCCTGTCTTCCACGTTGCAACAGTCATAAAAACATGGAACGGTGCCTGAGATTCAACTAGTCCAACCCCCTGCAATGCAGGAATCTCCTCTAAGGCATCCATGGAAAATGGCCATCCAACCGCTCCTTAAAAACCTCCAAGGAAGTAAAATCCACCACCTTCGAAGGGAGTCAGTTCCAGTGTTTAACATCTCTTACAGTCAGAAAATTATTCCTGATGTTTAGTGGGAATCTCCTTCCTTGTGACTTGAATCCATTGGTTTGGGTCCTACCCTCTGGAGCAGGAGAAAACAAGCTTGCTAGCATTGCCATATTTTGAAGAACAAAAAAGAGGACACAATTTCTACTTTTAACTATGGATCACCATGACGACTCTACGCATGAAATAGAGGGCATGTCCTGGAAAAAGAGGACATAAGGCAACCCGGTTTATGTTCCATCTTCCATGCAACAGCTCTTTAGATATTAGAAAAAGGCTATCATATCTCCTCTAAGCCTCCTCCTATCCAGGCTACACATACCCAACTATCACAGCTAAGTTTTGATGCACACTTGGGGAGCCCAAATCAAAACTACATGGGAAGAGGGAGGGAGAGAGAAAATGTACTTGGCTGCCGTGTGAATGACTGTTTCTTAAAATTCATTACACTTATACTCTAACCAGCTAACGCCCACATTAGCCAACCTATGTGGGCTTAAGGTTTGGACCAAATGTTATCCGAGCCAGGCTAATGAAAGAAGACTTTCATCAGTCCCCCGCTTGCCATTCCACCAAGCGCAATTCCTGAACGATGTGTGTAATGTGCACATTACCCAAGCAACGGGTTTTCCTATTAACATTTATGTGGCATTGTGTATGAGGCATTCCTCAGCACTTTTATTTTCAGAGCGAGGGAAGACATAGAGCAGCATGTCTGATCCAGTCCAGTGAATTTACCGGGCACAGTTTTAATTAGAGGCAGTTCAGTTGCTAATTTCCTTGGGACTACGCATCGCTGAGTCATAGCTCCCTGCTCCCTCACTTGCATACACACACACACACACACACACACACACACACACACACACACACACCTTCCTTTCCCTCTCTCCACCAATGCGAAGGGGGGCTTTCCGCTGACTGAATGACAAACTGCACCGCAGAAGGGAGTGAAGAAAGTGAGGAGCTGCAGAGTTGGCAGCTGCAGCCACTGGCCTCCGCTCCATCCTCCCAGCCCTGTGGGGAGCCGGCTGCTGTGAAAGGTCATCGCTCTGACTTGGCAATCAGTTTGGTTCCAGCAACAGGGGCTGAACGCAGCTGGGCATCGCCTCTTGCTGTCTGAGAACCAGAAAGCTCAGATCCAAAACCAGACCACCATCTAGCTGAGGTCTATTTTTATTTTGCTACCAGTCTAGTAATAATACTGACATTGGTGCCCTCAGAGCAAGACTTTGGGGCAAGAGTCCAGGGACCCACTCTACAGAAGGTATAGAAGGAGCCCCCCAAAATGCAATATGGCTGGCTTACCACACTGTGAAGTAAGCTGCACCCCCATCTAGAGAAGGGATGGGCTGCAGGTGGATTATGCTACCTGGCTAGGAGGGATCCTTCTAGATATGTCTAAACAGGGGTTGCTTTAGACCAGGCATGTCCAACCAGTAGCTCGTGATCTATCGGAAGATCACCGGCTGATCCTGGTAGATCCTTGGATCCTTATCTATCGCAGGTTTAAAGTGTACAAAAAGTTAACTTAAAAAAAAGCTCAAAAACTCTGTGGAATCCTCCCCCTAAAAAGCTCAACAACCCACCCCACCCACCTTCCTCCTCCCTCCAATGACAAGGGGTAGATCACTGCCAGTTTTTTTATACTGGGAGTAGATCACAGTCTCTTGGGAGTTGGATGTGCCTGCTTTAGACATCTTTGAGTTTCTCACCCACTTGCTAGCTTTCTCCTGGTGATTTGTTCATGTGTAAGCTGGAGATGTATGGAAGTGAGAGCTGGACCATAAAGAAGGTTGATCGCCGAAGAATTTATGCTTTTGAATTATGGTGCTGAAGGAGACTCTTGAGAGTCCCATGGACTGCAAGAAGATCAAACCTATCCATTCTGAAGGAAATCAGCCCTGAGTGCTCACTGGAAGGACAGATCCTGAAGCTGAGACTCCAATACTTCGGCCACCTCATGAGAAGAGAAGACTCCCTGGAAAAGACCGTGATGTTGGGAAAGATGGAGGGCACAAGGAGAAGGGGACGACAGAGGACGAGATGGTTGGACAGTGTTCTCGAAGCTACCAGCATGAGTTTGACCAAACTGCAGGAGGCAGTGGAAGACAGGAGTGCCTGGCGTGCTCTGGTCCAAGGGGTCACGAAGAGTAGGACACGACTAAATGACTAAACAACAACAACAAAGCTGGAGAGGCCCTTAAATGCTTGCTCAACTTCCACACAGGCTCATTCATATCGTATAGAAGGCATGGGCACTAAGTACAAATATATATTTTTAGGTTTCAATCCAGAGGCAACCTCCACCCACACCAAAGATCCTTCGCTTGCAGGCTGTGGCAGACAGCACTTCCTAAGCACACAAGGTGCTTCCCCTTACCATTGCCAGCAATGGAAGGTTGCTGACTGCACACTTAAGAAATGTCGCCGCTCCTATCACATAGGAACAGCCACATGCGCCATCTAACTCAGCAGCCTGTCTTCAGTGTATGCTGTGTAAGAAATCTGCAATATGCTAGTAGAATACACTAGCCAGGTTACCTGCAGCATTTACAGTGGAAATGCTTGTTCATTTATTATATCTATATTATGACCTTGATTCAAGGAGCTTAGGGTGGCAAGTATAGTTCTCTCCCTCCAACATACATAGAGACACACACTTTTATCCAGAAGTAGCTTCAGCCTCCCACAAGGTTCCTTTAGGATTTCACAGGGGCAAGATGGATCTGGACTAGGAGAAAGTAGCTTCCATACTTGCACCAATTACAGTATGAATTGAACCTAAGTTCACCTAAGTTCAGCTAATGTAGAAGGTAATTCAATCATTTTTAGTTCAGATGACATTCCCTAGAAATGTGGGACTGTTTAATGTCAATTATCTGATGGATGCACATTAATTTGATTCTACGAACAGATGCTGGTCTTAAAGATGGGCGATATTGGTAGCCAATTGGCATCTGTCCCAAAAAGAAACTAGTCTTCCAGCTCTGCTGCTTTTTTCAACTTAAAAATATATTTCCTATGCTAGGTGAAGACTTTCCTCTTCTTCCAGAGATTTGCCTGTTATCCTCTTGGCTGTTCTGGGGACATCACAGTTGGTTGTTGTTTTTTTTATGATCATGATCATATATATCTGTTGGGGGTAGTTGGGAGTTTGTCATTTTTAGACTGAGCGTATGATCATCTTCAAAGAATGCTGCTGTTTCAATCTTTTGCATGCCTTGTATTGGGTGGATTTTTGTGCTGCAATTTTTTAGCACCGGGCATCAAACAAATTGAAATCATGATAATGATTTTGTATTTGTAAAAACACTAAAGCATTAATATAAACAAACAGTCTTAACCCAGACTTTCAGAATATATGAGACAGGAGTAGCCACCACAGTACTCTATGTTTTGGGCTGCAATTCCCGTCATCCTAGGCCATGGTGACTAGGACTGATCAGAGCTTGTAGTCCGCAACACCTGTTGCCTACTCCTGATATAGGGCAGTGGCTAACATTAGCTGTACCCAGAGCACACCCACAGAAATATCGAAATCTATCACCCACAACAACAATGAAGGGGGTCTCCAACACCACATCCTGTCATGGTCCCATCCCACTGCCAAGCAAGCAGGGGCTACGAGTCTCTGAGGAACACTTGCCTGAGAATCCACATACGGCATGAGACAGTCCAGAGGTCAGGGAATTCATATAATCACAGAGCCAAGGGACCAGGAACCACAGGCATTGTTTCCAGTATCTATCTGCTACTGAGAGCTCAGTTTAAGAAGGCTGAAGCCAGCTGGTTCTCATCTCCTCCTTACCTTGAAGGCTGATCAGCTGCAGGTGGAGTTATTCTGCCTTCTCCCCCTTCAGGCTGCTGCTCAGCAGGTGAAGCTGACTCCTGGCCCATGACATGTCCAAGTTACCTTCACCAGCACAGCTGGATAGGTTGTAGTGCAGCAGGATGAAAAATACGCTAACAATATCTCCATTCACTCTCTGTGACCCAACATGACAAGCATTCCCTTGAACCCATACAGTGTGGTTCATTCTCCTGGCAAGGGAGATGGAATTTTTGTGGATGATAGTGATACAATGCCCTGTCCCCCTGACTTGCAGTGGCGCTACATCAAGTACCTGGGCGGGCAAAGCTGGGTTAGCATAGCGCCACCCAGGCCATGCACCCTGTTTTGGTTATATATGCCAGGTTAGTCCCTTCATCCATGATCAAATCATGGATGACTGATGTTTTATTCCATACTGAACATGAGCTTCTTCTGCTTCTTTTCAAAGGTTCCTGGACAATGAGAAACTCTCATTTCAGAACAGATGCAATCTTGGAACTTAGAAAAGCATTTATTTGCTTTTCTATGATTATCCACTGTATGCACTACACCAGGTGACATTCAGGGAAAGTTTTCAATGCTATCTCAGTGCCTCTGAAATGCTTTTATTCCTGCCTTCTGCACAACCCAAGATTTTGTTCTTGCAATCAATTTGTGGTAGAAACACATTCCGTAAAATGGGACTCAGAAGTGGCAGTTGTTTCTTCCTCTCTCTTTTACATCGCTTTTTAAACTGTTCTGTGTCTTTGCTATCTTGTCTTCAAATTAAGACATGTGAAGATCAATTCACTGATGCCTGTGAGACCCTTGGATGTTGTGGCACTGAGAGGTACACCATGAATCAAGTCCTATTCTCCCCCTCCCTGCTCCAGCATCATGGTGCTGTCACAAAACTGCATCTCAGACAAACAAAAAAAGGCAAAACTGCAAGAAATGCTTGTTTAAACGCTTACGTGTTTTTGCTCACCATCACACTTGCATTGTTGGTTTTAGAACCCAGCAGAAGAGCACCCTCAGAGCCACATACATTTATAATCCACTTTCCCTGAAAAGAAGGTAATATACATGGTTCCCCCCCCCCATTTTATCCCTGCAACAACCCTGAGAGATGGGTTAGGCTGAGAGATAATGATTAGTCCAAATTACCAAATGAGCTTCATATCTTAAAATAAATTTGGAACTCAAGTTCAAATACTCTAGCCTAGGGGTGGGGAACCTGAGATCCAAGGGCTGGGTGTGGCCCTTCATGCCTCTCGATCAGGCCCTTGTGGTTCTCTCTATTCCTCACCTCCTTCCTAGCCACCCCCACTCTCCCCAGGATGAGGGATAGAGCGGTACATCTGCAGAAACTAGCCTACTGCACAAAGGTTGACAGTCCACCCCTTGTTCCACTCACTTTTCCCTCTGACAAACTTCTGGCATGTGGAAAGCTGTCCAGAAGGCAATTTGGACTTGGCTGAAAAAGCTTTCCCACCCTGCACTAACACTGCTACACTGCACCACAAGCCAACACAGATCCAGTGGCCTCAGGTGTGTTTAATTATGCACTGGATTTTGGTCAGTAATTTGGATAGGGTCACTCTTGTAGCTTCATGGATATAGAGGACTGAATGTTTTAACTGAATATCGGGCTGCCATCTCTTAGTGGGTAGTTTAAAATCAAGCAGATCTTTTGCCAATTTTGTATTTATTTTGATGGCTAAATTTACCCCAACAAAGCATGCTAGTAATACAACCAGTTTCAAAATAGAATATGGAGGGGGCAGGGGGAGAAACCTTCTCTATCTGCTGGGGAGCTTCATACTGAACATTTCTTCCATAGAGACATATGACTTGATCTCCCTCTAATCCTTGTAGCTTAGCTCACCGCTCTGTCAATTCCACAGGGTCTCATTCCTTGACTGCATCGTGCTGTCGCTTTCTAAACATCCCCAAACTATTGTTGCAAGGAGTCGTCATCTTAGAACTGCTCCCCTGTACCTCCCAACTAAGACAATGGGAGCAGGCAGATTCAAATTTGTGCCAGCGTAGCACTAAACAGCACAAATGAACAGGGAAGATTCAGTCTGGCATGGCGCGTACTGCAGCATCCATTGCAGCAAAAGGCTTATTATGGCTGAGTAATGTCAGGCAGTACGATTCAAGAGTGATTTAAATACAAAGAACACGTTGTTTACTCTCTCCAGGCCACCACTCATAGAAAGGGCCACATCCTTCTTTGATTTGCTCATGCAGGTGGATTTTCAATGATTCACATAAAAAAGAAGGGCAGGATCGAACCCTAAGTTTTTGGTGTAGGCAGGGCCAGGCTGCAGGGCTGGATCAGAGAGGGGAAAATATGCCTACATAATTAGGCCACACAAGAGCAGATGAGGAACTGTAGGGAGGAGAGCAGAGAACTGCAAGTGTAAAATTGCAAGTGTAAAATTGTCGGTGGCTCTTGACACATTCCCTTCATTTGATCTTCCTTTCGGGTCTTAGTTTGAAAGTTGTTCACATAAGCATTGCAGTAAGCTGACTGAAGCACATCATGGTACATTTCCCTCTTGGAGTGGGGAGAATTAAGGGCAAGTCTTCAAGCCACTCAGGCAAGACCAGGGAAATTGCTTTGGGAACAAGCCCGGACTAAGTCTTTTGCACACTGCAGCCTTAACATGTTGCGGTGAAAATTGGCTTAGAACATAAGAGAGTCCTGCTGAATCAGGCCAGCAGCAAATCTAGTCCAGCATCCTGTTCTCACAGGGGCTGATTGGATGCCTATGGGAAGCCCACAAGCCAAACCAGAGCTCAGCAGCACTCTCCCTACTTGTGGCTTCCGAAGCATCAGGTGATGTTGGAGGTGGGACTCTTCTCTATTCCCCACCATGCAAGCAGGAGTTGATCAGCCTGGAATCGTCCAGAGGTTGTTAGGACTACAACTCCCATAGTAAGATGTCTGAGAGATGGTCAACCTAAACAGTGACCTGTATCTTTGGCTCCACCCACCCAGGCAATGGGTGGTAGTCAGCTAAGTTTCACTCTCCTATTGAGTGTTTAGGCTCCATCTATACTAGACATTTAAAGCACTGTTATAACCACTTTAAATTGCTTCCCCTCAAATAAGTCTGGGAGCTGTCATTTGTTAAGAGTGCTGAGAATTGTTAGGTGACTCCTATTGCCCTTGCAGAGCAACGGTTACCAGAGTGGCTGAACAATTAAAAACAGCAGCAACAGCAATAATAATAATAACAAGGATTTATTTTTGTACCTTGCCCATCTCACTGGGTTGCCCCAGCCACTCTGGGCAGCTTCCAACAGGGTATACAAAAACACAACAACAACAACAGAACATCACATATCCCTCTTCCCAGGGAACTCTGGGAATTATAGCTCTGAGAGAGGAATAGGGGTATCGTAACAGCTCTCAGCACTCTTAGCAAACTACAGTTCCCAGAATTATTTGGGGGAAGTTATGACTGTTTAAATGTATGGTGTAGACAGGGTCTTAGTCATTCATTAATTTCAGTAGGTCTACTCTGTGTAAGACTTTGTTGATTACTACTCAACCTGTTCCTTCTTGATTTGTTTGTGGGAAGGTTATCCAACATCAGTTGCTAACTGAGAACTCATCCTGATTTATTTGCGCGGAGGTTGTGTTATGTTCTATCAAGCACACTTCCCCATGCATTTTGCCATCATCTTCCTTAAGTCTATTTTTTTTGGGGGGGGAGCATATTTGTTGTCCAAATCCACTTTAATTTGGCAACCTGAACTTGCTGTATGCAATGAAATCCTGCTGCAAAAAAGCAACAGTCTGGAAGAGACCTCAGGTTTGAGTATCCTGTTAGCACTTTACATGAATTTTGCAATTTCCATCCGACTGCCCTGTGGTTTCTGTGGTGCTGTATCTTTCCTGTCTAATTAATTGCTCAACACATACCTCAGCATTTCCATCCTTTGAAAGAATGGATGAGCTCTCAGAGTGAAATCTGTTTCTCTGTTACGCTAGCAGTATCCAATGAAGTTTGGGCCATTCTAAAACGAGATTGGGTTTGGGCATCTATTCTCTCTCTCAGACTGCTCCTATCTACTAAGAGCAGGAGCTGGGAAATTTAAGAAACCATGGAAAAGCCTTCCTGGATCATTGCTTTGTGACTAACATGTACCTGAGTGCAATGGTGGTCAATCATCTACCTCCCAAAACAAAATCCAGAACTCTTTGCAATCACTTGAAAACAAAAATTATTGGAAACATGGAGGTTTTGGAGAGCCTGCTGAGAGTAACACTGGATATTTTTTTGGTGAAACTGTCCTGTTAGCACAAGGACTTTCATCTATAGAACTGAATTTCCTCTCTCCCGCCTCTCCTGTGCTTCCATGCACCACCTATCTGTTCTGGAGGTTTGGGGAAACCCTCAGAAGAGATTGGGGAGTGGGGAGAGGAAGACCTGCTGCAAAAACAGAAATCCTTGTACTAATCATAGAACCATAGAGTTGGAAGGGACCCTGTAGATCATCTAGTCCAACCCCCTGCAATGAAGGAATATGTTAGGATGACTTTGTTGGATACAACCCTATTGGAGGAGACTATGCTGGAAGGGATCTTTAAAATGTCTATATGCCATGCTATTTCTTATTTCCTTCACAGGAAATGCAGTTTACTTTAAAGCTGCTATACTGTGCCTTGATTCTCCCCTCCATCTACACACATTAACTGCTCACACTAACTGCTAAGGGTTGCAAATTCAGAAGAGATTCACAGGAATGATGCAGGACTGACCCCCATATCTAGTCCAATATAATAAAGGGAACCTTTTTGTAAGCTCGGGAATGAAAATGTCTCCGTTAGCTAGAGAGGGTTCCCGCAGCTAATCCTAAGTCTTTTATGTTCTTGGCCTGGGTAAGGCGGAAAACAGTGTTTTCTCCCATTTCTGAGACAATAGTTCCTCTCTAATCAAGTCCGCCCCCACCCATTTCTAAAAATGAGCTGAGTTCATTTCTTGTGAACCCTAGAGCTCCAAGGCATTATGGGAATAGAAGCTATGGACAAGAAACTTATAAAAAGGCACTCCTATAACAATCATATGCAATCATGTATATAGTACATGGAAAATAAAGCTATACCTGTCTATTTTTTGCTCTCTGGAAGATGGGGAGTCTTTACTGGCTGCGTTGGGTTTGCAATGCTGAGTCATAATAGAATGAACAGAGGATTTGCCAAGTTGGCTGGCAGTTCAAAACACTGGATTTAGGCCAGCTGGCCCTTAATATGCAAAGTCACTTGTTGGTAGGCTGGAAGGAAGGCTACTTCGGCTCCCAGAAGTTGCAGGAAACAAAGTCTTATAAAGTGGATGTTGAAATACAGGTATACTGGTGATCCTTGCTATGGGCAGCCTAGATTATCTGCTGAGATTGAATTAATGAATTGGTAATTGTGCCAGCTTTAGTTTATCCGATAGTTGAGGACGTTTGATGTTATCAAAATCCCATTATAAATGAAAGAAGCCATGAAGAGAAATTAGCCACTGCAACTCAGACATGGCACTTAGTCACAGTGATAACTCAGTGATGAGGACTAATAAGCAAATGGCATTTGGAGAGCAAGTCTCACACAAGGGCTGAGAGTGTGAGCTGTCTGAGCTGCAAGTTCCTGGTTTCAAGCTCACCTCAGCTATGAATTCACTAAAGGACTGTGCCAAAGCACAGTCAAGGAGGATGTTTCCAAAACAGGTGTATGGCATAAACTATCCTTAAGAGAATGAGTAGAAAGGTTTATTAGTGATAATAAAGCAAGTGTTATTCTAACCCTCTGCCCCACCATTGACAATGAGCGCATTCTCATACTGGCCTGTCTGAAAACGCTGCTGTAAGAATTGCTGAGGTAATATATGCCACACACTTTAAGCACTCAAAATGTATTTATTTATATTGGGTTGTATCCAACGTACTGCTAAGTAACGTGTTCCTTCAGTGTTTCTGTTTGCAATGGAATTCCCCCTCTCTTTTCCCTCCACAAGTCTCCTAAACCTGTTATAGGCATTTTCCCCAACACTCTGGAAGCAGATTGGGGGAGGGCACCCAGGTACACACAGGAAAAGGAAAGGAAAGAATTTCTGTTGCACAAATGGAAAACCTTGCACTGGCAGAATGCACCGTTTGGATATTGGCCATGACCATTTTACCCTACTGTTTAGGAGGAGAGAAAAATGTTTTCCAGAATGATTTAACAAAACCCAATAGTAAGGCAGTCCCTGACTTTAGGCTTACCATCAGATAAAATAATAATAATTTAAAACTGCACCAAGTAAATGTTAAGCAATAGGATTACTTTGAGAAGCACAATATGTAGAATAGCCTTCAGTAACCTTGGGCCTTCCAGATATTTTGAACTACAGGCAACTCCCATCAGCCCAAGCCAATGAAACATTCACTATGTGACCAAACCATCCATTCAAGTTCTTTCTCTGTTCAGGTAAATTCCTTTTGTTTATTTCATACTGATATTTGGCTACTTTTCTCCATCTGTCTGTTGTTTCTAAAACCACCTCTTGTTTCCAGCACTGATTGTTTGGAGAAGGAAAGTGCTTGAATTTCCAGTTTCCTCTTCCATGGCTAGTACTGGGAACTACAGTTACAAGGGAATTTTACAATGAGGTGCATCCAGCACACATGAACCAACATTATGAGCCACAAGAAAAAGAACTCACAGGAAAAGTATTTTCCCCCCTTTCTCCCAAGAGTTCTCAAGAGAAAGCTTATAATTTCTGAGCCGGTTCTGAATCAAGCTGATGGGAGTTCATCTATCACTAGTACTAGTAATTATGTTCATGATATATTGTGCTAACCTTGTAATGAGAGGATGCAAAGCAAGAGGATGAACGTGCTCTGCTTGGTGACACAGGAGGATTCTGGTGAAGCTCCTTTGGAGCATGATGCTCTTCCATCACAGCCACAACACACAACTGTGGGATTGAGCGACTGCTAGACATCTCCAGATTCTCCACTTTAGCTTCACCCTACTTAAATGTTGATACAGGCAACCTGGAAGCTTTGTTCCTGGATGACACCACAGGTGCTTAGAGCACTGTTCAAGATGGAAGGAGGGTAAAATACCTACAAGAGAAGAATGGCTGATAAAGATGATGGACTATGCCAAAATGGCAAAAAATGACCAGGAAGAGCAGAGATCAAGAGGACATTAAATTTAATAAAGAATGGGGGGGATTTATAAGTTATTTCAATGAACACTGTAAACAATTAAAAACATTGGCAGGATCTTTTTATAAAAAAAAACTTGCAATGTAACGAGAACTATGGTGAGAACTGAGTTTTAAGAAAACATGGAGAACATTATACGATGCAGTTGGAAAAGAATAACTCTGGAAACTGTGGAAGGGTGGAGGGAAACCCAGGGATTCAGAGAATCCTATATGTATAGGGATATGACTTATTTGTGACGTTAATTGTTAAACTTTAAAATGAATAAAAATATTTTTAAATAGTTCAAGATGGTCCGTCCATGAGTGAGTATTAGACAAAAGGATTTCGAGGAAGACTGTTTGCATTCACTATCGGTTAGAAGATGAAGGCAGCAGGAGCTTCCCTTTCTAGTTGTCCCATGTTTGTTTGTTTTTCTTTTTTACTGTGTGACCTTGGGAAAGTGACACTCTATACCTTAGTCATTTCCAACTGTAAAAACAAGTGCTTGAGAATGTGGAGATAAAATGCATGACATACAGTCATTGCAAAACACTACTAGTTCTTATTGCAGTACAAAGACTGCAGAGATCTCAGCAAATGATGTAAACTGGTGAGACATGATGCAGCAGATGGCAGCTGACCCCCTGCCATACACACCATTTCTGGTGCGGCAGGGAGAGGGGAATCTGCAGCAAGAAAGGAAGAAACAACATCCTGTCTATCCACCCAAAGAGATCATTTGCTTTGGGAACAAAATAGGTGCATATGTCTAATAAAACACTGTTTAACAGGCTCCAGGAGACCCACACATATTGTTGCTGTTGGCATCCATCTGTCTCTAACCTTTGGAATATACTCAGACCACCATGGGGAAACAGTGTGGCTCTTAGGAAGTTTTTGCAAGCAGGCACAGCTATGTAGCCATGAGTGATGCTGTTAGGAAGTGTTGGGCAGGATTTGTGGAATGTAGGAGGAAAGATATATGTCTCCAGAATTCTAGGTCTCCCAAGATGAATGCAGGTACCTGGATCATACAGGTACCAACTGTGCAAAAGCAGGAGGCACTCAGTCATCAAACAAAGCTATGTGCTGAACCTTACTATTAGGACAAAATGCCCTTGCGCCAAAACACCAAGCAGAAGAAAGCCATCAGCTACATACAGGCTAAGGTTTGTAGCAGCAAGTATATCAGAACATAAGAATCACAATCAATGGTTCAGCCAGGATTTATTATTCAATCAACATACAGAGCAAAAGGCAGGTTAAAGGAAACTATATAATACACAGAATCAAAAACCATTCTAATTATTAAGTATTAAAAGTCTAGTATTGATAAGAGTAAGGAGTGCTCTGCTGGTTTAGACAAAGGCATCGATTTGTGAAGCATCCTTTACATCAAAAGGGGCCAGCTAAATATCTCCAGGAAATTCACAAGGATAGTGCAAAGGCAACAGCCCTCCATGGTTGTGTAACCACAGCTTCTGGTATTGGGAGATACACTGCCCAGATCATTATTAGAAGTTTATAATGAGCTGGTAAATTGTAGTTCAGATTCTTCCACGACCATGAATGGTTGTTGTTGTTGAATACTTGAAAGCTCATCTCCATATTGTTCACTACATGACCTTAAATAGTTGGGTCTTGCTGCTTGGTAAAAGCCATTGAGTCCCATTCACACTTCAGCAACATGCCAGAATGTTGTCACATGTGTCAAAGTCCTTCTTCCCATTTTCTCTGAAAGGGATGAGTGAGCTAATGACTTTGAGTTGACAGATGCCTGATAGTGAGCCAAAGAAAAGAAACTGTGCTTCTCCTACAGCACTAAGACCTGACCTTTTGGTATAAAACTCTGTGTGTTTTAATTTGTTGGAAGCCACCTGGAGTAGCTGGGGTAACCCAGCATATAAATAAATCATCATCATCATCATCATCATGGCCACAATCAAAAAGTTCACTCCATTCAGTTATGGCCAAGGTACATGGTATTACAAAGAGAGGCCTCCAACAGAACCATCTCTTCCTCCCCAGTCTACTTATTCCAGTTCTTGCCTGGGGCCTGCTCACTGAATAGAAGTTGCTCAGTGCCGTCTGCCTTAGCCTGGAGTATTAGCATATGCTGATCCTTTTCTCCTGCTGCTAATTGCCTGGCCACACAGACATATTTCAAGAACGTGCAGTTGTGGTCTGCAGAGAATGAATGCTTTTCCTCATTCCATGCAGACATTCATCACCCCCCTACCCCGTGGCATGACACTATCATGTATGCCAAGCAGCCAGGTTTCCCCATACTCCCTTCTCTTGACCATTGGAGTCAGCCTGCTGAAGCCTGAGCAAGTTGGGAGAAGGGGTCAGCAGATATCAAAAGGAAATGCCTTTTTAGACAGCTTTGGGGAAATGACCATTGACTCCCACGCTTCATTTCCCCCATTTGCTCTTGCAATATAGCAGTAGCTGTATTTCAAAAGGTTCTGGGATTCTAAAGTGAGTCACTCACACTGCCAGGTGATCTATGTCTGCTACCAACAGGATGGTGATAAAGACATTGTAAACGCTGATTTACTCAGCCAGCTGAACACTGATGGGGAATAGATCCAGGCTGCAGAGGAAGCTTGGAGCACCTTCTGGCCTCCATGAATGATACACTGCTGTGGAAGAAATACCAGGGTGGAAATGACTAACACAAAACACTGGAGGAAAGTAGTTCAGAATAGCCACAGAGACAGATGTCATTGGATTTCATCTTCAGAGTTAATTTCTTTGCCCTGTTCAAAAATGAACAGTTTCCAGAATGCCACAGTGCAGGCAACCATTTACAACAGCACGGCATCCTCAAGAACCACATTGGACGGAATGGCTTTTACGCATAGGGAACATATAATATGAATGTACTTTCAACCTGGATGTTTACCACAATCCCCAGCATTACAAGCAAGTTATAACTGAACGAGGGTACCTGCAGTAGAAAGGGATGGTGTATAAATCAGGATGACTCAGTCTTCTTGATGTCTATGCTGACTCTCCCATACAAGCTAAGCTTCAGGGAACATTGTGGCTTGAAAGGACTTTTGCACAATAGTTGCCAATTTTAGTGATTTTTCATCTGAACTTTATGCCATAGGATCTTCTATAGGGGCAGTTAAGCTACAGCATTCATTGATGCTCCCCTGACAGTTACATTCTCATTAAATGCTTTTGCATTCAGTGATCTCCAACAGTGGGATCCTCCAATGACTTCCGTTCTCAAATCCACACCAAATGTCACATAACACACCCATAAACACATACCCCTTTGCTCCCAGCCTTTCCATGTCCATTAAAAACCTGTAATCACAACAGGACATGGAAAATCCTGGGTATCCTGGCACACACTAGCTTGCATTCCAAGCTTCATTTTTACAGCCACCCGTGTACATTTACTGAGATCAACAAAAATATAGAAAAGCACACAAAAAGATCCCTAACGCAAGGAAAGACATACCCCTCATCCTGTGTCTGAACTACATACAGCGTACACATTCATGCCTCTAGGTCAGCATTGAGTATTAGGGCATTCACATTCCTATGTCACCACCCCACCCATGCAATAGCAATAGCTGCAGAGCTTACACTCCAAAAAAGTGCTTCACACATGACAGTTTGTTGATCCGTGTTCTCACGGCAAAATCAAAGCACACTTCAGTCATGATAGATTTATTCCATCACCACCCACACAGAGAGATGCTCTCTATCTAGGGGGAAATCTCATGTATGATGAAGCAGTCCAGAGGGAGCAATCTACAGAGGCAATGGATGGATGCAGCAGCTGCACCAAAGCCTTTTGGGTACCTCTCCACAAAGTCTTTTCTTTCCTGCTTTATGTAAAATTGCTGTGGGATTATCTGGTGCTAGAAAAACCCGATCATTTTACAAGGAGCCCCCCCTCCTAGCATTATAGCATCCAAAAAGGGCACACAGAACTATTGCCGACCCATTATAGCTAGCAGTATGATGTATAGCAGTGGAAGGAGACTCACACTGAACCAATGGCAGCATCAGAAAAGTTAACCCAGGAGCACTGCAAGAATCTAATGCTGCTCAGACCTACACTCATAGGAGTGCAAAGTAGCCTTGACACCCGTATAACGAGGCCATCTAGGTCTGGAGTAAATGACAGGCAACTGGTTCAGGCTGTGCGTGTGTTCCAAAAGGAGACTGCAGCAAGAAGGGTGAGCAAGGCCTTATCAGGAACAGACGGAGCTAATGACTCAGGAGCTGGAAAATCGTTATCTCCCATCTCATCTTGTAAGCACTCCAGAGCTATAATAGACTGGGAGCTTGGAAAGTGACTTGCCCTGTGCCAGCCAGCCAAGAATCAGCAGACTCATCCCCAGAGCTCTCATCCTGCAGTAGCCCTCAGAGAGTCAGCCAACGGTTACATTTCCTTCCCCCCCAACCCCCCCCCAGAAGATATAAACTGTCTGAAATCCCCAAGCTCCCCCTATCCCTTATTCACAGAGCTCATTGCACTAAAATATAGAGGCAGTTCACACTTACTGAGTTTCTCTGGGCAATCGTATGCACAGGTAAATGGCTGGGTGGAGAAAGGTTTGTGTGAACTGGGCAGTGCATGCAGTCAGCTGGCAGCTCTCTCCATGATTGCTCATGACCTCTCCTCAGCGATTGCACTCATGGAGTTAGGTGTGGGCTCACCATAGATACCACCCACTTCATGCTAACCTCTCTGCACATGGCTGTGTACCTGTGCACACAATCACATATTACTAACAGCAAGTTCCACCCATGTAGAAAGGCTACTTTAATTTGCATGCCCCAGAATGTCACACACAGTGGTTCCTTCTTTTCCTTGCAGGTTCTCTCTTTCCCTCTCAATTCCTCTTTCTCACACCTGACCCTATTGGTCAGTGTTTAGACACTGATGCATCTGCCTTTTGGTGCAGTGGATTGTTCTGTTCCCAGTTTGTTTTTCCCTTTTGGGAACCATCTTACCCTGCTGAGCAGGAGCAGAGAGAGCTGAGTCAGCACCTCTTCTAAGCAATGTCAGGGAGAGTGATTCCCTGCCTCAACCATTGCGGACAGGCACAGATTTGAAATACAAAGGCTCCATATCCCAATAGACTGACTTCTTGCAATGAATCACAATGCAATGAATCTAACCCACTCCAAAGGTGAGTTCTTGTTATGCTTTAAACCTCGTATTCATTAGATCTGACATCTGGTTTTTGAATTCTGAAACCCTTCCGTTCCTGCATCAGGAAAGTTAGCGATGCACTCTCTCCAGGGAACCCAGCTCTGTATTCAGCACATTGCACCAGTATCTGAGTGCACTAGTGGGATCTACATATGACGTGCTGCAGATCAGGTGCATATAAACCTATTGTGTACATACCATCCAATCGGCAGCATTTTTTAGATTGCAGCATGTCCTGAAACAGAACGTGTTGTACAGTATATCTGTACATGTGTGTGCATATGCTAATTGCTCCACTTTGGTGTCTCTGCTTGCGTGACCCTCTTCCTCTGCATCTGTCTGGACTATAACCTTGAAGGCGAGGTGGGGGCATGAACACCAGGTTATGGTATCTTGAAACTCTTCCCTGGGATCATTAGGAACAAACACGGATGGGGTCTTTTTTGTTGTTGCTTTTTGCTTAGATGCTTATATTCTAAGGCACAGCCCGCTTTCTTCCTTCCTTTCTTTTTTGCTCCAATAAGAAGTAAACCACCGGCCACTTTTATCATGGATCTACATAGTACTGTACCCTGAAAGGGAAGATGCCTTGCGCCAAACCGCCGCCAAATCACGGGGAGCTGTCCGTTCAGCACTCCTGGCCAAACAAGATCTGGTTGACCGTCCGGTCAGCACCACGGCCAGCGAATTCTCTGCCCAACTGCAGAAAGCTGACGAGGAGATCCTCACTAGCTTCTCTAAATAACTCCACTTGCTGCAGTAAACTTAAAAGCGAGGGGAGGCGTTCTGTTGCCTTAATCTTGTTTCTCTCCCCACCCTTGCGCTCGCCAAACCTTTTTGTCCCAGAGCCCCGCTACTACTTAGGGAACGATCAATCACCAGATGAGGCGGGAGGAAAGGGGAAGGTCTGGTTTCTGATGCACCCCGAAGTGCATCCTCGGACACAGATGCAAGCAAAGAACAAGAAGGAAAGTGAAACTTACTCGCTCGCCGGTGCGGAGACACACAGATACACACCAGCGTCCGCACACGCACACACAGAGTCCAAGGCGGGCAGAAGACTTCGAGCCGGCAGGTCAGTCCCTCAAAATGCTGCAGTTGCTTTTCCCACCCGCCCCTCCAGGGCTCCCGTACGTCGCCGTGTTCTGCGGAGCTCCAACCTCATTGGCGGAGAGGCGGCTCAATAGAATAAAGATCCTGCATTAATTGAGAAGGGGCTCTCTCTCTCCTCCGCCTCCGCCTCTGTGGTGCAGTTCATTATCCAACCCCGGAGGGTGGTTTTAGCCCCTCCCCTCTATCCCAACTCCTTTCCAAGCGCCCGCAGTGAGACTTGCTGAGCTTTGCAGTCTGAAGCAGGCGAGGAGGAGACCGGTACGCCTGCTTGATCAATGGGGGCGGCGCGGGGGGAGCCTGCTAAGTCAGCTGCGGTGGCAGCGAGTTGGGGGGCATGGGTGGAGAGGAAAGTGTGTGTGTGTGTGTGTGTGTGTGTGTGAGAGAGAGAGAGAGAGAGAGAGAGAGAGAGAGAGAGAGAGAGAGAGAGGTGCTTCCTAGCAGGAAGCCGTTACATCAATACCCCAAAGAGGGCAAATAGGATTTCAGTGATCATGCATTGATATGCTACGGGTCTTCATACTACACAGGCAGCAGCAGGAAACGTTCTGTGCACTCCCAGCTGTAAATAAAGGGGAAGGAAACTTAACAAGGATTTCACCGGAGCTCCATTCAAGGTCAGACTAGGAGACAGCAATTATTAATAGGCCCATCATATTTCACTGTGAAATAGTCCATCATATTGCACCTAGGCAGAACACGCAGCACTTCTTTCGGCACAAGCGCCCAGAGTACAACCGTCGGTAAATCTTCAGCTGAGAGCAGACCGTGAGAATCCGTAGCTTTCCTCTTCCCCGGCATCTGTAGATGCCTCACTGCATTGTGCGGAGAAAGAGGAGGCACAACGGTTCCAAACTTTTTTCCTTCCAAAGATTAGACATCCACATAGGTCGATGCAAGGGACTGGGGGGAAAGAGAGAGAATGTGCCATCCTACTGGCAGCCAGGAATCAACGCTGCCCACCCTTATACCATAACAGCCATGAACCAACTCTTTCCCCACTTACCTAAGTGCAGTGACTGAAACCTCAGCCACTTTGTACAAGACACTTGTTCCTTTGAGCTACTACTCGCTGCTAGGGATGGAAACTTCAGTTTCTCATTTTGCTGTGTTTCAATGAAGCTCTCCCATTCCATCCCTCATACTGACATGCCAAAACAAGGGGATCAAGGAACGCAAAGGAAAAGAAGGGCAGTCTACCCTACGTCTGCCATGAGAAACCACCAGAGGAATTTACCTGAACACATTTCTCTTGTTTCACATTACCGTTCTCAGTAATATGGACCTGTTCAACGACCTGATCTGCTCAGCCTGAAAAGCACTCCTCCTAAAGGGAAACCACACAGATCGAGATTCCAGCTTGCTGGGTTAGGGCCTAACCCAACAACCTTGATTCATAGTTGTTGTTTTCTGCAGTGACACATTTACTACGTGGTCTGCTGCTGTTCTGGTTTCCATCACTCTCTATTTAATTGTCCTTGATTACCTGGAACTGCAGCCTCTAGCCTTTCCCTTGTTCTTCAGCATTTGGCTGAATTGTCTCATCAGAAGCCACCTATTCCTCCTCTGCATCTCACTGGAATGTCCTTCATGCTTTTATTTTTAACAGCCAGGATCTTCAAACAAAGCACCAGACACCAGAATGGATGGAACGGGGGCAGCAAAAGCCCTAGTGGGTTTTGAGGAGATGGATTTCTGGTTTCTAAGTGTTCAAAAACTGGCCTTTGTTTCCTGGGAATTTTCTGCCTTCTGGGAATTATCTTATCTTCTGTAAAATTCTAATAGTTAAACAGTGGCAGAGCTATGGTACTAGAGCAAATAGTTTTCTAAACAACAGGAGTAGGACATGAGTATGTCACCTGTTGTTTTTTCTCCCCCTTCCACACCCCCTGCCCCCTTTCTCTCTTCATCTTTCCTCTTTTCTTCCTTTTTCTCTTTTTAAAAAATATTTTCCTTAGACTTTTCATAATATGTTACAATAAAAGAACGAACTAATCTAAGAACAAAGAGCCAAGAGAGAAAGAGAAGGGGGGAGAATATAAATCCTCCTTCACAGGTAAACTTTAGCTTGGCCCACACAGAGAAAGGTAAGCCCTCCCAGCTCTCATCTAGGAGCTTTCCTTTCTTCTCCCAGCCTCCCATCCTGGGAGATCTTCACTTCACTTCCTTTCACACAGAGCCTTCATCAACTAACCATCACCTTCGTATGCATGTCAACTACTCCTTAACCCTGAGTCGGGGACCACACACAGAATACAAAGAATTGAGAAAATGAAGCAAAAGACAAATTGCCTTGATAAAAGTTTGCTTCCAGTTTGGGGACACATTCTAGGGAATAGAACGGGGACACTCAAGTTTTGAATAGGTGTGAAGTTGGGGGGTATAAATTCATCTCAGGCGGCTTGCCAAACACTTAAATAGATCTCATGGGGACTAACAATAATAGGAAGAGAAAATACAGCTGAAGTTTGAAATTCTAATTAATATCCCTTAATAACGCACATAGATCTTTTTAATAATTCCCCAAAAAATCCATTCCACAAAGATAGGTTTCTCATTTCTACATTTCCAAGGGCTTATTAGAAATAAGAATAAGGGAAAAAATGCCTTCATGTATGCTACTGTGAAAATCTGTACAGCAATTTGTGTTGAATATCAGATGTGAGACCTCACTGATATTACATTTTCCAGCAAGTATATGCAGTGCAATTGACTGTCAGAATGGGTGTAACAGTGCTTGTCACTGATTAGCTGAGTAAGAATAATGATCTGTTAGTATTCCCAATACAGAAACTGCACTTTTGGCTTAAGTCACTGGAACCTTTGCCAAGATAACAAAGAGTGCACTTCAGATCTTGTTGTTAACTCACCACTATGAAAACAAAAACTCAGTCATCAAAGTTTGAAGGATTCCACCAAATATTGCCTGTTTGTATTTAGTGGATAACAACATAGGAAGAGCCAACTGGATCAGGCCAATGGCCCATCTAGCATCCTGTTCTCACAGTGCTACCCAGATGCCTGTGGGAAACCTGCAAGCAGGATGCATCCACAAGAGCATTCTTCCCTCCTGTGGCTTCCAGAAGCATACTGCTTCTGATGATGGAGGAAGACCATAGCCACCAGGGCTAGCATCCACTGATGTAGCTAGGATAATCCTATCTGATAAAGCAGCAAAGTATCACTCCCCACAAATGCTGGCCTTCAAAAAGCAGGAGGTGGAACAGTTGTGGGAAAAACATGTGGCTCTCCAGATGTGGCTGGGTTCCAACTCCAATGAGCTCAAGTCAACATGGTGAGTAGTCAAGAATGATGGCAACTGTAGTCCCGAAACATTTGGAAAGACACTCATTCTCCATCCCTTTGTTGGACAAATGTCTGCCTTGGCTGGCTTTTCCCTGTTATCACCACCATGCCTTTCTGCTAGGATGCTTCCAATGTTTCCTCAATCTTCACCCTCCTCCACCAACCCAACTTCCAGCTCCGACAGTGTTGCACTGGAAAGAAGATTCCACAGCAGCCTTTTGGTGGCAAGAGAGAAAATCTACAATTGAAGACGGACTCTTTCCTCCCATGATGATGAATTCAAGGCAATATACAGAGTAGCATCTACTCAAGGAGGCTTGCAGAGCAATCCTATTCAGAGTCAGAGGCAATAAGCCATACTGAATTCAAACAGGATTATTCTCAGCTAAATGGTTATAGGACTGGAGCCTCGAATTTTAATTGCGATGACAAGAGAGGTGAAGAATGGGACAAGCAAGGCTAACAAGGGCAAAATGTGAGCCAAGGAAGTAAAACAAACAATAATTACCCTTTGGTTTGAAATTAGGGCCATAGCTGTCAACTTTTCCCTTTTCTTGCGAGGAAGCCTATTCGGAATAAGGGAATTTCCAAGTTGACAGCTATGATTAGGGCTAAGGGCTTAGGGCAAGAGCATCATGGTAAGAACAGGTTCTGCAGAATCTGCTGAGGCTAAAAGCAAAACCCCTCATCCTCTCTGCTGCTGCCCCGATGTGGGGTGGGGGGGTGGGGGGGTAATGAAGCTGTAGGATAGAGTAGGCAGCATAAGGTCCTTGACTCCATAATACATACATACACCCCTTTTGGATCTGCCTGGCCTGGAAAGACTATAATCACCTCTGAGTCAGGTTGGAACTTTTGCCTGGATTAACAGCAGTATTCCCTGCATCTAAGGCCCTGGAGCCAAACAAGATGTGCACTTAAAAACATAGCAAGCAGCTACATATCTTGCTTTTCCTTGGTGAATTAAAGGGATGGGCAGGGGGGCTGATTCACACTCCAAAGGCAGAAGCAGGGAAAAGGAAGGCTTCTCTCTTCACTCCTCCACTGAGATGAGAGCCAGGAGCCTTAAAGGAAGGTCCTCACTGGTAATAGTGCCAGCCTTATGAAGGGGACTTTTGGTACTTGAAAGTGGTATAGTGAAAAAGGAAATAATTTAGGCTAGCATTTCCCGTGTATTTCATCAAGGAGAGAGAGCCACAAATGATTTTTTGTCCTAGTTTGGGACCCACCAATCAGCTCTCAGAACGGGAGTTGCTGTCATCAATCACTTGTGCCAGACTGCCAGAACAGCCGCTGCCAATCACATGGCAACAAAAGACTCTCATCACTTATGAGCATACCTTAATCTAGCACATGGGAATTGCTTGACTTAGGTGACCACAGGCAATTCACAAAACACAAAGCGAACCCACTCTGCAGACTTCTTATAGCTCCTTCCCAGTCAGTTGCTAAAAACGATTGAGCCAAATTATAATGGAGTAGATTCATATAAATAATGGTTTCATTTGCAGGAATTGAAATTTTATAGCTGGCAGTTCTCAGAGAGGTGAGGGGGCCAAGTGGTCAGTCATGGTTGGTATTGAGCCATTTTAGCAATGTTGGCATAATACTTAATAAAAATGAACCCCCTAAGAACTGGGAAGCTTCTCCTTTAAGCCTTCTAGATAAAACTGCTTTCACCTACCCTGAGGCCTTGGTGCAAGTTGAGTTATAAAGCAAAAGGTATATTGTTTCCTGGGGTGAACCTCCTTCAGGAAAAAGAAGCTGGAGTTGTGCTGCTTGGGAACAGCTAAAAAATATTTTAAACTCACTTGTCTGTAAATAATTGCACCAGTCAGTTACAGTCACAGAAGCTCAAGCTCAAGTTTAGGTTTTTAGTGGATCAGGGCCTTACTGATTTCAGACAGTGGGTCATTTCCTCTGCAGAGACTCTTGATTGATTGATTGATTGAAAATCCTTGTGCTGTGCATAATTAATTCCAGTTGAAGAGGACAGTGACCAAAACTGAAAATACAATTTTAAAAACATTTCTAGGCCACCTTTCCAAGCAAAGCTCCCTCAAGGCAGTTTACATGATAAAAATGTCCAAAACACAACTGAAATAGAAAATATAAATACAAGAGACAAGGTTACTTCTAGCAGCACTGCAAGCTAAATGAGCCTGCCGTAATGATACACCTACCCACCCCAGAATATAAAATCTCCAGTTCATCCATTTCTGAGAGCAATAAAGCTATGCACACATACACACCATGCATAGCTCTGCCTGAAACAAACAAGTCTTCAGAGCCTTTCTAAAGTGTGGTGGTCTTCTAGAGGTTGACAGGCAACAAATTACGGAGCTGATTACCATTCTGCCTGACCGTTGTCCAGACTGGGAAGAAGTAAACCTTTCCAGAGGCCCAAATAGATTCTACAATATATAACTTCATTGATTTTTCACTGGAGAGCTATCCCAAGTCTCGAGACTTATGTAAGGCTGTGCACCATTCACACAAAGACTTCCCTGCTTGCCTTGATGTGCGTTGCTGCAGGCATCAAGCAGAATCTGTGCCTGCAAAGTATTCCACTTCAGAGGAGAGGACAGAAAGCCTTGCCATGCACAGAGGGGGCTCTGAATCACCTGGCATTGTACTAGGGCTGCAACCCCAATAAAGATGTTTGTATCCATTAATCATATATAAGTTTCAGTAAACATATGTTTTGTAAAACAGTCTTTCTGGAGTATGAAGCATACTTCCTTTGGTTTTAAGTGACACACACAGGATCTTAGATAAGAAAACCTTATCTAAGAGTGAGAGTGAGAGAAGGGAGATGGCTTCTCTTAAATTGTGCTTGCCATCTATGGCTCATATCTGTCTCTCAGCAAACACACACACACACACCTGTACATGCACTGCCTGATGAACTGGGAGTACTATTTTACAGTACAATACATGTGTACTCTGAGGTCAATTGGACTTACTCCCTGGAAAGTGTATATAAGAATGTCCTGCCAGTGTGGTGTAGTGGTTAAGAGCGGTAGTCTCGTAATCTGGGGAACCGGGTTCGCGTCTCCGCTCCTCCACATGCAGCTGCTGGGTGACCTTGGGCTAGTCACACTTCTTTGAAGTCTCTCAGCCCCACTCACCTCACAGAGTGTTTGTTATGGGGGAGGAAGGGAAAGGAGAATGTTAGCCGCTTTGAGACTCCTTAAAGGGAGTGAAAGGCAGGATATCAAATCCAAACTCTTCTTCTTCTTCTGCTAGTAATTTTTTAAACTGATCAGCTAACCAACTTACTGATTAAACATTGAACTCCTAATTTGCTTCCATCTCTCACACTGTATTAGTGAAGGAGTTGCTGCCATACTCGGAGCTGTGTGATGTGTTTTATAAAAATCATTTTGCACCAGCCACCACAAAGTCAATACCAAGTTTTGTAATCTGTATAAATTATGCACATTAAACACAATTTTCTCAACTCCTGTTATTTATGTGGTGGGGCAAAGGCCTTTGCAGGGCACCTCCTAGCCATGGAAAATTTTGCTTATCCTCCCACCAGTTTCTTAACATCTGCTCAAAATTGAGAGATATACACGACACCACTTAAATGAAACCAAATCAATGGTCTATCTAGGCTAGGGGCTTGCAGCAGTTTTCCAATGTCACATGCAAACAACTTTCCCAGCTCTGTTGCCAAAGACGTTTCAACTGGAGACAGGAGGCATTGAATCTGGGACCCTGTGCACATGCCCAACATGTGCTTCACTCTGAGCTAGAGCCTCTGCCTCCCAATAGATATGCAAAGAGTAGTTTTTAACATAGCTGTCAACTTTTCCCTTTTCTTGCGAGGAATCCTATTCGGAATAAGGGAATTTCCCTTTAAAAAAGGGAAACGTTGACAGCTATGGTTTTTAACCCCTATGTTATTCCTGTAGGTAAGACAGTTAACTATATGGGTGGGAAGACTGGTTATAGCAAGTAATGCTACCTACATCATTAAATTGTATTATCCATTAGAATTTGATAGAATATTTATAGGTCTTTTAAAAAATGGCCTAGTGAGTTGAATGCAATTTACTTTGTTAGATTTCTATAGTGGACTGCTGCAAGCTTCTTAGCTTTCCTCCAAACCCCACCCAGACAGTGAAACGAGCAGCCAACCCAAGATTTGCAATAACCTATTTCTTATTTTTATAAGCTAATGGGAAAGATCAGTCCAACAGGGTTTAACAAACAGAGTCAGCACTGCTAATATTAATGAGTCTGGGACTTCACTGTTGATTTCAATTAACTCAAGCGCACAGCCACCCTCCCTGAAGCCCTTTGTAACCCTGTTCCCTCTAGTGGATACAAGGGAGCCGGGTCAACTGAAACTGTCATAATTCATAAGATGAACTCAGACAAAAGTTAATCCATTGTAAGATTTTGAAGCGCCTTTCAATTTCTGTGCAAACGCATTATCTGCCTCCCTCTCAAGAATGTGGTCCGCATGACATCATGTGGGTTTTGCACCCCATGCATCACAAAGTCATGCATCAGAACTGGACTACCTTTTCTGGCTGACTGTTATCACATGTGCTTTGTTTCCAGCAGAAGACCAACAGGAAACAGAAGCCAAGGCTGGAGGCAATAGCTGAGGAAGCAACAACAAAAATGCCTATGATTAAAAAGCTAAAGTTTTCCAAAACAAAAACACCTACCTTAAGCTGCCTCTGTGTGGTGCCTGGAATTGGGAGCAACTTCTGCTAAATGGGTATCTCACCTCAGATACCCAGCAGGGAGCAGTGGGAGCATTTATTTATTCTGGATCTGGTAAACTACTTGGTCTCAGCTGCCATATAAGAGATCTATCCCATAAGCCTATCTGGTGGAGGAGGGTGGTAGGAGGACTGATTCTGAGACAGAATCAGTCTGTATTGGATCAGATTGTTATTATTAATGTTTGACATTTTATTATGTTTTTATGTGTGTTGGAAGCTGCCCAGAATGGCTGGGGCAACCCAGCCATATGGGTGGGGAATTATTATTAATAATAATAATAATGCTTGCTGAAATCCTGCCCACCCCCTTCTATTACAACTGTTAAAGGTGCTGCAGTTTCCTTTTGCATCTGACCACCCTGCTTTCCATAGTTAACCGTCCAGTAGCTCAAAGCATCTGCCTCTCCATTGCTCAGTGCGCCATATTGGTTTCCACCCCCTGGGAGATGCAGCCATCAACCTCAGCCTTCATTTCACAGTGATTGTCATGGATAATGTAGGCAGAGGGAGGGACCAGCCTGCTGCTCAATCTCATGGTGTCAGTCCTGAGGCCAGAAGAAGAAATGTGGAAAGAGAAGGCCATCCATCATCCAGCCTCCGGGGCTTCAATCAAGGGAAGGTGCAGAGGCAGCACTCGACTCTGTCACGGGGGCAGCAAAAACACTGACAGATGGGGCAGGCCACTGAGGAAGGTCACCTGGAACTGTCACAACTTCTAATCACAATCAAATGCACCACCCCCACCCCCAAGCCACAGAGAAAAAGGCTGCATGGTAATCCAACAACCAATGAAAATAGCAAAGAGGCTTGTGGCACCTAACAAATCTATTGTGGAATGTATGCTTTCATGAAGTGTTATCCTGAGTTGTGTGCTTTGTCCAGACCCCACTGAATGGGCTGGAGAAAGCATTTTTTGAGATGGATGGACAAGTATTCCTTATCAGGGCCATGGCCACTAATTATAGCATGTAACTAGAGTAGAGGTCTGCAACTCTTTTGGTTGCAGAGGCCACATTTGGAGATCTAGAAAACTTTAGGAGGCACCAGAGACTACCCATTTTACAGAAGAAAAACTGATGATGCTCTGAACCCTTCCCAAGGAGGCAAAACACCTATCCTCTCCAACAAATAAAACACGGATAAAAAAGCAACCATCACAATACCAAACAGAAGAAAAGCTCTCAATTAAAATAAAAATATAAAAATGCAGGGGGGCGAAGGCACTTGGTGGGTGCTAAAGAGGATGCTAGAGCGCACCCTGGTGCCCAAATATGCCACATTGGAGACCCTAGAAATAGAGTTGGATTGGTGCCATATGCCCTTGTCATCTTGGTTTATTTTTTATTTTTTTTAAACTATGGAAGAAAAGATAACCTAGCTACTACAGTCATAGAAGAGTGTTGTCACAGTTCGCCTGTGTTTGATAGCTTTGCAGGGATCGCCTTTGATATAAGAACATCAAAACCACCTGCAGCAGTAGGGGCATTTGTTTCAGCATGGGCAAAACCTTTTGACTTTCTTTAGCCAAGGCAGCTATTTTGCTGTCATTCGTTTTGATCAGCTTGGAGCACACACTGGGTTCCTCCGTAGGACTTTGTACAATCTAGCTAACAAGACTTAAAAAATAAAAGGAGCAGCAGCTAACAAGGAACTGTTGCACACAGCTTAGCTGTGATATGGATGTCTCCAAAGACTCCATGGTATGGCAAGACCTATCAATGTGCAGAACAGGTTTTGATACACTGGGACATTTATATTGTACCCCTTGCTGCTAACTGAGACAAGGCACAATGCTGGGTCTCTGATGGCTTTCCTTAGGCCATTTAGACCCTAACTCACTGCTGTTAGAGGCTGGAGCATATGAATTCAGATCCTCTAATTCATAGCAGTGATTGCTTCTTTCCTGCAGGCAGTAGGGATCCAGGAACAATTCTAAAGCTTATAAGAAGGGAGGGCAGTCTGCTGTGAGAGAAGGACAATCCAGAACTTAGCAGGGTTAGGTCATGTAATTTGAACACTGCTCTGTCTCTCTTCCAGATAGATTTATTATTAGAGGTTTTTGCAGTACCGAGTTTATCCAAGCAAGGTGCAAGAAGCTGGGTCAGTTCCAAATAGTTATGGTGCCATCTGCTGGCTGTAAGGTGTAAATTCCTAATTCACTTGCATGCAGCCCACTATTTCAGCTTACAGGCCATTCATTGGAAAATACAACTGGACTTTAAATTATTGAATACGTATGCTCACAGCAATGCAACAGCCAACAGCCATGAAATCTGTTAGCAGCACCACTAAGAGCCATGGCACATTAGAGGGTGGATTTAAACTTCATAAAGCACATGCGTTTGCACCTATGCTTGCTGCCCTGAACCCCCTAGAATGTGAGTTTACATGCCAAAGTGTGTAGGCGCCAGGAATACACCACCGGAAGTTTAGCTGACTGCAGCTCATTGGCACATATTTATGGGTTAGGCGAGTCTGCCGCATAAACTGTGAATTGGTCTGCTGTGAGCAGTTCCGTCAGTGGAAGCCCAGCACAAATAATTCTGCTTCTGCAATGGGAAATTCTCCACATGCCCTGCAGCCTCAAAAATTGGCTCGGGGTGTTGGTGTCAGAAGAAAACCCCAGAACAGTGTTTGGGGGAGGGGGTACTGCTCCATCTGGGAAGCTGGGATGCTTCCACTGATGCATTGGTTGGAAGAGCACAAAGTTGAATTCCACCCAACGTCAACAAACCCAGATTCTGCATTAAGAAAACCACAAACAGGCTAAATCATATTTTGTGTGTGTGTGTGTGTGTGTGTGTGTGTGTGTGTGTGTGTGTTGCAGAAATGAAAATGCTCTGGCATGAAATGCAGGTGACTAAGAAGAAAGAAGAAGAGTCAGTTCTTAGAACTCCTGAGCCTCAGGATGTGCAAAACAGTCCATTTCAGTTTCTCATTACTCCAGCCTCCACATGGCCACATCAGTCTGCAATTCTTTTTGAAAGAAAAGGTCCTCATGAAAAGTTAGCAGTATTTCAGTATTGTTAGCATTTCTCCCAATAAATCTTATTTTTATGCAACTTCTTCTAATGAATATAATTTTGCAAAGCAGTTTCCCCTAATATAAGGCATTTAAAATATTAGTTTCACTAATATTTCAATTTTATGCACACAACCTTAAGGTACAGGTTACTCGCCTGGAGAACTGCATTGTAGAATTCAGTGGCTGGGGAAAGTTTCAAAAATGCATTCAATAGGCTTCAAAATGTACATACCTTTTCAGTGCTTCAAAGCAGTTCTTTGGAGTCTTTCCCACTTTGGTTCAGATAGTTTGGGGCCTCAGTTGCTGCAGATTCCAAAGTGGCCCAAATATCTCTGAAATGAGCCTCTTTGGTTTGGATTCATGCTTTGCCCAAAGTGAACAAAGAGCCCTAATGATTTTTTCCCTATTGTCAATGTGCTTGGAATGCCAATGTGTATTTTCAGTTAATGGGGCAGATGAGAAAAGAAAAGTCCCCATCAAAGGGCCCTGACACTCCCCACTAGTTCTGAAAATACTCTCAAGTAGCTTATCTGGAATTCAGAATGTGGAAAGACTTGTAGCAGTACCATTCCTTTGGAGAACTCTAATAAGCCTAGCATGGCTATGGCTCTTTTCAAACATCACCTGAGATAGCTCAGTTGGTAGAGAAGGTCTTGGGTTCGAGACCCAGGTTGGGTGAAAGATTCCTGCATTTTCAGGGGGTTAGACTAGATGACCCTGGTGGTCCCTTTCAGCTCTTTGATTCTATGATTTTATCACATATATCTTGCTGGAATAAAATCAGAATGGCTGTATTCTGCTGTGTCTGAGGCTGCAATCCTTAACACAGCTCATGGGAACAAGGTGATTTCACACAATGAAACTACCTTCCAAACAAACATGTGTTTGTTTATGATAGAGATGTTGATCTTTCCCCACTTTCAGTTCCCTCTTGCTCTTGTTAATCATCTCATTACTTTAGTTATTCATTTCTTACAGGCATTGTGTCTTTTTTTGTTTCTTTTACATTTTGTTGTCATTAGTGCAGCTGCCTGAAGGAGGTGCTGGAAGCGGCTTCACTGGCCCTAAACAAAAGAAGCAGCCCCCACCACTGAAAGGATGATGAACAGGTACCAGTGGAGTAACAAGAACCCTATTCATACCCACCGATTATTCCCGCCGCTCCTTCTGTAATTAATGAAATTGCACTAAATGGTTCCATCCGTTTTGGTGTCTCATTTGTTGTGAAATGAATGCACAGCCCTAAATTGCAACTGACCCAGTTTCATCGGAGTTATGACAATTATATTTGTTTGGTGGGTGAGACATATCAGGTGTACATAGCAGAAGAACAACCACAAAACTTTCCCTAGGTTGTCCAATATGTATATATACCACATTTAACTTCTCTGGTGATTATCAAAGCGGCTGGCATATAAAACCTAATGCTACATAATAATAATAATAATAATAATAATAATAATAATAATAATAATATCCAATTTTCAAAACTGATTCAGCTGGGGAATATAAAGGCAATACTGGGGGAGATCAGGAAAATAACTGGGTAAACCAGTGTATTTTTAACTTCCAGTGGAAGCCATCTAACATTGTTACTTCTGTGGGGAAATCATTCCACAAGGTAGATGCCATCACCCTCAGAGATGTCCACCTGTGTAGTGCACTGTATTCAGCAGAGCTTCCCAATAAGATTGCAGTGGTCTCATCAAAACGGGCCCCACCCCAAGATAATGGTGACGATACATTTCAACTTTTGTCTGTGGTACCTTAAAATCAGCTCAGTCATCAATGATTTCAACAACTGGTGGAACTGCAATCTTGTTCTATCTCTGCATCTGTACCGACATCCGTTTAAGTGTAGTGACCTTGAGAATCCCTTACTCCCCACTGGTTTTTTTGGGAGCCAGCAAGCAATTGTTTGATAAAATATTCCTCTAGCAACCATCACATCCTGAGCTCCAACCAAATTCTGCTATTGGGTTAGACTCTCCCCATTGGCAAACGGCTTCCCTTGGAATCAATGCTGTCATTGATGAGTCCTGTCAGATGTCATGAGGTTGCGCTAACAAGCAAAGTGACCAATGAGCAGGAAATAAAGAGCTGGTGCGGAGCTGACACACTTTCTTCAGTGAATAGATCAAATCACTCAGAACAATACACACCAAAATGCACTAAATGGTCAGATAATCAATCACCCACATCCTAGTCAATGTGAAGAGGCAGGCTACAGTGATGAGAGTCTTTTAACCAACATTCATCTGATAGTCTGGGGCTGGTCTGGGCAGTGGTTGGTTTCACAGGAAACAGAGTAAGCTTAGAAAGGGTCCACCAGCTTCCATGGGAGTCCATTCTACTTTTGTCAAACGGCTCTTTTTTGTTTTGTCAAACAAACCCTCTGGAGCAGGAGAAAACAAGTTTGCTCCATCTTCCATGTGATGGCCCTTTAGATATTTGAAGATGGCTATCATATCTCCTCTAAGCCTTCTCTTATCCAGGTTTAACATACCCAGTTCCCTCAAACATTCTTCATATGGCTCGGTTTCCAGACTCTTGCTCATCTTGGTCACTCTCCTCGGCACATGTTCCAGCTTGTCAACATCCTTCTTAAACTGTGGTGCCCAGAATTGGACACAGGACTCCAGGTCTAGTCTGACCAAGGCAGAATAGAGTGGTATTATGACTTCCCTTGATCAGGACACTATACTTCTGTTGATGCAGCCAGGAAGATCATTGACTTTTTTTTGCTGCTGCATCACACTGTTGACTCATGTTAAGCTTGTGGTCTACTAAGACCCCTAGATCATTTTCCCATGTACTACTGGCAAGCCAAGTGTCCCCCATTGGTGCAACTGGTTCTTCCTGCCTAAGTGAAGAACCTTACATTCACTCTGTTAGTTTTGGCCCAGCTCTCCAACCTGTTAAGGCCATATTGATTAACAATTCTGTGGCCTTATCTACCCCTCTGTGTTTGGTGTCATCTGCAGATATGTTGAGCATCCCTTCATTCCACCATCCAAGTCATTTATAAATATGTTGAGCAACGCGTCCAAGACATAACCCTGTTGCACCCCACTTGCCACTTTAAATTATATATGATAAAAAGGTGTAGTGTAGTGGTTAGCATGTTTGAGTATGATTGGGAAGACCTGTTTATGTTAGTCATGTAGCGTGATTACAATCATAGTTACCTGGGAGTAAGCTCCACTGAACTCAGAGGTGCTTGCTTCTGAGAGCACAGATTCAATTTGTAAACCAACCTATTGAGCTTTAACAAAACAACAACAACAAAACCTCCAGCCAGCTGAAATGAAAGCTTTAGGTTTCATTTGAAATGCAAATTTGCAAAAGAAGTGTTGGTGTGAAGTAGGAACTACATCAAACAAAAGACGAAGATGTATCCAGCCTCCTCAAATTTTTCTAATTCTTTTCCTATGCTGGGGTGGAGGAACCCACCCCTGAATCCAACTGCTGTTGGATTCTACCTCTCATCAGCCCCAACTAGCATGGTCAATGGTCACAGATAAGGGGAACTGCACTCCAGCAACATCTGAAGGGCTAGTGATTCTGCGCCCCAGCTCCATGCTAATCTGTTAAAACATAGCAGAAAAAAACAACAGCCTCATTATCACTCGATTCACGTGCCTAAGGCAAGGAGGGTCTGCCGATTATGCTGGTCCTCCAGCAGAAGATGTCGCCATGGCTGTTCTGAAACAAGTCTGAGAACTGCATTTCCCCCTAGTGCCATTTTTGCTTCACTAAAGCACTGATTACAGGACAGCATTTGGATTACAGGACAGAAGAAGGTAATGGGATGAAGACAGACACATAGCCACACACAATCAGCCCCTAGGCAACCGCAACTAGCAAGGGAACCAGAAATTAGCTCCAGGTTAAAAAGAACCAGTTTGTCCTTGAATTGTACCACTTCCAAATACAAGGTGGGAATCTATGGTGCTGAATGCTCTCCATAAATCTCCATGGAAAACTAGTGACTCAATTTCTAGTCTTATCTTCTCCTGGCTGTGCTACTTACCTATGTGCATGTAGCTTCTGATGGTAGGGAGCAATTATGCATATACCGCCCACTGCCCCCCATTTTGAAATGGTACAAGCCCAGGTGGGCAGCACCCTGAGATCCCTTGTGCCACATGATTCCACTGTGTTGATCAAAGGGAGAGGACTCTGGTTCTTGTCAGCATTCTTCCAAACAGAGAGGATCAACATTCAGGCAACACAGGAGATCACTTTATTTAAACTTCAAATGGTGTTATGACAGACTGACAGACCCAGAAGGAACATGCTGCATGGAATGAGCAGCTTAGTAGAGACAGATGAGTTGGTGAAGAGGGCTGTTACTTTACTTTGTTGATGATTTTTAATTTATTTAATTTTTATTTTGCTTTTAAAGCCTTTTCCTGGCTTCTTTTCTTTTTTTAAAACCACAGGTACAAATGGTCTATGCTGGAAACAGTCCAGATGGCAGTTGTTCCCCATGATTGTTTCCGCAGCTATGTACAACATCTGGAATTTTTGATTTCAATTTTGTCTACATCAGGTATAAAACAGATTGCAGGTTTACAAAGAACTGTTTCCGCAAAAGAAAGAGACCAAAACAAAAGGCGAGAGAGAGAGAGAGAGAGAGAGAGAAAGAGAAAGAGAAAGAGAAAGAGAAAGAGAAAGAAGGTAGCATAGAAACTGGGACCAAAAAATCTTCTGAGAAATTTAAAAAGTGCTATAAAACCCCCTGGAAGGAACACCATGCATTTAAGAAACACAGAATCCGTCGAGTACACAGCTCTTCTAAAACAGGAATTCTTTCACTTTTTAATTTTTTTAAAAAATGCATTTTTAATTAGAAAAAAGCTAAAATTGTAAGGTTTGGGCCACCAGTCAGCAGTAGCTTATGAGCCAAGGAGACCCTAGACTTTGGTGCTATCCCAGCTTCACCCCAAGCCAAGACCTTGGAGACTTGGCAAAAGCAGAAGGGTGACACGTCTTTGGCAGGGACGACGGGGAAGGGATGCTACGTTTGCCGATGGATTGATGAATTAGTGCAATTATCAGTGTTCCAGCAACCTCCTTCTAGCTTTCCATGGGACTGAAACCCCCAGCTTCTTAGCACCAACGCCCCTGGGAAGGAGCCACTAGGGACCACCCAGCTTTGCCCTTTGGAGTTTCATGATCAGATGGATGAAATTCCCAATTTCCCCATTTTTATTTCGTTTTTTGCAATATAAGGTTGAAGCTGGAATAGCAT
The DNA here is from genome assembly GCF_964270895.1 of Podarcis filfolensis. NCBI lineage: Eukaryota > Metazoa > Chordata > Lepidosauria > Squamata > Lacertidae > Podarcis > Podarcis filfolensis. Next base: position 67,105,748 of record NC_139609.1, read on the forward strand.
TAAAGTCTGGCCTTTTCCCTCTCCCTCTTCATTTGCTGCTGAGTAGCATGCAGGACGTCCACTCCAACCCTTGGTTTTTGGTATCCATCCCATTGTTCTTTGTGAAATTCACTCTCAGTGCTGCTGCTGGGTCTCCTCTGCTCTTGCCCAGTAAAAGACTTGCTTCTATCTGGATGCTAGACTGCAAAGGGGGTGTGTGGAATGAGGGAAGCTGGGTTTCTTTGCATTTGAAACCACAAGGTCCTGTAGCTGAGAACAAGTGCCACAGCTCAGGTAGCAGGATGCCAGCTTCCATTCTAGGCACAGAGAAAGATCTCCATGCAAAACCTGGAAATCGGCTGACAGTCAGAGTAAACTGCACTAGAGCAGATGGACCAAGGCAACTTCGCATGTTTATGACCAGCTGAAATCCATTAGAGACAACTCCTGGTTTTTGACAACAGCCATGGGCTCCAGCTCCTGCATGCTTCCTTTTAATCTTTTCAGGTTTACCAAGGAATTGTTCTTGCCTTCAGTCATTTACAGCGCTAGCTTCAGGGTTCTTCCAGATGGGTGATTATTGTGGACTGGGTGCTCCTCATGCATGGGTATTTTCTGCAGCACCCATGACTCACTAACCTCTATATGTCTGTCCTTATTTCACACACACCCTTTAATCCAGATTTACCCTTCCCAGTGGAAATCTAGTAAGTTATAATAACCTGTTGTGAGCAACCCATTTGGAATGTATGTATGACTTGGTCACAATGCCAAGTCCCCAGCTGGAAGTATTCTGAGTTATAATTTCTAATCAGAATAAAATCATTCCTCAGCTTGTTTTCATTTTGTGGGGCAAGTAGTGTTTAGAGGGCACATGTTTTTTTTATATGTTGGTTGGCCAGCTCACTCAACTAAGGAACGAATCTAAGGCCTATGCCACCATGTTAATACACTTACCAGAGATAAGTTGATAGGCTGATGCTGATTCTTTCTCCCTATATCCATGACCACTACCTCCTCCCTGGTTCCACTCTCCTCTCCATTTTGGATATCCACTTAAATGTTTGAGTTCTGTTTCTGCCATATTGTGTTTTCTACTACAAACATACTTGCATTGCAACAACGTTTACTCAGAAGTAATTTCCACCAACTGAAATGAGATTCCCAAGTGATGTATGTGCACCAGTTGCAGCCTTAGCCATAAGCCAATGATCACAAAGATCACATAATAAACTTGCAGAGAGGAGTCTTATAACACACCCTCCTTTATGGGCCTGTTGTTGCTCAAACGCTTTTGCGTTTGGAAGGTGCAGTAAAGGGAATAGTGGATAACAGGTTACAATTGACAAGCCAGAGGCAAGGTGGACAGGGAAGGGCAAATAGCTGTAGGATCTCTATAACCCTATCTGAGCAGGTAAAAGTCTAGAGGGTACTCCTGAAGCCAGAACTGCTTCTTGAGAAGCAGGTCAGAGTTATTTCCCCCCCATCTTTGGCTCAGAAGAAACATTTTCATTTTCTGGACATGTCACACCTTGCCGCGCTGATCCATGCTTCTGCAACTTGGTTTATTACAGCAATGCTGCTCTATCTTGGGTTGCCCTTGAAGATGACACAGAAGCTTCAATTGGTGTGGATTCCTGCGGCAGATCTCCTAATGGGTGTTGGGAGGCTGCACTGCTTGCCAATTTGCTTCCAGACCCAATTCAAGGTGCTGGCTTTAAAAGTTAAACGTGAATGCAGTCTCTCGCTCTTCTTAAGCCGGGCGGGTGCTGATTTCTATGCAGCAGACATTACTGTCTGTGCCACCTCTGCATGAGATTTGGACGATGAGTCACAAGCCAGGCCTTCACAGCAGTTTCCCCTGCTCTTATTCTTTGAATTTCATTCCTGAAAGAAAAGGTTTCTGACAGAGTGTAAGACACACCTTTTCTGGCAGGATTTTGGTTGACAATATTGTTTACAATGTTTTTGTAACTATTTCCAGAAGGGTAGCCTTGTTTGTATTTTTTTTGGGGGGGGAGGCTTGTGGAGCCTTAAAAATGAACAATATTTTTTGGGCAGCCTGTTAATATTCTAAAACTGCATCTTTTCAAAAAAGCAGGCACTTTAATAAATTTTAAAATTCTGCTCTCTGGGACTTGCAACCAAGGGGCCTGTCTGTATTTGTAACAGCAATGATGGATATAAGGTCCTATTTACTCCAGTGAAAGCCCACTCTTCTGCCTTCCACATTACACAGCAGCGTTCATCATGGTGGAAGTCATGAGACGCTCAAAGCTTGGAGATACTTTGTGAGCTGTGTGAATGGAATATGTGTTGCAGAGTCATGTGCTTTTTGCCTAGAACCATCAAAAAGACATTTCAGCATGAAGAGAAACAAAGATTTGTGGCTATAAAAATGCTCCCAACACAACTGGCTTAAAACCTCTTTTTGGATAGAAATGGTTCAAAAAAATTATGTTTTTTACTTCATTTTGGAATGACAAACTGGTCTTAGGAATTGTGGCCAGGTCACAATTTGCCTAATTTGGAAGATTTTTCCAGGATACAGCCTCTTGGTGGAAGTGCTCATAAGATTCGCCTGAATCCTAAACATGCTTTCTGGGACTCAAGCTCTTCCTCCATGCCCAAATGCAGCAGCAGTTACTTCTGAGCAAATATGCATCAAGTTGCACTGTAAAACATCTGATACCTCTAGGAAGAAAAATATAATAATGGGTTGAACTCAATACATAAAAGTGTAGGTTTAATTAATGATTTGGCTCATAGGCAGGGTAGGAGACAGATAAGATGTAAATTTATGATGGCTGTCTTGCCCTTCTAGGAGCAATGACTGGTCATGTTTTAGCCATCTGAAGCATGTACAAAGTTATTTTTTTCATATTAAACAAAAGTTCAAATTCAATAGCATTATTTCAAATCGTCATATACTTAAAATGTGCAAAGTTGTGGCGTTCCTATCCTCTATCTAACAACACCCTGCAATGTACTTAGTGTTATTAACAATTCAATGTGATAAACTAAACCACCCAGTCTCTGAAGGTTTCACAGAGCATAAGCCAAAACATACAAAAGCAGAAAGCAAGAACTAAATGGGGATGGGAAAGTCCTGGATACTTGTGACGTATTTAGTGTCCATCCCCAATTCATTGTGAATTAACCTGATTCCAGCAGGACCTCCCACTCAATATCCTAGCCTGCTTATAGGGATCAAGACCTACCACTTCACCCTGCTCAACTATAACCGATTGGCAGTGCTCTTCTGTTCTGCAAACACTGTTACGATAGCACCAGTACAAAGAGAGAGAGAGAGGCTAAGAAGAAAACACTGAGCTGTCTAATCTTATTGTGACAGCCTTACTTGATTGGACTCTGCAACTTTGTGAAAAGTATTGAGCAAATGCAGAGTGAGCAGCAAGAGAGATGAGGGAGGCCAACTCCTATTATTAGAAGGCATTTTGTTCCCACCCTGTCCCACTGGCCCATAGCAACTGCTGGGAGGTGTACATCATACAATCAGAAATGAGTCAGCACAGCACAGTTACTCACACGTAGTACAAAAAAGAAAAAAAAACTCCAGCATGACGCTTCACAGACACAGGGCCCAGCCCCCATGGCTGGTCCCCCAGATTCATCCAGGCCATTCAGTTACAGGTTATTTACAGTATATTCTTATCCTACAAGAGCAAAACAACCAAAGAAAAAAAGGCAAATGAGGAACTTTTGTGCCAAAGCCGACACGAGGCCTGGCATCTTGTACATCACTGTGCAAAATAGCCCCAATACAACAGGGTGTTTGAGGGGTTGGGTGCTCAGCGAGAAAATTGCAGTTTCAAGAAAACCCAGCAAGGAGGAAGAGGAACAGCGTGGGAAGGGAGGAGGGAGGGAAAGAGCACCAAAACATGAAGACAAGGCTGATCCTGACTGGACAGAGGGCAGAGAAACCGACCAGGCTGTGCACGTCCTCCTACCTCTGGCTGGCTTAATGCAAATTCTGTTAGCTCTTTATGGCACACTTACTTCAGCGTAAGTCACATTTAACTCAGTGGGACTTGCATCTGAGTAAGCATACACAAGATCAGGCAGCAAAGGTACCTCTGAATTGCTGAGATTTTGGGGCCAGATTGCTAGTGGCTCGGTCTTAAATGATTTATGAACTTGGGTGTAACCTTACATTGGCAGGTCTCTTTGTAACTTTGGTTAGACCAGAGTGAACTCAATGAGGGCAGGAATATAAAAGATGGGACATGCAGGAATAGACACTTCAGTGCATAGAAGAAATGGAAACCACTCTTTGCTAATTACTGTGGTCCTTGACAAGTGCAGCTGGGTTCTGCTTGGAAACTCTTGTTAACAGCTACAACTGCAATGCATGCCAGGTTATGATGGTCCTTCAAGTTTTCCAGAGAAAGTGGCAGCATCTAGGCAGACACCCACAGGCCAAGGTCCTGATCCTTACTACAATTGGTCAGCAACAAATTACCACTATTTAGGGGGAAAGGTAAACTCTGCAATTAAGTACTAAAATGAAAGAGTTCATGGATTGAGAATTATTTCAGCTGCAGCTCTTACAGAATTTCTGTGAATTTAGTATTGCATATGAATAGTACTGCAATACAAGAAATCCCCCATTTATCCTTCTGGGGGCTCCTTTCCCTGCCCCCCTTTTCTGTTCATTAGGTGAACATCTTTCAAGTTAAATTTTCTAGTATGACTATAGACATTAATAATGCAAAGGAAATAGCTCCGACTAAAGTGCCTGGAAAAAACTGGGATTATACATAATGCAGAGTTCAGTATTAGCAACTTGCTAAAGGGACTCCAGAGAGAGATTGAGATCAAGTCTCCTCTGTCATTGTTGGCAGAACACAAGTCCTAGACAAGAAGGACATTTGTAATGGGAACTTCAGCAAGGAGAGGTTTGCAAAGACCTGGTATGGATGAGTCAAATAAAAGCGGCTTGGGAAGTGACACACCAAGGACTTTTTAAACACTGAAAAGAAGTTTGAGAAAGAGGCTAAAGAGTGTTGCATTGTCTGCTATATGGCTAAACTAATCAAGCTGAGGCTATTGTTCTTTCTCTAGGCTGCTCTGTGCCTTTTCTACATGAAATTTAAACCTGAATTAAAAACTAATTTATATAATCTGAGGACATACATAGCACCTATGCAATTGACGGTGACAGCTTGTTTATACAGGACTATTCCCATGCAATTGAAATTTTCAGTAGAATTGCTTGCCTTAAACCAGCCAGCATTCACCTTCTCCCATCGTCCAAGCCCATCATACCACCTGCTGGGTTCCAGAGCAAACGGACAGCTCCAAGGTTTCAATTACATTAAACAGGATATGTATGTACATATGTATATAGTTATACAAAGAGAAACAAGCACCTTAGATCTGCACAGGCCAATTGGCTGGAATCTCTTGCAGTACGGTTAACATGGATCTATCCTTGAGAAAATTTATACATACATATTTGAATGGTTGAGTTGCCCTGCAAGCTGGCCATTAAAAGGAAGGCGGGGGCGGGGGTGGGAGTTGCACCAAGCCATGATCCCTGGATACAATTCCCATAACTTACAGCTGCCATGCGGCTGACAATGGTATCTTTCTCAAGCTTTACATAATGTGATAGCACACTCCTGATATTGATAAAGGCTGAATGGCTGGGTTGTGCTTGGTGCCATCTGCAAAAAGGTTGGGTAGGAAGGTTCTTTTGGAATGCCTGCTAGGGATCACAATGGGACCCAGAGCCTTGTGCACATGGTAATTTTTTTCATCTGAATGCCCAGAGCAAATGTGGTGAGGACCCAAACCTGGATGCATCTGAAATCCTTGGATCAGTAGTAACTAGTCTGAGTTTCCTAGATTGGGGGTTCCCAATGACTTTTTGCCAAGTGCTGAAGATGGCCAGGTAGATTTCAATCCATGATCTCTGTTATGGTGGAATGTCTATTTATAACCCTGTGCAATAGGACGGGAGAATGTCCAAACCACATCAAGAGAGAAATGGGAGGTGTGAAACAGGGAGCCTGTAAGGAAGGGACCTGCAAGATGCTAAAGGTGTGAGGTGGAGCCTTTCCACATCCACTTCCCAACTGCAGAGAGGAAATGAAGTGGGGCTGCTTCAATACTTAGGCTGTAGCTCTGCAGATGCAGGAAACTGTAGATACCGACTTGGGAGCTCACCACTGTGAGGTGTGAGCAAGGGGGAGATGCTATTCCCTTTAGGATGAAGTGGGGTGGGCAAATCCCTTGCCAGAGAGTGGAGGAGGGTGCTTGCCCCAGCAAAGGTAATGGGAGCAGGAAGCTGGGATTGAATGCCACTTACTGCTCAGCTACCTCCTCATGTTAGGCAGAAGCTGTTGGATTGAGAGTAGCCAAGCTATCACTCTTACTGCTTCTCTCCCATTGCCTCTCATCCCTCATGGGAGGGAGGGAGGGAGGGAGGGAGGGAGGGAGGGAGAGGAAAAGAAGCCATTTTCTTCCAAATCGGTTTTGGGGGTTAGAAGAGGTTTCTGGTCTAAAACCCAAGATCCTGGAGACTCTTCCTTTGATGACAAAGCCAGTAACCTTTCTGTTTGGTAATGTAAATTTGGTCGCTTCTGGCCTGATTTGGAAACAAAATAGTCCTTTTCCTGGCTTCTTTCCTATCTCTCAAAGAGAAATTTAGATTCTAACAGAGGTGACTGCCTTGGCCCTGGACCTTACTAATACGTAAACATGGCTGTGATCTTCTGAAGTCATTTGGCTAGCTAGACCCATTTGACTCTGAAGTGAGTGGAACACTTAGCCCAGTCTTATACCCAACAAACAAAAGTCTCCCTTGGTTGAGGACTAACCATCTGTAGTGGTATGTAAGTAGGCTGGGACAGAAGGATGGTTTTCTTCATGTCATCTAGGTGTCTTGGGATGAAAGACGCCTGCCATACTATTTACTGAGCTGATCCCCTAAAGGCGTTCCAAACAGCAAGCACTGTGACTGATGGGACCAGAAACAAGCTCAGCAAAGAAGTGGTTAAGTGTGACCTCCACCTTCTCTCCCTGGGCTTCTTGTGCTGAAGGCGGGAGATTTTAAATGTGGTCTGGGTTTAGAAGGCCACAACAGGCTTGGTCTGTGGCAAGATCTGCCATGGCTAGGGGCTCCCCTTCCTTGGAATTGTGACAATTAAGGCAGTTTCAGCACCATGGGCAACTCCAGTCTCATCATTCAAGCTGCATTTTTGCTCAGATCAGCACAGTGTGACAGCAGCACAACTTCAATTCAAAAGCACAAGAGCCTTTCCCCAACAGAGCACCCTGTTTGCCTTGGATGAAAACCCACCCATCCTTGTGATAAATCACACAGTGCTCTGTACTGCTCATAAGGCTCCCCCACCTTCCCCTGCTTGTGCATAAGGTCACTGAGGAAGATACAACTGGAGAATAAATGCTTGTCTATACCGAACCACTTCTCCTTGCTACTTTTTCCATCCCCTATTCAGATTGGGGAGGGGAGAGATTTTAGCAGCAAATGGGCAAGCTGCTAGAAGACTCCCTTGGCCACACCAGTAAAATACATTCTGCTTGAAAGAAAAGACAGAGCGACCTCAAAAAGGTCAGGAGACTAGATCAAAGTCTGTTCTCTCTTTGCAATAATGGCAGAGACAATTAGCACTAACCCCAGAAAAACCCCTGTTAAATTTGTTGTACATTCATACAACATTTGAGAACAACACCACTTACTCCCTGTTGTTTTGTTCGCCATTAAAACCCAACCTAACAACACAATATGAGGCAGTTGCTAGAAGAAGGGGTGTGGGTGTGTGTAAACTTGGGTTGGGTGAGAAGAACAGTGTCTGCAATGAAGAAACAGAAAGCCAGGAATGTCGCTTTTGTATATTACACAGTCCTACCATATGCCAAGCAATTTGTCATTTAGTTCTTTTGGCTCAAAGAAAAGTGCTGCAAAATCTTCCATTGAGTTCTGCACTTAATTTCTTCACTACTTGTAATTAATTACTATGGTGCTAGCCAATCTTTTTGGCAATTCTGCAACAAACTCAAATGCAAAGTTTGAGAGAGGAAGCACCATTCTAGTCCATTCTCTGTCTCTGTCTGTCTCTCTCCAGTCTTCCTGCAGTTACTGGTTCCTTATGTTTGCTTTTGGCTCTCAGCTGCTGAGCCAAGGAGCAGGCAGTACTGGTGAGGCAGGACAACCTGCAAGCCTGATTCAGCCACAGCTAGGCCCAAAGGCATTTTGTCTTGTTTGCCAAGCATGTCAGAGCATACCTGCTGCTTGTGCCACTTGTACCTTCACTGCAGGCTGACTATACATTAATGACATCCTAGATGTGGATGATAAACCCATTCTCCTAGTGTGGATTCTTATGTAGCCAAAATGGCACCATTCAAGCAACAGATAGAGGGATCCACCCATACGATGGAGGGAACCCCAATGTCTGAAGTACAAAAAAAATTTTAAGAGAGGGAAAATGTCCACTGAGGAATGAGGATGCTCAGTGGGCACCAAATGCTGACTGTTGTGGGAGAGAAGAATTGAAAACTAAGGGAGAGGGAATGAGCACTCCACACTGCAACATTTTGTTGAAAGATTCCATAATAGTTACACAAGGAAAACAAATGAGCTTTGACTTTAGGAGGCTCATTCTGGCAAAAATTGGGCAGGGGGGCTAAAATTATATACATTCTGTACAATGACTCAGCAAGTGCAGGACGTGTCACATAATCTAGAGTCCTAAGAATGTTCATTCTTACTTTTAGAAAGCACAATTTCTAGACCTCAAGATTGCAGTGGAAATACTGAAAATATGGGAAGTCACTCAAACGTCTCCAAGTGACAGCACCTCCATTAGGCTGCAGGGCAGAGGGAGAGAAGCAAAACAAGACTATCCCATCACCTCTCCTGGGAGACCAGCTGCCTCTGGCCATCCTTTAGCCATCACTCAGTCAGGCTGCTGGAACTCTTTCCCATCCTAGCTGGTAGCTATAAAAGAACTGTAACTTTAAGAACTGGTGCTTGAGTTTGCCTACTTTCCTCTTCCACCCCACCCCCTGTTCCTTGTGTGTTACATCTCTTCCAGTTGCAAGCCTGGGGGCAGGGACTGTCTAAGTACTGATTTTTGTGAGTTGCCCTGGAAGCCCCCTTTAAGCTAAGGAGCAGGATAAAAATGCTATTAAATAAATGCTAAGAATCACATGGGACTAAGTAGGACCTTGAGTGATTTCAGATACGATCCTTGAGGTATTTGGCACAGTGTATCTATCCATGAATCCTGTTGTTAATCATTTAGCATAAAATAAACCCTAGTGGCTTCTGCATCATAAGAAGAGGGAGGAGCTGACGTTTAGATCAGCATATTAGTAAAACTAAACACTAGATAGGAAGTGAATACTGCATAGAGTAAAGCCTATTAGTTTGTATCAGGAGAGCTGAAAACCTGCTCCCTACATTGTGCTGTATATATTCTGCTGCACTATGAAACGAACTCCTACAATACTTGAGTTGAAAAAGCCAGGACCTGTGTTATGGAGAAACTAGCAATTATTTGGCTTCTGGCTAAGTGATGTAATATAAACCTTCTCTAAAAAAATGCCATGGAAACTAGATTCAGACTTTCCCCCTTATTTTATCCAGGCCACAGGCTTCTAAAACTGGTGTCTGAATTGGTAGCATGGTAACTGCTGCTTATGTTGGCTTTGCACTGCTAACTTTGCTTTTAAACTGGCCCTTCAGGAAAACTAGTTGTTGATCAGGGCCAAGGAGGTTGAGGAGCTCATGAAACATGTCGTGAACTTAGCTCTCATTTGCAGAGAGGGCTTTGTGACTCCCCACCCCAATAGAAAATGCACGTAAACTCACCTAAGGGAAGTCACATTCTAGAACTAAAAGGCAAAAGGGCGTGGCAGTTGTATATGTCTAATCCAACTATCTCCACCTGTATAGGAAAGTAGATCTAACCTAAATCAGAGCACTACTTTGTACCAATTAAGGCAGCTGATAGCACCAGGGTGGAAGTAGATCTTTGCTTGATTTGGGTCACTTTGTGGATGGTTCCTTGTTTGGAAATCAAGCGACACCCCAAGACTGAACATTTAACAGTGCTATATTTTCACTCTGTTGAAAGTTATCTACCCCTCCCCCCCTTTCTCTCTGCATGGTGAACAGAGGAAAGGGGAGTCACAAGCAGGTCAGTATTTGGGCAAAGTTGGAGACATCTTTAGCTCTAGAGGCATTTGATGGTTTTGCTGCGCAAGTGAGAACCACAGCAGAGCATCCTCTGCCCCACTGCTCTTTCTTTGGTCCCAGTTTGGTAGGCCTCTTGTGCTTTCTGGAATGGAATGATAAAAGAAGGGGACAGGAAGGGGAGCCCATCCAGCAGATTGTGCATCTTTGAGAAGGTTGTGCTGCTGATTCAACCCTGTGTGCATCTGATACAAGCTGCAAGGACCCACAAGGCGAGTTTGGTTACTGGAGGTCATCCAGTCAGCACCAATTTCAGTTTGGAGGGACCACCGTGATGGAATTTACAGAGTAGTAGAACAGAGAAAAGGTGAACTGAACAAAAACAAAACAAAACAAAACAAAAAAACCCCTCTAAGAAACCAAGTGGCTCCTCCCTGTGAAACTAGTACCAGGTGATTAAAAACCGAAACAGAATTCCTAGAACCAAAAAAACCAAACGGAATGGCCCAGCTTAACCAAAATAAAATAAAAGGGGGGAAAACAATGCAGAGTTTATTGGAAGTCTGAATGTAAAAGGACGATCATGCAGATTAAATAAGGAGGGTACAAAGACAGAGTTAACAGTCCTAGGCCTTTGCCTATGTTTGTTGTGGTAGGGAAGCATCCGGAGGGGAAACAGTTACGGCAACAGCTGGATTGCTGCAGCGGCGACTCTTCTACTCAGATACTTCCAGGTTCCTTTCTGGGTTTTTGCTTTTCTTTACTTTTTTTTTATAAAAAGATCCTCATGTTAGGGAACCACAAACTTGTCTGTTGCCCTGCCTGCTGGCATTGCCCTGCAAACAATGCAGTGGCCAGTTCCACAAGGTCTCGAGTCTTTACCCTATACAGGAACTCCGATGCTGGGAACCCTGGATCCGAGGGATTTAGTAATGTCCCACCACCGCCACCCACCCAGCCATACTGCAAAGCCCAGGAGTTTATGATAGAGGCAAAAAGCCTAAGAATAAAAATCATCATTCTCCTACCACCAAACTCATTGGGGGGTGGGGGAGCAGTATCTTGCAGCGGAGGGTCAAGTGGCCTCCTCCATCGTCCATCTGTGGTGTTCTGTTCCAAACCACAGGTTCCAGATACAAAAGAAAACAAAGAAGAACGAGGAGCGAAGGCAGCCGAGACCAGCTCACTCCAGTCTCCGTCCCATCCTGATCCAGTCACCTTTAGAGTGTCGACTGCACATTGGGGTCCAGGGTTTCTCGGTCGGGAGACTCAATATAGTTGGCTGCTTCCTGGAGCTTCAGCAACATCGCCATCTGCATGGGAGAAAAAAGCAAGAAGGTAAAGTATCCCCAAGGCTTTTTAAAAGGAACATAGAAAGCTGTTGTGTATATTTTTAGGACCCACTGTGTTTTAATGATTGCCCGTTGTTTTAAACTGTTTTTAATATTGTGCTTTAATGTTGTAATTTTCCCTGGGACCTTAGGGCGAATGGCAGGTAATGGCACCATAATAATAAATAAAATAATAAATAATAAATATATATTAATATATTATATTAAATATTTATTATTTAATAAATAAATAATAAAATATGGTGGTGGTAATAATGATGATAATGATGAATTCAGATCCATTTAGCTCAGTACTATCTACAGAGAGGGGTCCTTCCCAGCCCTACCTCAAGACACCAGGGATTGAGATTGGGACCTTCTGCTCTACTGCTGAGTAATGACCTTTCCCCCTTTTATACACATAGCTCTGCAAAAGCAGTGCAGTCTGCGCCTGAGAACAAGCTACCCCGTACCCTGGTTGAGCACTCCAGAGGAATATGGAAAGGATAATTGGGGATCAGGATTCCAAGGTAGTAAACCCAGAGAAAGACTTATCATCTGTGTTCCAGTTAAGATGAGATGTTCTGCCCAAGGCAGAAGACAATGGTTCAGATGTCCTGCTACATACAGGAGGTCAGACACAACTTGCTATGGTTATTTAAAGGTGCACTGCTTACAGAGAAAAAAGTGTTGTTTACAGTTTCACGCTGTTACCCTATACTCACTCAACCTAGGAGTCAGTCTGATGGGCCAGTATCCAACTGATGAGTTCCATCATTTCAAATGGAACCCACCATTCCATCCTGGATGCTCCCCAAATCTGCTCCAGAGGATTGAGGAAACTCCTAAAACACATTTAGGAGGCACACAGGCAAAGCTTTCATTGCGCTGATGGAACACATTAGTTGGATACTGCCCATGGAATCTAATGGGCCTTACTTCTGAGTAGATTGTGAGTAGATAACCATGTTCAGGGAGGAGAATAATTCAACTTCATAATGTGAGAGGGCTTTGATGCTTATCCCCAGAAGGTGGGGACTATGCTTAAAAGAAAGAACACATCTAATGAATTAAAGCCAATTAGGGGTGGGTGGGATGAGTCATAGCTGCAACCTCTACAAATCAGTCACATACTCGCATTTTATTTACTTTGCAAATTTGTATGCTGCCCTTCAATAAGCATTGCCAGGATAGTTAACAAGCTAAGAACAACAAAACCATTAAAACAAATCAATAAGAAAAGAATAGAATAGAATAACAGCAATAAAGGCAGATACTGGAGGTTCATCAGATGTTAAATGCTTGAGAACATAAAAGGATATTTGCCTAGCACCAAAAAACACATTAACATAGGTGCCTGGCAAGCCTCCCTGGAGAAAGAAGCCCATAAAATTGCATATGCCTTCCAAGACAGAACTTGGCCTTCAGAAGGCCAGACCAGACTGAAGACGAGAGCACGCACTAGCTAACACAGTCCAAACCCAAACTAAGCCTCTCCTCTGTTATCAGTCCATTGGAGTAACTAGGCATGGGAATGGGATAATTTTCTTCATGAGTGTAAGTCACCCCATCAATTAACTAATCGCAAGTACAGTATAAGGTCAGCCAACCCAGTTGCTATGTTAACGCCCAATGACCCAACTATATCTGTGATTAATGCATATCAACTTAGTAGTGTTTGTTAGTCTGCTGTTAAGACTGTCTTTGAGTCATCAGTCTGTTGAAGTCACTTGTCCTGTTCTGAACTGCTGAAGTTTATTTGGAGCAATGGAGACACTTTATACATGTATGAATCTGTATATATCTGTATCTGCAAAAGCCTACAACCTGTGTATATCTATGTCCAGAACTGTTTTACTGAGCCTTATCTTCTGCAACAGTAAATTATTTGTACCTTAAGCTGCTTCTGCGTGCAGCAACTTTCACTGCGTGGGTATCTCACCTTAGATTCCCAACATAGCCCATCCTAGATTTCCTACACATAGCTGCACCAATATCCCTCAGTACAAATCTGCTAGGAATGTGGTTCCCAAGTGGTAGATTTCAAGACTACTCATATACTACACAGCGGTTTCCCACAGCGGCTTACAAAGGAATATATGCTGTCATTGCTGCATTGTGTACGTGCACCAGCAAAGCTAAAAACTATCTCATGTAGCTATTTCATTCAGTATGTAGAGGCAGCTTCTTTCTCTGGTTTACACTTATCATGCCATCCTGTGGCCGCTTCCTTGCGGTGCTGCCCAGCACAGTCATTTTAAGGCTCTTCTATCTTGTGGAGGGTGTTTATGCTTGCTAAAGAGGTCACCGATGCTGCATTGGTAACCTACAGAGGTCGCCAATGCACTGCAGAGAAGAGTTTTTATTCCGTTACAATACAATTGTCCCAGTGGATTTTGCTGGACACACAGTGAGACACATTGGACATGCTGGACGCACAATGAGATGGGAAGACTTGCTGCTGGTCAGCTGACGAAACCTAGAATGGGCTCTGGTGTTCCCAGTACATTTGAAGCTTCCAATACACCCACTCCTCTGTGTATATGAGAAATGATATAAGCCAGTGGAGTGGTTAACTCAACACTGCTCAGCCAGACTTCTAAGATTGGAGAAAGAACACCAAGGACTAGTTTCAATGTATGCAACTCATACATATGATAAATCTATCCTGGCTCCCGATGGATCTTATCAAGGGAAGGCCTAGAGATTGCTATGCTTGGTTGAGGGAGGGCGGGGAGAATGCATATTCCTTAGCTGGGCAGAAAACCTGGCTTCTTTATGCCTCAAAAACTGTACTGCAAAAAACACAATGCACTGAATTATTTGAGGGGGTCCTACAAACATGAAAAGCAGGGAAAATCCTTTTGCAAGGTGGGGCAAGGTCCTGATTAGTAGGAACATACAGTTCTACAGAACAGTGTTCAAAAGCTAAGAAGGGGAGATTTCCAAGTGAGAAGGGGAGATTCATTGCTTTTCTACTTCCCCCTAAAGGCAAACTGGCACAGGAGTGTTGTTTTATAGTCAATGGAAAGCTGTCATATAGTACTTGTTTGGCTAAGCCCCTAACCCTCAGGAAACGCAGCCTACTGTAGGATCCAGCAACCTCTGGTGTCAAGGAACTGTGCTCCAGTAACCAAGGTGCCTGCTACAACTGTTGTGACAAAGCAATGGTTGGCAAGGTATGCCATGTCACAGAAAGAGTTTGGCCACTCATCCAACAGATGGATTGTGGTCCCAACTTAATTCCCTTGTGCCAAAGAGATCCAGCCTTCAAAAGCCTCTTGTTTGGCAGCAGTTCCCCTTTGCAGCCTGAAGACATACCAAGGGGTCTGATTCCAGAGAGTTGGGTGTAGTATCCTTGCCACTCCGTTCCTCTGGGGGTGAGACAGTGCTGTGGGGCCCCACACTGGGTGGAGGAAGGTGATAGAGCTTTGACTGGTCTTGTTGGGCCGATGGCCATGGCAACGTGTCTCGCACCCATTCCACAGGATCTTCCCAGGCAGCTTTCTGCCCATGCACCTGCAATGGGGATAGGCACAAAAGAATACTGAGAAACAAGTCACATATACATGCACTCCCCCCCCCATCTTTTGGGTGGGTGGAAGCTCAGAGTACATTCAAGCAGGAGCTGGGTGACATTTGAAGAAACAGCTTTGCTGCAAGATACTTGATGATGGTCAATTTCAAGCTTCTAACTAAGC
This sequence comes from Podarcis filfolensis, assembly GCF_964270895.1. NCBI lineage: Eukaryota > Metazoa > Chordata > Lepidosauria > Squamata > Lacertidae > Podarcis > Podarcis filfolensis. The sequence continues at coordinate 67,120,948 of NC_139609.1, forward strand.
AATCCACCCATGCAAATGGGTGCAGGGCACAGTCACCATTACTAGTGAGGATGTGGATGTGGGTAAATGTACCTTGATCCCATCCTTTGCTCCCTCCTGAAGGTAGGGGATGATGGAATTGTTCCACAGATCAATGAACCAGGTCCGGAAATCCTCAATACCAATGGGGCATGACAGGAAGAAACAGGGACCTAGTAAGGAAAATGAAAATGAGGAGCATTAGCTAGTAGCCCACAAAAGAACACCAATCCCATGCAATGTTCTTTGCCTCGGAGGATTACTGTTATGCCAGATACAGTAAGTCAGCGAAGTGTATTGGATAGATTGCTAGACTTGCACCAGTAGGTTTACTGGTCTGGTTAAAGTCACTATATCTTAGTGTAGCAAACTTAATCAGATGGCTGTGAGGACAACCTCATCTCTGCCACACTGAGCTGCTTGTAGGGAAAGCAGGATACCAATTCAATACATCAGTACATTCCCTAATTGCTGTCACTTTCCAAGGGTTAATCAAACAAGGCTCTGAAGCAGAAAGAGGAACCAACAACCCAAAAGGAATGACTAAACTATTGACCAATCCGTACCTTGGATCTGATCTGCATCTGAAATACTGAAGAGAACTTCTGGTATTTGGCTGTTAAACATGTAGCAGAAAGCAGGGCTTAATTGGAGCCAGAAAATTAAAACCATTAAACTGAAGAGGAAGCTGCCTACTTCCTAAATTTTGACTCCTACCTTTATCAAACGGGTGGAACCACAGTCCAGCCAGTGGTCCTATGCTGACATAAGGAAATCAAGCAATTATACTGCAATGGCAAACTTGGACTAACAATTGAGGGTGCCTCTGAGTATATGCAGACTGATTACTCAATGGTGGGAGAAAAGCAAACACCTAATTTACTAGGAATAAATGGCAAGCATGCCAAAAGGCAGGTTGTAGCTTTTATGCAGCCTTGAGCTCTGGAATCCCTCCATTAGTTAACCACTGGAAACAACAACAACATTCAACATCCCTCCCGTTTCCTGAATGGCAATCCTTGTTCCTGACAGTATCTCCAGCCAGCATAGCTCAATCCACCACTTACCAATGAGGAAGTCAGAGGTGCTGTGCTTCTCCAGGAAGGTGTGCAAATGGTACCAGAGCTTGGGCACCCAGTCCAGCACACGCAGCAACTCCTCCCGGTTGGCATTGACATCGCTGTCGGACTCAAGCAGCTTCCGGCGTAGATAGCGCACCAGGAAGCCATTGGCTGGCTCCACGTTATTAGAGAATGTCAGCATCCTGTATCATTAAGATGACAGGTTAGTAATGATAGGGATTATATATAGTCCTTCCCATAGCAGAACAACAGCTTCTGGAACTGTCAGGTGGGAACAGAGGAGGTGCTATTTCAAAGCCCAGCACAATCCTGCCTCCTCCATTGGGATCATCATTTCTGCCCTTACCTGAAGCTGAGATGAAGGCCATGATTTGGAGTCATCTTCACAGGCTGGTTGGTTGTCCCGATGATATAGGGGCTGGTGGGAGAGAGAACAGCAGCTCTATCAGCGATGATGTATCCTAACAGGGGGAATGTCTGGAAGCTGTTTACTCAGTCACCCCCCAGCTCTCAACACAGTGCCTGCCTCACATCTAGAAGTGGTTTTGACTATGACTAATGCAATGTCTCTTGCTCATATCAATTCCCTCCTCCACTCTGTAAGAGACAGTGGAACAGAGCTATGGAGAGGAAAAAAGTTAAATGGAGGGAAGTTTTGCTAATAAGAACAAGGGCTGTGCTGAGATTCAGGCATGTGCCAAAAGTTGATATGACAACAGTCCTATATTTAGGATATTAAGAACATAAGAAGAGCTCTGCTGAATCAGCTCATCCAACCTAGAATTCTGCAAGCTTCCTACAGTATGCACTTTTCCTACAAAGGTGGAATTTAAAAATCTGAATGTGTCATAAAACTTGGCTGTGTCCTTAATATCATCGGAAGCTTTTTCCCTGGCCCAGAAATTCTTGGTAATGGGGTACACACCTCTCTCTGGCCAAAGAAAAGATGGGCTCATAGCAGAGTACTGCTCAACCTTTTCTGGCAAGGCCACTTTCCACCCATCCACAGTACAATGCGGACATGGCCACCTTGGTCTTGGAATGGTTTTGCTCCTGGCTGAGCTGGAGAGCAGCAACACAAGAATGCTGGAAAGGCAGGCTCAGTAACCTGTAGGGATGCTGCGGCTAAAATCCATATCACTCAAATGAATTTTGTCTTATTCACTGTGAATTCGCTGCCTTCCAGGAAGCAAATCAAGAGCTTGAAGGCATGTAATATTTGAAAGCTAAACAAATAAAATCTAAGTGACTCAACTACATGTGGGTAGGTCCAATCCCATGGAGATCCAAACAATTTGTTTAAGCCATGTTGTTGCATCATTCATGCAGAACCTGCTGTCATGTGCTGGTGTGGTTTAATTATTAATATTGATGCTGCTGACATTTTTACATGTTATCTGAATTGTGTCCTGTGACCTGACTTATGATATGACCTATTTTTAAATGTAAATTGCTTTGAGATCACTTGTGACAAAAAGTGGTATGTAAGCCCATTAAATAACAGTAATATTAATTGTGCCATGGCTTGGCCACTCCATGACATGGAACACGGAGTGGAGAATTTCTCTTCCTTGGTAGGGAAATCAAGAGACAGTTATGATGCAGGCCTGAGACACTAGTAAAGCCCTGTCATCAACAACAACTGCTCCACTGAGAGCGGCAGGATAGGCAGAGCCATATACACAGCAGGGGACCACAACACCACACCATCTGCCAGTCCTTGTGAGCTGTAGAGCATAAATGCCTTTGACCTGATTCAGCAGTGCTCCTATGTTAGAACACAGAATCTGGGACTCCCAAGAAGGGTTTTAGTGGCCTCCCCACACTTGGCACTCTTTAACAAAAATGTTTTATAGTTCTTTTTAAAAAAATTAAAAATGACTGCTCCCATGGTTCCTCCAATGCAAATAAGGTTTGTCCCTCTCCTTCCAATTCCGTTTTCATTTTCAACATTGACCCCCCCCAAATGTAAACAAAATTTTAACTGATTGCTCCCATAGAGCCACCACCGTGATGCCAAAGAGTTTTTGGGGCATCCCAAGATCCCCCACCACCAAAAATAAAAAACTTAATTTTCTTCTGAATTTTATAATAAACTATTGAAAATTGTGTATTAAAAGCTAACGGGACTGTCCTTTGGAAAGCAACTTCACTCACTTTTGCTATACCCACTTCAACATGCAGCCCCTGACCATGAGATAAAGCAGCCCTTGACCCAGAAAAGGTTAGTCACCCCTGTTTCAGAATAATCCTCGAGTGTAAGATTGCTATTAAGAGGTAGGAGTCAAATGCGGCAGTACTGTAAATCAGTCTCTCACCATTTGTGGTACTTGCAGGTGAGTGCTCCATTGACGAGCTCGCTGATAGAGCCAGGCTCACTGAGGTCATCAAGAAGAATGACCAATGGCACATCTATCCCTGTTTCCCGATCAATCTGATTGGCCAGATTGGAGAGGTAAAGCTGTAGGTCCTGGTAAAGAAAGATGCAAAATGGAAGTCACTGTATCAGCATGTAGAATACAGACACACACACACACACACACACACACACACACACACACACACTACATATTAGTATAAGAAGAAATGCAAGGATATAAGGAATAGTGATTTCCCCAGGCTGAGAACTGGGCTTAGAATTGAGGATTACTAGTTTGGATTGGAGGGTCCCATTGGCAAAAGGCTGGTGATGAAGAATATGGGAGGGATAGACCATGCAAGGACTTCTGCTAGCACGAAGGGGCTCCCCCCACACTCCAAAAAAGGCTTTGGGGAGGGGGATTGTGAGAACCCACAGAGGAGTGTGTGTGGAGCAGAGGGTAGAAAATTCCATCAGGCAAGCAGAAATGCTCATGCTGAAGAAGTGCTTAGCACTATGTTTAATTCCTCTTATACCTGCTATCATAATACCTACTTACTAGGGAGTAAGTTCTACTGAACTCACAGGGTTCTGGGTAGATATGTACAGAGTTGTGTTGGGGGATCAAGGATTGCAACTAGTATGCCTAAGGTTCTTCCACCTGAAATTACAAGGAGTCTGTGACTTAGGAATGAAGGTAATCAAGCAGGGCTGTGCTAGGGATCAGAGAATGCGGAAGTGCTGAAATTCCCGAGCAGACAGTCCCAGGCAAGGAGTTTCACACCTTGCATGACTGCTGGTGCATATTGAAAGTGTTGACAATGCCATCAGTGACTTCGCGGCCTGAGCGCTCCACCAAATACTCAGCCAGACGATTTGTTAGGTAGGTTTTGCCAGTTCCACTTGGCCCAGAAAGGATAAGGCGGCGGTGCTTGAGCAGAAGGCTTATGTAGTGCTGCATCATGGGCTTGGGGATAAGGGTCTCAAACACCAAGCTGTCCACACACTTCTCTTTCAAACCTGTGTAGAAGAATGCAGCAGTTGAAATACCTCCCCTCTCACACTCAGGACCTTAATAACATTTGCGGTTCCCTTTTCCACCATGGTAGGCTCTTTCCTCCAAAAGCATCCTCCCCAGCCTTTTCATGATGTGGGGACACTGTTTCTTCTTGAGTAAATATATCACTACTTCGTGTAGTCTGATATCTATCTCTCTGGTCTGTGAGATTTGTTCCGACCAAAGTTTGAAAGCCGGGAGGTTTGTTTTGCTAGAACAAACCACAGTTGGTAGCAAAACGGAAGTGGGGTGTGTTTTAAGGAGAAATTTGTATCTCCTCCTCCTTTTCAACACAGAGATGTAAAGATGGCGAGCGTGCAAAGTTCACTGCTGTTTGATCCTAATAATCTAAATTATGATTTTGATAAAGAGTCTGAAATGGGATACGGCACTCCTATTTCAACTCTGTATCAGAAGTACAGGAATAATATTTATAACCATCCTAGTTAAAAGGGACCTAGGAGATCATGTGGTTCAGCCCCTTGCACAATACAGGATACAGCTACAGCAGTCCTAACTGATAGCATCCCAGCTTCAACTTAAAAGCCTCCAGTAAAGGGAGAGCCCACTATCTCCAAAGACAGTCTGTTCAGTGGGGGGGGGGATTACCATTAGTAAGTTTCTCCTAATGTTTAGCTGAAATCTGCTGCCTGCTCTATGGAGCAAGGGAGAAAAAGAATTGCTGCAGCTCCTCCTTTACTTCACCTCAGATATCTGAATCATGTTTCTCCTTAATATCTTTTTATCTTCATACCCTACATATAGCCAGCCCTTTCAACAATTCCTCAAAAGACTGAAGTTTCCAGATCCCTCACCATGCTGTCTGCTCTCTTCCAGAAATGCTCCCCTATTTGTCAGTGTGGTGCCCAGAACTGGACAGGATGTACTTAAGATGCAGAACTATTACGTCTTGTGATCTGGACACTATTAATGCTGCCTAAGATCACATTCAATATTTTTAGCAGCCACATTGCAGTATATATTCCTTTCAGTAAGGAAGGTTTTCATCTACAGCAGATGTGGGGAACCTTTGGCCCACTGGATGTTTGGTGAACTACAACTCCCATCAGCCCCAGCAAGCATGGCCAGTGGCCAGGGATGATGGGAGCTGTAGTTCAGTAACTTATAGAAGACCAGGGTTCCAGTGCTGCATTTAGCAGCTCGCCACTGCCTCTTCTGACTTCAGTAGTGCTTTCCAGAGGCTCTCTAATTTAGAGGTCCATGTTGCTTTCTACCCCGCCCTTTGACCCTGCTAGGAACTGAACCAGATAGAAGCAAAGGATCAAGCAAAGGTGGCCTGGCATATCACTGGTAATAAATGCGTGTCAAGATAGCTGTGGGGGTACCTTTCAATGTCACAGCGATGCTGGTCACACCCCGTCGGCAAGGCGGCATTTCTGGTGGCTCTGTGTCCAAGACTCGCTTGATGTGGCTGATGCTATAACCATAGACAGACTCAATGCTGAGCCCCAGTGTGAGAGCAGGGTCCATCTTGGTGACGTAGTCCTGAGTGAAGACAAGGAGTAGCTTCGTTCAGGTCAGGAGTAAGCCTGATGCTAGACTGGTTAGAACCTTTTATTTTGAAGTATCCACTACTAACCACAGTTCTTGGGGTAGCTTGCAATGTGTTGATTTTTTTAACCAAATAAAATAGCAATCAGTGCAAAAATAAAAGAAGAACCACAGCCACTAGTAGTAAATTAAAACAGAAACAGGCACTCGCTCACTCACAAACCTCCAGATGTCTGGGCAAACCAAAGAGTTTTTATCGGGTTGCTGGAAGTCATTAGAAGAGGCTATGAGAAGGGAGTTGCTCCTGGATGACTTTGGGCCAGCCACTACATAACCTTACCTACCTTGCAGAGTTGCTGCAAGCATAAAATGAGGGGAAAGAGAACCATGTATGCTATGCAGGACAGGGTGAGAGGTGTAGAAGTTGGTTCAGCATCCCAGAAATGTGGAATGAAGTTTCTGAAGATGTTATCACAGCTACAAAGTTGCTGTTAGCATCTCACCTTGAAGACCTGGCAGACGGCTTCATCCAGCATTTTCCAATCCAGTTTCCCACTCACTTTGCTACTGCCCAGATAGAATTCCTGCTGCTTCAGGTCCTGGAAGCCAAAAGCAAGATATAAAAGCGGCTGAGATTTGGAATCTGCCGCTACCAGTTTACAATGGCAATGGATCAACTTAGCATTGTCCTCACACCATACATTGCAGCTGGATAATGCCTCTCCCCACTTTTCCATTGATGCTTACCCCTTTGATGATGTGCTGAGGTGGCATGCGCACTACAATTCGTAGTGTCACCTCATCCCTCTGGGTGCCAGCACTGATGCCATCCATTGGCGAAAGCTCTAGAGAAGGGGAAAATAAGTATACACACAGGTTAGAAGTAGAAACCATTGACATAGGATGGTATTGCCAGGAATCCCCATGTGTCAAAGTGAAATATTTCCTTCCTCTATAATCCTACAGTTTAGTGTCTTTTGGACTCTGCCATAGTGGTTCCCCTATACAGTCCAGGACACCCCCCTCCAAGTTTGGTTGATACAACTTTTCTCTCTCTCCAGCACAAGAACTACCTCCTGTTAGTCTTCAGTGCAGCACCTCTTCTCTTGCCCTGGACCTAGTCTCAACCCCTTGTAGGTTCTCCCACTAAGATACAATCAGTAAGTTGTCACAATAGCATCAACATAGTATTTGTAGTATGTGACCAAATGTCACTGTAACCAAATTCCATATTTTTTTTGTGGGTGCCATTACTGTTTTTTTTTTAAATTTTTTTTATTGATTTTCTTTTCTCATAACAATTATTCAATATCTCATTTAGCATCCATTTTCTACTTTTCCCCTTCTCTGTTGACTTCCCCCAACTTCCATTTCTGGTTTGTTACATCAAATGTTACATTCTGCTGCATTCTGCTACATAATGTTCTGTTATCGCTAAATATATGTCTTGTTCTCTGTAAATAAAGTTGTAAATGTTTATTTAAATCCTGCCAACGAGTCCCATTTTTGTTGTTGTTTCTGCAAGTATGTTGTAAAGGGTTCCCATTCTCCAAATTCCTGATGCAAGGCACAACTAGGCCACTGTCCCCACAACCCATCCAAAGGTGACATCAAATCTTCCTCCTCACCTCTCTTTCCCATCCCTGTTTCACAAAGAAAATATCTTGAAAAAACAGAAGCAGAGATTTTGCAACAGCAAATGAGCTAGTATCAAAAGCTCTTCGGCCTTTCTCTATGTGACTCTGTCTCTGTTTCATACCTGTATCAGTCAAACTGGGACTGAAAGGGTGGGTGAGCTGGAGCCCTAGAGAGCGCCTTGGGGAAGAGGCGGCAGATGAGCTCAAGACATGACTTGGGATGGAGCTTGGCACAGACGAGGGCCCAGGGACCACCTTCAGCCGGTCGTTCTCAGCTTTCAATAGATCCACTTCCAGCTACAGGGAATGAACAGACAGCAGTGGCAGGAATGAGAGTGCTGATAACATTAAGGCTTCCTACAGCCTAAAAAGGAGACTACAGCGGAAAATCCTAAAAGATGGAGCATTCCCCAAGGGTTGTACATTGGAAAAAGAGATTTTCACAGCGAAATTCCATCCAAGGGTCCCTTTCCTACCAGGAGAGCAGGTGCCTGATTTAAAAGGCTCGTGCCCTGTCTCTCAAAATGCTGCCCAAACAAAGCAGCTGTTTCAGCTTCAGAAACTGTTGCTGCCATCTCTCTCAACTCTGCTCCAGATAATGTACTTCTGTGGAGTTTCTTTGCAACAGTGAATTTGCTTAGAACACTGCTACTGGACCAATGTCAGGAAATAAGGACACTCCAATGAGTAAGGCAAATGCAACCCAGTGATGGGAAACCTGTGGCCCTCCATATGCTGCTGGTCTGTAACTTCCGTCATCCCCTGACCATCAACCACACTGGCTGGAGCTAATGGGAGTGGAGAGTCCAACACCTGGAGCATCACAGCCTCCCCATCTTTTCTGTAACCTGTCTCATGATGGTGTCTTGCCAGAAGGCACCGGGCCAATTGAAGGGCATTCACGCAGCCTGCTTTGTCTCTTTGCGAAAGAAACAAATTGACCAACAGAAAATGCTTAGAAAATTGCTGTCAAGAGCATGGAGACCCAGCAATAGCCAAAGATCTGCAGCCTCAGAGAAGTGCTAGCTTTTCAGGGCACATCATGCTCACCTGCATGTTGTGCATAGTTTCGCGCAGTTGGTCCAGCTGATGGGCAGAGTTTAGGGCCTCCAAACGTATGTCGGTCAGTTTCATTTCCTTCTCCCACAGCTCTGAGCGCAGCTCCGAGACCTCCTTTTTCTCAGGCTCCTCTTCTTCATTGGCCTGGAACAACCTGTGCAAAGGATGAGCAGAAATTTAGACATGGTGCAAGGAAAAGTCTGCAAGCACCAACAAGGACTATGGTAGCAACCGGATGGGCCAGCCTGGGCTAGCTGAGGAGTGCTGCTTCTGAATCTTTGCTCACTGCTGTCCTCTCCTGCCAGAGCGCGAGATCTTTCCAGTGCATACATATTACTGGAAAAGGTGCTCTGCATATGGTCACTCAGCCACCTGTTTAGCGCCCCCCCAGGTTCTTATTGTTCATATCACAGTTCCAGGAACCTGAGGCCACCTGCAGGATACTGTACAATATGATCAGATACAAGGCATAGCAGACTTAAGTTTTTCCAGGTGCAACTTGTCCATGCAGCCATCCCTAGCTTCACTGCATGAAGAGTGGACTTACTCAGTGTTATCAATGCCCACAGAAGAGGAGTTGGAAGATTTGATGGAAGGCGAGGCTGTCTCCGTGGATCCATGTTGCAGTTTGGGGGACGATGGAGCGGAAGAATCTGGGGTGGCGATCTCCTCTATGTCGGAATAGGAGGAGGCAGATTTTGGGCCCTTCTTGATGCTGAAAGCCTTGTTGAAAGAGCTCCTCAACTGAAGGGGGAAATGGAGAAGCAAGAAAAGCTTGAAAAAGCCCTCTGAGGCTGACTGCTGGAAAACAGAGGATGCTGCACCATGTGGCAAGGAGGTGGCGGAGGCAGCCTGTGCCATCTAACCTCTGTTACACTGCATGCTGTGAACAGTTCGTAGTTTTCAGGACACTCAGAAACTTGGCTTCCCCGTTGGTCTGCTTCTTACCCAAGCTCTAATACTACCCCATCACCCCAGAGGACACTATTTTTTACAGTAATACTCTCCAAGCACAAAACCTATTTAAAAAAAGTATATACACAGAGCCATCCCCCTGGTTTTAATTAATCACTGATCCAAACCCACAACTTTTAAGGCAACTTAGAATTCCTACTCCCTCTATAATCATGCACTGTCAGAATGGAAGATATTTTAAAAATCTACTTTTATTGAGCAGGCTTTCAAGAACTTGAATGCAAGCACATAAAGGTAGCTGAAGTGACACAAAGTATCAAATTTGCGTTAAGTGCATCCTAATTATGCTCCCCAAGAAACCAAGTAGTAGATTCCAGAGTGCTCAGAACAAGGAATCGGCAGCAATACATGCTGTTTCCAAGCATGCCACTTCCATAGCTTGGGCTCTGAGATGCCAAGGAGCAAAATCACTTATGTCACTTATGAAAGACTGCTGGCAAGGAAGCCAAAAGGATTCCATATTATTATTCCTATCAGAAAAAAACCCCAGCAGCTCTCATGGTTGGTAACCAAAAATCTGAGCCCTTGGGGGAAGCAGAACTTTTAAATCACATATATAAGGAGGAACCAAGGAACATACAAAACACAGGCATGGCCTGTGGTTCCTAAAGGATAAGTGATCTGTCAAAGATTGTGAAGGGAGACACAGGCCAGATTCTCTTTCCATATCTTGAGTGGGAATGTAAAATACAATATCCTACGCTACCTAATATGGAAGGAAGCAAGGGCAGTTTAGCAGCCTAAGACATGGACTTGTCCAAACATGCAGAACAATTAATAGCCAGCGCAACATGCCACCGACCAGCTGAGTCCATGCACTGAAGTGCTGCCACTGTCATGCAAAAGGATATATCCTTTCATTCAGAGTGTTCCAGGCTTCTTGCATCTTTCTAAATAGGCAGGAGTGGTGGTGGCCTACTATAGTTGGCAGCTTGATCCATGCACACAAATAGTGGTACTGCATGCCACTATGTAGAGAAGGTTTTGGCTTGGGGAGGGGGTGATTGCTGTGGGCAGCAAACCTACTTACAATCTATCACTACTACCTCTCGAAGCAAATCTGCATTTTTAGGGGAGGGTGAGGACTAGGTTAAGAGAGCCCAAAGTTAGCTGCTGTTCTCCTCACACCAGTAACTGTAACCCTAGCTGGAAAGAGCAAAAGCCCATTTATACTTCCCAAGCATCCATCCTTGCTTACTCAATTTGCTTTTTCAGAGCACTATAACTTAACCTATGGGCAGGGGTAGATAATGAGAGAAGGCGGACCACCCCAAACCCTTTCATCATCAGCAACTTTGCTGAAGCTATGGAGGTCTGGCCACTGCCTGGATGGAAGCCCTATGTGTGCCTTGGGTTCCATCATAGAAGAAAAGTGGGGCACAATTAATTAATTAATTAATTAATTAATTAATTAAATTGCTACCCAGGGAATGTGACATTCGTACAAGAATGTCACATTCCTTTTGTCTCACATTCCAAGTATCAGCTGCTGTAACTAACAGAGGCATCTGACACCACTGGGGTGAGTGGAATAACTTCATATCTCACAAAGGATTGTACCCACTACCATGGTAGGACTTTTCCTCCAACTTCTAGATGTTTTGGTATCTAACTCCCTGCGCTCAGATGACCCTTGGGGTCCCTTCCATTCTAAGAACTCATAGCAGCAGGGAAGACAACAAGCAATATTGCCTCTGATCATTGGTGCTATAACTAGGAGCTCTCCTGACTCGGGTGGCATTAGAACCTGTATGTGCCCAACCTGACTTGCTTACAGCAGATTCATACAATGAGAGAGCACTTCATAGTTCAACTCTCCTTTGGCATTCCAACCCTCAGAGCCTGCCAAACCTACAAGTAAGAATGGCAGGCTGCTCTCCTTCTCCACCAAATATGCAACTCTTTCCCAATTATTAACAGAATGGAATTAGGCTGGGATGCGTTTATCTTGCAACTCAAGATCCGGCTGAAGAGAGATTACAGCGAAGCAGCTCTTCTTCTTCTAACATGTAATGGTTCAATCAATATTGCAGAAAAGGAAGAAGCCAGAGAAATGAGTCAAGACCAACACAGCCTTGTGCTTTGCTCTTGAGAGGAATAGCCAACTTGTGATCCCAACAATGCTCAGGCGGAGCATGCAACATGCACACAAAACAGGCATCAATCCACACATGTATTGAGACAGTAGCAGGGAGAATAGCCACTGTAATGGGTGGAGGCACTATTGGAACTGGGTTTTTCTATCTCCCTCCCAACCACCCACCTCACAAGCCAGCCTGAGGGCACACAAGAGGCCAGGGGACTGGAGCTGTCTCAGAGCTTGAACCTCTGCTACCCTTACAGGTGGCTTCAAAGAACACTTGTCATGTTGTACATGTGAGAAATCACTTTCTATCTTCCAGCTCTCTGACTTGCTCTGACCTGCGGCAGCTATGAGATGGTGTGGCAGAAATTGGTGGGTGGGTGGGCGCCATGCTCTATTGAACCTCATCATCTGGCCACTTAGGCTGCAGTCCTGTACACACTTACCTGGGAGTAGGACCCACTGAGTTCAGTGAGGCTTATTTTTGAACAGATGTGCATGCAAAGGAGTGTGCTGTTAAGGAGGGCAATTCTAGAACACGGATGGGGAACCTGTATCCCTGACCCCAGAAGTTGTTGGGACTCTCAGCATGCAGGGCCAGTGATCAGGGATGCTGGGAATTTATGGCCCAATGAAACCTTGTCTGCTCTAGACAGACAAAGAAATGCAAACAAAGTTTAGACTGGATTTGGAAGCCACAGCCAAACTGCTGAGTGTGGAGTCATTAATTCATTAATTTATTTAATTGTAAGGGATTTATACCCCACTCTTCAACAAGTTCTACGGGTGGAACAGATTGCATTATGGCACAAACAATGTCTGCAAACAACAGTTCCTGATTTGGAAGGTTCTCTTGACAGAAGCAAAAAGAGAAACTGCTTGATTTGCAAAGGAAAAAAAATAGACAATTCCCCAGCATGGGAAATGACAATACTAAAACACATTCATCAATATTCTTATGATATGTGTCCTCCTTTTGCAACAACTGAGTGTGGAGGATGACGGTACGTATAGCCTGCAGTTACCAAATAAATATTTGAGGGGCAGGAATTTTTTAAAAAACCCACACCTCTCCCTTAAGTGTTGAGGTACAGGACAGAGCCAAACTGCTGCAGTGGTAGGATACTATGAATTATTATTAAACTGCTCCACTTGAGTACCTCAAAAATCCACTCTTGGAACCCCTTTTCTTGGTGACTTTCTAGACCTTTAGGAGAGCTGTTAAGACTGAGCAGCATTAGGTATAGATTCAGAGTCATGTCAAAAAGGGGCGTGAAACTCCCCACCCCACCCCTGCTGCAGCACCAGTGCAGTGGCCCCTCCTGTGTGGCTTGGCAGCGCAAGTGCGAGAGCAAATGGGATGGTTAGTTCCACGAGTGCTGTGCTGTCCCCAACACAATGGAGTGACCAGTCAGGAGTAAGACACAGGGAAAGGACTGGTGAAAGGGAGGGGTGGGGGTGGGGAAGGGAGTTCCAAGCTTACCTCATACACCTGGAAAAAAAGGGGTTGGGGGGTCAGCATTGAAGGAAGAAAGGGGGAAAAAAGAACACAGCAAGACTTAATCATGCGTTCAGCTCAGGTTCCCTGCCTGTAACAAGCTGCGGGGACGGGGTGGGGGCCCAAGGCAGTACAGAGAAACTGGGACAATCTTCTACACCAGCCTTCCTAAGAGGACGGCACACCTACTGAGCTGAGAGTTGGGCGCGAGCGGCCTCTCTCCGCTTTAGGGAGCAGTGGGGAAAGGCAGGGCAGCAAGGTTAGCGTAAATGGAAAGGAAGAGTAACATCAGCTGCACAAGTCATAAACTTGCCATGCAAAACCAGCTGTGAGGCAATATTAATTTTAAAAGTCGAAACCTTTATTTCATATGCACCTTAAAATGTTCCTAAAAAGGTTCAGGTCAAATTACTCCCCATCCCACTGCCCAATATTTTTAAGCGGAGCCTTAAAAACTTGGAAGCTTCCTTTTGTCTCATTCCTGACTCAAAATAGGCAGCTGGAAGGAGAGCACAAAAACACCCAATGCTTTAAGGCTATTCAGACTGGAGGGGTGTTTGAATGTCTGGGAAAGAGGACATTTAACTTGAAGCATGCCAGAAACATTTTAAGTCCATATGGTGTTGTAATAATAATAATAAAATAAAAAATAAACAAAAAACAACAACTCAGCTTTCTTTCTTTTTAGTGATCCCATCACTGCTAGGTTAGCACCCCTGCCTCCCTTTTAGGCTACCACATCCATACCATGATTAAGTCTAATGGGCCTCATGAGTGACGCCTATCACTTACCAGTGGATCTAGCTTGGGAGCTAAAGGATATTCCCACTGGGCCTCAAGAGCAATAAAGATGCAAACTAGTTTCTTTCGCAGAGAAATCTGCTGTAAGTAGTCAATAGTACTTCCATGAGCCAAGTAGCTCTGAAACCCCAGTTGCCATTATACTAGCTACTGTGACAAGACACACAACAGGGTTTCACCCCCACGTAGATCCCACTGTTACTTCCCCTCCTCCTTGACCTACCCAGCTCTTCTTTTTCTTCTTCTTGGCATCTGCATCCTTGCCACTGCCAATGCTAGAATGGCTGGTGATGCTGTTCAGGCTGGATATACTGTCTGACGAGTTCTGCCTCTTGATACGCAGCTCTGGAAAGTCACAGGGAAGGAGGGAGAGATGCATTTAAACCTATGGACAGACTGACAGCTCTTGCAGGTACCCAGATAATCAGCTACCACCTCTCTGTTTTTAGCATCAATTCCAATCACAGCTAGCAAAAAAAGAGTCTTCTCTGTACTTTGTTCCCAGGCTAGACCTCAAATCAAATCTAGCATTTTTATCTAAGATCAGGCAGGGCCCAAGGAAGTGGGAATAGTAGGGAAAGGAGCACATAGGGGCAGCATCTGGGGACAGGCAAGATCTGGGGACCATAAGGAAAGATGAGGAGCTGCATGTATTCAGATTCGATGATGGCTTGGTCTTTTGTTTTGGGCATACTCGTCCAGTCTTGTCAATAAATACTCAGGAGTTTCTAGTGTTCAGGACCACCATGACTCCATTCCCCCATCCTTCCACTCCTCTGGAATTTCATCCCATCAGTGGAATGCCAGAAGGCAGCGAGAGAAGTAAAACTTTTAGCTGCCTTTACCACTGTACTGTTTTTCCCATTAGCACAATGGTAACGATGGCTGTTCCCATCTATAGAATCAGGAGCTCCAATTTCAGAACAAAGGAGGAGGAAGCAACACACAAGTACGGTCATTGTAACATTATGGAGACTGAAAGCATGAGGCTTCCCCATCTCTCTCCCACTCTCATTACTAAGGGCTCCATGTCTGGGAAGGAGAAAGAGGAAGTTGGGCGTAGAACCTACACAGTACTGCCCTATGTCTGGCTGCTGCTTGCTTTACCTCCCTTCAAATATTAAAGGACCAGTAAAAGTGTGTGTGTTCCAACTGGCTCCAGTGAAAGTGCATTTTATCCAAGCACCATACCACAATGTCTAACCGCTCCCTCCCTTGCTCCTAGCAGGAAAAGGAACCAATCCTGTCCATCCTGTCTCTAATCCACCATTCGGCAGCTGCATATCCAAAGATCCACCTGGAGAGTGTGTGTTGAAGGCTGCGCTCACCTTTGGGTGTAATGTCTGTTCCATTCAGGGCCCCTTGGATAACAGCCTGGGCTTCCGAGTTCTTTTTCTTCAAGAAATCAATTGTCTCCCTCAAGTCCACCAGCTCAGTGTCCTAGAAAGTGATGCATAACTGATGAATGCCTTGCGTTTTAGTATTTTACTGATTGCTCTGCTGCAAGCCTATGCTAGGGGGAGGTGGGAGAAAGGAAACAACAGCAAGCCGTTTCGTAGGGCAGGCCTCAGCACCTTGGTCAGCCATGGACCCTGCCAACTGCCTCAAACTCACCTTCTCTTCCGCAGTCTCTGCAAGATGTCGGAGACGGGAAGTCATGTTCACGAGGCTCTGCTCAAAGGCTGCTACTAAGTTTGCCTGAAAGGAAATTGAAAAGGGGTGATATGCCCACATGCCAGTACAAGGAACAGAGTCATATGAAGAAAACAGGAATCAGAGGGACCCACAGGTCAGTGGCAGAGCACGTGATCTGCATGAAGTGGGTCATTTGCACGGATTCAGTTGCACTTACAAAAAGACCACACAGCGCATGACGGGAATGATATTTCACTACTTGGAGAGCAACTGCCCATCAGAACAGACACAGAATCTGGCCTCGTATTAATGCAGCTCTGTAGATTCTTAATTGCTTATCAGCAAATATACTGGGAGCTCCTAGTTAAACCCATTATTCCCATCAGGGATTGTGGTTCTACAGCAGACGTATATGGCAGAAGGCTGATGTCTCTAAAACTACAACTCAATACACAGTTGTTCTCAACACAGTGGAGTGGGTCCCTGTCAGGGAGGTGTGTAGAACTTGAAGTGAAGGGGGCAAAGTTTCAGGAGAGGACAGTGTCTTGAGGCTGGTGGATACTATAGCCACACACCAACCAAAACATGTGAGTAGTTGAATGCCCCTTAGCAAGAGGATCCTCAATGATTCAGGTTGGGTTTGTTAAGTCATACTGGGCTGCCCCATTCTGATCTGGGGAAAGCTGTAGCTTTGTTCTAATGGTGTTTCTAATTCTATTCCCCTTTCTAATGGCAGCTTTGAATTAGACCCCTGGGCTCTGATCCAGTGACTTCTGGTACACAGGAAGGGGCTGCACTTACATGACTGCATGAAATAATATTTACTCATTATGCAGTGGAATAGGCAGTTGCCGCTGTGAGAGATTAAAGATATCATCCTCCTTTATTCTAAGACCCAAGCTCAAGACATTTTAGAGACACTGAGCTAGCAAAACAGTGAGTATCCACTAGAGGGTGCTCCTATTCCATGTTGAATACAGAAAGCTGGGTTTAAGCTCCCTGCCTTGCTTGGGTAGAGGGGTTCAGCACTTTGTCTCTGGAAGGCTGGGAATTCTCATGCAGGGCTAGTTCCAAGGGTTTGAGTATACAAGTTTCCGTGTATATAGAATCCTAGAATTGCATAGTTAGAAGGGACCCTGAGGATCAACTAGTCCAACCCCCTGCAATGCAAGTATACGCAGCGGGGCTCGAACTTGCAACCTTGGCATTATGAGCACCATGCTCCAACCCATTGAGCTAGATCATCATCTTATCTATATGCCACTTTTCCGTACTTAAAAAAAACCATGCTCGAGGTGGCTTACAACTTGACAAGGTTTACATAATTACATATGTAACTCACGTTGGCTGAAAGCTGGGATGTCAACGTGGCCACTTTCTCCTGGGATGACTCCAACTCACGGCGCAGCTTACGGATTTGCTACAATCAGGGAGAAAGAGAAAGAAAGGGAGGAGTCAGGGAGCAAGATAGACCCTTTTGCTCTCCACCAATGGGTCAAGAGCAAAGCAGCCGTAGGGAGGACAGAGAGAGAGAGAATCTTACTGTACCTCAGACTGCATCCTCTCCTCAGCCTGGCAGCACATGGTGGGGCAGAGGAGAGACAGAGAGAGGCAGGCGGTTAGGGCATAAGTAGCAGAGGCGCACTCACAGGCAAAGGCGAGGAGCCATGCAGAGAAGCCAGCACCTCCGCTGCAATCTTTCCACATGCACCACGCTTCTTGTGGCAACACAACAACAGCTTATTTGTGCCACACCTCCCCCCCTCCCCACATGGTTACACACAAAGCCCTGAAAGAACGGCACAGCACCCCATCACTCGAAAAGACTGCAGCAGGGGAACATCCAGGGTTGGGGGAAGAGAGGGAAGGATGGCCTGCCGGAATTGCAGCACAGAGAAAGCAAAGGGCAGGCCAGGCCCGCTGATGAAGGGAGCACAGCTTACTGAGGAGTAAGTGGAGGAAGCACTTGACGCCAGGGACAGCACAGATCCGTGAACTGCAATAGACAAGAGAGAAGACACGTGTCATGGGGTCGTCTCCTGACTGTGGGGCATCAGTGTACATGGGGCAGGGGGAGAACCTAGAGGTCAGGTGTGCACAAAGAAGCGGGACCACAACACCAAGAATCAACGTGAGGCTCTCTTAACAGTTAACACGAGAAAACTGAGGGATCGGGAGAGTGTTCGGTCCTGGAAGAAACGGGCAAGATTCCTTGCCTGCATGGGTGGATCATCCATCCCAGCCATGGCTCAACATTCCTAGAGTAATGTGAAGACATTTTGCTAGCACAGGCGTTCAATGTTTGTTTTCAGCACGAAGACCTACGTTTTAATGCAGCACATCAGGAACAATAAAAACCCTGAACTTGAAGTAATACCATGCACACAATCAGCAAGGTGGAGACAGTGGCTGGGGGAGCTCCCTGCCGCAACCCAACGGAAATCAGTTCTATCACTACCTGAACTAGCCCTTCTATATTGCCATATGTAGCATACTGCTTCATCAGCTATGAGTAATTTTAAAGTCTCTTATACAGATGCAATGTGGACACACATCCTAAAAAGGTGTGTGGCTGTCTCTGCCCCATGGCAAGCTAGCACTGGGCGATGGGCAGAGTGCCTGCCTCCCACATCCTGTTTATGGTGGTGCTGGAAGCGAAGGAGGGAGAAAGCAATGCTTGAAAGGTACCAATCTCACCCACTCACACCTCCCGTCCCCAGGTCTGCCATGTCATCTTGCTCCCCTGCAAGCAAGAAGCAGCTCCCACAGCTGCGCCAGCCCACCTGCCAAGTACACCTGTGCGCACTTGAGAAGACCTGACGGACAGAATTAGTCGCGACCGTATCCCTCTCACCATTATTACTGTGGAGGAGACTCTTGTCCTCCTGGCTGGGTGCAGGACTCTCACCATCATCCACAGGGTCGCGAAAGGAGCCCGAACGGATCATGCCCTTGGGCCGGTCTGCCAGGGAGAGGGTGCTGCCCATGGGGGACGCATTGTACAGCTCGAAGGTGGAGTCGTGGGTGGGGATGCTGTTGGAGCGGGTGATCCTCGGGGTGTTGGCTGCCGTGGGGGTCACTGCAGGAGAAGGAGGGAGGGGAGGACAAGCTAGTCAGATGGAGCTGCTTGAAGCAGGAATGGGGGTGTAGGAACAGAGGGCTCACTAGACTCATGGGTGGCAGCCAGGAGAGGAGAGAGAGAGAGAGAGAGAGAGAGAGAGAGAGAGAGAGAGAGAGAGAGAGAGAAGGGTAGAATCTTTGAATGTACACCATTCCTTGCACAAACCAATCTGCACCTGTGTAAAATGTAAACACTTGCACCAGGCCACCCCTTAACATCCTCTGATGACATGACCCTGACCTTGGAGTCCGTTTTAGGTGAGCTGGCAGTGCCATCTCAGAAGAAAGAAAATTAAGGGAAAGGATCTCAGAAAGTATAGATCAGCATCAGCTTCAACTGGTTAAGAACACCTGTCTCCAAAAGTTCCCCCTGCAGGAAAACAGAAGGCAAGAGAAACTAACCAATATTAGTGAGTGGTGTCTTTCCAACCAATGGCATGGAGAGAGCAGGAGGGGAAGGCAGATCAGACTGATCATCTGATTCCTGCAATCCTCCAATCGTATGGGAGTGCCGCCTCTCCTTGGCCTCTTCCTGGGACTGGATTTGATACCTGCCAAAATTAAGGGAGAGAGAAGTAGAACAAGGATGACTGGAGGAATTTTGTAGCCATAAAACAACTGTGGTGGCTTAGGCTTAACATCACTCATTCTTGGAGTCATAGTAAGCAAAATTCTAAATTTCGCTCAGGAGCACCTAATTGTATAGCAATGGTGATGCTAAGAAAGTGTGGATTACTCAGTGCTAACAAGGTAATCAGATCTTTCAAAAGCAGATTGCCATCCAAGGTACTCTTTCCAAAGGACATGAGAGAAAATAGATAAACCAAGGCCACAGCTCTTTGAACATTTAGTTTAGGATTACGGTAAGTCTCATTAAATCTTGGGCCTTACTTCAGAGTAAACCTGTTCAGGCTTGGACTTCAGTGCATGCATTCACCCCGTAAGTATTTGAACACAGCTACAAAAAGTCAATGAAAGCCATATAATGGAAGCCATTTATATACTGTCCAATTTATTATGCCCTCTAGAACATGGCCAGTTAACAGCAAATGCTACCATACTATAAAGTTCTGCAGAGTATTTCATTCTGGTGAACATCATTTATTAACTGAGGACTTTAAACAGGATTCACCTAATGAGCCATGCCAGAAGAAGCCCTGTGCAAGGACTTCTGCTTGCTCAACAAGGCTTCCTCTACACTTCTGAAATTGTTTCATTTTCGGGGGGGGGGACCCAGAAAAGTGCACAGGGGGAGGAGAGAGAGGATCATTCCATCTGGCAAGTTGAAATGCTTGTGCATACAGAACATTCATCATACCGCAATAATAAAGTGCTTTTTTTAAAAAAAGGACACCACAACGGCCATTATAAACAAAAATAAATAATAACTTCAATATTGTTCACAGCAAACGGCTCCCAGGATAGTTTGTGCTCCACATACAATAGTTGGGAAAGCTGTGCCTAGCCTTCCTATATACAATCTTGCAACAGGACCAAGAAGTGAGAGATGTAACCAGATCCCTAGACTGGTTTGCTTTGAACAGAAACAGGGTGGGCTGCTTTTATGAACCACCATGGTTAATTGATTTTCTTTGGGATCTTACTCTGTAGCATGTAGAATATTAAGTACCCTGTTTAAGAGGATGATAAACAGCATGCTCAAAATAGCATATAGTGTTGGTTTGCGAGGAACATCGATATTTCTTCAACTGGTCATCTTGTGTTAGCATGACCACAGTGAAAAGCAGGTTTCGTCTACTGCAACATCATACTGTATGTCATGCCCACTAATTTCTTTGACCATCAGTTGATAGCAACAGGAAAGTGAGGGGTGGCATAGAAGGACGATTACCTTAGTCCCTTCTTGGGCAATGTATTCCGATCACGGTTAGAGCTGCAGGAGGGGAAGCAAGCACAACAGTATTTGTTAATCATTTGCTGGAGTCCAGCTGTAGCATCTGATGGGTGGTAAACTGGTTTATGAAGTTTTGGGAATGCAGAGCATTATCTGGCTTAGTTTAGAAGCATGGAGTTCGCTAGAACTCCACCATGGGCAAGAACAACGAACTGCAACATTATGCTGGAGTTTGAATAAAGCTTTTCAACTGCACTGCAATTCTACTTTCACTTCCCCAACAGCCTTCCTTGTTGCTCTGCAATACTTTTAACTGCAGGGAACAGGAATTGCTTCACAGAGAACCATGTTTCCAAAAAAGCCCCGTCCCCTTTAGCCTGGGGATCATGCCATCAAACAAAAGCTACCCCACTTTCTTCTACCTGTCCAGGTGTGTGATCCTGGGGCTCCCCGTCCAGGACATCTCACTGGGTTCCTCCTCAGCAGCCACAGTGGGAGGGGTGGGAGCAGTGGTGGGAGCAGTTGTATTGCCTGCAGAGAAGGGGCTGTGCAGGCTCATAGGCATCTGCAAGGACTCCATGCTCCTGTGCAACCCTGAGAGCTTGGGGTACATGCGGGATTCCTTGGGGATGCTGAAGCCTCCCATGAGCTCCAGGCCCTGGGAGAAGCTAGCAGAGTTTATGTTAAGGACCGGAGCAGGGCTTGGCGTGAAGCACGATGTGAGGTGGGGGCCCACATTTGCTGCAGCTGGATGGGGCTCGTGCAGTTTGCCACCGTGCATCTGGTGTTCGCTGGAGGGAGGGAGGTCCAGACTGTTGGAGTTCACCTTGTCCAGGTTGGCCAGAGAAGGAGCTTTCACGTAGCTTTTGGCAGCTGACCTGAAGGAAAGCAACATGGTGTTAGAAGGCGACTGTGGGCAAAGACTTGGAGCTTTGCATGGCTCTTATCATACCTTTTATTTATTTGTTTAACAAATTTCTTAACACAGCAATAGTCCTGCTAGGAAACACCCACAATTGTCAGGCTATGGGGAATCGGATCCCTCCCCCGGTGGCAGTAAATAAGCAGATCAAACAAAAGGAGTGTTCTTACCAGTTAAGTTCTCTAATAATCACAGTGAGACACAAAGGAATACATATCTCTCTAAAAATGGTGTTGCTCCCAGTAAAGGTTCACCCCCTCCGTCACCATTAATCTATGTCACGCCAACGTC
Organism: Podarcis filfolensis; assembly: GCF_964270895.1. Taxonomy (NCBI): domain Eukaryota; kingdom Metazoa; phylum Chordata; class Lepidosauria; order Squamata; family Lacertidae; genus Podarcis; species Podarcis filfolensis. The sequence continues at coordinate 67,142,852 of NC_139609.1, forward strand.
AGGTAATCTGAGCTTGTTGTCGTTGTGCTTTCTGTTCTATCTCTTTCCAAGCCCGTCTAGTCTTAGTCAAAGGGGGGTCATGAATGCTGTCCAAGGACACTGAATATGTCAGTTGTCTCTCTCCTGGTGTTTCCTCTTCTAGCTGCTCCTCACCCAGTTTTCCCCAGCTTTCCCCCTCTGGACTATGCCCCTCTGTAAACCACTGTTCTAAATCAATACTGTCCTCCTGCCCTTGGGAAGGTTCAGAAAAAGGGGGAGCGGTTCCCACCATTCCTCCTCAGTCCAGTCCCTGACAACAATTCTTTTTTCTCCCAATTATATTTTATTAAGTTTCAACATTTTCAACATATACAATCGAAACACAATTTTGTCTTTTCTCTTATTTTTGTCGACTTCCCACTCTGTTTTCCATGGAGTTGTTTCTCCCCTTCTGCTGCACCCTATCTTCTACCTGTTAAATCATAATCACAATATTATAATCAACACCAACAATTCTTCTTACCTGAGTGGAGTTGGTGGCAACTCAGCCACTTTAGCAGAAGTCTGGTGCCCACCTTGAGCCTTCGGGGTGCTTTCAGGGGAGCCGATACTCTTGAGTGAGACGCAGTCAGAGTCCAGGGCCACAGCTTTGGCTTTAGCTTTCTCCTTCTCCCTGTCCGTCTGATTCACTGGCACTGGGGTGCTCCGGCCTGTGCCGATCTTAGAGGGCTCTTTCAGCCGCGAGACACTGATGCTCCCTTTTGTGCTGAGCAGGCTGGGGTCAATGCTGCTGCTCACTGGCCGTGGCCCACTGCGCCCACCAGTCACGCTCATGGAACTAGATTTGGCAGGGCGTGGCAGGCTCCGGTACTGGATGTTGGTGCGGGCCCCTGGGGCCATGAAGCCAGGCTCCCCAGCATTAGAGACATCCAAGCTTGTTTTCCTTCCATTGACTGGCTTGACTGGGATGCTAGAGGTCTTCTGGATCTTACCAAGGGTGGCCGAGCCACCAGCTTGCATCACCGTGGCAGTGCCAGTTGCAGGAGGTGGCTTCTTGTAGCCAAAAGAGCCGGAAGTTGTGGTCCGGGTCAGCCCAGAAGGAGGCTTCTTGGCATCTGAAATCCGATCTCGGCCAGCATCAGACGATGAGCGCTGCAGGCTAGCATTCTTCACAGAAAGCTTGTTCTTGTCTGTTGCTTTTGCTTCAGGTTTACCTGCAGGAGAAATAAGTTTGAAGAAAAGGCATTTGTGCACGCAGCTTCTTAGGTGACCAAAAGAAACTTATCAAAAAGGTACTTAATCAGGACAGCCAGTCCCTGTACCAAAATGAGCACAATGTCAGGGCACATGTCAGTACAACCATCTCCCAAGCTAAATTGTACTGATTTTGTTTCAGGGAACATGATCAAAGACTTTACTGAGATGAGATGCAGCCCTAGGATGTAACGAGTACATTCCAGGCTCCCTTCTCTCTCTGTGGCCTACAGTTAGTCATGCACCTTTGACTGCACTCTCAAGATGAATGGGAAGCAAACAGGCAGGGAAGTGGAGGTTGCAGCCACAAACCTGCCTAGCTAACACTAGGGCTCCACTTCCTGTTCCAACCTCACCTGCCACTTTGAGGGTCTGGGCTGTGTGGGTGATGGGAGAGGTCACTGCCACAGGGGGAGTCTTGCCCTTCTTCAAGGAGCCCGGTGGGCCCAAACTGACTGGCTTTTTCAGATCTCCGCCTTTGGCAGGAGCCTCGTCACAGCTTTCCGAGCGCTCCCGTCGCCATTTGGAAGAGCTGTGCTCCATTTTCAGACTCCCGCTGTCATAGTCCATCTTCTTCTGAGCCTTCTCTTCTGGCTCTCCGTACCAGTTCAGCCCACTCTCTGCCAGTGAGCGCTTCTCAGAGTCCGTGCGCAGCTGTAAGGCAAGCAGCAGAGAGGATTCTGTTAGCCAGTACCTTAACCTTGCCACCCAAAATACTCCCCCAACCTCCTGTGTGCACATGGGAAGCTGCCTCAAACCAGGCCTGGCTATTTCTCTATCTGGCCCAGAACGGTCTGTTCTGTTTGGTGGAAGTTCTACAGGGTCTCAGGGGAAAGTCCTTTGCATCTTCTGCTACCTGGGTATTTTCTTTTTTAGTGGAGCTGGCAGCAACTGAACCAGGGACCTTCCGAAATGCATAGAATATGCTCTACCATAGATTTATAGACCTCCCCTCATCATAGCCCCCCCAACTACACCAGCTTAAAAAATGGGATGAAAAAAACAGTCCTTCAGTTCCAAAGGCACTGGTCGCTCCTGCATCTGCAGGCAGAAAAGGGGATGGGCATTCAGTGCTTTGGGGGCTGTGGCTTCCCCCCTCATAATATAAGGAGAAACTCAATGGCAGAAGTATTCATCTTTCCCCTGAGAACACTTTTAAGGAGAAAGACAGCACAGGGCTTCATGCAATTTCTTTCTCCGGTACCAAAACTGCAGCAGCAACAGCAGAATGAAAACATGACAGATTCTCTGGGTGCCTGTCCTACCTACCGCTATGGCGGAGTTCCTGCGAGAAGCCGTGGGGGTGGAAGGCAGGGAATTGAGCGAGGAGCTGGCATTGAACTCTTCTGAGCTGAGATTGTCAGAGGCATCGCTGAGGCCGCTGCTGATGGAGCTACTCTCATCCCAGCTGAAACAGACAGGAGGCAACAATGGTTAATAATAATCCATAAAAAGTTTAAAATCCAAGTAAATATCCACACAGTAGCAGTCAAATCTTATGCAATATTGCCAGCTCAAAGAAAATGCTTTGTTTGTTTATTTAAATATTTATCTACCACACTTGAATAAAAAATACAGCAAGACAGTATTGATGACTACCTGAGAGAGAACACTTTCGATACACACTTTGTCACAGATTTATTGCTCCCTAGCACCCTAATAATCCTTTCTTACAACCAAGTTGGTCAAAGTGTGGTTAAAGGATGGGTTTTTGCCATATTTTCAGTGCATACTTATAACTGAAACAAGGATCTTTTAATTTCCACATCCCTCCTCCCCACCCCAGCTACTGTGTGTGTGTGTGTGTGTGTGAGTGTGTGTGTGTGAGAGAGAGAGAGAGAGAGAGAACACGCGTGTGTGTAGTACAAACTCAATCTTAGCTGCTAGGACTACGCTTGCTTGTAAACAAAAGCTCAGGCTAGTTTACTCTTGTCATAAGTGGATTGTCACTTCAGAATACAATATTCATATACATTAACATACATTGGAAAAACCAATCCAAAAATCAGTGTGTATTTTGCAAAGTGCTCAGATGCAGAAACTGAGGTTTTCAGCTCAGCTGCATCTTGGAACAAGATAGAGCTGGAAAAGAGTGTTGGTCATAAACAGTCGGACCTTGGGGCATCCCAGAAGGAGACTCGGGGTCATAGTAAGAATGAGGAATGCTTGCCAACCCTCTCACATGGGACAGGGGTCCAGGAACACCATGGACAGGAAGAAGCTTCTTTCCTATGTGGAGGGTCTGTGAGGAGCAGGTGCATGGGGGAAGGAGGAAGAACACTGGATATTTTTTTATTAAAAAAAAGTAAAATAAAATACTTCTTTCATGTCATCTGGCACTTTGCACTCAAGAATAAATAGTGTAGACCATTTCAAATAATGGTAGAACCATGTCTGATAGGCAGTTCCAGTGTTTAAGAATTTCCTTAGGGGGATCCTTTGTACAAAGGTACCATAAGCAACAATGGTTGCCAAGCAAGGGACCTTATTTAGCATGGCAATTTGGAAGTAATCAAATTATCTTATCACTACAGAAGACTTTGCAGCCCTACTAATCAGTTCTACATGAACAATTGTCACTTTGCTCAATAATTTCATAAAATTATCCAGTTTTCCTTCTTTATTCCAGCTTTGCTGCTAGCACGTAGCTGGATGAGCAGCTTGCCAGACAAACCGTGTAAGCTACCCAGTATATATTTGTGAGCAGCACTTGTACAAATTTGTTGCAAGCTACTAAATGTTTTGCACATACTAGTTGCTTCACTTTGAACCCAGTAGCTGAAGCTTTCTAGAAGATGGAGATTATTTTTATTTTTAGCAAGGAGTAATCTGGTAGAAATTGAAAGGTGGGGTTAAGTGACAGACAGTAACAGAACCAGAATGTGCTATAACTGGAACCATTGGCAGGGAGAAGCAGCCACATAGGGCACAAAAGTTCAGTGCCTTCACCAACATGGAACATTTTTGTAGATCTTGCTTGGATGCATTCTAACACATGACAATCATGAGGACTAGAACACTGTTTATAATGAAAGTATTTTTGAGAATACTTGCCACATATGAGATTTTGCATCAGATGCAGAAACCCCAAAATGTGAATAGTCCAGGTGATCTACTAAGTGACCCCTAGTCTGTTGTCAGTCCTCTTATAAATGCCCAAATGAGCTCTCATTAAAACAGGATCTGTGTTAGCTGCAGCTAATTCAGCAGCCAGCGGAAAAGGGTCTAGTTAAAAATGTCCAAAATGCCTTCCTTTGTACTGCAGAGGATGCTATTGAGAGCAGAACAACATCTCAGAGCAAGTTAGCAGCCCTGCGTATATTGCACCTGATTACTTTACACGTCTAGCACCAGCCAAGGAGCTAGGAAAAAGAGAGAGCAAAGTCTTTCCCCAAGATAGGTGTTGAAGCAGGAGACTGGCAGATGCTAATCCAGGCATTACCGAATGTCTACACTGTGACATTTATTGTGAGCTGCTGCCAATGTCAGCCAACAGCCAGGCTGTAAAGTGCACCACAGGGAGATCATTTAAGAAAGCAGAAGGGATTGGCTTGGTTTTGAATGGCACAGTTACTATCAGTCCTTAGCACCTGCTGGTATGGAGAACTTCTAGAGAGAAGGTGGGCTTGTTGTTCTGTTTGTTATTCGCTCTGAGATGGTTCAGTTGGTAGAGCATGAGACTCTTAATCTCAGGGTCATAGGTTTGAGCCCCATGTTGGGCAAAATATTCCTGCATTGCTGGAGGTTGGACTAGATGGTCCTCATGGTCCCAATGCTGTAATTCTATGTTTTGTATTTTTCTGTTTTTATTTTGTAACCCACCCTGTGATCGTTGGATGAAGGACAGCAAAGAAAAGAAAAAAAGTAAGATCTGAGAACCCAAGAGTGTTTGTGGAATGTCTGGATGTTAAGGCAAGAGAGTGTGAGCCAGAACCGAGTGAGCGCTGTTATCTCCTCACCCTTGCCCCTCCATCTTAGCTCTGCTGAGCTTGCCCAAATAGAGCAACCTTCATTCTCCAGGCAAGAGGGCAGGATTTCCACCTTTCATGTAATGGCACCAGCCCCAGCCTGCATTATTCCTTTGCTCGCTTCAGCCTCATACATCAAGCCCCCGATGCGGGTTGCTCACATTCACCTATTTCATGACTCGATTTACTCAGAACAATCAAACAATAGTCATTCATTGGAAGAGGCCAAGGAACATAAGGCAGATTCCAAAGACCAGAACTGGACAGGGGCACTGAACTCTTTTATGAAATCCAGCGCTGGGCAAGAAAGCAGCTCCAAGGACAACAAGAGAAGGAGGGTGCAAAGAAGGAGCTTGGGAGGCCACTCATCCAAAAAGCATCTCTCATATGCCTTAACGCCATCCACAGATCCTTGGTAGCAGCTGCAGGTTGTACTCACCCAGCGACATACCATCTTTAAGTACTCAACCATTAAACAGGTGGTTTGTGCTGGGTTGGGGTTGGGGGAGAGGAGAGTATTTATAGAACTGTGGGGAAGGGGGAGAATTTAAAATGTTTGAGAAACACCTGGTCTGGAACAGACAGAAGGAAAGGAGGAGCAGCCAAAATAGCCAAACCTCAAGCTGATGCTCAGAAAGTGAGGGGCTGGATAAGTTGGTTGGTTGTAGTCTTGTGTTGTACATTTAAAAACTATCTATCCATCTATTCAGCAGTTATTTCTCATTACTGAATCTAAATAACGGGGAAAGGCATGCCTGCTACCTGTAACAAGCCTTTGTTGCTGCTGTGAAGATTTGCTGCTGTGCTTCAAAGCTTAAAATCATGAACATAGCCTGTCAGAAAGTGGGTGGCAACAAAAACTACGTGGATATAAAAGGATATAAAAGGATATATAAAAGGATGTCACATAGAGGAGGGAGAAAGGTTGTTTTCTGCTGCTCCAGAGAAGCGGACACGGAGCAATGGATCCAAACTACAAGAAAGAAGATTCCACCTAAACATTAGGAAGAACTTCCTGACAGTAAGAGCTGTTCGACAGTGGAATTTGCTGCCAAGGAGTGTGGTGGAGTCTCCTTCTTTGGAGGTCTTTAAGCAGAGGCTTGACAACCATATGTCAGGAGTGCTCTGATGGTGTTTCCTGCTTGGCAGGGGGTTGGACTCGATGGCCCTTGTGGTCTCTTCCAACTCTATGATTCTATGATTCTATGATTCTATGATGATGTAGCTAAGTGAGCCACATTTCCTTGGTCTCCCTTCACCAACATTTGCCACCCAAGGTTTCCATGAAGAGTCCCAGGCAAGTTCAGTCTGAACGAGAGCAAACCCTCCTTCGTCGGCAACAGCTGCCCGCTCATGCAGATCCCAGGCCCTCTCACGTTTGTTTCCAAGAATGAAAGCAGAATGAACACAGGAGCAACTGGGGAGCCGTTTGCAGAGATTTTGCAACAGCACCATGACGCCTTCCAGACGCCTTTGTGTGTGGGCAAAGGGGCAAGCTAAGAGAAAGCCATCTGCCTCCCACCCAGCTCCTTAACGTGACACTTCTAGACTGCACAGAAACAGAGGGTGGAATGTTCTAACAGACCATGTTCAAGCATTTCAACTTGTCAGATGAAACGTTCCCTCCGCTCCTTACCCCATGCAATGTTCTGGGGTTCTCCTGACTCTCTCATAGCCAATTTCCAAAGGAGGGAGGGAACCCCATTGAGCAGGGCTTCTATTGACAGAGCTCCTTAGGTGAATCCCACCCAGTGTCTTAATAATAAAGGCTTTGTTTCTCTCCAAAACTTCCTGTTGTTCTGCTATGTCTCTCCCCTGCCCCCATCACAGCTCTGCCTGTTGCTCAAGTTTTTTTCTTGTTCCACTGCTCTTTTCAGCTCCTATTCTCTTAACTAACACCCATTCCTCCCCGCCCCCCTGCTCACTAGGAAATCACAATAGTGTGTAGAAGATGCGAAACAACACCCCCCCCCAAGTTATTATTCACAGCCCATGACCAGGGTGGAGAACCTCAGGCCCCTGCAGATGTTGACTGTCTCCCGAGACAGACAGATGCCAACAACTCCCGTCAGCCCCAGTCAGTAGAGCCAGTGGTCAGCGATGATGGGAGTTGTAAGAAAAAATGGAGGGCTAAAAGTTCCCCACCCTGCCTGAGGAGGAGGAGGTAGAACCACTATCTCTAAAGAGAGAGGAGACTCAGCTCTTCATCTTTGCCTGTAGGAAATAAAACATCCATGCTGATCAACAATTACTTCACCCCTGCACAAATGCTAGGTTGCCCACCCCCTATGGAACAAAATGAGTCTTGTTGGCACACATACTGCAGCTTTGGGTTGTGGAGCGGGACTGAAGAGGGTGGATACAGCAGCGGATCACATTTTACTTGCTCTCCAGGGCTCTTTAACACTCTGCAGCCAAACAAAGTCAGTATCTTAACAAAGACTCAGTACTCAAGTCAAGGCCAAATTGTGAGCAACTAAACAAGAACATGGAGACATCTTGACTCTCTGAAACGCTACCAAAGTTCTGCCGTCACTGGATGCAAACTCCTGAGGCAAAATCCTCTCCAAAACAAAACAAAAAAAAACATAACTCCCTCTGCTCCCCCACCCCATCGATCAGCATAATGACACAGTCTGACAGTTGTAAGATTCCTATGGGCTATTCTGTTTCTTCCCAAGTTTCAGTTTGGCTCCATGGAAAGTCCTAACAGGACCTAGCAAAGGCAAGGCTTAACTCTCTCTCTCTCTCTCTCTCTCTCTCTCTCTCTCTCTCTCTCTCTCTCACACACACACACACACACACACACACCTCTAAAAAATTTCCAGATTTGTAGGTCATAGCATTAGATTGGTAAATTAAGCTGTATATATAGGGAGGATTAATAGAGGATGGTAAGTATTTATTGCTTTTGCAGCTTCCCCATCCACCAACTACCATAACCCTTATAGCTTGCAAGGCCTTACTGTTGCAATTGCAGCCAGATACATTTATATTTACTTTACAAAAAATGCAGCTTGGGTATCTACAAAAACAAAAACAAATACTTTCTGTTAGCAAGTTTAAATTTGAGCAAGAGCTCCTCAGGCTACTTCCTTCTTTATCATTAGTTCACACTTATGTGGGTTAAGCCCCACCACTGAAACAATAAGGAAAGGAGCTTCCAGAGAAGGGTGCTGCTGCGTAAATACATGTGTGTTTACGCTTGTGGTTTTCTTTGGGATAACCAGGAAGGGAGACCAGAGACAGCTAATGGCATCCTCCAGTCTCAGCAATGGAAGCAAATCTTGCTAGCAATGCCCCAGCAGGCCATGTGGAAAAGCTCATCTTTTCAGCTGTCAATCAAGCCATCTCAAGTGAAGAATGCTACTGGGTCACTGCATTACTCTGGTGCTTTAGGCTGGAGTGGCATCTGCCGTTTTTCCCTAAGGTCCATCTTCCCAGCAATTGAGGGACCCAGAGGGCTTCCCAGAACAAACTGGAATGTAGCTCCTTCCATCAGGATAAGCAAAGGCCCCTTTCAGGTCATTGCTTGAGTGGGTCAGTAGTAGCCCCTTAGGCCAATTTAACAAGTCTAGACAAGGTCTGGGGTGGAGGAACAACAAAGGGGACAAATGTCCACTTTGTGAATGAAAAAGGGGAGACCAGGAGAGGGGAAGAAATATACCCCCCCTCCACCAGTGTCAATTCCAGCTGTCACAGGCCACAATGTATGCACTCCTCTGCGATGCTTTAGTCAACAAACAACTCATCAGTTGCTTGTTTCCAGAGATATCTGAGTGATGCAATGGGATGAAGGAATTCATACGCTCTCATTCATATTGTTAGGTTTTCTGGGGGTGGGGGGGTGGGGGTAGGCTGTATTCCTGGGTCCCTTCCAATTCCTGGATCCAGCAGGGATTTAATTGCTGAATAAGCCAGGCAAGGGCCATAATGGCCCCCAAAGTATGGATCGTTAAGGTAGCAAAGGAAGTGGCACTGTGCCAGAGAGCAATTGGGTGGGGCTCCCTCCTTCACTCAGGGGAAAGACAAGGCCAGAGTTGAGGTGTGTGATTTAGAAGCTAGAGTCAGAGACATGCTTGATTTCTGCATGAGTCCAAGGCTGTGGCTATGGGAGAAGAAAGACCCTCTTAGGGTGTTAATGCTGTGAGCCCCTTAATTGTAGGCTCAAGTTGTATATTTGTGTAAATAAACCATATATCATAACGACACCCCAGTCTCCACTGTCCCTCACTCCAAGGAAACCAAACCCTGGGTAAAATGCCTGGAACCCGTTGTGTCTTGCACCGGTTTCAGAGATTAGGGTTGTGTGCAACAATATCTAATCTAATCACATCTCACAAGAAGAGTGAAGGTGTGGAATGTGTGACATGCTTTAAACTGAGCGAATACACACAAGTGAGGAAAATATAAATGATCAAGAGCTGCTGATGGCTTGGAGATAACAGTCAAGGAAACATCAGTGGGTGGCAGCCCTGTTGCGATAATGGTTTTTACATTTCAGTAATGTCTGCATGGACACGGGTGGCGCTGTGGTCTAAACCACTGAGCCTTGGGCTTGCCGATCAAAAGGTCAGCGGTTCAAATCCCCACGACGGGGGTGAGCTCCCGTTGTTCCATCCCAGCTCCTGCCAACCTAGCAGTTCGAAAGCATGTCAAAGTGCAAGTAGATAAATAGGTACCGCTCCGGCGGGAAGGTAAACAGTGTTTCCGTGTGCTGCTCTGGTTCGCCAGAAGCAGCTTAGTCATGCTGGCCACATGACCTGGAAGTTGTCTGCGGACAAACGCCAGCTCCCTCGGCCAGTAAAGCGAGATGAATGCCGCAACCCCAGAGTTGTTTGCGACTGGACTTAACTGTCAGGGGCCCTTTACCTTTTTAATGTCTGCACAGAGTTACAATGCACAGAGGAGCCAGTGAATGGCATGCAGAGGAGCCAATGGCTGCTCACCGAAGTTCCGTAAAGCAAATGGAAAGTCTACAGAAAGCTGATAGGGTGGCACAGAAGAGTTATGAATTTGGTGTCCAGATGTTAAAACAGAGATGGAAATGATGTGTAAGGAAGAAGGAACAGAGATTCCATAGGATATGTTCTCTATTAGTTAGACAGATATCAGATTTTGTTCACCCCCACCAAGAGTTCATGGTCAGGAAAATTCAAAAATTCCCTTTTTATATCTATGGTGCATCTGTTTTTAGAATATTGTGTGCAGTTCTGGCCACCCTATCTCAAAAGATGATCAAACAGAAAAGGCTATCAGGGTAATGGAAAATCTTGCTTATGAAGAAATGCTTTTATTTGGGAGGTGGAAGAAGACTATGCAACATTATACAGGTTTATGAAACATAACTAGTAAGTTCACATCTGCAACAAATGACAGAAAGGAGCTTTGCTGGCTGAAATATCACGTCTTCCATTTGCTGTTGACTTAGTTGTCCTGCTGGCACAAAGTGGTGAGGTAGACTTGGGCTAGGCAGGTTTATTTATTATTTATTATTATGTACTGGTTGCATTTACATATATCCTGCCCTTCCTCCCAAAGGAGCCCAGAGTGGCAAATCCAGGATGCAGGGTAGCATCAGTGTGAGAAAAATTCATGGAACATAATCTACTTGGCTATTAGCCATAGTTACTCATGTTCAATGGCAGCATACCTTTCGGCCACGAGATATTGTGTTTGAACAACAGTGGACAGGTATCATGTCCTGTTTGGAAGCTTCCCAGTGGCACTGGTTAGTGGCATCATTATGGGAAGACATACTAAACTTGATGTGCTTTCAGCTAATTATAGGTGCTAGTTTTCTATATCTCCATGGCACGTGTAGCTTTTCTCTGCATGGCACTGTAAAAGGAGCAACAACTCTACTGGGGAAGAGGGGAACAGCAAAGCAATATTTCTTTTAATACAGAATGTGAACAGTAAAGGCTCATCCAGGCTGCGTTTTACACTGCATTTTCCAGGCACAGGTCCGTGCCGAAGAGTGGGTTATTTTTTTCTTCCTTTCCAAATTATTTTTATTAATTTTCCAAATTATTACAAATCAAAACAAATTAAATTAATTCCATACAATTTCTTAAAATCAGGTTTCCTGCTCCTGTTCCAAACATATCATCACCACCATTTCCTCACATTGCTGCATCATTTCTTAGAGTCCAGCTGACATCCTTCACTTGCTGTTAAACCATTCTTCCAGCTGGCCGCTTTTTTTCACCTTACAAACAGCACCTCTATTACATCTTATAAATAAGTAATCCATTTCACGTGTGAAGTCCTTCATATCCATTCTCAGCTGAATCAGAGCAAACATCAATCTGCGGAATATCTGGTTTTTGTTTGCTCCAATTCAGCCATAAGATGTGAGCTTTCCTGGAGAAAGCACTAGGACAAAAAATGAAACTGCTTGGACATGGGGCTTTAAAGCCCAACCCTGTGCCTAGAAAAGTGGCACAAACAAAAACTTGGATAAGCTCTTAGACTAGACAGAGTGCAACTATGGGTATACCTGAAACAATAGAGAGAGAAAATAGATAGACATTGTGCCATAACTAGAAGTGATAGACCAGAATTCTGTAGGGTTCAATACAAAAAAAAAAGTGAAGCAGTACCATAGGCTCCACATTTAGTATGTGAGATGGAAACCTCAGTTCCATGTTAACACTGAAGCAGACCTGACAGCACCATGGAAACAGCATGTAGGAGCCAACCTCGTCTGGCCAAAGGGGCGGATTAAATGTAGTCAAATCCCACCTCCCCCCCCTCCATCTGTGACTCCCACAGGAAGAAATTATGCAAGAAAACAGTGGATGCTAGAGCTTCTCTTTCCCATTGCATCTCTTTGCCTAGGACATGCTCTTTAATTGAGTGGAGATTATTACAATGATAATAGTAATTATTCAGTGGCCTTGGATCGCCTCCAATGAAATGTCTTTACCCTCCTGCTTGCAGTGACACACATCACTGCTGAACGCTTTCATGTTTAGTGGTGACTAATCTTGTCTTAGAGATCCATGCTATTACTAGTAGCTAGAGCAGTGATTGCCAAACTTGGCCCACCAGCTGTATTGGGACTACAACTCCCATCATCCCTAGCAAACAGGACTAGTGGTCAGGGATGATGGGAATTGTAGTCCCAATACAGCTGGAGGGCCAAGTTTGGCAATCACTGAGCTAAAGCTTCCCCACTCAGAATATATCCATGGCTGCATGGTCACTACCTGGCACTTCCTTAAGATTATTATATAAAATAGGCAGCTTTGCTCTGAGGTCAGTTTCTTAATGACACATGTTTGTCCAAGCAAAGGAACAGCCCAGCTAGATTACAGGGCTTGCAAGGAGGAAAACCAGACATACAGATGGCAAACTGAGTCTCAGATGTACTTACATGTAGTATGAATGCACAGTGGCAGGGAGAAAATTGCTAGCCTAAGCTGTTCATTCCAGAACAGAGCAGTAGCAAAAGCATCTGCTAGCCATAAAGTCTAAATTTCAACTTAGCCTTGGAATGGGAAAGTATTGATGCTCTATTAGCGTGAATGCTAGGGGTGTGTAACTGAAAAATTACACTTTTGGTGCATCAGAAACCCAAGTTAGTTTTAACTTAGATCAAGCTGAACATAATTTGTCCCTTTAAAATAACAATAATAATACGTGTCCAAGAATACATTAAGGTCATACTGCCTTCACTTTGGCTGCAATGCAGCATGTCCTGGTTCCTAGAGGGAGAGAAGTCTTCTTCTTTGATGATCTGTCTTCTAATGCATTCCCCCCCCCTCGCCCTGGCCAAATGAAAAGCGGGACTGTCAGGCAGCCAGCTTGGACAGTCCGTTGAACACTGCACTGTTTGTATCTGCACCAACAACTGCAAGAACATATGGAGGGGGCGGCCCTCTTCCCACTGGGAAAAACACCAAGACTAACAAGTCTTCCGGCTTCTGAGGGTCCTTGTTTGCAAACTCAGCTTGTTTGGAGCAAAGAAAGACAGGATGAGGGATGAGGGTGGGGGAAGCAAAAGATGAAGAAGTGAGGAAAAGGGATAGAACAAGGAGTGCAGTGTCCTCTTGTTCAAAAGCCCAGCTAGCCACCACTTAAAACAGGAAGAGACTTAACAAACCCTGGGCCCAAACCTGCCAGGTGTTGCATTCCCAGTGAACTGTATAGAGGTGGGGATTAGTCAGGTCTCTGGAACATCACAACTCACTTTTATAAGCCACACTTGCACTAGTGGAACTCATTAGTACACCAGCAAGTAAGTCAATATCCTGCACTTTTAAGTTCCTACTGCAAACGATTTTAACATGGTGTCCATACCTATTAAGGCCAGTAAGGAGAGTCTCTAGGGGTACTTTTTATGACATGCCATGTTCTCAACCACCATTCATTCTACTACTTGTCTCTGCTCTGCTCTTTTCTATTAAGACACCCTCAAGCTGAAAACCTTAAAACTGAGAAGCAGGTAAGAAGGAAGCAACAGGACTTCAGCAGTCTCTTTATGATGCAACTCCCTCCCTTCCATCCATCCATCCATTCATTTGTTAATTAATTAAACTGTCTTTCATCCAAAGAACACAGAGCTTTTCACAACACAAAAATACAAAATGAAAACACAAAACACATCATAAAACAAAACAGTAAGAATAAAGTAGTTTGAATTGGGGATTCGAGCATCATTGCACTTTCTGGTGGTTTAGAATGCAATTTACAGCCACCAGACTGGTTCTTGATGTAGGGGTATGGGGTGGAGGGCATCATAAAAGCACTTAAAGCACAAACACTGCTTTAATACAAACATGTTACATGCTAGTTGACTGCTTTGACACAGAGTATCACTAAGACAGCATGCTAAGTGAAAGTTCTGTTGCCCCTCGTTACGCCTCTGATTCTAGGTTCAGGTTCTGATTCAATAGGAAGCGGCATCAATTTCCAGGTCTGGGAACTGAGAAGTATGATGGTTTGTTTTCTATGTACAAAGAGGTCAAAGGTTAACAGGCCATCTCAACAGTGCAAAGTGAACCTTCTGCTGTCATTTTCTCACACTGATAAGCCCACACAATTTAAACACCAACTGAAAAAAAGAATAGACATGAGCAAACAAAGGTGGACAAGCTTCTCTAGGAAACCCTTTTTGTGCCAGGATGCAGTACTCCCTATTGGATTCAACAGCCATGCCATCCCTGACTTGAATGGAACAAGATTGCAGCCCTTACCAGCTTTTCCAAAAGGCTAGAATTTCCAACAGCTCATCTGGTCTTTTACTTTCATAACAAGAATACTTTTTGCTGTCTAATTTGGCATTTCACTATAATTATTATACTTGCCTTGCGAGGAGCATTTGTGGTCAGCTGGCTTTCGATACAAGCCAGAGAGTTACCATATTTCCTCCTGAGGGAGAAAGGGTTGAACTGAGCAAGGTCATTGTTTCGAATAGCAAAGCGAAGCCACTAATTTCTAGGTGTGAAGATCATTTTCTCTATGACACCTGGATGACCACATTGGAACATTATTCACTATGCTGCTGACTACCTCAGTAGCAAGCAGATGGGAGTAACTGGCTAGAGAGAAGAAAAATGATGATCAGAAAGGATGATCTAGTCAGCATCCAAGAGCAAAGAAGGAAAGCATGCCAGAGCACACTGCAGACAATTATAGGTTGTTAATGACACGAAAATAAAGGACTGTTCATGATGGGGGAAAGGATGTGTATTTATTGTTGGATGCAAAAGAACAGCACTAGCCGTCTTTGGGCATTCAGCCTAAGCTAGATCAAAAACTCATGCGCAACTGAATGAAACAATTGTGATTGCAGGAACAGTTCTATTCAGAAATGCTTTTTTTTTAAATGTTAGGATGGGTTCCAATCTTCAACCAGCTCCTGCTGCAGAGGATACATATAAACTTCTGAGTCTTATACTTGTCCTAAGGAGCCATGTGCATAACCATATGCATCATATTGGGAGCGTTTTCCTGCTGGGTTCCTCTTACAGAATGAGGTAATTTTGCTATGATATAAAACAGGGGTGGGGAACCTTTTTACTCCACAGGCCAGGCCCTTATCAGGATCTGCCTCACAGGCCAAACTGGGCAGAACTGTCCACCTGTCAAAATCCCATTCACTCTTAGCTGATCAGGCAAGTGGGAGGAAGCGGCTCACAAAACCCTTTACAAGTGTCCCCCTTTTTAAGATCAGAGTGAAATGGGAGCATAAAGGTGAATGGGGGGGGGGGGGGAGAAACACGCCAAAACCTTTCAAATCACTGAGACCAGGAACTTAGAAGGGAAGAGGGAGTGGGGAAAGTTTTTGCATGTCTCCTTCCTCTTCCCTTTTAAGCCCCCAATCTCCCTCCAATCTTGAATCTCCTCTCATCAGCTGGTGAATGGAGATTATATCCTGCTGCCTAGGCTTTGAGATCCTGTTCTCTACCGGGAACAGGATGGTGTGGCCAATACAGGATTAAACCTAGTCGTCCCACCCCTCAACTGACGTTACAGTAGCATCAGCTGTTATGTGCTGTTTGGGGGGAAAGCAACCTGGTGGACCAAATCAGACCCCCTGTCAACATGCAGGGCCAGTGGTACCCCACCCCTGATAGGAACTTTCAGCTCAGCTTCAGTGCTTCCACTGGCCACTTGCTAAAGGAAAGGAAAGCCATACATCATCTACAGCAGCTGAAAGCATTCGGAATGGGGTGAGATCTCATCTCTTTAAGGGGCTGAAATTCATTAGGGCTTGCAGTAGTTACGTCTGGCCCTAGGCCACGAATAGCTGTGGTTTGCGCTTAAAACTCCATCTAAATCATCTCTTTGATGCTCCTGAACACTGCAACATTGAGGGAATTTTGTTTTAAGCACCACATCAAATTCGGGAGGGCTGCTTATGAGACACTGAAACAAGGAGCAACAAGAGGTTTGGCAGAGCGCAAGAGAGAAGTCCTCCCAAAAAAAGATCCCAAAGACAGAGGGGCCACGAGCATAAAATTATTTTGGCAGCTCAGGGTAGAGCATAAACTCCTCCCCCTCTTTCCCTCCCTCCCACCCACTCTCTCCATTTCCCTGCTTGCATCCTTCCCTTGACCTCACAATCACTCGAGTGAGGGGGAGTCAGCCGTCTGCCTCATTACATGTCTGTGGTTTGAAGCCATTCTGAGTAAGCCAAGCTAATCTAGCCAGCAAATCCCATGGCGGCAAGGGGAAGGGGAACCCTATGGAAAGAAGCGTTTGTGGGTGAGAGCAAGAAAGGGTAGGCTGCAGTTCTCAGGAAAAAAATGAGAATTAATTTGGCAGGAGCCCAGAGAGATCAGGCTCCTTACAGCAGAAAGCGGTTGGTGCAGACAGAGCAAACTGTCAGGGTCCTTCACCAAGCCTTCCCAACTGCTGGAATGTTTTATCAATGTTCAGCATAAACATATTGGATTAGATACGATAGTTTTCGCTTTTAAAAAATGAAAAAAAGTTTAGACTTTGATTTAATTAACAGAAAAGGACAAAACAGACATTACTAAATAGAAAACTGCTGTGGTTGGGAAGAGGCACATGCACACAAACGCGCAAGGCATTGATATCTGGGTGGTTGGATACATTTTTTATCAATATGACCATCTATTGGACTTTTGCATAACTCCCATGTTCTTAGCCATCAGGCCAAGTGGGTGGGAAAGGGATAGTCAAAGGCATCACATTTTATTTAATATGACCAGAAGGATAATTTTTTTCTTGCTTTGAGTGAATCCAGATGGCTCAAGAATTAGAAAAGGCAAGACCTTATATGCGGCCCTGAATCTCTCCCTATGCTGATTCTGTTATGCTATTCTCATGGCGGGACACATTATCATACAAACTTATCTGTTTAAAACAGATCAAATCTGGTTTTGATTTAATTTGCAAAAGCAAAAACCCTATAGCTTACCGTTCAGCATTTCTAGTACTCCAAGGCCAGCTAACAATTAATAACTACTAGTTAAAAGCAATAAACAAAACTTACCAAAACAAATGAAATGTATCAGACAACCAGAGTCAATAAAAGCAAGGCAGCAACAGACTAAATCTACTCAAATTATATAAATTTTTAATGCCTGGAGAAATTAAAATTCAGCACAAGGTGAAGGACAAGACAAGTATGCATCAGGCAAGTCTTCCTGGGGAAAGAAGCCCCAAAGTTGGGGTGCCACAACATAGAAGGCCCCTTCTGCAGATGCCATGCACATCACCTCATAAGTCAGTGCTACCCAAACCTATTCAAAGGTGGTGTCATTCAGTGTTAGAAATGGAGGTATGAAAACCAGGAGCTAAACGGCACCTTAAACCTAAGTTATGGGAGCAACAACGGAATGTCTAGGCACACTTTTTTTATAACAAGAATACAAAGCAGAAAATGAAAGAATTGCAGCTAAAATATTATGCTCATTTTTTTTTACATGGCCTACTCCTTCCCCTGCCCACCTTCTTAATATTCTTTAGAGGGTCTCTTCTCCAGTCTTCAGAGAGTAGCTGGAAGTGGACAGGCAGAAAAAGGTCCTTTCCTTCCACTCTGCAGTTTTAATCTGAAATCTTAGGTGCAGCACTGCACCCAGAGCTCAGAAATTGCTCGTGCTGATGAAAGTCCCTGTCACAAACTGTGCCTAGAACAATGGGAGTTTCCAACACTGATGTCAGTATATTGGCAGGTCTGTAATACTTCAGGTATCTGGACACCACGCCATATAAACTCTGAATTGTGTTCAGGAAGAAGCCACCAGCCCATGCAGATGTTTCATAAATGACAAGGTATCTTGCCTTTTGCTGGTCCCCAATCTTTCCATACTCCCGGAATGCTTTCCCTGTCCACCTACCCAAGTCCCACCCACCCCACAAATGCAACCTAGCTTTTCCTCAGCTTGTTCCAAGCAAAAGCATTTTGGTGGGGCAGAATCCAGCAGCACCCTTCCCTTCTTGAGCCTCGTGGAGTAATGGCAGCAACCATCAATCTCAGAAACTGAAATCCTCTATTTGGTGAGGTGGGGTATTATGGTCAATGCTATAAACGTAGATGCCAAGGGTTCAAAGAGTATTCCTTACATTAACTCAGTAAAAGTACAGCAGCCACATAAAGTGGGCCAGTATTAGCCTTGTATGGCAGCTGTTGCGAATGAGTAGGCCAAGACTGAATAGTGAGCTTGCCTGAGGCTACCAGATGAGCTTGTGGCTTAGGCTCAACCCCTTAGCCACTAGACTTACAGCAGCAGGTTAAAACAAAAAAAAATTTTTTTCTTCCAGTAGCACCTTAAAGACCAACTAAGTTAGTTCTTGGTATGAGCTTTCGTGTGCATGCACACTTCTTCAGATACACACGCACACGAAAGCATACACACGAAAGCTCATACCAAGAACTAACTTAGTTGGTCTTTAAGGTGCTACTGGAAGAAAAAAAAATTTTTTTGTTTTGACTATGGCAGACCAACACGGCTACCTATCTGTAACAGCAGCAGGTTAGCATGGGAGGGTAGCTCTGCAACAGGGATAAAGGGGCCATCTGTTGCTTCTGCAGACTGGAGAGAGTGGGGAGGTCTCATGAACTCAGGGGAATTCCCCACAACAGTGAACCAGCTCCCTCACACTATTGCATGCAGCCACCAGTGCACTCTCTTATGGTGAATATGACCCTGAGCAATGGGAAGGCAGCATTCCCAGCTGCGACCCCTTTGCTGTCTGGCACAAACTGAAGCCAAAACCACACGGGCAGCCTGTATATGGAGAAAGGGATAAGACTAACGTTTCCTTAAAGAGCATAAATTATCAAGGGGTGGGTGGGCATATAGGAAGGAGGGGACAAAAAGCTCATTTACAAGCTCTTGTTTCTAGGCTCCAGATTATTTCCCTTCAGTGTATTTGCCTTTTTCATTTCAAAACAAAAGGGCAGAACCCACAGCGCTGCCTGGCTTAACAGGCTGCTCCTTAATGAGGACCAACTGTGGGGGAAGTGTTGACTCAGCCTTTTGTCGCCCAGCCACGTTTTGCTAAACGTTACAGCCGCCCACTCACTGCCCCCACCCAGGTAGACTGTGGAAGCACAACCAAAGTTTGGGACAAATCCAGCTATATGCACGGCAGAGAGGTGGTGATTCTGAGAGCTGCAAATGGGCTCCCCAAGTATCTCCCCCAGCTCCTTGCTCAGAATAAACAGGGCCTTTTAAAGTCACAAACCTTTTACCCCTTTATTCCTTTACTCAAGAGGAGTTCTAGTCTCCATTCATTGAAAAGAAAATGACAGCATATTCCTTTCCAGGTTTTCTCATGTCCTCACTACAGGAAGAGATGTAAAATTCTGTGTCGGAGAGTCCCTGTCTTAAGAAAATGCTGCTTATTAAGTTTCTTTCTAGGAATGTCTGCTTCAGCATTAGCAACCAGCTTACTCAGCCTCTATTCTAGCAGTTAACCAGAGTAGCCTGTCATTACGGTAACCAAATGTAATAGAGGACAGGGTTCCCACACCTTTAGTAATTGTCAGCTGAAGAGGAGAATTCTTCTACCATTACATAGTTACATTATCACACAGAAAGGAACATAGGAAACTGCCTTGCAACATCACAGTATTTCCATCTAGACTAAAACTGTCTAGTCTCCAGGATCATGGCAGAGGTCTTTTCCATCACCTGCTACCTGATCTTTTAAAATGGAGTTGGCAGGGACTGAACCCAGAACCCTTTGCATTCAAAGGATGTGATCTCTTCCACTGAGTTGTGGGTCCTCCCAACTTCTACCCATTGGACATTAGCAAAGGCAAGCAAAAGTTTGAGAGAGAAAGCAACCAATAACACTGAGCACTCCGGAAAACAAAACCAGGGTAGCTCAGTTGGTTAGAGCATGGTGCTGAAAATGCCAAGGTTGCAAGTTCGATCCCCATATTGGGACAGCTGCATATTTCTGCATTGCAGGGGGTTGGACTAGATGATCCTCAGGGTCCCTTCCAACTCTACAATTCTATGATTCTATGATATAAAAGACAAAAGATTGCACTAACAGAAAGGGATGTTACTGCAGGCCCTTTTAGAGATAATTTTATTGATTAACACGTTACCCTTTAGTTCCCTTGCTTACAAAACACTCATAGACTTTATTAAACAAAAGTGTCTGTCTGGTTCTTGGGCCTGGTCTATTTATGCAGCACAGAGCAGTAGATGAGTCCTGTATGACCTAATACAACAATCAGTGCAATTCTATATATGACTGTTCAGAAGCAAGCCCTACTGAGTTCAGTGTGACTTACCCCCTGATAAGTGTGTACATGATTGTGGTCTAAGTTTGCTGTCTCTTCCAACACTCCCATTTTAAGACTGTGACCAAATGCAGACTTTGTGGCTTTAACAGCAAGCTAGATGATTTTCCCCCTCCTTCTACCCTCTTTTTGCTTAGTATCCTGTCTGATTAAGAGTTCTGGAGAACTCAAAAGCTTGTTAACTATTTTGTGGCATTTTATTAGTTCCAATAAAGGTATTGGCCAGCTGTGGATTTTGGAACACAGATTTCTTTACTTTATACATTTGTTTTTGTGAAAGTAGATGTACACACAGAGAACAAATAAATGATATATGCCTTCTTTGGAGCAGCTAACTGGTCAATACTGAATCAGCAATGTAGTCCCAATACTAAATTGTAGTCCAACTGTAGATGTCCCACAGATACATTTCATTTAGCACTTTGACTGATAACCAGGCCTAACTAAATATTGCCTTAACAGTTGTGTTCAAATGCAGAGCTGCTTCAATCATGGGGGGAGGTGCAAGTTGTCTGGGTGCAAGTTGTCTGATTTTAACAGCAAAGGCAGGTGTGCAGGTGAAGAAGGTGTAACTTTACCCTCATTAACACCTTGAGTTGCCTGCAGTAAGAGATGGCATCTAATAAATTTAATAAAAACCAATAAAAACAATTCATTCCTTCTTTTTCTCTGCAAGCTCCAACGAGGGAAGTGACCCTGACTGAGTGAAAAATATTTGGGGCTGTGGGGAATAAATTGCAGGTGCAGGGTAAAGTTCAGTGCCCCTCACCTGCATACTCCATTTGCTGCTAAAATCAGACCAGCACCCTAATTTCTATGCAGCTGAAGCAGTTTTATGTTATCAAACACATGGAACTGACATCATCATGTTTGATTTGGTCCTCAGATACCAATGTGTGCACTCCTTTGAGCTCATACATGTATGGAAGAGGATGCATCAAGAAAGCAGCAGCCAGGAGCTCAGCCATATCTAAGGACTTAGGGTGCTGGACACACAAGGTCTCCAACGACAGGGTGGAAATGTGTTAAGGGCAACATGAGGATAGTCAGCGGCAGACCTACATTTTTGGGCCCCTGATATAGCAGCCTCTTTGCAACCAGCAACGAGGTCTGAGTTCTCTTCTTCAGTGGGGTTGTTCCACAACAGATCATCACAGTTTTGTTTTGTTTTTAATACCACTACATCTTACATTTTGATTAAACTTGTTGTACTAAATTATCTCCTACAGTGGATGCTCGGGTTGCAAACGTGAGCCATGCGGGATGCACATTCGCAACCCGCAGCGGATCGTCTGTGCACGCGCGGGTTGTGATTCGGCGCTTGTGCAACTGCCAAAACTTGGAAGTAACTCGTTCTGGTACTTCCGGGTTTCAGCAGGTCCGTAACCCGAAAAAAGGCAACCTGAAGCGTCTGTAACCCGAGGTATGATTGTATTTCAAAGTCACTGGTGTGAATAGAAAATCCCTATGCCTTATAGTTTTTGAGTTATTGGGGGGAGGCGTGAAAATTAGGGGAATATTAGGGGAATACAGGCACAATGCACTTTTTAAAGCAAAATTCATTAGTTTTATAGTAGATCCACCACTGGGGACTGAATGGGGAACTGTCATGCTCGTCCTCTCTGCCAGCCTTAATGTTTACTCCATATCATGAAGCTATCAGTGTTATGAATTTCCCCCTTTCCCACCAGTGACAGCCAATGATGTAAAGCAGGGTCAGTGAAACGAATAATACAATGGTGTCACACCAGGGGCATGGGTTCCATCGTAGTATTGGGAAAATGAGAGGATCTGGCACAGTAACCCGGTCTCCAACATGATGTGCATTCCTCCCCAAAGCACGTTAGAAACTATAGTAACTTAGTGCAAGCTGCGGCACTGTACAGACTAGCATAATTTCATGGACTAGAGGAGGTCCCCAAACTAAGGCCCTTGGGCCAGGTAAGGCCCGGGGGACTCATTTATCTGGCCCGTAGCAACCCCCGCCGCCTGCTCTTACCAGCACTGCGCTGCGCGGCTGCCCACTTCTGGGTTGGAGGAGCACCGGAAATAGCTTGTGCACATGTGCCAGAGTTATTTGTGTTACGAAAAAGGAGCAATGCTGCTGAGTGCTCCAGATGGCTGGAAAGCCAAACAGGATGTTGATGTTTTGGGACTGTACCGTGGGAACAAGGGACAGTCTATTCTGTGCACTGAGCACCGGATGTTAGCTCAGAGTGTCACATGACCCTGTACTGGAAGTACATGGGAGGAGTTATTCTCTCTCTGCTGTTTGGTGTAGAAAGAGTGCAGACATGTTTTCTCTGTACTGCTGGAAAGACAGAAATAAAGGCATGTAAATACATTTCTGTCTGTCTCTCTCCCCTCCCTGGGAGTGAGGGAGGAGGGATGGTTGTGTTCTTCTCACGTTGGGAAGGCTCGCCGATAAGAGATCTTGCCTTGATTGCCGGGAGTCGCTGACGGGGGAGATCAACAAGGAATCCAAGCCGGGCACCTGGAGAGTGGCCAATTCCTCTGACTGAGGCTAAAGATTCCAACAATTTGCACATGTGCAAGCATTATTTCCGGTGCACATCCGGGTCAGAGGAGGCCCGTGCACGTGCGCACAAGCTATTTCTGGTGCTCTGACCCGGAAGTGCGCCGGAAATAGCATGTGCGCACGTGTATGGGCACACGCTCCCCCGCCCTCCGCGCGATCGGCACTGGAGACACTGCCCGAGGTGTGATAAGTTTGCTGGCCCTTGGACTAGAGTCCATTTAATCAGATTCGAGTTAACCTCAGCAATTGTTTTAGCTAGACAGACAGACAGACAGACATCTCACACAGGTAAAGGGAGAAATACAGAATTGTCACAGGCTGAGAGAATCAATGTGTTTATATGGCTGCTTTTTTAGAGACTGAACACAATATAAACATGGCTGCCTAAATTCAGTCAAACCACCAAGAAAAATACTACACTGCTTGTTTTGACCTCATGTGACAATAATTAGTTGAACAGAAGCTTTCAGTAAATACCACAACATATGCACAATCCCACATTCTAATGGTAGCAAAAATGAGAGTCACAAGCATGATCTAAAATGCTCAATGTCCTTCTGGCACACAAACAGAAGTGTATCTGACTTCCTAACAAAAGGGATGCAGGGTAAATTTAAATCACTGATTTAAAAAGTGGTGACTACAGTAAATTACTTAAATGATTTTTCCAGCTTTCTAATTCCTATATGTCTTAAACAAGCATGCATGTTAGTTAGTTGCTATAATAAATACAGCTTACTTGTTTTCAACTAAATAGTGCCTTTATACTATCCAGGAGTGTGACACAAAACCTCTAACCATGCAGCTCACATGCATTTTGTACATTACTGAATTTATACTGTATCTGTTTAAGCAAGCAATTATGAATTAGAGATTTGTTTGATTTTTTTCTACATAAGGCCACTAAGCAAGATTACTTACTTGAAGTCTAAGTGCCCAGAACATTCCAGAAGCAAGTGTCACTAACAACATTGATTCTCCATGGCATGCAAAATAAATATTTGAGAACATCTAAATAGTCATATGTTGAATAAGTATAGTGCATAGCCTGTTATGTCATATTTATAATACTTAACCTCAAGCTACTTTTTTTGTTGTTGTTGCTTGCCGGCTTGTTCTTTTACAAAGGAAAAAGGCTTTGAAACTCAATAGTTATGTTTGCCAAGGTTTTTTTTCTTGGTTTATCAAACACAGCTTCATATCTGATGCCTGCAAAACAACCCTAATTCCTGGTTTGGACTTGTTGCTCCTACTCAGATTTTTCTGTCCCTACTTAGGGAACAGCAGTGCAGGAACTATCTCTATGGTTTACCGTTACATGTGAATTAGACCAAGATGTTTTCATAGGGTGTCATTTTATCTGATTTAACAAATCAGGAGTGCAGGTTTTAATGTTTTATCAACTTTAAACCAGGTTATTTTAGAGAAATACTTAATATAACCACTTTTTTTAAAAGATGCAAGTAAACAAAGCTTGGTCTAAATTTTAAAAATCTGATTTTAAATTTTTTAAATGGATTTCTTTTTTTAAGATTGTTCTGGATGAAAGGACAAATTCATGTCAACTCTCCTAAAATGCAAGACTGTGGTGCCTTGCTTGCGGTTACCCTACTATGTTGTCATTTGAATAGGACAGAATAACAGCACTGGAGAATTGAGTGGCTCTAGACCTGTTATTAATATGGCAAGAACTGGTTGAAATTAGTGATGGGGGGGTTTGCTTTGCCTTGGTATTTCCAACACTTATCAGATAAATCTAGAAGCTTCCTCAAGTATCATCTTCCAGTTTGTTAATTGTGCATACTGTATTGAGCCAGGAAGAGCCTCCTTTACTGGCCATATTCACTTGCCCCTTCCCTTTCCCAAAACCTTTGTTTGTGAAGGAGGAGGTCTCACTGATTGGCAGGGTTGGGAGCAATGGCCTCATCACACTCACAGTGCGAATAGGGAGCATGGAAAATTTCACTCCTAGCTCACCTACCTCTGCTAGAAATTAGTTGCAACTACTTTCTGCAGTTCCATGTGAGCATCCAGACTTTACAGACAAAGCCTCCTGTTTACAAGAATAAGTATGGGGAAAGGGGAGCAGCCGTGGGGAGAGCTGGCAAAGGGCAAGTTAATTTTGAACCAAGACTGGACTTTAGAGAGGGTTTAGGTTCAAAGGTTTTTAAACCTATGGTATCATGGCTTGATTTAATCCCTGGCATCTGGTCTCCATAGACATTGATACTTCTGCCTAGGAATTTAAAAAAAATATTTTAACTGCATGCACATTTTGCAATCATATATTGACTCCCAAAAGTTTAAGGCTCTTGAAATAAGTTTGTGGGTGGACCGATTAAGCATTATGCTCCAAACACATATTTTGCAAATTTATCTTGGCTCTGTAAAACACTTCTAATCCTTATTAAAATGTCTGCATGGGGGATTAAAATTTAAGTACGGGCTAATTAATCCCGAGGAAAAACATCCTATCCTATTCAGTCCTGTAAATGAACATTTCTTAAAACCAAATCCTTCAAATGGCTGTGCATTAGAAGAGCAACATTCGGATTTGCCTAGTGTTGCCAAGAACAAGCCTTAGTCTCTGATCCTCCATTGTTTGCCTTCTTGCATGTGGGGCCCAAGGAAGAAGATGGTATAAAATTATTGAGATGCTAGTCTGGTATTCTCTTTATGGAGCAACAAAAAGACCACAGTCTGGAGAAGACATCACTAATATCTCCTTCTCTTAAAAGGTGGACCACCTGAGTGTTGTGAAAGCTCTTCCTAGGGCAAAGAGAGAACAAGTAATAATCCTGACACAAAGCAAAAATTTCTCTCTGATGAGGTCCTCTTGCTCGATATCAAATTACAGTGGTACTTTGGTTTAAGAACAGCCCTGTTTATGAACTATTTGGTTTATGAACTCTGCAAAACTGGAAGTAGTGTCCTGGTTTGCAAACTTTACCTTGGTCTAAGAACAGAATCTGAACGGTGGAAGGGTACCGGTGGCAGGAGGCCTCATTAGGGAAAGCGCACCTCGGTTTAAGAACGGTTTTGGTTTAAGAACGGACTTCTGGAACGGATTAAGTTCGCAAACCGAGGTACCACTGTACTTGTTGGTAAATTACTTGGGATATACAGTAAGTACCTCCATGGTCTCTATCAGTTCTTTCCTTCTGTTTCTTCCTCTGCAACTGATCTGCATCCAGCTTGCTCTTCCCCATGCTTGGGGAAGCCAGTGAATTAAAAGGGGTTGCCTTTATCAGGAAACTAGTGTTTTCCCCATGAGTAGATAGGGGGACTCCAGGCGGCTTGTGTCTAGAAGAGCTTTTAACTGAAGTGGCTGGAATAGGCCTATTGAGGGCTTTTGTAGTGAACAAGAGGCCCTTGACAGTACAATGGACACTCCTACTAATCAGTGGGCATGCCAAGCTTAGAAGGATCTAGCCAATGAAGCCTGAAGTGAACTTGAGTGTAAAAAAACAACAAATGGTTCAAGAAGGGAAGGAATGATTCGGGCTAAAGGGCAAGTATATATTCCTGGGCAACACCCACAGCATAGGGATTGCCCCTGCATAGCACTTCTGATGCCCATCGGCCATTACTTGCAATCTTCCAGTTTTCTCTGCTCTGCCTGATCCTCTTACCTCCCAACTCCTTTGATGCCCCAGAAATAATGTGAGCCATGTGCTCCTGCTGTCTTATCCTCCCCACTGTGATCCTTCATCATCACATTTCAGTGCCATTTCTGATTTCAGTGCCAATTCACATTGATTATGCTTAGCACCACAGACTCTTTCCCAAGTTTTGCCAATTCTCTCAACCCGCTAATTGTTTTCTGAGTATGTATCACTGATCAGCGAATACAGGGCGGTGAGGAATCTTAAGATGTTTTGTTACAAACTGCTTCCCTTCGCAACAAATCCAGTGTCAAAAAAGAGTCTGTTCAAACCAAGTCACTCCAGAGGGCACTGGAGCACCAAGCCAACAGCATGTATTGTTGCTGCAATTCCCCACACACTGGAGAGGAAATTACTTAACATCTTTCCAACTGTGTTCCCGCCCCCCTTCCCTTCAGGAGCCATGGGGGTAGGCTGAGTAATGACATTAAGGAGGAGGTCAGGCAGATATAGAATGGCCTTCGGAAACTGGGTAATGTGGGGGGCCCTGTTTTGGGACAGCCACAGGGCAAGGCCACAGGATTAATCCCCATATAGAAGTCTTAGTGAGCAACTTGGAACAGAAGCCTTCTAGAGAGGCTCCTCCCCCAAGATGCTTGAAAAGAGCCAGGGGTCTCAGGGTGTTTTGTTATTTTTCTGAAAATGAAAGAAAGGAAGTGAGAAATTCAGCTCTTGTGCTAGCAAATTAATATGTTGCGTTACATTAAATGCCATGCACACATGGCATTCGTGTCAGCCCACTGGATTATCCAAAGCACCACAATGGGTGCACTGGTTGCTGCCCCCCCCTTTTGGTCCAATCTATTAGGCATAAAAGACTTTTGCAGTTGCTTAGAATAGCCATACACACCCAGCTCACAGATCACGCAGCTAGGGATGCCATCATTTGCTAGGCTTGCCAACTCTTTTTCTGAAAGAACACCTGTATTTTGTTATACAAGCAATAAAACCAATTCAGCAAATAACCATCATCCTACCCATCACTGCAGCTCCTTGTTGGATAAAAAGCACAGCTGTTGAATTTCTGGATATCATGCATCTAATAATACTTTTCAGGGAGGAGGTGGCGCTGGAACTCCTATCAGCTTTTCCAGAGACAAGGTGCTTCTCTGGGCCCAATGTAGCTAAAGCACAACATGCCAATTGGAGGGCTATTGTTTATGTTTGTTATTATGGGATGTATTTCTGTGTTTTTATATTGTAAAGCACCCTGTGATCTTCAGGCGAAGAGTGGTATAGAAATTTAATAAACAACAAAGAAAGACAGCAGATGTTTCAAGACCCATCTAAAATTAAAACCTCCATATTCAGAAGCGGTATATCTGTGACTAACAATTACTGGGAATAAACCACAGAGGACAGCTATCTCCACTATGCCCTGGTTGTGAGCTTCTTAGTGGCATTTGGTTTACTACAGCTGATGCAATGGACCTTAAGTTTGATCCAATAAGAAAACGTTTATGTTCTTATTAGCTCAAAATTGATGATGCTGGGTAAAACGTCCTGGCAACTGTCATATTCGCTTATTACTGTGTGTGTGTGAGTATCTCACATACACACCCAGCTAAGAATAGTACTGAGCTCTGAAACTCAGCCACCCTTTCCAAGTACCAGCTGATGAATCATTCTAGGCGTCAGATTCTCATTGTTTGTTTTCAAAGCTTACTATAAGGTGGTCCACTGCTGAGCCAAGATCCTCAGACTACATTGGATGAATGTCAGTCTCCTCTTAGCTTCCTTCTCAGCTGCCTAATGTACTTATGTGCTAACTTATACCTTGCCCCACTCAGCCTGCTCCCAAATAGCCATACCTTTATCTGAGAAACAAGGCAGAATGTAACACACCCAGTAGGTTAATCCAGTGGTTTTCAACCAATGTGCCGTGGCACCCTGGGTGGCCTTGAATGATGGTTAAGGGTGCCACAGGCAACACTGGCCTCTGCCTCTCTTTCCTTCCCTCCCTCCTCTGATGCCCTCTCACATTTCTGCCTCCCAAAGGCTTGCACAGCTGTTTATTGCAGCAACCCTGGCTATAAGCTCTGCAGGCACCTCTTTTTTTGGGGGGGGGGGGACTCCCAAGGAGAGAGGAGAGGAGGCTGAAGGAACACTCCACAAGGGAGGGTGTTTGGAAAAGAGTGAGAGGCTACCAGCTCTGCAGGCAAGGGGTGACATAACTGGGCTCCTGAGCTCCACAGGGGTGCCGCAGAAAGGATGTAGTTGGTTAAAGGAGCTATGGACTCAAAAAGGTTGAAAACCTCTGGGTTAATCTATTGCAATCAAAATTTGGAACTCCTGGATAAGACTGGCAAGCGTTTGGAGAAAGGCACTATATGTATAGGTTTATTATTCTTTGCTAAATTTGTATGTTGTCTTTTCATAAAATGGTGCTCAAGGTAAAAACAAGTAAGTAAGACATCAATGCAAACAATAAAAACAACCAGTTAACCAAGCTGCTAATATTTTACAGGGACAGCTTATGAAGCCAAATATTTGCATGTTTGCATCTCAGTGGATGGTTATCACAGAAGGAGCTCTTTACCCTTGGTAAAGAGTTACTGAGCTTGGATACAGCTAGCAAGCAGGGCCCCTCTCAAGTTCCCACCAAACATGCTTCAGATGTTGGGGGGACAAAAAGGAGTGGCCTCTTCTGAAGATCTCAAAGCACAGTCAGGCTTGTATGGGGAAAGCACAGTCTGTCAGATAACCCGGTCCCAGGTTGTGTAAACAACCGTGCTTGGAAATAAGCCAGTAAAGCTGTTTTAACTGGCTGTAGCATTCTGAATCAGCTGGTATCTGAACACTCTTTGCATGTAATCTCACACAAAGTGTGTTTCAGTAGTCCAAACAAGATATAACTAAGGCATGTGTCACCACAGCTAGATCTGATACCTTCAGGAAAAAGTGTCCTTTCTGCACCAGCCTCAGAAAAGGTGCCCTTTCTGCAAAAGTGCTCCTGGTCACTGCTGAAACCTGGGGATCCAGCTTCAGGTCTGGATCCAGGAGTATTCCAAAACTGCAGAGCTGAGTTTTCAAGTGGACTGCAAGCCTGTCCAAGACAGAGGTGGCTAACCTGGGGCCCTCCAGATGTTGATGGGCTACAACTGCCATCCTCCCCAACTATTGGCCATGGGCTTAAGAGTAATAACCAAATAGTAGTCATTTAAGTTTTGAACTTTTATTTATCCCCCCCTTTCCTACTGTATTTGCTGTTTGCTTGTTCTAGAATGTATGAAGTTATTGGTCTTACAGGTGGGTGAGAACCTGAGTAGTTGCAATGGTGATGAAATGATCTTGTGCTGAATGGTGTCCAGAGTGAAAGTCATATTAGCACAAAACTGAGTGTGGCACAAAGACGGAGTTACTGTAGTACCCCGCATGGGAGTTTGGATAGCTTATTTTATTTTTATTCTGAGGCTGTATGAGTTTTAAATCTGGTCAGCTATCTTTATTGTGCAAAGTGACCAGCTAGGATTTTGTACTGAGGGATATGGATGGGTATGTGATTGTGGGTAGTATTGGTTGAATAGTATTGAATGGATCTACAGATATCAGGGGCGGAATTAGCATTATGAATACATGAAGCTGCTATATTGGATCTGGCCATTAGACCATTCTAGCCCATTGCTGTCTACTCAGATTGACAGCAGTTTTCCAGAATCTCAGGCATAAGTCTAAGTCCCACCTATTCTTTCCCTCTCCACCCCTTCCTTCCAACCCTCTCTGAAAGATCACATTTTGCAGGAGGGGATGGTGGGATTCGGGGGGGGGGTGTGCGTGTGTGTAAGAGAGAGAGCAAGCAAGGGAGGTGCATTTCAAATCTAAATACTGTGTCTGGCCAGAGTGTTGGGCTGGACTGTCAGAAACTCAGGTTCAAACTACTGCTCAGCTAAGGACCTTGGGTGCAGAGTTGCTGTGTGGCTTTAAAAAAAAAACTGTTCCAAGGTTTTAAAAAAGGCATTTTAAGAAGCAGCCCCCAAACTTCAAAAACCCAATTGTGCCAGTTCTCTTCTAAACCCTTGAGGAAGTTAGACTAGCTTGCTAAAATGCACCAGGTCAAAAATGCATGAGAAGCCCCGTCTGCCTGAGAGCATCGGTTCTCTTTCTTAGAGGAAACCTGGGTCAAAGATTTCCCCTTTGTATCGAGTTTCGACTTCCTCCTGCAGACTCCCATTTCCTCATGGAAAGAACATGATTTTAGCTATTCAGCGGTCGGAGGGTGGATACAATCAGAGTACAGAGTATAGTTTCATTAGTTCTCAGATGGGAATGCAGCTTCATATACATTCAGCACAACTGTGGCCATCTGGCTGTTTTCACAGCTATTTCAAGGCAGAAATTCACAACCTGCACAGCCATTGTCCAAAAGGGAGACATTTTATGCTTAACATCAACATAATTTGCATCTTGGGTGCTTTTATCAGGAAATATAAGATGACCAGGAACTATGCTCAGTGCCCAGTCCAGCTAGACCCATCCCATGAGGACCAATCCTGCAGACTAGGTATATTTGCAAAGTTAGGGGGAGAGGGGTGTGCAAAATAAATTATAAAAAATGAAAGCAAATACAAGATGCCCCTGCCACTGTAGGTCGTTCTTCTCCAGAAACAGCGCAGTGCCCATACAATATTACAATGCACCCTTGGGGTGCCCATTGCAAACGGATGGAAATGGGACATTCAAGACTTGTATGTGTGCGGGATGTGTTGTGTGTGTGTGTTTTTGATTTTCAGCTAATTCCTATTAGGTTTGCAAGATCAAAAGTGGCAAAGGATCAAAGGACGTCAGATACTCTGAGCAGTTCACTCCCCACAAAAAAAAAAAAAACAGAAGAGGAAAAAACGTTTCCAGCAAAGTCTTGCCCCGCCCCCTAAACACAGGAGAAATTGCGGCTTGGGGGTGGGGAGGAACACGCCCCCCCTGCACCGCGAACAAACGCCTAGAAGTCGTAGCCTTCCGACCTAGCTGCAGAGATTTCCATCTTTCCTGGGCAGCTTACTCCCCCAAATTTGAGCCCTACGACTGCCCATCTATGCCTGCCTTTTGCAAAGCAAACAATGCTGCGTTGCGCTTGGGTCTTGGCTTTTGCCCCTTGCAAAGCCGGTCTCCACGCCAGCGTGTGCTTCATCGCACGCCAGAAACTGCTCCCGACAAATTCAAACTGTCTAAGTCCCACCTATTCTTTCCCTCGTGGCCTCCGCCCCTTCCTTCCAACCCTCTCCGAAAGATCGCATTTCGCAGGAGGGGATGGTGGGATTCGGGGTGTGTGTGTGTGTAAGAGAGCAAGCGAGGGAGACACTCACCGTCCCCAACGCCGGGTGCATTTCAAATCTAAACACGCACGGAGGGGGGAAGGCGGGACGCAAGCCAGGTGCCCCACGAGGGCAGAGGGGCTACCAAACGGTTCGCTAGTAGTTCCCCGGCGAGAGGATGGAAGGCCGCAGATTACAATGGGGGGAAGAGAACTGGCCAAGGATTGCAGCTTTAACAGCACGCAAGGCATCGTTACATCGCATCGTGCCAATGAAATGCCATACAAGACGACCGCCTCTCTCTCCCTCCCCGGTCTCCCCAGAGCTTTATCGATATCCGCGCGCAGCGTGCGGTGGTTAAAAACATTTTTTATATTAAAAAAAACCCCACAGTCGTTCGGGACAATTCCTTTTCCTTTCCTCTGCTGCTTTGACTGCAACGTTTAGACGACGCTAAAATGAGCGCCTTTTTCCACCGCCAAGGAGGCTTTCCGTTAAGTAAAACCCATTCCCTTTGTAGCGCGAGAGAGGGGCGAATGGCATTTGCAGTTTAAATCCCACCACCCACGCCCCGCTTTAGCCGAGGCTCCCGAAGCTGCAGCAGGGTTTGTCTTGAGTTCGCGCGAGCCCGTGGGGGTCTCCCCACACCTGGCGCCCCACGGACATTGCCGAAGGGCTGCTCCTCCCACCTGCCCCCATTTCTGTCATTGTTTCTGCTTAGACGTGACCCCCCGGAGTCCGCATCGCTCCAGATCCCACTGACCGTGTGGAGCGCAGGGGCGGATTCCGCGGCGCAGAGAACTGTCAAGAGACCACGCGGCGGGCGCTGCCCGAGGCACTTCTGACCCTTTTGCGCGGAGCGAGCCGGCAAGCAACGAGACGGGCCAGCTCTGCCTTGCAGCCCCGGATCGTTTCCTTGGCGAGGCACCTCTGAACCCCGAGCCCCCAATGCGCCCCTCTGCCTTACCTGCTGGGCCTGGCAAAATGTACCATCCGGAGCGTCCTCCCCGACCTCTGCAACGGGGCATGCAGCATTTTCTCAGATCGTCCCTATAAACTCATAGCCAGCTTTCCAGCAGAAGCTCCCTGCTAGTCGCTCAGCCTCCTAGAAAGCGGCCACATGAAGCGAGGAGGGAGGAGAAGAAATTAGACCCTTCCCTCTGTCCCTCCTTCGCCCTCCCCTTGCGCTCGCTCTCCCCCTCCGACGGCTCCTGTCAAGCTAGGCTTAAAGCTGCAGCGCACTATTTCCCCTCCGCGCTGACTCTTGTCCCCTCGGCTTCTGGAAGCTGCCTCTTTAACACCCACTGCAGGTACGGCAGACAAAGGGCTGCCTGGTAGCAGATTCCTCCTTGCAGCAGAGACTGCAGCGCAAAGATGCATGCCACCCTGGGGAAAGGAAGGGGCTCCCCTTAGCCAACCAGCCCTGAGCAGTGGGCGCTGCAGAACCCGAAGTGCATCAACCTTTCCCCTCATGCCACGTACCCTTTGCCCTGCATATTCCGTGCTCCCACAACAACCTTCATCCTGGCAACAGGCAAGCAAATTGTCTTTGTTCTTCACCAGACTCTCTGCTCCCTGGCTGCTTTAAGGTGTATCTCTGTAACTGTACAGTTATCGCAGCCTTACAATCGATCATGCACCTTGCTGCGAGGGTGGGGAAGACACTGGGAAAGGATGCTAGCAAGACCAGAAACAGGTCGACGGGTCCATATGCTTTGAATTCGGCAAAAGGATCCTCTTGCTTTCAAATACAGGCAATTGTTTCACATTGTCGTCCAAGTTAAGCGGCAATTCAGCTTTGATTCCAGAGGACAGCTATTATATGACCCATTCTGAGGACTCTGAAAGCAGCATGGGTCCCCCACCCCACCTTCGCCTTTGCCACAGCCTGATTAAGCTTGGTGAGAAAAATTCCCAACATCCCCCAGAAGGGCTTCTTCTAGGCAACCATTTCTGATAGTGACACTGGTGACATTTGTATATTAGTGTTAATTCCTGATGGTCAGGCACAATAGGCAGTGACTATGGCAGTAATCACAACTCGTGATTCCCATACATATCCAATGTCATACCCAAGGGTTGGTGGAGTAAGATTAAGATGGGAAGGCTCCAGTTTAAGTCTCACCCTAGTCATGAATTTGTGATAGCCATAAGCCAGGGGTCTCCCAAGAGACTGAGATCTACTCACAGAGTTAAAAACTGGCAGTGATCTAACCCAGGTCAAAGTTGTTGAGCTTTTTTAGGGGGGGCATTTTTAGGGGTTATTGGGCTTTTTTAGGGAGGAAAACCCTGTTCAGCTTCTTTGGGGGGAGCCACTGATATTCCAGTGGTCTACCACAGACGTCCAGTGATCTATCTGTTGCATGTGCCTGCCATAAGCAATCCAGGTGCAGTCAGTGGTTGGGGAAGGGGGTGTGGGTCACCCCGGGTGTCATCACTGAGGGGAGTGTGAGAAAATGACAAAAATAATACTTTTAAAAATAATAAATAGAAAATGGGCTCATGAAACTTTTTAGTTTAGTTTAGTTTAGTCAACAAACGTAACAAAACATGGCTGGCACTGGGTGCCACACCGCAGGGGCATGGTGGCTTGAAATGGCAGCATGGGGCTTGCGTCTGCCCTCCACCTCTCAATCAGCCGCCCTACAGCTGAGGGGGAGGTGGCGGAGAGGCTCCATGCAGCGCCCCCTGCCCCCATGGCCGGCTCGCCCCGCCCCCTAGCTACACCGCTGGGTGCAGCATTTGTTTCAGGAGCACCCAAAATCTGTGAGTTGTGTGAGAAGATCAAGGGAAAGCCCACCATTTGTGGGAGTCACTACCCAGCCTTCTGACCATAGGGCCTGCTGTGACATTGCAATGAAATGAAAGTCCTGAGTTAGAATTAAGATCCTATATTTGCCGCTACAATTTATTTTTGAGTTGACATGCTATTCCCCAATTACAGTTATACTAAAATCGTAGCTACCTGAATTGTGTGTGTGTTTAGGGGACAGCAAGGGTCTAATAATGGGTCTTTCACTCTAGCCTTTTATGTCTGATTGGCTAGATCTCCTCTCCCAAATAAATGTCAGTCATTGCTATGACTTCACTCATTGGCTAAGTCATGGAAAGGTGGGAGCAGGCTGGTTTCTCACAAAACAAATTAGAATACTGCCTGCACATTTTGTCTCATAGCTAAGGTTCTACAAATGCTGGAAACTTCTTTAAAAAATGAAATCTAATCTGGGGGTTGTGGTTGCCCCTCCCAGCCCCTCTCTGCAGACCCCCATATTATAAGAAATACTCTTCTTCTTGACCACGTCTGCCAGAAATACATGTGATAGGGACCAGGAAAGAAGGATAACCCACCTATCAGAAGAATCAAATTTATTTAACTGGTCCTCCTGCTACAATAGCTTATACCCATGGCACTGAACGCCTGTCAGGCATATATCTGCAAAACCCAATGTACAGGTATTGGTAGCGCCACCTCCCAAGGTCAAGTAAAGGGTGTCTGTCAATGGCAGCCTGGCCATCTCTCCTTGACATGCCCTTAATGACTGTTCAAGTGGGATGCCAAAGCTCTAAATTCAGGGCACCCTGCTGAGTCAGAAGAGCGTGGTAAAATTAAGTGCTGCCTGTATTAAACCATTTGGGCTGCCTTAACCAGGTCATCCTGACTCAGGTACAAATACGACGGCAGGGAGACAGTTTCAAGCTGAAACATGTTCAAAAGAGACCTAGAAAGGAAGATTCACACACAAAAAGCAACAAAGATATCAAAGCTGCTGTCGTCACTGGCTTGAAGGTATCTGAGGTCAGCAGACCTGATTCATGTTTTCCTCTACCCTCTACAAGACTCTCTTTCCTTTTGGCCAGTGCACTATCTGTGTAGTGAGGATATTTGCGATGGTCCTTTAAACTTCACCTTTTCTCAAGGACAGGGTGCAGACTTGAAATGAGACTGGTGGATTTGCAATGTGCAAAATGGATGTGAGATGTAAAGAGACATCACCAGTAAGGGCAGCTCCACTGAATAAGACTGATTCCCCAATTACATCTCTTAATACTCCCTGATAGACAATGCATAATAACAACCACTGGGGTAATTGATGGACAAAGCCCATTGCATTGCAATTCAAATCACACAAATGCTTCCTATCAATGTTAACATGAGCAGAATCAGGCTTGCCTTCCAGTGTGCTAAACAGGGTGGTTTTAAAAACAAAAACACATTACAATTAAGAGTCTTGTGAATAAGCTATCATGGTCAAATTCCTCATGCTATTTCATCCAGCAAAATTTATGGACTTTTCCATAGACTGCTGCTCATGGCATCAATTTAGAACAGTGATTCTTAACCTTTCTTGAATGCTGGCATCAGCACATTTAAAGCTGTACAAACCAGCCTCATTGGCATAAGCCAAACCTGACTTAGCAGGACCATGTGAATGTGCAAGCTCCCGGATGGGAGTTTGCAGCTTCTTTGCTCCTCCTGTCCTTTTGCTGCTGCGCCAAACTCAGCTTAGATTGCCATCCAATCGAGGGCTCGTGGTTAAACTCTCTTCTCACTAACCACAAGCTGTAACCAAGGTTTGTTCTTTGTTATAGCTTTTGGCCAGTGAGGAAGGAGTTTAACCAGGAGGCTCACTTCAGATGACACTCCAAACCAAATCTCGGCTGAACTCAGTGCAGCATGGCAGCAAAATGGACCACGGAGGAGCAAAGAAGCTATGAGCCCATTTCTTTGTTTGTGCATGCAAACCAGGCTACTGACAGTCACCATGGTTTGATTACATTCCTTCACTCATATATACTCCAAAACAAAATGCTTTAAAACATCTTACTGTTTGTTTCCATTTTCTGTTAGAATTCATGGATTACAGTGTTAAATCTGAAATATATGTATATTTTGTATTTATTTCAAATATGCCCCTATCTTTTCTTTTCATGACAGATGGGCACAGCACAGTCCAGGGCTGTAGTGCCATGGCTGATAAACAAGTGTTGCAGAGCCTCCTGTCTTCCCTCTTTCTGGTTGAGATAATGAAACTCCACACATATGCAGGAGGCTTTCACCACCGTAGCTGACAACGAGCCCGCCTCACTTTCATGCAGACGGCTGCACAAGTCATAATCCATGTGCTTAGCTGTGTCAGCCAGTCAAGCTAAACCGTTTATGTTACAAGATATTAACAGACACATTTAAAAACATAGCACACTATCATATACATTAACCTCCAGCAAGTAAATAAATTACAACATTATTTCCCAGCAGAACAATCTCCGTATCTCTGCTATTTAAGGAAGGAGCAGAAAGGCTTGCAGATTCAATCTGAAAGTTGGTTGTTCCTTGTCTTTTACCAGTAATCTATATTTACAGAGCTTTTTGAACTCAGGCGACAGAGGGTTAAACATGTGAGCAAGGCTGAAAGAACAGGTCCCTATGGACTCAGAAATAAGTAATTCCTTCCTCAAGCTTTCCTTTGCCTTGGCAAGGCCTTCTTCTCTACTCCCTTGTCAGTGGGCCCTCAAACTACACCTTGTTTATTCCTGTGCCCAGAGAAACTATAAAACAGCAAGCAATGGGTCTGATTCCCTAGTTTTAATTAACTCCATGTGTGATTGAGTAGATGTAGTATGAATGCAACTGTACACAGATGTGTGAGAGGAAGGATGTGCATTTTTAAATGTGCAGGCATGCATGTGTGTCTGATCTGTCTGCTGGGACTGGCTATGCAGAGGCTAATTAGATATCAGGTGATCTGGTAAATTTGGAATTCAACCAACCTCTTTCAAAGAAATGAAAACAGAAGAAACCTCACAGCACCATAAAGACTAACAAATGTTTTTATGGCATAAGCTTTCATGGACTACAGTCAACTTTATCATATGCAAGAACTGCTGCACAGAATTGCTAGGGAGCAACTTGAGTCCACGATCCTAAGCAACACAATTAGGCAGCAATGAAAGCCAGCCATATGGACCCACGGGTAAGGCATTGCAGAAAGCAGGCCACTGCTCACTCCAAAGGAATCCCCATGCATGGTGTGATTAAAAGGGCCATCCATTATTTACTCCTCCTGTGCACTGCTCCATGCTGCTTCTCCCCTGAGCCCACTGCCTGCCTTGTAAATCAGCTAGCTTGAAGAAGCTCATCTTCCCCACCCCCTTTCTTGAGCACGCGGCTTGCCTAGTAAATCAGCTAGTTTGAGGCTCATGCTTTCTCTCCTTTCTTCAGTTCTCTGGCCAGCATTTTGGGAGAGTTATAGGAAGAGTCTCTTAAATCATATCAGACCGAGGACTGACCTCATCCAGACTTCTGAAGCTGCTACTCCCCGGCACCCCTCATTTTGCAAGGATAAAGAGGATGACTCATTTAAACATGTCCCTCTGTTTCTTGCGTGAGAATCTCAGGCCACTGACTTGTCTCCCTGCTGATTCCAAGGTTTCAGAGGCATCACAATCCTGTGCATGTCTACTCAAGATACATATTATTTTAATCTTAAGTGATTTAGAAATAAGTAATAAATAAAAGGAAGCCACCTTGATTTCCAAGGGACTTACTCCCAAAGTAAATGTGGATGAGACTGCAGCCTAAACCTGACTGCTATATAGAACCATGTATTCCAAATCCCCTGTTAGTGTAATAGAGAATGTACATATGAAACAAATTGTACTGGGGGAAATGCAATGAGACACTCTAGCAGGTCCCCTTAAGTGTGAACTGTCTATCAGTTGACAAAAGCCAGTACCAAATGCCACAGGCTCACAACCTCTTTCTGTTATTCTGTTCAAGGGGACTGGAAAAGTAAGGGGAGGGGGAAGAAATTATCATATATCCAAAACAATTGACAGTTAAGTATTGAAGGCAGAACCTGTAATATTTCTTTTTCATGCAGACGTGAATCCACATACTTCCATGCTCTTCCTTTCCTCCCATTTCAGCAACTTCCTTTCTATTGATGCATTAAAAACTTAGCCATCCATGAAGGGTACTGTCAAGCAACAATAGATTCTCCGTGAAATCTCACCTTTTGATTGCCCCATTTCTCCTTTGCCTTCGAGATCCATTAATCCAGAACAAGTACCACCCCTATGTTCCAGATCCATACCCACAATCACTAAAGCATATGAAACCCCTCCCCATGTGTAAGTGTGCACTGGGTACTAAAGGTATTACACCAGTTGTATAGAAGTAGGCCAGAATAGCTTCCGTGTCGGGGCTACAGTACACCATACAGACTCCTAGATCATGCTGTAGATTCTTGGAAGGAGTTTCTGTTTCCACATCATCACCAGCAGGTACCATGCATGACAACCAATGGCATGGAAATTTTTCCATGTGGCCATACCAGCATCAAAAACTTTAGAACCAAAGACAGAATTATAGGACCAATCTAAGCAGAAGGAGAAAGGAGCCTTGGAGAGCCACTGTTCTCCCCATCATAAATTGGCATGGAAAAGTTAGCATCTGCTTTTATGGCAGAAGGAAGGCAGGGCAGATTTATACAGCTCTAATGCTGCCAGGCAAGTGGGGTGACAGCTGCTAGAAGAATGTGGCATGCTTGGAGCAAGCACCTGTTCCCTTTGGGGTTCACAACACATCACCACTATGTGGCCTCTGGAATGCAGCTCCAATGAAAAGTTATTCCTCTCCTTTCATAAATCATATCTGAATATCCTCTCCCTTTGGCTATTTTAGAGTTCCTTAAAGTAGTGACCCGCATTAAGGAAGGGCACACAGTTTTCTAGTGACAGGTGACAGCTTGCAGTACTGCCCAGGTGGGTGAAGCATAAAAGCGTGGTCAACTTACAAGGTAATCTTGTGCTTTTCACTTGCCTTAAGAAATTGGTGAAAGGACACTTTCCATGTCAGAAATGGAGGGGCACATAAATGTACAGTTATCACTTATCCTTCTTCTCTTCTATCTTATTTCAGCTACTGTTGCATCTTTTCTTATTCTTCATTTTTATTTCCACCCCACCCCCAACTTTTCTCCCCTACCTAAATCCCAGAGCTTTTGTCCTGGTTTCCTGCTCCCTCTTTGTCTATGTTCTATGAATGATAGGGCAGGGGTTAGTCAAAGTCTTTCTTAGTTTTGTGGGAACATGGCAAATCAGCCCCTGCTCTAGACCCACATAATGTGGCATGGAACCCCTGAGGGTCAGCTAATCCAATTCACTGCAGTGCAGGGATCTCAGCTAAAGCATCCATGACAGATGGACATCCAACCTCTGCTTAAAAACCTCCGTGGAAGGAGAATACACCACCTTCTGAAAGAGTCTGTTCCACTGTCAAACGGCTCTTACTGTCAGGAAGCTTAGTCAGAATCTCCTTTCTTGTAACATGAATCCATTGGTTCAGGTCTTAACCTCCAGAGCAAGAGAAAACCAGCCTGCTCCATCTTCCATGTGAAAGCTGTTTAGATATTTGAAGATGGCTATTATAATATTATAATATAATATAATATAATATAATATAATATAATATAATATAATATAATATAATATAATATAAATATAATATAATATAATTGGCTATAATATAATAAAATTCCAGGCTAAACACACCCAGCTAAGTCTATGCTTGGTGAGGGCACTAACAGGATTTCTTCATTCCAACAACCTCTAGAGTAAGCAACTGTATGAGAGTCTGCCCATTCATGGTTAAGAAAAACTGATCCCACCCAACAAGGTGGGTTGTTTCCACGGGAAAAGATGAATGAAGACTATGAAGTCAATTAAGGGAGAGAGATCATTAGACAGGAAGAGGAGGGAAGTATTCATTTGTTGTAAGCCATGGTCCAGAAATGATGGGTACCTAAAACCACTTCCCTGTTTTACTCCCATTGGTCTTCTGTTCTCCAATTCTTTGCAAAACATTGGAATGTGAAAGTGAAAAGCCATTATTACCATTTTCTCCAAAGGCTTTGGCTCGAATGAGCTGACAAACCCTCAACATCTGACAGATCTTCAGAGGTCCAGGCTGAAAAGCATGGTCTTTTAATGCATAGGAAACTGTGGAAAGGATGTTTTAAGTCCAGTAGAGCTGTGTGCTGCTCATAAGACCTAGGATTAACTTTTCTAATATGCAAATGAAGAGCAACTCTGCACAGACAGATTTTGCAAGTGTTTCCTGAGTTCCAGAATCTGAAGAAAGAGGGTGCCAAGTGGCCTAAAACACCTTTTGACCTGGTCCTGTCTTTGTGAAGTAGTCCTGCTGCATAATTATATGCAGTGCTACACAGAAGTAACAGTTCAGTGGGATTTCCTTTTCGTTAAGTGTATATGATTGCAGCCTTGCTGGGCAGATTTTGGGGGTACTAGCA
The DNA here is from genome assembly GCF_964270895.1 of Podarcis filfolensis. Classification (NCBI taxonomy): domain Eukaryota; kingdom Metazoa; phylum Chordata; class Lepidosauria; order Squamata; family Lacertidae; genus Podarcis; species Podarcis filfolensis. Next base: position 67,184,061 of record NC_139609.1, read on the forward strand.
TTTTTACCTGCTACAGGCTGCGCATCAAGTTGATGTTAAATACAGACAGGTGTGGGGGAAATTGGCCACCTTACCTGAAGCACACCTGTTTTTAATCAGTGCATTTCCCTCATCCCAGAGGCATTATGTGTCCTCTAAACCTTTGATCACATATTTATAATCACACATAGTAGCATTCTCTCCACATCATCGAAGTAAACAAACAAACAAGATGTGGAAAGCCTTTCCTTAAAACTGAAAGCACTAGGAGTCAGGCAAACAAAAGGGTTAATGGCATTTTGTTTTCATTCAAAAAACTGCAGTGGACTGGGGAGAATAGAGTTGGAAAGGGAGACAAGGGGAGGGGCAGAGTCTTCTCAGTATGCGTCTGCCTGTGGTTAGAATTAGGGGGAGGGGGAAGGAAGCATATGGGATTATGCTGCTAGAACCAATGTATTTATTTTTCTCCTGCAGTTGGCTGAGGAAATACCCAATCACATTTATAAAATTACAGCAACATAGAAGCAGCTGACTCAGGCTGTTTATAGGTGTGTGCAGGTTAGAGGTGGTTGCCAGGTTTGATTTGATGCAAAGCCGGTTACAATTAACCCCACCCCCCACCCCTCCCGCAGATTCTCCTGCTTCCTCATTCCCTCTGAGCTCTGTTGCAAATTATTCTGCATTCAGGCTGCACAATGCAAAACAAGCAAAAAACAACCTTCAGGAGCAGCCCTCCTTAGAATCACATTAGGAAAGCTGTTAAGTCTCCTAGATCTTTCTCTAAGTCCACCAGAATATAACAAATTCTGAAACATACAGGTCAACAGTACAGCTGCTACAAAACATTACGAAGTAGGGCAATGAATCATGCATTTAGCACTCAAAACACTGAAACTGAATCAGAGAAGTGGGGATCAAGGTGAATCCTCTTTCCCTCTTGAAAGTGCATTGTTCATAACACACAGCTGAAGGTGTGCATCTCTCTCACGTACACACATCCTTCTCATTCATACCATGTTTGGAATTGAGCACACTACTAAAAACACTGTGCTGTGCTATGGGCAAGTCATTTGTGGAGTAACTTTAGTACCACGCCAGATTTTATTTTATTTTTGACACCAGCAAAGCTCCCAAATTCATGGGCAACCAACCTTTCCAAGTGTTGGGAATTGAATTTGTTCATTCCTGCCCATTTGGGGGCAAGTTATGGCACAACAAACAGGCAGGAATGAACAAACCCAGTTCCCCATACTTGTAAAAAGGTGCCTTTCCCATGTGTTTGAGGGCTCTGCTGCTATCAGGCAGGACTGGCATGAGAAGTACCCACTGTTGGAAGTCTGCCAAGGCCCATACCCCAAGCAGGGGGGCCCACTCCAAATGGAGAACACCCCCCAAGCAGTATGAACTCTGACTCCTGACAAGAAGGAGTTGGCAAGATCCATTAGATGAGTGAACAAAGAGAATAAAGAAAAAGAGGTGCTGGAAATGGACTTGGGTCCTAGCATCATAATTGAGTCCATTGGATCTGGGGCTCTTAAGCTGGGGTCCCCTAAACTGGGATCTCCAGAGCCTGTTTCCTTTGAGCCTGCACCCCCTGGATAAATCCTGTACACATGTACACACAAACAAGAAGGGCCTTACATATGGCCATCTCAGGCCACCTGTACAGGCAATGAGCCTGGAGGGAATTGTCTGAGAGATGGAGAAGAGCTTAGCTCCCAACGGAAGGTCCTCTCTTTACTGTCTTCTAGTCCTCTAGGAGAAAGGAGCACGACAAGGCTGTATATTGTCTCCCTGCTTATTTAACTTATATGCAGAATTTATCATGAGAAAGGCTGAACTGGATGAATCCCAAGCTGGAATTAAGATTGCCGGAAGAAATATCAACTACCTCAGATATGCAGATGACACAACTTTGATGGCAGAAAGTGAGGAGGAATTAAAGAACCTCTTAATGAGGGTGAAAGAGGAGAACGCAAAATATGGTCTGAAGCTCAACATCAAAAAAACAAAGATCATGGCCACTGGGCCCATCACCTCCTGGAAAATAGAAGGGGAAGAAATGGAGGTAGTGAGAGATTTTACTTTCTTGGGCTCCATGATCACTGTAAATGGTGACAGCGGTCACAAAATTAAAAGACTCCTGCTTCTTGGGAGAAAAGCAATGATAAACCTAGACAGCATCTTAAAATGCAGAGACATCACCTTGCTGACAAAGGTCCGTATAGTTAAAGCTATGGTTTTCCCAGTAGTGATGTATGGAAGTGAGAGCTGGACCATAAAGAAGGCTGATTGCCAAAGAATTGATGCTTTTGAATTATGGTGCTGGAGGAGACTCTTGAGAGTCCCATGGACTGCAAGAAGATCAAACCTCTACATTCTGAAGGAAATCAGCCCTGAGTGCTCACTGGAAGGACAGATCGTGAAGCTGAGGCTCCAATACTTTGGCCACCTCATGAGAAGAGAAGACTCCCTGGAAAAGACCCTGGTGTTGGGAAAGATGAGGTGCACAAGGTGAGGGCACAAGGAGAAGGGGACAATAGAGGACGAGATGGTCTGACAGTGTTCTCAAAGCTACTAATATGAGTTTGACCAAACTGCGGGAGGCAGTGGAAGACAAGAGTGCCTGGCGTGCTCTGGTCCAAGGGGTCACGAAGAGTCAGACATGACTAAACGACTAACAACAGTCCTCTAGGAAAGTGAAGATACTGGAAGAGGTGATCTGGCCCTGGAGAAAAGAAGCCTTCTGTCCACCACTTTGAGCTATCCATAGTGCTGTAACTACTGGCCTGCCTTGCTCTTTTGTGCCCCATGGGTTTGTTGGCAAGGCCAGGATAGAAAGCCCATGGCCCTGCTGCTTAACCTCAGTGTTGCTGCTGCCCATTCCCCTGTCCCTGCTAGCAGTGAGAACTCTCACCTTGCTACAGGCAGCTGTTTGGAACATATCCAAAGAGAGACAGCAAGGGACTGGGCAGTGGTGAAAGCAGTGAGATGAGTCCACTTGGAGAGTGTAGCCGCAAAACATGTAACCAGCATTGTTGTCAGGGTGTATAATAGCTGGCATAACACTAAAGCTGTCTATCATGGCCTGCCAATAGCACAGCACAGTGATCCAAACAATGGTCTCAATTTCAATCCTGGTATGCATAAAAAGGATGAGCGTACGTGAGAGAGACAGAACGTATGCCTTCGTTTGCAAGTTATGAATCTTTGTATGCAGCAGCGCCAGCACAGAATGTTCCCACACATCCTGTGTTAGTTTCTAATATATTAAGATGTGTATATCCTTTCATATGCTGTTCCATAGAGCTCTCAAGACCACAGCAGAATCTTGGATTCTGGAATACTGTTAGACACTGCCATGTCAGCATTTGCAAGCTTTGTGATCTAATCCAGAAATTTTGTAATAACCCATTTCTGCTTCGAATTTTTCGTATTAAATAAATAAAATCAGAACGTAGTAAAAGCAGTATCATAAGTAATAATAATAATAATAATAATAATAATAATAATAGTAATAATAATAATAATAAATTATTTAAATTCCACATACAGCATCAGCAGAGAAGAAAGACCCACGTGGAAGAAAAGAGAAATGACCCTATGCTCGAAAAAGCAGCTGGACAGAGGGAAGCCACCTAGTATTTGGTTATCCTCTACTCCAGCCTTTGCCAACGAGGCACCCTCCAGATGTTTTGGACTATAACTTCCCTCTTCCTCAGCTGGTGCAGCTGTGCTGGCCAGGGCTGGTGGCAGTTGTAGGGTGCTTCCAGATGGGTATTTATTGTAGGGTAGTGCTGTGTATACATGCAAACAGACATCAGAATGTTGGCGCATATTTTCTCCCATTTAATTCAGTTTTGCCCTTTCTGAAAATCTTTGCAATATCTCAGTGACCTGTTCCTAAAAGTTGTTGAGCAACTTCTCTTCTTTGCCCCCACTGCCACTTTCATCATGCCACACAGCTCCAGGCGATCTGCCTGCCTGCCCACCTGTCAAAATGGTAGGTGATCCAGTTCTGTATGTCTGGCCCTCTCACCAGATCCTGTTGCCCAACCCTGCTTGAAGCCCAAATTTGAATGGGCTATAATGAAGGAATCACTCTCTGCATGATCAAAGGTATTATTTTACGCCAGCCTGCATCCCCAAAATTACAGATAAGCAGGGGCACAAAGGATAGTCTATATAATATCCTTCCTAGTTGACAGAAACAAAGCTGGAGTGAACAGTGTTTTGCTCTCTAGCATCTGTAATTGATCTGGACTCCTTTCCTCACTTCTGTTTAATTGGATAGAAAATAATTAACTCCATAAGCCAATATTTCCATTTGTAGAGTGGGAGGGTGTTCCTAGCCTGTCTGCCATACAGAAGGAAAGAGATGCTGGCTCCATCTTTGCAGAACCACCATTTTATTTCTTTCAAGCTCTGAACTCCAATTAGGAGTAATTCTGAGGGACTGCTCTGCCAAAACTCTGTATTTCTTTTCCTTTTTGAGGAGATAAACCATTCTGGGATATGCTCTTGGCTTCAAGAGACAGCCTTGTTTCCAGACTTGGGAAGGCAATTCCCTATTGGAACTCAGCCTAGCCAACAATAATGATTAGGTGGTTTCTAAGTATTTAATTGATTAAAGACGCCATCTTTGCCATATAACCTCAAGCAGCTGACGCAGAACACACCGCCATATTCTTGGCCCCGAATCAGTTATTTTTGCTCTAGCCTTGGGGTGCCCAAAACACTGGGCCATAAGGGCCATAGCTCAGTAGTACAACACATGCAATGCAGGAAGAAAGGCACAGGTTCCATTCCCGGCATCTCCAGATAATGGCAATGCAGGGAAATCTTTTCCTGAGACCCTGAAGAGCTGTTGCCCGCCAGAGCAGTCAATACTGGGTAGTCTGGCTGTCAGGGAACTGCCATCGGAACTAGAGGAGGAGGCGAGGCCCCACTCCTGGGGTCTGGATGCTGGAGAGGGGCCAAGCAGGGAGAGAGGCAAGTCTCCTGTTGGGGGAAGAAAATCAGCGCTACACCAGGGATAGAGGGGGGCCAATGGGGGAAGCAGAGAGCAGGCTCCGGGACTCTTCACTGGACACCAGCGGGGAGAGCACGGGTCCTCCACTACCCACGCCCTCCCTGCGCAGAAGACTTCCGCGCAGGGAGAGTAGGAGGAGACTGGGCGTCAAACAACTTTTATGTTGGAAAAGGTTTAAGAAACGCCCACTGACGGATTCTGCCAGCGACTGAACAGCCACGGAGTGGGTGGCTGTCCAGCGAGAAATGGTTTAACCAGCCACCATGCCCAGAGCGGCAGCTATTTACGCACAAGCAACCCCTAAAGCCATTAGACTGGCACAGTATAAAACAGCTCCTTATGTTCATATATATGTTCTGGTACAGGTCTTAAGGCCTGCAATAACAACACTGATCGGAACAGGCAGATTCCCCAGCCTTTGTGGTTGCTCAGCTACTCTACAAACATGTGGAGCTCCCCTCTAAAAAATGAATGAAGTTATGTTGCTTACAGTGGGAGAACAATGGGGGGGGCAGTGCTGAAAACCCTCAGTCTGGAAGAACTCTTGGTATCAGTGAAAAGCTCCCATTTGATTTACGGTTATTTATTTATTTAGTTGTTGTTTACTTCAAGGAGCTCAGGAATGTGTGCATGGTGCCTCCCTTTTCATTTCCACAACTACCCTGTGAGGCACATTAGGCTCAGCTACAATGGTCGGCCCAAGATTTCTTGCTGGTCTCCATGACTTAGTGGATATCTGAATCCCAGTCTAAGACCAAAACCTGATTAATTTCACCCACCTCAATCAACGCTGCACTGTAGATGTTTGGAAAATAAATTAGTTGTATGCATTTTCCATTGCAGATGAGGTTTAGCTCATCCATTCAGGGGAAAGGCTAATAGTTGCCTATAGGAAATTGCTTGGCATATAAAGTTGCTGAGATCATCAATATCTTGTGCAAACAGGGGAAACCTAGATTCCTATGCCACAGGATTGGAACAGCAAGGTCATCCACTATTATGAAGGCCAGAGAAGGCATTCTAATGAGGGTGGTTTTTTGCAGGAATTATATCTGCCTCCCCTTCTCTCACAACTTGTGGCAAAAGTCTGCAACTATGGGAGTCACAGCAGAAAGGGCTCCAAAATCCAGCTCCCAAACTGCACGCACTGCTTTCCCATAAGCATTCCCTATTCCAGGTGGTACCATCACCCAAACTTTCCTAACTGCTGCATCTGGGGGCTAGCACTATGCATCTTTCTGAGTTGAGCAGCTGGAGCTCATCTGCGGTCAGAAACATGCAACATCCAGGACACTCAGCAAAGTTCTCTACACACACATACCATTCCATTAATTTACCAATGAGTCTGGTAATAGTGGGGTCCAGTTTCCTGGCATGATGCTCAAGCAAGAAAGGGGAGGCGTGAACAATCCCATAATGGTTCTTTCAAACAGTTACCCAATTGTACAAATGACATCAGCATCAAATCACAACCATGTGCCCTGGCTCTGAAACCATCTGGACTGAGCCGCAGAGGTCCGCTTGCATCCGCTGTCCATAGAGTAATACTTTGCGGGGTGGGGGTGGAACACTGCATACAAAGATGATAGATGCCATAACTGGTAACTATTCATCAACATCAGCAAGTTGAAGTCTTAGTTAAGGGGGGGGGGGGCGGACTGAGAAACCAAAGAGGAAAGATTCAGGTAGGTAGCCGTGTTGGTCTGACGCAGTCGAAATAAATAAATAAAAATAAAAAATTGTCTAGTAGCAAACAAAAGCTTATACCCAGAACAAACTTAGTTGGTCTCTATGGTGCTACTGGATAATTTATTTATTTTTTAAATTTATTTTGACCAAAGAGGAAAGTGACTTATATAAGAAGAGAGACAGAGACAAAGACAGAATGATCGAAGAGTGATCATGCTGCAAGCCCTGCACATTGATGTATAACCCTTCCAAAAAGAAACCCAGGACTCTCCTTTTCATATTTTTACTCCTTGTCTGTTGCAGGACTTTCCAGTCCTAAAGTGTGGGCGTATGGCTGGGGCCAGTTCCTGACTCTGGACTGATCTGTGTTAGATGGATGGCTCCCAGCAGAGTCTCTAGGTTGGTATTTTCCATTTGAACTTCAAAGCCCTCTGGCTTTGGTGGAGCCTTTCCTGAACGGCTAAGGTTTGGGGTGTCAGAGCCAATGAACAGGCCCAAATCAGTCTCTCCAAATCATTTCCATCTACTGCATGGTGCTGAAACATGACACCATGCACACACATATTTGCTGTTTTCACTCAAATAAGGTTCTTTATAAAGCCAGCTTTGAGACTCACAGAATAGGGGGTCTACTTGAGCCTATGCCATTCCTGTACCTCAGCCATGTGTCCAGCCAGCAGCAGTAGTTTTAGGGACTAGATGGAGCCGGAATCCTAGCGCTGCCACCACATTTGGAATGCAGGCATCTAAGAAACAGCCCATATGTCTCCAGAGAAACAGGAGGCAGGAATGCCTCAAAGACAAATGGGCAAACACTTGGGGTACCCTGTTGTATTATTGTTTTCTGTTGTTACTAAGGAGCTCTGCCTGGCTGTCATTTTAACTTGAAATCTTCAAGTTTCCCATATGCAAAGCAGAAATTTTATGAGTATAAGGCAAGAAAGTCACAGTGTGTGCCTGATGACCTCTGCACATATTGATCCACAAAAATTATGCACACTAATATGTGATCTACAGAATATGCAAATGCCTTCCTCTCTGCTTAAGCTCTAACTTTAGGTCTCTCTTTATTGCTGTTTTTATATTATACAGTGGTACCTCGGGTTACAGAAGCTTCAGGTTACAGACTCCGCTAACCCAGAAATAGTACCTCAGGTTAAGAACTTTGCTTCAGGATGAGAACAGAAATCGTGTGGTGGCGGCAGTGGGAGGCCCCTTTAGCTAAAGTGGTACCTCAGGTTAAGAACAGCTTCAGGTTAAGAACAGACCTCCAGAATGAATTAAGTTCTTAACCCGAGGTACCACTGTACATAATAAGGGTTTTAAGAGGAGCAAAAATCTGATTTACTGCAATCCATTTTTGAAGAGAGCTCTCCACTCCCCCACCTCATACCTGCCCTTCTCTCCTGCTTTTTTCAGCACCAACCTGGTACCTGTGCTGCTTTGCAGCAACCTGCATTTGCATCCCAACTTCCCTTTCTGACACTTGCCTGTCTAGAGTCTACTGTCTTGCCAGTCCAGTCTGAATACTGCCACTATAATCTTTTTTTTTCATTTCTGTAACAACCTGCATATTAATCCATCTGTATATTCTTTAAATCTAAGCTTTGTTGTCTGATTGCTAGTTTCTCCTTTGTAAAAGTGTAATTCACCCATGCCGCACCATGACTCTGAGCTAAATATCTGAAAAAACATGTTCCTCCTATGCCCATGAACTCTAACACATGTAAGGCAAGGGCATGCAGTGACAGTAGAGATAACACTGCACCTTTAAAAGTCCCAAGGCCCTGAAAGAGGACTGGACTGCTGGACCTTCACTGATCCCCCTGAACACTCTCTTCCCTGCTATGGGGCAAAATGAGAGTCCTACAGGTCATCCAGGCAAGAAGAAGAGTGGGTGGGGAATCAGTAGAGGAACAGGAGAGAAGACACAATGTCTGTATTTTTTTCTCTAAAGGGAGGCACACTTTCCAGACAAAAACCCAACAACCTTAACTGTCTTCCATCTACGCTTTCATGTAAACCACTTAACATGGTTTCTGGCTGATCCAGACTTATTGAAAAAACGTAAATGGAACACAGGAAGGTTCCCCTTCCTTTCCAAACACAATGAGCAGCAACCACAGCCAGCCTGAAACACCCAGATTGCCATTCAGTCTTGATTTCTCCCCAGCAAAGTTGGCCCGTGTGACAAGGAAGTAGGGGTTGATGCACATAGCAGACTTGGCAGCCAAATCATTTTGTTAGTGCCAGCAGCAAAACCCCAAAACCTGGATGCCCAGAAGTGAAACTGTACTGGAGTCTAACAAACAAAAGGAGAGAAATGTCTCACACAGTTCACCACAAAACTTCTGCACCAAACATCTCCATTTCAAATACATGCTATCTGAGAACTGCATGCACAATACACATTCCCCTCTCCATTACATTACACAGCCAGATTCCTGTGTGTGCACTGCACTTTCTTTTTCATACTGGCACAGAGCTTTATTTACAGCATACACTACATATGTAGACTGGTAACTAACACTTCTCTCACCCCGTCACGTATTTGCCTTCTAGCTGTACACATGCGTTACATCTCCTAAGACACCCACATGCAAACACATATCCAGCCCCAGAGCTACATACTGCTAAACAACTGCCAACAGCTGTGTATTAAATATTACACCCGTTCACAAGTGTATACACAAACACCCACCTCTTCCTGTGGGATAAGCTGCAGCTATGGAACTTAGTTGTGGCTCCTGATGATTGCTTTCATTAAGCCTGAGCTTTGCAAAGTGGAGGAACACACACTAATAAAAAGCACACATTATATTTCACCTCCTTCTGAAAAAGTGCAGCAGCCACAATTGCAGGGTAACCAGAGAGGAGCTTGCTGTCACACCACCCAATTAAGGCACCCCATTCTGGGGAAAGCAATGCCAGAAACATGACTGGGGAGTGTTGCTCCCAACACCCTACATTCCGTCCATCTGACCTATACAGCTTTCTCCAGGTTGTGGAGGGGATGCCAGCTGGCTGAGAGCCAGTATAGTTGGCCATAGCTTTTCTCCCAGACCAAGTTCACTGAAAGAATGCTATATTTCTCTCAGGGAGAGTTGGTGGGTGGGTGCCTTGATCTCACTGCAGTGAATTATCAGGGAGGGAGGAGTCAGAAGCTGCTAGCAAAGACCTCAGGCCCCATGTAATACTGACTAAATCTCTCTCTCTCTCTCTCTCTCTCTCTCTCTCTCTCTCTCTCTCTCTTGTGATAAAGAAAGATCACAGTTTTTAATTAACTGGTTGACAGTAGATTCAGGACACTACTTCTGCCAAGATAATGAATAATTGGTGTGTGGGATCCGCTGCCACAACATGTGATGCCACTGAGGCTGTGTAATACATTTAAAGCACATGGCTTCCTCCAAAGAATTCTGGGAACTGTGGTTTACACACACACCCCAAGAGCTACAATTCCAATTCATTAACAAACTACAGTTCCCAGGGTTCTTTGTGGGGGGAGTCATATGCTTTAAATGTATGGTGCATATGAAACCTCATTTAGATGGCTTGGAAAGGGGATTTGACAAACTCATGGAGGATAGACCTAAAAGTCAGGAAAATAGCTATGTTCCATAGAACTAGGGAACAAACAACAAGGAAAAGCTGTTGTCCCCATGAGCTGATTCCCAAGGACTTTCCAAGAGCATCTGCTTGGCCAATGTTGAAAATTGAATGGTCAGCTACTTGCATTCCTGGTGTTAACTTGTGAATTCTACAAGTTAAGGTTAGTTTTATTCAGCTTCAACTATAACTCTTCAAAAAGTCCAAAGGCAATTCACCATGCAACTAGTCATAAGACCCCCCCCCAAAAAAAACACCATATGTATTCTCATATTGAAGCTTTACAATAAAGTTGATTAACCCCTGGGTTAAAGACCTGGGTTAAAGACATAGCCTTGGGGTTCAGGCCCCTCCACAGTAAGATCAAACATTTGATGACCAGGGAGGAATCAATACCGCCCCTTAATCTGTACAGATCAACAAAGGAATTGAGTCTTCTATGTGTCTGTGTTTTTCTGCATGGAACATGTGCATAGACCAGGGGTCAGCAAACTTTTTCAGCAGGTGGCCAGTCCACTGTCCCTCAGACCTTGTGGGGGGCTATATTTTTTTGGGAGGGAATGAATGAATTCCTATGCCCCACAAATAACCCAGAGATGCCTTTTAAATAAAAGGACACATTCTACTCATGTAAAAACATGCTGATTCCTGGACAGTCCACGGGGATTGGGCCGGATCCAGCCCCCCGGCCTTAGTTTGCCTACCCATGGCATAGACATACCCACTTTTTGCAGCACCCCGCTGCTCTGCCACTGAGCTATGGCCTTTCACCACAGCTAGCATGCAGTGTCTGGATGGTAGCCCAAAGGTATATAAAGAAAAAGTTTGCCAGCCCTGCCTTGAAACTGTACAACAGCCAGACCGTCAATGCCAGTATGAGGGTCTAGTGTTTTGGTATAGAAAGAGCTAACATCTTCCATTCTAGGCTACCTGATCTAACACAGCAGTTGTTCCTTTTATTCCCACGAAGTCATTACCTGCATGTGTTGAAGTTGAGAAACCAAGATTTACTAGAGAGGGGATAATATTAACTGGCTGTTTATTAAACTTCAGCAAATGTTTAGAAAGCAGCCAAACATGCAGAAATAAGCAAGGGTCTCTAGAGCTGAGAGCAGGACTGGCCCAAGGCATACATTTGAAGTGATAATGACCTCATGGATACTTCCTACAGTATCTTATTGGTTGTTCATCAGCTCTCTTGAGCTATTCTCTGTCCTGAAATAGTTTTGGAGTCTCATGACTGATGCTGGGGAGAGAATGTCCAGCCAACAAACATGGGAGAAGGTGATGCTATAGACTCCAGCAAGGTTTCTGGTTAACAATGTGTGATGCTGGGAAATGGCAGGGAAAGCCAAGCAGCTGCTTTTGCCTCCAAATGATGTGAAGGAAAACAGAAGTCCACTGGGAAAAGCAGAAAAGACTGGTGGGATATAGATGTTGTGCACCTGCAAGGAGCTAAATGGAAACTGAGTGTTTTCCAGATCTGGCTCAGGTGCCTGAGGTTTGCCATCTTTGCTCCTTGCTGCTGTGATGTTCCTTGCTTAAATGGAAGTCTGTGTTTCAATGAGCCATAGTCATACATCCAGTTGAGCATAGAGATTTTCAGAGTAACCAACAAACCCCACTCTGCTGTTAAACACATGAATGCAATCTAAGGCACTACCCAGCCTTTTTTATTTCTGTTACATTTAATTAGAGAATACCAGCAATTTGAATCTGGCCGAGAAACAAATTGGCAGCCAATAAGAATACATGGAGAATTGGTGTTATATGTTCTCTACAACCAACAATGACTGGTGCACTCTGTACTAGTCAAAGTTTCCTAATCATTTCCAAGGGCAACTCCATGTAGATTACATTGCATTAATCTAAACAATATAAAACTTAGAATTTCACAATTGGGACTTCTGAGCTCTGACTTCCCCAAGCAGTAAGAACTTTCAGGGCAGGCAGAGTCAATTTCCATCTAAAGTGAGCACACTGGAGCATTGTGGTGCTTTTGTAATATCTATTTATTAGCAAATATGTAAGTTGCTGGGGCCGGGGGAGCAGGCAGGCATGACGACCAGTGGTATAGCATCAGCCCTGCTCCCCACTCCTGAAAGCAACAGCATAATCTTAACTTTTAAATGTTTTAAAGCATTGTAAATTTTGATTTTACTGTTGTAAGAATCTTTTTGTAAACTGCTTTGAGGGCTCCTTTTTTTAAACAACAGCAACAATAATCAAGCAGTGTATAAATTTTATGAAACAAATAAATAAATAATCTTGCAGCTCCCTCAAGAACTCTTTTATCCAGCCAGTGGCAAAGTACTAGAGGCTTCTTCTTTTCTATATTGAACTGCAAAACAGTGGTTCTGCTTCAGGCAAAAGGAATCTCTCATCAACACTGGGGGGAAACTTCTGCTTCATTCTGTCAGGCCTGCGTGGTAAGAATGCTCAATCCTTTTCCTGGGTGGGCAAGGGCATGCATGTAAGGAGGGTTCTATAGACTGGCTGTTTCATGCAAAGATGAGCCCTGGAAAAGCTTTCTCCTTCCAACTGAGAATATTGGGACAGAAGGCAAAGCAACAGGGATCAAACAAAAGCAGAAATTTCTCTGCATATTTACAAAAAAAAGAAGTAGGTTAGACAAAGCCTCCGAAACTTAAGCTGAAATCCTACAGTCCTGCCCCTTCTGCTTAGAAGGCAGAGAACTCCTAGAAATGGAAGAGTTACAGATAGGTAGCCGTGTTGGTCTGCCATAGTCAAAACAAAAATTTTTTTTTTCCTTCCAGTAGCACCTTAAAGACCAACTAAGTTAGTTCTTGGTATGAGCTTTCGTGTGCATGCACACGAGGTATCTGAAGAAGTGTGCATGCACACGAAAGCTCATACCAAGAACTAACTTAGAAATGGAAGAGAACTATTTTGACAGTGAACATTGAAGTTGGCTGGCCCTGCCTTCTGAGTAAGAAGAGAAACTCCTGCTGCCTCTTGTACTACTTTATGTGAAAGCTGAGTGTGGCATTGCCACTCATGGAGATCTAGGAGAAAGGCATGCCCTAGCTAAAGTTTATAAGTCCCAAGGTAACTCTAATAAAATATATGTCAATAAAAACTGGAACTGTTTATTGCTGCAGCAGTGTGTACTACTGCCTGCCACTGAGCACACTATCCCCTGTCTCCATGCTTCCATCCGGAGGGAGATTCACAGCCTTCATGGATCAGTGGTGCCCTGTCTTTCCAGGGGCAGCCTTCTCATATGGAATCACTTCATCTGTAGCTGTAAGTCCACCCCCTCCATTGATACCTTCAAAGCTGCTGGTAGTAATGATAGCAGCCCACACAGGTCTGCCCTCTTGCACTCCCCTTCTTGCAAGCTGCTGCTCTGCTGGAGACTGAACTACAGGTAGCTGATACATAGCTGTATCCATCATTGAAGAAGAAAGCAAAGGAGAAAAAGATAAAAGAAGAACACAACTAAAGAGATGCCTGATGGGGAGTAAGAACACCTGGATAATAAATCATTTGCCCTCTCCCTCCAGACCACCCTAAGTAAATAAAGAATTGGCCGGCCCTGTCCTGTTCATCTCAGTATCAAAAGGACAAAACAAGCACATAACAGCTCTTACAAATGCAAGAGAGGAGAGAAAGGGGAGGGTGCACTACATTTCCTTTCGATAAAAACAGATCCTTATGTGCAGTCAAAACTCAGCTGCACCAGCATTAGCGCCAAGCTCTCATGGCCTTTCCAGGCACTGAAACAATGATAATATTTTGCATTCATCAGACGCACACCTCAAAGCACCATGCAGGAGGCAGAGCAGCCACACAGCTCCTTTCATCACAGGCTGAATTTGACCTAGTAATTAGATCTTTTAAAATTTGTCCATCACTTCCCACATAGAGATTTACAGCAAGTAAATACAATAATACAATAATAAAATTACAAAAAAATTAAATACATATGTAACAATAAAATATATTATCACTGGTGGTGTCCAAATGTCTGGGAAAGCAAAAATGCTCTTTCCTGGTGCCAAAATGATAACAAGATTGGATCCAGGCAGGCCTCCCTTGGGAGAGCATTCTGGATTTGTTACCATCTTCCCAAAATTTAGGTTTTACACAGAAACGACCTCCAGGTTACACGTGGCGGGGGGGACGACCCATCCTCCAATAAATCCACTCTGGAGGCTTTGATCAGCAAGATAATACTGTTTGCTGCAGTCACATAATGTAGTTGGGCATCAAAATGCCAGCCCATATCCTGCCCCATTTAATCCAGATTTACCTTTCCAAAGATCATCCAGTAAATAAAAAAACAAACAAAAAACCTGTTGCCAACAACTCATATGAGGTATCTGAACAACCCATTTATACTATTAGGCCCCCATCTGAAAACACCCAGAGGGTAAGATGCACCAGCTGTAAGGGGGGAAAATAACCAAAAAACCAGAATGAGTAGCTGCATGTCTCAAAGCTCCATACTTTCCTACCACTTGGAAATATGCCTTTCTTTTTCAGAGTTCAAATTCATTCCTAATCTTGTGCTACCCCAAGATTTTCCAAGAGAAAAGGGTGAACTTTCAGCTCCCAGAGCTTTGCATCCCAACTAGGGCAGGAAATGATGTTGTTTTTCAAACTTGCATATCAAATCAATGATTTGTTTTCATGATGACATTTACATTTGCATTCTGTGTGAATCTGCCAAACTCTATTTGCAGCAGATACTAATTCTGGCTCTGTTTCAGAACATGGTATCATACCAGACCATACATATTTATGTTCAGCTTGAAGGGAACTGCCCCACCCTGGCCTCTTCTTTTCACTGTGTATGGCTAGACCAGGATCTGGCTTACGGACATGAACCATAAGCCAACCAGTGTCCTCTCTCAGTTTGCATAACTGTTTATCTGCTCACCAGACAATACAAAGGCAAGGGGGCAAACCACTTGGAGGGACAAGGCTGCAGAGTGCAAGAAAAGTCCTGGCTTCTTGGCTTGACATTGCCAAAGACAAACCCAAGATGGGGAAGTCAGAGGAGTCTGTGTAAACACTGCACAGTGCAGAGACAGGGTCAAGGCATGCTGGAATGACTCACTGTTTAAGCAAACATGACCCAGGCACTGCAAGGGAGAGATCAGCGTGGGGGTGGGAGAAGCTGCTTTTCATCCAGGAGAGAAAGAGAATTCCAAATTTGGAGCAGTTCAATGAGATATTTTGGGAAGACAAACCCATCACCATAATTCACAAGACTGCTTGCACTGCATGCATTAACAGCTAGTTAATATGGATTTAATACACAACTGAGCTGTACAAAGCACTTCGGGAATGGGTGTGGTTACTTAGTTTCTGTTCGAAAAGCAGTCCAAGTCTGAGAGGAGAAGACTGAACAGCTTCAGTTTACATTGTATAATAAATTGCATGGACAAAAATATTATATCAGTGCTGGGACTTGGGTATCTTATAAGCAGAGCTGGTTTTGCCCTTCTACCTCTGCCTGGCCATCTCTTTACTGCCTTTGTACTTTGCCTGCAACACACGGTGATGTCTTAGATGTGAGAAATTTTAATTAACTCAAAAGTGTTTTTTTTTTTAAAGTTGGGAGGAGTCCCACACTTCTCAAAGGAACAGATTTGCGACCGTTTTTGGGGGATGCTTGGCACAATAGAAAGCGGGGGGGGGCATTAATGGCTTTTGTAATCTTTCCCTGGACAAGCTTCGTTTGCTGGTTTGCTTTTCTTAAAGATATCTGAGAATCTCCCCAGCAGAATAATCATAATGTCAAAAATGCATTTAATTAAAAGATCTGGTGCATGGAATTGTAAGGACCATTTAGTATGTGGAAATACAACAAGATCTGTGTTATCTACAAAGAAATTCACACAACCAAGGTGCAAACCTTAACAGTAACACTTTACAAGCAATAGCAAACTTAACGGAGAATGTGTAAATAAAAATAACAATTCTTTATTACAACAAATTATCCTATATGCAAACATGCCAATAATAATTCCGTATTAGGCCAAATCCCATACAGTATATCTTAACATGAGCTAAATGCAATTTGATACGAAGGTTTTCACCATTTTTTATTAAAAACCCTAACTATAAACAGCTCTGTGTTGCTTTTTTTTTAAAAAAAAAACATTTAAAGCTAAGAATGTTTAGAATATATAAATAAATAACCCAGCCATGCTTTACACCACTAATGTAGATATTTGTCTCAAAACACATTTGGTTTACATACATATATGCTATATATAATTACTACTTTATTGTAATATGGTTTTTTTTTTAATGCATTCCTCATCCTAACCCACTTAACTCTGCTTTAAGTTGCATATCTAGGAAGGAACCCAGGAACAATTAAACCCTATTAGCAAACTCTCTCAACTTATCCAACCCTTTGTTACCAGGAAATGTCAGAGACTTGTGTAGTCATAAATAGCACACCTAATCATTTTACGCACGTAGAGACATGTAAGACAAGAACCTGTTAGAATTCTCATTGATGACTCTTTCAGGAGGAGAGGGCAGCTCAAAAGAATGAATAATTTAATTGTAGTAGTAGTAGTATTTTTACACACCCTTCACCATGAGGTCTTCAAATGCAGCCCAATGAAAGCATGTTGCAACAATCCAGTCTGAAAGTTAACCAGAGCGGAGTACGATACCCAAATCATATCTGTCCAAAAAGACCCATAGGTGGCTAAGAGCTGGAAACAGACACTCATAGCAGCCAAGGCCACCTGAGCCCTTCCTCCAATCGCAATGTTGGATCCAGGAGTATCCTAAGTTGTGGGCCTGCTCTTTCCAGAGGGTGGATCCCACCCAGATCAGACCATCTCCCCAACTTCTGCACACAAGAAGTTGGAGACATATAACACCTCTGTCTTTTCAGAATTCAGTTCCAATGAATTGTCCCACATCCAGCCCATCACAACCTCCAAGCACCTTTCTCCCGATGTATTGCAGTCAAGATACTCACCACACCCTCTTCCAGCTGCTTTTTTTTTAGTAACAGGAAGTCCTAACCACTGACTTCCCAAAGTCAAGGATCTCTCTGCCAGTTGAGTTATTTATTTAATAAATGTTATTATTAAATAATAAATTTATTTAATAACTTCCTCCCGAAGGAGCCCAGGGCAGCAAACACATCAAGAACGGAACACAATTAAAACTTCCTTTTTAGAAGTTAAGAACAGTTAAAAAGCTTCTACTTCTTACTTGAGGCAAGGGCTCTGTGGCAATCTCTACATTTAAGGCACTCTAGAGTTTTTATGAGACGAAAAATGCACCGGGGGCATTTTTATAGGGGTGAGGAGGATTTCATACAGGAAAGCAGAACTTTCTTTCTGCATGCATATGCCGAACCTTTTATGAGTTGGAGAGAAAGGCTGGATGCCATGACAGTTCTTTGCCATTGCCTTCCTATAGTTCTCCTGATAAGAGTGCATTACACTCTAGCGTCACGCTGCAAATTTTACTAAGATCTTGCCATGACTGGGTAATTCCGGGTCTCTGGCTCCCTTTGAAGTGCAGATTACCCTAGGCTTTGCTGAGAGAAGCCAGACTATTGATTCTTATGCCATGTGTGTGTGTGTGTGTGTGTGCGCGCGCGCGCATGTTTCCTGGTTATAAAAAGACTACTGACTTAATTGGCCATGCATTTAATCCATCTCCTTAGGCTGCCCAGAAGATCTTGTAAATTCATCACCACGTTCCCTTCGGGATTCATCTTAGGGGAAGGGATGTTCTTGAAATCCTATGACAGTGAACTTGAGAAGCCAGGGAATGGAATTCAGATGATTGATCACCTTGGTTAAGTCCCTCAGAGCATATAACAACAACAAATACAAGTGCAATCTCATTTTCTCTCTCAAAACAATTCACAGTGCAAGCCATTACATGGACACAGTCAAAAGTAAGTCCCATTGTTGTTAATAAGGCTTACTCCCAGGTCAGTGTGTATAGGCTCACAGCCTTAATCACCCAGTATTTTAAGAGCAATAACTTCACTCCCCACCCCTTTTCCAGAAAGGACTACAGAAAAGAAAACTTAAGAGTGCCGGTCACACAAGATGCTGCTTACAATAATCTATGTAGAATTGGCACAATCTCCAAAATAGTGCACACACCAATAACCCTGTCATCACAGTGTCAGTGCTGAAGCATCAGGAAAAAAAGGTTTTAAATGTGTTTTTAAAGTATTCCTTCCCTCAGCTAGTGCTGCTGCTGCTGCTGCTATTACGACTGCTTTTCCCACAGCCCTTTCAGAAATTTCACTCACAACATCCACAGAGGGAGGCAGCTTGAGTAGCTGTTCATATGATCTGGAGAATGTTAATGAATAAAATGACACGGGCAGAACTGATGCTGAGTTGCCTGGAAATTACTGCTGAATTGGAGCGAGCCTATCAAAGACCACACAAATGGTTTGTTTCTTAGTTTATTCAGAAAAGAATTAAGGCGCCCCCCTCCCCTTTGAATATCTGGGTAGGAGTTGGCAAACATCAAACTTCTAACCGCAAGAGGAGCTATGCATCTAATGTGATTATTCTGAGTTTAAGGAGAGAAAACGCACACACACACAATGTAGTGAGGAAAATCTGCAAGCAGGAAGAAAAAGTTTTCTGTTAACAGGATATCTCCCACATGGATGCAAAAGGAGTACTCTGAAGGAGGCAAAAGAAACCAATACCTGCATTCAGCACCAGGATTGCTCATGTACCAGCTAATCATGTTGAACCACATGGATGTGATGGACAAATACAGGCATTTCACAAACAGAGCAGGCCTTTGGACTTTTGCTGCACTCATGGGTCCCTGAGGCAGTTGTCTTCAGATTGCAGACTGAAGCACAAGCTGGTGGCCATTCCTTGCACTGATTTTCACATCTATAAACCACAAGGTGTATCTCAAGGAAAAATAACTTCTCCCTTCTCTCTGTTCCTCCCCGTGCCTTTTAATGTTAAAACAGGACTCTGGACTTCACATGGACAACAAGATGCCACCAGAGATAAGATAAATAGCACTGGAGGCATTTAAAAAAAAGGTTGGCTTTATATAAAACTGAAAATTACTTTGAGGCCTGCCACTCCCTTACACAAACACTATGCCTCTTCCCCCTGCTGCAGATCTGGTTTTCCTGCCTCAAAGACTTGCAGAACATTTGCAGAAATGTGTGCATAACCCCAGGTTGTCTTTACAGGCTTTGTAATTGTCATGAAACAGTGATGAAGAGCAGCACACGGTAACAATAGTAGCAAGGAGGACCTAGGCCTGCTGAGGGATTGGAGCCCACAGAAAAAGAGAGGTGGAAAGCCCACTGAGAGTGTCTTGGCCAAGGCCCCACCCAAATTGGATCCAGCACTGACCTGCCACAGTGGTCAGTCTGTCCTCTGCAACCTTGCCCTACATCTCCTATGCACAGCCTCTCCACTCTCAAGCATCACCTTCACTGGCACCACATATCCCATGAAGTTCCTCTCTTCCCTTCTGCAAAGGGAAGCATTGAGCTGAAGCCAGTGATATGATAGCAGTGAACCAGAGAGAGACCAACTACAGTAGTACCTCGGGTTACTAACTCAGAAATAGTACCTTGGGTTAAGAACTTTGCTTCAGGATGAGAACAGAAATCGCGCAGCAGCGGCGCGGCAGCAGCAGGAGGCCCCATTAGCTAAAGTGGTGCTTCAGGTTAAGAACGGACCTCCAGAACAAATTAAGTTCTTAACCTGAGGTACCACTGTATCATGCTACATCATCTGTATCTGAAAGCAGGAATTTTAGAATTTGCACAGGGCTACTTTGCCGACCAGCAAGTTGTCAGCCAAGCCATGTGCAGCAATGTTCTGATAATGCAAGGCATTTGGCGCAGATGCCCATAGCAATTTGGGCTCAGGGAGAGATGGTGGCTGAAAAGTCTGGCAGCTTGGGCGATGGGGTTTATTTGCCCCTCCCTTATTATGATTCTGCTTGGCAATCAATGTTGCTGGAGTTCCTTTTCAATTTGTTTTTCATTTTTTGAGAAGAAGAAACCCACTGTGTTCAACAGGAACTCCAGCAACAACAGCTGCAGAGCAGAGCTGGATCTGTTCCCCCTAGATTCAGGGAAGAACATTCAGCATCATGAGTCACTGCAACTGAAGCAGTACGTTCTCTCTCCCCTTGAAACACATTATTAGCATTTCACATCTTAAATCTAAAGACATAATCCACCGCTGTACATCATCACCCCCCTGGATTAACATCCCCACAACCAGCAGAACAATAAAAACCAGAAGGTCTTTAGTTTGTTGCTGGGTCAGCAGCTTAAAAACAGCAACATGAACACCACCAGGAAGAACAAATGAAAAGGCGGCAGCCTGTTGAAGTCATGTGTCTGCTTAGGAAGTCGATTTTTACTGTTTTCTTCTAGCAGGGGAGACACTTTAGGAGGATCTCACCAACATGCAATCAACAGCCATAAACTGCAGATGCGGACCCTAAAGGAAGAGACCAAGGCAGCCCCAAGATTTTCCCTAGTGAGAACAAACTGAGGGCATGGTGCCTGCCCCCCACATAAGGCTTACATGTTAGGAGTAGATCTACGATCCTGCATTTTTGTTGCGTAACAGGCATAACAAAAATGCAAGGTCATAAATCCACTCTAACACCAGTAGTGCAGCTCTACTGCCACAGTTTCTGCTTGCTGAAGAGATGAGGCTGAAGAGATGCTTTTTTGTTACTTAGCACTGCTTCATACAAAGCCATAGCTTTTTAGAGATGCTTTCTCTCTGGAGAGTATTTATTTCCTGCATTTTTTTTCCTGACAGGACTCAAGGCGGCTTACAGATAAAAGCAGGAACTACTAAAAACACAGAAAAACTAATCATTAAGATACAATCAAACACTGATTAGAATTAAAGCTATATACATACTGTCAGCGTATCTTGGGCTGAACTGTCATTGGGACCTACACTAGTGTAGCCCAGCTGAGCCACAGATCCGCAACATCCCAACTCACTCATCCCGGAAGATCTTGGGTTAGGATTGTGCCCTCAAATAGCTTAATGATTACCTGGCACAAGTGGGATGCAAATGCCATGCAATCGAGAAATATGGGACAAAGTCTTTTGTGTTCTGATACAAAAACACTTGCCCTCATGTGGGTGCAGCTATTCCATCAGACTGTCTCAGTGGGAGAGATAGAAAACAGGGCTCCGTTAATCAGCTTTGCTGCAGGCCCAGCTCCATTAAGCACCCTCTTGCCCCTGAACTGTGCCAGCTGGTCAATATAGGAACAGCTGTTTAGAAATTGGTGTCTGGATTTTGGTTTTTATTTTCCTCTTCCCTCCTTGTCCCTTTTCCCTTGTGTGTTGTGGTTTGTTTTGTTTTTTAGATTGTAAACCTGCAGAAAGAGACTGCCACTCTTGACTGTATATAAGACACTCTGGGACTCCTCTTTGGCTGTTTCGTGCTCAAATAAAGGCTTCTTTCACAAAGATAGAATACACTGGAGCACTTGACAACTGCTTACCAGAAATAACAGATAAAGAGAAGCAAGCTACTAATATACTACTGTATCAAATCTGATGAGTTCTAGAGAACCCAAAAGCTTGCTCGGTATTTTGTGCCAGGTTGCGAATGTCTGCATACTCCCACCCCGGTCTAAGACATATTTGCAATCATAACTGTGCTTTCCTAGAAGTACATCCTATTAATTTAAATGACACTATTTACAAGTAAGTTCATTTTAACTGGCTTAAATCCAAGTCAGGTATGGTTGTAGCTCAGTGGTACAGCACATGATTTGCATGCAGAGAGTCGCAGGTTCAATATCTGACATCTCCAGGCTGGGCTGGCATGTCCCCAGTCTGAAACCTTGGAAAGCTACAGCCAATCAGCATCAACTATGCTGAGCTAGATGGACCAATGGTCTGACTTGGTATAAGGCAGCTTCCTATGTACCCCATGCTATATTTTCATACTGTATTTTAAATTGTTGTGAATTGTCCTTATGGTGAAGGGCTGATAATAGATTGAATAAACAATAATATTATTAATAATAAGAATTCTGTGATTCTTTTCCTTATGGACCAACATGACTTCCTTTGCTTTTTACTAATAAAACATCAACCTGCATGAACTAAGAGAGATAAAGGCTTGTGTTTTATATTATACACAATGTTCTCAGCGCATATAAATATAGACTGCATTTAAAGCATGTGTACAGTATGTTCTGCTACTGTGCAGAATTCTAGAATTAAACCTTAAGCACAGTGTGACTCAGCAAGCCCACATTACTGTAGCTTTTCACAACATAGCAGGGCAGCTGGACTCTTTTCAAGAGGGAGGGCCTTTTCCCCTGGGAAAATTCTTTGAAATCACCCTGATGCTTGACACATTTTCGGCACTCCCAGAGTAACATGTTGCAAACATGCCAGAAGAACCCGTGCAGCCACCAAAGAGGAAAAGGAATCTCTTTAGCATAAAGTCTCTGTCTCCTGGATTACACAAAGGTTGCACTTTATGCACACTGCCCTTACTCATTTATGTTCAAACCCTTATTATTCCCTGAAGCCATACTAATGCCATTTTAGAGCAGAGAGGGGGAAAGGGGAAAAAAGCAATGGAAAGGGAAGACTGTTGGAACAAATCTGAACGCATGCAAGCTGGATGTGAAATCTGACTGCATTCTCCAAAGCTTGTTTCCTATGGCAAGGCAAACTGATCACAATGAAACCAAGAGTTCTAAAAACAGAGCAAGCACAGAGCACACGAAATAAACCACTCGCCACATAATGCCAACTGCAGATTCCTGGAGCATCCTTAGCATGTCTGCTGAGAAACAACTATGCTTTGCTACCATGGAAACGAGCCTTTGCTCATCCCTCCCTCTCTGAGCATCTGCAAAGCAATCACAGCTTCTTCTTCTTTTGCAACTCATGCAAATAGAGCAATCAGGCTGGGCAGTTCGCCAGTCAGCTTTCCCCAGAATAGCTGACATGATCCTGCACAAGGTTGGCACAATCTCATCCTACACTTTTAGTATCAAAAACACAAATCTAAGAGGGATAGTGTTGAAAGTATTCGTCAAGTCTCAACTGGACAAAAGACTGCCCTCCTCCAAAGATGCAGTGGTAAGACTCTTTGAGATATGGTCCCAGTTTCTAAGCTATGGGGCAGAGTGTACAGATCAAAATATATTTCAAGGGGCTTATCCCTGTGAAAAGAAACAATGGAATTTCTGCCTCTGTGGCAAGTGCCCCAAATGTCAGGACAGCACTGTGTCAGGTAACCCATGCCTGCCAGGAGCTTTTTCTACTTTAAGATCTGCAACAAGAAAAAGGTTGCAGTTAGCAAATAACTCACCTGCTCGCTCTACAGCAAGTGCAAATGTCTTTTAAAGTCCCCAATGGCCCTTCTGCCTTGCAGCTCATTCAATTATGAACTCACAGGAAATTGCTGCCTGTAAATTGTCCTGGAAAAAAAAGTGTCAGGCTCAGCTATTAACTGCAGGGCAGGCCCATTAAATCTGCCACTCACCGAATTGCCTCCTGTAGCTACCCTCTCATTCTGGCACCTGCCAAGGAATTGCAGTCTGTCCAAGCAGCTCAGTGCCTATCTCATATGAGGTTGTTCAATTAATGCTATCGGAATGAGTGTGTGAGTGTGTGTGTGTGTGTGTGTGTGTGTGAATGAATGCATGTGTGCATACACTTGGACCCCTAGTCCATATGGCACAGAAAATCATACAAATTAAACCAAAACCTTTCTATCAGTCCTAAAGTCTTTACCGGATTCTTCTGGACCAGCATTTACAACCACTGCAGCAATTAGGCAATGTCCAGTAGTTCTCAAAATATGGTGTTGGAAATATGGAGTTGAGGCTACAGTCTCAAAGTTAGATCATACCTCCAGAATCAGGGAACAGGAGACGACAAAAACTATCATTCCCAAAAAACGAGTACAACAGTATAAGTATGAAGTGTACAGTCAATATTCAACTTGGGGCATCAAAAGGACCAGGGAGAGCAAGGTTGAAATATTGGCTCAGACCTTTGATCAGTCACCAACTCTCAGATAGGGTTGGGGTCAGGACCATGCACATGCCCTCCTTGAATTCTATGGAGAAAAGATGGGACCAAAACGGGAAACAGTTTGCAACTGTTGTCAGCCATCTGAATTATTTGGGGAGAAATATTAGAACTCATATTGAGCAAAATAAATAAGCCTTATTAAACAACTGTACGCTGCCAATATGCTGCCCTAAAGCATTGGTTCTAACTAGGGACGCAGGAAGAATTCGGGGGGGGGGGGTTATTCTGAGACAAACTCACCTGTGGTGGGTCATGGAAACATTGGCTACCTTACGCCAAGTCAGACCATGGGTCCATCAAGTACTGACTACCATTGGCTCTCCAGGGGTTCAATCACAGGTGTCCCCCAGTCGTACCTAGAGGGGCTGAGGATTGAACCTGGGACCTTCTTCATACAAGGCAAAGGCTATGCCCCCTTCTTTATGGATCAGATGAGTACCTCCTTGGAATTCACTTTCCCCCATCCCAACTAAGATCTGCACGTTGGTCTGAAAGTAGACTGCCTTTTACATTTTTTCTTTTTAAAAGTTGTCATTAGCTGCTTAGTACAGATTGAAAACAGAGCATGAAAACAGCATGCCATCACTATCAGGGGCATGGTTATGGAAGGGCAGCAATTTCCTGGCAAGGCATGGAGCGGGAATTATGGTTTAATGGTGTGGTTTTTTTAAAAAAAATGCACATTTATGTGAAAATGGGATGGAATGGGGACTGATGCAAGAAGGAAACATTATGGAGCTAGACTGGCCTATCCATTCCATTATTCAACCAGTGGGTTGTAACCCTTTGCAGGGGAGCGGGGTCAGAACAAAAGCCATTTGCACGCCAGGCCAAAGTTTATATTTACACGGAAACACATTTTAATAGCAAAGCAAAGTTCATTTTTACAGGGTTCGTTAATGAGACACTTGTGCTTGCTTGGCATCAGATCATTTCTTTATGTTGGTTTGAATTAAAGGAACACTCAGCAGCTTGTAGTTCCCTGCATTCTTTCTCCTTTCATTCTGTTTGCAATATCTGGTTTGGATCGTTCTTTCCTTTTAATCCATTACAGTTGCACAATAAATAAAAGCACCAAAAAGAGGGATGGGGTGGAGGTGAGGAGGCAATTGCCACACATAAGAAATAAGGAGGAAAAGCTTTACACAGCCCCTTCCTTTGTTTAACCACCTCCTTCCTACTATCCACAAGAGTTCTATCCAGGAAGTGGCCAAAAGCATCTTTATCTTCTTACTCAGCAGAACTTACTGGCTTCCCAGGAAAACAGTGCAACCAGCACATGGAACAGTAGTTCACTAGTATTCCCAACAGCTCCCTTTTCTGGCTTCAGTTCCAGTAGTATTGTGTTTTTTCTGTCATTAGTTGCTAAGGGCAGATAGTGAACACTGCGCTTAGTAAAGATTGCAGTTTCTTAACAGAAAGGGATGTATTCTGCTCGGCTCAACTGGAGGGGGGCGGTGACAGGGGAGCAAGTTTGATTATTTGCTGTGCGCCTTTATGAGCATCTGCAGCAGAGGCTCTGCTAAGGATTTTATTTATTTAATTATTTCATTAAATTTCTATACTGCTTGATTGTTTTAAAAAACAAAACAATACACACACCCTGAAAGCGGCTGGAAGAGATTGGGGACCTTCCCTCTGAGTGGATTACTGTCCAGGATTTGCCTGCTGCTACAGGAGTGATTGCAGTGATTAATGATAAAAACGTGGAAATATGAAATCATTCTGTCAGCATAAAGAATTTATGAGAATTGTCCAAAATACCTGCACAGCTTTGAAATGTTAGACTATTAAGGTAAAGGTAAAGGGACCCCTGACCGTTAGGTCCAGTCGTGGACGACTCTGGGGTTGTGGCGCTCATCTCGCTTTACTGCCCGAGGGAGCTGGCGTTTGTCCGCAGACAGTTTCCGGGTCATGTGACCAGCATGACTAAGTCGCTTCTGGCGATCCAGAGCAGCGCATGGAAACAGTGTTTACCTTCCCGCCGGAGTGGTACCTATTTATCTACTTGCACTTTGACATGCTTTCGAACTGCTAGGTGGGCAGGCACTGGGACCGAGCAACAGGAGCTCACCCTGTTGTGGGGATTCGAACCGCCGACCTTCTGATCGGCAAGGCTCTGTGGTTTAGACAACAGCACCACCGGCGTCCTTTGGCTATTAAGGTAGATAGGTATTATTCTTAAATTGCTTATTTTTATTTTAATGGTATAAAAAACACTATGTTTCCATAATCTTTTTTCCTTTCTTAAAAAAAAAAATCTGAGAAATACGTCACTCCAAAAAGGAAATATTGCTTTAAAGCAATACATTTCAGTGTTGAGAGCCAGGATGGGATATTCGTATTTCCTAAAGGTTTACCAAAAATAGTATGGACTCCCACACACTTTTTCCAATGTAGTTTCATATGCAAAGTCATAATGTTCAAAAATATGTAAAAAGTTGCCAATTATTATTATTATTAATAATAATATACCACCCTATACCTGGAGGTCTCAGGGCGGTTCACAGAAAAGAAAAAAATCACTTGTCCATGCAAGAAACTTGCCCAGAAGAAACTGCTCTTTGCCCCATATATGGACATACAAATACCCTCCTGGTTAAGAAGGTGTTAGAGAGATGTCACACAGCTATGTGGGGATGTCATAAAGAGAGTTATCAGCTAAATAATGCTAACTTTATATCCTACAATGAGATCCCTATGAGAAGCCATCCAACATTCGCACTGTATACTTGATGGTATATTCATGGGAAGAAATGGAAGGCTTGGATTCAAATCTCTGCTCAGACATGAATGAAGTTCACTTGGCAATTTGGGGCCAGTTACAATCAACCAACTCTACAGACAAGGGGTGGAATTCAACATCATGCTGTTCCAATTGTTTGTCTGCACAAGACTTACAGCTTACCAAATGGAACTGTTCTCCATGCACTGTTCTGAGGGGTTCTCGTTCTCTCTCTCTCTCTCTCTCTCTCTCTCTCTCTCTCTCTTTCTCTCTTTCTCTCTTTCTCTCTTTCTCTCTTTCTCTCTCTCACACACACCAATTTCTGGGGTACAGGATGCAGTGGGAGAAGAAAGCCTTGTTGCAGGGCTTCCGCAGGGCTCCCTCTGATATGGCTAGTTAGGTGAATCCCACCCAAGATTGTTGGGAAATTAAAATGGGATGCAAACCACTCTTCAGTTTTAAAGTGAGTTATTTTTATAGCAGTAGGTATAGCCAGGGTAAAAAGAACAAGCAATATTCTGACTGTGCATCCAGTTTTGTGCATGTACATTTGTGGATTCTAGCCAGTCTGCACAGCTAGCTCCTTGGTGCTGACGAAACTGGGGTGTTTAGAGGTGGAGGGGAGGAACAAGCCTGCTTTTTCAAGGATACTTCCCCACTCCACATGTAAACTGGGATCATAAAGCCAAGAGTAGAGGAAACCGCCATTTGGATGTGGTCATCAGCACTAATGTTTTAAAAAGCAACAACAATGATTTTATAGGCTTGTCTGATGCTTATGGCTGCTGAGGACCAAGAGTAAGACTCTCAAGTACAGGAACCTTCAGGTGATCAGGACCTGAAAACCTTAGAAGTCATAGTCTCATAGAATTGTAGAATTGAAAGGGACCCCCAAGGTCATCTAGTTCAACCCCTTGAAATACAGGAATCTAGGTCATACATGACAAATGACTATCCAATCTCTGCTTTAAAACATCCAGGGAAGGAGAGTCCACCACCTCTCGAGGGAGTCTGTTCCACTGCCGAACAGCTTCTTCTGGGCTCTCCTGTGACTTGGAAACGGGCCTGTAGGATTGCTTCCCACCCCACAATCACAGCTCATGTTCATTATCAGAAAATGAGCAGGCGGGGGGGGGGGGATGGCAGTGGAGAGCTTTCTCGCCTGCACTTTCCCACAGGGCAATGAGACAGCTCCCTTGCAAGCGATTAGGCAATCAGGCTGTGACAGACCCACAGGCAAGACAGAAGCAGAGCCATTATGCCAGTGCTATTCCCCAGCATCTCTCTGAGAAGGAAAGGCCCACAATTGGGGTTACCAATGTCCTTTATTTGAAGGGAGTGCCCCTTAATTCAGAACACAGCAAAGCCACAGACCATACCAGCAGTGCCCTTGGTTTATAAGATCACACCCCCATAGAAGTATTATACATACTGATAAAAAAATACAATTTTTTTTTAAGGTAGCCCTTATAGTTTTGAAGTGTTGATTTGGCAGGCTGTGTCATATAAAACTCCCAGTGGATGCCTCCCTGTGGCACTCCCACCCACACGGAGCATGGGCTGTGCATTATAATAGCAGGGCTTCTTTATCTGGCCACTTGGGAGAGGCGGAAGAGAAAAGGAGAGAGACGCCCACACACAGCAAAGACTGACACTGCCCGCTAGGCTGGCTCCCACGTCACCTGCTAAGATTTGCGGTTTTGTCACCAGAGCCCTCAAACAGCTGGGGTTTCGCTTGCTTCAAGCTGTCGTGCAACAAGCCAAACACCCTCCTTTATATTGGGACAAAATCAAACACCAGGAGTTATTTATTTTCTCTTGCACTGAAACAGGAAACCTCCAATATGCTAGGATTCTGGCACTTGGCCAAGCTTGGGAGGTGAAAGACGAGGAGGAGGAAGGAAAGAGAGAGGGGGATAGATTTTTACGGGACAGAATATAGGGAGAAGCAGAGGGAAAACATGCCAGAACAGTTTGTGTAAGGTTGATTTCGAGAGGGGGGAAGCATATTCACGGAAGCCTGAAATCCAAATGCCTCCACCTGCGCATAACATAGCCTGGCAGTGGCACTGGTTCTAACATTTGCACAGCTCTAACACTGGCAGACCCATCTATGTTTATCACTGGATCATTTCAGTGTCAAGCAGTGACTTGCATGTATCACCACAAATCTATCACACAGTATTTCTCTTGGACACAATGCTTTTTCAACACAGCCTGTTCACATATTCATCCACCTGTCATCAAGTGCTGAGAAGTCAAATAGTATACCTGTGTGAGCAAACCACCAAGCCTAATGTAAGCTCAAATTCTTATATTATAGGGCCTGATTAAACAGAATTACTAGCGCCCTCATTTTCTATCAGGAATCCTTTGGAAAAGAAATGGGTCCAGCATTTTAACCAGCTCCGCCAACAGTACTTCACTTGAAGCCAAAATTAAATGAAACTAAGGTTTAAATCTGAGTGCTGAAATCTCAGGTGCCTTGCTGGAAGCTAAGCCATGGTCTGGACTCTAGAGCCTAGTATTACATGAAACCCAGGCTCATGGTTCCCCCCCAGCAACAAACCACAAGCAGTAAGCCATTAACAAATCTTGGTTACTTATTGTTCATGGTTTGTATGAAGAAAAACAAATCACGAGCCCAAGTCGAGATGCATGCTACACCAGACCATGGCTTATTTCCCAGCATGCAATAGGCAACAACAGGAGGAGAGGAGAAACTAAGCGCTCACATGCATGTGCTGCATTTAAACCAGAGTTTAATTTAACTAAGGGTTAAAGTGATGTGAGAATCAGGCCAAGGTGTAAAGGATATGTCTTCAACACCTAACATGCATGAGGCTTTTCCTAGCATGGATGGGGGAAACTTCACTTGCTTAAACTTGCATATATCTGGTTGTTGTTGGGAGACCAAAATTAGGACCAAAAAAAAAGATAGCAATCCTAAACTGAGGCTACTTTTTACCTGATAAGAAACAGTCCTTTTATTTACTCATATGGATTCTGCTACCCCAGCCCCACAGTATCTTGCTCCGCTCAGATCCATCCTGTTAGCAGTAAGCTCCATTGTTTTAATACTCCAGTAATAGCAATGTTAAGAGGCCTCACAGATGGACTTGGGGCTTGTCACGATTACACATCTGCAGACCAGAGCTGTGGAATTAACAAGGACTCTGTAGCGTAGCTTTCCATGACAAGCGAGTATTTTTAGGCCCAGGTCTACACCCCTTCCCCTCAATGGAGCTCTGGGACTTTTAAAACCCTTCCAATGATAAATGGAAAACGCATGACATAATATCTCACTCTGTGAATTTCCATCTCTCTCAAGCAGCAGGGGGTGAGAAGCTAAAAGAAAACAAGGCAAAACGCCCTTCATTTCCAAACAACCTAACAATTCAGGGTATAATATTCAAACTAACAAGAATACAACAATGGGGCAACCAATGTCACATTTACAAATTCACAGAAAACAAGGGATGCAATGACCCCTTTGTGGTACTGTACACATCCAGACTTAGCATAACTTCACTTATCAGTGCTCCTAAGCTGCAATCAACATGTCAAATACCCAGGAGGTCTCTGGTGACCTAGGGCATGTTTTAGAAATAACCACTTAAGCATTTAACTATAGCCTTTCTAAAAGAAGTTAATTTTCCAGATCCATTCTGGATTGGTCAGGTAGCCATGGTATTATTGTTTCTGAGCTATCCAACAAGCCACTCCAGCCTGGAACCCGACTCAGTTTCTGTCATTATACTGGGTGAAAATGCACACATCCCCCCTTTGTGTTTGCTTATCTCAGACCCTAGTGTGGGCCAGTTTTACCCAGGTTAAAAAGGTAAAGGGACACCGACACCTGAGCAGCAAATGGAAACAGCATTTACCTTCCCACCGGAGCAGTACCTATTAATCTACTTGCACTTTTTGGGGCGTGCTTTCTTAAAAAGATATGTAAATTAAAGTGTCCTTGGTGGGATGCCAGGCCCAACTCACCAAGAAATATGAGAGATAAATAAATGAAAGGCTCAGATCTTTGAGGTTCTCTCCATAAAAAAAATAATGAGAGCAGCATACTGATAAGCCATGGTGTAGAAAAACATTATTAAAGAGCTTAGCTTTGCATTGTTGGCAAAGGATTTCTATAAGGTTCTGGGTTGTTGTTGTTGCTGCTGCTGCTACTTTTCAGATGTAGCTTGTGTCCTATTAACATGGGGCAAGTTGCATGGAAAAGTTACAATCGGCGTGTGCATATACAGTACTTCCTTATAGAAGGTCCATGTGGATGCAGCTGCCAGATCACAACCTGGAGATCCTTCCTTCAAGAGACGGCAAGAGAGGATGCAACCGCATCACCTCCCTTCTCATTCTTTCACCCTGCGCCTTTGTACATTCTCCTCCATAATACTCTTAAGAAGTGGGAATAGGTAGGTCAGCGGTGCAAGGGGAGAGAACTGATAAAACAGTGGGCTCGAGTTGCAGCGTCTGCTCTTCTTCCGTCTCAGAATTTGGAAGGTAAAGGCAAGATCACCAACTTATGATTTAGCAACCCTACATGTTCATGCTGCACAAGCCGGTTTCATGTCAGTAGAAAATACCTGACTTTCAGTTAGAAAGAAGCAGTTGCTGCTGCTTGATCAGTTCTACGCTTTAGAACAATGTGAAGAAATATTCCCAAGAAAGCCGAGCAACCCATTCTGCGCTGCTTATCAAGGGCAGCTCTGTGCGCAGCAGCAGAGCTAACTAGTGGGAAATCAAGTCTTAAAACACTGTACAGAAGTCAATCTCATTTCAAATAAAGTGTTTAGGGTCGGAATAGGGTGGTGGTGACTGGAAACATTCTATCAGTTCAATGGACTCCACGCAGCTGGATGAATTGGCACAAACACAACAAGCAAGATCATCATATTGAGCAAGACCTTTCCCATCAAGAGGTAGTTATTAGTCAAATTCTATGTTCTTTCCTTATCTGATTCCCTGTCTGGAAAATACGCTTTAAAGAGGTATATCCAGAGCTATTGTGTATACCAGAAATCAGTTACTGACTTGCATGTGAAACAGCTGTGTTGAAACGAGAGGTAACAAATCCAGGACAGAAGAGATCATTTCTGTAATCTACTTTGGATGTCACTACAAACAGAACTTCCAGCTATTCATTTCTCCCCATTAACTAGCTATCTATTCATCTTGAGCACATCCTCTGCCATTAGCCCTACCAGCCAACCAACTTGCTCTCTGTCTCTGTCTTTCCCCCACTACAGAATTCCTTCACAGCAAGCAAAGATTGAAAATTCTGGCCAGAGCCTGCTTATATTAAATGTAAGTATCTACTTTAAGCCAGATACCCATCCCATTTCATCCCTCTGTAAAACAGAATTAGCTCGCCTCAAGGCAGCAACAAATATTTGTTTTGTAGAAGCAGGTTTTGTCACAAGCAAGGAGTGGGTATTTGCTTTGCAGAAGCGCTGTATGTCATGCCTCCAGCCGACAAATAATACGTTGTTCTCTCCAGCGACTTAGTTGGATACACTGTCTTGTCAGTTTTTAAACTTGCTATCTGCCACAAGTGGTTTGTTAAGTTATGACTATTTATCATAATGGCAACCATTATGAATATTCAGGAAGCTGGGGGAGGGGAGAATCACAGAAGCGGTTTTGCTAAGGCAGAGGAATACTTAAGGTAAGATCAGTTGGGCAAACAAGCAAATTCTTAGCTTGATACAGATGCTTCAGTTGAGGCTGGTCATGGAACCTCCTACAGTCTACGTCTGATGTTAAGCAATCAACTCTTGAGTTGAATGTTTGATGCACCCCAGCGGTACTCACCCTGTGGTGATATCATCATCCTCAGTCATGGTCTTGCCCATTAAGTCACTGTCACTCATGTACCCAGATTTGAGATCGACGTCATCAGCATCAAGCGACTCCACAAGCTCCAGGCGGGAAATGTGGCTGAGCTTGCTGGGGCTGCGCATGGGCATGGTGTGGGAATAATGAGCTCGCTCCCCGTGCATGTACCAGCTGGGAGTGCCTTCCGAGCGGCATCCCCCACCCACTGAAGGGGCATCTCCAGCCTGCAGGCGGGGGCTGGACTGACCATAGCGCCAGGAGAGGGGAGAGGAGCGGTTGGACAGGCTGGAGACGCTGCGGGGGTTGGCTTCGTCACTGTCATAACACGTCATCTCCAGCGAGCTGCAGGAATAGAGCAGAGAGAAATGTCTGAGGGCGAGAAGTGGAAGAAGGTGGGCAGATTCTGTCAGGGCACTCCTGAAAACCAGAACACCTGTAACAAAGATGCACTCAAAATTTTAAGTCTTGGTTAAGACTGGATAGTCAGGCAGGAGCACAGACTGAGCACTGCACTAGGCTGAATGTGGGTGCTGAGAAAGTACAGTGGTACTTCAGGTTACATACGCTTCAGGTAACATACGCTTCAGGTTACAGACTACACTAACCCAGAAATAGTACTTCGGGTTAAGAACTTTGCTTCAGGATGAGAACAGAAATTGTGCTCCGGCGGCGTGGCAGCAGCAGGAGGCCCCATTAGCTAAAGTGGTGCTTCAGGTTAAGAACAGTTTCAGGTTAAGAACGGACCTCCAGAACGAATTAAGTACTTAACCTGAGGTACCACTGTACAGGCAACCATCATCATCATCATCATCATCATCATTTTATTTGTATGCCGCCTTTCCATAGTTAATGCTCAAGGCGGCTTACAACATAACAAGATTTACATAATTACCAATGTAACAAAAGTCATAAGCAATAAATAAAACACATCAAAAAGTACACAGCCAAATGGAAAACAATTTCCACATAAATCATAAAATCTAAAACTAAGAATACAGCATTAATATCAATTACAATTTAAAATGACATAGATAAAAAATAAAAGCAATTTATTTAAAACACAAAAACGGAGCCCTCTCTGCCCAGATGGAAGGAGGCAGGCAAGGCTCTTCAGGCCCTCAGCAGCAGGTGAGTCCCTCGCTCCGCATTATTGGTCTTACTTGCCCTCATTCTCTAACAGGTTGCCAGCTACAGCGGAGGACCGAGCTCAAGTACTTTTAGTTAGGTGCATAGGAAGGAAGAATTCCAGATAAGCATAGCTTCTCTCACCACTGTAGGATTGCAATGGAAGTGCGGTGTGAAATTTGGTCGTGTGAGCTCCTGGATAGTGCCACCTGAATGGTGCCAGTTCTCCACTCAAGTTTCCCTACTAGCCAATAACTTTTTGATTCAAATCCATTGTGTGTGAACTGAGTGTCACACTACTGTCTTTCAATGCGCGCTTGTGTGACTATCAAGCAAAGGTTAAAATACAGTTGGGGGGGGGCACATGTTCACCTGATCCAGCTGGATAACAGCATTACAGCTTTGCATTACAGAACATGGAAACACAGGTAGGTGATTTATATCAAGTCAGACCACTGGTCCATCCACCTTGGTATTATTCTGTACTATACTAACTGGCAGCTGCTCTCCAGGTTTTCACACAGGCGACATTCCCATCTGGAGATGCCAGGGATTGAACCTAGTTCCTTCTGCATGCAAAGCAGATAGTCTGCCACTGAGTTATGGTCCTTCCCCGAAAGAAGTACCCAGCAAGTTCAGAATTCAAGTTTCCCTCCCTCCCTCACCCCACCCTACCCACTGTGATCTGAAAGGCAGACCTGGAAACCAGTGTGTAAGGAACGTGAAGGGTTTTTTTCAACACAGCAGTGAAGGGTGTTGTGTTTCCATTACAAATAAAGGCAAGCATGAGAGTTAATGGCCCTTGCTGATGCCCCAGCTCCAGGCATGCCTTTCATTTAGATTCAATAAAAGCAGTTACTGGACATCAAATACAAAGCGATGATTAAAACCATCTCTGGAATGGATTCACAGCTCCGGGAGAGATGGAGCTCAGCCTACAAAGCCCTGCAGACATGGTTTCAATAATTACACTGATGCACAAACGTTGTATTAAACTGAAATTAAATGTGGGGTGTGTGTTTTTTAAAGAAAAAATTTTATTGCCTTCTTAATTTGGTGGGGAAACCTGCCAATATTATGCTTAGAACACCTTCCAGGCCATCCCAAGAGGGAAATGCCCCTACACTTTGATCTGGAACATGGGGAAATGGTAGAGTGTTTTGCAGAATACCAAACGTAGGTGCCCAGGAAAGAGATTCTAAAACTGGATGAAGCTGACTCCCCCCCCCCCTCTCCAAGGTGGGCTCCACTTTTGGAGCATACATCCCCTCTAGCCATGAGGCAATCCAATCCAATTTGACCTCTACTGCCTCTTTATCTAGTGAATCACCTAAAATTAATCTCCAGCTTTGTTAAAATAAAATGTGCTACATTTCTTCAGACTTGTATTCTCTGCCTCCAAAGGGACACTTGTGATTTGCTTAGTCCCAGAGGCCGATCTGAGTAGCTGCTGCCTTAAAAGGGGGGGGGGGCAGCCAGCCATTGCAGTTTCTCAGCCCAAATAGTCCTTGGTGCAGCCAAAAACGTGTTTTGTACCTATGATAATTTATTAATAAATATTGCACACTCCAATCTAATTAAGCCTGCAAAATGCTTTCTGCACGCATCTTGAGACTGTTGCAAACTCGTCATGCCCAGCTTCTCTTCTTAATTCCTTCGCTTCTCTTTTGCTTAACATTCAGCCCGTAGAAGGGTTCCGGAGAACTCAAAAGCTTGCTAGCTACTTTGCCACATTTTATTTGGTCTGAACAAAAGTATTACATTACTGTGGCTGGTAGATCTGAAGAACTTCCATCATCACCGAGTGCCTCCTGCTGGCAGAGGTGTAAACAGCACACAGTATGCAACACTCCTCCCAGCCTGAAGATTTACATTAACATGTTGCTTTTCAAGAACTCCAGACCTGATGATCAGGCAGCAAGCTCCAACTCTCAGTAACAGAATCCCACCACTGCAACCTGGAGTGGCTACTTTTAGCAGTGCGGCATAAAGAGGAGTGTATGGGACCCACAGCATTAATAAGAAGTGGGTTAAATTTGGCTGCTGTTGCACTAGTGCTGATTGCAGATCCTCAAATAGCAGCTGCTTTGAAGAACAAGGCTCTGAAAGAGGAAGTTAATTCTAGTAACAGAGATTTTATATGCAACAGGGTGCCATTGTTTAAGAAGCCTAATCAAGGAAGCTACCAGATCCACCATCATTTGCTACTTCCAAAATAAAATTGTGTTCACCAAATGGCTGGCAGTTCTTACTATGACTTAAAATGATCATAACAAAAAAAAGCTATTAATACACTAAGAAAACAAAATATCAACCTATTTACACTAGGAGTCAAATTAGGAACAAAGAAAGTTTCCTTATACTACTAGTCTACCCCAGAATTGTTTGTTTCAGGGTTAGCCAACAAGGTGCCCGCCAGATGTTGTTAGACTCCAACTCCCAACAGAACCAGTCAGCAATGTGTGGAGGGTATGCGACTGGCAGAGGCTCTCTGGGTTCTCAGGTAGAAATGTTGGCAGGAAATGCTAGTTATTTACAGAAGGAAATATCTAAAACATGACCCTTGCCACAATCTGCAGTGTGAACTGGTACAATCCAGGAAGAACTCCACCATCTAGTTTTGCTGAATGTGTTGCTCTAACCCAGTCTTTGAGTGGATGGGATCTAGCCCTGCAAGCATGTCAATACTAGAGGTGGAGGACAGGTCAAGACTGAATCATCTGTGTGTTATCTTGCCAAATATAATCATTACTCTATAAGTCCCTGTGATCTTTGCTCACTTTTGGCACCCTATGATTTAGTTCTGATCGCAGGCTATATTCTTCTATTTTATGGTTTAATCTTTTGGTGAAAGCATGGGTGTGGCAGATCATAGCTCAATGCAATGTGCTATTTTATGCATTGTACACACACACACACATTTGTCTTGTTTTGCTTTGTTTAATTTGCTTCCCCAATGATTCCAACCTACAAATAATGCTATATTGTATTCTTACTTTAGGACTGGCTTACACTAACAACAAGTTTTTAGGCAGAGATTTCTGCCAAGAGAAATACCGAACAAGAAGTGATTAAACCTGGGTTCTTTTAAAAAAACCTACAGCTTTCTACAGGTATACCACCTCAGTGAGAACAAAGACGAAATTGTAGGGAAGGGCAGTATACAAATTTAATAAAGAAATAAATATTGTTTTCTGTAGGTACCACATTCAACATTGATTCACACCAGGTGTGTGTGTGTGTGTGTGTGTACGTTATTCCATAATCCATAATCCAAGTTCATTTCAAAAATGAACAAAGAACCAAAACTATGTGACAAAATAAACCATTCCAGCAACCAATACAATAATACTCAAGTCCTAACAGTTCATTATGCTAGAAAAAACAACATTATAGTGGCTGCATTAAACAGCAAGCCACAAAACCGTCAAACTAAGAGAAGATGCATGGGCCCTTTTCAGTCACTATAACAAACATAGAGGAAAGGGAGGAGGGAGAAGGTGGCATCAAACAGCAAGTTCCACTCTACAGGAATTCATTAAAAGAGACCCCATTAATAGAGCGATATGCATGGGGTTCTGTTCAGGCATTCTAATGACCATGCATCAATGGATGGAACCTGCCTCTCCTACATGTGTTCATTATATTCACGTAACAATGTCAAAATAGGCTAAAGTGATATAGGACCACTCCACCTGACAGTCTGTCCACTCCACCTGACAGTTAGGCGGCAAAGATTCCACTTAAGCAGAGACAGATGGGCAGAGCCCAGTACATTATTATACCTTAAGGCTGAGATGGGGAGTCTGAGGCTTTTTTGATGTTGTTGGGACTCCAGTTCCTGTAACCTATGACCATAGGCCATGCTGGCCAGGACTGGTAAGAGTTGGAGTCCAGCAACATCGGACTAGGACTGAGGGAGCCCAACAATATCTGGAGCATCAAATGTCCCGGGTCTGAGACAAGAGAGCTCAAAGTAGTGAAATCAGCTGGGGAAAGCATAAAAGGTATACATTGAACCTGGGGCAATGGGTGATCACTGGATGTTCAGAACTAGTCTTCTGGTCATTGGGTATAGTGGCTAGAATTTAAGGCCACAAAACCAAGGTTCAAATCCTACTTCAACCATAACGCTCATTGTGATCAGCCTAACCTAACTCTCAGAGTTGCTATATGCTCTGAGCACACTGGATAAAGTGCAGGTAAAAGATAATGAATGAAAGAGCAGGTGCCTGGTGGGCATGGGCTCAAATGCAGCCCCTTAACCTTCTTTTGCAGAAACATGTGGTCATATGTACACACAGACACCTCCCATGACGTGGGTTGTGTTCCTATGTTCCCTGTGCATTCTGAGCTCCCATTCCCCCCTCCCCCGGTTTCCCGGGGAGCTTATGCTTTTTTACCTTGCTTTGCATCTTGGCTAGCCCAGCTCTCCCAAGCCCAGCCTTCCTCTATGAATAACTAATGCCTTGGATTCCTTCCATGAAGCAATCTCTCCTGATCCAACATCTCCACATTTAGCAAAGCAAATCAACTGGAAGCAAACCAGCATTCCTCCCTTGCTGGATCCCCATGCTGCAGTGACTCATCTGGGTGGGGTTCATCTGGCATCTCCCAGCCTGAATTGAGTGAGGCAGGCAGCAGGAGACTCTTGTTCTGCAGTGTGCATCATCAACCAAAATCTTTGTGGGGAGGGTGATAAAAGACGGGGAGAGAAAGATGAGCAGCAGCGCGGGGGTGGGGTGGTTGTTTCAAGAACAGCAACCTTCCCTTGCATTCAGCTGGTGTAGTACAATATTTATAAACAGCTGATAAGCAGCATTAATATTTGGATTTAAGCATAAAGCAGCAAGTGTTTCCAAGTGGCTTTCAGTAAGTTCAAGCACAGGCTGTTGGAAACCAGGAAGTTACAGCCATGTGGTGATTCTGTGGGAAATTAGCTGAAGTGTCATTGTCTGAAACAGAGGTTGTACTGCCAGACGTCTTCCCACACCTTTCCGTACTAACTATTCTTATGAGAGATCCTCTACAGTCTCTTTGTTAGCTTCCCTAGGCAAAACTCAGGGATGTAGTTTTAGGATCCCAGCAAAAGTTAGAACCTCAGAGACCAAAAGCAGAAGGGGAGTGTCCCTGTTTCCCTTGTGCTGAGTGACAGCCTGATCACAAATTCCATGTGCTCAGCTTGAGGAATGAGCTCACCTTGCCAGCCAACTTCTCTCTCTCCTGCCAAATTACAATGATATAGATACACACAAAAACATTGCTGTGGTTTGCTCACTGGAGGTCTGAAAAGCTGCTGTCACTGCATTAGCTCACTTGGACAGTGGAAAGCCAAGGGAAAGTTTTATTACACAGAGGCCACTGCCAGTGCCCTGGTCTGAGGAAAGGGAAGTCCAGGACTGAGGCTTTGCTGGGACAATTCCACCACGTGGCATTAATGCAATTGCTGCCCTTAAAGGGACAGGCGTACTTTGTGAAATAAGATGCTACACCTCTCTCTGGATATGTGCACCACCCCATTCAAATTTCTCAGGAAGTGTAATCAGGACTAATCTAACTAATGCTAAACAGGTGTTTAAAAGCAACCTTTGAAGCAAGGAGCACACACATGATGTTGAATCCCACAATGCAAATTCATTCTTCCTTGAATACCCACACTAAGTTCAATAAACAAATAGGGGCACAGTTACCCCATTCAGGACCAGGGAAGCCCTCACATCTGCCCACCCCCTGTCCCCCAGAAAAAGTACTTCAGTCTTATTGGTATTCACCCTCAATCTGTTGACCACTATCTACCCCCACTTGAGGGGAAAACGCGGTAACTGGGTTGCCAAGTCTCCCATTGGAATTAGTGTGGAAGGAACCAAGCTTCAGCAAATAAATGTGCAGGCCAAATCAATAGAAACACAACCCTTTCTCCTCCAAGCTCCAAAATGAGTATCTGTATGGAAGGGGCACCCTTGGGGCGGTAAGCTTTGGCTGCTGCAGTCCTGGTGCATCCTAACCTCCCTCTAGGCATGGTCACATCACAGAATACAACAAAGATGTCCAAGGTTAGACAGCAGAACCAAGCTATTTAAAATGACTGCACAACAGCATCTCATTTTGGCCAAATGTCCACAAGCAAGGGTAGTCTGTGGGCAAAATATGACAGTGAACCACAGCAACCTTAAAAAAAACAAACCCCAAAACTACCTAGTCCAACGCTATGAAACATCTCATACTTGTTATGAGATGAGCAATGCTCTATCTTCTGACTTTAAATGAAGATTTCCTAGCAGGAATTGGTCGATATGGAATGTGGCCAGATGAACTGTTGCGATGCATCCAAGTAGGAACTATCAACCTGGTGGTCAAGAGTAAAGGGAATCTAGGAGCAGAGGTCTCACCTGTGAGTTACTTGGGAGCCCCTCAAGCTGGACATGGTCTCCTCCAGGTTCTGCCGCAAGTCAAGCACATTCTGTACTGTCCTCTTTCTCTGGGATTCAGGATCTGTTGGAAGAAAAGGATGGAAGTTCCATAGTGAATAACAGAAAATAAAATATGACCATCACAATGGACTTGCAGAAAGCATGGGCTCCACACCTTGTAAAGCTTTCATCCCTCAGTTTGCTTGTTACCACCTCAACCTCCACACTCCTATTAACCTTGGTATGTGTGCCCTATTTGCCCACCCTACTTGTACATTTTTCTCTTTCCCTCTGAGTTGACAGCATGTGCATATGTCTGTGCCCTGCGTAGGAAATTAAATTTAACAAAGGACCACAAACTTGCAGAAAATAATTGTATGGGGTAGTAAACCTAGCTGTGTCTAATGTTAAAGCTGTCTATAAAACACAGACTGGCAGCTGGGAACCAGCCCCCCAGTACATCAATAGCTTGTTCCTAAACTAGGCCAAGCTGCTCATCTTTTGTCCATTTCTCCATGTTTTTTATTTCCCTGCAGCTGCCTTAAATCCCCTTCTACACTATGTTTCTCTAAGGATTTTAAACTGTGAGGAACTTCTCTGGAAGGTTCCAGAGAGCAGGACTAGAACTAATGGGTGGAAATGCCAAAGAAGCATATTTCAACTAAAACTTCATAAAAGCTGTTACACAGTAGTCACAGCCTGTGGCTAGCATAATGCTTATTGTATGGAACTAGCAGTCACTATTAACCTTTTCCTCGATGCATTTGTCTAATCTTCTTTTAAAGCCATCCAAGCTGGTGGCTACCATTGCCTTCTGCAGGAGCGCATTCCACAGTGCACAGCGGTACCTTGGTTCTCAAACGCCTTGGTACTTAAACAACTTGGAAACCAAACACTGCAAACCTGGAAGTAACTGTTATGGTTTGCGAACTTTTTTTGGAAGCCAAACGTGCTCCCTTTTGAGTGTTACGCTTCCGATTTGAGTGTCACACTTCCGTTTTCAGTATCACACTTCCGTTTTGAGTGTTATGCTTCTGTTTTCAGTGCCACACTTCTGTTTTGAGTATTACACTGAGGTCTGTCTGTTTTTGCTATCTACTTTGTGTTTTTGTGGCTTTTTTTTTTGCTTATGTGACTGTGTGGAACTCAGTTCAGCTACTGATGGACTGATTGTGTGACTGCAGTACATTGCTTATTGCTTTCATTTTATGGATCAATGGTCTCTTTAGATAGTAAAATTTATGTTAAATTGCTGTTTTAGGGTTTGTTTTTAAAAGTCTGGAACGGATTAATCCATTTTGCATTACTTTCTATGGGAAAGCGTGCCTTGGGTTTGGAACGCTATGGTTTTGGAATGGATTTCTGGAGCGGATTATGTTTGAGAACCATGGTACCACTGTATTCCATTCTATGCGCTATGTGGCATATATTTGTATATTGCTTTTCCACCCAGGAGCTCAAGGCTGTGTATGTTTTCCTCCCCTCCCTTGTCTTATATCTGCAACAGCCCTGTGAGGTAGACCAGGTTAAGTTAATGTATAAGCAGCAGTTCTTGCCAACAGATTGCAGGAGGTCCAACCCACATTCAGTGTACCAGGCCCAGGAAATTCTGTTGTCCTCCCAAGTCAAACCAGCCATCTTTGCTTGCCAAGGTGCAGGCTGCAATGCTTAGTGTCACCTAATCTGTCTCTCTCACATACATAGCACCCTTCAGCAGAGCTTCTAGGGTAATATGCAGAAACAATTTTCCTGTGCCATAACACCGGTCCAGACAAAGCATTCATGAATGCTAAAGAGTACTGCATTATTGTTGTTATTATAATCATTATAATCATTTCCTCATTTATAATTGCTTTTTTTAAGCACAGCCCACACAAGGTGATATACATATCACTAAACACAATACACTACAAAACCAACAGTTAAACAAATTATAAAATAACAATGCAAAAAAAAAGCCCATAAAACATATGCAGGTCAATTAAATAAATAGTGCAGCAACATCACTCCTGGCAGATAAGAAAGTGATGCACTGTAAAACAACTCTCAAAATAAAAATCATATCATAAGAGCTAAATTAAGGGGGGGAAACAGCCTGATATAAATAGATTTTTAAAGCTCAAAGCTTCGTAGTGTTGAGGTTATCGACAGTTCCATGGGGAGAGAAACATCCTATTTTCTCAACAGCATAACACACCTGGGACATCTGACACATCTGCCATTAGGAGAGCCTGTCTGACAAAGAGTTCTGTTCTCAAAGGACTAAACTCATACGTCAATAATACTGGCCTCCTGCTGAGCCATCATAAGCAGACCTTATTTTGAACTTAGAATATTCTGCTTCAGAGGATAAGCATCAAACAGTGGACCTACATTCAGCCACAGTCACTGTAGCCTATTATTCTCCATAGCAGTGGTTGTCAAATTATATTATCAGGGGTCCCTCAATGAGAAGATCATTAATAACAGACCTGAAAGGCAGTTTCCCTACCTATTTTTGCCC
Organism: Podarcis filfolensis; assembly: GCF_964270895.1. Classification (NCBI taxonomy): domain Eukaryota; kingdom Metazoa; phylum Chordata; class Lepidosauria; order Squamata; family Lacertidae; genus Podarcis; species Podarcis filfolensis. Next base: position 67,227,052 of record NC_139609.1, read on the forward strand.
TGCAACATGCAGTAACACAGAAGGGTTTGAAGTTTTCCAGGGTTCACTCTCAGTCCTAGAGGATGAGGACCAAGAGGCCAGGCCAGCACCCTGGTTGAACTGACTGTGCATTACAGAATGGGGGTGGGGAAGTAGTAGCCCTCCAAATGTTCTTAAGATGTCAACACCCAACATTCTCAGACAGCATGGCCAATAGTCAAGAGAGGATGAGATTTGTAGTCCAACAACACTCTTAAGGACCTAGTTTCCCTACACCTGCTTTAGAACATGCCCCATGATCTTCTGTAAGAGCCAAACTAGATTCAATGGTAGCACTTCAGGAAATGTACAGTCAGATCAGCCACAATCACATAGAAAGCAGCAGGTGGGAGCCTGATGTAAGATGCAAAGAGGGGGCAAGAGTGACAAGTTCACTTGCTACTATTGCCTCCCTTCAGCCTCTCTCTCCAAGGACTTGAGTTTTCTCCCAGCTGGGCTCATTTCCAGTTTTGGAGCCCAGCTGAGGGAGAGACTGTGATGATATAAGCTACAGAGAAAAGGAGGGTTCTGCAAACCTCTTCCATGAGGGTTCTGCACACCTCATCCTTTGCACTTTCAACCAGAACCCTCACCTCCTGCTTTTGGTACTATTACAGCATACTCAAGCTTGAAACACTCAGATCCATCATTGTCATGACTAGTTGGGTCCTAACAGACAGAGGTGCTACAGGAATTATTCAACCAATAAATCAATATGGAAAGGGCTCCCCAAAGGTAGAAAGTTTGAAAGCTACTTCTCTGTATACCAGCCTTTCTCAACCTGATGGCCTCTAGATGTTGTGGACTACAACTTCCATGATTCCAGCCCATTAGTCATGTTGGCTGGGAAGGGTGGGAGTTGTGGTCCAAAACATTTTGTAGGCACCCGAGGTTGGTAAAGACTGCTGTAGATTATCCAGCATGGTACTTACAGACTATATAACAGTTTTAGTGAGAGAGAAGGGGGAAGAACCAACAGGAAGTCATACGTCCTGGACAGCATGTTGAGCCATTAAGAAAAGAGCAGGAACCACAAGTTCATAGAGTGCAAAGATAGCTGCAGAAATTCAGAGCAGATTAGGAAGCAAGCAAAGGAAATATTATATGAATCCACCCTGAATTAGGTCCCATTCTGGAATACAACTGTGCTGGTGTGGGATGTGCATAACTGAAGTTTCCAGTGCCATGTGAACTCAGGAAGACAGGAAGCAGGATGCAGCCCAATACTTGCCTGCTGTGGCCCTGGCAGTGCTGCTTATCCAAAGCTAATTCTCCAAAGCACTGGACTTCTGCCTAGTGCTAGGCAGTAGCTGTGGTGGGTCGTAGGGTAGCCTGAACCACAGAAAGCTGTCTGCTGAGTGGCTTTGAGTATTATTTCTGGAAAATTATAGTAGACACTTTCTTCTCATGTTTTATAAGGCCTGAGGCATGGGTGCAGCACAGCCAGACTGCTGCACTGCTGCTTCCCTAACACTTTGCTCTGTCCTACTTTCTTCTGGCACAACCCACCTGGCAATCAGGTGTGAAGCCCAAATCTCAGCTTGTATCCTGCCCATACCCAAGCTGGCAGAAGTGGAATCGTATGCCATAAGACATTTTAAAGCCGCTTTCAACCTAGCCAGGGTATCTGCGGTGGTAACTCTGGAGGAAAAGAGGTGGTGTGGATGGGTGAGAGACTTTTCTTTTCTTTTTAATAACAAAACAGGAGCCATAACGGAAACTCTGGGAAAGCAGCCAGTTGACTGAAGCTGGAATGAATGACAGCAGCTGATACACTCAGCAGCAGGTATGCTCATTCCCTGGGATATGAGCTGCTGCTGTTGCTGCTCTCAGGAATTCCAGTCTAACCTCTCATGCAGGAATTTGGAGTTGGCTGCTCAGTCTGAAGGCTGCACACACTTGTCGAGGGAAGCGAAGAAGAGTAAAGCTCCCCAGCTATGGAATGTGAATGGGCCAGGATACAAGAGCAACCCTCCAGCCTATGAAGAAGGAACAGTTTCTGTTATCTTTTACTTTGTACAAGCTGGCTTTTCTCAACCCAGTTGTTGTTGGACTACAACTCCAATCATTCTTACCTCGAAGTTCCAATGATCAGGGATGGTGGGAGTTGTAGTCCAACCACATCCAAGAACCCAAGGTCAGAAAGGCTGGTATAAGCAGTACAATCTAAATAAGCAAGTAAGAAAAGTCTGGAAAGCATGGTAAGAGAGAAGAAGAAGAAGAAGAAGAAGAAGAAGAAGAAGAAGAAGAAGAAGAAGGGGAGGAGGGGTTTGGACTTGATATCCCACCTTTCACTCCCCTTATGGAGTCTCAAAGCAGCTAACAATCTCCTTTCCCTTCCTCCCCCGCAACAAACACTCTGTGAGGTGAGTGAGACTGAGAGACTTTAAGAAAGTGTGACTAGCCCAAGGTCACCTAGCAGTTGCATGTGGAGGATCAGGGAAGCGAACCCAGTTCACCAGATTACGAGTCCACCGCTCTTAACCACTACACTACACTGAGAGGTTCCAAATGGGATAGGAAAGGGTTAGCTAGGTGGTGGCAGCAGGCAAGGAAGGTGATTGATGTGCTCTATATAGCACAGCATTCCAAAGCATTCCAGCCCCTGGATTAGCAATAGGCAAATGGAGACCCTGAGCTCAAGGACCTCTCCCCTGTTACCCTTGTAATACAGCCTTCACCTGCTTTTGCTCACATAGGCCAAAAAAGCAGTTCCTGGGTTTGGTAATACTTCCAAAAGCTTAATTATTAGAACACATTCTCAAACACAGCTGCCGCTTCCTGATGACATAATCAGCTGGGCAGAAACTCAGTTCTTTCTACAATATATACTTACATACACACATACATGCATGTGTATATATATATATATATATATATATATATATATATATATATATACACACACACACACACACACGAACACAAGTATACACACACACACACACACATACACACACATTCCCTGATGTACACAGCTGAAGTTCAAAAGAAAATAACTCTCAAAATCTCTATTACTGTTCATATGGGGTTACAGAGTCCTTTGCCCCATCACCACCACCATCATACTTCCCTGGGATAAATTACAACATCCAACTCTTTCAATGGAGTGACTCAAGAATGAATAGATATGGAAAACAACAGTTCCAATCCATAAATCTAAACATACACCGTGTCTGGAGAAAGAGTATGAAACTTTATTTTGTCCTGCTTCACAACTAGAAATCCCATCCCAGTTCCACACACACAGCACATTCCCACCCACACTGTGAAATATGCTAGTTGCATTGTGAAATGTAGGGGGCAAGCTGATTAAAGGATTCTCTGGCAACAAATGCTGCTAGGAACCTTTTCTGACCAGCTTCTCCCATCCATGCAGTCACCCCCCACCCCACAAGCAAGGAAGCAATTGGATCAAACCATGCAATTCAGACCCCATTCCAGATGTTACAGCCTGAAGCAGCCAAGAGGGTGGCTCAAGACAGTTATTATACATACAGTAGCAGCAGGGTAGGAACTCGAGGTGAGAGTTCAAACCACACACAGAGCTCGTAGGGTACTGTACGCCCAAAAGGACTAGAGTAGGCCCACTTCCAATCTGGATCTGCATTCTTAAAAATAATAAACCCCAGCTGCATACAGAAACATTCCACTAAGCAAACATTCTACCTCCAATAAGTTCTTACAATGAAAGCTAAAACAAAGAGGTTGCCAATGGATAGTAGACTTGATCAGTGCTTGGGTGGGATCTCCGCTCTTTTGTTTTCTCAAGGAACAACAAGGTATATGGATAGGTAGCTATGCATACATGTTATACTATATACGGCATACAGTATACATATACAGAGGGAGAGGGAAAGGAAGACATGCTCACATTATTGACATGTGAAAACCTGAATTTTTAAAAAACTATTTTTAAATAAAAAGTAGAAGTGAAATTGTATATTGTTGCTTTCTGATGAGCGAAGTAACATTAAGACACGGCTAATTCACACTATTGCAGATCACTTATAATCTAGCCTAAGATACACTATCCGACGTTAATAATGCCTGTGAAGATAACATTGCTAATGTATTTGAATGGTTTACTAAACAAGCAGTGCTCTCAAGACGAGACTGATGCTGGAAAAGTACTTTTGAATGTTGCAGAATTCACAATACAGATGCAACACCATAGTACCTTCACATGTGAACAAACTGAGGCTGGCAGAAGTTCATCTCTTTCCCCTAAGCAAATATAATTTTTGTAGTGTATGGGATCTCCATGGCCAGGGTTCATCCCAGGAGGATTTCAAAAATCTGTTTTAATTGTTATAGCAACAAAATAGCATGCTTAATCAGGAAGTAGATTGCTCCAAATTGGAAACTTGATTTAAATCAATGCTTTAAATTGGCCTTTTTTTCTTGGTAATTTAAACCATCTTTATTTAAATCAATGCATCCTGTTACAAAGCACTACCAGTAAATGCCCCTGGCCTATTTCGCTTGACAACGCTGATTCTTCCACAGAAATTGGCCTTTTTGCAAAGCTCTGAGAATATCTGTTGGTAAGATCCATCACGTGAATAATTATGATGTTTGAACCAGGTCTGCTATTAAAAATCAATACTGTGTGAAAGCAAAGGAAACCCAAATGAAAGGTACACTGTTGAAGTAATCAAAATTGACACATTATTTATCAGTGCCATACACAGCACAGGACTGGACATAAGGGGTTGGTGCAAGCTACATGTGGCCAAGGCAGGACACCTCAAAGACTTTCCTCACCCTTGTTCTCAACAGCTGCTCAAATGGATTCTCAAAAAGGCTACACCCCCTGCAGTGTTCCAATGCTAGCTGTCTAGCAGCAGAACTGCCGGTGGGACACAATCTCTTTGTAGCAAGGTAGCTACCCATAAAGTACCAATAGCTTAGATTTTCATCCTCTCTGCCAATCCATCCTCTCCTTATTTCATTCTAAAAGGATCAGTCTCCAAGAGTATTACTGAGCCGAGCCATTCCAAATGGGCTTCTCTTTCATCTTCTGAGAAAAGTTAATGCCATCAGAGAAAGATTGAGCCAGAGTTCACTGTAATTCTGTAAAAGCATAACAGCTTCAGAGAGAAAAAAGCCCCACTTAATACTTGCAAGTTTCAAATACTTGTCTTGCATTTCCCTCTTTTAGTAACTTAGCATGACTGCACTTACACTCAGCAAATCACAATCCACTCCCCCTCTTCCATTTAGAAGACGTGGCTTCTAGGAAGCATGCATATAACTTGAAAAGGGCAGCACAGGTATTCATTTCAGAAAGATCAGTACTCTATAGACTGGTGTAACTGAATTTTGTATCCATACCATGCATTTAAAGCTCATTTAAAGCATATTGCCTCCCCCAAATAATCCTGGGAACTGGAGTGTACCCCCCTCAGAGAGCTACAATTCCTAGCAACCTTAACGAACCACAGCTCCCAGGATTCCTCTAGGAAAGCCACATGTTTTAAATGCATGATATGGCTGTGGTCAGTCTACTCTCATGGAACACCACACTATTCCCTCACTACATTCTACTTTATTTGCATCTTCAAGAAACAAGGGAGCACATCTGCATCATTAAAAAATGGGTTGTAGCCAATGGCTGAACAAGCTGAAGGCCACTTGTGAAGCCAATATGTCTCCCCCAACCCCAACCCCCAAAGCTCATGTGAGTCCCTCTCTAGAGGATCAGAGCCCCATTCCCGAACAAACTGGTATGTGTTATGTAGATCTACAGCGGTCAAGAATTATAGTGATCAACCAGGGAGATGAAGAACTGATGAGATGCGACTGAACAGAAGGGCGCTTGTCATGTCACCTAGAATCAGGTGCCACATTGACAGATGGGAGCAGACTCACCCAGTAGAGCGCACACTTGCAATCTCAGTATTTCCACAAGGCAAGAGACTCTTGCGAGTGAGCACATCACACCTTGCATTCAAAAGCTTGGCAGGAGGGGCAGGGAAACTTGTTAGGACATCTTCCATCACTTCTGTCCAGTTCTCCTTGTCCTGCTCCCAAGAACTGTGTCTGCTGCTGAGCCTGCACCATTACTTGCCTGAATAAATAATCTCTTTCATACTTCCAAGTAAGAGTCTCCATCTGCCCGTGTTTGGAAGAACCAGAACAGAATCAGCACCTAAAGAGGAGATTCTCAAATTCCAGCAAGCCTCTCCAATTGAGAAAAGTTTGATCTTTCATGAAGGTCATCACTGAAAAGTTGTAGTGAAGAGCAGTGCAAAAAAACAATGAGTTGACCCATTCAGATATCAAAGTGGAAGCCTGGAAGAATCAGATGCTACGCTTAGCGACCTCTCTAGGAAACACTATTCCATGTTGAGGGAACTACAGCTTTAAGCAGATCTCCCTGCCTCATTCCACAATTGACCATAAGAGTCTTTGCCAATAGCTGGCTTGGATTTTGTTCTGAAGCACAAGGGATGCCATGGGCTCCCTGCAGACCCCTCTCAAGCAAGTGCCTCCTCTCCCTGTACTTTTTCTATTCAGCCTGTGTTTGCAGGTGTCAAGGGACTTTTAGTTCTCAGTGAGGAAGCACTGGATGTTCAGGATGGTAGCTGCAGTCAGCCAGAGACCAGAAGCTGTTGAGACTGCATGGTGCGGTTTGTTGTGGACAGTGCCTGTCTGTGTACGGGCCAGCAAAAAATGTACAGAGGATAAGCAGCACCCAAAACAGTGGACTCCCTGCAAAGATTCCTGTGGGTAGTTGATACAAAACAGCTCACTGTTTGAGGAAATCAGAATGAAACGGAGTCTCTGTTTGCTTGTTCTATGCTGGCTTATTAGGAGGGTGAGTGGGTGTATTTATCAGTGTTTGTGTGTATCTATGTGTGTCTGTGTTTATATGCCTAGTAAAATTAGTCTGGATTCAGAAAGGACCTACTTAGATGACTCAAAGGTCTGCAAAGGCTGCCTTATACAGAAAGGCTTCATGTATGCAGGCTCTTGTTATCCATGGTGTAAGGGGGCTGCAATCACAGTTTGTAAATGCCTGTATGGGCATTTCCAAGGGCAGGCAGTTTTGTGAATGATATACGATGCTTAGGAAGATAAACCAAGGAGCATTCAGTCTAGGAATAAGACCCACATTCTTAAGGCTTAGAAGAGTTACTGGACACTGGCACAATCTGGAAAATGACAAGTTATACGGTATTACCTGAAGAAATGAAACATTTTCTAAAATGTTTTCCAGAAGCAAGCAGAGGGAAATTTGGGTGATAAAGGTGCATGTACCACAGGGCCTTCTCCCTTTATTTAAGTGCCACATAGGTAGTGTCTGGTATAACTGATGCTCAGAGTTTCATAAAGAAGACACACAGAGATTTGTTAAGCACGCATATATGTGCCAATTAGTTAAAGAATTTAAATTATTTTTGCAAAAAGCCCAAAGTCAAAACATTCCACATGAGAAAAAGATGTCAAAGACAATCGGGATCATAAATAGACTCTGTGGCCCCATCCCACTGAAACCAGCCTAGAATTGACTGGTTCTTTGAGGATATGGCAGGAAAGAAGAGGAAGACTAAGTACTTTGCTTGCAAATGGACCATACGAAAGACACAAAGTTCAAATCCTTCCAAAGCTACTCTCAGCATCTATGTGAGGCGATGGCCTTGTGTGGTGAAATTCTGTATTTGAATTGTTTTTAATAGCTTTTCATGTTTTGTTACTTACACATTGTTGTAAATTGCCCTGATACTTTATGAGATGACCAAACGTAAGTATAAATAAATAAATAAATACAAACTGTAATCGTGCATGTCCTCACTAAGGCAACCTTCACTAAAGTGGCCTGTGTTCAGCACTTCAGGACAGAGCGCCACCAAGTTCCAAGATTCATTTCTATTTAGCTTTATTTCCATCAGCTCAGTTTGAAGCTACTGGCCCAGTCATACAGTTTCAGTGGAACTTTCTCATAAGAGCTTTTGGGACAGCAGCCAGTGCACAACTGATGGAAAAATTCAATGCATTGCACACCACACATGTTATTAGCTCCTGTTAGCAGACAACATTCCACGTACACCAGGGGGGAAAACAGGCCATTACCATTTAGTGTGGCACATATTAACTTACTATTGAATAAGTAGCCCTCAGTTAAGTTGCCACAATACATGGCCATGATTAATAACTAAGTGCAGACATGCTGCCCATGCTCTGCACCTCTCAGAGAGTAGATACATTCATATTTCTGGTATAAGGACACTGCATTTGTATTACAATTCATTGCACCTCTGCTTTTCTTCTTCTTTTCTCCCTAAAACTATACACACAGTCCCATTTATAAATAGTCACATAGTTTTCAGGATAACTACATACGAAGAGCCTTGCTGGATCAGATCGAAGGTCCATCTGGTTTCATGGTGGGCAACCACCCGCCTATGAGAAGCCCACTATGGCACAAATGCAATAGTCTGAGAGAAGTAAGATATGAGTGCAATGGCCCTCTCTCTGTTGCTCCTCTTCAGAGGCAAGGGAACAGGTGGCGCTGTGGTCTAAGCCACTGAGCCTCTTGGGCTTGCTGATCATAAGGTCAGCAGTTCAAATCCGTGCGACTGCATAAGCTCCCGCTACTCTGTCCCAGCTTCTGCCAACCTTGCAGTTCAAAAGCACACCAGTGCTAGTAGATAAATAGGTACTGCTGCAGCAGGAAAGTAAACAGCGTTTCCGTGTGCTCTGGTTTCCGTCAAGGTCCTCCATTGCGCCAGAAACAATTTAGTCACACTAGCCACACAGCCCGGAAAGCTGTCTGTGGACAAACGCCAGCTCCCTCAGCCTGAAAGCGAGATGAGCGTCACAACTCCATAGTCGCCTTTGACTGGACTTAACTGTTTAGGGTCGTTTACCTTTGCCTTCACCTACTCTGATACTGGAGTTTATACGCAGCCATTATAACTAGTAGCCACAGGTGTTCATCAACAGGTCACTGGAGCTAAAGAGATTGATGCACAGATCAGGAGTGAAATGCCCTGGTAAAAATGCAAGCAAGTGGAATAGTAGGTGGCTATTGGATAGAAAAGAGAGGTATTTCAGAAATCACAGCTACTATTTTGAAGACGTGGGCAGCATTGTAAAGTATGCATTTACAGTGCATTTATCTGTGCTGTCCCCGACTCAAAGTAAAAGCATTTAGAGGGAAGGGGATGAAGAGGCCCCTAGAAGCAGTTTTGTAGGACTAGTTAGTAGCAGGATGGTAAAGCAATTAAGGGGAGAGGAGCTCAGAGCTGGGCTTGCACATTATACCACAAGCTGCCAAATCAAGTCTCCTTCTGCAACACTTAACATTTCTGTGTTGCCTCCCTGTATAAGCAGTGCGGCACCTGCAACATACAGCCACAAGATGGCAGCAAAAGGCCTTGGATGGTGAAGATGGGTTCAGTCAGAGTTCTCAGAACCAGTGCTTCCAATTAGTCTTGCAAAGCACAGAAAGATTGAGAAGAACATTCAGAGTTGCAATCATGTCTGTCGCCTCTGCAGCAACCCACAGCCTCAGCATAGCCTCTAAAACTCATACAGATGGATCCCATACTATATGACTATAGGTAAAGCTGGAGGGAACTACATGACTAATTAACAAAAGATAAATACATTTTTCTTCCTATTAGGAGGGACTTACACATATCTTGCCCTGCCAAGTAGTGTTGGTGATGCTAAAGTAAGCAGTAGACAGGAGCTGATCTCCTTAGAAGAGCTGAAAGGGACCCTTTTTTAGCACTGTGGATACAAGTTTAAGCCTCAAAACACATAAATGGGATATCACAAAGCTTTCCCCATCAAAACCTACCTATCTGCGCAGTTGAAGTGTTAAAGAAAGGGCTCAGCTAGAAAGTCTTCCCCTAACCAATTCTCCATATGCAGAAAGACATTGGTGAAATGGACCATTCAAGAATGCTAGGATGCCCCACCTGAATTCTGAAATGACACTAAGCTACGAAGACCATAGTAGCCCCTGGCCTGTTCCAAGTCTTGAATTGGCTTCAAACTAAAGGAAATGTGGATACCTTACTTCCACCTTCACAGAGTTTCCAATGAAGTTGCTAAACCTAACTGAACTTTGGGGGCGATATTCCGTTGGAAACAAACCAGTGGCTCTGAAAGAATCATGGTGCCATGCCCACACTGAATCAAACAACCATGCTGCACTATGCACACCACGCGAGGAAGAAAGGCAGGTTTGGTCCAGCTTCTTCTCTCCCCACCCCCTGCCCCCAATAGGAGCTCTTGGCAATATTAGCTGCTTTGTTCTAGCTTTCTCCCCAATCATCATGGTCTCTGTGGACCCAATGATGCTGCTGTTCCACTGCACATGTCCTCATGAGAAATACTGGACAATAAAGATGAGCACTGAATAGTAGCATGTGTCTAAGGACATGACTGGACTGCGATGTGCACAGTTGACCCCAGAATGATGTATAGCACTTAGAGCCGCCATTTCTTTAGACCAACTTCCACCAAAAATCTGATCCACTGAAAAGGAGAGCAGTTTTGTGCAGCACTCTTGACCTGAGGACAAGCCACAAATAGCAGTATATCCTTAATGGTGTTTCACCCCTATGAGACCACACTGCCAATATTTCACTTCCGCAGAAGGCCCCACCATTAATTTAAAGTTTCCATTAAGGACATGCTTAAGTGTTTCCTGCCAACACCTTGCTTCACTACAAAGTTCCTTTCAGCAAGATGGAAAGGGAGGGTTGTTACAGGAACACAGGGGCATCACTGGCATGAGGAGGTTTCACATCTCCCAAGATGCCCAGAGCCAAGAGCATGCAGCCAATTATCGGCGTACAGCGAGAAACTGTTTAGAGAACCCTCTATATCTTGTTGCTACACAAATCAAAAAATTGTGCCGAGATCAAATAGCATTTTAACTCTTAGTGTGAGCAGAGAGAATAGATCTCCTAAAGTGGCAATTCTAAAAGTGAGGAACTTCAGTCCAGCACTGATTGTCTTCAGCAAATAGTATCTTCCTCCAGTCCCATTCTTTACCATTAATTATTGAGAACTAAAAGACAAAGGATTGCAATCCCAAAGACACTGAAACAATGGTAAGGGGGAAAGTAGCCCAGTCATCATACCATGTGTGACCTGACTTTGAGAAGTAATGAGTAATCCACACACATTAAAAGATAACACATATTCAATTACATAATTAAGAATACAACCTTAAATATGAGTTCATAACTGGTATCAATTAGTGATCTGAAGTCAGAGCTATGGCAAGCTATTTATTCCTGATGAACAAATCTGGATGTTTACGACTATCCCTTATATCTGTAGAATGCATCTGTCCCTGCCATTAACTCCCAATTGCCAAATCAAGGGCATTTCTCTTTAAGACACAAAGTCCCCAAATCAGCACTGACTTTTGCTGACATTGGGGTCAATAGGGAAGAGAGGATGTAGCACAGGAAAAGAAAGCCTGGGCATTGCACAACAAGCTGGGGTAAAAGAGCAAAAGCAACAGAGGAAGATAGCTGATGATATGGGCAGGAAACGTTGCACCAAGCAATGAAAAGGAGCCATAGATATTTTTTTATTTCCTTGCATCAGCAATCCCCAATCACTTATCCCCACTACCACACTTCAGCCATCAAATGTCGCAGCCCAGCAGTTTAGTACAACTGATTGCTTTTAGGCAGAGATAATGTCAGATGTGTACACAAAAATAAAGAAAGCACTGCATTCATCTTCCAAACAGGTACAAACTAGCACAAGTATGAATGCGAGATTCCTAAAGGCAACTGGTTCACTTGTGCAGTTGGCACTAGCTTAATGAACTTGGTGGCAAATGAAAGAGCACTGTACTGTGCACAGATGTGAACTAGATTTCACAGCTGCAATGAAACTGGCATACAGCAGCACCCTGCCAAAATCGTGAACAACTATGGCTGTTAGTGTTCTCCTTATGGCCTCCGCTGATCTTCTGAAAGTGAAGGAGAGTACCAGCCACAGCATCTTTGCGGATCTTAGAACAGGCAGTTGTGTTGTTTCTTTCCACCACACCAATTACCCTGTCTGATACCGCTGGCACTGACAGTGTTTGGAACTCAAATAAAATAACAAGACTCAAACCATTCCCCAAACCCATAACTGAGCGTGAGTTTTGCTAACAGGCCTCAGTGTTGTACACCATTTGCAGAGCCACGTTCATTCAAGGCATGGCAGCAATCCCAACTTGATCTCTGCTTCCAGAGAGGCCCCTGCCCTTCCTATTGTAGAATTTTGAACTCCATTTGCAACGACAGTTTGCAACAAGCTTCAGCATGTTCACTAGGATGTCCGACCAGGTGCTGCTAGGTTGGCAAAAGAAACTTGGCTCCTTAATGAAGTGTATTCCAGATATCACTGGCTTTGGCATTATCCTCAGAACACAACTTTTCAACTCACCACAGCCATTGCTATGAGTCAGCTCACTCTGCTTTACAGCTGTGCTGCTATGAGCCAAATTGGTTGTATGCATGTGACACCACATGCTGAAATTAATCTGAATTGATTTTTGGCATTCCAACCGGCATGAACACAAGTGACTTTCTCCATGTCTGCATGAGCTGAAACCCATGGCAGACATTGCGGAGAATCATGGGTTAAAAGAAGCAGACCTAACTGACCCATATTTTGGTCATATTCCTCTGTATCCCTGAAGCACTATACCTAGCTTACAGAAAGACTCATGAAGAGCATATATATAAAATATGGCACATCAGTTATTTCTGAAAGACCTTGCCTTGCATAGTATACCATGTAATGAAAGACAGCTGGAGCTATCAGTTGGGGATATTACCCTTAATAGCCAAAGCTAAGGCCATCTGTAGTGCAAGCAGCAATCCCCAGCTGGCATTCAGAAATACTTAAAAAGCACAAGAAATGGCCAGGATCATTTTAGAATACATTTTCCCCAAAGGCAAAAGAGCAGGGTTTGGTCATTTTAGCATCTTAAGCAAAATATCAGAATCACTATATATCCATAGCCAGTCCCTGCGCTGCTGGGTCTGATTGTCTCCCTTCAGCTGTTCCTGCCTGGACTTGTGTATTGCTTAAATCTGAAGTCCTTTTCAGATGTTATATGAGTTTTTGAAAGAATTCAGAGAGAGGCACTGTCTAAGTGTAAGTTCAGTTTAATGTGCATACAGAGCCCCATCGGGTACACAATGCCCCTCCCCTCCCCCAGGCACCTTTAAGTCCCAATAACATTTGAGAAGGGCTTGAGCATGAAGGTACAAGCCAGCATACTTCCACCTCCTCTCCCAAACATTTTTTATTCTCCATAAATATTTGCTGGCACTCAGGGATGGAAACAGAATTAATTAAATCCATCTCACATTAGCGTGCCACTCAGAGATTGATTCATATCTGAAATCCTTCATGTTTATAAGTAGCCAAATGTATTGAATATGGCAGTCGGGGGACAGGGAAACATTTATATTGCAGGCTTTACACAGAAAATACAGTCTTACTTACGCCTTGCAAGTCGAACGTTTTGGCTCCCGAATGTCGCAAACACGGAAGTGAGTATTCCGGTTTGCGAACGTTCTTTGGAACCCAAAAGTCCAACGCGGGTTCCACAGCTTTTGGTTGGCTGCAGGAGTTTCCTGCAGCCAATCAGAAGCCGTGCCCTGGTTTCCGAACGTTTTGGAAGTCGAACAGACTTCCAGAATGGATTCCGTTTGACTTCCGAGGTACGGCTGTACTTGCATTTGTGAATATTCTATTTACAGTGTTTTTCATTCTCTTTCCCATAAGTTACAAATCCATCTAGGGTATGAACAGCACCCTAATTCAGTTCCACACTTATTCATATTTTTGACATCTTAAACATCCATTAGTTTGGAGACTCAGAGAGCCCATGAAACAACAATTACGACAGCTGCCTGAGGCTTTTTACTCCTCTATGTCTGCCCTCATTTAGGCAACATTCATACTCAGCAGCCCAGATGACCCCCATCCACCACAGACCAGGTCTGTGTGAGTAAAACATGCACATGATCCTTGGGTTGTAAATTACTGCCTCCAAGAAAGTGTTATTCAGAAAAGATCATCTGATAGCCCAACTCTGCCGAGCTCCCTTCCTCTGTAGCATCACATGCAAATGTATTTGTAAATATAGTCTATTCACATTTGTCTCTATGATCACCATGGAAATGGCTTACCAGAAACCAGGCCTTTTGCCGAACACTCTCTCTCTCTCCCCCCCCCCCATAACTTTATTCATTATGATAACGCTATGAAATTCAAGGCCAGGTCTTCCATGAAATTGCGTAAAGGAAAGCCTATGTTAGCTATGCTTCTGTCTAATTCTGGAGGTTTGAAAGAGCTCCAGACAAAGGGTCTTGTTCCCGTAGAGCAGAGATGGGGAAACAAGTTGCTCTCCACATGCTGTTTGACTCCAACACCCATCGGCCCCAACCAGCATGGTCAATAGCCTGGGATGATGGGAGATGCAGTCCAGCAATATCTGCAGTTCTCCATTTCTGCTCTAAAGGGAGATGCCCCAAGTATAAACCCCAGGCAAGGAGAAGCTCTTAATTCTGAAAGACATTGGCCAGTAGATCAGTATTAATATTCGTGGTCCTGAATTTTGTAGCAGTATAAAAATGAAAACATGTATAAAAACATGATACCACCCAAGGGTTTGTGAGTGAGTTCTGAACATCTTATATATTTGAAAGTGTGGGTAGTGGTTAGACTGTCAAAGTAGTACTTGGGAGACCAGAGTTCAAGCCCCCACTCAGACACGAAGCTCACTGGGTGACCTTGGGCCAATCACCATCTCTCAGCCTAACCTGTCACACAAGGTTGTGCTGTGCGGATAAAATGGGCACAGGTAGAACCAGGTACAGTATCTTGAGCTCATTGGAGGAAAGGTGAGATGCAAATGTGATGATATCTTTAATTTTTCACTTTCTACAGCTATACATTCAATATGTGGGTGACCACATACAGCTCTATGGACAAGACTCCGCCATCCTTACAAAATCCAGTGGGGGTACAGTGGTACCTCAGGTTACAGATGCTTCAGGTTACAGACTCCGCTAACCCAGAAATAGTACCTCGGATTAAGAACTTTACCTCAGGATGAGAACAGAAATCGTGAGGCAGCGGCACAGCGGGAGGCCCCATTAGCTAAAATGGTACTTCAGGTTAAGAACAGTTTCAGGTTAAGAACGGACCTCCAGAACGAATTAAGTTCTTAACCTGAGGTACCACTGTATTTATGTGCAGGCTATCTGTGGTTATTGTGCCTCTCCTTTGTGAGAAGCGGCAACATCACTCACAGCCCTACAATGGCCAGCCGATCCCCGTATCTCCTTCTGAGCACCCTGCGTTGCTATGGAGATGTTGGCGGTGCCTTTACTAAACAGAGGTCACGAAAGCACCAGAGAGAGGGAGAATTGCAGGGAAAGATGACTGATGCTTGAAAAGAGATGGAAACTATCTGACTGGAGATAGAAACAAAAGCAAGTGGATGGAGAGCAGTCTAGCTACCAGCAGAGCAGATGCCCTGAGGAGTGTAATGTAGGGATTCAGCCTGTGTGTGATCACCCAGCTCAGTTCAAAGGTGGGAACTGTAGCAGAAAAGCAAGGCACTGAAGGGCCAGAGTGAGATACATGACACTCATTGACCCCTATTAAAAGCTTCTGCAAAGTATGTATGGAAGATAGGTAAGGGGTGAGGCAAGGAAGTGGTCAACAGCAGCACAGTCTCTCCTTTCTCCTGGTGCCCCTGCTGAGGCTCCAGCCTCTGACACACTTTTACAACAGTCTTATACCTCTATTCAGATATATTCATGCTGTTTGGGGAGCTTTTATTCATTGGCTTCATGGTCTTCTCTGTGGCTGCACCTTCCTAAGGAGGCCTGTCCAGCCCGTCTACCTGCTGGCTTTTCATCACTAGGAGAAGACCTTCCTATTTAGGAAGAACTCCTACCTGTTGAAGTGCTTTGGTTTTTCGCTGGTGTTTTTTGATTTCAGTTGGCTGCTGTGCTTGTTTTTATGCACTTCTTGATTGATTTTGTTTTTTTAATAGTTGCTGCTTTTGCTTTTGCCTTTAATTTGTTTGTGGCACTTGCTTTCATTTTGAACTCGTAAATTACTGTCATTGGCCACCTAAAGGTTTACCCACATATGCTTACAATCGTGTGTGGACGCACATGCTGATATGAAACTCTGTTTCTAATGCAACTCTAATAATCTGCGAATGTTCTGTACTCGAACATTTTATATTTGTGTGCAAGTGTGGCCATATTACAAAACAAGCAGGCACAAGAATAGTTTCTGTTTCAGGGTGCTTGTTTGTTCATGTGTGTGCAACTGCCTGTTGTTTTATTCGGTACAATGCATTCAAACAGGCCCCTAGTTCAGATACAAATCAAAGCTGGAAATGGCTCCCTCTGACACTATAAAGACTTTAACAGTGAACAGGAATTTGCTATAAAATGCTTTGCTATAATTCTGAGTCATTATGTTGGAGTCCCATTATATAGTAGCAGCAGCAATGAATCTTCTCAGCCAGGGAAATATTTTAAGTGACTGCAAGATTCCTCTCAAACGATAAGATAGGGGCTGAAACGCTGCAATAAAAGGCAGTATTCCACAGCAATAAAGATTCCTCTGCCTCAAAAGAATATCCCTGGATCTATAAATCCTTGCACTGATTTGTGTGTCCCCATAAACTGAACCACTGACTTACTGTGATATTGCAGCTCCATCCAAAGCTTGGCTACACATTACTCGGCTGCTCAGATGGGAAGCTGCTGGCGCTGCCTGTTTAAGGGCCCGCTACCACAAAAGTCCCCCATAGGCAGAGAAGGCGAGGAAGGAAGGAATCATAATCCTAACCCTTGCAGTCCTAGGAAGGAGAAAGCATAGCTCCTGGCAGAGGAAGAGTGTTAATTTTTTAGCTACCAATTAACCTAGTGATTAGAAGGGAGAAGAGCAGAGAAGCCCAAAGCCCTGTTGATACAGGTAGTTCCTATGTGTCAGAAGCTGCTGCAGCAAAGATAAAAATAAAAAACCTCTGGATCTCTCTTCTAATATTTTAACTGCAGTTCATTCATTTTCAGCTTTGTATTCTTGTTATAAAAAGTGCCTAGACATTCCATTGTTGCACCCATAACCTAGGTTTAAGGTGCCATTTAACTCCTAGCTTTCATATCTCTGTTTCTAACACTGTCCACAGCCATTCACAACAGTCTAATTGTCAACCTCAGGCATTCATATATTATGACCAAAGCCCACAAAATCATGAGATGTGGTCTAAAGTAATAAATGTCAGCCTTTGTTTGCCTTTTGCAGTCACTCGCTTCATATTTCTTTGCACAATTCTCTTCTGCAACTCCAAAGGGTAAAATATTCACTTTGTTATTAACTGGAAGCTGACCAGCTCCACACAATAACATAACTCTAAGGAGCTGCTGGGCTTTCAGAGAAATACATACCATGTGATTTTTTATTTTTTTGCAAAAGATAAAGTAAAAAGAGAAAGAGGAAAGGTCGAATAGACAAACAGCTCTAAAATCCATCCCCTGTACCAACATTTACTGACCGGCTGACAGTGTAAGGTGACTTATCAATAATAACCTACACTGTTTTCAGGTGATGATGATGATGAGACTTAATATTTATATTGCAGTTTCAAATGTTCAAAGTACTTCACAATGCATTATCTAGCTGTAAATTTTACAACCCTGTTTCACAAGACAGCATCTCCTATGTTGCAGATGAGACAGAGGGGAGACTGAGTCTGAGAGAGAGTGGCTAAGGCCACCTAAAGGTATGGCAGAGAGCTCTTGGAGCTGGCAGGGACATTTAAGTTGTCACAATATAACTGGGCTTGGGAACAAGTGGGCACAA
The DNA here is from genome assembly GCF_964270895.1 of Podarcis filfolensis. Lineage (NCBI taxonomy): Eukaryota > Metazoa > Chordata > Lepidosauria > Squamata > Lacertidae > Podarcis > Podarcis filfolensis. Next base: position 67,244,953 of record NC_139609.1, read on the forward strand.
CTGACATCCCAGAGAGCATTAATGAGGGCTGATAATACAGCTGCCCAAGTCTTTACAAATCCACTGCAATAAGTGAAGCTCATTGCTTTGAGCTGGGGTGAGAACCATCTCTGTCCAGAAGGTGTACATTGACTAGTGAAGTACAATTTGAAGGGCTCATTGTATTTCAAATGGATTCAGATCTTACTTTAGTTTTGAACCATCTCATACTTCGCCTGACTCTTTTCCTGTTCCAACTGTTCTTGAAGAATGGCAGAAGAAAGATAAACCATCAGATTTGGAAGGTTTTTTCGTATGGAAATCTCTCTCTATGGGATCTACCTGGTGTCTGCAGCCGAGTGTAACTCACTAGCCAACACATTATGCACTCCTGCCCCATGAGAAGGACACAAAATGCTGAAATAGATAATACAAAGATTGAGACGCTTACATCAGAGACTGAGCGTCCCATTAATTCGGATCTGCGTAGTAAGGTTGCTAAATTTACATCTGCCAAAGGGCATCAGGCCACTGGGCCATTTCATCTTAGCATTTCTGGTGATTCTGCAGTGGCAACCCTAGGCAATGATGAAAGTATTAATTCCTTGTGTCCTCTACCATGCTTTCAGGGGCAGGAGGAAAAATCCCCCTGACCCCTGAGGACTATCATCTTTCACACATAGCATGATTACCATTTAGAAAGCCTTTACAAATAGAATTAGATGGTTTTGGAATCACTAACACGGAATCTATCTCTGAGCCATTTTCATGCACAGCTGGTCCTGGAGGCATAAGCAACTTGTTAAAATCGCCTTCACTGTTAAATTAATTCTCCTTCACTCCCAAATCTCAACAGCTATTTAAGGAACTAATTTATCAACCAAGAGCTATTTTTGTTTCCCTGACAATCACTGAGCATTTAAAAAAATATTCTGGGTCACTCATACCAAAAAATAAAATAAATACTCATTAAAGGTTCTTTCTCAATTCTATGTATTACAGCTGGTTGTAAACCTTTTGCAAATGCCAGTTCATCCCTTAATACTTTGGTAGCAGACAGGATTTTATCAGTTATGAGATGCTCATCAACATAACAGCTGGGAGGAATGCCCCTATCACCTGGTGCCTAATCCTGCATGTGTTTCCCTTCTCTAGACATTTTAACCTGGAAGCAAGTGAGACATGCTATCAAAACGAAACATTTACATCCACTTGGTACAGTTGAAAAGGGCATCTAGAAGCACTAACAAATTTGATGGAATTTTGTTGGTTGGTTGACTGGTTAGTTTTAGCACACTGTAAATTTGGTAATCTGTTTATAAAATATAGTATACAATATAATAATCTGTTTAATTCTGTGCCATCCCAAATTGCTTGGACAGTAATGGACTTAACAAGAAATAATTATGTATACTACACTGCTTCTGAGTTACCTGTTGCCCCCTCCAACTTTTCACCTGGAATGACTAACGTGGGATGAGTCACATCATGGTATAATAATAATAGCAGAGTGCAGGCTATGGGGCATACTGTAGGTACTGCGTATGCCTAACATTGCCTAACCTTGCCTAATTAGAGATTGTTCTAATGCAGAGGTGGCAAATCTTTTCCAGTTTGAAGATTGCAGGGATCTAAAACAATTTAGGAAACAAGTCTACAAATGTTAACTATTTTTAAAGAGGCTGTTTGCTCACATATACCATTGTCTTGAAAGAGAGAAAACTCCCAATTTATATACACACACACACACAGAGAGAGAGAGAGAGAGAGAGAAAGCTTCCCAGTCACCTGGGATCAGTTCTTGCTTTTCACAGGTGGCCAGCTGAGTGGCTATTTACAAGCCTGTTTTGAAGGTATCATGAATTTCATCTCAATCCCAAATCTAAACTGAGAGAGACAAAAGGTGAACTTTGTGGTCCTTTAAGTTGCATGTGTTTTGTTCATCCAAGGCTTGGCTCTGGACCGATATTGACTGGGATGGTGGAGCCTTCAGTTGCTTAAAAAGGTCTCCTTAAGAGCCATAAAAATGGCAGCTGCAAGAATGAAATCATCACTCCCACTCCGAAACACAAAACTCCGCTCAGCCATAGGAACCAGCAAGGGGTTTCCCACTTCAAAAACTCTGCTCATACCTATTCAGAACATTGTGCTGACACAGATGCTTTAACTCATGATTTAGAGGGACTGGAAGGCAGAGGGCACAGAACAGTGGCTTCAGTGCCTACCGGTAGAGAAAAGAACTTTCATTTCAGCCCAATCAGCATTTTGCGGCCAGCTTCTGCTGCTAAGTCATGTGAATCTCTCTTAATAAATTGAAGGGAGCTAAGAGACCCAAAACTTGAACATAATCAGGCTTAAGGAAGCCAAGCTTTTAAAAGGGATTCAAAGTTTCTCAGGAAAGAAAGTCTATAAATCTAGTTAATTAGGCTTTCACACGCACATGCAGAATCCCAAATGGGTTCTCCATCTACCAGACAATATTGCCATTCCGTCTTCTCTGCAATGGGAAACTCTTTAGACATGTCCAGCTCCTATACAACCACCCCAACACCATTTGTTAGACAAATGGGACATTTGTCCCATTCTCCCAGCAAGCCATAGATCCAAAGATCACTCAACCATCTAAAGTGGAGGGAAGTAATACAGACTCGGTATATGATCGCTACACACACACACTATTTGGAGACAATTGCAAAAGTAACAGATAATATCTAGGTAACATGGTAAGCTAGGCAGAACCCAAAAAAGGAATGACTCCAGGGAAGAATTTATCAGAGGGACCAATTAAAAAATAAATGATCTTCTACTATTTTCAAATATATGCATATATCAGTTAGTGCTTTGGGAACACACACTCACACATCTCTCTACCTAAATATTATTTTTAAAAACACCTACAGTTGGAAAATAAAGGTTAAAAATAGAAGGAGGGGAGCAGTGGCACAATACTGTGTTCCATTAGCCAAATCTCTCAGAAGTTTCTAAGATGCTTTGTTCACACAGATGGGGTTGTATCCTAGAACAGCAGGCAAGTATCATTTCCTTTCCTCTCTCTTGTAAAAAAAAATTAGTTTGAACAGGCATATGGAAATTCAAAATTACAGATGGGTCTTTTCTTAGATTTTTGCCTTGTTTCCAAGGTAACAAGACTCACTGTCATCTGCCAGTTGCCATAGTAATTTCACCTGATTTCTGGTTGAGCAATGTATTGGGAGATAAAGCCAGACAGCTCCCTTTGCTGTCATATAGAGTTCCTGTGAAAGTTACTGTGGAGTGTGATAAGAAAAAGCGCTCTACACAGTTATCAGGCTTATTCAACAGGACCAAAAGAAAGGACTGCAGTTATCCGCAGCACAATCTGTCCCTGAAGTAACTATTTCAGCACCATTCAGATGTACAACAGATGACAACAGTCATCTTACTCCCTACTCTAAAGGGCAAGCCACATTATCAACAAGTACCCTCTTTCTATGTACTTCCTTTAAATGAGCCCATATGGAGATCAAATTGTTCACGTGTTTACTCTAAATTGGCAAAATGGGGTACAGTTGGCGACTATTTCGCATGGATGTTCCATGCTTGGCTCCTGCATGCTTTGCCACAACGTGCATAAGCATGCCCCACCCACATTCCTCCTCATTGCACCCCCAGTTCTGCTTCTGTTCCACCCTCTTCCAGGTCCAAAAGGATCTGTGCATCAGCAATCATGCATCAATAGGACAGACCTAAAATGGTTGCTGCCTATACTGAGTTTCAGGATTGCCCAAGACACTTTTTAAGACAAGAAAAGGGCATACTGCTATCCCAACATGTGCAAATGGTTTAAACACACAATGTGTATATATTTTAAAGGACTCTAAAAGACACGCAACTAATATCAGGGGCTAGGAAATCAAACTGTTGATCCGGGGTTGGAACAGGTTCTCACAGTTTTTTATTTGGCCTCTGAAAGCATCGTAAAATGTTTCTCCACAGTTTCACTTTTAAGGTAAAAGAAAAAATACATATTCAAATTGCACAAGGTAGACTAATTAATGGTGGGGAACCTGCAGCCCAAGGACATAATTAGGCCCAGAACATCCCATTTGTTCTCCACAAACCACCCAGACACGTTCTACACTTGATATCATATGTCACATCAGAAGTGGCTACAAATGAACAATCGGGAGCTTAAAGCAAGTTCCTGATTGTCCTTTGCAAGTAGGGCTCCCTGTCAGTGAGATTTCAAATGTGGTTTATTTCCCCCTGCAGAGGAAGTGGTTTGAATTCCCATCCCACATCTACAGCACTGAAAGCGAAATCAGCATTGGAACTGGAAACAAAAATATCTGTCACTTGCAATGTGAAGGCAAGGCAGGGGAAGTCTCGCATTACAAGGGGGGAAACAAAACCATGAACCATGCTGACTACTGTTTTGAGGTTACATGTACACATATATGTCCTAATAGCACAATACTGTACTTCCACAGGAAAGACTAGAACTCAGATCCAAAGTTCAGCTACTTAACCACTATAAGTGGGTGGGCAAATGTATTGCTATGAGATCTGAGTGCTAGATACCCTTAAATTTCTGGGTCCAGTGGGTTTTGATTTAATTATGGCTAGGAGGTTTTAAAACATAGCTAGACCCTGTGTATTAAATCATGTGCATTGGGCTAATTATCTGTTGGCATATGTTGATTACAGGATTTAGAAGCATCTAGTACACAGCTTAAATGTGCATATTTAAGCTGTGTACTAGATGCTTCTAAATCCTGTAATCAACATATGCCAACAGATAATTAGCCCAAGCCAGTGCTTCTCACAATGTGTCAAAAGCTAATTAAGCCAGGCCAAACCTCCTGCATGACATGTTAGCCTGGGTGGGATGACCCATTAGGACAACAAACCATCAAAGGATGGCAAAGGGCTGAGGCCCCTTTCACTTTGCAGATAAAGAAATGTGGGTTAGAAACTGGGAGTAGGAGTTGTGTTCTGTGGTAAGCAGAAAGCAGGCGGCAGAGCAATGGTTGGTGTCTGCTTGAATCCCATGCTGCACTTATGGAGGAGGCAAGACCTTATTTGAGAGTAATGCTGTGAAACCCTCCATTGTAGGCTCAGATTGTATATAAACCATATACCATAAAGACACCACAGTCTCCGCCGTGCCTCATTTTTCAAAAGGAAACATGGACTCTGGGTAAGCATGCCTGGAACCCCTGGAATATTGCACCACTCAAAGACTGGGGTGGCGTGTAGCAGTATTGACTGGTGTGAAGTGCAATATGAATACCCAACTAATTGCAAACCTGCTGCAAACCCATTCACCCAGCTATCTTTCAGTTTATCAAGCCCATCAAATGTACAAGACCCAATCCAAGCATATCTTAAATCACTTTTGCCTTGTTTATCATCAAAATCAGCCTCAAGTAGAGCAATTTAAGACATTCGGCCTGATTCAAGAGTGTCTCCACAGCAGGCAACCGGGAATTAAAATCAATGCAAAACATACACAGTAATCCATTTTGAACGATGTCTCTAAGTTGGAAGAGGAAAGATAGCTCTTCCCCACCCACCCACAAAGCATACAGGGTTGAACTAGACAAGGTCTCCTGATGGCCCTGCTCTTACACACGCTCTGTGAGCCTAAACCAAAGCACAACTGAGTAAAAAAGCATAGAAATGAAGTGTTCCCACTGAGAAAGGGGAAGTAGCCAAAGGGAACTCTCTGATTAGCATCTGCCAAGCTGTGAGTGGGTGAGTAATTCACAATGAGCCAGCAAGGCTCTCCAGGGCCTTCATTTCCATAGCTTTAGTCAAATACTTTCTATAAATTTTAAAGGAGTAGCCTCCTTATCCTGTTATAGCAAAAACAACTGCCTTGTGGCACTTTTGAATACTCCGGAGCTTAAACAAATAAGACCAACTTAGGTAGCTAGGATTAGCCCCTCTTCTGCCCAGCTTATATAATCACAGGCTCCAAAAGGCGAACATTTATTTATCCAGCTGATTTGCCCTTGCTCTTGGATGGGTGTGGTACTACTTGCAGGCAACAGTGTCAGATGCTCTCTTAAGTTCTAAGTACAAACATAAAACTGAACCTTTAAAAAAATAACTTCTTAAAGCCAAAAATTCTGAAGATGGAAGTTTGGCACAGGAGTGTAAGGATTGAGATTGTATGTGAGAGTGGGGAGGAGAGGGAGAGGGAGAGAGAAGCCCTGTGAACACTAAAAGGATACCTATAGAAATGTGTAGTAATGGCAGTAGCAGCAGTAGTTGTTGTATTGGCTTTAATGGATATCGTTCAGAAGGCCTTGGTGAGTGAATTATCCAATGCTTTTCAATACAGTAACTATGATATACTGGGGTCTGAACTAGAGGTCCTGGGAAGATGGGAGTCTAGCACAGCACACCCTGCATTACCAAGACACCTAGAGAGCTATTAAAGGCCCTGCCAATGTAACTAGTCAGGAAGACATATTTTATTCATTTATTACATGTATACCCTTTCTTCCACGGCAGGAATTGCTAACCTGGCTGTGGTCTTCCAGCCAACTCCCATCAGCCCTAGTGAACATGGCAAAGGGTCAGGATGACAGGAGCTATAGTTCAGCAACACCTGTAGGGTGCTTTATATGTTAGAGTACAAATTTATTCCAATGACACTGTGAAGCAGATTAAGCCAAGAGATAGTAGAGATATTTGCAAAGCCTCTTCTGCGCTGACTTCTGGGGGAAAGTCAACATATGCTGAAGAAAAAATAAATATTCATTTAAGGGATTTAAACCACACCCTTGATCAGATTCCTAAGGCAATTTACTAAGTCTTCTGAGTTGGCAGGATTTATTGCCTAAGGACTACTGCAGCATGGAGATAAATAAGCTGACACAAACTAGTGCAAGTGTATGCAATAATATTAATATGGAACACGGGAAGCTGGCTTATACCAACTTGGACAATTGGTCCATGTAGTTCGGTACTGTCTACACTGACTGACAGAAGCTCCGCAGGGTTTCAGACAGAAGTCTCTCCCAGCCCTCCCTAGACACACCAGCTATTGAACCTGGGACCTTCTGAATTCAATTGTCTTTTGGCTGATTTCCTCCCCTCCTTTCTCCCCTCAGTCATCTTCATTATGACTGCTGCTTTGCTTAGCTTAGCATATTCATATAACTTTGGGACAGACATCAATGGACACAGTGTTTGAGGACCATAAGATCTATGCAGCCTTTAGTTCATCTACTTCCAGTTATGATGTACTTGTATGACATGCACATTCCCCATATAAGCTGGTTCAGATGTTTTGCTATTAGGGTTATACCCAAATTGCGAGGTTTTAATTCAAACTGCAATTGATATCTATTAGGATTCACTGAATAGTCTGGGGACCAACCATTAGACGCAGACACACCCCACAATTACTGTTCTCCAGCAGATCAAATAAATGATAAAACGAATCCAACAAGAAATACACACACGCAGCTCACTAGAAGCTTTCCAGTCTGAATTTCCCTGCAAGGAACTAATTGCTGGTGCCAGAACTTCCCGAGTTGTTGGAATCTGCAAATGTTTCCTTCAGGCAGCTGCCCAAATACACACAAGTAATAATGAATAATGTGACACAAGGAATCATTATGAACCAAAATGAATGCTTTCATTTGCACCAATCAAGGCTTGTTGGGGTTTTTTGTCTCTCTCTACTGAGCCAGCTCTGTTAACAATGCTGACTCTAGCTTTCTGTTGCCTTCTGCTTGGTGTACTGTACTGTACTTCAGGCTCCTTTAACTGCCTGAGGTTAATGAATTCCTTTTCACTGGCTATTTCTTGCCACACAGGCGGGGTTTATAGCTGATCTTTAGCAGAGTTTTATTCCCAGGCAGAGTGGAGTCTCTTTTTTACTGCAACCCTGATTGCATGGCATGTGGGAACGAAACATAACTGTACAGACAATGACAGCTTTGTGTCAGATTCACCAAGCCAGAGCAATGCAGGTCCAAGGGGGAATGCTACACCCAAAACAATTTTCTCTACAAATTACTCAGCAGTTGGCACGTACATTGCCTTCTGTGTTTTGTCCCCAAGGGCAAACCCAGACACGGACAAGTGATGTGGCGAGCTAATGTTTTCAAACCAGGGGAGCAAGAATGCAGGAGAGCTCTAAGAATCATATTCATGTATTAGCACCAGTTTGCCATGATGCTGCTGTGCCACACATAAGAAGGGTCTGCTGGATCAGGCCAGTGGTCCATCTACCCCAGTGTTTCTCAAACTTGGCTCTCCAGCTGGTTTTGGACTACAGTTCCCATCATCCCTGACCACTGGTCATGATAGCTAGGGATGATGGGGTTGTAGTCCAACAACAGATGTAAACTGGGAAACGTTGATCTAATAAACTTCCAGTTCTCACAGTGGCCATGGGAAGCCTACATGCAGGACCGATGTAAAACAGCACTCTACCCTCCTGTGGTTTCAAGCAATTGATATTCAGAAGCATTGCTGCCTCTGACAATGGAAGTAGAACACAGCCATCACACTTTTAAATGGGAAGGCAAACCCATGTATGTTTCATGAAATAACATCACACCAGATCTGGGGTAGGAAGAAGGGAATCAGAGTGGTCATACTTAACTGCCTGCATGTTCTCAAAGTCCAGCCCTAGATATCCCCTGACAGTTCTGTCTTAACATCCACAGCCTGTTTACTTGTAATCTGTGTTGTTTTCCTGTTGCGCCAGAGACACCATTACCCAATGTGAAGGCTCATTCTTAAAATAACCTTTCTGCAAGAATTGCTACAGTGCCAGTTCTTCTTGTCCTGCTACACTCATGTAAGATCCCTGAGACTGCATGGAAGGAGCAGTATTGGCTACTTCCAATACCACCTCAGACCCAGTCCTCTGGGGGAGTGGAGAGGCAAGGCAATCCACCTGAGAGCTGAAAGGATCTTGCTGTTCCTCCCAGGTGAGTTCAGGGACCTTCTATTTAATGGCATGGCATGGCAAGAAAACACTTTGCCACTACTGTATTTCCACACCACTGAAGTAATGGCAAGAGTATGGCACCAAAGCAAGTACAAATCAACAATTATATAGGCTGCTATGTCACACAGCTGGGTTTCCACCAGGCATTTTTGGACGCTACCAAAATATGAGGTTTCTGTTATCTGCAGCAGGGGTGATGCCCTTGAGATGTTGTTGGATTATAACTCCCATAATCCCTGACCTTTAGTCATACTAGTTGAAGTTGATGGTAGTTGAGGATCCAACAAAATCTGGACAGCACCACATTGCCTACCTTCAATGTATAGCATGTAGACTGGCTTTCGCCATAAACCCAGAGTTACAGTTTAGGTAAGGGGTGAGGAAGCAGACCAGTAGACCAGGTTTATACAGGAGATAAGTCAAACAGGGAAAGTGGGACACACAGCCAAATAATTCAAGATATAGCCCCACACTCATCTGCTGATAAGCGGGGAGTTAAATCCTGCTAGTTTGTCTGCATATGCCAGTTCCAACACAGAAATGAACCCAGCCACCTAACCCATCACCTGATGTCACCTGCCCATTGGTCAGATAATTGGCAGGTTTGTGTTATTTTGGAACTATGGCGTCACAGGGTGGAGGTTTTCCATGCCAGGTTTAGAATGACCTCTGGATGGGAGAAAGGCAAGCTGCTCAGCTATTGAAACCTAGGCAGCCCCTGGCCTCCCAGATATAGACCCTGAGTTAATGATGCAATCCTAATCACAATTATTTGGAAAGGAATATTTACGTTATGAGGTTTACTCCCCAGTGGGAGTAAAAATCAGCTACAGCTGTCCTTAAATAAAGCGTTACCATGTGCTTGAGTTGATTCACTGCAACAGCATCATCACCACTATCAAGTACTATCATAATGCCTTTCCAGTCTTGGTTCTTTCCTAGATGCTCTAATGCTTTCAATCTGCACCATATCCAATAAGCTAATCATAAGAGGAAGGGCAGTCAAGCTGCTGCAGTATTGTACGTGGGATAGTTGTGGTACCTGCCTAGGTGTTTCAACCCACCAAAGAAGGATACCAGAAAAAAATCTTTTATTTATTAAAAGCATATATCTAATCTGCCTTTCAACACCAAGGCTCTCAAGTCAGCTTGTAACATTTTTTTAAAAAAATACACAATAAAGTGATGATAATAATAAAAAAACATTCATGACAGAGAACTAAAGGAAACAGAAGCTGCAACAAAATAAAATAAACTACAACAGAAGGAGAATAAATAAAACAAACCAAGTGCCTGGTGAAATAGGAGTGCCTTCACTGCTTGCCAAATATGGCACTTTATAAATAATACTGTTATGGCAACTCAAGTGTCAAACCCAGCAAAGTTAGTCTGTAGCCAACTGGAAGAAACTTCCTAGCTGCTCAGGTCAGCAAGCAAGACGGACTTTGAAGTTTTTATACAAGGCACCAAAGTTTGGCAGATTCAGATCTGGAAATGTAGGACAAGATCTTGGTAATGCTTGTCTCAAAGGATACACAGGCATAACAAGCCCTGAAACTGAAACCTAAGCTGGAAAGTGTACCCATTTAAGACTAAACAGCTGGGATAGAATATCTGAGTCAATCCAAGGATAGCTTGACTATAACAAAGAGCCATTGTGTTTTATTATTATTATTATTATTATTATTATTATTATTATTATGCCCTTCATCCGAAGATCACAGGACGGTTCACTACATAAAAATACAAAATGTAAACATAAATACATAATAAAGCAAAAGCAAAAACAAATCAATAGCCCCTTTCCACAAAGGCCATAGAATGTTAATCAGGCAAATGCCTGGCTGAAAAGAAATATTTTTGCTTAGTGCCTAAAGATATGCAATGAAAGGACCTGGGGAGAGCATTCCACAAATGGGGAGCCACCACAGAAAAGGCCATCCTCTGGACCTCTTGTGGGAGAGGCACCCAAGTAAGGGCCTCATTTGACAGTTACTCTATCTCTATACTACCTTCTTTTGGCAAGAGCTGAGTGGTGCTAACTTCCTGCCTGAGCTTCCTTTGATCTCAACAGCAAGCTGAATTCTTAACAGCCAGCCGCGTGTCAGCATGTGGCACTCTCTGACAACCTGCGGGAACCTAGTTACTTCACACAGGGGCAACCATTGACACCTACACCCTAGATTCCCTTGGAAGCATAGTTTGGAATCTGCCAATTTCCTGATGTAGCATCACTCTGAAGCATTGTGGGAAATTAAAATGGTGGCTCCAATCCACTTGGCAGTGATTGCTGTTGCTACCACCCACCATTGCTAGGTAAGCTCACCAGGGATCACCTTGGGAGGGGACTGACAACATTGGAAGTGGCTCTTCCTGAGTGCGCTCTCCCAATGGGCCCTTCAAACCTGCCTGACAGTCAGTCACATCAAACTAAATTTTGCAATAGGCCAGTAAACATCAATAAGGGAGATACTGCTGGGAGCACAGAGGCTGTGCTAATGGTTAGAAAATCTAGGCAGTCTGGATTCAAATGTGTGATTTTAAGAGAGTTTTCTACATCTGTGTCACCACTATAGCAGACTCATGTGCAGGGCAAGGGCAGGCCACAGACATTGAGTGATTTGTGGGACACAGAAACAAGGCTTGTTTAAGTGCTCCAAAGCAGACCTGATCAGAATCGAATTCTTCAGGATCCTCCCCTCCTCTACCCTCCACTCAAGGATCTGCACAGCACAAATAACAGGCTTAACCATCGTGCTGTTTTGGCACGCATGCCTTTGATTTTACAAGAAAGTTTTCTGCAGCTCAAAGCCAGGTCTGTATCACTACCAGAGCCAAGCTCTGCACTCTGAGACAGAATAAAGAGAAGCAGGAAAAGTTTTATTCAGAGAGAAGAGTGATTCACATTTGCTTTCTGACTGTTGGAATTATACATCCTATGGGACTAAATGAACAAGGGACCTTTTGTCCCTTGCTCCCGGAGACTAAGATCCTTGTTTAGAGAAATGCGTTGCAAATACAATTCTCCACAGCCTGAGCTGGACTCTATGGCAAAAAAAAGAAAGGAAAAGTGGGAGAGATGCACACTATCCACCCAGCACAATAACTAACAAGCAAGATTTTCCCATAGCCAGCAGCAATTCTATAGCCCTTCCTTTCCCAATAACACACACACACACACACACACACATCATTTGTAGAAAGCCTTTCATCCCAAAGCAATTTTAAAACATGATGGGAAGGGAATCCCTGAAATGCAACCACCTCTGAGGCAGAATGCAACAGCTGTTAAATAACCAACAGCGACATCACCAAGCAATTTAGGACAGGATATTAAATTGTGGGTAAAACAGACTCAGGAAAAATTGAATTATTTAGGTTGGACTTTAGCCAGAAAAAAATAGGCTTAATAGATTCACTTTTGCTAGAAGACGTGAAGCAGTTTTGGAAAGCGCAGGGAGTCCTGGGTTTTATGGGACAGTAAGAAAGACAGCAATGCAGAGAGAGACAGTTCTCACATGCACCACAGGGGGGCTAATTTGAAGGGGAGGAACAGACATTATATTCAAGCCATTACCCGATCATTAAGAAGATTTCTTGGATGTCTCTTGTTCAGCCCTGCTTAGCTTGCAAATAAAGCCAGAGGTCTCCTCTAAACCAAAGACACATCCAAAAAAAAAGAGTGTTAATTATAAAAAGAGACCGCAAGATTGAAACAGGTGTTCTTTTTTAAGAATTGCAATTAGGAACCAGCCAGGGATCTCACTAGCTCATTACATTCAGCCCACCAACTGTACTCCTGCTAAGTCGAACACTCTGAGCATGTAGCCCCTTTCCAGCTACTGTTTATTCTTCAGGTTTATTAACAAAGCAATCCATACCACCCAATGTTTCTGCACCATAATGGAAAATTTGCTCTCAAAAGCCCTGATCCTGATTTTTTTTTCCTTTGATTTTTATTCAGGTAAGCCAAACAAAACAATACAACAGAAATAACAGAACTACAAATACAAAAAGCAGCACCGTTTATCTGGGAAATGCTTAAATCAGGTAGCTAGAATACTTGAAACCATCAAGGAAGCCAAATTTCACATTCTAGCATGGAGAAGGAGTCTTGTGTATCCGTATTTGTTGTATATATGATAAAATCCCACAAAGCAGCAAAGTATTTTTGGGATCCTCTGAAATGAAATGAAAACATTATTGTCTACCTCCTGTAACAGGTGCGGTGAAACTTTGGCTCCCAGATGTTGCTAAAGCACAATGCCCATCATCCTAGCCCATTGGCCATGCTGGGGCGGATGGGAGTTGTTGTTCATTCTCTCTCTTTGCCAACGCTAGAATTCATGCCAGTCTTTAATGTGCACTGTCATATGGAATAATGGTCCTTCCCCCCCCCCCCCATTTTAAATGGAGAGCTGTGGATCAGGGTTTAAATGGCTTGCACAGGGCAGGAGTAAGGGTGTCTATACAGAATAGACAACTCTATGCAGATTGCCTGAGTGCTGAATTTTCACCTCAGGACAGTAATTCATTCCCACATTGTGGACCAGGGCCCCATAGTACGGTGAGTGAACTGTAAGTGCACCATGATAAATATAACAACTAATGTTCTAATGAATCCCCCTATACCAGAGGATGCCCACGGTTGTATCTGCTCTGGTTGTCAAATAGCTTCGAATGTGGATAATTCTGCCACATCTCTACCCTGAGCCGAATTACCTGCCCTCAAAGCAGCTCACTTCCTTGTGTTTCTTTGGGGGACTGCCTCTTCCCACTGAGGAATCACTCCTAGATTAGTGATTCACGTCAAAATATAAAGGATGGATTTCTTTGAGGATGGGATCTTCTTATTCTTCAACGCTCTAAATGCAAACCCTTCTTAGGTGAAGAAATGAAACATGCCTTGAATCTTAATAGAGATTGATCTTCCTGAGTTATGAAAAATACTTTATGAGAAATACTGTCACAGCAAGCGAGATACCTTTAGAACCTAAAAGACAGGTCTGTGGTTGCAGATTTCATTGCAGGAAACTGTAGGGTTGTATGCCTTTACCTCTGTAGGTTATATAGCACTTATTTCCTCTGGGGACAAAGAGCAATCAAGATAGAAGATATTTCACATTTCACATCTGGGAAATTCCTTATATTTAAGCTGTGTTAACCATGCTAATGCTTGGGCAGTGTGATTAAGTGATGACAGCCTTGTTACTGCATTGACGACTCTGCCAAATCCAGGAGTGCTAAGGACTGAGGGAATGTGTTTTGACACATGTAGTCAAATCTGCATGCACTTGACGTTTTAAGAATGCCAGGCTAATAGGAATTATTTATGATGAAGGCTCTAGAAGCAGGTGGTGATGTTGGAAAAGTACTGACCTCTGAGAAACAATTGCACCTTATCAACCAAGCTCTTTATGCATTTCATACAGCTTATTGACATACAGTAGTTACATCAAGGGTTATCCTTTTCTTTTTTTTATGTAGATTTAGAAAGAGAATAAATTGAGCCTTATGCTTCAGGGTGTAAGAGAAATTTCATGTGGCGTTCAAGTAGACACCCTCTGCAGCATTTGCCTTAGGAAGAATGGGAAGTTCTGTTAAAGTCAGCCAGCTAATTTAATCAATTTCTCTCCTGCCAAAAGAGAATTCTGCTTTCTCTAGTTTGAATCAAAATGATATATAAAATATCAGAGTTGCTTTTATTTCTTTTTGACCACACTAAATGATAATGCCCCAAATACTACATTTGGGGCGAGGGTGTGTATGTCGTGCTACAGAAACTATAGACCCCAAATGTCTCTCATTCATTCTTCTATAGAGGTTTGTCTACCTGGCAAATTGTATTTTCACATACGAGTGGGCTGTGTATTTGTGTGTTTGTTTGTTTGTTTGTTTGTATGCACGCACACACACAAAAACTTGCACACATTCTGCATTTGTCTTTCTCCTTAGGACTGAGCTTCAATCAAGCACTGCAGTAACACAATCATTAGGAGTCAGTTGTTGCCTTCAACATTTCCTCCTCATTCCCCCCCCCCCCCGCAACAGTTTTGGTCTTCCCTTTCCCTGCAGCAAAACCAGGATCAGCTGCAACAGAGAATGAGGGATATGGAACTAAACATATCCAATCTGCAAATGCAAGAGGTGTAATGCAATGCCTTCATACTGGGTTTCCTCATCACACACCCTCTTGATCCATTTGCAGTGATAAATGTTAGAATGTTGATTTATTTGCAGGAAGAATGGGCCCAGTTGTAGGAATACTGCAGCACCCAACTCCAGGACTGACAAATCAATAGCTATTTCATCAATAGAATTCATATCCTGACTGAAGCCTAATGTGTACAACATCAATGCCTCTATAGAACTACAAAACTTCAGAAGCAAACTTGAAGGAAACTCTATTTTTCTGTCCCCGCGCGACCCTACCTTAGTTCTTTATCATCACTATTTGGGGCTAATCCACACTTCCATTTGTCCCATGATTTGTCCCCTGAATTCTAGGAATGGGTCCTAGAGGTTTTTCTTTTATCCTGCTGCTTTTTCCTGGGAAAACCCACTGTTTACTGCTTAGATATTTGTGCAATTTTCACTCAGGAAAGTGTACATGAATATATATGAGGTATCCTACAAAGTTATTATCCCCATGTGGAAAATATCACATGTGAATTGGGCCTCAGTAAATAATCTGCATTTTACTCACTCCCTATTATTGCAGGATCAGACTCCAAAGGCTGGGACTTACACACCATAATCAAATAAACATTTATATTGCTTGCATAAATTGATAAAAGATTTGTTCTTTCAAAGTCTT
Source organism: Podarcis filfolensis (assembly GCF_964270895.1). Lineage (NCBI taxonomy): Eukaryota > Metazoa > Chordata > Lepidosauria > Squamata > Lacertidae > Podarcis > Podarcis filfolensis. The sequence continues at coordinate 67,260,708 of NC_139609.1, forward strand.
TTACTATCAATGATGCTTTCTAGACCACACAATTATTCTCGCAATTCATTTCTGGAAATGTTTCCAAAATAATAATAAAAAGGCATTTGATGGAGCAAACCTGCAGTGACAGTGGAGCTAATGGCTCAGTCACATTTCAGCAGGCTGATTAAAATGACAGATATAGTCACATTTCCTTTTGCACATGCATCTCAGCAGAGATTACTTTATTACTCAGCAGAATCTGTGTTCACCTGATGAAAAGTCGTATTAAGGACTGAAAAAACAAAAAACCTAATTCATGCAACACTTTTTAAAAATTTGCTGTCAAAAGATGTGGCGATGGTCATTAGGTTAGATTACTTTAAAAGGTAATTAGACAAATTCATATAGGATAATCAGTCTCAGGAATGCCTAACAAATGACCTTACACCTGTATACATATATACATTTCTTTTAATTTGGTAATATTGGGAAGATGGATTTATTGGGTGTCTTATTATTTTTGTTTTTTGTTTTTAACAAAATTTATATACCACTTGATTATAACAATACATTATCAATAAAAGACTGTTAAAAACGGCTATAAAAACATTCACAAGATAGTTTAAATCAGCAATAGGCTAAAAAGACATGTGCCTCAATCTCTGAATGTCTGGATAGGCTTGCCTACACAAAACTGTTTTAAGCAGGTGCTGAACAGAGGGCACGATGGGCACCTGCCTGGTGTCAATAAATAGGAGTTCCAATGTGTAGACTGGCTTCTTACCAGTATGTGGCACCTGTAACAGAGCCAGTTCCACAGATCAAAGCAGTCAAGTGGGCACAAATGAGGAAATTTACTGAAATAAAGCAATTAAAAAAAGAAAACAGCTATTGGGCAATACTGTACAGCTAAATTAAACAGAGGCAGTGTGCTAACGAAAGGCAGTTCCTTGGGAGCAATAAGTAAAGGTCTTTCCTTGCCGCCTTTTTAGGCTTCCTGGAGGGCATCAGGTTGACCACTTTGCGAAAAAGAAACTAGATGTTCTTGGTGTGATCCAGCTGGATAGCTGGATTTTTACATTCTTATCATCAGACAAAGGAGATGGTGTTGGACTTCGGAGGAAGAGAGGAGAACTAGTCCCGCTGTACATCGGGGAGGGCTGCATGGAGAGAGTCTCATCCTTTAAATTCCTAGGAGTTTATCTCAGTGAAGACCTTACTTGGAAAATAAATACAACCCAGGTGCTTAAGAAAGCCCAACAGAGACTCCATCTCCTCAGAGTATTGCGGAAGAACGATGTCAATCAACATCTGATGATCTCCTTCTACCGGTCAACAATAGAAAGTGTCCTTTCATACTGCATCACGGTGTGGTATGCTGGTTTGATGTCATCTTATAGGAAGTGCCTACAAAGGGTGGTGAATACATCACAAGATATTATGGGCTGTCCCGTGAATCCACTGGATTAAATAGCAGAAGAACGTTGCCTCAGGAGAGTGAGGAAAGTTCTCAGGGATGATTCACACCCTGGCCAGCACTTTCTTGATCTCCTGCCCTCAGGCAGAAGATATAGAAGCATGATTAGTCGCACCAACAGGGTAAAGAACAGCTTCTATCCGTGGGCTGTTAGGCTGCTGAATGAAAAGATAACAACAGGGCAACTGACTTTCGGGTTTGGTGTGTGTGTCAGTAAACGAGGGGAATTAAGACTAAGAGAGCTAAGTGGGGGGTGCTCGTGCAATCTCACTGTATACAAGTTGTACAAGTGACAATAAAGTATTTCAATATTTTCTAGACTTGATGCAGTAGCCTATGAAGTGAGAATTGTATCTGTATCTAGCTTGTATCTGTGTTATATGGGGCTGGGCAGCAATGCTCCTTATCACTGTATGCTTTCATCACAATGGAGGCATTATAAAAGACAGTACTGATCAATTAACCTAAGAGTGGACTTACTTTTTCCATCCTGGAATCTAAAGAGCTAAGTATATCATCTCTCGCACGTTATAGAAGAGGAGATACAGATACAAAGAAGGGAAGTGACTCAGCCCAAGGTCAAACAGGGCAGATCTGAGAACATAAACCAGCTTTTGAGACCAGTTCCTGATCATGGAGCTGAGCCAGTCAATAAATAGAAAACCCATTGTGAATATTTTGTCATTTTCAGCTGGAATTGCATCAGAAAGTCTGCTAGAAAAATTTAGAAAATTGAGCAGCAAACCACTACACCCAATGCCTTGCATAATTAGATATAGAATACTTCTTTCGAAAGAAAGAAAATTGCTTGCTTGAATCGTGCATGTACATTGGATCTCCTACTCTGGATGGACTTAATTGTTCATTTGAATTCATTTGAGACTGGCATCAAGGTTGTGAATTCTGTTCTCAGTTGTGTGCTTTGAACTGAGAGCAGCAATCCTTGCTGCCCTTCATAGCTGTAGAACTTTTCGGGAATGGAGCGCCACACAAGCATTCTTAACTGGGCCACACGAATTGTTTCAGAATCAAACTTTTCCAAGCGCACTGTCTTCATTCTGCCAAAGACTGTCAACCACATGAGCCCCTACCCCGAATGCAGGGCCCACCATACACTAGCAGCGCTTTCAATGGGCTGTTGTATTGATGCATTGTGACAGACCAGTGACTGTACAGCCCCAGGGCACTTAAGCTGCGGGTAGGGAAAGTCACGATTCCCAAAGCACTCAAATGTTAAACTGTGTAATTGTGCCAAACAGTTCATAATAGAAGGCAGCACATCCCTTCACTCCTGCAGAGAAGCAATTACTCCCCATGGATAGGCCTTGCAGGCCTCAGGGAATTTCATGTGCCATGTAAGCGTGGAAACCTGCATGAGCTGCAACACCATCATTTGAGCATCTCAGGACCTCTGGGCTTGGTTGGAATCCCTGCTGCTTCACCCACTGTTTTTCATTTGCTAAAAGAATGAATCAGCGAGGGTCCTCCTGCTGAGTCTTGGAGAAGGCACAGACAAGCCCTTTTGCATTCTTTCTCCTGCTGGAAGAGTACCTCACAGGCACAGCCTAAGTGAGATACTAAATAGCTCTGTGAGGAACATGTTGCCTCTCAGAAAAAAATGTTTTTCCTTCAGGCTTCTTCGTAGAAGGACACAGGGGACCCTCATTTGCCTTGGAGTAGTGGGGTAGTGGGGTCAATTTGCCCGTACCCTTTGCAGGCAAATTGAGGTTGGGATTGAAATGCTTTCGTGATCTATTTAGTTTGCAGCTATATATAATCACTGATCACATACCCACAAAAGTTTATTATCCTAGGGCCATTAGTTAATATAAGTAAGCCTTTTCTGAGAGATAAAGTTAGAGCACACTCAGTTTGACAATATTTATACGGTTAAACTCACACGGCTTTAAACTATCTGATAGAATAGCTAGGAAAATTACAGCTGTCATGGGAATTGGGAGGAAAATTTGTTCAAAAGGATCATGGGTGGGAAAACTCTGTTATGATGTTCCCAGCTCATGCCGTGAGTTGTAACAACCAACACCATCAAGGGATGGAGAAATTCACATACATTCAGTAATCATATAGCATGTGAAGTGCCCACATTTAGGAGAAAGCACACACATATAACATTAAAAAGTTGTTTCATTCAAGACAGAAATCACAAGTGGAGGCTCACCAGTGCCTACTCCATTCTGATCTCATGTAAATTCATTCTAAGTTTACAGCAGTCCTAATAACATCAATAGAAGTTTTGTAGATCTGCATTGGCTCTAATATGATTTGACCTCAGTTTCTAGAATGCCCTTCTCCTCATTCCCACCTATACTGTAAAGCTGACCTCCCCATCAGAGCCTTATACTGCCCAGGCGACACGACATGAAATCAATGCACTGGGCCAGTTGTTACTTGGGGATTTATAGGACAGGTCAGAAATTACTGCCATTGCATATAAGAAAATGGGGTTGCACCTTAATTAATTCCTTGCATTGAATAGTATAATTTATCTGAGTTCAACAATCGTGACGGGTGTTCTTTTGTGCCTCCCATGGCCATTGTTTCCTAATTATACTTTATCTACTTAGATAATAATCCCTCTCTAACAAGGGCATTCCACATGATTTTGCAAATAACCAGGAAAAAAGCACTGATGTGTAAGTTTTTCTCACTAAAGAAGAGGGAAACTCTACCTGGAGCTTTGTACAAGATTCTCTATACCTGTTTTTTTGAAATTGTATGATAACTACTACACCACTAGCTCTGGCTTTACTGAGATATTCTAATGTTTTGTTGTTTTAAAAGTCCCAAGTCATAAAAACCAATGGAAATTCTTGGTAGCCTTTCTCAGCTTCTATAAATTATCCAATATAGGCTCCAGAACTGGGGGCAAGGAGATTAGCTCTTAAAAGATGGTACATAGGGCAAATTACATTTTCTTATGAACCAGTGATTGTGAAACTGATCTAATCCCTTTTAAGGATATGGCTCAGATGCTAGGGCATTTAGGTTGCAATATTAAAACACACTTAGAGCAGTGTTTCCGACCATGGCCCCCTTCAAACCTTGTTTCCTTCCTGTGCCCCCCCATGGGCGTATCCAGGGGGGCAGGGGGTAGCTGCCCCCCAAATAAGTAAAATCAATAAAATAAGTTAAAAATCAATACAAATCTGAGGTTCTGCCCCCCCCCAACAAAAGCCTGCCCCCTAACAAAAATCCTAGCTAGGCCCATGCCTGACCGCCCCCCCCATCCTTCTGGTAGAAAGGTAGCTATTCAAATGTTTTGTTTGTAAATAGAACATATTTTATTTATATTTTTTATAATCTATACAAAATGCAATTACATAAAATGATAGGAACATAATGAAATATTGTTAAAGCAGAAAAACATAGAATCATGGAGCTGGAAGGGACCCCAAGGGTCATCTTTCTAGTGCAACTCCCTACAATGTAGAAAACTCAGCTAAAGCATCCATGACAGATGGCCATCCAACCGCTGCTTAGAAACCTCCACGGAAGGAGAGTCTGGAACCTCCCAAGGCAGAGTCATCTTCCATGTATTATAAAAAGTAAACAACATTTATTTGACCCAAGTTATTTGACACAGAGAGGGAAACCTACAGATACAGTCCAAAAGGTGCACAGGGAGTTCTGTATAAATGGGAGAATTTTAAAAAAATCACTGACCTCACTGACCAGGTGCAAAAAGATATTGTTATCCAGAGGAGCGCTGGCTGCCTAGATAAAATACTATAGCCCCACACACGCTTACTTGAGAGTAAGGCCCACTGAACTCAGTGAAGCTTCTGAGTAGACACTTATTTACTAGATGCAAGTCAGCAGCACCAGACGACCCTGCTCAGTCAGGGTGGATTTCACCTCATGCCTTGCAGAGCCAGGACAACATCCAAAGGCTCTGATCCACTAGGAGCTGGAGCGGATTGCACCCTGTGCCTTGCAGAGTCAGGCCCAGGCTGCCACCAGGCCCAGCACTGGCGGCAGCAACAAGCAGCTCTGGCTCGCCCAACCCTATCCATTGCCTCACCACCACTGCACTTACCTGACCAGGCTCTACTCGCGGGCTCTACTCGTCAAAACAGGAGCTCAGCAATCACCCTCTCCCACCGGAAACAAAGCCAGGACTGCTCCAAGATAACACTCGTGGCAAAAAGGAGTGCTAGACCCTGGTGGGCCACCCCCTTACCCACTTCTAATTAGCCAATGGATAGCCAGCCAAACAGATTTTTTTTTATTTTAAAAAATGGATTTTTTTTTTCATTTCTGACTTCCCTCTGTGGCCTCCTAGCCTCATGCTGTGGCCTCCCATTTACACAATTTTCACCTGTGGCCCCCTTAGACTATCCTGCCCCCCCCCGGGGGGGGCTATATGGCCCCCGGTTGGGAAACACTGGACTAGAGAATAAGCCTCTCTGAATTCTGAGCAAACAGGCTTAGAACTGCACTGTTAAGAGCTGGCAAAATGCTGTTGGCTGTTCTTCACATGCCCAGCTTTGGGGATGTTTCAAGATTCAGCCTCCTATGTAATTTGCATTGACAAGCCTAGAACTTGAATAGAGTCGCACTAGATATTTGCCATATTGCTGTCTGCTGTGTTGTTTCCAACACTGTCTTTCAACCAGTTTCTACAGACAGACTAAGAACATGGCTGGCCAGAAGGTGTCCTATTCTCTAACCTTATACACATCGGCATCAGTCAAACTTTTCCCCAACCTGCCATCCGAGGGGCTGTCAACTGTTTGATGCCCCTACTGCTTAAGCTGGCTTCCAGCATTCCAGTTCTGACTGCCACGTTTACTTAGGAAACTGGGTATGTGGACATGAACACATCATCATAAAGAAACATGACAGCCAGGACTGGGTTACTGGCTGCCACAGCAACCAGGAGAGAGAAGGAAAAAGAGAAAGGAAGAATCAATGGCATGATTATTCTGAGGTGACCAATAGGCCATATATGAACAAAATAGGATATCTGTAGCATTCATTATGATAATCTGCAGCTGCCAAATATGCTATACCAAGAAAGGGGCATAAAAGTGCCTTTGACTGCTACATATTTGGCAATTTAAAAGCACACTATTTTTGAAAGAGGGCATGATCCCTCTGCCCCCTTTGTTATATCAGAACAATATCAGCACTACAAAACCCATTAGCTCCTTACATCAAATTCTGATATGTATGATGCCTTGTTTTATAGTTTTATTTTATTATATAATCCAACCTGTTCTAGCAGGACTGTGTAAAAGGTCTTGAGAGTATTAGTGAAAAAGCAGATTATAAAATTTTAACAAAGCAGTTGTGAACTGCCCTCAAGATAGCTGCATTACAGGTGCAGGCATACCCATGTTTATTCATAATTAATGCAACTACTTTTCTCTTTGCAAGTGGCATAGGTTAGGATGAGTGACTTTACATGGAAACTAGCCATCACTGTTTCTAAAACATCAGATCAGACTGTGGTTATTTTTCTTCCTTGAAAATGTACACATTCTGGCACAAGATTCAATGCTTCTTGGCTTTTCCCAGCAGCACTGATCGAAGATGAAGGTATCTGTTTTCTAAAGCCATCATGTGGGAAGCATTACAAAGCTGCAAAACACAGATTTAGGATGCAGAACTTCCATCTCTTGAATCCCAAGATGAAGTTGGCAACTGTCCTGATTTGTCTTGGAAAAGTCTGAAAGGCTGAAAACCAAAGTATATCCCAAGATAGCCTGATCTAAAGTTAGCATACTGTCCAACACTCTCTTGTGTTGTTTCATGGGAGGGCTGGATATTCTCCGCCTTTGTGAAAGTCATATCAGTTGCTAACACTTCTGCCATGTTTTACCATCACATTTTGAAACCAATTAGTACTTAGGCAATATTAAGATCTGAAATTCACTATTTTTGTCTTTTTTGATCCTCTCAAGGGCTGTTCTCACATGACTCTACTGTATTTTTGTACAAATACCAGACAAAAGATAGAATCATGGAATTGGAAGGGATCCAGAGGATAATCTAGTCTAACCCTCCGAAATGCAGGAATATGCAACTGCTCCTTTCAGGGATCAAACCTGCAACCTTGGTGTTATCAACACCACACTCTATCCAATCATTCACATTCCTTAAGTCCCTGCCTCTCTCAGTGAAACACAAAGAAACAGCAGCTATAAAAGAACAGGGGTGACACTTCTACATGTTTCAGTGGGAAAAGCAACAATTTGAACATATATGCACCATCTCCAGTCACATAAGGTTTTCTTTACTATATATATGAAAATAAGGAGAAATGACCATAGTTTGCTAAAGTCAAGACACTGATGCTGCTACAAGACTAAAAGCTTCTCATCCCTTTAGGGAACAACAGTCTTACTGGCTTCCCCAGTGCCCAAGAAAACCATAATGCACTTCTGTTCACTCATGACTGCCCAATGAACAACCCTTGCCTTCCTTAATTGGCCTCTGGGTAACATCAGGGACTTGGGCTTCTGAAGCAAAGAAGGAGAGGTGATGTTGGTTCATATATGTAGCATATGTGATAGTAGTATTTAACTACTATTCTTGCCTATGCTTGATGAAAGCCGATATTGGAGCAGAAGCTAAACATGACATGAACAGGAAATGCCACAATGGCTGTCACTGCTGCCAGTCTGAGGAGCTCATTATAAAGTTGATTACACTGTTGTGTGTGCTCTTTAGTATAAACCGTGGGATCCTTCACCTTGATCCACTCAGCTGGGGACGAGGAAGAGGGGGATTGGTCTGCTGCTAATCAACTGCTTGTGAAGTGACCAAAAACTCTAGACCAGGTGTGGGGAACTTAATCCAAAAATGTGGCCTGAGCTTTGCAGGTGAGAAGTGGAGGGCAAAGGATGTGTGTTTAATCTCCCCACTGCCAAGCATTTTGCTTCTCCTGGGCCCCTCCCTATTCCTCTTGCAAGCATGTCTCCTGCCATATTGAATTTAAGCCCATTAAACTCTATTAACTAAGGCCTAGACAGTCCAGGAGCTGAATTTTGTACAGAGCCCATACATTTTAATAAGGAAAGTCCATGTGTGCGCAGGAAAAGAAAGTACCTACTGGTGAGTACTAAATTCCTTAATTCTTAGCCGCTGTGGTCCGAATCAGCTGGGGGGACACCAGGAGCTCCTTCAAAATTAAACCTAAGCAGAGGTAACACCTGTATCTATGCATGTCTTGCAAGTACATGACAATACTCTTTCTTTAGCTGTTTGTATAAAAGACGCACCGGAAGCCCTTAAAGTATATGGATGCTGAACGATTATGCATCTCTACTCACCCTCTGGTGGACAACACTGACCTTTTTAGAGCTCCCCCTTGCCACAAGGAAAAGAGCTGTTTTATGAGCTGCACTACTCCAGCAAAAGATCCCATCTCCTGACAGTGCTAGGATCAACTTCTTTCAACAGAAGGGGCACTTCCTTCTAGGAACAGAAGAGTCTGAACATGGGCTGTGAGAGCCATGCAACAGGATAAGAAGCAAAAGTTGCCGTGTGAATGTCACCATGCACCACAGGGAATCTCCAAAGAGAACTCCATTAGCTATGTGGTTGGGAAGACAATGATGCTAGCAGGGCTGAAGTCAAAGAACATGAACCATGACCAATCCCATTTTCAGTTGTCTTTGTGTTGTCACAGACAACTAGTTAAATTACATCACACTTGTCTTATACCGAGCCAGTTCACCACCACCCCATTTCTGCTTTTAAGTTAAAATAAAAGCATCAAGAACATGCAACTTGCCCTTAAGGAGGAAGAAGCACAATAATTTGAAATTTTCATGTGGAAATAAAGGAGAATTAGAAGCTGGAAACAGTACAGTAGAGCTAAAATCGGAGAAATGAAACTGAGCATGGGAAGATGTCACATTTCTTTAGAGCCAGAATTACTCCTGTGATCAACACAAGGATGCATTGTCACAAATGGTTGGCATCATTAACAAGGTTATGTAGCACACCTTAAAAAGAAGAGATAATCACCAGTTCTGCAGTGACCTGGAACAAATCCCTCAAGGTAATGCAGCCTCCATCTCCACCTGGGTGCTTCCATGGGTGCTTCTAATGAGTTCTGAGATGAATATTCCTCAAATCACTGAGCATGAAGCTGATTGGGAAGAAAATAATTCAAGAGAACACTTATCCAAGACCTGGTGGAGTTGGAGGAAGGGTGGGGTGAGGGCCAGAGTGGTACACTGGATAGAGTGACAGACTAAAACAGATAAGAGACTGAGGTTCTTGGCCCCACCCAATCAGGAAGTTCACTGGGTGACCCTAAGCAAATCATTATCACTCACATCAGCCCACAGCCCACAGGACTGTACAGATACAAATGAGTGGGAAACCATGTGTGCCATTCCGAATCCCATTTCAGTTAAGATCATTCACATTTTGCTCAAAGTGGGGTCTTTATCCCATATCAACATTTTACATGGTTTGAAGGTATTATCAAAGGTGTCCAAAATGCCTTTGACAAGAAATTAAACATGTACAAGAGATCTTGACTTTGCTCAAAGGAACATTCTTAGAAGTGGTTTCCTGCAATCTAGTGACAAAATAAGTGGTTAGCCATAGAATCATAGGTCTAAAAATGACTCAAAGAACATCTCTGTTCAAGCCACTATGTTTTTATATAATTATAGGGCCTTTCATATCACTATACTCAACTGATTATAAAAAAGTAAAGGAGGCCAAAGCACAAACAAAACTGAACAAGGTCCCAGTGCACCAAGAACTATAAACCCCAAGCCAGGGTAAAATAAATCAGCATCTTCCTCTGATCATTGTCCATACCAGATGCTTTGCAAAACAGGAAGCAATTAACAAGTTATTTATAGCTAGCGTGTCCTAGCTTTTGCTAACTTATATGCCAAAATGATGGCCCCACCTTCTTTACATGAGCGCTTATTTTATGTGGACCACGCCTGCCTTAGTTTTCTCCATATCAGGAATGACCTGATTCCCCAAAGCTTTCTGGGTTTTATTAGAAATACTCTGGTGTCAATGGTTCTGTGGAGTTAACACTATCAAGGGTAAAGCCCTAAGAGCCCAGTTGAAAGCAGAGGAAATGAGGAAATCATTGACAAAGTAAGAGGGACAAAGGGAGTGAGATACCATAGAAGCAATACTGCTTACAAAGAAAACAAAATTCTGAAACATAAAGAGAAGCTAACATTTTATACTTCACATTCTGTGCCTGAAGACTATAGCATATCAGTATTAATAATGCCATACTTTGGATTCTAATTACACAGATCTCTAATCTACTGTAGAGATGCACATACGCTTCTGAACCCCAAACTCAAGTACTGCCCGGGGGGGGCAGGTTACCACTCTAATCAATTCCTGTGATGGCGGGGGGGGGGGAGTGCCATCTCTTAAGATTAAAGGTTTCCCAGAGTGATCATTCATTCATTCATAAATCAATTAATTAGCAATGGTCAGTCTTGCAAATGGACTCTCAGTCCCTCAACTCTCAGTTGGCTGGCTGCAATCCATATCCAATCTTGACAAAAATCTGAACAGACAGTGGTATAGGTACCCTGAATTGCTGTAAGTCCACAGAGGACTGGTGGAATACTCCAAGCAGAAAACACTGCCACAGTTATACATCATCTACTGCTTACACTCAAGACTTTATAGAGTCACACTGAATGTAACATTATCTCTCTTCCGTAGCAGGCAGTGTGGTAGGCCACTGCCACTCACTCACCTGACCTCCACTGCTGCTTACCAGGCAGTGTGGGCAGGGGTGACAATGCAGTATGCAGTGCAATATGCAGTGGGGGAGCCAATCCAGTGCTCTTGGCCAGTACATTTTCACCATGCCGACCTTGCCGTCTCACCCCTCTTCTTCACACCAATCAGCATCAGCATGACAAACCAGAGGTCAGGAGAATAGCACCCATGCTGTCGTGTTTTCCATATAAGAACACAGTAAGAGTAATAGAATCAGAGAATCAGAGAGATTGGAAAGGGAATCTTTCGGTTAATATGGGGCTCAAACCCACGACCCTGAGATTAATAGTCTGGTGCTCTACCAACTGTTGAGGTTGTTCAAAGAGCTATCAAGTCCTTGATTCTGTTTCCAACAGTGGCCAACCAAAGCTTCTGAGAAGCTCACACGCGGGCCTTTAAAGCAACAGCCCTCCTGTTTGTCCAAACACCTGTTGTTGGATGTATGCTACACCTGAACAAGATGAGCGGGACTCACATGATGAGTCCCATCAATGGAAGCCTGTGCAAAGATTTCTGCTTGTGCAATGGCGCTTCCCCCCTCCTCCCCCCCAAAAAAATTGGCTGGGGGGTGAAGAGAAGCCCCAGAACAGCATGTGAGAGAGGAGAGAGGGATCGTTCCCATCTGGCAAGCTGTAATGCTTCCGCTGATGGAATGATCAGCATCGCGCAACACTGAATTCCTCCTGGAGGTTCCATTTAGTTTTCCTGGTGAATAACTGTTGATGGAATTATCTTGACAGAGGTTGTTGTGACAGGTAAAGTGCTCAACAAGATGTGCTCAAGTCCCTGAAATGCATGCGTGTGCATGCATGTGTGAGTTAAAGTAAGCCTGTTTTGCCCTTGGAACAGTCAGTTAGCTAGATTAGATACCGGTATGTAATGCAATCAGTTCAGTCTGGTTTGTTTTTTTAAGAAATGAATAGCTAAAGAATTGTGTTTGATTTCAAAGTCTGCACAAAAACTGAAAATTGTCTCACAACCACCCTGGGAGGTCAGTTAGCCTGAAAAAGTGCAGCATGCCCAAAGCCACTCAAGTGATATATTCATGGCTGAGGGGTGATTTGAACCCAGGACCTCCCAGGCCTGGTTCACCATGTAAACCATTAAACTACATTGGTTCTTGTACAAAAGATGCTGGATTGAAAGCATAATTGTTATCTATTTTGCATTCACATAAATATGTGTACTTGTGGCCCTACTTGAGGGTACAGGAACACAGAGGTTTTCCTTTTATGCAGTTCCTTTACAGCTCTGACCTTCCTTCACCAATCTGTTGTCTATGTATCTACCAAACCCATATACCACAACCTTTTACAACTCAGCCTTTAGCAGACATGCAATATATAATTTGTATGTTGAAAATAGTCACTACAAAAACAGATGTTTCTGCTGCAAGAACCTCTAGAGATCCCTACCAAAACATGAAGACAGATTCCAACAGCAAAGCTTGAACATGTTCTTTACAAAGTCTCGACTATTATTGAGTGATAGCAATAATTATGCAAGCATAGATACTTGCAGCCCTCCTTCTCCTAATCTCAGGATGGTTAAAATATGTGGAGGAGGAGTGGCCAAGCCCCCTCTAACCAAACCACAGCCATGTTTATATTTACAGCTCCCTGCTCTGATAGTTTTGAACATCTGCTCCTCTTAGAATTTCTTTTCTCTTAAAGTAATTGGCACGTGTTCCTCAGCATCTGAACACAACATAATACATGTTCCAGGTTTTGGTCAATCGACCTATCAATGTCTCATTTTCAGATGTTTATAACAACAAGGTGTCTTAGATTCCTGCTATGGATGTACCATCTTTTGACAGCTCCATCAGCCAACAAAGTCCAAGCTTTACAGCCCAATCCAGAACCCATTACACTGATGCAAATTCCACTGAAATCAAAAAGCAAGAGCTTTATTTCAACTACTATCAAGATCAAGGTGCAAAATAATGAGCTCTCTGGGCACGGCATGTGCTACCTCTAATGGTCTGTAGAGTCCCAAACACAATGCAGCAGCAAAACGATGAACCCATTTAACTTCTGAGAAAGCAAGCTTAGGATCCAGTTGGGGCGGAAAATACTAATAGTTGGATCTGTCCCATGTCACAGCAAAGAATGACATAAGGAGAAACCTAATAGTTTAAAGAGAAATTAAAGACAAAGAAAAGCAAACAGACTGGGAGAAAATCTTCTGAGAGTTGGGAAGTCAGTGAGTTAAATGGTGTGGAAATCTCAGGTTACTAGAGAACGGATGAAGAACTTGCAAACAAAGCCCCAACAGGCCATATCCAACAAGGTCAATATAGAATGGAATTTGATACCCAACAGAATTGACATGAGCAAGGAATGGGAGGTCTTAAGGAGATAATGCATGGGTAGGCAAACTAAGGCCCGGGGCCAGATCCGGCCCAATCACCTTCTAAATCCGGCCTATGGACGGTCCAGGAATCAGCGTGTTTTTACATGAGTAGAATGTGCCCTTTTATTTAAAATGCATCTCTGGGTTATTTGTGGGGGCTGCCTGGTGTTTTTACATGAGTAGAATGTGTGCCTTTATTTAAAATGCACCTCTGGGTTATTTGTGGGGCACAGGAATTCATACATCCCCCCCAAAAAAATAGTCCAGCCCCCCACAAGGTCTGAGGGACAGTGGACCAGCCCCCTGCTGAAAAAGTTTGCTGACCCCTGAGATAACGGGATAGATGTAATTTGTGCACTACTAGCCTCAGATGAACATTCTTGCCTCTGATTTCAATACAGCGGGTGCAACTGTCCTAAAAGTGTGTATGTATGTATTTAATATCCTAACCTTCCTTCCAAAGTAATGGCTTTCACAGTTTTACTGTCCAAACCAAAGACAAAGCAACTCTTCTTCCTGCTAGTATCTCCACCCAGCAGGTAACTGTTGGCCACAATCTCCTCCATGTCTGTGCACTTTCACAGGGATACTCTCTCCATACAACACACACACTGAAGCAGATAGCAAAAAATACTTAGGAACACAGCATGACTGAAATTGTGGGTTCTTCATTGCCATTGACCAGTTTTTCATTTGCTTTTGACTTTTTGAATTACTGGAATCCCTATAATTCACCAGTGGGTCTTAAATTAACAAAGAGAAAGTGCATACCCAGGATCTCTTAACAGTTAAAAACATTTACTAACCAGTGTTAAGTGATCCTGGGCACAAACACCTGCTTAGAAAAATAAGAAGTGCCTTGCAGAATCAGACTGTAGTACACTTACCGCTGCATTCTTTGAAAGAATCCCAGACACATGCAGACCAGTAGGTGGCTGTGAGTCCTGGAAGACATGCTCCTTGCCTTGCAAGCCTTTTTTCACAGGGACTGGGAGAGCAGGGCCCTGACTGGCTCCAGCTGCAAAAGTCAAGACTGCTGAATAGACTCTTGGGCTGGGGTATTGTTTTGGGAGGGTTGTTGCTGTTACTGATATTATTTTTTAATCTTTCTTTAAGATCTTATTACGATTTACGTGGAAATTGTGTGACTTGGTTTTGTACATTATGATGTTTTATTTATTGTTTATGACTACTTTTGGTTGTTTGTAATTTTTTAATTGTTGCAAGCCACCTTGAGCATGGTTTTAACTTTGGAAACACAGCATACAAATAAAATGATTGGTTGGTTGGTTTGTTCCCCGCCACAGTTTCCAGAAACTGGTATTCAGGAGCATACATGGTGGCAGAGCATACAGAGTGTCCATCATGACTGATAGTGTGTTAATGATGTTGCTGCAAAGTGGAAAGCATTCTTAACAGCATCCCTGGTGACCAAGCTTCCTATGAAGTATAGCGATTTCTTCAATTTCCAGACTTTATGTTGCTAACACATTTGAAAACTCACTGGGATTGCTCGAATGGCATGCGCTCTTGTGGTGCCATTAACATGCTGAAAGACTAGGGAAAGAATGAGACCCACAAGTCAAAATCCATAGTTCTATTCACGCTGATATTTCAGTGTATAAGCTCTATGATGTGCTTCTTCACTTTCAAAGGGAAATGTGGCCCATTGATAGCAGCAGCTTGACCATGGTTATATACAAAATGAGTCACTGGCTAATTGATGCCAAGGATACACCTGCAACAGCTATTTTTAACCCAGTATGTACCCGGATATACCACAAACAGATGATGCAATCTGCACTTCATTCTGAGTTCTCTCTGATTAGAGTCCTATGTCTAGATTTCTTTGAACCAACATTAAAACCTCATTGAAGAGGCATTTAACTTCCTGGATATCTTTTGTGTTAGTCCAGGCAAACATCCCAGGGTGTCCCTCATTATGATTTCCTCCGCTACTATGAGGGAATTTCACTCCCTTTTTTATGCTGACATAGCACATATCATGTATGCAGTGATCTGCACCAAGAGACATGCTATTTCTTTCTTTATTTTATGGGGAAAGGAGGGGATTGCCTAACTTTTCATGTTCCAAGCTACTAGCCATTCCCAAAGAGAAACTATGTGGTAGGACACATACCTAGTACCCAAGTGCACAATCAGTACTGAGCACAGCTTGCGAGCTGCTCAGAGTACTAGGAGGAGGAAGTCTAAAATGCAGGAAGAATAACACCGAAACATGGATGGGCAAGGAAATGAAGCACTGAGAAATATGAAAAGGAGTGAAGGTGCAAAATATCCTGTGAGCAATACCAATCTACATCAGAACACTGATTGCAACAGAGAAATAGAGAAAAAGCCTGGAACCTGTGGTCCTCCAGATGTTGTCTGACTCCAGTTCCCATTAGCACCAGCAAGCAAGGCTCATGGGTGTGACCAGGATTTATTTTAGGGGAGGAGGCTTTATATTGGGGGGACAGAACCGAGTTAACTGCAATGCAATTAGTTGATTAGTTAAGTATTTTTATTTATTTACTTGATTCGGGGGGGCAGCTGTCCCCTGCACCCCCCTGGCTACGCCCATGGCAAGACTAATGGTCAAACATGCTTGGAACTATAATTCCCCAATCCTGCTCTGTAATTATCTCTTATCTTCTTCCACCCCATCCATCCGAGGAAAACCAGGTTGTTATTTTTCTTACAAAGGGAATCTCTAGCTGCTGGCATGAGATGTGTTACACTGAATCAGACCTCACTAACCAAATAGAAATTGAAGCCATCTTGCAAAAAATGTAGTTAAGGTTAACCCCGCTCTTCTTTGATTTCCAAAAAAACCTTTGGTGGGGTCCCCTCAGAAAAGTTTCCCAAAAACCTTAACAGTCACAGGATAAAGTGGAATGTCTTTTTCTGGATCATTCAGCTGGATAAATAAAGGAATGAGAATGAATTTATGGGCTGTTATCTCAGTGAAAAGAGGTGTACAATGAGGTGTCTCCAAGGATCTGCATGGGAACTTGCTCTTGCTAAGTATTCATTAACAACCTGGGAAAAGGTGTGAACAGATCTGCATATAATGACAAATAATTAAAAGTAGTTTAATCATAAGCACACTGTGAAGAGTTTCAGCAGGTTCCCCTAGCACTACAGGGATGCACAACAAAATGGCAAATAAATTTCAGTGATGGTAGATGCTGAGTTACACATACATTAAGGAAAAGTAACACCCAACAAGGTTGCACACAGGATCAAATTAACTATTGCTATTCATTTAAGCGATCCTTAAACTGCTACAGAGAGCTTTCTGAAAATGGCAGCACTACATGGTGCTACAGTCACCAAAAAGACAAACAGAATGTGATGAATTTTTATTTTTTTAATATTTTTTTAAAAAATACGGTACTGCACTTTTTAAGCAGTCCTGGCTATATTACATAGAGAAAGCCAGAAAAGACAAACAGGAGCAACAAGGGTTACCAGGAACAGGACTCATTTTATGCAAAGTAAAGCAATAAAAAATAAAAAAAATAAAGCTTCAACCTAAAAAATGGGATCCCAAATAAGGGATAAATAATATATGCAAAATAACAAGAGGACAGACAGAGGTTTTCTGCTCTTTCAACAAGACACAGCAAAAACAAGAGTAAATATTTTTCTCACGGCTCACATTGGACTCTCTGCCAGCGGTATAACTTAATCCAAGAACTAGGTAATTTGATGGAAGACAGATATAGGAAGTTCAAATTCAGGGTGTCCCTAGCATTATGCTTCCAAGATTACAAGCAAAAGGAATTCACTACTCTGTTGTAACCCCATGCAATTATAAATTAACTGAAGCATTCAAATCTGGCAGGGGCAGGCATTGGGTTAAACATACATCTCATCTGATAGAGTATAGCTCTTTATATATTCTTAGGACTTTCCTGTAACCTTCCCCTCTCTTCATCCAGCTCAAGAATGGAAGGTAATTCAACATGTGCTCAGGATGCTCCAGGTGTTGCTGTTGTTGGTCGTGGGTGGGTGGGTGTCAGGGGCGGGGGGTAAACAGAATGAAGAATCTGAAGATCAAGGTAAGCTCCAAATTCTTCATTTTACAAAATGGGAACTAAGTGCACATGTTTCTATATGATACAATAGTGAGACAATAGGAGGAGGTGCAAGGAAGGGGCAGAAAGCAGGTTTCATTATTCAATTGTCTTTTTTCCTAGTCCAACTAGTTCTTACACACTGTTCAGCTTTTACAAGCTACGTCTTCCTTGGAATCGAGGGGAGAGGAATAAAGACAGCAGGTCAATTATCAGCCAAGACTGCAGTGTGATCTCCTTTCTGGAGGGAGCTTTGGGGAAATGGAAGCCCAAGTGTTTCCACTAGAAACACAAACCAGCTGCTGAGCAACCTGCTTCTTCCATCCCCCACTGGACAAGCAAAACCAAGCCTCTAATTCCTATATCACATTTTGTTGTGATTTTTAAAAAACATATTCATTTGCAAACCAAAAAACCTGGTCTTTGCTACAGCCAAGTGCGGGATGGGGGATACACTACACAGAAGTTTCACTCTATGGATTTACAGACTTGTAATTCCCAAATGGCAGCCCTCCCTGTCATTCCCTTCCATGAATTTGCCAATGCTACCCATTCTAATGCCCAGTTATATTTGCTACACTAGCCTTGCATGGTACTCTCCCCAGTTCTGCCAATGCCCAGTAACTCTGATACAGATCTTTACATTCTATGCTGGCTCTGCATTCCCTTTCCACCCTCGCTCCAGCATTATCTGGTAAATCATAGTTTTCCCTGCACGAAGATAGCACACTGTCATTTTTCAAAATGGCACAAATATTATTTTGCCATGAATACTGTCACACCATCTTCAAATGTGATGGGGTGCACACCCGAGCATAAACTGTTTTCCTACAGAGATATTATCTCCATTTAGGAAAAACAGGAAGCTGCCTTCTTACAGAAAGGGCAGTCATCCATCTAGCTCAGTATTGTCAATATTCAGTGGCAGCAATTCTCTGGGGCTTTCAGGTGGAGTTTTTCCCCCAGCTCTATTTGGAGATGCAAAGGGTTGAACCCGAGACCTTTCACATATGAAGCATGTGCTCTTTCGCTAAGGTACTGCCTTTTTTTCGCTATCATGTGTAACAGTGCCCTAATTACACATATTTCATTTACCACCCTCAATCAGCAGCAGGCCCTACAGTGCTGTTGGGACTCCAGTTGAGTCCTGCCCACATTCTAGACCCATGTTCTACCTGTCATAAAATCCTTCAGCCCCAACCCCATAGCTCCTTATTCCAGCACTGAGTTCCCTATCTCCCATCTCCCATTCCACAACATCTAATTACTAGTCTCCTCCTCCATAACCACTCCCCTGCCTGTGCTCCTGCAACCTCAAATTACAGCTCTGGTCTGCCATCCCACATAGATAGTGCTGTTTGCACCTGAATCTATGCCCTGTGCTTAGTTCAGCCAGTAGCATCAGTTGCAGTCAATGCAAAGGGTGTGGTAGTTTTGCAAGATATAGGCAGCATTTGAAGGCAGTTCAAACCATCCTAAGTTTCTAAAAGCGCCAACCTAGTGCCCATCATTCCCGACTTTCTGTTCCTAAACGCAGAAGCTTCTGTTTGAATTATCTTTCTGCTGTTCAGTTACAGAAGCATTTACAAGGCAGGAGAGGAACAGGGAATTTTGTATTCCATAGTGATTGATCATTACGAGCTGAGCCGTTGCATGGAAACCAAATTGTTGGTGCTTAGGAGGTGCTGCTATGTATTCCCTTACGCTTAAGCCTATGACATCTGCAAAGCAGCCATTCCTGGGCGGGTGTCTCGAATAGAGAGATTCCAGGTGGAGTAGAGCAAGAGCAGTACTGAAGCGCTAGCAACTGCTGCTCCTATGCAGATCTCCCTAGTAACCAGACAGGGTCTACTCCTCTCTGTCTGTTCTGGAGGCACCGACACATCCTTCCTTCCTCACTGCCATGTACCCCACTGTCATGTTGCAGGTTTTCATTTCAGCTGCAGCTGGCACGGGAGCTATGTTAGCGACCACTCCCCTCTTTCACCAACAGCAACCAGAAGGCAATGACGGCTCATTCTGTGCCCTGTGTGCACACCCCCTTATGGGAAATGCAGACACAGCCTGCAATCCAGCTGTCTTGCAGCATCTCACAGTCCTTGCTGCCTCAGCTCCATGGATGACAGCCCATGTTGCAGTCACAATTTCTGCTTCTCTCTCTCACGCACACATACCTCCTTCACAGGTTTGCCATAAGGATGCTCGCATGGCATAGCTGCATATGCAGCAATAGACCTTTTCGACTGTTCCTCCCTAATATAGTAAAGGGGGTGCCATCCATTTTAACACCAATTACGGCATCCTCATGCAGTCCCCATTTCCACTCATTGCTGCTGAACCCCCAGATCTGGGTTCATTCTATTCTTACAGCTCTCCCTTGTTAACTAAATCTACTCTGGTTCATCAGCTAAAATGCAATAATAATAATAATAATAATAATAATAATAATAATAAATGTTTCTCTCTCCCTTGCTTTCCCTTAACCTGGATATCTTGAGCAAAAGGAAAAAAAACCAGAATCAAATTTATCTTCCCTCCTGCCCACCTCTGCTACCTGTTTCACCTTTGCACAGAAAACTGGGGGATTTTAACTAACATTTATTAGTATGCTGGCTCAATTAGGTTTGAGATGCCTCTTTAGGAGGGAGCCTGGAGGGTTTTCCTGGATGGAGGGCAGGGATGATGTGAAAGACAGCCTATTTGCTATACTCAAGGGATAAACCAAAAATAAATGAATGAATTAAGAAGGCGATAGGAAAGCCTCCCGGAGTGCTTACAGTTATAAAATAAGCAGGCTGAAGTGGTCTACTTTGGAGCCGAACTTGCTTACTCCTCACACTTAAAAATCCCCTTGCACCCTACAAGGCAAGGCAGTCAAACGCTACACCGCATCCCTCTGCAAAGAGAGCAGGAAAGCCTGCGGAGGGTCACCCTCCAATCCATGCAGGCACCCCAAAACCAAGAGCGCCGGCTGACACCTGTCCTCTGGGGAGGGGACGCTCACTCCTCCTCCCACTCAAGTCTCCCAAATAACCTTCACCGAGCAAGGCAGCTTTCCATCCATCCATCCATCCATCCATCCATGGGAAGGGAGGGAGGGAGGGTCGGCAGAGACGGACTCACCGAGCATCTGGCTGAAGAGCAGCTGCTCCAGATCGCCCAGCACCGTGACCACCAGTTCGGGATCCACCTTCAGGAAAGCCTTCTCCTCCGCCGGCGCCCCTTTCCCGGCCGGCTGGGTGGCCGCTTGCTGCTGCTGCTGCTTCTGTTGCTGCGCCGCCTTGCCTTTGCTGGAGAGGATCTCGTCGTCCGACTTGAGGTCGTCGCTGCCGCTGCCGGCCTCGGGCGCCTTGCTGAGGGGCTTGACCTCGGCGTAGGGCCCTCGCGGGATGCGGCTGGGCTTGCCCAGGTTGGAGGGCAGCGGCGCCAGCGGCGGCGGAGGCTTGTTGCCGGCGGCCGAGGGCGCCAGCTTGGCCTGGAAGAGCGAGTGCTCGGAGCGCGAGAGGTTCTTGGACATGAGCGGCGGCGCCTCCTTGCCGCCTTTGAGGCTCCGGCCGCCGAAGCCCTTGGCCGCCTTGGCCATGTCGTCGCTCCACTTGGGCTCGTACAGCTGCATCTTCTTCTCGCTGTCCGTCAGGAAGGACAGGTTGGTGAGCGACTTCTGCTTGCGCAGGTTCGAGGCCAGCGGCCCTCGGCCCTCCACGCTGCCGGCCTTGAAGACCTTCAGCTCAGCCGGCGCCTTGGGCGCCGCCACGCCGCCGGGGCCCTTTGCGCTGCCGCGCTTCTGCATCATGGCCTTGTTGCTGCCGTCGCCCGACGACGCCGCCGCCTGCTTCTTGTAGCCCCTCAGCGCCTCCTCGGGCCCTTCGTCGCCGCTCAGCTCCGCGTCGCGCTGCAGCCTCCTGACGTCGTTGCTGTTGCCGCCGCCGCCGCTGCCAAGCATCTTCTTCCCGCCCGCCGCGAGGAAACCATTTAAAAGCCCAGCCTCTGAAGCAACGGAGGGAGAAGAAAGAATGAAAGAAGGAGGAGAGGAGGAAAACGGGAAGGTCGGAGGAGGGGAGGGAGGGAGGGGAGAAAGAGAGAGAGAGAGAGAGAAGGGGTGGGGGGAGAAGGGAGGAGGAGGAGGTGGGATAAAACAGGAAAAAAAGAGAGACACACGCTATCAAAGCAGCCGGTGCCACCTTCCCCGCCCCGGCGCGCGCGCGCTCACAGAAGCGCAGAGCGCCCGGCCCCTCCTATCTCCTCCAGCGCCGCTGGGGAAACTGAGGGGGGAAGCGAAGCGAGAGGCAAGGCGAACAAAAAACGGGCCCTCCCTGCCCGCCTGCGAGATGCTGCCGGCTCGGCAGAGAAAGGGAGTGGAGTGGGGGCGCGAGACGCGCGCGAGGCTATTTCTGGCTCGGGAGGAGGCGTGTGTAATTGTGCGTGAGGGTGTGTGTGCGCGTGTGGACATCGGGGAATAAGTACGCGCGCGCGCGCACTCGCGGAGCCTTGCCTGCCTCCGCGCTTGAGAGGCGCCGAGGGAGAGCAGGGCGCTTTCGACAGCGGAAGGCAGGCATAGGCGGGGAAGGGGGAGACGTCGTGGCAAGGCGCTCCAGCAGCCAGTCCCCACAGGGGGGAGAGTCATCTGACAGACCCCCTGGGCACAGGAGCCAACTCCTTGGGGCTGAGATCCCTTTGCCCCGCCCCATAAAATATTGGGGGGACCGCCCCCCAAAAGTCGATAGGCATTGCCATTCAAATTGTGTGCGTGCACCGCATCATGTGATTATGTGGGGTGGGGCTTATCGTCCCAATATTTTATTCAAGTTGGCACCCCTGACCCTGGGGACATTTTTGGCCCACCAGAGATCCATGCATGGAAATCTCCTGTCCTGTCCTCCTCCCCAAGAGCCCCAGAACCAGAGCTAGGCCAAGCTCTGCCGTTAGGCGGAGTGAAGCAGTTGCCTCAGACTGAGGATGCTGAGAAAGTAGGAGTTGGGCCAGCTCCCCTCCTGCTCCCCTTGAGACTCCTAATCTAGCCCACCTTAGTCCTCAGGTCCTGCGATGGAAGCTGCCTTTGTTGCCAGAATTGAGGAACAAAATTAGTTGCCAGTTCATTTGTATAGGGAATTGGGGCAACAGCTTGTCCATCAAAACGTATTTGGCATAAAAGGGTACTTAAAAGGTTCCCATTTTCAAGACTGCAGCCCCTTCTGTTCTGGAACCCGTTCTCCTGAAAACTCACCACCTGGGGGTGACTAGTGCTGAAGACAAAGCAATCTACACATGCTTAAGTGCACTGCTTGGTCATGCAAGAACAAACCTTGGCATTGAAAGTAGGAAAGTCCTGTTGAATCTTGACTTAGGTTTTCTCTGGGGTGCCCATCAGGCTTTATTGCATGCAAATCAGTTCTTTCCTTCCCTTGCAATTACACAGGAATCACTTCCTATTACAAAGTGCACCATATACTGGACAAGACCCAAGACATGGTGTGAATGTGTTGGATATACCACAGCCAATTAGTTTCCCAGCATGCATACACATAGCAATATACACACATATTCATCACTTGACACACCACAAAAGAGAATCTTGCCATTTCTTATTCTGAAGGAGCTTCCATGTATGAATTCAGCAGAGCATGAAACAGCCTTCCTTGTCCCATGTCACCATGGAAAAGGTTCAACAGCTACTCAGAAAGGGTCAGTGGCAAGCCCAGAAAAAGAATTCAGGAATCTGAGCTCCCACTGCTTAGCACTGACAGAAGAACAGCCCTTGCCTGTGCAGAAAGATTATCAGCTTTCACATATAGAACAGATAGTGGTATCAGACTGCTGTCTCTGTGCAGTGATCCAAACCAAACCCATTTCCACAAGAGGCTGATATTAATAATTCCTGCTACCACATCTATGTGTGGCACTAGTCAAGGCAGCACATAATAAGCCTGCCACTTTCAGTTCCATGCTCCAATATTAAACACAAACTATAACACACACAAGAAAAAAGAGGGTGCAACACTGCAAACACATGAAAACATGGAAGTGTGCTAGCTACACTGAACTTGCAGTTTGCAGGGATCTCTTGTGCCGAAACTAGCTTATTTATTATACAGTTTGTATCCCACTCTTCCACTGCCTAAGGGGGGGGGGGACTTGTGGTACTTCAGAGGCTGTTTAACTACAACTTCCATAATCCCTGAATGCTGGTCAGGACTTAATGAGACTGGCCTGAAGGATGCTCCAGGCACCTAACCTTAATTTTAAAACAGTTCATAAAACAGGTCCGAAAAAGTGCAAACCAAGCAGCACATATTTAAAATACAATAAAGAAGGAGCAGGAACCTGCCAAAACAAAACAAAAACTTTAGCTAGCAACAAAAGACCAACTAAGTAGGGGCTAGAATCTCGCATAGCAGAGAGTTACCGGTATATGCCCTGGTGCAACAACAGAAAAGGCTCTCTCTTACATTCTCATCAGCCATACTAGAGGCTGGGAAGAAAGCATTATTTAGGCACCCTGCTTCCAAACTGTCTAGGCTGTTAAAGATAATGGACACTTTGAGCTATGCTCAGAAATGAACTTGTAGTCAGTGAACGTGCTCCAAATATCCAGCAATAATCAAGAGGGTTTTTTTAGGTCTCGTGGACATTCCCCAGCCTCCTCCAACTTACAGTGAGAACTAGTGTAGCCTAGTGCCAAAGAGAATTAACCATGAGCCATGAAATCCCCAGTTCAAATATTGCCTATGTCATTGGTTCTAGGCAAGGTATTTTCTTTCCAATGGGATAATAATGCTGTTGACCTCCCTTTTGTTGTTAAGGATTACTGAGATAATGTGTGTGAAGTACTTTGACTGCTATAGCACTATTAGTAGTGCTATAGTATTACTAGCAACTGATGCTAGGTGCTTCAGCATTATTTAGTATTATGAGCCCTCTGACCACAGAGCTCTTTGCTTTCTTCACTGCTTGTACTAACATTCTACTCCAAATATACTTAACACAACAAAGAACATGGTAGCACCCATAAATGTATTATGGCATAAATGCTTGTGGACTAACATCTACTTTGTCAGATTTAACTTGTCAGTTGAACCTGACAATTGCAGTGGAATGTCTTTACAAATCAAAATTCAAAGGATTTCAGCTTCATTGTAAATTATAGTACTACTGAGCTGAGAACACAAAGATCCCTGAGTAGCAGGATTAAGACCATACATTTGTGGGCCAGTCTCTAAGAATAGTTCTGTGTGTCCAACCATAACTAGCCCAGCCTGGTGGAAAAAGAAGTTCTAGTGCAGAGAGCAATCTATTCTGAGAAAATCACCAGTATGTTTTAATGAATATTTTCAATTTTTATTTTAAGCCACTTAGAGGTGTTGGGTGTTGTTGTTGTTTTTTTAATTAAATGATATAGAAATCTGTTAAATAAATACTTTCAGGGATCCTAAAGTGAAGAAATAGTGTGTATCTTGTGGCCTAAATCCAGGCTAGACTCAGCCAGTCTACTCATGGTAGGTGCCACAGACATCCATAAAGCAAACTGCTCTGAGAGGAAGTAGCCACTCAGTCCTGAGTCACTACAGCATTGCTGGTCAGCCGAAACCAGTCCTCAAATTCCCAACCAATTAAGATAAAATAGGGCAGGCCCTGTTATCTCAGCAGGGAATAGACAGTGACTTGGAGATGTTAATGTCTCATCCATGTTATTCAGAATATGTGGGCTGGTGCTGGGGTTTGACTTGAGCTATAGCTATTCAGAAAGAGAACTTTGCCTTCAGGACATGTGCAATATGAGGAGGAGAGATGGCTTATCATAGGGTGAGCAGGAACCTAAAGAATCTGAAGATACTGTTCTGTAGAGCTGCAGCATGAAACTCCTTTCCCACACGTAAGATCAGATGACCATGTATATAACTTAGTTGTGAATCACATGATTAACATTTCTCTTTGTTTCTCTGTCCCATGCTTTACAAGTGCTTCTACATTCCTGATACGTTAAAGCAAAACCCCACAAAGAAACCCCACAAAACCCTACAAAGAAACCCCACAAAACCCCTATTTTTTGCCAACTCTGATTGAAGAAAATGCTCCAGCAGGTATAATTTTTCATTGTGAATCATAGTACTATAATGACTACATAAAATAAACAACATTTTGTTGTAGGAAAAAGGTAGTGTATTCTGAAAGTAAGAATAATAAAACGAGCATCTGTAATTATGTACAGGCCTGGATGGACACCCAACAAATATAAAATGTCTCAGAAATAAGGAGCTGATGCCAGCATCAGTCCTGTAGGTCCTTTTGTGCCCATGCCAACCCAGGTACTAAACCTTCCCTATTTGTTGATATTCCTATCATCTGCCATGTTCTGTGTGGTCATTTGTGGCTCCCTAAACTGTTGTCCCCAGCACAGTGTCCACACCACTAAATAATGGAAACATTTAATCAGCTGACATCAATGTGTCTAAGGTGGTCCGTGGGGGTGGAGAGGTAAAGATCTAGCCAAAAAATTTCCCCACGCTTGCCTTATAAACCATTGTCACAAGTTCCCACCACCTACTTATTCTACTGACTAATGCAAGATAGAAACAGAGTCCCACCTACAAAAGTTCCAGAAGTAGTGCAGGATATCTGTGAACAGCAACTCCTGCATGTTTCCTCACCCAACACTAAAAGCAGCAATCGGGTGGGAGTGGATCAGGGCCACAGTAATAGCAGAGGAGCTAACCTTTGTCCTCCGCTCAATTTTCTTGATTTAAATTGTATCCCTCAGAAGCTTGCATAGGCGGGGAGGGGGGAGGAACTGGTGCACTAAGAAATAGTTAAGCACTCTGCCAATGGGGGTAGCTGAAATAAGCTTAAGACAACAAACAAACAAACAAAGCAGATCTCTCAGATCACAACTAGTTGGTTTGAAAGTAGACCAATCTTTGTCCTTTTGCTGCCAAAAATACAGCTGTTTTTCTCAAATTAGTTTCTCTGTGCTTAGGACCACAGACTAATGGCCCAGTCCTATGCACTGATACTGAGGGAGATACGATCATGAATAAGGAAGATTCTATCCCTGCACGCTGGTACAAATCCCAGTTCCAACACTGAGGCGTCCATTTCTCCCAGAAACTAGAGCAGGATTGGGAGGCCTGGCTGAATTAAAGCCAAATGCCTGTGGCTTTTGTCTAAGGGTACAGACAGAAGCTCATCTCCATAGTAATGATTCCACATCATCCCTGCAGCTCCCTTCTTAGACAGCTGGACTCAGCTGCTGCTTCTGTGTGCCTCTGTTGCCTTTGTCTACAGCTATCATGCTAAGGCTGCAAGCTTATGCCCGCTTTCCTGAAAGTGAGTCCTATGGAGATTTACTTTATTCACTGAGCAATCTTTAATGTGGTGGTGGTCAATTCTGTAGAGGAGAAACCACCACTCCCTAATCCCTGCAGCTCAAGCCAGCCAGGACTGAAATTGGGGAAAGATTTTCCAGTGACCCCCACAATCTTTCAGATTTACCCCTCCAGCTGACATTAATGGCATGCTTTTTGCCGTTTCCGGGGCCATGCTTGGGAAGTGAGGGGGCCCTGGGTTCAGCACATCCAAGCTTTCCCCTGGCACATCCCTAGACTTCTTTGTCTCTAGTCTTGCTTGTCTCAGAGCACCACAACTGGTAAAGCAATGGTTGTATGAATTTTCACCACTGCACCATGATGGCCTTGACCTGCAGATCATATACAGTGTCCAACATCCCCTCACTTGTCCTCCTAGGGAAATGCTCGTGCCCAGAGTGCCCCCATGAGCACCCTCTGATTAGCTGCAAACTTTGGGTGCGATTCACCTAACCAGTTTCATTACTGGAAGGACAAAAATTGAAAAATGGGGCTTTCCACCCTCTCGTCCCCCCACTGTGTTCCCCAAATTGTCCTGGTAGGATTTAGGAGAACCCTCAGAACAGGGTGCAGAGGCATTATTCCACCTGGCAAACTGAAATGCCTGTACGATTGCAAGAGTGCAACTTTGAAATCTACTCATTGCACCTGTTGTCCACTGAGCAGAGGTACTGGATCACTCAGTGGTTTGTTGTGGTACCTTCTGCATGCATTTGAAAAGCTGAGAAATCATCACCTCCCTCAGATGAAATGATTGCTTGCCTGGGTGGAGAATGTGGGGTGAAACGGCTGTTTCAGCAGCTTGGCACTTCATTTTGAGAGCCCTTCAGAGGCAAGAAATGCAGAGAGCAGATCAGGTGGTTTCCCACTCAGCAAGTGAAGTGTGAAATACCACATCTATGCTGCAGATTAGAAGTTACTCAGTTTCCTTTTGGAAACAAAACTAGCCACTCCGGTGCAGAATAAAGTCCCAAGGCCAAATACTACCTGCGTTCAGAAGAATAAAGCTTGAGATGCTAACAGGACTGTTCATTTCTAAATTCCCAAAAGCAGAGTGGCCACACTTGCACATCATCCCCAAAAGGACAATGCAGATTCGCATATAATTTGCATGTGCTAATTTATATGTGTAGGTGCAAATTTAGAAATAACTACTGTAATTTAAATAAAAATGCAGTGCAATCAAACAGTTCAACTAGCACAAAGACTGTGCAATGGAACTTCCTCACCCTTTCCCTGCACGCCCCCTGTGCACCCTGTAATTTTGCTCTGAAGGGTTGGGGAAACACCCAGAGCAGATGCGGGGGGGGGGGGGGGGGTTGGCAGGAATGCAGGGAGAGGCAGGTAAAACCTCTTGCCCTAGTGGAACTGCTTCATTGGATACTGCTCAATATATCTCACCATGGTTGGGAAAACTGAGCAGGTAACCTGTATGTTATCCTGTCAGTGGGCAATTTCAGAGCTCTTTCTCTCCTTTCTTATGGTTAAATAGCTATTAACTGAAGTTAATAACAAGACAACCATTCCAATAGAGGAGTCCTTCAAGCAGAGGACTGTCCTTTGAATTATAGGACACATTTCCACTCTACGTAAAACTGATCTCAACCTCTTAGAGCAGCAGATTCCATTGAAGGCTCAACAACCAGTCTGTGGATCTTTTCTCTTTTCAGAAGCCCGTAGCAGAGAGCTTTGGCTCCAGTTAACCCTACTCCCGAGTTCTACAATAGCATTAAATGCCAGCAAACGCCAGGAGTATTAAATGCCAGCAAATCCATATTATGCACTCATATAATACATGACGCAAAGCAAACATTTCATAAATTAATTTCTATGCTTAATAATTACTACCATATATCTCTTTTTGCAAAAGCTGCAGTTTTCTTGGCAGGCATTGAGATCTGAGAAAGCAGAGAGAGAGGAGAGCCATAATTCATCAGTTAGCAGGAAGAGAGTGATGTTCAGGGCAGAACTACACATTCGAAGAACTTCCAGTCTGTTAGTCTGTTACAGCAAAGACTCTTGCAGAAGATAAACGCATTTATAGCGGCATATAAGCTTTCATTGACCCTTCTCCTCCCCACCACACACACAACACTACACATTATAGAAACTCAAATGGCAGCACCGTGTTAGGTTTCTCCTGTTGCTTTCAGAACATGTCATATTCCTTACATTGTTTTGGGATGTCATTACACTATTTCCTTGCCTCCACCAGCAGCATCCTGTGAAATGAATCAGGAGGCAGTGAAACACATAGCTCAATGACCCCTGAGTATTAGGAGTGTAGAGGGGAATGTGATGCTAGTTTGCTGGTTTTGATAGCAGACCTGTGTCTGAGTCCCTTGCTTCAATGACCTTCTGAAACAAGATGTAACTTTGCCATCTCTGCATGCAGACCGCATTTTACATTTGTGCCCAGGAGCAGGTAGAAGGCACAATGCTCAGGTTAGGGGATAAAATAAAAATATGTAGCTCATTGCCATTTCTGAAAGAAGACCTACACTGGTATTCCCTGATCGGAAAGTAAAAACAAAAGATTTTGCAATGTTCCTAGTTACGTAAGTAGCTCCTGCGATGTTCTTTCTCATACAGGAGAAATTAAAACATAACATCTCAGGCATCCTGGCTGATGAGAGAATGCTGCTTATGTGTAGCAGTGCCTGAGTAGTAGCGGAGGAGGAAGGGGACATGCCTTGATCAACTAGCAGACAGGTAGCAGGGGCAAAGGTAACTCAGTAACCAGAATAACCATTTCTACTTTTGGTTTTAAACAAGCCGTTGCCAACTGGGCAACTGGAATTTTGCACTTCTGGTGTCTACACAATGTGAATCAATGACTCTGTCTTGATAAAAAGCATCCACTTTCTTAAAAACTATTGGTTTATTTGGCTTAAGCTTACCATATGCTACTAGAGGAACTGGGAACTGAACTCAGAGAGTCCTACTTTACTTTCATGAAACCTTATCCAAGGTTCTTTGATCAGCAGTGATGGGCAATGTCCTGAGAGCCTGCTCACTGCTGCAGTGTACCCCTCTTCAGTGTACAGGGACAGGTTGCCTTCTAGTCACCCTGAGTTCACTGCGAGTGATGAGCTCGGCCAGGACCCTGCATGAACAGGCTCTTCATCCTAACATAGAACATGCTGCACAACCTCCACAATGCACAGGGGTCCCTTAGCAGGCAAGATTATATGGGGAAAGTTTCCTGTTCCTAGAACTTTTAAAACTTTTTTTAAAGGACCTAAGGACCTCCAGATGATGTTGGACTTCAGTTCCCAGCCTGCATGGCCCATGGTCAGGGATTATTTGAGTTGTGGAACAGAGGAAGCTGCATTATACTGATCCAGCCCATTGGTCCACCTAGTTCAATGTGGACTGCATTGACTGGCAGCAGCTCTTCAGGGTTTCATGCATGGTGTCTCTCCCAACCCTCCCTGGAGATGTCATGAATTGAGCCTGAGACCTTCTGCATGCAGTGCAGATGCTCTACCACTGAGCTATGGCCCTTCCTTAAAATCCAACAAGATCTGGCCACAAGCTCCCTATCTCTGGTCTAAGTAGCAGACCTTGAAGTTGGTCATTTTGATCCAGCAATTTCTGCTTTCAAAATAATATGCTCTTCAGTTGTAAAAATGACCACCTCCAATGAGAGGATCAAAGATAATGCATCTGATTTCTAGAAAGGGTTTTTCTTAGCCTTGGAGCCCTTTCATAGACTGTGGAGTGACTGGGTTTCAGGCACAAGAAACTCAGCTCCCTGTTTCAGCGAACACTAGGCTGCGATCCTAGCATATTTGTTGGGAGTTGTTTCAGAGTAAGATCCATTGAACACAGTGGGATGCTTCCAAGAAAACATGTTGTTCGAGGCTTTAGCGACGGTGCTAGGTAAGATAAATGAATCTTTGGAAAAACTCAGCAGGAAAGTAGATGAGACAAATGTAAAAGTCGATGCGTCAAATGCGAAGGTGGATGCTGCAAATGCCAAAATTGATATAAATACAGAAAGCATAAATAGTCTGGGACAAAAGGTGAATATCAACATAGAAGCAATACAGAAACTGATACAGGAGTCTGCCTCAACCCGTCAAATTGCAGAGGAAGCTAGGGGAAAAGTGGAAGCTGTGGAAGTTAAAGTACCACAACTGGAAACAAAGAGAGTCCCAGATATACAGAGGCAAGTTGAGGACCACAGGCTGATTCTTTCTATGATTGAGCTCAAGGAAAAACAGACAAACTTGAGGATTAGAGCTGTACCTGAATTGGAGAAAGATAGTCTGATAGAATTTCTTACGCAGGAATTTGCAGAGTTTTGGAAGCTGGACTTGGAACAAGAAGGAGTGAAAATCGTGAGTGCTTTTAGGCTTGGAAGAGGAGGGAAGAAGAATAGAGTAAGAGACTGTTTGATTACGCTCCGATCCAAAGAAAAGAGATATAAAATTTTGGGTTGGCACTTCCAGAAGCCTTTGGGAATATTGCAGTCAAGAGTGGAAATATTCAAAGATATCCCGAAATACCTTTTGGACCTTAGGTCCAATTACGGAGATTTGGTTGCTCTGCTGAGAAGGAACAGTATCATCTTTAGGTGGGAATTTCCTCAAGGCCTATCCTTCAGCTTTAAAGGAAGGAAAATAAAAATAAGATCAGTTGAAGACAAAGACAAATTTCTGAACACCCACGAAGAGGATTTACAGAAGGGACTTGGAAAAGAACCAGGAGTATTGGACAGAAGATCACCAGACAGAGGATTAGAGCAAAGAGTACTGGACAGAAGATCACCTATACTGGACATAGCAAAGCTACCTTTTGGATTGGATTTCCCAGCGAAAGGGATACCAACACCACCGACAGAACAAGAGCAAGAACTGGGCGCAGTTGGAGGAGACTTAAAGTAACTACATCATGGCACTGCAAATATTAAGCTGGAATGTTAATGGGATGAATTCCCCTGAGAAAAGACGAAGTCTTTCATGTATTAAAAAAGGAACAATTGGACTTGATTTGCTTACAAGAAACACATGTGATAAGACTACACAGGAAAATATTGGTAAATAAAAGATTGGGACAGGAATTTATTTCATCAGACAAAGTAAAAAAAAGAGGAGTAGTACTTTATGCAAAGGAGAGCCTATCACCGAAATTTCTTTTTAAAGATGATCAAGGAAGATTTGTAGCAATTGACATCCAATCGCAAGGAGAGAAGTTTTTGATATTAGGTATTTATGCACCAAATGAGGGAAAATCGGAATTCTTTAAGAAGCTACATGAGACTCTGATGGACTATATGGATTACAATATGATTTTGATGGGGGATATGAATGGAGTGGTGTCTACAAATATGGATAAAGCACAGAGACAGGTAGTTACTAAGGATGGTAGATTGCCAAAGACTTTCTTTGATATGACTGACAATATGGACTTAGTTGATATTTGGAGAATTAAAAACCCTTTGGGAAGAGAGGGAATCTTCTTCTCTGAGGCCAAAATGACATGGACAAGAATTGACCAAATTTGGATAACTAGAGGGCTGGCTCCAAAGACTAGGAAGGCGGAAATATGCCCCAAAATGTGCTCCGACCGTAATGCTGTAAAGATGGAATTGAAATTAACACCAACTGGTTCCTTCAGATGGAGGATGAATGACACATTGTTTAGGAACAAAGAAGTGACCAAGAAGGCCCAAAAAACTTTGAGAGACTATTTTGAGATAAATATGAATACCACTGTAGAAAAAAGAGTAATTTGGGACGCGAGTAAAGCGGTCATGAGAGGATTCTTGATACAACAGAATGCGATCCAAAAGAGAGTCCAAAATGAGAAAAAAGACAAGATCTTGGAGAAAATAAAGGAAGGAGAGAAGAAACTGAGAGCGAAGCCAAAATCGCAGGAAATTTTGAAAGAGATAAAGTTACATCAAGTACAATATTTGAAAATGATAAACCAGGAAATAGAATGGAAAATTAAACAGATGAGACAAAAGACATTTGAATCGGCAAACAAATGTGGAAAACTACTGGCTTGGCAAATGAAAAAAAGACAGAAACTTAACACTATTACAAATTTGGAAGTAGAAGGGAAAAACATACAGAATCCAGTGGAGATTAGAAAGTGTTTTCAGAGGTATTTTAAACAACTATATACACAGGAAACTCAGAAACAAATGGATATAGACAGTTTTTTGAAAATAAATGGACTACAAAAAATCTCTCAAGAAAATAAGTTAATGCTGAATTATAAAATAACAGAGCAAGAGATAGAAGGGGCCATCCAGAATATGCAATTGGGTAAATCACCAGGACCGGACGGTTTGACTTAAAGATATTACAGAACCCTGAAAGAATGGATAATACAGCCTTTAATGGAAGTGTGTAATGGAATATTGGAAGGGAAAAAGGCACCAGAGTCGTGGAAGGAAGCTTATATTACACTTATACCGAAAACAGAGTCTGAGAAGACACAGCTTAAGAATTACCGCCCCATATCTTTGCTTAATGTGGACTATAAAATCTTTGCAGACATTTTGGCTAAGAGACTAAAAAAGGTATTAGTAGAAGAAATTCATAAAGACCAAGCTGGCTTTCTCCCGGGTAGACACTTGTCTGATAACACGAGGAACATAATTAACATTTTAGAAAAGTTACAAGTGAATATTAATACCAAAGCAGTTTTGATATTTGTGGACGCGGAGAAAGCTTTTGACAACATTTCTTGGAGTTTTATGAAGAAAAATTTACAGGGGATGGGGGTTGGTCAAGGTTTTGAAAATGGTATAGGTGCAATTTATTCAGAACAAAAGCCTAAATTAATTGTGAATAATGTGGTGACGGAAGAATTTAAGATAGAGAAAGGAACACGACAAGGTTGCCCAATCTCTCCATTGCTTTTTATATCGGTCCTGGAGGTTCTTCTAAACATGATTAGAAGGGACCAAATAGTTAAAGGTATACAAGGTATACATTATTTTGAAAAATAATGATAATAATAATAATTTTGATTTTCAAAAAAATTTATTTTTAATTTTAAAAAAGAAAAAGCCAGCAAGGAGTTGGGGAAAAGTTGTGATTTATGGTCTTAAGAATTCCAGGCAGACACCAGGGGTTGATGGTCAGGGGGAAATTAAACCGGGGACAGGGGGGGGAGAACTAAAACTCCAAAGGCTTGCCAACTTGGTTATTTTTTGCTGAATTGGTCTATTATTCATTATATTTTTTTTATTCTCTACCTTTTCTGTTTCTATTATCTGGGGTGCTTCTTTTATTAAAAAATGGAAATTGTGGAATGACATGGGGTGGGTCTTGGGGAAAGAACACTGGGTTTTTTTTTTCTTTCTTTTTTTTACTGTAAAACAAATTAAGTTTCAATTTGAATGGGGAACTTGTTTGGCCAACAATATGAAAGGGGAATATGGTAGGGGTGGGGGAAGGGGGGAGTCCCGTAAAGTGATATTTTTTGTATTTTTGAAAAATTTTAATAAATATTATTTAAAAAAAATAAAAAAAAAAAAAATAAAGGTATACAAGTTGGAGCTAAACAGTACAAACTGAAAGCATTTGCTGACGATTTGGTATTGACACTACAGGAGCCAGAATCTAGTACCAAAAGAGTACTGGAATTGATTCAAGAATTCGGACAAGTAGCGGGATTTAAGTTGAATAAGATGAAAACTAAAGTCTTAGAGAAAAATCTAACAGTGATGGAGAGAGAAAGGTTTCAGAAGGAGACAGGGTTAACACTGGTTAAGAAAGTGAAATACCTAGGGGTTAACATGACTGCCAAGAATGTGAATCTGTTTAAGGATAATTATGAAAAATGTTGGCTGGAAGTTGTCAGGGAACTGCCATCGGGAGAACTGGAGAGGAAGAGACTCACAGAGGCTGGCAGAGACTTGTCAGCTGATGAGGGAACCAGCAGGGGGAGAGAGGCAGTTCCAAGGGATAGTGAGTCGGAAGGAGGACTCAGAGACAATTCCAGCGAGAACAGCGAGGAGGTTTCAGGACCTCCTATAGGGACACCCACTCCTCGCCGGAAATTGTCACGTAGAGAGTCCAGAAGACGTGTTTCCGTTAAGGAGCTTTTATGCTGGAAGAAATTCCGTAAACGCCCACTGTCGGATTCTGCCAGCGACTGACGGAGCCATGTTTATGGGGCTCCGTTACAGACAGTGGTTTGTGGACTTAGCCAAACACTGAGGGATTAGTAACTTTACGCACAAGCAGCTCAACATCCCATCACAGCAATCCGACAGTCCCTGAAAGCAGCTTGTGCAGAGAAAGCATCATGAGCAACCCAGCCGGAACCGGAGCTGCAGGAGGAGCTGGAGCCAGTCCGAGCCTGGAAGAAAGGTACCGGGTGTTGGAGGTCCAGCTAGCGCTGCAAACGGCGAGGCTCGATGAGAGGAGGGCTCAGGATGTAGAAAGGGCAAAGGCCCCCCCACAAGGAAGAAAGATGCCAGGATTGGTGCAGAAGTTTGGGGGGGATCCCAGGAACTATCAAGCCTTTAGGACAGAGATGCAGTATGCTCTTAATCTGCAGTTTGATGACTTTCCCGACGAGGAATCGCGAGTGGGGTTTGTGGTTAGCCATCTCGAAGGGGGGGCTAGAGACTGGGTTAGACCCCTGATGGCAAGGCATGATGAAGTCTTGAAAGACGCACGGAAGTTTTTTCGCGCCATGGACCTGATGTTTTCCAGCGAGATTGAACAGGGAGTGGTGCGCAGACAGTTGATGGCTTGTAAACAGGGGAGCCGATCTGTCCGTGAGTACTGGACTGAGTTTACTATGCTGATACACAAATTGGGGTGGGATCTGTCAGCGGAACCCATTCAAATGCTTTTTGAAGAGGGACTTTCTTCGGCTGTGAAAGATGAACTTTCCCAGGCGCCCAGGGCGGAGTCTATGGACCAGCTGACCAAATCAGCGCTGACCATTGGAGCACGCCAGGAGGCTAGAGCCTTGGAGAAGCGGGAAGGGAAAGGGGAGCGTTGGAGGGATTTCCGCATTCCAGAGATTCCGGAGCCAACTTTCCCGCCCGCAGAGCCGATGGAAGTTGGAACAGCGCGCGCGCGGGCAGTTTCAAATCCCAGTGAAGGGCGGAAGAAGGAGGGGAAGAGCCCCAAGAAATGTTATCTCTGCCAGCAGCCAGGTCATTTTGCCAGGGTCTGTCCACAAAGAAAGGAATGGCAAGGGATGGCAGGAGCTGTTGGGGGGAAGGAGGAGGAAGGGCAGGACCAAGTAAAAGCCAGCGCCTGACTGCCACCATCAGGGCACAGCAGTCAGGCGAAGGAGCAGTAAAAGTGCCCACGCCTGAACCTCCGAGACCAGCCCTAGTGATAGAGGTGTTGCTAGAGCTGCCAAACGGACATCCCTTAAAGATAAGGGCGCTATTGGACTCAGGCAGCTCCTGTAATTTTATGAGCAAGGAGTTTGCAGCAGAACACCAGATACAGACTATCCCTTTAAGCAACCCCTTGCAGGTGACCACGATCGATGGGAGAGAGCTGTTGGGAGGAGAAGTCAGCTTACAGACCGTCCCAATGGTAATGAGGGTAGCCAGGCACACCGAAAGAATAGCGTTCAATGTGGCCACCTTGGGAGGGGCTCCCATTATTTTGGGGATGAGCTGGCTAGCGTTGCATGATCCGCTAGTGGGTTGGCATCAGAGAGTGGTCTCCTTTGGGTCAGCACATTGCCTAGAACATTGCAAAGAGGGCAAGGCTCCAGAAGGGGCAAGAGCCTTTCTAGCAGGAACAGAAGTACCGTATTTTTCGCTCTATAACACGCACCTGACCATAACACGCACGTAGTTTTTAGAGGAAGAAAACAAGAAAAAAATATTCTAAACAAAACAGTGGATGTATGATTTTTGTGGTTCATGCTGTGGCCACAGACGTGATCTGACGGTGAGTTTGGGGTAGCCCAATGCAAAAATCCTGAGGATCCATGTGGATCCATGCTTTGTAACCACGTTTTTGCGCCATTGCAGCCCCATGAAACAGTGGGTGCGTGTGTGTTTTTTGGTGCAGGCTGTAGCCATGGATATGCTATGTGATCTGATGGTGAACTTGGGGTGACCCAGTGCAAAAATCCTGAGGATCCATCTGGATCCGTGCTTTGTAACCACACTTTAAGTGGGGAGGGAAGGAAAAGCATTCAAGGGACAAGGAGCACGTGTGGGATGTGTGGAGAAGGATGCTGCTAATAATGCAGAAGAGGGGTTTAAGGGAAGAAGGAACACGCGTGGGGTGTGTGGAGAAGGATGCTGCTAATGATGCAGAAGAGGGGTTTAAGGGGAGAAGGAACACGCGTGGGGTGTGTGGAGAAGGATGCGGCTAATAATGCAGGCGAGGGGTCTAAGGGGAGAAGGAACACGAATGGGGTGTGTAGAGAACGATGCTGCTAATAATGCAGGAGAGGGGTTTAAGGGGAGAAGGAACACGCATGGGGTGTGTAGAGAAGGATGCTGCTAATGATGCAGGAGAGGGGTTTAAGGGGAGAAGGAACACGCGTGGGGTGGGTGGAGAAGGATGCTGCTAATGATGCAGGAGAGGGGTTTAAGGGGAGAAAGAGCTCGAGTGGGGTGTGTGGAAAAGGAGCTTTTCGGCGAGCTGAGCGGGGAGGGGGGAGGGAAAGAGCACTGTTGCTTTAAAGGAGCCAACCGGACAGCAGCCACTTACAGCAGTTCCTTTTCTCTCCCGCTTTGCTCCTTCTCTCCCTCTTTGCTGCTTTACGCAGCTAATGGCGAATCCCCTGCAACCCAAGTCCTGCTCAGCAGATCAGCTGAGACGCTGGGAGAATCGTAATTTCCCCCTCTCCCTCATCCCATGCCCTCCTGTCCCCAGCAGCCTTTTTAAAAAGTTTTTTACTGGTTTTCACTGCGCTCGTGGCTCAGAGCCCTCCTGTGCCCTGCCGT
The DNA here is from genome assembly GCF_964270895.1 of Podarcis filfolensis. NCBI lineage: Eukaryota > Metazoa > Chordata > Lepidosauria > Squamata > Lacertidae > Podarcis > Podarcis filfolensis. The sequence continues at coordinate 67,298,604 of NC_139609.1, forward strand.
CCCTCTGCAGCCTCATTGCTCCGTTTAGAGAGCACACGGACCTTTGCTAGCTGAGGCTGCAGCAGCTGTTGCTGGCTACGGGGCGCTTTTTCCAGCTCGCTATGGCTCCCGTCTGTCCCTCCTCGCGTGTAAGCGGCTGCTGCCCGCTTTGCTGCCATGGCTCTCCTTCCCTCTCTCCTCCTTGGCTCCCCCCCTCCTCCTGGCTGTAAAGCAAGCAAAGCTAGAGCCGTGCAAAGCCCTGCAAGTGGCTCCCGCTTTGCTTGACTGACGGCAGCCATGGCTCCGGTCAAGTGCATTCGCTCTGTAACACGCACAGGCATTTTCCCTTACTTTCTAGGAGCAAAAAAGTGCGTGTTTTGGAGCGAAAATTACGGTAACGGACAAAAGAAAGGTTCCCAAACAATACGCTGACCTGAGCCATGTCTTCAGCGAAAGGGAAGCAGACAAACTACCACCGCATAGACCCTTTGACTGCCAGATCAACCTAGTCCCTGGAGCCCAGCTCCCTGTGGGCAAGCTGTATGCCATGTCGGACAGGGAAATGCAGGAGTTGAGGGAGTTTATTGACAAAAACCTGAAGAGAGGTTTCATCAGAGAGTCCAGAGCGGTGGGGGGCAGCCCAGTGTTTTTTGTGGACAAAAAAAACACGGATAAACCGAGATTGGTCGTGGACTACCGGACCCTAAATGCCGTGTCGGAACCAGTGGCTTTCCCTATGCCCAGGATTGATGACATTTTGACCAGGGTGAGGAAGGGAAAGATTTTTACTAAACTGGACCTGAGGGGGGCATACAACCTGATACGGATAAGGGAGGGGGATGAATGGAAGACAACAATGCTCACCCCTCTAGGGGCTTTCGAATATGTCGTTATGCCTTTTGGATTACAAGCAGGCTCAGCATGTTTTCAATCGTTCATGAACCACGTCCTGGGACCTCTGCTCTACAAGAATTGTGTGGCCTTCCTAGATGACGTATTAGTCTATTCAGAGAATGAGGAGCAGCATGTAAAGGACGTCAGAGAAGTGTTGAGCCGACTGCAAGCAAACCAACTGTGGGTGAAGTTAGAGAAGTGTCAGTTTCACACCAAGGAGGTGGAATTCCTGGGGTACCGCTTGTCAGACAAGGGATTAGCCATGGATCCAGGCAAGGTCCAAGCGGTACTGGAATGGAAGACACCGAAAACGAAAAAGGATGTGCAAAGATTCTTAGGGTTTGGGAACTTTTATCGGAAGTTCATCAAGAACTTTGCCCACTTAACGGCTCCCATCACGGACTGTCTCAGCAGCAAGAAGAAGTTTGTTTGGACGGCGGAAGCGGAGCAAGCATTCGAAGAATTGAAAAAGGCCTTCGCTTCGGAAGAACAGCTCCTGCATGTGGATTTACAAAAACCCATGAGAGTGGAAACTGACGCATCAGACCGGGCGGTGGGGGCGGTGCTTCTTCAGCCGGGGAAGGATAAGTCGGAGTGGAGACCGTGTGCCTTCTTCTCGCGGAAGTTAAACAAATCCGAGAGGAACTACACGGTATATGACCGAGAACTACTCGCCATTCACGAAGCGTTCCGGAAATGGAGACACTTACTAATTGGTGCACAACACAAGGTGCAAGTATGCACAGACCACAAGAATTTAGAGTACTGGAGAACGGCACGAGTGCTCAACCAACGGCAAGTGAGATGGGCACAGGAGTTCTCCAAATTTTATTTTGAAATTTGCTATGTGCCAGGCCCAGAAAACGTCAGGGCGGACGCTCTCTCACGCAAACCAGAGTATTTGGAGGGGGAGGGAGCACCCGAAGAGAGACATATCATCCCAGAGGACCGCTGGGTGTGTGGGGCGGCGTTGGTGGGGCAAAGGGAACTGGTAGAGGAGACGCAGAATGATGAATACGCCCAGAATAAGCTCCGAGGTCTAAGGAGGGAGGGAGAAAACTCCGGAGGTTTTGAAGAAAGAAACGGGGCATTGTATTACAAAGGGGCACTATATATACCCGAAGGGGAATTGAGAGGGAGAGTACTCAAACAGCTGCACGACAACCCCACAGCAGGGCATTTTGGGCAACACAAAACCATGTGGTTGGTTACTAGGGAATTTTGGTGGCCCAGGGTGAGGGAAGATGTAAGGGAGTATGTAAGAGGGTGTGACCAATGCCAGCGAGCCAAGGGAGAAAGGCGGGTGCCGGCAGGGTTATTAGAACCGTTGCCCACACCAGAAAGGCCATGGGAGGCGGTATCGATAGATTTTATGACTGATCTGCTGAAATCCAAGGGGAAAACCGCCATGCTGGTCGTAGTAGACCTGTTAACTAAGATGGGCCACTTTGTAGCGTGCTCACATGCAGTCACGGCGGAAGAGACAGCTAAATTGTTTGTAGAACATATTTTTAGACTGCATGGCGCCCCCTTGAGGTTGATCTCAGACCGGGGCAAACAATTCACGTCCAGGTTCTGGAGGAAGCTCATGAGCTTACTGCACGTGGAGGTCAATTTTTCGACTGCCCGGCACCCAGAAACCAACGGGCAGGCGGAAAGAGCAAACGGTATCCTCCAACAATACCTGAGGTGTTATGTCAATGACAGAGAGAACGATTGGGTGGAAAAGTTGGCGCTGGCGGAATTTGCCTACAATAATGCGGAGAATGTGTCCACCGGGATGAGCCCCTTTTTGGCTAATTATGGGTGCCACCCCAGGGCATTTCCAGGGGGAGGAGGGGAGAGATGGAGCGTCCCAGCCGCCGAACAGTTTGTAGAAGAAATGGAAGCGATCCATCGTCAACTCCAACTCAACTTAGAAAGGGCCAAGGAACAATATAAGAAGCAGGCAGACAAGAACAGAAGGGAAGGTGAAACCATAAGGGTGGGGGATCAGGTGTGGCTGTCAACCCAAGGATTGCCATTCAAGGGGGGTTGTAAGAAATTGAGACCCAAAAGATTGGGACCATTTGAGGTCATTCAACAGGTTAACCCAGTGGCTTTCAGACTCCGGTTACCGAACCACATGAAACTGCACCCAGTATTCCACAGGTCATTGCTGTCACCGTATAGGGGGGGAAATGAAGGGGTTTTCCCACGGGGACCAGTCTTAGAAGAGAGGGAAAGCAGCAACCATGTGGCGGAAATCCTCGACTCCAGGTGGAAGGGTCATCAGGTGGAGTATTTGGTGGCGTGGGAAGGGGAACCGGAGTCAGAAAACACCTGGGTGACGGCAGAGGAAGTCAATGACGAGGTCTTGATTGAAGCGTTCCATCAAAGGTTCCCCAGGAAACCTCAGTCAGTAGCGAGGTTCCGGAGGGAGTACTTTGGCACCACCGACGAGGAGGAGGAATTGGAAGGATTCACGGGGTCTGAGTTGGAAGAAGGAGTAGATTCCGATGAGGATGAGTACTTAGAAACCCGAAACAGCAACCGGTGGAGGAAAATGTTCGAGACTTCGGAAGATGAGGGAAGTTCTTTCAGGGGTTTTGCTCCCTCGCCTCCCGCAGAGGAGGGGAAAGGAGGGGGTGAAGGGGGCCCTGGAGGGGAGGTGGATGTCAGGGAACTGCCATCGGGAGAACTGGAGAGGAAGAGACTCACAGAGGCTGGCAGAGACTTGTCAGCTGATGAGGGAACCAGCAGGGGGAGAGAGGCAGTTCCAAGGGATAGTGAGTCGGAAGGAGGACTCAGAGACAATTCCAGCGAGAACAGCGAGGAGGTTTCAGGACCTCCTATAGGGACACCCACTCCTCGCCGGAAATTGTCACGTAGAGAGTCCAGAAGACGTGTTTCCGTTAAGGAGCTTTTATGCTGGAAGAAATTCCGTAAACGCCCACTGTCGGATTCTGCCAGCGACTGACGGAGCCATGTTTATGGGGCTCCGTTACAGACAGTGGTTTGTGGACTTAGCCAAACACTGAGGGATTAGTAACTTTACGCACAAGCAGCTCAACATCCCATCACAGAAGTGAAAAAGGATCTAGAAATATGGTCAAACCTGAAGTTATCATTGCTAGGCCAAATTGCTGCGATAAAGATGAATGTATTGCCAAGGATGTTGTTTTTGTTTCAAACATTGCAAATATTAGATAAAATGGAGTGTTTCAAGAAGTGGCAGAGAGATATCTCTAGATTTGTCTGGCAGGGCAAGAAACCTCGAATAAAATTTAAGATATTAACCGACACTAAGGAAAGAGGTGGATTTGCCCTGCCAGACTTAAAACTTTATTATGAATCAGCCGCTTTTTGCTGGCTGAGAGAATGGATGCTTCTTGAGAACACTAATGTGTTGGATTTAGAAGGTTTTAACAACGTTTTTGGGTGGCATGCATATTTGTGGTATGATAAGGTCAAAGCACATAAAGCGTTTCAAAACCATATTGTCAGAAAAGCACTGTTTAACGTTTGGATAAGATATAAGGATTTGCTTGAAAATAAAACCCCAAGGTGGCTGTCACCAATGGAAGCGAAGGCTCAGAAAAAGCTCAATATGGAGGCCAAATGGCCGAAATATTGGGAAATTTTGGAACAAGAGGGAGACAGATTAAAACTGCAGAGTTTTGAAAAATTAAAAAATAGAGTGCGAGATTGGCTTCACTATTATCAAATAATGGAGGCATATAATTTGGATAAAAAAATTGGCTTCCAGGTGGAAAAATCAAAATTGGAAACAGAACTGTTAGATTCCAAAACTAAGAATTTGTCAAGAATGTATAACTTGCTGTTGAAATGGAACACTCAGGATGAAACGGTGAAATCTGTTATGATTAAATGGGCACAAGATGTTGGACACAACATTATGATGACTGACTGGGAACAGTTATGGACCACAGGTATGAAGTTCACGGCATGTAATGCCTTAAGAGAGAATATAATGAAAATGATATACAGGTGGTACATGACGCCAGTCAAGCTTGCAAAAATCTATCATTTGCCCGATAATAAATGTTGGAAATGTAAAGAGACTGAAGGTACATTCTTTCACCTTTGGTGGACATGCCCAAGGATCAAGGCTTTCTGGGAGATGATCTATAACGAAATGAAAAAGGTATTTAAATATACCTTCCTGAAGAAACCAGAGGCCTTTCTCCTGGGCATGGTCGGCCAATTGGTGCTAAAGAAGGACAGAACTTTCTTTATGTATGCTACAACAGCAGCAAGAATACTTATTGCAAAGCATTGGAAGACACAAGATTTACCCACTCTGGAAGAATGGCAGATGAAGGTGATGGACTATATGGAATTGGCGGAAATGACTGGCAGAATCCGAGACCAGGGAGAAGAGTCGGTGGAGGAAGATTGGAAGAAATTCAAAGATTATTTACAGAAGCATTGTAAGATTAATGAATGTTAGAATGATGTTGGAATGAATTCATGTGATTTTAGCAGAAATGTTACAAAGATTTAGAAAAAACAGACTGTTAATTGGTGAAAGGAGGGAAAGTAAATTTATATTAATATCAAGATAAATTTACAGGACAAAAATTTGAAAAGAGGGAAAGGATTTGCTGAAATGGATAACTGACTTAGAATACAAAAAAGGGAGGTGTGAGGAGGTCAGGGAAATAAGCTAATGAAAGAAAACAAATGGGAAGATTTGCTGTATTTTTTCTTGATTTTTCTTTTTGTTTAATGGATTTTAATTCTTTGTTCTTTCTTTTTGATATTTCTTTTTTCTTTTTTGTATTTCATCTTTTTTTGTTTAAAACGATGTTTTTCTTGATTTTTCTTTTTGTACCTTTAAAAACTTTAATAAATATTTTATTAAAAAAAACATGTTGTTCACCTGTGCAACACAATCAGAATTGAAGTCTGGCTGTAACAATGTCTGGTTTAAAGCCAAGCAGTGCTAAAACAAGCACACCACCCACCCAGAAGATAATAGCCTGAACTGCCCTTCTCCACCCCATCCCCAGTCATGCCCTAGGGACTGGAGCTTGCCTGAATGCTGTTCCATCATCCACAGAATTCCAACAAAATAAAGTAAAAGGAAGTGGGCTCTGATTATAGTCTCTCTTTTTTTGGCTAATTATCCTTCCTGTGGGAGGGGGCAATTAGCTCTATCTGGTGACCTCACAGGATCCCATGGCAACAGACAGGATATATCGCATTAGAGGACATTATCATGTTGGGGCAGGGTGGGAGAGAGACAAAAATTGCTTCAAGCGGAGAACAAGACTCAACTTTTCTGTGGCTTTTAGAACACTCCACTGGGGATCACGGGAACTAGGATTTGGAAAGCGGGAAGGAACTAATCAGGCTGCCTATTGCTTAAAGCTTCAACTAGCAATTGATGAAACACCAAACCCCCCAGTGACCAAAATGTAGAGTTCCAAAAGGGGAAAAGTTTTAACAGTCTTGAGACTGAGTTTCTGCCTCAGTGTCAGTCCAAAGAATCTCTTAAGTTATCTACCACTAGTGAAAGTAGGTATTTAATTATATTTAATTTAAAGCTAATTAAATATTTTAATATTTACTGTTGTTTTTCAGTTTTAATTAACCAGATGTTCTTACAACAAAGATCAGTAAATAGTTGTTGATCTGATTGAGCACCTCAGGTTTTGCACGTGTTTGGCATGCATTTTAATTGCCAATAGCACCGGTTAAGAAATCTAAATTAAGCAATAAATACATGTGGCACTTTAAATTGACTGGAAGGAAAATCAATTTCCATTGCAAACAATCAAGATTTAAATGTAGTAAATGAAGAAGAAGAGGTCTAAAATTAATCTACAATTCTGATTCCATGATTCTAATTTCTGTTCAAGAGATAGATACCCATTTTGCACATAACACTACCATAGTTTAGCACTGTTGGGGGAAAGCCTAGAGGAACCTTGGGCTCACCTATTGCCCCCTTCCTCCTTGCTGGTGTGACTGTGAAGCTTCCACTTTTAAACTCACTTCCCATTATGTTATAAAACCACTTCTGGCTGGTTTAAAAAATATGTTAACAAGCAGTATTGCAGAAGCACTGCAATGTTTAACAATACTGTGATTACTTTGTGAAAGGTAATAGAAGGAGGAGGAGGAGGAGGCAAGAGCAGTGCTCACTGCAGCTTGCAGCAAAATGGCTCTCTTGCATCAGTTCCTTGGGGGGGAACACAATTGGTGGATTCACTTGTAAGTTTGAGAAGGCACTGGTTGATGTCACCTTGCCCTGACCTCCTTTCTTGTGATCCCTCATGTGCCTGTCTGCATGGTTGCTGAAGAGCAAGGCTATGCAAAGTGGGGGAGGGTGCCAAGATCTTGCAACTGAATGAGTAAGTTGTGTCTAACTTAAAATTTCACTGGCTGGGAAGACATGGCTGCACACACAGTTCTCAAATGCAGGAATGTGACTGTGGTGTGATGAACCAGCACCCGACCAGATAAGGGGATGAGTTGCTTAATGCTGAAAAGCACTTGTATACTTGATCCTCTTTGTGCCTTAAGAAGTTTCCTCCCTTGAAGAAATCAAAGTATTGATTCAGGGGCTCAAACAAACAAACCCCCACCATCATTTAGAGGGGTCCTCTTCTGATGTTTGGGTTTTAGAGAACCCCTTAAGATCACCTAAGTTTTTCTCATAATTGGTGCCATGGACAGGGAATGACCCAATTGAGCCAATATGCTTCTGATAATCAGGTGTACTCATGCTGTGTTTACACTCCCATTTAGTGTGCACTCACTGCATTCCCAGTGCTGTGTTTTTAATCCATGTTCCCACGACATTATCCAAAATGCATGTGCATCCTATACTTCATTATAAAATGCTACTGTTTGAAGCGTTATTTCTCAAGCCAGCTTCACACCAGCTGAAGTCCTTAAACTGTTCCTAATTCATCTCTAGCCTAAGTGGGAACACATCCCTAGTCACTGCCCGTGTACAAACAGAAATGAATCTGACACTAACAAAGCTCTGCTGATACGAACAGCTAGTGGGGAAAGAGCTGTGAAACACATCAGGGGGAAACAGCTTCACTGTGTACTAACACAGTAATGTGAACAGATCCAATCCAGAGTAACTCTTAATACAAAAAAAAAACAAGTGAACCAGCCAATATTGGCAAGAGTACCTCACTCAGCACAGATCTCACTCACCTAACTCCTAAGAAAGGATATCTGGATAATACAAACACAGGCACACTTAAAACTGGTGTAAGATGTGTGTGTGTGTGTGTGTGTGTGTGTGTGTGTGTTCCTGTCTGTCTTCATAACAAATAATGTCTAAGTAATATAGTAATCAAATTAGCAGAGACTTCCTGGCCAGCCTTTAACCATATCTACTTGGGAGTTAGGTCACACTGAGTTCAATGGGACTTGCTCCCAAATAAGCATATACAAAATTGTTGTCTTGTATGTTTTTAGGCCACTGTTTCCAAATCCTCAAAGCAAAACACACAACTTCCAGAGGGGCAGCAGTGTTAGTCTGCTGGAGCAAACTTGTTGCCATTCATTCAAACACTGAAAAAGTCTATTTAAGAACTTAAAAACTGCCCTGGGACCATTAGGGTTGAAGGGTGGCTTTAAAAATGTAATAAATATTTTTAAAAATGGGAATATAAGAAGAGATATAGTACATTACATTGTCCTATCTTAAATGTGGAATAAAGGTAAAGGTAAAGGACCGCTGACAGTTAAAAGTCCAGTCGCGAATGACTCTGGGGTTGCGGTGCTCATCTTGCTTTACTGGTTGAGGGAGCTGGCGCTTACCTTCCCGCCGGAGTGGTACCTATTTATCTACTTGCACTTTGATGTCCGCTTTCGAACTGCCGTCGTGGGGATTTGAACTGCCGACCTTCCAATCAGCAAGCCCTAGGCTCAGTGGTTTAGACCACAGTGCCACCCTTGTCCTCAAAAAATGTGGAATAGGCCAAAGCAATTACTAAAGCATTTCAAGCCAGCTTTGTTATTCAAAGCCTAGACAGCTAACCAACCAGCTCGCCATCACAGCATAGCATAACTGGAATCCAGAAGACATGCCAGACTAAGGAAGAGGAACAAAAGTAGCCAGGGGCACATCCTTTTTATGGATAAAGGACTCCAGGACTAAGGGGTAGTGTTATGACAAACCCACATGGTTAGTCATGGCATTCCAGTTACTATTTCACATTGCGTGTGTGTGTGGGGGGGGGAATTAAGGCACCCATGCTGGCCCATTAGGGGGGAAATGGCAAAATCTGTATTATGCCAACCAAACTGTCACAAAATATTGTGCAGGCTTTCAAGTTCTCTGAAAGTCTTAATCAGGTCAGATGGTAAATGAAGCAAGGAAACTAGGTGGGAGGTGGCAGGGGTGAAATGTAGCTAATGCCAATGGCATGAGTCTGCATTTGGTCATAGTCTTAGGGGGCTTGCCCATATGTGGACATGTATCTTGCTGCTAAGGATCTGTCAGTTTTGGTTCTCTGTTTCTCATTTTTCCAAACTTAAATTCAGTTCTCCACATTTTTCAACAATTTGCCATTAAAAAAAAGCTTCATGAAAATTAATCAGCATTTTAGTGTGAATTTCTTCTTATAACCTCTTTTTTATATGCTGTTTTTTTGTTTTGTTTTGTTTTTTTGCAAGCCACATCCCCCAATATACTGCATACTTGTCTATTTATTTATTATTTGAAAGTGCAATCCACGGCTTTAAATACATACTGAATCAAATTTCTCCTCCATCCCTACTTACTACAAATACATTCCTTTTACCTTCAAATTTGATAAGAGTGGCCCACACTGTCCCAGCTATAAGACTGGGCATTCCAGTATGCTGGATCCATCTTTTAAAAAGATTTGTGACACTTTAGAAGCCCTGAAGGATTTGGAATGTCCAGAGCTCCTATTTTTTATTCAGGAACAGGATATAAAAACCTACAGCTTGGCTACTTGAACCAAGGAGATCTAATCATCTTTAACGACATTATAAATTTCACTTCCTCAAGGGGGGAAAAACCCACATCTCAAGTAGCATCCAGAATCTAGCCTTCTGCCAGATAAGACAGGAGAAAGACAATAGTTTTTAAAAGAGAGCAAAATGGTTGAGAGAGGCTTCTATTGTGTGCACAGTGCTTTTGTTCCACTGTGGTCAAACATGTTTTGCAGGATTTTTTGAAAGACACCCAAACCTAGAGATGCCTAGGTTTTGCCAGTAGGTAAAAGAGGGATGCTTGTGCACTCTCCAAATAGTATTCAGCCCCCTTTTCAAACTGTCTTCAGGACCATTACCTATCTCTAGCTTATGAAACCACAGAGAAATCTGTACAGAGAAACCATAATGCCATTTCTCACTTCCCTTATAAGTGCTGCAAATCAATAAGGGAATCCCAAAGTTTGTACAGTGCATCACTTTGTGCACAGTATGTTGCAATGATTCACAAGTCTAAACTAGCCATTTTCTCCCTAGTTATCAGTAGGAATTTTAACAGAGTGCAACACTCTAGTTTGCTTCAATAAAGGCTTCTCGTTCCACTTCTACCCCAATATACACGCGTCCATGGTATAGACGTACTCCCCGAAATCATACCAGCCTTAGGTGGTTTGGGTTTTACTTATGTTCACTTGCTTACCTGCAGAAATTCAGCAATCAGCAGTATATCTCAAATCCTAACAAGCAGGGGAACAGAAGGGAGCAATTTACAGGAAATCTTGGAAAGCTGAAAATGATCCATAAACTAACCTCTCCCCTTTCTCTCCCACTGTTTTTATATTCTTTGCACATCCCTAGAGCATCCCACCATTCTCTTCTTCAGAGCCAGCTCCTTTGCTACCTTGGCAACAGCCACCCCAGTATCATTCAATTTTAAAAAAGAAGACGAACTGAGAGGTCTGATGAATTTACAAAATCAATTTGCACTGGGAAATTTATCCCCTCCCTCCACATCATTCCTATAAGGAATAATGTAACTTAATTTTCCCTCTTCCCTCCTCTCTCTGCAAAACCTCCCAGTGTATCAGTGGCTGCAGTAAGCTGCATACAGCCTACAAAATACAACCGATCTGCAAGAAATGTCTGTGAATGGTTCATTGAAAAATGACTTTGTAAACCACGGATTCAACCATTGGCCTGATGGGGGCTGCGGGTAAAACACTTCGGCAGACAGCATACAGCACACAGCAGCTTCTATTAAGTGCAGAGGCTTTATTTCCTAATTATCTTTGCCAAATAACTCCCCTGTGGATATAACATTACTAGATGTCAGAGTGCATCTACCATGGAGCTCAACTGCTGCATTTTGATTTTATTTTTAATGCATCCTCCTGTCTCATTTCTAAGTGTCCTTTGGAATAGATTCTCCCTGCATGTCAGAATTAGGAAAACTAGAGTAAAAAAAAAAGACTGTGGAAAAAAGGGTTGCACACAATGCACAGTTGCTGAGCAAGGATAATGGAGCAATTAAACAATTAGAGATATGGAACAATGCTGCTGTATTCCTCTTGCCATGTGTAACGGAGGGTTCATTTCAGCTCCAGCCTCCTGATGGGATGCAAACTGGGCAAAGGGCTTGGCCTTCTCTCAAGAGAGCAGCAGAATCAATTTGTCCCATATACTGTCCATTCTCTTCTCCTCAGCTTGGACAATGAGAAACATCCTCATAAAGGTGGGAATTATATGCCCAGAAAATTCTGTTTACAGGAATAACGGTGTTTGTCCTGGCCAAAAGGAGTTGGAAGGAAGCTGACAATCAGCTGCGGGGAAACAGTTGCCATTCCACATGGAATTACCATTCTGTATGTGCCACCACATAATGTATAACAGGGCTTTAAAACCAGAAAGGGCAATTCTACATGGATAAGTCAACTCAGAGAAGCACAGAGCAACACTAGTTTCTAGGTGTGGTTTCTTTTTATTTCTGTGCAAAAGATGAATCCATCCCCATAGAGGGGAAGCACTTGCCACACAGTATGGGAGTATACCATGACCCCTTTGCCCTGCAACATATAATTAATTATATGAGACTATTCAGATCCGTACACAGAATTACCTTGGACATGTGGGTTCTTGTTTTGTTTTCTCTCCCCACATTCTAATGTGGGTAACAGCACCCTCATTCTGATTTTAAACAGCAAATTACCATAGGTGGGGTGACCTTTCCTCCCGCAGGCTGTTCTTCAAATTCCCCTCACCTGATTTCTCCTGCCATGTTTTTAACTTCCATATATTTGGACTCACCACAGAAATGCCAGAGCTACCTCTAGCCTTGCCCACAAAAGCTTATGACATTTTAAAACTGATTGTTTTTAAGGTACCATAGAATCCTTGTGTCATTTAGACTGCCATGGAATTCTAAACATGGATATGTGAGTTATTTTATTTGGGGAAATGCGAAAAGGCTATTGTTTTGTTTTTGGCCTTGGGAGAGGTGGCAATCCTATTTATCTCGTATTTCCTTTGTTCCTCGCCATGGTGTGGCCTTGTGATGAAAGTGAAACTCTTTGGAGAAGAGCTGGCAGCATGTCTGAAAACTCGCTGCTTCAAGTGCCTTTGTTGAACACAGTTGCAATAATGTCAGTTTGGGTCACATCCCCGTCGCAAAGGGCTGGGAGGGAATTTCATGTCATATGATGCGCACAGGAGAGAAAGCTCTATCCACTTGGAAACTAGACTGTATCACTGCTGCAGGAGAGCCATAGGGCTATTTGCCCACCAGACCAGGAGGCAACTGTGACAATCCTCACCAATTCAATTCAGCCTTACCCAACCGTAGATGTGCAGGGGAGTGCAGATCCTGCACCCCCTCTCTCCCATCCCCCACCATGCAGCTGCAGCTCCGATGAGTGGGAACCAGTTCCCATGCCAGATCTGCACTCACCCATCCTTCTAGCCTGGTCACGCCAGATAATGTTTCACCCACAGGGCCAAGCACACAGGCTATTTCCTAGCCAAGCACTACAGTTTCCAGCCACAGTAAATTAAACAGCAGGAACTTGCGGAAGAGCCGCAGTAGAAATGTGGCAGTGACCCCCTGCTTTCTATTCTCCCAGGCAGGTCAGGGTCCAGGACAGCTGGTCCCGGCTGGCCCTGGACTCACAGGGATCAGATGTCTTAATGAGAGTGGGAAAGCAGAGACAAGCCCCACACAGCTCTGGTGAGCTCCTGGGTGAGATTACATTGCAGCTGGGAAGCATGTGGGTTTCTCCCTCTCCACCATGGTCTCTCGTTCCCTTAGAGTAAAGACAGTGCCTAAACCGCCCTTGAGGAGGAAACATTACCCCCCCAAAAAATGCAGAGTCCATGCCTAGCAGCATCACCTTAACATTAATGAAGCCTGTGGCTGTGTACACATTGCCATTTACTCGGACACTGCAGCTGGTGCTCTGAAGCTGAGTATTCATGATGTCAGCCACAATCCATACGTTTTCTGTAGTTTCTTGAAAAACAATTTTGCTTGATGCACCTTCCCTCAAACCAGCTTCCATCTGATTTGAAAACATAAGCCATGGTTAAGCTGAGGTGCGTGCATTTGAGACAGCCGTTGCACATGCACAGATGACACTTTCTAGGACTATGAGTTGGGGGGGAGGTGGCAGGTACAGAGAAACAAATCAGGTAATGCACATTGGGTGAAGGCACCCTTGACCCCTCTTTGGCGTGTATAGCAACCAGTAAAAATGTGACTTGAAACACAGCAGGAGGAAACGACCTTGCTACATTTTAAGCCACCAATGTGTACATTGCCCGAATTTTACACAGAGTGGCAATTTGCAAGCTACTTCATGGAAGCTTATCAGGGCTTCAGCAAAGAGAACATCAGTACTAACTGATAAGCTTTCTGGAATTTCTTTGTATTCTAAGGTGCACTCTCAGTCCATGGGAAACAATGCTCAAGAGGCCTAAGGAATGGGTAGACTATGGAAGAAAAGGCAAGCAGCCCTCCAGGCCTCTCAATCAGCCCTTGGGACTCTCCCCAGGCCACGTCCATCATTGCACGTTTTTGGAAAACCTCTGGCTGCAATGTGTCTCTGAACTGTGATCATGCCTCTCATTTCTCTGCATGGAGGAGAAATGGGGTGGTGGTAGTGTCGAATCCTCCGGCTTATGCATGGCTGGAATGTTGCTTACCATACATAGGTAATCCATTGCTCTGCCCACTGTCGCCTCTGGCCATCTCTACTGCTGGCATGTGGTGCCTGGAGGGTTCCCAAGGAGACCTTCCTCTGCCCCAGCCTAAGGTGGATGGTGACAATTGCTTACCTTGCCCTCAGCACTGCCCATCAGTGTGGACAATACTGCAGGGGCTGCCAACCATGCACCCACAGGCACACATATACTTGCAAAGGCTCTTTTGGTGCCTGCAGGGTGTGGTCCCCCAGTGCAATTAGGTTTGAGAGAAGCAACTCTGCTTCAGCCAGTAAAAAAGCTGGCTGCCATTCCGGTGTTGGTCATGTAGACACAACAGTTTCTCAAGCTTTCAGGTGTGCCCATACATCCAGAAAGGCTGGCGCCCCCTGCAGTACTGTGCTATGTGACCCAGTAGGCCTAGCTTAACGTAATGCATTTTCCTGTGTTTCCACGTTCAGATCTTACTTATTTGTTATTTGTGTTGTTTATTTATGTTGCCTTCAATAAAATATTCAAGGGGGCTTGCAATAAAAAAGAAAGCCCAATGCTATAATAAAAACCACGCTATCCATAAAAACCAACAACAGTTTAAAACCAATTGCTTACCCAGCTCTTCCTGCCTGGAGGGCCTGTGTGGAAAAGCAGGAGAGAGAACAATAGGCGACGGATCACAAGACGCCACCCGCACTGCCTACTTCTGCAATTGCTAATGGCAAATGATGAGCTGTGTTGCTGCCCCTCCGCCTTGCTTTCACACAGCCATTCCTTCCTAGCTGGTCACTGAGATCACAGGAGACCTGGAATATTGTGCAGTGTGCCTTTGAGCTGAATGCATATAAGGCATCACTTGTGGAAAGCACCATCTGCCCTCTCTTTCACCTCTAGTGCATTTCATGCCATTAGGCACGTTGCGGCCCTTTCTCCCCTCCCGCCCACCCAGCCGGCTCCTCCAATAATGATTTGGCGCTCCCGCCCCTCCAGTGCATTGGTCGTGACATGACCCGCCATCTCAGGAACTGACTCCAGAGCTCCCATCTGTCAAAGCAGTCAGGTTACTAGCAGCACAGGATAAGTGCCTGGCAATCCATCTGCCTCTGTCCTCGTACTGGAGAACAAGGTATCCTTATTTGCTGCAGTGCTAGACACGGGAAGAGAAAAGGCTAGGCACTAGCAAAGCAGGTGAGCACTACACTTCCACTCTGCGCCTTCAGTTTGTAGGACACCACACCCTCCAAAGGCAGCAGGTCAGATCCTGATAACCCAAGATGGGGGCAGTTTTGTGTGCTGACCATCTATAGCAAGGATGGGCATCTCGTGTGGCCATCAGCCTAATTTCGTACAGATGTGGGAGGCTGGATGGGGTAGGGGTGAGCCAAAATGGGTGAAATGATGAAATGAGGAGAGGAGAAACACATCTGGCAAGGACGATCTGCCTCTTTCCCAGCAGCCTTCTGAGCAAGGAGGAAGAAGGAGTAGAGGTGTCAGAAAGAGAGAGAAAGAAGAAGTGGGGGTTGCATAAAGAGAGAGAAGGAGAGGCCCCCATTCACCACCCTGCTTATTGCCAACATGCAGCCCCTGACTGATTATCTCCCAAGGGAATGGAATCCTCAACTATGACTTATAGCTAAGGATCCCTTTTCAAGTCTAAAGGTATATAATAAAGGCACCAGCCAAACCTCCCTGGGGGAGAGCATTCCACAAATGGGGAACCACTGCAGAAAAGATCTGTTCTCGTGTTGCCACTCTCCAGACATCTTGTGGAGGAGGCGCACAAAGAAGTAATCAGTTTCATAACTTGGGGGCTGCTCCAGAGAATGCTCTCTCCTGGGCCACCCCTGCCACCACCCTGAGCTTTTGAGGGTGACAGAGCCGCCAATAGGGCCACCACTGCCCATTTTAGCACCCAAGAGGCTCTGTAGGGAGGGAGACAGCCTCTCAGATATTTGGAAACAGGGGGAGAAATGAGAGGTTGGGGTTTTGTTATGAACCCCTCATAATTCAAGCACTGAGCATATCTGGCTGAATCAACTTCTCTCTTCCCATTTCTTCCCACCAGGGAGTCCTTTCCCGTAAAGCTCCTGAATGGGCCCATAATCCTGTTAACAGCACACGTGCTGCCCATTCTTTTCCTGAGAGGCCCAAAGGGGGATTTGCATCCTGCGCCCTAGTGGGACTAATTCCATTGCAGCCCAGTAACGCCACTTGCTATAATGACCCCCCTCTGGAGCTGCTGAACTGGGCTCACAAGAAGTTTTCATGCAAATGCAGAAGGAGGCAGATCCCAGCAATCAGCCTCCCAAATCCTAGGAAAAGCAGTCACTCAATTTTGCCTGGCCACTGACATCCGTGCTGGTTCCCCACACCACCATGAAAGATATTCACACCAAAGATTTAGGCAGTTGGTTAACATTTGAAAATGTGAAATGCCATGGCTCAGACTTATCCCATGAAACTCTATCCCATTAAAAAAGAAAACAAAAATTTTAAAGGATCTTGCAGTCGCTATAGAGGACAAGCACAGCATGTGCAGTATTTCAAAGGGGAGGGGAGCAAGATGAGTGTTGCATCCAAGAACATGTATCATACGATCCAACATATTGAGTCTCAAAAACCAGGACACGCAATTTCCTGTCTGTGCTTTCGCACGAGTCATGCGACCCGTTTGAGATCACAGTGCCCAAAATCATGCATTTTGGGGTACTGCGCAAGATCATGGCTCTGTGTTTTTTCAGGGGGGAATACTCTGGGGGGCGAGATCTCAGTGAAAAATCGTGCAAGATCGCAGCCCTCAAAATGGCCACCATACTGTGTATCCCTTTTTTCTGGAATACTTGCGGGGTATGGAATATGTGGAATACCAAAACAATATCCTGCAACGGTAATGTTTTTCTTGAGCAAAGGTGTCTGGGCACAGCACAACAAAATGCACATTTATTGCACAGAAACCACCTAGAATTTCCCTTGCAGAAGGGATGTCAATCCAGTTGTCTATCAAGATCTAAAATAACTGAATAGGTAGATGAAAGAGACTGGAGTGCACTGCACACCAAAATTTTGCAAAACATTTGGGGAGTAAACTAGGAAAATGGACTTTGATTATCCTGCTACATTGCAAATTCATGTTCTCTATAACTTTGGTTCTTCATCCTCTTTTTGTCTGTATCTTGCTATCAGTCTTGAGATACAAAGCATACTTTGTCAACATAAAAAGGAATTTTTGATGGAGCCTTCACTGTAACTGCTGTTTCATTCAGCTATAAGGGTCAAAATTGATATAAATAATCCTTCATCAACCAATCTAACATGTCACTATAACTCCAGGATATTTACAGCACAATCCTATGTCTGTCTACTCAGAGTTAAGAACGGGCCTCACTTACAGGTAAGGTGTATAGTTGATTTTGCCAGTACTTCAGGCAGCAAAATGGTATGGGCCAGCCCTGGCAGTCATGAATAAAATGAAACTGAGGAGGAAGATCCAACCTTACACTGGTGTAACTGACAACAGTATGGTGTCCTGGAATATTTTATTGACAAATTGAGTTTTATTTTATTGAGTTTGAAAGAGCCGCTTAGTAATAATTGAGCCCAATTCTAAGGAGAGAATGAATTTAGGGGAATTCTTTTCTTAAAATTAAATCCTTTCAGTGATCCACATCCTCAGCTCCTTAATACATTGCTTCTCCGCTTAACAATGCAAGACTAGAACTTGAGGCTATTCCTGGAAGCACTTAATATTATTCAATCACAGGCAATGACTTTCACCAATATATTTCGCTTCTGAAATGGCAATCATGATAATGATGAACCACAAACCTTACACTAATATTTTAATGCTGCTAGAGTGGTCTTCGCTTTAACTGAGATTGATATATGTGACTTTCACCACCACTGCATCATCATCGCTGCATCTGACTTTCACCGTCATAGCAATCACAGGTGCTGCTGTTAAATATTACGCAATATTTCAGCTCCATATTAAGCTGTGTCATAACTTTGATGCTGGATATCCTATAGGCTGGGTGCTTCCTGTTCCCTCCAAATGTTACAGCAAACTTGAAAACACCTTACATTGACCCATGTGATAAGAATATTACCAGTATATCTTTAATATGTAAGCCTTCACTTAACAGGACAATGGAAGTACTCCCTACAGTACAAAGCTATACATGTTTATTTAGAAGTAAATCCCGTTGTGTTCAGCGGAACTTGCCCACCACGTCTGTTTAGGATTGTAGTCATAATTAAACCCCACAACCTCACAGTAGTGTCCATTCATTGTCCCCGTTTGTGCTTTGAAGAAAAGGTTCTATTAATTACCAGTACAGGGTTTTTGTCGCAGCTGATTGTTACACCACTCTCTAAATCAGGAAGTCTTATGGCTGGACCATCATCCCTGACCATTGGCCATACTAGCTGGGACTGTTGGGAGCCGGAGTCCAGCAACATCTGGAGGGTCACAGATACCCTCTCCCTGCATTAAACGGGATGTCCCAAGATGGGACAGCAACCGATGAGAACATCTAGGAGTATGTGAGAGAAAAACCATATTGTCCATATACATAAGAACGACCACTAACCGCCTACCAAATTAGGATAAAATTAAGCAATCCTTTCTTTAATAACATTACATAAAACAGATTGTATATGTAAGAAACCAATAAACATCTCCATCACATTATCCTGGTCAACACAGAGGAGATTTGTATTTCCCATGGTTTGAAGCAAACTATAGCAGTATTATCCTCAGACAAGAATATATTCAAAGCCTGATTCAAACCATATACCAGTCTGAATGCAGACATAGGGTTACCCTCATTCATACTAAGTATATGAATGATTTGGTCTACCCATTGCATTTGAGATGTTTGTGGTTTTACATTGTGATCATAGTAACTTCCCCACAGACATCACCATCGCAATGTTGGGTGGGGGATTCTTTAGGTTTACAGGCATCTCAAACTCACTCGATAGACATTTTAAACTGGACTGTATATTTACATAATACCAGTGCTGTGTCCTCCATAATCCTTATCATCTGCCCTGAGTCATCCATCTTAAGGTGAAACTACAGATGCCATGCAGTTGACAATCACAAGTCAAAATTTTAAAAAGCAGCTGTGGGGAGACTGCAGTCTTGTGTGGAAGCCTTGGAAGGGGGAAGAATTGCTTGTGCTGATGGAACCATCTCCTTAACACCGTGTTGAATTCTTCCCTTAAAGAAGAATGGTTTGCTCATTCAGAGGACATGATGAATACTCTTCTCAAGATAAGCAAAGAGAAAGAGACCAAAACTTTTGGTGGTTCCCCCCCTAAATCCAAAACCTTGGATTTAAGTCTAGAAAGCATGGGATTTCCATTGTGTTTATTCCCCACCCTGCAAATCAACTGATATGTGGTTGTTCAACAATGTCTACATCGGTGGCTACCAACACCTACAACCTGATACATAAAAGCAGACCCACCTCCCTCTGCAGCCAACCGTATGTCATGCACTCTGATCCACTGGCTGCCTTTCCTTCCTCACGAGGAAGGGATCTCTCCAATTTTTCCACTTACCCATGTTTCTCAATCCATGTTCAGGCCCTTCAGTAAGGTTGGGCTGCTGCTCTTCACATGCAGACTCCTCTTTAGATGAGCTGCTCCTCTCTTTCTCACCCTGTCGCCTAGTAGGCAGAGGAAGCGCATCAAGTCAGTCACTCTACATACTCACTTGTATGTTCGGCTACATGAGCAAATTGCATGGACGGTTCCTTATAGTTCAATCCATTGTTCAGTCCCTCATTCACAAAGAAACAGCTGCCATAACAGCTCCTATACATCCCATCTAGGCAGCTGGGTGAGGCCAGCCTTCACCAATGTCTGGGTGCAAGACTACTTGGTAAACCTGGGTGCAGTAATTGTCCAAAAAGCTTGACTTTGGACAGCTGGGACATTCAGACTGGGCTGGTCCATCTCAGGAGTGAAGCGTAGCTGGAAGTGAACATGTAATTCACTCACAGTGAACAACATGATGGTGGAGAACTAGTGTTAAATAATTTGCCAATGATCAAATTCATGCTTAAGGTGAACTAAGCAGAGCAGCTCTATTTCATGTCAGACCACAACACAAAGGAACATGAGACAATTTAGTTCTACACTTCTTATGAAGTTTTGCTGTGATGGCAATCCTGATCTGTACAACAGCAACCACAACTGCATGTGATTGTCTGGGGGAACAATAGCATTCTCATCCCTCAATCCCTACCTGAGTTATCCCACAAATTGTCTATGTACATTATAATCCTCACCTTGATCCAGCTTCCACTCTGCAATTATTCTCCTGAGTCCTGTCCTTCCATATTAGCACACCCAGAGCATCATCAGTACAGGACTGTTGAGTGGCTTCTCCAGGAGGCACCAACCTCCTTGACCTAAAGTAGTTTTCTCCAAGCTGGTGATCTCCTGACGTTATGGACCACAACTCCTATCACCTTTGACTATTGGCCATGCTATCTGAGAGTGATGGGACCTGTAGTCCAAAACATCTGGTGGACACCAGGTGGTTCAACCCACATGATTCAACTGGCATACTTAAGATTTTAGCTGAATGAAGCTGTACTAAGCTTGGCATGTGGTGAAGCAGTCATACAACTAACTGTTGCACTGTGTACCTTGAGCTAAAAAACTCAATACACTTTTACTGTGACTCATCAAAGTCAACACGAGATGGTTGAGCAGTAATAAGATAAATGTTGGGTGACTTGGGTGCACAGGGAAGCAATCATGCAAACATTTTACTACATTCAAATCTCTTTGGTTTTACACATTTGGCCCTATATCTATCTACTTAGCTCTAGGCTCCAAAAGGGAGCTGGGTCTCTTGTTACTAAACCTTTTTAGCCACCTTTGGCTTGTACATCCTGCATATCTGATGAAATGCTAACCTTTATCTTAACAATCAGGATGTGTAAGGAGATTGCTTTCTCCTATGACACCTTCATTAGCACTGTGGTGGAAAGGAAGCAAGCCAGGACCTCCACCATCCTTTAAGCTGGTGCTATAGACACGCAGCTCCAGGAACATTTGCCTATAATTTTACAGACTGATACTTACCGATAATGGAATGGGGCTACCGTGGCCATGATGGGATGGTTGTGTTGAGGCACAGAGGAAAAACTGATAGGCCCAGTGTGCAGCACAGGGCCCTTATTGAGGTTGCTTGTGTCCAGTGAGATCACCTGAGGTTTTTCCTCTGGCTTAGACGTTCCACTTCCTTTCCCGTTGGATTCTGAGGCCCACTGACCTTTTACAGGACAACTCTGAGGCCTCTTTGTGGTGGATCCCTCTGAAGACCTGGACAACAAAGTCTCACTATACAAGCTGAGATAGGAAGGGCTCTTTCCTGGGAGGTGAGAGGTTTTTGCAGGTTCAGGAATTGTACTGGGCTTCCCAAGACCCTTCTTGGCACCGCGGCTGCTACTGTCTTCCCCATGTTTTGTGGTGTCCTTGCTTCTCTCAGTTGCTTGAACAGCAGCTTTCTTAGTTGCCCCAGTAGTTCTGGAGCTGGACCTCTGCATCCCCCGGGGACTGCTACAGCCAGACACCATGCTCAGGCTGAGGCTGGAGTCTATTCCATCTGACCCACCATGGCTCTCAGACGCTTCCGATTTCTCCTGCCCAGGGCTTGCAGCTGCAGGAGTCTTTGGGACCAGCTTTTGCTTGGATCCTTTTGGAGCTCCATTGCTCGAGCTAACCAGCCCCTTCCCTGTCCTGGGTGATGATGCCCTCTGCGAGGGAACAGCTCCCACACTGTTCTGCCTTGGGGGCAATTTGGGCGATGCTGCCAGGGTGTGTATCTTGCTGTGTGATGCAGCTCTGGGAACAGGTATAGAGGAGGCATAATGGCTTCGTCCAGCTGCGTTCACATTGGCTGTTCCATTCATCATCAGCAAGGCCTGGTTGAAGGAGGATCAATCTGAGGGAGAGAAAAGCAGAGGAAGTTAAGCAGAGGCTACAGCTTCCACAGCCAAGGCTCTCTCTATCCCAGTACACCACCCTGAGTCTTGCTTTACAGGACTAAGCGTCAGATTTGCCAAGTGAAAACCTCTCCCCAGCTCCGTTTTCACTGAGCATTAATTCAACTTGAAACCATTGTTTTGATGTACTAAAATTAGCATGTTGGCACTCTTTGGTGCTTTCATTTTCTTCTTTATGCTTAAACAATGTAAGGGAAATGTGTGCTGTCAAGCTGCGTCGTGTCTTAAAACATCTACACATATTTCAGTAAGGAAGATTTCCAAGTAAAGATTTGAATTTGGTTGAATTTAAACAGCATTAAAGGTAAAGGTAAAGGTACCCCTGCCCGTTCAGGCCAGTCTTGCCAGACTCTAGGGTTGTGCGGTCATCTCACTCTATAGGCCGGGAGCCAGCGCTGTCCGCAGACACTTCCGGGTCACGTGGCCAGCGTGACAAGCTGCATCTGGCGAGCCAGCGCAGCACACGGAACGCCGTTTACCTTCCCGCTGGTAAGCGGTCCCTATTTATCTACTTGCACCCGGAGGTGCTTTCGAACTGCAAGGTTGGCAGGCGCTGGGACCGAACGACGGGAGCGCACCCCGCCGCAGGGATTCGAACCGCCGACCGTGTGATCGGCAAGTCCTAGGCGCTGAGGTTTTACCCACAGCACCACCCGTGTCCCTCCAAAAACAGCATTAAACAGCATTAAAGGGGCTTTATTGATTCCCAACTCCCCTTTAGTTGGCGAGGTGTATTATTTCACTTCAAAATGTGCTAAGCCGGCTTTGTTGCAATTGGGAGCCCTCCTGCTCTTTCTGTTGAATGGGGACCTTGGACATCTGCTCTAAAGTTCTCCTTTGAGAGCATCACTGCCAGAAAACCCGCATCACTGGACAACATAACGTGGGGTTTTTTCAGTGCCCTCCTCTACATAGACACCCAGTGTTGTTATCTTCCATTTATTCCTCTGATGTTGTAAATAACCAGGGGAAATCAGAAGCAATTTTAAGTAACCAAGTAATGAAATGAACTATTTCTTAACCTTCCTGGTTCAGATTGCTGGTTGCAGTACTACCAGCAGATCTGCCTGAAACTCAGGACAGATGTGGCACAGAGACCCGTCCTGGCTCTAGGAACTCTTTTGCATTACAAACCTCTGGCTGAAGCCGGGAACCCTGCCAACCACAGCTGGCTCAAAATACTATTTCACTCCACTGGAAATCCTGCTGCCGGGAGCACCCGGCAGACGCTCTGATAGACACTGTGGAGCTTAGCCTGGTGTGGAGGGGTGGGGGTTGTGCAAGCAATGTGCTCTTTTATCCCAGGCCAGGGCTTTGAGCCCCTATAATACAGAGAACTCAGCCTCTGCAGCTTTAATACTGTTATGGAGACACCGCAATGCTTTTGCAAACAGGGCTGAAAACATGCATCCATTGATAAGCTTGGCTTGATAGGCACATTTTGTTTATCCTCATTTACAGATCAAGTGACATGGTTTTGAAAAATGGCATCAATGTCCCCAAATTCAAAACTGTGAACAAGATATGCAGGGAAAGGGCCTTAAACTGAGCTGCAGCATTGGCCCATCTCGGAGTGAATCTCTGCATAACATCGTCTCACTTATATGTTGTCAGACCACCAGCCTTTCTTTACCACTAGGTGACTCCTGGGTCCCAGTCAATTTGCATCAAGTGCGATACAGCTGAACCAACGGGTAACATCCTTGTCAGTCTAGCATCTTCAGAGTGATGCAGAGCATGAAGCCAAGTAATTCTAAGCTCGGGTCACACTGACTGCTCCTCAATGGTGGGCTCATATGCTGTTTCTGTGAACAGGAACCATGCTGGCAGGGCCAACTGCACAGGCCCCTTTGACTTGCTAACTGCATGGCTGGGAGGGATTGCAACTCTGCATATCCTGGACCTGCATCCTCAGGCAGCTGCCAAGTGGCCACTACTGTTGATACTTCTGCTTTGTACGCTTTACCCAGTATGTCAGTGAGTACCAAGTGGCAGATTAACCATAATGTCTGGAGTGAGGCTACAGCACTCCAGGGGATGTGGGATATTACAGTGGTAAAAACCTACCACTTATCAGAGAAGCACCACTATCACTTTTGCTACTTCCTTTCTCCTCCACCACCACCCACTTCTGCTTGTAATTCTCCCAGTCACCCCTACTCCTAACAACAATATACAGCAGAGAAAGTGCTGCAATGCCTGCTATCTGCCACAACAGAGCTACCAACATGGGGGGGGGGCGGTGCTGCTGCAAAAAACAGCAACAACCTGCACATAACTTGACATGTCCTCTAGCTGGTTCTGATTTGCTGCTACTCAGAAGGAGCCTCACATCCTTATAAAGAATAACTGCAAATATCATTATGATTTATTTTGTGTCTATATTGCTCTTTATTTTAAAAATAAAATAGCCTCTTACATAACGAAAATTAAAACACAACATCTAAACAACATAAGCAATGTAGCAATATAAACATATACATTAAAACCTAAGTAAACCAATCGTGTGTTCCTCCTCCTCAGAGAATTTTTTTTAAGTCGCATGATCTTGATTGAATATCGATGCTGCTATCAAAACTGAGTGAGGGCTAATTCCATTAGGGAAGGATTAGAGGGGAAAGCCCCTAAAATAACTGAGTACTGGGAATGAAATATTTGACACTGAAAAAGACAGACAACCAGCCCCAGCCCTTCCCTGGATGTAAGATTCCAGTTACAGGAAGGAATCTTACAGGCTAAAGGAAGGAAATATAATGTCAATCAGAGCAGCACCAACACAATTGTTTGCAACATATTCTGGGAACAGAGATGAGGACGGGATGTGAAAGTGAAGTGTCTTTATAGGTGGCAAATGTAACAAAGAAGATTCTGGATTTTACAGGATACAAAATACACCAAACACAACCAGTTCATTGTTGGGCTGGTGAGGAACACCCCTCAAACAATGTTTTAAGGAAAGTGCTCTTTGTCCAAAATTCTAAGACAAATTGTGATACATATTTTGTGCTTTTTGTGGGTCTCTGTTTCCAATCTGTAAAATGGTAGTAACTTTACATCATTAAGTGTAAGAGGCAAATAAGGCGCACCAAGGAGCTCACAACCTAAAGTTAACCAATAACCTCTTTCACCAACATTGATAAATTCTACAGAAGATTTTGAGCTGGAGTGAGAGTCATTTAATAATCCCATTATCAAACGCAAAGTGGTGGATAACACGTCATAGAAAGCTGTCACTTTCCAGAGAGATGTGCACCATCTGGTTCCAGGGGATGCTCTGTCCAAAGGTACATGGGGAGATCCCTTTGCTGAGGCTCAGCAGATCTAGGTCTGGCCAGTGCATGGACGAGTGGATGCCTGGGAACCACAAGCACACCACCTTTGTTTCCATGACAAAAGAAAAGTGGGATATAAATTTATGGATGCATGCAGGTGTGGGGATTATTTATTTTCCAGGTTATAACGCTAGCATGCTGTCTCTGTTTCTAATGTCCCTTTTACCCTGCATTATCTGTTGCAATGTGGAACTGTGCCGTTTCCCCAGAAATGCCATCATTTACACCAGTGGGCAGGGTGTGACACAACAGTGCATGACACTGGATAAGTCGCTAGCCTTTATGCTCCTGCTTTCTTCCCTTCCGTCATGATTCACCCATGATAATGGAGGGGAAGAATATGCCAGGACACAGCCCCAATTTCGTCCCATGGTGTAATCCACGAAAACTGTGGGAAAATGACAACGCAAGACTCCCACGAATTTCTAAGTCAATGGGGTTGCAACCGGATTCCCTCACCCCCCACCTGGAAGCAATTGACATGGAAAATGAAAGAAATTATCAGGTAAGGAAATGTCAGGGAAAGGGATAAAGTGCTATTTGAATGCATCCTAAAAACACAAACTGCTGCAATCTGTTGCAACAGGGCATCCACCTCTTGGCCATAATCAGTATTCTGTCATTCTCAGCTGTGCTGTTTCAGGCCGCTTTCTTCTCACAAGAGTCCCCCACCCCCACAAAAGGTCCATTTCAAAAGCCCCGCCTCTCCACCCCTTGCCTCTGGAGGGAAGCAGAGGTCTCTATGTTGCTTTGAGCCTAACCCAACTGCAGGGGGCTGCTTATGCTGCTGTCAACAGAAGGGCTCTCCATATTGCAGGACTTCCTGCATTGCAGCAGCCTGCTGCTCTTCGGCTCCTTCTCATCAAACTTCCTGCATTGCAGCCCCAGCGTGGATTACCCTGGGAAGGGAGAGCATGGAAGAAGAAGGTACAGGAGGAGGGTGGGGGAAGACAGAGACTCACCCAAAGCTGGGGCTACACACAGCCACTGCTCACATGCTGCAGCTCCTTACGTGCAGGAATGCAAAATCAAATCCCATTTCTTACCAGATGTTTGCTGACCTAAACATCCCTCTCTCTCTCTCTCTCTCTCGCTCTGTATCCTGTATTGCCTGCCAAGCCGTTATTCCAGAGCGAAGGGAGGCAGCCTCTCCAATGCTAAGCTAATTTACAGCACTAAGCCTTTCTGATGCAAGCGTGGGCTGCCCTTGTCACACTTCTCAGACCATCAGTCGCTCCCTAACAACCAAGCTCTTCTGCTTTATTTAAAATTTTCAAACATAGATTTCCTTCCCTGCTTATTTCCCCTCCATCTCCAAACCCTCCCGTCAGCCTATTCTTCCAGCTGCTGACTTGGCTCCAAGCTTGCTCCATCTGGAAGGGCAGGAAAGAGGGTTAGTTCCTTAGAGGAAGTTTGCTCTTGTTCTTTTCTTTTTTTAACAAAAATAATATGACACTTCAAGGACGCCCTATTTCTCCCTGGATCATTTCCTCACGTGCTGCCACTCTGCAAGAATCATTATAGAAGAGCAATATCGTTTAGATCAGGCTTCCACAACCTGGTGCCCTCCAGGTGTTTTGGACTACAACCCAAACACAAACCAGCTAAAGGGCATCAAGTTGGAGATGGCTGATACAGAGGCAGGCGGAGGATTCTATGGAGCCACTTATCTCTGCATCAGTTTCTTCTCTGCAGATGACACATAACACATATCTATGTACTTTATGTCTAATCAATTTAGGGAAGTTTTTAATGACTGATGTTTTAATGTACTTTTAATATTTTATTGGAAGCCACCCAGAGTGGCTGGGGAAACCCAGCCAGATGGGCGAGGTATAAATTATTATTATTATTATTATTATTATTATTATTATTATTATTATTAAGCCCAGAATTCATGCCTGGCCCAGTAATCCACAAGGATGGGTCTGACTCATTTTAACCACCATTGTCGAAGGAAATCCATCAGAGGTCTTGAAGCAACATGTCTTATATTCTTTCTGGTTCACATTTAGATACTGACGGACAAAACCCACACTTTCCCATGCAAGTACCAGGGAAGGATTTTACATTTCAGAGCTAAACTCTGGAAGCTGCTAATCTGAGCAAAAATGGGGAGCTTTATGGCTCTACAGATGCTGCTGGACTCCAGGCTCCCACCAGTCCCAGCCTGGGGGTGATGGGAGTTGTAGTCCAACAACATCAGAAGGACCACAGCTTCCTCATCCCTTCTTTAGAGGAAGACACATGTTTCCCTGATGGATACACACAGTTTTCTCCTTTATAGACAAGAGCCTCCAATGAGATCAGAATTTTGCAGCTGCTCCTGCTGGCAAGTGCTGGGTGAGCCATGGAAACCACCACGACAGCATGCTTTGCTTTGCTTTTGTTTTGAACAATGTATTAAATTCATCCAAGCCTTTCTCTGTTTCAAAGAAAATTCATACTGGCTCTTATTGCCCTTCTAAAATGCTTTTGACAATGTTTTTGCCATGCTTCATCCACGCCATCCAGGTTTCACTTCAAAATGTTCCACTACAATACTGGCAAAACTTGAATAGTCTTCTAGCCTTGCCTGGCCAACAAAGCAATTCCTTCCGTTTGCTGTATTTAAGGCTCCACCTGAAGGCAGCTCCAGCCAGATGAGATCTCTTGATTGTTCTCAGTCCCTAATAGTGACTGCTTAATTATACTGGCCTTCCATCCACCAGCTCTCTCCCACCTGGGAACCAAAGCATTCCTGCCTAGGTGAGCTCGACTCCAGTCACTGTCCATGCAGTGCACAGAATTAGACCTGCAAAAAGCTGGGGGGGGGGGACAACTCATCCAGTGATCAATGTTGCCAAGACGCTGTGTCCAGGAAGTTCAGAACTGTAGCTCCTTCCCAGGGGAGCTGTAAAGATTCTGACACCAAAATATGAAAGGGGGAGGGAAGAGCAAGGGAGAGGAGAAAGGGATTTCTGGTGATGTAACAGAGACTCCCACACACACAGCCTGCCAGCTACAACTAAGCTGCCAACTCAGATGCCAAACACTGTTGGGTTATATGGTGCCGGGCCTAGTTTGGAATGTCTCCCGACTACGTGAGAAGGGAAATATAGGTCAGGCTTTCAGAGTGCATCAGAGGATACAGCACAATGAATGCAAAAATGCAGACAAACAAACGACCTCCAGGTTGATAGAATCACTGTAATCTCAGAGCAGAATCAGACTGGCAGTGTATTTAATCTTTAAAAAGCACAGCAGTCTCAGAGACCCAGGCTGCATTCTCTGCAAAGGTCACGGGGCTGCAGTGCACCAGCATTCAGCTAAATTAACAGAAGCCCTCCTGCTCTCGATCATCTGACTGGTAGCCAAATGATGGAAAGAAAAGCTTTATTTGTCACACAAGATCCAAATCATTACAGATAAGAGCAATAACAACACAAACTTGATTATGCTGGAAGCCAGGAGACACAGTGCTCCCTTCAAGTTATTTTAATTAGGTGAAGAGGACAAGCTGATGCCCAGAGGAAGAGAGAGGAGATATTCCGGATGCCTGGAAAGACCACAAGGAGTACCCCGCAGAAGAAACAATCACCCTTTAGCCCTGAGCACTACTAATGCTGAGCCACCAAGGTAAAAGGACACATCCAGAGGGTCATTTTGAAGGTCAGATGTTCATGCAGGTCACACCCACCCTTTGCAGCCCAGATGTCTCCATTCAGATATCAGTTTGCAGCACTGATATCTCCATTCTGCACTATGCCCTTCCTGTCCTTCTCCATTCATCCTACAGACTTTGGTAGGCATAGGATTAGCACAGACCATGCGGGCACTATGATCAGACAAAAATGTGCCTGCATTTTTCCAATACATGACTTGCTTGTTTCCTCTACTTTTAATTTAAATGCAGAAGTGCTGAACTGGGAAGCTGCTGCTCAGATGCACTCCAAATGGTTCCATGGCTCAGAAGATAATCCTATATAGACTACCATAGACTCCTGAATTAGTGGCGCCAAGTGTAATCATGATAGGGACCAGGGCCTACAATTTCCCCTTTGCTAACAAAGGAAGTGAAATCCTTCTTGGGTTAGGTCTTGTGACAGCAATAGAAGGCTATGATGCAATATGGCAGAGTGTGTTAAGTTTAAAGCAGCTTTTATTGACAAAAGTAAACATCTATATGTTCCTCCATTACTATAGCTGTAGAAACATCTGCTGTGGTCCCTAAGGAAAGAATGCCACCAGTCTAGAAGCATCTTTCCGCTCTGACTTTTCCAAGGCTTTACCACCATGGACTATTTGTCCTTTTCTCACAATTTCTATCAATTTTCCTAAAATGATTTATTATTATTGTTAAGCACAATTTATAATAGCTCAGTCAGTAGAGCATTAGACTTTTAATGTCAGGGTCCAACGCTGGGCAAAAGATTCCTGCATTGCATGGGGTTGGACTAGATTATCCTTGTGTTCCCATCCAACTCTACAGTTCTATGATTCTGCAATTCTATATACTGCTTAATCATCAAACCCCTAAGAATGAAGTACCTTATCTAGGCTAAGCCGTTGTTTGTAACCAGTGCTCATCAAGAGACATAGCTCTGTAGGTGTGCATGCATGCCCCAATCCTCCTCATTCTCCTATGGCATAGTAATTGGTGTCTGTCTCAGCCATGTCCCTTGGCCTCAGAGTCCCACCTACTTCATCCAGCCTTTTCTGGGGGAACGCAAGGGTGTCCATA
Organism: Podarcis filfolensis; assembly: GCF_964270895.1. Taxonomy (NCBI): domain Eukaryota; kingdom Metazoa; phylum Chordata; class Lepidosauria; order Squamata; family Lacertidae; genus Podarcis; species Podarcis filfolensis. Next base: position 67,328,681 of record NC_139609.1, read on the forward strand.
CCCCTAAACATTTTGTGAATCTTTGTACTTTTGCCCATTTACTGTATTTATTTCCCCCAATTTTATTAAGAAAAAAAGCACTGCCTTCATCCAAAGATCTCGAGGTGTTTCACAGCATAAAAACTCAAAATACATAATAAAAACAAGAACAAGAACAAAACAAAACAAAATAATCCCCCCAAAACACAAAGAAAAGGACACAGAATGTTAATCAGCCATAGGCCTGGCTGAAGAGGAATTCCCACCTAGCTCAACCTCCAGTCTTATTGATTTTATTTCTGCTTGCCAGGAAAGCTTCTCTTCCTGAGGGTGGTGGTGATTTTGATTTATTAGCTGCCCTTCACCGTAATGTCAGGGCAGGTATCAGAAATTTTAAAATACAATATTAAAAACAGCTTAAAAGAAATGATAGCCACAAGAATAGAGCGAGTCCTAAGAATACATATCTCTGGTGGTTTCATCTAGGTGCTGTGGGTGGGCCATCACTGACCTCTTGGTCATCCCTTTTTGGCATTTCTTCCATGCAAGGAGTTACCTGATCTCTGACATCATGGGCTGGGAACTCACCTCTTTGTAAGGAATCAAGACCCTATACCAGGAGAATTCTACCACTGAGAAAGGGATACTAGAGCGTTCGAGGATGACTGGCTTTGGTCCAAGAGGAGGGAAACATGAGAAACTCCCAAGAGACATCCAATACGACCAGTATGAAAGTAAAATAGTGAGCGCTCCATGTATGACAACAGACAAGGAGCAGGCAACTGTTCTTGGGTAGCAGGAGCCAAATTACATTTTTTATTGAAGGAAGAATGTTCCTCTGAGCCTGGTTCCCATGAAGCTCAAAGCCACCTTCAAAACATTCCTCAATGAACACCCATTCACTAACAATCCTCGTCACTGCAAAAAAGTAGAGCATACAAGCTCTTCCATCACTTTGCATCTGATCAGCAGCTGGCAGTTCTGGAGCAACCGTCTCTCTTTTCATTTAACATACGAAGGAAGAAGCCTGTTCCATCTATGTCAACATTGCCACAGAAACAGCACTAGCAGAATTCCTAATTTCACCTTGAACATTAACATGAACCTTGATCATCTTGGCAGGAGTCCATGATCCTTCCTATTTTTTTTTCCATTTCAATATCATGCAAGGGTGAAGAGACCTCTCACACCATAATAACCAGCCAAGATGAAGTGACTGGAAGCAGGGGCAGCCCATCCTATTTTGTTGCCTTAGGTGAAATGGGAAGATGCTGCTCTATGTATACATCACAAACACACCCTTGCTGCTCCCACCAAAGTCTTGCTTGCCAGGGTTGCACAGCTGTGGCTTCCAGGGTCCAGCAAGATCTCACAAAAGCAACACAAGATTGTGCAAGGCCTCTGAACAATCTCACAAGGCTCTTGTAAGATTTTGTGGAGCTCTCATGAGCTCTTGCCAGAACCTGGAAACCACTGCAGCCACTGCTTGGGGGGGTAGGGTGAACCCACAGAGGTGCCCCTTGGATTTTGCCACCTGAGGCAGCTGCATCAGTCTGCCTCATGGATGGGCCAGCGCTGACTTGAAGGGAGGCCAGACTTTGTGCAGACAATGCATTTCCACAATGGCGTGCTGACTAACTTGCCTTTCTCAGGTGCTCACTCCTTATTAAGACAAAACTCACTGGCTGGCTCTCACTCTTTAGAGAACATGAGCAGGAGATGATTATTGCTCTTATGTCCTTCTTGTGGACATCTAGTTGGTCATTGTGAGAATAGAATGCTGGACCAGATGGACCTCTCATATGATCCAGCGGGGCTCTTCTTAGATGAACATGGCTTTTTATTTGAAGGCACTGGCTGCCTTTCATACGTTGGGAAGCATTTTGTCTCTCTGTGTGTGACTGTCTCTAAAAGAGTGGCTAAATCTAAACAAACAGGAGTGTTCCCACACTGGCAAGCAGCAGGGAACACAGCTTCAGCCAACATTCCCAGAGTGAGCCAGGGAAGATGTTGGAAGGAGGGAGAGGGCAAGTGAAGGGAAAGTGTCTTTTGCAACATTCTGCTGGCATGAGACAGGGCGCATGTATGCTAGTGTGGACCACACAATTATGGCTGTAATTTTCCCAGCAGCTACTATCTTAGAAAGGGCTAACACACCACACCAGACCATCCTTCTTCCACACATTTGTAAACTTGTGTACACAGAATTTAGAAGCTTGAATTATCCTAGATTTGCTGCTGAATCCATTTTCATTTGGTCAGTCTGACCTGTTACCCCAGGAACCTTCTGTTCCATAAATGGCAGTTTCTGCAGCTTGAGTTTCTAAGAATTGGGAATGAACCCCTTATTTACTTTTCAGCACCCTTAAAAAAATAAGCAGGACAATTCCAGGGTGTGTGATCAGAGAGAGGAGCCTATAATAGGAGTTCCTCTATGAGCGTTCAGCAGTAAAGATCTTATGAGTCTTTGACAGTGGCAGGAGCATAGCCAGGATTTATGTTGAAAGGGGCAAGTATTTTTTTTATTTACTTGATTTGGGGGGGGGCAGCTGCCCATGGACAGTGGTGAACAACCTGTGGTCCTCCAGACATTGCTGGACTTGAACCTCCATCATCCTTGACAAATGACCATGCTGGCTGATGCTGATGGGAGCCAGAGTCCAACAATGGCTGCAGGTGAGGGAGGCACAGGTTGCCTATCCCTGCATAGTGGAAGATTTATATTAAGCATAGTATGAGGCTGATATGAACACAAGAGTCAACAAGCTAATATGCATATTTACATTTCACTGTTTTCTATATCAAACAAAGTTTCTGCCACCTTACAGAGTGTGGATTCTCCAGCAAAAGGACAAAATAATAAATCATAGCAGTGGGAGAGATTTTAGGAACGCAAGGGCTGAGAACGAAAACAAGAGAGAGAGAGAGATTTTAGCTGAGATTTCGGAAATGATGGAGAGTCGATGAGGCAGAAAGAAACATAGCCTAGGATGAAGGGCCTCAAAGGATCTCGTTAACAACTACATGCTTGCTGCCTCTTCGCAGGGACCACTCAGGAAACTGGTCCAATTTCATCCACAGCATTTCTGCCTCATTTCAGAACAAACCAAGAGATTTTAGAAAACTGGACCCCACCTTGCAATTCTCTTTCGCAAGGCATTGCAGAAATCGAAAATGTTCAGTGACTCAAGAGCAGGGTTTGAATTACAGAACATGTTGAATGTCCTTCCCCACAAGTAGAAATCCAGTAGGTGGATTTCCCTTTTTTGCAGCTGATAGAGGCACACAACTTTATTTCACAGGATTTTTTAAAAAGAAGCCAAGGAATCTGTTTGCTGTATATTTTGACAGCTCTTTTCAATGTTGTATGGTGGTTCCTGAGATGAAGGAGCATGTTTCGTCTATGTTTAGATACAATTGAACAACATTTCGAATCAAAATGGCAGAAAGCCTTTCAAACTTCACTGATTTTAACCACTGATTTCACAACTGCATCTTGGCTTCTTAAAATTACCAAGAAATGCCAGATAAAAGGCTGATGGTATATCATAAGCTTTTAAAACAGCAACAACAAAAACTTGATTAACAATTGGGAGGGGGCACAGTTTGGGATTTCCAGCAGCTGGCATATATTGCTATTTATCTGCCACACATATATTCCACCCTTCCCCGAGGATTTCGGGGCAGCATAGAGGGCACCCCCAGACCCCATTTTTTCCTTACAACGACGAACCCTGGTAATCAACTTTAAAAGTACCACAAAGTTTCAGCTACTCCTAAGCTGTTTCCCAGTAAAGGCAGGTTTAAGCAAACATCTTCCAATGCAAGGCAGCTTTTAGCAGGCTTTGCTCGTGTATACTTTTGTAACCATAAGGACTAGTAACCTGTATGAAAGAAAACAGAAACAAAGAAAGCTGAGATACTCAGGAAGCTGAGTACTATGTTCTATGCTATATTCTTCACTTCTCTGTTTCCCCACAAAACTGCAGCACACCAGCAGCTCTTGTGCTGCTTTTTGTTTGCAAGAAGAGGCATTGTCCTTGCCATTCCACCCTGTCCCCCAACATTTAAACAGGCAACTCTCACAACAGCAAGTGGAAAATGAATCCCCAGAGCCACCTGGATGCTAATAGCACATGACACTGGACAACATTCTCTCCAAAGAAACAGCAAGCTTAAGCTTGTTAAGCACTTTCCCCCATCGATCTACTGAAAAGGAACTGGCGTGGGGCATACTTAAGTACTTTTTATAGCACAACTATTTATATAATGCATTGTGAAAGGAGGTGATGGCTAATTTAGTTTGCTGGCTTATTTTAAATGTGTTGCCTCCAGCTTCTTGTATTGCTGAGTGTTCTGTACTGCAGTTTACAAATACTGAAAGTAATCACATCTATAAAGTGGTCATTAAAAAAAAGAACACATAGCAGGGGTGATGCAGAAACAGATATCTTAAAGCAATTAGGTTCACACCAGCCATTTTTACATGGAAAAGCTTTTCAATAAATTATCATATTCAGAAGCTATCCAGGCAGTACGATGTGTCTTTGGGACACAAATGGTTAAGAGCTGCTTTGTTTTGACTGCAGGAAAAAAGCATGAAATGAGGCTGAAATTGAGGAACACACAGGCCTCTAAAATGTAGGTGTTTTGAATATTTCAAAAGTGACATCCAGCTGCTAAATGATAGAAGGGAAAGGATTCTGAAAAGTGAGAGCCTGTGGATGCATGTGTTGCCTGCAATAAGTATCTCAGCATTTTCTAAGGGTTCACAAACAACAGTAACAGCAGCCCTTCTCTCTTCTTCCCAGCTGGTGAAAGAAACAGATGGATAGCATGCAAGTGCGTGCAAACATGTAATACAGGCTCTGCGATGGGGAAGCTAAGCTCAAACAGCGAGCTTTTCCTTTTCAATAGCCCTGACTCCACGATCACCTTCATCTGTGGTGCTGAAAGGACAGCTCCTGTGGGGTAACTTCAAGGCTACGGCCCAACTGCGGCTGAGGTTTATCAAGCCACCTAACGGATTTGCAGGCAAAGCACCTACTAATAATATGAAGAGGATAGCCAGATCTTCTAAGCTCTATAGATTTCCAGGTTTTGAATGCCTGTTTGTTCCTTGCATGATTTGCAATACTAAGTGATGAAATGCATGTCTCGGGATGGCAAACATTTCTAAGGGCATCTCCACTCTTTACACAGCAAAAATGAGTGCTGGGTGTTAAATCAGCACTCCCTGCAGCAAACACATAAAGTGTGAACTGTCCATAACCTTGAAGAGTTATTGCCAGTCAGTAGACAATCATGCTGAGCAAGAAGGATTGTTGGTCTGACTCACTATAAGGCTACTTCCTTTGCTCCTGTATGTTTGCCAGGAAAAATGTGGTGATTCTTAAAGCTGAAAAACTGAATACTGTATAAGCATCATTGCTGCTGCTTTCCACTAACCAGTCCATCTTCCCTATCACTGCTTCTCAATCTAGTTCCACAAAGGTTTTTTGTTTTGTTTTTACTGAGTGAAAGGGAATTAAAAGGGCAGATGTGGTTCAGTGTAAGTACTGTAAGTATAGGGTGATTCATATTGGGTCAAAAAAATCCTAACTTTGCGTGTTCTGTTGGCAGTGGCTGACCAAAAAAGAGCTCTTGCAGTCATGCAGGATATGGTCCCAGTGTGTGGCAGATGTGAAAAAGAAGAATCCCATACAGAATTGAAAATAAAATGGTCAGTATCTTAATTCCTTTGTAGAAATCTATGGTGCTACTGCTCTTGGAAAATAACTCAAAAAGGACATTGTAGAGCTGGAAAAGGGACACAAAGGGGCAACCAAAATGATTGGGGGAGTTGAACAACTCCCCATGAAAAAAGGTTATAACATCATAAAGCAATACCTTGCATGATGAACAAGTGCCTTACAATAGGCTGCACAGCTAGAAGTCTAGGCATGTCAGTTCCCCAGCTCCTGTACTTGCCAAAACTAAGAGGGCAATGAGCATTTCCATCTCACTCTCTCTCCCTTCAACTGCCCAGAAGTCATTCTTGACCAGTCCAAACATGATACATGTTTCCTACATCATCATTTGGTGGTCCAACATATGCTAATATCACTATGGGATAATTAAGTAACAAAGTGACTAACTGCATATAAGGAAAACACAACTTACGCACTATTGGCAATGCATAAATCTGAAATTTTAAACTGTCAAGTTTAAATAAATTTCAAGTGAAAATTAACTTGTGTTTTTCAAATAGCGGCAGCTATTAATCTGAATGTCTACCCAATGAAACACAATAGCCAAGTTCTGTCTGCAAATTTATAAAGAACCCGTGACTGTGAGCCAAGAAATAAATATGTGAAACTCACTGAGCAAAACTGAAACAGTATCTGTGAAAGCTTTCCCTGAGGCTCCCGCATTTTGGTCCCACTAGCATAAAATCTAATAACATGAATCCAAGCAGCACAGGATAATGCATTGGATCTGGTCCATGAGCTAGTGAATCTCAATGAACTTGGAGAAACCTGCGCTCACAGTATACATGGAGCATGTCCTATTTTGCAATCTGTAGGCACCATCTGCTGTCCTTCAGGGCCACTTTCAGCACTGTTTTTCAAAGACACAGGTGCACATGCCTCTGTATTAAAATGAGTGCAATTGTCCTCTGGGATAGATAACACACTCTGTTCTTAGGGAGGAAGTGAGTTCTCTGGGCCAATTTCCAGGGTTTTGCTGACTGTTTGTCTTTTCAATAGAGAATATGCATGATCCTGCCTTTACTAAATTATGTTAAGCCCCCACCTCCTTACACCACATTTACACATGCAGCTTCAAATAACAGTTTTGAAAGAAAACTTTAGAGAATAGCATAGATGTATTACAACACATGAGTGGAATCTGATTTCTTCCCATTATGTTGATCTCTATTAGTAGAATGCCTCCTGGTTTAGGGTGGATAAGAATTTTTTTAAGAACAGAAAAAATGGGGGCAGAGTGTGTAATGGCATGTAAGGAAGTCTAAGAAGCACCTGGTTTCCTCCCATGATGCCTAATGTCAAATTCTTTCCAAACACCTTTTTTCCTTTGTCTGGTGCCCCTGTTTTGCTGGTGCCCTAAGCATATGCTTAGCCTGCCTATTGGGTAATCCAGCAGGGATCCCAGCTGGCTCCAGTTACAGCTCTTTAATAGCTCAGTGGTATTGGATGGATATAGCAAGCTTCTGAGCCACACAGAACTCTTCCTCGAGCAAGAAAGATGTCCCTTGAAATATTGCTGTTTATCATTCCAAGACAGCCACTCTCTTGAAATCCTATCATTTGGACAGTTCAGCATCCCATCTGGATCAACAGAGCCGGGCAGGGAGAAGGAACTATTTTCATCCATGCCCATTCTCTGGGGCACTGAAGCATAAGCAGGAAAAGAAGCAGTTTCTGCTATCTTAGCATATTGAAAGAAACAAAATAAATGGCTATTTTTACATGATCTGATATGCTATGAAGCTGGACTGTGTGCTGCATTCAACAGAGTGATAATAAGAAAGATTGCTTTCTGCAAGCTGCCTCGCTAACTTTACATTGTTCTGAGCTACGCTTTTCTATGATTCACAGCAGGCTTTAGTGTGGCCTGGCCATTGATGGGGGACAATGAGCACCGGAGGGCAGTTGGCTGCTCCAAGCACCTGGGATATGAGTCACATTGCATCCCCAAGAGGCATCCAAAAATGCTTCACCCTGGGTGACTATAGCAGAGTATGTGCAAGGAGAGCTCTTAATGAGCTGCTTAGCATTGAAGGAGGGAGGGCAGGGAGGAATAGAACTAACTTCATGAGTTTTCCCAGGGTGCTTGCTTCTGCATCCCTTCAATATCTCTCCACCTTATACAGTGGTACCTTGGGTTACATACGCTTCAGGTTACATACACTTCAGGTTACATCTGCTTCAGGTTACATACACTTCAGGTTACATACGCTTCAGGTTACAGACTCCGCTAACCCAGAAATATTACCTCGGGTTAAGAACTTTGCTTCAAGATGAGAACAGAAATCGTGCTCCGGCGATGCGGCAGCAGCGGGAGGCCCCATTAGCTAAAGTGGTGCTTCAGGTTAAGAACAGTTTCAGGTTAAGAACGGACCTCCAGAACAAATTAAGTACTTAACCCAAGGTACCACTGTATATGTATCAATGCATATGTTATGAGGAAACCGCTATAAACATCTCCCCATCTAAAGGAAACTAATCCCATAAAGACATCCCTGAATAATGGGGTTATTCAGTAGTAGGATTTTATTCAGAAGTAGGATGAAAATAGGACCAGAGGGCTCTCTCACCAGCACCTGCCACCCTCAGTCTGGTGCATATAAGTAAGAAATATTTCCCTTACTTTTATACCCTGCTGGATTCAGGACTAAAGGCAGAGTGAAATTGTGAAACCATCTCCTTGTTCACAACCCTATTATTTCATCCCTCTTTAGCTCCCTGGCTAGGCTCAGAAGGGGAGGGAAAGAACAATCTTAATGTGCCTTATTTGAGTTTTGGAAGTCACTTCAAGTTCACTCAGAGATCCAGCCAAGCTGCTTCCACCTTCACTGGTTCTCCTGGCCTGCTGTTCTTGCTCTCCAGAAAGTTAGCCAGGTAGCTCCATTCTGACCAGACTCAGCCAACGTGATAACCCTCCGACCTCAATGAAGTTTGATCATACCTTGAGAGGTCAGGTTCTCATGCCATCTCTCCTCCAGCATCCTCAGCTGGAGCTGGCATCGCCCTGTCACCCTGTCATCTCCTCCACCCTGTGGTTTGTGGGACAGCTGCAATCAATTTATTTTCATTAGCACACCGAAATCACTTCCTTTTTAAAAAGCTAATTGGAAGGGGACCGAGTGAGAGCAAAGGATGGAGCCAATTATCTAGGTCAAGCCTGCGTCCTGGTAGGCTCCATGAACTAGCTTTCACTCTCTTAGAAAAGGTGTGACACAGCACTAATGGGGACTCTTGCACAGCAAGCCTGGGCTTGGCTCACCTGCTGGAAAAATGTCAATCCACTAATTGCATGGCCCACATTGTCAGAAAACAGTTCGCGATGAATGAACCAGAGCTAGCCTACGAAGAGGCAGAGCTTGAGGGGGTTTAATAGCAAACATGCATGCCCAAATCAACCATTTAAATTAAGTTTATTGTTTTGCTGAAACTGGAAATTTTCTAAACACCTTGGGGGCATTTTAAACTTCTGCCTAATAATAATGTAATGACGAGTCGGTCCTTACGTGAATGATACTGGATACAAACCAGAGGGGGCATCTTTTATAATGAATCATATTAACAAAACAGAAAAAAGGAGATTTGTTTTGTAGCGGGCCTCAACAAGCAATGAGAACCTGCTGTGACAGCAGCTTATCTTAGTTAACAGTTATTTGTAATGCAGGTTAACTGTACTGATTGAAGGTTATTTATAATGAGGAGATATTCGACAGCTTCACCTCAGACTAGAAAGAAGCACTATCTTGATGTGGAAGCACTTTCCAAGAAAAGAGTTCTATTTTCAAAAGCTAACCTTGCCCTAGAGATAGGATTTGTATTCCATTTGTCTAATGAATGATCTTGTGAGGGCAATGGGGGGGGGGCTCATGCACATGGCATCCTGACATCATGTGCTGAGCATCACACTTCCCACCCTAAGCTGGGCAGAAGCTTCCCAGGCTTTGGGAAGGAGGCACCAGACTTTAATACTTTAACACTCTAATTTACTAGGAACATTTAGGGGACTAGCCTAGCCTAGTCCCCCTAGTCCACTGATAGCACACCACTGGTCCAGGGCACAGCAAGCAGTTTGGGGGGGTTCAAAGTAATAGGCAGATTTTTTGTTCTATTCCTGTCCAATGCTGGATCCTGCATAAAAGGTTGGCGTACAGAACCACTGATAGTTTTGTAAGCAACTTGCTCCAACAAAGGCTGAGAGCTTTTAAAAGCTCTGGCTCTCTCCGACTCCACCCCTTTGTGACTAAGGGCTACGTCCACTTTTCCACTTGTCCTGTGCTTTTTAGGCACAGGCCCGAGTAGCTGTGCTCCCCCCCTCAGTTTCCCCCTGGAAAACACAATCTTTGTCACTGAATCGGACCAAATGTCAATCCATGGAAAACCCAATTGTCATTTGGTTTGATTCAGCAGTAAACCATAGGTTTCCCTGGAGGAAAGCAGTGGGGCAGACAAAGGTGTGGACAAATCTGAACTCTAGATTCTTGAAGTACAACCCTGTTGGCCTGAAGACAGGCACTCATCCTCCATCCCCTAGCTTGCTGTCTGGTGTGTTACCTGTGTCACCAGATTGGCAAAGTGCAAAATCCAAAGAACACAGAGTCCCTGCAGACACTTTGCAACATTTGGCCAGCAGGAACAGGTGGCCTCCGAGGCCAGTGGAAAAGGTGCCTTAGACTGCAAGCACATCATACTTTTAAAGCACATTTCCTCCCAAATAATCCTAGGAACTGTTGCTTGTTAAGGGTGCCGGAAACTGTAACTCTGTGAAGGGTAAGCTACAGTTCCCATGATTCAGGGTGCGGAGGGCATGCTGTAAATGTATGGTGTGTGCATAGCCTAAATATCAATGGAGGGAATGTCTGTTACCTTTACTGAGCAGTGGCTCGGTGCAGAGCGAAAGACTGACCCCATGAAATAATTTTGTGACACTGTAGAAGGAAATAAGGTGTCTTCCAAGTTCAACAGCACTATCACCAAATACCCTCAGTCATCTAAGCCTGCGATATTATCTACCCTGAATCCCCAGAATACAGCAATTTGCCAATCTAAATACAATTAAACAAACATCAGAAGGAAGTGGTTTCTGTGCTGTCTTCTGTGGCTGTGCTCAGAAAAGGCTGCTAAGTCAGCAATAACCTTCCTCTCTTCCTCTCTCTCTCTCTCTTTCTCTCTGCAGCTGACAAATGTGTTGTGCTTCTCTGGCCCACTTAGCTACTCTGCCAATTATTAGGAGCTGGTCCGGCTTCAGGCCTTGCCAGATGGACAGATGCCAAGGAGCTTGTGCTGCTTCTAATCCCTTTCCCAAGGGGACTGCAAACCTTAGAATGAGATTCAGCTGCCATTACCACAGCAACCGCTAATTCTGTGAATGGAGTTCGGAGCTTTTGTATCCTGTCACAGACCAGCGAATGCAACAGAGCATCCAGGACTTAGGAGTGCAAGGAGAGAGATAAAAGTCCAAGATGGAGCATGGCAGGCCCAGAAGGAAAGTCCATGGAAGGAATGTGACAAAGCAAAAAATAAAATAAAATAATTAAAATTAAAATTTTAAAATGGCCAGTGTCTAGGGGATGGTTTCTTGAAGGCTAGGTGAAAACTCTAAAACATTCATAGAACCCAGGTCAAGGAGGGAAAAAGGGATTAAGAAGCTAATCCAGAACTGAAAGGATCTGGGGAAAGGATCAGATACTGATGGAGTGTCTAAGCAGAAGCTCAGCCATGAAATGTGCTTACAGCATTCCATATGCACTAACACAATGTGTACATCCACTACATTAAAGGCTGGCCACACAAAGGATTTGTTTCAACTGACAAAGTCAGTCAATTAAAAAAAAAAATCCTGTAACCCTCCTGATTGAAGTTGCCCATTTGTGTTGTACTTATCTTGCTATCAAAATGTTAAAGTGTTGGATGAACCTGAATTAGCTGTATGCAAACAGTGATAAGGAAACATCTCTGTTCTAATTTTAGATCATGTTCTTCTCATTTAAAATCATGTTATCTCACGGAGAGGAAGCATGAAGGCAAACCAGTGGTGACAAGATGTGTGAAAGTATAGCTCAAAAATAGGAAGGACTGATCCCAGGATTGGAAGAACAAGCCCTTAAAAAAAATAAATCTGAGTGGGGGGGTTTGTAGTGCAGAGCTAGGTGGACTTGGCTTGCTGTATCTTTCCCCCCTAGAACCTCAAGATATCCATTGATTGGAAATTGTACAAAAGACATAGACTTAATGTTAAGGAATTCTGAAGCCAGCCAGTGGTTTTCATTTCCAGAACTGAATGGAGCTCACAGTCCTTCGGCGCCCAAATCCAAGCTTCCTTCATTTCTGCAATATAACTTAGGGTAGGGAGAGGGGGATCATGTAGTTGCTGCTTTGTAAAACAATTGGGAGTCAGAAGTCCTTGCTAATCTATCACAAACAACCCAGCTATTTGTCTGATCCAGCAGGGTTCTTATTATACCTGTAGATCTAGATCTACACATTGCCTCCACTTGGGTTACAGTATATCGCAGTCTTCTCCCCTGTGAGGCATGTTAGGGTGGGAGTGCTTTGGCCAAGGCCACCCAGGAAGTTTCATGACTGAGTGAGCTTTAAACTCGTTTCTCATGCCACCAAACCCAACACTCTCATAGTGCTGGCTCACAGAGACTTGCATTTAAAAATCTGTTTGGCCTACATCTTTTTGGTGCAAAAGAGCAGGAATGGCTGGCTCTCTCCTGTTAACTCCTTCCACCATCACCTTTTAAGAAGAGGGCAGAAGAGGCATTCAGGCATCGAGAAACAGTCTTCGGAGTGACCCTAATCCCAAGCAAGTCTTCAAGCTTTTCCAGGATTTCTGCCCGGCTTTTAGGGGGAAAAACCTTTCTGAGGTTAGGAGCAAACAAATAGCATTTATGAAAGCCACACACATGCAGAGGAGAAATGATGTGTCAAAACTCCCCTCTGCCTTTCAGCCCCCAGCACATTAATATTAGCTTCACATTCAGGCCAAGAGCCCAAACCTTGGCAGGGGATCAAGTCCCGCTCTGATCCAACTCTTGGATAAAGCAACTAACAGGCTGGAGTAACGCCATGAGTACTGATGCAATTTCCCTGGTGTAACCAGATGAGGATCTGGCTTGGACTAGAGTCACTGAACGTGAGCCATGTGTGCAAAGCAGCCACCTCCCTCTCTAGCCTGCTCACACCAGGAACAATGAATAACCAAGAGGGAGTTGCTGTTATACAACTGACATAAAACTTTTTCTACAGACATGGGCATGATCAACAGAGAAAGGTACTTTGGGAGGAAAGCAGTCTTCCAACTGAACCAGAGCTTGGGCAGCAACTTTAATAGCCAAGTTAACAACCCACAGACTCATCACTCTTCCAGGCAGCACCCCAGGGACCAAACTGAGTTCAGGATTTATAAGCCTGAACTCCCCCCGCCTCAATTACTGCAGTACAATCAAGCTGCTGGTCATATGTACATTAACTCTGGCTCTGGATTTCACAAGATCATGACTCTCACAAATTCCATGTTCATGAGATGCCTAAGGGAGGCGGGGAAGGAGCACAGGCAAATCCTACAAACAGAAAATGGTCTGGTCTCCTTGCTCATTTCCTCGTGCAACAATGACAATCCATGGAAAGGGATGAGCTGAAACCAATATATTTGCAAATTGGAAGTGAGAGGGAAAGGAATGTTATTCACCAGCTGGCTTCTGAGTCATGCCTCACTTACAAAAGTCGTTCTTAGACCCATCATAATTGTGCAATTTACCCCATCCATCAGCTCAAGATAACTACAAGTCAGAATGAACAGGACAGACTTCACATGGCAACTGAAAGATCACACTGAGGTCAACATGGTGTATGCATTTAGAGAGAGAGAACTCCATTATTTCACCATCACCGCTGAGAAGGCCTCAGGAGGCAGAGGTACCTAGAAATGGGCCTTCAGTTAAGATTTATGTCAGGCACATTCCTGCAGAGAAAAGCCACCCTTTAGAAAAAAAATTAATTGAAAAGACCACCCTTCAAGTATCCTAGTCCAGGAATGGGGAACATGGGACTCTTCAGATCAGGGGAGTTATAGTCCAACAACACTTGGAGGGACACAAGGTCCCATTCCCTGCCCTAATTCCAAGTTGTTTAGGGTTTTAACAACAAAACTGAGCCCAGAAACAAAATGGCAGCCAGTGGGAACTCTTTCATTATATTCAGGGGTTCTGCTATTTCATCCCCTCTCAACTATAGAGGAAGGTTGTAGCTCAGTGGTAGAGCATCTGCCTTGCATACAGAAGGTCATAGGTTCAATGCCTGGCATCTCCAGGTAGGGCTGGAAAAGACAACTGTCATTGTAAATGACACTGTGCTAGGTGGACCAAGGTTCTGAGTCACATTCCTATGTACCTAACTTCCAGACTACATGTTTTCTAGTGTTTTACAGCCTGCCTTGCTGTGGGGGTGTCAGGTAACAACTCCCCCCTTACTCAGCCTAACTGAAAACACTGCAGGCTGGGTCTACTGGGATCATCCTGGCAACAGCTCCCTCCCACAGCTAAGAACCCCGCCCTCTGAATTGAAGGACTAGGATGCTGGTGACAATGATCCAGTTTGTTTTTAAAGATCTTCTGCACAGGAGGGAATGGGCAATTGTGTGATCAGTGTGCAGAGAAAGGCAGAGCTCAGTGGGAGTGCATACTGGCCTAAAACAAAGAAGGTGCTGTTCTCCCAGTAATGCTGACGCTTAAAACTGAAGCTAGCTTTGTCATAGTGTGTCATCAGAAGTTTTGAGAATCCTTCGCAGAGGCTGTTGAAGCAGCCAGAGCTTTATATTAAAAAGGTGAAAGACTCAGAGGTGACCTGCTAGAAAAGCACTCCTCGATTCTAAGCAAAAAATCCAGCTGCTTTATTTTTAAAGAAGCTCTGGATTCATCACTGAAAGGACCAAATGCCTGAAAGGATCGAATGCACGTATGATGATCTTCACACAATGGGGCAGGAAGCAAACCTGTTGCTTGGCAACACAGCTCTGAAGGCTTCCAATGGGCCAGAAGCTGATATTAGGCAATGTTCTCTGAGCAAAAGAGAAATAACCAGATTGGAAGAGAGGGTGGCTTTAAAAGATGCTTAGATAAATCCAAGGAGAATGTGTTTATCAGTGGTCACTTGCCACAATGGTGATGCTCTGCCTCTGCTGCTGGAGGCAGAATGCCTCTGAATGCTTGCTGAGAATTGCAAGTGGGAAAGTGATGTTGCACCCAGGTCCTGCTTGCAGACTTCCATAGGCATCTTGTTGGCAATTGTGAGGAGAACAGGATGCTGGACTAGAGGGGCATTGGGCCTGATCCAACAGGGCTCTTCTTACGTTTAAAGGAATCTGTCCTCAAGAATGAGGAATAGGAAAGGGATGTCAACATATTCTGCATGGAGTCTAATAAGGTTTACATAGGAAAAGTAAAAAAGCACCCCAACACCAGCCCCATCCTTGTTAACCCAGGGCAGGCAATTCCAAATTCTGGGGTAAATGAGGGATAAAGGGTAAAGGGACCAAGCAACGGGAGCTCACCCTGTCGTGGGGATTCGAACCGCCGACCTTCTGATTGGCAAGTCCTAGGCTCTGTGGCTTAACCGACAGCACCACCTGCTTCCCTCGCCACCCGCGCCCCCTGTATAAATCAAGTGAAACCCTGTTCAGCACAATGGAGTAACTGCATGCATGTCACCTGGGTGCCCCGAGGAGAGGCATTAGCCCTAGTGCCATCACCTCTCAATAGTATCAATGTAAGTACTGTTTTCATCCTTCTTAACATCAGATCCCTCCTAATCCCCGCTCTGTAATTCAGCTCAACACTATCCAAATCCATCTGTACAGAAGCTACCAGAGGGTATAACCACACAGGATCACACAGCCTTTCTCTCTTGGCTGCACTATTAAAAGGAGATAGAAGGAAGATGGGACCAGGAAAGGCCTGGCAGAGCTATTATTGTCACAACTCAGCAAACAAACACTGGAGCTCCCCATGATAGCTCAGTTCTCCTCTCTTATTGGTCTTAGCTGCTCATCAGTGATCCCATTACGCACTTAACCCTCTTGACTAAAGCCTGGCCTTGTATCTATTTATTGAGATTACACCTTCAGATTCTCCATCTCAGTTACCAGTGGAGGCCCTAGGTAAATCGGAGATTAAACAGAGGAAATTGATGGCTGAATGGAAGGGCAGAAGCAAGATGCCATGACTGTGAGGGGTGGATGTGGACTGAATCTTAGAAAACCAATGTTTTGCGGGAGAGAAATACGTAGGTTTCAGTTAAGGCAGGAGTGGTGAACCTGTGATCCTCCAGATATTGTGTTCCATCAGCCCCAGGCAGCCGAATCAATGCTCAGGGATGATGGAAGCAGCAACGTCCAGAAGGAACACAGGTCCCTCACCTCTTAGTTATGGTGATCCAGCAGATGTGTTCAGTATAAACTGTGCATGCCTTGGGACTACAGGGACTGGCAGAAGTGAATGCAGAACAAAGTACTGAAACACCAGGTGGAGCCTCAGCTCAAGAGTTAAGAACAGAATGAGCCCATTATGTTAATAAATGGTGCTTCCTGATGGGTGTTTATTATGGGATGAGTGCTCCTTCTGCATGGACTTATTGCACAGTGTCCACACAACATCAGCGCTATCAATTTTTTGCCCTGTAATCCTGATTTTCCCTTTCTGGTAAAAACAACAACAAACCTTGCTGCGCCTCTTGCCACCACCGTGCAAAAAACAAAGAACACAAAACACACAAACAACACCAAGTCGTAATAGCCTCCCACCGGGAGCCGAAAAGGGGCTGCTGTAGCTGCCTGCCCAGATCAGAAGATCCGGCTTTCCCGATTCAGAAGAGCGGGTAAGGACTCGCCTCCTGTCTCTCCTGACCCACCGTTCAGTTGAACTTTGAAACCCCAATGGGGGGTGGGGTGGGCGGTGAGCAACCCCCTCCCCGTTCCTCCAGCGCCACGTGGCTCTAGCGCCTAGATTCCACCCCCTGCCCCTTCTCTCCTTTCCCGATGCCGGATCCCTCCCGAACGAAGCTGGCGGCGCTGGGAAAGGGAAGAAATTAGAAGGAAAGCAGAGGTTGCGTGGAAAACCTGGATTGCAGTTGTAGGAATGGGCGCGCCAGCCAGCCTCACCTCGGTGCGCTCGGTGCCTGCGCCGCAGCATCCCTACGTGCGTTCGGCGTCACTCCAGGCAGCCTGGCTGACTCTGTGTGTGAGGAAGGGAAGAAACCCGCGACAGCGCCCGGAGGCTGCACCTATTGAGCTGCTGGTGGTGGTTTCACAGCTGCGCTGTGGTTTCCCCCTGCGTTACGCGGAAGCAAAGCACGGTGCTTTTTATCTGGGGGATTTCTTAAGGCAAAAAAACTCCCAGATCCATTGTTAGCCAATGCCTTTATTAGGAGCTACCCAAAGGACCACAAAATGGCACAGAGTTCTCCGGAGTGCTTCAGCTGGCAAGGTGTTCCACGAAAAGCAGAAGAGACATTAATAGATCCAACGAATTTCAGATTCGGACCCCTACCGGTGCTTCGTAGGGAAAATTCGGAGGAACTGAGATTCAGCACTTAAATGGGCTAATGCTTCTTTTCATATGCGTTGGGGCAATAAATATTCCATTGCTTTTCGCTTGTCCTTCCAGTTTTTGTTGCAGTTCCAGTTTTTGTTGCAGTTCCAGTTTTTGTTGCAGCTAAAAATGTTGGGCGGTGAGTTTGGGGAAAGGCTTCTATTTTAAAATAGGCAAGTTATTACAATGTGTATGCGTGGCCCATTCACTCTATTGTAGGACTGCCCTGGAAGACCGTCTGGAAGCTGCTACTAGTGCAAAATTATTTATTATTATTATTATTATTATTATTATTATTATTATTATTATTATTTCCATTTCAATACCGCTTTATATTTTTAAGGGGGGAAATCTCAAAGTGGTTTGCAACCTACATTAAAACATCAATTAAAACAATCCAGAATAAAACATCACAGCAGAAAGTCAAATATGAAGTATACATTCAAAGCAACATAATTAACAGGAAACTAAAATATTATCTTAGAGATTTCAAAATAAAACAATACAAATGAGGTCAAGAACACAATGCACATTTTAATGCAGAAAAGTAAACAAAAATTATCTGGCTCTGCTTTCCTTTGAACCACATCAGTGAGGTTGAGAGGGGATCTTGTCATCTGGGCCACCCAGGACCTCCATGCACACTGCCCTAGCTTGCTAACACAGAAGTTTGACTTCATCCCTGGAGGCACACTCCATTATTTTGAGACAAACAGATGCCAACAGAACTCTGATCTCTTTACAGAGGAAGAACGGAATATAATGGAAATTTTGTTTGCCTCCTTAAGGTCTGGGCACTTATTTTTAAAGAAGCTCTTGAATTTTGAGCCCTGAGGAAGCCTCCAGGAAGCCAAACAAAAGGAACAAACTTGGTGAGACTATGGGAGGCCCTTTATGGCAAATATCCCTGGTGGAAAACTTCCCCGAAATCCACTCTAGGGTTCCCATTGGCCCAAACTGTACAGAAGCAGAAGCCAATGGAGAGATTCTTGGTCGGGTTGCAAGTAGTGGCAAGTTGCATTCAGATTATGCCAGCAATGCCCAGCAGGAGTAAGTAATCACCTGTACTAATCCCCTGTACTACAGGCTCCTAGCATGATGACAGGACACCAACTACTCTCCCTCTGTGAACCCACAGTGCTTTTGGTGTGATATGCCAAAAAATGCATTTACCCACCAACTTCTGTTTCTCTGGCTCTGCATGTAAATCAACACAGCTATTTGCAGCAAAGTGTGTCTGTGTCACAGACATGGATTTCAATAGGAATGCACTATGGGGGAAGGATTAATCCTCCCCTTTCCCTGTGCTGCTGCATTCCTGATCCAGATTGCAGGCCGTCTGTGGCTGCTGTCAGTTTTAGAAAGAGGTTGGGAATCCCAAGCATGAGATTCAAAGACATGTTTAACATCAAGTCTAGTTTCACCTGAGTAACATATCCACTACACATGAAACCACACATGAAAGGAAGGAGGGGATTCTACCTTTCTGTAGGTTAAAGTGTGTTAGCAACTACTCTAGCAATGGCAACAGCAGCCAGTTATCTCATACTTCTGGCTTTCCAATTGATTTATTTTTAAATGTCTGGCCTTTCTTACAAGGACACACATTTACAGTTCCTTGTTTGCAGCCTCTACTTCCCAATTTGCCGTTATAAACATGCCAATGGATGACCAAGGTCATGTGCGAAGAAATTAAAGGATGAAAACAAGGCTGACGTCACACGTATTGCTATCGCTTTAAGGGAGGAATGGAGAAAGCAGTCTGTGTAAGAGTAGGGCTGAGGCCACAGTAGAAGCATGGTAGCATGTTAAAACAGAGTTTGCTAAAGACAGAAGAATAGACAATGTGCATGAAGGAGAGTGATGGAACTAAGAATGAAGAATCCTATCTGCAGCAAGCCTCAGCTGGGACACATAGACCTATCTCCATATCCCAGGAATGGCAAAGAAGGCTTTCTAAGTGCTATCAGCCAGCTGTTAAGTAGGATGTCAAGTCAAAGGAATGCAGTTGTCACCAAAGTCCATCCCTACAGTAAGAGCAGCACCTCTTTCCCTAGGGTTGTTCCCTGCCTTTCAGGAGGCTCTGGTGTTGGACAGCTCTCCAGTGCCGACGCTCCCTACCAACAAACCTTGCAGTGTATTTTTCAACCAGTTTTTATAAGCACCTCCAGTGGCATTTGGGATCACAAAAGCCACAAGAATACCCTTTGGGCTTCTAGTGCCTTAGACAACTGCATCCAGATGAGTGTGATGCAGAAGATATGCTGAATATACAGCTGTGGCAATGTAAGGGTCACATTCTCAGTACTTGAGAATACTTCCCTAAGCCCTGATCCAATGCCAGTAGAATGATGTGCTGCTATAGTAATGGCAACTGCCCACCTGCAGCCATTCCTCCAGGCTACATCAGCCAGAGAAGTGAAACAGCGACCCCCGTCCCCACCCACTGCCATCAGGCTGGGTAGGACCAATTGCCTTTTGACGACTCCTCTCTCAGAATCGTCTCCCATAAGTGACCATGCCAATTCACCTTTAAGTAGGCTTTAGGTAGCATTGTGTCAGAGTTGGTGTCTTACTCTGTATATTTGCCTCTTCTCCCCTTTTTGAATTGTATCTGTTAGATTGTAAACCACTATTTTGGGTGCTAAACCATCTTGAGTGCACTGGATGGAAGATAATAGAGAAATACAGCTAATTAACAAACGAATGTTTTGCCCCTATATATAGCAGATGGGGTGGATTGCCTTCCTGCTGTTCACAATTTTTTATTTTGAAAGCAGGATTCAGTGAGCTGGCTTTGCACAGCAGGGACAGTGTATGGTCAGGAAAGATATTATAATAATAAACTCTAAAGGTTCTTGGAATGACAGAGAAGTGCGGGAGGAGCAGATTGCTTTGTTGCTCATCAAACCAGTGCACATGTGTCTGTGTTTAAAGGTAGCGTTGGCTGAGCAGGAAGAATAGTATTTTGTCATGTAAAAAGTGTAGCAGACACAGTGCTAGAAAATGCCATGCCCCTTTATCAAAGACACACCCTTAAAGGAGGACCTCAGAGCAGTTCATGGCAAACAGCTGAGAAATTCCATTGTGGGGAGGGAGAGGCAACACACTCCACAGTTGTGCAGAAAAGTCTTAAGCCAGTACCTGCAACAGACTTTTGCTGTTGCCCTGCCCTTGAGGCTATGTTCTAAGGCTTGCATCAGTAGAGCTAGGATTTTCTCTCTATGGCGTTGCTGCAGGCTGCCCATGTCAAATACCTGTACTAAATGAACAGTGCACAACAATGAAGCATTTGAAGCTTTGTTTGTGGAGCCACTGCTTTCTCTCTCTCTCTTTTTGAAACTAATTTTTATTTGTTTTTACAAGCGTAGAGTTATAACAATACCAAATGAATATCCACATTTAGAGATTTCTCTGAATCTCTGGACTTCCCCCCCAATCCCCTCCATGGGTCTTATTGTCAACGTTTTCAACTGCATATTATTTCATAATCAGTATTTTGTATCTGTCCATATTATCCATAGTGGTTGCTACATTACAAGTGTTATTAAAATCCTGCCAATGTTTTCATCTGCTTACAGTGGTCTCCTAAATAAACTTTCCCATTCTTTCTTAAAGTTTTTGTCTTCTTGGTTCCAATAAGTCAGGAGCCAGTGCTTTTTAGATCCTTGGTTTTGCTTCTAACTCAGCAGCCCACCTCTGGCAAGTCATACTCAGCCATGATGCTGTCACAGGTGAAACTGGTCCCTTTCATTGGTAAGAAGTGGAAATAGATTGGATCATCTTCTTGTTTTCAATAAATAGGAACTGAAGATTCTCATTTACTAGGGCAGGTCCAGGGGCTGCTAGCTAGTTTTGTTCTCAGTTGTGCCAGCATGACACGTTCAAGAGTGCTGAGGTAGGGCTGCCATAAATCTGGGATTTCCCAGACATTATCGGGATTTCAAAGGCGCAAGTAGTGACATCTGGGGGTAATTTTCAGAAGGTGGCAGTTTGTCCTGGATCTTTGGCAAGTAAACCAAAGAATCACATATTTTTGAGATAAAAAAAAAAAAAAGCTCAACAACTTTTGGGGCGCCCTGGTTTTTACTTTTTGAAACATGGCAACCCTAGCTGAGGCCCCACAAGCAGAAGAGAAGCCAATCCGGACAAAGTAACAGGAAGGAGGACAGCAGATAACCATTTGTTAACTCTCAGGCTGAACAGCCACTGAGTCATTTGCTTATGTCTCCACAGCTGCCATAAGGCTTAACCACAGCATCCGGCCCACAAGAGTTTTCTCAAAGCCTGTAAAGGGAACATAAGCAGTGTATGTTTCCTCTGTTTGAACATATAGCAGGTGCCTTCTTAATGTGCTTGGATTAGGCTCTATAGGCTCCACAATGAGATAATGGAAAGAGACCTCCCTGCTTCACCGTTTCAGACCTTGGAAATGGGAAAGGCTCAGCAGAGTCTTTGGCAAACATGCAGCATGAAGAGATTAATATGGTTTGGAGAGCTGTTAAAGGCATTAGCTCATGGTGTCTGTTCTTGTGTGCAGGTATACATACGTGCAGCGGGAAAGCCGTAAACTAGGCTACGTGGCTACACTTCATTGTATCATATATTATGCTCTTTCGATGGCCATGCACCTGCACAGAAATCTGCATCTGCCAGAACCTTCTCTGGTGATCGAAACACAAAGTGCCGGCTTCAGCAGAAAATTATGAAGTGACTAAGCCAGCAATGCTGTGTGCCTTCTTTAGGAACAACAATACCGTAAGAGGTTCTGGTTAAACAAAACCAATAACTCCTCCAAAGCCTATACAGCTGGATTTGCAGTTCTCTAAAAGTCATTTTTACAAGGAATGACATACATATTAACAGAAATATATATTAAAAGTTTTAAACCTTCCATCTGTTATTCTGAAAAATAAGCATACATAGCTGTACACCTGCTGCTGCAATGGTTTTACTGGCATATTTGGAAAGAATTGGTCGCTGTAGCTGTGGGCATTGCATCAAGCAAAACCACTGGTGTAGGAGTAAGCACAATGAGCAGGAAATGCCATTCATGCATTCCCAAACACAGACCCATTGACATGCTTGCCACATGCCACAATCTACAAGGACTGTCCTTGCCAAGAAGAGTACAGAGTTGTAGATGAGGCCCACACCCTTTCAGAAAGCCAGCCCACCATGTACAACCAGACTAGACAAGTATATCCATGTTCTCTGTGTGAGGCAGCCTTTAAAGGCAGTTCAGAAGCTTCAACCATTACAAAATGAGACCAGTAGGATGCTAGTAGGGGCTAGATGGCTCCACACATTACACCAATCCTACATTGGTTACCAGTTCATTTTGGAGCTCATAGCTTCAGTGCTGGTCTAGATTTTAAAAACCCTAATAAGTTTTGGGACCAGGGTATTGGAAGGACTACAAATGTGAATCTGCCTGGGCTTCCACATCAGCCTGAGAGACCCTGACCTCTGGTCCATCACCAAGGAAGATCAGATAGACCAGGCATCCCCAAACTCTACCTTCCAGCTATTTTGGGACTACAATTCCCATCATCTCTGACCACTGGTCCTATTAGCTAGGGATGATGGGAGTTGTAGTCCCAAAACAGCTGGAGGGCTGAGTTTGGGGATGCATGAGATAGACTTTTAGTACAAACACAATTTTTTTGGGGGTGGTGTCAATGCCTTGCGTTGTCCCTCTGTTGTTATTTTGTGCCTGCTGTTTAAATCGATTTAAAAAAAAAAAGTTGCAGGTTGTCTTGTGAGGACTTTGTCCTGAAAGAACAAATGATGCTTTCAATAAATAAACAGCAGACTGCTCGTGGAGACTGAGAAATAATGAAATGACTGGCCAGTACAGTAAAGTGGATTAATTGTTAGGTTTAAATGAGTGACAGTCAGGAACAAAGCAACATGAGACTTACTAGGTGGCCTTGGGAAAGTCATTATCTCTCATCATGATCTAACCCAGAAAATGAGGTTTAATGAAATAATGCCAAAGAGTTCTAGAGACTCAAAGGCAGTATGGGAAATGGTAAGCTGGAGACTAAAGATTATCTAGGCCCCAAAGTTGACAGAGGGGCAGGATGCAAGAAGAAGGAAATCATGTGTCTTCCCTGTGACCAAATGTGCATGTTGTATCTGCACCAAGAACTCTTCTCCTTTTGCTGCTGGGACAGTTTTGTTTCCTCCATGGTAATGTGTAGAACTGCCCTCAGTCTACAATTAACCCCTTTAAAATTACATCAACAATGTTAAGAGCCATCCAGAAAACATACTTGAATGCCAAATCCATGCTGAACATGACAGTCATGCAGGGTAATTGCATGTACAAATTACCACTCTTCTCTTTGAAATATACCTAAGGACTGGGCCCCATATGCACATCTATTCTGAAGAGAAAGGCTACAATTTGCAAATGTACAACCCACCACTTATCTATATGTAGGAACCAGCCCCTGAGGGGGGGAAAGGCTATCACAGAAATATGCCCTAAAGCTGTTAACATTTTCTTCCTGCACCTACATACACTGCAGTTACATCCAGTGACATGTGTGAGGTTAAATATAGGGGTGTACATTGGATTTGGTCTAATTCTGAGTCCTGAGCTAAACTGGGGTGTCTCAGAAGAATTCTGGGCTTGTCAGAGATGAAGTGGAATCTGTATGCGGTGGTCAGCGGGGCTCTTTGTGGCTGCATGGCAACCCAGACCTTTTAAGAAATGCTGTAGACAAGTGTCTACTAAAGGCTCCTAATCTTGCTATAAATGGAATAATGCCAGGGTGGGGTGACGGCGTGAGGAGAGGGTGGAGGGAAAGCTCTGTTGTGACTGACAGGTCAGGCTTGTAATCAGAGTGAATTATTTTACCCAGAAAGCAAATCCATTTTAGTTCTCCCCACAATCAACTTAGCATAAGGTGCTTAGCACAAAAGCTCCTGGACCTATTTGTCTGCAATTTCACAGATTTCTTACCCAGAGGCACCTCTCTCGCGTCTACAATTTCAGACCAATTGCTCACAAAATGCTTGGGGTGATTAAGTGATTCCTTTTATACACACCCCCTAACTGTAGCAGCTGCTCTTATGAGAAAATCACTTAATCTGTCCTTCTGAAATTTGGTAGTATGCACGCCCATAGAAGGGCTGATTTTGCCTGTAAATTTCATCCAATTCTGCATCAAAATAAAGAACGTGTAGATATTTACTTTTCTAAACAAGAATATGACGTTGCCTAGCACAAAGTCACCTGGGGTTATTTGTCTGTAATTTGGCACGCTTTATTCTCTCTGGAGCAGCTACTATGCCTGAAAATTGTATCCACTTCTTTCAAAGGGAGAAAAATGATAGCTGATTTTTGATTTCCCAATAGTGAATGGGGTGAGAACAAAGACTTGAATGGACCATAAGCTAAATTAGGCAGGCTATGGAGCACCTTGGACTGGGGCAGGCTATTTTCTGAAGCACCATATCAGAGTCTGAACCCAATCTTGCAGTTGGTGCAAACCGGTCTAGTTGAATGATACTGGGCCAGAAGCAGCAAGATCCAAGTCTGTTTAGCTCAGGGCTTTGCAGCATGAGATTGAAGGTCCTGATTTCAAAACTGAAGTCAGCTATAAATTCATGGGGTAGTTTTAGACAAGCTACTATCTCTCAGCTACAACAACATCTGGAAGGCTCTAGGATCCTCATCCTTGGTTTGGAACATTGGTCTGCTACTGATGGGTAGGGACCCACTTGTGAGTCATGGCCTGATCCAAGGTGGGTCGCGATAGGAGCACTACCACCATGCAACAATATGGTAAAGGATTAAGAAATGGGTCCCAAATGCATGTTTGGATTAAAAGTGGGTCCTGGGTCTGAAAAGGTTGAAGATTCCTGGTCTAGAGGATAGGTTTATAAGGAGTACTGTGATAAGGTATGTGAAGTATTTGGGGAAAGCATGATAAAAATATTTAAAAAGAATTGGATGCATGATACCATTTTTCCACTGGCCCATCTTGCATATTTATATTATGGTGCCCTCCACCCTGCTGTACAGCACCATAAAGAGTGATGGTGCTACATAAACAACCACAACCAGTCATGAACTGCATTCATAGAACTACAAATTTGTATTCCCCCCCCGCCCCCGATTATTCTACCTGAGGCCTGATTTGCACATGCAAATACTGTGTTTTAATACTTTGTTGGAAGCAGCCCAGACTGGCTGGGGCAACCCAGTCAGGTGGACAGCATATAAAGAAAATTATTATTATTATTATTAAACTTCCTGTGGGTGTAAACCACTTAAACCTTGAATGTATGGAGGTTGTATTGTATGGCAGGAGGTTTGTGTGAGCCGCTCCCTGTGATTCCAGTGATTTATTAAAAAAAAAACCTATCGTATCGATTTATGGTCACATTGCTGAATTGCCATCATTTGATCCTGGTTTTAAGAGGCCACCCGTGCAGCATGTCATGTGAATCAACACAGAGAGGAAATGCTGTGAGGTTGCTGCCTTAGTTGAGATTAGAGCTGAAACAAATACTTGTGATGAATTTGCCATCTCTTGCATTTGAACCCCAGGCTCAAATCTGTGATCCACGTGCCGCCTCTGCTGAATCAGGCACTCTGGCATTTTTGCTGCTCTTCAGCCCAGCATTTGCCAGTTCAGCTAGTGATTTGTTACTCGGCATTCATCAAGGGTTACCGGCTAACCAATCAATGACTTATCTAAAATCAAAGAGAGCCACTCACAGAATGAACAAAGAAGTGAATGGATAATGAATAACAAAGGAGAAGCCTGTGCAGATGAATCAGCAACATACAACTGAATGCTCAACATCTGTTTTTGCAGAGCTGAGTGGGTATTATGAACTGGACCACAAATGCTTTTTATCTGCTTGTTCAAACTCTGAAAGTCTGATGAATGCAAAGCTTTCTCTGAATAGTCATTTCGTTCCCCCTATGCTCAAACAGAATGTAACCTCATTAACCCAGACAGCATGTGGGGGCATCCAAAACTATTCAGGTGATCATAGCACAGATAAGACAGTGTGGTACGTAAATTAAATTCTCATAACAAAGAGGGTGGGGAGGATTATAAGGTAGACTTCTTGAAACACAGGATGTCTAACAGTCATCAGTATTTTACCATATATGTCCGTCTCACTCTCTGTTTCCTCCTTTTCCCTCTTTCCTCCTTCTTGCTCTCTCCCAGGCTCTTACCTTCACTTAAAGGAATACAAAATTATGGAAATGTCACAGGGATGACCCATTTTAATTCGCTGAATGACCCAGTTGAAGGCCAGTGCTGTGCATCCTGCAAAACTATTTCTGTATCATGCATCCAAATCTGTATGCATGGTTTGAATTTGTATTTGCAAAAGACTGAAAAATCACCTCTCTCACTTGCACAACCCGGCCAGCTCAAGAAACCTTCTCCTTAAACCTCAGGAGCCGTCTTAATAGGTAACAACGCTGTGGTTTTGTTGCAATCCCAAGGTTAAGGTCTGCACATTTCAGCGCTGGCTCCTTTGCTCCAAAGTTGTCTCTAGGTAGATTTATGCTAATACTCCCCCAAATGTGCAGTATTCATTTATCACAACAAGGAAGCTTTTCCCAGTGGCTGACTT
Source organism: Podarcis filfolensis (assembly GCF_964270895.1). Taxonomy (NCBI): domain Eukaryota; kingdom Metazoa; phylum Chordata; class Lepidosauria; order Squamata; family Lacertidae; genus Podarcis; species Podarcis filfolensis. Next base: position 67,355,610 of record NC_139609.1, read on the forward strand.
AATAAACACAGCTGCAACATTGTGTCTACAAAGCCACACATGTCTGGTTACATCCAGATGTATCTTTGGAACTGAATAAAAGCGCTTGATTAGTGTTTGCCAATTGCAATACAGGTGGGTTACGGCCAGCAGGATGCACAGAGTTCTCAAAACTGCCCTATTTACTAGTTGTCATACTTTTTATAATATTGCCTACCAGGCTGCATCCTCTACATGGTTCGCAGCATGTTAAAAGCAATAGAACCATAAAACCTTTAACAATTATAAATAGATAGATGATAGATAGATGATAGATATATAGATAGATAGATAGATAGATAGATAGATAGATATAGATAGATAGATATAGCCCACAGGGACAATGTTCATACAAGATCCAACACAATGAAATGACACTTAAAAGGCAATTAAAAAGCCAAGGAGAACAGAAATGTCTTCGCAATAGCATAGGCTCTGGGGAGAGCATTATTCCAACCTAAAACATTCCCTTCTTCCTGTACTAGGTAGGGCATCCTGGAGAAAAGTCTAGATGGGAATAAATGGGTGAAGGTGTTTCTTGAACTGCACTGGTTCTATGCCATTCAGGGCTCTAATGGTTAAAACCAGTATTTTGAATAGACTCAGAACATACAGTAGATGCAGAATATTTCAGCATTCTCTGGTGCAGGAATAATATTGGTGCACTGATAAATTTGAGAGTGCAAGAGCTCATCAAACATCCCCCATAGCTGCGACGCCACTATGACTATAGAAATAAGGCTTGCTGGAGTAGCAAGGAAATACAGAATGGTTATACACACAGAATATGGTGGCATGTACCTCTGACTTTGAATAAGCCCCAGGAAACAAGACAGAATATAACACACACACACACACACACACACACACACACACAGGGGTGGTGGTTAATGGGTAGCGGCCTCTGTTTTCTAGGCCTTTAATGATTTATTCTGGCTCTTATGAGGTTATTGTATAGTAGCATTTTATATAGTTTTTCCAATGGTTGTTAAACAATTAATAAAATAAGTATTTATTTAGGCTTGTAGGTCATCCCTCATTTTATCCTTCCTTCTAAAAAGACAACAACCCCTGTTCCAGGGTTTATGGGGAGGTGTTAGAGACACCATGGGTGCTCTGCAGTCTGGATTATTGTAATGTGCTCTCTGTGGATCTGTTCTTGAAGACAGCCTGGAAATTACAACTGGTGCAAAATTCTGCAGCTCATCTCCTACCTGGACGAAGTCACAGAGAGCAAATTTATGCAGAAGGCGGGGGGTATGCACCAGTTTTGTTTGTACCCCAAATTACAAAGCAATTTTGTCTGCAGATTGGCAGGCTCAATCCACCCTGGAAGGGATCCAATGCCTCTAAATTTCATCCACTTTGGCCACAAAGGGGGAAGCTTTTAGTCCTTTTTAAGATTTCCCATTATAATGAATGAGGAACAAAGATCTTCATTTTATACAGAGCAGCTTGAAACCCAAAGCACACTTTGAAGCAGAAAGAGCACAAAAATATTTGAGGCACCTCAGATCCCTAGACCATGGGTAGGCAAACTTAGGCCCATGGGCCGGATCCAGCCCAATCGCCTTCTAAATCTGGCCCCCGGACGGTCTGGGAATCAGCATGTTTTTACACGAGTAGAATGTATCCTTTTATTTAAAATGCATCTCTAGGTTATTTGTGGGGCATTGGAATTCATTCATTCCCCCCCCCCAAATATAGTCTGCCCCCCCACAAGGTCTGAGGGACAGTGGACTGGCCCCCTGCTGAAAATGTTTGCTGACCCCTGCCCTAGACTAATTGCCTCTCTGGGGATAGATTTTGCAATATTTTAATACTGATTATTATTGCTATTTTATTAGCCCTTTAAAGTCACTTGCTTGCTTTTGTTTTTACTGTGTGTATTGTTGCAGTTACTTTGGGGCTCGTTTTTGTAAGTCACCCTGGAGTAATCTGTTTTAGAAAAGCAACTAATAAGCAAGGAAGGCTGCAATCCTATGCACACTTTCCTTCAAGTAAGCTCCAGTGACCACAGTGGGACTTAGTTCTGGGTAAGCATGCATAGGACTATTTCATATGCAAGTAAATAAAGCAAACACCCATCGCATCAGCAGTGAATGAGGAATTGGCTTTTCTTTTGCTCAATCTGAGCGCAATTTAACGGAACCACCTTTACCACCGGGGCCTTGTAAAGACCCCAAGATCTCCTGCAACGATTTTGCAAAGTTTTTTGCAGATAAAATCACTCACATTCGGAAGGAGCTAGACCACCGTGGGAGCAGGGCTGGGGCGGGAGAGTGCTAGAGCCCTGTCTGGTCAAGTTGCATGGAATCAATTTCAATCCGTTACCCCCGAGGATGTGGACAGGCTGCTTGGACGCGTGAAACCAACCACCTGTCTCCTTGATCCTTGCCCATCCTGGCTAATAAAAGCAAGCCGGGAAGGGCTGGGCGATGGGCTCTGCGGGGTGGTGAATGCTTCCCTCCGTGAGGGAACATTCCCAGATCCGCTGAAAGAGGCGGTCATTAAACCGCTTCTTAAAAAACCATCTTTAGACCCGGCCAGTATGGCCAACTATCGCCCAGTCTCAAATCTTCCATTCTTGGGCAAGGTGATTGAGCGTGTGGTTGCTGAACAACTCCAGGCACGCCTGGAGGATGCGGACCATTTGGATCCCTTCCAATCGGGATTCAGGCCTCATCATGGGACTGAAACTGCCTTGGTCGCGCTGGTTGATGATCTCCGGCGAGCTAGGGACAAAGGTGAGAGTTGTTTCCTAGTTCTGCTGGATCTCTCAGCGGCCTTTGATACAATCGACCATAACATCCTTCTGGACCGTCTGGAGGGGCTGGGAGCTGGGGGCACTGTTATACAGTGGTTTCGCTCCTTCCTCCTGGGCTGTGTTCAGAAAGTGGGGGGGGGGGCATGTAATGCCTTAAGAGAAAATTTAATGAAAATGATTTATAGGTGGTACATGACACCAGTCAAGCTTGCAAAAATCTACCATCTGCCCGATAATAAATGTTGGAAATGTAATGAGACTGAAGGTACATTCTTTCACCTTTGGTGGACATGCCCAAGGATTAAGACATTCTGGGAGATGATTTATAATGAAATGAAAAAGGTATTTAAATATACCTTCCTGAAGAAACCAGAGGCCTTTCTCCTGGGCATGGTCGGCCAATTGGTGCCAAAGAAGGATAGAATTTTCTTTATGTATGCAACAACAGCAGGAAGAATTCTCATCGCGAAGTATTGGAAGACACAAGATTTACCCACCCGGGAAGAATGGCAGATGAAGTTGATGGACTATATGGAACTGGCGGAAATGACTGGCAGAATCCGAGACCAGGGAGAAGAGTCGGTGGAAGAAGACTGGAAAAAGTTTAAAGACTATTTACAGAAATACTGTAAAATTAATGAATGTTAGAAAAAGGTGGAAATGAAGTTATATGGCTTTAGTAGAAATGTGATAAGGAACTAAGTATAATTAGATTATTAGAGTATTAAAGGAAAAAATAAGGTTAGAAATGTTAAGATAATTATAGGATAGAAAACAGGCCCTAAGAGAGAATATTATGAAAATGATATACAGGTGGTACATGAAACCAGTCAAGCTTGCAAAAATCTATCATTTGCCCGATAATAAATGTTGGAAGTGTAAGGAAAATGAAGGAACATTCTTTCACCTTTGGTGGACGTGCCCAAAGATTAAGGCTTTCTGGGAGATGATCTATAACGAAATGAAAAAAATATTTAAATATACATTCCTTAAGAAGCCAGAGGCCCTTCTCTTGGGCATGGTCGGCCAATTGGTGCCAAAGAAGGACAGAACTTTCTTTATGTATGCAACAACAGCAGCAAGAATTCTCATCGCAAAGTATTGGAAGACACAAGAGCTACCCACCCTGGAAGAGTGGCAGATGAAGCTGATGGACTATATGGAATTGGCGGAAATGACTGGCAGAATCCGAGACCTGGGAGAAGAGTTGGTGGAAGAAGACTGGAAGAAATTTAAAGACTATCTTCAGAAATACTGTAAAATTAGTGAATGTTAAAATTATGCTTGGATTGCTAATAAGTGGTAACTAGTGACAAAAGTTAATAAGATTATGTAAAAAATGTATTGATAAATGGTTGAAAATATTGAGGTATAATATGTTATGGTATAAATTTAAAATATTTGAAAAAGGGTAAGAATTTGCTGAATTAAGTATGTAAATGGGAACACAAAAGGGGGAGGTGTGAGGAGGTCAAGGATATAAGTATATGAATTTGAGGATACTGAGAATAATGGATTTGTTTTAGTTCTTTTTTCAAACTTCTTTTTTCTTATTTAGCTGTTTTTTTGTGTATTTTCTGTGTTTTCCTTTTTGTAATGTTTATTTTTATCTGTGGTTTTTTTTATTCTGTGAATTTTTATTTTTCTCTTTTGTAAAACTTCAATAAAAATTTATTCAAAAAAGAAAAAAAGAAAAAAAGAAAACAGAGGAAGATGGAAAGGAATTGCTGAAACAATTAATAGAAGTGGAATACAAAAAGGGAGGTGTGAGGAGGTCGCTGAAATAAGTGAATGAAAGATAAGATATTGAAATTGTTTGGTGTGTTTTAAATTGTTTTTATTTTGTTCTGTTAGTTCAATGTGTTAGTGTTATGTAGTGTTCTTATGTTATATTATGTAGTGTTTTTGTATTGTATTGTTTATTTTGTTTTGTTTAAATTGTTGGAAAAGCAATAAATATTATTTTTAAAAAAACAAACAGAAAGTGGTGGGGGGGATGAGTGTTCAGACCCCTGGGCCCTCACTTGTGGGGTGCCTCAGGGTTCTGTCCTCTCCCCCATGCTTTTTAACATCTATATGAAGCCACTGGGAGAGATCATCAGGGGGTTTGGACTGGGTGTCCATCAATATGCAGATGATACCCAGCTCTACCTCTTTTTCAAATCAGAACCAGTGAAGGCAGTGAAGGTCCTGTGTGAGTGCCTGGAGACGGTTGGAGGATGGATGGCGGCTAATGGATTGAAGTTGAATCCTGACAAGACAGAAGTATTGTTTTTGGGGGACAGGGGGCGGGCTGGTGTGGAGGACTCCCTGGTCCTGAATAGGGTAACTGTGCCCCTGAAGGACCAGGTGCGCAGCCTGGAGTCATTTTGGACTCACAGCTGTCCATGGAGGCGCAGGTCAATTCTGTATCCAGGGCAGCTGTCTACCAACTCCACCTGGTACGCAGGCTGAGACCCTACCTGCCCGCGGACTGTCTCGCCAGAGTGGTGCATGCTCTAGTTATCTCCCGCTTGGACTACTGCAATGCGCTCTACGTGGGGCTACCTTTGAAGGTGACTCGGAAACTACAACTAATCCAGAATGCGGCAGCTAGACTGGTGACTGGGGGCGGCCGCCGAGACCACATAACACCAGTCTTGAAAGACCTACATTGGCTCCCAGTACGTTTCCGAGCACAATTCAAAGTGCTGGTGTTGACCTTTAAAGCCCTAAACGGCCTCGGCCCAGTATACCTGAAGGAGCGTCTCCACCCCCATCGTTCTGCCCGGATGCTGAGGTCCAGCGCCGAGGGCCTTCTGGCGGTTCCCTCATTGCGAGAAGCAAAGCTACAGGGAACCAGGCAGAGGGCCTTCTCGGTAGTGGCGCCCGCCCTGTGGAACACCCTCCCATCAGATGTAAAAGTGATAAACAACTACCTGACATTCAGAAGACATCTTAAGGCAGCCCTGTTCAGGGAAGTTTTTAATGTGTGATATTTTAGTGTATTTTTTGTTTCTATGGAAGCAGCCCAGAGTGGCTGGGGAAATCCAGCCAGATGGGCAGGGTACAAATAATAAATAATAATAATAATAATAATAATAATAATAATAATAATAATTATCATGAAAACCCACAGAATCAGTTTTTAGAGTCTGAAGACTTAGAGGTGAGGGCAATGTTTGTACATTTTAAGGCAACAAAAGGCACCATTAAATCATCTCTGCCTCTCTTAAAATCTTACCTCTATTGTCAACCTAGCTGCTTTCAGGTTTCTGATATATAAGGCCTTGGGTGCGAAGTCTTGCTGAAAGTCTGGTCTACTTTTAAAGTAGCATAAAATAACTGCTGTGGTCAAACTCAAATGCTGACAAACAACTGATATGGACACAAAGTGCAGGCAACAGATCATCTCTGAAGAGGAACGGAAACAGACACCAGAAGTTGCTGAATCGGATTAGAACAGTGTGGTTAACACGTAAGTGCAGCAAACTACCATTATGTAAAAGAGAAACTAACAGGCTATTATAGGCCCTATTTGATAGATAACATGTAATGGGAATATAATGGAAGATTGCTGAAAGGATGTTTTTAAGAATCCCATATTCATAAACACAAAGCAAATATCTAGGGACCCAGAAATCTGGATCTATTGCTGTGAAACGATGGATATATACTATGCAGACACCTTTTATCTCACCACTAATGGCAAGCAGCCTACACACTATGAGGAATGGCCTCCAGGTCGAAGAAGTGAAGCTAGCTGGTAGGCAGATCTAAGTGTCCTTTTATTTTAGAAATTGAGCACTAAATACATTAAGTCCTTCGGAGCCACTTCAGGAATTATTTTTAGAAGTTAAGGGTGTGTAACAAGGCCAGCATTAAGGCATGACAAGGAAAGCATCCATCTGCAGTCTCACATTTCAAAGTTCAAATTGACCCAGATGAATCAATAATACTCCCCTCCTTTTCTTTTGGTAGGGTATCCTATCAGATCAGCCCTTCTCCAAAGTGAAGGAAGGTTTGCCATAGAGAAGAGGGAAGGTTGGCCAATATCACAGCTCTAAGCTCTATTGTAAAGGTGAACTGGACTACCACTCCTATCCTCCCTGATCACTGACCACGCCGGCTGAAGCTATGGGAGCTGTATTTCAAAATGTCTGGATAGCATCACATTGGCTACCACTGCTCTAAGGATGGCTTCTCACAACTTAGTTACATCACCTAGAGGAGTCTGCATGCCTAGCCTAGCTGCCCAGAGCAGTGAAGGAGCAGAACAGGAGGGCATGCTCCCAGCCACTGCGAGCCAGAGTGGAGAGGCATGGTTTTTGCACCAGCCTGCATGCTAGGATGACCAGATAAAAAAACAGGAGAGGGCTTTGGCACTTGTAATAGCTGTGTCATATTAAGCTACACTAATGAAAGTGCAAACGCCGTGTCCTCTTTTTCACCTGGCAACTCTGCATCCATCATCTGAATCTATGCAAATCCTGCTCAGAGGGTTATTCCAGCTAGAGCTATTGGTATCCATGGAGGTAATGATATCAAACCACAGTTGCCAAGCAGTAAGTCCACAATGGAACCAGCAATAAAGCAGAGAAGGGACAGAGCACGGACACAGGACTTGCCTAAGAGCCTGCCCAGCAAAAAGCTTTGCTCAGAAGGCAGCCCTGGAAAACCTGGTGCCCTCCAGACACTGGGCACTGCCTCTCTCACCAGCCCCAGGCAACAGTATTGTGCTGGCTGAGGCTGATGGGAATTGTGATCCACAACATCTGGGATCCACCAGGCTGATGAAGATAAATGTATGTACTTTTTTGAGGCACACGCAGGAAGTCAGTCACAAGCAACTTCCGAAGGTCTATCATGGCACTTCTAATGTCAGGCTTGTTTCCAGTCTTCTGGTAATACTTGCATCTTTCCCCCGGACAGTTTTCAATGTTTCTGTGTTCTTTTAATAATGCAGGCACTAAGAGTGGAAAGGAGGCACAACAGCAGCTGAGATTCTTAAACCACGTAAATCAGAATTCTTGGACTCGAGCCAGTTTCATCCTGTGGAATACACTTCAGACTTGTCCGTTGCTGCTGTGCAAATGGGTGTGGGAGTCATAAAGCCATAGCAGAGGCTTGTAATATTGCAGGGTGCCCCCTGACCTCGGCTGACCAGCACTCCAAGCTTTACAATGTATTGGAATGTATTGACCTTAAATGGAGTTGTGTTTCCTCTGGGCAGTGATGACCCTATATGGTGATGTGTGTAATAAAAGCTTTGACCGGATGAGGTAACGTGAGACACTGGCAAACGGCCATGCGGCTGGAGAGAACAAAGGAGAATAAATTGGAGGAGGGCAGAGAAAGGAGCTGCTCTTATCCATCATGAAAATATAGCTGGCTTTCTGTGTCATTTTTCTATGCTGTGCGCCATTTAATGACGGCTGGACTCCGTCAAATGGGCTTTTGCACTGTCACTGCAGGAAGAAGAGGAGCAGCAGAACCCTAGGCAAAGCCAGAAGATCTTGGCCCCACCAGCCACTGACATTTCTGCAAAGTCTTTCTGTTCCTTGCTAACTGGAAACATTGTGCAATGCTGCCTGGCTGCTGGGTAGGAACAGCAACTAGCAACAGTGATCCTGACTGATCAATTGATTTATTTTGCATACCCTCCAATGCAACATGGGGGGAAACTGGGGTGCCATCTTCCAGGGATGAACGCCCACGTGACCTGCACAAGATTGCAGCCTTGAAAAAAGCACTTTTTAGGGCGCTTTTTAGTTGCAAACTAAAACAAAAGGCCTGGTTAGCCAGTGGTGCTGAAGTCCCTTTGCCTGAGGCCCTGGAGATATATTGCCAGCCAGAGAAGATGATCCTAGACCAGGTGGACAAATTGTCTGGCCTGGCATATTCGGCTTCCTGTGTTCCTCTCAGAAATCCCTGAGGCCCCGCAAGGTGTGGATCTGCTTTGAAGACCCTCATTTTACCGAGGGTAGAAAGAAGAGTATATACAAGTTGGTCTCTCCCACCCCCTGCTCTGCAGCATCCGTGCCAGCAGAGCGCAGCTCCTCCTCCTGTTTGCGCTCCCTTCCTACATTTCCAAAGTGGTGATCCATCATTTTAAAGCCATTAATGCCAGCCCCTCGTTGCTCCCTCTGGCTGAAATGCAGTGTTCCCTGCTCAAATTAACTTTGTGGCCTTCAGCTTGGGTTGGTGCTGTGCATGCATGCATGCCTGAAGGATAAAGGCTTCAATGAGCTGTGGACAGATTGTAAGGCACAGGGGGGGGTGGACGTGCAGAAAGGGAGCCTTTGGACGATGAAGACCGAGGCCAGAAGAAAAGCAACAGCAAATGGAAATCAGACTTTCCAGTGGGCTGCTGAATACTTTAATAAGAAAAGGTCAGAGATTCAGAGTGTCATAGGTTTTACCAAGCAAGGAATGGAGGCTTCTCAAAGTGTCTCTTGAGGAAGCCGAGACCCTGGGGACAGTGTAGGGGGACAGGAAGAAATGTTCTAAATTATTGCTTCTTCCTGAGCACAGAGAGAGACCTCAGCCATGCACCAGCCTCCCTTTTAATCCAAGATGACACATCTTGGCAGTCTTGAAAAAGGTCTCACCAAGGCCTGAAGAAGACCAGTTATGGAAGAGTCAGGCACAGGGTGCCTTTGTTCTCAGCAGCTAGAGAAGGAAGTCAAAAGGAGGTCAACATGGACACTGAAAGGGGAGTCGAAAAGCTCTGGGGTAGATACAAAAATTCCCCAAACCACAGTGATAGGGGTTAGAATAACATTGCCTCATATTTTGCAGGCTCTCATCTACCCGATGTGCATGCCCTGCACTTAACACAGCCAGAGGGAGACAGTCATAAGCAGAAACTGATATGCCAGGCAAATCAAATACATTTGCACAATGCTGCTTTTCATAGAGAGACATAATAATAATAAACCTTTATTGTCACTACACCACCTGTGTGCAGTGAAATTAAACGAGCCCCCCCCCCCACTCAGTCTTGTTTGCGCTCTGTGTGCTTGTCGGAAGTCAATTACACCACTATTTTTTTTTCCATTCAGCAGCCCAACAGCCCAAACTGTTCTTTAACCTGTTGGTGCGGCTGACTATACTTCTGTATCTCCTGTCCGAAGGTAGGAGATTAAACAAGTGCTGGCCAGGATGTGAGTCATCCCTAAGAATTTTCCTCATTCTACTGAGGCAGCGGTCTCCCACGATGTCATCTAGCGAACTCTGAGGACAGCCCATGATGTCATGTGCTGTATTTGCCACCCTCTGTAGGGACTTCCTGTCCGTGGCTGCAGTGATGCCCTGCCTTCACCCATATGGTAAAGTCTATATTTTGAGACTTTACCAGGCAACAGCCACACAGCTTTGATGAGGTGTGTGGACTTCATCAAACTGGAACTTTGCTTTGGGTTTGGTTTTTGGGTGGTTGGTGGTGGTGGGGGATTGATTCTCAAGGCGCTGAACTCTGCCACCAGTGTAAGTGACCTGTCATTGTGGAATGCAGCGCTGGTAATAAGAACAGACACTAAGGCAACAACCCTCCCAATGTAACTGAACTCTAACAAAACCAGCTCACATAGCCAATGATCAGCGATGATGGTGTTCAACCATGTTCAACCCTGAAATTAATCAATGTGCCTATTTTAGGCTCATTTATTTCAGTGGGTGTACTCTGAGTAGAAGTTTGCTGGATACAACCCTTAACCTTTCAAAACTGCACCGATTTTAACCAAATCCTGTATTATGATTCCTGACATCAAGGAGCAGGTTTTCATCTATGTTTGGATACAACTAGACACCATTTTCAAATAAGATGGCAGACTGAACCTTTTAAAATTGAATTGATTTTTAAACATATTTTTGTTCTTAGAATTCTTGAGGTACAAGGTTGCTAGTGATTACATGATTTGCCTGGTATACAGATCCTTTTCATAGTTAGCAAGTGGGATGCATAATTTTGAACAAGATGCTGAAGAATCATGTGGGATCAGGACTAGCTACTTCTTTCTGAACCGCCAGTAAGATCACTACTCAAATGTCCATTTTTCAGTTCTGGAATCTATGCATTATAAAGCAGTTGCTGAGCCAGGAGAGGCATTTCAGAGAAAATCCAGACAATCAATTCAGGTGACAATAAAAACCCCACCCTCAACCTATTGCAAAGTGCTGAAGGTGCTTAATCTGCTTTACTTTATGGAGCAGGAAATCTAAAGGTGATTTAATGAGGAGCTGTACAAATTTGCTGGGTAGAGACAGTCATAGGTATCAATGCTACAATAAGGGTCATTGTGCTCCTAGGCAACCCAAGATACAGCTGATACATCAAGGTATTTTGACCTTGCAGACAGAGACTAAGCAAGAGGCAATAGGAGGGAGTCAACATCAGCAACATTCAGACAGGAAGGAAACTCTCACTTTTCGATTGATGTTGACATTTGAAAGTTGAAATGACCTACCAGATGACCGAGGAATTTGCTAGCAGCATTGAAGAGGTGGCTTACTCTAGCACTTTGATTTGGGTTTTGGTAGAATTAGTCCTGTTGAATTGAGCAGATTAATTAATAAAGGCTGCTCAAGGCATTCAAGGGCAAAGTTGTTCCATGCTTTGGGATACATATGATGAAGAGGGTTAGGGATCAGCAAGAGAAAGGAACCTCCTACTGGCTTTGCTTTAGAAGGGTTATCACAACAAGGAAGGCAGACTGCCTACTATCTCCTGTCCTGCAAGTCACAGTGACCATCTCCCTCTGAGATTAACACGTTTTCTGGGATGCCTTGGAAAAACTGCATAATGGGCAAGGGACCACAGTTCAGTGACAAGAGCAAATTATTTGCATGCTTGTATGCAGAAAGTCCTGAGCTCAGTTCCTGGCATCTCCAGGGAAAGCGGATCAGGTGCAGTGGTGCAGCCAAGGCTGGACCTATGGGTCAAAGTCAAAGGCCCCAAAATGAACACCCAGATGTATAAAAATCTTCCCTACTACTTGGCAGGAGTAAGTTACAAGCTAAGCCTGAGATAATTAATTCAGGATTGGTTTGACTGTGTGCATATATGCGCAGAGCGAGACTGAAATGTAAGATAGCTCTAAGTCTCTTTTCCTGAGGAAATCTGAAAGCATAGCAGGCCATGTTCTCGGAAAAACACAGTGGGCATTTTATGAGGACATGTGAATTATTAAAGGATAAGAAGTAGATCAAGCATAACTGACCTGGTGTGTGCATGCTTGGTGACATTTACAAGCCCTTCTGTCAATATTTTGTTTTCTATATTGCACGCAGTTTTATAAGCAGGGTTTGTTTGTTTGTTTGTTTGTTTGTTTAAAAAATCAGAATAGCCAAGCAGCTTAAATATATTTTTCATAAAGAAAAAAGAAACGAAACTGAAAAAACAACCTCCAGACTGTTTCAGAATCACTCTGCCTCCAAATCGGTTACATCCTAAGTGTCAGGCAATGCTGAGCTTCCCTGAACCTTAAATAGATATATTTGGAAATTGACATGCAAGTAAGGGCCCCTCCAGACTGGTGCTTTGTTTGGCAATGTTTGTTTGACACAATAATAATGCATTTGTAGTGTGATGCTTCTCCTAATGTTATCACAACTATTGCTGTCCAGAGGGGCTGTAGCAGAATAAAAGCAGGACACACACAAAAAGCCCAGAACGTTTGTGGTCTGAAACATTACGGGATTTCAGCAGTCACATGATATGCACTGATTGGAAATAAAAGCAGTATGACCAGCTGAAAACTTGCAGGTGCAAAAAGCAATCATGTGGGACCACCCAAACAGCAACAGGAGCACAAATAATCATGAGTGGACAACTAAAAGGAAGTCTGGAGAAGCCAGGAATATTATCCAATTTATTTAGTCATTTGTTTAACAAAATTATATACCACTGGATTGGAACAAAAACTCTAAGAGGTTTATAAGAAATATCCAAATCCATTTAAAAAAACCATTTAAAAACAAGTAATTAGAAGTATTAAAAAATAATTAAAATGAGCAGCAAACTAAAAAGAGTAAAACATGTCAACACCTACATGTTCCGATAGGCTTGCTTAAGCTAAAAAATTTTAAGCCAATGCTGAAAGAATTCAGCAAAGGCACCTGCCTTATTTCATTAGACAGGGAGTTCCAAAGTATAATTGCTGCCCCACTGAAAGAATGGTTTATTACAAGTGTAGAGCAAGTATCGTGTTGCACCTGCCCTTCTGCAGATCAAAGTGGCTGAGTGGGCACTTTTGGGGTAAGGGGATCCCGCAAGCAAACTGGTCCCAAGCTGTTAAGGGATTTATATACCAACAGCAAAACCTTGGCCTGTTAAACCAATTGGCAAGCTGTGCAGTTCTCTGAGCAGAGGTGTTATATGCTGTCAGGTCTCATTTCTGTCAGCAACCATGCTGCAGACATCTGCACTAACTACAGATTCTGGATCAACTGCAAGGAAAGCCCCACAAAGAGCGCTTTGCAGGAATCCAGTCTGGAAGTCACCAGTGCCTGAACTACTGTGCTCAGTCTCTCCCAGTCCAGGAACAATTGTAGCTCTCATACCAGGCATAGATGGCAAAAGGCGCTTTCACACCAGTGATAGAACTGAGGGTCCAGTAGTCCCCTCAGACTGCCTGCCTCTTCAGGGGAGTGCAGCCCCTTTCAGGGCACACAGCTCACCTGACCAATTTCTCAGAGACAGGAACCACTTGCTCACAGTGCCTCTGTCTCGCCCAGATTCAAGCTCAGCTAATTATGTTGGCAATGCAGTTAAAGGGTGTTTGCATTCCTGACTTTTTGGAGAGCTTTTGCCTAGTGCATAAACAACCACCAGAAGAATCGAAAGCTCACAAGTCCTGGCGTTTGAAAACAGAAGGCTCCCTCACACAGATGCTTCGTTACTGCAGTTCAGAGAGAGATTTGTCCTGAAGGGGATTTATTCTAAAATGGTGCTGCCATCTGCTGGGGACAGCGCTGGCTTCTTTTAAAATAAAATAAAAAATATGTAAAGCCCCACATTTTGCTGGCCTGATATCTACAAACAAGTATTTTCTGTATACTTATGGGACATAGGTGGGTCCACCTGTGGCCCCCCAACCCCATTTTATGCAACCCCACTGCCCCATTCTTCCATCTCATCAGAGTTCCTTCCTTCCTGCTTGTGCCTCCGCATTTCACATGCACACTAAAGTCAGAAAGGAATTAATTTCACTTGCTTTTCAGCAGGGGCGTACAAAGGTGGGGCAGGTCACCCCGGGTACCACTTGGGGGGGTGACAAGATGGCCCACTGCCTCCCCCCAGCTGTAGAGTGGCGGAGGGTGCACGCGCAGTCAGTATGGGCTGCCACTCACGCACACTGTCCATACAGGCGTCTGTACAGGCTGCCACTTGCACGGTGACCATACAGGCTGACATGTGTGTGCAGTCTGTACGGGATGCCGCGTGTGTGCTGCTGGGCGGTTCACCTCACCCCTCGGCGTCCTGTCCTGGGTGCTGGAGAGGGTTCCTCCACCACTGCGTTTTAGAACAGCAGCTGTTTGGGTCTGTTGTAATTTTTAAAAGTATCTATGCTTATTTGAGAGTAGCCCCATCATGCTGAAATTCTCTCTTCTGGACAACAGCAAAAGTTTGGGAGCCCTTTCCTCGGTCTCATCTGATCACCCCAATTTTGGGAGGTCTTCCAGTGGTCAGGACCTAGGAGTTAGTTGATGTGCCTGTCCAACTCCCTAGTCATAGTTCCATGGCTACAGTCCCTCAGCTTACTCAATTCTGGTGGGCATTTATTCTCCATGTAAATTTCACTACCTCCTTGAGCAGGTATGTACAAATATAATGCATCTGCATTATTTTCAATGCACCATATAGTATTTATTATTTCCTTGCTGTAATTTCCTCCTGCAAATAATACCTGCATATCAGCCCTTGACAAAACAGTTCACTGCAGGTTCCTATGACTTGAATAGGGGAAGCAAGGAGAACCATTACTTGACACATCCAGGCCCTGTCTGACATCTTCAACCAGCTCCCCTCTCACTCCCCAGACCAGCTCCCCTCTCACTCCCCAGACTTCAAACACAAATGCTACCTTTCATTGAAAATGAGCTATAGAGCTGTCTCATTTCATGTCAAAGCACCCAGAGCTATATATTATTTACATGTTTCTGAGTTTATTGTTCATATTAATGAGATATGTTGTTTTTTTAAATTGGAATACAAAAGAAAGAAAGAAAGAGCACCTAGAGCTTTAAGAGAGCTGCAGGGTGACCAGGTGAAAAAGAGGAAATGACTTGTGCCCCTTTCAGAGTTGTGTAGAAGAGGGAAATCTAACAGGTGCAGTTTGTCTTGCAAAAATGGAAAGCGCAAGATCCCCATTTCCTTTTTCATCTGGTCATGTTAGTGAACTAGCCAAGTGCTGCCTGAAAAGATGGGTGTGTTGCATTGCTGTTGGAAGGGCACTCCTGTTCTTGTCATACCATGTTAAGGCCGCATTTCCAAATGCACTTATTAGGGAACCAGCTTCATTAAACACGGCAAGATTCATTTTTGAAGCAATGCACACTATCAGTCACTAACGGAGACCTGTAGTCAAAGATGCAGCCAGTTCTTTCCAACCAAATATATAGGCTCCAGCTTTCCTCGTCCTTCTAGCTCTAGGAAATTGCAGACCTCCAAACACTGTTGGATTCCCATTTCCAACATCCCTACTGGCTGGGGCTCAGAGAGGTTGGAATCCATCCACATCTGGAGGGTCATAGGTCCCCCCGTCCCTGCTTTAGGTCATGTCCAGCTCCTCTTCCTTCAGCCTTCACTCCTTCTCTCTTAGGCTCAAACACGTGTGCAGCAGAACGAGATGGCCGAAACAGGCAGCTTCACAGCAGAAGATTGATTTAAAATGCTCTTCCCTATGTCAATAATTCCCTGAAAACAGAAAACTACCATGACAGGCAAAGGGGCTGGCTTACAACATGCTAGCTTTCTCTTTGCATAGAAATTTAACATTGGGAAAGGATATTCTTCCACTTCCATCTATTAGGGCAAATGGGGCACTGCCTCACCATCTTCCCTTGCCTATTTTCTTGCTTATATCCAGCCTCGGCTGTCAGCTTCCTCCTCTTTAGTCTCTGTGTATCCTTCTATAGCTTGGCATGGAGGAGGATGAGGGCAAAACTAGCCTGAGTTGGCTCTCCCTGTCCTTGGCTCTGCCTCCACCTACTGTTGGGCTTTCCACCCTGCTAGTCCCCCTGGGCACCTGCCACCAACGCTACACTTGTCGTCTCAAGGAATTCCATCTATTTTGCCCCCTCATTCAGCTGCAGGCATGGTCCCAGTCTCAGATCCTTCCCTGGGGCTTTCTTCAGTTGTGGGGCAACAGTGGGTAGGGTGTAGATTGAAAGGACGGAGTCAAACGTGAAGTGGAAGCAGCAGGTGCTGACTCTCTGGTTTCACTGAGGAACGCAAAGAGCATCCATCTCTAGACTGCAGCTATCAACCCTACTTGACAGTTCATCCCATGCAATCCAGCCGGTCCAGGCAAAGCCATTTCAAACATTTCTGCACTGCAGCTGCATGCATTCCTCCAAGGAGGGAAGACATTTTCTGAAGCAACCAATCACATCGCTTAGGACAGCCTCCCTCAAATCTAATGCCTGTCATAAAAAATTTTTTGGGGGGGGACTACAACTCCCATCAGCCCCAACTAACGTGACTAATGTTCAGGGATGATGGGAGTTGTAGTCTTGCAATATCTGGAGAACCACAGGTTCCCCATCCCTGGTTTTACAGAAACTGAGTTGTACCTGAGCCATTTGATTTCACTGCAAGGGGGTCTAACAGGCATTCTGCAATGTCTTGTATACTGTGATGATGGTACTACCAAGGAGTTAGCAAAGGTGAAGAGAGGACAGAGTTATTTAAACTGTTGGAAGCTGCCCAGAGCAGCTGGGGCAACCTAGTCAGATGGGTGATGTAATGGTTATAGGGGTTGCTCGTGCGTAAGTTGCCGCCACTCCTGGCTAGGTTACCTGGTTAAACCCTTTCTGTCTGGACAGCCCTTCACTTCGTGGCTGTCTCAGTCGCTGGCAGAATCCGTCAGTGGGCGTTTCTTGAACTTCTTCCAGCAAAGAAGTTCTTTGACGCCAAGTCTCCGCCTACTCTCCCTGCACGGAAGTCTTCTGCGCAGGGTGGGTGTGGGCAGCGGAGGACCTGTGCTCTCCCCGCTGGTTTCCGGCGAGGAGTCCTGGAGCCCCCTCGCCGATTCCCCCATCTGCCCCCCTTCACCCCTGGTGTTACGCTGATTTCCTTCCCCAGCCGATGGGCTGCCTCTCTCCCTGCTGGGCCCCTCTCCGGCATCCCTCTGGAGCCTTGCCTCCGCCTCTGGCTCCGATGGCAGTTCCCTGACAGGTGACACATAAATAAATTTATTATTATTACCATGGCTGTTACCCCCACCACAGTCCCTGAAGCCTGTCTCCCATTTTATGCATTGTGTTGGGAAAAAGCTCATCGTTACTTTAGGGCAGTGTTTCCCAACCTTGTGCCTCCAGCTGTTTTTGGACTACAATTCCCATCACCCCTTGCTACTGGTCTTGCTAGTCAGGGATGATGGGAGTTGTAGTTCAAAAACAGCTGGAGGCACAAGGTTGGGAAACACTGCTTTAGGGGAATTTGCTTTTAAGCATCATCTACCTCCAGACAAGCCAGCCTGGATCATGCTCAGTATGCAACTCTCCTGCCTCTGTATGAAGAAAAGAATGTTTCAATTTCCTGGTTGCCTGCCTGCCTGCCTACCGTTCCTTTTTAAAATGCCGCTCTCAAACTACGTTTGCTTAAACACAGCTTGCAAGACTGCTCCTAAGGAGGAGAGCTGTTTTTACATTGTGCAGTGCAATGAAATCGTAGCCATGAAATCATCATTCATTTAACACAGATATAACTTAGCCTATCCTATCAGTTTACACGAAAAATCCTTCTAGATGAACTGAACTTGAACCCTGGACATGCACTGAACTGCAAGATCAACTGCGAGTATTTCTTACAGTTGTCCCTAGGAGGATTTGAAATATACTTCCCCAAAGAGTTACGCAGGTGTTTTCTGAAAAGCTCACAGGGAACAATTCAGAGGATTTGCTTAAATCCCCTTGAAATTAGATTTACAGCCTGGCTGTGTGCAACATACATGTTTACTCAGACGTATGTCCCAGTAATTGAGAATAGGGTTGTAGCCTTCTAACTATGCAGGGCTGGGGTTGGAGGTGCTCAAACCAGTTGAAATCCGTGGAGATAAGTATGCCTAATTCTGCCTAGGACTTTCTTTCCATGGTTAGCAATGCAGCCCAACCATTCAATGTCAGAAACATGCAATGGGATCCTTATTTGGAAGTTCGTCCCAGTGAATTTAATGGGATTCACTCACAGGAAAAAAATATGTAGAATTGTAGGGTGAACCAACATCTGCTTTCTGGCGGGATGAGCTATGAAAAACTAGTGTACAGTGGTACCTCGGGTTAAGTACTTAATTCGTTCCGGAGGTCCGTTCTTAACCTGAAACTGTTCTTAACCTGAAGCACCACTTTAGCTAATGGGGCCTCCCGCTGCTGCCGTGCTGCCGGAGCACGATTTCTGTTCTCAACCTGAAGCAAAGTTCTTAACCTGAAGCACTATTTCTGGGTTAGCAGAGTCTGTAACCTGAAGCGTATGTAACCTGAGGTACCACTGTACCACTCCATATCTATGGAGCCTATTTCTCAAAATACTCATTCGACAACCTAGCGCCAGGTATTTCCACCAGCCACTTGCTAGCTGCCAGTCAACGCTTTGGGCAAAAACACGTATGTCTGAATCCAGCCTTAGATACGTAAGAAGTTGCCTTATGCTGAGAGCTGTCAATTGGCCCATTTAGCTCAGTCCTGCCCAGCAGCAACTCAGACAGGAATCTTTCCAAGCCCCATCTAGGGATGCCACCAATTGAACCAGAGTGGCGTAATGGTTAGAGTGTCGGACTAGGAGCTGGGAGAGCAGGGTTCAAATCCCCACTTGGCCATGAAGCTCACTAGGTGACCTTGGGCACTAGTCATTGCCTCTCTGACTAATCTACCTCACAGGGTTGTTGTGGGGATTAAATTTGGAGGGAGGAAGCCATGGACACTATCTTGAGATCCCTGGAGAAAAAGGCAGGATATAAATGCACAAAGAATAAAAACAAAACTGGGTCACCTGTGTGCTCAGCATGTGATGAACCAGTGAGCTACTATTCCCTCCACTGGGTTAAACTGGTGACCAGTGGGTGATCCAGCTTTATGTTGATGACTGGCAGGCCCTAGAGAAAGGGCCCACATCATAGGACTTCCTCATCCTCTCGGAAATTTGGGCTCAGACAGCATACTTTGTGAAAATGGTCAGTGCAGGGTCTCTGTTGCTAAGTTACCCAGCTGCTCCCTACCTTGTCTGGCTCACCCAGAGTATTTCCATCGCTTTTCAAAGAATATGTGTGATTATGCTAGCTCCAGTGTATCAGCCATTGATCCAGCTCGCTTGCCGAGTCCCGAGAGATTCTGCCGATCTCGGAGCCACCTCCCAAATCTCTCAACCGGCTGCATTTAATTCACTAACTGCTGAGGGAGACGACTGGCTGGAAGAGATGCTCAGCTGAATTGTAAACTTAGGGAGGAAAGGGAAGGGCTGGGCTTGGATTTAAAGTGAGTTACTTGCTCCTCCTGCTGGCTCCTCTGAGGAATTGCAGGGAAGCTATAGACAAAGGGTTTGGGTATACAGTACAGTACTGTACAATGCTGTAGCCTACATTCTCACTTTCAAATTAGCCTGGTTTAATTATTGTAAATACATTAAAGAAGCCGCCATGTCATAGTAATCATCCTGTGAGATAATGCCCCGTCAGTGAAATGAGATAGGCTTTCTCCTGCCATTCAGCCAGCTCTTGCGACTCTCCGGCAAGAGAAGCAAAGTCAAAAGGAAATATTGCAGTGGATCTCCAAAGAGCAGGAGTTGCTTGGGTTTGAAACATGGAAATTCTGCATTTGCCTCAGCGGATGGATAGCTGATGCTTAAGGACTATACACACACACACACACACACACACACACACACACACACACATATACATATGGTTAATTATAGGGAATAGAATGTGAACTATAGGGAATAGAATGTTGGAAAACAATGCAGCAACAAGAGGAAATTACGGGCACATTGAGAGAAGAGTGTGAGAAGCCATTTTTTGGGGGGGGATGTATTAAATTTGTTTTAATTGTGGTTGATTAATTAAAATTTGGAAAATCAATAAAAATGATTTGGCAAAAATAGAAGAAAAAGAAATTCTGCCTTTGGTCATCAGACGTAGCCAGGATTCCTCAGGCAGTAGCTTCAGATTCCCATCTCAACCCAACAACCAGATAATCCACAGGTGTCGCTTGCCTGAACACGCCTCATTCATGCCCACTGACCATTCTGGCTGGAGCTGATGGTAGTTGTGGTCCTAGAGGGCACCAGCTTAGAGAAGGCTGATGCACATAACAATGTATGCCAAACACTGTTTTAGAATATACTGGCATTGAAATGTTTTAAATTAGCTTTATGCATTGTGTAGTGTGTCCAACAAATTAGATTCCCTTACGTGGAACCATTCCTTGTAATAAGGAACAGACAGCAAGTCTGCGTAGAGTACATACTTTTCTCTACATTTAAGTAAAATCCATTTAGGAAAATGGCTGTGGCTGGCATGATGCCTTAGTTTGCATTCCTAACTCCACTTACCTGGGAGTAAGTCCCACTGAACTCAGTAGGAATTGCTTCTTTTCAAGCAGATGTTGTCAGGATTGCAACCTTCGCTTCTGCACAGGACAGATTATATCAGGTGTGATCTGTAGAGCTGGAGTTGTTGTTCGTTTTTAAGTCCAAAATTCACCACTGCCCATACACACAGCAAAGCTAAATAAGATAACAGAAACTTAAACAAAGGTGCCCTTGAATTTCCAATGCTGAAAACTTATTTGAATCCTAAATTGTGATGTTTCCTTTTTCATGACTGTTACAGGATTAGCCACTTCATTTCATTAATCACTGCTACTGGATGGGGGGGGGTGTTTTTGTAAAAGTAAAGTATGTTTGTGTGTGTGTGGATAATAAGGTGGAGAAGGTGAAGAAGAGACAGTGAGTGAGAGTGAGTGAGTGGGTGTGTGGGTGTGGGAGGGATTTCTCCATTTACCATATTGGCCTGAATATAAGCCTCCCTTTTTTTCCAAATTCCAACCATGAAAATTTAAAGTACATCTTAAATTTGTGACCTTACAAAAATAGGCTTTTACAATATCGCTGCTGAAACAGACATACGGTAAAATGCGGAATTTTAAGGGAGCGGCTTATATTCAGGTATTGTCTCTCTCTCTCCCCCCCCCATGAATTTTAAAGGTGCAGCTTATATTCGGGCCAATATGGTATTTATTGCATCTGACAAGGTGAGGCTTCGATCCACAAAATCCCCTGCAACAACAACAACAAAAAGTGCTGCCTCCTAATACCACAGGACTCTTTGACAGTAATTCCTTCAACACGTGTGCCTCTTTTAAGGCCTTGTCGTAATTAAAAGCAGACTTGCCAAGCAGAGATAACCATGCAGGGGAGCCCCCAGCAACTACCCACATCCAACCCCTCCTGGTGCGCCTCTTTCCTACCTTAAGCAGTCACTAAAATAAAGTGACAGGGCTCCCCCCCCCCCGCAAAGCACAACATCAACGCCATGAAGAAACAACAACTAAATCTGCATTGAGCAAAAATTGGGAATGATTTATTAAATTGTATATATATATATAAAGAAACACTCATCTCTCATGGAAGGATGCTTCCCCACAGAGAAACAAGGAGGGTGACTTTTAAAAGCTGCCTTTATTCTGCGCTTTTGGATATTCTCAGAACTCTGGCTCAGGGGTGAGCGAAGAAATACAGTGGTACCTCGGGTTAAGTACTTAATTCGTTCCGGAGGTCTTAACCTGAAACTGCTCTTAACCTGAAGCACCACTTTAGCTAATGGGGCCTCCTGCTGCCACCGTGCCGCCAGAGCACGATTTCTGTTCTCATCCTGAAGCAAAGTTCTTAACCTGAAGCACTACTTCTGGGTTAGCGGAGTCCGTGACCTGAAGCGTCTGTAACCTGAGGTACCACTGTACATGAGACCCCCTGTTTGCCTTGCATGCAAAGGGTCCCAGTTTCAATCTCCAGATGGGGCTGGGAACGTTCTTTTCCCTAAGAGCCACTGCTCATTCATCTCTAAACAATCCTAGATGGACCAAACCATCTTGACTCTGTATATAAGGAAGCTGCCTCCTGCCTACGAATAAAAAATGCCAGCAGCAGTTGCAAGCAGATGACAAAGTAAAGAGGAGGCAGGGCAAGCAGCTGTGTGTCTTACCAAGTTGCTTACCGGGAGTCGGCTGCAGTGCTCTTCCCGGCAGCCTGTAGACCAATAAGCAACAGCGTATGGATACAGCAGGCAGATGCTGGGGCCATCTGGGATGGGAAGTCTTGTTTGGCCCAAGGGCAGACAGGAGATATCTGGTCTCAGGCACTTGCTGAGGCTCTGGCTGTCCCATAGGACTCGGTGACAAAGTGCTGAAGCCCAGAGCAGATGCTGGGGAGTTCGTGGTTGAAACCTCATCTCCCCACTGCTCTTATCTTGCCCCATCTGGACCCAGAGAGAGGCCCCATCAGGTCCCACGGCAGACCTTGCCAGGAGGAAACACCTTTTTCCTGCCTTGCTGGCCACAGCAGGGGTGGCTGTTGTTCAACAGGAAAAATACGGGATCTCTGCAGTCTATTTATAAGCCTATCTCCTGCAGCCGGGGCCTGCCGCTCAGACAAGAGGGCAAGGGCCCCGGTAGCTATTAGAGCAACACTCTGGGTCGGCCTGGTGCTGTTTTTGTTACAGGCCAACCCCAGGATATCCTGAATCGGTTCCATGGCAGAGATTCCTGCCACACACCAGGCTTTGATGTCAGCTGTAAACAAAGATCCCACCCAGGCACCTGGTTTCTCCTATGGGACACCTTCCAAGAGGAACAATCTCAACTGGAGTAGGTTTGGGTTCAGTCTTTTCCCCAGCTCTTTATACAGGAATCTGCCTTATATTGAGTTAGACCAAAAGTCCATCTAGCTCATTATCTACAGCAGTGTTGCTCAACCTTTTTAAACCAACACTACCTTTTTTAGCTAACCTAATAATCCCCTTTAAAACCTGACCCCCCAAAATAATTTTATTTGACTTTCCATATGGATTGAAATTTCATTACTTTTATTTTTTTATTCATACTGTATGTGTTTTTGGAAACACTCACACACCCCTGAGATCTGTGGGGATAACCAGATTCATAGGCCCAACAGGCTTAAGTTCATTTGATGCAGGAAGGGGTTAATGCCATAAAGTCACTCTACATCACCTTGGGAGGAAGGTAATCAAGTCTACCTGAGAAACTCAGTGTGTGAAGAGGCTGGTTGATCCAAGCTCAGACCACATGGCTCTAACAAGCCTCTCTTGAGTTTCCATACTAATTTAGGAACTTTTGCCACTGTAACTAAGCCAAGTTTTACTGCCTGCATTTTCTGAATGCTGTATGAATCTGACCTTTGAAGAGTTTGTAAGTAAACTGTTTTTAATTTACCAAACATGTTGTCTTTTTCAATGCCTGGGGAAGAGGGAAACTTTGGAAGGAACTTACAAGAGCATATTTTAAAGGTCTAACAGCCTATATTTCCACACTTTACTTTGCTGCACGTTTTGTGATTTTAAATATCTGCTGGTGTTCTCTCACCAGAGAGTACTTGCCTCAAACCTGGATGTTGGCATCCAGGAGTTCTCTGTTTATACCTGTTTTATATCTTTATGTTAGCTTCAGACAGCAGAACCAACTTCTGCCTATACTGTAGCTGCTAACATGATGACATACGACCGGACTGCCATTCCCTCCCCCTGGGTCTGGTCTTGGAAGTGGACAGTAGAAAGCAAGACAACACCAGCTTGAAGGTCTTCTAAACAGAGTGTGTGGCACTATAGCAGAGATTCTCCAACCCTACGGATTCCATAGAACAAATTTTCCATTGCTACTAAAATGTTTAGCTGTACTGAGGACTCCACCTGTTCAACATTTCCTTCTTGCCAATACATCACTTCCCTCCTCATTTAGCCTATTATCCTCCATCATTTCAGGCACTCATTGCTGACAGTCTCCCATGATTGCCTGATGGGGCCAGACTCCCCAATTGGGAATCAATGCCCCAGGCTAAAATAAGAGATAGAAAATCTTGGCTGATGAGCTGGTCCAATATGGAACATCATTTAGCTTTCTCAGGGTCCTCTTCCAGGAATCTGCCTCTGGTTTTTGCCAACTTAAAACAGACAGCCTCTTTCTGTGTTGCTTAGGCAGGCCTAATGAGCTTGCTTACCTTCTGAGGCCTCCAGTGCAGGATAATCAATAGCGGAGAAAGCAGCTCTTGGGGCAGCAAATGCTGATCTTTCCTCTGAGCTGAATCAGCCAATTTCCCCGCTCTGGCTACATCTCCCCCACCAGAGTGGGAAAAGCTTCCTGCAACATTCTTCATCATCTATGCCTTAATCTCAGGAGAGTTGGGTGGGTTTCTACTTGCCTTATACTGAGTCTGAGCATTCTTATCATCTCTGACTGACACTGGTTTTCCAGGGACAGGGGACATTCCTGGTCCAAGCTGAAGATGCCAGTGATTGAACCTGCGACCTTCTGCCTGAGAATTAGGAGCTCTATCGCTCAGGTTCAAAACATCTAGAGATCCTTTCTCAAATGTTTGTTTGCACCATTTAGACCTTTTCCTATTGCACAAATTCACGACCAAGCCAAAAAGCCCGGATCTGAGTTAAGTG
This sequence comes from Podarcis filfolensis, assembly GCF_964270895.1. Classification (NCBI taxonomy): domain Eukaryota; kingdom Metazoa; phylum Chordata; class Lepidosauria; order Squamata; family Lacertidae; genus Podarcis; species Podarcis filfolensis. Next base: position 67,380,273 of record NC_139609.1, read on the forward strand.
GAAGAGCACTGCATTTCCCCCAGAGGCTCAGCTCACTCTGCCCCACCTCAAAGGTTACAGGAGAGGCATGGCAGCCCTGACCCATGCAGTACAAGCCAAGTGCTGGGGATACAGCAAAGCTGCTCTCACACAATGGCCAGCTCCAACCCCAGCCTACTCACTCAACATTTCACATGCCAATTTGGCCATGTGGCTTAACCCCCTTGATCTCTTGATGTCTGTGAGAATCACCCCTGCAGTGCCACCAATGGCTTGGTCTTCCTCATGCTGGTTCTAACCTGAGACGGCTGTTCTCAACATTCCCATCAATAGAACAGGTGCACCCAAAGGATCTAAAGAGCAGCGTTGCCAAGGTTTCCTACTGGCAGCGATATGATGGAAAGGCCAGCTTGAAGAAGGCAAAGGGAGGATTCCAAGCCTCTGCCCAGCTGAGAAATGAAAACGCTGAGCCTGAATTCAGCTTCCTGCTGCAACCGACATAGAACCAGCCTATTCTATATGCATCTGAACTTCCCATAAATTAACCTCCCAAGATTCTCCTTTCTCCCCAAGCGAATGTTCCAAAAGAAACCCAGGTGACCACCAGGATGAAACTGTGGCAGGCCGATCTGCTCAGAAACAAGCTAAAAGCCAGGCACGGCAGGAGTGATATTCGCCAAAGAGCCATGGCAGCAGGAAGGGGGCACTCCCTTTAGGGATCTGTGCCAAGCTGTTGCCACCTCCAGCCTGCCACTCAACAAACAAGGGTTATTGTGTTGCATCTGCTGTGCTTTTCAAGGCTTCACCCGGCTAGGCAAATGTGAGCAAATAAACCTCGCGGCCCTTTTTTCATAAAAGGAGAGCCGTGTCATCATTTATATATTGCCAACCCTATCCCGGCAGGCTGTGGACGAATTACAGCAACAATGTCACCAGCAATCCAAATAATTAATACAGCAGGCTTGGAGAAACAAGAGAGATCATTTTAATAACAATGAATTCAAATGTCTCACTGTTAAGAATGATCAAGGTTTGGAAGATTAAGCTTCGGGTCTTCCTAGTCCAGGTGGGGTTCGTGCCAGCTTAGCTGTAAGAGGCAAAAAAAGAGCCTGGTCCTCTGCTGGGTGGTCCTTGGACACACATTGCTCCCCTCCTCCCTGCTGTTTTACTTCTCTTTGTCTGTGCTTCCTAGATGCGGATCCTTGAATTTTCTGAAGACCAGACTGCCTCTTGCTTAGTGTGTCTGTACAGCAGCCTGTTATCAGAGGCATAGTGTGTATCTGTTATGTATGTAACAACAGCAACAAAACCCACATTTTTTTGCTAAAGCCACTTAACCCAGCTCAGAGCAAACTAGCGGTAAAGCACGCACACACACATACCATAACAAAACCGAAACAAAACACAGGGAGCCTGATTTCCAAAGGAAGAATGAGCCGCATTCATTGTTAGCCACGCTTGTTCCTTGTGATTTATCAGCTTCCTCAGGAATTGGAATACCGTTTGATGATTACACAGACTCTCCTTCCTCCCCTTTAGCGCCCACAGCCCAGCTCAATGACCATTTGGCCTATTTCCTGGTAGACTATTACCAGAAATGACTTCTCCCCTGTGTCATGCTCAGGAGCCTCTGACAATACACACACACAGAGAGAGAGCATCAGCCAAGCCAGCTTTAAGCTCATATCCTCTTGGCCTGTAGAGCTGATGATGAAAAAAGGAGGCAGTAAGCTGAGCTCACTCTGTGTTTGGGACTGGGGATGCCACACTGGCACACGAGACTCATTGTCTGGAGGGGTTTGGGATGTTACAAATAAACAGCGACAGATCTTTGTTGTGCATGCATTGTGAAAAGAGCAGGGATTTCTGCACAAAGTGAGGTGGGGCGAAGTCTGAAACCTCCTTATGGGGCAGAACTACATGATCCTGCTGTTCACATTGCAGGAGACTAAATGCCATAATAATATGAGAGCCTGCCTCCAACAGCAGATGGAGATCATTGTGGCTAGTGGTCACATATCCTCCACGTGTTTCTCTAATCCCCTTTCACCAAGTTGGTGCACATCACTGCCTCTTACAAGAGCCAGTAGTTTAACTATGTGCTGTGGGAAGAGGAACTTTCTTAATAGCACAGCTCACAATATGAGACAATCTGTACAGCCAGTCTCAGATCCCTGGCTATGAGTTCATCTTTCCGACACATGCATTCACTGCAGACATATTGGACTTTCCTGTCGTTAGATCTAAAAACTTTATGTATAGAGCTGCAGCAGAGCCAATGTGGTGCAGTGTAAAGACAGTAGAGTGGAGTGACTAGATGCCAACTTGGACCAGGAGACTAGGTTTCAAATCCACAGCTCAGCTAGGAAGCTGATTGGGGTGACCTGTGGCCAGTTGCCATCTTCCAACCCAACCAACCTCACAGGGGTGTTGTGAAGATAAAATTGGGAAGGGAAAAATTATGTACTCCACCTTGAGCATCTTGGTGCCACTTGCTCTAATGTGATGTCCCAAGTTACCTTTGCCGGAAAAGCAGCTATAACTGGTAAAATCCTATCCTGTCTTGATTTACCCCAAGTTAGTAAATCCCGGCACCCCCCTTGGCATGAGATGTGGGTGGGGAATCATCAAAGACAGAAGCAGAAGTCTGTCTCCCATGCTGAACCAGGGGGCTTCTCTCTGCTCAGCCTCCCCTCCTGCACATCCACGTGGTTTTTCCTGTGTGGCAGCCCAAGCCCAAAATAAAATTGTTGAGTGACACAACTGGGTAGCCAGGAGTGGGGAAAGTGTCAAATACACACAGGAGAGAAGGGGAGGAGGCAAGGAGGATTCGCAGGCGATGGAAAGCACTCAGAGTTGGGGGGGGGGGGGCAGCCCATACAGGCAGCTTGTCTGATCATAATAAGGCGGCCAGACTAACGAAGCCTACTCAGGAAGAATTCAGTGGGGCTTGTGCCCACGTCAGCGGGGTTCGCTGTGATTCCTGCATTGCGGGGCGTTGGGTTAAAGGACCCTTGGGTCTCTTCCCCATCTACAGTTCTATGATGCTATGACAGCAGCTGCCTATATTTTAGGATTGCATCCTCGGCGGTGGATGCCGGTTGATCTGGGCGGCTGGTGTACTGCTCCATTAGTTACCCCTCGCTTGCCCGTCTTCTAACCTGCAGGCTGTCCGGGGGTTGCCAGCCTGTCAGCTGCTTCCTCCTCCTCCTCGGTCTCCGTCCCCTTGTCGGACTCAGCAGGAGGTAGGACAAAGCGAGGATTAGTTGGCTCGACCTGCCATTGGCTCCAGCTCTGCTGTTAGTTAGTCTCCCTCCCTCCAGCCCCGACGGGCACCAGCCACCGCTCAGCCTGAGTTTCCGAGTCTCCTAATCTTCCAGAAGTTAGTCGGGCTCGTCCTCGTGCTCTCAAGTTCTGCCAGCCTGGACGGGACAGGGCAGGGGGGCCGCCCTCCCAGCCCAATTCCCACCCATCGCTGACCTTAGGCTGAGTCACCGTCTCGCGGAGCAGACACGCTGCCCTCGGAGGAGCAGCTGGGATGCAGCGGCCCCGCCAAGCAGCCCGCCTGGACCTCCGTCCGCTTGGCAAGCGCCGCCGAACAGAATGTACCAGGATCCGACACAGCCCCTCCTTGCCAGGCTCTCCGCGGAGCTGCCGTGGGCTGGGCTGGATGCCTCGGCTGGAGAGCATCCTGCTGGCCTTCGAGGGACACAGCAGCGGAGGGGTTCCCTCGCGGGGCCACCCCCAACCCGGCATGTGCCCCCTGGAGGACCACACACGCAGACACCCTCCCACCCAAAACAAGCATCCACGCGGGGCTGGGCGCACGCGTCCAAGTCAGCCACTTACCCTACTAGGCGGTCTGCGCTTCGCCCATCGCCTTGGCTCCCTCCTTTGCCTCGGGGAGAAGAAGATCCGCCGCCAGTCCTCGCCCAGCACCCCCCCCTCCGGCGCCTCCCCCCCCCGCTTCCCTGTCCCCCTTTTAGTCCAGCGAGCGCCCCGTCGGGACGGCGAAGGGTGCCCCCCCCCTCCAGCAGCCAGCCGGCCTTTCTCGCCCAGCCCCCTCCGCGTCGGCGATGCCCAAGATCTTCAGTCCACAATGGGGGCGGCGAGCGGCAGCATCCTGAACAAAGTGCCGATCCCCGGGGATGCCGACTGGGAGGGGCGGTCACGTGGGCCCTCGGTGCCCCTCCGGCACACGCCAGCCAGCTCTTTATGCGGTGTCTGAGAAAGAGGGAGGGAGGGAGGGAGAGAGGGAGGGTGCCAGGCGGCCGTGACGTGACACACCAGCGCGCACACACGCGCTGCCTTTTCTCTTTCCTTTTCCCCGTCCCCTGATGCTTTCTCCAGAAACTCAAAGGCTCTGGCGAGCTGCTTAGTCCAACGCCAGGCTTCCTCATCGAGAAAATGAGCCTGAGAAAACCCTTTAGTCTTGGGGCGGGGGGGGGTCCTTCTGATGACAGCTGCCTGCCCCTCGTAGGCCTGCGTGGGTGGGTGGGTCGGGGGATCCCCCTGCCAAGGTCTTTGGACCAGCCCCTCGCCTGCGTTTTTCTTCTTTTTCTCTCTGATACGTTGGGGGGGCAGAGGGGAGGCAGGAAATCTCTCCTCCAGCTGTTGGCTTCCTTCACTAAATGACAACAATGGTTTGGAGAGGGACGGGCGTGGTGCGCCGTGGCGAGCTTAGATTCTCAGTTTATCCAGAAGATCTCGTTTAAAAAAAAAATGTGACTGACACGCGCACATACTCTCGCTCCCTTAGATCAGGAAGGAAGGAAGGGGGGCTTATCCCTAGGATCTTGCGAATGGTGACACAAACACACACACCCCGCGCAAGAACCACATCATTTCCTTTGCCCGACCCTCGCCAAGTCCCTCACTAAACCTCCAGAAAGGGGGGTACCTAGTTTGCTCCAAGGAAAAAGCTCCGCTTAATAAATAAATAAATAAAAGCTCCGTTTAATAAATTAATAAATAAAAATAGAGCGGGGGGGGACTTAAATGCGCCCCGTTTTTCCTTTCCTGTCCTAAAGGAAGCATTGCTAAGTTTCCTTCTGTTGTCAAAAGCTAGGGCGTAAGATTGACAGGCTCTCTTCTCCGGGCTTCCGCACATCCGAAGTCTGCAGAAGCGCCTTAGCAGGAACTCGCTGCCTGAAAGTGACAAGGGGGCGGGCTCTCCACAGTGGCCTTGCCAGAGGAGGGGAAGCCGCGAAGAAAGAGACTCGTCCTTCCCCATTTCCCAGCTAGGCTTACTGCACAAAAGCAGACGGAAGACCTGGTTTTGCCAAAAGGTGGGTTAGAAAATATTAATATATCAGCCAGCCAATGAATGCACCAACAAATTTTCAAGGCAAAGTCAGGAAAAGCTTGTCAGTGTCCCAGCCTTCCCAAGAGCCAGTGAGGCCAACCCTGGGTGACCTTGGGCCAGTCACTGCTCCTTTTCTTCACAGAGTCACTGCTCCTCACCTTCTTCACAGAGTTTGTTAAGTTGTGGGTGAACATATTAGATGACACAGCGATTCTTCAAACAGCTCTTGTTTATTCACAGACCCAGAACTGAACTGAACTGAAGGGTTCGGCCAACCTGCTTATATAGAGCTCCACTACAACACAACAGTAACAACTTTCTGTAACTATCCAATCACTGAACGTCACTTTCAATTCCTTATTTGCATACGTGGACCTGAGTGAAAACTATCTACAGTATCCCCCTGCTGGCCCAGGGTGAGAACTTCAGTACATACTGTAACAGGGTTCTTGCTGGGATTAAATGAGGAGGGGAAGAATCATGTATGCCACCTTGAGCGCCTTTGAGGAAAAAGGTGGGATATAAATGCAATAGACAACAACAACAACAACAACAACAACAACAACAACAACAACAACAACAACAACAACTTCAGCCTGGTGCCCTCTTGGGCTATAGCTCCTATCATCCCTGACCACATACCGTGCCAGTAGTCCAAGGCATCTCAGGGGCACCAAGTTGGGAGAGCCTGGTGTAGGAGCCCATCATGGGCATAGCCAGGGGGGCAGGGGGCAGCTGCCCCACATAAATCAAGTAAATAAATAAAAAGTATAAATAATCAGAATATTTGAAATTGAATTGCTCGCTGGGATCACTTGGATGAGGTTGCGGGGCATTCTAGCAACGCAACTAGCAAACCGGCTAAGCCAGACAGAGGGTGATGACAGGTGCGTGTCCTTCATAAATCTGGCTATGCCCATGGAACCCACCACCTTTCACCGTATTCTTAAGTCACCTACAAAAATCATCAGACTTCAGCTCTAGTCAGATCATGCCTCTGTTTTTATTCAAGTAAAAGAAAGGGCCACAGTGTTTCATTTCAGGGTGGGGGGGTGCAATTGTGCCCTCCATAATCATTCACAGCATAGGCACCCTCCCAAAGGTCCCGGGGACAGTTACACGGCCACATTGCACACAATAATTGCAATCACACTGAATGCACTATATCTGGAGAAAAAAACAGCATTTCCCCAGCAACAAAATATTGACAGTCCCGAGTGCTGGAGAAATGGGTCTATTCCATAATCTCAAGCAAAGTTGAAGAAAGGCATTTGGATACCTTACCATAAAAGAGCACAGATGATGCTCTTATTTTGCAAGCAACCGGTTGTCTGGGAAAGTCTTTAGGAAAACAGCAGAGAAGGGAGCAGTATCAACCCAAGATGTAGAAGAAGAAAAATTCCAAGTGACCCTTCCGCTTATCAAGGAATACAGTCTGGCAAGGATTTCTCCTGTGAAAACATCTCTCAAATGAACAGAGCCTGCACAAGACCACAGTCCTGCTCTTGTGCAATGCCCACCCATTTGAACGGGCCTGGATGCTGCTCTCCAGACTTCCTACGCTCAGATAATCGGTTGCTTGCAAAACAAGGACATGGTGTTTACTCTTTAGGTGTATTCCAGATGTCATCATTTGAGGTTGTGCTTCTGTTGAAGGATACAACATCCCCCCCAGCCCTCACTACAAGAGTCTGTAGGACAGGCTTCCTCAACCTCGGCCCTCCAGATGTTTTGAGACTACAATTCCCAGCATCCCTTACCACTGGTCCTGCTAGCTAGAGATCATGGGAGTTGTAGCCAAAAACAACTGGAGGGCTGAGGTTGAGGAAGCCTGCTGTAGGGGACTTTCTGCCTAAGACCCTGGAAAACAGCTGCCTAAATGGGCCAATAAGCTTGATCCTGTACAACACAGCTTTAAATGTTTTTGGGGAAATGCCATAGTTCCCATCTCATTCTAGCTACCATACTCCATTGTATTCTTTGCCTCTGAATTCCTGACAACTGGGGCAACACTATATGGAACATACTCTCATCAGTATGTGTCCAAGATACAGCTTGTACCACTGTCTGTCTCTCAGGGTTAGCTCCACAGTTAAGGTCCTCCAGCCCAAATCTTTTCACCATTAATAGCCACGATCCACACTTTCCTTGATCAGGATGAAGCTACTGGCACTTTGCATGCAACAGCAAGAGTTCTGGACCAGACGATCATCCATCTGAGCCCTTATTGTCACTATGCTGTCAGAATTTCAACAAGGTCACTAGCAAGGCTAGTTTTAGAGATAAGAAAAACCAATTAAAGAACCTGGCAGGTTATCTGAATACAGCATTTGGAAATTAGTTCTAAGTTTGAATCTAAGTTTGGCCTAATTGAGGGGCAGTATTTCAATATGAGTAGGAAAACCACAGTACCCTTAAACATTTTTTTAGAAAAAAGCACTGGGTGCTTATATAGGTGCACATTAGGCGGCTGGTTCGTACATCCATGTACTTTTGAACTAAGAATGACCCTAATTCAATAAGCAGAGACAGACTGCAAGGGAGTTGGTGCCTTACCTTGCTGGGTCACAGAAGAATAGTGGAATCAACGTGCATTGTGAGAGGAGTGCTGAAGGCGAGGTGTTTTGTGGCAGCAGTCCTTGGCATAACAAGAGTTATTATTACTATGCCTATGTAGTAGAAAATGTGGAAGGAAAGCCAAGGAGGTGTAGGCTTGGCCTCATGTAGCCAACCCTTCCTGTGAGTCCTTGCAGGAGCACTCCTGCCTTCAAGGGTGGCCCATCTGGGGCTTCATTGCCCTGATCAGAAGCCACAGGTGGTGGCTGTGAAGATATCCAGCCCCACCTGGTTGAGGCAGGTATAAATAGTACAGGGCAATGTGGTCAGGGGGAAGAGAGTGATAGACCAAATTCTGTTGAGGCTTCTCAGGGTTGGAGCTGGTGTTGTATGAGGGTGAAGGTCTGGTGGGGGGAACAGTTCCTTTTGGGTTGTTTCTCATTGTAAGAAGGTTTACTGTTTGAGGGCTTTTGGTTGTTGCTGTTGGAGGAGGTTTTCCTATCCCGTTCAAATAAAAATATATTTCCCCTCATATATTGACTAAAGATCCTTTAAAAGCCTGCAGAGTTAATTGGCAAAACAGCATATTATTGTATTTGCTGGCCCCTTTTTCTGCAAGGTAACTCAAGGTGACTTGCACTAAAAACAAATTAAAAACACTAAAAACCTTAAAATCACAACAGTTCAAATCAAAGGCTTTAAAACACAGTTAAACAAGCAGGCAGGCCTGCAGATGGTGTTTGAGAACCTCCATTCAGTTTCATTTTAGCCATATGATTGCTCCCTTGGCGTTGGCCATGCCTGGGATCTGATTCAGAAGCAACAGTCTGATGCCCATCTTTATACATTTCTCCTGGGAGGAAGCTAGTTCAGTAACAACTTGTCCCAAATTCCCTTTATGATTTGGGGATTTAGGGTGCAATCCTATATAGTACTAAAATTACAGTGGCTGAGAAAGCGGTCTTCTGGTGCTTCGCTGGAGGAGATGGAAGTTATGCCAACAGAATGGCATGCCAGCAGAACTCCCCTGGTACACTGCTGGAAAAATCTGCATGCTGCAACCTAGTGTAAAAAAAAAAGGATTTGTCTATTAATTAACTGAGGGATGTATGATGCTAGCAGCTTCTCAGCTGATGATATTGTTCCCAGATGTGTATCCTCCAGGTATCTAATCAAAATTAATTCCTACTGTGTACTTTACTCACAAGTAAGCACACATAGGATTCTAGATTTAGTCTCCTCAGGCACACTGCATCCTTGCTGGATTGTAGTGGACAGCTGCTAAGCCAACCGTGATCATTTCTCTGCATCTTCCCAACCCATATTCTATAATCCTCAAGTTGTCTTCACATACCAAGCAATTTAGCCAATGGCATTCAAGCCCTGGCCAAGCAATCTGACAGTTCCAGAAGAGGGTCCACTCACTCATACTGAAGTCTGACTTGTTTAAAAGTTGTTTAGCACAGGTACTGCCAAAACAGAGGCAAGATGAGTTCAGAAAAAGAAAGCGCCATACAGTCAGTGGTATATTTCGTAGCCTGCCGCCTTTGCAGCAGTATATATACCAGAGCTTGCAAGGAGTAAATAGGAGGAGATTGGGGAGTGGGCATTTGGTCAGCAGTGCTTGGTGACCCCTTGAGTCAACTGTGCCATCTCAGTTTATTGACCAACATCACTGCTAGTCCAGCGCAAAGGTGAGAGAAAGGAACTTCAACTTATGAGAAAGGAGATTCCCACTAAACTTTCTGACAGGAAGAGCTGTTTGAGAGTGGAATGGACTCCCTTGGGAGCTGGTGAGATCGCCTTCCTTGAAGGTTTTTAAGCAGAGGTTGGATAGCCATTCCTCATGGATGACTTAGTTGAGATTCCTGCATTGCTTTTCTTTAAGGAGCCCATCCCCTATTTGGTGACAGATGCAAGACTCTCACTGCTCTCAGAGAAACTCTGTTCCCATCTCTGTATCAGAATTCAGCATTGACCTTTCACCCACCACACGAGGAGCACAAGGGTCCCATTGTGTCATAGCATGCAGCCCACATGCTCCCTGATCTGCCCGACATGGAGCCCTTAAAGCTGTTCCAACGCTGAGAGTCCCATGTCTTAGCTATGGATCCTGCAACTGAACCAAACAGGACTGGCTACACGGGTGCTGGTGGTTAGAGCAGGGGTCGGCAACCTCAGGCCCATGGGCTGGAAGCAGCACACGGAGGCCGTTTAACCGGCCCCCAAGCCAAGCCGCCCACTTGGTGAGTCCCTAAACCGTCGCAACGCGGTGAAGGGACTCTCTTCCACGGCTCCAGAAATCGCTTCTGAGCGTGCCCAGACGCTGGAAATCGCTTCTGTGCAGGCACAATTTTGGGTGTCTGGGCATGGGCAGAAGTGATTTCCGGCACCACAGACATGCGCAGACACGATTTCTGGCATCGCGCTGTGCCAGTCCAGAGAAGGATCTCCGCAGGTGTGATCCTGCCCATGCCCGGTAAGCCTTGCCGACCCCTGGGTTAGAGAGTCAAATCTTCCATCCACTAAAGCCATAATGTCTGGCTAAAATATGTCCAGCTTATCACGCTCAGGAGGACATAATCCATGGTGAATGCTTTAGTTTAGGATGACTGGGATGCTGCCTCGCCAGTCTCAGTCTGCCTTCAGCCAGCCCCCACCTGCCTGCCTTCATACTCACAACCAGCCTATGGGGTGGCCCCAGCTGTCAGCATCCTCTTCCCTAGTTTAAGTGTTGCCCTTGTAAAACTCAGAAGGTCAGAAAGCTAGAAATAGTTGTCTCCATCTGTCTTTATCTCTGGCTCCCCCTACTGTTGGTCTCCCTGCATTCCACCCTACCAGTCCCAAACAACACCAGCCAACACTGCCTGGTTGTGACATTTCCTGACCAGGGAAGCAGTTGCTGTGCCCCACTGCAGGCTCACCCAGGTTAAGCATTCCAGGTACTACGTGACCATAAGTGATTTATTCATTAATTTTAAGGAGACACAAATGTCTGGGGTAGCTCAGTCGGCAGAGCATTATTTTATTTATTTATTTATTTATTTATTTATTCAATTTATATACTGCCCTTCCTCACAAGCTCTCAGGGCGATACACATGATAAAAATACAGGGTAAGTATGAGATTCTTAATCTCAGGGTTGTGAGCTCAAGGTCCAAATTGGGCAAAAGATTTATGCATTGCAGAGGGTTCGACTAGATGACACTCAGGATCCCTTCCCAACCCTACAATTATATGATTCTATGTCTCCCTGAATACCATACCCTTTGACCCAGAAGTCCTTCCCCTGAATTTAAGATGAAGATGCACTCACTCAGTGGGAAAGGAGGTGCACTCTGCACATGCTCAGGGGCACTGTGTCACATATTTAGAGCTGAGCTCTGGCTTTAAAAGTAGGCAGAGGGTCTTGGCCCAGGCTCTGATTAAACTTTGACTACAATGGCATGAGAACTGGCTAATCTCAGCCCACAGGCAAAGTTTGTTTCCTCTGCGATTGAGCTTCAATGATATTATCAGATTGAACTATTGGTTTCCTGTTCCCTGACTGTGTGCACGCTATCAGCTTAAAGTAAGTAAAGTTGTTTTTTATGGACTGCATTTCAAACCACAGTTGCATGTAGCTGTGCACATCAGCACGGTTTGATGTGTATCTAAGTTGCCTACTACAGATAGGTAGCCGTGTTGGTCTGCCATAGTCAAAACAAAAAAAATTTTTCCCTTCCAGTAGCACCTTAAAGACCAACTAAGTTAGTTCTTGGTATGAGCTTTTGTGTGCATGCACACTTCAGTGTATCTGAAGAAGTGTGCATGCACACGAAAGCTCATACCAAGAACTAACTTAGTTGGTCTTTAAGGTGCTACTGGAAGGAAAAAAAAAATTTGTTTTAAGTTGCCTACTGTTTGGGAGAGAGAAGACACAGAAACACATCGTATTTCGTAGTAGGATAAATGTGGATTGGGGCTCATGTTGCGTGCACATGACTTCCCAAACCATCAGTGGGAGAGCACTGGACACAGAGTAAACAGGAGCCTCTGACTCCTGATGCTCAGATCTTGCCTTTCCTGACTGTTTGGGCACTTTCAGGCTGTCTCCATTTCCAAGTGGGATTCAGTCACATTCCATGCAATTAAGGTTATTTGTCACAATTGCACAACACGCCCGCTTCCCCTCAGAAGTGAAATGGAAAGTGTTCAGGTCGTGCTTGTGAGTTTCCCGCAGGCACCTGATTGGCCACTGTGGGAACAGGATGCTCGACTAGATAGGCCCATGGCCTTGATCCCTGTTGTTACACACAGAGTGTGAATACAGTTAAATCACCTCTGTCTAGATCATGATGCCTCACTTTTGTTACACATGGTGGCTAACCTACAGCCCTCCAGATATGGTTAGATTATCACCAGCCCCACCTTGCCTCCAGGGGCGATCAGCATTGCAGCCCAGCAATATCTTCAAGGCCACACTTTTGCCATCCCTAGTTTGACCACTAGGCAATACTGCCTTTTCAAATCCAAAGGCAGGAAGCAGGAGTGTGGGCTTCTTGCTTTGTTAGACCTTCATATTCTTCTACCTTTGATAGAGAAAATATAAACCAACAGTTTAATAATAAAAGCAAGAGAAAGGCCACAAATGAGATTGGGAGCGGGTGAGCCTTGATATCTAAACCAGATGCGTCTCATTCATCACCATAATATGGTCTCTGCTGACTCCAGCAAATAAGAGAGAGGCGGAATGATCCCTTCCCTAGAACAACTCAAGGTGTGGTTACAGTGACACCTGCTGGCAGCCTATGCTAAACGCAGTAGTCAAAACTTGGTTGTTGGGGGAGAGGATGCAAACTGGCTGCAGAAACTTTTAAGGGTGGCACCGGCTGAAATCCTGAAGGAGTGTCTCAACCCACATCATCCAGTCCGGACACTGAGGTCCAGCACCGAGGGCGGTTCCCTCACTGCGAGAAGCCAGGTTACAGGGAACCAGGCAGAGGGCCTTCTCGGTAGTGGCGCCTGCCCTGTGGAACGCCCTCCCAGCAGATGTCAAGGCAATAAACAACTATTTTACTTTTAAAAGACAACTGAAGGCGGCCCTGTTTAGGGAAGTTTTTAAATGTCTGACGCTGTCTTGTTTTTAAGATTTGGTTGGAAGCCGCCAAGAGTGGCTGGGGAAACCCAGCCAGATGGGCAGGGAATAAATAATAATAATAATAATAATTAATAATAATAATTATCCTCACTCGGCTTCCCTTTGAGTAAACCCCTTTGAATTCAGTGGGGGTTACTTGGGAGTAGAAATGGTTAGGATTTCAGCCGTATATATTTCCATCCCCTTCTTTCGAAGATTAGAACCTACTCTGTGGCAAACTAATCCTAACTTCACCTGAAGGCTGATGGGATCTCAGCCGGCAGTGACTGGCCGGGAAAGAGATCTTGGGGTTTGTGGTGGAGAGGTCAGTTAAATTTAGGAAAACATCCTCTGTGTGCAGTTGCGGTGAAAAGGACCTGCTAGAGATCAAAGCAAAAAAACCTGCCAATATCATAATGCAAATCTATGAAGAGATCACACTGTGCATTCACGTCTGGTTGCCACACTTTAAAACAACAACAACAACAACCCATAACACCAAGATATTTCAGAGCTGGAAAAGGTGCATAAAAAGACCACCAAAATGATCAAAGGTCTGGAAGCATTATATGCTTCCACTACACAAGGAAATATTATAATGTTTGAGGCTATCTGGTTTAGAAAAAATGCAAGTAAGTGAGGGACTATAAGAGAGATGTATAAAATTGTGCAGTGTGGAGAAGGTAGACAGAAAAGCATTTACCTCTCTCATACAAATAATACTGTACTAGGTATTGGGGTCATCCACCAAAGTTGAATGGTGGGATATTCAGGACATTTTGTCACACAGCAGATAGTTCAGGTATGGAATTTGCTACAAAAGACGCAATCATGCCCCCCCCCCTCAATCATTAGGTTGTTTTAAAAGGGGATTAGATAAATTCATGGTGGGTAAGGCTATTGCCACTATTAAAATGCATCTTTCATTGTTAAACATGGTCTTAGTAAGATGGCAACCCTGATCTAGGGCCAATTTGTGTATTTGGCAACCTGGCAAGTTAATGTTTGTTGGAAACATTTATTGTTGGCATCCATCTGTCTTGGGAGACAATGGAAGTATTTGTCTTCAGGAGTGAAGTTGAACCACTGGAAGTTTGCAGCATCTGCTGTGGCTGTAAAGACTGATGCGGGAGAGACATGTTTTGTTGCAGCTGGGGCAGATGAAGGTGTCCAGTTGTGCTGCTGCAGATGCACCATGGCATTTATTCCCTCTGTACTCGTCCCAGCTGTCATTAATCCTCTGGTCACTGCTATGGATACACGGCCTGACTGTCTGTCTCCAGGTACAGTGGGCTTAACTTTGCCATTTATGCTTATGATATATTCATTTATGATGCTTTTTTTAAAAAAAATCAAACCTCTTTATTCTACTCTAGCCTTTTAAAAGTCAAGTAATGTAGTTGGAACATTTTAGCTTTCAATAGATGTATTCAGCCTTGAAGCTGTAGTTACTTGTTGGAAACAAAAGATAATAGTTGAAGCTCTGCGAGTTGCTTGGCAACCAGAACAGAACATTTGTGTGTGTGTATGTCTGTGAGAGTAACTTTCTTTTCAGGAGTTCAGGGCTGAATTAGGTGAGGTATGAGATGTAAGCATTTTGCTGGAACTTGATCGCCTTCAGATGAAGATTAGGCATGGACAAATTTAATGATATTTGGAATGTATTTGTCAAAACCATAGAGACACATGGATTGACATATATGTGGGAAACAATAAGTTTATCCATCTACATATATACCATATAGTTTTGTTTAATTTTATTTTATGGTTATTTTGTTATTGCTGCTTTCCTCTGCCTTTTAAAATGTTTTTAATGCATTTTCTCTCCCGCTTTCTATTCTTCCTTTTTTCTTCTTTCTTTGGTTTAATTTACAATAATAATCTCAATAAAATCATAAATATATAAAAAAGAATCGAGTTTTAAAGCTTGCAGAAACTTGATTTAAACATTGCAAAAAAAAACACCCAATACAATTTTCTCAGTTATACATTTGTCTTCTTACATATACTGATCCCAGTATAATGCTCTAGAACATATCTTTGCCCAAAACCAGCGCTTTTCACCTTAAAATCAAAATGAACTCTGTCCTCCTCTGTTTCTGGCTTGCTTGCATGTTGGGCAATGCCCAGAGGAGATCTGTGTCTGCTTGCAAAACAACTCATGACTCGTGAGTGAAGAGGGCTACTTCATTAACCTAAGTAAACACTCTGAAATTCTATCCAAAAACCCATGACTCAGTCATGAAACCTAGCCCACCCCATCTTTGCAATGGAAAAATACAAGCCTTCATCATACATGTTTCACAGTAACTTAAAATACAACACAATTACAATTATGGACCATTTTATGTAACATTAAATAACTTCAACACCATGGGTAGGCAAACTAAGGCCCGGGGGGAAGGATTTGGCCCAATTGTCTTCTAAATGCGGCCCGCAGGCGGTCCAGGAATCAGCTTGTTTTTACATCAGTAGAATGTGTCCTTTTATTTAAAATGCATCTCTGGGTTATTTGCGGCGCTTGCCTGGTGTTTTTACATGAGTAGAATGTGTGCTTTTATTTTAAATTACCAGTAATCTCTGGGTTATTTATGGGGCACAGGAATTCGTTCATTCCCCCCCCCCAAATATAGACTGGCCCCCCACAAGGTCTGAGGGACAGTGGACCGGCCCCCTGCTGAAAAAGTTTGCTGACCCCTGTGTGGCCAGTGATGATAGGATCTCTAGAAGCATCTCTTAAAGGTAAAGGTAAAGGGACCCCTGACCATTAGGTCAAGTTGTGACTGACTCTGGGGTTGCGGCGCTCATCTTGCTTTATTGGCCGAGGGAGCCGGCGTATAGCTTCCGGGTCATGTGGCCAGCATGACTAAACCGCTTCTGGCGAACCAGAGCAGCGCACGGAAATGGCGTTTACCTTCCCGCCGGAGTGGTACCTATTTATCTACTTGCACTTTGACGTGTTTTCGAACTGCTAGGTTGGCAGGAGCTGGGACCGAGCAACGGGAGCTCACCCCGTTGCAGGGATTCAAACCATTGACCTTCTGATTGGCAAGCCCTAGGCTCTGTGGTTTAACCCACAGCGCCACCCACGTCCCAGAAGCTTCTCTTAGGTGCTTCTAAGTAGTTGTAATATCCCTCTTTTAGCAATGAAAGCACCTCCCAAATAAATCATTCTGAATGTTTCTGTGTACTGGAAATTGGATAAGCATGATCTCACCTGCTGCATGTTAAAGAGGAATGTGTGACGGATGAGGATTTTTCACTGTAGGTTTTGGAGAAAAAATTCCTTGCTTGCTTCGTAGGAAGTTGCTGGGCGCTGCAAGCTGCTGAACACTACTTTGGTGATGAGTCATTCTGTGCATGATTTCAAGGAAAGCAGAACTGCACCCTGCCCACAGTGAGAGCCTCAGAGACTTACCAGGCGCTGGCTGTGGAGACATTTTCTGCCACGGCTCCACAGGTCCATGTTAATGTCCAGAACTATGTCAAGAAGAGCTTGGGGATTAAGGAAACTAAGAGGAAAATCATAATTCTAAAGCTGTCCATTGTTTATCAACTCTGTTTCCAGGTTTCATGGGTTAGGGGCAAGGCCCCGCCATCTTCAGAGTCCTAAAGGACTTTGTTCAAATGCTGGTAATTTGGGGGGCTTCCCAGAAGTGCAGCCCCCTCACAGATAGCCTGCTGGATTGAACCTTTTCAGTTTTTTTATGAGTTGCAAGTGAAAGAAAGAAATCTTGTCTATCTAATTTTATCTCCAAGTATCCAAAATGTGACAAATAAAAAAATAATTAAAATAAATGAGTAACATTTAATCTCCAAGGCTGGGTAAATTAATCTGAGAGACAGTAACTAGTTCAAGGTCACCCAGTAAGCTTCAAGACTAAGTGGGGATTAGAACCCTCATCTCCCAGATCCTGCTCTAACACTCTAACCAGAACACCTTCCTGGCTCTGTTGTATCTCTGTTGCTTTCCAATACTTCACATAAATTATCCTTGGAACAGTTACCATATAGCAGATGTGAGGAACCTTAGAGCAGTCAGCTGTTACTTGACTACATCTCCTATTATCCCTGGTCATTGGCCATGTTTGCTGGGGCTGATGGGAGTTGTAGTTCAGCAATATCTGGGGGGGGGGCAAAGGCACCCCATGCCTGCTATGTAAGGTTAGTAATTTATGACATGTAATTATTTTTTCATATAGGTAAAAACATGAAATCATACATTATATTGATAAAGCACCTAGAATCACTAGGTGCTGTACACACACACACACACACACACACAGTGCTTTTTTCTGGGGGACACAGGGGTACGCATACCCCTAAACATTTTGTGAAACTTTGTACTTTTGTCCATTTACTGTATTTATATTTCCATTTACTGTATTTATTTTTCCCGATTTGAACTATAAAATGGTGGTTTTCTTGAGTCAAAATGAAAGTACCCCTAAACA
Source organism: Podarcis filfolensis (assembly GCF_964270895.1). NCBI lineage: Eukaryota > Metazoa > Chordata > Lepidosauria > Squamata > Lacertidae > Podarcis > Podarcis filfolensis. The sequence continues at coordinate 67,397,686 of NC_139609.1, forward strand.
TTTTTTTAGAAAAAAAGCGCGCGCGTGTGTGTTTTTGTGTGTGTGTGTGTGTGTGTGTTTCGCTGTCCATACGTAGGTCAGCGATAATCCAAATATGTCCTTCCAGGCCCCGCCTCTATCCCTGCAGGCCACACCTCCTCAGACACACCTTCTTTCACCAGGCCAGACGCTTACAGTATTGGCTTGGCTTTGCGTCCTCCTGTCTGCTTCTTTTTCCACATAAGATAGAAGCTTGAGCGTACATGTAAATTACATCTTTGCTTTTACTACTTGGAAAGAGGGGGTAGGCTTCTGCCCACTACTCTATAATTATTAGTAGTACTGCAATAGTTGGGCTTTCTTCAAAGAAACAGCTGTCACTTTCACTACTTTTTTGAAATGTTTATTGATTTTGAATTTAGCTGCGAAAAGTCAGTAGGATATACAGATCAATGAAAAGGAAATAAAAACCCATAATAATTAATTTATCCCGCCCATCTGACTTGGCTGCCCCAGCCATTCTAAAACACAGCAGAACATGACCCACTGAAAGCTTCCCGCTGCCTGTTTTCAACAAGAGAGAAGGGCAGCGCCCCCCAAAGAGCCGAGAAATCCGGCCTGCGGGCAACAGATCCGACGCGAGCGCGGCCCGCCGGGCGCTTTGAAAGCGCTCTGCTCGCTCCGCCCCGTGGGCTGAGCCTCGTCCGCCTTTCCGCCGCTTGGGCTGGCCTCTTTCTCGGCGATGGCGGCGGCCCGGGACGCGGCTTCGGCTTGCAGCGCGGACTCCTTCCAGCTCCGGCACCTGCACCTGGCGCTGAGCGCGCACTTCGGGTCTGCCGGCTCGGGGCACTTGCAAGGCTGCGTCCGCCTGGAGCTGACATGCCTGCGAGACCGCGCCAGCGAAGTGGTGCTGGACTCGCACCCCAGCGTCGAGGTGGAAGGCGCCGGGCTGGCGCCGCCGGGGAGCCGCTGCGGCGAAGGGCAGGGCCCGCAGCCAGGCGCGCTGAGGCCGCTCGCCTTCCAGAGCCGCCCGTTCGCCAGCTACGGCTCGGCGCTGCACGTCACCCTGCCGGAGCCTCAGACGTGCGGGGACACGGTGGTGCTGGAGATCGCCTACCGAGCCGGAACGGGGCCCGGGGTGAGTCGGGGAGAGAGGCGGGCGGAGCCGGTCCCTTCCCCCAGCCGAGGGCGGGAAGCGTGCAAGGTTCAAGTTCCGCCTTTGGACACGAAAGCCCTTCCTCTTAATGGGGAGAGAGGTTTGCTGGCAGCAGTAGCTCAGGAGCGGGGAAATATACACTCTGCACATGCTCAGGCGTGCCGCCCTCAGTATCATAAGTTTTTCCTTCCTTAGATCTTCATGGGCTGTGTTCCAAAGCTAAAGGCATGCCTAGGTGTGCCTGGGCTGCAGTGATGCCATTGCTGTGCTATTGCACCACCGATCCTGATTTTCGTAATTGTCCCTTTCCCTCATTATTCAGGAGCTTTGGCAAGGGAAAGGAAGTGAACTTGCCTTTCTTGCTCTTGTCCTTCCGTGTGGGGTGTTACTTGCTGCCTATGGACATCTTTCCTTATGGGACGCAGCCCAGCCTTGCAAGCAGAAGGGTCCAGGTTCAATACCAGCCATCTCCAAGCCTGGTGTCTGGCATCCCCCAGACAGTAAAATTTAGCGGAAGTCTCCACTTGCGCGGGGAAATCAGCTCACATTAATGGAAGGGAGGACTCTCAGTGTAATAGCTACAGTTCCATGCAGCCAGTAGTACTGAACAAGAGTATTGCATGATGAGAATGCTAAACCCTCCCCATGGTGAGTGAATTGGGAGGCCTGTTCTTACATCTTAATGCATTTTAAACAGCCTTTTGTACTTGTAGTAATAGTGATGCCCCCTCTCCCCTGCTTTCAAATGTATCTTCAGTGAAGTGAATATTCCAATCTATATTTCAAGCACAAAACCAGAAGAGGGATGTCGGATGGATTTTGTGAACTGCAAAGCTGTCTGTGAACATGTTCTCCCAATTCACAGGGATACTGGGTTGAACTAAACGTGATGTGGAAAACCAATAATACGAATCTCGGATGTTGGAGCCGTCAGGATGGTTGGGGTGGGAATCAAGCCTGAGGTTTAGTGCAGGTGAAGGGGGTTTAACCCTCTTTGCTGATCAATCTCCTCAATCTGAATCAACCTCTCTGTCTCCTATTTGTTTTATACCCATTATGGTCCTTGTATGCTTGCTCCACAGAGAAAAATAGGAGCCTGGGAGGCATTTAGATCAGGAAAGCTACATGAAGGAAATAGTTAGGACTTCCACCTACAGCCATGATCTGATTCCCGCCCCTGCCCCCGCCCCTATAATTGCACTGATACATTTCCTTGGATAATTTTTGGATTTAGTATTTCACAAACCACGTAATCGGTTTTCCTCACCGCTTTGTAAAACCTAATAACTGCATTAAGGCTGTTTGTAAGAAGAAGAAAATGCCTTTGTTTCTTTGGACCTCTGCCCAGTGCTGATTACATTAATGTACACCTAGAAGAAGTCCAAGGGCTGCACATTGGTGAGTGCTGACTGTGCACATCTTAGAAATAGTTCATAGGTGCTGTTTTGAAAACCTGAAGATCTGGAACATCCCACGCTGGGAAATCCCAGGGAACTTTGTGTTAGAGTATTTGGGTCGTGTGCGGATTCTAGTGCTTGTTGGCTAATAGCAACTGAAGGCAGAACAGAAATGACAGATTGATCCTGTACCTCCTCTTATAGATCTCCTTTCTGGATTCTTATCAAACTGCCCAGAAGGAGAAGCCGTTTCTTTACACCTCTGGCTTTCCTGTGCTCAACAGGTCCCTTTTCCCTGGCTTTCACACCCCGGCTGTCAAGATCACGTACTCTGCACACATCCAGGTAAAGTATCCCACTGCTCACAGAAGAACTGTCTTTTGTCTCTTGCTAGGTGTGTTGGCTTACTCCTGAGCAGACAGCAGGGAAGCAGAAGCCCTATATGTACACGCAAGGCCAAGCTGTTCTGAATAGGAGCTTTTTCCCTTGCTTTGACACCCCTGCCGTTAAAAGTACATACTCTGCTCTTATAAAGGTAAGCCAGGGCCGGCACTATCGTTTGGCTGGGTGAGGCAGCGGCCTCAAGCAGCAGAATCCCTGCCACTGCTTCCGCAGCCCAAGCCTCACAAGAGCCGTTACCCATTCCGCTGCTGCCTTCTCCTCCACCCCCCACTCCCGCCACTCCTAGGGAGGTAGACCCTCTGCTAGACTTGGGGCCCTAACAAAGGCCCAGTCTTGCCATCCTCTGGTCAGGCCTGTCTCCCAGCAGCTTCTCCATCTGTGGTGATGTATTCTGTATCGCACTGGATGAATTTGAGCCAGTTGGTTCATGGAATTGGAAGGGACCATGAGGGTCATCTAAGTCCAGCACTCTGCAATGCAGGACTCTCTTGCCCAATGTGGGACTCAAACCCACGACCCTGAGATTCAGAGTCTCATCTTCTACCGACTGAGCTATCCCAGCTGTCTCTCAGTCTAACCTTCCTCACCAAACCTAACTCAGGACTGTTGTGAAGGTGAAACCTGGAATGGGGGAGGAGGACCATGCATGCCGCCTCAAGCACATTGGAGGAAAAGTGTGATATACTTGAAATAAATAAAACAAGACTCATCCCCAATCAGCAAGTGCTCCTTTTCATTGCGCAACAAGCCTGCCTTTGTTTGTCTGTTAGGTCCCTGAGGGTTTCACAGCAGTGATGAGTGCAGTTACCCGGGAGAAGCAGAAGGACAACACTTTCTACTTCAAGATGCCTCTGCGCATCCCATCCTATCTGGTTGCCCTGGTTGTTGGGGACATAGTTTCTGCTGAAGTTGGACCCAGGTAAGAGCGTGGCTGGCTGCAGGGATAAAGATGAGCCACCACATTGCTTTATGTCTGCCTTACTGTTTGTTCAGCCGTATTGTTAGCTTTAAAAGAAATCTTCAAAATGACTAACAGTAAGGCTACCAAAAGAATTAAGGCAGTAATTAGAAGTTAAATGACAGAACAATTAAACAAACTAATTATATTCCTCCAATGTAAGACAACAGGCTCTTGCTGCAAGCTGGAATTTCTGGAGTCCTTGCCTATCTTTGTGTAGAGAGGTTGATAAGCAGCATCTAGGGAAACCCCTGGCCTTTCAGGCATTGCTGGACTCCAACTTCCATTATTGTAACTTTTATATTTTGATGTGGAAGAAAGCCCTTTCAGTACTAGAATGGCTTCTTCATATGCAGTACAGAATGCCTTCTTATCTCCCACAAGCAACCATGGGAGTGACTCCTTAACAAACTGACGTTAATGAATGTGTTGCTGTTTATGTGACTTAGGGTGTTTTCTTCCAATTTTCAATTTCTTACATTTCCACCCATTTGTTTTCATCCCATGCTAGGAGCCATGTATGGGCCGAGCCCTGCCTGATTGAGGCTGCTAAGAAAGAGTACGATGGTGTGATTGAAGAGTTTCTTAGCACGGGAGAGAAGCTTTTTGGACCATATGTATGGGAAAGGTATGTCTTGCTGCTTCAGGGAAGGCTTCCCTTGAAGTCTTTGCAAACATGCACCCATTGATCCCAGATTGGGCGTAGAGATGTCATACATTTTATCCTTACCGTAAGTCAGCTTACCTGAACCAGGAAAAGCTATACCTCAATGGTAAGAGCACCTGCCTTGCATACAGAAGTCCAGTCTCTGGCATTTCCAGGTACAGCTAGGAAGGATGCTTCATCTAAACCCTGGGAACCACTCATAAGTCACTAACGTAGGCAGTACTGACCTGGCTGGATCAATGATGTGACTTGGCTCAGGCAGATCATTCATGTTCTTAAATCCCTTGAGTCATACTTCAGTCTTTGGGCTGAGACTAAGTTGGTGGTGGGACATATGCATTGCATGCAGAAGGTCCCAAGTTTAATCCCTGGCATCTCCAGATAAAAGGATGCAATAACAAGTGATGTGAAAGACCTCTGCCAGGAAGCTTCTGCAAGTCTCAAGTAATAATGCTGGTCAATTTCTAGAGGGGTAGTCATGTTAATCTGCTGCAGCAGCAGACCTGTAGCACTTGAGGGACTAGCACATTATTGTTGCATAAGCTTTCATGACCCACAGTCCACTTGCACAGTGCAGTCTTGATGGATATATGGTCTGGCCCTGCTCTAAGGTGGTTTCCTATCTTCTATGAACTTTTGCTGAAGATGAGCAAGCAGAAATTTCCCACTCTTGAGCAAAAGTGAATTCTGGTTGATGGCATCCGCCAGTCAAACTGCACTATGCTTCAAGTGCACAGAACCCTGAGTATTGCTGAGCCTTTTTGGCAAATTTGTATTCTGGTACCTGAAACCTGGGGGCGAACCACTGCCACACTCACACACTAAAGTGGAGTGGGCAGTAACAGCAGGATATTATTATTCCTTATATCAGGGACCCTCTGGGTGTTGTTGGGCTACACCTTCCAGCATCCCTTACCAATGGCTATGTTGGCCAGTGCTTTTGGGTGTTGAGAGTCCACAAACGAGGGCTACTGGATCCCCCCATCCCTTCCTTAAAGAAAAACCATTGGAATACTGTCTGGGGAGGCGCAGAGCCTCATGACAGATGTTGTCTCCTTGATCACAAGCTTTGCTTTTGGCAGGTACGATGTTCTGTTTATGCCTCCCTCGTTCCCTTTCGGGGGGATGGAGAACCCCTGTATCACCTTTGTGACTCCATGCCTGCTGGCCGGCGATCGCTCCCTAGCAGATGTGATCATCCACGAGATCTCGCATAGCTGGTTTGGCAATCTGGTCACCAATGCCCATTGGGGGGAGTTTTGGCTGAATGAAGGCTTCACTATGTATGCACAGAGGAGGATCACTAAAGAAATTTATGGTGAGTTACCTGTTGGGCAATGTCCATGCTGTTTAGTGCCTTGATATATTCTGCTCTTCTACAATTGGCATCCAGAGCAGTTAAATAGAAACATCAATATGTAAATTCATGAACCAGATCAAGAGCTTCTTTTTGAAAAAAACCCCAAACGTAACACAAATAATATTATCTCATAATAAGGATAAGGGTGTTGGTGGTATACAGGTGGGAAATGTAACAAAAAAAAAGTGTGGAATGCTCCTGTTCAGTGTGCCAGCCAAGCCCTTTCCCGAGCTACTCCATTCCAGGAGTCATTTCCTCTTGAATGTTTAGTAGAGGAAGATGAATTCAGTATGGGTGATGCTACTCAGTACGATTTTGAATCTGGCTGTCTCCCTGGGTAGTGAGAATTCTTAGCATGAGATTGACTGTGAGGATGAGTTGATCATCCTAATCTGTATTAAATAAGAGTTAGTTATGTTAGTTCATAATGCCAAAAAGACCAAACAGGTTTATCGTGGTCGGAATTCGCATAGGCAGCAGGCTGCTTTGTCACACTGAGAACACATATAAAGTATGCTGGTGGGATAAAGCTGAAAACTAAAGTTATCTGTAGCACTAACTTCATATGACTATACTATTAAAATATTTTTAAGTTCTCCTTTTGTCTTGGTGCCTATTGTACTATACACCCTGCAGTCTTCACCGTATTGTACAACTTCAACTAAAGCATTGTTTTGTGTAGGCTAGGCTGAAGAAACTTTCCACCTGGCATTCACTTTCCATGTGCAGAGAGAGCTTCATGCTAGGGATGCTGTCAGATGCTCCCATCTTCGTTCTTGAGGGGTGCAGCTTCCTGACAGGAGTGTTCCATGTGTCACCCTGAATAATTTGAATTTCCTTTACAGAATTCCATTTGGAAGAAAGACATCACACACTTGCTAATGGTTAACAGAAAGGGTTGCTTCTGTTGTGTTTCTAGTGGGATCAGCTTGCAGGTCTCAGCTGTGTTATTTTTTCTCCAGTAACAGTGATGCTGTGCTCCAAATAATCTTTACCACATATTCATGACTGATCCCAGACTATCAAGGAAGCAGTTTGGTTTGATGGCCAGGAGCTTAAAAGCACTAGCTCAGCTTCTTCCTTTGCTTGTCCCCTAAACTCAGGTGCTGCTTATACTTGCTTAGAAGCTGCCACAGGGAGGGCTTTGCTTCGCCAACATATGGACAACACCGGAGAAGACCATCCCCTCAACAAGCTCAGAGTGAAAATAGAGCCAGGTCTGTATTGGTCCAGTGCCTATGGATTCAAGTCACATCATTGTTTCCTTGTGTTCAAGAAAAGAAACCTGAATAATCAGTTATATACAGAAATTTGGGTTGTGGCTTAATGTGGCTCAGTCATTTCTAATAAGGCTTTTCCTTTTGTAATACTGGCAATTGGGTGTTGTAAATCTTACGCTAGTTGTTTCTTCTGCCCAGGTGTTGATCCTGAGGACACCTATAATGAAACCCCTTATGAAAAGGGCTACTGTTTTGTCTCCTACCTTGCTCACCTTGTCGGGGACCAGAAGAAGTTTGATGCTTTCCTCCAGGTACTGTATGTTAGCCTGGGACTTGTCTGTGCTTCATGGGAGTCTTGGGAAATTGGCTTCCTCTAGGATAGGAATGCGCAACCTCTGGTCCACGGGCTGCATTGGGACCATGAGGATGGTTTCTCTAAATCATGCCCACCTGTCCTATATGACATCAGATATGGGGCAGTTAGAAACATGGCTGGATTGGGTGTGCAGCTACTTTCCCAATGGGCAATGGCACCGAATTGGGCCCTACACTGTGGGTGCCCAGCATGACCCGCCCACGTCATGACATCATGATGCACACGCCTTGACATCATGACACACACAGTAGTGTCATGACATCATACCATGGGGCGGGGCCCAAGCTCCACGCTCTCTCTTCCACCACCCCCTGCCTGAACTTTGTGCTCTTTCCACTGTGTGTGGTGCTTGCATGGCTGCCCCTTTATTTTGTGGGTGCCTGGCCCCTATAAGGGAAAGGAAGCAGTTTTTCCAGCCCTATTCACTGCACAAGGGACTTTGACAGTGAGCAGAAGAACCCATCTTTCAGTCATCTGACATCATGATGATGTTAGGTGGGCTGCCCCGCACACTTCTCAAAGCTGGCCAATGGGGTGGGCCCAAATAATGATCAAGTCCACTGGGCCAAAAAGGATTCCCTGTATGTTTGCAAGGGATGTTCCTGGGCAAGCACTGGTAATAACATCAGAAAGTAAGCTGTAGCATCCCACATTGCTTGGAACTGAAACATGAAGTCGTGGAAGCTGAATAACTTGTCACAGAGAAGCTGTTTCTGAGAGATTTATATTAAGCTGTAGCTTTCCTTAAGAGGGGAGCAAAGTCATCAGCCATGCATGTTGCACTTAAGAAATTCTCCAAAGATACCCGCAAGCAGTGTGAGCAAACAGAGGGAGTATGGAGAAATGAATCAGGAATATATGATGCTGGCATAAAACCTGGGGGGGGAGGGGATTGGGTATCGAAGACGGATATTTGTTCCTTTTTTAAGCAGACAGGTATCTCGGCCTCTAAAACCTGGGGTGCTACGACCCAGTCTAGTTGGAGCAGGTAATTGCAGGCTGAACATGAGCTGATGTTCTTTGCTGAAAGAGTTACTCATGAGTGGTTGATTAAGTAAAGGTGAAATGTTACAGGTGCACCATTCAGACCACAGTTTAATTTAGGGAAATCTCTCTCTCTGGCAGGCGTATGTCAACCAATTCAAGTTTCAGAGCATCACAGCAGATGAAGCACTAGAGTTCTACTTGAATTATTTCCCAGAGCTGAAGAAGAAAGGGGTAGATACCATTCCAGGTCAGCAACACTTCCTACTTTTTAGATATTTGTCCATAATTTCAGGACCAAGCACGTAACTTTTATGTAAATCTTGGAGGTAGCAAGTGACTCTTTCCCAGTTCTCCAAAGACACTTTTTAAAATGGCAAAAACGTCCATCCTTTGCATACTCTCCAGTTGCAAAAAACATCTCCAGAATATTAGCCAAGTATAACTGCTTAGAGAAGCATCATTCTGAATTGGCACAAAGCTTTGGGCAGCAGTTCTTCCTTACAGTCAAGGTGATTAGGAGTGAACATTCCTCCCAGTGTTCCCCATGCTTTCATGCTGCCTTTTTCTAGATTCAGCTCACCATGTTGACTCTCTCCACCCATGATTCATTGCCTTTATTCCTTAGGTTGCATTTCCAAAGTACACATCTTGTCTGTTAGTTTTGAAGGGCCAAAGCCTGGCAGAGCTCCTGCTACCTTTAAGAGATATTGCATCTGGTTACTAGCCAACAGCATTGAGGATGGTAATAAGAGAACAGTTGCAAAACATCTGAGCTGGGCTTCTAGCTGGAATTCTGCTACCTGGGGGATAGCAGTCATATGAAGCTGATTGTCAATAACTGTCTTAAGTTTTCTGGCAAAGAGCTGATGCTAAGGATCAATTTAATACATTATGCCTGTAAGACTGGGCTCAATGAAGTGAATGCTGTTGAATGCTTATAGTGGTATAACCACTCCGTAAACAAATCAGAACAAACGCTCAGTAAAGAATGGACCTAGTCTAACCACCATGTAAGCTTTGTGCAAGCAAACCAGGATGAATAAACAGGTTGTTAGTAACTTAAGAACTTCCAGTATTGAGTCCAACAAGGTTCCCTTTTCTCATTTCCCTTGTTTCCATGGCAGGCTTTGAGTTTGATCGGTGGCTGAACACTCCTGGTTGGCCCCCATACCTTCCTGACCTTTCACCTGGGGAGGAGCTGATGAAGCCAGCTGAGAACCTGGCAGAGCTCTGGGCATCTCCTGACTGCGACATGCAGGCAATTAGAGCAGTAGATATCTCAACTTGGAAAACCTTCCAGCTGGTCTATTTCCTGGATAAGATCTTGGCAAAATCCCCACTGCCAGATGGTAAGATTACTCTTTGAGCGTGGCAGAGGGAATCGTTGCACTGTGAATAAATACTGTTGACATTGAGATGCAAGCCAGGTGACTCCCAAGAACTAGAAATTAGAGCATGGGATGGAATAACTTGGAGCGTTTGGGAGTGAGGGTAGAGAGTACCGTATTTTTCTGTCTATAAGACGCCCCCATGTATAAGACGACCCCTATTTTTTGAACCCAATTAAGAAATAAATATTTTAAACATTCCATGTATAAGACGACCCCAATTTTAAACTTTAAAAATTTGGGGGAAAATATAGTCTTATACACGGAAAAATACGGTATTTATGCATGGACGGACACCACAGCAATGAGATGGCTTGTCCACCCCCAAGCAAACATTCATGCCTTTTTTTATACACAAAGCAGCATACGTCACTTTGGCTAGCGCTCCCCATTGCTTCCCTTGACCACATGAGGGCATAGGTGGCAAATACCCATATCTTCAGTTAGTTCCTCTTTCGGGCTCAGAGCACAGCACATCAGGTCCACAGATGAGGATAGCATCAAAGCAAACAAATTATATATGGACTCATGGTTACAAAACTGCCTATTAATTGTGGGGTTGTTTTGACTACCAAGATGGTGCTTGCAGAGCTTCTAGAAGTGTTCACCTTTGGTTCAAGACACTTTCTGTGGGCATAAAAGCATGTGATCATGCCTTCCCTCTGCCTGTGGCTAGAAAAAAATACAATACAATAGCTTCCAGAGGGGTACCTTAAAAAGACAGTGGAGGAAATTTCAAGTCTGAGACAAAAGCTTATGTATACAATTGTCTTTGCATACTTTGTACCCTCCAGATGTTGTCGTCTGAGGCGGACGGGAATTGTAGTGTAAAACAGCTGGATGGCACTGGCAAAGGCTGGTGAACAAGATGAGCACAGTGACCATTCAGAAAAAGAGTAATTGGAATATAGGGCTGTTGCCTACTTTTGCTATGCTAATTTCCCTTCTGTTGTGGGAGTGAATGACCCTCAATTCTCATTTCATGCTAAGGGAACATTGAGAAGATGAGTGCCATGTACAGCAAGATCTCCAAAGCACGGAATGCAGAGCTGCGCCTCCGTTGGTGCCAGATTCTCCTCAAGAACAACCACGAGGCGGAGTTTGGCAAAGTGAAAGACTTCCTTCACAGCCAGGTTTGTGGTTGATCTGTCTGTGTGACGTTGGTTCGGAGGCATGTGGATCCTGTAGCTTTTACAAGCATATATAATTTTATTTCTATGCCCCTTTTCCAAAGTTCAAACCATGCTCAAGGCAGCTTGCAACATGAAAAAATACAAAATTGTAGACATAACAAAAGTAGTCATAAACAACGAATAAAACATCAAAATTATGCAACCAAATTAAACTATTTCCGCCTAAATCATAATAAGGTCTAAAATAAGGATACAAACATTAATATTGATAACAGCAGCAAACCCTCTACCTCCAAACTATACTACAGCCCAGGAGTCTGTTCAGCAGCTTCAGCTTTTATAGCTGGAGTCAGTCCGTGCCCTGCCCTCTCAGACCAGGTGGGAAAAGGCCTGCAAGACAGGAAGCAGGTCTTCTAGGAGTCACAGCCAAGATAGTATTTTACCCACTGAATAGTAGATTCATCCCTTGTCTTGGTTGGAAGCTGGGGGACAGGCTTGGTGTGGTGCCAGCCAGCCCTTTCCCCGCCATCTCCTTGGTCCTGCCCATCCCAGAACTAACAGTTCCTCCTCAGAAACTAGTGGTGAAAACTGCCTCTTGCCACAAAACAGGGAGTGATACTTTTAGCACAGGGGTGGAGAAACGTAGGCTGCCCACATGCTGTTGGACTCCGACTCCCATCAGCTCAACTATTGTGGCCCAGTGGTCAGGAATGACAGGATCTGTAGTCCACCAGCGTTTGGAAGGCCACATATATTGTCATCATTAATATACTACTAAACTGTCAAAGCGTTTCTAAGCAGCAGCAGCATCCCTGGTTTAGCCACAAAGGCCTCTCCCAAACAACAGCCATTCTGAATGCTTTTGTGTACTGGAAAGTAGATAAGCATGATCTTGCCTGTTGCATGTAAAAAAGGAACGTGTTACTGATGAGGATTTCTTTCGCAAGTTTTGGAGAGAGAGAGAGAAATCCTAACCTTCATAGGATTGTGGGGTGCTGCAGGCCACTGAGCAGATAGATTATATCCATTATAGACTACAAGTAACATGGGTTATCTATTTGGTAAAGGTAAAGGGACCCCTGACCGTTAGGTCCAGTTGTGGACGACTCTGGGGTTGCGGCGCTCATCTCGCTTTATTGGCCGAGGGAGCCTGTGTACAGCTTCCAGGTCACGTGGCTAGCATGACTAAGCCGCTTCTGGTGAACCAGAGCAGCGCACGGAAATGCCGTTTACCTTCCTGCTGGAGCGGTACCTATTTATCTACTTGCACTTTGATGTGCTTTCGAACTGCTAGGTTGGCAGGAGCAGGGACCGAGCAACGGGAGCTCACCCTGTCGTGGTGATTCGAACCGCCAACCTTCTGATCAGCAAGCCCTAGGCTCTGTGGTTTAACCCACAGCGCCACCTGCATCCCTTATCTATTTGGAAAAGCACTCAAAATTCAGCATATATCTTTCAGCACACATGATTTGTTTCTGTTTCATCTTTGCATCAAAACCAGAAGGTACTCGGGCATTACAGAATGTTGCGGTGTGAAACCTAAGTGAAACTGAATGGCTATTGAGTAAGCACTGCTTTGGTGGTCAGTCGTTCTAATGCATTGTCGTTCTGTGCTTGATTTCAGGGAAAGCAGAAGTACACCCTGCCCATCTATCGTGGCATGGTGAGCGGCTCGGAGGCTGCACAGGCGCTGGCTGTGGAGACATTTTCTGCCACGGCTCCACAGCTCCATGTTAACGTCCAGAACTACGTCAAAAAGATACTGAGCGCGAAGAGTTAAGGAAACTGAGAAGGAAATCACAATTCCAAAGTAGTCCATTGCTCAAACTTCAGCAGATGTCTGTATGCCATGCTGGGGGGTGGGGTGGGAGTCCTTTGGAGTCCTAAAGGACTTTGTTCAAATGCTGGTGATTTCCGAGGCTTCCCAGAAGGCATAGCTTCCTCATGGATAGCCTGCTGATTTAAACTCCCCCCCCCCACTTTTTTTTTAAAAAAGGTTTGTAAATGTAAACATAAAATTATATGCGCAAAATTTCTATCTCAAAGTTTCCAAAATGTGATATATAAAATGTAATTAAAATACATATTTTTTTGTTTCTGTAAATAATAGTTTGCCAGTTTTCATTATATCAGTTATATTTTTATCTGTTATCTTTAGTTCTTTAAAAATGATATGAGTTTATCTACTGTTGTTATTCATGCAACCTACTTTCTCATGTTCCTGTTTTGAGTATCTCTGTTCTCTTCCAGTACTTGGAACAAATTATCCTTGCAACCATTACTTATATAGCAGGTGTAGGGGGAACTTTTGACCCTCCAGATGTTGCTGGACCACAGTTCCCATCATCCCTGTCCATTGGCCATGCCAGCTGGGGCAGATGGGAATTGTAGTTCAGCATATAGCTGGAGGCAGTGGCGTAGCGTGGGGGGTGCAGGGGGGCGGGCCTCACCGGGCGCAACATCTGGGGTTAGGGCAAATCCATGGGTTAGGGGGCGCAAATCCACGTGTTGGGGGCGCAAATCCACGGGTTTGGGGGCGCAAATTACTTGCCTTGCCCCGGGTGCTGACAACCCACGCTACGCCACTGGCTGGAGGGCCAAACGTTCTCTACACCTACCATATAAGATTGGTAATTTATGAAACACAATTATTTTCTCATGTAACTAAAAAGATGAAATCAACCCATTATATGCCGCCTTTAAAAAAAACAAAAACTTGGAGGGGGTGGGTTAGATATTTGAGAATGTAAGAAAGCTGGGAGGAGAAGAAGGAAGGAATTTCAGTGTAAACATTGATTCCCTCTTTTAAAAATCCCGCCCCGATTCCCTAATTCACATCCAGCAACCCTGCATAAAAATGTTTTTTCTTAAGGTACATGAGCCCTGCAAGTTTCCAAGGAAGGCAGCAACACGAAGAGAAGGCCAGGGATGTGCAGCCACACCTTCTCTACTCTTTCCTATTGCCACAAAAGTGTGTGTGTAATTTTTAAACAGAAAAGGGCACAGGCAAGGCATGAGCAAGTGGCCAACCACAGAGCCACCATACTCCCACCCTTGCAATCTGATGTGTGTGTTTTTTACGTCATGATGATACCTTGTCATCTGAGGCTCCGACCACAGACCACATTCTCTGTCACGCTCCCTGTTGATAATTATACTTCTCAAAAACAAGCAAGATGCAAAAGCATCCCAGCAGGCAGCTCAGACTGCAACAGAAGTGGATTCCTGTCTTGTCCCTAGAACTTGCAGCTCAGAAAGAAGCAACACTGCACACGCGTTGTGATTGGGCTGCGGGCTGACATAGTCCTACCCTACCTCTGTTTGTGTAATGTGCTGTGCTCCTCTTCCACGTAAAATTATGTTGCCTCAGTTCAGAAAGGGGGAGGCCAGACTGTTGCTGCTGCTTCTGAGGGGCCAGGCACTCAAATGAAATGCTAATACAGTGGTACCTCGGGTTACATACGCTTCAGGTTACAGACTCCGCTAACCCACTAATATTACCTCGCTAATATTGCCTCGGGTTAAGAACTTTGCTTCAGGATGAGAATAGAAATTGTGCTCTGGCGGTGTGGCAGCAGCAGGAGGCCCCATTAGCTAAAGTGGTGCTTCAGGTTAAGAACAGTTTCTGGTTAAGTACAGACCTCCGGGACAAATTAAGTACTTAACCCGAGGTACCACTGTAGAACCGTATGTTGTGCTCATGTGCTTACTCTGTTTCTACCCTGGCGACGTCGGATCATGGGGCCCTCACCATAGCAATGGTTTGCTGCTGCAGTTCAAAAGTGTGGTTTGGCTCTTTTGAGAAGATGGCTAGAAACCAGTTGAGGAATGAGGTTTCCGTTCTCAATTATCCTTTATTCTGTTCTTCTGTTACCAGTTGATAACCGAGGGCACAGAATTATTATAGGGCAGCGCCACAGTTGGCCTGAATGAAATCTCCACAGCAGTGGCCTAAAAGTGCCCCTCCTTCTCTTCCACAGCTCTTTATACCTCCCTCAACCATTTACCCCCTCACACATTCCCCTTCTTTCCTCTCAGTGTACCCTCTTGCTCCTCTGCAGCACAGTTAATAACTCCTTTAGCCTCAACTACTTCCACCTGCCCCTTCCCCGATTCCCTCTCCTCTCCAGCATTTCTTCCCTCACCCGAGGCCTAAAATTGCCTCGCACACAATCTCGCTGCCCTTCCTCCCATATGCCCTCTCATTCCTCCCTATTTCTCTCTTGCAGTAAGCGATTGTGCCTTCCCGTTATGCAGGTTATTGTTGAGCTTTGCAGCACAGCACTGTATCTCTCTCTCCCCTGCCGCTGCCTCCACCCCTGTTCCTAACCATTAGCCGGTGACCACATGTTGGGTGGGCCACTTGCCTCTTGCGGTTTTCCTCTTCTGTCTGCAGCTCTTGGTTGCTATCGCAGCCAGCTAGCACCAGACAGGAAGGTTACTTCCTTGTGCAACGGAGCAAGGCTGCTTCAGCTCTTTCCCTGTGAGCGGCTTCTTGTGTCTACGCAGCTTAGTTTCTTGGGGCTTCTGCTTTTGCTATGGGAGGACTGGGCTGCTAGAAGAAGCTGTCGGCAGCCAAAATGGATCCAGAGAGAGACGGCGGTAGTGAAGAAGCAGGCAAACGATTGGGTAAGGAAAGGGAAACTAAGTCTGGCCTATAACCTTTGAACGTAAATGTGAGCAACGGTTCAGCGTTTCTAAAGGGTTTCTTACACGACTGCTATGCACAGTTATGGGGAAAGGTCATAGCTCAGTGGAGAGCCTCTGCTTTGCATGCAGGAGGTCTTGGGTTTAATCCCCGACATTTCCAGGTTCGGCTAGGAGAGACCCCTTGTCTGAAATCCTGGAGAAATGCTGATTGTCCTGTGTAGACCATGCTGAGCTAGATGGACCAAAGGTGTGATTCACTATATGGCAGCTTCCTATGGCCTGTCAATTATTACTCAGACATTAAAATACAAGAGACCTGGAGGTTTACTTGTTGGTCGGTGCAATGTTTGACTAAACAAAGCTTGTGTTCTGTCCCTTTAAGGCAGTGGTTCTCAACCTATGGGTCCCCAGATGTTGTTGGACTACAACTCCCATCATCCCTGAGCTTTGGCCTTGCTAGCTAGGGGTGATGGGAGTTGTAGTTCAACAACATCTGGGGACCCACAGGTTGAGAAAGGCTGCTTTAAGCTGCTGTTAGATATATAGTCCGTTACTGGACTACTTCTGCCTAGACTAGAAGTGGCTAAAATGGGGACTGAGCAATAAGTGGTATGGCTCATAAGTGAGTTGGTTTAGCACAGGCATCCCCAGACTTGGCTCTCCAGATGTTTTGGAACCACAACTCCCATCATCCCTAGCTAGCAGGACCAGTGGTCAGGGATGGTGGGAATTGTAGTCCCAAAACATCTGGTTTAGCACATAGTGGCTAATTTCCCGGCTATTTCCATTCGGTGCAGCAGGTGGCGATACATTGCTTAAGAGAGGCAGAGACTTTTTCTCTAGCTGGGGGAGGGCAGAAGGTAGATCTGAATCTCCTGGTGCTTCTGTGGGTGATTTGTAGCAGAGAGAACTTGGGAGAAAGCCAACAGTGGCTTTCTGTGTGAAAGCTGGTACTCAAAAGACAAATTCTTAGGCCAAGAATGTGTTGAGATGTGCTCAGTCACTGAATATTGGGTTTTCCTCCCTTCCGAGTTGCTCTTTCGTACCTGATTGGGGATCTCAGGGTTCTGTTTTTAAAACAAAGCAAAAATTGCTTCAAACCTGAAGTCTAACGTAACTCAAGACTGAGGTTTCCTTTCTCTGTGTGTCGCTTATTCCTGATGAGTGATCAGTTGGCATATGTAGAAACTGAAATGGCAAAGGCCTAATACCACTGCAGATGTTTTGGGGAAGGGGGTTTGGCACTGCTTGCTTCTCCTAGTAATCTGCAGTTCCAGAAATCACAAATGATAAACCTCACCCTCTGTCCCAGAACGAACCTTGCCCCTCTGTGTGCAGGCCTGGCCCCCGCTCCATATTTTTTTATGGTGCGTTTATTGCATTCCAGCAATTGCTTTCAATATTTTACAGCCTTTTTTGGCCTGAGAAAGTGGAGATGCCAGAGATTCCCATATTATTAAAACTAGCAGTTCCATGTCGTTGGCAAGTCAACATCAGAAATCCAGCATAATGCAGACATCAAGACCACACAAGCATGTCCCCAGACACAGTTTCTTTCTTTTCTTTTCTTTTCTTTCTTTTTGAATATTTTTTGAATATTATAACAAATATTGGTACAAATCTCATTCATCATGTTATTTACAATTATTCTCCCTCCCCTCCTCTGGACTTCCCTCAACTCCCCCTGGGCTGAGTTATTTAGTTTTATTTATCGTATCCTGCTTTTGCTACACAAAAATAAAATCCCCCCCCCAAAAAAATGATTTCTCTGAAATATCTGTTACTCAAATGAAATTGTGAAAATTTATTCAAATCCTGCCAGTGAATCCGGTCCATTCTGTTGTTTCAGCAAATAAACTGTAAATGGTTCCCAGACTCTTTTGAAGTCCTTTTTCTCCTTCTCTCGTAGTTTATCTGTTAGCTTAGCCAATTATGCATAGTTCATCAGCTTTTCTTTTTAATTTTTTTTATTCAAAATTAAAACAAGACATATTATCCAAAAGCATATCATCCTTGTCCCCCCCCCCATTTTTCCTCCTTCCCCTCCTCCCACACAGAACCCACCCACCCCCACCCCCCGACTTCCCTCAGTTCCAGTCTTTGGTTTCTCTGAGACTGCTGTTTTCTGCATGTTACAAAGTTGTATAGATCCTCAAACTATTTAGCTGATTATTATCAATAAAAAGTTTGTGAATGTTTATTCAAAACCTGCCAAGGAGTCCAGTTCTCTTCGTTGCGTCTTCAGATACTTTGTAAAGGGTTCCTATTCATCCTTAAAGTCACATTTATCCTTGTCCCGTAGCTTATATGTCAGTTTTGCCAGTTCTGCATAGTCCATCAATTTTTCTTGCCATGTTCATCAGCTTTTCTTGCCGTTGGTCCTTTGATGGTATTTCTTCCGTCTTCCAATATTGTGCAATCAAGATTCTTGCTGCTGTTGTAGCATACATAAATAATGTCCATTTTTCTTTTGGTAGCTCTTGATTTCAGATAAATAAAAAAAAAGGCTTAAGGGTGTTTAACAAAATTCATTTTAAATATTTTTTTCAATTCATTGTATATCATTTCCCAATATTTTTTAAATGCATTTGCATTCCCACCACATATGATAAAATGTTCCTTCCTTTTCCTTACATCTCCAACATCTTTTATTTTCTTTCCTAAACATCTTGGCCATTTTCACTGCTGTGATACACCATCTATACATCATTTTCATGTAATTCTCTCTTAATAGTATTCAATCTGTGAATTTTGTATCAATTTTCCCCAACCACAGTTTGATTCTAAGTCAAGGTAAAACTTTTGCAAGTCAAGGTAAAACTTTTGCAAGTTATGACGGCTGCTTTTGGAGGGTACAGCATGACGGCAATTCTGATTTAGAGCCATGTGTCACCTGTGGCAAATGCATGGCAAGAAAGTGAGCATATGGGCCCACCAACTAATTGTTTCTTTGGCTACTAAACATACCGTATGTGGCATAGAAAAGTCTCAGGGGAGGCTAACATGGGGCTGATTTTTGGCAGTGTGGCAGCAGAACTAAGAGCCTGTGGAGCTCAGGCCAAATGAATGTAAGCAGTTGCAAGTCTGAAAGATTGTGTCAATCTGTTTGGATGCTTAAGTGTTTAGAAGATTATGAATATTTAGATTATGAGGTAAATGTCTATATACACAAACAGCTAATGCTTATGAGTGACTGGGGCCAAAACCAAACTCTGCTGTAAGGAATCGCTGCATATGGAAGCAATGACCAGTCTCTTGCCCTGGTTTTGCTCTGTATACTCCCTTTTTCCTCAAACGAATCTTTGCACAAATGACCCAAATCTGCACTGGCATATCAGGTGCATTCTGAGCTGGCCGTTCAGGTTCTACCTGCAGAGACAGTTTGTTTTGACTGCAATCTGACTGATGTAATTGAACAACATGCTTTGATGTAATTGAACAAAATGCTTTGGGAGTCACTGAGCCATAGGATCCGTTGGAGCCACCCTGCAGAGCAGCCTTGATGTCAGGCTTGTCAACAATACTTTGGTGCCACAAATAAGAGCCCAAGGCCACAGTGGAGCATGAAGGGGTCTATGATAACTCCTGGATAATTTGTGCCACGAGGGTTGCTCCATAGACCCCACCACACAACAAATAATACCGAATGACTCGGAAGCAATCATGCCCTCCAGTTATCATTGGACTACAACTCCCATCATCCCCTCACCATTGTTCATGCTGGCTGGGGCTGATGGGAGATGGGGTCCAACAACAACCAAAGGGCACCTCGTCGGCAATCCCTGCAAAAGTAGAACGTGGTTGCTAGGCAACTGCAACATTTCTCCCCCCCCCCCATAGAATAGGCCACATAGCCATTGGGTGGCAATAGATGGGCTGTGAGCCTCCTGGGGTGCATAGAAGGGGCAAAGTGAAATTCAGGATGTGTTGCCAACATTGTCCCACATGTTAGACTTCTGAAAGAGAACTAATGATTTGTTTCATTTTAACACTCCCATCTTAAAACATTTTCTCTGAAGTTAGACCTATTGATTTGGATGGAGTAAGCATGCATAGGATTGGAACCTTGTTTTAATTCCCAGATTATGACTATGTTATGATTTGCATGTGAAAAGTGCCTTCCCTTCAGGTAAGCCCAGGGGCATAAAGATGATGGGGGATAACTACTTCGGGGGGGGCATGCACACACACCCTGATGCACCCCTGCAGCTACAATTAGTTGCAGTGAGAGAGTAGAGGGGGAGCCCCGTAGACACATGCTTTATTGGGTAAAAATGCAAGTTACAGAGTCCCTTCCAGCTTCTGCGTGTTACAAATCTCCCCTTTTTCTACATGTTGGTTCCACCTGGTCACCCAGGTGAAAGGAGCATCCTTCACGCCCCTGGATAGCTCAGCCAGTAGCACATGGGACTCTTAATCTGAGGGTTGTGGGTTCGAGGACCCCGTTGGGCAAAAGATTCCTGCATTGCAGGGGGTTGGACTAGATGACCCTCGTGGTCCCTTCCAACCCTACAATTCTATGGTTCTGTGCCATCCACAGCAGAGAAGAGCTGTCACGTTGCAAGGGGAGGACCTTCAGCTTAGGTTTCCTATCTAGTGTTGCTATCCATAGTTCCAAAATAATGGACATGTAAAGTCTGCAGTCTTATGGAGTTGAAATACACCACTGAAAGCAGTAATTCCCTCCAGGTTTCTTTGGGGGGCCTGGCTCTCCACATGTTATTTCTTACTCAAAGGCACAGTGGCAAGTGCCCTATCTCCCTCCCTCCCAGTAGTGAATTTGCAGAATGACAAGGAAGCAGGGCCACAGAGCTCCTGCCCACAGATGTGGCCAGGACTCATGTGTGTTGAAGCTCTTTAAGCATTGGGTAGAGATGCAGGAGTGGGGAACTTTTTTCTGTCTACATCCCCTCGTAGGATACCTTGCCAGTGGTGGGCAAAAGAAAGCAGAGCAGTGGATGTAATACGATAATGAAATAATTACTTACAGTGGATGTAATGCAATAAGCAATAGGCATAGCTAGAGTTTCCAGGGAGTAAATTTGTGCATGCTGCTGGTATTTCTTCCCTGTTCCTCACTACTCTTATTCTCAATAGAAATATCAGTATCTGTTACAGTGGCAATCTGATCACCATCACCAAGTACAGGACAGTTGTCATTTGCAATTTATTTTCTCTCCCTCTCTCTCTCTCTCTCTCTCTCTCTCTCTCTCTCTCTCTCTCTCTCTCTCTCTTTTTTACAAGTTTAGTTTGTGCATAAAGGGAACATGGTCTCTTGCAATCTATATTGGCCACTAGAGGACAGTCATGTCTAAGTTTGCTTTGAATGGAGCACCTGTTTCCTCAGCAAACTGGGTTCTCTTATGAGGGCATTTCTTCTTTGGGTAAGTAATTGACGAAGCTCAGACTGTGGTCAACCCCCTGGATGTTTATGGTTCCATTAAGTCCTTCACACCTGGAAGGAACCAGAAGTGGCTGGTGGGTTTTTGTTGTTGTTGTTGTTTAGTTATTTAGTCGTGTCCAACTCTTTTTGACCCCATGGACCAGAGCATGCCAGGCACTCCTGTCTTCCACTGCCTCCTGCAGTTTGGTCAAACTCATGCTGGTAGCTTCGAGAACACTGTCCAACCATCTTGTCCTCTGTCGTCCCCTTCTCCTTGTGCCCTCCATCTTTCCCAACATCAGGGTCTTTTCCAGGGAGTCTTCTCTTCTCATGAGGTGGCCAAAGTATTGGAGCCTCAGCTTCACGACCTATCCTTCCAGTGAGCACTCAGGGCTGATTTCCTTCAGAATGGAGAGGTTTGATTTTCTTGCAGTCCATGGGACTCGCAAGAGTCTCCTCCAGCACCATAATTCAAAAGCATCAATTCTTCGGTGATCAGCCTTCTTTATGGTCCAGCTCTCACTTCCATACATCACTACTGGGAAAACCATAGTTTTAACTATACGGACCTTTGTTGGCAAGGTGATGTCTCTGCTTTTTAAGATGGTGGGTTTTACAGCAGTTCTGTACTTTCTTGCAGTGTCCTTTCCAAGCAGCCTAGGCTGTTCCCTGCCGCTGCAAAGCTTCCCGGGTGCATCATTGTCGGGCTCTCTTTGCACTGCTGCCCAGTACATGGGCAAAGAAAATATCTCATAGGGAGGAAGCCAGATAAACAAGGTCAAAAGCAACTTCTTTGTCTTGGGTGCATGTCTAGAAAATGCCTCCTCCTGAGACTTGCCTGCAAGTCTGATGGTGGTGCAGTTCTACAGCTTGCTAGGGAGCTGTCCGATTCCTGTGCCTCCCTGATTTCCGAGCAGTTGCCCTAGTGGAGGCTGGTACATTGGGGCAAAGGGGGCCCTGCCCCACCAACCTTAGTCTGCCCTCAGCCGGCCCCTGCCTGCCTGCCTGATCTAGGCATAAAGGAAGCTGCTTAAGAGACCAACTAAGTTTGTTATTGGTATGAGCTTTCCCCAGAGAATTATGGGAACTGTGGTGCTGAGTGTTCTTGCAGCACCCTATGCCTCTCCTAGAACTACAATTCCCAGAACTCCCTGTGAAGAGGAATTGACTGTCAAACCACTTTGGGAATTGTAGCTCTGGGAGGGAAATGGGAATCTCCCAACAACTCACAGCGTCACCTTTCACAACTTTGACCTGAACCCCTTAAAAATGGGCCTCCCTCCTCCCTAAAAAAAAGCTCAACAACAACTTTGACCTGAACCCCCCAAAAGGGGGTAGATCACTGCAATCGCTTGGGAGTTGGCCACCCCTGATTTAGGGAAAGCCGTGATTGCTTAAAGTGGTGTCCCAGCACCTTAAGACGACAGCCACACACACCCTTCTTTTCTGAGCCTGCCTGATTAGCTGCAATTGTTCAGGAATAATTTCCCCATGGTAAAACCATTGGGATAAGCCTGACTAAGCCATGAGAAAACCTCTGAGATAAGCCTTAATAGGACTATGATCCTAAGCATATTTACTTAGTGATTGGCTACAGTGAAAACAAGTGGAATTTGGAAATAATAGTGCCATCCTCTAGTCAAAAGTAAGTCCCATTGACTTCAGTGGGTTGGGCTCTCAGGCAGGCATTTGTGTGTAGGATTGTAGACTCAGTTGGGAGTAAGTTCTATTAAACTCCAAGGCACAGTTAATGTGTTTAGGAATGGAGCGTCAGTGCCTTCTTTCAGTTTCTTTGTCCTCCTTTCTCTCACCACACCAAGGTCAATGTTTGGTCTTTGGGGCATTTGCAAATTAAAAGAACAAACAAGAAATTACAGAGAAAAGATATTACAAAGACTCTAGGCTGGGCTGCTGAAAGGGACCCACCCCCAATGGCTTCTGTGACTTAATAGCAACCACATGACCCACAGAAAATCAGTAGGTGAAGCTTTCTCCATTCTGCCATCAGCATCCCTTGACAAGCTGGACCTGCTGAATTTCTGCCTTCCATGCAGCTGCCAAAGAGGTTCAGGAGCTCCACTAGGGGGAAATGGGTGTGTGCATAGGACTTATGTATTAATTCTTTGCCCTTGTTGTTGTCGTTTATTTACTCACCCTTCACTCTAAGGTCCTAGGTGTAATAATGCTGTCTTGGCACAGACAGAAGAAATATTGCCAGTCCCAAAGAACTGCGTCTTAGTCATAAAAGCACAGAGCAGGTCCTGCACAAAGAGCTATTTTGTCAGGGGAAATGCTGGAGTCAGGTGGGAGAGTGAGCCATCCTGAACTGGTGCCTCCTAAGCAATGGTGGCATCTGACCAGGACTTTGGGGGCAGATGTCCAGAGCCCAGCAGAATGATCTGGAGCCCCTCACAAATGCAGCAGGGCTGGCTCACCCCCTTTCAAAGTTGGTGAAGTAATACCAATTGCCATCTAAAGGGCCACTACAGGACCAGTCCAGAGTCCCAAACTGCCCAACTCCCCCACTGTCCCGAAGTGGCGTGAGAGTACTGGGGCAAACCCTGTGCCAGGCAACCTTCTCAGAAATGCCTTTGTACTAGAGGTTGACGTCAATGAGGCATGACGCGCCCGTTGCCTGTGGCTGAGCCAGCTAGGCAGGTTGGTGGCCCGCTTAAAGTTTCCACGAAGCTGTTTGCTGCTGTGAATAAGCAGCTCACCCACCTGGAAGCACCAGCAACCATCCTGCAATTAGAAAAGGGGAGAAAGAGAGATCTGCCCAGCTCATTACAATCGTAATCCCTCCTCGATACACACCTGCGAGGCAGGGCTGTGTACAGAAAGGAGGAGGCCCACTGAACTGAATGGTTTTTTGCGAGCGATGCTGAAGTTTTTTGGGGGGCCAGGTGAGTAGTGTTGTTGCAAAATGAAAAACCCACATTGACTAGCATGTGTGTTCCTTTGCTTTCCATACAGCTCTCTTCCACTTTCCCGCTTCTGCTGAAGACATCGGCATGTAACTGCAGTTACATGTAAACTCCCTCAGGTCTTGCCTCCAGTAACAGAAGGGGGCAGTGGCAGAGCAGAGGACGGTGCAGTGCTCTCCTAACACTGGTATTTCTGCACTGACATCATAATAACAGCCTTGCTCAATCAGAACAAAGGTCCATGCAAACCAGCGTCCTGTTCCCAACAGTGGGAAGCCTCTGGGAAGCCCAGGAGCGCCCCGGTACCCTGTATCCAGGGGGCATCTTGGGCTCTAGATCACAAAAGCCTATGCCACAATAAATCTGCCTGTCTTAAAGGTGCCGCAAGACTCTTTTGTTTGTGACCAAGCAAAAGCTTAAAACTCAGTCTCTCTTTTTCTCTGCTCAGATCAAAGCTGGTTTGCGGGAAGTGGCATAATGGCCAGAGCGTTGGAAAGGGACCTGGGAGAGCAGGGTTCGAATCCCCACTCAGCCATGAAGCACACTAGGCGACCTCGGGCCAGTCACCATCTCTTAGCCTAACCTACCTCACAGGGTTGTTGTGAGGATGAAATGAAATGGGGAGGAGGAGAACCATGTACACCACCTCGAGGTCCTTGGAAGAAAAAGGGGGTATATAAATGTAATAAAGAAATATATATTTTATAAGAAATGACAGGTTGTGGCTAATGTGTGTGCGCCGGTTCTCAAACTGGTAGGAGAGCACTGGATGCAGACAAAGATACCTCTCTGAATTTTGCCTCTAAATCAGAGAATTTCTACGTATCTCAAAGTCTTCCTCCATGGACCTCTACCCTTCCTTTCTTTCTTTCTTTCTTTGTTTCTTTCTTTCTTTCTTTCTTTCTTTCTTTCTTTCTTTCTTTCTTTCTTTCTTTCTTTCTTGATGTATTAGTTTCAGAGGAGAAAGCCCATACTATGTCTTTAGTGAGCAGCCTTAATATTGAATTCTACGTATGTTTATCTCTGAGTAAGTCATTTTGACTTCAGTGGCACTTGCTTCTACGTAAACATGGACAGGATTGGGGGTTGTGTGCCACCCAAAACAATGGAATGGGGTGAATATAAGCTAACTTCAGTTGCCTTGCTGTGCAAACCTACCCAAGTTTGCTCACAAGTAAGCTCCGCTGAGTTCAAAGGGGTCTGTTGCCAGGTAGGTGGAAATAGGATGACAGCCTCCCTAGTGACCTAACTTTGAAAGGGTTGCAGTTGGTTTCTTGTGGGCAGCCAACAAAGAAATCCCATGGCACCTTCAGGAGAGATTTGTTGTGATGGAAGCTTTCGTGGACTAAAGTCCACCGAAGCAAAAGCATGAATTGTTGCTTTGATGATGTTGCATCAAAAGCCCTAACCAAATCCTGGCCTCAGCCCTGAAGGGGGTCACAGAGAGGAGTGTGGAGTCTGCCAGCCATATGAAAACGTTTTCCATGTCTGACCCATGGATGGCACTTGCTTCACCTTCACCCAATGGAACAACAGGTGGCAACTGCCCCCATCAGACTCATTTATATGGGCCTATTCTTGACCGGGGAGGGAGAATCAGGCTGGTTTATCTGCTTTGATGAGCAAACAAACACTAGTGATATGAAAAGGGTGAAAAACAGCGTCCTGGGTGAAACTGGCACAAGCTCTGCCAGCTCTCTGGTAATAATTAAACTGTCAGCCCAGATTTCCCGTCAAGGTAGGCTGGCAGAGTCCCAGGTGGCACATATTATGCAAATTTCCTGGGGCGGGAGCTGAGTACCTGTTCTAGGAATTCCCCTAGAGGTGGAGATCAGGTTACTGAAGAACGCCCTATAAAAGGAACAGCTATGGGGAGGGGCTGAGCCATACAGGGAGTGGAGTCACAAATACCTGGGCACAGGTGAGCGGGAGCTGAAGCGTCCAGCACTCTGCCTTAGGAGCTTACTACTGTGTGGATTGATTAACTGCTGTCAGAGTTACCTGCCTGGTAGGTAAAATGGGGGGGGCATGAAAGGGGGAGAGGATGGATGTGGAGTTGCTGCGCCTGATCTGTGTTGAGCTCAGTTCTCCTTAAGGATGCTGCTGTGGTGCACTTTCTTAGCTGATCAAGCTGCTGCCAATAAAAGAAGCAGCCCCTACCGCCAAGTTACTGATGGAGACTAAAAAATAGGATGCCCGTCACCTTCACGCTCTGCTTATGAGCTTCCAAACGCACCTGACCGACCATCACTGGAAACAGAATGTGGACCAGATGGATTTCTTGGTCAGGACCAGCCAAGGAATTATTATGCTTTTTGAAGCCTTGGAAAAGCGAGAAACGTTTGCCTCCAGTGCCGGTCCATTGGGCAGTTTGTAGTTCTCTGGCAAAAGAAAAGGAAAAACATGCTGAGTCTGGGCTGACTTGCTCTCACCGGTTTTCTGCTGTAATTTACTAGTTGCATGCCTCCAACTTTGCTGTGCGGCTCGCAGAACTGATGGGATCCCTTACAATCTATGGCCATGATGAGGAGGGGAGGGAGAGACATTAGGGATTGGCAGGGATGAATGATAAATGGATGAGCATCTAAGGTGAGGCTCTCATGATTCAGAACAGGCTGTTTTCATAGAGCCAGCGGAGCTTTCTCTCCAATAGCCTGGAGCATCGAGTGGGGGTTGGTGAAGGGCCGAGGGGCTTCTTGGACACACAACACAATAGCAGGAGTTGGGAGCTTTAGAAGTAGCCTGAGAGTCAACATTGACTTTATGGCTCCAGCCTGAGCCTGGAAAGAGAAGGCAAAAAGCAAATTTTAAAAATGGGCTTCTTGGAGGTGTTTGTGAGGCCCAGAGCTGATTAAAGGTTGATGGGCAGGGGACCTTTGTGAAAGTAATAAGCATGAAAACTCTGTTTCTTGTCTCTTTGTCCTTTGCTGTATCGGCCAAGTTTGGGGGAGATGTAATTTCCCTGCCAAAGCAAAGTTGTTGGGACTGTTCCTTTTTATTTCAAGCCAAAAAACTAACAGTGGGCAGTGGGAAAATGATATTTAAAAATAAATAAATAAAATGAACTAGAAACGTACCTTGATTTGTTGTGGGAATTCTTCTGCTGCGGTCCATGGACCTACACAATAAATGCTATTCTATTGTGGGAATTCCTTGGTTAGAAATCTGTGGCTTTGTACTTTGGGATCCTGGCTCAGATATTCATGAATCTTGGACAGATCCCAATCACAAGGGCTTGAAGGACAGGCTGAGAATATGAAGGAGAACTAGGTGTACTGGAGGGGTGGGGGGAAAGGCCATGTTTGAGCAAAGCAAGCTCATGGGGGAATGGGGCTGGTGGAGCCGGCTGGATCCATTCCCAAGTCTAACAACTCCAATCTTCTGGCAGAAAATCCCATGGCAGGATCCTGTGAAATCAGCAATCTCATCTCAAACTACTTCAGCGCCATGTACCAGCCAGAAGAAGCACCACCCGACCCAGACCTACTGACCCACCTTGGAGATGATGATAACCTTTCTATCACTTTGTCTAACGCCCAGATGGCCACAGAGACAACAGGTAGGTGGTGTCCACAGCTTATTGCTGCAAGATGCGGGTACAATATATATATATATATAGGGAACAATGGAGACTAAACTTCAGGAATAACTTTCTGACAGTTAAGAGCTTATTTGACAGTGGAGCAATCTCCCACAAGAGGTGGTGGACTCTCCTTCCTTGGAAGTTTTTAAGCAGATGTTGGATGGCCAGCTGTCATGTGTGTTGTAGTTGAGATTCCTGCATTGCAAGGGGTTGGACTAGATGACCCTTGGAGACCTTTCCGGTTCTACAGTTCTGTGATCTCTGTGATCTCTGCTTCCCACAGCAGCAGGACAAGTATTGTCTATCAGCAAGCCTACTGGAGTAGAGGTTGGAGACTCCTTCCAGTGTGATCTCACCCCCACTTATATAGGTTGAACCTCTGATATTCTATGGGGTAATGGGGGGTGCCCCCCACAAGATGTCTCCAGTATTAGTTAAACTTAAAGTAGACTTGTTGAAATTAACAGGTATGACTAACCTAGGCCCATTCATTTCAGTGGGCTTACTCCCAGTAAAACATAGTTGGAGAAAACCCCAACTCCCATCAACCCTGGCCATTGGCCATGCTGGCTGGGGCTGATGGGAATTGTTGTCCAACAACACTTGTTGTCTAGTCCTGCCCTTAACCAATGCTAGGTGGATGCACATGGCAGTGGGGTCTCTGTGGCCCTCCTGCTGTTGCTGGACTCCCATCATCCCTGGCCATTGGGCATGCTGGCTGAAACTGATAAGAGCTGGAGTCCCAACAGCATGTGGGGGGGTATCAGGGTCCCTACCCCCTTGTAGAGAAGTAGAGAGGAGTAGTTTTATACAAGGTGCACTACGTGAAACTCAGGGGACTGTGAAAAGCTACAAAGGGCAGCCATTTTGCAAGGGAATGGCCGCTGGGGCATAGAAGAGCTCTGCATGCATTGCTGTTCTTGGCTACATACAGTACAGTATTCTAATGAAGTTGTGGCTGGTTGAGCTGGGAGCGGAGAACTGGTGTCCTAAATGACCTCACCCCAGTGGGGAGGGGCCTGCCCAGAGATAAGGGAACAGGTGACAGGTGTGCATGTTAACTCAACCACAGTGACTAAGCGAGATAAATGCTGTGCGTAAGTGAACTGGCCACACCCTGTGCTGCTCAGCCAGCAAGAGTGTTCTAGAGGCTGACTTGGCCGAGCAGAATCCCATGTGCCGCCCGCCCCACTGAGCCCCTTCTCTCCCTCCCTCCCCACCTCTCTGCAGGCAAGCCGACATGGTATGGCGAGATGCCCCACTGCTGGAGCAGGGCTCAAGTGCTGGAGTGGATCAGCTACCATGTGGAGAAAAACAAGTATGATGCCAGTGCCATTGACTTTTCCTGCTGCAATATGGATGGCTACACGCTTTGCCAATACACGCGGGACCAGCTGGGACTCATCTTTGGGCCCCTTGGCGATGAGCTCTATGACCGCCTGCATGAAATCAGTAAGTGCAGGGTGCCCTTCCTTTGATGCAGAAGGACTTGAGGGAATTGCATTTGGTCCCCAAGCTAGAACCATATCAGCTCACAGTGCTTGGCTTAAGCAGAGAGGCTTTCAGGAAAACAGGTGCTTGTGCAAAGTCACGATGCACAGCAAAAGGGTTGCAAGCTTGTGTTACTGGCTCCGCTCTTGCGCCTTTTCACACCAGCCACACCACATTTACAAATGGCAAGCTTTTGCAATGGCTTTATCCTCACACCAGCAAAATCTCTGCTTGCTAAGTTACTGTGTGTCCAGCTGTTTCTCAAACCAAAAGAGCAGGACCTGTGAAAAAGAGTGGCAGCTCTATCTAGGCAGCATCCCATGACCCGATGGTCCCTCTTGACCAGGAGGGACACTCCCATATTTCTGGTCCCAGTCCTCTGTAAATCAGTGCCACCATTTTGCCCCCAATACCAAGGGCTGAGAACGTATCTTTTAGCTTGTTCCTGAATCAAGGAAGAAAGCAGGGCAGCACAGAGTAGCGCTTGGTCTTGTTATTCACAAAGAATGTACTTTTCTCCCTCACTTGTAGCATCTGTCCCGGATGAACTTGGCTGGATCATGTCTGTGCTAAGGAGCGAAGACGTCTCTCAAGAGGCCCTTCTGGACTCCAGCCCATTAGGTGAGGAAAAAAAATGTATTTGCTTGCTCTGCTTTGTGGTTAATTGCCTATGGTCTCTCTCCCTGTGTGTGTGTACACATTTAACCCTCAACTTCTCCCTTTATTTGTTCCTAGAACTGGGAAATTCCTGCAATCAGGATTACCTGGAAGAGATGAAGTTAGCAAACATTTTCTCCCAGTCTGACCTTGGCTACATCTCTGGGGCCATGTCACCAGACAGCTCAGCTTCTCTAGCAGGTATGGATCCTCCCTCCCCCAATTCTATCTCGGCTCCTGTAACAAACTACAGCTCCCATAATTCTTTGTGGGAAGCCAGGGCTGCTTAAAGTGGTATTATAGTAATTTAAATGGAATGGCATGCAAGTGGCCTAATATTTTCTCAGATTCCAATGGGTGCCCATTGAGGGTACTTGCTGAATCCCACAATTACAGTTAGAACATTGGTGGCTTCAGGCTTTAGAAGAAGCTGACCTTCGATTCTTCTCCTTTCTCAGGGACGATGTCTCAGAGCCCTCAATCTCAGGACTCCGGTGGAAGTGACCTAGATCTTGACCCCATAGACATGAAGCACTGCCACTTTTCTGATGGTAAGATATATAGAGGATTATCAATGGGAGGTCTGGATTTTAGGAAAGTACAAGTTTGTTTGTGTTTGTGCACACATTTGCCTTAGTATCTTCACCAACACAGCAGCTTGCATTGTCAAAAGGCAAACTAGTTAGATGGAAGACAAAGATTACTGACTCACCATAAACAACAGTGGAGAGATGTAGGGCACAGTTCGTGTTGAAAGGGGAAATGAGAGTGTGTAGCATATTGGGCTTGGCAAGGAGAGTATTGGGTTTTAAAAAAATAAAATCCTGACTCTGCAAAAGAAGGGACAAATTTGGAGATTAATCAGAGTAGACCTGACACAGCTTAAATGCAAAAAAATGTATTTATCTGAAGCATTTATACATTGCCGTTCAGCCAAAAAGCCCCCCCCCCCAAGTGGCTTATTAATGCTAAAGCCGGGTAGACTGAAATCAATCCCTACAACAGAACTGGGATATAAACACTTCTGTAGGCAGAAATGGTTAGAGCCCAGTTTTGAACTGCAGGTTTGTATCATCCAGAGAGAGAGCTGATTTTATCCATTGTTAGAAATTCTGGCTCTCAAGTGCTACACCCCCTTTTAAGGTGGGTGCTGAGAGATCCCAGTTTAAGGATTGTGGTCTTTCAATCTAGAAGAAGCTTAGTGGTAGAACATCTGCTTTGAAAGAAGAAGGTTCCAGGTTCCGTCCCTGGCTATCTAGGTGGAGCTTGGAAAAATGTCCTGTCTGAATCTGGAGAGCTGGTGCCAGGCAGTGTAGATACTGAGCCAGATGGACCAACATACTGACTCAGTATAAGGCAGTTTCCTGTGTTCCTGTTTAATCTCACTTCGGGTCCTCTGGGGGATAAGGCTAAGCATGTCCTCCTCCTCCTCCCCTTTTCAACAGGTGACTATGCAGAATATAAGAAAGAAGATCTCAAGAAGCGGAAAAGGGGACGGCCCAGGAAGGTCAGCAAGGACAGCAGAGACTGCCTGGAGACCAAGAAAAGCAAACACTGTAAGTGAATCTCTCACACTTGGGCAGGGACAGTTCAGGGATATTTTGCTATTGCATGCAAGCCAAGTGTTTTGCCCCCAACACCTTCTGCACCACCACACAGATTAAGGGCACAAATGTATTGCTGTGCTGTGTAACCACTTGACAAGACAGCTCCATGGCAAGGATTCTTGCACCTAATCCCTTAGAACAGTCAGAGAGGCTCCTTGCAAACCTTTATTCCTCCTGAGTAGGGACAGGGGTCATACAGCTTATCAACTTCATGTATACTGAAATGTCCCCCTTCATAACAGTTCCTCAGATGCAGGGCTGAGCGACTCCAGCTCTGCTATTGGCCAAATATTCTGCCTCCTTAGGAGGTATGCAGCCTTCTCAAAGGGACAGCCAAGTTTCTGGTGGCGTGACATTGCCACGGAAACTGATTTATGCCCTGGTTTGGCATTCAGTTGGCCTCAAAGACTAGGGGCTGTTCTGTTCCTCCAGATAGTTTGAATTGAATAATATGATCTCCCTGCTCTCTTTTTTCATGACCAGCTCCAAGAGGGATCCACCTATGGGAATTCATCCGGGACATCCTAATTCACCCAGAGATGAATGAGGGGTTGTTGAAGTGGGAAGACCGACGAGAAGGCATCTTCAAGTTCCTGCGCTCTGAGGCGGTGGCTCAGCTCTGGGGGCAAAAGAAAAAGAACAGCAGCATGACCTATGAGAAGCTGAGCAGAGCCATGAGGTATGTACTTGTGCATTTCAGTCTGGAGTGGAGAACCTGAAGCTTTTCTGATATGGTTGCCAGCTCTCAACAGCCCCAGACAGTATGGCCAATGGACAAGGGCTGATGGGAGATGGGCCTATCCTTGATTTGTGGATATTTTAAAACCACCCTTCAATCCTCCTCCTCCTCATCATCCCAGGACAGTTTTTCATAGAAATACAAAAACAATTAAAATCAAATTAAATCAGATAGCAGGGCTGAAACAATCAGTGGTGTAGCGTGGGTTGTCAGCACCCGGGGCAAGGCAAGTAATTTGCGCCCCCTAACCCGTGGATTTGCGCCCCCTAACCCGTGGATTTGCGCCCCCTAACCCATGGATTTGCCCTAACCCCAGATGTTGCGCCCGGTGCGGCCTGCCCCCCCTGCACCCCCCACGCTACGCCACTGGAAACAATGTCTAAAGAGGTCTAAAGAGGTACTATGATCTCTGGCTGACACTGAAAGGACAGCAAAGAAGGTAGCATTATAGTCTCTAGAAGCAATTCTGGCATTGAGGAAAGTCAGAGATAGAGAGATCAAGGGGAGCAAATGGACATGGGTAGCAAGGGGTGGAAACTTGAGCAAATGCAGTTGCCGGAGGCCGGCCTTGGCCAGCCTGATGACCTCCAGATGTTTTGGACTACAACTCTCATCAATCCCATCACTGGCTGCAGAAAGGTTCCTTGGTAGCAGGAAACAAGTTTAACCCCAAACTGCTTCACACAAAGTGGGCTCTGAGGATGGATTTAAAGAAGAGAGAAGTGGGACCATGAAGAAGATTTGGGAGGGAGCCCCAGGCACTATGGGGCAGGGAGCACAAGAGAGCACAAAAAGAGTGTTTTGATTTGGATGACAAAAACCTTGCATCTAACTCCTCACTCTGCTCCAAAGCTTTGTTGGTCAGCTATGAATAAGTCACTACCTCCTATGTCACTGGGCTGTGATGGCAGTCAGCTTGGAGCTTTGTGTTCAAGACAATCTCATATTTGATTGTGTACTACACTATATTATTCCACCCTTCTTGTAGCAGCTACTCTACCATAATATGTTCCTAGTCCTCTTTGTTTCTCCTAGGACTGCTTTTTTTATTTTTACTTTTTTAAAAAAATGTAGCCCTAACACTGTCCTTCTTTCCTTCCCTCAGGTATTACTACAAGCGGGAGATCCTCGAACGAGTGGATGGCCGGCGACTGGTGTACAAATTTGGGAAGAACTCCAGTGGGTGGAAGGAGGAAGAGGTTCAAGACAGGAGCTAAGAGCTGCAAGAGCCACACACGGACTTGGACATGGCCCATCCTTGCTCAGAGGAGCATCTCTGAGCACAGTATGCACTGACGAGGGCTCTGAGCCCCTTAAACTGCTATCTCCAGCAGTGTGTGTTAGACTCCAGCCCTTCTATGGGGCAAAGTGTGTGTTCTGGCTCCTAGCTGGGAGCTCAGGTAATTACAGCTGATATTTTGGCTCAAGTAGGTTATTGTGAACCATTATTACTTTGTTGCAATTGGACTCTGGCTGACATCTTGGCTCTGGATAGGATTACAACGCCTTTGGCTGTCTGCTGCACCGCACAGAGCTCATCAAGGCAGAAGGAACTGGGTGTTCTCGGCAATTTGCTTTGTCCCAGGGGGCCATTCACAGGACATTCAACGGTCTGCTGATTCACAGAGAATGCTGTGGCCAACTGTGCATAGGGAAGGAGGATTTGCCACCAGTGCCTTCAGAATATGGGAATGCTGATACCCAGTTTGGAGTAGTAATTGGAAGTGAAGCTTCCCACCCAGATGCAGACTAGTTGGTAGCTAATGTTCCTGTTTAACAGGCAGAACTTAGCTGGTCAGTCTTTGAATGTAGGACTCCAATAATTGTGGATTTCACATTGCTTTAGAAGGCAGAGTTCAGGAGCCTCTTCACTGGCTCTTCCCCAGTCAAAACATTTTTTTTGGGGGGGGTCTTCTTCCCAGAAAGCACAGCAGCCTTCCCTATGAATTGCATCTTTTCACTCTTAATTTATGTGATATATGTAAGTGTGTTTATATAATGTACATAGATATCTATTTTTTTCATAACTAAAGTTGTGTGATTGTATCAGGAAGCACTGGGCATTTTCAGAACCGATGATTGTTGTTGCTAATATTCAGCTGGGCTGAACGAAAAAGGAAATCTTTTATTTTGAAATCAAAGTGTTTGTAGAGTGTTGTACTCGCTCAGTGACTCCAGGAGAGCCCTGCGTGATGTACAGGCCTCCTGCTTTTTAATAATAATTAACCAATAAATCATTGTTTGTTGGTTTTTAATCTCTGTGTGCTGCATATTGACAGTGTTCTTAAGGGAAGAGAATACATGTTCATCAGACTTGGATAGAGAGGGATACCCTTTTCTTCTATCCAGCATGTGTCTCTCATGTTCACATCATAGAAACATGTCCCTCATTGAAAGACATTCCTAGCTCTCTGATCAGGGATGGGGAAACCTGGAGCCCTTTAGATGTTTCTGGACTAAAATCCCCATCATTCCTGACCTTTGGCCATGCTGGCTGGGGCTAATGGAAGTTGAAGTCTCACAAAATCTGGCAGGCCACAGTTTTCCCATCCATTTTCAAGAGGTGCAAGAGAATGTTATCCTTAATTCATTCCTATCCTACTTTGTTCAGTAATGAAATAATACACATGAAAAGTCCTGTTAATCAGACCAAAGGACCATAAATTCCAGTAGTAAGACATGAAGGCAACAGATGTCCTTCCTTTGCTACCACAACCCACAGTTGCTCTTGGTCTCTAGAAAACACAGCACAGCAGTGAGCACTCAAAGATCCTTTTATGTAAGGTAAATCACTGAATGGAGGGAGACATAGGTCAATTATATTGCACATATATTGCACACTGAAAATCCCTGTTGCAATAATATTCCTCTCTCAAAAGCCGTTCAATCTACCATATTTTGGCTGTTGGGTAGAAGAAGGTTCTGTCTGCTTTATCATCTCTTCTCTCCTTGGATGTTTGCGCCATTCTCTAGGCCAGGGGTTAGCAAACTTTTTCAGCAGGGGGCCGGTCCACTGTCCCTCAGACCTTGTGGGGGGCCGGATTATATTTTGGAAAAAAATAATGAAAGAATTCCTATGCCCCACAAATAACCCAGAGATGCATTTTAAATAAAATCACACATTCTACTCATGTAAAAACACGCTGATTCCTGGACCGTCCGCGGGCCAGATTTAAAAGGCAATTGGGCCAGATCCGGCCCCTGGGCCTTAGTTTACCTACCCATGGTCTAGGCATCCAGTCTTCCACTGCCACAAATACATCTGTACCCTTTGAACACCGAAATTCTCTGAGAGAAGTTAGAGGGACTGAGCTTCCCATGTCTAAACAAACAGCAATTTTCTATTCACCTCATCAGTCTTAAAAGTTCTCTACACAGATGTTATTTACAAAACCACCTCAGAAACTGCACAATACCATTTCCACCCTAAGCATTCAGAAAACATCCCTCGTGACTCAGAAACACACAACCACCCAATTTATTTTATGACTCAGGCGTACACAATTACCACTATTTGTGTTTTAGGGGCTTAAGATATGAAGAGTCATAATTCCAGTTTCATGGGTTTCTCCAGACAAACAACTGTAGGGCCCATTTTGTTCATAATCGAGGGAGGAGGTAAAGAGTTGAATCAATGAGGCATGAATAGATACTACCTGGTTTACCCCCCCCCATGAGTAAGTAGCATTGTCAATCCAGCCATTAATTCAAAACACTTAAGGCTTTCTTTGTAATGTAAAGGTTGGGGAGGGGAGGGAACACTTCTCCCACCCCCCACTTCAAATAGGGGCAGTGCAAAAACTCTCAAACTTCCCAAAACAGTGCTTAAACTAGAGCACGCATTTGAAGCAGGGAGAGAGGGTGTCTTGGTGTGAGAGTGTCAAAATAGCACCAAGCAATTTTTAAATAAAATTACATCAGCAAAACAAACGTTAACACCCAATATGAACTTTTAAATCCAATGACAAATGAAACTTTCTGAGTTATTTGCCTAGTGCCAATTGAAACTTTCTGAGTTATTGCTATAGCAGCTACTTTTCATACCCTGTTTAGCTGTGGCTGAAGGAGAATTTAAGACTCTGGTCAGCAACTAGCTGTACTTACTGCACGATAGCTTTGAGAAATGGGTGGGCTGAAACCCCTGTTCTCCCTCACCAAGTGGGTGACTGGGGAATATGTGGGAATATGTGATACAACTATAAATGGTCATGGCTTCCCCCAAATAATTATGGGAGCTGTAGTGTGTTAAGGGTACAGTGAGTTGTTAGGGAGACCCCTACTCCCCTCACAAAGCTACAATTATTTGAGTTTCCTGTGAAGAGGGAATGATTGTTAAACCAGTCTGGGAACTGTACCTCTGGGACAGAAATAGGAGTCTCCTCACACCTCTCAGCATCCTTAACAAACCACATATCCCATAATTCTTCAGGGGATTGTTTAAATTGATATCATAGCACTTTAAATGTATGGTATGGATGTGGTCCTAGTTCCACCGCTTCAGCTGCCTCTCCTTCCAAACTTCTCCTTCATTTCTGGATTAATCAACTGAAGGAATCAGGCATCACTCTTCAAAGGGACAGATTTGGCACAGGCGGCCTGTTGCTGACTTTAATCTGATTTCAGAGAATGGGTTTGGGAAATACCAACACAGTGCATTAAAATTCGACTGTATCATTTTGCCAGGGGATAGTTGCCAATCACCTGAAAACACGTAACCAGGTTTTCCAGTCAATGATGGAGATTTTGTTTCCCATCCTTCCTCCAAGAAGCTCAAGGTGGATTACAAGGTCCACAGTCCACAGACACACCCTTTGTTATCCTTTTACGACTCTGAGAGATAGGTTGAGCCGAGAGAAAGAAAGAAAGAGAGAGAGACTGGCCCAAGATCATCCAGAGAGCTTCAAGGCTCAGCAATGATCTTAACTGGGCTATTTCTACACTCGGTCCAGTTCTCTGCCCACTGGACTAAACAGACATTTTCACCAGGTAAATCAATCCCTTATACATGTCACAGATGTACCAACTAAGGTTTAAAAATTCGATCCTTTTATTTTCTTAGCAGAAAACTGTTTTCAGGCTTCCCAGAGGCAGGAGGCTGGGCACCATAGCTTTTGGCCTGATCCAGTTCTTGTGTACGGTACTAAATTATAATAATGTTTGATATTTCCCAACATCTACATCTTTTCACCAGAAGTAAGCATTCGCCCTCCCCCAATATTTATGTTTGAAATCACATCTTAAATGACACTCCTCGCCAGCAAAGTTCAAGGCCAAAGCTTATATGGCAAATGGGAGGTTTGGGGTTTAAGCTTGCCTGGAAATCAACTCTTTGGACCTGGAAGCTCTGTTGCTAACTCTGAACATGCTCAGAAACACTCTCCTTTAGCCAGCGGGCAAATGCAGGAAAAATAAAAGTCCTGGTTAATCTATAGTCTGTGTCGTTGTCAGTTGCCAAGGTGGGTAGGGGCAAGACAGGGGGGAGCCTGGCATGGTTCAGGCACAGCAGTGGGAGCCGCCGATTGACTCTGCCACTGTGTCTGCTCCAGGTTGATGTCTCTGCCACCTTGTCCCTCTCCCTGTTGGTAAACAGCAGCAACACCTGCCACCGGGAAGCCAGGTGAGCAGCACCGCTTTGTCGGCACCGCCAGCCACTGCTGCTCTTGACATTTTGAACAGCAGCTTGGCTACACGTCTCGTCTTCACTATCTCATTTACAAAAAAGTAACCAGACACAGCAGTGGTGAGGTGATGCTCTGAAGGAGGGAAGCCACAAATCTACTACAGGCACAAAACCTGGAAGAACAAACGTTGATGGTATATCATACCCAGTCAAAACACAGCCCATATTAACATCACAGTTATGTCGCACACGTCATAGTTGTGACAAAGTCAAATGTACTCAGAATATTTCTAGACTATTTTCATGTGAGATTCAATCCCATATAGGCAAATAGGGTTGATTCAGAAGCATTAAGCAACAAATACACTCTTTCTTTCTTTCTTTCTTTCTTTCTTTCTTTCTTTCTTTCTTTCTTTCTTTCTTTCTTTCTTTCTTTCTTTTTTGAATGCTCCCAGGCTTTGGAGTTCTCATTTTACTTCTCCCTCAGGTGCCCAGCATTGTATTATTTATTTGGTGCTCCCCATATCCCTGTCTAATATCTTCCCTAACTAGTATCTTCAGGGTTAAACAGAGAAAGGGGAGGAGTTCTGGGTAATGGAGAAGCATGCAACCTTTTATATGTTGTTGGACTACAACTCCCATCATCCCTGGCTCTGCTAGCTGGGGCTTGTGGGAGCTGGATCCCAACAACATCTGGAGGGCCACAGGTTCCCCCTCCCTGCTCAATAATGTCTGGGTTACTTATATAGGCATTACGGTCATCACAGATGAGCTGTGACTAGGGCTGCCTATGGATTTGGAGCCAACATACGTCAAAGGCTGCCTCCTCCCATATGTCTCATCTTAAATTCTATAGCTGACTGACTAGCACATCACTATCTATGGTGATCTAGTCCAGGGAACAAAGGAACAACAGGGCAGCCTAATGATGGATGTTCCACAGTTAGGGCATTCCTTCCCCTTGAAAACCTGCCAAAAGTCAAGTGTGAACATTGTTTAGCAGTGCCAGCCCTACCATTAGGCGAAATGAGGCAGCCAGGAAGCAAATGCTCATTCAAACTCCACAACAACCATGTGAGGTAGGCTAGGCTGAGAGGCAGTGACTGGCCCATAGGGACTTCATAGCTGATTGGGGATTTGAAGCCTGGTCTCCCAGGCCCTAGTCCAACCCCCTAACCACTTACACCACCCTAGCTTGAGTTCAGCCTGCCTGCAGAAAGCAAGGCACTCAGTTGCTGATTGATTATTCCTCTGCTATTAAATAGTGAAAATCTGAATCAACTGTTGTTTGAACATCTTGGTACCTGTCCCAAAGACCTCACAACAGGGTGTGCTTATACCTTTAAATAAACAGCCTAAAGCTACAGGCACTGGTTTCTTTGGAACAGGCAGCATCCTTGCCCTCTATGCCACTTGAGCTGGGATAGGTTGGAAGCGAGGGAGAAGGAAGCATAGTTGTAGCATGAAGTAATGAAGCTCAGGCGAGAACAGGTTGAGGGGGGAGAGAAGGGCACAGTTGGGGTGGGTGAGGTATTTATTTTCAGTCAATAGGTAACGCGGTAGGATTGGCAGGCGGGCAAGAGAAGCTTGTCACGCATCCTGCACTCTGGCAAGCTCGTCATGTTTGCTGAGGCTCCGGCTTGGTGGATCTTGTTACCCAACAGGGCTGGGAGAATGTTTAACCAACTCGGGTTGCCGCAGAGCAACTCCTGCCTCCGTTCCAGCCGTGATCCACACTGCAGCAGCGGCAGCACCCTGGTCTGCAGAGCAACAAGGGAAGCAGGGGGATGAGAGTGAGAGTGGACTCTTGTGCAATTTTGGGGTGGGGGGATGGGATTGGAAAGGCCTGTGGAGTCAAGGCTGGGGGCAGGCGAGCAAGAGTATTCAGGGAGCCTTAAAACACGTCCAAGGAAAGAGGTTGCCTTCAGCCTGATTTGCCTTATTAAGCAGGGTTGTCCCAGGGCCATCTTCCTATGAGCAAATCCTAGACAGTTCACGCTCCTAGAAGCAGCTGTTCCTGGAAAGATTTCCTCTGGGGGCTGGGAGGGGAGAGGTTGCTCAGGGAGGGTGTGTCCTTCTCTGCCACAGAGGTGCTGCTGAGGTGCAAGATCAACTGGTAATTCTAGGGCCTCATTTTCCTCCAGTTTGCATCCTGCCTCTTTCCTCTCACAGAGCCTGGAGCTAATAAATCCACCATTCCAGTTCTGGCTTACAGTGGCCTATCTATAGCAATGAGTCCCCAACTATGTGTAGGGCATGTGCTGCAAGCCACAATGGCTTCCCTCTGCCTCGGCAATTGGAGGCAGCAATGTTTCTGAATGCCAGTTGCTGGAATCTACAGAAGGGGAGAGTGCTCTTGTGCTCAAATCCTGCTTGTGGGTTTCCCACAGGAATCTGGGTAGCCATTGTGAGAACAGGATATTGGACTTAGGTGGACCATTGGGCCTGCTCCTGCAGGCTCATATTCTGTTCTTATGAGATGCTGACAGGTGCCTTGGAGAACACCAGGCAGCATGCTGAGTGCATCTCCTACTTTTATTTACCGTAATTTATTTTGCAAAACATATATATCACTTGCTTGTTAAACGAAGCTGAATGGTGGTTTACTAAATGAATGGTATAAAAGCAGTTTAAAATAACTATTTTAAACATTCACAAAATAAAACCAAGGACAAGCTAAAAACAGATGGAAAACACATGTCAACATCTGTGGATAGGCTTCCCTAATTTCTGCCCTCCCTTCCCCACAGGTGGGCGGGGTTTGCGGCACCGAGTGGGGCTCACCTGGGCAGGTGCCTACCACCTGCTTGGGCCGGCCTTTGACCCACCCTCGGCCAGGGAGGACAATGGACGGCCAGCTGGGGGTGGGCCTAAGGCCAAAGAAAAGAGGCTGACCCTGCTGTCCAAGCCTCTTTTGGTTTTCTTCCTTCCAGGATGAATAAATAAGAATGCTTTTAGCAGGTGCTGAAAAGAGTAGAGTGAAGGGGCCTGCCTAATGTCAACAGGCAGGGGGTTCCAAAGTATGTCCACTGATCTGGGAAGGCCCCAGGCAGCATTGACCCCTCTTGTCTCTGTTGGTGCCTGGAATAGTGACATCCTATAAAAGGAGGCGGTGTGGACAAAAGGGGGGTTCCCTCTGCAGCCCACACAACAGTTGACTGGCATAAGGGAATCTCAGGGGAAATGCCACAGTTGCCTTGAAATGCTATGAGCCTGGATTAAGACAGGAGTGCCTGGCATGCTCTGGTCCATGGGGTCACGAAGAGTCGGACAGGACTAAACGTCTAAACAACAACAACGAGCCTGGATTGATGCTGGGTGTGGGAGGCAATAAGAGAGGAGCCATCCTGCAGCTGCAAGGAGAACAAAGCCCATTGTCCTGGGATCTGACCTAGAAAATGTATATGGAGCACCTGAGTGTAAGGGGAAAGTGTGCTACCAGTTTTAATGGGATGGGGCAGCGAGGGGATCATGCCCCAGGTATCCAAAGATTGGAGAATATTTATGTATACCATCACTGATTCACCCCCCCAAAAAATCCCTTTCAGAGAACAGTTTTTGTTTTCGCATACATTGGATCAGACTCCCATGTTTGGGATGTTCCCTGAAGGGAGATGGGGCGGTGACTCCCTGGACTCCCTGGCTGCTGCAGCAAAAGAGATTATTATTACTTGTTCAAGCCAGCTGGATTTAGTCCTAAGGTTTCTTGCCTAACAGACACCTCTGGCTCTGTATCATTTGCTCTCTGCTTGTGGGACATGTTATCATTTGGAAGATGCAGTGTGTTAACATATTAGGCGTGTCTGCAGATAGTGCTAGCTGCCTTGGTGCAGGGGACAGACCAGACGACTTTTAGATCACCTGCTAGGGAGCCCTGTTCTTAAAGGACTTTGAGGCCGCCAGGAGATCCACAGGTGCAGCTATTCCTGTCACGTTCCTATACTGATGAGAAGGAAAAGCTGAAGGTTGGCCCCATTAACTACGAAACCCAAAATTTGTGGGTTTCCAAATCTGTGCCAAAGTTTCCCCACTGTGATGTTTCAATTGCTCAGTTTGTGGGATGCTGCAAAACATGAGGGGTTTGCTGGAACCCCCCCCCCCCGCAAAACTTTGGCACAGGGTGGAGAGGACCCCAAATTTTGAGGTTTATTGTTAGTTTTCCTTCTAAGGATGAGAACCCCTCAATCCTGCCCTATGGCAGGACCATCTCCACTCGCAGATGCAGGCAGAGCTTAGCCTAGACCTGCCAAGCTGAGTGTAATCCACCAATTGGGCATTTTATTTGCTATGTTTTCATCCTACCTCTCCCACCAAACACTTCATCTCAGCAGCCTATTTCAGATTACCTTCTTGAGATGACCTGTTTATTGAGCAATCATCCTGCAGGTATAGGACGGCATACAAAACTAATAATTAATAATAATTTGCTGGTACAAAACCTGCGCAGAGGTTAGACGGTACCCAGTCTTTATTAAGTATTCAATTTGATTGTGCGGAGGCTGTAATTCCTCCTGGGTTCATTCTCATTTGCTTGTGAGATGTTTATATGTCTTCCCCTTTATTGGTTCATTCCACATTAGTCAATTCATTTCTCTGCTTTTTTTCCCAAGTAGATTTCTTGCGCTAGGGAAACAAAGCACTTTAATTGTGCAGACCTGAACTTCACAGTACCTGCTTCAAAGCCCTCCTGCAAAATGCTGACTGTCTGGAGGCGCCTTTAGAAGGAAAACATCCCTTTTGTTCCTGTTGTTAAAGCAAAAACCGGGGAGTCAAAATCCTTGCTAATCTACTGCAAATCACTCAGAGATTTACAAGTAGATCCCAGGCTGTTTACTTCAGCTCCAGAGCACTCCCATGGCTGGCATTCAAGCCAAGTACACATGACATTAGCCACAATCCATGTGTATCCTGTCACCTCTTGAGAAATATGGTTGTTTGATGTGTTTCCCCTCAAACCAGATTCCATCTGATTTCAAAAAATCAACCCAATTAAGCTGATGTTAAGCTGCGCATGCACAGATGACATCTTCACTGAATTGGAGATGGGGAGTGGCAGGCACAGGGAACAGATCCGATACACTGCATTGGGTAAAGACATCTCCATTCCCTCTCAGGTATGTACAGTGACATGAAAATGCAACATGAAACGGAGGGGGGGCAACCTCACAACTTTTCAAGTCACTATAATGTACGTGGTCCCAATCTACCTTTCCCCCACTGCATTGTGGCTAAGAGGCTGAGATCAGGAAGGTGATCCTTAAGCAAACCACTCTCATTCAGTTCCAGTCTTCCAATTGGTGATATGATGACTTGCCTTGTGGGATTGCTGTCAAGGGTTACAATTCGATAATGAAGGTGAAGTGTTTGGAGATTTGAAAGAGCTAAGCTATTGCTAGGTATTATTATCACAGCCCTATAAATTCTAGATGCTGCAAACATGATGGTATTACAGTGGTACCTCGGGTTACATGCGCTTCAGGTTACATACGCTTCAGGTTACAGACTCCGCTAACCCAGAAATAGTGCTTCAGGTTTGAATTTT
Organism: Podarcis filfolensis; assembly: GCF_964270895.1. Lineage (NCBI taxonomy): Eukaryota > Metazoa > Chordata > Lepidosauria > Squamata > Lacertidae > Podarcis > Podarcis filfolensis. The sequence continues at coordinate 67,440,905 of NC_139609.1, forward strand.
GCTTCAGGATGAGAACAGAAATCGTGCTCTGGCGGCACGACAGCAGCAGGAGGCCCCATTAGCTAAAGTGGTGCTTCAGGTTAAGAACAGTTTCAGGTTAAGTACGGACCTCCGGAACGAATTAAGTACTTAACCCGAGGTACCACTGTATGTAGTTTCTGCCTACTCCAGGAATGGTATACAGCAATAGCAGAGCAGGGGGTGGGAGGGAATATATACGATGGAAGAAAATAGGTGGGAGAATCTGAAGAGCCATCTCTTCCCAGCAAGTGAACCTTAACCATATCAACTTCCTCCTCTTGGCACCAGGCGACACTTAAAGGTAAAGGGGACCCCTGACCATTAGGTCCAGTCGTGGCCGACTCTGGGGTTGCGACGCTCATCTTGCTTTATTGGCCAAGGGAGCCGGTGTACAGCTTCCGGGTCATGTGGCCAGCATAACTAAGCCACTTCTGGCGAACCAGAGCAGCGCACGGAAACGCTATTTACCTTCCTGCCAGAGCAGTACCTATTTATCTACTTGCATTTTGACGTGCTTTCGAACTGCTAGAAGGCGATGCTTGGCAGAAGGCAATGCTTACAGACATCTAAATTACTAAACAGATTTGAAGAAAGAGAAGGGCAACCATGGGGCTCCTTGGTATTTGGGGTGGTCTGCAGAGATTGTGTAGAGCTCTGCCTCTTGGTCCAATCAAAATATTGCACACTCTCCTTGGGTGTGCCTTTTCTTACACCGAAGCTCTACTTTTCTGTTTCGGGGGCTCCTTGGGTCCAATTTTGCCCTCTTTCTGCTTCACTAGCATGCCACATACAGGACAGCCACCTTTATTTCAGTTTCATCCATGCTGCTCTTCACCCTTGCCCCCATACTTCACCCACACAGAGACATTGAAAGAAAGCAAACAATCCACCTTTTTAATGACTCCTTAACCACCCTGCGTGCCCATTAAGTGATTGCGAGTCTGTGCACTCTAAAAGCCATCTCAGAGGCCTTTTCTCTTTTTCATCACCTTGTGTTCTTGTTGACAGCCTTGTTTGTTAAGCCATGCCAGGTTCTGCCCCCACTCACTAGCAACACCCTTTCTAATTATATGGGTAACATAATCAACTAGAGCGGGTGGCAGTTGGCACGTCTCTATTCACCAGGAGCTACCACTGCTGGGAACTCCTCTAGTATAGCCAGTCATTGTTTGATCATTAAACAAATTCGCAGCCACGGCCTCCATGCAGGGGAGACACCATGGAGATTGTCATCTGGATCCCAGAGCAAAGGGCAAGCTGAAGGACAAAACAAGCTAGGCTAAAATATAAAGACACTGCAAATGCTGCCAGCTTGTGTCGCCCGCTGACTCCCTTACGCCTGGTGCCATTGGTTGCTGTGGGGCAAGCCTGTACATGCAGCCTTCTCTGTCTCTCAACAGTCCCCCAAGTTAGGGACACTTTTCCTGACACCATCCAACAGAAAAATCTCTCTCATTTCTACCAACTGTACTTCTCCTTACCTTTAGCTCAGGGCTTGGAAAGCCCAAGAGAGAGCTCTCTGCTCTGACCTATGACAATGGAATTTCCCCAACCGATCTTTTGCTAAGGCATGTTTTTTGGGATGGCGCCAACACCCCGTTCCAAAATCTGTAGACACATGTGCAAGATCCTACTGGATGGATGCAATGAAACTTGTTCATGAATGCATGTCTTTGGGATTGCGGCCTGTGTCTCAGTTTGAGGGAAACCACTGGCAGCTGCCCTCCCAAAGTTGGTGATACTCTCTGGCTCAGCTTGGCTCAATCAGCAATTAATGATACACGAGTTAGAGACGCCCTCTCATTCCACAGGAAGCCCTGGCGCCATGCTTTGGAACCCTGAGGGCCAAATGCAATGCAACGGTGGCAGTTCAGGGTGTTTACATGGAACCTGCTTTTAATAACAAGACACACGTGCCGGTGAGGAACACAGGAATCTTTCTCATTTCACATCAGAATGGGGCTATTTGGATACCCAAGTGTCCCAGAAAATAGCCAGGACATTCCATTTTCTACAGCAGCCATTTTGGTTGCTGTAATCTTGTGTGATTTCACAGCATGATTCCCCCCCCAAAAAACCTACTTTTTTCAGGGCTATGATGTTGCATGGCACCCCAAAATGCGCATTTGTGGGCACCCTGCCTGAAAAAGCACTAGGGGGGACCATGGTGCAAAATCAGGCAAGATCATGGTAACCCAAATGGCCACCATGCTCTTGCGATTAAAAACAGGAAGATGGTGTCCTGGATTTGGGCTTCAAAGTGTTGGAAGGTATGTATTTGCCCACTTAGTTTAATATTGTGTATTCTGGCAGTGGCTCTCTATGGTTCCCAGGCAGAGAGATATCTTTCCCATCACCTTATGGAATCCTTTTCACTAGAGATGCCAGAGCCTGGACTTGATGGCTTCTATATGCAAAGCAGCGGCTCTACCACTGACCTTTGGCCCCTGCCCATAGGAAGCAGAACCTTCCTTCCATCCTGCAATGGACCTCTCTGAAGCTTCTCTCTCTCTCTCTCTCTCTCTCTCTCTCTCTCTCTCTCTCTCTCTCTCTCTCGCTTCTCTCATCGGTCAAGTTCTCATACCAGAAGCACCCACATCTGGGTGAAACACACAAAGGCAGGCATCCCCATCCTGGTGCTTTCCAGATATTTTGGACTCCAACTCCCATCAGCCACACCCAGTATGGTCGATGGTGCATCTGGAGGATAACAGGTGGGGGAAGGCTTGCAATGCAAGAGAGGCTGCAGGGAAGCAAATGGGGAGCCCAGAGAAGGCTCAGTGCTCTGAAAGCAGAGGCCTCATTGGGAACCACACACCCTTCTTTCTACATGTTGGAACAGTCAGGACACTTTGTTCTGAGACACCCGTACAATTACCTGCATGGGCTAAGAGATGAAGAAGGATGGCTCCATTCTAGTGCATGATTGCTCAGTGTGGACTGTGTGGGGCAGCTCCTCCCTGCAGGCACCAATTAGAGTTCAGACAGTGTTTCAGCCTATAGCCTTATACCAATTCAACCTCCCGTCTTCTGCACCATGGCCACTGTCAGTTAAGTAGACAGGTTTCCTTTGCTGCTGTTGCATCCTTCTATCAAGGTATCTGTGATACTTTAAGGAAAGCTCATTGCATGTTGGATTCATAACGTCATAAAGGTCTGAAGCCCCAACATAGGGGTTTGTCCATGCTGGGCTTTACCATGAGTTTGAGGCTGTTCAAGTCCAGAATTTTTCATCCTGAAGTAAAGTTCTTAACCCAAGGTACTACTTCCGGGTTAGCGTAGTCTGTAACCTGAAGCGTTTGTAACCCAAGGTACCACTGTATGCATATTCACAAAATGCTGAAACAATCAATTGGCCATAGAGCTAGGCAGAAGCCTACACAGCCCGAGGATTTGGTAAAAAATTAAAGATGCCATTGACCACGATTCTCCATGGGTACAGAGGCATCTCTCTATCCAGTGGTAGTGAAAACTGTATATATTTTGCACTAGGAATTAAGAGTGGGAAACCAGCCAAATTTGGGACAGGAAGTGCTAATAAACTGCAATGATGTGTGACCCTAATCTTTTCTTTCTCTTAAAGAAATATCTGTGGAGTTAAGCAATGAGACTTTGCAGCACCCTCCCATGTAGACGGGGCACTGAATGCTTGAGTGCTGCCCATTAAACTTCTCTGCACATTGAAAACAAACGTTTCCGAGAAATAAGACTACCAGAGGTTAACAATGAACTTGGTTTCCAGAAAAAGATCTCCATTTTCCATGGGTATAAAATAATGCAGTATTCACACAACAGAAGGTGCTACCTTGAGAAAAATATGCCCTAGTCATTTGCAAGAAATGAGTAGCCCAACAAATGTATCCTGAATACAGTGGGAGCTCAGGTTACATATGCTTCAGGTTACATACGCTTCAGGTTACAGACTCTGCTAACCCAGAAATAGTACCTTGGGTTAAGAACTTTGCTTCAGGATGAGAACAGAAATCGTGCTCCGGCGGCGCGGTGGCAGCAGGAGGACCCATTAGCTAAAGTGGTGCTTCAGGTTAAGAACAGTTTCAGGTTAAGAACGGACCTCCGGAACGAATTAAGTACTTAACCTGAGGTACCACTGTATACATAAAGAATAATAACAAAACGCTGCTCTTTCCTCAAGCACAAGCAATCTCTGTCCATTGGCTTTCTAACATTTGCAGAGCCATGGGCCAGCCAAGGGGGGACAGAGGGGCAGCTGCCCCCCCAAAAAATCAATAAAAATCAATAAATATATTTAACTAACTGAGGTTCTGCCCTCCCCCACAAAAGCCTGTTCCCCTGAAAACAAATCCTGGCTACACCTATGGGCAGAGGTGGGAACTGGGAGCTGTTCAGAGAAGGTTTGACTCAGGTTTATGTTGCCATGGGAACTGCTAACTCTCCCTCCCACCCCCACCCCCCAAATCCCTTTCGATTCTGCTTTGTCATCCGTGATTCCTGGGGAGCTAAATGGAATTTTACAAGACTCTCTAAAGTACAGCTCAGCCTCTTCCGAGCCCCCAGGCAGACAAGTCTGCTGCACGGTGTGCCACACCTGACCCTGGGAAGGGTGTGTTCGAGAAAGGATTTTGTATTGCTCCATCTCTCTCTCTCTCTCTCTCTCTCTCTCTCTCTCTCTCTCTCTCTCAGATGAGTAAGATTTGTAAACACACAGCAGAGCAACCTCTTTGGCTGCTGAGGTTACATAATGAAGAGTTCACGTATTTCCAACTAAAACCATTTCCCCAGGGACAGCGACGGATAGTTTTAGTGGCTGCTGCTCCAGATCAGAGTTCAAATTACTCAGATTAGAGGGTGAGCAGAGGGGTCCTGAGCCCATATTGGTGATCACTCTCTTACAGTTTTTAGAAGGCAATGGTGGACGTGATTTGGTTAAAATGGCTGGGAGTCAACAGTCAACCCACCTGCCAATCACCGGGTGAAATCATGTTGTCAGCTGTTTCACAGGTGGGTTGCCCTGCCCACCTGTCAAAGTCCTTTGTGGAGCACTTTCCAAGGATTCAGTAGATGGCTGACAACCGTAGGGTAAAGGATGTTGCTAGTACTATGCTCAGTGAAGTATTTGGTTGCATCCTGGTTCTGGTTGCCCCCTATGAGAACAGGATGCCGGGCGAGATATCCAGCAGGATCTTCTCCTCTTCTTAAACTACTTGAGTGTCTGTGGTTCCAAAGAACCATTGTTGCTAGTGAGTCCCAGTACTACCTTCCTCCTTAATCCACTCTAAGTAAGGTCTTTCTTGTTGTGAGGCAACCAGGGATCGGGAGAACCTCTCAGACCAATGTGGTTTCCCCAGACCTGCCTCTGCAAGCTGCTCAGCTTTGGCTTGTCAACAAAGCTACTGACATCATAATGGTCAGGAGATCACCCAGGAGAGCCAAGATAGCTGCTAAGCAGGCATTTGAGATTATAGCAATTAACATTAAAAAGAATTACTAATGGCATTAGCAATGTTTTGAATAAACCCTATCCTATCAATTGACTGTCCTTATGCTTTGTTTACATTTCTTTCACAACCAGGATGCCACTATTACTTGAGGCTGAATGGGGGGGGGGGGAGGATAGCTATGAGCATTGATGAGACCCAGAGTATGATTTGTTCATTCTGTTAAATGAATTATATATGAAATGTAATAGCAGAGCATGCAGTGGGCCAGAGCTATGGAGTCACCCTCCCAACACTGGTGTCACTCCTGGGCTGGAGTAGGGCCAGGCTGGGCCATGCAAATGTACTAACTGGGGCACAGGATTGGCTGGGAGCAGTCCTGTGTAGACCCAGCCTCACTACTGCCCTGCCCCAGCTCTGCCCAGGTAAAAAACAGCAACCCCTGTGCCCCTCAACCACAAGTATAGACACTGTGCCATTTGACAAGGACCTTTTCCTCTCTCAATTTCAGAAAGATGCCTGATGTATGTAACTCAGCTGCTTGAAGTCTTCTGCATTCTTTTTGATGGAGCATAGGAAGTTTTCCCCCAACCCTTCATGCAGATGCAAACTACAGTGCTACCTCGGGTTAAGAACTTAATTTGTTCCGGAGGTCTGTTCTTAACCTGAGGTACCACTTTAGCTAATGGGGCCTCCCACTGCTGCCACGCCGCCTCCTCGTGATTTCTGTTCTCATCCTGAAGCAAAGCTCTTAACCCAAGGTACTATTTCTGGGTTAGCGGAGTCTAACCTGAAGCGTCTGTAACCTGAGGTACCACTGTAGTTGCTGAGCTATGGTAATACCCAGTTAGACAAAAGCCTGGAGGGTATGCTCATTTACTTTAAAGAGTTCTATTAAACACATGCCATATAGACTGACAAATCTGCAACAACAACCACAGCCAAATGAAACATCCAGAAATAACCTCGAATCAATTGACTGGTGACACCCCTCCCTTTCACCTCTCCCCCCATGCCATTAATATTGGCAGCAGGACCACTATCCCCCCTACTCTGCCTCTCCATAAAGACCCACCCCACCCCAATCTCAACCCAGATGACAGTTCACCCTCTCCACTCCCCCCTCCCCAGTCACCCCAACAACACACTCTCTCAGCCTCCAGCCCCAAGGAATCTACCCACAGCACAAAAGGATCCACCACACCAACAAAAATAGACACTCACACATACCCCCTGCTAACCTCTCCGTCTCTTCCTTCACCACACAAAGGCAACAAACAACATTAGTAGGTAAAAGAAAAGAAAATAGAAGATGCCTTCATCCCGGTATGCTTCCACTTGATCACATACATAGCCCAACAAGACAACAACAAGAATCCACCAAGATCATACAAATCAATATGGCTAACCTGACCCCCAAACCCACCCTCTCACACACTCACACACATAAACAAATCTCTCTACAGCCAACCAACTACACCCTAGGCCACCCCCAACCTCTGTCAGCACCAAGGAAAGACAAAAAGCGAATAGTAAGAGAACCCATACAAGTGACGCTGACACAAAACCACACTAAGTAGAAAAATAGAAGCATTCTCACTCCACCCCTCCCCCTCTTTCACCCTCTTTTCTTCCCAGCCTAATACTGCATGCAACACTAACGTCTCACAACAAATGAAACTGATCTGTAGAAATCACAACTTGAGAAAGAGACAATGCATGTATTTTTGTAAACTAAGAAATCTTTAATAAAAATTATTTTTTTAAAAAAGTGTTTGATTAAACAAAGTGGGACTTAATTCTCTGCAAATCTACATAGGATTGGTTTACTGTAACTCCAGCAGATCTGATCACTGATCTGGTCTGTGTGTTTCTTTCTGGTGTGTGTTTTTTTTCTAGTTGCAGGAAGAGTAGAAATTCATCAGGTGATTCTTTACTTGGCACAAAGATGCACCACTGGCTAGTATTTCACCAGTTGAACTTCTAGCTGTACCAAAAAGCAGATAATGTGTTTCCAGGAAAAGGTGGCAAAGCTGTGAACAGTTTGGTTACACACATGCATACACACCCACCCACCCACCCAGAGAATGGCAAAGTTGTTTGGTCTTTTTAAGAACCCAACCTCATAGACACCGTACTTTTTTCATCCATTTCCTGGGCTTTTCTATGTTTGCAGAAGCTTTTGACTTTGTTTTCAGGATGGGAAAGGAGCTGGGAAAGTGAAAGCAAAGCTCTGTCCTGGGTGTTAAGTTCTCATTCAGCTCTGACCCTCCACAACAATCTTTCAGGATGAGTCACTGGGCTCCTTAAGTGTCGGAGGTGGAGTTAGGCTACTTCAGTTTATATGACCAGATTATTTGGAGGAAGGAGATTGGTGGCAGGGAAGGGCTGCTGATGAGTGGGTGGTTATATATTTGCCCAAGTCTTTTCCAGCAGAAGAATAACTAAGCCTGTGGTGTCTTCAACAGCCATTGTATTGTCTTGGCTTTGTATTGTGGTTGACTCTGCATGATCTGAAAGAAAAATAACATTTGGCAGGTGCCACACACTAATCAGGTCCTCCTACCTTTCTCCACAGGTAGGCATTTAGCTTGATTGCCAGGTGCATCCCTCTTTTCCATTTACCATCACTACTACATCCTGCAAATTTCTTAGACTGCATGTAAATAAAGATAAAGGGACCCCTGACCGTGAGGTCCAGTCACGGATGACTCTGGGGTTGCGGTGCTCATCTCGCTTTACTGGCTGAGGGAGCCGAAGTACAGCTTCCGGGTCATGTGGCCAGCATGACTAAGCCGCTTCTGGTGAACTAGAGTAGCGCATGGAAACGTCGTTTACCTTCCCGCCAGAGGGTAACATGTTTCCCCATCCCTGTTCTAACTCCTGTTTGTGTTTCTCTACATGCAGTCTGGGAGGTGGGTGGTGCTGTGGGTTAAACCACAGAGCCTAGGGCTTGCCGATCAGACGGTCGGCGGTTCGAATCCTTGCGACAGGGTGAGCTCCCATTGCTCGTTCCCGGCTCCTGCCAACCTAGCAGTTCGAAAGCACGGAGTGCAAGTAGATAAATAGGTACCGCTCCGGCGGGAAGGTAAATAGCATTTCCATGCGCTGTTCTGGTTTCGCCAGAAGTGGCTTAGTCATGCTGGCCACACGACCCGGAAGCTGTCTGAGGACAAACGCCAGCTCCCTCGGCCAGTAAAGCGAGATGAGCGCTGCAACCCCAGAGTCATCTGCGACTGGACCTAATGGTCAGGGGTCCCTTTACCTTTACATTTACCATTTCAGATATTAGTTTCCCTAGTGATAGCAGCTGTAAACATGGAATCAAAATAAGAGAGATAGGAACACCAGAAGCAGATTTATACTAAGTCAGACCATTGAGCCATCTATCTGACTGGCAGCAGCTCTCAAATGGTTCTGGAGACGCTGGTGACTATGACCTTCCACTTGTAAATCATGTGCTCTACTGCCAAGCTATGGCCCTTGCCTGGAAATATTTTATAAGAGCAACTATAGCACTCTGTGCACAGTAATTGTGGTCCTGCCTCACCCTGTGCTGATCCGGACTAGCAGAGATACACGCCTGAGCATGGGCGCATTTGATATCAGGCTGGAGAGAAACTGAAAATCTGGCACCCCAGTGTGCCAATCGCCCTCCAAAGTTCTCGAGCTGCTGGAGAAAAGTGGCGTCTGCAAGAGGCTGCATAAATTGCAAATTTAAAATCAAATCACAGCATGGAAAGGACTAAAAGGGCATTTAGTCAAACCCAAAGACAAGGTGACACATAAACCTATGGAATGCAGACTTCCAGCGAGGCAGTAGGCCACACTAAGGTGCATGATGCACAAATTAGCTATGTATGACTGATGCAGTTGTGCTAAGATATGTGCAATAGGGAAAGACCCACCAGAAAGAATCAGAAGCCAAGCTGGTTAACTCAGCCATGTTAAATGTGCATTCTGTAGTTAACTTCTTTTGTAACGTTTTATTTTGAAATCTTTAAGATAGTACTTTAGTTTCCTGTTAATTAAGTTAAATTGAATGCATAGTTGACTTTCTTCAGTAATGTTTTATCCTGAATTGTTTTATCTGATGTTTTAATGTAGGTTGTAAACTGTTTTTAGATTTTTTCTTCTTTAAAATATAAAGAGGTATAAAAATGCACTGAATAATGGTAGTAGTAACCTGATGAGAGGGAAAATCCTTGCTGATTCTAAATATAGCAGACTCTGAGCATGAACAAAACCGACCCAGAAAGTCTTCTGTGAGTCATGCACCTGAAAATCCTGTTTCTAGTCCTGGATGTTCCTAATGCCTCAGAGGAATGGAAAGTCCCATTCTCTTCAACTGGAAGGGGAAACTGCTTCTGAGCAACTACTGAAATATTTTAAGAAAACATTAGAAGTAGCCATTCATAACTTGTCCATGTCACCAGGCACCTGTTGAAGGGCTTCTGCTATGCTCCAGTAAGAGCATAATCCCGTGGATTTTCACTCAGAAAGAAGTCCCACTCTGCTCAGTGGTGCTTGCTCCTGAATAAATGTGCAGAGGATTGCAGCCTAAACTTTCATTAACCTTCAAGGTGAAGAGATACATCCTATCTACCTTGCCACAACAAAACAACAGGGCAACTCCTGCGAAGTTCACCTTTCAAAGCATTTGCGACCATAACTGTTTCAAGGAATCTGGTTTAAAATTGTACAGGTTTACTAAGCCTTCTGCTTTCAACATTTGCTTATGGTCAGCTTGTAGGTCTGGTAGTCACAGTCATCTTTAACCTCAGCAGTCAAGCTATTGTATACAATAAGTGTCTTGGAAGGAACAAGACACCAGATAGGGAGAAGTCATTGACCAGCACCTATTTCCTTTCTGTTTGATGAAGAATTAAGGTTTGGACAGAAGAGCTTCTCTTTCTCACAGGGCATGAAGATCGTAAAGCTCCGTAGCAGCTCAACCCTTTTCCACAACCCTGTTTCCTGGCACAAGGCCTGACCTTTCCTCCCCTCTGTTTACATCCTTCCTTCCTGTAAATGACTTGAAGGCGGAGCTGGCGAGTAGCCAGATTCACCTGTCGGACAGGTAGAGTGGAGGCACAACCTGGGTGCTGGCGAAAAGAAAAAGTTAACCAGAGCTTCAAGGACCAGAGCTTCAAGGTCATTAATAGGTAGGGCACCTGGAAGGTGTGGGGAGAAAGACAAGGACAGTATCTATTAATTAGTAGGTTATATCAGGACCTCAATTTTCTTATGTCTCAATGTGAGATGAAAAGGAAAGACTAAATATTATCAGAGGAGACTTGGGGCTTTAAAATTTCAGAGGCACCCCTACCCCCACCTCTCACCTTCTATTGTTTATCGTCGTTGCGATGTCCCCTGCAGTGCCCTCTCGGCTCGGAGCCCAGTACAGGTGAACTGGTTGCACCCCCTTAAACCCATCTCTGAATACCAGCATCAGTCCAGTGCAGCATATACAGGGTAAGTCCTTTAAAAGACACCCTGTGGATACAGAGTACACATATTCCACGGGGCCTCTTTTAAAAGACTCACCCTGTACATTGAAGCTTGAAGTGTGTGTGTGTGTGTGTGTGTGTGTGTGTGTGTGTGTAGCAGATGCCTGCACTAGCCAATTTCCAAAGATCACTGATCTTTGGCCTTCAAAAAGTAATGCTACTTTGTTAAGTAAGCCACTTTCTAACAGAAAGGTGCCATATGATAAGTTAGAAGTTAATTAAGTAATACTCCTGGCATACACAACTTCAGCTAGAAATGTTCTTTTCTAAAATTAGTGAAACAACTAGAGAGGCGCAAGTCTGTACCCAGTACCACATTCTGTGCATTTTCTTGAGTTCACAAGCCTGGGGTTGGTCTAAATATCACAAGGAATATAGGAAGTTGCTTCTATTGAGCTAGACCACTGGTCCATCTCCAGTGGCCCTCCTCGGTTATAGATAGGGGACATTCCCCGATCTACCTGCAGATGCCAGAGATTGAACCTGGGATCTTCTGCATGCAAAGCAGATGCTCTACCACTGAGTTGGAGACCTTTTGCCAGTCAGATCTGGAGATGACCCCCAACTTCAGACTTGTTTGTGTTTGGGTGTGGGTGGCTACTATTGATTGACTGCATTGCATTTATATCTCAAAGAGCTCATTGTTCTCCCTATTTCCCCTCACAACAACCTATGAGGTAGCTTAAGCTGAGAGACTGTGAGATTTGGGGCTGAGTGAGGATTCAAACCCTGCTGTCCAAGGTTCCAGTCCAGCACTCTGACTGACCAGTGGTCTACACCAAACCAGCTACTTATAAGCTTTCCAATATATGCATTATTCCCCTGAAGTTCTCTGTCCCCTTTAACACAGGCTGTTCAGCATCTCATTTCCAACCTCAGGGCTTGTTCATCAAGATTGCTAAAGACTTCAGCCCCCCAGACAAGGCACCTGCTATTGCTTTTGTGTTTCTTCTTTAGTGAATCTTGTTTGTTCCCAAGGAATCAGATACTACCAAATCTGAGCAGAGCTACAGAAAACAGTAGCATGCAGGGGGGAAAGTAACCCAACTAATTTCCTTCCTGCTCTGTTTCTCTAGTTTCCAAAAGCATTTCTGAAAAAAAAAGTCATGTAGAGCCCCCATTAGATGATTGGGTTGGGGAGGAAACAAATCTTCTTTTGGTGATAGAGCCACAATGTGAGAATGGGCTCTGCCTCTCTCTGTGCCCTCCGCTCCCCAGCTTGTGCCCTCTCCTCTAGAGGACAAGTGCCAAAGCCTTCTGGGCTTGATAACCAGCCAAATGTCCTGCCACAGCCAGAAATTGCTTGATTCCCTGCTGTTTTGCTAGTGTGGTGTGTTGGGTGGGTGCTGCGAACAGGGTGAGCCTACCTGGTAATTTGGCATGAGCTCAGTTCCCGCTGGGCATTTCAATACATAATCCCCCTTCCAGTAAAATGAGCTAGCTGAAAACCTGCCTGATTAATTTGGTTCCCATCCATCTTCCTGTAACCTCCCACAATTACATACAGTCTACAAACTCAGAAGAAGGTCCCTTTGTAATCAAGCTGACCGATCGCACGCTGCCAACTCCTCACACAACTGAGTATGTAAACAATCGAACGCCTGGGTAGATATTGAATAATATCTCCTTGAACCTGCTTAACAGAAACAGAAACAGGGCCATGAGGAGTTTGCAGAGCTGCGTCTCTGCCCTTACGTGAGACAGAACAATGCAGAGCTTCAGATCACAAGCCCTACCAAAGTATTTGCATGTTTGAGGAGCAGAAGCTTGGCAGAGAAGGAACTTTAAGCAATTGCCATGACTGGCTTGTGTACAGTGGTGTTGAGACCAGCAATGAATTCTGGGGAGAGCCAGGCAACTCCTGGTTCGTAGATAATGCACACCTTTTGCATTGTAAAATTGGCAAGTTTAACCATTAAATTGGAGAGGGAAAGGGGAGGGAGAAAGTAGAACCCATGCAACCCCCTCTCTTTCTCAATGAGTTTGAAAGTATGGACAGCAGTGAGCCAAAATATGGCAACAGTGTTCCCCAATGAGTACCTAAACATGGCAGTAAGAAGGAAGAGTCTTGTAGCTTAGTGGAAGAGCATCTGCTTTGCATGCAGAAGGTCACATGTTTGATCCTGCATATCTTCAGGTAGGGCTAAGAGAGCCTCCTGTCTCAAATCCTGGAGGGCCACTGCCAGCGTCAACAATACTGAGCTATTGTCATCCGACTTGGTATAAGACAACTTTCTTTATGTCAATTAATTACCACCAGGGCATGGATGTAAATTCATGCCTCAAAATTGTGGGAAAGCACAGAGTCAGTCAATTGTAAATTTGCTTGTGCAGTTTTCTGTTTTTGCACAAACTTGAGAAATCAAAATTTTAGACACACGCCCTAAGCAGCTCCGGACATACCCTCACTAGGAAGCTGGAAAACAAATGAAAGCAAGCACATACTTTTCAGATTGCTGCCCCAAATACCTGGTTTAGAATTTTTTATGTGGTTTGTGTGTGCTGTTTTCTGGTTTTGTGCAAATCTGAGGGATCAAAAGAAAAAAAATAGTTCTCCATTCAAGAGCACACCCGAAATAGTTACCAACACAGCTGAAAAAGAAATGAAACTTTTGAAGAAGTAGCAGGCATGCAAAAGGGAGCAACAGAAAGTGAAATACAGTAAAGTGCGACCTCCAAGTCGAGTAATGTGGGGCTTCATTTTCCCCAGTTTATCGGATTATCTTTGTATTGGGTTAAACCTGAACATACAGGAGGAAAGCATCGAGACTGGCGTTGTTTCAGGATGATGTCATGTGAGCTGTGAAAATAAAAGGGGAACACAAGTGACTGCAAACACACAGTAAACTCCAGCATGCACAAGTCCATAGTCCAGTGGTTTTCAACCAGTGTGCTGTGGCACCCTAGGGTGCCTTGATTGATGGTGAAGCGTGTTGCAGGCAATACTGGCCTCTGTCCCTTTTTCCTTCCCTCCCTCCTCTGATACTTTCTTGTGGCTCTGCCTCCCAAAGACTTGTGCAGCTGTTTGTTGCAGCAGCCCTGGCTACAAGCTCCACAGGTGAATGGTGCCTCTGGGGCTGGCCAGGGGGTGCTGGTTGCCAGGAAGCTGAGGCAGCCTCGTAGTAAGCAAGCGGGCGAGGAAGCCCAGCCAGCCCTTGCTGTTGGGAATGGACAGACAAGTCCCAGGCCCCTGGGGGCAGTGTGAGGAGACACCCCTCTTTAGGGCAGGGGAGGTGTAGTTCAGAGACCAGGGGTGGCAGAGGCGGCTGCCCAGAGGACTCCCAAGGAGAGGGGAGAGGAGAGGAGCCTGAGGGAACACTCCATAAGGGAGGGTGTTTGAAAAGGGGTAAGGGGCTGCCAGCTCTGCAGGCAAGGGGTGACATGACTGGGCTCCTGAGCCCCACAGGGGTGCCGCAGAAAGAATGTAGTTGGTCAGTGGAAGCCATGGACTCAAAAAGGTTGAGTCTGCCATAGTCCCAACAAATCATGCTGATCGCCGAAGAATTGATGTTTTTGAATTATGGTGCTGGAGGAGACTCTTGAGGAGACCCTGGACTGCAAGAAGATCAAATCTATCTGTCAGGGAATCAGGAGCAGGAGCACTGGGGAGAGAGGAATTGGAGAGCGAAGGGGAAGAATCCGAGGGAAGCGTAGGGGAGTATGACAGTGGCCCGAGAGATTCCATGAGCTTCTCCAGCGAATCAGAAGATTCCCAGAAGGGGGCGCCGATGGTCAGAGCAAGGGGGGTCCCAGGGGGGCCGCACCAGAAACAAGGAGCCAGAGGGGAACCCCAAAGCAGCAGTGGGGGATCGGGACCAGTTTCCCCACCAGAGCATAGTGGGGGGGAAGAGTCACATGTGTCAGGGCCAGCGTCCCCTCCAGCGGGAAGAGGAGGTGAGTCAGGGCTGACCACGCCTCCATCGGAGAGTGGGGGAACGGAGGGGAGGTCAGTTGCAGCTAGCCCCCCCGAAGGTGGAAGCAGTGACAGCAGCAGTGAAACGGTCAGGAGGAAAGCTGCTGGCTGGGCGTGCGCGCCAAGTTCAAATGTGCAGGCGCGGGGGACAGCAGGAGACCCGGATGGGGAACCAGCTCCTAAAGCCCGCCGGAGGGAGGGAGAAGGCTCAGGGGAATCAGCGTCAGAAGAGGCTAGAAAGGGCGAGACCCCGGCGGGCAGGCGGACCCAGAGGAGGAAAGAGCAGCGGAAAAGGTGGAGCAAGGCGAGGGTCTTAAACTGGTGTACGGGGGGAGGAGATTCAGAGGGATCATCAGCGGTCTGACAGTGAGACGTAGAGCTGCGCGCTGCGGCTCTGGAAGTGAAACTGAATTCAATAAAGACTTTTGTACTTAACAACGAAGCAGCGTTGGTCCTTTGTGAGCTGGGACCTTGGGCAGCTCTGACACTATCCATTCTTAAGGAAATCAGCCCTGAGTGCTCACTGGAAGGACAGATCCTGAAGCTGAGGCTCCAATACTTTGGCCACCTCATGAGAAGAGAAGACTCCCTGGAAAAGACCCTGATGTTGGGAAAGATTGAGGGCACAAGGAGAAGGGGACGACAGAGGACGAGATGGTTGGACAGTGTTCTTGAAGCTACCAGCATGAGTCTGACCAAACTGCGAGAGGCAGTGGAAGACAGGAGTGCCTGGCGTGCTCTGGTCCACGGGGTCACGAAGAGTCGGACACGACTAAACGACTAAACAACAACAACAAATGATTTGGGGATAGCAAATCCTGCCTTATTATGCTTAGAAAGAGGTCCCCTTAATGTCCCTTCCAGGTCTATGTCAAAGGTGCATGAAGGATTGAGCAAGTGCAGAGTTCCCTGAGTTGCTGTGACAGATGCAGAATGCTCCATCTTAAGTGGCACTTGTAGGGCCCAGCGCAGGAATAGGGAACAATTTTGAGCCTGAGGGCCGCATTCCCTTCTAGGCCAGTGTCCGGGGAAAGAAGCTGGCCCACATTCCAGCCCTCTACCTCTGCTTCTCCTCCTCCTTGTTGTTGCTGTCTGGTTCACCAGCCATCTCTGAGTGTGCAAGCAGCAGCAGAAGGAAGGAGAAGGAGCAGCAGCGGTACAGATTGCACCTGGAGGAAGAGTGCATGGAAACAGGCTGTAGTGACAGTGCCAAAGAGGTGGCTCACTCAGGGAGGGTCTCGTTCTAGGGTCTACAGAGCATCTCATCCAAGTGCCCCTCCTCAAACTCTGAAGCCAGCATCCTTAAAGATGACCCCTGTTCCCTCCTCACATCTTAACCCTCCTCCCAATGATAACTGGAGTTCAGAAGCATGAATAGTCCATTAAACTAAAGGAACTCCGTGAACCCTAGTCTCAGAGTACTGTGAGTTCCACCTCCAGGCAGAGGCTGGGCTTAAAATGGTGGCTTGGTTGATATGGAGGCAGGCAATTGCTTTTGTGGGTGGCAGTTTTCCTTGTCTCCATCTCTGTTCCCCAGTGACTCGGTGTCCCTGTTGTTCTGCACCGCCCCATTGCACCAATGACCTCAGGTTGCCCAGGTAACCATCCCAGTCAGTTAGTCATTAGTAGAAAAGAAGGAACAGGTTGGTCCACATCTATTCAGCCTAGGGCAAAGCAGTCAAAGCATCCAGAGCTGGGGAAAACTTGCAAGGCACATCTAGAAGAGTATGGGGAGATGGAGTGGGGATTAACAAACAACCCCAATACTGGGGGAGAGATTAGGCTTGCCAAACTAATTAGGTGAGAAGACCCCTGTCTTAAATAGTGGACCAGAAAGGAGAATATTGGAAGGCAGAGCTTTCCCCATAAATAATTTAAATGTGTGAGCTCAAAGGGGCAGCAGGACAGGCTGGAATCAGCCATTAGTTAATTGCCCCACAAGTATCCTGCTCTATGTCTGGGGAGCTCAGGACAACATGTATGAGGTTCATTATATGCTAGTATTTTTGAATACTCGTGTGACTGTAGGACACCTGGACACTAAATGCTAAGCTGATGTGGCTGAGGGAGCAACATGGCAGATGAAGGACTAGAGGAGGAGTCATGGATCTCTGGGAAGAAAAAAGGCAAAGGAGATGACATAGCCCTTCTCAGATCTTACAGTTAAGAGAAACCAAACACATGAGGAAGGGCAGCAGGAGAAGCACAACGACTCCATCCTTTCTGTAGCTGTTTTTGGACCTTCCAACTCAATGGAAAACAAGTATCTGAAGTGAGGCTTCTTCCACATCTGTGGACACTCCATGCACATTTTAGAAAGCTGTAAAATTAGGGAGAGCTTTACAGGATTCAGAGCCCCTTCTGTAAACCTTTTGGAGCATCTTTTTCCATGCCACTGCACAAGATCCCACATAGACTGTTGAAACACCCTGATTAGAAGTTCCATCTGCATACCAGTTGAGGTTATTGAAGGCAGACCTGTTTAGGGAAGTTTTAAATGTTTGAAGTTTTATTCTGTTTTTAATGTTCTGTTGAAAGCTGCCCAGAGTGGCTGGGGAAACCCAGCCAGATGAGCAGGATAGAAATAAATTGTTGTTGTTGTTTCTAAAGCTAAGCAATGCAATCCTTTGATGCATATAGATACCCAGTCAGAGCACTGTAAACCAAAGTTCAACAACCAGCTTTGGAGCCAGTTGTTGGGAAACACAATTGGGGAGAGTGCAGGGGGGGGTCATGTCCTCCCCATGGACTTCTCAGGGGCACCTGGTTGGTCACTGAGAAAAGAGGGTTCTGGCCTCGATCATGGGACTTTGACCTGACCCAGCAGGCTCAGGTTATTACATTCTATTTGTGGATCAACAACATCTTCACACGTGCAAACACACAAAATTATATTTACACTTATTTATTAAAACCACACAGATATCACACAAAGTTATTCACGAGTTATTTTATTTATTTAACAAAATTTACATGCCGCTTGATTATAGTAAAACCTTTAAGTCAGGTGTGGGAAAACTTTGGCCCTCCAGATGTTGCTGAACTACAACTCCCATCAGCCTCAGCAAGCATGGCCAGTGGCCAGAGACGATGGGAGCTGTAAGTCAGGGCTAGAGTTTCCCAAGTTCTGATATTCCAGGGTTTTGCCAGGGTTACCCACAAACATAAAGGTAAAGGTAAAGGTAAAGGTACCCCTGTCCGTACGGGCCAGTCGTGTCCAACTCTAGGGTTGTGCGCCCATCTCACTTAAGAGGCCGGGGGCCAGCGCTGTCCGGAGACACTTCCGGGTCACGTGGCCAGCGTGACGAAGCTGCTCTGGCGAGCCAGCACCAGCGCAGCACACGGAAACGCCGTTTACCTTCCCGCTATAAAGTGGTACCTATTTATCTACTTGCACTTAAGAGTG
This sequence comes from Podarcis filfolensis, assembly GCF_964270895.1. NCBI lineage: Eukaryota > Metazoa > Chordata > Lepidosauria > Squamata > Lacertidae > Podarcis > Podarcis filfolensis. The sequence continues at coordinate 67,459,172 of NC_139609.1, forward strand.
CTTTCGAACTGCTAGGTGGGCAGGACCTGGGACCGAACGACGGGAGCTCACCCCGCCGCAGGGATTCGAACCGCCGACCATACGATCGGCAAGTCCTAGGCGCTGAGGTTTTACCCACAGCGCCACCCGCGTCCCACCACCCACAAACATAGCTGCCCTTCATTCCACTGAACTCCATTCATTGTAGCCATTGTGTACAAAGCATCCTGGACATTTAGCAAGACAGAACCAGATTTGGCACGAAGCAATGTGAAGTAGTGGGGAAGAAGTCCCAGTTACAATTCCCAGCATAGAATCGTAGAGTTGGAAGGGACAGTGAGGGTCTTCTGGTCCAGAAGCCTCCAGCCCAAAACCCTGGAGAGCCACTTCCAGTCCGTGTGGACAATACTGAGCTAAGTGGACAATGGCCTGACGCAGTAATGGGCAGCTTCCTATGTTCCCATAGTTCACTTTGAGTGGCAGATACAAAACTGGGTGCCTTTTTTCTGCTTCTGGTCTCTACAGCGGGGTGTCGTTTAAAAAACAAAGGTGTAGGTGTATATGCTATTGCTTTCTTCTTCAGGTGCAAGGCTCTTACGTTAAGGTCGTTGGTGGAACTACAAGCAGCAAGCAGCTAGCCTGCCATAACTGCAGGTATTTACATGCCTACTGCTGTCTGTGACCAGCAACCCACACCTCTTCTGTTCCCTGCCAGCTGCTGGCACAGGAATTCTCTAACAAGCATGTGGCAGGGCAAGAACTTTCGGTTTATTGACGTCAGCAGTTGTAATACCTCCCTTTCTGCAAACATTGTGGCTTCCTCAGGGAGTCGGATGGGGCATGGAGGCCAAATATAAATGGATGAATAACCAGTGCTGTTAAATGGTAGGGAAATGGCTGGTTCGCTTTTTGGAGGTGAGTTAGATACAAGGATGCAAGAAGAACTACTGTGTGTGTCCCTATCAAAACAAGTCTGATCATTTGCCAAAACAGAAAGTAGTCACCACGTTCCCTAGATGGTCTAAAAAGCACCGTTTTGTACAGCAACCCAGAAATGCACACTGATTGTCTTAGGTTGCCTACACTATACCTTTAAAGGCAGATACGAAGCACATTCTTCCCCTCAAATAATTCTAGTTACTATAATTTACCCCTCACAGAGTTACAGTTCCCAGCAACCCTTAACAAATTAAAGTGCCCAGGATTCTTTGAGGGAAATGATGTGCTTTGAATGTGTTTTAATGGTATAGTTAATGGTATAGAGCCTCACTCTTCTTAGGGGTTAAATCCATATTACTTGTCTGGTGAAGCTCTTCTGCATATGTGTGCAGGTAGAATAAGGCTTTGTAGACATTATTCAATTAAAATACAGCTAAGTTGCTCTTTTTCTCAATGCAGATCAAAGCTGGCTTTGGGGAAAATACCATACTGTACATAAAAATGGAGTATTTCTTTTTTTAAACGGTCGGGATATATATGGGTTGAGTCTAACATCATGCGTACACTGTTTCCCAAATGGGAGTACATTGGATACAGGGTAAAAAATGAGTGTGTACACAGTCTAAATCTGCATGAATATGCCTAGTTAACAGCTGCTGGTTGAAGCACCCATCCATATCTAAAAGTGAGCAATAAAGGAAAACGTTCATGCCTCAAAGGAATTTTAGTTGTGTTCCGAGGTCAGATGTTAAGGTCCCTGGCAAATCCATTACAAAAACAACAGAAACCTGTCAAGTGATGCCAGTATATTGAATCAACAGATTACATCATTGCACATTGCCCGTCATGGTAAAAGATTGACTACCTGACAAGGAATACCCAGAAAGGAAAAATATATCTATAAATGTAATATCGCTCATGATAAGGAGTAGTCATCCCGAGGGAGAGGGAGGGCTGTGTTAATCATTATGCCAAATATGCTAAAGAGTAGATTCTCCAGCCAGAGTGAAGCTCCTGTAACAAAGATTAAGGCTGTGTATGCGGCATACTTTTTAAAAACCACCCAGCCACACAAAGAAACCCGGGAACAGTAATTTACCTCCTCACAGAGCTACATCTCTGAGGATTCTGGGGGTGGAGGTGGCATGTTCAAAATCTATGGTATGGTCACAGCCTTGGGAAAGTCTGAGGTAATCTACAGTAAGAGTTACTACCCACGTTCACTGATTGAGCCTGAGCATCCACAGCCACCATGAACCACCACTGGCAGGACTGGCAGCAACAGCAGCAGATATGTTCAATATTTATGATAATATTTTGCTCTCTTGTTAATTGTGCTGTTTGAAACTGTTGTAAACAAAATCTGCCCTTCTTCCCTTATGGGGTATCCAAGAGCCCATATAGAGTCTTTACATTGGTAGGAGAAAATAACAGAGGCCAACCAGAGAATATTGAGAAGCAAAGCAGCTAATAAGCCTGATCTTTATTGATCTGTTGCAACAGGGTGCTCCCCCTACACGCAGGAAAGGAGGAGGACCTAGAACAACGGTGTGCCTGCCCTTATATAGACATTTTAAATTCCCTGCCCTGGAGCTCAAGACCACCCCTCCATACATCATACATACATCACAGAAGGGGTGTAACCCAAGACAACACCCCACAAACATCATACCTACATCACAGAAAAGGCGGTCTACAACAGAAATTTGAGTGTTGTTGTTTTTCCTGTCTGGCAGGTTTTCTGATAATGCCTTATCTGATTGCCTTTCCTGGTAGTCTGCCCATTCTTTTGAAATGGTGATTACAATTACCCACTTCCTGAGACAATGGGAAAGTTCCCCCACCCCCTCCCTCCTGGCAGAGAAAACATTTGGTCAGTTTGGGAGTCAAAATGGTTTCCGGGAGTCAAAATGGTTTCCGGAAGGTCTACCTTTGCTGCTCCAGACATTGGTACATTTATGAACATTTATTATATATATGTGACCTTAAAATTCTTATAACAAAACATGCATTTTATATGTCACTTTCCTTTAGTAATGGCTGCTTTTGAAACGTTTAAAGGTTGTTGTTTTTGTTAAGCCACTCCCTCTGATAATAGCAATAATAGTGCATGATTGGCTCAGAGGGAAATCAATCCTGCAAAAAGTTTTTTAAAAAGAAAAGGCATGGTAAAAAAAAAAAAGGAGTCTGAACAATCCCAGAATAAAGAGGCAGAAGTAGGGCAATAATGGCAGATTGGTGAATCCATAATGTGACTCAGGAGAAAGCAAGAAGCTGTGTAAAATAATGCTGAAGTAGACCCCAGTAGAAAAAGCAGTTAAGAAATGCACTAGAAATAGGCTGTCACATGCTGTGCATGTTCTAACGCGCTCTGATGAACCTGATTCTGTAAGATTATTAACTTTCATCGCAATTCACTTTCCAAACAGTCATCTTCCATGCCTGTTTTAGATATTCAAATCCCTGAACCATTAGAATTCTCTTTGGGTTGGTTTTGTTTTTTTATCAGATCAAAGGCAGTGGTTACGTTCTAATGACTACAACACCTTATTATTTATACATATGTATTTTGGCTATATTGCTGAATAACCACGGTCCATGCAGCTGTGCCATTTCAAGGCCGATCGCTTTTCCAACTTGCATAGTTATTCCCAAAGGAGCCTGCAGCTCCCTTGCCCTGGAGGGGTCCCTGAGGCCTAAGAGAAGGGAAATGATTACAGGGTGTTTTCTCTTATTAAAGGCTCCAGAAAAGCAGATTAGTAGTGTGCCTCTGAAGGGTCTTTGATCTCAGGCCTTGAAACTCTATCACTCTGGTTACTGGTCCACATCCTTTCTCTGGTCGCTGGGATGATAATTTCCTGGGCTGAACAAGGGGTCTCTTTGTGGCTAGAGTTCTCCCAGCAACATATGTATGTGAGGGAGACAGGCCCCAAGTAGATGCCCACCCAACTGTAAACAATGCCCTTCCTGTCAGGCACGAGACAGGCGCTGCCTACGCTCGGTTGGCAGGGCTGGACTATAGAAAGAAAGCCTATATGAAGCAGCCCCAGATAGTTCATGCTCCTGACACAGGATGGAGGACATGATAATGTGTTTGAATTACTTAGGACCAGCAGGCAAAAATTCCAGGGCCTCAGATGACAAAAGCTTCCAGTCTTTGCTGTAGGGAGCGCCACAGCCATGCATGACCTCAGCATCGCCTAGAGCCTTGTCACACTCAGTCAAGGATGCCTTTGAGACGGGGTGTTTCAGGTGAGAACCTTGGTTTTGGAATTGGGGCAAAATGGCTCCTGCTACAAGTGCCTTATCCCTAGTGTTTCAGTCAGAGAAGCTCTCTTCATACCAGCCCTGCATGATTGTTCTTAAAGAGAAGGAACGTAATGTCACCATATAGAGAAGGCACAATTTCCTTCCAGTAAATAAATAAATACAGTAGATTGCTTTTTTAAAAAAAGTTAAAAGTTAAATACTTTCTCACTGTACCACCCAAGCAAGGAAATGTTTATGCAGCCTTAACAGAAAGATCAGAACACAACTGAGGCTGAGGGCTCATTCAGACTTCTTTATGTGCCACACTTTCCAGATACAGTTCTGCGCTATAAAGCTCCGTGTCTGAGTGGTCTTGGTTGGTTGGTTGGTTCCAGTGCTTCCCGGCAAAAACCTGACTGTTGTTTGTTTTGATTCAGTGGTAAAATGCATGTTTTCCTGGGGAAAACACTGGAAAAACATCAAAAGGCAATCTGGATGAGCCTGAACTCTCCTTCTGTAAAGAGAAATGACAGCCCCCATCCCATGATTCGAGAATCTTGCTCCTTCTGTAAACAAATAGATAAATATATACATTTTTACTTAGTGCATTTTATATTCTCCCTTTACAGTGCTACAGAGTACAGATTTTTAAAACATAATAACGCAGTAGCAAATGTATACACAGCCATTCCTTTCAGCAAGGCTACACCTTCACCCATTAGGATGTTCTGCTACAAGCGCAAGATACGGGATGCAGAGCAGCCTTCACCAAGCTGGTGCCCTCCATGTATTTTGGACTACAACTCCCATCAGCCCCAGTCAGTGCAAAACACCTGGAGGGCACCAGGTTGGTGGAGGGTGATGTCGAGTTAGCACAAGTATAGTGCAAAAAAGGAAGCAGGATGGTGAGTTTTGCTCGTTTTTGACTTCCACAAAGGCCTCAAGGGATGAACAAAATGGTTAGACTCCTGTGAGATGCAGGTGCTTTATTATTATTATTGCGACGCGAGTGACTTTTAACATGGGAAGCAGCCCTTTGTGCTAAGAAGATTTTGCAAACCAAATAAAGTTGGGCTTGGCTGCCAGTCCAGTGAGGAGGAAGAGGAAGAGAAGCAGCAGCCTTAGGCGGTAGAGGAGTCCTTCCCTTAATTTGCCAGTGAAATTTCCCAGGAAGCCAGCTTGGCTGTAGCTGGCAGCTAGGTAATTTTAGATCCATGTCTTCAGGCTGTAGCTGGTCTGGATGAAATCCATGAACTGTACAGTGCCGGCAGTTGCTGGTGGCCATTTGGACTGGTGGGGCAGAAGTCAGGGAGGCCAAGAGTAGGTACAGCTGGAGCCAGTGATGGGTGGAGCCAGCGCCAATGGCAAATAGTGCCAACCACCTGCTGAATTCTACAACACCAATGCCAAGGAGAAGAAAAGTGACAGCCAGGGCTGCCTCCTGGGCTGCTTGGAAGTAAGAAGGCAGGCAGATGAGGTCTGGATGAGGGCAGACTGGGGTTAGTGGGGTAGGGCCCCATTTGTCCTAATGCAGGGTTTCCCAAACTTGCGTCCCCAGCTGTTTTTGGACTACAACTCCCAGCATCCCTATCTAGCAGGACCACTGATCAAGGATGATGGGAACTGTAGTCCTACCCAAGTTTGGTGGACCCTACCCTAATGGATTTGGGGCAGATTTCTAAAATAGGCCTTTTGTTTCCATGTCTCTCTCTTCAGCAATTATTTCTGCAGAGAAGTAACATCTACACTGTGGTCCTCCAACTGAAGGATGGGGAGAAGGCCCTGAGAAGATGGATACTGTAAGGCATACCTTTCCTTGCAAGCTTGGAGGCTTGGATTAGGTGATCTCCAATTTCCCTCCCAAATCAGTGATTCTGTGGCTGTAAGTTTTGGGTCTGGGCACAAGCCTGTAAAGTGGTCAGACTGGTTGGGCAGGAGGTTACTTGAATAGCCCTGGCAAGTATCTCTTTATTGTTAGGCAAATTAGAGGAGATGTCTTGCTCCAGGAACTAAATAGCTGGCTGATTGCTCTCAATAGTCAGCAAACAGCTGCACCACTATGCTAGTTTGCTGTGGAAGAAGCCATGTTGCACATCCATGCATCTTATTGTAAGGAAACACAGCTGCCCCTAAGGCACCATTAACCATGGAGTGCAGCAAATGCAAAAGACACCCGATAGATAGCCATCTCTTGCTGGATTTACATATTATGGCCCAAAAAAGCAAACACACCACACCCTGTGAGTTTTCAGCTTGCTCAGGTTACACATAGACCTCAGATATCATAGGATGCTTTCATCTATTAGGGCCGAAACACAAGCCAAATATTTGCAGTCATCTCATGTTGCATGCTGACATTTTAAGCTCTGGGGAGATGCTTCCTTTCCTGCATAAACCACAACCCTGCTTTTAGGATAAAACCTTTGCTCAAGCCTTCCCCCACAGCAGGCAGAACGCAGCACAGCAGCCTTTTGCCAACCAGTTGTTTTGAACTACAACTCCCATTAGCATGGCTATGCTGGCTGGGACTGATGGGAGTTGTAGTCCAAAAGATCTGGAGGGCACCAGGTTAGCAAAAGACTGCCATACAGTGACTTTAGTATGGCACTGTCCCCAGTAGACGGTCATCCGGGGACAATTGCACACTCTGACAGCACTGCCGTGAATTAGTGGGATGCTATATATAAGCAGATCTTTGTCGGGCTGCAAGATGGGTCTGTTTCATCCACAGGGAAGCCAGAACATAGTAGCTATCTATGGAGAAAGTGATAGGACTGAAAAATACCACCCAAAAGCTATATTGCTCTTCCAAAGAATGGTGTGTTGGAAGGTTATATACTTCCTTCAAAATTTGCCAGATCAATTCAAAAGCAATTGAATGCTGCAACATTCAGTTTATCTATCCAGTAGAGTATACTTATTGTACAGCTAGTTCTCATACTCTGTTAAGACCATTTGCACAGAGCCATCATGGCTCTGTCCGTGCAGATCTCACATGCTTCTCCAGTGAGAGTGGTGCAGATTCACAGACATATGCCAATTGTGATATGACCACCCATTGCTTAGGACCGGGGTGGGGTGGGGTATCTTTTTCAGCCCATAGGCCACATTTCCCCTTGGGCAACCTTCTCAGACCCTCCAAGTGTCCCTATTTTTTAGGGACACCCCTAATTTAGAGAAGCTGTCCCGGTTTCTGATTTGATCCCAGAATGTCCCGCTTTTCCTTAGGACGTCCCTCTTTTCCCTGGAGAAATGTTGGAGGGTATGGAGTTATCCAACCCCTGAGCCATCTGAAGGCAATCCTCTATAGCGAAGGTTTTTTTTAATGTATCCTGTGACTGACACGCAGGTGTACAAAACCCTTGTTTTTTCTTGCTATCAGTAGCTTCAACCTCCAGCATGTTTCCCACTCACCTCACCGATTCCACTTTCTCTTAGCAGCTGGACTTAACATGGAGGACATGCAGATACATTTTAACAGGGCCAGCCCTACCATTAGACAGAGTGAAGTGGTGGATGTTGGGAGGTATAGAGAGCATTGGCAGTTGTCTTCCTGTGCCATTCCTCCTGAGCTTCCCAGGCTTTCCTCAGACAGAGCAGGGTGTTTTGTTTGGCCTGCCCTGCACACCCTAAACTAGCCTGCTGCCCTCAGGTGTGGTGGAAGATGCTGTCCCCATCACTGATGTTGAAATCAGGTCCAACTACCAGTCCAGACAGATTCAGTATGTGGAAGGGGTGGAGACACAACATTTTTGCCTTCACTTCTGGCAGCAAAACAGCTTCGGTCACCCCCAGAAATGAGACATCAAAACTTTCCATAGAAAGGGAAGTGATGGGGAATATATAACTGTGGAGAGCTTTTAAATCTTGGTGTAAGGAGAGAGCAGTGAAAGGCTCCTTCTGAAATGTGAGTGTTCAGGGAACTTTCCATTCCCAGGAGATTTGTGCAATGATGGTTGTCTCTTCTGTGGAAGAGGGAAAATGTTGAAACAAGGGGTGTTTCCTAACAACTGCACATTCGCTAGAAATGATATGCTTGAGATAAGCTGAGGTATCCCGAGGGCGTTTGACTTGGTGAGCACCTCAGCGGCTGTTCTGAATAGACTTGGGGAATAGCTGTAGCGTAATCTTATTTTGCTTCTCAGTCAGTTTGATTATCATAGCCTTCCCCCCCCCCAAAAAAAACACCGAAACCATGCTGGGAATTGTAGTTTCATAAGACGTGGGAAGAATTCTTAGTTTAAAATCCCTAGCTCCCTGTCCAGGGCCACATAGGCATTATATATTTAAAGCAGTATGGTGCCATTTTAAACCATAATGGCTTCCCCCCAAGAATTCTGGGAGCTATAGTTTGTTAAGTGTGCTGAGAATTGCTAAGAGACTGCTTTCCCACTCACGGAGCTGCAAATCTCAAAGTGGTTTAACAGTCAATCTCTCTTTATGAGGAGTTTGGGAAATTGTAGCTCTGAAGGGAGTAGCAGTACAGTGGTACCTCGGGTTACAGACGCTTCAGGTTACAGACTCCGCTAACCCAGAAATAGTACCTCGGGTTAAGAACTTTGCTTCAGGATGAGAACAGAAATTGCACGGTGGCAGCGGGAGGCCCCATTAAGTAAAGTTAGGTGGTACCTCAGGTTAAGAACAGTTTCAGGTTAAGAACGGACCTCCAGAACGAATTAAGTTCTTAACCCAAGGTACTAGTCCAGTGGGGCAGTGGATGTGGGGCACCACTGCACTCTTGGCTTCCAAACGCAGCATGTCACTGGTGCTTACAAAAGGGGGGGGGGAGCTCCCTGCACCTGACACCTCCCTATCCACCTTGAGTAAGCAGCCATGAAACCTCTTCAGAAGCTGGGACAGCAGCAGCAACCCACCTCTGCTGCCTCACTGGCTGCTACAGGAGAACATGAGGTCTCCTTACATCTCACAGCACCCAAGGCATTTTGGCACCACCGCAAAGTGGTGCCACCCCTCCCTAGCCACCAGTAAAGAAGAAGTGAGTGAAGAACTACATCACAATCAAGGAGGGGAAAAGGATCTACATCAGAAACAGATGGGAGGAAACTAGTAGACCTATTTTTCACCAAAAGGCTTCTGTAGAGGCAGCATGTGAGGTGCTGTTGCTGCTGCAGCTGGGGAGATGGCAGATCCAGCCTTCAAGGAGCATGCCACAGCTGTTGATGTTACTACCGTGGCAGCAGCAGCAGGCAGTGTATTCCTTGGAAGCAAAATCTGCTGCACCTGTGGATCCTGTGGAATCCTGTGGAGCCAGTGTGGTGTAGTGGTTAGGAGCAGTAGCCTTGTAATCTGGCGAACCAGGTTCGCATCTATGCTTCTCCACATGCAGCTGCTGGTGACCTTGGGCCAGTCACACTTCTCTGAAGTCTCTCAGCCCCGCTCACCTCACAGAGTGTTTGTTGTGGGCAAGGAAGGGAAAGGAGAATGTTAGCCGCTTTGAGACTCCTTTGGGCAGTGATAAAGCGGGATATCAAATCCAAACTCCTCCTCCTCCTCTTCTTCTTCTTCTTCTTCTTCTTCTTCTTCTTCTTCTTCTTCTTCTTCTTCTTCTTCTTCTTCCTGCTGCCTGAGGTGGTTTCTCACTTTGCCTCATGGGTGGGCCATCCTTGCTCAGCACCCTGAAACAAACTACAGCTCCCAGAATTCTCTGGGCGCTCTCGTGGCTGTTTAAAGCGGCATCGTTGTGCTTTAAAAGCATGGTGTGGGGCTTTGTCAGCATTTCCTGGGGGAAAGGAATTCTTCTTTCAAGCTAGCACAAGTGTGCAGTGCAGATATGTGCCTGGCTGTGGAGAAATGCAGAGGAAGGATCACATGCTGAAAATAACAGACATTTTGTACAGGCAACTGGGGACAGAGGAACAGGTTTGGGTTTTTGTTTTTTTAAAAAGAAACAGGTTCAAATCAGGGACATCTCAGACAGTTACAGACACTTGAGAGGTAAGTATGTGGGAGTGGAGAGGACAAGTACACCATGTATGTGGACAACAAATGAGTAGCAATCATAGGCGTAGATGCATAAACATAAGGAGAGCAATGCTTTGTGTTGAGGACAAGAAAGGAGGCAGTACAGAAGGAGTGTGTGCCCGTCTCTGCCCTGCAGGGTTTTCCAGTGCATATTTGTGCGCATGGATCAAGTGCAAATATCATGGCCTGGCCAATCTGAAACCCCCTTGGCTGCGTGCTAAAACGGCTTGAGCGCAACCTGCCTTTCTGTCTTGCCGCTGTCCCATTGTCCCGAGCCTGCCTCTCTTACATAAGGCAACCTCATTGTTCCTGTTCGTAGAGCAACAATACTGGATCTGCTCCATTTCTAAGCCACCACCAGATACGCTGGGCTGGTGGTGGTGACTCAAGCGCTCAGGCATGCAGAGTTTCATGAGCTGCCTGAGGTCACGTAACAGAATCGCTGGCGTGCCACTGGTTTGCCTCCTCAAACCACTAGGCACCACTCCACCTCCAGAGCTTGAGAAGGCGGGGGAGGCTTGCTTGGCAAGAGGGGAAAACCTGTGGGTCCAGCGATAACTCAGAACTCAGGAATTCTGACGAGCAAAGCAGACGTGACACAGGAAATCCGCTGCTGACTCTCCTGGTCTTGCTTTTAAAATTTACCGTGAAAGCAAGGGAGGCTGGTCCATTAGGGTGAATGGGGCACTGTCTCAGCTCCCTCGGTCTGCCTCCAGCAGCCCCCACCTGCCTGCCTCCCTGCTCACATCGGGGGGGGGGGGCAGTGCTGCCAATCAGCTTCCCCCTCCTTAGTCTCAGTGCTGCCCCCTAGAACTGAGCAGGGAAGAAGATGGGGGCGAAACCAGAATTAGTTGGCTCTGCCTGTCATTGGATTTCCCTCCACTTAGGCCATTGGGCTCCCTGTCTTCTGCCCTACCAGTACCAAGGGGCACCAGACACCATGACTTTAAAGTAGCTTCAGTTTTGATCAGAAAAGCGGTGCTAGAGGGAGGGGGAATTTAACACTCCCTCGTGCTCTTTTTCCGAATCTCATCCCCTTGCCCTGGCCCTGAAGTTGCTATTTATCCAAGAAGGAAAATACACAGGAACCTGTATCATATTTGTACTCCCCATTCCTCAGCTAATTACAGCTTGAGAGGGGAGTGTTGGATTGGGAAAGCAGCAGAGTGGGGAGGGGTAAAAACCCTCTTCCCCGGGGTCATTCTCTGCTGCACTGGCCCAAGAGAATGGGAAAAGCTCTGGCCTCAAACCTTGAAGAGCCACTGGCAGTCAGTGCTGGCAGTCCTGAGCCAGATGGTCTGAGTTGGTACAGTGTATGGCAGCTTCCTATGTGCCTGTGCTGGTGTCCTGCCCACTTCCCATGTTCAGAAGTTGACTCTTACTTCAGTAGTTGCACTGGGATAGTGTAGTTGACTACACCTGTGGGCAACAGGCTATCTTGCTTGGGAGATGCAAGTGGCACACTCCTATCTCTCTCTTTCATTATCCCATGACCACTCCCTGCTCCACAGCATCTGCTGCCTGAGGCAGCCTCCGCACTCCTCCTAATAGTAGGGCCAGCTCTTTTACGCTGATAAAAATGGGAAATCCTATCTCAGATCTCCTGCATGGAATCTACTTTGGCCTTGGGTTTCTTTTTGTTATTTACTAAATTCATGTGCTACCCTTCATCCGAAGATCACGGGGCGGTTTACAACATAGATCCAGGTACCTCATCGGATGCTGTTAGGATTAGCAGGTGAATATTGATTATGAAATAATATGCAGTTGAAAAGGTTGACAATAGGACCCATGGAGTGGAGGTGGGAAGTCCAGAGATTCAGAGAAATATGGATATGTATTTTGTAAAGCCCTAAACGGCCTCAGCCCAGTATACCTGATAGAGCTTCTCCACACCCATCATTCTGCCCAGACACTGAGGTCCAGCGCCGAGGGCCTTCTGGTGGTTCCCTCACTGTGAGAAGTGAGGTTACAGGGAATCAGGCAGAGGGCCTTCTTGGTGGTGGTGGTGCCTGCCCTGTGGAACGCCCTCCCATCAGATGTCAAGGAAATAAACAACTATCTGACTTTTAGAAGGCATCTGAAGGCAGCCCTGTTTAGGAAAGTTTTTAATGTTTGAAGTTTTATTCTGTTTAATATTCTGAGGGGAGCCTCCCAGAGTGGCTAGGGAAACCCAGGGGCATAAATAATAAATTGCTGTTGTTGCTGTTGTTGTAATTCTATATTTGTAAAATCAAATTATTATTATTATTACTATTATTATTATTATTATTATTATTATTATTATTATTAAGGATTAGCAGGTGAAAACGATCTATCCAGAGATAATGCCTGTAGCTGGGCTGGCAAGACAGTAAGAAGCAGCTGCAGCTCTTGTCTCTGTACTCAAAGGCTCGGTTAACCCCACCTTTTTTCCCTACTGCTGTAAAGTGAAAGTAAAATCTTGCTTGTTATAGCAAGGAGAGTCAGAATCTGCTGTGCTGGTGAATAGCACAACTGCTGCAGACCTCTTGCCCTTATATGAGCATAATCTCCGGGTCTAGAGAGGCTGGGAACACTTAGCACATATTGTTATTTGAAGTTGGCCCTATTGCTCTAATCTGGGCTTCCTGGATCTTCATTTCTCTGCAATTTCTGAAGTCAAGACTGGGTGGGTGGGTGTTTCACCCATCACAATCAAGACGCGTGTAGTTTGTATACCTGTGCTCACAAATAGCTGTTGAGAGGACACAGAAAGCTGCCTTATACTGAGTCAGACCCTTTGTCCATCTAGCTCAGGATTGCCCACACTGCTCTGCAGTGTCTCTCCAGGCTTTCAGACTGAGGATCTTCCCAGCCCCACCTGGAGAGGCCAGGGATTGAACCTGCGACCTTCTGCATGCAAAGCAGATTATCTACCACTGAGCCACATCCCTTCCTACATGCAACTACCTGGAACATTCAATGAGTGCACGGTCTGTGTGCACAATAGTTGAAGTGTACAAATCAACAAGCGTACACTCTTTTATACAAACAGTTAGACATGTGTAGAAACAGCTTGTACCCGTGTTCAGTGTAACATGAGAACAACCAGGCTATGAGAATGATTTGACACCTACCAATCTGCTCCAGAAAGACAAGGAGAAATGGTCTCACCACGAGACCGAGAAGGGGCTTGTTTGCCCTGCTCACCTGAACAGAACTAAGCTTTACATGTCAACACATATATCAAAATGAGGATAGAGAGAAAAGCCACTACAGGAGATGATTGTTTGGAGCAGAGAGACTTTAGGAGGAAGAAACTGTGCTCACTTAGTCTTTCTCCCACCAACTGCTTCTCCAATCGAACTCCTCTCCCAAGTTGCTCCCCTCCTCCCTCCTTCCCTCGTCCCGAATGCATGTGCGCAACAGCAAACATAAATCAGGAATCCCATGCACAGAGTCACAATGGAAGAGTACTGTAATCTGAGTGATATTTGCTGCTGTCTTTCTACATTTCATTGTTGATCTTTCCTACAGCAAGCATTTTTAATTTGCTCTTTATTCACCACAAGAACTTGGTTATAGGGCAGCATGTAAATACCTAAAACAAATAAAAGGAGTGGTGAGCACTGGAACGTTTAAGGAGTTTTAAGAACCCCGACTGCATGCTGCTTCTGATCTACAAATCCCCCTCCAAGTGGGGCTTTTGCCTAACCAAAGTGGCTATTGGGTTTTGCTTTGGTTTTTTCCTGCTTGCTTCTTTATTCAGAGACAGCAGCCACCCCTTGAAAAGCCTTTTAATTGGAGCTCTCTTCTCTCTTGGGCCAGCTCTACAGACAGCATTTATATCCTCGGTTCCCAGATTGAAAGATACCAGGGACAAGGGTGGCGCAGTGGTCTAAACCACAGAGTCTAGGGCTTGCCGATTGGATGAGCGCCCATTGTTCAGTCCCTGCTCCTGCCCACCTAGCAGTTTGAAAGCACATCAAGTGCAAGTAGATAAATAGGTACCACTACAGCGGGAAGGTAAACGGTGTTTCCGTGTGCTGCTCTGGTTCGCCAGAAGCAGCTTAGTCATGCTGGCGAAATGACCCGGAAGCTGTCTGCAGACAAATGCCAGCTCCCTTGGCCTGTAGAGCGAGATGAGTGCGCAACCCCAGAGTCGTAACCTAACGGTCAGGGGTACCATTACCTTTACCTTTAAGGCATTCCTAGTCATAGTTTCCCCCTTTCTACCAGTTCCAAGTAAGTTGCTAACTCTCCCACATAGAGGATACTATGTTTTAGAATAGCAGTTAAGAATCTTCTACTGGTAGATTTCTGGATATTTTGCGATTGATCAAGCAAGGGGTTCTGGCAGTTTAAGTAAGTAGAATTAGTAAGTAGAACTGGCATTTTAAGCTCTGCTGAATTAGGTCAAAACCTCACCTAGTCTAGCACCTAGATGCCTATGGGAAGGCTGCAAGCACTCTCCCTAATTCTGCTCTCAGCGACTGGTATACAGATTCATACTGCCTCCAACAGTGGTGGAAAAACATTGTTATCATGGCTAGGGTAACCATTGTTTAGGGAAGTGTTTAATGTTTAATGCTGTATTGTTTTTAACACTTGATTGGGAGCCGCCCAGAGTGGCTGGGGAAATGCAGCCAGATGGGCGGGGTATAAATAATAAGTTGTTGTTGTTGTTGTTGTTGTTGTTGTTGTTGATGTTCGCATACCTACCAAGTGCCCCAGAAAAGGTTACAGATAGGTAGCCGTGTTGGTCTGCCATAGTCAAAACAAAAATTTTTTTTCCCTTCCAGTAGCACCTTAAAGACCAACTAAGTTAGTTCTTGGTATGAGCTTTCGTGTGCATGCACACTTCTTCAGATACACTGTAGTGTATCTGAAGAAGTGTGCATGCACACGAAAGCTCATACCAAGAACTAACTTAGTTGGTCTTTAAGGTGCTACTGGAAGGAAAAAAAATTTTTTGTTTCCCCAGAAAAGGGACATTCCATTTTTTCATGTGAGATCACAGCGGCTGCAAACTCTCACACAAACCCTGAAAAGCACTTTTTCAGGGTGGGATCACAGTATGGGTCACGTGATGCACGTCCTGGTTTTGGATCTGAAAAAGTGCTAGACTTATCCTTCATGAACTTCTTCAATCCTCTTTTACAGCCATCCAAGTTGTTGACCACTGCTGCATCTCACGCACTATTGCTGCATTCCGCACGATGTGAAGAAGGCCTTTCTTTTGTCCATACTGAATCTTGTTTTCGAAAAGGTTCTCTGCTGTGGCTCACTGCTCCTTACCTATAAAGTATCAGCATCGATTCATTGCCTTTGAGTAGCTGTGCTGGCCACTTTGAGAATTGTGGTTTTGATTCCCTGATCTATAGTAACTCAGATGTAGATTTTGTATTTGTACATTCAGTCTATGCCTCATGGGGTACAATAGGTCATTGACTTCCCCCTCCCTGCATACACTGTTTTGGCACCAGCTGTGATTAGTGGACATCCGGGGTTCTTGCAAGAAACCTAAAGCAGATCTTGCAAGCCTATAGTCTGGTGCCCAGCCCCATTTTATAATTCCATTGTTGACTTTGTGGGAGAAATCTGCTCCTGCATATGCTGAAACAGCAAGCTGCGGTGCCTGCTGTAGTCAAAAGCAGCCTTCTGTTGACACAGAAGTATGGGAAGCCCAGGCAGGGGTAGCAAGTGGGGAGATGGAAGAGGAGGAGGATGGGCTTGGTTAAGCTGTAGTGTGGAGGCAGGGTGAGGGCTTTCGGTTACTCAGCCCCATGTCACACAGCAGTTTCATCCCACACTGACCTCAGTTTGCATAATGTGTTTATTCTGTAGCCGCTTTGCATTCTGCTGGCAGCTGGTGCAATCCAAGTCACTGGATTCGGTGCGGCTGTAAAGTCCTGCCTCCCTGGCAGCCAAGCACAAGTGCAGATGACCCACTGACCTCTCTTTCCAGGTTGCTGGTCACAGAGCTCTAGACTGGAGTATTTCAGCGAGACTTGTTTTCCAGACTTGGCTCAACTGTAGTTGGCAATGCTCTTTACATCAGATTCACAAGCTGGTGGGGGAGAAAGCATTTAAGACTGAATTGCTGCTGTCTAGCAATGAGAGGCATGTTAACTCCCAAAAGAAACCACTCCATGTTTCTTCTCTGGTTTTGGAAAGACACCCACGTATGGATTCTGATTTATTTAAATTTAACTATTTCTCCGCCCTGCTTAAAAAAAACAACCCATGATGATTAATCTGCAGAGTATTAAAAAGAGTCCTTTAGCACCCTCAAAAGTGCAATCCTATGCATGTTTACTTGGAAATAAGTCCCAGTGTGTTCAATGGCACTTAGTCCCTAAGAAGTATGCTTAGAATTGCAGCCTAAGGGGTTTATTGTGGTTTTCACTGATCATATGCTGGAATAAATATATTAAGTGCCAAAGGACTCATGCTTGTCTTTTCTGCAACAGATAATCACAGAAACCACTCAGGTATCCAAGTTTTAACCATGCCACTATTTTGTTGTAATCTTAACTGAATGGACTGGAAATGCAAAACACATGTGTAAGACATCCTTTGCCAACCTGGTGCTCTCCTGGGGCTGATGGGAATTGTAGTCTGAACCACCTGGAGGGTACCAGGTTGGCAAAGGCTGACACACCACCACACTCAAGGCACAGTCCATATCCTTGGCGCTACCTGTTTCACAAGCTTATGGTGTGATTGCACCACCCAGTTCCTTTCAAGGAAAAGGAGGGACAAACTATTTTCATTGACTGTCCTTGCTATGCGAGTTGCGCCACCAAGGAGCAAAATAAGAATTGTTTCTGAGTAAACACTACTCCAAAACAGCAGGTTTTGTCTTGTTTGATACGAGAGACTGAAGCTCTTTCCAGTCTCTGCCCTGAGAAAGAGCTATAAACTTATTCTGGGCAATGCATCTGGCGCTAATGCATCCTAGGAACATTATAGATGCATACACTTTTAAAAACCATTTTAATCAGAAACCCAGGAATTGTGGTTTGGTGAAGATGGAGAGAACTCTTATGATATTCCTAGCCTGGGCTAGTGAATCTGTGATGGTCCAAATGTTGCCAGACTACAATTCCCATGTTGGCTAGGGCAGATAGAGGTTGGAATGAATTCTGAGGCTGGATTCAACTAGCCTGTACCACTAGCCAAAGCCAGCACAAGGCTTTTCCCTCTCCTGCTGTGCTGCAGCTCCCCCCAATCCACTCTGGATGGTCAGTAGAACCCCCAGAACAGTGGGGTGGCCGTGGCAAGAGGGAAGATTGCTCCAAGCAGGCAAGCATAAATGGGGGAGAGGAAGGGAAGGATTCAATGCTTACAAATCATAGAACTGTAGAGTTGAAAGGGACCCTGAGAATAATCTAGTCCAACCCCCTGCAATGCAGGAATACGCAGCTGCCCCATATGGGGATCAAACCTGCAACCTTGGCATTATCAGGACCACACTCTAACCAACTGAGCTATCCAGGTGCTTGCACTGACGAAACTATCTTGTTAGTGCTATGTTGTATTCCACCCCCTGGAATGCCCCTGCCCTAGTGCCCATCCCAGAACTACAGTTCCCAGGATTCCTGGGGGGAAAGGGGATGACTGCTGAACACAGTTAATAGCCATTATGAATATGCAAGTCTCCAAATAAGATCAGGATCCTTCTGAGCGATTGTACTGACCCAAATGAAACCAGTCCCTATACCAAAAAGCTGGCAACTTCAGCACCTATTGTTGAGAGGGAAGATCAACCTTCCTTTACAACACAGAAATTGAATCCCAAGGATGTTCCAATCCAAACGACCATTACTGGCCAGGAGAAGAACTGGTTTCAGTCTTACTCCATATGCATTGAATACCCAGCATCAAGTTACTAGGGGGCTGCTATGAGGCAAGGAATGAGTGCATCACCACTCCAGTTCCATGTATTTACAGGGTCCATACGCTATATGTTCTATTAACAGCGCATTGACCTATCACGTGTGTGTGTGTGTGTGTGTGTGTGTGCGCGCGCATGCGCATGCGCGCCACCCAGTCCTGGCTCCTGAAAAGTATACAAGCTCAGTTTTATTGTCCTTCCAACTTTTATTGCTGGCTCCTTGGTTACAAAACTTAGTTTGTTTTGCAGCCTGCTAAGTAGCTGGACCGCTGACATTACAGGCGGCAGGCGGCACCTGGGACTTTTATCAGTGTGTCCCTCACATGCACACTTGAAAAGCCCAGGTCCCATCAGTTTGCCTTGCAGCTCATTCTGTTTGATACCAGAGAGGCTCCTCAGTCCACGCTTTGGACTCTTACTTACAGGATATTTAGTTCAAAACAGAACTAGCCAAGCTATCTCTCTTGGTCACTACTAGCGGTTGTTTGGCTCTGAGTTCCCATTCTCTAATGAGGAAAAGCCTGCAATCTGAAGAGTTTGTTTGTTCATGTTATTATGCACAAACCCTCCAGGTCTTGACATACCGTACTTGGCACAGGGAAACAGATATGATACATCTTGTAGATTGAGTGAACTGAGGGGTTCATAGTATGGCATGGGGCAAATTAAATGGCTCAGGAAGTAACGTTCATGGGCTCACAAACTGATGACACAATACATTTTTGTAATATTAATTTCAAAAGTTATGTTTCCATACAAGACCAGACTATCCATTTTTGCATCTAGATGACAGATAGATGATAGATAGATAGATGATGATAGATAGATGATAGATAGATAGATAGATGATAGATAGATAGATAGATGATAGATAGATAGAGATAGATAGATAGATGATAGATAGATAGATAGATAGATAGATAGATAGATAGATAGATATAGATAGATAATTTATACCCCAACCATTCCAGGTGGTTTCCAACAAAATATTTAAAATACATTAAAACATCAGTCATTAAAACTTTCCTAAACAGTATTGCCTTCAGATGCCTTCTAAAAGTCAGATAGTTGTTTATTTCCTTGACATCTGATGGGAGGGTGTTCCACAGGGCGGGCACCACCACTGAGAAGGCCCTCTGCCTGGTTCCCTGTAACCACAATTCTCACAGTGAGGGAACCGCCAGAAGGCCCTCAGTGCTGGACCTCTGTGTCCGGGCTGAATGATGGGATGGAGATGCTCCTTCAGGTATACTTGGCCGAGGCCATTTTGGGCTTTAAAGGTCAGCACCAACACTTTCAATTGTGCTCGGAAATGTACTTTTTGTGCACAGTACAACCCACTCCCCAAATACTAAAACATATAGAATTTTAAAGTAAGGAGACTGGCTCTAAACATAATCATGCTTAGAGTGAACTTCCGTTGATCTAAACCCTGTTGATTTCCATGGGTCTCCTCCAGGATTGGGATGCAGGTGGCACTGTGGGTTAAACCACAGAGCCTAGGACTTGCCGATCAGAAGGTCGGCAGTTCAAATCCCCGTGACGGGGTGAGCTCCCGTTGCTCGGTCCCTGCTCCTGTCAACCTAGCAGTTCAAAAGCACGTCAGAGTGCAAGTAGATAAATAGGTACCACTCCGGCGGGAAGGTAAACGGCGTTTCCATGCACTGCTCTGGTTCGCCAGAAGCAGCTTAGTCATGCTGGCCACATGACCCGGAAGCTGTATGCCGGCTCCCTCGGCCAATAAAGCGAGATGAGCGCCGCAACCCCAGAGTCAGTCACGACTGGACCTAATGGTCAGGGGCCCCTTTACCTTTACCTCCAGGATTGGAGAAACGTTTTCAGACTGAGGACCACATTTCCTTGTGAGCAACCTTCAAGATGCTGCAAGCCAGTGGCAGGTGGAGCAATGGGTGTGAATCTCAAATTTTTACAGTAGGCTACATTCCAGCAACACAAGTGTCTATGATTTCTACACACGCACGCACGCACGCACACGCACGCACACATACATACATGCACACAAGCTACCCATATCTCTCCTTCTTGCATCTGGACAAGCAAATGGCATTATTACATTCCAGCAGGGCAAAAGTACTAATGAAGAGGCAGTTAATAAGGAGTGCGGCCTGTGGAGAGGAGGTGTGACTTGGGAAGAAAGGCTGGAGGGGGCCTGCCTGTGGCTGGAGGGGGCCTGCCTGGGGAGAGAGACTGCATTTGGCTCCCAGGCCTGAGATTCCCCACCCCTGGTCCACTCTAAGCATGGCCAGGTCTGGATCCAAGTTTGTCATGAAAAAGGATATTACTTACCGTATTTTTCTGCGTGTAAGACGATGGTTTTTTATTATAAAAAAAGTGGGGGTCGTCTTATACACAGATAGTGCAGAGGGGGGACATGTGATTGGTGGCAGCCACGAGCAGGAGATTGTCAGCGGCGATTGGTCATGTGATTGGTGGCTGTAGCAAGACCCACAAGCGATAGGCTGCTGCTGCGGCAATTGGGCGGGTGATTGGCGGCTGCTGGCGGCAAGCGGGCAGACCATTGGTTTCTTCTGCGAGGCGTGCGATTGGCAGCGGTGGTCTTGCGGGTGAGCGATTCTCGGCAATCCCCCCACCAAAAAAGCTCAACAACTCTGGGCAATCTTCCCCCATTTCCTTAATTTGGGGTCCCCCAAAATAGGGGTCATCTTCACAGGTGTGTGTGTTATACACGGAAAAATACGATACTTAATTAATATACTGCTTAATGCCAAACTTCGATCCAGACTGACTTGAATCCAAGTAAGTGCCAGTCAAATTTTGAGATTCTGTTTGAAAGAAACAGTGTTGGTAGAACTAAAAGAAAAACCTCAGAATTAAGGACACATTTTAGTACACAATATCAGTTGGTATGCAATGTACCTATAACACATTTAACAAGTGCAGTTGTGGGCTAGCAATGGTGGCGATGGGCTTATGGCACACCTCAGACGTCCATAACCTACTGCACACTTAGCGGAAGGCAAAGAGCAAACATGCAAACCTCATAAAAAAAGGCAAATAAAACCCCACCTTGCATTCCACAGGCTGCCTAACACTCAAAGTTCATGGCACACAATCCAGCCAAAGCTGAGCACCGTCAATTTTTATGGATTTAATTGGATCAAGATTAATCACAGGTTTTGTTCTCCCATAGAAATCAATAGGGCTTCACCTATGGAAAAGTGATGGAGCCGAAGAACTACCGACAAAAGAAGAATGGCAGACGAAATTAATGGACTATGCAGAATTAGATAAGATGACAGGAAGGATTTGAAACCTGTGGGATCAGAGATTCTCAGAGGACTGGAGCAAATATGTGAATTATTTGAAAAGCAATTGTAATCAACAGATTACGCTAGTAGAATTGCAAGGAGTTTTGTAAGGAGGACTGTGCGAAATATTGCAGAGAAAACTGAGAATTATTAGTGAAGCACTATTAAAAGTAATAGAGAAATTAAGGAAATGCAGATGAAGAGTGATAAAGACTAAAAAATCTCCAGATGTAGTTGATGGAAGTCCAAAATGTTATATAAGATAAGAAAATATGTTACATGTTTTTTGGAAATTGTGTGTGTGTGTGTGTGTGTGTGTGTGTGTGTGTGTGTGAGAGAGAGAGAGAGAGAGAGAGAGAGAGAGAGAGAGAGAGAAGTGATGGAGCCTCTCCCCCAATGAGCAGTACCCACCCCCTCGTCACTTATACTACACCTGAAGCTTATCTGATAAAAACTAACTATGGGGCTGTCATTATTGCCTGCCCCCTCTCTACCTTTTCAAGTGGAAAATATGACAGGCGCACACACCCTTACTGTCAGCTGTGCCTCTCACTTGTCATACTGTAAATTCCCACGTACGTCATCAGCAGCCCAAATTTGTCTAAACTTGTTCTCTCCTAAGCTCCAGCATCCGGACCATTGCGGGAATGCTTTGCCTCCTCCAGCAGCAAGTACGTTCCTGCAACATGTTCATAGGAAGACGAACATTTTATTCTATTCAAGGCCTTTTTGTACATCTTGGCAAAGAGATGCAATCATCTGCATTATAGAAGATACAGGGTACCACACTGCCCAGTGTAAACACGTGGGAGCATGTCATTGCTTACCTGGAACTTCCACCTTTAGAATTTTTACCTTTTAAGAACTTTTGTGCATGTGAGCTACTTCATTTAGTTTTGCCGCTCTCAGGGTGGCTTACAAATAATGATAAGTTATACAGTCCAGTGTTTAGTGTCAAATCAAAACAGCTTCGGGATAAGAGCTCAGGAAAGTGGGAACAACTCAAGCAATATTTAAAAGGCCTGGGAAAATAAAACAGAAATGTCTACACCTGTCTGTGAAAAGACATGGGCATGAGCCAAACAAGTTTGTCCACAGGAAGTGTTCCAAGGAAGATGGGCACCACAGTTGAGAAGACCCTCTCTCCATTCACCACCCACATATCTTCAGAGTGTGGGAGGACACCTGGAGAAGGGATTCTGAAGATGTCCCCAGTATATGCCAGTGTCCTCTTAGCCCTTAGGTAGGTACCAGTTGTGTGGATGGAAAAGGCAGGCAGGCAAACGATTTCATCATTTTCCAGGCTAAGGAATGTGCAACAAGACATTCAAATCCACCTCTTCAGAACACTTGGGTAAGCTCATGCAGGTCAAGAGGGACATTTTCTGTTGCACAACCATGTTGTACATTCGGATTTTCAAACATTGTGACATTTCATATCTGCAAGCATGTAGGGGAAGGCCCTGCATTCAGAGTATTTACTTTGCTACGTGCCTGTGTGTTAGGTACATCCACAGTCTCTGGACAAGAGCCCATGTCCTGCTACTCCATCAAATAAATGTTTAGGATAAGGCACTATGAGTTGTGCCCTCACAGTCAAAAGCTTTTGCATTTTGGTGACCTCACAGATTGTGTGGGCATGCCAATCGCTACAAGTGGGATACAGCAGCTAGTAAGACATTTGAAAAGAGGAGTCTTGCTTATCTGAGTCCCCTGGGTGTTTCTGAAAGCATCACTCCTCCTAATTAGCCTGTGAATATAGGAACAATCCTTCAAAATCAAGCAGGATTATCATTAGCCCAGGGCCATTTCAGTTTGTCATGATGATAAATGAGCAGGCCAACCCATTCATCTTTTGGACAGGACTGACAGCACCAGTTTTGTGTTGGGTTAAAGAAAAATAAAGAAGCAAGCAATGTGTGTCTAAGATCTCCTGATCTAATCTCCTACTTCTGAGCCAGCTCCAACCCTTTTGAGAACAAAGCAAAACAGGTGGAAAATTACATCTGGCTAAAAGCCTGAGATTCTTAGACAATATGTTTGATTTCCCAATAATCATATGAGAAAGGAGCAAGAGGTTTGTGCAGCAAAACTCTTGATGGTGCCAGCTCTCGGGGAGGCGTGTCCTAAGTGAAATGCTGAACAAAGAACTTGGTAAATACAAACCAAAAAGGTTATTAGGCAAATTACACTCCCTGACACCAGGCACATTCCTGCCCTGAAACTTTATATATGCTATGTTCAGGTCTTGAATCTAAGAAGCTGGGAGTTACCCTTAGTGGGGATACCAGCATTTTTCTTGGTTATCTAGCCAATACGGTTGACTGAGAGGCAAGAATGGGTTGAACAAGAAAGGTCAATAGTGGCCCAGATATACTTGAGATCCAGTAACCAAGAGCAGAGGCAGTATCGGGCAATGGATAGATTACTGCAACACATTATATGTGGGACTGCCTCTGAAAACAGATTTCGGAAAGTTCAGCTGGTGCAGAATTCAGCAGCCAGGTTGCTCACCAGGGCAAGAAGGTTTGAGCATGTAAAGCCAGTCCTGGCCTAACTGCACTGGCTGCCAGTTAGTTTCCAGGCCCAATGCAAAGTGCTGGTTTTGACCCATAAAGCCTTAAATGGCTCAGGACCACAATGCCTCAAGGACCGTCTCTCCCCATATGAGCCCCATGTTGGGCAAAAAATTCCTGCATTGCCTGGGGTTGGACTACATGACCGTTGTGGTCCCTTCCAACTCTACGATTCTATGATTCTATGAACCAACCTAGGCCCTGTGATCATCATCTGAGGCTCTTCTTCACATGCCTCCTCCACAAGAGGTCCAGAGGGTGGCAACATGAGAACTTGTGGATTGCCAGGCAAAAACATTCTTATTCTCTTAGCCCTTTGGCTAATTAAAGAATCTATAGCCTTTTAAGATGTCAGGGGATATTGTTTTTGTTTGTTTCTATGTTATGAATGCTTGTGATCCTCAGATTAAGGGCAGTATAGGAATTTAATAAATAATAATAATAATAATAATAATATGTTCCAGTTGTTATATCTCATCTAGAATATAAATACTGTGTGTTGGTGATGTTCACCACCAAAGTTTACCACCACTTATTAAGATTGCCCTGTCACTGTTGCTGCTGTTGCAACTTCCTTTAAGATCGTTCATGGGCCCACAATCCCAAACCCCATTAGGTCCCATCGTCAATTACATCTTGGCTGCACCACCTTTGCACATAGGTATTACAATGCATCTGCTGAAAGCAAATGCTTTGACCATAGTGGCACCAGCCCATTTCTCTGAAATGGCACATTATGGTGGGAGCTTTAATGCCGCGTGTTTTGACATTATGCACCTGGCAATAGGCACAATTCCTCCTAATGAGGCTAACCAAACTGGCATCTCCCAATTGTGATGGCTCACATTTATTTTTCATTTCTGACAGAGTTCTCACAACTCTCGTAAGGATCACCTACTAAAGCATTTTATTCACACACCCTGAAAGTCAAGCCAAGAAGAAGGGGAAATCTGCTGCAAGAGAGGTATGGTCACACCCTTCCTTCTCTGATGGAGTTACATGATCATGTTACATATCGTGGGCTGTTTTTGATATGGCCAAATCATCCTAAGCTGGTGCAATAGCTGCCTTCCTTTCTCAACACCTCCTTGCTGATGTATTAGGTCATAGGTTCAGGCCTACTCCACTGTGCAACTGACCTCATTTTGGATGTCACCCATATCCTCTTTGACTTAGTTTCCCCACCCCCACCCCCACCTCTTGCATATCATGAAATATTGCTGGTTGCAAGAGAATGATACTTGGTGATATTTCTTCTTCCTCTTGATCAGCTGAGCACTTGCAGAATAAGGCTCTACATTCCAAGAGATAATAACTCCTTTGGAATTAAGGCATTAAAATCAGCCTTAAACAGCCTGGTGCCCTCGGGATGTTTTGGAATTTGAATGTTTTGATTTGATGTTTCATAAGCCCCGGCCAGCTTCCAAGCCCCACAATGGTTGCTCAACAGGTAAGACCTGAACCAATGAGTTCAAATTTGGACATCCTTCTGGATCCCCTATTGTGTCTGGAGGCACAAGTGGCCTTGGTGATATAGGGTGCCTCTCATCAACATTGGCTGGTGGACTAGCTGTAGAACAGGGTTTCCCAAACTTTGGTCTCCAGCTGTTTTTGGACTACAAATCCCATCATCCATGACCACTGGTCCTGCAAGATAGGGATGATGGGAGTGGTAGTCCAAAAACAGTTGGAGACTCAAGTATGGGAAACCCTGCTGTGGTGGAACAGATTTTCCTTGGAAAGAGATGGAAACTCTTCTGCATTTTAGGCTTTTAAGATGTTGAATGGCCATCTGTAAGGGATGCTGCAAAAGCTGGTTTCCTGTATTGGCAGGGGATTTGTCTAGAAAGCATCTGAGTTCCTTTCCAATTCTATGATCCTGTGGATAACAAAGAATCAGGAGGACCCTAAAACCATATAACCTGATTACTGTGGCTTGTGTTTTTGTGGACTACTGGAGTCCACTTTGACAGATGTTATCCTCTGCTGGTACATTGGTACAAAGAGGGGAAACCATTGTTCCAGAAAATACTTTAACCCCTCTCCCCCCACCACACACAAAAACTATCAGGTGCATGTGGGTGTACAAATATTGTTAGTCACACCCATTGATTCCATTGGGTCACCTCTGAACGTGGCTTAGCTGGATTCAACCAGAAATCTTTTGGTCTTGTGGCCCTGAAAATTTCCCCAACAGATGTGAACAAAACTGACTATTAAGAGATTGTATGTCAAATATGGTCTTATACAGTATAGGGAGTTTGTTGTGATGCTCTACATCTACAAGGCTCCTTCTAACTATTTATTTGTTTGTTTATTATATGGCAAATGAGACAAGCAACACAGAATGGTGTGCTCCTGTTAAGGATTGGAGCCAGCCATCTTTCAGAATATTCTATTCCATTCCCTCTCCCCTCCCCTCCCCAGCATCAGCCAGCATTACATGGACACTGAGCATACTCAGTCCGCTTTGGTTTGTTTAAGGCGAATCTCCTCCCCCATTTTATTTTATTTCAGCTGCGTAAAGATCCACACTCGGTGAATGAGTTAATTGTTAGCATATAGACTTAATAAGCAGTGCTGACAAAAGCATTGCGCCACATTCACCTGTTGGGAGACCCACCTTGTATGTTATTCACTGTTTATGATGGTCTGTCTGTCATCTGTCACATGACTCACTGCAATGTAATGTTATTTAACCACGTATTTCCCTTGATTCCATTTATGACATGTATTTTGCAGCAACATCACTTGTTTTGGAAGCAGTGACAAAGGCGCGTGAATCAAATGAAAAATGGGACAGGTTGTTTATGTATACCTGTGTCATTGTGCCTTACAAGTTTCAAAACTACCTTTCGAACTTGAAAGAAATGCCAGCATCATTCCTTTCAGCCTGGTAATCAGTATTACCTAATTGATTTAAAATGCAATGCTTTGACTATGTGGTCTCAATAAATATATATTTAGAGATTTTTCTTGGTTCTTTCATTTCATTTTCATTTTGTGTATTTGCTCACGTCTCCCTTTTTCCTGCCCGAGAGAAGCCAAACGAAGCAGCTGATAGTTAAACAGAAAACAACATATTTAACACAAAACACCAGAATAAAAGCCAATGTAGCAGAAAATAGGATTTATCTAAACATAAAACAAGTCAAAGCCAAACTGATGTCAAAAGAGTATCAACAACACAATAAATCTCTTGAATTCATCAAAGTAATTCAATAACAAAGATCTTTCCCACTCCCAAGCTTGGTTCTGTTGTTGTTGTTGTTGTTGTTGTTGTTGTTGTTGTTGTTGTTGTTGTATTACTACTACTACTACTACCACCACTAACATCAGCCCTTCACCTGCAGGTCCCAGAATGGGTTATGACATTTGAAATTTTAATTTAAAAGCAACTAAAACAGGTTACAATCACAGGAATAGGGTAGGCCCTGAAAACTCACATCTCAGATGTCAAAGGCCAGGGCAAAAAGCTTGGTCATGCCATTGTGCAATGATGGGAGCAGTCTCCCCATGACGTTTTCCCCAATGCCGGTCCAGAATGCATCTGGATATTTCTCCAAACATGTGGGAGAAGCTAGTCACATGGACCTTTTGCACACATGCAACAGTCAACAAAAATGTGATTAAGAGATGCTCCTTGTCCCAGGTGCTTTTCAGACAGCAGATTGCCCATTGGTTGAAGACTTCACCTGTAGAGTTGGAAGGGATCCTGAGGGTGATCTAGCTGAACCGCCTGCAATGCAGGAATCTGGATTAGTGTTATTGAGGATAAATGTTATTCGTGTCCCCCCCCCAGCTGGCTGGGTTGTGGGAAAATGCTGGTTTGCTTTTATGGCTTTAATCTATTTCAGTGATCACATATTCATTTATTTACTCGATTTCGTAGCTGCCCTTTACCTTAAGGCCCCAGGGCAGGTTACAGCTACCAAAAAAAATAAGTATAATTATAAAACAAACAAAACGGTTGC
Organism: Podarcis filfolensis; assembly: GCF_964270895.1. Classification (NCBI taxonomy): domain Eukaryota; kingdom Metazoa; phylum Chordata; class Lepidosauria; order Squamata; family Lacertidae; genus Podarcis; species Podarcis filfolensis. Next base: position 67,487,022 of record NC_139609.1, read on the forward strand.
AACCATGAAACAAGAAAAGTATAAAAGCCATGAAAAACAATTCCATATATAAGAATAGCTCCAATTATAGATGCAGACTGGGATAAAGATCTCCATCTAAAAGGCTTGTTGAAAAAAGAAGGTCTTCCGTAGGTCCCGAAAAAGCAACAGGGAAGGTGGATGCCAAAGGGTAGCCTGTCACCAGGCCTGGTTTTTATATTGTTTGGAATGGATCTCCTGATAAGATGGTATCTGCAGAGGGCTGTCTGTTGCAAAGCGCAGGGATAAATTGGATATATACAGGATGAGATGGTTTTTTAGGTATACCTCCTGGAAGGAAAGCTGATGAACTATGTAACAGTGTTCATGCACACCCAGTACATATTGCACACTCTGTTTCAACATCACATCCACCATGTGCTTTGGGCTGCCTGATGGGTTTGCTCCGAGCACCGGCACCTTGCAGCACAGTAGTCATTAACGTTCCTTTGGGACCAGGCTTGACTTGGGGGCATTGGCTTGAAAGGTCTGATCATCACATCACTGTAGCCGGAGGAACATGCTCAGAAATCAACATGGAGCTGCCCAAGTTGCCCAGATACATCAGGCTGTCTGGCCAGCACCATCTAGCCATCTAGCTTGTCTGAGCAACGACGACCAAAAGGGAGACATGCTAATAGGAAAACAGCTGCACACAGTGTACTCCATTAAAAAAAGCCACCTGGGAAGCTGTACGCTGCCACAAGCAGCTGCAGATCTTTTGGTTCTGTCCTTTGGGAAAGAAAAAAAGATCCCAAAAGAGGTGGCAAAGCTCCTTCTTCTTTAATAGAAAAAGCAACCACCCTCCTAAGCCAGTTTAAAACCTGCCAGGCTGCCACTCTCTTATAGCTGAATGTTTTTAGAATAGCTTGGCATTAACTAGCAGGGCGCGGATTATCTCCATAGAAACGGTTCTCAATAGGCTGTGGCATTTTCAGATTGTCTCCTGATCCCCTCTTCCTCCCCCTGCCTGGTATCGTGTTAACTTTCAATGGAGTTTCACATCTCTCTGCCAGGATCGCAGGTGCAGAAACCCCAGGTCCCTCCCTCAGTTGCATTTCAGCTCTGCTTCAGGTTTGCTACTGGCTTGAGTTGAAACCAGCTTGCAATTCTCCCTCCTTCTGCATGGCTAGTTGGATTTGATTTATTTGTTTGTTTAAATTTGTATACCGCCCTTCATCCGTCAATCTCAGGGCAGTTCATAGCATAAAAATACAAGATAAAAACACAAAAGCTTTTAGTTCAACCTCAGTGTGAAGCAACAATTTGCATATTTTTTATTTTCCTTATTTCACATAAAGCGACTCGTAAATATTAAACTAGAGCTAGGACACATTTTCACATAAATTTAGCATAATTTCCAGATTTTAGTTCAAAACATTTGAACTTTAAAACCTCAGACTATGCTTTTGACATTTAACATCCCCAAAAATGTTAGTCGTCCTCACTATATAGAAAAAATGATTTTGATACGAAACCATTAAGGAAGGTTTTGTTTTGGTTTTTTGTTCTAGCTTGCTTATTTTCTGGACAAAACAGAAACGTTTGAGTTGAGATGTTTGTGAGGAGATACACAAATTGGTGGTAGAAAACTATTCTCTGACAACACAACACTAATCAACTATTTTGATTGGTCAACAAGTGTGGGGAGGGAGGACCACTCACCTCACCATGCTGCCTTAGTGATTTGATTAGTAGATACCAGCATTGTAATTATGTCAATTCATTTCATTTCATTTTTGGATGATTGCCACTGACCTTTTCTGAGTAAGCAAACTCAGCAGGCAGGCTGGGGTTCAGGGCAATGCCTTTTTCAGCACTGAGTGGCTTCTGAGCCTATGATCAAGAGCTGGGCCAGTCTCGCAGGCTGAGCAAGGTGAGCAATCCATCTTTAGAACAAGCTGGCAAATGAAATGTGAATGCTTCCTTAGCCAAAGGCATACCCTCCAACAATTCCCCAATGAAAATAGGGATGTCCTATTCAATAATAACAATAGCATACATTTTTTTTATTTATACCTCACCCATCTGACTGGGTTGCCCCAGCCACTCTCAGTGGCTTCCAACATATATAAAAACATAATGAAATATGAACATTAAAAAAAACTTCTCTATACAGATGTCTTCTAAAGGTTGTACTTATCTCCTTGGCTCGGGGGTTGCAAACACGTTCCAGCTTGTCAATATCCTTCTCAAAATATGTGGCCCAGAACTGGACACAGTACTCCAGGTGTGGTCTGGTCAAGTAGAATAGAGCAGGACTATTACTTCTCTTGATCAGGGCACTATAATTCTGTTGATGCAACCTAGAAAAAGCAATAGCTTTTTTTTGCTGCTGCATCACCCTGTTGACTCGTGTTAAGCTTGTGGTCTACTAAGACCCCTAGATCCTTTTCACGTGTACAGTTGTCCCCCGTCTTATGTTTGTGCAGTTTGTTCTTCCTGCCTAAGTGTAGAACCGTACTATTGTCCCTACTAAAATTCATTTTGTTAGATTTGCCCCGATTCTCCAATCTACTGGTCACATTGAATCCTGATTCTGTTTTCAACAGCATTAGCCACCCCTCCCAGTCTGCTGGCATTGCAAATTTGATGAGCACCCCTTCAATGCCTTCTTCTAAGTTTGTGCCCTGGGGAGGTCACTGCTAATGCATTGGTTTGACTTCACCCCTGGAGGCACCCACGCACCAACAACCAGTTCCTAATCTAGTTACAGATAGGTAGCCGTGTTGGTCTGCCATAGTCAAAACAAAAAAAAAAATTTCCTTCCAGTAGCACCTTAAAGGCCAACTAAGTTAGTTCTTGGTATGAGCTTTCGTGTGCATGGTATCTGAAGAAGTGTGCATGCACACGAAAGCTCATACCAAGAACTAACTTAGTTGGTCTTTAAGGTGCTACTGGAAGGGAAAAAAAATTTTCAGTTCCTAATCTGCCTTCCATGCTCCAAGTCATGGATCTCTTCACAAGTGTAAATGAGATTCCATTTATAAGAGAGTCATCCATTCCCCCCCCTTAATTTTTGGTATTAGGAAGGTTTTGACACCTCCAAACTACCTGTGGCCCAAGTTGGTTGACCTCTCAATGACTCCCCCTGTGTTTGGGCTTCCATGTAATCATCCTGGGAGATGGAGACAGTAAGTCTGGGCATCATCTGTCCTTTTGTGCTGCTCTTCTGCAATGCAAAAGGAGTTCAGCTGGCTAGGTGTTTATTTTCCTGCTATACAAAGGCAATTGCTTTAATTTAATTCACAGTGACAATCTTTGGCAGAGCACCATATGAGCCACATCCCATTAAGGAAAGTGCAGACCCTCACCTCAGGGCTTCTTCTGACAGCAACAGATATACATATTCCCTTTTTTCTTTTTCATTCCCCTTCTAATGCACTCTAATGCTGGATTCTACCATCATTCAGTGATTCAAAATGATGGGTAGGCAGGATATGTTTTTAAACAAACAAACAAACAAACAAACAAACAAACAAACAAACACAATAAGCCACCTCTTGCTTTTAAAAAGCTGATACAGTCATACCTCGGGTTACAGCTGCTTCAGGTTGCGTTATTTCGGGTTGTGGACTGCGGAAACCCAGAAGTACCGGAACGGGGTTACTTCCGGGTTTCGGAAGCCACGCCTGTGCAGAAGCGCTAAATCACGCTTTGTGCATGCGCAGAAGCGCGGAATAGCAACCTGCGCATGCGCAGGTGCGGGTTGCGAATGCTGCGGGTTGCGAACGTGCATCCTGCACAGATCACGTTCGCAACCCGAGCATCCACTGTACTCCCAATAAAAAGGTAAAAAGGTAAAGGACTCCTGGACTGTTAAGTCCAGTCAAAGGCAACTATGGGGAGCGGTGCTCATCTCGCTTCAGGCCGAGGGAGCCAGCGTTTATCCACAGACAGCTTTCCGGGTTATGTGGCCACTTCTGGCGCAATGGAACACCGTGACAGAAACCAGAGCGCATGGAAACACTGTTTAGCTTCCCATCGCAGCGGTACCTATTTATTTACTTGCACTGGCATGCTTTCGAACTGCTAGGATGGCAGAAGCTCGGACAGAGCAACGGGAGCATGGATTCAAACTGGCGACCTTCTGATCAGCAAGCCCAAGAGGCTCAGTGCTTTAGACCACAGTGCCACCCACTCCCAATAAGCCAGTTAATATCCGAGTTGCCACAGTACACTTTATTTTCCACCTGCTGTGCTATTTTGGTATTTACCATGGTGCTGACTGCCTTTCCCCCCCAGGGCCAATGAGACGGCTCTTACTACAGATTCACCCTGCTGATTTGCCTAAACGCATAATTAGCATGTAAGTGCTGCCCATCAACTGGCAAGTTTCCTGGCTTGCTTCAGTATCCTTGGAGTTTTCAGAGGTGACTGGGTTTAGCCTGCTGAATCACAAGCACCTGCTGAATCACAAAAATGGATTTGTTGCAAGAGGGAGAACTGGCCCAGTTGGCTGTTTTGCCTGAGCAGCCTGGGGCATTATTTTCCTAGTCAGTTGCTAATATAAGGGTTCACGCCTCAGCTTTCCCCCAGCCTTCTGAAACTGCTGTGCAGTGCAGTGGAGAGCATGATGATGATGATGGTGCCCTGAAATGATTAAACCCAAAGTTAAGTACTGTGAGTCATCACAGGTGCACATAAACCTCCTCTTGAAGCTGTAGCTCAGTGTGGCAATGGGAGAAATCCCCTCCAAATCTGGTGGATCTGTGTGTCGCAGACACAGACCCCCCCCCACAAGCAAATTGGGCAATGAATACCTTAAAAAGTTGATCATTGTTAACTTATAAAACACTGCAGAGTTATTTTAAATATTTAATTACATCCCCCGCAAGTAGATCAGTCCCATTTGAGCAGATGCAGATGCAGATGCAGAGCTAGCTTATGCTTAGCCAGACTATCTAGTGCAGCAGCTTTCCACAGCAAAGATCTTTTGCTCTCTCTCCCCACCCCAAATTTACCTGCTAAGGGATCCTTTTAAAAACAACAACAACAACAACAACAACAACTGGAGATGTCGGGTATTGTACTTGAGACCTTCTGCCTGCATCGGATATGCTGTGTAGCTGAGCTATGGTCTCCTCGCCTTGAAGAACAGGGATTGACAGCGAAGTGCTGTGCATCTGGCTTTTCAGTGAAACTATGGATCCAACTGTCTGGACTTTACTGAGCTTAAAAGCTATTGGAGGGGATAAGTTAGGAGCAACGCACACACACACACACACACAGAGAGAGAGAGAGAGAGAGAGAGAGAGAGAGAGAGAGACTGTATAAAGGTATAGCCTCCTGTGTGTATATAAAGAGGATTCTCTTGCATCATGCCCTTTGCAGAGCTAATAGCTATGTGAACCTTTTGGTTGCTGACCTTATCAGCAGCTTCCCAGGTAATTCACAAGAGCAAAACTGGCTGGCAGCACACAAGCCGCACCCAGATTCCACCAGCTGCATGCTCACGCCTTTCCATGCCTCCCAGTGGCGATGAGAAGGATTGCTTCCTACTAGGAAGCGAAAGCCCACGCTGACTGCTGTAAGAGGTCTGGATGCTAAATCTGTGTATAAGTTTAGAGTTAATCATCGCTGTATCAAGGCAGCCTTTTTCCAAATAATGTATCCATCTTGTTTTGCTTCTAATCCTTATTAGTGACCCTTGAGAAAGAATTTCCTCTTTCAGTATGCATCACAAAGAAAGAAGCTATTGCTCTTTAGCTGAGACACCTGGTTTTTGTTTTTTTCTGTATTCTGCTGATGACTTAGTAGATGGCACTGCCTGGGGTGAGGGTGGACAGAAGCAGGGATTTATCCCTTGAGTGGCCAGAAGGCAATGCAGGACTCTTTTTTTGGGCCATCATTTACATTCTGTTTACGTTCCCATTTACAGTCTCTGAGAGCAGGGAATTTCCCCACTTCCCCCAGAGGCTTGATTCAGTGACCTTTGCTTCCTCCCTGGGAGTGTCAGTGCCAAGGCCCCGAGCGCCTGGCAGCATCGCTATGGCAATTCCACTCACAAGCCAATGGGTGCAGATGATAGCAGGGTTTCTAACTGTGCCAAGCACTCAACAAATAGTGTTTGCTGAGTGGATGTTCATGTGATACTCCCAAGGAACAGGGTTGCCGGGCTTGGAGAATCAACTGACAGGAGCAATAAGGAGCTGAGAGGAGATGGTCATTTGTCAATGGCGGTGTGCAACACACAGCGGAAATGCTCTAAGCTAAACCGTGCAAGCCATACATATCGCCCACACAAAGCAAGCACAGGTGCCCTTACCCAGCAGGCAACATAGATTCTGTTATATAATTCATGCACACAATTCTGTTGTGTAATTTATCACATAGTGTACCCACAGTAAACGCAAAATACCTTGACACAGGGTGGAACTGTTTTCTTTTGCCCTCCCCATCCCTTTTTCCTTCTGTGCTGCCTGTCTTTTAGCTTGGAAGCCCCCTGTGTAAAACTGGCAGGGCTTAAAGAAGATGAAGTAAACAGGTTGCCTTTTACAGTCCTGATGCTTGCTTGGTCCTGATGATTCAAAGAAGGAAACACAGAGAACATGTGTATTTGTTCACAGAAGAACTGTGATCAGTGACGCCACAATGTTACTAATGCTCTCTCTTTTGAAAGCCCTGCACCAGATATTGACAGTTTCTCATAACAAGATTATGGCAGTGAGGAGGAAGGAATCGCTTTTCAAAAATAACGTTCTCCACCTTCCAGGCTGAGTGTGGGCCAAAAGATTCAGTTGCCTCCAGGCCAGCCAAGTTACTCTAAACAACCATCTAGCGCAGGGGTCAGCAAACTTTTTCAGCAGGGGGCCAGTCCACTGTCCCTCAGACTTTGTGCGGGGCCAGACTATATTTCGGGGAAAAAATTAATGAATTCCTATGCCCCACAAATAACCCAGAGATGCATTTTAAATAAAAGGACACATTCTACTCATGTAAAAACACGGACCGTCCGTGGGCCAGATTTAGAAGGCGATTGGGCTGGATCTGGCCCACAGGCCTTAGATTGCCTACCCATGATCTAGGGCAGAACTCTGTGGGAGGCAATTGTTTTGCTGTAGCAACTGATGAAAGGCCTCCCTTCCCCTTCCCAGGTGCTCCCAGGGATGTACAAGGGAAAGCAAGATTGTTACGGGAAGCACACCTGACCTATGGAACTCAGGACCACAAGGGTGAGAAAGCTTTCTTCAGCCCGAGGGTCAGATTCCCCTCTGGGCAGCCTTCAGAGGACCACATGTCAGCTCAAATTTACCCCTCTCCCTACAGCCCGCCGGATGGGGAGGAAGAGAAAGAGAGGAAGGTGGGTGTCAGAAAGAGAAAAAAGCCTAAGCTACCCATTTCTGACTTAGGAATTACCCACTACCAACATGTGGCCCCCAAGAGATCACCCCCAAAGGAATGCAGCCCTAGAATTGATAGACAAAAGGTTGTCCGGGTCTGGTATGATGCAGTTCTGAATACACTCACAGTCCCACCACGTTATTTAGTTACAGAAACATTGCCTGCCTTAATATGGACTAGCCTGCTGATGGTGTTGATGGGAATTACAATAAAAAAAAATATTGGAGGGTGCCAGTTTGGGGAAGACTAAATAGACACTGCTCACTTCCGCTCTCTTCTCCAAAGCACGGGTGGCCTTGCAGAAACCCTATGAGATGAGGGCAGAGAACGGAGACCTCAGATGACCTTTCGCAATAGCTCTAATGAGCGGTTGCTTCCAGACTCTCCAGGATCCACTGTGCTGTGTTTGTGATCCAGCCCTTGCCAAACAAAAAGGAAGGGGAGAGTGGGTTGTTGATTCTTCTCCACCCACCATGTGCTGCAAACACTGTCCTCATGCTGGGGAGGGCAGAAGGGTCATTGCCCTATCCAACCCAACTGTAGACGCACACACTTCTCCTGGAGGTCGCTGAGAGGTGAGGGTGAATTCTGGCATTCCCTGGAGCAACCTCTCACTCTCTAACCCCCTGCTCCAGCCCCAACCCCCTTCAGCAATGCCTGCCTGGTTGCCATTCCCAAATGCAAGGTTACATGGAAGGCACAAATTGTTTGCTAAGCCCTAAACAGACAGATCTGCTGCTGGCTACAAAGGGAAGCTGGGGTGCTATTCCATTCCGGTGTTTGCAATGGCAGGAGTTGCCGGGGGTGGGGTGGGGTGTATGGGGTTTCTTGTTTGTCAACTCTTGGGCAGAAGCAGGGGTCTTGAGCAAAAGTTTACACAACCGGGCAAGGATTCACAAACACTGCAGGTCAACTCAAGTTAGCATGTGCTGCCCGTGAGAGGAAAGGGGTTTTTTTTTTGTCAACCTGAGAAGGTAGCCCATGTAGAAGAAAGAAAACTCTGGTCCTAAACCTCTGCTGTCTTGTGGGATAATAAGAAAAAGCTAAGGAGGAAACCCGACACAAATCCCTCCTTCCGGCAACCTCCTTCCGGCAACTCCTGCAGCCAAGCTGGTGCCAAACGTATTGCACTGACCACATCAGTGAAGCCAAGAGCAGGGTCTTGTCATCTGGGCAGCCCAGGTCCTCCATACACATTGCCCAGGCTTGCACCCTGAGGACGTCACTTTGGTGCTGTTAACACAGTGGTTTGACTTTACTCCTGGAGACAAACTCCATTGTCTCTCGAGGCAGAAGGATGCCAATAACTCTGGAGTCGGACATAGCTGAATACAATCTTTAGCTCTCACTGAGGCAAGAAACCTGAATCTATGCCGTACCACTGCAGAATGAAGGTGGTGACTGCAAAGGGATGGGGGAGAGAGAGGATGATCAGTCCGTGTAACATGTAAACTATATCTCAGGGAGAAAACTAGGTTAGATTCCTTTCCCCTGACATCTAGTTTTCTATGCAAAGGATGTGGGTGGGTATTAAAGCATTCAGTCTGTTGAGTTCCCACCTGCAGTCTGAAATGGTACAGGTGAGACACAGGTTTTTCACCTCAGTGAGAACTCCACCTTGGCCTCCTCCTTCAGTAGACGTGACTAGAGTTGAGCTACAGACAAGCTGGGTTTGCTAAGCAAATGAAAGCACTTTTAGTCACTAGGTCAGTCGAGTCACTGATAAACAACTATTGATTTATATATATATAAATCAGCAGCTGATTAAAAAAAAAAAGCCAGTCTAAGGACACTGAAGCAGTAAGGCAACGCAGAGTGAGAGCATCCTCTGGTGTCAAGGAGAAAAAGGGAGAAGTTGTGGGGCAGGGGATTTTTCTACCGTTCTTGCAAACAGGTGTATGAAAAACAAAGGCGCCTTCATGTCCTCCCTGTGGCTTGTTCTGCCTGTCCCCAATTTACCTGGAGTGACTACGTGCACCCAAAAAGTTTTTGCATTCTTGCCAGCAGAATTTGGCCCAACAGAAAGTGTCGCATTACCTACTTTGCCTCCCTCATTCCCCGAGATCAACGCAGAAACAATGGCCTACATAGCAAAAACATTGACAGTTACCGAGAGAAACAAGCCAAGTGTCAAGGGCTGTGAAACTCATAATTAGTCTGAAACAGAAGACTGTCTGTTTTCTACACCAGCCAACGAACGTATTTGTGCAAGAGCTGGTGCTGCGTATTGGGGAGAAGATCAACTCTCGCATCAGGCATGAAAGCAAGAGCTACACAGGACTGCCTCTCCCCATGTGAACCAACTGAGACCCCGAAATCATCCTCTAAGGACCTTCTTCGTGTGCCTCCTCCATGAGAGATCCAGAGGGTGGCAACACGAGAAGGGGCCTTTTTTGCAGTGTCTCCCCGTTTGTGCAATGCTTTCCCCAGAATCAACGTCATCTAACATCCCCACATACTTAATAAACAGGTGATCTGGAAGCAGCCACAGTGACCAATAGATGGGAGGGGGATTCTCTTGCAAGGAAACCTCACCACAGCACTGTGTGATCTTCAGGGATGTCCACACTAATAGAAATGCAAAGAAATTACATTGTATAGGGAAATTACCACCTGAATGATCCAACAAGGACGAGATCAACAACAGAGAAGAAACATCTAACTCCTACCCAGAAGAATAAGCCTGAACACAACCTGCTTTCGTGGCTAAGATAGGCAACTCAGTAAAGGCCAGAATGTTGGTTTATCTCCTGTTTTATACTGTACACCTGCAATGTTAGCTGTTTAATCAATACTGTACTCTGTGACTGCACCCTAGCTGCTCCCCCCTCTCTGTCACAGCGTGTTCTTAATTTGCATCTTGTCCTTTTTTTGCCCTCTCAACCTTGCAAACCAAACTCAGAGCTAAATATTGAAACCTGACCTGTAAAACATTTTTTTTGTAGGTGTTTCTTTGCTATTCTCTGGCCAGAACAAGGAGGATACTCTCATTATTCACCCCTATGTCAGAAATCTTGACTGTCCCCAAAGTTGCTGGTTGATGTCTTTATGAAAACTATCCCCAAGCCAACAGTTCTGTTTTAGAAGGATCTTTCTCTCTTCTGATTAGGTGTGGGTAGCCCTGCCCATCTATCAGAAATGAGCCAGAGGCTGCGACAGATCAAATTCTCAACCCTGCTAGCGCTAGTGCAGGAGGGGAGGAAAGCAAGCACCACAAAGACTCTTATAAATACATTTGGTTTTTCAATTATATCATTGATCATATCTAAGAGTAGAACTGTGGATCTTAATCCTTCTCTCCCCTACCTGCTTCCCATCCCCAAATGCAAAATTCTATTTTTTTAAATTTTAATTTATTTAATAAAAAACTATGCACCACTTGATTGTGAAAATAATCAAATCCTCAAAGTGGCCTATTTCTGGGCATTTTCCTGTCCCTTCCTTCTTGTGAAGGTAATCAACTCTAATGGTGCAACTTGAATTTGTTGGTACTTGATTGAATCTGAGGGGAATTCTATGTTCAGTTTCTCTGTTTTAACACCTACCCTGTGTCTTCCTTAATTGGCTTGGGAAATCTCTCTCAGCTCCATCAACACCCTTAGAGGGGATCTGAGGGATGTCTTCCCCATCTCCATCCACATCCCACTGCCACCACAAATGCACCAGCAGCCATGGGAAGGTTTCTGAAAGGTCTTGGGGCCAGCCCTGGCTATATCCCTCACAATAGGAGGCACTTGAGTCTGTGTTTTTGTCTTATTGTTTGCAGGGATCAGCTGGTCCTGGGAACATGGTTGCCATGAAGTATCTGCAAAGTCATGATAAATGCCACCGGTTTCTGAGGAGCTGTTTACTGAGCGCTTCTGGGAGTAGTTGGTGTTAATGAGGTACCAAAGAGGAGGCCTGCCAGGAGTTTAACAAAGTGCCAATGAGCCTGGGTAAAGAGAGAGAGAGAGTGGAATTTCTAAATCTTTGCCTGGAAACAATGAGGCCCAATTTGCATGCTCTGCATTGAAAGAGGCCAGCAGGCAAACAGTGGGAACACCTTCCCTGCCTGGAGGGACCAGGCAATTCCTGAGAAACAGAGTTTCCCAAAGGACAGGGCTGACCTCCCCTCCCCCCCATCCCATCCATGCTGCAAGGAACCAGAGTGGGATGTGCTGGAAAGCAGATGCCTATCAGTTGGAATCACAGTTGCCAAAGGGTCTCTCATGGACTCTCTTGCATGCTGCTAAAAGAAAGGCTGCCTGTTTATCTAGAGCCCATGTTTGAATAACTACTTGCCTTTATACTTTCGAAGGGAGAACAGACATTGTACACTTTGGTGCAGCTAGTGAGGCTATGAACTGGGTAGGATCCAAATCTAATGTCTGCACTCTAGAGTAACCTGAATCACCCAGTGGCGTAGCGTGGGGGGTGCAGGGGGGGCGGGCCGCACCGGGCGCAACATCTGGGGTTAGGGCAAATCCATGGGTTAGGGGGCGCAAATCCACGGGTTAGGGGGCGCAAATCCACGGGTTAGGGGGCGCAAATTACTTGCCTTGCCCCGGGTGCTGACAACCCACGCTACGCCACTGGAATCACCCTTCAAAGACTGTAACACTGTGTCCTCCTGCAGGAATGACGTTCACTCCCTTCGTTGTTTAATGTTGGGTTGGAAGAAGAGTTCTGTGAAACTCAGAAGCTAGCTCTCTCTTTGTGATTTTAGTTGTGCCTAATTTAAGTGTAGGGATGCAGGTGGTGCTGTGGGTTAAACCACAGAGCCTAGGACTTGCTGATCAGAAGGTCAGCGGTTCGAATCCCCGCGACGGGGTGAGCTCCTGTTGCTCGGTCCCTGCTCCTGCCAACCTAGCAGTTCGAAAGCATGTCAAAGTTCAAGTAGATAAATAGGTACCACTCCGGCGGGAAGGTAAACGGCGTTTCCATACACTGCTCTGGTTCGCCAGAAGCAGCTTTGTCATGCTGGCCACATGACCTGGAAGCTGTACGCCGGCTCCCTCGGCCAATAAAGCGAGATGACCGCCGCAACCCCAGAGTCGGTCACGACTGGACCTAATGGTCAGGGGTCCCTTTACCTTTAAGTGTGGTGATATTGGTTCTGTTTAGATCTTGTTGGATCTATCTATCTATCTATCATTTATCTATCTATCTGTATCCCTCCACAAATATTTTCAACAAACATGGAGCAGATTCAGTAAATGTACTGAACTGCATCTTCACTTGGGAGAAGCATGTAGTTTTAGCATAGGGTCAATACCACAGTATAATAGTTTTGCATGCATAAAGTCCAGACTCCATCTCAGACTTCCCCAGTTATTGTTGTTATTACTGCTGTATTTTGATCATCATCATCAGATGTATACCCATCCTTCAGCAGCAAGTCCTGGGGTGGATTACAACAATTTAAAATTAAAAGTTAAAATCAGATTACAGACACAGAAATAGGGTGGGTCCTGAAAACCCACGTTAGGTGTCAAAGGGAAGGGGTTAAAAGGTTCATCTTCAGTAGTCACTGAAAGCTGCACAGTGGTACCTCTGGTTACGAACTTGATTCATTCCAGAGGTCCGTTCTTAACCTGAAACCTTTCTTAACCTGAGGTACCACTTTAGCTAATGGGGCCTCGTGCTGCCGCCGCATGATTTCTGTTCTCATCCTGGGGCAAAGTTCTTAACCCAAGGTACTACTTCCGGGTTAGCGGAGTCTGTAACCTGAAGTGTTTGTAACCAAAGGTACCACTGTACAGTGAAGGTGCCAGATGTACCTCTGTGGGGAAGAACTTCCATAACTTAGGGACTGCCACAGAGAATGCCCTCTCCTGGGCCATCCCCACCCTGAACATCTGAGGGTGCAGGAACTGCCAAAAGGGGCCTCTGATGAACTTAAAACTCAGGAGAGTCTGTAGGGAAAGAGGCAGTATTTCGCATATTTGGAGCCTAATTTTTTTCAGGTTTTAAACACTAAAATGAGCACCTTGAATTGGGCTCAGAAACAAACCATCAGCTAAAAGACGTTCATGCATCAGGGCTTTTAAAAAAGGCATTGGAGACTTACTGCCCCCTTGTGTAAACAATTCAGAATCCGAGGTCACTATAAGACAACTTGATATGTTCAGTGTAACTATGTAACTCCCATGGATGAGAATTTTTCAAGACAATTTTGAATTGGGAAATTTTCCAGAATATTTTCCTCTGCAAATCAGGGTTATTTGCATCAGAAGGTTTTCTGACTCCTTCCAGAGTGATATTTATTTTGCTTGTATTTAGTGAACAAATCAAAACACTTTGCCAAGCTTGCCTAAAATTGTATTTGCAGTTGGCATCCATTAATTGTTATCGATGAACTTATTAAGCAGAAGAATATCCATGGACAAATAAAATGCTGGGAATGTTTCTGGGAAACTTCTCACTCCCACATCACTGGTGACAACTGTGAAAAAACATGTGAAAATGCTTCATTCCTAAGAACAGAAGAAGAATCCCACCAAAGGCCTAGCCCATCATTCTACTCTCGACCACCAGATGCCCCTGGGAAGCTCACAAGCCGGTCATGAGCTCAACAGCACTTTCCCGCTATTACTACTTTAGCATGTTTAAATGCAGGTATTAAGTGTGAAAGAATAATATTCCTGACCTGCCACACCATCCTTATCTTGTTTGTCCAATGTAGATTGCAAATGCTCTGGACAACTGCCACCCCTCGTTGTCCTTTAGTGCTGAGTACACAGTTCAGTCACTGTTGTACCAGATTCATAACAGTTGTGCTAAGAATAGCAACAGGGAAAAATGCCGGGTAGGGAGAAGGAATTGGGATTCCCCTTTCACAACTGTATGATGTCATTCTTCCACGTGAAAATGTTGTCTCAGTGGGCAGGGTGGTAGTGGCTAAACAGGACCCTAGAGGCTCAAAGGTTTGGAAATATTTATTTCAGACACACCAGCAGAAGACCAGTGAATGCATTACCTTTCTGCCAGACATTCAGGCTTGCTTAAACCATTAGCCAGAGTCCTCTTGATCAAAGTTGCTTCCATTTCACTCCCCAGCTTCTAGGGATGATGGCACACAGATTCACCCCAGAAACTGAGCTCAGTAGCTCACTGTTCTTACAATGGCCAACCAAATGCCTGTGGGAAACCTGTAAGCAGAATCTGAGCACAACAGCACTCTGCCCATCTGCAGTTTCCAGCAACTAGTGTTCAGAGGCAAACTATAAGGAGAAGACATCAGAGGCAAACCGTGGAGGCAAAGCCAAGCCACCATGGTTAGCTGCCTTCGATAGACCTGAATTTTGTTTAATCCTCTGTTAAAGCCATCTAGATTGGTGGCCATCACTAGCTCTTGTGGGAGTGAGTTCCATTGTTTAACTAAGAGTAATTGCCAAAGAAGAAGAAAGTACTCTCTTTTATCTGCCCTGAATCTTCCAAAATTCAGCTGTACAACGCTGAAGAGATCAGCATTCCATCGCAGAGGCCTTCTGCTGCAGCCAGTGTGCTCCAAATAGCCGCTCTTGGCAAAGATGAGATATGCCTAGCGATCAAGCCATCCCTTCCCTGGGGCTCCCCACCTACGCAAACCTTTGGTAGTGCCTCATTGCCCTGCTTACACAACACCACCTGCAGTGATCAAAGACAGCCACTCTCTGTGTTCTTGCAACGCACCATGTTTCCCAGAAGGACAAGTAGGGCTGAGACCCTCAGGGGGGAGGATTTGGGCAGCCTCTCATTCTTACTCAATGTTAAAAATAGGTAACTGGCCCCAAGGGCACAAATTTCAGGTTTCTGGAGAAGAAAAAGCAAAGAGAGCTGCACAACAGCAGATTTCGACATCCAGCACAGAGACTGCACTGGTTTGGAGGAGTTTAGACGGGTCCCTTATGGCACAGCTGGTTCCTTCTGAGAAATACTGAAGGGCCTGTAAGTACATTATAGAACAGGAGCAGTGGCACCTGGAGGCTGCTGGACCCAGTGGGCAGTCTGTGGCCAAGGAGGGGCCAAGGAGCTCACATGACTGGGGCCAGTTTGTTCTGGTGTTCTTCCCATCCTCCTCCCTGGCACAAGTGTGGACACAAAAGCATTGAGGTTGTATAAATACTTAGCCTCTGCAAAGTGTCTAGCCTTGGTTTAGGAAGGGTCCCGGATGTCACAATTTCTAGCATGGATTAATGTCACAATAACCATACGTTACTCGGAAGTAAGCCCCATAGGGATGGCTTCCAGATAGGACTGGAACCTGATTTGTTAGGGTTAATAATAATAATAATAATAATAATAATAATAATATATTATTTATACCTTTCACAGAGTCTAATATAAGGATTTCCAGAATATTAGCCTTGTTTCGCCGTCCTAGGCTTCATCAGTAGTACAAACTCATATATGATATCGCAGGACAGTGGATCTTATAGCAGCTACTACTATGCTATAAGATCCACTGTTCTGTGAAAGGATTCTGTGGAACTGCAACAACCTTTTGTGTGGATTGTTGGACTCTATGAGCAGACAGGTGGAATAGACACTTTCAAATATATGGACCTTATGCATAAATTGATTAGAGAATGAACAAATCCACTGGGTCTTCTACTTTTTTCGTTGAACTTTATGAGCTACTTCTGTTGAAATCTGCAATTCAATACAATGCATAGTATATATTATTTTTTCCTTTGGAGCACATCAGCGAGGCCAAGAGGAGAGTCTTCTCCTCCGGGCAGCCCAGGGCCTCCATACACACCGCCCAGGCTTGCTCACTGTGAAAGGTCACCCCTGGAGGCGCACTCCATTGTCTCTTAAGACAAACTGATGCCAACAGCATGTCGAGTTTCCTGTCTCCCTCCAGCTCCCAGGTCCTCCCCCAGGCAGTGAATGTTGTGATACGATCACAACTGATAATCAGAGCTAGGTCAGCTAGGTAGAATATGAACCCAAAGCCATTTCTCTTACAAATCTAATGGCACCAAATATGACAAACTTACAACAATAATGCATTCGAGGAGGGAGGACGACGCAAATCAACATTTGAAATGGATGTGTTTTTGACTGGGCTCTTCCAGGTTACTGAGCCTTCATTGTGATTTGTTTGCAAGGAGGTTAGATGACATTGCATCAAAACAAGTGCTATCCCACCCTGTCCCAATCACTTTTGTCATCGCAAGTGCCTTGGGGGCAAAGCAAGTTTTTGCGCAAGACCTCCCAGCCAACTAGAATTGTGCAACCTGATTTTGCTGGCATGTGACTGAATCCCACTTGGGAAAAGTGACAATATGTAAGATGCACCCTGTACACCAGAGATTTCCAAACTTTTCATGTTAGTGGCACACTTTTTAGACATGCATCATTTTGCAACACAGTAATTAGGTTTTCCTACAAACTGGAGGTTAAATTAACCCCTTTCCAGCCCCGGGAGGAGCGCGGGGAGCATTCTCATGACACACCTACATGCTGCAGCTGACATACTAACATGTCGCGACACACAGTTTGGAAAGCTCTGCTGTATATCTCACATAAAACAACATGGACCTTTGCTAATTTTATGGAAGCTAATGCTCCATGTTAACTAACAATTTGTAACATCCTGGATATAAATATGTGTTAAGAGCAATGGTTGCTGCTCTGGATTAAGTACTTTCTGAACTGCACTGAAAGATTAAAAAGAATCACCCCAGGGCTTAGCTAGCTCTGGGGGCAAGCAATAGTGATTGTCAGACTGAAAAAAATGTGATAAAATATTGATTGCTGTTTGCTAAAGGGTTGCAACAATTGCAAAATGGTAATAACCCCATGCAAAAATTATGCTGACTCAGTAATCGTTCCTACTGGAAAGAGAAACACATTATCTAAAAGTTAAGATCGAGGAAAGTCCAGACACAACAAGCTGAATTTACTAGCAATAAGGCTCCTTTTAGCCTAGTTAATGTTTGCTGGCAGCTTTGAAGATGTGAAAGTCTTTTTAAATAAATGATTGCTACTTCTACTGTACGTACTGACTGCAACACCAGGAAACACATTTCCAAGGAAATTCACTGGCTATGGATGAGGTCCTGATAAAGTTTTCATAGTACCTGGAATTCTGCAAGCTCTTGCAAAAACCGTTTCTTGTGCAGAAGGGTGACAGAAGGCAATCTGACTCACAATGTGATGGAGACACAGAGGGTCCAAGTGTAAAGGTGTACAGGTCTAAAAAGAGAATTATCTACCTATTGCTACTCTTCTGGGAGAGGAAGGGGCAGGGTATGAATGGCTCAGCAATATCATGAAATGTGGGTCAGCTTGTAAGTAATAAAGTTGGGTGAAATTATAGCATCGCCTCAGTAGTTCAATCAACTCAGCGGAGCAATACCAAAAAATTAAGATGCTGAGCCTCTTGTCATTTTACTCTACTTCTGGTCTTATTTTATTTGTTTATTTATTTGTCTACCCTTCTCTTAGGCAAAAAGGCTTCCACAGCAGTGTACAAAAATCATTCGTAAGATAGTCTCTGCCTTAAAAGGCATGAAGCACAAGGTAAAAGAAGTGAGGATGGAGGAGGAAGAAAAGCAAATACAGGCACCAGTTCTTAAAATTACTGTTTTTGTAATGACCTGCTGGAACTGAAACAGTTCAGGGAGCCTGGTGGAGTGGCTGTCACTTAATAATAATAATAATTGTTGTTGTTGTTGTTTAGTCGTTTAGTCGTGTCCGACTCTTCATGACCCCATGGACCAGAGCACGCCAGGCACCCCTGTCCTCCATCGCCTCCCACAGGTTGGTCAAATTCATGCTGGTAGCCTCAAGAACACTGTCCAACCATCTAGTCCTCTGTCATCCCCTCCTCCTTGTGCCCTCAATCTTTCCCAACATCAGGGTCTTTTCCAGGGAGTCTTCTCTTCAGTGTCTGGGCAGAACGATGGAGGTGGAAACGCTCCTTCAGGTATACTGGACCGAGGCAGTTTAGGGCTTTAGATGACAACTGGGGAAGGGCCAAAGGCAGCTGGTGTCTCTGCAGGCAATGGAATTACCCAGCTTTGCTTCTCTCCAAACCATTCTGAGGAATGGTGGGAACTTTAAAGGGGGAGCGAGACCCAGCTGCCCAATATTTCTCATGGCATTTCCAACACAGGCAGGTAAACCTGCCATGGAAGGTCATGAACAGAGGGGGAGGGGAGGACCAGCAGAGAACAGTTTGTGCAGGGCCCTCTCAAACCTAGGGTTACTACCCCATAAGTAATCATGACATTTGCCTTTTGAGATCTTCATGCTACCATGATTGTGGAATCTAAGGCTCTCCTGGGCTCCAAGCGTTGTGCACTTTGCTGCTAGCTGAGCAGCTAACAATGCCCAATTATAGCTGGGTCTCCTTCTACCAGTCTGAGTTGTGTCTCTTCAGCATTCTTTTCCCTATAGAAGTATTAGACGGTTGCCCTCAGTCTGCCCCTAGTGCTCAGCAGCAAACACACAGTCAGACGCTTCTTACAGCACATGATGCTCACATACCTGGGTGTGAACTTCTGGTCTTTGTAGCTAGGTGCCAAGGTCTAAATGGGAGGGGGAAAGGAAGTGGGGCGGTTTCATTTCAAATGTTGCCACATTACTTCTCTTGAAAAGAAAGGGATGGTTTTCATTCCACCTGGAAAATGCGGTGTTTCTGGACACTGATAGGAGAAATCCACCAACGGACTAGTTTAGAAGGAGTTCTTTAGGTAGTACTCTGTTTCTGAGAGCATGCAAACTCTGTCTAAAGTCTCTTTTCTCTTGGAAAACCCATTGCCTAATCCTAGGAGAAACCTTTCCCAACCTGGTACCCTCAAGAACTCCCCTATTCCTGACCATTGGCGATGCTGACTGTAGCTGATGGGAGTTGTAGTTCATTACATGTGGAGGACACCTGGTTGGAAAATGCTAGCCTAGAGAATTGCCTGTGATTACTTACGGGAACCATGGGAATTGCTTTATACCAAGTCACACTATTGGTCCATCTTGTTCAGTATCATCTACACCTGTGGTTCTCAACCTGTGGGTCCCCAGATGTTGTTGGACTACAACTCCCATCATCCCTGAGCTCTGGCCTTGCTAGCTAGGGGTGATGGGAGTTGTAGTTCAACAACATCTGGGGACCCACAAGTTGAGAAAGGCTGATCTACACTCAGCAGGAACAGTTCTCCAGCCTTACCTGGAGATGCCAAGGACCTTTCGCACACACATGTGCTTTACTACTGCAGATGCATCCTGCACTGTAGACCTTGCATTGAGCAGTGGGGTTGGACTACATGACCACGAAGGTTCCTTGCAATCCTATAATTCTACATGTTATAACACTTCAACCTACTCCGTGGTTAGAGACACGTACCCTGCACACGCTCAACAGCAATTCCGGTTATAGGGATGGCCCTAAGTAAGATGACAGGGACAATAAATCTGCATTTGCTTGTCCTAGTCTCACAAGATGCAGTTAGAGGGTTACACAATATGTGACAGGCTCTGAAGGATCTAATATTTAAAAATGTATTGTCAAATTGTTTATTGCCATTATTATTATTATTATTATTATTATTATTATTATTATTATTATTTGTTCAGTGCTGGCTCAAGGGCAGCAACCACTTCTAGCACTATGTAGTGATAAGACATTTCCTGAGTAATGTTTGCAAACCCACAGGAAGATTAAATTCCTTGGGTCAGAAGTTCAACCACACAGTGACCCGGTTCACACGTTACATTAAGCCACTGTTAAAAACAAGCTATGCTTCAGTGCAACCATGCAGCATGCTGGTGCCCATGGCTGAGGAGGCTGTCATACAGTGGTTAGCAGTGGTTTGCATGCAGAAGGTCCCAGGTTCAACCTGATCAGATCCCAGCCTCGCAAAGCGGCCCAGGGCTGGCCCAGAGAGGGTGGCGTGAGCAGCATGCCCCCCAGAAAAGTGTGCCCGGGGCAATCACCCCAGCAGCCCTCCCCTGCTATGCCCCTGCTTAGCTCCCAGCAGTGCAGCCGGTACGTGGGAGGAGTGAAACGCCTGCAGGTTCAGCCCTATGCACAATTCAAGTAGGATCTAAAGTGACATGATGCAGATCATGCCTATATGCATGGGAGGGGAACTCGTTTCTGGTCCCCATTTACTGACTGGCAGGCAAACAGCTTGAGGTCGTTCATACAGGCTCTGTTAAACATTGCTTTGTTTGTTGTGCAAACAAATGCCTACCACATCTTAGTCACAGCTTCACCAAACTGGTTTGGATGGAGGCAGCTGGAGTTACAGGGTAAGCGGCATAAGAGAAGCGGAAGAATAAACTTTACATCATCTTGTCAAGCACAGCTCACGTAGGCAGAAATTCCCATCGGTTCATGTAAGAGCGAGATCGTTTTGACATTTTTTTCCGGACCCTGCTTTATTAATCGAGGTGTGGCACTTTCTAGAAGGGACGATCCTGAAGGATAAAGCAAGGCTGGAGATTTCCCATGAATTTGAGCTACAGATTGCACCTCTCCAAAATATCCTGCACCACCCACCTGTCAGCCTCTCTCCTTCACTTTGGTTTTTGCTGTGCGTCAGAAATTAACACTGTTTTAGATCAAGAGTCCTCTCAATATGCCATCTGTGGGCACCATGTTGTTAGCATCTGTCTACAGGGTTGTGTTATTGCCCCAACTCTATTCATTATTTTCATTGCCATGATCCTACACTTTGTCAAAGGGAAACTCCCCACTGGAGTAGAAATCATATACCGAACAGATGGAAAGCTCTTCAATCTGAGCAGGCTGAAAGCAAAGAATAAGGTTACCGTAACTTCCGCCATAGAGCTTCACTATGCTGATGACAACGTAGTGTGTGCACACTCAGAGGATGACCTCCAAACCATCCTAAATATCTTTGCAGAAGCTTATGAAAAGCTTGGCCTATCACTCAACACCCAAAAAACCAAAGTGCTGCACCAACAAGTACAAAATAACCCCTCTGCAGCACCATAAATCCAACTCAATGGTGTAACATTGGAAAATGTTGATCACTTCTCCTACCTAGGCAGTTATCTTTCCACAAGGGCCAACATTGATTCCGAAATCCAGCATCATCTGATCTCTGCGAGTGCGGCTTTCTCCGGATTGAAGTGCAGAGTGTTTGAGGACCGGAACATTCACAGGGAAACCAAAATGCTTGTTTACAAAGCTATTGTACTACCAACCTTACTATATGCTTGTGAAACATGGACCACTTATAAACGCCATCTCCAACTCCTCGAAAGATTCCATTAATGGTGTCTCCGAAAAATTTTACACATCACTTGGGAAGACAGGCGAACTAATATCAGTGTACTGGAAGAAGCAAAGATCCCCAGTGTCAAAGCAATGATTCTTCAACATCAACTTCGTTGGACTGGTCATGTTGTGCGGATGCCTGTTGATCATCTTCCAAAGCAACTACTCTTTCCGAACTTAAAAATGGAAAGCGTCATGCTGGTGGTCAACAAAAGGCAAATCTAAAAAAATGACTCAAGGCAAATCTAAAAAAATGTAGTATAAACACTGACAACTGGGAAACATTGGCCTGCGAGTGCTCCAGTTGGAGAATAGCCTTTACCAAAGGTGTCATGGGCTTTGAAGACACTCGAACTCAGGACGCAAGGGAGAAACATGCTAAGAGGAAGGCACGCTTGGCAAATCCACACCATGATCAACTTCCGCCCGGAAACCAATGTCCCCACTGTGGAAGGACGTGTGGATCCAGAATTGGCCTCCACAGTCACTTATGGACTCATTGTTAAAACCATGTTTATGGAAGGCAATCTTACTCGGCTACGAGTGATCGCCAAAGAAGAAGAAGAGTCTTGAGAGAGAATGGAGGGAACCATTTGCAGCCCCTAAGTGAACACTCTGGGGAGCAAGCCTGGGTGGTGTGTATGGAGGTCCTGGGCAGCCCAGACGACAAGACCTATCCCATCTCTCCTACCTTAGTTGTCTGGCCCAGGGCACTGCCTCAGGCCTAGCATTCTGTTTTTCTAGATTATCAATTTAGCACTCTCTGGCTCTCATAGAGGGGGCACAGAAACAAAATAATGCTGTGTTCTTCACTCCTAGCATACACAGTTTCCCCTGCTCCTCTTCATTTTAGCTTCACAACAACCCTGAGAAGTAGGTGAGGCCGAGAGATGATGGCTCACCACCAGGTGTGCTTCATGGCTGAATGAGGATTTGAGCCCTAGCCTCTGAGGTCCCAGTTCCACACTCTAACCACTATCCTGCACTGGCAAAAACAACAGATTGCCCACTGGCACCTTAAAGACAAACAGGTTCATTCTCACACATGCTTTGCGTTAAGTTGTGGGTGAACATATCAGACGACACAGCGATTCTTCAAACAGCTCTTGTTTATTCACAGGCCAGAACAGAACTGAACTGAAGGGTTTAGTCAGCCTGCTTATATAGAGCTCCAGTACAACGTAACTGTAACAATTTTCTAAAACTATCCAATCACTGAACGTCACTTTCGATCCCTTATTTGCATAACTATCTACAGTATCCCCCTGCTGGCCCAGGGTGAGAACTTAAGTACATAACACTTTGTGTCACAGCTTCCAGAGGAATGTTTGTCACACTCCTTTAATTTTACTTTGCCAGAATTTGCACCTTCTACAGGCTTTAGTCCACTCAGTTGTTCTCTGAATGCCCAATAGGACAATTACTTTATTCAGTTGCAACCCTATGGGACAAGTGCAATAGCTGAGTTTTAATTCAAATATCTAACTTAAGCCAACAGAGTGGAGACAAAGTAGGAGAACAGAGTTAGGGTTGCCCAGATTTTGTTTTCCTCCAACCACTGCTCCTTTTTCCATTAAATTATGAGCCAGTAGTGCTCATCTCCATGCTGAAAGAAGATTCGCTGACTATTTTTTCTACAATTCAAGCTGCTATGAAGCTCACCAGGTGACCTTGGGCCAGTCGTAGCTTAATCTACCTCACAGGGTTGTTGTGGGGCTCAAATGACAAGGGGGAGAACTGTGGGCCACCACCTTTAACTCCTTGGAGAAAAGGTGGGATATCTATCATCTATCTATCTATCTATCTATATCTATCTATCTATCTATCTATCATCTATCTATCATCTATCTATCTATCTATCATCTATCTATCTATCTATCTATCTATCTATCTATCATCTATCTATCTATCTATCTATCATCTATCTATCTATCTATCTATCTATCTATCTATCTATCTATCATCTATCTATATCTATCTATCCATCCATCCATCCCTGGTTCAGCAAGAAGCCTGGCCAGATTTGCTGCTCAGTTTGCAACCCCTCGTCCACAAGGATCAAGTAAACCCCTGAGCAACAATGGTCCTCAATTTGAGATGTTGGTCCATGCGGTCTGCGTCATATTTTCAGGTTAATACCTCCCATTGGAAAAACAACAAAGAGCCTTGCGGCAGCTTAAAGATTAACAAATTTATTATGGCATAACCTTTTGTGGACCAGGGTAGGAGCAACTTTCATAACTAGTGGGAGACTTAATGCCACCAGCAACATTCAGGGACAGCTTTACAGCCCTGTACCTTGTTGGCCATGTAAATAAGACGGCTGCTTTGGCCTTAATGTTTCTAGTTATCATGCAGACGGGGAGGTCAGGGAGCAAGACTGCTCTGTCTGGAGGGAGAGTCACACATTTAACAGTTGAAATTGAGAGGGCAAGGGTTTCTTATTACTTCAGAGCAGTCAATTTGCCTGGAAAGCTGGTTAATGTTTGGCCAAAGTCCTGAAGATGAAAAGGCACCCCTGCATGCAATTAATCTTAACCATTTGTGTTTGGGGGGGAGTCAAAGAAGATGAAGAGTGTCTGCAAAGGAAAGGCATTGGAGCCCTGGATTTCATAAGGCTATGCTGGAGAATTATTGTCTCTGTGAAGTTTGACTGGGCCAGCCTATATCAGGGAACGGTACACGAACAGTCTACCCACACAGAGGAGCAAGCCAATTATCTTCCCCCTGATCTCAGCCAGGGAAGGAATTGCTCCATGTCTCAGGTCGCCAACCTTTTTGGAGTCAGTGGGCACACTTGGAATTTTGAGAAAGCTGTGGGTGCCAGTCACAAAATGGCTGCCGTGAGGGCCTGGCACAACACAAAATGGCTGCCTCGGGGACACAGCATGATAATGGCCACTTCTAAAAGTGCAGAAAAAGAGACAACTGCCCCATCAGTCAGGTGAAAAATACCTACATATGCCAATGTCATGCTCATTCAGAGAGAAAAGTTTTTGCATTTTCCCTCTTTTCAGAACAGAAAGGAGGGTGGTTGTCCGATTCTGGCATCCAGTGAAATGTGGGCATGTTTAAAGGTGTGTGTTCAATGTGTAGGAGTGGCCAAGCAAGTGCAAACAAGAGCAAGAAGAGCAAACAGTCTCTTGTGCAGTGTGAATTTTTCAGAGGATATTTACTGAGACCTTTCACGGGTGCCAAGGGACGCGGGTGGTGCTGTGGGTTAAACCACAGAGCCTAGGACTTGCCGATCAGAAGGTTGGCGGTTCGAATCCCCGCGACGGGGTGAGCTCCCGTTGCTCAGTCCCTGCTCCTACCAACCTAGCAGTTCAAAAGCATGAAGTGCAAGTAGATAAATAGGTACCGCTCCGGCGGGAAGGTAAATGGCGTTTCTGTGCGCTGCTCTAGTTCGCCAGAAGTGGCTAAGTCATGCTGGCCACATGACCCGGAAGCTGTACGCCGGCTCCCTCAGCCAATAAAGCGAGATGAGCGCCGCAACCCCAGAGTCGGTCACGACTGGACCTAATGGTCAGGGGTCCCCTTTACCTTTACCTTCATGGGTGCCATAGGTGGTACTGGTGGGCACACGTGGGCACCACATTGGCAATCCGCATTTAGGCAATTAGACTTACCCTTTTAGAAGGGTAAGGACTTCAGAATGACTCTTCCTCTCACTCCTTGTTGTAATTTGAAGCAGGGTTTTCCAAGGGTAAACTAGCAATGAAAAGGATAAACAAGGGCTGTGTACACACAACATTTTAGTCTAGAATCATGGAGACTGATTACTACACACAATCGAAACCTACCGCATATTTTCAGCCCCTGAAAAGCGCTTCTTGAGAAAGTGGTTTCATTCCAAAGATGAACCCCATTGGAGAGTGATTCTGCATTGACCCACAGCGTGTTCACTGGACGGCAAATGTAGGCGGCCCCGGCAGTTGGGGGGGCTGTGACTCAGTGCGTGGGCGAATGCCAAGATCGCAATCACTGCTTACCTTTTCAGTCACCTTCGGAATAAACTTTTCCACATATGCTTTTTCTACAGCTGAAGCCTATTGCATATTTTTTGTCGTTGAAAAGCACTTCTTGAGAAACCGGTTTCATTCTGAAAATAAACGCCTATTGCAGATTGATTCTGCTTTGTCCTGCAGTGTGTCCATTTGGAAACATCTGTAGGCCATTCCCAGCAAAGCAGTGTGTGTGTGTGTGTGTGTGTGTGTGTGTGTGTGTGTGTGTGTCCACATCTGCCCAATGAAACTGTGGGCGTAGACCAAGCTTGCAATTACCACTTCCTTCTTTATTCACCGGGGGGGGGGGAGGGGGGCAAGTGCAAGGCAGAAAAGGCATGGATAACCCATAGAAGGAACATTTGTGGATGGCAGGATCTAGAATCAATGTAGATTGAAAGCAGCATGTTGAGGGTGATCATGAATGATTCCAGCTTGAGAAAACACTTCCATTTCAGTGCTATGGATGGATTATAATGGTAAATTATTATTATTCGCCCTGTGAAACGCCCTCCCACCAGATGTCAAAGAGAAAAAACAACTACCAGACATTTAGAAGACAGTTGAAGGGAAGTTCAGGGAAGCTTTTAATGTTTAATAGGTTTTTGTATTTTCATATTCTGTTGGAAGCCGCCCAGAGTGGCTGGGGCGACCCAGCCAAATGGGCGAGGTATAAATGGTAAATTATTATTATTATTATTATTATTATTATTATTATTATTATTAGACAGTGTGTGACTTCCAACACACAACCTCTCTGCTAGCTTGTAAGCCCCATGGCAATGGACAGAAACTCAGCAGCTTTCAGATCCTTAATTTCTGCAGCTCTTCTAAATTTACAGAGTTCTATGTCACACTTCTTTATAGCAATGCGGAACAGGCTCAGAGTTAAGATTTGCCCAAGCCCAACACCAGCATTTCAGAGACAAGTGCTAAATCGAGGTGCTCCAAAGTTCACCCTCTTATAAGGACACATGTTCTAGATAAGGTATGTAACACAGAGCACCTGATCAATTGCATAGTTGCTGCCATTATTATCATGCACATTTACTTTAGGAGGAAGGCAAACCTTTTGTGTAGCTAGGATGAAGCTCTGGGGGCTCACTGCAGTCTCCAGGAAGGACCATCTCTGTGGAGCATGTTCTGCAGATGGAAGCTATCTCTCTGCTCCCACCTAGTGGGGGCAAATGCTATTGCAAAAGCAATGTACAATGCAGGTTCTCCATGGCACAGTTCAAAACCAGCTCAGCCCAAAGGAACCTCATTGTATACACCCTTGGGGGATTTTGCGGTTGACCTTTAGCATTGCAACCTATGAATTTGGGTCTTTCCTATTAAAGTATTATTTTAGTGGTGGGGTATCTAATTTGCTTACAGGCAGAAGATTCCAGGTTCCCGCCTCCAGCATCTCTAGGTAGGACTGAGAAGATCCCTGTCTGAAACCCCGAAGAGCCTCTTCCAAACTACATAGACAGTGCTGATCAAGGTCGGCCAATGGTCTCATTCAGTACAGTGCAGTTTTCTATGTTCTGGTTAGAAGCATTTAAAAAAAAAAGGCTTTCTGGCTATGCCTGAGTTGCTGGAATATGATGTACGGAACACCATGCTCCAAGTTCACAATCTGGGCAGGGAGTTTGAAAGCCTACACAAACACTTTTTTAAAAAAAAACCAAGTTTTATTATAACTGAGGGAAGGAATAACTTTTCTCCAGCATACAATAACCTTGCAAGGCTCTATTCCTACTGGTAAAATGAGCCTACCTTTTACTCAGTTGCTGTAAAATGCTATGGTGTTGCCAGGTGTTCATGTGAGGCAACACTCTCATGCAGCTCCTTGGCCTTGACATCCCTCAAACAAATTCTCTCCCCATTGTCTGCTTTTAAAAAACAAACAAACACAAAAAACAAGATTCCTGTAGATTTCTTTCTATCAGCTTTTTCAAAAAGGCAAAGTGATTTCAGAAGTAAACAATAAATCTATGTAAATTTACAGCAGGATCACCTGTGTCTTTTAGACCTGAATTACAGACAGGATTTCAGTAGCTAAAACTTTTCACATCTTGATACTAGGAGAAAAAAAAAACTTTCCCCATCTTGATACCAGAAAAAAACACATGTGCAGCTAATGCAATTCCCAGCTGTAATGCAACTATGAGAGACACAAGAGCCCTGCCTGGAAAAAAGTTGGCAATTCTAAATCTTTTCAAACTTTACTCCTTTACTCCACCTTATTTTTTCTCCTGCTCCTTTCATCCTCATTTATCATTTTATTGTTATAAAGTGTCCCTCTATAAATGAACTCACATCTCAATCTGCCAAGCAAACGGAACCAGCAGTATTTCCTCTACAGGCAAAATGTTAGTAACCTTATTACAATTATTTGCCTTGTTCAAGTTGAAACCTGTAAGAGGTGCTGCAGAATCACCTACACTGAAGCTAGATCATGGGCACACTGGAGTCCTCCACTGAACATGACAATTGCCACCTGCTTACAGGCAGGGAGAAGACACAAAGGAAGCCAAGCGGAGGGAGGGGAGGATGAGGACACCACGGAACCAAAGAGAGAAAGATAGATAAAGTAACAGCAAGACTAGAGAAGATGTATAAAATGTAGGAGAATGTAGCCAAGCCTAACAATGCTAGTTAGTATGTGAAGGGGTTAAGTACCACAGAGTTCTAAATGACTAGACTCTGCGATGTCACATCCCCTCTTCTCCAAGGAGGGAGGAAGTAACACTTGTTTCCTGTTCCTCTCTTTCTGCTCAGGATAGAGGCAGACATGCCTTAACTGAGCTCTCTGCTTCAGATATGTCTCTGAGGCTGCTTTGCTGTATTTTTACAACTAAGAACATTTACTGGCATTTTATCATTGCTGCTAAGGCAAATGCAAATATGAGACCTAGAAACTGTAAGTAAAGCATTTAAACTTACCTTGCAGTCTGTGGTCTGTTTTATTGAAAAAGTGGGGGAAGGGGCCAGCTGCCTTAAGGAGCTTTATTCAGGCTCCCCACTTCTAGTAGGGGTGAGGGCCACAGACAGACAGGCCTCCATCCACAATAAGACCCAAGTTGTGCAGTTGCCTCTTTGGTCCCTCCCCTTCAGCAGAACTGCCTGCATCTACTCCTATGCACATTCCACCTTTCCTTCATGACTTCGGTACGGTGGCAACACTGTGGCAAGGAAACAGGCAGGCTGTGTGCTCATAAAAGTCTGTGAAGGTATTGTGAAGGAATGAACCTTTTATGCCAAGAGAAATCAACAGAGCGTTATAGTACATCTTTTGAAAGATCCTATCTCATGGGATAAAGTAAAGGTAAAGGGACCCTGACCATTAGGTCCAGTCGTGACCAACTCTGGGGTTGCGGCGCTCATCTCACTTTATTGGCCGAGGGAGCCGGCGTACAGCTTCTGGGTCATGTGGCCAGCATGACTAAGCCGCTTCTGGTGAACCAGAGCAGCGCACGGAAACGCCGTTTACCTTCCCGCCGGAGCGGTACCTATTTATCTACTTGCACTTTGACGTGCTTTCAAACTGCTAGGTTGGCAGGAGCAGGGACCGAGCAACAGGAGCTCACCCGCCGACCTTCTGATCGGCAAGTCCTAGGCTCTGTGGTTTAACCCACAGCGCCACCTGCGTCCCATCTCATGGGATAGCAATCCCCAAATTTGTCTGGAATTTGAGTTACTGTACTGGAAATTAAGTGCTGCACCCCAGTGATCTAGTACATGTTCAGTATAGCTGGCTCTTTTGGAGAGACAAAAGAGGTGGCTATGCAACGGATTTCGATGATGGACATGTTCATTTGGAAGGGATCCAGCTTAGCCTCCTTGGGTGCCCAAGTAGGGAGTGCTGCCTTCTTGCAAAGCGGCTAGTCAGACTGCAGTACACAAGAATTGGGCACACTGGGAGAGTCACTGGCACATGGAATCCAGTGCCAATAAAGTGCATGGTCATGTTGTGCTAAGGCATTCAACTTCCTGTTGGGAATGCATGCCCCTGGGTTTACTTTTGATGATGGGAGATGAAAAGCATAACTAAGCCCTAGAACCAGCTTTTCTTCCAGATCCTGTTGCTAAGGTCTTGGATGATGTCACCTCTCAAAGGTCTCATGGTGCTGGGTGTGTTTTCTTAAGCACATATTACAGGCAAATCACGAGACACTTGGGTTGCTTTAAAGAGGTCATTAAAAGGGGGTCAAATCAGCAGTGATAAGCTTGCAACCAGAACCTCATATCTTACAATCAGACATTGTAAACACGGATGCCGGGATCCAATGGGAAAGAAATTGGTACACAAAGAGGCATTACATGTGCATGTTCGTCAGATGAAATGGCTGAACCCAGGAGCAATGCACTGCCCCAGTCTGCCTGCCTTTGAAAGTATTAATCATTTGCAGGAAGCAGGGAATGGGCTGGATTCAGGCCTCTGCTAGCCCTCCATGCTCCCCTTGAGCAGATGATCAGCACTCCTGAAGGCAATTTGAGTGTGGTTGCAGGCATGTGTGGTTCTTCTGAGTGCACAGCTCCTGTTTGCATGAGTTTTTCCTCCGATTGATTCAGGATAAAATCTGAAAACAGGCGATTTGCTTTTCCCATGTGAAGGAAGGAGCTGCAGGTTCCCACTTCCATTGTGAAAGGGTCACACACTCAAACACCCGAACACATTTACTGCGAGAAATGTCATTATTCTTCAAAGGAGTGAGTTTAATTGAGCTTCATTACTTTCCTGCCCCTCACTTCCCTCTACAGCACGTGAAAAAACTGCCTTCTTGAGTGTTGGGTCAACCATTGGTCTCCTCCATGCAGGGGAAGTCCCTAACTCATCAAGGGTTTGAGTCCCGTTGGGTACCATCACCTGGTTTAGGTGCCAGTTGAAGCCATTTCCCGGAGAGTGGCTGCTGTCGCATACATACAGCTTCTAGGAGCTGCAGGTGAGAACTGAATGTGGACCAAAGGTGGGCAAACCACCCCAGAAGGAGCCCGACGTGTCCCCCACCAGAGGTACTACCTTCCCCAACACCCCACATACCCCTTAAACAAAGCGGTAGCAAGCAATCTGCTCCTTCCTTCCATGGAGGGAGTGACTGTGCACTGTTCCTCCGTGTGTTCTATCTCTGATGCTGCAAAAAAACAACAACAGACATGGACGTTTCATCAGCAGACCAATGCGTAGAAGAGATGCCCTGGTGTTCACCTACAGAGAGGGTGGGATTTCCCCCCAGAGAATCCTGGGAAGTTTGTTAAAGATCTGGGGATTGTATCTCAGTTCCCAGGATGCTTTGGGGGACCAATGTGTTTTAAACGTATGGTGTGTGTGCAGCCACAGCCTTACTGGGTGGGTTTTATGAACCAGTGATGGTGTACCGTGACTGGGTGTGGATGGGGTGGTCATAACTGGGAGTGGGGAGCTGCTTTTTAATTGACTCCCCCCACACTGAACTCGTTATGGAGACAGATGTGGTTTAACATTGTGCCATCACTGTGGGTGTGGCCAGTGCTTGAGGGAGAAACTAATCTTCAGATAAAACCTTGGAATCAAGGTTTGCCTGTGGTAGAGTTTCTAGATTGACTTCTTCCCCCTCCCCTCCTTGTTACAGTACCAGAAATGTCAATCAGCAGCCCTGCAATCTCTCCTTTGTACAATAGGCTGTTGTTGTCACTACAGAAATTCCATGACACATCAGCTTGTTGTGCAACCTCTCTGAAGCTTTAAAAAGCTCCCTCGATTATAGGAAATTGCCCACGTAAAATTGCCCAACATCTTTGTCCTTATCAAAGGACTACGTCCCATAAAGAGGCCAAATGCCAATAAGAGGAGTTGAGAGTGCTACTTAAACTTCCTTGCAACTTCAGCAGCCTCCACGGGAAGCAAATAATAAGGCTTGGCAGGTATATTATGCTTTGGGAATTTTCCAAATGCTTTGAGGGGAGGGGCTGTGCCTCAGTGGTGGAGCATGTGATCTGGAACAGAAGGTCTCTCGTGCAATCGCTGGCATTGCCGTGAAAAAAGAATTGGGCAGCAGGTGCTTGGAAAGACTTTTACCCGAGACCCCGGAGAGCTGCTGCCAGACAGAGTAGGTAACACTACGACAGAAGAACAAAGAGTATGACCTACATTGCAGCTTCCAGCTACAGCAGGGGTGGAACAGAGGAAGCTGCCTTACATTGAGTCAGACAGTTGGTCCATCTACCTCAGTATAGTTTATGCTCAGTGAAAACAGCTCTCCAGGATTCCAGACAGGAAGTGAAATATACTTGGAGTCAAGAGTGAATTTCATGCTCTTTATTCAGCTCATAGTAGCAATGAATGAAGCTTTCCCCAAAACGTCTAGCTATATACAGTGGTACCTCTAGATGCGAATGGGATCCGTTCCGGAGCCCCGTTCGCATCTAGAAGCAAACGTAACCCATGTCCATGAGTCTGCACGTGCGCGGGTTACATTTCGGCACTTCTGCGCATGCACATGACGTCATTTTGAGCGTCTGTGCATGCGCAAGCAGCGAAACCCGGAAGTAACGTGCTCCGTTACTTCAGGGTTGCCGCGGAGCGCAACTGGAACGCGCTCATCCCGAAGCACATTCAACCCGAGGTATGACTGTATACATTATTTACACAATGAGCCCTGCGTGATTGGCTAATTCCGGGCTGCTCCTGCAGGCCAATCAGGTCGCAGATTCACTTCCACCTGGAGCTGGATTGGGTGGCTCCTGCGGACCAATCAGACTGCTGCATTCTGGATCCTATTGTTCTAGGATTCAGCTCAGTACGTAACAGGAAGCATTCCCAACCCTACCAGGGGATGCCAGGGATTGAACATGGGGCCTTCTGCATGCCCAGGGGGTGCTCTCCTACTGAGCTGTAGCCCTTTCCCCAATTGCAACTCCCACCCTCCCTGACCATTGAGCATGCTGGCTGGGCGTAAAGCAACAACACTTGCAATAAGCTACTTGAACGGGGGGGGGGGGCACAATAGATGGAAATGCAACTTCTTCTTCACTGATTCTTTCCCTTTCAGCAACTACTTGTTGGTAAAGCAGATCATTACCTTTCAAGCTTTACTTCATGTTCAATCAGTATCAGTATGAGTTAGCACATGCTAGTGCTAAATGTTTTGGCTTCCTCTCTTGGCTACGTGGAAAACCCATAAGCATTGTACAGCCTTTATTATTTACCCATATGAAGGTATGTTCATGTTAGGGACTTAAACATGAGCTGTTTTGCCTCAAGAGTTTACCCCAGGTGACATAAGGAGTGGGCCTCTGCCTTATGCCTGCAGGTGGACAGCAGTGAGTGAAGTGGGACACCATGTGCTAAAATAAAGATGGGACAATTGGTTCATCCACGAACCTCCGCCTGCGATAAGGACAACAGGAAAGAGATCAAGGCCTGCTTCTGCCTCACTCAGGTGGAATGCCAGGGCAAAGTAACATCTAAACACAGCATTACTGACATTCCAAAGATTTCTTTTTTTCTAATCCGCATGACTTTGTATCATTCGTCTGCATTAAAGCTTTCGTTTCCATCTCTGGTGTTTGCTAGGGTAGGGTGTGTTTGTGGCTTTGGCTGAGAGAATATCAAGGTTTTTAATCATCTGAAAATTGAGCAACGGCAGAGGTCGGCCTATATCTGTTCCTGTCCCAGGGTACAGTCTGTTCTGTATATAGAAATTTAGGGAAATAAATATATTATATGGCTGTCATCGCCACAGTCAAGAAGGGACAGTGTCTGAAAAACTACAGATCTCATTTTCATAAACAGTCTGGATTACACCGCCTAACATTTTTGCTGCTTGTTTCTTCTGAAGGTTTATTTTAATGATTAAATGACCCAGAGAGTTTTATCGTCTAGATAACGAAAGCTTAAGAGTTAAGCCAAAATTTCATGATATGTTTATTATGATGTCTGCATTTATCTATTCCATAGTTTCAATCAACAAACGGAACGAAGCCATTTGGATTTGTGCGTGCATATGTGCCTTTGTGTGTGTGCATGAAGGCCCTTCCTGATTTTTTTATGGCGAGCACAGGAATGGGAGATATGTTATGACTTGGGTTGTTTACAGAGCTTAAAGCAAAACCTCCGCCTGGTTCTCCGTTTGGTTCTCAAACTTAATCTGTTCCAGAAGTCCATTCCAAAACCTTAGACTAATCATATCACATGTTTTACTGTAGCATTGCTTTGAGAACTCATGAGCAAATGGCTGTTTAGTACAGTGGTACCTCTAGATACGAACGGGATCCGTTCCGGAGTCCCGTTCGCATCTAGAGGTAAACGTATCTAGCGATGGCATGTCTGCGCACTCATGCGTAGCGTTTCGCCGCTTCTGCGCATGCGTGCGACATCATTTTGAGCGTCTGCGCATGCGCAAGCGGCGAAACCCGGAAGTAACGTGCTCCATTACTTCTGGGTTGCCACAGAGCGCAACTCGAACGTGCTCAACTCGAAGCGTATTTAACCCGAGGTATGACTGTAAATGGCCAATCACTTAAATCATGCCTGAGTTTTCATTTCGCTTTAGAGAAATGCATTTTTAATGCAACCCCTTTATGAAATAGATACTGTCTACAACAGCATAATTTCATTTTCCTTTTGTTTATCAGCCAGCATTTTTTGTGTGTGTCCATCAATGTCAGACTTCAAGACAGGTCAGCTGTTGGGTACTGAGACTGTCTGTCTCCCCTTGGACTTCTTGCTTTCTGCTGATTTCCAGCAGAGGCTAGTAACTCATTCCAAAGGGTATTTAGGGGCACAAGGCACTGGGACATTCTGTTGTCTTAACATCTACAGAGCTGTGATCTTTGCACATCACCCAGCCCTGGGCTTTTCTGAAGGGCAGGGGAATGATGGGTGCATAAAATGCCTGTTACTGGCATATTGACGTTATGAAATGAAGTTCATTAACATTTATCGGCTGCATGGTTAATTTCCAGGAAAGTAGATTTATGGTAATAAAACTATTAAAATACACGAGATAACATTGTTATGAGTGCTGTTAACATGCTCCCTTTCTCAGTCTAAAAAGTTAATGAGCAGCCTTATTGAGACAGACTGGAAGGTCTTCACTTCCACCGTGACTCCTGTTCCTGTACAGTGGTACCTTGGTTCTTAAACTTAATTTGTTCTGGAAGTCCATTCCAAAACTAAAGCGTTCCAAAACCAAGGCAAGCTTTCCCATAGAAAATAATGCAAAATGGATTAATCTGTTCCAGAACTTTAAAACAACCCCTAAAATAGAATTCAACATGAATTTTACTATCTAATGAGACCATTTATCTATAAAATGAAAGCAATCAATGTACTGTACTATAAAATAAATAAAACAATATTGTAGATGATAAAAATTAAATTAATTTTTTTTCTTACCTGCATCATTGTTTTGATGGGGGGCTTTTATCCATTTCTGCAGTCACACAATCAATCAATCAGTAGCTGAACTCGGTTCCACACGGTCACAAAAACAAATTAACCAAAAAAGCCTCAAAAACACAAAATAAATAGTAAAAACAAAAGTGCCAAATACAGTGGTACCTTGGTTCTCAAACTTAATCCATTCCGGAAGTCCGTTTGACTTCCAAAATGTTCAAAAACCAAGGCGCGGCTTCTGATTGGTGCAGGCGCCCTGGAAACAATAGCCGACAGCCACATTGGATGTTCGGCTTCTGAAAAATGTTCGAAAGCCAGAACACTTACTTCCGGGTTTCTGGCGTTTGGGAACCAAGGCG
Source organism: Podarcis filfolensis (assembly GCF_964270895.1). Lineage (NCBI taxonomy): Eukaryota > Metazoa > Chordata > Lepidosauria > Squamata > Lacertidae > Podarcis > Podarcis filfolensis. The sequence goes on from NC_139609.1 coordinate 67,522,326, forward strand.
TTTGAGTACCAAGGTGTTAGAGAACCAAGGTAACACTGTATTGCCTTGGTTCGGTTAGATCGGGGCACAGAACTTCTGGCTCTGCGCTACGCTATTACTATTGTTTTTTAAGAATAGGTGAAACCATTTGAGGCACTCTGGTGTGTTTTTTACAAGACTCTCTGGATTTGGAAAACCCAGGGCAAAATGTCAGACTGGTGAAATCAAATGCCCAAATGCTTATTTTGTCTAAGCTTGCATTTGGGGGCTTTGCTCAGCCTTGAGATAATAAAGCAGCAGGTCCCTACAGCTTGGGCAGATCCATAGCATACATCAGGGACATCCAACTCCCAAGAGACTGCGATCTACTCACAGTATAAAAAAACTGGTTGTGATCTACCCATTGTCGTTGGATGGATCAAAGTTGTTGAGCTGTTTTTTTAGGGAGCAAACGAATGAATGAGACTGAATGAGCATTATACACAGAACATAATCAAAAGTCGATTATATAAAACACAGCTTAGGGCCTTGAGTCCACAGTCCAATAGTGGAACTTAATCTGATGGCCCACTTTTTTGCTAGGAAGCAAAGGTTGCTGAGCATTTTTAGGAAACCAAAGTTGTTCAACTTTTCTTAGGAAGCCAGAGTGGTTGAGCTTTTTTTTTTTAGGATGCAGTAGTTGTTGAGTTTTTTTATTCTATTTTTTAATTTTGGGGGAAGGAGATCCCTGAGGGACCAGAGATCGACCAGGATCTACCAGGAACACCCCGCGATCTACCAGTAGATCGTGATCTACTTGTTGGACGTGCCTGGCATACATTTAAAGTGTGTTCAATGGACATTTGAAGGAAATGACTTCACCCAAAGAATCCCGAGAACTGTATTTTTCTCCCGCAGACCTACAATTCCCCGTACCCTTAACAAACTATAGCTCCATGAATTCTTTGGGGGAAGTCAGTGCTGGTCAGAGATCCAACCAGAGGGGAGTCAACCCAGAACGTAACCTTGAATGGTGCTCTGTACCTGGTGTGAGATGCAAGTGTTGAGTCAATTGGGGGCACCACTCAAGGTTATGTTCTGGGTTGACTCCCCTCTGGTTGGGTCTATGACCAGGCATTTACAGTACTGTATCTAGGAATTCTACCTCTTTGCCATGACTGGAACTTGTAGGTAGCCAGTCTACACCAATGTAGTTAAAGTCACCCATTACTATGACATTTTCTCTTTGGGGTGCTTGCTTGATTTCATTCCTTCAAATATACTCAGAGTCCTGCAGTGAGTTCATGCTCTTTATTGCAGCTTGTAAAACAGTGATTGCATTCCACCACCCCCCCCAAACCTTAGGCCTTTATATACATTATTTACACAATGAGTCCCGTCTGATTGGCTGATTCTGCTTCCCTCCCGGATCCTGATTGGTCTTCTCCTGCAGGCCAATCAGTTGTTGCATCCTACTATTCTACCAGTCTAATAGGCTGATTAACTTCCTCCTGGAGCCTGATTGGTCTTCTCCTGCAAGCCAATCAGTTGTTGCATTCTAGGATCCTACCTACTTATTGTTCTAGGATCCAAACTTAGTACATAACACCCCTCATCTCAAGATCTCCCTGAGCATTATGAGCAGGAGGACAACAGCGCATCCCCAGCTCTAAATTACTCTAAGGGCCCGGTATCACCATCCACCATGATTTGTGAAGGAATCTTCCCCCTTCAAGTTTTCTGGTTTGCTGGACTGACATACAGACAACGCCATCTACAGTACGTCCTTCCTGTATAATTTACAGTGGTATCTCGGTTTACATATGCTTCAGGTTACAGGCTCTACTAAACCAGAAATAGTACCTTGGGTTAAGAACTTTGCTTCAGGATGAGAACAGAGATCGTGCTCCAGCGGTGCAGTGGCAGCAGGAGGTCCCATTAGCTAAAGTGGTGCTTCAGGTTAAGAACAGTTTCAGGTTAAGAACGGACCTCCGGAACGAATTAAGTACTTAACCCGAGGTACCACTGTATATCTAAAGAAAGCCATGTCTCACTGGTTCTCTGCATTCCTCCAGGTTTCCATTATGCCCACTGTATATCAATGCCATCCTCTAAGACCAAGCAGTCTAGTTCACCCATCTTGGCTCAGAGACTTCTAGCATTAGCTTATAAACACTTGTATGCTTTCTCTCTCTTCAAGTGTCTTGCTCTTGCCTTTTGACTTGTGTTGCTTTGGCCTTTCTGAATTGCTTTCCTGTGCCCTGTACTCACAATGCCTAGTTCTATGCTTTCCCCATTTAATTTTTCACCAGTTTTTTCATCTTCAACGCAGAGGATTCATTCTGAATTGGACCCTCCCCAACTCTTGTCGGCTTCCCTCCCTCCCTACAATCAGCTTAAAAGCTGCTCTGCCACCTTTTTCAAGTGCCAACAGAATCCTCTTTTAACATATACTAATGAATACATAGCCCTCTGAATTGTACTGTGACCTTTCTAGTTTGGCTCAAGGGGATTCACTCAGCAAGAGGTTTCTTATTTCTGATGTAAATCACCCTTGCTTCCCACAAGGCTCTACCACACAAACCCTCCAAGGTCTCTTACTGAGGCAGGTGGTTTCTTTCTGCTATTCTCCTCTCGCCGCCTCAAGCAATGCTGGGCTCTTTTCACAGCAGCCTTTAGCCATTGTGGTTTGGCCACCAGGGGGCCTACGGTTCAATAAAGGATGATTGGAGCGAATTACTGGGAGAAACGGTTTTTATTCTGGCCCAAGATCTGAGGGAATGCAGAACGGCAGTGAGGCTGGTCGAGGCAGACTGAAGAGTTTCTCCGTCTTGGCTCAATCCGGGCTGAAGCATCAGGGTCGCCTCCCCCTGCTCCCTGCCCTCTTAATACCTCGAGTCAAAGCGTGGGAATTTCCTCCCTCATTTTCTCCTAGTTTGCTGTGCCACCTCTGCTGGCTCTTTTTGTAAGTTGCCTTCTGTGTGCATCGTCCTCCCCATCTGTGCAGAAGGAAGGATGCCTTTGCCTTGGACAGTGATGCTTTTGCTTCCTTTCCTGCAGCCTCTGGAGACCAGGGGGAAGGAAGGTGCTGCCCCGCTTCTTCAAGAGCCTTCAATATCCTCCAGGAGGGAGCAGAGGGCTGGAGAGGGTCATTTAACAAGGCACTTTGTCTCCCCAGAGGCGCTGCTGGAGATGCCTGGAAGACCGGGCAGGCTGAGATGGCCAGGACCCCTTGGCAATCAGAGGGGGCGGCAGCTGTCGGAAGAGCAACTGAGGTGGAAAAGGACTCGCCGGGGAACCGAGGATGAAGATCCCAAGCCAGTTCAGCAGTACGTTCCGGGAGTAAAAGTGGAGTTTCCTCGGCCCGTGCTCCCTGGCAGCTTACGGCCCACCAAGGCCCTGGTGCCGTCCAGCACGTATCCCTCTGAGCAGCGCCAGCGGAGTCCGGCGGTCCACGGGGCCACAGAACCCCAGGACAATATGACTGTGGCATCAGGGAAGCGCCCTCAGATCCAAAACCCTCTGTACCCAGTGACTGAGAGCTCTTACAGCGCCTACGCTGTCATGTTCCTGTCCCTCATTGTCTTTGCCGTGGGCATCATTGGGAACCTCTCCGTGATGTGCATCGTCTGGCACAACTACTACATGAAAAGTGCCTGGAACTCCATCTTGGCCAGCCTTGCCTTCTGGGACTTCCTCATCCTCTTCTTCTGCCTGCCAGTGGTTATCTTCAATGAGATCACCAAGAAGAGGCTGCTGGGGAGCATCTCCTGCCGCGTGGTGCCTTTCATGGAGGTAAGAGATTCCACTGTGCTCCTTCCTGGTTTCTCATCAGCAATTTTGTGCGTCCTCTTTGGGGGATAATGTTCGAGCATGTGCCCAGCTATATATTGCGAGCTTGGACTTACACCCTCTACAGTGTAACTCAGTGCCTCCTATGCTATATATTCTAACCTCATATGAAAGGCTGGAGCGGGCATAGGCAACCTCGGCCCTCCAGATGTTTTGGGACTACAATTCCCATCATCCCTGACCACTGGTCCTGTTAGCTAGGGATCATGGGAGTTGTAGTCCCAAAACATCTGGAGGGCTGAGGTTGCCCATGCCTTGGCTGGAGGCTACACCAGCCTTCTTCCCAACCGGGTAGCAGGTGTGTCCCAGATCACTGAGATGCCTTTCAGAAAGTGGAGATAAGTATGCTTGTTGGATGAGGAAAGTATTGGCACAGATGGTATTTTTAAAGCCTGATTACCATGGGCTTTCATCTGAACTGTGCTTAGGCCATTTGAAAATTGCTGTGGGTCTTGGTGGACCGCTTCATTGTTTTTCTGCCTCTTGTAGCAATTGCCGCTGTGCTAGATGCTCTCTGGTTTCTATTTGTATTTTATTGCTTCTTTTATTTCTTATAGTTATTTAATTGTATTACACTTTGAATTCCATAGACGCTATAGCAATGCAATTAAAAATCAGTATGGCTATTTAATATGGACATGCCATGGACCACCTGAATGAAGCTAGCTGACCACAGGTGGTCCGTGGAGCACAGTTTGAGAACTCCTTGCATAGTGATTTGTTGCTGCATTGACTCCAGATACTCGGAGCTACAGAATAAACATGGGGAAGTTGTGCATTATTTGTCTAGAAGAAAACAATATAGGATGGAAATACAGCTAATTTACGGAGCAAGGTTATAAATGCAAATACTTTGAAGTCCCCTCAGGAAGATAATGCCCCAATTAAAAATAATAAACATATCAAACAGCTGCACTGAATCCATTAACCAGCAGGGCTTCAGGCTGCTATAACGATCTAAGACAATTCAAAGAGCTGTATTCATACCATTGCAAAGTTTTATTCACAACTTTTAAAGGTTCGGAGCAAGGACAGAGAAGGCAGAGCTGAAGTGGCCATTCTTGGAAAAATTCTCTCCCGTTGAGGACAATGCATTCCTCTTTAGGGTACCACTGCCTTTAACAGTCATGTGACAGGGATACTAGATCATGCTGGGGAAAGCTCTACTTGATGAATTTCTACCTGTTGTGCCTGCTTTTAAAAGATCAGAAAGAGACAGTCGCAGCCCTAACTTTAAGACTTCATCCAGGTACTTATCACTTAGAGATATATGCAGCAGTGTCGTAAGAACGTAAGAATAACCTCCTGGATCAGGCCAAAGGCCCATCTAGTTCAACATCCTATTCTTACAGTGGCAGGAAACCCATTAGAAGTGTGCCACATTTCTAAATTGCATAGAAGTTCCCCTCTACTTGGGTTGTGTATGCTTGTGCATATGATGGCGCATGTAGATAATACTTCTGGTGTGTCTTAAGCTTTCGCACCTGGGGATAACCTTATCTTTTTTTATAGACTGGACAGTTAGTCTGAGGTACACAAAGGCCATGTACCTCACTTCAGGTCCCAGGGGAAATCTGTGGCAAAGGAAGGAACTGAACCAGGGATTCAGCTAGTATTTGAGGAGAGCCCATACTTACCATTATGGACATGTGGATCCTCTTTTGATATAACCAGCAGAGGAAGGAAGAGCAACCAAGTGACAATTCCCTCTTCTACACAACCGTTGAAGGCGCAATAACTCTGCCCTCTTTTTCATCTGCTCATGCTATCAATATATTTGCTTTTGCACATGAACCTCAAGCATCCCTGTGTGCAGGCAACTGCATCAGTCATGATCATGTATTTGTTTAGTGTTTCGGCATATCCAAAATACATTTTATTTTCAGCTGCATTGGTTTCTAAGGTAGTGGGGTGAGGGCAGATCCTGCACTCCTGTGAGTGCTCAAAACGTTGCACCTTTGAAAACAGGGAGGCTTACTTTTGAGTAAACATGGATAAGATTGCACTGCACACGCAACATTTGTGCGGAGTACCCTGCCCCCTTCCATGCCTTGCTAGAGTGTGCCTAAAAGACAAGTCTGAATAATCAACCGCTGTCAATGAAGATGGTTGACAAATGCTCAGTATGGCGGATCTCTGTGAAACTCACTCTGCACTTAAAGACATGAAAACTAGGCTGTCAGGTGGAAGGAAGACAAAGACATGGCTGGGTGGACCTGTACATTTGCCATGTAATTCTGCCATTAGAATATTGTTCCCTCTTCTGTCCCAAGGCACTTGGGCTTCAGAGGGTTTCCATCCGAGGAAAGCAGCCTGGTGTGAGGTCAGATTCACACAATCCTTTATCTCCAGTCAGATGTGGGAAAATAAATTAACATGGCCATGTGGTGGAGCAGTTGTCTGATTGTCCAGGATACTTTGGGAGAAACCACTATGTTTGAACTGGCACAAAAGGGATGTGAGTTAGAGCCAACCAACGATCAGGATCTAAACTACTAGCTCATGTCAGCTTCATTCCGGTTTGACCATAATGGCTTCTCCCAAAGAACATTGGGGATTATGGGGCCAAACTAGACATTAATTACATGCTTGGGATTGGCAACATCTTTCTTTTTGCCCCAATTTTCAAATATTATGTAGAATTTCAAAAATCAAGGCAAATAGCAGCTGGTGTAAAACTCAATTTCCAATGGGAAGACAGTGCAAGGAAAATGATTTTTCAATTTTAAAAATCTCGCTCTCCGGATCAGGATATGGGGCTTTGAAGCTGCTTTTTGTAAATGAAGAGACATTGCTGGTCCCAAATGCAGGATGCAAAAACATGGTTAAAGTCATGCCTAGTTTGGCTGCTAAATTTGGTGAAGGTGCTAAGAATTCTCTGTTACTGATCCCTAGTCTCCTCTTCAAATTACATTTCCCTGAGGCCCAACCCTCACCCCCAGGAAAACAGGTGATCAATGACTGCTAGCCGTGATGGCTATATTCTACCTCCAAGATCAAAGGCAAAATGCCTCTGAATGCCAGTTGCTGGGGAACAACAGTGGGAAATAAGAATGCCATTGTGCTCACGACCTGCATGTCAGCTTCCCATAGGCATCTGGTTGGCCCCTGTGGGAAGCAGGACATTGGACTGGATCAGCCTTTGGTCTGATCCAGCAGGGCTTTTCTTACAACAGAACCATCAAGACCATTGTGTCAGCTCACGGCCAGGCTGCATTAGAGTTCATTCGACCCACAATTGGCCCTGTGAATTTGTGTGGCTGGCTTTGTCTCATATAGGGCAAAGCACATAGGAAAGCTCCATAGAACATAGGCACCTTCCTTTGTAAACATTCATCATTCAGAAAGTAAACATCCATTCTTAAGGAAATCAGCCCTGAGTGCTCACTGGAAGGACAGATGCTGAAGCTGAGGCTCCAATACTTTGGCCACCTCATGAGAAGAGAAGACTCCCTGGAAAAGACCCTGATGTTGGGAAAGATGGAGGGCACAAGGAGAAGGGGACGACAGAGGACGAGATGGTTGGACAGTGTTCTCAAAGCTACCAGCATGAGTCTGACCAAACTGCGACAGGCAGTGGAAGACAGGAGTGCCTGGCGTGCTCTGGTCCATGGGGTCACGAAGAGTCAGACACGACTAAACAACAACACAAAGCTGGAGTGTTCTCATTTGCAATGAATTGGAACTGCCCAGGTTTATGGTAGTGCTCTTGCACACATCTCAATAATTTCAACAGGGTTTGTACCAGGGAATATCCCAGTAGCTTATGCCTAGGACTGAGAAGACAGGTGGTTTATTGAAAGCTAGTGTTCTGCGGACAAACGCCCGCTCCCTCGGCCTATAGAGTGAGATGAGCACGCAACCCCAGAGTCATCCGCGACTGGACCTAACGGTCAGGGGTATCTTTACCTTTACCTTAGTGTTATGCAATAAGCAAAGTGTTGGAACCTGGAACTGAGTGATGCATGTTTAAATTCCAACTGGAACTGAAATGAAATTTTGTGCAGATTAAAGTCTTTGCGATTTCTTACAACCCAATTGTTTACTTTCTGAATGATGAATGTTTACAAATGTGGGGCTAGGCTGGTAAGTGGGGAAGACCAATGGGACCATGTGTTGGTGGTCCTGAAAGTGCTGCACCATGTGCCAATGAGCTACTGGGCCAATTCAAGGGGTTAGTATTAGCATGGGACCCAAGTACCTAAAAGAGTGCCTTCCCCAATACCAGTCATCTTGGTCCTTATGATCAGCAGGTGAGGACTTGCTGGTGATGCTGCCACTGGAGGCTGTCCAGTTTGCATTGACCCATAACGGGGTCTTTACAGTAGTGGTTCCCCATTTGTGGAACCACCTTCCCTAGTGAAGTGAATCTGTCTCCTGTCCTGCATTATTGACTTTTCAGGATAAATTCAGACACATTACTGTTTACCAAGGCATTTGGTAGTTGAAAGACAATGTTTCTGGCAACCCTGAGATCACTGGTTGAGAAAGTGTTTTAAAATTGCTTTTGGAATGTTTTGAACTATTTAGTCCCCCACCCCACCCCCCAAAAAATAATGTTTTAACATTACTGTGTCTACCACCCTGGGCTCCTTCTGAGGTAAGGACAGGATATAAACCAAATGAATAAATAAAAAATGATGACGATGATGTTCAGACTTGACCATTGGCATGTAGGTTAGTTTTTGTATAATATATACAAGTTCCTTCTTCTCTCCTGTCCTTCCTTGTGAGAGAACGTGCCACACAGGCTGCTTACTCTGTAGCTTCTCTGGTCGGTTTCTAACGCGAAGCAAGATGAGAGCGATGCAGGTGGTGAAACATCTGTGAATGATTCAGTGCTTCGCTATGGGAACAGCTCCATGCCTGGGTGAGGCAGGGAAGACAATGCAGCCTTGGTATTGTTTGGCAGGATCACAGGCAGTAAGGGCTTGCTGTAGGAAAATAGGGAAATGCAGTCACGGGTCAAGGACTTATTCATGCAGTCCACACATCCCAACACTGCCAGAGACCAGTTCTGCTTGCTCTGGAGAAATATTTGCCAACATCTGAAAGTCCAAAACAGGCTGACGGTGCTTGCAGACATTTACTACCCTCCATCCTAGAAGCTGCATACCCAGTGCCACTCTGAAAGGAAAGCAACTGAAACCAGGGGAGGAATCTTAGTAACTGCAGTCATTCAGAAAAAGAAAAATTATGTTAAATGCTAGAATGTTAACATGCTTGAAACTGCTGACTATGAAAGCAGCATAGTACATATTCCTTATTCCGCTTCGTTTGTCAGTCTTAAGTAGTTTGCAAATTGCCTTTTAATAAAACTTGCAGAGCAGCTGTGCCTTTGGAAGACATTCTGGTTTAACCCAGCAGCTCAGCTTTTGCAAAAGTTACCCTGTGCCTTTGAGTTTACCTCTCAGAACAAATGTCAAGCACACGGCAGCTATCATTTGTTTGGCTGCCTCTTCTCTACCTCAAAGCATCTCAGAGAGCAGAAGAGTTGTGGCAGGGAAGACAATGCTGACCCCATCCTTCACCTTCCACTTTCTCCCAAAACTCCCCATGCAAGCTACTCCTCCCCTCCCAAGTTTTCTACCTTAAAAACTCTTTTAAGGCTTTGTTTATGTGCACATTTATTTGGGAATAAGAGCCTCTGTACAAATGCAGTGGAATAACCAGATTACTGTTTTTCCTGGGACTGTGGTACCACTCCATGTTGCAGATGGAGGGTGGCATGTTTGAATGATTCTTCAGGGTTTTTTTTTTTTAAAAAAAAACCCTATGTCAAGAAAAAGATTATGCGCTGTGGTTTGGTGAGGTGCAGAGATCTGCGATGAGGCTTCAACTGGTGATTGTAAGGGCCAAGATGGGCCTTATTGGGGAGGCATTCTTTTAGCTACATGGGTTCCAAGCCATTTAAGGATTTGTTTTCTAGTACTAACACCATGAATTTGGCCCGGTAGCTCGCCGGCAGACTATGCAGTGTGTTTAGGCCTGATGACACATGGTCCCATTGAAGGCAGAGTAGGGTTGCACAGCATCACATGCATACAGAGCAACTGCTTGGAGGAGCAAAATGAAACACTTGGGCAGGGCCTACAGTGTTCAAGGCAGCCCCTTGCTCCAGTCTCCCACCAGTTTCTTGGAGAGAAACAAGGGCATTGTCAGCATCATGTGGTGTGTGTGTGTGTGTGTGTGTGTGTGTGTGTGTGTGTGTGTATCTTTAGATTAAGAGGGAACCTGTGGGTACCCATTCTCGTGTCTTTAAAAAGCACCGTGAGAAGCAGCCCTCAGAAGCGCAGGCTGTGGCCTGGAAGTGTTCTGTTGTGCACCGGTTTGGCTGCACTTAAAAGGAGACGGAGGGTTTCTGAGGATTTCTTCCCAATTTCCGATGCTTCCTGCACTCAATGAATGTCCCTTGTTCCCCTCAGAAGTGAGCGGGTGCCTGCAATTAGGGCCCTGGAGCTCTCGCGCAGTCTATGGACAACTGTTCAAATGGGGCGTTGTGTTTCCTGAGCCCAAGGAAAGCACAGCGTTTGTAATGGAGAGGGCAGTGTGAGGGGGAGGGCAGCCCCGGCTGCTATTTATTCATGCTCTTCATTGTCTTTCAAACCCACCCAGAGTTTGGCATTTTCTCCTCCACGCTTTGCCCTCTTCCCTTTTGGCAGAGGGGGATGTTTTCCTGGGCTTCTGAATGCAGCGGAAATTAGCTGGGACTGGCTGGGGACACCAACAAACTTATTTGAACTCGCTTATCCCTCTGAGAGCGGATGTGTTTAGGTAGTAAGAACCAGAAGGGGAGCAGGGTTGGGAGGGGATTTCAATGACCAGCGCTGATTTTGTCAAGGGCTTGCTAGTGGCCCGGGAAGGATTCACAAGGAGGTCTCTCCCACCCAAGCCTGCCACTCTTGCTTTTAGTTGCTAATTGCAATCTGTAAATATATGAAAAGGTGCAGCAAAATTCTGTGAAGAGTCCCAAGGAGGTAGAATGTATTGTACCACTTCTGGGTGTTCCCCAACATAATAATTTCCTTGCAATTAGAAGTGTAGTGCATCATAGAGAAAAAGTTCTGGTCCCAACCCTTTGCCTGCCATGCTGGCTTTCTGTTTGCATGAAATGATTAAGATGGGGAGCATTTGTGACTGGGATCTCTCCACCTGTAGGCTGATGTGATACAGTCCATTGTAGCCCCTGCCTTCTGTTGCATGAGTAGAGCCTGCCCAAGTCTGGTTTCCTGGGGAGGGATAGCTAGTAAATAAGAAGTGCAGCTATAGGAAAGTTTCTAGTCATACCACAGATGCATGTTTCAACTGATATATATGTATACACAAACCACAATGAGGCCCCTGACTTCCTACTGTCATCCCTATGCTGTCACCAACTGATATAAAAATATAGGCAAAAATGGTAAAGGTATAAAATACAAACACTGAGATATAAGGAACCCAAAAAGGGTGGTAAGGGGGAACAATGGATAAGAGAATGCTGCTTAGCTGAGTCTTTGAGCATTTTTATTTCAGATACAGCTTTTGGAGAGTCCACCAGATTGCTTTACCAGGTATTGACCGTACAAATTCACACTAGTGTTAAAGCAGAATAGCAGCCAATAGCATCTTAGGCTGAAAAGGGGGTGGGTATGAGTAGGCTGTAAGCCTTTCTATCAGAGCTGATCCCCTCAGCTGCCTTGATATATGTGCCTCAAGTTTACAAAGCAAGGGGGGTCATTCTGATAATAGGGCTCATTTAGCACTCTAAATTTGCTTCTTTTCAATCCTTCGGGCTTCCAAAGGTTACTGTCTCTCTTTGCTTAGGCCTACATTGGAGTAACCTTTTCCAAAGCATCTTTCACCTATAATTCATTATGTCTTTTCACACACTTTTGGCCTTAACCAACAACAGTGCTCTTGGGAACATATAAAAAAAGCTGTTGGGGTTTTGGGTGACCTTACCTGGTTTTACAAAAGGCATGTATATAAAAATAGCATGGTATATAAAAATATAAAAATAGCATGGTATAAATTGGGGTCTGCATCAATCCTTATACAGTAGGCCCATTTCTTGTACAGTGGTACACCTCAGGTTACATACGCTTCAGGTTACAGACTCCGCTAACCCAGAAATAGAGCTTCAGGTTAAGAACTTTGCTTCAGAAATCTTGCTCCAGTGGCACGGCAGCAGCAAGAGGCCCCATTAGCTAAAGTGGTGCTTCAGGTTAAGAACAGTTTCAGGTTAAGTACGGACCTCCAGAACAAATTAAGTACTTAAACCGAGGTACCCCACTGTACTCAGAAAGAGGCTTTTTGCACTCAAAAGAAATAGAGAAACTGATTTTGCAGCTCCTCCATTGATGTCAACATCCCCTTCTCCCTTTAAAGCAAACTGCCCCTTTTGGTCAGTTCACTTACCCTGAACAACAGTCTGTCTCTGTTCTTTGTGATCCTAGGTGTCTTCATTGGGCGTAACCACCTTCAGTCTCTGCGCTCTGGGCATTGACAGATTCCATGCGGCCACCAGTCCGCAAGCCAAGCTGCGACCCATTGAGCACTGCCATTCCATCATTGCCAAGCTGGCTGTCATCTGGGTGGGTTCCATGACTCTTTCCGTCCCAGAGATCCTCCTCTGGCAGCTGGCGCAAGACACCTCACCAGTCTCCGGCGTCGTGACTGACTACTGCACCATGAAGCCTTCCCAGGACCTGCCAGAATCTATTTACTCTCTGGTCCTGACTTACCAGAACGCCAGGATGTGGTGGTACTTCGGATGCTACTTCTGCCTGCCCATCCTCTTCACTGTCAGCTGCCAACTGGTCACTAGAAGAGTCAGCAGCCCAGACAAGACCGACTGCCGTGGCAGTAAGCACGGGCAGTGTGAGAGCCAACTCAACTGCACCGTGATCGGCCTGACAGTGATCTATGGTCTCTGCACAATTCCAGAGAACGTCAGCAATATCGTTGTGGCTTATCTATCTCCTGACATGGCCAAGCAGACCCTGGACCTGCTAAGTCTCGTCAACCAGTTCTTCTTGTTCTTCAAGTGCTCGGTGACTCCTGTGCTGCTGCTGTGCCTCTGCAAGCCGCTGGGCCAGGCTTTCATGGACTGCTGCTGCTGCTGCTGCGACGAGTGTGGTCAGGAAGCTGCCTCCAGCGACGGCGGCTCCGACGGCAAGCTGAAAACCGAGATGTCTTCTTCCATCTTCTTTGACAAGCCCCGGGAATCGCCTACCCCTGTGGGGGCGGCTGGCACTCCATGCTAAGCTCAATCAGCTAAGCGGGGAGCATTAGCAGTTCTTCCACCAGCTTCTTCCCAAGACCAAAAGTTGTTTTTCTCTTTAGTTATCAGCTGGCGAAGTGGCTGGACGGTGGAAATGGAGCAGGGCTTGTTCCAAACACCAGCTCCGACCAGAGTGACTTAGTTATGAGGCCTCAACAGGCAGCTCTCTCTCCTCTGCTGAACTATTACCTAGGGTGTGAGCGCCCCCAAATCGCAGGCACGAGTAGAGAAGGCTGCTGCCATGAAGGAGGGGGGTGCTGAGGAAAGCTCCGCCTGCAGCCCCTCAAGGACTGAAGAGACCCCAAGTGTCTTAGAGAGGACATAGTACAAATTAACCCATCTTGCCGTCGTGCAGGATCTCACTGTCCCCTTCTCTGCTCCAGGCCCAGAGACAGCCTCCTATACAAGATAAGCACTACCCTAGCCTCAATAAACCAATACTCTAGATAGTGAAACATGTTTCCTGAGATGACATTTTTAAAAACAAAAGATGTGCTGTAGAGCTGCTAATTGTTGTGTGTCTTCTAAAGTGAATCTACCCATTTAGTGCCTTACCAGATTTCCTCCCTGACCAGCATAGTTTTCCGGGAAGGTATATATACTTTTTTTTAATGTGATAAGGGAAAGCACTGGAAAGGTATTCTGATTTATCACAAGTCTCCAGGTGAGTACTACTCACTGAACTTTGATGCTCCTAACTAAGCTTGTATTTGCACTCATGGTGGTGCATGTGTGGTTTTTGTCAGCACAGCCTCCCAGGAGGAAAGAGTTCAACTCTTTCCCTGCACACCATGGTCCAGATCATAACCAGGATGCCAACAGGTGCTGTTAATGGTTTTATAAGTATTCACATAACTACATGTGACACATAAGGTGTGATTCACTCCGTGTATTTCCTATTTGTGACCCAAACGTCACAGGTTCGCCTCCTTCGGTGAGGTCAAGCAGAGAACATAAGGGCTCACCAAACCCATCCTGAAGATCAGGCATCCTGCTACTTAATCCCCACTGAGTTTATTTAACCCGAGTTTAAGGATATTTAATGTCTCCCTTGTGGAAACATACTTCTGTATTTAGGCATCCCTCCAGTATCTAAAGTATTTTGCTGCCATGGACTTTGCAATGCCCTCCAAAAGGAAGCAAGTCTCTCGCACACACAGCAAGTCTGTCACACACAGACAGGCTCAGATTCCTGTGCGCATGCTGGCGACGGCCTCCCTTGGCAACAACGTTCATCGGGGCACAATGAGCTCTCTCTGCTGGGTTCAAGCAGCACCTGTGGCTGCATACTTTGAAGAGGGGGAAGCGATGGCTTGCCCACAAAGACAGAATGCAGTGCTTCATGAAACCCGCATACAGCACAGTCACAGACGGAGAAAAGTCAAATAGGCATCTATGCAGACCTTGAGCCAGGAAAACCCATCTCTTTATCCCAGGGCTCTGGGTCTCCCTTTAAATCCTGAGTAAGGAAGTCTCCACCTTCATGCCACCAATGAAAAGCAAGTGACTTGAGGAAACACTAACTGCAAGGACCTTCTTTCAGGCTAGACATCCCTTTGGGAATTTGTAGGTCACTAAATCCTCAGGGGACGTGGGTGGCACTGTGGGTTAAACCACAGAGCCTAGGACTTGCTGATCAGAAGGTCGGTGGTTCGAATCCCCGTGACGGGGTGAGCTCCCATTGCTTGGTCCCTGCTCCTGCCAACCTAGCAGTTCGAAAGCACATCAAAGTGCAAGTAGATAAATAGGTACCGCTCCGGTGGGAAGGTAAACGGCATTTCCGTGCACAGCTCTGGTTAGCCAGAAGCGACTTAGTCATTCCACATGACCCAGAAGCTGTACACCGGCTCCCTCGGCCAATAAAGCGAGATGAGCGCCACAACCCCAGAGTCATCCGCGACTGGACCTAACGGTCAGGGGTCCCTTTACCTTTAAATCCTCAATCCTTTAAATTCGGGGCTCTTACATTCTCTGCCAATGTGGTGGTCGAGCTGTATATGTCGCCACATATGTTGCACTCTTTTTCCTCCCCAATTGTACGTTAGGCAAATTCATGTAGGAACCATTTAGTTTTAGCTAATGACAGTGATAGCCTGAAGCAGAAGCTCCTTGTTCAATGGAAGTAAAGCCCTGCTTTCTGGATGAGTATCTCCAAATGCTCTGTGTCCCTAGTCTGTACTAGGGACACCTGGAATTCTATTCAGGTGTTAACGCAGGTATGGGGAGGTGGGCATGCAGGCATACTGCCTCTGCTTCCAGTGTCCCTGTTGCACTGACCCACCCACCCACCCTGTGCTCCATCTCAGCCTTTGTGAATTGGATGGGAAGGTCTGAAGAGAGCATCTAAGCACATTTGACTGACCGTTCTTAAAAGCCTCTGCCTGATCAGAAACCCTGCCTTATCAGGGTCCCAGCTGTGCAGAGGCCTCTAAACCCATTCAGCAAGATGCACTTTTCAGACCTGCATGTATGTTGCATACACTCCTTACTTGTGGTTACATTCCCTATTCGGGCAGAACACTTCAATACAGCTGGCCACTGGAACAGGCATAATAAACATGAGCCATGCTTGGTTGAGGCTCTCAGGCATGCACTTGTAGCTTCAGCACAGCGGCATGCAAGGGACAAACAGAAGCTCATGTTTCCCTTTTCATGTGAAGTCACTGCCAGAAAAATGCTTCTGGAGCTCCAGGTAGCACTGCACTATCATTTCCTGTGTGACTCCCAAGATAGAAGGAATCCATTCAAACATTCACTACCACAGCGATTCCTCCACATCTCTCTTCCCTTTCCTTCTCTCACCGCACCAGCAAAGCTTCCGAGGCGAATGACGTTAGGCCCATGAGAATCTCATTGTGCTTCTTCGCTCTTGCAGAGAATAGCTTGGGAGTATGGCCCGTGTGTGACCTAACTGCTTCAAATCCACAAGACGACAGAAGGAACGAACCGTTTATTGATTTGGCCTTCTTTAAAGGTTAGACTTAGTAGTTTGGTTGATGCAAAGGCTCCTTAGGTATGAGCCTGCTGTGAATAGATTCACTCAGCAAGACTGAAAGTTCTAAAAAAACCTCCCAGGCCTAAGATTCTTTGCATCCTTCAGGACGCTGGCAGACTTTGGGCTTTAAAATTTCAGGGGCACGCACCTTCCATTGCTCACTGTTGCGGCAGCGCCCCCTGCGACACTCAGTGCTGGCGAACTGGTCACACTCCCCTAAATCGGCCTCTGCTCAGTAGATTCAAGGGCATAGGTCTTCAAAAGCTGCTGGATCACCAGAGAAAGAGACCAATGGTGTGATCTCAAATGGAAAAGATCCTAAAGTAGTTCTGAGGCAATGATGATGTTGGGGCGCTATTCCTGCCAACCGAGGTGGGGTGGACACCTACAACAGCGTTTGCCCTCAGGCATACTCCACCATACCCCACTGGTAATCAGGAAAACCCACACCATGGACCCAGCTCCTGTGAATGGTCAGGGGCAATGGGAGTTGTAGTCAACTCCTGGAGGACAAATGGCTCCCACCTCTGTGCAAGAGACACACTAGCAGTCTGGCACAGTAGGAAAAGGCCTCTTCACCTATCGTCCACCTGTACTCATTCTAGCAGTTTGCAGCAGCCCCTGCATTCAGGCCTCTCCTGCATTTCCCTGTTTGTGAGGCTCCCAGCTCTGTTTGTGCAGAACTGTTAAAGGGCCTTGTTCTCTGCTGTCTTTGGATTGCACCCCCAGGAGCAGTAAACGCCACTGCGAGAGGGAGGCAGTTGCTAGGGGATGGGCTGCAACACAGGGGATCAGTGAGGGCTTTGTATAGGCAATGACACCCACAGTTCCTTCTTGGGACTGCTGCCATGGAGACAAAGCTCCTGTCTTTGTACAAAGAAAGTGATGTTTGGATTGCTGCCCCCATTAGCAAACAAGAGCAGTCTTGGGGTAGGCACACTTGGTATGTATCCCAAGGGCTGCTCTCTCTCTCGTCAGCAGACTAGGCCGCAGCTCTCCTCTGTGTGCACAGGCATGGGGGAAGCCCTTTTGCTCTGAAACTGTTTACCATTTTGCCGGAGACAGGATTAATCTCTGGGGGGTGGGGGAGAACGGGGAGCTGTAGGCTCAGCACCACCAGAGCCAGCCAAAGTCCTCACCCACAATCCCTGGCTCAAATATGGGAAACAGCAAGGCCAGAGGGTGAGAAGATCACAGAGGAGGAAACTGCAGTGGTGACCGGGGTAGAAAAGGAATGCAATGAGATTGCTTTCTCAGAGTGCATTTCTGTTTGCTACGAAACAATGGTTTTCTAGCATCACAGTCCTTTCGACATGAACGTCTGCCGCAGAATGTCACCCAGTGCCTACAGACCCTCCCACCTGCTGCAGCAAATTCTGGGAAGCATTTGAGGGTTCACACTCCATTCACAAAGGACACTTACCAGACCTACTGAGATTCACACTCACTGTGTGCACATTCAACTCTGTTTGGACACTACAGAGGAAAAGTCGCAATGGTATGGGATCACAAGGTTCTGCCCAACTATACAAAAACCAAGATGACCGTGGGGGTTTTCTTTTTTTATATAATAATTTTATTAAATTTTCAAATTTTACATTTCAAATTAAAACATCTCTTATAACCATACGTTCATTGACTTCCCTCACTCCCCTTCCAAGGTTCATTTAACTTATCCACCATTCCTGCATATTTTGATATATTCATCAAATTCAATTTTCCTTTCTCACTTTAAAATTTATTAAAATCAGCATTTTTTAACTGTGCAATCATTTTCAATATACTGAACAAAATTCTACTCTTCTTTAAATACCTGCTCATCTTGTTCTCTTATTCTGCTTGTTAGACCTGCTAACTCTGCATATTCTATCATCTTAAGTTTCCAATCCTCCTTGCTAGGGACCTCTCTCACTTCCCATTTTTGGGCTAAAAAAACCCTAAGCTGCTGTTGTTGCATAAATAAGTATTTTTTTCTGACTCCTGGGAACCTCTGTCTGAACAATTCCTAGCAGAAATGCCTCAGGTTTTTGGGGGGAAGTTGTTATAAACACTTTTTTATCTCATTATATATCATTTCCCAATATTCTTTAACTTTTTTGCATGCCCATCATATATGAAAAATGGTTCCTTCTACTTCTTTACATTTCCAACACAGATCCAATTCCATATTATACATCTTAGCCCATGTACTTGGAGTTAAATACCATCTACAAATCATTTTCCTATAATTCTCTTTCAGTGTGTAGCATGCAGTAAATTTCAGCTTGTTCTCCCAAAGTTTCAAATCAATAAAGACTACCGTAGGGATTTCAGTGTCCTTACTTTCAGGTTTTATCAACAAAGGAAAACTAAATAGCTGCAGGAATTTGTCTTCCTTTATGGTGAGCATTTATTTTGGCGGCTGATCTCATTTGAGCCCCATTCTGGAGTGACATCTATTAGGGACACGTTCTAGCACTTATGGTCTTCCTGTCTGAAATACCTATGTAAGTTGCTTTCCTCAGTTTGCTGTGGTTTCTGGAGCGAGATGACACACTGCCATTTGTGGCTATTGGCCGATCTTCTGCCTTTACTTATTGTCTTTTATGGCTGCTGAGGACACACTCCTTGCTTCTTTCAACTTCTTTGTTAGTTCCTTCATTCGCCAAAAACATTTGATTTGATTTGCTCAAACTGCTGCTTTCTACCACCACACTCTTGCTTACAAATTTACACTAGTGTTAAAGCAGTCACACTCATCTCTCTCGAGGTTTCACTGCTCACAGCAAAATCTGCTTGCAATCTCAAGGGCTGTAGTGTGGCACTTCCACTCCACTCCCACCCCCCAGAATTGGTCGAAAGGACAGAATATGAGAAAAATCTTTGGACTAAACAGTCCACCTTTGGGTCAGTTTGCATAGAAGGCAAAAGACTATCTATTCTGAAGATAGCCTCTGCCTTTTGCTAGCAGGGGGTCCTGTCCTATTAAGAGGATTAGAAATCGTCCCAACAAAGTGAAGCAACCCAGAACAATTATGAGACAGAGAGTAAGAGGAGGCCACTGTCTTGATCCTCGCCCTGCCAGGGAGGGTGAGGGGGTTTGTGCATAGCCTAAGTGGTGATGTGACCTGAATATGTAACAAGACAGCAGAGAATGGATGGGAGCTGCTATTCATGCAGTGCTTTCCCTGCTGGCTT
This sequence comes from Podarcis filfolensis, assembly GCF_964270895.1. Classification (NCBI taxonomy): domain Eukaryota; kingdom Metazoa; phylum Chordata; class Lepidosauria; order Squamata; family Lacertidae; genus Podarcis; species Podarcis filfolensis. The sequence goes on from NC_139609.1 coordinate 67,541,573, forward strand.
ACCCTGAGCAAGGGCCAACTGAGAACAATGCTGGGCTTGTTGCAAAGGGTTCTGGTTGGTCAGGGAGCTGGGGGTGGGGAAGGGAGAAGAAAAAACGAGAAAGAAAAGAGATCGAGCCTGGCTAGAATGGTTTGGGGGGAGGAAAGGAGCATGTCTAACATTTCAAAGATGTTGGGGCCATAAAGGGTTGCCCCCTTCAGTCAAGTGTTCAAGACACAGCATCAAGCACATTATGATGGCATTTCCAATAGGGACTAGAGCCCAGGCAGCTGCTGCTGGAGAAGAGATGATCTGGGGCAATCCCAGTAGGCAGGGGCCAGATGGCCGAATCAGCATCATGCAGCCTAAGAATGGACAGTGAATGAAAGAATGACAGACAGGGATGTTTGGGTATGGTGGCTGCGTACACACCAGTTTTAATAAACATGGGGGTTGCACAGCCCTGATTTTTCCATGTGTACTTTCATGCACATTTGCCCACATGAATGGTTTCAATTGAACTCTCTGCGTTTCCCATTCATACTAGCGAGAGCTGCTTGATGTCATGATTTGCACTGTGCATTGAGCCATCCTCTCATTCAGTAAAGGTAAAGGGACCCCTGACCATTAGGTCCAGTCGTGACTGACTCTGGTTGTGGTCCTCATCTCGCTTTATTGGCCGAGGGAGCCGGCGTACAGCTTCCGGGTCATGTGGCCAGCATCTACTTCCCCACTTTCGCAGAGTTCCCTGAGGTTGATTGTAGGCATGCGTACAGGTAATTGTTTACCTGTGAATTCAGTCATTTTCAATTTATCTTTGATAGTTTTCTGATATACCAGACCTGTACAAAACAGGTCCTAACAACAACAAAATGTTGTGTGGTGCCCAGCAGCCCAACAAGTAGTGCCTCACCAATGGGAATAGTGGGTGTAGTGATAGAAGGGACCCAGCAAAAGGTCACCACCTGCATAAAATAAATATGCCCACACAGTACATATTAGCATGCAATTTCATTTTGTTGTTTTCCTTACTGCATCATATGCACATCCGAAAAATCCAAATCAAATGGAGGGAAAGTATAGACTGCCACGAGGATGAGGACATCACAGGGACATGAAATCCAATTTAAACTGTTCTGTGTATGCAGCTGGTGCACACCTTATGCGGTTTACATAAGGACAAAGAGAAGGCAGTTGAATTGTGTTTGGAGTTTTGTACTTTACAGGAGCAACCCAGCCAGATGGGTGGGGTATCAATAATAAAATTATTATTTACAATACCAAACCAAAATGGGCTTTGAAAACCACCAGCCCAATCACCCTCAAATTACTTATGAAACTTTGCCACACAAGACCAAGATTCCTTTGCCCATCACTGCACTCCACAACCACTGGGGAGCACTGGACATTTTTATAAGCATATAGACTCAAGGGATACAAGAGTCCTGGCCACTGCTCACACATATGACCAAGAAAGTGTGTCCTAATTTTAAGCAGCAAACAGAGCTACCATTGTGAACGGTTCCCCAGCATACAAGCAATGTGGAAACAATTTCTGAGTATCAAAAGCCTGAAAACCACTGGATAAAGAAAACAGGATGGAAAATAGGTCTGTCATTGAACGATCACCTCCACACGAGAGGCCATATACCTGTAAACTGCCAGCAAAGGGATGGATGGTTGATTTTCCCAGGGACATCAGGCAGGCCACTGCTAGAGACAGTGTTAAGTTATGGGGATCTTTGGCCTGGTGCAGAATAGCAATTCTTAGATTTCATTCTGAAGTTACCATGGACCCAAAACTGAACTCAAATAAAAGACACACAAATTAAATGTCAAATGATTGGTCCTCACTAGAATTTTCAAGTCTGCTTGGTATACAAGAAAGAAGTTACTGAGATAATCAAAATTCCAGAAAGGCAGCAGTATTAGCCTGCAGCAACATGAACATGTTTTTGGCAAAGTGCAATGCACCTTAGAGACTAATACAATTGCACTGTCTTCACTTCCAGAAAAATGCCATCAGCTCATTCACTCCAGAGTTCTTGTTGTCCCTGCTGAATGACACTCACCCCCTTCTTGGCCATAACTTCATCTCCAGTATTAATGATACTGGCTAGCCACTCTGCCTGCAGCAATAGTGGGCACAAGGTTGACAGGACACACCAGGTACATGTGTGATGCTACTTGCAGATGTTTTTCTCCATTCGGTCTAGCAAACAGGCCTGCTTACTCCTTTACTACTAGGACAAAAGTGGTCGAGTCAAAATGATATTCTTGTACTGAGAAATGTAAGCATGAGAAAAGCTGGACAGGAACTGCTGATGCATATAATCCTGAATTCATGGTTTGTGATGTGTAGGTGGTACATATTTCTCCACCTCCCCTTCAGGCTATATTGGCACATTGCATTTAAAGAGAGGCAGTTATGCCCACATGCTATTCCTGTTCCATCAAGCCACTCTCTCCCCTAGATTTACTGTAGCTTGGATAGGTTTAACTGCAAGGAAATACTGTCAGCACTGGTATTCCCAAAAGATGGAAAGTAAAGAGGTAAGTGCTGTGAAAACAAGCCTGTCTTATGTTCCCTTCAGGAATATAAAAGCCATTTGCCGTCTTCCCCATGTGAAAAAGCTACACAATTAAGTCTGCAATTGGGGAAATTGCAACAGCATTTAGGAGATACACAGAGATATGAAATAGCAGACTGAGGTCCCAGCTAGTTCAGGATTATGCTTCCAAGTACAAATACATCCACAAAAGTTACAAGGGAGGTTCTATTGCACTATCATGAAAAACTGTTGATAGACCTACTCTTCTATTAATTTGTGTACAGCTTTAAGCTACTGGCCAGACAGCTGTTGGCAGTGAATTCCACAAGTTAAACTAAGGCATTATATGAAATACTGCCTCCTTTGGTCTAGTCTGTTCCTAGCTACTGCTAGCCAATTTCATTGAGTGAGCCCATGTTCTAACTCAGGCATCCCCAACCTGCGGCCCTCCAGATGTTTTGGCCACAATCACTCCCACGATCACTAGCGAACGACCAGTGGTCAGGGATGATGGGAATTGTAGTCCAAAACATCTGGAGGGCTGAAGGTTGGGGGTGCCTGTTCTAATTCCCTATATCAGGGTCAGTTAGCATGGTGTCCTCAAGACACCTGCTGGACTTCAAGTCCCATTACTGCTGACCATTGGTCACACTGGCAGGGGCTGAAGGGTTCCAGAGGGCATACTGGCCACCCCTGCTCCACATCATTTATAAAGCTACCTTGTGGACTTGTTTAGTTACTATATTTTAAAAAACCAAAAACCAAGGGGCCTCACGTTTGCTTTTGTTCCCAAGCAGCATAACACAGCCCCAAGAATTATGCTTGTTCTTTTCTGGTGCAGCAATGTCCTTTTTAAGATGCGGTGATAGTAATTGTTCGCAATACTCTAAATGCAACTACACCACAGATTTATCTAATCTAGCTAAAGATTTCTGTTAGCGACGGCTTTGTTTCCATTTCCTTGCCTAATAATTCTCAACTGCACTTGTCGTTTTCACTGCTGCTACGCAATGCACTGACTTCTCCTGTAAGGTGTCCGCTGTCACCCCAAAATGGGCAAGCCCTAGCCAGTTCAGTCCCTATCAGCGGGTGTACATGTAAGTGTGTGGGTGTGGCGGGCAATTTGCCAAACATGAATCCTGGCAGGTGAGCACATCTAAACATACGAGAATTACATTTGCAAGCCTCCAAAGATAAACTCCGATTTCCTTGGTTTGCTGCCTTCATCCTGTAGAAGCTGTGCCCCAAGGCCATGAAGGTGCCACTGGGAAAAGAAGGCTGATCAGCTGAGTTTGAAGCAGAGCAGGCTCTAATAAAGTGAGTGAGAGAGACGACGAACCAGTTAAGAGGAAATAAGTTCACAATGCAACCACCACCAACACAAAATTGTTAATTTATTGTTATTTAGGAGGCAAAAAATGTACTGTTACAAGATTCATTTCCCAACAGAGAAGGTCAAAAAATGAGCCAAAAATATATTTTAAAAAAGGAATAATGACACTTTACAATTCATTAAATTAAAAAAAGTAAAATATCTCCTTGTGCAATTCTGTGAAAATGAGAAAAGAGGAGGGGGAAAGATGCAGTTAGAAAGCCCCCCCTCCCGCCCTGAAGGGAGCAGCTCCGTGCAGGATAGGGCCAGGCAAGGGCAGGAAGGGCCCTGCAGTCTCACACCTGTCCAAAGCTTAAGTGGGACGGGGAAGACACGGCCACATGCAGCCTGCTGCCCTTCACAGGGAGACAAGGGGGCTAGCATACAAAGCCTTTTAATGATCCTTCCCATGACCCCCTTCCTGGACCCTGTTGAGGCTGCTGTAGATTCCAGGTGAGCAAACACCAACACAGGGCAGTTGCCAACTCCGCTAGGCTGGATTAATACCCCTGACCAGGAATAGCTCCTCCTTGCTACCACAGCCCTTTACCTATAAACTCAAGCACCCTATTGCCCAGTAGGGTGTGAAGCAAAGCGTCTCACACACAGCCTCGTGTGCGCTTGAGAGAACAAGAACGCCCTCCTTCTACTCCACTGGTTTTACCCAAGACCAAAGCCTCACACCCTAACTTGAGGGACAGGCAAGTGTGTATGCTCAAGCCCTGGGCTCAAGGAGGGGAACATGCTGAAGCTTAGGAAACTGAGGGCAGCCCTCGCTCCTAAGGACTAGGCTGCGGCCTGCAGAAACACCTCCAAACTGGGCAGAGCACAATTCCTACCCGCTATGTCCTCCACTCTGAAATTTGCAGCAGTGGGATATAGGATTTGAGGGAAGCGCCTTATGCCTTGTCCAAAGGGCTTTGAAGGGAACTCTTGCATAGATGTCTCCTCCCACTGTCCCTCATGAGCTGAGCAGGCCGCAAGCGTTTGGCATGAGTGGGAGGCCCAGGAACAGGGTCATGAGAAACCCAGACCTCTCCAGATCTGCTATCTTGCTCTGGCAGCACACAGAACCCTGGGCAATTATTCTGCCTTCACACAGTCAAGGGATGTGCATCATCCACTGCCTAGTTCTGTTCAGGTGCTGACCGAGAGAAAGACACCAGACCGAGAAGAAGGTGAGCACAAAGGCTGCAAAGCGTGAGTGCCCAGCATCCACCAGGCATGCCAGTTCATCAGGCAGGGCGCAGAGGGAGATGATACGGGGGGGGGGGGGGTTGGGGGAGCAAGCTGAGTAGGAGCCAAAGCTCATGTCCAGAAGATTCAACATCTGTCCTCTGGGAAGAATTTGCTCCCCAGGGCTCAGTGGACACTGGGCAGGAGGAAGAGATGGCACCAACACTCCTCTATAATCTCAGACCATGAACAATACTGCTCTATGAACCTTTCCCAGGGGCTCATCCCCTAACCATAGTGCTGAGCAGCTTGGGGCAGCAGAGAGGGGAGAGACCCCTGGATCCTGTTGCAGAAGGAGAAGGGAGGGGCTTGAGGTGGAAAAGAAGGAGGTCTCTTGGGGGAAGATACTGCCCAAAGCCAGGGTCCCCTCCAGCAAGATTCCAACTGCCCCTGACTGCTCGTAACATTCCCAATACTGCGTTTGGTACTTTCCCCACCCCATCCATTTGCTGCTGCCCCACCCGCGCCACCCCCTGCGACAGCTCACAGGCCCCATTTAATAACAGCAAAATTGCTTAAATTAAAAAATTAAAATATATATACATATATATATATATACTGTACACACACCGACGACAACAGAACAGTGCCAAAACCAGAGTAAGGAGCAAGGGGGAGGGGGAGGAGGCAGACAGTTTCTTTACAATAAAAACAGGAGTTCAATCTCAGCAGAAGAGGAATCTGGGGTCCCCTAAAAATACCCATCTAGGGAGAGGGAGGTGGGCGAGAGGGTTGGAAAGAGCAGGAGATGGGGGAAGAGAAAGGAGGAGGTGCGTTTGGGCTTTTACAATGGCATCTTCCCGATCCAAGACCTGGCCAAAGGGCTCTCAGCTTCGCCGGGATTTTGAGTGCTGAATAAGCCACTGTAGGGTGATGTCTGTCAAACACAAGATACGGTTAATGACCATCATGAAAAATAGAAGTTGCAGTGAGCTGCTTAGCTAGAGGTAAGGGAAACACACAGGGGCCTCACAGGAGATTATCAAATTATGAGCTGAGCTCATGATTCACTTCTGTAGCCCTGCTGCCAGCAGCCCAACATGTTGTCCTGAAGGGAATGACCTCTGCATGTGAATGAACTTTTTCTCTACCATGGCTTTCAACAGGGGTGGGGAACGTGTGGTCCTCCAGGTGTTACTGGACTCCAATCCCAACCAGCCTGAGCCAGCATGGCCAACAGGCAAGGAAAACAACAGCTGTATTTCACCAACACTCAGAGGGTCACAGTTTCTCCACATCTGGGCCTACACAAAGCTTTCTTGCGCCCCTAATTATTTATGGAGGGGGCAGACCCCGGGGGCATTCAGTGCCATCACAGAATCAGTCCCACAGTGCTCAAAACACAGGAGAGCCAAAGAGCATAAGGAGAGATCTCCCCATGGGCAGTCTTGGTGTCACTGTGCATTCAAGCCCCAACCATTCCCCTTAAAATTGTCAGGCACTCTGACCCTGCAACCTCCCCCTTCCCTTCTACACTCACCAATATTGTCCTTTTCTTTGCAAGAGATTGAATAGCAACAGATCTCTCGGTCCTGGATGGCAGACAGGTTCCTGCAGGAAAAACAGAAGCACAAGAATATCAGGCTTCCTTGGGGAAAGCACTGCATACAGAGAAAGGTATCCACAATGAAATGGGCAAAACGTACCTCCCTCCCTGCAGCAGTGACTCCTGTACCTTTTCCTGCTAGTCCCATGTATAATATCCCACTTACAATCCAATGGGGGCCTATACATGTGGATTCCAACACCCACTCATGGATATATGGAGGGTCTGGAAGGCATTACAGTGGACACTGGGGTTGCGAATGTGATCCGTGCAAGATGCACGTTGACAACCCACAGCGTTCGCAACCCATGTCTGCGAACGCGCGGGTTGTGATTTAGCGCTTCTGCGCATGCGCGACCGCCAAAACCCGGAAGTAACCCGTTCCAGTACTTCCTGGTTTTGGCGGTCCATAACCCAAAAAAACCCAACCTGAAGCGGCTGTAACCAGAAGTATGACTGTACTTCATTCTCTCAGAAGACTGTCTGAGCTCACCCAAATAGACAGCTACCGTCAACCTATTATTTCTAGGTTATCCAACATTTTCACAAGATGTAATGTATCTATATGTATCTATTCCTCACAAAACCAACATTTCCTGTCACCTGTCTTTATTCCTCTTTAATTCCTTCGGGAACTCCAGTGCTATTGCATTGCAATTTTGTTTATTTAGTTATAGTAGTCAAGATAAAAGCTGGCCCTTTTCTATAAAACTAAACAAAATCCGCACTTCGTCTGCATATCTCTATCCTATTTTGCCATCGACTTGGGTTTCTATTCAGAGTTTCTTTAGCAATATATTTCAGACCGTCAGCTGCTTTCCTTTCCCCTCCAATAAAAGCTGAAATTCAGTTTTTTCATTTTTTATTCTCCCCACTCCAATGCCGCCCCAGGGCATTGGGTAACAGCGCCCACTCCTCGGGAAAGGTGCTGCTGTGCAAAAGCACACAACAGCATGTGACAATGTGTATACATTGTCAGGAAAGACAATGGGAAGGGGCTTGACAGGAGGGGAGCTGGTGACTCCAGTTTTTGGTTTAGCCAGCAAAGCTAGCCCCAAACAGCAGCCCCATGTGGACAAAGCACCTCAGCTCGATCTCCTCAGTGGTGAACAGGGGGGTTATTACTGCTGGAGGCAAGTTATCAAAATGTTAACCCTGGTAGATAAATAGCAGGGGAGAAGGATAGCACAACTCCTGTCTAGGTCTTATACACATAACACATTTGAGAATCTTCTTTTTCCTCTCTCCAGTTCCCTTCTAATCTTCCAAAATGCTCGCCTTGAACCAAGCTTTGTTTTCATTTTAGCACGTGACAATCATGAAATTCCTAGACCTCCGTTCAATCACATTATCCAGCCAGAACCATAAAAAGGAAAGATGAAAACACTGGCCTGCCTTTGGCGCCACCCTGTGGTACATCACAAGGCTCCAAGGGTGTTGGGGTTTTTTTTAAAAAAGAAAAACAACAACAACCTGATATCAAGTCCAAGATTTCCTCGGCTCTTTGCATTTCCACTAAAACTTAAACAAATTCTGAAGCTCCATATCAATCATCGATCCAACAGAAATGGAAATGTGTCCTATGGCACCTAAGAGACAGGCAAATCACTAGGCATGGCTTAAGCTTTCACAGCTTAAGCCTGTCAGACACATAAGTTCTTCCTTGCACTGCACCCTATGTACAGAGGAAAAAGCACTGTAAACCACAAGGCTCATTGTACACCTCTGACATTCCTATGTAAAATGCACAATACTGAAGTTTGTAGCCAGACCTGCTGTGTTGCCAAGAGGGGAAATATTCCTGAAGGCTTGTACTCTTCTATACCACTTGGGCACATTCTGCATCCATGATTGCCAGGGTGTTCACTGGTGGATTTGTCATGGGCTGTAATTAACTCAAGAAGCAATAGGGCTGGGCAATATGGAGATATATTGTCCAAAACTGGTTTGTAGTCAACATCGTGATAACCGTTTCATAGTATCTGACCTGGCAATATATCCCAAATCATGAAAAACTGTGAAGCTGGTCATCGCTTCTCTCATGATTCCTGCCACCCCATTGTAACAGTATGTTAAAGGGAAGTAAAAATGTACTTAAGTACTCCTAAGTATCAGCAGTTGCCAAGACATCACCCCATTCGCCTCTACATAGTTTCATCCTTATTTCAGGCATCATGATACTTCGGTTTATCGTGATGTTTAGCTGGTGATATATTGCGATGTTGAAAACCAGATATTGCCCAGCCCTAGACGGCAATAACACTCCCCAAATAACATAATATGGAGCCCAAGAATGGGACACAGCCAGACAACTTACCAATGCCAAGACAACAGGGTGCCAAGCACATCCAGTCACCAGGGTTTGCTACTTTGTGCTCACCCACAATTATATTAGATTTTTAGACTTCCTGGCCCTTCAGGTCAGTGGCAATGCTGTGAGTACACACATAGTTCCATATTATGCCAACACATTCATGGCCCACTTTGAGCAATGCTATCTCTTGTGCCCAAATGCCTCACCTCTCCCTGAGAAACAACAGCACCATTATCATCTAGACCCATGAGAAAAAAGGCCCACTAAAGAAAGTGACAGAACATCAACTGTTGCCACCTACAGCTCCAAGTGAGACCCTCTCCAACATGTTTTATCAATGAACTACAGGACATCATGGGCAACTGTATTCCTTGTGTGGTAGTCATGTCATCATTAGAAGACATCACCCCAATCTTAAATACCTATCTGCCAGAAAGAAAGAAAAAATGGGGCTATGCCTTACGACAAATACAGGTGCCAAGTCCACTCAAGCAACACTATTACCAAACCTAATATTATCAATGTTTATTGGATGTTTATTCAACTGCTCAACTTCCAGTGCAACATATACCCACAGTCCAGAAATAAGGTGCCTTCTAGATAATGTTGGAATCCACCTCCTATCAGCCCCAGACAGCATGGTCAATGGTCGGGGTGATGGGACTTGTAGGCTAGCAATATCTGGAGGGTATCACGTTGGTTATCATTGCCATGACCTCTTGATAATGCCCTTCTGCTGCCCACATAAGATAAACAGATCTGGCTCTATATATGAAAATGCACAGACATAATTTCGACACAGAAATGATTAGCACTCGGAAACCTAAGGGAGAACTCTCTCAGAACACACTGAGAGAAAGTCAACATGTCTACAAAGCTACTTCAAACTACTCTAATATGAAACACCAGGACTAGAATCTTCTAAGTGAGTTTGATTATACTGCATCTGTGGAGCTGTGGATTTCTTCTCCCCAAAACAAGAGTTGAATTGGCATAGCTAGAAATGTAGGTGATAATACTATGACAACCGGTGTGTGTGTTATTTCCACACACTCTCTACTGAGAAAAACATTTCATGCAGTTGACAAAGCTGGCTCTAGTCCACAAAAGCTAGTGCCACAATAAATATGAAAGGCTTTAAAAGGGCAACACAAGACTCCATGCTGTTTTTCCTGCAGCAGACTGTAACAGCTACCCGTCTGGAATTTATGCCATAACCTTGTGAAAGGAATTAAAGATCTGCATAGCCCAGCCGTGTGGGGGTGGCGGGGGACCAGACCTATGAGTTCAAAGCAGCCTTAAAAAACAAGCAGATGTCTCCCCATTGTCGTAACAGCAAATTTCCCCTTTAAGGAATGCAGCAAGAGATCCAAATTACTGAAGATTTTTACAGCTGGAGAAATAGATGCCTTGGCCTAGTTCTTTTTCAGTAACTTGGTAGCAGCCTCTCATCTGCTGGAAACATGTGCATGTCTGAGGGAAATAAGTGAGCAGTCAGAAATGCAGCAGCACTAAAGCAATCCTACAGCAGCCTTGCCAGTGTTGACAGAGCATGAGGTCATACCTGCCCCTTAAGAGAGCTTCATACAAGCACTAGCTCTCTTCCAGCAATTTATGTTATTGGTTATTTGCAGATTTATAAACTACTACTGATTCTGATATGGCAAAAGATGGAGATGGGGGCAGTGATGCAGGTTTTCTGGAAAAATTTTGAATTCAAGGTAGGGTGATTTGCACTGGATTTTTTTCTGAAGCCCAAGACAGTGATCTAATACAGAATGCTTCTTTTACTTGCATTCAGCAAACAAAGCTAGAAACTTGCTTGCCTAATATCACATTTGCAAATGTCATGCATTCATTGTTATTAATGAACTTATGAAACACTTTTCTGCAGAAAAGCAGTGCAGAAAATTTCACTTTCCACATCACTGAGGGAGACGCATGCAGATTCGGCAATGGGCAACAAAATGTATAGGACTTCTGATTCATTCAAGAATGCTGCTGTGATCTAGGATTATGATCTTTCAACCACATCAAACATATCCAGATCCAATTTCCCAAACTCTTAAACCGACTTGTGTGTACGAAAACCAATTAATCAATGTGAATGCCTCAGTCAAACTCAACAATGGTTCTTTTTGAGATGCAAAAGCCCACAGTAAGCAAATACCTGTAACTCCAAGTCCTAACAGCAAATACTTACATCTTCTCAATGAGCTCCTTCTCATCCAAGGCACCAGGCAGATCTCGCTTGTTCCCAAGAACAAGGACCTGAGAAAGAGAAGAGGGTAGATCTCTCAGTCCACGGCTCACTTAGGCAGCTCGCATCTACCACTGCATCAACCAAGGGTGGCTCCATTGGTTATGATGAATAAACCCTATATAGCCATGTTTTTAATAGAACTGACACCCTTGAAGCAAATAATTTCTTTATAATCCAGGGGAACTTCTTCTAAGCATGGAATCAGAAAAGCCAGGTCTACATCACAGTGACAACAGATGGAACACAAGAGCTTCAAACTACACGGTCAGTTCCTGAATACAAGGAAAACACTGGTGAAATTAAGATCAGCAGGGTTTCAAAAAACAAAAACCTAGCCAAATATGTCAATTACATATTTTCCTATTCTCTAATAAGCTTTTTTTTTGTTGCGCTCAGCTGCAACGTATGTTGAAAAGGACTTCAGATTCACTGGTGGCAGACGGACTTTGCAGAACAAGGGTATTTTCCCATTTCATGGATGGAATATTGCCAACAAAGATCCGTATAGTTAAAGCCATGGTTTTCCCAGTAGTGATGTATGGAAGTGAGAGCTGGACCATAAAGAAGGCTGATCGTCGAAGAATTGATGCTTTTGAATTATGGTGCTGGAGGAGACTCTTGAGAGTCCCATGGACTGCAAGAAGATCAAACCTATCCATTCTTAAGGAAATCAGCCCTGAGTGCTCACTGGAAGGACAGATCGTGAAGCTGAGGCTCCAATACTTTGGCCACATCATGAGAAGAGAAGACTCCCTGGAAAAGACCCTGATGTTGGGAAAGATGGAGGGCACAAGGAGAAGGGGACGACAGAGGACGAGATGGTTGGATAGTGTCTTCGAAGCTACAAACATGAGTCTGACTAAACTGCGGGAGGCAGTGGAAGACAGAAGTGCCTGGCGTGCTCTGGTCCATGGGGTCACGAAGAGTCGGACACGACTAAACGACTAAACAACAACAACAACAACAGACTTTCTCACCTCAAACTCACATACACTGTACCCTCAAGGACTCACAGCATTAAGATAACAACGGCAAGTGGTGTGTCCTTTATCTCTTCCAAATGGTGCAGTAATAAATTTTCTATATCGCATTCTAAACAGTTTCCCTGTTCTAACCAAACCTTTCATATCTTGGAAAAGAGACATCCCAACGACACTGTCCAGCAGAGCAAAGCATGCAAATACAGAGGAAGGATTTAATCCAGAGTCTGGTCTGGAAGGCTTGCCGATAATTACCCACTGCTAGTTATGATCCAGTACACACTCATATGGATCTGTTTGCTCACTTAGCCTCTCTCCAGAACTGGAGCAACTTACAGGGATGCCCTGGAGCTGTGGCTTATCAAGCAGGTTGTGAAGTTCGTTCTTTGAGGCTTCAATCTTCTCCTGGTCTGCAGCATCTACCATGTATCTGGAATGAAATCAACTATATTAGCACTGAGGTCAAGAAGCTACAGGTGCTATTGCATGGAGTAGCCAAACCAGAGTAGGAGAGCAATCTCCAGAAAGCAAAGTGGGTTATCTTGAATCTTCATTTGAGTCTCAGTCGCTGAATATAGGGTCCTAACTAACCACTACCTTGCATTAGGTTCAATTACTCTCCCCATCCCATAAGTAGGGGGAATTGCAATTCTGAGACCACATACTTTCAGTGTGGCCACCATAATGCTACACATCAGTCAAAATTTGTAGAAATCCTTTTGGTTTGCAAACTTCATATAAACAGGTGAGAGGGCTAGTGTTGGGTTTGGTTTTGTAATTTATGTTGATATTTTTTGCCTGGGGATGGGGATAGACTGATTTTCACTGAACAGTGCAAAGCACAAAGAGCAGATTCATACAGGTGGGATTAAGTTTAAGATTTTTATCAGCCATCTGCCAACATATGGTTAAATTCAAGAGAGCTAGAAGTTGGGGAAGGGGCGGTTGGAGTCTGCTGAAAATATTTTGTTCAAGATACTTGGTTTTGTGTTAGAGGGGCATTCAGCATAACGAAGGGTTTGGATCCTTAGACCCACTGACCATCTATTACCAAATTCCTAAGCCGCCATAGGAATAATGCCCTTGCCACTGCCAGTTCTGATTTCTTGTGGCACACAAATTGCTGCTTGTGCCACTACCTTAATGGGCAATCCTTATCCCTTCCCTTTTCCAGAGTGCCTCCAATGCTCAACACAAGAAGCTGCAAGGTGTTCTTGTGCAATGCAACAATTCAGCTGCTCAGCAGGAGCTTGGCAAACCGCATCTATGTTAAATTATTCATCGGGCAAAATGTGCTAGGCTGGCTCACCTAGAAAGCCAGCAGGCAGGGAATATGGGACGCGGTGTGCAGATTTCCTACATGGAGTTTTTATGTTATAGTAGATATTGAACAAGCACAGAACATCTGAGAAGCATTCGATAATGTGGAAATCTACAAGGAAATACTTCTGCAACTGAAACAGCATACACAGTACGGGGTTTCTAACTGAGCCCAGCTTGTATTGCCTCTGGTCATTGGCAGTGGCCATCAAGGTAAGCCCAGCTGAGAAGTGCCAAGAATATGGTATGAAGCACGCAGAAGCCCATATCTAAGGAAATTAAAGAGCCTCTATTTTGTACATGCTGGTTTCTGCCATTCCCCAGTTTCTGCTGAATTATGTAAGCCACCCCTTAAGTGCCATGTACAAGCTATCTGGAAGAAGCACCTATATTTTCTGCTTTTGTTTTTTTGCAAAGTGCCATGTATATTGAAGACACTATATACCCCTTTTAACAGTTCTGAAGGGATAAAGGCTTCCCTTCACCCTACATTTGTGTGTATATAGCTTTTGAGGTACACATAATATAGCTTTTAATGCACGCATTTCATGTTTAGAAGACCAAACCCTGCAATCTGGTAAGGTAATTAAATATTCTTATGAATGGGGGCCTCAGAGAGAGAAGATGCTTCTGAAAAATTGAGATCATAAAAGCATCCGACTCTCAAGGAAAGTAACTGCTTCTTGGAGCAGACTTCTTCCTTTTCAAAAATCACCTGTCTATGAATACTAGTATCCAACTGTCTATACCAACACACGTCTTCTCCAAAACATGGCATAGAAACCAGCTTATAGTCAAGGCTGTGTAGCCTGCGCATGTACTTTGAGGAGGAATCGCAGGTCAGTGGTAGAGCCCATGCTTTGCATGCAGAAGATCCTGGGTTCAAATCTGCGGCATCTCAGCTTAAAGAAATTTGCTGCTAGTGAGAACAAACAATTCTAGGCTAAATGCACAAACAGCCTGACCTGGTATATGGCAGCTTTCTAAGGAATCCCAAGGGGTTTTTTTTGCTAAAAATAAATATATATTAAAATCTATGGCTTGAATAAATGTTAGAATTAATGAATTTTGCTTGGTTGTTTTTTCAACCTCTCTCTACCTCTAGTAGACACGGGGAAAGGAAGAAACAATACAAGGCAATGAAGCCACATTCCCTGACCACTGGAAATTCAATCCTTTCCAGTCACTCACCAGGCAATCTCCAGATCAGAGTCTTGTGCCAGTTTCCTACCAAAAATTGCCCCCCACCTGGCTGCTCTTCACTCCCTGAAGGTGCTATTCTTCAAAACACAATTGGCTCGTTTTTAAAAGGCGTACATATAATCAGGTGTAGCCTGGCCCTTTGGCAGAGGCGCTACAGAAATACTTTGTCTTGCTCTATTTCAGCCCAAGAGAGGAGAGCAGCAGAATGGCTGAAGGTTATTCCGTCCACCCGTACCAGGTACTCAAAGGAATAAAGAGGGTTTCACAAAAAGCAGCACCAGCAGGAACTGAAGAGTCAGCCAAGGACACTGAGATCTTTCAGAGACAGCACAGAAGTCTGCAGCTGTCAATAAAAGGCCCTGCCCTGCCCCACAGCCTACTGACAGTGAGGGTTTGAACTGAACGGCTGCCTGAAGAACCTTCCTCCTCCTCCTCCTGCCTTCCATGCAGTTAATCAGATTCCACAAGCAACCCTTTGTGTCAAAAGTGGCCTGATGCAGAAGCGGTGCTTTATTTGCAACTTTATTTGGTACAGTGTAGCTTAAGTGCAGCCATCCAGTGGTTTTTTGTGTGTGCAGTAACCCTCAGAGCAGGGGCACTCACTTATGGTTCAAAGGCAGGTAGGATCCAATGGAGTCATTGTGCCATTCTATAAGAAATAAAGAATGGATTTATGGAGTTGTAGTTCAACAACATCTGGAGAGCCACGGGTTCCCCGGGCCTGATATAAAGGAACCCAGCCTGTGCTTAGAAGTGAAGCCACACCTGTAAAGTAGGTAAGAAATCTCTTACAGTTCCAAATGTGATCCAAGAGACAGTGGATATGTCCTGAGGAACAAAGAAGCCTCATCTTTGCCTGAGTTTATTGGACTGATTTGATCCCACCACCACCACACAGCTCCAGTGTTCAGAGGAAGCCTAGGACTTGTCTTGAGAGTAGCGCACGGCAATCTCAGAGCTTGGTGACAGACTGAGAATCGAGGCATGGAATACTTACACTATGGCACTGACTCCACGGCAGTACCGCTCCCACATGCTACGAAAACGAGGCTGGCCCCCAATATCCCAGAGCTGTGGGGAAAGAAGCAGCAAGTTAAAATATAGATGAGAACTACAATGTGAGAATTTGCAAGCCCAAGCATTCTCCTTGACTCGCACATACTTGGCCCCACTGCCTGCTCTACACTTTCCCATGTCTTCATTTTATGCATGGTCATCCACAGTCTCTCCACAGCCCACACTCTTTATTATTAAGGAAGCCATCTGAAGCGCTACCAGAAGATTTCAGAGAGCCTTGGGTTTCTGAGCAACAATGGCCACTTCACAAAAGCATTCTCACACTTACAAATGCTGTAAAGAACCCAAGTATTCAAATTAAAGTATTATGATAAATTAAAATTTACTAGGATTAGCTCCACAAAACTCTTGAGTGATGGAACTGATATCCAAACTAATTAAATAATATTTGCAGTGTTTTCCTGGTCAAAACACATAAATGGAACTGAAGGAGGCGAACAGTCTATTGATATATTTAGAAATCCTGCATTTAACCAGACACACTCTACTGCCACTACTCTGCTTAGGCAATTCCTTTTAGGATTCCCACCAAACATCTACTCCTCTCTCTAACAGGAGCAGAGCTAATCATTCAAATAACACACAAAAACAATAGGGTATCTAGCAATAGTGAGAGAAAGACCACCCAGAAATTCACATCCACAGTTTTGACTAGAAGAAACCCCAGAATAACCTTAACTTATATTGTAAACCACCCTGTGATATATTGTATACTTCCTTGTTTTCCTCAGATGAAGAGCAGTATACAAATTAAACAAGCAAACACTTCTATATTTTGTCCTCATATGTATCTATAAGCAATCTTTTTATTTAAGAGTGGTTTACAAAGAGTTATTAAAAAATACAAAATCAAACACATCATATAAAAACTGTATAAAATATTACAACCAGAAGCAGCAACCAGTTTAGTGCTCAAATTGTGTTGGAAAACAGGGTACCATCAATAAAATAAATTCACAAGCTCCACTCCAGCACCATTCAGTCTGAGTTAAACTTTTAGTTTAAAAACTGCAGGTGAGGGAGGTGGGCCTTGTCTCTCCGCAAACTTAATTCCCCAATACTTTGAACATCGAACCAATTTTAAGAAAAACTTATCAGAGCATCCCAAGAGTCCTCTAGGAAAGGGTTGGCTCGGCTTGGCACCCAGGAACCAGTTTGGTGTTATGGAAACAGCAGATAGTTTTAAAAAGCTGGTGTTAATTCAACCCTGTCGATCTGCCTGCGCTTCCTTAAACCCCTAAGCTTGTCTGCAGCACTATGTTGCAAATCTAGGAGCACACTTGCCCAAGACATACTGCATCTTACCTTTATAGTAACATTTCCCTTGGTGATCTTCCTCATATTGAAGCCCACTGTTGGGATCATATCTTCATTGAACTGCCCCGACTAGAACAAAATAAAAATAGATCAGTCTTTCATATGGAAGGCTTGGCTGTTTCTGTCTACCGCGTTCCACCTTGGCTAAGCAAGCTCCCCTGAGAGAAGGAAAAGTGATGAGATGTGTTCATTCCTAGAGCAAAAGAAGTACCTATTTAGCGAGTCCTGAAAAGCAGCACACATTTTGAGCACTTTGAATAATATACCAGAATAATACTTGAGGGTTAATATCAGAAAACATTACAATATTTCTAAACTGCCTTTCATCCTGTAAGATATCAAATATTTTGGAGGGGGTGGAGAGAGAAAGAAACCAGAGGCAAAGACTCTTAAGTAACACCCTCCTGGCTACTACTGAATAAATCATGGTTGGTTCTACACAACCATATGCTTCACTGGTAGTAATCAGCTGTTATATATCAGGTATTCACTGGAATACCCATTCACCAAGTGCCTACTTTGTTTACATTTAGGCACCAGGTAAACATTATTCTTTTTGCTTGAGCATTTGGGGTTGACACTTGCCAGATAGATTACAGTTTGCCTTTATGGGGCTTTAGTGCTGCCTTGGGGGCAATATTTGGAAGAAAGCGCAGGATTTTTTTCAATTTTTATTTTTAAAAACAGCTTTGTTGTTAATAGGCAGTGTTTCAACATGTCTGTAATTAAACTGTTTCTCTGCTGATGAAGGTTCAGAGAATTTATGAGGAGGCAGATAACCTTTTGCTGGCAAGCACTGGAAACAAAATGTGCAGGACACACAGACACATCAGTCCTGTTGACTGCACAGACCAGGACAACAGGAAGCATCTTATAGATTGGAAGTGCTGAAACAAATCAAGGGTGCGTGGGTGCAGAGAACGTATAATTTCTCTATTTTGTGCAAGGTTTTCTTCTTCTCCTTCATTGTATAAAGAGAAGTGACAGGGAAGGTGAGATGTATTTCAGGAGAAATAACCTTATTAACGGACAGAGCCAATACTCAGGTTATACTATGAAAGGACATGGGAAATGAGAGTGCTGCTGGCAATGGTTTTTTTAAGAAAAAAGAAAAAGAATGATACTCAAGGGTTGGATAAAGTTACTTTAATGAGAGGTGTTCTTTATGCTAAGAACGCAAGTAGCAATAATGGAAGCTTGCCACCTTGGCCGTACAGTTATCTGCATGTCAATTAATTTGGTCCCCATGGCCCATTCCATATTTGGCTTCTGCTGAGACACAGCCTATAAGACAACTTAATGCAATGTCTGACAAGCTCCCTGGGAACACAACTTGCATGCACCGGAACACAGGACATGAATTAAGAGCCAACAAGGAATAAGAACTTTCACTTATGACAGACTTGCTTTGTTCAGACAGCAGAAACCCTGAGCCAGCATGTTTTCACCCTTTTTTCCTCAATTTTGTTCTGTTGGCTTACATTTCTGTAATAACTGCAGTATGGTACTCTGTGCTTTGCTCCAGCCAAAGTGCCTGCAGGGAATTAACTTTCACATACCCATTGAGCAATTCTTCAGCACTTGCTGAGTCAAAAAGGTCTATTATATATATTCTGGTCTGTTCATTTTTAACACCCAAATTTCAAATTTTACCTGTTTATTAAAAGAAAGCTTTCTAAACAAACAGCAAGTGTGCTCACAGTATGTTGCAAATAAATACAAAACTAAACACCTGCAATTCCTATAGGAAGCACATGAATACGTACAGGAAGTGTGTGAACCTCAATGAAACCTCAATGAAGGCATCCAGTTCAGACATAACCCACCCCCGCTCCCAGCAAGAACACTTTATTTAAGGTTGACAAACTTAGAGCAGAGGAAGCAGAAAAGGGAATGGCAACATCTGCCCTGTGGAAAGGAATTATCTGTCCTACGTACAATGAGTTGCAACATTAGATTGTCACAAGACCTTAGAAATTAATATGTCTGTCAGCAGAGTTCAGCCCACTGCTGCTTTCTTTCAGTGATTTACGGTTTTAAGATTACCAACATTCTTAAACTTCTCTTGCTTTTAATCTGGCCTCCAAAGTTTTACGAGGCTGCGAGTCTCCAGCTCAAATCTAACTGTCAGCAATGAATTTATGTTAACTCTCTGATTAGAAAAACTGAGTGCTTTTAGCCATCAGCTTCTCAAGATATGACACATCAGCAAATCTTCCAAGGTTCCGAGACTCTTCACAAAGATTGTGTGCTTATTCTCCCAGCGTTCCATTTCAAAAGGCATAACCTGATACTTGTCGAGAAAATAACAGACGGCTCAAAAACAACAAGCTTCAAAAAAAGGCCAACCAGTACAAATTTCACCTGGGTTTTAACAAACCATGCTACTCCAGTCCTTGGGCCAAAAGGTCATTGGTGGGATGAGCTCAAGCATTCTCTGTTTCCCTGGTCTATAGCACTTGTGAAATAGGCTATCAAAATTACCAGGAAAATTGCGGGTGGAGTCAAATTTCAATATGCACACAGTGTATGTTGAGATTCCAGAACAAAGAGATGAACAAGTCATTTAGAGTTATGGGTAACACAAGAGGCTTTGCAGATACCGAGGTGAACGTTTGGCTTTAAAGCCTCAAAGAAGTGTGACTCCACAGGTAAACAGAAAGCTTGGCCTGTCCACTGCTGGATCAGACCAAAGGCCCATCTAGTCCAAAACCATGTTTTCACAATAGCCAACCAGATGCCTATGGTAAGCCCACAAATAGGACATCAGCATGACCGCAGTCTCCTGTTCACAATTCCTGGCAACTGGAATTTGTAAGAAAACCAACCCATTTATTATTTGAAGCATACTATTCTACTCACTGGGCACTCAGAATTGCTTCACAGAACACAGATGAAGGACCTATTGGATCAGAGGATGGACAGTGAACAAGTCACAGTTTCACAGAGCTGTTAAAAGAGTGACAACCACGCTCTAGTAAACTCCATTTGGGGCTAACATATGTGGAGCTATTCTTGAAGACAGTTTGGAGACTGCAGCTGGTTCAAATAAATAATAATAATAATAACAATAATAATAATAATAATAATAATTTTATTTATACCCCACCCTCCCCGGCCAGAGCCGGGCTCAGGGCAGCTAACACCAATAAAATTCCAGTAAAAACATAATAAGAACAAAGAAAAAGAAAAAAAACAATTTAAAATACAGGCTAAAATGCAATTTAAAATGCAAAAGGCTCAACTGCCAGAGTTCTGCCAGATTTTCTGTATGGGACCACATGACACCCATACTTAAAGATCTGCAGTGGCTACCTTTTCACCACCAAGCCCAATTCAAGGTGCTGGTTTTGATGTATAAGGCTCTGAACCCGATTACCTGAAGAAGTGCTTCTCCCCATACTGTCCACCCTATTGGTAACACCATCTCTGAATGAGGTCAGTGAACCTGTGACATGCCAGAGGGTAACCTCAGCACTTACACCCTGGTTTTGGAATAACATTTTCCCAAGGCTTGGCTGGCACCAATATTATCCATTTTCCAGAGTTTCTAATATGATCCTACAGGGCCTGCATTGGGACAGATGGGTGATGTACTGCTTTGTAATCTCCCTGTTTTCATTTACCATACCATGCTTTGTTGGTTTTTATTTTATTTTAAAAATTGCTATTACCCACCCTGAGATCACTTTCAACAGTAGGGTAGTGAATAAACTGCATAAATAAAAAACAAAAGCCACACTTTTATCAACACAACTTTCAGGGTATTTTTCCTCCCTCCATTTGTTATGACACACAAGGCTTAGAGCCAGAGGTCATGGTGCTCTCATATGACTAAAGAGCAAAAAAGACCCTGGCATTTGTTTTGAAACGACTCATACATGCACAGAGCAACTTTACTCTTTTGCCAAGAAGCGCCTGTTGAAATCTGGAGCAATTTGTTCTGCATGCAGACTATCATACAGATAGCAGAAACGCTGCTTGATAGCAGAAACTCTGCACAACAACTTCTTTTAGCTTGCCGATTAAGCAGTCTTTGTTTTCAGCTACAAATGTAGCAAGAGTACTGGAAACCAGTTCATTCCATGATAAATATGGAGTACAACTGGGTATCCAGATTTGCTGCTTCTCTTTATCTTCATCCCCTTGAAGTTATTTTGAGTGCTAGTTAGTCTATTGAATGATTGTTCAGAATTCAATTATTACTGCTGTTAGACAATCTGTCAAATCAGTGAATTTTGTGATGGATTTTAGTAGTTGTAAACCACTTTGGGAGCCAACGTTGGCTGAAAGGTGAGATAGAAATATATTTTATTAAACAAATTATCTAACTTGACCCCTTTGCTCAATAACTTCTTCATATTTTTCATTTGGGAAAACAGGTCTTTGTTTACAAAAACCCACTTGTAGACTTCTGCAACTCTCCCATATTTGGATATGTACATATATATTTAAAAAAAGATTGCTTATTAATAGAACCAGTGAGACCAGCAACACAATGCTGTTGTGCACCTCTATCCCCTAAGACTGCTCTATTCACGGCTCCAGCCAGTCTGGAAAAGGATCCTTTGAGTGCTTTTCAGATCTCCCAGGGGAGGGTTCCTGAAAATCTGCCACCTCCTATTTAGTTAAGAAAGGGGCAATATTTTCAGATAACTAATATGGGAACCAAATCTTTCTGATACAAAAGTGTCCATCTGGTCTCAAATCTTTATAATATTTACCATATTTTTCGCTCTATAACACGCACCCGACCATAACACGCACGTAGTTTTTAGAGGAGGAAAACAAGAAAAAAAAATTCTAAACGAAACAGTGGATGTATGATTTTTGTGGTTCATGCTGTGGCCACAGACATGTGATCTGACGGTGAGTTTGGGGTAGTCCAATGCAAAAATCCTGAGGATGCATATGGATTCATGTTTGTAACCATGTTTTTGCACCACTGCGGCCCCAGGCAACAGTGGGTGCGTGATTTTTTTGGTGCAAACTGTAGCCATGGACATGTTATGTGATCTGATGGTGAATTTGGGGTGACCCAGTGCAAAATCTTGAGGATCCACGTGGATCTGTGCTTTGTAACCACATTTTAAGTGGGGAGGGAAGGAAAAGCACTCAAGGGACGAGGAGCACGCGTGGGGTATGTGGAGAAGGATGCTGCTAATAATGCAGAAGAGGGGTTTAAGGGGAGAAGGCTGCTCTCCTCTGCTTCTCTCCCTCTTCCCCGGCTCACCCCCCCCCCACTTAGCGATCTGCTATTTAGCGAGCTGAGTGGGGAGGAGGGACAGAGAGCCTGCTTGCTTTAAAGGAGCCAACTGGACAGGAGCCGCTTACACTTGTGTAAGCGGCTCCTCTCCTCTCCCGCTTTGCTCCTTTAAAGCAAGCCGGCTCTGCTTCTCTCCCTCCTCCCCCCCCCTTTCAAAGCGAGCCACGGAGGAATTCGCTCCGTAACACGCACAGACATTTCCCCTTACTTTCTAGGAGGAAAAAAATGTGCGTTATGGAGCGAAAACTACGGTATATAGTATTTTATGAAACTGACACTGACTCAATACTTGAAATAGTAAGGTTCAGTTCTTAAACTTTCCAGTGGCTTCCTGGGGTGGGGGTGGGTGTACGTTTGGGTAAAAGTATTATATCCATCAACTTCCCTGTCTAATAGTTCAGGATTGTTTCTGCACCCTAAGCAAGGGTTTGAACTTCAGCTGACATGCAAGATAGTAAAGATTAATAATGATGCCTGGATTTAAAAAAAAAAAAAAACCCTGTCCACCTTTTGAATATCAATGCAGAATATTTCACAGTTCAAAGGACAAATGGTAGCTATGTTTAAGAGCATGGCAACTAATTTAAAGTGCAGTGTCAGGGATAAGGGAAAAACACAGGGCATTTTTTCTTTACATGGTTAATATGCATTACCCAACAGAGATGTGATCAGTTTGAGTGCATGCGCTCATAATTGGTCATCCTTATTGGATAAATGAGATCAGGCCAATCTCGTTTGACAAATTCACCGCAACCTGCTGAGTCACACTCAGTTCAAGCACACCACTGAGCACCTGGCACCCCTGAAAATATAAAAGGTATTTCCTACGAAAACGGAAAGCACAAAAGATGAAAAAAGCCCACCGTGGTACACAGCTTCATACTGCACACAAGTAACTGAAACAAGAGAAGCAAAACTATGCTAAGGAAAGATTATACGTCTTTGAAGAAACACTTGCCAATATGTTTTCATAAGCCAAGGCTTTTAAAAAAGCAACAAAGAAAGGCCTACAAATACTGGACAGCACAATCCAGAATAGCAAGTGTGATTGGAAGGGAGCGCACACTGTGTGAAAGGGTGGCTGTTTTTGAAAAACAAGGCCTTGTGAACTCCAACAAAGATATCCCCTTCTAGAATTTTAATCTGGAAGAAATCCCAGCCTTAGAGACACTACCTGCTTATTCTCAACTGTTAGTGGTTCCCCACTCCCACCCCAAGGATTCTGGAGAAGGTAGTCTGTGATAACTCTTAAATCCTTATCTTCCCTCACAAAATTATGGTTTCCCAGGAGTCCCTGAGGCACAGGAATGATGCCTAAGTCACTCTCAGTCTCTGGTGTAGATTTATGTTCTATAGGTTTAATGCTAAATAATGCAGAACTAAGTTAGCCCCATTCTCCAAATGCTTTTAACAAATATGACCTCTTATCCCCACCGCATAGGCAGGTAAGTTCATTTGGAAGGAGATGCACAACATTAAACAAACTCACACTAAAACATACTGTAAGAGGCAGGCCTTAAGCTGGTGCCTGAAAGTGGCAATTTATTTTGTGAAGAATGCACAAGTTTCAACCACAGGTGTTGCTGTGGTCTAAACCACAGAGCCTAGGGCTTGCCGATCAGAAGGTTGGTGGTTCAAATCCCCGCAATGGCGTGAGCTCCCGTTGTTTGGTCCCAGCTCCTGCCCACCTAGCAGTTCGAAAGCACGTCAAAATGCAAGTAGATAAATAGGTACCGCTCCGGCAGGAAGGTAAATGGCGTTTCTGTATGCTGCTCTGGTTCGCCAAAAGCGGCTTAGTCATGCTGGCCACATGACCTGGAAAAACTGTCTGTGGACAAACATCAGCTCCCTCGGCCTATAGAGCGAGATGAGCGCCGCAACCCCAGAGTCGTCCGTGACTGGACCTAACAATCAGGGGTACCTTTACCTTTTATATTCTTTAGAGATGTTTTTGGTATATTCTACCGAAAGGTTTGGGACAACAAGCATCTTCATATCATGGTCAAAACATGTTGGACATCATCTACAAAATAGACCACTACTTTGGGTGTACTTTTATGATGTGTTTGATAGGTTTCCCTCAAACTTTACAATGTTACATCTATTTCTGCAAATAATACAGGTGAAGAGCTCTGATTCTGTATTAGTGTAGCTACTGGTCCCAATACTTCCTTCTTTCCCAATAGTTCCTCTTTATTTTTGCTTAAACATAGTGTTGTTGTTTTAAAATATGATTTTCTGAAGCTAGAAATAGTTTATACACATGAACCAAAGCTGAGAAAGTTAAGAGTTTAGAATTACAGTATATAGCATAAAAAGGGAGTGTAAATGTGCATGCTGAAAATCAGTGAAGCAAACTGGGTTCCTAGCATTTTGTGCACACTAGGGCTGGATGAGACATCAATATAATCATCCAAAACCGGTTGGAAGTCTGTATCATGATACTAATGACCTGGCAATATATCATGAAATCATTGTGTGAGTGTGTATGTGTGTGTGTTGTGCAAAAACAACGAAGTGGGGAAATTGTGAAACCAGCCAATGTTTTTACATAGCTCCATCCTTATTTCAGACATGGTGATATATCAGTATATTGCAATGTTTAGCTGCTGATATATCACAATGTTGAAAACCAGCCCAGCGCTAGTGCACACAAGAGCACTATTCCACCAAAATTTTGAAGAACCACGTTTAGAATAGAAGGATGCAAACACATGGGAAAGAAAAAGTTTTACAAGGGGAGAGATAGGCTTTTAACTTGAATGCAACAGACCGTGTTTACTTTGCCCTGCTCTTAACCACAAGGGGTATGCCTGGAAAGAATTAAGTGCCACGAACACATATAAATTTGAATATGTCTTAACAGAGCACAACAGACTTACTTTTAAAAAAAGTCACAAAGGAGCTTTAAAGCAAGCATGTGGACATGCCCTGAGGGGTAATCATGCAGCACTAAGTTCTCATGTGTTGAAGAAAACAAGAGAAAGTGATGACTGATCACAACAGCAAAAATAGTTGTATGCAAATAGTAAGCAAGCTCATGCTAAAAACATATGAAGCAGCCCCAAGATATTTTAGCTGAACAGGAATATGTAAAATAATGTGCTTATGTGCAATGTAGAGTGCCTCTCTTCCTGTGCCTATGGAGCAAACACACAGCCTATCTTCTTACATTCTTAAGAAGAAAACATTAGGCTTTTCTGGGCAGCTGTTAACTCTCTTTTTAGAAATTAAGCAATAGGCCTGTCTATGCAAAGCATGCACTATCACTGAACTACAGTCACACACCCTTATCATCTTCCTGCTGCTTCATTGTAGAAGCTCTGAAGTTCGCATAAACCAAAACGCCCCAGCAAAGTTCATCAGCTGCCACCAACACACTTGCCCTTTTTCTATTGTAATCAGATTTTCACAAAACTCACACATTAATACAAGACTGATTTTCTATATGAGATACATATTTTACACATTTATTCCATGAAGTTTGCAAATCTTTTTACCCCGAGGAAAATGGTTTCATCTAAGCCAGGGGTGGCCAACTCCCAAGAGACTGCGATCTACTCACAGAGTTAAAAACTGGGTTCAGGTCAAAGTTGTTGAGCTTTTAAAAGAGGAGCCAAAGTTTTTGAGCTTCTTTGGGGGGTGCCAGTGATCTGCCAGTGATCTACCAGTAGATCATGATCTACCTGTTGGATGTGCCTGATCTAAGTGATCATCCCCCCTCTCACAAGCCCTCTAAACTTAGGCGTGTTGCATTCATATTGCTCTAATAGGTAGAGATATTGTTGTCTGCAGGAAATAATCAAGCAGACAACTGTATCTAGTTTATTCAAGGATAGTAGTGATCTATCATGGCAACTTCAATGTGCACTAATCAAAGAGAGCTCACAAATTAAGAGAAAACAAAAAAATTTTTTTCCCTTCCAGTAGCACCTTAAATTAAGAGTAGATGGAGCTTTGATTTCAAGTAAAATAGGAGGCATTAAAGTTGTGACAGTTTTGACCTCATATGGCCTGCAATGTGTCAGTCAGAATGAAACTGGGACTACAGTCTGATTTCAAGAGCATCCAAAGCTCATTAGTAAAGTGGCTACCCTAACTACGTTAGAACCCTCCTGCTGGTTCAGACTGAAGACCCATCTAGTCCAGCATTCTGTTTTTGCAGTTTGCAAGCAACGGGAAACCTACAAGCAGGGCATGAGCACGGCAGCACTTGCCTATATACTATCTCTGATATTGGAGACAATATAAAGCCATCATGGCAAGCAAACATTGCTAGCTTTGTCCTCCACGTCCAATCCCTTTGAAAGCCATCCAAGTTGGTGGCCATCTCTATACATTGCAGTAACCTATTCCAGTTTAACTATGCACTGTGTGATGGAGTAATCCATCTTGTCTGTCCTAAATCTCCCACCATTCAACTTTCTTGGATGACCACAGGTACTAATATTACAAGAGAGAGGGAGAGAAATTGCACGTAACTTTGGGGTAACAGTACACACACAAAAAATCCTACAGCATAGTATAATCTAACATTCAACATATCAGAACAGCATTCCAAGAGAGATACAAGCAGTTGTTGAGATTATTTCAGCCTTTGCCAGCACACACAACCTGATTTTGAGGGATCAAGATCAGAAAGGTGGCCAAAAGTCAATAGTAGTTGGTGCTTCTTGCATCAAGTACCGTATTTTTTGCTCTATAAGACTCACTTTTTCTCTCCTAAAAAGTAAGGGGAAATGTGTGTGCATCTTATGGAGCGAATGCAGGATGCGCAGCTATCCCAGAAGCCAGAACAGCAAGAGGGATTCCTGCTTTCACTGCGCAGCGATCCCTCGTGCTGTTCTGGCTTCTGAGATTCAGAATTTTTTTTTCTTGTTTTCCTCCTCCAAAAACTAGGTGCGTCTTGTGGTCTGGTGCGTCTTACAGAGCGAAAAATACGGTAATTAAATTGGAACCAGTATTTTACCTGTTTTTCCACCTCCCTCATAAAACTCCTTTTAATGTTGCCTCCAGATGTGGAGATAAGTGCATATTTAAATTTGCCCCCAGGTAAGTGCAGTTGAGCTGTCTCCTCTTCCTTCAACTTACAGAGACCCATTAGAACAAGATTCAAGCCACTACCATAGGGTATTCCTTGGCTAAACAGTCCTAGGCAGCACATGAAGTACCTTCTCAAAATTTGGAAAGCTGCAATTAATGAGGTGCCACTGATATGCTAAAATTGTGTGCCTTTAGATTTACAGCCCATGGTGCCTGCCACAACCATAATGCAATGATCTCGTCCCTTGGCCTTTTCTCATTTATTCTGACAACAATCCTGTAAGGCAAGTCAGTATCACTTTCAATTTATAGGCGAGAAGCACAGTTCAGAGTTGGACTTGCCTCTCTGCAAGTCCATTTATAATCACCGAGTTGAATCCAAGCTTTCCAATCCAATATGTTTGTCCAGCGATTCTTAAATGGGAGTCTATAGCATGCACTTTAGGCAATTCCCAAGACAACTACAAAAACAGAGGGAATTGCTGGAAATCTTTCCAGAGTAATGAAAATGCACTCTCATCTGGATAAAGTTGCACTTCATATGAAGAGAATGCAAAAGTGGTGCTAGGTAGCAAATAAGCATTGTTAAGTTTGCAAAAACCTGGTGTCATTGAGACAACTCTAGCTTTTATGCTTGGTATGGATGAGAATGCCACAGTAAAGAACATACACACCATTTGTCATGTCTGCAGGGCACATGCATTTCCAGCATGATACTTGTCTATTTAAAATATGTACTCTAGAACAGAACCTAATAACCTTTTATCCAAGTCTCGAAATGAAGAGCAAGAATCAGCTCTAGGGTATTTGTCTATGAAGTTGCCTTATTCCAAGTATTCCAACATGGAGCCTGTTAGTTGCAGTGTTTGAAACTCCCATTGTTATAGGGGCGTTTTGTGACAGTTTGCCAGCAGTTTCTGAGCTCTGGGCATAGTACTGATCTTACGATTTCAGATTAAATCTGCCACTGCTAGAAGAAAAGGAGGAGCTTTTTCTGCCTCCCCACTCCCAGCCACTCTTTGAAGACTGGAGAAGGGAACCTCATAAGAATATTTGGAGGGGTGGGCAGGGGAAGTATGGCTTTGTTTTTTGAAGTCTTCAGATGAGGACTAGACCATGTGAAAAATGAACATAAGATTCTAGCTGCAGAACTAACTAAAATGGTTACTGCAAAATATGCAGGAATGAAAGATAAATAAAATGAACCAAGGAGAGAGGAAAGAAGTTGTGGGATATCGAACAGTATGTAAAATGGAAAACTGAAAATTTAATTAACTTTTTTTTTAAAAAAGATAAAAAGTATTCAGTACACTTGGGCTCCTATTCATGCACTGTTGTCAGGTAGGGTACACACATTTTAAAATTATTATTTTTTGCAAATTCAATGAAGAAAAAAAGAATAAAATAAAAATGTATATAAATAATGCAGTGACAAAAAACCCACCATTGGTTTGCAGTCTGAATACAGTAGCCATCAGTACATTCATCTGACGTTAAACATGTAAGTTAATATAAAGCTCTCCAAATGTCCACACAAATTGATGTCTATATGAAATACGTTCAGTTGTAGTTATATGTATGATTTAGTTGAGATTCCTGCATCACAGGGGGGTTGGACTGGATGATCCTCAGGGTTCCTTCCCATTCTACAAGTCTATTATTCTAGACAGGTCCACGCCATCCTCAGAACATTGTGTAATGATTGAGGGTATTCATCCTTCTAGGCTCTAGTATAAGTCTCTTTTGTTGCCCTCATGTAAATCCCCATACTACATTTCAATGATTTTGTCAACATAAAATGCAAACACATTTTGAAGCAGTAGAGCTCTGCTTGCTCCTCCCTGATATCTTAAGCTCAGGGTAGTCCCACTCCAATACCCACAAGCTGAGGTTGCAAGGGAAGCCCCTATGCATGGGCTCATGCCCCAGTTCTGCAAATATCTGTTGCCCCCAGTACACAGCTCTCCAAGGGAGTTTACATTTTGGACTGGCTAGCCAGCCAGGTTTAGAGTCTCCCGGGAAATGCAGTCTAGACAGAGCACATGGTTGTAGCTGAAAATTGAAGCAGTGCAGCAAGGAAAAAGTGGCTGACACCAAATAGCTACTGTCTAATGAGACACAGATTTTCACCGAAGGGCCAATAAATGGTCCCCTATAAAATCTATTCCGTGTATTTTCAGGTCCCTGCTTCTGTTCAAGCACCTACTATTGCCATCTGCAAGGACAGTGATTATGACTGCATCCTATTACGGCAACAGGAAAGCATGCACATAAACAAGGGCAGCCTTCAAGGGCTCGGCAGGTGACAGGAACCTCTAGTATTCGCTACATTTGCAATAGGGCAGGAACATGTCAGATGTTTCAGGTTTATCCTTGAAAGTGAATTGTTTATGTCTTTGTAGGCCTATATAATCCATCCACACCAGCCTTCCCCAATCTGGTGCCCTCACAATGTTTTGGCTTACAACTCTGATCACTTGCCTCGATAGCTGGGAGTTCCAATAGCTTGGAAAAATGTGGATCTACGCCATTATTAATTATTTAATTTATGAATTGCTTCCCATGAAGCACTCAGAAGTGATTCACAATATGGTGACATACATAAACCAGCTACATATAGAAAAACAGTTAAAACAATGGCCTATATAAGAACAATAAAAAACAACTATAAGTATAAAAACAATTTGACACAACAGGACATACATCAAATCAAATCAATTTCAAGACAAGATAGTAGTTGAGATAAAGATTAGAAGGCTTGTTGAATGAGACCACTTTCCCTCATCAGGACTGTCAAATGAAGGCTTTGATGGGTTGCAGCAAATTCTCATCCAGAAATTTCTCGATTTACGCATATTCAGTTCCCAGGAGCTTCATCCAGCCTTGGTAGGCTAGAAGTTTACAGTGCTGGAAAAATACTTGTACAGGAGGCAACCATTTTGCATGGGGGTTCCGTTATCGGCCCCCGAGTGCATCCTGCCCCGTTCCACCCAGCCCTGGTTTTGCCCTAATTTTGCCTTCTTTCTGTGTCCAAAAGGACCTGTTTGTCAGTAATTGCACATCCATTGGATGCACCTAAAATGGTCACTACTTGTAACAGTATGACACTTGGAGGGGGGGGAGAGGGGATTAGCAGACAATACTAGATTTTAGGTGTAATTCATGCCCAAGCCTGAATGAAATTCCTTGGCAGCAATGATTTCTGAGTCCTGTATGTTAAGGGATTTGCATTTTTTTATGTTTGCAAATGTGGACACCCACCCACCCCTATCTGACTTGTGTCAGTCTGCTGTCAATAACCTTCTGCTAATATTACAAATATATTTTGCTGGAAGTATCCAGTATTTTGGACACATGTCAAAGGTGATAGGATCCTTGAAATGCTGTTATTAGGAGAACCTTGATACCGAAATCTCAGGTCACAGCAGACAGCTTTATGATGGACATACACAGTTAGCATCCTAAACAGATCTCCTTCTGATAGTTGATAATGTAAATCACAAGAAACAAATATGATTTTCCTTGAGAGAAGATGAAAATAACACTGAAATGTAACAGAACCAACAATGAGCACCTAATCTGCTATGGTAACGCAGATGCTATGATCTATCATAACTGCAGAAAACTGTGAGCCAAGGACAAGCTTGAGAGAGAGGGCCTTATGAAGAAAGCGCTGCTCTGTAACTCACTGCAGGATGGGGAGGGAGGAAGGACTGCAGAGAACTGAAAGTGTCTTCTGTATCTACTCAAATGCAAAAAAAGGGAAAAGAACCCAAATCTTCAGATACAACTCGTATCAAAACTTATGGGAATAGGAACAAGTGATTATATGAAGTCATATTGCTGCCAGCATTAAAGCAGATGTGCTGCTAAACACACACACACTGACTGTACTCACTTACTTGACCTACATTTTAAGATATCTACACACTGGTGCATGGAGTGAGCTAGAAACTGTTATGTGTGAGTTGCTGGTTTCTTTGATGTTTATCTCTATGTTTCATGACTGTACAGCAGCACAGATTTGTTTGTTAATAAGCAAGGATTACAACAGCAGAGTAGGTAAAAAAAATGGGGTGTGGGTTCTATAGCTCATAATTAGGAAATGGTTCAACAGCATGATTTGATATTTAACAGTGTATAAGAAAAATTGGTTTGAGAGCAGCCCATGCCGAATTTGGAGTAGAAATGGTAAGAAATTGCTTATTCGAAGTGAGTTCATTTAGTAAGAGACTGTGGCAAGCTGGTAAGTGGTGTGTGTTTTCTTTCTATAGACTTTGATGGGGAGGGTTTCTTTGTTTGAACTGTGTCTTTTGGGAAGCTGTTTGTTGTGTTAGGTCAAGGCAAAGGTCTACTTGGTATCTGCCATTATTAATGAGTTGTGTAACATGTTTGCAGTTTTTATTAAAAAGGGCATTTTGGTGGCCAATATTACTCAATGCAGTTTCGTAAGTGTGCGATCCCCACCCACCCTCCCCCAATATGAACCTGATATGGAGAAGGTTCCGTGTGTGGGGGCTGTTGAATGGAGTGCCGGGTGAAATGTGAGAGAGTCAGAGACGCTGATTTGAAAATGACAGTGTGTGGTTGTGTGAAACAGAAAAGAATGGGGGTGGAGGGTAGAGATCAAAGTACTCACAAACCAGGCTTCAGCCTTGAAGTGTTTAAAGTTCAGTTAAGTGTTTAGGTGTGAAAAGAGATGGGCAGAAGAGATCACAGGAAATGTGTAAAAACTGAGAGGCATTGAGGGAAGGTGGAAACATTTCTGGGGTGCACAATGACTGGATTACTGATAGACAACTTGGAAAGGCATAGGACATCTTCAGAATACAGTCATACCTCCGGCTGAAGTAGCTTCGGGATAAGTATTTTCGGGTTGCACGCTGCGGCGACCCGGAAGTAACAGAGGACGTTACTTCTGGGTTTCGCTGCTCACACGTGCGCAGACGATCAAAATGATGTCATGCGCATACGCAGAAGTGGCGAACTGCAACCCGCACAGACGTGGGTTGCGTTCGTTTCTGGATGCGAACGGGGCTCCGGAACGGATCCTGTTCGCATCCAGAGGTACAGAGGTACTACTGTAAAGGGGCAGGAGATTTAGGGGCCACCTGTGTGGTTCTATATGTGCTTTACCTGCTGAATTTCCACTTTTTATATTAAACCTTTAAATGCTAGGTTTGTTGACTAACTGGAAAATTCATGGCAGGGATTTTAACAAAAAACCAATGAATAAAAATAAGCCGGGGTAATTGTAGGCCACGAGAACCAACAAATCTCCCTGCTAATGTCACCCAAAGAGTGACAGGTTGAGAAGCAGCAGCCAGTAAAAGTTGGCAACCCCATGAGACACGAAGCAGCCTCATCAGGGGGGAAAACTGGTAATCCTTATTTCTAATCTCTTAATCCTTTTAAAATATGAACTAGTTGTTACAGGTAGAGAAGGAGCTGTAGCCACCAAAAGTTGGCAATCCCACTGAAGAAAGGAGCCACAGGAGAACCTTCAGAAAAAAGGGGAGAGATTTAGGGGCCAACTTTACAGCTCTGTGTGTGCTTTATGTACCAAGTTTCCTCCTTTCTTATTGCAGGTTTTAAAGGCATGTGCGAAAGCTATGCTGAGGTTTGTTTTGTTTGGGTACAGCAGGCTCTAAAATCTCTGCTGGTTTTGTCAACAATTCTTTGCTATTAAGTTTAATGCATATTTTGCAATATAACATAAGAGCTTTGCAAGCAACTAAGAGCAGCTAAACTGTCCACCCCTCCTCTAACACTACTTCTCCTCCCACTGCCACCAGCTCTCTAAGATCTCTCACCCTGCTTTTGATTTTTCCTTGCTGGACTATCATCACAAGTCTTCAGACTCCAAAACAGTGTAGGCAGCCCAGAAAGGCATTTGGCATGTTTTTTTTAACACTGAGAATATTTGCACCACTCTTTTCTAGGATACAAAGGGCAAACCCACACAGCTTACCCACATGGCTTGCCCCCTTACACAAGAAAATAGCATTATGAGACTGCTCTCCCTGCACAGCACTCTCCCTCTGGGATGGAATCTCTAGTAATAGAAGGAGGGGCACATTTTCTGCCATTCACCTGAAGGCACCAGCAAGAATCTGTGGCAAGATAGTTCAGCCAAGGAAACAGTCATGGCTTGCATAATAATGTCAAAATCATTCCTTACTACATAACTGGGAAGGTTTACAAAGTAAAGCACACTAGAGTCACTTCCAATTTTCTTCAAAACTGTGACCAAATCTAACTGACCCCGATACAGAATATTTTCCCTTCAACTCTGCAAAAAAAAAAACACTATCCTGTTCCTTCTTTCAGGATACTATATCCAAGTTGCACATACGGAATTTCATGCTCTATCATGGAAGGAATTTCCGGACGTCCCGCTTCATTTTTTAAAACCCCAATTTTCTAACCTTCTAACCTTTTACAATTTGCTGAGCAGCATGCCTTAACGACAACCCTGTGTGTGTTTACCTCTCTCCCTTTAGATGAGATCTTACACTATATATTCCTACTTTCCAAGTGACACATCCTAGCCTTAATATGAGTTCTAGAACGTAACTGAGTTAAGAAGTTCCACAGATTAACTGGAAGCTTCCAACAACAGGCAAATGTTTTATCTAGCACAATCATATTCGAGAGATACAGTTTCCTCAAATGTTTTTTGGAGTGTTGTTATTATTATTATTATTAAAAACTTTTAAAAATGGTAACATGTTAACGAAGGAAATAAAACTAACAACAATAAAAAGTCAAAAACATTTCCCATGAAATTTGGCATTTGCCTGTAGGGCAATTACTCTCCATCTGGCCAACTGCCCCTTTCAGAGGGTGCAGACAAGGAGGTTGAAGTTGTCCTTAAGACAGGGCTGTGTTGTCTATTAACACAGTGTAGGGCAGTTGCGCTGCCACCCCCACATTGTGAATCCAGAACACAGGCTAATGGATAGCCCAGCAGACAGCAGCAGCGAGAGGACGGACATGTAGCAAAAGGTGAGAGGCACAGCTGGTGGGTAGTCAGCCACCGCCTCAACAGTTATTTGAAAAGATTGTTTTGGGTCTTTCCATCAAACGACAGAAGAACAGATGGGATGCGTGTCTCTTTCTACTGCAGATTTTGCTCCCCATGGTTCCAAATACAAGAATGGAATCAGACTGTTCTCCCAGTGAACTCAGAATAGCATACATGGCACAAGGGGGAGGGTGGAATTATCCCACTTTAGCTTCACCCCCGCAATTGTGTGAGGTAGATTAGGATGAAGGAATAGGATTGGACCATCAACTGAGCAGGAATCTGAAACCAATTTTCAGATTTCCCCCACTTCAAAGGCCAACACATTTTATAGCAGGAATAGGGAACCAGTGGCCATCCAGATGTTGTTGGGCTAACTTCAATCATGCCTACTAGCTGGAGGGTCATGGATACCAGTTCTGGGTTACAGCCTGCCCAGCATATACTAACGCGAACCTCTTAAAACTGCTTTTCAACAGGGCAAATCTGTACCCTTATTCCTCTTTGCTTCACTCTGGCTCCAGGTCTACCAGGATGAATCCTGCAATAACAATGAAGTGTGCTAAGAACTGCCAGATTTGGAAGTCATGGAACTCAAAACAAAGGTAGGCCACCAAGCTAGGCTGCACCAATCCACTTCTTTCTGTTGTCCTTTGACCCCTCCCCTTGCATATATTGAAAGTTGCACATCAATCATGCTCTGTTATTCCCCAAGTCCATTGCCATGCAGCACACCAACAACAGCAGTTAAGTTAGATGACCCCGCTAACCCTTCCAACAAGGTGCCCTCCTCTATTTCATCTGTCATATATTGTCCTCTAACAGCCCCCTAACTCCTTGTCTCTTCCACTTCCTCTTATTTACTACGCAACATCCCTTTATCATTCTTTGGGTTTTTTGCCAGTGTGAGAGCCAGTATAGCATACTAGGTTAGAGGGCTAGAGAAAGAAGACTCAAGACCTATGGCTCTCAGTTTAACTTACCTCACAGGGTTGTTGTGAAGCTGAAAAGCAAATCTATGCTGCCTTGAGCTCCCAGGAGGAAAGCGATTATATAAATGTGATTAAAAAAATAAAATGCTGTAATCCTACACACATTATACAGAAACAACCTAATGACAGTGATCACTGCCCACCTTTCACCAGCAAGCTCCACACATCTTGCATGAAACCATTAACAATATATTGGGTGAAGCTTCTGACAAGGCCTATATGGCGGCTTCACTTTCAGGGGGTTGGGTTCCTGCCCAGTCCCAGGTCAAAAGGCCGGCACCAAGTCAGAGGAGGGATTTCTTTTTTTCTACATTTGTACAATCAGGTGTGTTTTTGTGCAGTGATTACACAAAAGATTGGGCTGAAATGTTACCCTTTTTCACCCTCCGAAAGTAGTTATTTATTAGACATTTGCCCAGCCTGCTTTCCTGGAAGACTCTGGATAAGTAAGGAACAAACAGAATGACATCAGACACTAAAACAGCAAAACCTGACTTACTGAGAAGAGAGGCATTCATCTGTTGTCTATCTCAGAACTGGTTTGTTTACATATTTTTAAAGAGACAGGGTAACCGTCTCATACCTGTCTAAAGTACCATCTAGCTATATTACAAGAAGCACCTAATAAATCCTTTTATTGAAGTGCACAAAATGTTCTACTGTTCACATTTTTAAAAAATTCAACAACACTCTGTAATGACTGCTTCAGGCATGGCATTACACCACAGAAAATATTATCCTCAGCAAGTAATGTGCTTTCAATTACGTTGCCATATAATACAATACATTCTCACAAGTGACCTCCCTCCTTCCAAAAGTGCTTATGTGGATGATCTGATGCAGCCTTATTTTCCAAGCACTTGCAGAGCAACCATGTATATTTAAAGGAGCTTTATGTAGCCATAAGACATTCCTAAAGCCATACAGAACCACAGTTAACACATTGATGAAGTCTTTTAGGAAGGACATAAAGTGTCCAAGGACACTGTCTCTTTCTCAAGATGGTAGCTTTACTTGAGATGGCTGTTAACAAGAATGAATGCTGCAACAGGATATAAGTGTACCACTGCTAACACGACCAGTCCATTCAGACTACTAACATCAACAACTGAGTGCCATTGTTTCTGTCAAATACAATGAAATAAACCTCTCATCTTCTAGAATTGTTGGCTGCATGCACCCCATACATTTAAAGCGCATGATTTCACCCCCAAAATCCTAGGAACTGTACCATGTTGAGGGTGCTGAGAACTGTAGCTCTGTCGGCAGTGCACTAGTTCAAGATTCTTGGCGGACAGTCATTAGTTCTAAATGTAAGGTGTGTCTGCAGCCACTATGTAACCAGGAAATTCATTAATAAAAGACCTCTAATATTGATTCCCAACTGAGGAAGGGCAAGCAAAAAAGAAAAATAACTTCATATGTGCAATCCATAAGAGCTATGTCAGTAAACCCTACAACAATCCTGTAAGGACGACCAGTTTTATTCACATATTACAGGAGGGGGTGGGGAGACCGAGGCAGCAAGTTGGAGACATGTCTAAGGCAACCTACTTAGCACATTCCTTGCTTGATGAGTGGCTTAAGATTCACAGTCTTCAGCACAGCATTGGTGCATCACTCCAAGGGCATGAGATTTCACAACATGTGAACAGAGCAATCATCAAGCAATCCCTGTTCTGCAGTGCTTACTACGCATCAGCTGTCAATAAACATCTTGAAACAGGATCTTTTTACTGCTGCTAATCATTTATTTAGCCATGCTGAACAGTATATGCTAGGTGCTGTATGGGACACAAAAAGAAAGGCCCTGCATTAGCCAGATAAAAATGGGGGAAAGAGTTGGGAAAGAAAGATACTGTATAGAGGTTTCTACAGGCAAAAGAAACAGCATGGTAAAAGACTGGAGTGGGAGAGAAAGACAAAGGCAGCTGAGAATAAATGAGCTTGTATACTCCAGTATGACTCTTTAAGTCTGACACAAAAGTAGGGCTGAAGAGAGTTGTAGGCCTCTCACTGTGCTGGCTGCCTGCTTACTCATCTCTCTCTCTCCCACCTTCAACTTAAAAGGGCTCCAGCTGTAACCAGAGACTGGTGAAGATTTCCTCAGCATATGCTCTGTTCTGTCTTAGCAGTGGGCAGAAGGTAGGTTGGGATCTACTGATAGATCTATGAATGATTTGGGGTAGATCAGCAAGGAATCTGACTCTCCAATTGTTTAGCAACACAGAGACCTTTTTTCTTCTAAATTAGAGTGAAAAGATGAAGAAAGCTGGCGCGAGGTGGAGAAACAGGAGTGGACCCTTGTGTGATAGGCCCGTAAGCTCAGTAAGTTCTGCTACTGAAAACAAAAATTCCAAGGGTATGTTTCCACCCATCCACTATTATGTACCTGGCTCTTGTCAGTAGATCTGAGAGTTCTGCTTAAACAGAGAAGATCCCACAAGCCTGAGGTCTACCTGCCCCTGCTCTATATCATCCTGAACACTGAAATCAGCAGTCACTGCAAAACAATTTTGAACAACAAGGTGATTCACCCACTGTATTGTAACACAACGGTTATGCTACGGTAGTGTGCTGGCAGCTTGGGATATAGGAGGACCAGGATCAACCTAGTGATGTAGGAGATCTTAAATTTTTTTGGGGGGGGGGAGATAAAATGTCCTTATTTTTGACACCTCCCCACCCATCCCATCTACCTTTACCTTTTTTAACCTTTTGAGGCCAGCTGACACTATGGGGAAATGTAGTTTCCATGGTTCCTGTAATCCAGGAGTGAGGAACCTTTTTCAAAGGGCCCCATTCCCTTCTAGACAACTTTCCAGGGTACACATGCCAGTGGTGGACAGGGTCAAAGGGTAGAGCAATGAATGTAACCTTTACCTTACTACGTTGGTTAGTTTCTATACATACCCTCAGAGCCTTTCTCTATCTTCCAGCCAGGCAAAAAACACTCAAGGAGGGGGTGAAGCAGCAGAAGGGGTGTTGTTTGGGCTGAGTCCTAAGGGCATGAGAAACTAGAAGCAGCCTGCTGGATCACTCTAGTGGCCCATCTAGTCCAGCATCCTGTTCTCACAGCAGCCAACCAGATGCCTATGGGAACCCCTAAAACAGAACCTGAGAACAAAAGCACTCTACCCGCTTGTGATTCTCAGTAACTGGCATTCAGAGTCGACACAAGAGAGGTTTGCAGGGCTGCATTCGACTCCCTCCTGTAATCCCTAGACAATGCTGGAAGGACATAAGGAACTGCATTTTAATAGTTCTTCATGCCCCTGAAACCTGACAGAGCATGTTGCAGCAGCTACATCCTAATTGGGGGTTTCCATGCACATCCTCGCAGCTGGAGGACTGGGAGGCCTCTGGGCATCATCAGGAGTGACCATCTGCTATGAAAATAAGTTACCTTTCTCAAACCAAAACAATTTGGCTTGGAGAAGGCATATCCATTTCTGTTTCAATTCACAATTCGTTGTTGTGGGGATAAAACAATGTAACGATCTGTTTATCTATCCTAAGGTCTGGCAAAGAATAATTTTTAAATAAGAATATGAGTATACTAAAAAAATAAAGGTGAAAGGTCCAGATTTCAAATCAAGGATCAGTTTAAACCTTGAGAAATCACATGCCAATTCCATGGCTCTGCCCAGAAAACACTGCTGAATCAGTGGTCAATGATAACGCATCTCTTCTGGAGCAAACACATCAGACACGACTCACTATTTAGCATATTATCCAGTTTGCATTGTCATGTCTTCGCCGTTCAAAATTCAGGAGTACATAAATGAGAGGCTAGGAATCAACATTTGCAGACCCTCCACAAGGGTTACAAAAGATTATGAA
The DNA here is from genome assembly GCF_964270895.1 of Podarcis filfolensis. NCBI lineage: Eukaryota > Metazoa > Chordata > Lepidosauria > Squamata > Lacertidae > Podarcis > Podarcis filfolensis. Next base: position 67,580,903 of record NC_139609.1, read on the forward strand.
TGCAAGAGACAGACATATTAAAAAGTGTATTAAAAAGTGTATTTCCAAATTCATACTGAACCACAAAGTTTAATTTATATGCACTGAAGCCAAATGTCTCTTGATGTGCTTGGGTTCCAGAATTACCTACAAGAAATTACCTACAGTAAGGCAAACACATTCTTTTTAAGAGCACATATGGAGTGGGGGAGAACGGTGAAACATTTGGGATTTCTTCTGAGAAACGAAAGCTAGCAGGCAATAAACTCAAACATGCCCCCCATTACTGTATTATAAAGCTGGAATGAAGTGGAACAGAGACTCAAACATGACAAAAGGATTCCAGGGTTTGTGACAGACTGATGGAAAGAAGGGAGAGGCCGTAGGCTATGGTAACCTTCATCACTACCATCCACTTCCTTGTACAGGCAAAAATGATTAGTATTCAGAGACAGTGTCGCGTGATTCTGAGCAGAACCATGCTGCAATCCTCTTTCCAGGAAGAGCAAAAGATGGGAGAACTCCAGTTCCGCAAACTCACCTAGAACAATGCCCCTCACTAAATCCAACAGCACAGACCTCACAGTTCTGCCAATTCCATTCAAGGCCCTGGGACAGAAGGCTCAAGATAGCTTATCAATATTCCCCACAGCTAATACTCCCCATTCCATGTGCTATCTAATGTCTTTCCTCTACCTCCCCCCCTTTCATTAAATGCACACTTTGAAGCCATTACTGCAGAATGCATGTGGGAGGGGGAGAGAAACTCGTGGCTTTCCATTTGGGAAATTCTCCACAAACTGAAATCTTGCTGCTTTCCTAAGATGGTTTCTTAAGACCGTGCAATGAGACGCTCTAACAGAAAACCCTATCGCAATTTTAAATTTCCTTTCTAAATTAAACAAAACAAAACAAAACAAAAAAAACCACGCAGAGAAACCCTGCTAATTGCCATATTGATCAGGAAAGATGGAGATGAAATTACCATCCATCACAGGAGATGGAACGGCGTCCCTTCGTCTCACCAGGGACCCAGCCTGTCCATAGCCATCTCGAGCGTAGATTCTCCGCTCAGAAAAACCCCCCGCCAGGCTCCCACCACCGCCCCGAAAGGGATTCAAAAGCCGCACGAGACAGACGTTCCAATTCGAATGCACACGGGTGCATAAATCCGGATCGATTATTATTATTATTATTGGATCCAAGACGACCTGCCTCTTCCTCCTCATCGCCAGCAGCAAGTAACGGAGCCAAGAGGACACGCACTGCGAACGGCGAGAGGGGCGCGGGGGGGGGGGGGAGAGACTGTAATCTGAGAGGCATTGCCCGCATTGCATACACCGTCGCTCCCTCTCCCCGCCCCATTTAAATGGGGGAGAAAAGGAGGACAGGAGGAAAAGCCCTTTCTGCGCAAAGGGTAGCTGAGAAACGAAGGCTGCTAATAATGTCCCCCCCAGCCCACCCCGCCCGGAGAGGGGTGGGGTGGAGACAGGCCACCCTTCCCAATGCACATGATCTGGGGAGGGGCGTCCTCCTGCCTCGGGAAGGGAGGCCTCCATCCTGCCCGGGCGGCCCTACTAGGAAGCGGGGACGGGGAGAGGCCCTTGCCGGGAGCGCCCCTGCCCTGGCTGGCCCCCTTACCGCGATCACGTTGACGAAGGTGGTCTTGCCCGAGTACTGCAGCCCCACCAAGGTGAGCTCCATCTCCTCCTTCCAGAAGAGCGCCCGGAACCAGTCCAGCAGCTTGGTGAAGAGCGCCAGCATCCTGCTCCTTTCTCTGCTCTCCCCGACCTCGCAGCAGCGCAGCCAGGCCCGGCGCCTCTTTATTGTCCCCCGGAACGAGCCGGCCTTGCCGCTGCCGTCGCCGCCGCCGCGCTCTGTCTTGGGGCTCCGCTCGGCTCGCAGACGCGCACACGCTCGGCTCCGGCCGCTCAGCTGCTCCTGGGTGGGGTCACGCAGCGACTGAGCCGGGCGGAGAGGCGGCTCTCGACGGCCTCCGCCGCGGGACCCGGCAGCGGCCTCTGCAGGCTGGGAGGACTCGGCGCAGGCGAGGCCTAGCAGGGGACGCTTGAGGCTGCGATCCTATTCACGCCGTTTCCTGCGAGTAAGCCCCACTGAACGCAGCGGGGCGGACTTCATGGTGTTCTCTCCTCCTGAGGCGGGGTTCCCAGGTTTCCATTAAAGCGGGGCTTCCCGGCTGCCCGGGGGGGGGAGGGGGACCCCGAGGCCCCTGCCGGATAAAACGTCAGAAATGCAGAACAGGTTTTCTGAAAGACAAGCTTGCCGCCACCTGCTCAGTCTTCTTATTGTTCCCGGAAAGATAAGGCGCTGTCAAGGCCTGCAGGCCTTCCCTCCTAATGCGCACTCCGACCTCGCCATCGCTCGGTGTGAGCTTGCTTCAAGGGGCAACAGACACTGCGTCAGAATCTTTCCCAGAATCTTTTCTGAGTCCTTTGGAGGCAGGGGCAAGGCCAGGATTGGAAAGGTGGGATGTAAATGGAGGGGTTTCATTAAGTTTGCTCCCAAGTGTGATTTAAGTTTGGATCCAATCTATAAGAAGTCTAAAGAGGGATGGCAGCTTTGGCTCCAGTTGTTGTTTTGACATATGCCTTTGTGGAAAAACTGGATCAGTTGGCATGATCCAAATCTTACATTTGTAGATGGAGCTGGGCTGAAAAGATGTGTCTGGGGAAAGCAGGTCAGGGGAAGGAAGAGTGGACGATAGAAGCAAAGAAATGCCTTCCATCTTACTGAGTACAATTAGGTCAAATTTATGGATCAGTAGCAAACTAGAGGTGGGAATTTCCTGAACTAGAAATCCTTTTTATTTTTATTTTTTGTATTCCTCTAATAGTTTCTAATTTCGCATCCATTATGCATAGACTTTGTGCCCCACCTTCCCACTCTTATGTGGGAAGGTGTAAAATGCAGGTGGTGCCTTTCCATTTTTCATATTCACTGGGCCCATCACCTCCTGGCAAATAGAAGGGGAAGAAATGGAGGCAGTGAGAGATTTTACTTTCTTGGGCTCCATGATCACTGCAGATGGTGACAGCAGTCACAAAATTAAAAGACACCTGCTTCTTGGGAGAAAAGCAAGGACAAACCTAGACAGCATCTTAAAAAGCAAAGACATCACCTTGCCGACAAAGGTCCGTATAGTTAAAGCTATGGTTTTCCCAGTAGTGATGTATGGAAGTGAGAGCTGGACCATAAAGAAGGCCGATTGCCGAAGAACTGATGTTTTTGAATTATGGTGCTGGACTCTCGAGAGTCCCATGGACTGCAAGAAGATCAAACCTATCCATTCTTAAGGAAATCAGCCCTGAGTGCTCACTGGAAGGACAGATCCTGAAGCTGAGGCTCCAATACTTTGGCCACCTCATGAGAAGAGAAGACTCTCTGGAAAAGACCCTGATGTTGGGAAAGATGGAGGGCACAAGGAGAAGGGGACGACAGAGGACGAGATGGTTGGACAGTGTTCTCGAAGCTACCAACATGAGTTTGACCAAACCGCGGGAGGCAATGGAAGACAGGAGTGCCTGGCATGCTCTAGTCCATGGGGTCATGAAGAGTCGGACACGACTAAACGACTAAACAACAGCACTGTTTATTTTAAATAGAAAATAAACAGATGCCATGTTACAAAGTTTTGTGCAGTGCTTTGTAATATTTTCATTTGAATACATATTTTTGTTCAAATATATGTATTCAAATATATGAATACATATATTTGCTACGAAGCCGCATTGAGTAACTTGTATCTAATGTACATAGAAGTCATACAGGTTAATTTTTATGTTGCAGTGAAGCTCTGCTTTTCCTACAATATAATGAAGACAATTGTCCAGATATGGAGAATACTCAGAACTCTGTATTGCAGTTACTAGCCAGCAATGACACACACTTTACAACCCCACAAAGAGTTACTTTGGTAAAGAGTTACTTCCACATTTTTCAAACAGTAGCTTCCTCCTGCTGTTTCCACATGAATTTTCAGTTGTGTGCCTGTCATCCATTTCCCCCCTCTTTCTATTTTTTTTCCAGAAGGCAAACTCAGAGTACAGCCACTACTACAACCCAATTTTTCCAGTTTCCTCGCCACCAAGAGATGACAAGTACTGTGAGATCAAGGCTTCAGAGTCAAATTCTGAAGTGGAGGCATTCTTAGAGGGCAGATCGCCTTTGGGGAGGAACAATGAAGGCAGGACTGGGAGAGCCTAATTATGGTCTTTTGTCCAGAAAGCCTCTGAAGCTTAGATGGCTTTAAGGGATTTATGCAGGATACATCTGTCAACAGCTATTAGACATTATAGCTAAATGGAACCTCCAAGTTCAGAGGCAGAATATCTGAATATAAAGAGCTGGGGACAGGAGAAGGCAGTTGCCTTCCTGCTGCTTTCAAGCTTGGAGAAGCAACTGGCTGGCTACTGTTACTAACATAATGCTTGACTAGATGAACCTAGTCAAGCAGGGTGTTCTGATGTTCTTAATTAGGAGAAGGGAGTAGATTGGGTGTTTATCTCCTCTCCTCCACCATCTTCTGCTGCCACTTGACTCATTTGGGGCTCAAGCTGATATAATTCATCTTCCTTCCTTCCACTGACCACAGATCTACACTTGTAGACAACAGCATGAAAATGATGTTTTGACTGATGCTGTGCACTGTGAGTCCAAGGAGGCTAGGCAGGGAAGAGAAACCACTATTCTCACTCAGTCCTGGTTTCATACAAAACACTAAGCCAAACTTTGACTTAGTTGGTGTCCTGCATTGACTTAAAACCCCCAGAGACCAGCCAAGTGGATGCAGGATGCTCTCTGGGAGCCAGCACATTCATACTGTCATGGTAATCCATACTTTGGCTTACTGTGATATGCAAAGCAAGCTGCTATCTCTCCTGCTCAGAGATACGCACTCTTTCTTCTCTTCAATAACCCACTCCATCCTCATATCTGCCCACTGGAAACATGCCTAGTCCAGCACCAAATACAAAACCCATTCTGCTACTTTTTTTTTTTAACATCCCAATCTTCCTTTAAAGTTGGCATTGTGAATTTTATTGGATTTTATTTTGCAAAGCAGTGGAATATTTAGTATTGTAGTCTAAATCTTCTCACAATTAGACACATGAGAACTATCCATTGTGAAGTTCTCCTGCACCCATTGAAAAAGAAAGAGGGAGTGGACAGGATTGGTAGCACCTAAGATTAGCTTTGCCCCTCCTTTCATTCAGGTTCTACTTTGAGGAACTGAAGAGCTCTTGTCCTGTGACTTAAAGCTTAAGGCATGGATGTAGAAGTTGCTGTTGCCAGTGACACCTAATTTAAGTGTTTTTCTGAGAATACAGTGTCTTCCTCATCCCCTTGTTTTTGCCCTTTGTGTGGACTCAGCCCACCAGAACCAAAGAGGAGAGAGGCTGTTGTTGTTGGAGCTCTCTTGGTGGCAGTTTGCTTGTTCAACCACCGCAGCCTGCTAGGAGAGGAAACGGGAAAGAAGGAAGACAGATAGCAGATGCTGCCAAATGAAGTGGAATCAATCAGTTTAAATTATGTGGCTGGTTTGGTATCGGAAAGACTGTGCTTTAATCCTGTTATAACCTCTAGCCCTGAGGTGGAATTGCACCCCTTCCTTACACCACTGTGTTGTTGTTGTTTTTTAAAAAACCATAGCTTTAACTTTTGCTCTGATCTAAACAGGGCCAGCCCTACCATGTGGCAGAGTGAGGCAACTGCCTCAGGAGGCTAATTCTGAGGGGAGGTCAGTGGCTAGAAAGGTGTGCCATGTGGCTTGCCCTGCAGCCCCTAAGCTATCTTGCTGCCCTAGCATGGCTGGCACACCAGTGAGGTGACCTGCCTCAGGCGGCATGCTTGGGGTGGGAGATCCTGATCTGGCCTTGGCAATGGTGGCTTCCAATGCAGCTTCCGACGCAGCCCAAAGCTAAAGCTGAGGAGAGGAGCAGCGCCTCACGGAATACCCTCTTTTCACCAAGAGTCTCAACCACAGAGCAGCTGCACAGGCACAGATCTGTGTGGTGGGTGGGGATGTCAGAGCCACATCTTGCCTCAGGGTATTGAGCCCTGAATATAAAGCGTTTTAAAAAAATATCCCTTTATTTTCTTCTTCCCTTGCTATCTATAGTCAGGAGACACTTCAGCTGGATTCCAAAGCATGGAAGAAAGCCTATACAGTGTAATTTAACTGACCTTCTTGGCTATCATCTTGGAAGGTTTCAAGAACACACTTGTCAGGAAACTAAATAACAAACTTAGAACAGCAACAGGAATCTCCTAGTTCCACTCAGATACAACTGAGTTCAGTGCCACCTAGTGATTTAAAATATTTAATGACACTATCCACATAGCCATGAGTGCAAATTCTCCTGAATGCCCTTTCAGATCAATAGTCCATGAAAAGCAATGGCTAATGATGATTACAGTACCTCTGCAAATTTCCCTGCAGCGACAATGCTAGTTATATTTACTGGGACGAAACAACACCATTTCCCTTCCCTTTTGCTTTTTATGTTAAAACATGCATTTGATGTGAAAGATTTTTCTCCTTCCAGCTAGAGACTGTAAGAGGAGGAGGATCCCGTTAACTGTAAAGATGAAATTTATTGATTCAAGCAGGTACTATCTAGTCAATGTGCACATTAGCTGAGAGCCAGATCATACCTCCCATAACACAATAATTTGCTGCTCATCCATCTCATTTTCAGACAAGCACCCAGAATGTTTTAAAGGGTGAACTATGTCTGTAAACCTGCAGTGGACATACACTTGGAAGCTAAATCCCAGGTGCCTGGCACATGTCCTTGTATATAGAGGTTTTCCCTTAAAATATGTTAAGTATTTGAAACGCACACAGAACAAGCGATTAATTTGTCTTTCACATAAAGTGTGAATCAGATCTTATTACTTCTGCTTTACTGTTTGTTTTTAATTTAGTTGCAAGTTCACAAATAATATGGCTGTGATATTAAATGCATAGTGTGGGAGCTTAATGGTAGAAGGTGGGAATCCCTTCTGGGTACCAGTAGTGTAGGACTGCAGCAGTGAATGTAGATGAACCTAGAGACCTGCTTCACATTGGGTTGTATTCAGCTGAGTCATACTCCGAAGGGACCACTGAGCTCTGGCTTCTCAATATAGTGCAAGGAGTTTGGTATGCAAATATTTCACTTTTGTTCCTGGAAATCCTGTGAAATAAGGCAAAATCATTATGGATGTCAGGTACCTCTGGCAGAATGGGATCCTGCAATGAAATGACATCACAATGTATGAATTCATGCTAAAAGTCTCTGTACCACTTCATCTCTGGGATGTGGGTGTTTCTCCTGGGTTATTTGCAAAATTCTGTGTGCATACAAGTCCCACCTGCAATATGCAGCTGGTGCTGCTAGCTGGAAGGGAAATATTCCAATAGTACCTTGTCCCTATGGCACTGTTTTTCCTGGGCAGGGCACCAGAGATTTGAGGTGCACACTTGCGTTACAGTTTCTCTGTGCAGGTGGTTGCTGCCTTTTCTGGATGATGCTCCTCCTTCAGACTCAAATAGGTGGAAATTCTCAACCTTCTTAATTATGTTAGTTCCTGGCAGAAGAAAAAGGAGTGGAAAACTAGAGACAATGTTCTAGTCTTCCTTGCAGCCACTACACCAGCAGAGGCTTTGGCGAACACATTTGAGAACAGCTAATACAAAATGACAGGGTTCAGTGATACATAATAATTTCTGTAGTACTGGCTATTTTTATTTCTCCAGTGTTCTCTGAGGTGTTCCTGCAGCTCCACTGACTTTGCTTCATAAAAGTGGTAAAATAAGATTGAAATGAACTGAACCCCAGAAAAAAAAAACACTGCAAAGTGATTTTTGAGGGCAGGGGTTCAGAGGAGGGACACAGTTGCCGTGATTAAGATTCTAGTGTGTGGCTCCAGCCCCTTCCAATAGCTTGAGTGTAAGGCTCAAGGAAGTTTCCAGATTCCATGCAGAGGCACACAGAAGTCTCTGACAGGGTTTCAAGGCCCTTGTCCTTGTTCTTTCAACCTTTTCTTATCTGGAGAGGGTAGGCAGGTTTCATGCTACTGATCCCAATGACCAACCACCTTGGAACCTCATTTTAAATTGCTAACTCCTGACCTCCCCTTCCTTCTCAGAGCTCTGTGCTCCTCCAGCTAGCCTTGCATTGACTCAATTCACACATTACACATAGCCAAACCATGGTTTACCACAAACAAGAAAATATATGGGTTCCAAATATCATGGCCACAGCACTCCTCCCCATTGTCCTGCTGCTGTGCTCCCTGAAGGTAAGCCATGATTTGTTTCAGTTCAAGCACACATGCTCAATCTTTGCACATGTGCACATAAATAAACTGAATTAATCACTGTGGCAGGTATTTGTTCTTAAGGAGGAACTTTTGGCCTTTTGTGGATGGACTGTGGGGGCACATTTGACCCCAGTGCTTGTATATTTACCAAATCTACAGAGTGCTTATTTCCATTTAAGTCCTGAACTGCTCATGCAATCCCACTGAGTGATTTAACACAGCATCCATGCGTGCCCATATAAATTTGTAGCTCATATATAGGTAATGGATTTCTCTGACGAGTTTAAGGATTGAAACATTTGCTTCTTTATGCACGATCAGCATAATAAAAGCAGTTCAAAGGAAATGATTTCTAGATTCCAAGGAGGAAATGCAGAGAGGAAATAAACATGCCTAAAACCACATGGAGGTTGCAGCTGTTGGCCGGAGAAATACAAATATCAAACTGAGTTTCACGAGACTGGAGAACATCGGTAGAATGAGTGGGGAGAAAATTATTGTTTCGCAATTAATGAAGTCCCTTTTCCTGATGACATTTTGGATGCAAGGCCAGTGGGTGGGGTGGGAAGGAGAGCGTTCTCCAAAGAAGTGTAACAGGAATGAGGAGAAGAAACTAGATTAGTGACCATATCTGATATCAACAGCCATGTATCCTGAATAGTAAACAATAAACAGAACAAACTATTTTCAAGGAACCTGAAATCTGGTTTAAGTTTGCACACATCATTCAGGGAGTTCAAAACAAGCACAAGAAACACATAAGAATTTGAAGTCTGCTTTGTGATAGAAGACATTCCTATGGTAGGCAACCGGTGACCAGGTACTTCTTGGGCAGAGATTACACTCCAGGCAGTTGAAACATAAGTAGTTCTCTCTATATTGCTACTAATTGGAGAGTCAGAAAAAGGCTCCATCAAGCCATGTGTCAAGGAGGAGATGAGCCAATTCCACATGCCAGCACAAGAAAATGACACTAGCAGTCTGTGATCTTAGGAAGCTGTGATGCATACATGGCCAGTGTATGATGGAGGAACTGGTATTGTTCACTGGTTTGTATCATTCCACCCCTGCAATACAAAGAAAAACTATTGAGTTGTGCACTCACTGGGAGCTACAATGATTCAATTCTGTGAAACAACTAGCATCTTGGGAGAGCCGAACATGGCTTGCAAACAATTCAGGTGATGCTGCCTATTGTTCAAGAAAGTGAAACAAGCCTTCTAGTGCATCTACTGTATGTACTAAAGATAACAAAAGGAGTGGTGGTGGTAAAAGCAATGCTCCTAGGGGCCTCACTGCAAGTGTTGTCCGGGGATAGTGGCCCAGGCTAGGGGAAGGAGGGAGGGAGGACACAGTGAAGCAAGGAAGCAGCCACAGTAGGACCATGGAGGAATGCTGGGGGGAAACCCTAAACACTAGCAGCTGCTATTAAAAAATTGTTGAGGGGTAGGTTAAAGAAGGATACATAGGAAACTGACTCAGACTGGTCCATCTAACTCAGTACTGTATTGTCTACACTCACTGGTAGTAGCCCTCAAGGGTCTTAGATGTGTCTTTTCCAACCCAAATGGAGATTCTGGGGATTGAATCTGGGAGCTTCTGCAAGCAAAGCAGATCTTCTTCTTCATGGTGGAACTGAAGAGTGCTGTTGCAGAGAGAGTGCCCTCTAGATCTTTGTCATTTTTCCTGATAGCACACATGCTACATTTTGGTCAAATCTGTTACTGTGCAATCTCCTTATACATACATGGTAAAATGTTGAAGAAATGAGTCCAATGATGTATATTTGACCTAACAGTGTGTCCCAAGCCTACAATGGTTGAAGGCTGTTGTACAAGGGCACACTGTTTCCCTGGAGTGCTGGCCAGGCCAGGCCTACTGGACTCCACATACACATCCCTGCATGGACTGAGATATACACTCATCACATCAACAACTCCCTGGTGTCAGCATGCTGTGTAGGCCATGGATGGAGGGAACCTGTGATCCTCCAGATGCTGCTGAACTACAACTCCCATCATCCCTGAACAATAGCCATGCTGTCTGGGGCTGTTGAGAACTGGAGTCTAACAACACCTGGAGGACTACATATTCCCCAACCTGTTGTAAAAGAGATCAGTAGCACTGAGCAAGTATTTCAGGGGAAATTGCCCTCCATTACTGGAAGTTGGTGAAGACAATCTTGTTTATAAAGTCGTTTGCTTCACTCGATGACTGCCAACAGGATTTTATTGGTGTGATTTCCTACTGCTTTTGAAAGATTTTGTTAACATTTCTATGCTGTTTTAGATCATTATTGTAATTAAATTTTATGATTAACTCTCTTAAGAGTCTGCTGGTCGGGGCAGGATAATATGAAACAAAATATTGATGATCTCAACAGGCAACTTTTATAAGCTTTCAAGGAACTCCAGAGTTCCCTAGAACAGAGTTTGAAAACCACCCAGCTAATCAAAAGGCAGCTCAACTAAGCAGAGAGAGAGAAAACAGAGAGAGAGAGAGAGAGTTTCTTTTTATGCTGTATCCCAGAATGCTCAGGAGTAGCGCCTCAGGAGTAGGACTTTGGCGCACATTTACCACATTTTGAAGCAATGCACGTTACCATCTGAAGCGGCCTTCGACCTGGTACCCTCCAGATCCACAGGATTGCCACTCTCACTTTAGATTGAGCCAGTGGGGTGGAAAAAGCACACGTGTGTAATAGGGTCAAACTGCTCAGTCCCAGTTAATAAGTTTGTGGCGCTGTTCTCAGACCAACGGCACTTTCCTAACATACACAGCACATACAATGCATTGCGCTAGGTTTTTTCCCCTGCCCTGTACAGGAATTTTACACATAATGAGAAAGCTCAGAAGATCGTCAGCACACACCTGTCTATGCGCAGCTGGCAGACTATGCCCAAAATATCCACCTCTCCTTTATTCTTCAGTTGTTGGCATCCAATCTGCGTAGCAATAAAACAGCCTGTCCGACCAATTCCTGCACTGAACAAAACACCAATATAATGTCAGATTGCAGTGGCCCCTGAGGCTTTGAGGGGGATGAGGAAGGTTCTGGATGTCAGGAGAATGGGGCAGACACATTCACACACAAGCAGTGAATGTGAATGCTTTCTGTCTCTCACAATCACAGATCAAGTAGCCTGAGGACCATACATTTTACTTGTTTTACCAGAACCTGCAAATACATGACAGGAGAAAAGTGTGGTGTAGTGGTTAGAGCGTTGGACTAGGATTTGGGAGACTAGGAGTCTAGTCCCCAGTCAGCCATGAAGCTCACTGGGTGACCTGGGGCCAGTCACTGTCTCTCAGCCTAACCTACCTCACAGGGTTGTTGTGAGGATAAAATGGGGAGAGGAGGACCATATACACCACCTTGAGCTCCTTGGAGGGAAAGGTGGTATATAAATGTAAATAAAACAGGAGGTCCATAGGTACTGAGGTTTCAGTCTGGGGAGGTCTTTGTTCAGGCCAAGGCCGCTGAACTCCTTACACTGCTGCAGGGTTATGAGGAAAGCTTCTCACCTGCAGTGCACAACAACAGGTCCTCTGCTCTCTGTGGCCTGTAGAATTTTCTCCACCTCCAAAACCAAGTGCAAGAAGGTCTTGGCTGATTCTGGGGTCTTCTGGTCTGGCCAGGATGAGAAAACAATATGCTTCACCGTGCGACATTCATCGTTGAGCTGAGAATCATTATGAAACAGAAAGCATATAATTATTCCCTCTATTTCTGATGTTCAGATTGTGAGTGCCATTGCTGCTGCTATTATTATTATTATTTTGATGTCTTTTTTTTTAAAAAAATGCTTTTATACATTTCACGAATTTTACAATCATTTTAACATTTCAAAACTTGACTCCTTTCCCCCTCTTTCTGTGGTTCCTTAAACTTATTTTTAATATCTTCTGTATATCCAAATTAACTTAATTTCCTCATTTATTCATCTGCTTTAAATATATACTCTTATGAAACTGCAGGTTATTACAATAATCCTGCCAATGTTCTTATCTGTTTACAATTTATCGGATAAATTTTATCCCACCCTTCACACAAGGTCCCAGGGAGAGTTAAAACCAATCTTAAATGCAATATTAATAACAATTTAAAACAAATATAAGGGTGGGTCCTAATATATGGCTGCATACATACTACACATAGAAAGCACACACAGACCTCAAATCCTGGGAAATGTAGTTTACCTGCCATGGAGTTACAATTCCCACCACCCTTAACAAACTATAGTTTCCTGGATTCTTTTCTGGGTGCACGGGGAAGATGTGCTTCAAATGTATAGTGTGTATGTTATGCAGCCCCAAATCTTGGGCAACAAAGGCCAGGCGTCCAAAAGCACTGTCCTCACACAAGGAGGAGGTATCAGGAGAGCAGAAGTACAGTGGTACCACGGGTTAAGTACTTAATTCGTTCCGGAGGTCCGTTCTTAACCTGAAACTGTTCTTAACCTGAAGCACCACTTTAGCTAATGGGGCCTCCTGCTGCCGCCGCAGCCAGATTTCTGTTCTTATCCTGAAGCAAAGTTCTTAACCTGAAGCACTATTTCTGGATTAGTGGAGTGTGTAACCTGAAGCATATGTAACCTGAAGCGTAACCCGAGGTATCACTGTACAAAAAATATTTGGGGGGGAAGCACTAAGGTGGGATGGGACCCAAAAACAGTCCAGTAAGGCCTGGACTTGTTCAGTAGCCACAGACTGCAGACTGACTTGTGGGTTTTTAGAAAAACAGGTGGGAAACGAAACGGAATGGAGTATCATTGAGGAGGGTGTGTGTGCAAAAGGGTGCTTCCGAACTGCAGTTTATTATATTATGCTGCTGCTCTCGCTCATAAGTTTTTCACCCTCAAAATGCCAGCCTACACTTTTTATTTATTTTTATTTGTAAAATTGCCTGCATACGGCTGTGGCAACTGCTGGCATGTGAGGCCTTTAGCACATTTTTTGAGCAGGGGAAGGGCAGTTTGTCACATGTGTGATGGCATTTCCATGAGTGGCCTCTATTGCCACACTCCTACTCCCGCTTGCTTCTCACATGAGCAGGTTTGAGCAATAATAAAAACAAATGTTTGAAGCTGCTTAGTGCCCTGCATGAGGCTTGGGAGCATGCCTGTCTTTCTGTAAATTAAGATAATCCCTCTCTCCTCACTTCAGTCACATTCCCACCATACATTTTAAACACTCTTATGCCACCTTATTTTTCCTCGCTTCCTCGCAAAGAATCCTGGGAGCTGCAGTTTGTAAAGGGTGGTGGGAACTGTATCTTCATGAGAGGAAAACTACAATTCCCAGGATTCTCTAGGGGAGCCATGACTGTTAAAGCAGTACAGGTTTGCTTTCTGTACTGCTTTCTGTACTGCAACACAGATGTGTTGGGGTGGACCAGGGACTCAGCTACATTAGTAGAGACACAATTTGAATGCGCTATAAACATGCAACACCGGATGGTGCCAGAGAGCAGGAAATTTTTATACATGTTTTTCCATAGGGTTTTTTTCTGTTACAATGATGTAATTTCTGACTTGTTTATAGCATTTTTTCCTGTGTGTGGATCCACTCCAGCTTAAAGTACCCATTTGATCATGTTGTTGTGACAACAGAGGGGAATCAAATCAATCTGTTGTTTCTTCTATGCTGTTTCCTATAGCAGAAGGAAGCCCCGCTGCGGATGGGTGGGTGGATGAAACACACAAGGAAGAGGCAAATGTATCTGTGCAGCAGGAAAAACCCCTTGGCACCTCTTGTTGCTTTTTCCAAACCTCTCCAACAATGCAAATAAGCTTCCTTCTGCTGCGGGAGATTCTTGGAGAAGTTTGCATAAAGAAAAAACAGTGAGAAAAGCTACAGGAGACTAATTTGACTCCCTTCTCCTCTGCCAGCAACACTCTTGAATCTCAGGGTGCTTTGGATATGAAGTTTCGCCATCAGTTGGAGAAGGCTGAGAGAGAGGAATCGTATTAACTTGCCGAAAGATTGGCACAGGCACACACCCACTCAGAGCACTAAATATGCTTTCATTATCTTGGAAGTTGCGCCATTCTGTTCTGTCAAAATTTTTGGGGAAAACCTTTTTTTAAGGACAAGGAAACTGCAGTTTAATTGTAAACTAACTAGGGACGGAGGGAGGAGTGACTGAGGGTGGGGCGGAAAAAACCTCCACCCCCCATACCCAGGCTACCTTCTTCCAAACTCCACCTGCTGGTGTGGTTGGTGAATAGAAGAACCGGTGTGTTCATGAGCTACTTGGGTACACACAAACGTCAGTTCTGAATGACCTGTTTGCAAACTAACATTCCCTTCTGGACCTTAACTGAGGTGGGAAAACGCCCACTTGCAAGCAAACTCTTGGACTGCCAGACAGTCCACTTTGACCTGTGAGGCTATTCCCCGCCCCCGAACCATGCCTATTTGTCAATCAGCTGGTGTCATGGGCTGACATCAGCTGATGAGCATGGGCAGGGTTCAGTCCTGCTGGGTGCATTCCCTGCAAGATGTCAAAGGTCAGGGGAAAGAGGTGTATCTTCAGCATGCAACAGACACTATGTAATGAAGGTGCTAGGTGCACCTCAGTGGGGAGCTACCATATTTTTCTGCCCCTGTGCATAAGACGGCCCCTATTTCGGGGGACTCCAAATTTATAAAATGGGGGGAGATTGCCCAGAGTTGCTGGGCTTTTTGGGGGGAGGATTGACCACAGTTGTTGAGCTTTTTCTAGGGGGGACTGCCAAAATTTTTTCACCTGCCTGACCTACACTGCTACTCGCACACGTCGCAAAAGCCCCCTATCGTCTGGCAGAAGCTGCCAATCGCCCACACAATTGCCACAAATAGCACGCCCAATAGGGACGTGGGTGGCGCTGTGGTCTAAACTGCAGAGCCTAGGGCTTGCCGATCGGAAGGTCGGCAGTTCGAATCCCCGTGATGGGGTGAGCTCCCGTTGCTCGGTCCCTGCTCCTGCCCACCTAGCAGTTCGAAAGCACGTCAAAGTGCAAGTAGATAAATAGGTACAGCTCCAGCGGGAAGGTAAACGGCATTTTCGTGCACTGCTCTGGTTCACCAGAAGCAGCTTAGTCATGCTGGCCACATGACCCAGAAGCTGTCTGTGGACAGACACCAGCTCCCTCAGCCAGTAAAGCAAGATGAGTGCCGCAACCCCAGAGTCGGCCGCGACTGGACCTAACGGTCAGGGGTACCTTTACCTTTACCTTTAACATGCCCAATAGCTGCTGACCATCTCTGGCTCATGGCAGAAACCAATCCCACGTCCCCCCCCCATGCACTATCCATGTATAAGACAACCCCCAATTTTTAACATAGTTTTTAAATAAAAACACTTTGTCTTATACACGGAAAAGTATGGTAATTCCACAACTGAAGGGCTGCTACAGAGAAGGCCCTCTCCCAGGCCACCCCTCCAAACTTATCACTTCACATGAGCAGCAATGACTGCACAGTAAACCTTTGCCAGGAAGCACCATTGTCCCTGCTTGTGTCCCAAGCCCTCCTGGCCTACCTGTAGGCCAAAGTCGCGGATGGTGTATTCTTCACACTCACAAATGCCTTGCATGCGGATGGTGAAGGGCCCATAGGTTGCCTCTGTTTCAGGCCAGTAACAGACACATTTCTGAAACCAGAAGGACGAGGATCCCCATGAGGAGAAGTGGCAGCGTAAGTCAACATAAGCGAGTGACTCAGAATTGTAGCATAATATAAAAAAGCAGAACCATTCAACCACCAGCTCCAGTCACACCAGATCCACCTACGCAATCCAGACCACAGTACACCAGGATCAAAGAGTTGTGTACAGCGGCAAGGGGCCTACAGACCAAACAGGTACTCAGAACGCCCTGACATTCTTTATAGGGTGCTCCAGAAGCTGCCTTATGGGAGAAAATGAACTGAGAGTGATATTAGAGTTTAGATGAGGTATCTTAGCCATTTACACTGTCTCCCCACTGTACTGAAGGTATTTGTGCCAGCCAACGGAACCTCCAGATATAATAATGCTGCAAACCTAACCCGATTTTTTAGCCGGAACTCGCTGGAACTCAGTTCTGGGACTGCTCAAGTGGGGGCCATAGCCGTTATAAGAGAACAAGTGAGTTCCGGCACCTCTTTCCCTAGAAAAATAGCACTGCTGCAATCCTATACAAACTTACAGGGAAGCAAAAGACCCACTGAATACAGTACTGTGGTTCTTACTTCTGAGTAAACACTTCCCCCCCCTCTTTGAATGAGCATGCATAATATTGCACAGCTGAGATCTTTTAAGGAATGTGGTGTAAACAACTCATCAGCACGGTCCTGCTATGATGCACTGAAGTCTTGGGATGGATTTTAGAAGAGTGAGTGTCACTGGGGGCCAAATTAATCCCCTTCCCCCTAAAGCAGAGAGCTGGCCCATGGTTGGAAATGTTAGCATTCTGGTTGCCCAATTTCCCCCTGCATTTATGGCCCAAAATGCACAGTTATAGAAGCTTGGGTGAGCATTCTTTGTTAAACTGATGGTTTGCTAATCTAGGAGCTTCTGTTGTTCTTTCCTCAGTGAGAACCAAATTCTTCTCCTGAAAGCGAGAAGCACTTACCAATGCTGTGGGGTTTTTTTACCACTAATGCTAAAGGAGGAGCTCTCAGCAGGAATAAAAGTATCAGTTGTCCATCCCTGTTTGATGAAATGTTTACAAATTTAAGCTTGCTCACTGTTATTCTGTTAGTGTCTGGAAAGTCCCTTCACCTCCAGGGAATTCATTTATGCTCACTCACAGCAGATGGAGAGAAGTCTACAGGCCCAATACATTTTGCTGCCTGAGGTAAAGACAGTGCTTTAAAAAAGAGAAAAGAAATAAAAAAGGTGCCGGTACTCACCATGAAGTTGTTATAGTAAGTGCCACACTTTTAACTTTTTAAATTTTAATTTAAGTTGCTAGTACTGGGCACCATTTTCTGGGTACCCAGGGGGAAAAAAGCACTGGGTAAAGGACACAATGGTGTTCTCTCCATTACATATATAAAAGCCACCCAGACTGGCACTTGAATCACCAATGCATTCACCAACGAATCGTACTTCGGTATTGGCAATGGAGTAGCATTCTCCACTGCACTTGAGGGCAGCAGACTAGCTTAGTGGATTCAGGACACACTCTGTTTGCTCCTCACACACACCCAGCATCTGCCATGTGAGGCAGCTATCTCACTCTGCCTAATGGTAGGGCCGGCGCTGCTCAAGGCCCACACCAATCATACCTCTTTTGCTTCCTTGAGTTTGGTGAGCATAACGATGAGAGGAGCTCCTTCCTGCCACACCATTGTCCAGAAGTCATTGACTGTATTAAGCATGGGCCCCTGGGTGGCAATATAGGTCTTCTCCTGCCCAGCATAACCCTAGAAGGTGAGACAGAAATATCAACAAGTAAGACACATCCCAACAGTCATCTTCAGATTTCTCACACCTCAATGACCCTCTGGCTCACCCGGATGTAGTTTGCATTAATGTAGCTCTCGTCTTCTTGGCTCACCGCTCTCTTGAGGCACACACGACTCTGGGGATCTAAAGGGACAGTTTGGTTACAGCGGACTTGGTGCCCGAACACAAAGACCGTGCACACAGCATCATCTAATTATAATATCCTAACCCGTGGGTGAAAAACCTGTTGGCCTCCAAATGTTGTTGGATTTCAACTCCCATCAGCCCCAGTCTGCATAGCCAACAGTCAGGGATGATGGGAGCCATAGTCCAAGAGAAGGAGGAGGAGGAGTTTGGATTTGATATCCCGCTTTATCACTACCCTAAGGAGTCTCAAAGCGGCTAACAATCTCCTTTTACCTTCCTGCCTCACAACAAACACTCTGTGAAAGACTTCACAGAAGTGTGACTAGTCCAAGGTCACCCAGCAGCTGCATGTGGAGGAGCAGGGATGCAAACCCGGTTCACCAGATTATGAGTCCACCATTCTTAACCACTACACTATATTGGCTCTCGAGCTTATGGATTCCCACCCTTGTCACAAGAAGTCAGAAAGCTGGCCAGATCCTCCTTCAGAGAGATGCTCCCCCCACCTTCCAGCACATTTGACTCAGTCGTTGCTGCCTCATCGTTCTTCTGTCCTTGCTCAGACTCATTATTTACAATGAATTTGCCTTTTCAACAGTCATGTCAGAAGTGATGTATGTCACTACAGCAGCTGGAACACAGAGCAGTCATTTTATTTCTGCTCACACAGGTGGAGTTTTCATCCCACCACAATGGCAAGTCTATCTGGGATATAAAATGGCCTTGAGTTGTTTTCCACTCAAACACCCGTCACCATCTTACGCAAACAAGGTGGCATCTACAAGAGGTTCCCCTATGTCTCTGGCGTTTAGAAACTTTTCCACTCCAACTCATCACAACTTCTAAAGCCACAAGGTATTGTTATGATTATGTACAGCATCCTGCACATCTCAGCAGGGATTGAAATTATGTCTGCTAAAGCCAAAGGGTGGAACTTTTACAGGAGAGGCAGGGAAGCTTTTCATTTCTTTTCTGTTGAGGACTGCATTCCCACAAGGTAGAGCTACCTTCCCAACACAAGTATCCCCACAGCTTATCTGGGCAGGGCTGGAGTGGTGCAGCAAGCAAGGACATAGGACACGCCATGTGGCACACAGCTCCATCATCCAGCAAAGAGGAATGAACAGAGCTCTCTGGAGGAACAGCCAGGAGTGCTGCAGCTGTGACTGAGCTGTTATTTTCAGAAGCTAAGGAATCCGATCATGAAAAACAAAATCCAACCATTTGCTCTGTAGGTGCACAACAGAGCTGTGTGTGCCTCTTTTATACTCAATGATACAGTCACAACTGACCTAGAGTTATGCCACCTCTCAGTGTGCATGTAAGAGGGGAGAGCTACACATAGGCCTCAAGGGCCTTGTCTAGCAATGGGACTAAAAATAGGGCCATGCTAGTGTTTCAAAGTCTACAGCAAGAATGCAAGGTCACACCCCCACTGTACATTTAAAGTGCATTGTGTTCCCTCAAAGGATCCTGGGAACCGTACTCTATCCCTCACAAAACTACAGTTTCAGGCAGTTCTCAGGATTGGGCCGGTGGCGGGGACACACAATGCGCTTTAAATGTGCTTTACCTATATGGTGCGAATGTGACCTGACACTGGTCAAAGAATACAAATGAGAATAGATGGGTCCATTGGTCTGCCTTCCTTTGCCATCTTTCCACTTTCCTTGTTCACAAGAGGCAAACATACTTGGTAGGATGGATTTATATCTGTCTTTTGCTGCTCGTCTGGGGATGTCCAGCTCTTCTGCACTGGCAAAGTTGGAGGGGATTTTCTGTAAAGGAGGAAAGAAGGAATTGCTGAAATATTCCCCTCTCTGAAACATAAAGCACCCAAAGTGTTGGAAAGAGGGAATATAAATGCATATATGTTTTTGCTTTCCAACACATACTCTGAATTGTTCCCCTTTTAACCTGCTGTCAACCGAAAGGGACTGTTATGGAGATCTCTCACCTGCCTAAAGAAGCCCAGCTCTTTATAAAGGGTAGTGGTGTTATTATTCAACTTATAAAACCCAGGAAAAAAGGGAGGCACTTCCTGCTCTGTTAAGATGCTAGGCACAAAACGTTCATTGCCGTAGCATGGGAAACATGTGACTCTCCAGATGTTCTTGGACTACAACTCCCATCCTCCATCACCATTGGCCATGCTGGGTGGGGGACATGGGAGTTGGGAGTCCAACAGCATCTGGAGAACCACAGGTAGAACAGTTTTCTAACAGGAACACATAAGAAGAGGGAGATGGATCAGACCAGTGACCCATCTAGTTCAGCTTCCTGTTCTCACAACCAGATGCCTAGGAGAAGCCCAACAGCAGGACCTGAGCACTCTCCCCAGCTGCGATTACCATCAACTGGCATTCAGAGGCATACTGCCTCCCACATTGGGTAGAACATAGGAATCATGGCTAGTTGCCATTGAGAGCCTTATTCATCGTGAATTTGTTTAATCTTTTAAAGCCATCAAAGGTGGTGGTCACCATTGCCTCCTGTGGGAGCTCACTCTATCATTTAACAATGTGCTATGTGAAGAAGTAGTTTATTTTGTCTGTCTTGAATCTTACAACATTCAGCTTCATTGGATGCCCATGAGATCTAGTGTTAAGAGAGTGAGATCCTCATGATCTAGTACTATAACTAAGAGAGGGCGAGAGGGAGAAAAAAATAAATACTTTATCAACTTTCAGCAAACCAAACCATGCATAATTTTATGCAATTTTATCAGGTTGCCTCTCACACCTTTCCTCTAAACTAAAAATAAACACCCCAATTCTGGAACCTTCCCTTGAGCATTCTGGCTGCTCTCCTCTGACTCTCTCCCAGTTTTACAATATGCAGTACTCTAGATTGCAGGATGGGGTGCAATTGGAGGAGCTTAGCTTGGAATGAAATCCAGACGAGGCAGTTCTGAGTGTCTCACCGCAAACTCCTCTTGAAGCTCCTCTAGGCTCCAGTTCTGCTGCTGGAGCATCCTCTGAGTAAGAACATGGCTGGTGGTGTTCAGGAGCTTCACTGTGACATCCCTTGGGGTGGAGACGGATGAAATGGGTTCTGTGTTGCTCAGGGAACTCATGTCCAGCACCAGCGACACGTTGGAGCCCCTTCTGAAAGGGAGAGAAACCCGAATGTGCAAATTATAAGCCTAGAGATAGCCATCTATAGAACAGGGTGGAAGAGTTGTATGAAAGGGGTAAAATGTGCTGCTGCAAGCTACTGAAAAGATGCACAATAGTAACTGGGATCAAAGGCAATTTTAACCCTGCATAAATCTTATAGAACAATGCAAGTAAATTTCATTTACTTGCCAAGTGTATATTGACAATGCTTCCCTCTCCATCTTCTGATTGTAAATTGTTTTAAATTCTAATATTATATTTTTACATTTTTGTAACCTACGCAAGGACCTTATGCCCAAGGGAGGACAACAAATCTAAATAATAAATACCCTAGACTCTAGCTGCAGCATCACACAGCCACTCCAGACAGAGAGAAACTAGAAGGGAAGCCAGAGATTGAGGATTTAACTATTATACGCTGAATATGTAGCATATAGTACCAAAGCAATATTGTCACTACACAATTATTGGGACCCCAGCTCATGAGTGTCACACATTAGCGAGCCACAGAGTTCCTATGTTGGCCCAGTTTCAGGCTGATATTGCAATCATATATTTAAAATAATCCTCAAATTGGTTCTAATGATTATGGGAGTCCATTCCTTCTTCCAGAACAGAAATGTTCCAGACTAAGCACAAACAGGGCAAGAGGAATTCTGCAAATGATTGTGTGAAAGGAATTTTAAAACACCCATACCGATATTATGCCCTTCTCTGTGTCTTCCCTCTAAGGGAGGTCTAGAGAGTGGCAGGACAAAAAAAGGCCTTTTCTGCGGTGGCTCCCTGCTTATAAAATGCTCTCCTAAAGGAAACACACCTGACGTGATCATTCTGTATTTAGGCATCAGGAAAAAACATTTTTATTTACCCAGGCCTTCAGCCCTTAATTTGATGGAAATCATGTATGTTTGTGGCCTCTTTTGGTGTTCAATGAGGTGGGTTAGAATTGCTTTCTTTACTATATAATAAAAATGTAAGAATGTCATCATCCTGCAGTTCACTTGTCCACAGACAGGTGGTGCTGTGAAATACAGTGTAATGAGAGGCAGTAAATGGGTGGTTTAGGCAAGCTGCAAAGGGTCAGCTGGAACAAGCTTTAGCAGTCCCCCAGCAGCTCCACTGGCTCCTCCGCCTACCTGCCCTGGGACCTCTGCTCCTGGATCTAAACCCCCAGACTGACTGGTGCCACTAATGGCCACCTTGGGGATCTGCTGCTTTTGTGCCGCTGCCAATTAGGGTGCAAAAATAGCCCAATGCAAGAAGAAGGAAGGTGGTCAGAAGCCAGGGTCTGCCAGTCTGGTAATCTGCTTCTGCCAATGCCACCATTTATGATAAAGGGCCAGCCTGACTAGGAGGGGCAGTGGCAGATCCCCAGACCAGCCACCACTTCTGGCCTCTTTCCTGTAGTGCTCATCTGGCTGGGCCATCTCTTCATCCAACCTGGCTGCAGCAGCAACACGAGGTAGAAAGCGAAAGGTCCGGGGGGCAGGATGCAGTGTCACGTGAGGGATCGGGAGGCGTGTGCGTTTGGAAAAGGGTGGGTTAGTGGGAAGAGTGGTAGGTTGACATGTTGCTGAGTAAAATGAGTAGAGGTGCAGCCGGTAATTTGGGGCATTTGTTTCAAGTCACAGGTCCGAGAGATGTCCCTTCACCCCACCCGTCCTTCCGCTTCCCCCAGGAAAACCCACTGAACTAGAACAAACATCAATCAGGTTTTTGTGCGGATTGACCTTTGTTCTGATTCAGCAGTAAACAGCAGGTTTTCCTAGGGGTGGGGGTGGGGAAAAGCTACCCTCTGAGACCCAAGACTTGAAATCACAGGACAAATGGATAGGCCCTTATATATATTTATGGATGAGCCTTTTGGGGTTTTCCTTGCAGTCTTATAATCGGCTTTAATATGTCTTGGTAGTCCTGTTCTTCCATTGCAAGTCACTTTGAGACACCATCTTGTAAAAAGTGGCAAATAACTATAATAAACAACAATTATAATACTAGGCATAGTCAGAGTCTTATTTCTAAAAGTTCCAGGCACTGGACTCAGCACCGGTCCTGAGTACAGCTGCATGCCGCTGGAAGCAGACTGGTTCATATAAAGCTGTCCATGGAAGTATCTTGCTCCTCACTAGGATGCTGTGAGTCCCCTTTTCTCCCAAAGCACCCCTTTTCATCTGTTAAGTGGCTTTCTAGAACAGGGGTCAGCAAACCTTTTCAGCAAGGGGCCGATCCACTGTCCCTCAGACCTTGTGGGGGGCCGGACTATATTTTGGAAAAAAAATATGAATGAATTCCTATGCCCCACAAATAACCCAGAGATGCATTTTAAATAAAAGCACACATTCTACTCATGTAAAAACACCAAGCAGGCCCCTCAACCCAGAGATGCATTTTGAATAAAAGCACACATTCTACTCATGTAAAAACACGCTGATTCCCGGACCGTCCACAGGCCAGATTTAGAAGGCGATTGGGCCGGATCCAGCCCCCAGGCCTTAGTTTGCCTACCCATGTTCTAGAACAACGACTTGTACATAAACTCTCAGCCCCTGGTATCTGCAAAACACAGAGCACTCTCAACTCACCTATCCTGCAGACGCACATGTTTCTTGACTTCCTGACACTTCTCCATTCCTGCCCTCTTTTGCTCACGTAGCAGGCTGAAACTATCAACTTTAGGGCATGCTGAACAGGAGAGGACCATGCTGTGCCAGCAAAGGATTCTCTGGACTGAGGTATGAGAGGCCAGCCACCCGAGGAACCCTGAGAGCAGGTGCCATGCGGGTCAGCCAGCCCATGAGGCTGGAGGAACACCTAGAGACCACAAAAAGCAAGCGGTTCATTGAAGAGAGCTCCATCAACTTCCTGTATGTCACTCACGCCCCTGTTAGGAAGGAAGAGGCTGCAACAAAAAGCCCCATGTACACCTAACAGAGCTTCACTCAGAGAATGTCTAGACCAGGGTTTCCCAAACTTGGGTCTCCAGCTATTTTTGGACTACAACTCCCATCATCCTTAGCTAGCAGGATCAGTGGTCAGAAATGATGGGAGCTGTAGTCCGAAAAATAGCCAGAGACCCAAGTTTGGGAAACCCTCATGTAGAACATGGTTGTCTTTGGAACATGCCACTTCCTGCAGGTGGCATGTCCCAGTCTAGAAGGAATCTCTGTCTGTAAGGTCTGGAACAAGACTACCGCTTACATCAACACACATGCACATTCACCAAATTAGAACCTGTGGACAGTGAACCCATTCCTGCAGAGCCAGAGGAGTTTTTCCTACGGTAGTCCAGCTTAGGAAAGAGGAAGGCACAAACAGCAGAGCTATGGGCAACCAAGTTCACATAAGCCAACTGGGAAGTCACAGGCCCCTTAAATCAAATGGGCATTCTTGCGCATGGCACTCCTGTTCAGCCCCAGCATCTGGGCTTTATTTCCTCTCCCCTCCGTCTCCACAACACACACTTAGCAGACACAGAGGTTTTCTCCCATGCCCACCCTGTTCCGACACTCCCAGTTGGATAGTCACTCACCCACTGCTGTTGGCAAACCCATCTCTCCTGCTGTTTATAACCAAATAAATAAATAAAAAGTGAGCGCAGGAAATTCCTTATCACTATGCTGGTGGTTGCTCTGGCACTTCCCCCTCTTGCTCCACCCTTGCAGCCACCCACACACATGTGCCGGCCACAAACTTCACAGCTCCATCCGCTGCACAACCCCCCCGGGGAGCTCTCACAAGGCAGTGCAGAGACTCAGATCCTTTCTGAGCATTCGGCCCCGAGGATTGCTATTCTTTAGCTACCCAACAGAAAACAGCAGATCTCTGGTGGCAGATAGCACAGATGCAGAATGTCTCCTTGAATCAAGGGTGGGAATTTGGCCCTCAGATGGGGCAATCTTCTGAAGGCCACAGTCCAGCGATAGGCAAAAGCTAGCAAAGCAACAGTTCCACCGATTGTGCCACACTGATGACAAATCTAGATTTTAGGAATCCATTTCAGAGGAGCAATTTGTAAAGGGCTTGCCCACATTTGAGCATTATTTAGCTGTTCATCCACTCCACCACCACCCCAATCAAATTAGACAAGAGTAATCCATACCCAGACATATTTCAATATGTATAGGGGAAGCAACTTTGGTCTTTCCTGTGCATCCCAGTAGGCATGGCTTTTGTCTTCTAATTGGTCAGTTCAGCTATGCCAGTTAGGTACTGACAGGGCATGTGTGCAGGTAGCTGTGCACACACCTCGGATTGTTTGTTTGTTTGTTTGTTTGTTTAATGTCCCTACCCAAGAAGTGTTCAAATGCAGTCAAGCAATTGTAAATTAGCTCGTGCAATTTTTGATTTTGTGCAAATCTGAGGGATCAAAAGGAATGTTAGACCGAGCTCCTGATTACTATTAGCACGTGCCCTTATTAGCATGTGCACAAGTACATAAATATTTGTGTGCAGACCTAGAACAGGGAAAGGTAGTGGAGGGCAGGGAAGTTGTGATTGAGGTGAGGGTTCAGCAGACACACTCCATCAATCATCCACTGATATGGACAGGAAATACTGAAATGCCTGTGAAAAATGTGTGGGCACTTGCATGTCCGTTTTGCACACAGAAAAAACAGATCTGAATAATCTGTAATATTAAACCCCTACCTGGAAGCATCCTTAATCTGCTACAGCAGGGTTCTTGAACACAATAGGACACTGAAGCAAAATAAAAAGATTCTTGTTGAAATAAATCACCTAGTCCAGCATCCTATTCAGGCTACTACTTCCTTTTTACCAATCCCCTCATTTTGAGGAAGTTTTCTTTTTTGAAGACAATTTTGACCCTGCTGGATTTCCCTGGCAATTAGACATTCACATACATATTTAATTCAATAGCTCTAGACTCATTGTTCCCAATTGTGTCAGCAACATTTACAGATTGCACCAGGTCCTGAGCACCGCTCGTAATATTAAGTCCTGGTTCACCACTCCTCTGGTTGCTACCATGACCAACTGTTCTAGGGCACGGTCATTTAGAATATCTGAAAATTTCATGTCTTTGTTGTGACTGGACCAATCTTTGTGAAGAACCCACTACTGTAACGAAGAGAGCTTCTTTGCTCTCATACTTCATCTCAAAATATCCTTGAATGTTTTGATCTGGGGGACGATAGCATGTCCTCCATATTATTCTTGGGGCTTGGTATCACCAACCCACAATGATTTTGTGGAGGATTCTGCCCCTTTTGTGATTTCTTGCTTGCTGGACTCAATGCCCTCTTTGACACTCTACCACACTAATGGAATTGTAGGGTTATCCTGGCAAATTTATTCATCCTGAGTACAGTAAAAAAATAAACAAAAAGCCAGAAAGGAGTAGATCAATCCATCTCTCTGCATGTTATATACATTGTTGGCCTGAGATACCTATGACTAACTGCTCAATCCTATGCATGTTTACTTATTCCACTGAGGTCTGTAGTACTTATTCTCAGGTAAGTATGTGTACCCACTCCTATATACTCTGCATGCAGTGCACTCCCACCACTGAGTACATATGATGTTAGCCACAACATCAATCCTGTTGTTTTTCACGGAATACTACATTTTGATGTACCGTATTTTTCGTCCCATAGGACGCACCGGCCCATAGGACGCACCTAGTTTTTTGGGGGGGGAAATTTTTTCCCCTTTATTTTCCCCCCAAAACCAGGTCAGGGAATCCAAACCAGTTCAGGGAACAGCAGGATGGCGGCGCTGCGCCTCCCCGCTGTCCCCCGAGCTTGTGAGGCTGCCCGATGTCTGCCCGAAGCGCAGGGCACTCTGCTTCAGCGCGTCCCGCGCTCCGGGAAGCAGGCTGCTATCCGCAGCCTAGGGAGCCCTGCGGGAACTCCCACGGGCTCCCCAGGCTTGCTGATAGCTTCCTGAAGCCTGGAGAGCGAGAGGGGTCGGTGCACACCGCCCCCTCTCGCTCTCCAAGCTTCAGCGAAAGCCTGCATTCGCCCCATAGGACGCACACACATTTCCCCTTCATTTTTGGAGGGGAAAAAGTGCGTCCTATAGGGCGAAAAATATGGTAGTTTGGGGAAAAACACTTTCGATCTGTATTGAGAAAATTTTTGACCTGGCTGTGTTTTAAGCCAGCCATGTGTACGCAGCTTGAGTTGGGAATTCTTCTTGAATGCTGTTGATACATTGGGCAATAAAGCTTTATTTAAGAACTTAAATAATTAGGAAAGGGTGGGGGTAGCAATAATAAACAGACAAAAACTGTGCATTGAAACAGAAGTATTTAAGCTGGTGAAGACAATGGAAGTTTGCACAGCATTACACAGCAACACGATTGGGCAACACAATGTCAGTTGAAACACACTGCAGTTGAGATCTCAAACAGATAACCAAAATGAGGAGGACTCTTTCCATTGTAGCCAGAAAATTGCTGAGTTCTGAACAAGCTGCAGGCAAGAAAATGGAAACGATGTGGGCAGCAGTGTGGACAAAATATGTTCAGCTGACGAACATGGCAGAAAAGTAATCAGAATTACTATTAGGGTATCGAGGAAGAAACCCAAATTCATATCTGCTGGATGATTCTACAAAGAACCTTATTTCACATCCAATATTAATGTTGGTTACTGTTTCAGAAGGTATAAGAAAAGCAGAATAGAGTCTGTAAGCAGAACAGGGTCTGTCAAGTGTGGACCCAGGTTTGCAGTTTGTTTCCCCCAAAGAAACCAAGAGCGGTAAGCCAAGAACTAATCTTGGTTACAGCTCCCAGTTTGTCTGGAATGAAACAAACCAGAGTTTGGACCCAATGCTACCATTCCCAGCATCCTGAGCAAACTACAGTTCCCAGGATTCTTTTGGGAAAGTCATATGCATTGAATGTGCTTTACATTTATGGCACAGATCTACCCACAGATTGAAAGTGGCAAGGATAACCCAAAACAGGGAAGGAAGAGCTTGAGATTAGACATGCAGCTTTCAAGGCCTCCAGCCCAAACTCACCCACCGCAACAGCAAGGGAAGAAAGGTTTCGAAGTCTTCCATTTTATACTGTGGCTTCAGAGTGGCTCCCACCAACCCACCACAGCAGGAATGGCGTGGTGGGGCAGAGCAACACTCCTGAGTCCTGACACTGGCATCACTACAGCTTACCGAGAAGGCACCTAGAGTAAGGTTACCTACTGTCCCCGGACAAATTCCGTCCCCGGAATGTCCCCAGATTTGCAAATCTGTCCCTGGAAAACGTGGCAGTGGCAGCTTCAGCTACCCGGAGCCAGCCTGGTAGCGTAGTTGGCTCTGGCTAGCTTCAGGAGCTGCTTGCTGCCGTGACGCCCACCATTTTTCCTCACTGGAAGTCCCCATATGATGTCTATTGTGCACAACACATCATATGGAGACTTCCGGAGAGGAAAAATGGCGGGCGCCACAGCAGCGGGCAACAAGCAGCTCCTGAAGCCAGCCAGAGCCAACCGCACTACCAGGCTGGCTCTGGGCTGCTGAGGCTGCCGCTGCCACTGCCAAAGGGGAACCGGGGTACAGATCTCCTGCCCCCTTGGGAGTCGAGGCCAGCAGTTGCCCAGTTTTTTTTAAAAAAACCTGTGGATTTATGTTTCACAGGGTGTGAAAGAATGGCTCTGCACCTTTATACAATATGCATGTGTGCTTGGGCCCAGGGTCTTTTGCCTCACCATCCCCACTACTGACTCGCTGTTGCTACTCAGCTTCAAAAATAAAGAACAGTGTCCCCGGATTCATTGAAAAAAATCTGGTAACCATGACTTAGAGGGGCGGAGGGAAGAGAAGATGCCAGTAACATGGGAGCTGCATAGACACACTGGTGGGAGGGCCAGATTGGCTCTGCCTGGCACCTGCACAGACCTCACCAGCACCCTATCCAACATGGGGCCATCTAGGTAAACCGCAGCAATGATGGTGGATTACTCCTGCCATCCTTGCCCATTGACCATGCTGGCAGGGGCTGATGGAAGCTTCATCCAAACAGGGAGAGGGGGTTCAATACTGAACTGCCTGGAGTCGTAACTTACAATTTCCAAGCTTTTTTTTTTTTACAGGGCAGGGGAGAAGATATACGACTGAATTTATTACAAGTACCCTAACATCCCCCCAGTTGTAGCTTCTTTCATGCTCGAGTCTCATATTTAGCATAAAAGGGAAGAGCCACACTCAGGCAGCATGCACACACACACACACACACACACACACATATATATATATTACATATCTCGTTTAAAAACAACTCTCTTCTGCAAATGCAAATGGTCTGATGCAGAAATCCATTGGAATATTTGGGTTTTGCTAATAACCCTCAGCAGAATTACCAAATAAGTAATGCATAGATTTTCGTTAACACGTGCAGACATAGAATTTACTGCATTTTTTATTTTTTTTAAAAAAGACCTGTCTGACCTTCCTTTGAGTTTCGGGTGAAATCATCAATAACAGGAAGCGAAATTGACAGGGTGGTTTGACAGAAAGAGGCAAAGAGAGCGGAGGAGGTGGAAGAGGAAGTGGTTAAAAAACAGCTCAGTTCTTTCTTAGATGCTGGGACCCTCTGCAAAATGAAACCGCCAGTAGGCTCTCATCTGCCTTGGGATCATTTCAGAGTTTAATCAGCTAGATTACCAGCTTGCTATTCAGGCTTTATTAGGAAGAGAAGATGCACACCACAAATCAAAGAAAACGTGAAAATCCTTTCCACTTCCAATCTGCCTTCAGCCTTCACCCAACCCTAATATCAAATACTACAACCGAACTGCCTATTTATCTTTATTGACTTATAAATGCATAGGTCACTTTCTTTGTCAAGCCAAAGTGACTTACAATATTTTAAGCAAACAGACAAACACATACATACATTAAAACCAGAATTAAAAAAGCAACCCTAAAGGCTCACAATATCCCACCCAAGCAAAAAGGCCATAACTAATCAAAAGTAACAGTTCTGATGAAAAAAATGTTTTCCCCTGGCAACCTAAGCTTTATGTCTAGTTTGGCCTTCAGATCTTCTGCATTTGGAAGCAGATGGGGTGGAAACAGGAGACTAGGAAAATATCCCCACAGGTCCAAGATTAACTGCCCTGGATTTGCAATCGAGCCACATCTTCCTCTCTCTGGAGACTGTGGCAAGATGTAGCAAGCAGTCCCACTGTTTTCCCTCTGTGGCTGCTGACTGTTAGAATTGCTCAGCTGCCCCCTCTCATCCAATGCCTTCTGCTGCTGCAAGTTCCTCCTCTGCACCCCCCTGGCTGCCAGCTAACAGCATAATTGCCAGAGGCCTTGGCCCAGCCTGAGCAGAATTCTAATGAAGTGCAATGCATACAATCAGGCCGTCATTAGACATTAATCATGTGATGATCTCTCCCTTGCTTTTTATTATTAATAGAAACAGCAGCCATGGTGAGGGGGGTGGGGGAGAACAATCCAAACTGGTGCCACGGTACACAGGGAGGGACGGCATCTTTTGCCCTGCACCCTTTTCTGGCTGAAAATCACCCTTCTGAAGCTGCTATTTGTCTCCAAAGGTCTCATTAGAGAAACTTGTACCTTTTGGGATGGGGGATGGGAAACAGCACCTTGGGGAGGTGGGAGTTTTCAGCTGAGAAGTGGTGTGGAGAGAAAAGCTCAAACCTCGCCCGCCCGCCCCCCTCCACCCCACAGTCCCAGGTTTTCCTCTGCACTGCTACTTCCAAAACCTGTAAGGAATATGGAGAGCAATACAAGAAGGCATAGGGACGTGGGTGGCGCTGTGGGTTAAACCACAGAGCCTAAGACTTGCTGATCAGAAGGTTGGTGGTTCGAATCCCCGCGATGGGGTGAGCTCCCATTGCTCGTTCCCTGCTCCTGCCAACCTAGCAGTTCGAAAGCACGTCAAAGTGCAAGTAGATAAATAGGTACCGCTCCGGCAGGAAGGTAAACGGCGTTTCCATGCGCTGCTCTGGTTCGCCAGAAGCGGCTTAGTCACGCCAGCTCCCTTGGCCAATAAAGCGAGATGAGCGCCGCAACCCCAGAGTCGGTCACGACTGGACCTAATGGTCAGGGGTCC
The DNA here is from genome assembly GCF_964270895.1 of Podarcis filfolensis. Classification (NCBI taxonomy): domain Eukaryota; kingdom Metazoa; phylum Chordata; class Lepidosauria; order Squamata; family Lacertidae; genus Podarcis; species Podarcis filfolensis. The sequence goes on from NC_139609.1 coordinate 67,611,942, forward strand.
CTTTACATTTACCTTACAAGAAGGCATATACTTTCTTTTTTAAAAATTTCCTTCTTCTATTCTTTTTTTTTTAACAAATCTTTTAAATTAAGTTTTACATTGCATATTTAAATTCAAACATTAATCATCACCATCATTTAGGATTCCCTGAATCCTTTGACTCCTCTCCACCCTTCCATGGTTACCATTTTCAATCTTTTTTCAACCGCTTCACTTATTTCCTCAATTTTTCTCAAATAATCCATTTTCACCTTAGTTTTTTAGTACATTACAAGCGTCACTCAAATCCTGCCAAACTTTTTAGTTGTTTAGGTAAAAGGTAAAGGTAAAGGACCCCTGGACGGTTAAGTCCAGTCAAAGGTGACTATGGGGTTGTGGCGCTCATCTCGCTTTCAGGCCGAGGGAGCCAGCGTTTGTCCACAGACAGCTTTCTGGGTCATGTGGCCAGCATGACTAAATCGCTTCTGGTGCAATGGGACACTGTGGCAGAAGCTAGAGTGCATGGAAACGCCGTCTACCTTCCCGCCGCAGCGGTACCTATTTATCTACTTGCACTGGCGTGCTTTCAAACTGCTGGGTTGGCAGGAGCAGGGACAGAGCAATGGGGGCTAACCCTGTCGCGCAGATTCAAACCGCCAACCTTCTGATCAGCAAGCCCAAGAGGCTCCGTAGTTTAGACCACAGAGCCACCCGCGTTGTTTACAGTGTTCTCTCAGGTACATGATAATTTTTTCCCATTCCTTCTTAAAGTTCCTCTATTCCTGGTTTCTGATTTTCCCGGTCACTTTCGCCATCTCTGCAGAGTCCATCATCTTCATCAGCCATTCGTCTCTGGTCAGGACTTTATCTTCTTTCCATCTCTGGGCCAATGGTATCCTCACTGGTATTTTTTATGCATTGAATCATTTATTTGTTTAAACCACGTGTGGTGGTGGTGTTTTTAAAAAATCATTTGTTTTGTTACTTGCCCCCTTTACTTTTTTCTTTTCTGTTCTCCTTTTCTCCTGGCAGCAGTGGCAGCAATGGAGCTAATTTTGGCAGCCATCTCCTGGCACCTGCCATTCCCCTCCCTTCCCAGAATGCTCTGGGCTGAGCACTGTGTTGTTCTGGGGCCTCCAGGGAAGAGGGGACAGCAGCCTCCACTGGCAGACTCATCTGTGTGGGTGTCAGACACTAAAATCAGCTGATGTGTTAGAGAAAGGTAACACACATTCTCACATGAGTGATGGGGATGAAGGTGTCGTACCTCAGTGGCAGAACATATGTTTTGAATGCAACAGAACCCAGGTTCAATCTCTGGTGTCACTGGCTAGGGTTGGCAACATCTGTCTAAATCGCTGAACCAGTGCTCTGACTCAACAAAAGGCAGCTTCCTGTGAATGCAGATAGGAAAGCAAACATGAACCCAATTGTGCCCAGTAGTTACTCACAATGGCATTCATTTTGTAATGAAGAAAGGTTGAACCAAACAGACCCCTTTGGTTCAGTTTTTCATTTGTTTTGTGACAACTGCCTGTTAAGTTGTGGGTGAACATATCAGACGACACAGCGATTCTTCAAACAGCTCTTGTTTATTCACAGGCCAGAACAGAACTGAACTGAAGGGTTCGGCCAACCTGCTTATATAGAGCTCCACTAGAACGCAACAGTAACCATTTTCTGTAGCTATCCAATCACTGAACGTCACTTTCAATCCCTTATTTGCATATGTGGACCTGAGTGAAAATTATCTACAGTATCCCCCTGCTGGCCCAGGGTGAGAACTTCAGTACATAACACTGCCTATACCCCCTAAGCAACGAAAAAGTGCATTTGAGTGTGATGAAGGCTGTGTGCGCGCCCTTACTACTTGGGAGTGTAGAAACCTGGGTTCAAAGTTCAGGATCCTGAGAACCTTTGCTTTTCTTTAGAGAGAGAGAAAGAATGGAAGTTTCTCATCCTTGTGGCTGGAAAGTTTTTCTTGAAAGAGTGGGCAATTCCTGCCAAGCAACATTTCCCCTGGCTGAGAGTGAAACTTCAGTGCCTTGTACAGTTTATTTAAAAACCTTGCCCTCACCCATTATCAGCAAAACGAGAATAAAAGATGGAAAATGGCAAAAACTGCAGAAAGCACGATTCAAAATAAGAGAGCTTGCATTAATGCACCCCGCTTGCATGATTTATACAGGCTGCAGAATTCAGTTGTTGAATTTGTGAGGAGCATGTGAGTTGTCCAGATGGAGTAGATTGCACACAGAGCAAAGAGGGTGCAAACAGAACCCAGAGTGTCCCCCTTTTTTTAGAGCTGTGAGTGTGCACACAGTCTTGCGTGACTAATCTTTTAGAAAGCCTTTTAAAAAGGAAATCAGCAGTTCACTGGAAGATGAGGCTTCTGAGGGATAGGAACAGAAAAGGGGAAGAAAAGTATCTGTCAAGGGTAACGCTCACTCTCACTTAAGCTTCTTGAATATTTCCAGGTTGCCTCTCCAGACGAAGTCGTTACGTCATAAAGGTACCTCGGTTTATGAACTTAATCTGTTCCAGAAGTCTGTTCTTAAACTGAAACCGTTCTTAAACTGAGGCATGCTTTCCCTAATGAGCCCTCCCGCTGCCAGTGCCCTTCTACCATTCAGATTCCATTCTTAGACCAAGGTAAAGTTCACAAACCGGGACACTACTTCCAGTTTTGCAGAGATTGGAAACTGAATAGTTTGTACACAGGGCTGTTCTTAAACCAAGGTACCACTGTAGTGTAAAAAACCACCAGCATTTCTCAGTCTAAAGGCTTTAGAGCAGGCATAGGCAAACTCGGCACTCCAGATGTTTTGGGACTACAATTCCTATCACCCTGACCACTGGTCCTGTTAGCTAGGGATCATGGGAGTTGTAGGCCAAAAACATCTGGAGGGCTGAGTTTGCCTATGCCTGCTTTAGAGATCACTTTTTGCCCTGCTGCAGCTACCTGTGAAATCCATTTAAATGGAGATGCTGCTGAATAGAGATTGAACCTGGCTGGGAGGGGCATTGGCAAGGTTGTATTTTACTACGGGACTATGATCCTTTCAGAGGGACACAGGTGGCACTGTGGGTTAAACCACAGAGCCTAGGACTTGCCGATCAGAAGGTCGGCAGTTCGAATCCCCGCGACGGGTGAGCTCCCGTTGCTCAGTCCCTGCTCCTGCCAACCTAGCAGTTCGAAAGCACCTCAAAGTGCAAGTAGATAAATAGGTACCGCTCCGGCGGGAAGGTAAACAGCGTTTCCGTGCACTGCTCTGGTTCGCCAGAAGCGGCTTAGTCATGCTGGCCACATGACCCGGAAGTTGTACGCCGGCTCCCTCGGCCAATAAAGCGAGATGAGCGCCGCAACCCCAGAGTCGGTCACGACTGGACCTAATGGTCAGGGGTCCATGGTCCTTTCCTCTTGGTATGTTTGTTTTAAGTATTCATATCCTGCTTTTTTCAAGCTAAGAGGCTTTGTGGAGCAACCTACAGTAAAAGTTAAAATCCATCACAAAGGACCAATAAAACCATAAAAATGATGAGAACAATGGGTTAGCAACACAGCAAACGGCAAGACACTGAGTTAAAATCCACAGATCTAAAATGACTGGGTGTTTTTTTTTTTTTTGTTTTTTTTAAAGAAGGTTTTAGCTGGTGCTGAAAAGTTATCAGACCCAGCGCTATGCATACTTCCCTGTGAAGAAAGTTCCAGAGCCAGGGTGCCACCACTGAAAAAGCCCTCCTTCTGGTCACTGTTTACCTCAGCTTCATTGGCTGGTTTGGGGGAGAGACATTTGTGGCAGATTGCAGAGGACAAACAGGCTTGTATGGGAGCAGCTGGCCCTTCAAAGCAGCCTTGCTCTCTGCCACGTAGAGTTTTAAAATGAACACTGGCACTGCGCTTAGAAACAAAGTGGGACTGCTCTTTTCCTCGTGAGTTTCTAAATGCAATCCTCTTTCACATGTTACAAGACTCAACACCCTTAGGAGCCTGAGATGGTGTGCTACTTTATTTCTCTCCCCTATAGCTAATGCTGGGTGATATTTCAGAACTGTGAGCACTCTCGATATTTATATCCAGGGCTTCCCCCACCCCCACAGCCGGAGCTCAATGCAGCTCAGCTCTGGCACCTCTCAGGTGGCTGCCACGGCCGTTCTAAGAGAATAAGGGAGACGTTCGTGGTGAGCTCTGGCACCTCTTTTTCTAGAAAAATAGCACTGTCTGTATCCATATCATCTATAGCAGCCTTAACAACAGCCAAAAGGGTAGCATTACAACCCTGGCTCTGCAACGCTGCCTGCCCATGGGATTTATAGTATGCACCAGGCTCCCTGTGCAAGGGCCATAAAGGTAAGGTAAAGGGACCCCTGACCATTAGGTCCAGTCGTGGCCGACTCTGGGGTTGCGGCACTCATCTCGCTTTATCGGCCGAGGGAGCCGGTGTACAGCTTCCAGGTCATGTGGCCAGCATGACTAAGACGCTTCTGGCAAACCAGAGCAGTGCATAGAAACACCATTTACCTTCCCGCCAGAGCAGTACCTATTTATCTACTTGCACTTTGACGTGCTTTCAAACTGCTAGGTTGGCAGGAGCAGGGACCAAGCAACGGGAGCTCACCCCGCCGCGGGGATTCGAACCGCTGACCTTCTGACTGGCAAGTCTTAGGCTCTGTGGTTTAACCCACAGCACCACCCACGTCCCTTGTAAGGGCCATACCTCAGTGTTAAAGCATATGATTTGCAAGCAGAATGCCCCAGGTTCATTCCCTAGCATCTCCAAGTAAATTTAAGAGAAACTGCTGTCTGAAACCCGGAAGAGCTGCTTCCAGTCAGTGTAGACAATACTGACCCTAGATGGACCAATGATTTGATTCAGTACAAGCCATCTTCCTATGTTCCTATGGATATATTCTTCAAATCAGGCGTATTAAGCCAATATATGTGTTCACCACTAGAGGGCACAGTTCCCTGCAATCCTGCCAAGCATTTCAATTGAACAAATCCTCCAGCTACACAAATCCTTCCTAAGCTTTGCAAGAAGAGGATGGATCCTACAAGCTACTAGTCAGCTAGTTTCTGCTGCGCTCTGTTCCCCAAGCGTCTGCCTTGATCTGCAAGCTATTAATCTTCATTTATTTCACTTCTGTCATCAAACTCAGCCTGCCTCGAGGCTGTGGCAGCTCCTGCTGATCTCCTCGCTGCCCCTCCTAACTTTCATCCTCCAGACCATGACCTCAGCTTGCCTTGCAGCTGCAAAGGAAACCCCTGGCATCTAATTAATCACTAATGCTCACCTTTCATTTCACTTCTCAGCTGGATCCCCAAGCAGACCCCGGCACCAATCATGACTTGAAACAGGACCTGCCAACCAGCACTGCTAGCCACAAATATTCAAAGATTGCACAGCTGATCCCCACTGGCTTTTAAATCTTGCATTTGAAGACGACGGTGCTTATGGACTTATTTTGCCTCTGCTCTCCTTTGGGAGGTTTTCACATCACATTTCCGGCTGCCACTTGAAACCAGAAAAGTTAAAATTAGATTTTTTAACTGCTCAGGACAACTTCACGGTAGGCTTCTAAAAGCTATCAGAAGTACCTGTCTAGCTAATGTTGGAAACGAACAGGGCAGGCCCAAGATAATTTGCTGTCCGAGGCAAAGATGCTCCCCCATTCCTATTCCACATACATATGCTGAATTCTGCTTCAACACAAGTGATGGGTAGTGGTGGCTGGTGCCCACTGGGAAGGGCTGAAGGCAGGGAGGCCAACATTAGGTGGCGCCAGAGCCACTGACAAGCAGAGCCAACTAATTTTTGTCCCCATCCTCTTCCCCAATGAGTTCTTCAAGGACAAAGAGGCGGCAAAAGAGGAGGAAGCTGAGACTCAGCACCTCTCTGTGGATTGGCTGGAAGCAAGAAGGCTGAAGGAAAGGCATTTTGTGCTTGCTATTGTTAAACGTTTGGGTGTCAGATCTAATGCAGATAATCCAGAGGTGTGTCTTCTACATCCATTATACAGTTTAATCATTTGCTGAAAATGCACCTGGCCTTTTACCCTTGTGATTTATATATACAGTGGTACCTTGGTTTAAGAACAGCTTAGTTTATGAACCACTTGGAAGTAGAATGTTGCAAACCCGGAAGTAGGTGTTTTGGTTTGTGAACTTTGCCTTGGAAGCGGAACATGTTCTGCTTCCTGTTGAGTGTGTTCCGTTTGTAAATTGAGGCCCCCACTGCTAATCAGAGGCTTCCTGTTGAGTCTGTTGGCTGTTTAGGACTGAGCACCCACACAACACAGAGGGGATATTTGGTGCTTTTGTTTTTGCATTTTTTTGCATTTTTGTTTGTGCGGCTTTTTTGTGTTGTTTTTTTTACTGTGACTTGTTCTTCATTTTATGGGACTGACTTGTGACTTTGGCTTGTGACTTCATTTTTGTTTCTGCGTGATTGATTATGTGACTGCAGAAATGAATAAAAGCCCCCATCCAAACAATGGCTATCATTACTGCATGTAAGAATTTTTTTTTAAAAAATCTATAATCTACAATACTGTCTTATTTATTTTATAGTGCAGTACATTGATTATTGCTTTCATTTTATGGATCAATGGTCCTGTTAGATAGTAAAATTCATGTTAAATTGCTGTTTTAGGGGTTGTTTTTAAAAGTCTGGAACGGATTAATCCATTTTGCATTACTTTCTATGGGAAAGCACACCTTGGGTTTGGAACACTTTGGTTTTGGAACAGACTTCCAGAACAGATTAAGTTTGGGAACCAAGGTACCACTGTATTTTAGGACCCACTCTATTCTTGTGATTGCAATTTGCTTTAACCTTGGTTTTTTTTAATGTTGGGTAATAAATCTAATAAATCATAATAATAATAGGTCCCAGTCTACCTTCTGCCACACCTGTCCTGTGGCCAAAAAACAAAGGCAGAAGAGATGAGAAGGAACTAGGGAAGGCCACTGAAAAGTTGGAAAGAAGAGGCAAGAAATAGTAGCCTGTGAATGAAGGCTGTCAAAGTTGCCTCTCCTCAAAAATAATATTGAAGACCTGGGAAAGGTTCAGAAAAAGGCAACCAAAAGGATCCAGGAGTTGGAGCATGAGGGAAGGTTCCAGCATTTAAGTATTTTTAGTTTAGAGCAGAGTTTCCCAAACTTGGGTCTCCAGCTATTTTGGGACTACAACTCCCATCATCCTTAGGTAGCAAGAGCAGTGGTCAGGGATGATGGGAACTGTAGTCCAAAAACAGCTGGAGACCCAAGTTTGGAAAACCCTGGTTTAGAGAAATGGCAAGTAAGAGGTGGCACAATAGAAGTTAATAAAATTATGTATGGCATTCAATGAAGCTGAATGTTGGAAGATTCAAGGAAAATAAAACAAAGTACATAGCACACAGTTAAATTATGGAACTCACTGCCACAAGAGGCAGTGATGGCTACCAACTTGGATGGATTTCAAAGAGGATTAGACAAATTCCTGGAGGACAAGGCTATCAATGGCTACTAGCCATGGTGACTTTGATCTCCCTCCACAGGCAGAGGCATCATGCTTCCCAGTTGCTGGGAATTGCACTTGTGCCCAGCATACAGGCATCCCACAGGCATCTGGTTGGCCACTGTGAGGATGCCGGACTAGTTGGGCCATTGACCGGATCCAGCAGGCTCTTCTTATGTTCTGATGGTTTAAAAATGTTATCTCTCTGATGAGCTCTGGCTCAATACCAGGGGTCAGCAACCTTTTTCAGCCATGGGCCGGTCCACTGTTCCTCAGACCATGTGGGGGGCTGGACTATATTTTGAAAAAAAATTATGAATGAATTCCTATGCCCCACAAATAACCCAGAGATGCATTTTAAATAAAAGCACACATTCTACTCGTGTAAAAACACGCTGATTCCCAGACCACCCGTGGGCCGGATTTAGAAGGCGATTGGGCCGCATTCGGCCCCCGGACCTTAGTTTGCCTACCCCTGCTCAATACAAAGCTAGGGAGTTGGCTCAGGAAAGGGGCTGGGAAAGGAGGCAAAGCCAAAGGGAAGAAAGAAGAAGGAAGAAGATCCTCTCCATGCTCAGGTAGAGGGCTTGGAAGCAAATACAAATGGCTTCCCCTGGGAGCAGCACATGGCTTAGGTGACGGTTTAAAGCAGGCAGCTTCAAACCACTCCCCACCCCAGCGCAGTCCTTGGAAGCTGCTTCCCTTTCTCGGCAGGGCTCTGGATGTTTAGAGAGAGGATTGGGACGAGCCCAAGCAAGCCACCCACACAACTGCACAAGGACCAGCTGGGACTTGTTAGCTGGGCCTTGTGCATAACTGAGAGGCAGGAGGCAGCCGTGCGCGCCAAGTGCGCATTGCAGAGCCAGGAGAGGCAGTGCACTTTGGGGGACAACAGCAGGAAGGAACAGAGAGGCATCCAGCTTCCCCAAGAAGATATCCCCAATGCTGGAGGCAGTTTCAGCTCAGGCTATGTGAACTGTGCACACTGTTCCTTCAAAGCACATCCATTTCCTTGGAGAATTCTGGGCATTGTAGTTTACCCTTCATAGAGTTACAACTCCCAGCAACCCTTAGTGAACTACAGTACCCAGAATTCTTTGGGGGATGCGCACGCGCACGTGTGTGTGTGTGTGTGTGTGTGTGTGTGTGTCAAATGTACCTTAAAGCCATAGTGTGCAAAGCATGTCTCTCCCACAGTCCACTCAGCACACTTATGACCGTTAGTAGACTTTGTAAAATGTAAAATGCTCTCCAGTGCCTCCAAGGATCCCATTAGTTTCACAATAAGAACATTTCGTTCTTCAGAAGCGGCTGTTGTTGCTGTGCAGAAAGTAATTAATCCACGTTGTCATGTGAAAATCACGTGGTCTGAGAAGGATAAAAGCTATCCTGTTCTGGATGTAGCACCCAGAGGGGGAAAAAGATAGACCTTTATAGATATGGATGGATGGTAAACAGGGAGCGCCATTTTATTTATTTTATTTTATTAAATTTATACACCGCTTGATTGTGGGGAGGAAACTTCAAAGATGTTTACAAAAAGAATAACATTATCACTAAAAACAGTTAAAAGCAACTATTTAAACCATTTGAAAAATTAAATTCACTAATGAACTCAAAACAGATTAAAGTACACACTAGGATTCTACACATCTGTAGAATATCTAAACAAAAATATTTTTGGCAGGTGCCGAAAAGAGCACAGCAAAGGCACCTTGCCTGAGTTCCAAAATATGGGAGCTGCCACACTAAAATATTTATATTTATTTCTTCCACATGCAGAATACGTATTATGTGGCACCTGTAATAGCACCAGTTCTGCAGATCAAAGCAGTCGAGAGGGCACATATGCAGGCAAACTGGTCCCAAGTTGTTAAGGACTTTATATAGTAAAACTGTAGGAACACTTTGAATTTGGCCTGGTTCCTTAGGTTCCAGGTAGGCTCTAGGCCTGCTGCTGTATTGGAGGGGTGGTGGGGGAAAAGAACAGGGCGTAAGGTCCTGCAGCAGATAGAGCGGCCACACAGACATTACCAAAATAGAGGAAATGCTTCACCAGAAAGGGTGACAAGCGTGGACACAGATTTGCATACAATTTGTACATTTTGTCACTATAATTTAAACAGAAATGCATCCCACCGTAATGAGGAAGGCCCTGACCAGGTGACTTGTGTGCCTTCTCAGGCTGCAATCCCATGCCCACTTAACCAGGAGTAAGCCCCATGGAGTTAAATGTGGCTTGCGCTGTCAGTCTGTTCAGTGTGGATCAGCTGCCTTAAGGCCCCCTGCTCTCCCCTATGGTTCTTCATCTTTAAACTGCACTGGGACCAGACAGCCCTTTGAGTAAAGGACTCCTTTAAATCGAGGACTATCGTCTGTCAAGCAGGACACACAGCATGGGCTACCTACAGAAAGGTGGAAATTTCATCCTTGCTTGACTTCCAGTCTGTCAGGTATGAACCAGGATGCCACACAGTTATTCAGTAAAGCAAATAAACCCATCATCACACCTTACATGCACCAAGAGGGCTCCTGTTTCATTTTTGGAATAAACAGTCCCAGACTTTGGGCTCAGAAAGCATCTCTCCTTACTGGGGTGTGTTTCTGCCCACCAGGTCCATTTCGAAGACAACACACAACCCCACAATATTCCTCCCACAATGCTCCTGTTTTTGGCAATCTGGACTCCTTTGACACCGCAAAGTAGTCAGCCAGGACCGGCACAGGAGAATTTGTTGGCAGGACGGGATTAAGAAAGTTTGATGTGGGGATAAATGTTCCTCACTGTTGTCATTCGGTATGGGGGTGGATGGTAAATAGAAGGGGTTAAGGACAAGTATATTTTGTCTAGCTTTTCAAAACTGGAAGCAGGATGGCTGCAAGGCGGAAAACTTCCTGTATAGAGGCTGAAAAAGGAGCCAAGACTGACTTGCAGGTGAGATAGTTTGGTACTGAAGACACATCTCAGGATGGATAGTCTAGAACAGGTGTGGATCATCTGTGACCCTCGAGAAGTTGTTGGACCCCAACTTCCATCAGCCCAGCCAGTGTGGCCAGTGCTCAGGTATGATGGGAGATTCAGTCCAGCAACATCTGGAGGAAACATAGGCTGTACAGTGCAATAGACAGAGACAGAGAGAGAGAGAGAGAGAGAGAGAGAGAGAGAGAGATCCCATAGGGAGCCCAACTGCAACAAGGCTGAACTTTGGCATTAAATTCTCCACCTTAGCTGCTGTTTCGTTTGAAGGGAAATTTGATTCCTCCATTGCTCAGGCAGCAAGAAGCAGGTCACGGCATTATAAGGCAGATTAATTCGGTACACTCTAACTTCCTGAAAACTGGCCTAACCCGTTTGGCATGTGTACTGTGCCACCAGGTGTTGGCACAGAAGACCTGGCAGCGATGCTGCTGAAAAGCTGTAGAAACGCTACAGAGACCTGCTAAGTCATGCGCACTGGCACGATGCTGGCATGGGACAGGGGTCAGCAGGGGGTCATTATTCATGGCTTAAAGGTGCGGCCAGGTGCAAAGATGGACCTTTGAGAGTTTTGTGAAAGAGAATTTCAGCTGGTGCATCACTTCTCTCCCCTATCTGGGAATACCTGTCCCCAACACCGTTCTAGTTGCTAAGCCCTGTCTAACGCAGGAGCGGGAAACTTATTTCTGCCTGAGGGCCACATTCTCATATGGGGAACGCCCCAGGGGCCGCATGCTGCCAATAGTGGGTGGGGCCAGAGGCAAGAGTGAGTGGGGCAAAAAATGTGACTCTTACCTTTGTTCAGCATAAATCAAAAGTTTATGCACAGACATCTTTCTATCCAGGCAAGCAAGAGTTCAAGGACACGATCCTGTCAGGCAATGGAGCGCATGAAGCAGAGTATGGCCTGAAGGGGGGGGCATGGCCCAGCCCTAGGGAGAGTCTCTGAGAGCTGAATAGAGGCCCCCAGACCTGAGGTTCCCCACTCCTGCCCCATCAAACTACCAAATCACCAAATTTTGGGGTATTTCAGGCAACTTTAAATGATCTTCAGAAAACACGGCGCCTGTACAGAGAAGGTCTTTCTTCCTCTCCACACACTACCATTCCCCCTCTCTCTCTTCAGAGCAGGGATAGCCAATGTAGTGCCTGCCACTTGTTGTGGGACAACAGCAACTGCCATCACCTCTGACCATTGACCCTGCTGGCTGAGGGTGATGGGAGCTGTAGTCTGACAAGATCTGAAGCCACCCTGCTTTAGGGCATTCTCTCCAGCGCAGGCTAGATTGAGCTCTCTCTCCCCTGCCCGCTTCCTCTCTGGCAGCTCAGATGAGTCCTTGCGATGGAGGTCCCCCTTTGGCAAGGTCCCCCTTTGGCAACCGGCCTCTGCCTGCTGCCTGCTCTGTTTTCAATTACAATGGGCTACGCAGCCTCTCCGCCCCCCTCTCCCCTACCCTCGTACTCCCTGCAGCGGCTTCCACTGCTCTCTGGAAAATATGATGACTCGGCAGCCCCCGTTTCCAGGCCTTGTTCCAGCTGCTGGGTGGAGGAGACGCTTGAGGTCTATTTCAAGTCCAGCTCTGCCTGCAAGACTCTGGCTTCCACAGGTCCTTCAGCTGTCATTCCGTTGTCCTGCTCTCATTTCTGGCAGTGTCTAAGGCAGAAGTACAAGGAACTGCTCCGTTAAGCAGCTTTGGAGCTGACGGGGACCCATCTGTTGCATGACAGCCAAACTTTAGGAACATAGGAAACTGCCTTTTGCTGAAGCAGACAACTGGTCCATCTAGTCCAGGAATGATGACACTTGACGGGCAGTGTGTCGTAGTCTCGTGCTGAGTAACAACATGCAGCGGAGTGGGAGGCCGGCCAACCAGAAGAGTCTCTGAGGTGTACAGTACTTGTCTGGAGGCAAAGTCGGCATCCAAAGTCAGGTCCAGTCCTAGGGTCGGGCGAGCAGCAATCCACACGGCCAGATGGTTCAGGAGTTAGGGAATCCAAGATGAGCAGGAAGCAGCAAGTAAAGGCCAGGAACTACAAGCCTTGTTACCAGCATCTGACTGCTGCTGGAAGCTCTTCTTAAGAAGGCTGAAGCCAGCTGGTTCTCATCAGTGCCTCCTCCTCTGTGTCCTTGAAGGCTGATCAGCTACAGGTGGAGTCACTCCGCCTTCTCCCCCTTCAGGCTGCTGTTCAGCAGGCGAAGCCCATGACACAGTGGCTCTCCAGGGTTTAAGATGAGATGCTGAGGATTGATCTAGGGACCTTTTGCACCAAGAGCATATGCTCTGCCACTGAGCTGCAGCCCTTTCCCTGAAGGCAGTATGTAGTATGGTGAATGAAGACAGGTCTACACAGCAGGTAGACTGGCTCCCATTTTGTGCAGGGCTGGTTCTGCAAACTGAAAATCAGGAGTTGTGTGGGATGATGGGCAAGTTTTATTCTGCATCCACTATAGTTTCCCCTTTTCATGCATGCTCATATGCATCAGGAAAGAATTACGCAGACCGGGTTTTTTTCTGTAGTTATGCATATTCATTTTATGCACATTAATAATCGTACTTCTCTGCTACTGGGTTGGGGAACTCTAACAATCCAGAGGCCATGCCAGTAGTGGGTGGGACCAGAGGCAAAAATGGGCAAGGCAATGCGTAAAATCCTCCACTCCAACACACACATCACTCCCTCCAGCCAAGCTAGAGGCATTATCCCAGCTCAAGAAGCACTCCAGGAGGGCACGCAGCAGAGCCAGTGTGAAATGTGGCCTGGGCACAGTCCCAAGGGCCAGATGGAAAGGCATTGAGGGCCATGGTTTGCCGTACAAGACAAAAGCATATTAGGAGCACAGGTACATCCACACAAGAGTTTCCAGTACTTTGGGCTGAGTATTTAGAACTAAAACGAGATGATGTCACCTCCGGAACGAATTAAGTACTTAACCCGAGGTACCACTGTATAGGCTGGTGGTGGCATTGATCTGCATAACAACCCAGTGCGCACCTGTTTCCAGCTTCTCTTGCTAGAAGATGCCCCCAAACTAAAGCAAACTGCTGCCAGAATAGTGGGACCAAGAACCAGAGCACAAATAGGTTTCTCCATATCATTCTGTGTATTTCTTCAGCAATTATTTTAAACTCTTTGCTGCCTCTTTCTGTCCCCCTTATACCTTATGGTAGCTGCAGGTAGACTGGAGAATATATTAATTGCAAATTATCCTCCCAGGCCCCCCATATGTGCAGAATGAACAAAGTTTAAGGTCCCACTTCTAGCAGCAAAGCAAGCTGGCTTCCCCCTTTTTTAGCCTGCTTAACAAAGAAATTGGGCAACAGGCTGAAGAGTAAGCTTAAAATATGATTTGCTTACTCCATAGCCTTGCACTGATTTTCAGCTACTGCAGTAGTAAAAACTGGACAGGTAAAATACTTATATTTACAGTAAAAGCAGTCTCCGGCTTGTGCCTAGGACTGGAGCAAGCACAGGGCAAGTCTGCCCTTATGGGTGGTTGAAAAGAGAGAGAAAAAGGGGAGAGGGAGGAAAATGAAAGTTACATGTGCCCTTTCCCTCCCATGAGAAGAGGGGGAATAACATCACACAGAGCCCTCTCTACCAATTATGTTTTCTATGGTCTGACTATTTGCTTCTCAGCAATTCAGCTCAAAATTAAGCTGGATGTTGTAGCCATGAGGTCTGCATTTAGATTTAGAGTAAAGATGGAGGTTGCAGACTGATTGAATTAGTCTTTGCTAGGCGCTGCAGGTATCAAGTTACCCAGATCCTGGGATGAAGGCTCAAAGGCTGGTCCTCATTTCTGAAAACTCAGAACGGCCTCCCATTTTAAACAAAACAAATGGGGCTCCTGGTTAGACAATAAGGAGAAACGTGGCAGTCTTTATATGAGCAAAACTGGAGCCTGATTCTGAGTGCTGTACTAGTTAAAAGAGTCTGCTTAAGGCAAATTGTATTGTACTGCCTAGTGAGCAGAGGAAACATTACTCTCGAAATACAAAGCCCTTCTTTTAAACTAGTTAAGTGAACTGATTTTCCATAAATCACTTACAACAAAACCAAAGCATTCAGGAATGCTTTTGTTGCAATGACACTGTAATTGAAACTACACACTGTATTGTTGTTGAAGCTCCAAGGATAATCTAGCATCTTCCACCCTCCTGAAGTTCTAGTTTGCAAAATAGAATTCACTCTTCCTTCTTTTTCCTGACCCACATGCAACTATGTCTCCCAACCCAATGGAAGAACAATTCTTCCTCTGGCCAGACTTCAGTTAATCCTGATCCTATTCTCTTCCATTCTCATTTCTCCCTAACCATGGCTGCTGCTTGTCCAGTCTTTCTAACAACGCTTGGGTCGTGCTGCTTTCCTGTGCCTTAGCCACAGCAGAAGAGTGTGCATTATGCACTGTGATCTGCCTAGATGAGGGCTTAAAGCTGGCAGCAACACCCAATTCAAAGGGAAACTTAAAGCCTGTGTACTGGACTGTCTGCAACCACGGATGCCTGGAAACCAGCCTTTCCAAACAAGCTTCCCATCCAGGAGCCAGCTGGCCCCCCTTCCTCCTGCTCTGGCCAATGGCAAGAAGCTCCATCCCTCCCTCCCACCTCCCCAAGAGCAGCAGGCAGCTCTTTCAGTTTCCCATCACCCTGCGGAAAAAGCCTAGAGTAAAGGATGCCCAACCACATCCTTGGGCTCCTTCACCATTGGGCTTGCTCTTTCCAAGGGAGTCTTTGCTTGTTTTTAAATAGCCTCATGTTACGTTCTGAGCCTTGACTGTGTTCCCGTTTTATAAACAGCACAACAGAGTGGAGGAAACGATGCCATTTTGCATCAGGCCCCAATTCACTGCAGGAGTGTTTTTGTTTTGCTTTTTTTTATCCCCATCAATCCCAAAGGCTTTTCTGGAGAGTAGCAATACATTCAACTGCATTAAACAGCCTGTGAATTAAGAAAAACACACACATAATAGATATTAAATTCCCCTAACGCCCGTCCCCCCCCCATAGCTTGAAATATAGCTCATTTTAAAAGGCATGTTAAATTTCAGAACATGCATTTTGCTTCTCTGGGCGGTGAAAAGTTCAAAGGGTTCAGAGATTTACCTGGGTTTGGCTTCCTTGAAAGGCTTATTACAGTTATTAATATATGGATTTATTTACAAATACAGTTTGAGCAAAGGTGGAGGCGCACAGTTTAAACGCTCCAATGTTCAAAGCCTAATCCTACAGCAATCTACTCAGGCTTGAGGTTTAGGCAAGACAGCTCCCTTCTCACTAGGAACTAACCAGGAAATGTACAAGTGACTCACACACTTTCTTTCTGTGCTTCTGGGCACCATGCACATCCTTTCTCCCTCTCTCTTGTAACACTAGACGTGTGATCACCTAATGAAATTGATTAGCAGTAGCTTTCAGGGAGTTGCTGTGGCTGCACCTCCCCACAGGGAAAGATGCTTGGGCTGCCCCTTCACATGATACCTGAAAGCACAGAAAGAATATATGCAACTACTCACTGTTTCCTAGTAATGTTTGAAATGGTTCTAAGAGCCACTGCAGAAGTTACCACATCTCACTAACCCCTGCAAATAATTACTCGTGCAAGTGGTCTAGTCACATGAGCAGAAAAGCAAATGCACACAAATGCAAGACTCTTCTTCCACGAATAGGAAAAAACCATTTTCAATGAGAAAAAGAGGAAGCTGCCTTATATGGAGTGAGATTATTGGTCCATCTTTCTCAGTATTGTCTTCTTCACTGGTCTTCAGCTGGTGGATAAGGAGGGCTTTACCCAAAGTGAGTCAAACCAGCAACACAACCACCATACAAGTTAAAAAGTGTGCTCCAAATGCATCTTTGCATTCAACACGGGGCCCATGTCTGAAAAAATTTGGAAACTATTGGTCAGGCAGCAGTTCTGCAGGGTCTCAAGCTGCTCCAGGGTCTCTGGGTGGCTTACAATATATATAAAAACACAACAAAACATTAAAAAACAAAATATCCTATACAAGCAACAAACAACCAATAAATCAATAGAAATCATCATCATTATCATCAACAACAACAAACATTCTACAGTTATACCCAAATTAAAATAACCGCCAACTCCAACGACACATTTAACCAACACCAACTCAACCAAAGGAACTTAAAGTAGAACAATTTAAAACATTTTAGCCAGTTGCCGCAAACCAAGAGTTGTTCCAGCAACGTCCCAGTGGCCTCCCAGGAGCCTCTTTTAGCTGTTCAAGGTGAGTCAGGGCCCTGCCTCTAGGCCGGGTGAAAATGGGCCTTGCAGCAGGGAGTGGTCTTCCTTCCAGCACTCATGGCAGCAGCAATGTAAATTATTATTAATAAAGTTGCTAATAACAATAACAACATAAAGTTATAATTATTTAGAAGACATCTGAAGGCAATCCTGTATTGGGAAGTTTTTAATGTTAGACGTTTTACTACATTTTATGTATGCTGTAAGCCGCCCAGAGTGGCTGGGGAAACCCAGCCAGATGGGTGGAGTCAAATTATTATTATTATTATTATTATTATTATTATTATTATTATTATTAACAACAACATTCAAAGCCAATTCCTTATTTCCAAAAATTCTGTGTGCTCTCAAAGAGTTACAAATCTCAGCAACCTTAACAAATCTCAGTACCCAGAATTCTTTGAAGAGAAAATACGCTTCAAGTGTTTTTTTGAGGTATAGAATGTACACAGCCTCAATAAGGAGACTTTCTCTTCTACACATGTAATTGCCTGGGGTTTAATCTGGGACTCTACCACTGAGTTATAGACCTTCCTCAAATGGTAAAAACCTGTGTGCATCATCTGAAGAAGGTTCTTCTTCTTTCCATAGTGTTCCTCCACCTCAATCCATTTCCTGTCGTACAAGCTGCCTTGCCGTTCCTACAAAGCCACCCACACAAACTCTAATCCATAATGCACACCCAGTGATCTTTCAACACTCTTTGAGTCCCTGAAAACTATACGCAGGAATTAGATTTCAGTCGGGTGTAAACAAAGCAATGCAATCTTCTTTGCAGGGAGATTTTCTATCTCTTGCGGGCTTGTCCTCTCTGCCTCAGGCTCTAAAGGTGAACCAAAAAACCCTAGACAACACTTTTGAATGCATCTTAAGATATACCATATTGGTGTATGCACCTACACCAAGGAAACCATAGAAAATGCTAATGTTGACTTACTGAGAGACTCCAAGATGGATCTCTCAGATGATAATGATTTGGTATTCCTGTATACTTAATGACTTTGGATAAATTTTGAGAAGGTAGAAGAAGAACTGGTATTCTCTTCTACCTTCAATTTTTTTTTTTTTGGTTCTAAACCAGAAACTCAAGTATTATTCTTGAAGAGCACATCCACCCATCCTGTGAGCCACTGAGCCAACTGCAGCTCCCTTCCTCATGCATGGCAGCCTACAAGAGCTTGAAAGTCCTCTCATTTTTGATGACCGCTTTAGGGGCAAAGGCTGGGGCGGGGTGTCAAATGTGTGTGCTCAGTCATCCTAAATCTTTCAACCTGTTTAAAATAGATTATTTTGAAAGATACTTCAAGTTGTTTGAGAGATTGGGATAACGTATCCCTTTTTTAATATAGAAGGAATGGGTTGTGTTGCAAAACATCTATAATCCGCATGTAATGACAGAGTGTTAGGAAATGTATTTGGTTCATTTTCATTACATCTGTTAACAAAAGGTAGTGTTTCCTACCTTTCCTTTACCACACCAGCAACCCTATACAAGTAGGCTAGACTGGGGTCCAAATTAGATTTTGTACCAATGAAGACCCTCCCATGAACTGCAAATAGCAGTTGACCACAGCAAATATGTTTTCAGAAAACAGGTCCAAAGTTGCTTAGGCTTCCCTGTGGCTATTTACGAAACCCAAAATGTACATATTAATTAACACCACACCTAGTTTGGCCCTAAGAGTTATTGTATGCAACATCTTCTCATTTCTTCTCTGCTGTGCCATCACGAAATGCCACTCACTGAATTTTGCAGGCCCATTTGTTGTGTGAGAAATGAATGCCCAGGAATCTGGCAGCATGTAGCCAAAGTAGAGACATAGCAATGGTCCAAAAGGCTGAAGCCCCTTCTCACTCTCATTGTCATTCTCTGCCATGTGCTGTGAGGGGTATATGTTCAATTAAAAGTATATGTGTGTCATTTATTATACCTAGTTTTTTTTACCTACCTACCTACCTACCTGAATCTTGTTTTTTATCAGTAGTGAAAAAAATAAAGCTTGTAGGGTATGAGTGTGGTTAAGGTGTTGGACCCCATAGTGTGACAACTCATTAAGCTCCTTGTGTAGGTTTAGGATTTTAAAAACATTTTCATGCCACTTTTGATATTCACTTTTGAGGATCTGTAGGATTTTGTGTGACATGTGTATCATTGCACATGTGTATACCATGTGTGCACTTCACAAAGGTTTGAAAGTTGTCTTGTTGTGTGTGCATGATTCACAATTTGTAATGCTTTTGTGTGCATATGTATGCATTCAAACTCTCAGCAGTGTTTGAAACACTACTTTCCCAGAGTGACAACCAGTGGGAGATGTTTGTTCCAACGAAACTCAAGCACATCATCAGCTTGATGGTCAAAGCTTGCCAACGGTGGATATGAAAATGTAACACGACGCAGAATATTTTATTGATCTAAAATTACTTAGAAGCCTGTATTGACTCCAGATAATGACTGAATACAGAATACAGAATTACAAAACTCTTATCTGAAATGCTATGAAAAACAGCTACATCCAGGACAATCTTTATTTCAGTGAACTTTTCAGCTCTTTTTTTGTGTCACAGTTCTGGCTCAGTGGCTCGGTCCGCCTGAGGTCTCACTGTTCTTGAAACTCCACTGACCATTCCAGAGCTTTTGAGTTTATGGGAACTGAGACTCCTAGTGGGTCAACGCTGCTGTCTGTTCATTCCAGGAGAGAGAGAACAGGCAGACATTTCTCTTTGGGCTACTCTACCACCCCGAGCAAGAAGAGTAAACCACCCCCCAGTCCCTCCCCGGCAACTTCTGTCAGCTTCGACAAACTTGTTCTCAAAGAAGAAAATGTCTAAAAAACAAAAGAAAAACCCAGGACAAAAGACGTCCTCTTGGAGACACACACCCATAGAAACAGACACTCCCACATGGAGGAACAGCGCTGGCAAGGCTTGCTCACACACGCAGCCACACACGTACAGCCTCTCTCGCGCAGGGAACAGTCGATGCTCCCCCACACAGAGAGGAAGGCACACTCTCCCTCTCTCAGACACACAGGCACGCTCCACGTCCTCTCATGCAGAGCCTCTCGCAAACTCACACATACACCTTTGAACTCCCCGGCAAACTGGCGGCTGGAGCTGGCATCCTGCATGCCAGGGCCCTGATGTCACAGGCCAGCGAGGAAATCTGCAGGAGTTGCCGTAGGGACAGCTGGGTGAGGAGGGCAGCTGCTCTTCGAAGAGGACTATAACTTGCTGCTGCGGCTGCCTTTCTCTGCTCCTCATTCCCCTCTCTCCCCCAGATGCTGTGGCTGCTGCTGCTGCTGCCCATGGAATGGGCCTCTTCGCAGGCGCATCTGCAAGCTGTGGTTGAGGTGAGTCCATGTTTCTCTCTCTCTCTCTCTTCCAGTGCCTTTCCTTGCTGGCGGTGGAGGCCAGCTCCTCCGAGTTACAGCCAGCCTGCATTTCTCTGCTCCGCTGGGGGATGAGAGCATTCCTGCCTGCTGGCCACACAGCTGCACTGAATTAGCACCATTGCCCATTAGAGAAGCCTGGCTCCCTCCAGGAGCTTCCCCCGGCCTCTCCTCTAAATGAGACCACAGAGCCTTGTGCCAAGGCAGTGCGCGTGAACAGGACAGGAGGACACTTAATGTGGTGCATGGGGATTCGCAGCGCTCAGCAACAGGGCATGGGAAGGGGCATGGCCTAGTAGTAGGGCACATGGAGAAGGTCTCGGGTTCAGTCCCCAGCATCTCCAGGTAGGAGATGGACCCCTACCTGAAACCCCAGAGCTGTTTAGACCAAGGGTCTGACTTGGGAGAAGGTGGCTTCCTGTGTGAGGAGGCAAAGCCACACAGTGGGCCTGTAAACAGAGATGGGAGCTTGTCATGAGTAATTGCCCTGGTGCTCAGTGTGTGTGGCACGTTCTGCCGCTGCTCACACCTTCACCTGCCCGACTCAGAAGCACACCAGGTTCCCAGTCTGGATGAGTCTGTTGGAAATGCTGGAATGAGGTGCATTATTATACTTCATACTCTATACTTTTAGTTCTACTTGGGTGTTTCCTGCCAGCCTCTCTGGACTTATGTATGCTTCCCACACACCCACACACCCCGGCTGGGGCACAGCTCTGTGACCTGTTTCCATTAAAGGCCTAGTTCCTCCTTTCCCCCTCACAATGCATTGATAGTTGTAGAAATTTGCCTTTACGCAAATCTACCGTGTGGCCAGACCTGGTTGCCACACCTCAAAAAGGATATTGTAGAGCTGAGAAAGGTGCAGAAAGTGGCAAGCAAAATGACCAGAGACCAGTTCAGTTCTCTTGTGTGTGTGTGTATATATATATATATATATATATATATATATATATATTAGTTTTCACCATATCATTTTCAACAATAATTAAACGTACTTTAACATCTTATACAATTTTTTTACTTCCATCAATCACCTCTGAAAATTTTCCAATCTATTTACTTAATTTACATTTCTTATTTTCACTATTGCATTTAAATCTCATAACTAATATCTCTCTTCTTTCTCTTCTTTGCAATATTTCATATATTTCTCCTTACAAAACTTCTTGTAGACCTTACTAGCGTAATTTGTTGATTCCAATTGCTATTCAAATAGTTCGTATATTTCTTCCAATCTTCTGTAAATCTCTGGTCCCGCAGGTTTCGAATCCTTCCTGTCATTTTATCCAATTCTGCGTAGTCCATTAATTTTGTCTGCCGTTCTTCTTTCGTCGGGACCAGATCAATTCTTGTACAAGGAAAGGTCACAACTCCTAGGGCCTTTTTTTGTTCAGGGAGAAGGGATCGAACAAGGAGGGATGTAAGAGATGGAAATTATACTTGGTGTGGACACAGAGAGGATTAGCACTCTCTCATAATACCAAAACCCAGGGTTGTCCAGTGAAGCTGAATATTGGGACGTTTAGGACAGGCAAAAGGAAGCACTGCAAGATGTAGTAATGGCCACCAAGTTGGGTGACTTTAAAAGGGGATTCGACAAATTCACAGAGGCTATCAACAGCTGCTAGCCACAATGGCCTTATGTACTACTGCCTGAATCAGAGACAGTATTGCTGTAGTTGTTGGAGGGGTCCATTGAGCTCATGTCCTTCCCATAGGCATCTAGAAGGCCACTGTGAGAACAGGATGCTGGACTAGATAGGCTTTTGGTCTGATTTGTACATTGACTCCGTGTGCCGGTTCAGGATTTTGGCCTCCCAAAATTCTCTACTCTGTTTGTGTACAGAAAAAAACTTGTGTTTCAGAGCATTTCTCCAGAGAGAGGAGAAATTATCCTCATTATTATGTCACCATTAGGTGTGGCAGTAGCACAACCTCTGCATCCCCAAGTCCCCACCCCCACTTTGTTGCTAAAGGGCCCTAGCATCATTCGGGATCATGCAGGAGATGGAGGGGAAATGATGGCACCACAAAAAAGGTGGATAATATTACAGTGGTACCTCAGGTTACATACGCTTCAGGTTACATACGCTTCAGGTTACAGACTCCGCTAACCCAGAAATAGTGCTTCAGGTTAAGAACTTTGCTTCACGATGAGAACAGAAATCGGGCTCCGGCGGCGCAGTGGCAGCAGGAGGCCCCATTAGCTAAAGTGGTGCTTCAGGTTAAGAACAGTTTCAGGTTAAGTACGAATTAAGTACTTAACCTGAGGTATCACTGTAGTAGAAAATTCTGCAAAATGGCTTTCTCTTTTTGGGAGGAGGGGGAAGAATGAGGTAAGAGGAGGAATGAAAAATCACATCTTCTAAGACATTTCGGCTCTGCTCTAGAGAAGGTTGTTCAGCCAGGCAGGTGATTTCCCTGGTGATTCTGATCACTTTCTTCATGTCATGAGAACCATCCTGGAGGCAGGGTGAGGCCGAGGACAGGGATTGGTGTTGCATTGCCCTGCCACTTGCGAGAATTCCCCAGATGCATTGCATGAGATGCTATTCCAACCATAAGATTTACATACTTGCAAGCCTTTGAAAACCCTCTTTTTCATTTGGGTAGCTCTCTGGGAGTCCAGAGATGTTGGACTCCCATAATCCTTGACCCTTGTCTATACCGGCTGGTAATAATGGGAGTCCAACAAATGTTTATCGGGTGCCTTGTTGGTAACTTCTGCACTAGATCTTGGTTTTAACCATGATATTCAGCAACATATTCAGAACAAACAAAACAGTATGCATCATCACACACAATTCATATGTGGAAATCATTCCGACAAGCTGTAATGATGGCCACACTAGCATAAATACCTTTAAAAATAAATTTCAAAAGTCAGGATTGTTCAATGACAACTAGTAATAATCTTGAAGGACAGAACTTCCTTCCACGTTTCGTGAATAGAACTTCACTGTTCAGGATTAATGGATGTGGGGGGGGGATACAACAGGAGAAAGCTATTCCAGCATGCCTTGCTTGTGAGCAATCCAGGGTCATCCAGCTGGGAGAGTTGCCAGCTTCGGCCCTTTCCAATCCCTGTAGCTGTGCCTTTAACAGCAACTTGATGCACAGACATTGGGAGGAATTCAGCTCCACATTGCTACAAACATTCCATCAGAATGCATTTCTGCTAGCCCAATGAAATTATCTCCCCATACATGCTGTTCTGGGGGTACTGCTGACCCACACTTCCACTAATTTGTTGAGTTGGAAGGAAGCCTCATTGTGCTAGTGGAAGTCCTTGTATGGGCTTCTGCTAGCAGGACCAGTTAGTTGAATCTGGCCCCGGATAATGTTTATTTCCATCCTGCAATAAAAAACATTGTACCCACTGATTTCTACACATCAGCCTGTTGTGGAAAGCAGACCTGCTCCTTTCTGCTGGCAACCTTGCTGGTTGCCATTATTGGAGACAGAATGCAGGATAAGGGGAATCTTTGGTCAGACCTGATAAGCAAATCTTAGGGGTTTTTGTTCTTGTCCAAATCTCATTGTAAAATTAGGAGCAAAATTAGGACAGCAGAGCTTAAACTGAACCTGATGCAAAGAGGAGGAACTCCCATGGATCATTTCTTCCTGGCTTTTCCAACTTCACGTTCCTCCAACCTAACTATTGCCATAGGGCTGCAACTAGAGTGGAGGCGAAATCTAGACATTTTATGCAGTTTGGTGTAACTTTCCCAATCATTAAAAATAAAATTAAAAGCCTTAGAAGGCTAAAAATTTAAGTGGAGGGAAAGTGTGGTGTCTGTGTGCTTGCCCCCCCCCATTTCTTTCATTTATAATCTCATCCCCCCCCAACTGTTCTTCCACAGGTATCTTAGTTTTGGTAAAAATGGGAAATAACATACCACCTTCCTATCACTGTTCCTCTATTTATGTTTACATATGCAGACTTATGATGTTGTTTTACACACACACACACACATATAAAAAACACCTGTGAGGGAACATTGACTGCATGTAACACCTAGGTAAAGGTAAAGGGACCCCTGACTATTAGGTCTAGTCGTGAGCGACTCTGGGGTTGCGGCGCTCATCTCGCTTTATTGGCCGAGGGAGCCGGCGTACACCTTCCGGGTCATGTGGCCAGCATGACTAAGCCGTTTCTGGCGAACCAGAGCAGCGCACGGAAACACCGTTTACCTTCCCGCCGGAGCAATACCTATTTATCTACCTGCACTTTGACATGCTTTTGAACTGCTAGGTGGGCAGGAGCAGGGACTGAGCAACGGGAGCTCACCCCGTCATGGGGATTCGAACAGGTGACCTTCGAACCCAGTTTGCCCCTAATTGTTTACTTCAGGCACCGCCCTTTACCACCACATACCAAAATGGGGAGAACCAGGGAGTCCACTACAGCTGCAGCGTAATGACCTGACCCTTGTTATGAAGGAAGCAACCTGGATAATGCCACAAAGAGAAACAATGCAAGAGGCAGGGCTTGGCTGTACACAGCAACAAGTCTGGCTTCCAGAGAGACATACCAAGCTGGGAAGGGAGGCTGGCAGCCAGACCTTACAGTTCCTGTAAGCCAGTCTAGGTAGGATCTGTAGTTGGACAGCACTTGGCAGCTGTCAATGCTGAGCCCTTGACTGTGAAAAGAAGATGTAGCCTTCCACCACTCAGGCATTCCATGCTGTACCCATCCATTTGGATGCAAACTCTCTTCCCCTTTGAGGTTGTGGTAGCAATGTCTGGCGAGGATGCACTTCTGTTTTAAAATAGTTTCATGCACCCATCCCTGGCCATTAACTATTCTGGATGGGGCTGATAGGAGCTGGAGTCCAATACATCTGGAGGGCACCAGGATAGGGATGACTGGACTTAGTGATTCGAATCAGAGAGGTGTCCCCTCCACATACTGCAAGTGTGAGGGACCAGGCATCAAGGTGGGTATCTCAGGGGTGGGGAAACCTGTGGCCCTATCATCTGTGACCATTGGCCATGCTCACTGGGGGCGATGGGAGTTGGAGTTCAGCAACATCTGGAGGGTCACAGATTCCACACCACTGGGGTGTCATAACATTAGAGGTGTTGTGTCTCTTTGTTTTTATGGCAGAATAGAGATGCAGTCTTTTTCTGAGCCTTGCTTCTATCCAGACACCACTAAGGATTTTATTAATTTCAATCTCATAGGATGACAGATGCAACCAAACAGACTGGCAAAGGAATCCAGGAGTGGAAGGACTGCCTGACGAGAAAGGTGAGTTTTCTGCTCCTCTCCCCTGGGAGTTCCCAGACACGGAAATCTGGAATATCACAGGAATATCCACTGTTATTGGAGCCAGATATATTTCCCTAGAGATCGTTTCAAGGGACAAAGTGAGGGAGTGATGGAGACCTAAGGGAGTGAGAATGTAATGGGAAGGTGTCCCTCAATGTTCTCACCTTCTTTTCCCTGAAGAAGAGGGAGAGATACTTTTCCTCCCCAGTGCAGCTCAGCCTTCAACTTCCAACTGGCTTTTATGGAGCCAAGCTTCATGGGAAAGGACACAGCTTGAAAAACCCTCCTTAATCTAAAGAGTCACTGAAAACTATTTGTGGCATTTGTGTGTGTCGGGGTGGTGGTGGCATTCTTACAGTCCACAACTTTTTAAAAGAATTGGCTTATTGTGCACGTTGGGAGACCGCAAACCCTTTATAGGAGGCTGGGACAACCCAGTCAGATGAGTGGGGTACTACTACTACTAATATGTGTGTGAGTGTGAGTGTGTTTAATTAAAATAGTAGACAATGAAGGAAGGAGGGTGGAGATTGTGTTGCTAATCTCTAATTTTCCTTCCTTCTTTCCTTCCTTCCTTCTGCGCAATATTCATGATTTCTCCAGTTTTATCCTCACCCAGTGTTATACCTAAGGCTTAAGGGACAGTGACTATGCCAACATCACCTTCTAAGCTTCATGACTGAGTCTAGGTTTCCTCAGTCCTATTCTTACACTCTGTCCACAATACAACACAAGCTCTGTATCATATGTCTTATAAGTGTTTGTGACATTTGCGCTACCACTTTCCATGCAGCAATACACACACCTAGGGAAATATTCTTTTCCCGGCACCATGTTTCTACAGACTGTTCTGGGTAAAAAGAAACCTGGAGCCAGTGCCGAATTGTATTAGGCCTCCCTTATTCGGGCGATTCTCCAAACTATTGTTCACCTTTTCTGTGTATGAATTTCAGTGTGTTTTCAAGTAGCTAGAGATATACAGTAGTAGACAAAAGCTTCTGAACTGCCTTGGCGAAACAAAGAACTGTTAAATGTCAGATCTATTTAGGCAAGCAAGATGCACATTCAAGATCATGAAAAGTGACAGCAGCATTCTACAAGTGTTCTGCCTTAGCATAAAAATAGATGTTGAATTCTGTAAGCTATCTAATACTTGCAGGGATGGAGAATATTGTGAAGGAAAGGCCCAAAATGAATTGGCAAAAGTTATTATTGCTTTCCTCCTGGAAACCAAGTCAAGCCAAATTCTCTTAACTCAGGGACTGCACATTTCCATCATCATCATCATCATCATCATCATCATCATCATCATACCCTGCCCATCTGACTGGGTTGCCCCAGCCACTCTGAGCGGCTTCCAAAGTAAATAAAAGCATAATAAAACATTATGCATTAAAAAGCTTCCCTATACAGGGCTGCCTTCAGATGTCTTCTAAAGGTTATATAGTTATAAAACCTTGAAGTTTTTATCAATATTAATTAACCTGGATACATGTTTGCTCAACAATTAATTGCAGCATGCAGAATTTCCACATAGGTGAGTTCAACACAAGCCACCAAGAATATATTAACAATTACAACATGCAAAAGTAGCACAGGTTGCACACAGACTTTGCCGGCAAGCAGGTAAACAGGGCATTAGGCACACTTCTAATACATCAGCAAAGCATTAAATAAGGCCTTTGTCTCCAGAGAGAATTACACTGCAATCCTAGGAACACATTAAGACTTCATTATGTAGATACTTCTCCACAGTGAGTTAGAATTAGAAAGGAACAGGGCAAGGTCTGTCTTAAACTGCTAATTCACCTAATGAAACCACCCAAGGTGTCTGCAGATCTAGCATCCAAAACTCATAATTACCTCCACCAGGGGGGAAAAGCATACCAAAGTATTGTGGAACCTGAAAGGCCAAAGATTCATTGTGACATAAGCTGTCATCGACTAGAGTTCACATCTTCTGATGCATGAAGAGTTATGCACAGTTAGTGGATATACATGGGCATTGAGGGGAAAGATAGTAAACAATGAAGCCAAATAGCATGAAATGAAGGAGTGGCAGGCTCTGTTTACACATGTGCGTGTGCATACACATTGCAGACAAAGATTTCAGTACTTGTATGATTGGATGAAACCCACCACGTCCCACCACTGCACACAAAAACATGCCCCATTGCCGGAACAGGGCTACAACCTATGGTGATTCTGCGCAAAGCTTATATGTCAAGAAAATAAGCATAGTGGCCAATCACAACAGCAATGTGCAATAACACAACATTCCTAGCTTCACTATGCTAATTTTTAAATTACTTACCTGCAGTAGGAGAGGAAACTATTATCTATGTTGATGCCATTTCACGCTGGAATGAAGTGCCTTCACGGAAAAATGATGGCTTTTAGGTTAGGAACAAAGTGTTTTCTAAAGACTGCCAATGGTTTCTGAATATTGCCATTTTTGTGTTGCCTTATTCTTTTCTGTAGAGACTGACTTGCTTGTCCTAGGTCAGGCATCCCCAAACTCGGCCCTCCAGCTGTTTTGGGACTACAACTCCCATCATCCCTAGCTAACAGGACCAGTGGTCAGGGATGTTTTGTAGTCCCAAAACAGCTAGAGGGCCGAGTTTGGGGATGCCTGTCCTAGGTAGACACCAGAAGGGCATTGTTGACAGGGCATTATAAAAATTACATGTAATGCATTGGATGATGAGCCCGTGAACGAACACCTGATGATATGGTTGGCTTTATGGATGATGTCTGTAAGACTGTTGTATGTATGAAAACGGAGGTAGAGTTGGCATCTGGGCTTGTTGCAGAATCTGGTCCTTAGGTTAATTGTTGCTAGTGACTAGCCAGTTTCAATTGAGGGGCTTTCTGCAAGTGTGGACAGGGCTACCACCCAAGGCCTGTCGAATTGTCCAGGATAGGCTGTAGATTATTCATGATGCATTGGGGCACCTTTACCTGGGAGCCATAGGTGACAACAAGTTATTTTCTCTTCTGGATCTGACTCGTAGAAGGATATGCCTGGGAGTCAGACTGGCTTTTTCAGTCTCTTATTTGCATTTCAGGGTGAGGGTGTCATCAGTTTCAGGAATGCCTGATGTAAATATTGAGTTCCTTTCTAAGGAGCTGGAACAAACGTGGTTGGATTGTGGGGCTTGACTACAGACAATGAATCATGTAGTGCTGGGGTTGCCAACACTGCCCGCCCCCCACTTTGACCACTTCAAAATTGCTGATGGTCTTAGCAGACCAAATTATGATTTTCCTGTCTGTTGTTTAGCAATTGTAGATGCTAAAGAATTAAAACATGACTATTCTAATGCAGTGGATTTGCCTGTCATACTACTGTTGCTTTTTATAAACCAACCACTCCTACTCAGGCTCAGCATGAGAGTGAGGAGGCTTTGCTGATATCTCAAGGGCCTCCGACTTTTTGGCCCAGATCAGGGGTAGCCAATGTGGTGCTTTCCAGTTGCTTTGGACTGCAACTCTCACCAGCCCCAGCCAATGGTCAGGGATGAAGGGAACTCCCCTGAATCTGTGTGGCTCATTTGACATCAACGTGAAACTGAGCCTTTAATGTCACTGGCTCAGTCATGTGGAGTGCTCTTCCAATAGAGATTCAACAGGTGTTTGTGAAAACTTTTATGTGCCGCCACACTTATAGAGTCAACAAAGAAACACAGTTAGCTCGTGATCTGTTTTAAATTCTTATATACTTTTTAGTGTCTCTGTGTGTGTTTGTGACAGCTTTGATTGTGTGTGTGTGTGTGTGTGTTATACAATTATTTTTTAAAAAATAAATAATAAATAATATGGAGCCCACAACATCAGGATAGCATCACGTTTCCTATTCACCTAGGTGATGAAGGTGTTATTGATCTATGTCAGATAGAGAACAGGCCTTTGGGTTTGGGGGTTAAAGACAGCAGACCCTGAAGGACAATACAGTTTTGAGCACCTTATGGTCTATCTTCCCCAGGACACTTCCTGAATGTGAGCATCAGCAGCCAAGGTCGCTCCGACTACCTCCTCTTGACCTGGGAAAGGCCCCCTGGAGATGTCCGGGGCTTTTCACTAGCCCTTTATGACTTCAAGACAGATTCTTTGCTGCAGAATGGATCAGCTGGGATCGATGCCACCAGTTTCGACTTCCAGGGCTTGCTTCCTGGGACACAATACAGCATTGAAGTCACCGTGCTGCTGGTCTGTGCACGAAACTACAGCAGGAGAGTCACCGGGCAGACAGGTAAGTGGGAGACAAATGCATCTACTTTGCCGCATGAGGCTATTCTGAGCATAGAGTTGGTTTATATTTAGAAACATGGACGTCGCCTTTTCTTGCTTTCATTCACACACTGAAGACTCAGCATGCCACATTGTGTAATGGCGGCCTCCCCTTGACATGCCTGGCTGTCTGCTTTCTTCAAAAGTTGAAAGTGCTCACTTCTATAATAATAATCATAATAATCATAATTTTATTGTTTATACTCCACCCATCTGTCTGGGTTTCCCAATCACTCTGGGCGGCTTCCAGCAAAATATAAAAAATAATAAGATTTCAGACATTAAAACCTTCCCTGAATAGAGCTGCCCTCAGATGTTTTCTAGCTTACTGAACAAGTAAAAGAACAACTAAGTGGGTCAGGATGGAGGCAAGAACCACCCTGGCTTGTGAGCTGCTATGCCATGGAGGAAAGTCCCACTCTGCTAGCACTATGCCTTGCACTAGTGCAGATAGTTCATTGAGCCTTGCCCTCAAAAAATCAAAGCTGCCATTTTATTGTCAAAGCTTCCAGCTACCCATAAAGAAAGGATAACGGAGCAGCCTAGGACTTTTGCTTTCATTTAATACCCTCTGCCATTCGTATCCTCCTTAGAGTCTGAAAATACATGGCAGAAGATGCTTCTGGGAGGCTATGCCAATCACACTGCTCTCACACTGATGTTCATGCAAATACCATCAAATGTTAGAAACTTGCAGGATCACTTTACAGTATACTTGTTTTTTTTCTATGACATCTACAGTGGTCTGAACTTGATTTTGGATGGAAGAAGAGCTTCTGCTAGCTCTTCCAGGCTGAATTGCTTTAGCTGTGTCAGGCTAAATATAACATGATGTACCAGTACTTGCGGTTCTACATCCAGTATTTAGCACAAATGCAGCAACATCTGGCTATTTTTTCTGCTTGCACATCCAAGTTGGGCCAATAAAATGTGTGTCTGGCCCATCGTTTATGCAACACTATACCCTCTTGTTCACAACTTCCAGATGCTTTGCTGGGGAGGGGGGATACTTTGCTCCATTGTCCCTTCTCAGCATTTGCCATTTCATTCCAGAAACATCTGAATCGTATAGCTAAAAGCAACATGTTGTTTTGTGCATGCAACATTGCTTTTATTAACGCTGCAATCCTAAGTATTTCCTGCTTGGAAGCAAAGTCTCATTAGTTAGAATGAAACTTGCTACCAAGTTAGTTTTCTTAAGATGGATCACAGCTTATCCTCCAAACCTTCCTGGCTTGCAATTTACATGTACAATTTACATGTACAATGATATTGAAATCAACTAACAAACTGATTTGCAACCTTTCCCTGTGACTTGCACAGAAACTGAGAGCAATTGTCAGGCTCTGCAGGCAGCTGGCAGCAAAGTTAGCTCAGAGTGATTCCATGGCCGCCTGTTCCTAATGTAATGGTACCACAACCGTCTCACAATGTCCTTGTGGACTTTGGAACAGTGGGAGCCACTAATTGCAGAAACAGCCCAAGGTTTTCTGTTGGAGCAACTGATAATGGGTCGTTCTATTACAGACAAACTGTGCCCAGACAATTCTGTTACAGAGAAGTGTTTTCCAGGCTTATGAAAAAATCCTTTGATCGCAGAAGTTCGTGTATCAGTCACCAGCTGAAATTTGCTGAATGCAGTGTTTCCACAAAAACTGTTTTTACCACAGCCACGCACCTGAGGTGGTGTACGTTACCATTTAAGTGCTTTTTATTGTCATTCAAGCTGTAGCAGAACCTCACTGCAGTTTGTGCTTGTGAGAGTGCCTCTGAAGTATAGCAACAACCAGGGTCAGAGCTAAGGTAGGATTGCATCTGATCCAAGTCCCCACCAAAATAATAATTCATAGAACCGTATAGTTGGAAGGGATTCCAAGGATCCTCTAGTCCACAACCCCCTGCAATGCAGGAACCGCAGCTAAGTATGGCCTTCCAACCTCTGTTTCAAAACCTCCAGTGAAGGTAAAACATGCTATATGCATTATTTACTAAAATGAAATTTACTTTAAGAAAAATAATGTGTTAGGTGAGATTGCTGGTTGTAGTAATGATTTAAATCCTGCAAATATTTAGGGTGTGTACCTACTGTGTGATAATGTGCATTCGGAGCTGGATGCAGGAACCTTTTTTGGGTGCTGTACACACGACATCATCCCCATGTCATCCCTGCCCCCGCACTAATGCTTGATCTGCTGGAGTGCTTATAATCCATTTTGTGCTGAGAATGCACTTCTCAAGTGCACGCTGCCGGCATGTGTACACAGAGCAGGCTTTCTCAGGTCACCTCCTATTGGGGCAGACCTCCTGGCCTTGCAGGACTGTGCCCCTCCCCCTCCCCGTATTTAACTTGTCTATGAATGAAATAGTCAAAACAGGAAGCGATACCACACCTTAGTTGTCTCTGTGTGGTGATGCACACCAGTATATCAGCACACCAGTTTCCAAAGACTGCAGAAAACAACTTAATAATCTGTGGACACAGTAATTCAGGAGAGTAGATAACACTTGCACACTAATTTTAAAACATGCCCACCTGTGTTTACAGACATCCTGGCTAGCAGCTGCTACTTTAGATTGTGCCATTGCATAAAGGTGTGTACAATGGCAAAGTCCTATGTAAAAAAGCATGCTATGATAAAATGGCGACTGTGCATTTCAGAGGTAGAGTGTGTACACAGCCTTAATCTGAAAGGCAAAGCTTTGAAGCACCAGGCGCTGTCAGTTCTCCCAGTTCCAGAGTCATCAGACCTCCTAAAATAATCCATGAATATTCACTAACTCTGTCTATCCAAGTCTTGCTATTTATCGTTTTATTATATTTATTATTTATTATTATTTATTTTATTATAAAATAGGGGGGTTGACTTAAAGATGTGTTTCATGTTCTTTGCCCTAGGCACCAAGATACTTAATTCTGGCCCTGGCAACAGCCCAGCACTTCTTTACCTATAGACACCCTGTTTCCTGTTTCCTGTGTCTGCATGCAGGCTGAGTTTACATATGGCTGAGCTGAGGACTGTGAACCTTTTTGCATACAATCATAGGTGCACTTTCCTGATCACAGTGGGTTTTATTTCTGAGTAAACATTATTCGACTTTCACTGTGAAGTGTTCATCTTTCAGTTCAGCGGTGGGGAACCCATAGCCCTCCAAGTTTTGCTACAACTCCCAGCATCCCTGACCATTGGTAATGCTTTATGCAGCTGATGGGAATTAGACTCCACCAGCATCTCAAGGGCCACCGATTCTCCACCCGTTTTTTATTTCCAACTGCAACCCTTAATATACAGTGGTACCTCAGGTTAAGAACTTAATTCATTCTAGAGGTCCATTCTTAACCTGAAACTGTTCTTAACCTGAGGTACCACTTGAGCTAATGGGGCCTCCTGCTGCCACCATGCTGCCGCTGCACAATTTCTGTTCTCATCCTGGGGCAAAGTTCTTAACCCGAGGTACTACTTCCGGGTTAGCAGAGTCTGTAACCTGAAGCATCTGTAACCCAAGGCAGCACTGTACTTCAGATAGGCTAGAACAGAACTCACATAAAATACTTTAGAAATCTGGTCAGGATTTGAGAGAGATAGGAGCAGGTTTGGGGATCTGGTAAATATTCTGAAATGCTTACTCACTGGCAACTGTTTTGGAACCTTCATCTTGTTTTAGCTCCCTTAGCTGTGCGGGACGTGATCCTCAGCTATGATGGCCCTTCTGTGTTAGTAGCCTCTTGGAGTGAAGCCCCTGGTGGGAAAGATGGCTACCAGCTGGTTCTATACCACATAGACTCACAGGCACCTGTCAGGAATGTGACTCTCCCTAAAGGGGCCACCACCTTCCGCTTTGAGAGGCTTCGAGCTGGCAGTGAATATGCCCTGCGAATCACCACCCTGGCTGGATATTCCAAAGCAAGCACCAGTGCACGTCAATGGACCGGTATGGAAAGTTGCTACTCTGACCTGAGGGCGTTGTTGGAGGATAAAATCAACTCTGTGGAGACAGAAATTAATCAGATACCTGGGCGGGGCTACGTTATCTCATTGTTCCCGCATGCTCAAGGAGTAGTGAGGGGGAAAAGAAAGTAGGCAGGGGCTAATTAGCCATGCCTGAGATTAGTTTATGACACCCGTGGAGCTTATGAGGCCTGGAATTTTATCTATTTATTATAAAGTGATTTATGACTTGCCTTTCAGCCCAGTGCAGTCCCTAAGGCGGCTTACAATTTAGATAGGCAATTTAGACAACTTAGTTGTCTATGGAGTAAGACTCACATTCAAGCAGCCAAGCAGGAAAAGATGACAACCAGTTACTGGGAATCACAAATGGAGACACTTCTGTTGGTGCTCAGGTTCTGGTTGCAGGCTTCACGTGGCCACAGTGAGAACAGGATGCTGGGCCAGATGGGTCTTTAGCCAGCTCTGGTGGGGCTCTTATATCCCTGTGTTCTTAAAACTGATCATTTTCTCTCAGCCAAAGGCTGAGAAGTTGTGGTTCTTGCTGGACTGCAACTCACATCATCACTGACTGTTGGCCATGGTGACTGGGGCTGATGTGAGCTAGAGTCCAGCAACATCTGCAGGGCCACCTCTGCTTTAGGCTACCAGCGTGCCATCAAAAATTGGCACATGTATGTGTGAGCAAGGCAAGCAAGTAGCTGCTTTCATTGACTGATTTGTTTGCAAGGGTGCTGGAGTGTCCTCTTCTGAGGACTGGGAACTTCCATGGAGTGGGGGCATCTTTGAAAAGGGACCCATCTTCTTGGAGCAGGTGGTTTCCTGTAGTGAGAGATGACTCCCTTCAGCTTTCCTTTGTCCCAACAGCTCCTGTTGCCCCCAAGGCATTGGCATTCCATAGCAACTCCAGCTCCAGTCTGACAGCCTCATGGGCCAAAACAGAGGGAGCAGAATGGCTCCATCTCACTCTGCAGAACCTCCATACCGCAGCTGAGAGCAGCACAGTGTCGCTCAGGAGAGGCCTGTCCAGTTACGTCTTCCAGCACCTGCAGCCGGGCACCCCCTATCGCCTAGGGATCAGCGCTGCAGCTGGGCTTTACCTGATAGAGGGGCCCAATGTCACAGCTTATACATGTGAGTATGCAGCAAAGTACCGTTCAAGGCACTTGAAAGTCAGGTAGGCAGGCCTAAACTGGAAGGAGAGGCTACTTTGAGCCTATGAAACAGAATAAGGCAGGGTTACAATAACAGGCAGTCCTTATCCTGAGAGACCTAGAAGCTTGCTCTGCGTCTGTTTTATAGGGATAACTAACACCCATGAACATGTGTATGTTCTGGCTGTGAAATAAAGACAGTCTTATTGTTCTTTTTGTATTATTTGGTGCTTGTGTTTCCCTACTGTAATAGAGGCTCCATAATTTACTTTCTGAATACATGAACCAGAGACATTGTGTTTTACGTTACCAAAGCAGTGCCAATAAAGTTGAGAATTTCCAAAACTCAGTCAGACTTTTTCCAGTCGGTGGGTGTGTTCTTAATGCAGGAGGGTCCTTCAGGTCCCAGTGACCATTTCTAAAAGGCCATCCCTATATTCCAGTTGATTAGCTTTCATGTTTCAAGCTACCTGCAAATCGAGCCTTTGGTTTTCTCCTCACTTGTATTATGCAAAGCAACTAAATTCATTTCCTTCCTTTGAAGTGTGGGTTTCCCTTACATCAACTGTAGTTGCCATCAGGGAGACTTGACATTGTGTGTGCTTGTAAGTGTTAACATTCAAAATATTCCCCTATTTCTCATAGAACTCAAGAGCAGAGCAGGTACACCCCAAACATTCCCCTTTATTTACGTCACATTCAGATATGCATCTGATATAGATGTCAAACTTCCAGTTTTGTGCTCCACTTATCAGTGCTATCTTGACCCTTCAATTATCCTAAGAGTTGAGATGGAGAACTCTGAATCATGTGAGCAGCTGAGGATTTGGAAAGCTATCACAATCTATTTACTAATTATTCATAAAGCACCTAAAATGATATGTTGGCTCTGAATTAAGGAAGTCATAAGCTCTGTCCACAGACCACATCACACTTTTCCAACCTGGTGCCCTCCAAACTACAACTCACATCAGCCCCGGCCAGCATGACCAATGGTCAGGGATGATCATAGCTGTAGTCCAATACATCAGGAGAGTACCAGGTTTGGGAAGGCTGACAACACCCTGTTTCTTGGCAATTCATTAATGGTGAACGCTGATCCTTCCTTTCATTTTTTCCCCAGACCCCCTGAAGCCAACCAATGTGAGCTTGGTCAACAATGGCAAAAATAACACTTTGAAAGTGACATGGAACTCACCAGCTGGAGGAAGAGAATTCTATCTGGTGATTCTGCAGGAAGGGGAGAGCAGGACACCTGTCAGAAACGTATCGGTGGCAAGGAACAGCACACAGGTCACCTTCCAAAGTCTGAGCCCTGGGAAAAGCTACATTGCCTTGGTGACCGCTGTTGCTGGACCCCATAAAGCATCTACAAAGAGCATCTCTGCCTGGACATGTAAGCAGGGCTTGAAGCTCAGATCCTGCCGGGAGGCAGTGGCTCCTATAGAAATGCTTTGCTACTGGTTTTGGGCAGGAGGGTATTTCAGTTACCTGACTGAAGGGAATCCTGCTAAGGTGAGGACACACAGGGAAGAATTCAAGATAGCTTTAAGGAGATCACTCTGCCAGGGCAAGCATTTCTACTTGCTGGATGGAATTATCTCCCTACTCCTCTCTTCCCCCACACCATTCTGGGGCTTCTCTCAACCCCCAACCCCTCAGCCAATTGGAGATGAGGGCACAGAGGGAGGAGAGGGTGGGAAAAAACCCATTGCGCTAGTGGGGACCCATTAGTTGACTCCAGCCCTCACTGTCTTCAGTGCCAACACTGATGCTTCATCAATCTCAACCTAAGGGACCACGGAAAGAGGTTCCTTCATCACAGGGTCATAGAGTATGGTTCAAAGGCAAATGAGGGCAGCAGCTTGCTGAAGCTAAGCAGGTTTGGGTCTGGATGGGTGACTTCCTGGAACCCACATGTGCACTGCCTTGGTTTCCATGATGGGAGAAAGGCAGGATAGAAATGCAAGATTTTTGTTTGTTTAACATTCCCAACCATCTGTCAGGGTCAGTGAAGAGAGACTCCCAGAGAACAGTTCTCTGTCTTGGCTGGGGCTTCACTTATTAGGCGTTGGACAAAACAAATATTCTGAGTTGACTTGAAGAGGAGACCATTCTGATAATTATGTCCATCTTCTACTTTGAAAGCTGGGATGGGAGAAACATCACAATGAGTCTTCTGGGAAAGGGTTATTTTTTTGGTCACCCTTTCATCCTACACTCCCAAATAGGTGCTCCCCAATTTGTATCAACCCAGACCTTTCATAGAAGGCTCTGTGCATAATTTTGTGTCTGTCTTTCCCTCTTCCAGATCCCGCAGCTCCGCCAGGTGGGAGCTTGTCGAGCCAAGGCAGTGCCCACATGCTCCGTGCTCACTGGCAAGAGGCGCCTGGGACTGGCTACGTGGCAGCATTGTACACCACGGAACCCCACATGCTGGTGCAAAACAAATCCGTACCCAAGAGTCATAACAGTCTGCGCTACGAAGGGTTAATACCAGGCACTCACTATTCCTGGGAGATTTGTACCATTGCTGGGCCCTACATCTCCCCGCCCCTCGTCCTTAGCAACTGGACACGTAAGTGCCATGGGAAGTCCAATAGCCTGTCATGCACATGGCTACCAGGTCCAGGCCTTGAGAGTTTCCTTGGGTAATTGAAGGGGGAAAGGAGCTGCCTCTGAAGTGGGAAAGGGGTCTGGGTGGGTGCAAGAGAGACAGGTGGGCCCTGTCAAAGTTCAGTCACCCCCAAGGCCCTGGAGCTTAGTGAGGAGGTGATTTTAGAGCTGAAAGGCTCGTGATCTCTTTCAGAACCGGTGGCACTGGACTGACATTTCACACTTTTGCCGTCACCGTCACCACCATTTAATTTGTGTGCTGCCTTCCCACTTATGCTCAAAGCAGCTGACAGCAATACACCACAAAATCAACAAGAACTATTTCACAATAATGATACAGCAGCAAGTAACAACATCACAAGAAAGCAACATTTCAGTACTGTGAATGTAGGCACCTCCTGGTGGAAGCAAAAGTAATGAGGGAGTCTGAACAGTTTCACCTTAGTCCTAGCCACTGCTCCTATGTCCTCAACAAATTAGCAAATAATAAAGTCCATCTGATCAAACTGCAAAGCCTCAGCTTCCCCAAAGGACCACTGCACCTTTGGTGTCATTATTTGAACAGCGTTAAGGCTTCCAAAGGCCAAGGGGTGAAGAAGCTGGAGACAAACCTCAAAAATGCCTGAAATTGGTCTGATCTCCTCCTTTCAGATCCTTTGCCTCCGGAGCATCTGAGCCTCAGTAATGGCGGTCACAGCACCAGGTCACTACGGGCTTCTTGGCAGAGTCCCTCTGGGGTCAGAGGCAATTATGCAGGGACTCTCTTGGAAACGAAATCCCAGTTGGTGGTGAAAAATGTAACAGTGACGAAGGGTGGGACAAATGTCACCTTTGACGGGTTGATCCCAGGGCGTCAGTATACTCTGAAGATGATGGGAGTGGCTGGACCATATCCATCCATCATTCAAACAGCCAGTGACTGGACATGTGAGTATGCCATTTTCTGGAGAAGTAGTTGAGGGTTCTCCCAGCAAGTTCTGTCCCTGGTTGATTTCCACTGAGTCTCCCTATTTACCCACAAACAGGAGAGAGAAGATGTATCCCATCTGAAGGTAGATGAGAGGCAGGAAGACAGGGAAGAGGCTGGTAGGGATATTATGAGGCCTAGTTTGGCCTTTGCTGACAGAGGAGTTTAGCCTGATTCAGAATTGCAGTGTGTGAAATTTTCACCAGCGTTTTAGACTTTTGAATTCAGACTTTTGACCTTTCAACTTCAAAACATTTTCAAACTTTTCTTTTAAAATCTTAATTCTTGTTGATGAATTTAAGGCAAGAAACAAACTGGTAAAGTAAACAATTTTATACTTTTGCTGCCCAAAGCAACAATAATAAAAACACAAACCCAAGTTCCAAATCCAAAACTATCCATAACTGGTAAATGTTTAAAAAAGAAAAGAAATCGAGCAAGGTTTCATTTGGTTTGTTAGGGGCTTTTTCCTTCTCCAAATTAGGAGAATTTGCATGTGTATCCCTTTCCACCCATTGCCCAGGTTTCTGATTTCCTCCTCACACCTGAGCAAAACATAAATATTGCTTGGACCGTACAAGAAGTATTACTAGCTCTTGGAGCACAGCATCCCCACCCTCCCTGGATGAATCATATGGTCTTTTCCTATCTGCATATATTTGACAGCCATGAGTATGAAGTGCCTTTAGGCTGCACATCCCATTTTCCCCCAGTGGATAAATATTATAAACCTGTGTATATGAAAAGGTCAATTCATAAGCATCTAGCCCCAAAGGGAAGTTACCCGTAACATAACCAATTGGGGCCATTTGTGGATTGAAGCCAGGGTGGGTGGGCAGAGCAGAGTGTCTGAAACTGGACATGGAGGGTAGCAATCTCCTTACAAATGCTGATATGAGTTTTTCAGGAGAAATTAAAGCTTGCTGGTATTTTGGTCCCACAACTGCACCCCAGGTTTTTGGGTCTCATGCACATGTTAAATAAATAACAAATAGCAACCATTTTCCAGTGTGGTGTAGTGGTTAAGAGCGGTAGTCTCGTAATCTGGAGAGCCAGGTTCGCGTCTCCCCTCCTCCACATGCAGCTGCTGGGTGACCTTGGGCTACTCACACTTCTCTGAAGTCTCTCAGCCCCACTCACCTCACAGAGTGTTTGTTGTGGGGGGGGGAAGGGAAAGGAGAATGTGAGCCACTTTGAGACTCCTTAGGGTAGTGATAAAGTGGGATATCAAATCCAAACTCTTCTTCTTCTTCTTTCCAACACCCAAGAACACCTGCCCTTATGGAGAACATCTGCATTGGCTACTATATCTCACCTCTCTTTCCTTCCCGTTTCCTCCCTGAATGTAATTAGATCTAATGGCTAATGAGTCATCTCAGGCTGTGTCTTTTAAGAGGGCAGAAGGAATGGCATTAGGCCCCTTGTCAGTGCCCCTGGGCACCCTAATCTAGTGTGGATGTGATGTAAGACAGTGTCCTGTCCCCAGTGCTGAAATAAGAGTCTGCCAGTCCAATGGGATTCTGTAGGAGAATTAGGGAAGGGGATGCAGAAAGCAAAATGTCTTGGCCTGGCATTGCTGTATGGTGCCGACCAGCCACTGAGAAATCTATTTCTTTTCAGACCCTTTGCCTCCTTCAAGGGTGACACTGGCCAGTAGCAAATGGTCCCCCAGTCTTGTTGCCACTTGGGACCTGCCTCCAGGTGACAGAGACCAGCTCTTTTTGCGATTCTACAGCCAGGAGCATCCTTTGCAGAGGAACATCACAATTGGGCCAGGCATGCGGAATTTCACTTTTGAGGGCCTTCTTCCTGGCAGCCAATATTTCTTGGAGGTTATAGCACTGGCAGGACTATACCGGGCTTCAGCACAGGTGGTCTCTGCATGGACATGTGAGTATGCAAAAGAATTTCTGAACCGTGTGAGGCCTCAATAGTGACACTCTCTTAAGCTTCCGTCATTTGTGCAATCTAACATCTCAGCCTCTTGTTAACCCCAAGAATAGCAGTCCCTATTTTCCAGGGATGTCCCTGATTTAGAGAAGGTGCCTCAGTTTCTGACTTGATCCAAGAATATCCCACTTTCCCTTAGGATGTCCCTATTTTCATTGAAGAAATATTGAACAGTATGGACTTATCCAACCCCCAAGCCATCTGAAGGCAATCCTGTATAGGGAAGTTTTTTTGAAAAAGCATTTAATTTTTTTTTATATATGTTGGAAGCTGCCCAGGGTGCTGGGGCAACCCACTAAGATGTGTGAGGTATAAATAGTAAAATTATCATTATGGAATGGGACGTCCCTATGTTGGAGGGTATGGAATAGGTCGAGTAACGTAGCATTGGAACAAAATTATTTGAGTGTTAATAACGCACTGCCGGTTAAACCACAGAATGTATAAATCTAGGAATTTAGCAAGCAGGTGGCAAAAGCTTCTAGTGTTGGTGTGATGCAACCCAAGATGCCACAGTGATACATGTCACATTAAAGCTAACACAAAATGCCTCTCTGAAAGCAGCTGTGTGCCTGCTTCCTTATCCCACCATGATGTCCCTCCCACACACCATTTTTGTTGCAACCACAGATCCTCTGTCTCTGGCTAATGTCAGTGTGAAAAGCAGCCAGAGCCCCCAGCAGCTGACTGTGAGCTGGATGGAATCAGGAAGAGGACGAGAGTACTGGGTGCAGCTCTACTCGGGTGAATCTCTCTCCATTATCCGGAATGTTTCAGTGCCACATGGAACTACCCAGGTGACCCTCGATAGCCTGGTGCCGGGGACTCAGTACCGGGTTGAGATTGTCTCCAGAGCTGGACCACACCACATTTCCTCACAAACAGCCATTGGCTACACAGGTACAATGTTGCCCCCTTCTGTTTTTTCTCCCAGACCAAACATTTTAGTTAAGTGCGCACTCAACACTAAGCCTAATGCGTTTGTTGACATTCATACACAGACTTTATGCTTACTGTGGTTTACAGTCTAAAATATTGACTTGCAATCTGAAATATCATAACGCAGAAGGGAACATGGGGAGGGGAGGGAAGCAAAGTGTTGTATCCATCTAAAACAGTCATATTCAGAATAGGTCCGCTTAAATCAATGGACGTAAGTTAGCCAATATTGATTTCGGTGGGTCTGACATATTAGATACAACCCCCAACTTTTCCTTAGTATAACTTCATGACCTGGTGGAATGGCCACTGACAAAGGCAAATTGCAATGGGAGGAGCAAATGGGCATTGGCTCAAGCTAAGCCTCTTGCCTCGTTAGAGTCTTGTTGACTCTTGTTCCTATTTCATGATCACTTTTTACTCTGACTTTTTGTGGTACTAGCTGATGTCTCAGTTTCTTGCCTTGCCTGTGGGGTTGTTCAGAACTTACTTGTTGCTGTTTCTCTCCTGTATTTGTTGTATGGCTTGTGTGTCATATCTCAAAGGACTTAGAAACTTTAGAAAAGTTGCCAGGGGTTACGCAACATAGAAATCAACAAGATGGCTGTCCCCTCAGGCATGGCTGTGTTCTCTGT
The DNA here is from genome assembly GCF_964270895.1 of Podarcis filfolensis. NCBI lineage: Eukaryota > Metazoa > Chordata > Lepidosauria > Squamata > Lacertidae > Podarcis > Podarcis filfolensis. The sequence goes on from NC_139609.1 coordinate 67,653,835, forward strand.
CAACAGTTCTTTCCTGAAACCCTTTGTGGTTCTCCTTCTAGTGCCCTTGATGCCACTTGCCATGACGGTGACCAGCCATGGCTCCTCAGTGTTGACAGTGCAGTGGAAGGCCCCAGCTGGACAGAGAGATAGCTACATGGTCTCTGTGTCTGAAGAGGACTCCACAGCTATCAGAAGCCACATGGCTGTCGAGAAAGCCAGCACTAACCTCACCATAGAAGGGCTAACCCCAGGCATATGCTACCTCGTTGCAGTGTGGTCACTGGCTGGACCGTACAGCTCCACGTCTCGGAACAGCACAGCCTGCACAGGTGAGTCGGGTGGTCAATCCAGTGGAAAGAGATGGTGTTACATCTCGGATGGAGGAAGATCTGTTAGAAATAATTGAGCCCATGCAGCTGATGATAGCGAACAGTGTTATGGAGTTACATCTGAATGAATTCTGATGCAAAAGACTTGAGCAGGTTTGGATGGTGGTGCAGCTCTTCCCCGCAGCATGAGTCAAACACTAGATCTGCACTAACTGTCAGATATCTTCATACTCTGCTTTCATGTAGCCGTTGCATTGACTGATCTTCTCTTTAGCACTGGGCTTGTGATTAGCAGAAGTTGACTACTGCTCCAGCTGTATCCCTGTGAGTTCTGTGGGGTGTTGCTGTGCCATGGGAATCAAAGGCCCTTTGTGTCTGAATGTACCCTCTTCTTCTTTCTCCCCGGAAGCCCCTGCTGCTCCTGTGAACCTGACCCTGAGTAATGTTGGCAACTCTTCTGTGCTACACACAGCCTGGGGAGAGCCTCCAGGAGGAAGAGACCACTACCGGATGGTCCTGTATAGCCTAGTGCCTCCAGGCATGGAAAGAGTTCGGGTTGTGCAGCCAAGCACCCAGGACTTCCTCTGGACGGGTTTGCCATCAGGAAGCCAGTTTGCTGTGCAGGTCATCACAGTGAAAGGCCAAGCTGAGGCCCCTTCGACCATTGCTGTTGAGTGGACATGTGAGTCTGACAGGCTAAGTCCCACCCCAAGGTTGAGGAATGCACCTGTTACCATCTGACATGCAGCTTCCTTGTACAGTTCTAGGCCTAGAACCTCTTTCCTCTTCTTCAGTGGCCCATTTCATCTCTTCTCTCCTGGGTCTAGAGCCGAACTGAAATTTCTCAGAAGACCTTTCTTTTCCTGAGAAAATTTCTGAGATTTTTCTTGTTCTTGCCTCCCTAGAAAAAGACCACTTTTTGCAAATTTTTATTCAGATATGCTCCACCAATATATATGGATTGGATACTGGCAAGGCTTCCAGCTCAGTTACTGCTATTGATATTTGCAGTAGCAGCAGCAAAAAGAAACAAAAACCTCTGAAGAAAAAGAGGCTATGCTACTCCCTCTGCAAATGGTGAGCCTCACATCTGAGAAAGTGTTGGAGAATTTCTACTTGGAGGAATTTGGTGGACTACACCCCAAAATTTCTTTGCACTTATAAGATGGATAATTTTGAAATACCATTTGCACTCAGCTCGGCTCATCCCTGACCCTTTCATTCACTCTGTTTAATTACCCACTTTCCTACCCCGTTACTGAATTCCACATGATAAAATGGAAGGATTTCCCCTCATGTTGAGGTATTACTAGCCTGGACCATCTTGCCTCATTAGAGGGAAGGAAATGTGAGAAGTTTGGGGAAGTGGAAAGGCTTGTTCTTCTCTAGATGCGTGGCTCACATGGGGGCAGATATGCAGGCAGTCACTGACTCACACAGGCCACAATCATACACACAGTATATAACACCTAACCTTTATGCAGACATCTTCCCAGCATGTGACCAATTGCATGCACAGAGATTTCTCCAGAAGATCCAAAATGGCGGCAGGGATGAGACATAAAACTCTCTGATCTATGTTCTATAGAAAGGTGGACTGAACCAGGTGCTTCAAAGTTTTTTGGCCCTTAAGTTGGTTTAAAAAATGCCTTGAGAAAGGTTGAGTTGGACTTGACCAATCTTGAATTCTCTCTTTCAGCCTGAGCTATTATTGATAGTTTAGTCCTGCCTGCATGCTATGCCATGTAGATCCCATTGGATAATTATGATAGTTCCATATATTGCAGCTACAATAAGCAGCCTCTTCCTTCAGTCACTGCCCTTTATTTTCTCATGCAAGTTCTTACTATTTCACAGCTCCTCTACCTGCTACCTCTGTGCAAATCAGGAATGAAAGGCACCCACACCGGCTGAGTGTGGCTTGGACACCAGCCTCTGGTAGACTGGATGGCTACGAGTTGAACTTGTATCGCTCAGGATCTGGTACCACAGCAGCACAAACATCTCTGGGGACAGATGCCACCAATTTCACCTTCTCAGGTCTGACACCAGGAGCCAAATACTTCTTTGAGATCATCTCAAAGGCAGGACCCTATAGGACTTCAGCAGGGAATGTCAGTGACTGGACAAGTGAGTAGCACAGGCTGACATCTGCCATTTTAATCTGAATGTCAATTTCTCTGTGGGAGGGAAACAGTCAGCAAAACAACCTTTCAATTCATTCCAAGCAGAGTGTTGCAGCCTGCACTGTGGCATTTATGAGACAAAACAATGAGGCTGTCTGGCTGCTCTTATCGCCCAGGAAATAATCCTATCATTGCCTCTGCACCTCAGGATGAAGACATAGGAAACCAGAAATGGGATTAACTGGGTCCACCCATTTTATTCACTTGAACAACTCTGATCCGCAATTTCATTTAAAACAGCCCCACCTTCCCGGGGCAGGCCAGCATCAGATCAGTTCCTACACTAATTTTGCCCTTCACAGCCTGCACACTTCAATAGCATTCCCAAGAGGTCTGTTCAGCACTGGCAGCCTTGAGCCAGGACACAATGGAGTCAAAGAGGCCATCAGAGTCCAAGGGTTAGCAAAGTTTGCCAGGGCCCACTTCAAGGAGTTAGTTTGGATGAGTCTCTCTTCACCACTCTGAAGGGAGCCTGTGGGTGCTCACCTCAACCTTCCTCAACCTGATTCCCTCCAGATGTTTCAGCCTCAGCCAGCATGGTCGATAGAGTTGTAATCAAAAACATTGGAGGGACCAGGCTGGGGAAGGATGTTTTTTGTTTTCCTTCTTCCTGTAATCCTACACAAAGTCTCCCAGATGTGACTTAGGGATCTGTTGACTTTTAATACAGCAAACCCATTAATACCCAACAGAGAAGAAGTGGAGGGGGACATTTTCATGGCTGATTCAGGGTGCTTTTCTCTTCTGGTATTGCCTTCTTCTTAGGTCCTCTGCCTCCTCACACGGTGCATCTGTCAAACAAAGGGCAGACTGACAAGCTGAGTGCTTCCTGGGGACGCAGCGCAGGAAACCAAGATGGCTATGTACTAACACTCTATTACGCTGGATCAGGCACTGTGGCATCCAAGACATCTGTCATGAAGGATGCTACTAATTTCACCTTCGTTGGCCTGAATCCAGGAAGTAAATATTTGCTAGAAGTTGCTGCTGTGGCAGGGCCTTACCAGATAGCAGCAGAGAATGTCAGTGACTGGACATGTGAGTATCCTAATGCACTTCTGCGGGTTTGTTCACACTGGAGCAAAATGTGGATTTGAACCACGTTGACTCACCATTAATATAGGGGTGTCCATATGATGACCTCCCCATCCCAGCATGGATCTTTCTGCCTTTAAATGTGGGGTTTGCCCATCCTTGGAAACAGTCCAAAACAACCAAGACAAAAAGAAACCCCACATTTGAAGCGGGAAATGAAAACACCCATTGTCTAGCCTCTGGGTATGCATTTAAGCCTTTTATGCTGATTGCTGCCCCATAGAAAACAATCCAGGTATCAGGAATTTTAGTGTACTTTTGACTGGGGAGTAATGTGTCTAACTCAAAATAAAATAGGAATTCATTATTTTTCTGACTCAGGCCTTACTCCATACAAAAAAAGATGGCTTGTTCTGTGTCTGTAAACATTTTTAAAAATTACTCTGCTAATGCTAATGCAGATAAAGTTCTTCATTATTTTATCCATCCCACAGAGGGTGGGGCTGTGGTTTAGGGAGCATGGGTTACACCAGGCCGGTAAAATTAGCCATTGTTCTGATACCCATTTTGCTAGATGGGGAGAGTTGGGAATCAGAGCCAGTGTATGACAAGAGAATCTTTCTCAGCCTTACCTAGGAATGGCAAGCATTGAACCTGGGAACGTCTGCATGCAAAGCACAATTGCCCTTACATTTTGCATTCATAAGGCTCCGTATTCAATTCCTAACATCTCAGTAGAGGTGCTAATCTCAGCAGAGAGCCTCTTCCAGTCCAGGACGATACCACAAGCACCACTGCTCTGACTACTGAATGTCAATGGTGGCTCCTCTAGACCAACTCTCTCCCTGTTTGTTCCCCCCAATCCCAAAGCAGACGGCCCTGTAGTTTTAGTGTCTAACTCACCCTCTCTTGCATTGTTTTTACACCACAGATCCTTGGGTTCCTCGGAAACTCTCCATAAAGGCAGAGAAGGGAAACCCAGCACTGTCTGTGTTCTGGACAAAGCCCCTCAGCAAGCCAGAGCGCTGCCAGCTGCAGCTGTGGCACCCAGGCAACAGCACCATGCTACAGCACCATGCCTTGACCCAGTGGCAGGTCCAACATGTTTTCCAGAGACTTGTCCCAGGGAGAAATTACTCCATATCCCTCAGCTGCATCGCTGGACCATATACGAGCAGCTCTGAGACTGCGGTGATGCCAATAGGTAGGTATGCACTTGTCCTAGGACAAGAGAATGTGGCAAGAACTTGCAGGACTTTTATTTTCTTTTTATTGCATTGGCAATGGCAAAGTCTTGAAGACTGTGTACATGTGCCACCTTCTAATTTTCTCTGGATAACTCAGAAGACTGGTATGGAATCAGCCTCAGAGGCAATGCAACCAAACACATTTATATTATCCATTGGTGAGATTGCTCACTGCTTTCCCTTTAGTATAATGGCTTTCTTCAACATACCCTCGGCTCTAGCATTCCCTTAGGGGTTCTGGTGAATCTTTCATTCCTCCAGGAGAAAATCCAGAACTCTTTTCATCATAGGGCACTCTCATGCATCAAGCTTTGTGCTTGTCTGTCCCTTTTTAGTTACAGAAATCATCACAATTTTGTTCCTCTTTTCATGGAGTTAACTTCACTCTTCTTATCAGTTATGTAAATTTCCCCACTTGTTTTATGGGTCTGGTAGGCTACAGTGTCCTACTGTCTTTAGCCTTCAAAGTCTGTTGCTCTTGGTCATTTGTTAAATTTTGCTCTGCACCCGCCCCTTATATGGCAGTGGGTGAAGACCAGCTCTGTAACAATTTGACAGAGGGCTTAATATCATACAGAGTGGCAGAGAAATATGATGATAACAAAGCAACAGTATCACTGATTTTTCTTTTATAAAAGCCCCAATATTCAATCATTCCTCTTCTTTCAGTATCAGCAGCAATGTGTGTTTTCTGTTGTTAGTGTCCTGAGGAACTCTCACCTATGTACTCCCCAGTGAAGACACAGAAGCAATTTGCTTCTATTCCCCAGAACATAGAATCATAGAATCATAGAATCATAGAATCATAGAATCATAGAATCATAGAATCATAGAATCATAGAATCATAGAGTTGGAAGAGACCACAAGGGCCATCGAGTCCAACCCCCTGCCAAGCAGGAAACACCATCAGAGCACTCCTGACATATGGTTGTCAAGCCTCTGCTTAAAGACCTCCAAAGAAGGAGACTCCACCACACTCCTTGGCAGCAAATTCCACTGTCGAACAGCTCTTACTGTCAGGAAGTTCTTCCTAATGTTTAGGTGGAATCTTCTTTCTTGTAGTTTGGATCCATTGCTCCGTGTCCGCTTCTCTGGAGCAGCAGAAAACAACCTTTCTCCCTCCTCTATGTGACATCCTTTTATATATTTGAACATGGCTATCATATCACCCCTTAACCTCCTCTTCTCCAGGCTAAACATGCCCAGCTCCCTTAGCCGTTCCTCGTAAGGCATCGTTTCCAGGCCTTTGACCATTTTGGTTGCCCTCCTCTGGCACGTTCCAGTTTGTCAGTGTCCTTCTTGAACTGTGGTGCCCACAACTGGACACAGTACTCCAGGTGAGGTCTGACCAGAGCAGAATACAGTGGCACTATTACTTCCCTTGATCTAGATGCTATACTCCTATTGATGCAGCCCAGAATTGCATTGGCTTTTTTAGCTGCCGCGTCACACTGTTGGCTCATGTCAAGTTTGTGGTCAACCAAGACTCCTAGATCCTTTTCACATGTACTGCTCTCAAGCCAGGTGTCACCCATCTTGTATTTGTGCCTCTCATTTTTTTTGCCCAAGTGCAATACTTTACATTTCTCCCTGTTAAAATTCATCTTGTTTGTTTTGGCCCAGTTCTCTAATCTGTCAAGGTCGTTTTGAAGTGTGATCCTGTCCTCTGGGGTGTTAGCCACCCCTCCCAGTTTGGTGTCATCTGCAAATTTGATCAGGATGCCCTTGAGTCCATCATCCAAGTCGTTGATAAAGATGTTGAATAAGACCGGGCCCAAGACAGAACCCTGTGGCACCCCACTAGTCACTCTTCTCCAGGATGAAGAGGAACCATTGATGAGCACCCTTTGGGTTCGGTCAGTCAGCCAGTTACAAATCCACTGAGTGGTAGCATAGTCAAGACCGCATTTTACCAGCTTCTTTACAAGAATATCATGGGGCACCTTGTCAAATGCCTTGCTGAAATCAAGGTAGGCTACATCCACTGCATTCCCTTCATCTACCAAGGTTGTAATTCTGTCAAAAAACGAGATCAGATTAGTCTGACATGACTTATTTTTCAGAAATCCAACAGTTGGGACCAAAAGAAGGAGATGTTAAAGGAGAACGAGAAACACTTACAAAAACCCAAAATATATATGTCTCCATGCAACAAACCTATAAATTATACTGCCCCTTAGAATTTATGAACATCTCGCTTATCTGAGACAAACTGTTCAGGATTTAAGATTCCGTCCTTCCCAACTAAGCCTCACCTTCTGTGCTAGGCCTGATCACCACAGCAACAACTGTGGGATGAAGAAGAACTACTCCCTTCTGTAACTCAAGGACCATATCCTAAGGTGGTGTAGGAGAATCTGTTGCAACCGTTCCCTACAATGCATCCATGTGTCTTGATGTGCTGAGGGCAGTGCCCCCCAGAAAAACACACCCAGGGCCTCTACAGCCCACCCCATGCTGTGCTGGATGTGTGGTCATCACAGAGACAGCCAAGCTGTGCCTCCTCAAGTTTTTGTGTTGTGTCTCTCCAGAGCCCACACAAGTGAAGGACCCACAGTGTCTGCCTGACAGCACAAGTATATTTCTGAACTGGACCATCCCTGAGGGTGATATCGAGTCTTATAAGCTGACAACGAAGAACTTTCCCCAAGGAAGCCAGCAGCAGCCTGTGCTTCCTTTGGCTGTTTCCAGGGCTGACGTCACTCTGACAGAACTATCCTCAAACACTTCCTATCAAATCAGCGTTAGTGCTGTGGGCAGAAATGGCATCGCAGGCCCAGCCGTGACACTGCTCTGCAATACATCTGTGGAAGGTATGTGTCTTCCAGGCTCTCCGTTGCCACAGGTTGAAAGTGCCATAACTTAGTGGTTGAGCAATAGGTTTGGATACAGAAGGTCACAGGCAGTGGCAGATCCTGGTAGATCCTGGGTGCAGTAGGGCAACTAGGTGAGGTTGCACAGACAGGATAGGGGGGCAATTAAAGAGATGTGAAACACTGAGCATTTGAAATATGTTATTTAAACTTTTTATTTATATGTACACCTGCTGGTGACACCCTAATACCTCTTCCTTTCTGGCTTTCCGAAGCAGTTCTCCCGCCTCCTGTGCGAATGGACACCCCCCAGTTTGATGCCAGTTCTAGAGTCATCATCTCCCCTGAAATGTTCAGCGAGGAAAATGGCCTCATAGAGTATTATGGAGTTGTTGCCACCACTAATGAGTCTTGTAAGTATCTGCAACCACCATGGGCCATCCTTGTGAGGGGATTCATGATGCCCCCCATGATCATAACATTGTAGTGCTTCTCTCTCTGTATCTGCAGTGTTGAGGCCCACCCAAGACATCATCTCCCGCACATGGTATGACCACTATTACGGGCAGGAAGACTCTTACTTGGCTCTGTTGGTGCCAAACCCCTTTCGTTTCAATGACAGCACCAGTCCCAAGGCCTGGCCAGTGACAGTGGGTGCAGATGAATGCAGCCGCTCTCGAAAGACCTGCAATGGAAAGCTGAAAAAAGATTCACAGTACAGGTAAGAGCATAAGAAAGTGCCTAAACAGAACACTAAAGGCCTATCTGTTCCAGCACAAAGCCATGTTCCTTGGTTCACTTGGGAAGCTCACAAGCAGGCATGATGAAAATGTTCCATCACCAGATCCACAAGGATCTGCTAATCAAAAATATACTGCAGCCTTCTCGTTACTCTTGACCATTGACCATGCTGGCTGGGGTGGATGGGAGCTGTGGTCCAATAACATCTGGAGGACATCCTGTTGCAGAAGGCTGGTAGACTGTTTCTGCACATGGAGGTGTGAAATTAGGCAAGCTTAACTTGGAACAAACTAAGCTCATTCTTAAGTCTTATGAATCATTGCATAGTTGTTTCAGCTCTGAAAGTGCTATAGGAATAAAATTTACCACTCAGGAAAATGAATAGAATAGTATAGAATAGAGGCTGATACAGCCTTGAGTCATCCTTTATGCCTCAGTGTAATGCACCTTGAGGAGTCATTGGAAAAATAAGGGGCAGGAAAAGAACCATTTACACTGCTGAACTATTTGGAGGGAAGGTGAGGTATAAATGTAATGAATAAATGAATAAAATTCTCCATTTTGTTCTGTTACAGGTTCAGCATTGCTGCCTTCACCAGATATAGTCAACAGGCTCCTAAAGTGTCATTCACAGCATTCTCAGGTGAAACATGTCTCTTCATCTGGTTGCATTCTGGATTAATTAAGCCTCTAGTTTCTTAGCCAATTTCACTAGGTCCTTTTTGGCACCTCCTGTGTATCTTTCAAAATGATGAACAGTACAATCCTACACATGTCTATTCAGAAGTGTACAGGAGTGCAGCCTCCTTCACAATCGTATTAATATGTTAATCTTGATGCTTCCTGAACAGTGAAGTGGTGGCTGGCAGGAATCCCTGGTGAGTGCCATATGTGTGATAGATCTCCATGTAAGGGATATTCTCATGGCTACCTAAACCTCTGGGTAGAAAGGGAGGAGTCTCATATAAACTGTACCTTTCATTGTCTTTGTGTTCAGCGGCAGACACCTCAGCAGCCTCTGCTGCTTTATCTGCCCCAGTTGTGGCTGGGATCATTATGGGATTCCTCGTGACAGTCACAGCAATTGCTGGATGGGTCTACTGGAAACATCTGAGAGCAAGGAGGTGAGGACAATTGCAGGGGTTGCTGTTTTGGAAGGAATGATACAATGCAGGATTTTAGTATTTGGAGCTTGCCTGGAAATTAGCTGGCAAACATTGAGTAAATCTAGGGTGCTTCCAGAAAAGAGCCTTCTTGCATTTTTTTGGTCTTCGCTTTCCTGTTTTTTGTTGCATGTGGAATTCACTAATCCAGGCTTCCTCAACCTCAGCCCTCCAAATGTTTTGAGACTACAATTCCCATTATCCCTGACCACTGGTCCTGCTAGCTAGGGATCATGGGAGTTGTAGGCCAAAAACATCTGGCGGGCCGAGGTTGAGGAAGCCTGCATGACTAATCCTTCCAAATCACAAATTCCTTTTATGGCTTTTGTTTTTGCTACCATGCTACCATTTCCCATCTACATCAATGAGCATGATGGGATATAGCTGGATTTGTCTTACCTCTTCCTCCCATATTCCCTCCCACTGAAAATTGCTTTCTTGTTGAGCACAAAATGGCCCTAGACAGACTCTCTGAATGTTTCTAAAATACACACATTCATAATATCCAACAGGTGAGAAACTATGGACAGGTTTTAGCTAACAATTCCCACTAGAAGAAACACATGCAAGGACTTCCACCATCCCTGGCACCCCCCTATTGATGGGGGGGGCAGGGGAACCCCCAGGACAGTGCACGAAGCAAGGAAAGGGGTGGGGATCATTCCATCTGGCAGTGACAGAATAATCAACATCGTGTGACATTGAAAATGCCCCCTGTACCCCAAGCACATATAGAAGTTTGGGAACACATATAGTTCTCCCCTTAGGTGGGAGAATCAGCAGTAAAGAAGATGCTTGTCTCCCCACTAGGAATTAACCACCTACATGTATGTGCCTTGCTTTCAGAATGAAAAAGGGTAACATCCCCCAAGAAATGGCCACCTACAGCCCAAGGTGAGTGAAGCTACTCTCGTGTCTCCCCTGCTCACTTAGTGTCATCTTCTGCCACAGCATAGGCAACAAGCCAGGCTTTGGGGCAGGAGGAGTTGTGGGTCTGGCCATTCCAGTCTATCCTGGCAAGGAGTTGTTGTGGCACCAGCTCTCCCTCTAAGGGCTCATCACGTGAGATTTCAGCTTGCTCTAGGCTGAGCTGGTTTTACTTCTATGTTAGTCCCAGAAAATGAGGCAAAACATTTAAATAAACAACTTCCTTCCCACCTCTTGTCCTGCAAGGGGATTCCTGTAGGGATGGGTGATTCTCCTTTTTTTATGTAATATACCATAATGCATTTGGGTATGCTCTTTTCAGTAATATATGAATCTATATGCACAATTTCCCCTGGCATGTGCATTTTGTGTTAGAATTCCTGCATGTTACTTGGCTGGACATGTTATTTGGCTGGAGAACTGCATTTCAGAATTCAGAGAAGGGTGACTTTCCCCAAAGGATGGCTCTGTATCAGTTCATATATTATTTCAGAATGTGTATTAGGTAGATAAGCATTTCTCTCCCATGCTTAGATTCATGCCATACCTTGAAACTGAAGTTATGGTGAATTCTCATTTCAAACAATGGGCTGATATCCTCCTTTGACTACTATAACAGTTTGCCATACGCCTGCTGATATACCGGTAACTTCTATTACAAAAGAATGTTTCGTGTTTGTAATTTGAGACTTATCGGAAAGGAACCTGAATTTTACCTAACTTCTTGTGTATGTACATTGAACCACTCTCTCGGTATCTTCATTCTGCCTAAAGGAGGATCCCTGCACAGCGCCCCTCTCTCTTATGTGCATCTTTATTTCTTGCAGAAATACTCACCGGCCAATCCCCATACAGAGCTTCAGGCAATATTATGAGACAAGGGCAGCAAATTCCAATCATGGCTTCTCTCAGGACTTTGAGGTAAGTGCCCCCCTCTTCTTCAAAGTTAATCCAGGCTGACTGTGAGGCCATGGTCAGACATCATCATTGAATGCAGGCTGCAGAATTTTGCCAGTTTCATGCTTTTATTAGAGCTAAATTTCACTACCTATGAAATATCCATTGAAACCAAGGCAGGTGAACATGAAATGTTTCTCCTCTCCTCCCAAATCAACATAATACTGAGTAGCGTGCAGTCTCCTCTTCTTGAGGAGCCAGTGTGGTGTAGTGGTTAAGAGTGGTAGTCTCGTAATCTGGGGAACCGGGTTCGCTTCCCCTCTCCTCCACATGCAGCTGCTGGGTGACCTTGGGCCAGTCACACTTCTTTGAAGTCTCTCAGCCCCACTCACCTCACAGAGTGTTTGTTGTGGGGGAGGAAGGGAAAGGAGAATGTTAGCCGCTTTGAGACTCCTTAAAGGGTGTGAAAGGCGGGATATCAAATCCAAACGCTTCTTCTTCTTCTTGTTACTTGGTGTTAGTAGGTGCTAGTTAACCTAGAAGGAGGAATATTTCTCTGCCAGCATGTGCTGACTGCTATAAATTCAGGCAGAAGAGAGGCTATGTTCATGGCGCCCCCAACCACCACTATACAGTGGTACCTTGGAAGTCGAATGGAATCCATTCTGGAAGTCCGTTCGACTTCCAAAACGTTCGAAAACCAAGACGCGGCTTCTGATTGGCGGCAGGAAGCTCCTGCAGCCAATTGGAAGCCACGGAAGCCCCATCAGATGTTCGGGTTCCAAAGAACATTCACAAACTGGAACACTTACTCCAGGTTTGCGGCGTTCGGGATCCAAGGTACGTCTGTAGCTTCAAATATCAGTTTAAACAATGGTCAAACCAGAAGAGGCCAAGGTTTTAAAATAAATTCAGATAAAACCAAAATGTTGCTTAAAAACATGGATGATGAGTAAAAAAATTGTTAGATAAAATGTCTGGTTTGAAAATATGTTAAAAAAAGTAAGCTATTTGGGAATCTGGTTGACAGCAAGAAATTGCAATTTATTTGAAAATAATTATATTAAATTGTGGAAAGAGGTTAAGAAAGAGTTCGAGATTTAGGAGAGAATGAAGCTCTCCCTGCTAGGTAGAATTTCAGCCACTAAAATGAATTTATTGCCCAGGATGCTGTTTTTATTCCAATAAATCCCAATTGTAAACAATTCAGACTGCTTCAGAGAATGGAAAAATGATATTTCTAAATTTATTTGGCAGGTGGGAAAACCAAATAAATTGGCTTTCTCTGACCTTGATACCAGACTTTAATGTGGTTTGTTTTAATTGCGATAATCTTTTGTAAGCTGCTTTGGGAGCCTCTCAGGCCATAAAGCCGGGAGATAAATATTCTAAACAAATAATAAATCCCCTTACTTCTCTATGAGATTGGCACTTGGCTCAAACTGACATAGGGGATCTTGCTGATAAAAGTTTTCTCCTTCTGTCCCACAGGAGCTGAAGGAGGTAGGGAAAGAGCAGCCAAAAACGGAAGCTGAACTGCCTGCTAACGTCTCCAAGAATCGATATCCTCATGTTCTACCATGTAAGTTCTGGACAGAATTGTGTATAGCTAATTTTTCCCCTCTTCGTAGTTGGGTTATCTTGGCAAACTCCCTTCTCTGGTTGGCTTCATAAATTTTACAAATCTATTGGATGTTGCAGTTTTAGCCATTTCCTGTCCCATGAATTGTAACAGAGCTGAAAAACAGTTGGCTACACCCAGTGGCGTAGCGTGGGGGGTGCAGGGGGGGCGGGCCGCACCGGGCGCAACATCTGGGGTTAGGGCAAATCCATGGGTTAGGGGGCGCAAATCCACGGGTTAGGGGGCGCAAATCCACGGGTTAGGGGGCGCAAATTACTTGCCTTGCCCCGGGTGCTGACAACCCACGCTACGCCACTGGCTACACCTTCATGCAACTTTTAGTCCCACTCCCCTTCCTCATCCTTTTGCCCTTTCCCCTACTTTACCCCACCCCCTGATCAAGTCTCCTCTGTGGTAAATCCCACTATGGTGTGCATGCATGCGTCTGCATGTGTGTGAGTGTGACCACATGTGTGAGCTGTATGCCTGGCAAATGTGTGGTGGAGTGAACATGTGTGCACTGTGCGCACTGATTGATTGATTATTTAATTTCTGTACCGCTTAATGGTCGGCATCCATCTGTGTCAGGAGGAGTGTGGTCAAACTGTTGGATGGTTGTAACAACTACTGTGGCTGTAGAGACCGATGCGGGAGAGACATGTTTTGTTGCAGCTGGGGCAGACGAAGGCATCCGGTTGTACTGCTGCAGATGCACCATCTCTGCACTTATCCCAGCCATCATTCCTCCTCTGGTCACTGCTGTGGATACACAACCTGACTGCCTGTCTCCAGGCACTGTGGTCATCTGCAAGGGATTCCCACACCGTGGGGTTAATGTTGCCAACCTTCGCATCACACAAAAAGCAGAGAATTGGCTAAACTCTTCCATAGGGCTGCCAAGTTGCAACCTGGAAAATCTGATTTCACCTTTGTCTTCTGTATACCTTCTTCCTTTGCGTGCTGTAAAGAATATTACAGTCCTCTGCAAACAGAAAGATCAGAGGAGAGGAGCACTTACCTCAAAATCCTAAGAGAAGCCACGATTGGAATTTGCTGCCCTTGTCTCATAATATTTCCTGAAACTCAGTATGGGGATTGCACGTCAGAGAGAGCAGTGAATTTATATTGGTTTATATGTATTAGCAACTTTGTGTTTAATGTAACATTTTAATATGTTATTGTGCAGATGATTACTCCCGAGTGAAGCTGAGCCTGCTGGATGAAGAACCACATTCTGACTACATCAATGCCAACTTTGTGCCAGTGAGTTCTTTGAATACTTCTGTAACCTTACTGGCATCTCATAGGAAGGTGCAGGGTGTTAGGGCACCTGCAGCAAGATCTTCACATATGATTTCACACAGGAATGAAACCTAGATCTCAGGAGGCCTGGTTGACCATTAGAATACTCTGCAAAGTTGGGAACAAGATTTATTTATTTATTTATTTATTTATTTATTTATTTATTTATTGAATTTGCATCACTATAGCTTCAGTTAGGACACAGCAGGTATATCATGTGAAGCAAATAGACATTTCTAATAATTTTATACTGTCACTATATTGTTAGAGTCTTTGGTTTCTGTGGAATGATAGAAAACCCAGCTTTTCTTTTCTTTTCAATAAGTAGGAAGGTAATACGAAGATAGACAAGGATAAAAGGAAAACAAAAGATGGGGAGGATGGGTCAACTGAGCAAGGTGTCAGAATATCATAACTTCCACATGAGTGTAAACATGGTCTAAAAGCGGACTCAGGCATGGACACCATGTTTTCCTCAGTCCAAATTTACTATAGTCCATCTCTAGGCAAAGGCAGGCATAAGAGCAGAAGAGAAGCCACAGATGTCTCTCAGCTGCAAGATGGGCCTGGCTTCATGAACTGACAAAAACGGATGAAAGCAAATTACCTATATTATGTCACCATCAGTCTTGCCACCCACCCGCAGCTTCAGAGGGGCTGTCTACTTTTAAATTTTTAAAATCACCATATGAACATTCACACATTTATATGCATCCTCTTTTAATTTCTTAATAAAACCTTACCAGTTCAAAACCGCTCTGGGGATTGAAACTGGGTAATATGTCCTAGTGACATTGCAGGGGCCAGCCAATCACCACCATGTGCGGCTAGCTTCTTCTTCAGATTTGCAGAGCTGTTTTCCCCAGAACATGTTTGGGTTTGGACTGAATGGAGCAAGGGCACTCCCTGAGCAGCCCCATTGCTCTAAAACTTTCACTTGTCTTTCCTCTTTCTCCTGCTATTTACAGCTGCATATTAAAGAGCTTGGATGTTTCCCTTATGCCTCTCTGGTGATTTATCCAGGTAATGGCTAGAAAGCGCATCTTTATGTGTGTGCATGCAGCACTTGTATTTGCACACCCAAGTCTGCCTTGTGTGTACATGGTATGCGTGCGTAATAGCACAGCAGTCATGTTTGCATGCTTGTGTAAGAACACTGTGCTTCATTTGCACGTTAACATCTAAAGTTAGAAAACAAGCCTTTTTAGCACAAGAGCATCTGTGTCTCCTTTGCAGGCTGCATTGGCTAAAAACTATGTGCCTGGCTGGCCGCTCCTGGAAACACAATACTGGAGGAGATGATCTGTCTGATCCAGCAAAGCTCTTTTTGTATTTGTAAAAATGTGAGCAGCGGCAGGCAGTGGCAGATAAGGCAAAGGTGGCAGCCTCTCTTTTGCCAAACAAGGATCTGTGCAACTGCTTATTCCTGGCAGCCCCTCTTTTACTGAAAAATTGTTCACCACGTATGGAGAAGGGGTGCTAGATACAGAGGACCAGAGGGCTAAGGCCCAGAGGAGATCGGAGGCTAAACATTTCACATTCCTTTTGGTTTGGTTTGGGGGGGGTTTTTGCTGTCAATACAAAGCATTGCTGGGGGACAGTGCATGGAGATGAGGGTGGTTATTATTCTATTTATTTCTACCTTGCCTTTTCCCCAGACAGGGACTCAAGGTGGCTCACAGATAAAATAGGAACAGCTAAAAACATAGGGGAGAAATTGTTTTTTAAAAGCAATGAAACCCTAATAGAATATATTAGGAGTGTGCAGAGCAAGGAGCGAGCAAGTGCTGGCTGGGTGGCCATTTAGCAAGGGGGCCATGGATGTGGTGGCAAGGCCAGGCAGGGCTCTGGGGCAGGGAAGGACGGGGAGCCGGGGATGGGGCCCGTCAGGATACACCTGGGTACGACGGAGATCCCTGTGGAAGCTGGCACCTGTGTGTCACCTCCTCAAAATTGTGTGCCTGAGGTCACGCCCCCCCTTGCCCCTCCCATGCTGCTCCCCTGCCTGTGACCCTCCAAATGTTGATGGATTCTATCTGCTATCAGCCATCACCCAACATAGCCAATGATCAGAGATTATGGAAGCTGTAGTCCCAAAAATATCTGCAGGGCCACAGTTTCCCCATCCCAAGTGTAGTGACTTCTGCTGAGAAGGTACCTTCTTCACTTCAGCTCTCTGTGGCATATTGTAGCATGCATCATGATGTGGCTTGAGTGTGTTAATAGCGCAGGCATGGGGTAGTGCACCAAGAAATCTTTCTTAGAGTTTCAGGTTGAGCTATCTGATCTTCCAGTTTCTTCAAGCCCAGTGAGGCAGCATTCTATGAACTTGCATTCCTTAAGCATGTAGGACTGTGCCTACTGCATTATGTGGCTTGGAGAATGTGAGATCACCTGAGGAAGCCAGTGGGCCTTTCCTTCACTCTAGAAGAGCCCATCCAATGCTTTTTAACGGTTTCTTGAAAAGACCATCTTTGATCTCTATTGATGCCCTGTGTCCTGAGCTGAATGTTGTGCATAGCATATGGAATGTAGAAGCATTTTGGATTTTGAGCCTTTTAAGGTGTTATGCTATCCTACAGATCCACTGACTGAGGGGTATTAGAAAATGTGGCTCTACCAGCAGAGATGGAGTTATCAGCATGGTATGGTAACTCCCAATGACACAAGTGGAGTTTTCCACCAGCTTGTCTGTAGTCCTGGTATATGACAGGGGTGAACATAGGATTGTGCGACTCACCGAGTTTCTCCTCCATTATTAGAAGGGTTTAAAACTTGCTGTTTAAAAATAATGGGGGAAAGGTGCCGTAAGGAAAGTGCAACAATATTATTGTAGGATGGATTAAACCTCTATAACTTTGCTACAGCAGAAGGATGACTCAGAATGTACTCAGTTTGAAACCATACAGCTAAACATCAGTACCTCCATCTGTTAATAATTGGTTACATGAGAAGTTTATTTGGTTATGTTCATAAATAAGCATGCAAGATATAAATGAAAGTCACAACCAGTGTTGTCCAAAACACTCGGAGCCAGCCAAGTTGGTGAAGGCTGCTGTGTAGCATAAATGCATTCCAAACAGATCTGAAACACTGTTAACTGTTTTGGATGACAACAATAACATTTTATTATTTTTACCCTGCCCATGCTGGCTGGGGCTGATGGGAGTTGTAGTCCAAAACATCTGGAAGGGCCAAGTTGGCGAAGGCTGCTGTGAGGAAATAGCAAACATCTGCAAGACCATAAACACAAGCATCCAAAACAAGTCAAGCTTAAAACTCATCCTATTGCTTTCAGTAGGACTTGTTCAGCACTGACATTTGCTGTATTGTGCCCTAAGTTCTTTCAAGGTGTAAACTAAACTTTGCTCTATTTTTTAAAAAACAAAAAAACACCACAATACAGAATACTGTAATTAAACCCAATCAATACTGTACACTTTCCTTGATTCAAGAAAAGCATTCTGCGATTGCTAATTCTGCTCATTCATTCTTTCAGGGTTACAACTCCCCGCAGGAGTTCATCGCCACACAGGGGCCCCTGAAAAAGACCCTGGATGACTTCTGGCGGCTCGTCTGGGAGCAGCACATCTGCACCATTGTCATGCTGACCGTGGGCATGGAGAATGGACGAGTAGGTCTGATGGAAGCCCCTACTGTAGGGGCGGGGTCCCCCTTTTCAATCCATATAGGCCTCTTTCCCTTCTTGGCCAACTTCCAGGGGCCACATGGCAGAGGTGGGCGGGGCTAGAAGCAGAAGCAGGTGGAGCAATCAATGTTAATTTACTCTTGCGCCCTTCCCTATCCTCCACCCCAATAAACAAGAAGCAGAAATGCATATTCTAGCCAAGTAGAAACACACAAAGCAGGGCCCATGGAAGAAGGGACTTGCCTGGGGAAAGATCTGGGGGGGGGGGCAGATAGAGAAACATGGAGGGCCACATTCAGCCCCTGGCCTGAGGTTCCACATCCCTGCCCTACTGTATATGGTCCAGGGAACAAGAGTTTTGCAGCGTGGTAGCATAAGTGCCCCTCACACAGGCAGTAGGAGAGCATTGATGGCCACTTGGGACCAATACTTCTTTCCATCAGTATTGTCAGAGGCCTGTTGCTTTATATCTAGTGGAAGGGAATTCTGAGGGCCAAAAGTAGATATATGAAAATGTGTGTAACAAAACAAAAAAAATGTAATGCAGACTTGGGAGGCTTTGATCTTGAGTGAAGGATCAGTGCCTCACCCTTTACCCACCAGACATTTCCCCACTCAGAATCATCCCCAGCAGTTTCTGCCCCCTCGGAAGCAGAAAAGCATGATAACAATTGAGATCTTGTGCATAGAAGCTAAGAGTCCAGCATTTCTAATTGCCTGAGTTAACATCTTTTTGCGGGTGGTAGCTGATCAAAAATTTATAAACTTTTCTTAAATAATGAATGTTAAGAAAAAAGCAAATTAAAGGCTAGGCTACATGATTAAAATCAGAAGAACCTATTGGCCAATGGGAATACCCAGAAGTATAGGAATGATTTATTATTGTGTGCCAGCTGAAGAGAAAGTTAACAACTGCGGTATATTACTACTACAGGTTGACACATAATCATAGCCCAGCGTGCAGGAAATGTGGGACTGATGCTGGTTTTGCTTCATGGTAAAGATCTATGGGAGAGAGAAAATAATGAAAGCAATTTTATTGCTACTGCTGCTATTGTATCCTGCTGTGCCTCCAAAACAAGAGCCCAGGACAGCTAACAAGGATCAAACCACTACTACAAGTCGCCAAATATAACTATAAAATATCCATAAAAACTGACCGATCAGCACAAAACAATCTGCAACTGGTATTAAAACAATCTAATTTAATCATTCATTTAAATAGTGACATAATAACAAGCTAAGATTTGTAACTCAATCCCATTCTTTTTATTTATTTTTACTGTGCTGCTTACTCACACAAAAATGCCGAGGCCAAAAAAGGGAGAACTCCTCCCATCTTGTGTGGTTACTTTTAACAAGCATACTCTACACAGGAGTGCAGATAGAAACTCCAAAACACGGTGGAAGTGGTTTTGACATTTCCTGCATTCGAAGCGGTTTGTTTTCAGGGAAGATAGTATGTGTTGTGCACAGCACTGTAGAATCCACCAAGCACGTTGCACAAGGATAGCCAGGGGCAATATATAAGGAAACAAGGCTCTCATTTCCTTTGAAAATATTAATTGCAGTTCCATCTCCCTTGCTAGGTGCTGTGTGAATACTACTGGCCCTCAGACACTTCTCCCACCACTTTTGGGCAGATCAGCATCCACCTGCTCGCTCAGAATTTTGCAGATGAGTGGACTACACGGGAGTTCAAGATCCAGCATGTGAGTAGGAGACCAGAAATACCCCATGGCACCTCCCAATAATCTTGCCCAATCAAAAATGCAAATATAATATAAACTGCAGTGTCGTGGTGCTCCAGGGAATCCTAATGACTGGAAACAAGGCAAAACTCTTTTGCGGATGGTTGAGAAAATCTGGAATAAAGAGTACATGCTTCATAAGCTTGTGGACCAGCTTTCTTTGTTGTAGCACCCAAATTCAGCAGAAGCATATCTCATGCAGTTTAATGGCAGGTGCTTCCTCTCTTGCAATTTCAGGTTTAGGACTTTGCCTGAGCTGCTTCTGTGGGCACTAATGTGGGCATCTCTTATCACGCAGGAAGGGCTAAACATGGAAAGGAGAGTAACTCACTTGCACTACACAGCATGGCCTAATCATGGTGTTCCTGAGTCCACAGCTTCCATGATTGCCTTTATAGAGTTGGTGCGAGCACACATGCAGGGTGCAAAGGAATCTGGGCCTACGCTGGTACACTGCAGGTAAGTTTCAGGCAACGCACTTGGCTGGTTATTAATGTTGGGATTCCATTCCACCCTTTGCTGCAGACCTGGGATTGTTGCGTGTCACATATGTTTATATTCTAGCACAGATTGCTGGCGTGAGCAGAACTTCCACTCTGTATTGCTTTTGTTTTTTAGTCTCTCTCCGAGAAGACGGCAAGGAGAGATGCCATGTTTTCTTTGTCTTGATTTATGTATAATGAATGCGTAGTTTAGTATGTGTCTACAGCCTCAAGCCTCTTTTGTTGCACAGTTTACACTGCTGAGTAAAGTGTGCTCAAGTCTGCAAGCTTGAGTCACTGATATACATCGGAGCAGAGGTCGATGAATCTCCACAGCTGCAAGGCTGAGGGGAGACACTCCAGCTGGGGCCGAGCCAGCTGGCCTTTCGACCCCCCGTAGATTCCGACAATTACTACCAAAATCTGCAAAGGCAATGAAACATCAAGAAAAATGCTGCCATAAAATCATTCAGTTGGTAAACATTGCTTTGCCATGGTTGGCATGATCAGGTGTCCTCTTTGCCCAAATTCCTTGACTGCTGGGGTCACAAAAGGTAGGGAGCACAGAATGAGAAGGAATGAAGGCCTCCAAGGTGAGCTGTGTGAAAGAGCCTCTTCTTTCCCTGTATTATTGCAGTGCAGGTGTGGGGCGCACTGGGACTTTTGTTGCTCTGGATCGGCTCCTGCAACAGATGAAGTATGAGAAGGTGGTGGATGTGTTCAACACCATTTACAGCCTGCGGATGAACCGCCACCGGATGATTCAGACCCTGGTGAGAAACTCAGAGCTGCCTCTCAGGTCGCTGGTTGCCCTGACATGGGAATCATTCAATGACACAAGATGGCCTTACCCTTTCTGCTGGGTATTTGTGGCCAATGCGGAGGGATGGAAAAGATGCCAGAGACACAATGGGCAACAGAAACTAGAAGGAACAGCAGTGAGGGACCTGGGGGAGGGCTCAAGACACGGCAGGAACAGCCAACCTCTTGGAGTCCATAAGCACATTGGCAAACCAGAAAAGCTGTCATGCACACACACACACACAAACATACTGCAACCAAGAGCACATGGCAAACTGTTCTAGTGGCTACAAGAGAATGCTTCTTTCAAGCCTAATTTCAGTGAAGGGGTGGGATCCTTTGGGCATCCTCTATGGGCATGTAGAGAAGCAAATGAACAAAATGGGCAGCTACTGAAAAATAAGCATAGGATGAGGTACAAGCATTGGCTGTCAACTGGTTTGCAAGCAGCTTCTTTTTTATTTTATTTATAGAGACTGTAGAAAAATCAGTTCTTTGGCAAGTTCAGAAATAGAGGCCTGAAGCTCCCAGCTGCACATTATAATGATTAGACCTGGTTGACTTTCTATTTCAAGGTGCACTGCAGTGCTTTCAGGGTCTCCGTGTACATAAAATGTGTGCTCTTCTCTTCCAGGGGCAGTACATTTTCCTGCACAACTGCATCCTAGAGAAGATCTCTGAAGACCCACAGATTGGCCTGTCTGGAGTGGAGCTGTAAGTTTATACCTAATTTCCCCTTCCATTCCAGTGAAATGCATAGTTCTCTCCTGTAAGCCACCCCTCCCCCTGCTTAACATAGCTATTGTGCCCAGAAATGAGGCTACTCCTTCTTCCCCACCCATATGTGCAAACAGGCTATTACATTGCTGGATCAGAGCTAGCCCAAGTATAATGCAAAGGGGGAAAACCAGTTGGTTGGTTGGTTGGTTGGTTGGTTGGTTGGTTGGTTGGTTGGTTTCCCCATTCATCATCTGGAAAGGTCTATAGGGATCAGCAACCAGGGCACCACACTCATTGCAAATAGGCATGACCTGCCTCAAATAGCAGCAGAGGCTTCTTGTTCAGTAGGAGTTGCAAGAAGTCTCCTGGGACCACAGTGTCTTGTTCTCTTTTCAAGGCAGCTGTGCCATCAGCTCATGTTCGAGGGATATGGAATGGGGAAGCTGAATAATTAAACCCATCTCTCATGTTTTCTCAAGCTCCCATCCAGTCCCTCTCAAGAACTTTGTTCAGCACCACGCAAAGAACAGTTCCAAGGCCAACACTGGCTTCCTAAGGGAGTATGAGGTAAGAGGTTGGCACACAGGGATGCTGGGTTTTAAGGGTGCTCCAACTCCACATGCCATGTGGGTGACCAGATTGGGCCGCATCAGAGATGCACGACTATCACCATGAGGGCAGCTCAGGCTCAAGCTGTGAAAATATACACCCAGCTGCATGTAGAATGTAGTTAACTCTTCGGAATGAATGTTTTGAAGATCTCTGCATTAGCAGCTGTATCAATGATTAAAGTACTCACCATTGACTCTGGGGTCAGTGATCCTGCATGCTCAATCATAGTGAAAAGTCCACCCCAACCCATTTCTCCATCCCTCTCTCTCTCTCTCTCTCTCTCTCTTTTTTTTTTCCCTTCTACTTTGCTTCTCCCCATCAGCAGATGCTCCTGGAGGCTGCCAAAGAGGAAGTCAATTCAGCAGCACCACTTTCTAGCAGTGGCAACCAACAGATCAACCTTCCCTCAAGCAAGAACTCTTGTGAGTAACAGGTTTTGTGGTTAGTATTGTTGTTGTGCATGAATTACGGGTGGGGCATAAAGCGCTGAGCTGAAATTCTGCAGCACAGGACTGAGCTGTGCCTGACGCACTGTGTCACCCCACCCTCCACCTTCTCACAAAGGCTGTTTTGCAGATGATCGCTCAAAAGTGAAGTTCTCGCAGCTGGATCGAGATCCCTTCTCAGACCTCACGAATGTCTGGCTCATCCCTGTGAGTCCACCATGAATTTCATTTCCCTCCTTTCGGGTCCTCTGTTGTTGCCTCCAGATGTCTTTGCTGCATGCTGCACTCCTATAGAAGGGAGAAGTTCCTTGTGTCACTGCATTGAGGGTTTTTTTTCTTTTGAAATCAAGAGGTGTATATACTTTTTAATGAAATGTTATGAAATAAATGTACAGTGGACGCTTGGGTTGTGAACGTGATCCGTGCAGGATGCACGTTCGCAACCCACAGCATTCACAACCCGCATCTGCGCATTTGTGCATGCGTGGGTTGCGATTCGGCGCTTCTGCACATGCGTGACTGCCGAAACCCGGAAGTAATCCATTCTGGTACTTCCAGGTTTCGGCGGTCCGTAACCTGAAAAAACGCAACCTGAAGCATCTGTAACACGAGGTATGGCAGTATGTGCTTTTCCTTGCTTTGGTGAGAGAGAAAAGGCTAGGTCATAGCAAGTACAACTCAACTGCTGCCAAGCTGTGAGAAGGTAACAAGTGGATTCTGCGATCCTGGCTGTTCCTTGGCTCAGTATTTAAGAACATAGACAAGAGTGTGGCAAACAAAGCACTCACATCTCTGGATGAGTAAAAGCAGGGCATTATTGAAGACACTACAGTGGTACCTCGGGTTACATACGCTTCAGGTTACAGACTCCGCTAACCCAGAAATATTACCTCGGGTTAAGAACTTTGCTTCAGGATGAGAACAGAAATCATGCTCTGGTGGCGCAGCGGCAGCAGGAAGCCCCATTAGCTAAAGTGGTGCTTCAGGTTAAGAACAGTTTCAGGTTAAAAACGGACCTCCGGAACGAATTAAGTACTTAACCCAAGGTACCACTGTATTAGAAATCAAAATAATATTGATAAACTGGAGAGTTGGGACAAAATGTACAAGTGTAAAAGGAATGGCACTTCAAAGGAAATAAGCCCAAGTGTGCAAAAACTACTCAATAAATAGTGAGTTCTTAGAATTGTAGAGTTGGAAGGAACCACAAAGGTAATGTAGTCCAACCCCCTGCACTGCAGGAATATTTTTGCCCGTGGTGCTCAAATCCATGACCCTGAGATTAAGAGTCTCATGTTCTACCAATTGATCTATTGCAGCCCCTGAAATTAATACAAGACCTGATAAAGTGCCATTGTGCAAAAATGGCGAACACTTTTTGTGGCTCAATTGGCAAAAGTATATTCAGAGACAAAGGAGGGCCAAGTACATGATCATTGGTTACAAATAATTGTTAAGTAATTACAGTAAAAGCAAACAGTGCATTGTGGGAACTTTGTGACAAGCCTGCCAGTGGTGGGTATAGGAGATAATACACTGGAAGAGGATGGGGAGCTGACTTCTGGAAGAGGGATACAGCAAGTAAATTTCAAATGTAATACCTTGTCTGGGAATCTATATAGCAGTAAGTACCTGGGCCAGCCTTCTTTAACCTGGTGTTCTCCAGATTTGTTGGACTACAACTTCCATCAGCCCCAGCCAGCATGGCCAAATGTAAGAACACCAGGCTGGAGCTGGCTGAGCTCGACAATCTATTAGGGTAGTTTAGTTCACAAAGTTCCCTGATTATCAAGACCAAGAAATCTAGTCTAAGACAAGTACTTAAAGAAAGAAAATATGCTTTCATTTCACCCTCTGATCTGTCACTAAAGTTGCCAGCAACTCCTGGTGCCTCATCTCCAACTAACTTCCCATGGAGGAATAAGCCAGTTACAGATACCATAACCTGCAGCTTACTCCTGTAGCTAGGATAATCCTTATCCAAGCTTAGACCAGGCTTATCCTCTGCCGCTGACACTTTGCTAACTCTGCTAAATGAGACTCTGTTTTTCTTTTTCTTTTGGCAGGGCTGTAACTCGGCCAAGGACTATATAGCTATTGAAGGACCTGACAAACTGGCCCTGGAGGAATTCTGGGGGCTGGTCTGGGAACATGGAGTCCACACCATCATCACTCTACTACCTGGACAGACGAACAGCCCCGTAAGATCCACATTATGCATTATGCAGACCCACAGAATTATAGTGGCAGGTCCTTCTGGGATAGCTGCAATCGCTGGGGCCATAGCACAGAACTATGGGACAGGTTCGGTTTGGGCACCTGGAACTGAGAGCTGTGCCGTTTAGAATCCTGGCTGTGTAAGAACTGCTTTTCCACAAGTGGTTCCCATGTAACTGGAGGCTATATCTGAATGGTGCCATCATGTGGTCAGGGCAAATGGAACTGCAACTACAACCCCTGTTTTTTATGTGTGTATGTGTAGGCTCCAGACAACTCATGCTGGCCCTCTGAGGGTGAACCTGTGTGCACAGAGACATTGACCATACAGCAAGGCCCAGAGAAGGTTATTTCAGGATGGCCATGCACTCAGCTGAGACTGAAATATGTACGTGAGTTGGGAATAGTGGGGGAAAGCCATGGGCCGTGGGCAAGGGCAAGAACAATGAAGCAATATCACTGGACATGGGAGTCCAGTGGGAGTTTGCGGGGAGTGTTAATTGGAGAACTCCTTGTCACCATAGCTAAGCTTTTGAGCTAGACAAAATTCTTCATTTGTGCATTGGCCTGCCCTCTACACTGCATTCCCAAACAGTTGCTAGATCAATTATCATATTGTCTTTGTTACTTTGTCAGGAGAAAAAGGCCAAGGAGAGACTGCTGCAACGGTTCCGGTTCCCTTTGGGGGAAGGAGAGGAATTTCCAGACCCTGAGATCCTGGTGGGCTTCCTCACCACTGTCAGGCAACTGGTGCCATATCGGAAAAGAACAAATCCCTTGATCCTGCATTGCAAGTAAGGCCCTGCCTCTCCAGGTACCTTTGGGCTCTTGCCCAGTAGGCAGCCCTTTTTAGCAGGTAGCATATGGTGCCAGTGAGGGCATATGCCAATCCTAAGATGTAGGCATTCCCATCTCACTGAGCTGATACCCATCAGTAAAAGGGCTACTATCTGACCCCCTGCTGGTTCTATCTAGTGGCATCCAGTATGTGGAACTCCCTGCCTCATGTCTTCAGTTTTTGTGACCAAGACGTGCCTATCCATCCAGCTCTTTGGTTGATGCTGATGTTTTGGTAGGATCACCTGTGTTGTGATTGTCACTTGCTGTGTTGACGTGAGGAATTATAAGCTCCTGGTTTTAACTAATGTCCAGTGGTTAATGGTTTTATGGATGGTATTTTTTTTATTGTATTGTGAACTGTCCTGTGCTGAAGAGTGCACTAGTTTATTTTTTAAAAAATTATTTGATTTTTTTTATCCCTTTCACAGTTCTGGCGGCGTAGGCCCAATCGGGGTGCTGATTGCCCTGGATACTCTGCTGCAGCAGCTGAAAGGAGAGAAGAGTGTGGATGTATATGGTGTTGTTCTGAGGCTGGTGAGGAGCTGCTGCCTCATGACTCCAACACTGGTAGGTAAAGGGCAGAAAGGGAAGCTTGAGCAGCAATGGTAGCCAAGAGCTGTGTCAAGGCCAAAGGACACTATGCTGTTCCATGCTCTGCTCTCCTGCAGGACCCCTGTGCTTTCTGTCTCCCTAAAGCTAGTCAAGGAGGACGTGGGATGCCTGATGGACTTTCCCTTTACTGTACTGGGGTACACTTTTTGCATGGCTATCCAATATTGTGGTTCAAAGTGGGGAAGTAGGTAATTCCAGTCATGACTCCGTCTGATCTTGTATAGCAAGCCCTTTGGATGGGTCTCTACAGCTCAGTGCCCTCTCCCCCTCTCCAGCCACCATCTGTCTCGTATTCATGGAGGGCTGGGAAATATTGGGCAACTTTCACACAGCAGATATTTTTGGACCTGCTTTCTTTCACCAAAGCCAGAGGGATGTCAACAAGGTTTTCAGTTCAGGCTTTTCCATATCATCAACCAAAGCATTTTCCATACTCTGTGAGATATTTATTTCATCTGCATGTAATATAAACTGGGGGGTTGGGATCATTTTGTGCTGCTGTTCATCTTTTGAAAAATTCAAAGAGGCTAGATGTAGTCGTGATGCTATGCAGGAAAGGGAGAGTTCATAATCTCCAAAGACTTTGGGGGATGAATTCAAGTAAATAGTTGTACTAAAGGATGACAGTGTAATGAGTTTTGCTAGCCCAATGGGGCTTCCTCCTCCTCCCTCTGTGCACCCCCCCCATTAGTTCAAGGGAGTGGTCAGGAGAGTCCCCAGAAAAGCACATGGAAGAAGGATTGTTCCATCAGTCAAGCGGAAATGCTTGCACTAACGGAGCAATTTCCTTAGCGCATCTTTGAATTCCATCCTTGGGGAAGAGGATCTCTAGGGGCTTCCTGAAATGCATACAAGAGTGACCAACACTAAAAGCAATCAGTAGCCAAGAGTGACCAGTGACTGGCGCAGGTCCAATCCGTGCTTGGAACACCAAATCAAATAGCAATAAGTACACTACACAGCGGGTGTTGCTGTGGGTTAAACCACAGAGCCTAGGGCTTGCTGATTGGAAGGTCGGCAGTTCAAATCCCCGCGGTGGGATGAGCTCCCGTTGTTCGCTCCCAGCTCCTGCCCACCTAGCTGTTCAAAAGCATGTCAAGTGCAAGTAGATAAATAGGTACAGCTCCAGCGGGAAGGTAAACGGCATTTCTGCTTGACTGATGGCCACATGACCCGGCCACATGACCCGGAAGCTGTCTGCAGACAAAAGCCGGTCAGGGGTACCTTTACCTTTTTTACCTTAGAGAAGAACTGCAGTTTTCCCATGACAAACCATTGCAATTTCAAGCGCTGGGAAAATGCAGTCTCAGCAGCAGTATCTTCTGCAGGGAATATGTCCAGCCTCTAGGGCAAATGTCCAGCCTCTATACAGTAAATGAGAGACAAATGCACATTTACTGCATAAAAAGGTTTGTGTATGTCAGGTACATATGCCCAAAACTGCAGTATTATCCACATCAGCTGATCTTTGTGACAGTTGTGCCACTAGAGGGCATTGTGCTCAAGCCCTTCTGAGTGAAATCCTGTGTACTGTATTGCAGGACTTATCACAGACCGAAAGCTGCAGCACAGGTGTACCATACAACTTAAACTGCATACACACATACACACCAAGTTAGAGCTCCCTGACATTGCCAGAAGAGAAGAATGTGGCCCTCCCTAGTGACCAAGCTACTTAGCTGCAGAAATGCTCACATATGCAGCCTGCATGCTTCCTGTAGCCATAGAGCAGCTATAAGGGGTTCCACAGTGTGGTTTTGTGCCCCTGCTGCTGCATTAGCAGTTTGATCCAGCTGAACATGCTTGCCTAGTTCACTGTAAATTCCTGGACCTAATTCCTGGCCTGTTGTGATGGCAATCCTTGGCTGTGTTTTCCCTTTTCACCTTGGAGTATTATTACAGATTCTTTGATTGTCCATGGGAGATGATGAGAGCAGAGCTCCTAATCTCTCTATCCCCCACCTCTCTGCTACTCTCTCTCTCTCTCTCTCTCTAGGATAAGTACATTTATCTGTACGATTGCATTCGTGACATCATCACCCAGAAGCAAGTTTAAGTTGCCGCTCTTTGTTAGATGGGTGGAATGCACCGAGCACAGCAGTGTTGTAGGCATAGCCAGGATGGAAGCGATCTTACGTGGAGATGAGCAGCTGCATCATCTCAGCAAGAGCAGAGTGGTGAAATAAGAAGAGCCAAGAACAGTGAGCTGATTACAAGGAACTTAAATCTGCTGTCAGAAAGGCACGGGTATCCATGTATCCCCTCGGTCAGGATGGATTTGGTGGGGAGGGGTTGGGGAGAAGCTTTCCTGAGACTACCTGGCCTGATTTCAGCATTTTGGGATTCTGAAGGACCTCGAGGTTCCCATACACTGACAGAATTTGTGGGGACCACAATAATGGAATCAAGAAGTCTTATCAAGTATGACAACCTTTTGGATAACTTGTGGCATTCTAGATGTTTCGTGCCAGAAAGAGACACAGCAGGAGATGATGTAGAAAAAGGTGATGGGCAGGGCAGACCAATGGTCCAGCTTCTCTGCTACCACATGCCTGATACTTCTTGTTTTTTGACCCTTGTGCCAGTGGACTTGCACAGCTGGGTCTGTGTAATCAATTTGTCAGACTGACACAGTCCCCACTGCAACATGTCTGGGTGATTCCCTTGCACAAGCAGACTTGGACAGTCTCCTGTTCTCATCCAGCTCGCATGGCGTCAAGAACAGGACAGCACTGACTAAGTTGCAGTATCTTCTTCACAAAAGCACCTCTGAAATAAGCATGGATCATCTTGCACACAGGGAAGGAAAGTTTAAACCGTCGGCAGTTTATGAAACCTTATATGATGCAACAAGAGTGAGTAAAAAGAGGCTAAGCATGTTTACACAGAACGAAAGAATGGTGGTATCCAGTCTAATGAAACTAATAGAAAGCTAATTCTAGGATATCCCAAGGACTTCTTTGCACAATGTAAAAATAACCTATGGAATTCAATGCCAAGGGGAGTTGTCTATTTGTATAAGTGCTTACGTGGCTGCAATCCTATATCAGATACCAGGAGCAAGTCCCACTGAACTCAGTAGAGCTTATTTCTGAGTGGAGGGTTGCACTGTTAATGGGTTAGACTACTTAATGCAGGATGAGGATATCCAGATGAAAGGATACAGTAGGGACAGCTAATGTAGTGGCCCTCTAAATTTTGTGGACGACAGCTCCCAGCCAGCATGGCCAGTGGTAAGAGATCACAGCAACTGTAGTCCAGCAACATTTGCAGGGCACCATGTTGGCTACCTCCAATATACAGAAAGGGTTAGAAACAATGCAGAAGGTGGATACAATCATTTTACCCTATCTGTGCATTTCTTTAGCACAAAATGCTGGTTACTGTTTTGGGAGATTTCTAAAAGAAGAAGAAGAAGTTTTAAGGCCACTACAGTATTAGTTTGATTCAGCATGTTTTCATAACAGTCCATATATTCCACATGGTAAGCCCATCAAGAACCATCTCTCAGAAAGCAGACAAGACTTATCATCATGATCCCCCAACATCCTCTGATTCTGTTCTGTTTCACTTCCTGTCTTGGCTCTTGACACTGCTAGGCACCCTCTTGAGAGCTGGGCTTGTTCTCTCCAAAACGTTGGTTCCCCTAGTGTTGCAATTCTTTCCCTGGGAAAGGGGGGTATTGGGAATATCTGCCATTGCACTCAATGGGGCTTAACTTGTGATTGAACATGCTTAGGATTAAATTGCAGGACATTCTTTGGTAAATTTGATTCCTGTCCTCAATTTGAGTCTCATCATGCCCAATTCTTTCTACTTTAAACTGGCTCACTCTCAACTCTCTTTTTAGAATGGACACTTTTTTTTAAGAGGCTTGAGGAGTATGCTGAAAGAAATATACTGTTGTAAATGAAAACAACTTTCCCCAGTTTCTCTGAAACAGAGAAAAAACTGGGGGAAGGGTTTGTAATAATAAATTATTCATTTTAAAAAAATGAAATTTAACACTTTCCTGGTTTTATTTATTTATCCAAGTATTTATAAACCACAAACACATAAAATTAATATCATGGTGACATACCATCCAATCATTAAAACTTCATAATATTGAAAGAACAAATATGACCAACAACACAATGCAGTTCTCTAAAAATGTTTGACCAACAGATGAATTAATATCAATATTGTAAGAGCCTCTTGGAATTCAGACAGTACTCCAAAGTAGAGGAGCCACTGTGGTGAGAGCCTTTGTTTGTGTAAAGGTAAAGGGACCCTGACCGTTAGGTCCAGTCACGGACGACTCTGGGGTTGTGGCGCTCATCTCACTTTACTGGCCGAGGGAGCCGGCGTACAGCTTCTGGGTCATGTAGACCCCTCTTAAGCCATGGTTGGCTATCTTGCTGTCAGGGTACCTGACAGAGGTATACCATCAAGAGGGATTGGTGTTCCGCTAGAGGGCAGTGCTGCCATCTACAGTACACACACAGGATGGAGATTCCAAAGGACAGGTAGGTAAAGAAGAGAAAGGGATTGCTGAGGGCTTTGGAACCAACAAATTTATACAACTGAAAGATGTAGAATAGTTCACTTGTTGGGAAACATGGCTTGAATGGATCCAGGCAGAATCAGCACATGGTGAAGAAGTTGAATGACAAAGGATGCTAATTGTTATTCTATACAGCACAGATTTCTATACAGTACAGGCTTCCAGAACCTGGGGCCCTCCAGGTGGTGTTAAACCATGGGTAGGCAAACTAAGGCTCAATCGCCTTCTAAATCCGGCCCAAGGACGGTCTGGAAATCAGCATGTTTTTGCATGAGTAGAATGTGTCCTTTTATTTAAAATGCATCTCTGGGTTATTTGTGGGGCATAGGAATTTGTTCTTTTTTCTTTTTCCAAAATATAGTCCGGTCCCCCACAAGGTCTGAGGGACAGTGGACTGGCCACCTGCTGAAAAGGTTTGCTGTCCCCTGTGTTAAGCTCCTACCACCCTGGACCATTGGCCATGTTGGCTAGAGAGGATCAGATCTGCAGTCTAACAATATCTGCAGGCCATCAGGTTTGAGAAGGCTGCTATAGCACTATCTATGGAGGCTTTACATAGAGCAGTGTTGAGAGCCCTGTTCCCAGGGACGTTCAATCCAAAAATGAATGCAAGGAAACAATGGACAGAAATGGAGATAGAACTATAAACAGGGGAAGAATATTCCAGCTACACAACATACTTTGGATTAGTTACAGCAGCCTTCGCTGTGCTGCCTGGGACTCCCATGAGTTGTAGTCCAACAATGGGCAGCGGGCAACAGGTTGGTGAACGCTGTGTTATGTTATGGGGAGAGGGCTCTAGTCACAAGGCTTCCTGGCAAAATGAGTCTTGAGGAGGAATTTGAAGGAAGTAATGGAGGTGGCTGCACAGAGGCATGCTGGGAAGCAGTTCCAGGTTTAAGGGTGAGTAAGGGAGAAAGGGCAGTTTCCTTTCAGGGAACAAAAGCTATTTGGTGAGTTGAGGGTGATGCAGCCGGACCCATGTTTATCATACATAGAAGGTGCTCACTGAGCAAATCTCACTGCACTATAGTTTGTTTCTGTCAACCAATCTTGAACAACCGAACCACAATAACCATCTTTAAAGTAAAGAGCCTGACCTCTGATCAACTTTCTAAGTGATTCATTTATATACTGGTTTTTCAGTATATGCTTAAAGCAACAAAAATAAATAAAAACATGATAAGAACACAGCAGAACAAGTTTAACAAAACAGCCAGTCAGTTAAAAACCCATTTCTTTACGTTGTTTTATTTTGTTTATTCACTTGTTTGTTCTGGAACATAAATAAGAATTTTTAAATACAGCTAACCTTATTTCTGTTTGGTTTTAGACTTCTCCAAGAGCCAACATTTTTAAATAAGTTTTAGGAGTATGGTAACTACTAGACTAAACAAGGGGAAATATTTCAGCTACAGCCACTTCAAATGTAAAAGCTCCGCACTGTCTTCAAAAATCATTTGTGGGGAAATAAGCTTGATTGTTCACAAGAGAGCATGGCTACTCTTGCAGGCTGGAGTTCAGACAGAGAACAAATGAATCCAGCTCTAGAGGACCAGATGAGGAAAGCTGGATTATTCTCAAACAATGGCAAGAAAAACTAATGGTTCATATGGCATTGTGTGAAGAAGAATTCAAAACACTTGGCACAGACAGCAATACTGACATCACTCCTGTTGTTGTTGTTGTTTGTTGGCATCTGGCTGTGTTGGGAGACAATGGAGGAGTGTGCCTTTGGGGGTGAAGTCAAACTATTGGAAGGTTACAATGCCTGTTGTGGCTGCAGCATTGCTCACA
Source organism: Podarcis filfolensis (assembly GCF_964270895.1). Taxonomy (NCBI): domain Eukaryota; kingdom Metazoa; phylum Chordata; class Lepidosauria; order Squamata; family Lacertidae; genus Podarcis; species Podarcis filfolensis. The sequence goes on from NC_139609.1 coordinate 67,686,552, forward strand.
CCACTTCCTAACTCATAGCATTGTTACTCTCTCCAATATCTCCCCAACTGCACAATGTATTCCCAGATTTTGAGTGGAATATTCCAATTAAGTTGAATATGCAGGTCAACACACATTGGATTTTGCACATGTATATGCTATGAAAGCATTATACCCATGCATGGATATCTGGTGGTCTTGGAGATGGAACAGGGAGTAGTAATAATAATAATAATGTTTTTATTTATACCCCGTCCATCTGGCTTGGTTTCCCCAGCCACTCTGGGCAGGTTACAGCATATTTAGAAATATAATAAAATCATCAAGTGGGGAGGAAATATGTGATCTCTCTTACACACACCCTTGACCATGTGTAGAGATGAGATTTGAATCTTTCAATCCAGCCCAATGTGCACCTCCTGCCTCTGCAACTACCATGGAGTAGGCTTGCTTGACCTAATGACACTATGCAGGTGTGGCTATTACTCCCACTTCCTTCTCTGCAGTCATTCCTGCCTTTCCTTCTGGCTTAAACATTTACCAAGGTCAATAAAACCTGCGCCTCTTTATTGTTTTGAATGGTGGGAATTATTTGCTCACACACAACTGAACAACAAATAGGGCAATTGATTGTTTGGGACGATGACGTACTCACTGGGATGCATAGCAATCTGTATGTGAGAAAATGCACAACTCCCATTCCAAATAAATGAATGAAAGCAGAGAGGGTGAACAAAGGTATGCTGTGCATAAATTACTATTACAGAGGACAATGGTGCTCTAATTTGTTCATAATTACAAGCAGTGAGGCAAGGAAAGTGTCAGGCACACTCTAGGACAAAAAGGAACAACCTGCTCCCCTCCCACTTTTTTTTTGTTGTTAGCATGGAAGGATGATGCAAGACAGTATAGCATGACAACATAGCATGAGAGTAGCTGAGTAGAGAGCTGCTCTGTTCTGCCAACTCGAACAATGGCAGCATGGGAACACGTTGCCTTGGAATAGGTCAACCAAGATGACTGACAGGGCATTTGCAGCAACAGCAAAGCTAACCCACAATCCAGCTTAGCCAAGCCATGACCAGCCAGACTTCCACAAAGTGAACCAAAGTTTTAGGTATGAATTATGACCTTGTCCAAATCTCTAAGGTGAGTGGTGTAGGAAACCCTTGGCCATCCAAACGCTGTTGGCCTGTGACTCCCATCAGCCACAGCCAATATGGCCAATGGCTAAAGATGATGGGAGTGGTCGTTCAGCAACATATAAAGGATCAAAGGTTCCCCACACCTGCTCTGGAGCAGGGATGGGGTATTTGTGGGCAACAAGATGTTGTTGGGCTTCAGCTCCCATCAGTCCCAGCCGGTGCTATTTTTCTAGAAAAAAGGTGCCGGAACTCACCATGATCACCTCCCTCGTTCTCTTAGTTCCAGCACCTCTCAGGTGGGTGCCACTGCCCAGCCACATGGCCAGTGGTTAGGGATGCTGGGGAGTTATACAGTGGAACCTTCATTCCCAAACAGCTTAGCTGACAAACAAATCAGCCCCCGAATGCCGCAAGCCCAGAAGTAAGTGTTCCGGTTTGCGAATGTTTTACGGAAGCTGAATGTCCATTTCGGCGGTCGGCATTGTTTCCGGGGCCCATCAGCCAATCAGAAACCGTGCCTTGGTTTTCGAACGTTTTGGAAGTCAAACAGACTTCCAGGACGGATTGCATTTGAGAACCAAGGTACTACTGTAGTCCTACATTAATTCTACTCCTCAGAGACAAGAAATAGGTTGTCAGTCTTACTCAGGCCTTGGTTGCTCCTGCACCTGATCACTTACTTTACGTACCTGGAGCTGCTTGTTGTACCACCAGCATCATTATGTGGCACACCTGGGCTTCGCTTGTGTCATACTTTAAGCTGGTTGCTTGGCATAAAATGTGACGACCATACAAGTTGATGGTCCTCCCTATTAACATGGATTTGAACATGATATCCCCTCCCTTCCCAATCCTGTGCTTTTAGGATCCACCCATTTAAAGCAGGCAGAAGCCTGACCCAATCCCTAATGCTTGTGATGAAAGCAGAAAATAGAGATTCTGTGGCTAATGCTCAAGTATCATGTCATTCTTATTCACAGCCGAAAGCAGGTGAAGCTGGGTCAACCCTTTCCTTGGGAAGCCACCTTGCAATTTATCCCAGGGAGGGAGGAAACTCAGCTCTGAGGGCACAGGCCAGATGCTATGGAAGCTACACATCTGTCAAGAACGCAAGTCATACTTCCTCCCTCCCCCCTCCACACGCACCTCTTAGCTTCTGGGGATGCTTTACAGACAAAGCAGGTGGGCGGAAGGCTCACTGCTCAAAGTGAGTCTTAGATTTCTGGCTTTGTTGGGTTTTGTTCCTGGAGAATGGCCTTAAGAAAAGGAGGCCCTGAAATGGAGATCAAAGCTAGGGAGATTGCTCTAAGCAAGGAACAAAGGCCCCAGATAGTGTCTGGCTCCCGAGAGCATCACAATTAAAGAGAAGGAAAGAAAAGAAGCAATTGGGAGTCTACAATGGGAAATGCATAAGCAACCTGAGCTGGGGGGTGTCGCCAGGAAATGGGAGACAGAGTTACAGCCCACAGGAGCAGGCCAGAGCTCAACCACTCTCTTTCTCTCTCCCCTCACCTGCAGCACCAGTCCTGCCTTTGCACAGCAATCGTGGTGGCAGGTAGCATCACTACTGGCCCTCTTCTCATGCTCTACCAGCAGCCCAACATGCAGACATGCAGGACTTTTTTTTTCCCAGCCACGGAGATAAAGTTTTTGGGAAAGCTTCGCTTGCTTAACTGATGCGTATTGAATAGTTGTTAAAAGGACAGGAAGAGTATCAGTAATAAAACTGGGAACTTTCATTTGTAAATGTGGTGAATGAATTGCCTTGCTCTGAGTTGCCAAGACCGGCTCTACCATTAGACAGAGAGAGATAGCCATTGGTCAGGTGTGTAGCAAACAGAGTTTGAGCAAGCTGCCCTGTACCTCCTGAACTAGCCTGCTGCCCCCTCTGTGCAGTTGAAGATATTGTCTCATTGCCAAGGTTGAAGGAAGATTTGTATGCACCATCTTGTCCTTTGCCTCTGGCAGTAGAATGTCTTTGGCTGACCCTGTGGGCTGCCTCACTGATTTTGGGTATTGAGTTCAAGGAAACAGCACTGTTAGATTTGGATGCAAACATTTTCTCAGCCATTGTCTGCCCTAATGCACCTTTATCATTTCTAAGCAAAAGCAGACTGAAGCACAAAGAAATCATTGCTAATATTCCCAATAGTTGCCAGGGAGCAGGCAAAGGTCTATTTGCTCCCATTTATTCTCTCTCACGTCCACACACACGAACCTATTTTTATACTTCACTACTGTTTATGCACCCCTGTAGACAAACTTAGCCTTGCACTTACACAGCTGCCATGCAAACATGCTCATGCACACACGCACTCATGCATACACTGATAAATATGAAACTCCACCCTCTGTCTGCTAAAGATGAAAGCAGGTCACAGATTTTTTGGGACACGTTGAGAACTTACTCTGCAATGTAGTGATGTCCACAGGCTACTAGGTAAGGAGGTAGGAGACGGATGTTCCTTCAAGCCAGAGTTATTCACAAACCTCCCAGTACAGTCTCTGTGAAGCTACTCTCTCTCAGCCTACGCCAACGGGGGATGCTTTTCCTGGCATGGATATTCAGTGTTGGAAAATCAGCCTTAAAGCATGTAGAGAAGAAGATAGGGCTTGACCAAACACAGGTTGGTGTCATATTTTTTTAAAAAGGCGAGTCTGCTGGGAAGGCAAGGGTCATTTTGACTGCAAGCCAGGAGATCCCCTGAGTTAAAACCCGAAATTTCCTCCAATGCAAACCAAAACTATTCCAACAAGTTTTGGACTTAGTTGTGTCTCACCGGAGTTATCAGCTACATGGAGAAAAAATGGCTGTTGTACCTTTAAAAACAGCTTGATCTGCAGAAATCAGCAGATGAAACTTCTCACAGCATGCAAATGGGTGCATACTGAGCTGTTGTTAAAGGTTAATTAAATGCACAGCTATAGTAGCCGGATGAAAGTTAACTAATAATCTCACTGTCTTTTTGGTTTAATTCCCCGTCTGCTGCAAGGAAACAATGACTCACAGGACCTATAGTCATCCTTTGGCACTCATTTCTTCGGCAGTGGATGTGACGCGCGGTGCATGCATGCACACTTGCACATGCTATTTAGTTAGCAACATAGATGAAACAAGAGAAGAATCCCCATGAGCAACTTGCCTAAGTGCAAGAGTGTGCCTGTATCCTCTTCTAGGCCCAGTAAGGAACAGGATTTATTGCACTATTTTCTGATTTATTAATGCTGCACCTGCTAAGCAGTTGGAAGATCCGGTGCTTTTTTTCTGGGGGGACGCAGGGAGGTGCATACCCCTGAACATTTTGTGAATCTAAGTTTGGCCTCATTGAGGGGCAGTATTTCAATATGAGTAGGAAAATGAGACTACCCCTAAACATTTTTTTTAGGGAAAAAAAAAAGCAGTGGGAAGATCTATCTTCTGATGCACGTGCACGCACAAATGCACCTCTCTTTCTGGAACCATTTTCCCTGCAAACCATTGATAGCTGTTGTTGTAGGATGGGGAAAACATGATGCTGAAAATGCAACAGACTGGTCATCCTCCTAGGAACAAAATTAGTCTGATCAAGGGGGATGAGTTTAAATTCAGAGATGAACGCAATCAAGTGTTCTTTTTTAAAAAGAAGAAGAAGAAACCTGGAATGTGTGTGGTTTTAGGCCACCATTGGCCTATGACCTTCTAAACCATTTTGGGCCATTTAAGGGCTGGCTGTGTGTTTGCACTGCCTTGAGTTTGTGTTTACATCTTGAAACGCGTCCAGGAGTCATTGACTGGGGCTGCCTGTGGCATTTCAAACCCTGGATGGCCCTGCTGGGAGCAGCAGGCCAGGGCCTCTGCCCACCCCTCTTCGCTCCAGCAAATGGCTCCCCTGTGGCCTTCTCCAAGCCACATAGAGGGCAAGTCCATAAACAAAGCCCCAGGCATCTGGCTCCCTTTCCCCTCCATCCATGCCACTTATCTACAGCTGTGCCGTAGAACCTGATGGCAAGATACCCTAAAATAGCAAAGGAAAGCGAGCGCTTCTAAGCTGAGTGCGTTTGGGACACAGCAAACACAGAGCCTCCAGCCAAGCCGCAAGAATGTGAGCCTCAACATTCACAACAAGTGCCCGCTGAAGAAAGCAGGAGCAGAAAAATACACCACCACACGCCCACCCCACCACCGGAGTGGGTGGAGGGAAAGCATTCAATCTACCTACACTCCAAACAAGAGCACGGTATGTGCTCTGGAGACGCTTCCAAAATGCCCAGGGCTAAGGGTAATGGAATGAAGCAGGTAAGGGCGGCAGCAGGTCCTAAGAAGATCACAACCAGCAGCAAGAATCCCGTGCCATGTTTCACACCTGTGGGCTGTGCAGAATTTCACACCTCTGATACCTTAAGCCCTGCCCATGGAAGAAGATCACAGCACATCCCAGGCCAGGCACGGCAGTTCTGAGGTGAGTCCCGAAGCTTGACTGGAGAGGCCTTGAGGCTCACAATGGGCCCCCAGACCTGAGGTTCTCCAGCCCTGCCTAAAAAGATCAGATTCACTACCTGGGGGTGCCTTTAGATCCAGTCTCATCTTTGAAGGCCTAGCCGGCCTCTGTGGCACAAAAGCACCTTTCGCCAGCTCAATGTCGTATGCCAGCTGCTGCCCTCTACTGGACGGAAAGAGAGCCGGGCCAAGGTCACACACACACTCAGGTAACTTTATAATGCATCCTAAAGTGGGACTGGTTCTAAATACTATCTGGAAACTGCAGTTGGTTCAAAACACAGGGGTTAAATTGTGAAGCTGGTGCAGGTGTATCGATTGCCAGTGGTTTCCTTCTCCGTTTTCTCAACACAATTCAAAGTGCTCATTTTTAAAAAAATGAGTAAAACCCTAAATGCTTAGAACCTGGCTTCCTTCAGGGCTACTTTATTCTATTACTGTGAACCTGGCAGGAGCTTTAAGATGATTTCAGAAGTCCTTCTTCAAGTCCCTTCACCATCAGAAATGTAGTAGGCAGTGACCAGAGAAACAGCCCACGGGAGCCAACTCCTAGGGGCCGCGAGGGCCTCGGCCCCCACAAAGTAGATGGACATTCCCATTCAAATGGTGTGTCTGCACTGTGTCATGTGATCGATTATGCGGGGTGGGGCTTACCTGGGCCCCCACAATATTTTATTCAAGTTGGCACCCCTGACACAGCCTTTTTCTGGTGGCGCACTGTCTTTGGAACTCCCCAAGAAGTCTGGCCTGGCACCAAGTCTACAGCAGAAGACCTTACTATCTGCTCATGCCTTTTAGATCTTTTGTCTTTACAGGTGTTTTATTTTCTTTTTACAAAAATTGTCATGACCTTTGGCTAGTACAATAAACTTATGCGTGATGATGAAGAAGAAGATGCTATCTACAAGTGTGCATATAATTTTAGTGTATATTGTATTTTTAAATTGTGTTTTTATATGCCACTCCACTAGTCTTGTCAGGTGAAAAAGCAGGGCAATAAGTGAAACAAATAAAAGAGATGAATAAATGCCTGCCTAACTACATTATGCTAGTGGCTAATTCCTATTGGTGTTGAGAATCTCCATATCAAGGTTATCTCTGTGAATATTTTTCTAATTCCTGCCTCATCCCTTGGTCTCAGTGAGAAGCAAGCACTTTTGTTTACAGTTAGTCTTCCAAAGATTAACAATTCTCACATATATACTCTAGGTTTCCTAAAGTAACCAGATACATACAACAATGAATGTAAGTGTATACAAATACTTGTGTAATAATAATTATAAAGCATAGTACCGCATGAATCTTTAAAGTATATATTATACTTTTACATATATTCTACATATAATATACACATTTGCGGGTATAATTTTTCATGTAATTAGTCTTTAAAAAAAATACAATGCATTGGTGTCTTAGACATCAGCAGTTTGTCAATGCAAGTGGTGATCTTATATGAGTGGCGTTTGATCTGACTGAAGCCACTATATTTCATGTATAAATCTGTTTAAAATGGACTCCTCCTCCGTTTCAGGTCACTAATCAGACATGCAGGGCATATATCCACATGACATTTACATAGGCTGCAATGGAACCCTGGACTGTGTGGTTCTGTGATAGGCTAACTAGGGAACTATGGAGAATTCTCCATACTTCATCCTTTACCAAACCACTATTCCAAGAGTCTTTGGAATAGTAGAGTTATTCCAGAGTTATTAATGAGAGTTAAAGTGGTGCAGAACTGATATAAATCTGACATCTGACAGCAAGTCCAGTGGGACTTGGATTATCAGAATAGAGATGGATGGATCAGTTTACATCCAGCCCATCTCAACATCACATCCATTCTTTCATGATTTTGTTCCCTCTCATTTCTGGCATAAATAAATAAAAAGTTTAAAAAATCTGTATGAAAATTACGGTAGTAGTTAAATATGTATTTCCTTACCACATGCACTATTCTAAATTCATCTCCCCCCTAAGCAAATGTTTCTAAGCATATTTTTATATCTAAATATGCAGTTTTAAAAACATGTTGTTACTTATTTTTGAGCTGAGAACAGCATTGTAACATTTGGAGATGAACAAAATCTGAAAATTAGCTGCTTTCCAATCTGGACATTATTCTAGGAGGTGTGTATTATGCCAGTTTGTATTGGATTTATTTATTTAAGACATTTATATACAGTGCTTTTTTCTTTTAAAAATGTTTAGGGGTACTCTCATTTTCCTACTCTTATTGAAATGCTGCCCCTCAATGAGGCCAAACTTAAGATTCACAAAATGTTTAGGGGTATGCGTACCCCTGCACCCCCCTAGAAAAAGCACTGTTTATATATTATTAGCATTTCTGAGTCATGAACATACAACTAAACTATACAGAGAATAAATCAACATGATAAAATTGAAAAACTACCTTACAGGGCTTAAGGCAGCCCTGCATCGGGAAGATTGTAATATTTGATGTTTCAGTATGTACTGATATATGATGTGAGCTGCCCAGAGTGGCTGGGGAAACCCAGCCAGATGGGTGGGGTATAATTAATGATAATAATAATAATGATAACAACAACAACAACAACAACAACAACAACAACAACAATAAGGGTCCAACAGTCATGAAGGCGGTTTCTGCGTGTGCTGTAAGAGGGAAGTGTGGGGCAGATGGGGTTCGTCCATCTGGGAAGGTAGCCCATCGAGGAAAAGGAAAACCGCAGCGGGATATTTTTGGGATAATAAAAGGCTAAGGAATAGCCTCCTTCTGGCAACTCTTGCAGCCAAGCTGGTGCCAAATGCATTACTCTGCTTTCCTTTGGACCGCCATATACATTGTACTGCGGCAAGGTCACTTTGCTGCTGCTAATGCAGCAGTTTGACTTCACCCCCAGAGGCGCACTCCATTGTCTCTCAAGACAGATGGATGCCAACAACCAACAAGGTCTATCTGTCTTTTGAATTGAATTGATTATTTCGGTCACAGACCAGTTCCAGCCCACATACAATATCAAGGAAGTCATAAAACACGATAGGGATACATTTGAATTTGCAATTAGGTATAACAAGGACACTACTGATATAGCAACAGTTAAAAATATATAAATTAAAACTTAGTCACTAACATATAACCTAAAATTATCATTTAAGACCTTAATCATTATGATAGCACAGCTTTTCCCCTAAGTTTTATGGCAGTCACACAGAATTTGGCTACCCTTAACGTGATCTCAGGATGCTTGTCCTCTACCAGGGATTTTAGACACTGGTCGGATTCATTTGGAGATTTCTGCATAGCAGGGGTAATAAATATCCCTGTAGAAATGGCAGCGTAACAAGGCATGAGAGACAGTTTCTACCTCCATCGAGCCGCAGGGGCAGACTCATTCCGCGTATGGTTTACCCTCGAATCTGCCCTGCAATAAGGCAGATGGCAGCACGTCTTTAAACTTTCTCTTCCCTGGATTGAGAGTGAAGGAAACTTATGGACGCAATGGTTCAGAAGCTTGGTGGCTCGACTATGGGTGAGATTCCTGCATTGTAGGAGGCTGGACAAGATGACCCTCAGGGTCCCTTCTAACTCTATAATTCTATGTTTCTATCTAGTTGAACTTCATTGGGCTCTTTATATGACATTGTAGCTCTAAAGATGCGATGCATTTGAAGTGCCAGTGCTATAGTCTATGCTTTACTTAGTTAACAAATTAATCGTGAATGTGCTTTCCATGTTTCCCCAAGAATGCCAGGAAATTACAGCTCTTAATGCCTCTGTTAAGGATGTGACCTTTATTTAGGCAATACGGATATCTATCACTCTATGTGGATGGTTGTATTGTGGGACGGTAGCTTTAGCCGAACAGAGGAATCTGGGACTTAGCTCTGCCACTTACAGCCATCCAGCTCCTAGGGAGCAATGAAGCTTGAATTAATAACAGGAAATAATGCCATATCATATCAATATTGCCTAAATAAGATGTCTATTAATTGCATGGCCCTAACAGCTGTGGTTTGCCTTCATTTTGTAGCTTGAGTGAACATAAGAACCCCGTAACACAACAGGTCAAACTGAAAGGTTGTTTTGTTTCTTTGTTCATTTGTTTTGGGTTAATTGTAAACGTAATTGTAGTATGTTTAGAGAAGGCTACGCTAGCAACTCTCTCAGCAGGCAAATTTGAAATTGAAAATGAGAAACTCAATTGAAACGTAGTGGGAGAGATGAGAAGCAGGACTCATACTATCAGCTCTGTTGAAAAATCAGCTCCATCGTCTCATGCCCCAAACTATTTCCAGCTGGACTTTATAAGAGCTACTATTTAAGACTTGGTGTCTGCGTTAGCTTGTTCTTCATCCCTCCTCTTTTCCTTGTGTGTTGTACCTTTTAGATTGCAAGCCTGCAGGCAGGCACTATCTTGTTGTAATTGACTGCATGTAAGCCACTCTGGGGAGTCTTTTTGGCTGAACAAAAAAGAAATAAATAGTATCATTAATAAGAAATTACACGCCATTTGAAAGAGCAGAGATTTATATGCAAGCTAAGTGGCTAATTTAGCTTAATATGCCCTACATTCACATTTGCACATTCTACTGTTAAAGGGGCAGGGGCAGGCCAGGATGGTGTTTTCTTTAGGTTAATTGGCAAGCCAACCTTGAGGTTCACAAAAGAAAATGGGAGAATTCAGAAGGAAAAAGTGCACACACAAGTCTCCTAAATCTCTTTTCCCCCTGAAGGCTCTCATGTGCTTATCAGAAATCCAGCTACTATGTACCTCTGAAATATTTCTACCTCCCCCATTGCTCTCAAACTATGTTTACTCATCTCCTGTGATTTCATCTCCCTGTCTCCTTTAACTTCTAACCTCCTACTTTACCTGAACTGTTTATGGAGAGCCTTGGGTCTGTGAGTACTTTCATATCTCTCTCCTCATCTTCCCTTGCATCTTTTTCTGCCTGTCATACAGTCACAAACTTTGTGTAAACACTTCCATTTACCCTGCACCCAGGACACTCTCACTACTGGTTCGAGAAGTGGTGTACACGGGTTAGCCACAATTCACATCTATCCTGATGTTTCTTACGAAAGACTGCATTTTGATGCATCTTCCCCCGAACCAGTTTTGATCCAAATTGAGGGGTGAAAGTGACCTAGATGTGCTCAAACCAGTAACACGTACAGAGCCTGATGGCCATATTCCAGCCAGCCTTCTTTGCATTCACAGTCCATTCAACATCACATCTACAACCTTCTCTCACAACAGGTTCCTACTGAGCATGTGCAGGGGGCATCCTTATGAACTCCCATTGAATAACACTGGCTACAAAATGCCCTTTTAATTAAAAAACCAAAACAAAACTACAAACATCCCCCAAAACTTGTGGGTAATGGTAATGGCATGTGCAAGGTGTTTACCTTGACCTAATTCAAAAAAATATTTCCCAAAAAGTGCAGTATAAATGGATGGATATTTCCCTAATAATTCCTCTAGCCGGGTCTATGGATGAAAAAAACAAAAACACTACCCATCAACTTTGCAAAGTCACTTATCCTGTTTAATTCAAAATGATTTGTTTCCTATGCCCAAATTTGGTATGGATGACTCTCAGACTTAACTCTTCTACACAGTTAAGTTTGAAATCAGTTCGTTGCACCATTTTCTAAGCCAGAAAATCCTCCCACCCTGACTTCTCATTATAACGGCAGGATGTGATTCAGCTGACTCACCTTTAACAGACAACCATGACCCTATAACAGGGAGAACAATCAAGAGTCTCTTGGCACCTGAAAGAGGAATACATTTACAGGGAAAGATTCTTTTGTGGGCTAGAACCCAAGATATTTTGCAGCTTAAGACGAAGGAAGAGTCCCTTCTTCTGGACTGGCGACTGAATCTTAATTCAACACTGGCAAATGGACAGTGTCCTCCAGTGCCCTTGGCCAACTTAGGGTCACCGGGGGGGGGGCACAAACACAAATCCCCCAGCATCTGTTGTCTGATGAGGTTTTAGGCTCTGTCAGTATCTCTCTTCTTCTTCTTCTTCTTTCTCTCTCTCTCTCTAAAAAAAACACACGTTTCCAGACAAATTCCTCAGCTGCTAACAGGTCTTTCCTCTTTCCTTTTGAATGAAATTCCTGCCAGCCCTGAAGGAGGGAGTGCGGAGAAAGTTCCCCTTTAACTCCTCCCATGTGAGCCTCTCGCTCCCTGCCCAGCCCAGCCCAGCCCGTGTGAAACCCAATAACCGAGATCATTCAACAATGCCTTCCCTTCTCTGCCTGCATCTTTGCTGCGCCAAGGAGGAGCGCAGGAGATTCAGAAGGTGCTCCTCCTGCCTGTGAGGTGTTGGGTCGGTTCCCTCCACGCGCTGAGCAGAGCAGAGCTCAGAGAGAGAGACGCACAGAGAGAGGCAGTGTTGGTGAAGGAGGAGAAACAGCAGCAGCAGCAGCCCACAGCATGCTAGCTGCCGCGGGAGTCAGGATGGAGCAGCTGTCGCCCTGCGTGTGGCTTCTCCTGTCTCTTCCAGGCGCTCTCCAGGTCGCGTCTCTGGAACCAGGCGCTGCGCCCTCCTCGTGCCCTCCGCTGTGCCACTGCGAGGAAGATGGCATCATGCTGTCAGTGGACTGCTCGGAGCTGGCTCTTTCTTCCGTGCCGGGGGGCTTGAGTCCCTTCACAGCCTACCTGTAAGTACAAAACTGTCACACCTTGAGGTTTTCTCTCGCTCCTTGGTGGTAGAAAGTGCGCAGGGGAGCACCGAATTGTCCGCTGGGTGTCTTTAAGGCCACATTTTGCTGAAAATAAAAGTTTCCACTTGCAAATTGGAACCAATAATAACTTTTTAAAAAATAATAAAAGCAGGCAGTTATTATGACAAGAACCGATTTTCTCTAACACCCCCCCCTCCTCCTGCCCTCTCCCCTTGTGGTCCTCTGCAAAGCCTGTTTATATTGTGATGTTCTGCATGCTTTACTTCTTGATTGCTACGGATCAGAGGAGACAGAGCTTGTTTGCTGGGCTGATTCTGATTGTTTGGGAGCATAATGGAGTATTTATACTGAGTAATTACTGTAAACTGCTATGGGATCCGTCTTTCAAACATTTCAAGAGGCAACGCTGACTTAGGCTCTGGAACCGTCAGGATCCGGCTTGAAGTTCCCAGCGAATTGGGAAGTTCAATGAGCTTTGGGAAACATTTTCCAGCTCTGCCGGGTACGGTGAACCTGAACGAGTCAAGGTAAAGGAGATTTGCTGATTGGCTTCCAAGCAGCATTTGAGAAGTTTCACGTCTTCTCTCGGGAGAGTTGTTTGTTTGCTCATGGATCGGTGACGGGAGGATGGCTTGGAAATTCTGGGGGCTGCTTTTCTGCACGCCTCTTTTCCTTGCCTCTCAGGGCTGGACGGGCGCTCTCGCTTTGAACGAGAGGAGCTGGAAGGCTGCTCGTGAAAGACACTTTGTCTATTCGGGCACAGAAAGTTTAACGAGCGCAAAACTGTCCTGCACGATGGAAGCAATGATGGGATGCAGAGAACCTGGCTTTGCTTTTTATACAAGGAGAGAATGTTGGAAGTTTGTGAGGGTTGCCTGGCTGTTGAAAAGAATTACATGGCATACCCGGCAAAGAGGGCTGACGTTTGCTCATCCCCACTAAGCAGTGCTATATTGGGCAGTATTTCCTAGTGCTTAGAGCGGAGAAACTGGCAGATGACTCAACTTTGAGTTCTGGTTTTCCGACTTCCTTGAGTGCGATAACTCACCTGCTGTGCATGTCTCCTAAACGCTTTGGAAAGTGCGCATGGACTTCTATAAAGGAAAATCCTGGACCCAGCCAAGATATACGTTCACAGCAAGCCAAGATGCTCTAACGTCCATTTTCCTAGTGCCTCAGGAGTGATAGTGGGAGATGCCTATAAGTAGCAATACTCTGTTGGACCCCCTGGAATGAGTCAGTTGGGAAAGAAAGATACCACCATTTCAGAGGGATGCTATCCTAGCTAATTGGGAAGCGTGGCACACAAGGGAACTTGCTGGAGTAAACCACACACCAGAGCCATCTTTTCCATAGGGCTTAGTGGGGCGTCACGCCAGGGTGCTGGCCTCTTAGGGGTGCCCCAGCAAGTGGGGGAGCTGCGTGGCTTTGCCGGTGGCCTCCCCTTTCCCTGCACACACGCCAGCTGCGCCCCGCCAACGATAAGGCTGGCAGGAGTGCAGCTTCCCTCCCAAGCCTCGGGAGGACAGCGATTCCCGCAGAAGCTTAGGATGGAAGCTGCGCCCTGCCAACCATATGGCTGATGGATGTGCAACTTCTTTTCCAAGCCTCTGCGGGGATTGCTCTCCTCCCGAGGAGGCTTGGGAGGGACACAACTTCACTCCCAAGCTAATGCAAGGATCGCTCTCCTGCAGCGGCATGGGGGAGAGTTGCACCCCCCGGATGGCTGGCAGGGCGCAGCTACGGCCATCCCAACACTATCCGTGGTAATTTGGGGGTGCTGGGTGGATATTTGCACCCCAGCGCTGCATCTGCTGAAGACGGCCCTGCCGCGCACACATATGGTACCCTCTAGGATATTGGCCTCGCATCGCACTTCACACCCAGAGGCACTCAGCAGATGGATTTGGCGGGATCGGTAGCCGCAGCTCAGGAGTTCAAGGGTGGCATTCAACTAAGTTCTACTCAGTGGAGCCATTGAAATCAATGGACCTAACTAGGCCATGTCCATTGATTTCAATGGGTCTACTCTGGTAAAATTTAGTTGAATGCCACCTGAAATCTTACATTCGTAGAATTGCAGAGTTGGGCAGGACCACGAGGGTCATCTAGCCCAACCCCTCGCAGTGCAGCAATCTTTTGCCCAGTGTGGTGCTTGAGCCCAGGACCCTGAGATTAAGAGTCTCATGAGCTGTCCTTCACAAGGAGGCTTACTGATCAGTGGATTAATGAGGGGAAAGTTGGTTCCTAGTTGGCTATTTGACACAGCCTGAATAAAGAACTGAAGTGTATGTGCCCATGTAGCTATCCCTTTGAGCTATCCCATATCATGCATCCCCATGACCAGGAGACGGTCTCCTTTGAGATGCACCAGTGTTTTTTCTGGACCAGTGTGTTGTTTTTGCACAGCACACTCCAACACATGATGCCCCCAGACTTCATCAGGTGTTATATCTAGGTCAGAGTAGTCTGCTTGAGCAACTCATCGTGTCATTGATCCTAGGATGCTATCTGAGAAGTGCTGTTAGGGGACTCAATTTGCCTTTTAAATTCATCCTCACACATCCTGCCTTTAAAACCCAGGAGAAATCTCTTAACGCTAGATTTGACCAGATCTTCACTTTCACCCTTCCGTCCTGTTGCCTTGAAGCTGCTTGTACCGCAGCAGCAGCAGCTGCTATTGCTGTCCCACTGCATTACTGCAGAACTTGACTATCACACAGCTAGAAATTAAGACTAGTGACAAATGCCCCATTTGTTGGTCACAAGGTCACCACAATCACCTTCCTACACCTAGCCTAGGTTATGCACATATAAACCATTTATAGGAGAACCCACAAAACCTAGACACAAGAAGAGGAATGTAAAAGATGCAACAGGTGTCTGGGCCCAGTTTGCCTCATCAACATCCGTAAACTCAGAACTAAACTGTGCAAGGGAGAATGGTAAACATGCATTCAAAATCATGTGAGGCAAAAACCTTTGGGGAAAATTTGGAGTAAACAAAGAGTGAGTGGGGAAAGAGTTAAGCATGGCCTCCTTCTCTTTTGGTCTAAATTCCATCCTAAAGAAGTTTAGCTTTTAAAATGTGTTGCGGCATTGTTGCACATACTAACGTACAATTTGCCTCTTAGCTATTACTGTGTTTTGTAACAGTTCTAGCATGATTGCAAGATCACAAATAACATATTCCTGGCCGTAATAGCTAAAGGAACAGTAATCATGAAGGTTGCAACATCTGGGATATAAATATGTATAGGAATTTTCCTTTTCCAGGGATATTTCAGCCTCCTTTTCTCTGACCAAGAAGGATACATCAAAATTTGCTGCATCTGGAAATGTTTGTTGCTTTACACTGATCTAACTCTATTTCTGAGCAAAACTTTTCAAGAGTTCAGCAGGATGGGTCGCAAAGTAATCACTTTGCAACGTATCCCTCTTGTAGGCACTTGCCTAGTTTGGGCATGTGGTGGCGCCATTGACAGCTCTTTGTGGTACGCATCCTTGCACTATAAAGTATAGATTCTCCCAAGGCCATCCTTCAAATAGAAAGGTTTTTCAGGTGTTTGCTATCTGCTCCTTTTTCCTGTCCTCCTGTGCACTTAGAGTTTGTTGCATTTTCCAAAGAGTGGATGGATCCCATCATGTACATGGATATTTCAAACTCAGAGGTGTTGCTTGTAACTGGTAATTGTAAGTGTGAGTCTTTCTCAGCACCAAGTGCCTCTTGGTGCCCTCCCTCCCAAGCCCTGCACCTCAGGCTGTCGGGGGCATCCCAGTTTAAACTTGATTGGGAACTCCAATCTAAATGTGATTAGACACATGTGGATCTCATTGCTCAAGTTTTACCCCCTTGGACTAGAACTCTGTAGTGTGAATTAGCAGAGCAACCCCTACCGATTGAGTAGATCAACAAGAATTAATGAAGAATAGTTACACTGGTTTATGGATTTGTCTGGCTTATAGATTTATACAAACTGCTTTATAAATGTGTCTTATTTATACAGTTGCTGGTTTCTAGCATCTAAATGCCCAGTTCCTCCAAGTCATTATTATAAGCTTTCTTAGTAATTGAGGAAAAAGAGCATAGGCAGTAATGTTGGGCACAATAAGGCCATTAAACAGAAGGCAAATGCCATTTGCTCAGAGCATCTTCTTTTGATGCTTTGTATGTGAAAGGTTCCATGTTTACTTCCTGGCAGCTCCAGGTAGGGCCAGGAATGTCCCCTGATTGGATGAAACCCTGGAGTGCTGCTGCCAATCAGAGTAGACAGTACTGGACTAGGTGGGCCAATGGTCTGCCTTGGTAGAGGGCAAGTTCCTAATATAAATAGGAAACTCACAGTACTGTGAATGCCACCAGCTCTTTTTATATTAAGTTCCAGTGAACTGAATACATCATTGACCCTCCTTACTCGCTCACCTGCCCTGTGGCTGGTGTTGGGGGTGAGGAAGGCACAGAACTCAGTATCTTAAGGCCTCAGGGCCCTAGTGCCAGTCCCTAACCCCTCCTGTTGCTTCCCCTCACCACCACTGCCACTTACCCATCAACTTGGCAAATGTGGAAAAAATAATGGTAAGAAGCAGCAGCCTTTCTCCACTTGCCTGCTTTCCCTCCCTCTGGGCAGCGGTGAAAATTGGACCCAATCGGCTTTCTTGCCCATCTGAAACAGGGTGGGCTCTTCACTCCACTGCAATTCCAAGTGGAATTCAGTTGCGAAGGCGCTTTCCAATGGCTTTGACATTCTTTGTGGGTCTCTGGAATTTCGCAGCCCACCTGCAAATCTGAAACCCAAGTGCCACCCTTCTCTCTACTGTTTCTGCTTCCAGTATGGAGGATCACTAATGCAAATAGCACCGACCTGCACCTTCCGCCCAAGACGAGCCTGTTAGTTTGGGCTTGGCCTTGCTCTGACCTTTTCACCTGCCCCTCCTGTTGCCCAGCACTGGAGGTGAGGGACAGACTGGGACCAAACTATGACAGGAATTTGGCACAAGAAATTGCCAGGAAGCTGTCATCTCTAACCCCGGTGTTGGTTATGGGGTAGACGCAGCATAGCACTGAGCAGCGTTCATTCCTTCGTAGGGTGGGGCAGAAATATTCTCACTACACTCAAGTGATAATGTCTTCATCGGTTGCCTTTTAGCCCATCGACCATGGATGGCACACCAAAACAATTAGGATATCTGTATCTCCCTTGGGAAACATGCCTTACCAATTCTGATTGCTCTCCATTTCAGTCAGTTTACATATTATTCCAGGAATGTGGCTCAACGTTCCTCTTTTAGTAATAATGTTCCTTCCAGAACTTGCATTACAGCTGCAATCCTAAAATGCACATTTTCTTGGGAGTAAGTGTGCATACATAAGTCATGTTATTCAGAGGAATACCTAAGCATATTTCTGTGATGGCCTGGGTTGTAAGTGTCCCTTCCATGTGGCACCTCACCAAGGAAATAGGATATCAGATGGCCATCTGAGTTTGTAAAGGTCTGCCCCTTAAATATTGGGATTGTTTGTTTGTTTGTTTGTTTAAAAGGCTCATATACAACAAAGTGATTTACAGTCTCTAAAATACACCAGCAACAATTAGTAAAATGCAATAATAAAACTATTGCATCTGATTACAATAATACAAATAAACATAGATTTAAAATAGGCTAAAACCAGGATTAGACATGTGGCTCAACCATTCTAACCCAATTGCTGACCTCACATTTTAATTGGAAAAGGCTGTAAAAAATGCTCAAGTGGTACATGCATCTTGGTCCTGAAGCCATAATGGACCAATAAGAGTGCCTCTGCTGCTCTGTGTAAGGGTTTGTTTCCAGCATTAATTAGGAATCAAGATTTTGTGCTATTTTTTGTGAGAGTGGTGTTGAAACAGTGGGTAGTATTAGCACTTTCTATGGTTGTGTACATGTGTCAATGCTTTGCTGTTAGGAATCCTAGCCAAGGAGTTTAGACATTCTCCCCACATTCATTCCTTGCAGAATCAAGATCAGGTAATACCATTCCATTGCTAAAATGGTGTGTTTGTAAATTTAGTACTTGTATAGGCAGGATCACATGAACGCATTCATCTAGCCTTGCCGCAGCATGATTAGCATTCAGAAAGATCTAAGACTGTTCAATCAGACCCCCAAGCCATCATGTGAGTAGAAAGAAAATCACATGTTCCATGATGTTCCATTGGAACTCAGCCTAATAATGCTAAAGCTGGCAGTTAGGCATCTTAGGGAAAGACAGGCACAAAAAGGGTATAATGCAGGTCACGCCACACCAAATGCCACCTTGCATTTTGTCTCTGGCAGCAGAGAGTTCCCTTGATCCCCTGGAAGATGAAAGGGGAGTCACATTGGTTTGCAGAAGGGTACTGTGGGGGGGTTGGTGGAAGGAGTGGCCGTGCAACATGCATTTTTAAAGTCACAGTTGAATACGGTGTTGCTGGCAGCTGTGGGATGGGGAGAGAGTCCTCCTGTGCTTGGGTCCTGCTTGCGAGTTTCCCACAGGCATCTGAAGTAAGGTATGCATCGGATTGCAATCTCCTGCACTAGGCACGTGCCCTTAAACCTCCTATTGAAAGCATGCGATTCAGCATGGGACTCATAGAGTCAGAAGGAGTCTTGTAGTAGACCGTCTAATCCAGGGGTACCCACACTTTTGTCAAAAAGGGCCAGATTTGATGAAGTGAACGTGAAGTTGTTGAGCTTTTTTTGGGATTGAAGTTGCTGAGCTTTTTTTAGGATTTTACCACAAGGCATATACTGCCACAGGGGCCAGATTAGATATTAGATCGACCGGCGGACTTTGGACATGCCTGGTCTAATCCAACTCCTTGCTCAGCACAGGAAATCCAAAGTTAAGAGCATCCCTGGCAAATGATGGAACGAGCCTCTGACTAAAGATCTCTAGTGAGGGACAGCCCACCACCCCTCTAGGTAATTGGTTCCATGGTGGACACATGGACGGTGTGCCCTGGGAACCAGAAAGGGGCACTAATGTAGTAGCAACTAAAGCAACAGGACAAGATCTTGGAATTAATTTGGCCACAACTTGATTGATTACAAATGACAGTATGCTTTGGCATAGCCATTGGGTATGTGTCCTGAATCATTCAAACCAACTGCTGGACAAGCTCACAAGGGTTAAGTGTCCCTTCAAGATGCAGATCAACTAAGGTGACCCCTCCCAGGTTGCCAGATGAATGTCCCTTGGCCCATCAGCCTCCATCTGGACCTTCAGATGAAACTTCAATCCAGACCCATTTACTGAGGTACCCTGAAATTTTCATATGTCCAAGGGGAGAGGCTCCCTCTCATCCCCGGGTTAGACTAAGGGTTCTGGTTCCATTGTTGAGGTTTCTCCTAAAGGTACTCCTGGCCACTGAGGCCACCTGAGCCTCCAGTGACAGGGAATTATGATATGGCTAATATAATTAACCGTATGACATCATATATATATATATATATATATATATATATATATATATATATGCCTGAACAGGGTTGATTCTAACCTTACAGGGTTGTTGTGATGATTACAATAGAATGTACACAAAGTGGTTTAAACTCTCAGAAGTGCTACAGAAATGCTGAGTTTCATTATAAACCAAAGTTAATTAAGCAGCTCAAATTTCTGTGGAGACAAGCCTTTTTGCGGATCTTCTTAGCCACACATGGTGCTGTAGATGAAAGACATCATGTCAGCAAGATGTCATCATTTTTAATTTTTGGCTCAACGGGAAAGAAGTGCTCCTAGCTTAAGGAAAAATGCATCCAGTCTCTGTGAAGGAAGCAAAGCACTGAGGGAGCATCTAGGTGCGAAACCCAGAGCACCCCAGTGCTGGTGAAAAGTGCGGCAGAGCCTCGGGCTGGGAAAGCTACGGTTGGCCAGTGCTGGCGCTGAGAACTGAGGTGGTTGTAAAGGGTCTGGAGCTCTGCAGAATTACTGGCTTGGTCAGGTCATAGTGAAGCAGCTGCTCCCACCCCCTGGCTTTGTGGAGGACAGTGGAACACAGCAAGCCTAGTCTGGCAGCTCCCTCTCCACCTCGGCCCTCCCCTTTCTGAAGAAGCAACTTATAAATCTGCCCAGGGCACTGCAAGCACTGAGCTCATGCCCTTAGATCTGCGCGTGAGGAGCTGTAACTAGCGATTATAGGAATTTAAGACTGGCTTTGAAATTCTTTTTTTAATTTTTTTAAAGTTTTTTTTTTTATTCTGGCAGGTCTTGGGATGCCGAAGGGTGAATGAGGAGGGACACAGGGCAGTCTATAATGCCATGCCTTACACTCCTGCTGCACCTGCTCGTGTTCAGGAAGCAGCAGGCAAAGAGAGAGGCTTCACATTTCCAAACTAGCCTGAGTTTGGGAGCTCTTTCAGTCCACCCTGTCCATTTTTTCCAGTGTAGTAAACAAGAGATTGGCACACTTAGAGCCCCTCGGGACGCCCCCCCCATGTATTCTGCAACATGACACGGACACAATGATAGTGTATTATCAGGAGATTTATACTGGACTGTCCACACAGTGTTCAGCTTTCTTAATTGTTCTGCAATGCTTCCTCGGGGTCACTGTGTTACTGCTGGAGGACTTCTGCATGGTGATGCAATGAAAGGAGGGCGCAAAAAATAATAATAGAAGAAGCCTGGAACATTTGCAGTGTGAACACTTACAGGAAGGACCTGTAACCTCAGGTTAAGAACTTAATTCGTTCCGGAGGTCCGTTCTTAACCTGAAACTGTTCTTAACCTGAGATACGACTTTAGTTAATGGGGCCCCCCGCTGCCGCCGCGCTGCCGGAGCATGATTTCTGTTCTCATCCTGAAGCAAAGTTCTTAACCCGAGGTACTATTTCTGGGTTAGCGGAGTCTGTAACCTGAAGCGTCTGTAACCTGAGGTACCACTGTACTGTAAAAGCAGGATCATGTGTAACTGTCCCGAAAGCGTCATGAGCACAAATAATCATGAACGCACAATAAAAAAGACATCTGGAGCAGCAGCCCTGAGATGAAATAAATTATGGTTTATGAGTGGGAACGTTGGAGGGAGCAGTGGAATGCAAGAGAGTTCTGAGCCCTTTGTTTTTCTCTTTGAGGAATGGCTATGGTGACAACCAGTCCAATGATGCACCCTGTAAAATGGCTTTCATACTTCCAATATTGGATTATATTCACACACACACACACACACACACACACACAGTTGCTGCAGTTTTGAATGGAACACCAGAGTCCATGTGTTGGAATGCAGCTTGTGTCAAACAAAATGCAGGAGGCTGGTACGTGGGAAGGGAGTGGCAAATCCTTCTCTGCCTGCATGTTTTCCTATACACCACCAGCCTGTAGCTGCTTTTCTCCCTGTGTAGCTTACACTGGTCTCAGAATCTGGCCAGGAGAAAAACAGCATCCCCCTCACACCTGTTCCTTTTCCCATGAAATATAATCTCTCTCTCTCTCTCTCTCTCTCTCTCTCTCTCTCTCTCTCTCTCACACACACACACACACGCACACGCACACGCAGCTTGTCACTCATTTGTGGGTTTTATTCAAGTGCTTACTGGAAAATTAGGTTTGCACAATTAAAGCACTCTTTCACCCTAGCACAACAATACAAATATATCTATGTAACTGGCTTTTTAGTTAGGAAAGGCATGGGAAAACGCACTGGAAAGTGCGGGATGAACAGCTAATTAATGGGAAGACCTCTAAACACTATGCAAGAAAATCAGGACGAGTGCTCATTGTCGTATAGCTACCCTGCAAAACCAATGCTCCATAAAGACTCTGCATAGTATAACCTCTGTATAAGCTTTGTGCAAGCAGGATGAATGTTCAATAAACTGATCATCTGAAAGAGGTCTATATATGTTTAATGGTGAGCATTGAGCTAAAACATGGGCTTGCCACTGTCCAGTCTCGTTTAAACCCTAAGGGAGGCCCTCTTAAGTGTTGAATGCGCTGTGTGGTCCACACACATAGTTCCACTGGTAGTATGGGGCTTCCATTTCCTCTCCCGTCACTAAAATCTCCTCAGGGGGGTCCCAACGCTCCTGAGCTGACTTTGGCAGCTGGAGGAGACGGAAGAGGAAGTGCTACTGCACGCACAGAAGTTTGTTGCATCGGCAGAGATACAGCGTTAGATATGGCCCAGTGTATTTAGCAGTCAAATGGTGAGTAGAAATGGAATAAATTATCAGAAGTAAGAAAAGGTATGCAAGTGTGCTCAACTTCCATAATTTGTACATGGTCTCTTCTGTAGCAAACATTGGGTGGTACTATGTGCTACAAGGTCTCCGATTCAAATGTTGCAGAATCATAGAATTGTAGAGTTGGAAGGGATCTCAAGGGATATCTAGTCCAACCTTATGCAATGCAGAAATCTCAACTCAAGCATCCATGACAGATGGCCATCCAGTCTCTGCTTAAAACCCCCGAAGGAAGGAGAGTCCACCACCACCTGAGGAAGATTGTTCCACAGTTGAACAGCTCTTACAGTCAGACATTTCTTCCTGATGTTTAGTCAGAATCTCCTTTCTTGTAACTTGAATTCATTGGTTCAGACCCTAGCCTCTAGAGCAGGAGAAAACATGCTCCCTCTTCCATGTGAAGTTATTTGAAGATGGCTATCATAACTCCTCTCAGTCTTATGCAACCTAAACATACCTAACTTCTTCAACCGTTCCTCATAAGGCCCGGTTTCCAGACCCTTGATCCTCTTGGTCACCCTTCTCTGCACGTGTTCCAGCTTGTCAATATCCTCCTTAAATTGTGGTGCCCAGAATTGGACACAGGACTCCAGGTCTAGTCTGACCAAGGCAGAATAGAGTGGGACTATTGCTTCTCTTGATCTGGAACTTTTTCAGCAGGGGACCGGTCTACTGTCCCTCAGATCTTGTGGGGGGCCAGACTATCTTTTTTTTGGGGGGGGAATGAACGAATTCCTGTGCCCCACAAATAACCCAGAGATGCATTTTAAATAAAAGCACACATTCTTCTCATGTAAAAATATCAGACAGGCCCCATAAATAACCCAGAGATGCATTTTAAATAAAAGCACACATTCTTCTCATGTAAAAATATCAGACAGGCCCCATAAATAACCCAGAGATGCATTTTAAATAAAAGGACACGCTGATTCCCAGACCGTCTGTGGGCCAGATTTAGGAGGCAATTGGGCCGGATCCGGGCCTTAGTTTGCCTACCCATGATCTGGACACTATGCTTTTGTTGGTGCAGCCTAGAGTAGCATTAGCTTTTTTCTGCTGCTGCATCACACTGTTGACTCACGATAAGCTTATGGTGTACTAAGGCCCCTAGATCCTTGTCACATGTACTACTGTCGAGCCAGGTGTCTTGTAGCTTAGGAAAACGCAAAGGACAAATGCCAACAAAGAAGCCTAGGAAATAATGAGAGCATGCTAAACCATGATGTAAGCACCCCTACTAGTGAGCCATTGTTTTTGGTAGGCAACAGAATTTTCAGGATATTTTCAGGATATGTAGGGCTTGCTAGAAGATGCTGTCATATTTGGCACAGGCCGCGGCGTCATCATGGCACCAGTGTAGGAGAGATGGTAAACAAGGACATGATAGATTATGAAAGTTCTGAGGAGAACTTGAACGGTATGTTTTTGATTCACTGGAGAAAGTAAGAGCCCGTGGAAGTAAACAGGGATGGGACCGGCTAGGGTTGCTCAGTGGAGAAATATGTTTGTTGAATGTTTTTCTGTGTGTTTGTGTGTGTGTTGGATATATTACCTAGTCAAGGCTGGAGAAGGAAATATTGCCATGGTCAAAACACGTTAATGAGCCTAGAGGGAAACTCAGTTGATGAGAGTTTGGAGGGAAAGGAAAGTTTCATCTTTACAGACATCACAGTTAGAACTTTTGAGAAAGCGCTGGCCAGGTTTCAGCCTATAAGATCTGTGGGGTATGCTGTGAACAGGCTGTGAGTACCTATCCTGTTCTCACTGGGCTCCTGAGGAAACAGAGGACTTGCCAGTGGCAACACCAAACAGTATCAAGGGCCAGTCCAATGTCAGAGGCTAAGCAAGCAGAGCCCACAACAAAGGGTCAGGCAAGAGACAAAGTCAGGACAGTACATAGTCAGGACTGGCATAGTTTCCAGTAACAGGCAGGGTACAGAGCTGGTACATAGATATTGTTCCAGAAGCTCTTCCAACCCAGCACTGGACTTGCTTTTCCTTGAATATTCATAGGATTGAACATTCATAGGGTCGTGCTCTTAGAATATTGCGCGTAGTTCTGCTTGTGTTGTCTCAAAACAGATATTATAGAATATAGTATTAAAATGGTCAAGAAGTTGTGAGCACTTCCCTACAAGGAAACCACTTAGAGGTTTTCTTTAAAATTAAGTGGCATACAATTTTTGTGAAATAAATACAAGTAAAATAAGGAGAAGCTTGAGTGCTTAGCTCTTCATTGTTGTAAAGAAAAGGGGACGGGGGGGGGATGATTGAACGACATAAAATTTTATATGGTGTGGGGGGGGGAAAGGTGCAGTAAGTTTTCTTCCTCCCTCTTGCCCTAATAATTCTAGAATTTGGCTAGAACGCAATGGAAATGAATGGCAGAAGAGGTTCGAAGAAGTTCTTTTCCATGCAAAATAACAATGATATTGCCTTTAACATTTGTATAGAGCTTTCAAGTGTTCCAAGGGCTTCATGTGCACTGCCTTGTTGCAATCCTTAAAACAGTGCTGAAAGATGCATAAGTAATATAGGATCAATTTATGGAATTAACTACCACACAATGTGATGATATTTAAAAGCTGAGATGCTTTTAGAAAGGATGAGGCAAACTCATCAAAGATAGGTCTGTCAACACCTATTAATTGGAATCAGAGGTGCCAGCTTGCGAGGGCAATTGGGGGAGGAGGGCGATGTTGTGTGTGTGGTGTACCAACATCGCATACACAACTTTGAGACATTGGGAGGAGACAGGGGTAGAACCGAATGCAGTGGCAGTGCAGCTTCAGTGGCTGATAGCTCCTCATCTTCCTGCTGCTGCCATCTGCAGGGGGTGCTTGAACCCTCTGCAATAGCAGGAGGAGGAGAAGGAGTCGGCCACTGAAGTTGTGCCACATTCAGCTCTGCGCTCTGCCTCCTCCGCCCCCTGATTTTTGGCACTGGGGGTGGGGGCAAAAGGGCTCAGCCCCCATGAGTTGGCACCCCTGACTGGAATGTATGGATTGCTGTTTCTGATCCATGTCTATTGGGCCTGTGCTCATTCGTAAGACGTTTCTGTGCTGTTCCCACATCTGTCTGTGATTAATGGGGGGAATGAAAATTTGCATTGTTTTCTATTGTATTTGTTCCATTTATATATCCTAGTACGCATTTTTACCCTAAAGCATGTATTTCTGATACACTTTTGGTCTGTTTGAGGTAACTACATTTCAAAATTCATAGAAGTGCAAAAATTGAAGTGCCCCAGTCCATGAATTAGACTGAAATGACATCCTCAGGTATGATTAGATTGAATTACATCCTCAGGTATGATTGTTGGCCAATGTAGCTGACTGGAACTTCCTTGTACAGAGGGACTCGTAGTACAAACTGCAGGGTAGCAAGGCTGTCCCTTTCAGTGAGAGCTAGTGTGGTGTAGAGGTTAAGAGTGGTGGACTCATAATCTGGTGAACCGGGTTCGCTTCCCCGCTCCTCCACATGCAGTTGCTGGGTGACCTTGGGCTAGTCACACTTCTCTGAAGTCTCTCAGCCCCACTCACCTCACAGAGTGTTTGTTGTGGGGGAGGAAGGGAAAGGAGAATGTTAGCCACTTCGGGTAGTGATAAAGCGGGATATCAAATCCAAACTCCGCTTCTGCTGCTGCTGCTGCTTCTTCTTCTTCTTCTTCTTCTTCTTCTTCTTCTTCTTCTTCTTCTTCTTCTTCTTCTTCTTTTTGCCTTTTGTGGGTGCCCAGAGACATTTGCCTGGCTGCTGTTTGAAACAGAATGCTGGATTAAATGGACCTTGATGTGATCCAGCAAGGCAGTTCTTATGTTCATTGTTGGAGCACTCTATGGGTATTTCTCTGCTGCAGCAAAACCAGTCAAGAACCTCATGGTATAACCTGTTGTGGGTCATGCATCGGACTAAATGGGCTCCTCCAATGTATTATTATTATTATTATTAGATACATTTTAATAATAATATTTTATGTCTCTCTGTGATTTTATTATATTGCTCTTCCAAGGCCTCTTTGAGCGAATAATACTAATACTAATACTAATAACAATTTTATTACTTATACCCCACCCATCTGAATTTAAGTAAATAAATAACTTACCTTACAAGGCTGTTCAGAGGATTTTTTTTTTTTTTAAATCATTCAAACATAACAGTTAGCTACAGGATCAGAGCACCCCACATTACTTCCATGGCTTGTAATGACATGGAATAGGGGACCATTGCCCAGACAAAAAACAATGGGTTCTGAGGAAAATGTAGAACCTTCCTCCCCACCCCACCCCCACCCTCGGTTAAAATTGCCTGGCTCTTCTGCCCGTCTTCATCCCAGAACTTTTCTGTAGCTGCCTAAACCCTGCTTGAAGGGAGAGGATTTTTCAAATGAAAGGAGCCCCTATGGGTGGGTGGGGGGGAGTGAGTCAGGCACACCTGTACGTGTGGGAGCTGTTCTTGGAACCTCTTGGCTCCCGGCAGGAGCAGCCGCAGGTCCCACTACAAAGGGACCCCGGGGAGACTGAATAGTTTCCAGCCGAGAATG
Organism: Podarcis filfolensis; assembly: GCF_964270895.1. Lineage (NCBI taxonomy): Eukaryota > Metazoa > Chordata > Lepidosauria > Squamata > Lacertidae > Podarcis > Podarcis filfolensis. The sequence goes on from NC_139609.1 coordinate 67,713,587, forward strand.
TTCCCCCAGGGCGGGCAATTAATAACATTCCCCCATGTTCAAAGGGAAGGCGAGGCCCAGGCGCGGCAGCATCTTGTCGGGACCCGGCCTGCTTCAGAAAAAAAAGGATCTGCATGGGAGTGAAATAGAAAGGAAATACCTCCTGTTGACTAAGGAAAGGTGTGTGTGTCTGTGAGATTGTGCGAGGGAGAGAGTGGAGAAGGATGATCATTTCCACAGAGGGAAGGCGGTTTGGTTCAGCGCGCTCTGCATGCCCTGAGTACCGCCATCTAGATTTCACAATGTCGTGTTCGGCCACCTGCCCATTCTATTGATGGATTCTCCATATTTTGGGTTGTTCTATGTATAGCATGAGGGACGCGGGTAGCACTGTGGGTTAAACCACAGAGCCTAGGGCTTGCCGATCAGAAGGTCAGCAGTTTGAATCCCCGCGACGGGGTGAGCTCCCATTCCTCAGTCCCTGCTCCTGCCACCTTGCAGTTCGAAAGCACGTCAAAGTGCAAGTAGATAAATAGGTACCGCTCCGTCGGGAAGGTAAACGGCGTTTCCATGTGCTGTTCTGATTCGCGAGAAGCGACTTAGTCATGCTGGCCACATGACCCGGAAAAACTGTCTGCGGACAAACGTCGGCTCAGTAAAGCGAGATGAGCGCCGCAACCCCAGAGTCGTCTGTGACTGAACCTAATGGTCAGGGGTCCCTTTACCTTTATGTATAGCATGTAGATAACACATGATGGGTGCCTTCAAAGAAAAAAGAGTCAAAAAGCATAAGCAGCTGCTTCATTAGAAAAAAAATATACAGTGGTACCTCGGTTTAGGAACTCAATCCGTTCCGGAAGTCCGTTCTTAAACCAAAGCGTTCTTAAACCGAGGCGTGCTTTCTCTACTGAGGCCTCCCGCCACCGGTGCCCTTCCACCATTCGGCTTCCATTTGTCTTCCAGGGCAAAGTTCGCTAACACCTACTTCCTGTTTTGTGGAGTTCGTTGTCCGAATCATTCCTTAACAGGGCTGTTCGTAGACTGAGGTACCACTGTACATAGAATCATAGAGCTGGAAGGGACCACAAGGACCATCTAGTCGAACCCCCTGCAATGCAGGAATCTTTTGCCCAACATGGGGCTCAAACCCACGACTCTGAGATTAAGCATCTCATGCTTTACCAACTGAGCTACCAAGGCAGATACACAAGTCATGCAGTGTGTGTGTAGGAGACCGACCCAAAACGACAACATGGAGTGCAAGCTTTTGAGTTTACCAGAACTCTTATTCAGGCTGGATGTTAAACAGAGAAAGAAAAGTGAGAGAGACAGGGAGATAGAAAGATGTTGCTGGCCTTGTTGGAACCCTGTGTCTGTACTTCGTAACAGTTCAAAGGGAGAAGGAGCTTTGCAGACTTATCTAACCTGATTAAGCTTGCAAAATGCCTCCTCCATTATATCTGGAGAGTGTTACAAACACGAGCTTCTGTCATTCCCAGTAATACCTTTTCCCTTCCACCTTCCCCATTTATGTATTTGTTTATTGCTTAACATCCAGCCTGGAGAAGAGTTCTGGTACATTCAAAAGCTTGCATGTGATTTTTAGCTGGCTTTATTTCTACCATCTCCGTATGTTATGCAAAGGCAGAGCTTTGTGCCCAAGTGATAAGTTCTGTCACTTTTTCCCAAAAAATATATGTATGGGGGAAAGAGCCTTTATAAGGGGAGCAACAGCAAATTTGCTTCTTTAAAAGAAATAAATAGATATCAAGAATTGCAGCCAAATCCTAAATATGTTTACTTAGGATAAATCTCCTGTTGAGTTCAGTGGGAATTATTCTCAAGTATGCTCAGTGGGAAAAACTGCCCCAGGCACAGAAGAAGAAGCAGGGAGCTGTCTTTTGGAATCTATAAATATTTTGGAGGTGCTGCCTGTGTCCCTGGGGATCAGATGTGGGAGCTGTGGACTGTTGGGAGTGTTTAAGCATGTGCCTCTATGTATGCTCAACCTGCGCATTTGTAAATAAATGCAAATACTGCAAATGTTACAAAATACCCATAAGCTTCCAGGGACGGACCTTCAAAAGGCATCAGCAGGTAGTGGTGCCCTCCTAGTGGTGGTGAACCATGAAAAGGATAGCATGGGATGAGGCAAGGCATATATCTTGCAGCAGCTGGATACAAAGATTTCTTCTCCACCAAGTTAAAAATGACTAAAACAGGTTAGTGGGCTGTTTTATGTCCATGTCTCATCAGACGCTATGTTCTCAGGTTCTCCTGTTACCACAGGACATGGAATGGCCAATCCCCTGGAGGTCTCTCTTCCCACTGTAAGTGGCCCTTGTTACAAGCAAAATCCACAGTTTATATTTATTTATTATTGCATTTATATCCCACCTTTCCTTCAAGGGGCTCAGGGTGGCATATAATGCTATACAACACTGCTTTCCTAACTTTCTATGGCCAATGGGAGCCTGTACTCAGGCCTGCCCTAGGATGGGAATCAGCATTTTGTCTCACTCCTGTCATAACCCATCTTGTCTGCTGCAAAGCTAATAAGAGTTCAAGACTCACAGCTTCTTACAACTACTGATAGTGAAGCCCCACCATATAAATGCAAGCTATAAAGCTTCTTTCATGGACCAGCTTCGTACGAAGAACACAGAGAAGGAATGTGTGTGTGCATATACTTCATGTTTTCCACTCAAAAGCAATTGCTGCTCCCTTAAGTAAACAGTCTTGACATTTTTAAAAAAATGAGGAGAGTCACATAACAGCTTTTTACTTTTACTACTAATTTTCTCTTAATGAAAAGGAAGGCTCATTAACTCCTCTGTCTTCCTTCCTTTGGAACGCTTAACTTCCTCTCATGTTGGATCTGGCCAGATAGGGCTTACCCCAACATTGTTTTGCTGACATTCAGAGAATAGCTGTGAGAGTGATAAAAGGAAAATCCTTTCAAGAAAGGTTGAAGCAGCCAGGTATGTTTGACTCAGGGGCCAAACCACATGTGATGTTGAGAGATCTGTGATTAGCACTCTCGCAGTTGTTGGACTGGTTTTGGGTTGTTGTTTTTTTAAAGTATTGTAAATGTGGCCACAGAGGAACCTAATTCAGATTGGGATCAGAGTGCGAGAGTAGGAGGGTGTTAACCCTCTCGTGCCATGCCCTTTCCCTGATCTGCCCCTCGTCAACAGGTGGTGCTATTTACTCTGCACGGTGAAACATACTAGCATCATATTGGATGGAGGAGTGGGATAAAAATATTTTCTAACTGGATGAAAATGTCTCTGCCTTAGATGTTCATTTGGTGGTGGTGGTTTTTCGGTATTTATTTTAACAGAGTCGGTCACGACTGGACCTAATGGTCAGCGGTCCCTTTACTTTACCTAGTAATTGACCTTGAGGTGTATGTAAAAGATGGTTCATGAAATAATAGTGATGATGATGATGAATCGGTAGGTTTTGCAACCTACGCATTCATCTTGCAGTCCATTTGTCCCTTGAAAATCTGATCTAGAGGACTCTCAGTTCCTAGGATTTGAATTATATAGAACATTAAACAGAAATAAGGATCTGGTAAACAATCCTACCATAGTGACTGAGATGGACAGTCAAAGGCTGCAAATAATACTAGAGGCACGAAAAGGGAATCAACGTTAAAGGTATTCCAGATGTTCATCTACTTTTGTGTAAATGATTGAGCTCTGTTGAAAAACGTTTTATTATAATACCTAGGAATTGATCATTCAGAAGTGGTAGAGCAGACTAGGTGAATTGGACAGGCAACTGGGGAGAATTATAGACTAACTTGGCTCTCGACAGAAATTTAGTAAGTGGTTCTCAAGCCAGGTCCCTATACTGTCTAGAGCAGGCATGGCCAAACTTGGCCCTCCAGATGTTTTGGGACTACAACTCCCATCATCCCTAGCTAACAGGACCAGTGGTCAGGGATGATGGGAATTGTAGTTCCAAAAGAGCTGGAGGGCCAAGTTTGGCCATGCCTGGTCTAGGGGATGGGGAGAAATTTGATTCAGTTTGCGTTTAAAGGAAAAGCTACTGTATTTCCATTTTTTTGAAACAGTACATGAACCAAAACATGGCCATCCTTTGAAATGTGCTTTTCTCTGAATTTTGCACCTAAGGTGTCAAAAAATGCATATACTGGCATGAAGTGTGTGGAAAAATGCATGTATTAGTGAAAATAACATAGATAAATGCAATAGGTTAAGCGCAATTGCTTTGCAAAAGTTTTTTTATTAGGCGATATTCACTAAGATGCTGATGAATTTTCATGAGGATTTTTTTCTTGCGTTTTGCAAGCTGATGTGGAAGCATGAAGAATAGAACGTATGATTAGGAAAATGAGAAACTGGCAAAAAATCAGAATGGTCAGATTCCCCCATCCCTACCTCTTCATTCCCAATTGCCATTTCCCATTTTCCAACTTTGGGTGGGTCCAGGATATTACAACTGACACCTCAATTTGTGTCACTGATCATATCCTCCTCTTAACTCAGAAGCCAGGCATCCTGAGAGCTGAGAAGATGGTAATTAACTTTGGCTTTCTCTCCTGATAATCAACGGGGCATGTGGCACTACAAAGACCTTGCCACTCAGTCTAAATGAATTTCCCTTCGTCTTGTTCTGCATTCAGATCCTATTAGTACTGGAAGACTTAAGTTAAACCAGGCACCAGGCATGGCTGTGACCCAGTTATGACAGCACCAGTGTTGACTGAGTCAGACTCCACAGGCATTACAAAATCTCGCAGGGACCAAGCTCAGGTTTCCCTCAGCACCCAGATTGGACCGTCCTTCCAAGCATGGTTTGGATTTCAAGATTTGCTTTCATTTTCCCTAGGCTGGTGTGTGAAACTTTGATAGCACTTTGGATGGATGTTTATAACCGGCCTCTGAGGCATGGCAAAAGGAGTGCGAACCTTTGCAGCAACTTTTTTGGATGTCAGAATAGATCCTAAGTTCCAGATCGGTGGTTTGCCAGCAGACTGAGGAAGGAAAGCCTTGCCTAGATTTTGGTCACACTGGCAAACAGAGCACAGAGATTTGTCTCCATCATTCTTAAGTAGGGTTGCTATGCTTTGTTGGAGGCTGTCATACTTAGAATAATAGAATTGTAGAGTTGGAAGAGACCCCAAGGGCGATCTAGTCCAACCCTCTGCAATGCAGGAATCTCAACTCAAGCTTTGATGACATGGCATTTACACATATAAATCAACACATGCATATTTATACAAACCACCCTTCTCTTTTGCCTTTTTTTTGGACAATGTGTAAGTGTCCACCTTGAGGCTGCTTTTCATTTTTTAAAGGGTTGAGGTGCTACATGCTACATGCGTGTTACATGCAAGGGTGTGTTGAGGGTAGTTTTCCCCCTTAGGACTGATCAATTGATGTGTGTGCTGTGTCTAAACTATATTGTTCCCTGCATACATGAAAGCAACTTCCACCCATAAAACACATTGATATGCATGTCTATATTTTTCAGTATGTGTTGTTAGGTGCCAGTAACAAACCATTGGAATTCAGTACAGTGGTACCTCGGGTTAAGTACTTAATTCGTTCCAGAGGTCCATACTTAACCTGAAACTGTTCTTAACCTGAAGCACCACTTTAGCTAATGGGGCCTCCTGCTGCTGCCGCGCCGCCGGAGCACGATTTCTGTTCTCATCCTGAAGCAAAATTCTTAACCTGAGGTAATATTTCTGGGTTAGCGGAGTCTGTAACCTGAAGCATATGTAACCTGAAGCGCATGTAACCTGAGGTACCACTGTATTCTCTGTTTTGAATCCATGGCATTGAATCCCCAGTGATGTACATTACTGCAGGATGACATTTTCACAGAATGTGAATGGTTTAGATACTTAATATGCCAAGTTCGTACTTGAGGGGAGATGATGTTGTATAACATCTACTTTAGCTGATGCTGCAAGGGGAGATAGATTGACCTGCTTTGGCCATTGCAAAAGTGGGAAAACAAGTGAAAATTCATTAATTCTGTTTGCTTCCATCACTTGTTGAGCATCTTCAGTAACTTTTAATATACCCATCTGTAAGATAACTTGTATATCCATTTTTTTAAAAGGAATGTTACGTGAGTATCAGCCTCCTATACTCAAAAACAGCTACTAGTTTTCCGTAGGGCAGCCAAATGTTAGCTTGCAAAAAAAGCTATATTGTGTGAACCAGCCTTAGAAAACAAGATATGAGGAATGACCCCAAAGAGCAGCAGCTGAATGGTTATAACAATTGACTACATTCCTGAAGGTTGTTGTCACCCTCTGTGTTGTTGTTGCTTTACTTACATATATATAGTGGGGAAGATTATGCAATGTGTTGTGGAAGGGAAAGATGGTTAATGCAGTACTGGCCAAACCTCATTATGTTTAGACCACTACCACATCTAACCATCTCTCCCTTCCACAACCATCTTGGCCAGTACACACATTAGGCAGCAGCAAAACTGGGTTTGCCGCCCTACAAAGAGCCAAAGCAAATATATACCTGCATTGAATATAGATTTTCAAACACCTGTTTGTCACATTCACAGTTTTCATTTTAAGATGCACATTTGCAAAATCTTGGGTATACACCCTCAAAGTGTAAGGTATGATGAAGCCATGGTAAGCTTTGAATATAGCAAATCAAAAACCTATTCTCTCCACTTCTGGATAGATGATTTTCCTTTCCCTTTTTGCTGTGGTTTTGTACTATTTCTCTGAAGTCCAGGATTTTCTGTTAGATCCCACAGTTTATGGTTGCTGTGAGTCTAACTGGTCACATGAATCTAAGGTGAACATTCTGTTCTCCATCTTCCAAGAATCTCACTGGCTTTTGAAAAGTAGAACATGAATTTCTTATTACTATCTGCAAAATCTTAACGTGGATTATGCATGTGTATGAACACAGCCTTGATTCTGATTGCTTTGCTTTTGTTTTTTTAAAAAAACCAATATGCAAAGTGACCTAACAAAAATATTGTTGCATTAAAAATCCCCTAATGAGTACTAGCCTATCACCTAGACATGCACGTTCCTTTCATGTTTCTGCCCGCCTCCACCACTGCCAAACCTTCATGCAAACTGACAGGCCTTGTAGCATTGTGAGCATTTTCTGATTCTTCTTTCCTTTGGGTGGGAGAGGACAGTCTCTGCTGTGTTAAATGCATATGGTTACAAGGAGAGCAAGATTGAGTTAAGAAAACTTGCTTAACCTCCTTACAGAAATTGGATTCAGGTAAGACAGGTAGAGTTGCCAAAAGTAAATTTGCAAGAAATAAGGGAGTTGTAATGTCTCTTTAGGGATGTGGTTGGCTCTGTGGTCTAAACCACCGAGCCTAGGGCTTGCCGATCAGAAGGTCAGCAGTTCGAATCCCCGTGACAGGGTGAGCTCCCGTTGCTCAGTCCCAGCTCCTGCCAACCTAGCAGTTCAAAAGCATGTCAAAGTGCAAGTAGATAAATAGGTACCGCTCCGGTGGGAAGGTAAACAGTGTTTCCGTGCGCTGCTCTGGTTTAGCCAGAAGCGGCTTAGTCATGCGGGCCACATGATCTGGAAAAACTGTCTGCGGACAAACACCGGCTCCCTTGGCCAGTAAAGCGAGATGAGCGCCGCAACCCCAGAGTCGTTCACGACTGGACTTAACTGTCAGGGGTCCTTTACCTTTACCTTAATGTCTCTTCAGTACAGTGCTATGGAGCTGCACCGTGCTATGAAAATGGAGACATACATTATAGAGTGCTGCCACATCCTAGGATAGAGACAACCTTTATAAAGGGGACACTGTGGGGTCCTGGGACCAGCAACCTTGAGTCTTTTATACAGATTAACTGAGTTCAAACAAATGGCCCTTTTCACATCTCTAAATCCCAGATTCAACTTGCCTGCTATATTATATTGTGAACATAATATTCTGTATTACTTGTTGTGCTGACTCTTGGAAGCAGCTGCCTAGTCCTCTCTCACACATCCTATAGTAATCCAACGGACTGTAACAAGCACCACCCTGTGTGACCCAACTCTTTTTGATCCATCCATTTCCCCACCTTCTTAGACAAACAGAACCACAAGGCAGCTCTTGTTTGTTATTGTAATAGATGCATAGACACGAAGGAGACAGGACTTGGCCCCTTTGTGTTTAGCTCCCAGAAAAAAACAGGGGAATAGCAATTACACTGTCAAAGAAAGTTGCTGCAAAGCAGACCTAGACCCTTTTATATCTGAGGAAAACGTTGCTGGGGGTGACCAGCTCTTCGCTTTAATTACAGGCCTCGTGTAACACTTCCAGCAGTTTATGTACAAAAGTGAAGACAGAATGATTATTATTATTTTTGTCACACTCTGAGGACCTCAGGGTGGAGTTATCCCACCGTGCTTCTCTACTGATGAGGTAGGTTAGGCTGAGAGAGAGAGAGTGACTGATTCAAGATCACCCAGTAAGTTTATAAAGGCTGGGTGAGGATTTGAACCCAGGTCTCCGCAGCTCATTTCAGGCACTCAATCAATTATACTACATTGGATCACTTATTGTTGGCTAGTGGCTGGGGAAGGCTGGGTGGGTAGGAAAGACTTTCAACATGTGCAATTTCAGCTTCTGATCCTTGTCAGATTTCCCCTTGCCCAGAGTAATAATTTCAGCAGGGGTCAATATTTATAGCTCCAAGAGGAAAGTGCCAGATTGAATTGAGCAGAAGGGTTGTGTACCAACTTTTGCATCTGTGTAGGAAATGAGATTCATAGCACATGCCAAACACTATCCAAGAGAGATGGTAAACAGACTGGTAAAAAAAAAAAATAAGCTGCCTTTTCCCAGAGAATGAGTCATGTCCTGCCCACCGTGACGAATTTGCCACCTACATTGAAGGCACGGATCTTTTCTATGGAGCTCAGCTTCGGGGTACCCGTTTGATAACAAAATTCATGGGACAAGAGTCTGAGACTTGTGCACTTTGGATCATTTCAGCTGACATGACCAGAGATGTGGACGATGAGCTTGGAGAAATGCAAGCAGTCATGTGTGAATAAGTGCCAAACTAGACATAATGCAGGAGACCCATGAATATGAGTTCCTTTTAAAAAAAAGTGTTGTTAATATAGCAGCAGGGTGTGTGTGTGTGTGTGTGTGTGTGTGTGTGTGTGTGTGCTACTTTGAATTAGGACCATGGTACTGAGAAACGGAGGATATAATCCTTTCCCCAAGCACTATTTTCTTGTCCAAAGTTGCCAGTTTACCGGACCAAAATATATAGATGCCCACTGGACAAATAGCAACTACAGGAGGGTGATTTTCAATGGGAAAGTGGCTTGTGGGTGGGGAGGGTTAATTCCCCCTCTCCCAGTGCTACATCCCCTATCCCAGATTGAAAGGTGGGACATGGCTGATATTCACTGCATAGTTTGGCTGTTAGATCCAGCAATGTTTCATTGTACTTATTAAAACATTTCTATTGCTGTCCTCACTCTTTTCAAAAAACCACCTGCAAAAGGGCCCCTTTTTCTGTAGGAACATCACACCTCCTGTAACCCTGGTGACTTCCTCCCTCCTAATTCTCTCCTCTGTCCACTACTCAAGAGCCAGGGAATGATGAAGACAGCCTTTGCACTGTCAATTGCTCTTAATGGCCCGGTATTCTGTGCTCTCTCTCTCTCTGTTTCTTAATGGCACTCCTATCAGATGATCTCCTGAACAGGAAAACTGGTAAAGCCCAAATATTAGCTAAATTATGGGTAACAGGGTTGCCAACTATTGGTTTAAGAAATCCTAGGCCGCTGGGTAACTCCTGGTGTTACAACCAGCTTGGGCAGGGCAGGATTTGGCTAACCGAGGATGGAGGATGAGGCTTTCAAAGGCAACTATTGTGGCTTCTGCCATTTTGTGGGATTCCCTCTTAAGAGAGGTTAGACTGGCTTCCTCTTCGTTAGCCTTCCGCTCGCAGGCAAAGACCTTCTTATTCAGACAAGCCTTTGAAAATTAAGGTGCAGGCAATGCTGGTCAGTGAGCAGCTGTCAGGGCAAACTGTTTTTAATTGCTGGTTTTGAATGTGCTTTGATGTGCTTTAATTATTGTTTTGAACTAGTTTGTTTTGATTCCTTTGTGTTTTGCAATGTTTGTAAATGTTGTCAGCTGCCTTGAATCTCAACTGGGGAGAAATATATTAATAAATATACTGAAGAAGAAGAAGAGGAGGAGGAGGAGCTAGCTATGATAGCTATGTTCTCCCTCCGCTATCAGAAGCAGTATGCCTCTGAATACAGTGGTACCTCTGGTTACGTACTTAATTCATTCCAGAGGTCCGTTCTTAACCTGAAACTGTTCGTAACCTGAAGCACCACTTTCGCTAATGGGGCCTCCCGCTGCTGCTGTGCCACCACTGCATGATTTCTGTTCTCATCCTGAAGCAAAGTTCTTAACCTGAGGTACTATTTCTGGGTTAGCGGAGTCTGTAACCTGAAGCGTATGTAACCTGAAGCGTATGTAACTTGAGGTACCACTGTACTGGGAAGTGTAAGTGCAGAGAGTGCAATTTCCCTCTGTGTTCTACTTAAGGGCTTCCCCATGGCTGGCCACCATGGGAACAAGATGCTGGGCTAGATGGATCTTTGGACTGATCTAGCAGCGCTCTTCTTATGTTCTGGTGGGTTTGTAGGAAAGCCAGTATGGAATCTGACTGGTTAGGGTGCATCTTTGTTGGGCCTGGAATTTACTGGCTTTTCAGACTGCAACTGGTACCCTGACAGAACGAAGTGTTACTGGCAGGGACTTTAATAGGCAGGTTGGCTTCGGCCGGCAAATGGAACCTTGTTTGGACCAGTCCATAGCAATGTTCTTGGTCTGGTCAACAATTCTAACAAAGCTACAGAGACTGGCACTTAGATGCCGCCTGGTTGAGAGGCCTTAGCTAGGTATGTCTGGTATACATGTGATCAACATCTAGGAGATGGCAAAAGAAGATGGGCAGGTTGGCTGTATATTTCAGAAGGGTAAGCTAGCACCAGGCATAGAGGGACTCCTCCCCACAGAGGCAGCAGGCTTGGCTACATTTTCACATTCTAGAGATAGAGGAGGTGTGGGTTGCATTCATGAGGAATGAAAGCAAGCAAGGCATCTGCAGATAAACTGCAGTACAGCAGGGCAGGGTCAGGCCAAATGATGTGCTCTTCTTAGAGCTAACATCAACATTAACCAGCAGGCAGGAAAAGCATTTATGCAGGCATAATCAACGGAGCTGATTAATTTCTGTTTAGCTGTGGACGTCAGGCTGGGAAATCCAAGACACTTAGAGACATCCTGGATCTTAGCATGTCACGAGAGGCCTGCTGTGTGAGGCATAGCTGCAAGCACAAGTCCCAAGTGAATGCTGAGTGAGGTTTGTTTTGTTTTGTTTTGGGATAATGCCCAGTGCACTGTAATTAGAGATAGGATATTTGTCTAGATGGGCCATTGGTCTAACCTGGAAGGGTTGTTGTTCTTGTTCTTGTGTTCTTATAATTGAGAACAGGACAAGCTGAAGATATTTGTATAAACTCTGCCTGCAGCTTCCCAATTTGGAAAGGCTTTCTGGAGCCTCAACATCTCATGATCAGGTTTGCCTCTGGTCGGAATAAAAACCCCTGTCCTAAATGTAATTAACACAACTTTCCCATTAACGGCCACAATGGAATAATTCATAATTACTGAAGCTGTTGCACGCCCAGCTTTCCGGGAGCTTTCTCACAGCCACCAGGAATGTGGAGCCCATTGTATTTGGGGACAGAACTCCTTCTCTGAACAAGAAGACTCCCTACAAGAAGACTCCTCGCTTGTCCATTTTGCTAACCCTCAGAATATCTGCAAGAAAAACAATGTCTCCTCCTTGGGCCCACTAGGCTCACCATCTGCCTGTTTCAGTAGAGTGCAGCCAATGTGATCAAAGGGCTTGTAGTACCTTCTGAATGAAGAAGAAAAAAAGATGACGGGTGGACAGAGCTGTATAACATTATGAATGGTACAGAAAAGACTGGGCAGAGATTTTCTCCCCCTCTTCCATAGCACATAATGCTAGATTAGAGGTGGACACACAAAGCATTCAAACCAAAACAGAACCCAAGACTGCTAGCACTCTGCTCCACTCCCACTTTCTTCCCAACCAGGGTGGCCCTGCTGTCTTCCTGCCCCTCAGAGCCGGTGCCTCATGTGGGCTGGGCCTTAGCAGAGACCGCCTTTCCTCCTCCTCGCTCACTCTCTAGCAGCTGCTACGAGGTGCCCAAGGGACAAGGCCAGCAGTGGCAGCCAAGAAGAAGCAATGGGATGCTTCCTCACAGCGGCTGATGCCGCCATTGCCATCATTTGGGACAAGCGCCGGCTCATCTTCCTCTCCGAACTCGGCGGTGGCACTGGCAGGGGAAATAGGGACATTCTGAGATCATGAGACAGATTTCATAATTCCGGGACTGTCCCTGTAAAATCGGGAATCCCTGGTCTCAAATGTGGTCCTCTCACATTTGAGACAAGTCTTTGTTTTCTGTTTGTAAATCACTTTTCCCATTCCTGAAACTCAGCTTACTCCTACATCTCAAAATGCGACACAGGAATGGGTTAAATTGGTGTAGTTCTGAGAAAGTGCTGCCAAGCTGCTCCATGATTCTCAGGCACATCCACACCCGAAAACTAAATTGGTTTCGTAATTATTTCCTCTTCCTAAGGGATCCTGGGAATTGAAGTTCTGTGAGGAAGGGTAGGAACCTTAACAGAAAAATCACAGCACCCTCCACCCACCAAAGTATAATTTCCAGAATTCTTTGGGTGAGCTATGATAGTTACAACAATATAAAATTTGATAAAAGCTTGTCGTATGGATCTGTTTATTGCGTATATTAGAGGTGGGGCACCTGTTGCCCTCCAGAAATTCAGCGGCAGCTTCCACCATCCCTGACCATTGTTCATGTTGTCTGGGGTGATGGGAACTGTAGTTCAACAACATCTGGGGCGCCATAGGTTTCTCACCCCTTGAAGAAGATCTGGTGCCTTTGCCAGCCAATGCAATTGAACTCCCCTTCCTAATCTCACCCTGCAACCCAACAACCTCAGCCTGGTCCAGAGGAATCCCCAACTCCCTGGAGCATATTTTGGGAGCACAAGGGGAAGAGTAAATACCATTTGCTCATGCAAATTTCTATTGTACAAGCAGGTTGCCACAAATGGATATCACCTGATGCCTTTATAGTTCTTTCTCAGAATTCTAAGCCGCACAGAAGGAGTGATCCTAAAGGAAGTCATCCCTTTGCAGCATCACTTTGGGCAATGAGTCAGGTTGCTGTTTTCTGAATATTTTTTTGTTAATTGCTTGCCCTTTGTTTTTCATTGTTGATTGAATCTGTTGAAAACTGCCCAGGAAGTTCTTTGATTTGGGTCTAAGTCTTTAAAATAATTCTAAGTCCTTATAAACCACAAGCATTAGATAACAGGAATAACTTGGTAGGAATCCACCAATGAAAAAACCCAGAATGCAGGGATTGGCCCTTAAACTATTACAATCATCTGCCATCTATTTGTCAGTTCCTGTAAACAAAAATGCGCCACCCCTTTCCAAAAGGTCCCCTCCAGCCTTGAAGTTTCAAATGTCTCGTTTTCCACTTTTCTGAAAATGTTTCTCATAAAGTTTGCCAAAAGGGGTCAGATCTCTGCTTAACCAGCAGCTTAATTTTTCTTGTGAGTCCAGACATGAGCGAGCTGGCCAGCTGGAAACCTCTGCAATTAATAAAAATATTAACAGCTCTGTAAAAGGCTAGGAGGAAGCCAATTAGCTACCATGCTGGTTAGTGGAGAAGGAGAGGGATGGAACTTTAGAATAACAAATATTTTTGTCAAATATTACCAGCTCCTTCACATCTCCTGTACGGAATGCCCCGTCTTCTATATTCTTTGAGGCTGCACTTTTTAGTCTATTTATTGGTTCATTGAATGTACTTTTCCCGGGGCGTGGGGGGAGAGAGGCAAGGAACAATATTATTTAGCAATTATATAGTGCAACACATTTCATACACATTATCCCTAGAACAACTGTAACTATTCGCCTATTATAAGTCTGCTAAAAAGTAGGTTGCCCAAGGCCACTCAGTGAGTGCAGGGCTGAGATATTATCAGTAGACTTCTAGCTCATCGTGGCTCGTACGCTTGGCTTCTATGCTACTTCAGCTGCTGGTATGAATGTGGACACTCTCCAAGGAGTGAGGACAACACACACAGTAAGGGATTTGCTAGCCATGTGGAGCCCCACATGCAGAAACATTCTGATCACTTCCATAATGGGGTTGAAACACTTTTCTCAGTCCTTGTGCTCTGTAGGTGCCACCACTAGAAGCCAGCATTGCACAGTGGTGACACCTTGTGGTTGCTGGTGGGAAGCTAAAGATGAAACACTGCCCAGATAACAATTTAACAAGAGATGTATTATTATACTGTGATGATTTCATGGGGCGGGCGAACAGTTTCTAGTGGTATGGACTTTGAGATTCCAATTTAAGATTTATTTTCCACAAAAGTTAGGATCTCATTGGTTAGAATGGCAAGCTGAAGCAGGTCTAGTGAATGAAGGGAACATAAGATATTTTTAAAATCTAGCCAAGTGGGCCTTTTAACCTTTTAAAAAAAGCAACAACCTTTATATTATTATCAGGCTTTTTTTCCAGCTGGAACTCACAGAAACTCAGTTCCGGCACCTCTCAAGTGGGTGCCATTACCATTATAAGAGAACAGAGGTGTGTTCCGGCACCTCTATTTCTAGAAAAATAGCACTTCTTAAAATTATTAATTGAAACATGAAATTTATTATGGTCAGAGACCAGCTTGAAATTAATTAATTAATGTTGCATATTGCCCTTCATCCGCAGATCTCAGGGTGGTTTACAACATACAAATACAAGATAAAAAACACACACAAAATACATAATAAAAACTAGAACAGAAACATAGCTAACAGAACCAAATTGTTAATAACAGCATCAACAAAAGCACATCTCCACCAAACACAAACAAATGAGAAGAGGTTGATACTTATTTTCCACAGAGGAAAAAATGTATTTACCGGTACCTCGGATAGCATGCCTGTTGCAGGCAAATGAGATTTCCCAGCATTCTTCTCACATTACTATGCAGCAAGGAAATGCTGTTTCTCTCCAGAGTTACCATACTGGGTGCTCTGTGGGGTGGGTCAGGGTAGATGTCACAGACACCTATTTGCCAGTGTCTGTGACATCACTGCCAACGAGGGACACAACTTCTTGCACTCGTACCATTTTGTAATATTTAAAGACGTTTACTTCTTTGCTTCTTTAGGAACTGAGCAATTTCCCATAATTGGGGGGGGGGACTTTTCACCGGTACTGTCCCATTTATAGAACATCTTACTCAGACAAGGGAGGGGATGCACCAGTTTCAACCAAAATCAAGATTTCTTGATTCTCTGAGTCTTTTAGTGGTTGATTTTAATGCTATGCTTATTGAATTCTGCTTCGACAAATTTTAATAACTTAATCTTAGTTTGCATTTTATTATTGCTGATTATTTGTCTGGACTTTTACGACCATCTTGATGCTTGTTCCAAGCCATTTTAGTAGAAAAGTGACAAAGAACATTTTCAGCTGAATAAATAACAGGTTTGCAAACACATATTTGTCATGCATACAGTTTTATGCTGGGCTTGGAAAGAAAGTAGCCAGTCGGGAGTTATACTGGATTGCTTTTCTAAATATTATTTACTTATTTATATTTATGAGATGGTAACTGGCCCAACGTCACCCTGTGAGCTTCATGGCTGAGTGGGGATTCAAACCCTGCTGTCCCAGGTCCTAGTCCAGAACTCTAACCATTACGCCACACTGGCTCTGTGGGAGTCAGCTGAGTCAGAAAAAAGCACTGTGCCAAGGAGTAGAGTAGGCACAAGATGACCCAAGTGAAGGCCTATCAAATCCAGCATCCTTTTCCTCCCAGATGCTTCTGCGAAGCCTAGAAGCAGGAAGTGAGGGCAGTGGCTCTTTCCTGCTGTACTTTCCGTGCTCTGAAAGCCTGTTGAGACATTTGCTAAAACTCTGGTACTGGAAAACTGATAGAGAACCAGAAATATCGTGTTACTTCATAACAGTCTTGGCAGGCTTCAGCTTCTATTGACTTCTGGAGTGCTGGGCTAGGTTTGCCCTCGCCCTGGCCACCTCACATGTTGTGTTGGGTTCCCTGCCATGAAAAGGGCCACCTTATGCCCTGTGACACTGGCCCAGCAAGATGCCTTCCAGACTGAGGAAGACCAGGAAACCGAGGGGTCGTGTTAGCCATGGCCACGGCCGTATCGGCAAACACAGGAAGCATCCCAGAGGCCGTGGTAATGCTGGAGGTTTGCACCACCACAGAATTAATTTTGACAAATATCATCCTGGTTATTTTGGGAAAGTTGGTATGAGGCATTACCACTTGAAGAAAAACCAGCACTTCTGTCCTACAGTGAATCTGGATAAACTCTGGACGCTTGTTAGTGAGCAGACAAGACTCAAGGCAGAAGAGAAAATCAAAGAAGTTGGTGGTGCCTGTGTGTTAGTGGCATAAAGGATTTTTCTATGTATCCAGGTTTCAGTAAACACAATTTCAGCTGTGT
Source organism: Podarcis filfolensis (assembly GCF_964270895.1). NCBI lineage: Eukaryota > Metazoa > Chordata > Lepidosauria > Squamata > Lacertidae > Podarcis > Podarcis filfolensis. The sequence continues at coordinate 67,730,205 of NC_139609.1, forward strand.
ATTCATAAAAAAGGGGCCAACTTATCGGCTGGTGGTTTGAGGAGTGGGGCCATGTGGCAAAGAGATGGGACCGTTCTCCCAGCTCCCTGCCTGTCATCCTACCAACTAGGAGGGAAAGGCGGCTTGTGAAGCTTAGCTCCCTGTAAGGACGTCAGCTGCTTTCATCTTATTATTTCCTCCTGCCTTCCCTCATGACAATGTGAGTTTAATTTTCTTTCTGAAGATGATGGATCTGTTGTTTTCACCCTATTCTCCCCTTCTTTCCGGATGGATTTATTGCCTGTTGTGAGCGGCTATTGATATAGTTTGCCGAGGTTTTTAAGCTACTTTGAAAACACAAATTAAAATGAATAGAAAGTGTCTGGCAAGCCCAGAGGGTAGAGTCTTTGTAGCTGAGTATTTTTTTTAAAAAAAAAAACCAACCCAAAACATTTCTCTGCCAAGCTGCATCTTGGAGCTCAGCAGCATCCCAGGAGAGCCAGTGATCTAGGATGAAAGCCAGTTTCAAACAAAATCTTTGCATTCATGAACCTGGACCTGAGCCAGAAACCCACCGTCCAGAGATCCCAAGCCCAGAAGTCACGTGTTAACAGAGACACAGGAAGCATGGTGAGTGGGGAATTGCTTTCCCCCTCCTGTGTCTTTTTGGTACAAGTGTGCAATCCTGCACACACAGTTTCAGAGCGTGTTCATTACACATGGAAGATCCCAGGCTGACTTGCAGGTAGCAGGTGATGAGCAAGAGTTTTTGTAGAGACCCCAGGGATCCTCCTCCAATCAGAGTGGAGAGTGTTGGACTACGTGGACAGACAGGTAACCGTATATGGGCCTTTCCTTCCAACTCTACAATTCTATGATTCTTTGAAAAACACACACTTTTTCTGCAAAGCAGCCTCCCTTAAAATATTGAATTTTTGTATGTTGTTTTCACTCTGTGCATTTTAATGCACACTGCACGCTGGCAAATGCATTTTTGTGCATGCTACTTGGCTGGAGGAACCACATTGCAAACTTTGGTGAATTTCAAAGGAGGGCTGTATTCCAGTTTGCATATTGTTTGGAAAGTGTAAATTAGGAAGCTTTGGCTTTAAATGTGAACTGAATCAAATTTCTACCCCAGGCAATTTTGATATGTAACAGAAATATGCATATAATCTTTTTTTAAAAAAAAATTGAAAATGGTTAAATCTTGAAAGTAATTAAAACGACTGCGGAATCTAAGCTGCAGGAAATGATGCACAAAGTGTGAGATTTATGATTTGGCTGAGCCAAGAATACAACATTGTATAATTAGGGAGAAGGAATGTTATTTTCTGTGTAATATTAAAACAGTAGAAAGAAAGATCAGTCCTTTCTACACATTAATTTGTGGAATTTGCTGTCACAAGATGTGATGGCCACTAGGTTTAGATAGTTTTAAAAGAGGATTACAGTGGTACCTCAGGTTACATACGCTTCAGGTTACATATGCTTCAGGTTACAGACTCTGCTAACTCAGAAATAGTGCTTCAGGTTAAGAACTTTGCTTCAGGATGAGAACAGAAATCGTGCTCTGGCGGTGCGGCGGGAACTGAAGGCCCCATTAGCTAAAGTGGTGCTTCAGGTTAAGAACAGTTTCAGGTTAAGAACGGACCTCCGGAACGAATTAAGTACTTAACCCGAGGTACCACTGTACATAAACTAATGGAGGATAATTCTGCCAGCGACAACTGTATGCTACTTCCAGGTCAGAAGCAGCACGCCTCTGAATAACAGGTGTTGGGGAAGAACAAACTGCAGGGGAGAGCTATTGCCTTCATGCCCTCCTTGTGAGCTTCCCAAAGACATATCGCAGACCCTCCAGGTGTCCCTATTTTCCAGGGACAATCCTGAATTTGAAGAAGCAGTCCCAGTTTCTGATTTGATCCTGGAATGACCCGCTTTTCCTTAGGACGTGCTATTTTCATCAGAGAAATGTTAGAGGGTATGGAGTTATGCGACCCCCACCAAGGAGATATGGAGATACAACCTTTCAAAGACAACTGAAGGCAGCCCTGTATAGTTTTTATATATGTTGGAAGCTACCCAGAGTGACTGGGGCAACCCAATCAGATGAGTGGGGAATAAATAAATGATGGTGATTATGGAATAGGCCATCCCTATTTTAATCAGAGAAATGTTGGAGGGTATGATATCATGGTCACTGGTGCAAACAAGACTATAGATTAGATGGACTACCAGACTGTACTGTGTTAGTTTGAATATGTAGTTGTTATTGATTTCGTATTTTGTGCATTTGACTTCCTGGAAAGTCAGTAGCTAGAGATCCTTTTGAAAACGGTTCCTAGCCTAGTTGCTGTTGCTTGAAGCAAACGTGCCTTCATGGGCTTAAATAAGCAGCACATCACCCATCGTCCATTCCACTTTATTACCGTAATGGCACATATAATTGTGGTTTCAGATTGGCTTTGGCACTACCGTGAAATAGAGTGGCTGCTCTTTTCATAGTATGGTTACAGCCAAAGGCTACCCAGTGGCTGTTGCTCAGAAAGAATGTTGTAATTTAAGCGGGCAGGATACCTAATTAAACCACAGCACGGGAGCTGCATGGTGAGGTTTTTAACAATAAAGTGAGTTGTTCTGCTATTGCACTGGGGGTCAAAACAGTCAGATCCGCACAAGGCGGTTCTGATAGTATAAGCAAGTATTATCCCACCACTCTGCCTGCTTGCAAGTCTGCATGCCTAAACAAAAAGAACAGAAACAGCACCATATTGCAGCAGGGTTGCCAGGGCAGTTGTCCTGAATTTATTCTACACTGCCTTCCTCAAAAGACTGGTTACCCTTCACCTGCATCAGGCAGAAAGGAGAAAAGGAGGGGCCTTGAAGTTGTCCATCAACTTCATCCCTGGACAGGAGGCTGAGCAGACAGTCTTCCCCACTATGGTGAGGTGTATTTCTAATTAAATTCTAGTATTTTTTCCTATATTTGCATCTATATGCATAAATTGGCACACATTATTTGCAAATCTGTGCTGCACCTTAGTAGCCACCCTAGAAATTATTGAGATTAATCAGACCTCTATGGACAAGGTTCATTCCGCAAAGGAATGCTTCTCATTCATTTTAAAAGCCCTGTGCAATTTCATAGCATCATAGAATTGTAGCATTGGAAGGGACCCTGAAGATCCACTAGTCCAACTCCCTGCAATGCAGAAATCTCAGCTAAGGCATCTCTGGCAGATGGCCACCCAATCTCCCCTTAAGAACATCCAATGAAGGAGAGTCCACCACCTTCCATCCATCGCATTCCCCTCTGTCATTTGCTTCCCTGCGTTCATGGCTGGCTCTCCACATATCAGGTTAATGGCTGAGTGTTTAGGAAACATTGCTTTCTTAGAGCATTGCTGCACCATTCCTTATCACCACTCAGCATATAAGCAACTGTAAAAAGGAAAGGGACCCCTGACCATTAGGTCCAGTCATGACTGACTCTGGGGTTGCAGCGCTCATCTTGCTTTATTGGCCAAGGGAGTTGGCGTATAGCTTCCGGGTCATGTGGCCAGCATTACTAAGCCGCTTCTGGCGAACCAGAGCAACACACAGAAATGCCGTTTACCTTCCCACCGGAGCGGTACCTATTTATCTACTTGCACTTTGATGTGCTTTCAAACTGCTAGGTTGGCAAGAGCAGGGACCAAGCAACGGGAGCTCACCCTGTCGCGGGGATTTGAACCGCCGACCTTCTGATCGGCAAGTCCTAGGCACTGTGGTTTAACCCACAGTGCCACCCGCGTCCCTATAAGCAACTGTAGATACCTACAAATGCCCATCTTTTAAGTGGTGATCCTTCTATGGAGTTACTCTGGTTTGTTTTAGACAAATGATCTTCAGGATCAGGTTCGAATGAAACTGGATCAGAGTGTTGACAACAAAAGCTGGCTGTGCACCGTGAGGATTGGCTGGAAACTGATGACATCACAAACTCCCCTCCTCCCCAAAGCAATGTTTCCATGTTATAACAAAACTGATTCTGCTTCCCTGTAAAGGAACACTGAATCAAATAATTGTACATGTAGGCAGCCCTTTCAAAATAAGAAGGTGGATAGCCCAACTGAAACAAGGTGGGAAGGGGCAGCTTATCTACAAAATCAGCTCGTTTCTTTTCTTTTTAGCCATCTTTTGATTTGCTGGCTAGTGCATATGTTGGCAGGGGCGGGGGTGGGGGGGTGGCAGCTCATCCTGGTTTGTATGGAAGTTTGTGCATGCAGCGTGCACCTTTCTTACAAAAAAAAATGAAGAAGAAAAATGAGGAAGGACAGTTGCCAACAAGACCCAGATAACCTGTCTGCTACCTGAGCTGAGTAAACAAGGATTAAAACGAGGGGCGGATGTTGATACAGAGCCACAAATGTACTGACTCTCCCGTCAAGTCTCCCCACCCTCTTTGCCTCCTTTGATTCTCTCTTCCTTGCAGTCCATCTGATGCCACCCAAACCCACTGTTTGTTTTCCCATTTGTGCCGGGGCAGGAAGCTGAGTTGCCAGACAATGGGCAGACTCGCTGATGACTGCAAAAGAAAGGCAAAAAGATTTGCTGCTGTGGGTGGGTTGGCCCAAGGGGCATGTGCTCATTGCTTTAGAAGCTGCCGTCATTGTCCTGACTTTTCAACAGCCGTGAAAACAAGTACAGGCAAAGAAGGGGGGGAGGTTGTTCCAGTTTATTATGGACAGGAGCAAGAGGAGGGGGAGGGGGCAACAGAACAAAACAAAGGCACCCGACCTTCTGTGATGTTCTGAATCTAAGATTTCCTTAGATCCATCCTCGGTTGATAGGTAGTTTATATATATTGTAACCTAGGCAGAGAATGAGCCTTATTAGGTGCTGAAACCTCATCATTGTTTTGACATAATTGATGCATCTTTTAGAAGCACTGGGGGCCATTCTGCAGGATCAAAGAAAGCAAGCCTCAACGGCTTTTAGGATTAATGTTTGTCTCCTTAAAGAGACAATAGCACTATATATATATATATGTTCACATAATAGAAGTGGAGTGGCTAGCCTTGTTGGCGGGGGGGGGGGTGTTAAAGGAGACCCTTGTTCCAGGTATCATGTTCACCCTTTTGTAAATGGGGAGGAAATGGGCATGAGCCCCCGGAGAGAGGAGATCACATCCTGCAAAGAGTGAATGAATAGAAGAAGAAGGAAGTTAAATAATAACATTCATGAAATGGTAATAACATTGCTGTTATTAGGGTTTGTATTTTGTTTAAGGACTACATGAATACTCCTGCATTTAAGTCACATAACAGAACAGCAGTCCTTTAAATATGCTTTTGGACTGGCGCATATATATATGTGTGTGTGTGTGTGTGGAGGGTTATCATTTGTGCCCCCCGATGCTTATTCATACAGCAAATGCAGTTGCCTCTCTCTGAGCGAAGCATTGCATTTCCCACAAGTGCAAAACGTTGTGTTTTACATGCTGGGAAAATCTGGCAACTTTGCAACAGAAATGCTACGTTTTAAGAAGATGTGTAGCTTCCTCATGACCAACGAGTAGCAACTACAGGTTAATTTTGAAAAAAACAATGAACTAGAAGGGACTGTTGGAATTGTATAGTCTCCAACATCCCACTGATCAAAATTAGGATGCTCTTTTTTTGGGGGTCCGGAGCTCTGGCAGGAGCCAGCTGACACAAGACCAAAAAAAGAGTGCCTGCTTGGAATTTATTGCCTTCTGTTATAAGATTCAAGAGAACGTCAGTGTGTTCTTCCTATGGAGGCAATTGGGGATTCTTTTATATGCCTTTGAAGCAAGGGTGTTTAAGGACTACTTTGGGACACAGAGAAAAGCAAATCCTATTTTCATGTTCCACAAAGATACCTGCCAAGCCTTTTTCTCAATATAAATCACTCTGGAGTGTTAAGATCCATGCAAACTAGTTCACACCTCTGAGTGAATTATTGCCTTCTATTCCTCCTTGAATGGGTTATGTATGTTTTCAGTACTGGAGAGCTCGGAGAGTGCTCCTTCTCTTACTTATTTTGGCAGAGAATGCAGCGTCTGGGAGAAGACTGCTTTTAAAAGGCCAGGCTCAGCACCGTCTCGCTTTTTAAGCAGGTGTCAGATTATGACATGGTTTTCCCTTCTCAGGGCAACTGCTCTGCAGATGTCTCATTTCTAAAGAGAGCGAATGGCCTGGAAACCATTTGCCAAGGCACTTTAGGCTGCCTTGTTCTCTACAGTCAGCCTGTCCTGTCTCCCACCCACCCCCTTTCTTCTGCACTTGGCACCACTGGATATAGCCTTCTCCGTTTTAGGGGTCCATTTCCCTGCTTTTATCTGGCAACGCTCAGAGAAATCTCTGTGCTGCTCTGCTTCATTGGAATGAGGAACAAAGCTTTGCAAAAGTGCCGCAAGTCAAGCTCGGGAGAAATGGCAAAGTTGGGCATCAAAGAGCAGTGAGCGCCTTGGTTCTTGGCACAGGGCGGTCAGGAGCAGAGCCTTTGAAATCAGACAATAGAAGAGCTCTGACTTAAGACAAGCAGCTACATGGGGACACCTTCCACAGTTCCTGATGTTTCTCAACGATAGCCCAGAAAATAAACCCTTCACCCACTTACTATAGTTAGTGCCAGATCATAATTTTAAGGACCAGTGGGAATGCAGAATGTGTATATATATTTAAATTCACAGCCCCAATCCAGTTCTACCCATAAGAAGGGATGTGTGAATTTGCCAACTTCAGTTTCTCATTTTCCCAGTCTTCTGACATTTTTTGCAGCAATTTGCAAAATCGGCCTTGACTGGTCTGTTTTAGAAAAAAAAATACTTAATCTTCTTCATTCCAATAGGTCTTTGATATGAGCAGAGTGTTTGTTGAGCCAGTTTAAATAGTTTTGCTTTCATAGAATCATAGAATCATAGAGTTGGAAGAGACCACAAGGGCCATCGAGTCCAACCCCCTGCCAAGCAGGAAACACCATCAGAGCACTCCTGACATATGGTTGTCAAGCCTCTGCTTAAAGACCTCCAAAGAAGGAGACTCCACCACACTCCTTGGCAGCAAATTCCACTGTCGAACAGCTCTTACTGTCAGGAAGTTCTTCCTAATGTTTAGGTGGAATCTTCTTTCTTGTAGTTTGGAACCATTGCTCCATGTCCACTTCTCTGGAGCAGCAGAAAACAACCTTTCTCCCTCCTCTATGTGACATCCTTTTATATATTTGAACATGGCTATCATATCACCCCTTAACCTCCTCTTCTCCAGGCTAAACATGCCCAGCTCCCTTAGCCGTTCCTCATAAGGCATCGTTTCCAGGCCTTTGACCATTTTGGTTGCCCTCCTCTGGACACGTTCCAGTTTGTCAGTGTCCTTCTTGAACTGTGGTGCCCAGAACTGGACACAGTACTCCAGGTGAGGTCTGACCAGAGCAGAATACAGTGGCACTATTACTTCCCTTGATCTAGATGCTATACTCCTATTGATGCAGCCCAGAATTGCATTGGCTTTTTTAGCTGCCGCATCACACTGTTGGCTCATGTCAAGTTTGTGGTCAACCAAGACTCCTAGATGCTTTTCACATGTACTGCTCTCAAGCCAGGTGTCACCCATCTTGTATTTGTGCCTCTCATTTTTTTTGCCCAAGTGCAATACTTTACATTTCTCCCTGTTAAAATTCATCTTATTTGTTTTGGCCCAGTTCTCTAATCTGTCAAGGTTGTTTTGAAGTGTGATCCTGTCCTCTGGGGTGTTAGCCACCCCTCCCAGTTTGGTGTCATCTGCAAATTTGATCAGGATGCCCTTGAGTCCATCATCCAAGTCGTTGATAAAGATGTTGAATAAGACCGGGCCCAAGACAGAACCCTGTGGCACGCCACTAGTCACTCTTCTCCAGGATGAAGAGGAACCATTGATGAGCACCCTTTGGGTTCGGTCAGTCAGCCAGTTACAAATCCACTGAGTGGTAGCATAGTCAAGACCGCATTTTACCAGCTTCTTTACAAGAATATCATGGGGCACCTTGTCAAATGCCTTGCTGAAATCAAGGTAGGCTACATCCACTGCGTTCCCTTCATCTACCAGGCTTGTAATTTTGTCAAAAAACGAGATCAGGTTAGTCTGACATGACTTATTTTTCAGAAATCCATGCTGACTATTGGTGATCACAGCATTCCTTTCTAGGTGCTCACAGACTGTTTGCTTAATGATCTGCTCCAGAATCTTCCCTGGTATTGATGTCAGACTGACTGGGCGGTAATTATTTGGGTCTTCTCTTTTCCCCTTTTTGAAAATAGGGACAACATTTGCCCTCCTCCAGTCTGCCGGGACTTCGCCTGTTCTCCAGGAATTCTCAAAGATGACTGCCAGTGGTTCTGAAATCACATCTGCCAGTTCTTTTAATACTCTTGGATGCAGTTCATCTGGCCCTGGAGACTTGAATACATCTAGACTAGCCAAGTATTCTTTGAGTGTTTAGTTTTGGTTTTTTTAATGTTTCATAATTGGATGGCTTTAAAAGAGAATTAGACAAATTCCTGGAGGATAAAGCTATCAATGGCTCCTAGCCATGATGGTTATGATCTACCTCCAGGTAGGAGAAGGTAGTGCTACTGAACAACAGTTGTTGGAAACAACGGGAAGGGAGAGTGTTCTTCTGTTCAGGTCCTGCTTGCAGGTTTTCTCACAGGCATCTGATTGGCCAGTATGAGAACAGGATGCTGGACTAGATGGGCCTGATCCAGCAGACTCTTCTTACGTTCTATTCTAATGGTGTTAATAACTGCCTTTATATGATGGTTTGTGTTGAGAGGTCTTATTTTTGTGAGCCACTTGGGTAACTTGTGGTAGACAGATGGTATACAAGTACATAGAAATAAATCAATACTGACTCTGGTGTATATGACAAAACACATCTCTGCTATGGTGACTCTGGTGACGGTAATTGTGATGACTGCGACACCTTCCACAGTGGTTTGACTATTAACTTGTAACTGTGGCTGCTGGGACCACATAACACTGGTCCTGAGAGATCTGCATTGGCTCCCAGTATGTTTCCGAGCACAATTCAAAGTGTTGGTGCTGACCTTTAAAGCCCTAAAGGGCCTTGGTCCTGTATACCTGAAGGAGCGTCTCCACCCCCATCGTTCTGCCCGGACACTGAGATCCAGCAGCGAGTGCCTTCTGGCGGTTCCCTCATTGCGAGAAGTGAGGTTACAGGGAACCAGACATAGGGCCTTCTCAGTAGTGGCGCCCGCCCTGTGGAACACCCTCCCTTCAGATGTGAAGGAAATAAACAGCTATCTTATCTTTAAAAGACATCTGAAGGCAGCCCTGTTTAGGGAAGTTTTTAATATTTAATGCTGTATTGTTTTTAACACTTGATTGGGAGCCGCCCAGATTGGCTGGGGAAACTCAGCCAGATGGGCGGGGTATAAATAAATTATTATTATTATTATTACCTCCTGCATTAGCACCCCCGAAGTTACCTCTCTGGGGAACAAGCCTGGGCAGTGTGTATAGAGGTCCTGGGCTGCCCAGACAACAAGACCCCTCCTTTGTCTTGCCTGTCTTTGCTCCAGCCTCTTCATACCTCTTCTGGCTTGGGGATGTCAGGTGGGAGGGAAGCTGGTCACTGCAGGAGTGGGGTACAGCCTGCCTCATCTCTATCTCTTGCTTCCCCTCCTCCCCAGCATCTGCTTCTGCCTCTGACTCTGGACTGCTCTCTGCCACAGACTCTTCCTGCCCACTAAACCTCGTCAACTTCCAACAGCTCCTCCCCCCAGCCTGCTCCCTCTTCTCCCTCTGACCCTCATCGCCATCCCACCACCAGTCCCCTCACTTCTTCCCTTGGGAAGGTGCTTCCACCTTTCTCTGCATCCAGCCAGTCCATGACTTGCTACCCTTGGGTTTAATTACACTAGAGGCTGAAATCAAAAGGGTTGAACCTAATATTTTTCTTTGTCTATGATTATGATGCATCTGTGTGCGACATTCTTCTTTAGCCTTTATTATATGCTGTGGAAGACTGTGTGCAGCCTTTCATATGCAAGGGACCTGTCAGGTATATGATGTATTCCATGTCTATTGTACATATACGTGAGAGTATATATTTCTGGTGCAAAGAATGTGCAAGCCATCCATGCAATGTGTGCACCTAGTTTTGGTCTTTAAAAAATAAAATGAAGTTACAGATAGGTAGCCGTATTGGTCTGCCATAGTCAAAACAAAATTTTTTTTTTCTGCCAGTAGCACCTTAAAGACCAACTAAGTTAGTTCTTGGTATGAGCTTTCGTGTGCATGCACACTTCTTCAGATACACATGAATTCCACCTTGAAATCCATGGCTCATTCCCCATGTATTCTCTTTAAAGCTTTGTCAGCCCAAAACATGGCAAGCAGAGCCCTGGTTTAGGCAACATTCCTTGGGATCAACTCCTCTGAGATGCGTATTTTGGCCCTTGTTGAATTTAACTTGGAAGGGACGCTCTGTGCAGCAAACTGAGTGAAGTCTGATTAAAGAGCACATTCTCAAAACAGATAAATAAACAGCAGTCAAATAACCACAAACCAGCCTCACAAATTATGTTCTTTCCCCCGCAGTAGTTATCAGTTAAACTCTTCTGAAAATATCCAGAGTTTTATTATTACCATTTATTAAATTTGTATCCCACCCTTCATCCGAAGATCTCAGGGCAGTTCACAAATCCATTGATTGGAGTGAATCTTGGCTAACTAAGAAATTCATTAAATGATTTGCAAAGTAAGGTTGTATCAAAGTTACCATCTTGTTCCTACTTCTGTGCTATGAGCAAGCAGGCTGGGTGATACATAGAAACAGCGGCGTAGCGTGGGTTGTCAGCACCCGGGGCAAGGCAAGTAATTTGCGCCCCCTAACCCCTAACCTGCCGCCGCTGCCAGCTTCTTCTTGCTGCTGCCTGGTCTGGTGTGGTTCTCTCCCGCGCTCAGCGCTGCACTGGGCGGCCGCTGCACTGTCCCTCCCCCAGATAGTCCCTCACTCTCTCTCCGCACCGCATGCCTGGCACCCACCCCCTCCACAGTGGGCGGCGACCCGGCGGCTCGGATCGGATTCGCACAGCCAGCACTGCAGTGAGAGAGAGTGAGTGAGCCAGGTAGGGGCAGAGAGCTGCGAGTGCGAGCGCGCGCCCCCAGATGTTGCGCCCGGTGCAGCCGGCCCCCCCTGCACCCCCCACGCTACGCCACTGCATAAAAATTCAGAAGTAAGGTTTTTCGTGGGGTAGAGATAGTGATGGATCAAACCACCAGCTTAATTTCTGTTTTTCAGCCTGTGTGTCTTGCACAGTAGTAGACCTAGCATTAAAAAGTGACAACTCTAATATTCTTGTAAGACTGTGGCTTTGATTCTGCATAGATGATAGATAGATACACACACACACACACATAGAACTTTCATCTTGATATCCAGGACAAGTTGTTTTCCTTCTAGTCTAGTCACTTGTTATTTAAAAAGTTGTTTGATGCTGCATGCTTGAATGCTTAATAATGCAGTATAACTTTTTTAAAATATGATTTTAAAATACCATAGTAGGTTTTGCAGATATTTAAAACTGGTATATAGATTTTTATGCATACAAGTCAGGATCAATATATTTCTGAAATGGAAAGGACACACACAAAGCCAATGGCAATATGGTATTGTGGCTGTCTGTTGGGAAATAGGATTTAATTTAAATCCCTGAAAATAAGAGCTTTCATCTTTCCCTGCCAGGGATTGGTTTCCATACCTCTTTCATGTGTACAATATTCTGAAATTTTATCCAAGAAACTTGACATAGCATAGAGGTGAAGAGGTGAACTGCATACCCTCCAACATTTCTCTGATGAAAATAGGGACATCCTATTTCATAATAATAATGTTTATTATGCCCATCTAACTGGGTTGCCCCAACTACTCTGGGTGACTTCCAGCATATATAAAAACATAATAAAACATAAAACATTTAAAAATGTCCCTATACAGGGCTGCCCTCAAATGTCTTCTAAACTCCATACCGTCTAAGTGTCACATAACTCCATACCGCCTAACATTTCTCTGTTGAAAATAGGGATATCCTAAGGAAAAGAAGGACATTCCAGGATCAAATCAGAAACCAAGATGGCTTCTGTAAATCGGAGACTGTCCCTGGAAAATAGGGACATTGATATGAAAAGGTTTGCCTGCATCATTTCTGTAGCTATTAAAGGCAGAGGAGTCCCAACAGAAACAAAAGGCCTGTCTATCCCTCACCTTAATGTGGATTGTAAATCCCTTGTTGGAGGAGACTCTTGACAGTCCCATGGACTGCAAGAAGATCAAACCTATCCATTCTTAAGGAAATCAGCCCTGAGTGCTCACTGGAAGGACAGATCATGCAGCTGAGGCTCCATTACTTTGGCTACCTCATGAGAAGAGAAGACTCCCTGGAAAAGACCCTGATGCTGGGAAAGATGGAGGGCACAAGGAGAAGGGGATGACAGAGGATGAGATGGTTGGACAGTATTCTCAAAGCTACCAGCATGAGTTTGACCAAACTGCGGGAGGCAGTGGAAGACAGGAGTGCCTGGCATGCTCTGGTCCTTGGGGTCACGAAGAGTCGAACACGACTAAACAACTAAACAACAACAACAAAGAAAATAAATGCAGCTCCAACGCATGCTTTGTGGCATGCAATCACACAGCCACAATAATTTGCCATGCTACTATTTTCATTAAGTTTCCTTCCAAGCTCAAACGCATCATCCACCCTGGGAAAGTGGAGCTGAAGTTGTGCAACCACATTGCATGTCTTGCAGCAATGCATGTCCTATGGCACTGGTTTTCAGAGTTGTGCCTTCAGATAATGTGTTCTACATTGACTCATCGGCTAAGGAACATCTGCACATCTGCCATGGTAGCCTAACACATTGCAGAAGATTCTGGGGCATGTTGTATTGTGGCCGTTCAATCAGTTCATGCGTGACATTAGCAAAGCCTGCTATGTTCCAGCATCACCTGTTGAGAACTATGAGTTTCTTTGACTAGGAAAGCTGTTTCCTTCAGCCACCTTACACCCTACTTGGAGTACTGAAGGCATGAAACTTGAGGTCAGTGGTAGCTGCTTGTGTAACATGCCATTCCTGCTCAGTACTGTGGGCTCTGGCAGTGTTTGCTGTGGTTGCTTCTGTTTTCACCAGACCGCTCCCTGCCAATCTACCTCGAAGCAGTTGGCAAGAGATCAGAGGTAAGGCGCTGCCAGAATTTTGTGGAATGGGCCATTTGCTTTTGTATACCTATCAGGAGTTTCAGAAAGTATCAAGGAGGCAGGGGAGAGCCTAATCTCTTGAGCTCCTCGAAACGGAATAGTTGAGGAAAGTTGCCCTATTATCTACAGGAGCCAGGTGTAAACTGGTTTTGCTATCACAATGAGGGAAATGCCATTGTTTGCCTTGGTACGTTACAACTTACAAAAATGGAAGAAGTTGGTGTTCAGGGTGTACAGAGATATTTAAGCCTGAGGTTTATACTCTGCTCCTGGTGATCGCAGGGTGAGGGTGCGTACACAATTTACATTTAAAGCACATTTATAGCACATAACTTCCCCCAGGGGTGCCAACTTGGATAAAAGATTGAGGGGGCCCAGGTAAGCCGCTTCCCTGATCACATGACATGCTGCACACACACTGTTAAGTTGTGGGTGAACATATCAGACAGCACAGTGGTTCTTCAAACAGCTCTTGCTTATTCACAGGCCAGAACAGAACTGAACTGAAGGGTTCAGCCAGCCTGCTTATATAGAGCTCCATTACAACGCAACTGTAACCATTTTCTGTAACTATCCAATCACTGAACGTCACTTTCAATCCCCTATTTGCATATGTGGACCTGAGCGAAAACTATCTGCAGTATCCCCCTGCTGGCCCAGGGTGAGAACTTCAGTACATAACACACACCATTTGAATAGCAATGCTCATCAACTTTGGGGGGCCACAGCCCCCTCATATATTTTATTGGGCAGGGTGAAGACTCTTCAGCTCCTGGGAGTTGGTTCCTATGACTTCCCCCAAAGATTCATGGGAATTATTGTTAAGGGCGCTGGGAAATTACATCTCCTAGGATTCTTTGAGCAAAGCAATGTGTTCTAAGTGTTCTTCAAATTTATAATGCGTACACAACACTAAGCAGTAAGCATGCATCCATACCTCTGCTTAATGTGGACTGTGAACCCCTCATATTTCCTTTAGTTCCGCCCTCGTCCATGCAGTGTTCTCCAACTGCTGCTGTCCCACCCTTTCTCCTCCTTAAATCTGGTCCATGTAGCTCTCCTGATCGGATTTTCAAAGCATAGGGAATCTTTGGATTTAGGGAGGAGAAAGCGTATAATATTAATTATTTTAATGATGTATACCACAAGTTATACTTTTAAAGGTGATTCCATTAAAGTGGGTACATTTCTTTGTTTCCCTTTGTAGTTTATGGCCATCCTAGCTGCCATCAAAAAATTAATAAAAATTTTAATAACTCTAATAAAACTCACACGTAACAGAGTAATACCACCAGGGGGTCAGCTGGAACCATAACCTGTAATTTCCTTTATGTTTTCAAGAATCATATTCCAAAAAATATATAAACTTGGGGGCAATCTCTAACATGCATCATTAGCTCCAGGGTAAATACAGCTCAGTCTTCTAGCAATTTAATAACATTTGAATATTCGTTTTTAAAAGTTCTTCAAATTCATACAAAATATTCCCAAGGGGCCCTACTTCCACATCAATTTCCAAAAAACTTCTGATGTAATTATACACAGGTGTCACTTCCATTTTTCTTTACTGGAGTTCAGGGTGGGTTATTCAACGACCTCTGGGGTTCTTTGGAAGCCAAAATCTGCACCCTATCCTAGACCTGACATGCCCACAGACTCTTAGGGATCTTTGAAGCATCTATGTGGTTACACAGATTTAAGGCAGTTCATTACATTTTCACACATTTACCTGGTACTTGGGAGGGAATGGAGACTTGTTATATAAAGGAATGGGAGGAGTCCTGGGGGAGTGAGTAGAATTGGTTTGTGATTACATGTTACTTTTAGCTCTCTTACTTTTGATGATAATAAATCTTATTTTACTAGATATTTCTGAATTTGGCACGACACTTTACTAAACAATCATAGGTCTGTCAGTGGTGCGCCACAAAATATAGTAAGAATAAAAGGAAAAACTGAGCACTTGAAAGTACCTGAGCTATGTTTGTGGCATGGATGCACTCTTAAGACTGTTTTTTCGTGGAAGTCCATGTCCTTCCCATAGAACACAAAGTTTGGATTTAGGAACGCTTCATTGCAGATGCGTTATCAAAAGAGAAAGGTCCACTTCAGACCAGATGGGGACTGGATTCAATTAAATAAGTTGCACTAGCAGGAGCCTGTGCAACAAGTCCCACTAGCTCAGGAGGGCTTTCCCCCCTCTTCTCCCCCACTCCAACTAGCTCTAGGGCAGTTGGGAGAACATCTAGAACAGGGCATGGGGGGCAGAGAAGGGGAAATAATTGGAATTTCCTAATTTGCACATTATTTATGTTCAATTTGTTTGTAGAGTTTATTTATTGGATCAGAGGTGTGATCCTGGATTAAGAGCAATCGGGGCCGTCTTAAGCATATCCGGCACTGTGGTGCAAAGATCCCTCAGGCGCCCCCCCCATTTCCCAGAGTTGTCTACCTTTCCCCAAGCCTCTGCGGGGATTGCTCTCCTCCCACAGAGGCTTGGGAAGGAAGCTGAACGCCCGCCAGCCATATACAGTGGAACCTCCGGTTACATACTGTCAGAGCCGCCCGAGGTCCCAGCTCACAAAGGACCAACGCTGCTTCGTTGTTAAGTACAAAAGTCTTTATTGAAGTTCAGTTTCACTTCCAGAGCCACAGCGCGCAGCTCTACGTCTCAACTGTCAGACCGCTGATGCTCCGTCTGAGTCTCCTCCCCCCAGACACCAATTTAAGACTCTCGCCTTACTCCACCTCTTCCTCTGTTCCTTCCGCCTCTGGTTCCGCCTGCCTGTTGGGGTCTCGCCCTTTCTGGACTCTTCTGACACTGAATCCCCTGAGCCTTCCCCCTCCCTCCGGTGGGCTTTAGGAGCTGGTTCCCCATCCGGGTCTCCTGCTGTCCCCCGCGCCTGTACATTTGAACTTGGCGCGCGCGCCCAGCCGGTAACTTTTCTCCTGACCGTTTCACTGCTGCTGTCACTGCTTCCCCCTCTGGGGGGGCTAGCTGCAACTGACCTCCCCTCCATTGGAGGCGTGGTCAGCCCTGACTCACTTTCTCTCCCCGCTGGAGGAGACGCTGGCCCTGACACATGTGACTCTTCCCCCCCACTACGCTCTGGTGGGGAAACTGGTCCTGATCCCCCACTGCTGCTTTGGGGTTCCCCTCTGGCTCCTTGTTTCTGGTGCGTCCCCCCTGGGACCCCCCTTGCCCTGACCATCGGCGCCCCCTTCTGGGAATCTTCTGATTTGCTGGAGAAGCTCATGGAATCTCTAGGGCCACTGTCATACTCCCCTACGCTGCCCTCGGATTCTTCCCCTTCGCTCTCCATTTCCTCTCTCCCCAGTGCTCCTGCTCCTAAGCCCCTGACACATACTTAATTCGTTCCGGAGGTCCGTTCTTAACCTGAAACTGTTCTTAACCTGAAGCACCACTTTAGCTAATGGGGCCTCCCACTGCTGATTTCTGTTCTCATCCTGAACCAAAGCTCTTAACCCGAGGTACTATTTCTGGGTTAGCGGAGTCTGTAATCTGAAGCGTATGTAACCTGAAGCATATGTAACTCGAGGTGCAGCTTCCATCCTAAGTCTCTGCAGGGATTGCTCTCCTCCTACGGAGGCTTGGGAGGCAAGCTGTACCCCCACCAGCCATATGGTTGACGGGGCGCAGCTGGTGGGCGTGCAGGGAAAGGGAAGGCCTCCGGCAAAGCCGCACAGCTCCCCCACTGACTGGGGCACCCCTGAGAGGCCAGCGCTCTGGCGCAACGTGCTAGTAAGCCCAATAGGAAAGACGGCTCTGAGAGCAATAGTTAGTGGGCTTCCCTTAGATTTCTTCAGAGTTGAAATAGGTGCCCCTTTATTCACTTTATTATTTGTGTCATTTGACAATATGGGGTCTTAATTCATCTGCAGAGGACATTGTGCTCTATCTTCCGCACTTTGAAATTCTGGTGTGAGAATCAACCCTTTTGGGATGGATAGAGCAATGGCCATTAACTAGAACAAAACCAGAGGCCAAGGGCAGGGTTTTCCTGCTGAGTCGCCTAATACCTGGCAATGCAAATGAATCTCATTTCATATGAAGTACTGGACCTTTGAACTCTTAGAACTCACTCACATTTCCACTTGCCCTGCAGCTTTCCCCGGAGTTTGTGTGTGTGTGGAACCCACTCTTAACTACTGAATTGGAGCAAATGCTATTCAGATTTTCCATGGATTGATTTTGCTCTGATTCAGTGGTAAAAAGCAAGTTTTCCCAGGGAAAGTGGTGGGGCAAATGCAAAACTGTTTGTTGTTTTTTTTTATAATATTTTTATTTTTCCATATAAACACAATACAACAAACATAAACATACAAAAACAAAAACAAAACAAAAAACATGTATCATTTCATATCCTAATTTCATATCCTATCTTCCCCGACTTCCTCATGCCTCCCCTTTCTGTATTCCAAATTCTTATCAATTGTTCAGCAAATCTTCCCTTATTTTAATTTAAATTTAGACTATTCTTCCTTATTCTCCTTGTCTTAACCATTACTAATAGTAACCATTTACTTTCCAGTCCAACATCATTCTAACTTTCATTAACTTTGTAATATTTCTTTAAATAGTCCTTGAATTTTTTCCATTCTTCTTGCGCTGCTTCTTTTCCCTGGTTTCGGATTCTGCTCGTCATTTCTGCCAAGCCCATATAGTCTATCACCTTCATCTGCCATTCTTCCAGTGTGGGTAGTTCTTGCGTCTTCCAGTACTTCGCAATGAGTATTCTAGCTGCTGTTGTAGCATGCATAAAGAAAGTTATATCCGTCTTTAACACCCCTTGGCCGACAATACCCAAGAGAAAGGCCTCTGGTTTCTTGGGGAAAGTATATTTAGATACCTTTTTAAGTTCATTATAGATCATTTCCCAGAATGCCTTAATCTTCGGGCAAGTCCACCAAAGATGAAAAAATGTACCTTCAGTTTCTTTACATTTCCAACATTTATTGTCAGGCAAATGGTAAATCTTTGCAAGCTTGACTGGGGTTATGTACCACCTATATATCATTTTCATAATGTTTTCTCTTAAGGCATTACATGCCGTAAATTTCATCCCGGTGGTCCACAACTTTTCCCAATCAGCAAACAAAATATTATGACCAATGTCCTGAGCCCATTTAATCATGACCGATTTAACCGTTTCATCTTGTGTATTCCATTTCAGCAGCAAATTGTACATTTTGGACAAATTCTTAGTACTGGGTTCTAACAGTTCTGTCTCCAATTTTGATTTTTCCACCTGGAAGCCAATTTTACTGTCCAGTTTAAACGCTTCATTTATTTGATGATAGTGCAACCAGTCTCTCACCTTCCCTTTTAATTTCTCAAAACTCTGCAATCTCAATTTGTCCCCTTCCTTTTCCAAAATTTCCCCGTATCTTGGCCACTTGGACTCCATATTTAACTTTTTAACTGCCTTAGCTTCCATTGGCGACAGCCACCTTGGAGTTTTATTTTCCAGCAAGTCTTTATATCTGACCCAGACATTTAATAGTGCTTTTCTGACAATATGATTTTTGAAACTTTTATGTGCTTTAACCTTGTCATACCACAAATATGCATGCCACCCAAAAATGTTATTAAAACCTTCCAAATCCAAAATGTCTGTGTTTTCAAGAAGTAGCCATTCTTTCAGCCAGCAGAAAGCTGCCGCTTCATAGTAAAGTTTAAAGTCTGGCAGGGCAAACCCCCCTCTTTCCTTTGAATCCGTTAATATCTTAAATTTAATTCTGGGCTTTTTGCCCTGCCAGACAAATTTAGATATGTCTTTTTGCCACCTCTTGAAACAATCCATTTTATCAATTATTTGCAATGCTTGGAACAAAAACAACATTCTTGGCAATACATTCATTTTTATAGCTGCAATACGGCCTAACAAGGAAAGCTTTAAGTTGGACCAAATCTCCAAATCTTTTTTCACTTCTCTCCAAGTTTTTTCATAATTATCTTTAAACAAATTCACATTTTTAGCTGTCATATTTATACCCAAATATTTCACTTTTTTAACCACAGTTAACCCTGTCTCGTTCTGAAACCTTTCCTTTTCTATCTGTGTCAAATTTTTCTCCAAAACCTTTGTCTTAGACTTATTCAATTTAAATCCTGCCATTTGACCAAACTCTTGAATTATTTCCAAAACTCTTTTCGTGCTAGCTTCTGGCTCTTGTAATGTAAGTACTAAGTCATCTGCAAATGCTCTCAGTTTATATTGTTTAGCTCCGACCTGAATCCCTTTAACCAACTGGTCCCTCCTAATCATATTAAGCAAAACCTCCAGGACCGATATAAAAAGTAATGGGGAGATAGGGCACCCCTGACGTGTCCCTTTTTCAATCTTGAACTCTTCTGTAACCACATTATTTACAATTAGTTTGGCTTTCTGTTCAGAGTATATTGCACCTATACCATTCTCAAACCCTTGGCCTACCCCCATCCCCCGGAGGTTCTTCAACATAAAACTCCAAGAAATGTTGTCAAAGGCTTTCTCGGCATCCACAAATATCAAAGCAGCTTTAGTGTTTATGTTCACTTCCAGCTTTTCCAAAATGTCAATTATATTCCTTACATTGTTCGACAAATGCCTTTTTGGGAGAAAGCCCGCTTGGTCCCCGTGAATCTCCTCCATCAAAACTCTTTTCAGTCTCTTTGCTAAAATATCAGCAAAGATTTTGTAATCCACATTCAATAACGAGATGGGTCGGTAGTTTTTAAGTTGGGTCTTTTCAGTCTCTGTCTTTGGTATAAGTGTAATATAGGCCTCTCTCCACGTATCGGGTGCCCTTTTCCCCTCCATAATCTCATTGCAGACTTCCTTCAGAGGTTGTATCAACCCTTCCTTCAAAACTTTGTAATATTTGGAAGTCAGTCCATCCGGTCCGGGGGATTTAAATGCAAAACTGTTTGGACCCATGCTTTCTAGACAGAGAATAAGCAAAGTGTGAACAAGCCCTTAGAGATATCAGGGAGATGGTAAGGCATCATCTAGCTTGCTGCATTGCCAAAGATTCCACTGACTTGAACAGATAGAGATCTTGAACAATGAATTTATGAGACAAGCTTCACAATCAGAGAATGAATGCTATTCCCATGTTTATTTATATTTTAAGAAGGCTGCCAGTAAGAAATAAAATTTGACAAGAAAGACACCATTTTTATAGAATTTTTATGAGCATCTAAAGTCAACCCTAAAATAGCTTATAAAAAATTAACTTCCTCTAGGAGGGTGGCTTTAATTGCCAAATTTAAGTGATCATAATGCTCTATGAGGCAATGGTCTTCAGACATCTCGTGTATAATCTTGAGTAGAATTAGCTAAGTTACTTCCTCTTCGTGACTGGGCACTTAATACTGGCAACAGGTCATTCAGATATTGAATGCTGGTGGTGTGCACAAAGAGCATCAGGCCCACAACCCCCACTGGGAAGCATCTCATGCCACTGGGTAGATTTATCCAACCATATATAACCCTACCAGTAAATGTGTTGAGACCAGAACTGCTTAGGGGAAGGGACGTGGTTCAGCACCAGCTCTGCATGCAGAAGGCCATAGGTTTCATCCCCAGCATCTCCAGGGAGAGCTGGGAGAGTTGTGGTGTAGTGGTTAGAGTGTTGAACTAGGACCTGGGGTACCTGGGTTCAAATTCCTGCTCAGGCATGAAGCCTACTGGGGAAGCTTGGTCCAGTCAGTATTTCTCAGCCTAACCTATCTCACAGTGTTCTTGGGAAGAATTAGAAAGGGGGAGAAGCTGTCTCTGTGGCAGCCCCCAAGTTGTGGAATTCCCTCCCAGAGAGGCGCACCTGGCATCTTCACTGTCTAGTTTTCAGCAAATGCGGAAGATGCACCTCTTTACCCCGGCCTCTGACACCTGAGCTGTGTTTTTAGGAGCTACCTTATCCCTATGGTTGTGATTTGCTTCAACTGTTTTCAATACTGAACTTTAAATTGTTGTAACCTGCCCTGGGACCTGCTGGTGAAGGTTGGATAATACTAATACTAATAATACTAATACTAATACTAATATTAATAATTAACTGCCTTCAGCTTCTTGGAGGAAAGTGGGGATATATATGTATTAGATAAAACCTGGATAGCTGCTGCCTGTCAATGTAGACTGGTAGTCTTAAACCTTTTCAGATCCAGGACTCACCTTTAACCCAAACATGCATTTAGGAACTTCTTTCTTTCTTTCTTTCTTTCCCATATATTTGTATTGTAGTAGTGCTTCTGTTGTGTCTCACTTTAAATTAGGCTGTGACCCAGCAGCTGATCCAACCTATCATTTGAAGATCAATGGTGATTGTAGACCATACTGAGCTTAGTCAGATGGATGAAATGGTGTCATTATGTTCCATTGGTACCTAACACCTCAACATCTTAAGTATGCAGAACAGCAAGGGAAACTTGTTGGAGGTATGAAGTTGCAAGGGCTGGGATATGGCATATATTCTGGATGTGTCCTAAAATAAATTTTAAAATTTGAGGAAGATAAAGTAATGGAAAGTGAAGTGATAGCAGGTTATGCTTCACCCGTGAATCTTACAATTTTACTATCTGGATATGTTAAAGAAACTTTACTTATGCAGGACAGGGAATTAATACAACATCTCTTGACCACTGCCAGAATTATTATTTCTCATGAAAAAATATGAACACTGTCCATGAGATAATGGATAACTAAAATCTAGGACATAGTATGCATATTGAAGCTCACAGATAGCTCACAGTTAGAACCAGTGAGGGTAGATGGCAAGATAATATATTTATGAAGAAACAAAGTTTCTTTATAATGTGGTGGATTCTGATTTGGTCAATGACAGCTCTTTTATTAAGCATTCAGCTTGATTTGTTTGCACAGCTTGCGTGGAAGTTATGTGACATTGGCTATTTATTGAGCCTTTATTTTGATTTGTTGCATCAAGCACTATTCAGTGCATTTTCCTTATGGGAGAAGTCAATTTTGGGGTGGGTGGGAAAGCAGGTTTATTGCACTAGGGCTCCAAATCCACTTTAATTGCCCAACCTGAATTTGCCAGTATGCTATGGAACCCCAACCACAAAATAGGAATGTGACATAAGCATTAAGCGCCCCTGTTAGCTACTGCAAATTCAGCTTCACTGAAATCTATAGTCATATCCAAATGTAACCTTATGGAAAACTCTAGCCTATATGTGTTAGCTGAAAGCTGGTGGGCTGATTGTGGAATTTTAACTTCATTTCATTTAGGTCCAACTAAGAGGTCTTTGTTGAATTTGCAGCATGTCCCTGTGGTCGTAGAAACAGCTACAGTAATGCTTAATTTGACCAGATATGTTTATGCCTTTTCAAGAGGTTAGGCTAGAGCAAGAGGTGCCTTTGAACCTCCAAAGAAAACCTCTCTTTTTTAAAAGGTTTTTCTTTTTCTCTCAAGGCAAACTGAAATCTTGTGCAATCCGCCAAAGATGGCCTGACATGGACTATTTGAGAGCTAAGTGGGTTGAGATTTCAGGGTAAAACATTGAACAGTCACAGTGGAGGGTGACCCTTAAATTGGTAATCTCATAATCTATTGGCCTACGGTCTAGGTCAGAAAATGTATTCTGTACTCAGTGGTGTCTCATAAAACCTTTGATGTTTGCTTGTTAAAATGATAAAATGCTGGTGTTGTGACAGACTACAAGCAACTCTGGTCAGCATTTTGGAGATTTCCTAATAGCAAATATTTTTAGATTCTGACTGGCTCTATGGCAAGGATGGATAATTTGTGCCCCTCCAAATGTTGTTGGACTCCAACTCCCATCAGCCCCAGCCAGCACAGGCAATATGAATATGTATGAAGCATAGTCCAGCATCTAAAGAGCCACAGGTACACTGTCATTACATAGTGCAAGATGAACTTACTTAAAAAAAATAAATCATTTTGTTGTGGTGTATTCAGAATATATATATATATTTATATATTTACTTATTTGCATTGTTTTAAGACCAGTAGCCTGTGTAAAGCAGTGTTTCAATGGAAAGGAGTACAAAAGCAGTCAAGGCAGGTGTCAACAGGTGTTTAGTTTGCAACAGAATCTTTGCAGCTGGCGTAAGAGAGTAAGGAAGATGAGAGTGAAATATGAACATTGAAGAGCAGTGGAGGAAACGGCAGAAGGAACTGCTGTCTTCTTTGGAGGTCTGACCCTATTGTAAGAACTTAAGAAGAGCCTGCTGGATCAGGCCAATGGCCCAATCTAATCCAGCACTGAGTTCTCACACTGGCCAAGCAGATGCCTGTGGGAAACCCGCAAGCGGGATTTGAACACAAGAGCACTCTACCCTCCTGTGGTTTCCAGCAGTTGATCTCAGGGTGCTCATGAGACGCATCTTGCAGTAGGTTCACTGGGATTAAAGGATTAGCCAAGTGTATGATCCACACCTGCTCAGGTGCATTCCTTCCTATGCCAGGAACTCTGCACACTGTATACTTACTTCTTAGAGAACAGCTCCCTCATTCCTCCCCCCTTTAAAAAAATCTACTCAGTCCTGAATGTTTGATGAAAGCCACAGCTGACCAGAATGAAGTAGACAATTCTCCAAGGGTCAAGGGTTCTGAAGATTTCAGGCATGAAAGCTGAATGAAACAAACATTTGGCAGGCATCTCTCAGCTATTGGATTGAGGACCAAACCCAATGTGATGTGTTTTAGTGGCACACTGCCTGTGTTGAGAGGAGAAGGCAGAGCAGGGTGGTGGGTGGGGAGAAGATGAGAGGAAACCCAGCAGAAATGAAGCAGCCATGAGGGGAGAAGGCGGGGGGGCACTGAATTTTCTCATCACAGAGAAGACCACTGAAATTTGAAAAACCAAAGCTGGCCCCTGCTTCCATGTTGTGGGGACAGGACAGAGGTCTCCTCTTTTACCTCATGCTGTAATAAGATACTATTATATGTGATGCATAAATAGCAGACCTTCCAAGTGCCCTATTTTCCAGGGACGTCCCGGATTTAGAGCTGTCCCAGTTTCTAACTGGATCCCAGAATGTCCTGCTTTTCTTTAGAATGTTCCTGGAGAAATGTTGGAGGGTGTGGGGTTATCCAATCGCTGAGGCAATCCTGTATATGGAACGATTTTTTAAAAAATGTTTTTAAGTACAAATAGACTGTTAATGGATTAAAGGGAAAAATAAGGCTAGAATGTGTTAAGATAAATTATAGGACAGAAAACTGAGGAAGATGGAAAGGATTTGCTGAAACAGTTAACTGAACTGGAATACAAAAAAGGGAGGTGCGAGGAGGTCGCTGAAACAAGTAAATGAAAGATAAGATATGGAAATATTGGATGTGTTTTTAATTGCTTTTGTTTTGTTTTGTTTTGTTAAGACAAGTGTATATGTAGTGTTTTTGTTTTTCTGTATTGTATTGTATTGTATTGTATTGTATTGTATTGTATTGTATTGTATTGTTTAACTCTTTTTCTTTTTTGTAATCTTTAAACTCTTAATAAATATTATTATTATTTTTTTAAAAAAATTTTAAATGTTTAATGTTTTATTATGTTTTCATATATGTTAGAAGCTGCCCAGAATACTGGGACAACCCAGTAAGATGTGTGGGGTATAAATAGCATAATTATCATTATGGAATGGGACGTCCCTATTTTCATCGGAGGAATGTTGGAGGGTATGAAATAGGCCTGTAACATAATTAAGTTGGGGAGAATGTACATTGACCTAGAATTTTTGTTCTCTTTTTCTGTGTCATATTAATAGCTTTCGCTCGGCTTGGGGAGCGGTTCAAAGGTGCTTTTTAAGTGTTTTGTGTGAAAACGGTTTTAGTGTGTTGCTTAGTATTTTACATTTCACATGCTTAGCTGTATGTGTGGTGCTTGGCAAGAAGTATACATAAAATGTTGGCCTCTGATGTGGCAAGTGGACTTCAGAAGCTTGTAAGCCTGAGGCTCCTGGTGTCCTTAGATTTAACAGCTGAGGTAGAAAACTGTCAGTGGACTTTGCAAACTAATGTGAGGGGGGTGTAACTTCTTTTTGCCTTTTAGGCAAAAAAAGAAAAAAAATAATGATGCTAACTAAAAGCAGAGGTAAAAAGGTTTGTTTATGAGAGGCGAGGGACATCAAAGCGCTTGAATTAAGGAGCCCCTTGAGGGACAGGTGAGTTATGAAGCCTGACTCTGAATCACATGTGGTTCAGTTTCCAGGAACTTTGTCTTAATTTTCCAGTGTATTCAGGTTGGGAATTCCTAGTGCTAACAGGAATAAGAAGCTCTCTTGCAAGCTTCTGAAATGTAAGGAAAGTGAGTTAAGGTCTCTAAATTTAGCAAGGCCCAACATTACATAGGACTGTGAAAACTGTTTGGGGCTTTCATCCAGAATGTTGACATTTTAGCAGGGTAGTAGTACAGTGAGTAAGGCTGACTGAAAGCATTCATTCTTTATACTGGGATGCTGCAGAGGCAATATTTTAAAAACTGCAAAAACTTGTTTTCCATTTAGAATTGTGTGTGAATAATATATCTTGTCCTCCAATTACCAAGAAGTGTTTAGGCCATAGTGTGACTTAGGGCAGAACTGATATAAAATCAATATAGGTTTTTCTGTCATGGCTTCCTATTGTATTTTACTGAGGATACGGAGAATTCTCTTGTACAGATCCCTGCCTTGACTCTTAAAATGCAGTTCCCAGGGTTCCCCAACTATTAAGTCGGCTGAAATGTTTACTTTACATATGCCCAAACCAGATCAGTTAAACTATTAAACCAGTTTGTTTGTAACGTAAATAGAAATAGGGATATACATGAAAATGCTCCATTGTTTAATCTGCCCCTAACATGTAATATAACATCATTTATGAAATGTTTATGTTGTTTCCTATATACTTTATATGCTATGACCTCTATAATGTAGCTCTTAGATAAGCTGGACTCTGTTGGTATTTTGTGGCCTCTGTTGGTATTTTAATAGTACTCTTACACTTTAAAAAGTACTAATTTAACAAAATGTTGCATTTTGAGTGTGTCCCTGGTGTGTATCCCTCACAAACCCTCCCTCACTTCCCTTCCCTTATTTTTTTGTATTTAATTGTGAACCACCCTGTTTTCAGTTTTTGTAAAAGTAATCTTTTAATTTACAAAGTAATCTGTAGCGGCTGGTGGGGCAGAGCAGTGTTGGTTGGTGCTGTTTACCTGGCTTTCCAATGCAGAGATGGCTGCCAGTAACAGAGGGGGAGGCAGTGGGGAAGTTGATGCGGCGAGGAGCTTGATGTGGGCACAGAAGCATTGGGGGGGCACCTCCTGACTATGAAGAAACCACTATCTTATTTTTCAGTGGCTCTATTTCACTTCCAGACTGATAGGCCTGGGACTCCCCAAGTTCAGTATGGTCGCCAAATGTTGTCTAAACCACAGAGCCTAGGGCTTGCTGATCAGAAGTTTGGTGTTCGAATCCCCACAACAGGGTGATCTCCTGTTGCTCGGTCCCTGCTCCTGCCAGCCTAGCAGTTCGAAAGCACGTCAAGTGCCAGTAGATAAATAGGTACCGCTCCAGCAGGAAGGTAAACGGCGTTTCCGTGAGCTGCTCTGGTTCGCCAGAAGCAGCTTAGTCATGCTGGCCACATGAGCCGTACGCCGGCTCCCTCAGCCAATAAAGCGAGATGAGCGCCGCAACCCCAGAGTCATGTGCGACTGGGGTCATGGGTCTCTTTACCTTTACTGCTGATGCTGGTGGTTCAGCCCTCCACACCTTATGTCCTTATGTTCTTCAACTGTTTGTTTAAAACAGCAGTTGCCTCATTAAAAAGGTATCAGTTGTTGTTGTTGCTGCTGCTGCTGTTAGTATTTTTAAAAAACTATTAACAAGTAAAAAGAGGCATAAGTTTTTGACAAGATCAATGTGGAGCAAACTTCTTCAGCCATTATTCTATCCCCATCTTCTTTAGTATTGGAAAATTGTTTTCTTTTAAAATACAATTATTCTAAGTGAATTTTCATGTTACAGTTTTCGTCTGATAGCAGACAAAACTACATGCCTGGCTGCACCATAATCCTTAGATATGATGACTACAATATATCTGAAATTTGTTTTAAGTTTCTCATCACCCCCAATTCCACATGCAGCATGCAGCATCAGATTTTTTTTGACCAGGTATGCTTGCAGAAAAGCACTGTGCTCCACCCCACCCCCTTTTTAAAGTAAATTAAAACTCCATGCACAGTTCATGGACAAGAAGGTATCTATGTATGGGAAACTTGAAGAAATGGTTTTCAGCAATAGTGATGGGCAATGGCTAAATTGTATTTTATGAGGAAGATGATGCAGATAATATATTTCTTGCTTGTTTGTTTGATTTGCAGTATTTATATCTCATCTTCTTGCCAAAGACCCCAAGTTGGCTTACAATAAAGCTAAAATATGACAAAAAAACAAAACAGCTGCCCAATAACATTATTCAAGATCATAAAAGCAGCAGATAAGGAAATTAAGGCCATCATATAAAAGCTGAAATGAAACATCTATAAAACAGCAGAAAGACATTTAAAAGTTTCCCAAATATTGTGAAATGCCATTAAAGGCTAAGTCTGAGCACTTGCTGAGATTTGAGCCATAAAGTGAGTTTTGTTTAACTCAGTCCAGCTGATGTGTGCTTGTTTTTTTCTCCACTTCCACACCTCTGGTGCCAATGGGATGTGGGGTGATCAATACAGAAGAAGAGACTTAGGGCTTATCCATACTTACCTTTCCAGGCACAGGTCTGCACTTTAAAGCTCCATTTACAAGTGTTCCTTTTTTTGCCCCAGAGCTTTCTCCATGAAAATCTGCTCTTTAAAGCTGAAGCACAACAAACAGCAATTTGGGTTTTCTGTGGATTGTCATTTGCTCCGATTCAGTGGTAAAGAGCAGGTTTTCATGAAGAACACTCCAAAGCAAGAAACAAAAACAAAAAGTGATTAGACAGGGAACTTTAAAGCGCAGACCGCTCCTGGAAAGCGTGGAGGAAAGGTAAGTGTGGATAAACTTTGTATATTTATTTGTTTCAACATTACTGAAATAGCTTTGGAACAGTAGATCTTCCTGTCATAGAACAAGTGTCTAGCATATCACTTGACATCAGTTTTATTGTCTTGCGATCATAATCAAATCTTCTTTGACACTATAGCCAGTCACCTAAGCTATGCAATCTGTTAGATGTAATGGAAATGAAGGCACATATACAAGATTTGCTGGGAATAATGGAACAACACAGGGAAAGTAGCAAGAAACCCTTTAGCAAAATAATAGAGAATTGCAAGAAGCTGGCAAATGACGTGGATGTGGAACTTAAAGTACCTAGACAAACTAAACAACAGAAAAACCATGTTGGTAACCCCAGCCAATCCACAGAAGAGCTACATTCCCTACCTGGATTCGCTGGTACCTCACTGTGGGCTTGTTTCAGTGATGAAGACCAACCTGTTTAAAGTTTGCTCAAACTATATCTATCTCAGTTGTACAACATTGAAGGAAAAGGCTTTCAATCCCATGTGAATTCCATTTGGGAACATTATTTGCAAACTTTGGGGATGAACCTGCTACGTGGTATGAGTTGAGGGCAAAATGGCATAACAAAGCAATACACCTATTGTGTGGCTTATGCAACATGAGTCTTACTGAACTATTCAACCACACAAAACTTCCTGCTATTGAAATTGCCATCCAGACAACATTTCCCCTCCCATTTACAATATGCGCAATTGAACAAACCTTTAGCACTTTGCACAGAGTGAAAACATGGTTTTGCCTAACAGTGAATGAAGATCTGAGCAGAGCCTACACGAGTGACAGTTGTTGTTTTTTTGAAGGCTGGACTAGATCCTATAAGTTTATGTTTTACTTGGGTATTGCAAATGATCCAAACTCTGATTTTCTTTCCTTTTCTTTGTTTTTCTTTCTCAGTGATTTGAGCATGAACAACATCAGTGAGCTGCTGCCTGGGGACTTCCACCACCTGCGCTTTCTAGAAGAACTGTAAGCATAATGAGGTTATATGGCCTCTTGGTTTAGCATTCCCTTCCCAATTCTGAGGCAAAGTGATATGTATGGCAGAAACAGGTGATATGTGACAAAGTCATGTGTGCAGCATTTAAATAATTTGTTTATACTGCTTCCAAATGTTTGGTTTATTTAGATCTTATCTGGCTCCCACCCCACCTCGTAGATCTACATTTCACATTAGCTGATCCAAACCAGTAGGGCTGTATTGCATCCTACAAAATAGAAGGGAAGAGGTAGATGCAATGCAAGGGTGACAGTCATTTTAACAATCAAGGTTGATACGTGCCCTGAGGACTGGGAGCACACAGCCTGCAAACAACTATAATTTAAAAATAAATTCAAGGGGTGCTTCTAGATGGAACCAGTACTGCTCATGTCCACAAGTGATTACCAGTGTCCACATGACTACATCATCATCAAAATACCGGTCCATATTTTTTTTTACATTTATTCCGAATTTCCCCTTCAAAAATTATTTGAATCGTTGCAGGCTTAAGAGAAATAATGTTATACTCAGGCTGAAATATCACAAGAACAATAACTACACAAACAGAACCAGCAGTTTTTACTGAACCTTGTTGGGCTGGCACTTTTCTTTACTCAAAGGAACAGATACTGGGATGGATGAAACCTGGGATATGAGAGGATAGCAACTTCTTTGATTTTTTTCCATGCGGAAATGGATTCATAGACTGCCTTCCTCCTTACAAAAAGTGGGCATGATTCAATTAAGTTGTTGCTCTAAATCTGTTCTAAATCCCCACCAGAAGAGTTAATTCTACTTATGCATCTCCCACTTAACGCTGCGTTGAATTCTGGCCAATGCTTCCATCTACGTCCCCTGAAGTTACTTCACAGTGTACATGGCAGACCAGTTGTGTGTACCTCTTGGGAAACTGTCTACAGAAAGATGGGGGCGTAAAATGCCTAATGATGCAGAGTCGTGGAGGAGCACAATACAGAGCCCACGACACAGACCTGGAAGCTGAGAACATATCCACTTGTCACTTCAGTCATCAAAATGGAAGTGACTTTGTTGAGCCAAGGCATACAACTTTGTCTTCCCTCTGATGGGGAGAATCAGGCAGGTGGATGTTTGTGTGAGAAAGTTGCAGTCAGCAAAGAAACTAAGTGGAACTGGGCAGGAATGGGTTTTGCTGATTGACAATAAACACTGGAAATGCAATGGCAGTGGGGTGGGGGTGACACCCTGTGCACAGAATGCTATTGTGTCAGGATATACAGGGCTAAATAGTCTGAGTGATTAATGATAGGGAACTGAAACCAGTGTTGACAGCTTCAGTGGCATAGCTCCTCTCTCCCTGTTGGTTTGTGGTAAAAGCATATTACACTAGGCACACGCCTCAAGCTCCCCTCCCCTCTCCCCATGAAAGGGCAAGCACAACAAACTAAACTTTCCCTATATACTTGATGATACAGGAGCGCGTACACACACACACACACAGTCTACCGGAGTCCTGTCTGTCCCTCCCATTCTGAGTTCAGTGCTTCATCCCTTCCTTTGCAATGCAAGGCACAAGAGCCTCTGGAAAACTACTCCTGTCTGTGTGTGGAGAAAGGTAACCGTCAGAGCAGCGCTCCTCACCTCATGTTACTAACTAGGATATAGAAAGATAAAAATGCAGGGGACAGTCTCAAGCATCCCCCCCCCACTTATGTGGGTGCTCTTTTGGCACACGACACAAACTGTTCAGGTTTCTAAGGGTTAGAAATCTAGTCCCCAGGAAATAGCAGCTTATAGAAAATGCACAGAAAGGAGGATAAAACAAAATGTGTTGCGTGACCACCATTTGTCTCATCTCCCCTCAGAAACACCGTCCCCTTCAGGGGAGCAGAAATCAATCCAAAGAAGCAATATCAAAAGTTAAAGAGTCCCGGAGTGACAGTAAGCAGAGACTGCAAGGCAGCTGGTGGTGTACTATAAGGAAGGCAGGTTGAAACCTGCTCCTGTATATTAAAGAGATGACCCTGTACTCTTTATGCTTTTATAGGACTAATTATGGGCGCCATTTCTTTAAATCCCAGGGAAGGAGAGAGACATGCAGCACTTGTATACTTATGTGCATAAATGCATTCACAAAAGCAATCATACTTTAAACGGATGAAAAGTGACTGGTATTATGTCCATGTCATTGTATTTGGATGACTCCAGAAAGTCTGCAGACTCTTAGAAACACAAGAAGAGCTTTGTTAGATCAGACTGAAAGGCCTACCTAGGCCAAAATTCTATTTCCAAAATTAGTCAGCGAGTTGCCTCTGAGAAACTTACTAGAAGAGAGGAAAGGCAACATCCCTCACCTCTGGTTTGTCCCCAGCATCTGTTACACTTCCTCTGAACATGGAGACTCTTTTCAGCTATTCCAGCCTTCAAGAAATATTTTCTCTATGAATATCTCGAGTCGTAACTCCATAAGAACACATTTTTATGGCATTCAAACTAAAATGAGTTGTTGTTGTTACATTGCCCATCTGACCGGGTTGCCCCAGCCACTGGGCAGCTTTGTAATATCTTAACCTTTTCCTAACAGACTTACTTTAGGCATACCTCACAACACAATGATCTTTTTTTGCGTGTCATGGTAAGCCAAAGTATGGTTTACTGGGACAGCACAAACACGTCCACTCCCAGATAAGAGCTCACTGCACCTTTGCTTCTCTCAGGGCTCAGCTCAGCATGGGACAACAGTTAAGGCAAGGTTTGGTTTAGCATGTTGTTTGATAAGAGGGTCATGGTTCAGGTCTCTCCTCCTTAACCATATGAGCAAAACTTGGCTATAGACTATGGTTAAGGAAACCACAATCTTGGCTTTCGGCAACATTCTAAGCCAAACCTTGGCTTTACTGACATGCAATATGGTGCAAACTCAGCCAATGAAACCTTAGCTATAAAGCCAAGAGTAGACCCTTGATACTGCCTTCCATGTGGCTAGTATGAATAGTGACGGGAGGAACATATAGAATTGTTCACAGCAGTTTTAGAAATACCTTCTTCCTGAAATGACTGTTGGTTCCGCTCACAAAGCTATATCTAGCTCAGGAGCAAGAGACTTCGCTCCAGGTCATAATCATATTTCCTTACAAAAGGCACTAGTAGACTTTCAAATATGTTATCTTGTTATCTTGACCATGTCTCTTTTGTTTATTACAGGCGCCTATCTGGAAATCAACTCTCTAAGATTCCAGGGAAAGCATTTTCTGGCCTCTACAATTTAAAGATTTTGTAAGTTACAATTTCTTCAGTTTACTGCTTTATGCTTGTTCTCCAAACAGGCATTTAGGTCATGGGGTCCATCCCTGTGAATATGTGGTTCATTTGAATTCCCATGTATTAGAGACCATTATAAATATCATCACAGAAATGCTATGTACCAAATGTTCCTTGGAGCTGGGTTCTGTCTGATTTCTTCCAAATCATGCTTGTGGGAGATTGCCATCCGAGCAGCTGCAAAATGTTCAGGGCTGCTAAATAACTGCTCAAATCCTAAAACACCACTGGAATTCCATTGTCTCTAGGGTATTTAATTTCAACACTTGCTTGCTCTTGAATCAATATATTTCAAGTTATTTTTCTTCTGTTTTTATTTGTCAGCAATTCATACAAGGACAACACAGTGTTTAAAATTCTTCGTGTCTCCTTCATTTCCTCATCGAGTTTCTTCACTGTGATGATGTATCAGTTGTAGGGGCAGGGATTTCTCTATACAGTGTGCTAAGAAATCCTTGTGGCTCTTGATAATGACTTCTATTCAGCCCCAAATAACAGTGGGCAGTATCTCAACTTTTGACTTTCATGCTTGACTGCATTTGTAGGATGTGGGTGGAAAGAAATGGCAAGGGAACCAGAACTGTGATTTTGGTTAGGTAGGCATTTGTATGGAGCCTATAATATACATTGCCAGTTGCTTTATATGGTCTTTATTAGTCCAGAATCAATGCAAAGGCATTGGACTTATAGCTACACCTCTGTGATATCTCATTTTCTGAAATAGCTCTGTCCCTGGTACTTGCCCTGCATTAACACTTCATTCAAAGCTATCACGGCTAACTGAATTGGATATCTTTTCCTCTGGTCATCTGTGATTGCCTTAATAGGAAATGCACCCCCCGATATTATGGTGTATTTTTTATTTATTTTCATTTGTTAATGATTTTGCAACAGCAATCCGGTTCTGGTGAGTGTTTATTTAGGTTCTCAGTTCTTCATCTTCCCTTTTTCCAAGGAGATATTTTACAATCCCTTCTCTTCTGCAATAAACATTTCAGTCCTGAGGGCATGTTTGGAACTCAACCACAATGTGAAATCGCTGTAGCCGACAAAGTTTATATGAACCAAGCAGGTAGTAACCTGCTCCCGGGATTAGAGAGTGCAGTGCTGTTTACTAGGCCTTCTAAAGAATCCTGCCCTAAATCCCTGGGTTTAGAGATGAGTTGCTGCTTTATCCACAGTCTGCATTAGGCACCGAATCAAAGAAACCAAGAAAACCACAGCAAACCCACCCTGTTTCAACAAGGGCAACACTATGCTCAGGGAACGCATGGGCTCTGAATGCCTCTTTTTATCAGTTTACATTGGAGCGCTTCCCAGTGAAATAGCTAAGAATGTTGGAAGTATGCAGGGCTCATTGAAACTAAAACAGCACCTCCTGCAGGTAATAATAGTAGTAGCAAAAACTCTGCTGGCATCAGGAGAAAGCATCGCTTGAGTTCTTTTTCTGAGGCTGGAGGCATAGTGCACAGAGCAACTGTGGCAATCTCAAGTGGCACGGAAATCTGTGTGTGGGCATCCTCAGGTACATCCAAAGCAATCCTGTGAGATGTGATGAAGTAGAAGCCTACCTCTTAGCTTCATTCCACTTGACAGGAACACAACTTGAACATCCATATTAACAAAAGGATTGAGCATTATAACTTTCATTTCAACATGAAGGATTTATCATCTGAATGGGGGGGTATGGGGGGGTATATCGCCAAGGAAAACGTGCAGGTGACCCTATCTTCATGTCCATACTGTTCCTGTTCTTGTTCCAAGAGTCTAACGGCATTCCCCCCTGCTCTATTCTGCCAGTCCACATGGCTGGTCAGAACTAGCATGAGATATAAACGCAGGTTATGTTGTCCATGTGGCTGGATTTCCATGGGGATTATCACAGGTACAGTGCCCAGCTAGGAGGCAGAAGTTCCCTGCCTATGCTCAACAAGGGATGAGCCTTATTTTGGCCATTAAGTAACTCATGCAATAAAGGAGAGAACTGGGCCACATTTGCTAGCTGTTCACCATCCATTGCATCCATGTTATCTGGCCCCATAGCCCCTCCGCATGTGTGGTTAGAATTCTACACAATAGGGGAAGTCTGAAGCAGCCTACCACCACCACTTCAGTGTATCCCAACCAATGTGGGAATGACCAGCAAATATTTCTCTCTTTTTTAGCAGGGGGTGGGAGGTGAGGACTATGGAGAAGCTGCAATGTACATCCCACCTAGAAATGTTGCTCTTCTGTTATCCACAGAGTAAAGGATGCTGCCATGTTATAACCGTTTTTATTTTCAATATTTTTGCAATTGAATTTATACCCCCACATGTGCAGCCCATGCTATGGCAAACATTCTATTAAAATTAAAACAGTTAAAACAGCTAAAACAATAAGATCCAAGGAGCAGCAAGCCGCTCCATAAAACTGTTCCAACATTTCCCTGTTGAATCTGAGTTCTTTGCCAGGTTGTAGACAGGTTAGGGGTCTTAGATGCTTTTGCACTTTGAGCAAAAAGTAACATGATGCCCAGAAACATTTTTCTCCAGTGAGAGGGAGATGAAAGCCAGGAAAACAGCATGCCTTCTGAAATCTGCTGCCTGAAGCAAACTACTTCATGTTGCTTCTTGGTAGGGTTGGTCCTGTTTGCAGCGATATGCTATGCTTATATCCACACAGAGTGCATGCTTGATTTAGTGTTTCCTGCTGAGAACCTGGCGAGAGGCTTTTCCTGTAATGACCCAGTGGGTGCTGCTCTAGGAGTGATCTTACTGCTAGGCAAGTGGGTGTAGCTGCAATTCTTTGAAGTCTAAAGTGCCACTCTGCTTCCGTGAGAGCACACAGAACCAACTTTTGCTTATTTCACCTTTTTTGGAACTGTGGGATAACAAGGGAGGGCGCAAGCTGAGGAGAGACCATGGGACACAGAGGTGAATCTCTCCAGCGGCTTGTTGGAACGAGGCTTGAAAAACCACCAAGTAGGGGTTGCGGGAAGGCTCCTACTTTCATCCAGCCCAAGGTGCCCCAGGCAAGGAATGCAAATTAAAACATCCAGAAAACAGCATGTGGGACAAGCTTTGCCTGTCTCTCCCTCTCCCCACCTACCCCAGCTCCAGCATGTCAAAACATCTAATACAGCTTTCCGTTTGTGGGGTTGCCCAGAGCGCTTGTGTGCCCTTCCATCACCTGGTGCACCAGTACTCAGTTCTGCAGGGTGCTGGGCTTCCATGAGCAGGGGTACATCATAGAATCATAGATCCCGAGGATCATTTAGTCCAACCCCCTGTAATGCAGGAGTATGTGGTTGGCCTGTATGAGGACCAAACCTGTGACCTTGGCATCATCAGGACCACAACTGAGGTAACTGGCGGGTATTCAAAAGTACCCAGTCCCTCTCTTCCTGCGCACATTGTTTATTAGGGACCTAGTGTTGCTTCATATACCCTTCCCCCAGTTCCTTGTTGGGATACCAGTTGGGCTGAGGCTGAGGCCTCAAACTTCACCCTGTAGCTTGCCAGCCTCTCATGTCCCTTCCTAGCAACTTTTCTCTGCTGGACTTAAGGTCAACTAGAAAGGGGAGCAGGCCCTCTCTACCCCAGCCCTTCTGTTGTTCCTTAGTCATAAGGAACTCTGAAATGTCATGTTCAACAGTCAAGCCTCTCCCCAGCTGTTCCTTACCTGGTTTATCACCCAGTCATTCTTCACCAGCAAGCACAGCTGATGGGGGCACTGATCCTGCATCCACACAGAAGGGAAGCCTAGCAGAAAATGGGGCAATCCCTGGCGGTCCTTCACATTGAGTTTAATTTTTAGCAACAAGGGATTTCAATATGCAAGGTATTACTTCAATATGTAGAACCCATTATATACCCATAATTCAGTCTGGTTATACAGTGTCATGTCAGCAGTTCACCATACAGATCCTTTCATCCCTATATTTCCAACATGCCAATTTGGTCATGTGAACAAACCCAGGTTTTTGAACCTGGTTCTGTAGTAATTTTTCATGCGAGAGCTTTCAGGCATAGAGAATCTGTGAGGTGGAGGAGAGGAAACTTTAGCAAGAAAACAACAAACACCCCCCCCAACTGATTTGTTAAAATGTGTTGCACAAGAAGAATTGTAATTGTATATGCACAACATGCTGTTCCGTGGGAGGGTGCGGAGAAGAAGAGCAGTTCAGGCAGAATAGCAACTCCAAGCTTCGGGTGAGAATGCTTTTGTTACATGCAAGGAGTCATTGAGATAGGCTTCACGGAGTGTCAGTCAATTAGGCGGGAGAGGCTGCTTCAGATGTGGGGCTGTGTGGGAAAGCATTCCTATGATTAAATGAATGGCTTTCCCCAGAAGGCATGGGGAAACACATGAATCGATGCTGTCTCTTTAAATCCCTCCCTGGAGTGGCGGGCAAGCAGCCCTTGATCTATACCTTTCTCCCTTTCATCTTGCTCAATCATTAAAACCAAAGGGAGCAAATAAACATACAGAGACATTCTCCAGGGAGAAGTGGATCAGCCCCAGAGCCCTGCCCTGCCTCTATTACACATACAAATGTGCATACAAGCGTGCGCACACCCACGCCCACCAGAGTCCCACTGGAAACCTTGCTATCATATGCACATGAATACGAACCATGCCTGCATGCAGCCGGCAATGGAGTTGCAGGAATCAAGAACAGGGAGCGCACCACATAGCAATGTTTTGTTGCAGGTCCAACTTGCTTCCCCCTGTTTTCATGTTCAGGTGTGAGTGTTGGTGCTTATGTAATGAAAATGGCACCACTTACACACAAGATAGAGGTTTCAGCAGTCCCAGGGTTTCCTGAACAGCTATCAAGGTGAGTGGTCAGTAGCAGGTCAGCAATCATTCACACCGTGTCAGCTGAGTTAACTCTCTGGTGAACCGCGATGAGATGTTTTGATGAATAAATAATAATAATAATAAAATAATATTTATTTTTAAAAAAACAGCTTAGGAGGCCAGGCCAAATGAGCACAGCAACTCTTCCCAGTAGATCTTGCCCCAATATGGTAATTGTGAGGACTGAAGGTCTCTGCCTTCACCCAGCTCCCGAAGTCGTCTCCTCCCCAGCTCCTTCCCAAGCAATCTGAGGCTCCTTCAGTTTGTCTGTCTTTACTCTGCCCTCTTCATACCTCTTCTGGTTCTGGGAGACCTGGCCGGAGGGGAGCTGGTTGCAGCAGGAGAGGGAGACTGCCTGGCTTCATCACCAACCTCACTCATTGTTGCCTCTTGGCCCCCCTCCTCCCCAGCCTCCTCTTTTGCCTCTGGTGCTGGACTGCTCTCTGTCACAGACTCTCCCTGCTCACTAAAGCATGTTACATCTTCAGCTTCCAACACCTCCTCCTTCCAGTCTGCTCCCTCTGACCACTCATCATTATTCTGCCACCAGTCCTCTGGCTCTGAGCCCCTTGGGGGTTCCCTTGGAGGTTCCCCAGCTGGTGTCTCCCATCTCCATTTCCCCCGTGATCACTCATGAATAAAGCAACCTGTTAACCTGTCAATAAGCTTGTTAAAGAGTTTTCTTGAATTTGTTTAATTTATAATATTTTGCTTCCATGTGTTTATTATCTGGATCACATTCATCAACTTGGCAAATTATGTATAATTCTGTATCACTGTTCAATATATTTAAAAGGCATAGTTATAGCAAGTTGATCCAGTCGGGTTCTTTTTACATTTCATATATACTAGATCTGTGAAACTATGTTTGATTGTTTTTCTTCATTTGGGTGTTCTTTAATATGACGATGAGTATTTTTCTTGGGAATCACCTTTTGT
This sequence comes from Podarcis filfolensis, assembly GCF_964270895.1. Taxonomy (NCBI): domain Eukaryota; kingdom Metazoa; phylum Chordata; class Lepidosauria; order Squamata; family Lacertidae; genus Podarcis; species Podarcis filfolensis. Next base: position 67,768,549 of record NC_139609.1, read on the forward strand.
CCTCTGCTGTTTTGTAGTGAAGAAAGAAAACACAGCACCCTAGGGACCTGCACTGTCCACGTTGTGCTTCTAGTGTTTACTTGGGTAAATGCAAATTACTATCATTAGTCAGAGATGTTTACTGAAAGCAGTGGGGCTGGCAGGCTACTCCCAGTGTAAACTGCAGCATGTCCACTGAGCCCTGTGATTAGAGCCATTGTTCCAAAAAGAGAAATGAGCTGCCTGGCCCCACACAGTGCAGCTTTACTACTCCTTTTGACTGTGACGTCTGTCATTTATCCCTGGCTGTTCATAACATGCTAAGCCAGAGCAATAAAGAAAGAGGTGGGTGGAAGACTGTACCTTCTGTGCTCTACCATTTCCATAAGAAGCTGCTTTGTAGGAAGTCAGACCATTGGCCAATCTAACACAGTACTATCTATGTTGACTGGCTGTGGGTGTGTTGTAGCATTACCTGGTGATACTGGGCACTGAACCTCAAACCTTCTACATGCAAGTATGTGGTCTTCCACTGAGCTGTGATGCATCGCCATAAAGGCTTACCAGCACAGTCCAAGTTCTAAGTTCTGTGCATTTAATAATAATAATAATAATAATAATAATAATAATAATAATAATAATATTTTTCTAAAGTCAGGAGTACGGAATCTTTTTCAGCACATAGTGCATGCCCCAACATCAGCTGATCATCAGAGCTTGTGAAGCCAGGCAGTGGCAGAGCTGGGTGCTCTGGCACCCAGAGTGGCACACATGCTGTGCACCCGGGGGCGGGGTGATCGGCCCATGGGGCCAATCTCGGCGCAGCTGCACAATCCTCCCCGGGGGCCGCCCTCCCCCCCAACCTGGAAGCATACAGTGAGCCGGGGAAGGGGGGAGAGCCGCAGCAGCTGCTTTGCCACTTTGCCGCTCGCTGCACTTGGGGAAGTCGCGGGCGGGGGGGCCTGCGCCAAATGTCACCCCCCCCTTCAGGATGACACCCAGGGCGCCCTGCTCCCCCCCCCCCACACCCCTGAAGCCAGGTGCATTCATGCATGAGGGAGATTTTTTGGCTGGAACCTTTCACTCTGGTGTGCAATTTTCTGCCTGCAGAAAGTTTAACGTGAGGGTTACCTAAAAAATGTGATTTCATGTTTGAAGCCTGAAGCGTACAGTCCCAGAAGGACTTTACTACATGATTTTTCCTGTTTGTGGAGATCAGCTCCAGATACTTCAAGGAAACCTTTTGTAGCAGTAGAGAAGTACAAAATGAGCATAATACATGACATATGTGATACTTTTAACAGTTTTGAAATTGGGTGCCCTTATTTGGGGTTTTATCAGAACTAGTGTGCATATTCAGAATCTGAAGTAGGCATAACATTATGGGTGATTCTGCTCAGATCAGTGCAAGGCATTCTCACTTTTCTGAGGTGTCCCAAAAACTCATGTAAAGAGGCCTAAAATTACTCTTCAGAATAAAAACCATTGTGGTAATATAATATCAGAACTCCAATGAAATTTCACAGTATTTCTATTCTCCACAAAAGGAATGCATATATTCTCCCAGACACCTGCATGCTATTTCTTTCAGATCCCTCCTCAGAAGCCACCTTTTCCATAACGCCTAGTTTCCATGCCATTCTGTGTCGCACCTATAACTAAGCCTAAGCACAGGGAACTGAAACAATCTCTCATTACTTCCCTCTTTATTCCGGTTTCAATTTACATCATGCTCCTCTATCGCTTTTCCTGTGTCAAATTTTAAATGGTTAGTTGCTTGGGCAGAGAGGTGTCCTTTTATACCCAGTGAAGCATCATGCACACTGATGGTGCTATGTAAACGGTAACAATAATTATGAACAGAGTGGCCTTTTCCCTAAACTAATTCCCAGTCAGACACACAATTAATTCCAGGTTTTCACTTACATATGCATAAGATATACTAAGTCACAGGAATCATGGTGGTACTTTGTATAAATTTTACATTGAGAAAGTATTAGCCCTTGACAGGTTTACTTTTCTGCCAGAGTCCCACAGTTCATGCAAGCAATGGGGTCTGCGGTTTCAGGACAAATGGGCTTTGGAATGCCATTCCTAGAACTGTATTCAGCAGCCCTGTTCCCTTGTTAATGGAAGGTTTTGGGCTTTGAACAGCATTTGTATTCTGAAATCTTGTTTGGGGAGGGGGGTTGGAATTCTGTACACCCCATTTTGTTGAGGGTTATTTTTAAAAGTTGTCATTTTCCCCCCTTCTAATTATAGGATGTTACAGAACAATCAGCTCAGTCGCATCCCAGCAGAAGCTCTGTGGGATCTTCCAAACCTTCAATCACTGTAAGTCCTAATGGATTGTCCCTTTAAGTTGTTATGGGATCTCTGAAACAAGTGTTATTCAATACTTTATTTTATTTATTTTTTTATTTAAAGAAAATTGTACGCCTCTTGATTGGTTAAAAAACACACCTCTGAAACATACTAAAATACTAAAACAGAGTAGAATTACCTCAGCGTTCTAAGCATCTGAGTAGATTTGCCTAAACAAGAATATTTTTAGTGGTTGGGGTGAAATGGGAACATAGGAAGCTGCCTTAGATTGAGCCAGACCATTGGTCCATTTCACTAAGCATTGCCTACACTGACTAGCAGTAGCTCTCTATGGTTTCAGATGGGAATCTCTCTCAGCCCAACCATGAGACCTGGGACCTGCATGCAAAGCAGATGCTCTACCACTGAGGCATCACATTTCCCCCTCTAAAGAATCCAGTAAAGTTTTTAATAGGAACCTTTAGGGCAGGCTTCCAGTCTTCTGAGCAGGTGCTAGAGAAAAGAATATGGTACAAAGCATCAGAAATTTTAGAACTGGGAGGTAATTTTCAAACGGACACAAATATTTGGAAGCATTTCGTAAAAATTTTTTTTGAAGGAACATATCTTAATGGTAGAGCACCTGCTTTGCTTGCAGAAGGTCCCAGGTTTCATCCCTGGCGTCTTCAGGTGGGGCTAAGAGAGAATTGTGTTTGAAATCTTGGAGCCGCTAGATAATACTGAGATAGATGTCCAGTGGTCGGACTTGTTATAAGGCAGCTTCCTATGTTCCTAATACCGCCTTATGTCTTATTGCAGTACCTCGGTTGGCTAAATCCATGGTTCCATTTCTTTCCTTGAAAAAGACAATAGTGCGGAATTTGAGCTAAAGGAAGTTGGAAGCAGGAGTGCGGAGACATCTGATGTGGTTGCCACTCTATCTGAGTTCTCTATGGGACCAGGATTAGCAGTTGAACGGTTGTGAGCTTTCATGGACTAGAGCCCAACTAAGCAGAAGCATGAAATGCTATCCTTAGTTTGTTAACACAGAAAAGGTTCATAGACTCTGGAGCCAAATGGCCACGGGGCAGCAGTAGTTCTGTCACACAACAAGTTACACACAGCAATAAGGGTGCTTCCATTACATGTCGTCAAGTTCACTCCCCCAAAATATTGGACATTTTGTGATTAGGAAAGTGATGGCAAAATGCACTGGGAAATGTGTGATAATACCTGCTTTGGTTCAACATCACTAACCTCAGCAGCAGATCAGGATGAATGCCCAATAAACAGGTCACCTGGAATCACCTTAAAGTACAAGAAACACAGTGGAATAAAACATATTACTCCCATCTGCTTAAAAAACATCTCAGTAGATTGATTGGTATGGAGGAAGCTAGTCCAAAAGATACCTGGGCCTCAAGCCTTGTAGAGCTTTAAAGGTAAGTATCAGGACTTTGATTGAGTTTGGAAATGAACCAGGATACAACAAAGCTGTTTCAACAGAAGAGAAATATGATCCTGACACCTAGTCTTGGGGCTCATCCACTTACCTTTGCCCCATGCTTTCTAGTAGCAGGTCTGCATTTTAAAGCGCTGTGTCTGAGCACTTTTTCTTTTTCTTTTTCATGTCCCAGCACTTTCCCCCATGAAAACCCACTCTTTAATGCTCAGTTGCAGCAAATGACAATCCGTGGAACCTAAATTACCATTTGTTCCAATCCAAAGCTTAAAAGTGTGTTATCGCAGGGAATGCGAAATATAAATTAGGGCTGTGCTGCCACCACCAATTTGTTCTGTGCTGTTCTCCCTCATGTCACTAATCCTGCTGGTGTTAGGAATTCTTAGTATAGAGATTAGTCCCCATGTGGCTTGCTAGTGTAGGGCACTCAATCTGCAAGCATGACACTTGCAAACCCACTGTCTGATAGCACCCTGTAACAGCAATTTCTGATGAAATTGCTTTTTAATGCTGTCACTCAATAATCTAGTCTTTGAGTTATTAGCCTCCATAAGAGGCCAATAGAGAATGCACATGGACAAAGGTATTACCTTTGGGATGAATAAACATGATCTTCGGAGATGTTAAAAGATAATTTTCCTAATGACAGATGCTTTGCCTAGTTCCATGGCAAGTCATTATGCAGTGCCATTCATTGTACAATCCCTCTGTGATTCCTAATTCAAACAGCTCTCCACATCATAATTTCCTTTCCCTCCTCCTTCGCGCAGCTGTGCTGTTAAAACCATCCAGCCCAGAGGTGACTGCATTTTAGCTGTGGGACATATGAGCTTTCGCTGTCCCTGAGAATGGCTGTTTTCTTTTGTTTTTGAGGCAGTTTGCTCTCTGAAAGGGACAAGATCTTATTGCAGGAACTGTCTCCTTGAAGCAAATGGGAGTATGGACTTACCAATGAAATCCAAGTCAGATTCTTATAGGATCTCTTTCAAAGCAAGTGCACTTTCAATACAAGAGGTGATTTTGAACTTTCCCTTCCAGTCATGTGGTCTGGAGAGCATCCAAGCACATGAAGCATCTACCGGTACTTTCCCCCTCAACAATGAGCAGTAATGTGTTGGCCGAAACTGAATAATTAGCATTTGTTGTGTGGAGAGATCCTTTTCTTCCACTGAAGTGAATCATATAAATATATACCTCGTACTGTGGAAAGGAGAAACAGTGTGCCATAAGTCTTTAAACCAACGTTATTCAGGTCTCCGTATATCTGAATGATTGCAATAGTAATCATACCTGGGTATTTGTTCTCTCATCCTTGCTTCCATTTGGTTTGCATTCTTTGGGGTAGCCAGCTGCTGCTTTTACACCCTGCAGGAAAATGACAGGGTGGAAAGGCCTAACTTTGGGAGGATTAAGGCTGGGAATACATGGCCCATCCGCACTACCTGAAATTGTCTCATACCTTGAATGTTCTAGAATTTTTGATTGAGGGACCACATGATGTTGCCAGTGTTCTTCTGACATTTTGTATGTCTTTTAGCAAAAAACCCCCCACATTTAGTCTGACCAGTAGTAGTGCAAAAAAGGGGTTTAAAAAAAATGGTAATATGATTCTTTCCCCTGTGATGTCTATTTAGCATAACAACACTGACCATATTTTCCCATTTTTAACTCAGAAGAGTTCACGCTGACCCAGCTTGGGGACCTTTGTTCATGGTGGTTGCATAATGAGCGCCACTCACTGACGTAATAACCATAAGAAACAAGGGCTGTGAATGGTTTCCTTCAGTAGAATCCTGAGATCAAATACCAAAGCTTATGCATTTTAATATGTTGAAGTTAGACCTTCCACTTCTAACGGCATTGTGGTTCATGAACCACACAGCAGCGAAATATGTGGTCTCCTCAAGTACAGTACATGGATCTCATCATAGATCCTCACTTTGTATGTGATGTTGGGCATGAAGTTATAGAAATCAGAGTGAATGTCACGTCTGAACTCCATCCGTGTTTATAACATTTGGATTGAACATTAACTCCCACTGCAAATGGTCAAAATTGTCTCCAGGTCATGCAGCTTGAAAGAACTTGAGTCAAATGCCTACCCATGATCTTATGGAGGTATAACCTATAACCTGCTCCCCCAACCTCGCTATGGATATAGCCACAGATATTCCACTTTCATAAAATTGTTTTAAGTCACCATACCCATGAGTATTGCTGTCAGGTTGCTATTGATGAACATTGTTACACACTACAGCTGTTAAACCGCATCTGCAGGAATGGGTAGGACACATCAAGGGGAGGCAATTTTAATGCAAACTAGTTTATACAGATATTTTACCTGATAAAAACAAGCCAGACCACTCTAATAATAATAATAATAATAATAATAATAATAATAATAATAATAATAATAATTTATTTATACCCCGCCCTCCCCAGCCAAGACCGGGCTCAGGGTGGCTACCAACCGATATAAAACAAATTGATTGAAATACAACTTTAAAAACAAGATTAAAATACAACATTAAAACATTAAAATGTAGTCTCATTTCAATGGAAAGTCAAATAAAAAACTTTTTTGGGGATGAAAACGTCAAGTCTTCACCAAGGCTAACTATCCAGACTGGTCCTACATGGGCCAGAAAAAAGCCAGGGAAGTCCCCAAATAGGAGTTCCATCACAGGAGGAGAAAGAGTGTTTATTGCATCCTCCCTTCAGAAAGAAGAAACCAAAACCCCTCTACAATGGCAATTTGTTTCCTGCATCCAGATTTAATAGAGGGGGGGAAACCACTCTTTGGAGATCTCCCTGCCCTCATTAAGTCCCATTAGACTAGTAGTTATTAGGATAAATTAGGTCTGATTTGAGAGAGATGAAAAGTCATTGAGTAAACAGTTTCCCCCTTAGCAGGCTGCTTTGTGCGTTAAGCAATATCTGAAGCTAAGCTGATTTCCTCAGATTTCATTGGGGCTGCCAATACTTCTTCATTCAAATTGGCTTTGTGTCAAATGCCCTTCTATTATTTCTGTATCTTCCCAGGGTTGGTCATTTTATCAGAAGAAAGACCAGGTCAGTATTTCCTTCCATTTAGAATCTATGAGTAATTTTCCACAAGTCTTCTATATATTTATTGCCAACTTGGAGCATCCATAGATCACTGCCGAGTGGCTTCCAAACATTACAAGTTGAGTTGGGACCTGAATCGTTTATTTACATTTGCCTAGAGGCTGTGGTTTTTCCATTTGCCCTGAAGTGTTTCGTTTCATAGAATGCTAACTTACCTACTGCTTGGAAATCAAGCAGCACTCCATAAAATATTCCACACCGGTGTAGGTATTAAAAGGCTTGCACATTGGAGGCCAGGACAGGTAGATGAGGCAGAATTGTACAATGTTGCCTTTATTGTTTCTCCATGTGATATTTACAGGTTTGAAATTGGGGGGTGAGGGGGAAATCCCATAATCTGTGCTGCAGGAGGTGTTTGTATTTATGATGCCGTTATGTACTGAGTTGAATAGGATCCAAACTGCAGCAGTCTGATTGGTCCTAGAACAATAGGATCCAAATTGCAGCAGTCTGATTGGTCCTAGAACAATAGGATTCAGAATGCAGCAGTCTGATTGGTCCTAGAACAATGCAGCAGTATGATTGGTTGGCAGGAACCACCCAATCATGCTCCAGATATAAGTGAATCCACAACCTGATTGGCTTACAGTAGAATTCCAGAATTAGCCAATCATGTGCAGCCCATTGTGTAAATAATGTATATAAAGCAGATACTTTGAGGGGATTTTCATTCATTCCTCCTCACCACTATGAGCTGAATAAAGAGCATGAAATCACTTTGCGACTCTGAGAATATTTCGATGCCATAATATATCAAAATTAACAGATGGTCCTTCAGACTTTTTTTGACGTGGGTTTGTTTGTTTCTTTGGCGAGTGTATTCTGCAACATGTTACTGGTACAATAACAATGCATTAGTGCTGGAATGATGCCGGACTGTCCACATAACCATCCCACTTTACGTGTTCTGTGATGCTGTACAATGTTATTGCCTTTTTGCTGTCTGGGAGTGGGACACACTCGCACAACAAAAGCAGACAATAAATAAAGTGGACATTTGTGGTATAAAAAGTTACAGGAGTTCAACATTTGTTGGCTGAGGCTGATGGACATTGTAGTCTGACAACATCTGGAAGGCAGCAAGTTGGCAAAGGCTGTTTTAGATGTTGCCCAGCTGCTCCATATATGTTCTGAAGCACTCATTTACACCTCTGGCAATCAGGACCATGAATTATTAGCAGCGCCTGCTATTGTAGCTTTTGTCCTCGGTGTTTTGGACTTGGAGCTCTGTGCTGGCTGGAGGGCACCAGGTTGGCAAAGCTGTTCTGTTCTGAAGAGATGCAGACAGAAAAGCCTGAGGAGGAAGCAGCACAAAGTCATTAATGATGGGGTGAGGCAGGGCAAGAGAGTTTGAAGTAGTCCTTTGTGCAATGCTTGTGCTTCCTTTCGTCTGCATTCTTCTCATTTGCAGTCTGCACAAAATGAGAGGATTTGAAGAGGCACATCTACACCTGATGGCAAAAACTCTAAACTACATGTCAGATACTAGGCCTTATTTAAGGCAGTGATTCAGTCGTGATTCCCTGGCAAAGTGTCCGTCTACCAGCAGTTTTATAGGTGTGGTAAGGGCATACCATGCGCGCTCTAGGAGAGTCGTGTGTCAGGCTAATTAACAACATTGTGGTTACAACAAGCTCTTACCTAAAGCAGATGGGTACACTCTGTTTCTCTGCCAGCCAAAAGCAAACCAAAGACTTCCAAAGCAAGCAGGTGCTATAAGTTATAATTATTGCATTTTCAGTAAGAGTGAGAAAAATAAGAGAGCTTGATTGGATTAAAAGCTCAGACAAGACTCTTGAGGCTTGTCTTTCAAATGAAAATAAAAGACAATGGAAGCAGCTTGGTTTTCTGCAACATTTCGAATGCACATCCCACAGAGATGCTTAGAATGCCATCTCATATGTCCCCATTTGCAAGTATTAGAACTGAAGCATGGCAGATTCTGAAGCCCTCTTCAAAAGTCAGCTCAAGATCTTTCAGTCACCTCTTCCTGAGCATGGTGTCTCTGATCCTTAAGGCAATTTTATCTTTCACACACAAAGTCCTATCACTCTAGTTATGTATATTTTTACATGTTACATCATGGCAGCATGGCGCCCAACTTTGGTAATATATGTGGAAGGCTGTTTTGGCATTGAGCAAAATATACATTAATAAAGAATAAGAAATGTACAATTTCTGACTGCAGTCCCCCAAACTACAGTGACGGTTTCCTCAGAGGGTTCCTTGACTTGTGGAAATAGAGAGTGCACCTTATATAAAGGGTGCTTTAGAAGCTCTGGTCTGTCTGTACGTGGGCTATTCTTTGTAGCCCGTTTGAGATGTTTCCATGTTTCAACAACTGTGCCACCTTTATATAATTGAGGTACCTTCTTCAAAAGGAAAAAAGTGAGGGAGGAAAATGGGCCAAAGTGCCATATCCCAGACTAAACACATGTAACACTGGTGATCTAGGTAGAAAATGGCGACTATCAATTCCTCAGCATGTGCTTAATCCAAGCAAGGGGAGGCAGATGCAATAGAAGCCATTGTTCCAGCTGGCTGTTTTCCATTGTCACCCCATATTGCAAAATTATTCCAACACTGACTTCAAAGAAGAAGGAAAGACAGAAGAATTTGCTCGATAAATGCTGTCCTTCAACATATTGACTTTTATTACATTGCTTGCAAAGAAGCAGTGAGACATCTCAATCCATAGAACTGGTGCACCACCCTCTCCTCATGTCTTTAGGAAAAACATTTTGGAAGCAGACAGAAAGAGAGTAAAGACCTCTTTAAAAATGTTAAGCCCATGAATAGGGTAATTATCATCATCATTATTATTGCTGAACATTAAAATGCAAGGAGTGACTTCTTGGAAGTCACGGGGACAGTTGCTTTGATGTTGACAAAGGAGAAGCCTTCCCCACCAGACAAGTCGGTTGTAAGCATATATATTCTGATGACGGATGGAAGGAAGGAAAGGAATCACTTTGGAATTAGCATAGCCTGAGAGCATGTTCCCGCTTTCATAGGCCACCTTTGATCTGTTTGAAATGTGACAGCTCATTGTAAGGGCAATATTGCTTCATATAAATCATTTTTGATAGAATGTGCTTTTGCTTCTTAGAAAAAAGAAACAAAAAAAATATCTTCCACTGAATGTTTAAAGGATAAAAGGCAACAGAAATAGACTTGGGTGTTTAACATCAACTTATAATTTATTGGCATGGATCTAATCTTGTGGCAAAGCCACATTAAGTATTGTTAAGGTAATTTATGAGGCATAAGCTTTTCCTGGAGCACAAGAAAAGTGAGCCTTCTAGCTAGTTGAAAAGAAGCCATCAAGTAATTGTGAATTTTAGACTTGTAGAGTAATCCACAAACAAGCAAAGCAGCCCTCCTTGAGGAACAGCCATAGCTGAGTGGTAGACAATCTGCTTTGCTTGCAGAAAGTCTTGGGTTCAACCCCCATCCAAATAGGGATGAGAGAGGTTCTTGTCTGAAACCCTGGAGAGCCACTGGCAGTCAGTGTAAACAATCCTGAGCTGGGTGTACCCAAGAGTCTCACTCCGTATAAGGTAGCTTTCTACATTCCTATGTTTTTGTGTTCTATGTTCTAAAGGATATAGTAGCCAATTGCTAAATAAAATGATGAAACCTGACTGGAAACTGCTTTATGCCTTAGAAGCTGTGCCCCATGATTTCCATTGTGTAGTTTTGTGCCTTGTTTGAGGAGAAAGTATTGTTACAAACTTAGAACTTGCCGTAGGGGTGAGAAATTCCAGGGGCAGTACTCCTTGAATTTAGCTTCCTTTTGATGGAGTGATGTCTGGAGACTTTTTGTAATGTTTAGTTTGTGGAGCTAGAGGACAGACTAGCAGAATGTTACCGTAGTTAGTTAGTTAGTTAGCATGTAGCAGATCCATTTCATATCCTTAGAGCAGGGTGGTCCACCTTTTCATACCAAGTGGGCCGCAAGAGTGCTTTGATACAGAACCCATGGGCCACACACTGCCTTGTTGTGCATAGGGTGGGGAGAAGCAAGGCCAAACGGGGCACTGGGCTTTGGGAAGGAGGCATGAGGGCTCTGGCAGGGTCCTAGAGCCCTCTTACCTCCTCCCCAAAGCTGGGAAAGTACTAATTAGGCTTTGGTAAGGAGGAGGGAGGAATTTAGGACCCTGTCAGAGCCCACTTGCCTCCTTCCCAAAGCCAATTGCATCACTTATCTAGCTTTGGGAAAGCAGTGTGAGGGCTAGAGGGGGCATCAAGTGTTGTCAAGGGTCACCCCCAAAAAGCTCAAGGGCTGCAGGCAGCCCTCGGACTGTGCATTGAACCACCCTGCCCTAGAAAGGCATCCTGCACCCCAAGGTGTATCTCTGAACTGCAGTTTCTTCACAAGCCTATAGGTTGCAATCTCCGCTTCCAGGTTCTAGTGACCTCTCCCATTTGAAACCCTCAGGAAGGTTATCCAGCTATTTCAATTAGCTCCCATTAAGAAGACATCTATCACTCATTCTAGGCCATTGGCAAGCCATTTGCCTGACAAAGACAAAGCACAATTGGCTGGTCAGCTTTCATAGCATTAGCTGAAGCTATGAAGTATAAGTGCTTCATATTTAGGAATTTTTTTTCTTGACAAGGACATATAATATAATCTTGAAGTATATTCACAATAAAGAAGAATCTGCCCAATTAATTAAGGCTCATATTTTCAGGAACAGCAGAAATATAGCACCATTCTGGGGGAGAGGGAGGCATCTCCTATTCATTCTCCCCTGAACAATATGCCTGGAATACTCTTTTAAAATAAACTGTGTCCACCACAAAAAATGACCATGAGTGGGGGATGCTATGACAGATTCAATTTTCCAATTTAACTGAATGTATAAACAGGTTCAGAGTAATGAGACATCAGAGCAAAAGAATATCTAGTGAACCAGGACTCTATGTGTCTCCGTTAGCCTATTGTAAAAGACTCTTCGCCGAAGTCTATTATAGATATAAGTATGCAGACTTTCCTAGTGAAATCAGCATATGGGAATTGTTGTCAGTCTCCCTGCTGTACTGACACATCTACTGTATTTAACATATGGGACCTATCAACCCAACTGCACAGACATATCTACTGTATAGAACATCTGGGACCAATCACCCATCTTCCCTGTTCTTTGGCTTTTCACTAAGGGAAATGTAACAAGTCATGTACTTAAGTGAGAGGGTTCAGGGTCATGAATCTTCCTAATCAAGGTCAATAAAAAGCACATTGGGGACTTTATAATATTGTTTGTATACTTCTGTATAGGCACGCAGGTTCTGTTGTTATTGGCTTTTTTACTCAAGATTCTATTGCATTTTAAGCCACACATAAGATGGTAGAAGAGCCCGAAAGAGATTTTTTTCTGTACCGTACTACATAAGTTTTTTCAGGGGGGAGGGGAAATGCAAAAACTTATATGAGAAACTTGCATTCTCTTGTAGTTCTGTAGTCTAGCCACAAGACAGATGAGAAACGCCATGAAAATTAATCTTCACTATGGTTCAAGACTTAAAAACCAGACACACAATATATTTAATTCAATAATGGTGAAATGGAGTAAATCTATGGCATGGCTAGAATTTCCACTTTTCTTCCTGTCAGTATTTATGTGATTTTAATAGTTGCATGGCAGGCAAAGCATGTGACTGATAAACCCTTTCCTGACATGGTTGATACGCTGATGTGGAAAAGTGAGTGACCTGCCAGAAAAAAAGGGTTTGCAATCCTACCTATAGATATGAGTGCTAAGATTTTTTGGGGGGGGTGGACTGGGAAAGAATTTTTTCACATGTCCAGGTTATACGGTTGGTCATATGACACCTTCTGAGAACAAATGAAGGCCCCAACAGATGCAAGCGATTTTATCTGCAACCCTCCGTATGTTGTCAGACAGATAGTTCACAGCATGAGACTCTTTATCTCAGGGTCGTGGGTTGGAGCCCTACGTTGGGCAAAACATTCCTACATTGCAACAAATCTACAATTCTATTACAGTGGTACCTCTAGTTACGAACTAAATTCATTCCGGAGGTCTCTTCTTAACCTGAAACTGTTCTTAACTAGAGGCGTGCTTTCGCAAATGGGGCCTCTTGCTGCTGCTGCTGCACCGCCGGCACACGATTTCCGTTCTCATCCTGGGGCAAAGTTCTCAACTCGAGGTAACTCTTCCAGGTTAGCGGAGTTTATAACCTGAAGCATTTGTAGCCTGAGGCATTTGTAACTCGAGGTACCACTGTATTCTAAGGCTCTTTATTTCCCCAACAGGATAGCTCAGTTGGTTAGAGTGTGGTGCTGATAATCCCATGGTTTCAGGCTTGATCCCCAAATGGGACACCTGGTTTTCCTGCCTTCACTGTCACTAGGTAGGCTCAATGATGAGCCCTCACATGTAAGATGTGATGTGTGAGAGTGCATGTGCAAAATCGTGGTACCTTTATTCTGTGAACCTGCGGGTATAGGGTGGTATATAAATTCATTAAATAAAAAAATACCTTGGGACACATTCTTATACTAAAGATCCACCAGATGATGGGGTTAAAATATTAGTGGGAAAAGTCTGTGGAGGATTGGTTTGGCCCTTCACTGGGTGCTACGGTTTAGCATTACACTTGAACAATCTCCTCTATATGACATGAACATCCCTCTGTAGGATTGATGCTTGTGATGGAAACTGCAGCATGATCTGAGAAGCACAGCAGAATAAAAAATGTCAATGTCTATGTGGAAATGGAGCAAGTTGGCACTGGCCTACCCTGTCTCCTAATCTGCCCAATTATCCCAGGTATAAACCATAATAGAAAGTGCTTAAGAAGCCATAATCACACAGTGCAGAAAGAGGAGAGCCATGTGGTTGCTTTTTTGTTTTGCTTAATTGATATAATTAGCAGCTTCTTGGTGCCAAGGGAGCTGAGTTTTATATTCGCTCCATCTCTTCCTCAAGAAGAACTACATTTGGGAGCAATAGCAGTTAGTGAGCTTGAACTCTGCTACATGTTTTTATGGCAATCCAACTTTATTTCAGAAAACAAGCAAGCCAGGATACCAAACTACTTCTGGAAGCCAGTTTTCAGTTTATTTATGTCTGTCAGTGTTATTGTTTTCACTCCCACTTTCCCTTTGTGGTGAAGGTTCCAGGGCAGCCTTGCAGGATCAGTTTTTCTTTTGAATAATAGAGCAATGGAGAATTCTGGTGCATTTTGCAATAACTATTTATTTATAAATGCGCAGATCGGGCAGGCAGCAAGCCAGTAGGACCATGTAGGTGGTGCAGGTTCCAAAATGGCATCAGTTCCTAAGCAACAGCATCATCTCTAAACAGAAAGCCTGTCTCTTCAGCCAACCCCTGAAACTTAGAACTTCTTTTCTCTTCTTCCTTTAGTCCAATACAAATTGCTTCTTTTCCAGGTCTCTGGCTGACCCAGTTGCACAGCCCCTTCCTACATCCAAATATCTGAAGCAATCTGCTTCCCTGGTTCTCCATTCATTGTCAGTGTCCAAGTCACAAACCAAAATAGAAGTTTTGAAGAATAAAAGGGCAGCATGACCTGTATTATTACTGGGTTCAGGAGCACTCATCTATCTCAGAAAAACCCTGCTGTTAAATAATAAACTGGCTTTTATAACCATACACTCTGCAGTTTTTGAGTCTTTATATTTAAAGACTTACCTGTTGCAGCTTTCTCTGAAAACATAAGGTAGATATTAGGGGCTTCATCAAGGTTATCTTATAAAACCATATGTAGACCCTTCATTTGTTGAGTACTGGAAATTGCATAATTCTTTGGATTTACAAGATGTAGTTAACATGACTCCATTGTACTTGGTGATTTTCCAAGTACTCAGACCTCCAAATGATACAAGTGAAGGAAGGGAAACACTGGGTTATCACCCTCTGCTAAACCTAGCCATTGTCATGGGCAGACTATTAGTTTGAGTAGACTCACAAGACTTTCAACAGGTGTTTCCCCAAGAAACAGATCCCCCCCACAAATAATTCCAAAACTGAGATGCATGCAAGGCACGAGAAAGCAAAACCTATGGAGTACTTTATAACAAATTGGCATGCTGAGGATATGATATTATTCCATTGGCATTATGTAAAGTTTATTTTCTTTACTAAGAGTTTTATTCAATTCCTTTTGTGCTGGAGCTATTAGTCCCATTGCAAGTTGTTACTGAACACCTATCTCTATGGAACAGCTTTCCAAAGCAACTTGTTCCACCTTGTCTTCACTACACTTTAATGGAAGCAGGGGTGGGGCAGACCTCATTTCCAACCCAAACACATATAGGAAAATAGTAGGTCACAAAGTAGTAAAACCAGCGTCTACAAGCAATGTTTTGGAGAGCCCATTCTTCCCCTAGCTGCAGTTGTGGCTTGAGCCAGAAAACTAAGATTCTCTATAGACTGATTGAAGTGGCCAAAAGATACTACAATAGAACACAAGATACATTCCCCCTAAGCGCCAAGAAAATGTTTAATTTTCACTTGCATTAGTATTTCACTTAAGAGGTTTTACAGATTATTTCTAGGACAACTGAAACATTCATGTTAGATGAAACAGTATCTACATTTCAGGATTTACCATACAAACAAAAGATTAAGAAATTCAGCTTGTATTAGGTGGATGAAGGATTTCCCCTTCTCCTCCATTTGCTGACTCATTCAGATGACACAGTAGCAGAAACAGGTACCAAACCCAGCTCTTTAACTGGGCTTAAATCCTTCTTTTTGAGCTCTTCAGCTTTTATGGAACTAAAGAATTCTGATTTAAAAAACATAACTACTTCTCATCGGTGTCACATTTGGCTTACACTACTGCAGTTCCTATACCAAACCTGCAATTTTTATTTTGTTGTATATTATAAACATACAAACAAAAAAATGAACCAAACCACAACCTGCCATTCCACAGGAAATGATGTTCAGATATTTTATTGTTTATTACTTGGTTAAGGGAAGAGGATTCTGAAGACATTATGGCAGTTCAAGCTAGCCTTGAATCTGTCGTATAAAGGGTAGGGCTTGGAGAGAATTTCAGTTCATTTTACATTTAAAGGTGAACCTACCTAATTACATTCCAAAACAATACATGAACCAAAACATAACCCCATTCTTCAAAATTTACACAAAATTTTGCACTGCAGCTCTCCAGCCAATAATGTGTACAAAATGCATATATTAGGATAAAGTTTGCATAAAAAATGCATTTGTTAGTGAATATAGCATGCAAACAGAAAATGGCATTGCAAAAATGTGTTTATTAGGCAATCTTGCATACAGAAGTGTGTATATTAGGATATATTTGCACTATGATGCTGATGGAATTTCTTGGGGACGTTTTTAATTAAAAAAACAACACAAATTGGCGTGGAAATGCGGAGAAGTAAATTTAAGATTGGAAACATGGGAAACTGAGAGAAACAAAAATTGACAGATTCATCAATTCGTCCCTAGTAGAGGGGAAAGGTTATTTATTTTAATAACAGTATATTTTGAGGAATGACAATGTACATCAACAGGAACAGCAGAAGAATTCAGAAGAGCATAACTGTTTTTCCTATAAATTGACTGCACAGCACCAGTATACTGTAATTCTGAACAAATCCCCAGACACCTTGCAAACAAAGAAGATCAGCTAGTCAGATGTTTGAATACTGTAATAAGGAGAGATGAATTATGCATGTTTTCACCTGAAGTGGCTAATGTCACTTCTGCCAAGGTGCTTTTTCTTTGATTTGATTTGAGTTTGGAGGACTGATGCAGAATTGCCCTAGAATATCTGTGTTACATAAACTGGAGCCACTGTGTGGGATCGCGGCAGCTGTACGATGTGATTTTGTTGAGATCCACCACCTACACAGGAGACCAAACAGTATTATCAAAGGAATTTTCATGCTATATCATTCCAGAGGTATAAAACCTCACACCCTCTCTTTCCATTTCCTATCAGGTCAAATCAGCTGGAAGCACGGATATTCCATCAAAGGAAGCAAGAATGTGTAGTCATTTGCATATGTCAGTCGTGCCTCCTGAGCCTCTATGCAGGCCAGTGGTGCTGCAGTAACTTGCTCAGGTCTTTGACCATTTAATGATAACCAACAGGACACTTTCTGCACTGTGCTATGTGCACACATGCTGTGTTTGATTGACTTGTCTGTTTATTTCCTTTAGGCGTCTGGACGCCAATTTGATCTCTGTGGTACCTGAGAAGAGCTTTGAGAGGCTGCCCTCCTTACGCCACCTTTGGCTGGATGATAATGCTCTGACAGAGATCCCTGTCAAAGCACTCAACAACCTGCCGGCTCTACAGGCCATGACACTGGCCCTCAATCAAATCTGGCACATTCCTAACTACGCTTTCCAGAACCTCACCAGCCTTGTGGTACTGTACGTGCCCCCTTTTACTTTCCGTTTATTCTTTCGTTCTTTCTTTCAGAAGCCCATTTCTCATAACACAATGTACTGTTTAGACAAGCAGGAGATAGCTGGTTGATCAGTGTTTCAGTCTGGGCCGTGTCTCATAAAGGAAATCTCCTTAGTCTACGTAGCAAGTTCGTAAAGGCATGGTTTTAGAAGTATTTAAGCAGTTTTCAGTGTAAAGCTGTTTTCACAAGATATAGTACAAAACAAATTAAAGGAATAATATTACTTCCGGTAACTGCCCATTTCCATATGGGACACATTTATTTCACAAGCAAGTTTTCCCCACCCCACAGAATACCATACCATGATTATAACAATGAACTCTAATAACCACAAAAATGAGCACACCAGCGAAAACATCACATAAAATGAAACATACAGTTTTAGCACCAATGCATGTGAGTAGGACCACAATATATTTTTAGGAAATCACACCTGTAGGTTATTTAGGGCTTGCTTTAACCAATAGCTTATAGGTTTGCCCATCTTCTTAGATGGAAAGTTATGTGTGTAAATTTGTTAACTGTATATTGTTTGGTGTTGATTAGGAAGTTTTGCTTGTGATTACCAGCTGTCTTAGAATTATTACCATACTTATGAGATATAGGATTGAAACAGCTACTCCCGCTCTGGAAATACACATGCTTTGTGGCTAGGCTATAAAAACATCATCAGGAAACTAATACTAAGCCAAACTGTAGCAAGTGTTTAATGGTAAGACTACTACATGCCTTATGAAAAACAAATGAGGAAAAGAGGATTTCCTAAATTCTTTATGCATTGGCTTCAACTGCCTGAACAAAATACAGCAGATTGTTTGAGAGTGAGGATTAGAAAAATTAAAATATGCAGTTTATTTTCCAAAAGCTCCTGAGAGGCTTATTGTGTAGGACTTTTCAAGCTGCTTAGAGAAAACAAAAATGATTCAGGCTACTTCTATTAGTGCAGGAACAAGAGAAAAATAATAATGAAGTGTTAAATCATGTACCTTGTGAATGATATTCACCTGTACTGACAACACTACAAATGTGGGGCACATGCTTCCCAGGGGCCCATAGAAATATTACTTGGGGGAACTCTGTGAGCTAGTAGAGTTTTGGCCTTGGTTTGGCTACACTTGGAGATAAATTCCCACCCAGCCACGAAGTTCATTAGGTGCAGTGCTTAATCCACCTCAACTAGCATTGTGAGGATAAAATGATAAAACTTAAGAGATAAAAAAATACCCAAAATTTTAAAAAGAATACTACAAGACAGGAGTAAGTGATGGCCACCAACCTGGATGGCTTTAAAAGAGTATTTGACAAATTCACAGAGGACAAGCCTATCAACAGCTGCTAGTTGTGATGACTATGTCCTACCTCCACCTTCAGAGGCATCACACCTTTGAATACCAGTTTCTGGCAATCACAGGTAGGCAGAGTCCATGTGTGTGCTCATGTCCAGCTTGCAGGCTTCCCACAGGTATTTCACCAGCTATTGTGAGAGCACATTCCTGGACTAGATGGGCTGTTGTGCGGATCCAGCAGGTTCATGTTATGTTCTCTTCCCCCAACCCTTACTATTATATATTTTTTAAACTGCAGGCATGACTACTTACCATGCATTAAAAGTAGCATCTGATTTGGCCCTTTTGGTGTGTATGTGTGTGTGTGTGTGTGTGTAAGTGTGTAAGAGATTTGGTTAAAAAGTAGCATCTGATTTGGCCCATTTGGTGTGTGTGTGTGTGTGTGTAAGTGTGTAAGAGATTTGGTTAAGAAACAGGCATGTGGAGGCAGAAGAAGGGCTTGTCACTGCCGTAAACTTTCTAATCTGGGAGCTAATGAAATAGCCACCTTTGGGAGGGGGCCAAAGAACAGCTGTGGAGGGGTACTGGGGAAGATGTCATTTACAGCCTGATTAATACTTCTGGATACCCCTGATCAGCAGTTTCATAGCTAAGGACATGACCTTCCCAGGTGCAGCAATGCTCTTTCCTGCTGCGCACACCTTGGGCCTGTGGGAGCGAAATGGCTGATCATCTGCTGATGGCGGAAAGAGCCAACATGAAAATATACAAGCTTCAATCTGGAACAAGTTAGGGGCATCAGCCTCTGCTAATAAATTATATCCCCACTAAGGAATTCTGTACACCAGTTCCCATCCGTTTCTCGCATAGGTTTGTAATGGGGGATGCGGGATACTTTCTGCACAAGGAAACGTCCTGTAATGTATAGATCTGCATTCTATACATTAACATAACCGCAGAAATCATCCTTTCTCCTTCTATCATGTCTGGAAGTTACGGCTTTATGTACAGTGAGATTTTACACATCACTGCTGCAAGGGAGAAAACGTGCTTAATAACCTCAGTGTTTAGGAGACTCGCCAAGGGAAGTCGAAACACCTACAATCTAGCCCAAGATGGAAAAGACAAAGCATCATTTCATCTTTCCAAGGATTCCTAGATTTCTAACATTAGGGAAGGAAAACATATGAGCACAATCCAGAGAAGTGTTTTATTTTGTTTTTGAACTTTGCAAAAAAAATTTAACTTTTTGCAGCCAAAGTTAAAGCATTTATTTAGTTTTTTTAAGGAAAGCGAGGCACTGGTGGGCTTCAAGGACATCTGAAATTCTGAGCAGATTGATATAAGAGAAAAGGGAATTCAGAGCAGACTGATAACAAGTCACAACTGTTATTGGGGGGGTTGTACCCCCCTGTTTATTTCCATCACTGGAGCAGATAGACATCAAAACAAAATTCCTCCTATTTTCAACACAAATTTGACACCCAGAAGCTAAAAGAAGAAATCTGTGCTCTTTCTGTCTGTGAGGTTGACTAAATCCCTGTCGGGGGGGGGGGGGATTCTGTCAGCAGGAAAAAATATAGAAAAATGAGATTTTAAAAGAAAAGGGAAAAATACTGATTGTTTCCAATCTATTCTGAGAAGAGATCTTTAAGTGGGTCAAGTGGGATTATAATGGGAAAAGACAGGGATTCTGTACTCAGCACAAGTGAACATAGAAATCAGATTCTGCAGGATTATTTTGGGGAGGCACCTGATGTTTGTTATGGGTGCTGGAAATTGCTGTTTAGAGGGGGCTAAACTTCAGTTCGAAAGCACGTCAAAGTGCAAGTAGATAAATAGGTACTGCTCCAGTGGGTTAGTCATGCTGGCCACATGACCCGGAAGTTGTCTGCGGACAAACGCCGGCTCCCTTGGCCAATAAAGCGAGATGAGCACCGCAACACCAGAGTCGGTCACGACTGGACCTAATGGTCAGGGGTCCCTTTCCCTTTACCTTTAAACTTCAGTTCCCATGGTTCGTTGGGAAAAGCCATAACTGTGGAAGTGTGGCTGTGACCTAAATGAGTGGATTTCCCTACGTGGGAGTCACAGCCAATAAAGGATTGGACCTCTGCTTCATATTTTAAAAGGGAAAGCAGCAGTATACACCAGCATTTTTTGGAAATTATGTATTTGTACACAGAATGTAGCATTAGTTGTCATTCTTGCATACACTGGCTATATCCCTATTCCAAGTTTTCCCCTGTGATGCTTAGGAACACGATGCAGTAATCATCACATTATGTGTGTTTCTTCCTACATGCCATTAGCTGGCATTAATGTTCTGAATTGCTTTGCAGAAAATAAAATAAAGTGTTTGATCTGGATTTTTATTTTAAACAAAGGAATTCAAGACAGTGCTATTCTGAAAGTTGCTTCCTTTTTGGAATGATCCCAACTCTCCTTCTTTTCCTGGATTCTGATATGTTATACATATTGTAAAATAGCTTCATTCTGTTTGTCATTGATTCATCAGAGGAAATATGGTCATTGATTTCTCTAGAAACCTGAATGAAAGGAAGAATTATAGAACTGTGTCTTCATTTTGTCAAAGCACCACTTCTGCAATTGTCAAACCATCTGTGAATTACTAGGAGAAATGGCTCTGTGTGAGCAGGGAACAGTTTGGCAGGCACTGGAGCAACTGTGATTCCACTTGCTAAAGTAATTTATTTAACATGGATGAGAGGATGGAAGAATGGAAGAGGAGTTCCTCTCCTCAAATATTTACCATCCCAACTTGGACTGTGAGTCAAACTCCCTTTTGTTTATGTTCCTACGGAGCTGATGACAAAGATTGGGTTCCATTTTCCATGAGAGCTCCAGCATTTCAGATGCTCATAAGAGTATAAAACTCTTCTGTGGGGACTAGAATGTTCATGGTTTGCTCCATTTCAAAACAGAACAAAACATTCCAGGCCAAACTTAAGCCAGAACAGCTTGACCTTTGTATCTTTCTGGTTCTCCTATAAAGTTATGACTCTGTTTGTGTGATGGTACAACTGCCATTCAACATCTAAGTTTTCCAGTTTAGAAACTTAGCTGTTTCCCTGGTTATACTATGCTTGTGTGTCGTCATCCCCCTCACCCCAAGTAGTATTTTATCTAAAATTCAGTATGATGTAATTATACAATGTAATTGCATGATGTATCTAAAATTAAGTATGATGTCTGAGCGCTTTCTTTTTTGCCCTGCCACCTTCTCTGCCTTTTGCTCCCAATTCAGTGGTAAAGAGCAAGTTTTTGTGGGGAAAGCCCTAGGGAGGAGGGGAGCTCTCAGACATGGCGCTTTAAAGTGTCAATCTGTGTTTAGAAATGCAGCACGAAAGGAAGTCTGGATGAGCCCTAAGTTCTATTAAGGTCACTGAGACTTACTCCCAGGTAAGTCCCGTGGACTGCAAGAAGATCAAACCTATCCATTCTTAAGGAAATCAGCCCTGAGTGCTCACTGGAAGGATAGGTCGTGAAGCTGAGGCTCCAATACTTTGGCCACCCAATGAGAAGAGAAGACTCCCTGGAAAAGACCCTGATGTTGGGAAAGATGGAGGGCACAAGGAGAAGGGGACGATAGAGGACAAGATGGTTGGACAGTGTTCTCGAAGCTACCAACATGAGTTTGACTAAACTGCGGGAGGCAGTGGAAGACAGGAGTGCCTGGCGTGCTCTGGTCCATGGGGTCATGAAGAGTTGGGCACAACCAAATAACTAAACAGCAACAAAGTGTGTCTAGGACTACAACCTTATTCCCACTTACTCCTGTGTTGGGACGAAGGGCACTTCCAGACAACTTGTTTGTTGAACATTCAATCTGATTAGTTTGTGGGGACGCAAGACAATGGGCTCACTCATGCCATCATGTAAAATTGCTAAAAACCCACATTTTCCTTATTCACGTTGCCCCACTGTAGTCCAAACCTGAACACCTTGCACTTTCTTCATACTTGGAGCAGACTTTTCTCCTGACCAGGTCCTTTTTTTATTGGTTCGTTTTTTCCTGTTTACTTGCCTCTGGCCTGCCCCTGCCCCTACTTTTCCTCCTTCCCTGATCAAGTGAGCTTGGGCAAGTAAGATTTCATGTGTGTTTGGTCCTTGCTCAATACCTGAGCGTGGAGTTCAGAGTGAATGTGTTCCCCAGATGGAAACCTATTCTACTCAAGTGTTATGTCTGCTAGATGCATTTTTGCCTTTATTTAACTTAGAACCATTCCTGTTGCTAATTAATCAAAGGTACGAAAGGTGAATCAAAGCTTTCCAATTGCTTGTGTGCAAGTTTTTGGTACTGTTTCAAATATGGCAATATGTCATGTGTTACTAGTTATAATATATTTGAACTCTGGATTGCCAAGCCGGGGATCCAGCCTTCAGAGCAACTTAAACTGCAGGTGTCATCTTTGTGTAAAGGTCCAAGGTGATGTCAGGGCAGCCTGATCTAGAAATGCACCATAAAATTTGATAGAGGAAACCATCTGGATATGGGGGGGGGGGGTTTGCTTTCCTACAGTCAGGGAGGAATAACTGTTTTATGCTCTAATCTCCTGATTTAGTTTTTGAATGAAATCGATCTTCTCCGTTGAAAGTTAGACTGGATCCAAGTTTTCTCTCAAGCATCTGCTTTTCCCTGTTTCCCACTTGCTTTAGAAAGGCAAGCAGTATTCTTTTTCTGCAAAAGAGCAAACACTCTAAGTGCTCATCAGAAACATCCAGGGATGTCATAGACTTCCATTTATCCACCACATGTTTACTCTGTTCCTTGTAAATTCAAGCTGCTTTTACCATGGAACTCTGTGCTCTCTGCCAAACCTCCAGTACCGGAGACCAGTTGGAATGGGATTTCTTTTTTCACTGACACCAGACCAAACACAAATAATTAAGGTGCCATTGATTTCACCTGCTGCTGGATGGAATCTCCCTGGGGGCTGCGTTACATCACGTCACTGCCCAAAACATTGCTTGCTGTTTCAGACCAGGATAATATGTCTCTGTTCCATCATAAAGAATATAATGGCCATGAGCTTATCTAAAAATATTCCTTAGTGAGTTGGCCACCTCTTTTTGCTCTGTAATGACATCTATTGCCAGCTAAAATTCCAGCGTACCAGAAATGATCTCATGGCTGCTCTGGACCCTTAAAAGTGACAAATTTTTCTCTCTACGCTTCCTTTGTGGGTTGGGTTTTAATGAGTAGGAGAGGATTTTGAGGAAGGATTTTGAGCCCATCTACAAAGTAAGCTGGCTTTCCCCTTCTTACTCCACTTAACAAAAAACCAGACAACAAAGTTTAAAAATAGAATTAAATTATCATCTTGCATTGGTTCAAAGCAATGGCGGAAGTAAAAACTATGCCGGCAAAATACTTATATTTACAGTATAACCAGCTTCAGGCATGTGCCTAAAGCTGGAGCAAGTGGAGGCATTTCAGCAGGCAACGGTGGTCAAAGGGAGAGGGATCAGAAGTCCTATACGTTCCTTCCTCTCCAGGAGAAGAGAGGAAATTACATCTCACAGAGTCCTCTTTACCAATTGTATTTCTATGATCCAAGTGTCTGCCTATCAGCAAAGAAGGGGTATTAGCCCCTTCTCATGCTAACTAGCAAGAATATGCATTTGTTAGGTTTGTCTGCTAATCTCCCACATCCTCTCCTTGAGGGGGGGTCCAACATCCTCAGGTATATATAATATGCTCCATTCCTAGAGCCTCCATTTAGGAAGGGGAGAAAGATAATAATAATAATAATAATAATAATAATAATAATAATAATAATAATTTTCCAAAGCCCCGGGATTGCCATTGACCACTAGATCTCTGTGGTTCACCTTAAGCCTGCTATCTCTGGGCAGTGGGGAGGTAGAGTTGTCATATTTCGAAATGTGAATATCTGGACAGAAAAGTTATTGAGCCTTTGTGGGGGGTGGGGAGGCATGCAAAGGAGATGGGAGTGAGGAGACCTCCAAGTTTGATTATGTCCCATGTAACATCATCAGAAGCATGACGGCAACATTGTCTGAGTAGGGTATGGGGAGAGCTTGAAAATTAGCCAGTTTGGACCCCATCCAAATTCAGTACAGATTATCTAATTTTATGAGCACACAATCTGAAACCAGATAGGGGAGTCTCCCCCGTCAGTAGTCATGATGACTGGGGCCTATTGCATACAGATAACAACTGAGTGTGCTCCCTTCCAATGATCCCTATTAATTTTGAATATATTCAGTTGTCTGCCATGTTCATAAGTGCTTTGGGAACTCGTGAACACTTGTCTAGGGTCACCTTGCCCTTGGCAGCATTTAGCTTTCAGTGCTTCTCTAGGCAACGAAATGGAAAAAAAAAATCTGTTTGCTGATGTTGGGAATCTAAGGATCTCCTTTCTCTCTGCAGACACCTGCATAATAACCACATCCGCAGCCTCGGAACCCACGGCTTTGAAGGACTCCACAGCTTGGAAACTCTGTAAGTTGTTTCCTTTTCCTTTGTACCTAGCACTAAATCACCCATCCTGAAAGAGTGGGATAGTCACGCTCTGTGTATTCGTTCCATCTCTCTGCAAGAGGATCTAGAAAGGCTTGATCTCTTCAACTATTCCATCCTAGAGCCAGGGGCATAGCTAGCTGCTCCGACACCTGGAGCGGCGGGGGCCAGGCAACCCGCCCACAGGGGCAGGGTGAGCTGTGCATGAGGGCACCATGGCGATCCATGCACGGGAGCGCCATGGTGATCTATGCCGTGGCGCGGCGCAGCGATCCACCCAGGGGGGCGGTGTGGCGAGCTGCCCATGGAGTCTGCCTGGCGAATGCAAGCCCCATGCTGCCATTTCAGGCAGTGCAGGGCCCTGAGCCACCGCATCACTCCCAGGAGAGACACATGGCTCAGGCGCGCTGCAGGCCAGGCCCTGCGGTAAGTGCTGCCATTCTGTCACCCCCCTCAAGGATGACGCCCAGGGCAGACCGCACCACCCTCACCCCCTTCCTATGCTCCTGCCTAGAGCTGAGCTAGGAAATGGCTATGCCATACCTTTCTGGCACTCGTGCCTCTTTTTTCTGGATATATTATCAGCACTGGAGGAATCAGAAAAGTTCAATAAGTCAGTGGTGAAACTTTTCCAGGCAAAGCTACATAATAGACTTTCTTACATCCAGAGGGCCTACGAAGTTGTGGGGAAGGGGGGATTGGAGTAGACGTGAATAAGCATCCTGCTGCTTTCCTAAGAGAGACTGAGCCTTTGTAGGTATTTAAACTGAGGTTTTTGCTAGCCCTGTGTTTGAATGCTTGCAAAAAATACCTGGCTGGGTGCTCACAAGGCATGCTCTGCTGCTACCTACCACTTCTCCTGCTCTCTAAGGGCCTGGAAGCCTATCTGGGTCAGGTCATGGGCTTTATGCACTAAGGAAAGAGATGGAGAAATGTGCTGGGCAGTGTTGCTTGATGCAGCATCATGTAACCTCCCCGCAAACAGATCAGAATGAATGCTCAGTAATTATCCACAGTTGTCTTATCTCCATGCAAACACCTCAGGATTAATGCTCAAGGAACAGGTTGTGTGAAAGGAACCTGGAACTATCAGTCTCAGAATCGCCAGAAGGAAACTGATGCTATTTGCATTATTTCCACCTTATCCCTGCTAGAAATGATGTAAATAACTTCAGTCTCTCAGTGAAGATTCTGAGGTTGGCCATCACAGTACCATCCTTTTCAGGTAAATATATTCTGTCATGGCTTGGGAAGTGCCCACTACAATAGCCTGCCCTGATAAGTTGCTGGACCATTGAGGTGCAAGAGCAGCTGGTGTGGTGGGACAGACCAATGGGGCCTTGCCTAACTACTATGGTGGAAACAGCTTTCTTTTTTATATGATGGCCTAGTAAAAAATAACAAACAAGATAAATCAGCATTCCAAACATGAAACTAAGAGGCTCTTGCCCTTAGTTGTCCAGAGACCTTTGCATCCACTCCAGTAAAACAGTTCTTGATTTTAATGATGGAATCAAACTGCCAAAAGAACAAGAAGGACAAAATGGGGAAAGAGCCAGTAAAAGAGAGCGAAACTCTATCCCAGCATAAAAGTGTCATTCAAGGAGATAAAGCTGCCACCAAGATGTGAAATTCTGCCAAGGATGTCTGTTATCCCCAGAAGCTCTGAGCTAGGAATTAGGAAGAGGCAATATGAGAAAATATGTTTTCCAGACAATAGTATATATAATATGCTCCATTCCTAGAGCCTCCATTTAGGAAGGGGAGAAAGATAAGAATAAGAATAAGAAGAAGAAGAAGAAGAAGAAGAAGAAGAAGAAGAAGAAGAAGAAGAAGAATATACCCCACCCACCCATCTGGCTGGGTTGCCCCAGCCACTCTGGGCAGCTTCCAACACACATAAAAATAATAATAAAAAACATCAAGCATTAATAGTAACAGTCTGATCCAGACTTGTAGGCTACAGTCTCTTCCTTGTATGGCAGGAAAATGTACTATGCACATGATTAAGTCTGTGCACATCATGTGTAACATTTCAAAATATATCTTTGAGTGAAGTTCTTGGATCGCACTATACAGCCGCTTGGGGTGTCAAAATGTATAGCGCCCAGAAGACAATTTGTTTGTGTGTGTGTTGACAGCAGTGTTATTTACGTCGTATGACTTTCATCAGAAAAAAATCTTTAGACTGAAAGTCCTAAAGATGGTGGTATCTGTGCTTCAGTTCAGTCCCATCAAATCAAAGCAAGGACAATCCAAGAGCATTACTTATACCATAGTGCAATGGGGGAACCCTTATACTTAGCCACAACATTGTATTTTAAATTGTTGTAACCTACTCTGGGACCTTAGGGTAAAGGGTGTATAATAACAACAACAACATTTCACACCATTGTTCCATATATTTTTTATTAATGCAGAGCCAAATTCTGGTGTTTATAAAAGTCACAAAGAAAATAATGTCTAAGATGCAAAGGTTCCTTGTGTGATACATTGTTATATTTTTTAAATATCCCTGTATTTCATATTTCTTTATTATTATGTGTAAACACTTCCTCAAAAATGTGGATCAGCACAGTGTCTGTGATTGCCACTCATTTCAGTGGTCATTATAATATTGCTAGGATTGCGCTTCTGAAATTCAGAAGACTTGTAGGTGCTCAAATTCAGTGATTTCTATCAATATGGTAAGGGGACATATTGCTATCACAGTGAATTGGCCCAGTTCACATATGCAGGCAGTGATATGAGTGGACACACTGGTCCCAGTACAGTTCCTTGGGAGACTCCATTGTTTGCTTCTTACTGTTCTCCATTTTGTAAGCAAACCATTTATTCCAACCCTCTGCTTCCTGTTCTTTAACCATTCCTCAAACTCCATGACTCTTTAATTTACAGAGGGGCCTTCAGTACAGAGCTTCCCCAAAACAAAATCCAGCCACATCATGTCCACCAGGTCAGCCCTATCTACATGCACACTGACAGTTCTGAAAGGTAGTTGGGCAGGACTGCCTTTTGTGGACGCCATGTTGATTTTCCTCAGCAAGGCTTGTTAATGTGTTTAACAATTCTGACTTTAATAATTTCTTCCAATTTACCTGGAACAGAAGTTACGCTGACAGATCAGTAATTTTCCAGATCCCCTTAGGATGAATTAAAAAACAAAACAAAAAAACGGTGTTAACTTTGGCTGCCTTCCAATCTTCTGGTAAAGAGGGTGATTTTCATGATGTTGTATACTTTTCTTAAAAGATCAGCAATTTAGTATTTGAGATATTTAAGACTTTTAAAATAAATGCCATCTGGCCTCAGTTGTCCATAGACCTTTCTAGTTACCCAGTTTGCTTTAACAACAGAATCAAGTCATATAAAGAACAACAACTAAGGAGAGAAAAAGAGATTTTCTAATTTGCAATTTTTAAATTAGCTCTAAACCTTGTTCACCTCTGCTGGACATATCTCCTTAGATCCCCTCTCTGAATACAATGGTGCATATGTGGGCATCTCCAACATCTTCCAATTACATGAAAGGCCAGCACAGAGAAGAAATTCATTTAGCCTCTGTACCATTGCCCAGTGTTCCTTTCACGTCTTGGTTGCCATCTAAAAGTCTTACTGCCCCTGGTTGGTTGGTTGGTTGGTTGGTTGTTTCCTTACTTCTCCCATTACTTAAGAAGGAAGGTTTGTTAATTGCTTTGTGTCATTAGTAATTTGCTCCTTAAATTCCTTCTTTGCTTTCCTTTATCAATTTTACATTGTATTCATTTTAAATTTTCCTCTGATGCTAAAAACAGTCATCCACCATACCTTGCCTCCTTGCCCCCTGGTTTGTCATAACCTGCACATAGATTTGCCCAAAGGTGGTGATGATCTTTGGCACCCATTATCACAATATTTTCCCTTTTGGCTGCCTGTCTGATTTCTGTCTATCTCAAGATCATCACTAGAATTTTGGATCGGGGCGGGGGGGGGGGGAGGCGCAAGAGCATAACCCCAGCACTGTATTACTTTAGCTTAGAACTCTATCCATCACGATTCTATGACTGTGGGTGAAGTTCTTTCTCCTAAGGCTTCCTTGGATTTTATGTCCATGGATAACTGTATCCTACTGATCCACTGTGTCTCCAATATTCCCATTATATTCATGTTCTCCTTTTATTACTAGGCATTGTAACATGAAAACCAACCAAATATTTCATAGCAAAAATCACAAGCAAAGAAGATATACTAAGGAGGAGGGCGGGAAAAGTGTTTATATGGAAATGCTCCAAGCCTTGGAGCTAAGACGATGAGCAACCTGGATTAGACAAATTCATGAAGGATACAGCTATAGCTACCTGCCATTATGACTATGTTCTACCTCCACTGTCAGGGGAAGTAGGCTTCTGAATACTAGTTGCAGGGAACTACAATTGGGGAGAATGTTCTTGCAGTCCTGTCCAGCTTTCCATAGGTACCGATGCTTCAGGTTACAGAATCTGCTAACCCAGAAATAGTACCTCAGGTTAAGAACTTTGCTTCAGGATGAGAACAGAAATTGTGCTCCGACGTCGCAGCAGCAGTGGGAGGCCCCATTAGCTAAAGTGGTGCTTCAGGTTAAGAACAGTTTCAGGTTAAGAACGGACCTCTGGAACGAATTCAGTTCTTAACCCGAGGTACCACTGTATCTATTTAGCCACAGTGAGACCAGGCTGTTGGACTAGATGGGCATTGGGCCTGATCTGACAGGGCTCTCTCTATGTTCTCCACTATTTCTATGTGATTAAAAAGGTAAAAGACCCATAGCAGTTAAGTCCAGTCGTGAACGACTCTGGTGTTGTGGTGCTCATCTCACTTTACTGGCCAAGGGAGCTGATGTTTGTCCGCAGACAGTTTTTCCAGGTCATGTGGCCAGCATGACTAAGCTGCTTCTGGCAAAACCAGAGCAGTGCACGCAAACACCGTTAACTTTCCCGCTGGAGCGATACCTATTTATCTACTTGCACTTTGGCGTGCTTTCGAACTGCTAGGTTGGCAGGAGCTGGGACCGAACAATGGGAGCTCACCCTGTCGCGGTGATTCAAACTGCCGACCTTCTGATCGGCAAGCCCTAGGCTCAGTGGTTCAGACCACAGCTGTCCTCAGTTTGAGGGCACAGAGCGCTGAGATAATCATCCCTAAGGGACAGGGGTGTTGCTAGGTACATTGCTAACACATAGTGCAGACTCCTGTCTTGAAGCACCCTGGTTGCCTGTAAAGAATATGTGGTTTGGCATTGCTCTTTACCTGGGAGGGATACATATTGCACATTTTAAAAGGGTCCACATCCCACAAGTTGTGAATGAAGCAGGTGCTGGAACATGGCGGCAGTGGTGAATGCTTGACTTGCAGCCAAGCTGCAGTGAGGTCCCTTTCCCACCACCCATTGCTCTTGTGCAACTAATTGGCAAGCCATCTCCCCCTCTAGCAATCCCTGGTGTTGCCACCAAGTCATCTCCTCTCCTGAGAGATTACAGGAAGAAATAAGGAAACCTCCGTGTTCATTCTCTTTTGTGCGGTTTGGCAGATTTCCTTTGGAAGTCATTAGGGAGCCTAGCCAGTTCACCTAGGGATAGAAGACACAATGCAGGCATGCAAAGGAGAAACCGAAGCACCCCAAGGGCACCCCAAGGGCACAGAGCCAGGCTTTATTCCGGGAAGCTGATTGATATGAGCATGTTTTTGAAACGGCTTGCTGGGGCTTTTACCGAAACTGACATTAAATCTCAGGAGTTCAAGCTATCATATGAAATGCTGTGCAAATAACAGAGGAATAGTCACGGGAATTAACCTAAAGGAGACGCCAAGCTTTATGAGACTGAAGGCAGTGATGAATGGAGGAGAATGTGGCTCTCCAGAAAAGTAAAAGAAGGAAGCATCTGTTAAAGGGTTTGGGGTTTGTTTGGGTTTTCAGTAAAAATTGCAATAAGAGGGGGAAATGGAATAAAAGAAAATAGCATACTTTACACACACACACACACAATAGCAGGTTCAATGAACAGAGATCTTCCCGCCATAGGAACTGATGGCCAAGCCATGAATATTGTTGCATTGCATATACCCTTCAAGCTTATCTGTCCAGCCCTCGGGGCTCTTCCGCAGCCACACCCCCTGCAGGCCATGCTTTGCTGCCTCCTTGAGCTTTTCTGCCAGGTTGAAATATGTCCTTGAACTCTGACAATGCCTCTTGCTTCCCTGGACGGAGCATAGAGAGGTGTGTTTGAGCATGTGGAGAATCTTGCCTAGGGCAGGGGTCAGCAAACTTTTTCAGCAGGGGGCCGGTCCACTGTCCCTCAGGCCTTGTGGGGAGCTGGACTATATTTTGAAGGGAAAAAATCAAGAATTCCTATGCTTCACAAATAACCCAGAGATGCATTTTAAATAAAAGCACATATTCTACTCATATAAAAACACCAGGCAGGCCCCACAAATAACCCAGAGATGCATTTTAAATAAAAGAAAACATTCTACTCATGTAAAAACACACTGATCATCCGCGGGCCAGACTTAGAAGGCAATTGAGCTGGATCCGGCCCCCAGGCCTTAGTTTGCCTACCCATGGCCTAGGGTATGAAGACAGAATTTACATTCATTTCTCAGCTTATCTTTGGCTCTGGCATGCCCACCACAGAGGACATGTGGCCCTCAGAAGATTGCCCAGAGGAATTAGAGCGCTCAGATTGAAGAAGGTTCCCCAAACCATAGCTATGGGTTCACCCTTTGTCTAACAAGCAAGAAGAAACTTGCCTTCTCCCTCCAGATAGTATATTCATGCTAAAGTGATCTGCCTTATTTTTATGAGCTCCAAACACTTGCACTCCTAAGGCTTCTTCCTAGCCTCTTTTCAGTCTTGGCGTCACCACTGTCCTGGTGTCTATTCTTTCAGCCCCGTCAATTCAGCTGTTAGGCTCTCCTAGTGGGACAGAACGTTCTCCCTGAGGCAGAAGCAAGGTGTGCTCGTTTGTGTGGGGCAGGGATGGACTGTTGATTCTTAAGGAGACAGCACCCTCTTAAGGATGTTCTAATAACTGATATATCTAAGATCATGGATGTCATAACAACTTAGCACACTCCACTGTGTGCGAGGTACATTTTTCAAAAGCATAACACGAACTTTCCTCTTTCTGAACTGAGAGAATAAAAATCGAGAGGAGCAGAGCAAAGCAAAAGCTGTGCCAATCCTGATAGCCCAGTTATGTGGAAACAAGTGATTATCAGTTTATTACACACCGTGCTTTTTTTCTTAAAAAAATATATGTTTAGGGGTATTCTCATTTTCCTCCTCATACTGAAATACTGCCCTTCAGTAAGGCCAAAATTAGATTCACAAAATGTTTAGGGGTATGCGTACCCCTGCATCTCCCCTAGAAGAAAAGCACTGATTACACATCATTGGCAATAACAGGACTTCAGTTGGGCTGCAGTCCAGATTTAAGTGGCTTATGAAGTAAGCTATGCTGAGACATATTAAAACAGTATTAAATGCTCAAAATGGGTTAATTATAGAATATCCCTATTTTCTAAGGGATATTGGAGAGTATGTGTATGCCCTCTGATTAATGTTTGGGGTACATTTGGTTTAGGGTGTTTTTAATCTAAATGTTAGTGACGTGGGTGGCGCTGTGGGTTAACCCAAAGAGCCTAGGACTTGCTGATCAGAAAGTCAGCGGTTTGAATCCCCGTGACGGGGTGAGCTCCTGTTGCTCGGTCCCTGCTCCTGCCAACCTAGCAGTTCGAAAGCACGTCAAAGTGCAAGTAGATAAATAGGCACCACTCCGGCGGGAAGGTAAACGGCATTTCCGTGCGCTGCTCTGGTTCGCCAGAAGCAGCTTAGTCATGCTGGCCACATGACCCGGAAGCTGTACGCCGGCTCCCTCGGCCAATAAGGCGAGATGAGCGCCCCAACCCCAGAGTCGGTCACGACTGGACCTAATGGTCAGGGGTCCCTTTACCTTTACCTTAATCTAAATGTTATTTCCCGTGATGCTACAAACATTGGCGAAATGTTGCAACTAGAGCAAAATTAAAATTTTGCACTATTTTAAAGTTCGAGAAAATGTCATAATCTTAATTTGAAACATTTTCAAATAGTGCTTCTGAACTTTATCTTTGAGGGGACACTTTCTCTACTTTTGCATATGTTTAAAAGCCTCAAGATCTACCGTAATAACATCCATAATCAGAAATGTTTAAAAATGAATTAGAATATTGATTTGAATTTAAAAAAAAAATAGGGGAATCTGGTTGAGAATTAATTTTTCTCAGCTGAAGTTCAAAGTGAGCTAAGAAAGAAAAGGGACAGTAGCCCAAGAAATCAGCAATCAAAGGTACGTTATCTGTTCAGATGACTTTGAGGAAGTGGCACGAAGCTGAGCAAAGTCACATAATAGGCTAACATGACAAGTGCAACTTTTCACTGAGTACTAAGACTGTCAGTCTTTGTTTCATTCACCTGTCTACTTTCACCCAGTTGCATTCACAGAAACTTTGCTTCCTCAAAATGCTTTGTCGTCAAGTCAGATGCATTTAGTACTTTGAAGCACAGAGTATTCTTCAACAAACCTGGGGCAATAAGAAGATAAGAAGAGGCTGCAGAATCAGGCCAGTGGCCTGTCTAGAACAGCATCCTATCCACACAGTGGCCAGCCAGATACCTGTGGGGAACTCACAAACAGAACCCAAGCACAATAAGTCTCTCCCCTCTTGCGGGTTCCAACAAGTGGCTTTACAAAGGATACTGCCACCAACCTTGACTTACGGCCATTGTGGTTTGTAGCCATTGATAGCATTATCCTACATGGATTTGTCTAATCCTGCATGAATTTGTCTAATCCTGTTTTCCTAGAATCATGGAATTTTGTAGAGGTGGAAATGACCCAAAGGATCACCTAGTCCAACCCCCTGGGATGCAGGTATCACAGCTAAAGAATCACTGACCTCCCTGAATTCCTTGGAATAAGCCCTGTTAAAAACAGTGGAGCTTACTTCATGTATACAATTGCACTAGTTGCTATATTTGTGAAATTTAAAAGAACAAGCTTTTAAATTAAATCAACTAAGCTTTACTCAGAGTACACTCACTGACATTACTGAAGATGATTAGGTTAGGTCCATTCATTTCAATAACTCTGCTCTGAGTTAATACCATTAAATGTCTTTGTTTTATTTAAGCGAGAATTATAAGACGAGATGCAAATTGTTGCAAACCAAGACACTTAAGTTTATTCTAGTTTTTTACCAACTGAAAAAAATAAGAGGTGGCACTGATGTTGAAAATGGAAAGCATCAACATTTACAAAACAATAGTTAGGTTTTAGGATTTATAAACAGTATGTAAACATTCAGCAGTTTCTTTCACTTGATGCAGAAGCGGTCAGAATTTAAGGGCCAGGCCACCATATCCAGGGGAGCAATATGCTTCCCAGATTGCACTCTTAATTTAAATACCTGAAGCTGTTCTGTGAATTGAGGACTTTTCCAACACGAAGTTCAATGAGTTTGTTTGTTCAGTTCAGTCAAACGCAGTAACATGCTGACATCACTAACACTGTTATCTTTGAATCTTGGACCCAAGAAATTTGGAGCAGTGTAAATTGGCTAGATGATTAAAAAAAAAAACCAGTGCAGGAATTTTGCATTAATCTGACAAAGAGAACATTTCAATATGGGCTCTTCAATTTTCCTCAAGTTTCCTATTTTTGTATTTAATCGAGAAAATATTGGGGGGGGGGGAGATGTTTGTGAATACTTTCAAATTATTTCTCCTGATGTTTTACATATCTGCTTCAAAGACAGGTGATTTGCTTAGGATACACTAAACTTGCATGGTTTTTGAACCACGCAGCAGAATGTAGCCCACAACTCATGTCCTGTGGCTTCCTAGATGACCACCTAAAACTGTTTTTGACATCTCCGGCAAGCAGCAACAACAACCACAACAGGAAGTTTACCAAGCCTCTTGCTGGTTGACAAGTCAGTGGGTTACAAGTTGTGGAGGCCTGACATGGATGAGAAGGACCCATGAAAACATAAGACGTCCACTGATGGATCAGGCCCAAGGTGCATATCGATTCCAGCTTCCTTTTCTCACAGTGGCTAACCAGAAGCCTGAGGGATGCCCATAGGCAAGGCATGAGCACAAATAGCACTCAATTCACTGTTATTTCTTGACTGAAGCTAGTCAATCAGGACACAGGAATGCTTTTGCAATATAATGAACAACCTGTATAAATATTAATACAACCACTGTAGTAACCTTATTCTATCACCGTAATCTTATATTCTATGTAATTAGAAAGACCTAAAATTGAAAATCCGTCTTTGTTGAATGACCAGAAAGCCCCCCAAAGTCAATTTTCAAGTTCACTGATTAGGTCCAAAGCCAGCATTATCCATTTACGCAGACTCTAATTCTGTAGCAATGTTATTTTTCTGGTCTGAAAACATACCACTAAATGAGACATACACAAATGTGTACCTGATGATAAGTCAGATAAGAAGCTTTTGAATGGATCAGTTTTATGACTTATTTCAATTAGAATGGCAGTAGCGCTATGCGCTTTGGCAGTGTACAGGAATAAGCTGTGGGGAGCTGGCTGTGAAGACAAAGAGAACATTTTGTTTTTAACCAATTAATCTGTTTTGAAAAACTTGCACACTCGAGGTATTTAAAGCCTGGAGCCCTGGCAGCAGTCTTGTATGCAGTTTGAAGTCCCATTACGCAAGCAATCCTGTAGCATATAATGTAACAAAAAAGTGGGTGGTATGGCAGAATTCCCTACCGATCTCAAGATCGTGGCTTCTATTGCCTGGGAATTGTATCTTGGCTGGAATCAAGTGTCATCACATGACAGTGATTGCAGTCTGGACACGTATCATTTATGATACGTTATTTTCTTCCTAATCTTAGCTTTCCCTTTACAGTATCAGATACAAGCTGTTTAAGTGTGATATTCTTGTAATGCTTGTTCCTCTAAATTGCACATGCAGGTTGGGAATTGGATGTATCTGTTCATATTATAAAAAGACAATGCACTGCACCCAAATATAAAATGAAACCTGAGGTGAAGTTTCAGCTTTCCTCCCCCCCCTTCTGTAGGAAATGTTTATTCTCATTGAAAAAACATGGGGATCAATAGATGATGTAGTAATATTTTTTTTGAAGTTTTATGTTGGTTTTTAATTTAATTTAATTTAATAATAACTTTAAAACATATATATAGTCCAAAACTTGGTTGCCAAAGTTTACATACATACACACATAGATAATGTTAATTGTATGCTGTCTTTCCATAGTTCAAATCATGCTCGAGGTGAAACATGAAAAAACCGTGCATAATTACAGTAAAACAAAAGTAGCCATAAACAATAAGTAAAACATTAAAAAATTCACAATCAAATTTCACAATTTCAACATCAATAATAAAAAATCTAAAATAAGAATGCAGCTTTCCTCTTAAGAGCTGGAGTTAGCAAGAGACTGAGGGAAGCTGGAGTAATGAGTGTATGGAATAAGAGTAAGAAGATGAGGAGGAAATGGGAATTCGAGAATGGGGTCAGGTCTAGGAAGACTGTAATGATACATGGGTAGAAATCTGAGAAAGGAAAAAAGCATACTATAATACCAGAAATGCACGAGGCTAGAAGTAGATTCTGCTCTGACTGTCTGGCCTGTGCCAGTTCTCCAGTTTTTCTAAGCATTGTGAATTGAGCAGGATTAATCCATCCACTTAAGGTACAGTTCAATAGGCCTTTCCAGAGGTCATATCCTGGAGTATAAAATGCCAGCCACTGAATGTGAATCTGATTAAACTTTTTATAGTTTCTGACCCCGGGATATGAGCTGTGAAAGAATGTGTTTGTTGTTTGGTAACTGATAGAATTTGACAGATGCTCATGGAATGTAATTTTTGTTTTGCTTATGGTTTTAAGGTCTAAAAGAATTAACTGCTGTTTGAACTTTCATGGTGCATAATGTCTATGTTTCAAATGTGAACCAGGGTCACATTAGAAATCCTTGATAAACTAAAGGGATTTAGCAAATGTGCACATTCTGTAGTTATTCCCAGTAGTCTGACACATCATCTGCCCTATCATTTGTGCAGTTTCTGACACAGCTTTGCATGTATCAGTTTAAGCTTCATTATCCCCTGACCCCTACCCACTTTTTGTATAAATGGCATGACATTCCATTTGGAACTGCCACAATTCCACCCTTCTATTCCTAGAGTTAATTTCCAGTTTCTGCTACCTTTAGCTAGGTGTTGTTCTACTCTCTTGACAAGGACAGGCAATCAATTGCCATGGGTCTCTGGGGCAATTTGGCTCAGTCATCTCCATCACTTGCCTCCATCACCTTGCTGACAGCTTTTGTGCTAATGGTGGCATGTGCTTTAAATGTATACTGTGGATCTGTAATTTGTACAAGGCAACTGTCCTCCTGTCTCGGAGGAAGGGGGAATCTCACGCTTTTGAGAGGGAGGAAAGTACAGTGGAAGCCAGAGCAATACCTAAAGCTCTTCGTGGTCTTTCTGCTCATTCCTGTCCTATCATTTTCAATGTCAACTTCTCCTTGCTGTCTTAGAAAGGACAGCTTTAATGTACAACCTATTCTAGATTCACCTATTCATTCCACAATGCTCTCCAAACCATAAAATGAAGTTGGATTTGTCTTTACTGCCAACACAGAAATCTGCAGACTTTCATATGGTACTTTCCATAATTCATACTGGCATCTAGCCAACGAAGTCACTCTGGGTGTTTCTGGTAAAACATTCACAGCTATTACATCATTAAAAAGCGCCCACGAGGTTGCTTTAATGGCATACTATCATTTTACCAATATGGAAAGGGAGCACCATTCATACAAAATAAGTAAATAAATTGTAGAGGTGCATAGCAAAGGTGCATTCAGATCTACTCTTGGTTTCCTAATCTATGTTTATCATTCTGAGCATCACCCAATTATGTGGAATTAGTCCCCTTGGGGTTTTTTCCCCCTCTGTAGCTGCAGCCCTGGTGTTCTCTCTCATTCATACAAATTCTTCCTGAATCTGTATAGTGAAGGACCCCCCAGGAGAGTCCAGCTCCCGAAGGCCTACTTTTAGCTTGTTAAATAAATTCAGCCCAAATTGAAACCATATTGAATCCAGAAGCTTCCTCGGCTACGGAACAGACAGCTGAGAACAAACACTTTCCAGAAGCATTAAAGAAAAGGAGCTTAGTGTGAGGGGAAGGCCTGGGGGGATTGAGGAGACAGCTGAGTTTTGATCCTATGAAGTGACACTAACATCTTCTCAGAACAGTGTGGTCACATTCTATGATCATCCCAGGTTTGGGGAGTTAAGAGAAAGGGTGAGCTCTCAGTGTTAAGCTATCTGGGATTCACTGGTTGCAACGTATAGCTAAATACTCTGTCCGGACAAAGCCTGACCACTAGCAGTTGTCCCACTCCCTGGCAAAAAAACCCTAAATTTATGGTACCATTTCTGTCAGCAGTGACTCATTTTCCATATGAAGAGGGAAAGCTGATGATACAGGTAAACCACAATCAAAACCTAACCTTCATCTTTCTTTGGGAACAATTTATTTGAGAAAGCACAGGGACTTCTTTCAATTTCTTGTATGAACAAGGCACTCTTAATTCACCTGTCATGCTGAGTTTGATCACATTATGACATAAGAGTGATCCCACTTCACTATGGAGAGTATGTAGCAAAAATATCCTTTAAAATTATTTAATTCAAGGGGGAGTTGTTATCCCAGGATAGCAAGCCTGGAATACCAACTTCTAAAACTTAGCTATGTAAAAACAACTTCAGAGTCAAAGCAGATTCCCATGTAACTGCATGCGAAATTTCCTGGGAAATTTTAAGCGGAATGGATTCTTGCTGATTTGACTTGAGCTAAATTTCTGTAATGTTTAACTCCATGATCCTTCTCCCCATTCCCAGTTATACCTCACATT
Organism: Podarcis filfolensis; assembly: GCF_964270895.1. Lineage (NCBI taxonomy): Eukaryota > Metazoa > Chordata > Lepidosauria > Squamata > Lacertidae > Podarcis > Podarcis filfolensis. Next base: position 67,807,648 of record NC_139609.1, read on the forward strand.
TTGCACTCTTTGAATGTGGCACTCACCCATAATATTTGCACTGCCCAGATGTGGGCACATGCCCACTCCAAAAAAAGGTGCTCACTAAAGCACTTACTAGCGGCCAAAATTATTGGAAAATATCAGCTAGCAATGTAGAAATAACGCCCTAGCAAAAAGTCTGGAAGTGCTATGGACCCTTTTTTCTGCTTTCTTGGGCAACTACTGTCACAGAGTTACAGCAGCACTCCGAATTACTGGAAGGGGCTGGAAACAGTATGAAACTAAACAGAAAATTTCCAGCTCCAATTTCTGATCTTACTGCATCTGTAGGTTTATTAGCTGCAAATTTGTGGTGTTCTGTGGAAGAGTTTATGGTTCCATATAGCTTTTTTCCCCCTTGGCTTCCTAGGCAGAACCACTAATAGCCTCTAAGAGGCAGAAAATTGAGCTGAGGCTATCTGTTTTCGTCTCTCTCACTCTCCGGCCCCTCAAGAGTTATTATTAGTTCCAGGCTGTGTGTCATTGGTTCAAACAAATCACTCTGGCAGGCCTGTCTGGCAGTCATCATTTTGCTACTGTCGATTTACTTTTACTCTTAAATAAACATTGATCGAGGTGTTCTAAATATGGGTCCATGGAAGCTCTCTAGAACAATAACAAGTTCAGTTAGCCTGCTGCTTTTCCAGGAGACCAGGCGGAGTTTTAAGAGGTTCCTCTTTTAAAAGCAGAAATAGGTGAAAAACCTGAACAGGCAGCTCTGAATGTGGTTAAGCGAGTAAGGGTTTTATAGCCGTACCCCTCACACCCATTCCCCCCACCCACCTTTGGCAGAGGACTGAGCTTCAAGAAAGACCATTAACATGGACAAGAGACTCTTTTCATATACAGTGGTACCTCAGGTTAAGTGCTTAATTCGTTCCGGAGGTCCGTACTTAACCTGAAACTGTTCTTAACCTGAAGCACCACTTTAGCTAATGGGGCCTCCTGCTGCTGCCGTGCCGCCGGAGCACAATTTCTGTTCTCATCCTGAAGCAAAGTTCTTAACCTGAAGCAATATTTCTGGGTTAGCGGAGTCTGTAACCTGAAGCATATGTAACCTGAAGCGTATGTAACCTGAGGTACCACTGTACCAGTTTATTTCTATTTGGAGTCCTCTGGAGCGACACAGAACGTAGCGTTGCTATTGTTTGCCAATATTCTTGGGGGGGGTATTTTAGTTTTATAGAATTACATGAACATTCTCTCGTTGGAGCTATTAAGCAAGGGAGTGCTCATCCAGCAATATTTTATTTTATTTTTAAGTAAGGAAGACATGAGCAAGTCCTGTCAGGGAGTTTGGCTACTCAACATAATTCATGTCCCAGGCAGAGTCCCAGTTGGTCGGTCACACAACACTTTCCAAACTGCAGTTGTGTTATAAATTATAGTGCTGGCCAGAGGGAAAACTGTGTTTTCCCAACAATGATACAGCGTTCTTCCAGACAGGGACATAATGGACCATTCAGCTATTGCAAACAGGTTGTTGACAACAGGTTGTTGTATGTTTTTTATAATGGATTTCCAAAGAAAGTGGGGTTAAATGGGGGCAGAGGAAATACATTGTTTGGATGCCCACAAAGTCATGGGGACTCTGTGACAATGCAGTTCTAAGTGCTGTGAAAATGCAGTATCCACCAAGACAACTAGAGCCGTTGCATCAAAAAAAGTTCTTAGTATAACATTCTGTTTTTTCCATGATGTTGACCATTGACTATACAGTGGTACCTCGGGTTAAGAACTTAATTGGTTCTGGAGGTCTGTTCTTAACTTGAAACTGTTCTTAACCTGAGGTACCACTTTAGCTAATGGGGCCTCCCACTGCTACCACCTGAGGTAAAGTTCTTAACCCAAGGTACTATTTCTGGGTTAGCGGAGTCTGTAACCTGAAGCATCTGTAACCTGAAGTGTCTGTAACTTGCTGCATTTTAAGATGCTAATGGATTCACAGCCTTAGTATATTCTGCAGCCTGAAGTTTTCCCACCTTAGTGCAAATATTTTCCCCTGTTTTGTTTTGTCTGATTTAGATTTGAATAGCCCCATGGACAGAAAGGTGGTCTAAAAGCTAAGCCAGGGCACTTCACAATCTTGTTTGACGACTCTTTCTCCATATTTAGCAATTTAGATGAAATGTTTTGGGGAGGGTTATGGGTATATGGTTGCAATTATGCAAATACATCCCAAAGATTTGCTGCAGGACCCTGATGGGAAAGCTGGGAATGAAATAGTAACTCACCAATGCTAACATAATGTCATCTTTTGTGACATTACACTGATGCTGCAGCTAGAACACTTCATCCTAAGCATTTATTTGTTGGCCCAGAAAGCCTCTAGAGTGGCCTATAAAGAACTCTTATAGAGTTGTTTTGCTATAAGGAATGGCCTTATCAAGCTATCGCCTACGCAGGACTAGTTAAAAAATGGAGTAAATCAGGGTAGACTTTTCCATTGCAGATGAGGTTGGAGCTTGTGTCAGCCTTATCTGATCCTTCCAAACTCTGTTCTCAGTACCAGAGCTTTACCCTGAGTATAGCTTATGCAGTAAGAATAGGTTCTGAGTGCATATTCCTCAACAGTGAGTAAATAGAGAGAATGCTGGGGAAGGGTGTCTAGCTCTGAGGGAGTTGTTGCAGACCCACTCACAGTGTACCCTACCCCACAGGCGAAGGCAGTAAGCAATAATAGGTGGAACAATCCTGGCACAACTTTATGGGGTTAAAAATTGGTCACAACCTTTTCAATCACAGATGTGGGTAGGCTTAGACTTTGGCTGTGTATCCACTATCAGCCTCCCAGGGGAAGGCTGAATTTTGTACAGGGTTGTGCCTGAATTATGGGCCAGCTCAAGACACAGATCAACTAAGCTGATACTCCCCAGGCCTCTACTGGAAGCCCCAAGGCCCTTTGGCTCCCCACTTGGATTCAGGACAGAAACTTCCACTCAGACCCCTGTACCAGGGTACCCTGAGATCACACCTGCTTGATGTCAGGGTGATGAACCAAATCACCCAGAATTGGACTAAAGATTCTACCCAATGCCTTATCTGCGGAAAGTTGTGGCGATTCTTATGAGGAATGCAAGAAAGAAAGAAAAAACCAGCAGGCCTGATTTGTTTGCAAGCAAATTCAAATACAGCGACCATTTGAATCACAGCAAGGTCTTTTATAAGGTGCCTCAAGAACAGCATATGGGGTGGATGGGCTGCTCTTCTGCTGGCTATGCTGCTGATCTACAGCGAAGCCGGCTGTTACCCTTTGATGCCAGACCAGAGTGAAGACTTGCTGCAGTCTTCAGCCAATGCGCCCCCCCCTGCCAAGGCTGATTGGGCAAAAATTCAAAATTATTGGGCAGGGAATTCCAGGATCCCTTGCAGCCATCTGAGGAGGATCCCAATGCTTAGCCGCAAGGCCAAAATAATTTTTCTCCTCCGATGGGGTGGGGTGGGGTGGGGAATCATGATGGGCCTCAACCACTGCCCACCCCAAAACTGGGTAAGTGGCCCTTTCTGGTCAGGATTGAGCTCCTGCATCTCTTTTTGTAGAAATTAAGCATTGAAGTAGTCTAGTGGAAACTAAAGTATTATTCTGAAGGAAATCTTAAGTCCTAAATTGGTAGCGAAGCTATATTGCAAAGGTTTCTCAAGCAGCTCTTTCATATTTTGCATTGCTCAGTGCTAGCATTTCTAAGAGCAAGCTCTAAGAAAGGGCTTTTGTGCGCCTCAGTTCATTTGCATTTTGGTATAACTTTTGACCCTCTAGCAAGTGCATTCCCAAATAGAGTTCAGGAATGGGACCCCTATTCAGAGGGATCTGCTGAGAAATACAGTAATTTTTTCTCTGCCAAGCAGAAACTGAGAGGTTATCCAGATAGGCTCTCAACATAAGTGAAGAATGCCAATGCTTATTCGGAAAGAACTATTCTTGTATGTGCTTGCATGCTGCTTGATATGCAATCAAAAATTACAACTGTCAATTAAAGCCTGTGAAAGCGCTTGGAAGAGCAACTGAAAAAGCAAATGAGCGGCTTACGTTTTACTAATTATATTAGCTATCAATTGATGTTTTGTTTTTACTAGTTCTAACATGGATCATGTCAAAAATTGCCAGACTTTTCATGTTCATGGGAGAGGCTGCTTGGAGGACTAGACCGTCATAATGGAAATATTATATTTCACAATTCCCCACCCTGCATTCATAGGAATTCCATTAGTTATGGAAATTTTGATCTAAGCAAGCGCTATATCAACAATTGCAACCCAATACAGTCATCCCTTTAAAGGCGCCTCCAGACTGTTGCTATTTTTGAGTGGGATTCAATCACATATTGGCAAACTCAGGTTGTGCAATTACAGTGGGAAGATCTGGTGCAAGAAACCTACTTCCCCAAAGGATCAGACTTTTTTTGCAATAAAGAAAATGATGGGGAAATGCAGTGGAAAGTGTGGGGTAACACTTGCTCTGATGTAACACCATCTAGTCTTCCCACAAATCAGTCGGAGTGAATGCTCTGTAGCTGATGTCTGATCTCCCTGCAAACACATCAGGATAAATGTAAACATTATTATCATCATCACCATCATCCCCTCTTCACCACATGGTCTCAGGGAAGGGCGCAGCAATTCAAAATATTGAAAACAAGTAAAAACAAATCAGACAATATTCCAAGTACACAACGTTCCAAGTGCCGTCGCATCATAGATTTGTGCAATGGCTTTATGATAATGGCAGTTTTATTGTCAGTTCCTTTCCTAATAAACCCTAATATGGATTTTTTAAAAAATATATAGTGTCACAATGGGCACTTTCCAGTCTTTCAGTATGGAGGCTGATTTTAGGGACAAGTTACATATTTTTTGTTAAAAGATGAGCAATTTAACACTGTAGTTCTTTAAGAACTTTCAGGAAGATGTCATCTGAACACAGTGATTTTTCCATTTTCCATTTTTCAATAAGGTCTAAGCCTTTGTCCTTTATCACCACTATTTTCCTCAGTTCCTCCGATTCCCTTCTTGAGAAAGTGAGTTCAAGCACAAGTGATCTGCCCTACGTCTTTCACTGTGTAAACAGAATGCAGAGAATTCATTCAGCTTCTGAGAGCCAGTGTGGTGTAGTGGTTAAGAGCGGTAGTCTCGTAATCTGGGGAACCGGGTTCGCGTCTCTGCTCCTCCACATGCAGCTGCTGGGTGACCTTGGGCCAGTCACACTTCTTTGAAGTCTCTCAGCCCCACTCACCTCACAGAGTGTTTGTTGTGGGGGAGGAAGGGAAAGGAGAATGTTAGCCGCTTTGAGACTCCTTAAAGGGAGTGAAAGGCGGGATATCAAATCCAAACTCTTCTTCTTCTTCTTCTCTGCAATGTCCTTGTCTTCCTTTAGCACACCTTTTACTCCTTGTTGTCGAAAGGCCCAACCGCCACCTTAGCCAGTTTCCTCTTTCTAATGTATTTAAATATGTTATTGGTGATGGTCTTTATGTTTAAAATGACGTGCTCCTCAAATACTACTACTAATAATAATAACACTGGGCAACAATTTTTTACTTTTTGAATGTTGTCTAGATTTCTACAACTAATTTAGGGTATTTTTGCACTGCTGAATCAGGAAATGGCATCCGTTTCTCTCCATCGGGTCAGGTTTACTGTAAACTGAATGGTGGGCATTGATAAAGGTAAGTACACGTAAATTGCATGTTGCTTCACCATTTTTCAAACTTCAGGGCTTGAACTTCCATTTCTTGGAACTCCTGGAATGCTCAGCGGCAGGGAGGTCTCTCTTCAGAGTCCAACAGTAGTCAGCCATCATGACTGCATCCCAGCGACCCTGATACCTAGTCTCCATCTCTTTCATGTCCTGATGGAATCTCTCCCCCCTGCTCGTCACTCATTGAACCCAGGTTCTCAGGAAACCGGTCCATATGTGAAAATAGGTAGTGCATCTTGACGCTCATGTTGCAGCCTAGGTTTCTGAAAGCAGTCAGCATGTTGTTGACAAGTTCTGCGTAGTTTCTGGCCTTATTGTTGCCAAGGAAGTTCTTCACTACCAGAATAAATGCCTTCCACGCTTCCAGTTCCACTTCGTTCATTGAGTTTCTGAACTCTGGATCTCTGATGAGCTGACGGATCTGAGGACCGTCAAAGATGCCAGCTTTCAACTTCTCCATGGTCAATCCTGGAAAAGCCTGGCACAAGTAAGTGAAGCAGTCACCATCCTTGTCCAGAGCCTTGGTGAACTGCTTGATTAAGCCGAGCTTGATGTGCAGCGGTGGGAAGAGTATTCTGTCTCTGTCTACCAGAGGGTCGTTGATGACGTTCCTTTTTTTGCAAGGCACCAATTCCTCCTGCATAGGCCAATCCTTCTTCGTGTAATGCTGAGCACGGTCCCTACTATCCCACATGCACAGAAAACATGGGTGCTTGGTGAAGCCAGACTGTTGTCCCAACAAAAGGTTTACCATCTTCAGGTCAACACAAATAAACCACTTATGCTGATCATAACCAATTTTCTCCAGCACATACTTCACCGCTTCATAGTTCTCCTTCAGTGTACTCGAGTGAGCCAGGGGTATAGAGGCAAACTGGTTGCCGTTGTGTAGCAGAACACATTTCAGTGATCGCTTGCTGCTGTCAATGAACAGTCTCCAATCTTTGGGTTTGTACTGTTGCACTCCAAGCTTGAGCAGAAGCTGTGCAATATCTGCACAGTACACCAAGTCCTTCTCTTCCGAGAAAAAATGGAGGTACTCTTGATGCCTGTTGCGGAAGAAGCTGATGCGAGCACTGTCAGAGAGGAGGTTTTTTTCCTTCAATCTGGATGCCAACAGTTCGGCAGAGTCCTTTGACAAGCTGAGGTCGCGAACTAGATCATTCAACTCCTTTTGGGAAAATGGATGTGGAGCATCATCTTCAAGAACCACTTCTTCTTCATGTCCTTCAACACTGGAGGCATCTTCGTCACTAATGTCAGGAAGTTCTCCGAAGATAGGCACTGGAATTTCATCACAATGAGCTACAGGACGACGTGCTGATTGAAGATCAGGATACTTCGTGGGGCAGCTGCCCCAATAACTTAGTTTTGATCCCCCAACTTTATGCTTTGCCGCACCAATTTATGGAAGATTTCGAGGTTTTATGACTTCAAACTGATCCCTTTTCGACATAATCACCCAGAACTATCGGACCTGAATACTTCTTCTCATTAAAATAATCATTTCCAATCAAAACAATTATTCAACATGGCATTTTACCCCCACCAACTTCTTCTAAAATGCTCCACACAAGCGTACATGTGAACAAAAACGTAAAAAAAGACATGTGGCCATAGCTCAAAAACTTGACCTGATTGAGCAAAACCAATGTGATTTTTGGATTCAGCGCATCAGATTCATCCTAAATCATCTGAAAAACGCAGACAACAAATTTGTTGTTGACCAGTGTAATAATAGTTATGTACTGAAGTTCTCACCCTGGGCCAGCAGGGGGATACTGTAGATAGTTTTTACTCAGGTCCACATACGCAAATAAGGGATCGAAAGTGACGTTCAGTGATTGGATAGTTACAGAAAGTTGTTACAGTTACGTTGTACTGGAGCTCTATATAAGCAGGCTGGCCGAGCCGTTCAGTTCAGTTCTGTTCTGGCCTGTGAATAAACAAGAACTGTTTGAAGAATCGCTGTGTCGTCTGATATGTTCACCCACAACTTAACAATAGTAATAATAATAATTGCATCCTTTGTTGTCTGCTTACATTTCTTTTGCTAAAGTTTGTGTTCCTTTTTGTTCTCTTCATTAGGGCAAGACTTCATTTTACTAGACCACAATTTCTTCCACTATTCTGGAGGCATGACTGCTTCACTGGACACCTTTTTAAAAAGCTCTCCCAACTCCACACATTTCCTTCCCTATTTCCTTTGTACTAATTCTTCAAACCCCATTTTCCCTCAAGCCCATCATTCACTAACCTCCCCACTTCCTGTGGAGATATGATGTAACCAGTAGCAGCAGAAGTGCCTTTATCTTATCCGAGCATTTTAGTCAATCTCTGCCCGGAAATTCACCACCACTGCAAAATCTCACAGAGCATTAGATTATAAAATGATTAGCCATAGTTTTGGGGTTTTTTTAACAGTGTGTATTGCTTAGGCTGTTCTCAAAAGCAGTGCTTTTATCTGAGTTTTCATTTTTCCACGTCTGTAACTGAAGGAAAAGATATAGTGAGAAGATAGTACATCCAATATAAAAATGGCTTTTTCCCATTACGCACCTCCCTGTAACAAGTGAGACATTTAAAACTCACCTGTTTCTGTGTCACTTGAGAAAACACCATTGTAGTAGTGAAGTTTGAAATTAGAATGTCATAGAAGACTGACGCCTTTAAAAATTGGGAAATATTTCTGGTCACAAGTGGAGTATGCTTACCTCAACTGCAATCAAATACCTTAAGCATACTGAGCAAAGAGTTTTGTGATCATTACAGCACTAGATTTCATGGACCAGAGCTATCTTCAGTTGCATGAAGTGTGATTCAGTTTTCAGGTATGCATACCTTGGATGTAATGGTGTATTTGTGTGTGTGTCAGTGTTGGAATTAAGTATCAATGGGATGCAACAAGTATAGCCTGACAGCTCAGTCAAAGCTCAAATATATGTAAAATGACCCTTTGCAGCAACAGTGGTTGGTGACAACAGAATTGTTTTAGCATTGCTGAGAAAATTCACTCCTATAGTGGAACAGGAAACCATTATCTCTACTTAGACCCAAATGAATAGAATTGAATTTTTTAATGTTGCAGGTTCACACTGGCATTTCTCTCTTTTTTTATAATAGATTTTTATTGATTTTACAACATATATTAAAACACAATACAACTAACAATTAACAACACATAAACCAACAAACATATAAACACAAATAATTTCTTAACCTCTCTTTCTTGAACCTTGTTTCAACGACTTCCCCATACCTCCCTTTTCTGCATCCCTGTTTTAAACTTTTCCAGCAACCCCTAATTTCAATACTTGTAATTCAGTTTCTAATCTTTTTCCTCTTACCCAATTATTTATCACTGCAATTCCGTTTTACATTACCCATGACATTTTAGCACTCATTAATTTTACAACAGTTCTTAAGATAAACTTTAAATTTCTTCCAATCTTCTTCCACCGTCTCTTTCCCTTGGTCACGGATTCTGCCAGTCATCTCAGCCAGTCCCATATAGTCAATCACCTTCGTCTGCCACCACACTGGCATTTCTCTTTGAAGTTCCTTTGTTCCAAGGTAGCCACTTTACAGTGTGTGTGTGTGTGTGTGTGTGTGTGAATATCTGAGATGTTCACCTACTAGTCTGTTGTATTGGGGCCTCTGAGTTTAAGTAGGTGTTATAGCATATGGATCTAACTGCATGCAAACACTTTTGACACTGATTCGTGTTACATGGTGCTTCTTTCCACTGCTAATAAGAGGCATGTCTAGCCCTGCCTACAATGGATAAGGGCACAGGGGAGTTACAGGGTAATTATGAGGCAGTGGTTGTGGGGGAGAAAGGAGGGAAGTGGGCGTTACTAGGCAATTAGACGGCAAATCCCATTTAATTCCAGAGTAAATTCATGGTTGTTTCTGTCCTTTAACCACAATCCCATTCATGTGGTAATTACTTTGGGGTCCATTAAGTGCAATTACAAAGTAATCCACAGGAGCCAGTAATTACTCAAAGGTTCTAAGATATTCACCAATTAAAACCCACTGGGCTACCATGTAAATAGAAATGGTCACATGGCATTTATGAGTCAGGATAGTTCCCTGCAACGTGTTTTATTGTGCTGGCTTCTTCTATGAATGGGACAATGAGGCGATGGGTAGTACATAATCTACACAGCAGCAAGTACCTCATTGGCCGTTTCAGACCAGAGAAATCCAGTGTGAATTATTTGTTCTGTTTCTTTTCTTGTGGATCACCCACACTGTTCAGATGGCATCATATTCTTTGGGTTAAGTTTAGCTAGGAGCTTCTCTTGTCTATCTTCATCACTGGCTCAGAAATACAGGTAGAGGCATTTCTCCTGTAAATGGGCATCACTCTCTCAACAATTGAATTAAACCGGTTGGGGGTGAGGGGACACTATATTAGTTGAAAATTTCAATCCAAATACAGTAGGAGGGTTAACACACTCTGACCACTGAAAAGCATAATTAATGTTGGGGCCTTCTTGCATGTAACTCATGATATATCTCATTTCCCCTTGGAGAATTAGTGGTGCTTTCAGATGACAGTTATAGTCACTCAATGTGACATGTGACAAACATGGCATGCCAACACCACCATCCCCCAAAAATGTATTTAGGCCTGTGCCATCCCCCTCATTCCTTGTTGTAACAATGGCAATAATATATAAAATGGCAATTATGTATAAAAATGTATTTTTCACACCATTGGCACGCTGCCGGTCTTGCATAGTTCACATATCCTCCTCCTAATGAGAGGGCATGTGTATTTCAGTCTCCCTTCTGTTAGTGACTGAAAGTAAACGGAGCTGTGCTTTGCAAGACTGGCTTGTGTGGCTTTGCCCTCAAATAACAAATGGGTGAAGGGAGCCTGCCATAGCCTTTCCTTAAAACCACAGGTGGACAACATCGTGTCCTCCAGATGTTTTAATCATCACCACCACCACCATCACCATCATTTTATTTGTATGCCATCTTTCCACAAAAAAGAATGACTGCTCAAAGCAGCTTACGCAGTGGCGGAGCTAGCTGCTCGGCCACCCGGAGCAGCGCACATGCTGTGCACCTAGGGGCGATCCGCCCAGGGGACGGGGTGATTGTCACGGCGGCAATTCGCCCAGGGAGGATTTTGTCACCCCCTCCCTCTGGGATGGCACCCGGGACAGACCGCCCCACCCCCCCCCCTTCCTATGCCCCTGAGTTTACAACAAAGAAAACAATAAAATCAGCTATCATGAGAACAATTTTTTGACATAATAAAGCAATAGCGTAACCGCAAATATCATAACACCAAAACACAACATTTCACTTGCAACAAGATTGCATCGTCATCTTAATTTTATTGGTTTTGAACTACAACTCCCATCATCCCTGGCTCCACAGCATTGTGGGGGGATGACTCATTGGCCACCCATGCCTCTCGTTTTCTTTAAAGTAGCCATAACATAAGTTACCTCAGCAGTAGCTGCTCTCTGCCCTTGTAGGCTACAGCTGCTGCTTCCCCTTTTCTCTGAAAAACAGGCAAAGACAAGCAATATGTGAAGAAAGCACTCTGTTTGAAAATGCATTAAATAATTTCCTCTTCCTTTTGCTTGGTTTTAGAAATGTGTTTTCGAGGAGGACAGTGATGGTGGTGAGTGTAGGATAGACTGGTAGAATGCCTAGTCCTAGAAGGGCAGCTAAGATGCATCAGAGGGAGTAGCTCAGATAGGGATGTTGGGGGTCCAAGATGGCGGTGTTACTAGAGGTCTCTGGAGCTTGGCTTGGCTCAGGCCTGATTTTTCTCCTAACAGGGAATATTCCAGCATTTCTTTGATATTGTGTTTCCAGACATGGGTGGCTGGATAAACATACTTGGAAAGCTCATCTCCAGTGCATAATGACTGTGTTTTTCCAACCCTTTGGAATGTGTCACACTCTGCTGAGCTTTTCTAGCTTTCTTAATGATGCCTTTGCTTTTCTCTCTCCCAGGGACCTAAATTATAATGAGTTGGTGGAATTCCCAGTGGCCATTAGGACACTCGGCCGACTTCAAGAGCTGTAAGGCATTTCATTTGCTTTCCTCGAGGAAGAATTCTCAGAGATAATCTGGCTCCAGCTTTAATGTGGACGGAACTGCCATTCCAAATGCTAATGCGCATTCCTCTTTCACCAGGCCTCTCATAAATTCAGCATGCCCCTCTCCCCACACTGCAATAAATGCCTCACGGATGTCATTAGTGCCAAATAGAATTTCCAAAGTTGTGGTACCAGTGGGCAGATCGCCATGGGGTGTAATAACTATGGCCTTTGGCCAAACACATGAGACTTGCACACAAACACACCTCTGCAGAGAACTGCTGAAGGCCCACAGCACTGATGGGATGGGCATATTTTGCTGTGCCAGTTTCTGCAGCCCCTGCTGCTTTCCACCTCTAGGGCTATGTTCCTTCAGAAGAAGCTTTGAGGCTCTAATTATTACCCTCAGTGGAGCATTCTCATTTTCCACCTCACTAAGGTCCATTCATTCTTCCAGGACATGGGCAATTTCTGGCTTTCCAGGAAACAGACGTGCATTGTGGGTAATAAGCTTCTCAGCCCTTAGGGTGTGTTCAGATGGTCCTAATTTGGGGGTGGCATGCACTGTCTCAGTGTTTCCAGTTTCCAAAGTCCACATATCTGGGGTGTTTCAGCTGCACTGGTTTCCACCAGATTACTGTGTCCCAGGATAGGGGTCTAGACTGTGAAGCTTACATTGTTAGCTTGCCAAGAGCACAGGGGGTGTCTTTTGTACTTATTTGCATATATTCTGCTTACATTATAACTGCTGTTTGTGATGTCAGGTTTGACCAATGCTGCTAATTCAGTCTGGCTTCATTAAATGGTTTTGCCCTATCTTTCCATCTCAGAAAATTGATATGCATGCACATTCGCTGTAAAGAGCTTCATTTACTTTGAGCTTCATAGAGAATTGGTGAAGTGCATATATTAAGAAATAAAATATGGTAATCATGGCCACGTAATGGGCATGTGTCTGTTTTGCAGCATGTATACAAACAACAAGGGACGCGGGTGGCACTGTGGGTAAAACCTCAGCGCCTAGGACTTGCCAATTGCATGGTCGGCGGTTCGAATCCCCGCGGCGGGGTGAGCTCCCGTCGTTCGGTCCCAGCTCCTGCCCACCTAGCAGTTCGAAAGCACTCTTAAGTGCAAGAAGATAAATAGGGACCGCTTTCTAGCGGGAAGGTAAACGGCGTTTCCGTGTGCTGCGCTGGTGCTGGCTTGCCAGAGCAGCTTCGTTACGCTGGCCACGTGACCCAGAAGTGTCTCCGGACAGCGCTGGCCCCCGGCCTCTTAAGTGAGATGAGCGCACAACCCTAGAGTCGGACACGACTGGCCCGTATGGGCAGGGATACCTTTACCTTTACCTTTATACAAACAACAGGAGGGAAAACATAAGTGGTGACAGCTTCTTGCCACATCTTCACAAATGCAATGGACTACACTGAAGATACTCACACAATCCATGTAGTAAATTTTATGTTGTGAGAAAGCTAACTTCAGACTTTCTATGTTTAAACAATACTTCTGTGTTCTAATCCTTAACCACCCTGGTGTCTTCTTGCTCAACAGGGGCTTCCATAACAACAACATCAAGGCTATTCCAGAGAAGGCGTTTGCTGGGAATCCATTGCTCCAGATTATGTAAGGAATAGGAATATGAAACCCAAGATCACTGCATAACCCCACCATGCTTGTCATCAGGGAGCTCATCGTAATTCCCAGGGCTGTTGTCTCTCTCTATTTCCCGAGGGAAAAGTTAAAGATAGGAAACCAACATGAGTTGGAAAGTTGTACTCTAAATTTCCTTTACCTGTTTCTAATGCCATGTAATTTACTGTATTCCATCAGGGGAATGAAAAAGAGGAATCAACAGGTTATAACTGCAGTGTTTTCTTCATATCAGTGCAGGTCCCCTTTCACCCACTGGAAGATAAGAAAATGTATGTGAGGTGCAAAGGAAACTCCTGAAGGAGCTGCCCAAATATGCTTTTCAGGCAGTTTTCCACTTTCGTTCATGGTGCTGCTTTTTTTAGAATTACTCTGTGGCAGGCAAAGCTTGTCATTAGCTGGACAGACTATGTCAGAGCTTCATTACTGTAGAAATTTGACTAGGCAAAGGGTATTCTTGGGTCAGCTGGGAAAACATTCTTCACTTTTCCCCATGGTCTTAGACCACAGTGACACAACTCGTACCTGCTTTCGCCCTATTCCCCCAGATGTGATAGACTTCTATATCCCACATGGTGCAGCTCTTTTAATTGTATCCCAGTCATCTTCCTCAGTAGTATTCATACTAGCAACAGGGAAGAGACCAGGCCTTCCCTGCATATATTGGCATTAACTGTGTCTTCTCCTCTTCTACAGGACTTTGACCCGAGCTGGCATCCGTTTGCTTCCTGGAGGAATGTGCCAGCAGCTGCCCAGCCTACGAGTTCTGTGAGTTACAAACACGCTTCCCTTTCTTGCTAGGGCTCTTGGCAGGCATATTTCCTACCAACACAGGAAGCCATGGCTCCCTGTTGCTGACCAGCCTGGCACAGAAATGTACTGGGCAGCCATGGCACATTTTCCACCCTTCTGCTTTCTCCATTCCAGGGAGCTAGCATTAATGGGCTTTCTGGAAATCATATTGTGTCGCTTCAGTTCCATCTGTAGTCATATGGAACATCACTCTTAATCCCCAAATTTAATGAACACCAGTATCAGGACATATTGGGCTAAGAATATCGTGGTGATGAGTGGGTGGAAAAACAGGGCAGAGATTATCCAGGATTATGATCAAAGTTTGTCTTATGCACATATTGAAAGAAGTGCTGGATTGAAAAATCGCAGACACTGGAGTGGCATCTACAGCTCTTGCGTAGTCCTCAGCTAACACACAATACATTAAACTGTGGTGTTTTTCAGTTATACGTCCCCAGATGTTGTTGGACTACAGTTCCTATAATTCCCCAGTCATTTTAGCCAGTGATCAGGGATTGTAGGTGTTGTACTTGAGCAACATCCTTGGGACACAAGGTTGAAGAACACTGGTTTCAAGTGATGTAACAGCATCATGCAGAAGTATGCTTTATACCCCTATGTCAACTTAGATAGCCACCAAGTAGTAGCCAGTGACTGCTCTGTTTTTGGCTTTTTTGGGTGAGTTGGACACAGAAAGAAGCTAAATTGAACAGAGGGAGGGTTGAATAATCTAGGGATAATATCAGGAAACTGGGCATATAAATGAATGAAAGGACTGCTGCCAAGCATGGGGTGGGTGCAAAGAGGATATTACCTGTCTCTGGGGTTTCCTGCTTCCCCAGCTGCATAGCCTGGGGACACCCACTCCTTTCCTCAAAACCAAATACATTCCAGGAGGGCCTTCAAGAAGGAAGGCTTTGTTCTAACTTTCGTTGTTTTCCCCACAGTGAGCTCTCGCACAATCAAATTGAGGAGCTACCCAGTTTCCACCACTGCCAGAAGTTGGAAGAGATGTGAGTAACTCTTGCTTCGGGGCAAGCTGAGGTGGAATCCCCAAGCCTGCACAACAAGTTAAGAAGTCTGGAGGTGGATAAACAGTCTGGGGATGGGTGCTGTAGCACAGGATCTTCCTGGGGTTTAATAGCGTCTCTGGGTTTCTTGTGCCCTGTGTATAACTTTTTGCATGAATGCTTGAAGCAGCACAGGAAGCTGCCTTATGCAGAGCCAGGCTGTTGGTCCATCTAACTCAGTCTTGTCTGCTCTGGCTAGCAGTGGCTCTCCAGGGTTGCAGGAGCTTTTCCCAGCCTGACCTAGCATCGGTTGAACTTGAGACCTTCTGAAGGGAAGGCAGATGCTCCACCACTGAACATAAAATAGTTTTGAGGGATTTCAGGTTGAGGAGGTCAGGGCAAAACAGACCAGTGAGTATGAGGGCACTGAGTCTCTGCTTTCCCAAGAGTTCCCTTCTCCCCACCCACATGGTATTCCCATGGGTGGGAGCACCAGCTGGTGACACCGAACCCTGCAGGCTTCATAGTGTGATCTGAAGAGGCCTGGGAACTGTTGGTATAAAGAAACCTTGGTGCTTGTAACTGCTGCCCCCCACCCTGCCTTCCTCAAGCACACTTTTTATTTGAAGGGAGCACTGTCGCAGGCCTGAGGCAGTATGCAGGGAAAGGGGTGGGTGGCAATGAGTTGTTTTGTTTCTTGATCCACTTTCCCCTTGAAATCTGAACCCCTTTTCAAACCTGAATAGAAATAAACCTTCATGGCAGTCCTCCTTTCTTCTGCTGCCAGTGAGGATGGAGATCTCTGTGAAGCAAGTCTCCCTCTCTCATTTCAGCCTCTCTGTCTTTGCAGTGGCCTTCAGCACAACCGCATCCACAAAATTGGAGCAGACACCTTTGGGCAGCTCACAGCCTTGCGCTCCATGTGAGTACAGCTTGCTGGGAAGCATCAGAGGTTTTTATTTTAGTGGAGTAGTGAGAGGCAGTGCGCTCTGGGCATGATCACAGATGCAGCCGTACAAAGATCTGTTCAAAACAAGCCTGCTGTGCCAGCCCATGGACACACAACAGCCCATTCTTGCAATGACATCTACCTTGCCCCCACCAACCGAAAAGAAAGGAGCAGCAGCACTGAGTGGAATATGTACTTCAATGTGTGAGGCCCAGCTCCAAGCCTGCAAAAGTACCAGATGCAGATGAATTTAAAATATTGTTGCAGAAGTTGGGTGCCACCCCCACTCTCTGCCAAGCCAGTAGCAAGATTCCAGGGGATTTCAGGCACTCACCCAGGGTTTGTGCTCCTTTGGAAGCTTGAAGACGCAGCAAAGACTGTCGTGGCTTTAATAAATATAATTCGTTCATCTATTTACAGTCTGCATGGAGGGAGTCCAGATCTTACAGCATGGTCATTTCAAGAGGGGCTTGTCCCCCACAGCAGCGCAGCACTGGAGTCAAAGTTATCTTTCCCAGCCAGCCTTCAGCCAGGCTGCCCAAGATGGATCCTAGTCTCTTCTCTCCCCTTTTCTTCTCAGCACACCTCACTCCGAACTCTCTCTTTTCCTGACACTTCAGTCATACACCTTATCACCATAGCAAGCTCTGTCTGCCCAGGCCCAAGAATTCCTCTCAGATGGACCATCAACACCTTTTGTTATGTTTATGCCTCTATCCCAGGTGAGGCCCTGGCTTGTAAAGGAAGCTTAGCTGGTGTTCTTCCACTGGTCTGCAATTTTCCCTTCAACCCTCCAACTAATCAAAACCCTACCATTTATTAATTTCTAGGGTTTAGGGGTGTCCCCTTCAAATCTACAACAATATGAACACACACTCTATATCTATCACATGCCTCACACAGAGAGAAGACTTGTGATGTATTGCATTCCTCAGAGTTACAAGCATACCAGGAGCAAGAGATTATTTGTGCACCAAAACGTTTCAACCCTTTGGACTGAAAAGGGGGGAAATTTAAAAATAAGTAAAAACAATGGTACATCACTCATCTTTCCTGCTCCTCACTCAAGTTCTCGAACAGAGTCCTCTGTCCCAAAGCTTAGTCCTAGCCCAATCTTGCAAACCTCACAGCCTTGCACTTTCTGCTCAGGCTGTTCCTTACACAGCTCTCCCTGTTGAAGCTAGAGGACAACAGCCCCTCATATCCTCCATGGATCTTTCAGAAGCTATATGCAAGAGCCCCGTTGTGTGACCAGCCAGCTTGTATTCCTAAGGCCCATACTTCTGAGGTTCTGCTGAAATAACAATCCACACCATACTCATACTAAATTCACACATAATAATTCCACCACCACCCTTTGGTGGGTGGGGAGGTCACAGTGCACAGAAAGGACAGGATCAACCCTCCCTTCCCCAGGCACAACCTTTTCCCGAAAATGCCCTCCTGCGCTGCTATCATGTTTAAAAGAAGCTTTCTACTGGATCTACTAGAAGGCTTTTTGAAGCCTAATTGCAGAGAGAGAAGGGGGCCGGGAGGTGCTGCAAGCTGGATGGGGAAGCCCCAGGTGCCAGATCCAACCCATGGGATGGTTGCTACCCGTCCCTAGAAAAATGTGGTTATCCTTTTTTTCCTGCTTGGGCTTCCAGTGGGATGAGTTTTTTCATGTGTTCAAGCTTATTCTCTTCCTCATCCTCAAACTGTGCTGGCAGAGGGTGGGTCCGGTGGGAGGAGGAGAGTGAGAGCCTGACCAGGTATTTGTGCAGGCAAAGGGTAGGTTCACCAGGAGGAGAGCCAAGGGTGAGAGCAATAGTTATCGCAGGACACAGGCAGAGGGTGGGGTGGAGCAGGGAGAAAGAGTTAGACAGAGGGTTTTTGCACAGCCAGAGGGTGGGTCACAGAATAAACCGCTGTAAACCCTGTATGTCATTGTCATGGATTGCTTTGAAGTCATTTCTGCACTAGGTAAAGTCATTTTTAGCCCCACAACACCCCCCGACCTTTCCTTTATTTTGCCCAACCAAAGGTGGCAACCCTAGCAGTTCCCCACCCCTGACTTATAGACTCTTCAGCATACTTTCTCCATCCCTGCATGTACTTTTGCCTTGCAGAGACCTGAGCTGGAATTCCATTCAGTCTATCCACACAGATGCCTTTGTGACCCTCCGCTCTCTCATCAAGCTGTAAGTTACAGTGGCAGGGATAAATTACTGTTGTTTAAGTTAAATTTATATGCCACCCTCCCTTCCAAAGCAGGCCAGGGCAGTAAGAGAGGTAGGCATTATGTCAAAGGTATGCATTGTGTCAAAAATGAAATACCCCAAACTGAGGTGCTGTAGAAGTTAATCTCCTTTTACACACAGATAAATATGCTTTTCACCTGACCAAAACCTGATTGCTTATCCATTTTCAATGTCTAAATTAAAAGGGTAAAAGTGCTATCACTTTATTATAATATTTTTAACACCAGGCAAGTGAAAGTCCTTAGTTCTGCCAAGCAGTGAAAATTCTGGAATTATTGAGGAGCTTCAACATCCCACAGGCCTTTCTTGGCTCCACTGTCCCCTCTCATTTAAACAATAATATACCATTAAATGCCAAGGGTTGGTTCTATTATAGAACAGAGTTTAGCTGAAATAACCCATACAGCATGTTCTGTTACTGGACTCAAACCATGTGCTTATTTTCAAGGGAAAATCAGGTGAAAAGAAAAGAAACGTATTGCTGGCAGATCCCCTTAAAAGTGGCAGGCTAACAGTACAGGGTACAAAAGCCTAGTTCCCTAATTTCTAGGGATAATGGGGTGGGATTTACCTAACCAGCCCCAGCAGCGGAAGTCCTGCGCATGGACTGCTGCTGAAAAATGAGGCTTTCCCTTCCTCTCCTCCCCACACACCTTCATATGTCCCCTGAAAGGGGGGTAGTTCCATCTAGCAAACGAGAATGCCAGATGGAGCAATTGGAAGAGCATGGTATTGAATTCCACCGATGGACATTTGTCCAAAGTAAGTCTAAATAGCATGCATAGGGACAGCAGGCTGCTGGACTTCATTGTTTGAGGATCCAGGTATGGACTCTTGGATACCGCTTGGGCATGTGGAAGCTAGGAAAAGCGTCAGTGTCCTTACAGAATACTTGAGAGTAGGGGGTGGATTTGGGGCCAATCCCTGTGACAGGGTGAGCTCCCATTGCTTGGTCCCTGCTCCTGCCAACCTAGCAGTTTGAAAGCACGTCAAAGTGCAAGTAGATAAATAGGTACCGCTTCAGCGGGAAGGTAAATGGCGTTTCCGTGCACTGCTCTGGTTCACCAGAAGCGGCTTAGTCATGCTGGCCACATGACCCGGTAGCTGTACGCCGGCTCCCTCAGGCAGTAAAGCAAGATGAGCGCCACAACTCCAGAGTCGGTCACTACTGGACCTAGTGGTCAGGGGTCCCTTCACCTTTACCTTTACCTGCTATTAACAAAAGAGCAACTGAGCATCTAGTGCTGCTGCAATAAAGCTGCTAGCACATTTGCAAAGCTAAGCAGGGTCCTATATGATTTCAAATAGGATGGTGGGGGCTGTGTGTTGAGATTCCTGCATTGCAGGGGTTTGGACTAGATGACCCTTGGGTCCTTTACAACGCTATCATTCTATGAACTGCTACGGAAGAACCACAAAGCAGGATTGCTAAAGTGATGGGCCAGGTGTACGTGTGCTTCTTTGGCACTGCATCTTCCCATGGTCTTATTTTCACATGTCTGTGCATAAGCAGAAGTACAGGAAGCGTTCCTGGGGAAAGTAGGTACTTTTCTCATGGGGCACGCCTCTGCTGACTCCTGGAACTCTGTTGTGCTGAGAACACAATTCACACTGGTCCCACAGTCATTGCAGTTGGCAAGTGTGGGGCCAGGGTAGACACAAACTGCTTGAGCCACTGGCCTGCAGGGATAAATGGGCTACAAAGGCATATCTGATCACTATGCTGATGTGATATAAATGTCTCACCGCACTATTATATTGCAACGTGTGGGACAAAAAGGAGTGCATGAAATCTGTCTGTGGGCCTGAGGCTATTCGTCTGGCATTTTGGAGAAAAGCCTCGCTTTTTTATTGTGTGGAAAAGATAAAAGTGATCGTGTCTTTTGCCGGCGAAGCTAACAGAGCAACTATACTGAGAAACAATCAGCTACACATAGTGAACTTCGTTGGCCTCTCTTCCCTTAGTGATAATTCAACCTATACTTGGAATCTTTCTGCCATTCAGCAGAATAGCTTCCCCTCATACATCCTCAGTGGGTGAATCATGTATTAAAGCTACTTGCTGGCTAGCCTGGGAAGAATGTATAGTATAATAATGCTATTTACATATTTTATTACACTCTTGTACCATCCTTCTTCCCAGGTAGCTCAGGGTACTATAAAAGATCATACCCTTTCCTATTATAGCATCACAGCCACTCTTTGAGGTCACCAGTTAACTTGATTAGCAAAGCAGTGGTTCTTTACCTTTGGTCTCCCTGTTCCTAGTCGTACACTGCACCATACCCTCCAACATTTCTCTGGTGAAAATACAAAATGCTACTACGGAGAGCAAAAGAGGCCCACACCTTCCAGGATCTCTGTTTGGTCAGTTTCTCGTTGGGAGACCTTATAGGAACCATGTGTATGCTTCCTTGGGTTCCATGATGGAAGAAAAGTGGGCTTATAAATGTTAGAAAATAAATAGGTAAAATAAACAAGACTAGTGAGAAGGTTATAGATTGAATATCACAGAGGAACGAGAAGCCACCAAGATTCACTATGTGTAGATGCTTATTTTCCTTGGCTTCATGTCACATACAAACAGGGGTTCGTTGTGAATGACCAACAGTTGTTGCATAATTGCTAGCTGATAAATAAGGCAAGTTGAAACCATGAGTCATGAAACTGGCTTGAAACCTACAAGGAGCCTTGTCCGTGTAGCACTAAACCATGATTCAGTTTGACATGTCATGCAGCCGCTATGTATGGAGTGCTTTAAAGCACTATATATTTTCTTACTGGTAACATCTATTTTTGATGGAAAGAGATCTATTTAAAGCAAATACATCTCCTAAACGTTAGATTATTTACCAAGGATTATGTGATGAGCACAAGTTTTCCTGTTCCTGTGAATAGTTGCTGCCTTAAAGATGCATGTTTTGGTCAGTGGTTGCTATTTTTACTGTAGAGAAATGCAGCATTCTTGGTTCTTTCTTTTTGGGGCTCTGCTGCCACATTCTGCTGCAAGATGAATACTTTCCCATGTAATGTGAGTTGGTGTTTGGCATCAGAGTGTAAACGCACGCTGTGTCTTTTCTCCAAGCAGCCAAATACATGCCAATTCGTAACAACTTAACCTGAACAAAGGTGTGGAAAAAGCACCTGCCTGTTGCGTTCTTTTCATTAATTTGTTTATGTAACATGATCTATTGAGTTTTAACAATATCCCAACAACTCACCCAAGGGACTATCAGGATGGTTTAACGAAAATATATTTAAAAAGATGTGGCTCTCAGAAATTGGATTATAAATCCTTTAAATAAACCAACCTTTTTTTAAGTTTTAAAAAATCCTCATTAAAACAGTAATGATATAAATTCTAAATATCCTGAAGCTCATCTCTAGGGCCCATCGCACTTCTCACTAACCTACACCACTGCCCCCCCCCCCGCCCGCCCGCCCTCCCACCCACAGTGTCTTTTTCTCCAATAGAGATTTGACTGACAATCAGCTGGTTACGCTGCCCTTGGCTGGATTGAGTGGACTGACGCATCTGAAACTTAAAGGCAACCCTGCACTGTCTGAATCCTTCACCAAAGAGAGCTTTCCCAAAATGAGGTGAGCTTTGTTTCCGATTTCTGGCTCTGTATGATTGGACTTCGTTTATTTGCTTTGATCTGCCTTCCGCTATCCGTGTTTACTAGACGTTTCCGTGAATGCTCTTCGGCCAGAGGTATGAGCAAGCGTGACTTCCTGCTCACACTCTGAATCCATTGCTGCCTTGAGAAATCGATGAGCCACTGAACGTCTTGTCGCTGGCATCATCCAAGCTCACACACAAGCAGAGACCTTGGAAGCAGGGGGCTCACGCCTGGGGCTCAGCAGAGCGGAAAACCTTTGCAAAAGCCAACCTCAGTTAATGACATCCAGCCTTCCCACAGTAAATGCTGTTTGTGTGGCCGTGTCTTGTCTGCTGTGGATTAATGAGCTGCCTGGAGGGATTAGTAAGAAGCTAAGACAATACTCGGTAATGTTCAGAAAACAATGGCAGAAGTGCCAGCAACATGTGGTGTTCAGCACTGGTCCTGCTCAGAGTAGAACCACTTAAGCTAATGGACATGACTAACTTAATTTCAACACGTTCGTTCTGAGGTGGACTTAGCTAAATACAACCGTTAGCATTTACAGTATGTGAATGGGGAGTCTGTGGCACTCTGTCCCCAGTTCAGTGCCTTTGCAGTACAGTCGTACCTCGGAAGTCGAAAGGAATCCGTTCCGGAAGTCCGTTTGACTTCCAAAACGTTCAGAAACCAAGGTGAGGCTTCCAATTGGCCGCAGGAAGCTCCTGCAGCCAATCGGAAGCCGCAGAACCCATGTCGGACATTTGGGTTCCAAAGAACATTCGCAAACTGCAACACTCAGTTCCAGGTTTGCAGCCTTCGGGAGCCAAAACGTTCAACTCGCAAGGCATTCGACTTCCGAGGCACAACTGTATATGGATCACAACATTGCTTGGATTCGAAACATTATCAGAGACTCTTGAGTGCTCAGTATTGTACTCAGGCTCTACCAAGTTTATGGAAAGAAGGCACTGAGTATTAGTCATTAAATCAACCATTAAGATGCAGACAGCTGATATAGTTGCAGCCTTAAAAAAATGGATAGACCTTTGTGTTTGCAGGAAGAGACAGGAACATGGGGCAGGAAGAAGGAAATACCAGAGGAGCACAAATATTGGGAGACCACCTAAATAAACATCTGGGACCGTGTATGTGCTTGTTCTATACCTGTATATTGGCTTCTCCCATATAGTACTCATAATTAAAGTGTGGTGAAAGGTCTCTTCCAGGAATCCCTAGCCCCACTCACAGAACTACAGTCCTCCAAGCTCCTTCAAGTAACTAGTAGCTCTGTATTCTTCTCTCCAGGGTCCTGGAAGTGCCCTATGCCTACCAGTGCTGTGCGTATGGAGCCTGCAGCAATTTCTTCAAAATGTCTAGTCAATGGGATTCTGAGGATATGAGTCCTGAGGATGAGGATGGCCACAAGAGGACCTTGGGACTGCTTACAGGCCATACTGATAATCACTGTGAGTAAGACCGATTTCTGGGTCACAGTCTAACTTCTGCTTGCAACCTGAGTTTGTTAAATCAGAAGTTAAGCTGGGGGGGGGGAGGAGTGCAGTCGCTAAGAAGGAAAGCAGGCTTGTGCTCTCATTGTGTTGGAGCAAACTGTGCACTTTCCTGGTTACCTTAATATTTTGATCACTCTGAACTGGCAACTGCAGCTTCTCAAGTGCAAGGAACAGAAAGGAAGACTGGGGTGTATTTCAGGGGGAATTCTGTGCAGTAGGGATCAAAGTGGGCCAGCTTAATCGTTGTGGCTGTTGCATTGAGGGGGTCTGCTGCTCACTTGGCTGAATCTTTCCTAGCAGGGGGAATTCTCTGTGACTGCAAGTCACATGCAGAAAGCATTGGTGGAAATACACGGATTCCCAAACCACAGCTTAGATTGTTTGTTTGCTGCATGACATGATTGTATAAACACATGGCCCACACACACTGACGAGACCGAGAGACTTGAGTTGAAATGAGAAATACATTCGACACAGTCTACCATGGGGAGAGGAGACTCGTCATCTCTTGATCCTTCTGAGACAGCTCCTGGCCTATATTATAACAGCCTTGTTGCTGCAGTTCTGGAAAAGTCAAGGATACCCTTCTCACATTTTGTAAGGCAGGGCTCCAGCTTGTATGGGGCAGGCCACCACCTGCAGTCTGCAGTTACCATCACAGCCTGGTTGGTGCTGTCTATTTTTTTAATAGAATTCATATTTAAGCTTGAGTTTTCTGTTCATTAATAAGTAGTACCAGACACTTATTTTTCTTATTATTCATGCTCCTTTTTTACACTTCACTGCAGTCAGGGAGCTGATAAGCATTTATCTTTTTGTGGGAATCCTGGGTGTGCATTTCTTCCCTTTTAGAAAGAAAAAAAAATTCCATGGAAGGTAGATTTTCTACAACTCACAAAGATACTCTCAGGGTTGTACCCTACCTTCTGCCACCTTCTCTTTCAAAGAGAAGAACTTGGAGAAAGTTGCTTCATTACTTACAAAGTATATTTTGAATAGCTGGTTGGTTGGTCACCCACAATCTGATTCCTGGGAGGCGGGGGGATGGCAATGCTTGAGTGGACTGTTTTGCTCGTGGCTCTTCCTGGAAAAGGTTTGCATCAGTCACAGTAGAGGAGGTACTCTACTGTGGAATCCACATAGTGGGTTCAAATTGCCACAAGGAATGGTCCCTGCGTACCTTTTATACTGTTATGCTCCTGGGCTTGGCCTTGCATCCAGCAGTGCAGAGAGCAGGGTTTTCCCTGCAAGTTCAATGGAAGCTCTGTGTGGTTCCTTTGTACAACCAGCTGTTTGGATGGCAGGATGTTTGTGGGAAAGAATATGCACTTTTTTGAAGTTTGCCCAAATCATGTTCTTGACACCTCCAGTAAAATACACAGCAGAGACTCAGCTGTCTAGACTGCTGGGCAACAGGTCTTACTCTTACAGGTGCCAGCATATTCCTAGCCTAGCTGGGATGGAACTGGGCTTTCTGCAATGAGGAGGCATCAGTGATGTGCTGTACACCTCACAGCCATTCAACCAAAGTTCCTTAGGGAAATATTCGTCATAAATTCCATTCTGTCCATGTGTGTGACTATTCAAGGCATGAAAAAAGCTTACAGAAGAGAGAAATACTTAATACTACATTTGTTGTCATATCCCCCCCCCCAACAAAGGCTCTCTGTCTTTAACAGCTATCTGACAGGCAGAAATTCTACAGGGGCAGCTTTCTCCATTGCTGTCCAGGCTTTCACCCTAAAACATACATGCAGAGGATCTTACATGTAGGGAAGAAAGAGATCTTTATTCAGGCAAGTAACAGTGTAGGCTCAGCAGCAGACACAGGGCTCAGGAGTCCCAACTCAGGAGTTCAGGGGCAGGGCAAGAAGTTTGGAACAGAATGGAGCAACAAAGATGTCCCAACAAGTTTCCACACCCTGCACGCCATGCTTTTCAAGGCAAGGCATGGCATGCTCAGTCATAAGACTAGGTTGCCTTGCAGGAATGTTAAGATGGCAGGGGTGGCACCTGGTTTGATGTGACAAGACTGTCCCCTCCTGTTCTGCCTCCCCAGCCCTCAGCTGCTCAGAGCCCTTCCCAGCTCCATTGAGGCTCTTTGCTCCACAGGAAGTTCAGGAAGAGAGCGGGTATCCCTACTCCCCTTTCTGAAGTAGCTCAAGTTGGGGTGAAGATATCCTCCTTCCTCTAACTGAGGTTCCCACCATTCAGTCCCACCTTGCCATTTTTTCTTCCTCTTCCTCCTGCATTAGAGCCTGCCAGTCTGGGCCAGATCCTGGCCATATTGTGGGGCTCGTGGCAATTGCTTTGTCCCATGATGAGAAAAACTGTCCTTATAGAATTCCTGCATCTGTGAAAAACGCAGGGTTTCTCTTGGGGTGGGGGGCGGAAGTGGCAAGCCTCCATTAAAGGACATTTCTTCAGAGCTCTCTCTCAGTGCCTAGTGCTGCCCATTCAAAACCCTATTTAAAACATTTACCTTGGTAAACGTTTCCAGCAGTGGTGCACTAATAATATAGAGCTGCTCAATATCCATATCCAAAGGCCTGGAGAATTTAAAGAAAGAGATTGTGTTACACACAAAAAGAAATCTGCAAAACAGAGCTAAACACGTTAATAGCCAACAGAGCAACTACTCAGGAGTGGGGAAACTTTTTCAGCCAGGGAAGCAGAAGACAATACCAGAGTGCAAGGACACTTTCCAGCCAGGCAAAAGTACCCAAGGAGGGTACAAAACAGAATCAGTGAGGGGCAAGGCTAGGGAGGGGATGTGGCCTTAGGAGATACTATTTGATGATGATGATGATGATGATTAAAATTTGTATTCAGCCCTTCATCCAAAGATCACAGGGTGGTTCACAACATAGAAATACAAAATGAGAACACAAAATACATAATAAAAACAAGAATAAAAACCAACCAATTACCCCCTCCCACAAACACATTTAAGAGGACATAGAATGTTAATCAGCCTGGTGAAAGAGAAACGTTTTTGCCCTGGGGAGGGCATTCCACAAAGGGGGAGCCACCCCAGAAAAGGCCTGTTCTTGTGTTGCCACCCTCTGGACCTCTCATGTAAGAAACACATGAGAAAAGGCTTCAGATAATGACTGCAGGGTCCAGGACAGTTCATATCAGGCACTAGGCAAAACCCGGACATTTCAGCTGGCTCCTAGAAGTGTTAGAGGAGGCAGCATACCTATGCTCTCGCTGAGATAACAGACATTCGTATTTAAGCTATGGAAAATTCCCTTTAATGCTCAGCCAAGTACAACCATTTTGGTAGATTCTTTAAAAAAAAAAAGAAACCACAGTAAATTATAAAATCACATATAACGACAGTACCCCATGATGCTTATTATAGAAAAGAGCAAAACACATTACCTTATCAGAAATACAAGTTTGTATTCTGTAACAGTGTGCAATCAATTCCCATTCCTGAAACTTATTTATCTATATAAAAATATTTATTTCTGTGTCTCTTAACGGGATGGACCACTGGGTTTGGACTACTCAAATCCTCTTTAGAGCTCTCATGATTTTTCATCGTCACTGTTAATTTAATAACTGCTAATTGCTCCTATAACCGTAATCGACCTGGCTTTTGGCTTTCCTTCAGAAGTCTAGCAAATAAAATTCTGGCCAAAGTAAGTATATGTAGTATTTGTGCCCGACAATTTTCTGGAACGCTATGCTTCACAGAATTCAGTAGACCAGTTAAAGGAAACTTTGGGAAATGTTTGTTAATGACACCAGCCTCCATAGACCAAACTTTTTCTGTTCTGGTTTTGGGAATTTCCACTACATATGCTAGAGCTCCCGTTTTCTCTCTTTACAGAACCAACATGTACTGTCCTGCCCTTCTACTCTTTGACTGTGTCTGATGCCATTGCATGGCTGTCCAACACAGTTGCCTTTATAACATGCAGCCACCAAAAAAGTTAATTCCTCACTTTAAAAAACAAAAAAAAACCCCTCACACCTCAACACCTCATCCAGACCTGTGTTACATACTTTGTTTCAGTTCTCCAAATAGACTTGCCTTCCTTGAAAAGGTTCCTTGAAAAGGCTTCTTTAGTAACATTTGATAAACTTTGTGGAATTCCCCCCCCCCTCATTTTTAATATGTCAAATTCAGTTTTCTCCAGGTGTAACTTGTGTTTCTGCCCTACCCTATGTATAACAGGGAGTGAGAATGTTCTTGTGCTTGCGTCCTGCTTGTGGGTTTCCTACATAAAATCACAGAACTGTAGAGCTGGAAGGTACCATGAGGGTCATCTAGTCCAACCCCCCTGCAGTGCAGGAATCTTTACCCAACATTTTGTTGGCCACCATGAGAACAGGATGCTGGACTTGATCAGCCATTTACCTGATTGAGCAGGCTCAAAATTAAGGGTTGACTTTTTGGTTTTGAATAGGATGTTGTTGTTGTTGTTGTTGTTGTTTACCCCACCTTTTTCCTCCTCGTCGTGTAAGTCATAAATCATCATGTTCCTGAAGTTTATTGTTCCAGTTATGAGATTAAGAAACATAGGAATGTATAACAAAGATGGCTCTCTTTCCATTTTAACAGCCGTGACTTTATGAAAACAAGCTACAGGTCTGGCTCACAATGCAAAGCTAAGCATTAACACCCCTGTGATGTTGGTCTTTCTTTCTGTATGACTTTCCAGATGACCTGGATATGGATGATTTCCAGCTGGAACTTGAGGATTCAAAGCTGCACCCCAACATCCAGTGTACCCCAAGCCCTGGTAAGAAGTAGTTGTGAAGCACAGTGCTTAAATCTTTAAATAAAAGGATGGTTGCTATACGTGTTGCAAGGGAAGCCAGCAAATACTATTTCTGTGGTGGCAACAGATGAGTGTTACATACATCGCTCCATTCAGAATTGTGTTCTTTTGTGGTTGAATTATGCAAGCATGGAATTGGGAGTGGGTGAAGAATTCGGCAAATTTGTAATCCCCCTTTTTGAAAAGCTATTTTTCTAGCCTTTAATGCCACAAAGAAAGTGGATGTCAATGTTTGTGAAATCTCAGGAGGGGGTGAGCAGGACTGTTGTAGCCTGGGGCAGTCTTCCATGCCCCATCTAGCTCTTTGCCCCACCCCACCAGCTCCATAAGCAGAATCAGAATGAAAAAGAAGCATTTTGTTCTGCGAACGTTCTGCTCCAAAACCCTGGTTGCGGCAAGTGGTTTTAAAGCTGTAGAGCTGCATGTACAAGACCTGCCTTCTGCACTGAGCCTCCTTGAATTGTAGCCATGATGTCCCTCAGCCTCTGCTTGCTTGTTCAGTAAGTGCCTGTTGCTTCATCAGATATAAGTATAAGTGGAGCAAAATGGTCAAATGTCCTAAGAAGCTGCCTTATACAGAGTCAAACCAATAGTCCACCTAGCTCAGTAGTTTCTACACTGACAGGAGACGTCAGGGATTGAACTTGGGACCTTCTGCATGCAAAGCGGATGCTGTACTACGGAGCCACAATCCTGTACTCAGCAGTGCCTTGTGCCAGCTGCTCTGCTGCAGCATCCAGTTTGTAATGTGGCTCATTCCTTCTTTTCTTCCAGGCCCCTTCAAGCCCTGCGATCACCTGTTTGAAAGCTGGGTCATCCGCCTGGGTGTCTGGCTGATCACGCTGGTCTCCATGCTGTGCAATGGGCTGGTCATGGCGGTTGTCTTTGCTTCGCCCAGCTATCTGTCCCCCGTCAAGTTTGTCATTGGTGCCATTGCTGGAGCCAACATGCTGACGGGCACGTACTGCGCCATCCTGGCCTTCGTGGACGCCATCACCTTTGGTCACTTTGCGAAATACGGGGCCCGGTGGGAGACGGGTGCAGGGTGCCAGGTGACGGGCTTCCTGTCGGTGTTTGCTTCGGAGGCTTCCATCCTTCTGCTGACCCTGGCCGCCGTGCAGTGCAGTCTCTCGGTGTCATGCATGCGGACCTATGGGAAGGTGCCGACTTTCGGCACCGTCAAGGCAGGTGCGCTGAGTTGCCTGGCGCTGTCTTCAGTGGCTGCAGCACTGCCGCTCTTCTCTGTCGGGGAGTACGGGGCATCCCCCCTCTGCCTACCCTACCCACTCCTGGATGGGAAACCTTCCATGTTGGGGTTCATGGTGGCCCTGGTACTGGTCAACACCCTCTGCTTCCTCATTATCACTGGAACATACATCCGCCTCTATTGCAACCTGCTGAAAGGAGAGTTTGACTCTGTCTGGGACTGTGCTATGATCAAGCATGTGGCTTGGCTCATTTTCACCAACTGCCTTCTCTATTGCCCCGTGGCCTTCCTGACCTTCTCTTCCATGCTCAGCCTCTTCCTCATTACCCCCGAAGTCATCAAGTCTGTGCTGCTGGTGGTGCTTCCTCTGCCAGCCTGCCTGAACCCCCTGCTCTACCTGCTGTTTAACCCACACTTCAGAGATGACCTACGGCTCCTGAGGCAGAAGAGCCAGGCCCGGGAGAGCTGTGCCCAGTCCTACGTGTCAGAGGACACAGAGAAGAGCTCGTATGACTCTACCCAGGCCCTGGTTGCTTTCTCTGACATGGATCATATATTTGAGGCACCAGACATCTTCAGAGTGCCTCCTAGGTGCTCGTCGGTACTAGATGCCTACAGCTACCCATCAGTGACTCTCATCCCACACCAGCAAAAGGCAGGTGCCGGAGGACACGACAGTGGCTTCTCCACTCACCTGTCCTACCTTGCTGATGATGAGTTGCTCATCGCATCGGAAAGCAGAGACCCGGCAAGGAGCAGCCTTAGGATTGCCTTGTTTTCCACACCGCCTGCACCAGCCTTCACGTCTCACTTATAAACAGTCGTTCAGCCTCCCAGACCCGGTACACATTCGCTCTGTGAAAAGCCTATGCAAGAGCCCACCTGTAGCCACCAACAGCTTTGGACAATGGCTGTTCTGGGGAAAGGGTGGCACAGTTTATTGCTTCTTCTGGGGGGGGGGAGGCCTTGAGAGCCTGCAAGGTGCTGCCAACTCCATGTATCCTAGCTTACTGGAGCATTGTCTTCTGCTCTCTTGCCACACCAGTGTGTAAGGCAGTGTGGGTCCTTCAAGGGGTGGGGGGACGACCAGGGGACCATTGAGTTAAAATCTTCTGATACACAAAAGCAGGCTATTACCTAAGCAAACCAAAATGTAGCAAAACGAGAAACTGCTAACCAACTATGATGCAGCTTCCCAGGATACATCTGGTCCTGCTCCTTATAAATTGTGTGGAGCTGACAACAGATGGCAACAGAGCAGAATGAACCTTGCCTTAGAACGATCACAGATGACAAATAAGGCAGTTACTGAGCTGCTATATAGACATGACAATGCCTGCCAGGGTAGATAGCCCAGCACCAGCTGAACATCTGAATTGTCACCACAGTCTTTCCTCTTCATTCTCCGTAATGAGGTGTGCTATCAGTTCTGTTCTACAAATGCAGAAGAGAAGCTGAAGGTAACATACTATTCTTTAACTTGGGATGCTTCAGTTTCATTTATCCTGGTCTCTCTTTTTTAGGAATGATGCACCTATCCAGGCTGCAGATGTCTAAAATTTACTTCTAAGGCACCTAAAAATGAAGTGAGAATCCCAGGGCAATGACAAAGTCAGGATTAGATCTCACCAAGGTTGTGCCATGTCAAACCATGCCACATTTTAGGTTCACCATTTAGGGTAGAATGAGCTGCTTGTTCCTGGTCCTGGTCTCACTGAAGCCCATAAATGCAAAACATGAGCTAAAATGCAGTGTAATGAATTTGGTGTGTTTCCATAATCTTTTGGAACTCATGTAAACTCATCCCAATGAGCACATAATGGATAGATATTCTACCTTGTAGCGCCCCCTCATTTTTTAAAAAACTGCTGGTGTTGAAAGGAAGAAGACTTGAGGACAGTGAAAGACTGAAGAGAAGAAATTTAAGGCCCAGATATATTCACCATAAGCCAGAAATCCCCAACATAAAAAAGTCTTCTTGCCCTCTAAGCCAAGCCTGACAAAGGGCAACTGCAGCTAAAGCCCAACCATTTACAGATTCCAGAATCCAGTTGTATTGCTCTGGTTCTGCAATTTAGCCTTCAATTATCCTCTCGCCTTCTTTGCAACTTACATATAGAAATCATGAAAGCAAACTCACATCTCTTGCTTTTCCACCTAAAAGTACCTATTCTCTCAGTAAGAGCTATAGTCCTACTGACAGATGGGAAACAGTGACACAGGACTAAATCTTGATTGGCACAGGAACAAACCTTAATTGAAGCCACTAGGAGGTTAAGATGTAACTTGCTGCTTGATGGATCTTGATGGATGCTTCTAGAAAGAGCAAGATACAGAAATTATCCCAACTGTTTAACAGCTACAGCTTGCTGGAATTGTCCAGGTTAATTTCCAGACTGGTTTTTTCCCTCTTTTTTCTGAGAAGGCATAGTTATCAACTAATAACTTGTCAAGGGAGGTAGGAAAAAATTCCTGTCGTAGGGGATTTTATTGCTAGCATTTTAATACCTTGCAGAGCACACTATCAAGCATATAGTCTAGACTACATATGTAGTTCTGCTTTTAGGAAAGTTCTTAATATTTTCAGGAGAGAAATGTACACTGAAACACAGAGAAGGATGTGGAAAAATGTTACAAACACACCAGGTGCCTTTTCCTTCAATCCCCTTAAGGATGATTCTGCCGAAATAATTTTGGTTACTACAGTGTTCTGGTTGGGTAGAACTCCAGAACTCTTGAAGTCCCCACTTGCTACTTTGGCTTACTTAAACAGTGTATGAATGGAAGCTGGCTTAAATGTCTTGGGACGATTCATTATGGCCTAGAGAAAAAGATGCAACACATATAGTGGTAAGCCCTTTTGCTGCTCAGCTTCTCCAGAACTAGAATTAGTATTAACCATCCATACCCAGAAAGAATTGTCCTCCTTGGGGGTGTAAGTTTGAGCACAGCTCAGTCAACTTTTAGAAGTGCAAAATTCCTACAACTTGTACCTTCAATACGTCCAAAATCAACCACAGGAAGTATCAATTTAAATGCCTTTACACACCATGTTTGTTATTGACTGTATATACACATTGCCATATATGATGGCATACGATGCTAGCATGAGCGTGTTTGTATATTATGTGTATATTTATATAGAGAGCTATATAGCCATTTGCCCTCTCTTTTTGACCTTGTGTCATTTTTTTTTTTTTTTGTATATTGATGTGTAAAGCACTCTGGAAGACCTTGTAGAAAATTAAAAAATTGTTAATTTTAAAGCCATGCTTTATTTTGTTTCTATGACTTAGTCAGGGAACCACAAACCCTCAGGCTTGTTCCTACATGCTCATTCCTTGCGACAGCTTGTGTCCAGGCATAATCTTATCACAGATGTATTGCCACAGATATAAACTCAATGTTTTCCAGCTGAGTTGGTTCATGTGTTCAGTTGCCAGTCATCAGGTTTAAGAGTTCTCTAGTGACATGCATGAAGGTGAACGAGCTCCAGTCTGTATGCTAGTAAGTACCAGCATTATCTAACATCACAGCAAGTGTGGTTTGGGAAATATGGGGGGGGGGGGGCGGACAAGACAGACATAATCTCAGACAGAAAGTGAAAGCCTCTCTTTTAATAAAGGAGTCTGATTTGACAGCACCAAAGACAAACTAGCTGCTGAAGCATTACATCAACTCTTCAAGAAAACCCCTCCTCACCCCCAAATCTTATCTGGGTCTTGCATTTCATGCCTTTATAGGAAGGCCCAAGGAGATGAATGAATGAACACTCCCACTTCAGTGACAGTCGGCTTTAAAAGAGGCTTATACACAATTTTGATAGCCTGTGACTTCAGATAGCTGAAGAACAAAACGGTACATCAAAGTTGTTGTTTTTAAGGCAGATTAATATAGCTGGCTAACCCACAAGGATTGGAATGTGAACTAAGCTCTTCAGAGTTCCTTCCATTTTTGAAAAATCTTAGTAATAGCATAGTCATTTGAAAAAACACACACAGTATAATGAAATACTGAGAACCTCTACATTTCTATACCAGTCCAGATGGTCTCAAATTCTGTATCTGGAACACGTTGAGGAAATTTAGATGTGTATACAATTGTATGCTTGGTCTGCAAGTTTGGTTGCTAAATTGGGATTTTGTCAGATTTGACTTTGTTATTTAAAAAACACACAATTGAACCAAAAAAAAAAATTATGCAAGAGACACAGCTGGGGCAACAGTCAGGTAGGGGCACGAAGTCTGAGAAAGTAAAGTTATTTGCGTGGAAGACACACCTTGACACACATACCCTATTTAGGCATGATGCATTTTTTACAGCCTCTTCATATGAAAGCATGAGAAAAGGGATTAAAGTTTTTTAATCATGAAAACTGATATTCTTTCCCAGAGACAGTGTTTCTCATCTACCCCATCTCAGCACTAAAAGGTGGAGTATGTGGCAGTGAGGGAGGAGGAGGAAACTCAGGGAACTGTGCAAGGGACAGTATTCCATCTCCTCCCCATCATAGCACTGCAATGGAGAATGTTTACTTGCAAATGCACCTCTCTGAGCTTAAGTTTTGATTATATGATGCAATCGCCTAATCTCTAAAATTGTGTTAGGAAAATGATGCAAATTACAAGGGGTTTTCATTTAAACCTGCCCTACACTCACTTTGAACTGTGATAAATGCTTTGTTTCAGCTGCCCTGAATATTGAATGAATGATGTATGTTTATTGTGCAAAGAGGCATTTTTTTAAAAAAATCTGCTTCAGTGTTTCTTTGGAGTGTTAAAATCTTAGACTGTGCCACCTGTACATAAATTTTGGAATTCTATTTTGTGATATACAGGCAACCCCTGATTTCCGCAGGGGCTATGTTCTGGGTCATCACGTGCGATGGCAAAGCATGCATAAGCCCGCCTGGGTTGCCATGATGCGTGCATGGTCACACATCAATCGGATGCACGTAAATGAGTTGCTGCCTGTGTATCTATGTGTGTGTGCTTGTATATACATGTACACACACATATACACACACTTTAATGTAGAAGATTCCCAGCAAAACTGATTACACTAAAATAATTTTAATTCCAGTTAACAATTTAATCCCAGTTGCTGTGCTCATGCCCTGCTTGCAGGCTTCTGTAGGCATCTGACTGGCCACTGGGGGAACTGAATTCTGGACTAGGTGAGCCATTGGTCTGATCCAGGTTTGTCTTGTGTTCCCATGTTCTAACACCCCCATCGTGACCCAAAATAATTTATTACCTCTGTTTCCCATACATTCAAATGGCCTAATATTGTTTTCCCCTCTACCAGTGTTTTGGCAGTTTGCTCACTAGGAGGATTACTTTGGGGGAAGAAAACCCCAAATATCGACATATAGGCAATATAGTTCCTGCTGGAAGGTAGCAGTAACTGCCTTCTGTCAAAGACAAAATGTAATAAATTGTATGGCTGATAATTTGCTAGCGTAGGCCTTTGCCAAAATACGTTCTGAACCAATATTTAAACCTACTGTATAATCTGTTTACAAGAGTTATGCTTAGGTTTCTTTTCAGAGTTGGAAAAATTTGGATTAAAGTCAAAACACAGTTTCAGTCCAATTTTCTTCACATCCCAGTTCTAATAAAGACACTATCCAGTCTTCTCCATAGGCATGTGCTCAACTTTTCCTCAAACACACCTTGCAAAATGACTATTTAAAAAATACAAACTTACCCATTTTTAATTCAACGTGGGGATGCAATGGGAAAGTAGATGAAATGCTTGATGCATTTTTGTTGCCTGTGAATAAAATTGTATTTCTGAAAAATGTTATATATCCAAAGAATTGCTTACTTTGGTGGAAGTATAACAGTAGCTATGGGTGTGTACAGTTATCGTTAGTAATTTATTCAAAGGTATGTTCGCAACTGGCTGTACTTATACTGATTAAAGACCTGTTCATTTTAGCTTTGACCCAGAATAGGAGTGCTTCTCTAAGAATACACTGACGCATTTTGTTGCATGTCCCACTTTTACTACTAATTACCTAAAAATATTATATTAAATGTAACAGGTTTAGTAATGTGTACTAAAAGTTTAGCAACATTGGTAAAGAGCAGCGTCCACAAAGAAAAGCCAAACTCACGCTGCACTTTTACAGTTAAACATGCCTAATTGTTTTTAGTACTGCTTCTGTCTTCACTGTCACACCTTAAATTTAGAGGAGAAATCCAGCACACTAGAGATACTTCTCTAATTAAACAGTGAGGGATTGAAACCTGGGCATGCAAACCATGAGTTCGTCCTTGGAACTGTGCATCCTTCAGACCAATGCTCAACTTGCTGAAGGTGTCTTCAAACTTACAAAGCTGCCAAGAAAGGAGCAGATACATAAAATATTATTTGCACTCATCTGTAGTCCAGCAAATGAGGCCAAAGGTACACAACTTTAGCTTCCAGAAATAGTTTAAACACCATTCATGACCATTAGTCATAGCAGGACTAAATATGTTATTTATTACTCTCTCATTGGTGCCTTCATTCAAAACATGTGCAAAATACAGCAAAATACACAAATTAGGCAGCAAAAGAGAAAATTGCTGTAAAGAACTTAAGAAATCTGCAGAAGTAAAATAAGATGTTTTTAAAAACAGACAAGTGCTATATTGCATCACTGACACAGCCTTAGAGGCATTGCATATAACAAGTAAATAGTACATTAATTGCAACAAGTCTACTTAAGAGATGGAAAGGAACACTGAAACACACACAGAGCTAGAGACCGGGATATTGCATGACAGCAAAGCTTCTATGTTTCTGAGCAAGGTCTTTTGGAGAATCCACTGATACTGCTTCCTTTCCTTTTCTGGGAAATGTGAGAATCTTTGGGTGGGTTGGCTGCACTTTGGTGGTTCTCTTCATCGGTGGTTTCCAAAGTCTGGAATAACATCAGAGAAAACCAAGTGAGAGAGAAAAATATTGGTTTCTGTGTTCACACTTTGCTCAAAGGACCAATGCTTTCATTCACATCTTGCAACTATGCAGACTCCCCAAGTTAAGACTTCAAAAGTCATGGGGCACATTTTGTTTTTTAAAGACACAAATCAGCTAATTCCTCACCCTCTTACCACCCCACCCAGAATTCCCATAGATCCTCATTATACAGCTCACCACATTTAGTGGCCTGACAGCCAAACTTGAGGTGCTACAGAAGAGAAAATGTGCTTTTTCCTCCATCACTGGACTGTTCTTACATGTTCTGGGAACTAGAAAAACTTTTTCAGAAATTTGTGCAATACAATATGCATGGCTCTGCAAGATTTGTATAGGCTGTTAACAGATCACATCCATTGCACAGATATACCCAGTACTTTTTTTCTGGGGGCACTCAAGGGTATGCAGTACCGGCATCTTTTTGCCTAGAAGAAAAGCACTGGATATACCAGTTCTTTTACAAGCAAATTCTGGGCAACATGGAGATGCTACCTCCAAACAGAAATCAGTTCTTTCTACAAGCAGGCCAAATTTATCCAAAGCTGAAATTCTGCTGACAGCCTAAGAAGAATCAGCTTCTTCACATTAGTTTAGAAACAAGAAAGTGTAACTATGAAAGAAGCTGTATGATTTAAGGTTCAGATGCCCCCAAGTGTTTCAGCTGTGTAATTTCACCCCAATTTACCTGGAAATTTCAATAAAAGTAGAAGGCTTTTGTGAATTACTAAAGACCACTCTGTGCTTTATTGGGGCACACAAAACTGTGACACAGGATAATTTAAACAGACCTGATTGCTACACCTACTTTCTGCTTGAACTCATTGCTGGTGCTGGGTTGGGTGCTCTAGCATAGATGACTCCAGTAGTAAGTGCTCCTTCAAAGTTTCTTTCTTGCTATTCTATTCACTCCCCAGCTTTCAGTCACAGTAGAATACAGCCCTTTATAGTATGCATTAAATCCTTGCTCCCCTGAATGGTGGCATTTGCACTCCCAAACATGATTTGCTTGGGAGTTGCCCTGACTCCTTAGCTCCTAAATATAACTAAGACCCAAGTCTCATGTGCCCACCAGTCTTCTGATTTGTCCATTCTATGTTAATAATGAGCAACTACAACAAACAGAAAGTTAGGGATCCACTTTTTGAACAGAGAAGTAAAAAGTTACAGAAGAAAGGCAAGGAAATCAGGGTTCTAAACCAGATTGAATAGGGAGCCAGCCAAATGCCTGAACAATTAAAAGTCCAGGAAGCCTACAAGAGAACAGCTGTCTCCCACTACAGACATTTGCCCTAAACACTTGGAATATAGAAACAACCATGCAACAATGGGGGCAGTCTAAAGGCACAGCCCCTTTTCTAATGGCCGTGCCCCTACATGCAAGTAAAGACTGAATAGGGTCAAAGTGATGGAGGTGGCAGAATGGACTGTACCACTTCAGACTGCAAGTGGAGGAAATTATTATTACTTATTAAATTTCTATTCTGCCCTTCATCCAAGGATAACAGGGCAGTTTACAACATAAAAACACAAAAATATATACCATGATAACAAACAAAAACAGTAACACCTGCAGCCTAGGGCTTTTGGAATGGTATTCTATGCTCACTGAAGAAATGGAACAGCAATGCTTTCAGATAGAAGTTACAGTAGGAGGTGAAAATATCCTATCAAGCATTAAGATCATAGCCAAAGACTACATCCCCATCATTTTGAAGTTATCAAGTTCTATATGGAAAAACTTCAGAAATGCACTGTGAGAGGAATCAGGCATACAGTGGTACCTCAGGTTACATACGCTTCAGGTTACACACTCTGCTAACCCAGAAATAGTGCTTCAGGTTAAGAACTTTGCTTCAGGATAAATCTTGCTCCGGCAGCGCGGCGGCAGCAGGAGGCCCCATTAGCTAAAGTGGTGCTTCAGTTTAAGAACAGATTCAGGTTAAGAATGGACCTCCAGAACAAATTAAGTACTTAACCCGAGGTAGCACTGTATATGCAGAATGTCAAAAGACGATCTCTCAGCCTGCCCTTAATCATGCTTTGCCATCTCCTCTCCACTCCTCAAATGACCCAGTTTGCTTGTCTGGAATGCTATAACCAATTCTGTGACTGGGAAGAGGCCAGAATAACTACAGTCGTACTTTGGTTTTCGAACAGCTTAGTTCTTGAACGTTTTGGCTCCCAAACACTGCCAACATGGAAGTGACTGTTCTGGTTTGCGAACTATTTTGAGAACGTTCAACAGAGCTTCCTGCAGCCAATCAGAAGCTGCGCTTTGGTTTCTGAATGTTTTGGAAGTCATACGCTTCATATGTAGACCAGATGTAACTGGGAGAATTTCTAGAAATTATTTCCCAGATCAGTGAACAAGGCTGAATCCACATCCTAAATTTCCCTGGAATCAATGCGTGTTTGGCCTGGGATACTGGAATGATTTTACCAAAAGATCTGCGTCTCTGCTGATGAATTCCTCCCTTCATACAAATACACAGAGGATGTGTGCTGTCTGCAGATTTAGAACCATACTGCAAGCCAAATAAAATTCCATATAAAATGTTTGCAATAGGGTAACTTCCAAATATTCTTACCCAAGGCAAATTCTACAAGATCAGACACAAATAAAATACAATAAACTCTGAACAATCCCTGCATTTTTCTATGACATTTTAGAGTTATGACAATGTGGCCAAGAAAGCAAAACAAAAACTCCCATTGCCAGAAAAGGTAGTCTACAAGGGAGAAGTTAATCCAGACACTTGTGTTTCATGGCACATTCATAGTATTTCCATCCCACAAACTCAATTATAGGAAGATGGGCAATTATAGGTGACGCAGATTTGAAGTATTCCGTTGGGCACAGCAAGACTGCACATGTGAAGATTAACCTACACCCCATTCCTCTCTAACAAAAGTGATATACTTTCCTTACCATTGTTGTCTGGCTTGCATACTTCTCTGTCCATTGTCTGGCATTTTTGAGGAATGTTTGCTTGTTGTATTTATACTCAGAGGACTAGACATAATTAAAAAAAAGAAAAAGGAAAAAGTAAGAGACAAGGATAATTATGGCCTCTCAACCATAAGACCATAGTTACGTTTGATGACAGATTTACTAGACCGCATGGAAGACTACTTAACCACACTAGGTATTTAGGAAGACTGCAATCGCCATATTTTGTATCCTGTATGCAACACATATATACCCATCCATCCATTTTTAAGCATGATGTTTCAAGGTAGAAAGCGTTGACCTCACTGTCAACAGAACAAATTCTATTTGAGCATCTCCCACCTCTCCCCACCCCCACTTCTAGGTCAACATGGCCTTTTCTCAGTTGTATTACTGGAAAATTTGTACCCCAAAAAAATGAACTGCAAGAGGTACATCTATTGCACTCTGTGGTTTCTTCACATCCCTTCACAGACAAGAGTTATAGCATAGTTATAGCTTCCAAAAATACAACACACATTCCACCAAAATAAAGGAGGAAACTTACTATGTCAGCCATGAGGGGGTCATCAGGGTTGGGTTCATTCATAAGTATCTGTATTGAAGTCAGCAAAGTAGCAATATTCAAAGACGGTCTCCATGCACCCTGCACAGAACGAAAAATTACTTGAGTGAGTGGGGGTATTATGATACAAAGAGAAGTGTGTCTTGTTGGGAGTTACTTTGCAGGTCCAAGGTATAATTCCCCCCAAGATTTTCTGGGCAACATTGCAGAAATTTAGAAGCAACCTGCATATCAATTAGGTAATACATACAAGTGTGACATGCAACAAAATGTTGCCATGTATTCTCTTCCAATAACAGGAGTGCTTCTGTTTCCTCCAGATAGTGGTGAGCGGCTTAAGTAGTCCAATTCACATTCCTTCCCTAAATTCTCTTTTCTAAATCTCACTCTGCATTCCGTGGCTTGAGGAGACCACCCTTCATCCTCTATATTTATTGAGTTGATTTTGGAAGGGTGTGCTGTCCTCTTTTGTTTAACTCTTTGTGTACTTCTGAAAAATCTTAGAATAAGCCCCAGCAAACTATCCCCCCCCCTCCAAACCCTGTTTGGCAACAATCACAGTGACACTCACAAACTTCAGTATTATCAATATGCATAGCCAGATCAACATGCTGCAAAAATATGTGGTACTCAAAACCCCAAAAGCATCAATGCCACCTGTGCCACACACAACCAAAGGCAATTAAGAAAAGATGAGATTTACAAGGAGCTTAGACCAGTTGACTGTAACTGTTTCTGTCCAGGTCTCCTCAATAGGTAAATACAAGCAAGTGGCCTCTTTCAACCAATACACATAGCAGGATCTGCACTTGCAGATAGGAACAGCTGTGCCAGGAGGCCTACTGCTGCTCTCATCAATCCCTGTAAGAGAGGCAACTGTAACCTTACCTTAGGTGGCAATCTGAGAACATCAAGGCAAATTCTTCCAGCTGAGTCAATGTTGGGATGGTAGATGGGAGTCAGAAAGCGTATCTTTGGGGGTTCAAATGGATACCTAATTAAAAAACAGTTGGTTCTCTTATTTTGAAAGAGAATTTTCACAAGTTAACACCCACAAATCCCTCGTTCTTATCCATTTCTGAACATGCACGAGCATAATAATAATCATCATCATCATCATCATCATTTATTATTTATACCCAGCCCATCTGGCTGGGTTTCCCCAGCCACTCTGGGCGGCTTCCAACAAAATATTAAAATACAATAGTCTATTAAACATTAAAAGCTTCTCTAAACAGGGCTGCCTTCAGATGTCTTCTTAAAGTCTGGTAGTTCTTTTTCTCTTTGACATCTGGTGGGAGGGCGTTCCACAGGGTGGGTGCCACTACCAAGAAGGCCCTCTGCCTGGTTCCCTGTAACTTGGCTTCTCGCAGTGAGGGAACCACCAGAAGGCCCTCGGCACTGGACCTCAGTGTCCGGGCAGAACGATGAGAGTAATATCCAATTGTGGTATCCTATATAAGCAAAAAGGGTTTACACTTCCTTACCTCTGCAGTCCTCTACATGTCACCAAAAGCTATTGTTTGGAGGCTTAGGAGAAATCCTGTTGCACCCATTGGCATAACATTGATCTCACTCACTAGCAGGCACATCCAACTTCCAAGTGCCTGCGATCTACTCCCTCTTGGACATGCCTGATCTAGAGGAATCAGCTTGATCTTAAAGCAGTTTAACAGCTCTCTAGTTCCTAATCCTGTAAAAGGAACTACAGTCTCATGAGCTGTATTTAACAAATCTACCATTCCATATCTGCTTAATACATTGAAGCACAAAAGATTTTCAAAAATCCACTTAACTTTCAGGCACAACTACTTCCAAGTTAAAAATTCCTTTCTCGTATGGTGTATCTGCAGAACCCAACATTTCTAAAGAGAAAAAGACATATTAAGATACATCAATACTGCCCTCTTTAGGTAACTGCTTCAGTCACTGCAAAAACAAAGTTTGATCACATAAGCCACAATATATTCATAATATCTTCAAAATACATCCATCCAAGGAACTAGGCAGAAAAAGAACAAAAGTTACAAGGAATGTAATAATTATTTATTTTTCAGACTTATTGTTCAGTGCCAGAATTCTAAAAAGTCTTGGATGAGGATATATTTTTATCTTCCAGGAAAGGATCTTTATACTGGCTAACAAAATAAATTTCTGTCCAAAAAGAATTAGAAAATTATGAGCATCTTCTAATCTTTGCTACACCAAACATTTGTTTTAGAAAAAGGAGCTACTTCTCTATTTCCTGCTATGCAGATGACCTAGTATCTTTACCTTTTATGGATTATACAGTGGACGCTCGGGTTGCGAACGTGATCCATGTGGGATGCACGTTCGCAACCTACGTCTGCGCATGCGCAAAGCGCGATTTAGTGCTTCTGCGCATGCGTGACCGCCGAAACCCGGAAGTAACCTGTTCCGGTACTTCCGGGTTTCGGCAGTCCGCAACCCGAAAAGACGCAACCTGAAGCGACTGTAACCTGAGGTATGACAACACCTTCCATTTCATTATTAATCACAACTAAGTTCAGCTTCTTAAGCAACATTTCCTCAAATTCCAGTGAATCATTGGCAAAAAACTAAATGAAATAATTGCATTAAAACAATCTAGAAAAGGGCTGAGGAATCCATAGCTCTCCAGAAGTTGGACTGCAGCTCCCCAGAATCCTTCACTGCATGCTTTTTGGCACCGCACAAGTTTACTCTGAAACAAATCCAAATTTTTTTATGGAACTTGCTTCTAAATACAGTGTACAGTATATTTGCATGTATACAGAAAAAGCAAGACAAAGTTCTCTGGAACTTTTAATTAATGCTTATGTATATAAGTTATAGTTTCTAACCTCTAACTATTTGTATATTGTTTTGTTTATTGTTGCTGGGTTACTGAGGTATGGAGGGCAGAAAAGATCGAATCCAGACAGATACATACGGGCTTGAAGATCATCTATACGGCTTCCATTCTGCCAGCAAGTAATTCCTGGTGGCGGCTGTGTAGTCAGCAAATGCAGCTCCCTCTTAAGTCGTGAAGCCCTTTGCATTGTTCTGCAATAGTGTAGGGGAAATTTGCTTCATTTAACTTTTCTAATTTCAGCAACTATAAATCCTTTCTGATAATGAATTGCATGTCAGTGCAGTAGTAGCAGAATTTTCAGGTAGCTGTGTAAGTTTTTTTAAAAAAGATTGTAGCCTGTTTAGACAACTTAGCTCGGAAATGCTGATCCAGACCCAGTCTCACTCTTAGAGATCACTATCAAAACAATTTCTCCATGTCAGAAGCACTCATGTTTTACATCAATCAATATTAAATAGGACTGAGATACTAGGTAACGTTTTTGCAACTTGTATATGATCTTGTAGAGATCATTAAACACTAGGCTGAGATCTATTAGTGGGCAAGGCAGCACAATATTTCAGGAGTACAGTGGTACCTCTGGTTACGAACTTAACTCGTTCCAGAGGTCCATTCTTAACCTGAAACTGTTCTTAACCTGAGGTACCACTTTAGCTAATGGGGGCCTCCCGCTGCCGCCGCGGCACCAGCATGCGATTTCTGTTCTCATCCTGAGGTAAAGTTCTTAACCCAAGGTACTACTTCCGGGTTAGCGGAGTCTGTATCCTGGAGTG
Organism: Podarcis filfolensis; assembly: GCF_964270895.1. Lineage (NCBI taxonomy): Eukaryota > Metazoa > Chordata > Lepidosauria > Squamata > Lacertidae > Podarcis > Podarcis filfolensis. The sequence goes on from NC_139609.1 coordinate 67,851,316, forward strand.
TTTGTAACTGAGGTGTTTGTAACCCAAGGTACTACTGTAGTTGGAGAGAGCATGCCTTTTCAATCAACTTATGCTATGTGGAAAAGGGTGGGCATCAGATTTATAGACTTTACTGGCTTCTGTGGAGGTGTATTTTGCAGAAGTTAGGCTCCCTCCCACCCTGGTAGGAAAGTAGCATTATTACTGGTGGGTATCACTGAGCAGGATTCAACTAATGAGTCCCATCAGCAGACACCCATGCAAGAACTTCCATATGCACAATGGGGATTCCCCACTTCCGCCAGCCAATGCAGCCAATGGGCGGGGTGGGGAGAGAATATAAAATATAGAATAAAACCAGCCATTTTTAAACACATCACAATTACTAAAATTATATGCCTGGGTACGCTTGCATGAACAAAAAAGGTTTTAGTGAGCACTGGGGGGAGAAAAATACAGCGAAGGAACCTGCCTAATATTAATGTGCAGGGAGTTCTGAAGCGAGGGTGCTGTTGGCTTCTAAATGTGGGGCAAACGTGATACAGCACTTGTAAAAGTGTGAGTTCTGCAGATCTAAGCAGTGAAGGGCGTACATATTGGGGCGAGGCAATCCTTCAAGTAGGTGGAAGTAGACCTTCAGCTCCAGGAGGCAGCCAGGCCCCTTCCTACTGTTTTTAAGGAAGGCTAGAGAGGGGCGTTAGGTTAAAAATGGGAGCCAGTTGGGGAGCTGCAGTTTTGATTTCATTGCCTCTTCTCCCTGGCTTTTGACACTATATATATATATATATAGAGAGAGAGAGAGAGAGAGAGAGAGAGACTGTGTACAGTGTGTGTGTGTGTGTGTGTGTGTGTGTGTGTATATATATATATATATATATATAGTGTGTGTGTGTGTGTGTGTGTGTGTGTACACACACAAACATGCAAAGTCTCCCTGGCTTTGACACTATATATAGATATAGTGTATGTGTGTATATATATATAGTGTATAGTGTATAGTGTCTGAGTATGTGTATGTGTGTGTATGTGTGTACACACACACACATACATATATACACACACACACTTTTAATTGTTGTAACCCGCCCTGGGGACCTGAGGGTGCCAGTTAGGATAGCAAAATAAAGGTAACAGCAATTATAACACCCATAATTCGAGCCTCAGTACATGCAGAGGGAGGGCTATTCCTCCTCCCCTCTCCCCGTGCGAAACTGAAGGGGCGCCCAGTGTGAACCGGCTCGCCCCGCCCCGCCCCGCCTCGGCGGGCTTCCTTCGCCAAGGCGGCCTGCGAGACCCCCGCACGAAACCCACCCGGTGCTTACGAACCCCTCTCGGTTTCTGAGGAAGAGGAAGCGGGACCTTCCGCTGCCTTTCCCGCCCTTTCAGAATGGATCGGCAGCTGCAGCAAAGCTGGAAGCAAGGCGAGGTTCGGGAGGGCTTTAGAAAAACCCGCTGCCGCAGGTTAGAAGCACGAAGGCCCGACATGCTTTGCACGGGCCGCGGCGTGAATGGGCGTTCGAAGTGTCCGTCAAAATGCGACCTACTACGGATTGGCCAGCGAGGGCGGAGGGCAGAGCGGCTCCAAGCGGGGAAACGGCACAATCAGGTTTTTCCGACACTTCGGGCACGAAGTCGAACTGCTCTCTCCGTTCCAGGCTGCTGAGGTTTCGTTAGCGGCAATCACAGCTGCTTTGAGCGCCTGCGGAATATATTCTTATTTTTGTTAGGGAGGGGCAGCCAGCGTTGTTCAGCTTTTTTAAGGAAATCAGGTGTAAAAATACCCCGTAAATAGGACATTGCGGGGGGCAGGCTTCTGCTGGGGTGGGGGGACAGAACCTTAGATAACTGAGTACTTTCAGTGCTTGTCAATCATTTTTGTGGACCTGGGGGGGGGCTGCCCCCCCAGGCTACACCCATGAAGCCTACCCAGATGTTTTGCAAGTTTGTACGGGTTTTAATTTGTTTCTAGTATATTCTATTGTGGTTTTAACTTTATGTATGTTTTAAATTATGGATGCTAAAAAAAAATAGTGATAATTCTGATTGCTTTATTTTTTTATTTGTAAACAGCCTTGGGTTTTTCCTACAATCAAGTGGTATATAAATTTTATGGAACAAAAATAAAATAGATATATTATGAATACTCTGTGCTGATTTTGCAGATATTTAAGATTTAATTGTCACAGATTCTCACTTACCCCGTTGCAGAACAACTCATCTATAACCACATATATGTACATCTTGCAGTGCGCGTGCACACACAGAGAGAGTTTTTAATGTTTTTAAATAAAATCAAATACTGAGAAACACTTGCCAACTTGTTTCAGAACTTTGTTAAACCCAATGCAGTAGACTACAGTCCATAAAAGCTGCCACCAGACAATGCAAAACAGGACTACCATGGTTTCGCTGGGTTTATTACAATCCTTTGACTGTAACATGCATTGCTTCATTGACTTCAAAATGTGATAAGCCAGCCCTCCTCATTTTGCTGAGTGGAACCTTGGACCTCTATCACAAAATCCTGCCCTTACCACACCACTGCACCCAACCCACTAGGTGTTGCTGGCTAATAAACCATTTCCTGAGAGCTGGACCATAAAGAAGGCTGATCACCAAAGAATTGATGCTTTTGAATTATGGTGCTGGAGGAGACTCTTGAGAGTCCCATGGACTGCAAGAAGATCAAACCTCTCCATTCTTAAGGAAATCAGCCCTGAGTGCTCACTGGAAGGACAGATCGTGAAGCTGAGGCTCCAGTACTTTGGCCACCTCATGAGAAGAGAAGACTCCCTGGAAAAGACCGTGATGTTGGGAAAGATGGAGGGCACAAGGAGAAGGGGACGACAGGGGAAGAGATGGTTTGATAGTGTTCTCGAAGCTACCAGCATGAGTTTGACCAAACTGCGGGAGGCAGTAGAAGACAGAAGTGCCTGGCATGCTCTAGTCCATGGGGTCATGAAGAATTGGCCACGACTAAACAACAACAACAAAATGTCTTGAATATATATATAGTGGAGGTGTTGTAAGCCCATTTTTGTTCATGTACTCCGGGCAGCATCTTTAGCTGACCTGCACACCACAAGAAAAGCATAAGCACATTGGTGCATCTCCATCTGTGTGAGGAGTGCAATGAGGCATTAAATTCACCCCTTTTGCAAGATAACTATTTCTCATGTACTTTAGAGGACTGAGATTAAAAAGCATATGTATACAGTGTCATGTGCCCAGGACAGACTGAAAAAGAAATCTTCATAAAGTATGCCCCGCCCCCTACAAATTACAATTACAGTTTTGCACCCCACACTATCCTTTAATCATTACATAATCAAGCCCTGTTCAATAGCAGAGATCATGCCCTTAAACTCTTTATGGCAGATTAAAAAATGCCAGTAACTTGGATGTGTAAGAGGTCAACATGTTTTAAAGGAGAATTTCATTATTGGGCAATTTATATTACAGCATGCTTCTATGTAATTTGATAATATTCAATGGCACTAAGATAAGTAAGTATACACTGATTGTAATCTAATGGCATAATCCTACACATGTTTATTCAGAAGGAACTCTGATTGAGTTCAGTGAGTTTCAGGTAAGGAGCTATATGATGTCAGTCTTGGTTATGCAAGTTAAAACTCTACTTAAGAACATTATAAAGCAGCCTTCAATTGTATGCTGCAAGTATTTATTTCATAAAATATTATATATCACTTGGTTGTAAAAACCTCAGAAAGAATAAAACAATAAAATTATCAGTAAAAAGAGTTACATTCAAAAATAATTAAAAAGAATGACTTCACTGCCTCTGCTGCAAAACCTAATGCACCACTGGCCTGAACCCTTTTCACTTTGAATAATTTTAACCAAGTATTTATCAAAACTTTAATAAAATATTAACCCCCCCAAAAAAACCCCCCAGGTATTTAGCATGTAATTAAGGGTTGTATCCAACTGTGTTCTACTCAGTGGGCCTACTTTGAGTAGGAATAGCAATGGCTACAATGCTAGGTTTCATTTTATTTTGCCTATAGAATCTGCATAGCTCCTTAAACCAGATGCCTATCACATGCCCATACTCTTTTAAGTGGGCATTAGTCAGCTGCAGCTTTTGCCAGGAGGAAGGAGAAGGGATTTAGAGTGACCTACATTCTGCCCATAGTGACCTAGTTATTGTATTGTGTGTGAGGCAAGCACATACAGAAGCTTCCAGGTGTCACATAAATGCCAGTCAAATTCCTGTGAACAGCTTTGAACTGTGTGACAGGATATGATCCTGGGATTCCCAGCAGGAGTCAAAAGACCTCAACAGAAAAAGGTAAACACTACAAGGTGCATTTGGGGTTCAGTTCTTAAGCCAATTTAACAGTCCAGTTTTTTTGCAGTGGAATTGCTTCAGAGTTTGTTGTTTGAAGATTGTGCCTGTGAAGATGATTCCAAGTGAATTGGGAGAACAGGCCTAAGACATTTGCAACATTTTGGGAGGATTTAGTCCTGATCCTCCTGATTCCACTTACAGTGTGTCAGAAGAGACAGAGGCACAGTGTCATCGCCTTCCCTTCCATGGCACTTCTTTGATTTGGATCACAAAAAAATATGAGTTCTGAATCTTGAGAGAGATTTGGGAAGCATTATAATTCAGCATGTTAATGATTACCATGTACATAAAAGATATACAGATGTGATTTTTAAATATGAAATGGTACTAGCGGGCTGTAAGAAATATGCATATTTCCACATTAATATTGTGAAATTTATTTCCTCCCCACACACAACTCCATACTTTGTTACCAAGGTATTTGCTTACTTAGCATGGGTAGTATTTAAAGTACAGTGGTACCTCGGGTTACATACGCTTCAGGTTACATACGCTTCAGGTTATAGACTCCACTAACCCAGAAATATTACCTCAGGTTAAGAACTTTGCTTCAGGATGAGAACAGAAATCGGGCTCCGGTGGCGGGGCGGCAGCAGGAGGCCCCATTAGCTAAAGTGGTGCTTCAGGTTAAGAACAGTTTCAGGTTAAGTATGGACCTCCGGAACGAATTAAGTACTTAACCCGAGGTACCACTGTATATTCTCCGGTATATAAGATTTGACATTTTATAGCCCTCTACATTCACTTATCTTGGTCCAATAAAAATTAATCCTGTTCACCTAGGGCAGGGCTAGGGAACCAGATGTTCTTGCACTCCCAACATCAGCCCCAGCCAGTGTGGCTAATAGGAATTGTAATCCAACAGCATCTAGAGACTAAAAGATCACAGTTCCCCCAGCCCTGGCATATGGATGTTGGATAGTCAGTTTTGACTATCAGGAGTATGAAGCCACCTGTTTTCTGTAAAGGACCTTGGTTTTAACGATGGCATTCGACCTGATCATTTTCCTGTTGCGATATCTGACAGCATGGCAAGCTAGAAATGTATGACGTAAATAGATGTGTATGGGATGCCTCCACCTTTGCGTTCTGATAGGTCTCAAGTGCCTACACAAAGCTGTATAAACGTGCAGAAAGTAACGCAACCTCGCTGCCTCTCCACATTGCCCCTGGTGAACTTCTGCCTGTTAGCAGCAGAGGAGACAAAAAGGTGTCAGCAGCACTTCCCAGACTGGTCTACACCCGGTCACACAACCAACCCAAGTCTGGACACGCTTCCTCAGAAGAAGCAAGGTCTGACTGAGAGCAGTGTGACGGACACCAGGCTCGGGGATTTATTTATTTATTTTTAATAAATGTTTATTGGGATTTTACAAAACACAGAAATCAAACAAATACATATATCAACACAGAAAACAAAAAAATACACACTTAATAAAAAAAGGAAAAAGAAAAAGAATCCACTTTTAAATTTCAAGGTTCTATATCCCTCTTTCCTGACCTCCTCACATCTCCCTTTTTTATGTTCCTCTTTATTCCATCAAATTCAGCAAATTCTAACCCTCTTTCAAATCTCGTTTATAATTGTGTACTCCCACTTATTATGTCTCTAATTTCCCCTCTTTTTTAAATCCTTTTTTTATTTTCATACCTCCTTTAACCATATCCCAAATGCCATGTTACCTTTGCATCCCACATCATTTTAACATTCAAACAATTTACTATATTTCTGTACATAATCCTTGAACTTTTTCCAGTCCTCTTCCATCAACTCTTCTCCCAGGTCTCGGATTCTGCCAGTCATTTCTGCCATCTCCATATAGTCTATCACTTGCATCTGCCATTCTTCCACGGTGGGCAAATCTTGTGTCTTCCAATATTTAGCGAGAAGTATTCTTGCTGCTGTTGTTGCGTACATAAAAAAAGTTCTGTCTTTCTTTGACACCAATTGGCCGACTATGCCCAAAAGGAAGGCCTCTGGTTTCTTAGGAAAGGTAAATTTAAATACCTTCTTCAGTTCATTATAGATCATTTCCCAGTAAGCCTTAACCTTCGGGCACGTCCACCAAAGATGAAAGAATGTTCCCTCAGCTTCTTTACATTTCCAACACTTATTATCAGGCAGGCTCCGGGATTTCTTACCCCGACAGTCGGTTTCCGTTTTGCAGCGGGGTTTCCTTCCCACATCACTGCTGCTGCTGCTGCTGCTGCTGCCTGCTTAGGGCTGCAGCACTATTATTATTATTATTATTATTATTATTATTATTATTATTATTATTATTTATACCCCGCCCATCTGGCTGGGCTTCCCCAGCCACTCTGGGCGGCTTCCAACCAAATATTAAAATGCAGTAATACATCAAACATTAAAAGCTTCCCTAAACAGACCCAGACCAGACCCGAGTCGGCTCCCGGTCTTCTTGCAAACACAACCCCGCGCATCTCAAGGCAAAAGCGACTTCCGAAACACCGCCACGCCCTCCCTGAGCTCCTCCGCCACCGCTTTGGAGGAGCCGCTACCGGAAAGAGGAAGGTCTGGTGCTGAGGCTGCCCGGAAGGCCCCTTGCGCCGCTGCAGAGAGAGAGAGACAGGTAACCCCGCGTCCCCAGCAGCCCCTTGCCCGCCTCTCGAGAGTGGGGTGGGAACGGGACGCCCCTTTCCTCCGCCTTGCTACCGAGCCTCTCCTTCCCCCTGGCGCTCCTGGCAAGGCCTGGGAGGGTTCCCCCTTTCCCCGTCGCGGTGGGGGCTCTCCCCTCTGCCCCCGAAGCCCAAACTCCGCGTCTGGACGCCGAATGCGTCTCTGCATGCAACGTGCAGGGTTGATTCCCGTCCCTCTTCCTGCATAGACAAAAAGCAAACTGCATCGACGGCGGATTTGATAATCTCCGAGGTCAGTCAGGGAGAGTGAACGCAACCCCTTTTTCCTCCCTCGAGGTCGCCCTGAAGAAACTCCATCCTCTGAAGCGAGAATTTGCAAGAGGATGAAAGTCGCCACTGGTTAGGGAGACGGGCGATAAAAAGGAATGGGCATCTGCACCTTGGACAGGTGTGGAGAAGATGCAAGCTGCATCAGCACCATAGTGAGTATACCTGCTGAAATTCCCTCTTCTAACTATTGGAGGTGCAAGAGCTCTGGTCTCTTTTTTTGCACCTGGTCTCTCTGATCTGAGGGCAGAAATTTATCCTGCTGGATAAATGTTGCTAATCTCGATTACAGCTTTTTATTTTAACATATAATGCATGCCAATGCATGTGTTCATTGAGCTATGGCCAAGGATAGAATAATGACCAGGAACAACTAGATTTTGGATTCTGTGCTGGAAAGCTGCATTCTGAATTCACCATAAATTTATGCCATAAATATATCTGCAGTCACATTGATTTCTACCACCTACATGCTTGGGATTGGACTGAGCCTGGAGAGTCTAAAAGTATGGTACAGTAAGCAACAAATAGAGTGTATGTGTTGTGAATGTTTTCTGTCAGGGTGCAGATACCATCTTTTTGAAAATTATTTTTGAAAGCTGCTTTTCCAAATTTCCAGCTGCACCTAAGTAGGTATTCTTTCCATTCTGAGGAGTCTGCTTGGCTTCCTGCGATCTAGATGCCATTGTGCTAATAACCCCAATCTGTCTTCCTGTTCTTTACCTCCTCTGCTGTTTACTGCAATATGCAGATATTGATAAAGTGAATAGAAGATTTACTCCCTCATAACACTAGGACATGGGACATCCAAGTTAGTTACCTGAACTGGGGTGAGGGAACCTGATCTTCCTTCTGTTGGTTCCTTCTTTCGTAACTATTTGCTGGCATGTAGATCACTTCCTTTTAGGCTTTACTACTTCCTCCTCCTTCAGCCAGGCTTTCTTTCTTTTTAAAAAATTAAAAAAATATATATTAATCAGTACAAACACCAAGCTAGAAAGACACATACAACAAAAACCATAATAACAATAATAACACAAATTTAGATACAGTAATATCCCTATGCCTACTCCTTGTTTATCACCACTCTCTCCCCCCTCTATTTCCCACTGTTATCCGCCTTGTCAGATATTTGTTCCAAATTTCTTTGTATTTATCCATTCTTATTTGGCGTCGACAAGCAGTTCTTTCGTATGTAGCTAATCTGTAGTTCTTTCGTATGTAGCTAATCTGTCCATATTATCAATCCATATGCTCAGTGGAATCTTTTTGCGACTCTTCCAATTCATCAAAACAAGCTTTTTTTGCTTCTAATATAGCGTGCGATGTAACCACTTTTTTTGGCCCCTTGAGCTCTTCCAAATTTCCAGAATATACTTTAGAATTAAATTCAGTTCCCCTAAATAACAATTTCAGGCTTTCTTTCTATTTTGACACAGTGTTGGGGCCTGTTTTGTTTAACATCGTGTCTCCATAGTGGACACGTGAGCTTGTGCTTAGGATGGATTTGTTTTCCAAGAGTTAATAATAAAACTTAATTTTTATATTCTTTAAACTAGCAGCCTTACCAGACTATTTCTGTATACCACTGCAATATATACCAAACCCTGACTTCTTTTCTTCCCCCGTTATTGTAGATCTGAATTCTCCCCACATTTCTTCCTTCACGTGTGAAATAAATATCCAACATGCCTCATCGGACTATTCATCTTTTTCGGAAGGGTCTCCGGCTGCATGACAACCCCACTTTGCTAGCTGCACTGAAGTCTTCCGAAATCGTATATCCAGTTTACCTATTGGATAGAAATTTTTTGACATCTGCAACTAGGATGGGAACTAAACGTTGGCATTTTCTCCTGCAGACTCTGGAAGATCTCAAGACAAACTTAAATAAATTGAACTCTTGCTTATGGATTATTCAAGGGGAGTACGAGGCTGTATTGCGGGAACATGTTCAAAAGTGGAATATTACCCAAGTGACTTTCGATGATGAGATTGAACCATATTACAAGGAAATGGAGAAGACTATCCAAGTTATGGGGAAAGAAATGGGATTTGAAGTATTTTCTTTGGTGGGGCACACTTTGTATGACGTCAGACGGTACGGAGCTGACCAAGGGGAAGAAAGCTTATCTCCTGGGGGGCCATTGGTGGTTTTACAGTATAACAAATGTGCATACCTAGCTTGCGTTCTGCAAGCATAGATATGTTTCTGTTGCTGATGCAGATCTTCACTCCTTTCTGCTGCAGAACTGGCCAGTATTATGAGCTCAGACATTAAAATGAAGAGTTTAGGCTGCAGAGCTAAACACATTAGGGAATAAACATCGCTGAACAAAGTTTTACAGAAAATTTAGTTCCTCTACTGTGACCCAAGTTCCATCCTTTTGCAGGCGGTTTCTGTTCATAGTGTAATCATCTTGTGTTATACAGGATTGTGGAACTAAATGGAGGGACACCACCATTGACGTACAAAAGGTTTCTTCAAATACTAACAGTGCTTGGAGATCCCGAGATGCCTGTGCAAGACATTACAGCTGAGAATTCACAGTAAGGAATAATTGTACCACCAGAACATAGAAATTTTACTCTAGGAATAGCTGGCTCACTGTAAAATGATTTTATTTATTTAAGGCCATTTATATACCACCTATTCAAGCTAAAGTGGTTTACAAAAGACAATCTAAAATAATTTTGCAATAAGTATTTTTTGCCAAGCAAAAAAGTTTGATCCATGTGACTTATGAAAAGATTAATGTATCCTTGTTTTCATAATGTCCAAATTGAGAGTCGAATTACTTTTGGTTTTGTTACATAATTATCTTCTGGGATATTGTGGTAGTGCTTTAGTAAACTGTCCACTTGTGATGATCACATTTGAAAACCAGTGTTGGGGCTCTGAACAGGTTTTATGAACATTTCAGAATTTGAAAAATCTGCCTTGCGGTGAAATACCAGTACTTGAATTTGAAATCTAGCCATACAATGGATTTGATTATGACTGATATATTGGGATCTCAAACGGCCAGACAGTCTCAGTATACTGGCATGTTTTGAAATATTTTTTTTTTGTAAGCATTACTTAGCACAATACCAGCTGTCAATCTCATGAATACAGAGATGTACAAAAACTATGAACTGAGGCTATGAATTGATGGTCATCTTACAACTTATTTTAATTACCAAGGCTTTCCAATTGACCCATGGGAACTGTACTTTAATTATTTACAGCACAATAATAATTTTTAAAAATCCTTCTCTCCTCCCCACTAGGGTTGTGGGTGCGGAAATCCTGTTAGCTCATCTCAGGACACTAATTTGCATGACCACTGCAATGTTTCCTAGAAACATAGCATGATATGTTGGGCCTGATTGTGCAAAGATAGGAAGGCAAGGGAGGCAGCTATTCCAGTCTATTATGTTTCTTCCTTTTCTGTTGGCTTTAGGACATGGGTGGTTTCCAGTGGTGATAACAAGCAACACTTTCTGCTGCATTCACTTGTTCTGTGATAAAACAAGCTGATTGTGTTTGTTTGCCTCATTATAGTATAACATTTGGTTTTCAAAATAAATCTCTTTATTTCCTTCTTAGAAAACTCAGTCCTCTCCCTGAAGTGGGTCTGGCCAAGTGTTACAGGGTGCCTCTCCCTGAGGACCTTGGGTTTTCCAAAGAGTACAAGTCACCTTGGAGAGGAGGGGAAACTAATGGGCTCCAGCGACTTGAAGAGCACCTGAAAAACCAGGTCAGTCTTAATTCAAGGTGTATCTCATGTTGTTTGTGAGAAGATTATCAGCAGTCTTTCTGATCACCTTTGCAAGAGCAATCTAAATGCAAGCCACTTACCGTCTCCTAAAGAATTCATATCTGAAGTCATCTAGAAAGTCCCACAGGTTTTTGTTTCCTTTCTAAAAATCGCCTTCCAATATTTATCTTTATTCTGCATATCATAGGTCACCAGTGCGGCACCCATGGGTGCAATAGTGCTCTTGAGGTCTCTAACCACTACCACTCTGACCACTATATTATGCTGGCTCAGGTTTGTCACAGTACACAAAGCACAACAGACTGAGTGATAATAACTCTGAACATTTTACTGGTTATTTCCTATTGTAAAGGTCTAGCCCAGTATGTGCAACATATATAGTTCATATGTACGGTGTATAACCTATGAGGCTAATTCCAATATTAATACATTTCTTCTTACTGCTTCTTCTTGTAAGTTCCTGTATAACACAATTCTTAGGTGAGAATAGAAAAGTCCCCAAGGTATCGAGATCAACACAGCTGATGTAGACTGCTGGCACAAGTACTGAGAATCGTTCATGTACAATTACTTATGTACCTGTTAAACACATTGACAATCTAATATCAGCTGAGGAAGCCCTTTGGGGTGAAATGGGAGATATCCGGAAACCTTGTTCTGCTCGAGTTAGCAGTTTGCACCAGCTTGCCTGTGTCAGCAGTCTACATCAGCTGTGTTGTTTTCGATACCTTGGGGACTTTTCTATTCTCACCTAAGGATTGTGTTATACAGGAACTTAAAAGAAGAAGCAGAAAGAAAAGAAGAAATGTATGAATATTGGAATTAGCCTCATAGGTTATACACCGTACATATGAACTGTATATGCTGCACATACTGGGCTAGTCCTTTACGATAGGAAATAACTAGTAAAATTTTCACAGTTATTATCATGCAGCCTGTTGCACTTTGTGTATTGTGACAACTGTATTTGCAAAGCAAGGTATTGAACTTGTTTTGGCTCAGGTTTGTCAGCACATAACTATAGTGTGAAGCAAGGATAGCCAACTAAGTGCCTTCCAGGTGTTGTGGACAACAAATCCCATCGGCTTCACCTAGTGTGATCATTGGTCAAGGATGATTGGAGTTGTAGCCCACAGCATGTGGATGGCACCACTTTCACTACTACTAGTGTGGAGGCTGTGTTCTTAGCTTCGAGCATAGGTGTGCTATAGATTTACTTGTTTTTGAAGTATTTCTAGCCCTTTCCATTGAATTTTATCAAAGGTGGCTTGCATAAAGGGTTTCATACAAAGGTAAAACAAAGAGGAATAAGGTTTGCTTATAGAACCCACTGCCTCATTGTAGCACAGCTGTCATTCCAGTTATAGCAGCTGTGCTTCTTCTGCTTTGTGTTTCTCTTTTTAGGGTTGGGTAGCAAAGTTTGCTAAGCCAAGAACAATCCCAAACTCTCTGCTTCCAAGTACTACAGGCTTGAGTCCCTATTTCAGCTTGGGCTGTTTATCAGTTCGAATGTTTTTTCACAGGCTGTCAAACATTTATGCTCAGGTAAGTTTGCGGTATGCAGCTTAGCTACATGTTAAGCAAGGAAATGTGACAAATTTCCATTCCCAGAAAAAGCATGTTATTTTTCCTACAGCAGCAAGGCATGATTTATTTATTTAACATATTGGATGGATTTCCCCCTAAATTGGTTTTTGAATTTTGAATTTATTGTTATTCATGCTTTTATACTGTATTTTATGCTGTTTTTGGTATCACAATTAAGTGTTTTAAATTTGTTGTTAGCCACCCTGAGCCCGGTTTTCTGAACAGGGAAGGGCAGGGTATAAATAAAAATTTATTATTATTTCTACCCCATCTTTTAGTGCAGGCCCACATATGAAATGTTAAAACCAAAACATTTGCACAAACATGATAAAATCACCAGCAAAGTAAAAAAAAAAAAAAAAGTATATAGGGGCCAGGCCATCAATAATATCAAGAAAAGTCTTTAAGGATTGCTTAATGACTGTCTACAAGAGACGGGGCCAAGTGGAGTTTTCAGGGGAGGGAATTCCACAGATGTGGGGGCACCACTGAAAAAGTCCATGACCCTAGTACCCATTCAACTTTAGTGACAGGTCTGAGAGGAGGCCAATCTTAGGACCTGAGCAATTTCGTATAGGCATAGTTGGAGTTCTTCAGATAACCTGGTTGCAAACTGTTCAGAGCTTTAATGCTCAGTCCTAGCACTTCAAATTAAGCCGAGAAACAAATGGTTCACCAGTGCAACTGATGCAAAACTGTTGTCTGACATGCTCAAACTGCACATAAGCATGCTGGAGGCTGAATTTTGCACCTGCTGAAATTTCCAGATTGTCTTTACATGCAGCCCTACATAGAGAGCATCACAGTACTCTAGGCTGGATGTAACCACTGGTCCAGTCCACATATAACACTAATGCAAATCATGGGTTAGCACAAATGATGAAATGTAAGAGTTCCTGGAGTGAATATCATGGCAACTGCATTGTTCCTCCAGTCCAGCTGTGCTAACCAGGGCTAGGTCATGGTTTGGTTTGGTGCGGTTTCTAAACCCAAGCTCGTGGTTTCTTTTCCCAAGACAAACCGTGAGGAGCAAATCAAGAACAAACCTTGGTTACAGCTTGTGATTTGACTGGGCAAGAGTAACCATGTGTTCAGATGTAAAACTAAGTCAAACCAAGGCTTAGCTGTGGGCAGCCCAGCAGTAGGAGAATTGGGAGAGGAGCACAGCAGCTGCAATCTTTGGTCCAGGAAGTTGCATGCTTGCTCATTGCCCTTGGTGAAGCTTGAGTCATGTATATGTAATTGAGGCTAGGTCTGCTTTCTGCAGCTAGGGTTGCAGTTGGTAAACCAGTCTTTGCTGGTAAAAGGCACTCCTACGAACTGATGTCACCTGCACCTCCCTAGTTAACAGAGTCCAAGAGTATCTCCCAGTTCTATGCCTGAATTTGTAAGCGAGTGCAGTGAAACCCATCTGAAACCTTTTGTAAATCTCCATCTAAATCAGTGGTCTTACCAAGAATTGCTTGATTGGATTATCTGGATTAAGATGATGTAATATACTGTATGTACAATTATGTGTATACTGATTTTTTAAAAAGCATTTATATTTGTTATATTTGCCCAATTCATAAGGTTTTAAAATACTTATAGTTTGCTTTATAAAGTGTTAGGATTCCATTTTAAGCACAGCAAGGTATTAGGATCCCATAATAGGCTTGGAAATACTATTATTTAATTTCATCTCTGAGTCTCTTCCATGAGGCATCTCAGTGCGATTTACAATACAATAAAAACATAAAACAATTGCATATATAAAACACTGGAAGAACAAAATAGCTTGTGAAAGGTTCTGGCTTGCTGCTTTCAGTGCTTAAACCACATTAAATGTTACAAATTGTTGAGCTAAATCATGCTTCCCATTTTTTTCATGTTCCATTATCAATATTACAGTCAAAGAACCATTCCCTGCCACCAGTATCTCTTCAAGGACAGCTACTGTGGAGGGAATTCTTTTATACGGTAGCATCAGCAACACCCAACTTTACAAAAATGGTTGGGAATCCCATCTGTCTTCAGATAGATTGGTACCAAGATACAGAGAAACTCCACAAATGGAAAACGGTATGTTGATTCTTTGGACTGTTTTAGTACTCTGAGTCCATTGTTTCCAGTATTTTGCTGATGCTGGAATTATATAAATGTTATGGTTTAAGATGCTTTACCTCTGCTATGTTTTTCCGCCCTAGGACTTTTGGGGGAAGGGCAGACTCAAATACGGGAAATAAATCAATAATGGAGCATTTATCATCACATCCATTCGGTCCTTAGTCTCTGTAAGAAGAGAGAATGTCAACTATTGTGAGAGTTACAAGGTGGGAGTGCAGCGCATCTGAGCAGATCAAGAAAATTGAAATTGTTCTATTTCTTAGGCACAGACAGGATTTCCCTGGATTGATGCCATTATGACTCAGCTCCATCAGGAAGGCTGGGTCCACCATCTTGCTCGCCACGCAGTGGCCTGTTTCTTGACACGTGGAGACCTCTGGATCAGTTGGGAAGAAGGAATGCAGGTTTGCAGTACTTATTTTGTCTTCTGCCCTCATTGGCATAGTCCTGTAAAAAGCAAACTTTCTAGGGAATCTGAAAGCAACCTCAGTGTTTAATGTTAGCATTCCCCTTAGCAAACGGGGGGTGGGGGTGGGAGGATTTCATGGCAAACATAATTTTGATCAGAGTGAACAGCAAGTATCCTTTGGAATGAAAAAGGGTTAAGGCTGTAATCCTATGCTCACTCTCTTGTGAGCAACTCAGGAGAATATACTTTTGAATAGACACGTATAGGATTGCACTGTTAAGTAAATCATGGTAAAAATTACATATAGTTCTAAGGTGGTAAATCTATACCAGTTCAGAATATGAGTGATGGCTTACATGATTGAATGGTTAATAATAATTCCTCACATTGATGTCACAGGGAAAGGTTCTAACTTAAACTTGTCCCTTATATCTAGTCTTCTATGTCCATGTTGTTGGGGTTTTTTTGGGGGGCGGTTTCACAGGGACGTTAGATCCCATGATTCCACTGCCGGCATAGACATAATTCCTGAGGCATGCTGGGAAGCCGTAGCTCTTGCTGCTGGCAGCTTTGAAACAAATAAAAAAGACAATGGGGGGGATGGAAAGGAAGTCAACTCAGTAACTCCTCACTTCCTAGGATTCCCCTGAAACATTTTGCCCAGTCACACTACCACCCAGGTTTGCAAAATCCCCTGCCCCCCTGCAATTTGAGGAGAGTCAGGAATTTCATGTGGGTTCAGTTCAGCCCAACTTCGCACTGTGTCTTATTTTAATGGTATGACTCTCCTCAACTACAGTTGTTTGAAGAATTGCTTCTGGATGCAGATTATAGCGTGAATGCCGGGAACTGGATGTGGCTGTCAGCCAGTGCTTTCTTCCACCAGTACTCCCGCATTTTCTGTCCTGTTCGCTTTGGCAAACGCACAGATCCCGAAGGGCAATACATCCGGTGAGTACGCATGGTTGATACGTCAGGGTCTATCATGCTGTAAAACGTAAGAGCAGTCCTGCTGGATAAGAAAAGTGGTTCATCTTGTCCACATCCCACAGTAGCCAATCGGACGCCTTTCAAGATGTCCACAAGAAGGTAAGCAGGAAGGGTGGAATAATTCGGAGAGTATGTATCAAGAGGCCAAACTCCCCTGATCCGCACCTCATAAATGAAGGGCTGGACTGAGCAAGTTCTCTCTGCGAATCTGCATTCTCCCAAGGATATTTTACAAGGTGGCCTAAGCAGGCAACTTGCAAATTCTGTAAATTAAATAGGCGTTGTGTTAAATTTGCATTACTTCCATTTGTCTGTCCTGAATCTGAAAAGTTCCTCTTCTCCTGGGCCTTTGGCTAATTAAACAATCTATAATCTTTTAAATTGAGGGAATAGTGTTATGTTTGTTATTATGTTATGTATTTTTGTGGTTTTTTTACTGTGATCTTCAGATGGAGGGCAGCATTAATAATAATAATAATAATAATAATAATAATAATAATAATAATGTGGTTCTGCTCATTTCTCCTGGGCCGTGTCCAGAAAGTGGTGTTGGGGGATGAGTGTTCAGACCCCTGGGCTCTCACTTGTGGGGTGCCTCAGGGTTCTGTCCTCTCCCCCATGCTTTTTAATATCTATATGAAGCCGCTGGGAGAGATCATCAGGGGGTTTGGGCTGGGTGTTCATCAGTATGCAGATGACACCCAGCTCTACCTCTCTTTTAAATCAGAAGCAGTGAAGACGGTGAAGGTCCTATGTGAGTGCCTGGAGGCGGTTGGAGGATGGATGGCGGCTAACAGATTGAGGTTGAATCCTGACAAGACAGAAGTACGGTTTTGGGGGGACAGGGGGCAGGTGGGTGTGGGGGACTCCCTGGTCCTGAATGGGGTAACTGTGTCCCTGAAGGACCAGGTGCGCAGCCTGGGAGTCATTTTGGACTCACAGCTGTCCATGGAGGCACAGGTTAATTCTCTGTCCAGGGCGGCCGTCTACCAGCTCCACCTGGTACGCAGGCTGAGACCCTACCTGCTTGCGGACTGTATCACCAGAGTGGTGCATGTTCTAGTTATTTCTCGCTTGGACTACTGCAATGTGCTCTATGTGGGGCTACTTTTGAAGGTGACCCAGAAACTACAACTAATCCAGAATGCGACAGTTAGACTGGTGACTGGGAGTAGCCGCCGGGACCACATAACACCGGTTCTGAGAGATCTGCAATGGCTCCCAGTACATTTCCGAGCACAAATCAAAGTGTTGGTGCTGACCTTTAAAACCCTAAACAGCCTCGGTCCTGTATACCTGAAGGAGCGTTTCCACCCCCATCATTCAGCCCAGACACTGAGATCCAGCACCAAGGGCCTTCTGGCAGTTCCCAAGAAGTGAGGTTACAGGGAACCAGACAGAGGGCCTTCTCAGTAGTGGCGCCTGCCTTATGGAACACCCTCCCATCAGATGTCAAGGAAATTAGCAGCTATCCTATTTTTAAAAGACATCTGAAGGTTTAGGGAAGTTTTTAATATTTAATGCTGTATTGTTTCTAAGACTCGATTGGGAGCCGCCCAGAGTGGCTGAGGAAACTCAGCCAGATGGGCGGGGTATAAATAATAAATTATATAATGAATTATATAATAATAATAATAATAATAATAATAATAATAATAATAATAGAAACAGTTAACAACACAAGGTGTGTGCTAATTATATTTTTCAGAAAATACCTCCCAGTGCTGAAGAATTTCCCCTCCCAGTACATTTATGAACCTTGGGTAGCACCAGAAGAGACACAGATAGAGGCAGGCTGCATTATAGGTAATACTCAAAACAAAATAAATTTTCACTATGTACCCAGCAGAGTAGGACCCTGCTTTCCCTGATTTTACCATATTTCCCCCTCCCTCTCAGTACCTAAGCTTCTTATCCTCCTTTCTGTCTGCCCCCTCCAGTCAGGGCAGGCTCTCAGAGAGTATCTCCATCACCATACTGTGTTGCACTGCCTCACTTCCAATGACCCCATTGCGGGTCAGATGACCAGTTTCCCAGCTTTGGAATTGACATGTTCCTCTATTCCCTGGGCTGCAATGAGAGTGCAGCTTTCTGTTTCCCAAGTACCATTAACCACTGCACCCAGCTCACCTTAGCCCCTCTGAAGTTTCTGCTTCCCTGGTGTCAAATCCTGTTCTCTCTCCTCATTCAGGGACTTAGCAAGGAAGGGCCCTTCCTCCCATGACTGCCTTTATCTGCCCATTATGTTTATTTGGTCTAACTATTAAGCCAGTATGTTTGCCTGCGGCTGGAGATGGAATCCCATTTTGGTATTCAGTCAGGAATTTGAAAAGGTTCTACCAAGATCTGATACAATTAATTCGAAGAGTTACTGTTAGCAGTTCTGTTTCCTTTCTGTCATTGTTTCCTATGTTTTCCATTAGGTAAAGATTATCCCTTTCCTATTGTAAACCACAAAGAAGTCAGTGATCACAATCTACAGCTGATGAAACAGGTTAGAGAAGAACAGTATAAAACGGCTCAGCTCACAAGAGGTGTGTCTGCAAGCTGGTATTGAGCTCTTCCAATTTGACAGGGTTTGTGGGTTTCTCTTGATTCTGAAATCTAACCATAGTACAATGGTACCTCGGGTTACAGACGCTTCAGGTTATAGACTTTGCTAACCCAGAAATAGTACCTCGGGTTAAGAACTTTGCTTCAGGATGTGAACAGAAATTGTGCGGCGGTGGCAGCGGGAGGCCCCATTAGCTAAAGTGGTACCTCAGATTAAGAACAGTTTCAGGTTAAGAATGGACCTCCAGAATGAATTAAGTTCTTAACCCGAAGTACCACTGTAAAAGCCTGGTAGCGTCTCTACAATTAAAAGTAACAATGTTGTAGATCTCTCTTTATAATCTGCATCTAGGTAATTCAAATTCTTTATTAAGAAAGGTTCCATTCTGCCTTTAAAACATATGTGCAAATTGTGCATAGTTTTGCTGCTCTTCGTGGGAAGTGAACTTCTGCAGGATATTAAAGGCCTGCTACTCAGTCCCTTCAGAGATTTCTCCAGGCATTGTTTATGCACTTTCAAGACTATTTTCAGAGCCTCAGAAAAAATTAAGATGAATCCAATTATGTCTGTCCCCTAGTGGAATGGGCACCTTTGGTGTAATGTACTGTCTCCCCTAAAATCTGCTCCAGAGGGCTGGGGGGCAGCAGGGGTAAGGAAAATCCTATTGTGTGAGCAGAAATCCATTTGCTCAGTGTTAGATGTCACCCTTAGACTTTTGTTTTTATCACTGCCTAGACAGTTTATAATCTGCATTATATATGGATAACGCAGGAGGTTAGAGATTGATAATGAGGAGTGATGCTAAGGAAAGGAATGCCAAATGGCAGAGGCTGTAAGGAGATTCAGGAAAGGCTTTGCTAAAAAAAATATGAAAATGTATAATGGATTTCTTTTCACAAGATTCTAAGGGGGGAAAAACATTCTTAGGAATTTTTTCTTGGGAAAAATAAGTCATTACATGTATATTACTTCCTAAACTGGTCATTGTTTAGTATTTTGCTTTAGTATGTTTTGGAAAGTACAAGGAACTAATTCCTCCAGGAGGCATAGTTAATATTGTTTATGTATCTTTAAAGATATTAAAGCCAGGATTCTAAAATTTTCACAGCTGGTTCTACGTGCCCAGTGAGACTTTTCTCACAATATGTTAAACCACTTTTGAAATGGAGGGAACTTTCAAAACTAGATGCTACTGGTGGTGGAGAGGGGAGAGAGAAGAAGAAGGGGGGGGCAGTGGGGGAGAAATAAAAAAATCCCTCCTGGCAAACTCAAGTCCTTGAGTGTGCCTGAAGTAGCTTTTGGAACCCAGCCTAAGTATTTTATTTGCAATTACATTTCAAGTGCTCCCTTAATTTAGTCAGGCGCTATTGGATTTGACCAAGGGGACATTTCCGTTGAGACATAAAAAGAGTATTCCATCTCTTCACCAGTGAAACTCAGCCTTCGAGTTTTAGTTAGTGTACATATTATGAGCAGTTTTGCAGTAATATGGTATTCACCTCCTTTCTAGATGATGTGGATGATCCAATGGAAATGCAGCTAAAGCGTGGATGTTCTGAAGAGACCACACAAAAGAAAAAACTTGCCAGAAGCAATGAACAAGGACAAACTGATTGACTGACAGCCCAATACTAGTTAGGTTTACTCAGGAGTAAGTCCCACTTTATTCATTGGGACACACTTCCAAGCATTTACTAAGCAGGCAACAGAAACTCCTAGAGACTTCTCAAAATCAAAAAGAAGTGATGAGGTGGTTAATTTGTGCTATTTATCTTATGCAAATAATTTGGTTCTTTGCCTGTTCCTGAATTTTCTCCTTCAGAACCACCACCCACAACAGCTAATTTTGAAATAATTCATAGAATAACTTGCAATGCAGATGCTTAATAAATCATTTCTAGGAAAAAGGTTCAGTGTTTGAGTTCTGATTAGTTTACATAGATATACTCCTTTGACAGGATTCCATTCTGATCAGTGGTCAGTCAAATGTTTGCTTCGAGAAAAGATGTAGGCTATTTTTAATAAATTGTTTTCACACCACTGTGTTAACAGCTGAAGACGAAAGCTGGCCACAAAATATGAAACCAATGGAATCGTTTTCCAGTGGATTTACAATTCGGACAACAATATATTTATTTTACAAAAATGTTTCTATAACCACCATATCAGTAGTTATAGAAATGCTTTTGTACAACGCTAAAACATAAATCACCTTTTAAAAACTACAAGTAATCATTAAAGTGACTGGCTAATCAAGAAACAGTTGCTAATTAATTGCGGCAAGAAGGAAGGAAACCTTAAAAAAGCACAAGCAACAGCAATTAATCTGTGGTGCTTGGGAGAAAGATTCTGCATATTAAGGAGATGTTTTTAAAAAAAGAAGCAGAAAACTAGATCATGAGGGATGAATTATGCACAGCCTGAAGAAGCTGAAAAGCAACACTACAAAGCAGACCTCAGCTGATTTTCAGCCGTGCCCTTTCTGATCTACCATAAGCCTCTTGCACTCAATCACCACTGCACACCTTTGGGCCTAGTGTTCTTGGACCTCCAAGTTAGTGGCCCCCAATCTCGCCACTGTTCCCTTTTGTGTTCCACCCACTATTTTATAGCAAAGAGGGAGGTCAGCCCTTCAGCATAAGGGGAGATGCGGGGTTCTCTAGAGTTGTCTGTGACAATAACCTCCCTTTAATAGGTGACCAGTTGTCAACTGAATTGGGAGAGGGAAGGATGTGTTGGTTCTAATCCACCAAATACTTCATTTCATCACCAATCCATCGGGAACACTTGCAACTACCCATGTAGAGACAAAAAGTATGGACAATGGCATTAATGGAAAAACTCACCAAGCATGAAAGTCATGTACGGCAAACAGGATTGAGATGATTTTATAGATATATGCTACTGTTTCATAACCTTTTCCATTAAGCTGGCACCCCCCACATTCACATGAGCATTTTTCGTACCGTATTTAGCTGAAAATGTGGTTCAGTTCCTACTCTGGAGAGCAGGGGGGGATCTTGGTATTCCATTTACCTATTCATACCATTGCAATGCCTTTATTACGATACGATACGATATCTTTATTGTCATTGTCCCTTGCGGAACAATGAAATTGAAAACTACATAAAACTACATTAAAACTACATAAAACTACCAGAAAACTACAGAAAACTACATAAAAGCTACATAAAACTGCTACAAAACTACATAAAACATTCAAACCCCCCTAAGAACTCTAAAACCCCATTTTAAAAAACACTATACTACAGAGACCCCTTATGCTGCGTTTAGAACCAGAATTGCATTAGCGTAGAAACTGTTTTTCAGGCGGCTAGTCCTGGCCTTTATAACCCTATACCTTCTTCCAGAAGGCAGAAGCTGAAAGAGATCATTTCCGGGTTGCGTACTATCATGTGCTATCTCTGCCGCTTTCTGATGGCACCTGGCAGCATAGATTTGATCTAAGGTGGGAAGAGTGCACCCAATAATTCTCTCTGCAGTCTTTACAACCCTGGATAGCATTGTTTTTTCCCTGGCCATGCAGCTCCCAAACCACACACACAGACCATAAGTTAGTACACTCTCCACAGTGCAATGGTAGAATGCCATCAACAGGTCCTTTGAGATATTGTTTTTCCGGAGGATTCTCAGAAAATATAACCTCTGCTGTGCTCTCTTCACCAGGTCTTTGCTGTTCTCTCCCCAGGTTAGGTCGTCTCTCAACTCCATTCCCAGAAATCGAAACACTGAGACCTGTTCCACGCACTTCCCCTCAATAATAAGTGGCTGAATATTCAATTTACATTTCCTAAAGTTCACAATGATCTCTTTTGTTTTCTTTAAGTTAAGCAGTAAGTTGTTTTTCCTGCACCACTCCCCCAACTGCTCAACTTCCTTCCTATAGGCCGTCTCCCCCTCTCCAGCCGTAATTAAACCAACCACCGTTGTATCATCTGCGAACTTAATGATCTTATTACTGGGGTATTTGGGGGCACAGTTAGCTGTATAGAGCGTGTATAAAAGCGGGCTCAACACGCACCCCTGTGGCGTCCCCGTATTCGTGATGAGATCCGCAGAGATGTGGGAACCCAACCTGACCCTTTGGGAACGGTTTGATAGAAAGTCTAATATCCACCTGCACAAACATGGTGGAAGTCCCAGGTCTAATAATTTGGGCACCAATCTATGCGGAAGAATAGTATTAAATGCAGAACTAAAGTCTACAAATAACAGTCTCGCATAGTTCCCTTGTTTCTCCAAATGAGTCAGGACAGCATGTAAAGCCATTGCCACAGCATCCTCTGTGGATCTCTTTGCCTTGTACGCAAACTGGCAAGGGTCAAGTCCCACTGGCAGACAAGATAAGATGCGCTTCCTCACCAGTTTTTCGAAACATTTCATTATAATGGGTGTCAGCGCCACAGGGCGAAAATCATTCAGACTGTCTGTCTTTGATGTTTTTGGCAGGGGTATAATGGTAGCGGATTTCAGACAGGGTGGAACAGTGGCTTGGGCCAGAGACTGGTTAAAAATCTTTGTAAAGATTCCTGCCAGTTGGTCCGAACAATCTCTTAGCACCCTGCCAACCACCCCATCCGGGCCCATAGCCTTCCTCATGTTTACCTCCTTTAATATTCGCCTCACTTCTCCCTCTTCCACCCTGGCAGCATTTCCTGTAGGTAGTGACGCCAAAGCTCTGGCATCCCTGTTGGAGTCACTGTTGGTGTCACCTCAAATCGGGCAAAGAAGGTATTCAACTCTCCCACCAAGGAAGCAGTACTCTCTACCATTGATGAATTCCTTGATTTATAACCAGTCAGATGTTGGACTCCCTGCCACATTTGTCTAGTATAATGATTTCTCAGATGGTCCTCAATTTTTCCTCTGTACTCCGCTTTTGCTTTCCTGATACCCCTCTTCAAGTTCGCTCTTTCTATGCCATACAACACCCGGTCCCCAGTTCTAAAAGCAGAATTTCTGGCCTTCAATAATCTCCTAACCTCTCCTGTCATCCAGGGCTTCCTATTCGGATACAACTTAACATACTTTTCCCTGGTGACATTTGCTGTGCAGAATCTAATATAATCCAGGACCGTTGATGTATAAGTTTTTGGATCTTGATGGTCGAAGATATTCCAGTCGGTCTCCTGGAAACAGTCCTGCAGTTGCTGAGAGGCTCCCTCAGGCCATACCGTAACCATCCGTGTTTGTATCTGGCCTTGTTTCCTGAGGGGTATGTATACTGGTGTCAGAAGCAGGGACACATGATCTGAACCACCGAGGTGCGCCAAGGTCTTGACCTCATATGCCCGTCTAATGTTCGTATACACCTTGTCAAGAGTATTTTCTCCCCTTGTTGCACACTCAATGTGCTGATGGAATTTTGGGAGTACTGTCCTCACATCTGTGTGATTGAAGTCCCCCGCAATATTCTGATGTCAATTTGAAAGCCTAATAAAGATATGTTTCAGTGAAAAAAACAGAGGATGAAATATAGCCATGCAGTACTTTTAAGAGCTGTTGATTTTAGTTGGAGAGTTGTGCTTAACTTCCTTCATTGCAACACGAAAGCACCTAACATGGCTGCATTTCCATGTCGCAATAAGCTGAGACACCTGGCTTATCTGGTTTGCTATTAACAAACCGTGTGCTAGGGCAAAGAGCCTCTTTCCTTATGCTTTGCTCTGAATGAGAAGCTTTAATTAATTTGGCTTCCCATGACATGTGAACCCAACATCCAGGTTTGTTGCTCCCAAATTAGCCAGCATCAAGCCAGGATCATAAACCAAACCCTGGCATGTTTGAGTGAAAAGGTTCTGTGCCAAAAATACTTATATCCTCCCACACCCTCTCAACCAATAATTCTCCTTCAATGAATGATGAAAGTGATCGCATTTTTTAAAAAACAAAAACAAATTCTCACACGTGGGGTGGAGGACTATGCTTACTTCACTTTTGAGGCGGACGAAGGGTGTTCATAATTGAGTTCCCTTTTTTCATTCTACAAATAATTGCTTCAGTGCCCTGCACTCGACAGCCTTCCTGTGTATCCTCAAAACCCCATAATATCCATTGATGTTTTTTGTTTTTTTACAATCGAGCAGTATATAAATTTTATGAAATAATTGTCATGAAATTCCACTTGATACTGATCCAGAGCAGAACTCTGACGTACAGTTAGCAGAGTAAAAACTTAAACAGGTTGCAGGATTCCCAAAAAAATAGACCAGAGGTAATTGTATTTCATCCAGCAGAGCTTTACAGCTATTGCAGGCAACATGAGCATAATGGTCACAGATCCAATACATTCAGGATTGGCACTGTCTATAAGAAATCCAGTTGCAGCAGACTTAACTTACAATAACTTATAATAAGCATACTATATACAGAACCACACCAGAAGGAAAGAGATAGAAAGAGAAAGTGAAACCCAGGCTCCTTCTGGCCTCAATATTACAGTCAGCATGACCTTGACAGAAGAGATAACAGAACCCGTTTAAGGAAGCTGAAGGAATAACCCAAACATGAACCTTCTGCTTGTTTCTTTCACACAGAGAAGCTTCCAGAGCCCTCTTGAATTAATTAGACTAGGAAAGATCTCTACACATTAGATCAATACTTTCTGTACTAAGAAATACAAACTGAAAATAATAATGTTAGTCTTGTTATATTTTCTTTTGCTGCTAGTTCTGATTATTTGGGACGGTCATTCATTCATTCATTTTATTTGTATGCTGCTTTCCCACAAAAATCATGCTCAAAACAGCTTAACAAAGAAAATAGGAATACATTTCAAACACCACAAAATCAATTTTATAATAACAAAACAAAACAACAACAGTAACCATAATAACAGTAACAATTTCATAATAATATATGGTAGTTAAAGCTATGGTTTTCCCAGTAGTGATGTATGGAAGTGAGAGCTGGACCATAAAGAAGGCTGATCGCCAAAGAATTGATGCTTTTGAAGGAGAAGACTCTTGAGAGTCCCATGGACTGCAAGAAGATCAAACCTCTCCATTCTGAAGGAAATCAGCCCTGAGTGCTCAATGGAAGGACAGATCGTGAAGCTGAGGCTCCAATACTTTGGCCACCTCGTGAGAAGAGAAGACTCCCTGGAAAAGACCCTGATGTTGGGAAAGATGGAGGGCACAAGGAGAAGGGGATGACAGAGGATGAGATGGTTGGACAGTGTTCTCAAAGCTACCAGCATGAGTTGGACCAAGCTGCGGGAGGCAGTGGAAGACAGAAGTGCCTGGCGTGCTCTGGTCCATGGGGTCACGAAGAGTCGGACACGACTAAACGACTAAACAACAAATAGCAAATAATAATATTAATATTAAAAAATACACATTTCAAGACTATAAACAGAAGAAGATTAATCTAATTAATTAAAGAATAACACAGAAACCTTATAAGAAGCTGCTGCAGGAGAAGGACTGAGCAACATCGTGGGAGGGGTGTTTCCAGGACTAAGGTGAAACTGTGAAGTTCCTTGTTACTTTTACCATTGGATGCTACATTTGCCGCCCTTTAAACATTTGACCAAAGAACTAGCGGGTATTGGAAAATGTTCTCTTTTAACATATTTATTCAGCTTTTTAAGGACCCAGACACTGCCATAGATGCTTATCTTTTTTCAGGACTATGATTAGAGAATTAACCCATTCTGTGGGTTCTTCAATACAGTATCCTCTATATTTTATATTTATATTTTATTGAAACTTTTCAGTAGAGAAAGAGAATTAAAAGGTGAGGAAAAGTGAACACAAAACAAAATGAAACAAAAAGAAAATTACTTGAAACTGTGGTATAATACAATCTGTAAATATATATATATATATATATATATATATATATATATATGTATGTATGTAAATACAGTGGTACCTCAGGTTACATATGCTTCAGGTTACATACACTTCAGGTTACGGTACAGACTCTGCTAACCCAGAAATAGTACCTCGGGTTAAGAACTTTGCTTCAGGATGAGAACAGAAATTGTGCTCCGGCGGTGCGGCAGCAGCAGGAAGCCCCATTAGCTAAAGTGGTACCTCAGGTTAAGAACAGTTTCAGATTAAGAATGGACCTCCAGAACAAATTAAGTACCGCACTTAACCCAAGGTACCACTGTATAGAAGTATTACAATTATTCTAATGAGTATAACATCATTATGCTTTTCTGTAAATGGATTCAAAATTTCCTTATATTTATCCATATACAATCTACGTCTACAAGCAATCTGTATGTTGTATGTGTAGGAATATCCATCATTCCAAGGGAGCCATGGTATTATCTTTCTAATGTATGAATATCAGTCTTCTAGCAGAAGCAAGGATGCAAAAAGTCCATTTATGTCAACCCACTGTCAAACCACATGTAGTTGGTTTGGAACTTTCATCTGACAGTTTTTAATTCCCGCCCAAAGTAATATTTATCTTAATACATTCCTCCAAAAATTTATAAGCATCAGACATTGCATAAAACGTATTTTTCAAAGCAGCATTTTCCTTATTTCACCTGCAGCAGATTGCTGTTACTGTTTCCAGTAACTAGTATTTGACAATAAGTAAGATTGGTGATATAATTTCAATTTTGTAATGCCAAATCCTCCTTGTTTAATTTGTACTTGCATTTTTAATAACAATAAACTTGGGAGTTGAAGAAGCCCATAGGCATTTCCTTAATAAGGAGTTTATTTTTTAGAACTATTTTCTCAGAATATGAACTGGAATTCCTTTCAGAATATAGTTTAATCTGGGAATAATATTCATTTTGAGAACATTCACCCTTCCCCAAAGGGTAAGGGTTAGTTCCTCCCATCTATTAATATCTAAATAAAACTTTTTGATTATTTTATTAATATTACATAACTGGGTTATGTCATTTGGTATTAAAATACTGATATATTTAATGGATTTTGAACAAATATGGAATTTCGATTTCTTAAAAGAGTAAGTGAGCACCTTTTCACCTATTGGCATCAATTCTGATTTAAGCCAGTTAATAGAGTAGCCAGTAAATTTGACCAAAAGTATATTGTTTGCCTCAGCCTTAGTATACTAGTGTGAGTGTTAAGTTGTGGGCGAACATATCAGACGACACAGCGATTCTTCCAAAGCAGCTCTTTATTTGTAAGCTGGAACAGAACTGAACTGAGGAGCTCAGTCAGCCTGCTTATATAGAGCTCCACTAGAATGCAACAGTAACCATTTTCTGTAACTAGCCAATCACTGAACGTCACTTTCGATCCTTCATTTGCATACAAACTATCCAATCACTGAACGTCACTTTCGATCCTTCATTTGCATAACTATCTACAGTATCCCCCTGCTGGCCCAGGGTGAGAACTTCAGTACATAACAGTGAGATTTTGTAATAAACAAAAGTACCTATATCATCCCCAAGTAAAACAAAATTATATTAAACTGAGTGGTGAACTGCTCTGCAAATCTCACTAAATTGTCTAATACCACAGGCCAAGTGTTCTAAGCAGATATTAAACAAAAAGGGGGATAGGAAGCATCTTCATATAGTTCCTCTATATAGGGGAAAGGTTTTGGACATAATGCCATTTGCTTTAACTTGATGTAGGTATATCATATGGTATCATGATCCAAGGGAAACCTGATTGGTTCAAAATTGGGAAACGAGTACGACAAGGCTGTATATTGTCTCCCTCCTTATTTAACTTATATGCAGAATTCATCATGCGAAAGGCTGGGCTGGATGAATCCCTAGCCGGAATTAAGATTGCCGGAAGAAATATCAACAACCTCAGATATGCAGATGACACAACATTGATGGCAGAAAGTGAGGAATTAAAGAACCTTTTATTGAGGGTGAAAGAGGAGAGCGCAAAATATGGTCTGAAGCTCAACATAAAAAAAAAAAAAAAGATCATGGCCAGTGGTCCCATCACCTCCTGGCAAATAGAAGGGGAAGAAATGGAGGCAGTGAGAGATTTTACTTTCTTGGGCTCCATGATCACTGCAGATGGTGACAGCAGCCACGAAATTAAAAGACGCCTGTTTCTTGGGAGAAAAGCAGTGACAAACCTAGACAGCATCTTAAAAAGTAGAGACATCACCTTGCCAACAAAGGTCTGTATAGTAAAAGCTATGGTTTTCCCAGTAGTTATGTATGGAAGTGAGAGCTGGACCATAAAGAAGGCTGATCGCTGAAGAATTGATGCTTTTGAATTATGGTGCTGGAGGAGACTCTTGAGAGTCCCATGGACTGCAAGAAGAACAAACCTCTCCATTCTTAAGGAAATCAGCCCTGAGTGCTCACTGGAAGGACAGATCGTGAAGCTGAGGCTCCAATACTTTGGTCACCTCATGAGAAGAGAAGACTCCCTGGAAAAGACCCTGATGTTGGGAAAGATGGAGGGCATAAGGAGAAGGGGACGACAGAGGATGAGATGGTTGGATAGTGTTCTCGAAGCTACCAGCATGAGTTTGACCAAACCGCGGGAGGCAGTGGAAGACAGAAGTGCCTGGCGTGCTCTGGTCCATGGGGTCATGAAGAGTCGGACACGACTAAACAACAACAACACATATAATGTTTATAAATTTTATCAAAAGTTTTTTCAGCATCTAATGATAACAAATTGGTGTCTATTTTTAATTCTATTAAATCTATTACTGGTCTAATATTGTATGATGTTTGCCTAGTTTATTTTATAAATCCTGCCTGATCATTTCTTATTATAGACAATATCAACTACATGTACCCTATTTGCCAACATTTTTGTTAAAATCTTTATATCAATGTTGATCATTTACAAAATGAGGAGTTTCTGTTAAAGGAAGCTCTCCCATGAGAGGTGTTTATTGTTCAGTTTTGTAGGCAACAAACCTATGCACACATATTTGGGAATAAATGCCATTTTCTTTCCTCTTGCCACCCTATTCATTTGTTATGGATACAAAAATATGCAGCTATGTTTATATGCAGGATCAGGACCAGAGCCAGATCAAGACCATAAGAGGTCATGAGCACCAAAAAGCTTATGGTGCCTCTCAAATATAATTCAAAATAAAAACAACACTAAACCATGAAATAAGATTTTATTGGTTACATTTCATCCTCTTATTTCAGTTATCTGAAACTAACATGGCAGGCTAAGGCTGTTTAAATCTCACCAGTTGTAATGTGGAGGGCAGTGAGGAATGAATAAATAGAAGTTGATTCATTCAGCAGATAATTGTTGGTGTGAACTGGAGTTAATAGTATAATTAAGATGAATTTTGCAATTTTGCAAATCATTGCTCACTGTTCAGAATGAAAAGATGAAGTAATGATTGTGCTATAATCATTTCCCCACTGGTCATGGGCCACTGCTTTGGACTTTATTTATTTATTTTCACCTTTGATGCCTGAAATAAAGACTAGGTAAGTTCAGGGACTACTAAAGCCTCTGAATGATGGGAACTCAGGGCATTGGGTTAAATCTGAACATATTATTTGTTAAAGAACTAATTAGCTGAGTTTAATTAAGTATGCTTTATTATGAATCTTTTATACCAGAATCAGACACTTAAAATTTGAAATTTTACTCTTGTCAATTATGTCCATCTCATAGGTTCCCCAGCCTTAGTTAGACTTCAACCTGGAAACAAGGACACCAGGAGAAAGTAGCACAACAGAGCCAACAGTTCCAGTTTTAAACTAATATCCCCCCCAACAGGAAGTGCTAGCTGCAACCCGGAAGTCATTCTGGCGACTTCCCGGAAACTGTAAACTGACGCGCTCGGGCAAAAAAAGCCTACTTCCGGTGGCGCGTGGAAAGGAAGCAAGAGGGAACGTGGCGGAAGTTGATAGGGAAGAAAGCACCTGCTAGTGGTGCCTAGCAATAACCGCACCGAAGACGGATCCAGTAGCTTCGACGGAAGCTCCCCGAAGCCGGAAGTACGTCACAAGGTTGGGCTCAGACTAATAAACTAGCGGCGGGGGTAGGGGGAAGTTGACAACGGGGAAGCGACTGAGGCACTTAGGCTGCGTTTTCCTCGTCGTTATGTCCCGACTGCCTCAGGAGGCAGCTCAGAGCCAGGACAGGAAGGGCGAGGGGCACGAGGGGTCCGGAGCTTCCGCCGCCTCGCCCTGGTGAGTAGCGGGCTTCGCAGCTCCCTCAGATCTGCCTTATTTTGCGGGGCGGGCGGCGGGTTAGAGCGCTTGGAAGTATCGGATTCCGGAGCCTTTCGGCGGGGGAGGGGATGCCCGCGGCGGAGACGTGAAACTGAAGGGGGAAACAAAGCCTTTGTTTCCGCGACGTCGTTGTCTGGCCCTCGCGCTGTAACTACCACAGCGCCGCGTAGCGTTGGGTTCTGGCACTGCGCGCTCTTGGATGCCCCCTGCGGGCTTCTTGAGCTTAAAACAGCTGAAACAGGAAACCCGCCGCTCTTCCGCTTGCCTCGGTGAAAGCGCGACCAGCCTTTGTGGGTGGTTTCCCCCAGGTAAGAGTTACGGGGAAGGTTCTTGTCCTTTGCCACCAAACACACACGCACACACACACACACACACAATGCGTGTAAGGCAGTAACAAGGCATCACAGGCTGTCAACCAAAATAGTGCCCTGCCCTAGCTCTGCTCCTAGTGGTTAAGCAAAATAATAATGGATAAAAAATTTATCTGGACTTCAGTGGTGTCATGAAACAGGAGACTAGCCTCTGAAACTGGTTTCATTACCTTGCTCTGATTTCTTGTTTTGTTACACTGTTTCTATACCGCTTAATAGATAGAACGTATCTCTAAGCAGTATACACAAGAAGACTGAAATAACATTTTTTTAAACAAACAAACAAACTATACTTAATTACAAAAATACAGTTGACATATAACTGGTAGCATATCCACTGAGTCCTCTGATCAGGAGGTGCTGTTGCTGGATGCCAGTCCATAATAAAACCATAATAAAACAATTTGATTGAGGATGAGCGGGCTCATCTGGCTTGCATTACCAAGACTTGGGTGAGTGAGTTGTGTGGACTGGACCTTACCCAGCTCTGTCCACCTGGATTTTCAGTACTGCTCCAAGCAGACCAAGCAGGTCAAGGTGGGGGAGTTACCCTTGTCTATAAGGACACCATCTCCTTGACCAGGGATGGCCAAGGAGATGGTTGGTGTTGGGATAGACAGATTGGGGATGCTGTTAGGCTACTGACTGCCCTGTTGCCCAGCAGTATCCCTGATAAGCTGGCTAAGGTTAGTCTCTGGGATATTGTTGGAAGACCCTAAAATGATAATTCATGGTGACCTCAGTATCCACACGGAGAATGCTGTCAGGCAAGCTCAATAGTTCATGGCCTCTATTACAACCATGAGTCTCTCTTAGATGGTTATCAGTCCAACACACCAGGCAGGGCACACCTTTGATGTGATCTTTATCCAAGTGATATGAGGGACTGGCAATGGCAATTCCCTGCCCTCCATAAGGGTGGTGGGCCCATTTGAATACCCCACCCTTGGAGACTGATGGAACTGGATGTGTTCTGGAGTGCTCTGGGAGATTTTCCAGTGGAGAAAGCTGGTGACCCTATTGAAGCCCTGGTTTCGCTATGGAATGGTGAGATGAAATGGTTGACACAGTGGCTAATTTTGCAGCTCGTATTGTGTCCTCTACTAACTGCCCAGCTCACACAGTCTAGAGGTGACTAACTCTCTGGGGAAGGGACCTCTGGAACCCTTTGAAGTGAAAGTCGGTAAACTTTGGTGTGATATTGACTCTTCACTTGCTGCAGCTCTGGTTGTAGTACCCAGTGTTGCTATTGAGGATGTTTTGGGGGATCAGTGTCACCTTATGCAATCAGTTGATGTGGACAAGATGCTGGTGGCAGTGCCTCTGACCATGTGCCACCACAACTCCTGTCCCTCCTGGTTTATCAAATCTACCAGAGGGAGATAACTAGTTGGGATCAGAGTGTGGTTAATGCTTTGCTATGTGAGGGGGTGGTTCTTTCTGCTTTGAAAGAGGCAGTGGTGTGAGTCACTCATGTGACCACTCCTAACAAAACCAGCTCTGGGCCCTTCCTATCAGTGATAGAAACTGGGATAGAAAAGCTAGGAGCCAAATGGCTTCTGGGACCTGGGTTATAGGCGCCAAAACAGAATGTCTAGTTGTCACGGAGTGGGTGGGTTGGCAACATTTTTTATTCATTATTTTGAGAAGCATTAATTAATACGCAAGTCACATAAGTGACACATTTTTAGCAGAAAATGTGAACACATGTTTAATTTAGTGTTTACAATAAAAATATTGGTACCATACTTCCGTTTTCAAAACACTCTATACTCTTTATTGTTAAACTCCTTAACTTATTATCTATTCTTAACATTTACTTTGAGGCTTCAAAGCATAAACATTTCAGTAATCCTTGAGTGTCAGCCAGGCGCAAAAAATGGCACCCAGACTTTTTGAGGTGCTCGCAAATGGAGAACCTTTAGGCGCAAAATGTGCCTGGCACCCTGCTAATTTCAAACCCTGAACTTCCTTTAGATTGGAACAGCTATCAGCCAATTGCCAATTCCTGTTTTGGGGGGAAGGTGCAGATCTGCACTGTTTGCCCATTTGCTACTGGGTAAAGTTCAAGGTGTTACTGTTAGTATATAAAGTTCTTAACAACTTGAGACCAATTTGCCTATGAGATCGCCTTGCCCTACATGTGTTTACTTGACCACTTGGATCGGTGGAATTGGTACTGCTACAGGTGACAAATAATACCCGTTTCACATTTTTAAGGACTCCTTGGTGTGGCAGCGCCTACATTTTTGAACTCCCTGCCTACTGAGATCAAGCATGTGCCTTCACTATGCTATTTTCAGTGCCTGCTAAAAACATTCCTGTTTTGACACACTTACTCAGATGCTTAGAAAGCTGAAGTAATTTTAATTTGTTTTAGTATGTTAACTTACATTTTAAAATAGCATTGTAATTTGTTCTTGATTTGTGTTATCGTTTGTAATCTGCTTTGAGGTTGTTTTTAATCAAGTGGTGTATAGATTGTATTAAATAAATAAATAAACATTAGCCACCCCTCTACTCACACTTCTTTCTCCACAGTTCTGCCCCTTTCTCCTCCAGCTGCTTTATTGCACCATAGAGAGGGCTTGCTTTTATGGAGAGGCACCAAGGGAGATGGCATTTCCTCGGCTGCCCACAGTTGTGCCCCATTAAGCAGTCAGCTGCACTCTCCACACACAGCTTCAGGTGCAGAAGGTTTGGTGAGTTTCCCAGAGTCCCAAGGATGGAAAAAGGACACCCCACCGCCCCAGTTTTCTCTTCAGCCTCTTCCCCTTCTCCAGCTGCTTTCATTCCATTCTCTTGCTCTAGTAGTGCCTTGAAGATAACGGGCTTCTCAAGTGTGCAAGAACATTTTTTAAAATAATGACCTCCCAGTGTGTTTCAAGACGAGTTGTTCCTTAGGAGCACTTTTGAACAACTAGTTTGAACTTGTTATCTACACACTGTTGCAATTGACTGTTCAAGAGTGTTCCTGAGAATATATTGGATCCATAAATAGATCTTGAACACTTGGAGGCGGTCTTCCTTCTTTTTCCTGCAATTGGTACCTTCCCATTTTTCTTTTCTGCCTCAGAAATAAATGGCAAACTGAATGAGGCAGGTGAGCATCTTTCTTTGGAAAGGGGAGCCCTTCCTTTCTGCACCTTTTATTACAGTGTGCTTTCCCCTGTTGCTTCAGTATTGTAGATTGAATGAGTGAATCTGTTAGGCTTGGTGTCTTTTTCTCGACATAAATTTATGTGCCTTCAGCAAGGGCACTGAAGGCAGAAATTATCCCATCTCTAGTAAGGAGCACCTTTTAATTTTTTTACCTGGCATGTAGCTGTATAAAGGCTTCCATTGGAAAAAAATCTGATGACCTTCAACAGCTAATTAGAGAGAAAGTGGTTTTCCTAGTGATCAGTGATGAAGCATGCCATGTTGTTATGACTATAAGCTAACAAATAACACAAATTACACTGGTTTTGCCTTCCAAATTAGCCAAGATGCTTTTCAGTTGGCTTTTCAGATAAGCTTCTGATATGTTCAGTGTAGATGTACCATTCACAGTACATAGTTTAATACGAAATAATAATAGTGTATGAGTGATAGTTATTTACGTGACTTTTCCCCTTCAAGTGTTACAGGTCATATATACAAAGTAGTTCACACTACTGGTCTGGATGGAAAAAACCTTCTGGAATTGCTTCCACTTTCTAAACGTATAGGAAACATTGTGTCGTTGGTTCAGCCACCAGTCATATCTGATGCTAAAGGGGAAGACTCCATGTCTGGTCATAGTCATCTTAAGGACCTGTTTACAAATATAACTCCATCTTCATTTGTTAAAGCTCCTGAACTTAATACAGCTACTCCTGGAAAATTAATTTTACCAAAGCCATTGGAAGAAATGGAAAATATGGAAGTAGCTCCTTTTGCAAAAGAGAACCCAACTACGCCATCAACTTCTACCATTCACAGCAGTTATCATTCAGCTGATAATTCCTGGGGAAAGGATGCTACTCTAGTTTCCCCACACAAGAGCAGTGCAGAATATGTACCTGTGAATAAAAAACTCCCAGTTACTGTGAAGAGTCCTGTAGTGCCCTCTGGACATCACCTCCAAATACCAGCGCACGCGGAAGTAAAATCTGTCCCAGCTTCTTTTTTGCCTCCAACAATTCAACAGAAGATACTGGCCACAGCAGCCTCAAATGCCTTTAGAACATGTGAAGTTACAAACGCATCAACTGTTATATATGTGTCGCCAGTAAATACAGTGAAAACACATTCAAAACCATTGCCAAATTTATGTCCACAGCCTGTCGGGGAAGTATCAAAATCTTTGGTGCTGACAATGGCACAAACAGCAGCCAGTAGTTCTGCCCTGGCAACGTCTGATAGCCTGGGAAACCAGTCATCTCCTATGAAGTGGGTTGTCGAAGAAAACCCGCAGTCAGCATCCTGCCTTGTTCCTGTAAAGTCGTCAAACAGCGTGGCATCAAATATCTTAAAAACATTGGTTAATCCTGAAGATGGAATAAACAACCCTGCCAGTATTCTGCCTACTTGTTCGAACAACCTGAATGAAAGCCAAGCAAAAATGCCCTCGATTAATGATAATGCTCTGGTGATGTTCAATGGGAAGGTGTATTTACTGACTAAGAAAGAGTCCACTGTGACATCAGCAAGCAAATGTGGCAGCCAAGTATCACTCGGTGCTGAAACACATTTCAGAAAAAATGCATTACCGTTCATTAATTCAGCTGCAGATAGTACAATAACCAACCAAGTTGTCAATTTAGTATTGTCGAAGAACAAAGGAATTGCCCCTTATGCAAAGGATCCAAAATCCAGTGAGAATATGAGACTTTTCCCACAGTCTGAACTAAAGGATTTTAAAGTTACGTCTCCATCTCTCACACCACCACATGGGAATCTGCAAGTAAGCAGCATCAGCCAACCTGAGGCAGTGTCCACACCAGAAAACGTCCTAGCTGGAGGAAATGTTGCTAAAATATCAATCACAAAAGAAAGGATAAAGCATTGCTTACAGAAAATTATTCCTCCAAAAGTACCTGCTGCTGCTTTAAAGCCATCTACAAGGGATGGTACTTCTGAAGACCAAGATCAAAAGGTAACTTTCTCGCTAGAGTAAATTGTACCAATGGTACAATTGTCTTTGATTTGAAGTGTCAGTTGCCTTAAATGAGTACTGTTACATAATTATTTTGATAGGGAGGATTTTAATAGGCTATCTGACAAGTGAGAGTAAAAAAAAAATGAAACTGGTTTTCATTGCCTGCTGCCTCAAGTCTTTCACTGAAAAGAAATAAAATCTGAACCATCAGCTGTTGTAAGGTTCTGTGTTTCTCCAGCAAAAAAAATACTTTGTTGATGTCTATAGTATTAAGATACAGAGGCACTGAAATAGAGCTACCATGCAAGCTACCAAGCTGTTGGGGCTAGGTGTACTGCTTGCCCTGGGCAATTTTGATATTTAATCCAAAGGGGCAATGTTCTGACAGTTCGGAAGGGGTCCTGTTTGTTTACTTGGGGCAGTATTGAACTAAATAATTGTGCAAACACAAGGATTACGATAGTGTACCAGGACTTCCACCCCTCTCCTCCCAGTACGTGTACCCTGCACTGTCCCCAGATCTGTTTTGGAAGGTTGTGAAAACCACTAAAATATATTTAAGAGGGGGAGTGCATTCTGTTACATTCAATACAGCCCCCATAGCTATTTATTATTTATACATATATATCTGGAAGGCAATTCACAAATACGCCCCAAAGCGATTTACAGCCATATTTTTTAACATAATTTTGAAAAGAACACAAAACAATACAGATTTCAAAACGAACACCTAAAGAAGAGACCTTTCCATCTAGCTGGAAAACCTTGTCAAAACAAAAATGTCTTCATTTGTTTCCAAAAAGTACAGATGCACTGGAGAAGGAAGTTAAAAAGAAGTTAGTTTTCCTTAAGCTACAAACCAGCATTCACAAATAGCAAGTGTCCAAGGCTATCCAATTCTAGGGCTATCACTTACAGCAGGGCTGGGGAACCTGTGGCCCTTCAGATGTTGGACTGCCATCATTCCCTGATGACTTGGCCATGCTGGCTGGGTCTATTATGAGTTGGAGTCCAACACCACCTGGAGTGTCATGGATTGCCTGTCCACTGGATTATGGCTAATGGATTAAGCTTCAGTATATGTTCCTTTGTAACCTTTTTTCGGCCACAGACAATCTTCCAGGGGCCATATACCAGTGGCGGGCAGGTTCAGAGGTAAACTGAGTGGATCCAGAAGCAAAATGGGTTCAGTAACAGTTGTTACAGTAGTTAGTCTCACCACATAAAATGCAAACATTTCTCCATCCAGGTGAGCAGTAGGCATTATCATTGCTCAATTACATGTTCCTGCCAGGCAAAACCACTCATGAAGGCTATGGAACAGGGCTAGTAAGGGGTCTGGCTTGAAGAGGAGCATGACTTGGGAGAGTCCAGAGTGCTGAATTGAGAGTCCTGGAGCCCCCCCCCCCCAAATTAAAACTTTGTATAAAATACCCTTAATCATTGTGATGTTCTGGCAAGCTTATATAATGAACGTTTATTATTTCAGATGGAGAGGATACTTGCAGGAGTGGCTGCTCAGATCAGACAAAGGAAACAGAGAAAACTCTGTCATGAGTTGAGAAAAAAATTTGGCCTGCATAGAGAAGAGAGAGTATATCTGCAGAGAATTCCTTTATCAGTTATTCTCAGAAAATCAGAAGTGACTGTGTGTTCCAACAATGTACAGATGAGTGACTCTTGCAAACTGCCACCGGAAGTACCTATTAAACCTGGACCTGAGGAAGAGGTATCTGAAATGTTTATGTGTCTCACTATACCATTTTGTTGTTTGAATTATTTTCATATTCATCAGTATTGTTACTCAGTCATTGAAGCTTCATGCAATGATTGGCTGAGTTATTGTTATGTCGCAGTGTTTTCAAAATATTCTAACTGCTGAGCAAGCAGACCAACTTCTGCTTGGTTTGGAATAAACTAATAGGTATAGTATGAGCCATGTGGACATGTAGTAAAGCAGAGAAAAATGACTGGAGAAGGGAGAATGAGTATGCTGTGTACAAAAAGAAAAACAGGATTCTGAGAGGATGGGTGGAGTAAATTGGGCGAGAGAAAACAAGTCCAAGAAAGGTAGAGAAAATGAGAAAAGGTATTGTGAAAAATCTTCATGGGGCCCTAGCACTCAAAAGAAATTTCTATGATTATGTTAACTTGGGAAATATTTTGACATATATTTAAAAGCTACAGCTGGTGCAGAATGCAGCAGCTAGGCTGTTGATTATAGCACTCCATCAACACCATAGAAAATAGTGGTTGAGGGAGCTGCACAGGCTGCCAATATGCTAATAAGCGCGGTTCAAGGTTTTGTTGTTAGCATTTAAAACCTTAAACAATTTGGGACCAGGGTATCTAAGGGACCACCTTGCCCCAGAAATGTGTTTTTTTACAGGCGGTGACAATTTTATGCGGGGTGTTCTGTTCGCAGCCCCCACATGCATCAGTGGAGCACATATAAGTGCTCCCTACCCCGCCAGATACATAAGGACCCGCATGTCGGCGATCACACATCAACAGGACATGCCTAAAATGGGCATTACCTGTACTAGAAACTGGACTTGTAGTGTTTTGGTTTCAACCCTCTGGAATCAGTTACTAGCTGAAATTAGACAGCCTAGTGTCACAATGTTTAGTCGCCTACTTAAATCATTTTTAAGAAGCCTTTCTGTGAAGTCACTGGTTGAACAATAGTGTATCTGAATAAATAGCTTTATTGTTTTTAAATTTTTGGAAATATTTTAAAAGAAATGGCTTTAATGTTTTAGAATTTGTAGAGATTGTATTGTTATTTTCGGGAATGATTTGTTTTTAGAACTCATGTTTTATTCTGGTTTTTATATTGCACACTACTTGGATGGCTTTATGCGATGAAGTGGTTTATGAATTTGTTAATAAATAAAATTAACAAAAATTGGTACATGTTCAGTAGATTTTAGGAATGTAGGTCAGAATTTTAGGAAAATCTAACCCAGTATTGTCCAGGTATTGGTTGGGACTTTCTGCATGCTCTACTGCTGAGCTGCAGTCCCTCCTGAGCTTTGGAAGTGAGTGGCAGTAAGGGGGTGGGGATAACATTAATGAATTTTACTATTACTAAAAAAAACCACATGATTTGTGAGTAGGGCATATTCCACAATGCTAGGTGGATATTTTCATACAAATCTAACCCACTCCTTTTCCACTGATACTGAAAACTATCATTGCCTATAGAGGTTTATACAATCCCAAGGCATGGAATACATTGGTGGTAGAGTTAAGCAATTAGAATAGTTCAAGTTATAAAATAGCTTTGTGGACTATATATTTTATTTTTTTGAATAATTATAATGTTGCAATAATATAGTATTACCTAATATTCTTCTCTCCCCCCCTCCCCCTTACAGATAACTGAGGAACAGGAGGAAGAGTTGAATATAAAGAGGAAGGCAAAAATGCTACCAATACAAGAAAATACAAAGAAGCAGAAAACAGAAATACAACCTATACCAAAGCCAAATTTGAAATGTGGCAACTCTGACTCAGTAGTGGATAACCCGAGTAGCTCTTACACACAACTTGTATCAGAGCAAGGAAATCCTACAAGCATTCTGCAGTTCTCTCAAAGGGTGGACCCACACTCAAATCTTTGTGTTCAAAGTAATGAAGAGAACAAAATTTCAACCTCAGCTTTACACTACAGTGAACATGAAACTCCTTTAAGCAAGGGTACTTTCAGAGAAGATTTTTCATTTAACCCTCCAGATCTGGAGGAAACAATAAGAGATGAAAAAATAGCAAAGCTTAAACTCATGCTGAGGGAACAAGAGGCAGCACTAGAGGAAATTCGTAAAAAAATGCAGCAGACGTGACAAGCCTAGTCCTTACTTAGCCCCAAATTTTGCTGCAACCCCTTTGCGACTTGTTAATGTCATTTCTTGTTTCTTGCATATAAAGCAAATAAAAAAATCTAGTTTTTTATGTTTACATATTGAGTGCAAGTATAAACATTTTGAAGCCTAGGAACTTACGTAGCAGAGTATTGTTTGCAGAATGTGATACTTGTTAGTTCAATATATTCTCTCATTATTTCAGTAAATGCAGTTTATATTCTTGTTGCGGTCGTTTCATAGAATGAAATGTAAATGATTTTTTTTCAGTTTTACGTTAAAAGGAACAGCTTAAGTTTGTTTCGGAAAAATGAAATTTGTTCTAGAAAAATTGCTAGTATTATTTGAATTGGGTACTTGGAATCAAATGTCAATGAATGGGGTAACAGTACTGAATTCATCAAGTTTCTTTAGTGATAAAACAGTTTGATTGAATTTCCTTAAGCCAGCTTGAAAAAAATCAACTCTTTAACTTCACCCAGTTCAGTTTTTAATTAGAGCAGGTGAGATCTGCAACAAAGTGGTGTGCTGTAATGTTTGTATTCAGGATGCCCGGCAGACAGCCATGCTCTTTTCTGAGGTACCTCTTTCCCTTATTTGTAAAGCTCTTGCCCTCGTTGAAGTGTATGTATCTTCTGTTTTAGTTTGAATAGAATACTTACTGGTCTAATTTGGTATGTTTTATATCATGTTGGAACATATTTGACGGTAAAAATGTATTCATCAAGACACTGCATATGTAGATTCCTGCCACAAAATGTTCCAGTAGTGTTCTTGTTTGTTTGTTTGTTTTTGGCACTCTCAAAATTTGGTTGCATTTAAACCATTGGCCACAATGCCATATAGAATATGTTCCCTTAGCTAATTATTCTTGGTAATCCATTAATAACCAGCTACCTTGAATTGTATATGAATACGAGTGGTTTAAATGGTTTTGGCTGTCCTAAAATATATAGAAACAAGTTCATCTCATAACAATCTTTTGTTTTATTTAGTTGCCTACTGTTCAGTTCCCTCTTACTATGTAAGAGAAGACAGCCCCATTACCTGGGTACCATTGACATTGGCGGTACCATAACCTTAAAAAGGTAAAGGTACCCCTGCCCGTACGGGCCAGTCGTGACTGACTCTGGGGTTGCGCGCCCATCTCGCTTAAGAGGCCGGGGGCCAGCGCTGTCCGAAGACACTTCCGGGTCACGTGGCCAGCGTGACGAAGCTGCTCTGGCGAGCCTGCACCAGCACAGCACACGGAAACGCCGTTTACCTTCCCGCTATAAAGCGGTACCTATTTATCTACTTGCACTTAAGGGTGCTTTCGAACTGCTAGGTGGGCAGGAGCTGGGACCGAACGACGGGAGCTCACCCCGCCGCGGGGATTCGAACCGCCGACCATACGATCGGCAAGTCCTAGGCGCTGAGGTTTTACCCACAGCGCCACCCGCGTCCCACCCGTTTGTTATGAAAACCAAATTTTAACTTGTCTTTCTTGTTGATACCGGCTTATGATCTCAGAATATGTGTGGGATATAGAAAATGTTTGTTCTTCGAAAAGACTAAGGGTTCTGATTTTTAAAATCCACTCAAGTTTAGAACAGGCATATCCCAACTTGTCCTCTCATAGAATTGAAGAGTTGGAAGGGTCATCTAGTCCAAACCCCTACAATGCAGGAATCTCAACTAAAACATCCATGACAGATGGCCATCCAACCTCTGCTTAAAAACCTCCAAGGAGAAAGAATCTACCACCTTCCAAGGGAATCTGTTCCACTGTGAGAAAGTTCTTCCTGATGTTGGCATCTTCTTTCTTGTAACTTGAATCCATTGGTTCATGTTCTGGAGCAGGAAAAAGCAAGCTGGCTATCTTACATAGTTTCTAAACACTATCTGAATTTTGTTAAGCTGCAGGGGAAGTGATACCATCAGTTTTGGAAGGAAATTTCCACATGTTGCTTAGCAAAGAGAAGGCTGCTGTTTGATTCAGAAATTCTACAAGGTCTAGTATGCAAATACAATTATGGAAGGAGCTGTGCAATGACTGTACCTTTCTGTGTCTCCCCCCTAACGTGGCAACTGTGTTGTGGCTGGCACCCACAGAACTCTCAAAATTCCAGGTGTGCCCACTGGCCCAGAAACGTGGTTGACCCCTAATTTAACCTATACATGGAAATCTTTCAATCCCATCTCCTTTTGTGAGTATGCAGAATCATGGACTTCAGTCAGCAAACTTTAATCTGTATTTTATTATTCATTTTATAAAAATATGGAAGAAATGTTGCAGGCTGCTACTGGCAGTATTACTTCATATTCGGAATTGCATTGCTTTATGGGTTAATTAAAAATATTTTCACATAAGTGACAGATTTCATTAACAATCCTTCATCAATATTTGCATATAAAATGACACATTTTTACTGCTTGCACAGAATGTGCTAAATCTTAAAACACATTTATAGAGTTGTAGATGTGGTTGATGATGAGACAAGGTAGGCATCTATCTTGTTAGTTGCATATTAAGAGTGATGGCATAACTGAGTGAAATCCAATGGTGTCTGTGCTCAAGAGCAATGGCACTTCACTTAGGTGACCCTCCAGGACAGATTTGGGGAGAGGATAGGGAAGTCCCATTGTGTGAGCAGAAGTGCACTCAGGCAACATTGGATTTTTAGACACAAAACCAACATAGGTTTATCAGATATTAAAAGCTAGTGTTTGATCCAAAGTTTCCCTTCTGACAGAAAAAGCCATTCTCTGATGGACGGATTCCACCTTTAGATCCAATTCATACTCATTCTCCATTGTTATCTTCTCATATATTCCCTGTAGTTGGCATTCCTTGGTCATCTGCTAGTAGCTGCTGATGTGTACAATAAAGATTGTGCCCATGCAGCAGTGCTTCTGTACGCAAGGAGATTTTCTGAAGAAGGGAACAATGGTGGAAAAGAATGAATAAAGTCTGTCAATCCATTTTCGCAGAGCAACAACTGCAACATCAAACAGTCCTCCACTAGATCTTTCTTCACTGGGTGGTGATGGTGGAATTGATGGGTCTCACTGGTTTGGATTACTATTGGCTGTTTTTTTTTTAATTCCAGAGATGTGTGGTGGGATTTTTTTCAGCTCAATGGCTGCATTTCCTCATGGGGAACATTCCAGCAGCTGCACGCCAGTAATAGGTGGGCCAGAGGTAAAAGCGGGTGAAATAATGGATACAACTCTTACCTATTTACAGTAGGCTACATACCAGCTACACAAGTCCCACATCTCTCAATCCACATAAATCAGAGGAATTATCACAGTCTAAGGACACATTCTAGCAAGGCAAAAGAACTCAAGTGGGGTATTGAGTAGGGCTGTGACAAGGACTGGATAGAGAAGGCTTGAGAGCTGTATCTAACCCTCAGGACTGAGTTTCCCCAGCTATGCTACAGATGTACCTGGAGGGATTTTGTTGGAACACTTAAACCAGGGGTGGGATACCCGTGGTCCTCCAGATGTTGCTGAACTCCCATAATATCTGACCTGTGGCCATGTTTGCTGGGGAGGATGGAAGTGGGGAGTCCAGTGTCATCTGGACTTCCTACCTGGCTTAAATAGACATGAACAGATATGGCAAGGCACTAAAGGTGTCCTAATTCTCAAAAAAAGGCTTGTGGTGGGGAATCACCCTTTAAGGGGGAAGGTAGGGTATAAATTCATCAAACAGAATAACATTCTGCAGTGCGTAGCAGAAATGAATTTTTTAATGGTTTTCCATCACTAAATCCAGTGATCCATGAGACACTTGTAAAGAAAGGTTTCATGCATTGCTTTGTAATTTGGTATTGGCTCATAAGCAAGGATTTTACTAGGAGCTAAGTGCCCATGCAAGTCAGGAGCTGGCCTCGTTATGAGCATAAACTTGACGTTTATCTGTGTATCTGAACCAACCTGAATAAGACATAACAAAACGAAGACCATACATAGGAGCCTTGTTGCCAGAGTCCTTCATGTACACAGTCTTATCTAAAAGATTTACTACCTAGCTGAACTCTTGGTTATATTGAATGGCAAATTGCAAGACTGCATATATTCTTGTCGAGTTCTTTGTGACTACATACATGCCTTGTGTGGATTTTATTTTGAGTCATACTACCAATTGCACTGGGACTTTCAGTGCATATTATACTTTCATTGTAAACAGAGTTGGGTTTGTTTTCATAAGCAAGAGAGACAACGCAGACAAAATGTTGTTCTTCATGCTTAAAAACAGATTTCTGAAAAAGGTAATATTGCAAGGC
Organism: Podarcis filfolensis; assembly: GCF_964270895.1. Classification (NCBI taxonomy): domain Eukaryota; kingdom Metazoa; phylum Chordata; class Lepidosauria; order Squamata; family Lacertidae; genus Podarcis; species Podarcis filfolensis. Next base: position 67,895,795 of record NC_139609.1, read on the forward strand.
CAGCCTCTGAAAGTAAACTATGCTTGTATGAAGTGTTCTTTTTTCTCTTGTAGCTCAGAAAAACAGCCATTTTAATTTCTGTGCTCCATCTAGTGCACATACTGTCTTAATAGTGGCTATCTAGTGTGCATACTGTCTTTAACAGTGGCCGGTCATGTACGTCAAAGAGGAAGTTTACAGATCAAAAGCCACAAGCTTTTAGCATGGGGTGATATTTACCTTACACGATTTGCCATGGAAATTCACATTTCATATTATCCCATGAAGTGCCTTCCTTGTTGTGTTAAGCCACCCCCCAAAACTTCAGGATGGTTAAGGATATCTATTATCGCTTAGAAGCTATTCAACTAAAAACTCGCATTGGTTTACCTGGAAGTCACGAATGTAAGTAAGGAAAAAGCTGAGGAAAGAGAAAGCCAAAGACCACTCAGAGACTGTGCTCATGATGTGAAAAGTGTAACCCTGTAGAAGACAAAAACAGGTTTCTATGAGAATACATCTTAGTGGTGAAAGATCACTAATAGCAATTAAGTGACTGTCAACAAGTAGTCAAAACAAGAGGGAAGTTTCAGCATGCCCAGGGGAACCCTACAGATTGCAAAAAGGTATGAATTGTTTTTGAAAAGATGAACACTTAAGGGGGCAAACCCTATAAAAGCAGCTCATGGATGACTAAGCATGCTCAGTAGGCATAGCCTTTAAAGTAATAGTTGGAAAAGAAAAATGGAACAGATGGGGATGAGTTGAATACTGTATTTAGAGGAAATTAGGATGGGGGGATGAAACCCTGAATGCAAACCACCCTTTTACAACTGGGGATACACTGCAGCATTTTGTTGCAGGTTTCTCTTGTTCCTTCTAAAATAGTCTCATAGATAATAAGTGTATGGAAAGTGTGCTGAGGGCTGATTTTCCCCTAGCCACCTATTTGGACAGTATACAGAATGGCGGTGAATGAGTTCTGATTTGTGCTCCATACATTTTTGTTTGGTTATTTCCAGGTTCAGAGGCAATAGGCCAGTGAATAACCATGTTAAGGTGGAATGCTACACCATCTAGTGCTATGTGAATGAGCCTAGGTTCCTCATTCATATAGCACTAGACACTAGCTTTTTCTTTCCTTTAACTGTGGTTTGTCATTTCATCCAAAAAGCTAAGTAAGGTTTGTTAATACTAATTACAGTTAATTTCAAAATAAGCCTCCTTCAAATATATATCGTGTTAAAGCTAACCATAATGTATTGAACCACAATTCACAGTTCAGACAAAAACAGGCCAGAGTTAAGGAAAGCAAAAGCCTCACTTCCATGTGAAAGGAAGGGAAACATGCAAGCCTAGGAGGAGGCTACACTTATTCATGGAGCATAATGGGAGGAAACCCTGTTTTAACAAGGCCAACTTTGACCCCCCTGGTGGGTAAAGTCTGGCTCGTGAGCTGGAGAATCTCCATCCCTGCGCTTAAACCATGGTTTAGCACTATAACTGAAGATGGCAATGCCATTTGCTGAAGAGTAACTGGGGGCTATTACCTTTATACCCTGCTTGTGGGCATCCCACAGACATCTGGCCGATCCAACTGAGCTCTTACACATTTCTCTAGACTGAACTGGCATGAAATGGGCCGCAATATTTATAGAAAATGTGAGAAACACTTGTCTCATACTATTTTTAGGGTTATGTTTGTTAATTTATGTGCTACTTTATCTGGGGGGGCGGACTACTCAAAGAAGCTAGCAAATTGGCAGAAGCTCAGGCAGGGCAACTGTCATGCAATCTGGTTTTTAATTTCCCGGGTACCTTCTGGTTCAAATAGTCAAGCCAACAGTGGGTTTTGAGCTCCCTACATCACCACTGCCTTACTTTTGTATGCCCTGGTAATTTTTTACTGTGACTACTTAGCTGTTTGTTTTTGTGTGTGTGTGTGTGTGTGTGTGTGTGCGCGCGCATAGCTGTCCCTCCCCCCCCATATATATGCTACAATGCAGAGAACCAATTTCCATTATGTCTTCAATTTTTCTCATAAGAATATGAAACTTACGTTCTCCTGGGGGTCCCAATGCAGCTTCTGTACTAAACCTGTTCCACACAGGCCACTGTACAAAATGACTGAAGAAATAAACACTTTTAGCAGGTTAAGGAACACCCATGAGGCATATGGAGCACCCTCACTTTACATTCATCCTTGCTTGCCTTTATTTGCTTTTTCTCTGATCTAGGAGCTCTGGTTTATTGGCTGACTCATATCAAGAAATAGAAGAGATATTATTTTTCCTGGTATGGATCTTCAGTTTTGCTGGTTTCTTCAGTTTGTCCATGTCCTTTAAAAATGTGATAACCATAAACTGACCAAATGCCTCAGCTGAGATTTAGGGAGCAGTCCAAATCCAAGATCTGCCAGGATGAGTGGAGTTTGGAACAGGTGTATCTCTGGGCTAAGCCTAAGCTCAGCCGGCTGAAGACCCTCAGCTTTGCTCAACTGGAGAATACTCTTCCAGCCAGCACTGGAATGAGTCCTGAAAAAGTTGTGTTCTGTGGAGAGGCAGAAGACTTGCCTCTTTTCCAAATTCAGCTCAGTCACATGATTTAACTGCTCAATGGTCAATCTTACTTGCAAAAAGGGTGGTGGAAGACAAACTCTATTTAAAGACTTGTTTTCCCTCTTCAGGCTTGGGCTCACTCAGTCCTACTCCTGAATGGAGTTTGGAATAGGAGTGAATTAACAGCAGCATAATTTACCCCAGTGCAATTAACACTGGCTTCTGACAGGTTTGATTGCTCTCCCCATCAATGCCAAACAGAATATTTTTCTTACCTCTTGTGAAATGTATACCAATATAGTTGAAATTTAGAGACTCACAAATGGATTTCCTTTCAAATACCCCTAACATCTGCTTTGCGCTTTCAGCATTTGAGAAACCATTCAACTTTATCTTAGTCATTTATTTACGAAATAGATTTGCAGCCTAGTCCCTATGCAGAGAAGTATGAATACATTCAGCATGTTTTTGAATAGCAGCTGCAGATTGTGATGTGCAGGAAGGGAGGCTAACCATTTCTTTCTGTGCTGCAATCCCTATGAAAATCCCTATGCTTTATTTTTCCTGGGAGGGAGGCTGTAATTGGCACCAGTGGCATCAACGTAATGTTGTTATACAAATATATGATGCAGCTGCATTTTGAATCCTACGTATACTTAAATAAGCATCACAGAACTGGGAAAGATGCATAAAAAGAACAAAAACTATCTGAGGGCTTGAGAACCTTCCATAGAAGGAAAGGCTAGAACATTTAAAACCTTTGGGTTAGGAAAAATGTCAGCCGGAAGTAAAATACTGGACTAGATATACCTTTGGTCTGATCAAATAGGGCTCTTCTTATGTTCTTATACTAACACCCACTGAAGTCACAGAGACTTCCAAATAGAACATGGATGAGTTGAACTGCAGTCTTAAGTTCACATTCTACTATTTGAATATAAATTATACATGTTCACTGTTTTAATGACATTTCACCACAAAGGATACTACTCACTATGCTCAATGTACACCACAGCAGAACTGTCAGTCTGATCCAAAAAATGCCCTTTCCATGAATCCCTGGTTGCATCTTGTAAGAAAGAACTGTTTGAACCAGAATGTAAATGGCTCCTATTCCAAACGTGAGACAGGCTCCGGTTACATGCATAGAAAATAAAGTGCTTTTCTGGAGGAAAAGAACACAGGTTTCAAAGCTGGTTTGACCAAGTAATATTTGAAAGCTGAACAATTCAGTCAATAAACTGAGACTTTAGAGGGGTGGCTCCCAAGGAGAGTTCACATTTTCAAAAAAATGTGGTTTGATAGCAATATCATATACCTATTTCTTACATCTGTCTCCCAGACTTAATTCATGTTTTGTATTTTTTACACTTAAAACATTTTTACCCTACTTTTTAGTGGAAAATAATAGTTTACATGCTAGCTTTTCTCCAGGAAGCTCAAAGTAGCACACATGTGGTTTCCAGATAGTCTCTCACCCAACTACTGACCACAGATATGTCTAGTTTGAAGGTTGCTGCATGATGTGTGTCTAGAACTCTGATAGCACTTTAACCTCAACAACTCTTAGAAGGTTAGGCTGAGAGACTGCAACCAGCCCAAGGCCATCCAATAAGCTTTGTGCCTGAGCATTTCATTTCATTTCTTAGACTTATTAGTCACTTGTCACCTGAATATCTCCCAAGAGGCTTACAGCAAAAAAGGCAAGTTGCTTAACAAATCATGTGTAAATATTGAAATTCACACCAATAAAACTAAACAGCACTAATTGCTACTACGTAAATGTACAGCAAGGTCATGGCAATCGTACAATTGTGGCCTGACAACCAAAGCCCAATTGTAAACACAAACCTATTATCAGATGAAAAATTGTTTTTCATGTGCATTCACTACCCAAATTTATGCTGGAAGACAATCAATAGGTAACTTCTCTGGAGAGAAAAAAAAAGCCTATCATATCCTATATTCCAAAACAATTAAAGATGAAGTACAAACCTGGAAGTTCGCAATGACGCAAAGCCCAAAGCAACTAACTGTTCCTAGCACAAAGCCAGCTTTATTTAACTTGAAGATCTTGGGGTTGTCAGGATTCAAAGCATCAACTTGTTTGTATCGGACATACATGGTTGCCATGCCTGTGAATCCAAATACAGCACAGTAAGACTATGGTATAAAAGACTGCCATTGGAAGAAGCCAAGTATAATTGGTGGCCACCTAAAACTAGCTGTCAGGTACTCAAAATACAATATGAGGGAAGAAAGTCTGTGAATGCAGCCCTGAGGGCAGATGAATTTTACTTATATGACGTATACTTTTAGAGTAGCCATGTTAGTATGTTGCAGCAAAAAGAACAAAGATTATCATGGCATCTTTAAAAGACTTAACAAATTGATTAGGGTAGAAGCTTTCATGGATTTGTTCATTTTGTTAGATGCATGAAGTATTCTCCTGAGTTATAGGGATATATTCACATGATTTTGCAGGAGCAAAACTGTAAACAGTATGGTCAGAAGGAAATGAAATACAGGAAGCACAAAACAGTGATAATCATATATTAAGAGAGAGAATTCACAAACAGTTGTTTATAACAAACATCCTGGCATTGGTATGGCTATTAACTATGTAGTATCTCAAAACCCTTTGTCTTACACCTTAACGCATTTGTAAGTTTTTAAGCTGTCACAAGATTCTGTGTCATATACAATTACTTGTCTACTATGAGACAGGCAGATTTAGCAGGATTATTTATGGAATAATGAATAGTCAATAATCATATTGCCACCTGTATTTGCCATGGAAATCTTTAAGAACAGTTGTTGTGGTGTCCTTGTCTCGCTTCCATCAGTGCACCTTTTCCACATGACAAGGGCATCTCAATAGCTATGCTACAGAGACAGAATTCCTTCCCTCTGGAGTCTCACAAAGCCTAAGTCTAAGCATCTTTCAGAAGCCTAGGATTCTTCGCCCCCGTACTTACCCAAAAGAGCGGCAATGTTTAACATTATCCCAAACAAACATCTTTCAGGGGGTGTTGTTCCTGTGTCACTGAAAGAAAAGCAACGTAAGATACAGTGACTCTAAAACTCACCAAATGGGAGACATTTAAATTTTTAAATACCAATTTGCAAGTATCAAGAATAAGCAGTAGATGGAGAAAAAATACAACTATCAAAAGGGAAGCAACCAAAAACAAATCCATGCCCATGAAGTACTTGAGGCACGACTCATTTGGTTTTTGTATTATTTCAAAATGCATGGAGTAAGTTTTTAATGCTTTAATGTTTTTATTAAATGTTTTTATTAAAGGAACAAGTTTTTTAAAGACTTATAAAAGGTTGTTTGCCAAATACAGAGCCTTTATTTATTTATTTATTTATTTATTTATTTATTTATAATAGCCAGCTATGCATGGCTAAAGTTTACCAATGTCTGACAAATTTTCTGACTCCAAGTCATTTAAGAATTTCAATACATGAATAATGGCAAAGTTCTAAAAAGCAAAGTGCAGTCTTATTAGGCTGCCTATATGCTATCTCTATGTATTCATCCAGAAACACAGACCTTCACCCCACCCACTTGCAAATTATCTGCTGAAAATATTTGCTAGTAATCCTTTCTCTTGCTTACAACATGCTGGATCTCTGATTTTTAACACTGCCCAGTGAATTACATAAGGCCGGAGCAGGGAACCTCAGGCTGGCAGGCCAAATGTGGCCCTTGGAGCTCTCCCTAGGCCACAACACCTCACCGGCCTTGCTTCACACCCCAACAATTTTTGCCAGGCTAGGATGTGGCCATGTATTCTGATAATGCCTCTTGCTTTTCTGTATGGAGATACAGAGGGAAGAAGAAGAAGAAGAAGAGTTTGGATTTGATATCCCGCCTTTCACTCCCTTTAAGGAGTCTCAAAGCGGCTAACATTCTCCTTTCCCTTCCTCCCCCACAAGAAACACTCTGTGAGGTGAGTGGGGCTGAGAGACTTCAGAGAAGTGTGACTGGCCCAAGGTCACCCAGCAGCTGCATGTGGAGGAGCGGAGACACGAACCCGGTTCCCCAGATTACGAGACTACCCCTCTTAACCACTACACCACACTGGGGTGTATGAGTATGTGCAGAAACTAGCCTTTCATTGCTCAGCCTCTAGTTCTGCCTAACACTAGCATGTGGTCCTTGAAAGGTTGCCCAAAAGGGGATGCAGCCCCAGAACTGAAAAAAGGTTCCCTGACATCAGGCATGACAAGGCCTAGAAATGGATAGCTCAGTTGGTGAGAGCATGGTGCTGATAACACTAAGGGCAGCCATCCAGATTAGATCTCTATATGCTAAGAATCAGACTCAATCAGTGAAGATAGCTTTGAGACTCTTTCAAATGAAAGTCCTCCCCCTTCTTTTGGTGGGCATCTCTTTAGGCTCCCGTAGGGAATTTTTGAAACTGGATTCTATCCAAACGCGATTCCTTAGAGCCATCCTTAGGATTCCCCCCTCGGTAGCGGGTGCGGTTATGAGATTAGAGGTCGGCTGGCAAGCTCTACGGTATGTGGCCTTGAAGACGAAGCTCTGGCTATGGCTCAAGCTTTGTTTTAAACCAGTGGGTATTGCCCCCTTGATATTGAGGGACGATTTCCAATCATCGTGGGAAAGGGAGGTCATTAACGAGGTTCAATCCTGCGGATTGTCTCACCTTTACTTTGAGTCTATGACGTACAATCAAGCTAGAGCTGTGATCTCCCGGAGACTGAGTGACATTGCCAGACAAGAGGACATAGCCCTGGTAAAACCAGGGATGTTCCTAGGGGACCAGATTTATCGGACCATACCAGCCCCCTACCTTGCAGAAATCCACTATGTTGAATACCGCAGACTTCTTACAGCGGCTAGATTAAATGTCCTTGACTCTGCGATATTGTGGGGAAGGTACAGGGGAGTACCATACGCCCAGAGAACCTGTCATTGTGCCATGGGTGTGGTTGAGTCCACCGAACACATTCTCTTGACTTGCCCTTCTTATGCAGAGCTTAGACAAAATTTTATAGACCCACACCTATGTCAATTTAGCTTCCTACCCGGAGAAAACCAGGTTTTACACTTGCTGAATAATGTCACTAGAGCTATACCTTCCTTGGTGGCCAAATTTCTTTTTTTAGCTTTTAAGCGTCGCAAGACTATAATTGACTGTATTGATATGGGGCTATCTGTTTAGCCCATTTTAGTGTTGGCTAAGTTCTAAAATCTTCCTGGATGTTTTAACTGTGTATTGACAAATGTACTTTTTTCTGACTGACGGTCGAATAAAAGGTTGATGATGATGATAACACTAAGGTTGCAGGTTCGATTCCTGTATGGGAAAGCTGCATATTCCTGCATTGCAGGAGGTTGGACTAAATGATCCTCTGGATCCCATTCAACTCTGCAATTCTATGATTCTAAGGTTTATCTACCACCCCAGACATAAGGCATTACAAATAATGAAGTAAGGACCTTGAAAACATATGAAAGGGGAGAGTGTTCATATCAGCAATATTATTTTTCTTCATCTGAACACATTAGATTACCTTTTTCTATAGTACTAATATTATTTATTTATATTATTTATTCATCTTTATATTTATATGCCCCATTTCCTCCATGGAGCTCATGGTGGAGTGCATGGTGCTCCCACTTCCTCATTTTATCCTCACAACCACACTGTGAGGTAGTGTAGGTTGAGAGGCAGTGACTCTGCAACACTTCCCCCCCCCACCACCCCACAACAGTTTTCTTGTAAAAATGTATACTTCTCCAATGGCATTTAAAACTATATATTTAATTAAAACAGTAAGAAGCTCTTATGGATGTTTGGTTACAAGCAATATATGCATCATAGGAAAGAGATCTAACTGACCTGCTCTAGGACCTGTAGCTGGCATGTTAATGGAGAAAATGGATAACTCGGATGCAGGTTTCTCCCTGCCTCTTGGTTTCCAGTGATCACAGCAGCTACACCCACATTGCCTGGGAATAGCCAAATAGGAATCTGTATCTTAGTCAAAATGTGTATGCGGTTTATTACAGCTGCAGATTCTTGCAGTCTCCTATAGTTAAAACATGGCTGCAGGCAAGTTATAACCTATAACCATTTATTGATTTTGCCATACTCCTCTGTAAGGAATTGGGAAGTATACAAACTTCACCGTCCAGCAAAGCCGAGGGGAGAGGAACAAGTTTTTCATCATTGTTAGATAGAAATGAAATAACTTTAAATTGGTATGCATATGACTTTTTAAAAATTAGGAGTTCCACACCCCCCAAAGGGGGAGTGCTTTCCTATGCAGTGATCTTTTGTTATACAGTGGTACCTCTGGTTACAAACTTAATTCATTCTGGAGGTCCGTTCTTAAGCTGAAACCGTTCTTCTTCTGAAGGGCGCTTTCGCTAATGGGGCCTCCTGCCGTGCGCATGCTTCTGGTGCGCGATTTCTGTTCACATCCTGGGGCAAAGTTCACAACCAGGAGCAGCTACTTCCAGGTCAGCGGAGCTTGTAACCTGAAGCGTTTGTAACCAGAAGCGTCCATAACCAGAGGTACCGCTGTATGTAACAATGCAATAGTAAAAGTCTTACTGACCTGATGTAGGGCACCAAAGGGTCAACATGATGTAAGACGACTGCAGTAATGTATGAGAATACAAAGGAAGCAGATGTCCAAATAACGAGGGCAGAAGGCAAGATGCTCAGACCTTGCTGAAACCACCACATCTCAAAATCATCTTCCAAGTCCAAACACTGAAGAATGAAGAGATACCATTAACTATGTTTTCTCTTCCCCTTCCTTGCCGTTGAAAGCAAACAATTCTTTTTGTATGCAGTCTTCTTTGTGTTTAGAAACACACCCAGGCAAACAATTTTACTGACTCAAGACCTTTGTCCCGAGAGATTAGCTTGTTTCACTTTCCGTGCCTGCACTGCAGTACCAACACAAACCAGGAAACAGAAAGTTATTGCAATACAGAAGCTGAATGGAAACTAGAAAGCAGAAATGTATTTTGAATATGTGCAAGACTAATTTTTTTTTTAGAAAAAGGAGATGGGGGCATGGGAAAGAACGAATCTAATAAACAGTGTCAAATCTTCCTAGTTTTCTTGGCTGTTTCATCTCTTGGCAGAGATATAAAAATGACCACTGTTTTACCAATTATGTGCAATATTGTAAAAACATAAAAGAGATGGATGGCATGACAGCAAATTCCACATACGGTAAAAATAATCTTCCAATACACAATGGGAACATATGAAAACCTGCATAACTGTTAAGAGGATTAAAAAAAAATCAAGTACCATGACTAAAGACTGGAAATAAACACATTAGAAAAGAGCAATTATTGTTTCCAAGAGAGGAGCAGGCTGATACTACTTGGAATAACCTGGGTCAATCTCCACCTAAAGTTGGAGAAAAAAATATGGGCATTGTAAAAGTGGGGTCCCTTTTTATCTAACTGTGAGCATAACTTCATGTTTACACAGTAACAGCAGCAATCCTAGCCTTAGATATTGGTTTATCCAGCTAATGCTGCTCAGATTTCTGCTTAAAAATGGACAACACAATGTAGGGGAGCATCAGTGGGCTTGAAAAGAATGCAGCTCTTCCTTTTTACACTCCATTATTTGGTAATGTGCTGGAACCATCTAGCTTTACCCTTAATGTTCTTCTGAATCTGTTCCAATCTCTAAAACAGAGGTCAGCAACCTTTTTCAGCTGTGGGCCGGTCCACCGTCCCTCAGACCATGTGGTGGGCCGGACTATATTTTGAAAAAAATAATGAACCAATTCCTATGCCCCACAAATAACCCAGAGATGCATTTTAAATAAAAGCACACATTCTACTCATGTAAAAACACCAGGCAGGCCCCACAAATAATCCAGAGGTGCATTTTAAATAAAAGGACACATTCTACTCATGTAAAAACACACTGATTCCCCAGACCATCCGCAGGCCAGACTGAGAAGGCGATTGGGCCGCATTCGGCCCACAGACCTTAGGTTGCCTACCCCACTCTAAAAAATATTTTGTAAGAATATTAATTTTAATATTACCAGCATGCTGTTTTTATTTATCCAAAATAAGAATTTAAACAGGGAATCCGATGCATTCCTGTTTGAAGCCTTTCCACTGCTTTGTATTTTTTGGAGTAAACGATGGTTGAATAGCACTGGACACTGCTAATTGATGGCAGGGAACAAATGGGACTATTTAACATTTCTTAAGCATTAACAGTGGGGGGGGCTCTATATGGGCCTCTGACTATTCTCAGATAGACTTCTGCACAAAGGCTAAGTAATTCCTTTAGATTAGAAAAGCATATATTATTGGATTCCTCATATCCCGCAGCAGCAGGTGTCCCACAGAAAAACAGTTATCACATTCAGCACCAGAGACAGAGAACATTCAGAAGACCTGTAACATGGTTGTGCTTTCCTGGATTTCAAACCATAGATTATAGGTAGATGTGTTCAATTTCCACATTCATACCAGTACATGAAAATGTGGTACATGGCATTGTGGGCAGAATTCAGTTTGCTGAGAACCTCACCTTTCATTTTAAAACGTGTTTCCTTCCCTTGTGGTTGTAAAAATAGGACACAAAGTATGTGAGCGATACATGATGAGTCTCAGGTGGGTGGGGGAGTATTTCCGGAGGGGGAGGGGGCAGAGTTTTAATGCCTTGCATGGATCTTTATACTTCTCCATAAGAGGTCGAAGCGGACTACATTCTAATCTGAATATAGATTACAGAATTGAAGAGTTTAACACAGCCACAGAATTACTCTAATAGTGAACATGGAAATCTTCTCAGTGGCTATTCCAGCGGGTCACCAGTTACATAACTTTTAAAAATTAGTACTTTAATTTGTTTTCCCCTTCCCTTTCCACTCCTTTTCCTTTACTATCATGCCTACTGTAAACATTTGGGCAGTTTGTTAGTAACTGTGCATCACTTTAAAGTGTTAGAAGTTGTATAAATTATAAAGTAGTAATGGAAACAATTAGAACCTGGCTTAGGTCTTATCCTATCCCCCTATTTGCTTTTCATATCAGCACTCTACTTTGTCAGGGCCACTGATCCCAGGTTACAATGGTGAAACCTGCTTTTTGACTTTGATCTGATGCACCTATCTAAGGGCGGAAATATATGTTGCAAACACATAATATCCATAGCAAAACTTGAGAGCTACTTTCCAAAGTGAAAAGCTAGATGCAGGAGAAAGATTTGAAGCAGAGAAATGGTGAGGTAAGGGGAAGGGGGCTGTTAAAACCTCTCTCTACCTACCACTTATTCACTCCACACCAATCACCCTTCATTCAAAGCCACTTTTCCTTCCCCAGGTTTCCATACGCTTGCATGCAAAATGTAGCCAGGTCCTAAATATGGCAGTTTCTCTTTTAACCATCCTGTGAACTCCAACCACCTAGCTTTGAATATTATATGTTTTGAAAATACTAGGAATCCTGAGAGCTCACTGACAATTGGATCTATTGGGAACAGAACACAAATCCTCACTTTCCTACAATGGAAAATCCCCACATATCCTTAGGTATGGCATTCTAGTTTGGCAAATAAGCTCTCGCCCCTTTCTGCTGCCAACACTTGGACTCAAGATTCTATTAATTCTATGAATAGCAGGATGTCCATTCACAAAAATACTGGTCATACCACCTACCAAAAACACTTATCAGTTGGAACTGTCAAATGCAACTACAATTTCTACCATGGTGTGGTGAAAGGTTTAATGTAGCTGGAGTACTTGATCATTACACTTGATATGCTGAAGCCACAAGAGTACTGTGCATGGTTTTTAGATCACAAAGTCTAAATAGAAAGTAATCGGGGACCATAGCACAACTCTTTGGCTGTAGTGGGTACTACTAAGCTACTTCCCCATGCACCCCACAGCTTAGCAATACAACTCATAAGGAAAACAGTTTTATGTAGGATGTAGCTTAAATTAACTATGCACAGAGGGCCAACCAGGATCAGATTCTCAATGTCTATGATAAAATTCCCAATTCTGTTGGGTATAGGAAAGTTGAGTTATTGGAATAGCGACAGGATTTTATCATTTTAAACTGTTTATAAAGTTTCTATCTTGTAAGGCTTCTGGGGCTCCACTTTGGGCACAAATTTGATAAAATAAATATTTTATTTTCCCTGAAATAAGTATGACACACAAAACATAGTGTGGAACTGCAGGTGTTAATGCAGATTTCAAGATACGGGAGATAGATTCTGATGAATGTGGATGTGTCCGACTCTATGAAAAAGGAAAATTAGGAGTTTCTGAAACTAGTTGCAGATAAAAAATACTGATGAGCTCTGGCAGTAGGTCACATGCCATTTATGAGAAAGGGTTGCAACATTTGGGACATTTTCATTTAGAGAAAGGCAAGTAAGAGGTGCCATGGTGGAGAGAAAAAATTACTTCCTCTTTCGTAACACTGGAATTTGTGGACATCCAGTGAAGCTAAAAGTTGGAAGATTCAGAGCAAAAGAAGTACTGTACTTATTCATGTGGCACATAATTAAACTATGGAACTCACTCCCACAAGAGGCAGTGATGGCCGCCAACTTGGATGGCTTTTAAAAAAGGATTGGACAAATTAATGGGGAATAAAGCTATCAATGACTACCAACCATAATGCCTATGCTCTGCTTCCATGGTCAGAACAGTATCCTTCTGAGTACCAGTTGCTGCAAACTACAGGAGGGCAGAGTGCTCTTATGTTCAGGTCTTGCTTTTGGGTTTTCCACAGGCATATAGTTGGCCACTGTGAGAGAAAGTTTCTTTAGTTACCTCCCATTTTTCTTTCTTGTTGGAATTGTCTGCATTTGCACCTTCAATATTTCACTTTTAAGAAACATCCATCCATTTTTGACTCTCATCTCTTTGAGTATTTCAGACTATGGGATCTCACCTGCATCTTTAAGTTACAATGGATAAAAATTAAACTCCTTTTCAACATTAAAAGCTGCAGTATTTAAGCTGTAGATCTATAGTAGGAAATTCGGTTTCTGAAAGTTCCATGGCTCCCAGATTTTAATTTAAACTGATGTTGCTACTATTTTACTCTTCCTCCTCAGCTATTTCATTGGTTCAAAACAAGAAAAAATGCTACAAGAAAAAAAAAGATTTGTGGCTTTCTAGTCAATAAAGACAGCTTCAAGCTGGACACGACTGCAGAACATAGCACAGAGCTAATGCCCTACTCTCTAAGAGTGCAAAGAAGGATTCTTCCCAGCACAGTCATTCGATTACAAAGCAGAGCCCAACTAATTTAGGAGACACAAAAAAAGCCTTCATTTGGACAAACAAAGGCATAGTCATAATGATAATTTCGTCTTCTCAAATGCAGGAAGTCATACCTCAAATGAGAACGTCTTAACGTTTGCATCAAAAAAAGCTACCAGAAAGTTACCATTCTCGGGCAAAAGAAAAAAAACCCTGAAAAATAAACACTCTTACCAGCCACCAGCTCTCTTTAGGCTGAGAAAGGGGACAACAGCAGTTGCTACCTCTCCCTCCACTTTCCCGACTCGTGTGCCTTTAACAACTACCAGAAGTTCAAACGGGGGGGTGGTATTCTGCGTATGGGGCTGTGTTTAATGGGGAAACTAAATCCGTTGAACGTCTGCCTGTCATACAGCTGTTAAAGCCACAGTCCTTCCCTCCCTCTCTCTCGGGGCGGGGAGAAGGTGCCCTTGGCACGGAAGAGTCGTTTTCATGCGACCCTCCTGAGGAGGAGGAGGAGGAGGAAGGCGGGAGGCAGGCGCGCTCCCTTTCCCCGCCCGCGGCACCTGAGGTGACCCTGTCCCCCTCACGCCAAAGTACACACTTTGATATTCGACCCTCCAGGGAGGTGTTAATTTACCGTCTCGCTCTCTCCCTCATCTCGCTGCTCCAGCCGCCTCCTCTCTGAGGGGGGAGCAGCGAAAGGGCGGACGCGAGAGGAGGAAACGGGTCAGGGGCGGGCGCGCGCGACGCTCCCTCCTCCCTCAGCCAACCCCCGCCTTCCCTTCCAGGCGCGTCCCTGGAGCCAGCCAAGCAGCCTGCCGCCGGCCCGCGCACGCTCCCGCCGGCTCCCCGTTAGGAGCCTCTGCCCGCTCGCGCGCCCGTCCTAAGCAACCACCAACCCGGCCTTGTTTACGGCAGCCGCAAAAGGGACGTAAAAGCGCCGCCTGGGCGAAGAGGCTGGTTGAGGTAAATGCCGGGTGTTTTTCGGCGCGGTTCAGGGCGATGGTCTCTGTCGGGCGGGGGGCGGTGTTGGTGGTGGGAACTCGGCCTTCGACGGCGCCGGGTCTCCTCCGGGCCCAGCGGAGGGTTGGCTAACGTGAGTTCTCCCCCCACCTCAGCCACCGGGGTCCTTCGGCGAGTCGGACCGCAGGGGTCTCTTCTCGCTCCCCCAGCCTGCGGGGCATCTGCGCAGGGGATGGTGGGCGGGTGGCTTGCGCTAAGCGGACCCCGGAGGCTGCCCTTGCCGTTGGCTCCTCTCCCTAGCCGCCGCGCCTGGGAAGGTGCGTGGCTCCCGGTGCCGGAGAGCGAGAGAGACAGGAGGGTGGGCTGCCGCAGTTCGTGTCATGTCAGTCAGTCCTTGGAGCCGTGTAATCGGAGCGGGTGCCACTGCTGGGACAAGTCAAAACAACCACCCTCCGCGCTGCAAACACACACGCAGGCATGCCACAGTTTGCGTCAGGTACAGGCGTGGCAGGCTCAGGACAAGGCTGCACCTAGTGTCTCGAGACCGCGGGAGGGTCAGCCTTGCATGGAGTCCAGAGCGTTAGCCCAGGTAGCGGCCCTTCAAGGTCTCAGGTATAGTTCTTTCAATCAGCCTCGCCGCCTGCTTCCCTTCAGCCGCTATGGCATCCCTGTTCTCTTTACAGGAGGCTTACATGCAAAGTATGTGCCCTGACAGTGAAAGTGCGGTGCTTTCACTTCCCTAAGGGCAGGTGTGGGCTTCCTTATCCCCCACCCCCATCCTTGGAGTAATTTCTGTAGTCTGGTGACCAGAGAGGAGACTTTGGACTGGATCTTGGCACTGTGCTTTTTCTTTAGTTTGTGACTTTTGATACTGTATTGACTCAGTGTTTCTGACCTGCTTATTTAACTGAAGTGAATTATTAGCAAGGGTCTGGCAAGCTTCTGTTGTACTTTTCAGGCATAGATAATTTCTGGAACTCTAGGCAACCTGAGGGAGTTCAAGGGGGGGAAATGCTTTCATTTTGTATAATCCATAAGACTTGAATAAGATTTCTTCCGTTTTATCTCTTTATCTTCTATTTATTTTGCTGAATACTGTAAAAGTTTTCACCTTTCCTGTACTTCTTGTCACTCTTTGCAAAACTGCTTCTCATAATGCACCAGATGGATGCTTTCTGCTTGTATTAATAGCAAGGAACAAATAAAAAGGTGTTCTTTGAAGTACAAACTTAAGTTTCAGTTAGAGAAATTGGCATGTCTAAATACCCCAAATAAAAAAGAGACTGCTTATTAAACTTGTTCCTTGTATTTACCCTCAGATAGTTCTAGTCCTTGTCCTATGTCCCTGAATATGTCCAGATTCTCCTAAAGTAGCTTATAGTTGTGACTAATGGCTGCTAAATGCCATGTTGGTGGCCACAAACTAATAGCAAGTCTTGGCTGATCTGTTTTCTCTATCCAGAGCCAACTTGAAGAACAGCATAGCCTGGGACAGACACTGTGGCCATGCTCACATGTCATTGTAAACTGTAAGCCATGGATTACCATGCATGAGCTGATTGCACATGCTTTGGTCACCCCTGTTAGTGCTAGGAAGAAACTAACCATGACTTCTGCTGTCTTGAACACATTAAAATAAAGAGATCAACAACAGCTGCAACTTCATTTTATCATTCCTGTCTAATTGTAGTGGGGGCACTTATTCTGTCACGTGAATCTCTGTTTGTTTTGTTTGTGAGTAGGCTTGGGCCTTCAAATATCTCATGTTTTGCTATGAAACACTCGAGACATTCCTGACAGCTTTCCACCTGTTACATTAATCTAAATACTTTATGTTCCAGATAGACCAGGATCTTGAGATACTTTACAACGGTTAAAAACTGTCAAATACAACATCAAGGCTAATAAACCCATGAGTGGGAATCGATCCGTGAAGAAACGATGTGGGGAATTGCAGTTGGAATCCCCTGTGCGCTATGGTCATGTTCCTTCAGCAGGATGTACGTTAAGCAAACTGCTTCAGTTGCCTACGCCACCTTTGACAAAACATCAGCTAAAACGGTTAGAAGAACACAAGTATCAAAGTGCTGGACGGTCCCTGCTTGAACCACTAATGCAAGGTTACTGGGAATGGTTAGTTAGAAGAGTACCAGCTTGGATTGCCCCTAATCTGATTACAATAGTTGGACTGATAATAAACATCTGCACAACCATAATATTAGTGTGTTACTGTCCGACAGCTACAGAGCAGGTAAGCTAAATATCTCTTAACGTTTCTTTGAGGAAGGGATTGTACTCCTGTTGAACGGCTCAGTATTATATTTACTTTGGTCTTCTGTTAACAGACATATCTGGAGTTTTATGTATGTAATTTTTGCTCTTAAAGGATCTAAATTATGTTTCTAAAATTCCCAATAATACTTTTGCACAATCCTTAATTATTTCAAAATAAGATACATTGTTCATTTTCACAAAGGTTTTCATAATATCATGAGCACTATGCAATGCATGTTGACTGATGTGTGACAGAATGTGAGAATGATAGAAAGTTTAGCAGTGGAGCTCATAAAATTTGTAACAAGGGCAGAGATATCAAACATAAACATGAAAAATATGAAGAATATCAAAATGCCTCTCTCCCAAGGTCTGATACTACCAGGCTCTTGTCATTCTCTGAGATCTGGAGATTTAAAATGTTTTAAAATATATGTGGGGGGAAGCAAAAGTTGAGCTATTTATTGTTGGAATTCAGCTATCAAATATTGGAGGACTCTGCACACATCACACCATTGCAATAGATCTCTTTTCCTTAATTCAAGAAGCTTTCTGTAGTACATGATCTCAGTTTTCCTTCCATCTGTACTGCTGTGAAATATATATGTAATAAGCTCTAAGTGACTCAGCACCCTACTAATGAAACTTGTTTATGCTGAGATACTTGTTTTTCTGCCTTTACTTATGTAGTGTTTAGCAGCTGCTTAGCAGGATTCCTGCTTGAAAACTTATATGTGAAAGGGATTACTACTGATCTGTATTGTGCTTCGCCAGGCGCCTATGTATACCCATATAGATAAAGTGAAGATTATATAAATTTTTGAATAAATAAAATATAAATAGCATGTTAAAAATAGAATCTTAAGGTTTGAAAGCATCATCAAGTATTACCTAATTAATCTCTCTTCTTCTAAGAAAGGAGCT
The DNA here is from genome assembly GCF_964270895.1 of Podarcis filfolensis. Taxonomy (NCBI): domain Eukaryota; kingdom Metazoa; phylum Chordata; class Lepidosauria; order Squamata; family Lacertidae; genus Podarcis; species Podarcis filfolensis. The sequence continues at coordinate 67,913,758 of NC_139609.1, forward strand.
GGTTCACCTTAAGTTTCTTGACAGATTCCTGCGCATAATGGAGATTCCCCAACTTCTCAAGTAGTTAGTTCAGTGACTGTTCCAAATATTAGGGAATTCTAATTATACCTTCCCGTATTTTGACTCTAATCAATAGGTAAATACTCCCCCCCTTCCTTCCCTTCCTGCATCTTGGTTCTTTCCTAGGATAACCATACTTTCTTCTTTTTACTCTTCTGGCAATTGATCGTTTTTATAGCTCCTCACTGGATCTTTTCCAATTTTTGCACATGGTACTCCAAATGAGGCCTTATATCGGGGTGGAGAACCTCCAGCCTGTGAGCCTAATCTGACCCACCAGACCTCCCCATTTGGCCTGCCACACCATTTTGGCCAAGGCACGCCCAGCTGCCTTGACTTCATATACAGTGCTACCTCCGGTTACAACTTAATTCGTTCCAGAGGTCCATTCTTAACACGAAACCGTTCTTAACCTGAAGTGCTCTTTCGCTAATAGGGCGTCCCGCTGTGCATGCGCCTACAGTGCGTGACTTCCACTCACATCCTGGGGCAAAGTTCGCTTCCAGGAGCACCTATTTCCGGGTTAGCAGAGCTCATTACCTGAAGCGTTCGCAAGGAGGATGGTACGTAACCAGAGGTATTACTGTATGGTGTCAGGTGTGGGAAGGTAAAAAGGTGGTTGGGTTGGGCCAAAGGTAGCTTTTGAAGCACCACTGTTAGTTGGTTGTCAGGACTTCAAGCACAACCTCAGCAGTTTTGCAAGCCTCTTTGCAATCCTCAGATCTGCTAGGAAATCTCAATGATCAGCTGGTCATCAGCACTTTGAAGAGCTCTGTGCAGTGCATTAAAGTCCCAACAATTAGCTGATTGTCAGGGCTTCAAAGCCCCGTATCACTTGACATCATTGTAACATCAGGTGCTTGAGAGGTGGGCAGCCTCACCCATGTGTCAAATTTGGCCCATGAGTTAGAAGAGATAAGAATCTGGCCCATTATCTGGATGCAGTTTCCCACCCCTGCTATTGTTGTTGTTGTTCATTACATGTATTGCTTACCCTTCATGAGCATGTCCCAGTGTGGGTTACAACAATTTAAAATTCAGTGTTATAACTGTTAAAATTGATTATAATCAAAGGCATAAAGTGGGCCCTGAAAACACCCATTTCAAGTATCAAAGACCAGGGTAAAGAGGTGAGTCTTCAGCATTTGCTGGAAGCTATATAGTGAAAAAGCCAGCTTCACCTCTGTGAGGAGGGAATTTCACAACAGAATTCTCTTTTCCAGGCCGCCGCCACCCTGAACTTCTGAGAGGTAGAACTACTAAGATGGTCCTTTCTGCTGATCTTCACATTTGGGGGGAGGGGGTGTCTGTAGAGAATGAGGCAGTCTTTAAGATAAATATCTTAACTAAGTCCTAAGTCGCTTAGGGCCTATAGGCTCAACAGAACAATATTATTGCCTATGGCAGGGGTGAGGAACCTCAGACCCAGAGTCTAAGAGAGGAATTCAGCGTAGCACTAAGCAGATTGCTCCATCAGCGCAAGCATTACTGTTTTCCTGATAGAATGAACTGTCTTCTCCTTCCCACATGTGCTGTTCTGGGGTTTTTTCCAACCCTCCCCCAACACCTGTTTGTGGGGCCGTGGGGGGAGAATAGGGGGCTTCTGCTTATGGGACTATTTAGTGAAACTGAGCCATAGATATAGCTCTGCAGATCTCTATCAGCAGCCAATGGGACTCTCCATAGACCACCCAATCTTCCTAGGCCACACTTCTTAAAGGCTTTGCCTAACACTTCTTCATGTGTTTTTGTCTGGTTGAAATGTGACCTTAAACTGTGACGACACCTCTTGCTTGCCTGGATGAAGGGATGACTTGCTTTGCATGGTCGAAAGGAAGAAAGTTAAGAGTCACTTTACTCTGCCCACTTTTACTTCTGGACCCTTGTACAACTTGGCATGTGCTCCCCCGAAATATTCCCCACAAGGTAATGCAGGCTTTGGACTAAAAAAGGTTCTCCATCTTTGGTTTACATAGTCTTTGAGGAATTGCTTCAATAATAAAAGTAAGCATTTCATTGTCTCTTTTGATTTCAGGTCAGATTGTTGACTTGTGCTAATTTTGTTTTTGTTAGTTGCCAAAAAATCTTTAGTATTGCTACTGCTTGTCTGGATCTTGTTTTCAAAACTCACACTTTTCTCTATTATAGCTTCCCTCCCTTTGAATTTTTATTTTTTTGCAACAAGTGTTGGTTATCCATCCATGTGTTTTTTGTGTATTTGCTGTCCACTCCTTCATCCAGATAATTAATGAGGGCACAGAGCAGCACTGTGGCCTTTGCATAACTCCACTTAGGTAATACTTCTTTCTTATATTTAATCTATCCATTAAGTACTACATCTACCTTTTCGTATTATTGAGTATTTCCAGTTGCTACTCATCTAGACAAGAGCAAAATTAGGAGTGCAAATAGTCATAAGATTTTGGGGATCAGTACTTCTGGACCTTCACTGTACAAGTAAAAGATCCCATGGATCTGGCATTTTAGAAGAACCACTTTATTCATAAGCACAGTTAAACTCTGCTATCAATAGAGGCATTTTCCTCCTGACAACAATCCAGTGTGAGTGTTGTACTTTGTATCAGACTCTCAGAACACAATTGGGAAGGCCTTGAGACACATCCTTTATCTTGTAATTCTTGTTTCCCTAAATATTTAAGGTACTTCTTGGAAACCCCATATATGCTGAAGTTACTTAGTTACATCTGTCTTGTTTATTTATTTCATTTGTCTTCCTCATACTCATTTCATAAATATACATGTGTGATTCAATGTCACCTTCTAAACAATGAGCAAGAATGCTGCTTTACTACTACTACTACTAAGTTATTCTCAAGTAGTACAAGTATGTAAGATAGTACTTTGCAAACATCCAGTTGATTAGCAATCCTTGAGAAGTACAAGTTGGCATATATTGAGTTACAGTTAAAATCCTGCCTCAGCTCTTTGAGTAACTATCTGTATATACACCCTGAGACATGCACAGAGTTGTTTCTGTAAGACAGGGAAAGAATATTTACTTAGGCTTCTGATGATGTTTAAATAGAGGGGGAGGAGAAAAATAGAGCAGAGAAATTATAGTTCGAGGCGACATTTTAGGGGAAGTGTCATAGAAATATATAAAATGACTAGCAATAGTATTTATTACAAAATTGAGATTAATTGATACAGACTTAGGCATTGTTGCTCATCAAGGCATTAAAGATCTAGATCAGCATTTATGATATACTGCTGTATTGCAGAGCACTGTTTTGGTTTTCCTTTTGAGAGTGGGATTGATGGCTGGATCAGCATATTTTTTGCATAATGTTACTGCAGTATACAACTTATATTTTATGATCACCCAGTAAAGCAGACAGGCTTCATAGCTTATAAGAAATTATTATTTCTTTGTGTAAAACCAAAAAATGGCAAAAAACAGAAAAAATATTCACCAAAACCCAAATCACTCATATCTATATAGCAAAGGTTTGTTGAAATTTTCTCCCCTTTACTGCAGTTCTCTTAAATACACATTGGTAGTTAAATGTTAACTATTTCAAGAATGGGTGCCAGTTTGTTTCTAGGGTGGTATGCAATAATAAAATGCAGGAATCAAACATTCCCACTTGACATGGGGCCTTCGAAATTTCTATGCATTTTTGAAAATGTATTGAAATAGTGATTTAGATTATTTGAGGCTTTGGCCCAAATGAGCTCTGAAAATTTCCCCATTCCTTTGTGTATCTTAAGCATGGCCAGAGATTGCCTTTTTACATTCTTGGCAAGTAGGATGCAGTGTTTCTAGTCCTGGTAAGAATCACCTATAGGAAAGCTCATGTAGTGCTCAAAGCTGGAGAAGTAATTGTGTGAACAAGTTATTTACTGAGGGTTTTATATAGTATTGAAATTTTAAAAATCTAAGAAATTTGGGAAGTAGCCTAATCCTAGACATTGTAAATGTTTGGTAAAAATGTGTGCCATAGAATCTGTGCTAAGGGTAAATTTTGAGAGAATTTGTTTCTTTCCAGTATGTTACATAAACTGTAAAACTAAGACAATAACAGTGCATAGTTTGTTATTATTTTATTTATGTGGCACCATATACTCCAAGATATTGAGGTGATTTACATAGTAAACAAATATGAAAAACTTACAAGTGATCAAACATTCCCACAAAGTTGCCAAAGTACACATGTCCTGCTATAAAACTATTACAAGCCATCACAATAAAACTGCAAGCAGCTAAAAACCACCCACTGAGAGTGAGTAAGAGACAGATGTCAACACTCAAGTGTTTGGGTGTATAAAACAAAGTCATAACCTGGTGCAGAAAATATTTTGGGAAAGTCTGTGGCTCAGTGGTGGAGCTTTCATTTTGTATACAAAAAGTTACAGGCTCAATATGTGGCATAGCCAGGTAGGGCTGGCAGAGACCCCTGTCTAAAAATAATGCAGACCTACTGCCAGTCAGTGTAGATAGTGCTGTGCTAGATGGACCAATGGTCTGACTTGGCATAAGGCAGCTTCTTATGTTCTTGTGTTATGCTTGGAGCCAGGTATGCTTTTCTGGGATGAATGTACCAGAGATCCATTACAGAATTAGGACTTGTTGGACTTTGAGACTTATTCTCAGGTATCCTGCGCAATACGTGGGTATTTGGGAGTGGGACCTATTGAGCAGAGTGAGACTAGCTTCATGTGTCAGATTAAACTGTAAGAGTACTTGAGGCAAACCATGTCATCACAGCTAGGTTTTCCACACTCCAGAAAAGTGGGAATATTTATAACCTTTTACAGATACAGTGGTACCTCAGGTTAAGTACTTAATTTGTTCCGGAGGTCCATTCTTAACCTGAAACTGTTCTTAACCTGAAGCACCACTTTAGCTAATGGGGCCTCCCGCTGCTGCCGCGCTGCCGGAGCACAATTTCTGTTCTCATCCTGAAGCAAAGTTCTTAACCCGAGGTACTATTTCTGGGTTAGCATAGTCTGTAACCTGAAGCGTCTGTAACCTGAAGCGTATGTAACCCGAGGTACCACTGTAGTTAAAACTGGGAATAAATTTGCAGCATGGGAGAACCACATCTGATTTAAGACCCTGTAAATTTTTTATTGACATTAACTGCAGTCACATACTTTCTCTCTTAGGCACCTGCTTGGGCATATATTGCATGTGCTTGTGGCCTTTTCATATACCAGTCTTTGGATGCTATAGATGGGAAGCAAGCGAGAAGAACCAATAGTAGTAGCCCTTTGGGAGAACTTTTTGACCATGGCTGTGATTCACTGTCCACAGGTATTATGTCATATATTACTGAAATATAAGGGTCTGTTAAGTGGTTTATACTTTGAAGGATACTGGGGATACTGAACTGCAAACAGAAAGAAAAACTGTTGGCGCTCTGGCAGAATGAAAATAATGTACTCTGATTGTATAATCCTGTGCCATCTTTCAAGGTTTAGCTAGTACGTTTAATACAGAATCAAAATTTCACTAGGTAATTTTAATTTCATAGTAAATAGTTTAAATTCTTATTTTAAAATGACAGTAAATCTAAAATATTGAAATATTTGAAATACGATTGGGCATTTAGATTTTTAATCTACCCCCTGTCCAGATTCTTTGAACAAAGAAGCAATAAAAGTAAAGCTGAGTACCTTAAACTATAGTTAAAAGAAGTGATGGTTTAATGTGAGCGTGCAGCATGCTTGCACATGCCACTGAAATCACAGGCACTTCACCCCTGCACCTGCCTTGTTGCTGAGAAGCAGACCATACATAGTCTGGTTTAGTCTTGCATCCAAACCTGGACTCATGAATCCTTCCCACCTCCCAAAAAAACCCCACAAACCATAAGTGGTTAGCATACCTTGGTTTTTCCATGTGTTTGGAGAGAAACAAACCACAAGCCCAGGTTCTGGGGTAATGCTATGCCACTCCGTGGTTTGTTTCCTGGCTGGAGCACTTAGGATGCTACACATTCACATTAAACAATAGCTTATTTGAATTATGGTTCAATGTGATGTGCAAACTGATCTGAGTCTTTTAGTTTCATTCTCACTTCATTATTGTTGAAAAGCACCATGGTTTTCCAGTTCCCCTGGAATTTCATCCATTTTCCAAACAAATCTTAGACATCAGAAGGGAGTTTATGAAAGATTATAAGGTTGTTCAATAAGATGCCAGAAATTGAGTTAGCCTACATGCTACAACTCAGGGAAGCTCCTGAGCCTCAGGAACAAAGGCTTTGTGCAATCCCTCAACTTGTCCAACCAAACTTGAAGCCAACTGCACCTTAGGCAGAGTCTCTGTGAGCTCTTACCTGTGTCCATGTGATGGACCTCCCTTAGTCTCAGCCCTGTTCCTGTAGGTGGAAAGGATTTACAGAGATTATATGTCGAAACCCTGCTTTGCTTTAACTTGGTCCAGTCCTATCCACACATGGTCAGTGATTGCAAGTGCTTAAGACTCAGAAGCTTTACAAACTGTCTTGTAGGCTAGCTCAGGGACTGCCCAATTCCTTGAAGCTCCCAAAGTAGCTTTAACAGGTTTTTAAAAAACATTATCTAAGATGTGACTAGTGTGCAAAATTTGGGTGCAAAGTACACACACTCTGAAGCTGTATGTGTAATTTTCTTAGCTCTTGGACCATTTTGTTGAACACACTGAACATCCACATTTTGACATGAAAATTGAAATTGTGATATTTTAGCACAGTTTTGCTGTAAGTTGGATGTTAAATATAAAATAGAATAAAACTTTTAGTTAAGAAATAATGTTTAGTAAAACATTATTAAGCACCCCTAAACCTACTAAACAGAATAAAACATGAAGAACCTCTGATAAAAACACTAAACAGTCTCATCCAGTTGCAACCAAATTAGCTGTACTGCTTAAAGTGATGCTTAATGCTATGATACGTTAAGTACCGGTAGTTGAGTTACTGTCTAACAACCTGTGTACTAAGTACTTTGCTACAAAAGGGCAGCAAAGTGAGCAAAGCTATTTCAAATACTGCTTCATCAATTTCACGCTCCTTTACCTTGATTAGGGGAAGCAGGAGGAATTATAACACAAGAAAAGGAAACAAATGTGCTTAATCCTAATAGATTTCTCCTCTTTCCCATTATGTTTGCAGAATTACAGTATCAATCTAACAATTCTGGATCTGCTGTAGTGCCACATTAACTTAACCATAACAGAATTGGGCTGCCCAGTGGTTATGAAATGTTACTTACCATGCAGTTGTCTTATGTGTGTCCGCTTGGAAGTAAATCTCACTCCATTCAATGAGACTTACTCCCAGACAAGTGTGTTTAAAATTTGCAATCTAAATCATGCAGTTATTAAAACTCAATGGTAATTTTATTTTCATATTTAAAATGTGTAACAGTATAAATTCTGATAGAACTGAGAACCCACCAGTTTTCTCTAGTTTAGTTACTTTGACTGTTGAAATTTGTTTCTGACTATACTTTATGCATATATTTGATCTTGAATCTTAAAATTCTTATGACCATGCATCAAAAATACAGAGCAGTAAATAAAAGAGAGTGCCAACTGCATACTACAGACTATTGAACACATTTGTTTGTTCATTCTTTGCTTTTGAAATCTGTAATCTATGCTCATTTTAACTTATTTTTTTCTGCAGTGTTTGTGGTTTTGGGGACGTGTATTGCTGTGCAGCTGGGGACAAATCCTGACTGGATGTTCTTTTGCTGTTTTGCTGGAACGTTCATGTTTTACTGCGCACACTGGCAGACATATGTCTCTGGAACATTGCGCTTTGGAATGTAAGTAAACCACCTAAGAGAGAAACCTAATATTGCCAAACATTACACTGCTAAGTGATTAAGTCAGTCAGAAGATATATGCAAATCTATAATCTATGGAAGAGTATATTGAAGCAATGTTTTGGCCTAAACAGAAGTAGTGCTAATTAAATTGTTCTTTCAGTTCAGCACCTTTTCATCATAGTGAATAATCAGGTTGAAAATAAGAGGCACCAACTTGCACCAGAGATTGGGGCAGTGTCACACACATGATGTCAGGAGGCGGCTCAGCATGGTGCTGAGTGCAGTGCAGCTTCAGTGGCCAGTGGCTCCTCTCTCTCATGTGGCCTCTTTCCGTGGTAGGAGGAGGAGCTGGCCACTGAAGCTGTGCCATGCTCGGTTCCACGCTCGGTCTCCTCCACCCTCTCAAAATTGGGGCCCCCAAAATAGCTCAGCCTCCATGGTGTCCCTGATCATAGAGTTTATTAACAGCACAGATTGATTAGGAATAGTGTAGGAATTAGAGACATAGTTAGGTGCCATGCAGTTCTGTTTTTTCCATTTTAGACCACAGTCCAAACTCCCTCCTCTGGTTAGCAGGGCTTTGTCAAGCCGTGGAGCAACTTTTGCACCTGCTGCTCATGGTGGCCACAGTGGAAGGTGGGGGCGGGGAGGGGGAGAAGAAAGAAGACACTTTAAAAATTATTTTTAACCTCTCTTGCAAGCCTAAGTTCATTCTGAGCTTTGGCCCACCAGACGTTCCCTGCAACTGTTGGCTACTCGGGTATACTCTTCCTTTGTGATTTCCCCTTTCTTCCATTTCTTATACATGGCCTTCTTAAAACTCAGTTCATCTGTAAGCTCCTTATACAGCCATACTGGTTTCTTTAGATGCCTCCCGCTTTACCTGCTTTGGTATGCAGATACAGGCCAGAGGAGAGGGAAGAAATGAGTGGGAAAGTTTAATGGAGTGCACTAGAGTTCAGTGTTGCATAAAAACATTGCAACACTAGCTTTGAAGGGCAAAAGGAATTCAAGCAAACAAGAGTGTTGGGTAAACTTTAAAAAAAAATGGGGAAAGGAAGGACAGTTGCCAGGATTAATCCCTTCTGTCCCTCAAAATTACAGTGGTGTGTTAATTACTTAATATTAAAATTAGTGCCTCAGAAGGGCATTGCTTTCTTGGAGCATTAATAATATCATACATCCAGTAGAAAATAGACAAATGTAGGCCATTCAATTGCTAGTATGGAAGCTAAAGTTTCTCTCAGGCTGAAGTGTTGCAGCCTAACTTTCTTTCTGCAAATTCTAAGATATGCTTACTGGAATCTGTGTATATGTCTATTTTTTCTATTGCCCACCCTTCTCCAACTCAAGATAAATGTTATGTAGCTGTTTTATGCAGTGATTTCATGCAATTGTCTTTGACCCACAATTCTGGATTTTGGTGAGCTCACTGAACTCCAGCTTAGGGAGTCACTAGGCTGTCACTAGGTTAGTTAGTGCATATCATGAAATGAAACCCAAGCTTGAGTGTAACACGAGGTGAGACATAAGCTTAGCAGCTTTGCTGGCAAAAAGAACTAATAATATTAAATAACACATCTTTAAATATATGCTATACATTTACATTTTTACAGTTTGAAATGTACACTGATTAACCAATTTTGTTTTATTTGACAAAGCAAGAAAGAACAAGCATTCTGTTCTGTAACCTTTAAGAAAATGTGTTATACATTTTAAAAAATATGATTAGTTCATTTCAATCTGGTAGACTGTGCTAGTTCAGCTAGCTTTGTTTCATTAGGTCTTCTCTTTTATTTAAATGCAAATGTTTGATTATAATGGCCTAAAAATGGACTTGAGTAGCTGCGCTGAGTATAACTAATGCTGAATATTACCCAAATGTTTAAACACAGCATTCAAAAAATCAGATGCATTGCTTAGATTGCAATAATTGTTTACTTTGCATGTTGAATGCTGTCATTATTTTTTAAAATGTTCCTTTCTTTAGCTTTACCTATCATGGAATGTTTCTCCTTTCCTAAATACAATCCACGTTTTAGTGCCTATTTTTAATATAGTGATTACAGATCACTAGTTAAGGATTTAGCAGGTTTAAAAGGGAAAAAAAAAGTATCGTTTCTTCCTAAGTTATAAAATCACTGACTAATCAAATCAGAACATGCAAATTATTGTCCACACCCATCTCAAGGGTAGGAAGCTTGCTTAGCAATAAGTGACCTGACATCTTCTCACATTCGGCTTTTCTGTCTCCTATCTTCATTGTGGTGCCACAAGGTACAATGCTAGTGTCACCAGTTACCATTCATACAATTTGAAGAGTACATTTTTACTAGATTCAAAGCTTCATAGGTAATGTTAAAGCAGGAATGATAGTTGGGGGAAACAAGCCTTAACAATACATGGTGACCGAAACGTTAGCTAAATTTGAAAGTAGACTGTCTGCAGAACAAATAGTGTTCTGTGAACAAAAAAAAAAGAAGTAAGTTGCACGTGAGTTCAATGTTCTGCATACCATTTCAGCCTTAGCGTGGAATATTTTAATAAATATAAAATAGATGCACAGCCCCCTTACATTCTTCTTACTGCTTTATTTACAAAGAGACCAGTGTAAGTGCTTAAAGAATCTAGTGTGAGTAAAGCTTCCTTCTTATAGCTGCTTTTCCTGAGTACAGTGGTACCTCGGTTTATGAACTTAATGTGTTCCTGAAGTCCGTTCTTAAACCAAATCTGTTCTTAAACCAAGGCGTGCTTTTCCTAATGAGGCCTCCCGCCACCGATGCCCTTCCACTGTTTGGCTTCCGTTCGTAGACCAAGGTAAAGTTTGCAAGCCAGAACACTACTTCTGGTTTTGCGGAATTCATAAACCGAATAGTTCGTAAACAAGACTGTTCGTAAACTGAGGTACCACTGTAAAAGTAAAGTTTACACACAAGTTTAAGTAACATGATTGTAAACATATAATCTTTATTTGCATTCATTGGGTTAAAATATTACTGTTACAACTGACATAATATTTAGTTTCAGGTTTCATTGTATTAATTCAGTATTGTTATTGAAAATGTAAATCTTTAATTTCAATTTCTGTGGTGTTTGCCTAGTAATTTGTATTTGAATTATGTACTGCTTTTATAATATTTTCAGACTCCTTATGAGTACAGTCCAAAGCCATTAAACTCAATGGGCACTTTACCATTGACGTCAGTGGGATTGTATTGAATTGTATGCGATGTGGATTTACTACTGCTTTTCATTTCTCTCTATAATTGTAATTGCAACTGTCATATCATTCTGAAGGAGATTACGCTGATTTCAAGTCTGTATCCTTAATTGTGTGTGAAAATCTGTTCTTATGGAACTATTAAGCTGAAGATTTCTAAGCAAGCTGTTTTTAAATGTTTCTTTCCCTCACACATAGATTTGATGTTACAGAGTCTGAACTCTGTCTTGCAATAATTCAGCTTCTCACAGGAACTCTGGGACCTGGGTTCTGGAATAACACGGTAACAGATACAAATCAGTGTTACCCAATGAACAATGGCATGAAATCTCTAGAAGCAGCACCTTTTTGTCATGCACAGAGTAACTGCAAAAATGCCAATTGTTTTCCTGGTGATATTTCATGGACATTTGTTTTAAAGGCAACTCATAATGACTGAATGAAAAATAAAAACTCACTCAGATTATCGAACTTTTCCGCCCCTGTTTACTTTAAAACAAAACAAAAAAAGCTTTGTTTTGAAACTCTGGTGTTTTCTCCCCTATTGGCTACTGTAAAATATACAGAACTGACTTCACCTCTTTGAAGAGCAGAATGCCAGAGTGGTGGAACCATCTCTATACATAAGGTCTGGATTAATTTTGTTGGAACACCTTTGGAATATTTCCTCCCTTTTTTGCTAGAAACCTTTCCACCAGGAAAAAGAATTGTTTACATAGTTAGCTATCGTGAAATATATTGATGCTAGAAAAGTATTTTTACAGGGCAATCCTAACCATTTCTACTCAGAAGTAAGTCTTACTGAATTCAGTGGGACTTATTCTCAGGTAAGTGGGGTTAGGATTGCAGTTTTAGTCATGTTTTAGAGTTCCTTGCCCTCACGCTTAGGAAAGAGCTCTATAGGATCTTTCCTAACCATCTTTGTAATAGTGATGTAATTTCCTCATAAACTGAAGTTCCATTGCCAGCTTCCCTTTACCTAGATATTAGGAAAGTAAATTCAAGCTCTTAGAAGGGGTTTTGAGCTTCCTGTTGCTTGGTAGAATCCCGTATGAATATGTTATTTCTTCAAGATGACATAATTCTAAGAAAGCAACTTAACTTGGGTCTTCTGAATCTCTCAATATCTTGCTTAACTTTGCTGTCCTTTTCTTGCACCTCTTTCTATTAATATTATTTGTGAAAGCAAAAGTCATTTCACACAGAAAGATTGCTGGAACAAACTTTCTCAGTCTAATTTGTACCTGTTGCCAAGTAGCATATGGGTGTTGTTTGTTTCAGTACTTGCTAAACTTAGGGATTGAAGTCTGTTTCACTCCTGATACAGTCAAGCGGGGTCGGAGTGGGGAGTCCCATTCCAAACAAGACTCTCAGGCACATGGGCATGGGAGCTAGCTGTACTATGCTCATACCGAAAGGAAATACTGATTACCTTGGTCAAGCATTTCTGGCATATTGTATGAAGCAACATAAAGTTTGGATGACTTGGTGTGGGGCACAAAACAAGCTGCAGAGCAGACTGCTGGTAAGTTTGAAACAGAGAGTCAGCTGTGCCAGCATGTAGTAACAGTAAGGTGGGGGGGGGGGAATAGCATTTATATCATGCTTTCAGCTGTTCAAATGCGTACATGGGGTCTGTAATCCTTATAGCAACAGTGTAAGGTCCTGAGGAGGACAGATGCTGGGGCATAGTAGTTTCGCTGAAACCTTGTAGTGAGTAGTGGTTGAGGTGGCATTTGAACTGAAGGCCTCCTGGTTTGAGGGATGCTCATACCGTAATAAAACTGTGACAAGTCAACAGGACCCTGAATATTTTTTTCACGAGTTTTACAGCTAACTTGCCCCAACTCTGTGGAGCGGCTGTCATTTTTATTTCTATTTTCATATATGCATCTGATCAGATTTTTTTAAAAAAGCAGGACAAAATGAGTACATGGCGAAATGAGGGCTGAGGTAGAATGGCTGCTGGAGTTGCACATAACTGACTGAGCATTTTGTGGTAAATAAGCTGCACCCGTGAAAACTATTAGACAGAAGGTGTCCCACTTTGTTTCAGAGTATGCACCACCACAAGTGGTCTTTCGCAGGTGCAATCTTTTAAAATTCCCCATCTCAGTCTAACAGAGCTGTGTTCCACTAAATAGAAAGATTTAAAAGCTTGCACCCATGAAAATAGTTTTGGAGGGAAACCCAAAGCCCACCTGAAGACCCTTGGGTTGGCAGTATTCTTTGTGGGGGCTACCTGCCCCCATTGATTTTTACGGATACTGCCATCAAAGACAGAGGCATTAGAAAGGCCTGCAACTCTCCCTGACCCTGGTTACCCTTGGCACCTTTGTGCAGCCAGGAAATATATCCCAGTGGGACTTCTTCTGGTTGTACAAAGTTGTCGTTTAGTAGGTGGTGTGTGTGTGTGTTGGGAGTAAGCTAGAAATTCTGACTCAGATTTTATCAGAACCAAAGAATAAGTTGGTGATTTGCAGTATGTGCCTCTTTCAGGCCAGTAATATGGCCTGCAAGTTCATATCTGAACCTGTGCCTGGTGAGTTTAACTGGCACCTCAGCTTTCTACATTTAATGTAAAAAAGTTGAGATCTCACATCTTAGATTTTAAAGATGTAAATGATGCATTTAATACCTTCAAACATAAAATAATGGTTAATAAATCTGAATTAAAGCAAAAATAGTAAATTGAAATGCAGACATTATTTCTTTCACAAGGTCAATTTATAATAGGGATTCTCCCTGACACAAACATAATTGATAGTGCAAGTGTGGTCCTGAAATGCTGATCATATGTGGGACATAAAATGGGTTTAACACAGTTTGTAAGTATTTGAACGGAGTGTTTTGAAAATGTTATAGTCTCTCATTGTAAGACTTCATATGTTAATCTATTATATTTTCTCACAAACCCATCCTGTTCCCACTTTCAGATATTTCTTCTTCTTCTGTACTCTCTCTGCTGCTTCAGTTTTCTCTTTGACTAACAGTGTGATTTACACAAGTTTGCTTAATCCAGTTCTTCTCTGTTCTTGGTGTATATTTCCCCTCCTGCCATCATAGATGAAACTAATTAAAGTTTCTGAACCAGTAATTGCATCTGCCACAACAGAGTATTAAATGTTATGTTAGCAGTGATTTGACGCCAAACGTTTATTAGAAGTTATTAGCCATACACTTAAGCAAGTGCCTTCAGAAATTATGTAACTCATGCTGGGTGTGAAGACACTTTCCTTTTTAATTGGCCCTTGGATGTGGGCACATCCCCATTTGGCTTTGGAACTTGAACCTAAGTAGATTGTAGGTATAAAGTACATATAAACAAGCATTTCATTTCTAGTGCTAAGGTCTACATTATGGTTCTCTTGTGAAGCATGAAAATAAGGGAGTGCGTTGGTGTCCATTAGTAATGCCTGTGGAAAAGAAAGAGAGTAGAAAGCATGTGGCAAATTAAGAAACCATGATTTATTTATTTTTCTTTATATTATGTACATACAATTATATACTTTATCATTATACAAATGGAGTATGTACACATATGCAACTTTTTTATTACTCTCTGAATTCAGCAGCATTCCTTCTCATACATGAAAGACAAGGCAGGATTATCTGAAATAAAACTTTTATTGTGACTCATGGAAGAATCTTAATCCATCAAACAGAAAGTCAGCAACTGTCAGCTTTGTTGGCATTGCTCACCTTTGAGACAGGAGAAGAGGGGAGGGTGCCAAGGAATGTGCCCTCACTTTCTAACATGGTCACCTGCTTAACAGGAGCACTGTACCCTATAGCCAACCATGGCCTCTTAGCTAATGAATCTGCATAATTAACAATAAATGGTGAACACAAGTATGTTGCATGCAGTCATTACATCGTTACACTGGGGCTACTCTGAGTATGGCTTATTCATACTATCCATAAGTGTCAGTTGGCCTATTAAGGAAGACCCAAACCCCACAAACTTCAGAGTTGCAACCAAGTGCCCTTCAAAAGAACAGCACTAGCTAAGACTAGTAGAAAACAGTGGTGTTTATGGTTCACTGAAGGTGTAACACTGCCAAGCTCTTCACCATGGTTAAGATATTGGTAGCAAGCTGCAGGCTTGCACCCTTCCTCCCTTCTCCAGTGCAAATCCCCCTTACCTTATTTGCCTTAACCAATTTGGTGCTACTCAGGGATGCTTCTTAACCAGAGTTTGCAAACCTGCTTCAAACCCAGGTTAGCGTTAAGCATGGTCACTGCCCGAAGGTATCACATTTAACCATGGGAAAAAATAAAGAGGGAAGATTTATTATTGAGAGTTGAGGGTCCTAAAGTCTTATCCATGGTTAGGAGACTGGTAGCAGTATATCAGTTCCATGCCTATGTGAATAGCAGGACAGAATGAAAAGAGAAAGATTGTGATGAGGGCAAACATTTTTTTCAAGAAAGTAAGACTCGGAATTCTTTTTTTTGGTGGGCAAGGTTTAATGCTTACATTTCTGCAACTGCTTATGGTTAGCTGAAAGAAGTAAACAAGTTCCAACATTTCCTTTTGGCCACACTCCTAGACAGTCATGGTATAGGTAGGAGAGAAGCAGAATTGCAGCCAGAGGGGTTTTGAAAACTTGTCCAGCAGCCAGTCATCGGTGGAATGGGAAATCTATCTTGCACTTAAAACCAGTTTGCCTGTACAGCCAGTTGACTGACTTCACTAGAAACCTTTAAAACACCTCTGGCTATGTATGTTTGACACATGCCTGCTGTAGAACTGTCTAGAATTGCGACCCCTAACTAGATCTCCATTTTCTGTGCTGTGATGTTAACAAACAGCGGTACAGCAAGAGTATATCAAGAAAACATTTTCTCCATTGTTTTGTTTTACTTTGTGCATGATAGAGGAGCGCTGCCATGCTTGGAGATGGATTATAATTGGCTTTGAGTAATTGTGCTTTTTTGGCTTTTTTGTACCTAATCAGAATTGATGTGACTGAAGTTCAAGTCTTCATAATAACCATGCATTTACTGGCAGTGATTGGAGGACCAACATTTTGGCAAGCGATGGTAATTCTGTTCATCTTGTATATCACATGTAACTTACATTGTTTATATTCCCCAGCCCATTTTGTTATACATTTAGAACAGTATCTCTTTCCTTTTTGTTGGAGAGACCTTCCCATTTTGGCTATATTGCACTGGTTCATCCCTCAAGATATTTAAAGCCATCATTCTTTTGTATTATGTGCTGCCATTTAGGCAGAGGGAGCCCAACACATATTCATTAAGGAGAAACTTGCTCTGTTGGTTGAACAAAGCATTCACATCTTGATGGACAGTTCACAAATCTGCTAAATTTGGAAAGGGAGGACTATTGCAACTGGATGCAGATCCTGAGCGTAAATGCGATGGCAGTGGTAAATCTTTGGTAACTATGTCCGACTAAATAATTTTTTAAGATGATTTGGCTGCCATAGTTGCTTGAGCATGCTATAGGTATGTCTACTAAAATATAAAAATTTGGTCCATAACATAGCTGTGTGTGTCTTGTTTTGTAAGCTATCTTAAAATCAAAAGCTAATTTGCTGCAAATCAAATTTCTGCTACAATTTAATTATACAATAAATAAATAAATAATGTGGAACTTGCAAAATGTGAGTTAATGTTAATGTGAGTTACGCTTAAAAGGACGTGGTGTGTCAAGAAAAGGCTGGTTAAAAGTAAGCCTAGCTTTCTTTGAAGTATAAAACACATAAAAGTATTTTGAAGTCTGCTCTGAAAATTTAATATGTGCTATTTATATACACAGTGGGTTTTTTTAGATTTTCTTGACAACCGCTGCTTATTTTGGTGGTTTCTTATACTGGGGGGAAAAAACACAACTCCACTTGTATAGAGGAAAATGTATCATTAAAATGTTTGCTTATTATTTCAATTGCACATGTACTCAATCATTCCACTTTTCTCTCTAGGGCCTTTTTGTGGCACTTCAGCATTTGCCCAATAGTTTCACAAGACAATAGAGCAATATTCTCTTCACAGCTGATGGAAGAGAGGCAGAAGGCGGGGGGGTGGGGGTGGGGGTGGAGAGATGATACTATACTGCTGTTACCTTCTATGCCTTTTGTTAACCTTGCTACTAGGTATGCAGCTCAGCAAGGGAGATGGAAAGTGCACAGCCTCCCAAAGAGTAAATGAATGCCTGCATATGACATGCTGGGAGAGAGATGGTTATGCTGTTCCTCACCACTTTTTTAAAAAGAAATTTAAAAGCACTTTTTAAAGCTGCAGTGGTGGTGTGTGCAGCCATTATAGAATTAAAAAATGGTTTGTTTACAAAGTTGTTTGATAATAGGAAAATTTGGTTGATTGTCATTAATTGACTCATAGAATTGTAGAGCTTGAAGGGACCATGAGGATCATCTAGTCTAGCCCCCTGCAATGCAGGAATCTTTCACCCAGTGTGTGGCTTGAACCCATGGCCCTGAGATTAAGAGTTTCATGCTGTACCAACTGCGCTATCCCAAGTCTTGGCTTAGTTTGGATGATTGTTCAAGTCATCATCAAACATGGTTTATGAAGCTGTGAAGCAGTATTTACTTAATTTAATTTATTGTTAAATTTCTATACTACCCTTCACCCAAAGATCACAGGGCAGTTGACAATATAAAAACACAAAAATACATACCAAACAAACAACAATAATCCCCTGCACCACATTTTAAAAGGCCATAGATGGTTTAATTAGCCAAAAGCGTGTATTAGGGTTGAGTATCCCACTCCTTCCCCTAATCTCATTGTGTGCCAGCATTGGTGTGAAGATGCTGTTACACTCAAACTGTGGGACTTTGATTTAATGCCAAAGGGCGGGGACGTCCTCCTTCCCACTGATTTGTCAAATGGCTTTTGCAGCACCATCTGTGTGTGCGTGTGTTGCCAGTGTGCCAAGACCACCCTCTAGTGTCTGCCACTGACAAGGAACTAATGGCCATTGGGATGTTGGACCCCCTGCCTGCCAGGAAGAAGACATGGCAAGGGGAAGATCAGCCTGGTTCCATCCATTAGCCAAGGAAACAGCTGTTCCAGGAAATTTGTTCCCCACCTCTTACGCTTAAAGAGAACCCTGCTACAACTGTCAGTTGCCCTGGGACTTGTGAGAGCATCCATCAGCTTACATGGCTGTGAGCTTGGGTGAATTTGCTTTTTTAGCCCTTACTTGTAAACTGTCTTGAGAATCATTTGATTGAAAGGTGAGGTATAATCTTCAAATTAAATAACAAGCCCCTTTTGTTTCTTTACAGTTCTCTTGGTTTTGTTAAGTTCATATCACTGTTTTTCAAGTACCGTTCTTAGTTCAAATTTCAGGGGAAGTGTTTCAGAATAATACCGTAGAGTAAGTGCAACATCCCTACCAGTTGTAGTTTGGTGGTGGTCAGGATTTTGCAAATTAATTATATAAAACAGATTGACAGTGGCTGTTCAGAATTGACAAAAGGAAGTTCTTTTTCCACATAATGCTATTTTGCCTAGGGAATTGAATGCCACAAGATCCAGTGATGACCACAGGCATAAGTGGCTTAAAAACAGAATTTGATAAATTCATGGAGGGTTGATCAACAATGACTGTTATGCTTGATAATGGAACCATCATTTTTCAGGGACAGTATACCTTTGTCAGATGCCGGAGACAAACAACAAGGAATGTCGTCACCCTATTGTATAGCTTTACGAGCATCCCAAGAACATCTCTCTGGCCACTGTCCAGGGTACAGAAATTGACCATGTTTTCACCCAGCACTGCAGCCCCGTGTATTTATTTTTCTATTTGCTTTTCTTCATTTCTAAGCTCTTAACATGAAAATTTGAAATATATTGAAATTTCCTTTCCTAATTCTTTAGACATATCCTGTCTAGTCTGGCCTCTATGTGACTTCCAATTTCTTTATTCATATTATTTAATGTCTATCTCACTTCCCCTTTAGGAACTCAAGGGGATGTGCAGGTTCGCCCCCTTTTTTCCTTCTGATCAACTTTGTAAGGTAGAGTAGGGTGAGAGTAGAGTGGGGATTTGAACCCTGCTCCTGCCAGTGGCAGGTCAACATTAACTACCACACCATACTTCATGGATCCTGGTTTCTGACCACCTCAGAATGGAAAGCTAAATACTGACTCCTCTGTGCATTCAGTACTGTCTGCTCTCCCCAGGAATAAGTTCTTAAATACTGATATTTCTCCTGTGTGTCATGGATACAGGTCTTCAGCTTTCTGAAAGGTAATGTGTGAAAGAATATTGTACCCCCTGCTGTTTCTAGGTAGTTCCCAAATACTAGATTTGGAAAAGTGGAATGTTTGAGTTTACTTGAAATCTAGAATTCTTTAAACTGTGTTCATATTTTTCTTCCTCCCCTGTTAAGATTCCAGTGCTAAACATCCCAGTGAAAATACTTCCAGCTCTTTGTACTGTAGCAGGAACCATATTCTCCTGTACAAACTACTTTGGTGTGATCTTCACAGGTGGTGTGGGCAAAAATGGATCAACTATAGCAGTGAGTTTTTCTTTACCTTTTGGGTAACTCAGTCTCCCTTTTCCCCTGCCAGTCTTTAGAATGCTATATGTCTTTGAGTGGACTCTTTTTTATTGGTACGGTCTTCTACTTTGCATACTGGCGTAAGGAACACAGTTGGGAAGGAGTTTGGCCATATAGTCCTGTTGCCTATCAAAACCTCTTTCTCTCTGCTCAGTACAGAAGCCAAGCAAGCTGCTGATTCCCTATCCCAATCTAAATGGAACATGCAAATGCTTCAGGGGCTTTGGAAATGAGGAAATTTCTTTTTTTAAAAAAAAAATCTGACCCAGAAGGCCTATAATTTTCTGACATCATTTTTATTTTTGTTTGCCTGCTGGTTGTTTTAGGGCAGATTCATAGATTTCACATGGTAAACGGTTCTCCGTTTTTCACCGACGATGAAATAACCATGTCTCTGATCTGCCACACTTATTTTCAGATTTTAGTACAACTGTTGATCTCCAATACATGTGTTTGTGGATTTTGCATTTTAAACTAAGATGGTTGACTTTTTAGTATGTAGTGATAGACATTGTTTTTGTTTTGTCATCCAGATGAAAATATCTGGGCCACTTGTGCTTTAAAAATTCATCTGTTCACATCTGTTAGGCTAGAACTGGGTAAGAATTGCATTTCATCAAGCTGTTTTGTGACTGAAATTGCACTTAGGCCGGGCATGCAGCACAAAGTTCACTGTGCCTGCTTTTCTGTTAAGAGACTCCAACCACACAGCCAGGTGACATCCTTCTCTGCACTTTCTTACTGCCAGCTGAGTGGATTAAAGAAGGTAGCATTAGAATGTTACAAAAGGACAGTCAGCCAGCCTCCAGTTGTTCTGGAGATAGCATGTTGAGATATTTGTTTCTGTAATATGCCCTTGATAAATACAAAGCTCTTTCTCTGTGTAGGGAACAAGTGTCCTTTCACCCTTTCTTCACATTGGATCCGTCATTGCGTTAGCCGCTATGATCTACAAGAAATCTGCTGTGCAACTCTTTGAAAAGCATCCTTGCCTCTACATACTGACTTTTGGTTTTGTTTCTGCTAAAATAACTAACAAACTGGTGGTAAGTTAGAGAATTTATTTTATGAGGTGTCCCATAAATACAAACAAAGCACTTAACTCTTATTATTTGCTGGTCTCATATGGTATACTTTGTTGTGAAAGGGTTACTTTCTTTCTCCAGCTGCAAACAATGATTTTCCAAACTTCTTTCAAATACTGCATTTATGAAAGCTGTATAGTGGTATATGTAATGATACGCCTCATTTGCTTCCAACAGAGTATGCCCTGGGGAATTGGTGATATCCCAAGCTATAAAGAGAAATCAGAATTCAGTTGTTTACCCCTCCCCTCCAATATTAAATTATTCAGTATAGATGCTGAAATAGAATATTTATGAGTTTTAATTTTTCCCAACAGGTTGCACATATGACCAAGAGTGAGATGCATCTGCACGACACAGCATTCATAGGCCCAGCACTCTTGTTTCTGGACCAATATTTTAATAGCTTTATTGATGAGTATATTGTACTTTGGATTGCCCTGGTAAGTATTTCCTTATTTTTCTGGGCATGAAAAATATCCTTGTGTGTTCTTTCACGTTAATGTAAGCAACTTTAGTTTTGCAGCAGTTTAATGAAAAAGAGGGAATGGTACAGAAAAAATGTGGGCAGCATAGATAAGTTTCCAAGCAGTTGTTTTATTCTTGCATGCTGGCGTACATTTGGGGTTTTTGTTTTGGATTTGATTTTTAATCTTGTTTTATATTTAGTTTATTGTACATAACCTAGAGAATTCATTATGAGGAGTCGAATATCAATGAATAGGGAATATTTACCTGCAGCTGGAGGTTGGGGAAGGCTGCTTTAGAGTTTAGAAAAAGCCTTTTGTTTCAGAAAGACAAGGATAATTCTACACTTAACTGAAGAGAGGAACCCATTGCATAGAGGATGGATACAAAATTTGCAGAACAAATTATTTCTGAGCCTTTATGTTTGGATGTCACATGTAACTTATGTTCTTCTTCCAGATCTTTTCCCTTTTTGATTTGCTCCGATACTGTGTCAGTGTTTGCAATCAGATCGCTTCCCACCTTCACATCCATGTCTTCAGGATCAAGACCTTTTCCACATATTCTAATCATCATTAGTTAACTTGGTCACTGACACAATACGAAATAACTTACAACTGTTTTCTACAGGAGAGGTTACAAACATACTGAGGAGACTATGAAAACTGGAGCAGATAGGAACAAATCTAATTTATAATAATGTTGTATAACTTCTACTCTTTGTTACTCCTTAGCTAGCCTTCTCCAACAAAAGGGGAATCCCAAGCACTCTCCAGTCAAACATGCATATTGCCTGCTCTGCTGGTTGTGTGCCCAGGAAAGCATGCAGAGAGTAAAGCTTTGTCTTTGTAATTACCTTGACTACACGGCATAAACTCTTGGGGAAATGGATTCCCAGTAACAGAGTACTCTAATACAGTGTGATTACAAGCTGTAAGACAATTTGCTTTCTAATTTTAAGAAATCATCTATTAGTAAAAAAAACTCACTTAGTACCCACTCAAAAAATAAGAGTTGAGCTTGTGAAACACAGATCCCCCACTAGCTTTTGTGGCTGGAATGTCTTTGACTTTTGAGTCTGGACTATGATCTCATTATTCACCTGTTACTGATACCAGAGGTAGATTTTTAAGAATCCAAAACGACACTTAGGCACAGCACTGTCACTGGAAGCCAGGCATCTAAAGTGCCATCTTTGCAAGCAATCCACTGTGGCTGGGCAGTCTCTGTTCATTTCAGTTGGGTGGTGTGTGTCTGCTGAATTCAAGTTGCTCAGCTGCTGTGCTTGTTGAACTGCACCTTTTATCTTTAAAATTCTACCCCCGGTACCCTGTGATGTGGGGGTGAGCGTCCGCATGCGGTAGTGTGGTTATCTCAGTTTATTTTATTTTTTAAAAAATAAACATTTAAAGAATTTATTTCTGTTTTCTTCAGTGGAAAGTCTATACAAAATTCACAGTTACTTTTTTTGTATAAAATTTATGCAAAAATTTATTTCTGCTCTTTAATAAATAAGAAAATTCTCATAACTGTGACCATCCTTGTGTGTTTTTTGAGCCATTCTGCGGAATATTTATTTGAACTGATAAAAGTGCATTCCTGCTGTCAAAGTGACTCCATGTTTTGCACATAAAATATTTAGTTTCTCCTAGCAAAGGCTTCTTGTGAAGCAACTGGGACAAGCCTTGTGGACAAGGAAGGACACTGACCATTCTGAAGGCTGAAGGTGGCTGAGGGGCCTCAGGAACAAGGAATGGTGGCTCCAAGTGCAAAAATGGAGGTATGCCAGTGTGGCAATATTGCTGGAAGTCCTCTGGCCTGCCTGTGGAAAGCTCCATCAGGTTGAGGTTCCACAGGCAGAATAGGTGCAGCAGGATGTGCACAGCACATATCAGGGATGAAGGGCACAGGGATACCATATCCTAAGTCCCAGTGAACTGATAGGGCAAAGGATTTAGGGGCTGGCAGCTCCTCCCAGCACACTGGTAAATACAGGTAATATTTACTCTTTAGTCATATAAATACTGGTAAATACAGGTAAATCTCGGCAATTCTGATTTCCACTCCTTTGGTAGCAGCAAAGGCACTTGCTGGTTTAACCAGGGGGGAACTAATGAAGCAGACTATGAGGGAAACTTCAGGAAGAGATACCCTCTGAAGTAAGTAGATGTTTCAAAAGAATCTATTCTTGTGACTGAGCCTCGGCACTAGAAGGTGAATGCTGGACTGAATATAGAGCTGGAGTAGGAACAAAGAGGCCTTTTGGCAGAGCTGTTGTCACCAATGCTTCTAAGGGTGCATCTGCTGGTTGACTAGTCCCTGAGTTCAAATGAAGCAGGCACCAGCAGCCTTTCCCTTTGGTACATGTGGCAGATTGCCACCCTTTCCCCATTGCCCTTCTTTTCTCCTATATGAACAAGAATTTAGATGAACACCATTATGGAACCTGAAGAGTGAGGCACACACTCCACAGCTGAGATTATGTAGGTTCCAGTGGCATTGTGAATATAGTGCACTGCATTTCACAGCAGCAATTGAGTCCACAGCAATTGAACACAGAAGTCAGGTAAGACGAACTGCAATAGCAATTCCAGTTGTTCCACCTGTAGTTAAATAGGTTGGTATGCTGCCTTTCAAAGTGGTTTAATCCTTACCTTTGTACATGAGAAGCACTTCCTCAAAGAAGATTTAACTCTTATACTCGGACTCTACAAGTTAGTGATTAAGGACTGAAGTTTTAGAAGTGGATTCTCAATATATTTGTCTCTAAAAAGAAAACAGATATTTAAAATACAAAGGCAAGTCTTAGAATAAACAATGTAGGAATCTGCAGATGTTCTAAAACAAGAGTTAACTGGAATTCATTGAAACCTTAAAATACCAGGCCAGCTGGGAAAATGTAACTTTTTTGATTTAAAACGTTTCAGTATTTGTTCACTTATGGTGTCACATCACAGCAGCCTTTGCTATCCGTTGACCTCATTGTATGGTTAAGCTGCCATAGTCCTTCAAATAGCATTCAACTCAAAGTCCTTCAAATAGCATTCAGCGGTTTTATTGTTCCCATTGGAACAATCTCCAGCTCAATCACATGCCAACCCCAATTTATAATTCACATTTTATGTGCCAGGTAAAAGGGTCCCTTTAAAAAAAAAGGATGCTTTGAACTAGCACCTCTCTATTGTGTGGTTCAACAGGATTAGGCTGCTTATTCCCCTTCATAGTGTCAGTATGAGATAGCATGAAGGTTGCTTTTTAAATCCCTGTCTCACTTCTACATTTTCTATTTTTTAATTCCTTTCAAATCAGTTTGAGAACCTTCTTTTCATTCCTTTGCATGCTACTACTTGCCACCACACCCCTTGAGTATTATTATTATTTAGGTGCTTTACTCATAAAAATGACAAAGCAATTTACAAACACAATGCAAACACTAAAACCAATGACAATTACCACAGTCATGAAAGTCTAAACAAAACAAATCCATCTATACAAATAAAAGACAAGTCCTGCAGATTCTGCCCCACCAAATACTTAGAAATCCTTTAAACTAAGGGCCAAAAGCCTAGGTAAGAAGGGAAATTCAATACTTTTTTCCCCTTAAGAAAAAAAAATATATGGAACAAGTGGAGCCACTGCTACCTGGCTGAGTGCAGAAACACAACTTTACAAAAATGGAAATAAGAGCAATGAAATAAAAACAGAAATTTGATTCCAACAAAAGGATGCCATTAGAAGCAAACACTGCATGAAACCATTGATTTGGAAACCATTTAATGAGAACAGAAATGTTTCCAATTAATATAATTTTTCTCATCACTTGCTATACAATCTTTGTCATTATTAACCACCCCACATCTCCTTCATTTGACTGAATTTCTAGAGTCCTGTTTTCACCAAGATGATCACTTGGTTCATTTCAGTTTTATGCTGCCATTTTCTTAAAGAACTGCAGTCCTACTTCCAAGCTGGGCTGTTAAATGCAGCCAAACTTAAACTATGTAATAGAAAAGCTCTGTAGTGCCAGTCTTGAAAAGGAAGGGAAGATTAAAAAGTAGAGCTTGAAGCCAAGCTGGCCTCTCATGAGAACCAGCGTATCCAATGATGTTCTTCCTCCTAGGAAGTTATCTTGGTCCAAACAGGCAATTACTTTAGGCATAGGCCTGTCCATCTGCTGGTGAGCAATCCTGAGAGCCCAAATTCAAGAGAGTCTCCTTTGCTTCTTTTGTTCTTCATATTCATTTAATCTCTTCTGAAAATATCCTGTGAATAAGAAACAAAATGCATCAATCACTACATATGGATTTCCCCACCTAAAGAACCTTGCCACACATTGCTTCCACATTGCAGTAAAATGTTAGGGACATAGGAAGTCAGGCCATTGATCCATCTAAATGCTGTCTTCACTGACAGGCAGTTCTGTCTGGAGGTGAGGAGCAGTGAATCAGTGGGGCAGTAAACCCCAAGAACAAGGGGATTGGGGTACTAGGACCCAGAAACCTAAATGTTCAGCGAAATCTAGGTAGATGAGTTCCACAACAGGTGTGCAGCAATTGTTTATTTGTTGCAGGGGATCCAGCTGTCAGAAGAACACTGGTGGGCATAATACTCATTTTTGCAGCATACAAACTTGGATGATTTCTCAGTGGGAAATGCCCCCCGTCCCCCCTGCTGCACCTAGCTCTCAACTGTGATAAGTAATTATGTATGGATTGTGGTTATGAGAAAGAAACTCCCAATTTATTCAGCCTGAAATGCGAGTCCTCATACGCAAACTATATTTATAAGGACTGTTTAAAGGAAGAATGCTTTCACTTATGCCAGTTTTACCTTCAACACTCTTCTTGTTCCTTTCTGCTTCTTGAATAAATAAGGAGAACATCTGCGTCTTCACAAACTTTTTCAGAAACTTGCGACTGGTCTTGGAGGTGAGGGCCTTGCAGAACGACCTCTCCTGGAAGCTGCCCTGACCATTCTTGCCCCATTTGATGTGTGCCGGATAGTGGCCAATTGTTTTGACGAAAAACTGCACGAAGGCGTCTGAAACACGTGTGTTGAGTTCCTCAGATGCTTGGGAGCAGGGAGAGAAAATGAGATAATGTACAGTTCAGGTCTAGCACAAATGTTGCTCCTTTCCCAAGCCTCAGGATACAGGACCAGACGGCCTTTTTGTCTGCCTGCCTCTCTGTCTCTCTTGTGTGTTTTCTTGCATGGAGAGAGTCAGCCAATACTTAACACGGATGCACACAAATGGTTCAATATATGCCCATTTATTATTGATTGCGTTTATATACCCCTTAATCCTTAGCATTTCTAAGAGGTGTACATAAAAATAAACCATGGAGAGAATAAAACAGTAAAGAGACACCATAAAGCTGAAGGCTGCCTTAAAATGCCTGCTACAATAAGGAAGAGCACCTGCCTAATCTCAGCTAGGTGGGAGTTCCACAGGTTTGGACCCACAACACAGAGTGCCCCATTCCTGGTGGTTACAAGCTATATTTCTGAGCCATGGGGAACAAACAACACAGACTCCCCAGAAGATCTCAGCGATCGGGCAGGGATATAAGGTATCAGGCGGTCATTAAGATATCCTGGACTCAAGATGTTAAGGGCCTTGCAGATTAATAGAAGAAGCTTGGTGACATATACAAATACACAGACCCCACGGAACAGACATTACTTATCCTTGCTGAGTTCTTCAGAGTTCTCAGACATTAATCTCTAATAGGGATTATGGAGAATTCACATGAACATAGGTACTCTTCACTCTCACAGCCCCTTTAATCAAAGAGCTTTAAAGCTCTGCATACTCATTTTCTTAATGAGGAAATGTCTACCACTTACACACAGTGGAGGCAGGATGGCGTATTAACTCATCAATTAACTGTGGCGTCCTTAAGTCATAAAACCCAATCCCCTACCATTAAACTGCTAAGGAGCTGTTGCCATGGAAACATAGGGCTCCAAAGGGAAGATCTACCTGCATCACTAGCTTGCATATAATCTATAATGGCAGAAAGAGCTAGAGATGCAAAATCATCTCCTCCATCTTTGGAAAGAAGGATCTCCTATCTGAGCTCATCCGGCCAAGGACAGCCATTTTGGAGCCCTTCCCTCATAACATTTCCCAAATACAGTGCTACCTCAGGTTACATATGCTTCAGGTTACATACACTTCAGGTTACAGACTCCACTAACCCAGAAATAGTGCCTTGGGTTAAGAACTTTGCTTCAGGATGAGAATAGAAATTGTGCAGCGGCAGCACAGCAGCAGCAGGAGGCCCCATTAGCTAAAGTGGTACCTCAGGTTAAGAACAGTTTCAGGTTAAGAACGGACCTCCAGAACGAATTAAGTTCTTAACCTGAGATACCACTGTAGCTCTGTTTTATGTATATAAAGGGAGACGAAGACAGGCAGGCTTACTTTGTACATTGTTGTTCATCGTGGGCAGAGAGGACAGCATCTCGCTTTGCAGCTTGGCAGGCAAAATCTCTTCTTCGTCACCAACCTGCAGAATTATTAACAGGGAAGTTTAGACAACAGCCGGCCACTGAAAAGCAGCAGATGTGAGGACAAGGGGCTGTCACTAAAAAATAACCCCTTTCTGATGGTACTTTCAGGTCTGCAGGGCTATAAACACGTCTTGCCACTAGCTCCCCCAAGACACATTCTGCACAATGTACAGACAGATGTAATTTATATGTGTCAGGGAACTGCCATCGGCACAGAGGTGAGAGATAGAGGGGGAATTGTGTTACAGAAAGCCTCCGAAAATCTTGCGAAGCAGTTCCTGTTCTGGCGAGGAGGAAAGCCCCACCTCCAGTGGAGAAGAGGTGCAAGGACCAGAGGATGCTAGAAAGAGCCTTAACACCGCACCTGAGCAAGCCGGACAGGAGGGAAGCACGCCCCTGCCAACGCCCATCATGCACAGTAGCTTGAGGCGCAGGGAGGGGCGGAAAAGGCTGGGGGTGATGAATCGTTTATGTTGGGGGAGGTACAAGAACAGACCACTCCCTGATTCTGCTAGCGATTGAGCCAGACATGAACTTATGACACTCTTCACTGTAAATATTTTGCACCAAAATAAAGCCTGTAAAAGACAGGTCGGAGTCCTGCCTGGTTACTCTCGAGCAACCACAACAGCATCTGACAGCATGGATATGCAGTCTCTCATTAGCTATCAACAGGAGCCATCTCATGGTATCAGAGAGGGTACTAAGGAGAACAGAAAGATTATCTCACAAAGAAACCAAGAAACAGGTAGCATGACAACCTGAGAGCTGGATTTGCCATCAGATTATACTGGCCTAGCCTGGCAGAGTGAAGACTGTCTAAATGATCCCAGGGTGTTGTCTGAAAGCACATGGTCTAGTAATGTTTTGGAGGCTAGGCAGGTCGGAGTTTGGTTAAAATGCTATTTCTATTCCAAACAATTCCAATACTTAACGATACACGATGTCTGAATGATTGGCAAAAAGATCTGTCTAAGTTTATTTGGAGGGAGAAGAAACCATGGATAAAACATTAGACTCTTATTGACATAAAAGACAGAGGAGACCCAAGGATAATGTTGGATTTGGATTGAACTTACCAATTTTAAGAAATTTCCTTTGCACAGATCAACAAGGAGCACCTAAAAAGGTAAAAATAAAATAAGATCCAGCTTTATTTATCCAGAGCTACTTTAAGAATGAGCAAACTATCCAGAGAATGTTCAAAATTGGAAGGATGGAAGAATGCAGGGGATTCAGAAGGCAGTGGCTTCAACCATGTTGTGCCAAAACACTCACTGACATTGAGGGTTCTGATGCCCAGTAATCATGGGAGTTTTAATTTTTATTATCTGCATTGATTAGTCACTTTATACAAAATAAAAAGTCCCAAAGCAACTTGACAAGATATAAATACAACAAATAAAAGCAATTCAAAACAAGAAAAGTGTGGAACAATGAACAATAGAAAATATATGAAACAGACATTCAGTAGAATATTATAAGGCCTACCCAACCTGCTAAAATATGAACAGCACTGTAAAAGGCAAATTAATTATCAAAAGCTTGAGCACACAAAAGTCTCAGCCTGACACCTAAAGACTGACAAAGACGGTGTCAGGCACATCTCCCCGAGTATCCCACAGACTGCACTGGGGGGCACCACTGAAAAAGCCCATTCTTGTGTGGCCACACTCTGTACTTACTACTGGCAAGGCACATGGGAAAAAGCATCTGATGAAGACCAGAGGATATGGACTAGTTCATATGGAGAGGAGTCCTTGAGGATTTTCTTGTTTTGGGTTTCTTTGGTTTATTTCAAGGTTTTGATGAAAGTTCCTTTGAGGGGTTTGAGTCAGGCCAAAAGGTGTAAACTGACTCCATCATTAAATTAAACCAGGAGCCAAAGTGAAATATTTGCACGGGAAAAAAATCTAGGCATACTGTAGTTGGATGGAACAACCAACATTGATTTTATGAGAGCCAAATGACCATGCCAAGCCTTTAAGATGACATGGAACTGGATATGAAGGTGAAAGTGATGAAGAATAGCAGCCTTGCCAGCAGGAGGACATAGGTGGACACCACGAATGCCCATCTTGGGTGCTGTGATAGCCCCAAATACAGAGTCATGTTTTGCTCTCCTGCCATTCAGTGCCACTTTCCCCTTACTCAGAGACATGAAGGACAGTACCTCTTCCATGGGTTGCTCCTGAACCTCATCTAGGTAGCGCTTCTGGATCCCAACCATGAAGGGTGTGGGGCAGCAGACGGTGCTGAGAAGCTGCTCTGGAACCACCGGGATGTACGTATGGGCCCAGGTGAAGGGGTAAAGAAGAGCTGCAGCTGCATGGATGCACTTGGAAAGGGAGCTGAAAAGGGAGTCATAATGCTGATGAGATTATTACAGTGGTACCTCTGGTTACGTACTTAATTCGTTCTGGAGGTCCGTTCTTAACCTGAAACTGTTCTTAACCTGAAGCACCACTTTAGCTAATGGGGCCTCCTGCTGCTGCACCGCTGCGCGATTTCTGTTCTCATCCTGAAGCAAAGTTCTTAACCCAAGGTACTATTTCTGGGTTAGCGGAGTCCGTAACCTGAAGCGTATGTAACCCAAGGTACCACTGTACTGAGAAACACTCAGAAAGGTTAGGTGCACACCAGGCAGGAATCTATTGAACATGGCGCACAAATACCCTTATTTCATTACTTTCATTTCACGCCAGTAGAGAGGGCCAAACAAAGTGGCTAGATGGGCCACATTCAGTTATCCTCCACTCCAATCTACGCCAACAGGGAAATAAATTCTGAATAATCACTACACTTCCTGACAGTACAAGCAACAAAGTCATCCCACTGATTTCAGTGGGGCTGAAGCGCAGTTAGTTTTCGGCCTAGACTGAAGCCAAGGTATTCACCTGAGTTCCTCGGCCAGGAATACTATCCGTCGTTCCAGCACTGCAGAGGCAAATATCTGGAGGATCTTCTCGGGACTGAGGCACTGAAAGAGGGCCTGAAATTCCACGTGTTCCAAGTGAGAGTCCAGAGGCCGTGTCAGCTCAATATGCTGTGAGGAAGAAAGCAAGACATGGCAGGATGACTATGTTCATCTATGGAGACAGGAATGGGTGCATTTTGTATCATAGGCTTAGCAAAAAACACTCCCCGTTTCCCCCACACACTATCTCCAGCTACTCAATGAAGAGGAATCATTATGATCAACTAAAATTACTGCCCTAGAATTCAACCTAAATGCCCTTTTTGAATGTAACACTAAACTATGATTTTACATTATGTGCACAAGGAGCAGCAAGTCTTGGGCTTGAGTTCTACGTTACATATGAACTCGGGAGAACTAAGGCTTGTTCAAATAGACCAAGATCATCAAACGGTGAATTATTATCCAGATTCGTTCTCAGTTAGTTTAAACAAACCAGAGTCCCCATGAGTTTGGACACAGTGAGAGAATCCAATTAGCTTAAATGTTTCTTATCTCCTTGTAGCTACACCAGGGAAGAGAGAGAAGGAACGGCACTTGAGCTCCAGGCTTG
This sequence comes from Podarcis filfolensis, assembly GCF_964270895.1. Classification (NCBI taxonomy): domain Eukaryota; kingdom Metazoa; phylum Chordata; class Lepidosauria; order Squamata; family Lacertidae; genus Podarcis; species Podarcis filfolensis. Next base: position 67,944,986 of record NC_139609.1, read on the forward strand.
CTGCTGCTTGTAGCTTGTTTTAGACAACAGTTTCATATATTTTATTTACTTCCATAGTATAATGCTAATTTTCGCCTGCAGAGGGCAGTGTGCAAACATTCCTGCTACACCAGTGGCACCGCAAGACTCCGGTGTCTGCAAATCCACAAGCTGAGACAGCCAACAAGCCAGGCCATATGCACACACCTGACACCTGCCAGGATACATTTAATAGGTAAAACAAGAGCAAGCTGTGCACAGAGGGTGGGCCTCAACCACTTGCAGTTTCGTGAGGCAGAGCATAGGCTTAAAAGAGCATCTCCCGAGTGGAATGGAACTGGTGTGAATGGGGTAGGCTGGGCAAACACCTCCTCCACTCCCTTTGCTTGCCATGAGGGATGGTGGATAAATTTGATCCAGTTTGCGTTTCAAACTGAATTTGCCAAATCTGCGCTTTCTGAAGCAAAATACAAACAGAAGCACAGCTGTCGTTCAAAATTCGAACTTACCTGAATTTGGAGGTGCAGTGATCCCAAGAATGCACATATTGTTGGGAAAATGTGCATTTAAAATCTTTGCGAAAATACCATACAATAGTCCATTATATTTGGGAAAATGTGCACATTATTCAAAAGCGTGTGTGTGTGTGTGTGTGTGTGTTTACTGAGAGAAATTAAACAAAAAAAGCTGACTAATTTTCACAAGGATTTAAATAATAATAATAATAATAACTGCAATTTGCTGCAGAAATGTGGAGAACTGAATTTCAGATCGGAAAAAGGAGAACCTGAGAACCCAAACTGACATATCCTTCCACAGGCTACTTGCCATTCAGCAACATCAGTCAATGTCTAGAGGCAGCCCATTTGCCATCATCACTGACTGGAGAGCAGAGAGACAGCCAGGAAGGAAGGAGGACTGTGCCAACTTTGGCTGCAATCACATGCACACACTTACTTTTGAGTATGTCCCATTAAAACCAGTGGAATGCACATCTATTTCCTCCTCTTAAGCCTGTCATTTGCCCATAAACCTTTATTTTAAAAGGCAACAGTGGTGCAACAGCTTCAGTAACCTTTGGACTTTCCATACTGCAAGTGACTCACTACAGCCAAGGCAGAGAAGCAAATGCTTGATTCCAGGCAGAACTAACTATTCTTGTTTATTTTGCAAGCTTAGGGTGGAATGCAGTGTAGTCCTAACAAGATCATTTCATGGGCGCAGGCATTTCTGCAACATTCCCCTCTCTCCTCTCCTGCACTGTTCTGGGGGTTCCCCTGACCCTCTAGAGCAGACCTGGGGGAGATGGGAGGGTGGGAGTGCAGGGGGAGGCAAGGGCGGGCAAAGTTCTGCTGTGCTACTGACAGTCCTTGTGCTGGCTTCTGCTAGCAGATAAAAGGTAAAGGTAAAGGGACCCCTGACCATTAAGTCCAGTCGTGACCAACTCTGGGGTTGAGGCGCTCATCTCACTTTATTGGCCAAGGGAGCTGGCGTACAGCTTCCGGGTCATGTGGCCAGCATGACTAAGCTGCTTCTGGCGAACCAGAGCAGCGCATGGAAACTGCGTTTACCTTCCCGCTGGAGCGGTACCTATTTATCTACTTGCACTTTGATGTGCTTTCAAACTGCTAGGTTGGCAGGAGCAGGGACAGAGCGATGGGAGCTCACCCTGTCGCGGGGATTCAAACCGCCAACCTTCTGATCAGCAAGTCCTAGGCTCTGTGGTTTAACCCACAGTGCCACCCGCGTCCCTTCTCCTAGCAGGACTGGGTAGTTAAAACCCAGATCTTAATTCCAGCTGCCCACCAAGAACATACAAGAGAGACAATGGCCTGCTCAAAAGTGGCAGAAATGTGGGATGAGGTGTTCTCTTCTCTTTGATAACTAAACTAACTATTAAGCCATCATTCCACCTGACACTTTTGAACCTGTATATGGAAACAGAACAGGGTCTGAAAAGCAAGTAATTTATTTCTCATCTCTTAACAGTAGCTCGGGGCTCTATTACCAAATCCTGGAAGTCCATCAGTCTTAATAATTTGGATTGCTGGTACTTTAAGGTTTGGCAAATTGCCCTTCTTGAAAAGATATCTCATAAACTACAAGCATCTAAAGGGCAGAGCTGGAATGAGGTTTTTTTTTGTTACGTGGCATGGTTTTATTTCTGAAACGAATACTGAGGTCCATGGTCACTCGCTGCCATCAGCTTGTGCAAACATATGGTGCATCTAAGATGTTATAGAAGCTTTATTCTCAATAATGATGGAATTCACAGGTGGAGAATACTTTATTTTTCCATATCTTTATTATGGGCAAAGGGAAGTTTTGCAGGAGTTAATACTTTATTACCCCTCTGAGGCCGTGCTTTATCTTTGTACTTTTGTCTTTTCAGGCTGTGATGCTTTATGGGTTATAATGTTATATTCTTTTTATTTCTTTTGCTCCTTTTTTGGGCTAACAAATAAATGATTATTTTGTTAAAATAAAATACAAAATAGACCATAGTAATCCCAGCCAAAGTGGCCAGAAAAAAGGCACATGGACTCAGAAAAAGCTTTTTGACAATTTGCACAGAGAAGACAAATCTGTGTGGTAGGTCCAAAAGTACACACTATATACACCATACAGGACTTGCTGTAGGTTTGCCTGCCCTTCCATCGCCATTCTGTTTCCTCCTGACATTGCAGTGTGCAGCAGGCAGATGCTCTGCCTGTCCTGTCAGAATCAGTAGACCTCTGAATACCAGTTGCTATGAGCTCCAGGTATGGAGAGTGTTGCTGTGTTCAGCCCCTGCTTTCCCACAGGCATCTATTTAGGCATTATAAAACCAGGAGGTTGGAGGAGGCGGGCCTTTTCCCACTTTTCATGCTTTAAATGATCTGGTTTTTAAATTTATTTTCAAAGCACAATGACGTTTATTCCATTTGTTCCCCCTTTCTCGTTTTTAAAAAGCAGAATCATTCTTTAAAACATTTCACAACTATTCCCGTAATGGGGTGAGAAAATGTAGTTTAGTGACAATAACGTAATTCCAGCCACTCTTGTCTTGCCCTAGGGTCAGCTTCCACCACAAAGATGAGAAACTGGCTCTTCCCTGAGCAAAGTCTGCAATGCAAACAAAAGGAACTGGTTTCCCGAGCAAACTCCTGCAGAGGAGGTTTATACATGTGCACAAAAGCCAGCAAGGGCACTTCCACAAGGGTGTGACTGCTGAAATAATCCGTTTTCTGTGCGCAGTTTCTCCTTCTCTATAAAAGTCAAGTCAAAAAGTGTCTGGTGGAAACATACTGCTATGCCCATTTAAGGATAATGAACAGACGCTGGTGCTTTTGAGGAAAATGCAGGCTGCACTCACTATCTAACTCTTCCAGCTGCCTTAAACATTGAGCAAGCCAGGAAATCATACCAGAATTTCATTCTCTGGCAGCTGAAAGAAACAAACTTTTGACATCATAACAGGAAGTCAAAACTCACTAGCACGGAGCGCTTTGTGGCCAAGGACCTAACGAATATTTCTAACTAAGAGGACCTCTCCCTAGGGAGGAAACTTGCTATGGGCTAGAAGAGATGCCAGACACATTAGAGGGCAGGTCTCTTACACCTTTCATGGTTGCATCAAAGAGGAAATTTGGGTAGGTGCTGTTGTCATGTCCTAGTACGGCAGGAGGGAATCTACATCTGCCCAAATCTGTGCAAATATTAAAATGTACACAAGTCCTGTCCTCCACTGTATCTGGCAACTTTTTACAAAGTAGAAAACCACATTCCCATCCCATTGTAGGGAATTTCTTGCACTGTGATTCAGCATGCCAATATCAATCCAAACCACTCATGCTGTTATGATCAGACAAGCAATACTAATGAGGCAGGTAGATGCAGAAGCAGTCACAGATTTTTGATTTCTAATACAGTGGTACCTCAGATTAAGTACTTAATTCGTTCTGAAGGTCCATACTTAACCTGAAACTGTTCTTAACTTGAAGCACCACTTTAGCTAATGGGGCCTCTTGCTGCCGCCGCGCTGCCGGAGCACAATTTCTGTTCTCATCCTGAAGCAAAGTTCTTAACCTGAAGCACTATTTCTGGGTTAGTGGAGTCTGTAACCTGAAGCGTATGTAACCTGAGGCGTATGTAACCTGAGGTACCACTGTAGTTATAAAGGACAGGGTGTTTTTGGCAGGTATGACTGTAATAAAAACTACACCTACATAAATTTCCTCTCCTATGCAACTGTTAATAGCCTAGGAGTCTTTTCTTGTCCTCCTGAATGACAGTAGTGGAGCACACTCTTTGCATACAGATTCAATCCATCACCTGTCCAGGTGGAATGAAGGTCAGGTAGTATGTGACATGAAAGGCCTATTTCTGAGATCCTAGAGCAGCAGTGGGAAACCTGTGGCCCTTCCCAGCATCCCAAAATTATTGCCCATAATGGAGGCAGCTGATGGGAGTTGGAGCCCAACAACACCAGGAGGAGCACAAGTTCCCCACCCCAGTCCCAGAGAACCACTTTCAGTCAAAACAAACAACAGGCAAATAGCCTGACCTGGTATAGGATACTTTCCAAAGTTCCTGACTGTGGGGACTTAAGCCTCTCAAGGCATACACTGGACAATTCATATGTCTAATCTTCCCATGCCAATTGAGTTTTCTTCCCCTGCCTCCTATCTCAACTGCAGTGTGCTTGCAGTGGAGAAGTCATCAGTTTTGTTAGTCATACCACTTTCTGAAGTGAAAAATTGTGGTTTGTGTCCATGACTAACAACCCATGTGGTCCATGGGTTTCAAGATGATAAAATCCAGGCAGACACATATAAACAAAAGTTAGCCACATAAAGGCTCACTTCAAATGTAGTGCAGATGTATGTTTTGTGATGCTAACCATAGTTAAGTGAGCAACCCATTTTAGTTTCCAGGTGTACAACGGGCAAACCATAGTTTAGAGCTTCTTGACCAGTCCCTTCCATCTATCCACCATTCCTTTTCCTAAATTCACTGCCATCTCCACTGTGTAGTAGTCTCTTCAGGAGGAAGCATGGCCCTTAGAGTGGTTTGTCAATGCTCTGTGAATTGGGATGTAATGCGAAACCATAGCTCAAACTGCAACTTGCAGACCAGCTTCAAACCATGGCTTCAGCACCTGGTTTATCCCCAAGAACTACGTTTTTGGGGCAGGTTTGGGTTCAGATGTTAACATGAAACCATGACATTCAGACCATGGTTTCAAGTTAACATCTGAACCCAGCCACAGAGTGTTTTGTGATCACCAGCTCCTGCCTTATTGCACTCCCTGCTGAACTACCACCATTACTGACTTACCGTATTTTTCGCCCCATAGGACGCACTTTTTCCCCTCCAAAAATGAAGGGGAAATGTGTGCGCGTCCTATGGGGCGAATGCAGGCTTCGCGCAGATCTCCGTAAGCCTTGGGAGCCCGCGCCGGGCTCCCACGGCTTGCGGAGAGTTGCCTGCATGCCGAAGGCTGCAGAGAGTTGCCTGTTCTGGGGGCTGGGGTGGGGGAAGCTCGGGCTTCCCCTGCCCCAGCCCCGTGCCTGGGGGGGGGGATAAATTTTTTCCCCTTTATTTCCCCCCCAAAAAACTAGGTGCGCCTTATGGGACGGGTGAAAAATACGTTATTTACTAGTCATGATAGAACCAGCTGAGGTTATTATCAGCAGCTACAAACCTCTGTCCCTGAGTCGGGGATGAAGCTTTTAATGGTGACCGTTTTCCCTGGTGCTGGAAAAGGGGATTCCCGGAGACCCTGCATAAAGGGGTAGATGACAGCTGCAGAGATCTGCCGCCTTTTCTCCACCTCATCCAAAATCTAATGGGAAAAAAGAAGGGTATCAGTCGCTTGACAGCCACTCCGAATCTGCTTGCACCTCTCCAGGGACTTACCAAAGAAAGAGAATTCTCAGCAAGGAAGCCATATTATGATGCACAAGACTTAATTCTGCTTCTTTCATCTTCGACATCTTGGTGTCAACTCCTCTTGTAAACTGCCTTTCCTCTAAGGGCATCTCATCCTCCCAACCACTCTGCAAGACTGGGGAGCTTGAGCGGCAGTGCTTCCCATACCTAGGTTACTGTACCACACTGGCTCTTAATTTTAATAATGATGTGCAGAGCACATTTCCACTGATCAATAGGTAAGGACACCTGGGATTACAAGGCATGACATCTAGGCGAGATGGAGCCTCTTTCTTTGTACTGGTTCCTCATAAGGGGAATACCAGAAGTTGGTAGATTTAAACATGGAATAACAACACAAGCAATTCTGAGCCAAATCTATTTTTCTGTATGTGCTGAAGAGTAAAAGGGATGACTGGGGTGTGGGGAGAGATAGTCCAGAACTCCTACCTTTGAAAACAGGCCAAAACAACCCAGGCAGCTTACAATGCAGTAAACCTCTGGAAGACGTGCACCTCGTCCAGATGGCTGAAAAAATCATTTTGCACAAAGGTTAACCACCACAAAATGTCATGTTCAAACTGCATGTTTATAGTATGCAAATACACAAAAACATTCCTATAGCAACAAGAAGAGGTTAAGTCACTAAACACAACTTTCAAGGCCCCTAAACTGAATTGTTGGTTATGGAGTGGTGAAAGCAAAAATACAGGGCTATTTGCAACAAGCCTCTTTGGGTTGGGGTGTATTTCTTCTTTTCTGCAGCAGATGGAACACATTTTGTCATCTAGGATGATAAGGACAGAAAGAAAGCCCCGAACACTAGACCAGTTTGAACGCCCTCCTGCTCTCTCTCAAGATCAACAAGACACCAGCTTAACTCACTGAACACAGAAGAAAAGTGAATTCTGGATGACCCAGTTTTGTGAAAATCACCCTCGGAACTTGAAAATTGGGTTTAGCAACAGGAAGCAATGCAGTTTCACTATGCCAACAGAGGGGGAGAGGGGAATCTCCTGGTTTTTTTATAAGCTAACTAAACAGTTTATTTCTAAATTTAGCCGAGTCCTGATTAAGTCGCACTGCGCATTTCCATGAAGCATCCTCATGACACAAAATGAGCCTCAAGTGATTTCCTTTCCCCCCTTACCCACAGCCTGAGACATGAGAATTTAGTAGATGTGAAATAAACCGGATGGTGAACAGATGGTTAAGCTCTTTGTCACCATAGAAAACAACCTAAGCTGTGGAGGGACCAAGTATAAACAGCTCTGCATGGATGAATATTGACTGGGCAGAAGGCATCTGCGTGGTGTTTCCTTTGGAGCTCTGACATGCTAAGGCTGAAGCCCCAAACCCACCTATTGCGGAGCAAGCTGCATTAAGTTAAGTAACTTCTGAGTAAAATGTGCATAGGACTTGTGCTGCCAAGTGAGAGCAAACTGTCACTGCATGTAGGACATAGCACCTGGACACAACCATGGCAGGTTTCCTGGTAGTCCACATGACAAATCAATAGAAATCAGCATGCAAGTCCACTGCAATGAGATACCTACTTTTGGGGACTGGAGAGGCGGGGCGACACTGCTTCCTGAACTTCTGGTTTCACACTAAAGCACTGAAACAGGCACAAGGAAAGCTTCCCTGGGCACACGCCCTGGTTCTGAGTCCGGAGTTTCCTCAGAACACAGGTAGGAGCAATGATGGCATAACTCAAAGTGAGTCATACAAGAGCCTTACAGAATGTGAATATACAGATTTAAAGGGTAGCATGGGCTGGTGGTCGGAGTGAAGCATTTCCCTCACCTACAAACCTCTCCTAAAGCCCCCCTTCAGCCACTTTTCTCCCTATGTGTGTGGAGTGGGTTATATGTGGACACAGAATACCACTGGGAGGGGGGAAATGGCTTTTTAAAAAGGCAGTTAAGGAGGCAGAAGCTCAGTCCCCTTCTATGGTATGTTTTAAAGAACCACACACCCAGTTGTGGGGGTTTGTTGGTGGACCCCCTCCCCATGCCATGCCCTGTTTGGCCTCAAGACAATTCCTTCTTTATGGTCACACACCCAACTGCCTCCCCCTTCTTCTGAATCACTACATTTCAAGTATTTCCCACCCCCACCCCCCAAACTGTCCCTTCAGCTGTTTGGAATTTTTCTTTGTAAATATTTCTATTGAGTGGTTTTCTGAACATACAAATAGCAAACATCAACATCAAACAGAACCACAGAATATCTGCTGCAATAGTGTTCACTGTGAAGTCCTGTAGATTAACTTAAAGAGTCTCTCCACAGGTCTCCATGGGTTGATGGAGGAATTATGGGATGACTAGTTCTGTTAACATATGAAATGAAGCAAAAACCCGTCAAAGTCAGCTTTTCATTCTTTTCTTTTTTCTTTACCTTTCAAGGCCTTCAGTCTTCCTGTTGACTTTTCAACTAAGCAGCAATTGAAATATTTGCCCTGAAAGATGTGTATGTGTTTCTCTCTCCTCCCCCCTCCCCTGCCTAACATCAAAGCTTTATCAGCTGGAAAGTTGTGCCCTGTAATTATTATGCAGAAATTCTTATGCACACAACACTTTCTCATTTGTCCTCACGAAGTGTTATAGTGTGGGTGCATGCCAAGCGAGAAAACCAGGTTTCTGAGGAGCCAAGTATTTGTGTCACAGGAAGTGAAAGGAGGTACTTCTGCCTCAAGCTTCAACCTCACTGTACGGATGCAAGAACTGAGACACAGCTAGCACCTTGGCCAAGAATCATAGAATTGTAGAGTTGGAAGGGATCCTGAGGATCATCTAGTCCAACCCCCTGCAATGCAGGAATATGCAGCTGTCCCATATGGGGATCAAACCTGCAGCCTTGGCGTTATTAGCACCATGCTCTAAGCAACTGAGCTACCCAAGACTAGAGTTCATCTTTCCAACTGAGATCCTCTGGGGGAAGGATCTGAACCAGATCACCAACCTTCAACTAGGCAACAATGGGTTCTTCAGCCACAGCAAATGAAACAGCCACATCTGGTTCATTAAGAGAGGGGTTGCAGGTTGTTCTGTTATTTTAAAATTTATTGGCTGTATGTGAGTGTGTGTTGCAATCCCCTTGGTGTGGGTCTGTATCCTAAGAGGTAGGGCACAAACACATTCGTTCATTCAGTAAATTACTTCTCAAGAATGTACCAGATAATCTGAATGTCGGACATTATCACGACAAATACTGATTCCCAATCTGTGATAATTTTCCATTTCAGCTTCCAATCACACATAAGAAATCAATTTGCTTTAAAGTGAGTCCAGATTCCACGTGCACATAAACGCTATTATTAACAAATAACTGGAACTGTTTGACATGCAGAAATGAAAGTACATAGCATGCCTCATATGTTAACCAGAACATCTTCAGAACAGTATAGAATACAGGGCTGGTCTTGTCATTAGACAGAGGAAGGAAACTGCCTCAGGGCTTAGAGCAGTGGCAAGGTGATTAAAGAGCTGTGTGTGCCATGCGGCCTGGCCTGCATCCCCTAAGCTAATTTGCAGTCTTCAGGTGCAGGGAAGGAGTTGAAGGAAGATTCAACTGCCAACCTGGAATGGGCATGTATGCCATGCTGACTTGTAGTTTGCCTCAGGCAGCAAAATCTCTTGGTCCAGCCCTGATCTACGACATGCACAGTTTGCAGCCAGTTTTCATTGTACTTCTAAGCGCAATGAAATCTGACTGTAAGCTTTGAATGTTGCATATCTTGTCAAAAGAGCAAACAACCCAAACAAAGGTGTTGGCTACACTAGCGAACAGAATGCCAACATGTAAACTTCTGAGAACATACAAACCAACTTCTGAATCAGACTGCTATGAATCAGTTTGTAGTGGAATTAAACTAGTAGACTGTGTTGTTTTCGGCTAACTGGAAACAAGCAAAGAGAAAGCCCTTATCATCCACATCTCCCATTTACAGGTGGATATTAAGAATATTCAAAATAAACTGAAAGGCAAAGGAAGAAAGGCAGTGCAGAATGTCTAACAAGTTAATTTAAGATATGAATATTCCAGTTCCCCACCTCAAATTTAAGGAAGTGCACAAAACAGGCTTCCTCAAAGAGGTCACAAAGTTTATGTGAAAGTGAAATGAGGACAAAAAACAACTGTCCCTGCAGAATAGAAAGAGACAACAGACACTCTCTTGTGTCGAAAAAGGAATATATCGCAATGAATGATGGTTGTTCAGTCTAAGGCTGAACAGTGGGTGGAGGTAGCTGTGAAGACCCCCATTTCATCTGTACAAAGAGTGGTCAAGAGGCCTTTTCTGGCCTTATTCACAGCAGCCCTTACTTGAGGACTCACTGCTTCCCACCCCCGCCCTCCGGGACTTGGAGTTTCACATCTTTCAAAAGCCTGTCCCTTTGTTATCATCTGAGTTAAAGAGCCAGTAATGAAGGCTCTGATTTCCTGTCCTACTTTCTGGTTGCTCTGTATCTTCAGCAGGAATAGAGAAACTGTGGCACTGGAGGTTATGTGCAGCCTTTGTTCAGATTTCATGTGGGTAGCAAGTGGGGAAACAGGAGGGGAGGATGGGGGGGGGAGTGGGAGCGCACTTGTGCCCATGTTCCATCCACATTTGCCTCTGGCCTCCCACCATCACTGGCATGATCCGGACTGAGCCAATGCCAAAATCCCCACCACACCGCCAAGGTTTCCCTTCAACTTACGTAGGGAGTGCTCCAGAAATGGTCACTGTTGCAACCAAGAGCAGTCAGTGCCATGGAGCTGCACTCTTGAACTGGCACCACTTAACTGGAGGGGGGGCAGGCAGCAGTGAGATTGGGGCTGTGCATGCTATGCCCTGATGGAGCATGATGACCTGATGGAGGTCATCATGCTCACACAACCCCAATCTCACCATCCCCCTGACTTGTCCCTACAATGTCCAGGTGAATGACAGTGATTCTGGTAGCAGGAAGGTGTCTCCTCCCATTGTCTCTCTCTTACTCTGCTCTTGCCTTATCTGCTGCTAGGGAAAAATCCCACCTTGTGTATGTATTTAAAAAAAAACAACAAATACTTTAGTCACCTCGCCTTGTTCACCCCTGGTCAGAAATACGTAGCTGCCTGAACCAGCAGTCTCTGCTGGTCCTCTCTGCTTCCCTCTCTCTATGTCTGTCTTGTCTATTCAGGCTGTATATCCTTCAAGCTAATTATTTATATTTTGATCCCAGTGTGTTTGTCCAACTCTTTGCACAACAAAGCCCCCCTCCCCTCCCACTGTTCCCTTGAAGGACCAAACATAATAAACATAAAGCCGCAAGCAACTGAAGGGCAACTGTGCTGTGATTGATACAAACACACTTTAAAAAAAAAAGAAAGATCAGTTGTTGTTTCATTTATCTGAGAAATTGCCCCAGAATTTGCATCAGATTGCCTTGGAATGTAAGCCTAGATGTCTCCAGAGGCAAAGGGTCTTGACTATGATCCAAGTGTCCTTTGTAACATACAGTGCAGAGCTCTGGCTGGTCATTTTTGATTTCTACAGAAATGGGAGTAGATCCAAGTCACTCAAAAAGAAGGCTGTTTTCCTCCCCTCTCAAAACTCTTAGCCACAACCAGGACCTAAATGTGATTGTGGATACTTGCTTTTCTCTTTTCCTATTTTATTTGGAAGAGGTGATCTGGTTGCTGTTGCTGTTATATCCCACCCATCTGGCTGGGTTGCCCCAGCCACTCTCCAACACAAGAGTTCTACCTTTTTAGAGGTCCAACATTAGGAACACACACCATAGCTGCTTACACAGTCACAGATTTTTTAAAGATAAGGGCACCAGTGACATAGCTCAGAGCAGCCTTTGCCACTCAGGTGCCCTCAAGCTGTTTTGGACTACAACTCCCATCAGCCCCAGCCAAATAGGTTGGGGAAGGCTGCCCTACATAACGGTAGGGACATAACAAATGCTCCATTCTAAACATGGATTCTACGTAAGTGTTCACCAGGGCTGGGACCCCACGAGACCCTTTACCATTATTATTTATTTATACATTTAATTTTAAAAAACAGTGGGTGTTTTTACTCATGTGGAAAGAGCTGCTTGCACACGAGGGGGAGGGGAACCTTCTTTTCCACCTCCGCAAAAGAACAGCCTTATCAACTTTTAAGTTGATAAGGGACTGTGGTAAGGGCAAGGGGCATGCTAGGCACTCTGCAGCAGCAGACAGTTGTCCCATGATGCATTTTATAAAAGTCGTAACACTATGCTTGGATAAGGGCACATATTTTGCAATGGTCTGTTCATATAAAAAGAAGGTTGTGAATTGCCCTGGGATCTTTGGATGAAGGGCAGTCTACAATATATTATTATTATTATTATTATTATTATTATTATTATTATTATGCCGCCTGTGATGGAGAAGCAACCCAGATCTTTGGCAGTCTAGCCCACTCTCCATCACTACTATTACTACTAATTTGGGTTGTTTTTATCATTTGAAATAAGTACTTGACTTTCATTCTGCCTTTCTCCTCTAATGTGCAAGTTCTTTTTTATACCTGACAATGCTCTTTCATTAAAGCTCTGTACATTTTGGGGAAGAATCTGGTGGTTTTCATAGAATCCCTGCCAAATCCAGCAATAGCCCAGTGCTGACAAGGACTTGACAAGTTCTCATGCCCTAGAGAGGCCCCAGTTCCTTCATCCAACACCCTGCTGCAGAGTCAAGAATTTCCATCACACTCTCTGCCCTCGCCTGCACTGCTAGGCTTCAGAAACAAAAATCCCATTACAGCGAAACTAATGCATTTGTCCATCGTATTCTCTCTGGGAGCTCCACTTGCTGAATTTATCAACCTTGTTTTCTGATAGTGAATTTAGGACTAAATGAAGTCTGTGGGTCTAAATCACATCTTTAGAAAGAAGTACAAAGTAGTGCATCACTATAGATACGATCAAGGATGAATAAGCTGACTGGCTGGTATGTATTATCCAGACCTTGCAAAACCTTTTTGGTCCCAGTCAATTCAAGCCAGTTATTTTGTACAAGAGCAACTTATGGTCATTGGGTGGGAAGATGGGATTGCTGTAGTAGTGCCTAGGGATCCTCTCCTCCTTGCCAGATACCCAGTCCAAGATACAATCCATTTGACTATGAACACTTGGCATTAGGCATCTGGCACAGAACAGGGATCCTGCTGTTGTCATAACCACCTCCCTCCCTGAGTGAGCAGTGAGATTGTCTTGGGCACGGCATTGGGGACTCCTTAAAGAACAGTACTAGGGTACTGCAATTTCAACATTGAGACCTCCTTAACAAGCGCAGATCATGATTCATGGCCACCCTGGATCCAAAATATGCAACAGGGCAACACTGGATCATGTTTCCTGTACTGACCAAGATTAGCGTGATCAGTGTGTTTTGTGCTTAGAGAGGGGAGCGCAGTTTAAACTGGTAAACACCCAAGCACAGATTTGGCACTTCAGTAAGGACTGGGGCTAAGGCACTGGATTCATACATGTATTAGCAACTTCCTTCTTTTGTAAGTCTTACAACTACTGGTCAATATGAAAAACTCTGCCTATTCTGGCATACTACAAACTCAGTGTGCGGTTGGGCCTGACTGCAAAAACTGCATGAGCTCCTTGGATTAGCCAGCCCCACTCCCCCCCCCCCAGAGCCTAAACAACAAACTAAAAGGAACATTTAAAAAATAGTAGTAAAAGAAATATTCACCAAGAGTCGCCTGCAGTAGCCAATCTTCCTACTTCCATCAACATTGGTGAGAACAAAAGAAAAGGTTTCACTGTAAAAAAAGAATAAAAGACTTAAGAGTTTTATCAGTCTGCTAACTATTGTATGGGGGGAAAGCAGAACAAATCGGCTACTTAAATGAAGATTTGGGAAGCAGGCTGCAATCCTCACCCAACTTAGCTGTGAGTAAAACCTACTGAATTCAATAGGGCTTACTTATGAGCAGACAAGATTAATTAGTCTCTGAATGTTTCAGGGCTCAGCAAATACAGTCTTCAGGTAATATCAGGAACCTTACGATCCATGTGTCAGAGAGATTCTATGACTGGCCCAAACATGTGGAAAACCTACCCCGCTCCCCCAGAAGTGCCTTCACACCACCCAGCAGAAGATAAGAGTGTATTCTTTTTCCTGCTTGGTCGGCAACATTTCTGGGAGCAAACAGATCATCTGAACCGTTTCTTGCAAGCATAAACTACGATTTTGCACTGCAGCCTCACTCTTCTGAACATAAGCTGAGCAGTGGCATGGAAAGCAGGAGTTTTTTTTTATGACAAGTGATTCCAATGAACCTGTTAACTACAAGAATGAAACCAGCAAAGCAGTATTCCTCTGAAGATCTTTAAGTTATAAACGCAAACTGGGTAACATACAAAGGTCACATTTTCGAGGCACATTACGGGTGTTACCAGCTTCCCTTAGCAAACTGCGCGGCAACAGGCAAGCATTACTACCTCTTCCTGTGAAGGGAAGTGAAAGATAACAAAGGCTTACTCAAAACTAGGGCAGTCAGATGCAGAAGTTGTGTAGAAGGGAAAAAAATGAGCAGGTACTCAGAACTAAACTTTTACATTTGTTATGTGTGGCCAGTGCATTTCAGAGGCAGGGGAAACCCTAAGATTTTTATCACACTGAAAAATGTAGCATCTGTTTTTGTCTTAAGGGAGGACTATCAGGATTTTAAATCATCAGAGAGAATGGTAAGAGATGGTGCAAAAATAATCAATTATCACAATCTGCAGAGAGAGATTACAATGACAGTTTAACATCAGCCCTTTGCAAAAACAAAACAAAACACTCTCTGCACTCAACAGATGCTGGCTAAACTAGAAACAGGATTATAAAGCATCATTATAAAGGTCCACCGATTATGAGCAGGTGGTTTTACAGAATTTCGAAAAGAAGGTTCTGCTCACAAACATACAATTTGAAGTACACACCATATAGTTAAAGCTGTATCGTGGAAACTAGCTTCTTAAGGGTGGCTGAGAACTGTAGTTCCATGAGGGATAAACTAGAGTTCCCAGTACTCTTTGGGAGAGGCCAAATGTTTTAAATGTGGTTTAAACGTATATCATGTGTATGTAGCACTACGTCTTTGCCCCTTGGTGTCTATTTTGCTTTCCTAATCTCTTGTGGGACAATACAGCGCTAGTCCCTTGCTGACTCACAAGTCGCACGGCGCTTACCTGTTAAACTCTGTGAGCGGTGCCCATTCATTGCCATCAGGAAAGCAGAAAAGGGGAATGGCCTGCAGCAACCTTTCCTCCTCTTCACGCTGTCCCCTCATCAAGTTCTCACGCTGAAATTAGGAAAAAAAGCAAAAAAAGAGATGAAAGAAGTTATCCCATGATACTTAGGAGATTTCTGGTGAAATATGAAGTGCCTAGCTTGCTTACTTTCTTACTTGATTCACTCATTGCATTTTCATTCCACCTTTTTCCCCAAGGAGCTCAAGGTGGCACGCACAGGTCACCCTTCCTCATATAATTCCCCAAACAGCCCTGTGTGGTAGGTTAGGCTGAGAGGCAGTGACTGGCTCAAGGTCACCCAGTAAGTTTCATGGGAGAGTGAACCTTGGTCATCCAGGCCCTAGTCCGACACTCAAACAACTACACCACACTGGCTCACTTGCTATGGGGTATAAGAGTCCACACAGAAGATCTGAGTTGCTTCCGAGGTCAATTCTGACAGATGCATATGACCGCCAGTCTTATAAGGTGATATACCACCATTCTCAAGTGACATTTGTCTGCATTCTATAAGACTGAAGATCAAATGTAGCCGTAAGAAAGGACTTTGAAAGGAAGTCCTCAGTCCTTATGTGTGGACCATCATTTTTGTATTTGTAAGTACAGTATTACACTGCCAAAAATAGGATTACCACGGTAAGGATTTATAAGAGAATATATACGAAGCATGGGATGCGGGTGGCACTGTGGGTAAATCCTCAGTGCCTAGGCCTTGCCGATCGTATGGTCGGCGGTTTGAATCCCCGCGGCGGGGTGAGCTCCCGTCGTTCGGTCCCAGCTCCTGCCCACCTAGCAGTTCGAAAGCACCCTAAAAAGTGCAAGTAGATAAATAGGTACCGCTTTCTAGCAGGAAGGTAAACGGCGTTTCCATGTGCTGCGATGGTGCCGGCTCGCCAGAGCAGCTTCGTCACGCTGGCCACGTGACCCGGAAGTGTCTCCGGACAGCGCTGGCCCCCGGCCTCTTAAGTGAGATGAGCGCACAACCCTAGAGTCAGACATGACTGGCCCGTACGGGCAGGGGTACCTTTACCTTTACCTATATACGAAGTACACTGCACCGTTAACATGGCAGCTCATGGCAGCCTGTTCTTTGGTTCACACACCGGACTGAGAAGCTGGCAAGGCCGGTGTGGCATGATGGGATCACCCCCCCGACCCCTTACTCTCATTTTGTGACAAGCGTTTAAAGATCAGGCCACCTCACTCTGGGGTGCAATAAGGCAAAAAGTGGCAAGGATTGGCTATCTAGAGGTTGTTGGAGGTGGAGGTCCTTAACCAAATATCCTATTGTACCCTCCGGAAACAGGCTTCCTCCTGCCAAGTGGTCAGATTGCAAAAGAAGGGGAAGACCTCTGCTGGAGTTCCAGGAAAGCCACTGTCAGTCAAAGAAGACAATAGCGGCTCAATGATCTGACTCAGCATAAGACAGCTTTACATAGCCATACTAGGGCTGCCATATTTTGAAGAGCAAAATACCCCTACTATATGTAGGCTACAGAAGCTGTAATATATTGCCGAGGGGGGCAGGAGAAGAGAAGAGGAAAGCAAGTCTTCAGCCACCAGTTATGTCTAGGTCTCATCCAGAAAGCATAGCCAGAGACATTTTGGCAAACTTAAAAAAATCCACCCGGACAGAAATTTTACCCCTGAAAAAGAGGATGTGTCCTGGAAAAAGAAGACACATGGCAAATACATACTGAAGATGTTTCTATGACTGAGATGACAGGAACCTAGCAGCAGATAGTACTTTGCAGAGGAAAACAGTTGCTGGCTAGCGAAATGAAGAGGGGTCTAGCTTGCAAGTGATGTTTTGTGATTTCACTGAAAGTTCTCTTGAGCAAGGCAGTACTTGAGCTCATGGCACCTGCACAGATTTCTGCATAAAGTTCAACCTGGGCCTAAAGCAGAAGGTCACATATTAAATTCACATACTACACTGAGCAGTGGATTGTGTCACTACACAGCCTGCAGGACACATGCATGAAATAACTTTAAAAAGAAAATCTGAGTCTGAAGCAATTCTGTACTTTTCCTCTCCATGCAGACCGAGTGGTGAGAAGGTATGCCCAGATAAAATGAAAGTGCTGCTGTGTGAAATCATGCTGCATGAAGCAAAGCCACAAAGGAACATGGTTTTATTCTGCTTTTAAAAGAAACGCTGAGGCACAGACTTTCGGAACGGCTGTTGCATCTTGTACAACAATAAGAGTAACAAGCCTCTTTCTGTGATCACTTTGCAAAGACCGGCCACCCCACTCAGTGACAGGGATTTCAGCCTCACATGAGTTTTTTCAATCAGGCAGAACTACTTTAGTAAAACACGACACTAGATCAAGACAGCATGGGATTCTGTGGAAGACCCCTGCATTTCTCTAGCGGTCAGGGTGCTTCATTTAGATATAATGTAGCACTGAATCCTGGTCCAGCAGTGCTAGATAAAGCCAGGTAAAGAATACACAAGCCATCTCCTTAAATACAACTCCACACATATGAACTGGAAATTATTTCATTGAGATGCTTAGGCTTACAGCAGGGGTGAGTAACCTCAGGCCAGAGGCCAGCAGACCTCTGCTTGGCCCTCAGGGCTCTCCTCAGGCCCTCTCCCACAGGCCATATACTCCCCGGGTGCTGTTGCCTGGCTGCAATGTGTCCCTTGAACTGTGACATGCCTCTTGCATACCTGGAAGGAGCATGGAAAGATGCATGAGGTGTGTGAGCAGAAACCTCTGACACGTACATGGATGGAATGTAACATACAGCACAAAATTAAGAGCCACATCTATTGCTCTGCCTGCTTTTGCCTCAAAGGAATGTAGTCCCTGAGCTGAAGACATTTCCCCCCACCCCCTCATCTTCTAGGATATGATTTTACCCCAGAGATTAGTGCGGAAGTGCCAACACACTTGGGACATTTGCTGTGTGCTCTTTTCACTGCTCCCACACCTGCCTAGACCAGCCTTCCCCAATGTCCTTGCTGGCTGAGGCTGATGTGCATTGTAAACCAAAACATCTGGAGGCACCAGCTAGGAAGGTGGGCCTAGGCGACGTCATTTCTGTCCTAGCTTAGTGACTTAGGGAGTAAGTCCACGTCTGATCGATGCCATTGCAGGCTGCAGGTAAGGGCTTACAAGACAGAATGTGCCTCCACAATAATAATAAGTAAATTTCTTCAGATACTAATCTAGAACTCTTCTTCCTGACATTCAGCTTTGCTACATGGAGGGATTTATTTATTTTGGTACGGAGGAGCATTCACTCATTTGAGCTCCAACCCCTGCGGTCTGAAGTGGCACAGCCCAGAAAAAGGCCCCAGTCAGCGCTAGGTCTAAAAGATATGTAAGATCTATGTAGGCTGCAACAAAGATGGCTTGCCCTGCAGATGGCCTAGGATTATATTCCACAGCCACAGAGATCACTTGATGTTGATATTTTTTCTCATGCCTTCTTGACACGCTGGGCCTGATGTTCCTTCCTCACTCCATCAGCAGTATCCCTCCTACTTTCACAATTACCAAGGGAGCACTTTCCTTGGCACAACTCCAATGGATAGAGAGAAGATACACCATGAAGCAAAACACTGAGGGACACTTCAAAAGAGAAAGATTGCTGCAGGCACTGGTTTTCGTTAGAAGGATTTTCTGCATTTCTTAAGATAAATCAATTCTACTGGAGTTTTACAGGCAGGCAAAATTTTGCAATGCAGGCAAAATTCTGTGGAACTGGAGAGGAAGGCAGGCAAAGAGAATCTAAAAGATGTAGAATCCAAATCAGCACTTTTTTTCCAGCACCCCCTCCCCTGCCTTCATTTTCAGGGAATGCTTGGGCCAGCCGTCATGAATTGCAACAGCAAAAGTGGCCCAACATTCCAGTTTCCCTCTGTTTTGAAGCAATCTCTTTTTTTAAAAAAAACAACAACACCATACTGCACTCCAACTTGTGTGTTTTCATTTCAACTTCTGAAATGATACACACATACACTTGCCTGGGCATAGGCTCGTCTCAAAACAAGACAGAGGTTGGAGTACAGCAGCCTTCTCCTACTTGACCTTTGGCCCTGGTCACTGAGACTGATGGGAGCTGTAGTTCAAAACATACAGAGAGCACCAGGTTAGGGAAGCCTGAAGCAGAACCTGCCATCATGGCACTGCTTTGCTTCCAGCATTCATCCCTCCAAGGTATAATATCTGAGGAGCGTTCCTCACTAATGCGCTCCAGTTTTCTCATCTGGCAAAAGAATCACGCTGGGTATCTCACCTTTGGAAACTGATAGGTAATCTTGGGCTCATAATCTCCTTTAGCATTCTTTTTGAGCGAGACCACAACCAAATATTCAAAGAACAAGTGTCCTGCAGAGCTGGGAAAGCTGCTTCTTTCTCCCGGCCTCTCGCCAATATCAGGTTTGCTTTCAGTAGGGTGAGCATCCCGGGATTCATCCGCTGCACAAGATGACAGTGACACAAAAACAAGAATTAGGCCTTACAGAAGGATTTGAGGGATACATAACCATTTCTGAAAAAACCAAACATATGATGGCCTGTGCACAAGGAAAGTGGTCTGGAAAGGAAAACAAATGCCTCAGGAGACAGTGAATTTGTGTTCAACTGCTTTAGAATGTATCTTCCAGGGTGTTCATTGGTGGAAGCTGGGCCACGGCTATCAGTGATGGCTGGTGCTCATTAGAACTGGTGGGGAGGAAGGTGGGGAGACCAGTAGCTGGAACCACAGCCAATGACGGGCAGAGCTACCTCCTGACTGGTGTAAGAAGTAGGGCCAGCTCACCCATGATGGAAGGTGAAGCAACCACCTTGGGCGCAGCAGGATGCACAGGGGCAGCAGATCCGGCCTCCAAGGAATGTATCATCCACTGCTGCTGCACACAGCAGCAGTGCAATTCTTGGAAGTGGGAACTGCCACCTCCTCAGCCAGTGTGGTGTAGTGATTAAGAGCGGTGGACTCGTAATCTGGTGAACCGGGTTCGCTTCCCCGCTCCTCCACATGCAGCGGCTGGGTAACCTTGGGCCAGTCACACTTCTCTGAAGTCTCTCAGCCTCACTCACCTCACAGTGTTTGTTTTGGGGGAGGAAGGGAAAGGAGAATGTTAGCCGCTTTGAGACTTCTTTGGGTAGTGATAAAGCGGGATATCAAATCCAAACTCCTCCTCTTCTTCTAAGCAGCCTCGTGGCAAATAGGGGGCGCTGCTGGTCTCCTCCCATCCTTGCTCCTAATGTATAATTTTGTTTTCCCCTTGTTCTGGATGTAGATCTTCACACACCCCTTTTTTCCTGGCTGGGGTGTGTGTGTCTGCGTGTGCCATTTTGTGGTTCACCTCAGGTGCCAAAATGTCTTGGGCCAGCCCTGCAAAAAGGCAGGCGGGGGCAGGAGCTACTTGGCTCCACTTGCCCTAATGGACCAGACCCCTCTGAGGCTACTGACTATACCCACAATGCCACTGGTCAACGCCCCCATGGTCCACATCTTTGGCACCAATGAGAAAAGGGGCTCTAAACATATACAACTGTATTTGTGTATGCATCTTCCCTCACAACAACCCCTGTGAGGTAAAATAGGTTAAAATGCAGTGACTAGCCCAAGGTCACCCAGTGAGTTACATGGCCGAGTCAGGGTAAAATGAGGAGGGAGAGAAGCACTGTGCTTCTTGGAGGAAAGGTGGAATAATGGAAAAATAAAAATGTTCACCGTGCCAGAGATGCCTATGGGGCAAAAAGTATGATCAACACATCCCAGAATGCTACTAGGATCAGGAGCCAAATTCAGCGGAATAAGATTATGCAAACAGCCACAAAAATGCTAACCTTTGAACAAACAGAATGGGGCATGATCCAGCATAAATATGAGAATAAGGCTACAGTTCTAAAACTAGTTACTGATTAAGCCCCAAGGTACTTCATTAGACTTTATGCTCAAGCTGTAAATCCCCCACAAGCTTTGCTATGTCTGGATCCTTCCCTTAGCTAGCTTATTAAGCAATGTTCATTGACCCATCAAATGCACACTTACCTGCCTTGTAAATAACCTTATGTTTCCTGAAATGGGGAAAAAAAGCCCACACTAGGAGACTCTTTCCGTACTTTGGAGAAGAGCCCATAACTTCCCATCCCTTGGTAAATTCATGCAAGCTGTAGCTTGAACCAAAGAAATCTCAAATTCACTCTTACAACAGGACCTGCTTCTTTCCTCAGAAACGGTTACAGGACGTGGAACGTCCCAGGGTTGCCACAAAACACTCAAGTCAGGTGACTTGCGCAATTGTTTTCAATGCTACCGGATCTTGAGGTTTTACAGCTTTCTCTGCACAGGTGTTTGGTTGCTGCACAGAGGAGTGAGTCTTTCTTTGACTGACTGATTGCAGCAGGAAAGTTTAGATGGCTTGAGTCCAAGCCCCAAAAAGAGAAAAATCACAATTGCATCAGAAAGACTGGGTGGAGGAATAAAGAATTAACACCACCCAGGAAGTAAATTCACTTGAATGCACCCAGAAAGGAAACAGGGCAAACAGAAAGCCTGCGTCATTTGTTACAACAGGTTTGGCAGCAATTCTGCAGCTAGGGATCGGTTTTGGTTAATTTCAGAATCTGATTTTGGCTGCTGCTACAGCAGGTTTTCCCCCACCTGCCTAAACAGCAGCAAGTTCAAGAAACTTATAGGCGGCTGTTTGCACAGGAGGAAAACAAATCAGGCCTTTGTTCCACACTGGGGAATTGTGCTTGTTGCAATCACCCACTGAGACCACTAAATGCTAGTATTAGACTGTGGAGACAGGATTGTTCACCTATGAGAACAAGTAACTGGCTCAAAGACAGGCTGGATTAAGACCTTCAGAGGCCCTAAGCACTTAAAAGATGTTGGTGCCCTCAGTTACCAGATTCTGTTTCTGTTGTATTCCCAGGATTAATGTATATCATTCATCTCTATTATTACTATTTCATTATTATTTTTATTGTTTCTATCTATTTCATTTATTGTGGGAGCCTTTTTGTGCAACCTGGTTCAGCTGCACCATTTAGTCCAGGGTAAATCCACCAATGACAAATTTCTGTGGTGCCCCCCCTTTAAGGATTACACCCTTAAAAGTTTTATTCCTGCTTCTTAAGACCTGCCTGACCTGTACCTTTACTGTGCATTTATTGCGTATGAATGTCACACACATTCCCCTTTGGGGGACCTTCTACTGATCAAAATAAAAATTAAAAAATCCAAATTATTTCGCTTCTATGTAGGGAGTCATCACTGGCACAATTCTAGACTTAACCGTTTTATGGTGGTAATGTGTATTGCTTTGCTTGCTTCCATTTGTAATAAGCCTGCCGTGCCGCATTTTGAGGCCCTCCTTCCTGTTCTGCTGAGGCGCCCTGGGTGCCTACGCTAACAGCGCCACTAGGTGCAACTCAATCATCCTGCTTCACCACCGTGCCATCTCCCCAACATTAGCTTCAGTAATAAGGTAGCTGTGAGAAATAGACTGCAACAAAGGAAATGTTCTCTCTCCACCCTCCCTTGGTAAACTTGCAAGGCTTTCTGGTCTCTGCAGTTCCTGAACCACCAAACATGTGGGAAAAGTTTGGCTGCTTTCCAATATAGATTCATTGGGCTTTTCCACAGCAAGTTTTTTTTTTGGGGGGGGGGGGGTTGATACAAACAGAGGGCTTCTGGTGCTTCTTGCTACACCAGCCCCATCAACATCCCGGCTGGTTTAGAGCCAAGTTACACACTGTGCTAAAACATTTCACTTGAGTGTTACATGAATTTAGCAGCCACCAACTGGGGCTCACCACACCTTTGCAAAACAACCTCAGAAATGCTTTATTTATACACAGTTTCCTAATAATGGAATGGTTCTCTTTCCTGGAATGGAAAGGATCTGCACCACGAGGCCAAAATAAACGGAACCAATCTGCAGATAAAAACACATCCAATTTTCATAGTGCCCATCTGGTTAGGGCTGGATTGGCGATTAGTCTCCATTTATGATGGCATAAGATGCAAAGCAGCTTGCTCCAATTGGTGCATTCGGCAGTCTGGGGAGCAAAGGTGAAGATCTCTAAGCAGAAGGTATGTAGGGAGAACCCTTTCCGTGTTTGCCTTAGGCAGGTGACTCTGCAGATAATGAGGTGATGAGTGCCTATTATAGAGCATGGGATGAATGTGGGTATGCAGAAGGAACAGCTGCTGAATAGAGTCACTGTTCTTCCAGCATAACTGCCAGGGAGAGTTTACCAAGCTGGTTTCTAAGCTGATATTTAGACAAGTCGGTACCTTATCCCTATAGAAATAAGCCTAACACACAGCATTTGAAATCTTGGGGCAGATTGGGAATGAGTCTTTGTGACCACAACATAAAATTGAGTGGCAGTTAAGCCCCCTTGCCCCCAGCTACACTAGGTTGGTGTGTCTGGACAGGCATGAGATAGTTTCATACATGACATGGTGGCAAGTTGTCCATCAATATGGACTTCTCAGTGAGTGTACCTGTATGATTGCGAGTGCTTGCAAACATGTATTAAGGTTTTTATAGAGCGCTGCACATAGCATGTGGCTGAATTTGGAAGACAGACATTTTATTCCTCTTTAAAGAGATGCAAAATGTTTGTAGCTGTGATCTTTTATGTGGCTGTGATCATCTTTTTCCTTCAAGAAGACAGAGGGTTGTAGCCGGTGCTTGTCTACTCTGAGTAGATTCACTGAATTTAACTTATTTCCATTACTTTTAATAGTAAAAGTAGAACTCAGTTGGCTCCAATCCAGAATATATTATTCTCCAGCCAAATATGTCAATATGAACCCTAAACAAGTCATGGGGAATCTGTGTTGTGTCAGGGTATTGTTTTATTACAGCACCCATCATCCCTGGCCATTGGCTATGTGCCGGCTGACCTGAAGGGGGCTCGGAATCCAAGACTATCGGTACAGCCAAAGGTTTTCAGGCTTTTTTCAATAGTGTTTCCAATGTATGTGATTACACTTAAATGCGTGGTGCCTTGGAACGTAAATTGGGACTTGCCTGTTTTTAAACGATGGAACTTGCTCCTGTAGAAGGAAGAAATGGCCACCAACTTGACTGGCTTTAAAAGAGGCTTAGACAAACTTATGAAGGGTAAGGCTATCAATGGCTACGAGCCATGGTGGCTATGCACTGCTTCCATGGTTGGAGATAGTAATGCCAGGTGCGGGTGGGGAGAATGCTTTTGCAGGCTTCCCACAGGCATCTGGCTGGCCACTGTGAGAACAGAATGTTGGGCTAGAAGAAGAGGAGTTCGGATTTGATATCTCGCTTTATCACTACCTGAAAGAGTCTCAAAGCGGCTGGTTCCTTCTGGTTCCCCAGATTACAAGTCTATCGCTCTTAACAGTGGCTCTCAGATGAGCCACTGGCCAGATCCAGCAGGACTCTTATGTTGTGTCCTCTTTGCATAAACCTGGCAGCTGCACTGAACATAGGGGGGCAAGATGCAATCCCCCCCCTTCTTCCCTTACTGGAAGTCTGTGTGATTTGAGGTTCTCATGAAGCACATTTTCATATGAAACATCTTTCGTGTAGTGGCGGGGAAGGTATGTTTCTGTTCCTCTTGTCACACAAAAACGTTTGCCAGCCAAGTAATTGTCAATAGCAGGCCTCTGAGAACCACTACAAGTATGAAACTGGAGTACTGACAGTGTAATTGTAAAATGGATGCAACAACTGGAAAAATCAACGACAGTTGCCAACTTGCAGCCACACAATAAACTTTAGCAAAAGTTGTGGCCTTGTGGTTTTTGACTTTCTTCTTTATTCTGTACTCAAATGTTTACCTCATCAGTCTAGGGTAAAGTGTGCATAAAAATGCATGGATTTGTGAAAATAGCAAACCCCAAAAGCATTATATTAGAGGAAAGCGCTTTGCAAAAATGTGTGTATTAAGAGAAATTTACATTAAAATGCTGGCAAAATTTTTTTTGTTTGGTTTTTTAAAAAAATGCTAATTGGTGGAGAATTTAAGATTGGGAAACCAGAATTAACAGATCCATTCATCCCTCCTTACCACACAGTTTAGAGAGCCTCTATTCGTATTCTGTATTACAACCACTAACCTGCATTAGTTAGTACTTCCTCCAGAAGTATATATTCTAAAAAGGCTACCTTTAAAAATCATTTGCAATGATAACTTGGCAGGCTGTGCTTTTGTTCTCTGCTTTAATTAACCCAGAACAACAAAAGCCATCTGCTCTGGTACTTCCAATTATAAATATAATTAGATTCCTGTCCTCACAAGCATGCATAGTAGTGCTCTTAAAAAAAACACCCGCCTCCTATTTTAATATCCCATTATTAGCATCAGGGGAATAAGAAGCAACTAGCCCATTTTACGTAATTTTGTCTGCACCCCTTGACGGTGAAAACGAGCCTGAGGCTGCAATCCTACGCGCACTTGAAAGCAGCAGCGACGACTTTAAAGAAAACACACTGCAAATGCGTCGATAAGGGAGCCGTGCGTTTCCGTGTTGTCTTTTTTAAAAAAGCACTCCAACGAGGGATCGCCCTTCCTTGGGATTCCCGCTCTTTCCCGGGGTCATTCCCGAAATGTCCATGGTAGTTACACCCATTTCCCCACACAGCGTATGCTTAAACGGCGCTTTCTCTCTCCCTCCCCAGAGCCAAGCACGCCTGGGGACTTTCCGACTCTTGGAGAGCCAGCCCGAGATTCTCCAGGCGTCCGGGAACAGCGCTGGCTGGGCTGCCCCCCCGGGGCGGGCCTCGCTCGGTCTGTTCCTGGAAGCTTTGGCGGCGAAGTTCACGCTGGAAGTGGCAATGGACCCCCACCCCGCATTTCACACGCGGGGGCGCGCGCAGATACCTGGGGGGGGGGGTCGGGCGCGCGCTTTGTTTTTTGCTACCGGGGAGACCTGTTGCCTCCGAAAGACGCGCGCGGGAGCCAGGCGCCGAGGAGACCCGGGACTGGCGCCAGGCTGACGGGCGGCCGGACAGGGGTCGCCGGGTGGGGAAGCCCGGGCAAGGGCGCCGCCGCGGCTCTGCTCACCTCTCCTGGACGACCTCCGGCGCAGGCTGTTTCGGAAGAAACGCACGAAGCTTTCCCCCGCCATGGCGCGCAGCCGCGCGCACTCCCCGGGCGGCCGGTCCGCCCTCTGCTTCTTCGGCGGGCGCTCAGCTTCTGCCCTCCTCCTCCTCCTCCTCCTCCTCCTCTGCCGCCTGGCGCGCTTTCGCTTTCGGCGCCGCCGCACACCTGAGAGGCGCGTAAGGAGCCGGTGCTGCGCGGAGAGGGAGGCGGCGCCCCGTCGCTCCCCGGCGGACGAGAGCGGAGCAGCCAAGGGAGCAGCATCCCCTGGAGGCCGCAGGGAGAGCACCTGAGCAGAGGTGGGGTGGACCCTGCCCGGATTGGTTAGTTGGACGGCCAGGGCCTTCCTGTAGGCAAAGGGCGCAGTCCAAACCCACTCGACGAGTACGCGCGCGCACGTGGGTGTCTTCTGCTGCCCGGAGACGGTGCGCTTGTCTCGTCTTGGCATTATTTCTAAACCGTTTTTCCAACGGTGTTCAGAGTTTCTTAATAACTCGCAGGCTTGCGAAGAAACTATGAGCAAGGTGGTTTTGCAAAACGTGTTTTTAATAATAATAATAATAATAACAACAACAACAACAACACAAGCATGAAATACAGTCTACGGAGCAGAAAACAAATGCTTACTACACAAACACATAATACAGTAAAAAATACAGCTATAAAAGGTAAGAAAAGATCAATCTTATTGAAAACACGCACAATAGTAAGTTTCTCAATTCCCAACTGCACACACTGGGAAAACGTACACCCTTGAAATGCACAATTTTATGTGGGTTTCATAGACATTCAGACTCTATTGTGTCTCCCTTAATTTTCCAATTATGAAAGCGCTGCTTTCAGGAGTTAAACTGGTAAATTAAAGGAGATTAAAGCAGAGCAAACTCCCAAAGGATTCCAGTCTCTTACAAGAAGATAGTCTTCTAAACATGTATTTGGATTAGGATTAGTTTGCAAATCTGTTTGTCCAGCCAAGGCCTTATGCCATATGCCCAATTACGCACTGATAATGAAAGTAATATGTTTTGTTGCGTTCTGGTGCATTAAAGAAGGGCTGTGTCTAATATTATTTAATCCACATATTCTGTCTGTTTTGGTGCTGTGGTTTTATAATGAACTCTCTTTAATCTGGTTGTAATTATTTGCTTCTTGGATGAGATCTTCCACTCTGGGAGCCACATATGTAACATATATATCTGAATGAATGAAGAAACTTTACAATGCTGGGTTTAGACAGACTAAATTTGCCATGTGGATAAATGCTCTTATGGTTTGTTCCAGCCAGGGTGGACTTTGCATTAGTAATGTTCAGGGGTGACTGTCCACCGAGGCTTGTGGGGCAGAGGGCAGGACAGGCAGAAGTTAAAATAGGGAGAGAAGACTTGACACAGATGTGCACATAGGGGTATGTGGGAAAGAGAGCAAGGCTGTGGGCTGAAAAAGGGAAATAATAGGTTAATGGGTGGTGTGTAGAAAGAAAAAGGCTATTTGCTAGCATATGAGAGAAAAGGTGGGTTTATTTCTGCAGCAAGGAAGGAAATCTGTTTCTCTCAGCACAGCAAATCAACCAAACAATCTTGTTGTCATAGTTGCCTCCCATGCTTTTTAACCAAATTAACACAATCTAACTGGTGCTTCCCAGTGGGTGGCGCTGTGGTCTAACCACTGAGCCTCTTGGACTTGCCAATCAGAAGGTCGGCGGTTCATATCCATGCAATGGGGCGAGCTCCCGTTGCTCTGTCCCTGCCCCTGCCAACCTAGCAGTTCGAAAGCACGCCAGTGCAAGTAGATAAATAGGTACCGCTGCAGCAGAAAGGTAAATGGCGTTTCCGTGCGCCAGAAGCGGTTTAGTCATGCTGGCCACATGACCAGGAAAGCTGTCTGTGGACAAACACCGGCTTCCTCAGCCTGAAAGTGAGATGAGCGCCACAACCCCATAGTCGCCTTTGACTGAACTTAACCATCCAGGGATCCTTTACCTTTTTACCTTAATGTGCTGGCCAAGCTTCTCTCTCAGAACAGAACTGTGGCAGCTGCAATGTGATTGGTTGAAAACATCTGAATTAACTCTGTTTGGTACAAGGACACCAATCAGAGTAATTTTTTTGCCCGAATTGAGAGAAAAGATGGCAACCCCTCTCCATTGCATGTACCTAAGCCAACCGGACTGGTAGTTGAATCTTACTTCAGCCCTGGTGCATCTTCCACCACACCTGAGGGCAGCAAGCTAGTTTAGTGCACCATCCCAGGCAACCAATACACAGTTCTGTTCTCCACTACCTCACTACTGCTAGCTGCTCCCCAGAATCTGCTGCCTGATTCCACTGACTCACTTAGCCTAATGATAGGACTGGTCTCATGAACAGAGTTAACGTTTCTTATGCTCTGCTACCCTAGGAAAAGGACCCCCTTTGTATGGGCAGTACAGCTGAAGTTTTCAGTTTGAAGAATTGGCCTGAATTCCCTTTCTGGGGAGACAATAACAGCCACCCACAGTGTGAAAGGAAGAATGGTCCCCTCATAGGACGCTTCTTGTGCTGACTGGGCTGGTAGCCAAAGAAGCAACGGAACATACAGCAAGGTCACTTTCCCCGTTGATTCTCAGAAGAAACAATCAGAAGGGAGACATTTTCTCTAGAGCCCATCAGCAGAAGCCGGGTAATTATTTTCTGTCAACATTGTACTCTCCCTGACGAAATGACTTGCTCTCAGACTATGTAAATAGATAACAGGTGGCAGGTTGGGAATGCTTTGGGGTCACTCAAAAGTCCTTGAAACTATAATTTAGCAACTGACATTCATTAAGTTCACACCCATAAAGTGCATGCATGGTCTCACCCTGGCACCCGCTCTATGGAACATTAAGGAATGTTGTATGTGATGTAAAGCGATTATACTCAGTCATAGTTATTCTACGATGCCCAAAGAGAAAGTAGGGAAAGTGGTCCCTGCTGAAGAACGGACCCGGCTATGCCCTAATAGTTACCTTGCAGTAAGTATTTAAGGTGCTTATTATTAAGTGCTAAAACTGTAGACAGTAAAGCCAAAGTGAAACAATGGTTGATGTGCTTCGCTCCGTCTCCCAGTGAATCAGCAGAAGTGCTTAACTTTTCCTGGGTTGTTCCTATACATTCTCCACTATACATTTTATTGTATTATACTGGGTACTGCTATACTGTATTTGAGAGCCAGTGTACAGTGATACCTCGGGTTAAGAACTTAATTCGTTCTGGAGGTCTGTTCTTAACCTGAAACTGCTCTTAACCTGAAGCACCACTTTAGCTAATGGGGCCTCCTGCTGCTGCTGTGCCGCTGCCACACAATTTCTGTTCTCATCCTGAAGCAAAGTTCTTAACCCAAGGTAATATTTCTGGGTTAGCTGAGTCTGTAACCTGAAGCGTATGTAACCCGAGGTACCACTGTAATGTAATGGTTACAATGCTGCCGCAGGACCTGGGAGAAGACGGTACCAATTCCCCCTCAGTTATAAAGCTTACTGGATGACCTTGGGCCAGTCACTATCTTTCAGCCTAAGCTACCTCACAAGGTTAATCACAGAATCATAGAGTTGGAAGGGTTATCCAGCCCAACACTCTGCAGTGCAGGAATCTTTTATCAAGATAAAATGGGGAGAGAGAAAACTGTGTATGCCACCTTGAACTCTCTGGAGTGGAGTATAAATGCCAAAATAAATTAAAGTCTCATTGTTCACTGTTAATTATACACTCTAAAGCAGTCTCTGTACTTTTCCTAATAATCCCCAGCTTTTTTTATTGGCTCCAATATGTCGCGTCAGTATTTCTGGGGATATTCACAGCAACTCCTAAGTAAATTGTGTGATTATAACTGCGGTTATATTAGCAATTCAACGTTATTTTGCATTTAGTAGTGGCTCATCTGCCACTTGCTTGTTGCTGGTCAATTATTTCTGTTACTTTTCATAGGAAGGTTTATACTCTTGGATTTAGCCTCGCAAACTCAAGAGGTGCTCAAATGCCAGCACCTATTTATTCTTAGTCAGGGCTTCCCCCCCCCCCCCAGCCAGAACTGATTAAAGTAAGTTTGGTGCTCTTGTGCAACAAACCAGCATCCTCCCCACTCCCTGCAAAAGATACGGAAATGCACTAGAAAGTATGGGGTATCATGACATTCTATAAACTTCCCACAAAGAAACCAGAACAAATGCTTAATTCAGCTAACCTCAATGTCATCTAACCTGTCTCCCTGCAGCCTTTGTGCAAACAAATAAGGATGAACATCTAGTAAGCAGGCATGATCTGAAAGTTAACTTAGTGAATTGATTTGTTGCAGATTTTTTCCCTACCACTAGGTGTCAGGATAACAACAAAGAAACTTCATATCAGCCAATATCCATATACCTCAACAGGCACCCTCGGCCCTCCTGGCAGGAACAGCACAAAGGGATTCCTTGCTGCGTTAAGACCATCCTGAAGCAAAACACTGCCTTTGGAAGAGCTTCATACCTGAGGTGGTGCCTGTGTACTTTTATTATCTGACAATGTAAGGAAAGCAGTGCTGATGGAGCAGGTTGTGGAGGCCCTCTTGCCAGAGGTTGTACAACACAGGTGAGGAACCTCAAGTCTGAGGGCTGAATGCCCTTGAGACTCTTCCTAGAGACTATTCTCCCTCTCCCCAGGCCCCACTCTAACTGCTCCTGCTCCACATCCTTGAGTGCTTTTGCTTGGCTATAAATGCCCTTAAAGTCTGATGATGCCTCTTATGTACCTGGATAGAGGATGGAGGTGTGTGTTTGTGTATTGAACCCTCAAGCTTTTGTGTAGTTGAAATGTAGCGTGCAAAAGGTAAGAGTTTAATTCCCCAGTCCCTGTCTCACCTTGATGAGGAATCTGTTAGCTGCCCTTCTTCCTCCTACCATAGAGCCAGTGTGGTGTAGTGGTTGAGTGGTAGTCTTGTAATCTGGGGAACCGGGTTCGCGTCTCCACTCCTCCACATGCAGCTGCTGGGTGACCTTGGGCTAGTCACACTTCTTTGAAGTCTCTCAGCCCCACTCACCTCACAGAGTGTTTGTTGTGGGGGAGGAAGGGAAAGGAGATTGTTAGCAGCTTTGAGACTCCTTCAGGTAGTGATAAAGTGGAATATCAAATCCAAACTCTTCTTCTACCTAAAGCCACCATGAGTAGCATTTCTCTACCCCACATGGAATACAATTCAAAAGGAGATTTCTGTAGCAACAGCAACATCACTCTGACATTTGCCAAAGGGAAACTGGTGTGCTTATGTAATGGAAACATCTTGAGATGTCATAACAGTTGTTTGCTTGTATTATTATTACACAGTATCTCACCCCTCCCCAAAATGCAGATTTTTCCAGCTGAAATATACTAGTAGCTATTCAGCTTCTCTGGCCAAACTAGGCATGATACTAATTGCTTCCTTGCTTTTTGTTATGTAAATTGCAGGCAAAAGGAAACCTGAGCAGCCTCAGGTTCACGGAGAATGAGGAGTTTGTCTGATTTTTTTTACGTGTGACATTTTATTCCAAAATTTTAGAGACTGAGTACTTGTTTTTCCTATGTAGTGCAGTCCTGATCTATTGCATATTTTTTGCCCCTGAAAAACACTTCTTGAGAAGCTGGTTCCATTCTGAAAATAAGAGCTGATTGCAAATCGATTCAGCATTACTCCACATGTGAAGGGACATGTTTATTTATTTAATTTCATAAAATTTACATACCGCTTGATTGTAGAAATAAACCTCAAAAGCAGTTTACAAAATAGAAGTTCACATGCACCAAGATCACAACCGCCACTTCCTTCTTCACTCACCTGGGGTATTTGCAGGAGGAAAAGACATGGATATCCTAATCGGGAAGGATTTTGAAATACATATCAAGTAGCCGTATACATCCTTTTGGATAGCAGGATCCAGAATCAATACAGATTGAAATTAGCATGCTAAGGATGAGAACAAACTATTCCATATTGAGAAAAACTAAATTTTTATGCCGCAAATGGATAGGTGTGTATGCAGCCTCTCTCCCCCTGGTATGATCCCAACAAAAAGCACTTCAGCAAAAACCTCTATTTACACACCACCCCTGTCCTGAGACTGTTTAGGCTCCCCCTAAGCTGCAATTTACAAAACAAGAAATGTGCATGTTAACTGCACCTGCACAATTAACTTCATGGCTACGGTGGCCTTAGAATGCCTTCAGTTGACAGGTAAGCTTGACACACATACACAACTGCACAGAAGCAACTAAAACAGAAGCTGTACTTTCTCATTAGGCATTGTTGGAGAGCTTGTTATGAATGACTGTTGTGTCTGTCCCAGTGATGACAAATTCTAGTATCCCTCAATACCTTGCAGCGTTCTCAATGACTTTGTGAAATTCTCATTCACATGTAGCTATTTCCATGTTGGAAGAATGATTACAATAAATCATCTCTGTTCCCAGTGGGGGCTGTGTCGGCCATTGCATAGGTTTGCCAGGAGATAATTAAGGCTGGAAGCTTTCTTGCCCAATCAGTTTGGAAGTCTTGTTTAATAAGTTCTGATAATCCCTAAGTATTTGTTGGCATTTGAAGCAGTAATTTACTATGTGCCTCGCCACATGGAGTACTTTCCAAAAGGCCATGCTAAGTTTACTCTGGAGTTCGCAGTATCAGGTATCTTGGTGGGGGTGTACTCTCTCCTTTCGTGCTCTCACTTTGCAGACCTTGACGGATTTGTGCATTTCACTGGTAGGTTCAAAAACTACACAGCATCCTACAAACTCACACATGTCAGACAAAATTAGCCCTGCTGGAGAGGATACTGTGAGAGAGACCCTTCAGTGCGGGGATAAGATACATGTGTACATTGCAAGTTCTTTGAGCTCCCTACCCACAGAGCAGATGAGGATGGGGTAGCGATAGCACCAGAGATGATTATTATTAAAACTACTAAGTCATAAGGGTAATAGCCACCAATTTATATGGCTTTAAATCAGTATTAGACAAATTCAGGGAGGACAAGGCTATCTGTGGCTATTCAGACTGGCTATATGCCATCTGCAGTATCAGAAGCTTTTGAGTACTAGTGCTTGTAGCTTCCCATAAGAATCTGATCGGCCACCGTAGGAACACAATGGTGGGGCATGATGCATTCTGTGGAGGCTGGATCTGCAGCCCTGTGGATCCTGCCACCTGAGGTGGCTGCCTCAGCTTGCCTCATGAGTGGGCCAGCCCTGGTCTCCAAACATAGGATGCTAAGAACCCTTACATCCCCGCTCAATCATTAAGGTCATCTGCAGGAGTGTCGGTTATTCTACAAGTTGGTGAGGCTCCTTTGACAACAAGAAACATCAGCTCAGTCCTGTGGAGTGCTTTGTCAATGAGAGATTCAGTGGACACGCTCTGTGCCAACTTTTAAATAGCTGCTGGAAACTTTTTTATTCCACCAGGCCCATGCAGGCAATTAAGAATACATCCTTCCACAATGGTTACTTGACGTCTGGTTATAACTGCTTTATATGTTTTTACAGTATGTTTAGATGACAGCGTCATATACATTTGGTGAGATGCTAAAACCTTTTGTTGTTAAAAGGCTTTCTCAAAACGAGTTCACTTGTGAGCAATATTGAATATTTCCTTCTTTTTCTTAGAACTATCTTACTCGTTTTTGTTTGTGATTTCAGCAGTTTATACATCTTTCTAACGAGTTAATAAATTGTTATAATCAATAATAACAAAAAATATACTAATGACAGTTTCCAATAAACTCAGTTTTGTGCTTTCATGTTTTATGAGTATTCCACATATATCAGCAACTGGAAAGTCTGGGACAGGTAGAGATTCACTGCCTATACCAAGGAGGAATAACAAACTGAGCTGCTAATATGCAGGCAAATAATGACCAGCATGAAAATATTAACTGGAAAGCTTAGCTTTAAATTCCCCCATGAGACACACACTGTCTGTCTGGGAAGTCAAGTGCCCTTTTGCAAGATCCTTCGGGGCTTCACAAGCTGTGAAAATTTAAAGTAAACCTCGCACAGCAAGGCACTTCCACTCGCAGCCAGATACTTAAAAGGGTTTATGGACTAACCTCCCAAGCTATATAGCACCCCATTTCCCTTGGGATCCCAAAGATTTACAGGCTGGGTGATAACTTGAATCCTGTGCATTCCAGCAGTTCTCACCCCAGAGGATCCCAAAGGGCTTTATAGGCCATGAAGTGAAACTCATCCCTCACATTCCTGCCAAGATTCTCTTTGGCAGAGTCCTGGAGCATTTATAGACTCTGTGAGATCTGCACCCCCTAGCAACCTTTCTTCCTCCTTAGCTGGGCTGTCAATGAGTAAAAGGAACTGCATCCTTCAATATCTCCTGCCCATCTGTTATGGTTTAAGCTGGAGGTTTCCACTCTAACGCTGGTGCAAGGAGTTTGGGAGCCCAAGGTGGAAATTCCAATGACACCCATTACCATCACCAATTAACATGGGGAGCATATAGTGCTCTTGCATGAGAGCACTGTGACCCATGGTAGGTTGGGTTTCACTTGGAGGGTCAGTTGTTCAAGGTCGCTCAAGGTCTATCTCCCCAAATGGAGGGGAAAAACACCTTGCTTTTCAATGCAAAGAAAGCTGCCACAGTGGATATATTACTTTAATATTAGACCTGGACAGAGAAGAGTTCTGGATCTGCAAGACCAGGAGGAAAAATGCACAGATCATTACAGAACTTGGTTTTTTGAAACATGGGTGATCCTTCACATCTGGTTGACATGTCTTGTGAACCCCACATCATCCCAGTGGTTTATAATATAGAAGAAGTAGAGAGGGCCTTTCTGGTGGCGGTACTATGGTGATGAAATGCTCCCCTCAGAGACCCTTGCCTAGAATCTCCTACAGCAAGTGAAGATTCCTCTCTTCTCTCGGGCTTTTCTTAGGGGACCATTTTATTTTTCCCTAGTTGGTTCCTAACATCCGCACCTTGGTTTTATGCTGTTGTGTGGTTTTATTCTGCTTTTAAAATTAATTTTGCCCTAATGTTGCTTTTATATATTTGATTCTATTTTAGCACTGTTGATTCTATTTTAATTTTCTTTAAATTGAGAAGTTGTCAGAGAACAGTTGTGTTATACAAAATAAATAAATAAATAGTTCCATTTAGAAGATTTCTCTACAACTTAGCCCTGTTCTGAAATCTAAGTGTACCTCTCCTATTCTCCTCAGCAAATGTGTCAAGACTAAGTGTTGGTTCTCGAAGTTTCTTGAAATTCCCTGCCTATTCCGTTATCTTGAAAATTCCTAGCCAAGAAAAAGTCACTGATTTTGTTTTTGTTTCAGCATTGTTTTGCGTACATGACAGGGATAGAGATCTCAATTTAGAAATGCTCCCCTTCCCTTTAGGTCTGTCAGCAAGTGATTCTTCTAGATAACTCCAATATGCACACACTGAGAGTTGCCTAAATGAAGGACAAAATGGAGAGGATGCACGCTTGAAGAAATTATGTATTTTGGAAACATTGTAAGATGTATTTCTTTGTGCTGGCTTTTTGAAGGTCATGTATAAGTGAATAGGTTTTTTCTTTTAAAATGCATTTTAGTGCTTGGCTTTTCTTCTGTTTTTCACGTTACATGAACTAAAGGTTGTACGCATAAGATCAATTCTGTCTTATATGTCATGCCAAGAAATAGGAAGAACATCGGTCTGTGCCTTTTTATATATATGCAAGCCTTAGTCATACTATCAATTCTGATCCAGCAATGTCAGCTTCATGTTTGAGAGTATTTTAATGTTTTAGGGCTTAGTGATTAACACAGAAGCATGCTTGGATGTTTTCAGAATGCAGCCCAGATGGCATCATATTTCAAGAATGCACACCCCTATTTAGTTTTCCCTTTGTCATGTTAAGTACTCCTTATGTGACCTAGCTAAGCCTGGCAGGGCAGCTTACTCTATAGCATTAACCCCTTCATGCATTAATTAACTCAAGCATACTGGTTATATGAAGCTGGTTATCCCGCAATATATGGATATGATGGGTCCATACAAAGGCAGCTGTTTCCCTTACAAATGAATGCTTTGCTGAAGCAGTCATTGTTCACTTCTACTGTCACTACTGAAAGTGGGACACTTTCTCATTAACAACATGGAGATATCTAAAGATGGAAAGGTGAAAATCAGGATTAGTTAATCTACAAGCACAATGGAAATATCTGAAATCCCAGAATGGAGCAACTTCCTCCTAAAGTGAACACACAAAGGCCTCAGGCACTGTAGTCACAGAAACAGTTCCCAAGCCATTCTGTCTCTCTCACCCACACTCCATACATGCACACAACACCTGTCCCAGCCTTCCTCTTCAGCAAAAAGACAAGAGTAATGCAGAAGTGGAGGGATGCGGGTGGCGCTGTGGGTTAAACCACAGAGCCTAGGGCTTGCTGATCAGAAGGTCGGTGGTTCGAATCCCCGCGACGGGGTGAGCTCCCGTTGCTCAGTCCCTGCTCCTGCCAACCTAGGAGTTCAAAAGCACGTCAAAGTGCAAGTAGATAAATAGGTACCGCTCTGGCAGGAAGGTAAATGGCATTTCCATGCGCTGCTGTGGTTTCACCAGAAGCGGCTTAGTTATGCTGGCCACATGACCCGGAAGCTGTACACCAGCTCCCTCGGACAATAAAGCGAGATGAGCTCCGCAACCCCAGAGTTGTCCACAACTGGACCTAATGGTCAGGGGTCCCTTTACCTTTTACCTAATGCGGACCTCCAGAAGTTGTTCAACTCCCATCAGTCCCAGTCAGCATGGCTGATGGCCAGGGATGATGGGAACTGTAGTCCAACAACATCTGGAGGGTCACAGATTTGCCTGCCCTGCTCTGATGGGTACTGCTAAAGCAATTCCCTGCTTTAACAACCGCAGAGCCTTCCTCTCCCACATGCTTTAAAAGGAGTGTCTGGTCTCAGCAGAGCAAGAATATGCTCTTTCAATACCCATTAGAGTTGCGTTTCACCAATGAGTTCGGCAAGTGACCAGAGCTGCGGTCTCTCTCTCTACCTTATAAAAAGACTATTTTTGAATACACTGCCTCTCACATGTTAGTACTGATACCTGGGTGTCTTGTTGAGTGTCCTCAGATGTCAGCAAGTATCATTTTCGTTCACCTACAGCCTGAAACAGAGATCAGAAACAAGCCAAGGATTTGCATTTACTTCTTTATATAAACAGAAAGTGATGCCTTCAGTCCGTCAATCAACTTAATAGTACATCTGACACAGAGCATAGGAATACAAATTTGACCTGTTACTCAGGTTGTATGTCTGGATGTGAATCCAAAAAAACAAAATTTGGTTGCTTGGCAGCACTTCCATGCGTCAGACCCTTATTACAGTTCCCAGCTGCTGTCTCGGATTGTGCGGTTCATAGGAGTGAGGCAGCCTCTGCAACAGAGAAGCAAGGATCAATGGTTGCTATCAACACCCAATACATGGAAATCTCCAAAGATGACTTCCATGCTAAGAAAACACTTAGGTGCCATTTTCAAAGCATGTATAGTAGAAACAGGATCCCAAGAGACATTTCACTTACCCATTCCCTAAGAAGAAAAACATATTTGCATGTGGCGCATCCAGCTCTTCCCTAGAACATGATTCTATGCATTACCTTACTCAGAATATACTTGCATGTACAGGGAAAGGAATCGACCCTAATTCTTAGGTGTGGCTCATAAGAGTTCAGCATATTTTTCTATTTCAGTAGGCACATTTTGAATTTTCAATACACAGACGTGTGAAATTTCGAACCCACTCAAAGCAACTGAGGTGGTCAAGGAAAAGACCAGACAGGACAGTGGCAGGCAGAAGATAGATCAGGGTTTGCTAATTTCTAGACTTGTAGTAGATCATCAAGGATTTTGGGGACACACATACCGATTGTTGTTTTTTTAAAAAGCCACAGCAAAAGGCATTTTCTTTCTAAATTAG
The DNA here is from genome assembly GCF_964270895.1 of Podarcis filfolensis. Lineage (NCBI taxonomy): Eukaryota > Metazoa > Chordata > Lepidosauria > Squamata > Lacertidae > Podarcis > Podarcis filfolensis. The sequence goes on from NC_139609.1 coordinate 67,983,156, forward strand.
GCCTTTCTAATGAAGAAAGTGTGAGGAAAAAAGCCAGAGTAGTTTTATGTATGGAATTACTGTGTGCTCTATTCTGGTATTGAACGCAAATTCCTGGGCTGAACATATGCTCAGAGGCATCCTGCTTCTTTAATTCCATGGGCATTACCCAAACCACAGTTGTGATCCTGGCTGCAGTTGGTGGACTTTGGGAATATAATGTTTGTTTGTTTTTAAAAGCAAAGTAAATATTGGAAACCTGTTGTCTGCTTATCTCTCATGTAGAACATGCAATACTTGCATCTTTCTTCACTATCTCTGGGTATTTAAGGTGATAGCTCCTATAACTGCTATATTTGAATTTCAGTGAAGGAATCAGTCAGATAAACTTTAACAGCAGCATGTGCTGAATAAAGTGGTTTCTACCTACAAAAGAATATGCTCTGCTATAACTAAGGGAGGAAATCCAAGGTGAGGGATTGTTTAGGGTTTTTTGTTGGGTGGTGTTTTCGCTGTTTCTGATATTTTGTATCTTTATTTTAGATATTATGATTTATATGGAAATTGTTCAATTTGGTTGTGTACTTTTCGTTATGTTTGTAATTACATAAGTTTTTCATGTTATAAGCCACCTTGAGCATGGTTTTTTTTAACTATGGAAAAGTGGCATACAAATAAAATGAAGAAGTCTTTATTGACTGCTCAGTTATGTTTATCACTATATAATGGAACTTGGTTTCTCAGTTTTGCAAACTTATTTCCATGGGAATACTTTCTAGTTAAACTGTCCCTGTATTTCGAGGCAGGTGTTGGCACAGGCGAAAAATTAATGTTCCTGACTGCGAAATGCTCTCACCCCCAGGCAAGTACTTTTTATTCCCCTGGGCATTTGAACAGCACTCTTAGTTGGGCTTTTGGTTGCTACTGTGGGAGCCAGCGTGGTGTAGTGGTTAAGAGCAGTGGACTCGTAATCTGGTGAACTGGGTTCGATTCCCCTCTCCTCCACATGCAGCTGCTGGGTGACCTTGGGCCAGTCACACTTCTCTGAAGTCTCTCAGCCCCACTCACCTCACAGAGTGTTTGTTGTGGGGGAGGAAGGGAAAGGAGAATGTTAGCCGCTTTGAGACTCCTTCGGGTAGTGATAAAGCGGGATATCAAATCCAAACACTACTGGTGTGCATTCTGTGTGAAAGTGGGGGGTATGGATATTTTGTACTTTTAGATTACTTTTACTTCGGATGAACTCCTTTAGTATTTGACATTTGCATTGTTATATTGAATTTACTGTGTATTTTAGTTTTTATAATTCAGGACCCTGAAGTAATATAAAAATGTAATAAACTTAACTATTATTATGAATTGCTGGCATTTCATTTTACATTATTCTTTAGTTGTCTTTTGTAATAGGTACATGTTGTGTGCAACAGTGCATAAACTCACCTTGGTCTATTATTCTAAAAAACTCAATAAAATTATTTTTTGAAACAATAATAAACTAAACTGTTATTGGGAGAGCCAGTTACATGAACATTGGTCAATGTAATTATTTTTGTCTCAAGGAATACCCTCATTTCCACAATCCAGTAAGGTTTATAAATATAATCCCATTGAACTCAATGAAAATAAATTGGCTTAAGAGTTACCCTCTCAGCTGAATTACAGTATGAATTGTGTTCTTAATAAAATGAATAATAATAAACAGCTATCCCTCAAACACACTAATGCTAAGAACAGGCCAGAATGTGCTGTCTTACTGCAGTGACAATTTCCTGAATGATGGGCCCTGTCACACGGCCCAGCCTCACACCTGCTATCATTGTTCACGAGTGAGGTAAGTATGCAATTGTGTGCCATACATATAATGAGAAGCTTCTCTGTTTATTGGTCCACCTGCTGGGTATCCGAGAGAATGTGACTAAGCCTGCTCTGAATGTCATGATGACAGCAAGTCTGGAAATGCTAATTCTCCAAGCCTAGAGACATATGAAACAGCATTGGCTTTTGCCTTTAAGGTGGCCTTCCCCTCGGTAGCATTTGCAGGCAGCATTTGTGAACTTTCCTCCTGATCTTTTCAGATTGTGTATAGTTCTTTTTGTCATTAATGGGAGAACAAGATGGCAAGGGTTAAATGGTCAAGGGGGAGGCCTGAAGCAAAAAATGCCCTTTGATTCTTTGCAGGTGACACGGCTTGTGGAAATCAGATAACTAAAAAGAGGGCGGTCTGATAAGAATATGGGTGACTTTTCACATTTGCACACTGAATATTAAGGTTTGTGTCCGGTCATACTCAAGAGCAGACCTACTGAAATAAGTTTACTTAAGTTCTGTCCTTTTTTTCCTGGTGGTACTCACCAAATCTTGGCTACTAAAGTGTGTGAAGAGGGTGTGCCTTTTCTCCTGTGCCCATGGCAGTGGGCTCCTTGGCGCGTGACTTCCTCCTCTTCCTTGTCCTGTGGTGGCATGGCTGCAGGAAGCTGCCAGGCTGCCACTATGCCTGCCGACGCCACTCAGCCAGGTGAAAGAGATCAGCAGGCAGCAGGTGGACCAGGTCCATGGCAGCCGGGCAGCAACAAGAGGACTCTGGCTTTCTTGAAGTCATCATGGATGGCACAGAGGTGGAAGGTCATGTTTTCCAGCAGTGGCCAGCCCAGTTTTGGGCACTCAGAGGGTGCTCACACCACACTGAGCCCAGCTGGAAGCGCGGCCCACCCGGCATCAGCTGCAGCAAGTTGGCAAAGAAGGGTACCGTACTTCACTGGGAGTACTAGACCATTTTTCTAGAATAAAGGCACTGCTGAAGTTGGTTATGAGTTCAGTATGTCTACTTCGGTATGACTTAGGTGAATTCATAGAATCATGGAGTCAAAGAATTGTACAGTTGGAAGGGATCCTGAGTATCATCTACTTCTAGTTCAACCCCCTGCAATACAGGAATATGCAGTTATCCCACAGGAATTAAACCTGCAACCTTGGCATTATCAGCAACATGCTCTAACCAACTGAGCTATCTAGCTCCATCCCAAATTTCTTGAAAGCTGAGCTGTGTTACCTTTTATTTTCTCTGAAGTGAAGCACAGTAGCACGTTCTCACATCCTCTGAAATGTATCTTAATAGTTGGGGTTTCATAGTTTGACCTATGATACGATGATGCCTGGCTGCCATGTTCTGACACCATTATCACAATTCTTTTGCCTTATTTTTGTTCTGCTCAGGGCAAAGAGATGTGCTACATGTCTCACAGGGCTCTCATGTTTATCCATGGTGAGCTATTTGCGCCGACGCCTGAAGATATTTAATATCTGCCTCCCCAGGACATACCAAAATTACCACCTTGACCATCTAAACTACTATCTGCATACATTAAGCAAATAAATTCATGTTAAATTTAACCGCAGACAATTGCCAAGCACTGAGGCAGATCTGAAATGCATTTAAGAAAAAACTTAGCAACATGAAGATTTATTCTTTCAGAAAATCCAGCCTTGAACCCTTTGACCTTTAAAATCTCTATCAACTGCTTTCTCAAGCTACAGAAAGTTGCTGGCTGCTTCTTAACTCAGTCACTGGAGATGAACGTATATCAAACCAAACACCTGTTAGGGTGTTAGAACAGAATTAAGACATAAGCCTAGGAAGTTAAGTGCCCATAAACTCTCTTGCCTGATGGCTTCTTTGGACAATCAGCATTCAGGTTAACAAAAGTGGTTCCTTTTTCCTTACTCTGACAATCAATTCAGGAACGGGTTTTTTTTAGGAACAATGCTTGGCAATAGAGTTAGAAATCAGGAACATACCAAAGCCAATTGTGCAAAATCAGTAGTGCAGACATGCCCCAACAGTGAGCTATTTGCTAAATCTTTTCCCACACTCAGATCTGACAAGGCAAGCATAGCGAAGCAGCATCCTAAAAGAACTGACTGTTCTGGGACTATACCAGTATGCTGCTACCACCATGAGCAGCTCAGTACTGAATGCTCATTTATGAATACCACTAAAAGGTAAAGGTAAAGGTACCCCTGCCCGTACGGGCCAGTCTTGCCAGACTCTAGGGTTGTGCGCTCATCTCACTCTATAGGCCGGGAGCCAGCGCTGTCCGCAGACACTTCCGGGTCATGTGGCCAGCGTGACAAGCTGCATCTGGCGAGCCAGAGCAGCACACGGAACGCCGTTTACCTTCCCGCTGGTAAGCGGTCCCTATTTATCTACTTGCACCCGGAGGTGCTTTCGAACTGCTAGGTTGGCAGGCACTGGGACCGAACGACGGGAGCGCACCCCGCCGCGGGGATTCGAACCGCCGACCATGCGATCGGCAAGTCCTAGGCGCTGAGGTTTTACCCACAGTGCCACCCACGTCCCACTAGCCTCCTATAATTCTGTAGCACTTCCAAAATAAATAAATTAAGATCATCTACTTCCCTACGCAAACTTTCAGATGTATCATACAATTTAGCAAACATATCTTAAAACCACTCCTGTTTCCAGCTTCTGTACACTCACGTTTCTCCCAAACCCCCTCAAATTAGCAAAAAAAGATTACTAGGTATTTTATTAAAGTGAAATGTCATTATATGTTATATTTGCTATTTACATGTTGTATTTATTTACTATTAAGTTTACTATTTACTATTAAGCATAACTATTAAGCATAACTATTTACTATTAAGCATAACTTTCAGGATTCTTTTATTCCACAAGATATTATGCTGCAGCAAATCACAAGATTACTGTTTTTTTTGCAGCAGACTAACACAACTATTCCTCTGGAATTTATAGTTTGTCTAGAGAACTTTGCCTTTTGGCACAGTTTCGTCTTCATCAGCTGTTTCCCATAGACACTTGATCCATAATCAAGCAGTTTTGTTAGTGCAGTCTGGACCCTGCAAGCCGCAATGACAGATGAGGGTCTTAGGACTATTTGGAAAACGGAGGAATCAGAGGGATGATAATAATATTAATATAATTTATTATTTATACCCCACCCACTCTTGGAATGCAAGGCTGGGGAAAGGACACCCAAATTCCTGCTCCACACAGGATTTGAGGTCGGCATTGATTCCTTAATTTCCAGTTTCATGCTGAACTGGCAGCTTGTGAAGGTTTGGCACCCTTTCTCTACAGGGCTTGGTTTACTTTAAAAAGGAGGTACGGAGGAGGGAGATGGCAAGGCTGAAGGAATGTCACTTTGCACATGCTCAGGGGCAATGCTTTGCATTGGGTGCCGGCTTGAGGGCCCAGTTCCGTCCCTGCTAACGGAACGCAGAGAAACAGAGCCTTGCGAAACCCGGTCTCAGGGAAGCCTTGCTTCAAGGGACAGATCATTCTGCGGGCCAGTCCCGCCGAGTCCCGCGGATGGCAGCTACTCCCGAGGAGATGCTGAATTTGCACCTCGCAGCTGCTGGGCGGCTATTCCTGGCTCCCCCGCCCGCCCAAGCAGGTGGGCCCAAGCGGCGGAGAGAGAGGAGGGGGCGGCCTGGAGGGACCTATAAAACCCCCCCAGACCCGGCGGAGAGCACAGGGGGGAAATCACCGCCGAAGAAGAAAGGAGAGAAAAGGGAGAGCCGGGCGGGACTTTGCCCACCGTTGACCCTCTAACCGCACGCGGCAGCTTCACCGACCGCCACCCCGGGGCACGGAGCGGAGTCCTCCAAGCCTACCGCAGATGTCCGAGCAAGAGACGGCCCCGGCGGCCCCACCAGAGGCCGCTCCCTCCGAAGAGCCGGCCTCGGCTCCAGCAGAACCGACTCCAGCAGCTCCCGGACCGGACGTAACAGCAGCAGCCGTCGAGACTCCGGCTCCCCCGGCGGCCCAAAGCGCCCCGCCGGCAGCTCCAGCTAAAAAGAAGCCCAAAGAAGGTGAGGGCGGCGGCCGACGAGGTGGCCGAAAAGGGTCTCGAGCAGCGGAGGCGGGAGGGCGACAGCGGCAGCGCGTGCGCCTCTTTGCTCCCGGCGCAAACCCGTGGCGCGCGCGGGACGCGGGAGGCCATTTCCTAGGCCACGCGCGGAAATGAGGCGCTTTGAGCCTGGGCGCCAAAAAGCACCTGTGGGGCTTCTCTCATATTTAAAAGACGGCAAAAAAGTGGTCGCGAGTGAAGCGCCACCGCCTGCACCACGCTGGTTTCTGGTGATTTTTTTCCCAGAGGGGTGTTTATTGTGGTATAGTGCTGGCTCAATTTTTAAATAATTATAATTATAATAATAATATAATTAATTGCGGTGCTCACGCTACGCCATTGGTATTCTAACTGCAGGCCACGTTCTGCCTCCTCCATTTAAGACGGATTTCACTTCTCTGATACATTGCAATGCAATCCTAACCATGGAATCCTAACCATAGAAGCAAGTCCTATTGAATTAAATGGGAACTAAATAGGGTTGGGACTGCAGCCTTAAAAGCCCCATTGCCACCGAAGTCTCATTTGCAATTACCTGGATGAGCTGTATATTGCTGGAAGCACCAAAAGAGGTCTTGTAGCTTTTTACAACAAAACCTCTATCAGTGTCAGAAATGGAATGAATGAGAAAACCACCCTCCATGAAATCATTTTCAGCTATTTGTTCCCACTGACTACTATTGAGAGCATAATAGAAGGAGCTGGAGAAGGAGAAGGAGGATAGTCCCAGAAATTTGAAGGTCGTAGGAGGGAGACTTGGTTCCCCAGGGAATTTACTGCAACAGCAATATGTATGTTGGTGTACCCCTCTGGTCACAACCCCCCACTACATTCTCTTGTTCAGCTGAACAAGTGAAAGCGAGCCCTGTATGCATACAACTGTACATATATCTGAGCTTCCATGCAGTCATAAATCCAGTGCAACTGAGGTTCCTGATCACATGAAAATCCCTATACCCATACAACTGTATGTATGGAGATGTGCTCAGCTTAATGCTGGACGTTGGGGCATATAGCCAGAGGTATGCACCAGTGTTGGGGAGCGGGACACAACCCCGTTCCCTGCTCTCACATTCACTAAGTGTGTGAGAAATGGGAATTTGCATAGCTATCATGCAAAGGCTAAAATAAGGTTGGGATATGCATTCTATGACCAAGCCCTTAGTCCAAGAAAAGAGCATTAATGAATTTACACAACATTAAGTACTGAACTGGTGGGGATGGAAAATGCCTTACTAACGCTTTTATATTTGTGATACCAGGCACTCCCAGCTCACCGTTAAATCTAACAGTGGACGATGTGAACGACAATTCTGTGACTCTGACGTGGGATGCCCCAGAGGTTGTGGGCCATTCTGGCCTGGATGGATATGTGGTGGAGCACTGCAAATACGGAAGTAGGCTTGAGCTTTATCTCTCGTGAGCATGAAGAGCTGCATGCATTAATGTGGAAAATAGGATAACATGGTCAGGATAAATTGCTTGTCCCTCTCTTGACATATCTACAGCCACAGTTGGAGGTGAGGAAAGAACCATATAGTTCTCATGAAATGTTCATTGAACCCTTAAACTGCTGAACAGGTGTGTAAAGAAAATGATATGTGTTCTCTTCTTAGCCTGACATCTTCTCCACACACCCGATCAGTTGCTCACATGCCATGTTGACGTGCAATGGACATGCTCTGTGAGCTCAAGTTGAGAAAGGCTTGGAATACTAGAAGCAGCAAGTCATGGGGTTGCAAATTCTAGAACCTTGAGGTTGGTCCATCTCTTCTAGGAGCTCTCAGGCAGGAAGAGATTCCACAGATGTAGCTTCTTCTGTTCAATCACTGCATTGGTTCTGTCCAACTGCTGAGAAACAGAACTTGCATGCTGGAGGAGGAAATGTTGCACATGTAGAAAGTCTGCTTGCTGTGGAACTACTGAAAGAAGGAAATCTACTTAAAGTCGAGAAATGACGACCTTGCCCTTCAGCCTCTTATACTATATATAGCAATGGTGGAAGTGGCTTTCCAAACATGGAAATGGAGAAAGTAGTTATTTCTCCCATCTTTCAACTACTTTTGCAAATTGAATCCATTATGTAGCAAGTATAGATGCCATACCATATAAGCTGCCAAATATGCACCTCCTGGGCAAGGCTTCTCTATAGCATAGAAAGATATGGTATATTTGGCACAAAGATATGGCACTTTATATTACGAAAAAGCGTTGCAGTCTATGATGTCTGCTTTTAAAAAACTGAATAATATTAGGAAACAAGATTACATTTGTGAGCAATTTGGTTTGTAAACCACCAGTGATAGATTAATCATATCACAGCCTGAGTAGAAGATGTTGTATATTAAACAAGGTTTATCATACGCACTGAGTATGCTATAATGGTAATAAATAGTGGGTGACGTCTACTAAAGTCTTCAGCAATTGATGACATCCCTATTGATTGCTACAAACAATTTATGTTGCCCATTTTCATGGGTTGTTTAGCTGGGGTTTCTTGTGAGTGATAGCTGGGTGAATCATTTCTCATAAATAAATTATTTTGAGTTTAGCTCTTTTCCTTGCTCGCAAATTACTTCCTGCATTCCAAATTGTTTGCTGAATATTTTATTCAAGCCAGTTTTTCGACCTGCGTGAGTGCATTATCACATATTTGTTACTCCATATCTGCATGGTGTATTTGGAGAGCTATTGCCATAGGGTAGCATTTCCACTCACTGATTAGATTGCCTCAACCTTTGTAACCTCTTTTGTTAATTGAATCCAATAAAAGCATGCTTTTGTTGTGATTAGAAGAGGGTGCCCTTGAAACATGGCATAACTGTTCACAAAAGATGGCTTGAGCACAATTGTAGCACAAATGTATCCAAATGCTGTATTCCAATGGGGATAATTTAGGGTTGCCATATTTCTAAAAGTGAAAGGCTTTTTGTGGGGTGGAGGCAAAATTGTTGACCTTTCGTTGCCAGACGTTTTAGCCACTTTTTGGCCCAGACGCCATTTTCGACGGACAAATCCCGGCTATGTCCAGGACGCATGGCACCCTTAGATAATTTGAATGTAAGAATGAGCTTATACATGGTCTTTCTTGAATTGGGAGGCTAGAACTGATATATTGCAACCTTAAATTTGGGGTTGGTTTTTTATAAAACAGACAGACAAACAAACAAACCAGTAGACGTAGGTTAGCAAAGCATAGGTTTGCTTTTGAACAACACAGTCTTAAGAGTGTTGAATTGGAAGTAAGCGCTACTGTGTTCTGAAGTAAGTGTTCTTAGCATTGAAACTTTCATCTCATTCTCAAGAAAGAAGTGAGTGGACTCTGTAGACAGATACATTTTAAAGGTATCAGAGTAGAGGCCTCATTGTCCACTGAATCGACTTTATACAATAATTCCGTTGCGGATAACGTAGTGGGGCAGCAATAAACATTAGACCTCCTGGCAGCTTACCTGCTGCTGCTTAACTGGAAGTGGGGGCAGGGAGGTTGACATGGTGCAAATATACTGGCAGAGCCAATCTGGCATTCCAACCGGTGTGTTTACATTGTGTTGACCCCTCCTTCCTGGTAAGTAGCAGTGACTCTGCTGTAAGGTCAAACGAGTGCCATAACCCAACCGTGCCATCCTTGCTTCTAATCATATGACTCACCTGTTGCATATTTTTGTTTTAGCTACAGACTGGGTGGCTGCCAACACAAAGCCCTTCCTTTCCACCCGTTATGTAATTCGTGATCTAACATCTGGAGATAAACTTCTCATTCGTGTGAAGGCTGTGAAAGGTGATGGAGTTAGTGAGCCAGCTGTCCTGGATCAGCCACTCCTCATCAGAGAGGTTCTTGGTATGTATCTTGAATGCATTTAGCGTAACAGAACATGTTCATTAACATGGATTATTCAAAGACGTCCTTCATATCATCTTCCTGGTCAAAATACTCCCTCTAGCTGCTGTTTGCCTTGTTGGGAGTTATTCCCCCCCGCCAGGAGCTTTGTGGGACCATGATTTCTATCAGCAAAGTGATGTGGTATGCTAAGGTTAAACAACACTCCTTCCCTTATACACAAGCAGATCAAATTTGCTTAATGGCTTTCATTAACTCCTGTAATCTCCATAAGAGAGACTTTGGCTCACATTAGTATACCCTTGGAGTTTTTTCTTCACCACAACTAAAGCCTGCTAGCATTTGGTGTCATGATTTGTTGTAGCTGGTTGCACTGTGGTATGCAATGGAGAATTAATTTCAGATGACTTTCTGGTTTTGGCTATTTCCATTTTGCCCTGGCAAAGATTGCTTTACTTTTCCTTCTGTTGTCCTTTCTTCGTTGCTTTAAAAATTATGAACAGCTTTGACTCATTTTTGCAATTTCTTGAAATGAAAATGAAGCAGACATCCCAGCATAGAGCAATCAGACCTGCTTGTGTAAAAATGGAGCATACTTTACCTGCTTAAAGGTGAGAACAAGATGCAGTTGATGTTATGTGAAATCCGCTTTAATAAATTAAAAAGGTGCCATTGATGCACCTATTTTTGGACAGTCCCATGAATATGTAGGGCAAGTGGATATCTCCTATGACAATGTGCATTGCAGTGAGCGGCAGGCATTGCACATGGACCTTAAACATGCATCTGATAGGCCTTCTTGGTGCACCATTGGGAAGTACAATTATGTTTCATCCAATGTTAATATAAAACTGTTCTTCCGAATACAGGAATAATAGCGCAATCCTATACATGTTTATTCAGAACTAAATTTCCTTATTTTCAATTGGCTTACTTCAGTAGTTCTGTTGAGGGCATGATAGCTCCCCATGTTCTTTCTTCAGCATTTTAGCACTCAACTGGAAGCACTAGATAACATCCATGGCAAGGCAGGTTCCTTTTAACCTGGGATGCCCTTGTGGCTATGACATTACCTTGCCCTCATCCTTCAGTCATCAACAGAACTCTGGGTAACAGGAGACCAGAAGAAGCTGAAGTCAGTGATGAAGAAGTATTACCTCCCAACCACATTTAGTTCTCAAAATAAATCATGTGCAGATATGTCTACAAATTGCAAGAACAGTCTGATCTGCAAGTCCTGGGTATGACACAGCTCTGACTTCCATGGTGTCAGCTGCTGTTAACATTAATGTGGCACCACAATGTAATGAAACATACATTGCACTATTAATTGCATCTCACTTGGCAGCAGTGGTCATGGATCTGAGTGCTGTAATTTGGAACCCATGTATACATTTTTCTGCAGCTGGAAACCAGCTGAGGAGAATCTGCCAAGTACAGTGGTACCTCGGGTTACATATGCTTCAGGTTACATATGCTTCAGGTTACAGACTCCACTAACCCAGAAATAATACCTCAGGTTAAGAACTTTGCTTCAGGATGAGAACAGAAATTGTGCTCTGGCGGCACGGGAGCAGCGGGAGGCCCCATTAGCTAAAGTGGTGCTTCAGGTTAAGAACAGTTTCAGGTTAAGAATGGACCTCCGGAATGAATTTGGTTCTTAACCCGAGGTACCACTGTACTGCTTTTTAAACTACTGCATAAAACACTGCTAGAGTGCACCCCCCCCAAACTATTAAAGATTCAGAGATCTTGTCCTTTTTTGCATCTGGTCACTTTACCCCTGGCTCTTTCACTTCAGATTACAGCAAGGGTGTGTGACCTTCAGTGCTTCTTAGGAGTTTGAAAGCTTCTTCAGCCTCCTCTAGGTATTGCTGGCCCCATAGTGTGTTTAGTAGGGATCTTGTGTGGAGTGTGAAATATTAAGACCTTGTATAGCTTGGACAGAAGGGTCGCACTTCAGAATAACCTAAATTCTGTTTCTACTGTGAAAAGGAAGTATTTTTAGACAAATGTTTTGATGGAAAACGATGAATGCCGGTGATGAACATATTTCTCTGCCAGCTAGTTGGTAAGTGAGTTCTCTAATGCAGCCTGTGCTGCCTGCTAGCACAGATTGTCACTGGACTTACAGAACTATCTTTCACTGCTTGTGCAACACTAGCATAAGGTGTGGAAGGAGTAGGGACATAAAGGCATCTGCTACTGTCTTATGAAATTTGTACACAGTGCTTTTTAACCTGACTGAATGAGTCAAAAACGGGTTGTATTTTCAGATATCAGCAGTACTGTACTGGCAGATGAATGTTTTCTTTGTGCTGGGGTAGGTTCTATAGTCTGAGTGTCTCAGATTATGCAAATATAAAATCTTGACCAGCATGTTATATTTAAATTGTTCTTGCAATTCCAGCTGTTTAGTTAACGAGTCTACTTTATGTACATTGCTGGGAGCAAATTCCAGTTGAGTGCCTGTGTAGCCGCAGGTAGACAAAAAAAAAATACGCTATGGCATTTTGAGACTGATGGTCTATTTACACACTTAATCTTCAATTAGTTTTCTAGCCAATTGGTACAGCGTAGCAGCACCAGTTCTCAGCTCAGGAAACTCACAATCTCTCTCATTGCACAATATTGATATAATATTACTAGCCTACTTTATTGTGTGTTGAAAGGACTGGCTCTTTTTTTAAAAAGTGTGCTTAATGCTGTCACTTTTATTTTGAAAGATTAGCATCAGTGTCCTCTACGTAGGTTTCTGTGTTTGAAAATGTCAGCCTGCTGTTTGCCCCTGTTGCTGTTTGATTATAACAGTTGAATAAAAAAAAAGCCACCTTCACGCAATTTTAAGCAATTAGCAAGATAACAGACAAGCTATGCTTTCCTTAATATGTAGGGATATAGAAATTAACTTAGTTCCTTGGAGTGCTGGATTTCACTTGACTGATAAGCAGGGGTGTCAGGGCCTGTGGGAGTGCCACTTTGGGGGCTTCCGCTGCCTGAGAGAGTGGCCTCATCCTGCCTAATGGCTGCGCTGGCCCTGTTGATAAGAATAAATGCCAGCAAGGGATTCCAGGGGGAAAGAGATGGGTGAGTGAAGATGCTGTTACAGTTCTTGGCAGGGCTCTCCTCTGGTATATCCTACTGCATTGCTGGTGTTCTATGAACAGCGTTGCTAAAGTATCTTTCAGCTTTTTAATCCTGGGTCCTCCTTTACACGATCACTTCTGGAACGTAGGCTACTGCACGTTTAAGCCTCACAGGCATGCATAGCTCTTTTATTAAACCCCAACATAATTATTTTACCACCCAGGCTACCATTGACAAATATAGCATGCTAGAGTTACACCATTGCTATTTTGATGCTAGTGAAGACAGCGGCAAGTGATTAAATGCATACAGGCTTCTTTTGACTCTCACCAGGTTGTTTTCCCAAGGGAAGTATAAAGCTCTGCTTCAAGTATGTGCTGTTCATTGCATAGCACATACACACACATCTTTTTGGCTTAGTATACAACAGAGGGACTTGAAGTAAAATCCAGACATTGTAGGAACATAGTTTTAGAGCTGAAAGAAAATCTGACATTGATTTGGTACAAAACCAATTTTGTAGCTGTATATTGGAAACTACTATCTTGGGATGAATTACAAATCTACCTTTATTAGGACCCCCAAAAAGGACACTAACCCCACCAATTTGAGATTCCTGCATTGCAGGGGGTTGGGCTAGAATGACCCTTGGGATCCCTTCCAACTTTACAGTGTTATGATTCTGTGACTGATCACCTCTGGAGGTGGGAGAAAATTGGAATTTAAAGTTACAATGCCTGCAAAAATGTGCAGGGGGAGAAAAACTATTTAACTTTTAGAAGACAACTGAAGGCAGCCCTGTTTAGGGAAGTTTTTTATGTTTGATGTTTTATCATGTTTTTAATATTTTGTTGGAAGCTGCAAGAAGGTATGCTGTTTCTACGAGGCACTTGATATTGATTCTTCTTGCTGAGTGGATTAAATTAAATTATGAAATGCATGCCTCGTACTATTTATGAATCCTGATCCCAACTCTCCATTCATGGAGCTAACCAACTCAGCTCAAAGAATTGCCAGAGTTAATAGAAACTCTCACCTCTGATAATTTATAAAGCACAGTTACCTGATCTGGGGCTCCATGGTTGGGTCAGGTTACGAATGTGTCATTTAATAACAAACAAACAAACCGCAGGGTTCTTGCCAGTGCAGCCTTGGCCAGAATTCATTTCCATTTTGATTCTCTGGACTGTGATGGAAGAGCTAATCAGTTTGCCTTACCTCCCTGGGTTTACTGATTTACTGTGTTTATATGGCACCTTTCTGCCAAGGCACTCATTGTAGTTTACCATTTTAAATATTAAAACAAATGTTACACAGAGCTTTCCAAACTTTTCATGTTAGTGACACACTTTTTAAGACATGCCTCATTTCGTGACACAGTAATCCAGTTTTACTAGCAAACCGGAGCTTAAACTAACCCCTTTCCAGCCCTGGGAGGAGCACGGGGAATGTTTGCACGACACACCTACGCACTGCAGCTGACACAATGTGTCATGACACACAGTTTGGAAAGCTCTGTGTTACAGAATACAGAACAGAGCTTTCTCAATCGGATTTTTGGAGCTGATGACACCAACTTCCTAGCCTGGATTTCTCCTCAGGGATACACAAGTTTTTCTTAAGAAGACTAGAGCAGGTGTGGGCACTGCTGACTCAACATCTTCTCAGGCCATGGATAGTCACTTCAGGAGCTGATGGTTTGGGCTCCCTGGCTTGGGCTTCTCTCCTGCTTCCCCTCAGGACACACAGGTATTTCTTAAGAAGAGTCAGGGAATGTGGGAAGGACTGAGCCAACAGTTCTCTCACGCCACTGCTGGTCACTTCAAGAGCTGGTAGCATCTTCTCCTAGGCCTAGGTTGTATTTATGGTCCAAGGAAGATGCATTGTTGCGTAGAGGGGAAAGTGTCAAGAGCTCGCCCTACACTCGAGTAGGATCCTGGCAGAGACACATGCCTGACTTGCATGTTCTTTCCCTCCTGGTCGATTGTTCGAGAGCTTTCTTCAGCCCGAACATCACAGCGACCGATGCCAACAGACACCAGCACACTAAGGGATCTGCAGAGTCTTCGCAGCTTGCGTAACAGACCTCAGCAACTCAGCATTTTGGCTAATTTACTTTATTTACATATAAACACACAGAGAGCACTGCAACATGGCTCCCTCTCTAGAGACAGCAAAGAGGAAAAGAACAAAGGACAATAGTCCCACTTCACGGAACACAGTAACACAAACATCCTGTCTCAGTCACTTCCCTCTCTGTGGAGTCAAAACATATACCGTCATGTGATAGACAAAAATCCCATGACTGTAATCATGGAGCAGGAATTCTAACTGAAAGTACCCTTGATCCTAACAAGGTTTAACCACAATGAAATATGAGATATTTGGCTTATTCTGCCTCCAAACTGCTGTGGAATCTCTGGTCATATGAGTATCTCAGTGCTGCCCCCCCCTTAACATTCTTATTTATTTAAGACATTTATATACTGCCTAATCATTAGTGCTTCTAAGCATTCCAGGCAAGCCAAATGATCCAAGCAAAGGCGATTCATCAGTGATTCCACAGCAAAGTTCTGCAGTACCAGTGACAAACCGCTATAATTTTGTTTTCTCCAGAGCAGCCCAAGATCCGACTGCCCCGCTATTTGAGGGACTTGTACATGAAGACTGTGGGCGATGTGTTGAACCTGATGATTCCTTTTCGGGTATGTGGATCCTTATTCTTATTTTGACATTTTGGCTTTGGGCGGGGATAAAAGCCTTTGCATAATTGGTCAATAAGCTAGGAATAGTTGCAGAAAGCTTGCAAAGGTGAACTAGTTCTCAGGTTGGCCACAGTGGGCAGCCTCCAAAGCAGGAATTATTGATATTTTGGAAAGAATTCCAGCTTCACTTGAATGTGGCCTGGTCACTGAGAAAAATAAAGGACTGACAGGCTTGGGCAAAAGGAAACATTGGAGCTTGAGAAGAGAGCTGTCTCGGGACAAGGCAGGACTAGAAACAAGGTACTCTGCACAAACCATTGAATCCTAAACTGTAATGTGTAAACAAGCTTAAGCTTTGTTTGGCTGACATATGCATTACATCTGTATATTGCAAGTCATATAAAACTTACCAGCTCTTGGCAGCCTCCTAAACTCTAAACACAGATGGAAAAAATGTCTTATGTCATACTTGATCTTTTCCTAGCACTAAATTCTGACACTGGATCTTTCGTTATGTTATTCTGATTTAAAGAGCTCTTATCAAGAGAATACTTTGACATTGTGATCAAGTTTGCTATGTGCGTTTGGAAGGCAGAGGCAGTATGTTCCAGTCAGGCACTGGGTGGGGGGGGGGTTGTAGCCCAGAGCCTAAAATAGCTCTCTACTAAAAATAGCAAGTGCAAGCCATATGGAGTGGCATAGAGAGACTTATAATAGGGTATAGCACTCCATGCATTTCCTTGGTTCTTGGGTATCTGTAGACATGCTGTGGATCTAGGCCACTCCCTTAAAGGGCCAGCTGTCAGAAGCAACTGCATTTGACATACATTCATACTAGCTTCAACTGCCCCTAAGTTTTTTGTTGGGGGGGGGGGACTTCAGAGCTCAGGTTTTGGTAGAAACATCAATATGAATTTTTTTGCCTCCTGTGCATGGGCACTCATACATAAATGTGTGTCAGCAACTGTCCTGCCTTTGAATAAGAGTCCAAAAATTGTGTTGGCTTTTTGCATCACGGTTTAATCACATGTGGCTAGAAAGTGGAAACAAATGAGCACTTTATTTCTTTGAAACTTTATTCCCACTTTTCACTTCCATGAAGAACAATCAACACAGTTCACATAATAGAACCATAGTACAGTATAATATAAAGCAAACTCTAGTCAGTGAAATCAAATTAATAAAACGAAACAAAAAACAGACAACGTAGTTAAAAGAGCAACACCAGGAACCATCAAAATCATGAAAGACCACCTATCCATTGCTGAAGATTCCCTGTATGTTTATAAGAGTTAGTAGCCAGACAAATAGAAGAAAACCGCGATATACCAACTGTTCTACATATGCCTTTCCTTAGGGAAAGCCAAAGCCACAGGTGACCTGGACCAAAGATGGCCAGCCTCTGGATCCCAAGCGAATGCATTTGCGCAACAGTGAGAGGGACTCCGTCCTCTTCATCCGCCAACTACAGCGCAGTGATTCTGGAAAATACGAAATAAGTGTTAAGATCTTAGATGAACTAGAAGACAAGGCCACCATTAATCTCCAGGTGATTGGTAAGGGCGATGAAACCATATGGTTTGATTTGGTATCTAAAGGGTGGCTAGGTCAGATACCTCTTCCCTTGAAACAAAATTCTCTCATTCAAGAGTTACTGTGTACTGTGGCATATGGCAGCTTGCTGGGCCTGGCATTATTAAGCATCAGAGCATGTGGTGTGCTTATGCCATGGGGAATGTGTATTGAGAAGACTGTTCTGTTTCAGTCTCGAATCCCTTATATAACAGGGTAAGATAGAAAGACATTGAAAAATTAGGAGCCATTGTTTCTGATACTGAAACTACACCTGCATGAGAGTTATGAATGAAGAATAATAATAATATATTCTAGTATGGTTATAGATTTCCCTCTTCTTCCGGATAGCTTATTGGCTGCTCTCTGTTTTATCTGGTGCCTGCTGCTGAACTTCTCTGTGATGTGCCATGACAGGTAGCACTGTCTTGATATTTCAGAAGTAATGTGTGGCTCATCTTTTCAGAGAGACCAGGCCCTCCTGAGAACCTGAAGCTAGTGGATGTATGGGGCTTTAACGTGGCATTGGAGTGGAGCCCACCCAAAGATAATGGCAATGCTGATCTCAAAGGGTACACAGTCCAAAAAGCAGACAAGAAGACTGGGGTAAGGACTTGGGGCTGGGAAAGATACAGCCTGGGGGGGGGCATTGTACTTTGTGCAAGGATTAGTGGTGGGTCCTGAAGCCACCATCACTTCACAGCTGTTTACAAATCCCAACAAAAAGGAGTCAATATAAGAAATGCAATGCATATTCCACAAAAACACAGCCCACAAATTCCGTGACAATACAGAATTTGGTCACAGGTGGCTTAAACAGTGAAAATGAGAATGGGAAAAGAACATTACTTAGAACCTTTATGCTTTTTATTCTTTTACGTTTTTTATAGTACGATAAACGGAATCAATAACATCTTGAATAAGAATGTAAATCAAGGTTAAAAAAAAAAAGCTCACGTATGAACTTTTCTTTTTTTTTTAACTAGCAAATGTAAATAACCCTCTAAAATGTATCCATATTTAGTCCAACAAATCTTTCCCTTGAGAACCTTTCCTCTCTAATCCTCCATCGGCAGCATTTATTTCAGAAATGGCAGTAGGTCAACACAGTTTGCCTTTGTAATAGATCTTTATTCCTGGGGTCCAATCACAAGCCCCCTGGAAGAGTTGATTCACTCAGCTATTTTTATATACCTGGTGCTGTGACCTATGCCTTGCTTCAGTTGCTCTGTGGAAGCATTGATACTGTATAAGGTTTTAAAACAAACCAATACACAAACTTTCATTTAAAAGTTTGGTTCAAAATATACATAAGGGTCATTAAAATCAATTTAAAAATTTAAAAACATGCAGATTGTCATAAAACAACATTGCTGCCAAATATTTTTGGGACCCACCTTGTTTCTGTGAGTGCCAGCTGTTTTGAACTGTTTTTAATATTGCCTTTTGATGTTGTAGCCTTCTCTGGGATCTTGGGGTGAGAGAGGGCAACATATTATAATATTAATAAATGTGCAATTCTTCTTCTTATCAAATAGTATCAAATGCCTTTTCTATAAGGTGCAAAAGCACCCTTTTATGCAAACGTATAAGAGAGTCTTGGTTTGTTCAGTGCAGCGTTAGCATTTCATTGTATGCTATATTTATATATGCTGGCAATTAAGAAAGGGCTTGGTGGGAGAAGGTGCTACGTGGCTGGATAGAGGGTGAGTTTTCTCTGCTTTACTGGTGGGGGCACTTTCCTGTGGAAAGGAGAATTCCTGCCATTATTCTCCACCCCAGGACAGCAATGGAATGTTTGTCAAGTGGGGACTCTCTTCCTTCTCAATTTGCCAAATTGTATTGTGGGATGTTTCCCACCTCTTGCAATGCTGCCAGAGAAGTGGTAGAGTGAAAACCATGGGACCAGAGAACTTGTTACGTAGCTATCAACAATTGTACAGTTCAAAAAAACAAAAAAACCCCACTACAGATCGGGTTAAATACTTCCTCCTGTCCTGCAGTTCCAACAACCCCTGCCCTGGGCATTGCTATTCGGTATGAATAGGAGGCCCTAATGGTGCCACCGTCACCCATTTTCGTTTGCCCTAACACCAAAACAAAATAGCACCCCAGGGTGGCTTCCATAGGTTTTTTTGGCTTGGGAAGCTCTTGGTCCTTCTGCTGGGAAGACAGCCCTGTGCCCTGAACCTGAACCTTTTTCGTGTTTAAGAGGCTGACCTTTACTGCTTTCCAGCAATGGTTCACAGTTATGGAGCACTACAACCGCACCAACTGCACCGTCTCCGATCTCATAATTGGCAACAGCTACTCCTTCCGAGTCTTCTCGGAGAACCCCTGCGGCCTCAGCGAGAAGCCTGCTGTCTCCAAGGACGTGGCTCACATCAAAAAATCAGGTAGGGGCTGTAGAAGCACAGTAGGAAAGACAAGGTTGTGGAGACCCACCCCATCCCTTGTAGGGCTGGTGGGTTACGTGCATGGAACATCGAGAACAGAAGGCAGCCATGACAGCTCAAACCATTCCAGCCAGATTGTCTAAAGCATCTTCTTTGATGGGCAGCGTTCCAGCAGCTGTATGCTGAGGTGGCAGGGGAGGGGAGTATCAGAGGAAAAGTGGGTGGGGACAGCAAGAAAAGTAGGTAATACCACACAACTGACTCTTGTTCAATAGGCCACATTCCAGCCACACCAAAGAGCTGGAGGGGAGGGTGTGAAGCAGGGCTAGTGAAGAGGATGTGGCGAGAGGGACGCATGGGTTGGAAGAGAGATCACAACCTGAGGAAAGACCTGAATGCAGGATTGGGAAGCCTGGAGGGGGCAGTTTTTAACCCAGAGGCTGGACATCCCTCACTCTGATGTAAAGCCAGATAAGCCATGGCAAACACTGGGAGGGATGACGGAGTGAGTTTTAATGGTGTAGTTGGGGTGAAAAAAGGAACGTTTTCTTTCTGTCTTTCATAAAGACATCAGTTACAAATGAATACATGGCTGGAGGCTGCTGATAGTTTTCTCAGGGAGCTAAAGATCAGAAGGTCGGCGGTTCGAATCCGCTCGATGGTGGTGAGCTCCCCTTGCTCTGTCCCAGCTCCTGCCAATCTAGCAGTTTGAAAGCACACCAGTGCAAGTAGGTAAATAGGTACCGCTGCGGCAGGAAGGTAAAAGACATTTCCTGTGCGCTATGGCTTCCGTCATGGTGTTCCATTGTGCCAGAAGCGGCTTAGTTATGCTGGCCACATGGCCCGGAAAGCTGCCTGTGGAGATGAGCGCCACACCCCACAGTCATCTTTGACTTAACCATCCAGGGGTCCTTTACCTTTTCCAATTTCAATATACAGAGCTGTCATTTTGTATTGTTTCAGAAAGTCTCACAATCTACTCCCCCTCTTATGTAGAGTTATATTGATCTGCCTTCTCCCCCACTCCCCCAGCAATCACATACAAAGCAGAGAAGTACAATAGCAAGGATCTTTCTGAACCTCCAAAATTCACCCAGCCTCTCACCGACAGAACTACCACCCGGGGCTACAGTACCCAGCTTGTCTGTTGTGTCCGGGGCTTCCCAAAGGTGAGTGCTGGTCATTCTTGGAAGCTAAGTGATCAGTGACCATCTTTAGTAAGACTGAATCTGACATTGGGTATAGGATGAGAGGCTTGAGGTGTTTCCTTTGGTAGAGGAACATGGGTTGACTTCTTTTGTTAATGGGGATAAGTTGCAGACAGGTGGATCCATTTATTTCAGGTTAAGTGTCCCTGTTGCATGTGTTTACTCCTCAGCCTGTTCTGTCCTGCTTCCACAGTAATCTGCAAACTTTTTTTTTAAACTGCATTTGAATGTTTTTCTTTCAAAATATGAATTTCTAATTTATTTCACAACACGCATTTAGATGCATACCTTTTTTGAGCTGAGGTCCACATCGCAACATTCAGAGAACCATGAAGTCTAACAGATAAGAGCTACATTCTGATCTGTACTTTAGTCCAGGAGATGCAGATCAGGCCAATTTGCATCAAATTCTTCAAGCATCTCTAGAGTTTAGGGGCTTCCAGGAGACCTGTTTATTGAGCATTCACCCTGATTTGTTTGCAGGGAGATTAGATGACTTGGGCTGTTTAATGAGTAGTCATTCTGATATGGGGGGGGATTGGATGGCATTGCATCGAAGCAAGTGTTATGCCACACTTTCCAGTGCATTTCCCCATTACTTTCCAGATAAATGTCCAGTCTTATGGGGAAGCGGCTTTGTAGTGCCTTCCTGTTTCAGCAAACATGCGATGGGTGCTGCAGTCTATGACAGCACTGGGAGATTATCAGTGACATCCACCATAAAACAGTCCCAATGAGTAGGCAGGAGGGTTGAGGGTGAAAAAGTAATGAGAGATTGTCTAGAGGCTCTAAAAACTTATCACTAAGTAATGGGAAGCTACTGCTCACCTGGGACCAGTGATCAGCCCCTTCCCACTTTTTTGGAGAGAAGTGTTAATTTCTGCCATTTTGGTGCCTTACTTGTATTTCAGCCCAAAGTGATCTGGATGAAAAACCAGATGGAAATTGGAGAAGACCCCAGGTATTTAGCCCTCATGAACCAAGGTATTTGCTCTCTAGAAATCCGCAAGCCCAGCCCCTTCGATGGTGGTGTCTATACCTGCAAGGCCGTGAACCCTTTGGGGGAAGCCTCTGTAAACTGCAAGCTAAATGTAACAGGTATGTATTTAATATCTGAGTTGTTTGCTTTAGGACTGCCTATTTTGATGCAATTGCTAAGATTTCCAAAGGGAATTGCAACCATTCTGGGTGAATTCTACTGTGGCTTGGAATCCTTTGTCCCTTATGGGAATTCCAATCATAGTCATGTAACGAATTATTTCAGCCTCCTGGAGAGATGTGATTGACAGGCAGGGTGTGTTTGCTAGATGCAGCTGAAGGCTGGTGCACTGCCATCCCTTTGCTTGGATTGCTGGCAACCCTTTCCATCTGGGACATTCCCAGAATCACTTTCATACATTGTTAATGCTGGTTCCCAGGATTGATGGCCCTTCTTTATTGATTTCCCAAGGAAACACTGTGCAGCAGCAGGTAGTGACTTAGAAGGTTTGCCAAATGCTGCACATTCTACTTCAGCTTATTAAAATTCATTAAGAAAGTGCTTCAGTCCAGAGGTGATTGGATGGTGCAGTTATATCAACACTTGTGAAGAGCAGAAGAGGTGACCACAAGCTAGCTTAATTACAATATTTAGCATTTATGTTGTTCGTCAGAATATTCTTTCAAATTGCTTCCTTTACATGTTGTCCCTTACACCAGCCCTTTAAGGTGGGTCAGTATTATAATCTTTTGCAGGAAGAGGGCTCAGGGATTGTGAATTGTTTAAGAACAACTTGGCAGAGGTACAACTAAACCAGAGGCACACTCAGTCAGCCTGGCCTGTGGTTTTTAAAACTACAATAAAATAGATTTTGATTGAATATTGAATATTGGGAAATACTGTCTATACGAAGTAAGAGCAGTCAAGTGGTCTGGCTGTAAGAAGGTGGAATAAATTATTTGTAAGTTTTCAAGAAGAGGGTGGCCTTTCCACCATAGAATCCCAAATCTGCAATGCTGTTAAAACAGAAAGAAACGAAACAAAAACTAGCTAAGAGAGAGTGTGCAAGTCTTCCCATTGGCAAACCTGGCAGTCAAGATGATGAAATACCATATGTTGCACCTGATCATGTTTCCTGGCTCTGGAATCCTGCAGCCTTGTAATATTTCTCTAATAGGATCCATTTAGCCTTAACTATGTAACTGAGATATTAATTCCTCTCCACTCTATTAATGGCAGAGAACCTCCTGTAAGTGGGTAACTGGTGCTCTCCATCTGCAGTGGCTGCAGCCCAGCTGAGTGGCTGTAATTTATTGCCCACACAAGGCTTCCTGATCACATTTCCTTGCTTCAGCAAACAGCTCCCCAGCTCTCTTCCATCCCCCTCCACTTCAACCCCCAAATCTGAGAGTACAAGAAAACTTAACTACCCAGAAAGATTTGGTGCTCTCACTTGCAGAGATCTAACCCAAGCAGCACATTCAATGCAGGCCCAAGCCTGCAAGATACCTGGCTCACATTCTGTATGGCAAAGTCCCAAGGGCTTGGGAAACATTTGATATTTCACACTCAGCTTGCATTGTGTCCTGTCATGCCTATTTTTAAATATCTTATGAAGCCTTTTTGCTGTACAATAAAATTCTTACTTGTCTAGATTCTGTTATCAAGGCTAAGCAAGCAAAACAAAAATCATTTCCCTTCCCCAGAACAGCCATGCAGCAAATCTTTTATGAATGAACACCAGAAACAAAGCCAGAAGGAGATTCTAGTGCTGTATTTACTAGGAGAGGAAATATCCAGTGCAAAAAGCAATTGACATTCCCACTGCAGGAGTGAAACAGAACATAACCAATTTGGGATGGAGATGAGAGAGATACTAAGAAAAAAAGAGCCCTTTAAGCATATAGTGTTTCAAATTTAGTGCACTGCCTCTAAACATCTCCCAGCAGACTTGAGTCAGCTAAGCAACTATATGTGCTTTGCATTTTAACATCACAGAGTATATAAAGAAGCATTTTTATAAGCCTGGAGCTGTTGGGGTTTTTTGTGTGTTTGCAAAGGAGTAGCTTTTGCTTACTGCACTGCAACCAACCACTGTGTTTCTCTGGTCTATCTCAATGGCAAAAGCTTGTGCTACCATTAATGTCACCAGCAGGACAAAACAAACAAGCAAGCAAGCAAGCAAGCAAGCAAGCAAGCAAGCAAGCAAAAAAAGACACATTGCTTGAAGAGATGCCTAGAAAGTAATCTTGGAAGTTTTTTATGTTTCTACAGTCCCAGAATGAGGATGACGTGGTGATTCCAGATGAAGAACAAAGTGAGTTTGAGGTAAGATGTCATTGGAAGAATTAAAGATGATCATCCAGAATGCATTTGGTTCAGAAGCCAT
Organism: Podarcis filfolensis; assembly: GCF_964270895.1. Lineage (NCBI taxonomy): Eukaryota > Metazoa > Chordata > Lepidosauria > Squamata > Lacertidae > Podarcis > Podarcis filfolensis. Next base: position 68,007,203 of record NC_139609.1, read on the forward strand.
ATCAGGGCTTGGGCTAGGGCTGGCCCAAAACATTTTGTGGCCTGGAGTGAAGGGCAAGGTCTCTCTCACTTCTGTCTTCTACAAAAGACTTGCGGTTCAATCTTACCTCAATGCTGGCAACAGAACACCGTCCTCCATGGCACTGAAGAGCAGAACAAGCTTAAGGGGTGCATAGTGGCAAGGAGAAGGAAAAGCTGACTGCTTCATAGGTATTAGGAGTGAATGAACGCTGAACTAAATTAGATGCTTTCTGTTCTGGGTGCCTAGTATCCACTCCAGATATTGAGTCTGCACATATCTCTTGTTTCAGTGTTTCCTGTTCAAGCCCTCCTACAAAACTCCCTCTTGGTATCCCTGCTCTGGAGCGATGCCTTATTCACACACTCAGCTCCATGGTTCCTAGAAGGAATCTCCCGCTTGGAGATGAAGCTGCTGCTGCTGCGTCTTTTCAAAAACAGAAGCTTTATAGAGGACAGAACCTGCAACTAGGATGGCTCTGTAGGGAACACTGACCATGTCTCCTGTTAAATGTCTTTTACTCCTTTTATGGTCTTTCACCCTACAATACAGTTGTTATCAGTCTTGGGGGAAATGTTCATTTAGGATGACGACGACAGTCATGATAGCAATAAATTAATAATTTAAAAATATCCTACAAAATACTTTTTACTCAGTGATACATTCTGCAGTTGACTCCCTCCAGCATCCCATCACCTATGTATGGGTGACACTGCATTCCAAAATGAAGTTCGCTACTACCCTCGGAAGCTACCCAGTCAGGTTGGACTGAACCATCACAAGGGGTGTTTCCAACTTACAAACTGTTCCTGAAAGATTTGACAACTAGTGGAGTAAAAGGCTAGTGAAAGTTCTAAAGCAGGATTGGGGAACCTTTCCCCCCTCTCTCAAGGGCTGCATTCTCTTGTGGGTAATCTATTGGGGGGGTCCTGTATTTTGTGGTGGGCATTGCCAAAAGTGGATGGGGTCAGAGCCAAACATGGGTGGAATTTGGAGGGTTGCATAGGTTTCTCTTTCCCCTAGTCACTGTCCTGAGGGCCACATGATACTAGACTGAAGGCCGCAGGTGGCAGAGCCAAAAGCCTGCTCTGTGATTCCTCACAGCAAGCATTCCTTTTCACCTCTACAGGCTTTGATATTAAGCAGTATTCAGAAATCAGAAATCCCATCAGTTCCTTTTTCTACTCAGCAGGATCCTGGGCATTTTTACAAACTGGCACACTGAATGCTATTTCAGTCCAGAATGTTCCTCTTGTGAATATTGTCGATGTAAGAGAGAAAACAGCAGACGCCGGGTGGTATTTGACTAACCTTTTGCACTAATGCAAGGATTAGTGCTGGCGCAATGGGATCACCCCCATGCTGTCCCCAAATCTGCTCTGGATGGATGGGGGAAACTCCAGAACAGATTAGGAGTTTCATAAGGGGAGGAGAAGGGAAGAATGTTTCATTGTGCAAGGAAAAATCATTGCACTGACAGAGTGTTAGCCTTATGACATTGAATGCAACCCATTCATTTTAATTTGAATGTGCCTGCTGCTCAGTGTGATTTTTTAAAATTCGTTGCCGTTTACGGAAATAAGGAAAATGAAGAAAATAGTTTAAGAGACAGAAATGAAAATGCCGCCTGTCTCCTGTATCGTAGATATGTTACCAGAGTTTGCTTCTTGGCCTGAACTGCCATATGTCGTCATGTACAAATTTGGGGCAAACTGAGTGCCTGTTCATTGCCACCCAGGAACAATTCAGAGGCCTCACAACAGCAGTGTGCCTGCACAGCCTTAACCACACCCCTGTCTCACTTGGCACTGTCTCACTGTTGAGAGAACAAAAGTGTGGTACTGCCACCCTAGCTACTCCTGCTTGTATCTGAGGAGCCTAAAGGAGTAGCTTCTCTGCCCTGATAGGCCCAAATGAGGCTTCTTTGAGGGCCACATTCCACACAGCATAATCGTGTCAGACCAACATGTTTGTGGAGCCAGAGCCTGCTTTTCTTTGCCAGTCCTTTCTGTTACCAGCTTTCTCCCTCTTTCCTGACCTGAATGAAATCAGGGCACAGCTCACATGAAATTAGGCTGAGGGCCACATAGGCCATTCATCTGTAAAGCACCAGGACAAAAGAAAAATTGCCAAATACTTTGTGTAGGATCAGAATCAAAGGAAAGACATGAGTCTGCCACACACTGAACAGGCAAGTTCATTTGTTACCTCTCTGTGTGAGCTATGTCGTATTTTGACTCTCTTGGCACAGCAACTTGTTTCTACTGATATCCCACCTCAGTCCTGAATATTGAAGGGCAGCAGTGAGAAGGCAGAAGTAAACATTATCAGCCCCTGAGGATGATGAATCCACACTCGTGAAAGAAGACACGGGGAATTGCAATTGAATTGTATATGAGCTTTGCCCTTGGAGGATGCAACAACGTTCTCCTCCAGGAGATCACACTGAATCAGGCTTTACATGGAAGAATGGTTCTGCTGAGCTGTTTTAAGATGATTTCTTCCCTTCTCAGAGATCATTGCCCATTACCCTTATCTACATTTCCGTGACCCATCACAAAACAACCATTTCCTCCTGGCTGCTTCCTTTCAGTTCTGGTCACCAGATGGCACCATAGCATCAGTTTTTTTTTTCTGGGGCTGGAGCAATCTGCTGCTGCTGCTACCACCCTACACAATCTGTATACTGCAATCTGCCAAATGTCAGAAATTATTAGATGCAAAAATACTGGAGCCAATTTCAAGCATTTATTTGAAAGCAAGGAATTAGTGTTATGTTTCTGTTTGTAACCTAGTAACACTTCAGTGATTTGCCAGAACGGTATTCCAAAAGTCATGCATTTTGTCTGTGCTTTAAAAAAAAAAAAATCCCAGGATTTGGGGCTGAGCTTTAAAAGAAAATATAGCTGATGACATCTGTACACAACCCACTTCCCCAATTCCATCACTGAACCTTGCAATGTTTAGTTCATTGCATTTCATAAATGCCCTTTAAAAAACAAATCACTCGGGGCATCTGACATATAAATTAGTGCACTCATCTACTATTGTGAGTATGTACATTGGCAGGATCATCCAAGTAGCAGGTAGTGGAAACAATGCTTCTGGGGTCAAGTCACGTTTGCAGACAGCTTTGTAGCACAAGAGTTGGTCTGCCAACAGGCCTGGTACCTGAAGCCAGGACCCTTGGGGATCCTACCACTTTCCATTCTGTGGACATGACCAGGCATAGATGCTGTTGAGATAGGAATGCAAACATGCTGGGAATGAGGGCTTAGGGGAGCACATCTTTCTTTGGGATTCTGTCCTGCCATGTGATGCCCCAAATCTTCCTGACGCAGTGCTTGTAGAAGACGTTGAGGTGTTGCTCCTGGTGTGCTCAACGTGCAAGCCTCGTATTGGACACTAGCATCACATTCTCCCATACCCTTTTGGAGAAGTGACGTCCTGACCCAGGGTGTTAGGCTTTGTCAGGCTGATGGTACGGCCGAGCTCCCTGCAGGCTTGGGCAAAATGGTTGATGAGTCTCTGTAGAGCTTCTTCGGAATGCAGTCAAGAATGTATCATCTGCAAACAACATTTACTGAGAACATAAAAAAATACATTATATTAGAAGAAATTTCTAGCAAATGTGTGAAAATAGCATGGTGACAGACTAGTGCAAATATAATATAGAAAGCCGATTATTATGGGCCAAAATTGTGAGGACATCCATTTGTTTTAGCTTCTAAGATGCCATATGATGCACCCTAATTCTCAAAATTCTCATGAATTTCTCCCTCGGTCAATAAAGCGAGATGAGCGTTGCAACCCCAGAGTCATCTGCGACTGGACCTAACGGTCAGGGGTCCCTTTACCTTTACCTTTAATTCTCAAATAACTTCCATTCTCAAGTTCCTGCTTTCACCCTATGCCTTTCTTCATCCATTTAGAGGCAATTTAAACATTACAGAAAAACTTACGGAGTAGTCCACCTGGTACTATACGAAATCAAAACAATTGTGTTGAATTATGTGTTTGATTACCGCATCATGGCAAAAACTCCCTCACTGAATGTGGAAAGCTAGCACACCTGGAAAAAAGTAGGCTAGTTCTTTTCACTCTTGTGTTAGCTTTCCAAATGCAAATAGTTTTTGATGTGTCTTCGTATATATGATTTCCCATTTGCTTTCTGAAATGGTACAACCATCTGGCATTTCCGATTCAGTTCTTAGTTTGGGTTAATAAACACCTCTCCAAGGTGGCAAAGTCCTAAAAGTGACTTTAACACTGCTAAAGCACTCTATTTCCTATTAGGAGCCAATTTGTCTGACACCTTTTTTTATATGAAAATCATGCTAAGAATTACATGAACATAAGAAAATGGCCCTCAGCTAAACTCTGTACCATTTCATGACCCCATGTCCTCCCACTGGTACTTTCATTTAATTCCCAGCACCAATTTCCCCTCAACTCTGCCTCTCTGATACAATTCCTTTTTTTCTGTGCCACCATGCTTCATAGCTAAGTCTGCTCAGTTTTATTCTCTTCCAATCATTTTGACTGCATAAGCCTTCCAGCTTGCCAGATTGAATGATATCCCTTATCCTCACCCTGCATGCTGTTTTAAAGATGTTCCTGATCTCCCACTCTGAGCCAATTTCAGGGGGACAGGATGCTTGGGAAAGGGGGAAAGCCCTGTTGTGGAAGCAGAAATTGTTATGGAGGGCTTCTGCTGATAGGACTGGTTAGGTGAATCCCATCCATTATCTATTCCATAAGGCAGGGGTCAGGAATCTTTTTGGTTGTATGGTCCGGATACTTATTAGCTTGGCAGGCCACCTTCAGCTGGTGAGCATCACATAGTTGACAGGTGAGTGGTCCCACTCACCTGTCAAATTTGACCCACAAGTCTGATCCTGATAATGTTCTGTCTCCTGGAGTCAAAAATGTTCCCCCAAAATGTTACATAAGTAACTCACAGGCTAATGAGATGGATGAAGGCCCTGATCTTCTGTTTCCAAACAGAGTAGAACTCCCTGTGGGCAAAGTCCAGCGAAATCTGGCAAGAGCTTTGCTCAGAGTATTAATAAAAACAACCTTTAATTTATAAGCAACCCAGCCCTAAGACCTCTGAACACCTTTGCATACCCCGACTGGCATGTTATTTACATAACCAAGGGGGCCAGGTCCTTTGCATTCCACAAACATTGCTCATAATGAAATCCAAGCGCACTGTGACTTCTCAGGAGGGGAGCAAATTCCCCAGGGTGGCTTCTTGGTAGAGAGGGGCTGCCCCTTGGCTTCTCCGGATGGTTCCCAAGAAAACCGTGGGTTATATACAGTATAACAGTTGTAGTTATATTTGCTCTTCTGAAATGGCATTGTTAAATTACTGCAGCTACCAAACAGACACAGAGTCCATGACAGATAAGTCATATCGGTGCATATACAGGGGTGGGAACAAGATTTAGCCTGCTGGTCTCGGCTCCCATCATTCATCCAAAGCAGTAAACAGCTTCCAAGAGTACAAATTGTTCTAGGGTCTCAGATTGTTCACACAGAGTCTGCACATTTATAATTTGGGGTGAATGCATGGATGTGGGAAGCTGGGTCAGTAGCCATAATTCTTCCTTATGCTGATTTCCTGCATATATCATCTGAACCAGTGAAAAGTGGAAGTATTGACTGTGATGCAGAGGCACCAACTTCTCAAGATGTTTGAGGGGAGGAGCCGAATGCCCTCTGAACATTGAGGCTGCCCGCCCCTCCTCAAGGAAACATTGGGAGGACCAAAGTGCCTCACCCCCCCCCAGGAGTTGGCGCCTCTGCTGTGATATAATGAATGCACATGCATCTACATTTATGCAATTGACTCCGTATGTATGACTGCAAATACAGCCACAGGTTCAATTTTAGAAGTGTAGAAAGGGGTTGCAGAATCAGTTTCCAGATAGAAAAGTTTTAGAAATCCCTCATTCCAGTCAACATTGGCTTGAAGGAAGAAGGAATCATCTTGATCCTGTGCTTTGTCACTCTTTTCAAAGAGCAGGAAAAACATTGCATAAGATTGGAAAATATGTTAAAATGTATTTTCCTGGAACTGAACACATTTCTGTTTGATTAATCTCCCTTTCCAGCGCGATAACACATAATTTGGTTCAGTGTCAGCCTCTGCAGCTGAATTACAACAGCACATTCCCGCTTTCCCCAAATGTTTGATTTCATTGTGTAGAGGAGAAACAACATGGCTTTCAACCACATGGACTTGCAACCTCAACCTTGCCAAAAATAACAAATGGGTCTGCTGCAAACTATCTGCTTTGATGAGCAGAGATATGCTTAACAATACTGGCATTGACATTATTAATAGTGACATACAGGAGAGAACCTGCTGAGAATTATACATTTATCAGGTACCTCACAGGTCAAAACTTGCTGTGGATTTTCTGCATACGCAGTCAGACATCTGTGCATCAGTTGAACTCACTCCACATTCTTTGCACTCCGAATAACTAGAAACAGGCAGCATTTATGAATATTATCGCAGACGTGCAAACAAGTCACTAAATATGGAATCTTGAGTAAATAACTCACAATTTACAGGTTTGCACAGCTGCAAAGTAGCTCCACTGAAAACAACTGTAAATACCTAGCAACATAGGTTTCTCTCTCATGACAGTGGGACTGCCACTTATCCCAGGTCAACAGAGTACATAAAAGTGACTTGATTCATATCCTCCAGCATTAGACAAAATAAGGACATGAACAGCTGCATGAGCAGAATGTGGCTAGGAATGTAGTCTGGAATTGCGCGAAGGATAGTGGCACAGTCAAGACCATTCGGATTCAAACATGTCACAAGCATAAAGTAGGAATTGGACGTGCATGCAAACCAACAGCTCCAGATGACAAAATTACTGAGGCAAACCATGCACATGGCAAACAAGTAACAGAACACACAATAGGTGCTATATTGCATACGTAACTTTTAGCAGGCGTCGGTTGCTACATTTTACAGTGGAAGAACAATGAAGCACAGGATTTCTTACACAAAAATAACAGGGTGTGTTCTCAGCCATAATGGATGGTGTGGTGGGACAGAGGCACTTAGCTAGTCTTCCAGCAGGTCAGCCATTGTTTACTGGGAGGGGAAGGAAGAAGGCAGCGCAGTGCAAACACATAGACAGGAGAACCAGATTGGTTCTGCTGGTGCATTTGCACTACGCTGACCTCAACATAATCTTTCCCTTCCCAGCGAACAGCAGTAGGAGGTTAGCTAAGTGCCTCTGCTCCACCATGCCATCCACTACTGGTTCTCAGTTTGTAACTTCCTGGCACTTATACTGCCTCCCTCACTTCACTCGTCACCTCATGGTGAATTCATATAGGTCATGCAGCAGACAGATTTTGCTGGTTGGTTAGCAATGTGAAAATATAGGTTGCGGGGGGAGTGTCTGTCTATATGTTATGAAATGTAAGAAGTACAACCTGTGACATTTCTACCCAAAGCTCAGGTGTATAACTTAATAAAAACATGAGAACACAACAAAAACCTGCTGGATCAGCCCAATGGCCTTCTTCCCACAGTGACCAACCAGATGCCTGTGGGAAATCTGAAAGCAGGACCTGAACACAAGAGCCCTCTCCCCTCCTGTGGTTTCCAGCAAGTGGGACTCAAAAGGAAACGAGCATAAATTTCTCTAATCCTCTTTTATTTATTTTTTAAAATCATTTTTATTAATTTTCCAACCAAAAACATCCAATTAACATATCCAATCATAATCCAATTAAAATAAGAAACCAAAATAAAAAAGACCAAATTATAATCCAAATTAATTATTGATTTTTCGGGGCTCCCCATAGTCTGGACCTCAAGCATATCTCCAAATCTCAGTCCTGCCTCTCCTCTCTAATCCTCTTTTAAAGCCATCCAAGTGGGTGGCCATCACTGTTTCCTAGGAGAGCAAATTCCATTGTGTTGTGTGAAAAAACACTCTCTTTCATCTGTCCCGAATCTTCCAACATTCCAATGTTCTGCTTCATTGGATAGCCATGAGTTCTAATGATGTGTGGACAGGCGGAGTTCCCCCAACCCCAGGCAACCCCGAGCGGAATAATGACTCAAGACAACGTGCTATGGGGTTAAAATTGGCCACAACTTTATTAAGTTTCAGATCTAGGGAGACCTTGGCTCAGACATTGGGTGTTTATCCTTCCCAGTCCCCAGCCAGGGATCTGGGAGACATCAGGGTTATCCAGAATGTGTGGGGATTGGGCTGGCTCTGGAGAACATATGTTCAAGCAGAGAGCCCCCGCCCCCCGTTTCACCGCCGTCGCAGGGGAGAGCAATGACAACCTCTCGGCATATGGACAATGCCTCCCCTCAAGACCCCTTTAACGGGGAGCCCTGGGATTACCACTGCAAGGGGGGCGTGGGTCACCGCTTCACGCCCCCCCCATTTAGGAAGATAGACTAAGGGATTCCGCCCAAGGCCTGAAACCGCCAAAGTTGTGACGTTTTGCTAAGGGAAAGGCAAAACCTGCCAATGCAGGGAAATTCCTTTCCGGCCCTTCAACAGCAACCCTGACGTAGCAGCGCCCGCATACCTGTGGAGCAGAGGTTAACCTGCAAAAGAAAGCTTAACTGAGGGAGGGCAGGGTGGGAGAAGCTCTGGAGCCAAGTGATGCTTCACAGGTAGGATTCACCTTCCATTGTGTGGGCAGGGTGGTCCCTCCCCCTACCTGGCCGATCCCCTGGCAACACCTCCCCAGGCAGGATTGGGCAATTGGCTGAGGTAGGCAGAGACCTCCAGGTATCCAGCCTGGGGAGGGCGAAGCCAGCCCGTACTACCAGGAGCTGCACTGGGATCTGGGGGGGCTGCGTGCGACCACACAAAAGGCGCCCCCCATTTGATGTGGGGAGCAGTCATTATGACAACAGTGAGAGCTGTTCAGCAGTGGAACGAACTCCCACAAGAGGTGGTGGACTCTCCTTCCCTGGAGGTTTGTAATCAGAAGTTGAATGGCCATCTGTCATGGATTCCTGCATTGCAGGGGGGGTTGGACTAGATTACCCTTGGATCCCTTCCAACTCTATGATTCTATGAGGGGGGGGGGACCTTTCCATATCGACTTTCTCCATGCCATGCATAATTTTATAAATTTCTATCATGTCACCACTGACTCAAAACTAAAAAGTCCTCAATCCTTCCTCACAGGGGAGTTGCTCTACCCCCTTGATCATTTTGCTCATGCTTCTCTGAACTTTTTTTTAAACTCTACCTCACCTGAGGTGACTAGAATTGCCCAAATGCGGCTGCACCATAGATTTGTATGATGGCAACATGATATGGGCAGCTTTATTTTCAGTTCCTTTCCTAATGATCCCTAGCATAGGCTGTGCCTTTTTCTCAGCTGCAGAAAACTGGGTCAACATAGAACTTTGCATAGAAAATTGAGTTTTGCATAGTAATGTTAAACTACGCTCTTGTAGCTGTGGGGAAAAGAAACACCGTTTTCTCAATGTACTCATGTGTATGTGTGTGTGTGCAAACTTCATGCATTTGATAATGTGATTTCTATTAGTCCACGAACACATATGCCACCATAAATAGATCAGATTTTGAGGTGTCCGGAAGCTGCTTCCCCTGCCTTTAGCTTATTAAACATTAAGTTTGTATCAGAAATGTGTAGCATGCGATTGATCCTTTTTTCATTTTCTTTCACTCTTCACACATTTCATCCCACCTCACTTGGCACTATGTATTAATAGAAAAGAATGGAAAAGGTAGCTGAATGAAGCACTGTTTATTAAAGCCCTTTAAGTGGGCATTTTTTGCTGAAAGCGGCAACCCATAAATGCTTAATTTTGGCTGGAACATATTCCTCCTCAATGTGGCCATGTTTTGTTAAGAGTAAATTATTCCTGCTGAAGACTGAGTTCCCACCCTCATCTGCTACCTAAGAGCAACTTGGCCCAGTGGAAGAGTTTTGTGCTTGATTTTTAAACTGGTAACTGATCATGTGAGAAAAAGAAATGAAGGTCCCTGCCTCAGTAGCAGCTCTCCTGCCTTGCAGTTGTTGGGAGATGTGGCATTCTCTGTTCACCCACACAGAGTGTAAATAGTCTACATCTGCCAGAGACAGCTGCATATGACAAAGTGGCAGCACAGCCATTCTTATCTTGTAGACAAGGGAGAGAAAGAGGAAAAATGGAAATAGCTTACATACCTTGTCTTTCTTCCTTTCCCTCCTTTCATTCCTTGCCGTCTCTTAATAAACATTGCATAGAAGACTGTTCCTGCCATGCACAGTGATTGGAACTCAATTTGTTTTATCTTATACAAGGGAAAGAAGTTGTGTGCTAATGAGAGTGATACTCCATTTTGCCACCGTATTTTACAGTACAAAAATGACCCGGCACCAATGGCATAGTGTGGGTTGCCAGCGCCCGGGGCAGCACAAAGGGGGTGAGTGGGAGAGATTATTTTATTGTTTTATTATTCATACCCCACCCATCTGGTTGGGTTTCCTCTGGGAGGGAGGGAAATGGACCAAGTATGCATGGGCATTCAACCACCGGCATCTGCGTCACCCAAGAGATAGTGGCTGAAGAGATAAGAAAAGAAGAGTCATTCCATGGTTTGGAGATGTCACTTCCTGGTTCGCATGGAGAAGCCGTTTTCAACAGACCTCAGTGATGGAAGCACACAGCTGTACTGAGGTGTTGAAATTTTGCGCCCCTAACAATTTTGCACCCGGGACAACCACCCTTGTGGCTCCCCCTCCACTACACTAAGCCACGATTTCACCCTAGCCATGATGCTTGGCCAACATTCATTTGTCAGGACAGGAGACACTAAAGGATATAAGGGAGCTATTTGCATCCTTCTGTATTTGATATGTCCTGTCGAGGGTGCTTCCCAGTCAAAGGAATGCACACAGCAGAAGCTTAACTATTGTCAAGCATAACACAGTCACTTCGACAGCTCTGGAGCGCACCAGTCTGGCACCTAGGAAGCTATCCCCAGATTAATGTTCTGTGGAGCAGTTGCAGCAACTGGGGACCACTCCCCATCCACCAGTTCATGTAAAACCTGATGGGACCTAGCTGGAAACTACACCTGCATAAAAGCTGCTGCTGCTTCTCTACCAACTTCATTTCTCTCATTCTTCTGGGAGAGAGTGTTGCAGGGAAGGGTAGGGAAGCACCCGGTCCTTCATTTGCCTGGGCTGCCTCTTCAGAAAAGCCAAAATTGGCAGATTCATCCATCCCTAGTCATAGGCCATCCCGTTCCCTCCTTTGCAACCCCACTCCTCAGCCCTCTGCAGGGCAAAAGATGACCAGGTAATCCAGTGTACTTTCCCCACCCCCACATCCTGTGCAAAACAAGAGCTAGGAGGCTTCTTCTAGCCAGCTCAGAAATTCAAGCCTGACTTAGCTTTTCAAAGCAGATACAGTGGTACCTCAGGACGCGAACGGGATCCGTTCCAGAGCCCCATTCGCATCCTGAAGCGAACACAACCTGCAACTGTGTGTCTGCATGTGCGCGGGTTGCAATTCACCGCTTCCACGCATGCGCGTGACGTCATTTTGACTGTCTGCGCATGCGCGAGTGGCGAAACACAGAAGTAACGCGTTCCGTTACTTCAGGGTCGCCGCAGAGTGCAACCTGAAAGTGCTCAACCTGAAGCGTATTCAACCCAAGGTATGACTGCATATCCATTTTCATTTTTACAAGTTGATACCTACTTTTAGGTTGGTTTACTGTGGGTTAATAAGACATAAGAAACAGTAGTCTTCTGTTAGGTTTCTATAATATTTTCACACTTATCAGTATCCGCCTAATTCATTTGATGTAGGCTTTATCCGTTTTGCTCTCTTTGGCAATTTCATTTTAGTCACCTCAACAGACATGGTAGGACCCAACTCTTAGGGACTGTGGTCCCTTTACACACACACCCTAAGGCCTAAAATGTTTGAGGAGACCAGACCCTTCCAAAGTTGATGGGCATTGCCATTCAAATGGTGTTTGTGTGTTTGTGTGTGTGTGCTGAGTCATGTGATTGATTATGGGGGGTGGGGCTTACCTGCACCCCCCCCCAATATTTTATTCAAGTTGGCACATCTGACAGACATGCTGCTTTATGGGGAAAAATGCAGCCATATAACCTGGAATAACATGGGAACAATTTAATAAAAGGGATGTTTGGGAATGTAGTGCTATAACACTTGCAAGTGTTAGTTTACTTTTGACCAACACAGAAACTTGAGCTAATTGGGTCCACAATGTATGCAAGTTTATTAAGCATCCTGTGGTACCTGGTTAATTTCAGCTTTGGAGCCCTTGCTTGTTTTTCAGGGTACCCCACACATGCAAAGTGTGCTGATGTCCCTGAGGCCTCTCCAAATCACCAACTTTACATAGCAGGTTCAGGGGACTGGTGACGTATGTGCGTTTGATTATTTACCAAGTAACCTATTTATTTGATTTCTTTCTTGCATTCATTTCGTGCCTCTGGGGCACAGCAGGGCATGTACTTGCAGAGAGAGGAAAAGGAGGCCCTTCCAACTTGCATCTGAACTCAGGCTCTACCTCAAACAGCAAGATTGAATCTGCGCTCTGAAGCCAGGAACATTTATTTCCAGCAAGAAGCAATTCAATACACACAAGCCAGCTTGCACTGATATCACGCTCTGTGAGGTGTTGTTCTTTCATTTTGTAGAAATAAGCTACATTGGCCTATGGGTCAGCAGAACAAGACCACATGAGGCAGCTGTACTGCTGAAACCGTTAAATGAAATTGTTGTCAGGACATACAAAATAATCCCCTGTGACAAATGTAGAAGTTAACCTACTGCCTCACCATAATTCTAATAAATTTTCATTAATTGCAGTAGGGTTTGAACACAGATTCAGCATTATGATCATGGCAGCGGCTTCTTTTTCCCGGTTAATTCCTGGCAGTGCTTGGTTAGAGAACTATTTATGCCAGTCCCCAGATTTAAGGATATGGGGGCTGCAGCAAGGAGGTAGAATCACTGAAAATTGCTTCTGTCCCTTTTCACTTTATCATTGGCTGAGCTGTGTGATACTGTTAGATACAACCCTGTATATGTCAAATTGTATGTTGTGTATTTGTTTTAAACCTGTAAGTTGTCCAGAGCTGGTTTTTGTTTTTTTGCAGAGGCAACTCATAAATGCAATTAAGATTACTGCTACCAATGAGAATATTAAATTCCATAGCGAGTACAACTCCCCATTAATTAAACCACAGAGATTCGTTTCCTCTTTATTGGAATGAAATATACATTCTGTTGGCATAGTCCCCCTTTAAATGCATAATTATAGGGAAAGAACAGCTCCTAGAATACCAGATGGTAAAATGAATATTACTATTAGTAATAAATAATGCCCTTGATTGGCTCTGGGCTTCGTCTGCTCTGCCCAGGAGCAGGCCTTGCGTATAATGGAGATGAAGCCAACTTGGCCATTTGGACAATGAAAGGGCTGTTTATAGAGCACCCCATGTGGCTTGAAGGCTGCAGGCCAGCCTGGCACCAGACGACTCCTAGATGGCAATGTCCGTGTTATCAATATTGTTCATGTGCTTGTCCCCTTTGCAGTAAAAATAATGGTTCCAGATCTGCAGGAACGTGGTCCTGAATTTTCTAATCCTGAAGGCATAGACGATGGGGTTCATGGCAGAGTTCCCATGCGTAAGAAATATTGCAATGTAGGTGAGGCTGCTGTGGGTCTTGCACGACGGGTAGAAAAAGCTGATACAGTTAAGAGTGTGCAGAGGCAGCCAGCTCACAGCAAACAGGAAGAGGACGAGGGCAAGAGATTTGGCGATTTGCAGCTCCTTCCCATAATACTTCTCTGGATCTGTCGAGCAGGAGGCGACCTTTTTATTAAGCTGCCTGCGGATGATCTTGAACACTTCCAGGTAGATGATGAGCATGATGAGCAATGGAGGCAATACCCACACAAAGAAGTTGAAGTAGACCATGTACTCCATGCTGATAACGTTCTCAAACTGGCAGCTGACGGTGAACTCTGACTGACTGGTGTTCATCAGCTGACTGGCGTTCGCCCTCTTCTGCATTTCGTTCAAGTTGTTCCAGCCAAACATAGGGGTCAGCCCGACGAGCAAGGAAACCAGCCAGCAGCAAGCAATGGCAATTCCAGCACGCTTAGGAGTCACCACACTCTTGTAGCTGCAGAAATAACAAACAAAATATGTATTAAGGTCTTTAACAGGCAAAATAAAAAAAACACACCTTCCAGTAGCACCTTAGAGACCAACTAAGTTTGTTATTAGTATGAGCTTTCTTGTGCATGAACACTTCTTCAGCCAGTCAAGTGGCAACGCAGTTCAGCTCTCACAATGTTTGGACAGGGAACATAGTTAAGTGTTGGTGTGCAGATGGTTTGCATGCAGAAGTAAACATAAGCTGCAAGCAAATGCAAAGACCCTAGTCTGCTTGAGACCCTGGAGAGTCACTGCCACTCTGAGCAGACAATACTGGGGTAATAAGATGGACAATTTAGTCTTACCTGGCATTTATTATTATTTATTACTATTATTTATTCAATTTGTATACCAATTTGTATTTATCAAAAGATCTCAAGGCGGTGTACAACATTAGAAACACATTGCAAAACACCAATTATAAGAACATCATAAAAACATAGTAAAAAGCATACTGACATTCCTCTCCCTAACAGTTCTCTCCCCAACACTTTTACAGGCCGTATGTTATTTAATAACCATAGACCTGGGTAAAATTTTTGCCTGGCATCTAAATACATGTTTTGATGGTGCCAGGCGAGCCTCTCTGGGGAGAGCGTTCCACAGGCCACCACAGAAAAGTCCCGTTCTTTTAAATAATAATAATAATATTTATTAATTTATTTATTGGTTTTCACATATTGCATTACAATACAGATGTACCAAAGCCAACACCATTTCCTCCCCATCCCATCATACATTTACATTTATATTTCCTCAATCCATTATATTATTCTTTTCTCCTTCCTCCCACTTCCCTCCATCCCCACTCGATTTCCTCCACATTATACAATTTACAATAATCTTTGCATTCTACAATCTTCTCAAATCATCTATATATTCTTATTATCTTTCCTTACTAATTTTTATTCCCTCCAGTACTTCACATTTTAATCTAGGCATATTAGCGTATCTTTTTTTGAGCAATATTTTGCCATATATTCATCAAAACATTTCCACTCCTTTTTAAATTTTTGATTTGACTGATTTCTTATTATAACAGTTAATTTTGCCAAAATTAAATATTCATTTAGTTTACAAATCCATTCCTCCTTTGTAGGTATAGTTTGTGACTTCTACCTAAAACTGAGAAAAGTCCCGTTCTTGTGTTGTCACCGTACAAACTTTTCAGGGAGAGGGAGATGTAGAGAAGAGCCTCAGATGACAAGAGCAGGGTCCGTGTTGCTTTGTATAGGGAGAGGTGGTCCTTAAGGTATTGAGGTCCTGAGCTGTGTAAGGCTTTATAGGTCAACACCAGCAGCTGCCTGTGTTCTTACAAGACAAGCAGCAATAGGAAAAGTATCCACGGGAATAATTCAGCTCTCCTTTCAGAGCAAAAAGAATCTGTTGTCACAAACAGGCTGAATCTTCCTTAGTGAGATGAATTATACCTCGCCTTTCGTTCAAGGAACTCAAGGTAGCATACAGTTCTCCCCTTTCTTGATTTTATCCTCACAAGTAGGTTAGTCTGATAGACAGTGACTGGCCCAAGGTTACCCAGTGAACGTCATGGCTAAGGGGTGGAGGGAGTTGAACCCGTGTCTCCCTGGTCCTAGTCCACAACTGTAACCACTACACCACATTGGCTCCCAAACTGCATCCATCATAAATTGTACGAAGAGTGTCCTAGCATCAAAGCCACATTTTACTATATGGGTTTCCCTGTATTTGAACCTAAAGTCCATAGGTGAATTGGTTTTGTACTGAGCCAAGGCGTGAAAACAGCACAGGTTTTGAATTGGAGGCCCCCACTTGGAATCTCATCTGAGCCATGAAGTGAGTGGCGTAAGGCTAGCTGCAACCTGTATCATGGGAATAATATGAGTGGCCTACAGAAGTCCTGAAGAAATTCAGAACAAATGGAATCCTTGTATTAAAAATCAATTTGCAGTCAAAATGCAGTAAATCTGGGTTTTCCCTAAAGCAAGCAGATAGTAAAGAAGTGGCTAAACTGTTGTTCTTTTTAAAAAGTAATTTATTATAAACAAGCATCATTCATACCTATACAAGAGAAGAAAGCACACAGAGAGAATATTCTCTGCACTTATACTTGATAATTAGATTACTTCAATTTTTGTGCATTGCCAGAGCACTGCTTGAATTGTGTGCACTAAAAAAAACAACTAGCCGTAACAGGAATGGCTCTACCATTAGATAGTATGAGGCGGCTGCCTCACTCAACCACTTCTGAGTGCCACCAAAGGTCAACCAAAGAATATCATCTTTCCATTTGCCCATTCCTGTTTAGAGATAGGCTGACAATTAAGTTTGTGTGATGATGCCATATCATTTTCTGAGAAAATTAAATTCCCACAATGCAATGTGCTGGCAAATCTAATGCAGCAATAATAGGGTGACACAGAGCAATTACTTTGTCGTTTTCATTGACGTTGCTTATATAAAGGGAGTGCTAGTTTATCCTGCTGAGTCGGAGGATGATCTCATAGGGGAAACAGTCAGGGGGTGCTCAGGGGGCAGAGTAAAGCAACAACAACAACAGCAACAACAACCTTCGTTCAGCCCAAGGCCAGTGGAAGACTAATCATCTCTAATGTGCTGGCAAGTGAAGGGTAGACCAAAGGAATCCTCATTTTGTAAAAGTGTCAGGCTCAAAGCAGTGAAAATGTCCAAGTGTACAGAAAGCCGGAGATCTGTTCTGCTTTGACAGCCACTATCCAGAGGACTCTAATCACCTTAAGTGACTCAAAAATGGAACACAAATTAGATGCAACCTGGGAGGTCCACATTCAAGACAGTAAATGCAGCTTGTTTCTGCTACACAATACTTTAATCGCAACGATTCCATTAAGAAAAGGGTAATGTAATTTTTAGATTCCCTCTTTTCTTCCAATGCTTGGTTATCTGCAGAGTAGGTATTTTAATTTGCATGATTAACTAGAGTATGAAAGCAAAGGATACCGGCTTAATCTGCAATGTCTGGAGGTGACAGTGAGACCAAAGAGATGAATATGCACATTATGGGTGATGATGACTTACTGGAACTATTGTTCCACCTCAGCAAAGCCAAATAATACCAAGCAACAAATATCTGGAAGAATAAAGACATCTTTACCTGACACAGAAAATTTGTTAGTGTTGGTACCAGATGAGCCTCACTTGTGGGAGAATTCCATAAACAGAGGGCAACAGCTGAAAATGATCTTTTATCATCCCACACACCCACTGAATAACTCTCAAAGCCTCCAGTGATGACCTCAGGGTCCAGGTAGGCTTATGTCAGAAGAGGAAAGAATGTAAAGCCCTATGTGTCTTTATAGGTTAATACCAGTCGTTTGAACTGGACTCTGAAATGACTTTTGTCCATCCCAAACCCATAAAACCCTGAAATAGAGGTCTATCATAGATGCACTACACTCCTACATTTAATGGCTGGAACGTTGAGATGATGAGTGACCAGTACTCTAAACACAGTGTGCCCAAGGAAGGTTATTAACATCCTTTGCAAGCATCATTTGGGAGGCAGGAGAAGCGAGTGGCAATGCTCCAGTAGGAACGCATCAGGGCTAATGAGGAGAGATGCAGGCAGTGCCAAAATCCCCAGGAATTGAGATGTTTGAACTTTGATCATGAGGCTACAGAAAATAAATCTGCAACATGGAGTGTCAGCCCAGCACACAGGGTAACAAACAATATCCCATTCCAATTAGAGAAAACAGCAGTGAGAGGACATAACATTTGTCTCATGCGCAAAGATTGCTTGCATCTGACAAGGACTGGCATCTGCTGGATTTGGGACTCATGTCCTCCCATGCTCAGAATCTTACATGTGAAAATTTGCTCTCAGTAAGGATATACTTAGGCTTTTGCAAGGGGAGAAGGTCAGACACTCAGAGTAGACCCATTGAAATGAATGAGCATGAGTAACAGGCATTTTAATGTCAGTGAATCTACTCAGAGCAGAACTTAGTTGGATACAACCCCACAGATTTTCAGAAGTATATATGTACTTTGAAAAACCCTTTATATTTACTGTTTAAAAAGTGTAAGCTTGACTTTGTGTAAGCAGTGCTTTGAAAAAAGTAGAGTCCACATTTTCATAACATTGCAAACTAGTAGTATAAATTCTGCCTGTAGGTTCTGCTTGTTAGACCACAGCTGCTTCTGTAAAGCCAGAAAATTATATTTGCCCTTGTGGTCTCTTTCTATCTGAAATGGAGTGGAACTAAACCTCTTCTCTCTGCTGCTTAGTTTGTGTCCCACTTGTATTGTAGTTGTTTGGGGTCAAAGGTTTACAGGCAAATGGACAGAATGATGGTGGAGGGTTCATACTGGGCACTCAAGGGAGACTGCATAAAATGACCAAAAATTATGGTAGTAAGGCAATGAGTGGTTTTACAGTGCATGTAGAGAATGAGAAGAAATATTATGTGGAAACATTTTTCAGCTGGTGCATTTTTCAGCTCTAGAGTGGATAACGTACACATCTATAGTTCAGCTCAAAGTAAGCAGCGGCACTTAAACCACTTATTCATGTGCTGGATTGTGGCCAGGGAACTTCCATGCCTCATAGGTTTCTGTCAGCTGAGATACCCATTGATCCTTTCATACACTATGCATCCAGACCACAAAGGCACACCGCAGAGGAGTACCATCACAACATCTTCATAAATGAAGAAGACCATTTCTTAAATGATTAGGAAACAGAGTAGGTGCCTCATAAAAGAGTAATAAGAAACATTATTTCCGATATGAGGGGAAAGGAGATGCAGTAAGGAGCAATTTCCCCAGCGGAGGTTGCTCTATTAAGGAGAACAGGGCATTGCCCCATCAATCCCAGTCTGCCCTCAGTGTCAGGGACTGGCTGGATAATGGGGAGTGGGAGGAGGCTCCAGCTGGAGAACCCATACGGAAACCTCAGAAGAGGAAGGCAAAGAGCCAAGGCAGCGGTGGCGCCACCTACTGATGGCCTTCCTGCTTTGTGTCCTACCAGTCCCACTGGTCACCAGTCACACCTGATCTTGTGGCAATTCAGACTAACGTGGCCTGAGCTTTCATGAGCTAAAGCCCACTTCACAAAATGGAATGGAACACAAAATATTTCTAATGGAAATAAGTATTTGAATCCTCAGGATAGCCAAGTATAGTGCTGCAAAACAAAACAAAATTACCTGAACACACACACACAAAACAAGAGCTGGTTTTCCAGTTTAAGAGATTACCTGAAAATTGTGTTAAGATTTGGGGAAAATAATAATAATTGAGGTTGGACATTTGTCACTGCCTCACGTACAGAAGTAATTTCACCCATGGAAGCGAGAAAGAGAATTTATTTCAACAAATCTCAGCGGAGCCGTTGCCATGGAGCTTCTGAAGATCAGACACTCGTATGAGGCGCACTTTTGCTAAATGAGCAGCCTGCCTCTTCGCAACAATCACATCCCTAAGTGTCTTTGAAGTTTCAGCAAGCCGAGTCACCTGACTGAATTCACGCAACAGATTTATTCCCTCCTGAAGCCAAGCTGTTAGTAAGCATAAATTCCATTGTGCTTCAAGCTTGGAGATTCACAGCTAGGGATAACGGAATCCCGCTGTCAATCCTTTTAATGCATTTGAAATTTTCCAAAACAGAACTTGTTATTTTTATCTGCATGTGGGACAAAGGACCAAGAGAGGTGACTGTCAGTGACATGAGGGTTTTCATCCATGTTGGATCACACCCAGAACTTCATTGCTATGCAAGAACTCTGGTTCAGAAGACGCGAAGCAATAGGAAAGAAGATGGTGTTTCTGAGCATGTGCAAAATGCTTCCCCCTCACCACAACAAGTCAATGCATGGTACTCATAGAGCAGGTGGGGGTGGAACATGTAGCCCTCCCAGTGTTGCTGCACTTCAGTTCCCATCATCCCTGACCCCTGGTGATGCCGACTGGGGCTGATGAAGTTGGTGTCCAACAACATCTAGGGAACCAAAGGTTCTTCATCCTTGTCATATAGGAAAGCTAGAGCAGCTTCCACATCCGAGGCCATGATTTCTAGATACAACCCACCCAGTAGTGTAGCTATCTTTTGAAGATGACAGATGAAAAGGCAGGTATCTACCTGCTCAGGGGATTAGAAATCCCCTCCATGGTTGTCATCTGCATAACTTTAGATAGCAAAGACACCAGGAGGAGGCCTCCAGCAATGATCTGAAGAATTTAACCAGCAAGCTTTATTGCATTACACTCACTCTCTTGACACCTACCAGTGTTATGAGCAGAAAGAGTAAATGCACTTACAGTAATACAAATCCTTCATGTACTGTGCAGGGGCCCTGGCTACATTCAGTGACTTGTCTCTTGCAATTTATCAATGGAGTTAACTAGTAAAACTGCTTGTCAGGAGTTTCAAGATAAGACCAGCACAAAAATAACTCAGGGGCAAATCCTCTTCTATTCACTATGAATAATGTTATTCTTTCTTTTCCTCAAATATTTATGACCCTCTTTCTTTGAATTTCAAAGTGACTTGCAGCATAGAAGCAGTAAAACCCTTCATTTAAAAAATGATACAAATAAAACCCACTTCTAAAAGCGGAAACAAATAAATGCTCAAACAGCTTGGAGCTAAAATAAAGAAGTTTATTAAATTATGGGAGAAGAGAGAATCTTTTTGCTATCAGGGGGTGGCTGTTTCTGTCTGTGCCTTACCCTCCAGCCCCGAGGAAGCTGCTTGCAGAAGAATTCTTAGGGAACTTTCCAGCTTTTTTGTGGTTAAGTCATAAAAGATTGTGTGTATGTGTGTGTGGTTATCAGCTTTTGGAGATACTTTTGGATGTGAGGTAATTGAAAACTGGTGATCTTTAGGCCCACTTAAATTTTGATATATGTTAAATGAACTGTTAATGGTTTATTTTGTAGGTTTTCTGTAGTGCTATTATACTTTTCCTAACATATTGTTATTGTGGCTACTGTATTTAGATTTTTTTATGTTGAACCGCTTTGAGCACAATTGTTTCTGTAGGAAATGATGTATATAAGTAAACCGAGTACCGTATGCCAAAATTGCGAGAGGACTGGGGAGCATGGCACTCCTGCATGGAAGGTTGACTTATTGTGGCTACTAGCTACAATGATTAAAAGCATAAAGACTCTGGGTTCAAAGATAGTATATTTCTGAATACCATTTGCTTGGCTGTCACAAAAGTGGGTGGTTTTCACTTTCTTGCCCTGCTGTGTGCATCTTCCTGAAGCACTTGCAAGCCTAAAAGAGGCAAACAGGATGCTGGCCCAGCACAGAAATTCATACTGCAGCTTCCCAACATCTGTGAAAAATGCCAAGCTTATCAACAAAATGAAGCAAAATAAGTGGGAGCTTAAGGGCGAATCTAAAATGCAGCTCCTTGAATTTATTATTCCAGAGGCAGAATCGAAGACTTTGAAAATCCCTCAACAAAAGCTCTTTGATCTTGCTCCATTTCTGCTTCTGCTTCTTACTCTCTTCCTGTCCTTGCTTGTGATCTGAAAAGTCTCTTGGATGCCCAGCAGACGCGGAAGCTCAGGCAATTATCTACAAAGTTCTTGAAACTATGGCGCTTTGTATAGAACATCGAGCAGTTTAAGTTAGACCTGGGTGTTTGTTCCCAGTCCCAGTTTAATAAAAGTGAATTTGCTAGTTTATTTTATGCATCCTTGTTATGTACTGAGTTGAATAGGATCCAAAATGCAGCAGTCTGATTGGTCCTAGAACAACAGGATCCAAAATGCAGCAGTCTGATTGGTTCTAGAACAATGCAGCAGTATGATTGGTCCGCAGGAGCCACCCAATCCAGCTGCAGGTGGAAGTGAATCCACAACCTGACTGGCCTACAGGAGAATCCCGGAATTAGCCAGTCGCGTGGGGCCCATTGTGTAAATAATGTACCGTATTTTTCGCCCTATAGGACGCACTTTTTCCCCTCCAAAAATGAAGGGGAAATGTGTGTGCGTCCTATGGGGCGAATGCAGGCTTTCGCTGAAGCCTGGAGAGCGAGAGGGGTCGGTGTGCACCGACCCCTCTCGCTCTCCAGGCTTCGCGCAGCTCTCCGCAAGCAGCGGGAGCCCAGCGCTGGGCTCCCGCTGCTTGTGGAGAGTTGCCTGCATGCTGAAGCCTGCGCGCGCTGAGCTCAGCACGTCCAGGCTTCGCGGACCTCTCAGCAAGCAGCGGGAGCCAGCGCTGGGCTCCCATGGCTTGCAGAGAGCTGCCTGTTTGGGGGCTGGGGCCGGGGGAAGCTCGGGCTTCCCCTGCCCCAGCCCCGCGCCTGGGGGGAAAATAATTTTTCCCCCTTCCCCCCCACAAAAAAACTAGGTGCGCCTTATGGGACGGTGCGTCCTATAGGGCGAAAAATACGGTATATAAAGCAGACCTTCTGGGGAACTTCCATTTCGTCCTCACCACTATGAGCTGAATAAAGAGCATGAAATCCAGTCTCGACTCTGAGTATATTTCACATCCTCTTCACTGAAACGATAGCTACACAGCGCTCAGTATCTGTTTCACGCTGTTTAAACATCGAACAGGTGATGTCATTAAGAAAAGAAAGGAAAAAGATAGTGGGAGCTATAGCTTAATAATTGTATTGAGGCATAGTGACGTCACTGCCCTGGTTTCTTTAAAGGATAACCTAGCCACCATACTTGCCACTCCCCTCACCCTAAAGAGGAACCCTGCTGCAGGCTTATGTTAAGAGCCCTGCCAAAGGAGAGCTGTATATAGCCCTGTAAATAAATTAGTTCAAGCTGCCAATATCTGTGTGGAGTCCGAATTCAATAGGCAAGGTTTAACAGGTGAGCTTTAGTGAGGTTCTGAGAATTCTGTTAAATGCCCTGCCCCTGAAACAATTTGAAAGAGACACTAGATGCAGCCAGAGTGCACTGCACATCCTGGGAGGAACCAGGAATTACTTAAGAATGCTAATGACTTCCTCTGACCAGAGGAGACAGCAGTCACAGAGGGACAGAGTCCTAAATAAAACTTAAAGATGGTTTAGAATGCAGAGTTTGTTTGATGCTGTAATCCCACAGTCTTGAAACAGTCCCTGACAATTCCCAGGGTTGGAAACGGACGATCAAGCCAGCTTGCATCTGAACTTGGAATGTCTGCACTGGAAATTAAGGATCAATGTCAATGGGAGACATTGGAAATATATGTCTGGCACATGGTCCACATTGTTTGAAACGATAAATTTTCACACATTGAGGGATTATATTACCTTGGCGAAGCTTTCAGATCCATAATTGATATGCAATATCCCATCCATTTACTCATCTCATTCTATCCTGCCCTTCCTCCAAGGAGCTTAAGATGTCATGCAAAGTGTGTGCTCCACCCCACAGCTACCCTGTGGAGTAGTTTACTCTGGGTCTGATCCAGTGAGCTGCATGGCTGAGGGATGTTTCAAACACAGATCTCCCTCATACAAGGCCAACCCTTGAGCTCTTATGTCTCATTGTCTCCCAATGTGCGGAAGGAGGGAGCCAAACAGGCAGAGCTTTTGCGGAAGCTGCATACTCTTTTGTGCAAGAGCTTCTCTTCATCCCATGGGATCATTTGGTAATCCCCATGCTGTCTCTCTCCTAACTGCCTGGCTCTCACAGCACCTTTGAGTTCTCATCTCTGCAACTCCAGCTGCTGATCCATAAACATAAGCATGGAGACATTTAATAAATGGGGGAATCCTTGGAGCTGTGTTGGGTGGAAGCCTGCAAATTCCTTTGAGAGGTGTAAGGGGCAGGGAGAGAGGAAGGAGCCTGGTTGTGAAAGCTCAAGGCAAAGTATCTGCTCTGCTATTGGCTGCTATTTCTGGCTCTGTCTTGGAATCTCCTGTGAGATTGGAGGCTTCACAGAGAGGGGACCCAGTGTGGAAACATCAGCTCAGATCTGTGCCTTGACTATGTAGAGATAAAGAGGCTTGGGGTTAATTCACACACACACAACTCCCCCTCCCTGATTCAGTTCATGTAGATGTTCTGTTTCTGATCTTACTCAATATATATAGAAGTTGCACATTGCAAAATGGTGACAATTTACCAGCTTTATTTTCCTTTTACACATTACATTTAGCTGCATTGATGATAGTGTTACGAGTTTGTGGGTGCCAGAGTCCTATAAGCCCTAGATCCAGCAAGTGTTAGAATTTAATCAAGGCTTGGGGTGCTAAACTGTGTGCCAGATGCTTCTAATCCAGCAAGTGTTAAAAACTAATTAAGCTTGTTTGAGGTTGGTGGGGCAGTGTATCATCTGCCCTTATGGACCATCCCCACTGCTTTAGGCCCCTTCCCTAAGGACCTGTCTGCTCCCAGGGCTCCAGAGGTGCATGTTCCTCTCCACACAGAGGTTTTGTGATAACCATAGAATCTAACATCATCCAAAAATGACTGTTTAGCTGTGAAGTCTTGCAACCATGTGTGTGTGCGGCTATAATACCAGTATGCAGAGGGGCACATAAAAGAACATGTTTAGTTAACATGAGCAAGATATTGCCTATATACATGCGATCCTTCCCACACTAATGATAAATCAATCCCCTATTTCCATAATATTTTTTGGGCAGTCCCATATATGCTAAGCACTTTTGGTGTGTCAAGTTCATATCCAAAGTTGCTCCAGGTGCCAATTTGATTGGATATGATATACTTTCATCATTCCTCCACAATGAATCCAAATGCATCCTTCCAGAACATAAGCAGTGGCTCACTATGAAACGTGCATAGCTGCTAAAGTTGAAACTACACATTACGACAGTCACTATGGCTCCCTGATCCTGTTTTAGCCGCATGAAGGGAATGCCAAGTGTGTGTGTGGGGGGGGAATTACATGGATTAGAGCTCATATGAGGAAGTGGTTCTAGTCTGCAACAGCTGATGCCACAATAAAATCTATTTGTCTTCAGAGTTTTACAAGATTCATTTTTGTGATAGGCATCGAAGATGTATTTTATATGCACAAAGTATCTATTAACTAGGGACAACCAGGAATGTGATTTACCTGATTTATCTGTTGGATTGTTAGTCTGCCTTTCATGAGCTGAGGGCCAAACTATATTATATAGTAAATGCAATATGCCTGATCCTTGTTATATAAATAGCAACCGGGGGATATTTTACTGTCAGGAAATTTCTTTTCATGTTTAGTCCAAATCTGCTTCCCTGCAATTTCTGGTCCTGCCCTCTGGAGCAGGGCAGAGCAAGTCTGCTCCATCTTCTGCATGACAGCCCTTTAGATGTTTGAAGACCATACAGCTGTATGGGCAAACCACCAGCACAGATAGTTTGTTCTATGCTGCAAAAGCTGGGGCTTGGAATGTATAGGGTTTGTCCACACTGGAGTTTACTGTACATTTGTAGCTGTTCGCATTCCCATTTGGTTTGCAAAATCCGCATGGCCAGGGTTCAGCAAACTTTTTCAGCAGGGGGCCGGTCCACTGTCCCTCAGACCTTGTGGGGGGCCAGACTATATTTTGGAAAAAAAGAATGAACGGATTCCTATGCCCCACAAATAACCCAGAGATGCATTTTAAATAAAAGCACACATTCTACTCATGTAAAAACACACTGATTCCCAGACCGTCTGTGAGCCGGATTTAGAAGGCGATTGGGCTGGATTCGGCCCCCAGGCCTTAGTTTGCCTACCCATGCTCATGACATTACTGCCAAACAATACCAATCTCAATGCTTTCTCACTGTAAATTCTGGTTTAACCTATAGTTATTGGTAATCTGGTAAACTGGGCTCCAAACTGCTCAGTGTCACAGACCATTTGTTTTGGTGTTTTGGGGTGGGTGCATCAGTTGTCACTTTCTGCTACTCCCCTTTCCATGCCCGCTACTTCCTCAATATTTTCTTTTCTCGCTGTGCTTATAACTATTTCTGGTGTGATCCTGAATGAAGGAATATATATCTCCCCTCCTTCCCCCTGCTCCACTTTGATCCTTCAGATTTGCACAAAATCAGAACACAAGCAAATTTACAACTGCATGACAGTGTGCTTTTGCACACTTATTGGGTAGCTTAAAGAAAAACCAACCCAACAAGGTTCAAGTGCAGCTGTCTCCACGTTTGCCATATCTGTACTTAATCGGCATAAAAGGATCAACAAATTAGAAGATAGGGACAGACACAAAAGGGAATGCCTGGTGGGATGAATGGAAAAGATTGAAGTTGTTCCTCAAATGCAAATTCAAATATGTGCAGGGTTAGACTATTCTGGTCTAACTCAAATAGGGGGGGAGGGAATGTGAATTAACAGCTCAATAAGGCTCAAATGTTGACAAGCTTTTAATGCCTGAAGAGAGCTTATTATTTCCTATGATCTGGACACAATGGTCCTGTTAATGTAGTCTTGGATGGCATTAGCTTTTTAAGCAATTGTCTCATACTTCTGGCTCAAGGGCAGAGAAATCCAAACCACTGATCCATTGTGCTGGAGGGAGTTTGGAGGTATTCCTCCATCCAGCCCTGCCTGGATCTGTTAGCCTCTGTCTGTAAGAGACCCCACCCCCACAGGACAGCCTCACTGACAAAGGGCACATGCTCCTGCTGGCAATAAAACCAGAAATGGGGTATTTTGGGGGTGGAGAGGGAAAGGCCCAAGCAGGCACAGGATCCATTAAGCTCTGCCACTGCCAGCTAGCAGTTTGGATTGCCTCTACTGCACCTAGACCCATTTCATATATTCTGCCGCCTAGACAGATCTTTCCCATCCTATTTGACTTGCTGGTTTTATCCATCAAGATTATTTTGAACCTTGATTCTATCTTCTACATGGTGTTAACTATCCTTCGCAGATTTGTGTCATGTGCAAATTAGATAAGAATCCCCTCTGCGCCCTCATCCGAGTCATTTATAACATTGTTGAACTAGTCAGGGTGTAGGATGAAGCTATGTGGCACTACAGTCAAGACCGTCCTCCAGTTTGATAGAGAGCCATTAATGAGCACTTGTTGGATTGCACAGACACTTGTGAATTCACTTAATAGCACATGGTCCGATTCACATTTTCTCATCTTGTCAATACGTACTAGGATATCATGAAAGACACTGCCAAATGTTTGATAAAACCAAGATATACTATGTTCACAGCATTCCCATGATCTACCACACTAGTCACTGTATCAAAAAGGGAGTTCAGTTTGGTCTGGCATGACTTATTCTTAAAAACAAAAACCCTATGCTGGCTCCTATTAATCAAAGCATTATTTTCTAGATGCTCACAGGTCAGCCACTTAATAATCTGTTCTATAATTTTGCCCAGCATTAATGTCAGGCCAACCAGTCTGTAGTTTCCCTGTTCTCCCATACCCCGCTCTTTCTGAAGACAGGGACAATATTTGCCTATCACCAGGCTTCCACAACCTCATCAGTTCTCTAAAGAATTATAGCCAGCAGCTCTGAAATAATGCCCACAACCTCCTTCAGCACCCTGAAAAAGAGGACATCCCATTTTTCCCCCACAAGAGCATGGCAGCCATTTTGGTTAAGTAACCCTTTACTATTATTTGTTCTGCTTTCTCCAAGTTAATCGCAATTTTCTTTGTAAGGGAAGACTGGAGCAAAGCATTCTCACCATCACTTATTAACACATGCCAGCCTCAGCCTGTCAGAACATACCTGCACAAACCAATATGCAGCATCCGGAAAGAGAAGGTAGCTAAGGCACCTGGAGATGCTTGATGTGTTTCAACTTTCATTCCTGTGCAGATTCAAATCTTGTGATGTATCTCAAACTCTGATAACATTCCACTAGAGCACTTTAATATCTCTTTCTGCACCCATGGCCTTCAATAAATCATTGCATGTAATAAAATACTTTATTTATTGCCTACTGTAGTGCCTTAAAATGTGAGTCATTAAGAGTGGGAAAGGCCATAGAGTTAAGATTAATCAAGCAACAAGGAAAGATTAATGGCCTTCGTGGATAAAGAGCACTCTTCTGAGCTCAGATGGAGGGAAGGGTAAATCTCACAAATCAGACAAGTAGCATTAATAGATCCAGAACAATGTATAGATCCATTATAGGCACGAAGGCTAAATCCTGGCAAGTTAAGCCCCAACTCAAATTAAGCCCTGATGAGAACAGTAAGGAGAGAAGTAAACTGTAAACATCACATGAAATTTCCATGTTTAAGCCAGCAGACATCCAGCAATTAAAAAATATTGCCTCCCCACCTTATGGCACACTTATAATGAGAAAGAAGTCACAAGGCATACTTTATCAGTCCTTCACAGTGGCTCTGGAAGACAGCGAGGGAGGGAGTTCAAGGAGACAGGTTCATGGGGCAAGCAGAGGTGAATCAGCTGGAACTCTATGGGCAAAGAACCAGCTAACTGAAGGAATTGGTGGAATACTTTTTCCTTCCATAATAAAATATGGAGATGAGAAGGTGGCATTAATTTGCTTTAGGCTGGAAACTTAGCTGTCTTCCAGCTCTTTCTTAATGCACTCTTGAATACAACAAGTACTAATGAGAGCTGGTTCCTCTGATCCACAGGAGTATTGATATTCTTCTCGGGGTATCTTTTTTGCATAAAGATTTCATTAAAATAAAAAAAAAGAGTGCCTGCTGCTATGAAAAGCATTTCTCACAGCAATGGGGATGTTCTGAGTGCCCTGATTCTGTCGGAGGTGGTACTTGGAGCTGCAGCACAAATTAGGGGAGAGGGGAAGGCTAGGGTTGCCATATTTCAATATTTGGGAACAAACCCAAATTGTTGAGCTTTTTTGGGTAAACCTAATCCAAACATAGTGATTTTAAGCTGCTTTTTTCATCGCATTGCCATACATCCATGTTTTCCCTGACTATGCCGATTCGGCAAAATTCCCCCGACGCCATTTTTTCACCCCCAAACCAAGACATATCAGGAATTTTCCTGACATATGGCAAGCCTACAGAGAACAGCTCTGGGACTTTTCTCAGAAAAGGAGCAATAGTCACCAGAGTAACTGATGTATTTTCCATGCTCTGGCAAGTGAATGTGATGAAAACAAGGCTTTTGAGTTTCGCTATTGTGACAGATTGGCATAGTTCAGGAGTGTGAAACCTTTTTCTAGCCTGAAGGAGGCATTTCTTTCTGGGAAATTTTCGTGGGGTGGGGGGACACATGGCAACAAGGGGCAGGACCAGAGGCAAACATGGGTGAGACAACTGATGCAGATGTTATCTTTGTGCAGAACGGTACACAATCACACGCACCTCTCTATCCTCCATCATGGCAAACATTATCACATTCTGGCCAGGCAAAAACACTCAAGGAGGGTGAAAAGCAGGGCCAGTGAGGGACATGGTCTGGGGAAAGGGGGTGTAGGGTGGGGAAACTCCTGAGGTTCAGGTAAAGAAGCTTAGAGTGAAGCATTCGGCCTGGGGTTCTCCACACTTGACAGAGACTTTTTCCTATGCTGTATCACAGAACAGGGTGTGGAAACTTCTTTGGCTCCATCAGCCAGATCCTTATCAGGATTAGTCTCATGGGTCAAATTTGACAGGTGGGCAGGGATGACACATCAACCACATGACGTCATTTTGATGGCACATGTTTGGACAAGTGAGGGTTGGCCACACACCTGTCAAATGTGCAGCTCTGCCAGTCTCCCTCTCTCCCCCTGATGTGGTCGGGGAATGACGAAAATAATCAAGCAGACGCTGGAACCATACTAGGTAAACACAGATTACAGTGGTACCTCGGGTTACAAATGAATCGGGTTACAAACGCTTCGGGTTACAAACACTTTGGATTACAAACTCCCCTAACCCGGAATAGTACCTCGGGTTGAGAACTTTGCCCCTGGACGCGAGTGGAAGTTGCCCGCCGGCGGCACGGCACATTAGCAAAAGCACACTTCAGATTAAGAATGGTTTCGGGTTAGGAACGGACCTCTGGAACGAATTAAGTTTGTAACCCGAGGTACCACTGTATAATGTTTTTGTTGTGTTGGAAATTCTTGAGTAAGCTTAGTGGTCGTGCTACTTGAGCACTGCTAGCTTTTGACTGATCCCTGAAAAACAATGGGCTGTGTTGTTTTACCACAGGCTCTGCTAGAGGTGGTGGCCACAGTGTGCCATGATTCAAAACAGGGTGATGTAATGGAGTGATGTTATCTATCCCTTAGTGCCCTTCCTATGAACCGTAACTGTGCTTCTAGGCAGCAACTTCTTCAGCAATGGGAACACCATGGGGGGAAAGCGTGGGAAGTCGAAAAGGGAAATCCAGAGGACCCTCAGTTTGGCTACTTCCTGCTGCCGCCTTCTGCTCCCTCCCGGTTATTAGAAAATGCTCTTCAATCATCCCAATCAGTGGAGCAGAGTGGGGCAGAATGGCCTCATAACCTCCAGTGAATGTCAGAGATAAAAGCTTTTTAACTCCACTGTTATGGAGTGCTCTAAATGTCTCTCTCAGTACCTCAGATATGGTATCTTAAACAATCTTAAACAATCTTAAACAACTCCTAACCCACAATAATACTACAACCAGACGTAACACGGACACTGGCACCAGAGCCTGCAATAAACCCAGATGCCAACTTTGCTGCCACATACACCCGGACAACACCATTACTGGCCCCAACAACATCACACACACCATCTCGGGACTATTTAATTGCTCATCGTCTAACATTGTATATGCCATCAAATGCCAACAGTGTCCCTCAGCTCTCTATATTGGACAAACAGGCCAAACCTTACGCCAAAGAATAAACGGACATAAATCGGACATCAAGAATCACAAGACAGAGAAACCAGTAGGAGAACACTTCAATCTCCCAGGACATTCTATACAAGATCTCAGAGTAGCTGTATTACTACAAAGGAATTTCAGAAATAGACTGGAAAGAGAAGCTGCTGAATTGCAACTCATTACCAAACTTAAAACCATGGAGAGACCTGGTCTGAACAAAGACATTGGATTCTTATCTCATTATACATGACAAAGCCATTTTTCACCTTCTCACCCCTTGCTTTTTCCTGTAAGACCTATTGCAGTCGTTAAGAGTCGTCAACAGGCTCATCACAGCTATCTGCCAACCACCCATTCCCACCACCCTTCTGAGTAATACCCCTCCCCACCTTCTCACTATATAGAAGGATCTGGCAACTTCTGTTTCAGTGTATCTGAAGAAGTGTGCATGCACACGAAAGCTCATACCAAGAACTACCGTATTTTTCGCTCGATAACACGCACCTGACCATAACACGCACATAGTTTTTAGAGGAGGAAAACAAGAAAAAAAAATCTGAATGAAACAGTGGCTGTATCATTTTTGTGCTTCATGCTGCGGCCACAGACGTGTGATTTGACGGTGACTTTGGGGTAGCCCAATGCAAAGATCCTGAGGATCCATGTGGATCCGTGCTTTGTAACCACGTTTTTGCACCATTGCAGCCCTGTTTTTGCATCAGATCATTGCTATGTGATCTGATGGTGAATTTGGGGTGACTCAATGCAAAGATCCTGAGGATCCATGTGGATCCGTGATTGGAACCACGTTTTAAGTGGGGAGGGAAGGAAAAACATAGAAGGGACAAGGAGCACGAGAGGGGTGTGCGGAGAAGCAGCTGGCTAAGAATGCAGGAGAGGGGTTTTACCGGAGGGAGGAAAGGAAGGCAAAAATTCCCCCCAACCACCCACCCAAGCCAGCCAGCCAGCTCTCTCTCTCTCTCTCCCCCTCCCACCTGCATGTTGCCTGCGAGTCCCTAGACGTACGGAGAGGAATTAGAAGGAAGGACGCTCTGCTTTCCCCTCTGCTTGCCTGGAGGGGAGGGGTTTTCTCTGCTCTTTGTTCCGTTTGAGCAAATACAGTAAGGAAACAGAAGAGGGTGGGCAGTAAGACCCTGAGGCAGAATGCAGGAAAGCAGCAGCTTCCTCTTTTCAAGGCTTCCCTTCTCCGGATGGACGATTTGATATTTGCCTGATTTTTGCCTTCACTCGCGCCTGTCAGCTCCAGGGACCACACATTCGCTCAATAACACGCACAGACATTTCCCCTTACTTTTTAGGAGAAAAAATCTGCGTGTTATAGAGGGAAAAATACGGTAACTTAGTTGGTCTTTAAGGTGCTACTGGAAGGGAAAAAAAAATTTTTGTTTTGACTATGGCAGACCAACACGGCTACCTATCTGTAATCAGATATGGTGGTTTGGCTCTTTTCAGCTTAAGCAAGTTTTTGCTCATTCTCTGAAATCACTAAACAGTGTGGGGGGGAATGTATGTAAAAAACAACAAAGACACATCTCAAAATGTTAACAACTGTCTTTATATCAGATGCCTACATCACGAGTATTGCACTAGGAAGAGGCTTTGAGATTGTAGTGTTACAGGAAGTCCAACTTTAGATTATCTGGATAACGGAAGCAGCCTCAGATGCTCAGTAATTAACAATGACTCCCATAAGACAACGAGCTTGGTTTAAGATGTTTTTACACAGCTTTCCCCACCCCTGCCAATTTTTTGTTAAATGAAAAATTATATTCTTTTTAGCACAGGTGTGAGGCAAGATGTGCCTCAGCACTAAACCAACTCCATGACAAAGTCATCACACATGAAATGGAAGCTGAACCATTATGAAACTAACTGCAAAAGAAAGATCACTGTGTCACAACATCCAATAGTCTATCTACTGGATTCTTCGTCATTGTTATATATATTAAAATATTCTCCTTCAGAGAATTAGCTTACTAGTTCAAAATCAGCATGCCATTTAGAACCTCTGTTCTCTCATTGTTTCTGTTCTCTTTGCTCCTTGACCCACAAAAGTCCATTGCTATGCCATTCCCTTCTTCTGGCAAGTGACCTTTACTTTCCCCTCTGCAGCTGCACAGTTTATCAGCATTCTGTGGCTTATAGCTTCACCCTCAGAAATTAGAATGTTCATAGACATTCGGTTACATCCAAGCAGCTCCATTAATGGCTTAGAGGAGCCCACTTTTTATTGCTACCATTTAGCCGTTTACATATCAGGTATCTATGGCCAATATTTTCTTTCAGATACTCAGACAGAAATTTGACAGATATCGCTGCAGAGTAAGGGAAGCATGGGACTACATTCCTGAAGAATGTGGTATAGCTACATCCAGTCCTCCTGCCATATATTACAATCTTATACCCACTTACCTGGGCACTTTACTTCTGAATAAATGTGTGGGCTTGCACTGTTACTTTCAAAAAGGTTTGCTGATACTAAGAGACGGAGTAGCAAAAAGTTGGATGCAGTTCTTGTGGCTTTTTTTTTTTTTTAATCATGATCCATAATCTTCAAATTGGGTGTGTTTTACCAAGTCTGTTCCTAATGGATTGAATGCCTTGAAATGGGATACTGCTTGGGAACAAACCGAACAAAAAGGGAAATATGTCCTTTAAAAATCTTAAAGGCATAATAATGAATATTGCAAACAAAATTAGACTTATGCCGGCTAACACTTTTTTTTCTTTTCTCATGGAAAAAAACCTGGATGTCCTGTTTTTCCCAGGGCAGTTAACGAATATGCAATATCTCAATTTATGTGTATAGAAAGAAAAAGAAAGTAATGGCGCATTGGTTCAGATGCACCCACCCCAGTTTCACAATGAACAGAATCACAGCCCCTCCCTTCATAGTGACATAAACATTTAACGGCTGTAGAACTGGAGCATTGTGGAGGATGCAAAATGGTGGCCAGGCTCTGAACACAGTTGCTGCTGTTCAGACAAAACCTTAGTGGGAGGGGAAGTGGTGCTATTGCCACTGATAATGATAAAGTGTTAGAGAATTTCGTCTGCCTCTGGAGAAATTAAGTATCACCATATTTTCAGCTGATTCATTCAACCAGAAGATTTCTGCTGGTTGCTGTTTCTTTCTTCAACTTGTGTCAGCTTTGTGTTCTTGGGGAGCAGGTCATGTGACTCATTCGCCACAAACCAAAGCTACCTCAATACACACAAATAATCTCTTGGTCATCATGCGCTGTCCCTGGATGAAGAATGGTGCGATGAGCAATTGAAACAGGGGACATAAGCCCAAACATGAGGTGATCATTTCTACTCTGACACATATCCTGGTTAATGATTTCTTTGGGCCAGGGATCCTATTAGCACCATAACATTAAGATTTATAGCATTATGAATGAATCCCTGAAGAAGCTGTGAGGTAACAGAAGAGGCACTAGGCACAAAAAATGTGCATCTATGCATTACAGCTCTCCCAAGTAAAGGCTTTCTTCCATTTCACACAACATGAGTCTTAACATCTTGATTCACGGCATCTGGCACCAATGCCATTAGTCTGTCTCTAGCCTCTAAGGATATTTCTTGCCTTCTAAAGGTTCTTAGGTGTAATTGCCAATTTGCTACCAAGCATGCTGTCGTAGATCCATTCCTCTGCTCCCATGAAAACTCCATCGTGCCAATGGTATTTACAAGATTAATTTTGTTCCACTACCTCCCAAGGGGTGATATGGCAGGGTTGGGAAATGTTTCACTAAGCCCTGGAGGTCTCTTTCTTTGCTGCTATGTCACTTAGTCACACAAGAGTGAGTGTAACATACTGAATGGAAAGAACCACTGCGACTACTATTTTCTATTATTATGGTGATGGTTTTATCTTTAAAACACCTTTCAACAGTCCATTTGCTTCCAGCATAATTCCTAAATCTCTGGTGAATTCTCTAATTCCCCATGAGCAAACTTAACCATCGTAGTTGGCCCTACCATTAGGCAAAGTGAGACAGCTGTCTCAGGTGGCAGATGCTGGGGGGCAGGCAGTGTCCATAAGGTGTTGTGTGTGCTGCTTGGCCTGCCTTGCATTTAGGTATGGTGGAGGATGCTGTCCCATGGCCAGTGTCAGAATTTGTCTTGCCCCACAACCCTCCTTCCTGCTCTGCGTCCAAGATATGTCTTAATGCTCCAACTCATTGACATGGCATGGAGGCGTTGCCAACCTGCTTGGCTCAGCCGACAAAGCTGTTTTGCCCACCCAGCTGCAAGATGCTTCTACCACTGCAGTAGTGGCTGCACCTGATGAGCTGGCGAGGGATCAAGGACTGCTCTTTAGCTTCTTGGTTCAATCCTAGATTTATACAGAATGCAAAACCACAGTATTTCCCTTTTGACTGAGTCAATTAGCTAGCCCACAAGGAACACCAAGCCAAATAATAGCTTAGCACAAATGCACAAGTCCTCAGAGAAGAGATTGCAGCCACTCCTTAGTCCTGCTGTGAATAAGCCATGGTTTGTTTTAGCGTGTTTTCTGAACTTGGGGACGTGGTTTGTGCCCACCAGACAACCACAAGCTGTCTTCTTCTTCTTTGGCAATCACTCGTAGCTGAGTAAGATTGTCTTCCATAAACACGGTTTTAACAATGAGTCCGTAAGTAACTGTGGAGGCCAATTCTGGATCCACACGTCCTTCCACAGTGGGGACATTGGTTTTCAGGCGGTGTTGATCATGGTGTTGATTTTCCAAGTGTGCCTTCCTCTTAGCACATTTCTCCCTTGTGTCCTGAGTTCGAGTGTCTTCAAAGACCATGACACCTTTGGTAAAGGCTGTTCTCCAATTGGAGCAGTTGCAGGCAAGTGTTTCCCAGTTGTTGGTGTTTATACTACATCTTTTTAGATTTGCCTTGAGACAGTCTTTAAACCTATTTTGTTGACCACTAGCATTACGCTTTCCATTTTTAAGTTCAGAATAGAGTAGTTGCTTTGGAAGACTGTATTCAGGCATCCACACAACATGACCAGTCCAACGAAGTTGATGTTGAAGAATCATTGCTTCAACACTGGTGATCTTTGCTTCTTCCAGTACACTGGTATTAGTTCACCTGTCTTCCCAAGTGATGTGCAAAATTTTTCAGAAACACCGATGATGGAATCTTTCGAGGAGTTGGAGATGGTGTTACACATCTCATGGATTGGCAAACAGCAAGACAAACTATGGGCCTTTGTTTGAACAGAATGCTAAACCAAACCATGGCTTAGCTTGCAGGAGGAGGAGGAAAACCAGGGGGTTGGGTTTGCTCTTTGGCTTTGATTCCCAAGTTCCAACTCTCATCAACCTTATCTCTGGCTGGGGGTGACAGGGGGCAAGATGCTACTGTTTGTAGGTGAAAATATGCTACTGGAAGAATGTTGAAAAACTATACAGTGATGAGCTGATAGAAGCTCATAAATCTCATAACACCTGCAACTGTATAAAATTATCATAATAAGGCATATACTAATCCAGTGCCTAGGAGGTAAGGCTGCACATTTTTAGCATTGAAAAGAAAGCACAATTTATTCTTCAAATTGGATTTATATCCATGGGAACCAGCTGGGAAGCAAGATGGAAAGTTTACCAATAATGAAGTCTTCAAATTGAAATTACACTGCCTTCTAAAAGAGATAAATTTTAGCCAAATGCAATTTAGCCAAACTTCATGCAGTAAGGAGGGGATTTGTTTATCTATCTATCATTAAATTTATGTCCTGTCCTTCTTTCCTAGGGCACCCAGGGAGCCTGAGATTCTACTCAGTGGTGACTGGGTTGATTAGTATTAACAATTGATTGTGCTTTGATCAAAATTGACAGAAATTACTTTGATTGTTGTAATTAGAACTTTAAAGTAGAATAGGCAACTGCATTCCACTCAAAAGTTTTCCTTTTCTCCATTGAGCATTGAGCAGAACAATATATTTGATACTAGTGCTAGGTTTTTCTCAGATTATAATTTTTCCAATGTTAAGTTCAGCTCTCCACATTTCCACATCAGTTTGTAACTTTTAAAAAGTACTCATGAAAAACACCAGCATTTTTGCACAAATTTCTCCTAATATACACATTTTTGTATGCAATTTTGCCAAATATACACATTTGCGTAAACCAATTTCCTTTACTAGAATGCATTTTCCTGTAAGACCTATTGCAGTCGTTAAGAGTCGTCAACAGGCTCATCACAGCTATCTGCCAACCACCCATTCCCAACACCCTTCTGAGTAATACCCCTCCCCACCTTCTCACTATATAGAAGGATCTGGCAACTTCTGTTTCAGTGTATCTGAAGAAGTGTGCATGCACACGAAAGCTCATACCAAGAACTAACTTAGTTGGTCTTTAAGGTGCTACTGGAAGGGAAATTTTTTTTTTGTTTAGAATGCATTTCTGTATATTATTTTCAGTAATATATGCATCTTAATGCACACTTGACCCTAATATATGCATTTTGTACACATTACTTAGCTGGAGAACTGCACTGCAAAATGTGAACAAGTGCAATTTTTGAAGGATGGCTGTTTTTCAGTTCATGTATTGTTTTGGAAAGTACAAATTAGTTGAGCCTTTAAATATGAACTAAATCAAGTTTCTCCCCCTCATCCCTAGTGCTGAAACAGATCACCTTATGGTTACAATCATCTGCTGCATCCTCCATGCTGTGGCATCACCAGAGATGCTGTGCACATACATATCATAGATTTTAAAAGTACATTTGAAGCATTTCACCCAGAGAATCCTGGGAACTTCATTTTTTTAAGAGTCCTGGGCACTGAAGCTCTAGATTCTTTGGGGGAAGTCATGTCCTTTAAATGTATGGTGTATATGCAACCATAATTTCAAGTCAAGATGATGCTCTGATAGGCCTGTATCTTTTCAAACAAGAGTAGAAAAATGAGTATTTATGAGTGCATTCTCTTTGCCAAATCTGGTATCAAAGCCTCATTAGACATAAATGCAGGGAATTTTCCCACTTCAATCCCCTTTAAGGGATTGACCCAATTCAAAGAGAATTGAACCAGGCCATAATTCCTCATGGACACAAGGTTTAAGGAGTATCTCCAGACCAACATTCACGTCACATTTCATTTTAGCTTTGCATCTCTGAAAATAAATCTCTCTGTGTTTCCAGTAAACGTGCTAACTCTTCCTGGAATTGCGTGCTTGGATTTTTCTTTCTTTCTTTCTTTTTCTTTTACAAAATGTCGCATTTGCACAATTGTATTCACAACCATCTGACAGGTGTGATCCCTCTCTACTGGAATTTAAGAGATGTGTGCAAAATATGCTTCCGTTTTAGAAAATCTCCATCTAATGAGTGATTTGGGCTCCAGCTTTTCTTTTATTGCTCATGGTTCTATTCTTGTTTTTATGGGTTTCGTTGAATTCTTAATGCCTGCTTTAAATTGCTTATTATGACCTTCTAAGCTGCCATGAGAAATCTTTGGAACTAAAAGATGAGATAATGTGGGCACAGTCTTGAGATGGGAAGGAGCCAGGTTCAAGGACTGTGAAATAGCAAGGTTTCTCTGCTGGGAGAAAAAAACAACCGGGCTGCCTCCAAACTTTCCTGGAACTTGGACACAGTGGGAGTTATTTTGGCATAAACATGTACAGGATTACACTGTGGGAGACTTAGGGCCCCCCAAACCTCAACTTTATGGGGATTGTGAACCCCTTGTGCTTCCTTGTCCATGTGCCATTCCAACTACTGCTGCCCCACACTTCCTCTTCCCTAAACCTTAATATTCCCTATGCAACTGATGTAGCTCTGCTATTGTGATTTTCATAGCATAGGAGTTCTCTGTATGTCAAATCTAGGGTTGCCATACGTCTGGATTTTCCTGGACACAACTGGAATACTGCAGTCAGCAGCAGTGTCTGGGTGGAAATTGGGGGAAATGTCTGGGGAAATCTGGACGTATGGCAGCCCATGTCGGCATTTATTTATTTTTTGCAATTTTGCCCCAAAAGCTCATCAACTTTGCCAAAGAAAGCTCAACAACTTCAGATTTTCACTGTTTGCAAAAATGGCAGCCCTATTGAAATACACAGAAAGAACAGGGTGGATTGGAGGAGGTGTGGCACTAAAAATCTAATACATGGAGTCCAACAAATTATTTATTGATGGCAACTCTGCTCCATAACCAGAGTTCTCTGAGTGGTTTACATCAAAAATAAAAATGCAATCAATTAAAATGCAATCATAACGAAGAAATATGCAGCATAAAAAACAAACAACAGCAGAGGCAATATCAATTCAATAGTAGGACAGACAGCAGCATAAACAGAGCTTAAAACCTTCAAATTTTTAAAAAGATTTGAAGCCTTCAGAAGTGCAGTTAGAAAACTGAAGGGAGGGATGTCATAATGGGGCCCTTCAGTACCCACACATTAATTGAATAAATCAGCTTTTCCCAACCTGGTGCCCTCCAAATGTTTCAGAGTACAACTGGTGAAAATGTACATTCAGGTAATGCCAAAGCAAGCCCAGCCCACCCAGCAGGGCTTTATGAAGTGATGGGATTATCTGGGAGCTG
This sequence comes from Podarcis filfolensis, assembly GCF_964270895.1. NCBI lineage: Eukaryota > Metazoa > Chordata > Lepidosauria > Squamata > Lacertidae > Podarcis > Podarcis filfolensis. Next base: position 68,046,731 of record NC_139609.1, read on the forward strand.
GTGCGCCAATCAGGTCCTATGCTGCCATGTGACAGCAGCAGGACTGGATCCAGTGGATCCTGAGCCAGCTCACCCCTGCCTGTTTTCCAGTGACCGCTGACTCCACCATTGTCAAGGTTCAGGAAATCCTATCCCTCCCCCAGTGGTATCCAAAGAAGCAGATAACACAAAGAGTCCTTACCACGTAATTTATTCAGTATTCACAAAGAGAGAGAAAGGAATATAGTCCTTATTTAATAACGGCGTTGCTCTGAGTAAAGCCCAACACCCTCTGTCTCTCGTATCCTATGTCATCCCTGCGCCAGCTGATCTGAGCTTTCTGCCTCTGAGCTTTCTGTTCTACTACTCTTAATGCACACCTAGTTCTGGGAGAGGGGGGCTCAGGAATGCTCTCCAAAGACACTGAGTCTGTCAGCTGTCTCTCCCCTGGTGCTTCTTCTTCCTGCTGTTCCTCTTCCGATATTTCCCAGCTTTCCCCCTCTGCAGTCTCTGAACTATGTCCTTCTGCAAACCAGTCTTCTAAATCTATACTGTCCTCCTGTTCTCGGAAAGGTTCAGGAGAAGGGGAGACTGCCCCCACCATTCCTCCTCAGTCCAGCCCCTGACAACCATTCTCTTCAGCTGGCAGAAGGGAGAGCACTATACCAACCTGTCAGGGAACTGACATCGGAGCCCAGAGTGGAGGTAGGGCTCTCCGATGATGCAGGAGAAGGGACCAGCAGGGAGAGGGAGAACACTTCCATTGGGGAAGGAAATCGGCGTGACACCAGGGAAGAAGGGGAGGAGGGAAGGTCTTCGGAGAGAGGGCTCCAAGACCCTTCCACAGGGTCCAGCGGGGAGAGCCCAGGACCTCCGCTGGCCACGCCCACTCTGCGCAGGAGACTTCCGCGCAGGGAGGCTAGGAGGAGACTTGGCGTCAAACAGCTTTTATGTTGGAAGAAGTTTAGGGAACGCCCACTGACGGATTCTGCCAGTGACTGAGACAGTCGCCTTGTAAGGGCTGTCAAATCAGGGAAAGGTTTAGCTACCCCAACAGCTGGGAGCAGTTTGGAATTTACGCACAAGCAACCCCAATTCCCATTACACAACCTAACAAAATGAGCTTGCTCTGTAAATTTTTTAATATGCTAAATAACTGTGCATTGGAGCCAGTTAGGCAGAGGTGGTTAATCTCTGACTTAATCTTGAGAGGTACTCAAGATCTGGCTTGTGATGATGCTTTACTCCTTAGGGCAGTAATAGGGCAGGATTCAGTGGTGGCAAGGTTGAGGGAACTCCAGGTTGACAGAAATGACCCCATCAGTTCATGCACGTATGCCCTGAAGCCCCCCCCCCACCTCACCCATGCCTCCCCTCACCCTGATGAGTGCACAACCACTGCTGACAGGGACTGGCCCAAGGTCCCTCCATGAACTTCATGGCTGAGTGGGGACTAGAACCCTGGTCTCCCAGGTCTTAGTCCAACACCCTTACCACTAGACCACACTGGATTGTTCATGTAACATGACTTATTTTTACTGGTGATGCAATTCCTGCCCCTTTTGCCATGAGAACTTTTATTTTTATCTTTATCAGAACCTTTAGTATCTGGGCCACTTCCCCTCTGCAAAGCTGCTGCAGAGCACCCAGAAATAATGGAGTCTCATCCATTTCATCTTCCATTTGGTGAACATGGCAAAGGCCCGTAGCAAGACATCTCCTTGGCTATATCCTGCTCCTTGGGGATGGAGTACGGAAGACAAATGTGTAATGCTGTATACATGTAAGGAAAATGCAGCACCAAGCCACCAACCTTCGCTCACCCTCCCTGCTCATTCTAGTTGCACCTGCTCTGCCAAAAGTTCCCACTTGGGTGGAGCACAATCTGAAGGGCCTTTCTGTTTTGCTTCTTGCACAGAGAGGTTTGCTGATACAAAAAAGGGGGGAAATATCCCAGGCATTTGCACTGTGAACACGGCATGATTAAAGCTGAGATTAATCTCTCTCTCTGTCTTGACTGCTGTCCTCGTGGTTTATAGAAGTGACCTGATTCTTAATGGGATCGTCAACCCACATCTCCAGGCAGCGTAGCCGTCGCTGCATGTAGGCTGCAAGAGATGGATCTGTAGCACAATCTCAACTTCTTGCCCTAAAGGCAGTGGTGTAGCGTGGGTTGTCAGCACCCGGGGCAAGGCAAGTAATTTGCGCCCCCTAACCCGTGGATTTGCGCCCCCTAACCCATGGATTTGCCCTAACCCCAGATGTTGCGCCCGGTGCGGCTGGCCCCCCCCTGCACCCCCCACGCTACGCCACTGCCTAAAGGCAATATGATCGCTGACATTCAGTGGATGTCCAGCACTACTAGCTCAGTATTTGTCTTGTTCCAAGAGCACCGGTTTGTTCACTATTTCCCCTTCTCATTCCTCCTCCTCCTGTCATCCCATCCCATCATTTTCTTCTCTGGCTTTCTGCTCATTTGATTCTTTAATATATATTTTTGGTGGTGCATATGGAGATAGGAATGATGTGAGTGTGTGGCTGAATATATATAGAAGGTTCACAGCAAGATCCAAAGTTTTTAACAGGGCAGACATTTTTCTTAAAGGATGACCTTGTAGGAATGATGTTGTAGAGAAGGGAAAGGGGGGTGTTGAGGAACTAAACATGAATGTTAAACAAGCACATGGCAATCTGGTTTTTTTTTAAAAAAAACCTTTTCCTCAATGCGTGCCCATATTAAAATTAATGTAATGTGATGCTGCCAGATGTAGTTTCCTGTGGATGGAGTCTTACAGCATCATTGCAGTACATGCTGTGTTTACAAATATACAGGCATAGTATAAGTGGAGATAAACAGGCACTTCTACAAGAAAGATGGACCTTAAGACAGCAACTTACTTACTTACTTACTTACTTACTTACTTACTTACTTACTTAATGAAATTTGTATACCGCCATTCATCTATTGAACTCAGGGCGGTTCACAGCATAAAACTAGGCTGCAACCCCAGTTTCAGCAGATTCTAGCTAGAAACTCAAGGTGGGATTCAATTAGCAAACCCCTTCAGTCTGTTTCCTTGTACAATTGAGCCCCTGAAATTGGCTCAGGGGATCAGGAGAACCCCCCAGAACAGCACACCGAGCAGGGGTGAGGAGGGGGATTGTTCCATCTGGCTAAGCTGGTTTGCTTACAGAGAGGGAATGTTTGTAACAGCACAGCATTGAATTCCACCGTCAGTACTTTCTCTCCCTGCCTCTGTGTGTCCCCAAACTGTCAGCTGCTGCTGATTCTGACACAAACACACTCTCTCACACATGACTTCTTTCTACCAAATATAGGATTGTCACTTTCTTCAAGCTTTGATGGGTATCTCATCCAAAAACAAGGAGTGTTTTAATCACAATACTATCCCTGAACAATTAGTTCCCATTGATGAACCATCAACAAATGACCCTGGATTATGAATCAGCAAAGAGCAAAGGAATACACAGCCAGAAACTGTAACAATATACTGTAAATAAACATGTGTTCTTTTGGGAACAAATGTAAGAGCAATTTACTCCTGCTGACGCCACTACTTGTGTCTTCTGGATTGTACAGGTTGATCTGTGCCAGGGATGGGGAATACTTTCCAACCCAAGGGCCACATCCTCTTGATAGCAACTTTCTGGGATTTGCATGCCAGAGGTGGCTGGGGCAATGGAGGCAACCTGCATCTTTGTACTGTAGGCTACAGTTCTGCCATGCAAAAGCCAGCAGTTTCTACGCGTACATCTCTTCATCCAGGCAAGCAAGAAGCATTTTTTCAGTTCAAGCCCACATTCCAACCAGGCAAAACAACTGCAGGATAGTGTTATAGGCCACCCCAATCTCTACCAAGAGGTGCAAGATTCTAGGAGTCTTGGCACTTAACCAGGGTTTGTGCCCCTTTGAAATGAGGCACAGCAGAGACTAGTGCTTTTGAGAAATATGGTTTATTTTACACATATCTACACCTGAAGCCTTCAATGGAGGGGGTCCTCTCATAGCCTCAGCAAGCAGTCATGGTCCCTGGCCTCTCAGTGCAGCCCCTCCCAGCCAGCACCGCATGGAGTTCTGCCCACTTCCTGTTCCTTTTTCCCAGCACCCTTTGCAGAAAACATTTTCTCTGTTTAAAAGGACACACTTTTTTCCTGCGGTGACATCATACAACCTGTTCCCCTGGCAACCTCTGTGGTGATCACACAGGGTCCCCGGACGTTTCACTGTCTATTGATCCCTGTGCCACCACTTTATTTCTCACTGCCACCACCCAGGCCCTACCTGGTACAATACTGAGTCTAGACGGGGTTAAATTGGAACATAAACTTATGTTTATTTATTGCAGTTTAACAAGCGTGTAATTTCATAAACGGTATCGGTCAATTACAATCATGGAGTGCCTATCCAGACCTATAACTTCCGCTACCTGCTCTCACTCACTAAACCACCTCTCAGATATTTACTTGTCTTCCTAGCCCCTAACTTCCTGACTCAGCTTATTTCGCTACACTAACTCAACCTAACCACAGACTCTATCCCAATTCACTCCCCACTCCAACCACCCACCCAACTCCCAATGAACTCCTCCCTTCCGCCCCTCCCAGAGCTGGTTTTATAGTCCCTCTGACTCCACCCCCTGGGTTCTGATTGGGTAACTTGTTTAACTATTTCACCTCCAGGACTCTCATATGTTAACGTCACAACCTCTCCCCTCTCAACTTTACTATTGTCTTCTGCTAACTAACACAAACTGGGGAATGGGGAGGAACTCCACCCCAACTCCATGTCTGACACTGAATGTTTCACCTTTCATCAGAGTAATGTTCTTTAATGGCACCTCTCTAAGCCAATAGCCTAAGGAAGCTGGCTTGACCTCAAACCCCACATTTACCAATGGCAGAAATTATGGGGAGAAACTGGCATGCAGGAATTTCAGAGGATCCTTGTCCCCAGCAAACCCATAACAATAGTATGGAGAAGGGCCAGGTAAGAGTGAGGTCTAGGGAAGGCCAATAGCCTGGGGAGAGTCTCAAGGGCCAGACAAAAAGAAGCTGCATTTGCCCCACCCCCACCCTGATACCTGAAGTTTCCTGCCTCGGATCTATTGGGTCTTGCTTATGGCTGTTTGTGCATTTGGGGAAGATTTCTATCCAGTACCCATTGACATCTTATTTGTTTTGTCACCTACCACAAATTATGCATGGAAAAAACCCAAAATATTTACATGTGAACATGCATCTTTTCCTTGCATAATGCAAATGTTGCAGTCCGTTGTCGCAGATGACATTATGAAGATTGTTTTTGGCAGAGACTAGAATAGTGATGGGAAATGCTAGAGAAGGACTGTAAGACGGAATTTGAAGAGGCACAACGGGGGAGGTTGTTAGGCAGGGCATTTGTAAAAGAAGGGGAAGAGATTAATGAATGTCTGCTCCGCTTCCAGTTGTTTGTCAGCCATATAAATTGCTTAAGTCTGAAGAGGCTCAGATCAAATGGAAATTCTCCAGCCCCAGCTACGAAGTGCATGCAAGATAACAGCCAACTTCTATGGAAACATCTGTGATCACAGACTCATGGCACAAGGGTGCTTTATAAAAAACACCCTCAACTCCAACCACCTTCTCAAAGACAATCACATAGTCCTCTTAGTTTCTTGGTCACTTCCCATCTCAGAGCAACAATGATAATACAGAGAAACAAAAACTAGTTGAAGGTCAAAAATAGTTTACTAGTATGATCACATCAGGCCTGCTCTGTTGTCTGCTCTCTTCAGTTGCTTCCCACAGAACACCAGGTCTATCTATAGGGAAACCAATCTTGGCCCAGCAAACCGGTCCAGCAACAATTCAACCTGTTCAACAAACATTTGGCAGTAAGAATATTGGCTTGCCATAGCATTTATTCACAATGCAATGGAGCTGTTTTGGAATCAGTGGAGGGGAAATATGTCTTTTTTCAGAGAGCTTTGGGTGGCTTTACATGAACAGCTACCACATGGTAAGTGTTTTAAACTTCTAAGTCTGGAAACACAGCTGAATGTCAGTCTAGGGGTCCTTACCAAGGGCATTGTTAGTGGATGTCCTGAGGGATCTAAGCTTCTTTGGGACTGGACCCCCAGATCACTGTCTCCTCCCCCCACTTTTAAACCTTTTTTTAAAAAAACCAAGACTTTGTTTACAAGATGATCTGTCACACTGCAAATCCACCATCCACCTTCATTTTCCCAGAGACACATTTGTGTCATGGTCTGTGCTCCCCACCCCACAAGTCTTAGCATGACCCCTGGTCCTGGCGCATCTGAGAAGCTGATTCTCACAAGGCCATTGCGCAGGTGGTTCTTTCAGGTTTCTTCATGTGCGGCTCCACTTAATGTCCATTGTCCAAGTTGAGCAGGCTCGCTGCATGGACAAGATGGCTGGCCTTCTTGACAACACACTGGAAAAATCCAAGGCACAGACCCGCATCCACAAGAGATCAAAATCCCTTTAGATACTACACTTCTTTTTTGGAATGACATCAAGTCTTTGGACCAGAAGAATTCTAAGTACAACCTGTCGCCTGGTTGTCTGGTACCTGAGACTCTGTTCTTGTTTTTCTTTTTGCAGAATAAAAACAACCATCATTGTGACAGAAAGGATGAGTCTGGATGAGGAGTTTTATATTTGTGGACAGTTCCTGAGAATATGCACGGTAAACTTTGTATATCTCTTTATTGGGCTGGACTATACAGGGCCAGGCACAGAGGGCTGCTTTCCCCCTCACTATAAGTGTCCTCTAATGTAACACTTTACTTTGCTTCCATTTACTCCCATGGGGCAATCAACTCAGATGGGGAGAAAGTGAAGGAGTGCATTTGGAAACACCTTTAGGGTAGGGATGAAACCTTCTCCCCACTCCTGTTAACTCCACCCTAGTCACCTAGTCCTGCCTCTTCACCTATGTGGCCTCATCTTTGCTTCAGTCTCTTGGTCACACAAGAATGTGAAAGAAGGTTGAGAACCGGCTTTTAGATCCTCTGTATTCAGTTATTGTTATAAGGGAGATTTTGGAGATTTCCCTTTAAAAGATAACTTCAGAGCAAGGAGAATAGGCAAAAGAGAAGAGCAAGAACGAAACACAATGCTTAAAAGAGCCTCTTCTTTAGAACTCTGCCTGCCTTTGATGCTTGGCTGGAATTTTCAGAGAGTGACAATTAAAGTGTTGTCAAATTTAATGACGGCAAGTTGTGTTACATAACCAATATATTCACACACATACACTTCAAACAAGCTATTAACCTCATTTGAAGCCATGTTACCTTTTCACTCAGTGTATATACACCCTTCCTTTCCTAGAGTGGGAAAGTAAGATCTTAATTAGGGTTTGCTCTCATGTTAACCAGTGTCTGCCTGTGGCTGAAATCCATTGGTCTTTTCTCCTATAGGTCAATCACTCAATTATCCCAAAGCTTTGGAAGCAGGATTTTTCTCTACATCTCTGGTACTGCTGTGGGCTGCAGGGAAGGCATGTTGTGTGGCGAGATTCTTTCCCATGTCACAAGTTAGCTGCAAAGCTGTCTGGAATTTTTCTTCTTCTCTGCAGCTCCCTGCAGGAAAAACAGTGCCTTGCTGCAGACTAGAGGAGACTTTAGGAAGATTTATACCACTGGCCTAGCTTAACTTTTCCAACCACACATATATCCCTTAAGGCACTTTTTAGGGTCCTGCTTCAGGCTGATTGGTGGCCCTGGAGAACATGCATTACAGCAAGAATAATCCTGTGCCAATCAATCACAAACTGCAGAGATTTGCACAAGCTCTCTTTCATTATTGCATTTCCAGTGTCCATTTCCTAGTAAATTTACAGCCGTGTCTGACCCAATTATAAGAAATTTATCTATGAGACATCCCAGTTGTGATTTTGCTTTTTAAACTACCGCGTCACTTTCCAAGCTGGTTTCATGTGTGCCTCTTGAACAGATAATCAGGAAAGAAGGTTTGTTGTTTTTTAACTTTCCAGAGGTGTATGTATATCCATGGACTGCAAACATAGGTGTTCTGTCTGAAATGGTGCTTATTGGCACATAGGAAGTTGCCCTGTATGGAGCCAGGCCATTGATCCATCTTGCTCTGTATTATTCGCAATGAATGGCAGTGGCACTCCAGGAGTCCTTCCTAGCCCTATGTAGGGATGCCCAGGGTTGAACTTGTAGCTGTTGGCTATGTGTTCCAGCAGTGGGTGCATGAGCAGAAGTGGGCAGAGTGGCATTCCCACTTGCAGAGATGGAGCTAAGTGAAAGAGTGGTAAAGTTGGGAAAGCTCCAGGTTTGTGGCAGTAGTATCCCATGGGGGCACAGTAACCTGGAGCTCCCCTGAACTTGCAACTTCTTCAGGCTCATCCACTTTTCCTGCTGCTTCCCCCAGGAAAACCCACACTTTACTGCTGATTTGGAGCAAACAGCAATCAGGGTTTTTTTTGCAGATTGACATTTGCTCTGATTGAAAGAGCAAGTTCTCCTGGGGAAACCGGCAGGGCAAAGAGAAACCCCTCTTACCCATGCCTAGAAAGCACAGGGCGAGCAGAAAACCTCTCAGATCAATGCAGTGCTAGAGTTACATATAAGGGTGGCGCTGTGGTCTAAGCCACAGAGCCTAGGGCTTGCCGATCAGAAGGTCAGCAGTTCGAATCCCCGCAACAGGGTGAGCTTCTGTTGTTCAATCCCAGCTCCTGCCCACCTAGCAGTTTGAAAGCACGTCAAGTGCAAGTAGATAAATAGGTACCACTCCGGCAGGAAGGTAAATGGCGGGAAGGTAAACAGTGTTTCTGTGCACTGCTCTGGTTTGCCAGAAGCGGCTTAGTCATGCTGGCCACATGACCTGGAAGTTGTTGTGCGAGATTGGCTCCATTATTACCAAATAATGGAGACATACAATTTGGACAAAAAAGTTGGTTTCCAGGTGGAGAAATCAAAATTGGAAACAGAATTGTTAGATTTAAAAATTAAGAATTTGTCAAGAATGTATAACTTGCTGTTGAAATGGAACACTCAGGATGAAACAGTAAAATTAGCTATGATTAAATGGGCACAAGATGTTGGACATAATATAATGATGGCTGACTGGGAACAGTTATGGACCACAGGTATGAAATTCATGGCATGTAATGCCTTAAGAGAGAATATAATGAAAATGATATACAGGTGGTACATGACACCAGTCAAGCTTGCAAAAATCTACCATCTGCCCGATAATAAATGTTGGAAATGTAATGAGACTGAAGGTACATTCTTTCACCTTTGGTGGACATGCCCAAGGATTAAGACATTCTGGGAGATGATTTATAATGAAATGAAAAAGGTATTTAAATATACCTTCCTGAAGAAACCAGAGGCCTTTCTCCTGGGCATGGTCGGCCAATTGGTGCCAAAGAAGGATAGAACTTTCTTTATGTATGCAACAACAGCAGCAAGAATTCTTATCGCGAAGTATTGGAAGACACAAGATTTACCCACCCGGGAAGAATGGCAGATGAAGTTGATGGACTATATGGAACTGGCGGAAATGACTGGCAGAATCCGAGACCAGGGAGAAGAGTCAGTGGAAGAAGACTGGAAAAAGTTTAAAGACTATTTACAGAAATACTGTAAAATTAATGAATGTTAGAAAAAGGTGGAAATGAAGTTATATGGCTTTAGTAGAAATGTGATAAGGAACTAAGTATAATTAGATTATTAGAGTATTAAAGGAAAAAATAAGGTTAGAAATGTTAAGATAATTATAGGATAGAAAACAGAGGAAGATGGAAAGGAATTGCTGAAACAATTAATAGAAGTGGAATACAAAAAGGGAGGTGTGAGGAGGTCGCTGAAATAAGTGAATGAAAGATAAGATATTGAAATTGTTTGGTGTGTTTTAAATTGTTTTTATTTTGTTCTGTTAGTTTAATGTGTTAGTGTTATGTAGTGTTTTTATGTTATATTAGGTAGTGTTTTTGTATTGTATTATATTGTATTGTATTGTCTATTTTGTTTTGTTTAAATTGTTGGAAAAGCAATAAATATTTTTTTTTTTTAAAAAAGGAAGTTGTCCGCGAACAAACGCCGGCTCTCTCGGCCTATAGAGCGAGATGAGCGCGCAACCCCAGAGTCGTCCATGACTGGACCTAACGGTCAGGGGTACCTTTACCTTTACAAACAAGCTATAGCTTAGGGCCCCACTCTCTTGCTCCACCCCCAAATATACTTCTTAATTGTATTTCACTATTAATATACATCTTCTTAATTGTATTTCAGTTCAACAATTGCTTTGATAAAATACATATTTTGTTATGTGCAAATGGCTTTAGATATCTATTAGGTCCATAAATTACCACATGGCATATATTCAACACAAAAAAATCTACAATTTGTTGTTGACAAAGGACAGCTGGACATATAAAGGGCCCCATTACCTTCAGTAGCTTAGGGCCTCATCAAACCTAAATCCAGCCCTGGAAGGCATGAGACAAATGTGGACGAGCCCTTCATCTCGCCCCATCCTCATCCTGGAACACAGCAGCAGTGCTACTCCTGCTGTTCCACACACTGCCCTCACATGCTGCTGTGCTATATAATTAAGCTACAGCTTAATTAATTTAGAGCTTTAGTCTTCCACCCTCTGTTTCCCCCTTAGTGTTGCACTCATATGGGAGTGGCTGGTGGTTGTTGTTGGTGAATCAGCTTTTTGTTCCTGTTTTGAAATGCTATTTGGTCACTATTAATAGGTGCCATGTTTTAAACGTGAGAAATGGTGTCCTGTATGGATTAAAAACAACCACCTGCAAGAGAACATAGCAGCAGAAGCAGAATCCCATAGGGCAGGTGATTCCTAGACTAGGAAATTCTTATCTACTGCATTTGGGGCCAGTTCACAGGAACGTCTCAAGATACTTTGTTGCCTGAGGCAGAGCAGCCAATGGTAGCCCTGGGCATGTTACACAGTAGCAGGGTATGCCTTGACCACAAGATTCAGTTCAGACTCCAACGGACACTTCATTAAACAACCCAGTTAGGCTCAGGCCAATATGGAGGCTGCCCAATTTGTCCCAGTAGTTGGAGTCTGCTTTCTGTCCCCTGCACTTCCCTACTGGGAAATCAAAAAGCGGCTATAACTTTTTTCCCCTTTTGGCAGAACTGGATGAAATAGTAGGCCCTCCAGAACGTATTAGGCCTGGCATATTGCAGGTAGATAGCTCCAGATATTTTTGTTCTGGACACCTATAAAGTTTTATTTTTATTTGGTTTTGAGGATGATAGAATTTGATAGGATTTACAAGCAAGATTGTCTGTTCTGAGGGAATAAATACTGCCAGTTTTCAGATAGAGAGCTGCAGTGGTTTTCCTACAAGGGCAGCCATCACAGTTTCAAGGGAAGGAATCAGTTTTATTTCCCGCAGTGTTTTGTTGGCAATTGTTCTGAAAATCACAGACATGAAAGAGGCGCCCCCAGGTAAAAAACCTGCCAAACTGCATACAAATAGGTCCAGCAGCTTTTGTAATGGGCACCTTTAAAATTGATTTTGGGGTGGGAGGGATTTGCTTTCCAAATAAAATCCTTCCCTCTGATTATGAGCTAGCTAGACCGATCAGTCATAAAGGATCTTTTAATTAATTAATTAATTAATTAATAATGGATGACCAGAGCTAAATGCTTTCATAGAATCATAAAATCGCAGAGTTGGAAGGGATCCCAAGGGTCATCTTGTCCAACCCATGCAATAAAGGAATCTCAATTAAAGCATCCATGACAGATGGTCAGCCAACACCTGCTTAAAAACCTCCAACCTCCCTAGGGAGTCCATTCCACTGCTGAACAGCTCTTACTGTCAGAAAGTTCTTCCTGGTTTTCTAGTTGAAATCTCCTTTCTTGTATCTTGAATCCATTGGTTTGAATCCCACCCTCCCGAGCAGGAGAAAACAAGCTTGCTCCATTTCCCAAGTGACAGTCCTTTAGATATTTGAAAATGGCTATCATATCTCCTCTCCATCTCCTCTTTTCCAAGCTTAACAGGCCCAAATCACTCAACCATTCCTCATAAGGCTTGGTTTCCAGACCCTTGATCATCTTGGTTGCCCTCCTCTACACAAGTTCCAGCTTCTTAACGCCCTTCTTAAATTGTGGCGCCCAGAACTGGACACAGTATTCTAGGTGTGGACTTGTAGTCCAAAACATCTGGAGGGATGCCCATTGGTTACGCCAGACAATGGACAATGACAATAAATTTATCTAAATCTAATCAAACCCCCACTTGATGCAGTAAACCCAGAGCATCTCCAACATATGGCTGCACAGCTTCTACTTGACAATAAATACCTAGTGAGGAAGACCCCACTAAGTTACTGATCCATGGAAGCCATTAACAAAAGAACATAAGAAACAAAACATTGAAGGATGATTTGTTTTGTGCCCTGCTTTAGCAACTTATCAGGAATAGAACTGAAGATGAAGTTTATTATGACTTCCTTCCTTATTTATTTCTAAACATATATATCTCCTTTTGATATCAGGGCACACGGCAAAGAACAACATGTCCTTCTGCGTCTCTGGTCTGAAGATAAGCTCTATGTTTGCTGTTTTCCACTGGGCTGAAATCACAACTTTCTCCCAAGGTTTGCTCCAGATAACAGTGATGCAATCTGCATTTTCAGTCAAAGGGTGAGTGCAAAAGTTCTGGAGGCAAAGGGACAGAGCCTGTTGTGCAGCCACATTTGCAGTGATAAAGCAATGCACAAGCAAGCCAGAGGAGGTTAGAGAGGGGCAGAGGAGCAGCCGTGGCATGTGCCTTGGGTGGTACAATGTCTTGTGCCAGCCCTGACGTTACTCTCCAAAACTTATGGACTACAATTCCCATCATTCTCTAATGCTGACCATGCTGTCTGGTTGAGGGAGCCCAAGAAGACCTGGAGAGCACCAGGTTGGGGAATGCTGCTTGATGTACCTAGATGTTGTTAATCTGACATAAAAAGCAAACAAGGAGGCATTTTGCCATTCAAATGTACTCTCAAATGTAAAAGGATGCTTTTACATTCATATTACAAACTGGATTATGCAAAAACTGCTTTAAGCCTCTTCCATTAAAACCACCCTTAGATATCCCATTGCGAAACCAACCTGGCAAATTCCTGCTTTTGAATTAAAGACGTGTCCAGTGTTAAAATAACATTATAAATACATTTGCAAAAATGGGTATGTTCTGAAAATCTGAAAAGTATTAAGAGAAATTTGCACTAAAATGCTGGCAAATTATCACGAGGAAATTGCTGTGGAAATGTGGAGACCAAAATCGGCAGATTCACTCATCTCTATTTAAAATCTGCTTTTATTCCAATGGACTTTTCTAAGGGGTTTGCAAAAAGGGAAGGGGAGAAGCAAAAATCAGGATCAATCCATAGATCTCAGGATGTTTGAAGCAGTTCAACAAGGATTTCTTACTAGCAACAACAACTCCATTGCCTCGAACCCCCATTATAATCCTAAAATGAAGGCAGCTTAGGTTAATCAGGAATGAATTTGGTTGTGGAAGGACAATGAGCTCAGCCAAGTTTAGGGACTCAAAAGTAATTTGGGGGCTCCATACCTGGCACTCAGATAATTGGTGGAAGCAGGGATGAAGCACCTGCATGAGATTACACAAATTAAGCTCCCTAATTTATTTTATTTGCATGATTGGCACCCAGATTTGCATTTTATGGAAACTGCCTTGATGGGTTGGCAGCTCCTAAAGCCCACTGGGGCTGGAGACAGACAATAGCTTTTAAGAAAGTTGAAAGTCTTATTGCACGCACATTTGTCTGCCCTGTTGTCACTGGACAAAGTAGAGCTGAACTGAAATTTTATTTTTTTAACCGTGATGGCTGTGTATCAGAGATTGGTATATCTCTGCATTTCAGTTGCTGGGAATCACTGGACAGTAGGGTCCTGTTGCGCTTGCAGGCTTCCCATAGACATTTGGTTGGCCTACTGAGAATATGGTGAAGGTCTAGATAGGACTTAGGTCCTGCTCTTGTGTCTCTAAGTGGCTTCCTGCTGACTGCAGTTCCTGGAATGCCTTGGAAGCGATCACTGAGGTAAACCCCTCAGCAACCTTGTAAGATTTTAGTACAGTAAGAAGCAACCCTCATCCCCCCCAAAAAAAATCACAGGTGTTTCCATTTTAGCAGGGGATGAATATTTTCTTGAAACAAGAGGGAGATTGTCCTTAGGTCAAAAAGCTTTTGTGGGGCTTAGAAACAGAACAAAACCCAATATATGCTTACCAAAGGCAATAGTAGACTGGGTGTGCCTAACAGCAGTGCCTCTTTCATCAATACTCAGGGAGAAATCATGTCTCTCTTTTGGACTGAACTGCCCAGACATGCAGTTCTCATCAGATCTATCTAGCTAGCTATAGCTGTCCGTCATATAGATATATAGAAAAACACACACACATTTTGCAGACTTCAAAACACTATTAGTCATATCTCTGACCTGCATTAATCCACATGTTTCCTGATGCTGGGACTGGGAGTGATATTCCAAGCCTCCATTTTATTCCCAGGACAGAGTCCCACAGCATACTTTATTGTTCACTATCTCAAACAAGAAATACATTTTTAAAATCTGCTCCTTGGTTTCCTTTCAGACAATGAGATCCCCTGCAGCTTCCCTGCAGGCATGACAATGTTTAGCCTTAACACAGAGGCAGGCAAGGAAACAACGTTTCCTCCTGTTTTCACTCTAGATCTACAGGAAGACTAGTGGGCAAGCAATTTGGGGAGGGGTTCCTTATAAATGCTGCCATTCCTTCATTTCCAAACACTTTTGTATATTTCTCGTGGCTCACACACTCAGTCAGCAGCACTGCATCTGTTCTGGAAGAGTACAGCTATAGATGAGAGAGAGAGAGAGAGAGAGAGAGAGAGAGAGAGAGCGCTCATTCATCATTGCGTTAAATAGGTGCTTTTTATACAATGGTAGGAAATCTCCATTCATAACCCTTCATTCATAAGCCTCCATGCTCAGAACTAAGAGAGAACAAATTCCACAAACTGTTGCTATGTGGAATGATCCTGTTCAGAGTTCCAGCCATATGCTCTTCCATTCACACACCCCTTCCCAGTTTTCTCTTTTTGTCCCCCAACAGTCAATCAGCATTTCATGCCCACTGAAACATTCTCAGCCCCCATTGACTGTTTCCCTGTCCTTTAGCTAATCTTCTAATGACTGCATGTATTTCTATACAATGTGGAGTTCCCTAAACTTGGTAATATCCCCATGCTGCTATAACAGCCCATGAAGAGTAGCAGTCACAGAACTGAGTTTGCTCTTAGTGTACTACAGGGGTTCACTTAACAAAATGTTACAGTGCATCCCTGGCAAGAGTGCATTACCTGAGCTGGGGGAGTTGAAAAAAAATAACAGTTGGCATCAAAGCCAGGAGTCCTTACTCTAACTGGGGTCCTACTTGATATGATTGTCTGCTGCTTCTGAACTGAAGTCCAGCAAGGCTGAGCATAAAGCCTTCATCCTGGTTTGCATGCATGAAACTTATATCTGGTCTTTATTGAGCCTTCATTCTGGTTTCTTTCAGGGGAGGTTATACATGCAGCTTATGAACACACAACCTACATTCATCCTGATTTGCTTGTGGAGTGTTTGTATATCTTCTGGCTGGGCATCGTTCATGCTGCTTTTCGATACTTTCCCCCATCACTGTAAAACCTACCCAAAAATAAAAATATGGATTTGTCACGCATGGGCAAGGGGAAGACACCTCCTGCCCATGGGCCGAATTAGGGTCCCAAATTGGCCTTCAAGGCTTTTTCCCAAAACCACAGCCACCTGCCCTTATATGATGCCAGGTCTGGGGCAGGTAGAGAGGTGGTTGCCAGTGTACAACCAGGTACTTTGAAGTGTGGTCTTGATTGTTCATTGGCAAGGGAAGTTTGATGCTACTGCCAGCCAGATGACTGGCAGCAAGAGCAAGCCTGCTGGGGCATCTTTGCTACTGGACACTGCAGCCTATCTCAGCAGAAAGCAGGTCTTGAAATCACTGCCTAAGGAGCTGATAGCCAGAGGCTTCAAGCCCACTGCACTGACTACATTACAGAGTCCTCCAGGGAGTTCACCACACCACACCAGGTCCTGCAGAAAGTTGGTCTTGAAGTGGGTCTCAAGGCCATAGCCACCTGTCAAAATGGCCCCACCAAGGGTGGGTGAACCCAGGTTGCAGCCCACCAGCTGGGCCCGATTTCCCACCCCATGCTAGGGCAACAGAGTGCCTCAATCCATTTTAATTGCACGAACCAAAATTTCCCGGGATGGGTTTGAACCTCCCGCAAAATCCTGACTGTCTTGGAGGTGTCTGCAATTTACAACTCAACCATGACCACTCAGAGAGGAAGGCCACGGGTTGGTCCTTGCGGCTGCAAATGTGAACCCTCTTTTGCTATTTCCTAGGAGAAGCAGCACATCTGCCTGGGCCGGCAGCTGCTCACCAGCTGTGTGTTGCAATCTGCCAAATACCAAGCAAAGGCCATGCCGCTGGTGGCGGCTTCACTCCGCTTCTCTCTTCATTTACATCAAACAAAAGCCAGCTGGAGCCAGTATTATTATTTGTCTTCACAGGAAGACAGCTATTCTGTGCAAACTTGAGTGTTTATTTGCTATGGGCTAGATTTTAAAGGCCGTCGTTCCCACCTTGATCTCCACCTTTCATTTCAAGCAGACGAGTCCAAATGGACATGACATCCTGGCTTGAGAGAAGAATCAGAAACAAAACAAAAATGATTTGAAAGGGAACATCAGGCAGACAGAAAAGCAAATTGGTGTTGTTGTTTTTTGCAGTGCTAGTGCAGCCAATTGCTTGCAGTCTGAATTAAAGCAGAAACTTTCTGAAAGTTTTTCTTTGCTTTTCCCCCACCAAATGTGCAATGATGGGTGGAAAGTTAGCCATTTGATAGGTGGAAGAGGAAGAGGTGGAGAGTAGCTAAAATCAGCTGGGTAGGAATAGGTTTAGGAGATCACTAGATCCAACTGCATTAATCACTAATGTTACATTAATGTATGTTTTGTTTCCCATATAAATACTCTGTGTTATTGTCCACCGGGGTTTGAACATCTACCCCACCTACACACCAATGTTAGCGTTGTAAGATGGTGACAGGGGTCTGGTGGTACCAAAACCACTGATGCACTGCCTCACTTCCTGCTCCTCTTGCTGCTTCGGTTCCAACAGTTACTGTGCATGCGCTCCACTGCATATAACACATGCACATTGTTTTTGCAAAGCCAGCAAATTACATGACACTGCAGAGGCTTCAAGACTACATCTAGTTGGTGATGGAAACATTAAATTGCTTTGAGGTGGTGGGAGAGATTTGGAGCAACTTGGTGCCCGCCAAATACTTTTGACTACAACTCCCATCAGCCCTGGTCTTCATAGCATATAGTCAGGGATGATGAGAATTATAGTTCAAATCACCCAGAGGGCAGCAGGTTGGGAAAGGCAGATTTAGAGCTTCTCTGTCTACAATAGTCAAGCTTCTTCTCGTTTTGTTGCTGAAACCTATTTGTTAGATGAAATATACTCGGAATCGAGTGTGGATTTCATGCTCTTTATTCAGCTCATAGTAGTAAGGAATGAAAGTTCCCCCAAAATATCTGCTTTATATACATTATTTACACAATGGGCCGCACGTGATTGGCTAATTCCGGGATTCTCCCGTGGGCCAATTAGGTTGCGGATTCACTTCCACCTGGAGCTGGATTGGGTGGCTCCTGCGAACCAATCATACTGCTGCATTGTTCTAGGACCTATCAGACTGCTGCATTCTGAATCCTATTGTTCTAGGACCAATCAGAATGCTGCCTTTTGGATCCTATTCAACTCAGTACATAACATTAGATTATACAGTTGTTTAAATCGTTCAGGTCCCCATTGCAGAGGGTTGAATCAGAGGGTCACCTCAGGGGTCCCTTTCAACTCCACAGTTCTACAGTTCTATGATTCTATGAGTAAGAAAAACCTCATCATTGCTAGCATTCAACATTTCACATAATACAAAAATTAAGTTTGCAAAAAATAATAACAGTGGAAGTCCAAGAGCCCCTTCACATTTGATGTGTGGTTCTGTGGCAGAAAGAGCATGTAATCTCCAGTTTGAACTGCATTCTCCTTTCCTGAGTGAATGAATCTTCTCTGTTTTTGCTTTGTACATATAATCTTCTAGCGTGGCAAATAAAGCAAGGGCAGAAACAAGCAAACCCCTGGCTATCAGCATCCTTGTCTGAGAGCTGCAGATAAGGTTTGTACTACAAATAGCCTGCTCTCTCACACAGACATTCCAACACTGGGATCACTTCATTTAAGTCTGCAAGGTGGGGGGCTGGGGGGGGGAGAGGTGGAACTGGAATCAAAGCAACAAATGCCCCCAAAGAAGTTGCAGGGAGGTCACACAACAACAAATTATTTCTACCCCACCCATCTGGCTGGGTTTCCCCAACCACTCTGGGCAGCTTTCAACAGAACATTAAAAACAGAATTAAACTTCAAACATTAAAAACTTCCCTAAACAGGGCTGCCTTCAGAAGACTTCTAAAAGTAGGATAGTTGTTTATTTCCTTGACATCTGATGGGAGGGCATTCCACAGGGCTGGCGCCACTACCAAGAAGGCCTTCTGCCTGGTTCCCTGTAACCTCACTTCTCACAGTGAGGGAACCGCCAGAAGGCTCTTGGAGCTGGACCTCAGTGTCTGGGCTGAATGATGGGGGTAGAGACACTTCTTCAGGTATACTGGGCTGAGGCCATTGAGGGCTTTAAAGGTCAGCACCAACAGTTTGAATTGTGCTCAGAAACGTACTGGGAGCCAATGTAGGTCTTTCAGACCTGCCACATTTCTGGGTCACCTTCAAAGATAGCCCCATGTAGAGCACATTGCAGTAATCCAAGCAGGAGATAACTAGAGCATGCACCACTCTGGCAAGACAGTCTGCAGGTCTCAGCCTGCATACCAGATGGAGCTGGTAGACCAGGCATAGGCAAGCTCCGGCCCTCCAGATGTTTGGGACTACAATTCCCGTCATCCCTAGCTAACAGGACCAGTGGTCAGGGATGATGGGAATTGTAGTCCCAAACATCTGGAGGGCCAGAGTTTGCCTATGCCTGTGGTAGACTGTATAACAGTGCCCCCAGCTCCCAGCTCCTCTAGACAGTCCAGAAGGATATCATGATCAATGGTATCAAAGAAAGAACAGCAGAACTAGGAAACAGCTTTCACCTTTGTCCCTAGTCTGCCAGAGATCATTGACCAGCAGGACCAAGGCAGTTTCAGTCCCATGATGAGGCCCTGAATCCCGATTGGAAGGGATCCAAATGGTCCACAGCCTCCAGGTGTGCTTGGGGTTGTTCAGCAACCACCCGCTCCATCACCTTGCCCAAGAATGGAAGATTTGAGACTGGGCAATAATTGGCCATATCGGCCTGGTCCAAAGATTTTTTTTAAGAAGCGGTTTAATGACCGCCTCTTTCAGCAGGGCTGGGAAGACTCCCTCACAGAGGGAAGCATTCACCACCCTGCAGAGCCCATCGTCCAGCCCTTCTCGGCTCATTTTTATTAGCCAGGATGGGCAAGGATCAAGGAGACAGGTGGTTGGTTTCACTCGTTCAACTGTTCATTGACATAATTTGATCAAGCAGCATTTCACCATGAGAAAACACTGGAATCTGCCTCATACTTGTTCAGTTTACCTCAGTTTTATCTACACCGACTGTTTGCTCCTGCATAAGTTTCAGGGTGGACATACTGCTTTGTTTCCAGTTGGTGCACATCCCACAAATTCCTGCTGAACTCCTGTAGTTTTCCATGCCACAAAGGTTAGGAGTTGTGTGTGTCCTGCTCTTGTAGTGCTATAGTGCAAGAGTGCCCCTTCTGACTGCAATGATGCAGTAAGACCGGGGAAGCATCACAGAACAACTAATAAAGCAGAATGATGTGTGGATGGTCCAATGTGAATCCACCACCAATGCACTAATATTGCATCAATGGCATGTTGCAGAATACACCTGCAAAACTCCCATTGCAGTGGGCACAATGAGGTTTTTTTTCAAGTGGTGAGCACAGGAAGTTAGCAGGCTTTTGTATACAGTCCTACAGTGACTGTCACTTCCCATGATTGCTGCTAGTACAAAAAGACTGGCAGGACTATGGGCACCACCATAACAAGAGCAGGACCAATCCATTTGATAGCACTTCCTTCTGACGTTATTCTTCTTCCCACCTTACGTTTGGCACCACCATTGCTGTGGAAAACCACCCATAGTGCTGTGTTTTTATATTGCAATTTTAGTGGCAGATGAAGATGGTGGATTTTTTGGAGCTGGCCGACCTGACTGGAAGAGTCTGCAACCAGAAGGAGGAGGAGTATCAGGAAGAATGAATGAAATTTAAAGACTATTTAGCTAAATATGTTAAGATAACTTAATTGGAAAAGCTTGCAAACAATAGAAAGGCTTAGGATTCAAATATGTAAGGATAAGATGTTTAAAGTTAAATTAGAAAGAATGAAATATGTTAAGTGATCAAGTTAATTTTTTTGAGAAAATTGATTTTGGAAAACTGTCAAAACGATATATAATGAAATTCAACCAAGGGGATTTGATGAAGTCACTTAATAATGATACCAAGATTTAAACAGGATGTATGTATGTATGTCTGTTTGTTCTGAATCTTTGAAAATCAATAAAAAAATTAAATATATATATATTGCAATTTTATTGTGTGAACAGTGGCGGAGCTTCAACTTCTGGTGGGGCCATGGCTGGCGCGTGTCCCGGGGGCGTAGCGTGCATCCTGGGGGCCTGGCGCCCAGCGTGGGGGGAGGGGCAGCCGCAATGGCACCCCACTGGGATTGTGCCACTGGGTGGGGTGCACTCCCCCCGCACCCCTGTTCCTCCGCCAGTGTCTGTGAACTGCCCTGAGACTTATGGGTATAGGGAAGTATACTAAATAAAATAGTGCGCTTTTTTTGCAGGGAAAGCTCTGGACACAGAGCTTTTAAGCTCAGACTGTGCCTGGAAAGAGCGGGGGAAAGTTAAGTGTGGATAAGCCCTGTATCTGTCTCTGCCAACAATGGGGGTTAATCTCCAGCCTGTGCTTAAAGGTCATAATGTACAGAAAAAATAAATATTCCAGTAAAAACCTGAGTACAAGGAGACCACCTTCCTTTGTGAGTCATGAAATTCAGAGCAAGGCTCAGTCAGGCAAGTTCCAGAAGCTGGGCAGGCTCTATTGCCTCAGGCAGCAAACCTGTCTGGAGATGAGTCACTGCCACTCACGCTGCCTGCTCTGCTCCGGGGACCCGGTGGCTCCAGCAACCAGTCACACCAGAAAATCAGCCCTAGCTTCCCGTGCCAGAACACCACCCGTGACGGCCGCACTTTGCAAACAAGAAGGCAGGCTGCAAGCAATGCCCAGTGTGTTTGCAGCTGATAACCAGACCAAAGAATTAAAGAGGGGACTCTGCCTACAACTGAGACAAAACAAGGAGGTTTAGCGGCGCTTGTCCTTTCCGTGACCTAGCCAGGCAGAAGCACTGGAAAATGCCCTTCATGCTTCTACATCCAATCAGAGAAGCAATCTTGCTTTACAGGTTCCATGGCTATAGCAAAGGCCACCACCTGCCCTCTCTTCTCTGGTTCTGAATTCTGCACAGCCTACCGATAAGATATTAAACTGCATCCATGTGGGCAGACAACGGGCGTGCCCCTTCTGCACTGCCTGCTACCTCCCAGGGCTTGCTTCTGTCTTTAGGCTGTCAATCAAGACTCCCACAGGACTATAGCAGACAGACAGGTTTCGGCTCAGCACGTGCTGAAGGGTTGTGCTGTGTCTCCGAGCGGAGAATGCCTCAGCATAAATTTCCACAATGCTGCTGCTCATGCATTCCAGAATCCGATCGCAGCTGGGCTCCCAGTGTGCCGCAGCTGCAGCCGTCCCGCTGCCTGGATCGCAAGAGCCTGCAGGGAAGCTCTTCCTGGCATTTATCTGTTTGGACCCTGCCATCAGCCTATGGGCAAGGAGACAGTGTATTTGCAGTATTCTCTACCTGCCCTCTCCCAGCTTGCAGCCATTTCTGTGGGTTCCCCCTTCAGGGAGCCCACCTCTGCCCATTCCCTCCAAACGCTCCCTGCCAGTCTACTGCAGAGACATACTGACAATACAGTTTTTAAAACTCTGCATGCATCTGTATGGCTGCATCCTTGCCTGCATTTGGGGATTATGTTGTTGGGGAAAGCAGACCAGGCCACACATCCTGATCTGTTAATCTCAGAATCTTTTATTTCCAACAGGAATCCCCAAAACAGACTCTACTGTTTTACAACTATAGTAAAGCTACTCTTCCTCCTTGAATCAGCTTTGCTCCATGCCAGACTCTATCATTTAGGAAGCAGCTGTACTTTTGGGAGCCAACATCCCAGCTCCAAAAAGCTCAGTACAGAGTAAAGGTAAAGGTAAAGGGACCCCTGACCATTAGGTCCAGTCGTGACCGACTCTGGGGTTGTGGCGCTCATCTCGCTTTATTGGCCAAGGGAGCCAGCATACAGCTTCCGGGTCATGTGGCCAGCATAACTAAGCCGCTTCTGGCGAACCAGAGCCGCTCACGTAAACACCATTTACCTTCCCGCCAGAGCGGTACCTATTTATCTACTTGCACTTTGACGTGCTTTCGAACTGCTAGGTGGGCAGGAGCAGGGACCGAGCAACGGGAGCTCACCCCGTCGCGGGGATTCAAACCACCGACGGCATGTCCTAGGCTCTGTGGTTTAACCCATAGTGCCACCCGCGTCCCATCAGTACAGAGTAGGGGGTCCTAATTAAGAGGATATTTTTAATTGCAAAAAGATTGAGATGTTGGAGAGAGAGAGGGAGAGGGAGAGCGAGAGCGAGAGCGAGAGCGAGAGAGAGAGTTCTAAATGTGTCAAAAACATAGAAAGCTTCTAAACGTGTTCAACACATAGAAAGCTTACTTATCCCAAGTCAGATGACCATTAGTCTATCTAGCTCAGTGTTATCTTCAAAGTTACCTCCAAAGTTTCAGGGAGAGTTCTCTCCCAGCTCTACCTGAAGATTCTGGGGTTGGATCTGGGGCTTTCTATACGCAAGGTACATGCTCTACCAATGAGCTACAAACACTTCTACATGTACTATACAGTGCAACTCAGCCTTGCACTTGAGCTAACAATTCAATTTACAATCCAAGAACAATGCAAAAGTGTTGAATCAGCCTGAAGCCAACAGAGATGTTGGAGAGAGTTATTTGCTTAGAACAAGGAGATAACAGGAATGAGTGTCCCTATGCAATGCCTTTACACCACTGGCTGCCTTCCTCCTGGCTGTGGAGAATATTCCTCATATGGCTACCAGCTGAACTGTTAATTATTCTGTTGCTACTAATGCCAAAGCACAGCAGAGGGACCAGAAGACAAATAGCTCTCCTGAATGCACTTTATCACTGGTACATACAAATGTGCACCATCCTTAAGGAGGGGGCCACAAACACAATACCACAAATAGGAAATATACATTGTCTAAAAAAGAGGACTAAAAGAGGACACAGTTTTGCATGAACCTGCCTGCGCTAATTTATATGTGAAGATAGACATTTAGGAATTATTACTATAATTTAAAAAGAAATGCAGCATATTTCATCATAGTGGGGAAGACTGTGGACAGGTGACCCATATGCATAGCTGTCAACTTTCAGATTTGAGGGATCAGCAGCCTCACCTGTCCCAGGGACAGTCTACGAGATATCTAACAATCCGGGATAGCAGCGGGAAGCAGCGGGAAATGGCACTGGAATAAGGGAATTTCCCGCCAAAAAAGGGAAGGTTGACAGCTATGCCCATATGCCTGCTTTGTCTATCTACTGACAGGCAACTTCAAGCCACATTCACAACATACCTTTAAAATGCTATAATACCACTTTAACCAGTCATGGCTTCTCTCCAAAGAATTATGGGAGCTGTGGTTTGCAGTTATTGGGAGGCCCCTATTCATCTCACAAAGCTACAATTCTCAGAGTGGTCAATAATAATAATAATAATAATAATAATAATAATAATAATTTTATTACATACCCCGCCCATCTGGCTGGGTTTCCCCAGCCACTCTGGGCGGCTTCCAACAGGAGATTAAAAATACACCAGTCATTAAAAAATTTCCCTAAACAGGGCTGCCTTCAGATGTTTTCTAAATGTCAGATAGTTGTTTATTCCCTTGACATCTGATGGGAGGGCGTTCCACAGAGCGGGAGCCACTACTGAGAAGGCCCTCTGCCTGGTTCCCTGTAACTTTGCTTCTCGCAGTAAGGGAACTTCCAGAAGGCCCTTGGAGCTGGACCCCAGTGTCCGGGCAGAACGATGGGGGTGGAGATGCTCCTTTTGGTTTAACAAACAATCCCTAGCAACTTTCAGCTTAACAAACTTCAGCTCCCGGTACTCTTTGGGGGAAGCCATGACTGGTTAAAGTTGGTGCCACAGCACTTTAAAGGTATTTAAAGGTTGCTTTTACATTTCTGCTAGCCAAATTGCCTCAGCTAGACTTACTCTTTCACAAGGAGGAAGGTTTCCTTACTCTCAGCTTCATGAAGGGGGTGAGCAAAGATCCCTTATGTGGCTGAGTTGCAAGCCAAATGCTTTTTTTAAAAAAAATCAATCCTATTTTGAGATCTGGTGCTAGAGCATATTGCGCTAACTGTGTGGGTGGAAACACAGCACAGCCAACAGCTCCACATGCTGTTCTGTGCTGTCACCTGGCTGAGACGTGGCAGTCAGCAATTCTGCTGCCACGGAAAACGATGCCCCAGATCCCAGCCTGCTCAGGCTGTTCAGTCAGGTATATTGGGATGATGTGACCTTTAAGTATATGTGGGGTGGGCCCTCTGCCAGCCCCAAGGAAAGTGGCTAAGCTAGTAATAAGTTAAGTACACAGTCAGCACAAATAGTTATTAACGTGTACATAAGTGAGGATAATTATATTATTTACTCTTAAACACATAGTACGCTGCACAATCAGCGAAGGGTTATTTGAAATATTCACGCTCAAACCTGGGTTCTCTGTGAGAAGCACAGAGGGGGCTTCTCATGGGGGCTATTATCTCCCTGTCCGCCCCAATAGTTGTTCTGGCTACATAAACAACAGCACTCACATCCTGAAGATCTGAAATAGAGGAAATGTACAGTAGTACCTTGGGTTAAGAACTTAATTCATTCTGGAGGTCCGTTCTTAACCTGAAACTGTTCTTAACCTGAGGTACCACTTTAGCTAATGGGGCCTCCCACTGCCGCCGCACCGCCGCTGCGCGATTTCTGTTCTCATCCTGAGGTAAAGTTCTTAACCCAAGGTACTATTTCTGGGTTAGCAGAGTCTGTAACCAGAAGCGTCTGTAACCCAAGGTACCACTGTATATTTAAAGACATGTGGTGTAGAATGCAATGGGGCTGGTGGTGCCCACCAGGAATGGCCAGGCAGCAGGCAGGGAGACTCCAATGACAGACAGAGCCAACTAATTAAAGTCCCGCCCCCATCTCTGCTGAATCCACAAGGGCAACACAGAGACTAAGGGGGAGGAAGCTGACAGGTAGTGGCACTGCATGGACTGGTTCTAAGTAGGAAGACAGGCAGCTGAGGGCAGGCTGAGCCTCCAGAAAGATCCTAGGGCCAACTCTCAGCTCAGTCCTATACATGAGACATTGTGTCAAGTTGAGTAATTATTAATGACTGCAATATGGGGTTGACAACTTCTCACCCATGGGGTACTTAGGGTTGCGTCCGATGTCAGTTCTCTTCAGAACAGACCCATCAAATTAAGAGACATCAGTAACTTCAGACCATTTTAGGGATGAGTGAATCCATCTGTTTCAGTTTTTCATTTTTCATTTTCATTTAAGCTCGGTTTTCCACATTTCCACCTCAGTTTGTGATTTTTCTTTTAAATTCCACATGAAAATTCACAGGCAATTTTTTTTTCAAATTCATCCTAATGTATGTACACATTTCTGTATTCATTTTTGCAAAATATTTCCCCCAAATATAATGCATTTTGTATGTTATTTTCATGAAGATATGCATGTTAATGCACACTTTAGTAAATGCATTTTTGCGAACACTGTTTGGTTGGAACTGCAAAATTTTGAGAAGCCTGAATTTCCAAGGACAGCTGTTTGAGTTTGCATATTGTTTCAGAAGCTGTGAAATAGGTCGGTTCACCTTTAAAAGTGAACTGAGTCAATTTTCTCCCGCATCCTCTATCATCCCCACCCCACCCCAAAGCAGGTACAGTATGCTGTATAATTTAAAGGAATACAACCTGTTATGTTGCTTAGATCCCTTTTATCTCTTAGCACCGGCTAAGGAACAACTAAGCAGGGCCTCCTTGCACTTACTCAGTCCACAAACCATTACAACAACATCATTGCTGCCGTGTACACATTCTCGCTTGTCAGAGCAAGGCAGAAGCTGACAGCTTGCAGCAGCACGCCCACCGAGGGTCCCAAATGATGGCAGGCAAGGCATCAGCTTCACTGGCAAATGCCTCAGTGGACCAGGTTCAAGAAAAAGAAGAAGAAGGGGGGAAAGCCCTTGAGATTTTGAGAATCCTGACAAAGCCACCAGACTCCACAGAAGAAGCACAGATTTCTCCCTGTGCAACATGACCTTCCATATGACACCCCCTCCCAAAAGAAATCTAACTCCGCCTCTGGCAATATTTTCTCCCTCCGGCATGGGTGGCTGTCTCTTACCGCATCGGAATCTTTACTCTGAGGTAGCGATCCACAGCAATGGCCAGCAGTGCCAGGATGGAGCTCTCCGTGAGGATGAGGACAGGACATGCCACCATCAGGCAGCTGTAAAAATGTATCTGTGGTCCAATGTTGATGATGATGGCAAGCGGGATGACAAGGGCTCCCACAGCTACATCTGCAACTGCCAGGGAGACGATGAAGTAGAAGGTGGCATCCCGCAGGGCCTGGTTCACCTTGACGGCCCAGATCACCAGGATATTCCCAGGTATGGAGACAAGGGCGATCAGCACCTCGATGGTGATGTAGGCAGCCTGGAAGCCCGAGATGTGATGCGGCATGGTGCTCTGAGAACCCTTGTGTTGCCTGAAAGGATCAAAGGAGTCATGTGTTTTAAAGACAGAAGAGACCACCAAAGTATTCAAAACCCAAACATCTTTCATTTTTGCATTTCTTCGCTTAGGTATTGCTTTCATACCCTGCCTTTCATCCTCCTGGAACCCAGGGCAGCTAACAGCAATTAAAACCATACACAAATATATCCACATTAAAAAAATTTTTTGTTTTGACTATGGCAGACCAACACGGCTACCTATCTGTATCCACATTAAAGGTAAAGGTAAAGGGACTCCTGACCATTAGGTCCAGTCGTGGACGACTCTGGGGTTGCGGCACTCATCTCGCTTTATTGGCCAAGGGAGCCGGCGTACAGCTTCCGGGTCATGTGGCCAGCATGACTAAGCCGCTTCTGGCGAACCAGAGCAGCGCACGGAAACGCCATTTACCTTCCCGCTGGAAGTATTTATCTACTTGCACTTTAATGTGCTTTCAAACTGCTAGGTGGGCAGGAGCTGGGACTGAGCAAGGGGCACTCACCCCGTTGCGGAGATTCAAACCGCTGACCTTCTGATCGGCAAGCCCTAGGCTCTGTGGTTTAACCCACAGCACCACCCGCATCCCGATATCCGCATTAGAGGCATCCAAAATAACCTCACAATCAAGCATTACCAACTTTTAAAATAGTTATATAGCCTGACTCTATACTTCAGTAAGTTTACAGATTTCCTTGCATGCCACAATTTCCTTCGCAAACACTGCAAAACTCCTCAAATGATTTCCCAGTGCTGGCAGACGATGGTCTCTTGTTCTTTCCATACCATTGACTGTTTTTCGACTATTTCCAGCTCAAATTTGCCATCCCTAGCCTGGTCACCACCAGGAACTTCACACTGAAGGGCTGTGCAATCTCAGTGCGCCTGCTGTGCAGAGAACCTGCCCTTCTGCCCATATTGGCTGCTGCAATGAGAGATTTAGAATTTCACTGTTGCCACCTCTGGTCCCTATCTCTCCAGTTCAGCAGCCAGGTAGTTTTTAAACAGCATTAAGAGAGCATCTCTGAATGCTGCTGATTGGTCACATGGTTGCAGAAGACTAGCCTTATGAAAGTTCCTAAGAGAAGTGGCCACACTTGTCCACACATGCCTAGTTCCAAGATTCTTGTTTAAATAAAAATAGATTCCATTGTGTCTACAAGATTATCAGGCTTTGGCAAACTTCCAAAGTATTCCCCCTCCAAAAAAACCCACACACCCCAGGATTGCAGTCACTGGGGATGTCTTTTATATGCTGGCTTTGTGGTTTACAAGAAAATACCAGAGAGGAGGATTTTGTCTTTATGTAACTAAAGCTATACTGATAATGTGCAAATGCTCCAAGTGTCCCTATTTAACAGGGACAATCCCTGTTTGTCCCACATTTTCTAGAAACCTCTCTTCCTGATAAATCACATTCCATAGTTATTAGTAAAGATGGCTGATTATTAACTCCAGAATCAGGGACAGCATTCCTCTGATACCAGTTGCTGGGAAACAGCAGGACCGCCTTAATGTCCTGCCTGCGGACATCCCATATGCACCTGGTTGGTTAAGGAAGAAAACAGGATGCTGCACTAGACTGGCCAAAAATGGAGAACCTGTAGCCCACCAGATGTTGGAGTTGGATGGGAGTTGTAGTACAACAACATCTGGAAGACTGCTGGTTCACCTTCCCTGGGACAGGCCTTTGTTCTGATCCTGCAGCGTCTTCCTTACATCCCTGAAATCCCTGTTTTCTTCCTATTTTATTTATTGCTCTATTTATTTTATTAGGAGATTTCTATACCGCCCTTCACCAAAAATGGTCACAGAGTGGTTTACAAAAACAAGGTAGGATAAAAAACATAATGCACAATAAAAAGAAACATGGAAATAATTATGATAAATAACATAATTCATTGCATCACTGAAACGACTTAGCCCAGCAGCCTCTTAAAGCTGGACCAAAAATAGTGTTCTTTTTTTACCTTGCAATTAAAAGAATGTAAGGCTGGGGCAAGATGCACTTCAATAAGGAACCCATCCCACAGATGCAGAGCCAACACCAAAAAGGCTCCTCCATGGGTTACCACCAGGGGAACCTCATAAACCGGCATATTACACTGACCATGAAATTTAGGACAGATTTAGGCCGATATTATTAAGATGGTGGTGGATTAATGAATTTGGAACGCCCTGTTGTTTCTCTGCATTCTTTTTGATGCTAACCTACTTGCTGTGGGAAGCTAAGAGAAGTGCTCCCATGGCTCCAGATGTTCCGCTCTTAAGTGTGGGGCTGCTGGGCTTCACAAGCTCCCCTGCCCCAGAAAAGATATTTAGCGTGATTCAGCCCCTGAGCTGTTATATCTCAGTTACATTGGGAAGTAAGTCAGTCTCACCAAAATCAATGGGACTTCGTTCTGAGTGCTTGGAACTCAGCAGGAACAACAAGCCAATCAATTACCATTCAATAACAATGTAAAGCATCATTTTGCATTTGCCACTAATGCAGGACAGCTATATTGTTGAATGAGCCTTCCTTTTCTTCAGCACAGCAAGTTTATAATGTGTCTGCCTGCCTGCCTGCCTGTCTGCTTCTCTCTCTAGTAATATAGGCTTGTACCATTACATTTGTATGAGGTATACTTTAAACAGCACTTCCCAAACTTCCTCCTAATGCATTCATTTTTTCTCTCTCTTTAGGAAGCATCAGGCGGAGCCAATAAACACCTCTTTTTTGAAATGCAGGTCAGAATATTGTTCAGCTAGCACAGGGGTGGGGAATTTTTGGGCCTCTGGGTACTGTTGAACTACAATTCCCATCAGACCCAGCAACCATGGCCAATTACCAGGGATGATGGGAGTTGCAGTTCAGCAACATCTGGAGGGCCTAAGGTTCCTCACACCTGATCTAGCATAATAATACCTATTCTGCTGGATTAGAGCTCTCCAGAGTCTTGGGAAGAGAGAAGCCAATTACATCACCAGCTACCTAGTTCCTTTTTTCGACTGCAGATACCAAGGATTGAACCCAGGAACCAGTGCATGCAAAGCATGTGCTCTGCCACTTAGCTGTGTCCACTTCCCTTTTCTTTGCGGGAATATCTTTCCATATCACCCCAGCAAACTTGCAAGAGATGTGCTGTAGCCAACAGGGGAGACTTCTGCAAGTAACCTCTGCAGAACTATACTGCAGTCTCCTGGCCATGCAGCTAGGTTGTTGACTGAGGCACACCATTCACACCATATAACTTATCTGCTAAAGGAGCTCCACTGGCTGCCAATATACTACCGGGCACCGATTGAGGTTTTCCTCACCAAATATACCTGACAAAACCTGGCAATTGTGTTTCTCAGACAGTGTGTTGCTGAGAATACCATATGCCTTGTACCAGAAAGTGGGCTTTTAGTGTTGCAGTTCCAGCTCTCTGGAGTCAACTGCTAGCTGAAATCAGATAGGCACCTTGTATCATGATATTTAGGGGCTCACTGAAAAATGGGTTTGCTGTTTTTGGAGTTTGTAGTGGTGGTTTTATTGTTTCGCAAATTTGTTGCATTGATTTTATTGTTTTTAGAGCTTCTGTTGCTGTGTTTTATTCTGATTTTATCTTGTACACCTGTGAAGCAACCTATAAATTTTTTTAACTAGGGGCTGCTTGCTTTATTTCACCTCACTAGCCAGCCCCACTCTACCCCACCCAATCACCCTTTCTCCTTAGACTTCATTGCCTGAGAAAGAGGCCTGAGTTTTGAAATAAGGCTTCTTTCTTGTGCTTGATGGCAGCCAAGAAGGAAGCTTTTCTCCTCAACAGTAGTGGAAGTGGCAGCAGTGGGACAAAGAGGAGAAAGGTTTCTCTGCTTTGTTTTGCCCCTGGTGATGGTGGCCACTGAGAAAGAGAAAGGCTTCCAGTAGCGGTGCTGTTCTCTTGTAACTCTGGAACTCACAGCACCATCTGTTGGCAGCCATGTGAACTACAGCGTCACGGCATCCTTATGCAAATACAGTATAGAAAGATAATAATGATAATACCCCTTAAAACTTAAAAAAATAGTAAGATGTGCACTTCCAGACAGAAGTTGGAGAAATGGGACAGCCTATCCTATCTGGATAACAGAATCAGAGTTTCACAAAAGAGTCAAGAATAGGGTGGAGGTGTACTTGCAGTAATCACTTCACAGACAAATATTCAATAGGTGGACTTGTGCAACCACATTCCACACATCAACCACAGCAGCAACTAAAGCACAATCCAAGGGATTTACCACCTGTCCCTGGCTAAACAATGTTTCACTCATAAGGCGTGAATGTTTGGAAAAGGTGACAACTCTGCAATATGAGTGCTATCTTGAGGGAAGACATGCAAATTGCACGCTACAGATGGGAAGCAACTGCAGATTTATTGTGCGGACAAATGGGTACTGGTGAAAGTACACAAGTTCAGTTTTGGAGCCCCATCATGGTCTCTGATTAAACTGAGTTAGCATGTTCCTATGGTACTTCAACCTGTCCCCAGAAAAGCCTTCACACAAAGAGGTGTGACAAGCAATCTTGTGATAGGTGTTTGCATGCTTTGGTGTGACAGTCAAGGGTTCCTGTTGGATAGCAGCATGAAAAATAACACCCTTCCCACCACACACGTAGATATCCAGACTACTTTTTGAACTGTGCTTTTTCTTCCTGCAGGGAGACAATCCTTGCTTCCACTGCTCCTTCTCTCATTATGCTTTTACAGTTACAAAGCTATCAGTCCTGGATCAGGACTATAGTGCTACGAATGCAGCAAGTCATTCCCATTGTTCCAGAGAAACAATTACTTGTATAGAAAGCCTAGCAAAAGCTCAAGCAGCAGCAGTAATAATAATAATAATAATAATAATAATAATAAAGCAGTTTGTCTCTAAAATGCCACAATACTCTCTCTCTTTTTTGTTTACACCTTTCTATTTTGATTTTTTTCGGGAGAAAATAGATTTCATTTGGAAAGAACAAATTGGTAGCATTTCAAGGGACAGTGGCATGTGAAATCTCTGTGGAGCAGAGAGGAGAAGCTTACTTGAGAAATAACGTCCTGCTCTCTATATCCATACATTTTCCTGACACTCACCCCTCTGACCTCTATCTCCAGCCCCTTCCCTCCCCTTAAATCTCACTTTTCTCTCCTCCTGGAATTTCTTACTCTCTCCGAACTACCCACCCCCGAATCCAAAATGTACAGCAGATTCCTGGCAAATATTTGTCATGCTTAGACCTGATTTCTGTAACAAAGGCAGCCCTTCCTCACCGTGATTTCCCCTTCAAATGATACGCCTCCCTCTGCTGCTCTTGAACATTTCCCTGCCTCTAGATTAAACCCCACCGCTTCAATAAACACATAGCAGAAATAACCCTGCACACTGTGGTCAAAGAGAGAGAGACCCAAACCAGCGAGGAAGTACAAGATTCAGACTCACTTTCTCCTACACAGATTCCAGTGTGTGTTACTGTTTCCTCCTCCAAGTGAAGACTTCACACCCAGGGCAGGCAGGCTGTGGGAGCGTAGGTACCATTCTGCTCTCGGATGGCTCTGTTAGATCCCCGTGGCTCCTGGCATCCTGCAGATGAATGAAACCTGCCCTGCTCTCCCTACGGCATGAACTTTTACTCCCCCGGTTGGAAGGAGCACTTGATTCACTGCAGTGTATTCTTAACTCTGATGCAGGCAGGCAGGCAGCTCTCATCCCCAAGTCTCCTCTCCTGCAGCTTCTAACCGCTTTTCAAGCTATCACATGGTCCAGCACACTGCACCGGCTGTGCCTGCAATATTTTAAAGAGGTAGTGGCCTGTTTTGTGCATGTGTGTTTGTGTATCAGGGTGGAGGGTGGGGTCTGGCTCGCTGAACTGCAACAGAATGTTGCACCAGACAGAGCCACATCGGAGAGCTTCTCTTGCTTCCATATCCCAGAGAACTGAAATCCTTTGCTAAGAAGTCAGCCACTGTCACTGCAAAATGCTTAATTCAAAAATTGAGAGGGCTCTTCTCTTTAGCCCTTGCTATGGCAGAACAGGTTCCATCTACTCAGTACCAGAGAAAGAGATCTCTGCACATGTTCAGAGACACTTTTATCTATTAATGTTTCACCCATTCCAAGACTCGGTCTGCTGCTAAAAAAATATTTCAGAGCTGAGTTCCCTAGGAAGATTTATCTCCATGCCAGTGAGAAGACGCCTCTTGCTTCTGCTTGCAAAAAGTGGACTCAGAGGTATCTGAAGACATGACTACCTTGACATCCACTTGTGACTGTGCTGAGGACTTCTGTGATGCTCTACTCCATTGGAATGAAGCTGGTAGACCTACTGGCAAGTTGACGTCTGATCTAGGGTGGATCATTAACAGCAGCATTACCAACTAAATGGCAACAATTAAGAAACAGGTCCCCATATTTATTCATAAATTAAATCTTTATCCTGCCCTTCCACCCAAAAGGAGCCCAGGGAGGCAAACATCAAAAAGTTGAAACAACAGAATTTAAAATAAAATAAAATCACATTTTAAAACATTTCAAAATAATAAAATAATCATAATTTAAACTGATTTCAAAAGATGTAGAATAGGGGTAGGCAACCTAAAGCCCAGGGGCCGGATGCGGCGCAATCGCCTTCTCAATCTAGCCCTCAGACGGTCTGGGAATCAGTGTGTTTTTACATGAGTAGAATGTGTCCTTTTATTGAAAATGCACCTCTGGGTTATTTGTGGGGCATAGGAATTTGTTCATTTCCCCCCTCAAAATATAGTCCGGCCCACCACATGGTCTGAGGGACTGGCCCATGGCTGAAAAAGGTTGCTGACCCCGATGTAGAACATCCTGATGGAAAATGTCAAAATATTTATTATTTTTATTTATTTACTTTATGTATTATATTTATATATCTCCCTTCATCCAAAGATCTCAGGGCAGTTCACAGCATAAAAATGTGAGTTATGAAGATACAGTAAAGCTTGATACAAGCTGAATCTAGTTAACATCAGAAGGTAGAGAACTAAGGGAAATCACTGACAGATCAGTGTCCTCCCATGACTTTGATGAGGATATAAAGGAAGTGGAAAAGACCACAGATCAGAACCTTTGGAACTGAGACTTCATTGAGAAGTTTTTCCGGTCCTCCTGCCTTGGCTCAGGGTGAGGAGATCAGGGCAATGCCAAGGAGACTACTTTTCCACCAGGCAAAGCAGAAAGCCAGGCATTGTCTCTGAAGCAATGGCAGCACATCAAGAGGCAGGAGCAGGAGCAGACCCAGACCCCTCAGTAAGAGCACATGGCTTGATAGAACAGGCATACCCTCCAACATGTTTTGAGAGAAAACCTGGAGGTGCGTCTTTCAGGGCCATGTTCCTGCACAAGTCACATGACCCAGAGAGACCTCCCTCACCTCTGTTCCAAAGCGTGCTGGGCAGGCAAAGCCAATTGTTGAGGCAACCTTGTACTTCCATTCATTCTCAGACCGCCCTGGCCTTATCCCTGAGGCTCCTCAACTAAGTTTCTTTGATCCTTGCCACATCTCTGGCACGTAAGGGAGTCTGGACTAATTTCTGCTCTTCCCTTGCTGAGTTTGAACCATCAGTCTGCTGCAATCAAGCTTGGCTACTTTGCTTGCAAGAAAATGCACCTGTCATCACTCTTCAGCTGACATCTTGGTTCCCTGTATCATCATTCTTCACACAAATTAGATTTTTTAAAAATATACTATATGATTATTCATAAGTGACAGGATGGTAATGTGAAATGAGGTGTTAGTTATGATGGGGATGTTCTGCCAAGTGCCACTTTATTTACTGCATCTATTTTAGGGGCACCCTGAAAATTGTCTTCTTCTGACACGCATGTAAGAAGGTGGTGCAATCCACACCTCTTCACGTGGTCTGTTGTGGAAAGGGATGGCTATGTTATGGCCATTAGGAAAAGCTGTGAATGGCATAGAATCCTTGTCCTTTCTTGGTCCTTATCACTGTACCAGCAAGGTAAGTGGCCGAACAGATAAGGCAGCCTTGTAAATCAGCCCTCAAAAGTTACCTGTCTGGTGTGTGTGTGTTTGTGTGTGTGTGTGTGTTTTACTAGCTTCTTGGAGGTTGGCAGAAAATGGATAGGGAGCTGCTTTTCTCTTTTGGGAGAGCAGAGAGGCTTCCCCTCTTCTAGCATCCACTTGTTTTCTCTCTTCCACCAAGCTAGAAATTGAAATTGACAGATTCTTACTGTGATTCGGACTCAGAGGCTGAACCTGAGGAATCCCAGCCTGCACAGGAGTCCCTGCCTCCAGAACCAGCTGAGCCGGGGCTGGGGCTTGAGCCTGAAGGGTCCTCACCTGTGCTGGATCCTCAGATGCAGGCACCAGCTGAGTCTGCTCTGGCCCCTGAGGTGATGGAGGACCCATTGCCTGCAGGTGCGCCACTCTCAGCCCTGTCAGGGGAAGAGGAGGTTGCCTCTGGGTCTGGTAACCCTCCAGCCTCTCCTGAGCTGCAGAGGCTCAGGGCAGAGAGGCGGAGGGAACTAAGTTCCTGCAGGAGGAGTGCTCGCCTCCAGGCCAGGAGAGGCGAGTCACCTGTGGACCGGGGCCGTCCTATGCCTCGGGGCAGATAAAAGCCAGTCAGCCCCAGTCCCAGGTTGTGGGAGCAACGTTGTTGCTAGCCTGTTCTTGCCTGCACCCTGTCCTGCTCTTCTGCCAGAGTTCCTGGCCCCACCCGACTCCCTGCCTTGGACTCAGCTACATCTTTGACGGACAGCCTCCATACCGCACCATTGACCTCGGACTGGACTCGGACCTCGCCTCTCGCTTAGCCCCCGGGACCAGCACACTTACCGCCAAGTTTCCAAAAGCACATGAAAGGGAGAGTGGGGCACCTACTCTGTAGAGCAGCGGTTCTCAACCTGTGGGTCCCCAGACATTGTTGGACAACAACATCTGAGGACCCACAGGTTGAGAAAGGCTGCTGTAGAGCTTCTAAGGATACTTCACTAACGTCTAAAATTTTCTCCAGCTCTCCTGGATCTAACCAAAGACTCTTGCAGTTCAGCACCCTGTTCTCCCTGTGGTCAATCAGATGCCTATGGGTAGTCTGCAAACAGTTAATGTTCATGCAAGATGTCTGTCATTAAGGAGGTTGAAAGTTCAAAGTACTTTCCTACATTCATCCACACAACCACTGCCATTTTCATTTTACAGGTGCAAACAGAAATCTCACCTCCAGCTAAAAAGAATCCAAAACAGATGGAAGTAAGCACATTCAATATTCATGGCTATGAACAGGAGGGATGGGGAACCTGTGGCCCACCAGTTGTTGCTGGAATGCACCTCTGCTGGAATCGTAGTTCAGTAACACTTGGAGGGTTGCAGGCTCTCCATCCGTGGTTTTACATTTATATGTAAAAGTACATGGTGTTTGGCAGAATGTAAGAAGAACATTCTGCTGGATCAAGCCATTGGTCCATCTACTCCAGCATCCTGTTGTTACCGTGGCCAACCAGATGTCTGTGGGAAGACTGCAAGAAGGATCTGAGCACAGCAGAACTCCCCTCACTTGTGGTTCCAGTAACTGGCATTCAGAGACATACTGCCTCTGCCTGTC